>NC_135574.1:23638517-28438517 GCF_965152235.1 Eretmochelys imbricata
CCAGACGCCCCGTCCTCTCCTCCCGGGGCGCCGTCCTCCTCCCCGTGTGCCACCCCCGTCCTCTCCTCCCGGGGCGCCGTCCTCCTCCCCCGTGTGCCACCCCCGTCCTCTCCTCCCGGGGCGCCGTCCCCCTCCCCGTGTGCCACCCCCGTCCTCTCCTCCCGGGGCGCCGTCCCCCTCCCCGTGTGCCACCCCCGTCCTCTCCTCCCGGGGCGCCGTCCCCCTCCCCGTGTGCCACCCCCGTCCTCTCCTCCCGGGGCGCCGTCCCCCTCCCCGTGTGCCACGCCCCGTCCTCTCCTCCCGGGGCGCCGTCCTCCTCCCCGTGTGCCACGCCCGTCCTCTCCTCCCGGGGCGCCGTCCTCCTCCCCGTGTGCCACCCCCGTCCTCTCCTCCCGGGGCGCCGTCCTCCTCCCCGTTTGCCAACCCCGTCCTCTCCTCCCGGGGCGCCGTCCTCCTCCCCGTGTGCCACGCCCGTCCTCTCCTCCCGGGGCGCCGTCCTCCTCCCCGTGTGCCACGCCCGTCCTCTCCTCCCGGGGCGCCGTCCTCCTCTCGCCGTGTGCCACCCCCGTCCTCTCCTCCCGGGGCGCCGTCCTCCTCGCCGTGTGCCACCCCCGTCCTCTCCTCCCGGGGCGCCGTCCTCCTCGCCGTGTGCCACCCCCGTCCTCTCCCTCCCGGGGCGCCGTCCTCCTCCCCGTTTCCCAACCCCGTCCTCTCCTCCCGGGGCGCCGTCCTCCTCCCCGTGTGCCACGCCCGTCCTCTCCTCCCGGGGCGCCGTCCTCCTCCCCGTGTGCCACGCCCGTCCTCTCCTCCCGGGGCGCCGTCCCCCTCGCCGTGTGCCACCCCCCGTCCTCTCCTCCCGGGGGCGCCGTCCTCCTCCCCGTGTGCCACGCCCGTCCTCTCCTCCCGGGGCGCCGTCCCCCTCCCCGTGTGCCACGCCCGTCCCTCTCCTCCCGGGGGCGCCGTCCCCCTCGCCGTGTGCCACCCCCGTCCTCTCCTCCCGGGGCGCCGTCCTCCTCGCCGTGTGCCACCCCCGTCCTCTCCTCCCGGGGCGCCGTCCCCCTCCCCGTGGTGCCACCCCCGTCCTCTCCTCCCGGGGCGCCGTCCCCCTCCCCGTGTGCCACCCCCGTCCTCCTCCTCCCGGGGCGCCGTCTCCCCCTCCCCGTGTGCCACCCCCGTCCTCTCCTCCCGGGGCGCCGTCCCCCTCCCCGTGTGCCACCCCCGTCCTCTCCTCCCGGGGCGCCGTCCCCCTCCCCGTGTGCCACCCCCGTCCTCTCCTCCCGGGGCGCCGTCCCCCTCCCCGTGTGCCACCCCCGTCCTCTCCTCCCGGGGCGCCGTCCTCCTCCCCGTGTGCCACCCCCGTCCTCTCCTCCCGGGGCGCCGTCCTCCTCCCCGTGTGCCACCCCCGTCCTCTCCTCCCGGGGCGCCGTCCTCCTCCCCGTGTGCCACCCCCGTCCTCTCCTCCCGGGGCGCCGTCCTCCTCCCCGTGTGCCACCCCCGTCCTCTCCTCCCGGGGCGCCGTCCTCCTCCCCGTGTGCCACCCCCGTCCTCTCCTCCCGGGGCGCCGTCCTCCTCGCCGTGTGCCACCCCCGTCCTCTCCTCCCGGGGCGCCGTCCCCCTCCCCCGTGTGCCACCCCCGTCCTCTCCTCCCGGGGCGCCGTCCTCCTCCCCGTGTGCCACCCCCGTCCTCTCCTCCCGGGGCGCCGTCCTCCTCCCCGTGTGCCACCCCCGTCCTCTCCTCCCGGGGCGCCGTCCTCCTCCCCGTGTGCCACCCCCGTCCTCTCCTCCCGGGGCGCCGTCCTCCTCCCCGTGTGCCACCCCCGTCCTCTCCTACCGGGGCGCCATCCACACCTCCCTGTGTGTCACCTTTCCCCCATTTCTCTCTCCTTCTTCCTCCCCCATCTGCCGTCTCTCACCCTTCCATTGTCTACAGCCTAAGCCCCAAAATGCCATCACTGTGGCAGTCTCCTCTCGGGCTCTCTTTGACATGGTGAAAGATAGGAAAATCTATGAAGAGGAAGGGGTGGAGACCTATGTGAAGTACCAGGAAGAAAACGAGAACCTCCCTCTGAAGCCTGGGCCAGCTTTCTACTTTGTCAAGGTAAGACACTCCATTTAAAAATTCAGCTAAGTTTTCTGTTCCACAAACTGCCTTACACAGAGTTTCCTGCCTGCCTCCACCCTTCCCCAGAGCCAGAGTGGTTGGTAAATACATCCATTTACATAATCATGCAGCCAGCAGCCTTTTCTCACATAAAAATACACTAAACATGGCTCCTAGGTTTGTGTGCTGGAGGGGAACTACTCCAGGATGTCACACCAGGGAGGATGCTGAAAGCTCAAGCCCAAATTTGGGGAAGAGGAGGAGTCTTCTGCTGAACACAGTGAGGCTGCTGGAAAATGATTTCAGGCTTAGTGGCCTGTTTGAGTTGATTGAGTAATCTCAGTTTGGTGTCTTTATCTCCCGACTGAAATAAATTAGAATTATTTTAATCTCCTCCCCTCCCTGAGTCAGTAAAGATACAAGCCTGTGTAAGATCATGTAGTATTTCCTACTGAAAAACTGGCACAGTTTAGATGGAGGAAGTTAATAGCCTCTTGGGAATCTAAAGGATGGTTTCATACACAAGGTGTGGTTAGGAGGGTAGAATTAATGCCCAGAGTCATGGTAGACAGAAAATTCATTTCCTTTTAAGGCGTTGTCAGATAATTTAGGCCCCAAACCAGGGGCATAGCTACAGGTGGACCTGGGTAGGCTGCAGCCCACCCACTTAGCATCCAGGCCCACACCCTGCCCCGGCTCTGCTCTGGCCCCAGCGCTAGCCCTGCCCAGACGTGCAAGATACTGCACGCCAGGTGCACACACACCCAGCTCGACCAGAGGGGGAGGGACAGCAGTGACACAGCAGCAGAGTGCTTGACGAACACGCCGCAGCAGGGGGAGGGCGACCCGCCCACCCAGCAGCGGCGATCATCAAAATACATAGGCCTGCCGCCTCGGGGAGCCAGGCTTGGCGTGGGGCAGTGTGACGGGGATGGGTGCCAGGAGCCATGTGCGCTGCAGAGTGGCGTCTCCTCATGGAGCTGGGTGCATGCATGAGGCCCTGGGGGGCCCCTGGCCAGAGCATCCGTCATCCCCCACAAGGCCAGCTGGACTGGTGGGGTTGGACGGAGGTGGGCCCCCCGATCCCTCTTGCCCCCCATCATTGCCCGCCCACCCAAATGTTCCATGCTAGCTACGGCACTGCCCCAAACTTGTGTGGGTTTTAATTAGTTATAAAACCAAATAAGTTCTTTACTCAGTGTGGAATGACAAAGGTTGATATTGACACCCTATCAAGGAAGATAGTAGCTGAAATAAATGGTCAAAAGGTGAACGATCCTGTGACTGATATCAAAGCGTCTCAGAAAATAACATCCACTATTGTGAGGCTGCAGATAAGCCACATGGCAGCAGTCAGAATCAATAGAGATGGGACCAAGATATATCTATTTTGGAAGATGATTTTAAAATAAACTAGATACGTTCATGGAACATAGGTCCATCAATGGCTATTAGTCAGGGTGGACAGGGATGGTGTCCCTAGCCTTTGTTTGCCAGAAGCTAGGAATGGATGACGGGATGGATCACTTGACGATTGCCTGTTCTGTTCATTCCCTCTGGGGCACCTGGCATTGGCCACTGTCGGAAGACAGGATACTGGGATAGATGGACCTTTGGTCTGACCCAGTATGGCTGTTCTTATGTTTTTAAGACAGAGGTGGGCAAACTAAGGCCCACGGGCCACATCCGGCCTGCAGGACTGTCCTGCCCGGCCCCTGAGCTCCTGGACGGGGAGGCTAGTCCCCGGCCCCTCCCCCGCTGTTCTCCCTCCCCCATAGGGACGCCACCGCACGGGTAGCGTGGCTCGCACCCGCCCACCTCTCCGGCTTTCCAGTAAGCCTGTCCGGCCGCTCTGAGCGGCATGGTAAGGGGGTGGGGGGAGGGGGGTTGGATAAGGGGCAGGGGGTCCTGGGGGGCAGACAAGGGGCAGTTGGATGGGGCGGAGGTTCGGGGGGGGGCGGTCAGGAGACAGGGAACACTTGCCCAAGCTTTTGAGTGTAATATTATAAGGAAAGTGAAGCTTTTCAGATTGGACAGCTTGGATCAAGCCCTACATAGGACCCTGTACAAGTTGCTAAATTAATTCTCAAACTTCATGACCTGATACAACTCTTGTCCCACGATAAAACAACACCTCAGTTTTGTTCTGTTTACTCACTTCAATTAGAATTTACCTGACTAACAATGTGGGTTCAATATGAATAGAATTCCTTGCTCTATTTAAAAATAAAAACATTTATGACTGGTTTCAAAGGTTGCTGGTGCAATGAGAACCAGGCAAAGAAACTGATTCAGGGGCCTATATGCAGGAGTGAAACTGACTATTTTGTTTTCATTGTGTGAGCTAAGAGATATGCCAAAGGTAAACAGCCCTAAATGATGTAGGGTAAACTATATTTAAAATAGTCTTTCATCTTTGGTTATTTAAATGTTTCTGATAAACACAGACTTCAGCAGGGTTTCTTGATTGTTATAGAGGAGAGAATTTGGTCCACAGAGTTCATTTTAGTTCTTCAGGGAATTGTCACCTCACAGGCCTCACCAATGCAGTTTTTGAGAAGATCTACTGGACTGTCGGTAATTAAAGAGACTAGCTTGGAGGAAGAGTCTATGGCATAGCACTTCCATGTGGATTTAAAATAGACCCTTAACTTTAATTGTTATAAGACTGGCCTCAGAAAGGTTTTGAGTAGCTAAACATTTTTTACCACTTATGACCAAATTATGGATGTGCTGGATGGAGGGGCAAAAAGAAATAGGTGACAGCCATGATGCGATTACTTGTGGTCTCCTAAGTGCAACAGGGAGAACAGCCACCAGCAACACTCAGCACCTTAGCAAGGATGTGTCTGGGCAGGATGGAAGCAGGACAATGAAAACACCCCTCCCACACACCAACAGGGCTACAGTGGATGGAGCACATGCTACACCATTTTACAAGTATAATAACTACTCCATATGGGTACGAGCATGCTCCCACTAGCCTCCACAAGCAGAATGTGTTTTCAAAAGAGCCTAAGAGTTAGATGCCCAGTTCCCAATGAATTTCAATAAGATTTGACTGCCCCACTCCCATAGGCTTATTTGAAAATCCTAGTTTTTAGGTAGTGGACCTCCCCGCTCATTCTATTGCAGTTCAGGCTGTAAGAGCCATAAATTAGGCTCTTTAGATTTAATCATTTGAGCACTAATGATAATTTTTTTTTAAGGACAATTGGATTGGAATGTGCTCACAATATTTTTTTAAATATTAAACCGTAACATACTATACGTATGTTTGGTTGGGTGATATGGGATTGTTTACTCCAGGTTTCAGTCCCTGAGGCCAGAAGGGGTCATTGGATCATCTAGTCACTAGTCTGACCTCCTGCATAACACATAGGGCACTAAATTTCAAATCTGATGAGGGGTTATTTTCTACTTAGATGCAGGAATGAATAGTTCTTAAATAGTATCTCTGTATATGGACTCCTTTAAGGGAAAGCTTTAATATGTTGTTTGTATTACCATAGCACCTAGGAGGCCGAGTCATACCAGAACCCCATTGTGCTAGGCACTGAACAACAAGAACAAACTGAACAACAAGACAGCCCTTGCCCCACAGAGATTAATGTAGAACAACAGTCAAGGTTTGCTGACTTTTCAAGCCTAAAACCTTGAGTTTCTCACTAAAAAATTAATTAAGCTTTCAAGTCCACAAAAGTAACTTTTCCAGGTGAACAGCATTACCTGCCGCTTCAGAAGGGATTTCTGTTTACCTTCAGGTTGGACTTTTGGGGCCAAATCATCAAATGCTGTAAATCAACATAACTCCATTGAAATGAGTGGAATCTAGCTGACTTACACCAACTGATGATCTGGCCATGGTGGATTTGCTTTGTTAACAGTTTCTTTAAATTTCAAGAAAGTTGCAGTAAAAATAAGTGTGGTCGACGCAGTCACTGTAATCGACAGAATCTTATAAGTCACTACATCCACAAGGTGTTTGGGAGTGTGTACCAGATAATGAAAAAAATAAAAACATGATGAATTACAGTAGCCAATACACTAACATATCACCGTCTGCACTAAATGTATCCTCTTATCTGATACTTCAATGAATATGCAGTGTTGTTGTAGCCATGTCGGTCCCAGGATAATAGAGAGACAAGGTGGGTGAGGTAATACCTTTTATTGGACCAACTTCTGTTGGTGAGAGGGACAAGCTTTCAAACTACACAGAGCTCTTCTTCAGGTCTGGGAAAGGTTATGAGAATGGCACAGCTAAATACAAGATCAAACAGATAATTTAGTATAAGTAGTTAGCAAATATTGTAAGGGACCATTCAAGATGAAGTTAACACCCCTGTAATCATAGGACACAAAAGGGGGCTACGGGGTTGCAGATTGTTGTAATAAGCCATAAATCCTGTGTCTTTATTAAGACCATGATTTTTAGTGTCTAGCAAAGTTATGAATTTCAGCTACCAGGCTTCTCTTTTGCAAGTGTTGTGGAGGTTTCCTTTGAGGATGAGGGCTGATAGGTCAGATATAGAGTGACTGGTTTGTGAAAAGTCCCACAAAGCAAAAGCGTGATATTACCTTGCCCACCTCGTCCCTTCACTAAATACTGGAATACTACAGGCCCGTGGACACAAGGTGGGAAAGGGGACATAGGGAGCCTTATCCTTTCTCTGTAGGTCTATAGATGGCTGTCACCTAGAGCTTTCCTAAGCATAGTCCACACAACAAGGCCAAGAATTTCAAAACTAAGTGCCTAAAGGTAGGTTATTAAGTGCACATTTAAGCACCTAAATAAGTGGTCTGTTTTTTAAAAGCACCATCTTGTTCCTTTATTTTTTCTGATACCCTGGGTCACTGGTTCTCAGACGTATTTGATCGGGCCCCCCTTCTTTGTGTATGTAGCTGTTTACACTCCCAACCCTCCAGCGCGTATACCACCACCCAGCGTTGCGCCAGCAGCAGCACAGAAATAAGGGAGGCAACATGAAAAGTGATATTTCTCAGTGTCACTTTTCATAGCAGACTTAGCACTCCACTGCCACCCTTACTTCTGACAGCTGGAATTCCGCCGCTTCCAGGTGAAGAATTGGGGGGCAGGGAAGGAAAACCTGAGCCCAGGTTGTCTCCTCGTCAGGGATTGAGGGATCCCGAGCCTGGGTGCCAGGGCCCTTCTGCAGGAGCCCCAGCCACCCAAGACTGACAGAGCTCTTAAAAAACAAAAACACACACACACATACACAGATCTCACCCCCCTTGACATATTCCTGTGACTCCCTTGGGAGGCCTACCCCATAGTTTGAGAACCACTGCCCTAGGGTAATCAGGATCTATCCAACTCACTACTTGGATTAGAATCCTCCAAGGGAAATATGTACTAGATAGGGCAGGATTTAATGCTTAATATTTAGGGACAAATTGTCAAACCTGCCTTCCTAAATAGTGTCTACACGAAACCTGCATTTGTAATCACATACATAAAGGCACTTTATGCTTGCTTGTGAATTTTGCAGGAGGAATTTAGATGTTGAGTTTAAAAAGTGTTTCTCAATACCTGTATCCGTTAACAAAATTTCATAAAGGATTACCAAAAAGTATTAACAGTTACCATCTACAATTTAAACAGCTGTACAGGTCTGGAAAAAAAATAATCTTTTGGCTCCTGGAGAAATCCCATTATCCAAAACCAGGAAAAACTCCAGTTAAATACAAATCATAGTAAAACAAATATACTTCAACCTTCAGAATCTAGAAAGATTAGGTGCCACAGTTCATCTGAAAACTAAAAGAAGACCTTTGGTTGTGTACAGTACCGTTGTGGATTTATTTTAGCTGATAATACGTGTCCCAAGTAAAAGTTACTTCGTTATAAAGTTGAATTCTGTAACTTTCATAAAAAGAAAACGGCTTATTTGCTTCTCTTATAACAAGTCCCAGAAAATAGTTGCTGGGAGGTGAAGAAGGGAAATGAATAAAACAGGTTTGGCAAGTTTAAACTGCCAAACTGCTTTTCACATTCTTCTTCAAGGCAGGGCCCATGTGTATAACCAAAATTACTCTGATTGAGAGGGTGCATATGCAGCTTGTTTATGCACATCGATGTTTCTAACCTGCAGGCACTAGAGCAGGTCAATGCCCGGCTTCGTGAGTTGTACCCTAATGATGAAGAGCTATTTGATATTGTTCTGATGACTAATAACCATGCCCAAGTGGGAGTGAGACTCATCAACAGCATCAATCACTATGGTAAGTAAAATAAATAATACCCTGTAGAGCTGCTTGCTGCCATGATGTAAACTGAAGCATTTTCAGTTTGCTCACTCTGACCCTGGAATGGGCAGTTTTTTTGATACAGATACCCATTGCAAGGTGAATGATGTTTATTTGTGTGTGTCAGAACAAATGAGAGTGTGTTAAACAGGATTTGGCCCAAAGCTCTAGACTTAACTTGTCAAGTCTGAATCTCAATTTCTAAGGAAAAGTCCTTGAGTGTTTCTTTATTTTGTATTTTTCCCTCTAAACTTGCAATCACTGAGCTGTCTCAGAGGGATTTTGGTGGGGATTCTTGGGGGATAAGGAACAATCAAACACTGTGGCCAGTTAAACCTCTTAAAGTTGTTAAAAGTCGGACTACTACTGAACATGGAAAACGTCTTTAAAAGTTTAACATTAATTGAAAAATAAAATTCCTCTTGTAGAACTACAGTGTCAGTTCCTCAGCTGATGTAAATTGGTGTCACTCCATTGATTCTGAATCGTCACTTTGTAAAACTGGAAGTCTTCAGACGGACATAGAGGAAGTCCTTAGCTGAAGATCTGGCCACTATGTCCTTCTCAAGATTCATATTAAGTTTCAGTCTTTCCAACATGTGACTGCAAGAGTTGTCCAACATGTGACTGCAAGAGTGCATGTAAGCTGGTATCCCAGCTCCAGATGACCCCATGTTTCAGAGGAAGTGGGAAAAGTAGCTTTTGCTCAGTGAGGAATTGGGACAACTGTGCAGCAAGGACAGATCTTAACATTTCAGAAATTTCACTCTGTTCAGATAGTAACTGTATTTTGTTTGTGTTAGGACAAAAACACAGCAGGGTTGCACCTTGTCATACTTTGTTTGTTTCCTCTGTATCTGAGATTTTCATGCCTGTTTTTAGGTTTATCGATTGAACGCTTCTGTATGACTGGTGGAGAAAGCCCTATTGGTTACCTAACAGCATATCTTACCAACTTATACCTTTCTGCTGACTCTGAAAAAGTCCAAGAAGCTATAGAAGCAGGTTTGGATTGGCTCTTACCTTGGTTTATTTCCCACTTAAGCCTATTAACACATGAACTCAAAAATTACATGTATCTTTTCCACAGGAGTAGAAAAGATTGCACTCCATATTTATTTCAGTAAATATGGAGTGCAATCCATATATGTAATATCAACTTGTCACTGATTTTATTTAATGATTATTATTCTTCTGCTTGGATTCTGTTTCTTATAATGCCCCTCTTTGCCCCCTCCACTGTGCCAGTAATGCCAGCCTAACCAATCCTTTTCTTTATCTCTTGCTCCCAGCTTCATATCTTCATCCATGCTGCCCCCTCCCTTGCATGACCACCAGAGTACCAGTCCTGCCTCCTCTCTCACTCAGATTATTCCTGATGTCAGCTTTCCTCTGATGTCAAAAATTAGCCAACATCCAGTGCCTTCTGCACTACAACATTAGAAAGAAGAGAGTGAGCTTAAAATAAAAATAAATAAAGCTGGAATAAATATTGTCCTCAGAATTTCCCAGTATTTAATCATAGATCTTAAAGATTAATCATAGAATATCAGGGTTGGAAGGGACCTCAGAAGATCATCTAGTCCAACCCCCTGCTGAAAGCAGGACCAATCCTCAATTTTTGCCCCAGATCCTGAAATGGCCCCCTCAAGGATTGAACTCACACCCCTGGGTTTAGCAGGCCAATGCTCAAACCACTGAGCTATATTTCTTATCTTCAGTGTGATTTAGGGTCCAATCCTGCAAACACTTATGACTGAAAGTAACTATTCATGAGAATAATCTCACTTAAATCAATGGGACTGCTTGCATATATAAAGTTACTCCTATGCATAAATCTATCTGGGGTCAGGGCCTTAGACTGTAAGTGCCTCTGGGCAGTGAAGTTTTGTACCCATTCTGTGTCTATGCAACAGCAATAAACATTAATAATAGTGAGTCCACTGGAAACTGCTAATTGAGCTTCTGATGTATTTTCAGGCATTGCATCTGCTACAATGTTCACTGCAAATAAAGACATACCTTACTGTGATAAGCAGTTGAGGGTGGCGTTTGATGGGGATGCTGTTCTCTTTTCCGATGAATCAGAGCAGATCGTCAAAGAGCATGGATTAGATAGATTTTATGAACATGAACAGATGAATGAGAATAAGCCCCTTGCACAGGTATCTGCTTCTTGAACTGTTAAGACAACTTTGCTTTTTTATTGCTAACATTGTAGTTGGTACTTTGATTTTGTTTTTCGTATGTGTACATTATTTTTCTCTTAAATTTATACATTAATGTGTCTTGTTCTTCATGGATGTTTTATTTGTGATTCAAAGAACCTTTTAATTGTAACATCAATTTCATTATACCTGCTTGGATTTCCTTTTTCACGGACAGTCCTTAGAATGCACGTTTGATATTTAAGAGCCTGATCCTGCACTCCTTCCACAGGACTCCCATTTAATTAGGAATATTGCATGAGTAAGAACATGAGGTTCTTGTAGCTACCTCTGGAGGTATTTTCATTTAATCATCCCCTAGAGGCCTGATCCAAAGTCCACTGAACTCATTGAAAAAGACTACTATTGATTTCAATGGACTTTGGGTCTGGTCCTAGGTAAGGTGAATATGGCAGCTTATATCCATTCATAGCAATCAGCCCCACCTCCAAACATACTGCTGTGGAATGTTTGGTCAGTATTTGTGATCCCTTGTTGCCCTCTGTGCATGTAACAGAATGCACATGTCTGGGCTTGGAATGTAATATCCATTCATACTTTGTTCCACGTTTTATTGTCATATGGAACAGCTATTGTACATCTCTCAATAACATATTAATAAAGAGTTGGCATTTGCTTCAAATACCAGAACGGTCCAAGTGTAATATTTATGTTCATTGTCAAACAGAATTATGATGTTTGTCCAGGAATGCAAACATGTTAGAATCAACTTAAACCAACTTTATTTTCATTTACACTGGTATAAATCAGAATAAGGGCCTGTTCTTTGAAAGCAATGGGAATTGCAGGTACTCAGTGTGTCAGAGTTTGACCCAAAATAGTTTTTGTTTTTAATTTTGGGCCTCCTCCTTCTGTCACTCAAACTAATGTAAATCTGAAGGAACTCCACAGAAGTCAATGTAGTTACATGAGTGTAAAAAATCATTTTGAGAACAGAATCAGGTGTCGTTAAAAAGCAAAAGATATGTTTTTAATTTCATGAACTCTGGACAGAAACTCTGGACACAAACTGTGAATTAGGGATCTCCAGCCCCAGTCAGGGTCAGGACCCCTCTGAATTAGGCACTGTAGAGAAATATAGATTTACAAGATCTCTGCCCCAAAGATCATACAATCTAAGAAGACAGGCAACATTAAAAAATAGTAAGAGGGATGCACTGAAATATATAGAAATTGTTATATACAAATATACTTTGTGGTGGGAGGGTATTCTATTATGCAAATAGGTATTGGTATTCAGCAGTTGCCCCACACAGCCAAGCTGTCATTTGCTGGTTGGATTTCTTTGTAGGCATTGTGTTGAGAAAGGATTCCAAGGAGGAGAAGGTTATGGATCATGGAAGGAGTTCTATACATAAGGGCCAGCATGGAAGAAAGTACAGAGATGTTTGTGGGAGAAGAGGAAAAACATTAAACATGTTTCTGATATTTTATACCTAGGGTCCTTTGAAAGGTTTTCTGGAAGACTTAGGGAAGCTGCAGAAGAAATTTTATGCAAAAGACAAACGATTAGATTGTCCTATAAGGACCTACCTCGTCACAGCTAGAAGTGCAGCAAGTTCTGGAGCCAGAGTGCTGAAGACTCTCCGTAGCTGGGGTTTGGAGATTGATGAGGCGCTTTTCCTTGCAGGAGCTCCTAAAGGACCGATTTTGGTGAAAATCCGGCCTCATATTTTCTTTGATGATCAGATGTTTCACATTGAAGGAGCACAACAACTGGGTACTATAGCAGCACATGTACCTTATGGCATTGGTCAGAAGTACAACAAATCCAAACGTAAAGATGACACTGTTAAAAAATAGCTTCCCTTTAACTTAGACAGCCTCTAACACATCAATAGTTAAGTCTGAAAACTCTACATTTGTATATTATAAGGAGTATGTTTAAAGATTTGACCTCTGTAGCTAAAGAAGTTTTAAAAGGAAATATTTTTAATATAGGCATGTTTTTAATAGTTTTTTAATAGTACTCTTGAACACTTTTTGGTTTGGTTTGCTAGGTCTAGCACTGTAGTTTTTTTTTATATTAGGAAAAGTCTTGTGTTGTTTTTATATTTTAAGACATATTTTAAAGACTTATAAGTGTGTGACTTCTCTGAAAGGGTTGTAAATGGGTTATTTATAACATGAATCATGCTGCATAAAGAATATTTACAGGTTATTTTTGAAAAGACCAAAAACGTGGTGCGAGTATGTTTACCTATTCAGTGATTGTGTCATCATGAATCTTTGATTTGTATGGGTGATTTGTAATTCCAGTGGAAACTGTTAGTTTGTTTGGCCTTCTGTTTACAGGAACCCTTTATTTTTCTAAACTATTTTTCCTACTCGAATAAAGCTGACTTTGCAGAACATTGCCATTTTTCTGTGTTGGGGGTGGGGTGGGGTGGATTTTTTTTCCGCAACAAGGATCACTCAGAAGTTAAGGCTCTTCTGAGGCTTATGTAAAATGAGTTTGGTGACCTCAGTTCAGTTTCTAGTCGACCAGTGTCCACTTAAACACCACATTAATGTTCATTTGCACCATTGTTGATAAGCTGAGCAGAGAACCAAGGAATGACTGGGTATGGGAAAGGGAATTATGCATACCATGCATCTTCCCATCCAACCACCAGTCCATCTAGAACATGAAGTGTGTTGGCCAGGGCATAGTTAGTAGGCTTGCAATGCTTCAGTTTGTGTTGATCCTGTAGATAGAGCACATTTTCTCCAGAGCCTTAACCAATCATGAGCACTAAAGTGTGTGAGGAGAAAAATTTTAAAAAGATCCTACTGTTTTTATTATGTTATACGTTTGTTCATCAGTAGTCAGACTCTAAATTGACACTGAAGGTTCTATTCTTTGATGTTTTAGTTATGCAAGCTTACCTTCAGATATGTCAGCTACATGTTGCAAGATATCAGCAATGTAAGATACTCAAGAATACATTCTAGCTGAGATAAAGTTAGCACAAATACTAATTCATCTTTCCAAAGGAGGTTCCTCTTCACACACTTTATAAGGTTTCTGAATGCAAACCACAAGGGATCGACTTTAAAGCTCAGGACACATTTAGGCCAAAATTTTGAAAACGGGCCTCTGATTTTGGATGCCCATCCTGACACCTTGGGAGCTAATTCTCTAAGGTGCTGAGCACACACAACTCAGCTGAGGTCAGTGGGAGTGTACAGCATCTCTGAAAATCAGGTTCAATTTATTTCAAGTTGAGTGTTTAAAAAAAAAGAAAAGGACAGAATCAGAGGCTACTTTTAAAAATACTGTCCACAGTGATTCTAGCCATGAGGTATGAAGATTGATGATTAAGTTTTCTGTAGTTCGCAAATGCTGTGTTTCCAGTTTTCTTTAATATAAGCAAAGGAAATATCCTGGTATCTGGTTAGGTTTTGTTGAGCTCTGTGATTGAATGGGCACATCCCAACTATTTGCTGGCAACTCCTGTAACTTCTGTCCATTACAGAATCAAAAGTAAAATGACGATGTATTTTTTGGAATGTTCTGCAACAGTTTGAAGCGTATTTTAAAATCTGCCTGAGAATTTAGTAAAGAACTCATCAACAAGGAGTCAGGCTGCAATCCTGTGTAAGCTTCTGAAAACTTGGAGGATATATACTACCTTTATGACCTGAAACTTCAAGCTAAAAGTACTTTTTTCTGCCGAACTCCAAAGATTAGAGTTCTGGAATGCAGTAAAACTGAGAATTGCCTTGGGATTACCAGTGACTATTAAGATACGTATCAGGCCAGCTGTCCTGAGAGATGGTAGTGAGCTAGATACTTTGAATTCTCCTGAAAAGCTTTCATTTTGGAAAACAATGATCATTGCTAATGGGCTAACTTTCTCATTATGGACACAACCCATTGTAAAAATATAGTACACTGAAGGACTGACTGAATAGAGGTGATTAAGTTTTTAACCAAATACCTTTACCAGATTTGCTGAACTTTGTTCTGTTATACTGTGGCAGTCCTTCTTGGAAAGGATTTAGACTGAAAATATATTTTAGGCCTGTGGCTGACTTTGTTCTCTTCTTGATAATATTAATTTGATTGGTGTGTTCTGACGGGGATAACCACAGGACAGAGATGAGGTTTGGGGTATTGTGACAAAGTTCCTGCTCTACCTTGGTGGGTCTTGCGCTTATTGGCAGATTTGCTCGCCTGGGAGCTTCACAGCAGCCCTCAGCTTGGCCGTTTTTCTGAACCCACAGTCCAGGTCGACTCCTCCTGTGTCTGACTGGGAGTTGGGAGGATTTGGGGGGAACCCGGGGCCGCCCTCTACTCTGGGTTCCAGCCCAGAGCCCTGTGGAATGCAGCTGTCTAGAGTGCCTCCTGAACAACTGTGCGACAGCTACAACTCCCTGGGCTACTTCCCCATGGCCTCCTCCCAACACCTTCTTTATCCTCACCATAGGACCTTCCTCCTGGTGTCTGATAATGTTTGTACACCTCAGTCCTCCAACAGTCTGCATTCTCACTCTCAGCTCCTAGTGCCTCTTGCTCCCAGCTCCTCACACGCACACCACAAACTGAAGTGAGCTCCTTTTTAAAACCCAGGTGCCCTGATTAGCCTGCCTTAACTTATTCTAGCAGCTTCTTGATTGGCTTCAGGTGTTCTAATCAGCCTGTCTTAATTGTTTCCAGAAGGTTTCTGATTGTCCCTGTTACCTTACCCAGGGAAAGGGAACCTACTTAGCCTGGGGCTAATATATCTGCCTTCTATTACTCTCCTATGGCCATCTGGCCCGACCCTGTCACAGGTATCTTTAGGCATTGCTCCAAGTCAGCATCTCTTCTGGGTGTGGTTCTTAGAATGAAAAGCAAAACTCATCCCTTTGACTTGGCTTTCCTTCTCTCTCACACACACACTCAGGGTGTGTACACACAATCACTAAGGCTGTGATTCTTTCACAGAGGTCGCAGAAGTCATGGATTCCGTGACTTTCTGCAACCTTCATGACTTCTGCAGCAGCTGGTGCAGCTGACTTCAGGGCCCCTGGGCCAGCTGTTTGGGTGACCCATGGCCAGCCACACCTGCCACCAATGGAGCGACCTGGGACCAGCTGCTCTGGCAGTCCCCGGGGCCAGCTGCACCAGCCACTGCTCAGGCAGCTGGCTCCGGGGACCGCCAGAACAGCAGCTGGTGTGGCTGGTTCCGGGGAACACCCAAGCAGTGGTCCTGCGGGAGCCCTGGGGACCGCCCAAGCAGCTGAAGCAGCAGCTCCAGAGGCACCCGGAAGCCATCCAGAGAGCAGTCCCCAGGAGCAGCAACTGGAAGGCAGTCAACCCCCAGCACTGGAGCAGCCCCCCCATCCCCTAGCAGGGGCTTCTCCTTAGCAGTGGGGCCCCAGAAGTAGAGATTTAGTCAGGGGTGTTTTTGGTAAAAGTCATGGACAGGTCATGGGCCATGAATTTTTATTTATTGCCCATGATCTGTCCATGACTTTTACCAAAAATACTCCTAACTAGATCTTAGCCTTAACTATCAATATCACTAATCTTGGTCAGGGGTGTGATTACGCCACTCCCCTAAGTGATGTGGGTTACACTGACCTAAGCACCAGTGTGGACACCGCTATGTTGGCAGGAGAGCTTCTCACACTGACACAGGTATTGCCTCTTGCGGAGGTGGTTTTATTATGCTAACGGGAGAGCTGGGTTTGGAGGACAAGTTTGATTTATTTCCCTCTTTTTATTTTCCTTCAGAAAGGAGGAAAAACTCAGATGCTTCAAAGTGTATGTTATTCTGTGTGTTGCATTGTGCTTGTGTTACTTATTTTATTAGCATCTGTACAATTGTACTTGAGTTTATATACAAAAAGTTTTGCTACCTCAGGCCCAGTCCTGTGAGGTGATGAGCACCCTCAGAGTCTAGCAGCAATAACTATTGGAAATAAGGGTGCTTGACACTTCGCCGAATTGCGCCTATGAATGATGAGCCAGAATGGACACGTTTATCTACATCTACCTTTGTGGTTGTGGTTTTAAGGTGGGAAAATGTTTGTAAAACATTTTGAGATACTCAGATGGAAAGTGGTAGAATTATGAAGTATTACTTTGTTTGGGGGCATTTTTTTGTTTTTGTTTCTTTGGTCATTATACTACTTAGCTGTCCTCTCAATGTTGTAAGTATTTAATGTGCTTTGTGATCCTGATTGATCATGCTCATCTTTTAGTATCTGAATTATTTGTCTTATCAATTATGCTGTTTTCTAATTTAACAGGGAAATACATTTGTACTCAGCAAAAAAAACCTAGGCAACATTTTCTTTCAATGTAGACTAGTGATTTTTGTGGGTGCGCAACTTGACCAGCTTTGATTTTTGGAGAATGGATGTTCAGCCCTTTTTAAAAGCAGATCCCTTAAGGCAGAGGTCCTGCGGGAGCCCTGGGCAGAGGTCTCAAACTCAGTTTACCGTAGGGCCACTGCCAGTCCTCAAATCCTCCCAGCAGGCCAGTAAGGTCACTGAAGATGGTGTTCAGAAAATAAAATGTTTATATTGTATTTTTTATTTTGAATTTCTTAGAAATAATAAAACTGTCATACAACTTTATACAATTCTTCGCCTGCCAGAGAGTTTTTAGGGTTTGCCAGACACCTGGCAACGCTTCAGTTGTGTCAGTTTGTTGACGTTTGGCCTCAGTGACTGAGCAGCTGAAACGTCAGGATTGCAGCAAGGTGGGCATCAGATAGTTGTGTTTGGTATTTTGACTTGTTTATATTCATTGGGGGAAAAAGTGATGCCGCCTTCATGGCTGACTCTGCCCAGCAACAAATGATGCCGCCTCCATGGCTGACTCTGCCCGGCGACTAGTGATGGTATCTCTGTCCCTCTCCCTCAGTCAGTGGGAGCCATAGGTGCCGACTCTGCGAGTGCTCTGGCGCTGGAGCACTCATGGGGAAATATTAATGGGTGCTCCGCACCCACAGGCAGCCAATCTCCCTGCCCCACCCCCCCCGCCTCACCTCCTCCTTCGCCTCTGCTTCCTCGCAGCACACCGTGTCTCTGATCCTCCCTCCCTCCCAGTGCTTGCTGCTGCCAAACAGCTGTAGCAAGCTCTTGGGGGGAGGAGCAGGAACATAGCGCGCTCAGGGGAGGAGCTGGGGAAGAGGCGGGGCTGGGGTGGGGATTTGGGGAAGGAGTCAAATAGGGACAGGGAGGAGCGGGGACTTTGCGGAAGGGGTTGGAATGGAGGCAGGAGGGGGCAGCGTAGGTAGGGAGTCAGGGTGGGGCTGGGGGCAGAGGGCGGTCGAGCACCCACCGGCACCAGAAGAAGTCGGTGCCTATGATGGGAGCTGTGGGGGATGGCACCTGCAGCAGACATTGGGCAGCAGATGGCCCACAGGCTGGGACTTTGAGACCCCTGCTTTAAGAATCTTCAAGTTGGGCAACCAAAATCACTGCTGTTTTTGAAAATCTTGGCCTTGGGGACAAGTCTTAGGAGGCAGTGTTTTGAGGGACAGTATTCAGCTGAGTGGGCTTGGTAATGTCTTTTCCAATCTCTGCTAGATCCTTGAGAAAGTATAAAATTAATCTTCAGGGACCAAGTTCTACCCATGGACTTACACTACATAGAACCCCAATGAAGTCAGGGTAGAACAAGTTTTAGTGCTCCCTTGAGATGAGTATTAAGAAAAACAGGAGCCTGGTCAAATAATAGCATCGTCTTTATCATGTATTACAGGGGTGGCCAACCTGAGCCTGAGAAGGAACCAGAATTTACCAATGTACATTGCCAAAGAGCCACACGTCAGTAGCCCCCATCAGCTCTTCCCCCGCCCTGCCAATCAGTGCCTCCCCCTCCCTCCCTGCACCTCCCACCGGCTGGCAGCCCTGCCAATCAGCACCTCCCCGTCCCTCTCGATCAGCTGTGGCATGCAGGAGGCTCTGGTGGGCCGGGGGGGGGGGGAGAAGAGGCATGTTAGGCTCAGGGGAAGGTGAGGGAACGGGTAGAGTGGGGGCAGAGCCAGGGGTTGAGCAGTGAGCACCCCCCGGCACATGGGAAAGTTGGCACCTCTAGTCGGTGCTTATACAAGGAGCTGCATATTAACTTCTGAAGAGCCACGTTTGGCTCCGGAGCCACAGGTTGGCCACCCCGATGTATTAGATTAAATCAGCAATCCGTACAGATATATATCCTTCTTCTAAGTTTTGTACTGAGAGATGGAGTTTTCTCCATGTGTCTATTAAAATCTTTCATGTTTTGAAGGGTTCTGGAGGCCTTAGATAGCTTTCGTAACCCAATTTGTTTCATTTTTCATTGGGTGGATAATTCAAAGTCACCTGACATTAAATATTTTGGATACTTTGAGAAATATTTCAATAGCAAATTGATTTGAAATTGAGCCATTTATAGGTTCACTATGGTTTATCTTCTGTCTCCCATTTTTGCTTTCATAGTACTAACCTTCATGCTTTTGTCTCTAGATTGGCCCAGAGTTTGCATTGGGAAACCTAAGCAAAAGAAAAGGACTGCTGCCTAAAGATAAGGAAGCAAACGTTGTCAGAGTATTCAAGATTAGTCTATACATAGCTGAATCCATGTCCATAAGTGCATCTGTGATTTTTTCTTTATTAGTTCTATGTAATAAATTCACCCATAACCTGTCATTAATAAAAAATGCATTCAGCCATGTTTTGTAATGAAGAATTTGTTAAGTAATATCATTCAGTAGCTCAGATCTGCGTAAAAACTGAGTATTACTTCACATAATAGTAGATTCGTAGGGCTGGAAGGGACCTCACAAGGTCATCTAGTCCAGCCCCCTGCGCTAGATCATTTCTGACCAAAGTTAGTCTAACCTTCTGTTGAAAACCTCCAGTGAAGATTCCACAACCTCCCTCAAAAACCTGTTCCAATGCTTAACTGTCCTTATAGTTAGAAAGTTTTTCCTAATATCTAACCTAAATCTCCGTTACTGATTAAGCCCATGTCCAGTGGACTTCAGTGGACATGGACAACAACTGATCACCAGCCTCTTGACTTTATAACAACTCTTAATGTATCTGAAAACTATTATCAAGTTCCCCCTCAGTCTTCTTTTCTCAAGACTAAATATGCCTTTTTGTTTACATAGTATTTCCTTGTAGCTGCAGGGGTGCCCTGAACTGGACACCATACTCCATCTGAGGCCTCCTAAGTACGGAGTACAGTGAAACAATTACCTCCCTCTTTGCAATGGCACTCCTGTTCATATAACCCAGAATATCAGTCTTTTTTGCAACTGCATCACATTGTCAGCTATATTTAATTTGTGATCCACCATAACCCTCAGATCCTGTTCTGCAGTATTACCGCCTAGCCAGTTTTTTGCCATTTTCATAGAATCATAGAAGTGTAGGATTGGAAGGGACCTCATCTAGTCCATTCCCCAGAATTCAAGGTAGGACTACGCAATCACTATTCCATTCCTGACAGGTATTTATTTTTAAAAACCTCCAGTGACAGAGATTCCACAACAGCCCTCGGCAATTGGTTCCAGAGCTTAACTACCCTGGCAGTTAGGAAGTTTTTCCTAATGTCCAACCTAGCCCCCTCCCCCTTGCTGCAGTTTAAGCCCATGGCTTCTTGTCCAATCCTCAGAGCTTAAAGAGAACCATTTTTCACCCTCCTCCTTGTAACAACTTGAAAACTCTTATTGTGTCCCCCCTTGGTCTTCTCTTCTCCAGACTGAACCCATTTTTTCCAACCTTCCATCCTAGGCCCTGTTTTCTAGACCTTAAATCATTTGTGCTGCTCTCCTCTGGACTTTCTCCAACGTCTCCCCATTTGTCCTGGTGTATCTGATCTGTCATGGTAGTACTTTGCACCGGCTGCCTTCCCTGACTGCTGCTACCTTTCAGAACAGAGTTCTCCCCATTGTCAAGGGAACTTTGATCTCTTCCGTCTTTCGGGCTCAGGCCCAGTCCTGACTGGGAAACTCACACGAAAAGGGTGCAGAGTAGCAGCCGTGTTAGTCTGTATTCGCAAAAAGAAGAGGAGGACGTGTGGCACCTTAGAGACTAACCAATTTATTTGAGCATGAGCTTTCGTGAGCGACAGCTCACTTCATGGGATGCATCCGATGAAATGAGCTGTCGCTCACGAAAGCTTATGCTCAAATAAACTGGTTAGTCTCTAAGGTGCCACACGTCCTCCTCTTCTTTTTACGAAAAGGGTGGTGGCTGCAGGAGACGCTTTTATCTGCCGAGGGCGCAAGCCGCTCAGGGGCTGCCCTGCCCGGGGAAGGGCTGCCTTGGGGCGGGACACCGCGGTACCGGAGCTCGGGGCTAACCCAGCCCAAGGGCCCCGCGCAGGCAGCTCCCACGGGCGCGCAGCCCTGGGCGGCGCTTCGAACCGACACTTGGGGAGGCGGAGGAAACTACGAGTCCCAGAATGCAAAGTGGGGGGACCGCGGCGGCCAATCGGCATCTAACGCCCCCGAGCGGGGCGCTGGGCTTCCGGCGGCGGGGTAGGGCCGGCGGCGCCCTGGGAAAAACGCCGGGGCGGGTGTCGTTCGGCCCCTGCTCGCGGCTCCCTCCTGGCCCCGAGCGCTGGGCTATGGCCGCTGCGGCGCTGCTGGCCGCGGCGCTGGGCGGCGGGCTGCTGCTCATCGCCCGCCGCTACCTGAGCGGGGCTGGCCGGGCTTCGCGGAGCGCGGCGGCGGCGCTGATGCGGGGCAAGACGGTGATCGTCACGGGCGCGAACAGCGGGCTGGGCCGGGCCACGGCGGCCGAGCTGCTGCGGCTGCAGGCCCGGGTGATCCTGGGCTGCCGGGACCGCGGCCGGGCCGAGCAGGCGGCCCGCGAGATCCGCGCCGAGCTGGGCGCCCAGGCGGAGGACGGGGAGCTGGTGATCAGGGAGCTGGACCTGGCCTCGCTGCGCTCCGTGCGCAGCTTCTGCCAGCGGGTGCTGCAGGTACGGGGGGCGGGGCGGGGAGAGGGGGCCGGCGGGGGAGGGGTGGGGTGAGGGAAGGGGTTGAGTGGGGAGGGCAAATATGGGGAAGGGATGGGAAGAGGGTGGGCGGGGGAGGAGGAGGAGAAGAGGATGGTGGAGGGGGAGGGGCAGGAGATGGGGTGAGGGGAGAGGGCAGGCTGGGGGGTGAGGAGGGGAAGAGGGCAGAGGAAGGGATGGGGAGAAGGTGGGCTGGGGAGGAGGAGGAGAAAGGTGGAGGGGCAGAGGGCAGAAGATGGGGTGGGGTGGGGGTGAGGAGGGAGAGTGGGTGAGGAGAGGGTGAGGGTGGGGTGGGAGTGAGGAGGAGGAAGGTGGTGGAGGAGAGGGGGAGGAGGGTGGGCGGGAGGGGGAGGGGAGGAGAGGAGGGTGGGCTGGAGGGGGAGGGGCAGGAGATGGGGTGAGGGGAGAGGGCAGGCTGGGGTGAGGAGGGGAAGAGGGCAGAGGAAGGGATGGGGAGAAGGTGGGCTGGGGAGGAGGAGAGAGGTGGAGGGGCAGAGGGCAGAAGATGGGGTGAGGGGAGAGGGTGGGCTGGGGATGAGGAGGGTGGCGGAGGTGGAGAGGGCAGAAGAAGGGATGGGGAGAGGGTGGGCTGGGGGTGAGGAGGGGGAGAAGAGAGGAAGGGATGAGGAGAGAGTAGGCTGGGAGGGGGAGAGGGCAGAGGAAGGAATGGGGTGAGGGGAAAGGGTGGGCTGTCTCTCTCTCCATCATCCAGTAAGGGCTACTCAGTCTTCACATTACCCCTTTGGTGACTTGGGGTTCTTCAATGCTGATACTGAGTGGAGATTAGCAGCTTTTGTCAGAGCTGTTCTTGCATCTTGTTGGGCATTAAAAATAATCCCAAAATATTTTGGGATGTAATGTAATATTTTGGTGCATTCTTATGCATTGATTTTTAATACAGGGAACAAAGCTTTATTAGGCCAAAGCTCCTTTCCTAGGGAAATCTTCCTGTTCCACTAGCTGTGTTGACCGGTAAGAAGAGGGACTGGGCCCATGGAGTATACAATGCAGCCAGAAATCACCTTCACGAGCTCATATCAAGATGCAGCAGGCAAGGGGTGACCTGTTATCTCGGGGGGCAAAGAAAAAACTAGGGCAGCTGCAATCTGCTGCAGTTTATTCTTCAAGGCATCTGGGAATTTGTGGCTGTAAAGTGGCTTAAGTTTGAGTCCCCTTTGACCTACAGCATAGAGGATAGGCTGCAGTGAGAGATCACTTCATGGGGTCATCTGAATCCAACCTACATTTATCACATTTCTATTACAGTACACCCTCTCTCTAATGCCCTTCATAATAACAAATCTTTGGATATAATGAACCCAGTCCCGGGATCCCACCTCCAGCCATGGGGCTGTCAGTTGCGGGTCTGGAGGAGCTGTCAGCTCCATGGCTGGAGAAACTTACCGCTCCTGGCGCCGGTCTTTTGGTATAATGGCCCCCTGGCTATAATGAACAAATAGCTTGGATCCTGAGGAGTTTGTTATATCGAGGGTGTACTGTCCATAATTATTCTGACTTTGTCAGACCTATCCTGGATCCTGCAAGCCTAATTTTTGAGGTGCTCACTAGGGTCCTATAGGCGTTCCTAACAGATTTTGTAGACGGGCATGAGCAAGCCAACAAATGGTTTCACTGAGTATCTCATGGATACAATTTACACTGTTTAGGGATATTCCAAAATAGAGGAAAGGGTGTGTGCTGTGGGGGACTGTACATAATGGTAGAAAATGAGCTAATGCTGGAGCTGTCACCCTGTATAACTTTGGGGTAAATATTTTCTTGATTTAATTTTCTTAACCCATGAAATGTTGTCATCTTAACACTTGATGTTTCAACATAACTTCACATTAATAATAATGTGATGAATATTCTCTTTCTCTTCACCCTTTTGGGCCTTTAACATAATTTGCCAGGAGGCCCACAGAAACAACAGGGGAAATTGACTAAAGCCCTAATTCTGTAATTGGTTTGTCGCGGATGGACAGTTGTGGCCGTGTAAAGCTTCAGTGGGAAACCATTTAGGGCCACCTGCATAGATCCAGTTTCAGGATCTGGTCTTGTTTGACTATACAGGGGAAACTGTGAATGTGACTAACTATACACAAAGTGCTGTGAAATGCACAAAGTAAACACTGGGAAAACAATATATACTTTTTTCTAATCTGGTGTAGTACCTCATAGGTGTTAGTGATACATTTAAAAAAATGTGATTTTTAGGCTGGCAGTCTCTCTATTGGCAAAACCAATTAAAGTGTTGTCTTTTCACAAGAAAAATTGAGAACAAAATAGCTAGGCAGGAGATGACGTGTGTGGGGTGACATACATGGGAGTGGTGCCGCTCTTGGGTTTATTTCTCGTGGTATCTGCTGTTTTAGAATACCTCAACACAGCTTAAATGATGGAGAAACAAAATGATTGAGATGACCTAGTTCTAGAAACACTTCCAAAGGGCTGTAGTACATATGCACTTACATTATTCCCCTCCTTTTCTGAACTTGTGACTCCTTTCTGAAGTTGTCTGTAAGATAAAGGAGGTTCCTAGATTGATAAGATGAGAGATAGCTGGCACCCCCACAGCCTGGCTTTCATTGTGCGTGTTTAGATACCAGAATTCTGAACTGAATTTTCATTTTTCACTTTTTTAGCCTCACTGCACAAAGACCAACTGCATTGTGTATTCAGGGTAATATGCTGGCTTCAGTGATAAATTGTTACATCTTTCAGTACCATGGAGCTATGGGGGAGATGTGAATTCTTTACAACTCATACGTGAAGGATCCAATCCTGTGAGATGCTGAGCAGCCTCAACTCCCTTTGATATCAGTAGGAGTTAAGGGAACTGAGCATCTTGCCGGATCAAGCCCCAGCTTGATTTAATTATTAACTAAATGCAGGATCAGATTCTGCTCTTAGTTATACTTGTGCCACTGATGGCAAAATGTGCATACTATTAAATTTCAAAGGTGTAAATGAGGATAGAATCTGGCCTGCAAAAAATTTCTTACTGGTGGTAAGGAGCCAGAAGGCACTCAACTTGACTTCCAGATCCTATGTTAAATTTGCAGGACTAGCGGGAAAAGGTCGGAGAGGGGGGAATTCTTTACTGGTAAACTGAGCATTCAGGTTGAAACATGGAACTTTATAGTGACACTTGTGTGAAGACATTTTTCAGAGTGGAACCACACTTTGAAACTCCTAAGATCTTTCTGTCTCCGAGTTCTGGGTGCACAGACTATGCAGGATTTGGAACATAAGTATTGGGGCCTTAGATTTTATTTTTCTGTTACCAGTTTTACTTTCTGGTTCTTGTCCATTGGCACAACATAGTATTTTGGTCCACCACAGTTCAGGCAAATTTTAAACTAGGTACCATTGTTTGAAATCATTAATAGCAGTGTTTTCAAAATTCATCATAAATCTAATTATTTTTCCATAATCAAATGATGGGTTTAAAATTTGTTGGCAGTGTCTCTTTAACCCTAAGTCCCTGCCTCAAAGAACTAGATGATCTTTTTGTTCTTTGTTTGTACAGTGCCTAGCATAATAAGCTCCATGACTGGGGCTTCTAAGTACTACCACAATGTAAATACTAACCAGTAGTACACTTGTCAGCTTGTCTTTAATGTCACATCCTGATCATTTTTTGGAAAGAAATTGGTATTACAAGAATAAATTCAGTAGATTTCAATTAAAAAATGCTGTTCTTGAAAAATGTTTATATTTTAGCTATCTTCAGAGGAACACATCCCCATCCCATGTGATTTGATACTCCTCTTACTGACAACTACCAATATGCTTATTTTTTCCAAGATTACATTAAAATAACCATGACTAGAAAATCCCATTTTAGAGGATGAGCAGTTGAATGGTTTTTCCTAATAAAGGTCAATGAATACAATTAATCTTAATAACAGCTTGCTGTGTTTATAAATCTGATTATTTTTGCTATTTTAAGGAAGAGCCGAGACTGGATGTCCTGATCAATAATGCGGGGATATTCCAGTGTCCATACATGAAGACAGAGGATGGTTTCGAGATGCAGTTTGGTGTCAACCACTTGGGTCATTTCTTGCTCACTAACCTTCTCCTTGGCCTCCTCAAAAGTTCTGCCCCAAGCAGGATTGTGGTAGTTTCTTCCAAACTTTACAAATACGGAGAGATCAACTTTGAAGACTTGAACAGTGAAATAAGTTACAATAAAAGTTTTGGCTACAGTCGCAGTAAACTGGCTAACATACTATTCACCAGGGAGCTAGCCCGCCGATTGGAAGGCACAGGAGTCACTGTCAACGTGCTTCATCCCGGTATTGTCCGAACCAATCTAGGCAGATACGTGAATATTCCTTTGCTGGCAAAACCCCTCTTCAATTTGGTGTCATGGGCTTTCTTCAAAACCCCATTGGAAGGAGCCCAGACTTCTATTTATTTGGCCTCCTCTGCAGAAGTAGAGGGTGTGTCAGGCAAGTATTTTGGGGATTGCAAAGAGGAGGAACTGCTGCCGAAAGCCATGGATGATTTAGTTGCAAGAAAACTGTGGGATATCAGTGAAGTGATGGTTGGATTATTAAAATAAATGCTAGGAAAAAAGACCTACTGAAAGGAATGAAGATAACTAATATTTTGCTACCCTGAAGCTTTCTGCAATGGTATTTCCCCCTTGAATAGTGTGAAACACAAATTACTTTGCTCACCGATTTCAAAGCTACTAGGAGTAATGTGTACAGCTCTTTTAAAATAGAGAATATTCTCTATTTTACATAAATCCATATTTTGAAAAAATACAGAACTAGAGTCTTAACAGCCTGGGTGTTTGAATATTTTTCAGTTAAAATCTCTTCTGAAAGCTACTTGTTCTACTAATAAAAAGTTCTTTGCTATGTAATGTATATGCTTCTTTGTTGTCTTCCACTATTTGATCTCAAACATAGCACTGCATTGCATTGTATGTGAAATGTGTGGCTGTTTGTAGATGGTTTGTGAATCCATCCTAATACCGATAAGTGTTGGGTTGGTGAGCAATTCAAGCTAAAACCGTGTGAAAGATTTTACCACTGAGTTGTGAGCACTCTTCCTCTGTGATCCTCTAAGCCTCCAAATACTGTTTCCTAGCACAGAAACTCTTTCCCGCAACTGCGTATCACTGGCTGGCTGAACAGGAACAATATCAAGCCATATTATAACTCAGCTGTGGGTCACAAGTCAGATATTTTCAAGATGGCCTTCCATAAGCTAGCATCTGTCACTTCCATTACTCTAGTATGTATGTTTGATTGTACAGCAGGTTCTATTTTATTTGGGCCAAACCTGCTCTTCTGGAGATATGAGCCAAGGCCCCCATCCTGCAATAAGCCTTGTGCTGGTGGATGCCCCACCATTGACTTAAGTAGGTCAGTGACTGGAGGGTGTGTTAGAGCCCAAGATCTGACCCTGTGGTTTGTTTTGTGAATAGTCTATTTATAGATTTTTGTCACCCTGCCTTCCATAGTGAAATGTGCATAAGGTTCAGTCTAATATGGCCAACAGTTCTTCCTGATAAGTCATCTTCTGTGTAAGTGTATATTTCCTTAACCTCACTAATGCATACATGGTACAAATGTGATCAAGAAACTATTACACACTTGACAAAATTAGCCTTGGCAACTATGCTGCATAGGCTTATAGAGAGTCTCTACTATGCAGAGATAATGGAATTAAAATAAGCCAAAAATAAATATAGGGATATTACATGAAGACGCCTCCCTTATTTTAAATAATTACATAATTACTTTAATAATTTAATATTAATTTTAAATAATAAATATATAACTTCAGTAACTGTTTCTGGTTAGTTATGATTTGCTTGTCTCTCTTTAGTAATTTTATTTAACACCACCAATTTAAGGTACAAGTAAATGTAATGAATATGAAGAAAGTAATGCTTTGGGATCTTGATTATTACTAATAATTTATATATACATATAAAAGATTGAAATGTTTGAAGCTTAGTCTATCCCACAATAAATCCTTATTGGTTCAACACTTGAGTTAACACCATTTTTGAGATTCTCAGATCATTTACAGTGTATGTTTCTAACTCATATTCACTGCATGTTCTGTATGTTCTCACTCACACACTGTATTGTGCTCAATCCCTTCCACACCTGTTTCCACAGATGCAGTACTGTGGGTATAGGAAAGAGGCATAGCAGGAGCTCCATGCTTTTGGGAGGAAGACAGCGAAATCTAGACGAGCATAAGTTAAGGGAGAAAATTGATTTTTTTTTAAAGATCCTGTAACAATAGTTACAGCATATATTGCTCGCTATATTTTAATTGCAGTATATATTGCTCACTTATAGGCAACAGAGCCTGTAGGAGTAGAGCTGAAGTGTGTGATTATTGTGTACTCTGAATGTTTGACACAAAAGTGCTGTTTGTAAATAATGCAAAGGGCCATCCCATAGAGAGGATGGAA
This sequence comes from Eretmochelys imbricata, assembly GCF_965152235.1. Lineage (NCBI taxonomy): Eukaryota > Metazoa > Chordata > Testudines > Cheloniidae > Eretmochelys > Eretmochelys imbricata. The sequence continues at coordinate 23,666,504 of NC_135574.1, forward strand.
ATATGGTTAGAGAATAAACAGGAATTCAACCTGTGAAGTCCTATTTTACATTTATCTTGCGTCTTTCATCTAAAACAATCCCCAAATGACAATATGTAATACCATTGAAATGCGACCCTGGCTGGAGTGGAAGGCATCAACCAACTACCATGCAGCATAATACTGAAGGCAAGGTGAAGTTTTGACCAATTGCACCAGGGCACGAGCTCTTCTTACAAAAAGATGGGTTCTCTCAAGCCCCTACAGACCAGAAGATACCTTAGTTTTTACTGTTTCATCAAAAGGAGCTAAAGGTAAAGTAAATAGAACTCCAATTTATGATCTGTGTGATCCACTGTTCCATTGCTACCCCCGTCAAAACCCCAGTGTGCATGTTATGAGAGAGTCATGGATGCCTATTGGGGCATAGCTTGCAAAGAAAAGTGCCATGCTGAAAAGCACTTACGTGGGAATTCTGCACCTTGATCCCTTAGGGAGATTTTCAAACATGCCTGTGCCTAAGAGATTTGCCCAAGGTCAGACAGGGAGTCAGTGGCAGAACTGAACCTAGAATTTCTACAGTGGCAGTCTGGTGCCCTAACCACTAAACCATCCTTCCTGTCTACATGGTCACCTCTGCAAGTGAATTTGCCACTAGGTTGTCATTTTTTGCTGTCTTTGTTCATGGCAAACAGGGCTTGTGTACATATTTTTAAAAAGAGAGTACAGAAGAAAATACAAAGTCTTTGGCCATTGGGACACTTGCTTTATAAAGATCCAAAATCTACAACTGTGAGGGGGAAGCTGTACATAGCATGAGACTTCCAATATAAATGGTCCATCTTAATATGAGATAAATGATCAGTGTTTCCATGATGCAATCAAAAAAATATTTTAACTCCCATTTCATTTGTTTGTGGTTGCTCATTTTGCCCATGTAAGCTTCCTATTATGGGAAAGCATCACAGGCTTCAAAGCCTGAGTCCTGTGGGAGTAGGGTAAGGGCATGATGGGATTATGCAGATATGGATAGCTCCCAGTTTAAATACATTTGATTTACTTCTACCTCAGGCCATAAAGAAAATAACTTGCAAGAGTCATTCAAATAATTTTAGTGTACAAGGCCTGTTCCCCTTTACATATACATTTTCCCAAGCTAATCTTGAAGGAGCTATTGGGCTGGCAAAAAGATCCAGGAGGCCTAGATAGCTGAATCGTTACTTTTGATGTGTCGCAGAGTGGAGCTGATATTTCTCATAACAGAAAAACTGCCTCCCTACAGGCTTCTTACCCACCCCATCAGCTACCAGAAGTGCCCTTGCACCTGTTGTGACTGGACTCAGATTTGAGAACTTATATTTGAATATTTAATTGTTTGCAAATGTTCTAAACCAGAGGTTTTCAAACTGTGGTCTGCGGACCATTGTTACCTCTAAGATGCGTTCCTGGGCAGCTGCACCCAAGAGAATGAAGGGCCACCCACCTAATTAGTGGAGTTGTGCAGGTGTGGCTCCACTAATTAGATGCCTGGCCCCTGGAGAAGACGCACATGTAAAGTGAGGTAGTAGTCTCGGGGGGAATACTGGGTAGGTGGGAGGGGTTAGTGGGGTGAGAAGAGGTGGTGGGGGAAATTTGGGATGTGCAGGGCTGTGGTGGCCAGAGAAAGAGGCGACTCCCCAGTTCCAGGGCAGCCAGGGAGAGATGGCCCTCCTTCCCAGCCTCACCTCTGTGGCTGCTGTGGTGGTGGAGAGACCCCACTCGTTCCCAGCCCCAGCTCGGGGTCTGCCGTGGTGGGGGAGAGAGGACACATCCATCACATTAGAAAGGTAAGACCACTGATATTAAAATATGCATTGTATGCTTTTATATGTAGAACAAAAAAAGTGAATTATTAAGTTTTATCCAAAGCGCTTTACAATAGTTAGCTAACAGTACAAATAACATTTGGAAAGATCATTAAGTGGTCCGCCAAGATGCTCAGCGATTTTCATGTGGTCCACAAAAAAAAAAGTTTGAGAACCACTGTTCTAAACAGCATAGTAAAGAGAACATGTTACTAAAGGCTGGTACACTAGCCATCTAATAAGGTTAACAAACCTCTCCTGCAAATTGGAAATTTTTACTTCTTAAATATTTGCAGATAAACTGAAGGAGATTCACTGTAACTAGGAGGGGTGTGGGACAATGGATGGATGGTCATGAGTGCTGCAAGATGCTGAGGTAATATCTTTTATTGGACCAACTTCTTTTGGCAAAAGAGACAATCATACATACATAGAGTTGACGAAGAGCTCACCTACAGAAGTTGGCCCAGTAAAAATTATCTCATTAACCTTGTCTGTCTGACATCTTGGGTCCAGCGTAATATAACAACACTAAATGAAATGCTGCAACCATAAGCATCAGGCTTGAAATACAGCCCAATTCTGGACGGTGTTGAACACCTTAACAACTGCCTAGGTTCCCAAACTCCCAGGATGAAATCCTGGCCCCACTGAAGTCAATGATAGTTTTCAATAGGGCCAGGATTTCACTTCCCATCGACTTAAAGTAAAGTCAGTGGGAGCTTAAGATTGTCTATGCATTGTGGGGTCAGGCCATTAGACTGCTTGGAAGTGCGTGTCCCAATCCTGCCCAGCTTTTTTTGCCTCTTCTCTGTTAGATACATTAAGCTTTGGGTAGATTAGTGTTTGTGTACCTTTTCCAAAAGACCTTAACAAACACAGTCTTTACTGTGTGGACATTTAAGATTCCAAGGCATTTTCCATAAGACTTAAGGTCCACTCCCCGGTTATCCTTTGCCAATATGTTCTTTTCTCCACCTTGCTGTTGCTCTGAGAGTCAATTTTCTAGCTGGCTGCTACCCTCCATCCATGCCAGAGGTGTCTGCAGTTCAGTGATAAGTGAAATGAATCCTGGAACCCTCATCCTATAGTCCTATGGGAGCCCAAGTGACCTCTTGCGAGAATAAGGACTGTTGATTGGGCTGAGATGCACGGGGGTGACAAAACCTACAATACATACATTGAAGATTAACAGCCACATTCTCAAAGGTGGCCTGTTTTTGGATTCTCAACTTGAGATACCTGGCCTGATTTTCTGAGGTGCTGAATACCTGCAATGCCACTTGAAGTAAACAGGAACTGCAGTTGCTCAAAACTACAATTGGCAGGAAAATGTTGGAGTCCAAAGTTTTTGAGTGAAAAACATGGACTTTTTTTGCAAAATGTTTTGCATTTTCCTCATTTTCAATTAGCTCTACTCAAACCCTCTGAAAATCAGGTCAAAGGTGGCTCAAATTGTGCTCCCCAAATCTTGAGGCACACGAATTCAGAGAGTCTTTTGAAAATTTTGGCCATAATACTTCCCTAAAATGGACAACTTCAAAACACTTTTCTTAACATTGCATGTATCCATGGTCATGTGTTGTTTGTTTTCCTGTAGCACTGAGGCTCCAACCAAGCCTGGGGCCCAGGCACAGTAGAAGCAGAGTAGGAGATGATGCATTATCCTTTGTTATCTCAAAACAAAGGCAACAGTGATGTCCCTTTAAGCATACTTGGGACAAAGGTTAAGTCCTATCAAACTACTTTGCTTTTTGAATTTATTTATTTATTTAAATAAAGCTTGCTTTTGGACATCTATTATTTTTAAAAGGGGTTAAAGCATTGGGAAAAGTGTAAATGGTCATTGCTTCAACAAAACAGCAACATGTTTGCTATGGAAAACACATAAAATGAGAGGAAATGGCTTAATGGGGGAGGTGTACAATTTTAAGGCTTCTGTTGACAGAAGTTGATGAGTGAAAATATTGCATTCAATAAGGAGCGTGGAATTTTGATGCAGCCTAGAGGGATAGCTTTGTACTATGGTGGTCTAAATTGGGGTTTTACATTAATGTAACCAATCAAAACCCTTGTTAAAGCTAGAGTCAAAAGTGAAGACTGAGCAAAAGCACCACAAAGTTTATCTTTTGCTCATCTGGAAGAGTTTATTTTAAAAACAGAACATTGTTTGCTGCTGTTGAAATGAAAGTGTGAGAGTTGCAGCTTTCTTCTGATGCCATCTGGCAGACGATTGAATAGCGTGTGGTATTCACTAATCCAAATAACCCTGTGTGTGGTAACCATTGTCTCTTTACTGATCATGCAGCTGGGTTGATTGAACTTTAGAGGGCTCATGCAAGACTATCAATGGTGGGACTGTAGATAATTTAAAATGAGCACAGTATTAAGGAAATGTATATGATACAAAACATGCATGCCAAATTCATGGTGGTTTTTATTAAGAATCCTCCCTTTTATTGACCTTAATTCAGATTGTTGTATGCAGTGCAGTTGTAGCCATGTTGGTCCCAGGATATTAATGAAAAATATTACCTCACCCACTTCGTCTGTCTGATGTCAGATCAACATTTTGCCTCAATTCTGTGGTCTTGATTCACCACATAAATTCTAGTTCTATGCAGGTTACTTCATTGAAATCAATACCAATACCAGCATAACCTTGGAATAACAGAATCACGTATGGGACTTAGTGCTGACCATTCAAAAGGCTTTCTCCTTAGATTTGTTTAATATTTTTGTTAATAATATAGTTGAATTTCTAACTGTTGTCCTCTGTGTGAGTTAGTTCTTTTTCAATTTTAAGGCCAGTTTAAAATTCATGAAAGCACCACATTCTTTGATTAACCCTGGAAATAAAAGTCACGCATAGAATTATATTATAAGGACAGGAAAGGAGTTACAGATATACATAAATGTATATGCACTGGAGAGAACGTGGTACAATTGAATCCAAGAATGCAAAAGAGAGGGTGTCAGAAAATATGCATGAGAGGGTCTCAGCTACATGTCATGGAATAGAATTCAGAGATTCTTCAGAATAAATATTTTGGGCAGGATTTGTCTCTCACCAATTTTACAGCAGTGAAACTTCACTGACTTCAGAGCAATTTCTCCTGATTGAGTCTAGCAGTCACCTTCAGCCCCCAACTAAAACCCCTCCAACGCATTATTAAGGATCTACAACCTATCCTGAAGGATGACCCAACACTCTCACAAATCTTGGGAGACAGGCCAATCCTTGCCTACAGACAGCCCCCCAACCTGAAGCAAATACTCACCAGCAACCACATACCACACAACAGAACCACTAACCCAGGAACCTATCCTTGTAACAAAGCCCGTTGCCAACTGTGCCCACATACCTATTCAGGGGACACCATCACAGGGCCTAATAACATCAGCCACACTATCAGAGGCTCGTTCACCTGCACATCCACCAATGTGATATATGCCATCATGTGCCAGCAATGCCCCTCTGCCATGTACATTGGTCAAACTGGACAGTCTCTACGTAAAAGAATAAATGGAAACAAATCAGATGTCAAGAATTATAACATTCATAAACCAGTCGGAGAACACTTCAATCTCTCTGGTCACGCGATTACAGACATGAAAGTTGCGATATTACAACAGAAAAACTTCAAAACCAGACTCCAGCGAGAAACTGTTGAATTGGAATTCATTTGCAAATTGGATTCTATTAACTTAGGCTTGAATAGAGACTGGGAGTGGCTAAGTCATTATGCAAGAAGAAAAGGAGTGCTTGTGGCATCTTAGGGACTGGCCAATTTATTTGAGCATTGGCTTTCAGAGAGAGCTGTAGCTCACAAAGGCTTATGCTCAGGTGGATTGGTTGCTCTCTGGGGTTCTACAAGTACTCCTTTTCTTTTTGCGAATACAGACTAACACAGCTGTTACTCTGAAACCTGTCATTATGCAAGGTAACCTATTTTCCCTTGTGTTTTCCTACCCCCCATCCTCAGACATTCTTGTTAAACCCTGGATTTGTGCTAGAAATGGCCCAACTTGATTATCATACACATTGTAAGGAGAGTGATCACTTTAGATAAGCTATTACCAGCAGGAGAGTGGGGTGGGGGAGGTATTTTTTCATGCTTTGTGTGTATAAAAAGTTCTTCTACACTTTCCACAGTATGCATCCGATGAAGTGAGCTGTAGCTCATGAAAGCTTATGCTCAAATAAATTGGTTAGTCTCTAAGGTGCCACAAGTACTCCTTTTCTTTTTGTAAGTGGTTAGAGTATCCAAACCATTATTAATATCAACATACCATTATTTCTGTGTATTTCCATTTCCAAATTAAGGCCCTGCTTTTGGAATTGGATCCACTAGCACGGGCCTCGTGATGATAGAATTACACAGTTTCTCTCTTCTCTTTTAAGTCCAGGAGGGACCATTATATCATCTAGACTGACTTCCTGAATAACACAGGCAAAAGAATTTCATGCAGTTACCCTTCTGTTGAGCCCAAAAACTTGTGTTTAGCCAAAGCACATCTTCTAGAAAGCATTCAATCTAGATGTGAAGACATCAAGAGACGGAGAATCCACCCCTTTCCTTGGTACTTTGTTCCAACATCCTCACTGTTAAAAAACTGTCTTATTTCCAGTTTGAATTTGACTTTCACTTTCAGCCATTGATTCTTGTTGTGCTTTTCTCCAGTGGACTGAAGAGCCCTTTAGTTCCCAATACTTTCTCCCTGTGAAGATATTTATGCACTGTAATCATGTCACCTTTGGATCTGTGTTTTGTTGTTTTGTTTTAAATAAACTAAGCAAATGGAGCTCCTTAAATCTCTCTATGGTATTTTTCTCATGAATCATTTTTGTGGATCACCTCTAAACCCTCTCCAGGGTTTTTGATTTTTTTTTAGGAGCTGTGTGCCCCAGACTCCAGGTGTTGGTCTGTCTTATATAGAAGTAAAGTCACTTCCCTACTCCCACACTTTGTTGTCCTAAATGCCCCATGGGCCACCTTACTCTATTTTTTTAGCTACCAAGGGATTCTTAACAGTTCTACATTAAAAAGTTATAGAGTCATAGGAATTGCAAATGGAAGGAGGGAGGGAAATAAAGACAATATAATGTATATGGGAAACATTTTTTAAAAGTAGATATTACTTTGCTGTACTTTGCAATTTCCCCCTGTAAATCACATAAGACGTACACATACGGTGGGATTTTTCCAATGGGGAAAAATGTGCTCCTAAGTCACAGAGGTGCTTTGAAAATTCACCCTGCAAGCTAAATATTTTCTTTAAAATTAATCCTTATCTCTGCCTTTTACCCTAAGAATTGAGTAAGTAAGAACTGAATAATCACACAACTGGTGTTAGGAAGTGGACTTTTCTGCCATCAGTTTGATTTCAAATGGGACAAGAGACAATGCAGAGGTGACAAAAGGAAGCAAATCCATTTTCCATTCCTTTGATATCTGATTTGAATTCATTACATTCATCAGTTTAAGATCAGATCCTCCCCTGGTTGGTGCAGTGGCAGGGAGCAGAAGCACTGTTCAGTGAGCCCTACACTGTAGACTTTCCGCTGGCTTGAGGAAAGTCCCAATTTAAAATTAAACTGATGCAATATTGAATATTGGCAAGGCTAGCATTGCTGTTAATATTCACCTCTAGAAGCAAATGTGTTGGAAAGCATTTGAAATGGTAGCTGAGTCACAAAGCTCATTGCAGGCTCACAGTGGGGATTCATCATCGCTTTCATTAGGTTTTATTATCATCCCCTTCAATGGCACATACAATGTTTATTACATCACTCTGTATGATGTTTAAACATTTTATGACAAACAAATACTTCCTAGCACCTGGCTGTCTGGTTAACCTTTGTTCTGTATAGTTTGTTTTGCCACTGTAGATTTTTAATGTGCACTTCTGCATGTAAGCCAGGTGATGAGATCACATATAACTAGTGCGTCCTTGACAAATTTATTATTCTTGGTCTAATTTGATTTACAGAACTCTGACAATGAAAGGCCACTATACCAGACTGTGCTAGGGAAATGAATGTACACACAGACATCTGCAATTAATGATGCTCTACTATATTTAATGCACTATAAGTTCAGCATTTTATCAAGACGATTGCTTAGATCGGTCTCTTTGAACACTAATTTAGGAATTTTGGCAAAGACCACACAGAGTAATATATATAATTTATTATACTAACAATGTTTATATTTGTTGTTTCATCAATCAATCTGCAGTGCTCAAAGAAAACAGAGAAACTCATGTATTGCTGCAGTGTAGGTCTGATCTCTGTAGCGTACAGGTAATATATTTTGAAATAGAAATATGCATTGCAAAACTGTTCTCATAAGACCCTTTTATGGAGTATTTCTCTCCCTCTCTTCCTTTATGTTTGTCCCTATCTCTTTTGACATTCTTTTATTCCTTCATTGTCTTTATTGTTTAAGTGAAACAAGAGAAAACATAGATTTTTATACTAGGAAAAAAGTACAAATTCTTCTCAGCTGCTGCTGTTAAAAAACACTGAAACTCAACTGCCCCAGGTTCTTACTCACTTTTTGGAATACAAATGTGAACAATGTGAACAACAGTAATGTCATATGTAAATATGGATTTATTCTAGGCTCTCTTTTTGCAGCAGGAAACCCCGGGCTTATCAAGTAGGGGCTTTGTTGCCGAAAGAGAATTAAAATAGCACAAAGTGGTCATGTAGTTAATCTAGTAAGAGAAATGCAATTGTGTTGTTGATTTTACTTAATAATTTACTTGTCGTGCTGTTGATTTGACTTGTGCAAAGATGGAAATAAATATAACGGAAGGGCTCGATCGTGGCTTTGATGAGTGCCGTATAGCACCTATAAAGAACAGAAAAGCAAAGGGCAGAACATTGTTGTGCTACCTCAGGAGCAGACCGGGATATTGTGATTCAAAGCGTCGCAGGCTTTGTCTAGACTACACACCTTACCGCGGCACAGCTGTACGGTTGCAGTTGTGCCGCTCTAAGGTTTCCCGTGTAGCTGCTCCATGCTGGTGCGGGAGAGCTCTCCCGCCAGCATAATGAAACCACCCCTAACAAGAGGCAGCAGCTCTGTCGGCAAGAGAGCGTCTCTTGCTGACAGTGCACTGTCCATACCGGCGCTTTTATTGGTGAAATTTTGGTCAGGGGTGTGTTTTCACACCCCGACCGACAAAAGTACTAGTGTAGACGAAGTCACAATTCCCTTCCTGGTTCCCCTACTGCTCCGAGAGGGAGCAAATTTCGGGGCCCTGTACCCAGTACAGTGTATGTTTCTCTGATGTGCCTTGCACCCCCTTATGCCCCTGTGCCACCACGCTTACTAGGCCAGAGTTGAGCCCTAAAGCGTTATACATTTTAGAGAAGTGTATTCACAAATTTCAACATTTCTAGTCAGCAACAGTTCCCAATTCTCATTGGAGCAGATTTTTAAAAGCACCTACAAAATGTAGGAGTATAAATCCCAGTGACTTTCAATGAGATCTTTGCTCCTCAATCGTGTAAAAAAATCTCCTCTATGATTATTTGTTAATAACCAACATTGTGTTCAGTTTTGGACTGGTAGGGGGTAGACAATGAGGCCCAGTGGGTTTTTCTCTGTGTTTAAAATTCATAACATGAAATGTTGTGTCAACTGTTATAATCAATTTCTGTGAATTATGCAATGTATGATACTGTACTTCATTAAAATGCCACTTTTCTTGTCAATTTGCATCTAATTTACTATTTGAATCTAGGAGAAGTTAGTCCTGGTTTTTGTTAACTAGATTAACTTTAAACACAGAGCTTAAATCATGTTGTTTTGGATCTTTCAGCAAGTCAAAGTGGCTGCCAATTCCCTAGAAATAAGCAAACTGACTGTTTCTCATAAGACGTACTGTTTGTTTGAAATTTGCAGTGGGGCATTACCATATGTTTGTACATAGGCTTCACTTACGGCTCTGCTTTTTGTTCATAAATTATAACATTGCTTCATTACTCCCTATGCATTGATCTCCAGTTTGATTTTAGTGTTTTAGCTAATTGGTTTCCCAGGAAAAAACAAATTTGTTTAATATCTCCCTGTCATGTTCACTTAGCTTCTTGGCAACACCATTTAGGGTTTTCTGACTTTAAAGATAACTGGCAAAGTTAAAAAAATGAGCTTGTTTCCCTTTTCCCTCTTGATGATGTATCAAAGTTTTTTAAATAGATACATTTAAAATATAAACATATTTTTTTCTGCTTGCTTTCTATTCATTAGCAATTCAGATACTACCTAGGCTGGAAGACTCTATGAAATGGTGTAGTCACAAGATCTTTACAAGCAAAAATTGAGCTGCAAAGAGGGTACAGAATTAGAGTAAGACTGCTTAAAATGGTTGTTGTTTTTGTTCTGGACACCTATTTAACGTCAATGATTAATTAACATTTTGAAGAAAAGAAGCCTTTAGTAAAGTCTTTCACCCATTCAGCAATGTCACAATGAACAATACCTCTCACCTTCCCTCCAACAAAGCCATGGGGAACCAGACTTTTTGTTCTTGATATTTCTAAGGTTAAAAAAAAAAGGTAGAAAACAGCAGCTTTAAAATAATGATAATAATTAATAATAAAAACACATTCAGGCCCTCCTTATACATCATAAAGAATCAAAAGAGGGCAGAAGTTCAATTAAAAGAAAATCCTTTACAGGTCACCTTTCAATGTTTATGCAAAATGCCTTGGCACATAGGAATACAAGTGATGGAGGCCAGATACTGGAGGGGACTTTCCCTATTTGAGAAGTCTCCCATAGGAATACAGCACTGCTCTATTTGTAATTAAATGTCTGCGCTATTATAGATTTGCCCTATTAGTAAAATTTCCCCATCTGGTTAAACTCACTATGCATGTACCCTGCTTGTTCTATCCTAGGGGACTCAAATCTGGAGCCTACTGCTGTATAAGCACTATAGTGCTGCCAGATAAGCCAACTAGGAGCCTTCCAACAGCAAAGACCTCAGATTGGAAAAGCATCCCTATTCATCAACGGTATGTCTTCACTACAGAGCTAGCCCAGGTTATATCCTGGGTGTTGCCTCTTAACCTCTTCCGTCCACGTAGAAAAACCTCTAACGTGGGCTTGAGGGTGCTTTAAGCTAGCAGGCACAACTGAAGGTACAGGCTTGAGCTCAGACTGGTGACCTGCCTATTTTGCAGTGAAAATGAAGGCTAAACAAGTCCAGGTCCTCTTAATTCTTCCAGCCTATCCCAGAATTTCACCTGGGATGTACTTTTTTTCCAGTTCCTCCCCTCTGCATTTTAATGCATATCTGCCTGCTTCATTTCTGCTGCACTTCTATAGCATTTGAACAGAGAGGCTGGCCAAGAAATCCTTCTCCATATTGCTGGTTAGCTAGAAGCTGTCACAAGCTGCCGAGTAAAGCTGTGGTATGATATCAGCAAGACTCATTAGAGCACTTCTGCATAGGCGCCCTGTATAATGCCACTGCAGACACAACCACCTGGGTCTGGCACAGGTAGGACTTTACAGTGGTGATGCTCCACCGATGGTAGGCTTGCCTGGACTAACTCTGCAGTGAAGGTATAGACCAAAGGACTGAAGCACACGCTTAAGACCCACTGAAATCAAGTTAAGCATACTTTCCATAATAATAAGCTTGCATAATTTGCTGAATCAAGGCACAAGCCTGTAAGAGCAGTGCTACGTTGCTTCCAGATGAAGAATGGATTTTGTGAATCTGAAACATTACATGCCTTTTATGATTTTCTACATAAAGCAAAGTACTGTAAGAAATTCGGAGTAAACAGTTTCTCCACCAAAATTTAAGACTCTTTCCTGCACACAGAAAGAGGTGTAACGTATTGTGCTTTCTCCAGTGTACTACAGTGCTTCCCTGTAACAATTCAACCCTGACACAATCTATCCCTTAATCTTTTTAGAGAGTTGGAATAAATGGATTCAAAATATACTGTATTTAAAATAGCTTTGATCAACAAAGGGCACCTTTATATTTTATTTATTTATTTTTGTTTGAGGCAAAGATCCAAGAAGTCATAATTAATGAACTGTTCATTCATAGAATCATAGGACTGGAAGGGACCTTGAGAAGTGATCTAGTCCCATCCCCTGAACTCATGACAGGACTAAGTATTATCTAGACCAGTGGTTCTCAAAGCCGGTCCACCACTTGTTCAGGGAAAGACCCTGGCGCTCCAGACAGGTTTGTTTACCTGCCATGTCCGCAGGTTTGGCCAATCGCGGCTCCCACTGGCTGCGGTTCACTGCTCCAGGCCAATGGGGGCTGCGGGAAGGGCGGCCAGCATGTCCCTTGGCCTGCGCTGCTTCCCGCAGCCCCCATTGGCCTGGAGTGGCGAACCGCAGCCAGTGGGAGCCGCGATCGGCCAAACCTGAGGACGCGGCAGGTAAACAAACCGGTCCGGCGCGCCAGGGGCTTTCCCTGAACAAGCGGCGGACCAGCTTTGAGAACCACTGATCTAGACCATCCCTGACAGGTGTTTGTCTAACCCGCTTTTAAAAATCTCCAATGAGGGAGTTTCTACAACTTTCCAAGACAATTTATTCCAGTGCTTAACTGCCCTGACAGGAAGTTTTTCCTAACATCCAACTCTAAAGCACCCTTGCTGCAATTTAAGCTCATTGCTTCTTGTCCTATCTTCAGAAGTTGAGGAGAACAATTTTTCTCCCTACTCCTTGTAACAACCTTTTATATACTTGAAAATTGTTATCATGTCCCCCCTCAGTCTTCTCTTCTCCAGACTAAACAAACCCAATTTTTTCAATTGTCCCTCATGGGTCATGTTTTCTAGATCTTTAATCATTTTTATTGCTCTTCTCTAGACTTTTCTCCAGTTTATCCACATCTTTCCTGAAATATGATGCCCAGAACTGGTCACCATTCTCCAGTTGAGGCCTAATCAGAATGGAATAGTTCAGAAGAATTACTTCTTGAGTCTTGCTTACAACAACTCCCAGAATGATGTTTGCCTTTTTTGCAACAGTGTTATACTGTTCACTCATATTTAGCTTGTGATCCACTATGACCCCCAAATCCCTTTCTGCAGTGCTCCTTCATTGGCAGTCATTTCCCATGTATGGTGTGCAACTGATTTGTTCTTCCTAAGTGGAGTACTTTGCATTTGTCGTTGTTGAATTTCATCCCATTTATTTGAGACCATTTCTCCAGTTTGTCCAGATCATTTTAAATTTTAATCCCATCCTCCAAAGCACTTGCAACCTCTTCCAGCTTGGTATCGTCTTCAAACTTTATAAGTTTACTCTCTATGCCATTATCTAAATCATTGATGAAGATATTGAACAGAACCAGACCCAGAACTGATCCCTGCAGGACCCCACTTGATATGCCTTCCAGCTTGACTGTGAACCACTGATAACTACTCTCTGGGAACGGTTTTCCAACCAGTTATGCAACCACCTTATAGTAGCTCCATCTAGGTTGTATTTCCCTAGAAGGTCATGCGAGACAGTCATGTGAGACAATATCAAAAGCCTTACTAAAGTCAAGATACTAAAGTAATTGATCTCTCTTTTTATGTTTAAATGCAAAGTCTTTAGGAGACACTGGAAAATTTCAATTACAAAGTATGTTTGCTTTTCAGCAGGTAAAGCAAGTATTCCAAATGGCAATTCAGCAATGGTAACTATTAAGCCATAGAGCAATTCCAAATGACTCTCAGTTGTGTTTTCCAAGAAAAAGGATAGAATTGTAGCAATGATGAACAAAGTAGCATATGTTGCATGGTTGGTATTTTAATTAATGAAGGGGTTTTTTTTATTTGTAGGGTGACTGAGTAAAAGCTGAAGTGACCTTGCCAGATCTGTCTGAAATGTACACAGTAGCTTCTAATTGGCTCCTAGAGTGATTATAAAGCCAGAATGCTTGTTTTTGCCAAACATCCTTCTCATTCATATGTCATTTCTGGAACAGGTGCTAGGTAACACACGATTATTCCTTTTAAATAGATCATTAAAAAGTGTTTTCTCAAGCAGACTGTTGAAATAAGTCAGATAATTTGTAGTTTCTCTGTCAGCACAACTTAATTTAGAAGCCTCCTGTGTAATAACCATAACTTTCAATTGTTTATCAGGATGGTTTCAATAAGCAGTATGTAACATAGACCAGTGACCAGCATAACCAGTTGGTTCAGTGCCAGAATAGTATCATCTTTCATTGGTGTTAGAGAAATAGCACAAACAATGATGTCTGAGTTATGTCACAGTACTGTGATCAAAAGAAACGTATTCCTTAAATATTATAATAAGCCCAGTGATTTCTTTTGAAACAGAATGATTTTAATTCACAAACATCTGCTTGAAAGTCCAAGGAGATTAGAAATGTCCAGTTATGAAAACATACTAATTAAAGACTCTAAATACTTAGAATAGTTCTTGGTCTATGTAAGTTGGTCCAACTGATAACACAACTTGACATGTTTCATATTATTTCAACTTCTTTTATTTGAACAAGGGAATAGATAAACAAAAGGAAAAGATCCCGTTGTTTTTTAAATTTTATAAAAATATAACCCGAACAGAGGTCAGACTTCAAATGTACAGTCCATATGGCTTGGCTGACACAAAGTAGCTATAAGGATAATATCATTTTGTATGCACAATGGATTTTAGCTCCATCCCAACACAGTGTAATAGAGGAATAGAAAGTAAATGTAAACCAAACTGCCTCCTTATCCACTGTTTTTGATGTTTCTAGAGCTGCGTCATTTGGAGAAGCTTAAACTATTGCACAGAAAACATAGCTTCCTTGTATTTTGGTGTTACATCTGAAGGACTGCTAATTAACATTTTCAAAAAATAGTTATCTTCTAACTCATCTAAAAGGTTGGGACTGACTATATTATATTTAGCTGTCTGTCTGTTACTGGATGGCACTATTATAGATAGCCTTGCAAGTTCTGTTTAACTGGCTGCATGTACCTTAGAGAATGCCTTTTGATAGCTATGGTGCAATTATTTTGGGGCAACTATCATTTAACAAGTAAACCCTATTTGCTGCTGTACTCCTGAATGAATCGTTTCTTAGATGCAGCTTTTGCCTACACAATAAACAGATACAAACAAAATAAATCACCTGGGGCCAAAACACTGCATAATTTATGTCTACTACATAACTGCATTTTCAGTTAGACATCATCTTCTTCTTTACTTCCTTTCCTAAACTGTGGTATGCAGGTGCTTTGCACTGTTTAATTGTTGCTTCCTTCCAGCTGCTCCTTTTCAGTAATGGATGAAGTGAAGTCTGTATATACTGGGCCACATTCTGCAGTCATTACTTAGGTGCAGTTCCCCAATTCCCTTTGACTTCAATGGAGAATCAAGAGGAGCTGTGTTTGTATATCTGGTACCAGGATGTAACCTGTCATTTATAAATCACTTTGGGAATTAAAGGCGCTATGCAAATGTAAAGATGTTAATATTAATACTGAATTAAATTAAAGCTAATGATCACTTGCACTACATGCTGTAAAGTAATTAGAGGTGAGTCCAAACTGCAAAGTTTGCCTGCCAATCTGCATTTCCCTAAAAATTCAGGACCAATGGGGTTTGATTCAGCCCATTGTAGTGCTACCAGGCCAGTGGCAATGTTTAGATCATGGTGCAAACCTCTCCAAAGTTCAGGGGTGTTTGGCCATGATGTTTGATTCAAGCCCATCTCCAAAAAAAAAAAAAAAAAAAGAAGTGATATAAGTTTTTAGTCAATGTATGTCTGGAACAGACAATGGATTTCAGCTCCATCTCAGCACAGTGCAGTAGTGGAATGGAAAGAGTCATAACAAAACTGTCTCCTTATCCACTGTTATTGATATCTCAAATGAAGCTGAGTCATTTGGAGAAGCATAAACTGCTGCCCAAACTCACTGTAAAGGATGGTGCAGAAGCTAAGAATTAAATTGTCAGAAGCCTTTCCTGCATTGAGCCAGTAGGAACCATGAGGAGTAAATCTCTGATAGCAGTTACTCTTTCAAAGATAACAAGTGACTCGTGATTATACCGCACGGATAGTATGGGGCTAAGGGTTAGGGGTAGTGTATAAATAAAATTAATAATAGAGCACAGAGCTGGAAGACAGGAGATCTGGGTTTTGTTCCTTACTCTCCCATTGATTTGCTTAGACACAGCTTCCCCATATCTCAGTTTACACCATCTGTGACATGGGGATAATACTGCTTATCTAACAACCAGTGAATGTGTGGGGCTCAATTAACTGAGAAATGTTTATAGAGCATTTGGAAATTCTCTACTGAAGGACACTGTGGTGGTTCTAATTTTTGCTCTTATTATGGCAAAGGTGGGCAAACTACAGCCCGCAGGACGGATCCATCCCGCCAGCCATTTTAATCCAGTCCTTGAGCTCCTGCTGGGGAGCGGGGTCTGGGGCTTGCCCCACTCCGGCCGGGGAGCAGAGTCGGGGGCTGCTCCACATGGCTCCCGGAAGCTGCGGCATGTCCCCCCTCTGGCGCCTACATGTAGGGGCAGCCAGGAAGCTCCGCTCTGCACGCTGCTCCCATGCCAAGCACCACCCCTGCTGCTCCCATTGGCCAGAAACGGCACCTCTGCATAGGAGCCGGAGAAGGGACAAGCTGCTGTTTTCAGGAGTCACTTGAGGTAAGCACCGCCTGGAGCCTGCACCTCTGAGCCTCCCCCCTGTGCACCAACCCCCTGCCCCAGCCCTGATCCGCCTCCTGCCCTCCAAACCCCTTGATCCCACCTCAAAGCACCCTCCAACCCCATGCCCCAGCCCTGACCCCCTTCCCACCCCCCGAACCCCTCGGTCCCATAGACAAAGCCAACTACACATAGGTTATTTTCCTAAGTAACTGGCTACAGGGGCTTGATTGCCATGGTTCAACTCTCAGGACACGAAGTCTAATAATATTAAAGTGTCATTGTTTGGCTTGTGATAGAGAGGAAGGATGGGGGTGTGTTGTGGTTAGGGCATGAGCCTATGACATGGGAGACTTTGCTTGAAATCCCTTCTTTACTACAGACTTCTTCTTTGGCCTTGAACATAGCTTCTCTGTGGCTCAGTTTCCCATCTGTAAAGTGAGGGTAATAGCACTTCCTTACCTCATAGGGGTGTTCTGAGAATAAATACATTAAAGATTGTGACATGCTGCTGTAATGGGGGCCATATTAGTACCTTTGCTAGATATAAAAATGAGCAATACCATCACATCACAATATTATATGGCTGCTATGTAGAGCACTTCCAAGTCTGATGCACCCAAAAGTGGAAGTGACTCTTTTATTTATTCAAGAAATGCTGAGTATTTCTAGGAACACTAAAGTGACTGAAATTGGTTCTGGACAGCAGAAAAGCAAAATCTGCATATGTGGCTACATTCATTGTGATCAGTCACCAAAGAGCAAGGCTGCAGGATCAGATAAAATCCTCATACTACTTGGTTTTATAGTTTGGCAGATGAAGAGTTTGCAGCCATCTTCAGTCAAATATCAATCCTTCTTCACTGATCAGGCCATCAGTAGGCACTAATTGATCCTACATAGGAAGGCCAAAGCCCTCCTTTCCCCTGTGGACAGGGCTCAGAAGACCTGGTCGACTTCCTCTCCATTCCAGACATGAGCAACCCACAGCAGCTCAATTACTCAAAAATGGTGGAATTGACTCCCCTGAGGTGAAGCTCATTTGCATAGGAGGCAGTTTTTCTTAGGGGTTGGCCCACACCTGTGGAATTCACTCCTGTGGAAACTAAGAATGATCACAGAGCTCACCACTTTCCAGTCCAAATGCAAAACTCATTTCTTCTTCTTTGCTTTCCTGAACCATCACACATAGCACATCAGTTTTGTTAATATTGAATTAAAAACAGCATGCATGTCCCCCCCTTGTGATGGAGAAATGGGGAGAAAACATTACTTGACTGATATTAGCCACCTTACTTATTTTTACCTTGGATGACATTCACATGCCATTGCAATGGGTAAATTATAAGAACATCAATAGAATATAATAATAATACCCAACTGTTATGTGTCAATCTCAAAGTGCTCTATAAAGTATCATAATTACCCTCATATAGCGAGGGAAACCTAACGCTCCAAGATACTGGCCCAAGGTCACACTGCAGACCAGTGGCAGAAGTTCCAGAGTCCCAGTCCCGTGCATTAGGCACTGAGCCACAGTGTCTCTCTTAGCATAGTTAACATGAGCCATGTTCTAATTAATTTAAAATTCAGTCAATATCGTTTCTTTTCTGGTGTCAATAGAGCCTTCCTCCCACACACATATTATTTTCAATTGCACCATCAGCTGAAAGGGCCCAGAACTTTATTTTTAAAGTAGTGCTCTTTTCTTGAAGTGGTTTCAGGTTTTCCCAGCAGGCAGTTGAAAACTGGCCATTTCCCTGACCCCAATCTTCCCTTTCTGTTGGCTGGCATGATGGGCAGAAAGCCCTCTGACAATTGAATAGGGGCATCTGAGCAGTTCCCTGCTCAAGACTCATCTTGAAAGGACCAGCTCTTAGTACATGTTAGACAACAAAAAGTCCTGGAAGTGAAGTCAAGGAGCAAAACGAAGAATCAGATAGAAAAGTTCCCTGTCAGCAAAACTATATATGAGCATGTCTCTGTAAACATTGTACTGGGTAGACTGACACAACCAGCCAGTTTCTTCAGTGCAATCCCATTAAATCACACAGATATAAGTCAGAAAAGAATTTGACCCAATACCGGTGACTTAATGTATAGTTTAGTGGTTAGAACAAGAAACTAGGAATTAGAACTGCTGAGTTTTTATTCCTAATACTGTTGTCTGACTGCTCTATGCCTTAATTTACCTACATGTAAAACAGGGAGAGTAATACCTACTTCCCAGGGATGGTCTCAAGATTAAATAATTTATGTAAAGCCCCTTTGGGATCTTTGGATGAAAGGTGTTAAGTCAGAGCAAAGTATTATAATTAGTTGTGGTGGTTGAAGTAGTTATTCTCGAGCATGTACCAGATGTGTGTGATAATACTGTGGTAAATATTCATAGATTCCAAACTGCCATTATCTAGTCTGATCACCTGTATCAGGCACCATCACAAAATGGAAGCTCATAGTCTAGAATCTTCCTAAGAAACATACTGTGTAAGTAACTTCTCTGCTTATTTCATTAAATCCTCATAGACCAACACTGTTAAAGGGACAAGATTTCAGAGACTGTGGTTTTTATGACGACAGTAGCTTTTCACTTCTGGAGACCTGTGTTCATATTTGTCTTAGTTCACTTGTGAAAATACATGTGCAGATCTCAGTTCAGTTCCAAGATGATATTATTTGTCCATGGCATAAAATCAATATAGAGTATGGTACAACTCAGCACAAATGGGAACTTTTTGCTTAGGTGTACTGCATGACAGAAACAGCATGACTGATTCACATTAGCAGAACTGTATGGGTAAGCTTGCACTGAGGACGACTGAACTAAGTCCAGCACTAAGATTCACCCAACAGTTCTGGTGAGAGACAGAGATTACTGGGCCTAATTATCTGCCAGTGCAAGAGGCTGCAACTCTATTGAAGTCCATGGAATGGTGCCAGTTTATGCTGGAGAGAAATGTAGCCCATTATCTTGCAAATAGAAATCTCTCTTGGTAAAACACCTACCACAGAATGGAAAATCATAAATGAATACATGGCTCAGAGGAACTTTAGTTAATATTACATAGTGTCCTGTGAACTATTGGGTTCATGCTATAGAACTATTAAGTGAACTGGAACTGTTCTATCTCTACTGCATCACACATGAAACACCCTATAATATGTATAGAAGCACCTGCAAGGTATAAATAATATTATGACCAAGCTCTGAAATAATAATATAAAATTCATTTTATTAAAATTGAAAATGTCTTCACCTCCCTTCTGCCTGTGAAAGAGGAAAATTTTACATATACTGAAACAAAAACAAAGTAGAAAATGTTTAGAGAACCAAGCAATCTGATTGGTCAGACATCACAAATTGCTAATAATAATAAGCTCCAAATATTATATGCCAAACAGCTGCAGAGCCTCTTAAATGTAATTCCTGCCTTCTTGGAGGACACGGCAAGGGGGGAATTGAAACGTTTGCCAAACCTCACCACAAAATGTAGGCAGACATTTTTCTTCAAATCCATCATTGTCACCCTTGATAAAGCCTTCCACAAATATCGTGGCATGGAGGAATGCTGTGAATTAGTGCAAGCAATGAAGCCAGCAGCAATGAAGCCAGTAGATACAAAAGACAAACACAGACCAGATACTCTAGTAAACAAAGCCATTCGTAACCAGGAGGTGATGCATGCAGAATTTATTGTACATAATCAGATATTTCTTGCTTCCCTATGACAAGGTTGTGCTCAGCTTGTTCCATTGCAATACACCACCTGCTATAACAATGTGTAAAATTCTAAGAACGGTAATTTGGAAAATTCACATGAATGTTAAAAATATATATATTGAAGTTGTTTGCTCTTATAAATCCTTTCCTAGCTCGTATACTTTACAGGGCAGATATTAAAATTTCAAATTAATATTTTTAAGACTCATGGAAAGATTTAGTTCTTAATGTGGAATATTCAGTCTCCATGTGGTGCCAATGTCCCAACTTTGCAGGTAGTACAAACGTATTTCACCCACAGCACTGGGTATCCCATAATAAGCCAGCTACATTCCCAGGACATGGTTAGCCTTTCTTCTAAGAATCTCAAAACACTACACAAAGCAGAGTGATTAATTATTATTTGTTTTGCACCAACTATCTGTTCAACACTGGTTTTATGGAAAAGTAAAAGCAGTCCCTGCCTTCCAAAAACCCACGAAGGAGCCTGTACACCTTGCAACTTGTGAGGTGCACCTAATGCCCCCACTGCGATGAATCACTATATTCTGGAACAGTTCTCCCTCTACTCTGATCACCCTTTTGGAATTCTTTGATCCCCTCTCTCTCCATCTGATATCCGAGAATGACCAAGAAAAACTGGAGGCCCATCATCCTAGTAGCAGCTGGGACTAATTCATAACATGCAATCTGGCAGTGCTCCTGGATACGATAGCTTCTTGACAGATTTCTACCAATACCTTTCTGAAACAGTTGCCTCCCTTTTACTGCACATTTAATATGTCTCTAGGAAGGGATGGTCTATCTTCCACAATGTAAACCATGCTATCTTATTACTACTAAAGCTCAAATCTGTATGCCAGAAACCACCCAATATTCTTGATCAATGCTGACTAATATATTGGTAAAAATATGTACAGAGACTGGGGAGAGCTCTCCCTGGGGAGGAAGGATGGTCTTGTGTTAAGGCATGCAACTGGGATGTGGCTCTGCCACAAAATTCCTGTCTGGTGTTGGGCAAGTCACTTAAATCTGCCTGTGCCTCAGTTTCCCCATTTGTATACTAGAGATAATGATACTGTCCTACCTTTGCTGGTATTGTGAGGATAATTTTACTAGGGCTTATGTGGCACTCAGACACTACAGTGAAGATGGACAAAGAAGAATGTGAATGGATTGGTGTGTACAGTCAGATTGGATTCTTTAAACACAGATACAGAATGTGCCAATCTGTGACCATAAATCTAGGATGAAATCCTGGCCCCACTGAAGTCAGTGGAAGTTTTGCCAAGAGAGGGTCAAGAGTTCACCTCTGATATCCATCTCTTGAGACTTCCAGCACTTATAGCAGCCAACATCTCTTCAAGTAATGAGGAAGATTTTGATAGCGTGGGCCAAGAGTACCTGTTTTCACACGCATGATTTTGAATGATTTTCCTGAGTCAGCTGACTTTACAGAGAGGAGTTGGCCACTACCCACGTGAATGACCTAACCTCTATCTAGTTCACTCCCATCCAGGGCACAAAGTAAGAGTTCCCTTCTCTGCACTCGTTTGATGCTGCTCTTGAACCATGAGCAATCAGCGTTTGTCAACATATGTGGGATTAAGAAGATAGACGATGATCATAAATGATTGTTGTAGGCTGCTGATGCTTTCCTATTGATTTCCCAGCCAAAATCCTTCATCCCTCATCTTTGGAACACTGTGAATTACAAATGTAAGCAACTGTTGTGTTTAACTCCAGTTGGGAGTCATGGCATATTTCCTGAGCCAGAGTGTACCTAAACTATCTATTGCTGGGCACAATATAAAATAATCTGAAAAAGGAAGCACACACCCTGCAGTTTAAAGTCTAGGTGAACACTCAAATGAATGACCTGCCCTGATTACTGTCTACTCCCAACTCCCTCCCAGTCTACACACTCCAAGTTTACTTTATTATAGTCACTGGTTTTTGGGGGAGAGGCTAAATTGTCCATCTCCAAGCCATACTTGCTGACAGCTAAGGGTAAGACTCACCAGCCCCTAAAATGTAATATAAATAGTTTACATTCTAGCAGGACCTTCACTGGAACCAGGAGTTGGTCAAAGACATCAGGCTGAGTATTTATAGAACAGGAATTGATTAATCCTGTCCCACTGTGGTCTGCATATTGCTGTCACACCCCTGTCAGCTCTGTTGCTATCTATGCCACCAGAAAGATCTGGGCAGAGCTAGGCAGGCTCATAAAGTCCCATCCAAACTGCATGCAGACACATTTCTATTTGGTAAACCAGATCTCAAATATCAAATGCCTATGACGTGATAGAAGTGGATGCAGAGAGGCATTCTCACATTTACCCAGCTTTGTACCAATTACATTGTTAGGTCATTTTGAGACCTTGTTATGTTATGCTAGTAGAACCATAATTCTGGCAATACTATAATAATATTTACTACGGGCACCTACTTACTAGTATGGTCAGCCTATGATTCCCACAAAGAGCCTGCTTTGTTAGCCTTCCCTATGGGATTGATATCAATACAGAGTCATGCCTTTTCCATCTTCACTTTCATTAGGAATGTAGGCACCTTCAAAACCCATATGAATCGGAGACTTCCAGTTTACAATCTCAAATGGATTATGGTTTTGGATTGTCTTTAACACAAGATGCTCGCAAGGCCTTTGGAAAGGACTCATCCATCAGAAAATACTGTTGCTCCTCCATCAGTCCCATTACAGTGGGAGCACTTAAAACATTGCTCTGTTACCATGGCTAACGGTGTCTATTCATCTCCTAACACTGTAAAATGTTCCTTGAGCTAAGTGAAAGAATAGCTCAGTGGTTTGAGCATTAGCCTGCTAAACCCACGGTTGTGAGTTCAATCCTTGAGGAGGCCGTTTGGGATCTGGGGCAAAAATTGGGGATGGGTCCTGCTTTGAGCAGGGGGTTGGACTAGATGACCTCCCGAGGTCCCTTCCAACCCTGGTATTCTATGAAATGCTGCTTCCTCGCTCTGTCATTCTCTTCAATCACTGCTATTCCACTTATGTGCAGCAGGTGGCAGCACTCTTGCAATTGATGGATATTCTCTTCTCGACATCCCTCTGTGTCTCCATATTAGCACATCCCATACACTTGATCACTCGGGGTTGGATTGGTTTCTATAATGCCCGGATTATAATAATAATAATAATGCTGTATTCCTTGTGGGGGCTCTTGTTGGGGACAGGGCTTATGTGTATATAAAGCTTACACTTGGGGAAAGTTGGTTACTGTTATTCCTTAGACACAATTTATCCAGTCACTCCCTCCACTCCAGCATCCTAACACATTCACAATTGCTCATTATAGTTGCTTATTAATATTACTAAGCATATGAATTATACACGCAGAGCACTTTATTGGCAAAAGACTCTCCAGTTTCTCCTGCTAATGAACCACTGGGAGGTGAATTCTGAATGGAAAACTTGAGTCCCAGCCTAGCCATTTCATGTGGTCAGTCAGCAGCGAGGTACTGGGACACTGAAGAATCATAATCTAGAGGTGGATGCTATTTTCCAAATGTCAAGTTTTCAGTTACAACTTTAATCTAAAAATCAATTTTGGGTAACTGTGAAAAATGTTGAGGAACATTCTGTTGCCATTTTGGAGAAGTTTCTACTGGCTACAGAAATGGTTGTATCTTTTAAACAATCGAAATATTTCCTCAAAATGTTCATTTTAAAAAAAAGGTATAACATTTCTGAAAATCCCATGAAAATGTTACTCTTTCCCCAAAGCTCCACTCCTCTGTATGCTGGTTAATAGGGGCTTTGTAAGTAAAAGGCTGTTGGTTCCTACCTCTGCCTAAAGCGAGGCTCAGCTCTATGGCTTCTTGTTGTTGTTTTCTTTAAGAAAACCTTGGTTCAAACTCCCAGTACATTACACTGGGGTGGGCAAATGTTCTACACAGAGCACTCTGTGTGCCTTAAAGTGGCGGGATGCTGTATTTTGTTTGTTTCCTGGGCTCCTCACCTTCTAGGACCACTTTTTCTGTTATATTCCATTACAGCCTGGGCTATATTCATATTATTAATTATTTGTATTGTGGTACCGTCTTGCAGCTCCAGTCATGGGCCACAGAAAAAGACAGTCCCAACGCTGTTTTCTCATTTATACAGGGTAAGGTTTCACCTCACAATGATTTTCAATATTGATTGACCTGCAACTGACTCCATTCATGGATTAGAGGACAAAAGGTTATAAAATTCAGTTTCCTCTTCAAGGGATCTATAACAGGGCAGTCTGTTGCTTTAATGGCCAGGGGGCCTTGGACCAACCCACCTTGTTCAATCAGCCCCATCTGTGTCATAATTAACTGCCTGGGGGGCTAGACTAATGTTAGCACAGTGAACACCTGGGCCTCAGAAAAAAGGGTTGAGAGAGCCCAGTTAAGAGGAAGCTGTGACAGAAATTAGAGGGAGCAGACTTGGATCCTGTGGGAGGCCCTAAGGAAGGGTCAGCAGGAAGCAGCAAGGTTGCTGGGGGGGAAGGCAGGCAGGGAACCTGCTAGGAAGACCTGGACTCCAGGGAAAGTAGCCTGGGAGGCACTGCTCAGCACAAGGAGAACAGAACTCTGCAGGCCCAGGAGTACGGGGTGAAGAGCAAGGGAATTCAGCATAGTCCAAGAGGGGCAGTGAATGGTGACCTGGCTGGCATTACTGTAGCAAGGCCCCAGAGGGCCTTGATGCAAGAATAGCTGAGAGACTTCCTTTCTGATTCCAAAATCTAAAATTGTGCTAACCTTTGCTGTCTGGGAAAATCAGAACATGCCCATTGTATCCATAGATACCTGAGCAGGGGCTACCCCTCCCTCACCTTGCAACCTGCCCCTGGCCTCTACAACCTGCAGGATTAGGGGACCTACTTCTCATCCTTTGTACCTATTAATTTGTATGTGGTAATCATTGCCTATCTGACTTGTAGATATTTGATTATAAATTCAATTACCTATAAAATTCATAGTTTAATATTGACCTCAACTAGCTTTAAAAATAGATGTTTCGTGTTGGAATTTTGCAAGCACACCAATGTTAACACCACTACTCCTCTACAAAAATGCTATGGGTCTTTCAGTGTTCAAGGGTAGTGGCTCCTAGCATATGCTAGGTTACTGAGTCAATATGTACTCAGAGTTACTGTTGCCACCACTGGCATGTGCCTGGTTGTTCCCCTTAGCAGAAGAAATTGGCTACATGAGCCAGGTATTCCTTTGGTGCAATCCTCTATTTGCAAAAATGTACACAAAGTCCTATTGGAACAAGCACCAGGAGGTAGTTTCCTTGTTCATTATTTAAGCCTGCTTTCTGGTCTGTCTCTGCTCCCTGTTAGGGTCATGCTTGCCAGTGCTTCTCCTGACTTTCTCCTGGTTTTTCTGATTGCTTTTTTCTTCTGACACACACGGTTGCATCAATCTGTGTCCCAGCCCCTGCGTTGTCAATCAGTCTAGGGAAACCCCTTATTATCCCTGAATTAGTGCTTGCTTAAGTCTTCCCATGTGGTCCAGCAACTTGGGCAGTGGCTTCTAGTGTTTCAACTCTCTTACTCCATAAAAGAGCTTAATTGCTTCTTCCATTTAGCCTGAATGAAAGGTGACTAGCACTGCCATCAGGTTCAGAGAGGTCTGTGATTGCTCATAGATCAAAAGACATGCTGGCAGCCACCAATACCCTCCAGCACATCACCTACAGAATAACCTGCATCACAGAGAAGTAGCAGCTGCATAGCCCTGCAGACGTATATCTTACAACATCCAGTTGCAGAAGTTACTGTAAATTAGATCAAGTTGGATAATTTCTTAGAAAAAAAAATGATGGAAAAATGTTTTGTTTTCTGAGCATCTCTACTGTAAAACATTTTATCAGTACTTCTTTGTTTGTATAACATTTATAATATATGGATGGAGGATTTACTGTCATATAAAATTACACACAAAACCTATGTTAAAAATATTATTAAGGTTGCAAAGTCAAGCATTCATATGCTGTTTTTCCATAAGACCCCCGCCTCATTCAGTACATAAAATGGATAGGCCTCACTTAATAAGCAACTATTCAATAGTTTGTTTTTTCCTGTTTGTTTAGTGTGCAGCCCCATGGCTTATTTACTGCAAACTATTCAAACTTTGCTATACAGAGAACTTCCTTGTGGGCTTTTCTATGATGCTCATCACTATAGTTTCTGAGTGTTTCACAAACATTAATTAATATATCTTCAGAAAACTCCATGTGAGGTGAGTAGGTGTTATTACTCCCATTTTACACATGGGAACTCAGGCACAGAAAGATTACAGTGAAAAGTAGCCACTAATTTTGGGTGCTCAGTGTGAGAAGCGTAGGACCTGATTTTTCAGAGAGCTTAGCATTATATAGTATATCTCCCATCAGCTTCAGCTGTAGCTGTAAGAATTCAGATCTTCCGCAAATCAGACCGATTGTTTTAATTTTGACAGACTAAGTGGGCCCAGAGAGTTAAAGATATTAAAGTGATCCTGTCAGTGTACAACACTAAGCAGTTAAGCATGGTTCAGAGTTTGGAGTACACAGACCTGCTTAGTCCCATGGCAAGCACACCCAAAAATGTGTGCCGAAGTTTGGAGATTTATTGATTGGGATACACACGATACAAAAAAATAAAACAACAAACATAAAGCATTTTGAAATTGAGTGGCTAAGTAAAACAAAATTAATATGTAACCCTTCTGCCAGGTGCTGTCGGCAGCAACGAGGGCTGGGTTCCATACCTAGGGGTTCCTCTTAATATTACAAAACAAAACCAGCTCAAGCCCCCACTGGCATGCACTGAGTCTGTGTATCACAAAAAAACCCTTTTATTAAGGAGAGAGGGAACTCGGCATTAATTTGAAAAAACATAACAATGACGCAGTAGCACGCCAACAATAAGTAACCCCTCTCCCCAGTAGTCCTTTCCGTCAGATTTCCACTTAGTGGTGTAAAAGTCTAATGGATAAATGTCTCCTTAATTTGCTACTCCCCCTTTTCCTTCCACTTCACCCCACGCATGGTTGATTATGTAAGGTCAGCGAAGTCCCAGAGCAGATGGGTTCATCTTATGGCCCTGGAAGATCGTGGTCAAGTAATGCCTCTCCCATTGCTTTCTCACCCAAACCAATGCCTTTAGCTGTGATGCCATGTTCCAATTGTCCTCCACGTAGCCCACTCCTTAATGATCTCAACTCTGAGTGATTTCACAGAACCCCTCTGCTCCTGCCTCCTCAGCATTGCCTTTCACCAAAACACTGTCCCCACACCAGGTCTAAGTCTCAGCTCCCTAGACTCACTAATCAGTGATGTCAGCTCTAGTGATCGCTGAGAAGAAACAAGGACTCTCAATTGTCTCCAATGAGCTCCATCTTTAACCACTGGAAGGAGAGATTCAAATGGCATCTAGGACACTTTAAACACAATCCCCACTCCTTCTGTCTTTCACTTGGGTATGGCACGCTATCCCATGGTTAGCGAAATAAGGGGACCCCTCAGTTAGACATGCTAATTACAATTCTGCTGCTTTTTAGTCAGACAATAAGGATAACAACATTGTATGATCCCTGCATTGGAGACTTATGTGAATTTTAACCCAAAGCAGACCAAACTGATCACGCTGGCAAAGCAGGTATGTCTGTGAATCACCTAGGCAAAGTAGGCACGATTATGCACAGATGTTCTGCTCCTGAGGTCTTTCCCCCCAGTTCACCAGCAGATGGGAGGAGAGAGCTCATTCAGAACACTGGCTTACAAATAAAAATGTCTCAAAGTTCCTTCGCCATTTTTTTCAACCCACCTTACAATAATTTCATCTAGACTACATTTCCCTAGTTTGTTTTAGAGAATCTCATGTGGGACTATGGTAGTTGGAAAGGAACCCACAAGCAAAAGGAAGACAGAGCAAAATCTCACATGTTATCTGCCTGGACTCCTCACTGGATCAGCAGTGATGAGCGGGCATCCTCACTGGAGTGTTGCTCTAGACATCTCAATGACTGAGGCTCACCAAGTCTCTGGGGTGGAGTGGAGGCCTGTTGGCTTTTCCCTGACAGTATCTCCCAATAGCCCATTCCCTATTTAGTCCCTCCCTTTCCCACCAATGGCTCTGTGTTAAGGTCCCGAAAAGGACATAAGGGGTAGAATAGCCCTTTTGTTCACCAACTAGGCCTAATTTCACACAGAACATTTTAGTCTATTAATTTCCAGTTCCGTTCTTCTGTTTACCAGACATGGTCTTAACACAGAGCTTAGGATTGTAGCTGTAGACTTTCTTGTTTGGACTAATACAGTCTTTCTGCCCCCTTTTTATACTTTTTTCTCTTGGCATTTATTGTTATAGGTGATTATAACACTTTATACACGTTTACCCACTTTCCAACAGTTCAGCTTACAGTTGCGAAAAACTTGCTAGATCCCAATGATTACAACAGACTCCAGGGTCTCAAGTTAGGCACCCAGAAAATGAGGAACTCACAATTAGTCACCACCTCTGAGAAGTTTGGTTTAAATGGCTTGCCTGGCATCATAAAGGCTCTCTGTGGCAGAGGCAGGGACAGAATCTAATTCTCTAGGCAGCATCCAAATGCCTTAACCACAAGATCATCCATTGTCTTCCTGCAATCCCCAGCCCGTTTCACTACAAAACTTCCAGCTTCTGCAACAAATGAAACAGGGGGTCCTAGAAACAACAGCCTCCTTTACTACCCAACCCTGATTCATCCCCAGAGTAGGTTGATGCTGTGTGCTGAATGAGGTACTTTATTTACCAACCGTAATGTTCTTTTAAGATAATTTTTGTGTGTAATTTTCTTGTGCTTTAAAAAAAGAAAACGAAAACAGAAAAAGCAGAAATCCCACCATCTGCTGTCATACTGCCGACCACATGGTTCATCAGCAGGACTGGAACCTTTAGATCCACCATAAAGACCTTTGACACTTAAGCTAATGGAGTAACTGACAGTAGCAGTAGATTGTTAACCTCTTTCTAGCCAAGCACTAGAAGAGGATGAGACAGAAACATTGCTCATGGGTTTCAGAGATATTTTCCAACAGCACAGGAATGCTGAGACACAGGGATCTTGGCTTCCATTGCAAGCTCTGGAGGGCAGACTGTTCAAGTGGGCAGAGACTCTTCTGCCTCTGGTCCCCAAGCATGATCCCTTCTGCCTGTCCCGTCCAACCTGTCATTGCCCCAGTACTGTCTCTGCTCCACCCCTGGATCCTTGTTCCATTCCCATTCTCTTTGCCTACCCAGTCCCACTCTCCACTCTTCGAGCTTCTCATCTCCGTCGCAGTCTCCTTGCACAGCAAGTCCTAATCTCATCACTCTGGACTCCCTGTTCTGGTTCCATTCTCCCCTTAACTCCCAGTCCCAGGCTCCTTGCTCAGCCATTCCCAGTTCCCTACCTCCTCTGGCTCCTCATCTGATTGGTCTCTCTCCCTCCTTTGCATTCCCCCTGCCCATGTTCCTTATGCCCACTGATTCTTAGTCCCATTCTCCCTTCCCAGACTCCTCAACCAGTCTCAGTGTCCCCTCCTGCAATTCCTCATCCCAGTCTCCTTGCCCAGCCAATCCCAGTTCTCCCCTCTCACCCAGCTCCTCATCAAATATGTTTCTCCTCCTTTTTCACCTCCACCCTGCTGCCCCACTGGCTCCCTGGCTTCTCATCTGTTTCCAGTCTCTCATCTTTTCTTCTAGCCTCGAATCCTTCCCCCCCATTTCTGCTCCCAGTTCCAGTCTCTGCTCCTGGCTCCCAGGCCCAATCTCCTTGCCCAGCCAATCACAGTCTCCTTCTAGGCTTTCTTGTCCCAATCTACTCCCCCCATGCAGGCCTAGCTCTTGTACCATCCACATTCAAATCAGGCATCTGCTTCTTCCATGTATCCTGTTTCCTGCCTTGGATCACTGAGGCTCTCTGCTTTCAGTTCAGATGCCTGGAGCTAGAACAGCCCACAGCAGCCCAGAGTGCCAATTGCAGGGAAAGTCATGCTTAGCTCTGGGCTGGAGCATGTCCAGTGTGGATGGAATCTTTGGGGAGTTTAGCTGTTAAAATCTAAGAAGTCTCTACTGAGCATGTGTGAACAGCAATTTTCCAAAGGCTTATAATGTAAGTCTCACCTAGGTTCAACCGTCTTTCCTTTTCCATGGGGTGGTGTGACATGAAATAGTGGTCTCAGAGTAGGACATGTTTCCATTAACTCTTCCTCCTACGAGGGTGAGCTCATATCTCTTTCAAAGTAGTATTAAGGAGACGGGATAGTAATTCTCTCTGTTTTTGCCATGTATGTTTTTCTTCTAAAGGACATAGCTCATCTGAAAGGGCACTAGAGGCAAGGAGAAGACTTAGTATGTTGACTGATTATTTAAAATACAATGTGTAAGATTTTGGGCTCAGATATGTTTATGCCCTGAAGAATAGTATGAAGGATGACTGAGTTTCACAGCAAGAGCAGTGTTTGGAAAGCTTTTCCTACTCGGCCAAAGATAAATTGGACATATTTTACTCTGTGTGTGCGTGTGTGTGTTAATGCAGGTGGTTTGGTCTGATTGCTGGTAGCACTACAAAGATGTTTCACTTATTCACTGAGAAAGGTGGCAGTTGCTATGTCTATCTTCACACATATAGATAAAGCGCAGCCACGTCAGCCCATCATCAGACAATTCCACTAGCTCTCCTTCCATTTCAGGAGCCAGTTTACAAATTCCTTCCTAGTTTTCAAATCTCTTCAAGGACTTGCTCCTCTTTCACTGATAGACTGTGTCTTTCTATAATCCCCATCTTGTTCCCTCTAGCCTATCACCAGCCACTGTCTACCACCAGACACACTAGTACTATGTCCTGTCACATAGTCTCACCCCATGTAGTGCAAGAGCCTGGAAACAGGAGCCAGCTCCTGTTATCTGGAACAACTTTTTTTATAACTCGGTACCTAATTAACTCACCAAATAATGTCACTTCTGACCTTTATGCATATAGGGCCTGCTTCAAAGCATACTGACATCAATGGGGGTAATTTTAGTGAACTTTGGATCAGGCTGGTGTTTCTCCTTTGCTTATACCTCTTTATTTCTCTTTCTCTCAATTTAATGCTCCATTGGTAAATGTGGGTCTAATCACAATCTGCAGAGCCTAGACTGCCAGTGCACAGAAGGATAAGAAAATGGGAGGGAAATTTTAAAGCAATGTCGGACCAAGCACTGAAGCCAATTCCATTTTTTAATCCTGCCCAAATTCTCCTGGAACTCAGCCCACATGTGTAAACTTGATCTGAGGGCAAACAGAAACTAATGGAATTGTTCAGAGGTTTTAGGTGATTATAAACATACGGTCTGGGAGGGGAAGAGAGCTATGTAGACTGGGAGAAAATATAATCAGTAAATGAAAGGTTAACTTTAGAGCCTCATACATGCCTATTATCAGATAGCTTGACATGAAAGGATTCCTACAGAAATGCTAAAGTGCACAGCTAATAGCTCAATGATTGTAGCAAGAATACTTTTAAGGCATTGGAAAGAAAATTGTCTATAAAAGAACTCATCACATATTTATGGCCTCTTATAAAGAATGATGGTCTTGTGGTTAAGGTACTGGACTGTCACTGGAAATCAGATCTGGGTTTATTCCCCAGCTCTGCCATATATTTCCTGGATGACCTTGGGCCAGTCACTTCGGATAAAATGTTCAGAAGCTCCTAAGTGACATAGGTGCTTAAGTATCATTGAAAGTCAATGGTTCTGGTGTGCTTTAGTGAATTTTGAAAATGGGTCTTCATTTCATAAATCACTTAGCATCTTTTGAAAAATGTACCAGTTCTTCTGTTCCCCATGTCCCAAAGTAGGGATAATATTTCTTTCAGAATACCAGCTGTGTTAGTCTGTGTCCGCGAAAAGAACAGGAGTACTTGTGGCACCTTAGAAACCAACAAGTTTATTAGAGGATAAGCTTTCGTGGGCTACAGCCCACTGCATCGGATGCATAGAATGGAACATATAGTAAGAAGAGAGATATATATATATACATACAGATAAGTTGGAAGTTGCCATACAAACTGTGAGAGGCTAATTAGTTAAGATGAGCTATTATCAGCAGGAGAAAAAAACTTTTGTAGTGATAATCAAGATGGCCCATTTAGATAGTTGACAAGAAGGTGTGAGGATACTTAACTTAGGGAAATAGATTCAATATGTGTAATGACCCAGCCACTCCCAGTCTCTATTCAAACGCAAGTTAATGGTATCTAGTTTGCATATTAATTCAAGCTCAGCAGTTTCTCATTGGAGTCTGTTTTTGAAGCTTTTCTGTTGCAAAATTGCCACCCTTAAGTCTTTTACTGAGTGGACAGAGAGGTTGAAGTGTTCTCCTACCGGTTTTTGAATGTTATGATTCCTGATGTCAGATTTGTGTCCATTTATTCTTTACCGTAGAGACTGTCCAGTTTGGCCAATGTACACGGCAGAGGGGCATTGCTGGCACATGATGGCATATATCACATTGGTAGATGTGCAGGTGAACGAGCCCCTGATGGCATGGCTAATGTGATTAGGTCCTATGATGGTGTCACTTGAATAAATACTTGGACAGAGTTGGCATCCGGCTTTGTTGCAAGGATAGGTTCCTGGGTTAGTGTTTTTGTTGTGTGGTGTGTGGTTGTTGGAGAGTATTTGCTTCAGGTTGGGGGGCTGTCTGTAATTGAGGACTGGTCTGTCTCCCAAGATCTGTGAGAGTGAGGGATCATTTTTCAGGATAGGTTGTAAATCTTTGATGATGTGCTGGAGAGGTTGTAGTTGGGGGCTGAAGGTGACAGCTAGTGGCTTTCTGTTATTTTCTTTGTTGGGCCTGTCCTATAGTAGGTGACTTCTGGGTACTCTTCTGGCTCTGTCAATCTGTTTCTTCACTTCAGCAGGTGGGTATTGTAGTTTTAAGAATGCTTGATAGAGATCTTGTAGGTGTTTGTCTCTGTCTGAGGGATTGGAGCAAATGCGGTTGTATTTTAGAGCTTGACTGTAGACAATGGATAGTGTGGTGTGTCCTGGATGGAAGCTGGAGGCATGTAGGTAAGTATAGCAGTCAGTAGGTTTCCAGTATAGGGTGGTGTTTATGTGACCATTGCTTATTAGCACAGTAATGTCCAGGAAATGGACTGCTTGTGTGGATTGGTGAAGGCTGCGGTTGATGGTGGGATGGAAATTGTTGAAATCATGGTGGAATTCCTCAAGGGCTTCTTTTCCATGGGTCCAGATGATGAAGATGTCATCAATATAGTGCAAGTAGAGTAGGGGCGTTAGGGGACGAGAGCTAAGGAAGCGTTGTTCTAAGTCAGCCATAAAAATGTTGGCACACTGTGGGGCCATGTGGGTACCCATAGCAGTGCCGCTGACTTGAAGGTATATATTGTCCCCAAATGTGAAATAGTTGTGGGTGAGGACAAAGTCACAAAGGTCAGCCACCAGGTTTGCCATGACCTTATCGGGGATACTGTTCCTGATGGCTTGTAGTCTATCTTTGTGTGGAATGTTGGTGTAGAGGGCTTCTACATCCATAGTGCCCAGGACAGTGTTTTCTGGAAGATCACCGATGTATTGTAGTTTCCTCAGGAAGTCAGTGGTGTCTCGAAGGTAGCTGGGAGTGCTGGTAGCATAGGGCCTGAGGAGGGAGTCTACATAGCCAGAAAATCCTGCTGTCAGGGTGCCAATGCCTGAGATGATGGGGCGTCCAGGATTCCCAGGTTTATGGATCTTGGGAAGCAGATAGAATACCCCTGGTCGGGGTTCCAGGGGTGTGTCTGCACAGATCTGTTCCTGTGCTTTTTCAGGGAGTTTCTTGAGCAGATGGTGTAGTTTCTTTTGGTAATCCTCAGTGGGATCAGAGGATAATGGCCTGTAGAATGTGGAGTGAGAGAGCTGCCTAGCAGCCTCTTGTTCATATTCCAACTTATTCATGATGACAACAGCACCTCCTTTGTCAGCCTTTTTGATTATGATGTCAGAGTTGTTCCTGAGGCTATGGATGGCATTGTGTTCTGCACGGCTGAGGTTATGGGGCAAGTGATGCTGCTTTTCCACAATTTCAGCCCATTCACGTCGACGGAAGCACTCTATGTAGGAGGAGTCCACGCAGAATCCTTCTTTTTGTAGTATTGGTAGGAAGGATTCTGTGGGTTAGTATGTTGCTCAGAGGTGTGTTGGAAATATTCTTTGAGGCAGAGACGTTGAAAGTAGGATTCTAGCTCACCAAAGAACTGTATCATGTTTGTGGGCCTGGAGGGACAAAAGGAGAGGTCCTGAGATAGGACAGACTCTTCTGCCGGGCTAAGTGTATGGCTGGAGAGACTAACAATATTGTTGGGTGGGTTAAGGGAACTACTGTTGTGGCTCCTTGTGGCATGTAGCAGTTTAGATAGTTTAGTGTCCTTTTTCCTT
Source organism: Eretmochelys imbricata (assembly GCF_965152235.1). Taxonomy (NCBI): domain Eukaryota; kingdom Metazoa; phylum Chordata; order Testudines; family Cheloniidae; genus Eretmochelys; species Eretmochelys imbricata. The sequence continues at coordinate 23,701,167 of NC_135574.1, forward strand.
CGTAGAGAAGCAAAGTTTGTGTTGTAAATGGCTTGTCTAGTTTTTGTAAAATCTATCCATGAGGAATTTTGGTGGAAGGTTGTTTTTTTATGAGAGTATCCAGTTTTGAGAGCTCCTTCTTAATCTTTCCCTGTTTGCTGTGTAGGATGTTGATCAGGTGATTTTGCAGTTTCTTTGAGAGTGTGTGGCACAATCTCTCAGCATAGTCTGTGTGGTATGTAGATTGTAATGGATTTTTTACCTTTAGTCCTTTTGGTATGATGTCCATCTGTTTGCATATTTCTTCTTACTCACCCTTTGTCCATCTTATCTGTTTAGATTGTAAGTTCATATTGTGCTGACAGTCACACATGAAAAATGTAAATATGGTAATAGGCTAAAGCTCTTGTGCCAGTAGGGAAGCCATGGACAGATATTCACTCTAGCTTTTTAATATGCTGTAGTGATTCCTTAATTTTCAGTGTAGTCATAATAGAGAATCTACTTTGGAGAGGATTTACACTTACCTTTATGACTATGTAAGTAACAATCTTTTTTCTTAGTTTATGGCTAATACTAATATTTACTCTAGTCTCATGTGTATGTCCGCTTGATGTAGTTTATTTCAAGTGATAAGGACCCTAAGGCATCTGGTAGACCAAGAAAAGAAGACATCAAGCTTGGTGGATTCTTGAAATGCAGGAATAGCTCATCTGCACAGTCTGCTCATAAAACCATCCCTATTGTTAACGCCTTCTGTGTGCAGAAAGCATCCCCAGGACAAAGCTGTAGCTTGTGCTTGTTACTGTAAGTGGAATGCGTTAGAGATCGGTGGTGGTTACTGACACAAGTTGGGGGTCTCATTCTGGGGTGCACTCCAGACCAGCGAGCGTCATGTGACCACCTGCCCTCTAGCCCTGGGTGCCTTGAATGCTCTGCTGCTGTGGCTCACTGACAGCCAACAGAGAAGCATGGCCCTGAATATCTGCTCTGATTCTAGCAGCCTGCCTGTTACATCCCAGCCACACTCTGGTGTCCACCAGCCTTGGGTACTACCAGTCAAATGTCTCCAGCACATTTCCCCAAACCACGTGAATCATAGAATCATAGAATCTCAGGGTTGGAAGGGACCTCAGGAGGTCATCTAGTCCAACCCCCTGCTCAAAGCAGGACCGATCCCCGACTAAATCATCCCAGCCAGGGCTGTCTCAAGCCTGACCTTAAAAACTTCTAGGGAAGGAGATTCCACCACCTCCCTAGGTAACGCATTCCAGTGTTTCACCACCCTCATAGTGAAAAAGTTTTTCCTAATATCCAACCTAAATCTCCCCCACTGCAACTTGAGACCATTACTCCTTGTCCTGTCAATGCTCTGCAATGTCCGGCCTTCTCCTGCCCCACATACCAGTACTCCCCCTCTGAAATGCAGAGCCCCAGTTCTGTGATAGCTCTGCTGAGGGACATCCTTAGGATCAGAGAGCATGCAGCAGAACCATTGCTCCTCTTTGTGTTAAGAGCTCCAGGTCAAGAACTCCTCACCAGAAGCCATTTGCAAGGCACAGCAACTGTAGCTTTTATTGGTGCTATGAAACCCTCTAACAACGATGCATGTTTTTGAGCGCCATCTAGTGTCACAGTATATGTTAACTGTTTGTGTGTATGTCCAGACCTCGCTCTTACAGAGCACTCTTGGAACACTCTGCGTTAGAGCTGAGTGAAGCCGTGCGGAGAAACAGAGAGACTGAAAAATGCAGCATCAGTCAACTTGAAAGTATTCATGAACTTGACACTAATTCACCACATAGTTTCAGCTCAAAAAAGGTATTTATTTGTGGGGATTCAGATGGAAAGTGGCAGCAGCCTCCCTTCTAACTTTTAGCCCAGTGATTAGGGCACTCACCTGAGCTATACAGGAGACCAGTATTCAGTTCCCCTCTCTGCCTAATGTGCAACAGACATTTGAACTTGGTTCTCCGCAATGAGCTAATCACTGGGCTACAGGATATTCTGGTGTGAGGTTGTCTCAATTTCTCCCATTGAAGCTGTTCCACACTTTATAAGTAAACATTCATTGGAGCCTTACAGAAGTGTATTTATATTACATCAGCTCTATTACCTATATTGACCAAACTTGTAATCTCATCAAAAAAAGATACTAAGTTAGTCTAACGCTCTATTTTCTATAAACCAATGCTGATTGGCATTAATTATATTATCCTCCTTTAATTCTTTATTTATTAAGTCCCGTATCAGCTGCTCCATTATCTTGCCTGGATGAAAATGTGCAGAGACTAATTTGTTAGTCAGTCTTGTCAGCAGGCCAATAAGGTCTGCAGTTGCTGATGGACAATTTCCTATGATGAGAGAATTATAATGTCATCAACCATCATAACCCTTTTGCCCCCCCGGCAAAATAAAAAAAATCGTAGGTTGCAAAATGTTTTAGATGAACGGGTCATACTCTAAATAGCAACAAGCCCCTCCAAGATGTGCATTAGTCAGCTACTGGTGTGGTTTTGAGAGGCCAAGGCCAAACAATGAGGCAATTTGACACTGAACTGTTCTCTTTCAGTGAAGCAGTACTGGACTGGACTGATGCAGGAATTTCCCCATCCACTGAGCTAGCATGACCTGAGCTGATTGAGCAATGAATTTGGAGAGGTGCTTGTACTCTGGAGGTGGCAGATCAGGCACAGGGAAATCAATGAGAGTTAGGTACCTAACTCACTTAGGTCCTTTTGTAGCTTCCACTAAACACCTATCATCATTGTGAGAAACATGAATTCCTTTTTAAGATCTGGGACTACAACACTTGTGCATTTCACTGGTGGCCATGGACTGAAGCAGGATAGTACTACCTGTGATCACCCTAGATGCTTCTATCTGAATGACGCACAACTCTCGGATGTGGGAGCTGATGTCTTCAATCTGGATGTACTGTCTTGAATCCAGAAATAGTTGCAAAATTTGAGGTACCCCCGCTAAGAGCAAGGCCAGGAGTGCATCTGGTGGTTTGTCCTGGCAGCAGGGTTTAGCATCCCTTGGTGGTTGTAGAATTATATGGGCAGAAGGAGGGACTGTGTCCCCTAATCCCACATAGATTGGGTGAAGGACTGATGTCCTTGCCTGTGCGTTGGGCATTGGTTCATGAATTCCTGAACTGTGTATTTAGGTCATGGATTTTCATTGGCCCATAGAGCATTGGGTTGAAAGAGACAATTAGGCTATGAAGGTCATAAGGAAGTTGCAGTCACTTGAAGAAATCTAATGCTTCTGTCTGTTCTCATTTGTCCCTGCCATTTTCAATACAAGTGTTATTTCTGAACATTGCATCACTGAGACTTAATCACCATACTATGGCCAACACCAGCCTATGAGAAAAAGATGTAATACAAACCGAGAGAAGTGCAAGTATAAAACAGATACGAGTGCTACAACTAATGCCACAGAGTACTTATTCTATACTTTAAACCAAAATTCACATGCACACAGCAGCTCATGTTAATGTTATATTTTGCATATTCAACCCAAAAGGCCAAATTCTGTCCTCATTTATACTTGGCACCAAAGGAGTTGCTCTCATTTGCTTAATACAGGGCATATTGAGGCTGCATCTGCAGCCTTTGAGTGCAAATGTCCCATGGAAATAAATGGGAGACTTTTAGGTATAAGAATGGCAGATTTGGGTCCCACAGCAGATGTAATGTTCCATTATTGACAGAGTGGTTAAAGGGGTTAAGAAAAAGGGATCCAAATCCTACCCTTCATGCAGTGCTTAGAAAACTTTCCCTTTTTCCCATTTTTTCCCTTAAATGATATGGCCGTAGTTTGCATTTTGAATGTCTACAATGGTTATTCTAACTCTAAAAGTGCCCTGAGCATTTTCCATTGGCATAACATCCAGATTAAAATATACTGTGCATAATGATTAATCTTGTGGGCTTTAGATGCCCCCTGGTGGAAAAATCCTACAGTGTAATGTCAAGGATTTAATGCACGGTTATCTCTGTAGGCAGAAGTTTGATTTATTAAATATATTTGAGACTCATTTGAGGCACTGCACTATTATCAGTATATCCCACGAATAAAAGAGCACACAAGATCCTGAGTTACAAATGAGCACCTGGAGTCATTTAAGAGCTGCTAGCATGATGTACGTTACTAGTACAGTATAAATTGCTGGCCTAAAATTTCTTGCAGGCAAACAATGCCAAGCTCTTAATATATATAAAATGAACTCTAGTAACTTAAGCAAAATAATCACAATTTTCCCCACAGTCTTTCCAGGATTTCAAACTGGAGTTGCTTCAGGGGATACACAATACCTTGTTACAAACCATATAACGTTTTAAAGAGTATCCATCTGACAACCTTGGCTAATGTCATATCTTCTATCTAGATTACTTCAATATGTCATGTTCATATCACACCACTCTGTCCATGGTTCCAATGCCAAGGATTTTTGTCTTGTCCAACCTTTGCATCTGGAAGTAATGAGCTTAATATTTTGGCTCTACCCCCATAAAAGCTATGTCACAAAAAAGTAGCAATCTTATGAACTGCTGTTTACCCTGAAGACAAATTTGAGATCCACAGTCTCTAAATTCTGCTCAGATTTATTTAAAGACAAATTTTCCACTGTATCCCCATAGAACCTACAATACCCAGTATGACTCTAAGAGTGATTTGACAACCATTTATGTTTAAATCCAGTTCTTTTCAAAGGACTGGTCTTAACAGACAGTGGATTATGTTGTTCCTTTTTGGGGGAAACACTGTGAAAGAGCTTGATCTTAAAATGGCTGTTCTTCATAGTATAATTCCTGATACAACTTAGGGCAGATTTTTTATCAAAATCAGAAAGTCTTTGTATTCAAGTCTATTCATCTCTACACATAGCGTATGTAACATCACGGGGAGTTTAGTGCATGTATGGCGAGAACACATAGGAAAGGCAACTTATCTAAAACTCTATAGGTTTGACTACACTAGTGATTTTTCAATAAAATCTCCCATTGTTGCCTACAAAAAATGCAGCTTGATCAATGATGGAAACACTAGTGGCACAGACATTTCTACTGCTATGTAATCTAGATCAGCTCTGAGCAGGGTGAGATGAGCTGGTGGTAAAAACACCTGTCTTAAGTTTCCACTAGTGTTTCTGTTACTACTATGGTTGAACGGCACTGCGAGGAGAGCTCCCATGAGATGTCCTGAAAAAATACCAGTGTATATAGAGCCTGTGTGTTATTTTACTTTTACTCCTGGCAGTCTATTCAGAGTTTGACAAAATGAATCCTGAATCCAAACATCCCATGATTTTAGAGGGAATCACCACTTCATTTAAATCACAAAGACTTAAAATGCACTCACTTGAATGTCATAGTTTGGAGACAGCTTGGACGGTGCACATTTGGAATTTTTGAAACCTGTTTCTGAAATGATCTCTCTGTGCACTGAAGTTAACCTCTCTCTGGCACATTAGCTTGTGACCTGAGAACAGTTAAACAACTGTGAGCACATCAACAAAAAGGTTATACTGTGTTTTGTCTATTTTCTAATACCAGTCCCGGATGTGTTTATTTGGAAACTTGGCACATACTTTGCTTTGCTACTCTTGGTTAATCCTGCCTTTTTTTTTTTCTTTTCTTTGAGCTACCTTTAGGTCCACATAGAACTAAGTACGTATATGTTCTTAGGCCCTGCTCCTGCAATCAGGTGCAGGCAGATCACCAATGAAATCGGTAGAACTTCATGTATGCACGGGGCATCTCATTACAGGATCAAGGCCATGATATTGCACGCGGAATGCTACGGTTTATGATCTCAAGCTTATTTTCAAATGTATTTATTTACCCAGTTTCTTCCGTGAAGTGAAGTTTAAAGGAAAAGGTTGCTTATTTAAAAGTTGTTGGAGGGAAGGAGGAGAGGCAGGGAAGAGGGGCCAGGGAAATTCTCTCTCATAGCCTTATAGAAACCTTCCAGCACTGCAAATTCTGAAGCATCTAGACCTAGCTGTTATTTGACCTGTATTTTGATGCTATTGATCTAATGTTCAGCTTGTTGTGGCAACTTTGATGTGCAGATGTTGGCAGTCATGTTCTTATTGACATTCTTACCATAGAGTTTCAATTGCTACAATTTAAAAAAAATGCAAACTATTTGTATGTCAATGCCTAAGACAAATGTGACTACAAGTATTTCAGAAATATTAGCTTACAGGTCACTAGTGACACATGCAGGCGCATATGACTTTATCATTAATTCTTAGGATCATTAGAGCTGGTCTGAAAAACTTCAAGAGAACTACTTTTTATTGGAGAATCCAGTTCCATTGAAACAGAAACACTTCACAAAATTGTGTTGATTTCACAGAAACTTCATTTTGGAGAAAGCGCGGTGGGGAGAGGGGAGAGTTCCAACAGCGTTGAAACATTCCATTTTATTTTTCAGAATGAAACATGTTGATTTTTTTTTCATTTCAAAGTGACTTTTTGTCCTGAATGTTTGTATTACATTAAAATATAAAATAAAGTCAAAATCAAAATGCAACTTTTAATTTTTGTAAACATTTCAATTAAGAAAAAAATAAGACTTTTCTTTAACAGAAGATTTTGAAACTTTTGCGTTTCGTTTCTGAGCAGAACAAAAAAAAATAATGAAACCTTTTGTTACACAAATTCCATTTAGTGTACATCTCTGCTAATCATAGCTATAACACCAAAAGTGTGCCAGGCATGTTCTGTTAGCAAGTTTTTTTAAAAAAACCTTCTCTTAGGAGCAATAAGACTTTTACTTTTACTGGGCCAAAACTTGAAGTCTGTTTTACCATCTGTAAAATGGGAATATGAATACTTAATATACCTTCATCCCAGAGATGTTGAGGATTAATTATGTCTTTTGTGCAGTACCTTGTAAAATGTAAAGGGATACAGACAATGGAATGGGATGTTACTGCCTCCAATTGTTGGTTACTGCATTGCTGGTTTTCATCATTAAAATTTCTGAGCATGTAAATACCATGGAGGTCCTTGGATGCCATGTGATGGGCATGGTATTAGAAACTGAATGGAAGACTACATAAGTAGCATGTATAGAGCTATCCATTCTGAGGTATCAGGGCAGATGCATTTAATAGTTAATGTGTTGTGCAATTGTGCATGAAAATATAAATGAGATTCAAGGGGCCGGATTCTCTAGTCCACTGAGCAAACTTTGCACTACTTCACAGCTCATTGTTTATTATACAATGCAAAGTGAACATATACTGGCTGGAGAATCCACCTGGAGTATTCCTTCTATGTAGGGGAAATCTCTGGCTGGCATCGAGTTAGCAGAGTTGGCTTTGCTGTATCCACGACCTGTAGCAGCCTCCATTGCACTGCCTGGCATAAGGCAGGGATGTCTCCATGTAGAGAATGGCATGGGGTATGGCAGAACAAGGCTCCACTATGCCTTAGCCTTACCAGCATAAGAGTTTATATCAGTGGCATAATAACGCTTGTCCCTGCAGGTTTTGCTTGCACCAGGGCAGGGCAGCTGAGGTGCAGGGAGCTGGGAAGGGCTCTCTGTGAACCCTCTTCCCCACTGTGCACAGCTTTAACTTAGACACAATGGAGAATTGAGCTCAGGAGCCCCTCCATGTGCCTAGACATGACCTACTTCTTACTGATCCCAACTTTGGATCTTAGGTCGTGTTCTTGTATTTGGATCCATGTAGGTTGGACTCCTGGACCCGTGCTAAATGCCATTAACTTTGATAAGACTCTACTGTTGTCTCTCTATGTAGACCTATAGAATCAGGGCCTTAGCAGAGCAAGTTACAATCCCTTTCCTGCAGTAGCTCTAATGTGTGGGACTCCCTGCCCCTTGACAGCTGTCTTGGTCATCCCTTCCTAGAAACACCTTAAAAATTACCTTTTTCAAAGATGTGGGTTTTTTTTATCAGATCATTTTCAACTTTTATTATTAAATATAACTAGGTGTCATAATCACGGACCAGGACCCCACTGTGCGAGGTGCTGTATAAACACAGAACAAAAAGACAGTCCCTGCCCCAAAGAGTTACAATCTAAGTATAAGACAAGAGACAATACATAAATACAGACAAACCAGAGAAGGGTTGGAGGAGGTAACAAGGAAACAGTAAGGCATGATAGGCTGCCATCTCAGCACTAGATCCTTCAACAGAACCTTTTCTTCCTCCCTTTAATACGCCCTGCATTTCTTTCTTCTGTAGACTTCAGTTTAGTGAATATTTGTTGTTTTCTAATAATTGTAATACTAAGTGTTTAATGGCACCCTTGAGAGTCATGGGTGTGTGTGTGCACATACAGGATTAAAACTATTGTTTATTCTAATTATTTATTACTAGTCCCAAAATTGCATGAAAGGGTTAAGAAGACTGGCACTTCAAGTTTCTTGAAGAAGATGAAGTTACATTTTGAGTGTTCTAATGTCATCCTATTATTGTATGTAGAAAATACAAATCCACATGGAACAGTAACCAGATTATATTTTATATACTACTTTGAAATTATAATACAGCTCCTCTTCATGTATCATTTAATTTTTCAAGACTGTCTTTCAGAGGAAATGTAACTTAATATGATTTAACCGTTGGGGGTTTAAATTTAGTCAATTTATGTTCATTATAAACAAATCCAAATTCCTAGCTAGTATGGTATGACTAACATATGTCACATACTACAGCATGTCTGATGTACCCTTTAACATTTTAACAGTCCATCAGACATTAATGTGACTTAAACATCAAAAACAGGTTCATTTTGCCATTAATATCCTGAAACAAGAACATCTAATATACACATCCTGAGATTTAATCTGTAAACATAACCAAAAATGTCTGGATGAAGGGGTTTTGTTTATATTTCAGTAGTGCTACTTCCATGAAGCATGTATGCGCTATCTTTAGTGTTAAACTCTAAGGCTCTGTCAATAGTAGGATGCTAATATCATTGATACTGTTCGGACCAGCTATAAGTCTTCTGCTGACTTGCTGATCCCTTTGTGCATCCACGAAAGTTTAAGCTACTGGTAAACATAACTTTTCTTACAAAGGGGGAAAGAATGTTAGAATGACTTCAAACATACTCAGCATTTCTCTGTTCATTATTCCATAGTTGGAAACAGGATTTGAAGTGAGTAGGATTAGAATTAAAAGGATACACATCTCTTTATTTAAATAGCAATTAGACTGATTAGTTTAATATATAAAAAGAAAAAAAGGAAATACTTAGAGTGGGTACATAGTGGGGAGAATGGATTCATGGAGAAACTCCTTGAAATGCAAAAACTGTCTTTCAGTCTGACTAAATTCCTATCCTCTTTCATTAACTTTTACACAAACCCTTATGCTGATTTTTGCTTTCATGAATATCTAGGGTTAAGTTCTTATGGCATATTTGCATCTCAACAAGCATAGTTGTACCAGAAGTGCTCTCTGCCCCCTATCTATATATAAAATTAGGTTAGTGTGTTTGGGAGTGAATATGGATGTCCGAAGTAAGATGATAATGAGAGGAAAGAGAACAGAATAGTATGCAATCTGCTATCACCAACATTGCATGATCAAGGTATTCTTGAAATGAAACCACCATTGAATTAGTATGGAGTGAGTTCTGGTAGCAGCTGTGGCCTTGGAAAACCAGCCAGATACACACAGGAATTTAAGGTATAGTTGACTAGTTAAGTAACTGAGGGCTTGTCTAAGCACAATTTTTGTACCGATTAGAGCGGGTCAGGAACTATTTGATGGCACATTTTTTTCATCAGAAAATGCCTATTCACCCAAACGAAAACTTTTTGTAGAAATGTATCTGTTTCTCAGGAGCCAATAACCCAGTGGCTTGGGCATTTACCTGGCTTGTGGGAGATCCAGATTCAAGTCCCTGCTCAGAATCAAGCAGAGCTCCTCAATAAACTGATCCAGAAACAGTTCCTGACCATACTGGGGAAGGCAGTCAGTAGGTGGAGAACAACAGCCACAGTCCAGTACAGATGTGCATATGTTGGTAGAGACATCTTTGGAAATCCACCAAGCAACACCACCACTTACGAATCTTTCAGTTCCTCTTCAGACCTTGGGGGTGATAAGGGAAGTAAGACTATGAGCTAGTGGTGGACCAAAGGAAAAGGAGGTGAAGCATTTATGGTTGAACTGAAAATGACAAAATCAGTAGAGAAGGCAAAAAATGCTAATTACTGTAGTCAGATGGGTCAAAAAGCTTTGGGCTGCACCTTAAAGAAATTAAAGGTTGCTTAACCTACGTTTGTGAGGGGGCATACCCTCATCTTATTAAGAAGGAAGCAAAAGAAGTCTTCTGGGCTCAGCCAGCACTAACCAGACACACCTTGAGGGCTTGCTTTGCCTTGCGGAAGGAAGCTTAGAAAGGGAAAGCCTGCCACAGAAAGGGTGGCAACTAGGGGTAAGACTGCTGTGGCTCAGAGACAGCTGGTTGCAGGGTTAGATGGGTCTGAGGACAGACTCTAACCCTGATCAGGATATTCAAAAACCTACAGACAAGCCAGGCCCCAAAGGCGTGACCTAGGTACTGCCCAAGAGACTGAGCACATACATTTCCTTTCTTTAGTTTGATCTTCCTTGTCCTCAGGGAGCCAGGAAAGAGCTTTTTTTTGTTTGGAGAGACTCTGGTATATCCTGAGCAGAGGAAGGATGCTGTGAGTGCCAGAGAATGAAAGCAACCCAAATCGTGGTCTGGTGGGGACTCAAGCGGCCCCCGCCCACCACTTTGTTTTATATCCTGGGAGGAGGGTTGTCCTCAGAGGGAGGGTAAGCAAATGTGTTTCATTACCTTGATGGCAACGTAGTAAAAGCACTACTGGATACCAGAAGCTCTCAGACACTCGTCCATAATCAACAAATTCCAGTGAAGGACTTCGATCAGGAGAGAACTAGTACACCAAAACTTAAGGGAGGCCCAGCGAAAGCAGAAGATACAACACAATTGAAAAGCAAAAACAAAGCATTTGCAGCAGGACAAAAAGTGTTACCCCTGTTACCATCTCAGGAAAGCAAATCATTGGCCAAATGGCCAGACCCTCATGAAAGCCAGACCAGTGACATATGAGACAGCTATACTAGAAAAAAAAAACACTGAAAAAGGATATCTGATCATATATGTTACATGAATGGAAAGAGCCTCAAATGAGGTATCAAAAGAGCCTAATGATCCAGGAAATAGCATAGGATGCAGTTGTAGAAATGGATTGGCCTAAAACATGGAGGAAGGAGGAGCCTGATTCTCTGAATACATTGGAAGAGGAAGAAATAGTGTCCTCTTATTTAGTGTGAAACCAGGAAAGACTACTTTGGTTCAGTCTCCCCACTTCCTGAATCAAGTAGAGTAGGGACTTGAATCTGGGCTTTCTACATCCCGGATAAATGCCCTGACCACCAGAAGCTACTGGCTAACTTGCCAGTGTCTCTATCTCATTTTGTTTTTCACAAAAAAAAATGCAGGTCTCTTTTATTCTGCCTCAGAATACAAACAATTTCAGAAATCTCAGGTTTTTTTCATGAAAAACAATTCTTGTTGTCCAGCCAGCCCTAATACCAGTAATTTTATTTAGAAACTGATATATTTTAAATTGGTACAACTCCTAGTGTGGGTGCAGCTATATAGATATAAATGTGTTTATACCTTAACGCTTTCATCTTGCGGCAAAGAGTCCTGTGCCACCTTATAGACTAACAGACATACTGGAGCATAAGCTTTCGTGGGTGAATACCCGCTTCGTCAGACGACATGCACCTGATGAAGTGGGTATTCACTCAGGAAAGCTTATGCTCCGATACATCTGTTAGTCTATAAGGTGCCACAGGACTCTTTGCCGCTTTTACAAATCCAGACTAACACGACTACCCCTATGATACTTTTTTTTTCATATTGGTTTAATTGCATTCATGTTAGGAGCTTAAGCTGATTTAACTATTGGTTTTGTTACATCTCTTGCTTTTTGCACAACAGAAGGTTATATGAAGGATCCACAGAGGCACAGTTGGGTCCAAATAACTGTGCTTAGTGAATGTATACTGAATGCAAGGCCTAGCTACAGATAAACTGCTACTTCAGTGAGGTACTGGCAGCTTCTGGAAAATTGTAGGATATACAGCACCATGTCACTATAGGACTAAAAGTCTTTAAACCTTATTCTGGTACATTACAGGTTTTTAAACCAGTTATAATTAAAACAGTATGCTGTGTAGATCATCCCCTAAAAATTTGCAAAATCTATTCATTAGTGAAGTGTTGCTTTTTCAAAGTTAAATGTCTTAGGGGGATTAGGAAGACTTGGCTTCTCATCACCCTCACCACTTTGGTTTATCCTGCTCCCTTTCTCAGTTCGTTTTTCAGACTGTAAGCTCTTCAGGGCAACGACAGTCTCTGGGGTCATGTATTTTGTACCATGCCTAGTGTAGTGGGACCTGATTGTGTTTTGGCAGCACTCCAAGATCCCAGTGAGGAAGAAATAATAAAGAATAGGGCTACAACTTACAACATAAGATCATCTTTTCCTCCATCTGAGACATCTGTCCTCATTCATTTGGTGCAGAACTAGTGAAGTTGGCCTTGGATTTCACCACTATGAAACCAAACCTTTTCCCCTCCATCTGGCCCCCAAGTCATGTGATTGGCTTAAAATATATATGAAGTTTCAGGAAAAATACTAATTTTGGGTGCTTTTTATTTGCTTTCAGGATTCACATTTTTTAGTTTCTTTACACAAGCAGGAAGGTTAGATACCATTTTTTAAAAAGTGTAACTGGAGTTGTTAGAACTAGACCTGGTCCAAAGTTGGAATTTTTGTTTTGCGAGAAAATAAAACAAAAAGGGTGCAATTTCTGAACAGGTCAGACTAGATGATTGCTATGGTTCCTTCTGGCCTTGGAATGTACTAACTCAAAGGAGAAATTTTGGAATATTCAGTAGAAGGAAAAATTTTAAAAAATCATTTTGAAAGTTTCTAAATGATATTGAGCCTTGGCCCCTCACTTCAAGGCTTCTGGCATGGTTTCTATAAAGCCCTAGTGGACTGATGGAGTCAGGAGCTTAGAAGTCCTGGGAACAACAGCTGATCCAGGAACTTGGAGCTTGAAAGCCAGGGCTTCCAGGCTCCTGGGTCTGTGACAAGGTGCTTGAGAGCCCCAGCCCCAAATAAGTTTACATGGCAGGCCTGCCCCACAGCCACAGCCCCTGGAAGTCCAGTCCCCAGCAGTCTGCCAGGCAAGCTACACGAAACCAGGCAGCGTTCCATCAGAATTTTATCAAAACTGATAAGTTTTCATGAAAACATTTTGGTTTCAATACATCATCATTTCCAGTGAAAACCTGTTTCGTCAGAACATTCCCACGCAGCTCTAGTAATTGACCCCAGGAGTTGGGTCTTTAAATAAGCCACCAAAATATTGTCAGACTCCCAGTAAAGTCAGAAGAATTAGCAACACTGGAAGCTGTGCCAAATAATCAACAAGTATAGTCATGTTTGCGAGGAAGAAGAGCAAACACTTTTACTAACTGCACAAACTCTATCAGTGAGAGCTCACTCAAGCTTCTGGAAATATCTAGTTCATGTTAGGCATGCTCAGTAGCTTATCACAGGCATTAGCATAGTCCTTCACAAACTAACATTACATTTGAATAACCACTTCTGAATTAGTAACTTGACACTTCTCCTCATCTACACAAGAATATAAGAACTGTTATAATAAGTCGGACCAATGATCTATCTAGCCCAGTATCCTGTCTTCCAACAGTGGCCAGTGCCAAATGCTTCAGAGGGAATGAACAGAACAGGGCTACTACTGAATGATCCATCACCTGTCGTCAATCTCAGCTTCTGGCAGTCAGAGGTTTAGGGACTGAGGTGGAAAGTTCTACAGTTGAGGGGACACTGGGGAGGAGAGTGGACAAGCTCCTGTTACCTGAGAGCAAGAAGTCTCGTTCAGGGCTAGGAGCTGCCAGCCAGAGCTCTTTGTAGAAGGATGGATCTGGGTTGGATTGTTGAGCGGACCAGAGTCCAGGTACCTGTTGGTGGGTGTTGAGACAGGCTGTTGAAGCTGGGGCCTTCCTGTAAGGAAGGGGGTTGGACGCTGAGTTCAGCTTGGCTAAAGATTCTTTGGTTTTATGCTGTTGTTGGACTTTGTCTGAAGGATTCTATTACCACAGAAAGGGTTGAACGCTCCGGAGGGCCAAGTCATATTGACAGCTGGAGTACGCCGAAGAGCACGGTGTTGAAGCTGAGACGGAAGTGTCACAATGTCAGGTCTTGCTGAGAAAGGCTACTGCAGGACGGTGAGTCTTGTACAAAGACCTTATCTCATTTAGGAAGGGCTGAACACATCATAAGTGCTTTGATACTTCTTCTATCTTTACTGTTGCTAACCTGGATTAATCTTCAGGTCCTCTGGTTCATCTGAAGAAACTACACAGAATGGAAGGTTACCATCTACTCTAAATAATACCGCAGTGCTGGATTGCATCATTGTAGTTTCTAGGCTCACAGGCATTTTGAAAGTGCCTAGATTCTAGGGCTCTCATTGTGGTATAAGAACAAAATTATTTGGGGAGGGAGTGAATATGTAAATAAAGGATTCATAGAGTTTAGCACCAGAAAGGACCACCAGATCAGTGGAGAGAGCTTATTCAAGAAGCACATACCAGTTTCAGCACTGAACAATTCATCTGAAACCAGGATTTAAAGATCTTTCAACAATGTTCCTAAATTAGCTAACACAACACCTTTCCGCTGTGCGACTCCAGCAGCTGAGCCTAGCCTGGGATGCAACCTTAGACAGCGAAAATTCTTCCCCGTTTTTTTTTTGTCAAGTTGGTGTTTAATATTCCTCTTTAACAGCTATTATTATACATCTTCCTTCATGTACAACTTTAAAAAATAAACACTGAGGTAAAATGTAGAGAGTTAGGTCTGAATAATCAGTTTCACTTCAGCCTGAAGAACACAGAGCTACTCCAGGAGAATTTGTCCCATTGGGTGAAATTTGCCACCTCTTAAGTGCTTAAGTAGGATATAAGTGGTACATAGCCCTTGTACTGGCCCTTTTCACAGGGGTGAATTTTCCCCATACAAAGCGAAGGATCCTCAGCTCATGTAAATTGTCATAATTCCTTTTGAACTCTTGGGGTTGGCAAGTAAGCTTGTAAAGGAATCCACTTGTATGAAGGAGGCACTGCTGCATGAATACAAGAGCATAAACAGCTTTATTATTGCAGATTCTAACCCACAAGCAAGGACATAAAATGAGCCCACTTGGCATAAAGCTAAGGAGCCCAGAGCTATCAGTGTTTGCCAAATGGAAAAGAATGAAATCAGTGGAGAGAGCATTTTGTTTACAACTATAGAAAGTATTGCAAAAAATGGAAAGTTTTTTTTTTTCAAAAAAAATCCTTTGAAATGGAGTTTATGGCACTCTTTTACAACACTTGAAATTAACATAAGATAGTTTTAATTTACATATTTTTATATGTGTGCTTAACTGCAGATGGGGTAGTGACCTTTTAAGAATATGTCTTTTTGGTTCATGCTCGGCAGAAGAGTTGTAGAAATTCTCTGGAGATTTAAACAAAAGAGAACATAAAAAAGATGTTCTTTATTTTGTTGCAATGCTCTGACCATGATTAATAGAAACCTCTCATGGAGACTCTTACTCAGTATATTCTTGGCACTGTCATTGTGTTTCTCTTTCTTCTCAGCTGGGTCAAGTCCCAGGGACTATAAAACGTGAAAACATGACTTTCCTTGACAGTTCCTTAATTTAAAATAGGGCCTGCTGCTGTGCGGGGCAGTGTTTTGTACCTAAATGTAGGCGTTTATGAGGATGTGATGGAGATTAGAGCAGGACAAATAGTTGCCCATTATAGAAGGATTTTAAATAAAGGTTGACTAAAATTCAGACCAGGCTTTGGTGAAATCAGTGCAGGAACTTGTACTGCAAACCTTGAAGATTCTCTTTAGTGATTACACAAGATGGGTGGCATCTACTAGTGATGGTTCTGAAGTTTCATGTACACATTTTATTCTGACCTGCATTGCATCTTTGATAAGGGACTTCCTGTATAGGCAGGTGGCCATCAATGGCTACCATAGAGACGAATAAATCTACTCTCAAGCCCCAGGTGCCTGTCTGAAAAATACTAAAGTATGGAAAAAAAAGGTATAAAAATGAAAATGGTTTTCATCGGGTCAAGGTTTAATGGGTATTTGTATAGTTTATGGAACCTCCATGGGCTAAATTATGAAATCAATCCTTTTACTCTGGCACTGCAGTAGTGTAAGCGAGAGCAGAGTATGTCCATTGCTCACTTGAAAGACTATTATACAACCTAGTCAATTTCAATCTTGGACTGTTTTCTCCAATATTTAGCCTAAATATTATTGTCTTAATTTCATCCCTTCACTCTAGTTATACCCCTGGGATCACTCTAATTCATTCCCTGTCTTTGGTGTTTATCCCCAGGTCTGTATTTCAGTTTCACTGGAGGCAGCCAAAGCTAGAGGTTGCCTAACCTGGTGTCTGGTTGAAGTAGGGTCATAGGCAAAAGCTAGCTGTCTGTCGCTTGATCTGGGTAAGACAGAGGTGCTGGTGGTGGTCCAGGACAAACAAGCGAAAGATGTCAAGGATTCAGTGGTGCAAGTGGAATCCATTTCTTACTGGTACGGGCGGGCCCCATGTGGGACACGTGACCTCCTCACGTGACTCCTCCCCAGCCTGGGGCCCCCATGCTCTCCCTGTCCCCTCCCCATGATCCACCCCCGTTACCTGGGGTGAGAGGGCTCTGTCCTCCTCCTGCTGTGCTGGAGACTTTGAAAACACAGAGGCAAAAGGAGCAGAATGTGGGGCTGCTGGGGCCCCACGTTCTGCTCCTTTCCCCGCTGCAGTCCCTGGGAGAGCCTTGAACTGCAGGGCTCCACCGGGCAGCCCCATGCCGACAGCTCCTGCGGTGTGGCTGTAACTCCCCCAGCCCTGCCCCCAACCCTGTCTCCCAGCGGTGCTGCTGTACAGATGGAGGAGAGCCTGCGTGGAAGGGCTGGAGGTGGTACAGCTGGGCCAGAGAGGCCCCAATCTTTGCTCCTCCTCTGTCTTTCCAGTATGCGGTACCCCCTATAAATATCTTGCTGGGATGGCGTACTGCATGGTACCACCCTACTTGCACTGCTGGAAGGACTGTAACTGAAGATACATGTTCTTTCCTCACTTGAGCACACAGTCTAGTGGGTCTCGTTAGATTCCCAGCTGCTGCGATAGAGAACAGGCTAATGGCACCAGCAAGGATGGTTTTTCCTGGCTAGCATGCTTCAATCCTTTATTTCGTATATACATGTCATTGTCATCAGCCAGGCCTTTGTCACCTTAGATCACTGTAAAAAGAAAAGGAGTCCTTGTGGCACCTTAGAGACTAACCAATTTATTTGAGCATGAGCTTTCGTGAGCTACAGCTCACTTCATCAGATGCATACCGTGGAAACTGCAGCAGACTTTATATATACACAGAGAATATGAAACAATACCTCCTCCCACCCCACTGTCCTGCTGGTAATAGCTTATCTAAAGTGAGCAATTACCAGCAGGACAGTGGGGTGGGAGGAGGTATTGTTTCATATTCTCTGTGTATATATAAAGTCTGCTGCAGTTTCCACGGTATGCATCTGATGAAGTGAGCTGTAGCTCACGAAAGCTCATGCTCAAATAAATTGGTTAGTCTCTAAGGTGCCACAAGGACTCCTTTTCTTTTTGCGAATACAGACTAACACGGCTGTTACTCTGAAACCTTAGATCACTGTAGTGCATAAGAGCTAGGTATTACACATTTTAGGTGCTTTAGGCTGATGGCTTTTTTGACTGCTCTGTGTTATGTATCAAAATTGCTCTGTCCTCGATCAAAAAAAGGGGATGTAGCTATTTATTTCTCTTATACTTTTAATGATTATTTTAAACAATTTTCTCAGACAAACCAATGGACAAGATATCAGCTCACTTTAAACGGATCATGATAAACAAATGGCTGTTTTTAAATTTAGACAGTCTTGGGGTAGATGTGAAAATAAGCTGTGAATTAAGCATCCCTTGACAGATGGAAATTTGTAAAGTGAGAAAAACCAGACTGACCTCTAGTATGGTGCTGACAAGTGAAGGATTACATCGTCTTGAATATTGGGAGCCACATGTTATGAGTCCCTCATCAGAGGGACATATGTACACAGGACACCTGCAACTCTGTCATTTATTCACAGTAATGCATACTACAGTCAAAATATTTAATGCTTTGAAGGATTAAGTGGCCATTCCCGTTGATACTGGACATAGGAACGTACTAACTCAGAAGACAGCACTAGGTTCTATAGACTTCAGTGCTTCTCACAAATTGCGGTTGTCCAATTCTGACTAGATTGTTACTCGGACAATGCACCTGCATAGGGGTCAGAAGTCATAATCCTCTGCCCCCTTTTTTGAGCTATCAAGTCCTTGAGACTGGCTGCACAGGACTAGGATTACTTGACTGCTCATTCTCTCCTTGGAGCAGCTGGGTGAGGAATGTGTGGACCAGGGCTCAATTTCCCTGTGCTTGCTGTTGAATGTAGCTGGGCCAGTGCAGTGAAGTGGTGGGGTAGTAACATACTGCTGGGGTTTCCTAGCAGTACATTACTACCCTTCAGAAGCAAGGAGGAAGCAAGGGAAGAGTAGTCTCTCTAAGTCACAGCACCGCCTGGGCAGTTCTTGAAGTGGTGTACCTAATGCATAACCTCTTGATCAGGGTTGACACCGCACCATCTATCCCTCTGGACTTTTGAAAACATGGATTTGAAATATCACACAAATGTAACCCTCTGTTTTGTGTGTTATGCTTCCCTCCAGTCGTGTGTCCAATCCACAAAAGATATGAGTCTGCTACAGCTTCCAGCTAAAAGAAGCTAATCTTTTAGCTCAAGCTATCACGGATTTCTTTTTTAAGTTGTGGATGTTTAACTTGACCAAGATGGTGATTATAAAATCTTGGTGAGTTACACAGGCATAAACATTTGTGCAAAAACAGCACTGGGTGAGTCTAATTCTGATTAAATGTCAAGTCAACTTCATTTCTCAGTCTGGAAAATAACTGATTAATAGCTCTGCTGTTTTTCAAAAGCAACCCCTTAGTTTTTATACATAATTAGAGACCAGTCCTGCTCCCAGTGAAGTCAGTGGCAAAATTCCCTTGGACTTCCATGGTAACAGGAAAAGGCCTTTTGAGATGTCACTATTAAATAATAATACATAATATTAATAAAGTTAAGGGTTTTTTTCCTCACCTCTCCTTCACTTACCCTGATCAGATAATCATACAATTATGCTGAATATTCTTTCACACTTCCAGACTAGTCTTACATATTTACACGTTTCACATATCTTTTCATCTATGTGCATTTGAGTGCTGCACTTCTAGGAGGCTGACAAGTTAGATTAGTAGGGGTGTTTTACTACCATGGCTACAATAAATTCCATTCTCATTTTAGAACTGTCCTTCTGAGCCAGGCGTTTTTGCAATGATAGCTATGGGTGCGGTGTTAAAACATGTTTATGGTGCTGTGACGTTATGGGGCCCCTTTCTGTTTTGCAAGGAGAAATTGGAAACAGAGGGGCCAGGCATAATGCTTATTTCAGCATGCTTGCTTGATTTATCCAAAACTAGCACAATAACACTCTTTCTTCCATTCCAGCTACCCCATAGAAAAGGCTCAACTTACTTGGGGAAACAAAAACAATCACAGGCCAACAATCCATGCTAAACTCTGCTCTGACTTTCACCTCATGCACCTTACAGTAGTCAATATATTTAGAGGCTTTTCTATGGCCCACATCAGCTGCCACAGTACTTGGGCACCTCAAATGACACTAATGAATTTACCCTGCCATCAAAGTCAGTGGTGCTACATAAGTGAAGTTGAGAGCAGACTTTGGCCCAACTGTGGGTTCTTTCAAGTGGTGATGTTTTTTGTTCCCAGATCAAAGATGTCTCAACTGCAGCAGGCTGCTTGCCAGCTAATTGCTGAGACATTAATGGCAATGACAAACAACATCCATGAAGTCCTAGGAGAGGAGGAAAGGAGAGGAGGTTGTCACAGAACTGTAGTAGTAAAAGAAGTATAAGACCTATTTAGTATTGTGTCCATTCTCCTGCCAGCCTTGGATTCTTCTTTGCATTTAAAATGTTTTTAGGGATGACCTAGAAAAAAAGGATAAATGAGCACAACACTTGCATTCCCTTAGCTGGAGCAATCCAGCCAAAGACATTGGGGCCCAAATTCTCTGTTTCATTGAGCTTCTGCTCAGCACAACTGCAGGGCTGGGGACTATCAGAGAACCAACTACAAGTCCTTGGGTTTTGGGGTGGATCTGCCCCAATGTGGGTTAAAGCCATTTGTGGGCATTTCCCCCAGCTAGTTATGATCCCTTATGGACCACATGCCAGCTGAGCATAGTCAGCTATGCCTCCTCCCCATCTGTGGCACATGCCCTATGCCAGGTCTAAGTGGGATGATGGTGGTACAGGAGCCATATATGCTGTCTTTGTGCCCACTGAGAGCTCCCACACCGGGAGGATTTGTTAAGTGGACAGATCTGACTGATTTTCAGCTTCTTTGTCTTGTTACAACAACACCCAACAGATGGAACACCATGGAGAATCTAACTTTAGCAATCTAGGATTTGTGGTTTAACAGGCTGAATTAATCTCTCTAGCTGATTCTCTTAATCTAAACCATTATTTTCATCAGAAATATAATTTTAATTAACACATATTTTCCTAGCTAAACAGAAGTCAGTCCCATGCAAACAATAAAGTTATGTTTACAAGTTAGTCCTGCTTTGTTTCTAAGAATAACGGGGCATTACAGTGTGGAAATTATACCCGGTCAGACTCAATTCAAGCTTTTAAAAAGTATCAAGTTCTGTTCTCAATCGAGAACTCCTCGAGTTCTTGAGCACTTTCCCCTTTCAGTTTCCCCCCGCTCTGAATCTGAGTCTCTGCCTTACTTGTCCTTCCCTTCCCATGTCCTTACCAGCTGTAATTTTCATCTCATGGTGCTCACACTTTCTCTTCTGCAGGAAAGAACATGCCCATCCTTACCAATGCAGCAAATAAGCAATATCCCTTCAGTAGTTGGCCTAGGCACTACTGAACCTGTTTCCGCTGTGTTCTAATGCTGCCTGTCCCCCACTGTAAATAGCAAGTAGAGCTAGAAAGAAAAGGAGTGGAATGCTCATTAGTGGATCAGGTGGGAACAGAACCTTGCAATGGAACTGCTCACTTACTACAAGGCTGAGGAGCAGATCTCCCATCAGAGGGACAAAAGGGAATGTTTTCTTCCTCAGTTCCCCATATATATACAAGGGGAGATAGGAGCTCCTTTTATTTTAGTGCTGTCATACTCATTTAGGATGAAGGCATCTGGCAATAATCCTCTGCCAAGAGAATGGGTCAGCAAGTGAGGGGAATGTAGTATTTAAATGCACACATTTCCACATATAATATTCTGTGGTGGAAAAGAGATATGTAAGCGGGGGGATAGTCCCGCTATGGTGGGGAACTTTCCTGGCTTCTGCACTACCCCGGTGAAGTGGGCTAGCAAAAGGATCTGAGTCCTCACTCCCACTTCCTTTTCCCCAGTGGCCTCCCTGCCCTTGAGGACTCCCCTTCCACTCTCCTGTCTGGCAAAGTCCTTGTAATCCCAACAAGGCTGGGCCCAGGATTCCTGGGGGGCTCGACCCCCAACCCTGTTGTGGTCACCTAGGACAGAGGCTAGGGTGTCCCCACTCTGGGGTACTCTCTCTGCCCTGGGCACTTCTCTGACCCACTGATCATTACATACAATTTAAAGCAAATGCAAGTTATTTAATCAACAATTAATTTTAAAAAGAATAAGGAAAAATGGGAAAGGTTAAAGGAAACACATCAACTCGCTCTGTGGCAGGGAACATCACAAACAGTGTCTCTGGAATGTCAGGGCAGTTCACAGTCTGTTCCTTGTAAGTCCCAGGCCTCCTTCTCCGGCCCTGGCTGTGCTGTAGGGATGCTGCAGGTTGGACACTCGTTGTGGTGGTGGCCACACACTCTCAGGCTCTAAGTGGCAGGACCCTTCTTCCCAGCATTGCCCCACCCTGTCAGGGTTACCAATCTCCCTCTGAGTCTGGCCTGTAGAGCCTCCTGGCTGAGGCGTCTCCCTGTGCTGGGCCTGCTGCCCAGGGTCCCCCCTTGCTCTCCCCAGCTGCTCATGACACCCAGCCCCGGACTGCTCCAGCCCCAGCTCCACTCTGCCTCCGCACGGCTGCTGCTCTCCCTCCAGCTCCCTGGGCTTCTTCTCTGGCCCCTCTGGCTCTGGTTGCTGCAGCTCTGCTCCCAGGGCAAATCTGCTCTCCCTGGGCTGTGCTTCTGGCTTTGGGGTTGCAGCTCTGCTCCCGGCACAGGGTCTGCTCTTCTGGGCTGCTTTTCTGGTCTCTCTGGCCCTGGCACAGCTCTGCTCCCCAGCTCAGCTTGGGCCCCTGCTTTCTCCTTAGCTCGGCCCCACTCTGTCTGACCCAGGCAAATCCAGCTCACACGGAGGACGGGACCTCCCTGGCCTCCTGACTCCCTGATTAGCCTGCTTGCCCTGTCATTCAGGCTGACCTGGAGCATTGGCCTCTCCCCATTGCTCCCAGGGACTGGCAGTCTCAGGGTCCTGATTCCCCATCGACCCTTCCCCCTTTTAGTACTGGGAGCTAGCAACTAAAACACCCCCACTGAATGCCAGTACGCGGGTAACAGTCCCCTTACAAGAGATAGATGAAGACAGAGAATGTACCTGATGGTATGGGGAAGAGTGTCCAAGATTTGTGGAAACTACTTTGGATGAGGACTGAATTGTTATGCTAAATTTAGAACATGGAAAGATTAACTGTGGGCCATGTACAGGTGCCCCATCAATGAGCATCCACCAAGTAGTGTAGACTCAACCCTAGATGTGAATACACAAGCACAAGCCTCAAGAGAGGCAGGCTGCCATCACAGGTCCATATGGGAGCATGCAGGGGGAGGGCTGAGGCACAGATCTTACAAACCCACATAAAGGTCTGTGTAGGTTTCCAATAACCTTCAAACTGAAATGACCTCTGTGAAGCTGCTCTACAGCCTCTCCATGGTTTCTGGGGACGGGGAGGATTCCTACCGGACCACTGATCCAGGTACTCGGCAGGATTTGAGCCTAACTGAGAACAGCAACACCAGTTTAGCTTCTGAGATCACAGAATAATCAGTCAGAGGTAGTATGGCTGCATGTTGTAGGCCTGACTGCTGTGAAAACCAGTTCTCATCAATCATATTTACCAACCTGAAAAAAAAGCTCAGTTCAGCCAATATTTCCCCCACCCCAAACTAACTACCATGGGCTGTGATGTAATATGGACTTGTGCAGTACAGACATAAAATATACAGGGCCCAGTTAAGCCAAAATACGGGTCCTGATAGCAGAACTAATATCTACCATTTAAAAGGAATGGGAGTTCCATACAGCATTTATGTACATAATATGATTCTATAACTACATCCTGTCTTGTATTTTGATTGCTCAGTATTCAGTATTCTCTTCAGGAAATTAATAACTTTATGAAGCAGCTGTTCCCTCCACAACCTTTAAAAAATATTGCTGTTGTAAACCATGGATTACTGTTTTTGATAGGGGTAATTCCCTTAAAATTGGCCATTGCCTGGACTAATGAATCGGTTTGTCATTCAGTGGGAGCTGCCCTGAGAACCATGTATAATTTTGGAAGAAGCAAAAATAAATACTGAACTGATATATGCTGTTAGTTATACTTAGCTCAAACTTTCTAGCCTGGAGGTTTGAGACTAGGAGGCAATCTCTCTTCTGTGAGCCCTCCTCTCAAATAGTCAGTTGTGTAAGGAACAGTACATTAACAGCCACAGGAAAAAACCTCAATTTATCTTCTTTAAAGAATTAATATGACTAATATGCACCAAGTGGTTACTTATGGGGAGATTTTTCAAAACTATCACTGGCAGTTAGGTGCCTACCTGTCATTGAAAGTCAACGACAGTTAAATGCCTGTCACTTGTGCCTTTGAAATTCCTCTGCCCTTCCCTCTCCAATACCTCTTTCCTTTTACAAGAACCTGGTTACATGCACTATTGGCCTTTCTGCTGCCTAGAACATCAGATCTTCTCAGGTGTGCCATGTGCTCTGATAATACTGCTACTGCAGGACATTCATTCTTCACTCGTGCAATTTTATTATTTGCCTAAGGGCCAGCCAAGAGTGGGTCCCCATTGTGCTAGGCACTGTACAAACACAATAGTAGGCGGTCCTTGCCCTGAAAAGCTTACAGTCTAAGTAGACAAGACAGATAGAGGTGGCCACGGTAGGCTGCACGGTGATATCCGGTGATGCCTTGAGCATTCACTTTTAAGTTACAGTATGACGCATATAAGATGGCTACTTTCAGCAGATTTCAGTATAACCATTCTCTTTCTATTTAAGTAAATCCTTTCTTTTATGAATTTTCAATGTATAAAGTGACAAAGCAAATAATACTAGCCAGTTGAAATATTTCAAATGGAAAATGCTTCCTTGTCCAAAAAAAAGGAAGAAGAAAAAAAGCCCCTTTTTAATTTAATTTATTTACAAAACATTTCCATTTAGGAAACTTTTTTGTCAAACTTGTATCAAAACTTGTATCAAAACAGTTTCATTCATTATTTCTCTTTTAAATAGCAAATTTTCAAAAATGCCTCTTCTGCCTTATGATAAATTCCTGATTCTCCTTAACTCCCAAAACTTATTTTCAGGGCACTATGCTGGATGGAAAAATAACACTTTATGGTTCTCTTATGTCCCTGAAGTCCCTGTGTGTTCTGCTGAGGGCTATGACAAATGAGACAAAAAGCATGGCTGTTGGGTTTGGGTATTTTTTGTGGAAGTGTTGTTTGAGTCAATCATCTGATTTCATAGGGGTAATGATGGGGAGAGCATAGCATACCCCATGATTAACATCAGTGAATGTTAGCGGTTTCATATGAGTAGTCTATGATTTATTGTGGGCATTATTTTGGTTCCCTCCTCTCTCCCAAAGTGTTCAGCAGTGCCCCAACTTTGCTCCCACAGAAGGCAATAGAAGTTTTCCCATTGAATTCAGTGAGAACAGACTTAGACCAATTCTGGGAGCATTTTGAAAGCTTAATTTTTGAGAACTCCACCAAGGGGCCAATCACTGAAGGTTCAATGAGAATTCTTCAGGAGTAAGGACTGCAGGGCAGGGCCTTAAGAGAACAGTCTTACAAGTACAAAAGTGAGTATGGAATGAGTTAATGATGGAGTTTTAGAATTTTTTTCCAGTCAGTTTCTGACCAGATGTTTTGCTGTATAGCTGAAGTTAGATATGGCACAGAAAATGCAGTTAAAAATGCAGAGATATTTAAGCAATCATGACTGAAGAACAGGTTATTTCCTGAAGATTAATGACTGCCTGAGAGTAGTTGGGGCCTAGGATTCAGCGGAGAGCCATTAGCTCAATTAGCCATTAATTCCCCCCACCCCACACAAAATGCTCTGTGCCAGGGTCATTATTGCTATTATAAGCTTAAAAAGTATGGGCGTAGTATAATTTTTGTTGATGATGATGCAGATTTGACAGGACACTTCTGGAGAATTAATGCCCCCTGCGTTTGGCTAGTATGATGTCTTGAAGTCTCTCTCAGTGGTATTCTAATAATTTTACATTTAAAATCTAGATTACACATTGCATCCTGTAGGATCAGCTGTCAGAACCATCAGCCCTAATCGTGCAAATATTGCGTGTGTGACACTTCCCGTTAGCCCAATGGCCAGTTTGCCATTATCTAATAATTTGGGGCTAGATACCACTATTCATGTTGGGCCAGAGTCTGATCCTTTTACTTAAGTACTCATTGACTTCAATGGAACCATTCAAGGAGTAAAGTAATATTCAAGTGAATAAGGGGATCAGAATCTGGCCATTAACAAACTACATGTTGGAATTCAATAAATGTTTCAAGTGGGAAATTGGAGTTAGTGTTACAAGTTGTTTGTGGTTTAGGGGCTATTCCTGCTTGTACTGAAGTGAATGGCCAAGGTCCCATCGACCTAATAGGAACAATATTGGGCACCTGGTCCTTTTAATTTAATATATTTAATAGCATTTTTTTCTATTTATGTCCTTTAAATATATAATCAGTGGCAAAGCTTTAGCTAGCTAGTTTTCACTTATCACTGTCAGTTTCTTTATCATAGATTCATAGTTTAAGATCAGAAGAGACCGTTAGATCATCTAGTCTGATCTCCTGTATATTACAGGCCATTAGTTTTCACTCAGTTACCCTGCATTGAGCTCAATAACTTGTGTTTGCCTAATGCCTTTCTGGAAAGTATGCCTCCAGTCTTGATCTGAAGACATCAAGAGATGGGGAATCCACTGCTTCTCTTGGTAGTGGTGGATTCCAAATTATTCCAAAGGCTAATAACCTTCATTACTAACAATGTGTGCCTTATTTCTAATTTGAATTTGTCTGGCTTCAGCTTTCAGCCATTGGTTCCTTTTGTTCGGTCCTCTGCTAGATGAAAGAGCTCTGTAGTACCCTGTGTTTTCTTTCCATTAAGGTACTTAGTGTAAGCAAGTCACCTCTCAATCTTCATTTTGATAGGCAAACCAGATTGAACTCTTCTCTCACTCTAAGGATAGGTCCACATTAGTACTAAAGTCAATCTAATTTACATAGCTCAGATGTGTGAAAAGGACACCCCCTGAGCGACGCGACCTAAGTGCTGTCCGTACCAGTGCTATGTCAGCAGGAGACACTCTCCCGCCGACATAGCTTCTGCCTTTTGCAGAGGGAAAGTAATTATGCCAATGGGAGAGCGCTCTCCCGTCAGCACAGAGCGTCTTCACCAGACATGCTGCATCAGTGCAGCTGCGCTGATGTAGCGCTTCTAGTGTAGACCTGCCCTAAGGCACTTTATTCAGCCCTCAGTTTATTTTGTGATTTATTTTTTTTCTGCACCCTCCAATTTTCCAGTATCCTTTTAGAAAGTGTGGTTAGAACTTGGTGCCCAGAACTCGACACAGTATGCAAGTGTCTGGCTTACCAATGCCATATGCAGAGGTAAAATCACCTCCCTACTCCTTTTTTTGCTATTCCCCTATTTATACAGCTAAGGATCATATTAGCCCTTTTTGTCACTGCATTGTATTGAGACCTTGTGATGGGGGACACTCACTTCTCATGAGTGCCTCCTGTCGGTTGGGTGTGAACCTGCACTCTTTCTCTCTCTGCTCCTGTTGCCCCCTCACGGCTGTTAACCTCATCAGGTTGGGCTCTGATTGGCTGCTTCTCTGTAGCATTTCTAGGCAGGCCTGTAGGAACCACCTCCATTGCTCCTTTTCTGGGGTGGGGTGTGGTAGAACCATGAGACCTCCAGCTGTGGGCCTCAAAGGCCTTGGTACACCAATCACAGAGCTCATGTTCAGTTTCTTGTCCATTATGAGCTCTAAATCCTTTACAAAGTGACTGCTTTCCAGGAAACAGTCCTCCATTACATAAGTATCATTTTCCTAGCTGTATAACTTTGCATTTGGCTGTATTAAAATGTATATGTTATTAGGCCCAGTTTACCAAGTGATCCAAATCATTCTGTATGACTACCCTGTCCCCATCACTATTTACCACTTCACCAACCTTTGTGTCATCTGTAAATTTCATCAGCAGTGAATTTACATTTACTTTGGCCTAGACCCACATACTTAGCACCTATGTCTAGGGTTTAGGAGCCTAATTCCCAATTTTAGGCCTCACTGCAATCTACAAAACTCTCGATGAACACTGTGTAAGTGCCTAAACTTGCTCAGTGATTAAATTTTTTGGGTAAAAAGTCCCTAGGTAAAAAACCCTTATGTTTCTGTCTCTGGGCTGGTACACTGCTGCCTCACTCTAGGCATCTGGACACCTGTCTCCTGCCTAACCCCAGAGCAATCCATGACCTGGGGGAATAGCCACCTATCTCATTTGTGGGACCTGATCAAGTAGGCCGCATCTAAGCATGCCTACTGAATCAGGTCCAGTTCAAAATCTGGCGAGAGCTAGAAAAGATGGTGTTGGTGCCAATGTCCACCTTATAACTTTGTCCCAATAGTTAGAGCACTCATATGGGATCTGGGAGATTCAGGTTCAATTTCCCCATCAGCCTGAGAGAGAGGATTTGAACAAGGGTCTCCTACGTCTCAAGAGGGTGCTCTAATGACACAGTATGGGATAATATTCTGATGTGGTGCTTGCACAGCCTCTCTTGCTGTTGCTGTTCCACTGTGTATAAATAATTAAAGAGCATTTGGAGGTGAGGGACTGGACCGTGGGTCTCCCACCTCCCCAGAGGTGCCCTATCCATCAAGCTACAGATAATTCTCTCTTGCTCTCTCTGGCTTAATCACTCCTAAGGATTTATCCAAAGTGGGACATCTTCAACAGGAGAGACTGAAAAAGATGCACACCAGACTATCCCGTAGCACAGTGGTTAGAGCATGGTCCTGAGAGGTGAAAGACCCTTGTTCAGATCCTTTCTCCCCCATCACACAGAAGAGGGAGTTGAACCTGACTCTCCCACATCCCAGATGAGTGCTGTAGCCATTGGGCTAAACATCAAATGGTGAGTACCACTCCCACCTTCTTCAGTTGTTTTCTGTAGAGGGAGGCAGGCACCTAACAGTCTCGCAAAACAAATGGCATGGGTGCCCAATTCCCCCTTCTGGAGTCAGGTGGTTCCTAGTTATGCATCACAAGCAGAGATAGGTGGTTCCCTGTAGCCTGGACTTAGACACCTAGCTCCATGAGTGGGGCAAGGCTGTGTATACACCCGTCTCATTGGCATCTCCCATTAGCTAACCTGTGTGGCTCCTTGCCTAGTGTGCTGGCTCTTTCTTGGGAATCTAGGTGCCTAAGAAGTGGATTTTCTACCCATGAAAGCTTATGCCCAAATAAATCTGTGAGTCTTTAAGGTGCCACCGAACTCCTTGTTGTTTCTGTGGATACAGACTAACACTGCTACCCGCTGATACTTAACTCAGGCCTTGTAAATCACAGTGTTATTCCTGCGGTTGTCAAGGCACAGAAAGTTAAGTGTTGCAAAACTCAATGTCACACTACCTAAGTCCATTTGGGGATCCAGTCCTTCCAGATCATTGATTAAAATGATGAATAGTATCGGGCCTACCACCAATCCCCGCATAACCCCACTAGGAACACCCCATTCAGTGTTTATTCCACTTTTCAAAGATCTCACTTCTGTCTGAAAATTCTCTACTCACCATAGTTACAAGAGACACCGGAGAGTACTATTGCTGAGAGAAGTTAGCAATAAACTCTTTCTTTTTTAAAATATGTTTACTTTGTGCACTTGACACTATTTTGGGCCTGATCCAAAGCCCATTAAAGTCAAAGGCAATCTTTGCAATGACTTCCATTGCCTTTGGAACATGCAGTCTGTGGGAAAAGGGAGAGGGTCATTTTAATCTTCCCCTATATAGTCAGCCAGTTTCGCCATGACTGAAAAGACTTGAGAATATCAACAGGGAATCAAAAAACCCACAACTTTATTTTTAAAGAAAATGTGAATAATAGTACAGGATCTTATCAACCTCTTTATTTTATCCTTAAGAAAAAAACCTACCCTCTTTCCCCCATTACTTAAAGAAGGGATGAGGAGAGGGACTAAATGAAATAGAGGAACTAAGGAAGACCTTGCCAGACCTTTCTTGCTCTGCTCTACATCTTATCTCAAGAACCATTACATTCACCGTGAGCATGGGAGAAGGAGAGAACATTTAACAGGTTGACTCCTTTATCAAAGGGATTACTATGAGTAAAACACTTGTGTTGGTTGAAGGGGGAGTGAATATAATTATTAATTCAGGTAACCCTTTAATCTCAGCTGTTCTGTCATGTCACTTTACTGGCATTGGTGCAATGCATGATGGGAAATCCCAGCAACAAGAGATTAAGTGAATTTTGTACTTTGGTTTATTAGAAGCTAGTATGTTCATTTAAGACTTCTCAGGCAGTTTATTTTCTCATAGCAAAGTTACCAAAGTAACAGAAATTTTGAGATTTTTTTTGGCTATTTATAGCAAACTGTGGGAAAATTACAGATTCTTCATATTAGTCTTATTAGCCAGTGCAATACCTGTTAGATAACTGGTATGATCCTTTTAGGATTTCCATAAAAATGTATGACTCTTGTATCAAAGGAAGTGTGTGTGTGTGTGTGTGTGTGTGTGTGAGAGAGAGAGAGAGAGAATAGGAGGATTCTTTAGTCAAAACTATAACTATAATTTCTTCCAAATGATAAATTTCAAAAGAAGTCTGTCAAACATAAAGAGAGACTTTATGCTTTAAATTTGAATCCAATAGGTCATAATTCTTGTTGGGAGAGGGGGCAGAGTTACTGCCTTTCTCTAATTTAAAGAGAAATTAAAAAAAAAAGATGTGCACAATTTTGGTGAACATCAACACCGCTAATCGCTATGGATGCCACATATTTTATTAACCCAGTTTAGATAATGGAATATCCTCCCCTCATTGTATGCAGTAACAACTGATTTGTACTTTGTAAGTTTCCTTGTACAATGGTAAGTGTTAATCTAGACAGTTATGGTAGCTCTGCATTCTTGCTATAGTCATTTTCCAGTTTGACAAGCTATGAGGGAGCATATAAAGCAGCAAAGGAAATGCAAGACATCTGTAACAAAACCAGTGAACATGCTATTGATTTGTTTCCCTTGCTGGTGTGGTCCTGGCATTGGTCTCTTTCTCTAGAGAAATGAGTTAAAGAAACAAGCCCAGTAGAGAACATGGAATTTTACTTCCATTCATCTTTCTTATTTTGCAAGCACCACATTCTGCAAATCCCATGCCAGCAAAGCTCTTGGATCAGTCCTTGAATTTTTCTGGATCCTTAAGGGAGGAGATGTCAGAGCTGGCCAAGAATCTAAGTGGAAACTGATGACAGAAGCTGACATTAATCAGTTCCACAGTATGTTTTGCCCAGCAGGTTTCTTCCAATAAATCAAAGGGCTTCAAATCTAAAAGGCATTTAACCATTAGAGAGCAACTGTTCACTGTGGTCTGTAGCTGCTAAGCATGATGAATTTAATATTTAATTGATTCAAACGTATAACCTCTATGTATATACAGTGCGTGTGATATTACATGCTAGCACACTGGGCCAGATCCTCAGATGGTGTAAGTCAACATAGCACCACCGACACCGCTACTTTACCCCTCCAGCTGAGGAGCTAGCCCACTGTGTATACACGAGGTGAATTAAATGATTTTTCCTGACAGTGATATGAAGCAGAAACACCCTCAAAATTTGCAAGATTTCTGTCATTCTTGTGATAATATCTTTCTCAACAGTGAGCCCGGAGAGACCAAATGACGATGAACAGAGTGAGACCTGACAGGCCAGATTGCTCATCCATGGGAGTAAGGAGTTCACAGTTATTCACATGAGTGATTCTGTCGACTTCAGTGGGACTACTCATGTGAGTAACTACTTACCAGTAGTAATAAGGGGTCAACATTCCAGACAACAACTAGGATATTTTCAGCATGTGTTTTTTTGTGCAGGTCAGAGCAGGGGGATGGAAAGAGGGACTGACCTCTGGAAGAGCATCTTAACTCTCACCTACGTTTGTGGTGTAATGTTGTACCACACAAGCATAACTTGCGAAAACACGTGAACTAATGGTCTGTCAACTGTGCTGTTTCAGGACATCTAGGCACATGTACACAATTCAGCAATTTTGGGGGGTTTAGTTTAGCATGAAAAATATTTTTTCTGTATCAAAAAGGTATGTGGGATACAAATGTACCCCAAACATATTACACTGTTATCCCTATATTTTAGTAGTTCTATGTACGTTTGCTTCTTGTAAGAGTATCTTCTATTGTAATAGTTACCATAATGCATTGCAGTGACAGTGGTTTCTGCCTAGGGTCACCTTGAGGTAGAAGGTACTCCATGGAAGCTGGTCTCTTCAAATCCAGGCTTGTTAGGTATCCTCAGCACAGAGTTGACTGATGCTGGCTTCCTTTGCCTAACACCCTTGAGGGGATTGTCTTTCTAGGCATTGTGCTCTAAACACTGCAGATTCAGGAGACTTAAGGAGATTTTTTGTGTTATGCAATTCAAGCTAGTAAACAAACACCGCATGATATGCTGCTTCTGACCTTACCAAAATAATTTTGAAACTCTGAAAGCAAGGTTTTGTGCGATGACAACATTTTTGTGCCAGATTGTGTCAAGAGTTGCTCTGAGATGGAAGAGCATGTTTCTGTTGATTGTTCATCAAATTTGTCTTCAGACAGCGAGGAGCTCGTGTTCAGCCCTGATATAAGACTGGAAGAAATGTAGCTGGGGATAACTTCTTCATCAATATTCAGCTCGCTCAAGATCTACTCAATGAAAATGTGACCTATGTTCATTCAATCCAATGAAACAAGCCTGATATATCCAGTGAGATGCATCCACATCACAGCAGAGAGAAATTGTCATCGGTGCTCAAGTTTGTTGGGCCCCTCACCCTGGTTTCCTATGTTCCAAAGGAGGGCAAATAAATAATAATGCTATTGACAACACATCGTGGTAAGGTTGTAGAAGGAAATGAAAAGAAACCCCACATAATTCTCCACTACAGTTACACTAAAAGTGGTATTGATAGCATGGACCATCTTTTAAGAATGTACTCCTGCAGGTGTGAGATATATAGGTGGTCAATGGCTCTTTTTCAACATACTTATTGCTGCTATTGCAAGTTTCATCATTTGGGTCAGTAACAACCCATCTTAGCACCATACTCGACCAAGATAAAGAAGGTGCTTGTTCCTTGTCAATCTAGGAGAATTATAGATGTAAGTATAAAGAGAAGAATCCTTGATGCCCATCATCTCACCATGCCCATCAAAGCAGCGCACTTGTCCCTTGGCTGCCATCAAAAACCAGCCACCACAGAAACACCTAGCAAACTTAGCAGTGGTTGCAGCCACATTTGCCCAAGGTCAGCTGACCAGAAGAGCTGCAAGCAATGTGGGGAATGCAGTGAATTTGTATGCGCTGACCACTCCATATCAATTCTGTTGTGTGAAAATTGCATATAGGCTCACATTGAATGCAACTCCTGCTAGTTCTTTCGATTTGCTAGTTAAAATAAAGTTTTTTCTAAAACATTGAAGAATTGTTCTTAGTTCCCCCACAACACAGTTCATGTAACTTTTTAATGACACTGAATTTTAAACAATTTTTTGTCCTGAAACATTAAAGAATTGTTCTTAGTTTCTGAATGCATTTGGGATGCAAACTTTAGTCCTGTGGGAATTCTGTGCCAAAAAATTAAAAATTCTGCACACAATATTTTAAAATTCTGCAAAGTTCTTCATGTTTTATTTGTCAAAAAACACAGTATAATCACACCAGTTTCATTTATTTTTATAATTTATTTCAAAATACCTGTCAGCAAGTATTTCTGTAACAATACAGATAACAAAAGAGATTCAGGAAATGTTTTTTGACAAATAGATTCCTTACTAGGCATATTAATACAGAACTTTGAGTAATAATTCATTTAAACTACAATACGGGTACATGTTTTCTGCATTCCTCAGAACCAGTGCAAAGGCTTGGAGGAGTCAGGGGTAATGGAAGAGCTGAGGGAGAAGAAAGTATTTGATGGGAAGAAGCCTGGGAGTGAACCTAGAGGGTTGTTGGGTGTGAGTGGGAGAAGTATGGATTTTTGGGGGGGAGGGATTGTTAGGGAATTGGGGAGCCTCCCCCATGCAAACCCTGGCTGTCTAGCTTCTCACATTCAGTCAGGCACATCTGCCCCTGTCCTCCTGTGTCCCTGCACCATTACTCAGTCACCCCTCCCTCTATCCCCATGTGCCTCTGCACCCCCACTATGACTCAGCCCCCGTGGCAGTCGGCCCCCTCATTAGCTCTTCTGAACCCCAGCCTATGTGACCCCCCCAGCAGCCCCATGTGCCCTGCTCTGTTCCCCCCCATCCCCATATCCCACGTCTCCTCGCCTGGCCCTGTGGGCAGGACACTGTGAAGAATGCAGTCTCTCTGCAGCTGGCTGAGCTGGCGGCCCTCTGTTCTGTAAAGCCCTCATGGCCAAAGGCATAATTGCAGCACCACTCCAGCAAAATGTATTTTCTGAGAAGAAAAAAATATCTGCAGGGGACATGAATTCTGCACATGTGCAGTGACACAGAATCCCCCCAGGAGTAAAATTTCCCCCATGATATTTCCCCCCAAAATATCCCCCCAAGTTAATGTAACTTTTTCTCAACACTGGGTGAAGGTTGAGATGTGATCCAATAAACGAAAAGTCTCATAGCCTATGAAAAGAAACAAATGCTTTAGGATGCCTGGAGAGGAACTTGCTTTGGCTGTGGATGGTAAATGAATAATTTGAATGGGTTACAGTTCCTGGTCTTCACAAAATAGCTGTCTTTGGGCTCATGGAGATGAGGTGGAGTGATCCGGCTAGGCTGAGTAGCTCTCATTCAAGTATTGTAGCAAAGTATGCACACAAGATACAATTTTTCTAAAAGCACCTAGGAGCGTAATGCTCATTGACTTTAAGTAAGACCAAGGCTATGCCTACACTGCAATAAAACACCCGTGACTGGCCCAAGTCAGCTGACTCAGGCTCATGAGGCTTGGGCTGCAGGGCTACAAAATTGCAGTGTAGATGTTCAGGCTTGGGCTGGAGCCTGAGCTTTGGGACCCTGTGAGGGAGGAGGGTCCCAAAGCCTGGGTTCTGGTGCGAGCTCAAATGTCTACACTGTTATTTTACAGCCCCGCAGTCAGAGTTCTGCAAGCCTGAGTCAGCTGACCCCGGCCAGCCATGCATGGGTTTTTTTTTGTGGTGTAGACATACCCTGAGGTGCCTCAAAGTGTTCAAGCCACTTTTAAAAATTGAACTTAAATGCTTCTGAAAACTTTACCCACACAGGCTTGATTTATCACTACTTTCCTTCTGATATCCCAATTTATGAGATTGCCACTATCATGGCTAATCCAAGGTTTGAACTTGGGACCTCCAGAGGTAAAGCCATTAGTCTCTGCAGCTTGAGATAAAAAGTTAAGCTCTGTAGCTGGGGGCTGTAATATACTCACATCCTCTGTGGAGCGGGCCCATAGGGGACAGACACAAACACTTTCTCTCTCTCATGGGTTGAAGGTCTATCTAAAGTGTTCCAAATCAGAACATTTTACACCAACTTTACACAGGCATAAATGATGGCTCAAGATGCAAATGGAGAATCAGGCCTCTCCCTGCTGTTGACCAAGTGATACACATGTCCAGAAGTGCACAGGAAAAAATGTTCTCTCTTCTCCCACCGTTTCTCTCCACATGCTTCTGAAGTTCCTTTGTGTTTGGAAGAAGGGAACAAAGCACAAAGGAACTTCAGAAGTGTGTATTTTGGATGATCCATATGAGGGAGAAAAATTTTGCTGTTCTTCTCCCCAACCCCACTACCCTAGCGTAGGTGTGCACGGCAGGCTGGGATATTTCCCTTTAAATTTCAGATGAAGAAATGGAAATACATGCACTGGAATAGCATCTGCAGGTAGTTATACTAGTTAGGATACAAATGAGAAGAGCTAACATTCCTCATTCTGCAGGGAAACTACTGATTAGCAACTGGGATCAGAAAGATAAATCTAAAAGGAAATTATTTCTATATTTCGGTGCAGTTAGGAGGCTCCCCACCCCTTCCTTCTTCTATAATACCAGCCCCTGGCCAAGAACAGAAAAGAAGAGCAGATTGGCTGGATGGTGGGTAAGTTCTTGGATGGCAGTTCTAGTGGGGAGGCACTGTACTTTGCAATATCTGAGCTATGTATTGAGTAGAGCTGGTAGGAGTCTTCCAAATTTCAAGCTTTAAATGATATTTTAAATTCCAACTTGACTTTTGATGAAACTCCCCACATCCCCCACCACCTTTCAAGTTTATTTAACCAGCTCTAATGAGGGAATGCAGCCTACTCCAAACTGACTAGAGTACAGGAAGTCCATACTTGTGCCTGCATTGTTGTGTGTTATGTTACTTTCTGTAGAAACTGTTGTCCTCAAAGGGAATTATAGGATTGATATTTTTATTCTGCCCTGGCTCCATTACAAAACTTGATGTTAGGGCGTTCCCCAGGTGGTACAGAGAGCTGGCAGAATGACCCAACCCTGCCCAGACTTATAGTCTTTGGTACAAGGGGTGCCTCCATAGAGCACAGGAGTGGTTAGATAATCAGCCCATAGCACCTGAAACACTGTATACCTAGAAAAGATAGCTTAGCGTCTCTTAACTTGAATTGCTGATACTGTGGTGTGATGGGAGTAGTGATAGTCATGCTAGGCTGGGGTTCTGAGCTAAAATGATATAGGCCTGAGGACATAACCTCAGGTCACAATTTGTGCCTTCTCATTCTTTCTGGGCAAACAAACAGGAGACCACAAAGGGTATAGTACTCAGAATTTTTCAAGAAGGGAGTTTGTGGTTGTAGGGCTTTAGCGATCAGGTTGCTGTGCAGCATCTAGGCATTGAAATCATGTTTATGTATAGGGATTAAGACATGACTGATGTTAATCACGAATATTAATGCTTGATGCTTAATTATGGGCAGCTCAAAGACCACAAGTGGATTGGGGGGCAGGTATTGACCTTTATTATAATTAGGATAAAATATAGGTATATATCCCTACCTTTATCATAAAGAAGGGTATAAAATACCACATCCAGTTCTTGTTTCTTGGGTTTGTCTGGTCCTCAAGATCATGTAAACTGAATCTGGAACTTCCTTCTGATGGGCCCCACTTACTTTTCTTTCTATCTTTGTCCCCAGTGGTCTCCATTAAGGAAGTATACACAGTGTAAGATTGTAAGTATGAATGACGTTGGATACCACGTTACTGTATTTATATTTATGTATATTGATTTTTTCTTATTTCAATTATAGTCTGTTATAGTCTCTGCGTGTTTCACTATATTTCATCTTCTCAGTTAACTCTAGGTAGCTGTCTGGAAAAATAACCTTAATCTGTGATAAATAATGTTGCTCCCGCCCCCAATAAATCTTACAGATGTAATGATTCAAAGGCTATACATCTCAGCTTACGTGCCTACCTTCTGATATATATTTCTTGAAGCAAAAATGTAGTAGCTTTTTTCTGTACTTCACAGCACAACACTGTGTTGAGTGTGTTACTGGGCTATGTTTTACTATTTGCTTCCTATATAGTTTACTAGCATATATTGCATGTGTGTGTGTGTGTGTACCTGGGATGCAAAAGAAACTACTTTGCCCCTGTCATAAATATAAAGGGAAGGGTAAACCCCTTTAAAATCCCTCCTGGCCAGGGAAAAGCTCCTCTCACCTGTAAAGGGTTAAGAAGCTAAAGGTAACCTCACTGGCACCTGACCAAAATGACCAATGAGGAGACAAGATACTTTCAAAAGCTGGGAGGAGGGAGAGAAACAAAGGGTCTGTGTCTGTCTGTATGCTGCTTTTGCTGGGGATAGACCAGGAATGGAGTCTTAGAACTTTTAGTAAGTAATCTAGCTAGGTATGTGTTAGATTATGATTTCTTTAAATGGCTGAGAAAAGAGTTGTGCTGAATAGAATGACTATTCCTGTCTGTGTGTCTTTTTTGTAACTTAAGGTTTTGCCTAGAGGGATTCTCTATGTTTTTAATCTAATTACCCTGTAAGGTATCTACCTCCTGATTTTACAGAGGTGATTCCTTTACTTCTATTAAAAGTCTTCTTGTAAGAAAACGGAATGCTTTTTCATTGTTCTAAGATCCAAGGGTTTGGGTCTGTGGTCACCTATGCAAATTAGTGAGGATTTTTCCCAAACCTTTGCCAGGAAGTGGGGTGCAAGTGGTGGGAGGATTCTGGGGGGAAAGATGTGTCCAAACTACGTTTCCTAGTAAACCCAGTTAAAGTTTGGTGGTGGCAGTGGAAATTCCAAGGGCAAAGGGTAAAATTAATTTGTACCTTGGGGAAGTTTTAACCTAAGCTGGTAAAAGCAAGCTTAGGAGCTTTTCATGCAGGTCCCCACATCTGTACCCTAGAGTTCAGAGTGGGGAAGGAACCTTGACAGCCCCTTAGGAATCAGATGGAAAACATTATATTGAACAAAGGCTGGCACAAAAATTTCTGCTGTGCTATTCTGGAGCCCATTTATATGTCGTGCTAGAGGCTTCTGAAAGCAAAAGACGCATGCAGTAGCCACCTTCAATTCATATACATTGCAGCCACTTAAGCATTGCAATGGTTAACTCTTAAGTGCTTACCTGACCTGTGAAACCACAAACTGTGAGTTAGGTGTCTCGACTCCCTCTACAATGCAAGGAGAGAGAGAGAAAGAGAGGTGCCTGAGAATGGAATCCGTGACAATCAGCACACTAGGCAGGAAACAGCCTAAGCTTGCCAATAGCAGTTGCTGATCAGTGGTGAGTCCTAAGCCCAGCCCCTTTCTGGGAGTTTGGCACATAAATCCAGGCTGGAGGGAGGCACCTCTCTCTTTGGATCCACAGTTGGGAGCCCTCTCCTGGCTGACTCCACTGTGTCTACACTGTTTCTTGCAAAAACAACAGCTGTGCATGCCTATGTCTACACAAAGCAATGGAGGAAGGGTGGTAGCTTTCTTTATCACCTTTAGCCCAGTGGTTACGATATGGGAGAACCCAGTTCAAAAAAGGGGGAAATCACCAATTTTATCAAAAATTGCCCCATTTTTTCAAATGTTGATTAGTTAAATTCAGCCAGCTGCAGGCTAGAGTTGTTAGGAAGTAAGATACCAATAACATCACACTATTCACAATAAGTACTTCTAAAATAATACCAATTCACCAATTTATTGTATGTTACCAACAACGCCCAATCCATTGCATTCAAAATCATTGAATTACAATATCGGGGGATAGATGTGGCAGGAGCAAAAGAACATTTAGAAGCCTGAGAATTCACAGTAAGGTGCTTCTCGGCATTCCTAAGTGTATCAGAATCTGGCTCAAATATTTTTAAAATGTTTTGACCACGCAAAGTGCCATATAAATGCACCATTTCATGACTATCTAGGAGATGCCTGAGTTTCTCCTGCTGTCCAGTTCAGCTTAGAGTTTGGTTAGATAATGCTTGCAACAACTACACTTCTTTTGGTACCTTAGATGATATCGGTGCTTCCTTTAGATGGTATTGGTACTGCACTGGTTCCAGCAGGGCAACTGTAACTTTAGGTACTGTAATTATGACTAAAGCATGTGGGATCAAGCTTCTCAATCAAACCAGAAACATATCATAGATCAAAATGCTTTCACTTCCATTGAGTAGAATGAAAGCTTGGTAAGACATTGGAATTTCTATGTGGAAATGTTGAGTCCCAGGAATAGGCTAAAAAGCACATCTAGGAGATTAGAAAGCAGGCAAGGAACTAAAAGGTCTTATCCACTTTCACATTTCATTTTATGGTGTATGATAGTACTTGCAGCAGCACGTAGGACCCCAGTCATGGTCCAGGACTCCATTGTGCTAGGTGCTATACAAATAAAAAATAAAAGGACTGTCTCTGCTACAAAGGATACAATCAAAGAAGAGAAGACAAATGGATACAGACCCAGACAGGGGAGCAAATGGAAGCAAGGAGACAATATTGGTAGGCCTCAGCACACCAAAAACCTAACCATTGTTAGTGGTGAAGCACTGGAATGGATTACCTAGGGAGGTGGTGGAATCTCCTTCCTAAGAGATTTTTAAGGCCCAGCTTGACAAAGCCCTGGCTGGGATGATTTAATTGGGGATTGGTCCTGCTTTGAGCAGGGGGTTGGACTAGATGACCTCCTGAGGGCCCTTCCAACCCTTATATTCTATGATTGTCAAGTTTTTTGTGGGCATTGCAGCAAAGGAGAGTTGAAAGGAGGGATTTGAAGGTGGTCAACAAGGTAGCTTTGCATACATTTATGGGGAGCTCTTCCTAAGCACGTGAAGCAGCATAGAAGAGAGCACAAATCTTATTCTGTATTAAAATAACACAATAAGTGTATATGTAACTTTACAGAGTATAGAATAAAATAGTGCCACCTCTAAAGAGTTTACATAAGAAAGACAATAGAAAAT
The DNA here is from genome assembly GCF_965152235.1 of Eretmochelys imbricata. Lineage (NCBI taxonomy): Eukaryota > Metazoa > Chordata > Testudines > Cheloniidae > Eretmochelys > Eretmochelys imbricata. The sequence continues at coordinate 23,741,423 of NC_135574.1, forward strand.
AAACACAAGATGAGGGTCTTAGAACCATTAGTAGTGAGGGGACCGACGGAGGAAAGTTCCATTCAGATCAAATTATTGTAGCAATTGATTTGAGAACAGGTCAGGGTGTTTTCTGGTTTTTACTTGGAGAGGTTTATTATAGTGAGGATGGAAAAATCTGCAGCACTGTGAACCTTTCTGTTTTTCTCGCTACTCTCTTCAGGAAGTTGAAGAGAAACTGTGGTCTTTCTCCTTAATTCTTACAGCAATGGCATTTATTGCTGATGTGGTAGAGATCCCTAGCTGGCCAATCATTTTAAGGTGTTAGGTGGATCAATTTTCACCATATTACCTACAAGTAACTTTTTGTGGGGAACTGGTCCAGAACTCATTAGAATATGCTTAAGCCTTGATCCAGCCCTATAGTTGAACCCCAAGCAGGTCAGAAAACCATTTCCCTTAAAATGTAAAACTCTGGTTAGTAGGTGTGTCCAATCCACACAAGTTGTGAATCTGGTACAGCTGCTAGCTGTAGAGGCTGGCTCCTTAGCTCTAGAAGTCCCTACTTCAAGCCCCAGTATTGGTTAAGATGGTAGTTGTTACATAACTGGGGACTTATCCAGCATTCAAAGTGCTGTGGGCCTCATTCTCAGGATGAACTTTCTGTGTCCAGAGGTAGGCTGTACCCTCTGCTCAGTGTGAGTTGAGTATTCACCTCTGTTTCTCATGCAGAAAGGAAAAATCTGTTATAGTTCCCAGGTATAAATCCTGGCTTTTTAACTCAAGCTATAAAAACCCATGCATTCAGTTCTGGAATCTCCTGATTCATTCCCTGGTTTATGAGTCAGTTAGTTACACAAACAGTCCCCAGATCCATTTTACTCATTCCCCATAGCCTCTGTACTGACATAGCGCTGAAGTTAATCTGGTAGTTTCTCTTCCAGATCTGAGTGATGCTACAGACCTTCAAAAGTGGAAGCTCATCTAAGCTTGATGCAAAACTTGCTTTATTATGTTTTGATACAAAACATGGATGGAAAAAGTAAACCATTTCCATTACTTGAACCCCAGGTTCAAAGTGAAACTCTGACTACATTAAGCCATGGAGCCTGAAACCAAAAAAAAGTATGCATGGATCCTTGCTAAGCAAGCCCCTTTTGTTTTAGAGAAGCCCTAATAAAAAAAACCACACAGCCATGAATTTCTGAATATTTCATACTTTGACTTACTGAATTTATGTGAGTTCCATGACTGCCATTTTTAAGAGCTTGTTTTTTGCCTACACACACTGAACCAAACCCTGAAGTTCTTGCTGTGTTTTTACTCAGTTCTAACCAGCCCATCTGTTACTGAAGTCAAAGGGAGTTTTGGATGAACAAGGACTGAGTAAAACCTGAATCAGGGCTTTAGGCCTCAGTCCCTTGATTTTAATTTAGCTTTAGGCTTGGAGTCTGACAGACTTGGAGGATTCTCTCTCCATATATGTATACACTATTCTCCTGATTGTCAGGATAGCATGGGGGATGTGGATTTTATTTGGATAACTGGGAGTTCAGATAATCAAGAGGGCAGGAGCCATTCAGCAACAGGGTGGCCTCCTTTGTGGCTGGGGACCTGTCATCCTCCTTCTACTCCTCGCAGTTCTGGTCGGGCAACTCTATTCTGACCCACTCACTTGCACAACAGCAGAGCTGCAGACGGTTCCCTCTGCTGCTGGAGGGCCGGTGACCCTTATTCCTGTAGGCACAGGGTGCGGAGCAGAGCAGAGAGCCATGGCTGGACCTTCCCTGCACCTTGCACCTGCAGGGATCACATGTCACTGGCCCTGTAGCAGTGCAGGGAACCCCCTGCAGCTCTGCCGTCGTGGCCCCACTCACTTGCTCCTGGGAGCGGGGCTGCAGAGGGCTCCTGGCACTGCCGCAGGAGCCATTCAGCAGCAGGGTGGCCTCCCCCGCTGCCAGGGGCTTGTTGTTCTCTTCCTCCTCCCAGTCCTTGCCAGCTGTCTCTGCTCTGTTATCTGAGCTTCCACATCCAAGGTGAGTGCCCTAACCACTGGGCTATTGGCTCTTCTGGTGTGGCTGCATCTCTGTCTTTCTTTGTTTTTAAACCAAAACAATTAAACAAATGACCTCAAATTTTCACAAAACTGATTTTTTTTTCTGGCCGATCCTAATCCTGATGAAGTCCAATGAGAGCAAATGACATTTGGTTTAGAAGGCATGGCTGAATTTCTTGTGAAGAGAGAACACTGTGAAGTATAATAAATGTTACTACTGACAGCCGCCTAAAACCTACTATTCCTGCATTCCATATGATTCAAAATGTCTCTCTGTTAGACAACAAGTATCAAGTAGGTAGACCAACACAGAAGCCCTATACGTTCCTCTGTATAATAAGTATTCCCTTCTTCTGTGTGATCTGGCTCCAAAGATATTAATGATAACATTTCTGAAATGTCATCAGCATTTTAAGTTAGCAGTTGGTAGGAGAATACAGAAAAGTGTGAGATAAAGCAATGATCAGCATTCTAACATGTCAGAAAATCTTTTCCCCAACTATGGAAAGACTGGCTTGTTCATCTGAAGTGTATTGTGGTATCCGAAGGGATTGTAGTGATTGACACTGTTGTTCAAGTTGCTTAAACATGTTGCAAGATATTTCTATGATCTCTGTATGGTTATGGAAGACTAAAAGCTACTGATGGCTAGTGTACAGAGAGTGCTTTGCTGACATCTTGTGGAGGTACATTGCCACCAGTCTGTGTTTTAAATCTGCTTTTTAATGTCTTTATTATTTAGTATTTATTAATTCACTGCATTTTATGATATTTAATGAACTATGGAAGGATATTTCAATCACCATGGTACCTTGGCAGTAGGTATATACTACTGGCTAAAATAAAAGTAATGAGAAGAGATTTTTATAGAACATTTCTACTGTTAAATTTATAAGCTATGTGAACTGCTTTACAAAAGGATATGCAAAGACACAAACACTAAACTGTGTGTAGAAACCTTCCTTAAAGTGACACTGGTATAAAAAATCCTCATGCTGATAATCCTAAAAATGATGTAAAACACCTATAGAACACCACTTCCATATGAATGAGAGAGGAGGGGTGACCCATCACTCATTTGTTCTGTTTTCAAGATTAAGTATTTGTATTACCATAGTGCCTAGGAGCCCAAGTCATGGAACAGGACCCCATTCAGGGAGGCACTGTACAAACACAGGACAAAATAAACGGTCCCTGCTCCCAAGAGCTTATAAATTATTGGTACTCTCCCACAGGGTGTGGTGTTCCAAAGTGATGTAGGTCACAGCTGGTTGGAGAACTGTTTTGTTTGGAAAATTTTCAATGAAAATGGAGAAAAATTGTTGACTTCTTCCTCAGAAAAATGTTGGTGTGTTTGCTGAAAAATTGAAACCCCTAAAACAGAGAAGCTTTCACCCCAAAACCAAAAAGTATTCCCTCTGCCCCCGTATGGAAAGTAGGCACTTCCTGCAACCAGGAACTCCTTTCACTTAACCAAAGACCCAATTATCCAACAAACTACATCTGATGGAAAATTTTTGACCATTTCTAGTGCAGAAACAGAATCACCTGGACAGGCAGGAGTGCTGAGGTCTATGTCACCAGAGAACTACACTGAGAATTCTGCATTGTTACAATAGATGAGTGGTAAAAATGTCTATCTTAGTGAACATTCCACTTATTTAGCAACTCCCTGTGTCTGTAGGTTCAGTCCCAGAAGTCTGACCTATAGAAATACTCTTTAAAATGTAGTTTTTGCTGTAAGGAATTGTAATTTCTCAAACCACCTTTTGAATATAATTGTATATCCCTCAACAAGGAGCATGGTGTTACTACTGTGTGTGTGTCTGTGTATAGTGGCATGTAATGTGAGCTACTGCTCTGCCAGACTCATGAGGCACTCATGGCTGTGCTGGAGTTACAGGAGTTGTAGAAAATTTTTAGAAACTGTTTGGTTTTTTTTTTTTAAAATATTTGATGATTTAAAAGAAACACAAAGCAACACTGAAAGACAAGAGTGTCCTGAAGTGGGACTCCTGATATTTCACAATGATGGTAGTGATAAATGTTACAAGAGAGTCTCATTCACAGCAGGACAGGACATTGACAAAGAACAAAACTAGCATCTGCTGCCAGGAAGAAGGAAGCAGGAGGAAGAATCTTCTGTGTACAACAATCCCAGAAGGTCCAGGACTTGACTATGAGTCCTGGAGAAGCATTTATCACCAACAGAAGAATATAATGTAAAGAGCTGTCACTTTTAAAGTTGAATGATAAAGCACAGAAGAATGGGTGAATTCCAGATTACAAAAAATCATAATGGAATAAATTCAGTCCTGGTATAACCCTCTTAAAGCCAGTGAAATGTCACTAGGGATGGATTTGGCCCAACATCTTTTAGACGGAAAGGTCAAGTTTGTCTTACTCTGTAAGATTTCATTCTCAACTTGCTAGGCTATCACCAATTCTAATGCTAAAATAATTGGAATACTGGGACACTTGCTGTTTATAGATCACAAGACACCTCGTCATTGAGGAAATACTTTGTGCATTTTAGACACTTTGTCACCCATATTCATTAATATTATGTGCAACCATTGATGTCACTTTAGACATTCAGCTTCTTATGTTCACCCATGCCTTGTCCCTTCCTAAAAATAGTATATTTTTACTATTAGGAAGCACAGATATTCAGAGATTAATGGGCACAGCTTCAGTGGACTGGTGCTCATTTACACCATCTGAGTATTTGGTCCATAATTTGCACGTGCAGAAATGGTTGTTTAGGTGCTAGATGTTCAGACATTCCTTGTCTGAGGTTAATATTAGTCAAAAATTCACCTGACATCTTATGTAAATGTGTCACACAATGCTCAGCTGTCTCACCTGGCAGGTGGCTTCTTGTGAAACGCACCTTTTTTTACAGATGATTTTGGTGCATTACATCACAATTATTGAAATTCCTGAATGACTTTGTCTAGCAGTTTGCAGTCCCTTTCATGCGCCCACTGACAATTATAATCTCTTGGCCACAAAGTGTGGAAGATGTCATCATTTCCTCCTTCTCTGCAATGCCATGGGCTTTCTCGAAACATAAGCACTGCAACTACTCCCCCAGTTCTCTGCCATGTTTCCTTCCAGACAGAGTTATTCAGAAGATGCTCTATGCTCTGTTCAGTTTACATTTGATGCTATATAATAAAAGTGTGACTAGTGCAAAAAAACCCAAACAAACTTTAGTTCCTGGCCTCAACTTCTTAAAACTCAAACTCTTTACGGATACCTTCTAGGTAACAAAATTAAATATTTGCAAAAATGCAATTCTAAATTACACACCTTTTTATAGACTATTTTATTTATAAACCAAATATAGACTGAACGTACTGATTATGCAATATGTGACTCTAAGGTACATGGACAGGAGTACAATTATTATAGTCTGTATGCTCTTGTGGAACTGTAGATATCATAAGACAGAGTTGAACCTTGTCCTATTAGTATAGTATTAAGTCGGTGCAGTTAATGAGGCAACCAGATAGCATGATACCAAAGATATGCAGTCTTGAGGTGGAAGTGAAAAGGCTAAGCATGTTTGTACAGCTCCTTTTAATTTAAAAAGCTCTGTGCTGTGCCAATCATAAAATCAGAGATACTGCAGCAGTAATCACTAAATAGCTTGTAATTGAGAAACATCAAACGAGATTAGCCAAAGTCAAGCAAAAAATGTCTGACTCTTGTTGCAGTGACAAGTTAAATAACACTCAGATCTGAGACAAATAGAAAACATAAGATTTCCAAGCTGTTTTGGAAGAGAAGGTTCTAAGGACGACAATGAGCAGCATTAGCAAACATTATAGGTGGCATTGTTAAAACAGCTGGGGAAACTCAAGGAAGCAGATGATTGATGGATCAAGGCTATCGGAAGTGAAGATGAGGATTTGATAATGAATGACGTAAAGAAAAGCTAACTCAATCACAGACCAACAAAATTATCAAGTAAGAGAGGACTAAATGATTGAGAATTGTGAGAGCAGTCAGTGAAGACTGGAAGGCAGATTAGAAATAAACAAGACAGAAAAAACAGAATTTAAAAAAAAACACTAGGGAAGCTTTATTAAATATGAACTAAAAAGCAAACTCATTTCAGCCAAAGCAGGAGACTGTTAGAGATAGACCAGCTGTGATGCTATTCTCAGAAGTAATATGTACCATCCCTACTGGGAATGCTATCCAAAAAAGAACCGTGTCCTAGAAAAACAAAATGCTTTTAAAATGTTTCAAATTGTATGATGGGAATTTAATGCTTATGTGCTGTGTTGCTTCAGCAGAGTCACTAACACTTATCCACATGTCCCATCCCTCTCTGTTTCTGGTGGTTGTCAAGATAGAAGTTAATGATTCTGAAGCATATTTTAAAAAGATTAGGGGATAACTTGGTGTTCTGGCCAGCATTCCTTTTGTGTTAAAAACAGGTTCTATGGTTTGGTGATGTGTATGAGATACTGTTGAGTTCATGATAGAAGTTGTGTTTGCCAATAGGTGCTGCATCATTATACTGCAAAGCAATTTCAGATAGCTTGAGTACAAAAGGTGCTCAAGTTACAGTCTAAAACAAAACTACACCTGTCTTGTAGGATATTTACATGTATGGTAAATAAAGGAAAGAATCTCATGGCCTCATTTTGAACCTTCTCTCTGTCTTCTCCACTTCAAACCAATCTGGAAGCTGGAACTGTTGCAGAAGGTGACCATCCACTTGGTAAGTGGGATGTCTTTTAGAGGTCATAGGATATGTGTGCTTCAGGAGACAGCCCCTCGCCTCCCATGATACAGTGCCACAGTTGTGGTCTGCAGTAGTGCTGATGCTAGATCACCTAGACAGAATAGATGAGAATGGAAGGGATTTTTCCTTAAGGGGCCCAGGGCCCTCTTGACCAAAATAGCCTGGATTTGTTGGTTTTCAGCATACCACTTGTTTCACCTGGCCTTTGAAGATAGGGGGATGAAGTGTAGGCCAATGTGTGTCTTCATAAGGAAGACTTGTTTAGAAACTTGGATTGTCTTTCCACTGTCCATAATCACTCTGTCTCTGAAGTAGGGAAGGGGGAAAAGAGTGAGGCAGGAAGACATAGTGGTCTGACATAAAGCAACAGGTTGGTGTTACCACTGGATTACAAGGCACTGCTTAGTTAAAAGAGTGAGCTGGCTTTATTGTGCATTTGGTTTACTATACTTTTAAATAACTGGCAGGATGTTTAGAGCCTGAGGATTGATGCTTGTTGTTGTTCTACATTAAAATAAAGTAAAATAAAAGAAAGCTCTACAAACCTGTCCTAAAATCTTTTGCATGATGGAGGAAAAACAAATGCACTATACCAATATTATTACCTCTCTGATGCTTCTCTCCAGAATGAGCCACAGCACTTGGTCATTGGTCAGTATTTTTGTGCTTTTCCATTATATATCCTGATTTCAAAGCATTAAAACTGAAGGCCAAATTCTTCTCTCAGTAACACATGTAAACCTGGAGTATTGCATTGACCTCAGTATAGTAACTCGAGATTCACACTTGTGTAACTAATTTGGCCCTAAATATCTCACTTCAAACACACCTGGTTGCTGTGAAATTCTAAGTCTGAGATATACTCTAGTGATGTAAATGCAAGATTGGGTTCCAGAAATCAGAGATGGAGGAAGAGGGTTGTAATAAAGGCTCCATAATGAGATTGAACCTGTGCCTTGTTAGTTAGTATCTTCAGTTCACCATTTTTGTTAAGGTTCTTTTTTTATGCTCTGTGTTCTTCAGTGTGAGAATGACTGGGGTTTATAGGCTCTTTGAAAGAGGCGTAATTTAAAGAGGAACTCAAAGGAGGAGAGTGCTGAAGGCCTGGTGAACCAAGTCAGAAAATGGATTCCAGATATATAGACACAAGGAAGATGATTCAGAAACAAGAGAGGCAGAAGGATGCAAAAGGAATCCTAACAATAGCTTTAGTCCATTACATTAGATGAAAATAATAGAATTGTTAATAATAATGCAGAAAAGTGTTCAAAAATATTTCTGATCTGTATTTGGGGGGAAAAGCCAGACAATGTATACTGATGATGAAATAACATCCATTTCAGCGGTAACAAAGGAGATGTTAAACAGCAGCTATTAAAGTTAGACACTTTTTAAACCAGCAGGTCCAGATAACTTGCATACAATAACTTTAAAAGAGCTGGTCAAGATGCTGTCTGGACCACTGATATCTAGAGACATTTCAGAGTACTAGAAGGAAAAAAAGTGCCAATATTTTAAAAGAGTAAATGGGAAGTCCAGTGTAATTACAGGCCTGTCAGCCTGGCATCAATCCTGAGCACAATAATGGAACAACTAATATGGGACTCAATTAATTAAGAATTAAGCAAGGGTAATATAACTAATGCCAATCAATATGGGCTTATTGCAAATAGAGTTTGTCAAACTAACTTGATATATTTTGTGAGATTACACGTTTGATAAAGGAAAGGAGTATTTGTGGCACCTTAGAGACTAACCAATTTATTTGAGCATGAGCTTTCGTGAGCTACAGCTCACTTCATCGGATGCATACCGTGGAAACTGCAGAAGACATTATATACACACAGAGACCATGAAACAATACCTCCTCCCACCCCACTGTCCTGCTGGTAATAGTTTATCTAAAGTGATCATCAAGTTGGGCCATTTCCAGCACAAATCCAGGTTTTCTCACCCTCCGCCCCCCCCCCACACACACACACAAACTCACTCTCTTGATGGTAATAGCCCATCCAAAGTGACCACTCTCTTCACAATGTGTATGATAATCAAGGTGGGCCATTTCCTGCATAAATCCAGGTTCTCTCACCCCCTCACCCCCCTCCAAAAACCACACACACAAACTCACTCTCCTGCTGGTAATAGCTTGTCCAAAGTGACCACTCTCCCTACAATGTGCATGATAATCAAGGTGGGCCATTTCCAGCACAAATCCAGGTTTTCTCACCCCCCCACCCCCATACACACACAAACTCACTCTCCTGCTGGTAATAGCTCATCCAAAGTGACCACTCTCCCTACAATGTGCATGGTAATCAAGGTGGGCCATTTCCAGCATAAATCCAGGCTTTCTCACCCCCCCCCCCGGAAACACACACACACACACAAACTCACTCTCCTGCTGGCAATAGCTCATCCAAACTGACCACTCTCCAAGTTTAAATCCAAGTTTAACCAGAACGTCTGGGGGGGAAGGGGGGGTTAGGAAAAAACAAAGGGAAATAGGCTACCTTGCATAATGACTTAGCCACTCCCAGTCTCTATTTAAGCCTAAATTAATAGTATCCAATTTGCAAATGAATTCCAATTCAGCAGTTTCTCGCTGGAGTCTGGATTTGAAGTTTTTTTGTTGTAAGATAGCGACCTTCATGTCTGTGATTGCGTGACCAGAGAGATTGAAGTGTTCTCCGACTGGTTTATGAATGTTATAATTCTTGACATCTGATTTGTGTCCATTTATTCTTTTACGTAGAGACTGTCCAGTTTGACCAATGTAAATGGCAGAGGGGCATTGCTGGCACATAGAATCATAGAATCATAGAATATCAGGGTTGGAAGGGACCCCTGAAGGTCATCTAGTCCAACCCCCTGCTCGAAGCAGGACCAATTCCCAGTTAAATCATCCCAGCCAGGGCTTTGTCAAGCCTGACCTTAAAAACTTCCAAGGAAGGAGATTCCACCACCTCCCTAGGCAACGCATTCCAGTGTTTCACCACCCTCTTAGTGAAAAAGTTTTTCCTAATATCCAATCTAAACCTCCCCCACTGCAACTTGAGACCATTACTCCTCGTTCTGTCATCTGCTACCATTGAGAACAGTCTAGAGCCATCCTCTTTGGAACCCCCTTTCAGGTAGTTGAAAGCAGCTATCAAATCCCCCCTCATTCTTCTCTTCTGCAGGCTAAACAATCCCAGCTCCCTCAGCCTCTCCTCATAAGTCATGTGTTCTAGACCCCTAATCATTTTTGTTGCCCTTCGCTGGACTCTCTCCAGTTTATCCACATCCTTCTTGTAGTGTGGGGCCCAAAACTGGACACAGTACTCCAGATGAGGCCTCACCAATGTCGAATAGAGGGGGACGATCACGTCCCTCGATCTGCTCGCTATGCCCCTACTTATACATCCCAAAATGCCATTGGCCTTCTTGGCAACAAGGGCACACTGCTGACTCATATCCAGCTTCTCGTCCACTGTCACCCCTAGGTCCTTTTCCGCAGAACTGCTGCCTAGCCATTCGGTCCCTAGTCTGTAGCGGTGCATTGGATTCTTCCGTCCTAAGTGCAGGACCCTGCACTTATCCTTATTGAACCTCATCAGATTTCTTTTGGCCCAATCCTCCAATTTGTCTAGGTCCTTCTGTATCCTATCCCTCCCCTCCAGCGTATCTACCACTCCTCCCAGTTTAGTATCATCCGCAAATTTGCTGAGAGTGCAATCCACACCATCCTTCAGATCATTTATGAAGATATTGAACAAAACCGGCCCCAGGACTGACCCCTGGGGCACTCCACTTGACACCGGCTGCCAACTAGACATGGAGCCATTGATCACTACCCATTGAGCCCGACAATCTAGCCAGCTTTCTACCCACCTTATAGTGCATTCATCCAGCCCATACTTCCTTAACTTGCTGACAAGAATACTGTGGGAGACCGTGTCAAAAGCTTTGCTAAAGTCAAGAAACAATACATCCACTGCTTTCCCTTCATCCACAGAACCAGTAATCTCATGATAAAAGGCGATTAGATTAGTCAGGCATGACCTTCCCTTGGTGAATCCATGCTGGCTGTTCCTGATCACTTTCCTCTCATGCAAGTACTTCAAGATTGATTCTTTGAGGTCCTGCTCCATGATTTTTCCAGGGACTGAGGTGAGGCTGACTGGCCTGTAGTTCCCAGGATCCTCCTTCTTCCCTTTTTTAAAGATTGGCACTACATTAGCCTTTTTCCAGTCATCCGGGACTTCCCCGGTTTGCCACGAGTTTTCAAAGATAATGGCCAATGGCTCTGCAATCACAGCCGCCAATTCCTTCAGCACTTTCGGATGCAACTCGTCCGGCCCCATGGACTTGTGCACGTCCAGCTTTTCTAAATAGTCCCTAACCACCTCTATCTCCACAGAGGGCTGGCCATCTCTTCCCCATTTTGTGATGCCCAGCGCAGCAGTCTGGGAGCTGACCTTGTTAGTGAAAACAGAGGCAAAAAAAGCATTGAGTACATTAGCTTTTTCCACATCCTCTGTCACTAGGTTGCCTCCCTCATTCAGTAAGGGGCCCACACTTTCCTTGGCTTTCTTCTTGTTGCCAACATACCTGAAGAAACCCTTCTTGTTACTCTTGACATCTCTCGCTAGCTGCAGCTCCAGGTGCGATTTGGCCCTCCTGATTTCATTCCTACATGCCCGAGCAATATTTTTATACTCTTCCCTGGTCATATGTCCAACCTTCCACTTCTTGTAAGCTTCTTTTTTATGTTTAAGATCCGCTAGGATTTCACCGTTAAGCCAAGCTGGTCGCCTGCCATATTTACTATTCTTTCGACTCATTGGGATGGTTTGTCCCTGTAACCTCAACAGGGATTCCTTGAAATACAGCCAGCTCTCCTGGACTCCTTTCCCCTTCAAGTTAGTCCCCCAGGGGATCCTGGCCATCCGTTCCCTGAGGGAGTTGAAGTCTGCTTTCCTGAAGTCCAGGGTCCATATCCTGCTGCTTACCTTTCTTCCCTGCGTCAGGATCCTGAACTCAACCAACTCATGGTCACTGCCTCCCAGATTCCCATCCACTTTTGCTTCCCCCACTAATTCTACCCGGTTTGTGAGCAGCAGGTCAAGAAAAGCGCCCCCCCTAGTTGGCTCCTCTAGCACTTGCGCCAGGAAATTGTCCCCTACGCTTTCCAAAAACTTCCTGGATTGTCTATGCACCGCAGTATTGCTCTCCCAGCAGATATCAGGAAAATTAAAGTCACACATGATGGCATATATCACATTGGTGGATGTGCAGGTGAACGAGCCTCTGATAGTGTGGCTGATGTTATTAGGCCCTGTGATGGTGTCCCCTGAATAGATATGTGGGCACAGTTGGCAACGGGCTTTGTTGCAAGGATAGCTTCCTGGGTTAGTGGTTCTGTTGTGTGGTATGTGGTTGTTGGTGAGTATTTGCTTCAGGTTGCGGGGCTATCTGTAGGCAAGGACTGGCCTGTCTCCCAAGATTTGTGAGAGTGTTGGGTCATCCTTCAGGATAGGTTGTAGATCCTTAATAATGCGTTGGAGGGGTTTTAGTTGGGGGCTGAAGGTGACGGCTAGTGGCGTTCTGTTATTTTCTTTGTTAGGCCTGTCCTGTAGTAGGTGACTTCTGGGAACTCTTCTGGCTCTATCTATCTGTTTCTTCACTTCCGCAGGTGGGTATTGTAGTTGTAAGAAAGCTTGACAGAGATCTTGTAGATAAAGGTGACTGTGTTCATGAAATATACTTATACTTCTATAAGGCATTTGACTTGGTACCACATGACACTTTAGAATCTAGAATGATACAAAATCAATAATGGTACACATTAAATGGATTTAAAAATTAACTAACTGATAGGTCTCAAAATGCATGCAGAGTTGTTGCCATGTTGCTTCCAGGATATTAGAGAGACAAGATAGGTGGGGTAATATATTTTATTGGACCAACTTCTGTTGGTGAGAGAGAGAAGCATTTAAGCTTACACAGAACTATTCTTCAGGTCTGGGAAACTATCTCAGGATGTCATTGCTAAATACAACGTGGAACAGATTGTTTAGCATAAGTAGTTAACATATATTTCAAGAACCATTTGAGGTGAAGTGGTCCATTAACAACCCTCCAGTGGGGGGTAGGAAAGGAAAGGGAGAAAGAAAGGAAGAAAGAAAAAGAGGCAACATTGGTGATGTTTGCTGGAGGGCTTTCCCTTCGCCCTCTCCACTGGCTCTTGTCATGCAGACAGAAAGCAGAAGACCAGAAGTCCAAAGTGCAGGCAGTGAGAAGTTTACTGAGGTTAGTTTCCAGCAAGCACACCCATAACTCTGACGCCGCAGAGCCTTGTTTCCCAGTGTCCTGTCCCCCCCCAACACACACCTTAGCATGCATAATTATACCTGAAATGCACGCCCACAGTACCACCACTTACAATTTATGGTAATGTTCCATTTTGGGGGGTCGTGAGACTGCGGTGTTCATCCCACCTCTTTTGTATCCCATAGGAGGGAGGAGTAAGGAATGAGGTTGTGTTTCGGTCAGGGGCAGGCATGTCTTTGGCCTTAGTGTTTCTTATACCTTCCCCCCATCATCCTTGTCCCTACTGACTGGTTGCTTGACCTTGCCTTGAGATAGGAGCTGAGGCAGTCTTCAAGTGTGCGCTCGTATATTATACTCCCACCATGCCCAGTAACACTTTGATTGTTCTTATCAGTTCCCATTATACTAACAAACCCATCTGCCTATGCAGAAACAACACAGAGTCTTCATTCTTTGTTCACACATATTAGTAAAGGATATAAGTGTATTAAAAATCAAATGGGCAAACAAGACCCAAAATTCTATCTCAGGTGAAAATACAGGCCTGAAGCCTACATTGTCACTAGCACTCCTAACAATGTTGTCCCCATTGCATCGAGTATGAGTTGTAATTGTTTAATGATACCCTGTATGGGTTCCAGTGTGAGGTGGCAGATGATAACTAGGGGTGTGCGGTCAGAGAAGCTAGAGACACTGGATTTATGGATTATTACAACAATCTATAGCCCACTAACAACCCTCCTCCCGTTGTCTTCCTCTCCCCTCCCCATTGACTGGAGGGGTGTTATTGGGCCACTTCATCTTGAATGGTCCCTTGAAATATGCGTTAACTACTTGTGCTAAACAATCTGTTTCACCTGTGACACTGAGTATGTTTCCCAGACCTGAAGAAGAGCTCTGTGTAAACTCGAAAGCTTGTCCCTCTCACCAACAAAAGTTGATCCAATAAAAGATGTTCCCTCACCTACCTAGGTCTCAAAATGTAATTGTAAACTGTGGATTATCATTGAGCAAGTGTGGTACCAGAGGAGTCCTGCAGGGATCAGACCATGGCCCTACACTGTTTTATCAATGACTGGAAAGAAAACATAATCATAATTGATTAAATTTGCAGATGACACAAAGATTGGAGGAGAAACAAATAATTAACACTGACACAGTGATCTGGATCTCTTGGTAAACTCAGGCACAATCAAACAATATGCATCTTCAGTACAGTCAAATGTAAATTCATAATCTAGAAACAAAGAATATAGGCCAGCCCTTATTTACAGGGTGGGAGGCTCTATCTTGGGAAACCAATGGTTCTGAAAAGATTTGGGAGTTATAGTGGATAAGCAGCTAAACATGAGCTCTCAGAGCAACACTGTGGCCAAAAGGTTAACACAATCCTTGAATACTTAAAGAGGGGAATATTTAGTAGGAGTAGGGAGATTATATTACCCTTGTATTTGTCACTAATGTGACCATTATTGGAACACTGTCTTCAGTTCTGGTGACCAGAATTCAAGAAGGATAATAGAAAAACTGGAAGATGTTCAGAGAAGAATAATTAAAGGATTAGAAATTATGTTGTATAGTGAAACAGTCAAGGAGCTCAGTCTATTTAGCTTATCAAAGAGAAGGTTAAGATATGGCTTGATCACAGTCAATAAGTACAGATAAGGAATACAGAAAGCTGATATTAGAAGGCTCTTTGATCTCTAGCAGACAAAGGTGTGATGAGAACCAGTGGCTGGTTCTGTAGATTTTTATGACTTAGATGACACCTCCCTTGCCTTTCTATCACTAACTTGCCTATGGAATGAGATTTTATCACATTGTAGTCTGACTACACCATCTGCGCCACATCAACTCTTTAGATTAATAGATTTTAATGCCAGAAGGGACCATTGTGATCATCTAATATGACCTCCTGTATAACACAGGTCATAGGACTTCCTTGAACTGATTCTTGCATCAGTTCCAATAGCTGTGGTTGAACTAAAGCATATATTTTAGAGAAATATCCAGTCTTGATTTATGTGACACTACTGGAAGATTGGCTGGAAAGACCAAATTGTCTTGCTAGAAGTCTTTTGATTGAGCCTCTGAAGACTCTCTCCTTGCTCTGAAGGTGCTCAGAATGGCTGAGACAATCACTGATGAGGCCATAAATGCACTGAAGGGATTTGTCAAGCTGTCTGGAGTGGCTGGAGTGCCAACTTCAGAGCAGACCGTGGAGAAGCAGGGCACAAACCCAAAACTGGTTTTGAGTTCTATACTTAAATTTCCCCAACCAAGTATCAAGTACCAAGTATCCTCAAGCACTACAACAGCCTTAGCATAGAGTCACAGACAGTTCCCTTGGGTAATCCAGTCTATTTTACCACCCAGGCAAGAGTGCCTTTGTGGTAGATAGCCCCTTATACCAAAAATCATAATATTATTCAGGTTAGGACCAGTCACTTACCTCAGATCAATTGCACCTTAGATCCTATGCGAAAGACAGCACTTGTAGCCAATCCTTTAATAGTATCTAAAGATTTATTAACTAAGAAAAAGAAATGAGAGCTATTTACAGGTTTAAAGCAGGTAAACACACACACACACACACACACACACACACACAAATGAGTTACAGTCTTAGGTCCCAAAAGGTAATAGAAGCTGTGTAATGTGCAAATAGCATATGTCCTTTAGAGCTAATGCAGGCCAAGCACTGGGGAACTCTTGCTTACACTTAGAAATCTTTGCCCCTCCGAGTTCAAGCTGCATAGAGATAGTTTCTCTTTGTCAGGGAATTTTATTCATTCATTATCCATTTTATTCCCTTCCCCCAGAATTCAAGCTGATGGGATGAGTCTACCTACACATATAACCCACACACCTCAAATCCACAAAATTTTTGTTCTTTGATGTTTCACAATGGCTCATTCGGTTTCAATGGGCCTTCTTGGGGGGCATTAGGGCAAGTCAATATTTTTGCATTAATTAATGTTCCTCTCCTGTTTGACTTACACAATTAAAGAGGATTACAATGTAAACACTTAATATTACATCCCATGTTATACGGTTATATTACAGGTTAGTTGATACATGCAGCATCCTACAAGCATATCAAAAAATCTAAAACACGAAACACATTCTTATAAATCTAATAAGTATTTCAATAATACTAACACACAAGTAAGCCAGACTGGTTTCCAGCTGTGCATTTGTCAGTGTTCAGTGAGGCCTAAGGGCCTTGGCATGAGCTAGAACCTGGTGTGCCAGCGTCATAACGTTCATAAGCCGAGTTTGCCATTTGAAGACCTACTAATGCAGCTTTGCAATCGTCATAAAATTGATGTTTTCCAAGAAGCAGACAAAAGGAGAAAAATTGCCACCGACAAGGGGTCCATTTAACCCTGCTCTCAAAAGGGCAAACTATCAGCTAATGGAATGGCTCCCAGATGATCGAGCACTACCCTCTCCTATTGGGTATGGATGGGTCTTGGAGGATGGACTGATCACACCAGTCATGTGAAATACCATGCACTCCTAAATTAGTCCTTCAGCTAATCAAATACTTATGTGTAAAAACAGATGCTCCCCACCCTGCAAACATTTGACCAGCAGCCTGCCTTGTACAGAGATGTATGAGTGTGGAGTGGATGATGATCAGTGTGACATGTCTAGCAGTGATACTTTAAATGGAGATGAAACTGCTGATGACTTTGATGAATAAGCATTTCCATTCCTACATGCATCTCTGTGTTAAAGCATTTAAAAAAAACATTTTCTGAAATGGATAGCTACATAATTGTTCTAGGTTTGTCATGTTTGGTATTATTGTGTTCATGGGAGAAAGGGCTTTTGAATGATACCCAACTAAGCCCACTTCCAGTGACACTGTATTATCAAAATTTCCACGAACCAGATGACCTAAGGCTGGGAGCTATATGGCCAGTGAGTCCCCCGCATCACGTGTCTGAGGCTGACTCCATTTGAAATTATGCTTCTGTAGACTTTTACAAATCAAATGACACCTCCATTACCTTCTGTTATTAACTTGCCTATGGAATTATAGATGGTCAATGATTAGTGTTTCCTAAATACACAAAGGTATGGCAATGGTGGTGGTAGCAATTGAAAAGGAAGTTCATCGTTATGAATGTCCGGGCTACCCTTTGGTATTTCCAGTATGAATGAGTTATGCAGATTTGATGTTTCAAAATTTCTGCAATCTTTAGTATTAAATACTTTCACTTTTCCAGGTATTCCAGATTTGTATCGACCAGATTTCTTTCCCCAGATCTTAGTAATGAAATAAATGAACCATAATATAGACTACTGCAGAGATCACAGTATGATGGTATATTAAGTGTACAACATTTATCCATTCTAATTTAGAGGCATATTAGGAAGGGGAACAGCACAAGTGCAACCTATAATGCTTTCTGTTTGTCACTAAAATGACCGAATCTTGCTAAATCCTGCTTAAAAATATTAGATCATATTTTGCGCTCAATTACACCATTGCATTATCAAGAATATCTTGACCAAAGGAATTAAAACATGGTAAAATTGGTATAAGCAAGATCAGAATAAGTCTCATTAGGGTTATGTCTAATTCTAATGTGATTTGAAATTCCCATGTTGATAATATGGTTAAGTAATTATTTTTATAAAAGAACTATAAGAATTATTGCTCATGTGTGCTCCTGCTTGTCTCAGAAAGGTAATAAAATGTCAGTACAAGGGGTCACTTTTTGTTGTATTGATTACTATAATTCTCCCTCAACCATTTTCTCTACTCAGTATATCCGGTGTATGAAAGCTATAATATATAGATAATATTCAGATGCCAGACTTCTGATTTCACACTTGCTCATGGGACCAATATAAGCATAACATCCTGTCCAAATTTTTCTAGCAACCTCAAAATTTTGTCCTGCCTGTTGGATGTAGTTTATTTTCCCTTTAACTGTCTCATTCTCTGGGGTCATCAAATCATGATGATTCACTGAATTCCACTCTTCTCTCATACAAAATCACAAAGGAAACTAACGTTGCATGTAGCTTCTACAAGCAAAGTTACAAAGAGACTTTGTCTAGGTTGATAGAACTCCAAGTTTGCCACCCATTATTTTCTCATAGCATCCATGTGCAAAGTCCATGTAAGCTTGTACAACTTCTATTTTTAAGGAAAAAAAGTTTCACACTCACGGATAAATTTGAGGTTATTTGTTATGAATAAATTATCTGACCATTTTATCCTGTGTGTTTTTCAGGCAGTGATCCTGATTGATCCTGTTTCCTGCAACATTGTTTGTTGTTCACAAGTGTTCATGAAATACATTATATCAACAAACTTCAATCCTCTGGGTTGTTCATGAACTGTTCACTTTGCCTACTTACCATTCACTTTTCATGGTGTATCATGGATCGTCTAGACCATATGGCATGTTTTGACTCATGGAGTGATGCAGTATGTCAAATATTGTGTTTCTGTAAAACTGTCAGACAAAGCTCAAAAAAACAAACAATCTGAAATTTTGATACGTTGATGATGCATAGTAAATTCATCAGCTCTAGTCAATCAGAATATGGGATATTGTTGTTGTATCTGCCACTGTGCTTCACCTTGGAGTTTGGGGTTAACAATCAAAGCAAAAATCATCTGGTCAGAGTTCCACCTGGCTTTGATGAAAACAGTAATTTGGCCCAAATTCATCTGAGAGTTTTCAAATCTCAGTAAAATTTTCAACTAATCTAAGTTTCATTTTTTAAGAAGCATGGAATTTTTAATTGCTTGATTTTTTTTTAAACAGATGTTTTGTACAACTCTGTAGCTGATTCATCTAGGTATAGCCTGTAAGTTTCAAGGGGGTAGATTCTAATTGCCTTATTCATATTAAGATGTAAATTTCTGCACAAGAAACTCCACTGACTTTAGTGGAACTACTGGTAGAGTAAGGTACCACGCAATGTAATGGCATCACAATCTGGCCCAATGGCACTTATGTTCACACAGCAAACAAAATAATAATAAACACCTTTTGATAAGGGATTTTGTATCACATTTTCATGTTGTTCAGTATCTTGTAATTACATATCCTCCTGTTAAACATCTCATGATCCTTTTGTTGATTGTCAAACACTATGATTACCTGGCTTCTGTAGGCTGGAAGATACTCTGCCTATTTGCCCTTATGGATGCATTAGATATTTTATAAAACATTACCTTGAGATTCTCTTATTTTATAATTCCCACCAGTAAATGGCTAAAGACTTAAAATGGCAGTTTCCTTCCCTTAAATCCTATTACCTGATTAAAATGCTTTTTTCATGAGTACTATTTGCTGCCATACGTCAACTAGTTCTTTATACCTATTCCCTCTGGTTTTCAGCTTTGTTGGCTGCCTGTCCAAAAAGGTGTCTATCTGAATGAGACAGGGGTCCTGTGGGGAAAGAGTATGTGATAATATAATTAAAGACTATCATAATGCATAAGCACAAGAGGGTTGAACAAAGGCTGCACAAGCAACTTTAGTTCTGGCATTTCCTAACTTTTGAATGCTTGCCTTTGCAGTCTTAATGTTTTTTTAACCTCGTTTGTGTGTGTGTGTAATATTGTAAGTTATGTCCCAAATGGAAGTGAAGAATACAGTGAGATCCAAAATGTGAAAAGAAAATCACAGATGACACTGCATTCTCATCATCATATCATCAAAATCAACATTATTACTAGCACCATGTTTTCCCTGACAAAAGTTTTGGAAAATGGTTTCCTCTTCTTACATTCTAACCAATTTATGCATCCGATGAAATGAGCTGTAGCTCACGAAAGCTTATGCTCAAATAAATTGGTTAGTCTCTAAGGTGCCACAAGTACTCCTTTTCTTTTTGCGAATACAGACTAACACAGCTGTCACTCTGAAACTCTTCTTACATTGTCATTACTAGTAACTTTTGGTAGCGATGCCATATCTGCCACTGACAATGCAGCTGGAAATACAGTGGTGTTCAGTGACAGCATGAGAGCCAGTGGTCAAAACACATCTTCACATGGCAGTCGCTACATCACGTACTGAGCCATGTGAGGTAATTCAAAACAAATACTGTATGCATAGCCCTGAATTGAACATCAACTCTTGAGAGCAGAAATGTATTGAGAGCATTTATAGTTTGAAAGAACTTTATTAGAACTGTATTAACTGCGCTGATACTTTATTTTCATAGAGTATTGGTTAGGCAGATGGCCTACGTAGCAGTTCATTAATACATCTGGTTTACTATCTTGGTTTTTAAATTTTTTTAATCTCTTAGGGAGCTCTAAGGGGTACGCCAATCTATTCAGGAAACCGGCTCAGACCCAGCAAAATGGCATCTTGGGATCACCAAAACAAATTTAGAAGGCAGAGGCATTTGCCTGCTGGAAGCCTTTAGGGAAAGGTTGGAGGCTGTAATCCGAAGGAAGTGTGGCTGGGTTATTTGAACAGCAGAAGGGGAATAGGAAATTGGGAGCCAGGGAGACTCAGAAGAAGAACTGAAGAAGATAAATAAATTCAAAATTTCAAATAATCTCAGATAAGTAACCAAGCTTTTAGGTGCTTCTTTGAACCAAACCAAACCCACATCACTCTTTAAAGATGCCAACTTAGGCTGCTTGTTGACACTAAAGAAGGAAAAAAAAGTATGGGGGTGGGTGGGGACGAAATGATATGAAACCAAAGAACATCAATTTTTCTTATAATTGAGGAATGAATTTTGGAAACGGCTAAGAGGCATTCTACATAGAGTATGATGATGCCAAATAAGTGTAATAATAAATAGTTTTCTTGGCTATTGCTAAAGGAAAACATTATTTAGAATTTCTCTAGTGTAACAATAAGAAAATCATCTGGACCCAGCATGCCGAGGAAATACATCTTATTTGACACTTCAAGAGGCATCACTACAGATGCCTGACCAAAATGGGTCAAACTCATTCGAAGTCTATAGCATATGGATTAGGGCCCCTGATTGATGAGGACATCTACTGCATATGTTAAATGTGACTATTCATTCCTGTATCCTCACGTTATCCTTTCTGATGTCCCTGACTATTTGAATATTTTATTTATACAGTCACCCATGCGCACACTCAAACACACACTGAATGGGACCAACCACCTTATATTTTACATAAGAGAAGGCAGGGAACTCCAAACAACAACAAAAACAAGATATGCAGCCTACAGGTGCTCAGTCCCTCTGTAAAACTGGTCATCAGTGAGCCTACAGCAGCGGGTGGTTGTAATTGTAATTAGTAGAACTGGCAAGGGTGCAGTAGATAGTCACCAGAGAGATAGTGTCACCTTAGTTGCTCAGAAGTGTCCTTGCCACCCTGCTGCAGTTTGTGTTCCTTGCCTATGAGTTCTTCTTTGCAGTGTATTTCTAAAAACATACTTGTGATGTCCTGGGGCCAAATGTCCAATGACCTGGGGCCAGATGGAAAACATAGGTGTCTGTTTGCTCTGGCATGTTTTAGTTGACATCAGGGCTGATGCCTTTTGCTCTCCAGCGTTGGATCACTCTACTATATCAATTGCATAAGTCCCTTCCAAGCGGGTGTGCTTTGATCAAACCTATCTTCTGTCTGACTCAACGTATGCTTACATTTTATGAAGCCAGTTGAATACAGTGCCTTGAACCACCTGAGCACCTGTATGGGTTTCCTGATTGTTCATTTGGGCAGATGGATTTCCCCTCGTGTGGCAACAGAGCCTGTGTCTTCACAATTGTAGCAGAAGAATCCTTTGCCTGGTTCCATACAATCTTCCTTATCTGATATAACAGAACTCATCTCTGTGCATTGCTGCCAACAGTGAAAGTAGCCCTTATTGTATGTCCAAGGTGTAAGTTAACCCTCTCTAACGTCCACATTCAAGAACATGCAGCATAAATCCATTTGATTAGATCATGCCTCCTTTGTTATTCAGTGCACTTGCTTTGCCAAGGGAGCTTCTTGTATTTGTACAACGAGGACACTTTTTCAGTTGAGATTTTTATAACAGCCTCGGCTCTCCTGCTTCAACCTTGGCCAATCCTTTTCTGTTGCATGTCTATGAAATACAGCACCATGTTCTTTCAATGTAGTATGACACACAAATGGCACCCATTCTTCCTTCCTGTACCAGATAGAGGGCAATATGCTGAGGATGTGTGGCTCTGCACTGCAATTTTGCAGCCTGCAGATGTAGGGGTGGGCTCATTAAATGTTTGAACTGTATTTGGAGAGCGAGGTCTCAGAACAGTATTGGAAAGGTGAAAGAGAACAAGGGCTCCATCCACACCAACAGGTATAATGCTATTGTGATACAGGAGGGCCAGGGAGCAGTGGGAGAGTGCTAGAGGGGAAACATACAAGCTCAAGACTAATTAAGGCGTGGCTCCCTGTAGACTAGGGAAGGTAGCTGCAGGTTAATTGGAGCACCTGCAGTCAATTAAGGCCCTGTTAGGAACCTAATAAAACACGCTGCCTCAGGCAGACAGAGAGGAGGCGGAAGGATGGGAGCTTGGAGGTGTGTTGAGAGATCTGGAAGACCTGAGAACTGGAATTAGGGAGACCCTGCCCAGCAGGACAGGGAGACTCCGTTACCCCCAGCATCTAATGACTGAGGGTAAGAAACCCACAGGGGTTGAGAAGGGCTGGGACTCAGAGCGAGGAGCAAACCCAGACCCCTCCCCTACTTCCCTCCTCTACCACCTTCCCAGGCTACTAGTGAGGCCCTTGGCACCCAAGAGCAGGGGCAAAGGGTGGCACCTTAGACTAAACCAGACTAAAATTGGCCATCTTGCCACAGCTACCCATGGCTATCCTCCTTCACTTCTCCTCCAGATAAATGATACTTCACAATATTTACTAGCAATCACAGCAGTCCAAGGGCTAAGTGGACATGGAGATGAATGGGTAATGCTATCTCACCTCAGAGGCAATATTTCAGCTCAGAGTTGAGGGAAATTGGGAGAGGCCCTGGAATATTTACTTACCCCTACCCATGTACCAATCAGAAAACTTCCACCTCCTGGACTGATCATTCAGGACCTTACATCACCCATGGGCATTGGACTGGGATTCAAGAAATCTGAGTTCTACTTTGAGCTCTACCACTGGCTTGCTGGGTGATGTTAGGCATGTTTTACTTTTCTGTTTCTGATTCCCCCATCTGTAAAATGGAAGTACTTCTTCACACAACATAGTCAGCCTGTGGAACTCATTGCCTGGGGACATTGTGAAGGCCAAAATTATAACTGGGTTAAAAAAATTAGATGAGTTCATGGAGGAAGGTCCATCAATAGCTATTAGCCAATATGGTCAGGGTGCAACCCCATGCTCAGGGTGTTCCTAAGCCTCTGACTGCCAGATGCTAGGACTGGATGACAGGGGATGGATCACTTGATAATTACCCTGTTCTGTTCATTCCCTTTGAAGCATCTGGCATTGGCAACTGTCGGAAGACAGGATACTGGACTAGATGGACCACTGATCTGTCCCAGTATTGACATTCTTATGTTTTTCTGGGATAATGATGCTTAATTCCTTTGAAAAACACTTTGAGATCTATTGATAAGAGGTGCTATAAAGAGCTAAGTATTGCAATTATTACTATGATTGTTCTCTATAGATACAGTTTCTGAGTAGCTGAGTTGTTGGGGATAACTCAGTTGACTTGGTGCCTCTCTGTTAACCCATAAGTACAGGCAATTTTAAGAAAAGGAGAATGCTATACAAAAAAAGAGAGGTGCCTCCCCTTTGGTTCAAAATAGAATTGTAGAACTGGAAGGGACGTCGAGAGTTCATCTAATCCAGTCCCCTGAACTCATGGCAGGACATCTTATGGTGAACAAAAATAACATTTACACATGCAAGAAATAAAAGAATTCTCTCTCTCTCTCCTTCCTGGTAAAAATGATTATATCTGAGTCCTGATAGAATTGTTTGAGAATTTAGGGAAGCTTGTGATTATTTTTCTGTACTGTCTCCAACTAAAATGTTGTGTTCTTCACAAGTAGTCCTTTTTCCCATTGGTGTGAATCCCGAGAGTGCATTAAATAATACACTTTTAGTTGTAAAACAGATGGGAAAGTGTTTAAAAGGGTGCCAGGTTTATTTATGGAAGCATGAAATTGAATTTAATAGGTGAATTTTGCCAGTATGAAATGTGAACTCTCAAAACAGGAAGTGGATTTTATTGCTTATTTATTTTATCACTGGATCAGCTGCCCAGAACCGTAGAATCCTTCCTCTCAGGAATTATTTACTTTCCAGCTCTGAACCAGAACATTGTGACCATCGGTTGCTACATCTTCTGGCTGCCAGTTTCTCAACTACAAACATATGCTATGCTGTCTATCTCAGATGATCTTCTGTAGATTTATATGGAGAACATTTTACCTTTAGATTTATTTCTTAATTTATAACAATGTGAACTGATTTGGTTGAGCCAAGGGAAAGAGAATTTCCTTTTGGCTCCTGAGAGCTATTTAATTAGTAATAGGCTCTTTCTTTGAAGGGATTAAAGAGTTTATTCACTCTGCTGTAGGTGCAGTTTAGCTATGCAGGGCAGGGCTTTGGATGGTAGCACAGGAGAAGCATATCCTCTGTGTGATGCAGAGCCCCCTTCATGGGGACTTCCTTTGTAGCAGGCTCAGGTGTAGCTGGGTATGGGCTGTCAGCAGGTGAGCTCAGATTACACACCAATACATGAGTTCCTTAACCCTTTCCCTGTAAATCTGCCCAAGGACCAGTCCTCTTACTTGGGCTGGGCAGTGAGTCTAGGCTTTCGGTCCTAAGTATCAAACTGGAGGCTAGATAATATGGTGAAGAGTACATTAGAAATCAATAGTTATATTTCTGGAAGTGGAATCCACTTGTCTTGTGGATTTACAAGCACAATTCAGCAGCTGCAATTAAATGTGGTTTCAAATGCTCACATATGGACATTGAACTACCAGATCTGCAAGCCTTAATACCTCACACCTTACAAAGATCCTTTAGTTAACAATACACATAATGCCCTTTGAGGCAGGTAAACATCATTACCACTCTCTTACACCTGGGAAAACTGAGGAGCTGAAAAGAGAAGTGACTTTCCCAAGATCAGATAGCAAGTCAGTGTTAGAACAAAGTTTAGAACCAGATCTCTGAGCTCCAAGTTTAATGTCTCATTCAATAGACCACAATGCCCCTTACGCAAGTCACTTTTGCAGCTTTGAAAGTTGCACTTGCAGGAGTGCAATGTGCACCCATGTTCAACTTGGGGTTGGCAACTGCAAAGGTGTATTGACTCACAAAGCCATGACTTATGCACCATCGTTAAATGTTTTCAGCATGAAACTCCTGCGTGTACAGTTTTGCATGTGAACTTTTAAAAATCTGAGCCTTGGTCTCTCTCTCTCTCTCATGTGACCAACTATGGATTGAAAACAATATATGCCACTAAGGCCCTGATTCATGCCTTTTGTAGTCAGTGAAAAGATTCCCATTGATTGTAATGGGCTTTGGAACAGGCATTAATTTTCTGTGAAAAGCACATGAGACCGTTAGTAGTTTGCTGCTATTACACTTTCTGACTCTAAGACTACTGTCAGTTGACTTATAACCACACCACACCTTATTGTGACTGTCCTTAGTACGTACATCTTTACAATACTCTGAATGCTTGGAATCCAAACACAGCATTATTTTTTGAAGGTGGTATGTACAGTATGTAGAAAACATTTTTGATACAGGTAAACAGGTAGCTTCATGTACAATTGCAAAAATGTGTATATAGCCATTTTTAAAAACCTAGGCTAAAATTGACAGTTCCCGACGTTCGTTACATCTTAACAATTACAGCAAATGTTTTCCGACCTCAGATTCATTTTATGGTAATTTCATCAGATTCATTAATGTATCACAAGCACAACTTCTGACATGTCTCAGAATCATTTAGATGTTTTTGGACTTTTGTTTCTTGGTGACAGATTGTTCAGGTTTAGCAGAGCATACAGTATCTAGCAGATCTGGTAATTCTTTCAAATATGAGGGTAAGATTCTTATAGTTCTGGCCAAAATTCCTATGCAGTTTTGTATAATGGGTTTGAAAGCTCTTGTGCATTTAAAGAAAATCCTTTCAACTCAGTCCGGAGTCCTGCTTTATGTTTCATATTGCTTTGAACTTATTACCTGTCAACAATGTCTTGGAACTTCAGTTTGGGAGCATTTAGAGCTAATGATTAAATGTATAATAAAACAACACTTTGATGTTGCCAGAAGCAATTAATTTCCCCCATCTATACACGAAAGGTTATAAAAGTCTCTGTTATGACAAAGGAAATGGTTCTGTGAATTCAAAATATGTTAACTGAGTTTTAAAGGGTTTATTATTGCTTGATGGAAAAAAGGTTTAGATCAAACTTTAGCCACAGTGAAAAATGCTGTGATTAATTTCTGGAGCCTTAAAAATGCTTATGATAGCAAAAATATGATTATTTTGTTTGTTGCAGAAAGTCTACCTACAACTGGTTTCATTCAGAAAGAGGTAGGGAAGTGGTTAGCATGTCTGGATAAATAAAGTTTTATAACTTTACAGGAGCCATTGAGAAAGACCTCATTTGCACATAAATAGACAGAGTCTATTGCATGTTCTCTGCACAGATGCCCGGTTGCCTGTTGAGCATTACTAACAAATGGAGAAATGTATGGTATGCTGTTACTCCTACACTTTTTTAGGAAGAGCTTTTCACACTTTTTTCATTGAATCCATGTGCTGCAGAAAACAGACATTATTACTGTATAAATCGCACTCAACTGGGACTAGAAGTCAGGTCCTGCATCTTCAAAAGCTCCTTTTAGCTGTTAGTGGTAGTAGGTCCTTTACCTTTACTTCAGCAAAAGAGAATGTGAGAAATGGAACTTTACAAGAGAATGAAGGAAGATGAACCAAAGAAGAGGGGAACTTGGAGAAACAGAGCTAAGTCCACGCAACATTCTTAACACATTCAATCCTAAAAGACCCAGTTTGAGGGAATTATGAATCTGAGACTTTGTTTCTATTTTATTTTCTAGATTAAGTAATATTCGTATTACAGCAAATTACATGAATATTTGTATAGTAATTCTGTGGGAAGGATTAGAAGGTCTAAATGTTTAGCTAACTAACCAGGGTTGGGAGAACTAGCTCAGAAAAAGCAATCCAGAAATGCCTTCAGTCAACCATAAACTTTTCTGATTGCTCACAAAATGCGGTTAGCTTTTTCTTTTATTTTCAGGCTCTTCCGATCTCCTCAGAGCCAAAAATCAATCAACTTTTGGGTGTAGGGTGAATCACAGCTATTTGACTAATGGAGCTTTTTACATACTCCAATAGGTAAGTGTTTTGCAAGCCTTTAGTACATTTATGGGTTCAATTTGCACAGTAGGCAATCTGTACGGAAGTCTTTCAGTGCTAGCTTCTGCTGTGAACTCCAAATTCCCAGTCCAGCAAAGCCCTTATGCACATATTTGAGTCAATTCCTATTCAGCAAAGCAGTTACTCCCCTGCTTAAATTTAAGACTGAGCTCACAACACTGCTGGGAGGCAGGTGTTTCATCTAGGGCTGGGGAAATAACAGATTTGTCAGTACACTGGCAATTCAAAAAACAATCCATTTTGGATTTGGAGCAAACCAAAAAGTTTAAAAAAAAAAAAGCCCCCAAAAACTTTGTCTAATGAAACATGGTTTGAATTGAAATGAAATGTTTCATTTGTTTAAGCTTTTTTTATAAATATATATATTTCTGATGAAGTGAGCTATAGCTCACGAAAACTTATGTTCAAATAAATTTGTTAGTCTCTAAGGTGCCACAAGTACTCCTTTTCTTTCTGCGAATACAGACTAACATGGCTGCTACTCTGAAACCTGTAGTCACTCTGTAGACTCAGTCCACTATGTCTGCCACGAATCCTCAGTTGTGTTCAGTGTAATCTCCACTGCTGCCCTGTGTCTGTGGCCACCTCATATATCCTGTGTCCCACTGCAGCCTTAGTTTGTTGTCTTTTGTTCAGATTGCAAAGCCTCAGGACCCTATCGTCAGGGTGAATGAAGACTGTCTTTATTTCCTATTTACACAGATTCTTACCTCTTTGCTATATGTCTTATAGTGGCTACACTGAATAGTGGCTCTAAAATTTCCCAACTAACACCATATCTTTTGCCATTGATTTCTGTGACCATTTGATCATCTCAGATCTGCCCACCAGTGCATAGTGGCCTCCGGTTCTTGACCCCTTTGTTGTAGCAGGCTGCCTGATCAGCCTGGTGTTCCGTTCACTGCTTCTGTGTCTTGTCTGTCATTTCTCTTCTGGGCTGCAGCCTGGCAAATCTATGACAGGTTATATCTACACAACTCACAGCAGTGAGCCTCCTCCCTGGCTTGACGTATTTGGGCTAGCAGGGCTTCTGCTAGTGCTCTGAAAATAGCTGTGTGGCTTGGGCTGGAGCTCAAGCTCTGAAGCTTGGGTGTAGGGTGGGCTTCAGATGTCAGGCTCTAGTCTGAGCCACAACTTCAAAGGACGATCTGTACAGCTATTTTTAAAGCACTAGCACCAGATCTCTTAGCCTAAGTCGGTCAAGCTGGGCTGGGAGGTTTGTTTCCATGGGCTGTGTATCATTGAATCCTAGAATAGAATCATAGAATATTAGAGTTGGAAGAGACCTCAGAAGGTCATCTAGTCCAATCCCTTGCTCAAAGCAGGTCTGACACCAACTAGAGCAGGGATCTCAAATTCAAATCACCACGAGGGCCACCTGAGGACTAGTACATTGGCCCAAGGGCCACATCGCTGAAACCTTTTCATAAAACAATACAAAAGTGTAGTCAAAAATGAAAAAAAAAATGAAGAGTAATATAATATGCTATTAAAAGTCAATGTATTGACTTTTTTAAAACTGTAAGGCAAAAAGTCAGTGCTAATTGTGACAGTCATTTCATTTTTGGCCACTTAGCTGGCAGCGTTTTGGATCAACCAGAGCCTCAATATTAGGTTTGCTATCCTGAGATGAAACCAGTCTCAGTGTTGCTTGCAAATTGTACCACATTCCACAGAAAAAACTACACTAAGATAATGTGAAGACAACACAGTTAAGCACACATGCCAGAATTAGATTTGTACACACACCTTTTTCTCTACCCCTTTGAGACTAGGTGTTATCATGTAATCTTTTAATTACAGGGTCACTTACCGTTTCTCATATAATATATACCCTTTTTTCTACACCCTTAAATTGTATAGCATCTTAGTGATTTTTCTACTGACTTCTATTGCGTTGTCACAGTAGCCCAATATATACTTTCTAGCAAAGGACTTGCCACTTAGCCACTCAAGCTTACGATAACTATTCGTGAGGATGGTGATGAATGGGTGTTGTGATGAGAAACTGATTTGTGCCTGGGTTGTGTTGTGCTGGGAGATTTTGGTTGATTTGTGTTGGTGGCAAATAAGGGGTGTGTGCTGGGGTGAGGGGCTATCTGTATTTGGACTTGCTGGTTGTGTTGTTGTGTAGGTGGTTGTGCTGATATGTGAGGTGGCAGCTAGGCACAAGGGTGTGGCAGTTGGGCCAAGTAATCCACCTTCAAAATTGGTCAGTAACAGATTGAAAAACCCCCACTCCACCCCTTCCATGAGGCCCCGCCCCTGCCCTGCCTCTTCCCACCCCTTCCCCGCCCCCATTCCAACCCCTTCCCCAAAGTCTCCACCCCGGCCCTGCCTCTTCTCTGCCTCCTCCCCTGCGCAGGCTGGGTCCCCGCTCCTCCCTCCCTCCTGGAAAGATCTAAGCGCCCCCAAACAGCTGTTTGACAGCGGGAAGCACTGGGAGGTAGGTGGAGGAGTGGGGATGCGGCATGCTCGGGTAGGGGTTGAGGGGCGGGGGGGGAGTCAGAGCATATGGCAGGCTGCAGAAAATAGCTCGGTGGGCCACATGCAGCACGCATGCTGTGTGTTTGAGACCCCTGAACTAAAGAGACATAGCCTTAGATGAAATTGGGCCCAGATCTCCTTTCCCAGTCAGACGTACCCTTGTTTGGTGTAAGATGGAAGGCAAGGCTGCTCCTGGAAGTTGTAAATGGGAGAGAGCTCAAAGGCAAGAGAGAGTTCAGGACCCAGTCTAGAGAAGGAGACAGCTCAGAAGAAGAGCAGAGCTGGGTCGACAGCTTCAGGGAGGGGATACCCCTGAGGTAAGAATTCCCTAGTGAGCAGTTTCACTAATTGTTTCCTTATTTGTCCACCTCTCAAAGTAATGTCGATAATGTGCATTATTTCTCTGGAATTTAAGGAATTTCCTGCTCTACTGTGCTATGAACTTGCAGGTACGATAACTGAGAATGTGGATGCAACTTCCTGTGTGACAGCAATCAATAACCCAATTATCCCGCTACGTTAAATTTAAAACCATGCAGCGATGTTTCACTACTGGTGGGTTTTAGATGTTTCTGCATCTTAGGAGACAAGGGCAAGGGGGCTGGGACTAAAAGCACTAAATCTTTAATTAAAGAACTCCTAGTGATGCCTACCAAGTTTATAAATAACAAAACACTTATCAATGCCTTTTATGAAAGCTTTTATCTCTTCTTGCTCTCATCAGACTGTATTAGATGATGACAGTGTTTACGATTTATGCTTCAGATTTTTTTCATGACCAAATGCCGCAGATGCTATTATCAGTAGAATCTTATATGATTTAAATCTTGGGTCTTTTTGCTGCTTCAGCAATATTTTTAAACCCCTTTTACAAGTAATACCGGATTAGTACGAGAGATGAGGGCTGCCTACTGGAGTTGCTTCCAAGTTAAAAAAGTTGGAGGGGGGAGGGGGGTTCCTGAAGAGGGATACCGGTTACAAAAAATACACACCTTACAATACAACTACAAAAGTTACAAATCCTAAGTTATTGGTTACTCTATTTGTTAACTGTTACTCAAATATCTGACCAGATTTCTGCTCACCTTGAAATATGAATTAAGAAGATAATGATCTTGATTCTCCACTCTGTCCGAGCTCTGCTTACACTGAGTGGAAGGCAGAGACCCACGATTCAGAGCTTCTCAGCCTTACTGCAAACAGGGCTGCAGAGGGGAGCCCTTATGTCACTGGTGTAAGGTCTTTCACTTACATCAATGGAGAACTGGGGGTAGTGGAGCTCTCCTCTGCCATGGACCCTCCTTCCCTGTTTTTTACCCAGGCTACAACCCCTCCTTCTTACACTGGGAGTAGGGAAGCAGCTGGTGGAGGAACTGTCTCCAATAGCTTTCTACCAGCAGATAGAACAGGAGTACTTGTGGCACCTTAGAGACTAACAAATATGCTCAAATAAATTTGTTAGTCTCTAAGGTGCCACAAGTACTCCTGTTCTTTTTGCTGATACAGACTAACGTGGCTGCTACTCTGAAACCTACCAGCAGATAGACTCTCTATGCAGGCAGAATTCTCTACCAGCTATTGCCAAACAGTTAAGGCCTGCTTTGTGCTGCTTATGCCATGCAAAATGGCTGCAAGTGACTGGAGAATCAGACCCAATATATGTGGCCATAGAAGGGACTGCCCCTGCAAACACTCCTGTAACAATATCATCAGTGCCCTACTTCTGAGTAGATACAGTAGTTAAACCTGCTGAGGTCATTGTTTCAGTGACATTGCTGATGTTTTAACACTTCAGACACACACCTTGTTGCCTCTTGAAACTCTAGGAACTGAAAAGAAAGTTGCTTGTCTTGTAATAAGTATTTTCTCCTGTCCTTAAGTCCCCAGCTTTAATGGGAACATCCACATGATGTTCCCTGAATTTTTTAATTACCTTTATTTTTGCTCCTTACTATAGCTTTGTTTTATTGGATTTCTCTAGAAGAACAGAAATAATATAAATATCTTCTCATCAATACAACCTTCTTTCCTCCTAACAACAACCCATTTATTTTTTGAAGAAGACGATGTAACTTCAAACTCCTCCAGTCTGTACAACAAAAAATACAACTGAAAATTAGACTTATTCAGCCAGCTGTAGCAGATTAATTTTAATTTTAATTTTAAGAGTTCATTTTGCTGTACCTTTACATGATTTCTCAACTCTGTCCAAGTCCTCTCCAATGTGGATCTTCATGTTGTTGATCATGTAAGTTAAGATTTAGCTTAGTTTATAAAATAATTATAAAATAGACCAAGTGGAACTGACCCTTTCGTTCAGCTCCGATTCTTTTTCTCTGCCAGATATATTTTATTTTACTGAAGTCTGTGAATTCAGTATTTCAAATGTAGCCAAGGCAATAACAAACCAGATGAGACATTAGACTAAACTCACTGAATCCAGATTT
The DNA here is from genome assembly GCF_965152235.1 of Eretmochelys imbricata. Lineage (NCBI taxonomy): Eukaryota > Metazoa > Chordata > Testudines > Cheloniidae > Eretmochelys > Eretmochelys imbricata. Next base: position 23,773,871 of record NC_135574.1, read on the forward strand.
TTATTTTTTCTGAAAGAGTAAGCATTATAGCTGATGCTTCTTTACTATACCATGCTAAACTCCCAGTAACCTCTGAGGGAGTAAAATATATCTTTTTTTTTCAATTATAGATTCAAAAATATCTGTCTTGGATAGACATGAAGAAATACCAGTGAACAATACAGAGGAGAATATGTAGAGACTCATTAATGAATTCTTTCCATGACTTTTTGGGGTCAAAACCAAAAAGAATTAATCAGAATAATGAGCAAAGGGAATATGTAAAGAGATTTTTCTTTGTGGGTTTTTTCTTTAACAGTTTTCAGTTTGAATTTGTTTTTCACTTTCTTTTTTTTTTTTCTCCCAATCACTGCATTTCATCCGGGGATTTTTAAATAACTATGAACTATTAGAACTACTCCTAGCAAATCATTGAGCCAATTAAATTAGTATTTATTATTTGTATTTCAGTCGCCCCGAGAAGCTGCAGTCATAGAGCAGAACCCTACTGTGCTAAAAGCTATACAAACAGAACAAATACTGTCTCTGCTCCAAAGATCTCACAGTCTAAGCGTAAGATTAGAGGCAGATTAGAGGTAGATACCAATAGCTAGGGGAGCACAAGGAAACAATAAGCCAGCATTCGTTGGCATGGTAGCCAGTGGTCTCAGCACACTAGCTGCCTAGCCATTGTCAAGTTTTGTGTAGGTATCACAGCAAAAGAGTTTTCAGGAGAAATTTAGGAGGACTATGGGGTGGCCTTGTGGGTTATAGTGAGGACCTTCCCCCAAACACAAGAGGCAGCAAGCGAGAGATTCTGAAGGTGCTTGTTTGAAAATCTAATGAATGTATGATTGAAGGCTGGTACCATTGGCCTGAGATGGGAGTTGACATCATGACAGGTAGTGTGGGGACAGGCTGTGTAAGGCTTTGAAGGTGAGTATCTTCTATTTCATACAATAGAGAGAAGGGACTCAGTGAGAAATGCAGAGAGGTGGCATGGTCAAAGCGAAGGAGAAAGGATGGTCCTGTGGTTAGGGCAATACCTAGGACCTTGTATAATTCTCTTCTCCACCATAGAACTCCTATGTGACATCAGACAAGTCACTTAGCGTCTCTGTGCCTCAGTTCCTCGACTGTAAAATGGGGATAATAGCACTTCCCTACCTCACAGCTAATTGTGAGAATAAATATATTGGAGATTGTGAGGCGCTCAGGTACTACCATGATGGTGGCCATACAAGTAGCTTAGGGCTTGTCTACATGGTGCCTTAGTCTATACTGGCTGGGCTTTAAATTGTAAATAACACCAGAGTGGCATGCACTAATTGTCCCACGTAGACCCTGCTGGCACACACTAAAAGTTCTCTGGTTTGCATTAATGTTGTACACTTTGAAATGGGACTGTGTCAATGTGCACTAAGGGACCTTTAGTGCACATCTATACAGTCCACGTGGACCAGTTAGTAAGCAACATGCTGGTGCACATTATAATTTACACCCCAACTGATGTGGACTAAAGCACATGCAGACAGGCCCTTAGATAGAAAGCAACAAGCTAAGGAAATAATCTTTGCAGCAGCATTATGAATGGGTATGAGTAGGTCTAGATTACATTAGTCAAGGTCAGAGAAGAGGATGCTGCAGTAATTGAGATGTAAGATGATGACAGCCCGGAGAAGAGTCTGAAGAAGTTTTGTGAATGGATTGGAAAGGGCTTTAACTTAGAGATGTTATGTAGAAAGAATCAGCAGGATTAGGCACAGCCTACAGAGAGAACCAAGTTGAAGATGACACCTAGGTTACAAGCTTGAGTGACAAGGAAGATGATAGTGTATCCACAGTGATTGAGAAAGGAGGGAGAGGGGGAAGTCATGGAGAGAGAGATTAGGAATTTAGTTTTTGTTTTGTTTAGGAGTTTAAGCTGACAGCTAGTAGAGATGTAGATCTGGGAGCTGTCAGCATACAGATGATACTTGAATTTGTCTTTGCAGTTGAAATTACTCAGAGGCAAGGTGTAGAGGGAGAAGGGATCAATGGTGGAATCCCATGCACCCCCACCCCATAAAGATGTGGGCAGGTAGAGGAGTTGGATCTTCCAAATTACATGCTGAAAGAACAATTAGACAGGTCGGAGGACCAGAAAAGGGTTGAGTCACAGACATCAGTGAAGGAGAAGATCTGAAGAAGAGCATAGTTGATGGTGTCAAAGGCAGATGACAGGTCAAGGAGGATGAGGGTGGAGTACTGGTTCTGAGATTTAGCCAGGAAGAGGTCATTAGAAACTCTGAGATCTGTCTCAGGGAGTGCAAGGGGTGGAAGCTGTGATGGCTCTAGTAAGAAACAGAAGGAGAGCAACTCCACATAGTGTTTTTAGATTGTGTGGACAATGAGTTTAAAGATGGCAGGGAGGTCTCCATAATAGAGGGTGGCTGTCGAGGCATGTCAGATGAAGAAATACAAGTTTATGAGAGCCAGAAGTTCCAGGGATAGCTGTGATCCTTCTAGAAATAGTGTGGGCTTTCCAAAGACAGTTGGATAGGAGTGCATATGAAACATAGTGACATTAGTGCTATGCAAACCTTTCTCTCTCCTTAACAAATTTTTCCCTACATGTCTTGATTGAAGAAAAACAGGGAAAGGATACGTTTGAAAAAGGAAAGAGTTAGTGGCTGCCTGGAACAGCTGGAGCATTTCTGAAATGCAGTTCTCTTATTTGCCACCTTTCTTATGTTTCAGTTGGGCGGATTAACTCTCCAGTGGGCCCGGGGCTATTAGATTTTGTGCGGCCCCTGTATAGAAGTCTTTTTCCTAATTTAAAACAAAATTATCACAATTATGGCATTGAGGCTATTAACGCTATAATAAACTTGCCTTTTAATTAACGTAAAGCCATTCTGTGATTACATTTCAGTCTTAAAACATGTAGAATATAGTTAATTCAAAATAGCCTACTTCTTACCTTAGAACTGTTATATTAGTTTCTTTCTGGGAGGGAGTTTGGGTACAGAAGGGGGCTCCAGACTGGGGCAGAGTGTTGGGGTGCAGGAAAGGGTGAGGGGTGCAGGTTCTGGGAGGGAGTTTGGGTGCAGGAGGGGATTCCTCCCCCGGGCACCACAGAGATGTGCTAGTAGCCGGTTGCTTCTGGGAGCGGCATGGGGACACGGCATGCAGGCAGCCTGCATGAGCCCTGCTGCGCCGCTGGACTTTTAGTGGCCCGGAGATCGTGATCGACTGGCAGAGGCTCCAGGATCAATCAGTCGATTGCAATCGATGGGTTGGTGAACTGTATATAATTATGGATTTATTTTTGCAGGGCTCCCCTTAGCCTGAGGCCCTGGGCTGCAGCCTCTAAAGCCCCTGCGTTAATCTGGCCCTGGTTTCAGTGGGAAAAGAGTGTATTGCTCTAATATTTTTATTGAACAAAATCTGCACAAAGCCCTGCTTGTGGGAGTATGAGAGCAATGGGGTTTTAAGGGATCTGTCTGAATGCCAGTTTGTGATGTTAAACCCTAAAGCACTCTTATCTATGGCATGATCCAATACTGTGTCTTGCCTTGGGTTCTCTTTATATACCACCCTCCCTTCAAATAAATCTTTTAGACGAAAATACACAGAACATTAAAATTATGTTACATTATTTTGTTTTATAGTGTTATGGCAGGAGCTGGCTGGTTGCACTGTTACACATAGTCCTCCAAGTTCTTTCTGTTTGCACGTAAGCAAATCTTCAGACTAGGGAAGACATGCTCTGTTGTAGGCTTCCGGTTACACAAGGTTCTGCTTAAAGGCAACTTCTGAAGAGGGAATTGCGCGAGCAGCAAAAATTTGTTCTCTGCATTGGTCTCTGATTACCATCCATTTTTGAGGCAGATTTGCTCCCTGGGAACTGGGCATTGGCGTTGGGCTAATATTCCTAAAAGAAAGGATTGCCTGCCTGCTGTTTGACCACCTCTGCTCAAGGACTGGTGTACACTTGTAAACCAAGTTAAACTTTGTAAATACCCAGGCATTACTACTCCGTTACTGATTTCTCATCATCTGGGAAACTAATCTGTAAGGCCCTGTACATCTGCTACCACAGAATACAACAATATAAATTTTGTCTATAAATACTATTATAAGTGTATTGTACATAAAGAACACTGCATAGAAAACTTATCTGTCGATTTAAGAAATAACTAGAGGTATAATTCAAATTTCTACCACGAGTTTGCTGAATTAGAAACTGGGCTTCAATTCAGCCTGTTGATATTCTTTTATTGTTCACTGTTTATGTATATTTGTGCAGAGAAAGCTTTATTCATATAAATGTTTCAGCAAAGCAAATTTCAGGCCAGTAACTGAGATTCATTTATTCAAGAAAACAAAATTAATTTTGTGATTAAACACACCTAATCCTGTGACCTATTTAAATTGTACACTATTTGTGCTATTTTAATATAGTTAGCAGTAGCTTTCTTATTGGATATATTTTTTTACATTTGCTCTTTAGGTAATAAAGTGTACAGTCAGAATTGAAGATTAATATCACAGAAAAATGGGGGTAAAATATGGTAACATCTTATGTAATGGTATCTTACATGCAGCTGTTTCGAATTACTTTACTACTTCATTGATGTGTCCAGAAGTCTTTTCTTGCAGTTTAGACAGGTGGGGGCTTTTAAACATTCACAGTATAGCAAATTGCAGATGAATTGGTCCATAAGGGTAGTTTAAAAACATGCCTCACAAGGTATATTGCTGAAATTATAGCGTGAAAAAAACCCATTGATGATGGAGGAAACCTTGACCTAATGGAATGAGCATTTAAACTACTGTAACAGTAGTTACATTATGAAGTCAAAACCTTAACACATTTCACCCCTCCGCCCCCTTTTCATTGAGGTTCTGTTTTAGGTAAACCAGACAGTGCTAAGAAATGTTGATGCCTATTTGACCACTTAAGGTGTTTCTGCAAACAGTAATTCAGACTTTGTCTTCACTGCTGAAGAGTGTATTTTTTGTATCTCAGTAACTAATGTGTAAGAGCAATCTTGAGGCAAAACTCCGAGAAGAAAAGACACTCTAGTTTTACTGCATTGTAAACTAGACAAGGTCAGCACTATACCCTCACCTGGGGTTGAGCTCACCTCATGTACCTTGTGGTAAAACTAGAACTGTCTTATCACTGTGTTTTTCCCTCAGGATGATTCATGTATGTCAGTTGTCCTGAGGTAAAATATGCACCTTTTTTTTTTAGCAGTGAAGACTAGGCCTCCGAAGAAGCAGTGACTTCACATGCCTCCAACCTTCATGTATTGCTGGCTTGCCCACTAAAATGCTACAACATCATATTTATAATTTTCTATACTTAGGGCATGTCTACACTTACCTCCGGAGTGATCCACCGGGGGTTGATTTATCGTGTCTAGTGAGAAATCAACCACCAAGCGCTCTCCCGTTGACTCCGGTACTCCACGGAGCGAGAAGCGTAGGCGGAGTCGACGGGGGAGCGGCAGCAGTCAACCTACCCCAGTGAAGACACTGCGGTAAGTAGCTCTAAGTACGTCAACCTCAGCTACATTATTTTCGTAGCTGAAGTTGCGTAACTTAGACTGACTTAGCTCACCCCCTCCCCGCCCCCGCATAGTATAAGCCAGGACTTCAGCTAAGAGATCTAGAGTGATTGACCATTGTCTTCAACACTTTATCATCCAATCAAGTCAGGCTACCATTTGTGACTTTTCCGTGATATGGTTGTATGAAAACATTTACAATCAACATAGTAAACTATCAAATAGGCATGGGCACAAAATATATATAATTTGGCTTTTCATTACAGCTGATTGAAATGTTTTGATTAAAAAGCTTCTTTGTCAGAAACCTTTTTTCAAAAACTGAAATTTTGTGGAAAATTGGTGACATGGTTGAAATTTTTAGTTTTAGGCAAAATTGTACTTAATTTTATTACATTTTTGACATCTGTATCACCATTATTAATATAATGAGAGCTGAATTTTTGATAAATAAAAAATGTCACTGCCATGATCAGTGTTTTCACAATGGTTTTGATTAAAAGTTTGATCATTTTTTTAATAATAAAATATGTCCTGTTTGAATTCTTTCACATGAAAACAACTTCAACATTTTTCACAGAACTTGTTTTTGATTTTTCATCCAGATCTTCTCTTCACTGATGTACAGGGCAAACAAATTAAAAGAATTATTTTTTACTGCAGTGCACTATTTTACTAAAGTTGCTTTAATACTACTGATAGGTCCTGGATTGAGCTTCTAAACACCAGGCATATATAGCATTGGTAGCAGAAATGCAAGTTCTCATGTTCCCAGTCAAAATGTCTCAAAGCAGATATGCCAGTGCCATCTCTAAGGGCGAGCAGGTAATGCAGTCCCTATACCCAGTAAATCCTTAAACTTTTTTTATTGATTATGGCCCCATTCCAACACAACACATAAACATGTTGACGCTTGTGGGACGACTATTAATTATTTGTATTACAATATCATCCAGAGGCCCCAGCTAAGATCAGGCCCTCACTGTGCTAGGTATTGTGCAAACACATAGAAAGAGACAGCCCCTGCCCCAAAGAATTTACAATCTAAATTGACAAGACAGACAAAGGGTGTGAAAAAGGAAGTAGTATCCACATTTTACAGGTGAGGACAGAGGCACAGAGAGGTTAAGCGATCTTCTTAGGGCCATACAGGAATCCTGTAGCAGAGCCTGGAAATAAATCCAGTCCAGTGTGTTAACAAGGCCATCCTCCCTCTTAAATACTATGTACTAACTGTCGGTAAAATATAGTGTTTGCTTTTCTACCTGTTCATCTGCTAGCCAAGTGAGTTTGAGTTATTCGTAAGACTATTATATTCCATTGTTTTTTTACATACAGAAAAAGTCTCCCAGGTTTACTATGGGACTCCTACCTTCAGACCAGCCTAGAATTTGTAATATAAAAAATAAGGTTTCTGGAAGAGATAGAAGCCTGATATACACTAGAAAATTAGATCAGCATAACCACGTTGCTCATGGATGTGAAAAATGCACACCCCTGAGCAGCATAGTTAAGCCGACCTACCTCCATAGAGATCATGCTAGGCTGAGGGAATTCTTCCATCGATCTAGCTATGGCTTCTCAAGGAGGTACATTGCCTAAGCCACTGGGAGAATCCTTCCAGTTGGTATAGGTTGTATCTATTCTAAAGTGCTACAGTGGTGCAGCTATGCCATTGGAGTGTTTTAAGTGTAGACAAGCTCAGAGACAAGCTTTTGAGTTATACAGACCTTTTCTTCAGGTCTAAGAAAGGTAATTAGAGTGTCACAGATGAATGCAAGGTGGAACAGACTGTTAAGCATAGGAGTTGGTATGCTGCAAGGGACCATTTAGTTAACGGTCCACTTCATTTTGAATGATCCCTTGCAAAATGTGTTGATTCAATAAAAATACTACCTTACCCACTTTCTCTCTCATAGCCTGAGCCCCACATTGCTACAACAACATTGCAAATAATAAAAAAGATTTCAGGTATATGCACATACAATGTCTTTCTACTACTTTGAATATTTGTAGTGATTCTTTGGTATTCCCCACAATATGTGTGGGAAATATTTCTCAAACCTGTACACTTTCAAACTGGTTGAAGCATTGCAAGTGTGACCAATGTACTGTACACACAACTACTTGTGCCTGCATCTGCCATATCAACCACTTAAAACATCTATGGTTTGTTTGAACCTTGGTGAGAGTGGTTAGTGCAGAATAAAAGCAACATTGCAGTGAATATCTCCCCAGCATGGAGTAAGGATATTTCAGATCTTATCTATTGGTTGATGTTGCTGGGGTTTTTTTTTTTTTGGGGGGGGGGGCGGGGGAGTCTTCCCAGATTCATGGCTGCTGTTGACCAACACTGAAAAATACTGTTCCTAAGCATTCTGAAACTGTACTCGGCAGAGTGATGCATGATCTAAAACAGGCTGACAAGAGCAGGGTCATGTTCACATTACCACAGATATGTGAAGCAGTGGTTTTAGAACTGATTACATGCCCATCACAGTGCATTTGGAAGCCTTCCAGACTTCTGCCAGCTTTGCCAAACTAAATAGTAGCAGTGAGAAACACGCTGAACCTATGTCTGAGAGGTTTTGAAAAAGGGAGTTTACACGACCTATCGCAGCATTTGTAGTACAGTTAAGTGGCTGACTTACCTTTAAGTATGAGTACAGGATTCATGTTTTTGCATGTTTGTGGTGATCTACAGTATTCTGTTCAATATAGGGCAATGGCTGCACACACTTACCATACTGTACCGAACTTGATGCTCAATGAATTCTTGCATGATAAACATTGGATATAATTAAGATGTCCTGACACTTTTCACTAGCGATTCCTGATTCAAAAGCAGGGGGAAAATCAAGCTAAGCAGGATGTTGCAATATGTTACAGCTCCATGTTATCTCTGTTTGTGTCTTCTGAGGAAAGTGCTGCAATCACACAGTTAGTTATTTTGTTAGTTTTATGAGCTGTCTACAAACTCCAGAACCAAAGGGTTGGATGAAAGTGAAGAATATGTAATTGGCAACGTTGATCTGTATCTCTTAAATGCAGAAATCTTAAATCAGGGACCTGATTTACTATTGTGTGATGCAAGTTTTATGCTGATGAAGTTCCACTGACCTAAATTCATTAGAGCCAAATGGTTAAACTGGAGTCACACAGCCTGATAACCTCTGTCTTCCAATATCTGATTCTATTATGTCTTCTTTCTCCCGAGTTTCTAGGTCAAGAACTACCGCTTGGGAACCAACTATCTTTTAGATATAGAAGGCATGAGAAAAATACTACTGTAACAGTATCTATATTGAGATAATCAGAAATAAAGATATCAGTAGATTCTCATTTACATTAAGGCCACTTTTACACCACTCTGGCAGTGTAAAGGGGCCTTAATATCAGTGGAAAATACATTTGTACCCACTTTGAGGCCCCTTTACACTTCCTAAGTGGAGGCCCTAGTGTGTCTCATGCCAGTTTTTGGTTCTGTGGACCACAGAGATATTTTGATGCTGGACCTTTTGTCTTCCCCACAGAGTATGAGAAGATTGTTCTCAGTCTGATTTTCTATCATTGGAAAAGGATTTATTTGATGCAAGGTCTTTTTAGTTTATAGGTGCATCTTTTACTGAGAACCAGCAATGGCAAGCTGTGGGAAAACGTTGTTTTCTATGTGTCTAGTCACCAGTCACACTATATTCACTAGCACAGCTGTTCTGTTGGCGGCATGGGTATAGGCCAAAGAAACTTTCTAAGTACAGGCTTCAGAGTAACAGCCGTGTTAGTCTGTATTTGCAAAAAGAAAAGGAGTACTTGTGGCACCTTAGAGGCAATTTATTTGAATAAACCAATTTATTTGAGCATAAGCTTTCGTGAGCTACAGCTCACTTCTCTAAGTACAGCCATCTTCTTATTTTAAAAGGCTCCAATCATTTAAAATGTACCAAATTATATCTCTGCTTGTCTTAGGCAGACACAGCAGATGAGGATGGCTTGCAAGGCATTGTGGACAGCTAAATTTATGAAGACCACTTTCTCACTGTAGAACATCTGGTTGCGGATTCTGCCAAGAATACATTGTTGGCTGGCTAGCTAGTAATTACAAGCAAACATGCTGTACCTGTATGTCAAATATGAACCAGCTGTTTGTGCACCACTGCTGCTTCATCTGCTGAACATACCAGAGGCCAAATGTTTGACTTACAGTGAGATGGAGTGATCGGTGATCTAGAGAAATGAGTGCACTAAAATGCTGCTATTCAGCTGTGCCTTCTACTAAAGGTCTATCGATGGGAAAACACAGTCTGTTGTGCTATTACTTACTTATAGTGATTTTGAAAGAGTGAAGAATCAAACCACAGAAATTTGTAAGACACGTTTAGCACAGTTTACTGTAATCCAAAATCAGCTTTTCTAAGGTTCATGGAAAGCATGGGTCTATGGTAGTACTTACAACAATCACAATTTTAATAATCACCACTGCATTTGTTGCTATTGGCCAGTACTGTTCTAACATGGTCTGAGCTCTTCAGGGCCACAGTGTAAATCCTGTGGGGACCTTTAACTCTGCAGGACAATGGGCTCACAGAGTTCTCACCAGAGCAGAGGACAAAGTTGCAGTGTTCTCAAGCTGAAACCCTCAAAAGAGCTCTCATCCTATAGGCCTTTTGAGCCACGCAGGAACAGAGCTTCAAGACAAAAGTATTTTTCCCATTTTCTCTGAACTCAGTCAGCTCATCAGTTTCTTCTCAGACTTTCCAAACTAATAAAATAAATACATTGTCCAGCAGAGACCAAATATGGCAAAGTTCAGCCTCAAAGATCAGAACTGCTAGTGGCTGAAAATAAAGAGTTAGAATGGAAAGCGTTATTCAGCCTTAACTACTGCTGTCGCTGTTGCTATAATACAGGGAATAGATACACAATATAAATAGCTTTGTCCATCTTAAGGGAAGCAGCCTAGCGTTCTATCAAGCTCTGCTAGTGCTAACCTTGACTGATTACTTTAACAGCCAGAGTTTTTACTATCTCTATATAATATCTTTATAATGGGACCCCCATTGATTTCAAAGGATTTTGGATTAAGTCCTACATGTCTTAATCTATAAAGCCTTCACTGCTTCCCTTGGGAGATGATAGTTCAATCAAACTGATCTCATTGTCAGAAAATTTCTTTTCTTTTCCCAAATGTTTCTCTTAAAATTTCCTCTCTTAAGTTTGTATTTTTACTCCCGTTATATTCCCCTAAATAATTCTCCCCATGTAGACACGTTTGCCCTTGGAATGCACCATGTCCCCTCCTTAGCCACTGCTTTCCCTGAGCTATACCTGTTTAGGTTTATTAATCTTTTTAGGTACCCTTTCTCCCCCTTGATTTTCAGATTGTGCCTCTCCACACTACCAGGTTTCAGCCAGAGTTGGAACTAGAGTTGTTGAAATACCATGAGTATTTATGGTCTGTCTGGAAGTTCCTGAAATACTGTGAGAAAGCCCATTCTTGTGAGATTTCCAGCCCCGCATTTCTGAGTCCTGAGATTCAGCTAAGATTTGGCTAAGTATCCAAACTTTTTAGTGATGTTTAGCCAGTCTTTTGAGGTTCACTCATCACCATTAGAAACATACACCTCATGTAGTCCATGCATCACCCTAGTGCTCTGCACCCTCCACTTGATCCTCATCATATGCTGTCTCCAATTCAAGGCCATGTTCATAATCTCCAAAGTCTTTAATGAGATGGGATCAGGGTAATCCATTGCTTGTGACCCTCAAGACCTTCATACTTTCCAAAGAGAAATAGAAACTGGATCTGTCCAGACTATGGGGAGTTGGAGAAAGGGTGGTTTTGGTGCTGGTCCCTAAGCTCCTAGGCTGTAGAACAGCCTTCCTCAGAACTCAAAGTAATCTGGAGGAGGAACTCAGAAAGTTATCTGTTCCTTGGGAGCCCACTGCAAAACTCAGCTTTCCACAAAAGCCGACCCACAATAACAGGAGTTAGGGAGATAATTAAATTATGCCCTCCCACCTCACCTCTACACATAAGCAACTGAATCTCAGAAATGTGAAAGCTGAACCCCCGTTTAAATCTGATGCCCTCTTAGTATCTCATTGCCTTAGTACTATAGTGATTGGTACTCTATCAATACCAGACAGTCCGACAGTTAATAATGCATAAGGCACTTGTCTTAACAAGTAGGTTCTTGGAGGCAAAAGTACACCATGGAAGATAGACCTGTACTTTTCGACCATGATCAACTGCTTCAGGAAAAGATTTTTCAAAACCAAACTGCAGACCCATGCGCCATCATCACTGTGCCAGCCCCCTGCTGTGATCTCTGTTGGCTCTTCTCCACTCAGCTGTTATCAGCATTCTTTGACAAATAGGCACAGTTAGCAGCCTAAATTTCTTATGCTGTCCTGCTTATTCTTGGCAGTTTTTCTCCATGTTGAAGAGAGACAGGGAATTTTAACATATCAAGTATCTTTTTGCATCGTATTCTAGAGCAGTGCATTGTAAATACTTCAGTTTTTAAAGTTGATTCTGAAGAATTAATACTCGTATTCCTGGCCTGTGCATACGGGTCACATGTTCCCTCAGACACTGCTTTTCAGTAAGATAGATTGTATTCTACAAAGCAAATGACCTAAGCAGAAATGTAAAGTCCGGGACTAATGTGGGGTTTTGCAGCAGTTTGCAATCGTATAATATATTGTTCATATGATTGAAAAAGCATCCTAAGGATCTTGAATCTTCGATGCTGAAGGGTGGACCTGAACAAGTTTGGAGGTTCACTTCAGATAAGTGAACACAGAGGTTTAGATACTCGCAGTATCTATCTGCTCAGTCCCCTTCAGTCTTTTAAATAAGTGGCCTGGAAATCTCATGTGGACAAGATTTAAGTGAGATTTCTGGTACACATTGATGTTAGCTTGATCAGTCTTGTTCTTAGTCTCTCATCCCCATCCCATCGCTTCACATTCCTCCTGAGCCTCTGTCTTTGATTTAGGACTTCCCTGCATCTGGGGTTTTTTTGTGGGGTGGGGTTCCAACCTCAAACCTTCTGATGTTCAAGCCAGAGTCTGCACCTCCCCTCCCCCATCTGGATACATGGAATCTACTTCCTTCCGCTCAGACTTCATTCCTCCCAGGCAGAACAGGAATCAACCATTTTAGCAGCAACATCCCACATTCTAGGAACTTATGCAGAGCCCTTTGTGGGCTCAGGATCCATGCAGGGGAGGTTGCAGGGACTACCCTGTGTTACTTGTTACGTAGAGCCCCTCCATTGAGGGATTATCCCTTTAAGTGGGATGAGGGTTGTCAGGACTGCTTCAGACAGGAGTCCCTTATAATTCAACTCTATTGGAGCTGCACCGTCAGAAAACCAGGAGAGGGGGATCAGCACAGAGTTGCAGGGCATCAGTGTGGATAGCCGGGGACCCACTCTGATCTTTCAAATGGATTCAAAGACCTCTACGAGGCTGCCTGCCCCTCTCTTTAGTCCATGGAGGGGAGCTCTGCACCCTGTTAGAACTGCCAAAGGGATTCGTCAATGGAGGCTACCTCTTAACCTTCTCCCATGGATTTTACCTTGGCCTGTCTTTGCTGCCTGTCTATGCTAGCTTCATACTCCACTGCTGCACTGTATTACAACCCAGGTTAGTATTCCGGATCAACACCACTTGTCCATGCAACATTTTGCCGCTTCTGCTTGCCTTCCACTTTACTTCTGCAGGCCACTACAGTTTAGTTGAAGTGCTGGGACTGGATGAGGGAATGTTGAGTTAAACTCCCCCTGGTGGCTAGAGGAGTCCAGGAACAGCCCAGCAGAACTTGAGCGGAACAGAAGCATTAATAGGCCAGCTCCAATGGGATATTTGAAACTCACAAACTTTAAGAAGGTTCAGAATTTCCAGAAGTGAATTCCCATTGCCATAAATCATTCAGTGACATAGGTTCAAGGTCTGATTTAAATGATGTTTTTCTTCTACTTCTCAGCGGTTGCCAATGTTTCTTTACTTATAAATGAACATTTCTCTGGTTTTGCATTTATATGGAGAAAATCTAAAAGAGAGATTTCCTATATGCCTCTGAAATTATTATAAGATCACACAAAGTGGAGAGAATCTCACAAACACAAACAAAGATCAAAGCTTAGTTTGCAACCTGGTAGTCATCTATACCATTTGCAATTCATTTATCATTATTATTTGCATTGCACTAGTGCCTAAAACACTCAGTCAGAAGTGGGGTCCATCCTGCTAAACAGTGTGCAAGCATCTGAGAAGTCATAGGCCCTAGCCTGATGTGCTCATACTTTGAAACGAGATGCAACAAATGAGTGTAACAAACAATGAAGAGTCAGAGGTAATGGTAATAAGGTCATGCAATTACATAGAAAAGCTATGGTTAGAACTTGCTGGTTCCAAGTTACCCCTGCTGAGTGTTGTTAGCATGCTGCAGACATACCACATGTAAAGGGGAAGATTCTCTCCTGTATCAGAGCTCAGCTCAGTACAGGAGAAAGATAGGGGCATCAGAGAATCCATCTCTGATGATACTTAGGGCTAGTTTTACCACTGGAATAGGGCTTAATGGATACTGTGCCAGAAGAAGACTTGTGTAATGTAATAAAGCTCCTCCACACCCCTCATGCCCTTATCATACCCACTACTCTGTAACAGGGGGTGGAGGAGATGCCCTGCAAGGCTGTGACAGATGCAGGACATTTCCCCTTCAACAGGGGACTGCTCTGCTGAGCCATTTGCAGCTTGGTTATGGTTCCTTATGTCACTGGAGTGGTGGAAAGGAGCTGCAGTCGGGCTTGTGAACCTGATCCACTAGATGTTTCAGAGATATTCCCCAATCTTAAAATGGGGAAAACTGCTAGAGCTGGTAATAACTATAGAACTAGAAATAACTTTTTAAATGAGCCAAGTGCAAACAATCATAGTACCCCTCCCTCCCCCCACACACAGACTTTTCACTTCTGCAACAAACTGCACTGCACCTCCAACATATAACCAGCAACACTTCACACACCAAATTCCTCTACATCCCGTTCAGACACCCAGCAACTCTGACTTCCCCTGGAATCTTTCTGTATACATACACATGTACTGGTAAAGTCTTTTATATGTGTAGCTATCTGCTTTGTTCTGCCATCCATATGAGCATCTTCCACATAACACAATAGATTAGCAATAGCAAACCTGTAAGTGGACTTCATGGCATCTCAGGCTCTTCTCCCTTATTGGGTTATAGAAATCTCTGCTTGGAGTAGGGTTTATTGAGGGGGTGGGGTAGTCATTATAGTCATGAAAGTCATTATAGTCATGCTAAAAACGTTATCAAGAGAAAGTCTCGCAGAGTTTCCCAAAGATGGTCACACTCTAGATTCATCTAATCTCCCATACAAGTTAACTCCATAGCCAGATCCCCTTAATTGAGAATAGTTTGTCCTTTGCTTTCACGTGCTTCATTCTGGGCTTTGCAATCTGCATTGTCTCTGAGGAGCACAAGTATCTTGGCAGTTCATAGATGGAGATGCAGTCTCAAATGTAGCTGGGACCTGATTCAATAGCTTTGAAGACACGTAGATTACAGTTGGGAAATGGCAGAGAAGTATGAATTCTTTACAGAAAACAAACCTGGAAGATAAATAAGATTGATAGGTTTGTTTTGATTCAACAAAACTGGAACTGAGCCTGAATCTAATAGGCAGCCTCATTCAAGATAATTACAAAATCTATTTACATATTGCCCAGTGTTTCATGCTGTTTATATGCTTTCCTTGTTAGAAATATTGCATTTCTTATAATGGCAGAATCAGTTAGGCCTGAAAATGTAATGCAAATTGAAAATGAGCATTCATGTCCTACTTTCCTACTGTGTATTATAAAGAAATATTAAAGCTTTTCCCAATAAGTTATACCATTTAAAACAAAAAAGCTGTACTCCATTATCGATGATTAGCCATGCTGTTTTGACCAAAAAAAACCCAACACCTAATCTCATGGATTGTTCAACACTAGTTCAATAATTCTTAACAAACTGAGCACTGGCAGTCTTAATCAGAAACTGCTTGCCAATTACTTTGATCAAATGAGAGCTTCTCAAAAAAGTTTTTTAAATTAAATATTCACATTTATATTCCCTCTGAACACTAAAATCATTTTAGTAGCACATTCCTATATTATGAACTTTAATGAAATAAAAACACAAATAAGCACTTTACTCAAAATGGGGAGAGGAAAAAAAAAAGACTTCCACACTGCTAATGTTTCCAGTGAAGAATGAATATATTGCCCTATATTTTTTTAATAGTGAACAGTTTAATACGCAGCTGAAAGATGCATTATGGAAGCTAGTGGGAGATGTACATTTTAGGCCGGATGACTTTAGGCTCTTATTAAAATTTGCATAATTTATAGCAGAGGAAAGACCCTGTTGATCATCAATTACTATGTAGTCATGCCTTGCCTTGTATTTGTCCAAACATTCTTCTGAATTATCCGACTGTTAAACTATTTGGTGTCAAAATGTTGCTGGATTGGTACTTAGAGGTTTTCATGCTTCGTGCTTACCTTTGGTCTGTAGTTTCTCCATACATAAATATATCATGCTATATTGAAAACAGAGCCTTTATCTGCACAAGGGGCTTGGGGAGTAACTTTCCCTTGGTCTATAGGACAAGAAAAAATCATTGTTTTCCCTTTGATTTAGAGATTTGATTTATAAAGGTTTACTTTAAAAGCTTCTGTTTCAAATGTGCTAACTCAAAAAGTTTTTATGTACTGCCCAGATTTACTTACCCATTTTTAGGCTTTGATTTATAAACCGTGCACTCTCTGACTCAGCAGGAATATTTGATTTAGGACAACACATTGAAGGTAACTTTAAAAAAAAGCGCCAACTATTTAGTTGAGCGCAGCCTTAATTAAGCTACAAATAGGGAAATTTCAAAAAAGAGATCTTTTATCCTGTTTCCTTTATCATACGGTTTAATATTGTGCATTATCGAAAATCATAGTGAAGAAGACTGAAGATCATTGACTCATGTTTTGAAAAAAGCCTAACTTAGAATCCTATGTCCCACTGAAAGTCAATAGGACTTGGTTTGGTTGAGTTCAGGATCCTGACACAGGGAAGAAAGGTAAGCAGCAGGATACGGACCCTGGACTTCAGGAAAGCAGACTTCGACTCCCTCAGGGAACAGATGGGTAGGATCCCCTGGGGGACTAACATGAAGGGGAAAGGAGTCCAGGAGAGCTGGCTGTATTTCAAGGAATCCCTGTTGAGGTTACAGGGACAAACCATCCCAATGAGTCGAAAGAATAGTAAATATGGCAGGCGACCAGCTTGGCTTAACGGTGAAATCCTAGCGGATCTTAAACATAAAAAAGAAGCTCACAAGAAGTGGAAGGTTGGACATATGACCAGGGAAGAGTATAAAAATATTGCTCGGGCATGTAGGAAT
The DNA here is from genome assembly GCF_965152235.1 of Eretmochelys imbricata. NCBI lineage: Eukaryota > Metazoa > Chordata > Testudines > Cheloniidae > Eretmochelys > Eretmochelys imbricata. The sequence goes on from NC_135574.1 coordinate 23,790,882, forward strand.
GAAATCAGGAGGGCCAAATCGCACCTGGAGCTGCAGCTAGCAAGAGATGTCAAGAGTAACAAGAAGGGTTTCTTCAGGTATGTTAGCAACAAGAAGAAAGCCAAGGAAAGTGTGGGCCCCTTACTGAATGAGGGAGGCAACCTAGTGACAGAGGATGTGGAAAAAGCTAATGTGCTCAATGCTTTTTTTGCCTCTGTCTTCACTAACAAGGACAGCTCCCAGACTGCTGCGTTGGGCATCACAACATGGGGAGTAGATGGCCAGCCCTCTGTGGAGAAAGAGGTGATTAGGGACTATTTAGAAAAGCTGGACGTGCACAAATCCATGGGGCCGGATGAGTTGCATCCGAGAGTGCTAAAGGAATTGGCAGCTGTGATTGCAGAGCCATTGGCCATTATCTTTGAAAACTCGTGGCGAACGGGGGAAGTCCCAGATGACTGGAAAAAGGCTAATGTGGTGCCAATCTTTAAAAAAGGGAAGAAGGAGGATCCTGGGAACTACAGGCCCGTCAGCCTCACCTCAGTCCCCGGAAAAATCATGGAGCAGGTCCTCAAGGAATCAATCCTGAAGCACTTACATGAGAGGAAAGTGATCAGGAACAGTCAGCATGGATTCACCAAGGGAAGGTCATGCCTGACTAATCTAATCGCCTTCTATGATGAGATTACTGGTTCTGTGGATGAAGGGAAAGCAGTGGATGTATTGTTTCTTGACTTTAGCAAAGCTTTTGACACGGTCTCCCACAGTATTCTTGTCAGCAAGTTAAAGAAGTACGGGCTGGATGAATGCACTATAAGGTGGGTAGAAAGTTGGCTAGATTGTCAGGCTCAACGGGTAGTGATCAATGGCTTCATGTCTAGTTGGCAGCCGGTGTCAAGTGGAGTGCCCCAGGGGTCGGTCCTGGGGCCGGTTTTGTTCAATATCTTCATAAATGATCTGGAGGATGGTGTGGATTGCACTCTCAGCAAATTTGCGGATGATACTAAACTGGGAGGAGTGGTAGATACGCTGGAGGGCAGGGATAGGATACAGAGGGACCTAGACAAATTGGAGGATTGGGCCAAAAGAAATCTGATGAGGTTCAATAAGGATAAGTGCAGGGTCCTGCACTTAGGACGGAAGAACCCAATGCACAGCTACAGACTAGGGACCGAATGGCTAGGCAGCAGTTCTGTGGAAAAGGACCTAGGGGTGACAGTGGACGAGAAGCTGGATATGAATCAGCAGTGTGCCCTTGTTGCCAAGAAGGCCAATGGCATTTTGGGATGTATAAGTAGGGGCATAGCGAGCAGATCAAGGGACGTGATCGTTCCCCTCTATTCGACATTGGTGAGGCCTCATCTGGAGTACTGTGTCCAGTTTTGGGCCCTGCACTACAAGAAGGATGTGGATAAATTGGAGAGAGTCCAGCGAAGGGCAACAAAAATGATTAGGGGTCTGGAACACATGACTTATGAGGAGAGGCTGAGGGAACTGAGATTGTTTAGTCTGCAGAAGAGAAGAATGAGGGGGGATTTGATAGCTGCTTTCAACTACCTGAGAGGTGGTTCCAGAGAGGATGGTTCTAGACTATTCTCAGTGGTAGAAGAGGACAGGACAAGGAGTAATGGTCTCAAGTTGCAGTGGGGGAGGTTTAGGTTGGATATTAGGAAAAACTTCTTCACTAGGAGGGTGGTGAAACACTGGAATGCATTACCTAGGGAGGTGGTAGAATCTCCTTCCTTAGAAGTTTTTAAGGTCAGGCTTGACAAAGCCCTGGCTGGGATGATTTAATTGGGGATTGGTCCTGCTTTGAGCAGGGAGTTGGACTAGATGACCTCCTGAGGTCCCTTCCAACCCTGATATTCTATGATTCTATGACTTAGACTTCTATGTCACTTCAGCACTTTTGAAAACTGTACCCTTTGTTGCAATGCCTGCAGCCATACTACCCAAATTTACATGGTATCTTCATATCGATGATCTGTCTACTTCTAAGCCATCACAATTTTACAGACTGGCTGCTTATCCAACTGGAGTTAGATACATACACTTATTTCTCATTACTGGTACAAAGAATCTCTGTCAGAGATGTCTGGGATGAACATTTATAGTGCCTGGCAAAAGTGATGGCTTTGCTTATTTACATATAGTGGAACTCAAGGCTGCTTTGTGACTGAGAAATACTGTCATATGCTGATTTTCTGTGTGTGATGTGAGATAAATAAATAATAGCCTGTTAGGTGAATCTTTTACACAATAACACTTCCTCTTCCAGCCTTTCCTGTCTACTAATACAGCAGCCTCTCCTAATTCCTATTAGCATAAACAGCTTCCAAATATGCATTATCTGCCCCTTGGTTTAATAAAACTATTCAGAGTATAACTATAGCACTTCTCAGTGATACATTGAAATAGCAACTTATGCGCTAGACTGAATTAATTCTTATTTTTATTTTGATGAACAAACTTTTCAGACACTTTGAAGTTTGATTGGATTTGAAATTTACTTGAACTCATTCTCCCTTCTTAACTTGCAGTGATCAAAACTGAACACAATTATACAAATCAGTTTCAGAGCATAAGTTTGAGCCAGTTACAGGAAACAATGCAAGAAAACATCTCCACCTAGTGGTATTTCTAAATGATTGTTTTAAAAGTGTAAGGGCTTGTCTGCATGGGAAAGTTATACCAGTATATAAGGTAAAATGTGAACGTAAACCACTGTATTTATACTGGAGTAAGAATGTCCACATGAGGAGTTATCCCAGTATAGGAGTGCCTTTTTGAAGATTAGATTATCCTGCTTCGAAAGCAGTGTAAACTAAGCTGGAAAAAGTCAGCCTTAACTATACTAGTATAATTACCCCAGTATAACTGGTGAAACTTTCCCATATAGACAAGTCCTAAATCAGTGGAGAGAAAAGTTTCATATACCACCATAATGATAATCTTCCATTTACTTAGGGAACTACAGCCCAGAAGCCATGTAAATTTAAGGAATCTGATTCTTATCTCACACTAGTTTACACCTGTGTAACACAACTGACTTCATTGGAGTTAATCCTGATAGTTATTCATACAATTGACAGAGCCTCGGGACCAAAATCTAGATTTTAGTTCTCTTCTTTCAAAAGTTCTGACCTCAACTTCAAGGACATTTACATGTAGACAACACCCTGGCCTTCTTTCCCTTTGTACGTACACTGGTATAAATCAATAGAAACTCTAGTGAAGTAAATGGATTTACGCTAGTGTAATATCAGCGCAAGTGTGACCAGAATAAGGCCCTTTGTATCCTTTTTGAATGACATAAAGTCTGAACACAGAATGAATTAAGAGAAGACAAAGTACGTCAAGCTGCTGTTTCTGATCTGGAGATTGCAGTGGGAGCAAGGAGCCTCTTAATTTAATTCTTCAGCCTGTTTTAGGCCTGGGCTTTCATTCCTTTGATGTCTTCTGCTGCCCCCTAGCATTATTGGTGCCATTAAATCCCAGAGTAGGATGCCTGTCTACTTTGTTGGCAGTATTTTTTTATTCAAATCACTGTTCAGTCTCCAGAGCCAATAAGTTCTGGGTAGAAGGAAACTTTGAAATAGATGTTCCAACAAATGCATAATTTCTCCCTGTAAACAAGTGGTAATATATACCAGGAAAGGCCAGAAGGAATCTGTCTTTCTGTCTTTGACATACTAGAAAAAAAAACCAGAATGACTCCAAATTCAGCGGAGATTCTCAGGATTTACTAAAGAATAACAGATACCTGTATGTGTCCTGTACCTAACCAATGTTCTCCTGGGTGGATGACCTCTCTACTGGAGTGAATCATCTGGACACTGGGGAACTCTGCGGAGACAAAGGGGCAGAATCATCTTATTTGGATTGCAGAGATACCTTTATCAGATACCATGATGATGAGCAATCTTCTAAAAACCTGGATAAATAGAGTGGCAGCAGAGAGCTACTCTGATGGGGTTATTCCAGCTCAATGATTGGAGTAGCCTCCATAGATATAACCTTCCCCCTTCACTGGGAGGGGATAGACTGGGTGATGCATATGCCATTAAATCCAATAGGAAGTCCCCGCTGAAATGGATTCCACATCATTCAGAGAGCATGCATCTCAAATGTGCCCTCCTACACAGAATGGGACTGTATCCTGAGTAGAAGAACAGTCCAGAGCTACAAGGCTACAGACAAAGGTGCATATGAAAAAGGAGGGTGGGGAGGGGAGTGGGGGAGGTGAAGAGCTCCCTGCACCTGTCATAAATATAAAGGGAAGGGTAAACACCTTTAAAATCCCTCCTGGCCAGAGGAAAAATCCTTTCACCTGTAAAGGGTTAAGAAGCTAAGATAACCTCGCTGGCACCTGACCAAAATGACCAATGAGGAGACAAGACACTTTCAAAAGCTGGGAGGAGGGAGAAAAACAAAGGGCCTGTGTCTGTCTGTGTGATGCATTTGCCAGGAACAGAACAGGAATGGAGTCTTGGAATTTAGTAAGTAATCTAGCTAGATATGCGTTAGATTATGATTTCTTTAAATGGCTGAGAAATTAAGCTGTGCTGAATAGAATGGATATTCCTGTCTGTGTGTCTTTTTGTATCTTAAGGTTTTGCCTAGAGGGGTTCTCTATGTTTTGAATCTAATTACCCTGTAAGGTATTTACCATCCTGATTTTACAGAGGTGATTCTTTTTTACTTATTACTTCTATTAAAATCCTTCTTTTCAGAAACTGAAGGCTTTTTCATTGTTCTTAAGATCCAAGGGTTTGGGTCCGTGGTCACCTATGCAAATTGGTGAGGATTTTTACCAAACCTTCCCCAGGAAGTGGGGTGCAAGGGTTGGGAGGATTTGGGGGGAAAGATGTTTCCAAACAACACTTTCCTAATAAAAATAAACCCAGATAAATGTTTGGTGGTGCCAGTGGAAGTCCAAGGGCAAAGGGTAAAATCTGTGCCTTGGGGAAGTTGTAACCTAAGCTGGTAAAAGTAAGCTTAGGAGGTTTTCATGCAGGTCCCCACATCTGTACCCTAGAGTTCAGAGTGGGGAAGGAACCTTGTCAGCACCGTTGCCTGCATTTAATCAGAGAAGCTCTAAAACAGGGCTGAGGGGAGGATGGAAATTCCAAATTGCAAAGGATTTTAAATTGAAATAAAACCTGAAAATTTCAAATTTCTCTATGAAGGAAAATCTGGAAAAAATAGTTCCAAAATGTTTGGTTTTTATTTAGACTTTATTTTACAATATAATGTATGATACAAAGTAAAAGTAATTTGAAATACCAAGTAATTTCAAAATGAAAACTTGAAGTGTTTTGTTTTGAAAATGTCAAAACAGACTGTTTCAGCATTGTCAGAACACTTTCCAGTTCTTCTCCTAAGCGTAATTTTGGCATACTTGACATGATTCTGTGAAGTGCTTTGACTTCAACAGAACTGCATTTCCGATGGAAAATGGTTCTGAGTTTTTCCAGCCAGCTCTTGTTTTAAACAGATTTTCCTCAACAGGAGACGTAGGGTTAGTAATGATGCAGTACTCTCCTCAGATATTGCTTTCCTATGCATGACAAGAGGAAACCCTCTTCAGCCACCAGCTGTGTTTCTAGTCAATGTGAAAAGATCCTCCAGCTATTAAGCGTAAGCCTTAGTCAGGGGGCAGGGCTATCCAGAAGGCCAGGGCTTTATAAAGCAGTGAGTAAGCGACCAGGGAGCTTTGAGAACAGGAAATTTGGAAGGAGAGTGGGAAGGGGGTGAAGTACACTTGCCAGTCTTTAAAACCTTTAAACTAAACTATAATCAAAACTTCTTGATTTAAACAAAAATCCTATCATTAACCTAGGTCGCTCTAGGTGAAAATGCAGGCAGAAGCCCAGCATCAGAGTGGGGGCTATCCTGTTTATTGCACACAGTGTAGCATGTAGGATTACCTGCGCTGTGGGCAAGTGGCACATGTGTGCATTCGGTGCAAGGAGCTCCTGGCCCTCAGAGACCATGTACAGGCTTTGGAGGCCAGGGTGGTGGAACTGGAGGAGCTAAGGGACGCAGAGAGGTATGTTCATGAGGCTTTCCGGGACACTGTAGATTTGTCCCGCCTCCAGTCAGACAGCCCCTGTGCTGTTAAGAAGGATGAAAGGCCCAGAGAAGGAGAGCAGTCATCGGGAACAGAGGGAAACCTTCCCATAGTTGGGACTCTCCTTCCAGATGATGTTGGGGTATCCTCTTGCACTGAGGTTACCTCTCCAGGGGAGGGAACTCCAGTCATTAGGAAAAGGCAGGTGTTAGTAATGGGAGATTCAATCATTAGAAACATAGATAGCTGGGTTTATGATGACTGGGAGAACTGTATGGTGACTTGCCTGCCTGGTGCGAAGGTTGCAGATCTCTTGAGGCATCTAGATAGACTTATGTGTAGTGCTGGGGAGGAGCCAGTGGTCGTGGTACATGTAGGTACCAATGACATAGGGAAGGGTAGGAGAGACGTCCTGGAGGCCAAATTTAGGCTGCTAGGAAAGAGACTGAAATCCAGGCACTCTATGGTGGCATTCTCAGAAATGCTACCAGTCCCACATGCAGGGCCAGGTAGGCAGGCAGAGCTGCAGAGTCTCAATGCGTAGATGAGATGATGGTGTAGAGAGGAGGGGTTTAGATTTATTAGGAACTGGGGAAACTTTTGGGATAGGGGAAGCCTATACAGGAAGGATGGGCTCCACCTAAACCAAAGTGGATCCAGACTTCTGGCACTTAACATTAAAAAGGTTGCAGAGTAGTTTTTAAACTAAGAGATGGGGGAAAGCCAATTGCTGCAGAGGTGCACGTGGATCAGACAGAGACTTCTCTTAGAGGAGAGTCTATTGATAGAGATTCTCTAGGGTTTAGTCAGGAGGAGGGGGTGGAAGAGGATAAAGTGTGGGCCAGATCAGATGAGAAACATTCACATAAAGAATCTGACACATCAGAAAAGAGCAGACAAATAAACAGTGACAAGTTTTTAAAGTGCTTGTACACCAATCCTAGAAGTCTAAATAATAAGATGGGTGAACTAGAGTGCCTTGTGTTAAAGGAGGATATTGATATAACAGGCATCACAGAAACCTGGTGCAGTGAGGACAATCAGTGGGACACAATCATTCCAGGGTACAAAATATATTGGAAGGACAGAACAGGTTGTGCAGGGGGGTGGGGAGAGTGGCATTATATGTGAAAGAAAATGTAGAATCAAATGAAGTAAAAATCTTAAATGAATCCACATGTTCCATAGAATCTCTATGGATAGTAATTCCATGCTCTAATAAGAATATAACAGTGGGATCTATTATCGACCACCTAACCCGGACAGTGATAGTGACGATGAAATGCTAAGGGAGATTAGAGAGGCTATCAAAATAAAAAACTCAAGAACAGTGGGGGATTTCAATTATCCCCATATTGACTGTGTATGTGTCACCTCAGGACGAAACGCAGAGACAAAATTTCTCAATACTTTAAATGACTGCTTCTTAGAGCAGCTGGTACAGGAACCCACAAGGGGAGAGGCAACTCTTGATCTAGTCCTGAGTGGAGCGCAAGATCTGGTCCAAGAGGTAACTATAACAGGACCACTTGGAAATAGTGACCATAATATAATAACATTTAACATTCCTGTGGTGGGAAGAACACCTCAACATCCCAACACTGTGGCATTTAATTTCAGAAAAGGGAACTATGCAAAAATGAGGAGGTTAGTTAAACAGAAATTAAAAGGTACAGTGACTAGAGAACAGACCCACTAACCAGGAAGCTATCCTTGCAACAAAGCCCGTAGCCAACTGTGTCCACATATCTATTCAGGGGACACTATCATAGGGCCTAATCACATCAGCCACACTATCAGAGGCTCGTTCACCTGCACATCTACCAATATGATATATGCCATCATGTGCCAGCAATGCCCCTCTGCCATGTACATTGGTCAAACTGGACAGTCTCTACATAAAAGAATAAATGGACACAAATCAGACGTCAAGAATTATAACCTTCAAAAGCAGCTGGAGAACACTTCAATCTCTCTGGTCACTCGATTACAGACCTAAAAGTGGCAATTCTCCAACAAAAAAACTTCAAAAACAGACGCCAACGGGAGACTGCTGAATTGGAATTAATTTGCAAACTGGATACAATTAACATAGGCTTGAATAGAGACCGGGAGTGGATGGGTCATTACACAAAGTAAAACTATTTCCCCATGTTCATTCCCCACACTGTTCCTCAGACGTTCTTGTCAACTGCTGGAAATGGCCCACCTTGATTATCACTACAAAAGGCTCCCCCCCCACCCCGCCACCGGCCCCACTCTCCTGCTGGTAATAGCTCACCTAAAGTGATCACGCTTTTTACAGTGTGTATGGCAACACCCATTGTTTCATGTTCTCTGTGTAGATAAATCTCCCCACTGTATTTTCCACTGAATGCATCCGATGAAGTGAGCTGTAGCTCACAAAAGCTTATGCTCAAATAAATTTGTTAGTCTCTAAGGTGCCACAAGTACTCCTTTTCTTTTTGCAAATACAGACTAACACGGCTGCTACTCTGAAACCAGTGACTAGAGTGAAATCCCTACAAGCTGCATGGACACTTTTCAAAGACACCATAATAGAGGCTCAACTTAAATATATACTCCAAATTAAAAGACACAATAAAAGAACTAAAAAAGAGCCACCGTGGCTTAACAACCATGTAAAAGAAGTAGTGAGAGATAAAAAGGCATCTTTTAAAAAGTGGAAGTCAAATCCTAGTGAGGTAAATAGAAAGGAGCATAAACACTGCCAAATTAAATGTAAAAACGTAAAAAGAAAAGCAAAAAGAAGTTTGAAGACAGCTAGCCAAAAGCTCAAAAGGTAATAACAAAATGTTTTTTAAGTACATCAGAAGCAGGAAGCCTGCTAAACAACCAGTGGGGTCTCCGGATGATCGAGATACAAAAGGATCACTTAAAGACGATAAAGTCATCACAGAGAAACTAAATGAATTCTTTGCTTCAGTCTTCACAGCTGAGGATGTTAGGGAGATTCCCAAACCTCAGTCACCTTTTGTCGGTGACAAATCTGAGGAATTGTCACAGATTGAAGTGACACTAGAGGAGGTTTTGGAATTAACTGAGAAACTTAACAGTAACAATTCACCAGGACCAGATGGCATTCACCCAAGAGTTCTCAAAGAACTCAAACGTGAAATTGTGGAACTATTAACTATGGTTTGTAACCTGTCCTTTAAACCATCTACTGTACCCAATGACTGGAAGATAGCTAATGTAACGCCAATATTTAAAAAGGGCTCTAGAGGTGATCCCGGCAATAACAGACCGGTAAGTCTAACATCAGTACCGGGCAAATTAGTTGAAACAAAAGTAAAGAATAAAATTGTCAGACACATAGAAGAATATAAATTGTTGGGAAAAACTCTTTCTGTAAAGAGAGATCATATCTTACTAATCTATTAGAGTTCTTTGAAGGTGTCAACAAACATGTGGACAAGGGGGATCCAGTGAACATAGTGTACTTAGATTTCCAGAAAGCCTTTGACAAGGTCCCTCACCACAGGCTCTTATGTAAATTAAGTTGTCATGGGATAAGAGAGAAGATCCTTTCATGGATTGAGAACTGGTTAAAAGACAGGGAACAAAGGGTAGGAATAAATGGTAAATTTTCAAAATGGAGAGGGGTAACTAGTGGTGTTCCCCAAGGGTCAGTCCTAGGACCAATCCTATTCAACTTCTTCATAAATGATCTGGAGAAAGGGGTAAACAGTGAGGTGGCAAAGTTTGCAGATAATACTAAACTGCTCAAGATAGTTAAGACCAAAACAGACTGTGAAGAACTTTAAAAAGATCTCACAAAACTAAGTGATTGGGAAACAAAATGGCAAATGAAATTTAATGTGGATAAATGTAAAGTAATGCACATTGGAAAAAATAACCCCAACTATACATACAATATGATGGGGGCTAATTTAGCTACAACTAATCAGGAGAAAGTTCTTGGAGTCACCGTGGATAGCTCTCTAAAGACATCCACGCAGTGTGCAGCAGCAGTCAAAAAAGTAAATGGGATGTTAGGAATCATTAAAAAAAGGGATAGAGAATAAGACGGAGAATATCTTATTGCCCTTATATAAATCCATGGTACGCCCACATCTTGAATACTGCGTACAGATGTGGTCCCCTCATCTCAAAAAAGATAATGCTGGCATTAGAAAAGGTGGCAACTAAAATGATTAGGGGTTTGGAACAGGTCCCATATGAGGAGAGATTAAAGAGGCTAGGACTTTTCAGCTTGAAAAAGAGGAGACTAAGGGGGGATATGATAGAGGTACATAAAATCATGTGTGGTGTGGAGAAAGCGAATAAGGGAAAGTTATTTACTTGTTCCCATAACATAAGAACTAGGGGCCACCAAATGAAATTAATGGGTAGCATGTTTAAAACAAATAAAAGGAAATTCTTCTTCATTCAGCACACAGTCAACCTGTGGAACTCCTTGCCTGAGGAGGTTGTGAAGGCTAGGACTATAACAGGGTTTAAAAGAGAACTGGATAAATTAATGGAGGTTAAGTCCATTAATGGCTATTAGCCAGGATGGGTAAGGAATGGTGTCCCTAGCCTCTGTTTGTCAGAGGGTGGAGATGGATGGCAGGAGAGAGATCACTAGATCATTACCTGTTAGGTTCACTCCCTCTGGGGCACCTGGCATTGGCCACTGTCGGTAGACAGGATACTGGGCTGGATGGACCTTTGGTCTGACCCAGTATGGCCATTCTTATGCTCTTATCATAGAGTTAAACAGGCCAACTATTACACAAATGGGTGACTCCTTGTGGTTTCTCATCTGTAATGTCTTCTTAATGAAAACAAAATATTTTGCAGTTTTTGCAACACTGCAGATGCTAGCTTCAGTGTCCTGGCTGAATGCAAAGTAGGAAAGCAGGATTTTACCTGTAACATAATTGCTAAGTATTGCATGGTATTTTCTTCCAGAGGGTAAAGCTCATGAGCAAGTATTGGTTGAAAAATGATTTGGGAGACTTAAAGGCCAGAGGCACTTTGTATGTGTGAGATATTTGACATCAACTGATCACATGCTGCTGATACCAATACAACCCAACCACATATGGTCTGAAGTAAACAGGATGAAATTCAATAAGGACAAATGCCAAGTACTCTGCTTAGGAAGGAACAATCAGTTGCACGCATACAAAATGGGTAATGACTAACTCGGAAGGAGTACTGTGGAAAGGGATCTAGGGGTCATAGTGGATCACAAGCTAAATATGAGTCAACAGTATAACACCGTTGCAAAAAAAGCAAACATCATTCTGGGATGTATTAGCAGGAGTGTTGTAAACAAGACACGAGCAGTAATTCTTCCGCTCTATTCCGCACTGATTAGGCCTCAACTGGAGTATTGTGTCTAGTTCTTTCATTTCAGGAAAGATGTGGACAAATTGGAGAAAGTCCAGAGAAGAGCAACAAAAATTATTAAAGGTCTAGAAAACATGACTTATGAGGAAAGATTGAGAAAATTGTGTTTGTTTAGTCTGGAGAAGAGAAGACTGAGGGGGGACATAATAACAGTTTTCAAGTACATAAAAGGTTGTTACAAGGAGGAGGCAGAAAAATTGTTCTTCTTAACCTCTGAGGATAGGACAAGAAGCAATGGGCTTAAATTGCAGCAAGGGTGGTTTAGGCTGGACATTAGGAAAAACTTACTAACTGTCAGAGGTGTTAAACACTGGAATAAATTGCCTAGGGAGGTTGTGGAATCCCCATCATTGGGGATTTTTAAGAGCAGGTTGGAGAAACACCTGTCAGGTATGTTCTAGCTTAGTCCTGCCTTGAGTGCAGGGGACTGGACTAGATGACCTTTCGAGGTCCCTTCCAGTTCTATGTCTGAGATGCAATCACAGGAGTTGACTTTTTGTCATTTTTTCTAAGATAAATAATATCCTGCAAACACATAGAAGATGAAATCCTGCAGTCAGTGGCAAAACTCCCATAGACTTAAATAGAGTCAGGATTCCACCCAGAGTGTCCTATCCTGAAGGATCCAAACTGCTTTACAAACTCCTCACTCTTTTTAAAAATGTATTTTACTAATGTAATAATTAAAGTAAATCTTCATGCAATGGAACATACGGATACATCAAAAATCTAATATGAATCTATGAATGCAAAGAAATATAACAGGTTTCAGAGTAACAGCCGTGTTAGTCTGTATTCGCAAAAAGAAAAGGAGTACTTGTGGCACCTTAGAGACTAACCAATTTATTTGAGCATGAGCTTTCGTGAGCTATGAAAGAAATATAACGTTAAGGTTGGACTTATTCCACAGGGCCATCTATTTTTATTTGCATTTTTTTTATCTCTGAGAACTTTCTTCCTTGTGGGTTTGAATCAGACTATTCATTTTACTTAAGCTTATGTTGCTGTAGCTGAATATAAGTAACAGGAGAGGGCAGCAGAGCACATATCACCTGAGATTAGTACTCAGCCTAGAGCCTCTTTTAATACACAGTATTTGCATGCTTGTCTGTTTTTAGTATTTTATTCCTTTCTGCTCAGGGTTCATGAATGACTGAAGCTTGGGCCCATTTAATTGTGGTCATTAATTGCCTAATAAATTCCCCTGGCAATTTTTGCAGCATTGCGGGTATTGGCCTCAATGTCATGGTGATAAAGTTCTGATTACCTAAAATTTACCCTTCAGTTTCAATTGATTCATAGATTGCAAGGCCAGAAGGGACCATTGTGACCATCTAGCCGACCTTCTGTATAACACAGTGCACAGAACTTCTCAAAAATAATTTCTAGAGCGTATCTTGTATGTAACTCTTCTGCCAGGTGAAGTCAGAAGTAACAAGGTTTGGGTTCAATATGTAGGGGTTGCTCTTAATGACACGAGCCCCCCACCCAGTAATCTGGGAAAACTGAACAGCAACCCAGGATGCCTCTAAGAGCCAATACTTCCCAACTCGCAAGCATTGAGTCTGTGCTCCTCTTTATTAAAAGGAAAAGAGAACCCAGCATTAATTTGGGAAAACACCACAACCACGATTCCAACTCATGAAACCATAATCAAACACCTACCCCATCGTACATTGGACAACGTCCTTTGCCTCAGTTTCCCACCGTGCAGTGAGAAAGACTGATGAATGAATGTCCTTTTAATACACCTCTCCCCTCTCCATCTGCTGGACCTCACTTACAGTTGGTTGTCCTTAGTCATTGAAGACCCAGAGTTCAGCAGTGCACTCAACGGGGTCCACCTCCCACCCCTGAAAAGTGCTACTGTGTTACCACTGCTTTGCAACTGGCTCACTGCCACCACTCATGACTGCTGCTGTCTCTGCCACCGCTGGCATTCTGAATTGTAGCCCAGAACAAGCCAGAACTGACCACTTTGGCAAAGCAGTTCTGTCTGCTGAATGTCTAGGTATAGTAGGTGTGTCTATGCACATACAGTCTGCTCCTGAAGTCTTTTCCCCAGTGCACCACTAGATGTCAGAGGAGAGCTCATTCAGATCCTGCCTACATGTAGAAAAGCATCCGATCTTGATTTTAAAATTGTCAGAATTCTTAAAATGGATAATCCACCCTTGATAATTTTTTCCCGTGGTTAATTACCGTCACTGTCAAAAATGTATGCCTTATTTCCAGTCTGAATTTTTCTAGCTCCAATTTCCAGCTGTTGGATCATGTTATACCTTTCTCTGCCAGACTGAAGAGCCCATTATAAAATATTTGTTCCCCATGTATATACTTATAGACTGTGACCATCACCCCTTAAACTTTTGTTAAGATAAATAGATTGACCACTCTGAGTCTATCATATACTGGCTAAGCGAGGGGGCAGTTGGGGGCATTGTTAACAACATGGCAGAACCACGCAGGAGTAGCAAGATTACGCTTACCTCCTCTCTCCCTCCCACCCTTTCTGGGCAACCCTCATCTTGGATTTGTTACGTGATCCCCACAATTGCTACTCGGGAAAACTTTAGCGGGCCTGATCATTCCAGCACTTCCACACCTGATTCCAATGATGCAAGTGAAATTCCAAGCATGTGGTTGCTGGGACCAGGCAGCTCCCCCCTTGTTTGCATTGGAAGAATATTTTTTATTCATGTTGGGGTGCATTTTTGTGCTTTATTTTAATCTTTAATTTTCTTTTTATGAGAGATTTTAGTTTAATGCTTCTTTGGTTGGGGACAGGATGCAAATGAAACACACCTACACTTTGAGGGCAGTCTTTACAGGAAAAGCTGCCTGTTCCCAGCAACCACATGCTTGTAATTTCATTGGCGTCATTGAAATCATAAGTGGAAGTGCTGGTATGATCAGGCCCTCTAAAGTTTTCCTGAGTAGTGATTGTGGGATCACATATCATACTAATAAAGTTGATTACTCTTAATTTGGGCAGTATGCCATTGTTTGGAATAAATAATGTGATTCATTTTGCCTGTCACTGATATATGTACAACAAAAAGATGGTTAATAAATTTCCTCTGCAAACACCAATCTCTGCACCACTTCTTATTTATCTTATTGATGATATCACTATTTACAGTATTGTACATGTGGGTTTATACCTGGAGTTCTGACAAAAAAACCCAAAACCCAATAAACTGCTCTTTCTGGCCAGCTCTTGCTCAGTTTTTTCTTAAATTACGTCTCTCAGGTCAACCTGTGAACTGCCAGCCATGGCTATACATGATGCCTCTATTCAGAATCTAATGGATGTATTTCACTGCGACTGTGTTCCTAGAGAGCAGCCTGCAGCATGAGTTTATTGTCCTCAGTCCTGAATTTTTAATACCAGTGAATAGTGCCAAACTACGGACTCTGGATTAAAAACCAGCTAACTGGTGGATTTCAAAATGTAAAACAGGGAATTGTCACCGGGAAGGTGTGTTTCCAGTGGGGTCCCTCTGGGATCGGTTCTTGACCCTGTGCTATTTAACATTTTTATCAATGACCTGGAAAAAAAAACCCATAGAATCGTCACTGATAAAGTTTGCAGATGACACAAAAATTGGGGGAGCGGTAAGTAATGAGGAAGATAGGTCACTAATTCGGAGCGATCTGGATCTCCTGGTAAACCAGGTGCTAGCAAACAGTATGTGTTTTAGCATGCCTAAAAGTAATTTTATAAATCTAGGAACAAAGAAAATAGGCCATACTTACAGGATGGGGGACTTTAATCTGAGAATCAGTGACTCTGAAAAAGCTTTGGGGGTCATGGTAGATAATCCGCTGAACATGAGTTCCCAATGTGATGCTGTGGCCCAAAGAGTTAATGCGATCCTGGGATGCATGAACACAGGAATCTCGAGTAGGAATACAGAGGTTATTCTACCTCTGTATTTGGCATTGGTGCAACCACTGCTGGAATACTGTGTCCAGTTCTAATGAACACAATAAGAAGGATGTTGATAAATTGAAGATGGTTCAGAGAAGAGCCAAGAGAATAATTAAAGGATTAGAAAACATGGCTTGTAGTGACAGGCTGAAAGAACTCAATCTATTTAGCTTAACACAGAAAAGATTAAGGGGTGATGTGATTACAGTCTGTAAGTACCTACATCGGGAACAACTATTTAATAATGGGCTTGTCAATCTAACTGGAAGATGAAGTTAGACAAAGTCAGACTGGAAATAAGGTGTACACTTTTGACAGTAAGGGTAATTATCCCTGGGAACAATTTATCAAGGGTCCTGGTGGATTCTCCATCACTGACAATTTTTAAATCAAAATTGGATGTGCTCTAGGAAATTATTTTGGGGGCAGTTCTATGGCCTGTGTTATGAAGGAGGTCAGACTAGATTATCACAATGGCCCCTCCTGGCCTTGGGGTCTATGAATCTATGACTAAGAGTCAACGGTTCCTAATAGATCTTGAGCAGGATGCTTATCAGCACTAATATATGGGGCTTTGCTGTTTGTGGTCACAGCTTTATTAACTAAGTTTAGGCTTGTTGTTCAGCAGGGTAGCTAAGAAACTCTCAAAAGAGCACACATCTGCTTCATTCATCCGCCATGTACTGGGTCTTGTGGTGCAGCTCACTCTGAGAAGTGAGGAAAGACTCAAAATACTGAGAATGGCAAGCAGGAGCACAGGCTGCTGATTTCCTTTCTCTAATCCACAAGCTGTGTTTCATCAGTTTATTACTCACCTTTACACTTGTGAGATGTCCAGTTACAGAATGTTTCTGCTGGTCAACAATTGATCTTATTTTGGTTTTAGGTCATGTTTATAGAAATTAGACATTCTCTTCCCATTTGCCATCAGTTTAGTGTTAGTGTCAAAATGAACACAAATCTTTCTTGCACATCTGTGTTTTCTTATAAGGCAATCTATTTTTCTATCACCATGATCTATTGTAGGTATTTACATGGCCTCTATTAACATAGCAGCTGAGCATTTAATAATCAGAAATAGACTTAGCTTCCATCACATTGTGAGGCAGGGAAGTGCTAGTCTTCCCAGCAACTAGCCAACAGTCACCTAGGATAGTTGTAAAAAGAAAAGGAGTATTTGTGGCACCTTAGAAACTAACCAATTTATTTGAGCATGAGCTTTTGTGAGCTACAGCTCACTCATGCTCAAATAAATTGGTTAGTCTCTAAGGTGCCACAAGTACTCCTTTTCTTTTTGCAAAGACAGACTAACACGGCTGTTACTCTGAAACCTAGGATAGTTGTAGTGGACCACAGAATTGAACTCTGGTCTATTTCAAGGTCCAACCTAGGGCCTTAGCAGCCAGACCATCTTTCCACTGCAAGTCAGTGTTGTTTATTTACTTTTTCAGAAGTGTGGTTGCCTTAAAAAAAACAGAAGACAAAAGGTTATATTTTATTTTCTTTCCAGGAAAACCTTCCTTTAGACAGTGAAAGATTCATACACTCTCTCTCTTTTTTCTTTACACTGAGTGGAAATTATGCCCGTGGAGCAATGTTCTGCCAAAAATTACACTTCATGCAACCCAAAGTGGGAAGAGGTCAATTGGGTTTCCAAAGAAGTAAATCAAAGCAGCAGTTGGCCCCTTCTTTATGCACAAGATAGTCATTATACAATCTTCTATGTGCCTGGGGCAGGGCATGGTTGCTCCTCCCTAGCAGCAGCTCAGGAAGTAGATTATGACTAAAAGAATTAGCATTGCAGTTTAGATTTTGAAAATATTGACAATAGTAGAGAAAAACTCAATTTAGAAGGAAAAAAAAGCTCAAAGTGAGCAAGGCGGAGGTTGTGCGTGCTCTGGCTTCCTGCTTCTGCATGTCATTAATGGGTTCTCTGAACCGGGCTCTTTAATTACACTGAAATGCAAGACATGCCAGCACATATTACCAAGCTCCCTAGCACCAAATTCTGCTAATTTACAACCCATACTTTCCCACTGACTCCTCTGAGCAGAATTTGGCCCCTTATCTCCAGAATGTTAGGTTGTGAGCTGCATGGAAAAAGGTTAATCACTGCGGGGACCTGAGGCAACAGACAAAGAAAGTTGCATTCCACTGGAAACATGCAACTGTCAACCAATAGCGGGATAGTGTTTCGTGTACCGCATCCGCGGTCATAACATGAAGAGACTCTATGCTTGTAAAACTAAACCGATCCTTTATTGAGAAAACTATTTACAGAGATGCTGCAACTGCAGCTAGCATTCTAGCCATATGAATGCAGACTGACAATGGGGTGCCTCCTTCAAACTCTTCCTCCTGAAATATGTGCTCCTCTCTGCGAGTTCCATGCAGGTTGCTACAGAGGGCAGCTTTTTACCATGGGAGATAGTTCCTTCACAGGAGCCTTAGGAATTTTCCCATTGGCTTCAATGGACTTTGGATCAAATGTTGAATGGAAATCCCATTTTTTACCCAGGCTTTCCTGCAATGGTACCTGTGAGGTTTCATTCCATATTCTTTATGAAAATATGCTTATGATATGAATATGACATAACTGAGATGTACTTTATGCAAGATGGGTCTTGTAAGATATCATTGCAAAAGTTATAATTTACTGAATGTCATTATCCAATGTGTATGCCTGTATCATTTCTGTATCTTAAGTTAGGACTATTGATTATGTATCTGTATTTCAACTATGCTACTTTGGGTGACGCCCACTGCTAACACTTCAGGTACAACAATGAAAAGCCAGACAGGGCGGATGGCCCATCAGTGAGGACAATGGCCTGGGAAAAGACTTGGACTTCCTGCAGATACTCCATGCTCATGGATGCTGTGATACTACAGAGTCAGGTGGTCTTGTCACCTGATGCTAAACCTGTCTGACCTCAGCACAAAAAGTGGGAGTGTGCTAATAAAGTTTGCGGATGATACAAAGCTGGGAGGTATTGCCAATTTAGAGAAGGACAGGGATATCCTACAGGAGGATCTGGATGACCTTGTAAATTGGAGTAATAGTAATAGGATGAAATTTAATAGTGAGAAGTGTAAGGTCATGCATTTAGGGATTAATAACAAGAATTTTAGTTATAAGCTAATTGATGCGTCCCTAGAAGTAACGGAGGAGGAGAAGGACCTTGGAGTATTGGTTGATCATAGGATGACTATGAGCCGCCAAATTGATATGGCCGTGAAAAAAGCTAATGCGGTCTTGGGGTGCATCACGAGAGGTATTTCCAGTAGGGATAAGGAGGTTTTAGTACCGTTATACAAGGCATTGGTGAGACCTCACCTGGAATACTGTGTGCAGTTCTGGTCTCCCATGTTTAAGAAGGATGAATTCAAACTGGAACAGGTACAGAGAAGGGTTACTAAGATGATCCGAGGAACGGAAAACTTGTCTTCTGAAAGGAGACTCAAGGAGCTTGGCTTGTTTAGCCTAACTAAAAGAAGTTGAGGGGAGATATGATTGCTCTCTATAAATATATCAGAGGGATAAATACCGGAGAGGGAGAGGAATTATTTAAGCTCAGTACCAATGTGGACACAAGAACAAATGGATATAAACTGGCCACCAGGAAATTTAGACTAGAAATTAGACAAAGGTTTCTAACCATCAGAGGAGTGAAGTTTTGGAATAGCCTTCCAAGGGAAGCAGTGAGGGCAAAAGATCTATCTGGCTTTAAGATTAAACTTGATAAGTTTATGGAGGAGATGGTATGATGGGATAACATGGTTTTGGTAATTAAATATTTATGGTAAATAAGCCCAATGGCCTGTGATGGGATATTAGATGGGGTGGGATCTGAGTTACCCAGGAAAGAATTTTCTGTAGTATCTGGCTGATGAATTTTGCCCATATGCTCAGGGTTTAGCTGATCGCCATATTTGGGGTCGGGAAGGAATTTTCCTCCAGGGCAGATTGGAAGAGGCCTTGGAGGTTTTTCGCCTTCCTCTGTAGCATGGGGCACCGTCACTTGCTGGAGAATTCTCTTCTTCTTGAAGTCTTTAAACTACGATTTGAGGACTTCAATAGCACAGATATAGGTGTGAGGTTTTTTGCAGGAGTGGTGGGTGAAATTCTATGGCCTGCGTTGTGCAGGAGGTCAGACTAGATGATCATAATAGTCCCTTCTGACCTAAATATCTATGAAATCTATTACCTGGAACTTCTTGTAACTTTCCACTTGAAGGGAAGGGGGGGTCAAGTTTGGGAAACAAAGGATTCCCACTGTATGTAAATCCTATTTAAGGGTGGGGAGGAAGGCAAATGGGACTCCTCCTCTCGGCTTGTCTGACCAAGAAGAAAGGCTGCTAAAGCCACCTGAAGGGAAGGCAAGGCGGGAGTCCAGACTGAGATAGGGGTCCAGTCTGAAAAGGAATATAACTGGAACTCTGAACCACAGAAACTTTAAAACCTGCCTAAAATAACATCTATTGTGAGAATTTACATGTTTCTTAAGCATATTGAGCTTAGCTTGCATATTTTGCTTTATTTGGTCAGTAATCTGCTTTGTTCTATCTGTTATCACTTATATTCACTTAAAATTCACCTTTTGTAGTTAATAAACTTATTTCTTGTTTATAATATAACCCAGTTTATGTAATTTCTAACTGGGGCAGGGGTCAAGAAGTTGTGCATATCTCCCTCCACATTGAGGGAGGGGGCAAATTTCATAAAACTTTTGGGTTTGAACACCTTAAAGGGCGTGGGCACCAGAGTGTTGGGGCAAGCCCCTAAGGCT
Organism: Eretmochelys imbricata; assembly: GCF_965152235.1. Taxonomy (NCBI): domain Eukaryota; kingdom Metazoa; phylum Chordata; order Testudines; family Cheloniidae; genus Eretmochelys; species Eretmochelys imbricata. Next base: position 23,811,040 of record NC_135574.1, read on the forward strand.
GAATCTTTCCAGAGCGAATCTCTGTCTCTCAGGGTTTGGCCCTGCCTGTGTGCTTGGCTGGAAGAAGCTTGTAAGCCTAACCGAGCAAGGCCAGGTAATGGGGATGCAGGCTGGCAGCATAGGCCAACTCAGTGGCATCCCAGCACATCAGGTGTGTCAAGGTTCCTCCCCCACTCTGAACTCTAGGGTACAGATGTGGGGACCTGCATGAAAAACCTCCTAAGCTTATCTTTACCAGCTTAGGTCAAAACTTCCCCAAGGTACAAAGTATTCCACCCGTTGTCCTTGGAATGGCCGCTACCACCACCAAACTAATACTGGTTACTGGGGAAGAGCTGTTTGGACGCGTCCTTCCCCCCAAAATACTTCCCAAAACCCTGCACCCCACTTCCTGGACAAGGTTTGGTAAAAAGCCTCACCAATTTGCCTAGGTGACTACAGACCCAGACCCTTGGATCTTAAGAACAATGAACAATCCTCCCAACACTTGCACCCCCCCTTTCCTGGGAAATGTTGGATAAAAAGCCTCACCAATTTGCATAGGTGACCACAGACCCAAACCCTTGGATCTGAGAACAATGAAAAAGCATTCAGTCTTTTACAAGAAGACTTTTAATAGAAAATAGAAGTAAATAGAAATGAAGAAATCCCCCCTGTAAAATCAGGATGGTAGATATCTTACAGGGTAATTAGATTAGAAAACATAGAGAACCCCTCTAGGCAAAACCTTAAGTTACAAAAAAGATACACAGACAGAAATAGTTATTCTATTCAGCACAATTCTTTTCTCAGCCATTTAAAGAAATCATAATCTAACACATACCTAGCTAGATTACTTACTAAAAGCTCTAAGACTCCATTCCTGGTCTATCCCTGGCAAAGACCAGCATACAGACTGACACAGACCCTTTGTTTCTCTCCCTCCTCCCAGCTTTTGAAAGTATCTTGTCCCCTCATTGGTCATTTTGGTCAGGTGCCAGCGAGGTTACCTTTAGCTTCTTAACCCTTTACAGGTGAGAGGAGCTTTCCCCTGGCCAGGAGGGATTTCAAAGGGGTTTACCCTTCCCTTTATATTTATGACACGCCCCCCAAATCTCAGCTAGGGTGAAACACTGGCTGGGATTTCTTCCTGGAGCTCTAGGAAAAACAGAGTTAATAAGACACATGCATCTCTAAATATACTACCAAGTACATAAAGACTAACAATATTTTCCACATCTCAAGGACGATTTTAACCAGTTGACTCTGGGAAACTTTCACGGGAGAGTGCATCAGCCACTTTGTTAGAAGCTCCTGAGATGTGTTGGATGTCGAAATCAAAATCTTGGAGAGCTAAACTCCACCGAAGAAGTTTTTTGTTAGTTTCTTTGACGGTGTGAAGCCACTTCAGTGCAGCATGGTCGGTTTGCAGGTGGAAACGCCGTCCCCAAACATATGGGCGTAGCTTTTCCAGAGCGTAGACAATGGCATAACATTCTTTTTCAGTGACTGACCAGTTGCTTTCCCTCTCAGACAGTTTTTTGCTGAGAAACACTACAGGGTGGAATTCTTGATCAGGTCCTTTCTGCATTAAAACTGCTCCCACACCACGCTCAGATGCATCTGTGGTTACTAGGAACGGTTTGTCAAAGTCTGGGGCCCTTAGTACAGGGTCAGACATGAGTGTCGCTTTAAGCTTGTTAAAGGCCTTCTGACACTTTCCGGTCCACTGAACAGCATTTGGCTGTTTCTTTTTGGTTAGGTCTGTCAGTGGGGCAGCGATTTGGCTGTAGTGCGGTACAAATCGTCTGTAATAACCAGCCAAGCCTAAGAAGGATTGAACCTGTTTCTTTGACTTTGGGACAGGCCACTTTTGGATAGCATCCACTTTGGCCTGTAGGGGGCTGATAGTTCCTTGACCCACCTGGTGTCCAAGGTAAGTCACTCTGTTTAGGCCTATTTGACACTTCTTAGCCTTAACAGTTAGTCCTGCCTCCCTTATGCGCTCAAGGACTTTTTGTAGATGTTCCAGGTGGTCTGCCCAGGAATCCGAAAATATGGCCACATCATCAAGGTAGGCGACTGCATATTCTCCTAATCCCGCTAGGAGACCATCTACAAGTCTTTGGAAAGTGGCGGGTGCATTTCGCAGCCCGAAAGGGAGTACATTAAATTCATACAGCCCGAGATGTGTGATGAAGGCTGACCTTTCCTTGGCAGATTCATCTAGCGGTACCTGCCAGTACCCCTTTGTTAAGTCCAAGGTAGAGATGAACTGGGCCCGTCCCAGTTTCTCTAACAGTTCATCTGTGCGTGGCATTGGATAGTTGTCTGGGCGAGTTACAGCATTTAGCTTACGGTAGTCCACGCAAAAACGTATTTCCCCATCTGGTTTGGGAACTAGAACCACTGGAGATGCCCATGCACTTTCAGAGGGGCGGATTACACCCATCTGTAACATATCCTGGATCTCCCGTTCTATAGCAGTTTTAGCTTGAGGAGACACCCGGTAAGGTTGGACCCTAATTGGGTGAGCATTACCTGTGTCAATGGAGTGGTATGCCCGTTCAGTCAGTCCTGGGGTGGCTGAGAACGTTGGCGCGTAGCTAGTGCACAGCTCCTGGATCTGCTGTCGCTGCATACGCCCAAGGGTCATGGAGAGGTTCACCTCTTCCACACCACCAGCACATTTCCCTTCGTAGTAGACACCTTCAGGCCACTCAGCATCATCTTCTCCCTGGGCTGTAAACTGACAAACCTTTAATTCTCTGGAATAAAAGGGCTTTAGAGAATTAATATGGTACACCTTAGGCTTTCGGTTGGAGGTGGGGAATGCTATGAGATAATTAACAGCTCCCAGGCGCTCCTGGACCGTGAATGGCCCTTCCCACGATGCTTCCATTTTATGGGCCTGGAGCGCCCTTAAGACCATGACCTGGTCTCCTACTTTGAAGGAACGCTCTCTGGCATGTTTATCATACCAGGCTTTTTGCTCTTTTTGAGCATCCTGTAAGTTTTCTTTAGCAAGGGCTAAAGAGGTTCGGAGGGTGTTTTGTAGGTTGGTTACAAAGTCCAGAATGTTAGTTCCTGGAGAAGGTGTAAATCCCTCCCATTGCTGCTTCACCAACTGCAATGGCCCCTTAACCTCACGGCCATTTACAAGTTCAAATGGGGAAAACCCTAAACTGGGATGTGGTACAGCTCTGTAGGCAAAGAGCAACTGCTGCAACACTAGGTCCCAATCATTGGAGTGCTCATTTACGAATTTACGTATCATGGCCCCCAAAGTTCCATTAAACTTCTCCACCATGCCATTTGTTTGATGGTGGTAAGGAGTGGCAACCAAGTGATTTACCCCATGAGCTTCCCAAAGGTTTTTCATAGTTCCTGCCAGGAAATTAGTCCCTGCATCTGTGAGGATGTCGGAGGGCCAACCTACCCTGGCAAAAATGTCTGCTAGTGCCTGGCATACACTTTTAGCCCTGGTGTTGCTTAGAGCTACTGCTTCCGGCCATCGGGTGGCAAAATCCATGAAAGTCAGTATGTACTGCTTTCCTCTGGCTGTCTTTTTCGGAAAAGGACCCAGAATATCCACAGCTACTCGCTGAAATGGAACTTCAATGATGGGGAGTGGCTGGAGAGGGGCTTTGACCTGGTCTTGGGGTTTTCCCACTCTTTGGCACACCTCACAAGACTGGACATAGGTAGAAACATCCTTGCCCATTCCCTCCCAGTGGAATGACCCCCCCAAACGGTCTTTGGTCCTGTTCACCCCAGCATGGCCACTAGGGTGATCGTGGGCTAAGCTCAAGAGCTTGGCCCGGTATTTAGTTGGAACTACCAACTGTCTCTGAGGATGCCAGTCTTCCTGGTGTCCACCAGAAAGAGTTTCCTTGTATAAAAGTCCTCTTTCTACAACAAACCTGGATCGATTAGAAGAGCTGAGAGGCGGTGGGTTGCTCCGTGCCGCTGTCCAAGCTCTCTGGAGGCTTTCATCTGCTTCCTGTTCGGTCTGGAACTGTTCCCTTGATGCTGGAGACATCAGTCCCTCATTGGATTGTGGACCTAGGCTTGGTCCCTCTGGAAGCAATATAGGGGATGGAGCTGTTTCTGTTGACTGTGAACCGCTCTCCGCTGGTGCACTATTTTGGGATTCAGGCTCCGGCTGAGCCTCTTGTGTAGGGTTATCGGCTGCTGCCAGTTCAGGTTCAGTGGGGCCCTCTGGTGTTGAGGTTGCAAGTACTGGATTCAGTGCTGACACAGGGTCTGGTGTTGGTTGTTCGGCTGGTTCCGGTTCTGGGACTGGTTCCGTCTGGGTCTCTGGGACTGGATCCACTACTGCTGTTGCAGACATTGGCCTAAGGTCCAGGTCCATCACCTCTGACTGGGTCCTGATAGCAGTTTCCGGAACAGAGCTAGGCCTCACGGCTTGTTTAGCCTGGCTGCGGGTGACCGTTCCCACCCTCTTGGCCTGCTTCACATGATTGGCCAAGTCTTCCCCCAACAGCATGGGGATGGGATAATCATCATAGACTGCAAAAGTCCACATTCCTGACCAGCCCTTGTACTGGACAGGCAACTTGGCTGTAGGCAAATTGAAAGAGTTGGACTTGAAGGGTTGAATCGTCACTTGGATCTCTGGGTTGATTAAATTGGGGTCCACTAAGGAAGCATGGATAGCTGACACTTGTGCTCCGGTGTCCCTCCACGCGGTGACCTTCTTCCCGCCCACACTCACAGTTTCCCTCCGCTCTAAGGGTATCTGGGAAGTATCTGGGCCTGTGGACCTCTGGTGTGATTCCGGTGCAATGAACTGTAATCTGTTGGGGTTCTTGGGGCAGTTGGCCTTTACATGCCCCAGCTCGTTACATTTAAAACATCGTCCAGCTGACGGGTCACTGGGGCGAGGAGGGTTGCTGGAGAACGGGGTGGCAGGACGATAAGGGGTCTGGAGGGTTCTTTGGGAGGTAGGTGGGGCCTTGGGCGGCCCCCGGTAATAGGGTGTGGTCTGGGGTGGTCCCTTCTGGTCTCCGCTCCAACTGCGACCAGTTTTCTTCTTCTCTGCCACCTCCACCCATCTGGCTCCAATCTCTCCTGCCTCGATTACAGTTTTGGGTTTCCCATCTAGGATGTATCTTTCTATTTCCTCAGGAACACCCTCTAAGAATTGTTCCATTTGCATTAGGAAGGGCAAATTTACTGGAGATTCAACACTTGCTCCTGATATCCAGGCATCCCAATGTTTCACAATGTGGTAGGCATGTCGGGTAAATGACATGTCTGGTTTCCACCTTAGGGCTCTGAACCTCCGACGAGACTGCTCGGGTGTTATCCCCATTCTGACTCTCGCCTTGGATTTAAACAGTTCATACTTGTTCATGTGTTCTTTAGGCATTTCAGCTGCCACCTCAGCTAAGGGTCCACTGAGCTGCGGCCTCAGCTCTACCATGTATTGGTCAGTAGAGATGTTGTACCCAAGGCAGGCCCTTTCGAAGTTTTCTAGGAAGGCCTCAGTATCATCGCCTGCCTTGTAGGTGGGGAACTTTCTGGGATGGGAAGTGGTACTTGGAGAAGGATTACTAGGGTTTGTTGGGATATTCTGCTGAGCCTTTATCTTCTCCATCTCCTCCACATACTTCCTCTCTTTTTCCTTCTCCTCCAGTTCTTTGTCCCTCGCTTCCATAGCTCTCCTGTGAGCAGCCGCTTGGTGTTGTTCTGCCTCCCTTTCTTGTTCCTTCTTCAGCCGCATGAGTTCTATCTGTCTTTCATGTTCCCTTTGTCTTTCCTCAGCCTGAAATTTGGCTAATTCGAGCTGTAGTCGAGCCGTGGATTTTGCCATTCTAACCTCTCTGTTTTTAACTAACTTTACACCCGAGGTTTAGAAATAAACAAACAAAACTTGGCTGTAAAATTTTGCTGTGCTGGAATAGAATACCTATTCTCTGATAGTGATTGTCAGCCTACAGAAAAAGACAATTCCCTTGTCTCTGCTCTGGGCCCAAATTAAAGCAAAAAACCTCCAACTACTTGGAAACCTGCTTACCCAGCCCAAAGAAAAAAAAATTCCCTTTCAAACCTGTGCTCCTTGTAAAACAAAAAAATCAAAATCCTAAAAAAAACACCCTGCCACTTTTGTCTCCAGGCAAATGGGTAGAGCACACCCCCCCTATTTACTTTTTGGAAGAAAAGAAAAAAAAAAACTCTGGGTTGGAAGACTGTGAATTTCCCTGCAGGAGTTAAGTACCCTGCCTCCAGGCAAAGAAAACCTGCAATTCACAAGATAATCCCCTTTTGTCTCTGCTTGGCCACAAAGCAGGGAAAACCCAAGATGCTTTCAGTTTCAAAGCTGCTTCAAAGCCACAGGAAAAAAAAATTCCTTTTTAAAATCTGTATTTCTAGTTCAAAAAATCTCAACTGGATCTCAAAATGATTTCAGGTTAATCCCACCACTATGCCACCATGTCAAGGTTCCTCCCCCACTCTGAACTCTAGGGTACAGATGTGGGGACCTGCATGAAAAACCTCCTAAGCTTATCTTTACCAGCTTAGGTCAAAACTTCCCCAAGGTACAAAGTATTCCACCCGTTGTCCTTGGAATGGCCGCTACCACCACCAAACTAATACTGGTTACTGGGGAAGAGCTGTTTGGACGCGTCCTTCCCCCCAAAATACTTCCCAAAACCCTGCACCCCACTTCCTGGACAAGGTTTGGTAAAAAGCCTCACCAATTTGCCTAGGTGACTACAGACCCAGACCCTTGGATCTTAAGAACAATGAACAATCCTCCCAACACTTGCACCCCCCCTTTCCTGGGAAATGTTGGATAAAAAGCCTCACCAATTTGCATAGGTGACCACAGACCCAAACCCTTGGATCTGAGAACAATGAAAAAGCATTCAGTCTTTTATAAGAAGACTTTTAATAGAAAATAGAAGTAAATAGAAATGAAGAAATCCCCCCTGTAAAATCAGGATGGTAGATATCTTACAGGGTAATTAGATTAGAAAACATAGAGAACCCCTCTAGGCAAAACCTTAAGTTACAAAAAAGATACACAGACAGAAATAGTTATTCTATTCAGCACAATTCTTTTCTCAGCCATTTAAAGAAATCATAATCTAACACATACCTAGCTAGATTACTTACTAAAAGCTCTAAGACTCCATTCCTGGTCTATCCCTGGCAAAGACCAGCATACAGACTGACACAGACCCTTTGTTTCTCTCCCTCCTCCCAGCTTTTGAAAGTATCTTGTCCCCTCATTGGTCATTTTGGTCAGGTGCCAGCGGGGTTACCTTTAGCTTCTTAACCCTTTACAGGTGAGAGGAGCTTTCCCCTGGCCAGGAGGGATTTCAAAGGGGTTTACCCTTCCCTTTATATTTATGACAAGGTGATACCCCAAAGGGCCCAAACCCGTCACAGTACTCTCATCTTTAGACTTCTTTTTTTCACACACACAGGTACAGAATAACAAAAAATGCTTTAGCCTGTCCTTTGCCAACAGGGAGAGAAGAGCAAGAGATTTCTATTTTCTTTTACTCTGCTCTTCGGAGTTGTTGAGATACTACAGTGATAGGGTACATCTAAGAACACAGATACAAAGATGAAGGAAGAGTAAAAAGCACTGAGGCAGTCTCACCACCAAGGTGAACTAGGTCATTGAGAGTAGAGCTGGACAAAAACAAAATGGTTTTGATTTAAATCAAATCAGATTTTTTTATTTTTCAGTTTGGTCCCCAAACTAAAAAATCAGTTATTCCCTCAGCTCCAAAAGTGAGACTTATGAAAATGGGTTGGGTTCATAGGTGCCGACTTCGTGAGTGCTCCTGGGCTGGGGCACCCATGGGGAAAAATTAATAGGTGCTCTGCACCCACCAGCAGCCAAGCTCTCCTCCCTCCCCACTCCACCTCACCTCCTCCCCTCCTCCGCACCTCTTCTTCCAGCAAGTGCGCCGCCTCCCAGCTCCTCCACCTACCACCCAGCACTTCCCACCCGGCTGCCGCCAAACAGCTGTTTGGCTGCTCCGGGAGGAGGGGGAGGAGCGGGAACGTGGTGCGCTCAGGGGAGGAGGCGGGGCCGGGTCAGGGATTTGGGGAAGGAGTCAGAATCGGGGCAGGGAGGGGATGGAATTTGGGCGGGGACTTTGGGGAAGGGGTTGGAATGAGGTTGGGGTAGGGGCAGGACCTCATGGAAGGAGTGGAGTTGGGGCAGGGCTGAGGGCAGAGGGGCATTGAGCACCCACCGGCGGGAGCAGAAGTCGGCACCTGTGGTTGGCTTTGCTGCTGAGCTAAGCACAGCCTTTCATCACCTTATTTATCCAAATCCTTTCATGGCTGCCTTTTTAGATTGAGGAGATGAGTTCATTACCAACTGGCAGGAGTTTTTAGTAGAAGAGTCACATCTGTCTGTACATGCTGCACTGAGGAAGTACTTTTCCTGGGCAAAGTCTACTTGGCATTGTACTTCGCTCCATGTCAATAGGTTAACTACTGAGAAAAGCACTTACAGTGTTTGTCAGAAGAACTTGTAAAAGAACAAGTGATTTTGCTAGGTTGTCATTGAAATATGGGCCCTTTCCTGCTCCAACTGAGGTAAAGGGCAAGATCCCTTGAGTTCAATAGACTGGAAGTAGACCCTATAACCTACATTGCAATCTGAATATCTGTTTAATATGAACCTCTTCGTGAACCTATAGGGCGAGTTTGCTTCCATTGCTTGTGAACTGAGCTGTAGAGTTCACAGAGTCCTAAGGGCATAACTCATCTATTAGTGGTTGGTATAATCCTCATACCATATTTAGCCTGTCATCGTGTCTAGACTAAGAAGGCAATTTCTCAGCCTGTGTGTCTTTTCAGACATTTACATTATGTTCTCAGGCTCCTGTAACCTTTACAGAATGCAGTCTGATAAATGAACTATGCTTTTTGAGCTGACTGACATCAGGATGACTCTGCTTCCAGAATTCTAATAGTATGGTCAATAGCTTTGTGCTTTTCAGGTTTTTGAAGCAAGATTTTATAGACCTAGATAAAGGAAGCATTTCTCTTCCATTGGCAATAGTAAGAAACAAATAAAAAAGGCATCTAGCTTTCTGCCTAAAAGTACACTTATAAAAAGCAATACTATCCTATAGGTACTACAAATGTATTGAAAGCCAGCCTGCTGGCATGGTGCCCAGTACCTCATGTATATAGACTATTCCTGAGGGCATTCTGCACCAAAAAATTAAAAATTCTGCACACGATATTTTAAAATTCTGCAAATTTTATTTGTCAAATAAATGTGGAGGCTCCAGCATGGCATTGGAGAGCACAGACTACTGGCTGCACAGAGGTGGGAGATCACTTTGCAGCTCCTCCTGGAACACAGATTTAGTGGTGAGGTTGCACCCAACCCTGACACAGTGCAATGATTGAGCCTGCCCCAGAAACACCCTCAGGGCCCTGCCCCTCTGTGCCAGATGCACCAGGTGTGGGCAGGCAGGCTCAGCCTGGCAGGATCCAAGTGTGGAGGTGCTTAGTATGGGGGAATCCAGGTGTGGGTTGAGAGGCTTCTGTGTGGGACAATCTGGGTGCGGGCGGCTCAGTGGGGAATCGGGGTGTGGGGGGATCTGGATGCACAGGGGTTTGTTGCGGGGTTCTAGGTGCAATGGTAATGGGACTCCACAGGTTGGTCCAGGTGAAGGTGGTTGGAGCTCAGTGGGAGAGGGGGCTCTGGGTGTGGAGGGTATAGAGCTCAGCAGGGAGGCTTGGTGGGGGGATACAGCTTGTCAGGGGGGTCTGGGTGTGGGGGGGTTACTGGGGCATCCAGATACTGAGGGAGTGGGGCTCAGTGGAGTGGGGATCCAGGTGCAGGATCCAGGAGACTCATCGGGGTGGTCCAGGTGCAGGGGCAGTGGGGCTCAGCAGGGGAGGTTCTGGGTGGTGGTGAGGCTCGGCTGGAGGGTCTGGGTCTGATGGGTCTGAATGCACGGGGTTTGAGCAGATGGTGCAGCAGCTCCCCATATAGTGATTCCTCCACCAGTTGAGGAGCAATGGGTGCAGGAAGTGGGGGGAGTTTGCAGGGCTTCCTACAGCTGGGGGAGAAATCTGGGAGTGGGTCTGACACAGCCCTGGATGCTGTGCAGGGGAAGAAGAAGTACCATCCTCCCCAGCCCAGGCAGGACTAGCAGCTGAGCCCAGCGCAGAATAGGAGCCACTAGCCGGGTCTTCCCCAGTCCCGCCCCCTGCTCCACCGTGATTTACCTCTCTGGTGGCTGCCTTAGGCACCCAGAACATACTGCTGGGGAGGGTCGCAAGACCGCTCTTGCGGCTTCCCTTTGCTTCCCCATCAGAAAATTATTTTTCTGCAGGGAAACAAAGAAATCTGCGTGGGAAATAAATTCTGCCCAAGAACAGTGGCACAGAATTCCCCCAGGAGTAATAGGCTCAGAAGTGGCTGCTGAGTCTAGTTTAGCAAAGACCAATCATTCTGTAGAAGCAACATAATTTACCTCCAGAGATAAGGATGCTGGCAGGTGCTTGTTCAATCCTACTCTAATAGTTAAACCAAGGACCAATATCAATGGCAGTTGTTCATATTGCTATCTTTGCCAGACGAGTGGATGTTTAGTGTGGAGGAAAGTGCTATATGACTGAATGAAATATAGGGATTAAAAAATGAGAATAAAAAAGATGGGGAAAAATTGGTAACTCCCATTCAGGAAAAAACTCTTTTCCTCAGCTTCAAGCTCTCCAGTACAATCTGCACAGTACAGTCCATTAATTAAATAGCTAATAAGCACAGGAAAACGAGTACCTGCTCTTCCCTCATCTCTAACTGTTCAAGCACAATGCAAAATGGTCCAGACCCTCTGTATAAATTAAAAGATTGATACCAATTATTCCTTTGAGGTTAGTCCCTTTTAAAAGACATGCTCAAAGTCATACAGGAAGTCTGTGACACTAAAACGCAGCAAGGGGGAACCTCAGAGTACCTCAGGTTTTGCATACCTTGTGAACTACTTTTTGAGTTCATAGTTTTACAGGGTTCATGATCCATCACCGCAGTGCGGGTCTGGGCAAAGATTCAGACCTGTTCTAAGTATATCGGGGTGGGGGGACATTTTGCCTCTTCCTATGTTGCTAAACTTTTGACAAATGCTTATGATCTGTTGCAATAATGATTTTTTTCTTAGTGAGGAGTCAGTGCATCATTCCACCCATCACTTATAGTGTGCTACTAGAACAGCCAAACTGATTTTCATCAAACCTTTATGGCTGTAAATCTCAGGGGCCAGTTCCTCAGCTGATGTTTGATTTCAATGGAGTGGCACTGATTTATGCCAGCTTCACATCTGGTCCAAGGTCTTTTAACAGGAATGATAATTTCTGGATGCCTGGAATAAGAGAGATGCAGGAGTTGAAAAATTTGCTTCACACATGGGGCCAAGTTATAGCCCTGTAAAACTCTCAAGTACTAGGAGAAGGAGAGTTACAGTGTGGGAAAGGAGATGTTATGGTAGAATAAGTCACAGTGCCTCCTGGATGCTGGGGGGGATGTGTTGCCAGTGCTGGCATACTGTAAAATGTAACGTCACCATTGCCCTCAAGCGCTGCCCAGTATGCAAGGGGGTGCTGTGCCATGACCGCCCCCCTTTCCTTTTCCTACACGTCCCTTCTAGGATGGTTAGCACAGCTAGTAGCTCTAGCCGACCCCGTGCACTCCTGACTGGTTCTTGTGCAACTGTACAAGAAGCCAGTGATAATTTAGCAATTTACCTGTGGGTTATAACTCACATGTGATTTCTGAGAGGGGACAGCTGGGAGGGAGAAGTGCAAAGTACACGACATTATAAATATTCTTAAAGGTTCAGGCTAACCAGTGCTAAGGAGGAATGGGGGAGTGGAGTTGAGGAGCAGCAATCTATGCTTGTCTCAGCTTGGAGGCATTTGGTATATCTTACTCTCAGGCGTATATGTAAGAGGTGTTACAATCACAGACAAAGACTGCGGGGTTATCAGCTTTGATCATTTGAGGCTGATCAAATGATCTGCAGTATGTCTTTGCTAGTGGATTTGATTTTTGTAAACTACTAACTATTAAAAAGTGTTTTGATTTGAACACCACTAATAGCATTTACGTTAACGATTGCACCATGGTCATGGCAGATCTGGTAAGTTACTAGATAGTATTTCAATAAAGCAAAGGAAGATTTTCAATTTTATTTTCACTTGAATGTTATTGTGGATGTTTTACGGTTCAAATGAATGGATTATTTGACCTCAATTTTCAGTAGTATAATGTTGTTATTTCTGGAATTAATAATTGCCATAGTTGCAGCAAACCAGATAAAACCTTGCTTGTATTATTGACAGAGGTAACTTTAAATTGTCTTTAGAAAGTTTTTTTTCATAACCTAGGTTACAATGACGATTATTATTTATCATTTAACTTTTGGTAGCACCAGTAATGTATTAGGGTCCATCTCTATACACAGAAAGAGGCACTTCCTGCCCCAAACAATTTACTATTTGAGGAGGCCAACACAACAGAAAATGTGGATCAGAGGGATACACTTAAAATATGCACAATTTTTATACACATTGTAGCTCAGATTAATTTAACTCGGATCGACAGGCTGTCCATGGTGCATTGATTTCTTGTGACATGACTAGTTATTTAGTTTAAATGGTGAAGACAGATGTAACTTCAAAGAGCAACTGCTCCTTGAGGGACTTTTCCAGTTTCCATTGGGAGTCTTTCTGCTGATGTTTGGCATTGTGTCAGGCCCTACATAATCCTTTCTCTTTTGTACCAACTTTCACCCAATATCCCACAGTGTTTTGCAAACATTAATTAATTACACCTCACAATACCACTGTAAGGAAGGCATTATTGTACCCATTGTACAAATGGGTAAATAGAGGGAACAATTTGCTCATAGTCAGGTAACAAGCGAGCAGCAGAGCCAGGAATAAAACCAAGGACACCTGCTTCCTTGTCTTGAACTCTGACTCTCTTTCCGACTGTTTACAGTTTGTGTGCCTCATCAGTCTGTCTTTTACTTATTTGTTTCTTTGGATTTATGCAAATTAGATTCTCACGCTGACTTCCTTACCATGTGCAGTACAACGACCCCCTTCTGCACCCGCAGCCTCTCTGAGGCTGCTGCAATTCAGAATACTGTGCATGACAAAGATGACATTAATGTCAGACATTTCAGGCACTCCACAAGATGTGCACGTGCCTAAACAGAGCCACCATGTCATCCTATGAGTGTAACCCTTCTCTCCCCTTTTCCTTCTATTATTTGACCCCTCTCTTTGTGTATGTCTACAAATAAGCTCGTTGGTCAGTAACCTCCTCACTGTGTACGTTTCTGTGAAGCATCAAACACATTTTTGTGATACAGTAAAAATAATTAGAATTAATAATTGCCCACTCTGTGTCAACTCAGAAATGTACAAATACTGCTATGAGTGAACACTGGACCTTAGCAGTTAATGATCTCCCTGTTTCCATCCCAATGACTGCAGTGGGGTTGCACTTGAGAGCAGCATTTTGCCCTTTGATGTCAGACTCAAACACCAAACATCATTAATTCTTAATACTACATTAAATTCTGTGCTGGCTTGTTACCCGGGGTTCTTTCAACCCAAAGCTCTTGGTAACTTTTACTCTGTGCGAGGTGGTGTCAGGAAATAAATCAGGGGAGACACGGCCGGCCGGCCGATAGATGGCTGGTACAAATAGGACAACCCCAAAGTGCTTTCACTTAAAGCTAAACTTTACTTAGTGTCAAGCACTTACACACATTCGCAAAAGGTTAGTAAAACACCCCTAACCCTTGATAATCACCAAAGCTGAGTGTGGCTCTCGAGTGGCACAGCAGCAGGCTTCCAGTGGCCAAATCTTCTGTCTGACGGTGAGGACTGCAAGATGTATCCAGAGGGAGAGTCCAAAAAGAGTCCAACTACCTCAAACTTTTTCCTTATTTATACGTTAGTAATACAATGACATGTCCCTTAAAGAAAACTTGTTAAGTAAGCAGTTTCAATAGTCAAGCAAGAGATTCCTTCTGACTTTCGATTAACCAGGTGTGGGTTTTTCCAGAGTTTGTAGCCTTGAGGCCCCAATAGACATTCTGGGGCACATCCTGCTCTTCTAAGATGCATGTATCAGCAACTTCAACACAATTCTTATCAGGAAGGACACGGGGTCAAGCTGCCCTCTCTGTGGCACCCAAAACCCCCTCTCCCCTCCTGCCTTGGTTAAGCTAAGCCTGCTGACTTGGCTGCTTTTAGCAATAAACCGTAGTGGTTTCAGGCACTTTACTGGTTTGCCAAAGTCTCCCAGTACAGGCTTATACACAGTCCTGCTACAAGTCAATGACTTAGAGCTCCATGCATGGGATAGATACAGTTTGCAGAGTCCCTTTTTTTACAAGACAATATGCAGGAGATGCTAAAATTCTAGGATATTTCTGGGATTAGCTGTTTCCAATTGTATAGTGTTATGTATGTTTTTCATTGCTACAGACATGGTTTATCACTTAGTCCTGAGTGATATGTGGTTTTCAAGCATACATTATAGCTGCGACATTGCACCCCATCATGCAATATGCTTGTGAAAGTAAATACGACATAACTGGAATATGTATTATGCTAGATAGGCCATGTAACATATCTCTGCAAAGGTTATGATCTACTGAATATATTCATCCTATTTGTATGCATGTATCATTTTTGTACTCGAAGTTATGAATATTGGCTGTGTAGTTGTTTATATTTTAAGTAGCCTTAGTAAGGTATTTGGACAGCTTCTTTAGAAAGGAATTTGCAAGTTAAGTGCCCAATCAAGAAACACTTAACAGACAATGGATCTTGGAAGACTCCAATCCACATAAGAAGTCTACCTGAGGATGTTCAAGGTAGCATGGGAACAATGGCTGCTACCTGCAAGTTCTGAGTCATGCATGGACATGTGACTTGCCCATGTGACTCCAAAACTCCATTTTGTAGCTGGATTCTACACAGGGGGAGGGAGGGGTGTCCACCCACAAGAGAAAGTCTATTTAAACCCCTGGGAGATCCCCTCCATTTGGTCTTCAGCTGTCTCTCCACCCTCAAAGGGTACCTGAAAGAAACAGGAACAAAGGACAGTAACCACGGGAGTGTGAGTGATTGCTGGACCCAGAATAGAAGGAGGCTAGTCTGTAAAAAGAAGCTTACTGGAACATCTCTAAGGGTGAGGTTTCATCTGTAATCACTTTCTTACTGTATTAGGCATAGGCTTGCATGGTTTTTTTTATTTTGCTTTGTAATTCACTTTGTTCTGTCTGTTATTACTTGGAACCACTTAAATCCTACTTTTTGTATTTAATAAAATCACTTTTTACTTATCAGTTAACCCAGAGTATGTATTAATACTGGGGAGGGGAGCAAACAGCTGTGCATATCTCTCTATCAGTGTTATAGAGGGTGAACAATTTATGAATTTACCCTGTATAAGCTTTATATAGGGTAAAACAGATTTATTTGGAGTTTGGACCCTATTGGGAGTTGGGCATCTGAGTGTTGGAGACAGGAACACTTCTTAAGCTATTTTCAGTTAAACCTGCAGCTTTTGGGGGATGTTGTTCAGACCTCGGTCTGGGTTTGTAGCAGGCAAGCGTGTCTGGCTCAAACAATGCAGGGCACTGACCCCCAAGCTGGCAGGGCAAACGGGTTAGAAGTAGTCTCAGCACATCAGTTGGCAGTTCCCCAGGGGGTTTCTGTGACCTAACCCGTCACAATAGTGTAGCAGCTTCATAGGAGAAATGAATTCTCTGCTAAAAAGGTAAAGGTAAATTTCACTTGCAGTCCATCACTTTGGGTCACTTTGCAGTACTTGATGTAAGGACCTGAACTATCACTTTTGTATAGTATTTTTATTCTCTACAAATCATTAGTACAGAGTGTTACAGTGTGACAGAGAATAATGAACTCCTTGAAAGCAGATAGAAAAATAACTTCTCTCTTCCTTTTTGAGTTGTGTACTCCACAGTCTGTGTATAAATAGTCACCACCAGCAAAAGACCTCACAATACAGTTCACAGGGGACAAAAAGTGGCTTATAGCTAAGCTTGGCAGAATTTGATTTTTATTTTTTATTTATAATTTCAATGGACAATGTCAATGTTTATTTAAGCTTCTTTTTGTTTTTATCAATTTAAATTTTCAAATGTGTGAAATTATGAGTTGTAAGCTTTTTAAATGTTTTTAATCGATTTAAATTTTCACAGTTGCAGGAAATTAGGGGGAGAGGGATTAGACAATAATTATTAATGGCAGTTTAAACTTTTTGAATCTTAGCATCTACTCCCTTAATGGTGTCTGTTGTCCAGCTTCACTAACACAAGCATCACAACACATTTTGAAGGGTGGGACTCCAATAAGGTCTCAAGCAGCATTTTTCTTACTTGTCTATCTGTAAATTTTGATTATTATTGATGGAAATATTTTGTCAGTTTGTGTGTGTACAGTGAAATCCAATATTTACTGATGTTCACTGATTAAAAAATTGAATCCTTCCAAATCTACTTGTAACAGCCCATTGTTTTAATTTACCATTTCTAAAATAGTTTCCAAAGACAACTGGAAAGTGTGTTACACTTTAACCTTCCTAATTAACTTACTGTGCCATCTGCTGAATAATGATGTGATCCCTTAATTAAATTGGAACATTGTGGGAAAGTGGAACTATTTCATGGAGGGCACTGTAGGATCAATGCAGGGGATGTTTGTACATATATCACTGTCTGTCCATCTACCTAGGCAATCACCACCTTATGATGGTGGTGATTGATTCCATAGGTTAACTATTCCCTAGCAGATATAGACATAAAAATATAAATATGAACAGAATTACATTCAGTATGAAAGGGATGGGAAAAGTCACTGTAAATAGGTACTTGGTGAAAGAACATAAGAATGGCCATACTAGGTCAGACCAAAGGTCCATCTAGCCCAGTATCCTGTCATCCAACAGTGGCCAATGGCAGGTGCTTCAGAAGAAATAAACAGAACAGGTAATCATCAAGTGATCCATTCCATGTCGCCCTTTCCCAGCTTCTGGCAAACTAGGGTGACCAGATGTCCTGACTTTATAGGGACAATCACTATATTTGGAGCTTTGTCTTATATGGGCATCTATTACCCCTCATCCCTTGTCCTGATTTTTCACACTTGCTATCTGGTCACCCTTTGGCAAACAGAGGCTAGGGACACCATCCATGCCTATCCTGGCTAATAGCCATTGATGGACCTATCCTCCATGAATTTATGTAATTCTTTTTTGAACTCTGTCATAGTCTTGGCCTTCACAACATCCTCTGGCAAGTTGGCAACTCTGGCTGAGTTCCATGGGTTGACTGTGAGTTGTCTGAAGAAATACTTCCTTTTGTTTGTTTTAAAGCTGCTGTCTATTAATTTCATTTGGTGACCCCCTAGTTCTTGTGTTATGTGAAGGGGTAAATAACCCTTCCTTATATACTTTCTCCATCCCTGTCATGATTTGATAGGCCTCAGTCCATATCCCCCCTTAGTTGTCCCTTTTCCAAGCTGAAAAGTCCCAGTTTTATTAATCTCTCCTCATAAGGATTTCTTCTTCAAAGTAAAGGAAACATATAGTTAATGATTTAGTACAACAGCGTTTCTGTTAGATAAATGACCAGAGCCTCAGTTGGCATAAATCACCATTCTCTATCAAAATCAATGCATCTACACGGAATTATACCAGCTGCGGGTTTGGCCCATATTTCAACACCACGTTACAAACCAGCCGTCAGTATCATGAAATAGTCAATGTACAATTTGTCTGTATCTTGTAAAGCAAGGATGGTTCAATGTGTCCTGGTGTTTCTATATCCTGAAAGTAGACAAGGCAATCACAAACTGGGGAGTAAATTTGAAGATTTTCAGCAGCCTGTGTATGGCCATTCTGAACAATCCCCCATGCTTAAAAGCAAGGATATTGGTGCAGTGTTTCTGCTTTGTAGACAAATGAAGAATAGCTGATATAGTTTTCCTTTTATCAGCTGTTGTTTCTCTAAAGAGATATAAATACAGATTGCCGCACACACTAATATAAAGTATGATACAAGAGGATCTCCCTACTAAAACAACAAGGAGTCTTGGCACCTTAAAGACTAACAGATTTATTTGGGCATAAGCTTTCGTGGGTAAAACACCACTTCTTCAGATGCATGGAGTGAAAATTACAGATGCAGGCATTATATAAAGACACATGAAGGGAAGGGAGTTACCTCTCAAGTGAAGAACCAGTGTTGACAGGGCCAATTTGATCAGGGTGGATGCAGTCCACTCCCAATAATAGATGAGGAGGTGTCAATTCCCTTCTAAGAAGCACAAAGGCATCATATAGCAGTTTAAATGGCCTCCTGAGGGTTTTCCCTGCCTAGGGGAATTCCATCGTGGAGGGTACAAAATCACTATAGCACCACTTTGCTGTACTGTCTCCTGGTATTGCATCAGTCCCTAAAACCTCTTGTCAGGGGTCTGGGCCCCATTGTGCTAGACAGTATATGCACCCTGTATTACAGCATAATAGGCATTCCCAGAAGAAAGGGAAAATGATCAGGCCTTCCTTGTAATCCAGTGATCCCCAGCTACTGGGATGGCCATTCAGGCAATAGACAGCTGGGCACAAATTAGAGCAGTCTTGAGGCTGCCCCAAGTTCTGTGAGTGCCAAAGCAGGCTCTGCCTGGCCTCCAGGTAGGGAAATGTAAATCAGGTGTAAATTAGGACTCAGTCCTGGACCAGAGGATAAGGCCCATTCACTAAAATTCAATCTTATTAAAGAACATTTGTACTTTTGACATTTTCAAACTGAACACTAATAAAGCAAATGTACAAAAATGATGGTTTCATAGGAAATGTGTCTGCTTTTCTATAATGTACTTCTATATTTTGATTTCCAGTCTGACTAATATTGTACGGTCATTTCAGTGAAAGCAGTGTAAAAGGCAGACACCAAAGGGCAAATTATGGCTGCACAGATTTACTGCAGGAGGAGAGGGGCCATATTTGGGCTGCAGGTGCAGGGGGGAAGGGATCGCAGCACGGGGGGCTAGCACAGCGGGAAGCACTGGAACCTCCCGGGGGGAGCTTTGGGTTGGGCTTTGCTCCTGCTTTCTGCTCAAAGGGCTGTACTTTTCAGCAGCACTAAATTCACTTGAAACCTGTGTGTACGTTAGCCATATATAGGTATAGATATCAATTAGTCTTTTCCATACTGGAACTTTCACTCAGGTTGCTTGAATTAATGGGACACACTGTAGGCTAGCAAAAGACTTCAGCTTTTCAACTCTTTTTTCAGTCAAGTTGTCAGTGTTTACTGATATCTTGCCATTTTACGTCCAGGGCTTCATGGGCAAAGCTTTTGACACGGTCTCACACAGTATTCTTGCAAGCAAGTTAAAGAAGTATGGGCTGGATGAATGGACTATAAGGTTGATAGAAAGCAGGCTAGATTGTCAGGCTCAATGGGTTTTGTTCAATATCTTCATTAATGATCTGGAGGATGGCGTGGATTGCACCCTCAGCAAGTTTGCAGATAACACTAAACTAGGAGGAGTGGTAGATACACTGGAGGGTAGGAATAGGATACAGAGGGACCTAGACAAATTAGAGGATTGGGCCAAAAGAAATCTGATGAGGTTCAACAAGGACAAGTGCAGAGTCCTGCACTTAGGACGGAAGAATCCAATGCACCGCTACAGACTAGGGACCGAATGGCTAGGCAGCAGTTCTGCGGAAAAGGACCTAGGGGTTACAATGGACGAGAAGCTGGATACGAATCAACAGTGTGCCCTTGTTGCCAAGAAGGCCAATGGCATTTTGGGATATATAAGTAGAGGCATTGTCAGCAGATCGGGGGACGTGATCGTTCCCCTCTATTCGACATTGGTGAGGCCTCATCTGGAGTACTGTGTCCAGTTTTGGGCCCCACACTACAAGAAGGATGTGGAAAAATTGGAAAGAGTCCAGCGGAGGGCAACAAAAATGATTAGGGAACTGGAACACATGACTTATGAGGAGAGGCTGAGGGAACTGGGATTGTTTAGTCTGCAGAAGAGAAGAATGAGGGGGGATTTGATAGCTGCTTTCAGCTACCTGAAAGGGGGTTCCAAAGAGGATGGATCTAGACTATTCTCAGTGGTAGCAGATGACAGAACGAGGAGTAATGGTCTCAAGTTGCAGTGGGGGAGGTTTAGGTTGGATATTAGGAAAAACTTTTTCACTAGGAGGGTGGTGAAGCACTGGAATGCGTTACCTAGGGAGGTGGTAGAATCTCCTTCCTTAGACGTTTTTAAGGACAGGCTTGACAAAGCCATGGCTGGGATGACTTAGTTGGGGATTGGTCCTGCTTTGAGCAGGGGGTTGGACTAGATGACCTCCTGAGGTCCCTTCCAACCCTGATATTCTATGATCTATTAATTGCTGTCAAGGTTCCTCCCCCACTCTGAACTCTAGGGTACAGATGTGGGGACCTGCATGAAAAACCTCCTAAGCTTATCTTTACCAGCTTAGGTCAAAACTTCCCCAAGGTACAAAATATTCCACCCGTTGTCCTTGGACTGGCCGCTACCACCACCAAACTAATACTGGTTACTGGGGAAGAGCTGTTTGGACACGTCTTCCCCCCAAAAATACTTCCTAAAACCCTGCACCCCACTTCCTGGACAAGGTTTGGTAAAAAGCCTCACCAATTTGCCTAGGTGACTACAGACCCAGACCCTTGGATCTTAAGAACAATGAACAATCCTCCCAACACTTGCACCCCCCCTTTCCTGGGAAATGTTGGATAAAAAGCCTCACCAATTTGCATAGGTGACCACAGACCCAAACCCTTGGATCTGAGAACAATGAAAAAGCATTCAGTTTTTTACAAGAAGACTTTTAATAAAAAATAGAAGTAAGTAGAAATAAAGAAATCCCCCCTGTAAAATCAGGATGGTAGATATCTTACAGGGTAATTAGATTCAAAAACATAGAGAACCCCTCTAGGCAAAACCTTAAGTTACAAAAAAGATACAGACAGAAATAGTTATTCTATTCAGCACAATTCTTTTCTCAGCCATTTAAAGAAATCATAATCTAACACATACCTAGCTAGATTACTTACTAAAAGTTCTAAGACTCCATTCCTGGTCTATCCCCGGCAAAGACCCAGCATACAGACAGACACAGACCCTTTGTTTCTCTCCCTCCTCCCAGCTTTTGAAAGTATCTTGTCTCCTCATTGGTCATTTTGGTCAGGTGCCAGCGAGGTTACCTTTAGCTTCTTAACCCTTTACAGGTGAGAGGAGCTTTCCCCTGGCCAGGAGGGATTTCAAAGGGGTTTACCCTTCCCTTTATATTTATGACAATTGCCATCCATTTTATCTCCATTACAGTGTTGCCTCCTGTTGTCACTTGACTGATAAATGAAAAGGCATTACCTGGCTAAATAAAGTTATTGTGCTGTTTAGCTATCAGCATTTTGTTACAAAGCATCTAAGAGTCTGGTATGAAAAATTCAGCCAGTTCATAGTACAGTGAGGATAGAAGCATGCCTGCTTCCCTTTCTATAGCATATCTCTTGGGTTTGTTATTCTTACTTCTTGATATTTGTATTGCAGCAGTGCATAGAAGCACCAGTTGTGAATGAAGACCTCTTTTTAATCATAACTCACAACTAAAAGATGGTCCCTGTCCCAAAGAGTTTGCAATCTAAGTCCTGGTGCCACCCCTTCCACCTAGCTGTGCTCAGCATAGCAGAAAGCCCTACTCCTAGAAATGTCTGTGAAAATTGCCTGTTATGAGAAGGTACTATAGCTCATGTGAACTGAAGCATATTCCATGAAACAGCATCACACCAGAATTTACCTGGGGAATTATAGACAACTCATACTAACTTAAATACCTGAAAAGACACTGGCGCAAATTATTAAACAATCAATTTATAACCACCTGGAGGATAATAGGGATAGTCAGTATGGATTTGTCGAGTACAAATCATGCCAAACCAACCTAATTTCCTTCTTTGACAGTGTTATTGGCCTAGTGGATAAGGGAGAAGCAATAGATGTGATGTATCTTGATTTTAGTAAGGGTTTTGACACAGTCTGACATGACATTCTCATAAGTAAAACTAGGGAATTGTGGTCTTGATGAAATTACTGTAAGGTAGGTACACAAATGGTTGAAAGTCCATACTCAAACAGTAGTTATTAACAGTTCACTGTCAAATTGGGAGGGCGTAACTAGAGGGGACCCTGGAGGTCAGTCCTGGCTCTGGGAGTATTCAATATGTTCATTAATGACTTGGATAATGGAGAGGAGAGAATGCTTATAAAATTTGCAGATGACACCAAGCAGGGAGGGGTTGCTAGCACTTTGAAGGATGGGATTAGAATTCAAACCAAGCTTGACAAATTGGAGAATTGGTCTGAATTCAACAAGATGAACTTCAAGAAAGACAAGTGCAAAGTACTTCTCTTAGGAAGGAAAAATCAAATGCACAACTACAAAATGGGAACTAACTGTCTAGGTGGTAGTACTGCTGAAAAAGATCTTGGGGTCATAGTGAATCACAAATTGAATATGAGTCAATAATGTGACGCAGCTACAAAAAAGGCTAATATCCTTCTGGGGCGTACTGACAGGAGTGTGGTATGTCAGACATGGGAGGTAATTGTCTAGCTCAATTCAGCACTTGTAAGACCTCAGCTAGAGTATTGTGTCCAATTCTGGGTGTAGGGTGACCACATGTCCCAATTTTATCCCAAAATTTGGAGCTTTGTCTTATATACCCCACCCCATCCCGATTTTTCACACTTGCTATCTGGTCACCCTATCTGGGTGCCATACTTTAGGAAAGCTGTGGATAAATTAGAGCGATTCCAGAGGAAAGCAACAAAAATTATAAAAGGTTTAGAAAACCTGACCTATGAGGAAAAGTTAAAAAACTAGGCATGTTTAGTTTTAAGAAGAGAAGACTGAGTGGGGACCTGATAACAACCTTAAAATATGTTAAGGGCTGTTCTAAAGAGAAAGGTGATCAATTGTTCTCCATGTCCACTAAAGGTAGGACAAGGAGCAATGGGTTTATTCTCTAGTGAGGAAGATTGGGTTTGATATTATGAAAATCTTTCTAACTATAAGAGTAGTTCAGCTCAGGAATAGCCTTCCAAAGGAGGTTGTGACAGGTTTCAGAGTGGTAGCCGTGTTAGTCTGTATCAACAAAAAGAACGAGGCGTACTTGTGGCACCTTAGAGACTAACAAATTTATTTGAGCATGAGCTTTCATGGGCTAAAACGAACTTCATCTGATGCATGCAGTGGAAAATACAGTAGGAAGATATATATATATATATATATACACACACACAGAGAACATGAAAAAATGGGTGTTGCCATACACACTATAATGAGAGTGATCGATTAAGGTGGGCTATTATCAGCAGGAGAAAAAAACCTTTTGTAGTGATAATAAGGATGGCCCATTTTCAACAGTTGACAAGAAGGTGAGAGTACTCTGAAGAGAGGTACTGAATCTAAAGAAGATAACACTGCCTCTGACACAACAAGGTTGAGGGAATGGCAGCCACAAGGCATGAAGAAAGCTCTTGGAGTCAGCACTGTTTCTTCACTTCATGTTCATGCTGTTGTCGTACCCTTGGCCATGGAAGTCCTGAAGCTTTATTTTATTCTCATTCAAAATGTTCATAAGCATTTCTGTTAGTCCTTCTCCAGTAGAGTCATCCACAGACCAGAAACAAATAATGTCTTCCTTTACTTGGATACAGCCATCCTCCTCATCAACAAATCTTACTGTAAATGACATCTTTTCACTGTGACTAATGTTGGGAGTGCAGTTCATTATTATGGCACTTTGCCAAGCCGCAACAATATGTTATCAAGCACCCTCTTTGCCATAAGGTCAATCAATTTGTTTTGAATTGTTTTTCTTCAGCAATGGCCATAGCTTCTTTATGAACTACTTGACATAGGTGCTCACACATGGCATCATCGTATTTCCCAAGGAGCTCTACTAAACCAAGGAAATTACTGTTATGTTCAGCGAACAACTTATCCAACAAGCCCCAGAAAGCCAAATTATTCTTTGAAAGGAAGACTGTAATTGAGATCAGACACTAGAGCACATTCCTCCAATGCTGGGTTTCTACCTTAATAACGTGCAGATTTTCTGCCTCTATGCATTTATTCAACTTTTGGAATAGGCAGTAAAAAGGCCAGTGACTTTTCATGTTGCTGCAGAATATCATCTAGTTAGGCCAATAATTGTATCTGGAGAGTGCAAGCAGTGATTTGGCATTTTGTCAAATATTCTGCAACAAAAACAGAACACTTGGTCAGTTGATTTTGAGTAAACTAGCCAACACCAATTCAGTTTCTCATCATTCTCGAGCACTCTTTCATAGTGTGACTTTGAGAAGTGTCACTTCTGCTCATTTACTGGACACATCATATGCTTGATTTTGCCTGGCCCGTTCAAAATTGTATGGTTAATATTGGCAGAGTTTAGGATCACAGCCATAAAGCAGGATCTGATGTATCGATTTGTGGTGTGCAATTTTTCTCACTGCTGTTTCTGTCATGATGCAAGGCTGATTCTTCTTTATCGTTTCTCTTCTTTTCATGTAAACCAAATTTTTCTTTATCATCACTCTCCTTTTCATGTGAGCCACATTCTTCTTTATCATCACTCTCCTTTACGCTGCCAGGAAAACTGGACGATTCTCCATCACTTTCCTCACATTTCCATTCCTTATCTTTAGGTAAATCTGCTAATTCTTTAGGAATGCTAATTCCATCATTTATGCTTCAATCCTCAATTTCTTCTGCACTGGGATGATCCCTACTGCCTAAATCCTGGTCTATTGTTCTGTTTCAGATATTTTCCCATCAAATTTGCCCCTTGCTGCAAACTAGATTGCAATTGAACTTTTCACTTCCTATACTGAGCCCCTGAAGGTTTCTTTAGGGGCATCTTTTATTTTCCACAGGGGAAAACAGACAGTATTAGGGAGAGCAAAAGTCTATGCTCTGCAGTCTTAGAAAGTCATCAAACATTATGTGTTAAGCATGGCAAAAGAAATAACAGTATTTCTTTTATATTTTTGTGTAGATAGGGATTCAATAGATATCTCTGGTGTCTCACTAAATATGTCCTTTATGAGTAGCTACTTATACTCTTCAGGTTTTAAAACACAAGTACACTTTCACAATTACACAATAAAACAAGGTTCACAATATTGCAGCTGGGTTCTCACTTCACTTCAGTTTGTTCTTGTATCTCACCGACTGACTGGCTCCTTATAAACCCGCGAGGGCATGACTGACAACATTCTAGGAGGTTTGAGGAAAATGTAGTTCTCCGAAAGTCTGGAAGGTTCCACAAGATTCTACAAAGGTCCAGAACATTCTAGGAGGTTAGTGAAAAATGAATCCACATACGGAATACCTGAAACATTTTACTTCAAACATTCTATTTTCCCTTTTGTCACTAACAACAAAAACAGCACCCCAAGCCCGGCACCCCCCGAGCCCGGCAGCCCAGGTTGTCGCCTGGGTCGCCTGCTCCTAACTCCAGCCCTGCAAAGGATATTGTCTATCTGTCCTCAGCAGTCATTTACAATAAATTATTTACATACCATTGCTTTGCGATAAGGTCCATTTTCCTTCAAAATGGCTGTCAAGGCTCCTGGGGATAAAAACATAGCGGTGGTAATTGTCACCACCTGACTTCCTTATATAATTTGTTTGACTACCAGTTCCACCAGGTATGACTGTACCAAGTTATACTGCCATATCTGGGTTTCATTATTAAACCAAGCTTTTAACACTTTACCATCCTCGTCAACACTTCCACTTTTTAAGACTTTCACACACCCCAACTATTTAATTCCCTCTGTGCGCTGCAGTGTGAATTTGTGCAAAAGCTCCTTTTATCTGCACATACCTTTTCCTTAAATCACTTATTTATCTCCCGAAATGACACATTTCTCAGTGGCTCTGAGCTTATCTCTGTGCTCTTTAGCTACAATTACTGTTCTCTCTCTCTGACTTATTCTTTAAAGCTTCAGTGGTATTCAACAGACCTGTGCTGTGCTCTGTCAGTAATTCTTTTATATAAAAATCCAAAGCACCTCCTTCTATTATGTTAATGATTTTTTTCTTTAAGAGAGAACAATTTTCCCTTTTAATTTAAAACTCCTTAAAGGAGTTCTTTGTCCACCCTGCTCTTGTTGCCCCCTATCACTTTTCTAGGGAGGGTTATAGGGTCCATCTTTACATTTAATCCAACTCAGCACTGACTTCTTCACACTTAAACTCTTTTAATACCATTTTCCTTACTACTAGATAACATAAGAACCTGCAGGACTGGAACCTGGGTCTACAGGGGTTAGGAGCTACTGACCTGTTGCATTGCCACTGAAAGTTTAGAGTGGGCTCCTGCTGGAGGACCAAACGAAGCTAGACTCAGCAAGAAGTACTACCCAGCAGGGCCTGAGTGGTGGCCCCTCATAACCCATTGATTGGCTGATGCTAATGTTTAAACCAGAAAGCCAGCAGGGGAGCTGTCTGAGCAACAATGTACAATGGCTGCCTCCTTCTGCTCCAGAACCTGCTTGCTGTAGATTCTCAAATCTGGCTTCTGACTCCGGTTTGTCCTTGATTTTGCTATTTGCTTGCTGTCTATAACCTGGCACCTGACCTTGATATCCTGACTTGGCCCAACCCTGCTTATGCTATCTGCCTGCTGCCTGCAACTTGGTGCCTGATCCTGATTTCTTGGAGTTCTAAACTGACTTCTCCTGACCCTGCTACTCATCTCCTGACCACAATTTAGCAGCTGACTGGTGCGCACCAACTGCCCATGGCCCATAAGTGCTGGAACTAGGGGTGTTGCAGCACCCCCTGATTTGAAGTGGTTTTCTTTATATACCGGGTTTACAGTTTGGGTCAATGGCTGTCAGCAGCCCCACTATACAAATTGTTCCAGCACCCCTGCCACGGCCCAGCCTTGACAGTTTGCTTGGATTGCCTTCAATGCGCTGCCCATCCAACTCCTCCACAGATAATGGAAGGGGTGGACCTTTCTCCAACCAGCAGCTCCCTGCGGGCCCAGAACCTCCAGGACCGAGGCATCCATCTGTAGGCAGAGAACCTTGCACTACAGACCCAAGCTATGCAGTGTGCAATTCAAGTGCAGACACGGCATGAGCAGTTAGCCCAGTCGCAGGCCCAGGAGGGGCAGCTCGCTGCCAAAGCACAAACCTGTACCTGCCTCAACAGACCACCCACCACCTGAACTGGTGCCATTTGACCAGTGCCCAAATGGTTTGACAGGGATTGTCAAAAATTCTGGGGGGTCATGAACCAGTGCAGGCTGCTCTTCCTGCTCCACCCCTGAACATACCCCACACACCGAACTAGGGTGAGGCTAATAGTCAGCCTGCCCTCCAGTGAAGCTCTCAGTTGGGCTTCCCCCCATTGGAGCAGAACACCCCAGTGCTCTCCAACTGGGAGCCCTTTCTGAAAGCTTTTGCAACCACCCTTGATGACCCATATTGTGTCCGCTTTGCAGAGGTTGTCCTCTGGAAGTTTACTCGGGGCAAGGGTCAGTCATCTCCTACACTGCTCATTTCAGATAGCCTGTGGCTGAGGTTGAATGGGATGAGGCAGCCCAACTATATCAGTTCAAGTGGGGGCTTAATGGGGAGGTAAAAGATGCACTAGACTGCGTTGAAAACCCCACATGACTAGATGCCCTTATTGATATCTCCTTGTGCATCAACTCTCAGATGTGCAAGTGGAAGGAGGAAAGAAGGGGTGGCCTGATGCCCCTATGCCCACCCTGTAGAACAGAGTCCTGAACCCATGAAGGTCGACCTGGGTTGCTGACACCTGACCCCAGAGCAACAGAACATTGATGGCAGCCAAACTTCCATTTTTACTGTGGGATGCTAGGACATGTCCTTGCCTCCTGCCCAGCTTGAAAGAATTTAGGAAATGGGCCAGCTCAGGCCCCATAGGGGGATATAGCCTGGACACCACCAGAGCTCCGTTTTCTGGAACCAACTCCCTGCCCTAAAGTAACACCTGGCTTGGGAATCATGGGTCTCCTCACATTTCCAGTTGCTACTGTGGTTGCAGGTCTTGCAACAGGCACAGGAGATTCTCTCCCTTCTCCTCCAGCTAGCAATAAATGACTCTGGGACTGCTGCCAACCTTTATAGATGCTAAGGCAGTTCAAACCCTCTTGATCCCTCTCTGGCCAAAATCCACCCTGAACCTGGCGTAGACAATTGATGCCTCATCCCTAACTTTGAGAAAGTTGACTCAAGGGACCATCCTCTTTGAGGTCATAGTGGAAGGGCACCAAGAAATAATATACTTTGATTTGATCTGCTCTCTATTCTCCCTAATAACTCTTGTCATTCTTTAGTTGGAGTGACATTACCCATGGATCTCCTGGTGGTGGAGGAGCATTAGCTTGTTCTCCAAACACTGTCAGAAAGAGTGCCTTTTCCAACAAATCAACCAACCCCCAAGTGGCCCACACCCAGGGCTCCAAGTCTGGAAAAGACCCTTGGAAGCAAAAGCCAGGATGGTGGTATTTAAACAGATGGGAAAGGCTTCAGGCCAGAACTTCAGCCTCACTAACAAGTACCAAGACTGTCTGTGTGTGTTCAAAAAGAAAAACGCAGAATCACTACCCCCACATAGGGATTATGATTGTCCAATAGACCTGTAAACTGGGGCAAAGGTGCCCTATGGATAGATTTACACATGTCTGAACCAGATCTGAAGGGACTACATGTGTATATCCAGGAAAAAATTTCTAAAGGCTCCACTCAGCAATCCACCTCTCCAGCAGGCGCACCAGTCCTTTTAATGAGGAAAAGGAATGGGTCACTATGCCTCTGTGTAGACTATCACTTATTGAATCAAGTGACTATTCATAACAGGTATACCTTGCCCCTCATTCTGGAACTGTTGGACTGCCTGAGGACTGCCAGGTATGTAACTTGTCACTTAAAGTCCCAGTTTTATTACTCTCTCCTCATATGGAAGCTGTTAAATACCCTAATCGTTTTTGTTGCCCATTTTGTACCTTTTCCAATTCCAAAATATCTTTTTTGAGATGGGGCTACAAGATTTGCACGAGGTATTCAAGATGTGGGCATACCATGGATTTATATAGAGACAACATGATATTTTCTATCTTATTATCTAACCCTTTCCTAATGATGTTAGCTTTTTCGACTGCAACTGCACATTGAGTGGATGTTTTCAGAGACCTACTCACAGTGACTCCAAGATCTCTTTCTTGAGTGGCAACAGCTAATTTAGACCCCAACGTTTTATATGTATAGTTGGGATTATCAAACCTTTTAGTTCATTATGACAGTCAGAAAGAACTCGTATTGTCTGGTGACACGTCACCATACAGGGTGGGTACACTACTAGCCCACCAAATGTCAGATGGATCTCAGCATCCCATCAGTTATGCACCATGGTCACTAGCTCCAGCAGGAAAAAAAAAGATTGCCAGCTAGAATAAGAAGGGCTAGCTTAGGTTTGTGGGGTAAAGAAGTTCCACTCTTACCTATATGGCAGGCTTTATGTTATACACTCAGACCATTGACCTCTGAATGGTCTATATGGCGAGAGCAAACCTGTACCCTGATGGCATCTGCCAGAATCCAGAGATGGGCTAACTTATCAGCTTATGACTATCGTTTGGTTATAAATTTGGAAAAGCATGAGTAATACGGGTTCTCTAAGCAGACTTCCTTTACCGAAGAGCCCGATCAAAGTACCTCAGCCTACAGAAACCATCCTGGTGATTGCACCACTGTCCATTTCTCTAAGTGACGCCGCACAGATAAGAGAGACAGAAAGAGACCCATTATTGTCTCGAGTCCACAGAATGGTTACAAATGCCTGGACAGAGAGGGTAGGCACAGAGCTCCAACCTTATAATGCCCAAATGGAGTTTTTAAGTGTCCAGGAAGGGTGCTTATTGTCAGGTTCCTTGGTGATCATACCTCCCGTAAATAGCCCAGTGGTGCTAATGTTATTACGCAAAGCACATCCTGGCCTGGCATGCATGAAGGGGTTTGAATGCACTCACATATGGTGGCCAGGCATGGATCAGGAGAGCAAGACTGTTGTACAGTGGTGTGGGGTTTGCCAATCCAGCCTCCATGCGCCACCGAAAGTAAATTTGCACCAGTAGAAGTGGCCTCAGCAACCCTGGGCAGTGTTTCCTGGAGACTGTGCTGGTCCATGTATGGGAAAAAAAAATTAATAATAATTGATGCCCATTCCAAATGGATTGAGGCACACAGAATGCCCTTCTATACAGCCAAGGCTACAGCTGATAAACTTGATTTACTTTTTTCTATCTTTGGATTGCCTGAGACAGTGGGGACTGACAATGGTATCCAGTTCACTGGTGCTGTATTTCAGTACTTTATTTTAAAAAAAACAGCATCAAACACGTTAGATCTGCACAATGCCGCCCTTCTTCAAATGCTCTAGCTAAAGCAGGCAGTGCACAATCATAAGAGATGGAATGAAGAAGATGGTATATGGTGGCATAGAAGCCAGACTGGCCAGGCTCCTTTTCCAGGATTGCACAAGCCACAAAAGGAAAGTCACTTGCAGAACTCTTAATGCAAAGGAAACTGAGAACTCATCTGGACACTGTCCTGATATAGCTGCTAAGGTGAGGGAAAAGCAGGCAGCACAAAAGTTATATTATGATGTACAAGCATTACCAAGAACATTAGGTGTAGGTAATGCACTATATGCTCTTAATTTTCACAATGGCCCTGACCGGTTATCAGGTCGCATCATAGCACAGGCGGGACTACTTTCTTGGGTCATTGAGATACCAGATGGGAGGCACATTCATAGACGTCATAATCAGATTTGTCTGCAGTACCATGTGGCGTTACCAGTGAAGAATTCTCATTCAGATGTTGAGGTAACAAGAGTTACTAAGTCAGTAGACTATCTAATTGCTACATCCAGAGACAGTGAGATTGCTGAGACTACAGAAGACTTGAAAGTTACATCTGCAGAAATGATTGTATTGTCAGAAAGCTCTTCTACACCTGCTACTCATCAAGGAGCACCGGTGTTTCCACTGCACCATTCCAGAAGATCTCCCCAACCGAGAGACGGACTAGACTTGTAGTACTGTAGTAAGGCAATTGTGCTAGGGAGGGCAGAATAATCCCTTGTAATTTTGTGACAGTGAGGATAGTCTATCCCAACCTCTTAGTTTGGGTATTTTGTTTTGTGGTTATAATCTTAATGTTTTAAGTTGATTCTTACCAATAATTTACAGGGGAAGTGTAATGTTTTAGGTATTTTTGTTATACTTATTGCCACCTGGTGGCCAATGTGAGACTAACTCTTTGGTGTTAGAAGCCCTAAGGGTGTACTGGGCATGCTCCAGTGGCCGGGTGTGAAGAAGTTTTTCAGGATGGAGGCTGCTTGGTTGTTTAGATGAACCTGTAGCAGAATAAATGATCTCCTCTGCCAGTTCTAACCTGGTTTGGGTCTCCATATATTATAGATTTCTATGCTTTAAAGGTTTTGCTTTCAGAGAGTGCATAGATTTTAAGGCCAGATGGGACCACTGATCATCTAGTCTGACCTCTGTATCACACAAGCCATAGGACTTCCATGAATTAATTGCTTTTTCCAAGTCCAAAAGTTGTGATTCATCTGGAGCATTTTTTTTTAACCACAGGTATTAGAGTTGGTACAGTGTGTCTTGAAGCAAAGTGTAACAGACACTAAACAAAGATTTTTTTGTTTTTAATGCAATTGATGTGAGAAAATGTGCTCTTTTCACTACTGTCCCAGGCGAGACCAATTGCAGATCAACTGAAACCTGCAGCAAAGAGTGTTGTGTTGGGAGGAAAGTCATCTTTGGGCCTGACAGAAACCTACTGTGGATTTTAAGAGTTGGCTGTGATAACGTTTAACAGCATAAGCGGAACTGAGTATATGTGAGAAGTTGCAGAGTAATCATGTTTGTGAGAAAAATAAGAGATAAAGTAAAAAAAAAAAAAAGCAAGAAAAGACCAGTTTGAAGTAACACTAAAACTGTACTGACATGGGAGGAGAGTTAACCTGGAGATGGGAGACTAATACATATGTATAATATAATAAAAAATTATAAAAGTTCTTGTAATAAAGGGAGGTTGAAGCTGTATTGTCCATTGTTGGAAGTGACTGTGATGAGATCATCCCAGTGAGCATCCTGCTTGTGAGTAGTTGATCACTACTTGCTCAGTGTTCTGCCAGAATAAAGATTTGTTAGACCCACCTGCTGAGTGAATCTCAATCCAACAACATGAACTGTTAAATTGAAAATTTCTTAGTGTGATCAGATAAAGTTAAGGATTATGACCTAGAAAAATCTTTCCTCTCTCTGGCCCAATGACTGTTCTACTATTTATAAATAAACCCCCTTCAAGTTGAAATTGATGAAGGACCTATGTGTGATGCTCCACATATGGGCCCTGCAAATCTCAGTCTACCAGACTGACAGCCTCGTCGAACATTTTAACAGGACACTGAAGAACATGATACCGAAAGTGGTGAGTCAGGATGGGAAAGACTGGGTTAACCCATTACCTTGTCTGATGTTTGCTGTAAGGCAGGTTCCCCAGGCTTCTACTGAGTTTTCCCCTTTTGAACTTCTATATGGTTGCACTTCTGTGGCATACAGGACATTGCCAAGGAGGACAGTGAGGAATAGCCTAGCCAGGGGAAGAACGTTATTGAGAATGTTTCAGAGTAACAGCCATGTTAGTCTGTATTCGCAAAAAGAAAAGGAGTACTCCTTTTCTTATTGAGAATGTGATGCAGATGCAGGACAGAATAGCTCTAGTTACCCCCATAGTGTGGCAACACATGGAAAGGGCACAGAATACCCAACAGACCTATTACAATCGCCAAGCAAAAGTTCAGAAATTTCAATCGGGGCGATCCAGTAATGGTGCTGGTGCCAACCGCTGATCTACCACGTCAAACTACTGAAGCCCTGGCAAGACCAAGAAACACCACCCCAAGAAAGTAAACTGCAAGGGCAGGTGAGAATATCTCCCAAATTGACCCTGGAACAACAGGAAGAGGTCATCAAAAAGATTGAAAGAAACCATGATGTGTTCTCAGAGAAGCCAGGCAGAACCACAGAAGTTCACCATCTCTTCCTCACCAATCCTGGAGCAAAGGTGAAGGTTAAACCCTACTGGATCCCAGAGACAAAAAGAGAAGAGATCAGTACTGAAGTTAAGAGGATGCTGGAGCTGGGAATCAATGAGGAGTCAAGCTACTGAGAGACAAGCTGCTGCAGGGAGAAAGCCTGTTCCAGGGTGGAGGGCTGCTCTTCTCCCTACAGGGAAAGCTACAAAACAGACTGCCAGTTTAAGGGCAAGACTGGCACCGCAGGGCCAATAACAAGGTCACCCACCCTCAGCGTGAGAGTAGGGAAAGGTATTCTCCTTTGTTTTCAGTTGGAATTGGTTTCTCTTTTTTACCCCCTTTCGTTTGGCAGAGGGGCACTCCTCGGACCTGCCCCAGGCTTGGCTGGAGAATACTGAGAAATAAACCTCCAAGTGGGAGAGTGAACACCATCCAGAGTGGGGACTGACTGACTCTAGGTCCCCATCCCCAGAAGGGAAAGCACTGAGCCTCCCAAGACAAAGGAGGTGCCTTGCCACGGTATGTTATTAGCTTTCTATTGATATCGGTGATGACACCTTTTAGATACAGGTTATGACATTAGTGAGTTGGGGTACACTGAACTGGTCAGGCCAGCTGAAACTCACTACCAGATACCAGTGAGCCGCTTGCCTTATTGCATAGAGTCACAGTAGTACAATGACAAAATGAGCACAAGGTAACTTAAACTGAATAAATGATGAAAAATAAATTAGATACTTATCCTTTCAGTGTTAATTATCCAGGAAGTCATCAGTAACACAGGTAAGACATTTTTTAACGTATGATTTTAGTCTTCACAACATCTTTTCAAACATAGAAATGCTGTAAGGTTTCTGGGTATTTCACATTTCTTTTTGAACAATAGTTATGGGAAATGAGTCTTAAGATTGATTGATGCATTGCATTCCTGAGAAATCTCTAATGGAACTAATGGCAGTCCATGTAATCAAAGGTACAGGAGTTAAATCTTTTTCATTTATATTCTTTTCCTTTTGTAGAATGTGTCAGGGAATTATTGATTAGCTCTATAAGCAAATACTTCTCTTGTGAGTTCACAGATTAGCTCTTTCATACAGTAGATGGAAGAATGAAATGAGAATGTTGTTTCAAGTGCCATAGGGCTTGGAGGTTTTTATTTTTTGCTTACCTGCTTCCCCTTGTTCTTTCTGGAGTATGAGCCTGTGAATAATAATAAAAAAAACCCACTACTAATCAGTAAAGTTATTTGAGAAATATCATTGTCAAGGTTCCTCCCCCACTCTGAACTCTAGGGTACAGATGTGGGGACCTGCATGAAAAACCTCCTAAGCTTATCTTTACCAGCTTAGGTCAAAACTTCCCCAAGGTACAAAATATTCCACCCTTTGTCCTTGGATTGGCCGCTACCACCACCAAACAAATACTGGTTACTGGGGAAGAGCTGTTTGGACACGTCTTCCCCCCTAAAATACTTCCCAAAACCTTGTACCCCACTTTCTGGACAAGGTTTGGTAAAAAGCCTCACCAATTTGCCTAGGTGACTATAGACCCAGACCCTTGGATCTTAAGAACAATGAACAATCCTCCCAACACTTGCACCCCCCCTTTCCAGGGAAATGTTGGATAAAAAGCCTCACCAATTTGCATAGGTGACCACAGACCCAAACCCTTGGATCTGAGAACAATGAAAAAGCATTCAGTTTTCTTACAAGAAGATTTTTAATAGAAATAGAAGTAAATAGAAATAAAGAAATCCCCCCTGTAAAATCAGGATGGTAGATACCTTACAGGGTAATTAGATTCAAAACATAGAGAACCCCTCTAGGCAAAACCTTAAGTTACAAAAAAGATACACAGACAGAAATAGTTATTCTATTCAGCACAATTCTTTTCTCAGCCATTTAAAGAAATCATAATCTAACACATACCTAGCTAGATTACTTACTAAAAGTTCTAAGACTCCATTCCTGGTCTATCCCTGGCAGAAACCAGCATATAGACAGACACGCAGACCCTTTGTTTCTCTCCCTCTTCCCAGCTTTTGAAAGTATCTTGTCTCCTCATTGGTCATTTTGGTCAGGTGCCAGCGAGGTTACCTTTAGCTTCTTAACCCTTTACAGGTGAGAGGAGCTTTCCCCTGGCCAGGAGGGATTTCAAAGGGGTTTACCCTTCCCTTTATATTTATGACAATCATAAAATTCAAGTAATACATTATAAACATATTACTCCACTATGTCTAGTTTGCACTAAGGCATATAAGAAAAATAAAAATTGCTCTTTTCAGCGTTCGATTCAACTACATGAACAGAGAGGTTAATTCAAATAATGCAATCAAGATCAATGGCCAAGGATCTTGCTCCAGTTAGCATATAGACTCAAACTCTCCTATATGCGTAAGCCACTTCATCAGATGTATCTGATGAACTGGGTTATATCCCATGAAAGCTTATGCCCAAATAAATTTGTTAGTCTCTAAGGCACCATAAGGACTCGTTGTTTTTACTGATACAGACTAACACAGCTACCCCTCTGAAACCTGTCTCCTACATGCATAACAAATAAGCATACCCATCAAGACATTTAGCAATAACTCAAAACACTCAACCAGTAAACTACTAGATGCCCTGAGGACATTAAACTGTTACCTGAGAGCTTGCTTTTGCAAGTTAACCCAGTGATAGATTTCACACGTGTGGAATTTATTTTTCTAAGAAAAGACTGGTCCCTTGAGTTTTGCTGCTACATATCAACTGTGCTTTAATTTAATTCACGCAGAAATATCTTATCACTGATAAGGACTCTGTAGTCCCACAGGCAATTCCTGTAGAGAGGGCATTCAAAACACTTTTGTGCACCTATTACTTAATTGCATCCTTTT
Organism: Eretmochelys imbricata; assembly: GCF_965152235.1. NCBI lineage: Eukaryota > Metazoa > Chordata > Testudines > Cheloniidae > Eretmochelys > Eretmochelys imbricata. The sequence goes on from NC_135574.1 coordinate 23,847,186, forward strand.
TTGGGGTGTCTCACATCACCCCAATCTTCGGTTGCTGTCATGCTGATTGACACAGTAAAAAGTAAACTTTCCGCAGTCCTGCAACCCAGTCCACAGAAAACAGCTCCAGGGCTGTGGCCTGTCTGCCCTTCATTCAGCATCAGCAGGCTGGGAAGCACTGCCGGTTAGCCTCACTGTCATTAGCTGGATTGGCCTTTTCAGTTAAGTGACGTCCCAAAATACATCCAAGCACCAGGATCAAGTCCACAGCAACTTTGTTATATTAACTAGTGTAGGAGAAAGAGAGCCTGAGACATGAGGCCTTGTATTAAAGGCCCATCCTGAGACCTGAACTAAAGTAGTGGTCAAGCCGTGCTAATATACAGCAAAGTTGGCTGACAGGCTGTGAGCAGAAATCAGAATCTGGCAAGAACAGGGCTGGTATTGCAAAAACACACATTCCTGAGAAGTGCTAGGCACAGGACACTCATGCAAGCAGATTCCAGAAGGGTGGAACCAGAACATCCCAATACCAAGTATGGTATGAACACACTCCTCAAAGATGATACAAGGACACATTGATCCCTTCCTAAAGATAAGGTCAGGATGACAGGGTGATGGATAGAGATGTTTTGACTGAACCAACATGTACAAGATAAAGGATGGCAACCACCATGCCAGAGGAGCAATACATAATTTGTATTGGGGTACAAAGAGGAATATGTTGAATAGGATTGGTCACAGTACAGACCCCTGGGAGACACCACTATTTACGTGTCTCCATTCTGAAAACTGACCATTTATTCCTACCCTTTGTTTCCTATCTTTTAACCAGTTACTAATCCATGAGAGGACCTGCCCTCTTATCCCATGACAGCTTACTTTGCTTAAGAGTCTTTGGTGAGGGACCTTGTCAAAGGCTTTCTGAAAATCTCAGTACACTATATCCACTGCATCACCCTTGTCCACATGCTTGTTGACCCCCTCACAGAATTCTAATAGATTGGGAGGCAGGATTTGCCTTTACAAAAACCACATTGACTCTTCCCCAACAAATTGTGTTCATCTATGTGTCTGATCATTCTGTTCTCTGCTATCATTTCAACCAGTTTGCCCGATACTGAAGTGAGGCTTACCGGCCTGTAATTGTCAGGATCGCCTCTAGAGCCTTTTAAAAAAAATTGGCGTTACATTAGCAATCCTCCAGTCATCTGGTACAGAAGCTGATTTAAATGATAGGTTACATACCACAGTTAGTAGTTCTGCAATTTCACATTTGAGTTCCTTCAAAACTCTTGGGTGAATACCATCTGGTCATGGTGACTTATTACTATTTAATTTATCAATTTGTTCCAAACCCTCCTCTAATGACACCTCAATCTGGGACAGTTCCTCAGATTTGTCACCTAAAAAGAATGGCTTAGGTTTGGGAATGTCCCTCACATCCTCAACCGTGAAGACTGATTCAAAGAATTCATTTAATTTCTCTGCAATGGCCTTATCGTCTTTGTGTGCTCCTTTAGCATCTCGGTCATCCAATGGCCTCACTGGTTGTTTAGCGGGCTTCCTGCTTCTGAGCTACTTAAAAAGAAAATTTGCTGTTATTTTTTGAGTCTTTGGCTAGCTGTTCTTCAAGTTCTTTTTTCGCCTCCCTAATTTTATTTTTACACTTGACTTGCCAGTGTTTATGCTCCTTTCTATTTTCCTCGTTAGGATTTAAATTCCACTTTTTAAAGGATGGCTTTTTGCCTCTCACTGCTTCTTTTACTTTGCTGTTTAGCAACAATGCCACGTTTTTGGTCCACTTACTATGTTTTTTTAATTTGGGGTAAACATTTAAATTAAGCTTCTGTTATGGTGTCTTTTAAAAGTTTCCATGCAGCGTGCAGGGATTTCACTTTTAGCTCTGTACCCTTTAATTTCTGTTTAACTAACTTCCCCATTTTTGTGTAGTTCTCTTTCCTGAAATTAAATGCTATCGTGGTGGGTTTCTGTGGTGTTTTCCACACACAGGGATGTTATATTTTATTCTGTTATGGTCACTATTACCAAGTGGTTCAGCTATATTCACTTCTTGGACCAGATTCACTGCTCCATTTAGAGCTAAATCAAGAATTACCTATCCTCTTGTGGGTTCCAGGAGTAGCTGTTCCAAGAAGCAGTCATTTATGATGTCAAGAAACTTTATCTCTGCATCCCATCCTGAGGTGACATGTACCCAGTCAATATGGGGATAGTTGAAATCCCCCATTATTATTATTATTGAGTTTTTTTATTTTTATAGCCTCTCTAATCTCCCTAACCATTTCACAGTCACTATTACCATCCTGATCAGATACTGAATAGTCAAAGTGGACAATTTGTGAATATCTAATCAGCTAAAATTTGTTTGGAAAACTAGTTTAATCACAGAAAGGAGGGTCAGTTCATGAACAGAAAAAAGCTAAATTTAAATTATTTGATATTTAATGATTAATTTGCCCAGCTATGATATCAATTTATGATTTCTTGTATATTACACCACCCAAGAGTTCTGATAAGGATGTAAATCCCCAGGCTTAGGGCATAAACAAACCACTAACTAATGGAGGTTAGGAAGAAGCTTTCCTTGTGAACATGCTATTCTATAACTGCCTACAACAGAGTTCCTTGCATCTTCTCTGAAGCAGCTTGTACTAGCCACTGTTGGAGACAGGATGCTGGACTAGATGAACCACTGATCCAATCCAGTGTGGCAATTGTTACTGTACATATACCATTACTGTGCTGGTGTTCATTGAGTTTATTTTACACCTTGGCAAAATGGTATCAAGTTGAGTACATAAAGCCTTCGAATGTTCCCTGAAACATTTACTAAGACTATGATGATGTCCACGCATGCATCAATATGTTGCATAAGAACAGGAGTAAACCTGTTCAAAGGATAAATTTACTCCACCTCAGTCTCCACAAATTCTGTTTTCTGTTATAAAATCCAGCTGTGCCTTGGTGATGTATTATAATAGCATATCATTAGAGCTGTAGCAATCTGGCTGTGTTGTTGCAAGTCAGAGAAATGGCCAGAGTTCTAGAAATTGACCTATATTGTCAGATTTATTTTGGAATGGAAAATAAAATTGTTTTCAGTGTATTTCAGTCTTGCAATACTACCCCAGGCATGACTGGAAAGGTGAACTTTAAAGAGGTTGTTCTTTCAATGCATCATTAAAATGTACAACATGTAGCCATGAAGGCATGTGATTTCTTCTTTATTTCACAAGGGTTATGAACTCCCAAGTAAGGGGATAAGAGCTTTGCCAGTCTCTCAAGGAAGTCCCAAAACTGGAAACATTGTCCTGTGGAGAATTAGCTCATCTAGGAGCCAAAGTTGTGCAGCTTACGTTGTTGATCACTTCCCCATCCTACCTATTATCCTTCATTTGGTAATTAAAAGTCCCTCCCTCCTCTGATCAGCCCATGAGACCATAGACTATTCATGCCTCCCAATGGGAGGACACATGACTGCCCCACGTGTCTCTTCTGCCCAGTGACCCCCCCAGCCCAGGGCCACTGTGCTCTCCCTGCCCCATGGTACATGAGGGGGTGGGCTCTGTCCTTCTCCCGCTGCACTTCCCCCCCCTCCCCCGGCACATTCAGCCACTCTCCCTGGGAGCCGAGCCCAGACAGGGAGAGGAAGGGAGCCACTTCTCATGCCGGCTGAAGCTGGCCGCTCCTGACAGAGAGCCCAGTTGGGGAGGTGGCAGGCCTGGCTGCTGGGGACAAGGGACAAGCGAGCTGGAAACGTGCTGAGGGGAAAGGAAGGGTAAGGGGGGAGACTCCCCAGCCAGGCTCTCATAGGCAGCCACCATGCTGCACAAAGCAGTGACCTGAAGCAGCCAGCATAAGAAGCGTCTGGTCCCGCCCCCTCTGCTCCCTACGAGGCCTCAGCTGCCAGGGACAGGGGCTGAGCGTGCCCTGGGGCAGGTGCAGCAGGAGAGGGACAGAGCTCCTCTTTCTCCCTGCCCCCCAGCAGGCCAAGCAGAAATCTGCAGGGGGGGGACTTGACCCCACATGCCCCCCTGTGCACAGCCTATGCATGATACCAACCTCCATTGCCCACTTGTTGCATTTTCAAAAAAGCACCTTCATATTTTCTCCCATGCTGAACCTTACACTTGGGAGGTGTTTCCCATAAACATCTACAAAACTAATGCATTATTCTTCAGATCCCTCTTGTAGTGCACGGAACAAGCTAGTTTTAAAGTAGTCAAGTGGTTATTTTTACAGTGTAGCTGAACATCTGTATTTTAACAGGTTGCCTAGTTAACTATTAATTATTATTTGAATGCCTCTTTGTTTAAACTAAAGTGGGAAGCCAGATTGCTATTAAAGCATAGTCAGTCTGGCTAGCGTTTTAGCCAATATTTTCCATATCTTTAACCTTGTATGCCCTCTTGCAAACATATCCACATAGCATGTTTGATTAATGAGTTTATACCAGGAAGATATATGTCCTATACATTTCATAAACATATTCCTGGAGGAGACTGCTGAAGAGTGATAGTCTCAGCAGCCTATCCTAATGTATGAAATTCTTTCCAGCGGTCACAGACAGCTGATTCACAATTTAGCCAGGAATACTTACAGTGTCAGGGTGAGCATGCAAGAGGAGGCAGAAAAATCCCCACAAGTCTTGAGTCCTGGCCCTTATTTTCATTGCCCAAGCCCAAATTTCAGGCTCAATTCATTCTGAGGAGAAAGAATATCTGGCAATATAAATATTTCAAATTAATCTAGTTTTTCTTCCTATTGTAATTTAAATGGAAAATCTCCAAACTGTCTTTTAATATTTTAGAGAGACAAGCTAGATGAAGTAATATATTTTATTGAACCAACTTATATTGGTGAGGGAGCCAAGCTTTCAAGTTTCCACAGAGCTCTTCCTCAGGCATTCAGTTTGTTAGTGTTCTGTAAAAAAATGAGGAGGACTTGTGGCACCTTAGAGACTAACACATTTATTTGGCCATAAGCTTTTGTGGGCTAAAACCCACTTCATCGGATGCATGCAGCGGAAAATACAGTAGAAATATATATATACACAGAGAACATGAAAAAATGGGTGTTGCCATACCAACTGTAAACGAGACCAATTAATTAAGGTGGGCTATTATCAGCAGGAGAAAAAAACCTTTTGTAGTGATAATCAGGGTGGCCCATTTCAAACAGTTGACAAGAAGGTGTGAGTAACAGTAGGGGGGGAAATTAGCATGGGGAAATAGTTTTTTGTTTGGGTAATGGCCCATCCATTCCCAGTCTTTATTCAAGCCTAATTTAATGGTGTCCAGTTCGCAAATTAATTCCAATTCTGCAGTTTCTCGTTGGAGTCTGGTTTTGAAGTTTTTTTGTTGGAGAATTGCAACTTTTAGGTCTGAAATTGAGTGGCCACGGAGGTTGAAGTGTTCTCCGATTGGTTTTTGAATGTTATAATTCTTGACGTCTGATTTGTGTCCATTTATTCTTTTGCATAGAGATTGTCTGGTTTGGCCAATGTACATAGCAGAGGGGCATTGCTGGCACATGATAGCATATATCACATTGGTAGATGTGCAGGTGAACGAGCCTCTGATAGTGTGGCTGATGTTATTAGGCCCTGTGATGGTGTCCCCTGAATAGATATGTGGACAGAGTTGGCAACGGGCTTTGTTGCAAGGATAGGTTCCTGTTAGTGTTTTTGTTGTGTGGTGTGTGGTTGCTGGAGAGTATTTGCTTCAGGTTGGGGGGCTGTCTGTAAGCGAGAACTGGCCTGTCTCCCAAGATCTGTGACTCTCTTTTCCCTTTCTTCCTGCCTGCTTTCCACCATGCCCCGAGGCCTACTCCTTTCTTTTTGTTTTCTACTTGTTCTGTATCAGGGTTCTTGGGCTGGAAGTTGCAGATAGGTGAAAGAAGGTCATGATGATCACCATGCCCTTCCCACAGTACTCAATGGGAAGGGTGTCACAGCTAGTTGGAAAGATTCCCCATTGCCCAGGGTCCTTAAATCAGGCCCAAAATGATGTCAGTTAGATTTTTTGTCATCCTCTCAGTGTGTATGTTATGAGCTTTAAACTGCCTTAACACATCAGTCCCTGACCTATATGTTGTGCAGATTAGCCACGCCTTAGAACCTGACCCATGGTATATAGGAAACTTTAGCATTTTAAAAATCTCTTAGGAAATGTAGTGCTCACTAAAAGTACAGCAGAGGGCACTGGAAACACTTTCCCAATAACATGAGGCCAGGGCTAAACATGCTGTAATTTAGAAAGTGATATTGCCATTTCATAATTTTCCTTTTATTGATGCCAATCAACCAGTAAGTACTCCCCATCTATTGCATTTAAAACTAATCATTCTTGGTTTTACAGCTTGGAGTCTCAGTAATGCTGGGGCATTTCCTGAGGCAAACAAAGCCATTTAATATAATAAATATTTAAGGCCATTTTGGGCCAGTTTCACGTCCATCGATTTTGAGGTAAAATTTGGCTCTTCTAAAAACAAACAAAAAAAAGATGTGTATAAGTAAAAATATTTGTGGATGTCAGCACATGAGGCCCGTTGACCTTAATCTGGTTCTTGCTTCTTGAAAAATACTGGGAGAAGATTTGGTCAAAGGAAAGGTTCCTGTATCCATTTATCCCCACAAAATGGTCAACCTGCCCACCATGCCCATAGCCGCACCTAGTGCTTTAAATTATTATTACTTGCTATGACCCCGAAGACCAGAATGGACTTAAAAGTTAATTCTACATTTTGAAGCCTGATAACTGTATCTGGCATCTAGGTTGTTCCAGATAAATCACAACTGGTAAATCAAAACAGTATCACACAGTAGAATAACTCAGAGAACAGTACAATGCATATGCTAGAATAGGTCACATCTCTCTATCTCTCTACCTGTTGATTTATTCTGATGCCCAGCACTGTAGTATCTAAGCCCATCTAAGATAATAATCTACAGACATCTGTCCAAGAAGAACCCTATTCTTCACAAAGCACATCCAATCTTTCCTAACAGAGAAATCTTAATAGAAGTCACCTGTCTACAACCTGGATAAAAGTAATAACACTGGGCTAGCATAAGTTTGGCAGGGGGTCTGCTGAGACTGACCAGGGTTATTTCATTGTTTATTTGAGCTTCTCATCTATCTGTATCCACTTGTTGTCTCTTTTCTTGTACTAGAATTGTAAGCTCTTCAAGGCAGGAACTGTCTTGTTCTTATGTGTTTGTGCAGCACCGAGTAAAATGGGGCTTTGGTACAGGACACGCTCCTGCAATACCAATAAAAAGAACAATAATTCTAAGTTAAATTTAAAAAAAAATCATAGAATCATAGAATATCAGGGTTGAAAGAGACCTCGGGAGGTCATCTAGTCCAACCCCCTGCTCAAAGCAGGACCAACCCCATCTAAATCATCCCAGCCAGGACTTTGTCAAGCTGGGCCTTCAAAACCTCTAAGGATGGAGATTCCACCACTTCCCTAGGTAACCCATTCCAGTGCTTCACCATGCTCCTAGTGAAACAGTTTTTCCTAATATCCAACCTAGACCTCCCCCACTGCAACTTGAGACTATTGCTCTTTGTTCTATCATTTGCCACCACTGAGAAGAGCTGAGCTCCATCCTCTTTGGAAGCCCCCTTCAGATAGTTGAAGGCTTCTATCAAATCCCCCCTAACTCTTCTCTTCTGCAAACTAAATAACCCCAGTTCCCTCAGCCTCTCCTCATCAATCATGTGCCCCAGCCCCCTAATCATTTTTGTTTCCCTCCGATGGACTCTCGCCAATTTGTCCACAACCTTTATGTAGTGGGGGGCCCAAAACTGGATGCAGTACTCTAGATGTGGTCTCACCAGTGCTGAATAGAGGAATATAATCACTTCCCTCGATCTGCTGGCAATGCTCCTACTAATGCAGCCCAATACACCATTAGCTTTCTTGGCCACAAGGACACACTGCTGACTCATATCCGGCTTCTCGTCCACTGTAATCCCCAGGTCCTTTTCTGCAGAACTGTCGCTTAGCCAGTCAGTCCCCAGCTGTGGCAGTGCCTGAGATTCATCCATCCTAAGTGCAAGACTCTGCACCTGTCCTTGTTGAACCTCATCAGATTTCTTCTGGCCCAATCCTCTAATTTGTCTAGGTCCCTCTGTATCCTATCCCTACCCTCCAGGGTATCTACCTCTCCCCCGCAGCTTACTGTCATCCGTGAACTTGCTGAGGGTGCAGTCCATCCCATCATCCAGATCATTAATGAAGATGCTGAACAAAACTGGCCCCAGGACAGACCTCTGGGGAACTCCACTTGATACTGGCTGCCAACTAGACAGACGTTGATCAACTAGATGTTGTTCACTACCCTTTGAGCCCGATGATCTAGCCAGCTTTCTATTCACCTTATAGTCCATTAATCCAGTCCATACTTTTTTAACTTGCTGGCAAGAAAACTGTGGGAGACTATATCAAAAGCTTTCCTAAAGTCAAGATATATCACATCCAGAGCCAGTTATCTCATCATAGAAGGCAATCAGGTTGGTCAGGCATGACTTGCCCTTGGTGAATCCATGTTGACTGTTCCTGATTACCTTCCTCTCCTCCAAGTACTTCAAAATGGATTTCTTGAGGACCTGCTCCATGATTTTTCCAGGGCCTGAGATAAGGCTGACCGGTCTGTAGTTTCTCGGATTCTCCTTCTTCCCTTTTTTGAAGATGGGCACTATATTTGCCTTTTTCCAATCATCTGGGACCTCCCCTGAGGTTTCAATGATAGTGACCAATGGCTCTGCAATCACATCAGCCAGCTCCCTCAGCACCCTTGGATGCATTAGATCCAGCCCCATGGACTTCTGCATGTCTAGCTTTTCTAAATAATCCTTAATCTGTTCTTTTACCACTGAGGGCTGCTCACCTCCTCCCCATACTGTGTTGCCCAGTGCAGCGCAGTCTGGGAGCTGACCAAGGCAAAAAAAGGATTGAGTACTTTAACTTTTTACACATCATGTATCACATCATCTGTCACCTCCCCCAATTCAGTAAGGGTCCCACACTTTCCCTGACCTTCCTCTTGTTGCTAACATATCTGTAGAAACCCTTCTTGTTACCCTTCACATCCCTTGCTAGCTGCAACTCCAAATATGCTTTGGCCTTCCTGATTACAGCCTTGCATGCTCAAACAATATTTTTAAACTCCTCCCTAGTCATCTGTCCAAGTTTTCATTTCTTGTAAGCTTCCTTTTTGTGTTTAAGATCACTGAAGATTTTTCTGTTAAGTCAAGCTGGTCACCTGCCATATTTGCTATTCTTTCTGCACATCGGGATGGTTTGTTCCTGCACCCTCAATAAGACTTCTTTAAAATACAGCCAGCTTTCCTGGACTCCTTTCCCCCTCATATTAGCCTCTCAGGGGATCCTGCGCATCAGTTCCCTGAGGGAGTCAAAGTCTGCTTTTCTGGGGGTCCGTATTCTGCTGCTTTCCTTTGTTCCTTTTGTCAGGATCCTGAACTGGACCATCTCATGGTCACTGCTGCCCAGGTTGCCACCCACTTCTACTTCCCCGAACCAATTTTTCCCTGTTCATGAGCAGCAGGTCAAGAGGAGCATGGCCCCTAGTTGGTTCCTCCAGCACTTATACCAGGATGTTGTCCCCAACACTCTCCAAAAACTTCCTGGATTGTCTGTGCACTGCCGTATTGCTCTCCCAACAGATGTCAGGGTGATTGAAGTCCCCCATGAGAACCAGTGGAAACTTCTGTTAGTTATCTGAAGAAAGCCTCGTCTACCTCATCCTCCTGGTCTGGTGGTCTATAGCAGATGCCCACCACAACATCACTGTTGTTGCTCTCGCCTCTAAACTTAACCCAAAGACTCTCAACAGGCTTTTCTCCAGTTTCATGTTGGAGCTCTGAGCAATCATACCGCTCCCTTACATACAGTGCAGCTCCTCCACCTTTTCTCCCCACCCTGTCTTTCCTGAACAGTTTATACCCATCCATGACAGTGCTCCAGTCATGTGAGTCTCCCCACCAAGTCTGTTATTCCAATCACATCATAGTTCCTTGACTGTGCCAGGACTTCCAATCCTTCCTGCTTGTTTCCCAGGCTTCTTGTGTTCGTGTACAGGCTTCTAAGTAATAAAAAGACTAACCATTAGGAATCCTGCAGTGTTATAAACTGACACAAAAAGCATTGAGTCATAAAGGGGTCAGAAGTAACTAGAAAAGGAGGTGTGGATGGCCAAAAAGAAGTCAGGCTAAGGCATGTCAAATGCTGTCTAGTAGTAAGGCTAGCAGTAAGACAATGTGGATGAGCAGGTGCAAAGTCAAGTGAATCTATACTTCCCCAAAGGTGGTGGTTTGGGCCCTGGGTTTCAGTGTAGGCCCATCTCTAATAACTATAATTAAAACCATTAATTTATGGGACATGATTCTCTTGTCTGCTTGCCTTGTACCATTTACATCTGTGCCCGGTAAGTGCGAACTGGCTGAATACGACCTACCTGATTTGGTAGTGTCTTACAATTGCTTTGGACAGATGTACATGAATACACAAAGTGCTAGGTGTGGGTAAATCAGGCCCACTTTGCTTAAGAGACACAAGGCCAGCTTGTAAGGATGCATAATACTGTGCTTTTTTTACACCAGCTGAGCCTCTGGCCTGGAACACTGTAAAGAGACGGTGGTGTTTAATTATGAATTTTCAGTGTTTACATTATATTAGGGCTGTCAATTAATCACAGTTAACACCTGTAATTAACTAAAAACAAAATTAACGTGTTAATTTTTTTAATCGCATCAATCGCCTACCACTGGCCGGGGAGGGAGGCATTGGTGATGGAGGGGCTGAAGGAGCAGCCCAGAACTCTGGAGGCTGCGGGGGACTGAAGTCCCAAGGTGGGGCCGGAGCCCTGACAGGGCTAAAGCCCAGGGCCCCCAGCCCAGAGTCTATATTTGAAAATATAGAAAACATCCAAAATATTTAGATAAATGGTATTCTATTATTGTTTAAGAGTGCGATTAAAACTGTGATTAATCACGATTAATTTTTTTAATCACTCAAGAGCCCTACATTTTATTATATTCAATAAAAGGAATAAACATCCCTTGTTAAGAATAAACATCCCTTATAAGAGAGACGTGGGAGATAACTTAATGAGAGAGTAGCATGGTAGGGAGTCACCATGGTGGGGGGAATATAGAGCAAGCAAATAAAGAAGCCTTCCCATCTACCTGTATCCATCACTTTAACTTGAATTAACAAGAGATACATTAAAAAAATATTATCTATGTGCAGTGAACTGTCTCCGTAGAATTCCTTGTCTGAAAGCTACACATACACTAATGAGATTCAACAGGTATGGGTCTGACTTCCCACTGCCTTGCATCTTGTGTAGTCAATTGCGCCTGCCCGTGAGTCTGGATAGAATAGAGGGGGAAATACACATAGTTTCAGTTAGGGCAGTCAGGAGAGGAAAACAAATGACACATCAAAATAGTAACTGTCATTGACTTTGATTTTCCTAATGTTTTTGAGATTCTTTTAATATCTTTTGTGAAATAAATAAATGACTGGGGAAATAAATAAAAGCATATTTTCCGTTTTAGCCTTATAAGCATATTTTCCTTTATAGCCTTTTTAACCTACTTCTGAACTTGGGGGTTATAGTCATTCAAATTTAAGATTAATAATTTAGAGTTTACCTCAGCAGATTGAAGGATAGCAATGCTTTTTTGCTAAACCACAAAAAAGTTATTGTCATTCTGTGTTTCTAACAGATTTGGTCATCAGAACAGCATTGATATATAACACCATAAACTAGACAGCTTCATTACATAAGAGATTTGGATTCTGCAGCTGTTTTTAGAGGCCACTCTATTTAAAACCTGTCTGTTACTCCCAAACCCCAGATGAACTGGCTGATTAAAAAATAAATATGTTGTTTACTTTCTTGAAATATGCTCAGCCTGGCCAGCCAAGGGCCTCCTAAAAGCCAAATCTGCACCTAGAGTTGGTCCCAAAATCTGTCAGAAAACTAGTGCTGACATTTCTGCCTGCCATATACAATGGTAAATTAACTTTAAGGACTTGATTCATGAAATAACAATTTCCCAGAATGTTTCTCATAGTTTTGTGATTAATCTACTTGCAATTCTTTTTAGGACAGCCTCTTCACATAAAGTAATGTTTATATCTGAGCTTGCCTAAAAGTTAGGGGCCTGATTCTTTGCTGCCATGCACCTTGTCTAGTCACTTGCAAACTATATAAAGTGAGCATAAAATGGGTGCAAAAAGCTCTAATTAGAGCAATGGAATGAAGAGTTCTAATTAGGTAGAATTCTATACATAAAGAAATGACTATGCAAGGTGCAAGGCAGTGGAGAATCAGGCTAGTGGTGGAATTCAAAGAACTCAACAAAATTAAAAGATGTCTACGTCTCACCTGTTTTGCTAAAATCATAAGCTCATAAACCTGTAGCTACATTGTCAGGATTCATGTCATGAAATGAAGCAGGAGGAGAAAAATCTCTGGATTAGAGCCTCAAATCAGCAGAGTTACTTTGAAATCAGTGGATCCGCACCAATTTACACTTGCTGACCCACTGACATTTGGCCCCTTCTGTGCTTTTATAAAGGGATATCATTCCGATATGGCCAGAATAATTCATTTTTTCCACACATTGTTCAGAGCCTGTGTTATGTATGTCAGAATAGATGATCATAATGGATCCCTCTAGCTTTAGAAATCTCTAATCCATAAACACTGAAAGAGGTGTTTGATGCTGCCCATACAAGAGCTCTTGTAGTGATCTTGGTGACAATGATATGTCAACTCACCTGCGTAGAGAAAATGTTACCCAATGTTAAATAGCAATAACACTTACTGTGTTAGGTAGAATGTACATCCTCAGCCAGATGCCATCCATCTTCTCTGTCATTGAAAAGTGAGTAAATGAAACAGGGAACTTGATGATCTGGAGACTGTGAGTACCTTGCAACACCAGGTCAGCAACTTGAATCAGCCCAGTTCATAAATTACCTTCAAATCTCTGCTAGCTGATGATTGTCCAAGTTGAAATTAATTGTTGATGATTTCAGGCCTGTTTCCAATGGGCAGACACTGACACCATAAAAAATAACCTTTACACTTCCTACTTATCACAACTCTTGTTGGAAAGCTCATCCCACCAGCCTAAGTTTGAATGAGCATGGAAAAATGTTACTGCCAAACTTCCAGCGAACCCTCAAAACAGAGGATAGTTCCAACAACTAATATATAGCCTAGTGCTGCAAAAGGGCTAATTTCACAAAGCTGAGGAAAATTATCAGTAAATCTGATTGGAAAGAAAACTATAGACAGAAAAGTTTGAATGAAAATTGGTCATTATTTAAGAAGACTTTATTAGATGGCTAAAAAGCCACAGATTCACAATTAAGAAAGAAGATAACTTTGGGTAAAACCCCACGTAGTTAAGAGGGGAAATGAAAGCTGTTATTAGAAATTTTAAAAAATACGTAACAAAAGAAAAAAAAGGGACGCTGACAGCAGCCAATATAAATTAGATGTTACAAAGTGTAGAAAATTGATAAGGAAAGCTAAGGATAGCAGAGGAAAAATCATCCCTGGCAAGGCAAAAAATAGTATAGAGTTTTTAAAGTATGTCAGGAACAAAAAAAACAAAAAGAAAATACTAACAATAATATAGGCCCATGATTAAATGGAGAGAGAAGAAAAGACAGAAGTATTGAATAAATATTTCTTTTCACTATTTGGAAAGAAGCAGGATGATGTACTCATATCACAGGAGGCACTACTTTGCAATCCTTCAGTAACTAAGCAGGATGTTAAACAGCATCTACGAGAGATAAACACTTTTAAATCAACAAGCCTGGATAACTTGAATCCCAGAGAGTTGGCTGAGGAGATCTCTGGCCCACCTATGTTAGTTTTTAAATAACTCTTGGAATACTAAGGAAAGTCCAAAAGATGGTAACGGAGCTAATGTTATGTCAATATTCAAAAAGGGTGAGCAGTATGACTGAGGTAGTTATGACCTGGTTAGGCTAACATCAGTTCTGGAGAAAATAATTGAAAAGTTGATACTGGATTAAATCAATAAAGAATGAAAGGATGGGAATATAATTTATGCCAATCGATATGTTTTTACAAACATCAAACATAGAATTTTGCCCAGTTACTCCTGTATTGAGCTCAATAACTTGTGTTTAACGGAAGCATGTCTTCCAGAAAGGCATCCACACTTGATTTCAAGACATCAACATATGGAGAGTCCACCGCTCCCCATGATAGTTTGTTCCAAGGTTGATCACCCTCACTATTAAAAATTGTCTTATTTCTGATTTGAATGTATCTGCTTTAACTTCCAGATATGGGTTCTGGTTAGGCCTTTCTCTGCTAGACTAAAAATGCCCTTCGGTAACTGATACTTTCTCCCTGTGAATGTACTTACACATGATAATCAAGTCACCTCCTGATCTTACTTTTTATAAACTAAACAGATTGAGCTCTTTAAATATCTTCCTGGCATTTCTTGATCCGTAGACTGTGAGAGTTCTGCTGCAAGTATTTAAAATTAGAGTTCTGTTGCTTTGTTTAGGTTGTTTTCTGCGGTTGGTTTGTTTCTGGTCCCCGGCTGCTTAAGTGTAACCCTTGGAGTCAAGTTTCTGGTGCAAATACCTCTATTAAGCCAATTACTAAAACTAACATCCTGGCAAAGACATTTATTCTGACATTCAGCATTTGAAATTTTACATTTGTTTCCTTATTCCCATGTATGATATTGAATTCTGCTGTGCTGTACTCATTGCTATATTAGTGTATACTCAGTGTCCAGCTTCAATACTCTCATGCCCCTTATTTTGTCCTAGCTCATAAAAGTCAGTATACTCCTAACTGGGTTTCTTATCTCATCTAATTATCTACCTATATATTTATACTCTGCTCATACTGTAGTAACCTGTTAATCTGTAAGAATTTATATTCTAACTTAACTGTTATCCAAAATGTTTTACATATTATACATAAATAAATACATTAAAATGAAGATTTACTTTCAGAAATTTTGTATTTTGCTCACAAATTTATAACGAGATATAATAGCTTGAAATATTGCAGTGAATGTGTAACAGGACGGTCTGTCCCTTAAGGGCCAGGTGGGCCAGGAAACATCTATCCCAGTTCTGAAGAGAAACCCAGCAGGCAGGTGCTGGGAATAAGCACCTCGTGATTGAGTCTGATTCCCAGCTGGAAGATATAAATGAGGTCCTCAGCTCCATAAGTGAGCCTGGGACTAGAAGAGGGCTCAGAGTATGCTTTCCTGTAGCAGCAACACAAGGCTGTGAAATGGCAAGCAGGCTTTGCTGACCCCCGAGGCTAGATGAGGACCAGACCCTTTAGCTACCAAAGGATCACACAGTCTCAGGATGTGTCTACACTACAATAGCAATAAGGTTTTTTCCACCAATGTAGGTAATCCATCTCTCTGGATTGGTGGAAGAATTCTTCCATTGATCTAGTTACAGCTACAAATAGGGGTTACACCAACTTAACTACATTGCACAAATAGGACACAAAACTTTTTACAGGCCTGCGCAATGTAGCTAGGTCAGCCTGGGGTTTTTTTTAGGTGTCGAACAGACCTCAGTCAAGATAATGAGGACTGTAAGATAAAGAGGATATTTCAAAGAGGACTAGTTCAAAGCAAACTATCAAACTGTTAATGATTGGCAGTAGATCAAAGTGAACTAATAAACTGTGTGGATGCTGTTGCTGAGCATTAACAGTTTGCTAGTTTGTTTTGGTCTAGTACAGTTTCCAAGAGGACTAGATCAAAGCAAACTAATGAACTGTTAGTGTGCAGCAGCAGGGTCCACAAGGTTGCTATGACCATAGTGTGAAATTATCTATTTTTTACCGTGATGGTGCTGTGAATTATGCATAACTTTACTATAACAAAATTATACACATAGTTATTGTTCCACATTTCCTTTTGGAGGAATGAACTGAGCCCTGAGGAAAGGGCTACAAACTGAACTGGGTATGGCTGTCTCTTTATCCCAGGTGGGTGATTGGGTCCACCAGCCTAGAAAACGGTATGCACTAAAATTGTAGTAGTGGAAATACATGGGAGAATATTATCCTGTTTGTGAGCAGACCAGCAGGAAACTTGTGCTAGAAGTTATGTGTCTCTTGTTTCTACTAAAAGATAATTAAGCATCTTCCCTTTTATCATTGTATATCATTAATTGTTATGAACTGTTTACTATTAATTACAGGAATTACATATTTTCATAGGCATCTCTCCATATAATTACTGTCAGGAATAAACACTTTAGTACTGCAGTGAAATTGAATTCTGTCAGATAAATTAGAACACTAGGTTGCTGTACAATTACTGTAGCAAATCTGTAGTTTTTCCCCCTACTCAGGGGTCTAATAGGCTCATCCACCCCTCTTGACCACCGACCAGAGGTGGATGGTGTTACGGTAGAGCCCCTTCTCTGTTGACATGACTGAGGGGGGCTGGGCCAAATCTGAGTGATGTTACAACCGAGCGTGCAGTTTGCAATGTGACTTTTGCAGTCCTTATGGCACTCATGGACACCAGGCACCCCCATCGCTGGGGAGAAGTGAAGGAGAGAAACTCCCAGTCCCCAGGATGTGGGAGGACTGGATCTGAGCTTTTGGTGCTTCCTGGGGAAGCAAGGATGCAGAAGGCGGATGCAGAACTGCCTGGGCCCTGGTGCAGATGGTGCTCTTCAGCCTGACCACCACTCTGGGTAAGTGTTCGGGGCTGGGTGTGAGGCAGTGAGACTGGGGGACTGGTGCAGGGTGGAGAGTTCGGAGCTGGGTGCAGGCCAATGTGGGGAAAAGAGCACAGGTCTGGATCTGAGGCAACAGGAGGGGAGTGAATGTGGAGCTGGGTGAAGGAGGAGTGTGAGGGTCCTGGTACAAAAGCAGTGTGAGAGCTCAGGACTCGGTCTGGGGAGCAGCAGTAGGGTTGCTTAGAGTTGGGTGTTGGGGCAGCTGGTGGGGAGTGTGTAGGACTGGGTGCAGGGCCACAGAGAGAGAGAGCTCTGGGCACCTTCCTAAGGAAAACTGTGGTTGCACCCCAGCCTCCCACTCATGTAATTTCCTGCGTTCGGTTCTTAGTATCTTAAAATGCACGATCATTGTGTGATTATTTTTTCATGAAAGTATCTGATGTGCTCAGCTATCATAATCTCTATGCACGCGACAAAGTAACAAAGAGCAATCCAATTGTATTTGAAGGTATGGCAGGGACAGAGTCAGAGCACCTGAAGAAACAGAGTTCTTAGGAGAGACAGGTTGAGGGTATATTTTAACTCAAGTTACCTACTTTACCTCAGCTCAGGAGAGCGGCCACACTGTGAAATAACACTCAAGCTGCTGTGTCCACACTGTTGCTGCACTCAGCCATGTGTAGTGCTAAGACTTCTGGGGGCACCCACGTCCCCAGCACTTTTCTGTCCCAAGAGAGTACCCAGCCCATTTTTAAGGAGCAGAGTTTAACTAGGCAATACCTAATTAGCTCTCTGCTAGGAGTGCTTCCCTGAGCTCACTCAAAACTCTCTGGGAATTAACCCAAAATATTCCACATCATTGTCTGTGGCCTGGATCACATCTAAGGGGCACCAAAAGGACTGTATGTTCCATCACATGACACCCCTTCACACACAGGGCCCATGGACTGATCTTTGTTGATACTGATATCCCCGTCTCTTGGGAGAAAGCCTGCATACAGGTGCTGCTTCCCTAGGCAGTGTTGACCTTGGAAAGTGTAAAGTAGCAGTTTAAGATCCCACCACGTCAACTGAAGATTTAAATCCTTTATGAGGTGTAGCCAGTGAAGAGTCATGGGCGAAAGGAACCCCCAATAGGCAATTACTTCAATGGGTAACCATCACCCACCTGATTGCAAGGCATTCCTTTTCTACCATTGATCTTATAGAACCATACAAGTATAGGATCATCTCTCAGGATAGATGCTTTCAACTCCGGTATAGTGTCAAGTGCTGAAGAACCTAGATGTTTTGGGACAACACTATTCTTAGAATGACCTCTTGAGGTCATCTGGGGTATCAGAGTTTGCATAAAGCCAGAGCACTGGAGTAGCAATTACTGTTGGAGAATGTTATTTAGCATCATAATGACTAGGCTTCTGTATCTTGGACTCTTGCATCCATTGGCTCAACAGTAATGCAAAAAACTACCATTTACTTCTCTTTCTCTGAGAGCAATCAAATAAAGGTAGAGAAAATAAATCTGCTTGTAAGCAATGTGTATGTATAAAGGTGGAAAAAAGGGAAAGCAGAACTCAGAGTGTTTTATAACTTGATGGTTTGGGATGTACAACAAAGACTTGATACAAAAATGTGAAAAAAATCAATAAATAACTGCACTACATTGAGATTATTGGATGGAGGGTTCCATCCCTGATAACTGCAAAGTGCTTTGTAAAGATCAATTAATTTAATTAGCCGCACAACACCTGGGGAGATAAGTATGTGGAGGTTTATTATCTCACATTTATAGACAGGGAAATAGAAACACAAAAAGATTAAATGACTTGCTCAAGATTACAGCTCATACAAGAGAGAATGAAAGAAAACTGTTTCACAACACATTTCAAAATGTCAAAATCATGTTTGTTCAGAAACTGGACAACTTTTTGTTTTGTTTTTTCAAAATGTTTCAAGAAATATTTTTTGAAACAATTCAAAATATCTTATTTTGTTGTTCTCCTATTTCTCCCCTTTTTTCCCACTGACTATAATAGTATAAATGATGTCTTTTTGTTTGTTTTTTCTCCCCATTGTAACATTTCAAAACTTCCTCAATTTTTGGAAAAGTTAGAGTGGCACAGTTAGAGTTTTATCTTTCCTTTTTCCTCTGATTTCAGTGGGAGCAGGTTTGGGTCTTTAGCATGCAAACTATTTCAGTCACTTTTTCATTTGTGTTGCACTATTCATGAGCTCTTTGTTTTGTAGTTTATATTGTAATGAGCTCCTTTAATTCCACCAAATCAAGTGAGAAAGCCTAAAAATAAGGACAAAGAGGAGAGTACATACATGGTATAAATCAAAACAATACTTGAGGCAACATGGAGTGAAATATATGTATCCTAGAGTTGCTAAATCTTCAGACCGGTACTGAATTTGATAAGCAAAAATCCATTGATGCCAATGGCAGTTTCCCTGAGTAAGGACTACCCCTAAAAGGTATAGTAACACTGTGTGTCTTCCCTTATGAGAATGTAGTCATCATCCAACCGTAATGGTTCCAAACACCTCAGAAGCATTACAGAGCGCTGTGGTGTGGGTGTGGGGACAGGTACCAGCAAAAAGAAGGTGGACGTCTCTCTCTTCAAACCCAGACTCGGGCAGGGCAGGTACCAGCAAAAAGAAGGTGGACTTCAACAGCTGCTGGGCTCCGAAACAGTGCAGTAGGTTGGGGTTTAGCTGTTCATTCGAGGCTAAGGTACTACATTTATGAAGATTTAAAAAAAAACCCACAAAAGTTAGAAGAGGCTTAGGTGTGGGATGTTGGAAGCTTTAATAGAGATAAACTAATGGACAGAGAGCAGATGAGCTGGTCAAAGATGCATGTGAAATTCATTTATCACAGGCCCCTGTAGTTTTTCAAATGGCTCTACAATATACCACATGGATAGTATGTCAAAGTGTGTGTGTGTGTGCGTGTGTGTGTGTGTGGATATAGGGATGTGTGTGTAGACAGATTGATCTATGTGGGGGGGGGAAGAAGCACATGTATCAGATTGGATTTATCACTAGCTTCAACTCTACCAATGGAACTATATCACTCCGTAAAATGTAAATACAAGTTTTCCCAATTATGAAACATTTTTAAATGTACTCTTTACACAGAACAGGATACATTCTGTCTTCAGATGTACTCAAATATATTGTTCAAGACATCCACTGAAATCAATGAGAGCTAAGAGTGTGCATCTGGAGACAAAATTTGCCATTTTATGGTAGCTGTTTAGTGGTGTGAAGGAATTAAGAACATAAGAGGCAAAATAAAACAGCCTTCTGCCTGTGACAAAACAAGAAATAGAAACTCAAGGTCCATCTTCCAAAATGGGAACATTTAGTAAAAATCCAGAAAATGATTATCATCTTTTGTGCGCATCATTGGGTAGAAATATAAATCCCATCTGATTCTTCCATTATGGATGTCTCAGAATACAGCAAATAACCTCAGCTTCCTAAAAGGTGTGAGTCCTTGCATGATATCAGTGTTATTCCTAAATGCATAGGGTGGAATTAAAGGTACCTGACTTGGCAAATGAAAAAACATCTGTCATTACCACAGTAATTAGCACCCACCCTAGATAGAGGAATAGGGAGGTGGGTCTTACCTTTCAAAAATTACTTCATGTCTGAATTAACCTAATAGGAAATCCACCTTGGAATATATTATATGCAAATTTTATCCTCCTTCATAGACTTTAGAATAATTGACTTTAAGGTCAGACTTCAGTTCAGTAAGCCAAGTAATGTATTGCTTAGAAAGTTGATTTTTGATTCTGAGTGCACATTGATTACAGACTTTGGTAGTCATGCTTTTGACTTGTATCTCCAAATCAGATATCCAGTCCCTGTTATCGCCTTTACTTCCCTCTTTTACTTTTTTCATGAATTTCTTCTGTTTTGTGTTATGGAATAAATTCATTCATTTATAACTTTTAATTGAATTCTCCACTTTATGGTGCTGTTCCTTGGAGCTACTGTGTTAAGGGGAGAGGGAAGTGAAAGCAGCAATGACTGGTGCAAAGCCTATAGTGTCTCACAAGCAGTCTTTTTATTTTATTTGTAATTTAATTTGTTAGATTTACACAATTTCTAATCCACAGGGTCAAACAAGGGAGGCCATTATAAAAAGATAAATTACAAATTAATGTTAGAAGTTAAAATATTGGAGCTGATTAAATGCTAGTCACAAAAAGTACAGGCTCACCATGTGCCCCAGTCCCTAGAAGTACCATGAAAAAATGCAGAGGAGTTGGAAGGAACACCACGTTTCCTAACAAGCCACTTGATCAGTGGGATCTTATAAATGAAGAAAATCAACATACTGCAATCTCTCATCTCTCTTCTAATTTACTAATGTCCAGGGGGGAACGTAATTTAAAGGATTTACCGGTATGCCAGAGTCCTGAGCAGGGGGTGGGGCCTCAACCGGAAGAGGCGTGGCCTCAACTGGAAGGGGTGGGGCCTTTAAATCCCCTGGCCCTCTAAATCGCCACCAGAGCCCTGCTGCCACTACCCCGGGGCTCCTGCAGTGGGGCTCGGACAGTGATTTAAAGGGCCCAGGGCTCCGGCCACTGGGGGGAGCCCTGGGCCCTTTAAATCACCACTGGAGCCCTGCTGCTGGAGCCCCCGGGGTAGCGGCGGCAGCTGGGGGCTCCAGTGGTGATTTAAAGGGCCCGGGGCAGTAGTGGCGGTTGGAGCCCCAGACCCTTTAAATCGCCATCCGAGCCCCACTGCAGGAGCTCTGGGGTAGTGGCAGCTGGGGGCTCCTGTGGTGATTTAAAGGGCCCTTTAAATCACTGCCTGAGCCACCTTTGCTACCCACTGCTTTAGTTCAGGCCTCAGACCAAGCCTCTGATACAAGGGCTTATGCCTTAGGCTCGGCTCTCTTCCTACTACAGTCATTTCATGACAAAAATGAAATCTGGTTTATTTGACAAGAACTATTTTCCATAAAACCATGTTGATTTCTATTAATTATATTTCCATCTTTTAAACTTTTTTATCAGTTTGAATCCCATATTAGCTTTTCCAGCATTTTGCCTGGGGCTGATGTCAGGCTAACTGGTCAAAAGATACATGGTTAGTCCCACTTGCCCTTTCTGAATATTAGCACAACATTAACACTCTTCTTGTCTTCTGGAATTTCCCCAGAATTCCAGAGATCTCCCCAGTCAATTTGTTTAGGACTCTTCGGTATAAATTATTTCAGCCTGTTGAGTTAAAAATGTTTATCCATAGTAGATGTTATTTAGCATGATCTTTAGTAACTGATGGACAGGAGGGTAGTTCATCATCCTTATGTAACAAAACCCATGGAAGAGAAACTTGAACAGTGTGGCCCAACCGATAGAGCATCTAACTAGGAGTGAGAAGACTGTGTTTCCATTTGCAGGTGCCTTTTGGCAAGTCACTTCACCTCTTTTTCCACCTTGTCTGTTTGGACTGTATGCTCTTTGGGGCAGGGACTGTCTTTTTTTATGTGTGTACAGGGCTTAACACAATGGGGCCCTAATCTCAGTTGCGGACTTAGGCATTATGGTAATGTCAACAATATTAGTTTATAACAGCAAACTCTATTTGGTATGATATGAACTCTGTGAGAACAAAGCATGTCAGTATAATTCCATGATTTCAAAATAATTTCCCTGTGTTTTTTTTTTTTAAACAGAACTCCGCTTTAAAATCAGTGGAGAAGTAAGTATAATAATCAGTGATATAAAGTTACACAGGAGGAACTAGGAATTCCAGACTCT
This sequence comes from Eretmochelys imbricata, assembly GCF_965152235.1. Taxonomy (NCBI): domain Eukaryota; kingdom Metazoa; phylum Chordata; order Testudines; family Cheloniidae; genus Eretmochelys; species Eretmochelys imbricata. The sequence continues at coordinate 23,869,748 of NC_135574.1, forward strand.
ACACACTAGCTTCGTATGGATAAAAATAAGGCTTGATCCTGAAGCCATTCTACATGTAGAGGTTGGAATTCATACTCTAACCTCTTCCCATAGGACCAGTACACAGAGATTGGATAAAGTGATAGACTCCACCCCGTGGCCTCTGAGGAAAGGAATTAAATCATTTTGCAGCCCTTCATCAGCCACTATTACAGATTTATTTCTGTAATAGGAACTATGACTCTTCAGAACCTCCTAGAGAGTAGGACTGGATCCTTGGATCCAGTGGTCATGCCTTCAGTGTTTGCTGAGCTATGTGAATCCCAGATCTGCCATACCCTAGGAGTGTAGACTCCACACAGCAAAGAGACCATAGTGTCATTGTATCAAGTGCATTCAGAAAATCCTCCTGGACTGATGGGAAATTTCACCCTCGACTCCTATTGAAATTTTAATGGAAGGTTTGCTTATTTCAGACCTGTGGCTTCTATGTACAGTCAAATTGCCAAGTTTTTGTCTGTAAATGCACCACAGAGAATATACATGATAAAAACCTTTTGCATTATTAGCAATGAAAAAAAGATCATTTATTATTCCTCAATTATTCCATGTTTGATAATGTTAAGCTCATTTAAATCCTGAGAGATAGTGAAGAAACAAAGTTATTACAGTGATAAAATGCATAAACCTATTGGCAAGCACAATCCATGCATTTAACAAATTTTCATTGAATAAATTACTAGAATAGGTCAAGCCCCTTTTATTTTAGCATACCTAAAGCAAAATGCATTTGTTCACATAATTTATTACACATTAAGCTAACCACTTAATTCACTGATGCTATTTTGCTTTACTAATGTATGTATTATGTCCCATATACACCCTTTTCTATTCAAGTATTCTACATCCTTGGTTCTAGTCAAGTAAATTACAGCAAAGCAATTCAGTGCTTTTAATACAGTAACCATGCTGACCTCCTAAAATATGAGCCTTAAGTATGAAAGAATATTAAATGAAAGCCATCTTTACTGCAATTTTCAGATCTAAAATGGTACATGTACAATCCTTTCTAATTTAAAGTATAGTTCCAGCCTGGAAAGTGACTGCAAAAATGGCACCTGCTTACATAACAGATCTGTTGACTTTACTGATAGATATGAGGTTTTACTGCTTTTTCCTCCTGTTAGAACTAAAGAGCCAACATAGGGAAGAGAGAGACAAAATGGAATCTATTCCTTCTTGTGCATCACCAATCAATCATTTACTAAATTCCAGTCACACATTCTTGTTCAAACCCATTGAAGACAGTATTTTTACAGGTGTAACTGAAAGTATAATTAAGCTTGAGAACCTGAAGATGTATGAGAAGGAAAGAACCAATTTGACCTTCAGACCCCTGGTTGAGTTTTCAGGGCTGGCAATTAGGAAAGCTACATATCAGATGTGCTCCCATTAGCAGTAAATAGCAAAGTCACGGAGCAGAAATAAATTTGGCATTTGTGTAGTCATTTTTGAGAGAACGGCACTTTAAATGTTATTTAGTATCCTAAATTCATTTATCTATGTGTGCATATCACTGCCCTCTACTGAATGTATTCTAATGTATGACTGTTTATCATTTCCCTCTACTAGTTAAGCTAATATCTCTGTACTTTTCTTATTAGCTAGAGACCATGGCCCAGATTCTCAAGGTAGTTAGGCATTGCTCTGCTCAGCTTTGCAATGCCTAACCACTAGACAAACAGCAGCCTACTGGTATCTTCAGCCCCAGTCTAGGTTCCCCATACAATGCATGAGAAGAGTTAATCACCTAAGAAAATGATATTCAGAAGCCAGCAAGCTGAATGTGGAGCTACCTAACTAGCTAGGAATGAAATACTAAGGACTGTGTTGGGGAGGATCAGAGATATAAGAGGGGCATAGGCACATGTTGCACTTGCTGGCAGAGCAGATATAGGCACCTTCAGCTGCTCATGTTCCTTTGTCATGAACTATCTCCTGGTATAGGCCCCCAGACCAGGTCAACCATAGGCAGCTTTATGAAAGTTGGCTGGTGGACACTTAAGCACCTAGGGGAGTTAGGCACCTAAGGGGTTAAGTGGCTGCTGAGCGGTGGTTTTGAAAATGTCAATGATATCTAAATGGTGTAGTTAAGCTAGTAAAGAGGCAGATAAGCCCCTTTGAGGATCTGGACCCATGTGTTTTGGAACTGAAAGCTATTAATATTAACAATTTGTGTGTGTGTATATATGTATGTATATGTGTGTGTATATAGATATAGATATATGGCTGTGACTTTAGGGCCCTCGTTCTCATTTACACTGAGGCCACTTTAAGCCACTCTTGCAACATATATGATCCTTAAAGTGGGAGTAAATGATATTTACAGTCTCTTCCAGGTCCCTTTACATGACTTGAAAGGTGTAAAGTGGCCTTTCAGAGAATATAAGAGAATTAGAACCTGTGGTGTTTAGTAGAGGCCTTGTTGTTCCTGCCTCAGCCCTAACAGTCACCACATTAGCACTGAAGGAGAACCTACAAAGCTCTAATGCATGCAGAGGTTGTTCACCTCTGCTTGGTCTCCAGGGACCAGATCATGAGGTGGTGTAAATCGCTGTAGCTCCATTGATTTCATTGGAGTTATACTCATGTACATCAGCTGGGGATCTGAATCTTGAATTGTTGAACGTTGCAATTAACAAGTGCGGTGAAACAGTCAGTACCTAGGATGATGATCATCAGCGCTTGAGACTGGATGGTTCTAGAGAAGGGCACCTGCCTGCGGAATTCTCTACCACAGTAATTCAGATTCAGTTCATGCCTTGCCTTCCTCAGAGCACAGTGCACTCATCTCCTTTTAGGAACATAGGATGGGAGGAGATCTCCTAGGTCATCAAGTCCAGGTCTCTGCTTTCACAAGCAATTCCATCACATACACCCCTTCATTAATGTATCAGGCTCCATTTTAAAACTAATTAGGTTGTTTGCCACTACTTCTATGTGACAGGTTTCAGAGTAACAGCCGTGTTAGTCTGTATTCGCAAAAAGTAAAGGAGTACTTGTGGCACCTTAGAGACTAACCAATTTATTGCTTAAATAATATTGCTCATGCTCAAATAAATTGGTTAGTCTCTAAGGTGCCACAAGTACTCCTTTACTTTTTACTTCTATGTGGAGGCTGTTCCAGATCATCACTCCTCTGATGGTTAGAAACCTTCTTCTAGTTTTCAGATTTATTCATGGCTGGTTTATACCTATTTCTTTTTGTGCAAATTGTCCTTTAGCTTAAATAGCTCTTCTGTCTCCCTGATGTTTACCACCCCCCTGATATATTTATAGAGTGCAATCATATCTCCTCTCAGCCGTTGCTATTTTAGGCTACAGTCTTTTCTTGATAAATTCAGAGACATGCTGCCTGGGAAATTAGATCACCATATTCCCACATCAAAAAGAATGGACAACCTTAGGTACATAATCACAACAGCAGAGAAGATACGGACATATCCAGGACAAGACTGATATTTAAGTTCTTGTATTCAGTGCCTAGATACCATGTTGACTGGCACTCTATAGACACAGAGATGATGGTATATAGATATAATACTGTCACAGAATAAGACTGAGTAAAGCAGTCATTCATTTTAGCCCTGGAAGACACTGCTGATTTCACCACCGCATTAAATAAAACTTTGGCCAAAGAAGCAACACACCCATCCCTGTGTAAGATCAGCAGCGCTCACCATTATAATTCAGTTCTTCAATATCAAAATTATTTTCTCAGATGTCTCTTTCTCAGACAAAAGAATGTGAGATGGTTGCCTGAATACAGCAAAAGCATACAGCAAAAACAGGCAAGAAATAAAATACCTCTTCTACCCATGTATCACCCAACCTTACTTTCCACCCCGTGATTTTCATACTCAAGGTATCCCAAATCATTTTACAGAGCAGCGAGTAAGATGTTGATAGTGCAGTAACTCTGTATGTCAACATGCTCAGCTGTAATATATGCAACAATAGCTCACACCAATTTTTGTCTACTGGAAAACATATTTTTATTGGATAGAGGGAACAGTGGCCAGGATGGTTTGGTTAAGCTCTACGCTCATCAAAAAAAATTGAAGAGGTTTTAATTGCCTCTAAAACCAATAGCGTAAAGCTTTATTTATTGTCTCATTTGAAGTCTCCATTAACAGAGACATGTCTATTAGGACTATATGTCAGTATGGCCGTTCTTATGTTCTTATGTACATATGTATGAATGAGAGAACAGACAACTTTCATTCTTAGAGTAATTGTTTTGAAACTATTATTGCTTGACTTGGCTAGTAGCATTTTTCAGCCCCACCATTCTGTTGGAAATCAGGAACGTTGAAAAGAATGTTCAGATGCAAAGGCAAAGTGCTGATGATACATTTTGCTACATCTGCCTAGTATATTAAGCAGTACTAAACAGGTTAGTTAGCAAAAATATAACGTATTGGAATAAAATTACCATTTTTACAGAATCCGTCCAATCTTACGGTTCACTATCTAAGTACAGCCCATTACCCTAAAGCAGCTGTTAACAGTTAATGCTCGTCTCCATAACCAGCAATAGACACAAATACTGGGCCAAAGGGCAAATTTTAGTTCTTTAGATATTGCTGAACTATAGAGGATGCGTTAAGAATTTAACCAGTTAAGTAATAGTTTAAGTGAATCACAGGTAGAGGTAATGGAGAGTTGCTGGAATTGAATTAATCTTCAATGCTGTCATTATATGGTTCCTTCTCCTGATGAGGTTTTATACAGTTGCTGTACATCTTGGGATTTTTGTTCTGGAATATGTCTTTAGAGTTTTTATTAAAGTTTTTCTTTCTGCTTTCTTGTGGTGTGGTTTGATTGATTTAGTGACAATTAGCTTCCCAGCCTGATGTATAGTTACTGTTCCTGATATAGGGATAGTTATTCAGCTAATGTATACCTCAAAGGATATCACTAGAAAGATTTGAAGGACATTGGCTGAGTAAAATATGTATAGGACAAGCTAAATATGGATGCATCCATAATGTTACAACTTTTAAAGGAATCATTAATATTTAAAAGGAACTCATCATGAGTTTTCCCACCCCCCATTATAAACTGTTGATTAATCACTGATAATTACAAGCCGGTTGTTATCATCATGAGACTACACATAGAATCACTCAGCGTTTGTGACAATACTGTTGTTTTAAAGACACAGATTCTGGCACCTGAATATACTTCATGAATCATTTTGCCTCCTTGGTATCACTTTAACCCATCCAATCAGTCAACATTGTTAATAAAATCTCAGGAAATATTACGAGTTCATGTAACCCATGTTTTTCAGATCAGTCTCTGTCCTTCAAAGTGAGTATGTGCATATTAATTTGCCTAATTCACATATATAGTGATTAGGTTATTATAGTAATTGAGATTCAAGACATTTATTTGAACTGGTTAGAATGCTCTAAGTACACTTTAAAATAAAAAGAGAAACAAATGTTAAATTTTAGGGGATCCTTTCACCTCTGGGGAAGGTCAGTGGTCCAACTTCAGCCCAAGTTGGAAATTGTTACCATCAGGTGAATTTTGTTTTGCTTTGTTTTTTTGTGTACGAGTATGATTTTTCAAACACGCTTAAGTGATTTAGAAGCACCAGTCTTATTGAAAGTTAATGGGGCATCTGTACCTAAGCCACATAGGTGGTTTCTAAAATCTCATGCCTAGAAGTCTGTGTTAAATGTGTTTGGTGTCTGGTTCACCTCCCACAGAATACTTTTGTGTCCATATCACAAAAGCCACTGCAATAAGCTATACTTGGCACCTGGGTTAGCATTCTCAGCAGAGTTTAAGTTCTATGTGGGTATGGGGACAAGCTGCTCTTTCACCATTAGAGGTGGTTCATGGTTCAGGCTCACTGGCAAGGCAGTATAGGGAAGTTTGTACTGTATCTGTACTAATAAAAAAAATATCTTGTCCTCTTGCCTTGTCAATCCTTTAGAAAGCTGTGTTTGTTCTGGGAAGCCACAAACACTAACCCGTGGCAGTCAAAATACCGTCACCTAACAACTGTTTTTAAAATTTCTCTGTGATATAACAGTCCCATGAGAGTCTCAGTAAATTTATGTTGTCTGTTCCTAGTTTAGACTCCTTGGCACAGGGAACACTTCTACTAGTGCCAAGCGTACTGTCAGCAGTTTTGTAATAAAAATAACTCAGCGTGACACTTTGGGGAATCTATGTAAACTTATGAATTCCATTTGGTTGTATTAACTTTATTTCTAACGATCACCTTCATTGTGACTTAGATCTTCCACTTTATCGCCGAAAATAGACAATGTCTGAGAGATTGAAACAGGGCCATCAACAATTCAACAGCTCTTCCCTGGTGGAATAATGGGGACTACCAGCCAAAGACTATTGACTTGCTAACGATTCTTATCTGTTCTAACAACCCTCTATTCCCAGCACCGTGGGAATGCTGGAAAATTGAAAAATCCCAATGGGCAGAGAAAGAGAAAAAGATGTAGCAAGCTGCTTTTAAAAAAAGATGCTCTCTCACAAAGGTAGGAGACCATCATCTGGGAAAGAATACTGAATAGCAGGGTTGGAGGAGCAAGTCGGACCCAGACCCCTTTTAGGACCCTATACAAGACCCAAAGGGATCTTAAGAATAGGGTCAGATTAGCCTTTGGTGGGCCCAGTGCCCAGACCATGGCCCCACCCCCCAGGTCCACCTGCATTCCACCCCAAGGCCTCTCCTCCACTCAGCCTCTTCCTCCTGAGGCCCTGCCCGGCACTTCCATGGGGAGATGGGGCAGAGAGGAGTGCGCAGCAGGTGCGGGGAAGGGGCAGAGAGGAGTGAGTGGTGGGCGATGCAGGGAGGGGCAGAGAGGAACGGCGGGTGGGGCCATGGTGAAGGTGCTGGGGCCCCTTCTGTGTGTGGGCCTGGTGTCCCAGTGCCATTGTAAACCCAGTATGAAATGGCTGTATGAAAACCCTTGGTCAGATTCCTCTGGAGATAGGAACTCAGGGCAGCCAGCTGAGGTTCTGACATTGCATGGATATGGCCAAACAGCACCTTGGCCCCTGGTTGCAGTTTGATCAGGCAGTCATAGTTCCAATTTGGTGGTAGAATGTCAGCGTTCTTTTTCCCAAAATAAAAGTGGCTCTACTTGGGGAGCTGTCCACCTAACCCATGGCCTGGAACAGACTAAACCTTTCAGGTCTTCGTCTCAGTTGTTCATTACATTTGCAGACAGAATGAATGGCAGTCCTTTTTCCATGCAAAGGATTTCATCATGAATATCTGTTTGAATTCACCTGTGTTACCAGCTGACTAATGCAAAGCCACCAGACAGAGTATTGGGACGTTCAACTAGATCCCAAGTGACCTCTGTGGCATTTCTGGCTAAGATGCCCATATTAGACACTTGCAAGGCAGCAACCTGGTCATCATGATACACATTTGCCTCTCACTAGGCTATTTCTCAAGGATCTAGAGATTATGCTAATTTTGGAGGAGTGGTCATACAGTCCCTGTTTACATAGACTGCAAACACAGACAGTAGAATGGACATGTGCAACACATCTCAAAGAACAACAGTTATGAAAAGGTTAGTAACCATTTTTATCTGCAATGTGCTATGGCAGTTGGGCCTACAGTACCATGTTTTCATCATGGGGCTGGGTGGATTGACTTCGCAGAGCTTGGTTCTCGTTGTGAGCTGTGATACTTGGGATTGAAGCATGGGGAGCTCCTTCTGGGAGTGCTCAACCCATTCAGGCATCTCCAGTACTCTCTGGGGCATGCCAGGCACGGAGTGCCCTGCTGACTCTATGCTCCTCCAAGGTAGGCCTTCACTACAGGCTTGGATCGTACAGGCAAACTGTCAGGATCCTGACAAGGGCAGTCGGGACCAAGGGTCAGAGCATGGTCAAACCTAAGACTGAAAGTAGTGGGGGAGTTTCTAGTCAAGTTCCAGGCCAGGGTCAATACCAAGGGTCAGCGTCTGAATCAGGAGGCTCAGGGTCTGGGTCAGGAGGCAAGGTCTAAATCAAGGTGGGGTCAAAACCGGGAGTTCAAGAGCAGGAATGATCATGGCAGCTACAGAAGATCTGCAATGTTACTTGCACACTTCCTGGAATGTCCCTTGGGTTTATATAGGGCAGGGAGCCAATCAGGAGCCATGAGGCTACTATATGTCAGACCCCATAAGGTGGACTTCCCATGGCCTGTGTCCACATTAGGTCATGGGTAGTGGAGTACAACTGGTTATAGCTGCTGCTTTGTGGCAGCATGGAGGTGGATGCTGCCTGGCAGTTCTACAGGCCCAAATTTGAGACACCCCCGCCCCCCGCCGTGCCTTACATATTGAGTGTGAGATGAAGTTCAGGTATGACACTTGAACCTACAGAACATCTAACCCATATGCAAACATAGGGCATACTGATCCACAATGATACATGTGTCCAAATGAAAAACATGTGGAAGTATTTCCTATTTATTTTCATTAAGTTCATCCACAGATGATTTTTAAAGAGAGAGATTATATGCCAGACAGAGTTTTGGCAATGGAAAATTCTGATATGAGTGCATCAAGATTAAAACACAGAAATTATCTTAATCCCCCACTTCCCACCAAAAGCTCTGCTCCCATCGTCCCATCCATCAACCTTGATTGTCTGCAAATGAACTACTATTAAGATCATAAAAGTTTGGCATATATGTGTATATATAACCACAAAAATGTGTATGTCCAAAAACAAACAAACAATAGAGATGCTAATGTAAACCCTGTGGGCTGATGCTCTAGAGGGAAGGAGCTCTCTACTTCAACTGTTGGTAATCAGAAGAAAGGACAGCCACAGAGCTGCTTCATTTGCAGAAGCTATTTATCTATAACTACAGATGGACAGACACTCCAGTGGGGAAGGATATTGCTTTCAAGCTATTGGTGAACAGGGAAAATATGGCTATGAAGAGAGCTTCATTTGCCTAAACTTTCTACACAGAGTTCCTCTATTGACACTTTGGGAGCCACCATAAATACAAGCTCAGAACTGGCTGAGTAGTGGAACTGAACTGAGAGAGGAGAGGTAATAAAGGGCTTCAATTTTATGAGGAGTGGTCCCCAGTAGCAAGCACTCTGCTGAAGGCTTCTATGTGTTACTGGTTCCCTGCTACTGTAGCGACTGTGCTGTTGAAAACACTGATTGTGAGAAAGGATGCAGACTGAGAACTTCACCATGAGAGCTGTTGTAGAGGCTTGCAATGGGAGCACAGAAGTGTCTCCTTGATTAGATGCAATGCAGAGAGGGCTCTTCCCTGAGACTGCAGAGGGGGGCAGCAAAGCGGAGTGAACTCCAGTGAAGCTCCTCCTACCCAGCCATTAAATAAAGCAGAAATCCAGCTGGGTTAGGTTGGGGAGCCTCAGTATAGTACCAGGCTGCACTTTCCAAAGAAGTAACCTAGTAAAAGGACATTTGCTTATTGAACATGCCCACTGGCAGGTGGGGAACTGTGTTAATGAACTGCTGCCAAAGGGGGAGTGTTTTACTGATCATTCATTAAGGTGTATTGTTGCTGTCTTTTCTCAAGTTGATGCGGTGTTCCAAGTCCCACTAATAATTTTCAATTGTTCCATAAACAGAGTGCTTGTAAGTGGGGAAGTATTATCTACGAAGGGTGCCCAGAAAAAATATTTAGTGATCCCAATAATTCTGAGTGAGGGCTTGAGCCAGTGTTTAGTTTGAAGAGGGGCCCATAGTTATTTGAATCTAACCCTTTCAGCTGCTGACAACACCTGGCAGAAGGTTTATACCATCCTGAGTGAAGTAATTTTTTCTCTGTGTTTTTAATAACAGTAATTTTCTGTAATAAAAGACTATTTTTCCTTTTCCTGAATATAATAGTAAAATAGTAATGTCTTGGCATGATTGAGCTCTCAAAGGAATTGTTTTATATATCTTTAAAATGTCTTCTTGATGTGTCTTCTGTGTTTTGCTTTTGACTTTCACCAGAAGTAATGGGAAATAAATGACAGTTTGAGGCTCAAGGTGAAAACTGAGGTCATACCATTAATCATGTTTATGACCTACTCAGTCTCTTGTCGAAGTCTCTGTAGCAAAGCAAACAATATTCTACTGGTTTTGATCTTGTTTCTTGTGTCAACTGTACTTCAGGAAAAAGTCACACACAAAAATGAGATGAATAAATCCTACCCACTTGTAACCACTTTTGCTGACAGAATTTTATTGGACTTTTTTTTAAAAAAACAAGTTAAATTGCATTGACAGAACAAGTAACAACCATATATAAAGTACAAATATATCTTCACATAAAAATCAGCAAGATAATACTTTGAGGCCCCTTGACATTTAACTGACTTAATTTGGCATAAAAGGATCAGATAGAAGCTGTCTTTTAGTATGTATCACTACAGCACCAATACTGATTAGGGCCTCTGGACAGTACTGTAATTCAAATAAATTAATATTAAAAGGTGGAATATTCAAGCTAACAGTTCTAGCCTCTCTCCTATAACTATCCCCATTTTACAGATACAAAACTGAGGTACAAAGAGACCAATGGAAATATACAGTCACACAGAAAGTATATAACAGGGCCAGGAATAGATCTCCCAGGTCTCCTGGCTTTCTGGGTGACATCTTAGCCTTACTGAAGTCAATGACCCATGGATTTCAATGGAATCAGGATTTCACCCTCTGACTCACAGTTCTCTGACTGAATCAAAAAAATAACATCCTTCCTTAGCCCTGACAGAGTTATAAATATCAAGGCAAGGAAATTCTATCACTCCAAGAAATAAATTATTCCAGCAATGATAACATAACTGGTGGTCCCCAGGTTATGCTTTTTGGCCTTATTCAGTGGTCCCAATTAAAATATCAACATTCATGCATGCTAGTCTGGGAATCTGCATATTTTGAAGGCACTCAGAAGCCATGTTAAAGGTTGAGTGTTGCAATATCAACCTATGTTGAAAGTGGTCTTTCGGGTTTCAACATGCCTTCCTCTTCTTTCATCTTTTTCTCTCTCAGTTCATTTGCTGTTCTAGGACAAGCATAATTTAAATGAATTATTTGGCCTCACTGGTGCCACCCGCTTTGGGTACTTTCAAACACTGATTCTAGGGACCACTGGGGTGGGGGGGGGGGCGGGGGAAGTGACCTCCATCCATGGTCTCATGTCTAAGTTTTGCCATAGCTGTCCATGTCCAGTGTCCATTTCTGACATGGCTAATAAGAGAAGCTTCCTTATGTGTAAGAAACCCTCAAGTAGAAAATCATGAATGAACCCGTACATTTGGAAAGTTTTTTCTTTGCCCACCCAAAGATAGAAGTCAAACTACACCTATGGTGATGGTTGGTTATTTTTGAAATCTATGTGTGTCTGTAGTGTAGCCCGTGGAATCACAGTTGAAGTTGCCCCCCACCCACCAAAATCTGAAATGGTGCCCCTGGTCAAAGGGTTGTAATTTTCCCAGCCTTCTGCGACAACACACATGTTTTGTTTTAACAGCACTGGAGTTCTTTGGAGCTCTGCAGCTCCTTTCCTACAGGCCTACCCCCAGCATCCAGCAGGTTCAGCTCCTCCCCTACACTGGCTAGCATACATACCATATACCAGCAGCCCAGTCCTTATACTGAAAGAACTGCTGCCTGGCTAGCTTCCCTTGCTGCTGCTGCTATTGCCGCCAAGAACAAGGCAAGTAGGATGCTGACCTAGGCCCTGGCTTTGTAGGCCAGGCCAGCATTCCTATTTCATTCAATGCAGTTGCCCCTCAAGTTGTTTTCCTGAAAGTTACTTGTTCTAAGAGAGATCTCAGCGTAGCTCCAGTAATGTCAATTATTTTCATGACGATTTGGCTCAGTATATAACTAGCTAGAGCAATGTAACTAGAGCTAGCTAGGAAAGGAAAACCTTTGTGTTCTTTTTTATCAGTACTTTACGGTTTTGTCTATATTTTCAGACTCGCTATGGATGTAACTCGGTACCCTGTAATGATGTACTATGACCAAGAAATTAAAAAGACACTGTTTAGTAACGTTTCCCCTTTTCACATACCTACTTCTCCATTCATAGCTGCTCTGTAACATACTAATTAAAAAAATTTATGATGCTTGAGCAGACAGCATGGGTCATCTTAATGCAAACACCAGAAAGGGTGGGTGGGTAGGAAAATGTAAATCAAAGTGAGATCTTGGGTAGGATGATAATCCAAAGAGATAAACCAGTTTCAGAGAAGCAAGCACTGAGAAAACTCAATTATCATCATAAAAGTCAGGCATTGTCTTCCTCCTCCCCCATTTTTATGAGTAAAGCTAATTATTCTCAAACGGCCCACGTATAAAGATCTCTCCTCATGGTGTTAGTTGCTTTTACAACATTGAGGTTGCATACAAATATTTGGGGATTTTGGAACACATTTTCCTCTCCTCTTCCCCCATTTGGAAAACAATATTAATTTCAGCATCTTAGATTAATAGTTTTAAAACCACTGCAATGGATCAATTCCATAGCATCTGATAAGTCAAAAGGTGCTTTGTTATTAGCACTAATTCATTTGTATTAGTGTGATACACAACGAAACTCCATTGTCCTGTCTTTTTCCAGGTGTGACAGTTAATAATGTAAACACAAATTGACTCTTTAGTTTTTAAAAAGACTATTGAGTTTCATTTAGTTTATTACATTGCATCAGGCTGAAAGCAGTGCTTAAAATCAGGATGCATAGGCTTTCTTCATAACAGTAATATCTCTGCTTACACTGCAGGGTCTATTTCTAACTTGCTTCCTGCAGATCTGTTGTGTCATGTAAAATAATTATTTTTAATCTCTTAATGCCATTTTCAGCCCCCCGCACGCCGATGGATTTTTTCAGAAGACACTCTCCAAAAGCTAGACATGTAGTGACATTTTGGAAATGTTAAAATTCTGTAAAGATCCATACAGAAAGCATGGTAAATAATGCAGTGTAGCACTCTACCTTTCTTAATAGTAATCTGGGGTTTCCATCACCCTTTGTTCCCCAGCTCCTTTGTACACACACTCTTCCAGTTCCAAAAGCCGTAACCATCATTCACAGAAGCAGCAGATGAGAAAGACCAGTTAAGTGTGCAGTATTTTTTCTGCATCTTTTCATCACAACCATGACAGTTCTATGCATTTTTAAAAGAAGCATTAAATCCCATTGAAAATCATGTCACGAGGCGTTCAGCTCAGTCAAATGTCCTATGTTTCATGCTAAATATGTTCTGCACAATCATTATTATTATTGATGATAATAATAATCATATTTATTATGATAGTGCCTAACAGCCAACCAGAAAAGGGGCCCTATTGTGCTAGGCACTGTACAAAAACAGAGTATAGACAGTCCCTGCTCTGAAGAGCTTACAATGTAATTAGACAAGACAGAAACAGGATGGAGGAAGGGGTATAACACACAAGCAGAATGAACAGTGTGATGGTGGCAAACATCATGTTAGTTCCACAAATTTTGATTCTGTTGTTGTTGGATTTAGTTAGGAGGGAATCAGGTAAATGGTAAAAATGAAGGGAGAGGGGATATTGATGGAAAAGAAGCGGAAGAGAGGGACAGGTGTGGAATGAAGCTGAGGTGAAGACACTGTGAGACAGGCAGAGGGAGAGGGTTGAAGCAAACAGCCGATCAGCACAGAGCAGAGAAAGACCAGGCAAAGCTGTAGAACGTTCTCTAATGCCCAGATATCTCTGCTTTGGCTCCTTCTGCTCCGATGGATAACAGGCTGAAATCTCTGACTGGTTCATCTTTTTCCCCAAGGCCATGTGGCAGGGAGGCTATTCCACACGGCATTGCTTCACATGCTCTCATCATAGTGACAAATTGCCTGTCATATAATATATGCTTTGTCGGGTCATATTTACTCCTTTCCTGACAAAATGTTACTGAGAAAAGAGACTATGAACAACATTTTGTTTTAAATTGAAAAATAATCTTGAGAATAAGTGTTTTTCTAAAGCTAAATATGCAGGTAAGTGAAACTACCATCAAATTTGCAACCAACAAACTATTTAGATTAGTATGCATCCGATGAAGTGAGCTGTAGCTTACGAAAGCTCATGCTCAAATAAATTGGTTAGTCTCTAAGGTGCCACAAGTACTCCTTTTCTTTTTGCGAATACAGACTAACACAGCTGTTACTCTGAAACCTATTTAGATTAGAGAAGCTGTGTCAAATCAGGTGTATTAAGATACTCTGGTTGCCACCTTAACTATGGAAAGATAGTTATGGTATGCAGCCAGTACCACCACCTTTGTTTGGCATGCCTCACAATGAAAAATCCGAACTAACCAGTCATAAAATTTCTTATCCGCTGTTTAAAAAATTAACATCTGGCAGAAACCTAAGATTATTCAGACCCAGCACATGCATTACAATATATAGGCACTCTGAGACCTGCTTCAGTTCTAACCCATCTGCTTTATCGTAACTAAGAATTTAATAATTCAAAGAGTCTATTTATTTGACTAGCAAAATAGGGACATTGAATGCAAATGCAAAAAGAAGGTTAATAATACAAAGCATTAAACAAAGTATAAAATACTAATTGGGGTTTGGACTAGATGACCTCCTGAGGTCCCTTCCAACCCTGATATTCTATGATTCTATGACTCTAACTGTTTGTTGAAGAAAAATGGATTCGGCATGACTTTGAGTATTCCACTTTCTAGGATGCAGAAAAGGCAGTATTAATAGACTGTATAATTATTCTCCAGAAAGAAGTCAATGAGTCATACTGCTTGGTACACTGCCAACTAGATAAATACCTCCACCTAAGCAAACATGCCATTTTGATGATAGCTACAAGAATTTAGGTGGGAAAGTTTGAAGAAATAGAGCAAGCTATGAACATTATGTGGCAGGGAAAGTGTTAAAAACGAAGATGGGGCAAAAAACCCAATCTAGACAAAATTTGATAATTTATAAACATCATTATGCAAGGATAGAAATTAATAATATAACAACAATACCTGTGCATTTCTTAAAACCTCAAAATATGGATTGAGCCAGACTTCAGTGGTACATTAGGCTTTAAATTGGCCCTCTACATGAGGTGAATTTCATTCAGGAGATAACACGCCTATGGTCACACAGGGTGTCTTTAGTGCAGCCAGTAAAAGAACCCAGGGGTCTGATTCTGGTCTCAGTTACACTGGTGTAAATCCAAAATAACACACACCAACTAAATGAATGGAATCACAGTAGCATAAATTGGAGTGGTAGCATTATCAGGCGCTGGGGTCCTGTCTCCCATCCTTTTGCCTTAAGCAACAACAACAAAAAATCTCAAAAACAAAACATACTCAACGATGATGCATCAGTTCCTGCCATGCAAACACAGCTCAATGCTTTACTACCCTGAGTTCATAGGAGGGCCGGTGGATGGGGTAATTATAGGTGGATTACATATAGTTTTAATGACAGGGCTGCTCTTGATTTCAGTTGGATCCTAACTTGTATAAATTGTGAGTCCTTGAATATACACAAAAAGAAGTTAGTCTCTAAGGTGCCACAAGTACTCTTTTTCTTTTTGCTGATACAGACTAACACGGCTGCTACTCTGCAACTTGAATATACAAAAAGAAAAGGAGTACTTGTGGCACCTTAGAGACTAACCAATTTATTTGAGCATAAGCTTTCGTGAGCTACAGCTCACTTCATCGGATGCATACTGTGGAAAGTGTAGAAGATCTTTCTATACACTCAAAGCATGAAAAAATACCTTCCCCCACCCCACTCTCCTGCTGGTAATAGCTTATCTAAAGTGACCACTCTCCTTACAATGTGTATGATAATCAAGGTGAGCCATTTCCAGCACAAATCCAGGGTTTAACAAGAACGTCTGGGGGGGGGGGTTTGTAGGAAAAAACAAGGGGAAATAGGTTACCTTGCATAATGACTTAGCCACTCCCAGTCTCTATTCAAGCCTAAGTTAATTGTATCCAATTTGCAAATGAATTCCAATTCAACAGTTTCTCGCTGGAGTTTGGATTTGAAGTTTTTTTGTTGTAATAGCGCAACTTTCATGTCTGTAATCGTGTGACCAGAGAGATTGAAGTGTTCTCCAACTGGTTTATGAATGTTATAATTCTTGACATCTGATTTGTGTCCATTTATTCTTTTATGTTCAGTTTGACCAATGTACATGGCAGAGGGGCATTGCTGGCACATGATGGTATATATCACATTGGTGGATGTGCAGGTGAACGAGCCTCTGATAGTGTGGCTGATGTTATTAGGCCCTGTGATGGTGTCCCCTGAATAGATATGTGGGCACAGTTGGCAACGGGCTTTGTTGCAAGGATAGGTTCCTGGGTTAGTGGTTCTGTTGTGTGGTATGTGGTTGCTGGTGAGTATTTGCTTCAGGTTGGGGGGCTGTCTGTAGGCAAGGACTGGCCTGTCTCCCAAGATTTGTGAGAGTGTTGGGTCATCCTTCAGGATAGGTTGTAGATCCTTAATAATGCGTTGGAGGGGTTTTAGTTGGGGGCTGAAGGTGACAGCTAGTGGCATTCTGTTATTTTCTTTGTTAGGCCTGTCCTGTAGAGGTGACTTCTGGGAACTCTTCTGGTTCTATCAATCTGTTTCTTCACTTCCAGAGGTGGGTATTGTAGTTGTAAGAATGCTTGATAGAGATCTTGTAGGTATTTATCTCTGTCTGAGGGGTTGGAGCAAATGCGGTTGTATCGCAGAGCTTGTCTGTAGACGATGGATCGTATGGTGTGGTCAGGGTGAAAGCTGGAGGCATGTAGGTAGGAATAGCGGTCAGTAGATTTCCGGTATAGGGTGGTGTTTATGTGACCATCGTTTATTAGCACTGTAGTGTCCAGGAAGTGGATCTCCTGTGTGGACTGTACCAGGCTGAGGTTGATGGTGGGATGGAAATTGTTGAACTCCAGCGAGAAACTTTTGAATTGGAATTCATTTGCAAATTGGATACAATTAACTTAGGCTTGAATAGAGACTGGGAGTGGCTAAGTCATTATGCAAGGTAACCTATTTCCCCTTGTTTTTTCCTACCCCCCCACCCCAGACGTTCTTGTTAAACCCTGGATTTGTGCTGGAAATGGCCCACCTTGATTATCATACACATTGTAAGGAGAGTGGTCACTTTAGATAAGCTATTACCAGCAGGAGAGTGGGTGTATAAAAAGATCTTCTACACTTTCCACAGTATGCATCCGATGAAGTAAGCTGTAGCTCACGAAAGCTTATGCTCAAATAAATCGGTTAGTCTCTAAGGTGCCACAAGTACTCCTTTTCTTTTTGCAAATACAGATTAACACGGCTGTTACTCTGAAACCTTGAATATACAGTTGATGAACGCTCTTAAAAATGTGAAATCAGTAACCACAAAGTGACCTTAGAAGAAAAACAATAGGTTGGCAAGTTTCAGCATAATTTATGAACCTGTGATTATTATACTGTGGCTTTTGGAGCTTTGCTGAACTTAATATAAGTCTAACAATTACTCCTAGAGACTGGAAAGAACATAGCACTAGCTTTATGAAGGTTTCCATCAAGATATTATAATGAGGTAGAATTAATAGCCGGTTGAGTTATATGTTTTGATGGTGAAAGTCCATACACTTTCTCATCTGCATTGAGCCCCCTATTAATGTGACATCAGGCAAATTAAAAGCATTTCAAATTATGAAAACTTTAGAATAGAAAAGATCCTCTTTTTGCTGCCAAAGGCCCCTCTCTCTGCTGGTTAACTTTACTGTTTATTTTTTCTCTGCCAAATTGCAACCACGGTATCTGTATTCTTTGACTAGGTCCAAAACAAGAGGCTTCAATCTTTATGCTGTTAAGTGACAAGACAGCTTACTTAGTCAGACATTCTTTCCCTTCCCCTGTACCTACATGTTGATTTGTCTTTTAATTAATGATTTGGACCCCTTCTAAAACATTCCACATATTGCAATTGTATTCTGTCTTTCACAGCTAATGTGTCATATGGGAGTGAAGTTGCTGGCAATATAAACGTGACCTGCTGAACATTAATTATGCAAGGGTTTTTTTGGCTTTGTTGATTGAATAAACCTGATTAGTTTACCTTTACATTGCACATGGAATATTGCAAAAATATGAAAAATATTGAAGAGACAGGTTGTGACTGTGTGCATGCATATGTGTGTGTCTGCATAAAGGAAAAAGTAGTCTGTAGAGCTGGTAAAAAATGGAAAAACAATTTAACAAACAATGTTCGATATTTTGAAGTTGTTCAAAATGGATTTTTTTTTCATTTTTTTTAAATCATTACATATTTTTCACACAAATATTTTTTTTTTTCTTCCTTCCCCCATTACCCTTTTTGCACTGAATACAAATAGAATTAATCATGTCCTTTTTTGTTGTTTTTTGAGGGTTTTTTTGTTTATTCATTTTTTCCTACTTCCATTCTGTAAAACTTCCCAAGGTGCATACATTTTTAAAAGTTAAAGAATGGAAAAAGGGGGAAAAAATTAAAAAATCCTTCATTTGCAAAGGAAAGGGGGTGGTCGAGAAAGGAGAGAAAATGGAAATCCGCTTTTTAAAAGATATTTTGATTTTCAAAAATGGACCTGAAAATGTAAATGCATAACAAATCAAAAATTTTGTTTTGTTTCAGTTTCCCAAAGAGATCTTTCATTGTAAATAACATTTGTCAGGCACAAATATTGTTTTCAACACAACTCCATTTTCCAACATTAAAATTGTTCACTCACAAAGTTTCAACAGCTCTGTTGTCAGTGGTCCTGCTTTGAGCAGGGGGTTGGACTAGATGACCTCCTGAGGTCCCTTCCAACCCTGATATTCTATGATTCTATGGTGGCTGAGGTCATCAGACAAATCTGATTGACATAATAAGGTAAC
The DNA here is from genome assembly GCF_965152235.1 of Eretmochelys imbricata. NCBI lineage: Eukaryota > Metazoa > Chordata > Testudines > Cheloniidae > Eretmochelys > Eretmochelys imbricata. Next base: position 23,888,663 of record NC_135574.1, read on the forward strand.
ATATATTATAAACAATGGTAACATTAACTTACATTTACATAGTTCCTCCTGCATCATCCAATGAACCAAGATCCCAGTGTGCTTGATACATAATATCAGACCAAGTTCTATTCTTGGACATGCACAGCTCCCTTTGGCTTCTCTGGGAATTATACCATGCACAACAGATTGTCACAGAATCATTGAATTGTAGGACTGGAAGGGACCTTGAGAGGTCATTTAATCCTGCACTCAAGGCAGGACTTATTATCCTATTATCTATCTGTGTCTAACCTGCTCTTACAAATTTCCAACAACAGAGATTCCACAACCTTCATAGGCATTTTATTCCAGGGCTTCACCACCCTGTGGTGGTTAAGCAAATTAAAAAATTAGGAAAAAAATTTTAATGTCCAGCCTAAACTGCCCTTGCCGCAATTTAAGCCCATTACCTCTTGTCATATCCTCAGAGGTTAAGGAGAACAATTTTTCTCCCTAGTTCTTGTAATAACCTTTTATGTACCTGAAAACTGTTACTGTGTCCCCTCTCAGTTTTCTCTTCTCCAGACTAAACAAATCCAGTTTTTTTAATTTTCCCTCATAGGTCATGTTTTCTAGACCTTTAATCATTTTTGTTGCTTTTTTCGGGATTTTCTCCAGTTTGTCCACATCTTTCCTGAAATGTGGCACCCAGAATTGGACATAATAGTCCAGCTGAGGCCTAATCAATGCAGAGTAGAGCAGAAGAATTACTTCTCATGTCTTGCTTACAATATTCCTGCTAATACATCCCAGAATTATGTTTGGATTTTTTGCAACAGTGTTACACTGTTGACTCATATTTAGCTTGTGATCCACTATGACCCTGAGATCCCTTTCAGCAAGATTCCTTTCTAGGCAATCATTTCCCATTTTGTATGTGTGCAACTGATTGTTCCCTCCTAAGTTGAGTTCTTTGCATTTGCCCTTACTGAATTTCATCCTATTTACTTCAAACCATTTCTTCAGTTTGTCCAGATCATTTTGAATTTTAATCCTATCCTCCAAACCACTTGCAACCCCTCCCAGCTTGGTATCATCCACCAACTTTATAGTATACTCTCTATGTCATTATTGAAATCCCTGATGAAGATATTGAACAGAACCCGACCCAGAACAGATCCCTATGGGACTCCACTTGATATGCCTTCCAGCTTGACTGTGAATCACTGATAACTACTCTCTGGGAACGGTTTTCCAATCAGTAGCTCCATCTAGTTTGTATTTCCCTACTTTGTTTATGAGAAGATCATGCAAGACAGTATCAAAAGCCTTATTAAAGTCCGCTTCTCGCCACACACAATGCTTGTTACCCTGTCAAAGAAAGCTATTAGGGTGGTTTGACACTATTTGTTCTTGATAAATCAGTGATGACTGTTACTTACACCTTATTATCTTCTAGGTGTTTGCAAATTGATTGCTTTATTGTTTGCTCCATTATCTTTCTGCAGTTAAGCTGACTGGTCTATAATTCCCCCAGTTGTCCTTATTTCTCTTTTTATAGATTGTAACTATATTTGCTCTTTTCCAGTCCCCTGGAATCTCTCCTGTTTTCCATGACTTTTTGAAGATAATTGCTAATGGCTCAGATATCTCCTCAGTCAGCTCCTTGAGTATTCTAGGGTGTATTTCATAAGGCCCTGGTGACTTGAAGACATCTAACTTGTCTAAGTAATTTTTAACTTGTTCTTTCCCTATTTTAGCCTCTGATGCTACCTTTCACTGGCATTCACTATGTTAGATGCCCAATGGTTACAAACCTTTTTGGTGAAAACTGAAACAAAAAAGTCACTTAGCATTTCTGCCATTTCCACATTTTCTGTTATTGTTTTTCCCCCTCATTGAGTAATGGGCCTACCCTGTCCTTGGACTTCCTGTTGCTTTTAATGTATTTGTAGAATGTTTTCTTGTTACCCTTTATGTCTCTAGCTAGTTTAATCTCATTTTGTGCCTTGGCCTTTCTAATTTTGTCCCTACATACATATGTTATTTATTTATATTTATCCTTTGTGATTTAACCTAGTTTCCACTTTTTGTAGGACTCTTGTTTGAGTTTCGGATCACTGAAGATCTCCTGGTTAAGCCAGAGTGGTCTCTTGCTATACTTCCTGTCTTTCTTATATAGTGGGATAGTTTGCTCTTGTGACCTTAATAATGTCTCTTTGAAAAACTTTCAACTCTCTTTAACTGTTTTTCCCCTTAGACTTACTTCTCAGAGGATCTTACCTACCAACTCCCTGAGTTTGCTGAAGTCTGTCTTCTTGAAATCCATTGTCCTCATTTTGCTGTTCTCCCTCCTACCATTCCTTAGAATCATGAACTTTACCATTTCATGATCACTTTCACCTAAGCTGCCTTCCATTTTTAAATTCTCAGCCAGTTCCTACCTATTTGTCAAAATCAAATCTAGAACAGCCTCTCCCCTAGTAGCGTTCTCCACCTTCTGAAATAAAAAATTGTCTCCAATAGATTCCAAGAACTTGTTGGATGAATATTTACCTATAAAGGTTGTGTGTTCCCCGTTTCCTAATGTGGATTCTTGCAGATACATTTTTTACCAGGCAGTAAACTAGTAAAATGCTAAAGGAGCCAGTGAAAGTTGCTGAAAAAGTATTCAGCCCACTAATTTGATTTCATGAATTTGGTCTCACTTTATACTCTCACTAATCCACTTGCCTTTTGGGGATGACAGCCCCACTAGAGTTCACTGGAATTACTGATATACATTTTCTCCAATGATGGAAGGATAAATCCTGATGTTTGGAAAATACAAATGAATATAACAAAAGATTCTCATGGTATGAATGGGGTTAGACTTGTAATCATAATAATTCTCATTCATTTGTACAACATTAGACAGATCCCTTGATGTGGAAACTGAGAATTTTTTTCCCCAGAGTATATTGGCAGGGACTTTGATTTATTTTCCAATCTCTAGTTGACTGGCCAGGTGTTGCAAAGAGTAATGGTGGACTTAGATCTCTTTCTGGCACTTTTTTCCTTGTAGCTATTTTCTCTTAATGTACAATATAATTGCAAGAAAATAACGCGAGATGCAAAATCTCTCTAAAACCGGTGTCTGCTGGAAACTACTAACATAATACCTTTTAGTCAATAAAGAAATGGAATGATCCCCTCTCAAAGGGAGAAAGCTTGAACATGGTACATTATGTATATTATTGGTTTGCTAAGCCTGTGTGGGTAAAAAAAAAATTAAAAAGCTGAACTCATTTTTGTTCCAGATGAGCCAGCTCAGCAGTTGAGGAAGCAGAATGTGTGTTTAGAATAGTTGATAGGAAACCAATAGTTGAGATGAAAATTCATGAGTACGTTTTTTCATTTCAAACCCTCTAATAGAACAGTGGGAAAATGGTATCAACAGAGGAAACTGTGTAAGATACATTCGGCACTTTGCATTATTTAGAACGTACAGAGATGCATTTCCACTGCAGCTAATTGATTTTTATAGCTGGATTGTTCAGGCTCAGGCAGATGTGAAAAGTATATTTGACAGAACCTCAAAGTTTATGATGCCTGCAGGAATGAATATAGGATTTCTGCAAAATATCTACATCTTATGGATGCAGTTATGCAGTCTCAATTTCAATGCAAAAGTACGTCCCAAGTCAGATGACCAAACTCACTTTAACTATATTATAAAAATTTAAATGAAAGATGTAGTTTTTCTGATAAAACTTGCTGGTAACTTGAATAAAGCTAAATGTAAATGTAGATGACATATTGGCAAACATAAGTAAATCAAAGATAATCAAAGTGGGAAAAACGTCCTCCTTTCATAATTTCCAAAGACTGGGATTTTCTTTTCAATTTCGGGCTGTTCCCATTTGCTATGATGGTTCCTCATTGTTCCTTTTTTCCTGGGCTGGACAATGGTTATGTGCTTGGAGTCAGTCTCATCTGGTTTGGTATCTCCAACCTGCCTGATTGCTTCACTGCCCTTTTGTGAGGTGATGCTCAAGTTTCATTGTAGTTACAATTACAAATTTATTTTATATGATTTGTATAATATCAAAATAGATATATTGGAATTGAAAAAGGTTCAGAAAAGGGCAACAAAAGTTATTAGGGGTATGGAATGGTTTCCATATGAGGAGAGATTAATATATATATATATATATATATATATATATATATACACACACACACTCATAACCTATATGCATACCTGACAATGACCATTAAATTCAGTGCATTACAAGCCTTCATAAAAGATCTTATTCAATACACTTTTATAGTACAACAACACTGTATGCAATCAGCTAGTTCGACTGCTTATGCTTGGGGTCTAAACCCTCTCTTCTCCCCTTGGGGTGTCTGGACCCTGAGTGGCAAAGGTGGAGATTAAGTTGTTTTGATCAGTTGGTGATCAGACAAGGTGCACTAGATTTGGGGGGAAAGAGAAATGCTGCTGCTTTGGACAATGTACACTGTGTTACTTCTATGGTGTTGTGTTTTAAAATGTACATCAAGGGTGCCAGAGCTTTTTGGATAGATTTTTTTTATACTGAAATTGAAATAAATAAAATAAAATCATGGGGCAAAATACTGTCCTAATTTATATCCAGAGCACACTGTTGAAGCAACTGGGTACAGATGGCAGAATTTGGCCCACAGGAGGAGTAGATTTTTCTCCCATAATATCCACATCTCACCAACTGGAGCAGCTTCCTTGCATCCTTTTATTTACTCTTTTAGAATGAAATCCTGGCCCTACTGAAGTTCAAGCAAGACTCCCATTGACATTGAGGGGCAAAGGTTTCGCTCATGTACTTCCTCATTCTTTGAAGAATCCATTTCATGTAGCCACTCCCCTGAGGTGTGGCTCATGGCTCCTCCCTAGGGCTGGCTACTTGGGGTGGCTTCTCTCCTCTCCTCACCTGGTTTGGTCCAGGGTTCTTTTTCTGATGCATGGTGCCTCCACACAAGGGGACTCACCACTGTGCCCAACATGCAAGGGGTGCTGTTCCTTGGGTAAATGAATAAAGTACCACTGCTGGCAAGAAGTGTAAACCCAACCCACAAGAAACAATGTACATCAGCACAATGCCCAGCAATGCAATAGCACACCCCAAAATAACAGTATAACAAAGCGGGACTTTATTGGTAACTGGAAAATAGGATCTGGGGGAGGAAAGGGTTATGGATAACTAATACTGAAATTAAAACTAGTCTCTTTGTTTCTGAGACAGGCTGTCCCCTCCCACCGAGAGGCTCAGATGCCCTGGCTCATCACTGACCCAGTAAACTGCTTGTCCAGTTCACCCTGTAGAGAAGCCTCCCTCATCAGGAGTTGTTCTGTCCCCACCCCGACTCAAAGCATTCTGGGAAATGCTGTCAGAAGGGACCCCCTCAAGACTCAGTTTGGCACTCCAGGAGCTATCAAATTCTGAGTGAGGGTTACACCCATCTTTTCTTCTTGGTTTATGGCCTTTAACATCTGTTCTAGTAAATTAATTCCTATTTTATTCCTTCATTCTCTATTGCCCATGCCCCATCATTATCCCTGATTTTTTGTCCCTAATGCAACTTTTCCCCTATTTCTAGATATGCTATATATAGCATGTTTAGTAGAGCTGGTCAGAACATTTTCAATAAAACATTTTCCTGTCAAGATATTCTATTTTGTCAAAGCTAAATCGTTTGGCAGAGATGTATGGATTTCAACAAAGCTTTCAATGGGGAGGATTCTGAGATCCAGGGTGTATTCCCTAGTCAGTTCCAGAGAGAGAGTGGGGGGAGGGGGAGAGACACCCAAATTGAAAATCTGATCTTTTCTATCTGAAAAAAAGACACAATTCCATTTTGTTAACACATTCAAAAGGCTTTGTTTTCTTTCCAGTGCAGAAGGAAAGCAAATTCTGACACTCAGAAAGTTGTTGCAAAATGGAATTGACAGCTTCTGGCCAGCTCTAATATTTAAATTGTAATTGTGAAGTGTTTGAGGAAATGTTAATCCAAGATACTCTACACAACTATATGTCACCTATCTGAGAGAAAACCATGGAGTTCGTGATTTAAAAGTGTCACCCTTTTGCATATTAAAATTAAAAATGTAGGTCCCACTCCTTTATTTGGATCCACATCATGGACTCCTTCATGTGATGCCAATTTTTAAAAAGGGCTCCAGAGGTGATCCTGGCAATTACAGGCAAGTAAACCTGACTTCAGTACCAGGCAAACTGGTTGAAACTATAGTAAAGAACAAAATTGTAAGACACATAAATAAACATAATTTGTTGGGGAAGAGTCAACACGGCTTTTGTAAAGGGAAATCATGCCTCACCAATCTACTGGAATCCGTTAAGGGGGTCAACAAACATGTGGACAAGGGGGATCCAGTGGATATAGTGTACTTAGATTTTCAGAAAGCCAGAGACTTCGGAAAGCCCTTACCAAAGGCTCTTAAGCAAAGTAAGCTGTCATGGGATAAGAGGGAAGGTCCTCTCATGGACTGGTAACTGGTTAAAAGATAGGAAACAAAGGGTAGGAATAAATGGTCAGTTTTCAGAATGGAGAGAGGTAAATAGTGGTGTCCCCCAGGGGTAAGTACTGGGACCAGTCCTATTCAACATATTCATAAATGATCTGGAAAAGGGGGTAAACAGCGAGGTGGCAAAATTTGAAGATGATACAAAACTACTCAAGATAGTTAAGTCCCAGGCAGACTGCGAAGAACAACAAAGGGATCTCTCAAAACTAGGTTACTGGGCAACAAAATGGCAGATGAAATTCAATGTTGATAAATGCAAAGTAATGTACATTGGAAAACATAATCCCAACTATACATATAAAATGATTGGGTCTAAATTAGCTGTTATCACTCAAGAGAGGAATCTTGGAGCCATTGTGGATGGTTCTCTGAAAACATCCACTCAATGTGCAGCGGCAGTCAAAAAAGTGAACAGAATGTTGGGCATCATTAAGATAATAAGACTTAAAATATCATATTGCCTCGATATAAATCCATATAAACCCACATCCTGAATATTGCATGCAGATGTGGTCGCCCCATCTCAAAAAAGATATATTGGAATTGGAAAAGGTTTAGAAAAGGGCAACAAAAAGTATTAGGGGTATGGAAAGGCTTCCAGGAGAGATTAATAAGACTGGGACTATTCAGCTTGAAAAAGAGAAAACTAAGGGGGGATATGATTGATAGAGGTCTATAAAATCATGAGTGGTGTGAAGAAAGTAAATAAGGACGTGTTATTTACTCCTTTTCATAACACAAGAACTAGGGGTCACCAAATGAAATTAATGGGCAGCAGGTTTAAAACAAACTATAGGAAGTATTTCTTCACACAATGCACAACCTATGGAACTCTTTGCCAGAGGATGTTGTGAAGGCCAAGACTATAACAGGGTTCAAAAAAGAACTAGATAACTTCATGGAGGATAGGTCCATCAATGGCTATTAGCCAGGATGGGCAGGGATGGTGTCCCTAGCATCTGTTTGCTGGAAGCTGTGAAGGAGAGACAGGGAAAGGATCACTTGATGATTACCTGTTCTGTTCTTTCCCTCTGGGACAGCTGGTATTGGCCACTGTTGTCAGGCAGGATACTGAGCTAGATGGACTTTTGGTCTGACCCAGTATGGCCATTCTTATGTTGTTATGATTCAGCACAGCCCCATGAAATTTGGTACAAGGGTCTACCAACCTGGATCTGAATATGGGAGTGGGGCCTATGTGCCATATCATGGCATCAGTCTTCAAACAGAATTCCCATTAATGTCTCTTGGCAGCCATGCTGCTGTGGCCCTAAAATAGTAAGATTGGAGCACGGAAAATAAAGACATATCAGTTTGTGCTACAGAGTTTCATTTGCATTGCAGAATTTTTAGATGTTTTAACGTTCCCTGCTATATAATCCACCTGTAATTATCTAATTCTCAGGGGACTTACAGTGAAAGTAAGTGTAATGTCTGGCCCTTTCAATACTCATTTATACTGCCAGAGTAGCGTAAAAGGGCCTTTGTGTAAATGAGAATCTTTAAGGAATACATTACAATACAATACATTACAATTCCAAATCAGAAAACCTGGAAATATCAAGATTATGTGATTTTTTTGAAAGCATGAAAAAATAACTAATTGATTCATCCCCATAATAAATGAGTAGCAAATTGGTTCTTACAGTATAAGAATTAATTCTAGCTCAGACATTTCTGCAACCCTAACCAAATGGTATTTTAAGGTTTTTATAAGTAGACTAGAACTGTGTTAAACTCAGTTTCCAGATGGCTTAGGGAACCTTCCTCATGTTGGTGTGGGTGGCTTCAGACCCTCTGAGTTTTACTTTATGCTTCTTTTTTTAACAAACTAGAAGATTTAAACTCAGCTGAAACTATTGTGTTTTGCCTTATTTCTGGTCAATAATTTAAACTTAGAAAATGTTCCATTAAGGTCGTTATATGCTTTGAGAAGAAGATGGCTTAGTGGTCTGAGTTTCATAGGTTCAAATCCTGGCAGGTTCAGCTCAACCCTTCATCTTTTGAAGGTAGATAAATGGGATTCCAGAAGGGGGCCTTCTATATGAAACCTGAGAATTTCAAGGTTTGTTATGCTCTGCTTGGACGTTTAGGTTCCCTTGGCAGTTTACGAGTTTGCTTCAGTGTCTTTGGCTAATATTTCCCTGCCCCATACACATGTTCTGCAATGTGTTGTGTGTAAGTAGCTTACCACCCTTCAGACTCTCGCACCTGATTGAGTTTCAGTGGAGCTGTATGTGTATAGACTGCCTCTCATGTAAGCTAATGGGAGATTGGCCAATGACCTTATTAGGAATGGCATCAGGCCCATAGTTTGCAAAGCACTTTAAGGTCCTTCCAGATGGAATGTCTTCTCTAAGTGTAAAATATTATTATATTGAATGGCATATATTTTAAGATAAGAGATAACTTGAGCAAGGATTTGTGAGATCAACCTTATAAACTTTACAATTCTCATGGTTGCAAATATGATGGTGATGAGCACTGGAAATGTTTAAAGGGATATTTCAGTCATTTATGACCTGGTTTGTTTTTTATATTATGGATGAAAGCACTTGTTGTGTACAAAGAATGAGGATTTAATATCTTACTTTTATAAGTGGAAAAAGATGATCCATTTTTATTTGCTCTTCTACTTGGCTAACCTACAAGTGCCATAAAGTGAAAGTGTATTGGTTGATGATCTTTGTTAAGAGAGTTATACATACTATTTAGCAGTAAAAGCCATAAATGTCAAGTTTGCCTGAGCAACTTTGTTAAGCCACCTTTACTGAGCTATTAGGCACTCTAAAAATACCTCTTTGTTAACAATATTAGTGTCTGCTTACATTTTTGCTTCTTAGTTTTCCTGTAGGCCAAACCCACCTCCCTAACTAAAGTGAAGGTCCTTCACTGATCTCCATACTAGTGGACCTCTGTGCCTGAACGGAGGCCCATGGAAGTCAGAGTTCATTGCAGGGCTGGGGCCAGAGATATTTCTTCATTCTTCTTCAAGTGATGTCTCAGATACAGAGGTTGTGGAACAACACCTTCTATCTTTCACAGTCAAGACAGAGTTGTAAAACGACCATTCTCCTTTGGGTACTGGTCCATCTGGCAATGTTTCCAACGTAGCTGGCTCTCTTTCTACTTCTTCCTATTTGCCTGTGAAATTGCCTGATAGTATGAGTGCTGGAATTGAGCCACTCTGAGACTGGTGAGCAGTTTGTCCACAGAGAGATGTTACTAATCAGTGTGAGTAAGGGCAGCTGAATCAGCCGTTTGGGAGCAGACATTTTGTGGTATCAAGAATTCTGCAGACACATGGACATGTCCAGATATAGCTCCATAATTAATTTGTCCTGAATTTTCCCTTAGTTTATTAGCCTTTCATAAGTGGGGAAAATATCTGATGATTGGTGTCAGAGAAAATATTTTGAGATTATTTTATGTAAGAAAGCAAACTTGGGCCCTGGCCATGTAATTGACCCTACACAGATGTCTGCATGGGGATCAGAGCCTCAGTTATCTTGGTTGTTTTTTTAATAAAACCCAAAAGAAAAATGAATGTATCATCAAGCTCTCTCACTGGCCGCTGGATGCACCCCTAGTTAGGGTGCTAGCCTCAGACTTCAGAGAACTGGGTTAAATATACAGCTGTACCACAAACTTTCTGTGTGACGTTAGGTAAAATACAACTTTTTTGTGCTTCAGCTCCCCATCTATAAAATGGAGATAGTAGAACTTCTGTACCTCATGGGGGTGTGGTGAGGATAAATACATTAAAGTGTTCAGATACTTCAGTGTTAAACGGGATATATAGGTACCTAAAATAGATAGGTGGAGAGAGCTGCAAAGGAGCCATTTGGACTGCTGATTCTCAGCAAACAAGCATCATCAGTAGCCCACTTAGTCGAGCTCTGCACTGCTGGAGTGGTGCAAAATACTCAGGACCTGGGACACAGTCTGGTCTTGCCCTTCACAATTTCAGTTAAAAATCAAGGGCTTTTTTAGTCTGCTTTAGGCCATCTTCTATATGTAGCCAAAATACATTAATTAATATATGTACAATAAAGAGAAAGAAATCCTGTGGAGATCAAATCAGAGCTGATCCCTATTCTAATTTAAATATTGCCACTTTGCAGGCTGTGTAAACAATGCTATTTTGTTAAAGTATGCAGAACAATTATTAAATATATTGTAGCAAATATGATCATTACAAAATAAATGTGTATTCAGGTACTTCTAGCCCAATAAGGACATGACACAAAGCCCAGTGAAGTCAAAGGGAGTCTTTCCATTGAGCTCACTGAGCCTTAGGTCAGGCACTGAATGCGCAACATTTTAAATTAACAGCAAGAGGACTTTTATAAGCTCAAGGCATGCAAATGGTAAACACTTTTTCTAAACTTATTTTTGTACTTAGTTTCTGGAGTTAGTTTCTGTTGCACCCAGACTATGTCAAATATCAGCCTAAAGTGCATTCTTGCATCTTAATTATGCCTTGAAATCCGGAATTCAACATGAAAATGTTCAAGAAAAAAATATCTTGTGGTGCAATTGCTTGTTGTTAAAATATTGTTCAGTGTTTGGCTCCTACTGGAACAACTCCTTGGTAAAAGGCGTAGGGCCAGAATGTGCCTAGATCCAGGCCCAGAAGGTCTCCTCAAAACACAGATCTCACTTTTTCATGACAAAGAGGAAGGGCGTTCAACTGCTTTCATAGCAGCATCTTCTCTTCTGGGGACCTGGCAGAGGGATCCATTTGAGAGGAGCAGTCAGTGACTAGGTGGGGCAGAGGCTGGAAGTGTTCAGCCCTGCATTGAATGTGGAGACACACACACTGTCCCATCATCAGTCGCATGGACATTACCTGGGAAACATACAGCCCCCTACGCTTTAGTACATTTCTGTGGCTCCTCTCTGCAATATCAAAGGGGGCAGCTGTGTCCAAAGAAAGTAAGTTACTGGTAGGCCAGCTCCAAGGAGGCCATACCATTAGGAGCAGGACAAGGGGATTCCAAATGCAATGTAGAGGCCAAGGCCTCAAGTGGATCCCCTATGATCCATGTGGTTTCCAAGGGTTTGATAGTGTGAAGGCTTTACAACCCCCTCTCTACATTCCCCTTACCTGAGAGAGCAATACAGGAGAATCTCTGAGGGGATCCTCACAGAGATTTCTTTCCCTCAGAATGTTCCCAAGGATTTTACTACAGAAGAGCTTGACCCTTGTTTTGAAGTTAAAGAATTTGGGAGGTTACCTGGGGTTGCTCTTGGAATAAAAACGATGACATCAGGATTAAATCTACTACAGCCTAGAGTCATAAGAAAGGTGATTCTAGTTGGGTTTAATGTAGCCCGGAGACAAAGTACATTAACCATCTGTCAGGATATTGTATGAACAAGGGTGTCTCCATGCACAATAGCTTCAGTTTCTCTATGATACTTGAGACTGTCTCATTTTAAAATGCCCAAGGGGATTTTTATAGACAAGTATTATTTTCAAGATGACAAGAAATAACTAATTTACATCCACACACAAAATAAGCTAAATAAACAAAGTCATAAACATTCTCAAAGGAAAAAGTAGTGGAGGAAGAATTTATTTTTTCACCCTTTTGTTTCTATTTTTCTTTTGAAAAAAAAAGAAAAGAAAAAATCTTAGTGCAGAGGATGGGGAAGTAATGGGAAGAAAGTATCAGGCATACAAGGCCCAATTTCCCCAGGCCCCTGCCCCTCGCACCCAGAGCCAAAGACTGGAGAGCCCTCCTGGGTAACTGGTGGATGGGTCCAATGTCCCTGCATGGCTGTGCACATCAGATACACTGCATGCCTTTGTCCATCGGGATGCAGAAAGGCTGCAATTCAGGAAAGCATTTAAGCATGTTCGTAAGTTCATCCCTATTCTACAAAGCCCTTAACTTTAAGCAGGTGCTGAAATCCCATTGATGTCAATGGGCAAAATTTTCAAAAGCACCCACATGACTTAGGAGACTAAATTTCTTAGGAGCTTTCGAAAATGTTACCTGGTGTGACATAAACAGGTGCCTAAAATTAAGCATAGAATCATAGAACCAGGGTTAGAAGGGACCACAAGGGTCATCTAGTCTAAACCCCTCCAAGAAACAGGATTTATTATGTCTAAACCATCGAAAACAGATGGCTATCCATCTGTAGGTAGGTAATTATACATGATGCACTCAGTGCAATAAACTGGATAGTCCCCCACTCTGCTGATGGACTTGTGCCTGCATTAGTTTCATTACTGCAGGAGTTTTTTATTTTTTCTTTGTCTTTTGGGCTGGGTTTATTGGCCTAAGTTTAGAAATACTGGCTACTGATAGTTTGGACTGATCATCTTTTGCAGAGTCAGAATCTTCTAATCCAAACTCTTCTTCATCCACTAAACTATAAATAAAAAGTTCTTAATCAACACTGCTCAGATAATTTCAAGGATTTCTAAATACATTCGAAAGGAACATCTACAAGGGTTTTTGATTAAGTTATTACTACACTAGCTGCAGTCAGTATTTTAATTCTTTTTTCCTCCTTTGAAAATGTTTGCTTTGTAACATTCTATAATAATAGAATTATCTGTAAATGATTCCTCACTGGGCTAGTTAGGGTATTTTTCTATATGAATAGAAGGAGTCTTGAGCTGCATAAATAGTGTCTATATTGACCATTTCCAAAATTAAATCATTACTTGGGAAGTCTGTGAAATTAATCAGTGGAACACAAATACTCATTAAATTGTCTGATGTAATCCATCACCCAGTACAGAGTTATTCCCTTTTCTGTGCTTATAATGTCCAATTAACTATTAATGGAACAAGCCTATGCAGACATTTTAAAGGATGTCAAAGACCACTGTATTAAAATTAAAAAGTCATGTGTAAAGTAATAATTTGATAAGAATATTTTATCAAGGTCTTTTTCACAGGGAAAGTGTCAATTTCTGTTTGGGAATGTCCCTATTCAGAAACTGGAGTGTCCTAACCACTGGGCCGTCCTTCTCTTTTGAGAAGAAAGCATTGCCCAGTGGCTAGAGCCTTGAACTTAGGAGCCCTGTTTAAATTTCGTGCTCCACCACAAACTTCCTGTGTGACCTTAGGCAAGCCACGTAGGGTATCTCTACACAGCAATATGACACCTACAACTCGCTTGTGTTAGCTGACTAGGACTGGTGGAGCTCAGGCTGTGGGAGTATAAAATTGCAGTGTAGACGTTTGGGCTCTGGGGCCCCACCAGTTGGGAGGGTCCCAGAATCTGTGCTCCAGCCCGAGCCCCACAAGCCTTAGTCAGCTGACATGGACTAGCCATGGGTGTTTCATAACAGTGAAGTCATACCCCCAGCCTCTCTGTGCCTCAGTTCCTCATCTGTGAATGGGTCTAATAGCACTTCCCTATCTCACAGTGGTGTTGTGAGAATAAATGCACTTTAAAAGATTGTGAGGTGATTAGATCCTGTGGTGATTGGGTCCAGATAGGTACCTAAGATAGACTGATAGGGCCTGATCCAATTTCCATTGAAGTCAACGGAGACACTCCAGTGGGAGTTGGTTTGATCCCTAGAGGCCTGATCCTGCACTATTGAAATCATTGTGACTTTTGCCATGGACTTCAATAGAAGCCCTAAATCAGTTATGTAATCATAGAATTATAGAAATGTAGGACTGAAGGGACCTCAGAAGGAGCAACAGGGGATGGATCACTTGATGATTACCTGTTCTGTTCATTCCCTCTGGGGCACCTGGCACTGGCCACTGTCGGAAGACAGGACACTGGCCTAGATGGACCTTTGGTGTGACCCAGTAGGGCCATTTTTATGTTCTACTGTCATTGTGTCCAGCCCCCTGCACTGAGGCAGGACCAAGTAATCCATCCCTGACAGGTGTTTGGCTAACCTGTTCTTAAAAACCTTAAAAATGCTGGCAATTCCACAAACTCCCTTGGAAGCCTATTCCAGAGTCTACTCTAACCCTTATAGTACTCTAGCTGAAACCTCACTGGTGCCAAGTAGAGCAGGACAATTACCTTCTATGTCCAATTACCACACTCCCCAGAATATTTGTCTTTTTTTGCAGCTGCATCACCTTGTTGGCTCATATTCCATTTGTGATCACTATGACCCCCAGATCCTTTTCAAAAGTACTATGTACCTCAAGTTGCTGACTGAGGAGATATCTGAGCCATTAGCAATTATCTTCAAAAAATCATGGAAGACAGGAGAGATCCCAGAGGACTGGATGAGGGCAAATATAGTGCCAATTTATAAAAAGGGGAATAAGGACAACAGGGGAAATTACAGTTCAGTCATCTTAACTTCAGTACCCAGAAAGATAATGGAGCAAATAATCAAGCAATCAATTTGCTAACACCTAGAAGATAATAAGGTGATAAATAACAGTCAACATGGATTTGTCAAGAAAATATCATGTCAAACCAACCTAATAGTCTTCTTTGACAGGGTAACAAGCTTTGTGGATAGTGGGGTATCACTGTACCTCAGTGGGTCACAGCTGAGAATACCAGATTCAGGACAAACTGCTGAGAAATAGGGAAGACTCAACCCAACTAGTGTCATTAAATATACCAAGCCGTTAACAAAAATAAACTTCTGTCTTCACACTGGTTAACAACAAGTCAAAAATATAGTCTCCTTAGGCATTCCAGCCCGTATCTCATCATCCAGCCCCTAGACTTTATGATGAGTGGTTATTGAAAACCAATTTCATCAAATAAAGGGTGATCTCAAGAGGCCAGCCACGTAGCCAGGTCAATATATAACTCAGATCTTACCCAATTATGCTGATGCCAATTCTTTAGCATCTAAAATCTAAAGGTTTATTTATAAGAGAAAAGAAGAAGAAAGTTAAAATGGTTAACAGATCATATCCATACAAATATTCCAATGTTCTTATATCAGGTTTCTAGCAGTGATATTATAGACTGCTAGCTTGTAAAGTCTCTGGTAACTTCCAAAAGACTGGAAGGTCCTCAGTCCATAGTTCAAATGTGCTCCTTTTAGTTGTAAGTCCGCAGTTCAGAGAATCAGAGCAGGAAAGAGGCAACATGGAGATGATTCAAGGGTCTTTTGTACCCTCTGTCAGGTGCTTGGAATTTTACTGTCCGAGAACAAAGCTCACCACACAGTTTGTGGAAAATTACTGGCACAAGATGGAGTCCAGGGTCACATGAGTATATCACACGTCCTTACATGGCTTGCTGACTCACGGGGCAGCCATTACCCATATGCTGACAGGGGAGTCCATAGGAAGACTCACCATTGAGACAGCCTTCTCCTATGGCCCATTGTTAGAGTGAAGTATCCTTTAATGGGCCATTAAACTTGAATAGTCTCTTCAGAGTGCACTGGCTAGGCTGGATGTAAACTACCTTGTAGGTGTTACCCTAGGAACAACATATTTAAAATATATATGCATAGCCAATATTCATACCATCAGATATAGTGATGATACATGGATTTAAAAAGGATAATCTTATCTAGTAAATCATAACTTTTCCATTGACACCATACATGGCATACTTTGTACAAGATTTGTTGGAATTG
This sequence comes from Eretmochelys imbricata, assembly GCF_965152235.1. Classification (NCBI taxonomy): domain Eukaryota; kingdom Metazoa; phylum Chordata; order Testudines; family Cheloniidae; genus Eretmochelys; species Eretmochelys imbricata. Next base: position 23,904,745 of record NC_135574.1, read on the forward strand.
TCTAACAGTAGCAAAATTAATTATATAAATGGTCATATTTCAATCATACAGCATCACAGGGGGAAGTGGGAGATGTGGTATATCTTGACTTTAGTAAGGTTTTTGATACTGTCTTGCATGACCTTCTCATAAACAAACTAGGGAAATATAGCCTAGATGGCACTACTATAAGGTGGGGCATAACAGGTTGGAAAACCGTTCCCATAGAGTAGTTATCAATGGTTCACAGTCAAACTGGAAGGTCATATTGAGTGGGCTCTCTCAGGGGTCTCTGAGGGGGATTGCAAGTGCTTTGGAGGGTAGGATTTAAATTCAAAATGATCTGGACAAACTGGAGAAATGCTATGAAGTAAACTGGATGAAATTCAATAAGGACAAATGCAAAGTACTCCATTTAGGAAGGAACAATCAGTTTTACATATACAAAATGGGGAATGACTGCCTAGAAAGGAATATTGCTGAAAGTGGATCACAAGCTAAATCTGAGTAAACAGTGTAAAACTGTTGCAAAAAGAGCAAACATCATACTGGGATGTATTAGCAGGAGTATTGTAAGCAAGACATGAGAAGTAATTCTTCTGCTCTACTACATGCTGATAAGGCCTCAAATGGAGTATTGTGTCCAGTTGTGGGCACCACATTTCAGGAAAGATGTGGACAAATTGGAGAAAGTCCAGAGGGGAGCAACAAAAATGATTAAAAGTCTAGAAAACATGACCTATGAGGAAATATTGAAAAAAAATTGGTTTGTTTAGGCTGGAGAACAGAAGACTGATAAGGGACATGATAGCAGTTTTCAAGTACATAAAAGGTTGTTACCAGGAAGAGGGAGAAAAATTGTTCGCCTTAACCTCTGAGGATAGGACAACAAGCAATGTGCTTAAATTGCAGCAAGGGAAGTTTAGGTTGTACACTAGGAAAAAATTCCTAACTGTCAGGGTTGTTAAGCACTGGAACAAATTGCCTAGGAAGGTTGTGAAATCTCTGTTATTGGAGGTTTTTAAGAACAGGTTACACAAACACCTGTCAGGAATGGTCTTGTTATGTATAAGCAATCCTGCCTTGAGTGCAGGGACTGGACTAGATGACCTCTCAAGGCCTCCTCTAGTCCTATATTTCTATGATTCTACCACTTTTCCAGTTATTCCCCATTTTGTAGTTGTGCATTTGATATTTCCTTCCCAAGGGCAGTACTTTGCACTTGTCTTTATTAAATTTCATCTTGTTGTATTCTGACCAATTCTCCAATTTGTCAAGGTTGTTTTGAATTGTAATCCTGTCCTCCAGAATGCTCGCAACCTCTCCCAGCTTGGTGTTATCTGCAAATGTTATAGGCATACTCTCCACTCCATTACCCAAGTCAGTAATGAAAATATTGGATAGTACTGGACCCAGGACAGACTCTCTGTAGGACCACACTAGATGTGCCCTCCCAGTTTGACAGGAAAGCATTGATCACTACTCTTTGAATACTGTCTTTCAACCAGTGGTGCATCTATCTTATAGTTATTTCATCTAGACCACATTTCCCTAGTTTGCTTCTGAGAGTGTCATGTGGGACTGTGTCAGAAACCTTACTAAAATTACGCTATATCGTGCTACCCCCCATCCAGACTAAGCCAATAATGAAATGAGGCATGTGGCATAGTGGATAGAGAACTAAACTGGGACCCAAAAGCATTGGTTTGATTCCCAATGCTGCTGGATAACCTGGAGCTAATCACTTCCCTTCTCTGTGCCTTAGTTTCCCCATCTATTAAATAGGGATAATTAGATTAATCTCCTTTGTAAAGTGCTTTGAGACCTATTGATGAAATGTGCCATATAAGACCTATTATTATTATACTATCTCATCTAGGTTGATGCAGTCATATCAAAATACTTGGCTATACTTTATACATTTTTTTAAAATGATGTGTGGGGGTGATGGCTGGGAGACAACTGTGAATCTTTGGGGATTTTGTAGCTGAATGGTTATGAAGTGTTGTCTTCATGGCTACTTTTGTATTCAAAGAATTCCAAGAAGAGTTTGACAGATGGAAATTGTTCAGTTTTAAGCAGAAGGTTAGAGGCTTTGAGTGTTGCTTTTTATCTTCAAATTATAAATATATCTGCTTTGTACCTGGACTACACCAGAGGCTTGATGGTACACTGTTTGAAACAGAAAACCAGATCACAGTCATGGAAAGATTGGAGTTAGGTACATCTAAATGAATGAGGTACATTGCTAACTTCAAAACAATATTGTAAACAATACAAGAGTATATCCATGTACCATTTAGGGAAATATGTTATATTCCCCACTTATAATATAAGAGTACTGAATATTTATATAGGATTGTGTTCTATATTCATTTAATTTTCCCAGCATTCTTTCCAGAGTTCAGTGCAATATAGCAAAAAAATTTTATCTCATGGTGTTTTCCTTTGTGGGAGATCTGAAGTAGACTTTAGTGTATGGTAGTCAAAAACATTTACAAGAGTAAAGTATACTTCTCAGCTGGCAGCAGCTGGCACTCAATAGGAATAACTCAGACATATAGACATGATTAAGTTACTAATACAATATGCAGTACACAAAATAGGAAGAAACAAGCACACACTGGCATAGATCCAGCCCAAGTACTCAACGTCAGATTTTTAAAGGTATTTAGGTGCCTAAAGATGTAGGTAAGTGTATAGTGGGATTTTCAAAATCACCTAGGCATCTGTAATCAATGGGAGGTAGACAACTAACCTGCTTAAGTACTTCTGAAAATCTCACGGTGTGCCTATCTTTCTCTTTAGAGGCTTGTAACATGCTGGACCCAAAAGTAGCATCCTGTAACCCCCATTTTCATCATTCATATGTAGTTGTGATATTTCATACAACATGCCATGAAAGATATCATAAGAAAGGTCATGATCTGCTGAAACTGACTGTTCTGTCAAAGTATGTAAGTCATTAATATGTATGAAGTAATGAGATTTTGCTGAATAGTTGTTATTGAAATATGTTGTAAATTTGGGAGTCTTCATTGCTAGTTCTCCACTGACAACAAAAGAGGTGATCCACTCGCAGGAGGGTGTTATATGACCATTAATCAGCAGGGGAGTTGTAAACAAGGGATTTACAGTTCTGTAAGAGAAGCACCATACAATGTGCTGTGATTCAGCAAAGCCCTCCAGGACATGTCTGAGGGCCAGTCTACACTGGCAATGTTAAAGCGCTGCTGCGACATTGCTTGTGTAGTTGCGGCAGAGCGCTGGGAGAGAGCTCTCCCAGCACTCTAAAAAAAACACCTCCACAAGGGGCGTAGCTACCAGTGCTGGAAGCGCGGCTCCCAGGGCTGATGCACTGTCTACGCTGGTGCTTTACAGCGCTGAAACTTGCTGCATGCAGGGGGGTGTTTTTTCACACCCCTGAGCAAGAAAGTTGCAGCGCTGTAAAGTGCCAGTGTAGACAAGCCCTGAGCTAGTGTTTTCCAGGCACATCGACTGAGAATATAAAATAGGGGACATTGGAATCATTCTTTTCGTTTCTCCTCCCCCACCTTTGCTGCAAGAAACAAGAATGCTGGAAAGACAATGACTTGAACTGAAGAGACTGGTCCCAGGCTTAAAGGGGAAGCCTGTGAATTAAGAACTATAACCTACCTGCAACATCCAATGGGGTGAGAAAAATTGCTTGATCTAAATATTGCTTAGTCTAATAAGGTTTAACATTTAGACTGTGTGCTTACCTTTTATGTTCTTTGGTAACTATCTCTGACCTTTTGTGCCTACCACTTATAATCACTTAAAATCTGTCTTTCTATAGTTAATAAATAGGTTTTATATTAAACGTAAAACAATGTGTTTTGGTTGAAATGCTTGGGAAATTTCAGCTCAATTTACAAAGGCTGGTATGTGTCCTTTCCACATCGAGGGAGGGGTGGACTGGGTAATAAACTTACATTGGTTGGGCTTCTGACCAGGGCAGGACTGTATATTCCAGGGATTCAAATCTGGGGGTTTGGGACATTTGCTGGTGCCTTTCTCTGTGTGATTCATGAGTGGCTCAGGGAGCATTCATGCAATCTAGCTGGGTGTGGGGCTCCACATGCTGTTGTGCTGAGTGATGACAGCACTTGGAGGGGTTTGCAGCTTGTCACTAGCAAAGCATTTTGGGAGACAGCACAGGCTGGAGAGTTAAGGGGGCACAGCGGTACCCCAGTTCCAGGTTGTACCCTGGGGATCAAGTTACAGGGCCTAAATATCTTTGAATATCTGAAAAGCTGATGTCCTCTGATGACTATTTGGAAGTGTATGTAAAAAAAATGGGTGATCTTAGTCCAGTTCCAGTCAGATAGGTGTCAATGGCATAACCACAAGTGGCACTAATTGGCAGACGTGTAGGCAGTCTATACATCACTTAAAGGTGGTGCCTTCTAAACAGCTTTGATTGGAAGCTTGTATTGCCCCTACTCATACTTTACCTGTTAACGGAAGTTTCCTCATCCTGTGTTATACAGGAGGTCGGACTAGATGATCATAATCATCTCTTCTGGTCTTAGACTATATAAATCAATGAAATGTCAGTCCTGAACCTTTCCTGAGCTTTGAATTCACTCCAAGATAACTAAGTTCCCGCAGAAGTAGTAGTCAGTTCCCAACTACCCACAAACAAGATGATCAGGGAAACATTTACACATTGGTCTGCATGCAGTGTTGTTTTCCTGAGGTGACATTCTTGCCAGGTCAGAAGGCGTGTACCAGACCACTTAAACCCTTACACCCAAATTCTACCCTATTGCCCAGCCAGAGTAATTAAGGAACTGTGGGGGGAGGGGAAGGGGGGAATTGAAAGTAATCCTCCTTCCTAGGCAATTGAGGCTCTGCTCCCACTCTCTGCAACAGAAGCTGAAGGGCTAGCATGGCCCCTCCAGTCCTTTTTCCCTGCCAGCAAGAATTGTGGACTCATGCAATGGCACTTCCCTCAGCCCTGCCCTTTAACACCTGCTGTGCATGGTCATATCAGGAACCTATTCAAATCATAGTACTAGAATAGCAACCAGCAGGTACTCTATCCTTCCCTTTACAGCAGAATTACGGTTAGGGCCCTCTCCATCCCCAGAGGTAGGATAAAGGTGGGGAGCCTTAACATGGGACTTAACTGGTACACAGGATTTTGTGCGGGCTTTTGGCACTGAGGTAAATTTCACCCTAAGAATAGTAACAGTTGGTGGTGTGTTAATTTTGATGGAATAAATGAGCACAAAGAGTCATGGTATTATATGACCCTGTCACTGTCCAACATTAAACAGTGTTAAACAAGGTTTGGGGTTTGGTTTACAGACACCTTAGCCTGCTTAGTATCATGGCAAATGCACCATTAATTATTTTTATCCTTTTATTGTATATACAGAAAAGAAGGAAAAACAGTTAAAGCATTTGAAATGTAAAGTATTTAAGTATGGCTTTTATTTATTTTAACCATAACCCTTCTTCCCTTTGCCTTTAGGAAAACCCACCTCTTTGACAGTTTTTCAGGTGGTACTAAAGATGGTAATAATAGTCCTTTTCTAGAGAAAGAGAATTTAATTGAGCTGGCCTGGAGTGGTTGTTTTTAAAGTCCAATCCCATTTCCTACAAAACAAGACAAACACACACAGGAGGAGAGAAAAGAACAGCAAAGATAGAAAATACAGCTTATGCTCAAATAAATTTGTTAGTCTCTAAGGTGCCACAAGTCCTCCTTTTCTTTTGTCTTTAGTGTTGACTCTTATCTGCAACCTTACTGTTGGAAAAACACAGGCATGGCACATGGCCTTTGTAATAGGGTGCTTAGAAGGCGGACTAGTGATTGGCATGCCTGATTGCCATCCCCTTTCTTCCCTGATAGAGGTAGCTCAGTCCTTAAGGAGGTGTGGTAGGAGGACTTGAGCCTGCCCTCTCCACCAGGTCCCAGCCCAGGGTCCTGTGTGAAGCAAAATCAGTAGAATCCTCTGAGCAAAGAGTCTAAGTCCACTGCTTGGGGCTACTTCCTACCTCTGTTTCTTCAGTCTGGGGCATGGTCTCTATAGTCCAAACAGTCTGTAGTGATTTGACTCGAGTAGTGCCCCATTGTGAACCTTTTGCAGTATCCTGCCAAAGCCTGGGGTCCTCTGGGCGAGGCAGATGTAACATTGGAGGGGCCTAACCCCATCATGTCTCTATAGTTAAATCATACAGTTCATCCACTGCTGGGTGCTCCTCAGTCTCTTCAGCAGTCTCCCTTGGACAGGGACGTAATGCTTCTTCTCCACCGGCTGTCCCAGCTACCAGGTTTGTAGAAACACTCCCCTCATGTAGAGAAGCAGAGCTACTTCCTGCCTCTTCAACAGTCAGCTCTGAACTGAGTCAGGTTCCCTCCTTTTCTTCTGCCTCCAGGCCAGGCATTGGCTGCTGGTATAGCAGGATGGGGCTAGCTGGGCCTATAGGCTGTCTTTCACCCTTCTCGTGCTGGTGTGAGGTTTCTCAACCTCATCAGTCTTATTAGCCACTCTGAAATCTGGCAAACTTGTACCAGCATCAGGCTATTTAGAGCATTGCTTTTAGTTGCCTCCCTGATCACAGGCTTACAGCAGTGTTGCACAATATCCTGTCTTAGCTGGCTAAGCCAGGTTCTTCCTAGACAGAAGGAAAAAGAGAGATAGGAAAGGGAAGACAATGAGGTGGTGAAGGAAAAGGATATGTGGGGTGGGGTTGGGGGTGACAAAGTCTCCTAGGTCGTGGTTGGGATTTAGTTGGAGATGGCAATGTTATCTGGGTCTCTCTCTGGCCCAGTTTGATCAGGATATTTAGGTTTAGGATGATGGAGGCCCAATGGTGGATCCCAGGGTACAGGAGATGTGGAGATGGCAGCCATGATGGAAAACTCAGTCTTATCCTGTTCTTTTGTCTTTTTCCTCAGTGATTCTTGGGGGGGCGGAGGAGGGTGTTAAGTATTTTTTTTATTTTAAGGACCCCAAAAGGGAACGATGGGTGCAATGACCCATCCCCTCATTGTTTTGTCGACCAGTCAGGCCTAATTCTTGACACCCAATTTTGATTCATTTATTTCTGATCCTATGCTTTTTCTTGTTGACCAGGCATCATTTTAACACAGTCCTTGACTTATATCAGTAGATGTGAGAAGGTCTACAAACACCATACAAAACACAAGCAGGAAGGGGTTAAGAACCCTTTACACCAGCAGACAGAAAAAGCAGCCCCACCCTGGCTCAACTGTGAAAAATATCAATTATGGAGACATGCCCCAGCAGCTGTAGCTAATGAGGGCAAGCCCAAGTATAAAGAGTGAAAGACGGGAAGAGTGTGGGCAAAAGAGCTTGGGGGCTTTAAGAGAACAACAACTCCGTTTCAGAGTGACAGAAAAGCTAGCATCAGGATTCCTGGGAAAGCCTTAGAACCGCTTGAAACATAAGGGAGCTAGAGGCAAAAGCCCTTAATAGCAAGGGCTTTTTGACCCATTTATGTTACATTTATGGACTTGGCCTTTTTGTTCAGTTGATCCAGACTACAACTGCCCGGGTCAAGGACTGACCCAGACTGCTTGAACTGTGCACAAGGTGGTATATGTCACTGCTGACAGTAGGCCTTTTTGTCTGGATTAATTTGGTCTTTCTTTTACACCTTTTTTGTTAACTTTTATTGTTATAAGTTCCTGTGACATTTTATGAACTTTTACTTTTCTACACTTGAGCCTTCAATTAGGGTCAATTTGTAGGCCCAGATATTAAAACACTAACCAGTCTAAGCCGTGTCATAAACCATAAAGTTTGCTTGCATATAGAATGACCGCCCAACAGAAACTCTGTGTGGGGCGGGGGGGATACAGGAGACTAAATATTTATAGAGAGGTAGCTGCAGTTGTCCTATAAATTATATCAGCATAGACTAACATACTGTAAAAAAAAAAACCACTTCTCCCTTAGCATTTGTCTCTTGGCATACAATATCATACCACTCAGCACCGCTTACAGTGTAGGTCTTCCTATGGGCTACACAATTTTATAAAGAAAGGAGAAGCAAGCTGGGCTTTCTCTATGGTTGTTAGAAGTCTATTTCATTATTTTAGTAGCTGTACTATATGAGTCTCTTCCTAGCAGGGTTGTTCAATCTAACCACACAAACAATTTCAATGATGTCTTATGAATGTAAGTGTTAATCCCCTTGGATAGTTATGTTTGGCTAACATCTTGCTGTTATAATACTAATGTCTGGTTTACTGGATTCACCACATTTTAATCAATATATTTCTAAAATTAGACTTTCGTTTTTATATTAGCCCATTTTTCAAGGTATTTTGGTAAAAAGTTTTATATTGCGGGGTGTGATGACTATGTGCTTAAACTCCATGAAGTACATTAGCTTACTTTAAGATGTATACAATATGGTCCAGGTTTCCTTATCCTTAAAAATAATGGATATTCATTCTGTCGCCCATAGTGCTCATCCTAAGTACCTTACTCCAGTGGGAGACCTATTGATTTCAGTGGGATTACTACTCACAGAGTAAGATACTACACAGTGTGAGGTAAAGATGGCAGAATCTGGCCCCTAGTCAATTCTCCTGCAAAGTAGTCCGGTTCCAAGTAATTACTAATGGAAAAAAAGTGAAGCAAACTCTTTGAGCTCATTTTACTAAGTATTTCTAAAACAAGGATCATGAAGTTCTGAGGCCTGAAGCAAGTTTTCTGAAGGTTTGTTATGACACCAATAGGCCCCTGATCCTCTTTCCATTAGAGTTTTGCCATTGACTTCAAGAGGAAAAGAAGTCTTGCCTTAATAACCTATGATCCTCGATACCAAAGAATATGGACAGGTGAATTCAAATTCCATTAGGTTCAATCCCCTGGCCTACGTATGATGCTCAGTCATTATATACCAAAGAAACAGCTGTTCTAATGACATTTCTTCTTCCAACAAAAATTTTAAACATCATGAATTGCTTTGTTCCTATGGGTCAGCTGTTTGGGATTTTTTTAATGAACTTTTTGTTCCCATTTCCAAATGCCTGTTGTCTCCCTCTGGAGCAGATAATTTAAACTTAAATTAAATTTACAGCTGGTGGCAAACAAACAGGTGCTGCTCAATTCAGAAAAGAACACCTCTTTCAGCAACACCATGTCTTGTCATGTTGTGACAGTAAATAAAGTACTTGGTGAAGGAAAGTTTTCCTTACATTGAATAATGTCCCCTGTATTCCTTGCAGACTTGGAGCAACAGGGGCCTAAAATAATTGGGTTTATTTCTAAGATTCAACTAGCCTCCACGTTTTTGTTGTTGTTGTTTTTGTTTTTTTTTTGTTTTGTTTTTTTTTTACTTTTGAAACCTGTGCAATTTCTTGGTTTATGATTTTTTTTCATTAAGATGCCAAGAGTCTTCCAGACACAGGAGCTGAAAAATGGTAATTAATTTTAAGGCAAGAGTTCTCAACCTTTTTCTTTCTGAGGCACCCCCAGCATGCTGTAAAACCTCCACCGCCCACCTGTGTCACAACAACTGACTTTCTGCATATAAAAGCCTCGGCTAGCATTAGGAGGTAGAAAACAGGGAAATTGTTTGGGGCCTCATGCCACAGGGAACACCATGAAGCTAAACTGCTCAGGCTTCAGCTTCAGCCCCAGGTCGTGGGGCTCAGGGTCTCAGGCTTCAACACCATGCGGTGGGGCTTCGGCTTTCTGCCCTGGGGCAGGGCCCCAGTTAGTTTGATGCTGGCCCTGCTTGATGGACCCCCTGAAACCTTCTTACAGCTCCGCAGGGGGCCGCAGACCCATAGTTGAGAACCACTGTTTTAAGGGTCAGAGTCTGCCATCCTTATGTTTAAAAGTACCATACTTCAGAAATAGTCTAACTGAAATCTACAGTGTTACTCCCTGAATAAGGCACTAGTCAACATGAATAAGGTGGCAGAATCTAAGCCCAAATCACAGTATAGATTGGCTCAAACCAACCACCTCAGTTCCAAACACCTCCTCTTCCTTCCTCCAAGCTTTATAATAATTCAAACAGAAGATCTCTGATTCAGATTTTCCTCTCCATCTTCCCCTTCACCCCCATGAACATGATACAGTTCTTTGGTGACCTAGAATCCTATTTTCGATATCTCCGACTCAAGAAATATTTCCAACACACCTCTGAACAACATACTAATCCACAGAGACCTTCCTACCAACACTACAAAAAGAAGGATTCTAGGTGGACTCCTCCTGAAGGTCAAGACAGCAGACTGGACTTCTACATAGAGTGCTTCCGCCGACGTGCACGGGCTGAAATTGTGGAAAAGCAACATCACTTGCCCCACAACCTCAGCCGTGCAGAACACAATGCCATCCACAGCCTCAGAAACAACTCTGACATCATAATCAAAAAGGCTGACAAAGGAGGTGCTGTTGTCATCATGAATAGGTCAGAATATGAACAAGAGGCTACTCGGCAGCTCTCCAACACCACTTTCTACAAGCCATTACCCTCTGATCCCACTGAGGGTTACCAAAAGAAACTACATAATTTGCTCAAGAAACTCCCTGAAAAAGCACAAGATCAAATCCACACAGACACACCCCTGTTTGACCAATGGGATATTCTATCTACTATCCAAGATCCATAAACCTGGAAATCCTGGGCGCCCCATCATCTCAGGCATTGGCACCCTGACAGCAGGATTGTCTGGCTATGTAGACTCCTTCCTCAGGCCCTTCGCTACCAGCACTCCCAACTGTCTTCGAGACACCACTGACTTCCTAAGGAAACTACAATCCATCGGTGATCTTCTTGAAAATACCATCCTGGCCACTATGGATGTAGAAGCCCTCTACACTAACATTCCACACAAAGATGGACTACAAGCTGTCAGGAACACTATCCCCGATAATGTCACGGCTAACCTGGTGGCTGAACTTTGTGACTTTGTCCTCACCCATAACTATTTCACATTTGGAGACAATGTATAGCTTCAAATCAGCAGCACTGCTATGGGTACCCGCATGGCCCCACAGTATGCCAACATTTTTATGGCTGACTTAGAACAACGCTTCCTCAGCTTTCGTCCCCTAATACCCCTACTCTACTTGTGCTATATTGATGACATCTTCATCATCTGGACCCATGGAAAAGAAGCCCTTGAGGAATTCCACCATGATTTCAACAATTTCCATCCCACCATCAACCTCAGCCTGGACCAGTCCACACAAGAGATCCACTTCCTGGACACTACAGTGCTAATAAGCGATCGTCACATAAACACCACCCTATACTGGAAACCTACTGACCGCTATTCCTATCTACATGCCTCCAGCTTTCACCCAGACCACACAACACGGTCCATTGTCTACAGCCAGGCTCTACGATACAACCGCATTTGCTCCAACCCCTCAGACAGAGACAAACACCTACAAGATCTCTATCAAGCATTCTTACAACTACAATACCCACCTGCTGAAGTGAAGAAACAGATTGACAGAGCCAGAAGAGTACCCAGAAGTCACCTACTACAGGACAGGCCTAACAAAGAAAATAACAGAATGCCCCTAGCCGTCACCTTCATCCCCCAACTAAAACCTCTCCAACGCATTATCAAGGATCTACAACCTATCCTGAAGGACGACCCATCACTCTCACAAATCTTGGGAGACAGGCCAGTCCTTGCCTACGGACAGCCCCCCAACCTGAAGCAAATACTCACCAGCAACTACATATCACACAATAGAACCACTAACCCAGGAACCTATCCTTGCAACAAAGCCCGTTGCCAATTGTGCCCACATATCTATTCAGGAGACACCATCACAGGGCCTAATCACATCAACCGCACTATCAGAGGCTCGTTCACCTGCACATCTACCAATGTGATATATTCCATCATGTGCAAGCAATGCCCCTCTGCCATGTACATTGGTCAAACTGGACAGTCTCTATGTAAAAGAATAAATGGACACAAATCAGATGTCAAGAATTATAACATTCATAAACCAGTCGGAGAACACTTCAATCTCTCTGGTCACGGAATTACAGACATGAAAGTTGCGATATTACAACAGAAAAACTTCAAAACCAGACTCCAGCGAGAGACTGCTGAATCGGAATTCATTTGCAAATTGGATACAATTATCTTAGGCTTGAATAGAGACTGGGAGTGGCTAAGTCATTATGCAAGGTAACCTGTTTCCCCTTGTTTTTTCCTACCCCCTTCCCACCCCCCCTCGTTCCTCAGATGTTCTTGTTAAACCCTGGATTTGTGCTGGAAATGGCCCACCTTGATTATCATTGTAAGGACAAGTACTCCTTTTCTTTTTGCAAATACAGACTAACATGGCTGCTACCCTGAAACCATTGTAAGGAGAGTGATCACTTTAGATAAGCTATTACAAGCAGGAGAGTGGGGTGGGGGAAGAGAAAACCTGGATTTGTGCTGGAAATGGCCTACCTTGATTATCATACACATTGTAAGGAGAGTGATCTCTTTAGATAAGCTATTACCAGCAGGAGAGTGGGGTGGGGGGAAAAAACCTTTTGAAGTGATAAACACCCATTTTTTCATGGTCTATGTGTATAAAAACATCCTCTGCATTTTCCACTTTTATGCATCCGATGAAGTGAGCTGTAGCTCTCAAAATCTTATGCTCAAATAAATTGGTTAGTCTCTATGTTGCCACAAGTACTCCTTTTCTTTTTGCAAATACGGACTAACACGGCTGTTACTCTGAAACCTGATTCAGACTGATTCTCAGGAAAGTAGAATTATTGTTATATCCCTGTCTCCAGGCTGTTCCAAAGGTGGAAACTAGATTTGGGCCCACAGCAAAACCCTGAATCCAAATATCTTCATATTTACGTTTAGAGGTTTCAGACACTGAACCCAAATCATGCTCCCATGTCTTACATATGACACTCCTGTTAATACATCCCAGAATGACATTTGCCTTTTTTTGCAACAGCATAACATTGTTGACATATTCAATTTGTGATCCACTCTAACCCCCCAGATCCTCTTTTTAGTATTGCCACCTAGCCAGTTATTCACCATTTTGTATAGCGCATTTGATTTTTCCTTCCTAAGTGCAGTACTTTTCACTTGGCTTTATTGAATTTCAGCTTATTAATTTCAGACCAGTTCTCCCATTTATCAAGATCATTCTGAACTCCAGTCCTATCCTCCAAAGTGCTAGCCACCCCTCCCAGCTCGGTGTCATCTACAAATTTTATAAGTATACTCTCTACTTCATCATACAAGTTATTACTGAAAATATTGAATAATACCCTGCCCAGAACAGATCTCCATGTGACCCCACTCGATATGTTCTCTTAGTTTGACAGCAAACCATTGAACTAGCAAACCATTCTCTTTGAGTATGGTCTTTCAACCAGTTATGCACCTACCTCATAGTAACTCAGTCTAGTTACTATTGCAGTGGTGTAATTAGAATCAGCATCTGACCCATGTTCTCCATTTTTATTTCCTGGGAAAGAGGAAGGATAGTGTAGTGATTAGTGTGCTAGTGAAACTAAGGAGCTCTGGGTTCATTCCCTGCTATACGCAAATCGCTGGAATTTTTGGAGGCCTCAGTTCTCCTTCTGTAACATGGGGATAATAATTCTTCTTGACCTCACAGGGCTGTTGTACAGTGAAATATATTAAGGATCGTGAGGCACTTAGGCACTCTTCTTAACATATGCACAACGTGCCTCAGGTGGCATGTGACCAGGATTCATCACTGAATTTGGTCCACTGGTTGGATCATTAGCTTCCCCAGCTTGGGCCACGTACTGCCAGGGAGTGCGGTGTGAACGCTGATCCATGTCACCTATTTAGGCACTTGAAGTCAATGAGCATAAGATGCCTATGTAGCTTTGAGGGTCAGGATCTCAGATACTATGGTAATTGGAGCCAAGTACTTAAGATAGAAAGGTAGGCTTTTTGACATATGAAGCTACCACCTGTGGCATTGACTACTATCTGGAGTCTTTGATGGCTTAAGACATTTGAGCAATTCCTTCATATGGTAAAAAGGAGAACCATCGTTGTGTCTGAAATCAGCCCACAATTATGTTGTCAACAGGAATCCACCTTTATATTACCACCTAGATTTATTTCACTCAAACAACCCAGTGTTTGACTCCTGTTATAGCAACATGACATAAATATGTCCTGTTTCTTGTAAATGAGAATACAACTGTTATTTGGAAAGGTGGGGGTTGTTTTTTTTCTGAATAGTAAAAAAAATGTTCCTTTACTATTATAGCACTCCCATGGCCAAGATGGAGTCTGCTCTGCAGGCAGCTCCGGACAAGAAAAGGCTGTCCAGGAACACAGCAGGGAAATTCCCTTCCACCCCGGAGGCACCTGTTCCAAACCCCTGGAGTAAATATACACACACCAGTATAGTACAATGAATATAGAAAGGGGAAATATTTATTTACAGAGACATGAATGGAGGGAAAATAACAGGAGGGAAGATAGGGGGTGTAGTAAAACAGGGGTACATCCAATATGAGAACCCAAAAGCTCAGTTGGACCACAATTTGAAAGGGCAGACACCAAGCAATGCATCTACACTCAGAGTTCAGGAGCCCTGGGCAGCGTTCCAGTCCAGTGGTGAGTCCTGGGTGCTCCCGGTCATCTTCGGTGCCAGTAAACTTTCCCCAACAAACCCCTCTGGTGCCCTTTCCTGCTGCTTTCTGCAAACCCACATGGAGCAACAACCTCCCCACTTAGCTAGCTACAGCCTCCCTCCTTATTCCCAGTGCAAAGTCACAAGCCCCAGTACTCACAGCCCCATACAGCCCTGGGCAACAGTGATACTGGGTCCGGCTCTGTTTTGTCCTTCTTGGGTGATTCCTTCCTGGCATGGTGCTTCTCCTGACCCCTGCCCTGAGGCATCCCCAGTCAGTTGCTCTGCCCCTGGGGACATCAGGCTGCGTATCAGCTGCTTCTCTATGTGAGGGCCTGCCCACTGTAGGCCTTCTTATCTGGAGATACAGACACATACCACTGTCGGTCTCCACTCCCCTGGAACAATCAGCACTTCCTCTGCTTCAGGACAAGGTTTTAAAGGGGCCATGATCTCTGAACCCAAAGGTTCAAGAGTGTGGTTACGATTCTCTATAAGTGACACAACTTAAACCCCAGTTTTAGGATTTAAGTCAGTGGTTCTCAAAGCCGGTCCACCGCTTGTTCAGGGAAAGCTCCTGGCGGGCCGGACTGGTTTGTTTACCTGCCACGTCCACAGGTTCGGCCGATTGCAGCTCCCACTGGCCACAGTTCGCCGCTCTAGGCCAATGGGGGCTGCAGGAAGGGCGGCCAGCACGTCCCTTGGCCCGCACTGCTTCCCACAGCCCCCATTGGCCTGAAGCAGCAAACCGCGGCCAATGGGAGCCGTGATTGGCCGAACCTGCAGACGCGGCAGGTAAACAAACAGGTCCTGCCCACTAGGGGCTTGCCCTAAACAAGGGCAGACTGGCTTTGAGAACCACTGATTTAAGTGATATTTAGGCGGTACATAGATCTTGTGCTGGGACCTCTTCAGAGGAGTGATTTTACTGCTATATGAGTGGCTCAAAATTGTTCTTTTTCTTTCTGAAAGGCTTTCATTGAGGGGCATGTTTTTGAAGCCCTACATTGAGATTTGGGCATCTGCTCCTCTGTCTATAGGATTTGCATGGAAAAAACCCTTAACACTACTTAAAAAATATACCCCTTCATCTTCAAATTGGCTTCTGGTTCAGGCCCAAAGTTCTGAGTCCACTAGGATCAAGTTCCACAGCTAGAAAGTCTAAAATCCTCTGCATACAAAAGCCTCCACATAAGATAAAAGCAGCCAAATCCAGTTTAATGGAAGTGCAGAAAGGTGAAAGCACTTTAGAATGTTCTGTCAAAATTTAATTTACATTTGACAAAATCTAGCTTTTACTTCTCATGAAAGCTCTGGCACATGACATGGCAATTTCACCTGATCAGCATTCCTGTATGGCTATTTATTGCCTTAGTCACATTGAGCTATCTTGTATTGAGGTGCCCTTTGCAAACTGAAAGAGTCCATTTTTTTTTTCCCACTTGAAAGATGTCATTATATCAGTAAATTTTCAGCAACCTATCAGGATGTTTACAACTCTCTTTTATGGGGTTGGAGAATAAAACATTGTATTATCTAGTACACGCTTTGGGCATAGTCGTGTCTCAGTGGCTATTTTCAGCCAATAGGTGTAACAATAACAGATTCCTAACTTTAAAATGAAAGGACTATACTGACCATAAACAATATCTTCTATGCAACTTGCCTAGAGCTAAAGTCATCATCTGGAGTGTACCAGTCTGCTCAGGCTTAATTTGGCATTTGAACCAAAGAGATGTATTTCTCCTTTTTCTGGAAATACAGTGCTTATGACAGGTTTCAGAGTAACAGCCGTGTTAGTCTGTATTCGCAAAAAGAAAAGGAGTACTTGTGGCACCTTAGAGACTAACCAATTTATTTGAGCATAAGCTTTCGTGAGCTACAGCTCACTTCATCGGATGCATACTGTGGAAAGTGTAGAAGATCTTTTTATACACACAAAGCATGAAAGGGGAGGTATTTTTTCATGCTTTGTGTGTATAAAAAGATCTTCTACACTTTCCATAGTATGCAACCGATGAAGTGAGCTGTAGCTCACGAAAGCTTATGCTCAAATAAATTGGTTAGTCTCTAAGGTGCCACAAGTACTCCTTTTCTTTTTTGCGAATGCTTATGACAGTTTAGACATTACAAGAACCTACACCTTACATTACCTACTAGGGAGCTGCTGTGCACTGTATCTGAAGTCTGGATGGTAGTTCTCACTTGAATTTACTACACTCTACCTCAGGAACAAGGAATGTAGTGCACTTAATTATCACTGTGTAGTCATGATTTGGTCTATTTCATGTAGTATTTTCACTGCTACTGTAGGCCTGGTTTGTAGCCAGCTCCAGGGCCAATGTGCAAGTGCAGGAGGGGGGCATGAAAAGCCTGTCATAAATATAAAGGGAAGGGTAAACCCCTTTGAAATCCCTCCTGGCCAGGGGAAAGCTCCTCTCACCTGTAAAGGGTTAAGAAGCTAAAGGTAACCTCGCCGGCACCTGACCAAAATGACCAATGAGGAGACAAGATACTTTCAAAAGCTGGGAGGAGGGAGAGAAACGAAATGTGTCTGTCTTATACTGGTCTCTGCCGGGGATAGACCAGGAATGGAGTCTTAGAACTTTTAGTAAGTAATCTAGCTAGGTACGTGTTAGATTATGATTTCTTTAAATGGCTGAGAAAAGAATTGTGCTGAATAGAATAACTATTTCTGTCTGTGTATCTTTTTTGTAACTTAAGGTTTTGCCTAGAGGGGTTCTCTATGTTTTTGAATCTAATTACCCTGTAAGATATCTACCATCCTGATTTTACAGGGGGGATTTCTCTATTTCTATTTACTTCTATTTTTATTAAAAGTCTTCTTGTAAGAAAACTGAATGCTTGTTCATTGTTCTCAGATCCAAGGGTTTGGGTCTGTGGTCACCTATGCAAATTGGTGAGGCTTTTTATCCAACATTTCCCAGGAAAGGGGGGGGTGCAAGTGTTGGGAGGATTGTTCATTGTTCTTAAGATCCAAGGGTCTGGGTCTGTAGTCACCTAGGCAAATTGGTGAGGCTTCTTACCAAACCTTGTCCAGGAAGTGGGGTGCAAGGTTTTGGGAAGTATTTTTGGGGGGAAAGATGCGTCCAAACAGCTCTTCCCCAGTAACCAGTATTAGTTTGGTGGTGGTAGCGGCCAATCCAAGGACAACGGGTGGAATATTTTGTACCTTGGGGAAGTTTTGACCTAAGCTGGTAAAGATAAGCTTAGGAGGTTTTTCATGCAGGTCCCCACATCTGTACCCTAGAGTTCAGAGTGGGGGAGGAACCTTGACAAAGCCTTTTCCCTTTTTGCCCTTTGCTGCAGAGGAAAGACACACATTCAAATATTGCCTTCCCTTGAGCTGAAGGAAAAGGCAGGACTAGCTAGTCACCTTAAAGGGAGTGCGGAGAAATGGAAAGGAGCTGGAACCATGGCCTGGAAGTCTTCCACTTCTCTGTGCACCCACTTCTTTCTGTGCTAGCCATTTCCACTCCAGGGGGCACAGCAGTCACACTCATTCCCCATGTGAGTTGGGGGTTTATGAGATCACGAGACATTACTTTGGTTTCTTGTTCTGTGGTTCTCTCAGTATAAAATAATGACCATTCTTACCAATGGTTGCTCATTGTGACCAAACATAAATCTTGATTTTTAATATTTGATATTGTGTAATGCATCTAATATTATGTTTTAGCAGGAGAATATCCTTTTGATCTATTATTAATTAATATAAATAGATGTTGTCTGAGCTTGGTGGATTTTAACTGGAGTTAGGCCTAAACCAAACCACGGATCCAGACACCCCCACATTTTTCAGGGAAGGGGGTGGTTTCTGAATCTTACCGCAGATCAGGATGTGAATCCAAATTCCAGACTTGTCTCTCATATTTATAATAGGATGAACCAGAACATTTGTGAAGTTCACAATCTGAATTTCATAGCATACCCCATAGAACAGTGGTGGGCAACCTGTGGGCCGCATGCGGTCCATCAATGTAATCTGATTGCAGGCCATGAGATATTTTGCTGACATTGACGGTCC
Organism: Eretmochelys imbricata; assembly: GCF_965152235.1. Lineage (NCBI taxonomy): Eukaryota > Metazoa > Chordata > Testudines > Cheloniidae > Eretmochelys > Eretmochelys imbricata. Next base: position 23,923,408 of record NC_135574.1, read on the forward strand.
ACAAGCATGGCCACCCACAGCTCCCAGAGGCCGTGGTTCACTGTTCCTAGCCAATGGGAGCTGCAGAAGCCGTGGGCCGCAGGGATGTGCTGGCTGCTGCTTCCTGAAGCTCCCAATGGCCGGGAACGGTGAACCATGGCCACTGAGAGCTGTAGGGGCCCATGTCTGTGGATGGTCAACGTCAGCAAAATGTTTTGCGGCCCACAATCAGATTACCCTGATGGGCCACATGAGGCCCACAGGCCACAGGTTGCCCACCACTGCCATAGAAGCTTCTGCTCTAGTCCAGGGATCCATTAGGGAAAGAGGGGGCAGTGGGGTGGCAGACTGACTGGGCTGGGGCATGAATGAGTGGGCCGGGGAGGAGTACATGGGCTGGAAAACATAGATTGGCCCCCCTCTCCTCATAAGTCATGTGCCCCATCCCCCTAATCATTTTCATTGCCCTCCACTGGAGTCTGTCCAATTTGTCCACATCCTTTCTGTAGTGGGAGTCCAAAAACTGGACGCAATACTCCAGATGTGGCCTCACCAGTGCCAAATAGAGGGGAATAATCACTTCTCTTGATCTGCTGGCAGTGCTCCTACTAATGCAGTCCAATATGCCGTTAGCCTTCTTGGCAACAAGGGCACACTGTTGACTCATATCCAGCTTCTTGTCCATTGTAATCCCCAGGTCCTTTTCTGTAGAACTGCCGCCTAGCCAGTGAATTATAAATATTGGTCCTGATTCTGAGATTCCCCCATCTCTGCATTCAGCCCAGCAACCAAGGGAAGGAAAGATGCTTTCAAGTCACCTGTTCGCCTCCAATTTGGGGGGGCAGTGGGGAGGTTTCTTCTTAGTCCCCAGCATGAGTTCAGCTGGCCAAGGGCTATTCTAATTTACTGCTTTTCTGTGGGCTTGTCTACACTTACAGCACTGCAGCTGCATCGTTGTAGCACTTAGTAAAGATGCTATCTATGCCAACAGGAGGGCTTCTCCCGTCTGTGTAAGTACTCCACCTCCCAGGAGGCAGTAGCTATGCTGATGCGAGAAGCTCTCCCGTTGACATAGTGCTGTCTACACCAGGAGTTAGGTCATTACCACTGTCACTTATGGGCATGGATTTTCCATTCCCCTGAGCAATGTAATTATACCAACATAAGTAGTGTAGTGTAGACCAGGGCTGAGTCAGGCCTTTTCTCTCAGATGGGAGATATAGGTCTAGTTTTCTGAAAAGACCACATTTGTCTCAATGGGTGGCATAGGATTTGTATGTTCAGTTTTTCCATAATCCTAATTGGGTCTTGGTTTGGTTGAGGCTGACAATAAAGTAGGATAACACCTTTGAGACCCAATAACATTTATATTTTAGGGAAATGATCACACTTCCAGTATAAATATAAACTTGCTATTTTTAATAACAGACATCTTTCTCCTGGTCAGTTAAGTGGTTGGTTTGCTCTCCTAACCCCACTAATGCTTTGTACATTCCAGTCTTTGCCACAGCCACAAATTATAATGAATGTGAGTAGATCACACTGGATTTGGTCACTTAACCCCAAAATTGATGGAGAGTTTCTGTTTGGGTATTTTAAAAAAAAGAGCCCATCTTAAGAAACAAAGTGCCCATATCTTTGTCAGGGTTATGTATCAGTGATAAAGGTTCAGCCTATGTCAGCTGATCATAATTTTGGTTCAAACAAATGAAAATGTCTCAGTACATAAAGTTTATTCCAGTGGCACCTAGAGGTTACACCTAAAAGTCTGGATGAGTCATGGAGATATTTTGTTCTGCGGTAGAACACTGTGATGGAATCATTATTTAACATTATTATTTGGATGGGATACGCAGGTAAGGATTATGCATGCTATTAAGTATTATGAGAAGAGTCTATCTGAGCAGCAAAAGTGTTGAAACACAAAATCTTTACAATAAAGCATTTTAAAAGTTAATAGGTTGTCCACATTTGAGGAGGGCTGAATGGGATTCACATAAGCCAGCGAGCAGAGCAGAGAGCCGTCTAAGCTAGACCGAAGGAAACACTGAGGGGAAGGACATGCCATAAGCCCCGCCCCAGACATGTAGTTAGGCTTCTAATTCTGGTCAGCCATGAACCCTCTCCTGGTGTTAGGTGCCTAAGCCAGAACAGCTTTTTCTGAAGAAAAACAGAGAGAGAGGAATGCACCCAAGAATGGCACTAACTCATTGGACTCATCTAGGATGAGGAAGCCCAGTTTTCAAATCCCCACTATGCCTGATGTGGAGTATGAGTTTGAACTTGGATCTCCTATATCCCAAGTCCCGTGCTCACCGTTGGCTACTCTGGGGTGTATCTCTGTCCATCTCTCCTGGTGAAGGTGTTCCACTTTTTATAAATAACCATTCAATAAAGCAGGGAAGTTTTTAAAAAAAGCTACTGTGATCATAAATTACTTTCCATAGCTTTTTCAGAGTTTATGTATCCATTTTCAGGTGTGAGAGATTTTGTTATGATATAATTTAAGGAAGAGTTTCATGAACCCCAAAAGCCTAATTTGAATATTTTTAGGACTTCTACTAAAATAAAAATAAATGAGCAGGCATTTCATATTGAGTTCTATGCCACGTTAATACAAGCTAGAGATAGTCAAAGGCCATGCTTATTCTACCACTTCTGTTGGCAAAATTTATATCACTCAGCAATGTGAAAAAAACACACACCCCAAAGCAACATAAATTACGCCAGCATCAGTGGTAGTGTGCACAGTGCTATGTCAGCGGGAGAGCTTCAAATGTGATTCTCTCTCCCGCCAGCATAGAGAGGCTACACAAGAGATCTTACAGCGGCACCACTGAATCGGTACAGTGTGCCATTGTAAGCTCTCTGTTGTAAACACAGCCTAAATCTGTTGTGGCAAACTGGTGTAGCATTTCCTTTAGTCCTGCACTCAAACTTAAATTGATACAAAGAGTAAACATATGAACACACATCGTACACCAGCCCGTTAATCAGTTTAAATGAAAATATCCAAAAATACCGCAGGACGTGAACTTCTACTGAGTTTTAAGATAAGATTAGTTTTAATTGGATATATTAGCTTGTTATCAAATAGCTGCAAAAGGGGAAAAGACATATAAAAGTCGCCAGGGCTGTAATTTAGGGACTTCTGCTGCCAAATTGACTGGCTAATTTTAGGCAAAGTCTTTTCTGCTAGAAATGAGCAATCTCTGCCAATAACTCAAGCCTATTAATCTTTATGATTTGAATGGAGTGTAAGAAGGAAAAGGCTATATAATTAACAAAAAATAATAAACCTCTGAAGTTAAGGGTGTTATCTCATTAATGAAGTTTGATTAAAAAATTACAAACTGGGATCTGATTTGGGCTTTTAAACTATTCACATACTTTAGTTTCAAATGTGATTCTTAAATGTAATATACTCCAGTGATTTGAAAAAAAAAACAACCCTCCAGATTCTAGCTACATATTTAAATAAACCACTCCATCATCATGAATGTTTAGGAATTAGTCGCTGGTATAATAACGGGATGCAAAAAGGCTAAGATTTGTGCTTCCTTTGCTGAATCTTCAGTATTCACTACTACAAACACAGGTCCCAGAGTGTGTGGGCTAACGCTGTCTGTGCTGTTCAAGCACAAATAACTGGGCCTTAGGATGATAAGGCCCAGCATAAATTGAAGTTATTGCTAAACACAAACAGCCATGCTAATTTTGGTTGCAGTTGAAAGATAAGAAAGAGCTGTCAAATAGGGTTGCAGGGGGAAGGGAAAAGGAAAATATTTTCAATGGTTTGAGAGAATAGAATCATAGAAATGTAGGGCTGGAAGGGACCTAGAGAGATCATCTAGTCTAGTGGTTCTCAACTGGGGTACACATACCACTGGGGGTATGCAGAGGTCTTCGAGGAGGTACATCAGCTCATCTAGATATTTGCCTAGTTTTACAACAGGCTACAGAAAAAGCACGAGTGACGTCAGTACAAACTAAAATGTCATACAGACAGGGACTTGTTTATACTGCTTTATATACTATACACTGAAACGTAGGTACAATATTTATATTCCAATTGATTTATTTTATAATTATATGGTAAAAATGAGAAAGTAAGCCATTCTTCAGGGATAGTGTGCTGTAACACTCTTGTATTTGTATGTCTGATTGTGTAAGCAAGTAGTTTTTAAGTGAGTTGAAACTTGGGCTATGCAAGACAAATCAGACTCCTAAAAGGAGTCTGGAAAGGTTGAGAGCCCCTGATCTAGTCCATCCCCTTGTACTGAGGTAGGAACAAGTATACCTACACTATGCCTGACAGGTGTTTACCCTGTTCTTTAAAACCTCCAATTATGGCAATTCCACAATCTCCCTTGGAGGCCTTGCCCTGCTGCAGATTAAGCTCATTATTTTTTATCCTGCTTTCAGTGGACATGGAGAAAAACTGTTCACCAGCCTCCTTTTATAACAGCCCTTAACATATTTGCAAACTGTTATCAAGTTTCCACTTTAGTATTCTTTACCAAAGACTAAACATTCCTTTTTTTTTTAACCTGTCCTCAGAGGTCAGGTTTTCTATACCTTTTTGATTGCTCTCATCTGGACTCCAATTTGTCCACATATTTCTTAAAGTGTGGCACCCAAACTGGACAGAATACTCCAACCGAAGCCACATCAGTGCCGAATAGAGTGGAATAATTACCTCCTGTGTCTGACATACAACAACCTTGCTAATACACCCCCAAATAATATTAGCCTTTTCCACAACTGCCTCACACTGCTGGCTCATATTCAATTTCTAATCCGCCTCAAGCCCCAGATCCTTTCCTGAAATACTTCTGCCTAGACAGTTATTCTCCATTTAATATTTATGCATTTGACTTTTCCTTCCTAAGTGTAGATGGCAAATGGGAAGAGAATGAAAACTAGAAAGTTCTGGATTATAAATCTTCACCTTGCACTCTCCAGCTCCTTATAAATTATCAGGAAATACTTACGTACCACTTAATTACTTGACACTGCTTTGGTGTATGTGATACCCAGAAAAGAAATTAGGACAGCCTCTTGGAGACACCCCTATGCAGAACTATATCTGAAGTCAATGGGAGTTCCACATGCATAGGGGATTCAGGATTGGGCTTCTTGGCCTCATTCTGAGAAACGCATTTTTTCCCATGCCTGTTATAGTCCACCTGCCCAGTATGGCAGCATAATAAGAAAGCACACTTCGTTTTTTTAAAAAAACAACAGTGTTAAAGTATAAAATTATGTCAAAATGGTGCCTTCTTACTCAACAGATAGCCCCCCTGTATGTATGTAGAATCATATCTGCTGACTTGAGTGACTATAGAAAGGGTTTTTTAAAAACTATTTTTATTGCCTTTTAGCCCTGCAGAGCCAGGAACAATATGAGACAGTGAACAGGATTCTATTCTTTCTTGTGCCTCATCAGCAGAACTGTTTACTAAATTACAGCTATGGTTCCAATCAGTTACACATATGCAAAACCATGAAGGTGTTGTACAAGTGCCACTTTGGAAATAACCTGAAGGCAATGGGTCACTTAAGTGTCATGGAGCGGAGAATGTTTTTGCAAAATTTCTATTACTGGTGAAGTCTGTTGTATTAATTTAGATGGAATAAATGGGCCAAAGGCATTAACATAACCCAGTCACTATCCAACATTAAACAGTGTTAAACAAGGTTCAGGGTTTGGTATACAGAGATCTCAGCCTGTCTAGTACCATGGCAAACACACCATTAAACATCCTTCTAACCTTTTATTAAAGATGAAGAGACAAACGGAAAACAGTTAAAACATTTGAAAAGTAAAGCATTAAGTAAAACGTTCATTTTAACTTCCAGAGAGTTTCTGTATTAGATATTTGGGCTGGGTCCATTGCTTTTTCTTGCTGGTTGAGACTCAACAAAAAGCAGAACCACCTGCTCCATATATTATTCAGTGTATCATCACAGGGGGGAGGGATAGCTCAGTGGTTTGAGCATTGGCCTGCTAAACCCAGGGTTGTGAGTTTAATCCTTGAAGGGGCCATTTAGGGATCTGGGGCAAAAATTGGGGATTGGCCCTGCTTTGAGCAGGGGTTGGACTAGATGACCTTCTGATTCTGTGATTCTATATTTTGCCTTGGAATCCTACGTAAACAGGTTTAAGCAAAACCAAAAAATATATAACTCCCTTTCTTCATCTTCCATGGTTGAACCTCAGAACTCAGCTGTACAGTTTGAGACACTGCAGTAGTGGGAACTGTCTGGCATATAATACATACTTTGTTCTCATATACACAACACACATATTCCAGTACAGAGCAGCACATTGCATATATACAGTTTAATATGTCACATCCAGTATTACAAATATCTACTTTTATATAAGATGCTTAATTTAATTGACTTTCTCAATTCTGCCTAATTTTAATTGAATGAGTTTCCCTCGCAAGGTACGTGAATTCATATAAGCAGCCAAGCTTAAAACAGGTCACTTTATTAAAGTAAGTAGGGGACCATAATTTAAATGAAAAAGGATGTCATTTTAATGGACATTTGAAGTTAAAGAAAATGAGCTTTCAGTTTTGGGGCTATTCTTGTCCTCAATAAACTTTACATCCAGTTCTACTGGAAATCACGCTCTGATTAATATCAGTGCAACAAAGCAGCTAAAAGTCTGTGCTTTTTGGTGCTAAAGGTCCTGGGTTCAGTTCCTACTGATCCCCCATGTTAGGTATTCCCCCAGCACTCAGTTAAATTCTGGAATAACATAAGTGTCTGGAACACTTAGCCATTTCTTGCAGTTCTGTGCTCCACAGAAGGCCTGATTCGCCTCTCACTTACACCAGGAATAACTCCACTAATGTCACTCCACTGACTGAGATATAAAACTGGTGTAAAGTGAGAGAAGAATAATGAACCCCATTACTTTCATCTGGTACTTCTCTGGATCTAGTAACTTTCTAAACACAGACACAAAGCACTTCATTCTCATTTATGTTATGGCTACTTTACACCAGTCTGAAAGTGTGGGGAGGCCTAAAAGTGGGCACAAATTACACTGTACTCTGCCAAAGAGGTGCAAATTGATCTTAGGAGATGTCTACACAGCAGACTTTACAGCGGCACAACTGTACCACTGAAGCTGCGCCGCGGTAAGGTCTCCCATGTAGCCGCTCTATGCTGGCAGGAGGGAGCTCTCCTGCCGGCATAATTAAACCACCCTTAATAAGCAGCAGTAGCTATGTCAGCAGGAGAGTCTCTGTCGCCATTGTGCTTTTGTTGGTGAAACTTTTGTCAGTCGGGGGGGTGGTTTTTTTCACACCCTTGACCAACAAAAGTTTTACTGACAAAAGTGCTAGTGTAGACATAGCCTAAGACTAAATTAGAATCAGGCACAACCACTCTGGTTTGGTAGCATTTCACACCCACTTTGGGCTGTATTATCTGGTCTGCTAAATTCTCTTTGAGCCGCATGAGTGGGTCATTGCATTTACTGTATGCGAGTTTAAGGATACAATCTAACTCTCACTGAAGTCAGTAGAAAGATTCTCATTGACTTCATAAGAGTTGACTCATACCCTAGATAATTACACAAGGTGCAAGGCAGTGGAGAATTAGGGCAGATCTACACTACTGTTTAAGTTGATCTAACTTACGTCACTCAGAGGTGTATAAAAGACACCACCCGAGCGACGCAAGTTACAGCAACCTAAGCATTGTCCACACTGGCACTATGTCAGGTTGACAACATAGCTTCTGCCTTTCGCTGATGTAGCACTTTTGCTGTAGACCTACCCTTAAGCCGTATGAATTCACAGAAGAGACTTTTGCCATTGACTTCAATAAGAGCAAGAGCAAGCCATATAAGCATTTACAATATACTGAGATTGAGATACAGAGAGAGAGAGAGCATTCATTGGATATCCTGGTTTACAACTGACCAAATTCCTAAGAGCTATTTTGTTTCTCTCCTAGCTCAAAACATATCTGTCAAACGGTTCCATCTAAAACTTTTTTAGCCCAGCCACAAATTGCTCCATCTGTGTTGAACAGATAAATTTATCTCCTTTATTTCTGTACTTATCTGACTAATTTATTAGTTCTGCTCTTTCTCAGAGGAGATGTGCATGAAAAAGTAGCTTTTGTGGTATCTCAGTATTGTAGGATGGAAATAATAAGAAGTACAAAAGTGAAGTTTTTATCAGGCACGTTTGAAGGATACAGTAAGTGATATTCTCTTGTGTAGGGGCAGTTATCTCCGTCAGGAAATGAATTTGCATCATTTAACTTTTTTTTACTTTATGCATTGTATGCAATATTAGGAGATGAAAACATGTTTTAAATTATACACAGAGAACCAAATGAGTCATAACCACATCCTAGATGCTTTGGTGATCAGAGTTCTGTAAATACCAAAGATAAATAATTTTTTCACATGCAAGGCACTTCTATACCTGAGGACTTTGAAACACTTACCAAATTTCTATTCTCACAACTTTCCGTTGTACATCCTGGTAAAGTGAGACCTAGGAAGAGGTGAAGTCAGCAGAAGCACTTAGCCTTAGAAAGTCAGCATGGTGAGATAAATTTGTACAGTATCTGTAGAGTGGACAAGTCAGTCTAAAAAGATGTAAATGTTGCTCTCTGTCCCCTATTTGAAAGATTCCCTGTAAACAAGATTTATTCAGAAATGTTCCTCAGGGCGGTATGAAATATAAGGGGAAAGTGTCTGGCCAGTAATTTTTGAGTGAGTTTAATTTGGTGATTTTGACATGCCTAAAGTATTTACACCATAACACAAAGAACAGGGACAAGTTACATTTTCCCTGGGTGGAGAGAATGTTTCCCCCTCCCCTCAGAAGTGGTAGGGAATTCAGCTCATGGAACCCCTAGATCTCCAAGACCCACAAAGATCTTAGAGGATGCCATAGTCCAGTCACCCAAGTGCAGGTCCTCTGCCTATTGGCCTCCCCCATCTTAATTCATATGAACTTGCTACCATGAGTTCCACCGCTGGCTGTTCATCCCTTCACCGCAAGGGGGAAGCAGGAGTTGGGGTGCAGAGCAGGAGCCCACGCAGCATGACCTTTTATGGAGAATATGCACAGTGACAAGGTAGAAGATGATGCCAGGGAAAGTGGCAGTTGCCCTTTCCACACTGCGATCTCAACCCCCACTAAGAGGCTTTGACAGAATCAGCGGTAGGGAGAAATGATGGCATGGAAGCTGCACTATTTGCTCTCCTCCACACACCTCTGCACACCTCTATAAGGTCTTCATCTCCCTCTCTTTGTCGTCGCGTAGACAATTTGGCCCTCACTATATTTTGATCTTTAAAATGTTGTAAATTTCTTTTCCTTAGAGAAGCTGTCACATAGTTTTAGGAAATCAGATGTCTAAAGACTGGGAAATTTAAGGGCTTCCCAGAATTTGAAAGGCCACTATGCTCTAATTATAAAGATTTGACAGCTGTGAAATAGAAAACTGAACACAGTCTACTTAGTGGCAAACATTGTACCATATTCCCCACAGAAAGACTTAACTTTCCATCAAAAGCCAACAAGAAACAAAATCTAAAATATATACACCTGAAGGAGGCATTGTTTTTACTAGGGTCTAATTATTCTTTTGAAAATAATGGATTTCCACTGGAGAAGTCCCAGCAGAGAGAAACTGTAGTAATCTAAACACATTTAAATCTAATAAAAAAATATTCAGAGCCTAAAAGCTTTGTCTCCTTTTTCTCATGAGAAAATATCGTGTAGTGCATTTCAGAAAGAGACAAAATGCTACAAGTGAGGAATCAAAGGCTAAAGACTTGTAACAGCAATCTATTTCAGTGTGATATGGTATAATGAAATGACATTATACAGCTAACAGATACAGTAAATGGGGTTGCACACAGCTTTAAAGTGGGGTTGGGTTTGTTTTTTTTTCATTTTATTTATTTAGATATTGCATGCAAGTAATGCTCATCCAGGGTTGTGGGTCCTTCTTCCCTGTGGAACATGGAACTATGCACTGAGTTTTGAGGATAAAAAATAAGAAACTGCCTTTTAAACTGGCCATTCTCCATCTTGTATATGGACAGTGAATCTCACCCTTCTGAAGAGGGCCAACACAAGGTCAATTTACTAAGAGTATGTCTACACTAGAGCTGGAAAGTGCAATTTTCAGCTCAAGGAGATATCCCCATGCTAGCTTGATCAAAACTAGTGCACTAAAAATAGAAGTTTACCCATTGCAATGCAAAGGTGGGAGAGACTAACCACCAGAGTAGGTACTTAGGGTTTTGGATGGGATCATATTCAGGGCAGCTAGTCCCTCTGCCACTTCTGCCACTGTGGCTATACTTCTGTTTTTAGCAAACTGGATCAATCAGAGCTTGTATGGGTATGTCTCCTAGAGCTGGAAATTACCCCTTCCAGATCCAATATAGACATATCCTGAGCTCTTAAGTGAGATTTAAGTAGAGCTGATTGGAAAATGACAATTCTGTCCCATGCCAACTGTTGAGTTTTTGAAATTCATTTTCATTCCACACTGGAACAAAACCAAAACCTTTCGGAGGTTTCCATGAAATGGAATTATGTTGAAATGTCAGGTTTTCGATTGTCAAGGTCAGATTTCTAATCTCTGTCCCATCCAGAAAGTCTACCCCAAATCTGAGAAACTGATCCCACTGAAACTTTCGTCAAAATTGATACTTTTTTGTGAATGTTTCAGTTGACATGAAACAGCATTTTTGATAGGAAAATAAAAGTTTCTGACCAGCTCTAAATGTGGGGTGTGCTGGCCCTCTGCACAAAGATTTCAGCCTGAATGAGAAGAAGTGCTACACAAAATAATATGTGATCATTAAACATATGCACAAGGGGGCAGAGTTCAGATTTAGCAAATATTGCCTTTACACTTTGCCTCTTCTTGATTTATGAATGCTTCATTTTGGGAAAAAAAAAAATATTTAAAGTAGAGTGAATTATGGCTGCTGTATTCAGATAAGCTTGAGATTTTGCTAAATAACAAAGCTGATATATAACATGTCTATAGAAAAGAATTTTTTTGTTTGTTTGATTTTAATACTTGTTCTTTATTTGTTTTATTACAGGTTCATTTTCTGCAAACAGTTGATAGGACACAGCTTGCAGAGCCACCTTTGGCAGCATGGTTCCTGCTTTCATCAAAGGATCAGCAGCCCATGTGATAATGAAGTCATTTAATTAGAGCCTCATTTGAACAAATGGTAAAAAGGAAAAAATTATACCAGTTAGCATTGGAACACAACTTCAGGAGGGTAAATGTTCCGATGTGTTTTCAGTTCTCTAGTATGCATCCTTTCGTACAAGTTGCAGTTCTAAAAAAATTGTTTCTGTTATATTACTTAATGGGAGGTAATGTTATTTCTCAAGCTACCTTTGCTGTAAACATGACAAGAATATGTATGCAGCTTTCCTTTTGTTTTCCATAACAAAGAGAGAGTGGCACTATACCAGTGGTTCCCAAACTTTAACAACCTGTGAACCCCTTTCACTAAAATGTCAAGTCTCGTGAACCCCCTCCTAAAAATGAATATTTCCAGGGATTTTCTCCTTTACCTGAGTATAAATTATAAAAGCAGTGATCTTGGAAATATAAAATTTGTTTTATGACATGCTTATTACACACTATTAATTATTATTTATCGTTACAATATTTTTATCACATTATGAAAAGGGCAACACTCTTCCAAGATCTCACTTTCGTAGCTTGTATCACTTTGAATAATCCTGTTGTAAGACAAGGCTCCTATGTTTCATCAAGGAGTATCAGATGTGAAACAGCATGAAGGTATTTAAGAAGCCAACTCAAAGAGTTCCTCCTATACAAGCATTCAGGTCTTGAGCAGTCCAGGCAAACAACGCATGTTACAACAAAGCTTAAACTTGTTCTTTAATTTTAAAAACAGAAAAAAATATCCACCTCCCTTTCCATTTCTTATAAGGAGTCTTGAAGTTTAAATCTCCTCAGTGTAATAGATATGCTTGCTTTGATCTGCTTAGCTCTTGGAAGTCCAGGGGCTCTGGGCTGCTGGCCCCTTGCTGCCCAGGGTTCCTAGGGACAGCTCTGTCCGCCATTAGCAATTTTTTTCCCCATGAACCCCCTATAACATTTCATGAACCCCCAGGGGTTCACGAACCCCAGTTTTGGAACCACTGCATTATAACCAATATAATAATATAAAATAGATCCAAAACTATATGGTAGGATTGTCTGTGCTATTTATTTTGAAATAATTGCTGGATCTTCCCCATTTCCTTTCCAATTGGTCTGAGTTCTGTGTTATTCTTGCTGAGACTTGCTCCATTATAAGATTTACAATGATCAGATTGAATAATTTGGTGAGATGAGAAAATAAAGTACATTTTCCATTTTACTAACACTTTTCACTTTATGTGACCTGGATATAGGACGAAGGGGAGGATAATTGCCCCTGAAATGATTTCACCACTACTCCCACAAGAGATGTCACATGAAATGCACATCATAACCATGGAATCTTTTACTCTCCCTATCATACACAGACACACAAACAAACAGAGTTAAACACAGAGCCCCCAGAATGTCACATCATTTTAACACTAGTGAAAAAGTAAACTCATTGACTGGATGTGAGGGATCAACACAGGAACCCCTTTATTCAGTCCCAAAAGAGAAAAACAACAGTATATCTATGCAGAGACAACAGTTCTCACAAGGTCCCTTACCTCTGCCCCCTCCCTGCCCCAACACATCCTGGTCAGTATAGTGTTGTAGTGTATAGGAATTGGGGGGGGGGTGATGTAGGACTACACTGGCTGTGTTACCCTCCCAACCACTCCACAAACCCTGTTGCAAGGATCAGCTTGGAAGCATTTGCATGAGCTGGCAGAGAGTGGAAGGATTCCCTGCGCTCCAGCAATTCTCTGCTGCCACAATGCACATAGGGACTGTGGCAGCCAGAAATGCAATTTAGAGCTGCCATTTGCCAGCTCTAAGGTGTTCCAGAACTGACCCAGCTCCATCAGTCTGAACATAGAGCAGGTGCAAAACCTCCTTCTTGGTCCCTGTGCCAAAGTCTGCACTGAAGTAGGGAAGCATGTAGGGAAGCTAACTTTCTTAGTTCTTGCATTCATACTGCCGCTCCAAATGCAGGTGATGCACCGATCTATATATCACAGAAACAGCTCGTGGGCAACTCCCACTGCTGTCAGTAAGCTACAGCCTTCACCATATTGAAATGTTTCAGATGAAGAGGATGGTCCCATCTTGATTTCCTGTAAACCCTGCAGTGTTATAAACCCAGCACTTTGGGAGTCTGCCCTTGCTGGGTTTTTTAGCTACAATTCCAAAAGGCATTAAATGTGGCATGAAGTCTCCAGAACTACTCACAGGGGCAAGTGATATCAAATCTTCATGGATGCTTGCCAGCAGACAGCTAAAAACAGAGTGCAGCTATTATTGATACGTAGCTTAGCTGGTAGCAGCAAAAGCCCAGTTGCTGAGGTTCTTTTAGCCAAACTGACCCAAGCCCCATTCAGAGCTAAAATCAGAACCTTTTAAAGTTTACACTGCACAAAGGAATGGCTGATTTCTTACCTGCCTCCCACCCCATGGAAACACAGAAAATTCAATCAGGACTTCAAGAGAGAGGACGATGCAAATGGGAGGACTCAAAGGCATAGGGAAACCCAGTTTCCAGGGACAAACAGGAGAGAAACTTGCAGGTTTGAGGGACAGACACAGGTGAGGAGATGCCCCTTGGAAGATGTCAGAGGGGAGAATGGGCCTGCTTTTCTTTCCTGCAGACTCCAGTGCGATGAGGTTGGTGACAGAATTGCAGGCTACTGACCTCCCCTCAAGATGACAATTGTCAGGGACGGCCTGTTGAAGAAAGAGAAATTGCTCAGCTGGGAAAGTGGCTTCTGTGGTTTCTGGCTTCTTAACAGAACCTTTAGAGGTCTTGAGAACTGCAATATTTATATTAAAAACATTCAAAATGCCTCAGGATACAGATACCACATTCATCCACCCCACAGCATTGTCCCAGGAATTGTGATATATATACATACCCCTGCTAAACCCTATGTAAGTGAATGCTCACTTAATCAGCCTTGTCTTATGCAGGTGATCACACCACACAGTGATCCCCCACATCCTTGAGAGGGGCTTGCGACAGGGAGGCCATGGCAGCTCAGAGACCTTCATGCTCCAATGAGGCTCGAGTTTTACCTTTTTCTTGCTGGCTGGTGTGTCACTCAAACCAGAATGGAACGAATTATACTCTAGTGATAGGTGGATTTTCAAAGTATAACTAGACACCATGAGTTTGCGGATCTAGGCTAGGAATCTTGTGAGAGCAAAGTTTCCTGCAACATTTCTTATTTTTTCTGGTTGAGCTGAGTTTATCCCACGAACAGCTCTCTCATGGTGTTACAGTGTCTCTGCATACACTTTGAGTATGGGGTTGACAGTTCAAGAGGATTTTTATTTCATCTGAATGAATTTATCCAGCCTCATTATGCAGCCATATTCCCACCCATATATGTCTTTGAAAGGGGCTGACCTCTTTCATGTGTTCCATGCACTCAAACAAGGGCTCTGGATATTCTATAATCACCTCTCTTCAGCATTACAATGTGGCAAGATGTTTTCTCAAATCACTTAATATAGATAAATAAATAATACAGATAAATTTAGATTCCCTAAATGTGGATGCTGTATAACACTATTTGAAGTTTCCAACAGATTTGTAAACTGACGGAAAAAAAACAACTCTACCAAGAGACTTTCTAGGACACTTTCTGTTTAGTGCAAAAGAGATCTAAGTTCTGTTGGCAACATTGTCCTTTGTAACCTTCAATATGTTATCGGCCAGCTGTTTAATTAACCTTAAGTCTTCTAATATAAAATGTTTTGGCCTCATGTTCATTTGTCTCTCAGTTTATGGTCTATCCTGAGAAATATTCCTCAAGCTGCCTGTTTTCTTCATCCTGTTAACTTTAAGTAGAGTTAGTCTTGGCAGATGAATATGCACTCCCTCCCCACTATAATTTCCCCACTGCCCTCAGAGACTTCTCTCTGAATAGCTTTCTAGCCTTCTCACCTTCAGAAGGTTTACAGAATATCAGCGCTGGTTAGGATAACATCCATGGAGATACTGTATAATCTATTGTCAACTCACACCACTAAAGTCACTCCAAGTACCCTATCAGTTTCATTTATATACCATTGTGCAAACTGTCTTGACTAAGCACGAGTATGGCCTTTGTACTGTCTGGAGGTGAGGGAACTGCAAAGTAAATTTGAGTAGTGTTGACACCCACTGGGGCACAAGAGGCAATTCCCTTGATTAAGAGAGAGATGTTAGAGGAAATCCATCCATATTTTTTAAGTACAGTTCTTTTTCTGTACCCTCTGGTGTTTAGGGTAGTGATGAAGCTCCTCCACTCCTGTCTGTTTCTGGCAAGTCTTTCAATGGTTCCCCAGCTGCGCTGCAGGTTTTTCAGCTTGGCTTCCACAGCTCTTTGCCATGTTGTTTTCAGGCAGCCCCATTTTCACTTGCCTTCAGGTGTCCATCTTATTACTATTCTGGTGATGGAATCAGTTTCCATCTCCAACGCCTCCTGGCAATGATAGTGCTCAGATCCTCTTAGCTGCACTGTGTCAATAGATCTTGGTTTGATATTGTTCTGGGCCAAAAGATACAGAGGATTTTTCTGTGGAAGGTTGTATGGAATGAAGAGAGTTTGGACATGTCATACTTACTCATTCCCCAGCATTTTGCACTATAAAGTAGTGTTGAAAGTATGCAGCTCTGATAAATCTTGAGTTTGGTTTTGGTGTTGCATTTTGATGATTTCCAGACTGTATTTAAGCTCCTGAAGGTGTTCCTGGCTTTATTGATTTTGTTCCAGATGTCCTGGCTTGTTCCACCGTCTTGGCTGATGGTGCTGCCCAAGTATGTGAAAGTTTATACATTGGTAGGAACATAATCCTCTATACATACTGGTGATGGTAAGGCAACATTAAAGGTCATGATTTCTGTCTTATTGCGGTTGATTTTCAGTCCAATTTGCTGGCTGAATGCATTGTGTTGAAGTTATTTTTCTTGTATATGGTGTTGGGTATATGATAGGAGAGTGACATCATCTACAAAGTCCAGGTCTTCAAGGGATGAGAAGAGTGTCCATTTAATGCCCTTTGGCATGTCTTCTGTTGTACGCCACATTACCTAGTCGATGGCAATGTTGAAGAGGATTGCAGACATGACACACCCCTGACTTCAAAACTGAGTTCACTGTGATCAACACTGCATGTAAAGTTGAAATAGAAGCCTTTGATTAGGTTGATTATACAGAAAGAAATTGCATATTCCCGCAGAATGCACCATAGGCTGGTCCTGTGAGTGCTATCAAAAGCCTTCTCAAAGTCTATGAAATTTATGTAGAGTTGCTGTTGATCCATGAAGATCCATGCCCATTCCGAAAACCAGCTTGCGCTTTTCTGAGAACACTATCAACTGCCTCTGATATACACTGGATCTTACACAATATTAAATTATCATAGAATCATAGAATTGTAGGACCGGAAGGGACCTTGAGAGGTCATCTAGTCCAGTCTCCTGCACTCACGGCAGGACTAGGTATTATCTAAGCCATCCCTGGTAGGTGTTTATCTAATCTGCTCTTAAAAATTATGTTGTGGTACTGGACATAGAAATTCTGTAAAGCAAAGTTAGCTTAACTGCTTCTTGTTATTTCATAGCAATTACAGCACGTGAGCTCTATGAACTATATTATAATGACACTCTCACACTAGCAATTGTGCAAATTAAGCAATTTTGATGGAGGGATGGGGCATAATGGCATGGAAGGAGGAATTGCTGGCCATTGCACCTATTTGCTAAATAAACTTCCTGGAAATGTTCCATTGCTATAGTACTTCACTTTCCTCAGACTTGTGCAAATGCATTGACTTCAGTAGGACTATGTAAGCCAGAGGGCTGAATTTAGTTCTGCACCTGAAACTTAGTTTAGAGGGGGGGTTGTTGAAATTTTTCAGAAATTCAACATTTCTGTGAAGATCTTTTTGGGAGAAAGCTTCAAAAAAATTGTGAAAAACATTCAGCAATTTTTCTACCAGCTCTCGTTAACAACTCTGTTGATGATGCATAAACAGCTTACAGTCCGTCTTCTCCCTTGACTGTATCAGTTCTGCAAAGATTAATGAAAACTTATTTTTATTGCTAAGCTGAGCAAATCTGACTCTCAATACACACAGGGATTGTTGATCAACTGATTTCCATTTTCTTTATAATCCTTGTCAATGCAGAACTACTCTGATTGCATAAAACCATCTTAAGTAGGATAGTCCATTTCTGTTAAAAGCAAAAAAACCCAAAAAACTTAAATCACTAGTTTTTCACTCCAATAACAAAGGTATCACTTTCATCAAAATATCATTAATCTGACATTATCCCACAAGGAATGTAAATAGCACTAGTTGCTATTCTGCATTTGTGGTGCTGAAAGCAAGTTTAGTATTGCAGATTTAACAAAGCAATTTACTTCCACTACTTCCTTAGCATCCAAAATGGAAAATCAGAGCTTGTGATGCATATGAAACAACATGCTGATGGCTAAATTAAATCCTTCAGGCAATTTCCATGTTATCGAAATAGAAGTAAATTCTAGAGATCTTTTCCAAGCATCATAAAGATTTATTTGTCCAACAATGACAAAAAGAGGGGGTAGGGGAAAGTCTAGTAAATTACATCTTCATTTTTTGTGTAGCATAACTTTTGGGGCACCATTTTTAATCCAAAAGTCAAGAGAAAAAAGACGGAAAAGCAGGACTAGGAAATGAACATATTTATTCTGTTCTTGCTATTTCAGCTGCTTTATGATCATATGGCAATAGCAAGGATGGCCTATTGTTCCAGTATATCAAACAGTATTTAGCACATCAAGCAAGCAAATTAAAGTCCCACAGTATCTGAATATTCCATAAAGGATTTTATTCAAAAATGACACCCTATTTCATAAATGACTGATGGGTAATAAAAAAAAAGCCATTTGTAACTATTGCTTTATATATACAGATATTATCCTTCTTGTTTGGTAATATTGTAATAAGGAAGGTAATATTTTGCCTGCAGGTGACAGCCATAAAAGACAGTCCCTCTCATCCTGTTGCTTGGGGTAAATTATGGTAGCTTTGTGGGTTTACACACACACACACACACACAAACAAAAATCATCTGCCTCCCCGAGGGAACTGCCAATTGCCACCCCTTCTCCGTTTCCACTTCCTGGGGAAGATATTGGACTGGGCAGCCGTCACTCCATTCCAGATGCACTTGGAAATCAATGCCATTCCTGACAGCAAGGTTCCAGTCTTCCTTTGGTGTTGGGATCAAGCATGTCAGGATCATGAATGATCTGATAAGTTTAGGTCTAGGTCACTTGGCTCTTTTAGTCATACTAGACCTCTTAGCAACTTTGGATCGACTGTTGATTGGTGTTTCATTGACTAAAGGTCATTGCTAGAGTGTCTAGGATCATTCTCCAGTGTTTCAAGTAGATAGGAATCAACCAGGAATTAACCAGTGGTCAGATGTGCAGTCATTTCAAAATGTATCTCATCTCCCGTGCTGCCCAACATAAATATAAGGTCTCTTCTCATGGTCATTCCCAGTATGTTGCTGATATATCAATAAAGTATCAATAGTATGTTGCTGATATACCTCTTGTCAGTGTTCACAGAACACTGCAACTGCTCTCTCTGCTCTGGGTACATGCTTGGATGATACTGCTGGTTGGATGTGTCAGACCTACCTTGTCCTCAGCCCCAGGAAAAATGAAGTCTTGCTGGTGGGCAGTGGTCATGGTCATGAGGAGTCTCCCTCTCATCCTTTATTGTCCCTCATTCACAGAACGCACTCAGAAGTAGTAATTCAGGTTGTCACTTTTGACTATGTCCTTTCATTTATCTCCACTCCGATTCTCTGTGGTTCACTGCCCACTCCTATTATCTCTCCTTCACAACCCTTGCTGTTCATTGCTGCTTCTGCCCACTTCCCCTGCTCTGCTTCTCCTCCTCTCGTGTTGTTATTGCTTCCACCTTCTTTTCCAATTTCTCCTCCCTATTCTTATTTCTTTTTCCCACTCTGTGTCACGGATTTTACTCCCTCCTTTCCCATGATCATTGCTCCTTTACATCCATTTTGGGGGGAACAAAAGAAAACTTATATTAAAAGCTAATTACTTCAGAAAGCTGCAATCTCATGCATTTCACTTCACTGCTTGAAAAGAGGCAGCTATGTGACAGTAAAGCGAACAAAGCAAAGATCAAAAGAGTTCTGATACTGCATGCACCGGCTCTGTTGGAGCTCTGGTTTTTGTAATGGCGGTATTGTATTTGGCTTTTCTCTGGCAAGACAATAGTGGAACAGTCTTTATGTACTAGTAATTACGGCATTCCCCCACCTAGTAGCATAGTTATAGTTTATAGTCTGTCAGTATTTCTATTAGAGATTTCATTTTGCAGAGGTCAATAACTTAGCCATTTAAGACTGCATCAGCTGGAAACTTGATATATAGGTTGTCAAAGTCTCTTAAATCACTTTTCCCCCCACTGATGGAAGAGAAGCATTTGTTGGTTTGGTAATTTATGACAACATTTTGTCATCCTCTAACTAAAAATTGGCTTACTCTCTGAAATTGAAATGTTGCAGGCAGTTTGCTACTATATGGGCTAAGCCTCCTAGGATTTTTCTAAAGTAAAAGAAAACAGTCACAATATTCAGATTAGAAACAGAGCTACTGGTCTTTGTGGATATTGTAATTCACTGTTGTAACTCTCTGTCTTTTTAGAGACTGCTGACTGTATTAGTTTTACTTCACAGGCTCCTGCTGATTCACTAGGAGTACTGTGCATTTGCAAAAAGAATGAGCCAAATTCTCTGCTGGTATAAATTGGTGCAATTCCATCAAAGTTAATTGAGCTGTGCCAGTTTGAACCAACCAATATATTAGGGGAAAGGCTGGGATTGCTTCTGTCAGTTGGGCAGCAAATCTATCTAACTACATTAAGACATCCCTGAAATTATGACCTTAAATGGAAACAGTACTGGTGGATCCTTAAATGTAAAGGCTCAAATGGCACTTCTGTAAGATACGGAAATAGATGCTATTCTCATGGTCAAAGACATCAGTGAGACAAATTAAGAGCCTGTTCTTGTTCTCAGTGGAATTTTGCCGCTGTCTTCAATGGATTTGGATCAAGTCCTAAATGAATAAACGTTAAGGGCCAGATTCCAGAGCCCTTACTCATATTGGTGAGCAGTTACTTATAAGAGTAATCCCTTCAATTTCAGTGAGATTAATCACAGGGTTATATGCTCACTTGGCTCTAAGGGCTAAACTGTTGATTTAAGCAACACTCCACAGTAGGGGGCAGTACATACTACCACCTCCTCTCATCAGGGAACTACTGGAGGCATTATGCCATAGGAAACACGTCTTCTAGTGTACTGGGGAATGTAGAGGCTGGAACCAAGTCCTACCTCTGCCTCACATACCTACCTTTTGGGAAGGCAAGGGTTTCTTAGACACTAGCCTTGTGCAGTCCTCAGTGTTCCTGAATACAGGTCTGAGTGTGCCTGGTCTCTGCTTGGGGGGTTAATGCAGGAAGGCTTGCTCTCCTCCCTGCATATCTACACAGGGCCAGTGTGCAGATGCTGGGGAGACTTTCTCTAAATATCAAAGATGGGCTCCAGTTGCAGTCTCTGGATCCAGTTCTGGATTCTGAACATCTCTACACACTCCCAAAATGTGGGGCATTTGGATGCTTAGTCCTAAGACTAGATTCAAAAGTACTAGGGGCAATTTATGTTTTGTTACTTGGGCACAGCCTTGCTCCTGCTGGAGTCAATGATAAAACTCCCACTAATGTCAATGGCTCAGGGCTGGACGCATAGGGATCAGATCTAGGATAGGAACATTTTGCGGTTATAGCTATGCCAGTATACTATCACAACAAAGTGTTTCTAGTGTAGACGCAGTGTATGCTGGCAAAACTACACTTTTGACAGCATGACTTATTTCAGCCCCACAGAGCAAAATACTGACAAAAGTGAATTTTTGCTTGTATAGTTGTCTGTGCTATAGGCTTTTGGCAGCACAACTATATCGATCAGAGATCGCATCTCCTCACACCTCTGACCAACACAACTATGCAAGCAAAGTCTGTAGTGCAGACCTGGCCTCAATTCTGTAATCCTAGCTCACATTAATAATCCCACTGAAGCCAGTGATACTATCTGCATAAGTGCTACTCCTTGTGAAGAAGTATTACAAAACTGAGCACCAACAGCCAGATTCTGCTGGGCCATCATAGGGGGGTGTCCCTCAATCTTTCCATACTTGACCAGCATATGAAGAAACAGGTTTAGTCACTCTGCTACAATGATACTCGTTCCCTGCTCCCTCAGGCGTGCCCAATAGCCCTGGTAATGAAAGCTCATTCAGGAAAGAAAAGGAGTACTTGTGGCACCTTAGAGACTAACCAATTTATTTGAGCATAAGCTTTCGTGAGCTACAGTTCACTTCATCGGATGCATACTGTGGAAAGTGTAGAAGATTTTTTTATACACACAAAACATGAAAAAATACCTCCCCCCACCCCACTCTCCTGCTGGTAATAGCTTATCTAAAGTTACCACTCTCCTTACAATGTGTATGATAATCAAGGTGGGCCATATCCAGCACAAATCCAGGGTTTAACAAGAACTTCTGAGGATGGGGGGGGGTAGGAAAAAACCAGGGGAAATAGGTTACCTTGCATAATGACTTAGCCATTCCCAGTCTCTATTCAAGCCTAAGTTAATTGTATCCAATTTGCAAATGAATTCCAATTCAGCAGTCTCTCGCTGGAGTCTGGATTTGAAGTTTTTTTGTTGTAATATCGCGTTTAATCTGTAATCGTGTGACCAGAGAGATTGTAATCGTGTGACCAGAGAGATTGAAGTGTTCTCCGACTGGTTTATGAATGTTATAATTCTTGACATCTGATTTGTGTCCATTTATTCTTTTATGTAGAGACTGTCCAGTTTGACCAATGTACATGGCAGAGGGGCATTGCTGGCACATGATGGCATATATCACATTGGTAGATGTGCAGGTGAACGAGCCTCTGATAGTGTGGCTGATGTTATTAGGCCCTGTGATGGTGTCCCCTGAATAGATATGTGGGCACAGTTGGCAACGGGCTTTGTTGCAAGGATAGGTTCCTGGGTTAGTGGTTCTGTTGTGTGGTATGTGGTTGTTGGTGAGTATTTGCTTCAGGTTAGGGGGCTGTCTGTAGGCAAGGACTGGCCTGTCTCCCAAGATTTGTGAGAGTGTTGGGTCATCCTTCAGGATAGGTTGTAGATCCTTAATAATGCGTTGGAAGGGTTTTAGTTGGGTGCTGAAGGTGACGGCTAGTGGCATTCTGTTATTTTCTTTGTTAGGCCTGTCCTGTAGTAGGTGACTTCTGGGAACTCTTCTGGCTCTATCAATCTGTTTCTTCACTTCCACAGGTGGGTACTGTAGTTGTAAGAATGCTTGATAGATATCTTGTAGGTATTTGTCTCTGTCTGAGGGGTTGGAGCAAATGCAGTTGTATCGCAGAGCTTGGCTGTGGACGATGGATCGTGTGGTGTGGTCAGGTTGAAAGCTGGAGGCATGTAGGTAGGAATAGCGGTCAGTAGGTTTCCGGTATAGGGTGGTGTTTATGTGACCATTGTTTATTAGCACTGTAGTGTCCAGGAAGTGGATCTCTTGTGTGGACTGGACCAGGCTGAGGTTGATGGTGGGATGGAAATTGTTGAAATCATGGTGGAATTCCTCAAGGGCTTCTTTTCCATGGGTCTAGATGATGAAGATGTCATCAATATAGCGCAAGTAGAGTAGGGGCGTTAGGGGACGAGAGCTGAGGAAGCGTTGTTCTAAGTCAGCCATAAAAATGTTGGCATACTGTGGGGTCATGCGGGTACCATTGTAAGGACAGTGGTCACTTTAGATAAGCTATTACCAACAGGAGAGTGGGTTTGTGGGGGGGGGGGGGGGGAGAGAAAACCTGGATTTGTGCTGGAAATGGCCCAACTTGATTATCATACACATTGTAAGGAGAGTGATCACTTTAGATAAGCTATTACCAGCAGGAGAGTGGGGTGGGGGGAGGTATTTTTTCATGCTTTGTGTGTATAAAAAGATCTTCTACACTTTCCACAGTATGCATCTGATGAAGTGAGCTATAGCTCATGAAAGCTTATGCTCAAATAAATTGTTTTAGTCTCTAAGGTGCCACAAGTACTCCTTTTCTTTTTGCGAATATAGACTAACACGGCTGATACTCTGAAACCATTCAGGAGAGGGTAATGTTAGAGATACCCAGCCAACATGAAGACCTAGGTGGAGATTTTCAAGGCCTGTTTCAGATAGTTTGCCCACTTTCTACTCGCACACCTTTGCCCCGCCCCCTGCTGCACCCCTCCTCTGAGGCCCTGCCCATTCTCCAAGGCCTGCCCCCGCTTACTCCATCCCCCCTCCTTCTGTCTGTCGCTCTCTCCCCCATCACTCACTCGCTCATTTTCACTGGGCTGGCTCAGGGGATTGGGGTGTGGGGAGGGGTGAGGGCTCTGGCTGGGGCTATGGGGCCAGAAATGAGGAGTATAGAATAGAATAGTATATAGTTTAGAAGTGTGAGCAACAAGAGTGATGTAGTGGTGGGAGTCTGCTACAGACCACCGGACCAGGGGGATGAGGTGGATGAGGCTTTCTTCCAGCAGCTCACAGAAGCTACTAGATCGCACGCCCTGGTTCTCATGGGTGACTTTAATCTTCCTGATATCTGCTGGGAGAGCAATACAGCGGTGCATAGACAATCCAGGAAGTTTTTGGAAAGCATAGGGGACAATTTCCTGGTGCAAGTGCTAGAGGAGCCAACTGGGGGGGGGAGCTTTTCTTGACCTGCTGCTCACAAACCGGGAAGAATTAGTGGGGGAAGCAAAAGTGGATGGGAATCTGGGAGGCAGTGACCATGAGTTGGTTGAGTTCAGGATCCTGACACAGGGAAGAAAGGTAAGCAGCAGGATACGGACCCTGGACTTCAGGAAAGCAGACTTCGACTCCCTCAGGGAACGGATGGATAGGATCCCCTGGGGGACTAACATGAAGGGGAAAGGAGTCCAGGAGAGCTGGCTGTATTTCAAGGAATCCCTGTTGAGGTTACAGGGACAAACCATCCCGATGTGTCGAAAGAATAGTAAATATGGCAGGCGACCAGCTTGGCTTAACGGTGAAATCCTAGCGGATCTTAAACATAAAAAAGAAGCTTATAAGAAGTGGAAGGTTGGACGTATGACCAGGGAAGAGTATAAAAATATTGCTCGGGCATGTAGGAATGAAATCAGGAGGGCCAAATCGCACCTGGAGCTGCAGCTAGCGAGAGATGTCAAGAGTAACAAGAAGGGTTTCTTCAGGTATGTTGGCAACAAGAAGAAAGCCAAGGAAAGTGTGGGCCCCTTACTGAATGAGGGAGGCAACCTAGTGACAGAGGATGTGGAAAAAGCTAATGTACTCAATGCTTTTTTTGCCTCTGTCTTCACGAATAAGGTCAGCTCCCAGACTGCTGCGCTGGGCATCACAACATGGGGAATAGATGGCCAGCCCTCTGTGGAGAAAGAGATGGTTAGGGACTATTTAGAAAAGCTGGACGTGCACAAGTCCATGGGGCCGGATGAGTTGCATCCGAGAGTGCTAAAGGAATTGGCGGCTGTGATTGCAGAGCCATTGGCCATTATCTTTGAAAACTTGTGGCAAATGGGGGAAGTCCCGGATGACTGGAAAAAGGCTAATGTAGTGCCAATCTTTAAAAAAGGGAAGAAGGAGGATCCTGGGAACTACAGGCCAGTCAGCCTCACCTCAGTCCCTGGAAAAATCATGGAGCAGGTCCTCAAAGAATCAATCCTGAAGCACTTACATGAGAGGAAAGTGATCAGGAACAGTCAGCATGGATTCACCAATGGAAGGTCATGCCTGACTAATCTAATCGCCTTCTATGATGAGATTACTGGTTCTGTGAAAGAAGGGAAAGCAGTGGATGTATTGTTTCTTGACTTTAGCAAAGCTTTTGACCCGGTCTCCCACATTATTTTGGTCAGCAAGTTAAAGAAGTATGGGCTGGATGAATGCACTATAAGGTGGGTAGAAAGTTGGCTAGATTGTCGGGCTCAACGGGTAGTGATCAATGGCTCCATGTCTAGTTGGCAGCCGGTGTCAAGTGGAGTGCCCCAGGGGTCGGTCCTGGGGCCGGTTTTGTTCAATATCTTCATAAATGATCTGGAGGATGGTGTGGATTGCACTCTCAGCAAATTTGCGGATGATACTAAACTGGGAGGAGGGCTAGATACGCTGGAGGGCAGGGATAGGATACAGAGGGACCTAGACAAATTGGAGGATTGGGCCAAAAGAAATCTGATGAGGTTCAATAAGGATAAGTGCAGGGTCCTGCACTTAGGACGGAAGAACTCAATGCACAGCTACAGACTAGGGACCGAATGGCTAGGCAGCAGTTCTGCGGAAAAGGACCTAGGGGGGACAGTGGACGAGAAGCTGGATATGAGTCAGCAGTGTGCCCTTGTTGCCAAGAAGGCCAATGGCATTTTGGGATGTATAAGTAGGGGCATAGCGAGCAGATCGAGGGACGTGATTGTCCCCCTCTATTCGACATTGGTGAGGCCTCATCTGGAGTACTGTGTCCAGTTTTGGGCCCCACACTACAAGAAGGATGTGGATAAATTGGAGAGAGTCCAGCGAAGGGCAACAAAAATGATTAGGGGTCTGGAACACATGACTTATGAGGAGAGGCTGAGGGAACTGGGATTGTTTAGGGGGGAGGGATAGCTCAGTGGTTTGAGCATTGGCCTGCTAAACCCAGGGTTGTGAGTTCAATCCTTGAGGGGGCCATTTAGGGATCTGGGGCAAAAATTGGGGATTGGTCCTGCTTCAAGCAGGGGGTTGGACTAGATGACCTCCTGAGGTCCCTTCCAACCCTAACCTTCTATGATTCTATGATTGTCTGCAGAAGAGAAGAATGAGGGGGGGATTTGATAGCTGCTTTCAACTATCTGAGAGGTGGTTCCAGAGAGGATGGTTCTAGACTATTCCCAGTGGTAGAAGAGGACAGGACAAGGAGTAATGGTCTCAAGTTGCAGTGGGGGAGGTTTAGGTTGGATATTAGGAAAAACCTTTTCACTAGGAAGGTGGTGAAACACTGGAATGCGTTACCTAGGGAGGTGGTAGAATCTCCTTCCTTAGAAATTTTTAAGGTCAGGCTTGACAAAGCCCTGGCTGGGATGATTTAATTGGGGATTGGTCCTGCTTTGAGCAGGGGGGTTGGACTAGATGACCTCCTGAGGTCCCTTCCAACCCTGATATTCTATGTTTCTCTGAGTATAGGGTGAGGGAGGGGGCTCCGGGCTGGGGGTTGGGGTGTGGGAGGGTAAGGGCTCTGGCTGGGGTGCAGGCTCTGGGGTGGGGCCAGAATGAGGTATTCAGGGTGTGGGAAGTGGCTCTGGGCTAAAGTAGTGGGATGGGATGCAAGAGGGGGTAAGGGCTCTGGCTGGGGGTGTGGGCTCTGGGGTGGGGCTGAGGATGAGGAGTTTGGGTGCAGGAGGGTGCTCCGGGCTGGGACCAAGGGGTTAGGAGGCCAGGAGGGGGATCAGTGCTGGGGAAGGGGTTGGAGCATGGAAGGGGGTCAGGGGTGCAGGCTCCTGGCAGTGCTTACCTCAGGCAGCTCTCAGAAGCAGCGACATGTCCCCCCCCCCGACTCCTATGCGGAGGCACGGCCAGGCAGCTCTGCATGCTGCCCTATCCTCAGGCACCCCCCTGCAGCTCCCACTGGCCGCAGTTCCTGGCCAATGCAGAGCTGGCGCTTCGGGCAGGGGCAGCACACAGAACCCCCTGGCTACCTCTACAGCTAGAAGCTGGGAGAGGGACATGCCACTGCTTCCGGGAGCCATGTGGAGCCACAGCAGGAAGGGAGCCTGCCTTAGGCCCACTGCACCGCCAACTGGACTTTTAATGGCCCAGTCAGCGGTGCTGACCGGAGCTGCCAGGGCCTCTATTTGACCGGGCATTCAGGTCAAAAACCAGACACCTGGCAACCCTAGTTTCAGACAGTACTATATTAACGTGCACTAGGAATCAGTCAGTGCATGCCACAAGAGCCAGTTAGTGCTTGACATTCTGGCACGCATCACACGCCAGCTGGTGCAGATTAAGGCATCATGTAGACAAGACCTTTGTCTTTGCAAGAGCTTCAATTTCTGAGCAGGATGTTGTACGTATAGCATACACATCCTGTCCCACAGACTGGCACATATTGCTTCATTAAAATATTTCCTCAATGGGCTGAAAGAAAATGTGTTTGCTCAACAATCACTTTTAGCTCTGTGATTTTTGGTGGGGACAAGAAAATAAAAATCGACATTACTTTAGAATAGAATACAGTTGAATTACTTGAAGGTTGCTCTCATTTTCACAAACTTTTTACTAGAGCCCTCAACTAAGCACAGTCATCACCTGGTTTACCAGTAGCCTATTCTTTAAAACTGCGGTTTTCAACCTTTTTTTGTTCGTGGATTTTATAAATTTCACATGGAAGTGCAGATCCCTTTGGAAATCTTAGGCATAGTCTGCAGATCCCTCAGGGGTCCGCAGACCACAGCTTGAAAACCACTGCTTTAAAACTGAGCATAAATCTAATCAGTTTCTCTCCAGGGAGATTTCACCTATTTAAACAGAGATAACACCTTCATTGTTGCTGACCTATTCTCAAATCCTGGCAACAGCTTTAATAGGATGTCCTTTCAAATGAATGCAATGCAAGATGTACCTAGTACCTAATACATTTGACTGCACTGACACTGTGTTTTGTATTGCCTTGCCTGCTTTAAAGATTTATTGCTAGAACACCTAGCAGAGAGACAGTTGGATCTAGCAAGGATAATGATGCAGCATGCAGGGCTGAGGATCAAAAGGTAGGATAGCCACCCACAGGATAGCCACACACTGTTTTCCTAAGAAGAAGTAACAGTTGCTGCTTCAGCAACATGTCACTCTTCCAGTTTCCATTTGCTCGGTCTATTTCAAACATGGAGGAACTAGTGCAGCTTGTGAGATGTGGCTGGCCTGTGTGTAGAAAAGAGGGACCAGGTGGAGGTGGTAGGGAAGGCAAGCCGACATATCTTGGTAATGCTGTTTAAAGCATTTGAAGTAATTTAACCAGTACATTAGTTGTTCTCAAAAAGAAAAGGAGTACTTGTGGCACCTTAGAGACTAACCAATTTATTTGAGCATGAGCTTTCGTGAGCTACAGCTCACTTCATCAGATGTATACCGTGGAAACTGTTCTATGTCACTTATTGCACCATCCCACAATACAGTATCACTGTGAAACTCAGTGTGGAAGAAGAGAAACCATATATAATAAGTTGTGGTGCCCTGTAGCAAACTTGTTGCCTTACAATATATAAATAAGTTAAAATGCTATTTATTATTATAAAAATCAATATTTAAAAAACAACGAACTACCTATTTAAGTAATCATCAAATGATGGGTGATTATTTTGCATTCACTATAGTTTCCGGGAGAGTTTAATTTAAATGAAAACTGCCTTTGAGTTAAATCAGATATAATGAACAGAATGGAATGCAAATAAACAGTGAATGCATTTGTTCCCAATAATTGCGTTGAAAGAACTCAGATGTATAATTTATAGCCAATGCAACAAACAAACCTTAAGTTGTATCTGACAGATCTCACTCCTGATTCACAAAGTTCACTTAGTTATACCATGAATGCAAATCTGGTTGTTTGTTTTTTCAACTGCTTTTGATTTGTGCAGTGGATGCTAGGCAACAAGGGTCATTTTGGGCTATTAATACACAGGTCTGCACTGAGAACAATGCCGGGAAGCACCACCCAAGGAGAAGCTCTAGAAAGCATGAGGAAATAGTGCAAATAGACTTACTGTGCCACCCTTTGGAAGGGTTAGTATGCATTTCAGGGTGTACAGCCAGTTCTACTAACCTAAAAAGTGGGAGGCAGGATTGCAGTCCTATTTCCATCACAGGTGATCCTAGCACCTGGCTAACTTCAAAGAGTTCATGGACTTGCGCCTTCTTCCCCATATGCACAGTTGTGCAGGAGCCAGCCACAATGCAGCCCTTGGTATTCAGAGCTCACTGCTTTTAGGATTGCTGTTTCGTTTATAGAAGAACATTTTTTAAATTTTTAAAAAAAGTTGTCTTGAAAAGCAAGAATCACTTTTGAAACACCTACGATGAGGCAGCGGGGGAGGGGGGGCGGGTCTCCACCATTATACTGGATGTTAAATAGAGCTGGTCAACAGATATTGAGAGGGGGAAGGGGAGGGGGAGGGGGAGGGGGAGGGGAGTTGTTCCCAGGAAAAAAAATTATGACAATGAGAACATTTGAATGTTTGTCAACAATTTTCTTCAAATTTTTCAGGTTTTTGTTGGAAAATGGAAACAATCAATTCCCTCCCCCACCATTTTCAGCATCTGAAAACTCAACGTTTGGATATTTTTCTTATAGATGCCCATTTGGGGGAGAAAAGCTGCTTTACATCCAAAAAATATTTTAAACGAAAAGCTTTGATTTGTTCCCAATGTCAAAGGAGCAGTAGGGATCCATGTCCAGTCATCAAACTCCAGGAAATTCAGAGACAAGGCTGCCATAGCACCCTTCACTTTGCCCCCTTTTCTGTTTGTATTGTTATATAATTTGTCTTTGAGATGACATATAAAACTGAGATCATGGTTGATTGTCTTTAAAGATTCCTTAGCATTTTTGTAAGATTAGCAGTGTTGTCCACAGTGACTTGACCAGTTTCTAAATTGGTCAATTAACTGGTGTGACAGGGTCTACAGGGCACACACTGAACCAGGGTGGGGAGTAGAGCAATCCTGGACTAGAAAGGCTCCGCCCCCCAACAGGTAAAAGGCATGTTCCCAATGGAGGAATAGTTTTAAAAGACATTGGTGGCCCATGAGAAGGTGGAATGAGCTGCCGGTGACACCAGGAAACAAGACTGATGTTGAGAGCTGTGCCAGGAGCAGCAACAGCTTTATGAAGGCTGCTCTAGCATCAGGGACTTGGATTTCCCCCTCCTCACCTTCTTTGGGAGTTGAAAGTCCTAAGAGAGATTGACTGAGTGAACAGGACACTAAGAAACTGAGGAGAGTCTGTTAAGCCTGCTACCATCCCCCAAACTGAGGCACTCCAGACTGGTAGGAAGTGACAGGGGGAAACATAACTTGGGGTAGCTCAGGGCTGGATACTTTGATAAACCCCTAGATCCTTGGGTTGGGACAGATGGAGTGGGTGGATCTGTGTCCCCTACTTTGCTCTCCTCCTGCAAAGTAGATAACTATGTGTCCAACAACCTCTACATACAGGTGCAAATCTGGCCACTGAATACCTCAGTAGGGGTGTGCACAATTTTGAAGAATTAATTTTAGAGACCACCCTTGAAATTTTGTCCCACAGAACTAAACAGAGACCCAAGCAGCAAATTCAGATCCAGCTTTTGCTTCTGAACACCTCGATTTGGGAGGGTGTTCAGACCTGCTCATTAGGCCCAGTTGAATACAAAGGAAAGGGCCAGTTATGAAATTCTGGTCTTCATTTTTTTAAATTCTGTTCACACCCTAAATTCAGGGAGGATCATAACCGAGGGTTTCTTTCAGACACATCTCTAGTCAGAAGTTTTGTTAACTTCCTCTTTTTGTAAGGGGACTGTTGCCCCCTTACTAACATTTAGTGGGGCTGTTTTAGTTGCTAGCTCTCAGTACTAAAAAGGGGGAAGGGTAGATGGGGAATCAGGACCCCGAGACTGACAGCCCCCAGGAACAATGGGGAGAGGTCAATGCTCCAGGTCAGCCTGAATGACAGGGCGGGCAGGCTAATCAGGGAGCCAAGAGGCCCGGGAGGTCCCGCCCGTCCTCCGTGTGAGCTGGAATTGCCTGGGTCAGACAGAGTGGGGCCAAGCTAAGGAGGAAGCAGGGGCCCGAGCTGAGCTGAGGAGCAGAGCTGTGCCAGATCCAGAGAGAGCAGACCCTGTCCTGGGAGCAGAGCTGCAACCCCAAAGCCAGAGGCACAGCCCAGAGAGAGCAGACTTGCCCTGGGTGCAGAGCTGCAGCAACCAGAGGCAGAGGGGCCAGAAAAGCAGCCCACGAAGCAGGTCAGTGCTGGGAGCAGAGTCACAGAAGCAGCCTGCAGATCAGACCTGTCCTGGGAGCAGAGCTGTAGCAACCAGAGCCAGAGGGGCCAGAGAAGCAGCCCAGGGAGCTGGAGGCAGAGCAGCAGCAGTGCTGAGGCAGAGTGGTGGAGCTGGAGCTGGAGCAGTCCGGAGCTGGGTGTGGTGAGCAGCTGGGGAGAGCGAGGGGGACCCTGGGCAGCGGGTCCAGCACAGGGAGACGCCTCAGCCAAGAGGCTCTACAGGCCAGGCTTGGATCGTAACCCCGACAGGGCAGGGGCGACACTGGGAAGAAGGGTCCTACCACTTAGAGCCTGAGAGCGTGTGGCCACCACCAGAACAACTGTCCAACCCACAGCATCCCTGCAGCACAGCCAGGGCCTGAGAGAGAAGCCTGGGACTTACGAGGAACAGACTGTGAACTGCTCTGACATTCCAGAGACACTGTTTGTGATGTTCCCTGCCACAGAGCGGGTTGAAGTGTTTCCTTTAACCTTTCCCTTATTCTTTTTAAAATTAATTGTTGATTAAATAACTTGCATTTGCTTTAACTTGTATGTAATGGTCAGTGGGTCAGAGAAGTGCCCAGGGCAGAGAGAGCACCCCAGAGTGGGGACACCCTAGCCTCCGTCCTAGGTGACCACAGCAGGGTTGCGGGTCGACCCTCCCAGGAATCCTGGGCCCAGCCTTCTTGGGGTTACGAGGACTCTGCCGGACAGGAGAGTGGAAGGGGAGTCCTCAAGGGTAGGGAGGCTTCTGGGTAAAGGAAGTGGGAGCGAGGACTCAGGTCCTTTCGTTATCCCACTTCACCGGGGTAGTACAGAAGCCAGGAAAGTTCCCCACAATAGCAGGACTATTCGCCCGCTTACATTTTAAAGATGGATAAAAGCAAATGGAGACGGTAAAACGCCAGTTACCAGGTTAGTGACAGAGCCAAAGGAAGATCAATACTGTGGGTGAAACTGTGGCTCTGTTGAAGGCAAGGGGAGTTTTTCATTGACTTCAGTAGTGCCAGGATGTCCCCGTATATATCATTATTCATTTGTTAAGCATCCACTATGTGCTATAGATAGTAACCATCTGTACTGCAACACAGATTAAGGCAATTTGTAAGGCAATTTGCAGGACTAGAACCCAGTCATTCCCACATCGCTACTGGGAAGCCACATAAAGCCACATCCAAGGAGCACTGTGGTAATAGGCACCACAGGAAGCACAACCCAAGGGATCCAGCATGACAACGTGCTGTGGCCTTCTGATTGGCTCCTGCTCACTATTTAACCCCCGAGGGTGGCCCAGGAGGTTGTCTCTGCAACCATACAGATTTCTGGCTTTCTATGACTCTGGGCTTCACCTTGTTTACTGATCTCCAGTTTCTAGCCCTAGCTTGCCTCTGACCCAGATTCTTGCCCATTGATCCTGGCTGTAGCAGTTACTTTGATCCCTGCTCACTGACTACTGCCTTGTGACAGCCCTTGACTTGGTGACACCAGCCCAGGTTTGACTGCTAGTCCAGACTACCTCCACCCTGATCCCTGGTTCAATCCCTGCCCCAAAGAGTTTACAGTCTAAATGTTTGCACCTTCAGTGGATGTTGGATCAGGGTGTAAAAGACTAGATGGAGTGAAGAGCATGCACTGGGAAGCCCACAAGAATGAACAATTAATGCTTTGGTTTTGTTTGGTTCACTTCTTGTGTGCACTGTGGAATAAATGAGTCTTAAAGGACCGTTGGCAAAACAGGATGTGGGGGGGGTCTCCCATAGGCACAGGGTGGCAAGGAAGAAAAGCCCACAGCTGGCAATGGGCTCTTGTTTGTTGTCAGAGCAAAGAGGATCTTTCCTGCATGTACTGTACTGGATAACCTGTACTGGAATAAGAACATATGTAGGTTTTCATTGCTTAGGTCAAAGAAAGGGTAAACACCTAAAAAGTAGAGAGATTTAAAATGTCATCCCTCTCCATTAGTCATAGCTAACTTGAAAAATGCATATACTGTGGCTTCTTATGGCTCACGAACACTGATTTGTGCCTTGTAAAATATACAAAATATATCAGCACACTAATTATTCTATTAGCTCTGTTTCCAAGTCCCAGTGATGGAAAAACAAACAGAATAATATGTAAGTAGCCAAAAAGCCAAATGATTGTTCCAGGAAAAAAAATTATGACAGTATCAAATACAACATTCTGCACCAAATTATTTTTACAGTTAACTGTCATGTCATACAGTAATGACTTAAAGTCCTTGCATTTTAATTAGTACGTGTATCTCAGTCCTTAACTGAAAGACTGAAGAACTGGCTAGGTGATTAAATCTGATCTCATCGATTTGTACATTTTAAAATAATAAATGTCACATTTTATGATAGTATCAGTTTTTTTTTTTAATTTAGGGTTGGTTTGGGGGGTTTCAGATGCATTATTACTATTTGTTTCCATAATGTGCTAAGTGTTTGTCAGGATATAGATATTCAGGCCTGTCGGTAAAGGCCTGTACTCGAAGAATTTAAGTGTATTCTTATCACTTGGCTAGTTATAGAGGTATAAAAGAAAGAATTAAAATCACTGTCTGCCGGTGTAAGGTCCTTCTCTTACTGTGACAGTCTGAGGTCCTGTTCTTAGGCTAAGGCCTTTGGCTAAGCAGCAGAGGCAGCCATAAGCTGGGAAGCTTTCAGAGTAACAGCCGTGTTAGTCTGTATTCGCAAAAAGAAAAGGAGTACTTGTGGCACCTTAGAGACTAACCAATTTATTTGCGCATGAGCTTTCGTGAGCTACAGCTCACTTCATCGGATGCATACCGTGGAAACTGCAGGAGACATTATATACACACAGAGACCATGAAACAATACCTCCTCCCACCCCACTGTCCTGCTGGTAATAGCTTATCTAAAGTGATCATCAAGTTGGGCCATTTCCAGCACAAATCCAGGTTTTCTCACTCTCCACCCCCCACACACACAAACTCACTCTCCTGCTGGTAATAGCTTGTCCAAAGTGACCACTCTCCCTACAATGTGCATGGTAATCAAGGTGGGCCATTTCCAGCACAAATCCAGGCTCTCTCACCCCCCCCCCCCGAAACACACACACACACACATACACAAACACACTCTCCTGTTGGCGATAGCTCATCCAAACTGACCACTCTCCAAGTTTAAATCCAAGTTGAACCAGAACGTCGGGGGGGAGGGGTGTAGGAAAAAACAAGGGGAAATAGGCTACCTTGCATAATGACTTAGCCACTCCCAGTCTCTATTTAAGCCTAAATTAATAGTATCCAATTTGCAAATGAATTCCTATTCAGCAGTTTCTCGCTGGAGTCTGGATTTGAAGTTTTTTTGTTGTAAGATAGCGACCTTCATGTCTGTGATTGCGTGACCAGAGAGATTGAAGTGTTCTCCGACTGGTTTATGAATGTTATAATTCTTGACATCTGATTTGTGTCCATTTATTCTTTTACGTAGAGACTGTCCAGTTTGACCAATGTACATGGCAGAGGGGCATTGCTGGCACATGATGGCATATATCACATTGGTGGATGTGCAGGTGAACGAGCCTCTGATAGTGTGGCTGATGTGATTAGGCCCTGTGATGGTGTCCCCTGAATAGATATGTGGGCACAGTTGGCAACGGGCTTTGCTGCAAGGATAGGTTCCTGGGTTAGTGGTTCTGTTGTGTGGTATGTGGTTGCTGGTGAGTATTTGCTTCAGGTTGGGGGGCTGTCTGTAGGCAAGGACTGGCCTGTCTCCCAAGATTTGTGAGAGTGTTGGGTCATCCTTCAGGATAGGTTGTAGATCCTTAATAATGCGTTGGAGGGGTTTTAGTTGGGGGCTGAAGGTGACGGCCAGTGGCGTTCTGTTATTTTCTTTGTTAGGCCTGTCCTGTAGTAGGTGACTTCTGGGAACTCTTCTGGCTCTATCAATCTGTTTCTTCACTTCCGCAGGTGGGTATTGTAGTTGTAAGAAAGCTTGACAGAGATCTTGTAGGTATTTGTCTCTGTCTGAGGTGTTGGAGCAAATGCGGTTGTATCGCAGAGCTTGGCTGTAGACGATGGATCGTGTGGTGTGGTCAGGGTGAAAGCTGGAGGCATGTAGGTAGGAATAGCGGTCAGTAGGTTTCGGGTATAGGGTGGTGTTTATGTGACCATTGTTTATTAGCACTGTAGTGTCCAGGAAGTGGATCTCTTGTGTGGACTGGACCAGGCTGAGGTTGATGGTGGGATGGAAATTGTTGAAATCATGGTGGAATTCCTCAAGGGCTTCTTTTCCATGGGTCCAGATGATGAAGATGTCATCAATATAGCGCAAGTAGAGTAGGGGCTTTAGGGGACGAGAGCTGAGGAAGCGTTGTTCTAAATCAGCCATAAAAATGTTGGCATACTGTGGGGCCATGCAGGTACCCATAGCAGTGCTGCTGATCTGAAGGTATACGTTGTCCCCAAATGTAAAATGGTTATGGGTAAGGACAAAGTCACAAAGTTCAGCCACCAGGTTAGCCGTGACATTATCGGGGATAGTGTTCTTGACGGCTTGTAGTCCATGTTTGTGTGGAATGTTGGTGTAGAGGGCTTCTACATCCATAGTGGCCAGGATGGTGTTATCAGGAAGATCACTGATGGATTGAAGTTTCCTCAGGAAGTCAGTGGTGTCTTGAAGGTAGCTGGGAGTGCTGGTAGCGTAGGGCCTGAGGAGGGAGTCTACATAGCCAGACAATCCTGCTGTCAGGGTGCCAATGCCTGAGATGATGGGGCGCCCAGGATTTCCAGGTTTATGGATCTTGGGTAGTAGATAGAATATCCCAGGTCCGGGTTCCAGGGGTGTGTCTGTGCGGATTTGATCTTGTGCTTTTTCAGGAAGTTTCTTGAGCAAATGCTGTAGTTGCTTTTGGTAACTCTCAGTGAGATCACAGGGTAATGGCTTGTAGAAAGTGGTGTTGGAGAGCTGCCGAGCAGCCTCTTGTTCATATTCCGACCTATTCATGACGACAACAGCACCTCCTTTGTCAGCCTTTTTGATTATGATGTCAGAGTTGTTTCTGAGGCTGTGGATGGCATTGTGTTCCGCACGGCTGAAACTGGGAGGCGGCATCCTCACATTCCAAACTAGTCACTTTGAAAGAAGGTGCTATTGGGCTGTTAGGAATACAATCCTGTCCTGATAGTGCCTATCATCTCCAGAGAAAGGGAAGTGCCTAGAAAATGTAAAAGGAAACTTAGTTTGATAGCATCCTGTCTGGCAAGAACTCACTTATCAATAGCTGGGATGTGAAATCCTCACTTCTGTATTGTTTTGTCATTATAGTTCCCACTTTGCTATTGTTTGTCTGTATAATCTCTGTCTGGTTCTGTGATTGTTCCTGTCTGCTGTATAGTTAATTTTGCTGGGTGTAAACTAATTAAGGTGGTGGGATATAATTGGTTACATAATCATGTTACAATACGTTAGGATTGGTTAGTTAAATTTCAGGAAAATGATTGGTTAAGGTGTAGCTAATCAGAACTCAAGTTTTACTATATAGTCTGCAGTCAATCAGGAAGTGAGGGTGTGTGGGGCGGGGGGGAGATGGGAACAGGGAATGGAGGTAAGGAAATTGGAATCATGTTTGGCTAAGGGCAAGAATGGGAACAGGGACACAGGTGTATGGCTCTGTGGTGTCAGAGCTGGGAAGGGGGACACTAAGTAAGGAAAGTGGAATCATGCTTGCTGGAAGTTCACCCCAATAAACATCGAATTGTTTGCACCTTTGGACTTCGGGTATTGTTGCTCTCTGTTCATGCGAGAAGGACCAGGGAAGTAAGTGGGTGAAGGAATAAGCCCCCTAACAGTGTTGTACAATTACAAAGCACTATACAAACATAATAGCAAGCATGGATATTTGGAAGATGTTTTTTATGCATCAATGCGGACTACATTTTGTGCTTACCATACAGCACATTTTTATGGGGTAGATTAAAACAAAGATTTTATGGGGCAGAGGGAGTGCAATGAGATAGATGCAGATAGAAATTAAGTGTTAATTTACTCAAACACCTGAGTTTCAGACCAGCCTCTTTTTGTACCTGGAATTCCAGAAGGCACTGATCCCCTTCTGCTCTACAGTTTGGGTAGTCGTGTACACCAGCGTAAAGTAAGCACAATTCACTACCAAGTCAGAGTGGTAGTACTGGTGCCTACTTTGCACAAATGTAAATGACAACACAAGATGTAAGGAAGTGGAAAACTGGCCTGCAATTTAAGAAACATAGATGCCTGTGTGTCCACAAATCAGGTCCATATGCAGGATGCTAGTGTGAAAACCTCTCCGTATCTGCTGCAGAATTATATGGAGAGAGAGGTGGTCACTCACATATCCAGGTCTCAAGCCATTTAGGGCTTGTTGGTCAAACCACACCTTAAATAACTGACAGCTCCCTTTGCATCTTCCTGTGAATAAGTGCTGTAGGCACAAACACCACTTGTGCCTTGCTGCTGTGGGCATCGTGGGTAATAACACTAAGAAAAACTAACCCTTAGAGTCACAGACTTCTAGAGTTTACAGTAGAAAGTGGAGAGATTTGTAACAGAGAAGCAAAGCGCAAACAAGTGTAAGCAGAGTCAGGCTGAGCTCCACCCTGACATCTGGTGGTGAGGTGTGGCAAGTTGTGGAAAAGAACTTCAGGGGCTGATCTCATTTGCATAGGCACACCCACCCCGCCTGGAATGAGGCCATAGCTGCCCAAATGGTCACTTTGGCTGCTGTGGGATCCCCAGGGTCTCTGTTATTGGGGCAAAAAGAAGATAAGCTTATGCTCAAATAAATTGGTTAGTCTCTAAGGTGCCACAAGTACTCCTTTTCTTTTTGCGAATACAGACTAACATGGCTGTTACTCTGAAAACTGTTATTGGGGCGAGAAGAATAAATTGTTATTACCCTGATTATGGGAATCAAGGACAGTGGAACTGTCCTTGGCCTTTTGTTTTGATGGAGGTACTCACCATCAACTAAGTAGCACTCGCTAAGCAAGGGACATGGGTTCCAAAACTCTGTGACTTGAGAGAGGCTTGAGACAGGCATTAGTACCTGGTGGTGTGGGCCTTTGTGAGGGCCTGAAACACCAAGTGCACCTCTGTCTTTCTCCACTGTGGGATGTCAGAGCTAATTTTGGGTCTATCAAGAGTCTCGCTACAGGTGCTGTGCTGAATTCACTTTGGCCTTATGGTGCACCAGCACTAAGGCTCCCACTATGAGCTGAAATCACTAAAGAGCTAAGATCACTGAGAGCTGAAATCACTGAGCACTGTGTCAAGTAGTGGGGAGCCGGAAGATTTAGACTACAGTGGTGCTGTTTGTGGATAGGCTGGCGGAGCGTTTGAGAGACGGTGAGTGGAGCCGAGCTGTGCAGAGCAGAGCTGTTTGTGAGACAGCGGAGCGGAGCGGAGCTGTTCGTGAGACGGCCGAGCCGAGCTGAGCAGAGCCGTTCGTGAGACAGCAGAGCAGAGCGGAGCCCTGTGGAGCTGTGGGTCAGCCAGCTTCAGGTCATGTAAGGTGCCCCTTACCTCTTCCCCCCCCCCCCCCACAGGCACATTTTTAGCCAGACTGGGGAGTAACACTCTGCAGATGAACTTTTGAACTCTGGGGCTGGACTTTTTAGACTGTGGGTGATTTTTTGGATTGCTGGACTCAAGAGACGTTTGGGTTGTGAGACTCAAGAACCCGAGGGAAAGGATGTGGCCCAATTTGCTGGGGTGGGTCTTTGCTCGTGGTTTGGTTAATGAACACTAGTTGTGGTGTTTTCCCAATTTAATGCTGATGTCGTTTACCTCATGTTATTAAAGATTCTCTGCTACACCGAGACCCTGTGCTTGCGAGAGGGGAAGTATTGCCTCTTTGAGGCGCCCAGGGGGTGTGTAGGATTTTCCCAGGTCACTGGGTGGGGGCTCGAGCCAGTTTTGCATTTGTTTTGATGAGAGGGAACCCCTGTGTACTGAACCCGGCCCTTGCTGCTATCAACTTGGCCTGGCAGAAGGGTTACACAAGAAAAAAACAAAACAAAAAAACAATGAGCAGGGACAGAGCCTAAAGAAAAAGTGGAGCGAAACTGACCAATTAATGTCAAACTGTTTCTTCCTTAAGTGAAGACATTCCAAAGTTTAGAATACAGCCCAGCAATTCAAAACTTATTATTGTAGTCCCTAGGGGCCCCAAACAGGCATCAGGCTTTGCTAGATATAAAGACATAACAAATAGACAGTCTGCTTACAATTTATGTGTAGGCTGAGAAACAAGTGCATACAACAGATGGGAAGAGCACCTTGTGATGATTATGAAGAGCACAATAAGCAGTGGTCACAGCACAGCAGCTCCCTGATGTTGAGGTGTTTGTTTTGTTTTGGTGAGGAGGAAGGGCAGTCTTTTGAAGCCCTCATTGCAAAGATGAGTTTTAAGGAGGCCTATGAAGGAGAAACTTGAGCAATTTGGAATGCAGCATCAACCTTAGCCTGTTCTGCTCCCTAACTTAGATCTCATCATTTACATCACAAACTTCCAATTGTAGCCATATATTCAGGAGTGGCTTGGAGACTTTTGGCAAGGAATGTGTAACCACGCTGTAGCGAGAGTAACTTATGCTTCACAGTAGGAGTAGGGCTCAAAAGGGTGAAGTTATTCCTCATGTTGCTCCTAACGTGTCAGGTATACTGGAGAATATGCAGAAGTACCCACTACATCACATTATCCCAACACATCTTCAGTGGAAGACCAGCCCATAAAGGGAAAACTACAATTGCAGCATAGTATCTAGAGTTGGGAACCAGCAGTGAAACAGTTAATGTCAAAGAGAGCATGTCTGATAGCAAGGACTGTAAACTCTGTGGGCAGTGACTGACTCTTCATCCTTGTGCATACAGCATCTAGCACCATGGCTTGGCCTTTGGACACTATCATGACAAGATTAATAATCTTTCACTTAGTACGTAGTCACAAAGCAGCACATAGTTTGTATCTGACAGCTATATTTAGCGGAGCCCAGGTGGAGTAACTGCAGGGATATTGTTCTGCAGGCCTGAGATGCACTGGTGCAGTTGGACAAGAAGTGGGTACATTTCTGTAAGCATTTCACCTAGGTTTAGACAGAACTGCTATAGTAAAATGCACTTCAATCTGTCCATTCCTCAGAAATCCTAAAAAACTAAAACAAAAGCCATTGTACTGGGGGTAAAACCACTGCACCTGGTTGTAATGGTTCAGAGAGAGAGAGAGAGAGAGAGAGAGCGTGCATTTCGCTTGGCCAAACTGGACTTTGCAGATTATGGTGTTCACTACTGAAAAATGAACTTAGTTACTTAAGGTCAATATGACCATGACATGAA
Source organism: Eretmochelys imbricata (assembly GCF_965152235.1). NCBI lineage: Eukaryota > Metazoa > Chordata > Testudines > Cheloniidae > Eretmochelys > Eretmochelys imbricata. The sequence goes on from NC_135574.1 coordinate 23,964,087, forward strand.
ATTTACTGGAAGATAATACAAGCTTCTTCAGGATAGGGAACACCTACTTCTGTCTGTACCTTACTTAGCATAACAGGGTCCCAGTCCTGATCAGAAGCTCTGGATACTACTTTAGAGTAAATATTAAATTATAATCATAACCACCTCTCATAGACAAATGCAGACCAGAAGCACAAGCTTCAGTTACTTGTAAGACAGTTGATTACAAAATCTGCAGTGCATTGCTTCCTCTTACAGAAAACACTGATATACAAAACCGTAATAATATCATTCTGCAGTGAATTGCAGATTTAATATTCAGAGCATGCATGCAATTTAGATCTGTGCTACTGTTCCGCAAACATCCTGTAGGGCTGTACAACTAGATATTAAAAGATAAATATTAAGTCAGCTCCTAGCAAACAAACTGGAGAAATTTACAGACTTACTCACCGCAGGATGGAGTTCAGTTTAGATGTGAGTAATGAGTATGAAATACACTGTGATGACCCTTAGAAAATTGACGATGGCCTTAGATCAGTGTCTTTTCCATTCTGCAACGCTGTAACAGTCCTCACTCGGGCTTGTCAGGAAGCATGGCCTAGTAGTCAGGGTATGACCCATGACTGGCACGAGGGTTGGTGGTTAAGGTTGCCAAGTTTCTAATCAAACAAACCGAACAGCCTTGCCCCATCCCTTGCCCCTGCCGTGAGGCCCCGCCCCTGCCATGCCCCTTATCAGAGCCCCCCCCACTCCATTCTCCCCACCCACCCTGTTGCTTTCTCTCCCCCACCCTCACTGACTTTCACTGGGCTGGGGTAGCAGGTTGGGGTGCAGTGCAGGAGGAGGTGCAGGTTCCAGGGTGGGGCTAGAAATGAGGGGTTCAGTGTGTGGAAGGGGGCTCTGGGCTGGGCAGGGGGTTAGGGTACAGGAGGGGGTGCGAGCTCCAGCTGGGGGTGCAGGCTCTGGGGTGGGGTCAGGGATGAGGGGTCAAAAACCAGACACCTGGCAACCCCTTTTGTTCCACCGGGCTCTGACCCAGGGCCCTTTGGGGCTACTAGTGGTTTGGCAACAGAAATTGCTTAAGGTTGCCCTCCCTGGGCCACTTCCTATCTCCCTTAGCCCTGCTCAGTCCAAGGCTTTCCCCTGCTGGGGTAGTCCAAACCAAGAAAGATAAAAAGGGATTACCTATGTCCAAAGTCCATCTATGGCGGAGAGGGAAATGCTTCCATCTCGCAGGGAGGGCCCTTTAGGGCAGTTATCTCAGAGATTTCAGTCTTCCCTTTGCTCTGCGAAGCGGGTCTGCTCTCTTCCAGGTCTTCCCCCAAATGAGCTGTTTCCCTGTATTTTAATTCCTCCACCAGATGGAGCATTTGCTCCAGGTGCGGCAGGGTGAGGATGGCTGTGCCCGAAGTAATTCCTTGACCCCTTATTGCCCAGTATGGGGTTTGTACACCCCATCACAGACCCCATGTAACAAAATAAAAAAGGTTTGGGGCCTCCCTCCCATTTCTGCCGTAAAGAAGGGGTAGTATTTGTAATTATCCATGAGAAGGTGGGGGGTCATGCCCCCCAGAAACCGATCTCTATTGGGATTTGGGACCTCCAAGATGAGTACTCCTGCCTTAGATAACTGAGATCAGCTCCTGCTATCTTTACTCATGTTGCATTGCATCTTACTCCACAAGTAGCCCCATTCCTTTCATTAGGACTATATGTGGGGTAAGGCACTCATACTTCAGTGGGAGTATCTGCAGTTAATATCTGGAGTTAATTAACCCATAACTGCAGCAGTATGCAAAGTCTATTTAGTAGTATGTAGATGGAAGTACAAGGAAAAACTGCTAATACTGCCTAAACCAAGGTAAAATAGAGCCACTGCTGTATTTTTAATATAAGAAGCTATTAATACTTTTTTCCAACTGAACTACTGATTTCAGTATGCACATTTCTACAGATGGATCACTCCTGAAGGAAAGAAGTCTCTGACCAACTAAACTAACCAAATGCAACTCAAATACCATCTTTATCAAAAATAAGTAACAAATCCTGTAAAGTTATAGTTAAGATGTTATTTTATATGGGTGAATTCAGTGTTTCAGAGTTTCTAGCTAGTGATGGCCATATTTTTCATGTGCTTAATTTTTAAGAATGTATTTAGTGGTACATCTCTTGAATTGATTCATGGATTTCCAAGGCAGAGGGACAATTGTGATCATCCAGTCTGATTGCCTGTATAACAAAGGCCATAGGACTTCTCAAAAATAATTCCGAGAGCATATCTTTTAGAAAAAAATCCAACCTTGATTTAAAAATATTGAGTGATGGAGAATCCACCACGACCCTTGGTAAGTTGTTTCCATGCTCAGTTACCTTCACTGTCAAAAATTTACATCTTATTTCCAGTCTGAATTGCCTAGCTTCAGCTTCCACCGTTGGATCATGTTATACCTTTCTCTGCTAGATTGAAGACCCCATCATTAAATATATGTTCCATGTGTAGGTACTTATAGACTTATCAAGTCACCCTGGAACCTTTTCTTTGTTAAGCTAAATAGATTGAACTCCTTGAGTCTGGCACTGTAAGGTGTGCTTTCTAATTTTTTGTTCATTCTCTTGGCTATTCTCTGAACCCTCTCCAATTTAACAACATCCTTCTTGAATTGTGGGCAGCAGAACTGGACACAATATTCCAGCGTGATCACATCAATACAAGGTAATACAGAGGTAAAACAACCTCTCTTCTCCTATTTGAGATTCCCCTGTTTATGAATCAAAGGATTGCATTAGCCCTTTTGGCCACAGCATTACACTGGTAGCTCATGGTAGCTGATTATGCAGCACAACCCCCAAATATTTTTCAGAGTAATTCCATCCTATCTCCATAGGATAGAATCCCCCATTGTGTACGTATTGCCTACATTCTTTATTCTTACATGTATCCATTTACATTTAGCCATATTAAAACACACATTGTTTGCCAGAGCCCAACTCACCAAGCAATCTAGCAGCCTTACCTGTAATTTAGCGAAGTGTTTTAATTCGTTTCCTAGGTTTTAAGCCAACTTGGCAGTGGAAGTAATCTGCTACTGGTAAAGGCCCTGATTCAGGTAATCACTTTAAACTGAATTGGAGTCATAGGCCAGTTGTAGTTTAATTCCTGCCCTGGAGCAGGGATGGAATTGTGACCCTCACAGCTACTGGTACACACTGCCCTGTACTATGGGCTGAGAGCAAATCCTTAATCTAAACCTTAATTTCAGATTCAAATCAGATAAAGGTACAAGCACTCCAATTTGCTGCTCCTGACTTTTGAAAATTCTGCCCCTTTGAAAGGCTAGCTTTTACATGTATTTGTACTAGCTATAATAGGGAATATTCCTGTTAACTGTGAAAATATGGTAGCATTTCCAGCAAATCTGTAAGGATGATCTACTTTGGCAGCTAAAACCAAATCAGTACGCTAAATTATGATAAACCTCTGAATATGTAAAGCACAAGTAGTCAAGTAAAATGTAGTTTGAAATCAATTTTGAAAGAACAAAATGGTGAATATATAACTGTAAATTATTTTAGCTTGTTGCAAATCAATCACTATATGCTACCATACTGAATAAAGGAAATTACTTAAACGTTTCTTACAAGAATTCCAAGCCACTGCATTGCAGACGTAGCTATGAGCACTGCTAACACACAGCTTTGGTTCTTAAATTGAAAAAAGTGTCATTCATCCTCAGTGCAGTGCCTAAGACTGACTCCATGTGTGATGGGTTCCACCCCCAGGGTGCCACCTGGAACTGGGGTACCATTGAGCCCTCTGACCCACCAGCCTGGGTTCCCTCTGTCACTGTGCTGCTGTGACAAGCTGCAGACCCGCTCCCGGTCCTACACTTCCACCAGCATTCACACAGGTAGGGACGCATCCAGCTGCAGTTACATGCAGGCTGTCTGACTAGCACTGCACGAACCAACAGTAGAAAGTCTAAAGCCTAGGTAACTCTCAGCTCCCCAGGCATGCACCCTCTCTGGAGCATAAACCCAAAATTATAGTGTCTTGCATTGCACAGGGAACTGTACTCACCCTAAATGATGATGCAAGCAGACTGCAGAGATACTTAAGGGGCAGCTGCACTTGCTTGCAGCTTAAAAACCTCAGGTATTCCTTTCACAGGCTAAAAACCCCTCTAGCCTGGGTCCAGCACTCCCCCCGCCCCGCTTTGTTCCTCGGGTGTTTTCAGGAGTCTCCTTGAGAGGGGAGTCAGTGAAGAACCACAATGACGTCACTCCCCACCTTAAATAGCTTTTGCATATGGTGAGGACCTTTTGTCTCCGAGCTTCGTTCCCATGCCAGTCAGTGGAAAAACACTCATATTCCAAGATGGAGTCCATGGTCACATGACCCTATATGGTCCTAGCAGCCATGAGTCAGAAGCTGTTTACAGGGTCCTCAGGAAGGCTCCCCAGTGGGAGATAAGCTTTTTCTAAGGCCTGTTGTTCTTCCTAATGGTTCATTAACTTGAATGGGTCCTTCCCAGCCAGCCATCTAGACTGAGTGCATTCCGCCTAGTGGGTGTTTCCCAGGTGTAAACACATTTGTAATAGATACATAGACAACATTCCTAACTTCAGATACAAAAATGATACATGCATACAAATAGGATAATCATATTTGGTAAATCATAACCTTTCCAATGATACCTCACATGACCTATCTTGTATGAAAAACATTATGATTATGTCATAATCATATCATAATATTACTGTGAAGAATATAGGGTGCAGTGTCAAACTGGGTTCATCCTTGGTCTTCCTGGCTTTCAAGCTGAAGGCAGCTTGCTCTGACCCATCACTGGAGGACAAATTCTGGGATCAGCCTCATAAGGCCTCTGTGTGGCTGGCAGACTAGATTACCAGCTCATACCAAGGCCCGTAGGACCTAACTGAACACTGATGAATGCATATGTGGAAACCAGTCTGGTTCGCTTGTGTCTTAGTATTGTTAAAATAGGTATCAGATTTATAAAAATGTGTTTAGACTTTATGAAACGCTTGTAGAAGGCTGCATGTAGTAATCTTACTTAACATGTGTACCCCATGTTATAGGCTTCTATTATGTTCTTGCATTGTAAACCTCGGTAACTGTGTAACTCATTGAACAAAGAAGCATTAATTAATGTAAAGGCTGGCTTCCTACAGACTGTGTTAGGTCCTGCACACAAGAAGGCCCACTGAAACCAAATGAGCCATTGGGAAACATCAAAGGACAAAACCTTTGTTGATTGCTCCCCCCACACCCCACAAAGAGGAGATGTGCACGAGGACTCATCCTATCAGCTTGAACTCTGGAGGAAGGGAATAAAAATTCCTGACAAGACAAAATTGGGTCTTTATGGTGCTTGGACTCAGGGAGACAAGGATTACTAAGCATAAGCAAAAGATCCTCAATGCTTGGCCTGAGTTAGCCCTAGAGGATTTAGAGCTTGCATTTTACCAGTGCTGTAACTAGGCATTTTAGCATGTAAGATGAGAAAGCATATTTGCACCCCTTTCTAGAGCCCTGCATGGGACTATTTTTTTAATCCTGCTTCCATCCCACCCCGCAATACCCACTCCTGCATTGTTTGTTGAATTGTTATCCTGTTCCGCCTATTATGGTAGTGGATCCTGTGGGAGCCATGGGAGCCCAGGCCCGCTGCAGGGCCTATTCCCTACAGTGGGGATCGGCAACCTTTGGCACATGGCCCATCAGGGCAATCCACTGGTGGGCTGGGACAGTTTTTTTACCTGCAACGTCCGCATTTTACAGCAACTTCTATTCCCTTTTGAAGTCTAGGACTGTAACTCATTTGTGTGTGTAAGTTTGCCTGTTTTAGCTTTGTAAGTAACTCTCATTTCTTTTTTCTTAGTTCATAAATATTTAGTTAATTTTATTACAGGATGGCTTGACTTTTGTGTAGGATCTGAGGTATAATTGACCTGGGGTAAGTAATAGGTCCTTTGGGACTGGAAGTAACCTGAATGTTGTTGTGATTTTTGGTATAAGGGACCGTCTATCACAATGGCAAGCTTACCTGGGTGGCAAGACAGACTACAGTACCCAAGGGAACTCTCTGAGATTCCGTGTTAAGGCTACTGTAGTGCTTGAGGAGTTCACACTTGAAATCTATGTATAGAACTCACAACCAGTTTGGTGTTTGTGCTCTGCTTCTTAACAGTCTGCCCTGAGGTGGGTCCTCCACTCCTGAGCCACTCCAGACAGCTTGGCAGCCTCCTCACTGAAGGAAACACACTGAGCAGCCAACCAGGGTTGGCACGAACTCTAATTTTAACACTATAAACTAACATAAAGGAGTCTGGGATCAAGTCACTTCAGGCACAAGATCCCTGCACCCGCACTTAGCTGCAGAAATAAAGGAACTGAGATGTTATGACTGTACAGCCCTTTTTGAATCTCACTGAGGGGACCCTTTTATGGCCTTTTAACAGTCACTGCTTTCCAGAAGATTATGAAACCGTGGTTCTGGAGTGCATCCCCACAAATGGGAATATGAAGAAGAAAATTATCAAGATTTCTTTGGCTTCAATACTGTAATCATCCTGCTTGCATCTGGGGGTTAGATTATGACCTAATGCTTCTAAGGGAAGGACTACACTTTAAAATCTGACGTGGCACAGCTGCTTCATTGTAGTGCTTTAGTGAAGATGCTGCCATGCTGATGGGAGAGCTTTCTCATTGGTGTAGCTAATCCACCTCTGTGAGAGGCATTTAGCTCTCCCATTGACATAGCACTTGTTTACACCGGGGGTTAGGTTGGTATAATTGCAGCACTCGGGGGTGTGGATTTTTCACACCACTGAGCAATGTCGTTTTACCATTGTAAATTTGTAGTGTACACCTGGCCAGGGAGTGAACCTGCAAAGGAAATTATTATTATTAAACTATATCATAGTGACAGCTGCTTTCCTGAAAATTCAAATGAAAATTGCACTGATACAAGTTGTACTATATTATGTTGCAGCCAATTCTGGCAGTATATTCTCTTTAAAAATCCATTAAAAATATGGGGGAGGGGGAGAGTCAAGAATTTATCATATATGCAATTTGGTGACTCTGAATGTACAAAGTCAGCCTTGAACTCATCCTAGACTATTAAGAGTCGAAAGTTATGCCACACATTAGTGGGAGGGTAATGGTCTTTAGGTTTGCAATAAACTCCCAGATGTGACTTATGACTCAGATACTGTTATAGTGCTATAAATGTACACTGCATTTTAGAAAAATACAGAAAAGGAAAAATCCTGGTCCCATTAAAGTCAATGGAAGTTTGGCAAGGAGTAGTACAAGGATTTGACCCCAAGCTGAAACACCTTGCCCTAAAGATCTTATAATAGAACTCCGAAAATAACAAATGAGATAATGGTGCAGAAGAGGGGGAAGTATAAGATGTTTCTGGGATTCAGGTGACCTTGGAAAGGGCTTTACAAAAGAAAGTGGATTTAGAGGAAGGCTTTGAAGGAGGAAAGGGAGGATACTTGGCCCATGGGAAGTAAGAAACTGTTCCAAACATAGAGGGCTGCATGAAAGATGCTATATTGCCAAGAGTGGAAGAAGCCAAAGAAAGCCATCAAACGGTAGGATGCAGAGGAGTGTAGTAGGAGAGGATATAGAATAACATGAAAGAAGTGATAACAGAAGTGAAATGGTGCAGGACCTTGCAAGACAAGCTTGATCGTATTTCAGAAGTGAGGAAGGCAGTGAAATTATTTGAGAGTGAGTTGAGGTAACTTGATTGGAATAGTAGCAATGAGAGCCGACTTTTTGCAGTGGTATAGACTGAAGGCGAGGAGGAAGGATCCAGGAAGGTCAAAGAGGAGGCTATAATAGTTATGACTAGAGATGATCAAGGCAAGGCCTACAGCGGGTATAGCAGGAAATATGGAGAATATGGATAGGATTTACAAATACTACAGGCTATCTTAATAGTTTCAGATTCTTTCAATATACCTGGACAAGTACTTTGACTATTATTTCAATTTATTGAGCTCGAGAGCTGGTCAAATAATAAAACACAATTTTCACCTAAAAAAATTTTGGGGTATCTTTTTAACTTTTATTTAAAATGTTATTGAACAATTTCATTTACTGGAAAATGGGTTTCAGGTGAAAGGAAACAATGTCTTGCTATTTTGATAACTTTTTATTTAAAAACATTTCAAATCTCAAATGGCATGATCTGTGAAAAATTGGAAAACATCCAAACACTGCAAAAAAAAAAATCAGTTAAATGGACATTTTTCAACACACAAAAAAAAACCATTTTGTTTGAAAACTTTTGACCTGCTCTGTTGACAACATACTTTAAATGCAATAGTATGTTAATTTTTTTTAGAGAATTTGTTTCATTATAATAAACACTGTTGACCAAATTCTGCCCTCTCTAACACCCAGTGACTTCTGTGGGGCTTCATGGATATAACTACAGTCAAAATTTGGCTCCGTGAACATGGGAACAACCTAAACAAACTCATAGTGAGGCAGTTTTTTTGTTTGTTTTTTGTTTTAAATTGGTGTGGGTTTTTTGGAGGTTTAAAACACAGGCATTTTTCAGCATTAGACAGTTTTATAATAGCAGCATTGCTCTTCCGCCATGTACTCTTTAATTTATAGAAAGCTTGAGAGAAATTTTAAGTGCTGCTGCACACACAAAAAATCAAGTAAATGAAATAGCCAATTTTGCTCTAATACTAACTCCATAAAAGCATGGGGGGATGGGGAGAATCAATATTTGCCAAATGGAAGAAAAGGACAAAATTGGCAGGCAGGAGAAAATAAAATTGAACTTTGAAGAACTCCTTTGAAGTGATTATTATCTAGAGTCAAACAGGTATCTTTTAAAATTATAAATTGAAAAATTAGTCCAGGTGAATCCACTGGGGAAAGCTATGACAGGTAAAATATACAATGGAAATGGAGAGGACTAAGATGAAATTTAAACAGTAAACAACTGAAGGCATAAAAGAAATAGCAAGAAATATTTTAAGTAGTCAGAAGCAAGAAACCTGTATGAGAATGAGTAGGTCCATTGGACCTGGAAGTAGAAGGTACCAAATAAGGAGGATAATGTTAACGTAAAGGAGATAAATGATTCCTTTAGATAAGTGTTAGCCACAGAGGGTGTGGGGGAGATACTTACACTGGACCTATTCTTTTCAGGTACAGCCTCTATGAGAGAATGCCTCAAAAGAGGAGATGCTGGAGATTAAAACCTGCAAGTCATTAGGACCAGATACTATTCATCTAAAAGTGTAGAGTTGGTAATATATAGTCTAATCAACTATTATACTGTAGGGCTAGAGAATAGAAAATGCTGTTTTTAAAAATGAAGTTAGTGGTGATCAATAAATTACAAACCAATAAGCTGTACTTCAGTAGCAGATGAAATGAAATTGAAAGAATAATTGAAGTTAGAACTTTAAAGCACATGAATGAATGTGGTACGATACAGACAAACTACAACAGTTTCTTTAAGGGAAATTCATGTCTCTGTAACCTATTACAGTGTTTCCCAACCGGTGTGCCATCAGGCATGAACAGGTGTGCCATGGAATTTTGGAAAAGTCACTTGTGAGGAGAAAAATTTTCTCATTTTAATTAGTGTCATAACCAAATTGCATTTTGTGCTGTCGTTCTTCAGGTGTGTACGTGTGTGACGTTACGCAAGTTACGTTCAAATGACTTTGCCATTCACGTGGTATCATGTGGTCACCGTCTTTTGTTATCAACTAAGTCAAGTCAAGTGGTGAATTTTGAACTGAAGACTCAAAAATGGACAAATATTTGAAGAAAAGAGATTCTGGTGCTTCCACGACTACTTTCAGTGATGAAGCTGAACATGAGCATAAGAAAGTCAAAGTGGTGAGCTGACCCTACTGTGAGAGTTATTTGCAATTTGGATTTTACATTTTACAACCATCTTGCTGTCTTTGACAATCTCTTGTGTGTGGGGAGAAACTCTCAAACCGTGCAATGGTGCCAAGCAAGTTAAAACACCTTACAAGCAAACATCCATCCCTTGCCAACAAGGGCAAATATTTTTTTTGAGTGTTTGAAGGATCAACATGAAAAGCAAGTGCAAATGATGAAAGACAGTTTCTGATAAACCACTGGAAGCAAGCTACTAAATTGCTGATCTTGTAGCGAAGGCAAAAAAGCCATATACAGTCGCAGAAACATGAATTTTACCAGCATGCAAAGAAAAGGTGATAGTAATGCAAATGCAGTCAACGAAATTGCAAATATTCCCCTTTCAGATAATATGATAAGTTGTCACACTGATGATGTCAACTGACGTTCAGACTGTGCTCCAAGAAAAAAATCAAATCAAGCAGAAAATTTGCATTGCAGTTTGATGAATGAACAAATATCAGTAGTCATGCTCAACTCTTAGCTCACGTCAGGTACATAGATGGAGATAGTGTAAAAGAACATTTTTATTTTGCAGTCAACTGTCAGGTCACACAACTGGAGAGGAAATCTTCAAGGTGACAACAGCCTACCTTGGGTAGGGAGAATTGTACAGGAAAAATTGCCTTAGTATTTGCACAGACAACTGCCTCCATGACTGGTAAAGTAAAGGGGTTTGGAAGCAAGGTCAAAGAACTTGACCTTGAACCCAGATGTGCTGGTGACCCACTGTTTCTTGTACCATGAAGCTCCATGGCCAAAACACTGCCAGAAAAACTTCCTTAGTGTTAGATAGAGCAGTAAAGACAGTGAACTTCATAAAATCATGGTCCTTAAAATGCTTCCTTTTCTCGCTATTGTCTGAGGAAATGGGAGCAGAACACCAGAGTTTACTTTGGCACACAGAAATACACTATCTTGCCATGGAAAAGTTCTCTTATGTTTGTATGAGCCAAAAGAGGAGTTAACAATGTTCTTAACTTTGAAGGAATCCACATACATGGATTTAATCACTGATGTGACATGGTGTTCAAAATTTGCATACCTGGCTAACATATTCCACCACCTCAGTGAACTGAACAGGAAAATGCAAGGTAGAAATGAGTCTTCTCTCCTGCATGGGTTTAGATCTAAGTTATCCCTCTGATATGAAAAAAAATAGCAAAAGACACAATAGAAATGTCCCCCCTGGAAAATGTGGCAAATCCTGGTATTTTGGTCAATGTTTTTTTCTGAGCATTTGAAAAATCTGGAAGAAAACTTCAGCTCATATTTTCCTTCAATGTATATAGGATTTCAACTGGGGCTGAAATCCTTGGATTTCCTCTGCCATGGAAAGTGCTAAGAATCTTACAATAATGACTCAAGAACAACTTGTTGAATTAAGGATGGACCATTCTTTTAAAATTAAGTTTGGTGATATGCCTTTGGACTCATTCTGGTCGACCGTGGCAGACATATAACCAATAATCTCAGACCACCCTGTCTCCATTTTGTTGCCATTTTCAACAACCTATGTGTGCAAGTAAAGTTTTTTCAAGCCTGACTTACATCAAGAACAAAGAGACCATCTGAGATTGGTGGAGCAAGAGCTCCGAGTTGAACTGTCAACATTTCCTGCCAGGATTAAACAACTCTGCATATCAAGGCAAACTCAAATTTCTCATTAAAAGCAAGTTTTGTTGTAATGATTTTAGCATAGGGCGAGGGTGCACCGCACAAATCTTTTATTGAACTAAATGTGCCTTAGACCAGAAAAGATTGGGAAACACTGATCTGTCAGCATTCTTTGAGCATGTCAGCAAAACAGTAGATAAAGGAGATCCAGATGATACAACTGACACAGCCTTTTTTAAAGTCCAAAGTAAAGATTCTCACCAGAAGCTGTTAAAATATTATACAGTCCAAGAATGAAATGTAAAGTCTGTCATGTGTTCTGTGAAGGATTTAGAGAGACTTAATAAAAAGATTAGAGATTTAGAACCTTAGACTGTGTCTACCCTACGCACCTTACAACAGCTACAGCTGCCCCGTTGTAAGGTACACAGTGCAGTCATTCTTTGTAGCCAGGAGAGAGCTCTCCTGACAAAATAAAACCACCCACAACAAGGGGCAGTAGCTTCATTGGCAGGAGAGTGTCTGCCACTGACGAAGGACTTTCCACACTGGCGCTTTTTGTCATTAAAACTTTTGTCATGTGGGGCTGTTTTCTCACATCCCGAGCGACAAAAGTTTTAACGACAACAGTGGCAAATGAATGACAAAACTTTTGTCTTTCAGAGGTGTTACCCTCTTCCTCCTCCCCCCCTTCCCTCGAAAGACAATGCAAACACCATTCATTGGAGGTGGATGTTTTTTGTCAGCAGGGGAGCCAACAAACAGCGGCTACACTGCAAAACTTTTAGTGGCATGGTTGTGGTGACACAGCCATGTCACTAAAAGCTGTGTAGCGTAGACATAGCCTTGGTTACATTAGATGGGATGCAAACATGTTTCCAAAGAAACCCCATAGTCCAAGGCTGATTGCCCTTCATGGAATGGTCTTGAAAATTGGGTTTACGCGTCACCCTTCCATTTGTGAAGCTGCTCTGCAATACAAAGGGACCTCTGAAAAAGTCTGACTATCCATCCAGGCAACGGAAGGTGCTCTAACCCTCCCAAGCCCTTTAATCACCCTATCACCTGTGGGTGAACGCTTTTCACAAAGTGATCAGATACAGGGTAATTGATCAGTCCTCATCCTCAAAGGAAACTTGCACAACATTTTCAAAAGATGAGCCTGGGAGCTTAAATTCATAACTCTGCTAGGCACTAAGGCTACGCCTACACTGGCAATTGAATGACAAAACGTTTGTCTTTCAGAGGTGTTAACCTGCCCCCCCCCCCCCGAAAGACAAAAGTTTTGCCACAAGTGCCAGTGTGAACAGCACTTGGTGGAATGATGAAAATCAATGGGACATGGAAATACCAAGGTACAAAATATATAGGAATGACAGAGTAGGCCATGCTGGTCGGGTAGAGGCACTATTTTGTGAAAGAAAGCAGACTCAAATGTAGCAAAACTCTTAAATTAATCAAACCAAATAATAGAATCTCTATTGATAGAAATACCAGGTGTGAATAATAAGAGTATGGCATAGTTTGTTAACTTAGGCACAAGTTGTGTTTTATCTTTATTTTTCTTGTAACCAGTCTGACCTTTATGCCTCATTACTTGTATTCACTTAAAATCTCTCTTTCTATTTAATAAACTTGTTTTATTGGTTTTCTAATCCAGCAGAGCCAATGGCAGAGAGAAGATGTGTTTATTGTATTAAAAACTTCCATATGTGGTGTGTGTATCATTTGTTTAGAGAGAAACGGTGGGTGCAATAAAAGATATTACCTGACCCACCTTGTCTCTCTAATATCCTGGGACCAACATGGCTACAGCAACGCTGCATATATAATTTCTTTATGCATTTAAAGAAGTAGGCTGTACCATTAACAGAAGTTGTTGGGCTTCTCTTAAGACTTAACCCACCATGAATGTGAACTTCCGGTGTGGTACAGGGAAGCCATTTTGTTTTAGCCTTCCTTGATTGCTGATTAATAGGGAAACTTTGAAAGATCAATGAAATTTCTAGAGTTACACTGGCCAAATTCTCCGGACCTTATATCTGTAAAACTCCTAATAAGGTCAGTGAATTGAGGACCCCCAATAAATATGCCAGCTCAGGTGCTGGGTCTTTTTCCACTAGTCCCAGTTCTTCAAAAGTTTCCAGAGAGAGTCAAGCTGACCACACTTACTGTCTCTTGGTGAGGCTTTCCTTAAACAAGCCAGTTGTCCAGATGTAATACCAGTCACGATGACCAGTGACTTTTGGGGAGGGAGGAATAAGTGGGGGAAAGGGAAGGAGTGAAAAAATTCACTAAGGTTTTCTGAAATGAAACCCTAAATACCTATTTCATATTATTACACATGTTGTAAGAACATTTATTCCTCAAGCATAAAAAAACAATTCTATCTAAGGTATTTATATGGCCTCCATCACCATAGTATCTGAGCACCTCATAGTCTTTAATGTATTTAACCTCACAATACCCCTGTGAGGTAGGGAAGTGCTATTATTCACATTGTTGCAGATAGCTTCTCTGTGCTATAGTTCCCTAAGGGGTAAATTCAAAAAAGGACTTAAGCGCCTAACTGCCACTATACATGCCTAAATCCCAGAAACAGACCCCACTGGGACTCTCAAAAACCCTGCTCAACTGCTGCCAAATGCCGTAGGCACTTAAACTCCCTCAATACCTACATTTTTGCAGTAAAAGTTCCCTCAGGGCCTAGTTTCTGCCTGTGAGCTCACTGCAGCACCATGCTAGTGAAAGATAGATGCTCCTCCACCTAATCACCTACTCTGATCTAGTCAGCAGCTTCAGAGCTTACCTACCAGATTAGGCCCCCATAAGAGAGCTGGCTTTTTTGTATTCCATTCTGAGGCACCAATCTCTCCCCATTCTCGTACAGAAAGTCTAGGTGCTGAACTTAGGCTTTGTGAACCTGAGAGATTTTGAAGTGCCTAAAAGTTAAGCCTGGTAACTAACACTACGTTTCTTCGTGAATCTTACCTGAAGTAACTTGCCTAAGGCCACCCAGGAAGTCTATGGCAGAATGGGGAATTGAACCTGAATCTGCCAGTCCTAGGAGAGGGTTCTACCCACTGGGCCACACTTCACTGTACATGTGTACAACCTCCAAAATGAAGAGGTGGATTCTGTAACTAAAATACCAGGACATAATAATCATGTCCCCAGTCTATTAATATATTAGGCCTACCACTCTGCCAACTTCTCTCTTATCAACGTATTTGCTTTTTCAGCAACTAGCTTGTTTTAAAGTTTCAGCTAACCTAATACAAATGAGTTGAAAATATACCTGATTGATGCTGAGCTGGCTGGATAGGAAGACAGGTCTTTTAAACGTTGACAAAGTATCGAATTTAACTGTCTTGTGTTCTAGTATTTTGCTTCCTCAATTTCCCACCCTTTCAATGCAACAAACTGTGACAGAATCTCCTTCACAAATATTGATTTTGGGTCAATCTTCAGGTTTAAATTGAATTAGAAGAGTCTCTTCTTCTTGTCCTGGGCTTGGGATTAATCATCTTTCCAACTGTTTAGCTATTTGTTCTGTGGGAAGGGTACTACCAACTTAAGTGCAAACACCAATTCCTGTAGCTCTGGATTTTCCCCGAAGACCTATGCAAGTAATGACCAGATCCAACATTGTTTAACATAAGAGCTAATGGGTTCACAGCCCTCGGTAGCATAGCTAAAAAGTTCAGATGAAGGGCACAATGTATTCTTCTTAATGTATGTCTTTTTCTCAAGGAAATTTCTCTTCCCTTCTTTGGAAACTAAGGAATTAAAGTGTTATGACTTTATTTTTTATCTGGATTCACAAAGTATTTGCCTCTCCCACCAGGGCAGACAAACATAAAAAGTGATCATTTGCGGAGTGAAATCTATTTTCCCTTCCGTTTTAATCTCTTTATTGAAGTGAGCCAACAGCTTTCAGAAACCATTTATACACCTGTGCTGTGACATCATTCTTGCATACAACTGAATGAAATAAAGCTTATTTTTTATCCTGAATTGAACAGGTGAATGATGCAAGCTCATTCACTTGAACTGAAATTTCTGACAATAGCTTGCTGCAACTCTAAACAGAAGTTAGTAAATAATCAGACCTATCTGTAGATTAACATTATAATAAGGTACCCATCTTCAGTTACCGCTAAAACATGGTGATAAATAGACTTTGGGATGAATAAAATTTAAATAGGTTGCATGTGTGGTATGGCATATTTGAAGTGTGCAAAAGGAATGAATCTTGGCACCTTTGGATTTCAGTTGGGTCGCTTTGTTGGTTCTCTTTTGAGCACCATGGCTCTCTTGTCTCTTCCTTGCTCATTCATTTTGATAGGCAGCTGAAATGACTTTCTGGCACTTGTTATTGACTAATAATTATGCCTGGTCTGATATTCTGTTTTTGTCTAGCTTTGGCTACTTGTCTATGGCCAACCTTTCACTTCTCATAGGTTGTTTATAAATTATAACAGTTGTTTATAAATTATAACTGGATTCAGAAGAAATCTATGAATTACTAAGATTTATACCCAAATTTAAGAAAACACTTGCTAAAGTCCTTCTCTCTTCAGGACAGCACTTCAGTATATGCTTACATTAAACATATGCTTCAGTGCCCCCAACAGGGGAGATTTTCAAAAGTAACTTAGGGATTTACGAGCACTGTGAAGGTATAAAGGATATAATTTGACTGAGCTCAGAGGCCAACAGCCGGCTGGCTGACTGATTAGCCCTGACTGCTGCACCTGGGAACAGACCTGCAGCTTAACTGGCTGATGCTCATAAAAGGAGGAGCAGGCAAAAGAGACAAGGACAATACCTACCATAAGTGAGAGCTACTGCTGGGAGGAACTGATCCTAGAAACAACAACAAATGGACACAAGGGAGACTGTGGGAAGTCCTATTATCAGAAGGCTCTGACGTAACAGCCAGGAACTCTGGGTTGAGGAACTTATGGGCTGTGAGGGACAGACTTGGGGAAGTTTTGATCTCATTTGTTTAGGAGACTTGAAACAAAAGAAAAAGAAACCACAACAATTGATTCTGCGGGAATTACCTTCCCTGGACTTGATGAGACGGTTCCAGGCAGAATTCCTCCAGGGAGGGTGCTAGTTCAGCATGGGCAAACAAGGGTCCAGCCAGAAGAGGGTGCTATAAAACAGGCCCTAACCTCTTACAAACACAAATCCCATTGAAAGTCTATAGGACTTCAATGGAATGTAAGAACATGCTTAAAGTTAAGCATATGCTTAAGTGTTGCCCTGACAAGGGAAGCTTTTCTCAGTCAATGGTTTTAAATCTTCCACATAATGTACATCACTGTAGTCACCTACATGTAAAATTTAATATTATAAAAAATGAGATATCTAGCCCTTTTAGTAACAAAGACATTCTTGACAACATGGAAAACAGCTGTCTTGAGTTTGTAGAAAGTTATACTGAAGCAATAGCACTAAGTGGTGTTAACTTCCCATGTCCAAGTATTGAAAAATGGTTCAGCTTTTTCCTGGTACTAGCTAAATTTTGCTCGACCTAAAAAACTGTATATTTATATAATGATCCTGCCAGCCTTTCAGGATCTTACAGAATACATCCAGATGAGCTGCTGGACTATTTGCTTATCCTTACTGCTTTTATACGTTTTATGTTCTGCGTCATGTGACCTTTTTAATTTTTTTGTTTTTTAACTTTTATTTGGGGGGGTCTTATTTTTGCTGCAACAAAACAATTTTGCTCATAACTCATTTTTGTGATATCACACATTTTAGTCAAAGGTAAAAAGGCTTTTAAGTTTATTTTTAGGTTGTAATAACCTTAAATCATAACCTTATCTTGTCATATTTTGTTTATTGTAGGTACCTTTGTTTATAAGTTCTCAAATTGTGGAAATCACTCTCAAGGAGAAAACTTTTGATGGGTAATCCCTCAGACCAAATATAATTGGAGTTCATATACTTGGGGCATAACTTGCCCGCTAAGGGGTATCAAATCTGAAAATCTACATTAACTGGTTTAAAAGCTTTAAAGAGAAAGCACAATGTTGTTAATATTTGCAAAATGAGTTATTGGAATATTTTCTTAAAATGCTTGTTAAGTTATGCACTTAAACTGTACTAAAACACTTTCGTTGCTGCCGGTGCCAGGCCTCCTGCTAACCCCCCAGGTCCCCTAGGACCCCACATCCCCCTGAAGTGAGGGCCCCCCCCACAAAGCACGGGGCCTGGGGCGGTTGCCCCTGTCCATCCTATGATGGAACAGCTCTGCATGGACCCATTCTGGGCACCACCAAAAATTATACAAACCTGGTGCTCATGCTACCAGGTATCTTGGGTCAGGACAAGAATTCAAAACTCAGATCAATTGCTTATGTATCTCTGGTATTAACTCCTATAAAACAAAAATAGTCTTGTTGTAAAAAATATACGTTGGCTACATTTTGGCCTGTTAAACACTTCACTTATATTGTGGAACTGTCACCTTTGATCATCAATATTCTGCACACTCCAGTACAGTTCCTGCTATCAGGACAAGAAAAGACAGGAAATGTACCAAATGCAAGATTTGCCCATGGGGCACAGGATAAACATATTACAGTAAACTGAACATCTAGACCCTCACTATTGGCCTATCGATTAAGGGAGGCCCACATGAATGTCCTTTGCCTGATACTTGATACAGTACATTTCTGTTTTCAGTTATGACATGGCAACAAACAGCCAGGCACTAAAGTTTTCATAGATGGATCAGCATATTTTCGGAGATCCGTCCCAAGCAGGGTTTGCTATTGTGAGTACTACACAGTGTGGAAACCAAGTCAGCCCAGTTTGGTGAATTGGCAGCAGTAGCCCAAGTGCTAGAAATTTTTCCTTATTGCCCATTAATCACTTAGTCAATGCTTTCCACACCCATTGTAAATCTGAATAAGTGATTGCCACATTGGCTTTACCATTGATTTTGCTCTGGGGGTAGTAAACCTTAAGCATATATTCTCCTACTAAAATATATTTATGGTCTGGCAATTAAAAGAGCCAAGGATGCCCTGTTGGCCAAGGTAAA
The DNA here is from genome assembly GCF_965152235.1 of Eretmochelys imbricata. Taxonomy (NCBI): domain Eukaryota; kingdom Metazoa; phylum Chordata; order Testudines; family Cheloniidae; genus Eretmochelys; species Eretmochelys imbricata. Next base: position 23,982,716 of record NC_135574.1, read on the forward strand.
GGCACACGTGAGAAATACCCCTGGAGCGGGCTAGAACCAAGAGACCGATTTGGCAACCTGGAGTTGTGGGTGCTCCACTGTGGAAACTGCCACAGCCTGAGTCTCCCATTGAGGCTGTTATACCTAAATGAGAGAATACTGAATGCTTGCAAAATCAAGACCCTGCCCTAGCTCAACTGAGCCCAGACAGATTCAACAGAATACACGGCAGTTCCCTTAAAGACTGTATAGTCTCCTGATGGACAATCAATCTGGGTAGCCAAACCCAGTGATCAATGAGTTTGGGTTGTACAAGAGAAATGTAGAACCAATTTTCTTTACATGCGTCAGGATTTACCCATTGGAGGGCATCACGGTGCTAAAAATACACTGGCAAGAATACAGCAGATTGGTTGGTGGGTACAGATAAATCAGGGTGTTGTGCGGCATGTAAAACATTGTCTAGTGTGTACAAAAGTAAATTCTGAATCTATCACGAGAAAAGCAAAACTAAAACACTAACAAATTGATGGTCTGTGGAGTCAACTCCAAATTGATTATATTGGACCATTGCCAAAAGGCCTGAGGAAATCTATGGGCCTTGGTCACTGTCAGTGTTTTCTCCAAATGAACCTAAAAATAACAAGGTGGTTGCTACTGCTAAGGTTCTGCTACAGCAGATGGGGACTTCCACGGGTAATTGATTCAGATCAGGAAACACACTTTGCTGGTGAGATGATACAGCAGAAATATCATCAGAACTGGTAGCATTATTACTTCTTTCTAACTAAATACCTAAATACCGCTCCAGAGATAGCACAACAATAATGTTTCTCCTTCGGTGTGGAACAGCCTCTCACTTCTCATACACCTCGCTCTGGGAATCATGTAAAAATCACAATTCTTTCTCAAATTATCAAGTTCTGAATAGTTGTAAAATTAGGAAATGGATACTTATGATAGCATGTGTGGGCATTTTTTTTCCAAACACCTACAGAGTTGTTGATAGGTTTTATTACATTCTGAAAATAACATAAAGGTTGCATTATAAATAACAATCTTGTACATTTTGTCTGCATATTTGTTGCTCTTTTGGAAGAGTGTCATGCATATTTATTTCTTTTGAGTTTAATAAGCTCTAACTTACACTTTTTTCTCTGTCCTAGTGGAACGCAGTGCCATGTAGACAGACAGCGTGGTGACAAAACTAGCAAAGCAAGCATGAGTTGCTCCAGTGAAATTCACTCAAGAGGATTGCTTTAGTGATTTTAATGTGGACTCTAAGAACAGTAATTGGATGTAGTGTTGCTGTAGCCATGTCAGTCCCAGAAATATTAGAGAGAGAAGGTGGGTGAGGTATTATCACTTATTGGCCCAACTTCTGTTGGTGAGAGAGACAAACTTTTGTCCAGTAAAAGACAATGTCTCACCTACCTTGTCTACCTCAAAACAACAGGTTATCTAAACAGAGACTGTTTTGGTGTGGGTGTCTGGGGTGGGAATGCTAAAAGGTTAAAATGAGTAGCTTGCTCAAACAGAGTATCATTATGACATCAACCAGGGACTTCAGTATTGCTACTGATTTTATGTGGAAGGGGCTCAAGTACCATGGTGAATGGGCAGCAGCATCAACAGTTTATTTATTTATTTAACAATTCTTTAGAGTCTTCTGCATACAGAGATGTTTTCTCATGTACCATCTTCCAGACAGGATTTTGTTAATTTTAAGGGTTTGTGCACAACTGAAGAGATTAACTGTTTAGAAAAGTGTTCTGTGAAGTCATCTGATGTAATTGATGATGACGACTACAGCTGGGCAGAGAAAGGTAAATCTTTTTCCTGGGGGATTTCAATACTTTAAAATTTGGCTTCATTCCAATTTGGGGGGGAAAACCCACCAATTTTGAGATTCTCCACAAAAGAGAATGGATCCCTGGCTTCTGAGAAGTTGTCCTGGAAGGCTGCTCTGGAGCCACAGACCCTGGAAGCCCTGGGAGTCCAGGTTATTGATGAGCAGCAAGCCTGGGAGCCAGCGTTCCCAGGGCTTCCAGGATCTCCACTCCCTACCAGCCATCCAGGCGGGCTGAGAAGCCATAAGCCTGGAAGCCCATACTTCCCAACTGCCCACCAGGCAGGCCGCTGTGGAGCCATGCAGGTGAGCTGGCAGGAAACCAGGCAAGTTTCTATTGGAAACCTCAAGATTTGCCTGGCAAGCAGGGCTCTGTTGGAACTTTGTCAAAACTGAATGTCTCCAAAACGTTTTGATTATGACACACAGGCAAATTCTGACAATGTTTCATCGGAATTTTTCTGACCTGCTCTAATAATGACATTCACTGGTGCAGAGACGTTCAGTTTGAGAGACTGCAGCCAGAAAGTGTTACCTTTTGAATAGCTCATGCCCTTCACTACGTCGTAGGCACCCAGGATGGGATTTGCGAGAGTTCTCAATACTGGCTTAACACCGCTTCTGCTGACGTCAAGTACGAGTTTTACCATTGACTTCCATGGGAATAGAGTTAGGCGAATGCTGAGCACTCTTGAAAAAAAAATCTCATCTTTCATGTACAAAGTAACATGCATGGGGCTCTATTTTCTAATGTTGCACATCTCTTCATTGCACAAAATTTTACTACAGTGCCACAAGCACTGTATGAAGCAGTGCACCATCCCACCCCCAAACTTGGCATGAATGTGGTGTTTAAATGGAAATACTAGGTCTATGAAAGGAGTGAGTGGCTATACTGCACATTTGTTTTTGCAGTTTGCATACTATAATGCCATTATTTCCAATACACTACCCCACGGATGATCATCCTTATAAAATGATACTCTTTTCATCTGTGATAATACAGCTACATCTCAGAGGTTTTACAACCCATACTAGTTTTCTCATTCATCCATTTTCAAGGTCAGCACATTTGATTAAAGTTTATTGGTTGTGTTCTTAGTTTATATACTGCAGCTGAACATATTTGTTTTCTATTATGCTGTCTGATGCTGCAGGATATTGGATTCTAGTGGACCGTGCAACTAGAATGCTATTGAAATGGTAACTTACCAATTTAAACCTGAAATCATCCACCGCGTAACAAAGCAATGCAGACCAGTTATGCTCTGATGCAAAACCTAGCCCTAATGGAAAACATTGTTTCAATTAACAGGATCAAAAGTATGAAAGGACAAATGGAAAATGAGAATACAACAAGATGCCTACCAAAAACTATTATTTTGATATCTCTTGGTACGTGCTGTTACAGTATTGCTATAGTGGTAATGTAACATTTCCATTTTAAAGAGACTAAGTTCTATGGGTCAGATTCTTAGCTGATCAGTTGACTTCAGTGGAGTTATGACATTTTATGGTAGCTGAGGATCTGTCCTTAAAAAATGCAAAATCTCACAATATGGCCCTCATGAGGCGTTAGGAGATTGCAATTTAATAAAAGCATCAATTTCCTTAGACTTTGTTGCTTAAGTGTAAGTGGTCAGACATACCAGAATCTAAGAATTATTCAGGGAGTGAGAGAACCTGGATTTGTGCAGGAAATGGCCTAACTTCATTATCATGCACATTGTGTAAAGAGTTGTCACTTTGGATGGGCTATCACCAGCAGGAGAGTGAATTTGTGTGGGGGGGTGGAGGGTGAGAAAACCTGGATTTGTGCTGGAAATGGCCTAACCTGACGATTACTTTAGATAAGCTATTACCAGCAGGACAGTGGGGTGGGAGGAGGTATTGTTTCATATTCTCTGTGTATATATAAAGTCTGCTGCAGTTTCCACGGTATGTATCTGATGAAGTGAGCTGTAGCTCACGAAAGCTCATGCTAAAATAAATTGGTTAGTCTCTAAGGTGCCACAAGTACTCCTTTTCTTTTTGCGAATACAGACTAACACGGCTGTTACTCTGAAACCTCTCCAGATAATGTTCAGCATGAGGCAGCCAAGGAACCAGAGGGTGAAACTTAAACAATTCTGGGGAAGACACTCAAATTACATAGTTCCAGAATAAGTACGCTTTTTAAAAATCACCCTGATTAGTCTTGAAGCATATTTCTATGCACAGTCTTGTCTTTCTACAGTGACCTCTCCAATTAAAGCCTTCTCCAGCATATTCAAATATTCAAGAATGATAAATAGGAGATTTTAAACAGCTGTCTATATGTATATTTTCTTAGTATTCTTTAGGGCTGATAATCATAGAATCATAGAATCATAGAATATCAGGGTTGGAAGGGACCCCTGAAGGTCATCTAGTCCAACTCCCTGCTCGAAGCAGGACCAATTCCCAGTTAAATCATCCCAGCCAGGGCTTTGTCAAGCCTGACCTTAAAAACTTCCAAGGAAGGAGATTCCACCACCTCCCTAGGCAACGCATTCCAGTGTTTCACCACCCTCTTAGTGAAAAAGTTTTTCCTAATATCCAATCTAAACCTCCCCCACTGCAACTTGAGGCCATTACTCCTCGTTCTGTCATCTGCTACCATTGAGAACAGTCTAGAGCCATCCTCTTTGGAACCCCCTTTCAGGTAGTTGAAAGCAGCTATCAAATCCCCCCTCATTCTTCTCTTCTGCAGGCTAAACAATCCCAGCTCCCTCAGCCTCTCCTCATAAGTCATGTGTTCTAGACCCCTAATCATTTTTGTTGCCCTTCGCTGGACTCTCTCCAATTTATCCACATCCTTCTTGTAATCATTCTACTGTTAGATGCAGCTGGTAACAAATTGAAAGGATTCTTCTCATTTATTACCTTGTTAACAAAATAAGGGCTCAATTCAGTAAAGTAATCTTGGTTTATCTTTCTGCCTCATTCCAATGAAAATAGAACAGACTTCATACATTGCAAGTCTCTCCATACTTTGCCAGGACACTGCTATTGTAACCACTGGCAAACTTTCCAACAATGAATGTGGCTATTTAAATCCCAGCAGCAGCTATGTTGGCTAAACTTTTAAATATGAACCAATATATCAAGTAAGTGTTTGAAAGAAAACGTGTTTGTAGGTAGCATATTGAGGCAGCAGCCTCATTCTGGGGTGGGGATCAAGGAAGTGGTGACCCACTGAGAAGTGACAGCTGGATGCATTTCAAGGCCAGAAGTTGGACAGAATGCTCAGGGAAACATGTTCAGTAGAGTGCTACATAGTTTCAGAAAATTTTAATTAGAATAAAAAATTTGCTTCACCTGGTTTTCCACCTCTTTTGTGTTCAGTTTTCTCAAATATTCTAAGAAACAAGTTTACTGGAAAAGAGGTTTGTGGGATATTAGATAATATTCATGAAAGGAAATTTTGAACTCATAATTGTGACTTATTTGCACCAGAAATCTGATTCTGTTCCACTTCCACGGTCAAGCCATACTATGTGACCATGCGCCTGTTTGAAACTAGCCAACGCACCTGTGTTATTGATGGTCTTACAGTCACGGCAAACTACTCACAAACTATCTACGATCTACTCATAAATTGTTTAACAAATAACTCTGACAAACAAACAAATTGGAAAAAGTCCTAAAAAATCTCTGCTCTCCCCACCCCATTTGATAAGTGGTCATGTCACTCATAAGTACATAGCACAGCAATTTACCCCCTACTAGTCCCCATGCACTGAAACCCCAACACAATCAATGAGTCTTATTCTCCACCCTCCATCCCCTACAAGCACGTTAATAAAGGCAGTGTTCCCTCTCTTCCACTGGGCCATGCAAGTCCATAATGAGACACACAAAGCATCCCTGCCTTCTGTTGCCTGGATGCATACAGCTCCAGCTGTTTTAGGGGCCCTTTCTGGCTGAGTGTACCGGTTCAGCAGCTCCTCGCTGTCATCAGCCCATACAGGGGGAAATGGCTCACCTCTGGCTTCACAAAGTTTGTGGCAAAGCAAGCCACAGTATTGTGCACAGCATTGATGACACTAGAATCCAGATGTTCATGTAGACCTCTCCAATGGGATTTCAATCTGCCAAAACACATTCAACAATCATTCCACATCTCTGAGTGTGTATTTAATAAGTCTTTTGCCAGGGCCTCTGAAATCAGGGTATGGTTTCATATGCCAAGGCAAAAGGGGATACATGGGGTCCCCCAGAAAACAGTGAGGACAGTGACTCTATGACGGTCATTTGTTGGGAACAGTGTCCCTGCCTGTCCATGAATGTAGGCTCCCAATCAGCTAAAAACCCTGGCATCATGACCTTTTCCAGTGAAAACCACACTGATGTTCATAACTCAACCTCTGTGGTCCACAAGGGTCTGTGTAACAATGGGGTAGTACCCTTTGTGGTTTATGTACCCATCTGCTCCTTAAGGAGGGAAAACTATAGGCACACGAGGCCCATCTATGGCCCCAACACAATTTGGAAACCCCATTCTTTCAAAGCCAGCATTTATTTCAGGAATATCGTTCATGCATACCGCCTTGGGGCAAACCACATGGCTCACTGGTGGTGGAGGTTTCTGAGGCACTTTAGCCAGAATCAATTTTTCAACGTTGAACTGGTTGGCAGCAGACCTGTAACAGTCTGGGAGAGCCAGCTTCCAGTTGGTTACAGGAACCCACTTCAAAACCAGCATGGCCACCCTCATGCGCGTGTCTTTACACCGGAGGGTCGGTGCAAGCTGCTTAAAGCTCCATCCCAGATCTGTGTGACGATGTGGTCCCACCAGCCTGTATCTGTGGCACTGCTCCAGAAGCACCAGGGGGGCATCAGCGGCTGTACTGAGCGTCACGTACCAGCATCAGCCAGTTGGAGTCTCCCACATCTGTGTCCCCTTCTCTTCTTCCTGCTCCATCATAAGTTCAGTCAGGGGCCTTTGGTGAGTCAGAAAATGCTGCCAAAATGTTCACCAGGGTGTCATGGAAGCACTTCCCATTTTCTGATGCAGAAGCAAGAGAAGTTCTTCAAAAGGTGTCTCCTCCATGTTGCTGGATCTGGTTCGCAGATCAAAAGGACTGTTGGGAAGGATGTGTTGGTGGACTGCTCAAACTTCCTGTAATGTGCAGAGTGCACAGCCAAGTTTTCCCACATTGCACCATGGTCAAAGGGCTAGAGCAGCCACATTTTGGGAGCACGCTAGGGATTCTGGGATATGGTTATATGGGCTTGGATCTGTGTGCTATGGTGTGGATGGCAGAGCTCCAGGTTTGAGCCAAGGTTAGAAAATTCCAAAATTAGGGTTGACAATCAGTGTAGACCCTCAAGGCCTGTGTTCTCTAACCCAGGGTCAGCTGACTAAAGTCTCCCTAACCCTGGGCTTACATTACAATGTATACATAACCACAACAATTGAGACAACACCGACCAGAGAGAGAAGAGAGGCAAAAAGCGACACAGCCAAGCAACAGCCTGAAAGCACAGTACGGCCCTGAAAAAAGCCAGAGCGAGCACTTTTGGGTCTCGTCATGACTAAAGAGGCTTGGGGCTGCAAGCTAAGAAACTGCTCCTTTTGTTCTTGGTTCCTCCTGCGCTCAGAGAAGAAGGACTTTGTATTTTCCTTGTAAATCAACAAGATTGTGTCAAAGAAAATTAATGTGTACTTCCAACTGGAAGATCCCCAGGGCCCTGACCTTTGACTAGGTGCTCAAGTCAAAAAGGGCCAACAGTATACATGCCCTACCCCCAGCACATCTTACCAAGTATTGGCAGGTGAGGAGGCACAATGGTTATGGGATATATGTAATTTGATCCTTGCAAATAAAATATGCGTAGTGTATATGAACTTACAAAGCCCTTCACAGTTATTTTTTGGATATTGTGCTTCCTTAACCTACTGGGCCCCAGCTAATGTCTACTGATGCAGGTTTCCATGCATTTTCAAACCTGAAATGCATCACTCTGAGTAGACGTCCTTTTATACACTGGTTTTGTGGAACTCAGCTCATTGCCTATCGGCTCCAGTAATATCCAATCCTTGATTTAAGACACTTGCTTTCACCTGGATTATCAACTCTGCAGAATGGATTAACTTTCAAGTTTTAATGTTATCTCAAACTGGTATGAGATGTCTCAGCGTGCTAAGATGCTGTAAAAGTTTTAATAACACTAGCTTCTCTGCTACACAGCAGAGTCTCGATTTTTATTTATATCAGGACCTTTAGTCTTCATGCTCCCATAGAAAGAGTCATTTGATTTTCAACTTTAAAAGTTAACAGGCATTGTAAATTACTAGTATTTTTGTAAAGTCAGCTCTTCATCAATAAAATTCTAAGCTGATTAGGTGGGAGGGCTGGGGAGAGAAAATGGTGCAGACTTTTTATTTAACCTTGTGATAAATATCTTTGTCATATTAGTCAAAGTGAATACTTGTCAGTGTCTGCAGAATTTAGATTTAATATCTCTGGTCATTAGAGAAGGAACTGAAAAGCCAGATGTCAAGGCAGGTGCCATAGTATATTTGATGGTAAGTTAATGGCCCTTGAAATTCAGAAACACACTGACTGCTCTGTTTGTCGCCCACGCCAGTCTTCTGTTTCCCACAAATTTTTTACTGCTTTTATTAAGATCACCAACTGAATGTTAAAAAGAAGTTGTGTTTTGTTTAGAATGGCTGATGGAACACACTAAGTCATTTTACCGTTCAGCACTCCTGTGTTCTTTTATGGCTGCTAATCTTCATCAGTATCATCTAAATATATTGGTATCTTCTGGAACTCAGAAAAACAATAACTTGCCCTGCAAATACAGTTTATGTACCATAAAATGCAGTTATACTGATTTGATTATACAGATTTGATCTGTCATCTACCAATGTCACCTGAAAGATTAAAACAGTTCTTCTATAGAATTGCTTTAAGTACAGAACTTTGGGCCAAATTTTGGTCTTGCTTTGTACTCGTTAACGTTAAAAGCCTTATATAAATTTAATTAGTAACAGAGATAAAAATTGTAACCCTTTTCAAACATGCTACCATGAACCACCAAAGGTTTAATTTGAAACAAAGATATTTTTATATGCAAATGAAAATACTTACGAGCCCTCCAGTGCTACCAGCCCTCCAGTGCAGAGTGGACTTCAGTGGTTGTCCCAAACACAAAGTGATTTTGGGACTGGATCCTATGTTCCCAATATACAACAGGAAGTCTGAATTGTATTTAAGGTTAATGCACAAAGAAAACTCACCATCCAAGAAACTACATGCTGAAGTTTGGACAATTGACGTACATTACCAGATTATACACAGGTTGAAGTATTTCTTAAGCAATCAAACAAGGACCAATAATTTTAATGTGTGATTTCTTGGGACATACCAGGACTCACTAAAAACAAGGGTTGTGCATATCCCAGTGGAAAACTGGGAATCTCCCTTTTCAATAGGACTCACAACTCCAGTTTATGGCTTTGATAGGGTCATGAGATACCTTGCATCTGTCTCTATGGTAGGACTGAATATCTTCCTGCTCTAGGCCTCAAAACCAGTGTTATTTGTGGAAAGGAATTTCACATTTGGTAGTATAATAATTTGCTTTAAACCAATAATTAATAGTATTTATAGGATGACGTCTCTGGGTAAGAGTCTTCCACACTTGTTCATATTGAGTAGCACAACACTCAAAGAGTGCTTCCACTGATTTTGATAGATACATTCTTGCAGTAAGGTGGTACTCCAGTGCTAGTAATGGTGGAAGAATCAGACCTTCTGTTTTTAGGGCACTATGGTGGTCTCATTTTGGGAGAAACAGAATAGTTTAGCTTTACCTCACCATCCTTTCAGTCTCATTAAAAGTCTTCATCAGATGTGGCATCATTTTATTACAAGGGACTGGTAAATTTAGCACAAATATTCATTTGGGGAAAAGAAAAAAGTGATAACAAATGAAACAAAGATTTTCTAGTGTTGCTGAGTTTCCTGCTGTGCTGGGAGTGATCAATTGCAGCTGTGCTTCCTGCATACGTGATCATGAAATAAATCTATTCTTTATAGTAGAAAACAATCCTTCTTAGAATGTGAAAGTAGCGTTCAATCATCAATAGCATCTGCAGCTTGAGTAACTGAGTGTTTTCTTCGCTCACATCATGATTATTGTAATTTAGCAAGTTTTGCTATTGATTGAAACAACTGGTGCTTGGTGTCTTCATCAGTATTATTCAGTTTAGAGGGAGATGTTGTTGTGTTTTACATGTTTAACCAAATCTATGGGCACAAAGGAACTTCAGAGATGTCACTGGCTACATACAGGGCCCACTAAGAACTTCACAGCAATAGTGGTGGTAGGTCATAACAACCAAGGGATTCCAAATAGTGGCTCAGTCTACAGGTTCATCTAGTCCGGTATCCTGTCTCCAACAAAATCAGTAACATCTTCTTCAGAGGAGGAGCTTAGATCTTATGATAAAGCCTTTATACTACACGATACCAACATGTACTAATCTTCTCTATATACAGTATAAGTTCATTAGTATGTGTTGTGGTTCAGTGCTAAAATCTAAATCTTGAAAACAGATCCTTGGGCCTGCATGAAGGCCCAGAAAGTGCAACAAAAGTGTCCATCTATCTGGATCTGCTTGCAGGATTGTGGCCTATTGTGACAGGAGGGCTCTACTTACCTCAGGACAACAATGCCTCCCGGCAGTTCTGGAGATTAGCTAGGTCAGACTGATGTTCCTTCCAGACCAGTGGGTACACCCTGTCAGCTTGTCCTCTACAGCCCCTCTCTCGTTCCAGGAACCACAGCTTCCTCTTTGTGACAGCTCTCAAGCCAGGTCACTCTTGTGATTTGCCCTTCCTGGGGGGAGTATCAAAGTTCCTGCTTTTCAGTCTCAGGCACAGGAGTGGCAGGTTTGTATAATTTTTAGTGGTACCTAGAACGGGTCCAAGCTCCACAACTCCCCACCACACCTACCTGAGGCTCTGGACAGGGGTAGGCGTGCAGGAGAGGGTCCGGGGGCAGGCTCTGGGAGGGCATTTGGGTGCAGGCTCTGGGCTGGAGCAGTGGGTTGGGGTGCAGGGGGCTGGCTCTGGAAGGGAGTTTGGGTGTGGGCCCTGAGCTGGGGCAGGGAGGGAGTTTGGGTGCAGTCTCTTGGCTGGGACATGGGGTTCAAGTGCGGGAAGTGGGCTGTGGGTGGGAGTTTGAGTGTGGGCTCTGAGCTGGCGCAGGGGGTTGGGGTGCTGGAGGCGGTGCAGGGGGTAGGCTCTGAGAGGGAGTTTTGTTGCAGGGTGCAGGCTCTGGGCTGGGGCAGGGGGTTGGGGTGCAGGCTCTGGGAGAGAGTTTTGTTGTGGGGTGCGGGCTCTGGGCTGGGACAGGTGGTTGGGGTGGCTACATACACCACCACCGCAGCTCCCATTGGGTGCAGTTGGCGGAGTCGGGGCAGGGGCAGCTCCTCCCCCCCCGGGGCCGCAGGGGGCCCTTTTAAATTGCCTGGAGGCAGCAGGTGGGGCTGGCGAGGGGATGCTGCAGGGGCAGGGAAGAGACCCGGTCCCAAACTTTGGTGGAGCCAGGCTCCCGTGCTCTCATATTGGCCCATATACAACTCGCTGCCTCTGCTCAGGCACTCTTCTGCTTCACTGCCTCACAGTGCCATTCCCGCAGTGGCTGGCAGGGGAGCCTGGGCCCACTCTATACACCAGGTTCGAGCTCAGGGACCATCTACACAGCAGCGAAGACCCCATTCCCTGCATCTTGCTGCCCTTCCCTGAGCCATTTCCATACCGCCTTGCCTTTTCCACTCAGCTGCATTTCTCTGTTTCTTCCCTTCCTCCTTCCAGGGAGGGACTTTAGGCAACTCATCACTGCCGCCCATCCCTAAACACCCCTCCCTTCTCTCAGGGAGTGCCTACAGACTTCTCCCTGTCCCATCCTCTGCTTCCCATTTCCTGTCTTTTGTAGAAGCCCACAAGTCCCTCACAGGTAATCTCGTCCAGCCTAAAGGTCCCTCATTTGCAGCCTAATTAGTTGATAGGGCCCACCGGGCCCAATTCAGCTCTTGAAGAGCCAGTGTGGGGATCCCACCCCATCACACCTATGTTTGTATGGAAAATGTGTAAGTTCATTTTATACATGTCTGTTCTCCCTAGCTGAATAGAAAATTTTGGGGGTTATTCAAAAAGTGTGCTTAGCAGTGTTATTTTCATACTTTTCAGCATCTTAGGGGGGGTTGCCATTTATTTATGAGTTATATTAATCATGGGAGTAAATGTAATAATAAGTTTTAAAAGTGTTTTGTGGGGGAATTATGAAGCAGTATGGGATATAATAGTGTGGCAAAAACAGAAATGGAATAAAGCTGTTTTTTATAGTAGAAGACAATCCTTCTAGGAATGCAAGAGTATATAGCAATATATTTTAAAGAGAAGTAATGTTTGTAAGCTTGTTTACTGGAGACATTCAGAACATTTTGGCAAAGTTTTGGAAGTTGGTGCTTTATCTTTTCAGGTCACTTTCAAAGCATTTCTATTATTTTTAAAGATAAACGTAAAATAACCAAGCCTACTTTAAATCCCAGGTTCCAGCGTGTGATATTGGTCCATTAGGCTTCCATTACACAAACTCAGTTCTCCTTTCTGAAATAGGTACTAGAATGTTCAGCCAGCTGAGAGCATCCCCGGGTGTATTAGGAACCCGTTTGTGTATGTCTGATTTTCTTCTAATTATATCACAGTAATAGTCCTCATGGAAAGCAGTTTATGTAAACACTTCCTGTGCAATTATATCCCATAGAAAAGAGCTGGAAATTATATGTCTGATTCAAATGATTGGCTGAGTGAGGCATACATTAAGGGCTAGATTGGACAACACTTACTCTGGTGAGCATTTACCTGCATTCTTAGTCCCATCAATGTATCTGCTCATGTAAGTGATCAACAGTGGTGTACCTGGTGGATGGGAAATGCAGTATTTATTATAGAGAGCTGATCAAAACTCAGAATTCCCATTCTGCAAGAAATTCCAACAGTTGAAAAATTTGTTTGTGTTCCAAATTGGAAATAAAAAACAAAAAAAAATTCCTATGAAAGGAAACTTTTGAAAATGTTTCATTTTGGGTCAATTAAAATGTTCTGTTTTTATAAAACTGAAATATTTTGCTCTGATTTTGACTTTTTTAAAATGCTACATTCTAACATAATATAAAATAATTTTTGAAACAAAAAATTGTTTTGAAACTAAAAAGAATCATTACGATGCTATTGAAATGAAGCATCTTAATAAGCTTGAAACTCTTCACTTCCTTTTTCAATGAAATTGTGTCAAAATTGACATATTCACACAGAAAGTTTCAATTTTGATAAAATGGCATTTTACGGTGGAAAAATGATCCATCTGAAAATTTTTAACCAGCTCTATTATTATATTTATAGCAACAGGAAGCATCTACATGACACAGGCTATTGAAAGAGCTTATAAATTGCCTTGAAGAAAGAAGCTTTAAAATAAGGAGAGTGAGAAGATGATCATTTTTAAAACCTTCAATTAGCAGAGAATGAGTTTGCACAGCCTTTCAGGGAAAGGACATCTTAACAAAGGAGTGTGTTTTTGTTTTTTCTGGCATAGATCCTATTACCCAGAAAAAGGGCATGTGTTATTCCAATTAAAAAGTCTTTTTAAGGTTAAATACACAGAAAACACATCTTTCTGAAATGCAAGAGTAAAAAAGAGCAATAAAAAAGCTATTTGCACAAAGTAGACAATACAATGGGAAAAGACAGCCACTAGATCAGGCCAGAGAACGGCAATTCCATTTCATGACAACTTTTCAGGTTTCTAAATTTGCTTTCAGTCCTCATTGGAACAAAACCAAAAACCTTTCCAACATTTTAGCAAAACGGAATTGTGTCAAAACACCCATTTTCAGACTGAAAATGTCAGGTTATCAATCTCTCTCTCTCTCTCTGGGAATGACTGGAGAGTCCACTCTAGACCTCAAGAATCTTCCTCTTGAAAATATCGTCAGAATGTGTACATTTCCACAGAAGATTTCAGTTTTGACAAAACAGCATTGTTCAATTTAAAACATTTAATCTAAAATGTTCTGACCAAATCTAGTAGCTGCTCTAGAAGCTGTAAAAGTCCTATCAATGCCCAGTCACTGACTGATCGGGATCAAACTCTGTTTTCAGATATACTATTTCAACACATATTTTAAGGGTAAAATTTCTTTATGCTCTTCAGAATTTATTTTTAACATGTAACACTTACAAGAGGAAATTCCCCAGGCACTTTGTCATTCACACACACCAGGAATTCCTTCCCTTTCCCCCCACCCTGGATGCCCCCCTCCCCAAGCATTTTTCATTGAAAATAATAAGAAAAAGATGTCTTTGCTAGCATGATCCTGGAAGGACTGTGTGAGCATGCTAGAGTCCTGTTTCCCAGAATCTCTTCTGTGCCTGCACAAATTGACCCCAGCACAAGAGCAGCAGCAGAAAGCATAAACTAAAGAAAGAGCAGCATAATCCCACAACCCTTACAAAAGTGCACTGGAAGGGCAAGAAAACTATGGCACAAACAATCTGACCATGAAACCTAAACAGAATTTATATTCTGCCACAACAAACTCCTGAGACTTTTTCCTGCTGGTTAGTAGCACATAGCGCACTATCAGCTTTGAACTAGAAGATTAGAAGGCATTATTTAAAGTCCTGCATTTTCTTGAAGCAGAGATGGCCATAAGTGGAAATAGCATTGCTATTAATTATTGTATTATGATAGCACCCAGTCGCCCCAACCATGGCTGGGACCTCATTGTGCTCAGGGTCGGACTAAACTACAGTAAGAAACAGTCCCTGTGCTGGAGATTACTCTCAAAATAGATGATCAAAAAAGACTGGGAGAAAGAAAATTTTCTGTCTCCATTTTACACATGCGAGACTGAGGCACAGAGAGATTGAGTCCTGATTGTGCAAAAGGAGCCAGGCATTCTGACACTGAGCATCACAGCACCTAACTCTGAGGTGCCTAGAAAATCACGACGATTCACAAAGCCCGAGTTAGGCATCGAGGCTCCTATACAATGAATGGGGAGAGGGAGGCACCTTAGATTGCAATTCACAATGGCTAGTATGCAAGGCAGGGAGCTGTCTTATCTAGCCAAAGACAGGTGCTGACTAGAGGGCTAACCCCCACCTCTCCAATGGAGATAGTCTCTGCTAACAATTCTCAGCTGTGAACCCTCTCCTGGGGTTGGGTGCTTATACTTTTGCAGCAGCATCACTTCCCTCATGACTTTTATCCCAGTGGTTAGGGTACTCACCTGAGGGGGAGAAGGGATCTGCCACCTCTCAGGTAAGGGCTCTAATCACTGAACTACAGGAAAGTCTGATGTGGGGCTCCCTCAGTCTCTCCTGTTGAAGCTGTTGCACTGTGGATAAACACCTGAAGAACCATTTGGGAGGGAGGGAGGAACGGGATAGGACAGACAGAGCAGAAATATAAGAATGACTATAGCCTGGTAATTAGAGCACTCACCCTGGATATGGAAGACCCAGGATCTAGTCCCCGCACTCCAATAACTCTTTAATTATGTATCCACAGTGTAACAGCTTCAACAGGAGAAACTGAGAGAGCCCCACATCAGAATATACCATAGCCTAGTAATGAGGGCACTCACTTGAGAGGTAGCATCTCAAGTGGAGGTAGGGATGCCTACTCTGAGGTACAAAACAAAATCCAGAACATCTGAACCACTTCATGCAAAGCATGAAACAACAAATAAACATCATCTACTCTGATGTAACCAATAACAAGCCATCTACATTATTCACATGGTACTAAGCAAGCTTTACCACAACACTCCCAGTTCACTTAAACTACATAATGGATATATTGACTGATGCTTCTGGACAGCCTTTGTTCCTAACATATATAATGCACAATTCTGCATATTGACCAGTTTTATAGAGATATAAGACGTACCTGTAAAAATTAAACTGCTACTCAACCAACACTCTTTCCCCATTTTTAAAAAAAATGCTACATTATATTTTATTTATATTCAGCCCACCAAATGGTACGTCTTTTGGTTATGACAAATGTAATTATCTGCTTTATACATTTCATAACGTGTGCATGAAGTTGCCTATTCACCCCAGTTTCCAGTTACATGTTGTTGTTTTTTGAAGCACAAAGGTCTTTCTGTCCTTTGATAAATGTTTTAAATTCCACACATGATAGTTTTTCAAAGTGCAAACAGACCTGAAGCTCTGTCTTCATCAAAGCAACTGACAACCTGTTCCTTTTATTTGACCATACACCTTCACCGTGACTAAAGACGCTTTCTGAAATTGTGTTGCTGATGGGAACTAAGAAAACAAACAAAAAAACACTTCAAAAATTCTGTTGCTTGTGCTTCCTTGCAAAAAAAGAAAAAAAAAGTCTGGTGTCAGACCTTGAGTTATGCTGCTAAGTGAATTTTTCAGTGTGGCAAAATCTTTATACAACTTGTCTTCAGCAGTGCTCAGCAGTAGCTTGTCCACCAGTGCTTCCAGGTGTCTCCATTCTAATTCACGTTCAGTCTCCAGATGCAAACAGGCTATCCAGACAAAACTGAATCGTCAACATCCACAATTGGTTTCCAAGTATCGAATGGCTTTTCCAAAGAACTTGTCAATAAGTGTTCTGAATTAAGCTTGCTCATTTGGATAAAGTTCTGTTAAAGTTTGTTTAGCTTTGCTACCTCAAAAAAGGGATGACTGGGAAAACCTGAACAGGTGGCAACCCTAGGTAGAGAAAGGACTTGAACCAGGGGTCGCCCGTATCCAAGGTGTGTACCCTAATCACTGGGATAAAAGTTATGAGGGAGATTGTCCTTTCCCGCCCCCCAGCTGTTTTCCATGAACTTACCTGAGGATCCCGATCCGGTAGACATGCTCAGAGGGTGCCCACAGGATTGGGTCCCACAGGTGACTTAGGAGTCTGAGCATCTGTTTGCCGTCCATTTGTGAATTGCTCTGGGGCTTAGGTAGGAGATAGGTGTCCGGATGTCTAGGAAGAAGCAGCAATGTCCATTTTCAAAGGCAGAAACGTAGGTTTCTAGGGGACTCTTACTGCAAAAATATGGGTGCTGAGTGAGTTTAGGTGCCTACAAGGTTCAGCAAGAATTTTCTGTGCATCCAGTTGTCCTGAAAGTAGGACTTAGGTGTCTAAAATAGGAACTTAGGTTCCTAATGCCTTTTGTGCATCCAGGCTTGCGCGACTTCGCCAAGGTAAATCAAGAAGTCTGTTACAGAGCTAGGAACTGAACCCAGATATCATGAAGTCCCTGTCTAGTGCCTTAATCACCGGACCATCCTTCTAATGTAGTTGTTAGGAGACATAATAATACTACATTGAATTTCTGTAATATTTTTCATCCATTGATCCTAAAGCACTTTGATAAGTTGAGTAAGCTTTATTTATTCCCACTGCACACATGTGGAAAGGGAGGTGGATAGAGGTTAAGTTAATTGCTCCAGGTTATAATGAGACAGTTATAGATCTGGGAATAGACGCCAGATCAGCTGCCTACCAAACCTGATTTCCATCCACTAGCCCCACCTCCTCATAAATTAACCAGTAGTCATCTCTTGTGATAAGAAGAAATGTGTATGTCACAAGAGAGGATGGAGCAAAAGGTTACAGGGTAAACTGTACTTGCTGCCAAATATCTCCTTTAGCTGAGTCTTATCCACGCACACCCTGTTGCACTCATGCTGACAATGCAAAGAGATTGGAGAAGCGAGCCTCTATCAAGAGTAGGATCTTTGAAACAAGTTGCCAGAACAATCACACATATATCACTGGTGAAACTGTGCTCCATGCAAGGGTGGTATTTATCTTTATTTATATATAAATGGGAAAAAATGGTGGTTTTGTCATTTACTTCAGTGAAACATTAAAACTTGGCCAATTATTCAGCTGGTTCATTGGGCATGGACACTGCATGTAGGAAGGACCAAAAAAATAGCTTAGAAGCTAGTGACAGTGCAGCATTTATAAGGGAATGCCATACAATTACCTGGGCCCTGTCCCTTTAAAGATTGAAGGTCTGCTAAGGAGCTCAAAGGGGAATATGGGACAGCTCTGGGGAGCAGGGTGTGCTTGGAACAACAGAGTTTGGTGTGCTCAGTGGCAATGGGGCTTGTGCAAGATGCATGTTTGTCTGTTTTGGATGACCAGATAGCAACTGTGAAAAAACGGGACCGGTGGGGGGGATTATAGGTGCCTATATAAGAAAAAGTCCCCAAAAATGGGACTGTCCCTTTAAAAATGGGACATCTGATCACCCTAGTTTGGGATATGAACTTAATCTAATCAAGTTAATCTAATCTAGTTTTAAAACTGTTCTGGGTTTCGGGAATGTAACAACAGCAGACACCAAGCGCAGTATACATGCATCTGACTTCCCAAACTAAGCAAGTCCTAATAAGGCTCCAGACTTACTTTCTATAGATTCAGCATATGGAGCCCCGGCATGCTTCTCATACCTTGGGGATTACCTCTCATTTTATATGTTCTCTCTTCCACAGCCAAGGAGTTATCAGTTCACTTCCATTCACTTTGCACCATCAATCTTTAGCCAACAGCATAATTTTAGAAGTTGGTAACTTTGGGGATGGGGGATGCAGGGGAAACTGTCTACCTACATCAATTTGAAAATAAATGTAATTCTCTCATTTATGGATCTCTTCTCAGATAATGCACCTAAACATACAAAACGTTCGACTTGGGCACTTCATAGCTTGCATAGCCCTTGTGAAAATGCAATGGACTCCATTAATAATATAGATCTCAAAGTGCTTTTCAAAGAAGGTCTGTATCATTACTCCTATCTTACAGATGGAGAAACTGAGGCACAAAGTGACTTGCCACGGTCACCCAGCAGGTCAGCAGGAGAACCAGCAATAGAACCCAGGTCTCTTGAATCCCAGTCAAGTGCTTGTAGCTTCTAAGCACCATTACCTTGTGTGAATCATCTTCATCTGGTCTTTAAGGCCCCAGCAAAGTACTTAAACACCTTGGGTTAAATATACAAGCACTCCCATTTAAGTCAATGCTGAACCTTGCTGAACAGAAGCCTATCAGTGAAACCTCAGCTACGCTGAAGTCACCAGGAATTTTGCCATTGCCCCAATGGGGCCAGGATTTCACCCTTTGGGTTCCAGTTACTCTTGGTTTCTAATTAAAAGGGAAGGGAGGGACGAGGGGATTTTGAAACAAGAAATGTATTCTGTTAACAAACTCTTGTGGGAAAAATTCTTGAAAAGACAGAAAAAAATACCATATGATGCCAAATTCATGAACTTTGATTAAACTGAGCTGAGTTTTACATGGAACAAAACATTTCCAGAAATGGTCAAGAAATGGTCCAGAAAAAAAATGGTCCAGAAACAAATCCAAACATTGTGCCAGGTTCAACAAGCAACTAATATTTTAGTGCACCCAGGAAATGCAACAGAGCTAAGCTTACTAGAAAGGGTAGAATGGTCTGTCAAACTGAAACAAAAAATTGTAAAAATAGTGTAGCTAGTACATTAGGACAACACACTAATTCTAGACAGGTACATTTGTCAAGCTTTTAATCTTGGTTCAAAGAAGTTCTAAGCTCCCTGGACTCTGGAAACTTTTAGAGTTTTAGAATTTGTGCTTTTTTCCTCCTTAGAAGGTAAGGGTCTGATTATGAGGTGTCATATTAGTGCATTTGAAATTGTTTCCTTAAAGTATCTGATTCAACATCTTTAATAATTCAGGGTTGCTATAAAGATTTGAGCTTCCATGCTTTCTACACTTGTGTTATGAAAATAAAACAGGAAGCAAGAATGTGGAATTCTCAGACTAGTAATAAGATAAATTTTGCATAAGGTATTTACATACAATGGGAGATACAGAGAAGGAATATAGTAAATAATACGTACTGTGCAATATGAACAAGCTCACCATGCATGTTTATATTGCAACATGTTAACTATTCACTATTATTATTTTTCTTTAGTATTTGTACAGTGTCCAAAATTGCTAGGTGCTTTTACAAAACATACAGAGATCCAATCCTGGTCTTGAAGGGCTTGCAATTAGAGTTTGCTGAAATTTTCAAAAATTCAAATTCGCAGTGAAATTTTTGGACAAAAATAATCAATGACATGTTTTGCATGTTTTTCAACCAGTGATCTAGCCAGCAAACAGCAAACTTTTGAAAAATATGTGCACAACATTTTAGTAAAAAATATTTTTACTTTTTCGACCAGCGCTGCTCACAACCTAATTGTACATGTGATATGATAAGCAATGATAACAAAGAACAATGCAACAAGGAAGGGAATGGTCAACAATAATAATATTGTGGGATAACAAAGTTTAGACATGTTCCCTTTGTGCTGTTGTTTTATAACTGATTCAGTTGCAGTGGGTATGGTGGGGGAAGTGAATCTTAAGGATAGATTTGAATGAAAAGGCAGAAGTGATTTATGGAACAGATTAGAAGAGTGTTCCATGCATAAGGGAGAGTGAAGGAAATACTTGGAACCTTCCTCACAAGGATGAAAGATTCAGTTACGGTGCTAGGATTGGAACCTGAGGCTCAGACCAGATTATAACATGGTGCACAAATTTGACCCTAAAAAAGCTCATGTCCTGTTTTTGCAAAGAGGAACTATTTGTAAACTTGCTGCGGTTTCCGTGCATATTTTTTTTTGAATCATACAAAACTTGCCAGAAACAATGGTATTTTATCATTTGTGTCTCTCCTAGCAACTTATACATGCATATTAATAATAGGGCTGTGTAGTGAGGAGGCGTGGCCTCCATAGGTGCCAACTCTGTGGATGCTCTGGGGCAGGAGCACCCACAGGAAAAAATGGTGGGTGCTGAACACCCACCGGCAGCCCCCCATCAGCTCCCCTCCATCCCCCCCAGTGTTTCTCACCCACCAGCAGGCCCCACAGATCATTGCCTCCCACGCCTCCCACAGTTGTTTTGTGGCATGCAGGAGGCTGGGAGGGAGGAGCGAGGACATGGCGTGCTTGGGGAACTGCTGGCCGCCCGAGATGCTGAGGAGTTGCCAGGGCTGTCACCTGAGGACTGGCCGGATTTCCCCAGGCTGCCGGCCGCCCAAGATACTGAGGAGCTGCTGGGGCTGCCGCCTGCTGACTGGCCAGAGCTCCCCGAGACGACAGACACAGGCACATCCAAGGGAGAGATTAGGAAGCAGCCTGGGGAAACCAGGCAACAGTCTGGTTGGGAGCTGGCCTGATACAAGGTCAGTGTGTTGCGGGCAGATTCCTGCTGACCCAGTGGCGGACTACTACGCCACTGTTAGGGCCCTGGGCTGGGATGTGGTGGTGTTGGGCGGGCCAATCTCCCCCCTGCCACCTCACTCCTGGATGGCAATACTCCCTCCTCCTTAGGCCAGGAGGCCTTCACTCCTCAGGGAACCCTGCCTGAGCCCCATAGACTGTCTTGGTGCTCCTCACCTGTACCAGGGGCTCATAGACTCTCTTGATGCTCACTCTTACCTGGGTCTCATCGACTGCTTCGCTGCTGTCCCCTGATTGCAGGCCAGAGCCTATCCATTGCTTTGCTGACCCACCCTGACTGGGCCTAGGGCTCACAGCTTGCCCAACTGTTCTGCCCGACTGAAGGATCGTAGCACTAGGTGAAGCTAAGTCCCCCCTTTGAGCTCACCTTTACAGGTAAGTGACAGCGAGGAGGCGTGGCCTCCTTCAGAGACTGACAGGGATGGACGGCCATGCAGGCTACAGGCTGGCATGTTGTTTTTTCCCCACAGATCCAGATCCAGGTAATCAGTGGCACTGGAACACTTTTAATAGTGGGGGAGCTGAAAGCCAGCCCCCTTACCCAAGTCCGCACCCTCCCAACCCAGAGCTGGGGCTGGGAGCAGGGCTGTGTCTCCAGGAGCGGGGGACCCGGACAAGGGTAAAGGGCCGAGACTGGGGCCACAGCTGGGGGGGAGCCCGGGCATGGGGCCGGGAGCCCGGGCCCGGGGCCAGTGGGTCAGGAGCCCGGGTGTGGGGTAGGGGGGCTCGGGGGCCCGGGCGGGGGGCCAGTAGCACAACTCTGCATAAAACCTAGGGGTGCTGCAGCACCCCCCACACCGCTTGTCCCCGCGCCTATGCAGGTAATGCGTTTTGCCGTATGTCTGAAATAAATAGCATTTGAATGTTGCATTCCTTGTGTATACAGTGTGTTTCATTAGCAACTTTTTTGGATCTCTAAATACAGTGATATTATTTACAAAGGTGCTTCACAGACTTTAAGAAGAGGTGCCTATCTCAAAGATTTTACAGTACAAATAGACAATATACAAAGGGACGACAGGAATGGAGGATGCCGTACAGCTCAAAGTAATTGAACAAGTAGTTTATCATACATCTGCTTAGTGCCACAAATTATGTTTAGAATGTAAAATACATATTCTGTCAGCTCTTGTGTTAACACTTTTTTGAGTGAGACCGAACCAGGGTTTATAGGTGCCCTGGAAGAAGAGTATTTTAAAGGAAAGGGTGGAGCCGAAGTAGATTGGAGAAAGAAAGGATGATGATTGCACATACTGAATTGGGCGGGGGGGCTAGTCTCCCCATTGAAATCAATGGGAGTTGTAATATTATTTTCAATGGGAGAACGGTGTTATGTGCAGCATGATGCTCATTTACTAGGGCACCTATAAAAATTAGGGATATTTATTTTTTATAATAAAAGAATCCATGAGCCAGATGCTCAGTGCTTGTAAAATGGCATAGTTCCATTTAAATGGAGCTACACTGCTTTACACCAGCTGAGAAGCTGGCCCCATATGTTCATAGTATTGTGATCCTCTCAGGCTGCGACCTCAGTTGTATTTGGGAACTCCAAATCTCCCTTTGATCTAATTGATAATGACAACCTGAAGTAAGAATTTACAAAGAGCTAGACTTGATTAAATCAATTCTTTGCTGGCAGCTTCAGCAGCTATAAAAGCCAATAGTTCTGTTCACTACAATAATAATTAAAAAATATATCTAGCCATTGATTTACCCCATTTAAATGAGCTATGCTTTAGAGAGGCTCTCACCTGGGTTTGTGACAGGCACTCCTCGTTTATATGAGATGAGGTTGGCAATTGTTCTACATTCCTATGATTTAGCTATCCTGTAGCTATCGTAAAAATTAAATTATGCTTACACGTAATTTTAAAATGTAATGAAATACAGTAATTTAAAAAGTAATCCTGTGGTACCAGGAGTGTGTTCAAAAAAAAAAAAAAAAAAGCCTAAAAACCACAATTAAAGGTGATAAATCTTTTGCAATATATATAGCAAACTAGCAGCATCTAGTAAAATTAAATCCAGGACTTTCACTTGAAATCCACAATGAAGGAGGGTTCAGAGGCCTTACCGTGCAGGTGACGTAGTGGTCAATTGTGCTGTAGCTCAGAAGGAAATCTGTGTAGTAGCATTTGATCGGTTTCAATGTCAAAGGATTATATAGAGAAAGGCCACTTCTCCTGTTCCACTGACGTCAATAACAAAATTGAGTATTGACTCTGAGAAGGAACATCCCCTGTGTGCATGGTAGACCTTCATCACCAGCTTTTCTTTTAACTAAGTTTGAGATGCAAAGAGTTTATTTTAATTTTAAACTCAACTACTAAGGCTCAGAATCTTAAAGGTATTTAGGTACCTAACTCCCATTGGATCTGGGCCTACGTAATTAAAAAAGTGCTTCTGAGCATACTCAGTTGGCACCTTACATGAGCCTAATGAAGCCTTACCCATGTGTGACCTCACTCTTCCTAACAAAAACCATTAGTAAGGACAAAGGCCAGGGCTGGGATAATTTGCAATCAATCATTAAATAAAAAGACCCTCTCTATATATTACATTTGATGTTTTTACATTGTAAAGCAAGGGCTCCAAAGTGCAAACAGATGTGCTGCTGCCCCATTAACTACTTCTTGGTAATAGAAGAAGCAATGGTGATTTATTGGCAACTCTGGCAGGCTATTATCTTGGCCATCCTCTACAGAGAGACATACATACATAACCCGCTGGTGTGAGCAATATTTACTTTTTTTATGATTGCTTATTTATTATGTTATTCTTAAATGAATGCAGTTTCTTTTGGATTAAAATAATTGTCTGTGTTAGAAGCACAGGCACAAGGAAGTTCTCCTACAGAAGAAGACCAGAAAAGGGTCAAAAAGAAACAAATAGCATAAATAGTGAAATATGGCAATGAGATTTTTTTTGTAATTATTTCAGTTTTAGTAATCAAAGGCATTAATAATATCCAGCGGGAATTGTTGTTTGAAAAAATTGCAACCCAGTCTTGTTCTCCTTGTGCGAAGCAGTGCCTTATTCTGCAAGACATCCCATTTTAAATCTATTGCCGATTAAGGAACCAATTGTGACTTTGTCACCAGGCTCCATGAATGTGGCAGCCCATAGCTGCACAGCCCCAGGAACTTACAGGAAACCTGCTCATGACTATAATAATAATACCTAGCTCTTATATAGCACTTTCATTGGTAGACCTCATAGCGCTTTACAAAGGAGGTCAGTATCATTAGCATCCTTTTTACAGATGGGAAAATGGAGGCACAGAGAGTTGAAATGTCTTGCCCAAGGTCATCCAGCAGGCCAGTGGCAGAACCCAAATCTCTTGAGACCCAGTCCTGGTCTCTGTCCACTAGCCCACATTGCCTTGCAAAAGTCATAATCTGCTTCTCCATGTCCCTTTGCTTCCAGGGTTAGTACTCTGTATCAGCCCTGTGCCCAATGCAATGTGCTTCCATTAGTGTGTAGTGTGCAAGAGGGAATCTCATATCCTCCCCTTTCTCTCCCCTTCAGCTGAGTCCCTGCCTACATACAAGGAGAGGTTGTAGCAGTCCTATGAAACTGCTCTCCTAGCTGTGCTGTTACCTGCATTATGAACAGTCCATGTCAAGGTTCCTCCCCCACTCTGAACTCTAGGGTACAGATGTGGGGACCTGCATGAAAAACCTCCTAAGCTTATCTTTACCAGCTTAGGTCAAAACTTCCCCAAGGTACAAAATATTCCACCCTTTGTCCTTGGATTGGCCGCTACCACCACCAAACTAATACTGGTTACTGGGGAAGAGCTGTTTGGACGCATCTTTCCCCCCAAAATACTTCCCAAAACCCTGCACCCCACTTCCTGGACAAGGTTTGGTAAAAAGCCTCACCAATTTGCCTAGGTGACTACAGACCCAGACCCTTGGATCTTAAGAACAATGAACAATCCTCCCAACACTTGCACCCCCCCTTTCCTGGGAAATGTTGGATAAAAAGCCTCACCAATTTGCATAGGTGACCACAGACCCAAACCCTTGGATCTGAGAACAATGAAAAAGCATTCAGTTTTCTTACAAGAAGACTTTTAATAAAAATAGGAGTAAATAGAAATTAAGAAATCCCCCCTGTAAAATCAGGATGGTAGATATCTTACAGGGTAATTAGATTAAAAACATAGAGAACCCCTCTAGGCAAAACCTTAAGTTACAAAAAAGATACACAGATAGAAATAGTTATTCTATTCAGCACAATTCTTTTCTCAGCCATTTAAAGAAATCATAATCTAACACATACCTAGCTAGATTACCTACTAAAAGTTCTAAGATTCCATTCCTGGTCTATCCCCGGCAGAAACCAGCATATAGACAGACACACAGACCCTTTGTTTCTCTCCCTCCTCCCAGCTTTTGAAAGTATCTTGTCTCCTCATTGGTCATTTTGGTCAGGTGCCAGCGAGGTTACCTTTAGCTTCTTAACCCTTTACAGGTGAGAGGAGCTTTCCCCTGGCCAGGAGGGATTTCAAAGGGGTTTACCCTTCCCTTTATATTTATAACAGTCCACATGGGGGATTAATTGGCCCCTGATATATTATTGTTCCCCTATACTGGGTGGACTACAAACTGTCCCTAAGGTACTCACTGGGAGCAAATGTGGCAGAATCGGGCCTTGTGTGATCTCAGCACTCTCTTTAACAATCCAGCTAGTTAATAATGATTTGAGCAATATGACTGTTCCATCTTAATATCATGTGGCAAATTAATATTCTTTTAGGATTTCAATTCAAATGCTATCTCTGCATCAGCCCTTGGCAACTCTTATTCCTCATTAGTCTCAGTAAGTATATTATCTTTCTTAATTAAGAATGCTTAAACTTTTCAGCCATGGGAATTCGAGGATAACAGAAGACAAAGAAATATAGCACCATTAGTTTTAGTGTAAAGTTATGTTGTGGGGTGGGAGGGGGAGGGTTGGAGCAGGAGACTGGAAGACATGGTTCTATTGTTGTAGCCATGTTGGTCCCAGAATATTAGAAAGAGATTCTTCAACCTGGCTAGATCGTCGGGCTCAATGGGTAGTGATCAATGTCTCCATGTCTAGTTGGCAGCCGGTATCAAGCGGAGTGCCCCAAGGGTCGGTCCTGGAGCTGGTTTTGTTCATTAATGAACGGGAGGATGGCATGGACTGCAGCCTCAGCAAGTTTGCAGATGACACTAAACTGGGATGAGTGGTAGATACACTGGAGGGTAGGGATAGGATACATAGGGACCTAGACAAATTAGAGGATTGGGCCAAAAGAAATCTGCTGAGGTTCAGCAAGGACAAATGCAGAGTCCTGCACTTAGGACGGAAGAATCCCATGCATTGCTACAGACTATGGACTGAATGGCTAGGCAGCAGTTCGGCAGAAAAGGACCTAGGGGTTACAGTGGATGAGAAGCTGGATATGAGTCAACAGTGTGCCCTTGTTGCCAAGAAGGCTAATGGTAGTTTGGGATGTACAGGTAGGGGGCATTGCCAGCAGATCGAGGGACGAGATTGTTCCCCTCTATTTGACATTGGTGAGGCCTCATCTGGAGTACTGTGTCCAGTTTTGGGCCCCACACTACAAGAAGGATGTGGAAAAACTGGAAAGCCCAGTGAAGAGCAACAAAAATTATTAGGGGACTGGAATACATGACTTATGAGGAGAGGCTGAGGGAACTAGGATTGTTTAGTCTGCAGAAGAGAAGAATGAGGGGGGATCTGATAACTGTTTTCAACTACCTGAAAGGGGGTTCCAAAGAAGATGGACCTAGACTGTTCTCAGCGGTAGGAGATGACAGAACAAGGAGTAATGGTCTCAAGTTGCAGTGGGGGAGGTTTAGGTTGGATATTAGGAAAAACTTTTTCACCCGTTGCCAACTGTGTCCACATATCTATTCAGGGGACACCATCATAGGGCCTAATCACATCAGCCATACTATCAGAGGCTCGTTCACCTGCACATCTACCAATGTGATACATGCCATCATGTGCCAGCAATGCCCCTCTGCCATGTACATTGGTCAAACTGGACAGTCTCTACATAAAAGAATAAATGGACACAAATCAGATGTCAAGAATTATAACATTCATAAACCAGTCGGAGAACACTTCAATCTCTCTGGTCACTCGATTACAGACCTAAAGGTCGCAATATTACAACAAAAAGACTTCAAAAACAGACTCCAACGAGAAACTGCTGAATTGGAATTAATTTGCAAACTGGATACAATTAACTTAGGCTTGAATAGAGACTGGGAGTGGATGTGTCATTACACAAAGTAAAACTATTTCCCCGTGTTTATTTCCCACCCCACACCCCCCACTGCTCCTCAGACGTTCCTGTTTACTGCTGGAAATGGGCCACCTTGATTACCACTACAAAAGGCTTTCTTCTCCCCCCGCTCTCCTGCTAGTAATAGCTCATCTTAAGTGATCACACTCCTTACAGTGTGTATGATAACACCCACTGTTTCATGTTCTGTGTGTATATAAATCTCTTCACTGTATTTTCCACTGAATGCATCTGATGAAGTGAGCTGTAGCTCACAAAAGCTTATGCTCAAATAAATTGGTTAGTCTCTAAGGTGCCACTAGTACTCCTTTTCTTTTTGCGAATACAGACTAACACGGCTGCTACTCTGAAACCTTTCACTAGGAGGGTGGTGAAGCACTGGAATGCGTTACCTTGGGAAGTGGTGGAATCTCCTTCCTTTGAGGTTTTTAAGGTCAGGCTTGATAAAGCCCTGGCTGGGATGATTTAGTTGGGGATTGGTCCTGCTTTGAGCAGGGGGTTGGACTAGATAACCTCCTGAGGTCTCTCCCAACTGTAATATTCTATCATTCTATGAACCTGAAGAAGAGCTCTGTGTAAGCTCGAAAGCTTTTTTTGCTCACCAACAGGAGTTGATTCAGTAAAAGATATTATCTTGCCCATCTTGTCTCTCTCTGGTTTTATTATAGCAGGAGGCCACAAGGGGGATTGCATTACTGAGGTATTTATTCATGCATTGCGTGCCATCCAAGATCAAAAATAGCCCACTAATTCACACTAACACAAGACTTATGGCTATTTGAGAATGGATAACTAATTGTCCAATCAGGGATCATGCAACATGGATTCATCCAAAGCCCTTGGAAGTGAATGAGGGTGTGACCGAATGCACCCTTTATTCACACCCTAACACTATTGTAATAATCTTTGTGACAAACTATGCCTTGTGAGGTATCATTTGAAAACTAATAACTTGCTGGTCAGTAATATCATGGTGAAATGTATGTACAAAATATGTATTAAGAATTATGAACATAAGCTGAAATTATACTCAATGTGTTTACCAGACAAGTCAGGGGAATAGGTAAACCAGTTTCTCAAAGACAAAGCACAAGCTAAGGCCTCTAGCCAGGTGTCATCAAAGCTGATTGACAATCACTTGTCAAGTGGCCATTCTTTGTCAGCAAAGGAGGATAGGAACAGATTGATCGACATTTAGCAAGCATTTTACCAAGAGATTCCATTCCTCCGCCCTCACAGTGGAAAGGAACTTTATCTAGGGGTAACCCTCAGGAAAATGCATTTCAAAGGGTGACTATAAAAGCTTATGCCCAAATAAATTTCTTAGTCTCTAAGGTGCCACAAGGACTCCTCGGTTTTTTTAGGTTATAAAAGTGAGAGGAAAAAACTCCCCAGGCTATCTATCTATCTAATAACTAATCTCTCTCTCTCACCCAAGAAGTGAAAGGAACTAGTCCTTTGTCTTTGGCTGTGGATCCTGGCTGGAGAATTTGGTCAGCCCTGTTGCTGCGAACATATGGTAAGAATGTTTTCTTGAAACAAGTCTAGCTTGTTAAGTTTTAGTTACTGGAAAGTGTTTTATCTTTATTTTTCTTGTAACTATTTCTGACTTTAATGCCTTATATTTGTACTTACTTAAAATCTCTTTATAGTTAAATAAACATATATTATTTTTAATCAAAACTAATCCAGTGCTGTGTTTAAACTGACGGGTTTGGTAACTCCAATTAAAGTAGCAAACTCTTGTATTTTTACCCCTGACAGGGGAAACAGACCTCTAATATCTGAACTGTCTAGGAGAAGGCTGGACAGTGCAGAACACATATTTTGAGGGAAATTCAGGACTGGGTATGTGTTTGGATCACCCTGCAGGTAGTAACCAAGGCTGCTGGAAGACAGAGTGTAGCTGGTGAGTTGCTGGCAGGCTGCTGGGCTCAGGGTTGCTGGACCAGGGCTGCAGCTGTACACAGACATTCAGGGTGTGACCCGCATGCTGCTTGGGCTGTTTGTGAGCTACCCAGGTTGGGAGCTAGAAGCGCAATGCATTGTGAGGCACCCAAGGTTGTAGGTGACAGATGGTGACACAACCCCTTACTGATTGCATCCCAGAATGTGAGTCTTTCCATAACTTCAGTGGGCTTTGGATCAGGACCTAAACCCTTCCATTATGAGAGAGGTGGAAATGGTAGCTGTCAGGGAGAGATGGGGCAAGAGCTATAAGCTCCATGGGACATGGCCTACAGGTGAAATCCTGGCACCATTAAAGTAAATAACAAAACTTACATTGACTTCAGTAGGGTCAGGATTTCACCCTATGTCTTCTGAGAGCATGCAAAGTAAAGTCCTGGCTCTAGTGAAGTCAATGGGAGTTTTCCCATTTTCTTCAGTGGATCCAGGGTTTTACCCACTATTAGCACTTAACAATAATGCTAGACTTTCCATTCTCACTCCCTCTAAGAATATATAAGCTTAGAGGGAGAGAGATACTTGGTATATATATCAGGTAAAAATGGGGAAGTAATAAAAATATCATTGTCTTATTGTTTTCTCACAATCTCCCCAGTATTTGATTTAACATAATGGGTCAAGGGATTTTCTTTTTCAGTGTTGAGATCCTAGCATTAGTTTTTTGGATTAGTGCACAGGTGTGACATAGTCCAAAAGCCCCAATCAGACAATCAAATTGTGGCATCAGACAATCTGTGTCCAAACCATATCCTAATACCAGCTGTGCTGCTGATTCAGTAAATGGCCTGGGATATGTCACTGAGACCCATGCAAAATTGCATGCTTTTTTTTGCAAATGAAATTGCTGCTATAGTGTGTACGGAGAAGGCAATTGTCCACAGCTAGATGGTGTATAGCGGTTGCTTATATAACTGCATTTCCATGTGCAATTACCCTATTTGCATGTACACTTGCAGTGTTTCCATATGCAAGTTAGGCATGCAATTGCATAGATTTTTAGAGCATTTAATTGTATGGGGCCAATATCGTAAACCAGACGTTTAAACTCTCTGTGCTCAAAGTAACAATCTCTCTGTGCGGCACTATAAACACTTTTCTAATTATGCTTACATCTCCTCCATTACTACCTTTACCAAAAAAAGATCAGATTCATTATGAACGGTTTCCTATTTCTGAGTCCATGCTATCACATGGAAATGTATGCTTCATTAGTCAGCATGGGTGTAACAGGCATGATCAGCCTTCTTGACACTCTTCAGAGAAGCTGAAGAGTGTGTATCTATAAAAGCAACAGAAAAAACACAGTTCTGTGTTCAAATTACCTTAATTTCAGTCCACTTCATGTCTTTCATCAACTCCTGTTGTCTTAGTTTAACAAATGGGATAATAAATAATGCAATCTACATCAATTGCATTTATTTGCAATTAGAATTTTTTTCAGTCCTCTATTTTATGAATATTTAATGAACTGTATAACTTTGATGGAAGGAGTGCAATTTAGAGGGCCATAATGAATATTTAGAAAGTCTTCCTTTGCCATCTCAACTTCTGAATTTAATTTAACATCCAGTAAATCTGCACAATGTTCAGCAAGTCTGCAGTTTTCCTGATACCGAAATATGATGTAGGACATTTCAAGTTTTCTCTATGCTCTCCTCCTTCAAAATAAATAGATGCCTCTGAAACTTCTTATAACCATGGCCTAGAATGCCAAAAATGGGAGAGTAAAGTTAGTCTCCTTAAATCCACATTAAGGCTGTGAATTGAAAAAGAAAATTAAAGAAAAAAAAAAAGGCTTCTGGGTGAATATTTAGGCTGTGAAGTGAAAAAGAGTAAAGGATCATTAAAATTCATACCAAAAGACATTAAGATAAAAATGTTCTCAAGCATTTAATAAGGATCAAGCAGAATGATGGTTTTGCTTTGTGATGCATAGCAGTTATTAGCAAAACTTTAGTTTGTCTTTTTCTTTGTTGGCCATGATAATTTAATGTTACAATACACCACTGTGCTGGGAATAGACTTCCACAGTTATGGATATTTCATATTCATATTTATCATTCAGCCAAAATACATTGAAGGGGAAAGTGCAACAAGAAAATGGACAACAGAGAGAATAAAAAGAGTGGTGAAAGCCTGAAGGAATAAGCAATGCTGGCATAATATACAGTGGAGGTTATTCAGTGGGAAGGGCCTAAACTTTTGAAATGTGGTTTAACACAGACACAAAGGAAAACCAGAACTGGATGAATCTCTTCTTTGAGACAACTATGCAGATATGTATAAAACTCAATAGCCCCTCTACTAAGGGCTTCTGATCTGGCTTTAAAAAGCAAAAGGCATCTTGTAAATTGTGCCCCAGAGTGCATGGCCTGGTTGCAAAGTCATGGAATACGTGACAGGAGTGCTGGAACAATTTTTATAGTGTTGGTGTTGAGCCATTGAACCAAACTGTAAACTCTGTATATAATGGAATCTACTTCAAGCCAGCGGGTGCAGGAGCACCCCCAGCACCTATGATATGTAAGTTCCCTCCCTCCAGCTTGCCCTTGGGGATTAGTCTAACTAGATCCCAGAGAGACAATAATATTGCACTGGATCCCTGGAAAATCTGTTACAACCACGTTGAGTTTCACAACTCATAGGTACATATGAGGCAGATGCCTGGGCAGAAAATAGAGATAGCAATCCAGCTAAAGCACAAATGGAGTCTAATAAATACCTCCTTTACAGAGAGGATAACGCTGATTTTGAGCACACTACAGTCCTGGGAACTGATTTAACATAGAGTGGAACAGAAGCAATTCCCATTAATCTTTGTGAGAGTGGCACATTACATGTCTGTAGGCAGAATCTGTCCCCTATTAAATACATTTTGGACTGTTCTGGAATCCTTACTCATGCTAGCATGCACTTATGCATGTAGTTGCTCACCAACAGGGGTAACTGTTGCACAATCAGGGCTTTTCTGCCTTTTTACCGCAAAGGCTGTATCTGTGCTGCATGGCCATTGGTGTTAGACCAGAGTAGGATCTAGTTATGGGTAGAAATACCTCTACCATATCTGTACTGAGCTACCACCACTGCTATCCCCTATGCAGCTGCAATACCGCAGTGGAAAGATTCCTGGAAAATACTATTTAGGCAGCAGAGAAGGGAAAGATCTAAATGCCCATAAAACCTTATTTTATGTTAGGATTATGTCTGAAAATCGTTGTGATGGTGAATCCTCAAGTGAGGGGGAAATGTTCTGTCTTCATTTGTATTAGAAAGCACATGTAAACATGGAATCTGACTGTGAAATTATTTGAGTTCAGAATACGTTCAGACAGTAGTTTGAGCCTGTAGACACTTTTTGTTGTTAGTCTGAAAAAGAATATGAGCAACCATTTATCTTAGATGCAAGAATAGGAAATACTTTTTTATTACATAGTGTGACGGGGCATGCATACTCTGCACCAGGCAAGAAAGGGTTAATCCCACATTATGGGTGGCGGAAGTCCCGCCCTTTAGACCAGACTGGGCATGCTCCAAATGCTGCACTAGTATAAAGGAGAGCTGTCCAGCTCATTCTGGGCTGACCACTGGAGAAGAAAGACACTCAGTGGAGGCTCCGGCTTGGGAGCTGCTTCAGCCCCTGACTGCAGGAACCAGAGATCCTGAGGCCCAGATCAGAGACCAGTCGCCCATAACCAGTCAACAGGCATCTGAGTCCCAACAAGCTATCTGCACCAATGAGCTCAGAGACCCTGACCCTGATGAACGGACCCCCACTTGAGGACTCACAGTAGGAAGTAGCCAAGGGGGGTGGAGTGATTGGTACCTCACACCCTAGAAAAGTCAACCTGTTGCAGTAGGATCCCTGCTGACTGGGTGGTGACCACATTCACTGCCAACAGGCCCCTGGGTGGGACCCGGTGAAGAGGGAGGGACTGGGTCCCCCTCCCCCCTTCCCGCTGCAACCCACCCCTAGGCCACACAGACCTGACCTCCAGGGCAGCTGTGCTGACTCTGGCCCCTAGGTCATGCTGCCCTGAACCCAAGGGCTGCCCTTTTGAATATGACCATTGTGCCTTATGGTAGTGAGGCCTGAAACAGTAGGGTAGACTGTAACCAGTGTCAGAACATCCATCGTCCTCTTCAACAGGAGACAAGACATGCATACACCGCCACATGTAGATTTTAAGTTCTTCCTGAGCCAGCTATTATACTATTTATCTTTTGGGTGAACATCTAGATTATTGTTGAGGCATAAACTGAGCATGTCTCCACGAAGCTAGACCATTACAATGTTTTTAAGAATATCCTGACTGCAAAGATGTCAATGAGAAATTGTTCTATAACTTACATTCTTGTAACTGATATTTGAGCTAAAAGAAAAAAATCCTATCAGTCTACTTAATGCTCTATGCAGCTAAAAAGATTTATCTGGAAGAGAAATTCACAAGAAAAAAATGTTAAAGAATAACATTCCTTTTTCAAGAGGAAGACTTTCTATAAGAAAAGAAATGATTATTGAAAGGACAGATAGGAATTGTTTATCCCACAAAGCAGGTTAAGAGCACACTGTGTTTTAAAAGAAAAGTCCAGATTGCTAAGAGTAGGCTTAGCAGAATTCATTTTTTATATAATTTTGATGGATACTATCAATGTTTATTTTTCTGTGTGTGTGTGTGTGTGTGTGTGTGTATATATATACCCATGAGTCAGCATGGATTCACCAAGGTAAGGTCATGCCTGACTAATCTAATCGCCTTCTATGATGAGATTACTGGTTCTGTGGATGAAGGGAAAGCAGTGGATGTATTGTTTCTTGACTTTAGCAAAGCTTTTGACACGGTCTCCCACAGTATTCTTGTCAGCAAGTTAAAGAAGTATGGGCTAGATGAATGCACTATAAGGTGGGTAGAAAGTTGGCTAGATTGTTGGGCTCAACGGGTAGTAATCAATGGCTCCATGTCTAGTTGGCAGCCGGTGTCAAGTGGAGAGCCCCAGGGGTTGGTCCTGGGGCTGGTTGTGTTCAATATCTTCATAAATGATCTGGAGGATGGTGTGGATTGCACTCTCAGCAAATTAGCGGATGATACTAAACTGGGAGGAGTGGTCGATACGCTGGAGGGCAGGGATAGGATACAGAGGGACCTAGACAAATTGGAGGATTGGGCCAAAAGAAATCTGATGAGGTTCAATAAGGATAAGTGCAGGGTCCTGCACTTAGGATGGAAGAACCCAATGCACAGCTACAGACTAGGGACCGAATGGCTAGGCAGCAGTTCTGCGGAAAAGGATCTAGGGGTGACAGTGGACGAGAAGCTGGATATGAGTCAGCAGTGTGCCCTTGTTGCCAAGAAGGCCAATGGTATTTTGGGATGTATAAGTAGGGGCATAGCGAGCAGATCGAGGGACGTGATCGTTCCCCTCTATTCGACGTTGGTGAGGCCTCATCTGGAGTACTGTGTCCAGTTTTGGGCCCCACACTACAAGAAGGATGTGGATAAATTGGAGAGAGTCCAGCGAAGGGCAACAAAAATGATTAGGGGTCTGGAACACATGACTTATGAGGAGAGGCTGAGGGAACTGGGATTGTTTAGTCTGCAGAAGAGAAGAATGAGGGGGGATTTGATAGCTGCTTTCAACTACCTGAGAGGTGGTTCCAGAGAGGATGGTTCTAGACTATTCTCAGTGGTAGAAGAGGACAGGACAAGGAGTAATGGTCTCAAGTTGCAGTGCGGGAGGTTTAGGTTGGATATTAGGAAAAACTTTTTCACTAGGAGGGTGGTGAAACACTAGAATGTGTGGCGGTTCAATGATCAGACAGAACACAGCTTTATCCAAGCAAACAGGCTGGTCAGCGGAGATGGGCTGTTCTGCCCCCCGCCTTCCACCTTCTCCTTTTATTATATTTCTCCCCCTAAGCATTACACACTGCTACCCAAAGGAATGCATGACGTTGATTAATATACTTAGTTACCATCCTTTTATCTACTACAATCCTGGTTCTCAGGCCTTGAGCCCAGGCTAAGAAAGCCTCCCACAGTTGCTGTCCAAACAATCAAGTTCTCATGGTTCATATCTAGCCCTTGTCCTTGGATAGAGCAATGTGTGCATTGCTTCTACAAAACAGTCAGGGTGTGCCCTGCCTGCTTCCAGGTGGAATAGCTAAACATGAACTCTTCATCCCCCCGTTTTTTATTTAATGAAATTTGGCCATCTCATGGTAGCCGTCAATTTGTTTTGTCATGCTATTTAACTCCCAGACAGACAAGGACATAACCTGGGGAGCTTTCCAGGGCAAAATTTTACAAAGTCTTAACAAGGAAGGAATACATTGTACACAGCAGCAGCAAAAAAAATAAGCCCAATGATTACAAACACAGAATAACCAAAAAGCTCAACATCTGCAATACAATCATCTAAAAGGGGTACACTTCTTTTACTACAGTTGTGACCAGCAAAAGGCAATATAAGTATCATTCTACTCAGACAGCAAAGGGTGCCATCACTTAAATTTGCAGGAATATAATTAAAGGTGCGTGAACCGCAAGTAAAAAACAATCCTGATGGTAGGATGATATGGCCATAATTATATGAAACATTAACAGCATGGGAACAATTTAAAAGGGGTTGAGAAATTTTTCGACAGCCCAAGGGCACCTTTGTACTAGTGCAGTTAACTACACGCGCACAGGTGACGTGAGCCCTGGCCGGGTACGGTGTGTGGAGGGATATAGCCGTGCGAGGCAGAGTATAGTTGGCCGGGCCCCAATTAGCCATGCTAGAGTACTGGGAGGAAAGATTCGCATAAACAGAGAACAGTGTCTTATTCTCCATCTCCTCAGGGTGATGACATACTGGAATAAGGCATGTACCTAACAAATCTCCGGCTGCTACAGAATTAGGTAAACAAAAGTGGGTAACATTTGCTATTGAAGCCAATCTTTCCCATATGTTATATGTCATTCGGGCTTGTAACGGGGGAAGCGCTTCCGAGCCAACCCCTACAGGAAATAGCAGGCACAAAAGGCACACAATAATCACAGAATTAGCAGTGATTTGGGCAAGAATCGCCACAAGCAAAGTCTCAGGAGTCTCTGGCTGTTGATCTGCTGCCAGTCTTCGTTGGGCCGCGGCGACCAATGCTTTTACTGCTCCCCATGTCACGGGCTGGCTTGGGACGCTACGCCTCCTCCGTTTCCGTCCCGTCGTTGTCGACTCGGGGGCAACGCGGTCTCCTCCAAGGTCAGCTGAAACTCTGGTATGGGATTCGACAGTCCCTGGTGCCATGCCATGTTGTTTAAGTGCCGGTCGCACACACCGAGCTGGAACCCACAACGGTCCTGCAGGGAGAGACACAGCAGCATATCCCCGACCCCAAGTGATTAGAGGTACTGGGCCCAGCCACTGTGGATCGGGCAGCTGACGGTAAAAGACACGCGGTCTTTCCAGTACCTCAGATTTGTGAAAATGCCGATCCGCAGGGGTCTGCTGATCTGCATTCAGTGTTAAATTATTTAAAGTAAACAAGAGGATATGCATTTGTTGTTGAATGTCTCCTAAGGTTCGGAGACGCAGCTCCCCTTGTTTTAATTGTTTATCTAGCAAGGTTTTGAGTGTGCGATTGGCACGTTCAACAATGGCTTGGCCCGTGGAATTATAAGGGATTCCGTGTTTAAGACGGACGTCCCAGCGGGCACAAAAGGTGGAGAGGGCTGCAGAGCAGTAGGCTGGGGCATTATCTGTTTTAATTTGGCAGGGGCGACCCATAACAGAAAAGCAGGCCAGCAAATGGTGAATAACTTTGTTAGTGGCTTCCCCACGTTGTGGGGTTGCCCAAAGGAAGCCTGAATAAGTATCAACGGAAACATGTAAAAACGAATAGGGGCGAAATTGTGGCACATGAGTAACATCCATTTGCCACAGCTGATTTGCTGCGGTACCTCGGGGGTTAACGGCATAAGAAAAAGTAGGAGCAGCAGCAGCACAGTGGGGGCAGGAACGAAAAATGGAACGTGCATGATCAGCAGGAATGTGAAACTGCCGGGCCAAGACAGAGGCAGACTGATGAAAAAAGGCATGGCTTTCAATGGGGTCAGAAAAAAGGGAATTTACCTGACCACGCAACGTGCGATCGGCGCGTGCATTGCCCTCAGTGAGTGGCCCAGGCAGAGGGGTATGACTGCGAATATGAGCAACAAAGTAAGGGAAATGACAAGTGGCAAAAGGGTGCTGCAAAAACAAAAACAGGCGAAGGAGGTCTGCATCAACCTGAGGGGTAATGAGGGCAAGGGGTAAATGATCAACTACCCGATAAACATAATGGGTATCCACAATTAAATTAAAGGGACAATCAGCAAAAAATTGAAAGGCCAAAATAACAGCAGCTAATTCTGAGGGCAAAGGGGGATTGTGAAAAAACAATCTTTTAAATCTAACACACAAAGTTGATTGGTTTGAGGAATTAAATTTGGATTTGGTAAGCCAAATTGCAAGGGGCCCATAGGTTGGATGCGTTTATTTATTTCCCTTAAATCATGTAACAGCCGCCAAGCACCCGATTTTTTCTTAATAACAAACATCGGGGTGTTCCAGGGACTAGTGGAGCTCTCCAGTCGCTGTGCTTACAAATGCTGCTGCACAAGCGAATGAAGTGCTTTTAACTTTCTAGAGGGAGGGGCCACTGGCCAATCCATACGGGCTCTAAGGATTGCCATACCAAGGGTAAGGCGGAGGGCACGGTGGGTGAGGGAGGGTTTTGGGCCATCAGATGTTAATATCGAGGGTGGTGTCTAACTTTGTAAGTAAATCACGGCCCCAAATATTGAGGTGGACAGGGAGTACAAAAGGGCGGATAGTAGCAAGGGCACGGCCTCCCGGTTTAGAGACCGTGACCCAAGACAAACTTTGGCGCCCGGGTTTACTACCCCCGATCCCCGACAATTCTCTAGAAGGAACCGTAGGCCAACTAACCGGCCACTCCAGATCACGAATCACCGTAACGTCAGCTCCAGTGTCCACCAGCCCTGTAAAAGGAACATCATTTAAGAGAAGTGTTAACTGAGGTTTCGAGGGGCGGACTGACATTGTCAGAGCAACAAGTGGAGAAGACGCGCTGTGAGACGGCGAGTGAGACAACGTCGATCCAAAGCCGCCTCCGCCCCGAGCTCGATCCTCGGCAGCTGGCACCTGATAGGGGACTAAAATCAATTGTGCAATTGACCGTCCACGCGGGAGCAACTGTGGAAGATGAGTCCACACCTGAACCTTAATAATGCCAGTGTAATCAGCATCAATGACCCCTGGAATGACAAAAAAGCCCTGTTTCCCAGCATGTGAGCGAGGGAGAACAAGACCTACAAAGCCGGCAGGGAGAGGTCCCGTCACCTGTGTAGGTATGGCACAGACCTCCCTTGGCAGCCGAAAGTCAGTGTCCTCCTGCATGATCAAATCAAGCCCTGCACTTCCAGCAGTCGCCGCCCTCATAGAGTCTACGGATTTTAAAGCAGAGGAGCGGTTGTCTGAGTAGGAAACACCCCCGTTTGGCCCTGGGTTCGGGGGGGACCCGTCGCGCGGTTTCCCGACCCGCTATGACACTGATTAGCCCAGTGATAACCTTTCCCACACTTGGGGCACTTCTTTGAGGGTCGGGCTGGTGCCTTAGATGAGCGGCACTCCCGCTGAAAATGACCCTCCTTACCACAGCGGTAACAACACTTCCCCTCCTTCCCGGTTTTTCTGAGGGCTGCAGCCAGAACTCCAGCCTTGTGGGCTTGTGTGCCAATGTTCTGGCACGCCCGCAGCATGTCTGAGAGCTCTAAAATACCAGAGGCTTGTGCTGCCTGGAGAGCACGGTGGCAATCCTCGTTTGCATTTTCAACTGCCAATTTTAACAGGAGCTCGTGAGCTGCCTCAGTGTTATCCACCTGTCGGAGGATATCCTCATGCAATCTGTTGGTAAAATCCAAAAAGGACTCTGAGGCACCCTGACGGATACTGACAAAGCTTTTGGTAGGCTTGCCTGAATCCGGGACCTTCTTGAAAGCATGCTGGGCACAGGTGGAAATAATGGGGAAGACGGCCTGAGGGAGTTGAGACTGCATCTCAATAGTAGCAAACGGGCCCTCCCCTGCCAAATGCTCATAAATGATACCGTGCTCTCTATGTACCTGAGCTTGGCGTTCTGCCATCTGCCGATACTCACTAAGCCAAATAACATACTGACTGGGTGACAACATCATGCGCAGCAGCGTTTTCCAATCCTCAGGGATTAGGGAGTACCCAGTACCTATCCCTTCAATGAGACCACGCACAAAGGTGCTAGTCAGGCCAAATTCACAAATTGCTTTCTTTACCTCTCTAATCACTGAGTATGGCAAAGTGGTCCAGGTGCCCACGGGGTTGCCCTGGTCATCATTCTGCCAGGTCACCGGGCAAACTGAGACCAGATCAGCCAGCTCCTCCGCTGTAAGATCTGATCGAGCTTTCGCTGCGTGAACCATTTGTTGCACCAGCGAAAGCTTCTGAGCAGATGCAGATGACCCTCCGGGGGGCCCCACGGGGGGAGGGTGATCACACACCGGCTCCGGTGGGGAAGGCCAGGGAGGCGGTGGTAATAGAGGCACTGGGGGCGAAGCAGGGGGAGGGATGGTTGCAGGAGCGGACGGGGGTGGCGGGATCGGCAGCCCCTCTGTTGGTGCTGGAGAGGGCCTTTCCGAGGCGACACGCTGTGTCGCATCACCAGGAGGGGGGATGGCTGCAGGAGCGGACGGGCGTGGCGAGATCACCAGCCTCGCGAGGGAGGGCCTGTCGGAGGTGACACGCTGTATCGCGTCGCGGCAGAGGTGCCAGGCATGTAAAGCCTGCACGGGCGCCCGAGGCTCTTCGTGCAATGTCTGGCCCAATCGCTCCCAGTCCGCTAGCTTAAGGCTTCCGGCTTCAGGGTACCACGGGCACTGGGCACGCACCTCCTGTAGCAGGAGAGTAAGTGCTCGAGCCGGGCAGTCATGCTGAGCCTTACGCAGCAAATACTGCAGCTCATTGCGGTGTTGCACTTGCAAAGCAGAGAGGGAGCTTCCCATACTTACCACAATGAAAAATACTCACCGGGATCCACGAAGCGGATGAGTGACGTGTCTGAAACCCTTGCCAGGCGAGGTGAGTGCTGAGGGCCCCACGTTTGGGCGCCTGTTGTGGCGGTTCAATGATCAGACAGAACACAGCTTTATCCAAGCAAACAGGCTGGTCAGCGGAGATGGGCTGTTCTGCCCCCCCGCCTTCCACCTTCTCCTTTTATTATATTTCTCCCCCTAAGCATTACACACTGCTACCCAAAGGAATGCATGACGTTGATTAATATACTTAGTTACCATCCTTTTATCTACTACAATCCTGGTTCTCAGGCCTTGAGCCCAGGCTAAGAAAGCCTCCCACAGTTGCTGTCCAAACAATCAAGTTCTCATGGTTCATATCTAGCCCTTGTCCTTGGATAGAGCAATGTGTGCATTGCTTCTACAAAACAGTCAGGGTGTGCCCTGCCTGCTTCCAGGTGGAATAGCTAAACATGAACTCTTCAGGAATGCGTTACCTAGGGAGGTGGTAGAATCTCCTTCCTTAGAAGTTTTTAAGGTCAGGCTTGACAAAGCCCTGGCTGGGATGATTTAATTGGGGATTGGTCCTGCTTTGAGCAGGGAGTTGGACTAGATGACCTCCTGAGGTCCCTTCCAACCCTGATATTCTATGATTCTATGACATTTGGGCAAAAGTATAGATTTTAAGCATGTTTTGATTTTCATTGATTCACACTTTCACAGTTGTGGGAAATTGTGGGGGGAAACAGATGGTAAGGGGATCAGGCAATGATTTAATAACAGTACAGTTTGTGTTTTAACGGTTATGAAGCTTAGACTTTTTGAATCATGGATTGTCAACATCACATCAAAATATACAAAGTAAATATCATTCAGTCAAACTCCAATAACTTTTCAATCGGCATTTTTCTTACTTTGGCTATCTGTAAATTTCTATTATAATAAATGGAAATATTTTTCATCAGTTTGTGTGTGTGCAGGGAAATCTACGTTTACCAACATTTACCGATACAAATCTACTCTAAGACTAAATAAGAGCCATTTGAAAAACTCAAGAGTTGTGCTTCAAAGGTCCAGAGTTCCTGTACACGGTGAATAAGATTCCACATGTTCAGATACTTATCCTGTAATGGCAATAACAGCAATGTGAATGACATCAGCTATAAAACCTCTGTTGCTGTGTATATGGAACTTGAACTTTTGCTTTTTTTCATATTCTTTGAAAAAATATAAAACTTCAGTAATTATATTTAACTTTTAAGGGATAATTAAATCACATTATGAGGGAAACCGCACACAGAGATTTAACACTATTATATTCTAATTGTGAGCATAGTAAACCTTAGATTGCGTGTACAGAATTAAAATTTTCTATTTAATTTGAAACCATCATTGAATTTCACATATAGATGTGAGTGATGTTTATCTTATGATTTTGATTAGAGGAAAAATCCTTAAGCCCTTGAAATGTACTGTCTATTCAAAACAGATTGCCTATGAAGAATGTTGAGTAGATGAATTCATACATACTCTTTCCGATGTGTTAGAGATTTCCATGTCAGGAATATTATCCCTAAAAGACCGGGTGTCTGAGACACTGTTTTCCCATAAAACTAAAGAACCTCTGCAGCAAATTGTTTAAAGCTCTGTGGAACTTCTTTGCTTAGACATAATTAGACAATTTACATATTTATTGGCTGTAAACTCTGTTCAAGAAACTCTCCCCCTTGTGGCTAATATTACATTGGATACTATAACTGAAGAACCATTTAATGATTTTTAGTTATATCTGTTATGATGATTAGAAAACTTCTAAAAAGTAAACATAATTTTTAAATTACTTTCTTGGAAGCTTAAATTAATTTTATTGAAATTAACCATTCAAAATGACCGAAGTAATTAAGGAACACGAGTAAATTCAATAATAAGGCAGAGGATTTTCTACTTAGTGTTAGCAAGAAGATTCTTTTAAATTGTCACTCCCAGTATTGCTCCTGTTGAAGACCATTGCAAAACTGCCATTAACTTCCATGGTCAATAAGACCAGATAGGACATCCTGGCCCCACTGACATGAATGGCAAAATTCCCATTGACTTTAAATGGGGCCAGGACATCACCCCAAGCCCAGAAACTGTGTGGTAAGTGCCTGCAAGGTGATGAATGCCCATAACCTCCACTGAATTCAGCTCTCAGGGCAGCTGAAGAAGCACATCTTGCAAGAGGCATAAACATCATGTAGAATGAGAATCTTAGCATTAAATACATACCTGCGCAGAAGTCCTCAAAACAAGGCTCACACTTAAATGCATAGGCTTCGCCGTCAGCATCAGGGTAAATTTGACCCTTAACTAGTATGCAGTTGATTCTGCAGGGACTGTTGCAATATGCACATAGATTTGTTTCTCAGC
Source organism: Eretmochelys imbricata (assembly GCF_965152235.1). NCBI lineage: Eukaryota > Metazoa > Chordata > Testudines > Cheloniidae > Eretmochelys > Eretmochelys imbricata. Next base: position 24,025,694 of record NC_135574.1, read on the forward strand.
AGCTGCTCAGAAGGTTGTGCTTCTTTCTGCACCAGCTGAACAAGGGTTGCTTTAACAACGAGGAGTTTTTGTGGCACCTTAGGGACTAACAAATTTATTTGGGCATAAGCTTTCATAGCCCATGAAAGCTTATGCCCAAATAAATTTGTTAGTCTCTAAGGCACCACAAGGACTCCTTGTTTTTTTTGCTGATACAGACTAACATTGCTACCACTCTGAGAGGGTTGCTTTGTCTTCCTTCAGTACAAAAAGCCAGAGGAAAGCTGAGTGGCCAAAATGTATGTCCGGGGTGCAAGCTGTGACACGGTTAGAAGCTTAGTACTTCATTATAGTCCCATGCAGGGCCGGATTAAGGCTGGGGCTGCAGCCCAGGTCCCCGGCTCAAGGGGGGCCCCGCAAAATAAATCACAGGCAGTGATCTCCAACTCTGGGCTGCTAAAAGTCCCCGCGGCGCAGCGGGGCACTCAGGCAGGCTGCCTGCATGCCGTGGCCCCACACCGCTCCCAGAAGCAGCCAGCTGCTAGCACGTCTCTGCAGCCCCTGGCAGGGGGTGAAGGAGGCGGCTCCATGCACTGCCCCTGCCCCCAGCACCATCCCCGCAGCTCCCATTGGCCAAATCCCAGTCAATGGGAGCTACGGGGGTGGCACTTGCGGGTGCAGGCAGCACACAAAGACATGCTGTCCCCCTCCCTCCAGACACGTTAGCAGCCCGCTGCTTCTGGGAGCAGCATGGGGCCACGGCATGCAGGCAGCCTGCCTGAGTCCTGCTGCACCACCAGCCAGGAGCCACCTGTGGTAATTGCCTCCCGGCCAGAGCCTACACCTTGCACCCTCTCCTCCACCCCAACCCCCTACCCAGATCAGAAACCCCCTCCTGCACCCAAACTCCCTCCTGCATCCCAATCCTCTGCCCCAGCCCCCTCCTCCACCCAAACTCCCTCCTGCATCCCAATCCCCTGTCCTAGCTCCCTCCTGCACCAAACTCCCTCCCAGGAAAAAGACTTGTATACAGAGGCCCCACAAAATCTAATAGCCCTGGGCCCACAGGAGAGTTAATCGAGCCCTGGTCCCGTGCATTTAAATTAGTTGTATAGCAACACAGAGCACCATGAATGTAAGCATATGTTCAGCAGTAGCACACGAACATTGTGAAAAGCCCATTGCAAACTCCAGCACACATGATATGGAGACCACAAGCTATCAGCAAGTATAACCAAAGTCAGACATGTTGGTAAAGCAAGGCATTGTAATGCTCTTCAAAATGTACTCAGATTTGGTATTCAAATGATCAATTATCTTCTTCTAAGGTGCATCGTTTTACTTTACAAATACATTAGGCCCTGATTTAGCAAAGCACTGAAGCATATGTTTGTCTTTAAGCACATTGTTATCATTTACTCCACCCTTGGTCATTCTGAGACATCCTATATCCCAGTACTGGAAATTCATATTGTTTGACACTGAAATGAGAGCATCACGCTTTTTTCTTTGTTCTTGGGAAAGCTGCCACGGAACTATCAAACAACAAAATGTTAGTCTTCGTTTTTTCACTGATCCCAAATGATGCCCATTGTGGAGCAAATGACCATAGAAATGAACGTATCAGTCACCAAGAAAAAAGAAAAGGAGTACTTGTGGCACCTTAGAGACTAACAAATTTATCCGATGAAGTGAGCTGTAGCTCACGAAAGCTTATGCTCAAATAATTTGTTAGTCTCTAAGGTTCCACAAGTTCTCCTTTTCTTTTTGCGGATACAGACTAACACGGCTGCTACTCTGAAATTAGTCACCAAGGTAATATGAATAAGCAGCTCCAATGAAAAGTCAAAAATGTACAACAATTTTAGCAGTATTTTTAAAGTCTTCTGACCAAGTAGAAGTTTCATTAGAGATTGTAAGTTCCTCTCCCCTCATGCCCTCATCTTCCCCTGTATCTACAGCACTGTATCTCAGCAATACACTATAATCAATGGTATCATAATTGGGTTCATTTTCTACTTTTTGTCCTCCCTGTGCTCATTTTATTGAATATTTTAAAGCCATTAAGTCCCTATTGGTGTAATCTCTCATAATAAAATCCACATTTCTTTAAGTATGTTTGCTTCATTTACAGTTTTAAAGCATCTTTAGTCTCTTTTGGTTTTTCACTGGCATCATTCCTCACTGGCTACATCCAACCCATCTACAAACAGATGCATAACCACCAAGAGGATCATTATGATCTTAAGTAGTGATGGGCAATAACTTCAGAAGGTTGGCTTGGTTTGGATAAAGAGTAAGGATGTTTAGGTTTTGGTGTGACTCCCTCCTTCAAACACACATACAGAGCTTTCAACCCTAACTTCTCCTTCACTCATTCCACACCCTAATTCCATTCCCTTCCCCAGTAACATTAGCATGTTGGCTGATCTCTCCAGCTAGATTTTGTGAATCCTGGTTTCTATCCCTCTCATACCTCCTTCTCCCCAATTTTTTCTTCCCTACCTTCTGTCAACCCCTTCTGGGACTCCTACTGTACCTGTGTTGCTGTGTTCATACAGCAGTGGTCTTCTGACTCACACACTCTAGGACTTCCCCACGTCAGTGCCCTAAAATGCCTTTAATAACTCAGAACATGGCCAGGTTTGAAGATGGCAATCTTTCTATAACAGATTGCCACAATTACTGAGACTCTGTTACAAGTTTTTGCAGACTGTTAGTAAGGGCGGTTGGGGTGTGGAAAGAAAAGGAGTACTTGTGGCACCTGAGAGACTAACCAATTTATCTGAGCATAAGCTTTCGTGAGCTACAGCTCACTTCATCCAATGAAGTGAGCTGTAGCTCACGAAAGCTTATGTTCAAATAAATTGGTTAGTCTCTCAGGTGTCACAAGTACTCCTTTTCTTTTTGCGAATACAGACTAACACGGCTGTTACTCTGAAACCTGGGGTGTGGAAGGGACTTCTTATCTGAGGTGGTTTACAGTAAGATCCAAAGGCCACTGAAGCCAAAGAAAGTGTCCACTAGCTTTAACAGGATTTGGATTAGGTCATTAATCCTCCAAAAACAAATAAACAAACAAAAACCCTTTTATTTTTTTGAAGTTTGAAACTGAAATTCAAGCTGGTTATTTTTCAAACCTTTTCCCCTCATCTATTAATTATAAGAGGTTAGCTGTTTAAATCAAAGAGCAAACATCTTAAATTATTCTTGTGCTAGGAACAAGAAGGTATTACTGTACTGTGGAGTCACAGTAGTCATCTCCCCTATTTAATTTTCTAGCTCCCTCTTCCCTGATTTATCATGACTTTCAGATTTTTAAACTGACACTATCAAGAGACACTATCAAGAAGCTTTAGGTCAAACATCTAGGGTTTGTTTTGAAAAAGGGTTGTAAATCTAATATTAATATAAAATAATTAAAAAAAAATCAGTAAAAACAGTTTTAATTTTTTGGATTTAAACCTTCCCTTGTAGTGGTGGAAGCCCAGACACAAGAGCATTGGCTAGTAGATGAGAAAGTCAACTGAAACGGACTTGAATCTAAACAACACTGCAATCCAGAGTCGAAAGTAGCACTTTCTCTAGCTTCACTGTCCAGGTCGTGTTACATGCAAAAGGCTAAACATCAATATAGCTGTTGATTTGGAGTTTACAATACATCTATGATATTTATGTTGCAGGTCTGGTTGAAAAACTGATTTTCCCCTCCCCAGTCCTGGGTCTACAGTGGCTCCATGGAGCCGGGCCCATGATCAGAAGAGGCCCTGGCCTGCTCCGCTTGCCCTGTTCCCGAAGACCCATCTGCCCCCCCCCCCCCCGCCCACCACTTGCTCCTCTTGGCCTGCCCCCCTGCTCCTCTCTGCCCCCTGGCTGGACCCCAGTGCACCTCCTGCTCCGGGCAGCCTCTGCTTCCCACCACCTGAGAGGCCCCGCTTGTCTCCCCAGAGCTGAGCCACCTGGGACTGGTGCAGAAGCCTGGCCAGTCTTAGCCAGGGTGGGGGGCATGGGGGAAGGGGACAGTGCGGGGAGCTTGGCTGGGCCCCTCCAGGGGACATGCGTCTTGAGTGAGCCCGGCTGGGCAGGCCCTGGCCTGGCTGATGACACCACTCCAGAGGGACCGGAGCGATTCCCCGATCCGAACCAGCTCTGGCTGCACTGCCAGTTCAGCCTGGCAGACACAGTTGCCTCCCAGCAAGGCCAGTGAGTGCAGCCAGGAGGCAGGGTGTGGGGGAGTGGGTTTCTTGCAGGGGCGGTGCTGGGCTGTGAGGGGGCAGGGAAGATGTGTATGTTGGGGCACTAGGGAGTGGGGGTTCTGTGGGGGTGCTGAGCAGTTGTGGTGGGGCTGTGGGCAGGGGTGGTGGTGTGCAGGGCGCTGTGCATTTGTGTGGTGGGGATGGGGGGGTGCTGGGCATAGTGGGGCTAATGGGGCTCTGGCCATAGGGAGTCGAGAGGATGTGGGGTGGGGGGGGCTGTGTGGTGTGGCATGGGCCCGTCCTCGAGGGGAAGGGACATGCTAGCAGCACAGGGACGGGCGGGCTACTGTGTGTCTGGCAACTGCCAGTATGTAAACAGTGCCCTCACTTTGCGCTGGGCGTAGCTGGGCTGCCCCTGCCATGCCATGGCCCACTGCCCCTGGCTGGCCCCTCGCTCTGGGGCCTGACCTCCCCGCGCCATGCTCCATTGCTCCCATGGGGGCCCACAAAGAAGTTTGGCGCCGGGCCCACAAAAGGTTAATCGGCCCTGCCCCTCCCCTCCCATGATTTTGTTTTGTTTTTCACTGGACATGCTTTTTGATAACCTTCCAACCAGCATTAGTGTTTTATTGTATGTAATCTGTCTGACAACCCCTGCTGGAGCTGAGGCACTTTGTTATTATGGATCTTGCTATTTGACAGATTAAATACATTTGCTGTAAGACATGTAAGGAGGTTTATTTTTTTTACTCTATTTTAGCAGTTGCTGATAAACTTTCATAAATGTATCATCTGTTTATCACACTTCAGTATCTATGACTCTGAAATATTGCCCTGGTCTTGGCATAGGAAATAACCATGGTATGGTATTAATGAATGACACTGGCCCCATGAATACTCCATTGGTGCTAGCAGTGCTGGGAGCCCTAGCGTAGAAGGCCGATAGGTACCTTCATTTTGAGCACTACATCAATGAGATCTGTCTGGAGCAAGGTTCAATGACATGGTGCTTAAAATGTTGGCAGTAGGGGCACAGACACTGGCCTGCACACACTAGGGCTGCCAGTGTTGCTAACACTGGTGGAGTTGAATCAACTTTACCAGGAAATTTTCAGGAGGCCCTCTGCATAGAGATTTGTCTTCAGCTGTTCCATCAGAAAGAGGGTCCCTTCACTCCCATGGAACAGGCTGTAGAGATGGACACCAAGTCAATGCGGATCCTGGGAGACCAGCATGAGGCCAGGTCCACCTTTACAGAGACCTCACGTTTCTGCACCAGCTCAGTGTCCTGTGCATCCCCACATTCCCTAACAGGTCCCAAAAGAGCCATGCTGACACGACTCCTGCAACCTATGACTTCCCAAGGGACCACATTGAAAGATAGATCCCCACTGCAGAAGGGCAGAGGCAGAAAGTTAATACAACCTGTCACTATATTAACTCTCCCAAGGAATCTCAGCAGGGCTAGTCAGGGGATGAGACTAGGAAAGGGCATTTCTGAACAATGCACCCAGCATCAATGTAGGGGGTGTGTGATCAACACAGGGAGGGTATTGAGGGGACACTGACCCACCATGTCCACTTATTTTAACCAGTACCCATTGCTGCCTTAACTCAACTGAGTGGAATGACTGAAGTCAACAGAAGTTAAGAGCTGAAGCACCTTTGAGGATCTAGGCCATAGTCTCTCTGTGCCTCAATTCTGTCTGTGAAATGGAGATAGTAGTACTTTTCCACCTCACAGGGCTGTTGTCAGAATAAATACATGAAGGATAATAAGGTTCTCAAATAATACAGTAAGGGGGACAAATAAGTACTTAAGACAGAACTGTTTTGTTCATTTCGTTTATATCTAGCTAGCTCTCTGACACCCTTATTAACTGCTTATGTAAGAAAATAACTGGTACTCTGGTTACTGGGGGTGAGGGGTTAAATTAAAAGGAGATTCACCAGGCATAGGAAAAGTGAAGTTGCAAAAGCCCATGTGGAGGTGGGAGAGGGTAGCTTGGTTATAACTTCCTGCTGACAACTGGGCTTAAGAGCTCCAATCCCAGAGTGTAAGGTCAGGAGTAGTAGCCAGTCCTAATTATAGCGTGCACTCCTGTTCTTTACTACTAACATTCTCCATCAAGAAACTCTTACAAGATCAGAAACAGCTCCTGGATTTTTTTTTTCTTTTTAGAAACAATTTTAAAATCATATCACTTGATTCAAATTTACTTCAGATTGTCCTCTCCAAAGCAACTGGTCTCAGTGCATCCTTCCTGAGTATATTTATACTGCTAGCAGCCATGGAATGTGCTGAACAAATGTAATGGGACAATCTCATCTACTTGAACACATTTGAAATGTTACTGATGGTGTTAAAGTAGCGTTTGACGTTCATGAGCCCAGATGTTTAAATGATCCATGGTCTTCTGCATCAAGTGTGATAAGGGAGGCCCCAAAAGATTCTTCCAGGGCCTTCAGCCCAGAAAAACAAATGAAAAAGGATTTGTACGGACAAAGTCATATCATGGAGTTGCACAATGAAAATTGCAAGAAAGATGCAGGTGAATAAAAATGAGTCTGCTCTCCCATCTGCATCACAAATTGAGTTCAGAACAGTTTACTGTGTGGGTTTTTTGCAACGGTGTGAACAGGAATAAAAATTTGGCCACTTTTGGAGGGACACTTTCTGTGCTCCCACGGGGAGAGGAGCTGCCTCTCCTTCCCCTCCCCCTCACAGCTGGACGAGCTGCCTCTCCCCACCAAGGTCCCAGTGCCGGTGAAGCTGGCTCTCCCACCCTCCCACCGCAGCCCTGGGGCTGAAGGAGTTCGTTCTCCCCGCCCCAGCCCCAGAGGAGTTCTGTGCCCCTGCTGATTGCGGGACCTGTGCTCCTGCTTGCCCCCCCCCCCCTTGTGCACGCCCCTGGTCTTTTGGAAGAAAACTTTAAAAGTTTGCTGTTATCTGCACTGCAAGGACATTAACAATCCCACCATGCTTCCTGTTGCTGGCATTTGTCCCAATGCCCTTGACCAAGTTTTCCTCCCCAACATCACACTGCTGTACAGCATGCTGCTTGCCAGGTGTCCGCTTCACTGTCATGCTCCACCCCAGAGGTAGCTGTATGTCAGTAGTGTTGTATGCATACAGCTTTATGAAGTGAACTTGGATCTTTCTGGTGAAAGCCATTTATATATAAAAAGTGTTCGTTATTATTATGTATATCGTAGTAGTACCCAGAGGCTCCATTGTGCTAGGCGCACACATAATAAAACAACAGCCCATGCTCCAAACAGTTCACTATTTAGGATAAGATGAGAGAGAACAGGTGGATCGAACAAATATGGGAAGTACAAGGTAACAGTCAAACAACCACGATGGATGTAATATGCAGGAATCTCAGCAAAACAGCTGCCTAGCCACTGTCAAGTGCTAGGTCTTTGTGGGTTAGGAACTTTGCAGGATTACTACATGTAGCACGCTCTTTGTATGCTTTCGGTACTATTTTACTAACTTAGGCAGCTGTGAAGACTTAGGATCAAATTCGTTCTTGGCAGAAGTGTGTGCAACTCTGATGAGGTCCAAGGAGCACTGACTGCTTCCACCAGGCTGATTTCCTGCTGCTTTTAACAGTCTTGGTGTCAGCCTTGGTGAAAGATAGCTAGTGATGGGCCTAAACTCCATACTGCCAAAATAACCTAGTGGAAAGGAGGCAGATAGCTCAGCTTTAAACCACAACAATTTTGCTTTGATATGTGCATGTTTACTTAGCTTTAGGACCCAATATGGCCGATTGAGGATTTGGTAGCACTACCTTGAAACAAAGGAAAGCCAAAAGAAATGTCAAAAGGGGGTGAGAAAGATCAACATTTAAGGAAAAATTATACTGTGGATTTTCTGTATTTCCCATGCAGCAACCCAGAATAAACAAACTAGAATATGGCATGTACTGTAGCACATGTAATCTGTACCTACTTGGTATGACACTGTCCCCCTCGTAGTAGTGGTTAGGACAGCTACAGACTGATGAGCCTGCTACAGCCTTGATTAAGAGAATGCAGTCATTCCATTCAGGCAGTAAAGACTCATGCGTTAAGATCCAGAGGTCCCAAATTCAATCCCCTCCACTACTGCCGACCCACCCAGGGGCATCAGTGTTACCCCAATAAATGCCATAGCTAGTACAGCTGTTCAAATTTCAATTACAATGTTGGTGTTGGGGGCACTGGGCATGGCCACTAGGTAACTCGAGGGGATGGAAGACCACGAGTGTCGATGAAGCCCCCTCGCACTAGGCCCAAGTGACCTTGGCCCCCCACCTGGAGGCACTCGCAGCAGTCATGCTGAGGATTCCTGCAACAATATGTTGCAAGCGCAGACTGTCTGAAACTGAACAAGGCCAGACAGGGCAGATATGGCAAAACAATGCTGAACAAAACAACTCCATATATAGTTTAACAGATGATACAAAGAAAAAGGGAACTAGCTGGTATACCGGATTGCCTGGCTATATGGATACTTAGGGCAGCTTGCTATTGGATAAGTATGCTGAAAAAAAAGGATGTATAAAAGTCTGTGTAACTTCCTGCTCTGTCTGCAGGATTTGAGATTAATGTCTCCCTGTACCACTTGAAGTTTCAAATAAACTTTTCCGCTTTTCCACCCCGTTGTGATTATCGGGCGATGCATACCGGGCAACGAACCCTGCTGTTGCTTGCCTCGGGCACTCTGTGCCAGCAACATTGGTAAACAATGGGGTTAATTAATAGCAAGTTAGCCACTGTATTCATAGGTTTCTAAACAATGCCTGTTCAATGGGATTCAAATATTCTCTGTCATCGGGCCAATCTTGCAATCATGTTCAAATGAAGGCGCACTATAAGGCGAGGCCCACAGAAATAGTTCTTAAAGCATTTTCCATGGCATATTGCAAATGGTTGACCATATACAAAACACCTGGCTGATCGCACCTATTTTTTGTTGTTGCTGGCTCCAAAATAATTTGTAAGTGTCCAAGGCCACAGACTTTGAGAAGACTATTTTATTATTATTATTTATGTTGCAATAGCACCTTGTGGCCGTAGTCAGGGAGCAGCATACTGTACAAACACACAAGAAAAAGATGGTTCCTGTCCTGAAGAGCAATAAAGAGAGGCAAAAGAAAAGAATGAGAGGATTATTGAACAACACAATAAGCAGCGGTCACAGCCCACCATCTGTTATCAAGATTTTTCAGGCATTGTGGCAGAGGGGACTTTTAAGGAAGTATTTGAAGGAGGACGATGCAGGCTTGTGTAATCAAAAAAGTTGCATCTGTTAATTTAAGGTGTGAATATAAACCAGTTTAGTTAAACCTAATTCCTGTACAAATTCCTGTCTGAACCTTCTTATTTTGGGTTAATTTAAATTAGTCAGGTTTAAACTAAACCAAAATAAACTACTCTTGATCCAAAATAAGAGCATCCACACAGGGTTTGTACTGGTTTAACTAAATCATTTTAAAAACTATTTAATTTAAACCAATGTAACTATCTCATTTCAAGGTGGCCCTTGGTGACTTTGGGGATGTTTCCAGGGAGCTCCTCCCATACATAGGCAGTGGATTCACCTCTCAATTAGACTACAGCATTCCTGGGAGTTAGCAAAGGAGAATTTGGCCTGTTGTATTTTAATCTGCTTCTCAAATGCCATGCAAGCCTATGCACTATATAAATGGTGGAGTTCACAAAAGGAAGATATGTGTCTGAATGTCAAAAGTGACTTTTATTTCCCCCAGGATCTTGAATGGTTTTCCCCACCTATAAAGTACTCTGCCGGAGAATAAACTTACAGCAGTGCTGTAATTTCCCTAGTGGGAGGATCCAAGCTGTATCTCTGCATTTAAATATGTTTTATAATGAGAAACACAGCTCAAGTGGAGATAAGAGCTCGTCATCCTTTTCCGTCCTTATGTGAGTTTAAAATTCAGCTCCTGGTCTCAGGTGTTGTAGATAAGCAACACCATAGTTAAAAAATGAGCACTGCTCCATTGATAGGAACTGCATTTTCCACAGAAGAATTAGCTAGAAAAAAATAACTTGGGATGTGGATGGTATAAGAGTTGCACTGAAATGCTTATATCCAACAACAAGAAAGAAAGAAAGAAAATTTGGTGATGGACAATGCCTAGTAACTCAAATCTCTATGAGATGCTATTGACTGAGACCTGTACATCCATAGGGGCAAACATGAAATTAAAAAATACAAGGAAGAAACACACTTGTGTGAAGGACTTCTGTTGTGCTCATCACTGTACTATCTAAGTGCTACTGGGTGGAATGTCAAGACCTATTCAAGCATGTGAGGTTATGTCACTCCCTGGTCCTATTGGGATCCAGGAAGTGGGCAGGACCTGGAAGCCAAGTGATTTCGGGGGACAACTAATAAAATAACAGGAACAGGAGTGTGGTCAAAGGGTCAAACAAAGGGAACCTGACAGGGACAGCATGGTGGATGTACCCGCATGCTAAAACAGCTCTTAGGGCTTCTCCTTTAGCTCACATGTTCAGGCAATCTATTTCTTGGAATACAAGGTTCTATATTCTATTTCTGTTGAATATCATGTCCAGGCTGTCTCAATGTGTCGTGTAGCTGATGATTACAGTCTATACTATGCTGTCATAGAACTATTTTACAATTGAAATAAAAAAGGGACCCACTCTTCCGCTGATGTAATTCACTGTAACTCCTGGATTTAATGGAGCTACATCAAGTTACACCAGCTGAGGTTCTGGTCCATACGATTTCACAATGAGGCACAGACATCCTATACAAAATAGGAGAGTGTGAGTGATGTCAACACTAGTTTAAAAACCCTGTGTGTACATTCAACCTGAAACTGAAAGGGTGCCTAAAAATAATGTTTAATAATTGATCGATTATTTGTTTTTGAGTTAGAGAATATAGAAGCAATTAGTAGAATATTTTTTTAAAGACTAAAATAGGAAAAAAGATGACTCTTGCTCAAGCTTTCTGAAGAGAAACGTGCTGCAGGGTCAGTTGCTTTGGAGTCATGCTACTGATTTTTCTTTGATACAACGTCCTAACTAAATTAAATGGCAGCGTTATAGTTTTATTTTCAACGCGATTTTTTTTTATAGAGAGGAATCTATGCTTAAATTTACTAGTCCAAACAGCTGACAGCACTGGAACATTCCAGTAAAGTAGTGCTCATTTAGCTGATTCAGTGTGCATTAATATTCATTATAAACTACAATGAAGTGACACTACACTGACTTAGAGCACTGACCGTGTACTGGTGCCAACAGACAAAGCAGTGCTATGATCCCCTATCTCGCTCACACTCATGCGTACACACACTATCTCTTGCCTCATTAAATCCTCACATTAGCCTAGTCTTAGGGTATTATCCAATTGATAAGGATGAAGTTAGCATGAATTTTCATTTAATTCCCACTGCATCTCATCCCAGGCTGTGTAAATCCTGGTTGTGGCAATGAATAATAATTATTATTATTGATTTGAATAGGTTGAAATATAGTGTCATGCAAAATTGACCGGTTGGTAACCCTTTGAACAAAAGCTGGGCCTTGAGTTCATTTGAAAGTATATCTAATTATTCCAATGGGCTTAAAGGAACTGAAAAATGGAAAGAAACAACAAGAGGTAGAGACTGGGAGTGCTTCAGAGACAGCTCAGAAGTCACGGTAATCAGCATGTTATAAATTCCTAAATTAGACGAGGATAGATAGAGGTGACATCTTCACTCCCAGGGGAGCAAGGGAGCAGCATTTCAAGACAACAATCACTGGCACCTTTCTCTCTCCCCTCCCAACTGATAGGAGCTGGAGAGAGACTATTCTACCCTCCTCACGTGACTCCTCTGAGTTGGTTACTAGAGGTAATCCATGTGGAAGATTGATCTTTACTGTGTTTAATTAAAGGAGCTGTAATTACAAACAAAGTTAATGGCTGAGTCTTTTGACTAATGCTCATTTAATGTCAGCCTTATGCAAGGTGGTCTGTTAAGAGCAATGCTTTGAAGAGACAACATACATTAAGTGTCAGAGGGGTAGCTGTGTTAGTCTGGATCTATAAAAGCGGCAAAGAGTCCTGTGGCACCCTATAGACTAACAGATGTATTGAGCATAAGCTTTCGTGGGTGAATACCCTCTTCTTCAGATGCATGTAGTGGAAATTTCCAGAGGCAGGTATAAATATGCAAGCAAGAATCAGGCTAGGGATAACGAGGTTAGTTCAATCAGGGAGGATGAGGCCCTCTTCTAGCAGTTGAGGTGAAGGGAGGAGAAACTGCTTTTGTAGTTGGCAAGCTGTCACGGTTCCTCCCCCACTCTGAACTCTAGGGTACAGATGTGGGGACCTGCATGAAAAACCTCCTAAGCTTATCTTTACCAGCTCAGGTCAAAACTTCCCCAAGGTACAAAATATTCCACCCTTTGTCCTTGGATTGGCCGCTACCACCACCAAATCAATACTGGTTACTGGGGAAGAGCTGTTTGGACGCGTCTTTCCCCCCAAAATACTTCCCAAAACCTTGCACCCCACTTCCTGGACAAGGTTTGGTAAAAAGCCTCACCAATTTGCCTAGGTGACTACAGACTCAGACCCTTGGATCTTAAGAACAATGAACAATCCTCCCAACACTTGCACCCCCCCTTTCCTGGGAAATGTTGGATAAAAAGCCTCACCAATTTGCATAGGTGACCACAGACCCAAACCCTTGGATCTGAGTACAATGAAAAAGCATTCCGTTTTCTTACAAGAAGAATTTTAATATAAATAGAAGTAAATAGAAATTAAGAAATCCCCCCTGTAAAATCAGGATGGTAGATACCTTACAGGGTAATTAGATTCAAAACATAGAGAACCCCTCTAGGCAAAACCTTAAGTTACAAAAAAGATACACAGACAGAAATAGTTATTCTATTCAGCACAGTTCTGTTCTCAGCCATTTAAAGAAATCATAATCTAACACGTACCTAGCTAGATTACTTACTAAAAGTTCTAAGACTCCATTCCTGGTCTATCCCCGGCAAAGACAGAATATAGACAGACACACAGACCCTTTGTTTCTCTCCATCCTCCCAGCTTTTGAAAGTATCTTGTCTCCTCATTGGTCATTTTGGTCAGGTTCCAGTGAGGTTACCTTTAGCTTCTTAACCCTTTACAGGTGAGAGGATTTTTCCCCTGGCCAGGAGGGATATCAAAGGAGTTTACCCTTCCCTTTATATTTATGACACAAGCCATTCACAGTCTTTGTTCAATCCTGAGCTGATGGTGTCAAATTTGCAAATGAACTGAAGCTCAGCAGTTTCTCTTTGAAGTCTGGTCCTGAAGTTTTTTTTGCTGCAGGATGGCTACCTTTAAATCTGCTATTGTATGTCCAGGGAGGGTGAAATGTTCTCCTACAGGTTTTTTGTATATAGCCATTCCTAATATCTGATTTGTGTCCATTTATCCTTTTACGTACGGACTGGCCGGATATGTGGACTGTCTACTCAGACCCTACACCACCAGCATTCCCAACTATCTGTGTGACACCTCTGATTTCCTGAGAAAACTACAATGCATTGGTGATCTTCCAGAAAACACCATCCTAGCCACAATGGCCCAACTTGATTATCATGCACATTGTGTAAAGAGTTGTCACTTTGGATGGGCTATCACCAGCAGGAGAGTGAATTTGTGTGGGGGGGTGGAGGGTGAGAAAACCTGGATTTGTGCTGGAAATGGCCCAACCTGATGATCACTTTAGATAAGCTATTACCAGCAGGACAGTGGGGTGGGAGGAGGTATTGTTTCATATTCTCTGTGTATATATAAAGTCTGCTGCAGTTTCCACGGTATGCATCTGATGAAGTGAGCTGTAGTTCACGAAAGCTCATGCTCAAATAAATTGGTTAGTCTCTAAGGTGCCACAAGTACTCCTTTTCTTTTTGCGAATACAGACTAACACGGCTGTTACTCTGAAACCTGTCATGGATGTATAGGCTCTCTACACAAACATCCCACACACAGATGGAATACAAGCTGTCAGGAAAAGTATACCTGATGATGCCACAGCACAACTGGTTGCTGAGCTCTGTGACTTTATCCTCACACACAATTAGTTCAAATTTGGTGACAATATATACCTCCAGACCAGTGGAACCGCTATGGGCACCCACTTGGCCCCACAATATGCCAACATTTTTGTGGCTGACCTGGAACAACACTTCCTCAGCTCTCGTCCACTCATGCCCCTTCTCTACCTACGCTACATTGATGACATCTTCATCATCTGGACCCATGGGAAGGAAACCCTGGAAGAATTCCACCACGATTTCAATAGCTTCCACCCCACCATCAACCTCAGCCTGGACCAATCTACACAAGAGGTCCACTTCCTAGACACCACAGTGCAAATAAGTGATGGTCACGTTAACACCACCCTATACTGAAAACCCACCAACCACTATGCCTACCTTCATGCCTCCAGCTTCGATCCCAGACACACCACACGATCCATTGTCTACAGCCAAGCGCTGAGGTACAACCGCATTTGCTCCAACCCCTCAGGCAGAGACCAACACCTACAAGATCTTCACCAAGCATTCTCAAAACTACGATACCCACATGAGGAAATAAGGAAACAGATCAACAGAGCCAGACGTGTACCCAGAAGCCTCCTGCTGCAAGACAAGCACAAGAAAGAAACCAACAGAACTCCACTGGCCATCACATACAGTCCTCAGCTAAAACCTCTCCAACACATCATCAGTAATGTACAACCCATCCTGGACAACGATCCCTCACTTTCACAGGCCTTGGGAGGCAGGACAGTCCTCGCCCACAGACAACCTGCCAACCTGAAGCATATTCTCACCAGCAACTACACACCGCACCATAGTAATTCTAACTCAGGAACCAATCCATGCAACAAACCTCGATGTCAACTCTGCCCACATATCTACACCAGCAACACCATCACAGGACCTAACCAGATCAGCCATGCCATCACCGGTTCATTCACCTGCACATCCACCAATGTAATCTATGCCATCATGTGCCAGCAATGCCTCTCTGCTATGTACATCGGCCAAACTGGACAGTCCGTACATAAAAGGATAAATGGACACAAATCAGATATTAGGAATGGCAATATACAAAAACCTGTAGGAGAACACTTCAACCTCCCTGGACACACAATAGCAGATTGAAAGGTAGCCATCCTGCAGCAAAAAAACTTCAGGACCAGACTTCAAAGAGAAACATACATTAAGCCAGTGGTTTTCAACCTTTTTTCATTTGCAGACCTCGAAAAAATTTCAAATGGAGTTGTGGTCACCTTTGAAAATCTTAAACATAGTCTGTGGATCCCCAGGGGTCTGTGGGTCACAAGTTGAAAACCACTACATTAAGCTATGTACTACAGTTTTGACCAGTCTGTCAAGTGCTGGTCTAAGCAGGAGCTGGGCTATGGTTTGTTTTCTTTTATTCCTTGTGAAAATGTCTCTCTTTTATTAGAGAGACAAGGTTGGTGAGGTAATATTTTCTATCGGACCAACTTCTGTTGGGGAGAGAGACAAGCTCTCAAGCTTTCACAGGTTCTTCAGGTCTGGGAAACATACTCAGTGTCACAGCTAAATATAATGACAGGTTTCAGAGTAGCAGCCGTGTTAGTCTGTATCCGCAAAAAGAAAAGGAGGACTTGTGGCACCTTAGAGACTAACAAATTTATTTGAGCATAAGCTTATGCTAGTCTCTAAGGTGCCACAAGTCCTCCTTTTCTTTTAGCTAAATATAAGGTGAAAGATTGTTTGGCATAAGTAGTTAACACATATTTCAAGGGACCATTCCAGGGAAAGTGGCCCATTAACACTCCTCCAGTCATCAGGGAAAGGAAGGATGCGGGAAGGCAGCTTGGAGGGGGATTGTTAGTGGGTTGTAATAAGCCATAAATCCAGTGTGTCTGTTCAGTCCATGATTTTTAGTACCTAGCAAAGTTATGGATTTAACTTCACCTGGAATGGGTGCTTGAAATACTGTATGTGTTAACTACTTATGCTAAACTATCTGTTCCACCTATATTTGTATTGTATTTAGCTGTGACACTCTAATATATTTCCCTGACCAGAAGAAGAGCTCTGTGTAAGCTTGAAAGCTTGTCCCTCTCACCAACAGAAGTTGGTCCAATAAAAGATATTAATTACCACCCTGTCTCTCTAATATTCTGGGACCAATATGGCTACAACAACAATCTCTTTTTATTGAAAGTTTTGCCTAGTTAAGGAATTAGTGTTGGTGCTTTGGGGTTCTTCAATACACCTCAAATAAATACTGCACAGTAAGAGACATCCTGAGTCCTAACTGGGCATTACATCTTGCATTAAACGGGTTAAAATTGGACTGGACAGTTCTATTTTTGGCAAGAAATCTGTTTCTCTTAGTTAAATTCAGACTTTTATCTTTGAGAAAAGCTGTAAGAGAATTTTCCTGATTTTAACTTATTTTGCCATGAATTTCTGCCATATTTTGGACATGCTTCAAATGGAGGTTGGAATATAAACAGCAGAAGAAACAACAACTAAGAGAACAAAGTTGACAAGCCAAAGGCCGCAACTGTTTTGATTTTAACTGTGTTTGACTGGAATTGTAGGTTGACCACGCAGTACCGCCAGTCTCCAAAAATACAAAATTAAATTGCAGCGCTATGTGTTGTGCTATAAACTCTTTATCCCCAACTAGGGACATTTGGGTTGTTTTTTGGGTTTTTTTTCCACCCCAAACCTGAAGGCAGGGACTGAAACAAAATTAAAGACACCAGCAATGCACCAATCAGATGCAAAGGCCTAATTCAGTGTTTTCCAAACACTGGGTCCCCACCCATCAGTAGTTTGAAGGAAGATTCTAGGTTGGTCCCATGCCAGGGATTGGAGAGGGAAGCCCAGGCTCTTCCAAGGGGCTTAGGGGTCAAGGCCAGTGAAGGTCTCAGGGCAGGGATTGGAGAGAGAGCCCACCCTGAAGCAGTAGCCCCTGTCTTCTGGGGCTGGACCCAGATTTCTGGTGCACAGGGTTTCAATGTCACTCATTCAGATTTGGCCAGGTCACCTCACTGTCATGACAGTGTTTGTTTGAAACCTGAGTGGCGCTGTGACCCCATGCACCAGGTCACAACTGCAATACCTGGAGTTGGAAGCCAGGCCCAGCCCTGCAGGACAAGAGCCACTGCTGTGGGGTGAGTGAGGCGTGAGCTCAGTCTCCAATCAGGGCCTCCACTCCGTACCAGGATGGGATTATGGTTGCAGTGCCATGGTGGAGGGTGCTGCTACAGGAGGTCAGTGCCCCCTTGGCAGGGGAAGGAGGAGGAGAAAGACTCTGACCTATTATTTTGTCCCCCCCACACAAATATGGAACCTGAGTAGGTCGCAAAAAAAGACAAAAAGGCAGTTGGTGGGTCATCTCAGTAAAAAGTACAAACAATGTGTGCCATTGTTCTTCCAAGACTTCTTTTTGAACACGCTCATGTCCAGCCATAATGATAAGAGGTGGCTGAATTGCTTAGAGAAAGCTAAGCTCCTCCATCTCCAAAACTCTGAGCACTTTTAGAACCCTACCCTTGTTTAAGTTCTGGGACAGGAGGCTGTATTTTAGCCATTAATTTGTTTGTTTGTGCATCAAAAATATTTATAGTAAATAATGGTCAGAAAGAGGACAAAAATCAAATATGGGCATCAGAGACTAGGACTGTATGTACATCATCTATTTGGCTCTCTTTCCTGATTATTTGTATAAATAATTATTCAGTTCTGCATGATGAATACCAGTTGAATAATTACAAATTCTGTTAAACTGCCATTCTTGCAATATTTCCTCTGCAAATGCAAATATGCAGCAGTGCATTTCCTTGGTAATATTGCTGAATAAATATCTCTGTTGTTGTGTGTAGTGGGGTGGCTGCCCCACTCCTAGATGGGGCTTCAGCAGGCCAGGGAGGTGGTGCAGGTGGCGGCCAATCAGAGAAGGTCTGCTAGGGAGCCAATCAGAGGCTGAGTTAGAGACAGCCAATAAGAGTCAGACTCAGACATATATAAAGGCTGCCCAGGAAGGGAGTGGGTAGTCTCTCCTTGCTGGTCAAGGGAGGAGGACTGGCTCCTAGGCTGAAAGGTAGCACCTTGGCCAGAGCAGTGCTGGGGAAGGCTAGAAGGAGCTGGGGAGCTCTGACCAAGGAAAACCCCAGGTTGCTGGTCTAGGACAGGCAGGGGCATAGGGCTGAAGGGGAAGTAGCCCAGGGACAATAGCAGGGTGAGGTGAGAGAAGGAGGCAGAGAGGCTGCTGCTAGAGGGTCCCTGGGTTGGGACCCAGAGTAGCAGGTGGGCCTGGGTCTCCTTCCCCTTGTGCTACACCTGGCTGAAGAGGAGCATGGCCTGATCCAGGCTGTGGCTGGTCCCTGTGATAAGGCTGCAGCTGGCCACTACAACAGGTACAGATTATGGACTGCTGGTACTACCAAACCCCTGGAAGGGGGTGAGACTGGAACAGTAGGCACTGCTAGAGGGCAGTGTCCTGAAGAGAACACTGCTGAGCGGGGAGCAACAAAAGTCCCTGGAGCAGCTGAAGGGCAAGGCACCATGTGAAAAAGGTGGTCCATGACTTGACAGAGCTAATTCCTGGAGCAACCAGTGGGAGGTGCCAGCGGTAGTGAGTCCTAACCCTGTCACATTGTGGTTTAGATTTGAGGCACTGGTTCCCAGAACATAGGCGTCTGGGATTTTATTGAACTGTGAGCTGAAAGTTTTTTTTGTGAACAAAATATTTAGCTCTGTGGGCAGTTCCAGAACACTTGTGTGCATGTTGATTTATGATACTTGCTCTCATCCTCTCCAGCAGCATGAAATCTGAGAGAGTTGATCTAGCAGAGTTTATTCTGCTGCCATCCAGTTAACGTCTCATGACAGAAGGCAGGCATCAAGCCTAGCATGTTAAAAATATTTTGGGGCAGGGAGGTTTTGACCTCAAGCTGTCTTTTTGTCTTTCCAAATAGTTGAGGTGTTTAGTCCATACATTAGTCTGGGTTTGTGTTTTGATCATTGTAGTATCTTTCAAAGCTAGAGAGGAGAGTCTATAGATAAAGAACAGAAATGGATCTGGCTCTAATTATGAATAATATTCATTCATTACTCCATCTGGAAAAGAGGCATAATAATACTTCCGTGCTACACAAGTGTTGTGAATTAATTTATAAGTGTTTGTAAAGTGCTCCAAGATCTTCAGATGAAAAGCACTATATAAGTGCATAGTTTCACTACCATTTTAGTGGTTTAGTAAGAAGGGCTATATATCTAAATAGCACATATGGCATCCGATATCCAGCCCATTAGGTATTTTAGTTGGGCTGCCTGATTAATATTAAGAACATAAGAATGGCCTTACTGGGTCAGACCAAAGGTCCGTCCAGCTCAGTATCCTGTCTACCCACAGTGGCCAATGCCAGGTGCCCCAGGGGGAGTGAACCTAACAGAAGGATCAAATGATCTCTCTCCTGTCCTCCATCTTTACCCTCTGACAAACAGAGGCTAGGGACACCATTCCTTATTCATCCTGGCTAACAGCCATTAATGGACTTAACCTCCATGAATTTATCCAGTTCTCTTTTAAACCCTGTTACAGTTCTAGCCTTCACAACATCCTCGGGCAAGAAGTTCCACAGGTTGACTGTGCTGAGTGAAGAAGAACTTCCTTTTATTTGTTTTAAACCCATTAATTTCATTTGGTGGCCCCCTAGTTCTTATATTATGGGAACAAGTAAATAACTTTTCCTTATTCACTTTCTCCATACCACTCATGATTTTATATACCTCTATCATATCCCCCCTTAGTCTCCTCTTTTCCAAGCTGAAAAGTCCTAGCCTCTTTAATCTCTCCTCATATGGGACCCGTTCCAAACCCCTAATCATTTTAGTTGCCCTTCTCTGAACCTTTTCTAATGCCAGTATATCTTTTTTGAGATGAGGAGTCCACATCTGTACATGGTATTCAAGCTGTGGGCATACCATGGATTTAAGGGCAATAAGATATTCTCTGTCTTATACTCTATCCCTTTTTTAATAATTCCAAAAATCCTGTTTGCTTTTTTGACAGCCACTGCACACTGCGTGGATGTCTTCAGAGAACTATCCATGATGACTCCAAGATATCTTTCCTTGAATTAATATGCAAACTAGATACCATTAACTTCAGTTTGAATAGAGACTGGGCATGGCTGGTTCATTACACATATTGAATCTATTTCGCCATGTTAAGTATCCTCACACCTTCTTGCCAACTGTTTAAATGGGCCATCTTGATCGCTACAAAAGTTTTTTCTCCTGCTGATAATAGCTCATCTTAATTAATTAGCCTCTTACAGTTTGTATGGCAACTTCCACCTTCTCTGTGTGTGTGTGTATATATATATATATATATACACTTCATCAGATGCATAGAATGGAACATATAGTAAGAAGTGGGCTGTAGTCCACAAGCTTATGCTCTAAAAAATTTGGTAGTCTCTAAGGTGCCACAAGTACTCCTGTTCTTCTTGCAGATACAGACTAACACGGCTGCTACTCTGAAACCTGTTTCCTGATTAGTTGTAGCTAAATTAGCCCCCATCATATTGTATGTATAGTTGGGGTTATTTTTTCCAATGTGCATTACTTTAACTTTATCCACATTAAATTTCATTTGCCATTTTGTTGCCCCATCACTTAGTTTTGTGAGATCTTTTTGAAGTTCTTCAGTCTGCTTTGGTCTTAACTATCTTGAGCAGTTTAGTATCGTCTGCAAACTTTGCCACCTCACTGTTTACCCCTTTCTACAGATCAATTATGAACAAGTTGAATAGGATTGGTCCTAGGACTGACCCTTGGGGAACACCACTAGTTACCCCTCTCCATTTTGAAAATTTACCATTTATTCCTACCCTTTGTTCCCTGTCTTTTAACCAGTTCTCAATCCATGAAAGGATCTTCCCTCTTATCCCATGACAACTTAATTTACATGAGGCCTGTGGTGAGGGACCTTGTCAAAGGCTTTCTGGAAATCTAAGTAGACTATGTCCACTGGATCCCCCTTGTCCACATGTTTGTTTGACCCCTTGAGAGACCCCTAATAGATTAGTAAGCCATGATCTCCCTTTACAGAAACCATGTTGACTTTTGCCCAACAATTTATGTTCTGCTTGTCTGACAATTTTATTCTTTACTTTTGTTTCAACTAATTTGCCCGGTACTGATGTTAGACTTACCGCTCTGTAAGGGATGACCTCTAGAGGCTTTTTTAAATATTGGCATTATATTAGCTATCTTCCAGTAATTGGGTACAGAAGCTGATTTTACAGGACAGGTTACAAACCATAGTTCTGCAATTTCACATTAGAGTTCTTTCAGAACTCTTGGGTGAATGCCATCTGGTCCCGGTGACCTGTTACTGTTTATCAATTAATTCCAAAACCACCTAGTGTCACTTCAATCTGTGACAATTCCTCAGATTTGTCACCTACAAAGGACAGCTCAGGTTTAGGAATCTCCCTAACATCCTCAGTCATGAAGTCTGAAGCAAAGAATCCATTTAGTTTCTCTGCAATGACTATCGTCTTTAAGTGCTCCTTTTGTATCTCAATCACCCAGGGGCCCCACTGGTTGTTTAGCAGGCTTCCTGCTTCTGATGTACTGAAAAAAACATGTTACCTTTTGAGGTTTTGGCTAGCTGTTCTTCAAACTCCTTTTTGGCTTTTCTTAGTCCATTTTTACACTTAATTGACAGTGTTTGTGCTCCTTTCTATTTACCTTACTAGTATTTGACTTCCACTTTTTAAAGCCTTTTATCTCCCACTGCTTCTTTTACATGGCTGTTAAGCCATGGTGGCTCTTTTTTAGTTTTTTACTGTGTTTTTTATATTGAGGTTTGGAAAGTTAGCCTTTGATTTCTTTGCTGTCCTGCAGATGTTTGCATTTGCCCTTCAGTCTAACCCTATGCTACCTATCATCTCTCATTAACTGAGATCTGTTCCCTCAGTGATGCCAGCCTTCATCACCCACTTCTTAAATTTTCAAACAAGAACCTTCATGCTCTCTCCCGTACTACCCCTCATGCTTGAGGCGCTCCCACATAAACATTGTACTCTTTCAAGTCCTTCCTTAAAACTTGCCTCCTCCAGGATGCCTGCCAAACTCTTGACAATGGTTAAATGGCTGGTGTAAGACATGCCAACCGATGAAGTGAGCTGTAGCTCACGAAAGCTCATGCTCAAATAAATTGGTTAGTCTCTAAGGTGCCACAAGTACTCCTTTTCTTTTTGCGAATACAGACTAACACGGCTGCTACTCTGAAACCAACCACCTTGTGCTCCCCCTGTCTGAATCCAGCTGTTATCTCTTTTATGATGCTTAAATTGTAAGCTCCTTTGGGCAAGGACCATCTTTTGTTCAGTGTCTGTACAGTGCCTAGCAAAATAGGGTTCTGGTTCCTGACTAGGCTTCTAGGTGCTTCTGCAATACAAATAAAATAATAGTATTTGGTTCTGACTCTTTTCCCCATATTATGTCAAAAGTTTGGAGCAAGCTTGTGGGGCACATCAGGTTAGATACTAGAAAAGGATCAAAAATCCTAATAGGATATTCATTTCAATAGTTCCTGCTGTATTTGCTAGGTGGAATATTTTACTGATGGCCAAGGCAAGTTTTGAAATACCTCATTTAATTAACTAATAGCATGTGACCTATACAAGAAAACAGTATTGATGCTGTTAAAACCTAGCCCACCTGTTTTCTGTCTCAGTTTCTGCAACTGTTCTCTGCCTTGGTATGAGAATTTGAGATTAATAGAAATTGTGGCAACTTCAGACTTACTGCTGAGATCTAACTCTTTATAGAAACTTAGTGGTAGAATTAAAGATTCACTTCTATTCTAACATTCTCAAATTGCTGCTATTCATCATATATACTGATGTTCACTCTAGCATTCCAAGATATGCTTCTTACTCCATTTGTAGGAGTCTAGATCCCAGATTCCTCAGGAATGTTCATCTAATAGCACTTTTCATCAGATCTCAAAGTGCTTTACCAAGGAGGTCAGTATCATTAACACCATTTTAGAGGTGGGGAAACTGAGCCAGAAAGAGAGTGACTTTCCCAAGGACCCAGCAGCCCCGTGGCAGAGCCAGAAACAGATCCTAGGTCTCAGTCCAGTGCTCTATTCCTACACCACACTACCTTCCATCATAGCTTCTGTGTGTTAGGGACTGGGATGTGGGCAGTTGTGCCTAGTGGTCAGAACAAGAGTTTGTAGCCAGGTGCCAGAGCCAAGGGTCTCAGCTGGAGTCAGAAACCAGGAGTAAATAAAGAAGTGTTATTTACTCCTCATAACACAAGAGCTAGGGGTCACAATTTTTATAGGCAGCAGATTTTAAAACTCAGAAAAGGAAGTATTTTTTCACACAACAGTCAACCTGTGAAACTCCTTGCCAGAGGATGTTGTGAAGGCCAAGAACATAACAGAGTTCAAAAAAACTAGATAAGTTTCATGGAGGATAGGTCCAATGAATGGCTATTAGCCAGGATGGGCAGGGATGGTGTCCCTAGCCTCTGTTTGCCAGAAGCTGGGAATGGGCAACAAGGGATGGATCACTTGTTTGTTACCTGTTCTGTTCATTCCCTCTGGGGCAGCTGGCACTGGCCACTGTTGGCAGACAGGATACTGGGAGAGATGGACCTTTGGTCTGACCCAGTATGGCCGTTCTTATAAGTCAGAGCCTAGGGTTAGAGGCCAGGAGCCAAAGCCAGGAGTCAGACAGGGTAACTGGAGAGAGGCAAGGCAGGATCCAATTCAAAAGCAAGGCTAGGAACAAGCAGGCAAAGCAACTATCCTAGCCATGGGCTGAGCAGCCAGCACCCTCCTGCTACTAATGATCTTAAGAGCAAAAAGAAAAGGGGTACTTGTGGCACCTTAGAGACTAACCAATTTATTTGAGTATAAGCTTTCGTGAGCTACAGTTCACTTCACTGGATGCATCCCATGAAGTGAGCTGTAGCTCACAAAAGCTTATGCTCAAATAAATTGGTTAGTCTAAGGTGCCACAAGTACTCCTTTTTTCTTTTTGCAAATACAGACTAACACGGCTGCTACCCTGAAACCGATCTTAAGAGCTGGTCTGCTGATCCCCTCTGTCAGTTAGGCAGTTTGGCCAATTGGGTAGCTCAAATGGGCCCAGCTGTGGTCATTAGACTCCCTGGGGTTAAGCTAGCAAGTAAGCAGGCTATCAATGGGTGGTTATTCCTGATACTATCTCAAACTGTTTATTAGGCTGAATTCCTCTTAGACTAAAGTTTGGATCTAGAGGTGTTTTGGTTTATGCTGTATAGCTAGGACATGAATATATAGGTGCTGGAACTAGGGGTGCTGGAAGTGGTTTCCATCATATACAGGGTTTACTGTTTGGTTCAATGTCTCTCAGCCCCCCCACCATGCAAATTGTTCCAGCACCCCTGCATAAATATAGAAGAGACTTTTAGTTTGCCATCATTCTGTTTCCTTTTTTTAATTTTCCTATTGCAAAGAAGAATGTATCCCTTACAGAAAAGATGGCTATCAGCTTGCTGTAATGAAGTCATCATTCTGTACCCAAACATGGAAGAGAAATATCCCTAGTATTTCTCTGAAGAGCTCAATCTGTTTATACAAGTTTCTTACTGATTCATTTATTACACATAGAATTGCATGGATAATCTGACACCTAGTGTAGGCTTTTAATTTTTCAGGTAGAAGTGGACTGACTGGAGTTGCTATTACCTGAAAATCAGTGAGTATCTCTAGATTGCCCATTTAAAGTATTATGGTATAACCTTTTATCTCTCAACTGTTTGACAATCACATGTGAGAGACACTTGGTGTTGTCTTGTGGGAGGGAAAAATGAAGCTAAACATTTTGCTCAACATGGAAGTATTTCACATCTGGGAAAGGGAATTTGAGTTGCTCTGTTAACCCTGTAATGTTCTAACATTTACAATAAGCCACTTCAAATGATCCTTCAGTTACATTGGATAAGTGGAAATTTTATGCCTACTGTGACTCTCATGCCATTGAGATCTGATCTCTTTGCATCAAATGCAAATCACTAACCATGGTATGATTTTTTTGTCTATTAATTGTAATAAATCCTTAAGACAGTTTAAGGAAACAGCCTATGAATCTAGTTGTCTTTTTCAATTTAGCCACAAATTCAATCCAATTTAAATCAAGCACTCCAATTATCAGCTTGGTTCAGATGTTCAATTACAGTGGTCAGTCATGGGCTGAATGTTAAGTGAAAGCAGAATCTCATACCTGCAAAATTATTGTTATTACATTGCAGTAGTGGCCAGAGACCCTGATCATGGGTGCTAGGTGCTGCACAAAAAGATAATCACAAACCTGCCCCAAGCATTTTGTCTAACTAAAGACAAGACAGAGCAAGTGTAGTCTGTGTCTGTCATAAATATAAGGGGAAGGGTAAACCCCTTTGAAATTCCTCCTGGCCAGGGGAAAGCTCCTCTCACCTGTAAAGCGTTAAGAAGCTAAAGGTAACCTCGCTGGCACCTGACCAAAATGACCAATGAGGAGACAAGATACTTTCAAAAGCTGGGAGGAGGGAGAGAAACAAAGGGTCTGTGTCTGTCTGTCTGTATGCTGGTCTTGGCCAGGGATAGACCAGGAATGGAGTCTTAGAACTTTTAGTAAGTAATCTAGCTAGGTACGTGTTAGATTATGATTTCTTTAAATGGCTGAGGAAAGAATTGTGCTGAATAGAGTAACTATTTCTGTCTGTGTATCTTTTTTGTAACTTAAGGTTTTGCCTAGAGGGGTTCTCTATGTTTTTAATCTAATTACCCTGTAAGATATCTACCATCCTGATTTTACAGGGGGGATTTCTTAATTTCTATTTACTTCTATTTTCTATTAAAAGTCTTCTTGAAAAAAAACTGAATGCTTTTTCATTGTTCTCAGATCCAAGGGTTTGGGTCTGTGGTCACTTATGCAAATTGGTGAGGCTTTTTATCCAACATTTCCCAGGAAAGGGGGGGTGCAAGTGTTGGGAGGATTGTTCATTGTTCTTAAGATCCAAGGGTCTGGGTCTGTAGTCACCTAGGCAAATTGGTGAGGCTTTTTACCAAACCTTGTCCAGGAAGTGGGGTGCAGGGTTTTGGGAAGTATTTTGGGGGGAAAGACGTGTCCAAATAGCTCTTCCCCAGTAACCAGTATTAGTTTGGTGGTGGTAGCGGCCATTCCAAGGACCACGGGTGGAATACCTTGTACCTTGGGGAAGTTTTGACCTAAGCTGGTAAAGATAAGCTTAGGAGGTTTTTCATGCAGGTCCCCACATCTGTACCCTAGAGTTCAGAGTGGGGGAGGAACCTTGACATGGTGGCATAGTGGTGGGATTAACCTGAAATCATTTTGAGATCCAGTTGAGATTTTTTGAACTAGAAATACAGATTTTAAAAAGGAATTTGTTTTTCCTGTGGCTTTGAAGCAGCTTTGAAACTGAAAGCAGCTTGGGTTTTCCCTGCTTTGTGGCCAAGCAGAGACAAAAGGGGATTATCTTTGTGAATTGCAGGTTTTCTTTGCCTGGAGGCAGGGTACTTAACTCCTGCAGGGAAATTCAGTCTTCCAACCCAGAGTTTTTTTTTTCTTTTCTTCCAAAAAGTAAATAGGGGGGGTGTGCTCTACCCATTTGCCTGGAGACAAAAGTGGCAGGGTGTTTCTTTAGGATTTTGATTTTTTTGTTTTACAAGGAGCACAGGTTTGAAAGGGAATTTTTTTTTCTTTGGGCTGGGTAAGCAGGTTTCCAAGTAGTTGGAGGTTTTTTGCTTTAATTTGGGCCCAGAGCAGAGACAAGGGAATTGTCTTTTACTGTAGGCTGACAATCACTATCAGAGAATAGGTATTCTATTCCAGCACAGCAAAATTTTACAGCCAAGTTTTGTTTGTTTATTTCTAAACCTCGGGTGTAAAGTTAGTTAAAAACAGAGGTTAGAATGGCAAAATCCGCGGCTCGACTACAGCTCGAATTAGCCAAATTTCAGGCTGAGGAAAGACAAAGGGAACATGAAAGACAGAACTCATGCAGCTGAAGAAGGAACAAGAAAGGGAGGCAGAACAACACCAAGCGGCTGCTCACAGGAGAGCTATGGAAGCGAGGGACAAAGAACTGGAGGAGAAGGAAAAAGAGAGGAAGTATGTGGAGGAGATGGAGAAGATAAAGGCTCAGCAGAATATCCCAACAAACCCTAGTAATCCTTCTCCAAGTACCACTTCCCATCCCAGAAAGTTCCCCACCTACAAGGCAGGCGATGATACTGAGGCCTTCCTAGAAAACTTCGAAAGGGCCTGCCTTGGGTACAACATCTCTACTGACCAATACATGGTAGAGCTGAGGCCGCAGCTCAGTGGACCCTTAGCTGAGGTGGCAGCTGAAATGCCTAAAGAACACATGAACAAGTATGAACTGTTTAAATCCAAGGCGAGAGTCAGAATGGGGATAACACCCGAGCAGTCTCGTCGGAGGTTCAGAGCCCTAAGGTGGAAACCAGACATGTCATTTACCCGACATGCCTACCACATTGTGAAACATTGGGATGCCTGGATATCAGGAGCAAGTGTTGAATCTCCAGTAAATTTGCCCTTCCTAATGCAAATAGAACAATTCTTAGAGGGTGTTCCTGAGGAAATAGAAAGATACATCCTAGATGGGAAACCCAAAACTGTAATCGAGGCAGGAGAGATTGGAGCCAGATGGGTGGAGGTGGCAGAGAAGAAGAAAACTGGCCGCAGTTGGAGCGGAGACCAGAAGGGACCACCCCAGACCACACCCTATTACCGGGGGCCGCCCAAGGCCCCACCTACCTCCCAAAGAACCCTCCAGACCCCTTATCGTCCTGCCACCCCGTTCTCCAGCAACCCTCCTCGCCCCAGTGACCCGTCAGCTGGACGATGTTTTAAATGTAACGAGCTGGGGCATGTAAAGGCCAACTGCCCCAAGAACCCCAACAGATTACAGTTCATTGCACCGGAATCACACCAGAGGTCCACAGGCCCAGATAACTCCCAGATACCCTTGGAGCGGAGGGAAACTGTGAGTGTGGGCGGGAAGAAGGTCACCGCGTGGAGGGACACCGGAGCACAAGTGTCAGCTATCCATGCTTCCTTAGTGGACCCCAATTTAATCAACCCAGAGATCCAAGTGACGATTCAACCCTTCAAGTCCAACTCTTTCTATTTGACTACAGCCAAGTTGCCTGTCCAGTACAAGGGCTGGTCAGGAATGTGGACTTTTGCAGTCTATGATGATTATCCCATCCCCATGCTGTTGGGGGGGGGAAGACTTGGCCAATCATGTGAAGCAGGCCAAGAGGGTGGGAACGGTCACCCGCAGCCAGGCTAAACAAGCCGTGAGGCCTAGCTCTGTTCCGGAAACTGCTATCAGGACCCAGTCAGAGGTGATGGACCTGGACCTTACGCCAATGTCTGCAACAGCAGTAGTGGATCCAGTCCCAGAGACCCAGACGGAACCAGTCCCAGAACCGGAACCAGCCGAACAACCAACACCAGACCCTGTGTCAGCACTGAATCCAGTACTTGCAACCTCAACACCAGAGGGCCCCACTGAACCTGAACTGGCAGCAGCCGATAACCCTACACAAGAGGCTCAGCCGGAGCCTGAATCCCAACATAGTGCACCAGCGGAGAGCGGTTCACAGTCAACAGAAACAGCTCCATCCCCTATATTGCTTCCAGAGGGACCAAGCCTAGGTCCACAATCCAATGAGGGACTGATGTCTCCAGCATCAAGGGAACAGTTCCAGACCGAACAGGAAGCAGATGAAAGCCTCCAGAGAGCTTGGACAGCGGCACGGAGCAACCCACCGCCTCTCAGCTCTTCTAATCGATCCAGGTTTGTTGTAGAAAGTGGACTTTTATACAAGGAAACTCTTTCTGGTGGACACCAGGAAGACTGGCATCCTCAGACAGTTGGTAGTTCCAACTAAATACCGGGCCAAGCTCTTGAGCTTAGCCCACAATCACCCTAGTGGCCATGCTGGGGTGAACAGGACCAAAGACCGTTTGGGGGGGTCATTCCACTGGGAGGGAATGGGCAAGGATGTTTCTACCTATGTCCAGTCTTGTGAGGTGTGCCAAAGAGTGGGAAAACCCCAAGACCAGGTCAAAGCCCCTCTACAACCACTCCCCATCATTGAAGTTCCATTTCAGCAAGTAGCTGTGGATATTCTGGGTCCTTTTCCGAAAAAGACAGCCAGAGGAAAGCAGTACATACTGACTTTCATGGATTTTGCCACCCGATGGCCAGAAACAGTAGCTCTAAGCAACACCAGGGCTAAAAGTGTGTGCCAGGCACTAGCAGACATTTTTGCCAGGGTAGGTTGGCCCTCCGACATCCTCACAGATGCAGGGACTAATTTCCTGGCAGGAACTATGAAAAACCTTTGGGAAGCTCATGGGGTAAATCACTTGGTTGCCACTCCTTACCACCATCAAACAAATGGCATGGTGGAGAAGTTTAATGGAACTTTGGGGGCCATGATACGTAAATTCGTAAATGAGCACTCCAATGATTGGGACCTAGTGTTGCAGCAGTTGCTCTTTGCCTACAGAGCTGTACCACATCCCAGTTTAGGGTTTTCCCCATTTGAACTTGTATATGGCCGTGAGGTTAAGGGGCCATTGCAGTTGGTGAAGCAGCAATGGGAGGGATTTACACCTTCTCCAGGAACTAACATTCTGGACTTTGTAACCAACCTACAAAACACCCTCCGAACCTCTTTAGCCCTTGCTAAAGAAAACTTACAGGATGCTCAAAAAGAGCAAAAAGCCTGGTATGATAAACATGCCAGAGAGCGTTCCTTCAAAGTAGGAGACCAGGTCATGGTCTTAAGGGCGCTCCAGGCCCATAAAATGGAAGCATCGTGGGAAGGGCCATTCACGGTCCAGGAGCGCCTGGGAGCTGTTAATTATCTCATAGCATTCCCCACCTCCAACCGAAAGCCTAAGGTGTACCATATTAATTCTCTAAAGCCCTTTTATTCCAGAGAATTAAAGGTTTGTCAGTTTACAGCCCAGGGAGAAGATGATGCTGAGTGGCCTGAAGGTGTCTACTACGAAGGGAAATGTGCTGGTGGTGTGGAAGAGGTGAACCTCTCCATGACCCTTGGGCGTATGCAGCGACAGCAGATCCAGGAGCTGTGCACTAGCTACGCGCCAACGTTCTCAGCCACCCCAGGACTGACGGAACAGGCATACCACTCCATTGACACAGGTAATGCTCACCCAATTAGGGTCCAACCTTACCGGGTGTCTCCTCAAGCTAAAACTGCTATAGAACAGGAGATGTTACAGATGGGTGTAATCCACCCCTCTGAAAGTGCATGGGCATCTCCAGTGGTTCTAGTTCCCAAACCAGATGGGGAAATACGTTTTTGCATGGACTACCGTAAGCTAAATGCTGTAACTCGCCCAGACAACTATCCAATGCCATGCACAGATGAACTGTTAGAGAAACTGGGACGGGCCCAGTTCATCTCTACCTTGGACTTAACAAAGGGGTACTGGCAGGTACCGCTAGATGAATCTGCCAAGGAAAGGTCAGCCTTCATCACACATCTCAGGCTGTATGAATTTAATGTACTCCCTTTCGGGCTGCGAAATGCACCCGCCACTTTCCAAAGACTTGTAGATGGTCTCCTAGCGGGATTAGGAGAATATGCAGTCGCCTACCTTGACGATGTGGCCATATTTTCGGATTCCTGGGCAGACCACCTGGAACATCTACAAAAAGTCCTTGAGCGCATAAGGGAGGCAGGACTAACTGTTAAGGCTAAGAAGTGTCAAATAGGCCTAAACAGAGTGACTTACCTTGGACACCAGGTGGGTCAAGGAACTATCAGCCCCCTACAGGCCAAAGTGGATGCTATCCAAAAGTGGCCTGTCCCAAAGTCAAAAACAGGTTCAATCCTTCTTAGGCTTGGCCGGTTATTACAGACGATTTGTACCGCACTACAGCCAAATCGCTGCCCCACTGACAGACCTCACCAAAAAGAAACAGCCAAATGCTGTTCAGTGGACCGGAAAGTGTCAGAAGGCCTTTAACAAGCTTAAAGCGACACTCATGTCTGACCCTGTACTAAGGGCCCCAGACTTTGACAAACCGTTCCTAGTAACCACAGATGCATCCGAGCGTGGTGTGGGAGCAGTTTTAATGCAAAAAGGACCTGATCAAGAATTCCACCCTGTAGTGTTTCTCAGCAAAAAACTGTCTGAGAGGGAAAGCAACTGGTCAGTCACTGAAAGAATGTTATGCCATTGTCTACGCTCTGGAAAAGCTACGCCCATATGTTTGGGGACGGCGTTTCCACCTGAAAACCGACCATGCTGCACTAAAATGGCTTCACACCGTCAAAGAAACTAACAAAAAACTTCTTCGGTGGAGTTTAGCTCTCCAAGATTTTGATTTCGACATCCAACACATCTCAGGAGCTTCTAACAAAGTGGCTGATGCACTCTCCCGTGAAAGTTTCCCAGAATCAACTGGTTAAAATCGTCCTTAAGATGTGGAAAATATTGTTAGTCTTTAT
The DNA here is from genome assembly GCF_965152235.1 of Eretmochelys imbricata. Lineage (NCBI taxonomy): Eukaryota > Metazoa > Chordata > Testudines > Cheloniidae > Eretmochelys > Eretmochelys imbricata. The sequence continues at coordinate 24,057,521 of NC_135574.1, forward strand.
GTACTTGGTAGTATATTTAGAGATGCATGTGTCTTATTAACTCTGTTTTTCCTAGAGCTCCAGGAAGAAATCCCAGCCAGTGTTTCACCCTAGCTGAGATTTGGGGGGTGTGTCATAAATATAAGGGGAAGGGTAAACCCCTTTGAAATTCTTCCTGGCCAGGGGAAAGCTCCTCTCACCTGTAAAGGGTTAAGAAGCTAAAGGTAACCTCGCTGGCACCTGACCAAAATGACCAATGAGGAGACAAGATACTTTCAAAAGCTGGGAGGAGGGAGAGAAACAAAGGGTCTGTGTCTGTCTGTCTGTATGCTGGTCTTGGCCAGGGATAGACCAGGAATGGAGTCTTAGAACTTTTAGTAAGTAATCTAGCTAGGTATGTGTTAGATTATGATTTCTTTAAATGGCTGAGGAAAGAATTGTGCTGAATAGAGTAACTATTTCTGTCTGTATCTTTTTTGTAACTTAAGGTTTTGCCTAGAGGGGTTCTCTATGTTTTTAATCTAATTACCCTGTAAGATATCTACCATCCTGATTTTACAGGGGGGATTTCTTTATTTCTATTTACTTCTATTTTCTATTAAAAGTCTTCTTGAAAAAAACTGAATGCTTTTTCATTGTTCTCAGATCCAAGGGTTTGGGTCTGTGGTCACGTATGCAAATTGGTGAGGCTTTTTATCCAACATTTCCCAGGAAAGGGGGGGTGCAAGTGTTGGGAGGATTGTTCATTGTTCTTAAGATCCAAGGGTCTGGGTCTGTAGTCACCTAGGCAAATTGGTGAGGCTTTTTACCAAACCTTGTCCAGGAAGTGGGGTGCAGGGTTTTGGGAAGTATTTTGGGGGGAAAGACGCATCCAAATAGCTCTTCCCCAGTAACCAGTATTAGTTTGGTGGTGGTAGCGGCCATTCCAAGGACCACGGGTGGAATACTTTGTACCTTGGGGAAGTTTTGACCTAAGCTGGTAAAGATAAGCTTAGGAGGTTTTTCATGCAGGTCCCCACATCTGTACCCTAGAGTTCAGAGTGGGGGAGGAACCTTGACAGTGTCTAACAAGGTTGAAGCAAGAAGCAATACAATCATGCAGTTACATAAACAATTCAAATGTCACCTATATGTACCAATGTCAATAAATAGATTATCAGTACAATGAATATTACTACTTCATAGACACATATGAATTCAAGGGCAGAATTTGACTCCTTACCCTGCTATAGGCTCAAACAAATTCAAACTGAAGTTCAACCCCATCTGGGTTCATGTCTGTCAAGGCAAATACCCCACTCTGGCACTTTGAGTGCAGAAGGTGGGGGTCTGCAAGGACTCTAAAAATTAATACTGGCCACTCCAGGCTAATATTAATTCCTAAAGTTAGTTTTTCTCTGACCTTAGCTGGGTAGATGCTGCCATAACCCAAATGCAAAACCCCTTGGAACTCAGGAAGGTACACTTGAGAATTCCTTCCTGTAGGGTACCCTCAAGCCCCCCCTCCGGAGAAGAGCTGAGAAAGGAAAACAAAAATCAGCTGTTGCTACCAGCTAATTAAGCATGTTCACAAAACTCTTAGGACACAACTCCAATCCTGTTCTGAAAGATAAAATTTATTAAAAACAAAAAAGAAAATACTTCTGGCTCTTAGGCGTTTACTAGATTTAAAAATCCCACTTACAAAAATTAAATGTCAAGAATAACCTTCTTGAGGTCCAGCTTAACGGTTATAAGTAAAACAAAAGCATCTGGGGTTAGCACAGAGCAGTCCACAAGCCAATAAGAAATAACCCTAATCGTGTCTTCCTAGACCTTCCCTGACTTACTTATCTGGGCTTTCAGATAAGCAATCTCTAGGTATGATCTGATGGGTTTCCATACCTGGCTTAAAGCTTACTGCATCATAGTTCAGCCCTGTTCCTGCTCTGTCTCCTCTCTCCAGAGAACAACAGAAAACAAAGGGAAAGGTGTGTGTTTTTTTTTCCCAAATTTTAAAAAGTTTTAGCCCTCCCATGGGCTCTTTTGGTCAAGTGCCCACTCCCTTCCTTTTACCTGTGGACTTAACTCTTTACAGATAAAGCAAGTAGAGAACTACCACCAAGAAAGATTCTATAGCTAGCTGGCTGGCTGGGTGTCGACAGAAAAGAGCTACCCGCGCTCTCTCTTCTTCCCCCTCCCCCCCCCCCCCAATATCACACTGTCAGACCACACATTTTACATAATTGATTGCAAAACCATAAATCAGCCTTGGTTTGCTTGAAAATGGGCTCAATCACCTTGAAGCGTTTATGCCCCTGTCAATAATGCTGGTCTGAATTTCAAGTTTGTAATAAAACCTGAAATCAAGCAGCTTTGGTGTGATCATATTGTATAGCTCTAGTATATACAGTAAACATATCTTCCCTTTGGTTCATAGTCTCAAGTATTAACACGTTCATAAAAGTTCCTCCTAAGACAAAACATACCTCTCCAAGATATGGCACCTATTCCAGTGTAGTTCAGTCAAGTGTTTCCTTTAGTTATCTGAACATCTTTCAATAAAGAATACTCCCGAGGGCAGTTAGGAAGTGTAGATGTAATACTTTGCCTTCCATCTGTCTGTATGAGTACAAATCAAAAGTAAAGAATAACTATAAAGTAGGGGAGTCAAGCATCCATACATAAAAATATTAATAAAGACAACAATTGTCTGTCTTTTTGTAAAAAATGGGTTGGGCATGAAGAGTGTATAACGTGAAGTGAGCCAGGTGAAATAATTTATCACGGGCTAGCCCAGAGCAAATTCAAAATGAAAAACAATTTTCAATTAACTGGTCATGCTACACTTACCTGAGGTTATGCTGCATAATCAATCAGGAAGAAGTGTTGTTTGCTTACTGTTTATATGCCAGATAATTCTAAAGCTCTTTTAAAATTAAAACTCTGTAAAAAGCCAAGAGAGAAAATGAGCTTCCCATTGGTGATTGATAGAAGTCAGCTGAATCTGTTGACGTGATTTAAATCCATTTAGCTGATGGATTTTAACTGATGGGCTGTGAAGTCATCCTTAAGCTATGGTCCCTTTAAAGTGCTCCAGTGGTTTCTATAATCACAAGCTACATTCAGCTCTCCTTATATTACTGCAGAAAGTGTAAGCATGCTGTTGTATAATTAAGATGATGGATTAGAGATTTTCAAAAGTGACTAGTGATTTTGGGTGCCTCCATTTTGAATGTGCAACTTGAAACACCAGGTGAAAGTGCTGATCAACTAACATTTAAATTAATGGGTGAGATCATGATGCCACTGAAGTTAATAAACCCTCTATGACTTCAGTGGAGCCAGGATGTCACTAACAATTTCTTTGCAGTGTCTCAACCAGAGAACCCAGATTCAGTTACTTTTGAAAATGTAACTTTTGATTATACCTCATTGTTTGTGCCTGTTTACATTATCTTTTATTCATTTGTTTGATGTGTCCAAACCAAACTACTTATCTAAACACCCCTGTAATTTTCAAAAATACATTGCCTAGATGATAGCTAGATGCAATGATGACTCATGTAGAAAAAATACACAGAGATAAATGATTAAGTTGTTCACATGACTTCCATAAGTGAAGTCAATTGCTTTTAAATAATACTAACTGTAAACAGATTTAAGAAATATAAACACTAATATTGTAGTTATATAGAATAAATGATGAGGGTATAATGCTTTTATTGGAAGAAGAGCTACACTGTGCACAAGTATTAAAACACTGAGTTATGCAAGTCATCTCCAGGCAGTACCTATAAAATCTCTATACCACCACATACCATGCTATTTTACTTTAGCATTTAACAATATTCATTGAAATAGTTTTTCATCTCTCTCCTCTTCTAACTCCAGGTTGTTTTAATGACCACCTACAGGCTTCACATTCAGAGAAATATTTGGATGCAGATATGTAAAACAGGTTTTCTATATATTAAAGTTTTGATTTTAGGTTCCAATGTCCTGCAAAAGGCTAGATATAAAATGCGTTTATCTCTCTCACGTGCGCACACACACTTTCTATTTTTTGTAATACACACACCCAAAATATAGAATCCCAATTGTCTAAGCTGATATAGCTGGTTTTTCTAATCCTTATAGTTCATGAAACAATAATACTTTGTCACTGAGGACTGCTTTTTTTTATGCAGAATCCATTATGACCAAGTATTTTTAAATCAAGATAGGATTTTTTCCTAAAAGATCTGCTCTAGGAAATAGTTCTCAAAAGTTCTGTGGCCTGTGTTAGACAACAGGTCAGACTAAATGATCACCATGATCCCTTCTGGCCTTGGAATCTACATAGCAGGCTCATCTGCCAACTCTGCCCCCAGCCTTCTTCAGCCTCCCTCTCATAATATTGCCAATCCCAAGTGTACAGAAATCATTTGTTAGGCTCCAAAAATCAGGAGATTGATTTACAAATCACAAACTCTTCTTCTTATTTACCTTGGGATTTGGAGCCTTTGGGCTTCATATTTTCAAACTTCTCTGAAGTCTGAGAGTTAGAAACTTACTTTAAAAAAAAAAAGAAAGTTAAGAGACACACCAAATATTGCAAGGATCACAAAGTTTCAAAGCTGGCAACACTGCACACCTCTCCTTAGCTGCCTGCTTGCTCCTAGCCAACCCTCAGACCCATTCTATGTGTTATTGGCCTCTTTAGCAAAGTGGTGAATGCTAATTGGCTACTCACTCATCTTGGGTTTCCAGGCCATTGCCAGAGCCTCTCTAACATATTTTCTTTGGGAAAAGAGCAGAAAGCACCCCTGAACCATACTACTGCAAGTTAAGAGAATCCATGCTTTCCTGCTGCAGCCACTGCTACACTAAGCCCAGAGGCAGGAAACGTTCTCTAAGAGCTAGAGTCCCAAAGGAACTTAGGAGTTGCATACCTAACTTTCAGGTACCTATAAAACACCAGGATTCATGAAGCCTGAGCTGGACGTTACGGCTTCCTATACAACAAATGGAGGAAAATAGGTGCCTAAGAATGGGATTCACAACAGTCAGCAAGCTAAACTTGCCTATGGGAGACACCAAGGAGAGGGATGTGTCCTAAACCCACTCCCTCAGGATGTTCAGCACTTCTTAAGTCTGGGCTGGAGGATGGCAACTCCTTCTGTGTGGGGTTCTCCGCTGCACACACTCCCTTGGAGTTACTACCAAATGGTATTGGTGCCTAAGTAGTGAGGAGCACCTTACTTAGAACTTGAAGCCCAATAGTATTTAGAGTGCTCACCTGGGGTGTAAAAAATTCCCAGTCTAAGTCCTACTGCTACTACATCTCAGGTGTGTTCCCTAACCACTGGGCTAAGGGATATTCTGGTGCATGGTTCCCTCTGTCTACTGTTGAAGTGTCAATAAGCCTCACTGAAGTGTAAATAGTCAGTTTGAGGCAGTGAGGGGAGGAATACAAGCAAGAGAATAACTTTCTAGCCTGGTGATTAGAGCACTCACCTAGGAAGTGGGAGATCCAGGATCCAGTCCTTCTACTCCCGTGACTCTTTGTATAAATATTTAAAGTGGAACACCTTCAACAAGAGAGATTGAGGGAGCCCCACATCAGAATAATCCATAGATCAGAGGTGAGGGCACTCTAGTGAGAAGTAGCAGCTCCCTGTTCAAAGCCCTTCTATCCCTCAGACAGAAAGGAGACTTGAACCAGCAAAGCCCTGTCAGGGATGAACAGTAGTATGCCCTTGTTAGCATTTTTGGCACACAAGAATACCACATCACACCAGTACCAAAGAAGTCCAGAACAGGCACTGATCAGTAGAAGGACCATAACCCTGCTACCTGTGAGGGAACACCTGTTGCAGTCAAAGGCAAGAGATACCACTGTGAGGAAATGCAAGAAAACAGAGAAGACAGTCACTATAATATGACAGGTCAATCAAGGACTTACCAGCCCTGGAGACAGGCACTCCTGTGAGGATCCAGCCATCAGACAGACACCAGAAGGAGTGGACTAAAGGAGTCAGGAGGGATGCAGTGGCACTCAGGTCACACAACATGACTACGCAAGAGACCCAAGTGATCCAAATGAACAGGAGGCACTAACAAGCCAGCAGACACAACACCCTGAGAGAGCCTACAGAAATATAGAGATCAGAACAGAAAAAAGAAAACCATCCGGAGGCCGACCCCACAGGGAGGGATTTGAGACTCCGCAGAGAACAAGTTTACTAGACTCAAAGACAGGTGACAGACAGTGATAGGTCACTCCAAGTGTGGTTGCCTGTAGAGGAGACCAAAGTATTTAACTAGCAGAGTCTCTGGTAAAGACAAGACTTCAACTCAACTATGGCCTAGCAACCTCTGGCTGAAGGGACATGGGGTAGCATCTGGACATCAATTACTTATTTTTAAGGTTTACATTAAAATGTTTGTAAATAGGGGAGATGTATCCAGATCAGTGAAACTGGAGTCAGAGGGCCCACGATCCCTGGAGGGACAGTCATTGAATTACGGGACACCATGAGAACAGGGAACACAGGAAGCTGGAAGCACCTCAGCCATATGGACAGAGCAGCACACAGGGTTTAATAAAGTTTTGTTTGTTCAATGTAACCTGTATTCAGCTTCATTTACAGTGAATAAAACAATCTCTAAGAAGTGGGCCAGCTGCACCCATAGCCTCAGCCTGTCTTGCTACTCCTTCCCAGGGCCTCTTCCTGTAATACTATTCTTCTGAGATGCCCTCCCACTCTTTCTACAGCAGAAAGGGCTGGCACTCTTCTAGGCTTGGCTCCTAAACATCTTCACCTCCCCCATTTTTCTCTCTCAGTTCTGTTCTTTACCTCCCAGCAGTCCTGGCTCCTCATGACCTGACCCTTTGTCAAATGACTTCACTCATTGCCTTGGAGAGGCAAGCCAAATCTGGCACAAACACAGTTAACTCCCCCTTAGGGCCAGTTTGCCCAGTGACAGATAGGCTTTGAGGACACACACAAGAGTATGTCAAATGTGCTTCATAGCTTTACTGTAATTCTAGCTGGCCAGATAACCACAGCATATCTAGAGACTTAGGCTGAGATTTTCAACATCGTATAGGGCATTCAAATACCAAATTCTCATTCATTGTCTTCCAAGTCCCTTAGGCAACTTTATAAACTTCAGCCTTTGCATGAATAGAGTTGAGTTTAAGTGTCAGTTTAAAAATAGTTTGGTTAGATTTTTATTTTATTTATTTCAATTTAAAATAATAAATAGGCATTGATCTAATGCTGTAGGCTCACTGACATCATTAATAACATAATATCAATTAAAGAATGTGATAAAATAGTTTATTATTGTAAGCCTTTTTGGGGCAGGAACTGTCTCTTAATATACGTGTATTTGCAATGTCTACCACAATGGGAATCCAATTTCAGCTGGGGAATCTAGGTGCTACTGTAATACTTATAATTAATAATAATGAAGTGAGCTGTAGCTCACGAAAGCTCATGCTCAAATAAATTGGTTAGTCTCTAAGGTGCCACAAGTACTCCTTTTCTTTTTGCAAAGACAGACTAACACGGCTGTTACTCTGAAACCTAAAAAACACTTTATCCCACATGGCAAAAATACTAAGTCTATGATACGGACCACCCCACTTCTTGGATGACACAAAGCAAAAATAGGTTCTTTGCAACATGAAAAACCTTTGGGTTTTTTTAACTTTGCCGAGCATTTTCATCTGCAAGAGTAACTACTTGTTTGCTGTTCCCACTGTAGCTGGGGCTTCCCAAGTGGAATATGAGTAAGCATCCAGCATATTCCTAGCATTTGTCCAGTGGAGAGTGCAACTAGAGTATAGAGAATAAAAATCGTTCAACTGCCTTTGAAGGCCAATGTATAATGAACAGCCATTCTGAGGAAGCAGTGTTTATTTCTGATGTGGCTGGTAACTTGGATAGATCCTTCAGAAACTGACATTTCTCGAGTATTTCCCTTTTTTGGCTTGCACACTACTGATTTATACTGTAGGCAGGTAGTTTTGAATTAACCAAACGTCTTGGTTATCAGCAATTTATTAAAAAGTGATGGAGAACCATCATGGATGAGTAACCCAAAAAATTCATTTGTGGATAGAAAATTAGATTTGTGTCATCTCATCATTCAACACTATTGTAACCTGAGTCAGAAACAATGAAGACCTGGACCCACAAATGCTGTAAACTAGTTTAGCTCCACTGAAATCAAATGGCCTGTGCCGATTTACACCAGGTAGGGATCTGGTCCAAATTGCACTACTATAGAAGAGTGAAGAGGGAATGTGCCTACTATAATCTAAAAAGTGGCTCTGGGTTTTTGTTTGGGGCTTTTTTTTAAAAAAAGCCTTCATTGAATTTCATGTTCACTGTTTCTCAATCCAGATCACATTACATCAATGTATAAGTGGAAAAGGTGGGGTATATTTTTTTTGTTCTGGTTTGGTTTTGGTTTTGCTTGTTTCTAAGGACTTGTCTATATGGAAGTTTCACTAGTTATATGGGTATTTATTGAAGGAGTATAATTAAACCACTAGTTGTATTGGTATAACTTCTTGTGTGGAAACTTTTATTCCAGAATAAAAATGTCCACATAGGGAGTTATACCAGCATAACTACAGTAGTTTAAATTCGCACCGTAGTTTATACAATGATGGGTTCCATATTATTGTCACCTAAGAGAGAGATCTTTGAGTCATTGTGGATAGTTCTCTGAAAACTTCCACTCAGTGCACAGCAGCAGTAAAAAATGTTAACCGTATGCTACGAAATAACAGGACAGGGATAAAAAATAAGACAGTATAACTTTAGTGGCCAAGATGGAGTCTCCTCTGCAAGCAGCTCTGGCTAAGAAAAGGCACGCGCAGGAACACAGCAGGGAAAGTCCCTTCCTTCCCAGGGGCACCTGTTCCAAACCCCCCAGACTGAACGAACACAAACACAGTATAATGAATATAGGAAAGGGAAATATTTAATCACCGAGGAATGATGGGAGAAAAACTGGGGGAAAGATAAGGGGAGCAGTAAAATAGGGTTACATTCAACACAAGGCCCTGCAGGGGTAACGGTACTTCAGTCTGAAAGGGCAGACACCAAGCAAAGCATCTGCACTCAGTGTTCAGGAGTCCTGGGTAGAGTTCCAGTCTGGCAATGAGTCTTGGGTGCTCCTGGTCATTTTCAGTGCCAGTAAACTTTCCCCAACATACCCCTCTGGTGCCTGCTTCTGACACTCTCTGGAAACCCACACAGCAACAATCTCCCCACTTAGCTAGCTACAGCCTCCCTCGTTCCCAATGCAAAGTCACAAGCCCCAGTACTCACAGCCCCATACGGCTCTGGGCAGCGGTGATACTTTGTCCAGCTCTGGTTTATCCTTCTCGGGTGATTCCTCCTTGGTACAGTGCTCTTCCTGGCCCCTGTCCTGGGGCATTCCCAGTTGGTTGCTCTGTCTCCCCAAGGCTTTGGGCAGGTTCTCGGCTGCTTCCCTACGTGATGGCCTGCTTGCTGAAGGTCTTCTGTCTGGAGCTCTAGACACACACATCTTCTCACTCTCACTCTCTCCATGCTCCCCCCACCCACCAAACAAAAGTTCCTCTTCCCGGAACAATCTGCCTTCCACCCCTGAACACAAAGATTTAAAGAGGCTATGCTCTCTAAACCCCAAAGGGGTTACACCAGAAAAAGATCATAATTCCACTATATAAATCTGTAGTGTATCCACACCTTGAATACCATGTCCAGTTCTGGTTGCCCCATCTCAAAAAATTTAGGGCTGTTCAACTTAGAAATTAAGGGGGAATACGATAGAGATCTATAAAATCATGAATGGTGTGGAAAAAGTGACTAGAGAAGAGTTATTTACTCGTTCATGCATTACAAAAACCAGGGGTCATCCAATGAAATTAATAGGCAGCACGTTTGATACAAACAAGAGGAAATACTTCTTCATTCAGTGCACAACTAACCTGGTGAACTCATTGCTATGGGATGTTGTGATTGCACAAAGTATTAATGGGTTTAAAAAAAAAAAAAAGAACTGGATAAGTTCATGGAGGCTAGGTTTGTCAATGACTATTAGCCAAGATAGTCAGGAATGCAACCCTATGCTTGGAGCAATCCTAAACCTCTGATTATCAGAAGCCAGGAGTGGAAGACAGGGATAGATCACTCCAAAGTTGCCCTGTTCCGTACTCTCCCCCTGAAGCTCTGGTATGGGCAACTGTAAGAGATAAAGATACTGGGCAAGATGGACCATGGTAGCTCTTATGTTCTTATGCCAGTATAATTTTCCCATTTAGACTAGCCCTAATTCTTCCAGTGCTGCAAATTCACCCAAAGTCAAGCTGTTCTTTCTGCCTCATCACCAGAGATAAAAGATTCTGCAGCTGGAAGGTAGCAATGAGTCAGAATAGAAGCCACTTTACTCTCCTGTAGCTGGACTGGCTCTGCAGTGCTTACAAGTGTAACAAGTAGTTAAAATATAGTTGTCACTAAGTTGAACAGGCCACTGTGTATACATACAGAACAGCTCTGCTGAATAAGTAAGTTACTCCTATGCTTTTCTGATCATAGCCACACAATCTAAATTGTGAACTTTCTCTCCTATGTCTCCTCACCCCCTCTCACACACACACACCTTACCTACAATAAGTATAATTGTCAGGTGTTTCAATATGTCTTTGCCAATGAGCAGACAGATTTTAGGTGGAGGGGAATTATTCACTGTTATTGATGAAGATGGAGAGCTCTTCCTCAAAAGCTCAGAACAAAGTTTTCAAAGTTTAATATTATGCACTCAAATACATATTTCCGTACCTAAATGAATGACCTAATTATCAGAAGTGCTGAGCTTCATTAAAGTAAATGGGTATTACAGGTAATCAGCACCTCTGAAAATCCAGCAACTTATTTACATGCCTATATATAGATTCAGAAGCATAACTTTAAGCATCTAAATTGGAAAATTTTATCATGAAGGCTTAAGCCACAACACACTATGGTAGAACATTGCTTCAAAGGTTAACTTAAATGGGTAATAGTAGCTTTCTTTTTCTAATTCAAATTTGGTTCTGAAAATAAAAGAACGTGAAAAGAATGGCAGACACCCAATGAAGTGGTTGTGAACGACGTCCTTATCATAAGTCAATCATTTACGACTTTACTCATTTTTTACTGAGATCATATTCAGGCATTTGACTGCATAAGGTTCTCAGCATTTGGCCCTGCTGGTGTATTGCTATCTTATCTGTTGCATTTTTTAGATCAGCCACTGTTGATTATAGCCTACGTCAGTGGGTTGAAAGATTGAGACTTCCCTGTAAAACAGAAAAAACACTCCAAAGTGCGTAGTGTCAAAGATTTATTAGTGTTGAGGTAGCCTGCCTTATTGCGAAATAGTCAGCTAATATATTTACACAGCTTGCCTAGTGAGAACTTTATTTTTTATTGAGATTTATTGAGATTTTACAACATATGAGTAAAGGAACAGCAAGCAATATTAATTACATGTCACAATATATTATTATTATACAATGGCAGCAGTAAATGTTGACGATTATTAAATGAAGCACCCTGCAGAGTAACACAGAACCCAAAAGCTTGATCACATAATTGGTGGATCATAAAAAGTACATAAGAGAGGGACAGAGAAAAGGGCAGACAAAGAAGACATAAAGGGTGTGTGTGGTTTTATGTAAGTATCTTCCTGACAAATAAGTAATGATATCAGTACTGAATGGCAGATTATTATTAGGTGGAATGGGTTTTGATATTAAGCTCTATTAGTGAATGCATAATGGAATCAAATCTGTCAGTTCAACCCCCTTTAATGCCACTTACTGATTGTGATTTTTCTCCTTTAGAGCTGTGTTAGACAGTTCTTTTAACCATTCTGAATAGCTGGGTGCAGCTGTGTCTCTTCAGTGTCTAAGGAAGATTCGTTTTGACTGTGTTTAGGACCATCAGTAACCAGCAGAATACAGGTCCAGTCACAGATGGATCTTCGAAGAAATTAAAGATTTGCATTCTATATGAGGGAGACAAACATATTTTTAATATTGAGGCTAGGTTTCTACAAATTAAACCCCAGTGTTTCTCACAGCTCCTCTATGTATTGGAGAAGGGGAGTTAAAACTAACAAAAGACAACAAATTTTAGTTTCCTCTGTGTTTTGTGTAAAGAAGATAGTGCAGTCACTGCAGCTCATGCTAATTTAGTCAAATTAGCACCCAAAGTGTCTTAAGCAGAAGGACAAGAGTACATAATTGTATTTGGAAGCCGAACAAGAATGCACAATTGTTTTTCATTTTTTTTATGTTAAAGAAACAGCTGCAGCTTTTCTGCTTCCAGTTCATTTTGTTTAGAACCTGAAATAAATTGTGTCAAATGAGCCATCACAGAACTTTCAGAACAACTTTTAAACTAAGTTACAGGGAAGACATATTTAAACATTCCTTAGCTTACTGGTGAAAGCCATAGATAAGCCCCAATGGGCCAAATGTTGACGGCAAAGCTGAGCCCGTAAAGTCTACATCCAAATGCATGTTCCTGTACAAAGGCCACGTGCAAGCATTTTTGCACATGCATACATCTAACTAGCCCATTTGTACCTGCAACCACAGATATTTGCACATAAAATAGTTGCACGCACATATTTTGCAAGCATAGCTAACAGGCCTCATTTTGTAAATTTAGCTTTATATTTGTATAGATACAATAATGATTAGCATGCAGCCTGCATTACTTCTGAAACAATCAAGTAAAATTATAAGAAACTAGTACATTTCCAAAGATTAAGCAGTTTGGATACTTCTTCACACTTACTCAAACGAAAGCTTTAGAACCTGGGCTGGTAATCACACCAAATTTGCAGCATTTACTGATTGTTCTCAGACCGGAACTAACACAAAAATAGCCTTTTGTGATATCTCAGTACATCTGCAGCTGGTTCCCCTCAGAATGAGGAAATGCTGAGGTGGGATGTATGTCTAGGGGGAGAGATGGCATGACCAAACTTTTTCAAGTCTCATACCTTTGGGTGGGGGTTAGTTCTGAGCAAAGATCAAGGACAGTTCTTATTTTCTCTGACTCATTCCCCCATTCCTTAGTAATTGTTATCTTGTTGTTCTGCTTTGATCAGGTCCTGGAAAAATAGTTACCCTGACACTACAAGATAATTACCATGGGACGCATGTTAAGCCTTCACACTTAGCAAACAGGCTGTGCACAGGGATTATCTGAAGGTACCTGAGAGATGAGATCTTTCATAAGACCAAATTTTCAAATGTACTAATGTGAGTTTCAACCAGGAAAAAATGCCCATGGACTCAGTCAATGTGTAAAATCCCATAACCGTCTGAACAGATCACATTTTCATTTGGGTAAGTAGATGTTTACCTGAGAAGTTAAATGGTTTACGTGACCAAATGTAGGGTTTGTTGACACATCAGTTGTAGGTGCATTTTATTTGGCTGGTGCCACTTAATATGTCACATTTAAAAATGCGGCTTAAATAGCATTCCTTTCAAAACTGACAGGAGAAGCTAATGCATAGATACACTGCCACTTTGGAGGGAATCTATGCAACTATGCATTCAGATCAGCTAGAGCCACAACTCACAGAATGCAATTTTTACCTGCTGTACACAGAGGGAGACTGAACACCCGAAAGCTGAGAACACAGCTCTTTTTTGGTTAAGGTTTGTGCCTTCTTGCTTTGTTCAGGAATCTAAATACTATAGTGCTCAACATACTATAACTATGATTAATAGATAGTTCAAACTTTTGAGATAAATACCTCTTCAGAGCAAAGAGGGGAAGATAGAATGGTGGCATATTATTTTCATACAAAGATGAAACTAGATGTCTAGTAACTAGATGACTAGAAATCATTGTAACTGACCATGAAAGTGCTGCTACTACCAAGTAAACATAGGAAAATTGGGGGGAGGGATAGCTCAGTGGTTTGAGCATTGGCCTGCTAAACCCAGGGTTGTGAGTTCAATCCTTGAGGGGGCCATTTGGGGCAAAAATTGGGGATTGGTCCTGCTTTGAGCAGGGGGTTGGACTAGATGACCTCTGGAGGTCCCTTCCAACCCTGATATTCTAAGATTCTATAAGAACATGGAAATGGCTGTGGGCACTTTTTGCATAGTATAGGACATTGTTATCATAGCAATTTGAGATGTATTAGTGTAATATGATCTATAGCTAACCCTCAAATGGTTAAAGAGGGGCTTTTGGTTTGTGTGTGTGTGTGTGTGTGTGTTTGTTGGCATTAAGGATACACACTGACTTCGCAGAACTATTCTGAAGCAGGTTGTAAATGATCTGATTCACAATAACATCCATCTTCCGTGCCCAGAGAGAACAGGAGGAAATTAAATACCATACAAGTATTTTGCGGTAAAACTCATATTTGATGGAGCTAGTAAGAGCCCAGATGCTGCAGATAAAAAGCAAACTCATATTTTTTTTAAATGATTCATTCCTCTTCATGAGCTTCTCCAAGCAGCTAGTTGCCTAAAACCTTTTAGAGAAAGAACACAGATTGTTAGATTTTAAGACCAATCTGATCACCTAGTTTGATGTCCTGCATTACACAGCCCATAGAATTTTACCCTTTGATTCCTGCAATGGGGCACGTTATTCTTCCCTACTATATAAGTGCACATTATCACACCCAATTATTCGTGGGTGAACCAGAGCATCTCTTTCCTCCAATCTCAATTTAAAGACTCCATGTGATTATGAATGTATTACTGCAGCTGGTAAGCCATTCCATGGTTCGTTGCTCTTAGTCATATCCTGAGCCCGACAATAAATTCATTATTGTGTAGTTTATGTGTAATCACTGTCGTTAAAAGGCAATTATTTGATCTTCTATATCTGTGCAGCTTCTTTCTCTCTTTTATCCCTCCTGATACAGGCTGGCTCTCTGTCAGATTGTGGAGCACTTTTGAACAGGGTTTCACACTGGTCAGTGTTTGAAGCCCAGCATTTGATATCTACATTAATGAACTATTCCTGGGTCTGTCTCTCAGTCAATGCGCCCTGACTCCCAGCCGGTACAGAAAGGGATTGCCCTTGTTGAAAGGGCTTTAAATGCAAGCATTGCCATACTGAGTGCTTTCAGCTGCATCTTCTGGGCCTGAGGCACAGTGGGACAGCTCTGGCTGCTGACAATTCTGATGAGTATGGAGCATGATACGAAGAGAGAAAGCGGAAAGGTTCACAGGTTCCTTCATTGCCATCAACTTGTGTCACAGCTCAGATTGTGTTATTAATACAGAATGTGGGTTTCAGATACTATGCTGATGCATGAAACCAGCTCTTCATTCTGAGTCCCATTCAACTCCTATCAGAGCCCCTGACTCCAAAGAACTTGGCTTGGGTCCTCTGGGCATTGCATAACAAGGGCCAAATTCACCACTATTGTCAGTGGACAAAAGTTCATTGAAATCAATTAAGTTACAACAATGGTGACTGTTGAATCTGGCCCAATGACTTTAAAATTGGTTTAAACTAGTGCTCTTCACTATTTTTGAAGTGGGAGCCACTTTGGCAAAAAACCTTCAATGTGAGAGCCACATGAGGGGGGGGCCAAGGGGTTCAGAGTGTGGAAGGTGGCTCAGGGTAGGGCAGAGGGTGGGGTGCTGGGGTGAGGATTCTAGGGTAGAGCTGGGGATAAGGGGTTTGGGGTGCAGGATGGGGCTCAGGGCTGGGGCAGAGGGTTGGAATGTGGGGGGCAAGGCTCTGCGGGGGGCCAGGGATGAGGAGTTTGGGGTGCAGGCAGGCTGCCCTGGGGCTGGGGCCAGAGGACTCCCCCCGGGCTGGGGCCAGAGGACTCCCCCCAGCCCTCTCCCTGCTGGAGGCCCACAGCAGCCCTGCAAGCCCCAACTTGCTCCCCTCCCCAGTTCCTGCCCACCCCCACCTCTCTCCTCTCCAGGTTCCTGCTGCGTGGCCGCACAGCAGGCTATAAAGGGCCACGCAGCTTAGAAGGAACTTCAGGAACCACACTTAGGGTTGATGGGAGCTGCCACTGGCTGGTGGGCCTTGCAATGAAGAACACTAGTTTAAACCCTTCATTGTCATACAACTCAGTAGAGTTTGCAGTGCTCTGCAGATTCCAGTAACTCCAGAACGCAGCTTAGCTATTCATGGGAATTTATGGTATGTTTACGAATGTGCAGCTGAAGGCAAAATTGTTTAAATGGCTGCCAGATCCAGCCTGCAAACGCTCTTAAATACCTCCTTATTCTTATATTATTATCTACCAGTTAACAGGATGCGGCAAAGAATGACAATTACCAGATATACAAGGAGATTCACTGACATCATCAGTGAGCTTCTGCAGCTATGGGGCTTCCAAGTGTCATAACATCCACCGCCACAGATAACTTGTCCTGAACAGCAAGGCAGAATGGCCTGTGGGTATGTCTACCCTGCAACGTAAGCCCGGGGTCAGTGGGACTCGATCAGTGGACCCTATGTTAGAGAACCAAATGCTTGAGCACCTACATGGCTGGGCAACCCCAGGTTAAGAATTTTCTAGCCTGAGCTCAGAACACGGGGTTCTGGCGTTCACACTGCAGTAAGCAGCCACAAGTCAAACTAGCTATATCCCAGATTCCCTAATGCCCTCCTGAAATGTGGCCACTCTAGCCCTTTGATCATGATGCAATGTGGAAAAACTCAACTGTCCACCCTGCACATTACAGGAAGTTTGAACAACCTGCCAACACATCCTGCCATGAGGTCATTTTGGTCTCCATGCTGCCAGCAGCCAGAGACAACAATATGGAGGAGGCGCCATATGACTGGAAGGGACTTTCATAAGTCATCTAGTCCAGTCTCCTGCACTGAGGCAGGATTAAGAATAATCTTCTAGAACATCCCTGACAGGCATTTGTCTAATTTGTTCTTAAAAACCTCCAACAATGGAGATTCCACAACCTCCCTAGGTGATTTGTTCCAATGCTTAACTACCCCTACTGTAAGGAAGTTTTCCCCTAATGTCTAACCTAAATCTCCCTTTATTCAGCCCATTACTTCTTGCCCTATTCTCAGTGGTTAGGTAGAACAGTTCATCGTTTTCCTCTTTATAACAACCTTTTATGTACTTGAAGACTAATCCTGTCCCCTCTCAGTCTTCTCTGCTCCAGGCTAAACAAACCCATTTTTTTCAATCTTTCTTTGTAGGTCATGTATTCTAGAGGTTTAATAATTTTTTGTGGCTTTCCTTTTGACTTTCTTCAATTTTTCTACAGTTTTCCCAAAGTGTGGAGCCCAGAAGTGGACACAGTACTCCAGCTGAGGCTTTATCAGTGCTGAGTAGAATGGAAGAATTACTTCTCATGTCTTGCTTACAACAATCCTGATGATACATCCCAGAATGATGTTTGCTTTTTTTGCACCACTATTATATAGTTGAATCGCATTTAGTTTGTAATCCACTACAACCACCAGATTCTTTTCTGCAATACTCCTTCCTAGGCAGACATTTCCCATTTTGTATTTATGCAACTGATTATTCCCCCCTCTCCCGCAATCACAAGGCTTGTTACCCTGTTTCTGGATTGTGCTTTCATTCCTGTTTTAGGAAATGGGCAGAGCTTCCAAGAGATGATGCTGGACATTTTGGCAACATTTTCTGGCTCACCAGAGGCCCCTGACAGAGCTTATGATGGAGTAGGAGGAGGACACAGACATAGAAGACTCAAACTGGCTGATGCTGCTCATAACACTCAGTACGGCCGCTGATACCACTATGTAGACTGGTCCTTCGGGATTAGGGCCACAGGCACACACTGGTGGGACCACGTTATCTTGAAGACCTGGGATGACCAGCAGTGAGACCAGAACTTTTGCAAGAAGAAAGCTACATTGCTGGAGGTTTGTAAGCAGCTTGCCCTGACTCTCCAATGTAAAGACACCCACATGAAGGCAACTATGCCAGTCCTGAAGCAAGTTGCTATAGCCATCTGGAAGCTGGCTATCCCAGTCTGCTACAGTTCTGTTGCCAACCTGTTTGGTGTTGGAATGTTGACTGTGGGGAAAGTGGTGGCAGAGGTTTCTGAGGCAATGAAGTCTGTGGCTTGCCCCAAGATGGTGGGTTTAGAACATTGCTGAAGTAATTGCTTCCCTTGGGAGAATGGGATTGCCAAACTGCACAGGGGCCTTAATTGGACTTGTGCCCATAGTTTGCCCTCCTCTAGGAGCACGAAACCACAGAAGATACAACTCCATTTTTATGTAGGCCCTTGTGGGCCACAGAGTTTGATTTATGAATATCAACATGGTTTATACTAGAAAAGGTCACCATGCCAGAGTTTTTAGCCCATCGGGAGCCTACATCCATGGACAGGCTGGAACATTATGCCCACCAAATGACATTCATCTTTCTGTCCCCACTGCCATTCCAGGGATCCCGCGTATCTCCTTTTGCTTGGCTTACATCCTAGGAAGGAGTCCTGCGGAAAGGGATCTGGGAGTCATAGTGGCCCACAAGCTAAATATGAGTCACCAGTGTAACACTGTTGCAAAAAACGCAAACATCATTCTGGGATGCATTAGGAGTATTGTAAGCAAGACACGAGAAGTAATTCTTCTGCTCTACTCTGCGGAGAGTATTGCGTCCAGTTCTGGGTGCCGCATTTTAGGAAGGATGTGGACAAATTGGAGAAAGTCCAGAGAAGAGCAACAAAAATGATTGAATGTCTAGAAAACATGACCTATGAGGGAAGATTGGAAAAAATGGGTTTGTTTAGTCTAGAAAAGAGAAGACTGAGTGGGGACATTACAGTTTTCAAGAACATAAAAGCATGTTATAAGGAGGAGGAAGAAAAATTGTTGTTTTTAACCTCTGAGGATAGGACAAGAAGCAATGGGCTTAAATTGCCACAAGGGAGGTTTAGGCTGGACATTAGGAAAAACTTCCTAACTGTCAGGGGTGGTTAAGCACTGGAATAAATTGCCTAGGGAGGCTGTGGAATCTCCATCATCGGAAATTGTTAAGAGCAGGTTAGACAAACACCTGTCAGGGATGGTCTAGATCAGGGTTCTCAACCTTTCTTTCCGAGGCCCCCACATGCTATAAAAATTCCATGGCCCACCTGTGCCACAACAACTATTTTCTGCATATAAAAGCCAGGGCTGGTGTTAGGGGGTAGCAAGGAGGGCAAGTGCCTAGGGCCCCACAGGGGCCAACACAAAGCTAATTTACTCAAGCTTCGGCTTCAGCCCCAGGTGGCAGGGCTTGGGGCCCCAGGCTGCAGCCTTGCCTGGCAGGACTTCAGCTTTCTGTCCTGGGCCCTAGTGAATCTAATGCCAGCCATGCTTGGTGGACCACCTGAAACCTGCTTGTGGTCCACCAGGGGGCCCTTGGTCTAGATAATACTGGTCTAGATAATACTTACCCCTTCCATGAGTGCAGGGGACTGGCTGAGGTGACCTCTCCAGGTCCCTTCCAGTTCTATGAGTCTATGACTATGGACTTGCATGGGCCAATGGATGAGGGGAAATATTACCTTTATGAATGTGCTTGTCAGGGGAGGGGGAGGGGTTGATTGATTGTGGATTGTTGGGGAGTTGATTGCCATGCAATATACTTATAAATGACCTCACCACTCAAATGGGATGCTGTGGGGGGGGCTTGATTCACAGTATGGGTTGATGTAAGGAAGCGATTGATGTACGGATTGATGGAATCAGTGTACTAAGGAATAGTGTTTGCATACTAATTCCTAACTGTCCCTGATCATGCGTTTACTTTTATTGTATGATGTGATGCAGCAATATCAATAAACTTTCTTGATCAAATAAAAAGCTTTATTTATAAACATGCCTTAGAAAAGTATAATGTTAACCCATTTCCTGGCAGGCCAGCTGCCATTACCACACCAAAACACCTGTCACAGCAAAACCTGACAAAAATGTGCACGAACGAGCACAAACCGTGAAACTATGTTCAAGACAGAAATTCCCTACTGTTGTATGTTCCCTGGCCCATTGTTCCCCTTTCCTTTTCTTCCACATTTGCTGCACACTTGGCACTGAGGAAGAGGGGCGGAAGCAACCACTGGGCAGGGGGTTGACATGGAGGACTTCATGGGGCAAAGCTGCCCTGCCCAGTTGCTCATAGGGGCTGACTGCATGGGCCACTCAGCCATGGAGTGGCCCAAGCTGTTTCTGGACTTCAGGACAGGGTACCACAACGGGGACTCAGGCCGTGGTGTGGGTGATGCAGCAGGAGCCAGTATTCTTGCAGACATTATTGATAGCACCTGCTGAGACTGTTCTTTCTGATGAGTTCTGTCATCCTCCCTTAGCTGCCATTCCTGTTCCAGGAACTGCAAAACAAGGGCCTGCTCCTGTGCTGAAGCCATGTCCTCAATCTGTGCAGCTATCCTGAGCCATGACTTTCCTCTAGCCACAAGTTCCTCCGTCTTTGGTACTGGACCTGCTTTTAGGCCCTGTCCAGAAGTTCAGCCATAAGTTCATCAGAGAAATGCTTCATCTTGGAATCATCCGTGAAAGTCCATTGACCCAGTCTTCTGATGCAGTGTGGTGGCTGTGGAGGTGCTGCAGATGGTAGAGATCAAGGAGCCTGGAATAGGACAGGACACAGAGGGTTACTGTCTCAAAGAGGAGCACAGAAAAAATCCTTGTGGAATTTCAGGGACATAAAATATTAACCTTCCCAGACTGAACTTCAATGTATTGTGAGAGGGATGTTTCAGACCACAGAAGCTCCCTGGACACACCTGGGTTACTGGCAGCAAAAGAAGTGCAAAGACAATGGCAAGTTTAAAAAAAAAAAAAAAAACAAAAACCCTCCTCCCCAAAATTGCAGAACTTGGATTTGTGGGGCAGTCTGACCATGCTACAAAAGGATTTTGCTATTGTTTTAGGCCTTCCACATTTTAGAGGACGTAACAGTTTTTGTGGTGCCGTGCAAAAGGAGATGTTATTCCAAGCTGCCAGTAGGAAACCTGCAGCGTATGCAACCAACGTACTCAAATGTACAGTGACTGAACAGCACATCTACAAGTGGAGTGGGCTGGGCAGCTACCTAGGTGGCCTTGCAAAATATACCCTTCCCCAAAATGTTATTACCCATTTGGAGTTCCTGCTACAGGAACAGTTTGCAGCTATCAGCACCCAGGATTGTGTCAGAATTCATGAGAAAAATCAATAGAATGCTGCATTAGCTTCCACATGCTCAGCCTGTTATGGCTTCATGTAAACACAGACCTCCACTGCCACCCTGCTTACCCTCCTCCCCCCCATCTCCCAGCACATATCTGGACAATGTTTAAAACCCCAGTCATACTTGGGACAAATTCTTTTGTCACCTATGGACTGCAGTTAACTGAAATGGGCTATTTGTAAATGGAACACATTTCCTCCTCACCCCACCCCTCCACCCACATCAACAGTTCACTGTTTCCAGCAGATTCCTTCCACCATTGTTGAGTGATTACAGAGCAATGTGCTTAAAGGCATGGTAATGTAAGGTTATTACTTTTAAGAAACAGGAATGCCCTTGCAAAACTCTGCACTTTTCCAGTAAAAATTCACTTTCACTGGCATACTGCTTCAATAATTTTTGCATAGGTTCACAGAACAGAAATCCCTTCCATTCTTATATTAATAAACATTAAAATGGACCCAGAAACTTACCAGGCTCTAGGGCAGCTTCCATCCATTTCACATACACTGCCAGTTCCACTGCAGGCCATTCCTCAGGTGGGGCATTAAAAAGCTCCTCCAAATATGGCCCCAGGATGTGCTGCTCCTACGGTAAAGCTTCCTTTGGGACTGTTTTCAGCAACAGAGTCACCGTGCTGACCTCACTCAGCACCTGCTGCTGGCTCCTATGAATCCCCAAGATGGATTTGGGGGCCAGCAGGGCACCATCATGGCTGACCAGGTCAGCATGCACCACAATTGGCTCTGTACCCAGCACCCAGCCAAATTCCTCACAAAACAGGCATGATGTCAGTGAGTTGCCCAAGGTGCAGTTTTGGTCCCTGGTTTTTCAGTACTTGGTCTTGAGCTGCTTAATCCACTCCCTCCATTGATTACCGATCCAGTAGATATCAGATACTGCTAACTTCTTCGCTATTTGCTGCTCTGCATGGTCACTCCTGGTACTTTTACTAAAGTCCACTGTTTTGCTGGCCTCACACCAAAGTCTCATCAAAATCTGGGTGTACTCCCATGACCATGAAGCAGCTCACTTTGCAAGGATTCTTCTGGTCATCCTCCATTGTAAACAGAGAAGATTCTCCAAAGGTGTTTGCAGCTCAGAGTTAATAAAATAATGGAAGGGTTAAATGCTAACTTGCCGAACTCCTGCACTAGAACAAAGGGAGTTGCTTCCATTTCCCTGGAGTCAATTGATGGTGCTCATGATAGAGAGGACAAAGGTCGTCAGCACATGAGATTGTGGGATACTTTTGGTGGACTCCCAGGATCTGAGTCGGGGGGCTGCATCTACACTGTAAAGCAACAGATCTTGAACCCTGGGTCCTGTCTTGACTCAAGCTCAAGCCCTCCACCCACGCAGAGTCCTAGGACCCTGGGTCTGAGCCAAGTCTGAGAGATTTGTGTGAAAATGGAACCAGGGTTTGGCCTCAAGCCTGAGTCTGAGCCCAGGCTTACACTGCAATGTAGACATACCCTGTGGGTCTCTCCTTCCCAGGGATATGTTATATCCCAAGGCAATTGGGACCTTGAAATAATGTCAGGGTCCCCACTAAAAAGGAGACTCAAGTGAGCAGCACACAATGGATCTGATTTTCAGACTGGATTTAAGGAACAGAGTTCAAAAAAGAACTAGATAAATTCATGGAGGATAGGTCCATCAATGGCTGTTAGCCAGGATGGGCAGGAATGGTGTCCCTAGCCTCTGTTTGCCAGAAGCTGGGAATGAGCAACAGAGGATGGCTCACTTGATGTTTACCTGTTCTGTTCATTCCCTCTGGGGCACCTGGCACTGACCACTGTTGGAAGACAAGATACTGGGCTAGATGGACCTTTGGTCTGACCCAGTAGGGGCATTCTTATGTTCACAGAACACCCCTCACCTCCTAGAACAACCAACATCTTGTGCAGGCTGAGATCAGAACCCTCCTCCATCTTCAGACAAGAAGTAGCAACCATAACAATCTAGAACCCAGCAAAATTTCAAAACAGCCTTGCTGGTGATTCTACCCCACCAAAAGGCATAGAATAGAACAACTAGTGGATCCCCATTACCAGTTACTAAGCCTGGCTACTGAGACTCTAGCATCTTCCCTTCCTATTGTCCCTACAGATCTGCAAGGTTCCCTGATGACTATGCAGCAAAAGAAGAAGCGAAAAACTTTTCTAGTGTCGGTGGAAAACAACAGCAGTTCCAGACCAGCTCCAGCACAAGGAATTCTTGCAAGTTTATACCCTGGCCATGAAAGTTAACCCAGAATTCACCACTCTGCTCCAGAATACACCACCTCCCACTGCAAAGATCCAATTCTCAGAGAATGGGCCAATGTGGCCTCTTGAGGCAGCTGTAAATAGTGCATGGGCAGGCTGGGAAGGATCAGAATGCAGAATCCACTGCTATGAGAGCCTTCAGCCCTTCCCCATGTAAGGGGCTGAATAATGTATGTCAGCCTTTGGAAGCAATAGCCTCCCTAGAACAAATCCGCAGCTATTCTGCAGCCTCTGGTAGGTGGATTCTTCACCCATCTCCTGCACATCAGTCTAGCTACTCAAGCTGGATGCCAGACTCTGCATTTTCTCCCAGCTGAGTGGGATTGAGGCCTTTAGGCTCTCACAGCACTACTAGTAAATGCTGTTCATCATCATTAAGCAGCAAAGAAAGTCATGAAGAACAACCATCAAAGTACTTTTGTGATGTCTTGTAGCTAATTATTAAAGTTCTCTACAGTTTACAGCTGTCTTGAATTGCCCTCATTCCTTGAAGAAATAGTTTAAACACAGAAAAAAATACTAATGACTCTTCTCTCTTACGCTGTTTTCACAACAATGTAACTACATTGACTTCAGTACACATATGATTTGAGAGTAGAAGCAGGCCCTAACAATCTCAGTTTAGTTAAGCCAACTTCAGGGTCTTTGGTCTTTAATGTTCTTCTAGTGTTTTCCAAACTATATAAGCAAATAATCTTGCTAAAGGATGGGATCATAACTAGTGTTCCCTGAACTAAGGATGGGATCATAACTAGTGTTCCCTGAACTAAGGATGGGATCATAACTAGTGTTCCCTGAACTATTGCTTTACCTCAGCTTTGTACTGTTTAGCACAACGGGTCTCTCTGTAGGAAGCAACAGCATTAACTTCACCCAAAAGGGCTGGATGGTGTGGGAGGAGGAAGGGGTCTGATCCTGCCCCTCTCTAGTCTGACTAAAAGAGCTGCCCACAGGCAGAAGGGAGTGTATGCTGCATCCTATCCAAATCATAGTGTGGAATTCCTCCAGGGGCCTTCCACTGCAGCACAACCCCTGCATGTCCCTTTTGCCAAGAGCAGTGGTCTTAAGACTCCACCGAGGCCAAAGTAAATAATAGTTGTATGAAGTATAGTTTGAAATACCTGATCGTCCACTATCTATCATGAGGATATGTGAACGAGAGAATCTGGTAGGCCTCATCATAGCAGGAATGGAGGATGGTCAGAGATTAATGTCTTTAATTCCAAGCATGTGGAAATCAGACCATGTAATACTAGGAGGAGAACAAAACAATTCTAGACTAGATTGTAGGATTATTACATATAAAATGTGAATAATTAAAATCCTTGGGTAGCACCACAATCCTACCTGTCACTCAGGCCCATAAGCTGGATGTGATGTTTGACTCAGAATGCTCTCTAGATCTTCACATCCAGGCTATACCTAAGTCTTGCCAATTCTTTCCACATAACATCTCTAAGGTATGGTCCTTTTTATCCATCCACACAGCTAAAACTCTTGTCCAAGCTCTCATCATCTTACGTCTCGATTGCTGCAACAGCCTTCTCTCTGGCCTTAACAAATGCAATTTTGCCCTGTTCATATCCCTATTCAGATTCCCATTTCTAAGGTCCTTTTCGTAGCCTGTCAGTCTGACCATGTCACCTCTTTCTTTACATCCCTCCACTGGCTTCCCTTTCTCTAGTACACCAAACATAAGCTGCTCCTATTCACTTTCAAGGCCATAGGCACCAACTCCATGGATGCTCTGGGGCTTGAGCACCCACAGAAAAAAATAGTGGGTGCTTAGCACCCACTACCAGACCCTGCCAATCAGCTTCTCCCCACCCCCCACTGCCCCAGCACCTCCCACCCGCCACTGATCAGCCGTTCAGGAACTGATGGGGAAGGGGTGGAGTGGGGGCAGGGCAGGGGCCAAGCACCCCCTGGGAAATCAGAAAGTCAGAGCCTCTGTTCAAGGCCCTTCATGATCTAGCTAGCTTCATTCTGCCTATCATCTCTCATTTGATATCGAGCTTTCAATGCACTTCTAGCTGGCCCATGATGCCTCCAACACCCACTTGTTGAAACAAGCACCTTCCTGGTTGTTCCCACAGTGCCTCTCACACTTGAGAGATGCTCCTCATAAACATCTGCAAAGCTAATTCAAGTCATTTTCCACCTTCAAAACCCTCCTCAAAACTCTCTTGTGCTGTGATGCCTATAAAAAACTGGACAATAGACAGACTGTTGATGTGCTGAGACCACTACTTATCAGACTGGCCAGTTTTGTCTCATTGTTTCCTTGTAGTCCTCCATCGGTTGTCTCGTGCCTTAGATTGTAAGCTCCTTGGGGAAGGGACCATCTTTTATTTTGTTCTGTTTGTACAGAACCTAGAACCTGCAGAAGAGAAGAGTGAGGGGGGGATTTGATAGCAGCCTTCAACTACCTGAAGGGGGGGTTCCAAAGAGGATGGAGCTTGACTGTTCTTAGTGGTGGCAGATGACAGAACGAGAAGCAATGGTCTCAAGTTGCAGTGGGGGAGGTCTAGGTTAAATATTAGGAAACACTATTTCACTAGGACAGAGGGGGGCAAACTACGGCCCGCGAGCTACATCCAGCCCATGGGACCGTCTTGCCCGGCCCCTGAGCTCTCAGCCAAGGAGGCTAGTCTCCGGCCCCTCTCCCACTGTTCCCCCTCCCCCGCAGCCTCAGCGCGCTGCACCAGCAGTGTTCTGGCTCACCGCTCCTGTCAGGCAGCGCGGCAGGCTCCAGCATGGTAAGGGGGCGGGGAGCAGGGGGTCCTGGGGGGCAGTCAAGGGATAGGGAGTAGGGGGTAGTTGGATGGGGTGGAGGTTTGGGGGGAGTGGTCAGGGAACGGGGGGGGGCTGGATAGGTGTGGGAGTCCTGGGTGGCCTGCTAGGGGGCGGGGGTGTGGATAGGGGTCAGGGCAGTTAGGGACAGAGAGAAGGGGTGGTTGGATAGGGGATGGGATCCTGGGGGGCAGTTAGAGGTGGGGGTCCTGGGAGGGGGCAGTCAGGGGACAAGGAGCAGAGGGGGTTGGACAGGGGATGGGGTCCTGGGGGGCAGTTAGAGGTGGGGGTCCTGGGAGGGGGCAGTCAGGGGACAAGGAGAAGGGGGGGTTGGATGGGTCAGGGGTTCTGAGGGGGGCAGTCAGGGGGCGGGAAGTGAGAGAGGGCAGGGGCCAGGCTGTTTGGGGAGACACAGCCTTTCCTACCTGGCCCTCCATATAGTTTTGCAACCCTGATGTGGCCCTTGGGCCAAAAAGTTTGCCCTCGCCTGCACTAGGAGGGTGGTAAAGCACTGGTATGGGTTACTTAGGGAGGTAGTGGAATCTCCATCCTTAAAAACCTCTTGGGCCCGGCTTGACAAAGCCCTGGCTGGGATTATTTAGATGTTGTTGGTCCTGCTTTGAGCAGGGGATTGGACTAGATGACCTCCTAAGGTCTCTTCTAACCCTAATACTCTATGATTCTAGCACAACGGCTAGGGCTCACAGGTGCTTCAGTAAGAAGACCAATACAATAAATAATAGGTCCCATACATCTTTCACATCCAGATTATGTATTCAAAGTGATGGTTATCATTCCGTACCTTGTGAAATGAACCATGTGAAACTGAACGTGCCAAGATACCTATCTAGACCTGAATTTCAAAAAAGACAAAGTGTTCTTAGGAGAGAGAGTATTAGAAATATATTATAGAATCCAAAATTACCTCCTTTAGTTTGCTTCCCCAGAGGAGCCATTTGGAATTAAAACAACCTTATTGAAGAATCTATCCTTTCTGGATTGTTCCAGGATTGGAAGAACTGAAAATAATCCTTTTTGTGAATTAACATGGACATGCTGAATTTCAAGGAAGAATGAAATGCTGTGCCTTCCTACAGTTTCCCAATTCTTAAGGAATCCTCCTTAGCTTCATTACATATATTTGAGAGACAAGGTGGGTGAGGTAATATCTTTTATTGGACCAACTTCTGTTGGTGAGAGGTCCAAACTTTTGAGCTTATACAGAGCTCTTCTTCATATATTTGGCTATTTCACTCTTCTTGGTTTTAACTTGTCTCGGTATTATTATTCTTTTGGATGGGTTATTAAAGCCCTTTCACATTCCATGAACAGATTCAGATGATACCCATTATCTCATAACTTATTTGACTGCATATGGCCGAGCATGGCTTATTGGAAAGAAGGTGCTCAGAAACACTGGTGATTTAGAACCATATAAGTACACAAATTGATAAAAGTCCTAGATCTGTTTTCCTTATCTGCACATAGCATGACTATATTGAGTAGAAGTGAGTAAGTATTGGATAAATATAACCTGATGCTGAACACCCAGCAGGTCCTATTGACTTCAAAGTTAGACATGTACAGTTTTTGGTGAGCCTTTTTGGTGGTCCCATACAGTTAAATTATACAATCTTTACTCATGTTGGTAAACACTTATTTGAGTAGTCAACGAGCCCAGCAGGACTGTGTGAAGAAATGCTTACCAATATGAGAAAGAGATGTACACCCATAATGAATAACTTCAAGAATCATTATTTGATTTTCATAGTAAAACTACTATTTCTAATTGTTGTTCTATATTTGTACAGCCAGCACAGCAGCATCCTTGTCTGTGACTGGAGCTCCCACGCACCCACCATAATACAAATCACTAGTAAGAATAATAATGATAACGCTTTGTAGAAAAATTTAGAAAATTAAAAGTGAAATACCTACAGTTAAGTTCAGATCATCAATGACCTACACTTATCTCTGCATTCACAAACGCATCCAGAATGACAAGTAATAATTCATGTTCATCTAATAATTAAACAACAAGATGAGAAGTATTAAAGATTAAATGACAGAATTGAATGTTCTACAGACCCAATCCTAAAAAGAAAATGAGAAATAAAAAAATGTACCTGGTTGTAAGTGATCTCAGCTAAGATGCTACTCCGTATTATTGATTTGCTTCATTTTAAAACATTGTAAGAAATTAAATCCCCACATTAACAATACATAGTATATAAATCAACTGAAAAAAAAGTAAAATATTCAGTAGTCATATCATTGTCCTGAATCTAAACTACATCTTAATCTGATAGACAGGGGATCATGTCCCAAAGCATGAAAACAGCCTTTGTGATTGATAAAAAGACAAAGAGGGACACAGCTTTGGAGAGATCAACCTACAAGTTCAATTCTGCAAACACTTTCAAGGATGGACTTCACTGACTTATGTGGTCTCATTGGGTATGTCTATGCTGCACATTAGACCTGGGCTCCGACTCAGATTTGAGCCCTAACCCCTCCTCCATCCACACATACATCAATCTGATTTGGGTGAACAAGCAGGCAGGACCTAGGTCCTAAGACCCTACTGGAAGGGTGGGTTGGAGCTCAAGTCCTGCTGTGACTCGAGTCCAAACCCCATCATATTGCAATGTGGACATAGCTGAAGCCACAGCCCTGAATTAGAAGGGCTGTGTAGTGCAGTATGGACATGTTAGAATGTTTGTAAGACCCAGGTCCAGCACCAGTAAGCCCAGGTTTACAGTACAGTGTGGACACTCAAGCACAGGCTTGGAAACACTGAATCCACAAGTCCGGGTCCCACAGACCCAGGTTTACAATCCAGTGTAGACGTACCCATTGGCTTCAATGGGAGCACACAATAAGGACTGCAGTATCAACCTATATTTATAAATACTGACTTGTAAAATTAAAGCCAAGATTCAAGCAACATGTTTAAAGGATCTTATGCGAACAATTATTCATGAAGATCAGGTAGGATTTGCATATAGGAGTGTCACTGTCAACTACTCTGGAAAAGAAAACCATTCACTTGATCCCAGTTACTAGTCATACCTGCCATTTGTCATTAGATGTGGAGAAAGCATTTTTAGAGCCATCTGATTCTCTATCTATGATCAGTATTCAGGAAATTTGGTCAACCTTTCTCATCAGCACTGAGGTAATATATACTTTTCTTTGCATAAAAATTAACTCTCATATTAAATTCACCAGCATTTCATCTGGAAGAAGGACACATCAAGACTGCCCTCTTAGTCTTCTTTTTAACTTTTCTCTCAAACCATCCTTATGGAAAAGGCCTACAGAAATGAAGAAGGATTGATATAAATTACTCTAAAAACCTGCAACATCTAATAAAGTATTTGAGTCACCTTGAAGGGGTTCGATTTCAAGCACCCACTCTCTGAAAGTCAAGTTCGCCCTTTAAAGAGTCTCGAGGTGGAAAACTGTGCCACCCAAAATCATGTCTCTTTTCAAAATGTAGATAATATATTTGCAGACTCATACCTATGAGTTTTATATGGAAAGTTTCCCTTTAAATTCATTCATTCAATGGTCCTTTATGGCATGAACTTTTTGGAGATGCTGGGTTAAATGTTACAAAGCATGATTGTTTCACTGTGATCACAAACTTCAGAAAAGGTTATCTGAAAGGTCTGCTGGGGTACAAAGTTTCATATGAACCTGGACTAACCTATGGAGCTCAAAATGGATGAAAATGTTTGCAAAATCTTCTGCAAAGTGAAACCATTCAGTTTCACCCCGTCCCACTTTTCCTGAGTGATTAAGTTGTATTTCAGAACAGCCAAAACAGCAACTTCAGATGACCTTCAGAAATAGCTAAGCCTATAAGGAGATAAAATCTCGGATAAATATACAGTCTCCAAAATATGCATTTTGAAGCAAAACAATTATCAAATCAGCCAGTGTAATTCCCTGCAAAGTGAAGTGACAAGCTGAGTCATGCTGGAGCACATTAAGATCTGACGGCAGCGTTTCCCGCAAGTCAGCACCTAGGCAATATTTTCTTCAGTGATCCATAGAAGCAAAGCATGACAATAATGTGACCTAGAGATTCTGAAAGCACACGAGTGTCAGCAATGGACAAAGTCTGGCTAGATTCCATTAATGGTAAAAGGACAATGCTTATCCTAGTGTTACTATAACCCCCAAACAGGAGTACAGAGTCCAAATTAACCCCCCAGATCTGAATATCAGCAGAGAGCAAAATTCTAGCAGCATCAGCAGAAAACCCATATTATATAAATATCTATTAATGAATATGAGTACCAGCCAGAGGCATGTCAATTCACTGAGTTATAAAAGAACAACAAACATAAAAAGCTTACATTGTGTCAGACAGATAGCCATACAGTACAGGAAACCTCCAGATGAGTTGGAAGTTAAATGTTATCAAATCTTTAAGAGGTTAAATTTGTCTTTGCCAAACAGAAAATACTCAACAGGGGTCAGGAACAGCTCATAGTACCCTGAGCCATTCTGATACCTCTGGGAAGCTATTAACTTGTTCCCTGCAATCTCAGCTTTTTTGTTTTTAGTAAATCTCTAGTTACTATGATTGTGAAGAAAAGTTCAAAATTGTGACTGATGCAGTTGCACCACTGTAGCACTTCAATGAAGACGTTACTATGCTGACAGGAGAGCTTCTCCCACTGGCATAGTTAATCCCACTCTGCAAGAGGCAGTAGCTATGTCGAAAGGAGAAGCCCTCCCACTGACATAGCGCTGTCTACGCTGGGGGTTAGGTCAGTATAACTGTGTCATTCAGGGTGTGAAAAATCCACACCCGAGCAACACAGTTATACCTATGTATGTTTACAGTGTAGACCTGGCCTGAGTCTACAGAGAATGGAGAATAGCTTTGAGAGATGTGACCTGCCCCATTCATTGCATGAAGGTGTTAATTCAGATCCCCTGTGATGATAATTTAAATGCCAACATTATTAACTATTTCATTTCTTGTGTATGAAAGGAGAGGGAGGATCACAGATCTGCACAGTTTACTCATTTTGGTACCACAAATAGGTAGGACTTGGGAGATACCGTCAATTCCTCCCCCTTCCCCCAAGCAGAAAAAGAGCCCAGCCTCAGGAGCATAGCAGAGCTTAGTATGCACATATTCAAGCCCTACTCAGGGGTAGCTAAGCTCAAGGAGCCCAGTGGCACTTAATAATAATGAAAATACGATAGTATTTGTATCATGACTAGAAGCCCCAGTCATGGACCAGGGCCGCAATGTGTGAGGTGCTGCACAAACCCAGAACAAAATGGCAGTCCCTTCCCTGAAGAGTTACAGTCTAAGTGTAAGATGAGACAACAATTGGATACAGACAGACTGACAGGGGAGTACAAGGAAGCAATGAGACACTATTGATCAGCATGATAAGCAGTGACCTCAGCACACCAGCAGCCTAGCCTTTGTCAAGTTTTTTGTAGGCCTCACTGCAAAGAAGAGTTTGAAGGAGGAATAGCCACGCAATCAACAGTGGGTGTGGTCTCATTTTTACAGCTCACATGGGCAGAGCTTATTTTGTGGGGCGAGCAAGGGAGCATATCGCTATCTTTCCACCGCAGTCTGATTCCTGATTTTCAACCCCAACCTCAAACCAAGTTAGAGTTAAGAGGTTAGTAGAACTGGAACCTCCTTATCTTGAAGCGTTATAAGTTTGATGATAAATAAAACTGTGGCTCAGGCAGAGGCAGATGACATTTTTGTGGGGCCTGGGCCTGAGCAAGTGGCCCCCATTCCCCTGGCACTCTTGCCAGGGAGCGAGGTCAGAGCGTGGAGGCTTGCCCCACTCCACCTGCCTGGCATTCCTGCTGGGGAGTGCTGTCGGGGTGCAAGGGGCTTGCTCCAATCCACCCACCCAGTGCTCCTGCCAGAGAGCAGGGTCAGGGCGTGGAGGCTTGCCCCGCTCTGCCTGCCTGGTGTTCCTGCCAGGGAGAAGGGTTGGGGTGCAGGGGCTTGCCCTACTCCCCGGCAGGAGAGCAGACAGGCAGAGCGGGTCAGTGCACGAGGGCGCCCATTTTTCCAGGCCACCGGGCACTGGCCCTGTTTGCCCAGTGGCTAATCCACCATTGGGCACAGGTGAGGATGGTGCTAAATACAATGAGAATTCATGGTTCACACAAACTGACAGAGCTGTGGGAGTTAGAAATCAGGTTACAAGGATAAGTACTCTGAAATAGTTCAAGATTGCATGAATAGCAAGAGTAATATTTATTTGTTATTAATTATATTATGAATTTATAAAGCAATCAATCACATGGATCTGGGTGCTGGACGTTCTGAACATCGAGTAAAAATACACACAATGTTCAATAATAGAAAACTAGAGAAGTGAGAGATTTGAGATGTCGGACTTTAAAAACACTCCGGGAATCACTAGAAAGAAGATTATATTCCACAACCTTGGAGCGAGGTTTGAAAAAGCCCTGTTCTTAGAAATTGTACAAAGCACTGATGCCATAACAAGGAAAGAACCGGACCCAGAATGTAAGGCTTAAATGTGAACATAATCCTGAAATCATCATGAACATGAATCAAATTACACCTGAAAGAGTAAGAGAATAAAGGCCTAATTCTCCTCTCCAGTGGAAAAAAAGGATTAGCTCCATTGAACTAAGTGGAGCTGCAAGGTTGCGATATTGGCTTTCAAATACATGTCAGTAATAAAAATGCTGATTGAAGTCTTCAAAGAAGCATTTTTTGATGGAAAACTGTTAAGTCGAACATTTTTTGACTAGCTCTACCTGTGAGATGCTGGCACCCAACCTCCTTAGGGTGTGTCTACACAAACATTTAGTTTGCAGCAAGCTGGGGTGTGAATCTACCCCATGCTAGCCTGCCGAGGACTAACTGTCCTCATGAGACCCTGCTGGCGTGCACCTAGACCTGTTTCAAAGAGGACTAGATCAAACCACGTTAACAAACTGTTATTGTGTGTCAGAAGGGTCCAAGTGGATAGTTAGTCCTTGGCAGACTAGTCCTGAGTAGCTTCACAATGCAGCTTGCTGTAAGCTAAATGTTCATGTAGACAAGCCCTTAGTTTCCTTTTAAAATGTCTCCCATCTATTTTTATTCCAATTTAAGAAGCAGCCAGTGAAACTCTCTGATTAATAGTGAATAGTGGGAGTCACAAGGTGTAGGGCGAAAAAGAAAATCAAATGTTTCCACACATTCTACCTGGATTTACTACAGCAGAAGGGAAATGGGGATGACGATACTTCCTCACTTCACACGGGTGCTTTGAGGATAAAATTTTGTTTGGGAGGTGCTCAGACACTAAAGAGTTTGAGGCCGAAGAAGTAGGCAGATAGGCCAAGTATGGAAAATAGCAATGGAATCTTCCTGCAATGGGGTTTACAAACCCCATACTGAGCACAGGCAGAAGGGAGAGGAGAGTCTTTCCTATTTACAGGCAACCAGGCTAATCACACTCCCTGCATAGCTGCCAGAACTGCCAAACATGGAGACATGCACCCACAGCTAAAGGAAATAAGCTAAACTATAAAGGATGGGGAACAGAGAGGCCTGGGATAGCAGGGGGACAACAACCCCATGCCAGGCTGCATCTGGGAAATCAACAAGGAGACAAAAGGAGATTGGTAAGCTCTGGAATTTAAGAGCTGATAGACTCAATTTAAGTTAAGAGTCTATGGACCGATCTAATTGCAGTTGAATTGAAATGGACCAGTTAGGGAAAAGCTGGGATCCCCTAGGGTGACTGTGTAACGCCAACAGACCCCAGTCGTCAGTGGGCGGGATTGAACCAGGGACCTCTGGAGCTTCGTGCATGAGCCTCTACTACATAAGTTAAAAGGCAACTGGCTGTTAGCTAAAGCTGAAGAGCAGACTCATTTTATCTCTTTCTCTAGGTGGTCTTGGTGCCCCTAGATGGGACAGAACACCACATCCAGGAGGTGTGTGTGTTACAACTGCACCAAGAGCAGTTGACATTTCTTCCCACCCGATCACCACTACCGGTCAACCATGCCATACAACGGGATCAGAAGATACTTTGCTCTTCATTCATGTTCATTCCTTGGGGTTTTTTGTTTGTTTCTGTCTGCTCCAGAGGTCATTTCTGTGATGTGGATATTTGTCCAATACGTGCAGGATGAGAACAACTACTTCATTTGCAGTAGGCCATCAAACACCCTTATTGTCTTTCACTAGATACAAAACACTGATCTAAATGTAAAAGGTGTATCCCATTATCCATTTGTTGTTTCTCATCATATACTTACGTAAACTCTGTGGGAGCAGAAGATGTCTTTTTGTCAGGTGTGTTCAGTGCTTAGAACAATGAGGCCCTGATCCTTTGAGGCATCTGGGGCAGAGCCTCAGTGGTATAAATTGGAATAGCTCTATTGAATTCTATGGAGCTATGACAATTAAGACCAATTGAGGCTCTACCCTTCTAGGTGCTACCATAAAACAAATATTAAATAATCTATCTCCTGAGTCTACTTGTTCACTTTGGTACTATATTTATGTTCCCCAAATTACTAGTTAATTAGTGACTGATGACTCCATCTACAACATATTCACCACTCATTTTTAAGAAAGAAAATATCCATTTGTATCTACCATTTCAAAGAAGCAGCAATGTACTTCCTCAGTAAGGTTATAGTTCCATCTGATCAGTTTGTTTTATTTCCTGCAACATTACATATAATGTATTTTAAACCTCAGAATACATTTCAGAATTACATTTTTCAGAATTTTCATTAGTCAAGTACATAGGTCACAGCAGTTAACCAATCATTTTAATAGTCAGAGAAAAGCTACCCCATCAGCTTTAACTATCAGATTCCTTTCAAAAAGGCTCTCATGAGAAAAATAGTTTTTTTGCCACAAGCAGTTCATGAGTTTAAGTATCTTACATAATGAGGGCCTCACTCATAAGCTTGTTAAGACGTGATGTGATTTTCTTCGTAATGTGTTTCTAGACCCTTGTCTGAGCAAATTACACCATTTTTATCTTCACAGTGTTCTCTTTTGGACCAGTCTCATTCACTACCTGAGTTTCATATACAATGAGGGATTTCGGCTAGTTGGTTATAGAGACCATGGACAGACTCACATATTCACTGCTAATGCTCTCAGAAATATAAATCATTTCCAAAGGATATAACAACTATGACAGGAAAGCATGGGACAGTGATTTTTCTTGCTTTTACTAATAAGTCTCATCTTTCCATTTTTAACTCAGATATTTCATCATCGATGGCTCATTGTCATCTTAAACACCTTGGTCAAAATTAAATTCATAATCGTTCCTCCCAAACCCTCCCCGTTCTCAACAGCTTATGGCATTCCCAACCTCCCTGACACTTAGGCCTGTAACCCAGGTTCTTCAGCTCCTCTCTCTCATTCTAACCCATCAGGACCACACCATGCTACGTACTGTAAAAAACACAGACAGAGCCCTTGCCCTGAAGAGCTTAAAAACTGAATACACAAGACAGACAAAGGATATGAGGAAACTCAGAAACAGAGAGAGGAGGAATGACTGGCCCAGGGTCAGTAGTAGGGCCACCAATAGAACCCAATTCTCCTGGGTCCATGACTAATGTTCCCCACCCCCAAGCACAACTACACATGAGCCAGCCCAAATTTTTCCCTATGTATCCAGTTCTGCTTTCATTAAAGTCAACAGGATTTTTTCCCTTAACATAAATGGAAGAAGGACTGAACTCTATCATGTGATGTCATTCCATGTCACAGTACAAAGCTTGGGTGTGCACTTCCCTGGCACTTGAACTTCCTTCACATCTATGGAATGCTACCAAAGATGTCCTTTAATTATGGAGTAGAACTGTGACAGTATTGATGAACAGTGCTTTTTATTCTCTACATTGAGCTTACTCAGATCCTGAACTCCTTTTTTGACTGCTTAATGAAAAACATATTCATAATCTCACTTGCCAGGAGAAAAGTTTCAGGCATCCCAGTCTCCATGTCAGCAAAGAGAGATAATGAGTCAGCAATTTTTATTTCTTTGGTTATTATATTATTATTATTTTAGTATTCTTTTGGCAAGGTAATCTAATAGAAATCACTCTCATGATTATGAGAAATATTTAGCCAGCAAAGATTATTGCCCTCCTGTTGCAATTAATTCTTCTGAATTTCAAAAATAAAAATGAGAAAAAACACACTTCTGTCATTTCCTCCTCTCCCCCTTCATTAAAAAACAAACAAACCTGAAGCCTACAAATTTGGGCTTGCACACATGTAAAATATCTTTGGTTATGAAGCAGGGCTTGCAGACATGTAGGGAAGTCACTGACATTTTAAGGATATTAATGTGACAATAAAAGATGACATAAAAGGATGTATGGATTTTTGAAATACATGTCTTTCTGCCTCCCACTCAGTAATTTGGTAACTAGCTAGGCACATTGCTGGGGATACATGGTCTAAGAAAAGAGAAAGCAAACTCTGAAGTTCAAAAAAAACCAAAACCAAAAAACAAAAAAACCCCGAACACTCTTGGAGATACCAAGTACAGAATTATAAAGATCCAAAAGACCTGGAGGGTGACCTAGTCTTTCCCCCTGCCATTGTAAGATTATCTCATTTACTACAGTCTTCAGTACTTTGTCCAGACCAGTTTTCTATAATCCAAGTGAAGGGGTTTCCACCTTTGGCAGGCTGCGCCTCCGTCCAATCCCTTTTCTTGTAAGGATTTTTTCCTAATAGGATTCTCAAGGCTGCAGCCAGGTTTTTAGGGTCTGGGACAAGATTTCAAAATAGAGGCATCCTGAAGCCTGTCCCCTTGCAATGTGCCCACTCTCCAATCATTGCGCTCACAGCATTCCTGCAGCCTTCCCCCATCTACATCCCTTCCTCTCTATCCCACTTCAATTATTCCCATTGCTGTTTTAGGCTCTCCTTCGCTCAGTCACCCATATGGGCACCCACATTCGTCAGGCTCCCTTCACCAGGCCCATACATTCACCCACCTCCCTGCTCCAGTTCACAGCCCCATGCTTTGAAGCTCTGGAGCCCTAAGGAGGATCTGCGGGTAGAGATATGATAAAGAGTGGTCCAGAGCCCTAAAGCATGACTAGCTGTACAGTATGGATCAGACTCCCTGCAGCAGATGCACTCAAGTGCAGTTCCCGCTAGCAACCAGGAGGGTGCAGTGGGCTACCGTTAAATAGCACAGCACAATAGCACTCGAGGTGAGTGAACCAGCCAAAGGACAACACCACAGATCTGGCAAAAGAGGCATTGCCAGGCCTGTGTCCACAGCTACAGCCCAATCCCACTCCAGCTGCCGTGGCTGTCCCCCCACCAATGGCAGCCCAGAGGACAATATAGCCCCCAAGTTAAACCTTTGGGAAAAAAAATCAAGGGTTTTAAATGATGCTCGGGCAAGAAGAGCTGTAGTAGCTCCTGCAACTCCTACACCCCAGCTCTGCCCAGAGGCAGATCCACTGGCCGCACTCCCATGTCTCCCTGGGATACCCCTTCCCCATCCCCAAACCCCTCAAACTATGGCTCAGGGTGCACTGCCAAGGCACACAGTAGCTCTGTGGTATGTGCAGGGTGCATACTCCCTACCTGCAAAAAGAAAAGGAGGACTTGTGGCACCTTAGAGACTAACACATTTATTTGAGCATAAGCTTTTGTGGGCTACAGCTCACTTCATTGGATGTAGCTCACGAAAGCTTATGCTCAAATAAATTGGTTAGTCTCTAAGGTGCCACAAGTACTCCTTTTCTTTTTACAGATACAGACTAACATGGCTGCTACTCTGAAACCAGTCATCACTCCCTACCTGGGATCCCAGAATAGCTCTTTCCCTGCCTCACAGTTACTCTCATACCAGCTCATAATGACCTTAAAGGGACTCTCACCACTGCATAGCACATTCTAGTCCCACTCCCTCTATCCCTGACATGGGCCTGGGGCAGAAGAGGTGATAAAAGACCAGCTATGTTGGCTCTACACCCACCAGGATTTGTCCCGGAAATCCTAGCTGCCTATTTAGGACAGCTTTACAGTCCATCTGCAATGCTGCCAAATCAGAGGCCAGAATTTGAACCTGGCTTTTTAAACCACTTTTTTTTTTTTTTTTGGGGGGGGGGGGAGGGTGATACCAATTTTCTAAATTCTGATAAGCCTTTATACGTGTCTTGTTTTTCGAAAACCAATCAAGCCACATTCATCATTATTATTATTATTATTATTAACATAATTTCTTTAAGCATTAACCAATGTTCAAAGCTTTCAGCAGGCAAAAAAATGGTAAAAAAACAAGCTAGCAAAAATGGAAACTTTCAGCATTCTGCTCAAAGCTCTCCCAGCAAACAGCCCTGCATTCACAACCTAGCACTCATACTGCATTTTATAATAGAACCACTTTGCATGCATTACACACTCCTGTAGTGCAGCAATCCCTGTATGAATGCCAGCACAGTACATTAGCAGAGGTTATCGTTGGTGCCAGAATGTTTAAGGTTATACAATAATGTTTCGACAGCCATCCAATCAGTATATGTAGTAATATCAGAGGCAGTAGCATTTCCTTAAGGAGACAACCTTAATCCAGAAAGAAACTTGAAACTATAACCAGAACAGTTCTAAATTCAAGCCTGAATTTTTTGGTATCAACTATTCGCTAGCCTGCACTCAGCCAGAACCACCTGTAAACTACCCCCATGTTACCCTCATCCCCAACAAGCAGCTATCAAACTGGACTCATTTATAATGAATTCTACACATTTTTAAACACACCAAAATTAATCCAGAACCATGTCCAAAGAGCCAAAAACAAACCAGAGAATGCTGCTGCTTACAAAAGAAAAATTGTAATTGATTTTGAAAAGAGAACATGAGTTGAAGCTAAATTTGATGAGAGTATCAAGCTAATGCAATAGGCAAGGGGGA
Organism: Eretmochelys imbricata; assembly: GCF_965152235.1. NCBI lineage: Eukaryota > Metazoa > Chordata > Testudines > Cheloniidae > Eretmochelys > Eretmochelys imbricata. The sequence continues at coordinate 24,096,710 of NC_135574.1, forward strand.
AAAAAAGGAGTAAATGAAAATCATTACTGCTATTGGGAATAGTTCAGAATTTATTCCAGTAGCAGGGGAAATATCCCAGGTTGATGCAGGTAGTTCTTGCATAGTGGGGATAGATACACCTTCTTTATAGTTGGTGAGTGTGGTCTGCAGTAATGGAAGGTGAACCTGGGTTATTCTGCAAGGTTAGGGAGAGGGATCCTCATTCTTATCTAGTAAGGAATGGCTTCAGGTGGTGCAGGCTGGGTCTGACATGTTTATAGAAAATTTCTGGGGTGTTTTTGGCTTGTTCAGAAGGTTGAATGAGGTCTTCATTAGATTCTAGCATGCTGGGTTGGCTCCAGATGGATCATGGCATACTGAAGTTGCTTCTGTCTAAAAAAGTTTGTAGTAAGAGCACAATTTCAAAATAGAGTATTCACCTCCTTAGACGATCTTGCTGCTGACCAGTTGGAAGAGTCTCTTGGAGCACTAGGATGTGCTCCTCAATACAGTCCTGATCTATATGTACAATCAATAATTACAGTTATTATAGGAGGAGCTAGAATAGCAATTCTTCACTCTCCCAAAACGTTTCATCTCAATCATGAAAAGTCTGCCCAATCTCACTTGACTATTTCCAGAGATATTGCATGCATGCTCAAAAAAGGTACACTTCATTAATTCATTGTTGTCAGTGAAATATTTCATTTTGTCTAGATTTTGGGGTCACCAGATCATTTTTGTACCTGAGGTCTGTAGCTACATGTAATGTCTCTAGTTAGCCCTTGGACACTACTGTGTCTCTTAAGGGATTGCCTCCTACACTACCTATCAAGAGCAGGCATTAACCACTGCAATTTTACCACTAACCACAGTTGATTCAGTGTTCATATTATTACATGACAAAGTATACCATGCTTGTAACTTCTGTGGTCTGGAAAGCATTTTAGACATAGTGCTTATCCATGCAATCCTGACCAACATATGATGATCTAACAATGGCTACATGTTTCAGCACTTTTTGGTTTAATGGAGCGTGATCTATTTCTCAGGTGGATGAACTCAATCAACTATTGTCTCCCATCAAAGAAACTATGAAGATACCGCCCACACTGCATATGGGAACAAGTCTAGATTCAATCCTCCAAAAGTGCAATCCTTAGGACAATGTATTAAGCTTTACAATAGATATGCTGCATCAAACCAATGGTCCATCTAGCCCAGTGTCCTGTCTTCTGACAGAGGCTAGTGCCAGGTGCTTCAAAAGGAATGAACAGAACAGGGCAAATATTGAGTTATCCATCCCCCATCGTCCAGTCCCAGCTTGTGGCAGTCAGTAGTTTAGGGACACCCAGAGCATGGGGTTTCATCCCTGACTATCCTGGATAATTGCCTTTTATGGACCTATCCTCCATGAATTTATCTAGTTGTTTTTTGAACCCGGTTATAGTTTTGGCCTGACGACGAGTTCCACAGGTTGACTGTGTGTGGTGTGAAGAAGTACTTCCTTATCTTTGTTTTAAACTTGCTGACTTAATTTAATTGGGTGACCCCTCGTTCTCATGCTATGCGAAGGGGTAAATAACACTTCCCTATTCACTTTCTCCACACCATTCTTAACTGTACAGACCTTTATCATATCCCCCCTTAGGGTCTCTTTTCTAAGCTGAACAGACCCACTCTATTTAATTTCTTCTTGTATGGAAGCTGTTCTGTACCCCTAATCATTTGTATTGCCTTTTCCAATTGCTATGTATCTTTTTTGAGCTGCGGAACCAGAATTGAACACAGCATCTAAGTTGTGGATGTACCATGGATTTATATAGTGGCATGATATTTTCCTTTCTTATTCTCTGTCCCATTTCTAATGGTTCCTAACATTCTATTAGCTATTTTGATTACCCCTGCACACTGAGCAGATGTTTTCTGAAGACTGTACACCATGACTCCAAGATCCTGCTCAAATGGTAATAGGTAATTCACAACCCATCATTTTGTATGTATAGTTGGAATTATTCTTTCCAATGTGCATTACTTTGCATTTATCAACACTGAATTTCATCTGCCATTTTGTCACCCAGTCCTTCAGTTTCATGAGATCCCTTTGTAACTTTTCAGTCAGCTTCAGACTTAACTATCTTGAGTAATTTTATATCTGCAGACTTGGACACCTTACTGTTTACCCCCTTTTCCACATCATTTACGAATATGTTCAATAGCACAGGCCCCAGTACATAGCCTGGGGGGACCCTGCTATTTGGCTGTTTCCGTTGTGAAAACCGACCATTTATTCCTACACTTTGTTTCCTGTCTTTTAACCAGTTACTGATCCATGAGAGGACCTTCCCTCTTATCCCAGAGCTGCTTATTTTCCTTAAGAGCCTTTGTGTGGGAGCTTGTCAAAGGCTTTCTGAAAGTCCAAGTACACTATAGCCACTGGATCAGCCTTGTCCACATGCTTGTTGACTCCCTTAAAAATTCTAGTGGATTGGTGAGGCACGATTTCTCTTTACAGACGCAGTATTGACTCTTCCCAGTATATCGTGTTTATCTATGTGTCTAATAATTCTGTTCTTAACTATCAGTTCAACCAATTTGCCTGGTACTATAGTTCGGCTTACTGGCCAATAATTGCCAAGATCACTTCTGGTGCCTTTTTTAAAAATCGGCTCTACGTTAGCTACTTTCCAGTCATCTGGTAAAGAGACTGATTTAAGCAGTAGGTTACATACCACAGTTTTAATGCAATTTCATAGTTTAGTTCATTTAGAACTCTTGGATGAATACCATCTAGTACTGGTGACTTACTACTGCTGGCACCTCAGTCGGGGACAGTTCCCACCAAAAAAGAATGGCTCAGGTGTCAGAATCTCCCTCAGATCCTCTACAGTGAAGACCAATGCAAAGAATTAATTAGCTTCACCACAACAGCCCTGTCTAACTTGAGTGTTCCTTTAGTACCATGGTCGTCCAGTGGCTCCACCGGTTGTTTGGCAGGCTTCTTGTTTCTGGGGTACTTTAAAAAAAATGCTGTTAATTTGTCTCTCTTTTGCTATTCATTCTTCAAATTATTTTTTGGCCTGATTAATTATACTTTTACATTTAACTTGCCAGAATTTACACTCTTTGCTATTTTCCTCATTAGGATTTGACTTCCAATTTTTAAAGGACACCTTTTTGCCTCAACTTCCTCTCTTGCTCAGCTTTTTAGCCATGGTGGCAATTTTTTGGTCCTTTTACTGTTATTTCCTTTTTATTTGGGAAATACATTTAGTCTGAATCTTTCTTATGGTGTTTTTAAACAGTTTCCATGCAGCTAGCAGGAATTCTTCTGACTGATTCTTTTAATCTCCATTTAACTGGCTTCCTCACTGTTGTGTAATTTCCATTTTTGAAGTTAAATGGTACCATGCTAGGTTTCTTTGGTATTTCGTTCCCCTAAACGGATGTAAAATGTAATTACATTATGGTCACTACTACCGAGTGGTTCAGTTATATTCATTTCTTGGACTAGATCCTTTGCTCCACTTCGGAGTAAATCAAGAACTGCATCTCCCCTTGTGGATTTCAGCATTAGCTGTAGTCTATCAATGGTGTCTAGGAATTTTATTTCTGCATACTATCTCCATAAGTGATATATTCACAGTCAATATGGAGTTAATAATAATGGGGGATTTAGACTAAGTTTTCTAATTCTGTAGCCTCTCTAATCTCCCTGAGCATTTCACAATCACCACTGCCATCCTGTTTAGGTGGTCAGTAGTATATCCCTACTGCTATACTCATCATTCAAGGATGGACTTTCTATCCATAAAGATTCTATGATACACGTTGATTCATTTAAGATTTTTACTATATCTGTCTCTATGCTTTCTTTCACATATAGTAACTCCCCCGACAGCATGACCTACTCTGTCATTCCTGTATATTTTGTACTCTGGTATTACCATATCCTATTGACCATCATCATTTCACCAAGCTTCTGTGCTGCCTATTATATCAATATCCTCATTTAATACCAGGCACTCAAGTTCACTCTTCATAGTATTTAGACTTCTAGGATGTGTACAGAAGCACTTCTAAAATTTGTCAATATTAGTGGCCTGCCTTCATGTGATATAATTGAATGAAACTCTTTTTCATTTGACTGTTTCTCTTCAGTTCCTGTCTGTACTTTACCAATTTCTATCCTCTCCTCTTTACTAGGATATAGAGTATTCCCTTTAATAAATCCTCCACTAAGGGATGCCTCTGTCTGAACCATGTGCTCCTGCACACCGGTCAGCTTTCCCCCTCCTTTAGTTTAAAAATTCTTCTATGACCTTTTAAAATTTATATGCCAGCAATCTAGTTCCATTTTGATTTTGGTGGAACCCATCCTTCCTGTATAGCCTCCTCCTTTCCCAAAAGGTTCCCCATTTCCTAATAAACCTAAATCCCTCCTCCCAACACAGTTGTCTCATCCATGCATTGAAACCCTGAAGGTCTGTCTGTCAAACTGGCCCTGCATGTGGAACTGAAAGCATTTGAGATAATGCAACCATGGAGGTCCTGGACTTTAATATCTTACCTAGCAGTATAAAATTGGCCTCCAGGAGGTCATTCCTACCTTTCCCTATGTCACTGTTACCTACATGCACCATGACCACCGGCTCCTCCCCAGACTGCATATATATCTACCTATCTGTCTCAAAAGATTGCAAACTTTGCAGTCAGAAGGCAATTCACCATGTGGTTCTCCTGGTCATCAGAAACTCAACTATCTATATTTCTAATAATTGAATCCCCCATTACTGTTAGCTGTCTCTTCCTGATAACTGGGGACCCTTCCCCTGCCGGGGTATTCTCAGTGTCATAGGATATCATGACATCATCTGGAAAGAGGGTCCCAACTATGGGATAGTTTGCCTCTGCTCCAACTTAATGTTCTCCTTCCCTGAGACTTTCATCCTCCTTAACAGCACACAGGCTGTCAGGCTGGGGGAAGGATCACTCTAGTGTGTTCCAGAAAGTCTTGTCTATGTACCTGTCTCCCTTAGGTCCTCCAGTTCAACCACTGTAGTCTCAAGGGCCTGGACTGGGTCTCTGAAGGCCACGAGTTGCTTATACTGAATGCACTTATATGGCACCTGCCCACGAGGCAGGTAATCATACATGCTGCATTCAGTGCAATAAACTTAATAGTCCCCCCACACTCTGCTGTACTTCTGGGTGCATTATTTTTACTCTTGGGTGAAGGGGTGTTTGCTTGCTTGCTTGTTTTTTGGAGACGATTATAAGCCTAAGTTTAGAATATGTTTGTTAAGCATATCTGGCTCTCATGCTCCCTCGCTAAACTCCATCACAAAACTCCCATTTGCTAGCTTCACAGAACACCTATGGGCTGGCTTTTTAAACCTCCATTCTCCAGGAGCTAGCCCCGACCCATTGTCAAGGGATCCTAAAGGGATTAATGATTGAAGGGAGCAGGCTAGAGCTCGTTAGTAAGGCCAGTTGGCTAGCAGGCTGCTAGGCTCAGCACACAACCCCCACACCAGACCACAAAATAATATTCAGACAAGCAAGCACGTGGCAAACAAACTAACGGACAGATTAACAGAAAAATGCTCCCCAAGGATCACGTAGTCTCTCCAGTTTTACATTTGTATTAAACTGAAAAAAAACCCAAACATATTAGAGAGTTGTCTGCAATAGAAGCCTGGGTTCAAATGATTCTGTTTCAACTGACAATGAAGCTGCTAACGTTTGAAAAGATTCCCTGGGATAGCAGCCTCAATTTCACAGCTCCTGGAGAATTCTGCAAAATATCCCACAGGACTGTGAAACTATTAAAGTGAGGACACTCCATATATGACACCACTCCACACTTTTTATGTTCCTGTTTTTCTTTCTGATTCAATTGTCCAAGGACCTTTTCCTGTGAAATAATGTTTTTATATTTTTATTTGTAAACCAACATATAAAAATCACCCAGGCAAATGCTTTGGGTTCCCTAATGGCAAATGAAATATGCAATATTACAAACTTCATTGTAATAAAATCCTACCACATGCCATTAATATTTCACCAATCTTAACTAGAGCTGGGCAAAAAGAAAAAGTGCGTTAACAAAAAATGTTTTGTTGACCAAATCAACCTTTTCCAACATGAAAAAAATTGAAAATGCGGAGGTGGGGAAACTGTTAAAAAAAATAATACCTGAACGACTGAAGCTTTTTTTTTTTTAAACTAAAAATTGACAAAATTAATGAACAATTTTAACAAAATGAAAAATGTTGGTTTTTAATTTTTCTTTGTAATGTCATCCTATTTATTTATATCAGCCTTACCTTCAGCATACCCTGCGCATATCAGACCCCTTATCCTTATTTACCCTCAGTCCCAGTTCCCAAACAAGACCATCCCCCCACCTCCTTCTCCAGTCCCTGTGAAGGAGCTGGGGGAGGGGAAGGATGAGGTGCCATGCTTCTAGAAGGTTAACAAATCAAGAGTATGGTGGGCCAAGGAGAGGAGCAAATTCCAAAGCTGAGGACCTTCATGGAAAACGTGCTGCCAACAGCTTCCTCTCTTTCATACTGAGCTCCAGTATTTTTGTTAATAATTATTTAAGGTTTACCATTGGCTTTGAAAGGTGTGACCTACCTTACCTACCACCTGGTTTTGCTGAAGTTCTATAGTCCAGACCTGCAGAATTAGCACCTCATCTTCTGGAAAACAAAAATACCAAAACAAAACAAAAAAGGCAGGTACTTATCTGAGGAAACAGAGCTCCTGTAGTTGCACTAGCTGGGATAAAAGTCTAAAAGGAAGTGTTTCCATGCTTCAGCGCACTAGCTCATTGTCAAAAGATGTTATGAAGAAATTTTCCCTATAGTACAGGAGGGCCACCATCCTCTGGAACAAATGGGCATTAGACACGGTCAGAAACATGATATTGCACTAGTTGGACCATTGAGCTGTTTCACAGGGGCAGTTCCTATGCTCCTAGAAACTGGGATAGGCAACTAGAAAGATCATGTATTGTTTGGTTTTGTTTATTCCTAAACAAAGATAGGAAAGCCACCTACACCTGGCTTTTAGTGTTCTAGGGACCGGAAAACTTCAGACGATATGAAACAAGAATACATCATCACTACTTTCTGACAGGCTCACTTAGAAAGCAAGACCTAGTGTCAGGAGGGAGGGAAGAGAGGAAAATACTTTATACTAGTGAATGGGTTTGGGCTAACATTATTTACTAATCACTAACTGTGGTTCAGTGAAAGCATTTTGATTCAGACACACAATTACATGTTGCAACAGGCTGCACTTATGCATCTGAAATATGAACAACTTCCTCGGTTTTGCTTGTTCTTGTAGTATTTCTTGATGCCAATTCTAGCTCAAAAAGGCTTTTGTCTAATGTCATCCCCATCCTGCCCGGATGGTGGAAAGGCCTGGCCACAACAGAACTGGTGCAGCTCTACTTCCCAAGGGCAGGATTTGTGGTCCTCACACAAGGTTCAGTATTTTTGTCCCCTATGCACCACTGAGAATAGTTCTACCGTGGTTCACTGTGCTGTAGAATGCAAGAGAGAGGGGAGGGTTGGCCCATGGAGTTGCAACCATGCGGAGCCGCTCATCACTCCCTACTGGAGTTGGTCGCTTCTGTGGCCTTTAGGCTACAGTAGCAGCCAAAAAAGTGGTTGCACTGCTGTGGAGGATGAACCTTCCTACCCTGCCCTCAGGGAAATCCAGGCCCACAGGCTGTGAACTCATGCCAGGATCTGGCCCCATATTATTCCTGCATTAATCATGCAGCACACACCACACACTATGAATACTTCACATGGGCTATAATGAAGCCAAGAAATCATAAAAATTTAAGATGGAAAATAACTTTCAGGGTACCTTGTCTAACTCCTTGCCAGTACAGGATTGTTCCCTGCAGTAATTGTCTACATTACCCGCTGGATCAATGGGCAGCGATCGATCCAGCTGGGGTTGATTTATCATGTCTAGTCTAGACGCGATAAATCGACCACCGAGCGCTCTCCTGTCGACTCCGCCTACTCCTCTCGCCCTGGTGGAGTACAGAAGTCGACGGGGGAACGTCAGCTGTCGACTCACCGCAGTGGAGACACCGCAGTGAGTAGATCTAAGTACGTCGACTTCAGCTACATTATTCACATAGCTGAAGTTGTGTAACTTAGGTTGATTCCCAACCCCGCAGTGTAGACCAGGCCTTACAGTGTGTACGTTTAAATGCTTCAGGAGACTGGACTTTCGTTGAGAGGTTATTCCAAACTCCAATGAGTGTCACTGTTAGAATGGGATTTTTGTGGTATTCAGCCTAAATTTTGCTTTGCATAACTACTGATAGTTATAGCACACTGGACTAACAAAAGCAATTCTTCCCCAGCCATGCAGTTATCCCTTATACAGCCTGCTTTCTTCAGGTACTACACCACACTTCTAATGCAGAGACCATGCGTTAATTTACAACCCCAATAAAAGGCCAGCGTTCCTAGATATTAAAGTGGATGCCGTTAAAGATTAGACTATAATGATGCACTCTACATGGCATGGGACTAAACCATGAAATCACCTGGGGGAAGGAGTCAGAGTGGAATGCTTCCAATAGGCTACCAGGTGGAACTCAAGGTGTGGTTTTAATCCCTAAACCAGTAAATAGGTAGGGCTTTGGTTATCTGAAAGATCACCTCCCTCCCTGTACCATGCTGCAGCAGTTGAGATCAACAGTATCCCCTTTAGTATAGACAAGGTTTTCTCCATGAAGGTTCCTTTACTTTGGAGTGCACTCTCCTCTTGGACCATCAGCATCCAGGTTTGTTAACCTTCTATATAGGCTGCAAAGCCTTTTTTCCCCTGGAGTTCTGGGGAGCAAGAGAGCTGATGGGTTTGGTAGAAATTCATGTATGTATGGAAAGTCCTTTCATAGCATGTATTTGAATTTATGCCCAGAACACTGGATAGCCCCAACTGAGATTTTTATAAAATGTAATCAATAATGACTAGATGGTATCTCAAGGACACAGGCCATAGTGATGCATGGGTGGTGTTAGTCACACCAATCCAGGAGCATCCCTCTCTGCTCTACCCTTGCTCCAGCTCAGTAATGATTTACTATTAGCCTTTATCAGAGTAAATTACTACCACATTCTGTACTGGCTCAGTTGTGCTAGACAGCAAGTGAGAGGATGGTGCCCCAAGGAGGCAGTAAGCAGGCACGTACCCAAGTCCCAGTAGCCCATTTAGAGGCATATGGGTCAAATCTTACTCCCTCTTGGCCTCAAGTGGGCCTGTAGTTCAAATCACACCATAGCCCTAACTAAATGAAAATTAAAAACTCAACATTCACTGTCCTACGTACCGCTGCTAGCCAGGACATCTTTCTGTACTTAGAAGATATGCTACAGCTCTACAAAAAGAAAAGGAGTACTTGTGGCACCTTAGAGACTAACCAATTTATTTGAGCATAAGCTTTCGTGAGCTACAGCTCACTTCATCGGATGCATACTGTGCATCTGATGAAGTGAGCTGTAGCTCACGAAAGCTTATGCTCAAATAAATTGGTTAGTCTCTAAGGTGCCACAAGTACTCCTTTTCTTTTTGCGAATACAGACTAACACAGCTGCTACTCTACAGCTCTACAATTATTGTGGAGCAAAAAAATGTTGATTTTTAACGACACCTGCTGTAGATTGATTAACTGAGTCTAAACAGTTAGGAAATGTATGCATTAGCAGCCATGGCCAAAGCTAAAATGCTAGATAACTATATTCATGGGATACAGTTATTGGAATCACATACCAATTGCATATCCAAGATATGGTTATTTTGGTTTTGTTTTCAAGACATCTGCTTTTTGTGTGAAGAGACACTAATGGGCTCAAAAATGCTGTCAGTTAATCAAGGACATTGGAGAATCTCTCCAGCTCTTAACAGTTTTCTGTCACTTGCTCAAGTTGTTAGGGGCTGAATATATGCATTAGTGAACAGCATCATGTCAAGCATTCTAAGAACGGTGCAGGCAGCTTAACTGCTCTTACCAGACAAATCTCTCTAATACTTTTTGCATTCCCAGACAGGAGTCAGTTCATATGGAAATCAATGTAGAGCTTGCTTTCTGAGAAGATATAATTTATGCTTCTAATTTCCAGCTAACCAGTGAGTAGTACTGTATTTACAAGTTTAAGAGGACTTGGATGTGCCATTTATTAAGCCCAGAATGTTTACTTTCAGACTGTCTCTCTTGCTTAGTGCTGCATTTTGGCCTTTCTTACAATAAGCAAATAGGGATATTACTTTAAAAGCTCTAAATGCAGCTCAATGCTATGGCAAGATTACACATTGATAGCATCTCCATTAAGTCATACGTGCACCTTTCAGTCAACTAGTTAGCAGCAACTCCAGTTTCAGGCAGAAGCTCTTTCTGTGATAGAGACTACACTACTTATTTTGTGACTGTCAAAAGAAACAAAATATAGATATTACGGGTAGTGAGAGGAGGTAATAAAAGAAAAGCAGTGAGGGAGAAAGCAAGAGAGAGGAAAGAAAACTCCCTCCCCATCACGTTTCCTCTTTTGCTTTCTTCTCATTCCATTGCCCCGTTCCCCATCTTCCTTTTCTATTTTTTTTCCTAAGTTTCCCATCTTTTTCTGCTTTCCTCACCCTTCTCTTGATGGCTCCCACTTTCTTCTTTGCCTCCCCTTTCTCCCAGCATAAAAAATGGCAGCAACAATACAGCAGCATGGCATGAGACAAAACACCACAGGTATTTGGCTAGGGGAGGAACTTCTGATGCAGATCTCCCACTGGTAGTCATTCAAACTGGGAAGCACAGAACACTGCATTGGTGTATCTGTCTATTACACTCGGGCATAATTCCACAAAGCTGCATGTTATTGCGCAACAATGTTCAATACCGAGTATCAAAAGAAAAAGCTCCTGCAAGCAAGACACAAAAACTAACAACATGCTGAGAAACTGTTTTGTATAATGGAAGACAACCTAAGCTGGAATGCACATCCTAACAAAGCTCTCTTATATTTCAGATACCACAGTAGATAACAGTTGGATGAATATACCTTAAGCAACATCTTCAAAGGGAAAAATGTGTGAAGCCGGGAAATAGAAAAGCAAACAAGGAGTAAACATGATGTACTTTCTATTAGTGATAATGTATGTCTAAGTCAAGACCAAGTGCGAGGAAGACAATACAACACAACAGCCTTAGTACACTAAACACCACTAATAGAAGGAATGCTGATTAGAGGGAGGGGTCCACAAGTGAGCATCAGATTCAGTAACAGTGGGAGAATCACACACCACCTGGTCCTGCTCTGGGACTCAGTGAATTCCAGGCATGGTTTCAGGGCACCAGTGCAGGTAATAAGGCTAGTCTCACTGCTCTGCCTTATAGGACACCAGGGAACCTGGAAAGCTGTTTTCTGTATGGATTTAGGGTTAAATTCTGCTCTCAGTTACACCTGAGTAATCCAGAGTATCTCCACAGACTCTAGTGGAATTGCTCTGGACTTACACCAACACGCAGTACCTTGGGACAGAATTTAGCACCTTGTAGTTTACTGAAGCCCGTCAGCGAGGTACCACTGTGACAAGAGAAAGATGAAAGAAGCACAAGCAGAATCCAGTACAAGAGCATCACCAAATCCCCACCTCTTTGGAATGGGGAGAGGTGAAACTGTAGCTACAACTGGCAATCTACCCACCCTCCCTGCTCATGAATAATGAATCAGGGCAGCAGGCAGGGAGTAGTTCAAGTAGGAGCCTTGCTGATTCTCTCTCCTTGACACAGAATACAAAATCCAGATAAAAATCAGACATATTTCCTTTAGAAAATACCAAGGGTGAAATCCTGGCTCCATTTAAGTCAATGGGACTTTTGACTTCAGTGGAGCCAGAATTTCACCCCAGGCGTCTAAATGATGCACAGTAGATGGAATGTGAATGAATACGTATTTCTGTTTTCTGGAGCTTAGCTATGGAAATGAGCTTCTGGGTGTAAAATCCATCCATGTGTTTAAAAAAAAACAGTTCAAAGGAAGTTAAACAGTTAACTAAAGTGCGCTGTGACAGCCTTAAGGAGGTTTCATGGGATGTACATGGCAGAAGGGCACTGCTTGCACATAATGGCATATATCACATTGCTACGAATGATATAGTCGGAGAACACTTCAATCTCTCTGGTCACGCGATTACAGACATGAAAGTTGCGATATTACAACAGAAAAACTTCAAAACCAGAGTCCAGCGAGAGACTGCTGAATTGGAATTCATTTGCAAATTGGATACAATTAACTTAGGCTTGAATAGAGATTGGGAGTGGCTAAGTCATCATGCAAGGTAACCCATTTCCCCTTGTTTTTTCCTACCCCCTGCCTCCCCCCCCCCGTTCCTCAGACGTTCTTGTTAAACCCTGGATTTGTGCTGGAAATGGCCCATCTTGATTATCACACACATTGTAAGGAGAGTGATCACTTTAGATAAGCTATTACCAGCAGGAGAGTGGGGTGGGGGGAGAAAACCTTTTGTAGTGATAAACACCCATTTTTTCATGGTCTGTATATATAAAAACATCCTCACTGCATTTTCCACTTTTATGCATCCAATGAAGTGAGCTGTAGCTCACGAAAGCTTATGCTCAAATAAATTGGTTAGTCTCTAAGGTGCCACAAGTACTCCTTTTCTTTTTGCGAATACAGACTAACATGGCTGCTACTCTGAAACCTACTTATATGTGAAGGCTACAGAGAGGGCTTCTTCGGGCACTCAGTAATTTCTTTGCTGTTGGGTTTTTTCCTGTGTGGTTTGTGTTAAATATCCCTGCCGATGAAAACAGTCATGGCATTTTTGTAACACTAATTGTCGAACAAGAATGAGGCATATTTAAGGCTAAATTCTGCTCTTGATGGTATAACCGAGAGAAGAACTGGTCTTCGTGCCTTAATTGTAAGTGAAGCATCATGCACATTTATGGTACTATATAAAGAATGGGCCAAATTCTGAAGTCCCTACACAGCTTAAAATATTCTCCACAAATCCTGCACAGCTAGTTTAGGTTTAGCGTGAGGGGGCTCTGAAGGACCTAAGAAGGAATCGTCCTCTCCACACAGAGTGTGGCAGATGATCCACTCTGCTGTCTTGCAGCCTATGATGTGGGGTGGAAGCACAGTCAGTGGATCTGTGTGTCATCAAATCTATCAGCCCATCTCTGCTCCTCTGCTGGCTTGCCTTGCCCAGCTATGCAGCTCCAGAAATCCTGACGCATGTATGAACACCACCAGTTACACAGCATTCTAGGGCACTCTGCAGATGCTGAATAAGATCTAGCCTTTGTTTTTCATTGGCAAAACTCCCATTGATAAGCATTCTGGCTGAGTATAGACTAAAGGCTTCAGGATTTGGTCCACAATTAATAATAAACAAAATATGCCTTTAAGGGGGAAGGGGAAAAAAAAAAAAAAAACAGAAAAAGCCAAGGGGTCTGATTCTCCATGGGCCTGCTCCTTGCAGAGTCATTTAAGGACAAAAGGAGTATAAAATGGGTGTATAATACCCCCAAATCATAATCATACGGTGAAATCCTGGCTCCACTGAAGCCAACTGCAAAACTCCCAGTGGATTCAATAGGGCCAGAATTTCACTCAGAGGCTAACGGTCTGAGGTGGTATATAGTAGCCCTAAACATCCTGTATTTGGCTGGAGAAGGATTATCCCAGTGCCATCACCATGGAAGACTGCCTTAAGGCTGACTTTCGAGAACCCCCCTCACAAATCCTGGTGTTAGGGACATGCCAGGGGCATGCTGGTGGCTGCAGCATGCAGTGTGGCAGAGATTCTGGTCCATGCTGTAGACCGTGGCCAGTTCAGGGAAGCTGCCATAACTCAGACCACCAGAGCCACCTAAGGGTACAGTTACACTGTAGTCATTACATGTGACTGCAACTCAAGCAGACATACCTGAGCTAGCTTTAATCTAGCCAGCTCATGTGTCGAAGCAATAAAGCCGCAGTCGCGTATGCTTCAGCACAGGCTAGCTGCCCGACTACCAGTGCTCCAGGCAGGCTTGTACCACCCATGGTGTCTCAGCTTCATTGCTCTGAGACCCAAGATAGTTAGCTCAGGTACATCTAACCAAAAGCCAGTCACACCCTGTGATTGCAGTATAGATATACCCGAAGTTATGCCAAGGGCCTCTCCTGCCCCCAGAGCAGCCCAGGACCAGAACAGCACAAAGGTGGCTTAAAGACACTGTAGCAGGGACTGACACCTCAGTCTCTTTTTCAGTTCAGTGTGTCCCTGGCACTCTGCCTGAGGCCTTGCTGGACTGGCTGGGGATGGGAGTCAGGGGTCCCTGCCCAGGGTCCTGAAATTGTAGTGGTGTGGGATGTCCTGGGTTCAGCCCACCCACTGCTCACAATCCCCTAGGCCACTTCCCAGTGCACCCTATGTCTCAGTTTGGGATGTGACTACAATTGCATTAAAGTCCTTGCCTCAAACCCGCAGTCTAGGGCCAATGCCTGTAACCCTCTGATGCCCTTGCCCCTGGTTCCACCAGCCTTTTGGGTGGTATCAGGACAGAGGGAAATCACAGCCAGACACCCTCAGTAGCAGTTTCTACTCCTGCTGCTGCAGAGCAGTGCTCCTCTACAAAATACTTCTCTTTTCTCCTCTCACACTCTTGCCTGGAGCTGCTGGAGCTTCCTTTATGCTGCTCCTGGGGGAAACGACCATGCTCAACAATGGCTAAGGAGCGGGACCTTCCAGGCCCAGTACTGCTTCAGCCTTTGTGCTGTCTCAGCCTTAGTGTGGGGTCTGAAGACCCCATCACAGGCCCCCTAGCCCTCCACCCCTGGGCTATAAATTCTGTGCTGGGCCTTTTAGAGGTGCGCACAGGATCTCAACCATAGTGTTTTAACCCCTTTTTCCACTCACTTTATACAGGTGTAACTGACTACACAAGGAACAAAACCATATAGAGAAACACGCTCCGTGTGTACAATTTCTTTTTAAATCTAAAAAAAGTGTTCTGACTTTGGAAGGAAAAATTCATAAATATTATGCTTTCATAGAGTAACAACATAATCATAGAATACCGGGGTTGGAAGGGACCTCAGGAGGTCATCTAGTCCAACCCCCTGCTCAGGACCAATCCTCAATTTTTGCCCCAGATCCCAAATGGCCCCCTTAAGGACTGAACTCACAACCCTGGGTTTAGCAGGCCAATGCTCAAACCACTGAGCTATCCCTCCCCCCAATGAATTTCCCATCCTGACTCAGGAAGCATATTAGGTTCCTAATCTCCATGTCATCTTAGTGAATGTAGTTTTACGTATATTTTAATGGCTTTTTTTTTGCAAGTATACTTGCATGTAGAAACTTCACTTAATTGTGCTGTATTTCCCACATATTAGCAATCTGCAGTTACCTAAATAGCAATATATTACAAAAACACATTCTGTATAAATCAGACTGCTGCAGGAACAAACATTTGACTTGCATTTAATTTATACCATTTTTCAGCTTTTTCCACTCCACACTCCCAAAATGCATAGAACTAGTCATATGAAAACTAAATTGCCATATGAGGTATATTTTTAAGCCTCATCTAAACAATAAAGCTTGTGTGACAACATGAGAGCAAAGAATGTCCAAATATGGCTGACAGTTAAGTACCCTGAGAATTAAGTGCTCTTAAATTCACTGGAGTTTATAAATCTGCATTAACCAAATATCTGAAAACAGAAATAAAGGAAAGAGAAAGTGATTCAACTCATTTTCCAGTACCATTCTCTACAGATGTGTTATAAACGTCCTCTATATCTTGGATGCTGGAGGCGTCTGTTGAATCTTGATCGCTGGCTATAATCCCTACTGAAGAAAGGCTAGAAATGAAGGAGTTCATCCTTTTTGCATAAATATCCCTAATGTTAAAATAAGGTAGCTCATTACATTTCTCTTTGTGATCACTGTTGGACTGGTCTACATCAATATCCTTTTGCTTTTGATAGTATTTAGAAAACTTGTTGAAAATTATAGTGATTGGAAGGGCCACCACTAATATTCCACAGAGAATACAAATGCTACCAATGAACTTTCCCAGTAGGGTGACCGGGAAAGTGTCTCCATAGCCGACAGTGGTCATGCTGATAGTTGCCCACCACCAGCAGACCGGGATGCTGTGCAGTTCTGACTCATCATCATCTTTTTCTACTGAGTAGACCAAAACTGAGAATATAGAAATCCCGACAGACAGAAACAAAAGCAAAAGTCCAACTTCCTGGTAACTATGTCTCAAAGTGGCACCTAAAGACCGCAGTCCTACAGAGTGCCTTGCCAGTTTCAGGATGCGAAATATCCTCATTAGCCGTAGGATCTGAACCACTTTCCCCATATTCTCAATGTCTTCGCTTTCTTCGTCCTTTGTGTCCACAGCCAAGGTAGCATAAAATGGAATAATAGAGACAAAATCTATGATGTTGAGAGGGTTTTTCCAGAACTTCTTTAGACTTGGAGCTGCGGCGAGCCTTATCACTAACTCGACGGTGAACCAGACGATGCACGCTATCTCCACGGCTTCCAAAACAGGGTCTTCAATCTCTCTGTCATTGTCATCCCACCTTTGGAACTCTGGCATGCTGTGGATGCACATGGCTACAATAGATGCTAGCACTACGCTCAGGGAGGAAATGGCAATTAACTTGGCTGATAAGCAGTACCCAGGGTTTTCCATTCTGATCCATACTTTCTTTCGTATTTCACCAAGCCACAGTTTATCAAATTTCTCCAGCTCTTTTTCAAATATGGATGATTCTTCACTGGAAGAGTCTATACTTCTGTCATTGCTTTTCTGATCCCAGTCCTTATCTTGACCTTCTTCTTTTCTTTCTTGATACCTATTGCTACAGCAAGAATCAATGAACAGCTCGTTGATCCCCCAGTACTCTATTTCCTGGCAGAAGGAGAAGACACAAAGTTCCTCCATGACATGCAGTTTACCTGTATAGTAAAAATTCAAAACATATCTAAAGAAAGAAGGGTTCCTATCAAAGTAATATTCCTTGTCTGCAACACTGTAATCATCACACAGTTCCAGGATAGCCTCTTCAGAATGGCATTTGAGCAGTTTTCCAAGTCTGGTCTGGGGAAATCGGAGCAAAGTACTTTGATCAACTGATTGCTTAAAGCCACCCACATTCAAGTGGATAAGTTCCTCATCTTTCCCAGGTCTATGGAAAAATTCACCATAAACCATTTTGAACACAGTAGTTCTGTTGCTGGCTTCCGAGGCACTAACCCATAAGATTACATTGCACCTAAAAGAACATAAGATATTATTAGAAAATTTAATTCAGTTTTGCTCTTGCTACAATTATTTTCTAATCTCCATTTACTGTGGAAATGCTACACTGAAAAACAAGAAATGAAATGACAAATACATTGTTAACAGTTCCACTAAAGTAGACTTAAATTAGTCTGGGTGATTAAATCAGTTAGCAAACTTAAAGATGAATGCTGAACCAGAAACTATTTTATTCTTTTTTTTCCCCTTCATTTATTACTACTCCTTTCCTCTAGTACTATCAAATTTAAATTAATATTCATATTGAAAAGTAAATGAAATTACAAATTTTGGGACTAAAAGGAAAATGTACTCAGACTATTAAGCATCTAGGGCCAGATCCTGAGGACGAGTTAATCAGTTTTGAAATCAAGGGAGCTACATCAATTTAAACCAGCTGAAAATTTGGCCCGTAGTATCCCATTCTTTATTATATAATTTTCACTCAGGGGGCATGCTATTATTTCTTACATGATGCCAACACATCTTAATCTACACCCTTCCCTTAAAGAGCATTCTATATTCCTGTCACTCTTTGGTTGAAAACATTTCAAGAGTCTGTTTTAAACAGCTTTTCTTCATTTTCCTTTCCTGACTTTGCAGACATCTCTCACCCACATTTGGATATCTGCATTCATGAAGATTCCACCATAGGTATTTTGTTACCTGCCTTGCTACTCACCTGTAGTGATGCAAAGTTCCTCCTTAAGACCTGTATCAGTTCCAGAAGTACTTCCTTCTCTGCAACAGCATGCCTATAGATTATGGTTATGCTGATAAACTCACATTGAAATGTCATTTCTGGAAAGAGCAGCTTCCAGAGATGGCACTTCCAGAAATATTTTGTCTCAGCAAGTAAGGAGTACCTGTAGGTAGACACAAATAAAGGGCATTTTAATATCTACACACCTTCACCATAAATATATTATTCAGGCTAAATTGGATAAAAAAGGCAGATTATACCATAGAAAATGTCTGTTAACATTTTTAGGAGACCTTACCCTAGGCTTTCCTTTCCTTAGTTATAAACCTTTGCTTTAGAGCAAATGTGGCCCGCGGGACCCTCCTGCCTGGCCCGGGAGGCTAGCCCCCGGCCTCTCCCCCGCAGCCTCAGCTCACTGCACCGCCGGCACAATGCTCTGAGCAACGGGGCTGTGAGCTCCTGGGGCCACGTAGCTGCAGAGCCCGGCCTGACCTGATGCTCTGTGCTGCATGCTGCGGCTGCCTGTCGTGGTGCAGCCACGCCGCCAGCCACTGGAGCTTCAGGCAGCACGGTAAGGGGGCAGGGAGCAGGGGGGATTGGATAGAGGGCAGGGAAATTCAGGGGGTGGTCAGGGGCCAGGGCGGTCAGAGGGCGGGGAACAAGGGGGTTGAATGGAGGCAGGGGTCCAGGCAGGCCATCAGGAATGAGAGGAGGGGTTGGATGGGGAGGCGGGAGGCAGTAAGGGGCAGGGGTCCCGGGGCAGTCAGGGGATAGGGAGCAGGGGGGTAGTCAGGAATGAGAGGAGAGGTTGGATGGAGTGGCAGGGGACAGTCAGGGGACAGGGAGAAGGGGTGGTTGCATGGGACAGGGGTCCTGGGTGGGGGGGCAGTCAGGAAGGAGAGGGGTTGGATGGGGTGGCAGGGGGCAGTTAGGGGTGGGGGGTCCAGGGGTGGTCAGGGAGAAGGGGTGGTTGGATGGGGAAGGGGTCCCAGGGGAGCAGTCAGGAAGGAGAGGAGGGGTTGGATGGGGCAGCGGGGGGGGGGTTCAGTTAGGGGCAGGGAATCCAGGGGCAGTCAGGGGACAGAGGGGACCGAGGATCAGAAGCTAAAACCCTTGTGTGCATATAAATCCTTCCCTACATGACAGGTTACTCGGTATAACTTATGTCACTCAGGGGTGTGAATAATCCACACCCCCTCAGTGACGTAAATTATACCGACCTAAACGCTGGTGTAGACAGTGCTGTACTGGCAGGAGAGCTTCTCCCACCGATATAGCTACTGCCTCTCGCAGAGGCAGGAGTTAAGCCAATGGGAGAGCTCTCTTCCGTCGGCTTGGAGTATCTCCATCACAAGCACTGCGGCTATGCTGCAGTAAGTGCTGTAGCGCAGATGTAGCCTAACTAGCCCTAATTCATCTGACTGGTGGGATCAGACCCAAAGGGAGGCCAGCAAGACTTCTCACATCTATAGGAGTTGTGGGATCAGGCCCAGAAGTTATTTACCAGAACAAGTAGTTTCAATTCTACAAAAGCAGATGTGTAGCCAGAGAGGGGTTTTTTTTAATTCATTTTGTACAGCAGACACCTCAATCCGTTCTTGTATTAGAACTGTGGAAACTGACATTCTTCAGTGGGAAAATAGCTCTTCATTTATGATAATATTGTAAAGCCCTTTAAATGACTTCTTTCAAAATTAAATTGACATGTTTATTTTTAGCAACTGGATTAATTACTGTGCAGCCAAGATCAGGGACCCATTGTGCTAAAGCATTGGGCATAGTAAGAGACAGATTGTAAACTGTTCAAGCCAAAGGCTAATTAGATAAGACCAAAAAGGAAGTACTATTATCTCCATTTTATATATGAGAAACCATGGTGAAGAGAGATTACATGATTTATCCATTCCATTTATAGCATAAACTACAATCTTGTATGCATCTGCAAATAGGAGCTTTCAAGATAATAAACTGATAACAGGAGTTACGCTCACTCTGAGTATTTTCCAAAGTCACATCCCTTTGCAGCCTCTTAGGCCTAATTCTGTGATGTGTATGTAACCCACACACCTCCTGGGTGTGGTGTTCTGTCCCATCTAGTGGCACGGAGACCACTTGAAGAGAGAGATTAATGAGTTTGCTCTACAGCTTTAGCTAACAGCCAGTTGGCTTTTAGCTCATGCACTAAGCTCCAGAGGTCCCAGGTTCGATCCTGCCCGCTGACAACTGGGGTCTGTCGGCATTACATGTACATTGAGAAGCACCTTGCCCAACTCCTGGAATAAGAGTGTCAGAATTCAATCCTTACATGGTTTTCCACTTCATTCATGGTCCTGACGCAAATTCTGGTTTCACACCCAGAATACCTTATCTGAAGTCACGAAGTGACTCTGGATTTACATCGATGTCAATTCAAATAGGCTTTGTTTATTAATTTCCAGTGGGAAATGTTTATCTTTGTTCAAGTGATACTTTAGTGCCCTGAGCTTAACATTTCAGCTTCAACACCAATGCCACAGAAATAGTGAGCCAAATTTTAGCTGTATGGACATCAACAAGAGTTTTGCCATCGACTTCAGTGGGCCCGAATATGCCTTAATGCCTTGTAAAATCCATTTATTTTTATGCTGATCAAATCAAGAGAAAAATTTAATTAAATTTGGGATAACTAAGTATACTAAAGAAATAAGACGAAAATTTTGCCCACTGCTGACTTATTGAAGTCATTGTAACTAATGGAAGATTTTAGTGCTCAACAATTCTTTAAAACACTGCACCATTGTTGAACTTGCAGTATATAAATCCTTATTGATTATGCAGATCATTATGCATATTTATAATGGTGCCTCCATTTGATTACTCATTTGAATAATTCCAGTAAGCAAGCATCCGCCACTTTGTTTTAAGAGGATAATAATCAACATTAACGCACAGTATACAGGGCAACTGACTCCTGCTTATAAAGGCCCTGATTCAGAGCCCACTGAAGTTCTTCCTTAGACAACAGTGGACTTTGAATCAGGCCCAGATTGCAGGAGGACATTTCAAGAGGCCTGGTCAGAATTCTTTCATAGCATGTATTAAATTATTGCTATTTATTATTTGTATTATCATAGCACCGAGGAACCCCATTCATTGTGTGAACAAGAAAGGAATAATATGGGTTGCTGCTGTAAACATCAGGAGAAAATACTGGAACCTAATTATTTCCAGTTTAGTGATTGCATGGCTGCCTCTAAGTGCTAGCCAGGATCGGGGGGGTGGGGGAAGAGTACAGAATCCTCTCCCTACCCACTGCATGGCCTGGTTAAGGCCAGTGTTACAGCTTTTGCAGTCTGGGGACCTCATAACTGTTCAGAGGTGCTTCCCATGAGATCCTCTATGTCCAAAGGGGAGCAAAGAAGGCCTTGTCTACACTACAGGGGAAATTCGATATAAGGTACGCAATTTGAGTTACGTGAATAATGTAACTCAAATCGATGTAGCTTAGCTCTACTTACCGTGGGGTCCACACTATGTGATTTCAACGGGAGACGCCCTCCTGTCAACTCCTCCTACTCTTCTCGATCCTGTAGAGTACAGGAGTCAATGGGAGAGCAATCTGCAGTCGATTTAGCGGGTCTTCACTAGAATGCATTGATTACCAATGCATTGATCACCGCTCGTTGATCCGGTAAGTGTAGACAAGCCCAAAGAGTGGGAATATAGGTGGCTTCACCATGTCCACTTATGGGAGTAGACCCTATGACTTAAAAGGAATGCCTCTGGTGCTCCCACTAGGATAATGCAGATCTGCAACACATTCAAGGTAAGGATATGCCTTACAGATACAATCTAGAGCTTAATGGGTGTCATGCTATTTTAATGGCATATTTGTGTTTGACAAAACTACTATGGTGGGAGGGTTTTTTTCCAAAGCATTAATTGATCTGTCAATCACAGGTAAAGAAAAGGAAGCACTACCATGCTAAAGATTAAATTGATTCATGGTTGGA
Source organism: Eretmochelys imbricata (assembly GCF_965152235.1). Taxonomy (NCBI): domain Eukaryota; kingdom Metazoa; phylum Chordata; order Testudines; family Cheloniidae; genus Eretmochelys; species Eretmochelys imbricata. Next base: position 24,118,752 of record NC_135574.1, read on the forward strand.
TTGATGTCACTGTTTTATTACTGCATTTTTTAAACACAGCAAGCTCCTATTGATTTTTAGTATTTTATCTTGTGGCCAATTAGTCTGCAGCTATATACATCCTTGTGCATCTGTGTAGGCTCCTCAGACATCTCTCCAGAGTTGAGAAGAGATCTTCAAATTTCAAGGACTTTTCTACTGAACTGAACAAGAACAACTAACAAAGGGACAGATCCTGCTACCATGGAAGTCAAGAGCAATATCCCTCCGACTTCAATGGTAGCAGGATCGGATCCTAACCTTGTAAGTTAACTAAAATATGTATAAATAAGCCCAAGGACAAGATTTTCAAAAGTGATTAGGAGAGTTGCAGTTTTTGGGTTTCCAGTATGAAAAGTCTTAAAGGGTCCTGATTTTCAAAATATGGTGAACACCCACCCTACACAGTGTCTCAAGCTTGACACCCAAAAGCACTTAAATGGGCCAGATTTCTAAAGATATTAGGCACCTAAAAATGAAGGTAGGCACCTGGTAAGATTACCGTAAGGCACCTATCTGCACCTTTAGACACCTAGATTACTTTTAAAAACTTGACCTTCACCACAAAGTTCACAGCATGATTAAAACTTCCCCCATATTTGGGGGTGTTTGGATCTGGGGAAATAAAAGAGAATAAGCAATGTTTGACTGTTTTATCAAGGATATGGTTATAATACAATCTGAAGTGTAATTGCAGCATGGGTAGATATACCTGCGCTAGCTTTAACTGCACTAGCATGGCTAAGGTTGCCAACTTTCTAATGCACGGGTGGGCAAACTTTTTGGCCCAAGGGCCACATCTGGGTATGGAAATTGTATGACGGACCATGAATGCTCAAAAAATTGGGGGTTGGGGTGCGGGAGTGGGTGAGGGCTCCAGCTGGGGATGAGGGGTTGGGGTGCAGGAGGGTACTCAGGACTGGGATCAAGAGGTTTAGAGGGCAGGAATAGGATCAGGGCTGGGGAAGAGGGTTGGGGCATGGGAGGGGGTCGGGGGTGCAAGCTCCAGGCAGCGCTTACCACAAACAGCTCCCGGAAGCAGCGGCATGTCCCTCATCCAGCTCCTATGCGGAAGCACGGCCAAGCAATTCTGCGTGCTGCCCTGTCCACAGGCACCACCCCTGCAGCTCCCATTGGCTGCGGTTCCCAGCCTACGGGAGCTGCAGAGGTGGCCCTCAGGGTGGGGACAGTGTGTGGAACCTCCTGGCTGCCCCTACATGTAGAAGCCAGAGGGGGACATGTCGCTGTTTCCAGGAGCCACAAGGAGCCTTGGCATGCGCAGACTGGGGCAACCTCCCAAGCCTGCTCCCCGGCGGGAGCTCTAGGGCTGGATTAAAATGTCTGAAGGGCCGGATTTGGCTCCCTGGGCCGTAGTCTGCCCACCCCAGATTCTGGGGTGGGGCCAGGGAGGAGGAGCTTGAGGTTCAGGAGGGGGCCCAGAGTTGGGGCAGGGGGTTGGGGTATTGGGGGGTGTGGGGCAAGAGTTCCAGGAGGGAGTTTGGGTGCGGGAGGGGACTCTGGGCTGGGGCAGGGGGTTGGTGTGCAGGGTCCCGGTGGTGCTTACTGCAGCTCCCAGGAAGCGGTCACTGGGTCCATGCAGCCCCTAGGCGCATGGGCATCCAGGGAGGCTCCATGCACTGCCCTCACGCCCGCAGGCGCCACCCTTGCAGTCCCATTGGTCGCGGTTTCCGGCCAATGGGAGCTGCCGAGCTGCCACTCGGGACGGGGGCAGCACGTGGAGCCTCCCTGGCTGCCCATGTGCCTAGGGGCCGCAAGGACCTGGCGGCTGCTTCTGGGAGCCACATGGAGCTAGGTTAGGCAGGGAGCCTGCCTTAGCCCCAGGACCCTGCTGCACCAACCAGACTTTTAACAGCCCAGTGGGCGGTGCTGACCAGAGCCGCCAGGGTCCCTTTTGGACTGGGCGTTCCAGTTAAAAACCGGATACCTGGAAACCTGAAGCATAGCTAAAAATAGCAGCATAGATATGGCAGTGCAGGCCTCAGCACAGGCTTTACAGGTATGCCTGGGGCTCTAGATACCAGCTCATGTTGCTGAAGCCCGCACTGCTGCATCTACATTTCTAGTCTTACCTCCTCTCAACTCCAGAAAACATTGTGTCTAGTGACTGGAGCTGGCATGGTCGTTTGGGTAGCACACACAAGCGAGAGCTACTAGGTTTGCTCCCCCATCCCCATTAAAACTTCCCAGGTGTTTCTGAAATGCCTCTTCTTGAAAGGAGACTTATGGTCTCTGTGACCTCTGGGCAGTGGAGTTTACAACTGTAAGCAGAGTGGTCACTGTCATAGGGCATTGTAGAACAGCTGCTGGTGGTCTGTTGGGGTCAACACAGGTCACACAAAGCTCCACGCCATTTGGCAAGGTGGTTTTACCGTGTCGCTGTAACTGTGCGCTTACATCGGCCGGAGACAAAGTTGAGTGCGGACACATGCACAGGTAGGTTGACATAAGGCAACTTACGTTGACCTAACTTTGTAGCATAGACCTGGCTTTAGCCATGCTAGCAAAGGTATGTCTACCTGAGCTGAAATCACACCTCAGATTGCAGCGTAGACATACTGTAAGACAAATATGACGAAGGTGAAATTTTCCCTTATGCTTCAGGCTAGCAGAAGGCCAATGCATCAATTACATCTCACTTAAATCCTCATATGTTCATCCTATCAGGGAACAAAAATAATACATGTAACTGATGTGACCAATCACAATTGCCAACATAGCTCAGTTTTTGTATATCAAATATTGATTATTCATAATAAAATGTCCACAAGAAATGGATAGGGGGCAATTTGTTTTAAAAAAAGTCAAATGTGAGTCGTAAGAACATGTGAAGAAATTGCTCTTTGTTTATGGACATCTTGTAAGCAGAAAAAGAAGGTCAATCCATCAACTAAATGATCTGCTCAGCCATAAAAATATTTTATGCATTCCATTGGCAATGGTATTCTTTATCCAGTACATTGCATTGCTGTGATGAGCAAACAAAACTACTCCACTACATTTCTCCTGAAATGGATTAAATCCAACCTCCAAGGAGACCTTTTAGTAAATAAACTTTGGGATCAAATCTCTGTATTTCATTTTTAATTATATTCTGTGTTCCTTATTCAGGCAAAACATACACTGAAGTCAGCGGGAGGTTTTACACATATAAGGACTGCAGAATTTATGCAAATTATTTAAATAAGTATCTACTCATGCAGATTGCATATTTGCATCTATCTACTAGTTTTTGTTTTGAGTTGGTTGGCAGTTACAGGGTATATGGCTAGATGTGGGTGAAGGGCATGCTGACTTTCCAGAATGCTATCAGCTCTAGAGGCAGTATTATAGGGGGTACATTGTGATTGTAGTCTATTATTTTAATTGCTTTCTCATGAACTTTAAACACCCAGGAGTGTGATACAATACTACCTAGTTATCTGAATGTCATTTACGTAAGGATCAAAAAAAAAAAAAAAGAAAAAGAAAAAAAAGTACCGTTAACAGTCTTCCTAACACGACGAGACACCCTGGAGATAACGTGCAGTATGCTAATTAACGAGACACACACCTGACGCAATTTCTGATGGCTTCATCATTTGTATTTTGTTCAGAATACATACAGTGACTCAAAGGTTCAGTGTTCAGATGGATCACTATCAACCTGTACTAAGTGGAATAGACAGGTTAAAATAATGTTTGCTTCAAAGCCCATCCGTGATCCTGGCCAATTTAACAACAATTACAGTGCTGCAAGGATGACACCTTTCAGTTGCCTGAGGCAGTGGATCATGTCAAGAGTTTCCTTGAGCTACTTTGCCCCAATTACTGAACTTCACGGAGCGATTTAGGAAGATGAGGAGAACCCGAGTGCATTGTTATGTCCAGGTCAACATCAGCACAGTTCAATGATAAAGAAAAAATGTCTCTCTGCAGAGAGACAATAATCTTATTTGTCGGGTAGTTTTAATGATGCTCAGCTACTATCAGGAGCACAATTTAAAAACAAGATATGCTATTTGATGTGAATATTGTACATTTTAGCTGAAAGAACTCTGTAAGGAGGAAAATTTCCACAGTACGTTGGAATGAGATGGATGTAACATAAAAATGGCTATACTGGGTCAGACCAAAGGTCCATCCAGCCCAGGATCCTGTCTACCCACAGTGGCCAATGTCAGGTGCCCCAGAGGGAGTGAACCTAACAGGTAATGATCTAGTGATCTCTCTCCTGCCATCCATCTCCACCCTCTGATAAACAGAGGCTAGGGACACCATTCCTTACTCATCCTGGCTAACAGCCATTAAGGGGCTTAAGCTCCATGAATTTATCCAGTTCTCTTTTAAACCCTGTTATAGTCCTAGCCTTCACAACCTCCTCAGGCAAGGAGTTCCACACGTCGACTGTGCACTGTGTGAAAAAGAACTTCCTTTTATTTGTTTTAAATCTGCTGCCCATTAATGTCATTTGGTGGCCCCTAGTTCTTATATTATGGGAACAAGCAAATAAGTTTTCCTTATTCACTTTCTCCACACCACTCATGATTTTATATACCTCTATCATATCCCCCCTTAGTCTCCTCTTTTCCAAGCTGAAAAGTCCTAGCCTCTTTAATCTCTCCTCATATGGGACCCGTTCCAAACCCCTAATCATTTTAGTTGTCCTTTTCTGAACTTTTTCTAATGCCAGTATATCTTTTTTGAGATGTGCTGAATTTCATATTGGGCTCAGTCCTGCAGCATCTGTTCAGGAAATTCTTATTCACATGAGCAGTCCAATTAATATCCAATATTATTATCATCAATATTTATATTATAGTAATATCTAGAGCCATGGGTCTCAACCAGGGACCTGGGGGGCTGCTAGGAAGTTTCAGGGGGGTCGTGAAGCACGGCCAGCATTAGACTCTCTGAGGCCCAGGGCAGAAAATCAAAGCCCCCCTGCAAGGGACTGCAGCCCGGGGCCCTGAACCCTACTACACAGGGCTGAAGGCAAAGCCTGAGCAATTTAGTTTTAGGGTGCCCCCTCTGGTGTAGGGCTCTGAGTAATTGCCCTGCTTGCTACCCCCTAATGCCAGCCCTGGCTTTTAAATGCAGAAAAACAGTTGTGGCACAGCTGGGCTTTGGAGTTTTTATTGTATGTTGGGGGGGAGGGGCTCAGAAAAAAAAAAAGGTTGAGAACCCCTGGTCTAGAGGCCTCAAATGAGAGGCGGGCCCCATTGTGCGAGGCAGTGTACATTCACACAGTCAGAGGCAAGTAAGCCACGAAGAGTTAATCATTTAAATAAATGAGACAAACAGACCAAAGGCACAGAGAGGTTAAGTCACTTGTCCAAGGTTACACGGCAGGTCAGTTGTAGATGTGGGAAATGGAACTCAAGTCTCCTGACTCTAAATCCAGTGCTCTGTCCACACTATTTCCACAAAGAAACTGGACATAAAGTGAATGGAATACTAGTGCAAGGGGTTTCAGGACTGGGCCTTTCAGCCCACCCTGCAATTGAATCCATGCAGATGGACCCCTGAACCTGCAAGGAGCCCAGATAAATCAACTGGTCAAAACAATGATGTAAATGAATCCCCCACACAAGCAGAGGGTTCCACCCACATAGATCCAGGGTCTTATTATAAACAACACTGCTTTTACACCCCCAAAACTGAAACTGTGTTGTGATCAATCCTATGAAGGTTTATATAACGTTTTTTGATGTCTCATCCTAAACAAAGCCAAGTATTTAGCAACAGTGCAAGCTTTGAATATTATTCACACACTCCAGAGTGAAATGGATTTTTAGACATTAGTATTTGGAGAGACAGACGGCAGAATTTTCTAATAAGGTGAGACTCCACAAATTACTCTGCCCCTTACCAGCACCCAGGCCTAATGTAAAGGAAAGGGATACGATCTAAAGGGTGAAATTTACCCTTATGCATTGGCCTATGTAACATTTAACACTAGGGTTGCCAACTTTCTCATCGCACAAAACCAAACACCTTTGCCACGCCCTTTCTCGGAGGCCTTGCCCCTGCTACGCCCCTTCCCAGAGGCCCCACCCACCACTCACTCACTTTCACTGGGCTGGGGCAGGGGGTTGGATGCGGGAGAGGGTGAGGACTCTGGCTGGGGGTGCAGGCTCAGGGTTGGGGCCAGAAATGAGGGGTTCAGAATACAGAAGGAGGTTCCAGGCTGGGGCAAGAAGTTGGGGTGCAGGCCCCCTGGGGCTAAGGAGTTTGGGGGACAGAAGAAGGCTCCGGGCTGGGGCTGAGGGGTTTGGAGTGTGGGAGCAGGCTCAGAGCTGGAGCAGAGTGTTGGGGTACAGGAGGGGGTGCAGGCTCTGGGAGGGAGTTAGGGTATGGGAGGGGGTGCAGGGCTGGGGTAGGGGTGTGGGCTCTGGGAGGAGTTACGGTGAGGATTCTGGGAGGGAGTTAGGGTGTGAGAGGGGGTTCCAACCTGAGGCAGGGGTGCAGGAGGGGGATCAGGATGTGGGCTCCAGCCGGACAGCGCTTACCTCAGACAGCTCCCAGTCAGCAGTGCAGCAAGGCTCAGCGCAGGCTCCCAAAGCCCATGCCCGCAAGCGTCACCCCCACAGCTCTCCTTGGCCATGGTTCCCAGGGGCATCAAATGGAGCTTACCTGATCGCCCCTCCGCCTAGGGGCCGCACGGACATGCCGGCCACTTCCGGAAGCAGCGTGGAGCCAGGGAGCCTGCCTTAGCCCTGCTGCACCGCCAACCCGGACTTTTAACAGCCGGGTCAGCAGTGCTGAGTGGAGCCACCAGGATCCCTTTTCATCCAGGCGTTCCAGTCGAAAACTGGACACCTGGCAACCTTATTTAAGACCTACTTGAACTCTCAAAAAAGGATTTAAATGGTGCATAGGCCTAGTGCTATCCTCTGCACATAATGAATTGCACAGCAGATGAGCTGTTAAATCTTTTCCATCCTTAGAGTCTATGATCTTTAATTAATAATTTAAAAAAAAAAAAAAACCACACACACACCCCACACCCACAGAAATCTTGCATTTGGTCCAAGAGAAGGTGGAGAATAAATTCATATCATACCAGGAAGATTTTCCTGATATTCAGTGCAAAATTTTCCCTTTTGTATTTTCATCCCATTACTCCTAGTTATAACTCTAATCCTGCTAATTGTTCCTTTCTCTCCTTGAGATGTACATCTTTCGCGGTTGTAAACTGTTCCCCCACCCACCCTCTGAGGCAACTAACTACAAGTTACACATAACTGATTTCTCATTTTAAATCCTAAATTTCTCCCCGCCCTCTAACCATTTCTTTTCTTCTTCTCTAAATTTCATCAGTTCCACAATACCTTCCTTGTGAAAACACGACTAGAATTAAAAAGTCATCTAGGTACCTCATAGGGAGGGACTTTTCCTGTTCTGTGAAGTGAAGCCTCCGAACATACAACCCCCAAACTTGTGTTTTCAGCAACACCACGTCACGAAAACTAGCTCTGACAGGTTAGAAACCTGTTCTGACACGCCGAAGATGGCTAAACCCTGTCTACACTAGCACTTACACTGTTGCTAACACTGGAAAGCGGGTACCACATTCCAAGCACAGATGCAGCCACAGAAAGCACATGATTAAACAGTGTTCTGGAATCTGAACTGGCTGCCTGTAAGTTTACAGGTGGAGTTCAAAGGATTGGTTGTTTTTAGCCTGTAATGCCTGAGATGGTTTGGGACCTGACTGTTTGAGAGATTACTTTTCTTGCCATGCCATATTGCCCCGACTGTTTGTGCTTCATTCATGAAAATCCCTCAGACTCATGCATGCGCACACGTGTAGAAAGAGAACACATTTAAAGAGCACCGTGAAAATGGGATGGAATCACTGAGGATGTATGGCAGAAATCAGACTTCTTCAAATTCTGCTTAACAACTCACTTCCTTTGCTATATATCTAATTGCACTTTGCAGATTGAGCACCTGAAGTTATATGGGATTTTTTGATGTTTTGAAAGATGTTTACTGCTGAAAGTAATAGTGTGGTTTTGGTTTCTTAGCCAAGTCCTAAATCTCCAAGATGTTTATAGACTCTCTTGAACAGCAAAACTACTACAGTTTACAGTTGTTACTGTAAATTGTTTCTGTGAAACCTAGGACACGTCTGCACTTGCAAAGTTACAGTGCCGTCAGTTAGAGCGCCGCTCAGAGAGCGCCGAAGGAAAATCGCTGTTGCGTGTTCATACTGACAGCTGCCTGAGCAATAGCGTGTTCACATTTGTGGCGCTATTCAGAGCGGTGCACTCTGGGCAGCTATCCCACAGAGCACCTCTTTCTTTTTTTTGCTGCTAAGACTTGTGGGAAGGCGGAAGGGGTCGCGGGGCACCCTGGGTCCTATCCCAATGTCCCGCGATGCATTGTTTCGCATCCCAGCAATCCCTGTGCTTCTGTCCACATTTGGTGCCATCTTTCAACGGTTTGTGTATTGCACGCCCTGTCCTGCCTCTTTCTGGCTGCAGGAATGGATCCCGAGCTGTTGACCAATATGCTGCTCGCACTGACCAACATGTCACGAGTGGCAGTGGAGTTATTTCTTAAACTACAAAGGCAAGAGAAGTAAAACACTGATCTCGCCACGCATACTAGTTACGACACAAGATTGCTTGTGGCATTCATGGAGGTGATGGCCACAGTGGAACACCACTTTGGGGCTCAGGAAACAAGCACTGAGTGGTGGGATCACATGGTGATGCATGTCTGGGATGACGAGCAGTAGCTGCAGAACTTTCTCATGAGGAAAGCCACATTCATGGGACTGTGTGATGAGCTCGCCCCAGCCCTGCAGCGCAAGGACATGAGAATGAGAGCTACTGTGTCGCTGGACAGCCGCATGGTGATTGCACTGTGGAAGCTGGCTACTCCATATTGCTACCGATCAGTCGCTAACCGGTGCGGAGTGGGAAAGTCGACCACTGGAGTCGTGTTGATGGAATCTGGGCAACGTGCGTGACACTGCGGATGGCTTTGCACAAATGGGCTTCCCTAACTGTGGAGGGGCAATAGATGGCACACATATTCTAATTCTGGCACCAGACCACCTAGCCACCGAGTACATCAATCACACTGGGTATTTCTCAATGATTCTCTAGGCACTTGTGGATCCCTGTGGGTGTTTCACAGACATTAATGCAGGCTGGTCCGGAAAGGTGCATGACACATGCATCTTTCGGAACACTGGCCTGTTCAAGAAGCTGCAGGCAGGGACTTTCTTCCCTGACCAGAAGATCACCATAGGGGAAGCTGAAATGCCCAGTGTGATCCTGGGAGACCGCCTACCCCTTAATGCCATGGCTCATGAAGCCAGACATGGGGCAACTTGAAAGCAAGGAGCAGTTCAACAACAGGCTGAGCAAGTGCAGAATGACTGTGGAGCATGCATTTGGCCGTTTAAAAGCCCGCTGGCAATGCCTGTATGGGAAGCTGGACATGGCCGATGACAATATTCCTATGCTTATAGCCGCGTGCAGTACGCGTCATAATATTTGTGAAGGGAAGGGTGAAAGCTTCACTGAGGGCTGGACCAGAGGCTCAGTGCCTGGAGACTGAGTTTGAACAGTTAGAGACCAGGGCTATTAGAGGGCCATGAGGCAGCACTTTGAAGCTGAAAGCCACTAATATTTGTTGCTACGCTCAGGATTGCAGAGCTTGTAATGCTAGGTGCACATGATGCAAGAAGGGACCTTGACATAACTGTATGCTGCTTTTCAGTGCTCTTTTTGCTTTCACTTAATAGAATAAAGACTGCTTTCAAACAAACAAATCTTTTATTGAAAGGCAACCACCAGAGGAGAAAGTCAAATGAAAAAAAATCATCAGCCGGGAGCGGGATGGGGGAAGAGAAGGTCTTAAGAGGAGGTGGGGTCCCATGATGGCTACAGATTTGTGTATGTCCAGGGATCATACCCAACCTTCTCCTTTGGAGTACAATACAGTGGGTGCTGTACTTCAGCAGGGCCAAACCGCAGAGGGATGGGATTGAGCGCAGAGGGTGGTGGGAGACAACACTGCTGGACTGTGAGGAGGGAGAAGTTGAATGCTGCAGGTAGAGGGTGGAGCCAGGAGGTTGATAAGAGGGTATTGGCGGTGTAGGGGGAGCATATGGGGAAGAGTTTTGTGACAGTGGCTGTAGGAGAGGGTAGGTGCGGGGCTGCTCGGTTCGAACAACTAGTATCCCCGGGAGCATGTCCACTTGACGCTCCATAACTGTTAAGAGCCACTCTGTGGCTTCTTTCTGGTGTGCCACGTTCTCCTTTCGGTCCCTCTTCTCGCTGTCCTGTCTCGCTATTCTTTTTTCTCGGTGGCAGAGTGCATCATAACCTCATGCAGAAAGTCCTCCTTAGTTCTTCTTGGACGCTTTCTAATTCTGCCGCTGATAAAGAGGGAGGCTGTGCTCCCAAGGTCATCTTTGTGAAGTTTAAATGCAACATTTTACAGAAGCAGTATTCTTTGCAACACACACAACTCTGATTCAGTGCTTTAAAACACAGCCAGTGCTCACACACCTGTCACTAACTGGCTGACCCCAGGCAAGCACACATGAGCCACAAGACCCCCAAAATAGTGAGTAGCCATAGGGCTAGGGTAAATCACTGTTCCCAGACCCTGCTGTACACTGGGCACGTGGCTCTTGGGGTGGGCCTCCTGTAGGGTGGGCCTGATAATCATTCCTGTCCCCATACCTTCCACGGGAGGTGATCACTATGGAAGAAATCTCACTGCTGAGGGTGAGCAGGGAATCAAGGGAGGGTCTTCTCCAAGCCTGCGGCTTCTGCCCTAGCGCCTATGTGGCTAGCCTGTGTGCAGCAATGGTCCCCTCACTCGTCAGGGCAAAGTGGCGCAGGAAAGTTACCGTTAATGGGGCAAGAAACAAAGCAGCTCTGCCGAGGAACCTGCGGCAGCAGATTGCCCAGTATCTCCATGAGAGTTTCCTGGAGATCACTGAGGGAAGATTCCTGTGAAATGAGGAAGTGGATCAACAGCCTGTTCGGCCGCTCAGGCTAGGTATGAGGTGGGAGACAAGCCTGCTTTCTGCAACCCTCCAGCCCCCAACAACTCGCTTCAACAATTCCCGAAATCAGATCCACTCACCAGGGGCCTCCTCTCCTGTTTGCGGTTCGCCAAGATCTGACTGCTGTGACTGGCTAGGCTCCTCCGGGATAGAAAAGAGCTCCTGACTGCATGTATCTCTGGCCTCCAAGTCATCCTCTGCCTCTGGGTCCCCCTACCCCTCTTCGTCCATGATTGCCTCCTCCTGGCTCAGTCCACTCTCGACTGGCATGGAAGCCAACAAAGTATCCACAAAGTCCTTCACAGTGGAGGTGGGGTCGCCAGAGTATCGCATCCAGCTCTTTGTAGAGCCAGCAGCTTGTGAGCCTAGCACTGGAGTGGTAGGCGTTTTGCAGCTCCTTCACTTTGACCCTGCACTGCAATGTGTCCCGGTCATGGCCCCTTTCTATCATGCATCTAGAAATCTGTCCGCAGGTATCATAATTCCGATGGCTGGAGCACAGCGGTGACTCCACTGCCTCCTCTCCCCAGATGCCGAGGAGGTCCGGCAGCTCGGCACTGCTCCAAGCGGGGGATCGCCTGGTGCATGGAGCAAGCACGGCCACCTGGACAGATGCGCTGAGACCACTGCATGTGTCACCGAGCAAACAGAAAGGGGACTTTCAAATTTGCAAAAGGACTGTACGGGGTGGGGCTGACAGTTGGTCACCTGAGGACAGGGCAGTAGAGTTCAAACTGATGGCCAGAGAGGCGAGAACAGGTATTGTGGAACACCTCCCGGAGGCCAATCGCCGCGCTGTAATTTACCAGGGTGTCTACACTAGACCGCAGCGCTGTAGCCCCGGCACAGGAAACTGTACGCCTCTCATGGGGGTGGTTTTTTTCAGAGCGCTGCATCTGTGCAGTTTCTGCACACTAAGTGGCTTGGCAGTGTGTGCACCTCGGGAGTTACAGTGCTCAAAGCTTTACTGTGCACAAACTTGCCAGAGTAGACGGGGCCCTGGTAAAAATGTAAAACACTCTGCTTTAAGGAGTTTTTGACTAACTAAAGTGGGACAGGCCTGAACCACACTTTTGTTTTCACCTGAAAAACAAAAATTTTCAAGTCTGTTTAGATCCATAAAAATCCATGTTTCACTTCCAAGGTTCAGAAGTGAAGTGAAACCCATCTCCACCTCTACTTAGAACCCTCAGTCTTTTTGGATCTGAGAGCTTCGTGGAGCACCAATTCACCATTACTATTTATGAGGCCACCGTCCTCCAACGTCCACCCCAGCTTTTCAGGAAGGCATTAGCTGTCTGGTCACTCCACTAAGCAGAAATGGGTTTCCTTGAATATTCCTGCTGTTCATTTAAACTTCACTGTTTCCACAATCATTCAGTCAGAAAAAGCATTTGCAAGAATATCTGTGGATTGCAAACACAGAAAGGACCTGAACACAGACACAGCAACCGAATGTTCTATTTGGGTGAATATTCACAGACATTTTTGAGGCATTATCCCAGCTCTAATCAGAACTAATGAAGAGAAGGAATTGCCTGAAAATAAGTAGTTTATTAAATACTACTACTGAACATTGATGCAATACATCTCACCAGCTCCGTTAGCATCATCATGTATCATCTTTGCGTGTAGAATTAAGTAGCTATTAATGCATTTTAATATGCAGGAAAATGCTGCACATTGGCACAACACATTGTAATGATGCTTTTCTATCTATTCTAGGGAAAGGTTATATACAAACAGATAGTATTCTGGTCATGTCGATAGGTATAAAATATACATGTACAGAAATAAACTAAAAATTTGGGGCTCAACACTGCTCTCTTTGAAGTCAATGTGAAGTTTGCCTTTGACTTTAATGGGAGAAAGACTGGGGCCTAAAAGGGGACACAGAGTGAAACTTATACAGATTCAAAAATGAGTTCAAAGGAGCTGGTACTACAACCAGAGTCTCTCTCTTTTTTTTTTTTTGGTTTTACAACCACATTTTCCTAAAGATGCATAACCCCACCCCCCCCCACACACACACAGCAAGCAGGAGGCTCCCAGGAGCAGCTGGCCAGGGGCTCCAAGGCAGAGGGCAGAAGCAGCATGGCAGTGGGAGGAGGGGCACCTGAAGTGCATGGCACTTGATAGACTGCTTGACAGCTGCGTGGCTTAGGGGGAAGTTAGGTTCCCAGCTGCCATTATCATGTTTTCTTCAAACAGGTCCAATTAATGTGAAGTAGGAACTTTTAATTTGCGCCCACAACATCCACACCGGGGGGGTAACGGGGGGGCAGGGAGACAATGCAGCTGGGGGAGGAAGGGGGGGAAGAGTTACAGCAGAGCACTTTGGTGTGCACTGCTATTCACACCCCCATAGTCCAAACTGCAGACCAATGTAGACATAACCTTAGTGTGAAAACCTGGCCCCACTGAAGCCAGTGGGAGTTTTGTCATTGACTTCAGTAGGGCCAGGATTTCCACCTATGCCTGTGCTTAACTTGAAACATGAATAGTCTGACATCATTAAGACTACCATGTGCTTAAAGCTAAGCACATGCATTAGGTTTTGCCACAATCCTTCAGTCTAGTCCATATAGCCTTGCACATGGACCCCACTGGCTTCAAGGGGGCTTCAAAAGTGAGAGGTGTCCATGCTAGCAGATTCTGATGCAAGATGAGAGACCCTGACTATAAAGGAGAGACAGTGCTGTCAAATGCAGAATGGAACAAACAGAACAAGAAAATGGAGAAAAATCTTCTCTAAATTCTTCCAGTTATTGCAATTTTGTGGAATACAGTGAGCACACTTTGGTCCCAACTAAAATGGACCATCCCCAATGTGTAAAGTTAAACATGCATGAGTGTGCAGGGTCAGGGCCTTAATCAGTTCAGTTTGACTTTAGAGAGATTCCCTATACTTCAAAATGGGGAACACTCTAGAACCAGAATAAGCTTTTAATTAAGCACACCCTCTGCAATTGTACAGAAAATTTTAAGACGAATTTGTTTGGGGTTTTTTTGTTTATTTGTTTTCTACCTAGATGGTTTCCATTTATAAACAGCTGTTTAAAACAAAACATACCAATAAATCCCAGTTCAACAAAATACTATTTAGCTGCAAAAATTAAAGTGTATTTTTCTTTTTCCCCACTAAGACACGTTGGGTGGGGAGGGAAGGGGGAGAGGATGAAACCAACTGAAAGTAGTTCTCTGGTTGGTTTTTGTTTGTTTTTGCTACATTCAAATGAGAACATGGCCAAATATATTTAAATAAAACCTTGGGAGGAGAAAATGCTGACAGGCTTAGAGCACTCTGCCAACTTTCAATGTGGAGTGAATTAAAACATCCAAGATCTAATGGTTCATTACAATATTCACCATGCTAAGGGCTAGACTGTCCTTAATCCATACGCGGGGGGCAGGATACAGAGAGCTGGCTTGCATAAACTGTATGAGAGCCTGCCACAATTGCAGTCCTTGCGCTTGTGGGAGCCAGTAACTGATCCCTTGGGCTCTGATTCTGTAAAGCTCTTAGGAAAAGATCAGCAGTTCTCAAAACTTTTTGCTGGCATGACCCCATTTTAATGAATTATTTCCTCCAAGGACACCAGACAGCGTGAAGTATGCCATTTTGAAGAGCAAAATGGCATCCTTTGCACAATGTGACCACCTCATACGCACATTAAATGGAAGGTCATGTCCCACAGAGGATGCCATTTTGCTCTACAAAATGGTGTCCCCCATGCATCATGACGTTGCACACACTGTACATGCAAGGTCTCGCTGTGCAGAGCAAAATAGCATCTTCCACACACTAGGGATTGCCGCATCCCCGTTTGCTGATGGTCACAACACGCTGTTTGAGAACCACTAGACTAGATTCAGCTCCTATTGAAGAAGTCAACAAGTGTTCAATCCAACTTCTACTGAAATCAATGGACGAGACCCCAATGACTTCACTGGGACTTAGAACAGGTCCTTGATGTCTGTCCATTGACTTTAATAGGAACTGGATGAGGCTCTTAAGCACATGCTTAATTCTAAGCTCATATGCAGTCCCTTTACAGTCAATGGAAGCACTCCATGCTTAAAGTTAAATACGTGCCTTAGTGTCATGTAGGATCTTGGCCTTTGAACAGCCCACCCCCCATGGTGAGAGGGACAGTAAGGAGGCAGGACCTTCATTCTAACCTCAACTACTTAACAACAGCCCTTAGAGGAGGTTGGCTCAATGAAATGACAGGTGAGCACTCTGCCTAGTACTAAGTGTTTGCAGGTTTGGGCACTTTATTTGTTAACTTCAAGAACAAAAGTCAGAACTGCAGCGTTTCTGGTTTGAGCTATTGAATACCCCAAGTATCTGAAAGAGTTAATCACTTCTTGGTTTGGCACCTCTGTATCAAACAACATTTTTATTAATCTGTAGGAAAAAATATTTGCTCCTGGCCTGCTCTGCAGACATTAAGAGCAAGTTACAACCCCCTGAAAATAACGGCTTATAATGGAAATATTGACATGCCTTTAATTATGCCTTGCAAATGGGGCTGTAGTAAAATATCATATGGGACCCAACCATACATTCTTTGTGCATCCTCAACTCTCACTGACTTGAATGGGCGAGTGCCCATCTTTGCATAACCCATCAGGGTAAACACCATGTTTTCCATTGCAAATACTAGGTGAGCTTTATCATGTATTAATATGTGAAGTACAGAGCATTTTAGCTTGAGAGGATTCTATAAAGCAGCTTCGTTATGAGTAGGCTATCCACACACAAAAAACAATCTTGCTGCTACAATACAATGCTGAAACCCTTATTCAATACATGCCACTCTGTTAGAACTAAGCTACTGAAACCTTACTGAAAGAGATGTTGCAATAATTAGATTTGCCCTTTTCAAAGTCAAACCCTACTCTGATTTTCTTTAAAGTTGTAATAAAGAACATTTAACCAAATTAAAGAGCAGCTTCAGAATAATTAACCAATTTGGTAGTTTATAGTTATTTTAACAACTGAAAAACAATTATGTTTTTTTAAAGATACAATAAAATCCCCATATTAAAAGGAAAATACTGTTGAGGACAGTTCCCATGTTTTCTTTTTTAAATACCTGTGTTCTCGTTGGTAGTAAGCATATAGTACATTAATAGAATGCATTTCATCCCAAAGCACATGACAAATTATGGGCCCAATCCTGCTCCCAATGACAAATATCCCATTGCTTTATGCAACATGCTCTCCTCAGACATCATTAGATTTCTGCACTGAAATCTGAATAGTAGCACCAGCTCTCATCACTGGGAGGAGAGGGGATAGTATAGAAGCATGAAGCAGAGAATTAATATTTTATATGCTGATCCCAATACCTGAACCACTTTGGATACAGGCTGTAGACTTCTGCTTCACCAGCAACTGTGGACCATTAAGCTATTAACCCAAGAGCTGGAATGGTGCTAACTGTAAAGATCCCCAGACTGTGTATTTGCTGACAGCTTGTTCTGCAGCAGCGTTTGAAGGGACTCAGTCGCTGCAATTCTTCTCAAGCTCTGAAGAGTCTCGGTGGCACACACTGCATATCACCACACCATAAAGAGTAAGAAATCAGCTCTGAGGGGAGATCAGAGGGAGTGTGTTTAGCTGTGCGTGCTGAAGTATAGCATGTTATGTTGGAACCGTACATTTGAATACATGTAAATCTATATAAGGGATACCAGTAGATGTATTGCTTAACAGCCTACATTGAAAAGTTATTCATAGTATTCCAAATACTATTTAGAATATATTTTCTACTATTTATGTTTGCTATGTACATTAAATGTGTTTTTTACTAAGGCCAGGTCTACACTATAAACTTACGTCAGGATAACTACATCGCACAGGGGTGCGATTTTTCAAACCCCCTGAATGACGTACTTATATCAGCGCACCCCCAGTGTAGACAGCATTCCCGCCGCTCATGGAGATGGATTAACCACGCTGACGGGAGAAGCTCTCCCCTCAGCATAGTCTTCACTGAAGCACTGCAGCAGCATTACAGCAGCGTTTTAAGGGTAGACCGTCCCTAAGGCTATGTCTACCCTGTCACTTATGTCAGCAAAACTTACCTTGCTCATGAGGGTGGAATATTCACACCCCTGAGCGATGTAAGTTACACCAACATAAGGGCCTGTGCGCACAGCACTATGTCTGCAAGAAAGCCTCTCCCACCGACATAGCTTTTGCCACTCACAGACGTGGTTTTATTATACGAATGGGAGAGCTCTCTACAATGAGCACAGAGCAGCTTTACCACAGGTCCTGCATCAATACCGCTGCGCCGCTGCAGCGCCATACTGTACAGAAACGGCCTAAGAAACTGTACGGAACCCTCTTTGAACCTGACTGGGAACTACTAACGCCCACTTTTCAGGATTTTATATACAACAGTCCCGACGTTTAACTCTGTGTAGCGCGTTCTGAAAAGTGTTTTAGCAAAGAGTTGCACTGAGTTACAGGGAGAAGGGGAGTTTACAAGAGTTACACGTAATAGTGCCTCAGTGTCCCCCTTCCCTGTTACACAAGTGCTAAAGTCAATCGAAGCTTACAGTACCTCCTCTGGTAAAAATCAGAAGGGAGCTGCCCTCCAGCCCTGGCTAAGATAAGCAGTGCTCCCATGATGCTCCTGCCTAATGGCTGGTGTAGCGAGAGCACCCCTTCCTGCTTCAATCTACTTTAACCACAGCTTGGGGGGACTGAAATACAAAGGTGACATTGCAATGGGCTGCCACTTTCCCAACCCATCAGCGAGGGGAAAGGGGATGAGAGCCAGTGGGGTAACAAATTATGCAAGAGAAATCCACCCTGCAGCTTAGAGATCCGTCCTGCAGATTGGAAAGGATTGTTTTCCTCTAGAGGAATTAATATGTATGGAATGCAGGAGAAAAACAACAATTCTTGTTACTGATGCCGGAGAGGAACGTTGTCCAACTGTTCCATGGCAATTTATATTGAAGCTGCCAGATCCAGAGGTCAAGCAGCTCTCATTGCCTGAGTTCTCACTTTCAGATGCAAATCTTCCAGGAGCTGTTTTGCTCCATGCCAATTGCAATCAAAACCACTCTTATTTCCATAGCTGGGATGTGTGATTGCACATGGTGGGCGTACTCTCACTCCCACATTAGCAAAGTCCTGTTATCCACTATTACAGTGGGGGAGTCAGATGTGCCACTGCGATCCTAAGAGGCCAACCATACTGGATTTTCTGTCCCTGAAGGGCATTCTTCTGCAGGCTGTCTCCCAGCTCCTCCCCCACGAGGCAGAGGGTAAGGCAGATAGAACAGAAGTCAGCAGGAGCCACACCTCCTTTCACATTAACACTTCAGAGAATAGGAAGAAGGAGAAATAAATGGTGGGGGCGAGGGAGCACAAGAAGAGGGAGAATGGGAGGTCACAGCAAGGCCATGGAACACTGGGAGGCCCGAAGAGAATACATGTGGGTGAATGGGATAGAGACAACATGGGAGAAAGCCAAACAGAACCTACACCACCTTACTGGAGTAAGGGAGAGGCAGGAGGGCTCAGTGGCGGAGCAGACAGCATAACATGGGGTAGCCAGAGAGAAGGGCTGAACAGGGAGAACCAAATGGGCTGAAGCCATCAGCCCTTAGGAAAAAGGAGCTACTACTAAATGCTGCAGCACATCTCCTGAGCAACACAGGCTACCACAAGAGCGTTGAACTGGTCCTTGACTCTCTACACTGGCCTCCCAGAGAATAGAGACCAGTTCAAGGTCTTGGTCCTTAACTTCAAGGCACTCAATGGCCTGAGCCCAAGATATCTAAAAGATCTCCTAAGGCCCCAGAATGAGAACCACAGTCAATAGCTCCACTCCTGAGGCACAATGGAAGTCTTTACCATAAGGTTAAAGCTTGTCTGTGTGGGAGACAGAGCTTTCTTGGGGGGCAATCTAGACTGGAAGAAACTCCCCAGGAACCAAGGACTATCACAAACTTCACCACCATCAGCTCCGAGTGCAAGGCACACTTCCTTGACCGGCCTTCCACAATTTCTTGACCTACCTTCTCTAACATAAACGCAGATCAGTGTGTACAAATCTATTTTTTAAAAAAATCCCTGCCAAAACACTATACTACACACAGAATTTCCTTGGTTGGGAGAGGTTGAGAGAGAAAATGAACCACAGGTGACAGATATTAGTCATGTGAACTTCTGAAAGTGCTCAGATATAACATTGACTAGGGTAGTATAAGAACTTACATAGAATAAAGTAGAACAGAAAAAATTAAAGGCGGGGGGGAGAAACAAGGAAAAAATCAAAGAGGGCAGAAAGATAAAAGCAGAGAGAATGATGAATATGGCAAAGAATAATGGAAGAGGACACAGAAGCCAGGAGGAGAGAAAAGGAAAATAAACTATGGGAATAGATGCTCAACTAGCATGAACTGGTGAAGCTCCACGGAAGTGAACAGATCCATGGTTCTAGCCTACACTTAAAAATTTGATCAGTCTAGCTACATCACTCAGGGCTGTGAAAAGTTTTGCACCCTGTACGATGTAATTAGGTCAATCTAACCCTTAGTGCAGGTAGGTCAACGAAAGAATTATTCCATCAACATAGCTATAGTCTCCCAGAGAAAACAGGAAAATCCCTTCTGTTGAAATAGGAAGTGTCTACACTACAGCGGTACAGCTCTAGCAGCTGTAGTGTAGATATACCTTAAGACCATTTTTACCAGCTGAGGATTTGGTTGTTTAAGAAGAACCAGACTAGGGGATATACATATTTTATAAACAGGAAGTGAGAGAAGCATGGTTTTGTTTTATTTTTGAAGAAAACAGGAAAAAAAGTGGGTAAAAAAAAAAAGGAGAAGCAACTGAACAGAATGACAGGTTTCAGAGTAGCAGCCTGTATCCGCAAAAAGAAACGGAGTACTAGTGGCACCTTAGAGACGAACACATTTATTTGAGCATAAGCTGAAGCGAGCTACAGCTCACTTCATTGGATGCATGCTTATGCTCAAATAAATGTGTTCGTCTCTAAGATGCCACAAGTACTCCGTTTCTTTTTGACCAGAATTAGAAGTTCATGAAAATGGAAGATGGGAGGAGAGAAAGAAAAAGCAGCAAAAAGGAGAAAGATAAGCTAGAAAATACCCACGAACAGTAGGCTAGTGGAATAACTTATTTATTCATGAGCCTCCATTTTATTTTATTGTATTTCCCCTGGCAGACGTGCCACAACTCTGAAGTTTGAGAGCAAGGGAATAATGTTGCTTTGGGGATTTGAGTCTTGCATTTAATACTTTTACAGTTGGAAATGGCCCACCTTGATTATCACTACAAAAGGTCCCCCCACCCCAGCTGGTAATAGCTCATCTTAAGTGATCACTCTCCTTAAAGTGTGCATGATAACACCCATTGTTTCATGTTCTGTGTGTATATAAATCTCCTCACTGTATTTTCCACTGAATGCATCCGATGAAGTGAGCTGTAGCTCACGAAAGCTTATGCTCAAATAAATTGGTTAGTCTCTAAGGTGCCACTAGTACTCCTTTTCTTATTACAGTTGGGTAGGTCTTTTGAAATGTAAATGCTCCAGTGGCAGGTAATTGCATTCTTCAAATGGCAAGGCTTGACAGAGAGGGGGATGTTGCAAAACAACTGAAAAGAATCTGAGAGGGATTCAAAGGAGGAAGGTAAACAGGAGACCGGCTGTTCCTCCGCTAAAGCTAGAGCGGTCAGAGCCCCAACACAGCATCCAGATTCTTAAGGGCAAAAACAAACAAAAATACACAAATGCCCTTATTTCCTTGCTAACTGGTATTTAATTTACATTAATGGCTGGGTATGTAGAGCTTGATTCACTTCTGTTGGCACTGAGGAGTATAAATAAAACCGGAATGGAGTGCAGGCAGCTACAGGTTAGGGGGCAACACTCATTCCAGGAGACAGGACAGGTTGTGTTTCCAACATTGATTTGACCCAAGGGCTCTGCCAGAACATTCCCATACATAGGGAGCATCAGTGGCAGAGGCTATCAAGGGAATATGCTGAATCAGTCTATCCGTAAGCCTGGCAATGCCACCTCCCCAACCACTTGCAAGTTCCCTGGTGGAACAGGAGTTTGAGATGTCTTGTGCAGCTGCATCTCAACTCCAGGCAGACTTTTTGCACCCAGGAACAATGGCCCAGATCCTCAAATGTATTTAGGAAACCAGTGGAAGTTAAGAGTCTACATACCCTTGAGGATTTGGGCCTCTGTGACATTCATTCTGTCCGGGCTGAATCAAGCCACCAGTGTTGATGTTAACTTGCTGACTTATTTGTTACTATTATTCTTTGGAAACTGTAATTAAATTCTTAGGGTAATCTTGACTGCCTGATTTATTATTCACTCTGGCTTTTGATTGTTTTATTCTTCCCTTGGGAAATTTTGATGTGCCTGGAGTGGTCACAGAGGGAATGTTTCTTGGTAGGGTAGATCCATCCCCATCATCGTATCCGCTCATTATACTCCACACCTGAACATAGCCATTATATGGATAACTTACCCCCATAGCTCAAGGTCTGTACTTTGACCCGTTAAACTTTCACCCCCAATCGGGGAGACTGCAGATTATGTAATCCTTACTCCACCAGCTCCTAAATCGAATTTCGCACCCCTTGATAATCTGTACCTTATTCCCAGATAACCAGAAACTTCTATGCCTAAACTCTGTACCGTTTTCTTTTTATTTCAACATTATCTTAATAAAATTATTACCTTTTTTTGGTGCAAAGGACATTTTAGGACAAATTCTGATCTCACAAATCTAGAATATTGACTTCAATGGAGTGACTCTGGATTTACATCAGCGTAACTGAAATCAGAATCTGATCCCTTCTCATTCCCCTTCTTCTGCTTGTATTTAAGGACATCTTGTTGAAGGACTGCTGACATTTTTGTTCTTGGCTTAGTGCTATGAATTATATACACATACGCGCGTGCGCACACTTACGTTCTCTGGCAGAAAGAACAGAGGAAGGATGCACTCACTGGCTCCTCTTAGAAAGCTGCTTTACATCCTAAATTACCAATATACTTAGTAGATTTTACTTAATTAAATAAGTTTTCTTAAATTGTTCTTCACTTTCAATTAAGTCAAGTGGTGTTGCTCTCCTTTATGTTTGTTCAGCTATGAAAAATTTAATTTAACACCATATTTTAAAGAAGTATTATCAGGACATAACATCCTGTTTTTACTAGTAGTTTAAATTCAGAATCTTGAAAATATTCAAAATTCAGATTTTCCACCATTAGCCAATATTCCCCCACATACAATTCAGTTCAAGCATGGGCTTTGGCGGACACAATTCCCTAGATCTCTCTGCTCTTGTCACAAATAATTGCTTGGTGACAAACTGGCAACACCCCTAACTGATTCTTTCACATGCTAAGCAAAGTTGTAAAGCCAGTTGTTTCTTGCCAAACTTTCAGGAAACCTGGCCAATTATTGCTAAAACAAATTATTCAATTCCAGTTGATTATAACAATGATACATTTTCTTAGAATACTGTGCTCACGATCAAGGAAAATGGCTAAAATAAGAAACCATTGCCCAGAATGCCCACCCTCTGAAAAATCAGTCTCCTTTAATGCATCTCATGTTGGACACGCAAAAACTGAAGCACCCAGAATCACTAGTCACTTTAAAAAAAAAGAATTGGCTCATGGCTATACATAGTGAATTGTTGCTTACCTATAGATACATTCTTTTTATTGCACTTATTTAGAACAGGTTTCAGAGTAACAGCCGTGTTAGTCTGTATTCGCAAAAAGAAAAGGAGTACTTGTGGCACCTTAGAGACTAACCAATTTATTTGAGCATAAGCTTTCGTGAGCTACAGCTCACTTCATCCTCACGCCTTTTCTTTTACTTATTTAGAAGTTACTCTAACTAACTCATTCCATCTTTCCACCTCTTTTAGTGATAGAAGCTTAGATAACTTTAATTCTGGGAAAGAAATTGTGCTGAAAGGATTTGTTGGTAGATCTGTAAATTCTGTAATGGAATCAATATACTCCTGCTGTTCAAGTCTTCAGGTACACCCTCCCTCTAGATACATCACTGGTACTCTGTTTAAGACTATAGCTCACAAAGACCAATCAGCAGTTGTACTTTGCATTAGGCAAGAATAAACTGTGTTGGAATGGGGCTGTGTCAGACTGTGATCCCTGGAAAAGAGTTCTGAAAGTGAGCCATGAGGATTTTCATTGTCTCATTGAAACACAGATTAAAATTCTTCATTATAAGAGGGAGGCACTTTAAAAAAAAAACAACAACAACAACAAAAACAACAAAAAACCCTACCTTGATCCACAAGCAGGGAGTCTACCTCCAGCTTAGCAAGTCCGATTTGAGCCTGCCATCCATGGGAGCTGTTTCAGATCCTCTTGGCCAGTCTCTTGTTAGGATTGAAGGCTGTTTTAAAGCTACTTTCCTTTTTGCCTCACTATGTTCTGAAAGGAAAGAGTGAGCTCCGCAATGCGAAAGGGACTCAGCTATGCACCTATTGATCTGTCCTGGAGAAGCTACGAACGAGAGTGACCCTTCCCAGCAGCAGCGCAACTAACTAGCTAAGCCCCAGCCTCTCGTCCAAGATCAGACGGGAGTAATCACCATAATTGCAGACGTTTCTTCTTCCAGGGGCCAAAGAGAGCCCCGAGTCCTCAGCCCCAGCCCAGGGCGCTACGGACCCCAAATATAAACGAGCGACTTTCTCGCGTCCAAAGGGACTTGATTCGAATTAACTGATCAGCGCTGGCCCCAGGGCAGAGCCAGCGGTGTTCCCCGCACGCAGGGCAGGCGGGCGGGCGGGGAGGCAGGGAGTCTCCCCACTCGCTGCACACGAAAGGCAGAAGAGCCTTCCCCGGGACGAATCGTCCCCAGGCACCCAGCAGCAGACGACAGCCGAAGCAGCCCCTCAAACTACACGGAAACTTGGCGCCCCAACTCCGCCAGGGGACTGGAGCGAGGAGCAGCGCCGGGCTGGGAAGGGGGGTGGCCGAGAGGCACAACCGAAGTTGACTTCTTGCTCCACGGCGCTGGCCGGGGTTCAGGGTCGGGGGCAGCCGCTGGAAGTTTTGGGCTCCCTGCTGGGCTTGCCGCCGTAAGGGGCGGGCGGTGTGAGTGGGGAGGGGCGGCCCGGCTGGAAAGGCAAAGCCGCCGGCTTGACTGACAGACATACCTGGGCGGGGGGGCCGCGGCTGGTTCCGGCGCGCAGCTGCCCATCCACGCGTCTCTCCAGCTCCCGCAGCGAGCCCCGCGGCCCGGCCCGGCCCGACCCGGCTCGCCAAGGCACGGCGCGGCGCTGGGGAAGATGCGCAGGGAGAGGTGGGCGGGGTTAGCCACGCAGAGGCGCCTTCCCCATTGGATTTCCCCAGCCCCTTGGCCGCCGAGTCCCAGCTCCGGCTGGGCTGTGCGCACCCCCACTGCGGACACAGCGCCCCCCCCCCCCCCGCCCGACTCAGCCGGCCCCCCCGCCCCGGCCGTCCGGGGACACCAAGGGCGAGCTCCTTGGCGCGGTGCGAGACAGGAGGCTGCCAGAGACCTCAAGTGCCAGCAAGAGAAGCCGCGGCTGGGATGGGACCGGGAACATGAGCGATCCTGGGCGCTGGAACCCCAGCCAGCCCCGGCATCAGAGCAGAGTTGGGGCGGAGTGTTTGCTGTTACCTCTCCCACCGGTGTGTGTGTATTATTTACCCGCTGGGGACAATGAAAAGAGCTCACCGGACACACACCACTGGGAAGTGTTAGGGTCTTTGGGGGGAGCCGTGCGCCCCACTCCAGCACGTGTTAGCCAACAAGGGGAGAGTCAAAAACCTCCCATCAGAGGGGGAGAAAGTAAGAAGCTGGATCCTGCCGATTTGGGGCTCCCTCCCCTTAAAATCTAACAGAGAACAAGTGTCTCTGCCCCCGTGTGCCAATGTAACGCGGAGCACCCTGCATCCGAGCACAGCAGCACTGCCCAACCCCACCGCTGGCACCTGCCTCCAGCTCCATCTTCGCCCCAGTCACCCTCATTCTGCCATATGAATAACGAGCATGTTTAGCTGCTCCTGTTGCACCCCAAGCCTCTCAAACGCCAAATCCTGATGCAACCCAGCTCAACAGCGCCATTAAAACACAGGCCCCAAAATAAACTACCTCAAAATAGAGAGCGAGTCTTGCTTCTGCTATTCCACCAAACCTGATCCCAACGTATCCTGGTACAAGAAAGCTGCAAATACAACTGGCACCTGGATCCTGCTATTTTTTTGGGTACATATCTTGTTCTACTGTCTCAACTCAGTACATATGCACCTTCTCCAGGTCCATCAGAATAATTTGGATCCCAACATAAAAGCTCACTGGATCAAACTGGATCAAGATGCCAGATCAGAGTTTGAGATGCTGTTGTATTGGGATGCATTCAGGTTTGTTAGTTTGGTGCAGTTGGAGTGGCTGGATTTGTTGTGTATATGTGCAATGGAATTTGAGGGCTGGGGACCAAAAATGCCCAGGATCCAGCTTTTACCTTTTTCCTCTTATGCAACAATAGTATCGAGCATCATATGTATAATGAAAACAGTAATTTACAATAGTTTTCAACCTGCAGATTTACTAATGTGGAAAACGAATCATTTCATTTGCAAAGGAGAGGGTGTGGACTGCAAAGTAATGATACTTATAGGTTATACAGTATATAAAACATACATTAACATAAATGTGATCTGAATAGCATTTAGAATATGATTACCTATGATTGCGATTGCCAATATTTATAACAACTGCCATCCTTCAGAACACACCCACTGCACACTGACACTATGTACACACACTACATATACACACTCTTTCGCACACATACAAACACTATACTCTCACACACAGTATCCAGATTACACATGCAAAAATTCTTTTTAGGAAATACAAATGTTTTCCTCCTTCTTATAAGATGTGGAAAATGTATATCCTACCCACAGTGCTGAGTATTTGGAATGTGTGAGATTTTCCCCCATTCCAGAAATTCTTCTTATTCTTAGGATAATCTTCATACCAGTATAAGCCTCTTTGTATTGATATAATTGGATCCAGACTATAATTTGGTTCAACTTTCTACAGTAGACAAGGCCTTAAACAGTCCTGAGCTCAGCACTGCAACACTTAACTTTTAGGCACTTGAGCCCAGATTCTCAATGGAATTTAGGCACTTAAATCAGACTTAGATGCCAAAATATCAGGGTTAGGTGCCTAAATCCCAGTTTTGAAAGCATTGTGATCCACAAAACTTCTGCTGAACCTGGTAGGCATGGTTGGCGGGTATAATAGGCCAGGAAAGGCCAAGGCTTCCCTGGTGCAGCTGCCCCCGACAGACACCTGGGCTGTGGTGGTCCCGCCCCTTCCCTGAGGTGCCCACCGCCTGCTGCTGCTGCCACCGGCCTACCTGCACTCCACCTCCCTCGCCCCCCCGCCAGGTCCCCAGTACTCGCCACGTCACTTCTCCTCAGGGGCAGGGGAGTGAGGAGGGACGCTGCGAGCAAGTGGCAGGCGCGGGGGTCTAGCAGGGGTGTGAGGCGCTTCGGCCAGGCACCGGGGCTGCCAGCTCGGCAGGGGACCGCCGCTGGCTCTGCCTGGCACTTCGACGGGGGCTGGTCCGGCGTAGCATTCTGGGGAGAGGGGCTCAACTCAGCCTGGCCCAGCGCTCGGCAGGGGCGGGAGGGGAGTGGCCTGGCCTGGCGCTCAGCCCAGCGCTGGGGCTGTCCGGGGCTCCTCCTTTTATGGGGGGGCAGGTTTCGGGGCTCTAGCATGTGAGGGGCGGGGCCTTGGGCACAAGGGGTGGGGCTGGTGGGCTAGCCTCCCGAAAGTGGGGGTTCACCCATCGCCCATGCTGGTAGGTGTCTAAACACACTCAACGCCTAAGTTTTCAGGTTAAAAATTCCCTACCTGCCTACGTTTCTGCTTTTGGGCATGCGCGCTGTTGTCTCACTCTAAGCATGTGGATGCCTGTCTCCCACCTAACCCCCACATCACCTGTGGGTGAACACTTTTCACAAAGCTATAGTTCTGTAGCTGACTGGTCAGTCCTCATCCTTAAAGAAAGAAAACCTGCACAACATTTTCAAAAGACAAGCCTCAGAACTTAAATTCATAACTTGGCTAGATGCTAAAAATCATGGACTGCACAGAGACACTGGATGTATGGCTTATTACAACAATCTATAACCCACTAATACCCACCCCCCCACACACACACACACACAGCTGCTTTTCTCCCTCCTTCCTTCCTTTCCTCCCTAACACTGGAGGAGTGTTAATGGGCCACTTCACCCTGATATATGTGAATTGCTTATACTAAACTATTTAGTCCACCTTATATTTAGCTGTGATGCTTGGAGTTAGGCCTTGTCTATACTACACAGTTTTGCCAACAAACGTCAGCTTTCGTCGACAAAGCAATGGAGGTGTACACACTGAAAAGCTCCTCCTGCCGCTTTAACTCCCCTGCTATGCTGACAAAACCACCTCCACAAGCAGCATGTTTCCGAGACCTGAAGAAGAGCTCTGTGTAGCTCGAAAGCTTGTCTCTCTCACCAACAGAAGTTGGTCCAATAAAAGATATTACCTCACCCACCTTTCTCCCTAATATCCTGGAACCAACTTGGCTACAGCACTGCATACAACAATGGAAAAAGTTAACCAAGGGAAAATTTGGTTCAGACTGTGGACTTTTCATTGCCATGTATCTTGTGCAGTCATTAACAATAGTGCAAAATGGATCTAAAATGGTACCAAATCAGAATCGTAGCATTTTGCACCCACTTTGCACTGGTGTAAATGACTATATAAGGCTATGCAGAGAGAGCCTTTTTTGTACCATTAACCCATTTGGGGCTTGTCTACACTAGGAGTTTAACCTTGAATTAAGTGTCTGCACAGCCTAGGGAAGGCCATGTTTACACTAGTGAACTTACAGCGGCATAGCCACTGTAAGATTGCTCATGTAGCCACTCTGTGCTGACGGGAGAGAGATCTCCCATCAACATCATAAAACCACCTAAACAAAGTATTTGAAACCCCTCCCAGCTTGGTGTCATCTGCATATTTTATAAGCATACTCTCCACACTATTATCCAAGTCATCAGTGGAAAATATTGATGAAGATCAGACCCAGGACTGACTCCAGGACCCAACTAGGTACACACACACAGTTTGACAGCTTCCCTGGCTAACCTACAATGTATACATCAGTGCACCCAAACACTGTTATGTCTGAGGGTTACTGTGCGCTTTTTTTGTTTATGAAATACTGCGATCCCTGTGTGCTTGCCTTCTACATTTCCGTATTTGCTTTCCTTCCTAAACTGCCTTCATTCAGCTAAATCCTGTCCCCAGATACACCAGTAGAAACCATTGAAGGCAAATGGAATCAGTGTTCTCCACTATTGAACATTCATAATTTAAACAGTTGGGTTATAAAGTGGGAGTAAATATGCTTTAGGTGGTCATATTTTTAACTGAAAACTAGAGCCAATGGGGATAAACCATGGTAACTGAGGTCTTTCCTGTTCTTACTGTCATGTACATTCTCCTCCAGCCTGTGAGCTGGTACATCAATGGGATATGTATAGTGAGATAATGGGGACCTCTTGCAGTCCCTGCACTAATAGTTGATGGGGACACTGTTTACATGGGTGCATTTGTTTCTATTACACTAAGAAACAAGCCACCTGAACTCTCACCTGTCAGTTAATGAGTTGCACACTGCATTGGTTTGGCCTGCTGCTGACTGCAGAATCTCTCTTCAGATTCCTTCCCTGTCTGGATATAAATTGATTAATCTACACCAGATTTACACTAATTTGCACTACAGAGAGGAGATGATCCTTCTCTTGTTTACACCACAGGAACTCCATTGAAGTTACTTTTTTTTTTTTTACATTGGTGTGTAAAAAGTGAGATAAAGTGCTCATCAAGTTAAAGATTGTCTACACCAGTGGTTCTCAAATTAGGGCCGCTGCTTGTTCAGGGAAAGCCCCTGGTGGGCCGGGCCGGTTTGTTTACCTGCTACGTCCTCAGGTTCGGCCGATTGCGGCTCCCACTGGCCATGGTTCACCGCTCCAGGCCAATGGGGGCTGCGGGAAGTGGTGCGGGCCGAGGGATGTGCTGGCCGCCCTTCCTGCAGCCCCCATTGGCCTGGAGCGGTGAACCATGGCCAGTGGGAGCCGCAATCGGCCGAACCTGAGGACGTAGCAGGTAAACAAACCGGCCCGGCCCACCAGGGGCTTTCCCTGAACAAGCGGCGGCCCTAGTTTTAGAACCACTGGTCTACACACAACTTGCACTGAAATAACTAAATTAGTTCTAATTCACAGTGGGATATTTCAGTGCACTGGGACACTTATTTTGGAATAATAAAAGGGTTCTATTTCTACTTTCATTACAATGGTAAAAAACAACTTGATCTAAGCACCTTCCATTCACTAATGAATTCATCCTCAGAATATGGCAGGGAGATAGGGAAGTATTTATTACATTTGTCTTCTCTTCCCGTGATAAAGCATTAGCTTAACCCATCTAAGATTAAATGATTTAGGGTATCTCTACCATGAAGTAAAAAGCTACACCACCAAGGCTCACTGAGTCAGCTGATTCTGTCTTGCACAGTTTGGGCTGCAGGGCTATAAAATTACAGTGTAGATAATCAAGTTCAGGCTGGAGCCTGGGTCTGAAACCCTCCAAGGGAGGAGGGTCCCAGAGCTTGGTCTCCAGTCCAAGCCCGAACATCTACACAGCCATTTTTAGCCCTGCAGCCCACCAAGCATGAGTCAGCTAACCTGAGTTCTGAGGCTTGATGCCATGGGTATTTTATTGCAATGTAGACATACCCCTAGGAGCAAGGGCAGATAAGAAATCCATGACAGAATCAAGAATAGAACCTAAGGCTGCTGAGTCCTGGCCTAATACCTTAACCACAAAAATCACCCTTCCTCCTTTCAAAGGTGGTATTTAAATTATGAATATTAGAAGAGAACCCTTACAGTACTTGTACCTGAGAATATCCTCCAATCAGCCCTATGGGCCAGCACTATACTGCCTCTAAAGCTAATGCAGTATCACAGGAGGAGAAGACAAATGTACAGACATTGAGGGTATTTTATATTCTTTAGGGATGGGATATATTTTCTATTGATCTGAAAATAACCTCCAATTGCAGTAGTTTATATAATAAAGGAGGATGGATTGCAAGTGGCAGAGATGTACAATCTTGTCCACTGAGAGGTATCCCATGTGGAAAAGTGTTTCTCCTTTCAGTAGCTCCTACTGGGGGGGACAAAACATCTTATGTAAGGGTGGTGGCTGTAGGGCCTAGAAAATCCTATATAATATTTCCTTGCTCTTTCCCTCTATAAGTCTATGCTTTCTTTTCCATATTTTCCCTCTCTTTTTGTCTTGATTTTCATCTTCATTTCTCTATCATCTTTCTTTCCACGTTTTCATCTCTGTTTCTCGATTATCACTATTTCCATTGAGGTAGCCCCTAAGAACTACCGTCAAGGATCAGAGTTTTATCGTGCTAGGCTCTATACAGCCAAGTACTAAAGAAAACAGTCCATTCCCCTGAGATCTCACAACGTAGATATGAGGCAGGGTGCAGCTGGTGGAAGAGAGAGAAAAACAGGGATTGGATGCTGAGGTAGCAATAAAATTAACAGAGAGCAGCACAAAAGAAGTAACCCCTGCACTCTCCCCATTTGTTTATTCTCCTCTTTTCCTGCCTTTTATTTCTTTTTCATTATTCCCCCTTTTTCCATTTCCATTATTTTCATACAAACAATATTTTTTTAAATTTTATTCTCACCCTCTTTTTTCCTTGTTTGTCTGCTCAGTTCTTAGCCCTTGACATGTCTCCTCCTCTGAGCACCTTGCAGGGGTTGGAGTCAGCCACCAGCTGTGTGGGAGGCAGACAGAATTTTAAAGATTTCTTTCAGATCTTAAGAGGAAAGGAGGCAGTGGATCAATACTGCTGTATAGGCACGCAGCACTGATTATTGAGATGTAAGCATATGTACATCTATTTAGGGCATTCAGCCACATTTCCTTCCCATCCTGCTCAGCTATCATGAATAATGGAAGGAGGAACATCATTCTTGTGAGCCTGGGTGAGTCCAAATAAGTGCAGAAAGGGACTACTACATCTTCTTCATTACTGTCTTGTATTCACTGTATATACCTGGAAAAAAATAAGGCTAAACCTCGATGTTTCATAGATTTTTTTGAGGATTATGAAGTGGTCTGGGATTGGATAAATTGCTAGATAATTTATTCGATTGGTAGATAAACCTCACATACCTCAAAGGAGCTGGGACTAGAACCTGAGTCACTCAGTTCCAAAACCACAGCTCCTTCAACTGACGGTAAGAATAGCTGCTGTCAAGGTTCCTTCCCCACTCTGAACTCTAAAGTACAGATGGGGGGACCTGCATGAAAGACCCCCTAAGCTTATTCTTACCAGCTTAGGTTAAAAGCTGCCACCCCCAAAGTGTTACACAGAGAACAGGGGAAGAGCCCACTTGGAAACGTCTCCCCCACAAAATATCCCCCCAAGCACTACACCCCCTTTTCTGGGGAAGGCTTGATAAAAATCCTCACCAATTTGCATAGGTGAACACAGACCCAAACCCTTGGATCTTAAGAACAATGAAAAAACAATGAGGTTCTTAAAATAAGAGTTTAAATTAAAGAAAAGGTAAAAGAATCACCTCTGTAAAATCAGGATGGTAAATACCTTACAGGGTAATCAGATTCAAAACATAGAGAATCCTTCTAGGCAAAACCTTAAGTTACAAAAAGACACAAAAACAGGAATATACATTCCATTCAGCACAACTTATTTTATCAGCCATTTAAACAAAACAGAATCTAACGCATATCTAACTAGATTGCTTACAAACCTCTCCAACGTATCATCAAGGATCTACAACCTATCCTGAAGGACGACCCATCACTCTCACAGATCTTGGGAGACAGGCCAGTCCTTGCTTACAGACAGCCCCCCAAACTGAAGCAAACCACACACCACACAACAGAACCACTAATCCAGGAACCTATCCTTGAAACAAAGCCCGTTGCCAACTGTGTCCACATATCTATTCAGGGGACACCATCATAGGGCCTAATCACATCAGCCACACTATCAGAGGCTCATTCACCTGCACATCTACCAATGTGATATATGCCATCATGTGCCAGTAATGTCCCTCTGCCACGTACATTGGTCAAACTGGACAGTCTCTACGTAAAAGAATAAATGGACACAAATCAGACGTCAAGAATTATAACATTCAAAAACCAGTTGGAGAACACTCCAATCTCTCTGGTCACTTGATTACAGACCTAAAAGTGGCAATACTTCAACAAAAAAACTTCAAAAACAGACTCCAACGAGCGACTGCTGAATTGGAATTAATTTGCAAACTGGATACAATTAACTTAGGCTTGAATAGAGACTGGGAGTGGATGGGTCATTACACAAAGTAAAACTATTTCCCCATGTTTATCCTCCACCCCCCCCCCCCCCCCACTGTTCCTCAGACGTTTTTGTCAACTGCTGGAAATGGCCCACCTTGATTATCACTACAAAAGTCTCCCCCTCGGCCCCCCCCCCCCGCTCTCCTGCTGGTAATAGCTCACCTTAAGTAATCACTCTGGTTACAGTGTGTATGGTAACACCCATTGTTTCATGTTCTCTGTGTATATAAATCTCCCCACTGTATTTTCCACTGAATGCATCTGATGAAGTGAGCTGTAGCTCACAAAAGCTTATGCTCAAATAAATTTGTTAGTCTCTAAGGTGCCACAAGTACTCCTTTTCTTATTGTTTCCTTGTGTTTTTCTGTATCCACCTAGTGTGTCTTGTCAGATATTTAGGCCAGGTCTACACTACAAACATATATTGGTATAACTACGTCACTCAGGGGTGTGAAAAATCCACACCCCTGAGCGATGTAGTTATACTGACCTAACCCCCTGTGTAGACAGCGCTATGTCGATGGGATTGCTTTTCCCGCCGACATGACTGCCACCTCTCGACGAGCTAGATTTGCTACGCTGATGAGAGAAGCTCTCATGTTGGTGTAGTAGCGTCTTCACTAAAGTGCTACAGCAATGCAGCTGTACCCCAGTGCAGCTGTGCGACTGTAGCGTTGTACATGAAGGCAAGCCCTTAGGTTGTAAGCTCTTTGGGGTAGGAACTAGCTTTCTATTATGCATTTGTACAGCTCCCAACACAATGGGGTCCTGGTCGATTGAGGCTCCTCGGTGCTACTGCAATAATAATAATAACTGACACTTGGGAGTTGATTATCTTTCCAGCTCGATTGAATCCTGTTCCTGAAAGTGTTTTCCAGTGCCGTGCAACTTCTGCAACCATTTACACAGCCCCAGAATGGCTGTAAGAAATTACCAGATCAGAATGGTAGCATCTGACATCCACTTTGCACTCACTTTGAACAAAGGAACCTAGGAATTGCCATAATGGATCAGACCCAAAGTTCAGTATCCTTTCTCCAACTGTGGCTTCAGAGGAAGAGATGAGAACCCTACAGAAGGCAACTATGGGATAATCTGCCTCTGTACATTAGGTATCATCCTGCTCTTTAATAGTTAGAGACTGGTTTAAGTTCTGAAGCATGTACCTGTGTAAACAACCACCTACAATGCAGGGCAATGGAGAATCAGGTCCAAAGTGTGACAATTATCTGAATGAGCATCAAGGATTCTGATACAGAGCTTCTCCAGCTGTGTTCCTTGGCCCCAAGAGATGCATGGAAGATTTCTGGATGATTCCAGAAGCACCTGGATTTTTCTGGTGTAAATCTTTGTAAAAGGGTCCATTACTTTATTATTAATTTGTTGTGCACAAAAAGCATGTTCAGTGCCGTATAAGACAAAAATAACTAATGTTCACTGCCTTGAAGAATATAATACATTCAAATCAGTGTGTCCTAGAAGAAAATCAGCCTGACTAGCATCTGTACTGCTTCTTTCTCAGACAGTGTCCCCACTGTAATATAGTTCCATGCTATAAAGAGACTGCTATGGAGTTGAAAACAGACTCCTTTGCAGCAATATAGGATTGACTAGCGTTGCACAAGAGCTCCAAAAACAGTCTTGGGACTTCCGTTGGACTGCTATGAATATATCTGTAATATGATGAGGCTAGCAAAGAGTTTTAAGTGCTGTATCATCAGCCCCATTGGACTGCTGCTATTTAATCTAAAGTCACACTGAAAAGGAATCCCTCTAACTTCTAGTGGAATGAAAGTATTCTGCTCGTGTTTAATTTGTTTAGCAGCAAGCTCTGATTAGCTTTCCTCTACTGTCTAGAGGCCTAGAACTATATATTGTTTTTGTGTATTACTTGTGCTGTAGAAACTGTACAGTGTTACTTTATTGCTGCTAGACACTGGAGATTTTCCCTTAGCTCATATAGGAAAGTAGTTGGTTTTAGATCCACCTTAGAGCTCAATAGATTGCTAAAAGCCATATTCTGATCCCCCAACCCCTGTTGCATAACACCTTAGGGTCCAATCCTGCAAACACATATGTACATGTTTAACTTTACTATGGTTAGCAGTCCCATGGAGAATAGGGGCATGTGGCACCCAGTCCTACAACTCCCAACTCTACAACTGACTTCTTTGAGAAACTCTAGTTTTGTATCCCTCTTACAGCTTCACTAATGTAATTAGAGTCAAGAGTTATTTAGCACTTGAGTACCCGATTCTTGGCTCATGTACAGCAGTCTTCTGCTAATGTAACTCCACTGACTTCAAAGGAGTTATTTTCATCACAGCAAATCAACAGTCAGATCAGAATCAGGCCAAGTTGTTCTCATAGGGGTTGGTTACATGTTGTTCCCAAGTCTGTATTATAATCTGGGAGTCCTTCCTAGAATTTTCAATTATAATATTGGAGTAATTCCTTTCAGGTGGGTGATGGCACAATTTATATTTAATCTTACCACAACCAACTGCCAGCTTCAACTATGTGTTGATTCAACTTCGTCAGTGTTGCTAGAAGTAGCTTAATATCAGTGACAGTAGAAATCTGTATGGCACATGATCTTTGTAGCATCAACAGGTGTTCACACCCACCACCTGTGCAAAAGGTTATATCCTAAATCTTTGTAAATTCAGTGAGGATATTTCTCTATTCTATTGGTGTTGTTAATACTGGATTTCATTGTGAGGCAGAAGTTGTGCAATTAAAGAGATAGCTACATATCAGTCTATTCACTCTGATAGCAAGTGAATGTTAGGTCATTAGGAATTTTCAGTGGAAATGTTTTTTTGATGGAAAATGCAGTTTCCCATGGAAAATTTCAATTTTGCTGAAATGTTTCAGTTTTCCATTGGGAAAATCTAAATGAAATATTTTATTTCAGGTCAGGTCATCCCAAATCAAAATATTTTGGTTTCTTATACTGAAGGGGAACATTTCATTTCCAGTCAGTTTGACATTAATCTGTGACTTCCTGAGCTGCTGCAGTGACTAGTCAGTGATGTAGTTTGGTATTGTTATGTCCCCAGTCTCTTCTATGGGCTGGGCTCCCCAGGTAGACTACTTCTTCCATGATGTATGCAGTCTCTTCTCTGGTTAAACCATTCTGGTGTATCGTGGGAGTCCCAAGATCACGGTGCATCATGGGTGATGTAGTCTGGCCAGGGAGCCTGGCCCATAAAGACCAAAGGGGGCATGAGGCATTCAAACTATAACTCCCATAATTCACCACCACAGCTCAGAAGGACACAGTTCAATGTCAACATGAGCCAAAACAACACATTTCAATTTAGTTTGACAAACCAAAACATTTCCAAATTCAATTTTTTCAGAACTTTCTGTTCCTCAAGATATTTTGATATTTACACTTTTCATTTCTATTCAGGATTAAAATAAATGTTGAAATATTGGCATTTCCCTGAGACAAATTTTTGACTACCTCTCATGAACATTTAGCCATATCCAAGGTCAAGAGAAATATGTACAACAAATGGCAAAATGAGAAAAGAATTTTTCTCCTGTAATATATTTAACTAACTTCGTGAGCCAAATTCTTCTCTCCATTACACCAGAGCAGAGTAAATCTAGAGTGACTCTATTCAAATTAGCAGACTTACACTAAAGCACATTCTATCTTATGAACTTATATGGCCTCCACTAGTATCGTATCTGAGTGCCTCACAATCTCTTAATGTATCTACCTTCTTAACATCCCTGTAAGGCAGGGTGTTATTATCATCCCCGACATACTGATGGGGAACTGAGGGGCAGATACTAAGTGACTTTCCCAAGATCACAGAGAAATTCTGAGGCAGGACAGGGAATTGAACCAACCCCAAGATAACTCTCTAACCACTGGAATATCCTTCCTTTCCCTTCCCTGAGCTATTCTCAGGTGTGTGGTGTGCAACCTACACCATTCTTTCGAATGATTTTCTCCACAGGCTGTATGGGGATGAGTTGGAAGTGGAGCCATGCCTCTGTCCCTCTTATGCACATTAGGGCGCACTGAGGGAGCAGTCCTGTATTCAGGGACTGATGGGTCCTTACACTGGTCATCATGCAAGGCAGGAAGGCTTCCTGTGGGTGTCACTTCACCCCCATGCACCTGAATAAAAGCCAGCCACAATCTGGCTCTTCAAGATGAGAACTTGTGTCAAGAAGTAAAGGGAGTTGAGCAAAATGCCAGAGTGATTCCCTAATCATTATGAAAAGTGCTATGAGACATTTACCTTCCTTCTGCATGGCTGGCAGCTCTGGGGAGGGGAGACCTCAATTTAACAAGTCATCTGAACTTGAATTTATCTTTCTCCCCATTGGCAACTTAGAGTTCTACCAAGAGAGCTATGCTGACAAATCCTGATGCAGTTGAGAACATTTCAGAATTTTTAAATAAATGAATCGGTAGAAAACATTTTTGAAGTTTCCACTGCATTGTAGATTGGCAACACTAAGGGACTGATCCTGCAATTCTTTGAGGCCTAATCCAAGGCCAACTGACAAGAAAGAAGATCAGGGCATTGGCAATTCAAGAATGCAGCATCAGGCCCTTGGTGATTCTGTGGCTTTTGATACCATGAACTAGCATAAAAGTGAATTTTAAAAGTTAAAATTAGGCTTGGAAGTTGAGATTCATTAAAATGAACTGAGAACTATATAGCTTCAGTCTGGATATTGATAAAACATTATCTTCTATTTTATTAACAAATATTGTAATTCTGTTTACTTGTTGGGGATGACACGTTATTTTCACTTTCCATCTCTATTCCTGCCATTTTAAATCTGCTGTCAGTTGAGGGATCAGTTGACCTTCACATCAAAGAAAGCTCCCAATGTTAAACTATAGAAGACCGTTCTGTGGCAAACTGACTTTGTAGCATCACCAAAGGTCACCAAAAGGTTGGGCCCCATTGTCCTAGCCTCTGTACAAGCAAATGATAAATAATAGTCCCTGTTTCAAACACTTTGCAACCTGAAAGACAAGACAAGACTAACAGGTGGCTGGCACAAACAGGCAGGCTGAGGTGGGGAAGGGGAGATGGGGTGACACATTCTTAGCTGGTCTGTGGCAGTGATCACAGAAGACAAATCTGCATGAATGAAAAGAGGGACTTCCATAATGTTTTAGCTTGTGACTCTGGAGAGGAAGAAGAAAAGAAGCTCAACTTCCACTAAAAACAAAACAAAACAAGAGGATTCTGTGCATGCGATCTGAGGGTCAGAACAATGAATGTGCATATTAGTCTGAAATTTATATTCAGGTAGGGAAAATAATGTGTCATTGCTCCCTGTGCTAGCGTCTTCTGTGGCTGAGTGGCCTAGCGGCTAGATTGCTGGTCTTGCGGTCTGTAAGGCCAGAGGGGATGATAGGGGGACTTGGGCCCTACCTCTCTATTGGGTCCCAGCCCAGGACCTTGTGTAGTTTAACTCCTAAACAGGGGATATGAGCCTCCCTCACAGTGGGGGGCAGGATAGCAGTCAAGACCAGTTTCCCTGGGCTAATTCCTATAAGTTTCTTTAGTATGGGCCATGGCCCCGCTAGTCCTGTTGCACCGCAGTTGGGGTTTATTTGCAGGCTCCTCTTGGTGGGAGGAGCTTCACTTGCCTTAAGTGGCTGCGCTGGCTGGCAGGTCATTGATTCATCCCTTTCGGGCAGGCAGACAGAGAGCCCCTGCTCCTCACCAGTCAGCCCCAAACGGAGCCAGGCTCCCTTCTTTTATCCCCCACCCCCACCCCCAAGCGTGGCATTGGCTGAAGATATGGCAGGGCGAGACTAGCTGTACCCAAAGGTTTTCTTTAACTCCCGCTGTACTGGACAGCAGTTTCTGCTCCCTCACACTCCCCCTAAAAAAAGCGAGAGAGAAGAATGGTATTTAGATTCGAGGTATAAAACCAGATTACACAGATTACCATACCTTACCATACATTTTAAGAGCAGGCAAGTCTTCACTTCTGTTTATTCTGATTGTCAGATAGCCATCTATAACTACATATAGGCAGCGAGAAATTGACTGCAATAATTGAATGACATAACTGAATGGTAAATAAGAAGATCACACATAAATATCATGCATTACACACAAATGTCCCTGGACAGTAGGCAGTCCTCATATTTTGTGGGGCCCAAAACTGGACAGTACTGTGTCCAGTTTTGGGCCCCACTCTACAAGAAGGATGTGGATAAATTGGAGAGAGTCCAGCGAAGGGCAACAAAAATGATTAGGGGTCTAGAACACATGACTTATGAGGAGAGGCTGAGGGAGCTGGGATTGTTTAGTCTGCAGAAGAGAAGAATGAGGGGGGATTTGATAGCTGCTTTCAACTACCTGAAAGGGGGTTCCAAAGAGGATGGCTCTAGACTGTTCTCAATGGTAGCAGATGACAGAACGAGGAGTAATGGTCTCAAGTTGCAGTGGGGGAGGTTTAGATTGGATATTAGGAAAAACTTTTTCACTATGAGGGTGGTGAAACACTGGAATGCGTTACCTAGGGAGGTGGTAGAATCTCCTTCCTTAGAGGTTTTTAAGGTCAGGCTTGACAAAGCCCTGGCTGGGATGATTTAACTGGGAATTGGTCCTGCTTCGAGCAGGGGGTTGGACTAGATGCCCTTCTGGGGTCCCTTCCAACCCTGATATTCTATGATTCTATGATTTGTCAACACATAACTCTTCTGTGTAATCATAACACTCTACCTTTCTTCTCATTTGGTTCCAAACTGTGCAAAACACTGTCCCACCCAGCAGAGTTCTCTGCTGCAAACTAAACTTGAGGCCAAATTAATCCCTGATGTAATTCCATCAGGTTCAATTTGTTCTAGGGACAGAACATCTATAGATTGATCCAATGGCCTCATGAGGGAGCTGTCTCCATCATTCAGCAGCCAGTATCAGTGGATAAAGAAGACAAGCTGCATATGTCCTAAAACTGCTGAAGTTACCAAACTGGGATTGGTTGTTGTGAGGACATTCCCCTACCTTGTGAGGCCCACATAAGGGCCGACCAGAATTGCAGTCCCTCCTCAGTGGACTGCAGACTCCTTCACTAGTCACTCTAGGGTGCCAAGGGTTCCCACACCTCAAAGGGAGCCAGGAAGGGTAAAAAAGAGGTGGAGTCATGGA
Source organism: Eretmochelys imbricata (assembly GCF_965152235.1). Classification (NCBI taxonomy): domain Eukaryota; kingdom Metazoa; phylum Chordata; order Testudines; family Cheloniidae; genus Eretmochelys; species Eretmochelys imbricata. The sequence goes on from NC_135574.1 coordinate 24,158,502, forward strand.
TTTGTGTCCCTTATGTGCTGGATATAGAGTACACTGCACTTCATGAGGTGGTATAACCTTAAGTGTGCGTAACCATGGGGTGGTGTAACCTGTTTGTTGCAGGTTCCCCTGCTCTGCCTGATCCACAGAAAATATATCGTTTATACTCGTTCATAAGCTGAATATTTTTAGTAAAAAAGTGATGCATCAAAGAGCGGGGGTCGGCTTATAAACAGGTCTACACCAAAATGTGATGATTTTAAACTCTATGGAATCATTGAATTGAATATCTAATACATTGTCATTTCGTTTACCTGGAGAGTCTGCAGGCATGGAGCCCCTCAGCTCCCTGTGGCTGCGGTTCACCGCGGCCACAGGGAGCTGAGGGGCTCCATGCCTGTAGACGCTCCAAGTAAACAAAACGTCCTGTCCCGCCAGCAGCTTACCCTGACGGGCTGGGAGCCAAAGTTTGCCAACCCATTTTTTGATGTCAATACTGCAGCCTTTTAAAGTTGCAAAGGCTCTGTTTAGTGGATTAGATTGGCTTGAAAGGAATACTAAAAGAGCAATGCCGCAGAACTGCAAGACATTTGACCAATGCATTCCACAAAATGCTCTGCCTTACAAGCCAATCAGAAAAATACATTGAATGATAGTACTATGGCACTGGTGTCCGTCCGCTACTATGTAATTTGATCTCTTCATGCATTTCTACCAATGGACCGCATAAGTCTCGAGCCAATATGAAAATATAATGTGCAGAATCGATGGAATCTCTAATAAAATTAAAATAGCCTGTTATCCCCACAGACATGCCAATCTACAGGGCTGCTTTGAAATAAACAAAGAACAATAATAATTTGACAGTGATAAAGCAGGTGACATTCCTATATAAAGTCCTACAAAATCTATAACTACAATAGTAATAATAATCTATTTTCATACTAGTATTTAAAATGAACAACGATGAAATCAAAAGAAAAAGGTCTGCTTATCACGCAGCGTTCGAACTGAAAGTTGTTGAATATGCAGAAGCAAACAATAATTGCACCGCTGCTTGTGAATTCTGTATCAATGAGAAGCAAGTCAAAGAAAGGCGAAAAAATAAAACAACACTAAGAGACATGCCAAGAAGCAAGAAAAAATGTCCAACGAGGTGCACTTCATTTACTGAGCTGGAGAAAGATCTCAATAATTGGGCTGTTGAATGTCCACAAAATGGGTAGATCGTCACTAGAACTGGAATTCGTCTGCATGCTCTGCAAATGTCGAAAGACGACAAATACAAGTCAATAAAGCCATCAATGTTTGTTGCATCAGCGGGTTGGTGAACTCGCTTCATGAACCATCATGGTCTTTGTCTTCGTCAGTGAACAAAGATAGCGCAAAAGCTGCCGAGAGATCTGGAAGAAAAAATCGAATCTTTCCAAAGGTTTATTATAAAATATCAAAAGGACTATGCATTTGAACTCTCACAAATAGGAAATATGGATGAAACACCGATGACATTTGATCTCCTGAGCAACAGAACGGTAACTGGTGTTGGTGAAAAAACAGTTTTAATTAAAACCACTGGCCATGAAAAAATCCATTTTATGGTGATTTTATCGTGTTTGGCAAATGAATCAAAGCTCCCTCCTGTTGTTATTTTTAAAAGAAAAGCCTTGCCTAAAAACATGAAATTTCCTGCTGGTGTCATCGTACGTGCACACGAAAAGGGATGGATGGATGAAAGTGGGACTATTGAAGGGCTGGGAAAAGTGTGGAATAAGAGACCAGGAGCACTTTTCAAGAAACCTGCTATGCTCATCTGGGACATGTTCAGGGCACACAAGACAGATGAGGTGAAAAATGTGGCCAAAAATATGAAAACTACTTTGGCTGTAATACCTAGAGGCTTAACTTCAGTTCTACAAGCGCTTGATGTCTGCCTGATCAAACCCTTTAAAGACAGGCTACACAAAATGTGGTCTGAATGGATGTGCTCAGGCATGGTGAAGTTGACAAAAGGCAGGAATCTTATGAAGCCCGAAATCAATCTGGTCACCCAGTGGATCAAGGACACATGGGTGTCCATTCCCTCGGAAATGATAAAAAAATCTTTCAGGAAATGCTGTATCAGCAATGCACTCGACGGGTCAGAAGATGACGGCACAACAAAGGCTGATGATGAGAAGGAATCTGAGTCTGAAGATGACACTGCCGACATCTACAATGACAATGCACGTGCAGCTGTGACTGAAGCCGAGTTTAATGAACTGTTTGGTGAATCAGAGACTGATTCAGACTTCGAAGGATTTTAAGACTTTTTAAAGTCTCATTTTGTTCTAAGTTACTTGTTTTAAATATCCATTTACTGATTTTACATAGTAACTGTAATTTTGAAGGTGAATACATATTTGTTCAGTTATGATTCTAACAACAACAGGTTTTTCGTTAGATTACATTAAAATAACTCTAGCAAAACTTTTGAGTGTTTCTTGTGATGCCAGCTTTCAAAATATAGCAGGAGTCGGAAAACGTTGGCTCCCGGCCTGTCAGGGTAAGCTGCTGGTGGGTCGGGACATTTTGTTTACCTGGAGCATTCACAGGCATGGAGCCCCTCAGTTCCCTGTGGCCCCAGTTTGCTGTTCCCAGCCAATGGGAGCTGTGGAAATTGGTGCACCACTTCCCGCAGCTCCCATTGGCTGGGAACGGCAAACCGCAGCCACTAGAAGCTGAGGGGCTCTGTGCCTGGGAACACTCCAGGTAAACAAAACATCTAGACCCGCTAGCGGCTTACCCTAATGGGCCAGGAGCCAAAGTTTGCCAACCCCTGAAATATAGGGTCGGCTTATGAAAGGGTCGTATAGTTTTTGCTATTTTTACCTAACCATCTTGGGGGGTCGGCTTATAAACGAACGGGCTAATGAATGAGTATATATGGGTAAGTCTTTTACAGCCCCACCTAGGGAGCTTCAGCTCATGCTTTCAGTTCTGGAGGTTCCCAGTTCAATCCCTGGTGTGTCAGCCAAGATTGCAGCCATCCCACGTGCTTCCCCTGTGCACTGGGGAGCCCCAGAAGTCATTCTGCAGCTCTGAGACAGAGTTCTCTCTGGGGAATGTGGGTTCCACCCCACCCACAAAGCAGGATTGTGCCTGAATGCCACTATCAAGTCCTAAATGATTTAGTAACTCATTAGTATCCCCCAAGGACTCATATCTGGCTATGGAGGCAGTGCAGACCAGAAGGCTGAGTCCTAGTTAATTACCTTTCTAGCTAATGTGTCTGCTTTTGTAGGCAGCACTTACAGCTGAATTGCATATTTTTTGGCTTCACTATTTTTACATGGGAAATGTTTGAATAAGCTTAGTACACGAGCAAGCTGCCTGGAAACATCTTCCTTTGGTAGGAAACAGAATGAGAGGTTCATGAGGCAGTTAGTCGAACCTCCTAACACGAGAAGATGCACAAAAATAGCACCATGTAAGGGTAAGGAGAAGAAGGAAGAGCAGGTCATCATCTTAGGACCGCAGGCTGCCAAAGGGGAAAACGTGTTTGGTGACTGCCATATCTTCGCTTCCTTCAATGACACTTTTGTCCATGTAACTGATCTCTGTGGCAAGGAACCCATCTGCCGAGTGACTGGTGGTATGAAGGTGAAGGCCAACAGAGACGAGCCTTTGCCCTATGCTGCTATGTTGGCAGCCCAGGATGTTGCCCAGTGGTGCAAGGAGCTGGGCGTCACTGCCCTTCACATCAAGCTGCGAGCTACATGTGGAAATAGGACCAAGACTCCTGGACCTGGTGCCCAGTCAGCCCTCAGAGCTCTCGCTCATTCTGGAATGAAGATTGGGCGCATTGAGGATGTCACCTCCATCCCCTCTGATAGCACTCGCAGAAAGGGTGATCGCCTGGGTCATCGTCTGTAAACAGTGGCTGGCTTTTGTTTCACCATTAAATCTCTCAAAGAAAACAAACAAACAAACAAACAAACAAACAAAAAACCCAAAAAACACTACATTGTAAACCTCACTGAAGAAAATTACACTGAATTTCCCCTTAGATGTGTTACCAGGGTTTTTAGTCTGCTCTTGTCATCTAAGGGGGAGATTGTAAAATTGCTCTTGGTTTTATTGTTTCCATTACCATAAAGTAACTTATTATCCAACTACAGGGGAATTATCATGTTGTTTTGGCCATGAGGATATGGAGTTAAAAAAAGCGTTAAAGTTCCAGTTAACTGGTAGTCACTTTAGAAAATTGTAGCCATTATGTCTCCTTTCTTAGTCTAAGGGTCTTGGGTTTCCTTGCCCTAACCCTACTTGCCAGTTGTGGGGTTTTTGCTACTGATCCTATGGTTATTAGTAGCGAGAGAATCATTTTTTACCCAAAAGGTAAAACAAAATTAAGAAATGACAATACTGACCGCTAATATAGCCACATGCTACCAAACAGTCACAAAACCTGTGTTGTGTGTGATACTATATCATTTCCTTCACTTTGTCCCATAATTATAATGATAGTTATATATTTTAAAGGCCAGAAGGGACCACTGTGATAATCTCTAAGCTGATCTCGTTAATGCAGGCCATAGAATTTCAGTATTCTTTAGAGACAGAGATTGTGATAATCAGGCTCCTGCTGGGTTTAGATTGGAATCAGCTGATCATTTTGGTCACATAGGACTCCCCAGCATCTTTTGTTTTGAATGATCACAAGCTTCAACTTCCTTTCACACTACTGATGGTTGGTTTGTTGCCAACTACTGTGGTCTGACGTTTGCTGGAGCAGCTCGCGTAGCTCTAATAGAAATGAGAAAGAACTAAATAGAGGAACTCTACACTAGTAAGAAGCACCTCTCAAACCCCACCGTGTTGTTCGAGTGAGCTTCATTCTCTTGTGACACTGCCCCTTAGACTCATTCCATACACGATAAAGGCACAGTAGAGATGTAACTGCTAACCACAAGTAGCTGACCATCTTTAGCAAAGCATCTCAGGCACAAATGGCTCATACAGGACTGATGGGAAAGGGCTCACTACCTGCACAAAACTACTCTCAAAAAGTTGTTTCTCCTGCAAATTGGATGCCCTGTAGCCGCCTGAGGAAATTTCAGCTATTGTTTTAGTGATACCCAAAAGCAGGCTCTGGAAATTGTCTATTTGTTATATTGTAAGTGTATACTGCAAACATAAATAAATAAATCCATATTTAAATAACTGGAGCACTATCCATATTAACAACAATAGGATACGTTGCACTGTTCAATAATTAAAAACTGATTGCTTGATTAGACTATTATTAATTTTTATCATTTATTATTTACACAGTTCCATTGGTCTGCACGGTTGTTTGCAGCCAAAGTCCCTGCCCTAGAGAGTTAAAAATCTGAACAGAGACAGTTGTATGCAGTGCAGCAGTTGCTGTGTTGATCCTAGGGTATTAGAGAGACGAGGTGGGTGAGGTAATACAGGAAGTTGGTCCAATAAAAGATATTACCTCACCCACCTTGTCTCTGAACAGACGCAGCTCAGACGAGGAAGGAATGAACGGATGCAGCATAAAAGGAAAAAGATTGAGCAGCTTGGGTTTGTGACACACCTTGTTTCCTGGCTAAGGAAACTCTATTCCAAACTCTAATAAATTCTGAAACAAGACATCTCTCTCCTCCTATTGGTGCTGTTAGCTCAGGGAAAGACGTGAGATACCAGATAGGAGGGTCTTAGGCTCCCTCATGAGGGCACCTTTGAAATGACAACCTAATATGGTCCAGCCATGTAGAAGCACGTCCTTAGGAGCCACTACTTCTGTGGCCTTCACACACTTAAAGGAGGAAACAAAGCCCAGGGCAATGCATATGAAAACTGGAAACAAAGCATTCTTGGTCGAGGGGATCCAGCTATGAAACAAATTTCCACAGGAGAGCAGGCCACTCTGATCATCTTCAGGAAATGCTGCCATATCTTCCTCTTTGAAAAGGCCTTTCCAAGCATAAGAATGACACTGACTTTGTTAGTCTCTAAGGTGCCACAAGTACTCCTGTTCTTTTTTCTTTTTACTGACTTCATTGACACTCCCTTTATCTCAACCCCCTACAAACAAACAAACAAAAAGAGGAAATCAATAAAATCGAACAAGCTAAAACAAACACACCCACACTATGCCAAGCAAGGTTTTAACCCTGAAAAGGGGCAATGGAAAGGGTGCATGAAATCCAGTAGGGACTTCACTGTTGCTAATTATTTTAACATGGAGGTAACATCAGATACAACATTGATGGGCAGCAGAATGAAACCTTTAGATTAGATTAGATAGGTAGACAGATATAATCTAAACTTCATTATCAGAAACTGCCAGTCGTCCAAGAGCTGTTCTATCTTTTGGAAACTACTGTAGAATGTATTAAAGAAAGCAAAAAGAAAAGGAGTAACTTGTGGCACTTAGAGACTAACCAATTTATTTGAGCATAAGCTTTCATGAGCTACAGCTCACTTCATCGGATGCATCGAAAGCAGTTTCTTAAGGTAATATTATATAGTACTCAAGGGCCCTGCATCTTAAGATGCCCAGTACATTTTCATCTCAATGTACAGGCATAACTCCCATTACAGTTATTAGGAATCACCTGGCAAGACTAGAATTTTGCTTATAAATGCTACACAGTTTGTACACCTTCTTTACCTTATGTCTCTGGGTTGAATTTCTCCCATTGATTTCAGTGAGGTCAGGATTTTACCCACAGTCTCTGTGATTTGCTCACCTGTTCAGAAGAAACTTTGCCAGGCTGTGGAAGCTGGCATTAGGGGAAAAAAATGCTTAACACCCACTATGTCCGTATCCCTGCAGGACTGGCAAAAACTGAGAGCTCATCTGCCCAGTCACTGAATGAGAGATCATTCATAAGCTTAGTCTGATACCGTGCCCTGCATGTAGAGAGGTGGTATCTTCTATTTTTGTAATTCTTGTATATAAAGATACATTGGCTTTTGCATCTTACTAAAATTTAATATTGCTTTTTATTGTCTAGAAGCTTCATGTGTAACCAGGTTATTCTCTGACAATTGTATACTTCTGCATCTTGGAAACACTGTTTTTTTTTTAAATAAACCAGAAATTATTCCTAGATTATAAGGCCAGAAGGGACCATCGTGATTATCTAGTTTGACCTCCTGTTAAACAAAGGCCATTGGACTCCCCTGAATTAATTCCTGCTTGAACTACAGCATATTTCATAGAAAAACATTCAGCCTTGTTTTAAAAATTGCTAGAGGTGGAGAATCCATCACAACCTTTGTAAGTTGTTCCGGTTATTTAATACCCTCACTTTTAAAAATGTGTGCCTTATTTCCAGTTTGAATTTGTCTAGCTTCAACTTCCAGTCATTGGATCTTATTATACTTTTGTCTAAAAGAATGAAGAGCCCGATATCAAATAGTTGCTCCCCATGTAGGTACTCAGACACTGTGATCAAGTCATCCCTTAACCTTCTCTCTGTTAAGCTAGACGGAGTTCCTTGAGTCTATCACTACAAGGCAGGTTTTCTAATCCTTAAATGATTGCCATGGCTCTTCTCTGAACCCTCTCCAGTTTACCAGGATCCTTCTTGAATTGTGTTCACTAAGGCTATATCCACACTTGAAGCGAGGGGTGTGATTCCCGCTCAAGTAGACATACTCACGCTAGCTCTCACTGAGCTAGTGCACTAAAAATAGTAGTGTAACCACAGTAGCATGGGCAGTGGCATGGGCTAGGTGCCCCGAGTAGAAATCCTCCTGGACAACACAGGTATGTACTCAGGGGCTATCCCATGTCGCCAATGCTTGTGTATTGCAGCTCACTACTATTTTTAGCACCTTAGCTCAATAAGAGCTAGCACATGTATGTCTACTTGAGCTGGAAATCATACCCCCAACCTCCAAGTGTAGACATAGCCTAAAACTGGACACAGTATTCCAGTAGTGACCACACCAGTGCCAAATACAGAGGTAATATAACCTTCTTACTCCTACCCAACATTCCCTTATTTATATATCCAAGGATTGCATTAGTCCTTTGAGCCACAGCATCACACTGGGAGCTCATGTTCAGCTGATTATCCAGCATGACTCCCAAGTCTTTTTCAGAGTCACTGCTTCCCAAGATAGCATCCCCCATCCTGTAAGTATGGTCTGTCTTTTTTGTTCCAGAAATATGACTTTATATTTTGGCCATATTACACATATTGTTTGCTGGTGCCCAGATTACCAAGAACTCCAGATTGCTCTGTATCAATGACCTATCTTCTTCATTATTTACCCCTCCCGCAATGTTCTGGTCATCTGCAAATGTTAGTAGTGCTGATTTTGTTTTCTTCCAGATCATTGACAAATGTGTTAAATAGCACAGGGCCAAAAACCCATCCATGAGGAACCCCACTAGAAACATACTTGCTGGACAATGATTCCCCATTTACTGTCACATTTTGAGACCTATCGATCAGCTATCTTTAATCCATTTAATGTGTGCCATGTTAATTCTGAATTGTTCTAGTTTTTTAATCAAATCTCATGTGGTGCCAAGTCAAGTGCCTTACAGAAGTCAATGACGTCAACACTATTATCTTTATCAACCAAACTTCTCATCTCATCAAAACAAGATATCAAGTTAGCTTGACGGAATCTATTTTCCATAGACCCAAGTTGATTGGCATTTATTATATTTACCCACCTTTAATACCTTATTAATCAAATCTCATATCAGCTGTCCCATTAACTCCACTCTTGCCTCTCCAAGCTGTGAAAATGCAGAGGACTCCCATCAAGTAGATGGTGTCTCAAGAGTGAAGTTTTCCATTCATCTGAAAAGATTTGAGGTGAAAATGCTCACTTTCCAGCAAGATGGAAATGTGCTACTGGAACAGGTGAGTAGCACCTCTGCAGCCTTTCTCTTGATTAAATAATACCCAGCTCTTATGCAGTGCTTTTATCAATAGATCTCAAAGTGCTTTACAAAGGAGCTTAGGATCATAACCCTATCTTGCAGATAAGGAAACTAAGGCAGAGGGAAATAAACTGACTTACCTAGGGTCACCCAGTAGACCAGAAGCAGAGCTGGGAATAGAACCCAGGTCTCCTCAGTGCCAGGCAATGCTCTAAAACTACTAGTGGTCTGGGAGCTGGCACTCTTGAGTCATGACTCCAGAATAACTATACACAGTGACCACTGCTCCAAAAGTTAAAGCTTTCTCTTACTTAGTCTAATCCTTGCTGGAGTTTGCCACAGAGCACTCTCCCATCGACGTCTGTACTCCACTTCCCCAAGAGGCGGAAGGTAAGTCGGTGGGAGAGCATCTCCTGTCAACACAGCACGGCGTAGACACTGCTGTAAGTCAACCTAAGTTACATCAACTCCAGTTATGTAACTTACGTAACTGAAGTAGTGTAACTTAGATCGACTTACAGCTTTAGTGTAGACCAGCCCTAAGTTTACAGTTAGGCTTTCAGATGACAGCTGTGTACTACCCCATTAAACGTGAGGATTTTAGGTGAAGTTACTTAGACAAGCCGGCATCCACAACTAGCCAAAGAAGACAGACAGTCTTCATCAGGGATTCCCAGTGCTAAGAGGAGTGGACAGGGAGTTCTGCCAGGCACAGATGGATAGCTGGAGCATTTGCTGCCTTCCAGGAGTGAAGACTGAGGCCACCACTGCAAGTATAAACAAGATTCTGAGTTTGACAGAAGTGACACCTTAGGTGATCACAGTGTTGTTGTAACTGTGTTTGGCTGTGTAGCTTGAATGCTTGTCTCTTTCACCAAACAGAAGCTGATCCAATAAAAGATATTATCTCACCCACCTTGTCTCTCCTTTGGCGATCTACAGTGGCAGTCACAACACTGCATCAGATACCATTTCATGACTCCTGGAAGACTTCAGGGAAGGGAGACAAAGGGGAGGAGTATCATGTGCCTTTCCTGTTCCTTGAGGAAGACAAAGAGAGGATACTAGAGGTGAACAGTGGCTAAGAAAGTGGTGTGGATGGATGAGGGAGGTTTTAGGGAACACAGGGGTGCCTACTACAAGAGAAGAGGTTATAGGGTTCTGACTGCCTCCATCTCAGTAGGGGCACCAATTTCAAGGATGACCAGCTAGGGTAGGCAGGAGGGCTTTACACTATCACTGAAGGGGGAGGTAGATGATGGGGAATCATGGTACAAACATCCAGATCTGTAAATCAGCACCAAGGCATGGCACATGACAAATCCAAGCACTAAAGTGCATGTAAGGAACATATGCTTTGTCTATATACTACTGCTAGGAGCCAAGGTATGAAACAAGAGTTGGAGATCCTCATGCATGAAAAGAAAGGAGGGTTCATGTTACTGAAATTTGGTGGGATAGATCCTTTTATTGGAATATTAAAATAGATGTCTAAACTTGGTCTGTAAGGATGGAATGGGCAGAAAAGGGACTGGGATGGCAATTTATATAAAAGATGTTAATTATATACAATGCAGGACCTCAAATGTTTATGGATTAAACTTCTGACCAGTCAAATTAAAGGTGAGGTACTGGTGCAAATCTGTTACAGATCACCAAATCTCACTGGAGCCCAGGACAAACAGACCTAAAAAATGGAATCTGGTGATCATTGTCTGGTTATATCTACTTTCTGCAACCAGAATGGGGTATCAACCAGCAATTTGCATGTTTGAAACTTCAAAGGGCCACTCTGCCAAAATATGAAGCAATTATTAGAATGAGGACTCAAACTTAATGAAGGAGTATTTAATGAAAACTGGGAATTGTTCAAGGATATCCCACTCAATGTCAATGCCCAAAGAGGCACTATTCCACAAACACAACAAAATTATGCTAAGCAAGAAGCCATCCTGTTTAGAAGGAGGTGTGGAAGCAGTGATTAGGGTGACCAGATGTCCCAATTTTATGGGGACAGTCCCAATATTTGGGGCTTTGTTTTATATAGGTGCCTATTACCTCTCACCCCATCCTGATTTTTCATAATTACCATCTGGTCACCCTAGCAATGATTCAGAATAACTTCCTCCCCTTGTGTCCCTTCTTCTCCCCCCCGCCACTTATGGACCAACTGCACTGAATATCAAGTTTAATGTAGGTGAGAAGAGAAGCTAAGCGTAGTGTATGCTGCAAACATGAATAGAGTGCTGTGCATTTTAACAAGAGGGTATGCTGCACTATTCAATGATTAAACATTGCTTGCTTGACTGTAGTATTATTTATACAGCACCACTGGTGTGCATGATGCTTTACAGGCAAATTCCTTGACTTGAAGAGGTAAAAATCTGCACGGACACAGCCCAGGCAAAGGAGGAAAGAAGGGATGCAGCATAAAGAGATGCTGCAAGGAGATCGAACAGCTTCAGTTTGGCCTAAGGAAAATTCTAACCTGATTTAGCGTGAGCTCTAACAAATTCTAAAACAAGATGTGTCCTTCTTCATGCTGATGCTGGGAGGGAGAGATACCAGATAAGATGGTCTGAGGCTCCCTCATGAGGATATTTTTGAAAATGACAACCTAATATGCTTCAGCAATGCTCTTCACACATTTACAGGAGGAAACAAGCCCTGGGAGCTGCACATGAGATCTGGGAACAAAACACCCTGGTTGAGGGGATCCAGCTATGGAACAAACTTCCAGAGGAGAGCAGGCCACTCTGAGCCTCTTTAGGAAAATGCTGCCAAACCTTCCTCTTCCTTTGCATCATAAGAACGAGAGTGCCAATGTTGTGACTGGCTTCTATCCCACACCCTGCCACCAAGCACAAAAAGAGAGAGGAAATTAATAATCATAATAAATGAACAAATAGCTTATCCCAAGCAGAGTGTTGATCCCTAAAAGGAAAAAGAGCCAGATACTCTAAGAAGTTTAGGAGGGAGTGACACAGTTCAGAACAACTGCACCTGTATTCCTTCTCTGTGGTTCCTCAAGGGCACCCACTCTATCCTTTTGGCTCCTCAGCCATCACCTCTCTTGGACAGAGACCCATGTCTCTCCCCTCCTGACTGGGATTTTTCTAGGCTGTACAGTTCCCTGCCAATACTGTGATATCCCCAGCAAGCCAGACTGCCTAAACAGGACTGCCCCATCTCTACTTTACTTTATCTAGAGATTATGAACAGCTGTAATTGCCAGTAGTTACAAGTTACCACACAGCTATTTATAAGCAAGCACAGTTATTCTTAAGGTGAAAACACTACAGAGAAAACATATAAAAATAATAGAAGAACCTACATGCATGCTAAAAAGCTTACCAGAGGCCACTTGGGTAGGTGTTAGACCTTCAGAACCCAATAACTGGATTTTCCTCATGGTTACAATTTAATAACTGTCTCAGATTCAGAACCAGAACACCTGTAAATAGGTTACTCTTTCTTTACACAGCTCAGACCTTTGATCTTAAAACCCTGGGAACAGATAATCAGCAGATAAATGTCCTCTCCTCAAGGCATAGCTTCACAGGCTGGGTTTTTGCACACCCAAAGGTTGGAATTTGCATTTGCTTCCCCCAAGAGATTCCCCAGGCAGACCACATGACTTTGTCCCAAAAGTCCACTCCTGACTGCCACATTGTTCAGCAAAGTCATCTGACGTTTGTAACATATCCTGAGTTCACCTCCTCCCCTACATGGATGTTGCATACAATCCTGGCCCACAATAATACATAAACTTTGATTTAATACAATGGACTCCAAAGATATTGCAGGAAAATGCCATATTTGTCACAGGGAGTTCATTCTGCCTATTGATTTTACTTGAAAACTAATCAGATACTATGGTGATGGGCATCAACATAAAACCTTAAGAGAGAGAGAAACAAGGATAAGCAATAATTTAAACTTCATAATCAGGAACTGCACGTCATCCAAGAGCTGTTCTATCTTTTTAATTTATTAGAGTAAGCAGTTTCCTAAGGCAATATTGCATACTATTCAAGGGCTCTGCATCCTAAGATTCCCAGAACATTTTCATCTCAATGTGCAAGCATAACTCCCATCACAATTATTAAGATTCACATGCCGAGACTAGAATTGTGCTCTTAAATGCTACACAACATTTGTGCCTTCTGTGACCTATGCCAATGGGTAGAGCCCTGCAAATCTGCAGATATCCATCCACTATATATCCGCGTCTATCCACATCCACAGACCGGATGCGGATATCCACAGACCATGTTTGCAGATCGCTGATGGATGCAAATCCAAATTTTATATCTAGAGCCCTGCAAAACTGCAGATATCTGCTTTATATCCACAGATATCTGTATCCACACCTGCTTTATATCCACAGATATCTGCATCCACGTGTGGATATCCGCAGACCATGTTTGCAGATTGCGGATCGGATACGGATACAAATTTTGTATCCGTGCAGAGCTCTACCTATGGGGTGAATTCCTGGCTCAGAGACTCCTAGTCTCTATGGGACTTGCTCATCTGTTCAGAGGAAACTTTGCCAGGTGGTGAAAGCTGGCACTAGGTAAAATAATTGCTTAATACCCACTACGTCCATATCCCTGCAGGACTGGCAATGCTGAGCTTCCCATTTATCTAGTTAGGGAATGAAAGATCATCTATAAAATCGGCCTGATTCTGTGATCTGCCTGGCCAGAGCTGGTAGACTTCTATTCTTGTAACACTTGTATATAAGGTAAAGACAAAGGCTAAGTCTACACTTAGAGCTGCAGGTAGGGTGACCAGATAGAAAGTGTGAAAAACTGGGACAGGGGTTAGGGGTAATAGGCGCGTATATAAAAAAAAGCCCTGACTATCGGGACTGTCCCTATAAAATGGGGACATCTGGTCACCCCAGCTGCCAGTGTGATTCCCAGCTCAGGTAGACATACTTGTGCTAGCTCTCATCAAGCTAACACTAAAAACTGTAGACCTGGTAGCAGCGAGTGGAGGCACAGGCTAGTTGCCTCAAGTACGTAGCCCGGGGGTCCAGTTGGGATTGTACTCAGGGTTGCTAGCCTATGTCGCTACTCAGCTACATTACTATTTTTATCATGGTAACTTGATGAGAGCTAGAGTGAGTATGTCTACTCAGGCTGGGAATCACACACCCTGTGCCAAGTTTAAACATAGCCATAGTGTTGCAGAAGCAGGTTGTGGGATAGATTTTTACCCTTCACAGTTTATATAGCAGCCATAATCCATGAATATAGGGATTTTATAATGGAAATCTTGAAAGATAAGGCCCCCAATAAGCTCTTTTATAATATGATTATATTAAAAAATGGACTCACCTTGTTATTGACTTGAATTTTACAGTGTCTTTTGCTCTTTAGCTACTCCAAAGTGCTTTGCAAAATAATGAGTTTGATCCTGATAGCACCGTGACTATACAACAAAAGTAGTCAGGGGTTATCATGAACTCAGTAATATCTCAGACTGTGTGAGCTGACAGATCCTGCTTTTTTTACAATCCCTTTTGAAAATATAGGCCATTGTCTCTATAGCAATTAGGTAGTCTTAAAATTGGTGGGCAAAAATGTCTAAACCTGTACCTCTCTCCACTCTCCCCCACCCCCAAATCTTTTTGAAAGGGAAATCTTTTTAAAATCCCGATTTAAAATAAACAAAGTTAACTGCAGCCTTTGTGAGCTGTTATCAGTTTCTATACTTTTTTTTCCTGAAAGTTGTAATGTCATGTTGTTCTTAGTACATTCAAAGGTAAGACAGACCTAATTCACAACATGGAAAGCAGACAGTGTAAGGAGGATGTTAATGGAATGCAGATCTTGCAAATTCTAGGAGCAGAGCTGTGTGCATTTTTTTGCATTAATAGTTTATTTGCCAAAAAAAAAAATGAAATTTCAGTCCACCTAGAACTATTTGTGAATTTGACCTAGATGCCATTCACAGAACAGGAGGAGGTGATGGTACACTATTTATAATTTCTAGGCTAGGGCACTCATCTGGGAGAGACAGATTTTATTCCCCCCTGTGGGGAAAAGGATTTGAACCTAGATCTCCAACTTCATAAGACAGTGCCCCAAACCACTGAGCAATGAGATCTTCCGCAACAGGACTTTTTCATTCTCTCCTGTTGAAGCTGTTTCACTTTGTATAACTGATGAAATACTCATTGACCAAGGAACTCATTGGCACTCACCTGCTAGGTGCGTGGTCTAACCACTACACTATACAGTCATTCTCACTTGTCTGGCCACAGACTAGTCCAGTATTTATACAAAGTAGAACAGCTTCAGCAGGAGAGATTCAGGGAGCCCCTCACACACCTCTACACCAGAATATCCAATAGACTGGCAGTTAAAGCACACACCATTGATATGAGACTTTGGTTTCATCTGACCCAAAACAGGCATTTTTGATTTACTGAAAATTCTGATTCTGTTTGACTCAAACTAATTTTTTTCCTAATTTTTTGGAATTGCCAGCTCTAACTGGGAGATACACTTGCAGGAAAGTAACTCAAGGCTAGTGGTCTTCAAACTACCTCCATTTGGAGTTTACTAATTATCTCATTGTCTCTAACAGCCTCATCAGTATCACTCAGGAATTGGCAAAAATCACCTCTGAAGGAATACAGAAAATAATATAATTAACCATGGAAGTGAATTACTAGGTGAATTGAATTATAGGTGTCTGACTGGGGAAGCAGCTGTAAATGATTTGCATGAGTATAAAAATGGAGCCTTTGCTGTTCTTTCTATTGTGAATCCAAAGCCTTAAGAACGCAGTTTGGGGGGTTTAACACTGCAAGCTTGCTCAGGATTCTCAAACTTTTGGTCTGCTTGTCATAGCAAGAGAAAAGAGGCTACAGCTGGTAGCTGCTCTAAAGCGCAATGGTGCCAAACCTTGTGTTGAGGTGAGTGTTTGTGGTGTTTCTGTTGATTATGATTCTCTGTGTGGGGTGTAGGCTGTGGTAGTCTCATGACTATCTCCTAAAAGTAAAGGAGAACAAGCCTGTATGCCCCAAAGGAGGAGACTTAGACTTTTCAAGTCTAAATATCTAATCCTACCTATAGAAGCTTTACATTAGAATTAAGCAATACTTAAATGAAACTCTTTCCAGCTAAAGACACAGTTGTCTTAGTAGCAGTTTATCTGCATATACTTCTTTCTCTTGCAGGTTGTTCCTAATAGGTGTATTAGCCTCTGAAATATGGACCCAAGACAGGCCAGGTAACTAGATTTGTTAACTATTTGCCTGCATTTCAAGGCAGTTTTCAGACCCTCCCCTCCCCCCCTGATTTTCAGTAAATGGTGTTCAGCTTCAATGCCCTAGTGTGGTGCTAGGGCAGGCATGTGGCTTCTATAAGCACTGGCCAGGTGTGGTGGTTCTACTTGAGTCTCTTGTCTCAGTAGACAACTTGCTCTACTCTGAATTTATGCCTAGAGTACTTAATACTGTCTCATACACTCTCTCTTGAGAGAAGTGCACTGGCCCAATAAACTGCTCTAGGGATATGGCTACCCCCAGAGATGTGAGGCCAAGCTCAAGACCTACTTGCACTAGCTCTGATCAAACTAGAGCACGAAAAACAATGTAGCTGCAACAATGTGAGAAGTTAGAGGCTGTAAGTACCTAGCCTCTCTGACTGTGTCCCCCCTCAAGCTGGGGACTGCACCTCTAGCATGATCCTCAGAATAGCCTTCCGCCTGTTGCCCACTGGCTTCATTGTGGGATCAATGCAGTAGTCCTGCTCTGAGCATTCCTAATGGATCTGTCTTCTGCCCCTGCTTAGAAATTCCTCTGGAGGAGGAAGAGAGGGTGGCTCCCTAATTGAAGTCTCAAACATGGGAGACCCAGGCTCAATTCCCTTGGGGGAGGGTAAATGAGAGAGAGGACTTGAACAAGGGTCTCCACCTCTTATAACCCAATTGTTAGGGTACTTAAAATTCTCATGTGGGGCTCACTCAGGTTCTCCTAGTGAACCTGTTTCACTTTGGATGACATCTTACAGTCATTAAGTAGGAGACTTGGAACCGAAGTGCCCTCGTACCAAGCTATAGTAATTCTCTCTAGCATCACAATCCTGTGTCTTGTCCAAGTGGTCTTACAACTTGTCAGAAAGACCCTTCTAATGCCTCAGCCTTGCAAACACTTGTTCCCATAGCTCTGCATATGAGTAGTCCCTGACTTCTGTGGGATTGCTTGTGTGTAAAGTGATTCCCATGAAGGAGGGTCTGTGGGACTGAGTCCTTAGTTTATAGCTGGGGTTGCTTCTAAAACTCCTGGAGAGCAGTAAATCTAAATTAGATATTTAGCTCAAGGCAGCAATTTAAAGCCTTCTGTTGACAAGCTGTTAATCTCAATCCTAGGTTGAAAAAACAAAACTACCTTGCAGGGTGGTGATCACCCCAGCCTCTGAGTCACTTCAAAATGTCCCCCTGTGGTATCCAGCCCCTCATGACTGAATACCTCCCAGATCCTCTGCTCACAGAAGCAGTTTACCAGGCATACGCTAGACCATTGCTCCTGTACTATGCACAGCACTTGAGCTCAATTATATTTTAAAAAGGAAATTTAAGAGACTAGGGACTTGAATGCTATGACTTTATTTTTATGTGTAACCATGCATTCTTGTGCCTGAACTTAACTGACAAGTTCTCACCCAGAGTTATTCCAGACTTGCCAGCTAAGTCTGGCTGAGATCCCTTTCAGGAAGCAAATCCACTCTCCATTTCATCCTAGGTGAAAGATGCTAGGGCTTCTTTCTGCAACCTCAAATATACTAGAACAGACCTTTAATGTTCACCTCAAAATAGGGTGCTCTTCCCCCTGCTGTTTACTACTTCCTGTTAAACTCTGACAGAGCCTTTAGAAGTCATTAGCCTTCTAAGTCAAATAACAAAATAGGTATGTCATACAACAGGGATATATCCATGGTTGACCACTGTATAGCCCATCACTATCTTGAGATGTTTCACTCAAGACTTGCTACCTTTGAGTGACCAGCTTCTAACTGCAGATTTAGAGAACATAATTTTTAGTGTTTATAATTAGTGTGATATCTCTTTCAGTAAAGATTTTACATGACCCTTTCTGGTGAACCCATGGGATCCCTGTGCCATCTGCCAGTTGGTCTCAGACCCTTGATGTGCATGAGTGTGTGTTCTCTGACCAGGTGAAACTACAGGTGGCTATGGTCTTAACCATGTACTGACAAAGGGTCGCTGTTTGACCCCAGAAGTGGCTGCATTTCAGTAGTGAAGTCTGCTTTATAAAGAACTTAGCATCTTGCATCCAAGTGACTCCTCTGGTGATAGTTACTAATTTGTCTTAACATCTCTACAGGCTCCCTGAGCTCAGAGTGCCTGGGGAGCCTCTTGCGGATTGCACTGAATGCAGAGTACTTCGAGGACAAGTATCTGATCTTTGCTGCTGTTGGTAAGCTAAAGGGGGGAAGAATAAGAGGCAATAAGCATTTTCAAAGCTGGCCCTTAACAGCATGTCCCAGTTATAAATACCTAAACTCTAGGTTACCTACAGCTACCAGGCGTTGGGGTGCCAAGTCTCTTATACAACATTCTGGTATTAGAGTATCTACACTGGGTCTTCCAATGTAAAGACCACAACAATATTTAAAGTAACTTCTAATGAGAAGCCAAACATTTAATAGTCTAGCTAATCTGAACAATGAGTTTTGTGAGATCCTCATTTGTACCTTATCCACAGATGTCATGGTAACTGTACCTACTCTTCCTACTAAATTGCCAAATCTGGGTTTATTAAGATCACTAATTTAGATCAACTATAGTATGAAATAGGCTATTGATATCCCAGGTAAACACCAAGGACTAAACTCTACCTTGGTTAGCCTGGTGGTCAAGTGCTCAAATAGACCCTTGGTTTTCTGTTAATGAATGCACTGGACTACAGCAAGACAGAACCCACAAAGTACCTGACTCACCTGTATGATAGCCTAGCAAGTTGCTGACAGCTGACCTTAGGTCACAGCCAGTATAGCAGCTGACGAGGGGAGGGCCAAGAAGAAATGGAGGCACTGAATCACAGCTATAAAACTAGTACTACAGAATTTAAAAAGGGTGATGTGCCAGCATCATATCAGATCCAATCAGCTACAGTTAATGGCCTTCCAAGTATGACACCAAAGCAATTGTCACTGTAAAGTCTACAGTAGGGATTATTGTACAGTATAACCTTGGAATGACTTTCTGGGATGAACTATGTAACTTTGCATGCAATGTCCAAGAAAAAGCTCAGACCATGAGTGTAGCTTGAACAACTATGAAGGTTTCCTGACAGCTATACTTGAATACCTTTTCACAGACCAGTTTGGCACAGCCCAGGAGATTGATGGGACCCTGGCAGCACAGTGTGGCTATACAATAGAGTATAATTATTGGGGTAACATTGAATTCCGTGCTTCCATTATAAGCTGCTACACTCATATTGAGGTAAGCCTACTGTATCTAAAATGCCCTACTTCTGTATTTTAGTTACAAAGTCTGTCCTTTCACAGAAGTTCTGACTTCCAATGAGTTGTACAGAGACTGTAACGTAGCAATATGTTGCATGTCTACTAACTAGTGCCACTTGGTAAGCTAGGTAGTGCTCTCAGAGCTCTTTCCCAGGCCTCTGGGTATATTGTGGTAGAAACACCAGTGGTCTACTAAACACAAACTAATGTGTTAACATAAGCATGAAGACTTTAATTGCCACAAATATTTTTCCCTCCAATATATGAACAGACGGATATCTGTCCTGCTAGCAGCAGGTAACAATCCCTCTCTGCAACCTGATATCTGACTAGTTATGTAATTCATCATCTAATTTGGACCTCCCCCACTGCAACTTCAGGCACTTGCTTTTATAACATGATTATTGGGAAAGGGGCAAGGACTCCATCTCTCAAGTATTGTCTAAAAATATCTGGATTAGGGAGACATGCAAAATGCCCTTCAAGAGCTACACTTATCTATTTAGACACAGATGACTTAGTTGTAATGTCTAAACACTACTTTATGAGGCAGCTTTGCATCACTAGTTAGGGTTGAGCAAATAGGAGGTGGTGATGGTGGGAGAGGGGACCTGTTTAGCACACTCTTAGTACCTTGAGTAAGAGCTGTTACTGTGTCTCTGCAGAGTGATGTATACACAGTAACTGTACAAATCAAAACGGCTACTAATCCTGATATGAAAAATGCTCTAACTCACTTGAAGACTGTGAGTTGCCCTTACAGTCCATGGCATCCAAGAGAGTTAGTATGTGAAACCAACTACATGGAGGTAAGATCCCAAGCGCTGATCTTCCATGGGGAAGGGGGGAACTTGTAAAGGAGTGTGCTCTGGACAGGGCCTTGGATGGGAACCTGAACACTTGGCCACTAAAGCAATTATAAGCAGAATGCAGTGCATGTAGTAATAGGATTCAAACAGTCCAGGGCCCACCTGAAAATTGGGCTTATTTTCATCCAATATATTAATGGATATTGCCTGAAGCATACTCATTTCTAGGAAGTGAGGTGCTCAAATGTTGAGCTTGTCACCTATTGAATGTCCAATAATAGGTTAAAGCCAAATGGTGTATGAAAACAGTATGCCAGTGAAAACTCCCAAGTATGGGAGTCCATCCATAAGATGGAAATAGTTGGTTACTGTTTTGTTCTGTTGGAGTCAGAACAACTGCCTAACTGGAAATAAGAAACCTGAGAAGTAGGTGCACTGGCTAGACAAAGGGTACAATCAAATGGTGAAATGCAGAGAAGCCAAACAGCCTCTGTCCATTAGCTGTTACTAAAAGGCTGTTTGGCAGTCCAAGCAACCAAGATCAGACTCCTAAAAAGAGAAGTTACTCCCAACCAGGGAACATGATCACTAACTCAAATGTTCCTAACATAGTTTGTCTCCTTATTCCCCCTTGGTGTCACTAATGATGGATGTTCCTTTGCAAGGTCTCTGTCAGGAGGAATGTTCCACAGATAACAGCAGACTTGCTCCAAGATGAACCTGAAGACTGGGCTCTAGCCTTTCCAGAGGTAAGCTTAGCTGCTAGCATTGTTACTTCTGGCTCAAGGTCTCCTGTGGACAACTACTCCAGCAATATATTGAAAGCATGCATTGAAGAGTCAGCCTCCAAAAAAGGAAGGGAATAAACTCCTGGACTGAAGGATACAGGTGGAGACCTCTTCTGGCTTCCTGGCAACAGATGTAAAGCAACAGGATAAGCAAAGGAAAAATAGGAATTGCCTCACAAATGAGGTGACTGATATCACTACCTCAGTAGCATCTTGAGGCCAGTGCACAATCATAGTGGCTACTAGATAAAGACCTGTCTAATCAATGCATAGATTATGCAACAGATGGATAGGGAGTACAAGGAAACAATGAGCCGGTGAACATGAAACCAGTCAGTGAACCAGCTGCTTAATTGTTGGATTTTTATAGACTAGGTAGGTGAGGTAATGTCTTTTATTGGACCAACTTCTGAAGTTGGTCCAATAAAAGACATTACCTCACTCTCCTATATCCTAGAACTGAGACAGCTACAACACTAGATTTATAGACCCCTTAGCATGGGGAGTACAGTCTCTTTCCAGGACAGCAAGATGAACTTTTTTGAAGTTGAGGGAGGAAGAGAATACAAAGGAATCTCAGATGGTGTCTCAATTGTTTCTACAAATCAGGTGTAAATGAGAATGGAAATGTAGTCTAGTAAAGACACATGGCAAAACTTTTGAGCTGCTTGTCTCCCTCAGGCAACTGCTGGGGCAGTGTCAATCTGGCAAGTAGTATTTCACCTGCCCAGTGGAAGGAAGGCTCTGCTAGCAAGTGATGCTCAGAATGCTGGCTATGGACTCAATACAACAGACACTAGGATTTTGCTGAGAGCACCATACAATGCTGCAGAAGCACAGCTAGTCAAGGTTGGTACACTCCTTCACCATCTGCGTGCTCTGTCACTACACAGCTCTAACAGCATCTACTCTTGCAGGTTCGAGGAGTGACTTTCTCTGCAGTGAGAGCAAGTACATTCTACAAGCAACGATGGATGATCTTGATGGTAGATACTGCTGTGGCCTGCCCTATAGGTGAGACTTAGTATCCCTTTGATCTAATGCTAAACACTCAAACATCTTGAAGATACACTGAGACATGCCTAGCTGTTAACTGCCCTAAGTACAGTTCTTGACACTAATGGAAATACCTCCCATTCTTTCTAAATTAAGATGGGGTGGATTATACAGATGACACAATTACATGGACCATTCCAAAAAACCTCCAAACCCTCTCTGCTGGGGCAACTAGCTTCAATGATCTCCTTGTTGAAATTGGTGTGGATCTTCACAAACTTTCTGCCAGAGAAATTGCTTCCAGGAAATATGTGCTATCAAACAATACAGATGAAATTACCATCCAGATGCCCATAGGTGCAGAAGGTGGCTATTACAAGGTTAGTGGATAACCATCCGTCTTAGCTACAAGCAGAAAGCTAATGGCTGGTAGGATGAGAGGATTCCCCATAAAGCCCCCTTTCTTGCCTCATTAGACTTTGAGGGAGAGGGGTGTTATGCCCCACCTCTCAATGCTCCACATAAGAACACATGACCTGGGGAGCTCTCATACAGCACCTGAAGACCAGAGACTAGCTCTTCCAATTGACCATGATTGTCTGATGTCAATGAGGGCTGAACACCCTCAGAACCCATGAGGCATTTGCCACTTAATGATTTTGAGACCCCACCCCACCTTTGTAGGGGAAGATCTAATCTGAGGGGACTAAACTTGAAAGAACATAAAGCTGGTAGTATGCAGGGGGAAACAGGATATGGATTGAGCCATTTGGAGTAGAGAACCACCTGCCCCTTACACTTCTGCTCCTATACAGAGATTTCTCAGAAAAGCAGGATAATACAACCTAATCTGTTGCTGTTAGCTCTAGTAAATGGCTTTTGTCAGATCACCTTAATGCTCCTGAAACTACATATTGCATGCAACTCCTGTATCTAGGTGTCTAACATACAACTTGCCCTTTCAGACCCATGTGAGTGAGGGACAGCATGGGACCAAATACTACATTAATTTGTTTTTGGAACATCAGTGGGAAGACAACAGGTGGGGAGTGACTAAGCATACCATCATCAAGAAAATAGAAACTCCATTTAAACTTGTACCACCCACCATAACAAACAGTAAGTAACTGAATGAACCTCTAAGTTCACACTTCATTTTTTAGCAAAGGCTAACACCACACCACTTCTTCCTAGATACCAACTCCAGCATTAGGCTGGTCAATGTGACTGTGGGAACATTCCTCCCAGATGTGGAACTGGTGAACTTGACCATAGACGATACAACTGTAACTGTGCCTGAAGCCCTTCAGCATGGATACAAAGTCTATGAGACTAGATACCCCAATGGAAGCAAAGGCTATGTAATAGAAACACCATTCAATGTGCCTAGCATTAAGAAAGAGGTATCTATTTAGTACCTAATGCATGTGTTGCAACACTCTACTGGTTGGAGTGTCTAAATGTGACTTGATGCTGGCTCTCTCTCTCTCAGTACTTAACAGAAGACACCAGACTCTATATACTGAATGTCACACTTGGATTCATAGTACAGCCAACACATGAGACCTTCACTGTTCCAGTAATAACAATCTCTCCTGTCAAGGACGCAGGTAACAGGACCAAGACAAATGGTCACCCACTTATGGTGCAACTCAGATTAGGCCAATGGAACTCCATTGGCCCTAACCTGTCAGGTGAAATACTAATATTCCATGTACAAATGATCACTTCTCCATCTGTTACAGTGTTGCCTAGTGCAAGAGGATTCTGTGATGATGAAAACCTCTATCTAACAGTTGTTCGTGGCAATGTGGATCAAAACTGGCTGCCCTTCATTTCAAACCTGAGCCTGTCACCAGATGCTGCTCAGAAGCACAACTATGGACTAGATGACAATGGCACCCACTTCACAATTCGTGTTCCTCTTTATGCACCTCATGTACTATATGAGGTAAAGGGACCGCAAATGTGCATGGTGTCTAGCCCACTATAACTGATGGGAGGGGGAGCTAGAATTCCAGAAGCCTGTCGGAGTAGGAAGGAGGGGAAAATCCTTCCAGCAAGCAACTTGGGGTTAGTCTCCTCAAAGGACTTAGCCCAATATTGGAATGCTGAGCCTACAGTCTCAGAGCAGGGGTACACAGGTCTTCTAGGGGTACATCAAGGCCACTAGATGGCTATTTTTTTACAGCAGGCTACATAAAAGACTAGTGAAGTCAGTAAAAACCAATTTTGTAGACAATGACTTGTTTACACTTCCCATACTGTACCCTGAAATATAAGTAAATATTAATATTCCAATATTTTAGAATATGGTAAGAGTAAACAAGTAGTCATTTGAATGAACTGACTTTTGTATTGCATCTCTTCTGTAAGAGTACAGCTTATGTGAAACTTGAGGGGGCATGACACACTTTTGAAATAGTCTGGAAAGGTTGAGAGCCACAGGCTGGGAAGTAGTGCTGAGTAGAATCAACAGCCCTCAGGAGCCCAGGGTGTGGGAGATGCTGAGCAAAAATCTCTGCTCCAGAGTGGGGAATTTGAACCTGGATTTTTTTCCGCTTCTACCCAGTGGGCTTTTGACCACATATGGTACCAAAGCAGCACTAAACTTTCCTTCCAGCTGTTGCATGCAGGGTCAATCAGCTACTCCACTTCTAAATAGGCCTACTGGATTGGTCCCTGCAGGTAAGATAGGAAAGGGGCACACATAGTTCAGTTATGATGGAACTTCAGCATGAACTAGGTGCCAAGTAGCTTTGTTAGGATTAAGCAGCTTGCTGCCAGTACATGGGCAGAAATTTGCCTATAGGGTTAGGCACCAGTTGAACAGGAGGCTTTGAAGGTCTAAAATTTGGAGTTGGGTGCCTAATGCTCTGCATCTAGCCCTACCAATATGCTTGGCTTTAAACTTGCCATTGTGAAATGGTAGCTGAATCAGAAATGTAACAAATCTTGAGTTACTGTAGATAGCTCATCACTGGTGGTAGAACCTCTCATGCGAGAATAAATACACATGGGAAGCACTCCTAACCTAAGACCAGAGTTTTGTTTTTTCCCCTCAACTTCAGACTCAATATAAACAATCCCAACAGTAATCCACTAAACTTGATGAAACTTGAGCCCTTACAAAGAGCTCAAACATGGCACCATAAAGTTTCTTTCTTGCAGAAGTAGCAAACAGTCAGAAAACAGTACTCTGACTGGGGTCCCAGTCAATCATAGTTTTCAAAACTACACTGATTTACTAGGTAGCTTCTCCCTTAATGCTTTGTCTGATCATAGCTCTGCAGGGCATTGGAGGCCATGGACCAGCTTAACTCACCTGGTCAAGCACTAGGCTTGACTCTAATAAAGACGTTTGTAGAAGAGGTTTGGTCAGGCCAATCTGTTGGCATCAAATGGGGGCGGGGGGGGGGAAATGGAGCATCTGCAGAAGTGTCACATGACTCAGTGACAAAGGATAAAACACTGGTCTCACTGAAGACATCAGTGACAACTAGACCAGGCTTTCACCTTTTTGGCTCTTTTAAACTGGCATGGCAAACAATCTCACTTAGATGATCAATAGGAGTTAGACACTTTCAACTTGTGATCTCTCCTAGGATATTCATCCCTCTGGAATAACTGCTTCACTCCATGTAACAATGAAGGATAACACTCTTGCTGACATGACAGACTTTTCAATCTCTTGCAGATTTTCACCTAAAGAACTAATAGGTACAATCTCTTGTTGCCCTACTTGGAATACTAGACCAAATGATCTAGACTGGTAATGCTGGCTCTCTGCTGTGGGGGGAGGTTTGTGGTTTGGGGCAGGGGGAGGAGAGTATGCTGAATGTAACTAGACAATGGATGTCTGCTTGGTTTTCAGACTGTCTGCCAAATGGAACAATGGCTATCACTGCAGTTAAGCTAGCAGGAATCACAGACCTGGATACCAGCTTATTTGTCTTGAGAGACAAACGATGCAGGCCTGTTACGGTGACTGAGAAGAGTGCAACATTCATATTCCATGTGAACACCTGTGGAACAAGTAGAAAGGTAAAGGAACCACATTGACCTTCCAACTCTATCTGACTGGCTCAGAGCTCATGTTGCAGAACATACCCATGAGATGTTGATAACTGGCTTTCCAGAAATCAATACTACCTTCCTCTTTGGTCCTAACCATGATCTTGACCTCTGTCCCACCTACTGTATTCTCCACTTAATAAAGTGCCACACCACCTCAACACTTGGCAGGATTCTAGCCATCTTCAGCCTTAAACTGAAGGCTACATTCTGCCTAGTTAAAAGTTTTGATAGCATGAGTTTAGGATGGCCACACCATCTGACAGCCAAAACAGGTCACTCTCACATGGAGAACAAAGATAAGGTTTTCTTAAACTC
The DNA here is from genome assembly GCF_965152235.1 of Eretmochelys imbricata. Taxonomy (NCBI): domain Eukaryota; kingdom Metazoa; phylum Chordata; order Testudines; family Cheloniidae; genus Eretmochelys; species Eretmochelys imbricata. The sequence goes on from NC_135574.1 coordinate 24,184,882, forward strand.
AATAACATCTGTTTTAGAGGCAGGTGTTGCTACTGCTTCTATTGTAGTGATCCAATGGCTGAAACAGGATTAGCAGAGGGGGACCCCTTGAAGTGCAGGAAGCATCAAAGACCACCTATAAATTACACAGGAGTAAGACCTGGGGATGGATTACTTGTTGGTTACATTATCAAGTAATCAATTCACACAGAATACTGTCCCAATGACCTACCACAGGATTCAGTTGCTGGTGTCACTGGGTACATGACACCCTGGACTTACTGGCTTTTATGCTGTTAGTGAATACTGGCAACACTAATGTGCACACTGTCCAATGATCTCTCCACAGCTTGAAGAAACTGACTGTTACTAATAGTAGGTCTTGGCTGAGTACCAGTGATTCACCTTTGCCTCCATAGCTAATGTGGTACTAAGTAGCTGTTGCAGCACTTGAGTACCTCTAGCAACTTAAAACTTGACTTGCTTTTGGTGTTAATGGTCTCCTGCTAAATGCTTGGTTCTTTCAGTTTGAGAACACATTTATGACCTATGAAAATGATGTCTCCTACTTCAGACCTGGCAGCATTACACCAATATACCAGTAAGTATTGCTGTACAGATAGAAGGGGAAGAGTTCTTTGGTTAAACATAAAGATTATAACCATCTAAACTCTACTTCCTCACTCCCAGACTGAAGTGTGCATGTCAATATATAATAAATGAGACCATCGTTGTCCAGTACAGCTCCAAAAACAACCCAGCACCCAGTATTGAGCCAGGGTTTGGCTCTCTTGCTCTAACCTTGAGGCTGTTCAAAGGTAAGGATGATAATGCTGAGCAGCCTAAGAGCTGGCTTTTTGAGGGGGTGGGGATGGGAGTACCAGGAAATGACTGACCCTAGAAGCAATACACACCACTATTGCATCACTATCATTGTAGTGACTTGTAGTGGTGGCATAATCCACCCATGCCACCCCCAATTTCTAATAAGTGAATGTACACAGAGGGAGGGTTCCTTTTTAGCAATATAGACCCTTCTGGAAGCCATTCTCTTTGCATCTTAACACCCTACATCCTACACTGCTGGAACTCTGTACTAAAGGGATGGTATTTTACAAATGTAATCCTTTGTAAGGATGGAAACACAAGCATGAAATATAACCCTCCCCAAGGAGGGCTTGTAGTCCTTGGTCAGATGACCTTCACAGTTTCTGTACATGAGCCATTTGCCCCCCTCTTCCCCCTATATAAATGCAGCACTTATCTTTTTTGTGTGGATCCAGGGGAGGGGTCTAATCTGCAAATACCCTTCCTGGGCCCTGACCATTTTCATTCCCATTTTCCAAAGATGGTCCCTTCACACCCATGTGCTCATCCTTAAACCCCTGCTGTAGCAAAATGAGACTGTGTAGGTGGGTAAGGACTTGGCAAAAACTATGGCTCTGGGAGAAGGGCTTGTTTAATACATCAAGACTTAAAACTCTTATTTCTCACTTCTAGATAAGTCTTATTCTGATTCCTACAAGGACATAGAGTATCCTGTGGTAAAATACTTAAAAGAGGCACTGTATTTTGAAGTAGAACTGCTCCATTCTGAAGACCCACAGCTAGAACTATATCTAGAAGACTGTTGGGCGACCACTTCCCAGGACAGAGACAGCAGCCCTCAGTGGTCTGTCATTACAGACAGGTAACACAATGCCCTCCTCAGTCTCATACCACACTTCTTCCCTGCCCGCCCCATGCAGCCTGCAGCTACACTACTCTGGCCTCTCTCTTCCCCTCCCCCTGCCATGGTGCTACCACTGGCTACACTACTTAGGACTGAGCCTGCTTCCTGTTCTGGTGAGCTGGAGTGAGGGGGCAGGGAGCTTCTCTCTCAGGAGTGGGAGCTGCTGCTATGCTAAACAAGCGTTCAAGCTCCTGAGAGGTCAGCTTAAAGAGACAAAGTACTGACTCTGCCCCAGCACACTTGTGGTGGTACTCCTCAGTTTCCTGTCAAAGTGCAATGCACATGTATTCTGTAATTATAGCACTTTTACACTGGTTTGCATGTCCACTTTATTTCTCTCAGGCTTAAACTTTTAATTCTTAGAGGTAGAGTTCTGAAATGCCTAACCTGTCCTGGTTGGAGTAATTATGACTGACAAATGTGCATTGTCATTCATAATTTAAAGTAGTACAATCAATATCATTCTAGAACATAAACTTGTACTCCCCTTAATGCCCATATCAAAACCCTCTGCTTTAGACACTGCAGATAAAGGCTGCTTATTTTCAAATTGTATTAAGCTTAACTTATACAAAAATGCAGTTCAAGTATGATTCTGCCAGTAAGGATTGACTCAAATGTTAGTGAGTCATGTACATAACTGATCAGTAAACATAAATGCCAAAATATTCCTAGTAAGCACTTACTGGATTTTTTTAGTCCACTAAATTTCATTTGGACAATGTCTGAGGCAGTAAGCTGACTTATATCTACACTAAAGGTAGTGTACAAAGTATCAACTTGTTTCTGATACCTCAAGGCTAGGGATTGGAAAGAATAAAGCCAATATCTTATTCTAAATTCCACATGCAAGTTTAGAACATAGTTTTTTTTGTGCAATAACTTAGGAGCACTGTAACAGTGATTCCAGGGGCTGAAGTTGCCCCCTCTGAAATGGCTTCCCTGATTCCCTCCAAGTATTAACCTAAACTAGAAAATCTTTAGTTCTGAACTAAAACAGTTACTATGCCCTTGAAAGAAGTCATCAGAAGGGGCAATGGGGTTCCTACACAAGGCATCTCTTGCAGCAGAGATGGAAAATACAAACACCATGAGCCTCCAAGACTAGGTGCTCTAAACCTGAGTAAGGACAGACTTGAATTTTTTGTGGCAGAGATCCTTTACTACTGAGCTACATCTGCTAGCTATGATAGAAATTCTTCCCTAGCCCACTTTTTTAACTATTATGCTTGGAGATGTTGCATGTTGACACAGCTTGCTAATCTAAGGCCTCTAATTGGAGTCTGGTTTCTCCAAGCTGTGAAAATGCAGAGGACTCCCATCAAACAATCTTCCACAAAGTGGATAGTGACTCAAGAGTGAAGTTTCCCACTCATCTGAAGAGATTTGAGGTGAAAATGTTCACATTCATGCAAGATGGAAATGCACTACTGGAACAGGTGAGTAGCACTTAGAAAGTCTGCAGTCAAGGTTCTAATGAGCCTGGAATGCCTGTATAAAACAAGTACTATTACAAAGGTTTAACCTGTCTCTAGTAACCTCCAGGAAGGATTGTTAGTGGTAGTGACACTGTAGGGGGAAGGCAAGATGAGCACTGAATCAAATGGCTGAGTCACAATGAGCATGACTTTCCAAATTTGTAGGAACATCATAGCAACTGTAATTCTTTATCTTGTAGATATACTTCCACTGCAGTGTGGTGATATGTGATGCTAGGCGGCCAGCTTCAGATCTTCTTTGTGCAAGGAGATGTATTCCTAGAAAACAGAGGCTTGGTAAGTAGATCAAAGATCTTCTCTCAAGAGTCCATTAGAGTGCAACAAGCTTTACCTACATTCTGTATGTCAAACTAAGTATTGACTGCAGGTGTAGTCTAACTTAGAACTCTGAGGAATAATGCTCATACCTGAAGTATTACAAATGGCTTTGCTGTGGGCTGGCAAGACTCTTGAGACTTTATTTTTCTCTTTTAGGTCGTAGTGTTGAGGCATATCATAGGCATGGGCACGTATCTTCTGGAGCAGTCCTTATTGAAAGTGAATTGGATGCTATCATCCCACAAGGTAATTACATAAGGACCCTAACATACTAGGGTGATGCTACAGAAACATGTTCCATTACATTGCTAAACCACTCTCTCCTCTTTTTAATTTTCAGCAAAATGAAGACTGACACTTTGAACCTAATCTACATATGCAAAAATTATTAAATGAGAATTAAAGAGGTCTAGTCTTGTCCTCCTTACTGGAAGTAAGAATGAGATTCAAATGCTGAACTATAACTTTCTCAATCTCTAGTTAATTAAGGAACCTTTTTTCCCCTCCCAGTGCCAACTAATTAATGCTTTAATATTAAGTGATGGCTTTTTTTAAAAGCCACTAGGTCTAACTAGCAGAAGCTTGGTCCTCTTTACCTAACTCCATAGCAAGGTACAAAAAAGGAAATCTAGTTGGAAACTATTTGGTATCTGAAAGTTAAATTGGCTAGAACTATGCACAGAGCTCATGGTGGGTCACTTCATAAATTAATGAAGCAAAATACCTGTTCATGCTACTACTGGAAACACTGACTCAGATGGTTCCTTTGGCTAACAGCCTCCCTGAGGTCTTGCTTGACACAGCTGTAGCATAAAGTGCTCTTAAATTCCCCAAAACAGAATCTCAGACAAGCCTGCTCCTTAAATGTCAGTTCCCAGTGTCTTTAAGCACCCTTCTCAAGATTGGATTGCTCTAGTGATTAAGACTAAATGCCTAAAATGAGGCTAGGCATGTAGGGATGAACACCTCTAGTCAACTGTCCCATCTAAAACTTCTATTTAGAGTCTCTGAATTTTTTCCATAGCTCCTAATCAACATGGCTGATCCTAAAAGTTGAGCAAAGCTGTAACTGGGTCAAACTACCATTCTTCTACAAAAACATGAAAAAAGAAACCTGCCTAGAGACCATTTGGGGCAATCCTTCACCTTCCTTCCTCTTGTCCATTGTGCAAACTGCACATTAACATCAGGGCTCTTTTACTTGTGCAAGCATGCATTGCTGCCTTGCAAGAGTGCTGTTAAGATCTAGTGGGATAAAAGTTCTTAAACTGTGTGGTTCAAGAAACTTTTTTAGTTCCTCCCCTACCGTAGAGATCTGTCACTTGACCTGCAAATTGTACTTGTTCTTGTAGGCACTTAGAATTAATCTTATAGCCTCCTGCTAGCAAGTTCCATTAAGTATGGAGGGCTAATGTAGGAAAACACAGTAAGTACTATAAATGTTGAGCTGAAATTGCATGTTAAACTATAGAATGCTGGTTCTGAATGCAGCCTTCTCAGTACCGTTTTCAGTAACTGCATAGCCAAAAATCACAATCTAGTACAACTTGACTTGTCAGAATCAGGTAGGTACTTTGTTTAGTTTAATAGAACTGAACTAGTTTGGACAATAGCTTGTTGGAGGAAGATAGCAATGTCCTTAAAGGTGAGGACAAAAGTTCCTTCTGAAGGGAAACCTAAACTCCTCCATTGGACTCACTGCTCAAAGCCACAAGGGCAGGGAGAGTTTTTAACTTCTCTAGACTATCAAGAACTATCCTTGTGCAATTTCTTAATTCCCTCTTTTAATCTGCACTACTGGGCTGCTCTCAGTTACTTGAAGCTTTGTGCAGTGGATGGGACAAACTTCTGTTAACTTCCACTGATTTGTAGTCTGACCTAGATAATCTTTGCTATCCTCTTGGCATGTAAAGAAGCTACTATACTGTAGCATAGTAACCAAGATTGTATCTTAATGTAGAAATGGCTCTTCTAGCAGCTAGCTCCCAGCTAGTTGCTGCTGCATAAAATCACAATGCTGAATAAAGGGATTGTTGGTGTAGAGGCCAAACCCAGATCTTAGTTAAACTAAAGTTCATGTGCATTAAACCACTCTAGCACTGCTGCAATGCTTTCTGGCCAAACATCTGCCAAATAAAACATTGCTCTGGTGGCCTGAACTCACTCCTGCTGACACTTGCTGCTTGCACTAAACATAGAGCTGGCTGCATTTCAGAGTGCTACCACACGAACCTGACTCCTGGAGATCCTGCAGACCTTATAGGTGGGGAGATACTTCAGAGAAAGTGACTTCCTTACTAGTCAAAGGAAAGAATCAACTGAGTCCTCTGAATAAAATGGTGAACTAAACTCCAAGCATGGAGAGCTATACCTTGCTCAAAATGGTATGAGGTGATGCTAGTATTGTACTTAAGAGCAGATTTCTTAATGCCTTAGTAGAGATTGCGCTTCTGTGCTCCTTTCAAAGGCTGTCAGTATAGTCTTGGGTGGCAGACAGCAATTGTCTAAACTCCTTGGGCTGTGCTCCAGCATCATCTGTTAGAGCCTGAACACCAACCTTACCGAAACAAGTCTCTCTCAAAGGAAACTTGTACTCACTCGTCCTTATGGTAAACTAAAAGCTGCAGAGGCCAGGTCAACTGATTCTTTGAAACAGTACCTCATCCTCTTCCACACCCACCCCCTCAAGAAAAGTCATCTTCTCTCCTCTTCTCCCTCCCCCACCCCACCAGTGGTCAGTCTTGTAAGAGCTTTCTCTGCCAGAATGACTGAAGTCATTGATGGGAGGTCTTATTTCTGTTCTCCTCAACCCTTTCCCTCCAAGAATATGAATGTAAATGGGAGGTGGAGTTTTTACTCATTTTAAACACCATTACCCCCAAGGCTAAGTTTATGGGGTTTTTTGAATGGTAGCACTGAATCTAAACTCTAAAAATTCAGTCTAAAGTCAGAGCAACAGTCTGAGGTAAAACAAGCTAAGATCAACTTCATAAAGTTACAAATTTGTACTGATCCATTGTAAAACTTAATGCTTTTTCTTGGAGCCTGTTCCTCTTATCAGAGGGAGAGGCTCCAAGAAAAAGCATCAAGTTTTACAATTTTCTATTCAAAAACAAGAGCACCAACATACACTTTCCTAATTTCTTTAGGAAAGTTTTCAGAAAGATGGGGTACAAACAGATCTCTGCTTCAGGAAATAGAAAGTGATTTTGTTAGACTTGTAGCATTGTCATCCTAATGTGTTCTGTCCGGAGATAGTTGACTAGAGCTACAGTGTAAAATGGAGCATAATCCTGCTTATAAATGAGCTTTGACTTGCATCTCATCTAAACCATTTTAGCTGGGGTATCACTTCTGCTCCAGTACTAGCTCAAAGCAAGCTATGTGTAACTGATGCATGTGTCTTTGACACAGGTAAATATGCCAATCTGCTCATGACTCAGCTTGACAAGCATCACTCTAGATTATCTCTGAGGGACCAGCAATCTTTTTCAGTGTGCACACAGACCAGCACCAGTCTGCAGACCACCACTTTGAGGAGCACTGATCTAGAATACCTTGCTGTTCTGCCTTCCAGGCAGTCCTGACTTGGTTGCCTGTTTCTAGGCAACCATATGAAGCATGCATGACACTTCTCCCTTTCTACCCTGTCCCCAAGATCTTAATTGTGCACACAGTTGTTAATCTGAGTCTTTCCTTAAAGACTAAACTTCAACAAGTTTGTAGATGCCTGTTCCTATTTGTGTACTAAAGGCAGGGGTGAAAGTAAGTTGGACTTACCAGTATGCCAGAGTCCTGAGCAGGGGGCATGGCCTCAACCAGAAGGCCCAGGGCCTTAAATCCCTGGGCCCTTTAAATCTTGATTTAAAGGCCCAGGGCTCCTAGCTGCAGTAGTGGCAGCTGGGAGCCCAGGGCCCTTTAAATCACCCCCCAAGCTCCCAGCTGCAGAGGCAATTTAAAAGGCCCAGAGCTCCAGCTACTGCAGCTGGAGCCCTGGGCCCTCTAAATCACTGAGGAGCCCTAGGGGCTCCTGGCTGCCACTACTGCTCTGGGCTCTGGCAGAGCTTTAAAGGGCCTGGGGCTCCACTGTGGTAGCAGCTGCTGGAGCCCCGTGCCCTCTAAATTCCTGCTGAGCCCTGCTGCCCAAGCCCTGGGGTAGCAGTGGCCAGGCTCCATCAGGGATTTAAAGGGCTCCAGCCACCACTACCGCCCTGGCCCTTTCAATCCCCTCTGGAACCCTGCCACCACTACCCTAGGGCTCCAGCAGCAGGGCTCTGGCAGGGATTTAAAGGGCCCCAGGAGGGTAGTGGGGGCTGGAGCTCCAGGGCCCTTTAAATCCCTGCCACTGCTACCCCAGGGCTTTAAATTGCCCTCTCAAAGCCAGTCCTGGTACAGCACACCAGCTCTTACCGGTACACCATACCAGCTTACTTTCACCACTGGCTGAAAGTAGTGACTTGATCTGATTCTTATTTATGGGGTTTATGCTTTGTAAACAAGGTTCTAGTCCCTTCAGGGACTACTGAATAATCTAGTCCTAGTGGTCCATGACTGACATCTATTTCACCCAGTTACCCCTCTGAGGCCATTAACTTTAAGCAAAATCATGACTTCCAATAAGGTCTTCAAACAAAATACTTGGATGCCTCAATGGATGGAGAACCTACTATTAAGGTGACCAGATGTCCTGATTTTTATAGGGACAGCCCCAACATTGGGCTTTGTCTTATATAGGCACCTGTTACCCCATCCCATCTTTCACACTTGCTGTCTTGTCACCCTACCTACTATTCCCTTAGTCTGTTCTGATAGTTAATCACTCTTTTATTCTCTTCCTCCCCCCACCAAAATACACTCACTGAGCTAGCATGAATATAAACATAGCTGTGGAGGTAGCCTACCTATAGACTATTTATCTACAGGTTTCAGCTAGTTCATAATCAACATGGCTCAGCTGTTCTTCTGCTGCCTCTACCAGTGCTAACATGCTAAACATACTTATTAGTTCTCAATGAGCTCAATAAGACTAGCACACCTGTGTACAAACAAAGGAATAGCACCCTGGGTGTAGATAGAATCCTACTCTGTAAATCTTAACCTTTAAAACCACTTCTATGGCACCCTGTACCCCTCCAGTCTTTCAATATCCCTTTTTAAAACATGGACACTAAAACTCCTAACATTATGGTATTGGTCCAGGTAATACCATGTATAGAGGTAAAATTGCACTCCTGTCCTATAAATTGGAGGATCACATTAGTCCATTTGGGGGGGGGGGAGAAAGTCCTCTCAGAATCACTGCTTGGCAAGATAGGCCATGCCTAGAAAATGGGAGGCTAATTCCTTGTTGCAAATTTACAACTTTACATTGATAGTCTTTGTTCAAATCTTCATAAATGATCTGGAGGATGGTATGGATTGCACCCTCAGCAAGTTTGCAGATGACCTTAAACTGGGAGGAGAGGTAGATATGTTGGAGGGTAGGGATAGGATACAGAGGGCCTTAGACCAATTAGAGGATTGGGCCAAAAGAAATCTGTGGTTCAACAAGAAGTACAGAGTCCTGCACTTAGGACAGAAGAATCCCATGCACCGCTACAGACTAGGGACCAAATGGCTCAGCAGCAGTTCTGCAGAAAAGGACCTAGGGCTCTCAGTGGATGAGAAGCTGGATATGAGTCAACAGTGTGCCCTTCTTGCCAAGAAGGCTAATGGTAGTTTGGGATGTACAGGTAGGGGGCATTGCCAGCAGATCAAGGGACAAGATTGTTCCCCTCTATTTGACATTGGTGAGGCCTTATCTGGAGTACTGTGGCCAGTTTTGGGCCCCACACTACAAGAAGGATGTGGAAAAACTGGAAAGCCCAGTGGAGAGCAACAAAAATGATTAGGGGACTGGAATACATGACTTATGAGGAAAAGCTGAGGGAACTAGGATTGTTCATTCTACGGAAGAGAAGAATGAGGGGGGATTTGATAGCTGCTTTCAACTATCTGAAAGGGGGTTCCAAAGAGGATGGCTCTAGACTGTTCTCAGTGGTAGCTGATGACAGAATGAGGAGTAATGGTCTCAAGTTGCAGTGGGGAAGGTTTAGGTTGGATATTAGGAAAAACTTTTTCACTAGGAGGGTGGTGAAACACTGGAATGCATCACCTAGGGAGGTGGTGGAATCTCCTTCCTTAGATATTTTTAAGGTCAGGCTTGAAAAGCCATGTCTGGGCTGATTTTAGTTGGGGATTGGCCCTGCTTTGAGCAGGGGGTTGGACTAGATGACCTCCTGAGGTCCCTTCCAACCCTGATATTCTATGATTTCTTTGTTTGTTTGAAAGAGTCCAGATTACCAAATGATCCAGAGTGCTGTGAGACTGCAAACAGATTGGCAGAGTGACAGAGCAAACTCTGTTGGTACAACTTTACTTCCATATCCTTGATTTAAAATGTTGAGTAGCACAGGTTGTAGTACAGGGCTCTGTACAACACCACTAGAAACATACCCATTGACTATTTAGCCAATTCTTGGTGTACATAGTACAGGGTTGGTTGGTGTAGTGCAAACTTTTAACAATGGCATAATACTAAGTGATTCAAGTCTATAATGTTACCTTTAACAATCAAACATACTTATTTCCTTCTTTGAAACTGCATGTTGGACAAAACCCTTTCCATGGAACTGTTTACTGGCACTATTTATATGTCCATCAGTAGAATCACCTCAGCTCATCCATTTATTTTTGCCTTGGATTGACGTTACTATAACAGCTCTATAGTTGCCTGGATAATCCTGCTTGCTTTTTTTAAAATATAGGCATAACACTTTTTAGAATCTCCCTAGTTTTCAATTTTTTTTTTTTAAATTTCTGGGCTAGAGCAAAATCTGCTTAATCACCCTTAAATTCCAGTATGCAAGTTTTCTAGGCCTTCTGACTTGAACTTATCCATGGCCTATGTCTAACATCCTTTCCTACTACTAGTTGATTGGAGAGCTCTTCATCTGAGTAATCTGTACTTGGAAAGCAGCAAGAACAGAATTGTTGTAATATTACTGACAGAAAGGAGAAAACAATTTCACTACGCCCATCTGGTAATAGACCTAGCCCAGTGTTAGGATTTCTTTTGATACTCATAAGAATACCCATACTCCCTCAGACTAATGGCCCATCTAGCACAGGGGCCTGTATGAGGAGATTCAGAGGGAATGAACAGGGCAACTTAGTGAAGTCACCAATCCTATGTCCATTTCTGGCTTCTGTCAGAGGTTTAAGGACACCTATAGCATAGGATTGCATCCCTGATCAGCTTGGCTAATCATTCATGAACCTATCCTCCAAGAACATCTGTAACTTTTTTGAACTATTACACTTCTGGCCTTTACAACATGGCCTGGCAATAAACTCCCCAGGTTCACTGTGCATTATGTGAAGTGTTTTTTCTGTGTGTGTCTTTAAACTTGTTACCTATTTCAGCAGGTGTTTCCTGGTTCTTGTGCTTTGTGTAGAGCTAAATAACACTTAGCAGATATGGTGGGTGGTATTTTTTTTGTTTGTCGTTTTTTGAAACCGTTCTCCTCAGTTGTCCCTTTTCTAAGTGGAATAGTGACAGTCTTTAATATTTCCTCTTATGGAAACTGTTCCACTCCTAATTATATTCTACTTCTCTGAATGTTTCCACTTCTAGTATCTTTCTTAAACATAGTACTCAAGATGCAGGCATACTATGGATTTTTATATGGGCTTTAATAGATATAGTACAATAACCATTTTCTTCCCCTGATATCTTGCTTGTATTATTGCACAGTAACAGTAGTTTTGAAAGGTATTTCTCCTCTTCTGAGGGGGTGTGTTGCAAATTATACCTGATAGGCCACATGCAGTTAGAGTCTAGGCTGAGGTACACAACGTCCACAACTGCAGAGTTCCCAAAGATATTAAGTTTATTACGCTCGAGTGTGGTTCCCCCTACTAGTCAGAAGGGGACCCTGAATGCAGGTTATACAAAGACTATATACCTTTTAGCAAAGCATGTTGCCCTCGTGCATCGGAAACCTTAGCCAATAGACAAACCCTTTCCTTATCTACCACCTCTCCCTGCTAGGTACATTCCCTATGCTAAACTATGACTTCAACTACACAACATGGTCCTGAAGCAATGCATCAGTAACCTAAGGCCAGGAGGCAGGGAGCTAGGAACAGACAAAGAACAGAAACCAGGAGTTGAGACAGACTAGAAACGAGGGGGAGGGTTTTCACAGGAATGCAGTATCTAAGGAACACTCCTCCTGGTGCATAGTGTGCTTGCTTTTAGACAGGGGTGGGCCCTAAACCAAAATGGAATCACACATACTAACTTTTCCTTAACAGTCCCCTCCTTTTCTTTTGTACGTCAGTAAGCTATATCAGGGCTGAGTAACCGCAATGCAGAGTTAGCAGTTGCCAACAGCACATACTACAACATTGCAGGCATACAAAAAACTCACAAAAGCAATAACAGCCAAAAGGACAAAATACACTGTCCCCAAGCCCCCCACATCTGGCAGCCATGAGGTAAACCAATTCCAGACCTCCTGGAATCCAGTGCTGATATTGTCAAGGCTGGCATGATGGAATAGGGCTGCCCGCTGTATGAGGATGTGGATGTCAGTTTCCACCCTGTGGTGCTGATTTACAAATACACAACAGCTTGAGTTAACCAGAGCACAAACCCTGCCCTGGTTTGCAAGGAGATAGTCCAGGGCTAGGCAGTTTTGCAGTGTAGTTTGGGATGGCTGAGTTACTTCAATCTGAAGGGCAGATAAGGCATCTGCAGTAACATTTGCTATTAATTCTAAAGCTGCTGAAATGTTAACTATAGCTTTTTCTAGCTCGCTTACTCCCACCCATGGCAGAAACCAATGTACAAAGGAGTGAAAGCCTGTGGGCCGTTGAGAAAGAGGGTTTAAAGGAATACTTTGTCAGTTTCTTCATGCTAGATTGCGGATCTCTCCCTGGGTCAGGGTCTGGTGTACTGTCACGGCTGGTACTATAGCCCCTAAGGTACATGTACCACACCATCCTGCCGGGAGAACCTTATAAGCTGTGTGATTGCATAACCAATACCAGCCCAACCCCTCAGGGACTGGCCACGGGGCCCCAGAGTAGGTGGAGGGGCCTGCCGCACCAGAGCTGATCTGGGTCGTGTCCTTGCACCCCACAAAATGCCTCCCAAAAACTATATTTTCCATGCCCTTACATCATGACACACATGAAGCATAATTACCCTGGGCCACCATATCAATAGACCATATTTGGATCGTAACATTCCAGTTAAATGTAGTGTTTGCCCATAGCTTAGCTTAGAGCGTTCAATTAAGAGGGATAGGTATCCCTACCAATGGGACTCTCTGACCCAAATATGTGGGGTTATGAATACAAATCCAACACTGCATTTGATTTACACCCTGTTTTATGGCACAGGTTAAATTCAAAAAGCTATTGCCCTCCCATCCTTGTACTGGACTTGGGAACAGGGAGAGGAACCCCCAGGCAAACCAATGTCAGCATCCTCCTCTACACCATACAAAAAACACCACCACCAATGTAAGTCCAATAAACAGGAACACAAGAAGTCTTGGTGGGCTGTAAAGGTCCCAATAGCTGGAAAACTCAGTCCATGGGTTGGTAGTGGCGTTCATTCATGAAATGGCTCATCCAATGGCTTGTCAGGGTCAGGTGGGGGTCCAAGCGCCAACTTAACATAGCTATGATGGATCCAGGAAACTTTACCTGCAACTTTTAAAGCAGAATAAGTATATAACAGAACCTGGTACGGCCCCTCCCACCGGGGTTCCAGGGGGTCGGTGTGGGGGATCTTTTTTACCATTACCCAGTCCCTTGGGTTAAAAGAATGAACCTGTAACCCTATGGGTGCAGTTTGAAACAATTGAGCTTCAGACCGGTTGTCAGTCAGCTCCTTTTGCAGTCTGGCAACATATCTGGCCAAAGTTTCATCTCCATCTAAGAGGCTAGCATGTGCAGGAACATAAGTTCCTGGGACTAAAGCTGGTCTCCCAAACAACACCTCAAACGGGGACAGGCCTAGGGGCATGCGTGGGGTTCGTCTTATGTGCCATAAGACTAAAGGCAAGGCATCTGGCCACTTAAGTCCGGTCTCCTTACAGAACTTTGCTAACATTGTCTTTATTGTTCGGTTAGCATGCGTTCCGCCTGACCTGCAGACTGGGGGTGGTACGGAGTATGTAATTGTCAAATAATCCCCAAGCACCAGTACAATTCCTCCAAAATCTTTGCAGAAAAGCGTGAGCCCCGATCTGAATCGATGACTTCAGGGACACCAAACCTGGGTACAATGTCTTTCATTAAAAACTTTACCACAGATCTCGTGTCTGCCTTTCTGGTTGGTATTGCTTCAGGCCATCTGGAAAGTTGGTCCACTATAACAAGGAGGTGGTGAAACCCTGAGCTTTTAGGCATTTCTGCATAGTCCATCTGCAAGCGTTGAAACGGGAAGTTTGCCCAGGGTCTCCCCCGCTTTGAGTCGGCAATGAGCCGAGTCTTAGCAGAGAAGGCCAGGCAAGTAGGGCATGAGCCGAGAGCCTGCTTCACCGCTGGATAGACATGGGGCGCCGCCCAAGATTTTCGTATAGCAGCCTCCGTGCCCTGGATACCAGCGTGACCCAAGGAATGAACATAATAAGCAGCTGGGAGTAGATAACAGCAGGGGAGAATAGGTTTGTTCCTGATTCGCCAAACCTTGTCGGGGCCCTCAGATCCCTCCCAGCATTTTCAGTCTTGAAGCTCCTCTGAGGATATGTCAGCATACAACAGCGTCCAGTCAGCAGGCGGGAAGGGCATATCCAGGGGGAGGGAAGCCGAAACCAGGAAGGGCTGTAGAGCTGCAGCCTTCGTGGCTGAGTCAGCTAATGCGTTGCTCTGGGATACAAAAGTGTTAGGGTGCCTATGCACATAAGAGTGAACCACCGCCACATGGCGAGGGGCCTGAATGGCATCCAAAAGGGCAGAAATTAGAGGGCCATTAGCAATTTTTGTGCCTGAGGAGGTAAAAAATCCTCATTGTTTCCAGAGCTGGCCCGTAGCATGACAAACACCAAAAGCGTACTTAGAGTCTGTGTAAATAGTAACAGTCCTTCCCAAAGACAACAAACAAGCCATGGTAAGCGCGTATAACTCTGCACCCTGGGTGCTGAAGGAAGGTGGTAGGGGGGCAGCCTTGATAATGTCTGCCTGAGAGGTAACTGAATAGCCCGAGACCTGGTGGCCATCCAAATAGTACGAGGACCCATCGGTGAAAAGGAGTAAATCGGGTTTGGTTAAAGGGGAGTCAGCTAAATCCGGGCAAGGCTTACCATCCTGCCCAGCGACATCCATCCATACATGGTGAGGGGTACCGTCCTCCAGGAGGGGCAACATCATGGCTGGATTGAGGACGTTGCAGTGGCGTAAAGTAACATTGTCAGCAGCCAACAGGATTAGTTCATATTTATGAGCCCGCTGTGAAGACAATGCCTGTGTAGAATGTTGTTTTAAGAGAACCTCAACCTCATGAGGGACTCAGACAGTCAGAGGGTGCCCCAAAACAATAGGTCGCGACCGCTCAACCATGACAGTGGCAGCGGCAATCGATCGCACACAGGAGACAGAGCCCCAAATGACAGGGTCCAGCTGCACTGAGTAATAGGCTACGGAGCATGGGTGATCCCCCAGGTATTGCAAAAGGATGCTGCTGGCCACCCCCTGGTGTTCGTGAGTGAAAAGAGAACATGGTTTACCGTAATCCAGGAATCCCAAGGCGGGCGCAGAGATCCGAGCCTTCTTGGTGGATTCAAAAGCGGCTTCCATTTCCGGGGTCCAGGAGACAGGATCCGGGGTCGATGTTGTGGTGGCCTGGACTAGGCGTTTGACCAGTTCCCCAAAGGCCACTATCCCGGGTCGACAGAACCCCGCAGCCCCCAAGAAAGCCCGTAATTGCTTTTTTGTAACCGGGCGCAGGCAATCCCAGGTTGCCTGCACCCTGTCAGGAGAGAGCAAACACTCTCTGGGCCGAATCTCAAAGCCTAGATAAATTACCTGATCTTTGCACAGCTGCAATTTGGATGGAGATGCACGATGACTCTTATTGGCTAGGACAGTAAGCAAAATAACAGAGTCAATTAAACATGCATTATAATCAGAGGCAGCAATTAACAAATCATCCACATATTGAACTAGGACAGACGAACTAGGCAAGATAATATCTTTCAAATCCTCGGTGAGAATCCAGGAAAAAATAGTGGGGGATCCTGAAAACCCTTGGGGAAGACGCGTCCACGTTAGCTGCTGGCCCTTCCAGGTGAACGCGAACAAATATTGAGAATCGGGGTGCAAAGGGATACTGAAAAATGCCGCACACAAATCTACAACAGTAAAACAAGTGGCTGACTGAGGAATCAGTGTTAGAGTGGTGCTCGGATCAGGGACAACTGGATGGGGGGCTATAACATAACCATTTATAGCCCCTAAATCCTGAACAAACCGATAGACTGGACGCCTGTCCGGTCCCGGTTTAGGCTTCCTTACAAGAAGAATGGGAGTGTTACAGGGCGAACTGCTGGGGACTAAAACCCCCTGAGACAAATAGCTGTCAATAAGAAGAGAAATGCTCTCCTCCGCCTCCCTCGGCAAGGGGTATTGTTTCATGGAGGGAGGCGGTCCGTCCCTTGTTTCTAGACTGACTGGGATGGCTGATTTAAGAAGACCCACATCGGTAGAATTCGTGCTCCACAAACTGTGGGGAACACTGGACAATTCAGAGGGGACATCAGGAACAGGGGTAACCGATGCCATAAGAGAAGCAACAGCCGAGTCCAGGACGGACATGTGGAGCCCCTCAGGGGCGCAATATATGTGTGCCCCCAGTTTGCTCAGCACATCCCACCCAAGAAGGTTCGCGGGGCCCTCTGGCATTACAACAAATCTGTGTGACAACTTTAAAGAACCAAGGGACAGGGTAGGATAGGGGAGCCGGGCACGGATTGCCCTCTATACCCTGCACCCAAACTTTGGTATCGGAAAGAGAGCCCGGAACAAAAGTTAAAGTGGAGAGCGTGGCACCGGTATCTACTGAAAAAGGCACAAGCTGTTCCCCAACTTTTAAATAAATTTGCGACTGTAACCCCAAATCCCATTCCAACTCTCCCAAGGTTCCCAAAATCTCCGCCACTGGGGGTCAACAAGGTCCTGGGGAGCATTAGGGGGAAACCACTGAGGAGCAACAGGGGAAAGAGAAGAGCCAGCCTCAAGCTGACTTTGCCTGGGGGCCCTCTAAGAAGTAGGTGGCATTCCCTCTTCCAGGGCCCTGGTTGCTTACAATAATTACAATTCCCGTTTTGTGGTCCATCCCAGCCTCCGCCCCCGTCCCGTTCCCGGCCCTTGCCCTCTGCCTCTCGTATTACCACGTCCCTGCTAATGCTGATTTTCTAGAGGGACCTGCAATACAGCCACCAACATACTTACCTCCTCTTTCTTTTGTTTATGTTTCTCTTTAGCTTTCTCCTCATCCCTTCCATTAAACACAAAAGTGGCCAGGCGCACTGCTTCGTGCAAGGGCTTTCCTGGCCAATCAGGAACATGCTTTGAAAAATATTTTTTTATATCTGACGTTGCCTGATCAACATAGAAGGCGACCATCACAGGATGGTTTTCCTCCGCTTCAGGGTTTATATCGCCCCCGTACAACAAGAATTGTTTGGACAACTGAGACAAAAAGGCAGAGGGGTGCTCATTAAGCTCCTGCTGGCATTCGCGGATTTTAGACCAATTAGCCGTTTTACTACCAGCTTTTCGTATAGCCTCCAAAAGACCGTTCTTACCAGCCTTTAAAAGGACCATTTAGTCGGTCATACTGGGATTCCAATTGGGATCAGTCAGGGGCCAAGGAGTCCGGGTATTATCCTCCCCTGCCCAGCGCCAATTGGCATCCAGAATGGAATAGTTCTCATTAGGGGTGAAAAGTGTGTCCAGGATTACCTGAACATCTCCCCATGTAGGATTGAACGCAGTAAACACAGACCAAATGGTTTGCAGAACCTTCTCTGGGTCGTCACGCAGGTGGGGCATCTGCTGTTGCCATATTACTAATCGCCTGGGCCGAAGGGGCGGTGAACATGGTGGAAGATGATCTGTTCACCGTCGTCCGTACCATGGCTAACAAGGGGTTGTTGAACGAGGGGAGTTTGCAGAGCAACCGGCGGGTCAATAGTGGGCCTGTACGGGTTGGGGGTGGCAAGCAAGGAGGTGACGGGCATAAGTCAGAAAGCCGAGGATAAGCCGGAGGAGGGGCAGAAGCAGGCATAGCACAGAGCGGGGCTGGAGACCCCTGAGATAAATAAGAAAAGGAGGAGGAAAGAGGACGTCCTTTCACAAGCGCATAAGACCAGTTGTCCCATACATACCAATAATCCATCTGGGCTGGAGCTTTGTCCTCCAGCCTTTTCCTCAGCGCTGTTAATTTTTCCCCAGCAAAGGACCCATCCGGTGGCCATTCGAGAGGTGTTTGAGTTGTTAGTGCTGGCCACTCAACCTTGCACAAGATTACAGCTTTCTTTTTATCTAACCCATGGGTACCAGAAATATTCCTCCAATTCTCGAGAATTTCAGCCAAAGGGGTCCCCTTACTTACACTCTGCCCAGAACCCATAATGGGCTACCAAAAAGGACACCAAATGTGCCACCTTGTCGCCTAAGCGACGGCTCACACTCCCGCTCCTCAGAGTTCTCAAAGGTAAACTCAACCTGTGCCGGCTGGAGCTGTCCAAGAGGAAGAGTGCAGTCTCGCTCGTCGGGGCGAGCCTAGAGTCCCTTCGTGGTCGCCAAGAACTGTTGCGAATTATACCTGATAGGTCACGCGCAGTTCGAGTCTAGGCTGAGGCACACGAACAAAGTCCACAACTGCAAAGTTCCCAAAGATATTAAGTTTATTACGCTCGAGCGTGGTGCCCCCCTGCTAGTCAGAAGGGGACCCCGAATGCAGGTTATACAAAGATTATATACCTTTTAGCAAAGCATGTTGCCCTCGTGCATCGTAAACCTTAGCCAATAGACAAACCCTTTCCTTATCTACCACCTATCCCTGCTAGGTACATTCCCCGTGCTAAACTATTACTTCAACAACACAACATGGTCCTGAAGCAATGCATCAGTAACCTTTCTTATCATGATGGGAGGCCCACATCACAAGGCCAGGAGGCAGGGAGTTAGGAATAGACAAATTACAGAAACCAGAAGTCGAGACAGGCTAGAGACAAGGGGGAGGGTTTTCACAGGAATGCAGTATCTAAGGAACGCTCCTCCTGGTGCATGATGTGCTTGCTTTTAGACAATGGTGGGCCCCAAACCAAAATGGAATCACATATACTAACTTTTCCTTAACAGATGTGTGGGGGAAGGAGGGAGGTGAGTTAACTCTTTGCCACTCAGGCTTGGAAGAATATTTTTCCAAGCCTATGTCCTAGACCAAGGTTGAGAGCTCAGAATATTTTGTTCATTTTATACACTTTCAAGTTCTTCATTACATCAGTCCAGTCCCACTGTTTACCAACACCTCATGGGTACTGGTCCTAGGAGCATCATTATTGTTGATCTTTCAGTGTCATATTATTCCTTTTCATGATTGTTGCCATATACCAATGAATTTTGTGATCTGCATGAACTCAACTACCAGCAGTTAAAGGCTCCCCTTGTCTTTTCTGATAACAATGGGTAAAGTGGAGCTGCTAGGGCTGTCTAACCTCTTACTAGTTTGCTTGATTTTTGTTCTGTTCTTACACCAGCCTCTTTCAAAATGAATGTACTTTTAGTCCGTTTTTCCATTGATGCCAGACCTTAATGGAGAAATAAAGAGCATTTAATACTTTTTCATCAGGAAAACCATTCCTGAGCGAGCAACCTTCAATCTGACTTGCAGTTGAACATTGCAGACTGCATAATATACATATGATTCTATTGATTTTGAACTGAACATTAAAGCAGAAACTTAGTGGAGTTTTTTGGGGTCAACTGGAGCAATAAAGCAAAGGTATGTCTGCTGCCAAAGTATGATATCTTTATTTTCATGGGAAGGAACATTTATAATCTCCAACCCTGTGCTCTGTAAACAAGCATCACTCCCTTAAAGCAGGCTACTCTCACATCTCAGCTCCATCTTAAAGCTATACTGTAATGTAAAAACTGTTTCTACAATTTCCTGCTAATTCACTTTTTAACAGAAACACCATGGCCATAGTCAAAGTACAAGTATGTACAAGTGTTGGTGTGGAAGGATGGGCCCTCTTTTAAGGGATGGGATTTGTTCTGTTCTCTGCTGTATTGCATGGTTTATAAACATTTTCAATAAAACTCATAACTATGTAGCTAAGCGCTCTTCATTTTTAAGGTGCTCCTCCTTGCCTTAGAGTCATAACCACTTGGCAGAGCTATGACCTATTGATCAGCTTTAGTAAAATGGTGTATCTGCCCCCTTCTCAAGGCAATGACCTAAACTTTGTCAATCAACTTTCACACCTCTGAGCTGCTACCCTCCTGTTGCTACTACGAATGTCTGTGAAGTCAGAGATCATGGGAGATCTTCAACTATCCAAGGGATTTTTGGAGTACTGCCCTCTGAATCATTCAATAAGGTTTGTGCTGCTGATTTCCCTTTTCACTCTTCAAAATTTGTCCATGTGGTAAGTAATCCTGGGAAGGTACAAACAGATGCAGCTCGTAGCCTACTTGCAGTAATCGCTCACCCTTCACTGAGAGTTCTAGGGCTTTTGTTCAAATAAAATGAGTCTCTCTAATCTGAATTACCACTGTGTACTGCAGTCGTGCTCTGGATCCCTACTCGACATGTGTAACAAAAATCCCTATCTCCAATAGTCCATGATGTAAGCAAATCTCTTTAGATCATAGAGAACCTACACATCCATTTCCTCCCCCATTCTTCAACATAGCTAGTTCATCCTCTTGCTGTCTTTTAAGGTCACTAAAAGCAGTAGGGAAGTTTAACTTCATTATTCCCTTTATTGCTTTGAAATAGAAAAGTCCTCTTCATCAACAGAGGTGCCTAGTGTTCCCTTTCATGAAGCAAAAAGAAAAGGAGTACTAGTGGCACCTTAGAGACTAACCAATTTATTTGAGCATAAGCTTTCGTGAGCTACAGCTCACTTTTAGCTCACGAAAGCTTATGCTCAAATAAATTGGTTAGTCTCTAAGGTGCCACTAGTACGCCTTTTCTTTTTGCGAATACAGACTAACACGGCTGCTACTCTGAAACCTTCATGAAGGTAACTTCCACTGCTGAGCTAGCACCATGATCTGAAAAGGGGCGAGGCAATAAACTATGGTCAAAGTCAAATAGCATATGCTCATTCAATAGTTGTGGTTTTGTCCTTTTTAATTAATAAATTAAACATTAGGCAATTTTTAATGCATTTTAAAAGTCAGCTAAGTGCAGAGAGGTTAATAATGTAGGTTTGGGGGTAAAACTGGACAAGTTTAATGTCTTTATGAGAATTAAAATAAAACCTATTTCATCATACCTACAACCCTGTTTATTAGTGGTCTTGTAATAAAACTCCCATTAAATCAACTGGGTTAAGATTCACCATTAATTTCAGACAGCTGGAAAACCCTCTACATATGGAACAAAAATTTATTTTAAACAGTAAATCTTTTTATAAGGAAAATGGTATTAAACAACCTCTCCACCTCAGGTGCCTGTTTAAATTAAAATTCAGGAACTGGCTGCCTTGTTTTAAATTTAAAAAAAAAACAACAAAAAACCCCCACAAGTGTTGAATCAACACCTACCTGCCTTTTAAGTGGCCATTTTATGACCACATACTTTTCCCACTGGTGGTTGGGATGTTATTTTTATACCCCTGTTAACACAAGTTTGAAAGGAGATCAGTCTTCATTGTTTAGGCTTAATGTCTGCTGCACATTTCAACAGGTGAATGATAAAAGACCAAGTGAAAAGAAACATCTAGTGACTATTTTGATAAGAAAATAGAAACATTAGCAGAAATGTATCACAGTTATTACCACTTGAAATAAACTTGGGTAAGTTTTGTTATTTCAGCTCATGGCTGGAGCTATTGCCTCAATATGTCTCATGTTTAATGTCTATTAACACTGAATTTAGATTAGGGTAAACCTTTCAAAATGAACCATATCTTGGCATTTTTTAAAAAAGAAAGGTTTACAGTATTAGGGATTTTTGGTATTTGGCACTGAACTGTAAAAAATATTGCAAAATTAAAAGGGAGGGAAAGCAGCTAAATGTCCTCTCTCCTTTTCTTCCCCTCAGTCTATACACTGGGACAGTAAGGTCCAGTGGTTAGGGTACTAGCCTAGGCCTTGGAAGACCTGCGATAAATTCCCTGTTCCACTACAGAATTACAGTGTGACCTTGGATGATGTGCTTGGCCCCTCTGTCTGTTTTCAGCTTCTAATGAAGATACTAGAATCACTGACCACACAAAGGTGATGTTAAATACAGAGGTGCTCAGATACTAGTGGCATGGGGGCAATATAAGTACCTTAAATAACTGGGGCCTGTAAACCAGCTTCAAAGGGGCTACAGTACGGGAGGAAAGGGCCCTCTGAGTGGGGACCCCTACACAAGGTCCACGGAGTAGTGGTGTCTGTTATTCTAGTGAAATAGTGCACACGTGCACACACACACATTCACCCTCAGCCAGGGAATATGCTGCAGCCCTATGGCCTTTTCTGGGTTTGGGATTATCCTCTTAAAAGCCCAATTACATGTAACCCAGTTGTTTAACCATCGCAATTTGTTAGGTGCTCACACGCAGCCTTTCAGTTTAGAATCGCAAAGTACATTACACATGCTAACTGAATCAGTCTCTCCACACAGCTGAGAGTAATAGTATTATAACCATTTTATATATAGGTAAACTGAAGTAAAGAAATTAAGTGAGTTGCCAAAACACATTGTCAGCGGGAGAGCTGGCAATAGAAGGTAAAGAGTCCTGCCTCTAGCTACTTTGTTCTAACCACTCTGCCATAAGGTCAGTCCCTCATGCATATAAATAAAAGATCACAGTTAAAGTGGTAGCATATTTTCCCTGCTGGCTGGGGATAGGTGCAGGGTCCCTCCTCCTGCGCTGTAGTAATAAATTGAGAAATCACTCTCCACTGATGACTGCAATGTACAGTTTCTGAAATGTGTATGAGCAGTGTGCTGCCCAACTTTCCCAGTGCAGTCTAATTATAACATTATTAATAAACTATTTATACAGAGTAAAGAGTAATTAGCAAAAAGTAGGGAAAGCTCACACATGATTCTCGTTCATGAGACACAGGGAAAAGAACTTGGTCAATCCAAAAACCTGCCCTGACCCTTTTCAGTAGCTCCTCCAGCTGGCATCCAGAAAGTGTCCAGTGGAGGGCAACAAAAATGATTAGGGGATTGGAACACTTGACTTATGAGGAGAGGCTGAGGGAACTGGGATTGTTTAGTCTGTGGAAGAGAAGAATGAGGGGGGATTTGATAGCTGCTTTCAACTACCTGACAGGGGGTGCCAAAGAGGATGGATCTAGACTATTCTCAGTGGTAGCAGATGACAGAACGAGGAGTAATGGTCTCAAGTTGCAGTGGGGGAGGTTTAGGTTGGATATTAGGAAAAACTATTTCATTAGGAGGGTGGTGAAGCACTGGAATGGGTTACTTAGGGAGGTGGTGGAATCTCCACCCTGAGAGGTTTTTAAGGCCCGGCTTGACAATGCCCTGGCTGGGATGATTTAGTTGGGGATTGGTCCTGCTTTGAGCAGGGGGTTGGACTAGATGACCTCCTGAGGTCCCTTCCAACCCTGATATTCTATGATTCCAGAACTCAGAAAACAGCAGTCATATAAAATAGCTGCAAGCTAAGAGCAATTTAGGGAAGTATCTGGTGACCTCTAGTCCAGTGGTTTAGCTTTTGGTGCCAAACATTGGTCTCACTGAAATTTGTGGCAAAATTTCTGTTGGCTTCAGTGAGACCAGGATTTAGCCCTTGGGAATTAGTATCAGTACAAACCTAGATTAATTACATTTTTGATATCAGCGGTTAGGTAGCACACTGACTTTCCCCTTTCCCATCCTACCTCCTTTTCTTCCTTTTCTTCTGGAAAGGAGAGTCCAACAGCAAACTGTCTTAATCATTGGCATGCAAATTATTTTATTTGCTGTTTGTTTTTTCATTGAACTTCCTCATCTCTTTGCAGCTAGTGTGTGTGCATAGTCCAGGGTTTTTCCTCTTCAACTCTGTATAAGTTTTGAAAGAGAGAGAACATGCCTTATAAAATAATAATATCTAAGCCAAGTGTGTAACAACTGATACTTGGTTCATCCTGTCTGTGGGTATAAGGAAGATGATCAGAAAATTGAAAAAGGGGAACCATTGTGTTATGGCTACTTCTTCCCCTTTGCCTGGTGATTTTAAAATATTTCTATCTCAGTTACTGGTTTGAAACATTAAAGTCCCCAAAAGATCTAATGTTCTCTTCTTTCCTGTCCTGGGTCTTGCTGTGTGATAAGTAATAGAGTCCCAGGAGCAACAGAGCTGTTCTACACTGACAGACTCTTCTTAGTTCCCAGGCAGAGGGCCTCCTGGCAGAGCCCTGCAAGGAACATGAGCCAGCTAGGAAGGCTGGAGTGTGGAGAACAAGTCTGCTAGAGGAACGCTTCAACTGGGACAGGACTAAGAACCCTGCACCAAGCGTTGTGGAACCAGCTAGGAAGTCTGGGTGGGAGTTCTTATGTTTCCTTGTGAACTTTGTTGTTAAACCCAGACCCAAGAAGAGTTGTTATATGATACACCTATGTTGAATTTATAGGAGAGCCCAAGAGGGGGAACTGAGGCAGCAGTCAGACCAGACAGATGGTTTTGCTACGCTCCAAGTGCTGTATAAACATTAAGGGTTTGATCATTTCTGGCCTTGCCTTGCACACTAAGCCCAAGCTCTTCTGTCCACACACAAATCAGTCTGACTCAGGTCCACAAGCCCTCAGCACCCAGGTCCTAGAGCCCTGCTAAGGGGGGTGGTCAGAGCCCAAGTGCCCCTGTGACTTGGGTCCGAGCCCTGTCATTTTGCAGCATGGATGCCAGTCAGGCCACAGACCCATCAGAAGGTCTGTGTAGCGCAGTGTGGACACAATCACAGGCTTGGAAATACTGAGTCCAGAAGCCCAGGTCCCCAAACCCAGACTTGGTGTGCAGTGTAGGGTATGTCTACACTGCAATGTAAGCCCATGCTTAGTAAAACTCAAGCTAGCAGCCCCTGGGTTTGTTAACCCAGGGTTTGAGGGTCTGCACTCGTTCGTAACTCGAGGTTAGGAATTGTTGAACCATGGTCCCAAGTTGGGGCTCCAGTGTCTTCACTGCATTTATGCGAGCCTGAGTCCAACCACCCATATCCCAGACTTCCTGGTGCCCATCCAAAATGTGGCCACTCTAGCCTTTATTCATGGTGCAGTGTGGGAAAACTTGACTGTCCAGGGGACAAAAAGTTAGCCCATGGGATTGTGGGATACTTTTGGTGGATTTCCAGTGGGGCTGCATCTCTACTGCAAAGCAATAGGGCTTGAACCCTGGGTCCCTCCCACCTGGACTCAGGCTTGGACCCTCCACCCCATGGGATCCTCAGGGCATGCACACTGCAGCCTCACTTTAGGCTGCCAGTTCATCCAGATGCCAATGTCCTGCCTAAGCCCCAGAGTGACTCATGAACCAGCCATGGAGCCTGAGCCAGCAGGTGTGCTCAGAAACTGCCTACCAGAGCAGGTCACATGCAAGAGGTGGAACTGGGCACCTTATAATTTTCAGTGTGGGATGTGGATAATTTTCACATGGGATGTGGAAGGCCCAGGTTCAAGTTTGCCTTTCCTCTCTTTTTTGGCCCAATTATTGTTTAAATATTTATGCGTGGAGGACGAGTTATTGGGCAAGCGAGTATGATTCTGTCGTCCAATGGTTAGAGCACCCACCTGGCAGTGGGGAGACCATCGGTTCATTCTTTCTGTTCCCATCACTCTTTCATTAGTTATCCAGCATCCAAGTACTTCAAGAAGAGAGACTGAGGGAGCCCCACATAAAAATATCCCAGAGCTCAGTGGTTAGAGTGCTCTCCTAAAAAGTGGGGAAACCTCTGTTCAAATCCTTGCCTTCCCCTTCTGGCAGAGAGAGGGGGGACTTGAACCTTGCTCTAACCACTGGGCTTAAAGTCATACAATATAAAGTTATACAGCTCCTCCTCCTTCTGTCCCCCACCCCCTCAAAGGGGCTTAGCCGCTTAACTGCAGGTGTCAGGTTTCTGTTTGTGGCGTGTTAAAGTGACATAGGCATCTCCCTGCAGCCTGCCTGTAGGTACCTATCTCCAGGAGAGGGGTGTGTGCTAAGCATCTCCCCATAGGCACTGACTCTGTGGAGCACCCACAGAAAATTTTTGGAGGATGCTTAGCATGCACCGGCAGCTAACCTCCTCGCCTCCCCGCCAGTGCCTCCTGCTCACTGGCAGCCCCGCTGATCAACTTCTCTGCCTCCCGCCCAATGGAGATCAGCTTTTCCGTGGCATGCAGGAGGGGCTTGGCAGGAGGGGGACGAATGGGGATGGGGAGCGCTCAGAGGAGGGGGCGGAAAGAGGCAGGGCGGTGATGGGAAGAAGCAGAGTGGGGTGGGGCCTTGGGTGAAGGGGTGGAGTGGGATGGAGTGAAGGCAGGAAGAAGCGGGATGGGGTGGGGTGGGGAGCGGTGCCTGGGTGGAGCTGGGGTCGAGCACCCTTCCTACAGAGGAAGTCGGCATCTATGCATCTTCCATTGGCTCCCCACCTAGTGTGCCGGCTTTTGTGGTTCACAGTCCAAGGTGCCCACTTCTCCCACTTCATTCCATCGGGAACCTAGATGCCTCACTCCATTGTGTGGATTGCATGGCTGTTCTTGCGATTTTTTAGGGGCCTAAACGTTAGGCCCCCAAGATGCTCAGCATTGCAGTGCCTAAGTCTCTTCATGGCTCCCACCCTTCGGCTATGTCCATGCTTAGAGCTGTGAGTTCCAGCTGGTGGAGGCATACTGAAGTTAGCACTCAACAAACGACCTCGCTAAAAATAATAGTTCACAAAGTAGTGAGTGGCAGCACGGACTAGCCACCTGAGTATGTAGCCATGGAGTCCGTATGGTTTTGCACTCGGGACAGCTAGCCTGTACTGCTGCCCAAGCTACCACAGTGACCCTTCTATTTTTGACGTCCTAGCTCATGAAAGTTAGCACAAGTATGTCTGTCTGGGAAGGGCATCCTCACCTCCAAGTGTAGACATAGCCTAAGTGACTTACTGGGTCCCACAGGAAGTCTATGGCAGAGCCAGGAACTGGAGCCAGATATCCTGAGTTCTAGTGCATGGCCTTAGACCTGCTCTTTCTCACTCAGAAGGAGCATTTCCATCCTGACACCTTGGCTCCTGTGTAGGGTCTGATCAAAAGCTGGTCCTTGTGCAATGCCCAATGCTGCTGCTGGCACTAGTCACCCCAGATTGGGTTTGAAGGATAGGCAGCAAGTGGGCCCATGGTTCTGCTCCCATTTCATACCAGCAGAGGTGGCCCTATGGGGTGTAGGGACATTAGGCTGCAGCATTCTCTGGAGCTGTGGGAGGCACGGATTCTGAGACATACACAACACCTGCAGGTGTTCCTCCTGGGGCAGCGCTTTTCCACACAGCCCCCGCTGATATGGTGCTATGTAACAATATCTCTTAAAAGTCCCCTGTGAAACAGCTAAGTAGTAGTATCTTCATTTAACAGATGGGCAAATTGAGGCCCAGAGGCTACATGACCTGACCAAGGTCAAACACTGAGTCTGCCAGAGCTAGCAAGAAGAGCCAGGGTTCTTGCCCGCTATTCTGTGGCTCTGATCATAAGGCCCTCCTTATCTCCAGTAACACTGGTTTTACTGATTATTTTAGTTTGTGGGGAATAAAGAACTAGGCGTGAAACAAAAATCACAGTAAAGACTATCTAGTCTGACTTTTAGGATTTGTCAGTCTCTGTATTGCTACATCCTGGACACAGTACAGCAGTTGTACAAATTTATGTGCAGGAATTTTATATGGTTAGTGAACTATATGGTTTCTGTGTGATATGTGCCTATGTTCTGCCTTGATAATCTAATAGGTCTTCTTTATTTGTGCTGTGATTGCTCATCTCTCAGGATGCAGGTGAGATCGCTCAGCTTGTTTCACTGAACACACAAGTTGGACTGGAAATCTAGGCTGAGTTAAAACAGATTTGGAGCATATGGAATACTTTTAAAAATGTGCCTTTTTGTTGAAGTCAGAGACATATTCTATTTACAGCACAGTATTGAACTCAGCTATGTATTTCAGCCACTATATGAATGACA
Organism: Eretmochelys imbricata; assembly: GCF_965152235.1. NCBI lineage: Eukaryota > Metazoa > Chordata > Testudines > Cheloniidae > Eretmochelys > Eretmochelys imbricata. The sequence goes on from NC_135574.1 coordinate 24,212,838, forward strand.
TGCTGAACATATAGATATGCACGTACCATGCTAAAATAACATTGTGTCAGATCAAGCCTAGCCTTGGAAAAACACATTCCAGGGACAGATTTATCCCCCAACCCCATTGCCCCCCAACAACTGAATGTCTCAGAATATGTAAAGAGAAACGAAAGACCTGGAAAACATACAGTAAAGAAATAACCCTTTAGTGCTCAAATTTAACATGTTATGTCCCCCAAGAACACAAAACAGGAATCCAACATAGTGACACTCATCTATTCACCCTTCCCATGCACACAGTATGCCGTACATCCCTAGATTCTGTGTAGAATAATGGTGCTGCCCTGGTTATGTCTTATATCCCAGGGCTGGGAAAGGGTTAACCCACTTTGTTCTGCTCCACAGAGCTCAGACCTGCATTGCAGCAGTGCACCAGTTCTTCTCCTCTTTCAGTCCGCTCTGCATATTGCTGGCCTCCGAGTGCAGAGCGAGGGCTTTCTGAATGAATTTGGAGGAACATATATAATGCAAACTTTTCTTTTCACTGTATAAATGTGATGTAGCCTGTGTTGCATCTATCACAGAAAGTCAAAGTAATTTAAGTTTTGAACTGTTTCCTGGTTATAGAGAAAGCAGAACAAACTGTTCTTGACTGCAGGAAACTGCTGATCTTTTGACACGGAGACCTTACAGTTACCCTAGGTTTCAAAAGCACCTAGAGTGTGAACCTTGCAAAATTCTGTAACTTGAAGTGATTCACTGAGATTAAACATTTAGATTCTGGCCGACTGAGTTGTGGGAAGAGGGAGGGAGAGAAAGAGGAGGTCGTGATCTAATCTAGCCCTCTGATAAAAGGCCCACAGAATTTAATACGAATTTAACCAATCAGGTTCTATATACAGTAAATATGTTTCTATAGAAATTATTAAAACAAATAGAATTTAAGAGAGAATATCTTCATAGCATTTTAAACCATTCTATAGAATTTAATATCCCTGCTGTGAAAACTTGTAGGCAAAGTTTGACAATTCTGTGAGAGGTTATTTTCTATTAGATTCTATATGGATCTAAGAATCAGTCATTATTGGAATATGCTTTTCTGTCAGAGATACAATACAAGATATGGAGTATGAAGCAGTGATATTTTTATTTGTTTTCAAAGACATTCTTAATATTACTTACGTTTCTTCATTTTAGATACATAATTCTAGAAATGTGGATAAATAGCCTGATTTATCCAGCAATACCTGAACTAAATATCCAGGCTCTTCCAAACCCTAATATTAAAGTGCCTACAGACCATTATGCTTAGTATTTTTGTTTTTATTTTTTTACATCTTTTAAGAATTTACTTTAAACCCATTGATCTGTAAAAAAAAAGTGAATAGATTGATTATTTGGTTAAATAATCAGTCCTTATTAAACAGAAGATTGGTCAGACCTGTGGTGAGTGAATCCTATCAGAATCTATTTGCCTTGCTCACTGTTGAATCAGACTGATTTTAATATATTTTTGAAGCTCATTAAAAAAAACCCAACCCAACAACCCATAACTCAAGTAATGTACAAGTCTACACATCCCCTTCGACTTAGAGCATTCTGAGATATGTACAGCAGCTACCCCTCCACCTCTATTCCTTTTGTTCTGTCTTCATTTGCTCAAGACACTCAGGATTTTTTAAAGGAAGAACTAGCTCAAAGTTCCATTCAATAATTTTTAAAGATTCTTTAGGAGGAGGGATCTCAAAGTTCCAGTGGCAGGTTTGTCTGGCGGTGGGGGGAAGGGTGTCTATGCCCGTTTGACATTGTTCAGCAGGTCTGTGAGTTCACTGATGTACTTGATGGTGTATTTCAGTGTCTGTATTTTGGTGAGAGGCTGGCCTCTTTGGCTGTAGACAGGAGGTAGGTAATTGCGCAAGGTGTGTAAAGCATCAGCCAGGGTCCTCATCCTGAGCTTCTCTCTCTCACTGGCTTTCCTTCTGCGCTGAGCTGACATCCTGGCCTTGGTGCCTTTCTGAGCCTTGGCCTGTCCAGCATTTGGTAAGTATGTAGAAGGAAAATCCATCAAGCTGTATCCGATCAGGCTGCCACCGCTGCTGCTGTTATAGGGCATCTCAATCACAGCTGGGCAAGGGGAAGAAGAGTACGATTCAAAGGAAGGAGATGGAGATAAACTGTGAGGGGATGAGATCTGGTTCAGCTCATAGGTTCCTGCATTGCTCTTCCAGTCCCAGGAAGACAGAAAGACAGAATTATCAGCGCCCAAACCATCTTCCATATTCGGCAAAGTCTCATGCAATTTATCCATCCAGGAAGAGCAGTTGTGAGAAGCAATTCCCTTAGCTTACAAGCAATGGCTGAAGTCTATGCAGGGAGACCCTTTTATGATGGGGTGGGGAGAAGTGACAAAGTGGGAAAGAGGGTTTGGTGAGGGGAGTTCAAAGGAGGTCCCAAGTGCTAAGATGGAAAATGAACTCCTGAAGTGTTATTTTCTTCTCACCGATAATTATCAACCTTCAGCTAAAATACCTTTAAACTAACAGGCAACAGTGAGAAGGAAAAAAGATTATCTTCTTGTAACTAACCAATTAAGACTGCACATCTACATTTAACATTGCAGTGGGGAATAATTATTAAAAGAGTCAAAGGAAAAAACAAAACACAGCAACAGCTTTATTTGATTTTATTAACATTAAATCTAAACAAAGATTATATACTGTGAAGCGATCACTTGGCTAGAAAAAATTATCATCTAAAACCACGTAGCATTATTTTCTGTGTAGTTATTTGAAGTCAGTGTATTATATCTGTGATTAATTTGGCCCACACTCACTGCTGGAGCAATATTCACTGATAATCTGTGTTGTAGACATAAGTCAGAAAGATGGGTTGCTTGGGTTTCTGTTTACACTTATAGCTTTACAGATTTCCCTTGACATTTGGTTATAACTTCTCTTTGAAGCTCTTTGTTTTTATTAGTAGAACAAGAAGCATAAAGGCTTATTCCCTGCAGCCTGCACATTCATTTACCATTATAAATTGCCCAACTCAAGACAAAAAGAATCGGTAACTGTAAACAAAGTTGAAGTAAGTATTATAAGTGAAAAATTACGAATACAGGTGTATTTTTTTAAAAAATAGTGTATAAGCTCTATGCCCAGACAGTAAACATTTACATAGAGGTTTTTAACTGAAAGTCATAAGTACAGCAAACATACACACAACAAAACTAAAAGCTATTTATGCAGTACTTCTAGAAATCCATCTCTTGTATTAAGAGAGGCAACTTTCATATATTCACAGAAATCCTCTCCCTGCATCCACTGCAGTCACTGATAAAACACCGAGGGAATTCAGTAGTGCAGCATTAGATCCATATCCCTTAAATGGGTGACAGAGGATGGATCACTTGATGATTACCTATTCTGTTAACTCCCTCTGAAGCACCTGGCATTGGCCACTGTCAAAAGAGAGAATACTGGGCTAGATGGATCTTTGGTCTGACCCAGGATGGCTGTTTTTATGTTCTTAAATTAATAATACTCCATGCACATATAGCACTTTTCATCTGTAAATCTCAAAGCACTTTAAAGAGGGTAATAATCATTTACCCTTTTACAGAGGGGGAGACGGATGAGATGCCTTTCCCAAGGTCATCTAGTAGGTCAGTGGCAGAGATTGGAATAGAACCCAGAGCTTTTGACTCCACTGCCCACTTAAGCATGCAGCCTCCAGACACAACTTAACATTAGTTAGTAATGAACGTGTCACAGAAAGAGCGAGAAACATAGAAGAGAGGAAATTTAGAGTCAGGAGGGAGGAAAAGCAAGAGGCTCTCTTTTAAGGCCAAACTGTGCCCTTGCATGTCCAAATGCAACTCTTCTTGAAATCAGAGGAAATCCTAAATCTATATATGAAGGCAAAACTTCATCCTTAATTTGTAATCTGGAAAATGATACTAAATTCCATGAAATTCTGCAAGTTTTTCCTGAATCCTGTAAATGAGGATTCATTTACAGGATTCAGGTGGGGGACAACATCCATTCTGAAAAGGATGGAGGGGAGATGCCCAAGAATGTTATGCAGCCAGTGAATATCAAAAATTGATGGGAACATTCCATTTCTCTGTGGTTATGGCACTTGCACTGGGTTCATTAAGGAAACTTATTTGTGTTCAGTTAGCATCCCGAGCCAATGTTCACCGAAATCAACAGACTCCCATTAACAGCAATAGACTTTGGATCAATAAGTTGTGTACAGGCCTTTATGCAATCAGTTCATGGGAGGCATGGTATGATATTAGAGTGTTCTTGTGCATGAGGTAAATAAGTGAGAACCACAAAGCAAAGGTGAACAGTTCTGGCACTTGGAGTGGAGGCTTGTTTAACAATATTGAGCAACAGAGTATGTAACGTGTTAGGAATTCCACTATTGCCCCAAGCAGGATTTGTTCCAGATTTTACGCTGAGTGAGCCTATTGCCATGCTGTATGCTGGTTTATTTCCTCATTTAGGAAAGTCAGTTGACTTAACCATGAGAAACAGATCATGCCCCTGCCTGTGGACATTAAAAACCAAATGATACAAACTGAGGGACATGCGTGCAACTGATAACATGAAAAAGAACAAGAAAGAAAGTTCTAGGGCACCTATGTATGGTAGCTATTTTTGTCCTCATCAAAACCTCTCTCCCACCTCTTCCCCCACTCCTTCTGCCTCAGTTTCTCTCTCCTTATATTCCCTGGTGACCGTCTCTTTCAAATTTTACCTTCTTCCATTTTATTTATCATTTTTCTATCAAAGTACTTTTTCCATAGTGTCTCTTAACACAAGAACTGAAGTGGGTCAAAAACAGAGGAATGTTTTTGAGGGGGAAAAATGGGGAGTGGGGAGTGCTGGGTCAAGGAAGTTTCCAAAAAATTAAATTGCTCTTACCACTAATATTTGATTTGGGGTCAAATTTTTGAATCCTGAAGGTGAAATCAAAGTTAGACTCAATGATTTCGCCCATCCTTACAGTTTCCTTATTTTAAAGTAGTTGAAACCATCAACAACAAATGCATCAGCAGCGTGCGCAAGTACGTATGTATGTTCACAGTTCATTTTTACTAAGCAATATCATGTAAAAACAACAGACACAAACACAGGAAGGTTCCATAGCTATAAATTTTGGTTGCATATGAACAGCTTGTCTAGTATACTATGTACATAAAATTGGAAGGGATTTGGACAAGATATTTATGGGGGATGATAGGAAAATGCAGATTATCCCATATCTGCTTGCTATGGGGTTTCTTATACATTCCTCTGTAGCATCTGGTGCCAGCCAGGGTCAGACAGGATACTGGACTACGTGGATCACTGGTCTAATCCATTATGGTGACTCCTATGTTCATACAAATCTACAAAATGGGGGAAAGAAGGCAATGGGTCAGATTCTGAGATGTGCCCTCTCACTGTGCTCACAATTTTGTGGCCCAAAATGGGAGGTCAAGATGAGCCCGAAGGATCTGATCCAAAGCAACTTGAAGTAAATGGAAAGATTTACATGGTCTACAGTGGATTTTAGGTTAGGCCCTAAGCCTCAGTGTGCAAGCACTGGAATCACAAATAGATGGTCTCTATCAAACTAATTTGTATTACAATCATAACAGGTATAATTTCTTGATACTTGCTGAACACTTCATGATGTTGTTTTGACACTAGTAAAAATGAAATTATTTAAAATGTGCTACAGGGCGGAAAGATTTTACAGATAGCCTTCATTCTCCAACTAGGTACCAGATTTATTTTTTTGTACAATATAAAATATTTGATACTCTTTCCCCTGCAAGTCTCAGTAGAAAATCAGAAAACAGAGAAATTCAGTTATTATGGGCAATACATCCCCACAGCTTTCCTTTAAAATATGCAAAATTCATACATTGGGAATCTTAATTTCCCTCCATCTCACACAAATCTCAGAATGTCCCTTTTTTAAATCTTTCCACAATGTAATAATATTGAAGGTCATTGAGTTATGAGTCTAATATCATAGTAATACTCACTGACACTTAAATGATAAGGCATTTTCTGCTTGCTTGATAGTTTTGTTTTTTGTTTCAGTAATTTATTCAGCAGTATAAAGGCTAATGTTTCAATCTTCATCTCCTTTAAAATAAGAGGTTTTTTGGTCAGATTTCTGACCTATAAGAGAAGGGCGGGGGAGGAAGAAAAGTAGGAAATTATTATTAAGCTTGTTTCTGTGTGAATTATTGCAGACAAAAGTCATTTTCTTAAATAACCAGAAAAGGCAGTAGAATAGAATATAAGATTTATCTTATAATATCCATCCAAATTGTGTAAAGAAGCCCTCTCACCCATGAATATGGAAAATTTTTATTAATGCAAATTTATCCTTTGGGAAAATTTACTATGAGAAATAAATATATCCAGTAGTGTGTTTTTGGCAAGCTTGGGGAATGTGTAGGCAGAACAAACATATAATAGTAAGGAGGAGTACAAAAAGAGAGAAAAAGTGTTGAAATTCGGGAAAAATATAGGAGCATCAGATTTTAAATGAATGAACGTGGCAAACGTGTTTCAGTAGCAAAAAGAGAAAGCAACATTTTAATCTAATTTTATTTACAAGCAGGACAAAATTCCAGTGAGAACGCCTTTGTTTATTTCAAAAAGATGGAGGATACATTATCATCAATTGCAATGGGACCTTGGCCTCCAGGAGCTGAGAACTATATAAATATATAACAAACAGTCCCTGCCGCACGCTGCTTACACAACCATACTTTGTTTTGCCTTTCAGATAACAATTCCCCAGACACTTTACAAAGGTTAACTAATTAATACCTCTTATCCAGCAATTGTGAGACTTTTATTTCCTGTTTTACAGAGGTTAAACATAGGCACATACCAGTTAATTACATGAATTTCAAAAATGCTGAGTGAGCATTCACAGTCCCCATTGACCTCAGTAGTTCAGCACTTCCAAAAATTAGCCCATAGGGTTCTTGCCCTAGGTCACACTCAAAGTACCCCAGATTCCCAATTTTCAGTTGCACTTTAACCAATAGACTATGCTTCCTCCCATGCTTGTCAGTAATTTGGATACTGGGTTTTTCAAACACAAGGACTTTTTCAGTATTCTTGCTCATGATGTAGGCCATGATCTCATTTCAGATAAATAAGTATTTTCTTAAGAGGACAATATTTTAAATAACTTTGATGAATAGCAAATTACAATTCACTCAGAAAGAAAACTAAAAGTCTTTAAGACAAGAAGACAAAAAGATGGGTGGACCTAACAGTGGACAGTGGACCTAACTCTGTGAAATGCCAAGAGTCCTCAGCTCCTACTGAAGTCAATGAGAGTTGTGTGTGCACATGTGAGGTTAGAACTGGGATAATAACTATTACTTTCAACATTAGCAGAACATTTATGAACAGTTGGGGATGGGATTTTCAAAAACACTCTAAGCGCTGGTCTAACTCTGCTTTAATTAAAGTCAACTGGAGTTTACTATTCTAAGCACTTTTGAAAATGTGATCCTTAAACTTCAGACACTTCAATGTTCTTAAGACACATTTTAAAAAAAACCTAACAAGGTCCCCGATCCTACAAGAGAATCATGCAGACAGATACCATTGACTTCTGTTGGACTCCGTATGGTCACAAGAGTTACCCACACAGTTCTCTTTGCAGGATCAGGGCCTATAGCTTGACTTTAAAACCTCAGATGTGAGTATTTGATCCTCCAAAAAGTGGCAATCCCAACTGACTGAAAAGTGACAGCAGCTCCCCAATTCATTAAAACAACTGATCTCTAAGCAACTGGCTTCCTAGATGAAAAGACTTACGTGTGGAATTTACACCTACCCACCTTTTAAGTACGGATTTTATTACTTAGTGTTTTTCAACTGATATTTGGGAATGTCTTTTTAATACCCCTGTTAACAGAAGTTGAAAGGAGAATAGTCTATGTGGTTGGTCTTTAATGTCTGCTGGCCATTCCAATCAGAGGGAAAGGGCAAAGGGGAAAAAATAGCCTAAACTGGCTTATTTGGCTCAGAAAATGGAAGACGACAGATGTGATCAAAATAATAGAGACCTATTCAATCAGGAGAATTTCAGTGTCCAGTTCTACAGCTCCATTATTTCAGCTGTTTTTCAGACACCTGCAGTGATATCTCACCTCCTTAATTCAGTCTGGCATATTTCAAAGTTAATTTTGATATTTAAAAAACATTTGAAGACCAACAACAGTACCCATATTCCATTAAAAGCCTAGCCAAGTTATTTCCAAGGGATTCTCATATATTTTCCATGAAAAGCTTAATTTTTTTTGGTTAACATTTTTTATTGGGTTCAGATAGTACCTATTACTACGGCTATGATTTTGTCATGGAAATTTTTAGTATATTTCATGGCAGAGGTACAGGAAAAAGAACAATAAGCCACTTGAAGGTCACAAAATATTGTAGTTTTCTCTACATTAATATATACAGGAGTATAGTGGGGGGTGCTGAAAGGTGAGGTCTGGGCGTTGGGGTTGGAGAGTGAGCTTACACTTCAGCAAACAGCTCCGGTCCTGCAGGGCTAGACCCAGCTCCTCACTCCAGGCATTGTGACCTGGTTCATGAGATCACAGCACCCCTCAGGTAACCTCAGGTTTGGCTTGTCTGCCCCCCTCCCTTCTCCTCCAACCCCCATAGATGGAGACAGGGGGCAGACATGCCAAACCTGAGTGGCACTGCAACATTGTGTACCATCTTGCAACACCATTCAGTTTGGGGGCCTAATCAAATGTGTTTTTACAACCACTTCCAAGATTTCGTGGACTTCATTCAAATTCATGATTTCCATGACCTCTGTGACAAAATCATAGCCCTACTTATTACTTATTTAAATTGTGGTAGAGTCTACAGATGCCTACAGGGACCATGGCCCAGTTGGGATAAGGCATTGTACTAACAAGTAAAACATGTTTTTCTTCCATTAAAACAGCACACACTGCCTTGCATTCTGAATGGACAGTTTTCCAGAGCGACAATTGTCATCAGGATGTTCAGAACCTCTTTGCAGGGCTCACAACCAGCTCCAGCAGCTGAAGAAAAATCAAATTAAAAACAAAGATCTATGTTTATTTCAAGTCAATTTGTATATTCTTTAAATGCTACTTAGTAGTAACCTGAGTGGGTATGAACAGGGGGTGCTAACCAGTTATTCAGGCCAAATTTCAGCACATGCTGTTCTATTTTGCCTGCCTAAATTCCCTTTTCAGTTTCAACTGGAAAAGATAATCTTTACTTCCTGTCCTAAAACTGTTGTGTAGCATTGGTGTGTGCTGCTAGATAGTTGCCCTATTTCATCCCAGAGGTGGCTCCATTTTAGTGCTGGATGAAATGATCACCGGGGACATAGCTGGCATATCAATTTAATAGTTATAAAACTATTGATATCCTATGAAAAAGGGCAACGTATACATCTGAGATCATAAACACTAACAATAATTAGCCTTAATATAGTTTGCATGTTCAAAGAACTTTGCAAATATCAGGGCCCAAATTCAATGTAGTACCTAAACAAAGACTAAAATCCAATTTTTTAAGCAAAGCACTTAAGCACATGCTAAAGTCACATTGACTTCAACTGCAACCGTTTCACATTTCTTAGCTCTTTTTATCTGCTATGGAAATTAAGCATATGCCTAAAGTGAAGCATACATCCTTAAGTGCCTTGCTGAAGTGAGGCCTAAGAAATTAAACATGGCACACCATTGTGAAATAGACAGGTATGAAAGTATTATCCCCCTCTTACAGGTAGGTGAACTGAGACAAAGTCAAGTAACTTATTCAAGGCTACACAGTAAGTCGATAGCAGATCTGGAACTAAAGCCCACATCTCCTGATTTCTGGTCCTAAGTTCTAACTAGAGAATGCTGCCTTTTCACATGGTATCATTAGGCTCTTCCATTTTTCTTCCATGTTAAAATCAATACAAAGTCTAGGAAATGTTATGTTGTGAAGAATAGTGCCAGGTAATCACCAGGAAGGAATGTGTTGCCTAATGAGGCCACAATACAAGTTGGGTACTTGTGCTCAGATTGTTTTCAGCATCTTGCTCCTAGGGTTGTCACTTATCATGTTTTTCACCCTGACAATTTGTATTTTTGAAGGTTAAGTTCAGCGTGGCAAAATTTGTCATTTTTTTCTACAACCTAGCAAAGATGTGCATCGACTTTTTAATAATCACATGCTAGCCAATTTTTTATTCTTCTAAGCTTTTAACCTTCTTTGGGTCTCATACCCATAAGTTGTTGTACAATTGCAATATTTTTTTCAGATTTCCCACCAGAGCTCTGGTGATTCAGGACTCCAGTATTTTTCCTGCAATCTCCTAATGCCTGAATTGGTTCTTGCTAAGTCAGAACTCCCCGTGGCTGAGTGACATAGGAGGCACAGTTCCTGGGGGACTGGATTTTCACTGGCTGAAATCCTGGTCCCATTCAAGTCAATGACAAAACTCCCTCTTTACTATCTTATTCCTACCTTCATCTTGTCTCCTCTGGCTCCTACCCCTATTACTATCTTCCTCTTTCCCTGATTATCCCTCTTCTCTTATACTCATTATCTCATCTCCCCTTCCCATCCTCTCATCTCCTGTAGGTTTCCCCATTAAATTCATCTTCTCTTTTCTTCATCCTTCTGGATTTTCCAAGTAGAACATGCTCACAAATCACACATACATAACACATGCCAGTTCACCTGCACCACTGACTGAATAGCTCTTTGCTACAGCCACAGAAAAATAGAGTCACTTACTGTGGAGAGGAAGCATTTGATCACCACCTGGGACAGGATTTGTTTTGTTTTTTTCCCCTTGGCTGCAACACATGGGAAATCCCTAAAGCATAGGTTGGAGAATTAGTCTGTCCATAGATTTAGGGTTGGGGTTCAGCTGAGGTTCTCCACTCCGTTATTGACCCTGCATAAGCTACTGTTGCTTAGAGAAGACTCTGCTTTAATATGTTAAACTCTTTTCACTTCCATTTTTAAAACAACTGAGAGAATAGAAAGGACAACCTACCTGAAAAAATGCTGAACAGAACAGTGAGTGAAGCACATCAATCTGTCGCCTCAAAGGAAGTGACAATAAAATGGAGACCTGCAATGAAGAAAGGCCTGTAATCAAATTCATTCATTCCCTTCTCTTCTGTGAGCCCAGTATAGTATGGGCCACTAATTTCACCCTCAGTAATGGGCACACACCCCTACCAGGAAACCTGGGCTCTATTCCTACCTCTGCCACTGACCTGCTGCAGGCTGGTGGGCAAGTCACTTTTCTTCTTTGTGCTTCCATTTCTCCTCCCTCCCTTGTATCTGTATTGTATATTTGTATTGTAACCTCTTCAGGGCAGGGACCATCTCTTACTAGATATTTCTATGGAGCTCAGCACAATGGGTCCTTGATCACATTTGGGGCCTCTAGGTGCTACTGTAATACAAATAATAATTTGATAGACTGTAGACATGAACAGCAAGGAGTTAAATTTAACCTGTATTGTCCTCTAGGATGCTATGACAACATTCTTTTAACACTACCCAAGCCCCGTACAGAAACAATTTACAAAAGTACATATTGGCAAGTGGGACAGAAACAAACAGAACCAAAGGGAATATTTAATTTCCTTAACATTGACCTGCTCTGTCAGGCTCTGATACACATCCATCAATCTAAGACTCTTGTCTGAGATCTGATGCTCACTGACAAGCCGAAATTGAAATAACACGGATAGATATCTGCCTTTTGGAGATCAAAATGTACCAGTAACTGAATTTTCTAGGAAGTGCTTCTAGAACTTAATTATCCTAAAAGCTGCCAGGACCATTTAATGGAGAAAACAGAAGAGGGGCCTATACAATGCATATTAAATATATGTTAAAATGTAAATATAGTATCAAAAAGTAATTTAGCACTTATTTTAAGATAGAAAGGGTTTATACAACTTGTCAAACAATAACTAATAATCTTAACCCCCCTTTAAAGTTCCTAAATATTATGGAAGGCAGCGTGGGCCTACTGATAGGGCAAGTCACTGGAAGTCAGGAGACCTGTGGTCTGTTCCTAGCTCTGGCACTGGCCAGTTAGTGAGATACAGAGAGGTGAAGTATTTTGCCCTATCCGTAGAATGATGCTTACCTTCCTTTGAAATGAAAAGCACCATAAAGAAAGTATTAATTACCCCCTTTGTACAGATAGTGAAATGGAGTCTGCGACACTGAGTGACTTAACCAAGGTTACAAAGGGAATCAATGTCAAGCCCAGGATTAGATGAGTTCCTAGTACTCAGTTCTCTGATCAGCCATTTTGACAAAAAGGTGAGGATATTTTCTGTTGTATTAAATGAGAGAAAATATTTGTGGTTCAACTAATTAGCTGGAATCTAGACAAATTCCCAGTCAAAGTTTTGGGTTTATAGTTCAAAAGAACTGTTAGGAATTTTAATTTTAAAAAATCACTTACAAGCTCTAGATGACAAGCTTCATTTTACCTGTTCACAGTCCTGGGGCAGATAAGCTCCCTGTTTTCATTTCTGTCTCTCTTTAAAGCTTTGCCTTTCAGCCCAGAATACTAAAACAGTGACCACAGACACCTACTCCCCAAAATGGATTCTATTGTAAAATATAAAAACAATACAATTCAAATTACAGATAAATGAGTCTGATTTTGACTTCAGGGTACATTGGCTCAAGCCCTGTATTTCCCTTAAACCCTTCCAGGAGGATTTTTTTCCTAGATAAAAATCTATCATATATTCAAAATATTTTTGGCCTGTGTTATACACAAGGTCAGACTACATGATCTAATTATGCTTCCTGGCCTTACAAATCTATAAATATATGAATATTCACTTTTGCTGATGTATGTTTTCCAGGATGTTTTTGAAACTAGTTTATCACTTCAAGATTTTCCACCTGGTACAATGTAATGGGGGAGAGGGAGGGGGGAAAAAAAAGATCAAAAGGTCTATAAATGCGTCAAACTTTAAAATGCAAATCACCTGCCATAATGTTGCTGAGAACAAATCTTTCATTATCACCTTTCTGTGAAAGGTTCAAATTAGCTTGAATTAGTTGAAAAGAACAAGCAAAAGACAACAAATTTATCTTCTTGTGGGTTTTGTTACCTTTTAGATTTATTTGGCTAATTACACAATACTCTATTACTCAATTATTCCACAATGAATTCTTCAGGCAACCTATAAATAAATAGCAGTGATCACATAATGGTGTCATTACAGTTAACTGACAGATATGGCAATGTTGCTGAAGTGTTGATAACTATAGAAATGTTTATTTGTAATGCCAAACGAATCCTTATAAGCAGGACACGTTTTAATTATTACACTGTAGGCTAAAATAACTCTACCATTCTAAATCAATATATGACACTGGAAAATACAGACATCTTATATTAACTGTACATGTCAATGATCCTTTAAAAGTTATAATGAGCAAAGTATAAGGGCTAGGAATTTTTCTAGATGTCAGTCTTACAAACTTCTAATATTGTCTGTGACAAATAACATTTCTTTAGTATTTAGGGGTATATTCATGTAGAAAGAAAGGTCTTCTGCAAAATTCCATCCTCCCCCATCCCCAGCATCTACGTCACTTCCATGTCCTTCCAACTTACATTTTAGGCCCCAATTCTGCAATGAGCTACACAAAGCACCCCTGCTTCTGCGGCACATATCGCAGGATGGGTATCTTTATTCCTTACTCAGTTCAAAAGGTTTAAACTTTAAAGTTTAAAATGCTGAAACACTGTAAATACATTACTACAACAGAAGGAAATCTACATATATTTCAGAATTTTATGGAAGCAACCATTACTGTCATTTGCATTACTAAAAATGCCACTCCTTTCTGAGGCCAGCAAGTTAAAAGCTGTTGTGCCAGCAATGCATGAGTTATGGAGCCTTTCCTCTCCGGGTTACCAATTCAAATCCAACCAAGGTTTGCAGTGATATGACTGAAAGTGATCTCAATGGACTTCTTATTGCATAGAGATCCCTGTCACAAAAATCAGTACTCTAACTGGTGCCACTGGTAGGCTTAACAGAGAATTCATGGTCATGGATGGAAACTGAATCATCCTTCTGCTCTTAGAGCTGGCCTTTTTCGGGTGGGGAAGAGGCACGTTTATGGGAGAATGTGGGAAAACGTAGTATGGCTACTTCCTGTACTGTCCATTTTACATATAAACTAGGGCTGTCAATTAATTGTAATTCACTCAGGTGATTAACTCAAAAAAAAATAATCGTGATTAATTGCAGTTTTAATCACACTGTTAAACAATAGAATACCTATTGAAATTTATTAAATATTTTGGATGTTTTTCTACATTTTCATATATACGGTATTGTGTTGTAATTGAAATCAAAGTGTATATTATTTTTATTACAAATATTTGCACTGTAAAAATGATAAACAAGAAATAATAATTTTTCAATTCACCTCATACAAGTACCGTAGTGCAATCTCGTTGTTGTGAAAGTACAACTTAAAAATGTAGAAGTTTTTATGTTACATAACTGCACTCAAAAACAAAACAATGTAAAACTTCAGAGCCTAGAAGTACATTCAGTCCTACTTCTTGTTCAGCCAATTCCTAAGACAAACAAGTTTGTTTACATTTACAGAAGATATTGCTGCCCTCTTCTTATTTACAATGTCACCAGAAAGTGAGAACAGGCATTTGCATGGCACTTTTGTAGCCAGCATTGAAAGGTATTTGTGTGCCAGATGCACTAAAGATTCATATGTCCCTTCATGCTTCGGTCACCATTCCAGAGGACATGCTTCCATATTGATGACGCTCATTAAAAATGTGTTAATTAAATTTGTGACTGAACTCCTCTGCTCCGTTTTACCCTCATTCTACCATATATTTCATGTTATAGCAGTCTCAGATGATGACCCAGCACATGTTGTTCATTTTAAGAACACTTTCACTGCAGATTTGACAAAATGAAAAGAAGGTATCTATGTGAGATTTCTAAAGATAGGTACAGCACTTGACCCAAGGTTTAAGAATCTGAAGCGCCTTCCAAAATCTGAGAGGAACAAGGTGTGGAGCATGCTGTCAGATTTCTTTAAAGAGCAACACTCTGATGTGGAAACTACAGAACCTAAACCACCCAAAAAGAAAATCAGCCTTCTCCTGGTGGCATCTGACTCAGATAATGAAAATGAACATATGTTAGCCCACACTGCTTTGGATTGTCTTTGAGAAGAACCCATCATCAGCATGGACACATGTCCCCTGGAATAGTGGTTAAAGCATGAAGGGACATATGAATCTTTAGCACATCTGGCACGTAAATATCTTCCGATGCGGGCTACAACAATGCCCTAAGAATGCTTGTGGTCACTTTCAGGTGACAGTGTAAACAAGAAGTGGGCAGCATTATCTCCTGCACATGTAAACAAACTTGTTTGAGCGATTGGCTGAACAAGAAGTAAGACTGAATGGACTTGCAGGCTCTAAAATTTTACATTGTTTTATTTTTGAATGCAGTTATTTTTGTACATAATTCTACATTTGTAAGTTCAACGTTCATGATAAAGAGGTTGCACTACAGTATTTGTGTTAGGTGACTTGAAAAATACTATTTATTTTGTTCTTTATAGTGCAAGACTCATAATCAAAAATAAATATAAAGTGAGCACTGTACACTTTGTATTCTGTGTTGTAATTGAAATCAATATATTTGAAAATGTAGAAAACATCAAAAAAATTAAATAAATAGCATTCTATTAACAGTGCGATTAATTGCATGATTAATTTTTTTAATTGCCCGATTAATCACAATTAATTTTTGTAATCGCTTGACAGCCCTAATATAAACTAAGTACATGTCTTTGCCTAAGGCTATTAATCCATTCTGAGCACTTAATTACATTCATGAAAAAGTAGTATTCTCTCTTTTCTTTTTTATAGGTAGTTATATTAATTTGTATGTAATTTAATCTGAGTTTAAAAGTGCATGTGTAAACATTTGAATCACTACAAAGCAAGAGCAAAGAAGGTGATATATTGTGCCCAACATTTATCAAAAGAGGGGTTGGCTAGCATGGTGTTCTTTATGAGGGATGGGACCACTGGAAATTATTCCCCAGCACTCTTCATTTGTTGGAACCTGGATTTGTTAACCCTCTGGGGAGGCTGAAACCCCATTTTTTCCTTGGGTTTTTGAGGAAAGGGTAGGCTGAGGTCTTGAGCGTGGGTGTTGTAGAGATTTATGGTGGTAGCAGTTATTCACATTGTGCTTTTTAAGTCATGGGATAGGCACCCACAGTGCAATATATTTTGTATATAATGGAAGAAAAATAATAAACAATATTCACAAAAGTATACAGATAACAGTTAATGTGATGGACCTCATGACTTTTTAAAAAATAAGAAATATTCTATATAAAACAGAATAGTGCAAGGATTTTTTTTAAAGGAAAATAACTATATGATGGTGCACGTTCCTTGTTCTGCTATCAGCCCTAAGCACTAGAAACACGAGACTAGCATGTCCACTTGATATGGATTTCTCCTTCAGCCTGTCCACATGGAAAGGAGGAATGCCCCTGTTGTATTATCATAGATGAATTATATGGGCTAAAGATGTTAACATAACCCTGTCACTGTCCAACATTAAACAGTTGTAAACAAGGTTCAGGATGTGGTATACAGCCTGCTTAGTACCATGCAAACACACCATTAAATCATTTTAGCTTTTTATTAAAAGGTACAGAGAAGAAAGAAAAAAGAGCATTTGAAATGTAAAATATTAAATAGGGCTTTCATTTTAACTTTCCTTGTTCCCCTTTTTCCTTAACTGGAGAGAGTTTTTAGAAGGAAACACCCTTGTTTGACACTCTGTTAGATGGTATCAAGGATAGTAATAATTGTCCTTTTGGGGAAAAAAGAGAGAGGATGGACCTGTCATTGCTGCTGTTAAAATCCAATCCCGTTTCATCCCAGGTGGTACTTGGGATTTAGCTGGAGCTGGTGGAGGTGACAATGTTGTCTGGGTCCCTTTCTGGCCTGGACATCTCTCAGGATCAGGATGAAGAAGGTCCCAGGAGATGGTGGGGGTGGCAGTCATGATGGTGAAGCTCACTCCAGTAGCCAATATTTCTCCTTAAAGGCCCCACAAAGGGGACAGTGGGCAGAATAGCCCATCCCCTCATTATTTTGTTCACCA
The DNA here is from genome assembly GCF_965152235.1 of Eretmochelys imbricata. Classification (NCBI taxonomy): domain Eukaryota; kingdom Metazoa; phylum Chordata; order Testudines; family Cheloniidae; genus Eretmochelys; species Eretmochelys imbricata. The sequence goes on from NC_135574.1 coordinate 24,230,080, forward strand.
GGCCTAGTTTCTGACACAGCAATTTTGGTTCACTGATTTCTGGTTCCACATTTTTCTTATTTATCAAGAATGATCTTAAAGTAGTCCTTGAGTTATCAGTAAGCCTTTTAGTTTGGACTAATTCAGTCTCTCATCTTTTCCCATCATATTTTATCATAGGTTACTGTGACATCTTATGAACTTGTACATACTTTTTAGTTGAGCCCACAATTAGAGTAAATTTGTAGGCCTCAACATTACAACCTTCCCCTACCCTTCCAATCCTAGGACTCTACTGGTGTCCCTCTGCTAGAGCTCCACAGAGTTTTGGATATATGGCTAGGCATGTGATTAGACAGAACAGGGAATGAGCTGCCCTCTGTGACACCAACTGTGCAGACCTGCTGAACTGCTGCATGCAAATCAGTCAGGAGTTTCTATTGTTTGTAACTCTGGGCTGCCTACTGGCATGAATCCTGTGAGAGCTGTAATGCCAGCATGTACAAGTAGACTGCGGAGAGATACAGGCTTTTGGACAACAGAAGTAGTTATAAAATGTTCAGCTGCAATTTGGCAAATTAAATTGTGAAGCCTGCTCTCCTTATGCACAGTATCTAAAACCAGGGTTTTCCTCACCATATGCCCATCTGTGTATATCCTCAGGGTTCTGCGTAAGGAAAGCACTGTTTGCAAAAGGAAACAGTACACATCGCATAAATCATATAGATTACAGGAGATCATCAGTTATATAAAGAAAGGGGTCTTGATCATACCTGCAGATGCAGGTACAACTCCCATTGACTTCACTGGAAGCTGCGTGCATGAATCTATGGGATGATGATATACCAGGTGTTTTCCCATAGCTGTTCTTACACTCAGTAGTAAAATGCATGGGGCACAAAACCTCACCTAGAAGCTGTTGTCAAAGCAAATATTTTCAGTGATAGAAGATAGTAAAATTAAGATCTATTGACTCTACAAGCAAATATCTGTGCAGAAGATCTGGAATAAATACTGGGATATGTGCACATTACAATTATTAAATTATATTATAGTAGAACCCAATCTACCAATGAGGCAAGGATTCTATTATGCTAAGTACTATACTCACACACACGACAACATGGTATCTGCTCTACATGTACTGATAAAATTGAAGTATGGTCATGGGGAAATATCTGTATTTCCCCTTGTATAGCCAAATTCTCTACTCTCTGTATGGATTTCAAGTGGTGAGCAATATGAAGGTACATATAAAGATACGCAGAAAGGCATAGTTAGAGGAAACTGGTATCTGGATCTCTCTGCATGAGAGAGACCACTTCACCTACAACTGAAGTAGAGCTATCCAGCACAGAGAAATACTACATGACAATTTAGGATAGAAAGTGAAGAATGTACTCTCACCAGCTCAACTACAAGAGAAACTTAAGTAAAGCAAAATGTAATAAAACTGAAATATAGTCTGGATGTGGGGATAGCACACCTGCACCCAAAGAGTGCCATGGAGTCTTTAATGACCATAAGTTGTCACTCCTTCACCCTACAGCTCATCTGAAAGACAGTACCTCCAGGTATGTGCTGCCTTATGCCATACTGGGGCATTCGTTCGATAATGACTCACAGGAAAAAGGATCACTGACTCAATCTTCTGGAAGCAATGGTGTTTTCCCTGAAGATTTTTCACCCAAGGCCTGACCTAACTCACCACTTCTTCAGTTTTGAGCTTAAGCCTGAGCTGGTGTTGCATCCATAAGGCCTCGTCTAGTTCCACTAAAATCAGCACTCTTATTGGCTTCAGGGATTCCTGCAAAGTCATTGACCAAACTAGGTTCTACAGTTGTAAATATAAAAATCACTGTTACCACCAATAGAAACCAAGACAATTTTAAATGTCTGAGCTATCGCTAAGTATGTAGCACAGTATCAACAAAAGGAAACAGTTCACATAGCATACATCATGTGGCAACTGTAAAAGCATTTGTAAACTCAACTCTTGCTCCTTTTAAGCTTCAAATCCATGGGAGCCTTTCAGAAACTCATCTGAATAATGCAAATGTGGGGCTATACGCATATGGAATGGACCATCAACTATGCAAAATGTCCCTCCCCCACCTCAAAAACAAACAACTCTCAAATGCTTTACCAGAATTTAGCTATTGACAGATTTTCTTCTTTTTATATAAAAGAAAAATGTTAAATATATATATTTATATTCATATTCTGATCCTAGCAATGGTGTGCACATCCTGAGTGACAGGTTTCAGAGTAGCAGCCACGTTAGTCTGTATCCACAAAAAGAAAAGGAGTACTTGTGGCATCTTAGAGACTAACAAATTTATTTGAGCATAAGCTTTCATGAGCTACAGCTCACTTCATCGGATGCATGTAGTGGAAAAGTTCCTCACATGTTCTCGTCAACTGCTGGAAATGGCCCACCTTGATGATCACTACAAAAGACCCCCCCACAGCCCCGCTCTCTTGCTGGTAATAGCTCACCTTACCTGATCACTCGTTACAGTCTGTATGGTAACACCCACTGTTTTATGTTCTCTGTGTATATAAAATCTCCCCACTGTATTTTCCACTACATGCATCCGTTGAAGTGAGCTGTAGCTCACGAAAGCTTATGCACAAATAAATTTGTTAGTCTCTAAGATGCCACAAGTACTCCTTTCCTTTTTGCATCTTGAGTGACTGACATTCATCTTCATTGCATTTACTTTGAACAGAAAAGATGAACTCATGACAAATGCAACTTTAAGAGAATGATCAGTAAAAGGTTCCTAATCTCAGAAGGGGAGGGTTGAATTGAGCCCTGAGAATTTGTGAAGGCTGGTTTTCGGACTATTGCTGTTGGGATGAAATGTGAGATTTTCTATGGTGAGAAAGATTAATGGGAGCTGTTATTTGAGACAAGATAAGACCTTTTCATGTTGAAGAAGGTGTTAAACCCTGCTATATTACATCAATAGATAAAAGGAAGCTGCTGTTAGTAATATTACTGGAGCCTGTTGCAGCCTAAGTGTTACTGACAAAACAGTAAAAGTCAGTGGTGGATTTAGCACTCTCTCCTTCAGGAAACAAACTAATTTGCATTCTTAAAACTGCTAAAATGTGTGATATAACCAGCATGTACTACTGTTCACTCAGCTCCCAGGTTCAGATAATCTGCACATGTGAAACTCAGTTTATCAATAGCTAACCTTTTAATTTTATCCATTAAAAATGAAGATTGTGGGTAAAATTTTCAAAAGGGCCTTAATTATTTAGGAGCACAAGCCCCCTTCTCAAATATGATTTTAAGAACTTGGGGATGGGAGACTTAGGTTCCTAAATGCCAAAAATTACATCTGAAAAGGGCACTTGAGTCCTTTTGAAAATTTTACCCAGTGAAAATAGTTACCTATAATTTAGATCAGATACATGGATTTTAGTCAGTCATCTATTTTGGTTTATATCACAGTGAGTAGAGAGAAATTTATTTGAGCAACATCATTTTTAACAATTTTAGTTTTTATAGATATACATTTGTCAGGATATGTATGAGTGACAAAGCACCATTTATACACCCTTGTATTTTAAATGCAATGTGGTTAAATTTAGAAATTCTAGGTTCTAGCTACAAAGACTACCCAGTCCTAGGGTTTGGGGACAATCCAAAGTGAGGAAAAAGGTTTAATATTGTTCATGAATCCAGATCCAACAGACACAAGCTGGGAACTGAATGGACAACATAAAGGTTCTAATGACTGACACACACACACACATATATATATAAAATGGTCATTGTGGGTGTCATTATGTCAAAACTAATTTGTTGCTGCCTTCTCTAATCAGTCAGTGGTCTCTGAAGCAGGAAGGAGCAGTTTGCTTGGAGTTGAGGCAGCAAGACATCACAACGAAGGCCACAATGTATTTGCTTGCACCATCTCCATGTTGGACATACTATGGTTAATACACTGGTGATCTACAACAGCTTGACATGTTCTGTTTGAGTTACCATGAGTAGATCAATTTGAATGCCTTTTCATTTTGGTTATCTGGCCGATTCATCTCATTCACTTATACATGCTGCTAAAGAAATGTAACCCTTGTAAGAATTATTTCCTGCAGAGGAAATTTGCTATATTTCATATTACTATGTTTTGAGGGTTTATTTTAAGATTTTCCTTAAGGTGTATCGGGGTGGTTGAAAAGAGCAAGTTTGTTAGAGTAATCGTGGAAGTGCAGTACTGTGTGTGGTGTAGCCTGTATTTCTTTGCAAGATGTAGACTAGGTGTTGAAAACCACGGGGGGGGGGAGGGGGAGGGGGAGGAGAGGAAATCAGAAGCCCTTCGGCTTTAGCTTGTACGTGGGTTGCGCATCCATTATTTACCTCTATTCTGGATAGCAAAGCAGACAGCTTAGGAACTGTAAAAATAAAACACTAAGAAAGAGTATTGGCCCCAGCCATGAATTAAAACATGAGACAATTAAGAAAAATACCTCCGTTAGCAGCCTAGATAGAGCTGCTGTGACTTGACCGAATTTAGAAAAATAGTGCATTAGCATTACACCTGATAAAAGACCAAACTTGATGTGGAATCTGGACATTGCACTGGGGCTAAGAGTAGCACATAGCACAATTAATGCTTTCCTCTACTCAATGCAGAAGCAGTGTCAGCTGGGTTTTCTCCCTTCCCTCCAGAAAAAGGGGCCAAGTCTCCCCTTCCTTTGTGTTTTTAGCACAGAACTAGGCCCTAATTAGGCAAAGCTCTTTAGAACAAGCACACACAAGCCTAGATTCATAATACTGAGGTACCTAAGTCCCAGTTTTAGGCTTCACTGTGATTCACAGACTCCTGCTGAACCCTGTAGGCTCCTAAACTCACTTGGCACCTAAGTTTTTGCAGTAAAAAGTTCCCTCATTACCTATGTTTCTGCCTCTTGGCATGCACACTGCTGCCTCACTCTAGGCATCTAGAAAAGGAGTACTTGTGGCACCTTAGAGACTAACCAATTTATTTGAGCATGAGCTTTCGTGAGCTACAGCTCACTTCATCGGATGCATACCGTGGAAACGGTATGCATCCGATGAAGTGAGCTGTAGCTCACGCTCATACCGTGGAAACGGTATGCATCTGATGAAGTGAGCTGTAGCTCATGAAAGCTCATACCGTGGAAACGGTACGCATCCGATGAAGTGAGCTGTAGCTCACGAAAGCTCATGCTCAAATAAATTGGTTAATCTCTAAGGTGCCACAAGTACTCTTTTTCTTTTTGCAAAGACAGACTAACACAGCTGTTACTCTGAAATCTAGGCATCTAGACACCCAACTCCTGCATAAGCCTCAAAGTGATTCACAAACTGGGGAAGATAGGTGTTCACACACCGACCTGATGTGTGGGGCCCGATCTGGTAGCTGTGCCCAGAACAAGCCTAACATATTGTGTGAGTTCACACAAAACAGGCTGAGGGAGAAGAGGAGGAAGACCTCCCTCATAACTTTTAGCCCAGTGGTTAAGGTACTTACCTGGGCTGTGGGAGACCCCCAGATGATGAGAAAGGATTTGAAGAGGGATCTGTCATCTTGCAGGTCAGTGCTCTGGCCAGTGGGCTATGGATAGACTTGGAAGGATTTGAATTAAGTCATTACTCCTTGGGAGACATTGATTTATTTGTGTCAGGTGAAATCTAAGAAAAAAAATCATCCACTGATAGCAGCTGGCAAGTGTAGCCTTCCCCGTACGTTGCATCTGCAGGGATTCAATATCCCAACTGTGCAGCCGTGGAGGGAGCCCCCTGCAGCCTCACTCAAACTGAAAATTTAAAATGGATACAAATCAGAGAAAAAGGTTAAAAAGAAACATCAATATTATCTGTCAAATTTGCAAAATAAATAAATAAATAAATAATAAAATCAGATTCTGCCAAAACTAGCTAAGAGGTATTCTGATGTGGGGCTCCCTCAGTCTTTCCCATTGAAGCAGTGCCACTGTGGATAAATAACTAAAGAGAGTCACTGGGCCAGACAGCAAGCGAGTGCAAACATGAGAACAATTTTGTAACATGAACTATTAAATACAGCTGTTTAAACTGTATCATCCTCTGATTTTTCCCCCTCTTGCAAGTACAGTAAAGAGTGTAAACTTCTCTTCGCTAGTTTAACACTTACATTTTCCACAGAAATTAATCAAAAACCTAATACTTTAATAGAAAAAAGAGCCGCATTAAGTTAAAATCATGAAGAGATTGTTTTGGTACAAATTATATTTTGCAATATATAATTAACTACATTTTCAAACACTTAATTACTTTTATCCACAACATTTTGTAGGTAAAGAACATTTTGAAAAAAATTCAGATATAATAAGCATAATAAAGGTAAACACATATCTTGGTCTTCAGTACAAATGGTACAATTAGATACAATAATATGTAAGAACATTTTCTATGTCTAGATGTCTATTTTGAAGTCTAGTACTACCACAATCATTATTCAGTATAGGACAAAAGGTTCACTGGCCTAACAGTCTCCTAATTAGATTCAACATATTTAATGCAAGATGACAAAACAGAAAAGTAACATTTCTAACATAGGTGAGTTTCTTCGTTGGAAAGATATCCCAAGCTTTACTTAACAGATTCACCAGCACAAGGCTATATGGTCTGTGCCAACTCATTGCAAGGGTGAGCTGAACTGTCTTAGGATTATTTTCCTCTCACATTGGTGTATATCTTCACCAAAGTTGCTCCTGATAATGGAGTTACACAGGTGCAAAGCTTGTGAAAAGTAGAGATGAATCAGGCATTAGAAATCATATATTTCCTGTCTGTTTCACATGCCTGGACCTGAGCTGTAGGACTGAATGTGGCTCTTACAGGGATTCCAAGAATACACTGATTCCCAGCAGTGCTGGAATCTTTAATAGATATACTTTACATATCTGACCTCAATCAGCCAAGGAAGAGTGGGTTCAAATCTGAATCCTGACAAAATACTTACAAGGTATCATCCATCTATGCAGTTACAAAGGCCAAGCAAAATTCATGACTGTAGTGGAACATCCTCTGAGAACACCTCTAATGTCTAATAATCATCAGGCCCCATATTCCAAGAGGGAAAAATAGGAAAATGGTCACAAAATGGAGAGGACACTCATTTTAAATGCTTAATAATTCCAAATCTTATTCCATCAAAGCAAAAGAGTAGGAGCTGCATCTTTCTTGTTTTTCTAGGTAAAGAAAGTACAGTTCTTCTTCCAACATTCATTCAGTCTCCAAAATCAACGGGCAATTTTAAAAACAATACCTTCAAAAGATAAAATCATGACCAAGTAAAAAGATGACAGACAACCACACAGACAATTCTGTAAGTTACTTATAGCATTGGTCTCTCAAAATGTATTAGTCCTGACCTAGTCAACCACTGATCCCTACTCACATTTTCTAGTAACTGCATTTCATGATCACCTTTTCATATGTATACTAATGATTCTTTTGCTTCCTTCCTTTATGTAGCTAGAATAAATGCTATCATTTTCAGAAGTAGTTTTAATCACTTTCTCTTGCCACCTGGCTGGACCAAGGCTTGACCCTCCTAAAAAGTTACCGATCTTGAGTTTTCTGTTTAAATGTCTCTCTTTTCCATTCTATTTTATGTACTTATCACCTCCATTACTGTAGTATCTAAACATCTCACACTACTTAAATATTTTTACCTTCACAAACCCCTGTGAGGTAAGGAAATACTATTTCCCTCATTTTGGAGAAGAGGAACTCATGGAAAATTACTGTAAAGGAGCCATTTCTCCCCTTTCCTGGGAAATATATTGAAGGGAACTGTCCTGCAAGAGGGAAGGGGATTGATTAGTTGAGATCAGAGGTTTTTCTTCTAATTTCTACAAATTCTCTAAACCTGACATTATTCCTTCTTGATCAAAAAGTTTTCTTCATTGACTGCTAGCTATGATGAAGTCATGCATAACTTCATCTACCGCAGCAGTTCTCAAACATTTTGTATTGTGACCCCCTTCACACAGCAAGCCTCTGAATGTGACCCCCCCAAATTAAAAATAGGAGTGTGTGTTAATTTACTATTAAATTAATTTAACAGGGGCTCAGGCCTGTCAGTCCTGCCCATTGCCAAACCCCTACATGGGCTGACAGCTCGTGACCCCCACGTAACCACCTCATGACCCCCTAAGGGGTCACAACCTCCAGTTTGAGGGGTCATAACACCCAGTTTGAGAACCCCTGACCTACAGCCAATGGGGAATTCACTGGTGATCTGTGGGAATTTGTATTGTATTTTGGGATATGTAGTCCCATTGAGCTGTATCTCTGTATTAATGGATGAGAACTATTGTGTTGCTTTTTTGTTTTAAGTCTAATTTCAAGGCTCCTTTTACAATGATTTAAAATATGTCATGCTTGTAAATGAAGTTGCAATAACAAATTTAATTTTAGGTTTCCTATAATTTAACCTCTTCTCTGCTATTACCTAAAGGCAAGTCAAATCTTGCAGAGATTTCATGCTTCTTGTTCTGTAGCAAAAAAATGCCACCAGCTACAAACATTAATTTAATTCAATTACATTTAAATAAAAGTTTAGAGATAGCAATTACAGAAATAGAAAGCACCTAAAATACTCACTTTGAGTCCACTCAGCTGGCACTGATTCAAGTGGTTATTAATCCTTTTCTGGAACATGCATGTGTTCTAGCAGTTTATTACAGGACATGTCAGACAAATAAATTCAGCCACGCTGGACAAGCTCAACTGCTGAATTTATCTGGTCATTTATTTTAAAAATGCTCAACACCACTGGTAACCAAGTATTTGTAAGCCTGTTTTAAAGTTAACACCCGATCAAGAGAGTGGAGTACAATGGGGAATTTCAGTTACACAAAAGCTGTATCAGTTTGTCTTGCTGAGGACACCTGGTAGCAGCATAGCACACTGTAACTATATTATGAGTCTATCTTTACAAGCCGAAAGGCTAATTCTTCATTAAATAAACCTTACCCCCTTTGGAATAAAATATCAGTGTTGTATATTATATCCATGGCTATGGTGCTTATGGCAAGAAAACACTATACAGTCGTAAATGGATATCAGTGCATGTCAGCTGTACTCCAGGGACTGCATAATTTTGACAATGTTTACATTTCAAATTTCAGTACCAAGTAAGCAGGACTTCACAATGCTTTTTATTAATTAGGACTATGTCAACTTAGCAACACAGTGTCTCTTGAGCTTGCATATACCAATGCTATAAATATGAGGAGAGGAACTATGTAGGAGTTTTAGACACCAAGTTAACTGATTAGCATAATGTATTTTTTATGAAGTACTAATTGCTTTTGAGTCTTAGTTTAAGCCTTTCAGACAGAGGCAGGGGACTACCTACCCATACATCACAGTCGTCATTTTTGCTTTGTTGCAGAGAAGAACAGGAATCTAATCTTTTAAATGATAGTTCCCCAAGCCCAATACTGTTAGCTTCCACTACCGAGGCAGGTTTTGGAGATGCTTCCATTGACAAATTATTGCTAGTTATTTTTAAATTTGCCGCTTTCTCTCTCCGTTTAGTTGGAAGACTTGATCCCCCGTTACCCCTCTCTTTAGTGGTGTTTTCCTTCATCTGAGCTGGATTCGGTTGCCTCTGCTGTTTAATTCTATAAGTCTGATTTTTATCCATCATATTCCCATCATCACTGTCCTCACTAGAAGAAGGTCTCTCATGGCAAACACTCTTTTTAATGGAAGTTTTCCAAGTAGCTTGAGCAGAGAATTTTCTAATGTGACAGTTATCTGTGGCCTTTGCTAACTTCAGTGATTCACCTTTGGAGTGCAAAGGCTCTGCTGCTTGACTGCTCAAACCCACAGACTTTGAACAGTTTTGTTTGGGGTGTTTTTGCTCCATTTGTAGCAGATTGCCAGGTTTTTTGTACTGTTCCTGGTAATTTTGTATACTAGAGACCCTCAAATATTTTTCTGATAACATTTTGATTTTCTTTGTGGAGTCACTTAATTGAATTGAAGGATAAGTGGAAACAGTCTCAGGAATTGATGTTTCTTTCATTTGTTTCAACAACTGTAAAGGTTTTGGTTGCACTATGTTTAGAGACAGTGAAGTATCCTTCTGCACAGACGTCTTCAGAAATATTCGTTCTCTTAAAGGCAACTTCTGAAGCTGTCCTACCAGATCAGTAGGGGTAGGAACCAAATACTCTGCTCTGCTGCAAGGATCATCGGATTGTGTAGCACCAGAATATTTTGTGTTTTCTCTTGTTTTGTGCTGAAGTATACATGGTTGGCTTATACAATTATTAGATGCACCAAGCTCAGACACTGAACAACAGGCAGAATCAGCATGTGCTGGTGAAATACTGAAGGAGGTTCCTTCCCAATCAATGCCACTCAATTGTAGATCAGCTATTATACAGGAAACATAAGAGGATGATGCCTCAGGGAGTTGAGTAAACTGTGCTGCTGAAGTAAGAGAGTCATCTAAAACACTCTGATATTGAGTGTTGGGTGAAGCAGTTAGAGGAAGGGTAGATACTGGGTTTTGTAACTGCGCAATTACAGTGGAGAAATCTGCAGCTAAAAGGGAATCATTAGATTTGGAGACAATTTTCTGCTGCATTTGATTATCAGGAAAAGTTTTTAAATCTGACTTGCAATTCTGCTCAGGAAAGCTTTCACGTGTAGATTGCAAATTCATCAGAGACAGAAGATCAGTAACTTTACCATCGATATTTGAGTGTTCTTTTTCTTTATTTTTCTTACCTGAAAAGACAAAAAGACTATATATAAACAATAGGTGTTTCTTTGCTGTCAAAGTAAAAAACAAAAATTAACCTCAGCTGTTCAGAATTTATAATGCTAGCAGATGAAAAAGAGCAGGGTGAGAGAAGGAGATGGGATCTTGCTAGGGCCATAATCTTCCACTGAATATGATGTATAAACAGCTATGGAAGAGCTGATGCAGTCCTGAAAATATCTTTATTATTTGTGTTATGGCAGTACTCACAGAGTGCTAAGCACTAGTCAGCTTTCAAACTTACTTCTCTGTTTTTTTTCCAAAACTTCCAACTTTTCCACTTTATAGATGCCAACTATGTCAGGATAGGCAGACTGAAACAAAGATTCTTCCTCTACTGTAACCACAAAGGACTCTGTGGGCTGATCATCTGCTGTAACATAATGCTCTAGAAAATTAACAAAGGCACATTAGGGCTGAGGGCATGGAGAAAGGGAAAGGACCAAAGCAAGAACAATGCAGTTTCCTTGTCCTTACCTACAATTTTCAATATAAATGTCAGTAGCAGAAGATTACAGGCCAGACCCTGGTCATGCTAAGGCCCCTTTGCACCAGTCTGATGCGGGCAGTTGAGATTCTCCTATCCTGGGGGATTTTTTCATTTGAAGTAGTGCCACCATAATACAGGGGATATGCTGGGGCCAAGAAGAAATAAAACTGGAGTCCAATGTGCTGTCGTGATCCCCAAGCCAGTGTAAGGGGCATCTTTGCTCTCCTCCAACTGTGCACCAAGTGCTGCTCTGACACGCCTAAAGACTGCCACAGACAACTCCTCCCCCACCAAGGGTTCATTGTTTGCACTGTCAATCTGTTTGATTTTAAAAGTGTGTGTTTTCTGCATACATTCATAGAACAGTTGTCCAATCTGTACTACAGGTCACTTGTGCACATTGCGGGCTGCCCACTTCCTTTAAAGGCGATTTTTGTCCACTGTTTTTAGTTACATTACAGAATAACCCATGTGTTTACAAGACAGCACCAACCTGGTTTTTGCCATTCAATTTCAAAACAAGGAATTCCATTTTTAACACGTGTCTTGACTATCCTGTGAAACAAAAGCAGACATGGTACCAACTTCACTAAGTGATTTTGCTAAAGCAAGAAATATGAAAAATCACAAACCTATTGCAAAATTTTAATTTTATAATCCATGCAAATTAATCAGAGGGAAAAAAAAATCCTATTCCTCTATCAGTAGATTTAGTACAGATTCTAAAAATCAGAAAGATTTTCTTTTAAGATTGTAATTTTTTCTTTGGTGCGGGTAAATAATAAACTTCAGTTCTTGACTTTGAACATTTAAACAGACCATTAGTGAACGTAGAGGTCATAAACAGGTACCAGATGAGCATCACTGGAGAGCGAAGTCCCCTTCTCAAAAGAGATACAAAGGCAGTGATACTGAAAAACTTCCTCATACTGCCCTGCCTATCGCCATCAACCCTAGCATGTGGACGATCTGACACAGTAGTTGTGACTCAGTTCATTCACTTCTTGTGTCTCTTTGCTCAGACTGGAGAGTTTTGAGCCAGAGAGATATTGCTTGGGGGGCAATATTCATTTTATCTGCATTGTGCAGTTTATTTAGGGGTGGGTGTGTGTGTGTGTACATACGCTGCCGATGCTTTTTTGTTACACTGACAGTTGCAACTGAGCAGCCATCAGATGATCACTGCCAATAGCAAAATTAAGTTGATTTGAACCAGCAACTTAGAGGTTAAAAAGTTCCACATCCTACTAACACTCCTACAAACCACTCAGTCCCTGCTTCCAATATTTCTTTGGGACAGAATTCTGAATAACCACGACTGATCCTGCAAAAACTCACCTTACCGCTTGTGCTATTTCACATCTGTGAGCAGTCCCACTGAAATCAATGGAACTACTCACAATAAAGTAAAAATGGGTAAATGTGTGCTGAATCAGGTTTTAGGCACTAATCCTGCATATATGGAAACTGGATGTGCTACACAGAAGCAGAAAGGGAAATTACTATGCTATGTAGTAGGCATAACTCTGCTCAGTGGTGGCTTTGCACCCATGCAGGAAAGGAGAAGTGTAATCAGATGTGTTTGGGTATCCATGAGGGTGCAAGATTGGTGATGAGATTGTCACAGGTACATACTGGCAATGTGTGTGGGTATATCATCTAAGCAGTGCATAGCCTCTCTGCATCCCCTTTTTTGCTGAATTGGTACTAGAATTTGATGGTAATACTGAACTGAAAGTTTAACAAGAGTTAGACAATAATGATATTCGTTCTTGACAAGAAAGTATAGTAAAATTCAACAGCAAGACCATTCACTATTAGCCATAACAAGAGAAAAGCCAGTAGGTATGACAAGAACTTCAGCTCCCCAGCTGCAAACTGTTACCCACTAAGATTTATAGACCACAGGCCTGATTGTGCATGGACTTCAATGAGCAAAGACTCATGCCCATAGTGTGGTATCTCATGTATAGTCCCATTGAAGTTGAGGAGACTATGGCTAAAAGTGAAGAATCATGATCTATAAACTAGCATTAAAGAAACTTTTGTACACATTTTACTTTACACTTTACTTTTGTGTAGCAGCAATGACAGAAATGTGACACTGCATTAAGCTTTTACCATTTTCAAAAGGCAGCACATAACTTAAGGATGAGGTAAAAGGGGGAAGTAAATTTTACTTCATAAGTAATAAGATTTTCTCCAGCAACAAAAGTGAACAGAAATATGGAGTGAATTCAAAAACTTCACAGATTACGTTACCGTATTGCCTGCAGTTGCTCTGTATCTGTCTGACCAGACTTTCTTTTGATCATGTCATAGCGTGTCAACAGTGACAACAGTTTCTTGCATGCATAGTGTTTGGTCCATTCCATCTTCTCAAAAGCAAATCTCTGTTAAGAAACACAACCTTAACACCTTCTTACTTTGTTGTTACAGTGTCCTTAACAGTTATTTCAATGGACACTTTAAATATCTATTATGTTTTATACATCGGTTCAATACCCACCTTATGGTAAGACACTAATGACCTCTCAGTGCAAGATGGCAGAATAATGGACATCCATAAGAGGATAGATATAGCAGCCTGCTCATCTGAGAGTTAAGGGAGCAGTTGTATAGTAGCAGCAGGAGGAATGGGAAGGCCACATTGAAAGCTAAAAATTTTCTCATCAGATTCTGATAACGTATCTCTCCCATGCATGCACCCCCACAGATTTTTATCACATTCCACTAGAGTACTCATTAATGGTCCATTGTCTATACATCATTCTTGTAAACTCTGCCAGTAGTCTGAGAAGGTGGAACATCGAAACAGATCTTCTGCCCTGCCAGGAAAGGTGAGCCTTAACATTAGCCTTGGAGATGACCTAACCAAGAAGGGTATAGTTTCCAACTTCTGTACATCAGCCCCAAAACAAAATTCAGATGGATAGTTCTCTTTTATGCCACAAGAATCCACTTGATAAGATTGCACATTTATGTTGCTGGGTAGTCTGTAAGTCAATCTAGAAGAGTCATTGTCCCAATGGACACTGAGATCACCCGGCACAATAAACCAGGGAGAATTCTTTTCTGGGCACAAGAACATAATCACTCACTCAAGGCATAAAGGGCTGGCATATTTCTGTGATTAGCACTAAATGGCATCACCAATCTTTGCATTGTAAATATCAGTCTCAAATTTTATCTACAGACTTATAGACAAAGCTGTTCTACTGTAAGGTGACCTCTTCAACTGTGTTGATTAAATATAATTTCATGTATATATTTCAATCATGTGTCCTTTTGTATTGATAAGAGTACAACTAAAACACATCTTAGAGTTTGATTAAATGTATAAATGCAGAGTTCTCACTGGTAGGCTACTGGTAGTCAGCCTAGTTCAACAGCACAATGAAGGCATCATTTATAGCACTAATGCTTAGAAGAACAATATAACATCAATATCGAAACAGATTTCTTGAAAGAAGAGACCAGCGGTTCACTTTTTTTTTTTTAAATAATATATGATGCAGCTCTCTTTGCTACAGATTAGCAAATGGACATTACAATGTGTCCTTTTTACCAACCCATGACAGTTGCCACCAAATTCTCTTTTATTCTGTCCAGTTTCTCTCATGTGTTCTCTGCCCGCTCTCTCCCTTGCATGCTTTCCTTCTCTCTGTAGGGATGTTATTTTCAGGTATTTCCTGGCCCCCCATTATTTTCTTGTTTAATAGATCATCCTCCTCCTTTCCCACTAGGCAGAAAGCTACATTCTGCTCACTCCTATGGAGCTATCTATTAATGGTCCAGATCTGTAACTACTGTAAGTCATACTAGTTACACTGAAGACAGTTGTGCTGTGCTGTTTTACACCAGATGAGGATCTCACCCATTGTACTGGAAAACAGTGTTAATGATACATTGATCTCTCTCTCTCACGCACACTGTAGGCTGATAAAAATCTACATCCACTCACATAACCTCAGGGGAGCATGCCAGGGCAGATCTTTGAATTTTTGGGATGATGGACTGTCACCGAAAAGCCTTCAAATTTGGTAGGTGGCAATTCAGAACTGGTAAGTGAGGACCAGCTGCCATAACTCAACTATTCAGGACAGGATGTGAAAAGGAAATTCATATCTAGCTAAAGCTGCAGTAGTTGTGAGTGACCCTGTTTTCCTGTTTCTCTCACTACATTGTCCCCTTCTACAGCTATTCTAAGGCCTTAATTTCAGATTTCCAAACAAATATGTATATTAAGGTTGTAGCAAGGTTCTTTCATTCTTCCCACTAATAAAAGTTACTAATTAACATTAATATTCTCAAGTGCATTGCATACTAACAAATATAACATGTCAAAGAGCTGGATTCTCTATGTATCATTCTGTACCTGAAAGGACAATAAATTTGGCCTCTGGCACTCCATTATCCTGACCAGCTTGTTTTTGTTTACAAGAAATTCTTCAATAACCTTGAAATAAAGCAAAAAGAGAACACTTAGAAGAAAGTTAGCTGAAAATCCAATTCACTAATTCAAAATGAACCTTTAGCAGGCTTTTTAGTTACCTCAGAAAATGGAAAGCCCTCACAACCTCTAGCTTTTCTGCAAGTAAAACATACACATTAGGAATAGGATAGAAATGTGTGTGATGCAGGACTTGCATGCTCAACCTGCACCTGAAAGCAATGAGGAGCAGTTCATTTTGAAGACATTCCTACTTTCTGATATTGTCCTCCACTGCATTTGTCTGTTTCGCTCGCTCTGAACAATGCCACTCACAAGGGCAGCAGTATGGGTAGTCATGGGGTTCACAGTACTTAATACTTCCACACAGTTTACATCCACTGAGCTTATGGTCCTTACAAGAGCCTACAGAAAAAGGAAGAAAGAGAACGATATGAACCATGTTTCTCAAACTACACTAGTGTTTCATAAAGTTGAAAGAAAAGGATTACTTGTGGCACCTTAGAAACTAACAAATTTATTTGAGCATAAGCTTTTGTGAGCTACAGATCACTTCATCGGATGCATTCAGTGGAAAATACAGTGGGGAGATTTATTTACACAAAAAACATGAAACAATGGGTGTTACCATACACACTGTAACGAGAGCGATCAGGTAAGGTGTGGGGTGGGGGGGGGGAACCTTTTGTAGTGATAATCAAGGTGGGCCATTTCCAGCAGTTGACAAGAATGTCTGAGGAACGGAAAGGGGGGGGGGGGGCAGGAACAAACTTGGGGAAATAGTTTTACTTTGTGTAATGTGACACATCCACTCCCAGTCTTTATTCAAGCCTAAGTTAATTGTATCCAGTTTTCAAATTAATTCCAATTCAGCAGTCTCTCGTTGGAGTCTGTTTTTGAAGTTTTTTTGTTGAAGTATTGCCACTTTTAGGTCTGTAATTGAGTGACCAAAGAGACTGAAGGGTTCTCCGACTGGTTTTTGAATGTTATAATTCTTGACATCTGATTTGTGTCCATTTATTCTTTTACGTAGAGACTGTCCAGTCTGGCCAATGTACATGGCAGAGGGGCATTGCTGGCACATGATGGCATATATCACATTGGTAGATGTACAGTTGAATGAGCCTCTGATAGTGTGGCTGATGTGATTAGGCCCTATGATGGTGTCCCCTGAATAGATATGTGGACAGTTGGCAACAGGCTTTGTTGCAAGGATAGGTTCCTGGGTTAGTGGTTCTGTTGTGTGGTGTGTGGTTGCTGGTGAGTATTTGGGGGGCTGTCTGTAAGCAAGGACTGGTCTGTCTCCCAAGATCTGTGAGAGTGATGGGTCATCCTTCAGGATAGGTTGTAGATCCTTGATGATGCGTTGGAGAGGTTTTAGTTGGGGGCTGAAGGTGATGGCTAGTGGCATTCTGTTATTTTCTTTGTTGGGCCTGTCCTGTAGTAGGTAACTTCTGGGTACTCTTCTGGCTCTGTCAATCTGTTTCTTCACTTCAGCAGGTGGGTATTGTAGTTGTAAGAACACTTGATAGACAGAGACAAACACCTACAAGATCTCTGAGGGGTTGGAGCAAATGCCGTTGTATCGTAGAGCTTGGCTGTAGACAATGGATCGTGTGGTGTGGTCTGGATGAAAGTTGGAAGCATGTAGGTAGGAATAGCGGTCAGTAGCTTTCCGGTATAGGGTGGTGTTTATGTGACCATCGCTTATTAGCACCGTAGTGTCCAGGAAGTGGATCTCTTGTGCGGACTGGTCCAGGCTGAGGTTGATGGTGGGATGGAAATTGTTGAAATCAGGGTGGAATTCCTCAAGGGCTTCTTTTCCATGGGTCCAGATGATGAAGAGGTCATCAATATAGCGCAAGTAGAGTAGGGGCATTAGGGGACGAGAGCTGAGGAAGCGTTGTTCTAAGTCAGCCATAAAAATGTTGGCATACTGTGGGGCCATGCGGGTACTCATAGCAGTGCCGCTGACTTGAAGGTATACATTGTCCCCAAATGTGAAATAGTTATGGGTGAGGACAAAGTCATAAAGTTCAGCCACCAGGTTTGCCATGACATTATCGGGGATACTGTTCCTGATGGCTTGTAGTCCATCTCTGTGTGGAATGTTGGTGTAGAGGGCTTCTACATCCAGAGTGGCTAGGATGGTGTTTTCAGGAAGATCACCGATGGACTGTAGTTTCCTTAGGAAGTCAGTGGTGTCTCGAAGATAGCTGGGAGTGCTGGTAGCGTAGGGCCTGAGGAGGGAGTCTACATAGCCAGACAATCCTGCTGTCAGGGTGCCAATGCCTGAGATGATGGGGCGTCCAGGATTTCCAGGTTTATGGATCTTGGGTAGCAGTTAGAATACCCCTGGTCGGGGATCCAGGGGTGTGTCTGTGCGGATTTGTTTTTGTGCTTTTTCAGGGAGTTCCTTGAGCAAATGGTGTAGTTTCTTTAGGAAATGGCCCACCTTGATTATCACTGCAAAAGGTTTCCCCCGCCCCCGCTCTCCTGCTGGTAGTAGCTCACCTTACCTGATCACTCTGGTTACAGTGTGTATGGTAACACCCATTGTTTCACGTTCTCTGTGTATATAAATCTCCCCATTGTATTTTCCACTGAATGCATCCGATGAAGTGAGCTGTAGCTCACGAAAGCTTATGCTCAAATAAATTGGTTAGTCTCTAAGGTGCCACAAGTACTTCTTTTCTTTTTGCAGATACAGATGAACACGGCTGCTACCCTAAAACCTGTCATATACCCATATACATGGGTATATCACCAAAAGCTGCTGTATACAGAGCTAAGCACACTAGCAATACCAAGTAATAGTTACAATAAAAATCAGATTTTTCTTGTTAGTTCAAATGTTGCAGAATGTTATTCTGGAAAATTCTCTCTCTAAAGGCCCACAAACATCATGCATACGTGAGATAGTGACAAAACTGTGGAATGAAAGACTCTCTCTCTCTCTCTCTCTATCCCCTCCAAAAAAAAAATATTCTTGCTGTAAGCAGCATTGGGTTTGAACAGAGTCCTTGAGACTGAATGCCACTTTAAAAATAAAATCCAGATAGTGAGAGGAATAGCAATGCAAATCTTCTCTGCTAATATATCTCAATCCTGTCAATGGAGGGCCTGCCAGCATGAATGACTGAGCCGTTCAGTCTCAATGTCAGTTCAGTCTTTGCCCTCTTTCTTGACACTGCCAAAAAGGTACCAACTATGATGGCAGTTTGTGATGTATACACCTGCCCAAACTAGACCTACACCGCCTAACAGCAATTCACTGTTAACAACTTCTGCACACAACAGGGCCTAGGCTTGTACCAGTGGCCTGCCGGTTAAAAAAAATAAAAAAGTTCTTACTCCATCACCAATCCGCAAGAGAGACCTTTTATACTTTTTAAAGAAACATAATCCAGAAGTTGAGACCTACATAAAAAGCAATTTTTAATGCAAGTGATTTAAAATATTTTAAAGGGCATTATCCTTTTTAAAAAGGTATTATACTTATAAGGCTCCAGAATGCAGGGCAGCATCATTACCCAGGGGCGCTGGTTGGGGGAGCAAATAAAATGTATCTCAAATTAAAACAAAAATCTACCCCTTTTCATACTGACCTGGATGATGGCACACAGAATAATGAGTCATCTTGTTAACTGTTAGAGCAGATGCATTACCACATTGAAGCTGTCCTTTCCATTGATCAAACCTAAAATTATATTAGAAATGTTAATGTAATGCAATCCCATAGCTTATTCATGCAAATTCTACCACTTAAGTTAAATATGAGGGAAAAAAATCATACCATCTAATTCATCCTCTTAAAACTATCCAGTTTTCCATTACACAATTTGTTTGCAGTAAATGTACTTTTGAGTATGTACTATGGATTATTGGGATGTCTAGCTTTAAGACTCATTGGGGCAACAGGGCAAGTCATACCAGACAACATTAGGATCTAAAGCCCATTAAAGTCAACGAGAGTCTTTCCAAATTGCTTTTGTGGTCTTGGGATCAGGATCTACCTGCTCTGATCCTGCAAACATGTATACGTGTGTTGTTGTTTGCAAGAATAGGGACTAGGAGTTTATGCAATTTTAAGCAATAATTAACTTTAAAAAGATAGTTTGCCTGGCAGAATGTATTGTTTGAATACACAGCTGATCATCATGTAAGTAATTTAATATTTTGTTTCCTTAAAAATTAAAACATGAGTAGTGTAGACTCAGGTTCAAACTGCATCATAATACTGCCTTTCAATAAGATAATTTAAAACCCCGAAATATTTTAGGAGACAAGACAAACTTTAACTTTACCTCTGGAGTAAACTTTGACCTCGCAAAGTCTCAATTAACTTTAAAGCCTGTTCTTTTCCAACTCCTGGCACTCCCTTTTAGAGAGAGAGAGGGAAACATGGCACATATTAAAGTTTAAACTAATGTAAAACATTGATATCTGTTAGGTGTAATCTAACACGATTTTGTAGTCTTTCACACAAACTGCATCCCAAACGCTTTACAGAATCCATGCATTAAAAAAGAAAAAAAGAAAGAAATTCAGAGGTATGGGTGGGGGTACAAAAATTGGTTTTGACTAAGATTTGAAATGACCAATAAGACAGACACAAACAGGAAGGTAGTTTTAAATGACAGGAGCTGCAGAAGAGGGTCTTGCACTAACAGAAGAAGAGAGAGATGGTACCAGTATTAGATGACAGGAAAGTAAAGTAGAGAAAAAACATAGTGACAGACAGGAGCAATTTCAAGAAGGGTTGTGTAAACCAGGAGGGTAATTTTCAACTGTGTGTCTTGATGTGACTGGAAAGACAATCAAAAGAGAAGGTCACATTTGTTTACATGTCTCAGTAGTGGAATAACATTCTCATCAGCAGAGGTCTGAGAAGCTGGGACTTTGAGGAGTTCCACGGAGAAGGGAGCTTCTATTGTCTTGATAAAAAGAGATAAAGGCATGGGTTTGGATTTCAGAGAGACAGTACACACCATAATTTATTCACAATATTGTGGAAGGGGTGGAAGACAGGCTAGCAGAGAGGCAACGGAGGGAGCTGACAGCCCGGGCTCTCAACTCTGCTCCTTGTCGGGAGCCCAGCTGCACCGTGGGCTTCCAGCTACCTGCCAGAGCTCCTGCTTCTCCGTCAGGAATGGGGCAGCCACCTGGGCTCTGAGTGGGGAGCCCAGGCAGCCGGCAGCAGCCCAGCTGGGAGTGGGGAAGACTTTCTTGTCAATTTCATAGCTCCAGCAGGGAGCTATGAAATTGACAAGAATGACAGCCAACAGCCAATGTAAGTAAACCAGTGTCTACATGGACACCGTCACCCTAACTACACTGACATAAGCCCTACGTCTCTCAGGGAGGTGGAGTTATTATGTCGGTGTAGTAGGGCACTTACATGAGTGGGAGCAAGGCTGTAGTGTGTACAATAACATAGTTATGTCGATGTAAGCTACCTTATGTTGACCTAACTAACTGTGTAGCGTAGACCAGGGCTTAGAGGCATTATGCCATTGATTTACAAGCAGAATTCCACATTATTTTTTTAAGCACTGAAACCAATGGCATGATGTGGCCCTTAAACAGTCAAATGGCCAAAACAGAGTTGTTTTGAAATCATGCTAAAGCAGAGATTTACGTCCTGATTCACCCAAGCACTTTAAAAACACACTTAAGTGCTTTGTTGTATTGGAGACTTAGATGAGAAGACAACTCAAAAAATTAAAGTGAGGGGCCTATAAGAAAAAAAAATAGTTTGGTAAAAAAATGTTTGGAATCTTTGAAGAGTAAGGCCAGAGTGCAAAATGTTTGGATATTGGGAAATCCAAGGCAACAGAATGAGAATCAGCTTGTGTTAATGGAGAACTGAATTCCTGAACTCCTGACAAACTTGAGTTTGAGAGAGTTTAAAGACAGAAGGATTATCTAGTCTGACCTCCTGTATACCACAGGCCATTACATTTTCAGCTATATTAATCCCAATGACTTTAGACCAAAACATCCAATCTCTATCACATGGGATGATGATCTACTAACCAAACAGTTTTGTTTTAATAGTTTAACTCTACTGTCGCTCCCTCCATCCCCTTCCCCCAATTCCTAATTTGATAATGACTGCCCATGTATTGGGTAAAAGTAGTTACTGAAAAATTGTGTGTGGCAATAAAATGTATACATCTTATTAAATTAAGTAGCTAGTTGGTACTACACTGACATAAACTTAAGGGCCTTATGTTTGTATGACAGAAGTGTGTCCTATCAAATATTTTTGTATAGGTAAGAGCAACTGATCACTTCAGATAAGCTTAATGCATGTTAATTAAGGCTTTAAACAAAATAAAGACAATTTACAAAAATGGTAACTCAAATTGTTCATGCCATATATGAGCAAACAGTAGTCCCAAGAGCTCTACTATGGAGGCATTTACTGACAAAGTAAATGAAACAATGATTGCTACTTTAATTTTGATTTTTTATAATCCATTGTTCCTGTGGAACCACTGGCGTGCATGACTTTTTACAAAGTCCTTACTCCGAGGAGCTTACAGTTTACAGAGTACTGCTAAATTACATGGCTTGAATTTGCAGCACAAACATAGGTTATATCATTAGCATAATGAATAAATTGATAATTCAAGAGGACTGGGGAGCTGTAGAGTTGCAGCTGAATAAACTGGATACATAACTGTATAGCTTGAATACACATTTAAAAATCAATTAAAAGTTTGTCACTGGACTGTGGCCAGCTGCTTAGGCATCTAATTACAGCATGTCAATCTCCAACTACTTCTAAGGAATGTATCATTTCAGAGTAACTAACTACGAATATGGAAATAAATGGTTATAGTCAAAGTAGAATGAACCACCTCTTATTTCCTTTTAATACTACAGTTATCAGGAAGCCACTCCAGAAGATAACCAGTTACAACTTCTTGAGGTTTAGAAGCTTCCTCTGAGAAACTAAACAATACTCTTCAATGGCTAAGGACAACATGAATGAGATAGTCAGGTTAAATTTATTTTTGATCTGTATTAGGACTCTGGTATCTAATTAGTGCATCTCAGGTTTGGCCTTGAAGGATCTAGTTGTGCTTGGCTCTCAGTAGAGGTATAGTTTTGTCTCTGTTGAGGTTACCAGATCAGGCTTGTCCTATCTAGCTCTTTCTTCCTATGTCTGGTCATACAGTACTGGCACAGCTGGTCTTTAAAGTACAGATTGCTTCTCAAGTACTCTGGTCAGCATCTCTGGCCTATGTAGTCTCTGGCTCTTCACAAGCCTTTCATTAGGTTTTCTGACACCTTTATATCAATACATCTTTCCTGATCTATCATATATTAATGATTTGCGGTCTCTCAGGTACATTTGGTCTATAAAGTGCCAAACACTCTCATGATGCTTCAGAAATACCACCACCACAACAGCTGCCTCAGAAGAAGACTGGTAAATATCAATTCTGATCACAGCAACTTAGCTAAAAAGCTGTTGTACATAAGAATTGGGTGGTGTTGCTAGTCCCCGGCCCCTCCCTGGCTGTTCCCCCTCCCCCGTAGCCAGGCCGCTGCACGGACACTGCTCTGGCCCGCTGCTCCTACCAGGCAGCGTGGGAAGCACAGCTGGCTCCGGCTGGGCGGCGGGGTTGCGAGCTCCTGCTGCTCTGAGCAGCATGGTAAGGGGGTGGGGAGCAGTCAGGGAGCAGTTGGATGAGGCGAAGGTTCGGGGAGGGGGGCGTGGTCAGGGGATGGGGAACAGGGAGGGTTGGGAGTCCCGGTGGGGCCCGTCAGGGGGTGGGGGTGTGGGATTCTGGGGGGCAGTTAGGGGCGGGGGGTCCCGGGAGGGGGCAGTCAGGGGACAAGGAGCAGAGGGCGGTTGGATAGGGAGTGGGCGTCCGGGGGGGATGGGGGGTAGTCAGGGGCAGGTGTCCTAGGAGGGGG
This sequence comes from Eretmochelys imbricata, assembly GCF_965152235.1. NCBI lineage: Eukaryota > Metazoa > Chordata > Testudines > Cheloniidae > Eretmochelys > Eretmochelys imbricata. The sequence goes on from NC_135574.1 coordinate 24,253,751, forward strand.
TAGTCAGGGGACAAGAAGCACGGTGGGTTGGATGGGTTGGGAGTTCTGAGGGGGGCAGTTGGGGGCAGGAAGTGTGGGGGGGAAACAGGCTGTTTGGGGAGGCACAGCCTTCCATACCCAGCCTTTCGTACAGTTTTGCAGCCCTTGCGCCAAAAGGTTTGCCCACCCCTGCTTTAGATAGTTTGTGAGGCGTTTAAAAGCCCTTACTGCTTTCTATGTTTTCAAAGCCATCAGAACCCTGCAAGGTGCATGTTGCATATAAATAGTACACATGGCTATTTGGACCCCACTGTGAATGTGGCTCCTTAATATTATGTTTCTTCACCTAATTATTTGGTTTACGTTTTAAAATAATAAAGACAGAAGCTGCTATATGGACTCACTCCCTTCCTCACGCCCTTCATTCTAGTCTTCACTCTGGAGGTTTACTTCTTTTCTGACTTCTGTTTCATTCTGTGGTTCTGCCATCTTTTTCTCAGAGATTTTTTCAAATTGTAGATGACTGTGCCTCCCTTATCCTATCAAAATTATCATCATCTACATCAGGTCAGAGCAAATAACTGGTGGAACGCAAGCAGAGCCAAGTAGAGTTGGTTCACAAGCCTTTCATTAGGTTTTCTGACACCTTTACAAGGCTAAAAGATGTACTTTCTTAATCCTGTTATGAAAAACATTAAATGCTAATCTTGCCCTGACAAGCCCTAACCTTCATAATTTTGCTATTTAACTCTCAGCTCCAGAATCAGAGCAATTCTTCCCAAATATGATTTTATATTTTCACGTTTCCTGACACTGAAAATAAAGTTAAGAACCCTACAATACATTGAAAACACAGGCTAAGTTCCTCAAAAGACTGATACCTGTGTTTTCAGAGGAGGATACAAATTCTCTCTCTATTGACAAATGTGATGTGTACAGCACAGATCAGTTACATAATTTGTTTTCAGATTTCTTTTCTTTGCATATTAGAAATATCTCTTGCAGAGATAACCAAAGTAATATGAGTATGAGCGAGCAAGCACACGTGTAGGAAAAAAGAGGAGTTGTGATTGCTTTTCTGCAAAGCCTTTTGGCTGACAACTCAAGATGTTCAGTCATAAGAAGCCAGCCAGAGAGAGACTGCAGAAAGAAAAGTGAGACCTTTTCTGGAATGGTGCAGTTTTCTGCTTAGCTCTTTTTTGATATTTCACCCAAAACCTATTCCCTCAGGTTTCTAAGTTAAGATTTCAGCAGTAGTAGCTAAGGGTCAGTAGTATAACTCTTTCTGGGAGGTCCTGTCTTCATTCACTTTTACTGAGCTGCAATACTTCTAGAGCCTTTTTGACTATTACATAGCCAACTCACTTCAGAACCACATAAGAACCCAGTATTTCAGAAGCTCCCAGTCCATTGTACTATTTATTAAATCAGAGGTTCTGTTTTTTCTTTGGTTTTCTTTTTGCCTACAAAGCACTTCATTAAGAAAAGGAAATCCTCTCCTGGATAGTCCCTTCCAAAAACACAAATGTCCACTGCTTGATTCTCAAATTCTTCGTTTGATTCCCATAACTTAATCTTGGTCTTTGCATACTATACACCAGTACATATAGCAGAATTGTTTGTTATTCATTGTGAGACAATTAAATTATTTTTTAAAAAAAAAAGTCAGAATTGTCTACCAAAGAGGTCCCACAGACGACTGATGCTCCATGATCCAAAGCAGAGGTTCTCAGGCAGGGTGTGAGGTATGTCAAAGTTTCTAGGGAGGGCAAAACAAGTCTTCTGATAATGCAATAAGTAAAGTAAAAGCGTGTGAGACACCCAAGCACCAGAGGTCATAATGCCACTTACTCAAATATGGCCTGTCTTGACAGAGGGGTGGCGGGACCAAATTTGAGTGAGTGGTGTTGCAACTTGTGGTGCTTGACCCCCCTAATCTGAACAAACAATGCCATCTAAACACTGAGTGCTAGGTGGCAGTACCTTCTCGCTATTTTGGGGAGAAGGGGCTCCAAGCTTTTTTTTAAAAAAAGGAGCTCAGGTGGGGTGATTCAAAAAAGTTTTTAAACACCTGATTTACAGACACCATCAACTTGAAACAAAAGTCATTTTCTTTTGGAAATTTTATAAGTTATTCCTGAGCCTTGGTCTAGAGTAGAAAGTAGTACCCGAAACACTTGCCTTTAAAAAAAAAAAAATTGCAGGAACATTACAGGGGAGGGAGAGAATCTCTCTATTTGAGTTTTTGTTCTGGAATTAATCCTGAGCCTCAGATGTCAATGGCAAATTTCCCAATGACTTTGTTAGAGTGAGATTAGTGAATATGTGCAAATTAAACTAAACAGATAGTGTAGGACATGTTACACCTCCCTGTTTGAATGATATGCCTCTGCCATGTAACTCAGTACATTCTAATCTGCAATGAGCTTCAGCTCTCAAAAGGATAATCTTGCATATTTGAGAGACTAGGGTTTAGCACAACTCAAGAGCCATTCTTGGTTGAGTGGAAGTGGCAGACACAAATGAGGTTTTAGTCTGGTAAACTGGATTTGGGATCACTGCACTTCACCTGGAATGAAGAAGCAGTTGGATAGACTAAACATCATAACAGCTTCATAATGAGGTGCTCATTGCCATAGTTTGCAAAGAGTAGTGCACATCAATCTTACTGGCAGCTTTCATTTCAGCTCATCTTTTTCTAGTCAAGAGCAGCAGTACTTACAAACTGAGACTATTATTTCCTCTCAACTTCCTCTGCATGCATTCAAGAAGCAGTTTCCAATGAAATGTCAGGATATGCAGTATCAGGCTGGTCTGGTCACACCAGACAAATGCATTCATTAGACATTTCTTTAAGCCCTGCAGCAGAAGTGGTTAACTCCCCAATTTCTAAACGTAGCCATGCTTTTTGGACACATCCACGGTGTCTAGAAAAGTCTACCAGCAATCACATTGGAAACTGTGCTTTCCATAAATGTACTGTAGACTACCCCATTTTCAAATATGCTTATTACTAGCATAGTTACAGCCACAATGTGGACAGACAGCATAATCTAATGGCTTAACTGTGGGAGTGGGAGCTCAAAGTTTTAATAGGCTTCTACTTTCCTATGCCAGCTCATCCACATATTTGTTGCATGCCAGCTAAACGTCTGTAAATGATAATACTTACCTATCTCACAGAGTTGCCAACATTAATCTTCAGTACAAAGTATTATGAAAATGCCTTTACAGTATGAGTTAAAGTACTTTCTTCAGCTAGAAGTCTGTAGTCTACCATGCATTTCATATGTTTTAATACATGCTCAAACCTTAATTGGTACTGTATGTTCTGAAAATAGAAGTCACAGGAACATGGTAAATAATTAGTTTGCAGGTTACTCACCTTCGGAAGATAATCACAACCGAGAAGAATTGCTAGCCCAATCAGAGACTCTCTGTCACAACACAGTTTCTCCTTAATAGAGGACATTGTATAGCAGTCAACATGTGGGTCCTACAAGAAAAATATTACAGCTGGGAATAGTGTAGGCAGGACCACAAGTGACTAGCAAATTGGCTTGTTGCTGACACAGGTTAACAACAATTTGGCCTACTGTTGTTCAATGGCTAGCATAGAAGAGACCAAGCCATTTGTCATTGCTACACAAAGTATGATTGACAAAAATATCATCCTATATCGAAGACTGACCACATGATTTTAAGAATTGCAGATTCCAAAATCTACATACAAATGTAACTGTATTTAAGTAAAATAATTAATCAAGGATTAGAAATTTAACCAACATCCTAGGCTTATAGAATTACAAAAGAACACTCTGAAGCTGCAAAGGATGAATGAACAGGAGGAAGTCAGGATTGACCTCTATCAAAGTATCTGAACTAAAAAAATATAAAAAATTATAACCCAATTTTCAAACTTTTTAGGCACCTCGACAGATTTTTAGACAACTACAGTAAATACCCATTTTAATGCTGATTTGAACACCTAATTTAGGGCATCCCACTTTGAAAACTGGGCTCTAGTTTACTCTGTACACATGTATAGCCAAATGAACACAAGCAAATTGCCCTACACCATTTTATTTTTTTAAATTATGTGCTCCCAGCTCTGCCTCTCTTTGTTCCATTAGTTCTCACAAAGATACAAGCACTTTTTTTTAGCTAAAAAACAGTTTCTCACACCAGGATACCTTTAGAACTCCCATCTTTACTCCATTTGCTACCGCACTTGCTTGATGCCTTAGACTTAGCATTCATCTCTCTGCATGCTATAGAAGAGTGCACAATGAAGTTATATGTTCTGTCTTCTCCAAGGGTGGTATCAAACTACATTCCTAATGTATCCATAATTTTAATCAGGTGGTCTGTTTTATTGGCATCATCAGTGCTTGATTTGAGGAGCAGCAGCCATTATCATGTGTGAAAGTGTTACACATTTTAATTTAATGTAAGATGCAAACAAGTGAATTTGCATTTATTTAACCCCATAGACCTGTTGCTCCTATAGGCACACAACTGTCACTGCAGGGCTGTGTCCTGTATAAAATTTACAGCTTTAAGTCACATAAGAATTCATGTAATAGAAAAGCTAAACAGACTGCAGATAATTTCATGTTTGTTATTCAACTCAGCTGTTTTTCTCATTCATTCAGTTCTTGAACACTAATGAATCAAGCAAAGAAAGTCTGCTGTGTGAAAACAGATTTTAAACAAGACCAAATACAGGAATACAAAAGTATGATACTGTTAGTGACGTTAATATAGTATTTAGGCCTGTATATTTGCCTGAAATAAAATTTTGGGTTTTGTTTGCCTGTTTGACTTTTGATATTTTTACCAACATGTGTGAACAAAGACACTGTGTTGCATTTGCCCACAACCAGATGGGGTTTATAGCACAATGAAAAAAGATAAGGAAGTGAGTTAAAGTGTTGCTGGCTTTGGTGGGAGTTTAGTATGTACAACTACCTCAACTCCTATCGCAAGGTAAGGTCAAGCGACCAGTTGGGAGGGGCAAGGAGGGGTGGCATAAGAAACACTAAAAAGAGAAAGAAATCATGATCCTAGCTGAAACAAAATTTCGCTCCCTACCCCTCCGATGAGGCACAAAAGAGGTGGTAGCAAAGCCCCAAGACTCATGACCCTCCAAAACGGAGCATGATCATAAATTGTAAGGGGTGGGACCAGTGGTGTGCACTACAGATATAATTAAGAAGGAGGAGGTGGGAAAAAGGAATGGGGAAAAGCTCTGCGGTGTACAGAGCTATGGATATACTTGCTTGATTAACCCCAATAACCATTACATTGCCTCCTCTTTGGATTCTGGTCTTCCGCTTTATGTCTGTCTGACAAGAATCAAGGGAGGGGTGAGGGAGAAGCCCTAACAGATACCTACTTAATTGTTCAAAATATTTATGGTGCTTCACATTTATTTGAGCAATATAATGAGAGTGAAGTAGTCTGAAGGAAAAAAGACTCCAAAAAACCTAACACAGTACCTTTGCATTCATGGTGAAATTTCTATAAACTGTTTGAGCTCCATACAAGAAAACATCTCCATCATTGGTAATGCAGCCATCCACATATCCATTTGCATTCAGGTAAGCACACATTGCCTCCGCTTCACCAGCTGCTTGAACCCAAGGTAATCCTAAACACTGCAACATTTCAAGGCACTAAAAAAACAAAAATATTCAAGAGACTGAATCTTCAATCATCCCTTTCTACAATTAACCATTTTTTTAAAATGGTCCTCAGGGTAATGTGTATGTCTGCAGTGGCCATCATTATTATTATTATCATCAACGTAGTACTATCAGTGTACGTGTCACTTTGCAATACATGTGGCATTGCAAACAAAGAATAGATCCTTGACTGAACTAAATTTATAGTGAGTAGGGACATGGTTATGTTCAGTTTCCCAGTACTAAACACACACTGAGTGATTAGTGCTCATTCCTGCCAGAACAATTCGCAGATCAGATAGGCTCATCAGATTTTTGAAGGAGAGAGGCTGGAGGATTGGCATACATTGCTTAGGAGGCTTCTGTGCAGAAAGGGGCACAGAAGTAGACAATGAGTGAAGCTTGGGTGGAGCATAGGCAAGACAAAGTATGAAACAGGACTTCTTAAACTTTCATCATGGATCGCATCTTAATGAAGTGCCTCAGGGATCCACGTCCCCTCCCATTCATGATCACATAACATCTCTGTGGTAATTACAGCGATAGCTTAAGTGGAAAAGTAATAGATGGGCATGTGCAGAGGAACAGAGGAGCCAATCCATAGATGCAAGAAAGTTGTGCATGTACATGAGTGAGGTAGGGGTCCAGCGGAAATCATGGTCAGAACAGCAGAAAAGGAAGGTTATCTTTGTAGAAGTGTTGTGTGCAAACTACCTGAAGTTACTGTACTGAATTATTATGGTGGCTTCTCTTCACAAGTCAGGATTTTTAACAAATCAAAACCACAAAAGTGACATTGTGAGTATAGCTCAGTCCAAGCAGCTTGACAATATTAATATATTTTATTCAGGTTATTCATCTGGTGCCAGAGCCAAAACCCACTGAAATCAAAGTGAATATTTCCACTGGCCTTTGGATCATGCCCTTGAAGAGCAAACAAACAAAGCAAATAAAACGTCTTCTCTCATTTCATTCCTGTTCTATAAGTACTTTTCCAACACTATCAAAAACTTTAAGTACAGTTTACTTCAATCACAAAAGAAATCTGGCAAACAAGTGAATCTCCCAATTAGTATCTCCCAAGTTACTAATTGCTCTACAATGTTACTTAAAAGGACAGTAGTAATTGTGGTCCAAGGCTCACAAATTCAACATGCAAATTGATATTGCCATGTATTTTTTCATGCCACAAGCAATCATGTAGTACATTATTTTGACATGAGAGCAAAGAGCTGAACATTAAGGAAATGAGGAATTAGTAACGAAAGATATCAATAAACAAAAACTTCCATACAGATTGACAGAGCTATTTGTGCTGCAACCTTGGTTCTTTCAACCTAGTTAAATACATTTCTCACTAAACATTTTCACAGCTAACTAAGTTGAACTCTAGGGTACAGATGTGGGGACCCGCATGAAGGACCCCCTAAGCTTCTCTCTACCAGCTTAAGTTAAAAACTTCCCCAAGGCACAAATTCTTCCTTGTCCCTGGAATGGTATCGCTGCCACCACCAAGTGAGTTAGACAAAGATTTAGGAAAAGGACCACTTGGAGTTTCTGTTTCCCCAAAATATCCCCCTCAAGACCCTTCACCCCCTTTCCTGGGGAGGCTTGAGAGTAAACAAGGTGAGCACAGACCAGCCCCTTGGGTTTTAGGACACTAAAAACCAATCAGGTTCTTAAAAGCAGAACTTTATAATAAAGAAAAACTAAAAGAAGCACCTCTGTAAAATCAGGATGGAAGGTAATTTTACAGGGTAATCAGATTCAAAACACAGAGGATTCCCCTATAGACAAAACTTTAAAGTTACAAAAAAACCAGGAATAAACCTCCCTCTTAGCCTAGGGAAAATTCACAAGCTAAAACAAAAGATAATCTAATGCATTTCCCTTCTATTACTTACAATTTGTAATCTTAGATGCTTAGTTCAGGTATGGCTTTAGGAGATGTATTTTCCCTGCCCTGGTTCCTCGCTGTCCAGGAGAGAACACAAAGAAACACAAAACAAAAACCTTCCCCCACAGATTTGAAAGTATCTTCTCCCCTTATTGGTCCTTTTGGTCAGGTGCCAACCAGGTTACCTGAGCTTCTTAACCCTTTACAGGTAAAGGAGGGATTTTATGCTACCCTTAGCTGTATGTTTATGACACATGGCTATTTGCCTGGTTCACAGATCTAGGCTAGAAAACAAGTCTATTGTGTTATTTATGTAATGACCAAAAGCGTGCTAGATGCTTTAGAGCAGTGGTTCTCAACCAGGGGTCCGCCAAGCAGGGCCGGCATTAGACTTGCTGGGTCCCAAGGCAGAAAGTCAAAGCCTCAGACCTGGGGCTGAAGCTGAAGCCTGAGCAACTTAGCTTCACAGGGCCCCCTGTCGCAAGGAGCCCTGAGCAGTTGCCCTGCTTGCTACCCACTAATGCTGGCCCTGGCTTTAAAATACATAAAAACAGTTCTTGCAGCACAGACAGGCTGTGGAATTTTTACAGCATGTTTGGGGTTCCTCAGAAAGAAAAAGGTTGAGAACTCCTGCTTTAGAGACATATACACAGGTCTATACAACACAAATATGTTTATTAGGTAAGTAATCAAAAATATAAAAGAAAAAAGGCTTTGAGGAATTAGATGGCTTGAGAAATTGGTAATGAGATACAAAGCCTTTTACCTCATAATCACTAGTCTGAATCCAGCACAGATCAATAATGACTGGAGCGACTTGTCATGCAACAGCTGTTAGAAGAAGTGCTAGAATTTCAATCTACTTTCAAATGGATGGGTGTCCTGATGCCAAAATCACCACAACAATAGTTCACCTTCTTACCAGGATCAGCAAAGAAATTAAGGAATGGAACAGAGTAAGTCAGGTTTAAGGCGCATCCAAGGAATGGTGAAGAGAGCTTGTGCCAACACTACCTGCATAATGCCTATTGTGTGCTTAGCTAGAGACGAGTCTCCAGCATTGTCAACCTAGAACTATTAACAGGCACTATATTTACTTAGGATTTACTGTCAATATGCATACCTTGGGGTTTAATGAAAATGTATTGAAATTTGCATAGTTAGGGGAGACTAAGTGTGTAGACTCCAGAGGGTGCATCATTATTTTTACATGTGCTAATTCAAATGATCATTCTGCAGTGAGTGACATCTTTGTGTTCAATGCTGTACAGTACATATGGGAACACACTGCCCCAAGAAGTTTATATGAACTTCACAAAAAAAGGGGGTTCATAAACTTTTAATTTAACAAATTAAAGGATTTATATCCAATCTCAAAGTGATGTAAATTTTGGGGGAAGGGGTAGAATCTCATTGAAAAATCTGTGTGGAGTCATTTCTCTGTCAGATTTATTGTAAATTCTTTCCTTTTTTTTTTTAAATGTTTTTTCCTCCATCTCCGTTCTCTAATACCACAAATAATGAAATTCCTCTATCACTCACCTCTTTTAAAATGGATTTAAAATAGGATCTCCCTGTTTTTGCAGCCCTAGGTTTTTTCGAAGACCCATAGCGCAGCTCATTCCTCTTACTGATTGTTTCTGCTTTCAGCTTTGGGGCATCCCCCTCCATCACAAACACCAATTTGATTTCCATTGAGGTTAAAGAAGAGATTCGAAAAAATAGATTCCTGTATTAACAAAGTAAATAATTTCACTGAAAAATTTAGTTACAAATTAAGCCTGATGACAACTGGTGTGTATACACTAAATGGAAATTTCATGTTGGTCAAAACTTCGTAATGAAACCTACACAGTTTCAAACCAAGGAAAAAAAACAACAAAAGAAACACCTTAAGGACAATTGGATTATAGCCCTACCCCAATGCTTCTCCATCCACCCAAAAAGATTCTATAGCTGCCATTTGGAAAACATACACAAAAATATCAGAAGAGATTTCATACCATTTTGTATTGCAAGTCTTTGTACAGGTACATAACTATATGGTAATATGGACTACCATGGATTTTGGAAGTACCTTGGCATAATTCTGGAAGCACAGCACCAAACGAGCAAACTATATCATACAGATTCAAACACTTACCGGTTACAGTTACCCACCCAAAAAAAGGGGGGGAAAAAAAAAAGATACTGTACCTAAGATGAGGCTTGGTGACTACTCCAATCATCTTTTTAACAGTCTGTGCCTCACACACCCACAGACTTAAATCAACAGCAAGGGTTTTTCCCCTGAGACTTCTCAGATGAACATGTTCTTTCACAGGCTCCAGGATCTGCCATAGATTAGTCACTCCCATTGTCCTGAATTCCTTCTTGCCAAAGTGAGGGCATCAGTTGTAAAGACTGATCAAAACAAAAGTTTACAGCTCATAATATGGAATGTGGTAATTTTTTTGGGGGGAGGGGGAGGGCAGAAGTAAGTGTTCTAAGTACTTCTAAAAATAACTGTTAATGACTAAGTCAGTGGTTCCCAAACTTGTTCCGCCGCTTGTGGTGGGCCGGCCAGTTTGTTTACCTGCCGCGTTCACAGGTTTGTCTGATCGCTGGCCGCGGTTCGCTGCTCCAGGCCAATGGGAGCTGCTGGAAGCGGGGCGGGCTGAGGGACATACTGGCCATCGCTTCCAGCAGCTCCCATTGGCCTGGAGCAGTGAACCGCAGCCACTGGGAGCCGCGATCGGCCAAACCTGTGGACATGGCAGGTAAACAAACTGGCCCGGCCTGTCAGGGGCTTTCCCTGCACAAGCAGCTGAACAAGTTTGGGAACCACTGGACTAAGTGAATGACACAATCAAGCCATCCAAATGTTTAGAGATTTCAGTTTATAAACCCCTTGTTTAATGGATGAGCTCCTTGTAGGACAACTTTTATTATAAACAGGCTACAGTGCTGTCTGAACAGAATAGTAAAGATGTCCAGTTTAAGAAATCATCTTCATCTACATCTGAAGTACCTCTTTCTCACTTTACATGATAACTGAACATCTACTGCCCCAATCATTTCTCACAGAAAATCTGGATTTCTATGGATAAACATAGACCTGTTTGACTACAAGAGAAGAGCACAGATACATGCCATTGTGTCTTTCTATTCCAAAACTGAGGGTGAGACTGTTTGAAATTCATGCTCCTTTATTTCTTCTTGAAGTTCCCACTTCCGTCGAACATCTGGGAATTACTTTTATGGAAATAATGCTTTTTGTCCACAACCAGAAAGACACTGGAACAGATCCTCAGGTGGTGGAAGTGATCACAGCTCCACACTGGAGCTATGATCATTTATACAAGCTGAGGATCTACCCCAGTATATTAAATGGGATACATTCCTTTTAACTCTCTCTGCTTATGACTCTAAATTCTTCCTTTCCTGAATCCCTCCCCCATTCCTTCCTGTAATCTGATTTCCTTTTATTTCTGTTTTCTCGTCCTCTTTCCCATCCCCTTCAGCCTTAACTGACCCTCCTTTCCAGTGCTCTTCTCACTTTCACCCCCTGCCACTCTTAAAATATCAACCTTTTACCTCTACCCTGCTTCTTTGCGAGTGTCCATTTCTTCACCGCAACACCAATCCATTCCTCTTGGAAGGAGAAGAAATACATTTTCCTTATGCTTATTTCTCTACATTTCAATATGAAATAGACTTAAATAGAAATTGGATTTTTTTTTTAAATCACTGTTGTTAATGGTTTATGAATGTGTCTATTTTACTTTTGAAATAAAGAAAATCTCTCATAGAAATGACACAGCAATCAGGTTACATTGTCACATTAAGAAAAAAAGATTGTTTGTGCTTAAAGAGTTTTGCACTACTTTCGAGAGCAAATCATGACCCTGTAGGTCAAAATTGTATCAAATAGGAAGACAACTGCAGAGAAGTTTGGATACAGATGAGGAATGCTGCCATCTAGTAGCCTCTTGAGCATGTGGCTTTCACAGAAAAGGGGTATCAGAGAAACAGTGTTAATGCAACACTAACAAAGAAGTATGAAGCCCTATATACCTGGGATTCAGCTAATTGATCAGTTATTTCTCTTGCTCTCATTGCAGGAATTACAAGTTGTTCTAATTGAAGGACTTCTCACTACTGATTTTCAGGGGTTACATTCTCCCAGTAGATGGTCCATGCCTCTGGAATTTGCAGGACCTAAATCTGTATTAATTCACTCAAATAAGTGGACTGATTTTCAGAAGTGCAGAGCACATACAGTTTCCTTTCCTTTCTAGGGAAACCACTCACTCTGGGTGGTTAAGCACCTTTGTTCCCTGGCCCCAATCAGGTCACTTAATTACGCTCCTACCTTTAAGAAGCCAAGCTTGGAAATGTTACCTTGTTTGACCTTTGAAAGATTTCTGCTTTAGTTTATTACTGGATATTGATATTTTTGCTGTTGAGCAAAGGGCTTCTCTGCTGGCTTTTGAAGCCCAAAGGCTGCTTTTTCTTTTCATAAACATAATGGTAAGGTGACCAGTTGCTTTGCGGTGGGAGCCAATATAATTTTTCAAACAGATAAATTTAACAAGAGAAAAAGCACATGCCTGCTAAATTGTAGTACTGCGTCTGGCAAGAAAACTATCCCCCTTAGCAACAATGTAGGCTTCCTTTCTCTAAGGACTTAAGAACTTCAGCTTCTAAATGCTGGGAAATCCCAGAAGTTAATTAATTGGCTAGTAAAGAGCTGATGACTTATATTAAGCATTTTTGTGCCCGATGGGCATTTGGAAAGTATCTAGTAATACAAGTCAAATACATTGGCATAGCTATGCTTCTGAAGTTTTATGTACCAGAACAGGCATTGTAAGAAATTAAGTGGCCCTGAGTGCAAATCTGTAAAAAAAAAAAAAAAAAAAAAAAAAAGTGTGTTGGGCTACCTCTTGCACTGTAAGAAATCTGATGTTGTGAACAGCACAGGCAAGAGAACAGAAACAGGAAACTGAGATTTTTCCCACTCTAGTTGCTGTGTTTCTGCTGACACCCGGGGCTGGCCTGTACCAGCCAACTGGGGCTGCAGAGCTGTTCCACTACTGTGTAGACTTCAGGGCTTGGACTGGAACCCAAGCTCTGGAACCCTCCCACCTTGCAAGGTCCTAGCATCAAGACTCCAGCCCAAGCCCAGAAGTCTACACAGCAATGAAAGAATCCTGCAGTCCAAGATTGAGTGGTTGGTACGGGGCAGTTGTGCGTGTCTAGTTGCTGTGTAGACATGACCACAGAGACACTCATTTGCTAAGTAGTAGCGTCAACAGTATATACTTACTCAGATAAAAGATGCTTTAAAACTACACAGAAGTATTCTTTTTTGCCACCATAATATTTTAATATTTCCAATAGTTACCTTTAAAAAATAGAAAGCCTTGAACAGAGCACTCTGCAGGGGGAAAATTAACCTTCTTACCACCTAACTGGGACTTCCAGCTTTTTGGGAGGTGAATGAGACAACACTTAGCAAAAAGCCCTTTTGATGTTACCATTTGTTGCCTATAAATCAGTCTACGTTTCTTATATAGCTTCCTATAACCTTTGTGTTAATTGGTTTATTAGTACTATGATGACATAGCACATCAGTATTAATGCAAAGGGAGGATAAATGCATCAAAAAGTATTTCTAATTCCATACACATGCAGAAGTAGCTATATAGACAAAAGTGTGGCTAAGGCAACTTACAAAATGAAAAATAAAACAAGACAATGTTTCTCAACATCATAGTAAAATATTAATTTATAACTAGGGATGTGATTTTTTCCTTTCCATGATTCAAAGTATATTAGTTGCTGAAGTAGCTAGACGTGCCATAATAAATTTTGGAGGTTCTTTTATTTTTGTCATTTAAATGATTTAGATGCTAACCATCTCGCAGAAAACTGTACTGTCTTGAATGGGGCTCTTTGCAAAAGACCCATCTAAACAGATTTTATTTCAGGGGCCTCAGTTATACCAAATCTCCCATCCCACCTTCTATACCTTAGAGAAGGTTACATCTTTACAGCAGGACCTTATTTTTCCTGTAAGTCTGTAAATCACCCTAAAACACTGTTGATGTTATAATAAAAACAACAACAAAATTTAGGGAGTTGGTCTGGCTTCCACAAAAGTGAATTGCAATACAGTCACTGACATCAGGTCCAGGATCTAGACTTGTAAACCAGCCTTTAAAAGTTTAGAGCCAGTAAGTCTTACAAACAATGAACATTTTACATGATTACAATTAACTCAACAAAAACAAAGGGAATACTTAAAATGAGTAAACGAATTTAAAGCTGATGACAATTAATGGTTTGCTTTAGACAGGTCATCTGACTATGCAAATTTATCCAAGAAATCTTGGCCAATGCCCCTCAATTCTGCCCTACAGTTCCCCTGCCCTTCCCATACTGAGATCTCCCCACACGGGTGGGGAGAGTTCTGCAATTACTTGTTTTGAACTACAATCCTCACCGGTATTCCAAGTCCTGAGATATCACCACACAGCTTTGCCAACACACCTAAGCTCCCAAAGTGCATCACCCACTGCTATTTCATTTGTGGGATATCCCCTTGTTTTCAGTAGGACAAAAGAGTGAAAAAGTTTTATGAAATGAAACGCAAAACACATTTGGTGCAATTTAGTCTTACTCTTCAAATATAAAAAGACATGTTGCACAAGATTAAACACTTGCAATTCTTTCTTCTGTAAGTAAAACACAAGAATAAAACCATTAAGTCCCCATGCTACTAGCTGCTTAGGCTGCATACAATGCTGCATCTGCCCTTAAAATACCAATACTTTTACCAATCCATGTGTATTCTCAGCATTAGTGGATTTTGGAGGGGGAAAGGGAAGAGAACCACTAAAATCCTGAACCCATTGGGGCATAGGCACTGAGTTTTTCTTTTCCCCCAGGGTGCTCCACCTCCACTCTGCTCTGAGGGCCACCCCCACTTCACCCCATTCCCTCAGGCCCCACCTTAACTCCGCTTCTTCCTGCCCCTGCTCTGCTCCCTCCCCAAGGCCCTCACCTGCTCACTGCCCTCCCCCAGCTTACAATCAGCTGTTTCAGGGTGCCACCAAACAGCTGGGGCTGGTGGTGCTGAGCACCCACTATTTTTTTTCTGTGGGTGCTCCAGCCCCAGAGCACCCATGGAGTCAGCACCTATGATTGTGGGTACTGGGACGGCCCACCCAGAACTAAAGGTCTATCCACTCACCCAGGCCATAACTGAAGTCTTGGGGCAACAAATGAACAAACAAGAATGGAGGGAGAGTCAAAAGTTAAAAAGCAGGGAACTAGAACAGGAAATAGACCAGAGAACACTCAACAGTGCACACTGCTCCTCAAAGGTGTCTAGGGAGCCAGTGGACACTGCCCAAGGAACTTTGCTTGGAGGTGTGAGACAAGGGACCAGAAATAAGCCCCACAGTCACAGAGATGCCAGTGCCAGGAGGCTGACAACGAGGTCTTGTGACTTTCTGAGGACATGGATGGGGTGTGTGTAAATGAGGTGTGGGGAGAAGTGCAGCCAGAACCTCAGTAGGAGGTTCATCAGATGGCAGCCCCTCAAGACCATTGGAGTAGAGTGTCCCAAACTTTTCAGGGTCTTGCCCCCCGTTACTGCTGTCTGTCCTCCACAGGAGGCTGTGGCTCCAGGGGCAGGGGGACATGGACGAGGTAAGGGGCCCAAGGCTGGGGCTGCAGCTGGACCATGGTGGGGGCCAGCAGCCGGGTGCAGAGCCGTGGCCAGGGCTGGGAGCAAAGCTGGGTGGTGCTCCTGCACAACCCCCTCCCCCCTCTGCGTGGGGGCTGGTCTGGGCCCTGCTGTGTCCCCCCAAATGTTCCTCTGCACACCCTAAGAGGGTGCACCCCACAGTTTGGGGACCTCTTCTCTATGCAAATGTGCAGCACAGTCTCCCTCTTGCTGCAGAAAGGACAGGTGTTAGGGAATTCTGCGAACTGCATCAGATACATATACCTGTGCTTCTGGCTCCCTGGAGGAACTGTCTACTAATATCCCTGGTGGGCCACCACTAAACTGCTGGTTTCAGCGTAACAGCCGTGTTAGTCTGTATTCGCAAAAAGAAAAGGAGTACTTGTGGCACCTTAGAGACTAACCAATTTATCTGAGCATAAGCTTTCGTGAGCTACAGCTCACGATGAAGTGAGCTGTAGCTCATGAAAGCTTATGCTCAGATAAATTGGTTAGTCTCTAAGGTGCCACAAGTACTCCTTTTCTTTTCACTAAACCGCTGCAGCTCACTCCTGATACTAGGTTCTTGGGGGACTATAGGCTACACTGCATCCAGGGCTCCTGCACTGTTTCTGGGGAGCCAGGGCAAGGCCAGGATTGGAGTTCAGGTCCCCACAGTGGGAAGCAGGTAACAGTCTTGATGGGGTCCGAATATAAACACACATCCCCAGGATGCTAAGCAGGAGCAACTGGGATGTAACACAGGGTTGGATATTTTAGGGAGACCAAGATGTGACCTGTGTGTCAGGAGAGTGAGTGTGGGAGGGGATCCGAGCCGGGGGGCGGGGGGAAGAAGGGGAGAACTAGTGTGGGATGGGACGCAGAGAGGAGGAAACAGCCCAGGCAGGGAGGGGACTGGGAACCGAACGCGGTTGTGTTTGTGGGGGGCGGGGGGGGGGTTGTGACAGGAGAGAACAGCCCAGGCGGGGTGGGGGCTGGGCACCGAACGCGGGTGTGGTGGGGGAGGGGGCTGAGAGGAGGGAACAGCCCAGGCGAGGTGGGGGCTGGGCACCGAACGCGGGTGTGGTGGGGGAGGGGGCTGAGAGGAGGGAACAGCCCAGGCGGGGTGGGGGCTGGGCACCGAACGCGGGTGTGGTGGGGGAGGGGGGTGAGAGGAGGGAACAGCCCAGGCGGGGTGGGGGCTGGGAAACGAACCAGTCTCCAGGGGGTCCCACCTGTGCGGCCGGCAGCGCCACGACGTCGCACTGTACAGACTGTATCACTCAGTCTCGGCCTCAGCGTCGGATTCGTATTTGGCGCGGGACCCTCCCACCTTCCCTCCCGGAAGCGGCTCCACCTCCGCAAGGTGGTGGGGCGCGGAAGTACTCGGGCCGCGCGTGCGCACTCAGGCGCGGGGACCGCTTTCCCTTTCCGGCCGGTGGTCGCAGGCTTGCAGCCTAGCTGGGGCTGGGGCTGCGGGTGGGGGCAGGGGCAGGGGCAGGGCAGGGCAGGGCAGGGCAGCGCGGGGTCGAACGCTGGGACTCGGAGCGGGTTTCAAATCTAAACGGATCCTAACGATACGCGCTGTTCCTTCTCCGCAGCCCCGCCCTCCTGCCCGCGAGGTAAGCCGGGCGCCTGGGGAGCCGCTTCTCCTCGCGATGAGCGCGGGGCTCTCCGGCACAGCCGCTGGCGCAGGCAAATCGCCCTACCCTCATGGAAGGGGGGGTCGCCTGAGCCCCCGCCCCCGCTCGCCGGGCCGGTGGAGCTGCTGGGCAGCGCGTTAGGATGGCGTCCTTGGTGGCCAGGCTGCCAAGTCCCTGGGTGGCCGTGGGAAACCTGTGGTCACACTAACGTGGCTCTTCCCAGTGTATCAAAAACTGTTGCGTTGTATTGTACAACGCAATTCTGCGGAAAAGGACCTAGGGGTGACAGTGGACGAGAAGCTGGATATGAGTCAGCAGTGTGCCCTTGTTGCCAAGAAGGCCAATGGCATTTTGGGATGTATACGTAGGGGCATAGCGAGCAGATCGAGGGATGTGATCGTCCCCCTCTATTCGACATTGGTGAGGCCTCATCTGGAGTACTGTGTCCAGTTTTGGGCCCCACACTACAAGAAGGATGTGGATAAATTGGAGAGAGTCCAGCGAAGGGCAACAAAAATGATTAGGGGTCTAGAACACATGACTTATGAGGAGAGGCTGAGGGAGCTGGGATTGTTTAGCCTGCAGAAGAGAAGAATGAGGGGGGATTTGATAGCTGCTTTCAACTACCTGAAAGGGGGTTCCAAAGAGGATGGCTCTAGACTGTTCTCAATGGTAGCAGATGACAGAATGAGGAGTAATGGCCTCAAGTTGCAGTGGGGGAGGTTTAGATTGGATATTAGGAAAAACTTTTTCACTAAGAGGGTGGTGAAACACTGGAATGCGTTGCCTAGGGAGGTGGTGGAATCTCCTTCCTTAGAAGTTTTTAAGGTCAGGCTTGACAAAGCCCTGGCTGGGATGATTTAACTGGGAATTGGTCCTGCTTCGAGCAGGGGGTTGGACTAGATGACCTTCAGGGGTCCCTTCCAACCCTGATATTCTATGATTCTATGATTCTATGACTCTATACCCCCAGGTGCCACTAGGCTACATCCTGGTTTTCGTGAGCACTGGGGGCCAGGGAGCCCATTGTGCTCGGCGCTGCCCAGACACAGAACACGATAGCCCCTGCCCAGAAGCGTTTACTAGGCAAAACAGACAGACTCGTCGCTTCCAAGGCCAGAAGTGACCCCTGTGATCATAACCCGGGACTGCCTAGAACTAATACCGGTATCCGTTAGAGCCTACCTTTAGAAAAAATCTAATCTTGATTTCAGACCTGTCAGTGATAGAGACTCCACCATGACACTGGTAAATTGTTCAGTGGTTAATTATGCTCACTGTTAAACATTTATGTTTTATTTCCATCTTAAATGTATCTGGCTTCAATTTCCACCCATTGGATTGTGTCCTATCTTTCTGTGCTAGACTGAAGAGCCCATTGTATATTTTTTCCCTATGTAGATACCCCTTAAATTCTGTCTTGTTAAGCTAAAGACAACGGAGTACGTGTAAACAGTGAGACAGTACTGGCCAGCATGATAAACTGTAGTCTCTGTACACTAGATCAGGCCAGTGGAAGTGGTCTGCAAAATCTGGAAACCATTCTGTAATTGGACAAAATATGGTACTTTGCAACAGAGGGATCTGTTAGCCTGGTCTTCAGATCTCTGTAGTATATTTTTGTGTGGGACAGTTTCAGGGACCAGGCAACCAGGGTTCACATGTTTGTTCGTTGTAGTGCTCTCAATGTGTTAGGTGCTTTCCAAATTGTCAATCCTAAAACTGTCACATATTGCCTATTACACAAGGTTAGAAGGAATGGGAAACTCTTCTAGTTGGAGCCAGAGTGTGGTTGAGAAGTGATGTGGGTTTATTTTTAGCATTAGGACAAAGAGTGGTTATTTCTTTCTGGTGCTCCATTTATAACTTTCCTTTAGGTTGAATTATTTCTAAAATCACTAGAAAAGGATGGAATAAGGGAGAAGCAACTGAAATCTTAGAGTTGCTGATGAAGGCGAATAGTCTATTGTTATACTTGGTGAAAGACCGCTACAGAAAAATATGGGAGGGGAGGGGAAGAAATATACTGTAGCAAGACAGCTATTGAATGTTCTGAGCCACGGAACAAATAATTCTGGTAGGAAAAGAGTGACTAGAGAGAATTTCCACTCTTTCCTCTGCCTCCCCAAGGAAAACCCACTCTAAATTGCTGTTCATCAATTATAGTGGCTGAAATGAAGAGTGTGATGATCATTCAGTCCATGTTGTTACAGTTTCATTTGGGATGTAAAGTATTCTACTATGTGAAGGAAAGATATAGTTTCTTTTTTAATATTTCCATATCTGCAGGAAAAATTTGGTCATGACGCTGGTTGATTAATCAGTGGACAACAATCAGAACTAATCTTCAGAATAGATGAGGCCTTAGTAATGAATATTAACCAATTTAGCTGTATTTTTTTTGTTTGTTTCCATTAATGTTAATCTTAAAAGTTTACTCACTGCTTATAATTTCCATAGGAAAACATCATAATTAAATTGTGACGCTTGTTTATTTGTCTTTTAGACACAGTGAGAGATTTTCAAAGGTGCCTAAAGGAATTCTTCAGCTCAGTTCCCATAAAAATTAATGGTAACTTTGAAAATCTCAGTCCTAATCTTTACTTGATTACAGCATGCTAGAATTATTATTACCCCAGCAGCTCCCCGCAGGTGGCAGGGGGATGCCCGCAGCCACCAGCCCCCTCAGGGGCAGGGGACACTTGGAGCTCCAAACCGCAGGTGGAGGGGGACCCTGGAGCTATGAGCCTCCATGAGTGGTAGGGGCCCCCGGAGCTCCCAACCATCCCCACCCTGTAGCTGCCCAGCGGCTTCCCATTTTGTAATGGATATTTTTCTTTATTGCCTGTGACCTGTCTGGGACTTTTACTGAAAATATCCATGACAAAATCTTGGCTTTAATTATTATTCGTGCAGTGTATTACCACAACACCAATTTAACCATAAATTCCTTTATATGCTCTAAACATGATTAAAAAGTCAAAATAATAAGTAATTTACTATGTCCAAACAGTAATATAAAACGTTTATAAACATTTGATGAAGATACTTACAAATGGGCTAAACCTAGGAATGCTTAGATCATCTTGGTCAGGCAGGTATTAGCAATGAACCCTTACTTTTTAATGCCCTTTAATGAACAAATGATGTCATTGCCAATTATCTACTTCACCTAAAAACAATTGAGACAATTCATCTTTATTTCCAGTCTTAATTCAGATAAGATTTACAATCTCCTGTCTTCCCAAGGCCTTTCCTCCCTATCTCTTCGCTCCTTGCTGAACAACAGTTTTTCCCTTGCATGTGGGTTAACCTCGGCCCTAATTTTTGAAATAACACTGGTTTGTGTTTTTCTTTACAACACGTATTTCTTTAACCAAACTTAAGTTAACTCTAATTCTTTAATATTATATTCTACACAACATCTAAAACCTGTGTTGGGTTCATTTCAGAAACATATGAAAGGGGGACTTTGTCTCGGCAATGACAAAGTAAGCCCAGCTTTCTTACTGACAGCAGGTGAGGTGATTTTACCCTGCTCTATCTTTATCTGTTTGTCTTTTCTCTCTTCAGTCAAACAGGAAGTAGGATGGAACAGATGTAACCCTGGTGTAAGGCCTCCTTGATACTGTTTTATTTTTCCTTAGGCTATGAGTGACTGGCTTTCAGCATAGGCTCTGCGCTGTCTGTAAACTTGTCAAGTGACAAGTGTCTTCATGGTCTAATGACAGAGCCACTTGTGTGCACTTGGGATTTATCTTTCTTGAGCCTCACCTGCTGAGTAACTTCACTTGCTCTGTTAACTTTGGATATGTTAAATTCTTTAAGACTGGTAATTCTTTATTTTTTTTTTTTAAATCTGAAACCAGTCCTCGTCTGCCAGCTAGTGCTTTATCTTGTAGAGGTGAGTACTGAGTTCTTAACACCTGTTGACTTCAGTGTTCAGGGCTTCTAAGCACCTTGCACAGGGTGTTTAGCAACTTGTAGAATTGTGCCCTTGCTGTATGTTCATGAAAGATATTTTTCAAGTAAATCCTGTGTCTCACAAAGTTGAGATCCTGAGTAGAAGAACTTAACCAGTTAGAAATCTTTTAACATTGGAGTAGTGTTTTGAAACTGTTGACATTTCTGGATCCTGCAAGGACTTCTGCACAGGCTTAGTTTTACTTACTGGGCAGACCCACTGAAGTTAGTGGGAATGCTTAGATACATAAAATTAAAATGTGAATGAGTGTTTGCATGATTGAAACTTTATTGTTCCTTTTTGATGGAGAAGTGTGCTTCCCCCCCATGCTTCCTGTAGTGCTAACCATACTTTGGTACTCTAGAAATAAATAAATTACAGTACAATGTGTACTTTGTTAGTGTCATAACTAAACCTCTAAGTTGAATAGGAGCTATCCATTTATAGTCCAATTGTCGTCATTACCATAATTGTACCAGCACTGATGCCTTTCTGTTGGGTTTGCTCAGCTTTAGGTTTTCAAAATTTTTTCTTTTTGTCCGACTTAATTTTCACTTTGTTTTACTGGGACTTGTCAATATTGCTTCAAAAGTGGTCAGATTCTGTCAGTTTGCTCTTTGTGATCATTCATATTTTTACGTCGATATAGACCTGTGTGTTACAATCTGAGATATTTTTCGTTTAGCTAACTGGAACTTACGATTTACCCTACTTTTTTTCAGTACTTATGGGTAAGAGAAAAGAGGAAAGCTTTTCAAAACCAGGATTACACAAAAGGCCAAGACAGGAATACACAGATGAATCTAATGATGAGCTTGATGAAGAAGAATGTTCACAGTTTCAGTCTGACAGTAATTCCAGTTCGCAGTCGGTAAGATGTGTGTCCTGTTAGAAATGGTAGTGTTAAAAAAGAGGAAATAAGCAAACTGGTATAAATATACTGCTGTTTGACTCGGGTTGATTGTAAAGCAGGAGGGTCTTGCATGTAGGCTGCAGAGGGAACAGTATGAAAATAAAGCTACCAGTGATGTTTCTATCTTGTCGTCTTCAGTTGTCCTCTGCTACATTTGAGGAAACATCTTTCCTCTGGAATAATTTTTTAGGGTGCTATCAACCATAATGATCTCTTCCTCAGATTCTTACGCACGTGTTACACAATTTCTTGAAGCATTCTGTTTTGATCCTTTTATAAATTTTACAGCCTGTTACAGTCCCGAGTTGTCCTTTGGAATAGACAGTAAAGATTACTTTTTTTAAATGCAACTTTAATAATTTGTGCAATACAGACTCATGGCAGCTAAGCATTGTTTAAAATTAAAATCATAAGTTGCATTGGCAACCACCGTCAGTTGCATTACTTCTGAGGGCAAAAAACATAGGCAACCAAGTTAAGGAAACAAAATGTTTGGTTAGTCATCCAAAAACGAACCAAATATGTTGTGCAAGTTGATTTTATGTTGCACAAAAATGCGGGGTGGGTGGGAAGTATTTAAAAGATAAATGAGTGACTTGAAAGGAGCAGTTGGAGCCACTGTAGCTTGTTAAACATATCCCAAATACTTTGTGACACCATCAAAATAGAATCATATTTTTGAAATTTTTTTTTTGTGTAAAGTGGTAATTTAAAATAAAATGAGGATGAATGTCATCGTTATTGCTCTCTAGAGTAGATGAGTCATAATGAGATAAATATTTTAAGAAAAAATGCTTTAAGAAGAAATGCTCTTCAAATGCAGTGTTGTGTTGTCTGATGTGAGAACTCAAGTTACAGGTGGCCTTTATATATGCTTTAAAACCGTTACTTGTTTCTAGGAAACAAAGTACAGAGAAATGTATTCCAAAAGCTTTAACTTTACCCTAAAAACTTTCTAACAAAATATATTTCAACATTTTGCCACTGGATTATCCCTTCTGCTTCTAAATTCAGCTCCTTCTTCCCAACTTTGAAAGTTGTTTAAAAAGAGTAAAGATTATTGTAAAAAAAAAAAAAAAACAAAAAAAATCTATATGGTGTATGAAGAAAATTATACCACATGGAAGCTAAATAATAAAAGCATGCTGTGTAAGATGTTCATGACTAGGTAACTTAAAGGGGAAAAACTAAGACTATATATACACGGCATACCTCTTGTGTACCTATACCCCACAGTGAAAGGCAGGCTGCATCCACACTGCTGTGTGTAGCTACATGTGTCCCCAGAAGCAGGGAGCTGCTGGAGCCTTTCCCTACTGCCTCCCTGCTGCAGGGGAAGACTCCAACAGCAGGACACTACACTGCTAAATATGGCAGCGTACATAGGGAGGCACTGTGTGGGCAAGTAGAGAGCCCTGTACGGTACATACCTGCAGGGTTCAGGAAGTGTCTTTATTAACCTACGCAGTGACTCATCATCTACACTGCTATTTATACCCATGCTGGAGGGGTGTCTGTGGTGTATATACTCTAATGCTATGGAAAGGAGTATGCCGTGTAGATGTACCCTAAAACTATCTTTGATAAATGAAGGATTTTGATAACTATTTGCATTTAATGCTACCTTATGACTGAATTACACCACCAACTATACATTTTCATATTGTTGTGTAATTTGTATGTCATCACCTAAAGCCCTTCCATCTGTTGTCCTGTTTTGGCTACAAAAGTATATGACTTTTGTTACCACTGCCATTTTATCACCAAGCTCTCATTTTAATTTCTCATTTTACGTGACTCAGTTTTGTATTTGATTTATGTCATTTTCATGATATTTCTGTAGACTTCAGGGGAAGTGGGGATAATTGAAAGCATCCAATTGAAGAACTTCATGTGCCATTCAATGTTGGGGCCCTTTCAGTTTGGATCCAATGTAAACTTTGTGGTTGGAAACAATGGAAGTAAGTATTAATTTTCTCATTTCTCTGTCAGGAGCATTTTTGGGGGACTTATCCAAAAACTAAACCAAATATGTTCCTAAATATTTAGAGCCAAAGTTCATTAAAAAGTCTTCCTTTTAACTACAGAAAAGGAAAATCATTATTTATACAAACTTCTGCTTTTTCATTAATGTTTGTCTCAGTGCTAAACAAGATAGAGGTTTCTGTATGTTGTGATTTTAATTTATACAATACAACATAGTCCTTAGTCTTGCCATGAGTGCAGGGGGCTGGACTAGATGAGCTCTCAAGGTCCCTTCCAGTCCTACGATTCTGTGAGTCTATGGAAGTTCATTACAAAAATCTGTAAAGTATGCCCCAAAGCAAGTGTTTATATATATATATATATATATATAAAATAAATATTCTTCAAGTGGAGAACAGAGTTGTGATAAGACAAGAAACCAAAAAGTCCAAAAGAAAAATACTACGCAACTGGTAGACTCACTACTTTCAGAATAGATCCAAAATGTACAGAAATTGAAAAAACTTTATCTGGTGCATGATTTGTCTTAATTCTTGTTCTCTGAAAATTATTTTGTGATTAGAGGTAAAAGGTCAGTATGAACTGAACTCTTGCACATTCAAGCTCTGGAAAATAACTCTTGTTAAACGCGTTGTTACCTTCAAGGGGCTAAAATGCATGACTTTTTGTTTAGTTTGGGTTCTTTTCAAGTCGGGTTTTTAGTAAGTTTATCGGTCCTTTATTCATAATTTAAAGGACGGGTGTTAGGTAAAACAAACCAATTTAAATTTTTCTTGTGCATTTCACCTGCTTGGACAATCAATAAATAGAAAAATAACTAGTCACCTCGGCTTGCATTTCTAATCACTTTTGCTCTTTGTGTGTTCTGTCCTAGTGGAGCACTGCAATGTTTGGATTGCAGACACTGGAGAAACTTATTATTTTCATACTTAAAATGGTGATCTTTGAATTTTTTGTTCTGTAAAATCTTTTAGTATGGCTTTGAAAAAACAAAATGCACAAACACTACTATTACTTCTCAAATTTGGACGTGAACTACTTGACCTATACTTGTTTATGTTAGGAGACAAAATTAGGGATATTCTTTTCAACTCAGTTTGAATACATTGAACTAAGAAAGCTTTTTGTGGAATAAAAACTGGAAAAGTGGTAATATTTTGCCAACATTGGAATGGTTGGTGTATGCGCCTATCAGATCTTTTACAATAGATATTCTTAAAGTCTATTTTCAATTTTATTAGTCTGACTTAGATGTGTACAGTTTTGGCTAAAATTATATACACTGTAATTGAATTGTATAAATAGAAGATTGCTTGTTTGCTTTTTCAGGTGGGAAGAGTGCTGTATTAACTGCTCTTATTGTTGGGCTTGGGGGAAAAGCTACCACAACTAACAGAGGATCCTCCTTGAAAGTATTTGTGAAAGATGGAGAGAAGTAAGCGAAACAGTGTATTTATTTGTTTGAGGTGGGCTGTTAGTTTGATGTTTAAAGTTAGTTTGGTCCATTGAGTTACAAAGTCCTTAGTTTTCCTTTTTGCTTTATTGGGCCTTTTATAGGATGAGAAACATTTTTAAAAATACAGGAACGTGTGGTTTTAAAATAATAAAAATTAGTAGGTTGGACTTCGGTGTGATATCTGAAACGACTAAATTTTTTAAATTAATCTGAAATTTAGTCACAGTCTTTAAACTGCTATATAAATAGAAATTTCATTTCCTCTCAGTAGTCAATTCTAAGATAACTTAAATATTTTAAAGAATGCCCATAAGTACTGAACTTTCTTTAAACTCTTTACTTTGAGCAGCCTATTTATCCCCTTCTGCCGTGGCAACCTTATTTTCGTCTGGAATGGGTTGTCCGATACCCAGAGCTGATTGTTAATGTTCCTCTCAGCCCCCAAAGTAGAAAGTTGACTTATGTACTAATTCAGTTATCTATTTGATTTATTACTTTTTCACTGAGTTGAGCAGAGACAAATGGAATGCCTTTTGCTCTAATATCAGAGCATCTAAAATTGTTGCAGCACAGCCAGTCTGCATCCTACCCTTTCAGATAGATTTAAACTTTCTGTTAACATGCTACTTAAAGCCTTTTTTACATGGAATTATAGCTGAGTGCCCATAAAAGTAAAGGTCTAGTATCATGGTTAGATCCAGACACATAGCTCAGACAGCTCTGACCATGTATCTCAGTTTGGCCTATAGAACTTTCTGCTTTGGAGCTCAAACTCTCCTATGTAAACACAGTGCCATGGTAGTTCTCTGTTGATCTACAATTAGGATGAAACAGACCCAACTAACTTCGGTTGTGGCCTAAACAGGAATTGAAAATCTATTGCGGGAAAGTCTATTTCTTTATCTTGAATGATTCAAACTCAGATATTTTAAGTTAATGTTTATTTTAGTTCTGCAGATGTTTCAATAACGTTAAGAAACCGAGGTAAAGATGCATTTAAACCAGAAGTATATGGCAGTTCTATTATTGTGACTCAACACATTAGCATGGATGGAAGTCGAAGTTATAAACTGAAAAGCAAAACAGGTTTGGCAGTACTTCATTTTCAATTTTAAAGCATTTGAAAAAAATATTTTCATTACTGTCTTTCGTATGTTCGTGGAGGATTAGGTATTTCCTGTGAGCCAGTGAACATTCAAAAGGATATGACAGCGTTAGCTAGTTTTTCTATACTGGCTCTGAGAGAGAGAGAGAGAGATGCTTGAATAATAAAATGAATAAACAAAAAATGTAACTTCCATTATTTTAAAAAGTAAAGCTTAATATCTTTCTAGTAGCATATTTGCATTTCTGTATTCTGACTTTAACAGTACTGTGAAATTATTAGCCATGTTCTTACAATTAATTAAGAAATACTAAGTAGTATTTGTCACATTCTGACTAGTGACAGGTTGGTTCACCCCTTGTTGCCAAAGAATGGTTACTTGACAGGTTATTGCCAATCAACTTTGACACCTGGCTAGAGGCATCAACTCGTCCTTTGTCTTTGAGAAACTGGTTTAGCCAGTCCCCAGACTTGTCTCCTAAACGTATTTCAGTCATAATTGCAGTTTGTTAATAACTTTGCATAATGTTATGTTAATAACTAAATAATGTTGCTGCATACATTTTACGATCATATTATTGACCAGTGAGCTATTAGTTTTCAAGTGATACCTCACAATGTATATTTTGTACAGAGATTATTAGAATAGTGTGTAGAGTGTGAATGCAGTGGTGCATTCAGTCACAGTATATCAAGCTATACATTTTTTGTACTTATCTATGATTTTGGATATAAACTGATACGGGTTTTTTCATTTTTTTTTATACTTTCAGGGACGTTAATTTCTTCTAAGAAAGAAGAACTTACTGCAATATTGGATCACTTTAATATACAGGTAATTGCTGAAATATTTGTTAGAGTTCTACGTTACTTGTAGAGGCAAACTGAACACTTTTGCTAAAGCATGCTGCATTTTGATGAACGAGGACACCAGTTCTTTCATACTAACACAGTGCTGCATCATTTACATTCAAAAGGTTATCTTTACAGGCAGTGGCTAGGAACTCAGGTTTGAAAAGGAAAAACAGAAAATTTACATTCTGCAGGATATGAATTTGCTATAGAGATTGGATAAACCAAATAAGCAAACCAGGTGTGACCTCATGTTTGGGATTCAGTCATGCTGTTCTGGGAATTCCCAGTTTATGTATTGATGCCTGTTGTTTCATCCATACAGTAGAACCTCAGAGTTACGAACACCAGAGGTGTGAACTGATCAGTCAACCACACACCTCATTTAGAACCTGAAGTACGCAATCAGGCAGTAACAGAGACCAAAAAATAAGCAAATACAGTACAGTAGTGTGTTAAATGTAAACTACTAAAAAAAATGAAGGGAAAGCAGCATTTTTCTTCTGCATCGTAAAGTTTCAAAGCTGTATTAAGTCAATATTCAGTTGACAGGTTTCAGAGTAACAGCTGTGTTAGTCTGTATTAGCAAAAAGAAAAGGAGTACTCGTGGCACCTTAGAGACTAACCAATTTATTTAGTACTCCTTTTCTTTTTGCGAATATTCAGTTGTAAACTTTTGAAAGAACAACCATAACATTTTGTTCAGAGTTATGAACAATCTCCATTCCTGAGGAATTCGTAACTCTGAAGTTCTACTGTAATTGGTATATATAGTATCTTATCTTATGTTACTCAGTTTCTGCAGACGGTCTGTAGATCAACCTGTTCTGGCAGAGACCTATTTGGTTAGTTTTCTTCCTGTTAAGTGATTCGGTGAAGAACAATATGTACTACTATTCAGAGCCCTATAAAATGTGTTACAGCAACACACATGCAACATATGCAGAGAAAATCTTTAATATGTTACAACTTAATGTAAATATTGTACTGCTTCTGTTGGAATTTCCATGCCAAGTATAATTTTTTGGGATGTGCTGAATGGTTTATGGAACTGAAGATGGATTCTTATCTTTATTTCACTTATATAGAATTGATTCCAGATCAATCGTGGAGAAAATCATGACACTCTATAGCTGTTCAGTGGTCTGTTTAACCATACCAAACCATACCTCCTCCATCCTCCTCCCCACATATATATTTTTACCTTCATTTCGCGTCCTAGTAACCAGTGTTCACGTCGTAAACACTACTCCCACGGTGTACCTCTCTTTTGCCTTAGCGTGTGCCTTCTTGGAAGACTCAGCAGTCAGTTTAATGAACAAGAAGACTGGACTAATGTCTTTCCTTGAGATGTGGCTCGTCCAGGTCATGACTTAGTCAAGTTGATAGAGGAATGTAGGAAAAATGGAAACCTCATTTCCCATTTCTGTCTTGTGCTTTCATTAATATTAACTCAGTTTAAAATACTTATATTGTTTGTAAATGTGGTGTTACAGGTAGATAATCCTGTGTCTGTTTTAACCCAAGAGATGAGCAAGCACTTCTTACAGTCTAAAAATGAAGGTGACAAATACAAGGTAAGCTAATCAAGATCAATGGCATTTAAATAAAATATTATAAAATACAGTTCCTGTTCAGTCATTTTTAATTTTTAAAACTTCTGTGAGGTTGTTGCATGCAGTCCAATGAAAGCAGAGTTATATTCAGAAAAATATGATGTAAATGGGAATATATTTGCTTCAAATTTGTGTAAAGAATTTACCAATGGCATTTGAAAAATAATTTTGAAAAAAAAAAAAAGTTAATTGTCTGAATTTGACAGTCTTCAAAGCACATTGCAAAGCTTACTTTTACTCCCTGGCCTGTGAGGAGATGGCTATTGGTAGGTTGGGATAATGGTGGTGTGGGACTATGGGGAATTGTATAGGGAGGTTAAGTACATATTGTAGTTCCGTTATTTGTTACGTTATTGCTGGGTTATTTGATTTTATGTGCTCTGCAGTGTCTGGTGCATTGGCTTAATGTTTTATAAGACTGTTTAGGGTGCTCAGAGTATTGGATGGGTGCACGTTTTCTAACAGTTTTTAAAATCCACTTAATTCCCTTTACAGTTTTACCAAAGCTGAAGTTTCGATCTCTCTCTTCTTTGGTTTTAGTTCTTTATGAAAGCAACCCAGCTGGAGCAGATGAAAGCTGATTATTCATACATTATGGAAACTAAGTCAAGAACTCATGACCAGATAGAACAAGGAGTAGGGGTATGTAAAGGTTACTGTGGTTAATTACTACACACATAGACACTGAAATAATATAAGAAATACAGATATTACCCATTATAAAATGCAGTTGCACCATAAATTAACTATCAACTTGTAATATAGTTTAGCTGGGTTGCTTAAGTTCATTAATCTGAGTCATTTTAAACTTTTAAAAAATTATCCTCCTACAATTCCATATTACACCAACAATCCTTTATGCTCATTAACATTTGAATCTTTTTACTTTTTTTAGCTTCTTCAAGACCTTAGGCAGCACTATTTTGAGAAAGAGGAGCACTACAAAAGTATTGCGTTCGTGAGCGAAATGCAAACCAATCTAGAGGCTTTGAAACATAAAATGGCCTGGGCAGTGGTAACTTTCTTGTTAGAATATCTTTTTCTTCAACTGAAGTTCATTTAATTTATCTTCAAATTACCTTGACTGGTCTGATGTATATTTCAGTCTTTCTTTTAAACATTTCAGGTGAATGAAACTGAAAAAGAAATGAAACCAATCAAAGATAGTATTGATACTGAGGAAGGACGTACTGAAAAGTATGATCAGAAGTTAAACGAATGGCAGGTAGGGTTGTCTTAAACAACATGTTAATTCTGAATTTAGTCTGGAAGCATAATGTAGTAAAATCTCATAGTAAACAAAGCTGATAATCAATACCACTGAACTGCTTCTTTTTTGCTGATGGTGGCAAATCAACTTGAAGAACTCCTTCCGTTTATAGTCATTTGTAACATTCAAAGAGTTAATCAGGTTTCATATTCTTAGTATTAACTGATAACACAGTACTATCAGTCAAGGCCACAATTTAACTTTGTGAGGGCAGCGTATTTGACATGCATATGTTAAATTATAATTTTAAAAAGTTAATTTTTAAACATTTTCTTGAATATATATCTATATAATTGTTCTAGGTTTGTTGTGTTTGGTAACATTATGTTTGTGGGAGAAAGGGCTTTCGAATTCCACTCCTCTCGACGCATTTCTGATGACATTTGATCAAAATTTCCACCAACAGGATACTTCAAGTTGGAAGGTGGGTGGGTGAACAGCGAGTGTCTCTTGCCATGTTACAAAGGGTGGCATCATTGAAATTCTGATTCTGTAGATTTTTTACAAGTCAAAAGACTCCTTCCTTACTTTGCTGTCATTAACTTGCCCTTGGAATTGCTCCCAGACTATATGGCTTTTTTGTTCTAGTGAGGCAGTGAAATTAGTTTAATTAAATTTCAGAGTAACAGCCGTGTTAATCTGTATTCGCAAAAAGAAAAGGAGTACTTGTGGCACCTTAGAGACTAACCAATTTGAGCATAAGCTTTCGTGAGCTACAGCTCACTTCATCGGATGCATACGGATGCATGTAGCTCATGAAAGCTTATGCTCAAATTGGTTAGTCTCTAAGGTGCCACAAGTACTCCTTTTCTTTTTAATTAAGTTTATAATTCTCCACTGTTAAGTAGATTATCAGAGCTATCTCCTCAGTTTCTTCCAGGTATAGCCTAAAGAGCCATATCTAAATAGCAGTCTTTATTTATGCACTGTTGATTAGCAGTCTGAACCTTCATGGTCAGATTAGTGCTCGTTCACCCCTCCAGTTCACTGGGGACCAACTCTAGGATGGGAAGATAGTTTGTTCTCTGTGCTTGCTGAGTCCTAGGTGTTTTGTTTCGTTGATTCACTCAATGACTATCTATGTGATCGTTATGTGATGTGGAATCACTCACTGAGAACTAAACTGAGATGACCAATTTTGCATAGACTAGTGAGTAGAATTTGAATGATGGTTACTTTTAGTTCTGTTATATATAGGTTCTTATACAGTGCTTCTCACAATAGTATTTGAATGCCTTTCAATAGTGTATTAAGCAACGTGACTAACATTTGTCATGTGTTATGTCAAGTCAGCACTGGCCATTTGAGAGCTGGAGACCGGTAGTGAAAGGCACAAGTATTCCGCAAAGAAATCATTCCCTGAGCCATATAGAGACTAAATTGACCTTTCATGGCACTGGAACTTTCAGATATGTTGAGAAGGACCTGGCGAATCAGATATTCGGGTGATATGTATAGAATTTGTTCAACACTGGATCTATAAAACATTACTGTTCTGTGTGTGTGGTTTTGAGTCCATTAAAATCCTTCAGTGTTTTGGTTTTTTTTTCAAACTTAGCGAAGCACTTGTTCATGATTGAAAATTACATATGAGCCAAATATACATGTTTAAAATGAAGCTGATTTTAGTTGCTTTTTTCAGTTGGAGTATTTCAGCAGTCTTAAAAATAGGCCATTAGTGTAATCTCTTTTACATACTGTTATCACAGTAATAGTTTACTTTGTGCCGTTGTCAGCACTTTGTGTTTGATCAGTTTAATTGACTTTCCTCTGTAGGGGTCATCTGTGCCTACAATAAAAATTAAATAAATTGTAAAACCACAAGAACAAAGAAAACAGAGAGAGATAGACTTGAAAACTACTTTTAATAAGGCAACCACCACCTGGAGCATCCTCTTGCTGTAGGCCACTGTGGCACAATCGGTGCACCCATCTCAGTTTCCCCTCTGTCTAGCCATGTAAAGAGAGCTCTCGCTGTCTAATTCAGACTCCCATCTCTGGGCATCATTTATTCATTCTTAGAATCCTCATAGTAAAACCGTTCTCCCAGTTCCCAGAGTAAAACAGAAAGAGACATGGATTTTCCATTCTTTCTAGAGATATCACTTCAAGGTCCACCCACCTGGTGAGTCTACGAGCAGTTAGTTTCTGCCCTTGTTCCAGAGCCCCACTCTCCAGGCCATCCATCTGAGAGAGTGACCAGTCTCATGACTCTTCTGCTCAAAACACAGTCCAACAACTCAGCCCTTTTCAATCCCTTGGCACTGGCTCTCTAGCTCAGGAAGGTCAGCAGGCTAGTCCCTTTCCTGACTGATCCTCAGGCAGCTCTCACCTGCACCTCTCCTTGCTCTTTCAGCTTGTTTTCTCAGGCATCTGTCCTCTGCATGTTTTCTTGATTTTTCCAGGCAGCTATCACATGCTTTTTCCTATCTTTCCTTTATATGGCCCAGGTGCCTTCTTTTAACGGCATTTTTTTTTTTCTTTTGACATGAATACAGTTTTGTTTTGTTTTTTTAAGGACTGAGAGCAATCTCAATGACAGCAACAGACCTATTATTTTAATACTGAAAGCTTTCCTCTTAAACTTAGCTTGTAACTTAAACCACGTTAAATATAGAAGTATTTTAAACAGTGTCTTAAGGTACATTGTAAAACACGGCAAACCTTAAATATATCAATTATAAACTCGGTATGCTGGGAGGCAGCCAGTTAGGCTCCAGAGCACCTGTGGCTGCTCCTCCTTAAAGGAGTTAGTCACACTGTGACACTACTCGTGAGACTTTTTTTCAGAGTTTCTGGTTTATATTGTTAAAATGTGCAGAACCAAATATCCTTTTACTTTCCCAGAAGCCACACATTTGGTAACTCAAATGTAGTAAATTTTGCCAGACAACAAAACAAACTCTTTGCATTCAATTTTTCAACTCAAAGGATAACTACTGGGTAACTTTTTATATGCTTCTTAAACCATGGACTGACTTACTCATATCTTCTAATGTCCCTGTGGAATATAATTTTGGGGAAAAAAATCACTTCAAATAGCTGGCTTCAGGTTTGTGTCCGAAAGATTTTCCTGGTTTAAAGAGTTGTGGAAATACAATATTTTGTTTCATTACGTGAACTCATGTATTCTCTATATTTTGTTGTAAGGTCAAAGTAAATGAAGCAGAAGAAAAGTACAAGGCCATCCAAGATAAGTTAGAGAAGATAAGTGAAGAAGCACAAGCATTGCAGCCTCAGTGTGTTTCTTTGAAAGCTGATGTACAAGCAAAAAGAAAAGCATACAACGAGGCTGAGGTTGGTGCAAAAACACATTTTCTAATCCTATAATGCTAATGGTGGTGTTCTGAAACATATGCTGTAGTTCAAATTACTTTGTGGAAGTTCTATGGCCTGTGTATATAGGCGGTCAGACTTGATGACTGCATTGATCCCTTCTGTTCTTTATGAAAAAGGCCCCAGTCGTGCTCTGAGCTCTGCCCAGGTGGACTCCTGCATCTATGTGGAGGCCCACTGAAATCATAGTGACTTAAGGCAAATGCAGTGTGAGAGAGTAGAGGGAGTGAGGGAGCTGCCTGCAGGAGACTTGAAGCCTGGAGCAGGCTTGCTAAATGAGCTAATCAGATACACCTTGCATGGAGAGGGAACCGCAAACAGCTGGTTTCTAATAAGATAGCTGAAGCAGTTGTTTGAGGGAGGTGATTCTAGGATGTCCGCTCTGAACAGGACAGTTGCAAGCCAAACCACAGGTTAGTGACCCCCTAAGAAGTCTGTGTTTTTTTTTTTTTTTAAAGGGACTTAGAGGAAAGCACCCTTTTTCTCACCAGTCTCTGCAGCAAGAGCCGTGCCTTGGGGCAGATTTTTGGGACTCTGCATTTTACTTTTGAGTTACTTTCTAACGCACACCCCTGTAAGTGGTGAATGGACCAGCAAATGTGTGGAGTCTCTGTAAAAAGGCCTAGAAGAGGCAGAATAAAGGGCAGAGTAGAGGTACCCCTGCCACAAGAGGGTGCACAAGGCCAAACAGCTCATCCACGTGGAGCTTCCACTTGAATGGAGCCAGTTGTGTGATCAGGACTATAGTGTGCACATCCTTTATAATGGTACTAAAGACTGGATGGCTATTGGGGGCACGTAAACATAATTAGAAAAGGAACTGATAAAATGATTAGCATGAAATTCAAGCTCTGATCTTCTGCTGCAGTATTGCAAAATGGTAAATCAAATAACATTAGTGTTTGTCTTCAGAAAAATAGTAGATGTGTTTAATTTATTCTTTGTGAAGACCAAGTAAGCGAAATCCAATAAGAATGAATATATTCAATGTGTCTAATTTTCTTGGTAGGCACATTATAATCGTTCGAGAACAGAATTAAAACGACTAGAAAAAGATGATGAACAGCTATGGAAACGAATTGAAGAACTGAAAAATAGGTAAATGCCCCACAGCATTTGTAATACACATTTGTGGTATGCGGAGAATGAGCTCTTCAGAATTGGATGATCCAATATCTTTATTAAAAAAACCTCTAGCTTCCAGCAGAATTTAAGGTTTTCACGACTCTATAATTTTGCTTAAAACGCAAAATATAAAAAGGTTGAAAATTCTGTCCTGGGACTGACGTACACACACAGCTGGCTTGTTTTTCTAATCCCTATTAATAGACACTTCAATTGAAAATAGTATGGTCTGTGAGAGAAGAAGTATAGTTCTGAGAAGTGTCGTCTTTAAATATACACTTTTGGTCCAATGTAACTTTTGACAGGTGAAGTTGGAAACAAAATAGAAAAATCTGGCTTTTTGACAGAGCAAGCCTTCCAGGTACGTTTCGCTATATGCAAGGCTGATTTAGCATTTTTACTATAAACTAATATCCAAGATTTCAGTGTCTCCATTACAAAAGCCTTTAGTGAACTGAAACTCGGAGTTCAAGTTGTTACTCTTTCCAGATGTTATATTTTTGAGTTTACTTCTCTTTAAAAAAAAACCAAAAGAACGCTCATAATTTGAGTATTCATTTAAATATCTAGAACCAGATAACATGGCTTCAAACACAGTTTAATTTTAGAGGACACTGACTAAAGCAGTGTTTTTCAAATGCAGCCACTGTGGGCGCATGCGGCCACCAGGGGCTTTTCTTGTGGCCACAGCCTTCTGGGAGCTGATTTCGGGGGGGGAGGGGCAAAGCAGCAGTCCGTCCTCTCCAGGGGCCACCAGCAGTGGTTGAGCCCTGCCCACCTCTGGGGAGACAAAAGCTGGAGGGAGCGGGCAGTCAGTGAGTTCCCCACGTTGCTGGAAGTGTTAGGGTTGGGCTTCAGCCCTGGGGTGGTGGGCGTCAGGCATCAGTCACGGGACTTCAGGCTCTGTCCCCAAGGTGTAGGGCTTTGGGTTCCATTCCCAAGCTGTGCGGTGGTGGGCTTCGGCCCTGAGCTCACCCACCCCATCATCTCTGGCACCCTCTGTCTTCCCCCAGTATCCCTGTAGCTGCGTGTACAGCTACCTCCCTATCCAGAGCTTAATTTGTTCACGGGCTTGCCGGGGTTGAGTAAGTCTGCTATGAAAAGTGCTATTAACAAACATACAAATACCACTTTTCACAGCAGACTTATAGCTAGCAAGTCTTAAAAAACAAAACAAAACCAAAAAGCAAAAGAAACAAAAATAAAAAAGACAAGAATGTTCAAAGCACCTTATTTGTGTTTCTATTTTGTGTAGGTCCAGTAAAGAATAGAGACAACTGTACATTATTTTTATTATTGGGTCTGCAAAAAACCAAACACCCCTATGTAGATAAATTACAATGATTTGGACATGTATATGTGCATATTTGTTTTTCCTAAAGTTAATTAAATATTTTAGGAAAAGTTGTCAGTGTGGCCACAGCAAGAGTTGGTGGCCGCACTCTGAGGCCACCAAAATTTTGTTGAGAACCCTTGGACTAAAGCATGTATTTAAAGCTTTTACCAGGAGCAGAAGTCTTTTAATGTGTACTGCTTTAGTAGTGGTTGTATTCTTGCTGTTTTCTGTCTTGTTTTTAGTGTGATTGGCACCTACTATATTCATCTGTGAGTTTATTTGACACACATTTCTGGTGAAGGAGTGAATTTTTTGGCTGGGGGTGGGGAATTGAGGTTTGATTTAAAAAAAAGAAGAGTTACATGCCCATTTATTGCTCTTAACGGGACTAAATCCTTTGACAGAAGAATTTGAAGCTGTACCATTCAGAAATCTGACCTAGATGCAGGAACAAACACACATATATATACGCTAAGGCAAATGATAAACAGTTGGACAAGAGAAATATAAAACACTTAGACAAGGGCTCAAAAAACCCCAAACTTCCACTTTTGTTCATATTTAACCATACATTAACTGCCATGATTGCCTGTTTCTTGTTCCTCATTTGATCTTTTAATTCTTACCTGTTTTCTTTAAAAGTAGAAAATGAGGATTAAAATAAATAGTTTGCCTTTTTGTTTGTCTCAATTTCAAGACTTCAAGTTACAGAGAATCGACCATTTACTGTAGTTCAGACCAGCAGAGGATGGCGAAAACCACCCCCAGGGTCTCTGCCAATCTGACCTGGGGGAAAATTCCTTCCGGACTCCAAATATGGTGATCAATTAGACCCTGAGCATATGGGCGAGACCCACTAGCAAGACACCTGGAAAAAAATTCTCCGTTGTCAGATTCCTTCCCATCTAGTGTCCCATCTCCAGACGTTAAAATATTTACTGATAGCACTCATGGATGGGACATAAGCCACTGTAGGCAGTCTCATCAAACCATCCCATCCATAAATTTAACAAGCTCAGTCTTGAAGCCAGTTAGGATTTTTGCCCCCACTACACTCCTTAAAGGCTATTCTAGAACTTCACTCCTTTGATGGTTAGAAACCTTTGTCTAATTTCAAGCCTAAATTTGTTGATGGCCAGTTTATATCTATTTGTTCTTGTGCTAACACTGGCTCTTAACTTAAATAACTCCTCTCTCTCCAGGGTGTTTATACCTCTGATGTATTTATAGAAAGCAACAATATCAGCCTTCATTTCATTAGATTAAACAAGCCAAGCTCCTTAATCTCCTCTCATAAAGTAGCAAGTATTAGGGGGTAGCCGTGTTAGTCTGTATCCACAAAAACAATAAGGAGTCTGGTGGCACCTTAAAGACTAACAGATTATCTAAACCTAATCTGTTAGTCTTTAAGGTGCCACCAGACTCCTTGTTGTTCTCATAAGGTAGGTTTTCCATTCCTCTAATCAGCTGAGTAGCTCTTTTCTGCATTTGTTCCAGTTTGAATTCATCTTTTTTGAACACAGGAGACCAGAATTGCACACACTATTCCAGAGGAGGTCTCACCAGTGCCTTCTACAATGGAAATATCACTTCCCTGTCTTTACTGGAAATACCTCGCTGGATGTATCCTAGGATTGCATTAGCCTTTTTCATGGCTGCATCACACTGATGGCTCTCAATGATCAACCAATACACCCAGGTCTTTCTCCTCCTCTGTCGCTTCCAACTGATATGTCCCCAGCTCATAGCAAAAATTCTTGTTCGTTCCTAAGTGTATGACCTTCAATTTGTCAGCTATCACATCCAGGAATATCTGGGCCCAGTTGGTATTAGTAACATTTGTGCTCATAGCTGGACCTGGTACTTTAAAATCTCCCATAATCACACAATTCCCAATAGTATTTGTGGATAGGGATATCTTTAATTAAATATCTCCCAAACGTCTCCCCCAGATTACTAGTTTAAAGCTATTTTAATCAGTTTTGCCAGCCTCCATCCCAGAAGTCTATACCCTCCCTATTCAGGTGGAGTCCCTCCCATAAGAACAGTCTTCAGTCCATGAATGCCTCCTGGTGGTCGAACAACCTCCTTATAGCACCATTTCCTGAGCCATCTGTTGATTATTATAATCTTGTCTCCTCTTCGCTTTCCTCCTTTAGGGACAGGTAGAATCCCACTGAAGATGACCTGAGTGTCTGTTTCTTTAATAATCTTCGCCATCCTGGCATAGTCTTCCTTGGTGTGTTCCATGAGAACCTAACAGCATTATTTGCTCCCATGTGAAGGGACACTTGGATTCCTTCCTGCTCCCATTATGATCTTCTTCAACCTCAGGTCCACATCCTATATCTTAGCTCCTGGCAGACAGCCCATCCTTCTGTTCTCTGGATCAGCTCTGGTGACAGGCCTGTTTGCTGTTCTTGGTAGGGAGTCTTCAGTCACATAGACCCCCTCTTTTCCTGGTGTAGGTGCAATTCTCTGGCCTGTCTCCTTCCTTCTGTTCTTTCTGGTTGCAAGTCATCTTGACTTTTGTTCTCATTTGAAATCTTCTGTGAGTCATTCTCTGTCCTCCTGGGGCTCTGAGCTTTGGCTGTCTTAGTAGACTTTCCCTCTTCCTGTAGGACTTAGCTGCTCTTTTGTTACTACTTGCCTCGCTCCTTCATTTTGCAACTCAGCAAACACATTCCTCTGCTCTCTTTTGCTAGCCTGTCCTTTTTTTTTCCCTGCCCTTTTCTCGTAGTCACATGCTGGATGAGGAAGGTGGCCCACGAAAGCAATCTACCTTCACAGTTATCTGGTCCAGCTTGTATCTGCAAGTCTTGAGTTTTCCCTTCAGCCTCCATCGTCTGCGAAATCGTCTCACACTCCGTTTTTCTGTAGAGCTTGCTGATTTTCAGTCAAATCAGGATCTACTGGGTTCTCCTCAGTAAATGGATAACAGAGTTATCTTTTTGCTTCAGGTTTCAGAGTAGCAGCCATGTTAGTCTGTATCCATAAAAAGAAAAGGAGTACTTGTGGCACCGTAGAGACTAACAAATTTATTAGAGCATAAGCTTTCGTGAGCTACAGTACACTTCATCGGATGCATACAGTGGAAAATATAGTAGGGAGATTTTATATACACAGAAAACATGAAACAATGGGTGTTACCATACAGACTGTAACAAGAGTGATCAGGAAAGGTGAGCTATTACCAGCAGGAGAGCAGGGGTGAGATGGGGAGGGAACACACCTTTTGTAGTGATAATCAAGGTGGGCCATTTCCAGCACTTTACAAGAACAGTAGGAGGGGAAATAAGGAGAAATAGTTTTATTTTGTGTAATGACACATCCACTCCCAGTCTTTATTCAAGCCTAATTTAATTGTATCCAGTTTTCAAATTAATTCCAATTCAGCACTCTCTCCCTGGAGTCTGTTTCTGAAGCTTTTTTGTTGAAGAATTGCCACTTTTTGGTCTCCTCCTCCCTCCCTCCCCCACCCCCCCCCACTCTCCTGCTGGTAATAGCTCACCTTTCTTGATCACTCTTGTTACAGTCTGTATGGTAACACCCATTGGTTCATGTTCTCTATGTATATAAAATCTCCCCACTATATTTTCCACTGTATGCATCCGATGAAGTGAGCTGTAGCTCACAAAAGCTTATGCTCTGATAAATTTGTTAGCCTCTAAGGTGCCACAAGTTTTTGCTTCAGGTATATTTCTCCAAAACTCAATTGTTTTGACCTTAGAGACCAGATAACCCCCTGTGGTCTTGGTCTCCCATGCTGATTACAACTCTCTTCTCTCCACTCCTCAGCCAGCATGTTTTCCTGTTGACTTGATATGTAAATGGGGCTTCCTTTGTGTTTGACTTATTCTGCATGGAAGATCTAGGGGCAGACAGGTAAATTAATGTAAAAGCTTTGTATGTCATCCCTGCTTACTTTAAACATATTTTTAGTATAAGTCACACAACTTGTTGTGTAACACCCATATATATCTCTCGAAAGCTTATGATGATCAGTATGATATAAGCTTTTGAGACTTTACACAACATTTCTTTATAGATGAATACTGTGACAGCAATGTGTGAGGTGTAGTGAGTTTGTCAGGTTTGATAGGAGTTGTTAGAGAACAGGGAACCGTTTACCAGGCATCCAGGGGCTCTTTAGGGTCATAGGCATAGTGTTGATTTCATGATCAAGCTGTGGCATAAGTTCCTGAAAGTAATGCCCTGCTGTACAGTAGGGAGACAAAGGGGAAACATATTTGTTTGATGCATCCACACCTTGCAATAGGACACAAACTTGTTTTGTAAAATGAATGCGACATGAGAAAATTGATAACATTTGTGCTTATATCATAAGGGACTGATTATTTGAGCAGTGTCAGGGAGAATAGATGACACTCAGGTCCTATAACTTGTAATACATCTGGTACAGGTTCTACACATATGGTACTTGTGGTGTTTGAAGGGGGGAGTGTTGGGCAAAACAAAAACAACCTTATTTTGTATTTATTTTTAGTTACAAAGTTTATTTCCATTTTTTCCTATGGGAACTACTTATTGTTATAGAGCACCTGTTACTCAAAGAAAGCATGATAGACGTTGGCATGATGTGCGTTTTAAAACAAACATGAAAAAACCTGATCAGTTTCTACAATATTAAAAATAGATAAATGCTTTGTTCTGCATTGTGCACCTGTGGTAGGTAACCATAATTACCCTTCTGTGTTTCTTAGACGTAGATCCTGCCTTAAGTTATCACACCTCCATATCTAATTTTATTCACTTATCTAATTGCCTGGATTTTTTAGTTTATTTTGGAAATGTTTAATTCTGTTTTTGGTAAGGGAAATTCATCGTTAACAGCCAGACTGTGTGTGGTCATGATCCCAAATAGACCTTGCATTTAGTTAGAAAGCGTCACATGCAGGCCAGACAACAAGACAGGTTTTTCTGCTGTTGAATAATGTTGGATATGCTTGCTTAATAAAACCTGTTAAGTGCTAAAATGTATGTTTTAAACGTTCTTTTCACGATCATCCATTGTGTGTGATTTTAAAATGTTGAATTGTGGTCTGTGTACTGTTACAGTGCTGATCAAGTTTCAGAGTCTGAAAAGCTGGAAACACAGAAAAAAATAGCCCAGTTGAAAGAGCAGTTGAAGATCCTCCATGATCAAGAGGTCATGATGGTTCAAGATATGGATCAATTTCAGCAGGCTGTCTACAAATCCAAGGAAGAACATGCTAGACTCAAGTAAGTTTACCTTTGTTTTTAATTATCCAAGTTTCTTTACAACAAGTGGCAATAGGTGTTCTGCTTCATTACCTGTATTTCAAAGTACTCCATGCAGCACTAGACTTAATTTATTTTTTAGTCCTAATTCTCCCAAAGCACCTTACGATCTGGTACTTCTTTGTCCATCATCCACAGTGAGTCTAAGTTTGAAAGTTCTCAGCACAAAATACAAAATGTGCTGGCATTTAAGGTGACATGCAGTGCTAAAATTAAAATCTGATTTAATCTAAGACAGGGTGGGTGAAACCTGTTTTTTTTTTTTTATTTAAAAAAATCTGACTCTTTTTTAAAAAAATCAAAGGCAGATAATGGTGGTTGTGACTGTAATATAATAAGGGACTTGACATATGTTGATGCTTACTCTTCTCATATTAGTCCTGTTAATCTTCCTTAATTCCCGCTATCTTACTTCTACATCAAAATTGTTTCTTATTGGTGTGTTGTTACCTAGAAGAACGTTTCTGGAAGATGCTGGACTTCTAATTACATTCATAACATGATTACCACTTGAATTCTACTGATATTTCCTGTATGTTTTGTATATCATTTGTTTGTGCAGACTATTTATGAAATGTTGATGATATCCATAAGATAAATGGTAGAACCATATTTATAAATTGCATTTATCAAGCCTCTTCTGGTAAGCTCACATGTACAATGGAACACATGTTCATATTCTAGCTTACACTTCCTTGAGCTCACTTAATATTATGTTACCATCTCTACCTTCACATTTCGGTTCTGAGCCTGTGTACACCTAACATCGAGTTAGTGAAATTCCTTTCTGTAGTCACACTTCTGATATTACTACTATGTACCTTTTGAAGTTATCTTGGAAATCTTTCTTTCTGTTTTTATTATTGATACTCTTGCTTGTGTTGTATTGTTGCTCTGTGCATGTCACCTTGGTACAAATGAAAATGTTTTTCAAATCCATGTACTCTAGAGCAATGAGGATAGTTCAGCATACTCTTCATTTTGAAGCCTAAATTCTTTTTCCAATTGTAACAAGCTTTGTTACGGCAACAAGAAAGTCTGACTGCTAAATTTGACAGCTGATAAAATTTTGTCAAAAGTTGTTATATTAATTAAAGTAAATGTTTCAGTAGCCTTTCCTTTTCTCAGGCGAGAAGAACTTGATGTGAAACAAGCATTGGATTCCAAGCAAAGACAGCTGAAGGAGCTGACAGACAGTAAAACAAATAGATTGAAAAGATTTGGACAACATGTGCCAGTCCTTCTTGAAGCAATTGAAGATGCCTATAGAAAAGGACATTTTAAACACAAACCTATTGGACCTCTAGGTAAGATAGCCCTTGCATAAAGGGAAGTAAAAAGTTTGCCTCTATAGAGTCCCACTGTACACTTGGTCATGTGAACACGGAGCCTTTTTGAAAAGTATTTGTCACTTAAGGGGCATGATGTCCAATTCTCTTAAGGTCTACATTTCCTAGACCAAATATATAAATACCCCAGCCCACTAACTGTCCCTCAGTTTCTCTCTTTTTCAATCTACTGGAGCAGTCACAGAACCATCCTCTACCAAGCTGGTTAGTTGAATGCAAATCGTTTTAAATAGTTTGAATAGGTCTGTGCGTAGACTCAGTCTAAATCTAATTGTAATTTTCATGTAGTTTCATTGTTGAGTTGAATTCTTGCTGTCTTTGGGTCACCCCAGGCCTTGCTGAAGATAGCAGTTATTTTTAGGAAAATGTAGTTTAGGAAATGATCTTGTTCTCCTCTATTCTGTGTATAGGTTTTTATACCATGCTCATCACCGTGATATAATCTGAGCACCTTGCGGTAGTGCATTTAGCAACATATAACTGCATTTAGCATGTGTTTCTTTGCTTACATCCTCTCTCCAGAGGGAGAAGCATGTATAGTGGAGTGTTTTGTTTTTGTAATGTCTTGTTTTTTTATTTTAACATAAATATAGCTGTTACTATGTCTTGTTAGAAAAGACAAGGTCAAAGAAATGTAGTTTCCACTTGGAGCAGAAAGCGGTGAGGTTTGTGATGGTCCTTAGTTCCTGGAGGAGTTCATTCCACCATCTCAGACAGCACCTGGAAAAAGTTCTGTCTCCTCCACAGACAAACTTTTCTCTTATTGTTAAGAGTGACATTGTGCCAGAGAAGCAAAGTTTGTCAACCATGGTCTTCATCCTGGAGCTTTTAGATGATCTCTTAGGTATCCTGGCTCCAGGTCATGGAGTGCTTTGAAGAGAAGGACTGAGACCTTGAACTTGATTTGAAATTCTATGGTAAGCCAGTGCAGAGAGCAGAGGACATGTTTGATATGTTTGTGGTAGCTTGTGTTGCTGCATTATTAACTAGTTGGAGTTTAAGTGGTGAAGGCTCCATGCCCAGGTATATTGCATAGCTGTAATCCAGCTGAAAGGTGATGAAAGCATGAATAATGTTTGTCCTCCGGAATGGGACAGTTTCCTAACCAAGAAGG
This sequence comes from Eretmochelys imbricata, assembly GCF_965152235.1. NCBI lineage: Eukaryota > Metazoa > Chordata > Testudines > Cheloniidae > Eretmochelys > Eretmochelys imbricata. The sequence continues at coordinate 24,297,379 of NC_135574.1, forward strand.
TATGGTAGAAAGTATTATTTACAGATGCTGCTATGTGAGAGTTCTGTGCCAGCAAGAAATTCAAGAGTACTCCTACACTATAGACAGTATTGACCAATTGTGGGGGTGTATCCTTAACTGACATCTGACTTAGACTGCAGCATAGTTGCAAGCTCTTCATGGTAGAGAATGCTACCATGGAGATTCATGGATTTAGCCATGAACTACTTCCAGAGATTTCAGGGGAAAGGACCCACCCATTGTGAGGGTCTGCTTCTCAAAGTGTTTGTGAGAAGAGAAATTTGCATGTAAGAGAACAAATTATTTATTTGTATTTACATTATTGCTTAGAAAACCTAACCTGAGCTTAAAAAAATTAAATATATGTTCTCAAATGTTTTTTTAAACTAAAACAAAGAATAATGTAGTTACATTTTAATTGCACTTACATATTAAAATATATTTGATACTGTGCCTCTGAAGTCTTGACTTTTGTCTATATTTAGGTGCTTTCATTAGTCTCAAAGATGCTGAACTTACTTTGGCTGTTGAAACTTGTTTAAAAAGCCTACTGCAGGCATTTTGTTGTGATAATCATCATGATGAGAGAACACTTCAGACACTGATGTCAAAGTTTTATCCATCTGGATATCGGCCCCAAATAATTGTCAGTAGGTTTCGAAATGAAGTTTATGATGTCAGACCTAGGTGAGTTCCAAGTTTTGAATAAAATTGCTGCTTCAGAACCTTGATCCAAATGGCTTAATAGTAACCCCAATATATAATGCATTTTCTAATGTATGATCAGGTGAATTTTTAAAGCGGTTTGCACTGTTTAAATATGTACATTTTAGTTTTGTTTCTTTTCTTCTTTTCTCATAGGGCCGTTCACCATCCAGAATTCCCATCAGTCCTTACAGCTTTAGAAATCGATAATGCAGTTGTTGCTAATTGTTTGATTGACATGAGGGGTATAGAAACAATCCTGCTAATTAAGGTAGGACATAACTGCTGTATTTGTTTTTGCTATAAGTTTTAAAATGAATTTATATGCTAATGAGGCTTTTTGTAATTAAAAAAAGGCAACCTGATTGCTTCTTGCTGCCCAAGATACCTATAGAAATAAGGCATTCTTCTTTGAATGGTTGCAGATGTGTATTCTACACATGTGCACAGAGCCAGTGCACTGAAGCTGGAGAACTTTTCCTAGCAGTACCCATAAGGGTGGTGCTTCTGCACTCTGGCCCTAAGACCTTTCCATGGCTATTTATTTAAGGGCAGTGCAGCCCCAATCGTGCTTACATCCTTCATTCTAGAGTCAGAGCTTCCCATGTTGTTTTTTCCTCATTGGTTTTCGACATCAGTTATTTGTAAATAATTAGTAGTTAGTTAGTTAGCTTTCATTTGTGTTAGTGTTATATAGTGCTATGCCCTCGCCAGGGTTTGAGAACTGTCCTTCATGTGAGATGGCTATTCCCAATAACGACCCCCATATTTGCTGTTAGTTGTGCTGAGGAGAGGGGCACATTAGAGAGGTGCTTCATTAGCCACTCCTTTAAAAATAAGACTCAAGTGGTCCAAGACTTGTGCTTAAAACAGCACCTCACTTAATAGGATCAAAGGGCGTCCTGGATAACCCCCATCCAAGAATATTAATGGAACTGGCACATGAAACTGCAAGCCCAATTGCAAAGATTTTTAATGAATCCGTCAACTTTGGGGTCATACCCTATGACTGGAGAAATGTGGATATCCTACTTTAAGAAAAGAGGAAAAAGAGTGATCCAGGAAACTACAGACCCCTTAATTTGACCTAAATTTTGTGCAAGGTCTTAGAACAAATTTTGAAAGAGTAATTAGTTAAAGACATAGGGGTAAAAGGTAATTAAGATAAAATACAACACTATTTTACCAAAGGTAGATCGTGCTAGATCAGTGGTTCCCAAACTAGGAGTGTCGCTTGTTCAGGGAAAGCCCCTGGTGGATCGGGCCAGTTTGTTTACCTGCCGCGTCTGCAGGTTCGGCCAATTTGCGGTTCCCACTGGCCGCGGTTCATCGCTCCAGAACAATGGGGGCTGCGGGAAGGGCGGCCAGCACGTCCCTCGGCCCGCGCTGCTTCCCGCAGCCCCCACTGGCCGAGAATGGCGAATCGCGACCAGTGGGAGCTGTGATAGGCTGAACCTGCAGACGCAGCAGGTAAACAAACCGGCCTGCCCGGGGCTTTCCCTGAACAAATGGCGCCCCTAGTTTGGGAACCACCGTGCTAGGTCAACTTAATCTTTCTTTGAGAAGCTAACTGATTTTCTAGACAAAGGAAATGCACTAGATCTAATCTAGTTGGATTTTAGGAAAGCATTCATTACAATTCCACATGGTAAATTATTAGTTAAATTGGAGAAGATGTAGATTACTATGAGAATTGAAAGGTGGGTAAGGAATAGTTAAATGGGGGACTACAGCGGGTCATAGTGAAAGGTGTATTGTCAAGCACATGGAAGGTTACTAATGGAGTTCCCCATGGATGGTTCTTGGGACCAGTCTTATTTAAAAGTTTCATTCATGACATTGGCACAAAAAATGGGAGTATGCTAATAAAATTTGCGGATAACCTAGAGTTTGTGTGGTATTGCCAATACAGAAGAGGCCTGGAATATCTCACAAGAAAATTTGGATGAACTTTGAAATTGGAGTAATAGAAATGGGATGAAATGTAACTGCAATTTGCAAGGTTAATGGCTTACTTAAAAGCATTTTTGCTATAAGATGGGGACTTAGCAGTTGTTAAGCGAGAGGACGAGAAAGATCTGCGTGCATGGGTCGATTGCAGGATGACTGAGCTGCCAATGCGATGCAGCTGTGAAAAAGGCTAGCACAATCCTTTGCATCTGGTGCATCTGGCGAGGTATTTCCAGTAAAAATAGGGAAGTGATGTTTTCCGTTGTAGAAGACACTGGTGAGATCACATCTGGAATACTGTGTTCAAAAAAGATGTATTCAAACTGGAACAAATGCAGAGAAGGGCTAGTAGGATGATTAGAGGAATGGAGAACCTGTCTTATGAGAGGAGACTTAAGGAGCTTGGCTGTTTAGCCTAATAAAATGAAGGCTTTAGGGAGATATGATTGCCCTCTCTAAATATATCAGAGGGATAAACATCCCGGAGAGATAGGAGTTAAGGGCCAATGTTGGCACAAGAACAAATGGATATGAACTGGCCATCAACACATTTAGGCTTGAAATTAGACAAAGGTTTCTAACTGTTAGAGGACTGCAGTTCTAGAACAGCCTTCTAAGGGCAATAGTATAGGCAAAAAACCTAACTGGCGTCAAGAGTGAGCATGATAAGTTTTATGGAGGGGATATATGATGAGGTTGCCTACAGTGATGTATGGCCCATTTGTGACCGCATTTAACAAATACCTCCAATGGCTGGCGATGGGACACTAGTGGGGAGGGGTATGAGTTACTACAGAGAATTCTTTCCCAGGTGGTTCTCACCCACATGGTCAAGATCTAACTGATTACCATTTTTGGGGTCGAGAAGGAATTTTCCCCAGGTCATATTGGTGAGACCCTAAAGGTTTTTTGCCTTCTCTTGCTGCGTGGGATATGGGTCACTTGCTGGTTTGAACTAGAGTAAATCATGTGTTCTCTGTAATGTGAAGTTCTTAAATCAAAACTTCAGTAACTCAGCAAGAGGCTATGGGACTATTATAGGAGTGGAGGGTTGAGGTTCTCTGGCCTGCAATGGTGCAGGAAGTCCGACTATATAATTCGGATGGTCCCTTCTGCCCTTAAAGTCTATATCTAATATTAAGGACACACCAGAGAACCATCTACAGTTGGAAATTTAACCTGTTACTGATAGTAGTTGATGACAGCAAGTCCGCCTGAACCAGAGCTGAAAACTGTTTAACTGCCTTTGTCTGTTGGTCAAAGCTATTTTCAGCACCCTCAGAAAGCTGTGTTTCAAAAAGCTTTTCTTTAAATGAGTTAAATAATGTTGTTCTGATTTTGCTAGCAGTTAAAATAGTTCTTGTCACTGATTCAAAACAGGGTGGATTTGATTTAAATCAAATTAGTGATTTAAATCATGATTTAAATCACTAGTCAGGAAGACTCTATTTAATCATGGATTTCTACATAAAAGTTCATTCTTGTTGGTTGTTATAACCTTAATACATATTCTTCACAACTCAGAGATATGAGACCCAAACTGGGTCTCTTTTACGGCCTGCTGCCATTATAGGTTTTCCCTTCTAGTGAGAATGGTTTGGTAGATCTCAAATCAATGAAGGCTACACTGAGAGAGACCTCAAGATTTCTGGAATATGCTGCTCAGACTGTTTCACTTTTGTTTCTACTGCTTGTCCCTCCCGTCTCACATTTATCTCCAGAACTTCTTCTCCTTGTCCAGATCTATTCCGCTCCCAACAATCTTCTGTTCATTGAATTCTTTGAAACTTTGCACTTTTAGAGAGAGGTAAGGGATTGACTCTGTGTACACAAATTTGCAGAGGGAAAAAAGGGTTGAGGTCTGTTATTTCTCACCACTATATTTTATTTATTTATTTAGTTAGTTATTTAAAAACATTTTTGCTGTTAACAAGCATGTTCTCTGGAGACACAAATCCACAGTTTGAGAACTGCAAAACTAAACATCTCTGATGGTATCTTCTAGACTTAGCACTGAGTCCCATTGGGTAGCTAGAAAAATTAACCTAAATAATCTATACAGAAGCCTTTGGAACCCCATAAGATTGGGTCCCTAATCCATGAACTATTGGAACTCTTTTACAAAACTTTTCTTAAACATTACATGAATTTATTGTCTCATACTATAGAATTAGAATTTATAATCCCTATTCCATGATGAGATATCTTTGAGCTATAATGTATCTTAATTAAAACTATCTTTAGATTGTTTGTTTTTTCCTCAAAAAGCATTTTATCCAAAAAATCCGATTTAAATAAAATCCAATTTTTAATTTTTTTTTAATTTTTTTTAAAAATCGTTGATTTTTATCCACCCTGGTTCAGAGAGACCCATTGCTGGCAGTTGTTGTCTGTTTCCTAATGTAGACTAAGCTTTGAAAAGCAGTAATATCTGAGACCTTCTCTCCTGCTCCCCCCCCTCCCCCCGAAGTTCTGGTTCTCAGCAAAATAGATACAAGTTTACAATGTAATATGGCGGGGGGAACTAATGGGATTAGCTCTGTCCGGACTGCACTTAACATACTGCTCCCCGTTCAGGGCATCTTAATATCTGAAAGATATAGAAAATTGCAGGGAATGTGGAGAGGAGCAAGAAAACGGTTTACAGGGCAGGAAATAATCGCTTATGAGGAAAGAAACTAGTATTACAAGTTTTTGATTAATTTCTTTCTTCTGATAAGTATTGCTTGGGTAAGTAAAAGGATACAGTCCTCTAAGGGTTTGTCTACATTTAAAATGGTGTAGTGCTTCAGTGAAGTTACTGCCTGCACTGAGGGGTTCTCCCATTGGTGTAGGTAATCCATCTCCCCAAGAGGCAAATTCTCCCATCGACCTAGTACTGTCTACAGTGTGGGTTAGGTCGGCATAACAACATCTCTCAGGGATGTGGATTATTTACATCCCTGAGAGACGTAGTTGTGTTGATATAAGTCCCCAACGTAGCCCTAAGAGAAACTGGATGCCAAGCATACTGGGCTTGGCCTAAACAAAGCTGCATCAGTTTTACTGAAGATGTAATTTTTAAGGTGTTTTGATTAAACCAGTGCAACTTTCTGTATGTAGACAATCATTTAGTTGTGGAGTATTTTTCCAAAGGAAGCAGGGAAAGGTCATTTAATTGAGAGATTTAAAATGCAGCTGTACAAAGAAAACTGCCAGATGAATTCAGTAGATGATCTAAGGATGTATTCCATCTTGAATATCAATATTTTTGTCATCTTAAGACCCTTTAGTACACTCATTGGTCCAGGTAACTCTTAAGTGGGTGGTTTTTTTTATTCCAACTGTAAGGGGCTTAAACTTCTCTTAAATTTCAAATGAATTCTTATATTGTAAACTCAGTTTTATTACTGTTCTGAAAGCAAGAAATACCACGCCTGAGGTTGATAGAAGTCAGTGAGAACGTTGGGTGCTCTAAGGATCAGAAACATAGCATTTCAAATTGCTAGCCATTGTGAGTACTTTTTATGAGAAAATACATTGTTTTTCAGAGTAACCCAGAGGCTCGTGCGGTAATGCAGAGAAAGAGGCCTCCAAAAAACTGTAGAGAAGCTTTTACTGCGGAGGGTGATCAAGTGTTTGAGAGACGTTATTATTCATCTGATAATACCAGGCCAAAATTCCTAAGTAAAGACGTGGAAGCAGAAATAAGGTTAGTATCATGTATTGCTGAAGTATAAAGTATTCTCTCTCAAGGTGTTAGAAGTAACATCTTTTGCTCTTTGTCCTTCTACTCCTGTTTGAGGGGCTCAGGAGTGTTTTATAGCACAAAATCTAAAAAAACCCCTCCCCTCTGCATTGTAGAAAAAGGTACCCCTCTCTTCAATTAACCTATCTTTTCCTGTAGACTTAACTCCATGACAGTACCTGCGTCACACTTCTTTCTTGTGAAGTTTTTTTTCCTCATCCAGACTTATTAAAATCAAGTATATATTTTCCAGAAGTACCTTTTGTAATAGATGCACATTCTTGAGTTCCTTCTTAATTGTTTTGAGCTTGTGGCATGTGGATGTGGCCCAGAGACATGGGATTTGCAGTGGCAACGTACTCTGAAAAATCCAGTTACCTTCCTTTCATTTTTGTAGCCTTGGTCAAAGAGCAAGCCTGAAATGAAAGGTCTCTAAAAGTACTCTGAAAATGGAATAGTGCTTTGATTGAGAGTAAGATAACTTAGTTTTTCTATTCTAAATTAGCCTCACGCCAAATGCCCTTTGTTAAAAGATTTGTAGCTATTTTGTTAGGGCATGTCTGTGCTACAAAATTAAGTCAATCTAATTTACATCCTCATACAGCCACTGCAGTAATTACATTGCTTGTGCATGTTTACACTTTGTTCCGTGTGTCAGTGGTGTGCATCTTCACCAGGAGCACTTGTATCAATTATACTGTCAGTTTCAGGCATTGTGGGATGACTTTTGAAAGCCAATACATCTGTGTAAGCAGTGCAGCACTGTGTAAACTTAATTACCCCGACGTTGACTCTGTGCCTCTCATGGAGGTGGAGTTAAGTTGGCATAGCAGGGCAGTTACTTCGATGGGAGCAAAATTTTAGTTTAGACACTTACCTTGTTAGATCAGTGTAAGGTGCCTTGTGTTGATCTAACTCTGTAGTGTAGACCAGGCCGCAGTCCCAAACATTAGGCATAGCTACGTGCAGCTATATGTAGTCATCTTGATTATTCTGGTTACTTTTTCAAAACAGCAACTTTAAAAGAAAACCAGCATTTACTCTTGAGAGATTTCAGAGGTGGTGGTGGTAACTTCTTTGACCAACTCCAATTAGTACCATTAAAATACTTTATTTTGGGGACTGAGCTATAATGCAGTTGAAGTGAGAAAATACGGCACCGTTGAATTAAAAATGTATTGAAAAGAAATTTTCCTTAACTATTAATACCTAAGATGTTTTTTTTAAAATTCTGTGAGTTCTAATAACAACTTTTTGCTATTTAGGGTATGGTTTAGTATTTATATTTTTCTCCATTTAGATTATTGAAATAAACCAGTCAGCTTCTCTTACGTTCATAGCCAGTTTCTAGTCCACTTACTTTTTTCAAGTTTTTAGTTGTTACCAAAATGCTACAATATTTCTGTTGCAAATTCTGTGAGGGGAGGGAAGTGGGTTTTCTGTTTGTTTTTTAGTCTCTTGTATTATAAACATTATATTTTTATTAATTCTTATACTATAAAATATTATTAAACCTTATATTGGGATCCTGCTTAATCTGTTGTTCCTTTTTAAACACTAAAGCCTATATTGAATTATGCATGTTTTACTGCAAAAAGTGTTTTTTGCTATGGTCAGCTGAGATGCTGCCACTGCCATTTCCAGTTATGAAAGCTATATATGAGTATTTTGTCCACTATATATGAAGGTTAACTAGCGTGTCTGTTTTGCGTTTTAATTTACTGCTCACTAACAGTGCCATATTAACAGTCCTGAGGACTGAAATCCTTCTTAAAAAGAACAAGTGTGGGAGGTGGTAGGCCGAGTTTCTCCATACTGACTTAATTACTTTGCTCCAACCAAAGTTCTATCTGGTCTTAAAGTATACTAGCATTTTTAGAACTAATAACACAGTTTAGTTCAGGTACTTGGCCTTTCTGCTAAGGCTGCCAATAAGGGCTTTTAATGAGGTGGTGGTTTATTTGACATGAATGCAGTACCCAGTAGGGACTGAACAGAGACTACTAAATAGCTATCGGATGATAACCAATTATGAACTAGTGAGCTAATGATAAAGCGCTCAATCTCCCTATCAGTCATTAGAGCCTGTGTCAGAATTCTTGTTTTATAGCCATGGTTCAGTCCATTTGGTAGAATTTGTAGTTGGAGAGCATATAATCTTATAATAAATTGTATATGTTAAGTCACTTGCAGAAAGAAGTTGAAAACAAAATGGCACAGTTGTCAACATCTCAACATCGTTTACGTTCCACTGAAAATGAGACGAGAGAAAATGAAGATTATCTTAATCATCGTCGTAGACAACAAAAAGAATTACAGGTACAAATACGTAATAGACTGCTAAAGTCAAAAATGCATCTGTTTAACCTATTGTATTAGTCTTTTTTTAAACAGTACACTTTTAAACAAGTGATTTTCGCGCACATTTATTTTGGTGGCTTTTCTTTTGTTTAAAAATGTGCAGAGTCTCAGGCTCTAGTGTCATTAAGCGTCCTTGCATTATGCAGCTAGATTTATGCTAGCATGTTTCCCTTGTTGTTCTATGAATGCTCACTACAGCATATTTTTTATTGATTTTTTTCCCTTTTTATGTAAAATATTATTAAAAATTAGGGTTTTTGCTTTCCTTGGGAGACCAATATAATAAATACACCTCTACCCCAATATAATGCTGTCTTCAGGAGCCAAAAAATCTTACTGTGTTATAGGTGAAACCGCCTTATATTGAACTTGCTTTGATCCACCAGAGTGCGCAGCCCCGCCGGCCCCCCTCCACATCCGGGAGCGCTGCTTAACCGTGTTATATCCAAATCTGTGTTATATCAGGTTACGTTACATCGTGATAGAGGTGTACTGCTTTCTAGGATGTGTATTCCTGATCTTCAGTCTAATTTCTTTTTCTTAATTTTGTCCTATTAATCCTTGTATATGCTTTGTTCAAACATAATTAAGTTCTCTTCCTGTTTAGCATTTGCATCCTTCAGCTGTTTGTGTATTAATTTTGTGACACTTCCTAGGGGTATCCAGGGTAACAACTATTTTTAATGTGAGGAAGCCTTGTCTGTATCTTCCTCAGGTCAACTCCTTGACTCTCCAAGCCACAGGCCACACAAGCTCACAGGCTCTGCTGTCCCTTATGCAACTAGCTGTAGGCATACTCCAAACCCCAAATCCTCCGAGCAGTCCCCTGCAACGTTAAGCCCCTTATCCATTGGACATTCACAGAATTACCAGACCCACTGTTCCCAAAGGAACAGTACACCACAGCTTAACACAGAGCTGTGTAACAGACAATACTTAGATTCATTCATAGAGAAAATCAAGTGTAAATTTAGTTAATGAAGACTATAGATTCAAATGATAACAAACAGAAATACAGTATACCCCCGATTATTCTAATAGCATAGATTCTGATAATCAGGAGTTTGGATAATCAGGAGGGCAGGAGCCATTCATCCATTCAGCAGTAGGGTGGCCTTCGCCACAGCCATCTTCCTTGCAGTCTTGTCTGGGGGGTGGCTCTGCTCTGCCCCCACTTACTCAATCCCCTGACTGGGGCTGCAAAGGTCTCTCTGCAGGGCTGGTGACACCCGAGGGAGGCTGCAGTCCTGGTGAAGCAGAACAGAGACCCCCAGCCAGAACTCTACTCTGCCCCACCAGGAACACAGCCATCTTGTACCTTGCAACCTCCAGAGGGGAGTCACCAGTCCTGTGGCAGTACAGGGAGCCCTTTGAAGCTCTATTATTATGGTTCTGTTGCTTGCTTACTCCCATGACAGTAGCCTTGCTGGACCCATTCCCTGCTGCTGGGGACTTGTTGTCCTTCTCTCATTTCTGGCCAGGGTGCTCTGCTTTATTATCTGAACCTCCACATTATCTGAATTCCTTCCTTGTCCCCCAGCAGGATAAATGATACAGGCTGTATTTCGTGCTGGGGGACAAGGAAGGAATTCACATAATGTGGAGGTTCAGATAATAGGGTTTTGGATAAATGTAAATATATAGTATTGGAAACAAAGGGTTACAAATAAAATAAAATTGTACCACACGTACTAGTGTCTAAACTCAGCTAATAAAATGCCCTCTTGTCTTATAAAGTACTGCTTGCCCCAAAGACTGTCTCACAGCATTCTTCAACCAGGATGACTGAGATCTACCTTACATGAGACCAAGCCTGCTGGTAGCCTGTCTTCCCCCCAGATGAAGGATGCTAGGGCATCTTTGTGCACCGCTAGATATTGTAAGACCAGTCCTTTGTTCTTTACCTTTAAAACAGACACCCCACCTCCCACTGTTCCTGTTAAGTTTCCTCCTGAAGTCCCTACTGTCTCAGCATTGGCGTTTAATTTTTTATGCTAGTAGACTTCTGTTGTAAAAGACACAACAGAAAGCTAGGGAGATAATGGTATTCCTCCTCCTGTCTGGGAATCAGTCTCAGGGCATGCGACTGCTACAAGGCCTGAAGAACATAATTTCTTTATCTATATCTGTATATTTATAGATATTATTTGCATGTACGTTTCGCAGAGATTATGATGACCAGTGTGATAAAGGCTTTCAGCAGAAACCTTGAGAGACACTTTGGTAAACTAGAGTGTAAACACCTCATCAGGGGATCTCTGTAGCCCTTATGACCTCCTGTGCCCTCTGCCAATTGGCATCACAAATGGTCCTTGTTCACAGATATCTTTCCTTCCCTCCACATTCCCTTAGTTATTGCTTAATCGAGTTTTGCATATTTAGTTACTTTTACCTTTCCTTATAAATCTCTTTCCAATCAGTCATTTTTCTTGTTCTCAGAATACCTCTTTACAGTAGTAGGCTAGGTTCTACAGTTCACTTATATTGGCCAATGATGCTCAAATTATCAGGTAAACAATCGCCTAGTGTCCTATTATGGAAGTATGTGCACTGAAGTGCATATAAACAGTTGTACAGTATCAGCACATGGACCAAAATTTAACTACTGCAGAAAAATATTTTTGATGTTGTTTTTTTATGTAATATAGGAAAGTTTTACTTTCCATTATTTTGAGGAAAATGTAATTAATGAAAATGTAACTTTTAAAAATCACTTGTCTTTGGAGTGCCTGCACTTCTGGTTCAAAATGTCCTTGTTCTGGTATGATTTTGTGTTACCTGTTTAACTTTCTAAGGAAAAAATTGTTTCTTTTTTCAGATGAAAATAAGAAGAATAAACATAGAAATAGCAGATCTTGAGAACGTAGAAGAACACCAATCAGTAGACATCTCTACATTAGTAAGAATGATTGCTGTATTCTTTCTCACCTTCATGTATTTATTCTATTTTTTTAAATGCTAGTAATGAGAACTTTTTTGGCTAAAGCATGCCTTGATCTGAAGGCAGCCAATCTTGATCTGAAGACGACAACAAGACTATTGTTCCAGTAGTTAATCACCCTCACTTAAAAAGTAATAAATACAAAATATTGTGCCTTACTTCCAGATTGAATTTGTCAGGTTCAGCTTTCAGCCATTGGTTCTTGTCACTCCTTTCTGTGCTAGATTTAAAAGCCCTTTAGTACCCAATATTTTCTTTGCACTGTAATCAAGTCACCTCTCAATCATATTTCTGATAAACTATAAAAAGATTGAGTTCTTTAAGCCTCACACTATAAGGCATTTTCTCTTGTTCTCCAATCATCTTTGTGGCTCTTTTTTGTGTGCTCTCCAATTTTTCAATATCTTTCTTAAAATTGATACTTTGAGATCATTGATGACCGTGTTCAAGACAGACTTAGAATCTCCTGTGCATAGGGCAAATGAAGCAACCCATCTTTTCCAGTGCTGTCTGTCCAGGCCAAGATGTTTTACTCCACCTTAAGTCCATCTCCATAATGGCAGCATCCTTTTAAATTGTACTGTGATGGCATCGGGCCTAGTACCAATCTCTGCAGAGCCCCACTAGAAACACCCCTGTTTAATGATGACTCCCTATTGACATTAGTTTTGAGATCTGCCAGCCAGTCCTTAATCCATTTATCATGTAGTTTATAATTTTTGTGTGGTATTAAGTCAAATGCCTTGCATAAGTCTAAGTATATGACATCTACCCAGTTATCTTTATCAACTAAACTTTTGATCTCATTAAGGTTTGTTTGACCAGACCTATTTTCAGTAAAACCATGTTGACTGGCATTAATGATATTCTTATCCTTTAATTCTTTATTAATTGAATCCGTATAAGCTTTTCCATTGTTTTACCTGGGACTGAGGTCAGTCTAACCTGCCTGTAGTTAACTGAGTCATCCTACTTGCCCTTTTTCAGTATTGGCAAAACATTGGCATTCTTCCAGTCTTCTTGAATTTCCTTGGTATTCCATTAGAATATTTATTAAAATTTATTATTAAAAGTGAACATCAATGGGCCAGAAATCTCCTCAGCCAACTGTTTTTAGCACTGTTGGGTGCAAGTTCTTTGAGCCTGTTTTAAGTTATTTTTATCCCTAGTAGATATTCTTGTTAGCTAATGTACTGGAAAGAAGCTTAATCATCCTCATGTGGTACAAGTACATCATTCTGCTTCTTTCCAGTACAGCACTGAAATATTTAATGAATACTTCTGCCTTTTCCGCATTGTTATTAACAATTTTGCCATCTCCATCTAGTATTGTGCCTATAGTATTGCTGTAATTTCTTTTGCTATTAATACACCTAAACTCCTTATTGTTTCAACAGCTGCCAGTCATGATATTTTCCCTGATAATTTTAACTTCCTTATCAATTTTCTAATTTGTGTTGATTGCCATCATGGCTTTTTGGCCATCTAATAAACTCTTCTTAAAGAACTGTCAGTTCACATTCACATTTTTTTTCTCCTAATCAGTGTCTCAGCTTTGAGAAACTAGCCCTTTTTGAAGCTGTGTGTTTGTGTGTGTTGATATGATTGGTTGGGAACTGTCCTCTGTTTGCTCATATTGAATGTAATCAGTTCATGATCACTAAGGCTAAGATTTTTTTTAGTAAAAGTCCGGGACAGGTCATGGGTGAAAAAGAAAAATTTATGGAAGCTGTGACCTGTCAGTGACTTTTACTAAATATGTCCAGGACAGAATGGGGATCTGTGGATCCCCACACTACCTCAACGGGGGCAGCTTGGTGGGGGCTAGGAGCCACTTGCAGCAGCTGTGGGCTGTGGGGTACCCCTGCTGCCTGAAGCTCTGGGGTTCCCCGCTGCCAGTGGGGGCTGGGAGCTGTGGGGTGCCCCGGCTCCTGTGTCAGCCAGGAACTGCGGGGTACCCCTACTACCCACCGCTCTGGGGATCTGTGGCAGCCAGGAGCTTAGGGGTTCCCTCACCGCCGGCTGGGAGCTCGGGTTTTCCTCCGCTGTTTGTGGTGGCCGGGAACACCCCGCAGCTCCCAGCCTTGGGGGCGGCAGAGGACCCACCGCTGAAGTCACAGAGATCACTGGAAGTCATAGATTCTGTGACTTCCGCGATCTCTGTGACTAAATCGTAGCCTTAATGATCACTAGTTCCTAGGTGATAATCAGTGTTGAGTGATTAATGCATCTGTATGCAGAAAATGATGTTCAAAATAGTTATTTTATGTTGGGTGTAATACTTTCTGTCTTAAAACTATATAATCTAGGACTTTTGAAACTAATATTTTGCCACTCGCTGTATGAGACCTCCGCATATGTCTCCGAAATCAAAGTCCCTTGTAGCACAATTTTTCTTTCCACACCTTACAGACAAGTGCCTGAGGAGTAACTCATCCAGTTCTCTGGGTTGATTTGGTGGTCTGTAACAGCCCCCTGCAGTATCCCCCCTCCTGGGCTTGTTAGTTAGCCCATTGATTCATAGGCATTCTTATTAGAGAACTGAATACTCTGTTGCATGTAATCTCACAGCCATAAAAGTGACTCTGAAATTAATATCTTGTACAACAACCAAGGGTGGTGTTTTTTCTCTTAATTTTCAAACCTATGTTTATATGCTAATAGGAAGATGAAGCTCATGAAAACAAGCATAAGATGGAATCCGTTAAGCGGGATATGGAACAGCAAAGGGGAAAAATGGAGGAATTGAAAAATATTCTACGAGTGGCTGAACATAAACTTGAAGAAATTAAAGAAAAACTTCACCAAGTAGAAGAAATAGCCAGTCCAGTCAAGGTAGAAACCGTAGAAATATACAGCTTTTAAAAACATATTTGATTTTCATTTGTTGGCAAACGTCGTACTAATCTTTAAAGAGGGGAACAGAGGATCTGGGGAATTATTCAAGTCAGCCTGACTTTGATATCTGGAAAGATACTGGAACAAACTATTAAACAATCCGTTTGAAAGCACCTAGAGAATAATAGGGTGATAGGAAATAGCCAGTATGTCAAGAATAAATCATGCCAAACCAACTTAATTTCCTTCTTTGACAGGTTACTGGTTTAGTTGATGCAGGGGGAGCTGTAGATATGATGTATCTTGATTAGAGTAAGGCCTTTTGATACAGTCCTACATGTCATTCTCATAAGCAAACTAGGGAAATGTGAATCTAGATTAAGTTGCTATAAGGGCAATGGACATCTGGTTGACAGATCATACTCTCAATAATCAATGATTTGCTGTCAAACTGGGAGAATGTATTTAGTGGGCTCCAACAGGGGTCAGTCCTGGATCCAGTACTATTCAGTATTTTCATTAATGACTTGGATAATGGAATAGAGAGTATGCCCATAAAATTTGCAGGTGCTTTGGAGGACAGGATGAGAGTTCAAAACGACCTTGACAAATTCTCCAATTGGTCTGAAATCAACAGATGAAATTCAATGAAGACCAGTGCAAAGTGCTACCGTTAGGAAAGAAAAATTGAATGCATGTCTTCAAAATGGAGAATAGCAGGCTAGGCAGTAATACTGCTGAAAAGGGTCTGGGGTTCTGGTGTGTCAGATTGAACAGGAGCCAACAATATGATGAGGTCAAAAAGGCTAATATTCTGAGGTTTATTAACAGGAGCATTGTATGTAAGAAAGTAGAGGTTATCGTTTTTGTTTTACTTGGCCACCGGTAAGGCTTCAGCTGGAGTAGTGTGTCCAGTTTCAGCCACCACATTTTAAGAAAGGTGAGGGCAAACTGAAGATAATTTTTGCTGCTTATCTCTGGACTATCAAAGGTTTAGAAAAGCTTTCCTATGAGGAAAATGCTAAAAAACTGGTTATGTTCAGTTTTGAGAAAAGACGACTGAGCGGGAGCTGGTAACAATTTTCAAAATATGTTAAGGGCTGTTATAAAGAATATTGTGATCAATTGCCTTCCCTATCAGCTGAAGGTGGAGGCGCTGCCAGGTGGCTCTGCATGCTGCCTCCGCCCGCAGGAGCTGCCCCTGCAGCTCCAATTGGCACCATGGTCAATGCTCCTAAGTGGAGGAACAGCCACAGGGACTTCATGCTCTGTCCCTGCCCTGTCCCGAGCTGACTCCACAGCTCCCATTGGCTGGGGATCACGGACAGTGGGAGCTGCGGGGGCGGCACCTGCGGGCAGAGGCAGTGCACAGAGCTGCCTGACTGTGCCTCCACTTAGGAGCAACAGGGACATGTCTCCTATGGAGCAATCCTTTCCTTGAAATCAATGGCGAAACTTTGATGTTGAGAGAGTGGGTGGACAGAGGAATTATGACTGTCACAGCTAATTGACAATGATAAATTAAAAATATCTTTCACAACAATTTGGCTTCACCTACTCTAGAGCATGAAAATATCTCTAGTTAAAGCAGTGATACTCAGACTGAAGCTCATGAACTGCAAGTGGCTCTTCAGTGTTTCTCCTGTGGCTCTTTGCAGCACGTGATCTTAAAATACTATGTGATTTAATGATTAATCAGTCTAAATTATTAACCAATCAGAATGCTTTTACTATGTTGTTAAACCAATTATAGAATACTTGGTCAGTTATTTTGCTGTGAGAATATATATATGTATATTAAATGAAACCATGAATTCACACTACTGTGGATCTTTTGTGGTTTCTTGCTAACCTGGCTCCTGAACCACTGAGGTCTGAATATCACTGAGTTAAAGCATTTACTTATGAATGTATTTGGACCAGATGCATTGGGAACTCCAGAACCTCCAGAATTTATACTTTGGAGGAAACTTCTAGATCAGTGGTTCCCAAACTTTAACATTCCGCGAACCTTTGTCACTAAAATGTCCTCCTAAAAATGAATATTTCCCGGGATGGTCTCCCTTACCTGAGCATAAATTATAAAAGCAATGATCTTGGAAATATAAAATTTATTTTTATGACATGCTTATTACACACTTTTTATTATTATTCATAATTACAGTATTAATTTTATTACATTATGAAAATGGCAACACTCTTCCAAGATCTCACTTTTGTAGCTTGTGTCACTTTGATTAAGCCTGTTATAAGACAAGGCTCCTACGTTTCATCAAGGAGTATCAGATATAAAACAGCATAAAGGATGTAACCAACTCAAATAGAGTTCCTCCTGCCCAAGCATTCAGGTCTTGAGCAGTCCAGGCAAACACTGCACATTACAGCAAAGCTTAAACTTGTTCTTCATAATTTTAAAACCAACACTAGCAGCCTATTTAATTCTAAAAACAGAAAAAAATATCCACCTTCTTTTCCATTTCTTACAAGGAGTCTTAATGTTTAAATCTCCTCAGTGTGATGGATGAGTTTGCTTTGATCTGCATCGCTCTTGAAAACCCCTGGGACTCAGGGCTGCCCTAGGAACATCTTTATCTGCCATTAGGGAATTTTTTCCCGAGAACCCCCTGTAACATTTCGTGAACTCCCAGGGGTTCATGAACCCCAGTTTGGGAACCACTGTTCTAGATTTATTCGGAGAATAATATCCTTACTATGGTTTTCTGGTGCAAAAAAAACTCTGCCAAAAGATTGATAATCTGAGAGTTGCATTGGATACCCAACTATCTCCAACCCAATGGAATATAACTGTATCTACTGTTAAAAAAGCAACTACAGATCTGAGACTACTGCTTCTTCACCAAAAGCCACTTTTTCAAATATACTGGTCCCCACATTGGCTAATGGTAAAGGGCCTCATAAATGCTGACCGCTGTTGGAAATGTAACTCCCGGGTGCTACCTTCCAGCACAACCAGCTCTGAGCCCTCTCCTGCACCCAAACTCCTTCCTTCTTAGTTAATTGGAATTTTTGACTTACTGGCTGCACTGCGCAGGAGGAACAAGCTTTGCTGTTTGCCAGGCCCAGACATGCTGCAGGGTTGGGGAAGGATGGTGAGCATGATACAGAGTACTGTGAGAGAAACTATGTAGGAGAAATGCCCCAGCAAACACTCCCCCAGGGGGAGGAGAAGCGATTGTCACCCAGTTTGTTCATTAGCAATACTAATCGCTGCCTTGTGAAGGACACTGGCAGAGTTCCCAGCCCCAGATACAGCAGTGGGTTCCCAGGGAACTGCAGACCCACTGCTGTATCTGGGGTTGGGGACTCTGGATCCTTGCAGGGTTTTTTCTCCAGCTTTGTTGTGGAACTTAGCCCTTGAGTTGGCTGGATAGCTTATTCCTTGTCCTTAGACTCTCTCCCCAAAAACTCAGAAGTTCTGTGTTGAAGTTACAGCTCCTCAGGGCATAGTGGGCACCTGACATTCCGGTCTGACTAAGCCCTATGCCTTAGCAGTGCAAAGGTCTGCTGACTGGCAACAGGCAGGGCATAGTTCATCCTTTGTGGAGCCTGTAAGTGCACATTGGGGACACCACTTAGATTTAAGCCAGGTATTAACAGGACAGCTCTGCTGTGTGTGAATGGGAGCAGAGTAGTCTGGCAAGAAGGTACTGCGGTGGCAGATGAGTTGAAATCCCACTACTGTTTATCCTGTCCAGGGCAGGAAGAGGAGGAAGATTATATTCATAACTAAAGAGAGAAGAAAAAAATAGAGGTTTTAATAATGGTCAGGAAAAACTGAATCACCAACCTGTTCCACCAGTGGCAGGAAATGTGGTGGCCTGAGTCTGAGCTGAAAGGTGCAGCTTAGTCCTGGAGCCTCCAGCAACAACATTGGACCTCATCCTAATTCCACAGGTGGGGGGCACCACTAGCCCATGAGTAATGAATTAGGAGAGAAGGTGTGCAACAGAATGGAAGGGTCTCAGCCAGGTGAGAAAAGACAAGGTGTGTCTGCACTGAGATTAAAAACCCACAGCAGCAAGTCTCAAGGCCCAAGCCTACAGACTCAGGCTCACATTACAGTGCTAAAACCAGCTATGTAAGGCTTTGGGATCGGGGTGGAGCTTGGGCTCTGAAGCCTGGAGAGGGGGGTGGGTTTCAGAGCCTGAGCCCGAGCCCAAACTTCTACACAGCTGCTTTTAATGCTGTAGCTCGAGCCCAAGTCTGTAGACCCCCAGGCTCTGAGATTCACTGCCATGGGTTCTAAAGTATATATATACCCTAAGAGAGAGCGATAATTCTGTATGAGGAAATGTAAGAAAACTTGGGACTGTTTGGAGGAGAACCCTAAAAGGGAACATGATGGAGGTATACAAAATACTGAATGCTTTAGAAAGTGTAAACTGAGTACTGCCATTTACCTTTTTGCATAATATGAGAACAAGGAAACGTTCAATGGAACTGAAAGAATACATTTTTTAAATTCATAAAAAGACACATTTTTTCATATCATGTAAAATTAACCTGTGGAACTCTTTGCCAAATTATATAATAAAGCTCAAGAGCTTATGTAGGATTCCAGAAAGAATTAAACATTTATAGGAATGAGAAGATCCAAAGCTATATTAGATAGGCTAAAGATATGAACCCTCATTGTTCAGATCATAAGACAACCACTAACCTAATAGGGTTTAGGGAGGATTTTCCTTTTTGGCAGGTTATTCCATAATTGTCTACTACAGTTGATCCTTCTGAAACATGTAGTACTGGTCACTGTCAGAGATGGGAGGCTGGATCATTGGTCTGATCTGGGTATGGCATTTGCTATATTATGTATGTATTATAGTTGAAAACGGCATACGGTACAATTTGCAATCACTTTCTGACTGGGAAAATATTCCATTTTGTAACTGGGAAAAGACTTCGAATTTTCAAAGTTTTGAAAGCAGATGTGGTGTGTGTGTGTACAGTGTGCCTGTAAATGCTTACAGTACATTTTTATATCTTTTTATAACAGAAGTGTTCATTTAATGGGATTCTCTGTTCTCTTCCTCATTTTTCAGTGTCTGAGTTCTTCTTCCCAATGAGTAAAGAATACTACTCCTCATTTACAGACCACATACCACCCCTAAAAGTTACCAGTATGGCAGAAGAGCAACACAAGGCATTCTCTTACTATACTCTTTCTGCCAGAATTGAGTATGTGCGCTCACATAAATTGCTGTTACCGCCACTGGAGTTAAGAGGGAATGACATTATAAAATGTGAAAATCTATAAACTGTGTTTGTGGAGCAGTAATGACTGAACATACACCCTCATTTTAAGTCAGTAAATATTGGCAGGTGTTCACAAATCTGCCACTCCAGATTAAATGTGACATTTTGATTTGCTCCAAACAGGATGAATTAAACCAAGCTGACTTAGAAGTGGAAAAGAGTAAACACCACTGGCAGCACTACGAAGAAAAACAGAAAGAGCATTTGGCATCCATAAAAAAACTTAAAGGAGAACTAGCTGCTAAAGAAAAAGAATTAAAGGTATGAGGGTTTTTGACAATTTGTATGGGACAGAAGTTGGGTATTCAAGGTCCATTTATTACTTAGTCAGCTGTTCCCTCTCCTAAGTGAAGTTTCTGTTATTTTAAAATTAGTATCATAGTCCCTTGCTCTAACCCCAAGTACTCAAGAAATCTGTCCTGCATACTATTGTCGGTATTTTAGTTGTCTTTAAATATTGATTGCTAGGTCAGCTAAAAAGAACTTGAAGTGTATGGAGTGTAGTTTCCTTTTGATATATGTCTTAATGAAACATTATTGTGATTTTAAGCCTACCAGTTAACTTAAATCTTTCTGCAGCCCACCGTCTCCCACAATTCTGCACATCTGGGCTGTTCTCTCTCTGCCACTCATAGAAGTAGGTTCAGCATTTTGGCGCCACATGGTCTGGTCACGCCTACTCTGCTCTTGCATGCTGCCAGATTCTATACCTCCACGGCCACAGACAGTAGTAGTTTCTTTTGTTCCTGCCTTCCCTCCTTCTATTTTAACTTTTCTGCACATTTTTTGGCAGGGAGCAGTATTCTCCCTCCTTGGCATTCCTCCTCTTCCCTGATCAGTTAATCCTTCAGGGTTTAACCCTCCCTGAGCCTCCCCTATTGCATCTCCCTCATGGACAAAATCTTTTCTTCCCAAGAGAAATTCTTCCTTCCTTGCTTCCCAGGAGGTTGTGTTTCCTTCGTTCTGTTCAACTGCAAAGGTGTGACGCATCTTAGGTGTCATAAGTTTTGAAAGCATACAGAATCCACAAGAAGATTGGGCTCCTAATTAATTTCCTTCCACTCGAAATATCTTGGACTAAGAACTTCCAAGTCCTCCATCACTAGGTGGATAGACTATGTATTGTGGAAGCTTATAAATCAGAGATTCCTCTCCCAGAAGGGATCAAGGCTCACACTCTCATGAGTGGGGGAAAAAGCAAATGCATCCAGTTTGGGAAATTTTCAAAGTGACTATTTGGTCTACAGCTAACAACTTAAATACTACAAGGTGGACCTTCTGCAGACACCACCTATGGTAGGAAGGTGCTGCAGGCCATGGTCCAAAAATAATAGACTTTTGAGCAAACTCATGAATAGAGGAGGGTACTTCTTTCCTACCAAATTTCTTGTTTCACAACCCTTCCTATATCTGTTCATTGCTGACTACTTCCCAGACATCCACAATTGTGGGAGAATTGGGCTGCAGAGCAGAAAATTTCTTACCGCTTTTCTTTCAGCCTGTAGTGTCTCCCACAGTTTTACCCACCAAGGATTGTTAATGAGTAGAGTCAGCTATTAAGTGGAATCATTACCATATGACTGTCTTCCTTCATCTAATGTATATAGTTATTTCATTATCTCTGGTATGTGTTAACGATATTATGCAAGTTGTAAAGCTTGGGAATAACTCATCTGGCAGCAAGCAGGAGCAGATGGGCTATGGCCAGAGTGTGTGTCACCAGAACACTGAGCTGCAGAGAGAAGAGAGCAGTGCAGACATACAGAATTGTGGGAGACACTGCTAGCAGAAAGGAGATGATTGGTAAGAACTTTTCCATTCGATAACTCAGGCTTATCAAGCCAAGAGTGCTGCTTTTGTACCAGTGGGGAATATATGATGAAAATGTCTTCATTCAGTAAAATGTATACTTACTGTCTCCGATCTGAAAACAAATAGCAGTTTTTCTGAGCATTGCATTTGTTCAGGGTGGTGATAGTTTTTATAAAACCATCAATATGGAATTTAAACACAAATGTAATCATCAAGAGAGCTCTATGAAAGGATTCAAGACTGAGGACAAAAGAAAGGCTATTTAGATTCTAAACTTTATAGGAAAGTATCTAGCAAATGGCAGGGGACAGACACAAGCATTAGATTTTTGACCAGTGGCTGTAACTTTATTATAATTTAGAACAGCAAACAATTGCTAAAGGAGTCCTGTCCTATTGGTAGCCTGCAGGGGTGGGGCCTCCTTGTACAGTAACTTGCCAGGAGCCATAAGCTTTGGAATTGGATGCCTCATCTGGTCTGGTTAGTCTTGGGCAGTAAGTTTATGCCGAAGTCAAGCATCAACAAGTTAAGGTGCATGCTGCATCCCACATTTCCCCTTTTCACTGCTATCAGGTTGCCTTTAGAAGTTGATTTTAAGTTACAAGCATCAAGGAAAAATGACTAAAACAACACTAGATGGCTAAAGGAGTGCCGCTTCATTGTTTTGTTAATAAATGAATAGAAGGTAGGATATTAGAAACCTACTGATTTAGATCATGTATCTAAAATATAGTTTATTATAGATATAGATAAATTACTATCAATATATAGGCGCTTTCAGATAGATACTCCCTTTTCATATTGTAATAAATAAATTATTACTACTACACATTTCTATTAAAATAATGACGAAGAGCCCCAAGAGGAGATCCATTGTACTGAGTGCTATGTGCAAACAAGAGAGACACGCTTGCATTAGAGACTTCATTTCTTTTTGCACAGCTTCTCTCATAGATTACTAATAGGCTATTGCTCCTGTGGAATTTGGAGGCGGTCTAGTGTTGTTGCTGGAGACTCCAGGACTGAGCTCTTCCCTTCAGCTCAGACCACCAGATTTTCTGTGTCCAGAAAATGTTGTTGGAACAAGTTGGCGGTTCTGTTTTTCCTGACCATTTTGTTTTAAAATCTTTTATTTTTTTTATTCATTTTCATGCAGTTGCAACTTCCAATATTCTCATCCTTCTCTTCTCTTGGATTGGGTAAATAGCAGTGTTTGATTTCAACTGCATGGATCTGCCACTGCAGCATCTTCCTACCAGACTCCTGTGTCTCTGCTCAGGCATGGCAGAACTATCTTATAAAGCCCTAACTTAAATCTAAGCAGTTTTCCATATGTGAAGCTGTGTATACAGGTTCTACAGAAGGTGAATTATGCCCTGCCTGTTTCCAGCCAGCCAGCCCTTGCCTTGCTAGATTAAGGGGCTCAGTCAGATTAGCATGTCAGTTCCCCACCCTGCCTGAGGAGCTGTGATCTGAACACCGAAAAGTCCAATTAAGTGATTCTGGGCTTTTGAGAGAGAGTCTAAAGATGAGGAGGAAGCTATCTGGTCAGCTATGGGTAAATTCTTGCAACAGACCTGGGTTGGAGGGGAAAAAGCCTAAAAGGATTCAGAGTCCTCATCTTCTCTGTCTCTTCCCTTCCTCCCCCGAAGATACAAAAGTGAGTTCTCAGTTCCCTGGAGAAAGAACCAGGGCTCCAACACAGCTCCCTTTCCTCCCACTATGAATTGTATGATATCCATGCCAGGATGAATAATGTATTACCTCCCTTCTCTAAACAGCCAGGGAAAGAGGTACCATAAATACATCACACACAAAAAACAAAAACCAACCAACCAGCAAGATGTTTCCAAGAGTGGATCCCAATCAATGGCTTGCAAGGAACTCATTGATATTTATACAATATCTTCCCTTTCAAATATAATTAGATACATGTTTTCCCATTGATGAGAGCATCATAAAATTCAAATGGGGATATCTGATTAAGCAAAACGTTAAATTAAAATGCTTCTATAAAAGAAAAATTTAATACATTTTGGGAATAGGGTTGTCAATCACAGTTAACTCTCACGATTAACTCAAACAAATTAATCACACTGTTAAACAATAGAATACCAGTTTGAATTTATTTAATATTTTTGGATGTTTTCTACATTTTCAAATATATTGATTTCAATTACAACACAGAATACAAAGTATACAGTGCTCACTTTATATTTATTTTTGATTACAAATATTTGCACTGTAAAAAAAAATAGTATTTTTCAATTCATCCAATACAAGTACTGTGCAATTTCTTTTTCATGGAAGTTGAACTCAAAAATGTAGAGTTATGTACAAAAAAACCCTGCATTCAAAAATAAAACAATGTAGAATTTTAGAGCCCACAAGTCCACTCAATCCTACTTTAGCCAATTGCTCAGACAAACAAGTTTGGGTAAAATTTGCAGGAGATAACGCTGCCCGCTTCTTGTTTATAATGTCAACTGAAATTGAGAACAGGTGTTCGCATGGTACTTTTGTAGCTGGTGTTGCAAGGTATTTACATGTCAGATATGCTAAACATTCATATGCCCCTTCATTCTTCGGCCACCATTCCAGAGGACATGCTTCCATGTTGACGATGCGTTATTTACATTTGTGACTGACCTCCTTGGGGCAGAATTATGTCTCCTGTTCAGTTTTACCTGCATTCTGTCATAAATGTCATGTCATAGCAGTCTCGGATGATGACCCAGCACATGTTCATTTTAAGAACAGTTTCACAGCAGATTTGACAAACACAAAGAAGGTTCTAATGTGAGATTTCTAAAAATAGCTGCAACACTCCACCCAAAGTTTAAGAATCTGAAATGCTGTCCAAAATCTGAGAGGGATGAGGTGTGAAGCATGCTTTCAGAAAATTTAAAAGAGCAACACTCAGATACCGGAAACTACAGAACCCGAACCACCAAAAAAGAAAATCAACTTTCTGCTGGTGGCATTTGACTCAGATGATGAAAATGAACCTGCATTGATCCACTCCGCTTTGGATTGTTATTGAGCAGAACTTGTCATCAGCACAGATGCATGTCCTCTGGAATGGTGGTTGAAGCATGAAGGGACATATGAATCATTAGCACATCTGGCATGTAAATATCTTGCAACGCTGGCTACAACAGTGCCATGTGAACGCCTGTTCTCACTTTCAGGTGACATTGTAAACAAAAAGTGGGCAGCATTATCTCCTGCAAATAGTAATCAAACTTGTTTGTCTGAGCGACTGGCTGAAGTATGACTGAGTGTGCTTGCAGGTTCTAAAATTTTATATTGTTTTATTTTTGAACACAGTTTTTTTGGTACATAATTCTACATTTGTAAGTTCAACTTTCATGGTAAAAAGATTGCACTATAATACTTGTATTAGGTGAATTGAAAATACTATTTATTTTTTTACAGTGCAAATACTTGTAATCAAAAATAAATATGAAGTGAGCACTGTGCACTTTGTATTCTATGTTGTAATTGAAATCAATATATTTGAAAATGTAAAAAAAATCCAAAAATATTTAAATAAATGGTATTCTATTATTGTTCAGCAGTGCGATTAATCTCACGATTAATTTTTTTAATCTCTTGACAGCCTTATTTGGGAACCTACAGTTGATGCAGTAGTAGCTCTACCAGTGAAAGACAGTCAAACCTTCGTAAGGGGACTTCCTTCCAAAAAGACCCCATACACCATGAGAGGTTGGCTTACGATTGAGACATGAGTGTTTATATCCTTTTCCAAATCAGGAAATAAACAGCGGTCAAAAGCTTTTCCTTGATGATGGAAATAATGTCCTGAGTAGAGAAGAATTTGCTACTTTTCAAGATAGTTTACATAAAGGGTACAGAAAAGAGAAAGAGAGAGGGTTGTAGTGGTCCTCCTACAGAAGGCACTTTGGACTTGCTAGGTAGCCAAAGACCCCACATAATACTTACACAGAACACCAGACTTCTTGAAGCAGGGACTCCTTCAGTCAGACTGGGAACATCTACAGTTAACAAATTGGGCATGAGAAGAGAAGTGTAGTTTAGCATTAACCTCCAGTAAAGTTGATTTCCCAACAAAACTCAGTCAGGGTGTATCATCATTGGTTTAGTCGAATTTACTTTCCTGGTGTGAGGGGAAACGAAAAGCTCCTTGGGGCAAAGACTGCCTTTTTGTGCAGTCCCCAGCACACTGCGTCCCTGACCTCTAGATGATGATGTCATAGAAATGCAATAATAATCCCAAAGTTCTGATGTGATTTCAGGTACACTAGAGTTTCTTCAGGCGGCTTGGTTGGAGTCCTACAACCAAGCATGATAAAAATGTGGGTACCAGCCATAATGTTTTGTCATCAAGTACTTGGAGTATCAGGTACCATTTTTAATCACAGTGACAAATTAGACAAGTTTGCGGTTGGCCTTGCTAGTCATATTACGTGTGAAAGGCAAGTTTTGGAATTAGTTCCCATGTTCATACAAAAACCACACTGCCTTTGTCATGAGAGAAAGATTATGCTTATAGGTCCAAAAACCTTTCAATTCAAGATAAGTTCCCTTTTCCACAATTTCTGGAAAATAGTTCTCCCACCATTTTGTTCTAACCTGTGGAAGGTGTGTCATAAATGGGCATTCCTCGAGTACGAAAGATCTCTCTCAAGCATCTGAAGTACATATGTACCTTTTCATCTCATTCTGTCAAAAATGCCAAGGCCTCACAGTTTCAAGTTTGTTGCAAGGAGAAGGTAAAAATGGGGGGAACTTCCATCTAAATTATTCTGCTATAATAATTCAACTTATTCTTTCCCTCCCTACCTCTGGGATACACTGCTTATTACTTCCCATGAATAATTAAAGAGCAGAGAAGCTTTGCAACTGAATGATCAGTTTCTTACCTGATAATTTTCTTTCTTTTTAGCAGCTTCTCTCTGTATTCCATCCACCCTGGTAGTCTGGTAAATGATCAGAATATAAATTGAAATTTTTCTCTGAAGGGAGACTTAGGCATTGACAATTGACAGGTTGCCTTTATACTAATAATTGGTTGCTGGAGTGTTTATACAGCTGTGGAAATTTTTTTGGGTGGCCTGAGATGAAAGACAAAGCTTAGTCCTGGAGCCTCCAGCTACAACACCGGACTGTCTCTGAATTCCACAGGTGGGGAGAGCCCATTAGTAATGAACTCAGAATTTCTCTTTTACTGCTTTTCACCATACAAAATATTAACTATTTACAGGAAGATACATTATGGTTTATTTGTATAGCGTTTTTTAGCATTTCAAACTTCTCTTTAGGAAAAGATTGCACAGGCCACACAAATCTGCCCGCAACGGATAGAAGTCAACAGAACTGTCAAGAGTCTTGACACAGAAATGAATCGCTTAAGAGACAAGATCAATTCAGAAAGAGATCATCATGGAAACAGAGAAGAAATAATAAAGTAAACAGTGGCTACATATTTTGGGGTTGGGGGGCAGAATAGTTGCTTCATTGGGACAGTAGATTAGTTTTATTTTAATTATCTCTAAACTTTTTTTAAAAAACAAGTCTGATTAATGGTGACGGGTGCTCTTCTTGAACTAAGGAGTAGTCATAGCCTTAAATATGTTTGGCTGCTCATTGCATTATTTCTGTAGCACCCAAATGTGATGCTGTGTGCTCCAGAGAAACTGAATAAGACATGGTCCCTACCATAAACAGTTTACAATTTCTATTTTTATATACAATGTAACAAAAATAGGAAGAGTGGAGTAAGGACCTCTGTCCACCTATGTCTGTTGCTCTGGCATTAGGATGCTGACCACCTCACTTTGCATGACACTGTTTCCAAGGCAGGGTCCATCATACTCATCAAAGTAAGTGGTGCCAGCTGCTGTGGGCATTTGTATTTTTGGAGTTAGAGAATTCATAGATTTAAAGCCAGAAGGACCAGGATGATTATCTAGGTTGGTGTTTCTCAAATATATTTGATTGCCCCCCCCTTCTTGGTGTCTAGTTTGCGCACCGCCGTCCCTCCTCCCCCCTGAGTACATATACCACCACCCAGCTCTGAAGGCAGAGTGAAGAGCAGCGGCTGTTGTCTGGGCTCCCAGCTCTGAAGGCAGCGCTGTACCAGCAGCAGCACAGAAGTAAGGGCAACAATATGAAAAGTGATATTTGTCAATATCACTTTTCACAGCGGATTTAGCACTCCATTGCCACCCTTACTTCTACACTACTGCTGCCACCACGGGGCTGATAGCTAGACCCCTGCTGCTTCCAGGTGAGTAGTTTGGAAGGCCTCTGGCTGTTACCTATATCCCCATCTCCTGGGTGTGCATGGCCTTCTGCACATGTCCCAGCCCCTGGGACTGACAGCCAGAGTTCTTAAATAATGGCACACAGCTCGCACTTCCCTTGATGCATTCCCATGCCTCCCTTGTGAGGTTCGTCCCATAGTTTGAGAATCACTGATCTAGTCTGATTTCTTGCATGATACTGAACTTCGCTCTGTAATTCTTAAATCAAGTCCAAAAATTTGTATTGAACTAGAGCTGCCTTTTAGAAAAAAAAAATCTAGTCTTGATTTCATAAATTCTAAGGTTAGAAGTTACCATTGTGATCGTCTAGTCTGACTGCCTGTATAACACAGGTCATAGGACTTCCCCAAAGTAATTCCTAGAGCATATTATTTTAGAAAAACATCCATATTTTGGGTTTATTTACATTACCCTCCATTAGTTAATTATCAAGCCAATTTTTTTTGCGGGGAGGGGCGGGGGGACAGGGGGAGACACAATGTGGGTTTTCCTTACTAAACATATGAAAAATCTTTGGTCTGAATAGCTATAGGTGAGGCTTTGAATCTACTGTGCTGTGTGTCATAACTCCTATGGTTATCAAGTACCATATCAGCTGGTTCGATTATCTTGCCTGGGATTGATGTCAGGCTGACAGGCTTATAACTACCTGGGCCTTCCAGTTTACCCTTTTTTAAATTGGCATGTTCACTTCCTTCCAGTCTTCTGGAACTTCATGGTCCAGGATTTTTTTGAAATCAACATTGATGGTACAGTGAGCTCCTCAGCCAGCTTTTTAAAAAATTCTTGGATGCAGGTTATCTTGACTTGCTGATTAAAAATGTCTAAGTTTGGTAACTTATATTTAACATTCTCCAGAGATACTAGTGGAATGGAGTATTATCACCATGTGGTGAGTCTTCATTATGTGGGTTTTTTTACCCAAATACAAATATATTTGTCGAACACCTTTGCCTTTTGTGCATTGTTACAGATAATTCTACCATTTGCATCTAGCAGTGGACCAGTACCATTTTCAGGATTCTTTTTGTTCCTAATATAGTTAGGAAAAAAACAACTCCTTATTGTCCTTAACTTCATTGGCCCTAGATTTCTCCTTGTGTCCCTTGGCTTTCTTTATCAATTATGTACAGTTACTAACTTCTCATTTATAATCATTGCTATCAAGTTCCCCTTTCTTCCGTTTGTTATATGAGGATTCTTGGAATCTCTTTCGCCACTCTGTCTGGGTCTCATTCTGGGTGAGGAGGACTTCAGTCAGCAAGCCCATGGAGTAAATCCCAGGGCAGCACAGGACTGGAAAGAAGGAGGGGAAAAAAAACTTTTAGGGGCCTCCTGGTCCTAAAATGAGTTCTCTATTCCCTGGGGAGAGAAGCAGGGCTTTTATCTAGTTCCCCTTCTTCCTGGTTCAAACCAGGGAACTAGACCCCATCTCCTGAGCAGAGGCAGTGGGACCTTAGAGTGGGAGAACAATGAGGGAGGCATATCCAGAGGGCACAAGACTCTGTATTCAGCAAACTGCAAGAGACCATGCTCTGGCCACAGTTGGGCAGCAACATCTACAAAGCAGGACAAAAAAATCTCCAGAGCGCTAAAGAGGGTAAGGAAAGGTACAATGTCCTCTGTCTCAGGCAGGTCCTACTCTGCTGAGGTTCTGTTTCTGAGCAGGACATGGGAAAAATGCAGCCAAGGACTTCACCATGAGATGTTCAGAACCATGTGCAGAAAGGTTGCATCCATGATCCAGATCCAACCTGAAGAGGAACACTAAGACAAGCCTAAAAACAAATACTTGCCTTCCAAATCCTCACCTGAGGAAGCAATTCCCCTGTACCCATGCTTTGAGGATGTGATCCGAGAAGGATGGGAAACCTCAGACAAGGGTGAACATACAAACAGGCATGCACCTAAAATACTATAAATGTCAAGGGCCCAAAAAGTGTAATTTTGAAGTTCCAAATGTCAATGCTGCAGTGACATTACTAGCAAAAGATATGGTGATACCATCTGAAGGGGATTTCTTTCCCAAAGATCCAGCAAACAGAAAGGTGGAAGCCAGCCTTGGAAGGGACTTCGAAGCTTCCTTGTCTGCCCTTAGAGCATCCTTGGAAGTTACAAGAGTTACAGTATCCTGCCTGAAGAACGGAGACCACTTAGACTTCTGGCTTGCTAATTAAGAAAATTTTCCTAGCAACAGCCTTCATGGCAGGTGCCTTAATGCAAGTAATGAGATTTTCAGCAAGGGCCATGGAATCCAGGTCAGTAGCCAGATACAGTGTATGGCTTCTTCTGTGGAACAAAACAAACAAATCCCATGTTCATCTAAATTAACAGTCTCTCCTATTTGGGGAAAAATTGGATAAGATAGTGGCAGAAAGTGCTGCCAAATGGAAATAGTCCCTCCCTTCTCTATGCAATGCTCTGAAGAGTGATTAGAAACCTAGCAAGAGACAAATGCTCCTTTAATCCATCCTCACAAAAGTACCAGAGGAAGGACAACAGACATATCAGGGGAAAACCCTGGAACCAGGGCTTGGGTGGAAAATCCAGAGGAAGTCCCACTGCCTGTAAGAACCCACTATGACAAGGAACAAATGTGTGCCTGCCCAGATCCTATTTCTCAGAAGAATGGTACATATCAACCACAGGCAAGTGGTAAGAGGGGTAGTGAGTTACAGGTAAGTCCTTTGTACTAAAGGCCTCACCCCATCCTTCTATGCCTTCTATGACGAGATAACTGGTTCTCTGGATGAAGGGAAAGCAGTGGACGTGTTGTTCCTTGACTTTAGCAAAGCTTTTGACACTGTCTCCCACAGTATTCTTGCCAGCAAGTTAAAGAAGTATGGGCTAGATAAATGGACTATAAGGTGGATAGAAAGCTGGCTAGATTGTCAGGCTCAATGGGTAGTGATCAATGGCTCCATGTCTAGTTGGCAGCCGGTATCAAGTGGAGTGCCCCAAGGGTCGGTCCTGAGGCTGGTTTTGTTCAATATCTTCATAAATGATCTGGAGGATGGTGTGGATTGCACCCTCAGCAAGTTTGCAGATGACACTAAACTGGGAGGAGAGGTAGGTATGCTGGAGGGTAGGAATAGGATACAGAGGGCCCTAGACAAATTGGAGGATTGGGCCAAAAGAAATCTGATGAGGTTCAACAAGGACAAGTGCAGAGTCCTGCACTTAGGACGGAAGAATCCAATGCACCACCACAGACTAGGGACCGAACGGGTAGGCAGCAGTTCTGCAGAAAAGGACCTAGGGGTTACAGTGGACGAGAAGCTGGATATGAGTCAACAGTGTGCCCTTGTTGCCAAGAAAGCCAATGGCATTTTGGGCTGTATAAGTAGGGGCACTGCCAGCAGATCAAGGGACGTGATCGTTCCCCTCTATTCGACACTGGTGAGGCCTCATCTGGAGTACTGTGTCCAGTTTTGGGCCCCACACTACAAGAAGGATGTGGAAAAATTGGAAAGTATCCAGCGGAGGGCAACAAAAATGATTAGGGGACTGGAACACATGAGTTATGAGGAGAGGCTGAGGGAACTGGGACTGTTTAGTCTGCAGAAGAGAAGAATGAGGGGGGATTTGATAGCTGCTTTCAACTATCTGAAAGGGGGTTCCAAAGAGGATGGCTCTAGACTGTTCTCAGTGGTAGCAGATGACAGAACGAGGAGTAATGGTCTGAAGTTGCAGTGGGGAAGATTTAGGTTGGATATTAGGAAAACCTTTTTCACTATGAGGGTGGTGAAACGCTGGAATGCATTATCTAGGGAGGTGGTGGAATCTCCTTCCTTCTAAGTTATTAAGGTCAGGCTTGACAAAGCCCTGGCTGGGATGATTTAATTGGGGATTGGTCCTGCTTTGAGCAGGGTTGGACTAGATGACCTCCTGAGGTCCCTTCCAACCCTGATATTCTATGATTCTATGATTCAGTCCCAGAGAACATCCACAGGGGTCTTCTCATATGCTCTCTAGACCCACAGAAACTCTCAACCAATGCCAGCCTGATGGGGTGGAGAGCACGCGTCTGAGCCACAGAACAACACAAGATGCCTCAGACTCCTGGGAAAGGAACCAGAGAGTCAAACTAGCTCTGCTAAGGTTCTAGAGCTATCTAGAGGATGACCAGTTGGACAGGCCACATAAGTTTGTACTATCTCAACAACCAGGAAGAGAAAGGAGTTCAACTCTACATGTGGAAAAAATATCAGTATTGGAATGGGCAGAGAGGACCCTTCCTTCCGTTAGAGCGATACACACAAAAGGACAACTGAACCAAAAGACAGACTGGCTCAGCAGACAGTCATCAACTTAGAATGGTGCCTAAATCAAAAAGTCTTCACTCTGATCTTGTAGACATTTGGCCTCACTTCAGTCAACCTGTTTGACAATCACAAGAACCCAAAGCAGGGTTCTTCACCGGAGAAATACTTCACCAGGGAAAGAGATCCAGTGTCCATGGGGACAGATGCTCTTTCACATAGATGTGGCCACAAGGCCTGCTATATTCATTCATGCCCTTTACACATCTAGGAAAGGTGATCCAGGAGATAAAGTGAGAAGGCACAAAGGTGACAATGCCAACTTCGCAACAGCAAAGGAGATCATATTTCTCTGATCTGGTAGAATTGAAATTGGGACCACCATTGCAGCTACTAGTGAGAACAGAGACATCCTTCGCCAAAGCCCATTCCTCCAACCAGACCATCGATACAACTGGTAGCCTGGCTATTGAGAGGGAAGTGTTGGTCTATCCTCAAAGTGATCAGAACTCTGCTGTCCTCCAGAGGAGCTTCCACATTAAAGGCTTACTTCTCCATCTGGAGCAGGTTTCATGGTGTCAAGAATGCCAAGGATCCTAGAACTCCTGTTGTTCAGGACTTTCTTGAAGAGAAGGGACTTCAGTCCAGCACAGTAGCACTTCAGATGTCAGCCATAAGTAGCATACTATTTGTAGGATCCTCTGTTTCCTTAGTGGATAATCCTCAGGTATCCAGATTCCTCCAAGCAAAACCAGTATTCCCTAAGTGGGATTTACCCCTGGTATTGAAAGCCATAACCACTCACCCTTTTGAACCACTGACATAAATATCTGCCTTCTATCTGTTCATCAAAACCTGTTTTGTGGTGGCCATGATGTATGCCAGACAAGTTTCTGAACTGGTAGCCTATCCATGCAGGAACCCCACTGTGGGTTCCAAGATGACCAGGTGGTGTTAAGAACTCCAGAATTGTTCTTGCCTAAGGTGAATTCATCTTTCCATGCCTCACAAGAGATCATCCTCACTTCATTCGGTCCAAAGCCACAGTACCCGAGTGTAAAGCTGTGGCGTGCTATAGATGTTCAAAGAGCGCTAAAGATCTATGTCAAGTGCACAGAATGAACAAGAAGCTTGGGATCCTTGTTTGTCTCCATTCATCTGAAGTGCCAAGGGCTCAGAGTTTCCAAACTATCCCTCGTTAGATGGATCAAGCTCTGTATCTTAGGTATACATGGCATAAGAGGGGCTCCTATTCCAGGTGGAATCAAGGTACATTCTACAAGATCTGTGGCAACCTCATGGGGCAAAAGAGTTGTACTTCCACCATAGAGATCTGCAGGACAGCAACATGGTCTCAGGCTAACACCTTTTAGGCACTATAAACTGGACTTTCTGTCCTTAGCAGAGGCCTCCTGTGGTGAGATGGTGCTGCAGATGGTGGTCCATTAATAGTATTGTCGTTTAAGCAATCAACAATGCTGTTCCCTGCCCAATTTTGTTTTCTCTCTCCATCCATCCCTACTTCTGGTCACTGCTGGCTACTTCCTCTGTATATCAGAATTGTGGGAGACACTGGGCTGCAGAATGATAAATTTCTTACTGCTAGCAGAAAGCAGTTATCAAGTATCTCCCACAATTCTGCCCTCCTTGGATGTCTTAATAGCCAAGGGACAAAATTTTATTTTGATAGTTACCTTTGTAGACTGTAGCCTGCCGTACGCAATTAACTGGCTGTCACTGAAGTTACTGTTACTAATCACGTTCTATGAGTTTTTACTTTGAAATGACTCATCTGGCAGCAAACCAGAGAAGGGGTCCTGTCTAGCATAAGATGTGCTAAAGCTTTGTACTGGAAACTGAAGACAGGAGGGGAATAGTCCATATATATCAGAATGGAAGGGAAGCAGAAGAGCGGGAAATAGCCCAAACGTATCAGAATTGTGTGAGACACTGCTAGCAGAAAAGAAAGTACAGAAAAAGCTCTTTTATCCGGCACTTCACCAGCTGACAAGCTGTATAAACCAACATTTCTGATCTGCACTGAAAGTCTGGTTTATAGTACGGTTGTTCAGAGGCTGGCAGGGGGCTGGGGCATGGGCAGGGTTCAGGGTGCCAGATGGTGGGGGCGCTTACATCAGGTGGCTCCCCACAAGTGGCTCCCCGTCCCTGCTGTTGCTGGCAGAGGCACAGCCAGGCATGCTGCCTCTGTCCCCCACTCCCCGAGCACTGGCTCCATGGCTCCCGTCCCAGCCTGTTTGCCGGGAACCGCGGCCAATGGGAGCTGCGGAGGGGTTGGGGGGAGCGCCTACAGATGGAGGCAGCGTGCCTGCTTGCAGGGGCACCTGGCCACACCTCCACCTGGAGCAGCAGGGATGGAGAGCTGCCAGAGGTGAGCGCGTGCCACCCCCCACGGCACCCCAAGCCCCCTCCCAGACCCAAACTTCCTTCCAGAGCGTGCCTCGCAGCACGCCTCTGCCCCCGCCCCCCTCCAAACTCCTCCCTCTGAGTTAACTGGCATTTTTAATTTACCAGCATCCCCATTCTCCCAGCATGCCAGTTAAAAAGCTTTTACTGTATCAGCTAAGGAATTTACCATTCCTTTTCTCCCCCAACAAAGAACAATAATCTTTTTTATTAACAATGATTTTCCCTTCCCTGAGAAAATTCAGCTTATGTGCCCACATGATGTTAGTTTTAGAGTGATGGTTTAATAGATTGTAAGCATATGTTTGTTTTTGTTTTCTGAAAAGAGAATGTTGGTTGTCAGTATGGTTTTAAATTAAGCATCAAGAGTTTGCTTGGGTCCTAACAGCATCTTTTGAGTTTAACTAGATATTTATGAGAATCTTTTTGCTGATAAATCAGGCAGCTTCTTGACGCAAAGGACAAATATCAGGATGCAGAAGGTAAAGTGAAGAATTTGAAGAAGTTTATTAAATTGTTGGATCAAATAATGACACAGAGATACAAAATGTATCAACAGTTCAGAAGGTGAGTGTGATCTTCATTTTAGTGTTAGTGGTTCAAATACCTGTGATGAGGCAGATTAAAAATATTTGTCATAAAATTCTATTGATTGGGGAAATATAGGTATTTCCCAGGGCCACTCAGAAGAAATTTCTGTATTCAACACATTTAAAATTCCTATGTTAGGCCTCCATGCCATATGTACTTTTTTCAATAATTCTGACTGACCATTATCCTCTTCTTGCCCCTCTTTTAAAAATACTCAAACAAAATTGAAATTGGGAAAGGTATAACATAAAATATTTTAAGAGTTGCAACTAATTGCAGCTAAAAAAATCAAATCTTTGCATCGCTTAATTCCAGGAGAGAGTTCTATGTACTGGATGTTACCAAAAGGCTTTGCTTATATGTTGTTCAACTTGCAAATGGGTTCTTTATTGCTGAGAGTTCAGAAATAAAAATATGCTATTGAATGCGCACCTGGGGTTAGAATATGGCTTCAAAATTAGAAGCTACTGTTTTCTAGCAGCCCTCTCTTCTGTGTGGGATATTGTGGCATTGACTCATTCTTCTTAGAGTGATTGTCCACGTGGATTCCACTTTTTGTGTGCATATGCCCCATGCACGTGAGGTTGGATTCTTTTGGCCTGCGGTGTTGGTTGGGGATGTGCCTGTGCCATAAATGCTTTCGGGCATAAAGGGCAGAACGGGCCCAATCATCCCTCAGTTCCTTCTTACCACCCATGGCAGCAAGAGAGAACCTCTGCAGCGTCCATCTTCTTCTCTGACATGTGCTAGTACAGGGGCAGCCAACCTCTGGCTTCAGAAGTTACTATGCGGCTCCTTATATAGGCACCAACTCCAGGGTGGAGCTACAGGCTCCAACTTTCCAATGTGCCAGGGGGTGCTCACAGCTCAACTGAGATTTTTGTCAGTAGTGTCTGCAGATCCATGCCTGCGCCATAGACACCCTTGTGCTCTGGCATGAGAGTATATAGGGAGGGGACAGACCAGTTCCTTCTCAGACACCTGCAGCTTGAGACGGAGCATTGCTGTGTCATTGGCTATCTATGCAGCTTGCTACCTCTTTAGCTTAATCTTTTTTCTTTCTTGATACTTACTTTATTATTTTATTTAGAGCAGTCCTCTTCCGCTCTGTTTCAGATCATGATTGGATTCATGGTAGAGTAGGAACTGGAGAGGCAGTCAGTCCACACCCCACATTATATCCGCAGTGCTGAGCATTAGGAATTCCAGGGCAGAGGTACAAACTAATGGACACTACTTGCAAGATATTCCA
Organism: Eretmochelys imbricata; assembly: GCF_965152235.1. NCBI lineage: Eukaryota > Metazoa > Chordata > Testudines > Cheloniidae > Eretmochelys > Eretmochelys imbricata. The sequence continues at coordinate 24,333,830 of NC_135574.1, forward strand.
GTTTCAGGCTCATGGTATGTGTTCCCACATGTAGAATACAGATAGGGACCACACATCAAAGAACTTAGAGTTAGAAGTAAGTAACCTCAATTTGGTTTTGTTTGTTTGTTTGTTTATTTATTTATTTATTTATTTATTGCATAACCATGGTTATGCAATTTACATTAATCACTCTGTAGGGATTCCTCAGGAAACCCACTTAACTCTTATTGTCTCAAAATCCAGGCCTGAATGGCACATTTTAATATAATCATTTGAACTCCTTGTACTTCCCAGGTCTCTCATTAGTCACATCTGTATTCAGGTTATTTTTCTGAGATAAATTTTCAGCTAGACTAAACTTGCTCTGCTGTACAGAGATGGTAACAGCATGGGAGAAGCTAAAGCTCCAGGATCTGCCCCTCATGTGAAGCTTTGCTAATTAATGACTGGCACTCCCCATGCCTGCTCTACCTAGGTGAGAGGGACTTATCCCCAAGTGAAGTTCCTTATGTCGCTCCTTCTTTAAATGAATTCAGAAAGCTAGAGAAGCATGCCTGAAGTTGTTTCTACAAAAAAGCTCAATGCAAGCCACAGACACAGAAGAATATCATTGCTGTACTACACTCATCTAGTCAGTCTCTCTCCATTAGTGTCCTGATGAGCCAATATTTCACCCCAAGATCTTGGACCAATTCCAAGAGGCCCTAGACATCCACAGCCGTTCCAGGGTCACTGTTCACTGATGGGCCAAATGGAACGTTGCTCTAGAGAGAATCATAGAATACCAGGGTTGGAAGGGACCTCAGGAGGTCATCTAGTCCAACCCCCTGCTCAAAGCAATACCAATCCCCAACTAAATCATCCCAGCCAGGGCTTTGTCAAGCCTGACCTTAATAACTTAGAAGGAAGGAGATTCCACCACCTCCCTAGATAACGCATTCCAGCGTTTCACCACCCTCCTAGTGAAAAAGGTTTTCCTAATATCCAACCTAAACCTCCCCAAGTGCAACTTGAAACCATTACTCCTCGTTCTGTCATCTGCTACCGTTGAGAACAGTCTAGAGCCATCCTCTTTGGAACCCCCTTTCAGGTAGTTGAAAGCAGCTATCAAATCCCCCCTCATTCTTCTCTTCTGCAGGCTAAACAATCCCAGCTCCCTCAGCCTCTCCTCATAAGTCATGTGTTCTAGACCCCTAATCATTTTTGTTGCCCTTCGCTGGACTCTCTCCAGTTTATCCACATCCTTCTTGTAGTGTGGGGCCCAAAACTGGACACAGTACTCCAGATGAGGCCTCACCAGTGTCGAATAGAGGGGAACGATCACGTCCCTCGATCTGCTCGCTATGCCCCTACTTATACATCCCAAAATGCCATTGGCCTTCTTGGCAACAAGGGCACACTGCTGACTCATATCCAGCTTCTTGTCCACTGTCACCCCTAGGTCCTTTTCCGCATAACTGCTGCCTAGCCATTCGGTCCCTAGTCTGTAGCGGTGCATTGGATTCTTCCATCCTAAGTGCAGGACCCTGCACTTATCCTTATTGAACCTCATCAGATTTCTTTTGGCCCAATCCTCCAATTTGTCTAGGTCCTTCTGTATCCTATCCCTCCCCTCCAGCGTATCTACCACTCCTCCCAGTTTAGTATCATCCGCAAATTTGCTGAGAGTGCAATCCACACCATCCTCCAGATCATTAATGAAGATATTGAACAAAACCGGCCTGAGGACCGACCCTTGGGGCACTCCACTTGATACCAGCTTCCAACTAGACATGGAGCCATTGATCGCTACCTGTTGAGCCTGACAATCTAGCCAGCTTTCTATCCACCTTATAGTCCATTCGTCCATCCCATACTACTTTAACTTGCTGACAAGAATACTGTGGGAGACCATGTCAAAAGCTTTGCTAAAGTCAAGGAACAACACGTCCACTGCTTGCCCCGCATCCACAGAGCCACTTATCTCGTTATAAAAGGCAATTAGATTAGTCAGGCATGACTTGCCCTTGGTGAATCCATGCTGACTTTGCCTGATCACTTTCCTCTCCTCCAAGTGCTTCAGAACTGATTCCTTGAGGACCTGCTCCATGATTTTTCAAGGGACTGAGGTGAGGCTGGCTGGCCTGTAGTTCCCAGGATCCTCCTTCTTCCCTTTTTTAAAGATGGGCACTACATTAGCCTTTTTCCTGTCGTCCGGGACTTCCCCGGATCGCCATGAGTTTTCAAAGATAATGGCCAATGGCTCTGCAATCACAGCTGCCAACTCCTTTAGCACTCTCGGATGCAGCACATCCAGCCCCATGGACTTGTGCTCGTCCAGCTTTTGTAAATAGTCCCGAACCACTTCTTTCTCCACAGAGGGCTGGTCACCTCCTCCCCATGCTGTGCTGCCCAGTGCAATAGTCTGGGAGCTGACCTTGTTTGTGAAGACAGAGGCAAAAAAAGCATTGAGTATATTAGCTTTTTCCAAATCCTCTGTCACTAGATTGCCTCCCTCATTCAGTAAGGGGCTCACATTTTCCTTGCCTTTCTTCCTGTTGTTAACATACCTGAAGAAACCCTTCTTGTTACTCTTAACACATCTTGCTAGCTGCACCTCCAAGTGTGATTTGGCCTTCCTGATTTCTCTCCTGCATGCCTGAGCAACATTTTTATACTCCTCCCGGATCATTTGTCCAATCTTCCACTTCTTGTAAGCTTCTTTTTTGTGTTTAAGATCAGCAAGGATTTCACTGTTTAGCCAAGCTGGTCGCCTGCCATATTTACTATTCTTTCTATGCATCAGGATGGTTTGTCCCTGTAATGTCAATAAAGGTTCTTTAAAATACAGCCAGCTCTCCTGGACTCCTTTTCCCCTTATGTTGTTCTCCCAGGGGATCCTGTCCATCAGTTTCCTGAGGTTGTCAAAGTCTGCTTTTCTGAAGTCCAGGGTCTGTATTCTGCTGCTTTCCTTTCTTCCCTGTGTCAGGATCCTTAACTTGACCATCTCATGGTCCCTCCCTCCCAGGTTCCCATCCACTTTTGTTTCCCCTACTAATTCTTCCCGGTTTGTGAGCAGCAGGTCAAGAAGAGCTCTGCCCCTGGTTGGTTCCTCCAGCACTTGCACCAGGAAATTGTCCCCTACACTTTCCAAAAGGTTCCTGGGTTGTCTGTGCACTGCTGTATTGCTCTCCCAGCAGATATCAGGGTGATTGAAGTCTCCCATGAGAACCAGGGCCTGCGATCTAGTAACTTCCATTAGTTGCTGAAAGAAAGCCTCGTCCACCTCATGCCCCTGGTCTGGTGGTTTATAGCAGACTCCCACCACGACATCACCCTTGTTGCTCACACTTCTAAACTTAATCCAGAGACACTCAGGTTTTTCTGCAGTTTCATACCGGAGCTCTGAGCAGTCCTACTGCTCTCTTACATACAGTGCAACTCTCCCACCTTTTCTGCCCTGCCTGTCCTCCCTGAACAGTTTTATATCCATCCATGACAGTACTCCAGTCATGTGAGTTATCCCACCAAGTCTCTTATTCCAACCACATCATAATTCCTTGACTGTGCCAGGACTTCCAGTTCTCCCTGCTTGTTTCCCAGGCTTCTTGCATTTGTGTATAGGCACTTGAGATAACTCGCTGATCATCTCTCTTTCTCAGTATGAGGCAGAAGCTCTCCTGTCTCGCGCTCTCTTGCTCATGCTTCCTCCCGGTATCCCACGTCCCCACTTACCTCAGGGCTTTGGTTTCCTTCCCCCTTTAAACCTAGTTTAAAGCCCTCCTCGATAGGTTAGCCAGCTTGCTTGCAAAGATGCTCTTCCCAGTCTTCGTTAGGTGGAGCCCATCTCTGCCTAGCATGCCTCCTTCTTGGAACACCATCCCATAGTCAAAGAATCCAAAGCCTTCTCTCCGACACCACCTGCGTAGCCATTCGTTGACTTCCACGATTCAACGGTCTCTACCCAGGCCTTTTCCTTCCACGGGGAGGATGGACGAGAACACCACTTGTGCCTCAGACTCGTTTATCCTTCTTCCCAGAGCCACGTAGTCTGCAGTGATCCGCTCAAGGTCATTCTTGGCAGTATTATTGGTGCCCACATGGAGAAGCAGGAAGGGGTAGCGATCCGAGGGCTTGATGAGTCTCGGCAGTCTCTCTGTCACATCGTCAATCCTAACTCCTGGCAAGCAGCAGACTTCTCGGTTTTCCCGGTTGGGACAGCAGATAGATGACTCACTCCCCCTGAGGAGAGAGTCCCCGACCACCACCACCCACCTCCTTCTCTTGGGAGCGGTGGCCGTGGAACCCCCATCCCTAGGACAGTGCATCTCATGCCTTCCAATTGGCGGAGTCTCCTTCTGTTCCCTTCCCTCAGATGTATCATCTAGTCCATTCTCCGCATTAGTACCTGTGGAGAGAACATGAAAACGGTTGCTTACCTGTATCTGCATTGCTGGTACATGGATGCTCCCCTTTCTTCTTCTGGAGGTCACATGCTGCCAAATTTCTTCACCGTCCTCCTGTCCCCGCTGCACAGCCTGCTCTGAATCTTCAGTATGTTGTGTCCGTAGAAGCATGTCCTGACGTCTGCCAGGAAATCTTCAGTTTCTCTTATGCAATGCAGGGTTGATACTTGTTTCTCCAGACCTTGAACCTTCTCTTCCAATATGGAGAAGTGGAGCAAGTGCATATCACATTGTCTAATGCCTAGTGAGCCAAGACAGAAGTCGTCAGACTTCTGACTTATCTTGGCCAAAAGCCTGACCAGACCTCTTCGGGAGCCCTGGTACTGATTAGTTAGAAAGTGCTTGTGGTACTCACTGAATGTGTGGACTTTCTTTCTTTTGGTTACTGTCCCTTCAGCACCAATCTCTGTACTGGGTGTCTCAGTACCCAGAGACCCAGTACCTACCATCTCTGTATTTGTAACCTTGGAACTATGTTCCTTGGTAGCGGCTATCTCAGTACAAAAATCATATAAACTTAACTGTGGGCCCAATAGAGAGAGAGGTTCAGAGTAGTGAGATCTAAGCCACTAATTACTGAATTATTGGTACTTCCTTAATTTGATATATCTCTGATATCCCCATAGAAGACTCTGAATAAAATGACTCCTCTCTTGGAGGAATTTACTCCTTTTCCTCATCTGAACACAGCAGAGAGCCATCACCCAACCCGCCTTCCCCTCCTTGGGTGGGTAGCACAATGGGAGTCAGAAATGAACTCCAGTGAGGATTCTGTCAGAGGTTGCACCGAAGATATCCCTAATTAATCTTCCACTCCACAGTCTGGATCTTCCACCAGACAGTAGGTTTGATGCAACTGAGAGCCTGACAGAATTGTATGAGAACCTTTCTCTTTCTGCCCTCCCTTTGGCACCCGCCTCTTATTTTCAGGAAGTCTGGACTTGGATCACCTGAGAGCAGTGGGTCCTGGAAACTATAAAGAAGGGGTATTCTATCCGATTCCATCCTTTTTCTTTTTTTTCTTTTTCTTTCTCTCTTTCTCTGACTCTTCTTGTGAGATACTACTAAAACAAGAAGATTCATTTCTACAACTTGGAGCAGTGGAGGAGGTGCCCTTAGAGTTCAGGGACAAGGGATTTTATTCCCATTGTTTTCTCATCCCCCAAAGAAGGTAGGGGTTTGGTTACCCACCCTGGACCTTTCCTATATCAATACATTCATCTGCTGTTTCAAGTTCAGAATGACAACTCTGACCTTCGTAATTCCTTTGTTAAAGCCTCAAGACTGGTTCATGGCTCTCAACCTGTAAGATGCATATTTCTACATGTCCGTTTATCCAACTCACAGGCAATAACTCCGATTCCTGGTGGGAACTTCTCACTATCAATAAGGCATCCTGCTCTTTGGACTTTCCACAGTACCACAGATATTCACAAAGTATTTGTTATATGTGGCAACTCATCTAAGGTGGCAAAGACATCAGGTCTACCCATACCTCAATGACTGGCTGATTTGGGGAGATCACCGTAACAGATGACCAACTCAGTACAATTATCTCTGGAGCCCTGCAACTTCCCAGCCTTCAGAACATCTTGGCAGATCAACTCGGCAGACGGCTCTCAGATAATCGCAAGAGGTCGGTTAAAATACGCAGTCTTGCAGAACATCTTTTGCAGGTGCGGAGTTCCCAGTTAAAGATCTGTTTGCCACAAGCCAAAACAAGTATCAAACTTTTTTTCCCACAAAGCGTTCCAGCCCAGGTTCCCTGATGGATGGCTTTCTCATCCCAGAAATCATGGATGCCATTCCACTGATCCTCATGATCCAGAGGGTTCTAAGAAAAATGAAGCAAGGTTCAGGGATGGTGGTGATGATAGCCTCAGCATGGGCCCAGACTGTTCTGGTATTCAGATCCGAGGAATGTTTCAGGAACCACCAATTACTTTACCTGCTGACCCTGACAGAAAAATGGTCAAATCCTGCACCTGAACCCAGCATTGCTTCATCTGGTAGCCTGAATGCTGGCTGGATGGTGCCCACTGAAAGAAGACTTTCGGCTGATGTTCAGTACATTCTGCTCCTAAGTAAGAGAGCCTCAACCAGACTGATTTATAAAGCAAAGTGGAAGAAGTTTTCTATTTGAGCTTTTCAGCAACAGTGGTCTCCCTTGACAATACCCATTTCAGTAGTGTTGGACTATCTAATAGCTCTGAAACTGGTGTGAGGCTCTGTCCCTGAGGTCTGATTGGCCTGCTGGCACTACGTAAGATACAGCAGCAGGAACTGGAAGCTGTCAAACAATGGGGCTCCATCCTGTTCTGGACTGTGTGCCTTGTACTTCCTGCTGCCCACTACTTATTCCTGTTCCTGCTTCTCTGGCTTGATTTCCTGGCATCTAAGATGTGGTTTCTGACCTCCAGTTTGTCTCCTGCCTCTGACCCACCGGTATCCCAACCCGACTCTGGTTCCAGACTTTTGGTTCTGATTTCTAGTTTGTCTCCTACTTCTGACCCAGCCAACTCTTGACTCCTGTCTCATGACTTTGGACTTTGGTTCGAACTACTAGATCTGGCTGCCCATGACCTGTCTGTGACACTGTGGTAAAATTCCCTAAACATTTTATTTTTAGTCTGGGAGCCCCCTCCCTCTTGGGACCTCAGTGTAGTATTTATGGCATTGTTGGGTCCTTCCTTTGCCACCTCTCAATGAAGCCTTCTGTGCTTCCTTAGCTCCAAGGGTAGGTGATATTCAGGCCTTCATGGCAGTTTTCACTGTGTTTGATAAGGAAAGTTTGATACTCTCAGCCCCCCTCATACCCAAAGTTGTTTCAGAAATCCCCATCAACCAATTCATATCTATCAGTTTTCTTCCCCAAGACTCCTTCGACCTTGGGAGAAACTAAACTTCATACACTTCTTGTTATCTGTTGTCTTTTTACACTGCCAGGACAAAACCATTCAAGAATGCACTAGACTGATTATGGCCTTTCCAAAGAGAGCTAAGGGGTCAGGAACTATCCTCTCCAAGATAATTCAAGTGGATCTCCGTTTGCATAAGGACATGTTATGAGTTACCCAGGTTAGATCCACCTTAGCCACATTAGAGCTCATTCCAGCAGCTTCTTCTGCCTGTGAAGAATGTTCCTATTCTGGAAATATATAGACTAGCTCTGTAAAGCTCAGTCTTCACGTTCACAGGAACCTATTCTTTGGTAAAGGCTTCCAAATCGGATGCCCAGTTTGGTAGGGCTTCCCTGCACTCATTGTTTAAGTAGGTTTCAACTACCTACCTCCAAGCAAATAGATAACTTATTCTTAGTCAAAGAGAGTGGAATCCATGTGGAAAATCACTTACACTTTCTACTGTACACTTCCTGTGTTTCTTAAAGATGTGTTGTGCAGATAGATTCCACAATGTGCCCTCCTTCCCTGCTTCTATGAAGTCCTACTTCTCTGGAATTCTGTATTGTGAGGGAACTGAGGGTCAGATGGGTCTGCTCTGTCCTTTATTCCCTGGGGTGAGAGCATTTAGTATGGAGGTCCAGCCCCAGCAGACACTGCTGGCCGAAAGAATATGATCTTCTGCACATGGGGTTCATGCACACCAAGAGTGGAATTCATGTGAACAACACATCTCAGAGAACCATACTTACTGTAAGGTAAATAACTGTTCTTTCTTGAAGGAATTGTGAAGTGGAGCTTTTGTAGAGTGGGGAGATAATATATTTTAACAAAAAAGCTGTAGATCCTTCCCCTTTCTACATCTCCAGTGGCTTTTGGGTATTGGCTGTAGAGTAACAAGTTAATTGCAGTATATAACTAAAATTTAAATTATTGCTTTTAAAAAACTAGCTTAAGATGCTGTGCAGTAAATACCTACTTGGTGTTGATCTCCAGAAGTGGATTTAACTTTTCTAATATATGTTATGGTGGAGCCATTGAGACATCACAGCTAAGGCTGCATTGTGTTGTGCTCTTAAAATGGGAGTTCAACCTCAAAGACAGTGCATCTGTCCCAAATTTTAGTGTATAATTTCTGATTAAAGCTTGCATTTTCTGAGGATTTTCAAGAAAATGAGTTAATTTTGTCCCCCAAATAAGTTCACATTCTCAATCTCATTTTTTGGCTTCAAAATGTCAAATTATAGAAAGTAAAAAAAATGTACATAGTGCTGGTTTGTTGGGTTCTCTGGAGTTGTTAAAATATTTTGTAAACACCCCCGCCCCCATGAGTGGTCTTTTGCGCAAGTTAGCCAGGGGGAGATCAAGATTTATAATTATCATGTAGCTGCTGGTTTCTCAAAGAAAGGCCCTCTTATGACACACTTATGGCTGAACAGCTTTCACGATGACCAGGATCCTCTGTGCAATAGCTGCTGGTTTATTGAAAACTAGGAGCTCCATAAAACTGCAGCAGCCTCTTTGATAAAGCAGTTAATACTGTGTCAAGGATCTCGTTCTTTGTGAAATCATGCAGCCAGCACAGGAGCTCCTGGACTGCATGAAAGCAACCACTATCAATTTCAAAGATCCTGTTCTTTGTCAAACTGTTCAGCTGGCTTAAGAGTTCCTCTCCTGAACCAACAGAAAATAGGATCTATGACAAAGCAACAGGAACTTTGACAAATACTAGGCTCTTCATGAAAGTGCCTTTCTGGGTCAGGAGCAGATATTGTTATTCATAAACGTAGCCATTGCTGCATTGGAGAGCCTTTCTTAATCTAAAATGTTAAAGTGGGAAATTAATAGACAAAAGCACTATGGTGTGTGTGAGTTAAAGTCGTAGATTTTACATCCAATGCAAAACCGCTAAAGCAAGCAATGAAAAGTTAAGGCCTCTAGCAGTTCATACTTTCTACTCCTCTATCCACACTTCACAACTAAAATAACCACTGTACCACACAAAGCATCTCAACTTCAACTTTGCCCCAATAGAAATGCCAACATTCCAGCAAACCTTTCTCCAAACATTGAGTGAATGTGTTTTTTCCCCCAGAACTGTGAAGAATGGAAAGTAGTGGGAGTAAGTCTGGGAAGTTGGTGCTAGATGGCTCCCATCCATACTAAAGTAAAACTAAGTTGTTGAGTGTTTTAGTAATGGGGTGTATGTGTGTCTGGGTAGAGGAGTAGAAGGGGTATGTGCTTTTAGATATTTTGATTTATTTCCTTGTTTTTGTGGTTCTATTAGGTATGTTATAGCTGCAACCTTAACACATAGAACAAAGGTATTGTTGTGTGTTATGTATTCTATTATTAAAATGAAGCAGTAATTAAATGTTGATTAAGATTCCACTCTTTCATTTTTGATGTGGGATCTTCGACTCTAAATCTGTTCACCTTTTTATGTATATTATTTTTAAAGATCACTGATCTGATGTTTATTTGCACAATTTATCCAAAAAGGTGCCTTACTTTACGATGCAAGTTCTATTTTGACTTCTTATTATGTCAGCGATCTTACTCTGGAAAAATGAGTTTTGACCACAAGAATGAAACACTTTCAATAACAGTAAGTCACTGTGTATTTTCTTTATTAATACCTTACCAAAAGTTATGTTTGATGTTAAACGTCGGTGGAATTTTAACCCTTAAAAAAATCTGTTCCGGTACCTTTTTGTATTCAGTTACTTGGCATTTACTAATGCAGATTTTTTGCATGAAAATAAAATATCTGGTTTCTGTCAACTTACTTTACTATTTTCTGTTCTCCATCTGACATTACAGTTAGTGTGAATTGATTATCCTGTCAGAGGATGGAGATGCAGGAAAAAAACAAGATGAACAGATGAGCTGTTACAAGAATAGATACCTAAATGTAAATTTAAAATGTGAAGATGTAGTAAATGTATAATTGGTCAGCATTGTTTCAGACTTGCATTCTAACTTTTCAAATAATGATTAGAAAATGAAAACAAGAGAAGTCATGGTGTCCAGTAAATTCCACCTGATATTTACAATTAGTAAATCATTTGATGTCCTCCCACCTTAGTGTGGTTAGTTTCTCTAACTAGACTTGCACAATTTTTCAGACCCTTGAACAGTTGAAGTCCAATTATAATTTTTTTAAAAAAATCATAGAAATTACTTGTGATCAAAATGTTTTTCTCTAGATGGGAGAAATATGAGATAAGGTACAAAACTTGCATAGCATTTTAAATTCTTGCAACATACAAACACTATCTTTAAACAAAACAAACAAACAAGGCAATTCATTATTTCTGAGGCTCAGATGCATCAAGTCCCTCTTTTGGGTCCATCTTGGCTTGATTTCTGTCCTGTTGACATATTGTGGAGTAAAAAAGGAAGAAACAAATTATACAATACACTTTGTTTAAAATTTTTACCAGCAAACAGATTTTATGTTTACCAGTATATTTTGTTACAATATCTTTAATTAAAACAACTTTTTTATTTTTTTTCAAGCACTTCAGAATACCAGTAAAAAAATATAGATAGATACCACAAGGTGTCACTGTAATCCAAGGAACACAGAACTGTTTACCCTGTTTCATGTATTCATACAGAGGGGCTATTCCTTGTTAAAACACCAGTAGTGATACAATTAGCTGCAGTTCTAAGATCATTGGGGTTTGACAGAAACATAACTACACTGGGTGATGAGGTTAACAGTTATAAAAATAGGTTTCAGAGTAACAGCCGTGTTAGTCTGTATTCGCAAAAAGAAAAGGAGGACTTGTGGCAACTTAGAGACTAACCAATTTATTTGAGCATAAGCTTTCGTGAGCTTGAGCTGTAGCTCACGAAAGCTTATGCTCAAATAAATTAGTTATAAAAATGGAGAATTAAACAAGTCACAGGCTGAGTTATTGGTTTAAATTAAATCTGTTCCATTTTTATTTGGGCAAAGCCGTGGGACAGTTGACTTGCAACTACCCCTTACAAAATTGTGTGTGATTGAACTATTTTAGTTTCATTGAGACACATTTACACTGAAGTATACAAACTTACTGTGTCGCTACATTTTATAGATAGATTTTCATGTTGTTTAATATTTGTAAACTTAAATCTTGTATGAAAAAATTACGCTATTCTTCTTATGCAAGTATCAATCATGATCTACTAATTAAATGAATGTCTTAACTTAATTCAAGGTCCAGCCTGGAGATATAAACAAGGCTGCTCTAAATGACATGAGATCTCTATCAGGAGGTGAACGTTCTTTTTCAACAGTTTGTTTCATTCTTTCTCTATGGTCCATTGCTGAATCTCCTTTCAGATGCTTGGATGAATTTGATGTCTTCATGGTAAGTGTAAATTTCAGCTACATCTTCCAGTTTTGCTGGATAAACTACCAAAGTAATTAAGTGGAGATCATTGGAAAGTTGAAAGACTGTGGTAGTTAATTTTGGTTGTGAACCTACTAACATTTTCCCTCCATAATGCTAATTAGAGAATACATTAACTTTACTCTCTCGTTTTCCAAGTTGGTAACCAGAAATAAGGCGCTTGTCTGTGTAAATAAGTCTGACTACTTTAAAATATATGTCGAGTTCATGAGATAACTCAGAAATATAACTTCCACATAACTTGCTTTTCTGGATCTTAACATTTTCCCCAGTCCATAACTGTCCACATAACATTGCTGAGTTTCCTCAGAGGTCTGCTAAGAAAACTCTGGTCCTAGCTCATGCCCTCACTTCATCAGTGTATAGTTTTGCCTTCACTGGTAGAAGAAGTGTAGCAGTTTAGCTCCGTGTTGCTTCTTGGAAACGTGAGGTAGGTTTACATCCCTCTCCACGCTTATACACCAGAGTTCTTCCAAAGCTATTGAAACACCGATGAATTAGTATCAAAATAGCAATACACACTCCTATCTTCTTACTTGATTTATAAAGAATGTATATAGGAAAACCCTGTACAGCATCTTCCTACCAAAGGATGTCTCTGTGGAGATCAGGCAGACGGCTTTGTAGTGTGTGTTCAATTTGTCAGTGGCGAGCCAAGTGGTTGCCATTCATCTTTCCTCTGTTATAGCTGATTACCTCTCTGACCAGAACATGATCATGGATTATGTTGAGGATGGGCATTTATGGCTTCAAGACCTTGCATGATAGATGCATTGTATACATTGGTTTTACAAAATATCATGAATCTGGACAGGGAGGATACAGACACTCTGCAGTGTATGTACCTCAAACATAAATGCCAACTTCCTACCCGATTTGGGGTTTTTGTGATGTAATTCAGTTGTTCTTTGAACATTGTCCTAAAAACAAACAAATCTAGAAAATTCCAGTGAGAAACTTTGTTGAGAGAACTTTTAAGGTTGCACGGTGAAGTGATCAGGACAGAATAGGTAACAACGCCACTGCGCATGTGCATTACAATACAGTCTTTAATTTCATGGTCATATTCTGGTTTTCAAATACGATATACATGCATGTTTTTCTACATCTTTGTATGGTCCATTTGTGTAATTGACAGCAAAGGGGAGGCAGGTCATTGTAGGAGTCTGTGCTTTGTACATTGTGCATGTTGTATATAAGTGACTACCAAGCACTCTTAAGCATATGCTGAGTGGTGTATGGTAACATAAGGGCTGCACGTATCCAAAGTAGTAGAAAAAGGTATGATGTATTAAGATATCGTATGTTGAGTATGTAATTGAAGGCTGTATCATAATACACATATGCAAAGGGATAGTGGTAATGACAGGCACACAGCCTCTATTCGCTTCTTGAATTTCAGTGCTTGACTGTAACCTTCATGTTCTCTTGATGTAGATTTTTTTTTTTGATGGAATTTCAATGTACATGTTTTAGTTAGTTAATTAAATAATTGTGTTAGCAAAATATCTCCAAACTTAATTAAGTTTTTGCAGATGTTTATATTAATAGCTTGTCTGTACAGAAATGCAAGACAATAAAAATATATTCTAAATATCAGTAACTGGTCAATCCTCTGTTCTTAGGACATGGTTAATAGAAGAATTGCAATGGACATGATGCTCAAGATGGCAGATTCTCAACGTCATCGACAATTCATTTTGCTCACCCCACAGAGCATGAGGTAATCATTTTTCCTGAAATTTCCTAGCTCAAAAAGTGCACTAGAAATGTTAAATAGATACGTAAGAAAGAAGGCAGTAGACTTTTTTCACAGTATATATGCCTAGGATATCAGCATCAAAAGCATTCTTAAATGGCCACCATGATGAATTGGGGATTTTTAGTATTTGTTCGCTTCCCTACTCCATTCTCCTTCAACGATTTCAAGTTTCAAGATATCTTATTTAAGGTACGTCTTCACTATGAGAGAGGGTGTGCTTCCCAGGTCACATAGACATACACGAACTCTCATCGGAGCCAGTACACTAAAAATAGCAGTGTAGCTGTGGTAGCATGGGTAGCAGCAGCAGCGGCACTGTGCTCGCTGCCCCGAGGGCAAACCCTGCGGGTACATAGCTGGAGCTGCCCGTCTGGGCTGGTGCTGCCTGTGCTACTACAGCTACGCTCCGACTTTAGCATGCAGGCTCAGCGGAGATCTAGCACTAGTATGTCTACACAAGCTGGGAATCAGGCCCCACGCTTATAGTGTAGATGTCGCCTTATTGTCTTCCCTACATTAGCTCTCTGAACCACTTCCCGTGTTACTTAAAATTAATTCAAAGTCATCTCTCCTCTGTTTGCTCCAGAAGAAACTATTCCAAGAAGTAATTTGCTTAAGATATCAGACTTTCTCCAAGCTGTTTTACTGTTACAGTAAACCATTTTATCTGGAGTAATTGTTCTCTATTGTTCTCTCTCATTATTTTAGTAGATTTTGTTGCTTTTCTCATCTCCTGCAACATTCTGACTCATTCAGAAGCTGTTAATTCGCCCCTACTATTGTTAATATTATGGACTGGATTTTGTAGCTACACATATTCTGTCCTTAGAAATTTTCATTTGATAGCCAGTGCAACTGTAGTATTCCTCCACCTTGGTGACCAGGTTTCTTCCCTATATTTACTCCCTGGGGAAATTCTGCGCCAATGCGCAATGCAGAATTTTGCAGAAATTAACATTGTGCGTGCACAAATTCCTTTCCCCCACAGAAATGGGCTGCGGTACTGCTTGCTGCCACTAGGGGCTGCTGGACCTGGCAGAGCCCAGCTCCCAGAAGACACTGCTGGGGGGAGGGAGCAGCTGCAATTCCCAGCATGCCCTGAGGAATACAGGAAACTGTGCAAGCCTGGCACTGAGCATCAGGCTGTTTCTCCCTCTGAATCCCTAGGCTCTGCGGGAGGGAGAGGGGTATCTGGGCAGGGGGGTCCCCAGGGCTGGGTTCTCACGGGGAGGGAGGGTGTGTGGGCAACAGGGGGCTCTGCAGCTCGGCTCTGGGGCGGAGGGTGTGTGGGTGTTGGGGGGGACGGGCTCTGTGGCTGGGCTTTGAGGGGGGGAAGGCGGTGTGGATATCAGGGGCAGGTCTGCAGCTGGCTCTGGGAGTGTAACGGGGTGTGGGTATCCGGGCCCTGGGGAGGCTCAGGCGTGGAGGGGGAAAGGTTGTTTGGATGTATTGGTTAGGGAGGCCCCCGTGGCTGGGTTCTGCCGGAGAAGGGTTGTGGATGTCTGGCCCCCCAGCTGAACTCTGGAGGGGTGGGGAAGGGACTAGAGAAACAGGAACTGGGTTGTCATAGGGGTTTCATTAACTCTCTACTACTGGGGGAATTTTTGTGTGTCTGTATTGTTACAGACATACTTGCTGACAGGTATTTTGGAACAAATTACCAAAATAATTGAAACTGGTGTAATTATGTAGTGTTATTTTGACAAATATTATGTGCAGAATTTTAAAATATTATGTGCAGAATTTTAAAATATTTTGGTGCAGAATTCCCCCAGGAGTACTATATAGTTTGATGGCCAGGAATTACTTATTATTTTTGTGCCATGGTGTCTCAGAAATGCTGTTATGTCTAAGTGAGTCGACAGGTTTGCTTTTCAGTGATCTGTTTTCATGCATCCTTATGTAAAATAGTTTAGGAAAGAATGGCTGTTGTATCTCCACCTCTGAGAGTCTGTAGGTTTGAGCTTGATGATCATTAAACATCTAGAAGTTCCTTTTGAGCTTTCTATTAGAGCACCCTCCTGGCTTCAATCAGATCAGTCAGGAGGGTAGATTGATTACAAGCCCCTCCTCATTTGATGTTTACTAGCTACACTGGTGCCAATAAAGATGTCTCTCCTTATGCTCATGAACCATGAGGATCTGGTTTTGTGCCTGGCCCTTTTGCAAGGACCCAAGAGACAGGTGTGGAATACTGCTTGCACCATCTCCCCTTAATCTATGCAGCTATGTGAGGTGAAGCACAATCTGTCCCTGAAGATGAGGATAGCATACTTAAGTTACTGGAAAACTAATGATTAAATATATACTGGACATGGTTATTAAAAAAAAAAAAAATTCCTACTTTGGAAAATGGAGAGTAGGATATGATATGAAATACAATTGATGCTAGTCTTAGTGTCTGTCGCTCTGAATAATGTGAGCAGAAATAAATGTTACATAACTTAAAAAACCAGGGAATGTTTTTATCACAAGAATGTGCCTGAGGTGGAACACAGAGCAAGTTTGCTATAGATGTATCATAGCTATTCTATCAAGCATTTGGGTTGGGTTTTTTTTTAAAGGCATTTAGGATTTAAGAGCACAATTAAAGTCCCCACAAACCCAGCTCAAGATAAGTTAGTGTAAGTCAACATGGTAATGTTATAACCCAGGAAAAGGAAATACGGTACTGTATATCTAAGGAGATCACAAACTTAATCTAATCAAACTAGGTAGCTATAAGAAAAATGTTGACATAACAGGGAAGGTTTGTGGTTGTTTTATGGGTTTTTTCCATAAATATAGGGGACTCTTTTTCCATGGATAATCAATATTTAGAATAAGTAAAATCACATCATAAAAAATCAAAGCTAGTATTAATAAAGGCATTAATGCTAATAACTTTTTTGAATATGGAATGTGAACCATCAAGAAGTCACCAGAAGATATGGATGGAATTAAAGCCTTTATGTTGAAATTTAGTTTTTTTATGAATGTCTTATTAATTTAGGAGCAGAATAGAATTATATTCTATCATAATATTTTTAAAAAGCTAATACCTTTCTGAATAATTTATGAAGCTATATTTAGTTAGGAATGTTGGACTTCACCATTTGATCGTATTCTAGCTATACGGTTTCATACATTTAAGTGAAGTATTATGAAGTCAAATTTTACATTTTGTTAAAGTATATGCATTTAATTGCAGTATTAATATGGAGGAACACTAATATAATGGAAACAAAAGTGCAAAGAAAGTACAGTTAAGCTATTTTGTTGCCACAATTTAAAGCCTGGATCCTGCATACACATATGTGCATAACTACACTTGGGTTGAGTGTGTGTTTGTCGCATCAGGATCTAAGGTAAATGTAAACTTTAAGGGGTGTTTGAGCACTAATTTTATTTCTCTTGGAGTTGGTGCTTTCAGTTTAAAACTCAATTTGTATAATTTATACAGTCTAGATTTTAAAATTTTGGGGTTGGAATAAAAGTGGTATTGTTGCATAAAATATATAGAGTTCACAGCTCGTAAAGGCCAGGGGTTAACATCCTGGACATATTGAAGTCAGTGGAAACTTCGCTATTCACTTCAGTAGCGCCAGTATTTCACTCCATTTTCTGTTTCATATGATCAAAGAAAAATTGCTGTCATGTAAGGCAAACAGGTAATGGAGAGTCAAATTGGCAGAAACATTAACTCATTCGCAAGGGTCATAATTTAAATTGTGTGTTTTGTTTCTAGTTCCCTACCTACAAGTGGCCTTATTCGGATCCTCCGAATGCAAGATCCTGAAAGAGGACAAACAACGCTGAATTTTCAACGTAGACATCAAGAAGAGGAAGAAGACTAAAATTAATAAATACTTTGACACATTAATATGCTATCCCTAATGTTCAGGTTTTTATAGTATAAATGTATATAATTTATATGTCTGTAAGATTACTAAGGGCTTTTTTACACACATGGTGCAGCAGTGTGCACTATGGGGGTAGGATTTCTAAAGCATACCAGCGTGTTGCACACTAATTGGTCTGTGTATACCCTGCTGGTACACATTAAAATTTCCCTAACGTAATTCACTCCACAGCCTGTGTAGACAAACCCATACTTGCTTCTTATTGCAGGTTAAGAGAATTCAGTTGAAGGATATTTCTAGTACAGGAGACAACTCCTTTATATTTATAGAGAAATAGTTTGTGTAATGAAAATGTAAATGAAGTGTGTAATTTTAGTAAAACTAGAATTTAGTTTAAAAAAAAATCAGTTTGGTTCACTGGAAAAAATTAAATGAAAATGTTCATTTTGATTAACTTTTTTTTAAACTGCCAACTGCTGGAGATTAAAACATAAAATATACTCTTTTGGTTTTTCTGAAAAATTGAAATATATTTTGTGTAATTATGCTGGAGAAAAATCATTTAAAAAACTTTAAAAACTGATATAAGTAGTAATGTTTTAAAAATAAAAAGTGTCCAAGTACACTTAAATTCTGCTAAGTTTATATTGTTCAGCACTGCTCAAGAAGGTTTTAAAATGTGACGTAAAATATACTAAATTTTCAAGACTGGATTTTGCTGTTCAGTCTATCCAGGACAGGATCATTTTGCTATCAGGCAGTATCTGAGATTTGTTTTGAGTATATTAACTGTGTTTACATATTTAGCTGTGGAAATATCACCTGCAGTATTTTGCCTTGATATATTTAAGAACAGAACCACTTATAAATGAAAGTGTAACAAAACAATAGGTTCTTCTTTGAGTGCTTGTTCATGTCAGTTCCAGTCAGGTGTGCACGTGCAAGTGCACAGCAGCCGGAATATTTTTCCCCAGCGGTATCCATCGAGTTGGTTCGGGCACCCCCTAGAATGGTGCCATCCTGGCGCTCAATATAGAGCCCTACCGACCGGCAACCCCCTCAGTTCCTTCTTACTGCCAGTGACAGTTAGGTGGAACTTCCCCTTGCTGTTGTCGTGACAAGCGCATTTGGCAGTCTGTATATAGTTCTCATTAGTTCTGTAGTTAGTGTTAAGTAGTTAGTAGGTACTTTACTTAGTTCTTAAGTTTCCTTTGGAGGGGTTTCCCCTCCAGTGCTATCCCAGTGCTAGGGATGCCGCGGTCTCCTAGGGATGCCGCGGTCTCCTGCCCAGAAGCAATCCTCACACTTCATGTTTGAAGTGTTTGGGGGAGAGCCATCAAAAGGATCGCTGCAGGAACTGCAGAGGGTTTTGCCCCAGGACACTGAAAGAGAGAGTTCAGCACCTGAAGATCCTACTAATGGAAGCGGCACTCCGGCCCTAGTCCAACCCTGAGTCGGCAGACTTGGTACCAAGTATCTCCTCCTCGGTAAGCAGTGCCCCGGCACTGTCGGAATGGGGATCAGTGCAGAGTAAAGACAAGGATTCTTGTCACCATCATGGCTCCACTCGCGGATCACATGCCGCAGGCAGGCACTGGTCTCAATTACTGGTTCTGCAGAAGAAAAGGAGGATGGAGAGGGCTCCATCAGATTCCCTGGTCGTGGGCATTACTAATCAACACGAGCGCTAGGGCTACCAAGGCCCCTCCCCAAAGAATCAGGAGGTGAAACGACTCGACTTTTTTGGTAGAAAGGTCTACTCCACTGGCGCTTGCAGCTTTGTGTTTCTAATCAGCAGGCCATTGTCAGCAGGTACTGCTACAGTACATGTGGGGGAATGGCAAAGTTCACAGAGCTGCTGCTGCAAGACTCCTGTGCTGAATTCTCAGCCCTGGTGGAGAAGAGCAAGCTCATTTCCCGAGCTTCATTGCAGGCCACTCTGGATGGGGCTGATGTGGCCACTTGGGTTATATCTACCAGGATTGCCAGAAAAGAGGATTCCTGGCTCCAGGTATCAGGTCTGCCATAGGAAGTCCAGCAGACCATTCAGGATCTCCCCTTTGAGGGTGTGACTCTATTTTCCAAAAAGATGGCTAAAAGGCTACATAGCCTAAAAGACTTGAAAGCCACCTTCAGATCGCTGGGCCTCCACATCCATGCCACTCAGCGGAGGCATTTTAGGCTGCAACCTCCTCCACGGTTCTACCAACGGAGGACGGCTCATAGAGAAGAAACAGGAGCAGCATGAAGAGGCTGCAGCTGTCCTCAGGCCAGGGCTCTGGCCCATCCAAACCAGAAGCAGGCCTTTTGAAGGTGCGAACGAGGATGATGCAACAGAACTTGGACTGAATCCAACTCACCTTACCTTTTTTGTCCTGACTATCTCCTTTCTACCCTGTGTGGGCCTGAATCAATTGGACATCTGGGTGCTCCGTATGGTAGAGAGGGGATACTCCCTCCAGTTCTCTGCACTCCCACCCTTCCACCCCCTTTCCCCATCCCTCTTCAGGGACCCTTTTCATGAGCAACTCCTGATACAGGAGGTACACTCGCTCCTGTCACTAGGAGCAGTGGAAGAGGTTCCTCAGGAGCTGAAGGCCAAGGGTTTCTATTCCTGGTATTTCCTAATACCATAAGCCAATGGCGGGCTCAGGCCCATCCTAGACCTGTGTCATAACCATACAGCTAAGGGTAGCCTTGAATTCCTCCTTACCTGTAAAGGGTTAAGAAGCTCAAATAATCTGGTTGGCACCTGACCAAAAGGACCAATGGGGAAGAAGATACTTTCAAATCTGGGGACGGGGGGAAGGCTTGCTTTGTGTTCTTTGTTTGTGTGTTCTCTGGGGAAGCAGAGAAGCATCAGGTCAGAAAACTCCTTCTAAAATCATCCTAAAATGAGTCTCAATATAGCAAAAAGAGTAATTAAATAAGGCAACTCGTGTTAAATTCTTTTGTTTTTAGCTTGTGAATTTTCCCTGTGCTAAGGGGGAGGTTCATCCCTGTTTTGTTTTTTTTTGGTAACTTTAAAGTTTTGCCTAGAGGGGAATCCTCTGTGTTTTGAATCTGATTACCCAGTAAAATTACCTTCCATCCTGATTTTACAGAGGTGCTTCTTTTACTTTTTTTCTTTATAATAAAGTTCTGTTTTTTAAGAATCTGGTTTACCTATTTGGTTGGTAGATTATTATCACGCCTCCCCTAGGAAAGGGGGTGATGGGGCTTGGGGGGATATTTTAGAGAAACAGGAACTCCAAGTGGTCCTTTTCCTGAATCTTTGTCTAACTCACTTGGTGGTGGCAGCAGTGCCCATCCAAGGACAAGGAAGGATTTGTGCCTTGGAGAAGTCTTTAACCTAAGTTGGTAGCAATAAGCTTAGGGGGTCTTTCATGCACTTTCATGTACCCTAGAGTTCAGAGTGGGGAGGGAACCCTGACAACCTGCAAGAGCTCAACAAGTTCATGAGCAAACTGATGTTCTGCATGGTCTCTTTGGCCTCCATAATCCCTTCCTTGGATCCAGGGGACTGGTATGCTGCCCTCAACTTGAAGGACGTGTACTTTCATATAGCAATTACACCATCACACAGAAGGTACCTCAGGTTTGTGGTGAGCAACAAACATACCAGTTCACAGTCCTCCCATTTGGCCTGTCAGCTGCGCCTTGTGTGTCATGGCCACATTCCTACATGGACGCCAGTTACAGGCATTCCTGTACCTCGACGACTGGCTGATCAATTGCCGCTCCAGGGCTCAAGTGGAGGCAAAAGTCAACTTCATAAGAATGACGTTCAGTGAACTGGGCCTTATCCTGAACGTGGGGAAATTGACTGTCCCCTGTTCAGCGGATAGGGTTCTTAGGGGTGGTGCTGGACTTGACACACACCAGGGCATATCTCCCGGAAGCGAGATTTGGGGCCCTGGGCAACATCATTTGAACTCTCAGGCAGTTTCCCACCACCACAACAAGGAATTGTCTGGTGCTTCTAGAACACATGACCTCTTGTATCTGTGTGGTGCAACACACCAGACTCAGACTCTGGCCTTTCCAATCATGGCTAGCTTCGGTATATTGGCTGGCTCAGGACAGTTTGGACAGAGTCGTGACTCTGCCTCACCCAGTCTTTTACTCCGTCAGTGGTTGCTCAACCCGTAGGTAGTGTGTGCAGGGGTCCCTTTCACCGGTCCTCAGCCATCCCTCTTGCTAGTGACGGATGTGTCAGTCTTGGGCTGGGGAGCCCATCGGGAGACCTCTGGAAACAAGGCCTCTGGTCTCACACATCAGTGTCAGAGAGCTGAGAGTGGTGCGTCTGGCATGCCAGACTTTCCAAGCCCATTTGACAGGGAGATGTGTATCAGTCATGACAGACAACACAACGGTGATGTTCTATATCAACAAACGGGGGTGCATGCTCCTCTTCCCTGTGCTTAGAAGCCTTCACGCTCTGGCACTTTTGTGTAGCTCATTCAATACACCTGCAAGCATCATACCACAGGAGTACAGAACAAATTGGCAAATCATCTCAGCAGGTCTTTTCACAGCCACAAGTGGTCCCTATGCCCAGATGTCGTGAACTCCATCTTCCAGCGTTGGGACTTTCCCCAAATAGATCTGTTCACCATGCGACGCAACAGGAAATGCCAATAGTTTTGTTCCTTCCTAAATCTCAGCCTGGGTTCCATTGCAGACGTGTTCTTCCTCCCATGGGGAGGCCGTCTTCTCTACGCATTCCCACCCATCCTTCTTATTCACAAGCTGCTCCTCAAGATACAGAGGGAAGAGGCTTCAGTGATATTGATAGCTCCAGCCTGGCCCCGCCAACACTGGTACACCTCTCTCCTGGAAATGTCCATGGAAGTTCCATTACCTTGCTGCTCTTCCTGGACTTAGTAACTCAGGATCACGGCCATCTCCAGCACCCAAACCGTGAGTTGTTGCACCTCCTGGTGTGGAAGCTCCATGGCTGAACCCCACAGAGCTCTCCTGCTTTGACCCGGTTAGACAAGTCCTCCTTGGCAGTAGGAAACCCACCACCAGGGCTGCCTACCTTGCCAAGTGGAAGAGAGTCTCATTCTGGTCGGCACAGCATCACTCATCCCTTCTATACTACTACTCATCCCCTCTATACTATATAATGTTCCCCTCTATACTACTCATAGTAGACTACCTTCTCCATCTCAAGCAGCAGGGACTGTTCATGTTGTCAATAAGGGTTCAGTTGGCCACCATCTCTTCCTTCCATCAAGGCTCAGAGGACCAGTCAGTGTTTGCCAACCCTGCAGTGCCATTTCCTGAAAGGTCTTGACAGGCTATATCTGCATGTCCAGCAACCAACCTGAGACCTCAGTCTGGTCCTTTCCAAATTGATGGGTCTGCCCTTTGAACCACTGGCGATGTGTTCTCTGCTCTACCTGTCATACAAGGCGGCGTTTCTAGTAGCGATAACCTCAGCCAGTAGGGTGTCTGAGCTCAAGGTCCTAACATCAGAGCCCCCTTACACCATGTTCTGTAAGGACAAGCTTCAGCTCAGGCCACATCCAACTTTTCTCCCGAAGGTTGTCTCCCAGTTTCACATCGACCAGGATATCTTCCTCCCCATGTCTTATCCTAAGCTGCACTCAAGTGGCAGAGAGCAGAGGCTTCACTCATCGGATGTCCACAGAGCGCTAACTTTTTACATTGAAAGAACGAAACCATTCCACTGTTTGTGACTGTGGCAGACAGGATGAAGGGTCGTCCAGTCTCCTTCCAACAAATTTCCTCGTGGATCACATCCTGCATCTGTGAATACCATAACCTGGCAGAGGTGCCTGCCCCTCTGCTCACAGCACACTCAACTACAGTGCAAGTGTAAGTCCTGCTATTGTGGGGAACTATCCTGGCTTCTGCACTACCCCAGTGAAGTGGGCTAGCGAAAGGATCTGAGTCCTCGCTCCCACTCCCTTTACCCAGTGGCCTCCCTGCCCTTGAGGACTCCCCTTCCACTCTCCTGTCTGGCAGAGTCCTCGTAACCCCAACAAGGCTGGGCCCAGGATTCCTGGGGGGCTTGACCCCCAACCCTGCTGTGGTCACCTAGGACATGGGCTAGGGTGTCCCCATTCCGGGATACTCTCTGCACTCGGCACTTAGAATCATAGAATATCAGGGTTGGAAGGGACCTCAGGAGATCATCTAGTCCAACTCCCTGCTCAAAGCAGGACCAATCCCCAATTAAATGATCCCAGCCAGGGCTTTGTCAAGCCTGACCTTAAAAACTTCTAAGGAAGGAGATTCTACCACCTCCCTTGGTAACGCATTCCAGTGTTTCACCACTCTCCTAGTGAAAATTTTTTTCCTAATATCCAACCTAAACCTCCCCCACTGCAACTTGAGACCATTACTCCTTGTCCTGTCCTCTTCTACCACTGAGAGTAGTCTAGAACCATCCTCTCTGGAACCACCTCTCAGGTAGTTGAAAGCAGCTATCAAATCCCCCCTCATTCTTCTCTTCTGCAGACTAAACAATCGCAGTTCCCTCAGCCTCTCCTCATAAGTCATGTGTTCCAGACCCCTGTCATTTTTGTTGCCCTTCGCTGGACTCTCTCCAATTTATCCACATCCTTCTTGTAGTGTGGGGTCCAAAACTGGACACAGTACTCCAGATGAGGCCTCACCAATGTCGAATAGAGGGGGACGATCACATCCCTCGATCTGCTCGCTATGCCCCTACTTATACATCCCAAAATGCCATTGGCCTTCTTGGCAACAAGGGCACACTGCTGACTCATATCCAGCTTCTCGTCCACTGTAACCCCTAGGTCCTTTTCCGCAGAACTGCTGCCTAGCCATTCGGTCCCTAGTCTGTAGCTGTGCATTGGGTTCTTCCGTCCTAAGTGCAGGACCTTGCACTTATCCTTATTGAACCTCATCAGATTTCTTTTGGCCCAATCCTCCAATTTGTCTAGGTCCCTCTGTATCCTATCCCTGCCCTCCAGCGTATCTACCACTCCTCCCAGTTTAGTATCATCCGCAAATTTGCTGAGAGTGCAATCCACACCATCCTCCAGATCATTTATGAAGATATTGAACAAAACCGGCCCCAGTACCGACCCCTGGGGCACTCCACTTGACACCGGCTGCCAACTAGACATGGAGCCATTGATCACTACCCGTTGAGCCCGACAATCTAGCCAACTTTCTATCCACCTTGTAGTGCATTCATCCAGCCCATACTTCTTTAACTTGCTGACAAGAATACTGTGGGAGACCGGGTCAAAAGCTTTGCTAAAGTCAAGAAGCAATACATCCACTGCTTTCCCTTCATCCACAGAACCAGTAATCTCATCATAGAAGGCGATTAGATTAGACAGGCATGACCTTCCCTTGGTGAATCCATGCTGACTGTTCCTGATCACTTTCCTCTCATGTAAGTGCTTCAGGATTGATTCTTTGAGGACCTGCTCCATGATTTTTCCGGGGACTGAGGTGAGGCTGGCTGGCCTGTAGTTCCCAGGATCCTCCTTCTTCCCTTTTTTAAAGATTGGCACTACATTAGCCTTTTTGCAGTCATCCCGGACTTCCCCCGTTCGCCACGAGTTTTCAAAGATAATGGCCAATGGCTCTGCAATCACAGCCGCCAATTCCTTTAGCACTCTCGGATGCAACTCGTCCGGCCCCATGGACTTGTGCACGTCCAGCTTTTCTAAATAGTCCCTAACCACCTCTTTCTCCACAGAGGGCTGGCCATCTATTCCCCATGTTGTGATTCCCAGAGCAGCAGTCTGGGAGCTGACCTTGTTCGTGAAGACAGAGGCAAAAAAAAGCCTCTGACCCACTGACCATTACATACATGTTAAAGCAAATGCAAGTTATTTAATCAACAATTAATTTTAAAAAGAATAAGGAAAAATGGGAAAGGTTCAAGGAAACACATCAACCCGCTCTGTGGCAGGAAACATCACAAACAGTGTCTCTGGAATGTCAGAGCAGTTCACAGTCTGTTCCTTGTAAGTCCCAGGCCTCCTTCTCAGGCCCTGGCTGTGCTGCAGGGATGCTGTGGGTTGGACATTTTCTCTGGTGGTGGCCACGCTCTCGGGCTCTAAGTGGTAGGACCCTTCTTCCCAGTGTTGCCTCTGCCCTGTCGGGGTTACGATCCAAGCCTGGCCTGCAGAGCCTCTTGGCTGAGGCGTCTCCCTTTGCTGGGCCTGCTGCCCAGGGTCCCCCTCGCTCTCCCCAGCTGCTCACTGCACCCAGCTCCGGACTGCTCCAGCCCCAGCTCCACCACTCTGCCTCAGCGCTGCTGCTGCTCTGCCTCCAGCTCCCTGGGCTGCTTCTCTGTCCCCTCTGGCTCTGGTTGCTACAGCTCTGTTTCCAGGACAGGGTCTGCTCTGCAGGCTGCTTCTGTGACTCTGCTCCCAGGACTGACCTGTTTCGTGGGCTGCTTTTCTGGCACCTCTGGCTCTGGTTGCTGCAGCTCTGCTCCCAGGACAGGTCTGCTCTCTCTGGGCTGCTTTTCTGGTCCCTCTGGATCTGGCACAGCTCTGCACCCCAGCTCAGCTTGGGCCCCTGCTTTCTCCTTAGCTTGGCCTCACTCTGTCGGACCCAGGCAATTCCAGCTCACACGGAGGACGGGACCTCCCCTCTGATTAGCCTGTCCACCCTGTCATTCAGGCTGACTTGGAGCATTGGCCTTTCCCCATTGTTCCTGGGGACTATCAGTCTCAGGATCCTGGTTTCCCATAGACCCTTCCCCTTTTAATACTGGGAGTTAGCCAACCAAAACACCCCCACTGAATGTTAGTAAGGGGTCAACCGTCCCCTTACACAAGCTTCTTCAGCAGTGTTCTTGGCACAAGTCCTGACTGAGGAAATATGTAGAGCGGCGACGTAGTCCTCCATACATACTTTCACCGTGCATTATGCGATTACCGAGCAGGCCGGAGACGATGCGGTTTTCAGTAGAGCAGTGCTCCAATCAGTGGACAGTTCTAAATCCACCTCCTGAACTTGGGCTTGGGAGTCACCTGATCGGAATTGACATGAACAAGCACTTGAAGAAGAAAAAAGTTACCTTCTCGTAACTGCTCTTCTTCGAGATTTGTTGGTCATGTCCATTCCAGTGCCCACCCTCCTACCCCTCTGTTGGAGTAGTCGGCAAGAAGGAACTGAGCGGGTGGCAGGTCCGTAGGGCCCTATGTTGAGCACTAGGATGGCACCACTCCAGGGGGCACCTGGACCGACCTGACGGATACTGCTAGGGAAAAACATCTTCCAGGTGTTGTGCACGCACGTGCGCGCACACCTGATTGGAATAGACATGAACAACGGTTACGAGGAGGCCAGTAACCGTTTTTTCTGAAACTTTTGCACAGTTCTTTTTAAAGCTGTTTTCTCACCCAACATCATGTAATGTTAGAGGAATTATTCGTTAATACATTCAATCTAAAAGTAAAATTTGCATGGTGCTATATTAGAAATACCTATACCAAAAAATCTAGCATTATAGGCAGGACAACCTGTGCTTGCTGATGGTGGGAGGCGGGGGGAGAAGGGAGGCAGAGGGACGGCTGCCAGCTTCAGCAGTGTTACTGAGCACGCATAGTCTGTGTAAGCGTGCTCAGTACAAGCCAAGTAGCAAATGGGGGGCGGGGGCAGGAGAGGGGGCAGGGGCACGTGACCCCTTGTTTCTCCATGCATAGTGTCTGACTAGATAGCTGTCATAATTCTAATCTTGGAGAGTTCTCTGCTGCTTTGTTTTTTTTTTACTTACGTTCTTGGTGCTACAGAATGGGAGAAAACATGTTCGTTTAATTCCTGTAAGGTCTCAGTTTCCTAAACCAGGCAAGTTGTTCCCCAAATGGAAGGAAACCAAGCTCTTCCTAACTTAACTGCCAAGTTTGTTTGAACACTTTTACTGTATTTGTCAACATCGCTTTAAACATACATGTTCAATTTTCCAATGGAACTGGAGTTGCTATGTGTATAACAAGATTCTTAATTTTCAGTATATGTTCTCACGACTAACAAGTGCAGAATTTGTTGGCAAAACTATCTTTGACTGGAAAACTACCCTCTCACGCTTCCCAAGTGGTTCTCTTTATAAGCCATTTGAGGCTCTTAGGACATAAGCATAATACAACTAGCAAATATTGCCTTTTAGGAAGTTAGATCCCTGATCCTATTTAAACAAAGCATGTATGTAATGTCTTGTGCAGATAGCATGCAGGCATGCATATCTAACAATTTCGATCTATAGTAAAACAAAAATAAAGGAAACAAGCATACCCCACACAGAGCTGCCAATACCAGGGAATAGACAACACTGGAAGACAGGGCACTCTGATAGTATGGTGATGGCCACCCTAGCTTAAGAGACATGAAACATCAGATATTTTTAAATGGCAATTGCAAGGTAGCATGTGCAAGAATATGTAAAACTAAATACAGTTATAACATGTTTACTGAAATGCATATTGGGGGTTAAGATCCGTGTGCAATAGCATGTATAGTAAATGTGACAGTAGTTTACTTCTGTTTTCTATTATACAGTTCTGCTTCTGATTTTGTACTATACCTAGGAACAGTAGTATAGTGTTAACACATGCAGGTATGTTATACAATAACCTAACTGCTTTGTTTTTGCTATTGTACAATGTAGTGGGAGGTGCTGCTTTAAAAATAAAAATGTTTTAATAGCTTTTGATCATGAAAAATAGGGGAAAGTCTATTTTTCTTTGTTTATTAATTGGATTTTTCAAATTATTCCAAGTAAACTCTCTGGCCCCTTGAAAATGTAAAGCTGTTAGGAGCTTTTCTGCAACTCAGTTTAAAATTCAGCCATTCTGCCTGCATCCTTTTGAAGTTGCTGTGGCTCAGGTATAACTCAATTCTTTCAAATAACCAGCTGTTTTAATTAAAAGGTGGGTTTTTTAACTTTTTGATGCCAAATTTTAAATTTGTCTAGAAAAGCTTCCTTTTCAATGTTACGATTTTAACTGACCTCAACGGTCCAAGTTTTCTTCAGTTGCAGGAGGGCGAGATGTCAATGGCTTAAGATAGAGATGAGCAAACTACAGCCCTGTGGGACTGTCCTGCCTGGCCCCCGAGCTCCCAGCTGGGGAGGCTCGTCCCCAGCCCCACCCCCCGCAGCCTCAGCATGCCGCGCTGCCAGCACTCTGCTTCTGCCGGGCGGCGTGGCTGGCTCCGTTCGAGCGGCGTGGTTGCGAGCTCATGCTGCTCCGAGCAGCATGGTAAGGGGGCGGGAGAGGAAGTTGGATAAGGGGCAGGGGGTTCCAGGGGCAGGCAGGGGACAGGGAGCGGGGAGGTTGGAGAGGAGGTGTGGTCCCTAGGGGGCCTGTCGGGGTGTGGGGGCAGTCAGGAGACATGGGGGGGGGTTGGATGGGGGTGGGGTCCCGGGGGGCGGTTAGGGGCAGGGGGTCCTGGGGGGAAGTGTTCAGGGGACAAAGGAACAGGGGGGTTGGATGGGTTGGGGGTTTTGAGGGGGGCAGTCAGAGGGCAGGAAGTGGGAGGGGCCAGATAGGGGGTAGGGGCCAGGCTGTTTGGGGAGGCACAGCCTTCCCTACCCGGCCCTCCATACAGTTTCGCAAAGCTGATGTGGTCCTCAGGCCAAAAAGTTTGCTCACCCCGGCTTAAGATGTCGATGCTCAGTGTTCACTTGTCTAGGTTCATGTGCATTGGGAGCACACAAACTCTGCATGCCTGATGCCAAGGACTATGGTTTTTCCTCTATAATACACCTGGTTCTTTTCTCTCTTGCATGAGCTAACCAGTAGCTTAGTTTTAGATTGGTGTGGAACCATGGTCTCACTACATGCTCTTAAACTACATGGTAAATTTATTAAGATTTACTTACTTCTGCTGCCACCAGGAAGAAGTCCTCTAAGGCCTTTGCTGGCAAAATGTGAACCAAAAGAATGACATGGCATTTGTTCCCAGTGACTTTCTTCAGGATCCAAGAGAATGAAGTGCATAGAAAGTGTGTATAGGCGAAAGGAAAAGTCTGCTTCATCTTAAATATATGCAGCCTTCATTACTGCCTTTTTAGATAACTGCTGGGAGGAAGAGGGCTAGAGAGTGAAATTACTGCAGCTCTCACTAAATATCCTTCTAGCTTTTATACTCGATCCCAACTTTTCTAGCAAATTCCAGAAATAGGTAGACTTTAAGAAACTATTCAAAGCAACAGCAAACATTTCTTCGGGCTTTCTATTGAAATCACATGATGTATTTCTTCTGAATATATCAGTTCCTGTAATGTATAAAAATGTGGGACTGACAGGATTTCATAGGCATCTGTTCTCTTTTGAAGTTGATTTCCCCTGAATAAATCAGTTAATGCAATTGCTGAATCACCTTGTTCTTGTAATGCTTTTCAGTGGAGACTTCTTGGTTCTCAAGTTCTCCTATTCTTGGTACTTTTTAGATAAGGATTTACTTATGCCCGTGATACGGCTGTTGGACTACCAAAAGACAATCGTAATGCTGCCATAACTACCTTTGTGATGTTTATATTTAAGCCAGTGGCCATTTTGTACAACACTGCTTTAATGTCTTGAGCTAATTGCCACTGAAATCTGTTGGAGCTTTTTCATTTACTTTAACGTGATGCCCTAAGTGAAATGCAGAAGACCCACTGCAAGTCACAGTAAATAAATGAGTGATGGATATGAGCATTAATTCCAGGAAGTACTCAATATATAATTACTAGCTTCGTGTTTAATAAGCACTTGATTATTTTTAAACTAACATGAATTATACCATTTAATAAATTTAGTGAGGATACTAATTGCAGTGCCCTAGTGAAATTCTGATGCAAAGTTGTAGTTGAAATTTCTGCATTTGGCTGCTCAATGTGAGCAGGCAAATTAAATGACAACATGCTTGTAGTCATGATGAGGGTGGACCAACTGAACTGATCCTGATCAAGAGAGGATTAAATTATTAGTGTGCTTCAAGGGAAGGTTTTATGGTGAAGAATCTGCAACATATGGACATGTCAAAACAGTGCTTCCTGCCTGGATGCTTCTTTATTGACTTGTTTGGAGATGTTTACTCTGACTTGAAACTTAGAGCCCAGCTTGCTTTTTCAGTCTAGAAATGCAGGGATGCTTTGTCTTGTTTTTTGAGGCATGATTTGCAGATTGGCAGACCTGCGTGGCTTCTTCAAAAGGTAACAAAAGTAATTGTAAGATGCTAGAGATTTGCTGTCTTCCCCCAACTGGCAAACATGGCCAGAGTGCACGCATTGTATTTTTCTGCCATTTCTGTAATCCTGTAAAGCATTTTAAAGGAAGTCAAAGGCTAATACACTTAAGGGGGCCTTAACGAGCTGGACAAGTGAAATGTTATCTGCAGTTCTGGGTGAAATGATGCAATACTTTAAAAATTGTCAGGAAATAAAGCAACCCTTTTTCTTGCAGTTTTAGAGTTTTGAATTAGTGGCTGGTTGGCCTTGAAAATGTTTACCTTACAGTGCTTGTAACCATTGAATCTTAAACTCCTCTCTAGTTACTCTATAGTTGCTGCCCTCTGAAGAGTTAATTTTGAGTGAGAACCTCACTCAGGTGTCTGTTGTGTCAGTTTTCTCCTCCATAATCAAGACTTCTGAGGAACTTATTTTTAAGCTTCCTAGAAAGAATCTTGACCTGAACCTTTTGAATATCAGACTTGATTTAGAATCATAGAAGGTTAGGGTTGGAAGGGACCTCAGGAGGTCATCTAGTCCAACCACCTGCTTGAAGCAGGACTAATCCCCAATTTTTGCCCCAGATCCCTAAATGGCCCCCTCAAGAATTGAACTCACAAGCTTGGGTTTAGCAGGCCAATGCTCAAACCACTGAGCTATGCCTCCCCCCATTTAATAGGCCTATATAGAATAACAGCAATGGTGATAGATCCAAGGCATTTAATATAGAGGTATTACATGCTTGGAATCAAGGTCCTTTTGTGGGTGGGACATGAGCTCTAATATTCAGTGACATTTCTGAAGGAGGTACAAGGAGAGAGGAGCTGCAAGTTTACACAGTCATATCACAGCTCTTCTGACAATGCTCTGAGCAGTGCCACTGTCCTATTCCCTAGCTGCTTTGTCGTCTGTGAAATATACTGTAGTAGTGACTATTTCTGCAGAAGTAGGATTTGCTGTCAGTGCCATATTAGGGAGACCAGATACTGGAATACCACTGGATAAGGAAGAATTTGGAGGGTGAGCTCCTCTGTATTTTTACCGGCTGTTTTCTCTCTGACACATAGAGTTGAGAATCTGTCCCTACAGATATATGTGAGCACCACGGCATTTGATTACAATTCATCAAATAAGGCAGTTTGGACAAGAATTAAGTTCTACCTCCAGTTTCATGTACACTGTTTTCTCATGAAATATGTATTTTTCCCAGTATTGTAGTAGCAGATTCTTGTAGTGACTGAATTATATTTTTTCTCGCAGTAGCAACATGCTAAAGATGTGAAATAAGAATTAGGGGGGAAAAAGTCAAATGTTATAAATTTATTTTGGACATATATTGCAACCTCTTTAGAAGCTTTTGAAAATTCAGGCAGAAATCAATAAACTTCCAATAAAACTTTTTTAAACTTCCAGTAAAACAATATTTTAAATGTGTAGATAGACTTTTTAATTAAGGGAACATTTTAGCAGGATTTACTTAACTTTGTTTATACTGCATTCCTCTGACATAGCTCTTTCCAGACTGAAAGGATGCAAATGAGGTAAGAATTAAGGCAAACCTAAAAGGCATGCAAATGAATTACATTTATATTCACTGACAATACAAGCACATGTGTGGATCAGACTCATGAATTGAGGAACTTTCGCCTCTGTCTGTCCAGTACTACTTTACAGCAGAATGGTGACATGGTTTATAATCAACAGTTACATTACCATGGGAAGTCAGTGTCACTAACATTACTCAGGCTAGGAGACACATAGCTAGCGTCAGTAAAACGAACAATCAATAGTATTTCACTGCAGCACGGTTCTGCTGCACAGGCTTCAGAGGAATAGGGTTGTTATGAAATGACATTGCACACATCACATTGTGGCCGTTTATTTTTATAATATATACTTTTAAAATTCTTTAGCAAATGACATTCTCATGCACACGAGTGTTTCAAACACAAGAAGCAAGTCCATTTATAGGTAGTCCAAGCAATTTGTGTGTGTGTGGAAATAGCTGCAAACTGAATGGAACATCTAAACTTCTGTGCAGTCCATAATGCATTTTACATTAGCTCATTTTTGAATGTCACACTGCAGGAGTAATACAATGGAAGGATCACTCTTTGCAGCTTCTTTGAATTCATCCAGTGTGATCTGGTCATCTTTGTTCTTATCCATCTTGCTGAAAATCTTGTCTACTCGTTGCTCTGGCGTGAGACCATCCTCATTCATTTTCATCATTATCACAGTACCCACCATCTTGTAAATGGCCTTTGGAAAGAAAAAGAAAGGAAAATAATAATGTTAAAAAATCGAGACTTGGAATCAGTATAATTAAGTGTAGTCCGTACATGGTTCTGGGTGTCATGATTATATGCAGAGTTGATTTTCTCACTTGAGATGGTGATTATGCCTTCAATTTAGCTTTAAAAATCCCAAACCCATTTGCTTCTGCCAAGGAATAACAGCCTCTTAAATATTTTAATGAAATTCCTTAATATAAATACAGGCTTCTTTAAAATACTTATTCCATTTGTCACTTTAGAACGAATTTGATTCTTCAAACACTTGAAACCTTTGTTTAAAGAAAATCATAATTGTACTGTTATAAGTGAGTTTCCAATTACAAGTAGATGCATAGTTTTATTTGTGATAATCCAGTAGAAGTGTGGTCCTGTAGTCTTAAAACAAACTGGAACAGCACTACAGCTCAAATCCCCCTGTGCTCTGGATCAGACGTGTGGGCACTTCTGGAGTCTGAGGTTTTTAACAACCTTCAGCTCTTTGAAACATTTTATACAAAATTTGACTGATCAGTTTTCTACGGTCATATTCGTCAACAGTTTGGAAAAAAAATTTTGTTTGGGTTTTTTTTACAAGATCATCTTGGTCTGGTAAGAAGTAAACATGATCATCTGTGGAACACTTGACCAAGAATGAAAAGATGTTTCCATCAGGTAAAGATTTAAGCTTGTATTAGAACTATGTGTAAATTTGAGAATTCCTATCTGAGGTCCTAGAAGCATTCAGCTGTACTGTTTTTCACACACATCAGAAAATTATCAGATGTACCTCTATTAAGATATAAGTGCATGCACGTGTGCACACACTGCATAGCCCTCAGAAATCATGGAAACATTTTTTTTAAAAGTCTTTCTTTCAATTTGCTAATCACGTTGAGAAACGATACTAAATGATGGCTCTGCATTACATCATTATTCTATTAAAATGGGGACCAACTGAACAAGTCTGGATAACAAATTTCCAATGTTCAGAGGACAGTGGAATATCCTATTTTAGATAATGGACTGTTTTGTACAACTGGAAATATTACTGTTTGGAGAATCCAACTAAGCTATTGTATGTACTAAAAATATCCAAGTCTATATTCTACACCTCAGTAATCACTAATTTGGCAACATTGTTAGAAGTTATTTCTACTGCACATTTTTATAATGGAAGATCCTAGTTACTCATAGAATTGGCACTCTAGGGTTGGACAGATAAGTTCTAACTATCCTAATGTGTTGTGAGATGCAAACTCCTTGGTGAAACTATGCTTTCCACAAACCACTATTACTTAGTTAGATTTCAGCATTATCAGCACAGCTTCTATAGAAATACAAGTTCTTTCTGCATATGCTGCATGTTTTATGCACAAATTCTTATGAGCTCAGCACCCCACCTATGCCTGCTTGTGTGTTTGTATCAGGAAATTTGTGTGTATTGGAATGGGCGATACACCTGCCTTATGGAAAATGTTCAATATGTACAAAAATTATGTTTGTAATCCTGTGTAATATTTCTTACCTCTATAATTTCCAACATCTCCACTCTTGTAATTTTACCATCGCCATCTAAGTCATACATATTAAAGGCCCAGTTTAGTTTCTGTTCAAAACTACCCCTTGAGGTGATGGACAATGCACAAATGAACTCTCTGAAGTCAATGGTTCCATCGCCGTTCTTATCAAAGGTTCTGAAGGCATGTTGGGCAAACTTTGAAGCATCTCCATATGGAAAAAACTGCAAAATGAAATATAAATGCAGTCATTGGGTGTTCAAGGAAACAATCTGTCTGCATACAGAAATATTAAAGTGAAGCGTTTATGAAGACTTAGTGATCTGAACATTTTATTGCATATGCTCAATTTATCAGCAATAAGTATATCTATCAGTGCCTAATGCTCAGAAAGTGACTCCTTAAAAAAGTGCATCATGATACATTGTACAGTAAAGCATTATGAGCACTTTTCATAAAAAGAGAAGAGGGGGAAAAAAAAGCTTCCAACAAGGAAATATTAGTTATTTTGTACCCGCCCACTACACTATCGTCAAAGCTAACATTAAAGCAGATCATTCTTAAAGTGCAGCTATGCACTGAGAAGTGATGACAAATAAAAACAATAGCACTGAGGGAGCTCGCGTTCCATGTTTGTTTATAGCAGCGACTTCCAGAGGAAATTTGCTGAGTTGACATGTAGAGAGACATGTAGAGAGCCTTGCAAATTCAGCCTGTCATCTGAAAATCAAGCTGATTCTTTTTTTTTCTGGCTCAAGTACCTTTCTCAGGAATATTCTGCATTTGAAAAATGTAGCGTAATCTGATTCCAAATTAAATCAACAGGGATTTTGCCATCAAATGCAGGCTTCAGCCATTAGTTAACAATTCTATTGCTGGTGGATTCTATTCTAGCTTGAACAATTCTAATTCTCCTGGTGGGTTAGCTCTGTAGTGTGAATAGCAATGAAAACCTTAACTTTGTGAGAAAGGTAAGTAAACATCTGTGACTTGAATAAAATGTTAGCGAGGGTGACCTTTTAGAGCCATTTTTCTGATCATAACTGCCTTTTACAGCGGGTGCCCTTAAATGGGGTCATCAGAAATGGATCATCAGAAATAGTTAAATTTACAACTGCATTTGCAGTGAGATCTGTTTGAAGTAGAGGAATTATTGTAACAAATGCCACAAGTTCAGATGAACAGCACTGTCTTTATTTTTAAATTCAGTATTTTTGCTGCTTAAGAGAAATCAGTCGTTTTTCTGCAGTCAAGTACATGTGCATGTTTACTGCTGTTTTTTATTTATTATAACAAATTCACACATACAGTACAAAATCAGGAACATGTGTTTACTTATGTTGATTTGCATAATACAAGTAAATGGGAAATAAACGGAGATCCAACTAAATATTACATTATGCTACTCATGTTTACTTATCAGTTTCTATTAGGTAAAAAGGCAGCACATTCTTGTTTAGTCAAAAGATTTTCAATTACTGGTGCATGCATGTTGGGCTGAGACTTTCTAGTACCTATAATTTCCTACTCAAGAGATCCTCTCTCCTATGGGCTCAATGCAAGAAAACGTCCTTATTCATGAAGGATGTTTTCAAGTTCATGTTGAAATCCTACTGAGGGCACAGGGACTTAAGTGCTTCCTCACTCTGGACATATGTCCATACAACCCCAACACCATGGAATCCGATTGAGGTCTTTGGGCACTGCCATGATATAATGCTGCAGTGGGGATAGGGGATACCATTTGTTTCATCTTGACTAATGTTGAATACGAGGGAATCCTTTTAGAGCCAGGCCAACCTTTCTGCCGTCTAGGGGCCTTATGTGCAGTGTGGTACAAGCGTGCACAGGGGCACACGCTGCCTGTGCACTGTAGAACAGAGGTGGATGGGAGTAGGGTAGGCCTGGGAGCTAAAGGATCTATAACTATGCACGTCCCATCAGCTATTTCCCCCTTGCAGTCCTGAGGCTCTGGTAGCGGGGGTGAAGCAGCTCTGCTCCTGTAACTCTTGTGGCAGGAAGGGGAGGAGCAAAAACTAGGATTATGCCCTTCACTCAGCTGCCAGCACACCCCTGCTACTTCATGCACTGGGATTAGGCTGTACCCCTCACTGAACACACAACAAGATGCTCATTGGCATGTGTGAATACCCATTTTTATCAATTGAGAGTATATTAATCTTGGCCCTAGGCCCCTAACCAGATATGTACATCATACATCTTTGGATTGTAATAGGTTAAGCTACCCTTACGAAGTACAATATATTTTAACCATTCACATTCCGAAAGCTACACTCATAGAGTATGTCTACGCTGCAGTGGGAGTGAGCTTCCCAGTCTGGGTGCACAGACTCGCGTTAGCGGGGCTCACACTAAAAACAGCTGCACGGAGATTGCTTTGACAATGCTGCTTGGGCTGGAGCTCATGACTACGCAAGGTACAAGTGGAGCACTGGGCCTGAAATCTTAAGCTATGTATGCAGCTATGCCTCAAGCAGGTATTTGGCCAAAGTTGGATAAAAAAATGCAACGTGGTTGTCTACTTTATCTGTCTTCATGCCCTTCTTCCACTCTGACCTCTACGTGCACTTTCTGTAGTGTTGAACGAGCTGATAAACAATGTTGCTTTCCTTGTGTTTGCCTAAAGGATAGTGTATATCAGCCTGTTTTTCAGCTTGTCAAATATTTATGGTCCCTGGCATTACACTCTCCTACCAATAATGACAGCAGCAATGTTAGAAAGGTACAAAGCGAATTCAAACAAAGTTCCAGGGATACGTGTTGCCATATAATAGTGCAGTGGTCCCCAAACTATTCAGGGGCCAGGAGCAGAGCTGGGGGGCTGGCCTGGGCCCCAGCTGTGGCCTCCCCCCCAAATGATCCTCCCTGCTCCCCTAGGGGGATGTGCCCCACAGTTTGGGGACCTCTGGAATAGAGACTTAAGAAATGTGGAAGTTGATTGGAAGACTGGTGAATTATAGGAAGTAGCTTTAGCCATTCAGTATTAGAATAGTTTTGATTCCCATTAAAATGCAATAGTGCCACAAGACATTTGTATAAAATATATGGACAGTGAACAGCTTGGAAAATCTGTTCCTTGTGTCTGAAGCCTGTCCGAGTGGCCTGAGCCCCGCCGCATCCCCAGGGAGGGGGGTGTGCCACGCTTTGGGGACCACTGATGTAGGCTGACTTGTATAGATCATGCCCTTAAACTTCACCCAGGTACCCCTGGATTGCACCCAATAACTTATGTTTGGCTAACGCAGACATTCCAGAAAGGCATCCAAGCTTTCCTTGAAGACATCAAGAAATGGAAGATCCACCACTTCCCTTGGTAGCTTGTTCCAATGGTTAATTACCTTCATTGTTGGTTTAAAATAAAACAAAAAACAGGTGCCTAATTTAAATTGGTCTGGCTTCAGCTTCCAACTCTTGATTCTTGTTATACCTTGCTCAAGTTGCGCTGCTAAATTAAAAAGCACGTTTAGTATTCGCTATTGTCGCCCCACAAAGGTATTTTACACATTGTAATCAAGTCATCTCTCGATCTTTTGGATAAGCTAAACAGGTTGAGACCTTTAAGTCTCTCACGATAAGGCATTTTCACCAGCCCTCGAATCATCTTTGTGGCTCTTTTTCCTGCACCCGCTCCTATTTTTCAACATCCTTCTTAAAATGTGGACACCAGAACTGTATGCAGTATCCATTATCAATTTCACCAAGGCCATGCACCATGGTGAAATCACAGCCCTACTCAACACTCCTGTTTCTATAGCCAAGGATCGCATTAGCCCATTTTGCCACAGCAACACACACTGGGAGCTCACGTTCAGTTACTTGTCCACTGTGACCCTTAAATCTTTTTCAGAGTCACTGCTTTCAGGCTATGGTACCTTATTCCGAAAGCATAGCCTGCATTCCTTGTTCCTAGACGTAGTCCCTTGCATTTGGTTGTATTAAAACACATCTTGTTAAAATGGGCTCAGGTTATGAAGCAATCCAGATCACTCTGTATGATGGCCCTGTCCTCATAATTATTTATCACTCTGCCAATCTTTGTGACAGCTGCAAATTTGATCAGCAGTGAGTTTATAGTTACATCCAGATCATGGATGAAAATGTTGAATAGTGCTGGACCTTACTAGGAACACCCCCATTTGATGGCGATTCTCCATCGCCAACCACTTTCTGAGATCTGTCAGTTCTTAATCCATTTAATATGTGTGTTACTGATATTATCTAGCATTATTTTTTTTAAAAAATTAGCATGTCATGCAAGGCTCCATCAAATGCCTTACAAAAGTTTAAGTAGATGATATTTACTCAGTTACTTCTCAACCAAACTTGTATCTCAAATAATGAAGCTAGGCTGCCTGGCATTAATTATTTGGCAACGGGGATCTTTGATGCCTTGGACCCCAAAGGACAGCCCAAAATTAGGGCCACAATCCCATGCATGCATAGGGATAGAATTAGGTCTGCATTGAGTTTGATGCTTTCTAAGTTGGGGAAGCAGATGTCTTTAATAGCAGGGTTGCCACCTTCCTCAGGCTGTAAGCTGAAGAAATATTCTTGGTTCATTTTTAGACTTCTCTAGGGCCCAAGTGACCTCAGCATGAGTGAATTCCTCAAGTGTCAGAATAACAGCCGTGTTAGTCTGTATTCGCAAAAAGAAAAGGAGTACTTGTGGCACCTTAGAGACTAACCAATTTATTTGAGCATGAGCTTTCGTGAGCTACAGCTCACTTCATCGGATGCATACCATGGAAACTGCAGCAGACATTATATACACACAGAGATCATGAAACAATACCTCCTCCCACCCCACTGTCCTGCTGGTAATAGCTTATCTAAAGTGATCATCAAGTTGGGCCATTTCCAGCACAAATCCAGGTTTTCTCACCCTCCACCCCCCCCGACACACAAACTCACTCTCCTGCTGGTAATAGCCCATCCAAAGTGACAACTCTCTTCACAATGTGCATGATAATCAAGGTGGGCCATTTCCTGCACAAATCCAGGTTCTCTCACCCCCTCACCGCCCTCCAAAAACCACACACACAAACTCACTCTCCTGCTGGTAATAGCTCATCCAAAGTGACCACTCTCCCTACAATGTGCATGGTAATCAAGGTGGGCCATGTCCAGCACAAATCCAGACTTTCTCACCCCCCGCCCCTTTTCCCGGGGACACACACACGCACACACAAACTCACTCTCCTGCTGGCAATAGCTCATCCAAACTGACCACTCTCCAAAGTTTAAATCCAAGTTTAACCAGAACGTCTGGGGGTGGGGGGGTAGGAAAAAACAAGGGGAAATAGGCTACCTTGCATAATGACTTAGCCACTCCCAGTCTCTATTTAAGCCTAAATTAATAGTATCCAATTGGCAAATGAATTCCAATTCAGCAGTTTCTCGCTGGAGTCTGGATTTGAAGTTTTTTTGTTTTAAGATAGCGACCTTCATGTCTGTAATTGCGTGACCAGAGAGATTGAAGTGTTCTCCGACTGGTTTATGAATGTTATAATTCTTGACATCTGATTTGTGTCCATTTATTCTTTTACGTAGAGACTGTCCAGTTTGACCAATGTAAATGGCAGAGGGGCATTGCTGGCACATGATGGCATATATCACATTGGTAGATGTGCAGGTGAACGAGCCTCTGATAGTGTGGCTGATGTTATTAGGCCCTGTGATGGTGTCCCCTGAATAGATATGTGGGCACAGTTGGCAACAGGCTTTGTTGCAAGGATAGGTTCCTGGGTTAGTGGTTCTGTTGTGTGATATGTGGTTGTTGGTGAGTATTTGCTCCAGGTTGCGGGGCTGTCTGTAGGCACAGACTCCAGCGAGAAACTGCTGAATTGGAATTCATTTGCCAATTGGATACTATTAATTTAGGCTTAAATAGAGACTGGGAGTGGCTAAGTCATTATGCAAGGTAGCCTATTTCCCCTTGTTTTTTCCTGCCCCCTCCACCCCCAGACGTTCTGGTTAAACTTGGATTTAAACTTGGAGAGTGGTCAGTTTGGATGAGCTATTGCCAGCAGGAGAGTGAGTTTGTGTGTGTGTGTGTCCCCCCGGGAAAAGGGGCGAGGGGTGAGAAAGCCTGGATTTGTGCTGGACATGGCCCACCTTGATTACCATGCACATTGTAGGGAGAGTGGTCACTTTGGATGAGCTATTACTAGCAGGAGAGTGAGTTTGTGTGTGTATGGGGGTGGGGGGGTGGAGGGTGAGAAAACCTGGATTTGTGCTGGAAATGGCCCACCTTGATTATCATGCACATTGTGAAGAGAGTTGTCACTTTGGATGGGCTATTACCTGCAGGAGAGTGAGTTTGTGTGTGGGGGGGTGGAGGGTGAGAAAACCTGGATTTGTGCTGGAAATGGCCCAACTTGATGATCACTTTAGATAAGCTATTACCAGCAGGACAGTGGGGTGGGAGGAGGTATTGTTTCATGATCTCTGTGTGTATATAATGTCTGCTGCAGTTTCCATGGTATGCATCCGATGAAGTGAGCTGTAGCTCACGAAAGCTCATGCTCAAATAAATTGGTTAGTCTCTAAGGTGCCACAAGTACTCCTTTTCTTTCCTCAAGTGTGAATATCCAAAGGTAACACACTGAACCATGGTAAGAAAACTTTCTCTTTTGTTTTGGTAATAGCTTACTAAAAGGAAACCTCTTATAAGTCCAGTTACAGGAGAGCAAACATACCATTCCTGTTCACATCATTACCAACCTCCGGTGTTCAAAAATCATGAAATTGACTTAAAACAGAATCATAAGACTGGAGGGAACCTCGAGAGGTGATCTAGTCCAGTCTCCTGCACACATGGCAGGACTAAATATTATCTAGACCATCCCAGACAGGTGTTTGTCTAACCTGCTCTTAAAAATCTCCAGTGATGGAGATTCCACAACTGCCCTAGGCAATTTATTCCAGTGCTTAGCCACCCTGACAGGAATTTTTTCCAATGTCCAACCTAAACCTCCCTTGCTGCAATTTAAGCCCATTGCTGCTTCTCCTATCCTCAGAGGTTAAGGAGAACAATTTTTCTCCCTCCTCTTCGTAACAACCATTTATGTACTTGAAAACTATCATATCTCGTCTCAGTCTTCTCTTTTTACAAGACTAAACAAACCCAATTTTTTCAATCTTCCCTCATAGGTCATGTTTTCTAGACCTTATTTTGTTGCTCTTCTCTGGACTTTTTCCAATTTGTCCATATTTTTTCTGAAATGTGGCACCCAGAATTGGATACAATACTCCAGGTGAGGCCTAATCAATGCGGAGTAGAGCAGAAGAATTACTTGTCATGTCTTGCTTACAACACTCCTGCTAATACATCCCAGAATGATGTTCACTTTTTTTGCAACAGTGTTACCCTGTTGACTCATATTTAGCTTGTGATCCACTATCACTCCCAGATCCCTTTCCGCAGTATTCCTTCGTAGGCAGTTATTTCCCATTTTGTATGTGTGCAATTGATTGTTCCTTCCTAAATGGAGTACTTTGCATTTGTCCTTATTGAATTTCATCTTATTTACTTCAGACCATTTCTCCAGTTTGTTCAGATCATTTTGAATTTTAATCCTATTCTCCAGAGTACTTGCAACCCCTCCAGCTTGGTATTGTCCGCAGACTTTATAAGTTTACTCTCTAGGCATCATCTAAATCATTGATGAAGATATTGAAGAGAACTGGACCCAGAACTGAGTCCTGTGGGACCCCACTCATTATGCCCTTCCAGCTTGACTGTGAACCCTTGATACCTACTCTCTGAAAACAGTTTTCCAAGCAGTTATGCACCCATCTTATAGCAGTTCCATCTAGGAGTTTGTTTACGATGAGGTTTTGTTTAGTTTTAAGGACTCTTTATTTGCCTTTTGCTTTCTGAGCTTTAGAATGCATTCTGGGTCATGTTTTCAGGCTTTTCTCTGAAACCATAAGGGCTGGAAAGTTTTTTTTTTTTTTTTTTAAAAGAAAACTGAGATTCTCAAAGGATTCCAGCATCCGGGGCTTTAAGAAAAACACCAACTATTGTGAGGTTCATAATAAAATTTCACAGTTTGGCAACACTGTGCTAAATACAAGGGCAGTCTAGGGGTAGTGACAACTCAGAACTAGCTCCTGTGGCAGTTCCCCCCAAGTTCTGCAAACCATATCGGTATAAACATTCTAACATTAACTGTATAACAGTGATGCTGCTCCACATTGGTTTGTTCCAACAAGAGCTTGGTGATGGTTCAACCCCAGAAGGGAATTAGAATGAACCTAATCTGTTTCCACTGCAGTCTCAGGGAGCAAAGTTAGATGAACACTAAATGCCTTTGAAAATCCCACCCTCATCCTGTTGGAGCAGGAGGCTGGCCTACTGCATATGTAAGGGGACTGTTGCCCCCTTACTAACATTCAGTGGGGGTGTTTTGGTTGGCTAGCTCCTAGTACTAAAAGAGGACAGGTCGATGGGAAATCAGGACCCTGAGTCTGACAGTCCCCAGGTACAATGGAGAGAGGCCAGTGCTCCAGGTTAGCCTGAATAACAGGGTGGGCACGCTAATCAGGGAGTCAGGAGGCCAAGGTTGTCCCATCCTCCATGTAAGCCTGGGTCAGACAGCGTGCGGCCGAGCGAAGGAGAAAGCTGGGGAGCAGAGCTATGCCAGAGCCAGAGGGACCAGAGACATGCCCCAGGGAGAGCAGACCCTGTGCTGGGAGCAGAGCTGCAGCCCCACAGCCAGGTGTGGTGAGCAACCGGGGCCAGCCATGGGGGACCCTGGGCAAAGGGCCCAGCACAGAAAGACACCCCTAGCCAAGGGTCCTTGCAGGCCAGACTGGGAGGGGGATCTTAACCCGAGGCGGGGCTGACGCTGGGAAGAAGGGTCCCACCACCCAAAGCCTGGAGGCGTGTGGCCACCACGATTGCAAGTGTCCAACCCACAGCATCCCTGCAGCACAGCCAGGGCCGGAGAAGGAGACCTGGGACTTATAAGGAACAGACTGTGAAGTGCCCTGACATCCGGAGACACTGTTTGTAAAGTTTCCTGCCACAGAGCAGGGTGATGTGTTGTCTTTAACCTTTTCCATTTTTCCTTATTCTTTTTAAAATTAATTGTTGATTAAATAACTTGCATTTGCTTTAACT
Source organism: Eretmochelys imbricata (assembly GCF_965152235.1). NCBI lineage: Eukaryota > Metazoa > Chordata > Testudines > Cheloniidae > Eretmochelys > Eretmochelys imbricata. The sequence goes on from NC_135574.1 coordinate 24,377,288, forward strand.
TGTATGTAATGGTCAGTGGGTCAGAGACGTGCCCAGTGCAGAGAGAGTACCCTGGAGTGGGGACACCCTAGTCCCTGTCCTAGGTGACCACAGCAGGGTTAGAGGGTCGAGCCCCCCAGGAATCCTGGGCCCAGCCTTGTTGGGGTTACAAGGACTCTGCCAGATAGGAGAGTGGCAGGGGAGTCCTCAAGGGCAGGGAGGCCACTGGGTAAAGGAAGTGGGAGGGGGGACTCAGATCCTTTCGCTAGCCCACTTCACCGGGGTAGTGCAGAAGCCAAGAAAGTTCCGCACAATAGCGGGACCATTCCCCCTCTTACACATAGTGGGTTAGGTATATTGTTATGGTTACTATATTGCGTGGGTTTGCAAGGCTGTTTACGTTGTGTATGTATGTGACTCTCTCTTTCTGATTTTTTAGGATATGAAGCGTCACAAAATCATGCTGTCTCACAAAGCGCATGTTTAGGTTGAGGAGCCTGGCTGTTGTCGAGGAGATAACACGTACTGCTAAAGGGGATTGATAACCCCTTTGCAGATCTGTTACTTTCATTGGTGGTCACTATAAACACTATGGAGAAAGACAAAGAGATGAAGCAAATTGGAAAAAATAAGTTTTGCCTCTCACATAACTAGAGAACCCCGCTAATGTGCCTCACAATTCTACTCCCTGCAAACATCCTGGGTGTAATGTACAAGGCCCTGGGCTTCCAGGCATTCCTTAGACACTGACTGCAAGCCGTCATTAGAGGGGTTCTGGGCTGTCTGCAGCAGAATGAGAAATGCTCTTTTGTCTTCATCAGTCATGCTTCTGTGCAGTGACTCTGTTCCCCTGTACTGAGAAGCGCCAGAAATGGAATTGCCCTCTGGAGCCAAGAGGCATAGCATAGCAGAGTATGCCTTTAACCCATTAGAGCAAGCGCTGCCGAGTGAATGATAGAGACTGTAGGAAATGGGTCAGGAAGATACTGGGAGCATGGACTGCTGTGACTCAAGGAAACTAGACAAGGGAGCAGGGAACGAGACCAGCTGCTAATGAGACTAGGTATCTACCGTCTCATCAGAAACACTCTGGAGCCCAGCAGCCAGGCTGAGAGCCCTAGAATTGAGGAGGGTGGGTTAGGATGGACTCTTTGGATAGCAGGGTGAGTAAAAAATAAAGAGGGGTCTTTCTAAATTTGTTCTTGGGGACCCATCCGTGTATCAGTACAACCCTAGTTAACATGAGTGTGTGGGCATAGTCTTGATGTAAGCACAGGACTCCCATTAATCTGTGTTATGCCCATACAACTGGGAATTGAATAATATTCTATTACTCTTCATCAAGGCCAAGAGCTAGATGTGTCTCCTGTGGGCTAACATGAAGGCATTTAAGATGTTACAAATATGAGTATTGATACTAATGAGTGAGCTCCATGCTTTTTGCTGTTTCAGTTTGTCCTCCAATTGACAGCAAATACAACATCAGGTCCTTGAATCACTAAATTGGAGCTCTCTTCCCAACTAGGAACTGGAACTTGTAATTGATGCCTGAAATACCCGGAGGAAGCCCTTAAACTTGCACCTATGGATTTCTATTATTATTGCTTCAGACAAATCAAAACTCATTGTCAAAAATGTTTAAAGAAAAAAGACATGGATAATGTTTCCATTGTGCAGCTTCCAGCTCTTAGAAGATTTTCATGTAAGAAATGGAGCCAAGAACCGATTTAAGAGGAAATTGGCATCTGGCCTGTCCTTGAATTATTTTTAAAACTATCCTTTTATGCTCTCTGCTTCCAAACTAAGGCACATTTAACATGTTTTGTTACAGACAATTGGCCTAGAGATGAAGAAAGGAGGACAAGAACACTGCTGTGCCCCCTATTCCTAGGTAGAAGCAGGAACTCAAATAACCTCCCCCATCTATTCCCAGCAAACAGAACATGAAATTACCTAAATTGGAAAGTTACTTGATTTTTATTAAAGCGGAGAATCTGCTGAGGAGGGTGAAGAGGAAGAGAGAGGTTTTTCACATCCACACACTAAAAGGCAAACTTGCTGAATCCACCTTTGCGTGATTTTTAGAAATAAATAAATGGTTAATGTCTATTGCTGTGAGTAGATCAGGAGTACACATCAGTATAGAGAATCTAGCATATGTCATGGAGAATTAAAGGAATTAAGCTTTATCATTATGAAATCACTAGGTCAGAGAACAACAAAACACACTTCTTTGGTTTTGTTTGGTTTTTGGAAAAGTCCTATATAGTTTAATTGGTCTGAAACTGACAGGGCTGTATAGACATTATAGAATGGTATGGTTGGTTTACAAACTATACAAAGGCTATTGTTCTCTATTAAACTTTTTCTTTTTCATAGTGTTTACAGCGTGTTACCTACTGTAAAAATAGCTAATGGTCAAAGGAAAAGGAAAGAAAATGATGCCTAGAAGGCACAGAAATGGTTCTGGAGAAAATGGAATTTACCAGTCAGGCAACCTGCCATAGGCCCAGTACTTGATGGTTCAGAAACAGATAAGAAACCAAGACAGGGATTGTTAAAAAATCCTAAGAGAGTTGGGACACATTCCCATTGAAATTCCTAATTCCCTTAGGCTCCTTTGGAAAAACCTAACCCAAACCCTGGCCAATTTACAATGTGTTATGTCAAAAGGAACAAAATCCTCCTGGCTGCCATCAACTTACACCAGGAAGGATGAGACTGATTTACTTTTATCAGTATAGGATCTTGCCTTTGCCATGCATGTTAGTGACCGTAAAATTAGCCATTTATAAAATCAAAGCAAAGTATGTCTTTGTGACCTTGTGCAGCATTGAATTCCATGGCTGACCAGCCACAGGCTCTCCAAAGGGCAGGTGAGAAGTTAAATTTAACATTTCTTGCATTTCTGCCTGTCAAATCTCATCTCTTTTCTCATCCATGCTTTCTAACTGGAGTAAAGCAACTGCTTAACAGCCACATCACTCCTTTGCAGTGCTAGGGATCTGCTAACTATTAGAATAAGTAGGCAATTTTAACTGGGGGGAGGGGAAGGCTCTTTTTTTGTAATGCTAGTTCCCAGTCTAGGAAAAGAAGATAATTTTAGAGGGTTCTTGTCTCCTGGAAGATTTCTGAGAAGTCTCTCTCTGGTTTTGTTCAACTAGCTCAAGAAATAGCTTTAACAGTCCCCAGACCACAGCACTAGGAAAGTTAATCAAATATCTAGAAGTCTTAGTTATGGCTGCACCTTCATAATTCCAGGAGGTGCGTCCTCAACCAGTAACAGACCTTTGAAGAAGTATTGTCAGCTGCAGCTCTCAAAGCACTCTAACATTAACACTCAGATCCCCCTAGGAAGATTATTAACCCCATTTTACACATGGGCAAAACTGAGGCAGAGAGGAAGGGGTGAAAGTAACTCCAAAGACTTAACAGTATGGGGGCCAGGGCTGGCTCCAGCCCTGGAAGGGGCGGGGCCTCAGGCGGAAGGGGCAGAACTGCGGGGTCAGCCTCCCACACTGCCTGGCCCGTGCTGCCTGGGGCTCCAGCGGTAATTTAAAAGGGCCCGGGGCAGCTGCTCCCTTTGCCCTGCGGCTGGGGCGAGGGGGCAGGCAAAAGGGCCAGGGATGTTAAAGCGCTGCCGTGGCAGCGGTTTAAGGAGGTCCTTTGCCGTGGCAGCGATTTAACATCGCTGCCCCTTTTGCACCCCGCCATCGGTGACCCTGCTGGTAGGGTCCCTACCAGCAGGGCCTCCGATGGGGCGCAGCAACGTTAAAGCCTTCCCATGCCAAAGGACCCTCCTTAAAGTGCTGCCGCAGCACGCTTTAACGTCCCTGCCCCCGTTGGCGGCCCTGCCGGTAGGATTTGTACGGGCAGAGCCACCGACGGGGGAGAAGGGGCAGTGACGTTAAAGCGCTGCTGTGTGGGGGCTGCGGGTGAGTTTGTACCGGCTTCTTACCGCTACGCCATACCGGTTCATACTGGCTCACTTTCACCCCTGCAGAGAGGTTAAATACATGCCCAAGATCATAGCGTGAGCTGGTAACAGAGCCCAGAATAAAACCTGTAATCACCTGCTTTAGCCACTCGCCAACACTCCCTCTACTAAATATGCATATTGTAACTTGTTACAATAATAAATTGTCCACAGCATTGTTACACTATATCAGCGTGGTCCCACACTTTTGAATGCTGAGTCCACTTGCTAGTACAGGAAAATAAAAGAAATCACGAGCTTGACACCCCTATTCTAGAATTGTAATTAAATTGCATTTTAAAATATGGCCTTAAATGTTTAGTTCAGTGATCGCATTGGTTTCCTGTGTGGCCAAAACTTGGTTTTAGTTTAGAAAGTTGAACGTGACGCTAGATCACAGATAGAAAAATCAACTCATCACAACTCTCTCACCCAGCCTAACATAGGGCTAGAGTCTCCGAGTTTGCCTACATGGGGAAATTTAACAGCAGAATTATATTAGTATAATTAAACCACTCCAGTTATACGAGTATAACACCCCTTGTGGACAGAATAAGCATGCCTTTTTCCTGCTTAGTCTATGGCCAAGCTAGATCTCAATCAGTTTAGCATTCATCAAAGGAAGTCGGGACAACTTTCATAAGTGCCTGAGTCCTATTTTCAAAAGCGATTTAGGCACATAGGCTCCTAAATCCATTGAAAGTCAAGGAGTGAAATCCTGACTGCATTAAGAAATCTTAAATTCAAACATGTAATCTCTTTACAGTAGCAGAAAGGACTAAAAAGAAATAATCTAATTTCAGTTGATTTAAAATACAAAATGTCTGGTATATGAAATATAGAACAACAAGCATCTAGCTATGCAGACCAAATTTTATTGTCTAGATTTATTATCAGTACAATATATTTCATTGAAGCAAAATTTGAAAGCTTATCACAACACCTGATTTGAATCATTTTGCAATCATAAAAGCCATCATTTAGATCCCAATGAGACAAGAAATCATGAAAGAAGATAATCTAAAATAAAATGTTTTAATTTATTGACAATTTTGTATTTAGAATTAAATTAGTATGTGGTCATTTCAGACCTGCAAGAAACTCCCTCAGACCATAATAAATGTAATAGTGAGAGAATGGATTGTATGACCACCAGAGAAAATAATCGTGTCTTTAAAACTCCAAAAAACATAGGTTTATTGGCAAATTAACATTGCAGTGTACTTATGTTTTTGATGAATTAATGATCACCTGTATCCTATATTCAGAAACCTACTGGAAATATGAGTCTTCCATTAAAAAAAAATTTAGAGCATAATTTACCCCATATATTAGAGGGGTTTATGTTTCTACTAAAATCAGCTATCCGGGCAGGAAAGTGGAATTATCTGTGAAAATGCAAGAGGGAAACATGCATGGCATTTCTGAAATTACTAAGCGTGGGATATTTGGTGTTATATCATTTAGCCCAAACACTGTCTACTGACCTTTGAATGCACTTTGATACATATATCCTTAATCAGAGGCAGTTGAAACTGTCTCCGGTTATTGTTAAGAAAGATGCTATTTTCCGGCTATGCTGAACAAAGAACGGAAGACACTGCATGTGGTTTAATTACGCAGCAATTCCATTCTTAAATGTCTGGGAGTACCTGGCAATAAATGCACAGTGCAGGTAATTTCATAATCATTTCAATATATACTCAGGGGGCTTCCATCAGCCCTTCCTTTACCCATCCTGGTCCCCAGCCAACCCTCTGCTGGGATCTCACCATCCCTCACATCTTGAATTAGGCATGGAGGGGGGGGGCTGTAAAGGAGGGTGGGGTGACTCCCTGCCAGACCAGTCATAGGAGCACTGAATCCCCCATTTCAGCTCCTTTTAAGACTACCTCCTTTAAATGCTTTACCAGTCCATTTTATCTGATCAGTGCATCCCTTCCCGATGGAGTACCTGCACCGGTCACCCACCGCATGTTTACATAATGAGTTTTGACATCATAGCCTAACTCCCATTTCATGTTGACCCCCAACTAGCTCCCCCTCCCTCAGCTGAACCTGCAGTGGAGAAGGTGGAAAAAACCCTCACTTTGCGTTGGCTAGCGTGGCAGTGAGGAGAAAATGCCTTCCCAGTCCCTCAAGGAAGAAGCAACTAGCGCAGTGCCCACAGCCTCACAAAACCTGGTATTTCACACTTCCATGGGAGGGAGGATGGCTGCTGCTGTGCCTGGTCTGGGTAGAAGAGGGCTTTTCCTGCACCAAAATGGAGCTATATAGTCCCTCCTGCTCTTCCAGTCACCTGGGGCAGATGGATCCCTGTCCCCACACGCACCTGGTCTGTAGCTACAGCTAAAAGTCACTCGCTGGTTCTCTAGCCCTTATAGGAGGACACACCTTTTCCAACAAGCCAGACAGTGGCCCCCACTGCTTAATGTGCAGTGAGGCCAATATGTTAAGTTTTGCTTAGTTGTATTACCTTATAACAAATTCTAGTTTTAAAATGTTAAAGAGTTATCCAGAGGAAATATTCTCAAAAAAATACAGCAATCTGGGTGCAATGTTCATATTAAAGCCTCACTTCCACTGACAAAGGCATATTTAGTTTGATACCAATACTCAAAATCCAATTTGAATTCTTGTTTGTGAAGGGGATAGATTTAAATAAACTATTTGCTCAGCATTGTTTGAACTTTGAATGCTTAGTTGGTTATATAAACTGGAGGCCTTTTGAAACGCCTTTGCTGGAATATTGTACAGTACGCAAGTAAACCATTTTCTGGAGAGGGATAGAATTTCAGATGCTACATTTTATCCCTAACTTTAGATATTAATGTTAACAGATTGATCTGAATTAGATAATGTAACCTGTACTCTGCGTATACCAATAGCTTAAAGCTGTCTGAGCCTGCAGTACATCAATACTATGGATATTTTTATCCAGGAAGCTGAAGCCAACGCTACAGGAATGCTCCTGATGCTGCTGCAAGGCAGGCCTATTCAGTAGTTCTTTTAGAAGACAATGCATCAGATACGAGGTCAGTTTTCATTGATCTTTCTGATCTTTCCTTATACAAAAATTTTCTCCATGAAATAAAAAGAAAATGTACTTATTTGTGTTCTCAGAAGAAAATTATTGTAATTAGAAGTCAACATGCTTGGACTTCAACAACAAGGGCATGAGAATTGAGCTAACGTATAGACCTCCTTGGGAAAGTCATATATGATGTGACATGAGGGTGACCTAGAATATCACAGGGCTGGTCTTCACCACGGGGAGATCGATGCTGCTGCAGTCGATGCAGCAGGAGTCGATTTAGCGGGTCTAGTGAAGACTTGCTAAATTGATGGCAGAGTGCTCTCCGGTTGACCCCCGGTATTCCAGCTCTCCGAGAAGAGTAAGGGAAGTCGACCGAAGAGCGTCTCCCGTTGATGCAGTGCAATGAAGACACCAGGATAAGTCGACCTAAACAATGTCGACTCCTGCTACGTTGTTCACATAGCTGGAGTAGCGTAGCTTAGGTCAACTTACCACGGTAGTGAAGACTAGCCCATAGCTTCCAACTGCCAGCTCCTTTTTGAGCCAAACTACAAATTAACATACGAGAACACACTGCAATGGCTCAGAGGGAGATGGAAGGACAAATGTGGCTCGTTTATAATTTCTGTACATTGCGTTTCTGTTTCTCCAGAAGGTAAGTTGTAATAGAGTTGCACTCCTGGAGACTACATAGCTCAAGGGATGTCACCATAACAGATCAAAAATTTGCAAAGAAGAAATAGCATTAGGAAAAACTTCATTAGGACACGTGAACCAAAAGTCTATGGGGCAAATCATGACACCCTCACTCATGTTGAGAATTGTCTTATCCTTAAGTAGTGTCAGTGAAATTATAGAGACTAGTAGAACAGTAAGGAACTATGCAGTAACCTTGTCTAGACAAGGATAAAAGGTGTGTTAGAATTTGCTTGATAACTCATTTGAAAAGTTTAGAGAGCACTCAGGTTAAATCACCACCTCATGTACCTTCAGGTTTTCTACTCCCCAGAGCCTCTTATCCCCATTAGGAATTCTCAAGCCCCTCCTGACAACTGGGGTGCAGTGGGGAGCTGCCTTGCAATCTCAATAGCTCTTCACCCGGCAATGCATTTTTTGCTTTGTAAAAGCTGAAACTGGTGATGTTGCCCATCAGTCCTGACGTGAATACACACCTGACTTGGAGTGGAGGAGCACTAAAACGCAGGATAGAATGCTTTTTTATCAGCTTATGTTACTTATTTACTTTTTAAAAATAGCAGCTCCTACTCCCATCCAAATGTAAACGAAACCAAAAACACAAATACATTTCCTAAACGCTATGAGCAAAATTCACCCCAATATATGTATAAAGATTGAGAACATTCTTCTCAGGCAGTTCAGTTCATACTTCTTCATCAATTAACATTAAAATGGGGTTTCTTAACATTTATTTCCAATCTCTCATTATGAATGAGATGATTTTTATGCCCTGTGCACTTTATGGCCATAATACGCAGCACAGTGCATATTATTACCAATATGGGGTGATGGAAATATTTTCATTTATTTCAGTGGGCTTTGGTTCAGACCCAGGCTATATGAGAAAATTCATCTTTAAAGCACTTTCTTATAATTCTCTATGTTAATTAAAGGTGTCACTAAGTAAGTGTTCATTTAAATCTTTATTTAAAAGATCTACATTGAAAATTTGGTAACAATGGGTCACATCCCATTCTTGTTACTCAGTCCTAACTCAGGCAAAACTCCCATTCTCTAAAATGAGAGTTTTGACTGCAGAGGCAGTTAATAAGAACTTCAGAATTTGGCTCAGTGTAAGCAAAGTAACTACAGAAGCTGATCATCCATTAATACTTTAATAAAATGTTAAGTGATTTCGATCTTTCAAATGCAAAGGTTTCTGTAATGTTCTCAGCCTTCATCCAGTTAGAGCCAGACCACCACAGACAGTCACAAATACGCAGTTTGAAGAATACATCTTAGTCAGAGCTATTTTGTTCACACATATGGAAAGTCAATTCATAGTCACTCTGGATTAATTTTATTACGGACGTTCCAGGGGGTTGATTTTAACAGCTACATTGGAACATGTTCCAAATCTTCATTACAGAATGAGATCTGTACTGCAATATGATTGGCTACGCTGCACACAGGTCTATGTAGTGAGCTCTGTTCACAGTTCAGATTTATATTAAAGAGGGGTCCTTATCCAAACTGATGTTAACCCACTTGCAAGTATCAGTCTGTTCAGTAGCGGAATCTCAGCAGTTCCCCTAAGGAAGCTCACAATGTGCGAGCTGTATTCACCTCATATGTAACTAATGCTTGTAGGACGTTCCCCAGATTTGCAGCACAGTTCTATGGAGAGCTTCACAACCATTTTTCTAATAACTGTAAGAGGATTCAAGGGAATAGACATTGTAAAAATACTACAGTTCTGCTCCACCAGATGGTTACGTTTGTGTGCTTGAGTAGATAGGATAGTAAACCAGACATTTGCTCTGCTAAGCTATTTCCAGTTTTTAGATGAAGCTGTAGAAATCCAAATTTAATTGCAGGGCCTCTGATAAAGCATGATCATTATTAGTCCTTCTTCACAAATTTTAATAAATATTTTCACGGGGTTGGGTTTATCCCCCTTTTAAAATCTTTGGACGACTACGCTACAGCTCAGGCACTGGCTTCTATTTCACTGCAAGAGCTTCACATCTGTAACCACAGGAACAGTAAGATTATCAAAGCAGCTGATGACATTTACATTGGCTCACCTATGGGACTTCAGCAGGAGATGACAGAATACTCAGTAAAGAAACAACATTGCTGAGGATGTAATTTTCATTTATCTTAATGAAGTTAGTCCAAGCAGAAGGCGATGCCATTTCAGAATTAGGGGTCTGCTTCTTCTCCCACTGACTTCATTGGTCACAAAATCAGGACCTGGGTTCCCTCCCCTCATTGCAATCATTTGCATAAAACAGCTATGCAAGCCTCAGAGGTAATACATCTGCCAGGGTATTTCCCAGAGCTAATACACAAGTCTCTCACACGCCAGCACCTCTATAGTGCAAAGGGGCCATAAAGCTGCCCGAAGAGAGCAAATGCAGCGACACAGCCTGAGTACACTGTACTGCAGCAATCCTTGGCGAGAGTAACAGTCCTTCGGTAGCCACTGCAAAAGGTGAAAACTAGACCAGTCCTGCGATATATAGCCACCTTCTCCTCCCCACTCCAGGCCTTCCTGGGCCCTGCACTAAGCACAGCTCACCCAGATTCAGAGATCTGGTTTTACATTCATTGGTTAAATCTGCTACCTGATATTCAATGTGAATATAAATGGAAGCTGGTTTCAAATTGCACGATGCCTAGTAAGGAACTGGAATTACCATTACTTTCAGCATTAGCACAGGCTGTTGGTATCATTGCCACATTGCATCGCAGAAGATGGCAGAGTATTTTCTGCTATAAAGCTAATACAGATAAACAGCAGAAATAAAATGTCAACAGCAATGCAAGAAAGTTTAATAATGTTGAGAAATGGCCTAGGAAAGACACAAGTAATGATAAGTATTATTAAAAGTGACCTGTATTAGAAATGCAGGAAAGAGATTTTATTTAACCTTTTCCCCCCAGTTGTTTTTGACCTTAGAGCTATTTTATACACAAACTTCCAGTGATCTGAGTAAACCGGTTTAATAAAATTGATATTGTTATTTCAGTGCAAGTCTCTGTGTGATTACTCTTGTCCTCTCACAGCCTAACTAAATGAGTTTTAAACCACACCTTTTGTTATTATAGTGCATGTTTGTATGTAGACCTGTCTTTAGACAGACCGAGTGAAATACTAGCCCCAATGAAGTCAATGAGAGGTTTGTCATTAACTTCAGTGATGACTTCACTCATCAAATCTTGCCTTCCCCGCTTTTGCTGGAGGTCTCCTTGGAAGACCAGAGAATTGGAACCGTAGTTTTCTTAGCCCTTGATAGAGGGACTTTTGATAAAAAGATTTTCTCTTCCGACTCTCTATTATATATTTGAGTTAAAACAGAAAACAAACAAATCAACCAAATAACAATCTTCTGAACTGTCAAACACACACAGCTTCTACTGACTGCCACAGGAGCCATGGGTACTCATCACCTCTGAAAATCAGCTCAAATTACTAAGCAGCCAGACTAAAGATTCCTGCTGAGCCTGCAGGTATTCGGGAGACATGCTAGTGAATTATCCTCTTGTTTGAATTATTTGCAGTGTGAGTCTCTTAGGTTTTAGTGCACCACTCACCACTGTAGTGTCAGCGGACCGGAAGGTTTGTTCTTCGTGGAAAGATTGGTGTTACTGCATGTGGACATTGCTTATTATGCTTATCATAGAAACAGCAGATGGAAAAGATTTATTAGGTCATCCAGTCTATACTCCTCCACATTCAGAACCGACATGAACTAGGAACCACTTAGGTCAAGCCATGCAGGACAGTACAGACATAGTCTTAGTCTCTCTGTGCCTCGGTTCTTCATCTGTAAGATGGAGATAATGGTACTTCCCTACCTCAGAGCTGGGTGTGTGAGGGTAAATAAAGTGAATGGGCTGCAGAAATCCAAATATGAAACATCTGGAGAAGACATTTACACTCTGCAATGGGGAGAAGTCAAGTTATCTGTTGTTTATCACACATCCTCCGGCAAATCTCATGTGGAGGGCGTAGCATTAAAAAGCTTCCAACCTGCCGGATTAATCTCTTTATTCACATTGGTGGAGAATTAGTCATTAACTAGGAGGAAAATGAATTGATTTTCAATCGCTGCTTTTCTGTAATTAGATTTAAACAATGAGCAACCTAATGCAGCCACGGTAGTGCTACGAAGCAATGTGCTAGCAGATCAGTTATTACCCACTGCAAACAATCAATCTCAGAGAATTATTGCCAAACCAATTAGTATTACTAGTGCATTACGCCAGGGCTGGGACTGATTAAATGCTATTTTCTTTTTCTTCTTCCCCGTTTGAGTGACAGCACTGGAGCATTTCATTTCTTTATTTTAATTTTGGCATGGTTTACACTGCCCCAAGGTCAGTCACAATACAGGGATTGAACAATGGCAGAATCCAGCTGTGCTGTAGTTATACTCCACTTTAATTACAACATCCCTTCATTTGACACCATGTTATCTGTTTAGGAATCCGGGAACATACCAGACTGCAGAATGCACCAATCTGGAGCAGATTTGCCCCTTAAAGAAAGCTTCTGACTTCTTTTCCCTTCTGAAAAGGACGTTACTTTCCCAGTGAGTCTGAGCCCTGAAGGATCAGAGCATTAATTCTAATGTCATGCATCCTGTCTCATGCAACTTTTTGAAGATCAATTTGTAGCTCCCAAAGAAGCAGGATTAAAAGCTCTAGTCTGTGTAGTTTTCAAAACAAGAGATTTGAAACAGAGATCATCAAACTCAGAGATAATCACCTTACAAATAAGTAGAGGGAGCTGCAAAATAATGAGAAATAGCTCTCTCCAAGCACTTATGGTTCTCATCCCCTAGCTACCTGCGTGCCACATTTACATTAATAAATCTATTCTCAGAGCTTCCCCACAAGGTACAGAATTATTATTATCCTGGTTTTACAGAAGGTCGACTGAGGCATAAAGAGACTAGGTGGCCAAGATCACTCAGGCCTAGTCTACACTGGGGGGGGAGGGGGGAATCGATTTAAGTTACGCAACTTCAGCTACATTATTCATGTAGCTGAAGTCGATGTACTTACTCTCCATTGACCAGAAGACACACCTGGGGGCCCTAAAGAGGCCACAGCTGACCCACAGAGTGCTAAACTGCCAGCCATGGCCCAAACATGATTTTCAGAATACAGCACCTGTTACTGCAGGATGAGCGCAATGTCCAGGATTTGGTACTGAACACAGAGCCCACTGCCTTCAGAAACAACCTGGAGCTTCCCGCAAGCAGACCTTTATTACAACTCACTCAGACATCATTCTGCTGTCACCATACCTGGACCCAGCCAACTGCATATCCTTGGTGTGGGCCACTACTAGTTGGCCAGCTGAAGGTTGGTGAGCTCAAAAACCAAGTATAATGAAAATGCCAGCTTATTACTGGGTATTGCTTTTACCCTCTAGTTCAGCATCCAACCAGTAGAGGGCTCCACACTCCTCGAGATGCTGACAGGCCAGATGCTCTTGGCCGGTTACAGGCATTAGCTAAGAACTGACAAACTCGTAGCTGCAGACCAGACCAGGTCATCTCTATATATCTTTTGCTCAAAATAGGCATTAGTCTCATACAAATATATTTAGTATGTAGGCTCTATGAATTGCTTGTAAGTTGCTGCCTGCATTAATCTCACTTGTCAAGTTTGGATTTCCTTATAGCATGAAATACAGAAGGTTTGTTTTATAACTTCGAAAATGTTTGCTCTGAACTTATGAACAGAGCCATGGGTATAATTTCCCTCCCTGTCCCATCCAGAAGGACTATCAAAATCAGACAGGCCACCAAGGATCATCACGCTACAAAGGATTGGCCCTAGTGCACCGAGGAAATGCTACATGCAAGGAAGCTCATCCTGTGGACGTGGAAGATGAATGAAGAAATAAAACAAAGCCACAGGACCAAAGTTATACAAGCTTTTGAAATTTCAGCTATGAATTAAAGAAACAAAATAATGGGCCAAACCAGTCTTGCTCAGGCATAGCTCTCATTAAAGTCATAGATTTTAAGCTCTTTGGACAGAGACAGTATCTTTATTTTCTTAATAGAGTGTTGTGCCCACTTATTCTTTATGCCAAACCAACCTAATTTCCTTCTTTGACAGGGTTACTGGTCTAGTGGATAGAGAGGAAGCAGTAGAGGTGATATATCTTGATTTTAGTGAGGCTTTTAACACAGTCCCAGATGGCATGCACATAAGCAAATTAGGGAAATGAAGTCTAGATGGAATTTCTATAATGTGGGTGTACAACTGGCTGAAAGACCAAAGAGAGGTTTCAATGGCTTGCTGTCAAACTGGGAGGGAGTATCTAGTGGGGTCTCACAGTCTTGGGTCCAGTACTATTCAATATTTTGATTAATGACCTGGATAATGAAGTGTAGAATATGCTAATAAAATCTGCAGATGACACCAAGCTGGGAGAGGTTGCTAACACTTTGGAAGACAGGATTAAAATTCAAAATGACCTTGACAAATTGGAGAAATGGTCTGAATTCAACAAGATGCAATTCAATAAAAACAAGTGAAAAGTATTTCACTTAGGAAGGAAAAATCAAATGCCCAACCACAAAATGAGGAAGAACTGGCTGGGTCGTAGTAATGCTGAAAAGGATCTGGTTATTATAGTGGATCACAAATTGAATATGAGTTAACAGTGTGATACAGTTACAAAAAAGGCTAGTATCATTGTACACTTTTATTTTTATTTGATTTATTTCAATTGCATGTGTACATAAAACCCATGAGGTATCATGATCTATTCTAGGGGATAGGGCAGTGAGGGGAGTGAGAAAGGGAAGTGGAGTGAAGGAAGGGGAGTGAGGAAGGGGAGTGAGGAAACTTAGGTTCTCTGCCCCTGACTGGCTGTGTCACCTTAGACAACTCTCACTCTCTGTGCTTTATTTTCCCTTTCTATAAAAGGGGAGGTGATATTTACCTGCATTTGTAAAGTGCTTTGAGTTCTACAGGCAAAAAGGATTGTATTATTATTTTTGTTATTAAAAGGGAAAGATAATTAAGCACAAATTACAGAAAATAATATAGAGGTTGTGATACAGCATGGCCAGAGGGCAGCAGGATTATTCCCTGTAGAGCCTTATTCCCTGTAGAGGGAAGAAAGTTTGCTATAGATTAATTAAAGCACCTGAAGCCAATTAGAGCACCTGAAGCCAGTCACTTGATAAAACCTCCCTGCTTCAATCAGACAAGAGGAGGTGTTGAAACAGAGCAGATTGGTGTTAGAGCAGAGGGCAGTTTGGCGAAGTGCTGTGGTGGGCTAAGAAGACCAAGACCCTTGGTAAAGGGACACCTAGTTTTTGCAGAAGGAGGGCAGGAAGCCCCACAAGCTGAAGAGTAGGAGAAGGAAGTAGCCCAGGGGAAGGAACTGCTAGTTCAAGTGGTTTACTGCTATCCCTAGAGCCCCTGGCCTGGAACCTGGAGTAGGGAGCAGGCCCGGGTCCTTCCCTCTCCACTCCTCTCCTCTAGGACACTATTAGGCAGTTAATACCTCAGTTCAGGGGCAAGAAATGGTGCCCTGAACCACCCCACCCCTCCGAAGAGAAAGCGTGAGACCAATCATAGTAGTGCTGGCAATTTGCCACGGGGGATTTTCAAAATAAGCTCTAGATTATACACTAACTAATTAGCCTAGACTTTGAGACACTGGGCCAGATCACATCCCCAAGATGCATGCACAGAGCTTTGTCTCCATAAAAAGGGGTGCTGGAACATTTTTTATAGTGGGTGGGCTGAGAGCCATTGAACCAAACTGTAAACCCTGTATATAATGGAAACCACTTCAAGTTGGGGAGTGCTGCAGCACCTCCTGCATTCCTAGTTCCAGCACCTATGTCCATAAATGCATCTGCCTCTGGCTACTGTTTCCATGGCACTGTCTCACTGACTTTGACTCAACAGCAAGTTCTGTGGATCCAGGAACCTGAGCTTGGGGGTGGGCCACCAGAGTGATGGGAAGATGACAGCTGAGAGACAGCCAGAAGGTGCACAGAGTCAGGTCAGATCTCTCCCAGCTACCAACAGTAAATCTGTCAACGTATACACAGGCTGCATTAACTTCTGCATGGAGTCTCCTCTGTGCCAGAGAACCCCAGTGTAAGGAAGGATTCCAGGGGCTACCATGTGCACGGCAATAGCGCTCCAACGGAATCACTGTTCTTGGAAACGAAAAGTGAGGCGGGAGGACTGGGGCTGGTATGGAGGCACATCACCTTGGAATGGCTATTCCTGTGTGTCTCAAATTTCCATGATCCATGAGGACCGAGGCAGAACCCACTCTTCATCCCATGGAGAAGAAAATCCCAGCCCCATACAATGATGTGGGAAAAACGTAGTGAAGGGAACCCACTTAGGTCCTTAGGATTCCTGATACTCATGTTTGTTTCCTTAGCATAGACATAACTACTGATTTTTTTTATTTCTCTAATCCAAATTAATGCTGTGAATTTTTCCCTTCCCCATAAAAATTGTCTAAGTGCCTGGAGTTCAAACTGGGCATCGAACGTCTATTTGTCAGAAGGAAGCTACAAGGGCAAGGGTCTATTTACAGGCAAGGCAAAGCACAGAGAGATGCTTCAAGCTCACTGTTTTCCTTTAATAAGCACTACCTAAGAAATGCAGTGGAAAATTCAGTCTGATGCAATTTCAGCTGCCCCGCAGTACAATTAATTAGTATGCACTGGGGGAACTATTGATGCTTTTCCACACTGAATAATGAATATGAGCAATTGGTTTCACTTTGTTCCCCAAATATTCTGGCAAACGTTAAATATATCAGCTTGTATTTCGACTTGAATAAATGGCAGCAGTTACTCAGTGCTTAATGTGCAGATAGCAAAAAACAGGGAGGCTCAGTATTGTGGGTGTGAACTGAGAAAAGCATTAGTCAGACATGGCCTCGCTAGCTTTGGACAGAAAAAATCCCATGGAGCGTTAAATACAACATTTGAGAGAATTGAAAGGACCTCTGAAAAAAGCAGCTATTTAAGAGAGAGTTTCTCATTCATTAATGAGAGCTGATGGGCTGAAGCTGAATTTGAACTAGTGTGTAAATAATTCAGGCAGAGTGTTTTTTTTTTTAAGATGAATGGAACAAATTGTCAATGTTCTCAATAAAAGCCATTTGTGTAACCTTGCTCAGGAGGAAGCTGGAAGCACTTTTGAAAAGGAAACAGTACAAGGGGGAAAAGTCTTTGAATGCCTCGGCACAGCCTGATAAGATACATTTGCTAAGAATTCCCTAGCAGACCATATCATCTTTGATGTTGCTGTGTTCCAAACGCAGTGAAGATAAATAAAACGCAATATAGGCAGAAATGGCTGAACTATAAAATACAGTAACCATGGCAGACCTGTTATGCTAGCAGTTGGCTTTGGATAAGTGGACAAAGCAAATGTACGATATAAAGCTATAAAATGATTATGAAGACGCTACCACTTGTATCAAGGTTGCAACCAGCTTCCTTTGTAAAAGATATTTCCTCTAGGGATCATTCTAAGGGGAACATTATCCTTCTCCTTTCTCCACCAGCTGCCCCAGAGCCCTTTACCAGGCCAGATGTGGCGCTCAGGAGGTGGTCAGTGAGTGAGGTGTGTGTTTGAGGAGAGAGGTAGAGGGAAAATGAATAGAGGTTTCCTGTTAAACAAGAGAAGAGAAACCTGTAATATGCCTCAGCCAGAACATGGATAAAGACAGAAAAATTCTAATGGACTGGGGGACTCCAGTTATCCCCACAGATTCTGTCAAAATATAAAGAAGCTTGTAGTCTGTGGCACACGGTGCTGGGGCACTAACAGGAAACAGTACACTGGTGTTTCACCCTATCGTGAAAGGGCCCACCCGACCTACAGGCCCCCTGCAGTGGCGAATTGGCAGCTCTCCCTGAAATTCCTTAGTAGCAGTCCAGAACCCAGCGGGCAGCTTGAGAGAGATTGTATATGTTCCTAAGCCGCTATGCCACCGTTTTCAAGTTTTAATTCTATGAGCACTAAACCAGACAAACATCATTACACTGCCTGACATGACATGACAGACAGAAAGAGGATTATCAATACAGCACAAGCTATAAAGGGCCAAAAGATATTGTTTTTTCCCTGACCTGAGTCCTCTCACAGGCATGTCAGAAAGAGTTTGTCCCTCTCTGGTGTAGCTTAGCCTACCGGCTGTAAATAAGCTTCCAATCGCCCTCATGGAGTTAAGAGAGCACAGCGGTGCTTAAGCCATTACCCCCTTTCAAAGAGGTGGATCATATAGCCATTGATGTCAGGCAGGGATTCCCCCATGTCTGGGATTCTTCAGATAGCCAGATCTAGCCTGTTTGTGGCACCTCTGCCTGGTGGATTGTTGCAAAAGGGATGTGGCACAGCATATTACACTGCAAGAGTGGGAAGAGCTATACTTCCCCAACAGTACGCCAGGTTATCTCTGAAGAAAAATCTACATCCAATTCAGCTAAGCTCTGCCAGGGAAAAAATCTTAGCGGATCTGTCAAGCTATTTTTAGTTGTCAGAAAACAAAGGACTAATCGTTGCCCCTTCAAAGAATATTTAGATCCCAGTTCTTTTATTTGCCAGGTTCTTTACTGTCATTCAGCTGTGGATGATTGGCTTCCTATTCTGAACTGGACTGACGTTCTTTTTTAACTTTTATAATCGTTTTAGCTCTATTTAGCTAGCATTGCACCTAGTGAAAGTAACTGGAATCACAGGCACTGATTTTCAGCTTTCCCCCGGGGGTGCTCCACCCCAAAGCCTCACCCCCCACTCCACTCCTCCCCCCTGAGGCCCCACCCTCAATCTGCCTCTTCCCACTCCCTCTCCCCCCCCGAGGCTCCGCCCACCCTGCCTCCTCCCTGAGTATACCCTACCCTTGCTCCGCCTCTTCCCCCAGCTCCTCCCCCTCCCTCCCAACACCACCTGCCCACTGCTGAACTGCGCCTATGATTGGAAGAACTCTTGTGGGTCACAATATTTAACGTTTAATCTCGCTAATTCAATTGCTGACCTGTTTCACTTCAGACAGTGAAGTGGGCAAGAAAGTTTGTTAAATCTTACCAGTTATGTATACGAGATAGGGATTTAACATAAGAATGGCCATACTGGGTCAGACCAAAGGTCCATCCAGCCCAGTATCCTGTCTGCCAACAGTGGCCAATGCCAGGTGCCTCAGAGGGAGTGAACCTAACAGGTAATCATTAAGTGATCTCTCTCCTGCCATCCATCTCCACCCTCTGACAAACAGAGGCTAGGGACACCATTCCTTACCCATCCTGGCTATTAGCCATGAATGGACTTAACCTCCATGAATTTATCTAGTTCTCTTTTAAACCCTGTTATAGTCCTAGCCTTCACAACCTCCTTAGGCAAGGAGTTCCACACGTTGACGGTGCGCTGAGTGAAAAAGAACTTCCTTTTATTTGTTTTAAACCTGCTGCCCATTAATTTCATTTGGTGGCCCCTAATTCTTATATAATGGGAATAAGTAAATAATTTTTCTTTGTTCCTATAATTTGACCCAGTCTCAACTTTTGTGACTGGACTCTGTATCCCACTCTCTAACCCAGTGTAATATGTTGAGTTTCTTTTGCCTAAAAGCAATACAATGTATTTTGAAAAACCCAAAAACAAAGCCCCAGGCTGCAAACTGCAGTATCCCTAGACATGCAGACCTTTTCAGACAGGGTTGAAGGGATTGAAAAATGAATAGAAAACTCTAGATAAGGCCAATTTCACTAGTATATGCCTCTGAGGTGAAATTCACCAATGCGTACAGGGCTGGCACCAGGAAGGCTTATGTAGTGCCAAGGCCTTGTGTTGACCTCCTGGACAGGGTGAATTTCACCCATGGTGAACATGTCAACATTTCCCCCAAGCAGCTGAATGTGATTGACTGAATAAGTAAGTAATAATAAGTAAGCTCATATCAATACAACATATGAAAGCATTTGTCTTCTAGCATAGTTTGTATTTAACTCTATCCTTAAATCACAGGTGTTATATTGATTATATTGGTTATCTGCTTTGTTATGGAGGATTCATATTACCCAAGTGAATAATATAAACTGAATATATGAGCTGTAGTTCAAAGAACAGGATTCCAATAATCAGGCAAAATCTGATGTGTTATTTCCCACTTCAAGCCTTCTTTCATGTTGTCTTTAACCACTGATCTGTTATCTGTAATCCTTCAAGGGACACTTACGAATGAACTGGAAAGTCCTGCTGAATTCCTAGTAAAATCCATAAATATCTACAGTGTATGGCAAATGATTCTAAATATTAATGTTAGATGACAGCAGGAGGTGGTGACTGAATGTGACTGAGGTTTGAACATGATGCAAGTTTGAGGTCACAGTATCATCCGGATGAGACTTGTCATTAAGCTGAAATGTAACTAAACCTGCCATAGTGATACTGTGCCAGCACAGTTTAGTGTGACAATGAGGTGACCAAAATCCAGAGCGACTGCAATGCTAAGAAAAAGAAGCTTGGTTTTTCCTATCACCGCTACATAACTAGGAAAGGGTCCAGCACCGCTATTCATAGAATATCAGGGTTGGAACGGACCTCAGGAGGTCACCTAGTCCACCCCCTGCTCAAAGCAGGACCAATCCCCAACTAAATCATCCCAGCCAGGGCGTTCTCAAGCCTGACCTTAAAAACTTCTAAGGAAGGAGATTCCACCACCTCCCTAGGGAACGCATTCCAGTGTGTCACCACCCTCCTAGTGAAAAAGTTTTTCCTAATATCCAACCTAAACCTCCCCTACTGCAACTTGAGACCATTACTCCTTGTTCCGTCATCTGCTACCATTGAGAACAGTCTAGAGCCATCCTCTTTGGAACCCCCTTTCAGGTAGTTGAAAGCACCTATCAAATCCCCTCTCATTCTTCTCTTCCGCAGACTAAACAATCCCAGTTCCCTCAGACTCTCCTCATAAGTCATGTGTTCCAGTCCCCTAATCATTTTTGTTGCCCTCCACTGGACATTTTCCAATTTTTCTACATCCTTCTTGTAGTGTGGGGCCCAAAACTAGACACAGTACTCCAGATAAGGCCTCACCAATGTCGAATAGAGGGGAACAATCACGTCCCTCGATCTGCTGGCTATGCCCATACTTATACATCCCAAAATGCCATTAGCCTTCTTGGCAACAAGGGCACACTGTTGACTCATATCCAGCTTCTCGTCCACTGTAACCTCTAGGTCCTTTTCTGCAGAACTGCTGCCTAGCCATTCGGTCCCTAGTCTGTAGCAGTGCATGGGATTCTTCCGTCCTAAGTGCAGGACTCTGCACTTGTCCTTGTTGAACCTCATCAGATTTCTTTTGGCCCAATCCTCTAATTTATCTAGGGCCCTCTGTATCCTATCCCTACCCTCCAGCATATCTACCTCTCCTCCCAATTTAGTGTCATCTGCAAACTTGCTGAGGGTGCAATCCACACCATCCTCCAGATCATTAATGAAGATATTGAACAAAACCGGCCTGAGGACCGACCCTTGGGGCACTCCACTTGATACCAGCTTCCAACTAGACATGGAGCCATTGATCACTACCCGTTGAGCCCGATGATCTAGGCAACCTTTTATCCACCTCATAGTCCATTCATCCAGCCCATACTTCTTTAACTTGCTGGCAAGAATACTGTGGGAGACCATGTCAACAGCTTTGCAAAAGTCAAGGAACAACATGTCCACTGCTTGCACCTCATCCACAGAGCCAGTTATCTTGTCATAGAAGGCAATTAGATTAGTCAGGCATGACTTGCCCTTGGTGAATCCATGCTGACTGTTCCTGATCACTTTCCTCTCCTCTAAGTGCTTCAGAATTGATTCCTTGAGGACCTACTCCATGACTTTTCCAGGGACTGAGGTGAGGCTGACTGGCCTGTAGTTCCCCGGATCATCCTTCTTCCCTTTTTTAAAGATGGGCACTACATTAGCCTTTTTTCAGTCATTCGGGACCTCCCCCGATCACCATGAGTTTTCAAAGATAATGGCCAATAGCTCTGCTATCATATCCGCCAACTCCTTTAGCACTCTCGGATGCAGGGCATCCAGCCCCATGGATTTGTGCTCGTCCAGCTTTTCTAAATAGTCCAGAACCACTTCTTTCTTCACAGAGGGCTGGTCACCTCCTCCCCATGCTGTGCTGCCCAGTGCAGTAGTCTGGGAGCTGACCTTGTTCGTGAAGACAGAGGCAAAAAAAGCATTGAGTACATTAGCTTTTTCCACATCCTCTGTCACTAGGTTGCCTCCCTCATTCAGTAAGGGGCTCACACTTTCCTTGACTTTCTTCTTGTTGCTAACATACCTGAAGAAACCCTTCTTGTTGTTTTTAACATCTCTTGCTCACTGCAACTCCAAGTGTGATTTGGCCTTCCTGATTTCACTCCTGCATGCCTGAGCAATATTTTTATACTCTTCCTGGTCATTTGTCCAATCTTCCACTTCTTTTAAGCTTCTTTTTTGTGTTTAAGATCAGCAAGGATTTCACTGTTAAGCCAAGCTGGTCGCCTGCCATATTTACTATTCTTCCTACACTTCGGGATGGTTTGTCCCTGTAACCTCAATAAGGAGTCTTTAAAATACAGCCAGCTCTCCTGGACTCCTTTCCCTCTCATGTTGTTCTCCCAGGGGATCCTGCCCATCAGTTCCCTGAGACTTGTCAAAGTCTGCTTTTCTGAAGTCCAGGGTCCATATTCATAGATTCATAGATACCAAGGTCAGAAGGGACCATTATGATCAGCTAGTCCGACCTCCTGCACAACGCAGGCCACAGAACCTCACCCACCCACTCCTGCAAAAAACCTCTCACCTATGTCTGAGCTATTGAAGTCCTCAAATCGTGGTTTAAAGACTTCAAGGAGCAGAGAATCCTCCAGCAAGTGACCCGTGCCCCATGCTACAGAGGAAGGCGAAAAACCTCCGGGGCCTCTTCCAGTCTGCCCTGGAGGAAAATTCCTTCCTGACCCCAAATATGGCAGTCAGCTAAACCCTGAGCATGTGGGCAAGATTCACCAGCCTGTTACCCAGGAAAGCCTGTTACAAATTGGAGGATTGGGCCAAAAGAAATCTGATGAGGTTCAATAAGGATAAGTGCAGGGTCCTGCACTTAGGATGGAAGAATCCAATGCACCGCTACAGACTAGGGACCGAATGGCTAGGCAGCAGTTCTGCGGAAAAGGACCTAGGGGTGACAGTGGACGAGAAGCTGGATATGAGTCAGCAGTGTGCCCTTGTTGCCAAGAAGGCCAATGGCATTTTGGGATGTATAAGTAGGGGCATAGCGAGCAGATCGAGGGACGTGATCGTTCCCCTCTATTCGACATTGGTGAGGCCTCATCTGGAGTACTGTGTCCAGTTTTGGGCCCCACACTAGAAGAAGGATGTGGATAAATTGGAAAGAGTCCAGCGAAGGGCAACAAAAATGATTAGGGGTCTAGAACACATGACTTATGAGGAGAGGCTGAGGGAGCTGGGATTGTTTAGCCTGCAGAAGAGAAGAATGAGGGGGGATTTGATAGCTGCTTTCAACTACCTGAAAGGGGGTTCCAAAGAGGATGGCTCTAGACTGTTCTCAATGGTAGCAGATGACAGAACGAGGAGTAATGGTCTCAAGTTGCAGTGGGGGAGGTTTAGATTGGATATTAGGAAAAACTTTTTCACTAAGAGGGTGGTGAAACACTGGAATGCGTTACCTAGGAAGGTGGTAGAATCTCCTTCCTTAGAGGTTTTTAAGGTCAGGCTTGACAAAGCCCTGGCTGGGATGATTTAACTGGGAATTGGTCCTGCTTCGAGCAGGGGGTTGGACTAGATGACCTTCAGGGGTCCCTTCCAACCCTGATATTCTATGATTCTATGAAAGAGTTTTCTGTAGTAACTCAGATCCCACCCCATCTAACATCCCATCACAGGCCATTGGACCTATTTACCATGAATATTTAAAGATCAGTTCTGCTGCTCTCCTTCCTTGTGTCAGGATCCTGAACTCGACCATCTCATGGTCACTGCCTCCCAGGTTCCCATCCACTTTTGCTTCCCCTACTAATTCTTCCCAGTTTGTGAGCAGTGGGTCAAGAAGAGCTCTGCCCCTAGTTGGTTCCTCCAGCACTTGCACCAGGAAATTGTCCCCTACACTTTCCAAAAACTTCCTGGATTGTCTGTGCACCTCATCCCCCTGGTCCGGTGGTCTATAGCAGACTTCCACCACGACATCACCCTTTTTGCTCACACTTCTAAACTTAATCCAGAGACTCTCAGGTTTTTCTGCAGTTTCATACCAGAGCTCTGAGCAGTCATACTGCTCTCTTACACACAATGCAACTCCCCCACCTTTTCTGCCCTGCCTGTCCTTCCTGAACAGTTCATATCCATCCATGACAGTGCTCCAGTCATGTGAGTTATCCCACCAAGTCTCTGTTATTCCAATCACATCATAATTCCTTGACTGTGCCAGGACTTCCAGTTCTCCCTGCTTGTTTCTCAGGCATCTTGCATTTGTGTATAGGCACTTGACATAACTTGCTGTTTGTCTTCCTTTGTTAGTATGAGGCAGGAGCCCTCCCATCTCGCGCTCTCCTGCTCGTGCTTCCTCCCAGTATCCCATGTCCCCACTTACCTCAGGGCTTTGGTCTCCCTCCCCCGGTGAACCTAGTTTAAAGCCCTCCTCACTAGGTTATCCAGCCTGCTTGCGAAGATGCTCTTCCCTCTCTTCATTAGGTGGAGTCCATCTCTGCCTAGCACGCCTCCTTCTTGGAACACCATCCCATGGTCAAAGAATCCAAAGCCTTCTCTCCGACACTACCTGTGTAGCCATTCGTTGACTTCCACGATTCGACAGTCTCTACCCAGGCCTTTTCCTTCCACGGGGAGGATGGACGAGAACACCACTTGCGCCTCAAACTCCTTTATCCTTCTTCCCAGAGCCATGTAGTCTGCAGTGATCCACTCAAGGTCATTCTTGGCAGTATCACCGGTGCCCACATGGAGAAGCAAGAAGGGGGTAGCGATCCGAGGGCTTGATGAGTCTCGGCAGTCTCTCCATCACATCGTGAATCCTAGCTCCTGGCAAGCAGCAGACTTCTCGGTTTTCCCGGTCAGGGCGGCAGATAGATGACTCAGTCCCCCTGAGGAGAGAGTCCACGACCACCACGATCCGCCTCCTTCTCTTGGGAGCGGTGGTCATGGAACCCCCATCCCTAGGACAGTGCATCTCATGCCTTCCAATCGGCAGAGTCTCCTTCTGTTCCCTTCCCTCAGATGTATCATCTAGTCCACTCTCTGCATTAGTACCTGTGGAGAGAACATGAAAACGGTTGCTTACCTGTATCTGCATTGCTGGTACATGGATGCTCCCCTTTCTTCTTCTGGAGGTCACATGCTGCCAAATTTCTTCACCATCCTCCTGTCCCCGCTGTGCAGCCTGCTCTGAATCTTCAGAACATTGTGTCCATAGAAGCATATCCTGATGTCTGTCCAGGAAATCTTCAGTTTCTCTTATGCAACGCAGGGTCGATACTTGTTTCTCCAGACCTTGAACTTCTCTTCCAATATGAAGATCAGCTTGCACTTTGTACAGACAAAGTCGCTTCTGTCCTAAATCACACTCCCTTTGAGATGTCAGCCTGAAATCAGAAGAGACCTGTCCTGTATTTATGCAGCGATGGATTTAGAGTGGCAGAATGTAACTGTTGGACAGAACGTATTATCCAGGGATGTTTCTCTTGCTGCATTGGCTCCGATCAGGCTTCATATAATGCAATGAATGCTCTCCAGAAGCAGCAAACTACTTTGTGCTTTTGCTTTCCACAGACAGCAAACCTGTCACTGCCTCAGGAGAGGTGACAGCCTGTGTATTTAGCCAGCCTTACTAATTTCTAAGATGTGTGGTGATAAGTTTTTTTTATATTTTCCCCACATAGAGGGAGCTTTTCTGGTGAAAGTTTCTCCACGGGCTTTACCAGCTGTCATCCCAATTCCACAGTCATCTCAATTCAGGAGACTATTCTTCATGGCTGGGCTCCTGCACCAATGCAGAGCCCCACTGCCTTTGAGAAAGCTCTGTGTGGGAAGCCCTCCACTGAGGTCAGTGGGGGGTCTGCACAGGCATGTGGGTCCAGTCAACTCGAGTAGTTTGCAGAATCAGGGCCTGTATACCTACCTACCTAACATCACTGATGTCCATTACATACAGGGTGAAGGCAACCAGTGTACAGTATGCTACACAACAGTGAGGGAGCAGAATGGACAAAGGGCAGAGGCCTGCTCTTCAGGAAAAATGCCCAGGGATTCTAGTTTCCATGTAAAGCAGATGGGATCTCAGTTTTTGAGCAGAGAGGCATAGTTTTGGCATAGAATCAGATCTGAATCCTGTCTTCCAACAAATTCTTTAACAAAAGGATGTCCCCCACTTTAAAACGTTAAAAAAACAAGTGAAACAGCCAACAAATGGGCTATCCCGAGGCTCTAAGAACTTCACCTTAAATTACATTTTCAAGTGATTTCCAGGAATTTCTTTGCAGTATTGATTGCCATTTTTAATGCTACATTAGTACATTTATTTATATTGTACTTTTTATACTAGATTCTCAGCTACACCCAGTACAGTTTGGGCGAAGGTAAAGAAGAGAGTGGAACACAAAGGAGTCATTAGTGCAGAGGTGACCCGTGCCTGCTGATAGTGAGGGGGCACAGATCTCTGATTCTGCGGGTCTCTGGTACAGCTTAGTCTCTGGGCTGCTATACATTAAGCAGGCTGTCAACGACTATCTGGGTGGTACCAGAGCTCAGCTCTTACCCTGTTTCATGAAGTGAAACAGAGCCATTTATGTTACGGCCGGGGAGTCACCAGTTTGCTTGAGCCACTCGGTTTATGGCCCCTTTGCCTGGTGGACTCGTTTAAAAAAGCTGTGACACAGCCTACCCCGTCGCTGGAACACCACTTCTACAACATGTACCAGATTTTTTTTTCCAGGTTAAGTTAAAGAAATAAGAGCAATTTAAGCCTTTTTCCCCCTCTGCTTACTTAACTATTTTGGCCTAAACATATTTTGACAGGAGAAATAAAGATAAATTGTCAGTAGAACTAACCAAGACAAACCGAATTATGCATTTGCATTACAGGAGAGGCTCTCTCTCCCTCCACTAACAGTGCTATTTTTCTTTCAACAGCGCATGCAGTCGAATGCAGAGCATTGCTGTGTCCCTTCATGGCCCTTGATAGCTGGCAATACATATTCAGAGCACAGTGATTTTATTTCTCTTACACGTCTGCCATGTCTCCCTTCCTAAATTCCACCCTGACCAGGAGTCAGGGGTGTGACGCTGGATTGCTGAACCAATCTGTGTGGAAAGTTTATGCGCTAATGAATTTAGCCTGATCTATAGATTATGTATTAATTATATTGATTACTTAAGAATTCCCAGTTATCACTTGAGGGTTGACAGGATCCCAAGATCAGGTCCAGTATCATTGAAATTACTGTACAGTTGGGAACCCTGATGTGCACGGTTGTAACACTCACACTGTAGGAACCCTTCTATATTTACACTAGTTTATTAATACATTTAGCAAAGTCACAAACACTCTAATTCAGTCAGGTAGATAGAGATACTACAGAATGTACATCTGCACATCTATATACTCATGCCATCCCTTGCAGAGCAACCTAAAATGTTAGCCATTATCTTCCTCATCACCATCACCTCCCTCCTCATCACCAGGGGCCATCATTCTGGCTCCTCCCAAGGTCTACATCTCTCTCCTCTTGCCACCAGGCAATGTTATGCTGACACCACCATGTCTAATGCATATTCAGTAGGGGTTTCCTCCCCTTTTCCTTATTCGTATTTCCTCACCCTACTAATGTTGGAGTGCCTTTCTCCTATAGATTAGCATATGAATGATCTCTACTCCTGTGGTCAGATAACTGCGGGTGTTAGCTCATGTTCCTGGGGTTGGCTAGTGGTGTTATGGTAAATTCCAAAAAAATTCCCCCTTACACTCTCTAGTTCCAGTTCCCCAAAACTTGGGGATTACCGTTGGGCCATTTATCTGTGCCAAAGCCCATAGGCCTTATGCTAACTGCTGACGCTAATGTCTTACAGCGTACAGGCCTGTAAGTTCCTTGCATTACTGCCAAATATAATAAAGGCATAATATAATGAAGGCCAGGCAGTGACTATAATAAAGGAAAGCTAGCCCTATAGGCTAAATGGACTAGAATGCAGCCCCTGACAGTGTCCACGGTTTGTTTGGATCTCAGTGTAGCATCCTTTCTTTGTGCAGTCTTTGCTGAGATCGCATGCCAGCTGTGGGCATGGTGTGGAACTCCAGGAACAGTCACCCAAAAGCAACATGACAATGCCAGGTGACGGACTGTACTTATGTTTTAGGATCTCTTATTTCTTCAGTGCCTTGGCTTAAGTTGCTTCCATTGCCACAGAAAAGCTAGCAATGTCAGACTGCAATTACCCATTGCTAATCTAGGGTCAAATCCCGAGCTCCTTGCTCATTTTTTTTTTTCTTCATCCTTACTCAGACAAACTCCTGCTGGAATCAACAAAGGTGCCAGTTGTGTTTTATTTTGTGGACACCTAGCCATGAGGAACTTGACTGAGACCACAGACTTATTTTACATCAGCTACTGTTAATGACTACTGAGCACTACTGACTTAGGCTGGATTATAACTAGTGACCTACATACGAAAAGCTAGGCATCATATTACTTAGGGGCTATTCAGTTCCTACATCCCCTAGGTTCCTAGGTCCATAAGAATGTGTCTAAGTGAGGAATAGGTAAACACTGTGTGCAATAAGCATCATTTTGACCTTAACATTTTGACCCCTGGTTATTTCACTGAATAAGGCAGGCCCACAAGAACAAACAGTTTAATAAAAGTCTGCTGAAAATGGCATGACATTTTCAAGGAGAGCTAGGAATGGGATAGTACAGAGGTAATGAGATACAAAGCTTTTCGCATCTAGGTTACTAATTGCAATCCAGCCCCGGTCAGTAGCGAACACCACTCATTACTATCTCACAGCCATGTAGTCGTTTATGTATAAAGAGTTGGTGGTCTCAGCTTAGTTCCCACCAGGTAGGTACCCACAAAATAAAAAAACAAGATCCTCACAGCTGGCACTTCTGTTAACAGCCTAAGCAGAAAGGACAAGGACTGAATGGGCCTTGAGAGAGGACCTCTTCCCTTGCTAGAAGAGGAAACTGGTGTCAGTTGGACACATTTTAAGAGCTTTAAAAGTTCTTACAGAAGACTGAAAGAGATAAGAAAGAAGTCTGAGAGCTGCAGAAGTCATGCTGCCTTGACTAGCGAGTGAGGGTCAGATCCTCAGATGGTGTCAACTGCGGTATAATAGAAGTCAATAGAGCTATGCTGATTTATGCCCACCCAGACCCTGGCTCTAAGATTTTTGACGAGCACTACAGAAAAGAGTGGAGCAGCTCAGCGCAGATGTGGCAGCTGAGCTGTGGGAAAGGAGCCAGTGCACATACTGTAGCTGAAGGAATGACAAAGAGACTTGAGAGGGAAACAGGAGGCTTTCTACTCTGAATAATGGTGAGTAAGACTTCAGATGACAGCCCAGGAGCAGATCCTAACAGAGTTCTTTTCCCCCCATGAAGCTCAACTTTCTGTACGTTGGTAGATGGAAATCGACTCCACTCAGATGAGCCAGTGGGACTGCGGTTCCTGAAATGAATAACTTTGCATTTGAGAGTTGGAAGTGCCTATGCAGCAGCATTCTTCCAACCCCTAGACATTTCTGTAGTACTGAGTCAGCATGCCACATTTCAGTTCCCTGCAGCATTTCAGACGTTTGCCACCTGTAAGAGCTATGACAGCGCACGGCCATGGAATGGAAAAGGAGGAGGAGGGTTCTAATTTGGTTTTTCCTTATGCCTTTTAAATTGTGGTTACAGTCCTAACCTGTTTCAGAGTAGCAGCCGTGTTAGTCTGTATTCGCAAAAAGAAAAGGAGGACTTGTGGCACCTTAGAGACTAGCAAATTTATTTGAGCATAAGCTTTCGTGAACTACAGCTCACTTCATCAGGTGCTGTAGCTCATGAAAGCTTATGCTCAAATAAATATGTTAGTCTCTAAGGTGCCACAAGTCCTCCTTTTCTTTTAGTCCTAACCTAGTACATTTGATTTGGACACCACAGAGAGGAAATAAATTTAGAATACCCCGGTGTTGCTTTGCAGACATTTTTCTGTTTAAAAAGATAATTATAATTGCATATGAGTAGATTTGTCTAACCACCAGGGTGAAATAGATGATATTGCTGTGCAGGGAAGTGGGAGTCAGCAGAAGTAGTAAAAGATTGCCTACAGTTTGGAAGGTGGGGCTTTGCAGCTGCTGAGTAGAACAGAGAGCGGCAGGCTTCAGATCAGGGTGGGCTCTCTGCTTTGTGTGTCAGCTGTTTATAAAAGAATGAAATTATTTTTTTGAATACAAGTTCACATTGCAAACTCAACCCAGGGCTATGAAAAGCAGGCTGGGTTCTTCCCACCTCCCAGTAATTACATTTTTGAAGTTGGAACTTAGGGCCCCATCCTGGGACATGCTGAACAAGAGACTGATGCAACTCCCATGGATGTCATTTGAAGTCTTCAGTTTGTAAGCTCTTTGGGGCAGGAACCACATCTTCCTATTGTGTTTGTATAGCACCCCGCATTATAGGGCACCCTAATAAGGTTATGTGGTTGCTACTATAATAGTGGTTATAATGGGAGTTGGATAGGACATCCAGACGATGGGAGCTGAGACCACTAAGCACCTCCAACAAGACACTCAGTACCATGCAGAATCAGGCTCCTTTTGACTATCCATGAGACAGAATAAAATCCAATTCAAACTTCTATTGCATGGCAGCAAGATTAAATTCTTATTTTGCCAGTGCAATAAAGAGCTGTTATTCAAACAGACATAGTTAGCAAAAATCCTGAATAAGGAGGAGACATATTTACCTAGTCGTTTGGTAACCATAGCTACACTGCTGTGTATAGGTCTAGGTGAAGATCATTGATTGATGTTTGTGCCACTTATCATTTTATTAAATGAGGCTGTCAAGGTTCCTTCCCTACTCTGAACTCTAGGGTACAGATGTGGGAACCTGCATGAAAGACCCCCTAAGCTTATTCTTACCAGCTTAGATTAAAAACTTCCCCAAGGTACAAACTTTGCCTTGTCCTTGAACCCTATGTTGCCACCACCAAACGTGTTAAACAAAGAACAGAGAAAGAGCCCACTTGGAGATGTCTTCCCCCAAAATATCCCCCCAAGCCCATCACCCCCTTTCCTGGGGAAGGCTTGATTAAAAATCCTCACCAATTTGTACAGGTGAACACAGATCCAAACCCTTGGATGTTAAGAACAATGAAAAAGCAATGAGGTTCTTAAAAGAAGAACTTTAATTAAAGAAAAGTTAAAAGAATCACCTCCGTAAAATCATGATGGTAAATACCTTAGAGGGTAATCAGATTCAAAACATACAGAATCCCTCTAGGCAAAACCTTAAGTTACAAAAAGACACAAAAATAGGAATATACATTCCATTCAGCACATCTTTTGTTTAATGGCTGGTAAATAAGGAAATCTAATGCATTTCTAGCTAGATTACTTACTAATAAGTTCTGAGACTGCATTCCTGATCTGCTCCTGGCAAAAGCATCACACAGACAGACGAACCCTTTGTTTTCCCCTCCCTCCTGATCTGAAAGTATCTAGTCTCCTCATTTGTCATTTTGGTCGGGTGCCAGCGAGGTTATCTTAGCTTCTTAACCCTTTACGAGTGAAAGGGTTCTGCCTCTGGCCAGGAGGGATTTTATAGCACTGTATACAGAAAGGTGGTTTCCCTTCCCTTTATTTTTATGACAGAGGCCATTAAATAGGCCTTTTAGAAGCTGTACGCATATGTTAATTCCTCAAAAATGACAAACAGAACATTTGTCTCAAAAATAACTCACCAGGCTTGAAATTATGGCCGTATGTTGCATTACTACTGTCATTTTTCACAAAACGTCTGTTTAGTTCATCTGCTCAGTAACAATGAAATGTAAAGCACATATAATAAACATGCAAAAAAGTAGTCATTTGTTTTCCAAAATAATTTCCTCTTACAACTCCTCCACTTATACATGGAATTACAGAAGTGACATATTAATGGAGTATTTGAGGGTTTGTGCTATCAGCAGCCTCTTTAAAACAAACAAACAAACAATGTTCTTATCTTTTATACTCATTTTAGATCTGACCTGCTGGGTCACCTTGGTGCAGGTTATGTCAATCCTGTCCCAGATAATAAACAGTGATAGACCTAACAAATGAATTAAAAGCTTCAGCCCATTTGCCTCCCAGTCAAGAATATCTTCTCGAATGGGAGGTAAATAGGCTGATATTACTAAAGTACAAGTCCTACAGGTGAAATTTTTCAATTTCCACATGTGATTCTGCTAAAAAGTTTATCTATCCATCCATGTTAGACTACAGTTTTACCAGTAGATGGTAGTATTGCTTATTACACTTCTATTACACTACATATTTTGTCTGCCTTTATCAGAAACATTCTATCCTTGGAGAAAGATGAAAAATGTTGGCCAAATATACAAACCTCTGCTTTGGTATAACTCAAACAACATTCTTGTTCCTTCTAGATTCAGAAGCAGCCAACAGCCTTAACTCACAGCAGATTGCTGGGTCACAAAAACATCATACCAAAGTCTTAAAACCTTGGAAAATTATACACCCAGTGTGATATTATTGAGCACTTCAGGGCATGCATGAAAACAAAAAAGAATTCAATAGTTTCTCTAAATTTCACTTAAAATAATGAAGTTCTGTTGCATCACTCTGCAGCTTCCTGCACCATGTCAAGCTCCATACTTGGTTGTGGAAATCTCAGCTTTACCTCTCATAGAAATTGAACTTTAAGAACTAGAGGGCACTGGAGGAAACATCTGAGGCTTTTCCTCCTGAAGGGATCATGTGCACGGTACAGCTTCCAAACCCCGACAATGCATCAGTCCCCAATGGTGCCGAATGTGTGGGTGCCAAGGAAGATCCCAGTACTGGGACTTGTGAGGTGAGAATAGTAGGTGCCATAGCCTCGTCCTGCATCGTCGGTGAGTCTGGCACCAAAAGGCACAAAAGATCTCTAGCAGCTGCATCACATTAGGTGTCGTCGGTACTGATATGGTAGCATGCGCTGCAGAAGAAGTCAACACTGTTGAAGGTCCTGGCAAGGAAGTCAGTCTCTATGGTACTGGTAGAGGTGCTGAAGACAACAACTCTACATTGCTAGAATGCAGTACCAGTGAGCATCTCAACAGAGCTTCTCTGACCTCCGTACCCATCTTTTTCTTACGAGACAGAAGAGGATTTAGCCCTCAAGGAAGAGGATTTCTTATGATCAGAAATCGAAGTGCTGGATTTCTGCTGTTGCTTGCATGGTACTGGAAACAAAGAGTGCTGCCTTCTCTCTAGCTTCTGTCAATTCAGGGAAACTGCTATGTCTGGTGGTGTACTTCCAGACTGAGTCAAGTCTGAATTCCGCAAGCCGGAGCTGCTGCACAGGGTCTCAAACAGAGATGCAAAGCCACTTCCATCAGGATGTCATTAAGCCAAACTTCCCTCAGTTTCTTAGTTCTGATTTTAAATGCCTGCAAACAGGGCACTTATATCTGATGTGTCTTTCTCCCAAACACTTTAAGCAGTAGGAGTGAGGATCGCTAACTGGCATAGATTTGTTAGAACCAGAACCAGAATCCTGGGGACTCAGGCATGCTCTGGAACAAAGCTAAAAGCAAACAGAGCAAAAAGGGAAAACAAATCTCTAAAATGAATACCACTATCTAAACAGCAACTAGAACAGTACTACACTATTTACATGGAGGACCTTAAAAATGCTGCTAAAAGGAAAATAGGGAAAAATCAGATGCTCACACGCGCGCCAACTACCGATCACAGCTGATGAGAAGGAATTGAGAATTGTTAGGGCAGTGCCACCATCTGTCTACATTTGGCAAGCAGCATGAGCATGCAGAGGGAGTACACAGAGGGCACATGTGCTGCCCCAGTGGGCACCACTATGGGAAAAGTTCTCCTCCTTCAGTGCCCCAGTGCCCAGACACCTAAAGTGGGATGAAAATGTGCAAGCGCTCAAAGAAGAATGAAGCCTACTTGACGAAAACAAAGTGAACTTCCTCAGAGACTCTCAAACCAACAAGTTAGAAAGAACAACTTAAGAACAGGTAAAATTGTAGGGTTAGAGCTAGATTGTTGGCATGGGCAGACAAGAGGGTACGAGGAAATACGTAGCCTTTCCAGCTCCTAAATACTTCCACAAAGGGCAAGTGCAATATTAGTTCTTGAACTCCCAGCAAGAAGGACTGAAGCTGTCTCAGAACCACTCAAAAGTGGGTGGGGCAAGACTTTGAGACCTCCTCCCCCATTTTACATTGCCCATAGAGCCTCTTTTTGAAAAAGTGTCACGGCTCCTGCTCCCCTGGCACGGTCAGAGAGATCTGTGCTGAGTCATCCAGAATATTTCTAGGGACTGCGCTGGTGCAAGGGACCTTCAGACCTCCTGTCCTACACTCACCCTATTCCCCATTGCGCGGTTTGACTGTAAAAGCTAGAACAGACCTTTAAACCTTCTCAAGGTCCCTTAACATTAACAATGGAACCATTCTATCACTGTGGCATATACACAATGCTTTTTTACTGAAAATCCAGTATTTGCTTAGGCCAATAAACAAGAGGTTCAAGATCTCTTCAGTTCCCTGGCATGGCAGATTCATTTGAATATAATAATAAATCATTCCTTTACTCTGTTAGCAGATTAATACCAGAGACACACAATTTCAATCCAATCATTACTGGATGACGGTAATGCGAACAGGCAAATGGAATTTGCGAACAGGCAAATGGAAAATACTACCTCCAAACCCCACTCATAGCTGATCATCCAAGATTAGAAAGAAAAGAGGATTATTGTAATGGTCTGACATAAGAAAAGATGATTTGGGAAGTTTTACAAATGGGGAGATACGTTTAGGACGTGACATTGATGGGCAAATGCTGCATAAAGCACAGTCAACTCTCCTCTGGAAAATACCTCAGTCACATTAATTTAAGGGGGACTAACAGATTTGATGATTAGCAATGAACTTGTTAAGCTCTTGCTCTAATAAAGCTTTGCTATATTCTAGTGAGGTACATATTTCCATCAGCCATGCTTTTAACAGAAGTCATTTAAAAATGTCATGGTCATAATGACTAATATATTGCCCTGCATCATAGCAATTATATTCTAATAGAAGCTGTGCAGTTCACAGGTATTGAATTTGTGATTATGTTTGCAATGGGTATTATTATAGAGTGAGGTCGTTGGATTTCAATTATTGATTCATGACTGGAAGAAATTAACATATTAAATGAACATAATAAAGACTGCGCTATTCATTCCTCCAGCCAGAGGAATAAACTATAGGAAAGGACATATAAATGGCCTTTAAAAATGCTCCCAATATTTGTAGACATTTCAGTAAACTCTCATGGCTGAGGGTGCCATTACTTTTATTTATAAAGCCCTCCCCCTGCCCATTCCACGTGTCCAAGGCGATGTGGGATGCTTCACAATTAACTGGGCTTGAAAAATTTCTGCGGCAGCTAATTGCCTGAGGATTAAGTCAGCAAACCCAGGTAAATCAGCAAAGTTTATCCAGCTCTATGTCTCTGCAGCTAAAAGACAGGATTTTAATACTAAATCTCTTATGTACTGAACAGTGAATAAGAAACAAAGCTAAGTACAACCCATATTATAATCTTGCTATTAGTGGAATGAGCCCACGGCTGGGAACCAGGAATTCCTGACATTTGACTGCTTCTATGGACTTTACATCACAGTATTAAATGTATTATTAAAACAGTCATTATCTATGAAAAATAGATTTTTAAAAAGCCTTTTGGAACAGACACGACACAGTTCTAAGCTAAACTAAAAAGACTACACCATTGTTAGGGCATGCCCTATGTTCTCCTTCAGGGCCCAATCCTGCAAGTTGCTGTATGCCTCCTAGGTGGTGCTGAGCACTCTGATTTCCCATTCAAAGCTCTTTGTAGCAAGGAGCCCATCTTCTTCAGTATCTGTAAAGCGGCATGCACACCGTGGTGCTAACTACATAAATAAAGAAATAGCTAACTAACACTCTCTCTGATTCAGTTTCCCCACCTAGGAATAATAATAGTTACTTAATCTATTTCATAGGGAGTTTAGTAAGGATAAATTCATTAATGACTAACATTTTCAGACTTGGGTGGCTAAACTTAGGCTCCTCAACCCATAATTTAGGCACCTAAACAAAAGAGGGCTGATTTTCAACTCACACAGAAGTCATTGGGTGATGCGGGTGCTCAGCACCTTAATAATAATTTTAATAACAACTAGTAGCTGAAAACCCAAACTGTCGCACAGGTGTGGCAGTTGTGTCAAGTAATCCGCCATCTGTTCAGTCTCCTTTATATGACCAATGAAATTGTTGCATACAAATTAGCTGGCGAGTAAGGATAGCGATTGGTTGAGTTACCTCTGCTACAACAATGGTCTAGAACTCTTAGTGTGGCATAGGTACTTGTAAGGCAAGTAATTCATAACGTCAAAATGGCTTATAATTTAACAGATTATGAATCCAAGTGTTGACTCAACCTGGTGATATGCTGAACAAAGAGCTCTGAACCTTGCTTGAAGCTGTTTTTCGTCACTTCACATTGACTCACATAGTTTAGGCTTCAGAGTGGAACATGGAGTGACAATCCTAGAACTATAATATTGACAAAAAACTTTTCCTATTGAAACAATCTGGATGAGCCAGGCACAAATTAAAGTTTTATTCTTTATTTATTTAATATTTACATTATGGTAGTGCACAAATGTCCCAACCAAAACTGAGCTAGGTGCTGTACAGAGACAGATACGGTGTCTCCTCCAAGAGCTTGCAATATACATGATTTGTTCCTGTGGGTTTTTCAAACTGGTGAACAATTGGTATTTCTTGCGGGGCAGACAGTTTGTTTACTTTATACAAAGTGTCTGAGCCTGGGTTTCATTTGCAAAACAATAGATGATGTGTTTAAGACACGGAGCTTTGTCTTCATCCATTCATTCCAGATCCTTCTTTTGGCCAAAACCGATTTTCTCACAATTATTAATATGAGACTAACTTTAAAATTGGCACTGAGGAGGCAGACACATCAAACAAAACGAAACAGACACTCTGGGGACTGAACTGTAAAAACATGGCTTGATGTACAGCAGAACCACAGTTCACGCATTATTTACTGATTACAGACGTCACGTGATGGGCCCTCAGCTAGTGACGTAGTATAAAATAACAACCACATGTTCCTTGTTGCATAACATAGCAGAGGAGCGCGCCATAACTACGTATTAGTAAGTCTTCTTACTGGGAAAACTGTTTTCATCTTCAACATCTAATGGCAAAGGGAATATTATTGGTGCATGAGTTTCTTGTTGTTTGGGGTTTTTTTATGTGACACCATGGCAAGTCAATAACAAAAAAAGGGAGACAATGTTGCTAGTGAGTTAGATCAGTGTGTAAAGTTTGGAAGGTTGCTTTGAATGCTGATGCAAACCACTGACTATTTTCTGGCCATCCTGTACCCGTTCAGTATTCCTTGTCTCTCTCCCTCTCTCTCTCTCTCCCTGGCACTGTTTGTCTAGCTATGAATTTCCTACCTTTGGCTTACACTGTCCATTTTGTGTATAAGTGGAAGGGAACTAGATGATAGCACTAACGTGAGGGCACTACTAGCTCTATGGCTTTGTTTCCCCCCTCCTCCGATTTGAAGAAGCAATTTCCATGGCTGCACTACAGGAATCAGCTTCCATTGCATGGAAGGGGGCAGGACTGGGTGCTGTCTGCTGGGCCTGATCCAACTCCTACTGAAGTCAATAGGACTGAATTCAGTGGGAGGTTGGATCAGGTACTATAACATCATCACCTTGGAATCCCTGATGTGTAGGACCAGTCTAGGTCCGGCTGTCAGAAGAGAGTCATTGCTAAAAACAGCTCCATGCTGTCCCAGCAGTAGTGGGGAGTGAGCACACACATTAGAGGCTCTGGCCTCCATGGATCATCCAAGAGCTGGGGGTTCGAGGGTTGCATCTTCAATCAGTTGTGAGGGGACATGACCCCCTGCCTCCCATACATCCACCCCCTCAGTGGAACCATAAAGATGAAAGGGAAACTTGCTGAGTTTACTACTCTCTGTCATGGCTTTCCTCACATAAGAGATGACATGGCCCTTTGTTTGTGGCACATATTTACTGTTATTTAAATGCTTACTCTTATCTTGTACATAAAGTTTTCTCAGGATACGTTAGCTCAAATTTGATCAGTTAGGTTACAAACACGACCCCATGTGAGGGTTTTAATGGCAGGGCTAGCATAACCTTAACTGCAATGGTACAAATGGTACTGTACTAAGATTCTTTGGAGGCTTAGTTTTATTCCCATGGCTTTTCTCCATGGGTGTCAGAGATAGAATCTCTTTATTCCAAGCATTTTATATTAGCTCCTTCAGGTTGTGTCATTCATAGAGTAATAAGACCTCTTACAAATCATAATACACAGGAGAAAAGGAAAACGTAGCCTGTCTCCTTGAGATATCAATTACTTTTCAGAAAAGGACAAGGAGATATTCAAATGAGTTACCCACTGCTCCTTCTTATACCTTTAAATATATTCCCAGTTGAAAGACTTTGTAAAGACAGAGTTAAGGTTGAGACTACATTGCCCTTTAAAACAGCATTAAATATTATAGTTAATAAAAAATAAAGCATTATGAATCACAAAAACTCAGAAAATTCACATGCAAAGGTTCTACAGCCCTAACATTAAGTCTACATATAGTTTAGTGAGCCTCACTAGTTGCCACCCCATATTTAAGTCTCCTCTGTTGAGAACATTAATCTGAATCATTGTGGTCTTTAACTGTATGATGACATAAGGTTTGATTATGTGTATCTGTTACTAGGAGGCTGTCAGTGTAGATTAAGTGTAGATCCTACTTTATTTTGTTGACACTGGATTTGTCCACAGTGACGGGTTCTAAATTAGCTATTACCACTCAAGAAAGAGATTGTGGATAATTCTGTGAAAACCTTCACTCAGTGCACAGCAGCAGTAACCACACGTTAGGAACTATTAGGAAAGGGATACAAAATAAGCCAGAAAATATCATAGTGTCATTACTGTATTTAAATCCATGGTGTATCCACACCTTGAATACTGTATCCAGTTCTTGTTGTCCCATCTCAAAAGGTATATAATGGAACTGGGAAAGATTCAGTGAAGAGCAACAACAATGATCGAGGGTATGAAAAAGCTTTCATATGAGGAGAGACTAAAATGATTAGGGCTGTTCACCTTAGAAAACAGATGATTGGAGGACAGAGGACTATAAAATCATGAATGGGGTGGAAAAAAGTGAATAGAAAAGTGTTATTTATCCTTTCACACAATACAAAAACTAAGGGGCACCTGATGAAATTAAGAGGCAGCAGGCTTAATACAAACAAGAGGAAGTATTTCTTCACACAACATACAATTAACCTGTGGAACTTATTGCCAATAGGAAGTTGTGATGGCCAGAAGCATAACTGGATTCAAAAAAGCACTAGATAAATTCATGGAGGATAGGTCTATCAGTGGCTATTAACCATAATGGTCAGGGATGCAACCCCATGCTTGGGGCAACCCTAAACCTCTGACTACCAAAAACTAGGAGTGGAAGACAGAGATGGATCATTTGAAATTGCCCTGTTCTATACACTCACCTGAAGGTGTGGTATGGACCAATATCAAAGACAGGATACTGGGCAAGACGGACCATGATCTGACCCAGTATGACAGCTCTTATGTCCAGCACAGCTCTTGCTGTTGGCCCATGAACTGATGCATCATGCACTGTACAGGACTCAGTGCACACAATATTTTAAAATTCTGCAAAAGAACGCTATATAACAGTGGTTTTCAAGCCGCAGGGTGCGACCCACCCTGTAAGGCACTGGGTCGCAGCAGCTCTGGTCAGCACTTCCGACCAGGCCGTTAAAAGTCCCGGCTAAGGCTAGTTCCTACCTGTTCTGACACCGCGCTGCGCTGCAGAAGCGGCCAGCAGCAGGTCTGGCTTCTAAGTGTGGGGGCTATGGGGTCTGCACGCTGCCCCCCGCCATGAGTACTGGCTCCACACTCCCATTGGCTGGTAGCTGGGGGGGGAGGCGGTGCCAGTGGGCGAATGCCATGCAGAGTCGCTTGCGCGCCTCTTCCTAGGAGCCAGACCTGCTGCTGGCTGCTTCCGGGGTGCAGCGCGGTCCGCGGTGCTAGGATAGGCAGGAAACCTGCCTTAGCACCCCCCGCTGCACTGCTGACCGGGAGCCGCCCAAGGTAACCCTGCGCACCAATCCCCTGCCCCAGCCCTTAACCCCCCCCCCAAACCTGGAGCCCCTTCCTGTACCCCAAACCCCTCATCCCTGGCCCCACCCCAGAGCCTACACCCCCA
The DNA here is from genome assembly GCF_965152235.1 of Eretmochelys imbricata. Lineage (NCBI taxonomy): Eukaryota > Metazoa > Chordata > Testudines > Cheloniidae > Eretmochelys > Eretmochelys imbricata. The sequence goes on from NC_135574.1 coordinate 24,417,614, forward strand.
GCCCAGAGCCCCCTCCTACACTCCAAGCCCCTCATCCCCAGCCCCAGCCCAGAGCCTGCACCCCCAGCCCAGAGCCATAACCCCCTCCCACACCCCAACCACCTGTCCCAGCCCAGAGCCCCCTCCCACACCCTGAACCCCTCATTCATGGCCCCACCTCGCAGCACTCACCCTGCACTCCAACCCTCTGTCCTGCCCTGAGCCCCTCCCACACCCCAAAACCCTCATACCCTTCTCTGTTGGGTAATGGGCATCAACAATTTTTTTCAAATGGGTCACCAGAAAAAAAGTTTGAAAACCACAGCTATATAATCATGCCAGTTTCAATTATTGTGGTAATTTCTTTCAAAATACCTGTCAGCAAGTATGTCTGTAACAACACAGACACAAAATATTCCCCCAGGAGTAGAGAGCTAAAGAAACCCCTACAACAACCCAGTTCTGTTTCTCTGCCCCCTCCTCCACAGAGCCCAACCAGGGGGCCAGACACCCACAACCCTCTCCCCACAGCCAGCTTCGGGGCCCTCAGGCCCAGATACCTGTACCTACTACCCCCCAGAGCCCAGCCACTGGACATCCCAAGCCCAGGCACTCACAACCCCTACCCCCCGACCCCCGAGCCCAGCCACAGGGCCCACCCCAGAGCCCGGACATTTGCATCCCCTATCCTCCCAGAGCCCAGCCATGGGATGCCCTCCCAGTCCAGACATCTGTACCCCCACCCCACAGAGCCCAGTTGCAGGGCACCTCCCAACCCAGACACCCACGCCCCCTAAACCCCAGAGCCCAGGGATCCAGAGGGAGAAACAGCCTGAAGCTGGGTCTCAAGCTTGTATGGAGGTTCCTGCATGTCGCCTCCTTCCTTCAGAGTGTGCTGGGAACTGCAACTGCCAGGAACCCTCCAATTGCCCGGAACCCTCCAGCTCCCTCCCGCTCCACCCAACAGTGTCTTCTATTTGCAAGCTGTGAACTTTGGCCTCTGGGGCGGGGCTGGGTCCAGCAGCCCCTAGTGGTGGCCGGAAGCTTTGCAGCCCATTTCTGCAAGAGAAATAGGAAATTCTACACAGAACACTAATTCTAAGCAAATTTTGCATCATGCAATGGTGCAGAATTCCCAAAGGAAGAAGAGATGCACTTGGTGAACTGCAGCTTCTCCCAGTTATGTGATGTGTCTTGCTGCCTGACCTGAACTGGGTAAATTGGCTTTTGAGCGCTCCATGAGGTGCAGAGAGCTGCCACAAAGGGAAAGCCAACATGCTAGCTGTGTGTAGACACCGTTACCCAGGGATGAATGAGACTCGTCCTTTTTCCAACTTGGCCAATTAAATCACATTTTTTACTAAAAACAATAAAAATTCTCCTTTGGGCAGAGAATAGACCCAAGGATATTTATATAGAAAAGAACTTTCCCCAGTAAGTTAGTGTTGCGTGTGCACACACACACTCGCACTTGTGCTTTCTGAAGCAGTACATTTCATCTGAAAGACGGCACCTCCAAGAGTCAGTACAGTACCCCTAGCAGAATGATGGGGTATTGGTTCATGCGGACTCAGAGGAAAGTGTTCTTGCAGCACCTGAGTTTTCGTCAGAAATCTCTCAAACTACTAGCCAGTCCAGATTCTCTTCACAAAATGGGATCTACTGAGATACTACTCAAAGTGGTCTGAATGAATACTGACTTTGACTTTAAATCTGTATTGTGTGTGCTTGGTTGTGACCAAAAAAAAAACAACCAAAAATCCAAAACAAAGCTCTTTACTGAACACACTTCTCACTTCTCCCCCTGGTGAGATGAGAAAAAAAACAAACATGTGATACATGTTTAGTTACTTTGCTTAATACACGACGAGAAGGCACTCGGATACTATTCTGATGAGCAGTATGAGAACGGGAAAGTAAAGCCTACATTGATTTCTGCAGGCTGGTGAAAAAATCAAGGAATTCTTCCAGCAATTCCCTTCATAAGTGAGTGTTTTGTAACTCTAGAGAAGCTCAGAGAGCCAGTATAGGCATCACAATGCAGCAAGTCTGCAGGATGCCATGAAGAGTGTGAGGAGCACTCTGAGGACAAGGTATTTCCTATGAAACTAGACCTATTTAATAGGTATTAATGAGTAAGGCACAATAACTGAAAAGCAGTCTTAGTACTGATGATGTTGGCTAGGAAAACATTCATATTGAACATTGTGCCTTTGCTAATGAGGAAAAATAGAGTGTGATTAGATGGAACAATTGCTTTAATCTGGCTATCACATTCTGTTCCTTTCCCAAAATACTTTTCAAACTGCTTTCTAACAAATATATGACTGGAGATTAATTATGCAAAAATAAAATAATGCAAAATCTGCTGGCTTTTGTTGTGCATGTAGCAACATCCTTTTTATCCTTTCCTCTCATCCGCTTCTTCAACTGCAAATCTGGTGCTGACAGGTCCCCTCCACCCCCCATGGTAATCATATTAATTTGTGAGAGGGAAAGCTCAGACAGTAAATGAGGTCTTCCATCAATCAACCTGAGACCAGCAATGCATCTGAGGTATTTTATTAGTTTATTTTATCACTACTTAAATGTTTTGGCCAAAATGTCATACGCTTATATCATCAACTACCTTTAGGGGTATTAACCAAACAAAGCCTCTGGCTAGTTAAAGAACAGATAATATGTGCAAAAGCATTTTGAAGCCTATAACTCAAATTCTGCATTTAAATGATTTCTGTGAAAACCAAGAGCACTAAAAAGAATAGTGCAAATCCATTTTGAGAATGCTACATGTTTAGAATGGCCTTTTAGGACCGTGTGTTCCCACACGGTTCGGTGCCTTGGAGTGCAGGAAATAGTAGCAATTTACTATGAAACTTCCCTGAAAAGTTCAAGCAGTAGCTAAATTTTCCATTTGGCATGTTGCCATACTGAATTACTCCTAAAAAAGAGAGTATGTTAAAGAGTCGAAGAAGGTCTGCAAAAAGAAAAAAGTGTGAGAAGTCAATGGGAAATAAAGTAGTATGTAACCAGGGTACCAACTTTGAGTCATCTCTCTCACTAGACCCAAACAAATCTTGCTGCTTCTTGTACAGCATCACTAAGATCAGGCCTTTTCTCTCTGTACTGACAGCTTAAAGTCTCATCGTCATCCCTTAGTATTTTTGTTTTCACAACTTCCTTCTTCCTCTCTGTTTCTGAAAAAATGCCATCTTGCCTCACTTCATGGTTTGTCACTTCAATCACATCACACTTTTTGCATTGCCACTGACTTCCCCTTCTCTACCACTTCAAACACAATCTACTTGCCTTCACTCTTAAGGCCCTTCCTGGTCTATCCCTACCATCCCTATCATTTCTTGTATAGAATCAAGATGTAGAATTCCACCTCTGATCAGCCAACAATGCCACCTTGGATCGTTGTTTTGTCAAATTTTTGGGCAAGCACTATCATGATTCTTTCCATGTTGCCCCATGTGCATGGAATTTGCTCCCTGTAAATGTCCACAAGGCCACCACATCCTTCTCCTTTAAATCTCTTCTTAAAACTCACCTAGGTGGTGATGCCTACAAAACACTTGATAGCGGTTACACGGCTGGTGTGCTGTGACTTCAGGGGCTTCTCCTCTGTTCAGAACTGCCATTATTCATTTTTGCTTCTGCCTAAATCTATTTGTCATACCCACCTGCTATCATTCAGCTTGAAATTTAGACTGTAAATTCTTTTGGGCAGAGACCATCTATTTGTTAGATGATTCTACAGTGCCCAGTAAAATGGAGTCATGGCCTCTCGGCATCATAATATAAACACCGACAAACTCATCCTCCTGCAATATGTAGGATTCCCTGCAAACACAACATTTAAAAACAAATCTATGTCACATGTTACTGCTGCTTTTGGAGATATATGAATTTTTACTGTTATGTAAATAAAGCATATGAACACATTTGTGGATTTCCAGCCCATCTGCAAACAGCAGGAGGATGGGGGACTCCTGTCAGACATGCTTGGAAATGATTGATGCCCTGGCCCCCAACTCCACATTATACGTAAAAGGAGACCAAGTTACATGTGAATGAGCCCAGTGTTACCTAGGGTTGCCAGGCGTCCAGTTTTTGACTGGAATGCCCGGTCGAAAAGGGATGCTGGTAACTCCAGTCACCTACCGGTCAGCTTCCGGAAGCGGCCGGCATGTTCGACTCCTAGGCTCTGGGGCAGCCACGGGCAGTGGTGAGCTGGAGCTGGTTCGCACCGGTTCGCTAGAACCGGTTGTTAAATTTAGAAGCCCTTTTAGAACCGGTTGTTCCACGAGGGACAACCGGTTCTAAAAGGGCTTCTAAATCTAACCGGCCCAAAGTGGCGCCTTAGGCGCCGACTCCACGGGTGCTCCAACTCTGGAGCACCCAAAGGGAAAATTTGGTGGGTGCAGCTCCCCGCCCCACCCCCGGCCCCAGCTCACCTGAGCACCCCAGCCCCTGAGCATCCAGGGAGTCGGTGCCTAAGGCGCCACTTTTGATGTGATCAGTGGGGGGAGCGGCTGCTCCCCCTGCTCCTCCTCTAGCTATGCTCCCCTGCCTCTAGGAGCCAGAGGGACCTGCGCTGCCTCCGCCCCGAGCACCGGCTCCACAGCTCCCATTGACCAGGAACCATGGCGCCACTAATGTAAAAAGAAGTGAAGAAAAATTATGCCATCTGATCTTATGGAAGCTGACCAAGTCCTTGTATAGCAACAAACTCACTCATTTCGCACTCAAATGCAAATGCTCCTTCCCCTAAATATCCTCCTGGATATACTGGTACTTAACAATGTATGTGGGCAGCTGTTCGTGACACAACTATGCAGTAGCATTTATCATTTCAAATAGCTGTATAAACATCTTTTAATTTTGTTTTCAGCATGAGTAGCCCAAATATAATGAATAAACTTGCTCTCAATTTTTTCAAACAATTATTTTACCTTTAGTAACATCTCTATATCACAATTATGTTCTCTCTACATACTGTTTCAGGAACGGACATTCTTATTCTAAGCATATTACACCATCCATCTACCGATTCCTCCTTTTAACTGCCCTGCGATTTAAATCCCAGATTTGACAAGTAACTCAGTCTTGTTGCTAAGCAACTAGTTGGTCCACATGTAACTACAATAATGTAAATTCTCAAAATTTGCGAAAATGGAAGGCTGTTGTCTGTAAAAAGCAGATGTTTATAAATCAGTTTGAAACCCAGTAAGGGACAATATTAGATGAGCAAAAAAAATTTCAACCAAAATGCTGTCTTTAATCCTCAATCATCCAACCTGACACTCTGCTACCCATATAATATAGAGAACTAGGCTAAGGAGATAATAATCAGCATTTAATTATGGTAATACTAACACATTCATGACTGTAGTAACTAGGCCCCCATACGGTTGCCAATAAAGCAGATCATAGAATCATAGACTTTAAGGTCAGAAGGGACCATTATAATAGTCTAGTCTGACCTCCTGCACAACGCAGGCCACAGAATCTCACCCACCCACTCCTGTAACAAACCTCTAACCTAAGACTGAGCTATTGAAGTCCTCAAGTCGTGGTTTAAAGACTTAGATCATCTTCCATCACATTTAGTGGGAGTGTGATGCTGGCAAACCAGGTGCTAGCTCTTGCCAAGACTATAGGCATTAGCTAAGAACTGACAAACTCATAGCTGGTGATCAGTCCAGTTCATCTGTATGTTAGTTTAGCTCAAAATAGGTATTAGTCTTATAAGAGTAAGTTGCTGCCTGCATTAATCCTACTTGTAATGTCTGTATTCCATGCTATAAGAAAATATGTAAATTGTAATTAATAACTTTGAAAATGTTTGCTCTGAACTTGTGAACCGAGGCATGAGACTTCACCAGACCCCCACCCATCCAGGAGGACTATCAAAATTTAAGTGGGCCATTATAAGACAAAAGCTTTGTTAGTTGCCCCATCCACCCATGGAGAAGTATGCGCAGAAGGCCTTGTCCCATTGCTATGAATGCTGGAAGATGGAAATAAAAATAGTTGATGTGAAGATTTTTCATCTCTTTGCTATTTGAACTCTCACAGGGCCAGAGAAACCAAACAGAAGCCAGAGATCCCCAGGGGTTACCTCCTGAGTGCACCGTGAAAGACACTTTGGGACAGATCACTATAACTCCGTAATTCTTAGAATCTAGATAGTAACTCATTTGTGTGTATATGTTTGCTTGTTTTAACCTGTAAATAATACTGATTTATTTCTTATATAGTCTATGAGGGGCCACAGGACTCTTTGACGCTTTTACAGATCCAGACTAACACGGCTACTCCTCTAATTCTTTCTTATCATTAATAAACTTTTAGGTAGTTTATTACAGGATTGGCTACAGGCATTGTCTCTGGTTTAAGTTGTAGAGAACCAGTTGATCAGGGCTAAGTGATGGTTTCTTGGGACTGGAAGCAACCTGAATATGGTGTGATTTTTTGGTGTAATTGACCATTTATCACTAAGTCCAGTTTGCCTGGGTGACAAGATAGACTGGAGAGTCTATGGGGTCTGTCTGTGACTCCATGGTAAGACTGTTATATTGATCCAGCAGTTCACATTTGTTCCCGCCTTGGTGAAATCTAATTATAGAACATACAACCAGTTTGGCATGTCTGCCCTGTTTTTGACAGTCTGCCCTGAGGTAGGCCATGCTTGTGAGCAGCTCCAGACAGCCTGTCAGGATGAAATTTTGGCCTCATTGAAGTCAATAGCAGAACTCCCATTTGACTTCAGTAGATCCAGGTTTTCAGCTAATGTCTTTTTTTAATGACAATATATATTTAAACAAACATCAAAACTTGTGTGTGTGTGTGGTAACTCAGCACCATCAAAACTTGTGCATGTATTTATGAACCCAGAGCCCACTGTTTTGTCACTGCACCTCTGTTTACAGTCAGAGATTTTTGTTTCAGTCCATGCTGTGATAGTTCCAGTTACATCATGCAGCAGCCTGAATTATCCCTGAAGCTCCTATATATAGTGTCTTATTTTTAAGGCATCCAGAAGGATCCAAAAGCCCTCTAATGGGTTTTGAATGATCCAAGTCAGAGAGGAAGGATGTGACTTCAAGGGACTATTCACAAGCTTAAAGTAAAGCAAACGCTTAAGCGCTGATGGGAGACAGAGTTCAGCATCTTGGAGGACTGTGCCCAAGTTCAGCATTGTAGCCTTTAGCCCCAATCCTGCATTCTTCGCACACTCAAAAGTCAGTGTGTGTTTGGGGTGTTCAAAAAAATGCAGACTCTGTGTTACCGAAACATTCTACACAATGAGTCAAATTAATACCCGATGTGACTCTACAGACTTATGCTAGAGATTAATTTAGCCTCTTTTGTATACCCCTGTGCTGTCTGGGCCTAAGGCACTATATAAAACAAATGTGGATGTATTTTTTATGTTTAATGTTACTGCTTTTGATGCAGGAAGTGAGCTGTATAAGAGTCACTTCTAGGGCCCTGTTAAATGGCATGCTTTGAAGCGAACAGTATACCAACTACAAAAGACTGGGCTAGCATCTTGCATGGCTGTTTAAGCTAAAGATGATAGTTTCATTGCCTCTGTTAAATGTATCAACGTGGTGTTTTGTAGGCTGAATTTGTTTTTAAAATGTCTCTCCAACCCAAAATAATCCTCTAACAGGACAGCCTCCGAAGATAGAAGAGATTCCTCTTAGAAGCAGTCCCTCTAAGTCAGTGTTGAGGCACACAGGGAAGGCAGACAAGCAGTATGGTCCAGGGGATAGGGCACTAGACTGAAACACCTGGGACCTGGGTGCTATTCCTTACTCTGCCACTGCGCTGCTGTGTGATCTTAAGTAAGTCATTTCAGCTCTGTTTCCCTTCCCACCTTTTGAGTATAAGTATGTCTACACTATGCAATTAGGTCAATTTTATAGAAGTCGATTTTTAGAAACCGATTTTATACAGTCGATTGCCTATGTCCACACTAAGCACATTAAGTGGGCGGAGTCCATCCTCACTACCATGGCTAGTATTGATTTACAGAGTGGTGCACTGAGGGTAGCTATCCCACAGTTCCTGCAGTCTCTGCTGCCCATTGGAATTCTGGGTTAAGTTTCCAATGCCTGATGGGGCAAAAACATTGTCACGGGTGGTTTTGAGTACATGTTACAGGCCCCCCTCCCTCCGTGAAAGCAACAGCAGACAATTGTTTCGCGCCTTTTTTCCTGGGTTACCCGTGCAGATGCCATACCATGGCAAGCATGGAGCCTGCTCAGCTCACCATCACTGTACGTCTCCTGGGTGCTGCTGGCAGACGCGGTACTGCATTGCTACACAGCAGCAGCTCCTTGCCTTCGTGGCAGCGGGTGCAGTAGGACTGATAGCTGTCATACATCTCCTGGGTGCTCCTGGCAGACCTCGGTGAGGTCGATCAGGGGCGCCTGGACAGACATGGCTATCCTCCTCTTAGAGCACCGAATGGGAGCCAGAGACTCCAGGTCATTCTCTTCTTTAAGTTTCGTCTCATGGAGATTCAGTCCTGCCTGGAATATCGTGCGAGCTGGAGGCTTCTGCCTCAGGCTGCTCTCCCAGCCGGCAGCACAGCACAGTCGCACCTACCCCAGCCTACCCCTTGCTCCCATGGCTCATGAAGCCTGGACAGTAGTAAGGAGCAGTTCAGCTATAGGCTGAGCAAGTGCAGAATGGCGGTAGAATTTGCCTTTGGATGTTTAAAAGCTCGCTGGCACTGTTTGCTGACTAGGTCAGACCTCAGCCCAACCAACATTCCCATTGTTTCGCTGCTTGCTGTGTGCTCCATAATATCTGTGAGAGTAAGGGGGAGACGTTTATGGCGGGGTGGGAGGTTGAGGCAAATCATCTGGCATCCAATTTTGAGCAGCCAGACACCAGGGTGATTAGAAGAGCACAGCAAGGCGCGCTGCGCATCAGAGGGGCTTTGAAAACCAGTTTCATGACTGGCCAGGCTTCGGTGTGACAGTTGTGTGTGTTTCTCCTTGATGCAAACCCACCCCCTTTGTTGATTTTAATTCCCTGTAAGCCAACTACCCTCCCCCCTTCAAAATAAAGTAACTAGTGTTTTGAAACCATGCATTCTTTCTTTATTAATTTAAAAATAAATGAGATAACGAACAAGGTAGCCCAGGTGGGGTGAGGGAGGAGGCAAGGACAAGGCCACATTGCTTATTGTAGCCACATTAAAAATCAAACTGTATGAATGACAGCCTTCTGTTGCTTGGGCCATCCTCTGGAGTGGAGTGGCTGGGTACCCGGAGCCTCCCCTCCACGTTCTTGGGCGTCTGAGTGAGCAGGCTATGGAACATGGGGAGGAGGGTAGGCGGTTATACAGTGGATGCAACGGGGGGTCTGTGCTCTTGTTGGCTTTCCTGCAGCTCCAACAGACGCTTCATCATGTCCGTTTGTTCCTCCAACCGACGCTTCGTCATGTCCATTTGCTCCCGCATTAGCCTCAGCATCGCATCCTGCCTCCGCTCTTCGTGCTTGCTTAATTCTTTCCTGGCCTCTGCCACTGAATGCCTCCATGCACTAAGCTGTGCCCTATCCATGCGGGAGGACTGCATGAGCTTGGCAAACATGTCATCACGAGTGCGTTTTTTTCGCCTTCTAATCTGCAATAACCTCATGCGACATTTCAGGAGCACCAAATCCATTCATCAAATATTTACATAGACTTGCTTATTCTCACATTGCTGAACACTAACAAGTTTTTACTGAAACACCAGATTACTGCAAAAGGGTTGAAGTAATAGATTTTTCTATTCCCAGTCTTTTGTGGCAGGTTTTATTTATTATAATTGGACAAAATTAATTTGTGATTTTTTTCTTTCTAAATTTAATGTTTTGTCAGCTTTAGTTGCTCATTCTCTAAATTGATTTCCATCAGCTACATCACCTAATCACCTAGGAATTTTTCCTTTTGGTAGCACCCAATGTGATGATTAAGCAAATATTTCTGGCTCAAATTCTCTACCAGTGTAAACAGGTGCTGGCCCAATGACTTCAATGGAGTTTCACCCCTTTGCGTTGCACTATCTTCTGGATGCCCATCAGAGTAATGTTACAATTGAACCACCCCTTTTCCCAATTCCAGCTCCCAACAGACAAATAAAAATAAATATTATTTTACATAAACAAATCTGTTTTAAAACTGTCTGCATTTTTAAGATTGTGTATGAGATGATCAGTTACACTGCAGCCTCCTATAACTAGAAAATACAATGCTTAGCATTTACATAGTGTTTTTCATCTTAAAGCGCTGTGCAAACATTAAGTAATCAAGCTTCACAATAACAAAGTGAGGAATGTAAGGAAGCATTATTTTGGCTATGTATTGTAATTATATTGTCTTATTAAGAATTTTCTGGTTTGTGCCTTGTGAAGTAATTATTGTAATTATCATAAAAGCTAATAAAATGTCACAAACAGCTTTTTTTTTTTTTTTTTTTACTATGAATCAACATTAAGCCAAGGAACTAATTTACAGCCTACTATGGGCATATATTTTTTCCATGTATCTCCACTTCTATTTTCTCCTCTAGTCTATGTGAGTAAAGTCCACTTAACCATTTGGGGCTTGACCTTACTTCTGTTGAAGTCAACAGGCCATTTGGCCACCAACATCAATGGGAACAAGATTGGGTCCTTTATTTTTAGCAAACAAATTCAGAAATAAATGCTAAGTGTGAGGTTGCCTCAACAGTCTTTACTGGATGTTCGCAAAGTGCTATTATGAGACCTTTGAATGAAATGTCCCACATAGGTTCAAAGCAACATCATTAAGACATGATTGCTTGTGCATCCTTTCACTGGGAAAAAATAATCTGTAAACTATTTTCCTCTGAAATACTTTCCGTAATCAGAAAACTTGGATGTTTAGGTGCTATGGTGATAACGTCTATATAGGTAAGTAGATAGAAGATACATAATGTCTGAATTTCAACTGACCTCTAGAGCATCAGAAATGCGGCCAGAAAAGGCGAGGTTACGTCACTGAAAAATCTTGGAGAGTGAGGAAGATGATAGTTTGATTAGCCCTTAGGAGGGACTTCTGTGATTTTATGTCTGTGATTGACTGAAGGTTAATACTGAAAAGAGTCCCAGTTAATTTTCCTTAGCTATAAGGATGGCAGTAGTGGGGTAAATCCTCAAAAATTAAGGATTTAAAAGGTAGGAATATGAGAGGCCTTAGGGCTTTGACAAGCATAATGTGGCATAAGTGCTGGAAGTAGGGGTTCTGGGGGTGCTCCTGCACCCCCTGGTTTGAAGTGGTTTCCATTACATACAGGATTTACAGTTTGGTTCAAAGGCTCTCAGCACCCTGACTATACAAATTGTTCCAGCATCTCTGCACTGCGGATTCCAGAGAAGAAAAGGAAAAGATTGAACATAACTAAATTCCACTAGCCTGATTCTCCTCTCACACTGGAGTAAATCTCAAGTCCAGGAAGTTACAATGGTGCATAACTGACAGAAGGGAGAGGAGCATCACACCCTATATTTGGATTTACTGAGATACCTGAACTGCTGGTAGATCTTAACAATACACACAAGTAATCTGCCTTCCAGGCACATCCAAAATACAAACTATTTTTTCTTACTCCCTGAAAATGACTGCCTTGAATGGTACTGTGCTTTCTTGTATTATGCTCCATCACAGCCATAAGTTTATAATTACTACCTAGTCAGCTGCTAAACTGTTGTGGCATTAAGACCATCCAAAGTTGTTTCATAAACAGAGCTTCATCTATGCCCGTGGGCTCTAATGTACCTTAATACTGGTGTTCTTTCAAGGCTTTCTCTCTCCCACTGAATCTTTATTATATTCTTAAACTTCCCCACAACAAACTGGTAGATCACAGGGGTTGGAATTATCTAGGCAAATCCACTTTTATTATTGTGATTGTTTATATTACAGTGATGCCAATGTGAATAAACAAGACAGACATAAAATGGGAAGAAAACAGTGAAGTGAAGAGACTTGCCTAAGGTCACACAGCAGGATAGTGCCAGAGCCAGGAACAGACCCTAACTCAACTGACTCCCAGCCCAGTGCTCTTCCCACTGGCCATGTTGCCTCTCCAAATGCTATCTTCTGAAAGTTCCTTAATTCCTGAACACTACAACCAGGGTTGGACATGGTGCTTTAACAGTACTGGAAACGGAAAGACACATCAAGTGCCATCAGCAATGGTTTTCCATACTACAAATGCTTTTCTCCAATAGGTGCCAGCAATAACATGCTGCTGGTTGAAGATATTTTGAGTGGCATTGACCTGGTGGCACTAGAAAAGGCTCTGATTCAGCAGATATGGGAGAAAATTTATGTTTGGCTGATGAACTAGAATACCTGCAGAGCCTGTGAGAATGGAACCCAATAGGAATGCCTGTTCCAGTTTCTCCTACCCTAGCTGTTACAGCACTCACCTGAGATGTGGGAGACCAGGGTTCAATTCCTTCCTCTACTGATGTGGAGAAAGGATCTGAACAAGGATCTTCCAGTTCTCAGGAAGCCAATGGGATACTCCTGGGTGAATCTTTCCAAGTAAGTTACAGTAGCCTCCTGGGGCTTCCCTATGGGCTGCAGCGCTGCTTGGACTATGTAGAATGGCCCCACTCTGACATGTCCCTCCCACACCCAGCCCCATCTCTGGAATGCCCCCATGTCAGGGCATCAGAGGGGATCTGTGGAAAGCAGCCTCATGGCTATCCTCCTCAGTTCCTGACCCATGGAAATACTCCCCTCGGCAGACACAGGGATTTTAATGTACTTTTATACCACTCCAGTCTTTTACTTGGCATAAAAGGGCCAGTGCAGAGGATCTCACCCCTTATTGCAAACTTTCATTCACTTAAGTACTCCTTATTCCCATGAGCCATTCACACTGAAATTGGTGATCCTTACAGGATTAAGCCCTTCGTTCCTTTCTTCAACTCACCATACTGCAAGCAGAATAATGACATTCTACCAAGCTGGAGTCTGAAACACAGCCCAATATACTCTTGCAGTGGCTGATGTGTGGGGGCATAAGCCCAAAATGGGTGAAACTGAAGAAAAACCTTGGGAGGAGCCACTCTGGGAAAACCAAGAACAATGGCTCAATTATGGAAAACTGAAACACATAATTTGCCAAAGTGAAAGACACCCTAAGGCAAAGTCTAATCATGGCAATAATACAGGAGTAATATTTTCACAGGGATGAACTGTTCTTGAGCAATTTTTTCCCCACATATAAAGCATAAACATACTTTTATTCAAACAAATCTATTTGGCAACCACTTTATTTCTGGAATAAATGCATTCACTGTACCCAGGCAAGAAAAGTCCCACTCTGCACTGAACTCAGAATATTCCATTGGATAGAGTTCAGGATCTTATTTCCAGTCCCTGTGCGTTGTAATACTTTGGTCTTATTTCACTTGTTGGGGGCTAGGTGGTAGCAGTGGCCTGTGATATACAGAAGGTCAGACTAGATGATCTGGGGGGGTCCCTTCTGGCCTCAAACTCTATCACTGTATGACTCTCTGAACTAATGTCCTCTTTTGTAGGATCGCCTTAGGAGAGTTGTGCTAAACTCTCTAAAGGAATAATTTTCACAAGAATTGGGTAATTTTGGTGAAGTGTCAAGTGTCCCATTTACCAGGAAAGCAAAGTTTGGGGACTGAATGTTCAGCGTTTCCACTCTGGAAACAAACTGAAAAATTTCACACATTTGTCTCAGGCAAAATGTCATCATTTTCACATACAAATGCTGTGATTCTTCCAGCAAAATGAGCCTGTTTTAGAGAAATGAAACATATTTTACATCTGTTGTTCACATGCAAAGGAGAGAAAAAAGAACAACGAAATATTTCACTTTGGGGGGAAACTGTTGAATTACGTGGACTCTCCCTCTTTTCCTCCCCCCTTATTTTTTGCTTTCAACTATACTTCTTCCTAAAGTGTTATGGAGCTGCTGGCAATTTCTGCACAAGCATCTTAGTCTTTTAAAGGTGCAAATAGACTTTATCTGAACATTCAAAGCATGTGCTGTTCTCTAAGGGTCCAGGTAGGAGTGTCAAGTGGAAAGAGAATCTGGAAAAAGTACAATGGGTCTGATTTGTCTTTCAGTTACATACTGGTTTTACATTGGAATAACACCAGTAACACTGCTGTGAAAGTAAAATCAGGCCCACTGCATACACCAGTTTCAGACAAGACCTTTCTCTTGTTATGTAGAAAAACTCCCATGGGGGAAAGATTAAAAAAATAAGTGTGGAGTACACACATCTTGCAGCAGGTACTCATGTGAGTAATGCCACCGATCCCTGTACTCTGCTTACAATTTTAACCTAGAAACCATAAATTCCTCAGGTTTTCCTTGTTACATATCATATTTTAACTCTAGTAGAAAATGTTTGGTTGCTTTATTATGGTAGTGTTCTACAGAACTTTGTATATACCAATGTATAAACATTTGCATTCTAAACTCTCATTTGAAGATACTTATACTTCATCAGCAAACATTTGCTTCAAATGCTCAAAAATTTAAGACACCAGGTGATAGATACACTTCGAAAGAGCTGTTCGAGATTCTAGTCACAGGATTCCCACTGACTTTTATGGGAACCACCCACGTACCTAACTTTGAAAATTAACCATTCTCAGGCCAAGGGTTATTTTATCTATTTACTTTCATTTTGTAAACAATTCTTCAAATTGAATATTGATTTTAATTTAAAAAATTATCTGTTTTAAGCTAAGAGGGCCTAATACTGGAATCTATGATTTTTTAATCCTATAACACGGAGTGCCACAGAGGCCCCTTCTGTTCAGTACAAGGCAGCTAGGGGGATACAGGGAGATGGTTCTGGGTGCAGTGCTATCAGTATGCTGATAACACTCAGCTATATCTTTGTCCAGTATTGGACAGGGATGGTGCAGTCACTCAGTTTCCTACATCAAGGGCTTGGATGACAGCTAACAGTCCAAGGTTCAACCCATACCAGGAAGAGGTAATGCTGGAGTTGGGGAAGCAACAAGAGGAGATGGTAGGGGTAACAGTGGCTCCTTTGACTAAAAGGGTATCCCTTGCTTCTGTTACCAGAGTTTGTATCCTGGGGATCCTGTTACATCCCTAGCAGCTTCTGAATGTCCAGTTTGCAGCTGTTACAAGAGTGCTCTTTTTCCAACTTTGCATGGCTAGAATATTATGACTTTCATTGTGGATGTGTAGCTCACCCCAGTAATTCACACCTTTCTCATCTCCATATTCACATTGCTGGCCTTCTCGACAATCAGCTCTAGAATCCTACTCACAGACATGGTAGGGATTAGCATGATTGCACTGAGGTGGTTTCAACTGTTCTCTTCCCAGGTCTCATCCAGATGATTGATGTCAGCTCCTCTACTTTCAGGCTGAGGAGTCTTGCAAGGATCCATTGTCTCCCCCATCCGTTTGAACATCCATGTAAAGATGCTAGGGCAAACTGTGAAACAGTAACAGTAGCGCTGCATCACATGCACTCCAGATACAAACCGCACACACTCCCAGCTATCTAAGGGCACTGCTGAGATCAGCTATTAGATGAAAACAGCTGGCTGAAGTCAATCCTGGAAAGACAGGTAATGCAGGTGGGCAGGGGAAAGTATTCTGAAGCGCTCGCAGGTGGACTCTGCAGACCTTATTTCACCATGTTTTAGAAGATTTTGGCTACATAATTTTCACTCTTAATTGTTAGGTTCTTAGACATCTCCATCATTACAGTTGCGTAGTCTAATTACATAATTATCTGTGCTGACACATATTACAGAATTAGGGCATACGAATACCACATTAGGAAACAGGTACATATTTGAATAAAGGGGCATGGGGAAAAATTTACTTGAAGGGGGAGGGGGGTTACAGGAAAAGAGTATTTCACCTCAGAAAAAGTCAAAACATTGTGCTTGGCCCTCATATGAGTGAGTAGGCGTGGGTGCAGAGAACCTCCATTCCCTGTGCACCCTGGACACAACAGTAGTCCCCAGGACTCAGGCGAACTCAGTGACTGCTCCTTCCTAGTGTTTTTCAGGGAACATGTCATGCCTTTTACAGAAGTTAGTGTTGGTACTAAACCAGAAACTTGTATCCAAATACTCCCAAACATTGGTAACTTTTTCATAGCTAGATCTCAAATCATCTCTTGTTAAACAGAGTCCCAGAGAAGTTAAGTGACTTGGTTTAGGTGAGACAAGGTAGATGAGGTAATATCTTTTATTGGACCAATTGCTGTTGGTGAAAGAGACAAGCTTTCAAGCTCCACAGAGTTCTTTTTCAGGTCCAGGAAAAGTACTCAGGGTGTCAGAGCTAAATAGAAGGCGGAACAGGTTGTTTAGCAAAAGTAGTTAACACATATTCTAAGGAACCATTCAAGGTGTAATGCATCCCAAGATGCTGGGCATGCTATAAGGACACAGACAGGCCACACAGTGAGTTAGTGGCAGAGCTGAGAATCTGTCCAGTTCCTTAGTCTACTTACCGACATAATGGGTCAGCTCTTCAGCTGATGTAAACTGCCATAGCTCCACTGATGTGAAGCTACACCAGCTAAGATTCTGACCCCACTGCCTTCACAGGATGTTGTATTACAGATATTAACATGGCTTTAAATTCTGCTGAGATTTCTGTCCCAAATCTAGGATAGTCAACATATTATTAACCTTATGCCACAAACATGAAGGGAGCAGACACTGCAAATGGTATCTGGTGAGTCTCCAAAGGTACAAAGCAATTATTTCTCTAAAAGAAAGCAGCTCTTGACATATTTACTGCTCTGGAAACACTGGAGGTGAAGTACCATGGCATGGGGTGAGGTACCACAACTGCTGCAAAGGATAGCAGACTGGGAAATAAGACGGGGAAATGCCATACATGAAGGAAGGGGTCCCAATCTCTTTAGAACCTAGTTAGATTGACAGTAACATTTCTTTAAGGAACAGGTGGGCCAAACTCATTCAGAATGAGCTTGGAGGGGAAGGGAGTAGAAAGACATTGCTGCACCTTCTTAATCATAGAATCATAGAATATCAGGGTTGGAAGGGACCTCAGGAGGTCATCTAGTCCAACCCCCTGCTCAAAGCAGGACCAATCCCCACCTAAATCATCCCAGCCAGGGCGTTCTCAAGCCTGACCTTAAAAATATCTAAGGAAGGAGATTCCACCACCTCCCAAGGTAACGCATTCCAGTGTTTCACCACCCTCCTAGTGAAAAAGGTTTTCCTAATATCCAATCTAAACCTCCCCCACTGCAACTTGAGACCATTACTCCTTGTTCTGTCATCAGCTACCACTGAGAACAGTCTAGATCCATCCTCTTTGGAACCCCCTTTCAGGTAGTTGAAAGCAGCTATCAAATTCCCCCTCATTCTTCTCTTCCGCAGACTAAACAATCCCAGTTCCCTCAGCCTCTCCTTATAAGTCATGTGTTCCAGTCCCCTAATCATTTTTGTTGCCCTCCGCTGGATGTTTTCCAATTTTTCTACATCCTTCTTGTAGTGTGGGGCCCAAAACTGGACACAGTACTCCAGATGAGGCCTCACCAATGTTGAATAGAGGGGAACGATCTCGTCCCTCGATCTGCTGGCAATGCCCCTATGTATACATCCGAAAATGCCATTGGCCTTCTTGGCAACAAGGGCACACTGTTGACTCATATCCAGCTTCTCGTCCACTGTAACCCCTAGGTCCTTTTCTGCAGAACTGCTGCCGAGCCATTCGGTCCCTAGTCTGTAGCGGTGCATGGGGTTCTTCTGTCCAAAGTGCAGGACTCTGCACTTGTCCTTGTTGAACCTCATCAGATTTCTTTTGGCCCAATCCTCTAATTTGTCTAGGGCCCTCTGTATCCTATCCCTACCTTCCAGCGTATCTACCTCTCCTCCCAGTTTAGTGTCATCTGCAAACCTGCTGAGGGTGCAATCCACACCATCCTCCAGATCATTAATGAAGATATTGAACAAAACCGGCCTGAGGACCGACCCTTGGGGCACTCTACTTGATACCGGCTGCCAACTAGACATGGAGCCATTGATCACTACCCGTTGAGCCCGACAATCTAGCCAATTTTTTATCCACCTTATAGTCCATTCATCCAGCCCATACGTCTTTAACTTGCTGGCAAGAATACTGTGGGAGACTGTGTCAAAAGCTTTGCTAAAGTCAAGGAACAACACATCCACCGCTTTCCCCTCATCCACAAAGCCAGTTATCTCGTCATAGAAGGCAATTAGATTAGTCAGGCATGACTTGTCCTTGGTGAATCCATGCTGACTGTTCCTGATCACTTTCCTCTCCTCTAAGTGCTTCAGAATTGATTCCTTGAGGACCTGCTCCATGATTTTTCCAGATGAACAGTAGGTCTGGAAGACACTCTCCCTAGCCCTTTAGCACCTCAGATTAAAAGCTATATATATGGTGCATTTTGCATATGGTAGAAAATAATCCAGAGTGAGGGGGAATAAGTACAGCCTGAAATACGTGATAGGTAGGCTTGGAAGAATTTGATTTTTATTTTGCTTATAATTTTGACGGTTCATATAAATGGTTATTTTAAGCATTTCTTTTTCAAATTTAATTTTTCACGGTTGTAGGAAATGATGAGGGAATCAGACAATGTGTGGGGTCAGACCATAGTTATTTATTGACAGTAAATGCTGAGATTCGAAAAGTTAAAGCTTTATAACCATTTAACCATCAACATCACATACCAAAATATACAAAATAAATATCCTTAAATCAAACTCTAGGAAATTCTCAAACAGTGTTTTTCTTACTTTGCCTAACTGTAAATGACTGTCATTTTTGATCAAAATATTGTTTCATTCTGTAGAGTGAAATCAATGTTCACCAATATCTACTGATAAAAATCTAGTCCTTCTAAGCCTACTCATAGGTCAATGGACTTCATTGAAAATTGATGGCAAGACCGACATAGGATTTCAGAGCAACGTCTGACGCTATTTTGTTGACTGTCTTATTTAACAGTGTTAGTTTTTAGATAATCCCAAATAGATTGTTGTTGTTAACTCCTCTCCGAGGTAAATAGGGAGATGTTGGTTTACACCTCTGCTTCTGCTTCTCTGGATCAGAGTGAGGTTTTACGAAAGGTTGTACATTCACTTTTGAAGGGAGTGCTATCTCTGCAACCAACAGGCCTAGAAACTCCTTGGGTAGTGTGGATTCCATACAAACCACTCCTGAAAACAAAGTGGGATCTACTATTTTTCACTAGTCCTTTAAATATCAGCATATATTTCACTACACTGAATTTTCTTGCTTTTGTCACTATCTTCCAACCTGCATGTTTTCTTCAGTGTTGTATCTGAATATACAATTAAGAGAGCAAACTCTCATGCCAAGTCAGCCATCTCAACTCTGCAATTAATAGGTTTGTTGGTGAAAACAGGCAATTCATGTAAGCTTAATTAAACATGAAAAGAGGGGAATTTACTCTCACTGAGTAAAAATAAGGTTGATATCCCAAGGTGCTGGGACTGTTCAGGCTATGGATAGTAGAAACCTGATCTGAATTTCAACTACAGCCTACATAATAATAATAGGCATCTAAACTGATGCCTAATCCAGCACCTGACTGTTGTACTATGCCATAGAAGTTCCTAAAGAAGCACAACTATTCATTATTAACCTACCTACCCAAAAGAACACCCATTGCAGTGATATATGGGTATTGCACAAAAAAGAACAAAGCCACCGCATATCTCCTGTTTATTCTCTCCCCTCACTCTCTGAAACACTCTTCTCTCTCTCCCATCCTCCCCACATTTGTGCAGGTTTTATTCTGTGGGAAAGCCAACTCAAAGAGCTGAGTTTTGGAATTCACACTGAAAGTGGTGAGATTTGTGGTTATTATAACATTCTCCAGTAACTGAATTCCACAACCTAGGACATGTTGCTGAGAAAGCCCTGCTTCTAGCTCTTACTACTATTACTCTTAGGCTTGAAGTTTCATTGTCTTCAAGAAATGTAGCTCTCAAGGGATGTCATCACTACGAAGAGAAAGGCACTCTTGGAGGTATTTCAGACCAGCTCCATGGAGGGTCTTGAAGATCTGAGACCTTGAATCTGATCCAGTATTCTACCAAGAGCCAGTATAGTGAGCAGAGCACCAGGATGATGTACACCTGGTGCTTAGTGTTGGCGAACAGGCCAGCTGCTGTACTCTGGACTAACTGAATCCTTTTAATGTTAGATTGCGCAGACATAGGTATAGTGAGTTGCAACAGTCTCTCCTGGAGACCAGGAAGGCGGGGATCACTATGGACATTTCGTTTCCTAACATGTTACTGAGTCCAATACAATATTTGGGGCCAATTCAGCCCTGGGATCAGTGGAATTGTACTGTTTACATCAGGCCTCAGTGTGGAACTCAGAGTTCCCATTTGCACCTTCCTTAACATGAAGCCTGTTTGTTCAGTCTGAGTTCTGCCTACAAAACAGATACTGAAAATAGATGCATGACACCGCAGAAAAACATTCCTATATTTTGAAACAAAATTCCTTGTCTCTCACAATACAAGTTTACTCCAGTGTCAAGATAAAATGTCTTATATTTTCCTTAGTTTCAGAGACTCCTTCACAAACCTTGTAATGCTGAACAGTTTTTAATATTTTAAACAAGTAGAAAGGTGGATTGTAAAAAATGTGCCACGTTAAACTTACTAAAAGACACCAGTTCACCATCTTTATCGTGTTTAAAGCTATGCCCAAGCTAAACTTACAGGAGACCTAAAATACCAGAAGATGGTCATAACCGTAATTATGAAGAGGCTACCCTTTATATATAATAATAGATCTAGATCCACAGTGCACATTTGGCTACAATCTAGTCATCTTTGCTATAATGAATCCATAGACCTTGTGCCCTTGCAATTTATAGGGAACGCTCACTGAATCATTCCAGAGGAAATGAAAACATTTATGCTACAAACAAACAAACAAGGCAAGATGCTCTTGCATTCGGAGCACTGGACTGGAACTTGGGAGATCTGATTTCAGTTCCCTGCTCAGTCACAAACTTCCAGTGTGATCTTGGGCAAGTCATTTAATCTCTGTATGCCGGCATTCCCCATCTGTAAATTAGAGACTATACTACTTCTTTTCCCCCACCCTTGGTTTCTCTTGATTATTTGGAGTGTTAGCTTTTTCGGGAAGGGTTTGTCTCTTACTGTGAGTATGTTCGGTACCTACCACATGGGTTTGCAACATGGCATTTGTGACTCCCATGAACCGGTTTCTTTATGGCTAGATGGAGGCAGGGTAGGGTGAGGGGGGCAGGTCCTGAAAGTTAAGAAAGGGAGATTCTAAAACTTTTTTTCTGTTGTAACATGAGGTCATGGTTGGAAAAAGGTTGTGAATCACTGACATAGCACAATGGGTCCCTTATTTCCATTTGGGAGCTTTAAGCACTGCTTTAAAACAATAACTACACAAAGAAATCCATGGCCTGACTGTGGCAGCAGGATTGGGCTCTTATTTTGTCAGTGTTTTACTGCATTCCCTGATATTATGTTTTAATGATAGCTTTCTCCCTTGCAGCTGCACCGCTCCTTTCCTTCTGTTTTATTCTCCAGGGAAGTCATAACCTGTACTTATGAATTCACAGGGTTTTGCCATGGAAATAATTGTGACATTCCAAATTCATAATTACTTGTTCTCTGGGGGATCCAACAGGTAGTAAAGGTGAGCTGTAATGGAACAAAGCCCTTCATAAATAGTGCACACTATTGTAATTACCAAACATGCTTTTGTAAAAGAAATCTTTAGACAGATGCAAAATGGAAATGAATTTACATATTTTTGACGTATCTGGAGAATTTTCCTAGCGTGTCTTTCCCTCATTAAAGTCTTTTGGAATGTAATGTGTGCATGGATGTGTGTCAGCTTTTTAAATGCTGTGGTTTGGATTACCTTTCAACTATCTAACCAGGTTTTTTTTAAGGTTGCCTATCACGATGATATCTTAGTGCTTTTCACACAAAAAAGATAAACAGAAAGATAGGTTAGCCTTTAAATTCTATAGTGACGAAAGAAACTTTCTTTATATTTTATGAGAGGATCTGAGTTCAGCAGTTAGGGCCAGACTTTCAAAAGAGCTCACAACCAGATTTTTAAGTGCTCAGTTCCCACAATTGTGGTCAGAATTTCAAAAAAGCTCATCTTAATTTTAAGCCCCTAAATAAGAGCCAGGATGGAAAACTTCCATTGGTTTCAATGGGGCCAGGATTTCAGTTTCAGAACAGCCTGGCATCCAATTTGCTGATCTCATCTGAATATCTTGGTACTTATTTTGAAGTCTAAACAAAAGTTGCTGGGTTTTTTTAACTGTGAATGCTGAGCTTTGAAAATCTGGCTATTAGAGACTGGTCTGAGGAGAGGTTTCCTAGAGTGTTTCTGAGTCCAAGATCTATATATAGAGAGAAATATGCAAATACATTACATGTATCATCCTCCTCCCTAATCAAATAAAGAATCGGCTTCACAGTTAGTGCTGCCTTATGGGAGAGGGAGATAGGAGGTGCTGGACTCATTATGAAGGATGGTCCTTCCATGGGTGTTTCCATGGGAAGAACAGCTTGCCCCTTCGTTTTAGAATTCATGTGAGAAGGCACACCGCGTTCCTGGCTTCTACTTAAGAAATGCAAGAAGTTTCTATTATGGTTGTCTAATATGCATAGATGTTTGGCACAACACCCTCCTATTAATGTTCCTAGAGAGGAGAAACAGGATATATTGTTAGCGAAAACAGCAGTGTTTTGGGAAATTGCAGAAAGACAGTAAGAATCTTGTCATTGCCAGGAATACATTCTTTATGTTTCAGAGTAACAGCCGTGTTAGCCTGTATTTGCAAAAAGAAAAGGAGTACTTGTGGCACCTTAGAGACTCACCAATTTATTTGAGCATAAGCTTTCGTGAGCTACAGCTCACTTCATCAGATGCATACTATGGAAAGTATAGAAGATCTTTTTATACACACAAAGCATGAAAAAAACCTTTTGTAGTGGTAAACGCCCATTTTTTCATGGTTTGTGTGTATAAAAAGATCTTCTATACTTTCCACGTATGCATCCGATGAAATGAGCTGTAGCTCACGAAAGCTTATGCTCAAATAAATTGGTTAGTCTCTAAGGTACCACTAGTACTCCTATTCTTTATGTTAACTAGCTTTATACTAAAAGTAATGTTGTCTTTTCACAGTTTCTCAGAAACCTATTTAATACAATATTAGGGCACCAAATATACATTTCATACAGAAAAACACTACTCTATGATAATTCTATGTCCCAGTGTGCTTGCTTTTTATTTGTGCTTTACAGTTTCTTCTGTTAAGTGCATTCTATATATTTACCTTTAAAAAGGATAAATTTACTTTTGAAGAAGTTTGTGTCTTTATCAGGTATTTGTTACAAATGATTTCATTGTATTTTTATCAAATGTTTAGATTTAGATTTAGCACCGAGAGAATGCATTTAACATGTTTTCTGTCCATTTGACGTATCCTACAAGTTCCCCATATGAAAAACAGCCAAACAGCATCAATAATGCTACTGTTCCTTCTCTTCAACAGGTCCCCATTTGCATTTTTATCTATCTGTCGCATCTAGTATTGCATATTTTGAAATCTCTGGGGGCAAGGACTGTCTTTGTTTTACTTATTTGTGTACATTAGCCCTGATTGGGGCCCTTAGCCCCCCCAAATAAATTAATAATAATAAAATAATAATAATAATAATGGCTTCTAATCCAATTCCTATTGAAAAAAGCTCATTACAAAATTAATACTATTATCTTTCTAGTGGATCCTTAAGTCATATTAATAGATACATACATAGATATGATGTATGACTACATCATATTAGGTGTGTACATGCTGCTGGTAAAAAGCATACAGTATATCCTACCAAATGAACTGCCCTATTGTTTAGGAAACTTCTCAGAATTCCAGGAGTGATCTTTACATATAGCTGAATTGTTCCTGAATGTTTACATCCTGTAAGGCACAGACAGACTTCCCTGAAATAAACGGCATGCACATCTACCCCTGCTCCACCCCCCTCCAGTATACTAAGGGAGAAATGGTTCATTGTCCTGCATTGGTATACTCATCTATTTCCTTTTAATATTGCAGTGGAGTGGAACAAGTGAGAATGTACAGTAAAGCGCTACAGTGCAGTAATTCTCTTTAGCAGGGTTGGACAAGAATTCTCCTAATTTTGTTGTTATGAGAACTATCTCCCTTGTTCTGCTGTCTTGCATACAGTGGCATGAGTAACAGAGGATGGGGAGGCAGCAGCTTTAAATGCGGAATAAGATGGTGACGTCTATGGGCACAAGGATGGGCACCAGGGATGCAAGACTCTCACAAGGTTCAGAGTTCAAATAAGTGCCCATAGATTGGATGCTTACCCAGTGCCTGATCCAAAGCCCAGTGAAATTAATGAAAATACATTGATTGACTTCAGCGGCCTTTGATGCAGGCACTGAAAACTCAAGTGAATAATCCAAACCCTACAGACAGGAAAAACTGGGCTGGAAACCTCAGGAGAACAGATTCCTTCACACAATTTCTGACATTTTTATTTCCAGTCTTGGCAAAAAATTATGAAAGAACAACTTTCTGTATTTTATTTTGGTATTTTTGGTTATAGTCACAGCTGTAGGTAGCCATGGGTGGGAGGGCGGAGGATGCCCACATCCAAACATTAAAAAAGGTTCAGGTTAAGCTCAGTTCTAAACATGGACAAAGGCTTATGGAGGTTCATGTTTTATTCAAACCAGTTAATCCTTCTCCAATAAGAAGGTTATTTAAGACATCGTTCCTACTTCATTATATAAAGCCATCAATACTTAAGCATTAGTGTAGAGTTGAAATGGTTGTCTTTGTTGATGAATATTATTTTTACAGAAGTGCCTAGATTCCCCAACTGAGTTCATCTCCCATTATGTTAGACTCTGTGCAAATATATCATAAGAGACAGTCTTTGCCCTAACAAACTTAGTCTAAACATAAAACAAAGATAAGAGTAGGAGAAAGGAAGTATTTTTAGTCCCAGTTTACAGATGAGGAATTGAGGCACTAAGATATTAAATGGTTTACAAGGTTACACAGGGACCTGTCTAGGGCAGAGCGAGGAATTGACCCTAGATCTTTAGAGCCTCAGTCCAGTGCCTTCACCCCACAAAAAACATCCTTCCTCACTGTGCAAGTTATCCAGCCTCCAAGATGGGCAACTTCTCCCAAAATTGTTTTTGTTTTTTGTTTTGTTTTTCCCCATTTTGTCCAACAACAATCGCTGTGTACATATCTGAACGTCTTAATCCCGAGAATCTACAAATATGTCAGTGGGTGGACAAGTATTTTTATGAAGTTTTTGAGGAGCTATGTACTTCCTACAGTACATTTTGGCATATACTGAAATTTGGGTGGGGGTGAGGGGCTGGAATTGAGATCCACCTACCTAATCTTCAGTAAATATTTGAGAATAGAGCCTATTTTGTTCCATACACTCTCAAAATGAGAGAATAGAATTCAGTGGGATCTCAGTCAGGAAATGTGAGGGAGAAGCCCAAAACATGAAAAATTATTTGACTAATTTATCAAATCATATTATATTTGTCAGAGCAATTTAAATTAAAACTCAATAATATGTCTTAATAAAATACATAAGGTAAATTCATAAAACTTTACACCCAATTTATTATTTAATACTAGCCTAAGGTGCATTATACCATAATGGCTCTGAATATTTCCTTTCCATCTGAAAGACTATTCGCATTTGCTTTCACTGTTAACCCAGAAGACATGCTTGCCATGTTCAGTGACCTGGTTCCAAGATGTATGACATCATAGGAGCCTACTTTTCACTTAGTATACACACATAACTCATGTTATCATTAATGCCCATTACGCACACTTGCACAGTACGGGGCACATTCACCCCTGATGTAATCCTGCTGAACTCAAAACTTAAAGCAGAATGAATTTGGCCTTTTAAATCAAAATAAGATGTATGGAATCACAACATGAATTCAGAATGCCCATGTTTAGGTTGACTTATCTCTGGTCCCCAATTTTACTTTAATGTATTTTTGTAAATTAATTTCTTATGATGAATATACTATAAACACTAAATAAATACAACCCTCCAGTAAAACTGCTGCTAAAACTATTCAGGAGCATTCAGCTCATTCAGCTATGTGGGAACAAAGTCTGGGGTCTAATCTTGATAGCCATGACACCAGTTGAGTCAAAATCACAACAGTAACCCTACAGCTTCATATCTCTTAAGGGCTGCACATTGCAAGTCAGTTGCAGTGCATAAAAAAACAACTTTATTGAACCTACAAATTTACAGGCAATGTTAAATATTTTTATATGCCAATACAAGGTGTTCTATTAAACTGTCTACATATACACATGTATACAGACATATATCACTTTTATACAACACTTCCATAACAAGTTCTGTAAACAAGCAAACATTCTACACAGAAGGTCTAGTTGCGTGAGTGCTATTCGTCTTAAGTTTTGCACAGCCAGGTTCATAGAAAGAACCCCAGTTGCAATGAATTCAGAGCTGATCCTAATCAACATAACTATTGGTGCCACCTCAAACAAAAACAAGTCACTCACGGGTCTCTACATAACCACTGAAGCCTCTGAAGTAACAATTATGACAATTTTTCAATGCATTGTAAAAAGAGAATGAAGTCACCAGACTGTAAAACTCTGCAAAATTGGCAATTTATATTAATATCACAAGAACATATTATGTCTTGTGATAGTAAACGTTGTGGGTGTTTTCCATTGGCTGGCTGTGTGTGGAAGGAGTCTCATTCCTTAGAACAAAGTTTTGCCATGAACATTCTAATATCACTCCTTGATCAGACATGTCCAAGTGCATGGTACAAATCCCATGAGCAGACAGATGCTGACATCTAAGAGAAAATGTAACACTGACGTGAATGTAAACCTTGTAATAATCTTCCCAATAAAATATTTATGGAAACCTTCCTGGCTAAAATCCAGTGAATATAACTTGGGAACTTTTTTTCTCCTAACTGGAGGCTCACACTCAACATAAAGAAATCAATTAAGAAATCAACATAAATGTTATACATTCTTACCCTTAATATGTATTTCAGAGAACTGGAATGCTTAAAATCGAACAACAATGCCTTGTGACTCCTTGTGGTGACCTCTGCTGCGAAAGTCAATTTTCAAATCTGGATTTTTTTCTGTAGTCAGAAGCTAATACTGAATGAGTGTCCCAAGCATCAAGAATCAACCGCCATGGGAACATGGAAAGTAATAATGTCTCAGAGAGTCAGGGAATAACCTGTTAGAAGCATTGACAGTAGAACCTCAGAGTTACAAATACCTCGGAAATGGAGATTGTTCATAACTCTGAGCAAAATGTTCTTTCAAAAGTTTACAGCTGAACATTGACTTAATACAGCTTTGAAACTTTACTATGGAGAAGAAAAATGCTTTTAACCATCTTAATTTAAATGAAACAAGCACAGAAAGTTTCCTGATCTTGTCAAAAAAATTTTAAACTTTCCCTTTATATTTTTAGTAGTTTACATTTAACACAGTACTGTACTGTACTTACCGGGTTTTTTTTTTTTTTGGGGGGGGGGGGGAAGGGGAGGGGGTTGGGTTGGTCTCTGGTGCTACCTGATTGCATACTTTTGGTTCCAAATGAGATTTATGGTTGACCGGTCACTTTGTAACTCTGGTGTTTGTAACTCTGAGGTTCTACAGCAGTGGCTCTCAACCTTTCTAGACTACTATGCCCCTTTCAGGAGTCTGATTTGTCTTGTGTACTCCTAAATTTCACCTCACTTAAAATCTACTTGCTTACAAAATCAGACATAAAACTACAGAAGTGTCACAGCACACACTGAAAAATTGCTTCCTTTCTCATTTTTACCATTTAATTATAAATCAATCGGAATATAAATATTGTACTTACATTTCAGTGTATAGTATATAGAGCAGTATAAACAAGTCATTGTCCGTTTGAAATTTTAGTTTGTACTTACTTTGCTAGTACTTTTTATGTAGCCTGTTGTAAAACTAGGCAGATATCTAGATGAGTTGATTTACTCCCTGGAGGATCTCTGGAAACCCCCGTAGGCTCATGTATCCCTGGTTGAGAACCACTGTTCTACAGAATATGCATGAGGGGGAGAGAAACTATGAAGTCATGGATTCATTGAAGTCAAGGGGAGTTTTACCACTGACTTCAGCAGAGTCAGGATTTTGCCCTGCATGTAGTCATACATATATATATATATATAATTTTCAGCCTATAACAAACTAGGCTAAACACATAAGAGTTATGTTAAAACAATATTAGGGGAACTTATTACTAAAATAGGAATATCCAAACGCTGGGGAATCTTACTTAGCCTATATTTCCAAACACAAGTGTAATGTAAAGGCACTAAAGCTAGTAGCCAGATTTACCTTCTCTGTGTGTTGTCAAAGTTCTCATCCTTTTAAGCAGCAATGAACCTTTATACTCTGTGATTTACATTTTGCACTACCACTCAGTAACAATGGAATTAAATTTTATTTCTGGGATATTTCCTTCTGGAGTAAAGCATCTTGTGGGAGTCTACAATGACCTCTAAGGATGACTCAGAAACACTTTTGAAAAGGAGAAGTCCTCATGGCTGGGAGATGACATCATAAAACTGTCCCTCCCACACAACCTCCCTCCCCAAATACTTATTTAGACTTTATTCCCCACTTTTTATTTGTAATTTATCAAACAGGAAGCAATGGTTCCACAACAGTTAAACACTTTATATATTTTGCTACACCTACATATTTTGCAAATGCTTATTTACTTTTCCTGCTAACATGCATGGGAAACAAGATGCAAGTCAATGTAGTACACATGCCAAGCATCATCTAAAATGGAGGCAATCAATAATCACTCAATCCAAAACACAACGCTCTAAAGCAGTAATAGCAGGGTTGTCACAAAATAGGGAGTCACAGTCTTCTGGAGGACAGGACTTTTCAGAATGCTGTTTTAATGTACAGAAATTAAAGTGCAGAGATGGTAGCTTAATTCATATACACTGCAGATGGCAGTGTTTGTACAGTAACCGTCACTGGCAGCGGGAAAGGGGCCACTTATAATATTTGTGGGGATGGTGTGGTCCAGGGCTGGGGAAATTCAGGAAAGATGGACTGCAGTTCCATTTCAGATAAATACAGATAGTCCTTGCCTACAGAGATCATTACTGAGTTCCAGGCCATCAAAGCACTGGTAAAATTGACTGCAGACATTTTTATTGTTCCTCAACCTAACACTCTAATTTTCTGAACTAAGTGTTCATCACCACTATCCAATATTTTTCCTACTTAAAATTACTTTGAAGCCTCTGACCTTCAGGCAGCTGTTCCATTTTGAATGAGAATGTAATTACTTTTGTAATATGAATACACATCTCATGCTGTCTCCAATGTTTCTCCCCTTACAAAATAAATACATAGTAAAATAAGAAGACATGGTACATGATAAATTAATGATTAATAAAAAGAAGGTAACGAGATGTCCTACATATCCTTTCTCATACTCCAAGAACAAGGGGAAACTTAATGAGAAGGAAAGGCAATACATTTATAACGTAGAAAAAGAAACTTTCTTTTCATAGTGCATAATTAGTCTATAGTACTCACTGCCTCAGGACTTCACTGGGGCTAAGAAATGACTGGGAATCAAAAGAGGAATAGATATTTGGATGGGTAATGAGAACATCTACAGGATACTCATTTTATAAACCAGTGGCACTGCATGGAGGTATAGGGATCTGCCAACATGGATCATCTTGCAGGAGAGAGGCCATAACCCCTCATCCTTCAGAGCATAAAGCAATCTCTAGTTGAGAGGCTTTAGGAAAACTCTTTCCCTTTGGGAAAATTATATCCTTCCTCTGAAGCATTTGGTACTGGTTACTCTCGGAGACACAATACTGATCTATTTGAACCACTGGTCCAATTTTGCAATAGTAATTCCTATGTACATACCTGTCTGCTCCTTGTTAGTATAGACTTTAATTTGAATGGTAGCCATGAAGGATATTTTTGCTCTACAGATACTGAGGCATCACTCTGATACCCTTCTTGTGGCTGTGGAATAAGAAGCTAATAAATAACGTACCTTTACATAAAGCTGCTGAAATTCGTCAAGGTTCAGTCTACCACTAGGACAGTCCTTTAGAAATCCTTTGTACCACTGTTTGAGTTCATGTTCGTTGAACTCCGTGCTCTTCACCAGATCCTCCATCACTTCAGGGGCCAGTTTGCTATTCTGTTTCCCCATTCTGCCTTAAGAAAAGCAAATTAATACAATTAGCTAAGTTGCTGTGATCATTTTAAAACTTGATTAGCAACCAAGCTGGAGTATGCTACTGACAGCCTTGTTTTGTGCTCACTGATGCTGTCAGCCAAGCCCGACCCCATGCTCTCCCTGATTATTTGGATGCTAAATTTATTTAAATAAGTGTTAGGCTGAATTTGAGAAAAAACTAAGAAATTCATCTTTCAATTAAAGCTCTTAAGTCCTGCAGAGAGACTGCTGAATTAGTTTTCAAAATAAATGAGAATTTGCTTAATCTTTTTATCTTTAATAATCATTTAATATAAAGATTCCACCCTTTTTCTTTTCTTTTCTTTTTGAGAGGACTAACAGGTTCTTCCTGCCAGTGGTTACCAACATATTAAAAAGTGACCGTTCTTTTAGTAACCTTCATAAAGTGGTTCCTAACTATTCCTTGTGTATTCAATTATGTGTTCCTTAGGCTGGCATTGTTATTCGTCAGTACTATGCTGGGTTGAAAAGGATTTTGTGATCTTTTTGTTGCATTTTAATTTATACATTTCACAAATTCATAGATCTGATATTATTCACAAGTTTCTCTTTAACCTTACCCAGGGGTGAAAGTAAAATGCAGCTCTTACCAGTATAGGGCCTCTCTGGCCGCCCCTCACCCCCTGCCCTGGAAGGGGTGTGGCCTCCGGCGGAAGGGGCGGGACTGGGGGGGTCAGCGTTCCACAGCCAGTCCATCTGCGCTCCCTGGCCTGCGCTGCCCAGGGCTTCAGCGGCGATTTAAAGGGCCCGGGGCTGCGGCCAGCGCTGCCACAATAGTGGCAGTGCTGGCCAGAGCCCCAGGCCCTTTTAAGTCACGGCCCCGGGGCAGCTACTTCTTTTGCACCCCCCACTGTCAGCAGCTGGGGGATAAGGGAGGCAAAAGGGGCAGCATTTTAACATTGCTTCCCTGTTTGCACCCTCCATCGGTGGCCCCGTCGGGTCATCGCTGCCCCTTTTGTGCCCCCACATTGGTGGCCCTGCTGGTAGGGACCCGGCAGGGCCGCTGATTGGGGGCGCAAAAGGGGCAGCGATGTTAAAGCACTTTAAAGTCAGCGGTATGGGCCGGTACTGGCAGCTACCTTTTACCGGTACGCCGTACCGGCCTGTACCCCCTTCCTTTCACCCCTGACCTTACCTTAAACCCCTCCACTGATGCCAGTTCAATGATTGACAGACTCTTTACGATTTATGGCTCCAATCCTGCAAAGGCTTCCACATATGATGAACGGTACATTTGTAAGCAGTCCCACTGATGTACATGCGACTTCCCATATTCATGAAGTTAATCACAGGTGGAAATCTGTGCAGGCTCAGGGCCTGTAATATGCCTCGCTCTTGAAATATGAAGTGTTCTACAGTATATTAGTGGGACTACATTTTTCTTCTGATAATTTTAGGTTTTGGTATATTCACATTGACTAGTACAAATAATTCTCCGTCCCCCACCTCATTTTTTACTTTCTTAATAATTTTTTTTAGATAATCACATTTTATCTCAATGTGCATTTTTTGCAGTCATCAAGACAGTGGATGAATGACAGTGTTGCCACTTCCTGTCCTAAGCTCTTAGGGCCTGATCTTGCAAGCCCAGCTCACCTTAGCAATCCACACTCAAATAAGAAATGCCATTGTATGAAGGGGTGAAGCCCTTTCAGAACCAGGACTGAGGAAAAGAGCTGGTTAGCTACCCAAACTGTGAGCGACAGGGGAGGGGCTTCTCTTCTGTGCAAAGGGTTCTGGGTTGGGAAGTCCTCATTAAAACCCCTGGCTCCCTCCAAGCTAGAGAGTCAGAGTTAAAGGGTTGATGAAGAAGAATCAACTGGAGCAGTGGTTCTCAACCAGGGGTCTGGGGCCCCATAAGGGGCCTCGAGCAGGTTTCGGGGGTGCCTCCAAGCAGGGCCAGCATTAGACTTGCTGGGGCCCAGGGCAGAAAGGTGAAGCACCACCGCCTGGGGCTGACGCCCAGGTCCCTAGCCCCGCCACCTGGGGCTGAAGCTGAAGCCTCAGCAATGTAGCTTCGTGGGGGGACCCTGTGGCATGCGGCCCCAGCCAACTGTCCTGCTTGCCAGCAGTTCTGGCTTTTATATGCAGAAAACCAGTTATTGTGGCACAGGTGGAGTTTTTATAGCATATTGGGGGGGCCTCAGAAAGAAAAATGTTGAGAACCTCTGACCTGGAGGAACCTGGGCCTGCAATAAGGCATATGGAGTACTTTGAGTGGGTAAATGGACTGACACTATCTTATGGAAAGACATTCTTTGTTGTTCTTTTGGGATTTTTTATTTAAAATATTTTTGGTACTTTTACTAATAGCCCCTGAACTGTGTCATGCTCATTTCAGAAACCTTCCTTTACACTGTTACGTCTGCCATTCCAGCTATGCATCAGCTCATCACAAAACCATATCTAGGGCTTTTTCTATATGGTGTCTTAAACACCCCTGGTATCACATTCAAGTCACCTGCCAACCTCTGGTCAGGTTCTTCACAAGCCAGCCATCCCACCTTTCACACCAACTGTAGCAAAAAGGCTGCCAAACAAGTCAGCCAGATGCAGTTCAGAGAGGTTTAGCAAACAAAGTACCAAACATTCTTTAAAAAAAGAAAAAAAAGAAAACCAAGGGATACTTTTCCATAACAAAATGTCAGTCCATTTACCTGCCTAAAGTATTCCATATGTCTCATAACTGGCTGAGATGACCCTTCCTCACCAGCTCTTCAACTCCGACTCTCTAGTTAGGAGAGAGCCAGGCATTTTATAAAGGGCTCCTGTACCTAGAAGCCTTTGCAGAGAAGTCCTTACCATCCCTCTGTGTGATTGACAGTTTGGCTGATTCTTTTTCTCACTCCCAGTTCTATAAGGGATTCGCCCCATCACACACACTGAGTTCAAGTTAACCTGGTTAGCTGAACCCACTCCTACAAAATTCTGAGCACTCCTGAACCTCCCTCTGCCCTCAACCTCCACTGACTTTCATGGGTGTGGAAGGTGCTCCTCAGCTTGCAGGATTGGGTTCATATAGTCTTTCATTCACAACCTGCTCCCATCTAAGTCAATAGCAAAACTTCCATCTGTATGTAACAAAAAACCCACTGGAAAATATACGGCCTGATTCTCCACTCCCTTAGTGTAGTTATTTACATCTGTGCAACACAGGATTAAAACACTACCATTCTGATCTGATAGCCTTTAACATCTACTGTGCCCTCACTCTGCACAGGTGTAAATGACAACACTAAATACAAGGCCCTAATCAGGTCCCTAATGTGAAGCATTGAAGAATTATACTGTGGGGAAACAATCCTGAACTGGTGGAAGCATGAACAAGTCTTTTCCATCTCTAATATCCATGTGCCCAAGTTAACTTGAAATCCAGAGATTAATTTAAACCTTAAAAAGGAATAAAAACAGACAGGAAAGAAGAATGGAAGTGGAGAAACATAATCATTAATTGCTATGTAGTGAACACAGATCATTTACATCCAATTGTCAACACTTGAGATATGAGCTGTATTTATAAACAAATACGTCAGTTCTTTCAGTAATTTTTATATTGGCCCCTGTCATCTTTTACCTAAAATGTATAACATCATTTACCTTAATCTCTCCTTGTGGGCCACGTTTTAAATAGCAGTACTTTGGATTCATTTTATATGATATTTTCTCCACTATTTTGCTAACAGGGTGCTCAGAATTTCACATGGTGCTTAGTTGTGTCCTGTGCACAGAAAGGAATAATGTCTTCCCTGGACCAACACCTAGCACACGTGTTTCTACTTTCCAGTGTAGCACCCTTTGGTGGCAGCTCTACATTTCATATGCAAGTTCAGTTTAAATCACCTGCCAACCCTTCCCCTCCCTCCCCATCTCAAAACCTTTTTTTCCCCTGCAATATTGCGTTTAAAGAAGCTTTTCCCCATTTTAAAACGTAGTCTCTTTCTCATCAAGTGAGCTACTCATTTCTCTGCCCATTTCCATCATTTCAGCACAGCCTGCTTTATCTGGACAGGCTCCCATAGTGTTAGCCATCCCTCCTAGCTTTGCGTGGTTAGTGACTGTGATCGATGTATCCCTTTATGCAGTCTCCTGAGTGATACTAGACATGGCACTAAAGCATCCACATCTCTGCTCAGTACCTCTTCCCAAGTTGTCACAGTTCTATTAATAATCTTTGTTATTCCCATTCCCATTCCATCATGTATCCATCCCAGAATAATAGTATCCAAACCAGCTTTTCCCAGGGGCAAGTCATAACTGTTGGCAAGTCACTTTGCCAGGACAGCATGGGTTTCAGCAACAAGAGCACCCAGAAAAAGGGGCACAGTTTCAAAGGATTTACCGGGTATGAAAGGAGTGCTGCAAGTACGATATGTGTAAAATAGTGCAACCAATAGGACAAAGTATTATTAGCCAGGAATATCCCAAAGCATTAGGGACAAATTCTGTCCTCTGTTGCACAACCACATTATGATGCTGAACAGACATAACTGAAGGCACAACTGGGTTCATAGTTTCTTTAGGGTATTGCCAATATCTAGCAGACAGACCTGGACATGCTCTGCATTTGCTTCCTATGTAAAAATCGTTAGCATACCAAAGAAGCCCATTTTCAATCTCTTATGTTCTTTGTGAATTATAATAATCCTCATGTGGAACAACTATCAATTTATCAATTTTGTGTAGGCAAAAAAACCTAATGTCCTTGCTTCTACTCTCATTTAAACCAGCATAAATAATTGAAGTTGAGCCTTTTGGTCAGGAAGTCATATATTCCTCAGAATATCTGGCCCAGTATTGTCTTTGGGTGCCCCACTTTCCACAAAGCTTGTACTCGGTTAATTTGGCACAGTATATATTTAAAACCCCATACTGGCTAATCTAGTAGTAATACATTTTTCTCCTTGCCCCCATCCCAATTGCTTACAGACTGGCTGATATTTTACTTGTTTTCATGTTTTAACTGGCCTGCTGATTTCCTTTGTTTCTTTTTGCCTTTTAAAAATAGTGCTATATTTTTCAGTCCCCAAGTACCTTCCTTGTTTTCCAAGAGTTCTCAAAGATGACTACCAATATGTACAATAACTTCCTTTGCTATACTCATAAGGAGCTTAAAATGAATGTCATCTGGCTTCTTTCATTCATTTATGTCATTTTTACTTGACTTATTAATTTGGATTCTTGATATTTCCATATCCTCATTTTTTGATTTATAATTATATTATTTCTAAATGTATCCATTTATTTACATTGTCCCACTGATTCATATGGCACTTCAGATATGTAAAGCAGACAAAATTCCTTCAGGAAATACCATTCTTCTGTAAACCTCAACTCCATTTTCCAAGAAAAATTATTTTCTTGGTTAGGTGGATATAATTATTGAAGTCAATGGAGTTGCTCTGGATTTATACCAGTGTATGTGAGCAAACAACTGGCCCAGCATATCTATCTATAATCTCTTCCATCATCATATTCACAGAAACAAGACACTCCTTTCCTGTCTTTCTCTGTGATACATGATCCTAGTATTTGCTCACCTGCTTGTTCCACTACAGATTGGTTGATCTGCCTCAAACACCTTTCAGCATCCTTTGATGCATTTTGCCATATAATGTGAACCTCTCTGTGTATTGTATTAGTGCTAATTGCAATGAACAGTTTAACAGGCAGGAGGGATAGTTCAGTGGTTTGAGCATTCGCCTGCTAAACCCAGGACTGTGAGTTCAATCCTTGAGGGGACCATTTAGGGATCTGAGGGAAAAATTGGGCATTGGTCCTGCTTTGAGCAGGGTGCTGAACTAGATTACCTCCTGAGGTCCCTTCCAACCCTGATATTCTATGAACAGAAACCTTTCATAAATGATGCTTTCTGTAAAACTTAACCAACATGTAAGGAAGCAATAATTTGGGACTGAAATCTTATGGATTCTCATTTATTTGTTGGTCCAGTTAAACATGGTACATTATCTGCTTTGCTCCAATTTGATGCGGGGAACAAAACTAGTTGATCAGTCCTGTCAGGTATAATCCTTTCGTCTACTGTAATTATATCAACTCATTTTTTCCATCTTCTTTTCAACCTCTAGGTCTTTTGTTAGCAAAATACATTTGAATTACAATCTGCAGTAAGGCTCAACAGTGTCATATGACTATCAGGTGAGCGCCAAGGCTTTTGGTTGTTGTAGATACAATTAATTTTGGTAAGAAACCTATTATTCATAGATTTTTCTAGTTAACCATGAGATTTAGTTCAGTCTTCTAGGGTTTCTTTGCATCTCTTATTATTATGGAAGAGGTATAATCCGTCCTTAGCAATGAATGTACTAGCTGCCAACACACATTTAATTTTCTAAAATTAAAACATTTTTACATTATGCCACAATAATCATGGTTTACAAAACATGGTTTTTTTTCCTCTGAAAATCCATTAATATGCATTAGGCAGAAACAGCAGAGCACAGCTGCACAAACACTAAGTTCTTCAAGTTGGCAGAAGGTCACTCACTCACTCACTATTAGAATCTTTATGTGGAGTAAAATTTTTGTTTAATCTATTAATTTGCTTCCAAATCACTTTAGTATGTCAATATCCAAGCACTGTTGTTCAAGTGTTGCATATTCTGGAGAATGGCACATCAGCCTAAAAAAAAATGTTTTGTTTCTAACAAAACAAATTTGAACAAATATTTTCGAAACTTCTGTCAGCAAAATAAAAAATCTGCTTAAAAATCTACGTAATACAACCAGGGCAAAATCAAGACTTTAACTAAAACACTGTCTTTAAATACCAGCAATATACACTGAAATACTTCATGTTGAAAACCCTATGAAAGGTAATTGTAATTTGAGTCAAGATTGACTACTGTAAATATAGAGCTTCACTGTGCAACCCTTGCTTGCATTAGGGAGTACCTATTCACATATGTCTACAAAAGTGAATGAACTAGATTCTGATACCCTTACACACATACTGTAAGATGAATAGTACCTTACTTATATGAATATCAAAGGACTAGATTGCCTCATTCATGTTGAGGAGCAATGGGGATACTCATCTGAGTGTTGGCTAGAGGTTCGCAACATGGCACAAAGGGACTGCTCAAGGAGTAAGGTACTACTCAGGAGGAGTAAAGGTATCAGTATCTGCCCCAATGGGATTCGTCATGTAAGAAAGTGCTCACCAACACAAGTATAGGGTTGCCAATTTTGGTTGGACATATTCCTGGAGATTTCATCATGACATAATCTTTAATTAAAGATTAATCTTTAATTCCTGGAGACTCCAAGACAATCCTTACTCAGGCAATCCTAAGTAAGTATTGCACAGTACAGAACATAGTGAGAGCAAGTGAAACCCTAGTCCCCCTCTCTGCACTGAAGTGCTACAAATAATTGATAAAGAAAATGTGGAACTAACAAGACACATGCTGAAAGCCAGAATGTCCAAAAGAATTCAGTATGTTGGGTACCCTGAGAGTTAGGCTTGTCTACATTACCCTCTGGATCGACGGGCAGCTATCAATCCAGCGGGGGTTGATTTATCGTGTCTAGTCTAGATGCGATAAATCAACTGCCGAGCGCTCTCCCGACGACTCCGGTACTTCACCAGGGTGAGAGGCACAGGCGGAGTTGACGGGAGAGTGTCAGCTGTCAACTTACCGCAGTGAAGACACCGCGGTAAGTAGATCTAAGGACGTCGACTTCAGCTACATTATTCATGTAGGCATTATTCACATAGATGAAGTTGCATATATCAGATCAATTCCCCCCACCCGCCCGCCCCCAGTGTAGACCAGGCCTCAGAATTGGAGCTACTGAGTGCTTTGGAAAATCGGGCCCCTTATTCTTGTGCTTAAATGAAAGTTGGTCTCTTGTGAAAATCTGGCCCAGATTGTGCTCTTGAAAATCTGGTCCGGCACATTTTTGAAAATCTGGCCATGCTGTACTTCACATCTTAGTCTCTTGCTCTGGTTATATCCAAATCTTTAGATGATGTCTACTCATTTTCTCTTCATGTGTAAACTCTTTGGGGCTGGCCTCTGGTCTCCATATACTTAGCAAAGTTTTTGCTGCGTTTACACTTATTACCCTTACTCATGCTGAGTAGTACCTTACTTCCCAAACAGCCCTGAGCAATGGGTGACATGTAAGCTAAAGCGCTGCAGGGGTAGCCTTGGTAGGCATTACAGCTCACACACCCTCTCTACTTCTCCCATGCGCTGAGAAGTACTAATTAGCTGCTGGCCTGTGCCTCATACAACACCCACTGTGACAGCTCAGCTGTGCTAGCTGGCACATAGCCGGGGACAAAGTCAAGCCTATGCCCACTTCTCACCTCTTCTGCCCACTCCCTGCCCACTCGTTCTAGCCTGTGTCAAGTCACAATCCAGCTCTATATGCACTAGGCAGAACCGTCAAACACCATGTGGAATTTCCTTATTTTATATATATATACAATTTCACTTGCTCTCACTATGGTCTATGCTGTCCAATCCTTACTTGGGGTTGCCAACCCTCCCGGATTGTCCTGGAGTCTCCAGGAATTAAAGATTAATCTTTAATTAAAGACTGACATGATGAAACCTCCAGGAATACATCCAACCAAAATAGGCAACCCTATGTTGGTGAGCACTTTCTTACATGAAGAATCTGACTGGGGCAGATTCTGATACCTTTACTCCTCCTGAGTAATACCTTACTCCTTGAGCAGTGCCTTTGTGCCATACTGCAAAACTCTAGCAGACACTGAGGCTGGAGTCAACGTAGCTTAGGTCGACTTACTGCAGTGTCTACACCACACTGGGTGGACAGGAGACACTCTCCAGTCAACTTACCTTACTCCTCTCATTCCCTGTGAAGTACTGGGATTGATCGGGGAGCGCTCTGCCGTTGATTTAACAGGTCTTCACTAGACCCGCTAAAGTGACACCCAGTGTGTCAATCACTGGAGCGTCGATCCCGCGGTAGTGTAGACGTAGCTTCAGATGAGTATCCCCATTGCTTCTCACAATGAATGAGACAGTCACAATCTGTTCCTTTGTTCATATAAGTAAGATACTATAAGGTACTGTTCATCTTATCCTTGCACACATACCATATCATTCATATATATATATATATATATATATAATGGAAAAATACAGAAAGCAAAAACACTGGGCAAGTGAAGAACTGTTGGCGTAATCTGAAATAACAGACCAATTTTCTTGTTATTTTTTACTATGTTGCTTAACAAATTCCCTGCTGTGCCCTGGTAATAAGTACAACTCCTGACCAATCTCAGCATTGTTCCTTTCTCCTCAGGCTACTTCCGACACTGCCTTTCCTCTTACTAATGTCAGCATGAAGGATAGTTGGAAGCAAGACAAGGCTGTGAAATCAGCCTGGTGATTCATCCTTTCAAATATATTTCTTGTTCCACAGAAAAATAGAAATCTAGAGCCAGAACCTACCATTCACACATAAAGGCCAAAAATCTTCTCCAAAGAACCCAGCCTGAGTAAGTAGCTGGGGGACTCTGTGAGTGGAATGGGAGAGGAATTATCCCACCCAAACAAAGGAGCAGGAATCCATGACTGGAGTGGCCTGCCCTGGACCACAGCCCTCTCCATAAGCACCCCTGCACAATACTCTCAGAGATACACTGCAGAGGGGTATGCACCTCCAGAATGACCTCCCCAAACCCTGTCCCATGCCTTATACAGCAAAGTGGTTCTGCTCCCCAAAGGTCCTCTGCTCCCACAGGAAAGGAGATAGGATTTGTGTCATCATGGCCCAGAAGGGGAAGATTTATCAGAACTGTGCAGCTTTGCAGAATGCAGGAATTTGCTGTATTCTTCCCTTTGGAAGACAGGGAGGAGCCTGAATTCCCAGATTTTCCCTTCACACAGCACTTTGGACGCAACTGTATGATTTTAACCACACTTTTGCTGTCATTTGTGCCACACAGTGAAACTGAGGCTATAGCCCTTACTGAAAAATAAATAAATGGGGATTTTCAGTGTAATGCTACATTGAAGTTAATGGCAACAAGGCACCATTTACTGCTAACAAAACGTACTTCACATACAAAGTGGGTGAAACAGGCCAGATTCTTATTTCTGTTACACCAGAGTAAATCCAGTGCAACTCTACTGACTTTATGCAGTTACTCCAGATTGATACTGGTTTTACCTGAGATCAGATCCTGGCTCAGTGTCTACACCCACAATGGAAACGATCTCTCTTTACTTGGGGGGGGGGTGGAAATGGAGAGTTCTGACATTATACAATGCCATCACACACAAATGTATTCCTAACTTGTTAAAAGAATTCAATGATACAATTACTGAGTTGTTAAATAATAAACACAGCTGGAGAGAGAAAGTAAGAGGTTTAGGCAAGCAGAAAGAGAGTTGTTTTCAGATGCTATGTGAAATGAGATGGACAATTGACTAGGTACTAAGATATAAAGCAGAGTGTTCCAAAGAGCAAGTGCTGCAGGGCAGAAAGCTCTAAGAGCAGCAGTGGCCAGATTGTGTGAACTGATGCCTTTTTACACCAACTGTGTGCCCACGCCTGACTAGTCCTTCCCCCCATTTCTGCTTATTCTGTTTCCTCTCCTCTTTTGGACGGGGTTTGGCACCTATGACAGATTTCTCAGATAGTTTAGTGATATAAGGCTGGACCTCCGAAAGGGATAATGGGTAGACATGTTTTGTTTTGCTAATGCTGACAGAAAATAACCATCCCAGTATAGGAGACAAGCAGATCAGTGGACTCATTTCTACTCATGCCTAGCCACAATCAGCTGCAGTGTTCTGTAGGCACTGGGATGCTGTGAGTTTTAAGGAGAGATTTGTTTTATCAGGACTAAGATGAATATTTCCTTATTTGGACTATTCTCTTCAACTCTGTCCTCATCCATAATAAGTGAAAACAGAACTTCAAAACACTTCCACCACCTATTGGTGTAATATGGGATTTATTCATATGCTAAACACCATTCAGCTGAACTTCAGTAATCATTAACCTGATTATTCAGACTGTTTCTCCATCTCAGTACTCATTCAGTTTGATCACTGTGACAAGTTTGCAACATGTTTCATGGTAAAGTTGTCAGTTTCCAGCTGATTTCTGTGAGGTTTTTGATTGCAAGAGTTGTTGCTTCCAACAGAACACACTATCTCCCCCTACTTCAGTTCCCATGAGTTACTGATAAGGAAGTCCACAGTCTCCTCAATATACCAAGTTCAACTTGACCACTTAAAGTAAGTTGGGTGGCTGTAATGCCAGTATTGATAGGCATTTCAAAAACTTGCTTTCCAATGGGACAACCTGCACCATTTTCAAATGTTAAGAGATTAATCCCCTATTCAAAATACCATTTCTTGATGCTGAAATATTTGCTAGGTATTTCCCAGTTACAAACTCCTCTTTGGAGAAGATGAGCAGTTCCAGCTATATTTGAACATCAATGCCAACCTCTGTGGGTTCCAGTCTGGGTTCCAGCCTTCCTTTGGAGTTGAGACGATATTTGTCAGCGTTATAAGCAATTTACTTTGGTTTTAGATCCTGGTCACCTATGCATTTTAGTCAGACCAGGCATCTCAGTGGTTTTTGATACAGCAGAGTATAAGTCGTTGCTCCAGTGACACGATCTGCTGCTGGGTCTGGAACTGTCCTCTATTTCCAGTTGTGCCTATAAGATAATGTTCAGCTGATCTTGATGCACATTTGTATAATCCTGAGAGACATGTGATAACTTTCAAAGATCTAACCTGTCTCCCATGTTTAGCACTATTGGTAAGATTATTTCACAACATAGGGTAGAGTACCATCGGTGTATTGATGCCTTACAACTGTATCATTCTTGCTCTGGGATGCCTGCAAGTTTAGTCTTTACAAAATGTTTGGCTGCATCAGAACCACCTTCTCCTCCCCACATGTAACCAAATTCTTGACAGCAGTTAGAGGTCTTGGTTACGAAGATGCTCTTTCCTCATGACCTGCGTATTGAGGGTACATGTTTGGAGACAGTGACCCAGATTTAGAATCTTGGCATTGCTTCTATGGAAAGCACATGTGTCAGAAAGATTTTTGTTTTCTCCCCACTGATTATGCAATTTACAGTTGCTGCTCCCTTTTCTAATCTGTGGTAACTTCACAAAAACAAAATACATGCCCTCATGACCACCAGGTTTGATTGTTGTAATTTCCTCTTTACTGGAATTCCAGCAGTTCATCTGAATTGCTTGCATCAGGCTTACTCACTAGGTTGAACAATCATGATTATTCCTATGCTCCTTATACTTGATACGTACAAAATAGCTAAATTACTTTAAATTGGCACTGTTGGTATTAACAGTTTAGATCTTGGCCACATTCAAGACTTCCTCTTTTAGCCTCATCCTGGCAGGTGGCTATGCTCAAACATCATATGACTTCTTATGACTATGCCTTTGAGTCTTAAATGAGTGAGTTCTGCTGTGATGAGCCCAATGGTGTGGACTTCACTCCTTCTTTACATCCATCTCAGCCCCTTCATCATGGCTTTAAAACAATATCTACCCCCCTTTTCTGTAAGTGTTTTAAGCACTCTGCTGGCCTCATATTTATTGTCTTCCTCCTCAGGTTGTTGGTTTTTCTGGTACAAACTCTAAAATGGTGGGCTTTATTAACCAAATATTTTATTGTGCTAATAATTTAGTGTCCAGAGGACTTTAGCAGGAAGGAAAATGGGTGAGACAGCAATAAAGCTACTCTATGACTACTATTACTCATGTAAATATTTATTCTTTTTTCACCACTCTATTTACAGTTACAAAGTGCAGATTTCCTTAAAGACAATCACAGAACCCAATATGTTAATTTTAACATGACTTCAGCCTGTCATGAATTGGTATGCACTGTGTTCCTGACACTGGTGGTTAACTTAGCAATCAAAATGTTTTTCTAGCTCCTACTTGCTAGAGTATAATCTTGCCTCACTAGTTGATCATTATCTCTCTACGCTAGAAACTTAATTCAGGTAAGACTAAGTGTCAGAGAACACTAGTTTATACATCTTAGGTTCTCTCTTATGAGATTACTATTTACTTCAACCAGGGAAGGAAATGCATTAACAGGCAAATAGAGTCCCTTTCTTCATAGTGTGGAGGTTCCCCTCACAGAAGAACTAATGCAGTTATAATGTACAAAGGAGGTGAAGACAAAGGATGAGGAGGGCATGGGTGTGCATAATCCCTACACAGTGTGAAGCCCTGCTCCCTGAGTGGCAATACACAAGAGGTGGGAGAGGGCAGGAAAGTGCTATGGAAGGGCAGGGCCAGAGGTCTCCCAGAGCAGTCCTCCCACTCCGGCACAGGATGGGGAGCTATACAAGAGTCTTAGGAGGCTCCTGCAGCCACTGGGTTAGAGTAACCGCCATGAAACAGAGGTTTCAATCCAGAGAGGAAGTTTCCTCCTATTCTACGTACCTGTCCTCTGCCTAAGGCCAGGGGATGAGTTCA
This sequence comes from Eretmochelys imbricata, assembly GCF_965152235.1. NCBI lineage: Eukaryota > Metazoa > Chordata > Testudines > Cheloniidae > Eretmochelys > Eretmochelys imbricata. The sequence continues at coordinate 24,461,552 of NC_135574.1, forward strand.
GCTGCTGGGCCTGAGAGACTTAAATTATGTCTGAGAAAAATCTAAGATACAATCTTAAAACAACGAAGAAAGATCCTATTAGAATGTGACATGAAATTTTTGCAAAATTATTATTAGATTATGCACACTAAGACTTTTAAAAAGCAGATGATATGATCCAAAATCTGCTCCCCGTGGAATTGTTCCCCAAATATGCCCTTATCCATTCTGTCAAGGCAGTATGTTTGTATACCCATATGCTGGGTGTAATGGCCTCAAACAATGATTTCCCTCATGCAGGCTGCCCCTGCAAAGAGGATAAGTAATTTGCATATCAACATGCACGTAGGTAGCATTACTGGGCCTCAAGGAGGACAACATCCTGAAGCCCTTATTCAGTGTTCACTCATTTAGTGCTGCCTCATTGGGAATTTACCTCAATACAGATGTTAGCAGAAACAAAGTACAGACTTTAGGATTTGATCATAGTAAATAGCTTGGAATCTTCTACTTTTATTCCCCCACTCTTCACATCCCTTCACTAGTTCCCCCTTCTCCAGTGAATCCAACTACTTGTAATCACCTTTAAGGCCGTTCACAGCCTATCCTTGACCTAGCTATCATCCCTTACATTGTATTGAGAGGTCGCTTCCCACCTTAGTTCCTTACATGAAGGTAGCTGTGATGGCCCATTTTTAATTTTTTCCAATATGCACCTTTGAACTTTCTCCCATTCTGCCTTTCATGAATGACAGGAGCTCCCCATAAATATCTACAGAGCCACCTTATTGTCCTCCTTTCAAATTCCTTCTTAAAACACTTATCTGGCATGATGCATACAAAAAACGCCCCCACAAACCCTTAATAATGGTAGGCAGCTGGTTTGCTGAAACCATGCTCACCAGTATCATCTTTTTTCATGCTCACCAGTATCATCTCACTATTTTCCTGGGCTCCCCAATCTGTTTTGTTCACCTATAGCTTTATATGTAGGCTGCAAGCTGTCAAGGTTCCTTACCCACTCTGAACTCTAGGGTACAGATGTGGGAACCTGCATGAAAACCTCCTAAGCTTACTTTTATCAGCTTAGGTTAAAACTTCCCCAAGGTACAAACTATTTTACCTTTTGCCCTTGGACTTCCACTGCCACCACCAAACGTCTAACCGGGTTTATTTTTGAGAAAGCGTTGTTTGGAAACGTGTTTCCTCCACAATCCTCACCAAAACCTTGCACCACCCTTCCTGGGGAAGGTTAGATAAAAATCCTCACCAATTTGCATAGGTGAACACAGACCCAAACCCTTGGATCTTAAGAACAATGAAAAAGGCATTCAGTTTCTTACAAGAAGAATTTCAATAGAAGAAACAGTAAAAAGAATCACCTCTGTAAAATCAGAATGGTAAATACCTTACAGGGTAATTAGATTCAAAACGTTGAGAATCCCTCTAGGCAAAACCTTAAGTTACAAAAAGCCATAAAGACAGGAATATCCATTCTATTCAGCACAGCTTATTTTCTCAGCCATTTAAAGAAATCATAATCTAACGCATATCTAGCTAGATTACTTACTAAGTTCTAAGACTCCATTCCTGTACTGTCCCCGGCAAAAGCATCACACAGACATACCCTTTGTTTCTCCCTCCCTCCAGCTTTTGAAAGTATCTTGTCTCCTCATGGGTCATTTTGGTCAGGTGTCAGCAAGGTTATCCTAGCTTCTTAACCCTTTACAGGTGAAAGGGGTTTTTCCTCTGGCCAGGAAGGATTTTAAAGGGGTTTACCCTTCCCTTTATATTTATGACACAAGCTCTCTGAGGCCAGGGACTCTGGGTCTCTTTTGTTTGTACAGTGCCTAGCACAATGGGACTCTGGCCTCTAAGGGCAACAGCAATATTAATTATTATTATTCCACAAAAATTTTACTATGAGCAGTCTCATGATAATTGGAAAGGCTCAATCAAGCAAAAGGTTCTTCTTCATCCCAAGTGTAGCATCTGGATCTCTCTTTGCTCACAGCAGTTACAGAGGGAGGGCACTAGTAGCTGTGCTTATTGGTGCAAGAGGGTCTCTGCTAGACAGTATCTGAAGCCACAGGGAAGCAAGGGTAGCAAGACAAGTCCAGCTCCTCTCCCTTTCTGCAGGAAATATCTGCAGCAAGATTAGGAGCAGGGATTCACTCTTACTCTCAACCCCACTCACAGAATACTGGCAGCTTCTCTTCTCCCCCACTACTTTGTGATGAGAGTTTTGCCTGATAAAGGAGTGTGTAAAAAAGTGAGCAAGGACATCAGGATTTGTCTCAATAAACAGCGTTTCACCATAACTGAGATAATTACAAGCAGATTTCACTATTCTCGGTCTTGAATTTACACTCAATTATTGCATAAAAGAAAGAAAAATAAGACTGACCCTCGTGTGATTAGCTGTCTTTGGGTCAAATTTATCACTGATGTAACTGAGCAGATTTCAGGTGAAGATTTGGCCCTTTGTGCTAAACAGCCACACTAATGAAAACCATATGAATGCAGATGCAGCAGCTGTTAATGGACGTGGTTAGTGTGAATATAGATTAAGGCTTATTTTTCTACTAAAACCCTTTAAAATCTAAACACAGCACCTGTGTAATTATGGCTATTGCTCCCTCAGTACAAAACCCACCCCGCACTCATAGCTCAGTCATCAGAACTTTTCTCTGTGGCTACTTTTGATGGTAGTCAATTAAATGCAGAAAAAATGCATTATCGAGATGACGAAACCTAATTCTGCAGGACGAAATGAGTGGCTTTATGCTTTCAAGTCAGACATAGAGGGATGGTCAAAATTATTACTTGGCTAAGTAAGTCAACAACTGAATCATGCAGAACTACTTTTAACTCAAACAGAAAAAAACACTGAAGATTTAACTTGTGGCAATATTAAATCCAGAAGAAAAATAAAAGAGAGACCTGAAAACTTGTCTTTTTCATGGAGAAAGAAGGGCAGGTAAATTGCTTCCTGAGGACTGGATAGCTCTTGGACTGGTAATAAAAGAGAAAGCCTTTCAGCCCCAGGTTACTGCTTCACATTCCACCCAAGCCGGGTAGTGACTGAAAGTTATTGTCATTTGTCAGCTGTTTGATGGTCTATGTGGGATAAGTTGTTGTTTTCTCATTCCAATTCTAAATGGGAAGGTAGGTACCCATTTCGCAACAGAGTGAAAGGATGGGCTTGTGGTTAAGGAACTGGGTGGAAATCTGGGTTCTGGAAAACTTCACTTTGTCAGAGATTTACTGTGCTACCTTAAGCAAGTCAATTAATCTTCCTGACCTCAGTTCCCCACCTGTAAAATGGGGGTAATAACAGTTTGTCTGTTTTGTTTATTTAGAGCTTTTAAGGACAGGGCTGTCTCTTACTATGTGTATGTACAGTGCCCAGCACAATGGAGCACCATCTCTTGGTTAAGGTCTCTAATCTTAAATAATAGTAACCACTGCACTAATCGGCACCCTTATTGGACATCTGGGAAAAAAGGCCAATGTCGGATGGGTATGGAAACTGAATGAGCCTTTCATTGGATCTTTACAGTTCAGAATTTAGGAGCACTGGTGGGGAAGCTTTCACCGGCAGTGCCCGTGCTACAACTTTTACATAGATACTGAGCAAACTTCATTTTCTAGGACTACAGTGTGGGTGAGGTAATATCTTTTATTGGACCAACTTCTGTTGGTGAGTGAGACAAGCTTTCAAGTGCACAGAGCTCATCCTCAGGTCTGCAAAAGGTACTCAGGCCTGGTCTACACTACAGAGTTAGGTCTACGTAAGGCGGCTTACGTCTACCTAACTCTGTAAGCGTCTACACTAAAATGTAGCTCCCACCAGTGTAATTAGCCCAACACACCGACTTAATAACTCCACCTCCACGGGAGGCAAAGAGCCTAAGTTGATGTAGTTAGGTCGACACTGTGTCAGTGCAGATACTTCATTGCTTACGTGGACTGTTGCTGCCTTCCAGAAACCATCCCACTATGCTCCACGCTAGCAGTGAAATTGGAGCAAGGCCTCCTGGTGAGGACGTGCACCACCGACACAAGGAGCTTATTGTGGACGTGTAAAATCAATTCAATTACAGTAGTGACTGTCCATCTACATAACTTACATTGACTAAGGGCACAGCTACACTAGAGAGTTTGCCGCTGTAAGATCTCTAATGTAGCCACTCGAAGCCGACGGAGTGAGCTCTCTCATTGGCTTAACTGCTCCAGCCCCGGGGAGCGGTAGTAGTTATGTCAGCGGGAGAAGCTCTCCTGCCGACATAGCATCGTCTTATGTTGGTGTAGTTTATGTCACTCAGGGGGTTTATTTATTCACACCCCCCCTCCCGAGTGACAGATTATGCTGACATAAACTGTAGTGTAGGCATAGCCTTAATTTTGTGGTGCTGATGTTCCCTGAGAGTGTCACAGTTCAATACAAGATCAAATAGATGGTTTAGCATAAGTAGTTAACACATATTCTAAGGGACTATGCAAAGTGGTGGCCCATTAACACCCCTTTAGCCATAAGAGAAAAAGGGGGGAGGGTTAGCGGATTACAAGAGGCTATTGTAATAAACCATAAATCCAATGTCTTTACAAAAACCATGTTTTTTAGTGTCAAGCAAGGTAATGAATGTAAGCTCCCAGGCTCATCTTTTGAAAGTGTCGTGCAGGTTTCCTTTGAGAATGAGGACTGATCAGTCAGCTGTAGAGCGAGCGCTTTGTGAAAAGTGTTCACCCACAGGTGCTGTGATGTTTTTGTCTTTTATCATTTTCCTGTGAGAGTCCATTCAAGAGGGCGGTGATTGTCTGGTTTCACCCACATCGTTTTTATTGGAGCATTTAGTGCACTGGATGAGGTACACCACATGTTGTGATAAGCATGGGTAGGGCCGATGGATCTTGAAAGATGTATTGTGGAGGGTGTTGATCATTGTAGCAATGGAGATATGTCTGCAAGTTTTGCATCCGTTGTTCTGGCAGGGCCTGGTACCACTTTAAGTTGGTGTGTCCTCATCTGTGGGGAACTTGCTTCTGATGAGCTCACACAGGAAGATGATGAAAGACAAAAACACCACAGCACCTATGGTGAACTACTTTTGCTAAACTATCTGTTTGATCTTGTGTTTAGCTGTGACATTCCAAGTACCTTTCCCAGACCCGAGGAAGAGCTCTGTGTAGCTTGAAAACTTGTCTCTCTCACCAACAGAATTGGTCCAATAAAAGATATTACCTCATCCACCTCGTCTCTAATACCCTGGGATCGACATGGCTACAGCACCACTACAACAATGGAAGATTTTCTAGGGCTGTCAATCCAACATTTTCAAAAACCACTAAATTAACTCAATTTTTTCTAAAAGAAATTGCTTCTATACAGATAGAAAAATTATGGGTTCAGTAGTCCAGAGGAGCTTTTTAAAGGCAATATATGCTTATACTATCTCATCAAAAATAATAATGCACATAATAATTTCTCTTCTTTTGTATTTCACTTGCATTACTATAAGTTAACAATACTGGTATTTGAAATCTGATTGACAGATAACATGCATGAGTCTCCCAAATTGTTTTTCCTGACATAATAAAAAAAGTTTTATAGATGAGAGAGCAAAAGAAAAGAAAAAAGTTTCCTAGCAAGTATATTTATTGGAATTGCAACTGAATGTATTTGGATTAATGTTGATAAAAAGGGGCTGGGGGGTGGGGGGAGCCAAAGCAAAAGGAGAGCTCTCTCTGGAAAGAGTTTTTGTTCACAAAAAAGGAACTTCATTATTTATTTCATGCCCCTCATAGCAGGACCTTCAGCCCTGGCCATAACCTTCATAGCCTAAGGTTCAAGCAGAAACCTGAGATGCTGGGATATTCATCAACTGCAAACTGTTAGCTATATTCACTATCAATACCAGCATTTTAAAATTAACTCTGTATTGAAGACGACAGGGTAAATAATATGATAAATTTTCTCAAAATATAAATAATACAAGTCCTTTGGCCAAAAAAAAAATCCCAGACGTAGTCAGATTTTTTTTTTTTTTGTCCTGAAAGAATGTATGTTATAATTTCAGTACGTTACAAACAATCGGTCTTCAATGAGAGTTGCACTTGTACAATTTTTTCTCAAAGTTACCTTCCAGAATTGTGCCAATACAACACTATGATACCTCCACACCCTCATCCGTGTGTGTGTGTGTTCTACTAGATTCTACAGCTGTCAAGAAGGATTCAGCCTATGACTGGGGGGGGAGGGAAGGGAGAGGGGAAACACAGAAATCATCCAGTGGCATAAGGCACCACAAATCTGCAGTCACTACCACATCAAAACTATGTGCCTCAGCCTGCAAGGATGAAAACTGAGGACACTATTCATTTTCTTCTTCTTGCAGAACTGAGATAGACTTGTTTCTTAAATGCTGTATTTCCGGAATTTAGCAGTGCAGCAGCCATCTTTGTTTTGAGGACAATAGCGATTAACGGGAAATGTGCAGCAGCCACCTTTGTTTTGAGCATCAGTGTATGGACAGATTCTAGCAAGAAGCTATGGGAATCAGTTCAAGATGAGTAGCTCAGAGAATGTGCAGTAGCAAAGGTGCCAAATGAGATAGGGGTGGGGGAAAGCAGCAATAAAGTAGATAAAGAAAACTATTGTCACAACAAGCAAAATATGTTAAGATTATAAAACTAACCCAATAAAGAGAAAAATTAAATTTACTTTGCCTGGATTCACAGCACTTATATCCACAAGGATGGAGCAGTAGAAATGGACAAATTCAGAAATCTGCTGAATGTTCTTGAAATTCAAAATCTAAAATGCCAAGTTATAGTTCTGCTAAACTGTAGCTGAGGAAGTAAAATACCTTTATGATTCACCGCCCTACAAAACACCAGCTGGCAGATGCAGATCTCCTTGAGAAAGCTGCCTGAAAGGACCCACCTATGAAGGCAGAACAGGTTATGCATTCTGAACAGTGGGACTTGCAGTAAATATCCATCACCCTTCATGGGGGCGTGATGTTTCTTCATAACTCAGAACAGGTCACTGCTGTATTGTCCATGGAGGCAGACGGTGCATACTACATCCTGAGAGGCTCAAGGATGAGGATTCCAAAAGCTCTTCAACAACTTGCCATGAATCTGGCACACAAAGGTACCGGTGAGACCAAAACCCCAGCATGAGAGTATGGTTTCGGGGCATACAGATGCTCTTGTTCAAAGGACTGTAAAGACCTGCCAATTAGGGCAGTTAGTGTCTTTTCAAGCCAAAAAGAAATCACGGGTTACATAAGACTAGCAAGAGCATCCAGAAAGCAGTCAGCGTTGAGTATGTTTTATCACAATAGCTGTTGATCCTAGATGACAATTATTCTCATTATCTACTGTAGTTCCTATGATTTCGTTGACAGCTATCACTGTAATCCCTTGCCTACTTGAAGAGTGACCAATAAGTGTTTTCCCAAATGAACCCTAACACTGAGTATTTATAATGTGAGTAAAATATATGAAAACATTTTTTAAAAAGGAATTGAAATGATGTGTGGCAATCATCCCATGACCACTATGCTTGTATGTTTGCTTCCTTTCCCCAACATTTGTGTGTTTTAGAGTTCAAATTCTTTGGGGCCGGGACTGTATCTTCCCATATGATTATGCAAGGCCTACCACGCTATGGGACCTTGGCACTATAAATAATAGAAGAGATGATTCACAACTTGATGTAAGATCATCTTGAGATATATTATTAATTTAGAGACTAGGAATCTCAAACAAGGATTTATAGATTCATGTATTTTAAGGTCAGAAGACACTATTGTGATAATCTAGTCTGGCCTCCTGCCTAATACAGACCATAGAATTTTGCCCAGTAATTCCTGCATCAAGCCCAAAACCTTGTGGCTGAGCTACAGTATACCTTCTAGAAAGACTTCCAGTCATGATGTAAATATTTCCGGTAATGGAGACTTCACGACATCCCTTGGTAGGTTGGGCTAGGGCCTCATTGTGCTAGGCGTCATACAAATATTGACACCTCCATATCAGTGCATGCAGGAAAAACAGTAGAGAAACTCAAAGAAACAATATGGACAAAATTTAAAGCAGATTACAAAAACTGCAGCAAAAAACCAAAATAATCATAAGAGCTATTATGGCACTGGACAGAAGATTGGAACTTCTGAGTAAATCAAATAAGAAACCACGGGGTGCCAGCAGGCAAGGAACTGCCTGACCTGATTATATTTGTAGTACTATTTTTGTTAAAATTACTCACAGAAGTCTCTGTATATACAGAGACCTGTTATAGAATCCCCTCTGGAGTTGAACAAGGAAAGACTTCAAACAATGGCTCTTTGATTTCCTCAATTTCCAGTCTCAGGGACAAAGAGACAGTATTAAAACAAATGAAAACTAGAAAAGCTGTTTGTTTGAAGGTGGGGAAAAAAGAACCTCATCTCCCCTGACCTGAGCAGACTGGTGACTTGGGCCAGGCAGAAAGGTCAAGGGGTCAAGAAACAGCGTCAAGAAGGAGCAGAAGTCTTCTTTCATCAGTTTGTCAAATCCACATTATCCTTCCAAGCCTATGTAAGCACCATCCAATCTGTGCACCAACTGAGGCAGGGATCCAGTACAAAAAATAGTATGTAAAGCATTATTATGTATACCCATAAAAGGGCCAAATTAAGGTTGCATAGGTAACATCAATTTGACATTTCCTAACTTTTCAGTTCTTGACTCTGCAACCTTAAATGATCTGGAAAAAGGGGTAAACAGTGAGGTAGCAAAATCTGCAAATGATACAAAACTACTCAAGATAGTTAAGTCCCAGGCAGACTGCGAAGAGCTACAAAAGGATCTCTCAAAACTGGGTGACAGGGCAACAAAATGGCAGATAGAAAAGGAGTACTTGTGGCACCTTAGAGACTAACCAATTTATTTAAATATTTATTTATTTACCAATTTGTAATAAATTTATTTATTACAGCTCACGAAAGCTTATGCTCAAATAAATTGGTTAGTCTCTAAGGTGCCACAAGTACTCCTTTTCTTTTTGCGAATACAGACTAACACGGCTGTTACTCTGAAACCTGTAAAAATGGCAGATGAAATTGAATGTTGATAAATGTAAAGTAAAGCACATTGGAAAACATAATCCCAACTATACATATAAGATGATGGGTTCTAAATTAGCTGTTACCACTCAAGAAAGATATCTTGGAGTCATTGTGGATAGTTCTTTGAAAACAGCCACTCATGTGCAGCGGCAATCAAAAAAGTGAGCAATGTTGGGAATTATAAAGAAAGTGACAGATAATAAGACAGAAAATGTTATATTGCCACTATATAAATCCATGGTTTGCCCACATCTTCGATACTGCGTACAGATGTTGTCGCCCCATCTCAAAAAAGATGTACTGGACTTGGAAAATATTCAGAGAAGGGAAACAAAAATGAGTAGGGGTATGGAACGGCTGCTGTATGAGGAGAGATTAATAAGACTGGGACTTTTCATCTTGGAAAAAAGATGACTAAGGCGGGATATGATAGAGGTCTATAAAATCATGACTGATATGGAGAAAGTAAATAAGGAAGTGTTATTTACTCCTTCTCATAACACAAGAACTTGGGGTCACCAAATGAAACTAATAGGCAGCAGGTTTAAAACAAACAAAAGGAAGTATTTTTTCACACAACGCACAGTCAACCTGTGGAACTCCTTGCCAGAGGATGTTATGAAGGCCAAGACTATAACAGGGTTAAAAAAATAACCAGATAAATTCATGGGGGATAGATCCATCAATGGCTATTAGCCAGGATGGGCAGGGATGGTGTCCTTCTGTTTGCCAGAAGCTGGGAATGAGTGACAGGGAAAGGATCACTTGATGATTACCTGTTCCGTTCATTCCCTCTGGGGCACCTGGTATTGGCCACAGTCGGAAGACAGGATACTGGGCTAGGTGGACCTTTGGTCTAACCCAGTATGGCCGTTTTTATGTTCTAACCTTAATAATGTTCTTTTAGCCTAGGTTTTTGTGTGTAATTTCCTAGGTTTTTTAAAAAAAGCAAACTGTCATGAATTTCATCATGTGGCATGATAGTGACAGCACATTGGTCATCAGCAGGGATGAAACCTTTAGCTCTATCGTAAAGACCTCTGCCATTTGAGCTAACAGATTAACTGACAGCAGAAGCAGATTATCATCCTGTATGTGCAGTAGCAGTGGAGGGGGATGACATACATACTTGGACAGTTGGTTTCACAGATCTCCACTGACATCAGTGCTATGCTGAGACTCAGGAACCTTGGGTTCCATTCCAGGCTTTGGAAGGGAGCGTATTCTCGTTGGCACAAATTCTTCTGCTGCAAACTTAACCCCTTTCGTCTGTCCCTTCCAAACTGTCTTTGTCCCAGTCTTGTCTCTTTCCCATTCCTGGCACCTTATCCCAGTCCCATTTTCCTCACCTAGATAATCCTAGTCTCCACTCCTCAAACTCTTCATCCCACTCCTAGTCTCTCTCCCTTCTCTGCTCCCAGGCCCATTCTCCTTGTCCAACCATTCCCAGTCCCGCATCTCTTTGCCCCGGCAGTCCCAATCTTCTGCTTTCCCTACTCCCAGTCTCCTTCTCCTGCCAATCCCAGTCCCTCCCAGATCCTCGTCCAATCTGTCTCTTACCCCTCCTACCCAAACTAGTCTCCAGTTACACCCCTCTTGTTCCCTGCTCCAGTCTCTGCCCCACTAGCTCCAAGTCTCCCACTCCAGACTATTAATCCAATCTCAGTCTCAGCACCACCACCTCAGCCCTGGCTCCTTGTCCCAGTCTCTTTCCCCACCCATTGTACATTCTCCCCTCATAGTCACAGCTTTCTCCCTTCCTTTTGGTGACTGATTTTGCAGGAGTAGCAAGAGAAGCTGCATTCATAATGCTTGAGGCATACTCTTATGCATCTACTAGGAAGAAAACAGATAAGAGGTGGACTTGCTTAAACTACACAGAAAAGCACATTTACAACATCTTCTTGAAATTTGTACAACTTTTTCTACAAATTTAATTTGGAAGCCAACAGTTAAACAGAGATGGAAAATATATAGAGGTAAAAGACTGCCTGTCTGTTTTACCTGTATTTATGATCTATTTGTTTACTAAAACTAACTGCACTTGTGAAGAATTCCCACCTAATCAATAGCTTTTTTAAGTGCAAATCTTTATTTAGTTTCCTTGCTCTATTTACCTCTGTCTCTCCCCAAGTAAATCAAAATGTTTAAATTTAACAGGATGAAAAGGTCAAGAGGAGTTGAAAGCTAAAATACAGCAAATGATTATTAGTTTAAGGTTCCTTTTGGGGGTAATCACCTACACCGCTGATTAACCGTTCTGTTCACCTGTCATTTGTTATTCTTTCATCCCACTCTTAGGCCAGTTCTACACTTCACACTTTCTTCTTTAGGTGTATGACTCACGGAGGTGGAATAACTAAGCTGACGGGAGACCTCTCTCCCGTCGGTTTAGACCATCTTCATCAAAGTGCTAGAGGCGCAGGTGAATCTGCATCAATGCAGCGTTTTTAGTGTAGACAAGCCCTTAATCTTTGCATGCCAATCTTTTCCATACACATTCCATATTTACTTCTGTGGAGTTACACTGATTTACACCATCTGAGAATCTGGTCCAGATTCCACAAAAGGAAACATACTGTCAGGATGTAACTTAATCTGCTCTTTTCCAAACTGAAGAAAGAATGGTTTGTATTAATAACAACAGTTAATAACAAAAATCAGTTAAAGTGTTTAACGGCTTCATATGATAAGGAGCAATATGAAAGCTGAACAATTGCACCATGAAGACTTTTTTGAACTCTGTGAAACAGGGGTTGTGCAGGAGACCAAGAAAAGCCTCTTTGCCCCCAATGTAGCATCCACGAAATCATGCATAGAAAAATTCTTCTGAATGGTGGAGAACCAGATTCATCTGGATTGTCTCCATTTGGTGGCTGATTTGAGCCCCTTGAACTATAAGAAATGTTAATATTACCTTGAGGTCAGGTTCAGGCTGAGCCGTCTGCACCTGTGGTGGGGGCAGACAACTGCAGAGTGTTGTTTGCTCAAGTTTCAGGCTGTCAACCACTTGGAGGTTGCTGGAAAAATTTCATTCCACAATCTGTGATTTGATCCAGGTTCTTGGAAGGAGAAGACCAGTCAGGAGAAACTGGGGTCCACTGTTGGTTGAGTTTGTCAAGACAGGGCAGCAGTTCATCCTTAAGAAAGCACTCTGCCCAAGAAGCCATTTCTTGACAATCTGGCCAATTATCAAACGGTTTAAAATATTTCCTTTGGGGGTAAATTGAAACAATTCTCAGTAGGTTGGGTGCCTCAGATTTCCTTGAGCCTTGTCAATCTGCATCCACCCCCCAAGTAAGTGGTGCCCCGTACCACAATACCCTGCCCCAGCCCAGAGCCCCCTCCCACACTCAAACTGCTGCTGCTGCTCGGGCAGCCCCTGAGCCAGTTGCACCAGCTGCAGAAAATCAGGGAGGTCATAGAAAGTCATGGAATCCGTGACTTCTATGACCTCCGTGACAGACATGCAGCCTTATTTATTCTGCACTAGGGAAGAAGACTGAAGACCTGTGTCAGGAATGGCTACAGCTTTGTGAAGACTACTTTAGCAGCAGAGATTTGAATCCCCAGCCACACACCCCTTCTCTCTGGGAGCTGAAAGCCGAAAGCCATAAAAGAGGTTGTTGGATCAGCATGCTAAGAAACTGAGGAGAGTCTTCTCAGCCAGTGACCATGCCCCAAACTGAGAAGCTTGAAACTGGTAGGAAGTGACCCAGAGATAAACAAAATTTGGGGTAGCTCAGTAAGCGGGCCAGGACCTGGTGGAAAGGGTGGGCCTGTGTCCCCCTACCTTACCTCCCCCTTCCCTCCCTGTAGTGACAGAACCTCTAGAGGAGCAATTGGAACATGATGGAGAGATTGAGGCTGCAGCCAGGGAAACCTCTGGGATGACCAGGCTGGCCGAAACTAAGACCACGACCTGACCATTAGGCCAGCTGGTCATCGGACCATCCTGCTACAGGGCCATATAAGTACTGAAAACAGGCCTGGGTTTCTTAAGGAATATGGAGTTCTTGGCTGTTATGTTGGTTTATTTGCTTTGCTATGTGGGCTGCAGTTATTTTTAGCTGAATCTGCTATTTTTATTCTGCATGGATATGCATTTTCAATTATAATCAAGCTCCTTGTGCATGGGATAGGTGTTTTTTTCTATACATTGAAATAAATATGTCAAATTAAAAACCCTGCCTCATCAGCAGCAAAGAGTATGTTATCAAGTGCATAATGGGGGAGGAGAGTCAGGATTTCTGGGTGCTATTCCTAGCTAAACCTCTGCCTCAGTCAGTGACTGCGGATAATTCATCTATCTATAAAATGTGTAGATAAGCAAGCTCACGGAGGTTTTGTGAGGAAGAATTAGCTGTTTGGCAAGCGCTTGGAAATACATGCAAGAAAGGTATTGTATACATGCAAATATTAGGGGAGTGCCTAATTTCTGCATGGATAGGTGGGGGAAGCAAAGAGCTTCTCTGCACTTGAACCCATCATGATACAGATCACAACTCTAGCCCTTGCACGCTTCTGAGTGCGAGAAGTACCTCTGACTATTACAATGCCCAAAAGAGGTCTGCAGGAGCCTTGACCCTGACTTACCTTGGCACTAGCCAGACACAGAGGTGAAGGGGAGAACACTGCAAACTACTACCAGCAGCCAGCACATTCCCTTCTTGTACCTGGGCATAGAAGCATTATGCCTGTATCAAGCCTAATATTTCCTGAGACTCCTGCAAAGAGGAGGAAAGCTTCACACCCATTCCAACATGGGCCAGTGTTTTAAAAGCACAATCTAGTCTATTGTTAACCAAGAGCCCAGATTTGGTCTGATTCTACTGGAATCCCCATCCTTGGAGGATTCTTAGCTTTGGTCTACACTAGGAGTTGAGGTTGAATTTAGCAGCATTAAATCGATTTAACCCTGCACCCATCCACATGATGAAGCCCTTTTTTTCAACTTAAAGGGCTCTTAAAATCGATTTCCTTACTCCACCCCCGACAAGGGGATTAGCACTGAAATCGGCCTTGCCGGATCAAATTTGGGGTATTGTGGACACAATTAGATGGTATTGGCCTCTGGGAGCTATCCCAGAGTGCTCCATTGTGACCGCTCTGGACAGCACTCTCAACTCAGATGCACTGGCCAGGTAGACAGGAAAAGGCCCACGAACTTTTGAATTTCAATTTCCTGTTTGGCTAGCGTGGCAAGCTGCAGATGACCATACAGAGCTCATCAGCAGAGGTGACCATGCAGAGCTCATCAGCAGAGGTGACCATGATGGAGTCCCAGAATCGCAAAAGTCCAGCATGGACCGAATGGGAGGTATGGAATCTGATCCCTGTATGGGGAGAGGAATCCGTGCTATCAGAACTCCGTTCCAGTTTTCGAAATGCCAAAACATTTGTCAAAATCTCCCAGGGCATGAAGGACAGAGGCCATAACAGGGACCCGAAGCAGTGCCGCGTGAAACTTAAGGAGCTGAGGCAAGCCTTCCAGAAAACCAGAAAGGCGAACGGCTGCTCTGGGTCAGAGCCCAAAACATGCTGCTTCTATGATGAGCTGCATGCCATTTTAGGGGGTTCAGCCACCACTACCCCAGCCGTGTTGTCTGACTCCTTCAATGGAGATGGAAGCAACATGGAAGCAGGTTTTGGGGACGAGGAAGATGATGATGATGAGGTTGTAGATAGCTCACAGCAAGCAAGCGGAGAAAACGGTTTTCCCGACAGCCAGGAACTATTTCTCACCCTGGACCTGGAGTCAGTACCCCCCGAACCCACCCAAGGCTGCCTCCCGGACCGGCCAGGCAGAGAAGGGACCTCTGGTGAGTATACCTTTTAAAATACTATACATGGTTTAAAAGCAAGCATGTTTAATGATTAATTTGCCCTGGCATTTGCGGCTCTCCTGGATGTACTCCCAAAGCCTTTGCAAAAGGTTTCTGGGGAGGACAGCCTTATTCCACCCACCATGGTAGGACACTTTACCACTCCAGGACAGTAGCACGTACTCGGGAATCATTGTAGAACAAAGCATTGCAGTGTATGTTTGCTGGTGTTCAAACAACATCCATTCTTTATCTCTCTGTGTTATCCTCAGGAGAGTGATATCATTCACGGTCACCTGGTTGAAATAGGGTGCTTTTCTTAAGGTGACATTCAGAGGTGCCCGTTCCTGCTGGGCAGTTTGCCTGTAACTGAACAGAAATGTTCCCCGCTGTTAGCCACAGGGAGGGTGGAGGGTGGAGGGGCTAGCCACGCGCTGCGGGGAGGCAAAATGCGACCTTGGAATGAAAGCAGATGTGCTATGTATGTAATGTTAACAACAAGGTTTACGGTGAAAGAGTGTACCCATTGTTCTAGAAAATGTGTCTTTTTAAATACCACTGTCCCTTTTTTTCTCTCCACCAGCTGCATATGTTTCAAGGATCACAGGATCTTCTCCTTCCCAGAGGCTAGCAAAGATTAGAAGGCGAAAAAAAACGCACTTGTGATGAAATGTTCTCTGAGCTCATGCTGTCCTCCCACACTGACAGAGCACAAATGAATGCGTGTAGGCAGACAATATCAGAGTTCAGGAAAGCACAAAATGACCGGGAGGAGAGGTGGCGGGCTGAAGAGAGTAAGTGGCGGGCTGAAGAGAGGGCTGAAGCTGAAAGGTGGCGGCAGCATGATGAGAGGAGGCAGGATTCAATGCTGAGACTGCTGGAGGATCAAACCAATATGCTCCAGCGTATGGTTGAGCTGCAGGAAAGATAGCAGGAGCACAGACCGCCGCTACAGCACCTGTGTAACCAACCGCCCTCCTCCCCATGTTCCATAGCCTCCTCACCCAGACTCCCAAGAACGCGGTGGGGGCGGCCTCCGGCCACCCAGCCACTCCACCCCAGAGGATTGCCGAAGCAACAAAAGGCTGGCATTCAATAAGTTTTAAACTTTTAAACTTTTAAAGTGCTATGTGGCCTTGTCATTCCCTCCTCCACCACCCCTCCTGGTGCTTCCCTCCTCCACCACCCCTCCTGGTGCTTCTCTCCTCCACCACCCCTCCTGGGCTACCTTGGTAATTAACCCCCTATTTATGTGATGAATTAATAAAGAATGCATGAATGTGAAGCAACAATGACTTTATTGCCTCTGCAAGCGGTGATCGAAGGGAGGCGGGGAGGGTAGTTAGCTTACAGGGAAGTAGAGCGAACCAAGGGACAGGGGGTTTCATCAAGGAGAAACAAACAGAACTTTCACACCATAGCCTGGCCAGTCATGAAACTGGTTTTCAAAGCTTCTCTGATGTGCACCGCACCCTCCTGTGCTCTTCTAACTGCCCTGGTGTCTGACTGTGTGTAACCAGCAGCCAGGCGATTTGCCTCAACCTCCCACCCCACCATAAACATCTCCCCCTTACTCTCACAAATATTGTGGAGCGCACAGCAAGCAGTAATAACAGTGGGACTATTGGTTTCGCTGAGGTCTAATCGAGTCAGTAAACTGCGCCAGTGCACTTTTAAACGTCCAAATGCACATTCTACCACCATTCTGCACTTGCTCAGCCTGTAGTTGAACAGCTCCTGACTACTGTCCAGGCTGCCTGTGTACGGCTTCATGAGCCATGGCATTAAGGGGTAGGCTGGGTCCCCAAGGATAATTATAGGCATTTCAACATCCCCAACGGTTATTTTCTGGTCTGGAAATAAAGTCCCTTCCTGCAGCTTTTGAAACAAACCAGAGTTCCTGAAGATGCAAGCATCATGTACCTTTCCCAGCCATCACATGTTGATGTTGGTGAAACATCCCTTGTGATCCACCAGTACTTGCAGCACTATTGAAAAGTACCCCTTGCGGTTTATGTACTCACCGGCTTGGTGCTCCGGTGCCAAGATAGGGATATGGTTCCGTCTATGGCCCCACCACAGTTAGGGAATCCCATTGCAGCAAAGCCATCCACTATGACCTGCACATTTCCCAGGGTCACTACCCTTGATATCAGCAGATCTTTGATTGCGTGGGCTACTTGCATCACAGCAGCCCCCACAGTAGATTTTCCCACTCCAAATTGATTCCCAACTGACTGGTAGCTGTCTGGCATTGCAAGCTTCCACAGGGCTATTGCCACTCACTTCTCAACTGTGAGGGCTGCTCTCAACTTGGTATTCTTGCACCTCAGGGCAGGGGAAAGCAAGTCACAAAGTTCCATGAAAGTGCCCTTACGTATGAGAAAGTTTCGTAGCCACTGGGAATCGTCCCAGACCTGCAACACTGTGCGGTCCCACCAGTCTGTGCTTGTTTCCCAAGCCCAGAATCGGCGTTTCACCGCATGAACCTGCCCCATTAGCACCATGATGCCCACATTGAAAGGGGCCATGCTTTGAGAGAAGTCTGTGTCCATGTCCTCATCACTCTCATCAACGCGCTGACATCGTCTACTAGCCCGGTTTCGCTTTGCCAGGTTCTGGTGCTGCATATACTGCTGGATAATGCGTGTGGTGTTTAATGTGCTCCTAATTGCCAAAGTGATCTGAGCGGGCTCCATGCTTGCCATGGTATGGCATCTGCACAGAAAAAAGGCGCGGAACGATCGTCTGCCGTTGCCCTGACGGAGGGAGGGGCGACTGATGACATGGCTCACAGGGTTGGCTTACAGGGAATTAAAATCAACAAAGGGGGTGGCTTTGCGAGAAATAGAATGGCCTCTTCAAGGATAGAACTCAAAACCTCAAGGATAGAACTCAAAACTGGGTTTAGCAGGCCATTGATTTCACGGAGGGAGGGAGGAGAAAATGAATACAGAACAAATCTGGTCTATTTCTTGTTTTGATCCACTTCATCTATCTTTATACATCTTGCTGGCAGCAGACTGTGCAGTACGACTGCTAGCCATCGTCATCTCCTGGATGCTCGGCAGAAGATGGTGCAATATGATTGCTGGCCATCATCTTCTGCTGGCTGCTGATTAAAAGATAGTGCACTGCTGGTAGGACTGACTCGCCATGAGACGAAACTTAAAAGGGAAATGATCTGGCTGAATCACTCCCATGTTTGCCCAGGCGCCTCTGACCTCATTGAGGTCGGTTACAAGAGCACCCAGGACTATGTCAACGACGGCTACCAGTCATACTGCATTGTCTGCTGCCAAAAGGCAATAAACTGCTGCTGTGTAGCAATGCAGTACCGCGTCTGCCAGCACCCAGGAGACATATGGTGACGGTTAGCTGAGCAGGCTCCATGCTTTGCCATGGTATGGTGTCCGCACAGGTAACTCAAGAAAAAAGGTGCAAAACGATTGTCTGCCCTTGCTTTCACAGAAGGAGGGAGGGAAGGGGGGCCTGACAATATGTACCCAGAACCACCCGCGACAATGTTTTAGCCCCATCAGGCACTGGGATTTCTACCCAGAATTCAAATGGGCGGCGGAGACTGCTGGAACTGTGGGATAGCTACCCACAGTGCAACGCTCCGGAAGTCAACGGTTGCTTGGTACTGTGGACACTTTCCACTGACTACATGCACTTAGAGCATTTGTGTGAGGACACACACAATCGACTGTATAAAAACGCTTTCTACAAAACCGACTTCTATAAATTCGACCTAATTTCATAGTGTAGACATACCCTTAGAACAGGTTAGACAAATACTTGTCAGGGATGGTCTCAGTATACTTAATCCTAAATCAATACAGGGGGCTGGACTAGATGACCTCTTGAGATCCCATAGAGTCCTACAATGCTATTATTCTATGACTTCAGTGGAGTTACTCCAGGTTTACATTGGCATAAGTGAAAGGAAAATTGGGACTCAGAAGAGTTTATATGTATGTTCTTTGTTTGCACACAGGAACAGAGATGGCTCATCTTACTCCATCATAAGCTATTGAATTGTTAAGAAAGGCAGAAAAAGATGCAATAAGATAAAGGAGCCTGAAGAGATGTCAATTATGAAGTTGTCTATCACCCTGTGGTACTAGCCAAAATTCTGTGCTGAGTTGCCTCATTGTTGAGTCCTGTTGATCTCATAGGTAAGGAGATGATTGTGTCACAGAGGTCACTACTGGCATAGCACCTGTAAATTTGGTCATTTACAGGGACACCTACTGCCATGCATTAATAGTTTGTTAGTCCACACTGATCAAGTCTCATTTCAAAAGGGCCACATCAAAGCAAACTAATAAACTGTAATGTGTGGGAGAAGGAGCCACAAGGTTGCCATGACCACAGCATCAAATTCTCTATTATTATTTTGAATGTGACTGTGCTGTGAATTATGCATAACTTTATTGTGACAAAATTGTATCCACACTCATTGGGGTGCAACTCAGCACAGAACCTGACCTGCTAAATATCATCTCAAAGGCTAGCGCAGCTGGTGCTTTTCAGATGTCATTTATCTTTAAATGTGCTGGCTTCAGATGCGGCGTTAAACATTGAAGATGGAAGTAACTTTCATAATGGCAATACCACAGAAAGGTCTTAGGTTGTTTGAAGCAAATACAACAGTTAGTATAACAAGATTAAAGAAAAGTGTTCTGGAGGACATAAAATCTGGTGCAGAATAAGAGACTCATAACACACTTTGTATAAGGAAAAACTAAAATACAACCACGGATGGTAAGAGAAAGAGGCTCATTCGTCACTGTGTTTGTGCTTCAATTTTATGCCAGGGTAACTATGAAGTTACGCTGGCATTAGACTGAAGCACACAGTAGGGAAATCAGGTCCACAGTTTATAAAAATTCTAGCAGTAAAATCATCTGATTTAACTTCTACACTTTGGACACCAGCAATTCACGAAATAATGGTATGATGAGGTTTTTTATTCTATTCCATTATATCTATAGCACATACCGAAATGAGCATACTATGAAGTAGTTTTGAGGGTTTGTTTGGTTTTTTGCAAAATATGCATGACCTATACCTTAACCAAAGATGTGTTAATTAGCTCAGTACAACTGGATATATTTTTGATGTACCCATTTTGTATGAATTTTAGTCATGGAAAAAAAGCCAGATAATAAAAAAGATTATGCTTTATTGTATTACATAAGGAATTAGTTGTGCAACTCATCCTTAGAGCTTGTGTATCTAATTTCCAATGTATTTCACCATGAATTAATCCCAAAACTTGAGCTAGACTCCGCTCACAGTTACATTGCAATTAATCCAGGAAAACTCCCTTGAGTTCACTGGCATTTTAATCTGGATTTACACCAGATTAATCAAGATCAGAATCTGACTCAAGGTCTCCAGGTTCATAATTTTTTTTTATCTCAAATCTCAGGACACATTTCTTTAGATTCTTTCTTTTCTTAGACAATCTTCATATCAAAATGGAAGTGACATGCAAGTGCTTTTAACTCCAGATTTATTTAAATTTTATTTCTTTGGTTTGTCTTCAGCCATGAGTTATGATTATTTTGTCCTTGTCTTTGCTCTCTAAAGCAGTTTGTAATTCTTGAAAGAGGAACTGATTTGTATTGTGTGTGTGTGTATATATATATATATATAAAAAAAAAAAAAAACCAACCACACACTACACTGAAGGGGACAATACCAAGGTTGAGAGACCTAAAATTAGACTTTGGAGCTCTGCTGTCATTGGCAGTGGTGTGCGTGCGTATGCATTGTACCAGGCCTTTGCTCTACCTCTTCCATTCTTGTGAAATGAACTCTAAAAAGCCTGTTTTCCTTGAAAAATACAGCAATTTCAAGTTAGCAAATATCTCTAATACTATGCTTTGCTGGCCTTGGTGAATAGATTTCCCTCCTCCCAAAACTTCCCTGTCAACGGTGCTTTAACAGTGCACAAACAAACTTGTGCTCTTTCATAAGCCATTAAGAAGCACATGGCAGAAATTGCATAAGAAATATATATAGTGTGTTTTGTATACATATAAGCAAGTAAAACTGTCCTACAATGGTGGCTGAAGTAATTCAAAGGATATTTGATTTAAGATTTGTATTTTTCTGTTTTGAAAGAAAGCTAATGAACATCCATCCATCCTACAGAACAGATAACAGTAGATCAGGGGTTCTCAAACTCAGTGTCGGGACCCCTCAGGGGGTCGCAAAATTATTACATGGTGGATCATGAGCTGTCAGCCTCCACCCCAAACTCTGCTTTGCCTCCAGCACTTATAATAATGTTAAATATAAAAAAATGATTTTTTAATTTATAATGGGGGGGGGGTCACACTCAGAGGCTTGCTATGTGAAAGGGGTCACCAATACAAAAGTT
Source organism: Eretmochelys imbricata (assembly GCF_965152235.1). Classification (NCBI taxonomy): domain Eukaryota; kingdom Metazoa; phylum Chordata; order Testudines; family Cheloniidae; genus Eretmochelys; species Eretmochelys imbricata. Next base: position 24,482,872 of record NC_135574.1, read on the forward strand.
TGAGAACCACTGCAGTAGATGGTACTTAGTCATAGCAAAGTGTAATGGAGGTACTCCTGTGCTCCTCCTAGTGGCTAGGTGTGGCAATGCAGGCCTTGGTGGGTTTTCAGCAGCTTGGTCCCCCACCCGAGTAACAAAGTCCAAATGACGCCCCCTTCGGGGTTAGTAAAGAGTTCAACACAGTGTCAGTCTGCCCTCACCAGGGTGTTTACCCCCGGCTCTTGGAACCTTTAAATTCAGCCCTTCACTCAGGTGTCTAAACAACCCTTGTCCCCTTCCCACGGCTTAGGTCACTTTTCCAGTGAGGGAACCCAGGTCTACCCACTACTTCAGATTCCAACCCAGGGACCCTATAAAACAGCAGCCATTTACTGCTCCCTTCAGTTAGTTGCTGTTATTTCCCTGGGCCTCTTCCCACATGGCCCCTCTAGCTTCACCCCTGATCTTAGGGTTAATGTTCTCAGGTCCTCTCTCATCTCCTTTCACCAACCCAGCCCAGCCCCACCAGGAACTGAACTGATAAGGTCCTGCTGCTCCTTTCATCTGAGCCAGCTGGGCTCTGATTGGCTGCATCCATGCAGCCTCTCTAGGGAGGCCGCACCGACTGTTGTGGCCCCTTTCCTGGGGCAGGGTGTAGGAGGACTGCAGGACCTCCAGCAGGGCGACCGAGAGCCTGGTACACCCCGTCACATGAAGTAACAGGGATAACTTAGTCATAAGTTAGCTTAGTCAAATATTGCAACCACATTCAATATCTTTGAGGACCATATTGTATTAAGTTTAAGTATCACTGAGGGCCAGGGATTGTATACAACTCCAGGAGGAAGAGTTAGCACAGTTCCTTCAATAAGGTGGTTAAGGTGAAGCACATAGCTCAGAGGTCCCCAAACTGTGGGGTGTGCCCCTCTAGGTGGGCTCAGAGGGGGTGCGGAGGGAGTGCCATCCAACCCCTCCTCACCCCCAGCTCTGCTCTGGTCCCGCCCGCAGACCCATTCCCAGCTCCCACCCCCAGCCATTGGTCGCAGCTCTGTTCCTGGCCCAAGGCTGATCCAGCAAATAGACAGGACATTCTGCCCAAGGGCGGACGGGGGACAACGATGATGACGTGGGGAACACTTCCATAAGCGTTGGAAAGACTTGAGCCTTGTAAGGTCCTCTAAGACTGATGGGTGACCACTGATAAGCTCTTAGAATGTGTATAGGAATTTTTATTGGTTTCAATATGCTTTCTCTGCAATGCTTTTACCTGAAGAACAAATGTGTGGTAACTTGTAACTGCTGGCAATACACTACTTTTAGCCCTTGGAGAAAGAGCAACACACAGATGCTGGGCTTTTTGGCAGAGTGCCTTGCTGAGGATATCACAGATATTATAATGGGAGTGGACAAGGGTCCCTGGCCAGAACAGATGATAGCTGGAGACCAGAGAGCTGACTGGATACTCCTAGAGTGCACCACAGAGTGGGGACACAGGTGCAGTTACCCTAAAACTGTGACAGGTTAGATTTTGATCTCAGTTGCTTCCAAGCAACCCCTACTGTAACCAACAGGATGGGGGTCTGCATGGGTTCAACTGAGAGCAGAATGTGTCGTAGAAGGTCAAATTTAGACCTTATAGGATTTCTGAACACAGAAAGCCACATTAATGCTACAAAAGCAGCGTTTCTATTTGTTTGTCAAGGTTCCTCCCCCACTCTGAACTCTAGGGTACAGATGTGGGGACCTGCATGAAAACCTCCTAAGCTTACTTTTACCAGCTTAGGTTAAAACTTCCCCAAGGTACAAATTAATTTTATCCTTTGTCCTTGGAATAACCACTGCCACCACCAAACTCTAACTGGGTTTACTGGGAAACGTAGTTTGGACACGTCTTTCCCCCCCAAAATCCTCCCAACTCTCGCACCCCACTTCCTGGGAAGGGTTTGGTAAAAATCCTCACCAATTTGCATAGGTGACCACAGACCCAAACCCTTGGATCTGAGACCAATGAAAAAGCATTCCGTTTTCTTACAAGAAGACTTTTAATAGAAATAGAAGTAGATAGAAGTAAAGGAATCACCCCTGTAAAATCAGGATGGTAGATACCTTACAGGGTAATTAGATTCAAAACATAGAGAATCCCTCTAGGCAAAACCTTAAGTTACAAAAAAGACACACAGACAGAAATAGTCATTCTATTCAGCACAATTCTTTTCTCAGCCATTTAAAGAAATCATAATCTAATGCATACCTATCTAGATTACTTACTAAAAGTTCTAAGACTCCATTCCTGGTCTATCCCCGGCAAAGCAGCATACCAACAGACACAGACCCTTTGTTTCTCTCCCTCCTCCCAGCTTTTGAAAGTATCTTGTCTCCTCATTGGTCATTTTGGTCAGGTGCCAGCGAGGTTACCTTTAGCTTCTTAGCCCTTTACAGGTGAGAGGATTTTTCCTCTGGCCAGGACGGATTTTAAAGGGGTTTACCCTTCCCTTTACATTTATAACACGCCCCCCAAATCTCAGCTAGGGTGAAACACTGGCTGGGATTTCTTCCTGGAGCTCTAGGAAAAACAGAGTTAATAAGACACATGCATCTCTAAATATACTACCAAGTACATAAAGACTAACAATATTTTCCACATCTCAAGGACGATTTTAACCAGTTGATTCTGGGAAACTTTCACAGGAGAGTGCATCAGCCACTTTGTTAGAAGCTCCTGAGATGTGTTGGATGTCGAAATCAAAATCTTGGAGAGCTAAACTCCACCGAAGAAGTTTTTTTGTTATTTTCTTTGACAGTGTGAAGCCACTTCAGTGCAGCATGGTCTGTTTGCAGGTGGAAATGCCGTCCCCAAACATAGGGGCGTAGCTTTTCCAGAGCGTAGACAATGGCGTAACATTCTTTTTCACTGACTGACCAGTTGCTTTCCCTCTCAGACAGTTTTTTGCTGAGAAACACTACAGGGTGGAATTCTTGATTAGGTCCTTTCTGCATTAAAACTGCTCCCACACCACGCTCGGACGCATCTGTGGTTACTAGGAACGGTTTGTCAAAGTCTGGGGCCCTTAGTACAGGGTCAGACATGAGTGTCGCTTTCTGGGGCCCTTAGTACAGGGTCAGACATGAGTGTCGCTTAAAGGCCTTCTGACACTTTTCGGTCCACTGAACAGCATTTGGCTGTTTCTTTTTGGTTAGGTCTGTCAGTGGGGCGGCGATTTGGCTGTAGTGCAGTACAAATCGTCTGTAATAACCGGCCAAGCCTAAGAAGGATTGAACCTGTTTCTTTGACTTTGGGACAGGCCACTTTTGGATAGCATCCACTTTTTCCTGTAGGGGGCTGATAATTCCTTGACCCACTTGGTGTCCAAGGTAAGTCACTCTGTTTAGGCCTATTTGACACTTCTTAGCCTTAACAGTTAGTCCTGCCTCCCTTATGCACTCAAGGACTTTTTGCAGATGTTCCAGGTGGTCTGCCCAGGAATCTGAAAATATGGCCACATTGTCAAGGTAGGCGACTGCATATTCTCCTAATCCCACTAGGAGACCATCTACAAGTCTTTGGAAGGTGGCGGGTGCATTTCGCAGCCCGAAAGGGAGTACATTAAATTCATACAGCCCGAGATGTGTGGTGAACGCTGACCTTTCCTTGGCAGATTCATCTAGCGGTACCTGCCAGTACCCCTTGGTTAAGTCCAAGGTAGAGATGAACTGGGCCCGTCCCAGTTTCTCTAATAGTTCACCTGTGCGGGGCATTGGATAGTTGTCTGGGCGAGTTACAGCATTTAGCTTACGGTAGTCCACGCAAAAACGTAATTCCCCATCTGGTATGGGAACTAGAACCACTGGAGATGCCCATGCACTTCCAGAGGGGCGGATTACACCCATCTGTAACATATCCTGGATCTCCCGTTCTATAGCAGTTTTAGCTTGAGGAGACACCCGGTAAGGTTGGACTTTAATTGGGCGAGCATTACCTGTGTCAATGGAGTGGTATGCCCGTTCAGTCAGTCCTGGGGTGGCTGAGAACGTTGGCGCGTACCTAGTGCATAGCTCCTTGATCTGCTGTCGCTGCATACGCCCAAGGGTCATGGAGAGGTTCACCTCTTCCACACCACCAGCACTTTTCCCTTCGTAGTAGACACCTTCAGGCCACTCAGCGTCATCTCCTCCCTGGGCTGTAAACTGACAAACCTTTAATTCTCTGGAATAAAAGGGCTTTAGAGAATTAATATGGTACACCTTAGGCTTTCGGTTGGTAGTGGGGAATGCTATGAGATAATTAACAGCTCCCAGGCGCTCCTGGACCGTGAATGGCCCTTCCCACGATGCTTCCATTTTATGGGCCTGGAGTGCCTTTAAGACCATGACCTGGTCCCCTACTTTGAAGGAATGCTCTCTGGCATGTTTATCATACCAGGTTTTTTGCTCTTTTTGAGAATCCTGTAAGTTTTCTTTAGCAAGGGCTAAAGAGGTTCGGAGGGTGTTTTGTAGGTTGGTTACAAAGTCCAGAATGTTAGTTCCTGGAGAAAGTGTAAATCCCTCCCATTGCTGCTTCACCAACTGTAATGGCCCCTTAACCTCACGGCCATATACAAGTTCAAATGGGGAAAACCCTAAACTGGGATGTGGTACAGCTCTGTAGGCAAAGAGCAACTGCTGCAACACTAGGTCCCAATCATTGGAGTGCTCACTTACGAATTTACGTATCATGGCCCCCAAAGTTCTATTAAACTTCTCCACCATGCCATTTGTTTGATGGTGGTAAGGAGTGGCAACCAAGTGATTTACCCCATGAGCTTCCCAAAGGTTTTCCATGGTTCCTGCCAGGAAATTAGTCTCTGCATCTGTGAGGATGTCGGAGGGCCAACCTACCCTGGCAAAAATGTCTGCTAGCGCCTGGCACACACTTTTAGCCCTGGTGTTGCTTAGAGCTAATGCTTCCGGCCATCGGGTGGCAAAATCCATGAAAGTCAGTATGTACTGCTTTCCTCTGGGTATCTTTTTCGGAAAAGGACCCAGAATATCCACAGCTACTCGCTGAAATGGAACTTCAATGATGGGGAGTGGCTGGAGAGGGGCTTTGACCAGGTCTTGGGGTTTTCCCACTCTTTGGCATACTTCACAAGACCGGACATAGGTAGAAACATCCTTGCCCATTCCCTCCCAGTGGAATGACCCCCCCCCCAAACCGTCTTTGGTCCTGTTCACCCCAGCATGGCCACTAGGGTGATCGTGGGCTAAGCTCAAGAGCTTGGCCCAGTATTTAGTTGGAACTACCAACTGTCTCTGAGGATGCCAGTCTTCCTGGTGTCCACCAGAATGAGTTTCCTTGTATAAAAGTCCTCTTTCTACAACAAACCTGGATCGATTAGAAGAGCTGAGAGGCGGTGGGTTGCTCCGTGCCGCCGTCCAAGCTCTCTGGAGGCTTTCACCTGCTTCCTGTTCAGTCTGGAACTGTTCCCTTGATGCTGGAGACATCAGTTCCTCATTGGATTGTGGACCTATGCTTGGTCCCTCTGGAAGCGATGTAGGGGATGGGGCTGTTTCCGTTGACTGTGAACCGCTTTCCGCTGGTGCACTATGTTGGGATTCAGGCTCCGACTGAGCCTCTTGTGTAGGGTTATCGGCTGCTGCCGGTTCAGGTTTGGTGGGGCCCTCTGGTGTTGAGGTTGCAAGTACTGGATTCAGTGCTGGCAATGGGTCTGGTTTTGGTTGTTCAGCTGGTTCTGGTTCTGGGATTGGTTCCGTCTGGGTCTCTGGGACTGCATCCACTACTGCTGTTGCAGACATTGGCTTGGGGTCCGGGTCCATCACCTCTGACCGGGTCCTGATAGAAGTTTCCGGAACAGAGCTAGGCCTCACGGCTTGTTTAGTCTGGCTATGGGTGACCATTCCGACCCTCTTGGCCCGCTTCACATGACTGGCCAAGTCTTCTCCCAACAGCATGGGGATGGGATAATCATCATAGACTGCAAAAGTCCATGTTCCTGACCAGCCCTGGTACTGGACAGGCAACTTGGCTGTAGGCAAATTGAAAGAGTTGGACTTGAAGGGTTGAATCGTCACTTGGATCTCTGGGTTGATTAAATTGGGGTCCACTAAGGAAGCATGGATAGCTGACACTTGTGCTCCGGTGTCCCTCCACGCGGTGACCTTCTTCCCGCCCACACTCACAGTTTCCCTCCGCTCCAAGGGTATCTGGAAGGTATCTGGGCCTGCGGACCTCTGGTGTGATCCCGGTGCAATGAACTGTAATCTGTTGGGGTTCTTGGGGCAGTTGGCCTTTACATGCCCAAGCTCGTTACATTTAAAACATTGTCCAGCTGACGGTTCACTAGGGTGAGGTGGGTTGCTGGAGAACGGGGTGGTGGGACAATAAGGGGTCTGGAGGGTTCTTTAGGAGGTAGATGGAGCTTTGGGCGGCCCCCGGTGATAGGGTGTGGTCTGGGGTTGTCCCTTCTGGTCTCCGCTCCAACTGCGACCTGTTTTCTTCTTCTCGGCCACCTCCACCCATCTGGCTCCAATCTCTCCTGCCTCGATTACAGTTTTGGGCTTCCCGTCTAGGATGTATCTTTCTATTTCCTCAGGAACACCCTCTAAGAATTGTTCCATTTGCATTAAGAAGGGCAAATTTACTGGAGATTTAACACTTGCTGCTGATATCCAGGCATCCCAATGTTTCACAATGTGGTAGGCATGTTGGGTAAATGACACGTCTGGTTTCCATCTTAGGGCTCTGAACCTCCGACGAGACTGCTCGGGTGTTATCCCCATTCTGACTCTCGCCTTGGATTTAAACAGTTCATATTTGTTCATGTGTTCTTTAGGCATTTCAGCTGCCACCTCAGCTAAGGGTCCACTGAGCTTCAGCCTCAGCTCTACCATGTATTGGTCAGTAGAGATGTTGTACCCAAGGCAGGCCCTTTCGAAGTTTTCTAGGAAGGCCAGTATCATCGCCTGCCTTGTAGGTGGGGAACTTTCTGGGATGGGGAGTGGTACCTGGAGAAGGATTGCTAGGGTTTGTTGGTATATTCTGCTGAGCCTTTACCTTCTCCATCTCCAGTGCATGCTTCCTCTCTTTTTCCCTCTCCTCCTCCACATGCTTCCTCTCTTCTTCCACATGCTTCCTCTCTTCTTCCTTCTCCTCCTTCTTCAGCCGCATGAGTTCTATCTGTCTTTCATGTTCCCTTTGTTTTTCCTTAGCCTGAAATCTGGCTAATTCCAGCTTTTGTTGAGCCATGGATTTTGTCATCCTAACCTCTCTGTTTTTAACTAACTTTACACCCGAGGTTTAGAAATAAACAAACAAAACTTGGCTGTAAAATTTTGCTGTGCTGGAATAGAATACCTATTCTCTGATAGTGATTGTCAGCCTACAGAAAAAGACAATTCCCTTGTCTCTGCTCTGGCCCCAAATCAAAGCAAAAAACCTCCAACTACTTGGAAACCTGCTTACCAGCAGCCCAAAGGAAAAAAAAAATTCCTTTTCAAACTTGTGCTCCTTGTAAAAAAAAATCAAAATCCTAAAAAAAAAAAAAAAAGCCGTTGCCACTTTTGTCTCCAGGCAAATGGGTAGAACACCCCCCCCCCCATTTACTTTTAGGGGAAAAAAAACTCTTCTGGTTTGGAAGACTGTGAATTTCCCTGCAGGAGTTAAGTACCCTGCCTCCAGGCAAAGAAAACCTGCAATTCACAAAGATAATCCCCTTTTGTCTTTCCTTTGGCTCCAAAGCAGAGAAAAAACAAGCTGCTTTCAGTTTCAGCTGCTTTCTGGACCTCTTTTCCAGCAGCCCCAAAGGAAAAAAATATTTCCTTTTTAAAATCTGTATTTCTAGTTCAAAAAATCTCAAATTGATCTCAAAATGATTTCAGGTTAATCCCACCACTCTGCCACCATGTCAAGGTTCCTCCCCCACTCTGAACTCTAGGGTACAGATGTGGGGACCTGCATGAAAACCTCCTAAGCTTACTTTTACCAGCTTAGGTTAAAACTTCCCCAAGGTACAAATTAATTTTATCCTTTGTCCTTGGAATATCCACTGCCACCACCAAACTCTAACTGGGTTTACTGGGAAACATAGTTTGGACACATCTTTCCCCCCCAAAATCCTCCCAACTCTTGCACCCCACTTCCTGGGAAGGGTTTGGTAAAAATCCTCACCAATTTGCATAGGTGACCACAGACCCAAACCCTTGGATCTGAGACCAATGAAAAAGCATTCCGTTTTCTTACAAGAAGACTTTTAATAGAAATAGAAGTAGATAGAAGTAAAGGAATCACCCCTGTAAAATCAGGATGGTAGATACCTTACAGGGTAATTAGATTCAAAACATAGAGAATCCCTCTAGGCAAAACCTTAAGTTACAAAAAAGACACACAGACAGAAATAGTCATTCTATTCAGCACAATTCTTTTCTCAGCCATTTAAAGAAATCATAATCTAACGCATACCTATCTAGATTACTAACTAAAAGTTCTAAGACTCCATTCCTGGTCTATCCCCGGCAAAGCAGCATACCAACAGACACAGACCCTTTGTTTCTCTCCCTCCTCCCAGCTTTTGAAAGTATCTTGTCTCCTCATTGGTCATTTTGGTCAGGTGCCAGCGAGGTTACCTTTAGCTTCTTAGCCCTTTACAGGTGAGAGGATTTTTCCTCTGGAGGAGGAAATTTAAAGGGGTTTACCCTTCCCTTTACATTTATGACAGTTCCCTATGCAGAACTCTCCAAGGAGAGCACGAGTAATCTCTGTGAGATATGGAGTGGCTAAACCAGAGAACTCCACACCAAATCTGCGGGTGCTGCCCTCAGCTCCAAGCCTCTCCAAAGTTTGTAACATGGAGGAAAATAAGACAGAAGCCTGAATTTAGCCCCATAATGTGTGATTATTCACAAGACAATACACACTACTGTGAGAGGGGGATTTTATTATTAGTTAACCTTGTCTGAGCCGAAAGGCAAAAGTAGTTTAGGCTGAATACCATATGTTGCCTTATGGCTGAAACCTTCCCCTCCTGTTAGAAAGAAGGCCTCTTTCTAACTCCCTGTGCTATATAGTTTGGTTGCCTGAACTGGGAAGAAACATTTACACTAAAAAATTTTATCTGTTCCCCTGGAATCTAATGGAGGAGCCATTATATTTGGTTTCCCTGGATCTTGTTGTAGTTTTTCTAACTGTGCAGTATTTCTCAGTCAATCTATAAAGCCTTTTGTTTAGAGGGTTCAAGTGACTGTAACACTAGCTACTGCATTAAAGAAAACTTAAGCTGTTGCTTGTGTACTAGTCATTCCAAATGTTGCCTTTTGGTGTTTCAGGAGAACACATGAAACTGGAAGTGAATAGTCAGAGTAGTCCAGTTTCAACAAATGTTCAAGCCCAGCTGTTGGGAGTTGCTTCATGGGTGCTAGCCTAAATTTATATCCCTATCAATAGCTCAGTTACTTAATGTCTGTATAGCACTATGATATAAATACTAAATGCTATATCTAGGACCTGGGTACCATGGCAACCAAGTGCTCTTTAAATACCTACCTAGCTAAAATTAGATTAGCTAAAAATGCTTAGTAGCATTTTATCACTATACCTAAATTACAATATAAGGAATACGTATAAGTAATGCAGCAATTATTTACCTCTCCTAAAATGTCAGAGTGGATCTCCAGTGTATTACTTGCACTGCTGCTGAAGACCTTGTTATGGCCTTGGGCACTGAATCAAATAGTGATTTTTTTTTTCTGTTAGAGGACTGTGGCAAAGTATATTCCTAGTGCTATTAGACTAAGTAAAGAGGTGAATAGTTGTTAGTGGCCAGAGTAGGTACCAATGACAGTTGAGAAACTGCTGGTCCCAAAACGTGATTCAAGGCACATCAGTGAGCAGCCTGTAGCCAATTCCCTGTAAAAGAAATACCCTTCTTAGTTCAACATCTAGAAGCAATGTGGATACTTAATTTTACTGCAGTTCAATATTTTCAGTTTTTTCTAACTTTTTCTCACCCAATAAGAAAATACACATGTGCTTTGTCGAGCAGTAATGTCCCCAGGTCATACAGTGCGCATCAGACAGTTTGCAGGGAAAGAACTCAGGGATGGAGAACAATTCATCTTAATATTACCAAAATTTAAATAGACACACCGGCTGTTCCCTGATTCACTGAGACCCTGTAGTGTGCAAAATCATCCTCCCCAAAACAGCATCCGGGTAGACTTTCAAAGCCAATGTGCAGTATTTTTCAAAGGAATGCATGGATAGCGAGGAGGCTGACTTGCAGATTTCTTCTTAAGTAGTGTATCATTCCACTCAAGATGCTGCTACCACTCCTAGGGAATAGGACTGTCAACTTTCTAACAGCAAAAACCCAAATACCCCAGCCCCGCCCCTTCACAGAGTCCATGCCCATGCCCCACCCCTTCTCTGAGGCTCCACCCCACTCGCTTCATCTCCCCTTCCTCTGTCACTCACTCTCCCCCACCCTCACTCACTTTCACTGGGTTGGGACAGGCGGTTGGGGGGCATGAGGGTTCTGGCTGGGGGTGTGGGTTCTGGGTGGGGCCAGAAATGAGGGGTTCAGAATCCAGGGTCCCTTTTCGACTGGGTGTTCCGCTTCACCTAGGGTGGAAGGTGAACTCTGCAGAGGCACCTCTGAACTCTGGGTCTGCACTGACCAAGGACAGCAACTGTGAGTGGGGTGAAGAGAAGGGATGGGCATGTTAATGGGTCTTTTGGGTTGCTGGACTTAAGAACCTGAGGGGAAAAGGACACTGTCCAACTTTCTTGGGGTGGGTCTTTTGCCCAAATTAATGCCAAGTTACTCCTCTCCTTCTATTAAAAGTTTATTTTCTACACTCAGATTCTGTGCTGGTGAGTGGGGAAGTATTGCCTCTTAGAGGCGCCCAGGGGTGGTGTGTAATTTTCCCAGGTTGCTGGGTGGGTGCTTGAGCCAGTTCTGTGTTGCATCGATGGAAAGGAACCCCTAGATATTGAACCCAGCCCTGGTTGCTCCTGGCTCCAGCTGGCAGAATGGTTACATAGCTATAGACCTGTTAAATGGCAAAGCGTTGCTTGGGAGGTGCAAATGGAAAGGAACAGCTATTTAAGCCCCTATGAACAGGGCATAAATGATGTGAGCCGTTTGGGTTCTCAGATAAATTGGACACCCACTCTCAGTGGTCTGCTGGATCTTTGGCTCTTTGTCTTCCTTCAGTGGCCTTGCACTTGGAAACAGAGGACCCATTGTTGGATCAGAGGTCACCAGCAGTGATTGAAGTAGGTTCACTAGGCTTGATGGTAGTGATATTTTCCTTGGACAAACTGCTCTTGGACTGCTGCTTCACCAGCTCTTTGCAGCAGCAGAAGAAGAAAGGTGGCACTTGCCACTTTCCTGCTGGAGCTAACTCCCTTTCTAGCATGACCTGGTCTGGCTACCTACTGGCCCAGGGAAGGGAAGGCTTGAAAATGTCTTCCTGGGCAATGCAGTGAAGAGAGCTGCCCCAGACCACAAAACCAGCAGAGCTCACTATCCATGTACTCTGTCTAGGAAGAGCTGCAGAAGAAGCAGATTTTCCAGTTAGGCTTCTCTGTTTATCTGCTATGCTGGGATCAAGCAGAGACATGCCAAGCCATGTGCTGCTGCAGTGCCTCAGGAAGAAATGAAATCCAAGAGTCAAGTGACTCAGCCCCTTTGAACACCTAGAAGATCTGATTTAGTTCCAGCCAAATTGAAATCCATTTCCACCAGAAATGTAACTTTTAGGCTTTTATTTAGTTTAGAACTGCTTGAGATCCAACAACTGTAACTGTAAAAGTAGAACAAAACAGGAGGGCTCTTCTTTTCATGAAAAAATTGTCCTTTTTATTGATTAGCTCTAATAACATATTTTTGTAAATGTTTTTTCAATGGTTTAGCCATCCTTCCACTGTCTCACCCATTCCCTCCTGAAATAAGCTGGAACAGATAATAGCTCCTATTGCCAACTATTTTATTACAGTGACAAATCTCAGGCACTCCCCACGGATTAGCCAGAAGGTGACTAACTATGCCCACGAAAGCTTATGCTTTAATAAATTTGTCAGTCTCTAAGGTGCCACAAGTACTCCTGTTCTTTTTGCATGTACGGACTAACACGGCTGCTACTCTGAAACCTGTAACTATGCCTGGTTATTGGGCTGCACTCTGAAGTGTTCCTTTCTCATGATTTCCCTTTCCTTTATTCATGCTGAAACAGATACCTTGATACATCTTTTATGATACCCAAGGGGAGAACTATTTGTAAAGCGCATATTGCCACAAAGTCTGCCTGGCACGCAATCCAGCTATACAGTGCATGAGAGTTCTGCCATGTATGTATTCTGTCATGAAGAACACAAATGAGAACAGACTTGTTGCTGGTTTTTCCACAGATGGCTACTGTTTTCAAACTCAAATGAGAAAATAACCTGGGACCTCATTGTTCCTCCACTGTACTTTATAAACCATTGGTGTATGGACAATTTTCATGCAGAGACAAGATGGCTGAGATAGTATCTCTTATTGGACCAACTTCTGTATGTGAGAGAGACAAGCTTTCGAGCCTGAAGAAGCACTCTATATAGGGTTGCCAACCATCCAGGATTGTCCTGGTGTCTCCAGGAATTAAAGATTAATCTTATCATGTGATGAAGCCTCCAGGGATACATCCAACCAAAATTAGCAATCCTAGCTCTATGTAACCTCGAGAGCTTGTCTTTCTCGTCAACAGAAGTTGGTCCAATAAAAGATATTACCTCATCCATCTTGTCTGTCTCTCTAATCCCTGGAACCAACATGGCTACAAAGCACTGCATCCAGTCATTTGTGAGTGATAAACTCTGCTTTTATTCTACCATTGTACCATAGACCTAACTAGGAAAAAAACCAAAGGAACTCCAAAACAAAAGGCAGTAAAAAAGAATCTACGGACAGACCAGTGTTTGAGCCTACATGGAACAGCTGGTTTTGTAATTCAGTGATAGTGAGGATATCTACCTCCTACACTATCTCTAAAGAGTCCAACTGCTATCCCAGTAGCACATTTCTGCACAAGTTCTCGTATTATTATTATCAATAAGACCCATTGTGAGATCTCAGTGGATGTACCACAAAATCTTGTGCAAGATGTGGAAATTCCAGTTGATTTTACTTTATAGAGTAATGGTCCTCGTATTTTGGCATATCTTTAGATCATGCTTTAAACAACTTCTTTGTACTGAACACGTATGATTTTGCCTAGAAGTATTTTTAACATGATTGTCTTCAATTTTATGAAAAGAATTACATTGTGTTTATATTTTCAAATAGATGGTGGGATAATATTACCCACTACCCATGAAACCTTGATTTGAAAAAAATACAGGGTGGGGACTCAAACATTAATATCAGCTTTGACATAGGGTACCCCAAAGTAGCATGGGGTCAATATGGTTTGAAATAGCTTAGCTGAAACAATCATATAACTCTTGCTGTGCTGGTACTCTGAAAGGTAAAAGAGAAAAGGTTTTCTAAAAGTGCATAATAGTATATAGCACCAGACTGAAAAGCAGAGTAATTGAATTGGCTTCCTGTTTTGAACTCCAGATTTCATTCCGAAAAGCCCCTTTTCAAATACTAGCCTTTTTATTGTATTATCCTTGAGATGTGTTTTTGCAAGATACACAGGCTACCAAAATATATAAAGGGACAATGTAAACTACAAATCCACACAATTTCAAAATGGAATTAAGAATAAATTCAGTTACTACACCTGTCTCTGGGTCCTTTCTGCCAATTGCTGGTGTCTTACAATCAAATTTTACAAATTTTTAAAATGTTTTGATTCCTTCACCTCTGTGACTACTGGAAAGACCCACACGAATGACAGACAAGACTAACTGATTATACACGGGAAACAGTTAAACTATCTACACACATAGTGCTGACAAAAGTACATATGAAACAAAAGACAAGAGAGAAAATATTTCCTTCTCTAAGCTCTTTCAGTTACACTAATCTTAGAGGTTATTTGTAACAATAGTTGGCAAAATACTGCAGACAAAAGGGTGATTTAAACTGACAGAGTCCGTGTAAATACAATGGAGCAAATCCTCAGCAGGTGTAAATTGGAATAGGTCCATTGACATCAGTTCAATGGAGCCGTTCCGACCTAATACCAGCAGAGAATCTGGGCCACAATACTTTAAATATTAGCTTTATTTCATTATGTGTATCCATACATACCGTACAACACAGACATTTTCCCTTATAGGGCCTGATCCAAAGCCCACTGAAGTCACTGAAAATCTTTGAGTTCAGATCACGTATATACAGCATATCTTTCTGGCAACACATTTGACTTTCACTTCATAACTGAGTACCATTACATTTTCTTAAACTACATCTATAAGTAATCCAAATAATAAATCTGTGTTGTTAACGTATTAAGTCTTTGTATATCTATTCTCGGGGTCATTGCTGATTTAGATTGCTCCAGGGAGAGGTAAAAGCAAACATATTGGAAAGGATATTTCACTATCATCATGCTGTGTATTTGAGACTTCATAGTTTAGGTTTAAGTTAATTATATATGTTTATGTGTTTTTTATGTGTTTTTTGTACTTTTAAAGTTTTTAAGTACTTTGTACTTTGTGTTTTATCTAAAAAAGTTACAATTAATGTTTTACACTTACAAAAGAAAATTAAACTAACAACATAACAATCCTAATTATTTAAACTCCAAGTATAAAATGCTAAGAATTTTCCATATTTTTTCATTTATATGAACTACTCCCATGATTAGTCTTATGGGACTAGTCTCCTCAGTAAGAATTTCCAGGATTCGGCCCCTTGTAGCTGACAAATGAAATAGTGTTCAAATTCCAATCATTTTATACTTTCATTTCAAATAAATTGATTCATATTGTCAAAGAATGTTGAGATCCTCCCACAAAAGGAACTATATAGTGATTGTCACAGTTTCAGGATATCTGCACCTGTATTCTTCCTCCCACCATCCCTTCCATGGTCCACTCCAGCCAGGTCTCAGGATTCCAGCTATCACCTGTCTCTGGCCAACTCCCTTCTGACCAGAGGTAGGGAGCCCCTTGCCTTACACTGTGATATCCCCAGCAAACCCATCTATCTAAAGGCCAGTACCTATGCTTTGCTTTCAGTCCAGCGTCTGTGGTTAACATTTCTCCAGGTGCTATAACAGTAGTTACCTGTTCCCACACAGCTCTTTCTATGCAAGCACATTTATTCTTCAGCTAAATGCATTACACAGAAAACATAATAAAAACAATAAATGTTCTGACACACATGCTACAAGCTTACGAGTGGTCACCCATTAGTCTTATGTGGCCCTAGTAGCCCAAGGTCTTTCCAACCCTTTTGCAGGGGTTCGGGCCCTTGGACAGACCGTCCTTTCTGTTTGCTGGATCAGGAAGAAGGGCTCAGGTTAGTTCAAGTTCATCCTTTTATACCAAAAGCCCTTTTATTGTTTCCTAGTCTCTGAAAAACGCAGTCTGAACCAGTATATGGATGGAATGTCTCTAGAGTTTTTTTCATCTCGGTCCCTTAAGGGCCGAGGACATACTGGATGCTTCCTGGAGCAGCGCAGAGCCAGAGCAGACAGGGAGCCTGCCTTAACCCCGCTGCACCACTGACCGGGAGCCGCCTGAGGTAAGCGCTGCCCAGACGGAGCCCGCACCCTGAACCCCCACCCACACCCTAACCCCCTGACCCAGTCCAGAGCCCCCTCTCGCACCCTGAACCCCTAATTTCTGGCCCCACCCTGAAGCCTGCACCCCTAGCTGGAGCCCTCACCCCCTCCTGCACTCCAACCCCCGCCCCAGCCCAATGGAAGTGAGTGAGGGTGTGGGAGAGCGAGTTACTGGAGGGGGGGAGCTGGAGTGAGTGGGGGCGGGGCCTCAGAGAAGGGGTGGGGTAGGCGGCAGAGAAGGGTGTTCAGTTTTGTGCAATTATAAAGTTGGCAACCCTACCTGAATTAAAATTTCTATCTAAGTTTCAAACAGAGATGCTTGACACTTAGCTGAAATTGAAATGCAGTCTCAAGGTAAGAAAGTCAAGCTGAGTTTGCTGTTATCTGCTTATTCACAGCGCTGTCATCTTGGATTTCATGTCAAGATGGGGATGCTGTGAATAAGGTCATGTCAAGTTCTAGAAATTTACCAGCAATACTACAGGTGTATTATCCCTCTCATAACTGTCATGAAGAATGAAGCATAAACAACAGAAAGTGGATTCAAATGCAACAGGGTTAGAAATGTGTGTTATTTAAATTCTTCAAAATTAGGACCCGATCATAACAGTGTTGTACTGCTATAAAAGCAAGACTGTAACAGCAATATAAACAATCATAAGATCAATTAATCCTGAGACTTACTGATGACAGACCTATAAAGGCTATCCAATGCAGTGTTGTTCCCCACAGTACATTCTTCAGCCCATTTCTGAGTCTAGTTTCAAACGTTTCAAGTATTGGAACTTACACAGTTTAATAAATGGCTCTGGCCCGAATCCTGTAAGGAGCTCCAAACCAGACACATACCCTCAATGCACACAGAGCTCAGTTGATAAATTGGAGCATATGTATGGAAATGTGTCCTGACATTCAGCCAAAATATTCCTCCACTCACCTTCATATCATTATTCCCAGATGATTTGTACCACCTTAATTTCTCTCCATTCTCTAGGATCTACATCCTTCATCTATTTATGAGTGTTCATGTCATTCATGCACAGACACACACACGTTTTATCATGATTTACCTAACTAGTTATTGTAATCTTTTCACAAAAATCCATTAATCCCCTCAGCCCTTAAATCAATTCGTTTCTCTTCTCTGATATAGCCTAGCATTACTCTGACATTTAAGAATACCGATTAAATGGGGAGAAGCTGTTCAGCTGGAAATGGCAAGAATCAGCTACATCTTTACTAACGTTCCGTTTCCCAACACGTACTTTGAGACTCCTTAGATTTATCCTTCTTCTGCTCCAACAGTTATTTTCTCTACAACATCTACAAAATTCATCTTTTTTTCTCTGTCTCTCTATGGTAAAATTCATTTCTATACTTGGTAACTTCCTACCTCAAACTAGTCTAACCTTCTCCTTTTTAGCCTCCCTATCTTCTCTCTCTGTCTCCTTCATTCTGTTCAGTATACTATAACCCAAATCATCTTTCTCTTCTATCATCCTCATTATACGTTCCTGTGGCACTCTATGCTTCAAAGCAGCATCCTGGAACGCCCATATTCACCACTGTCATATAATTATGATACTTTTGTACAAAGTATGCCTTATGAGGTATCATTTTAAAAGTTTTGATCTCTTGAACATTAATATCCTTTTGGATTGTATGTGCTATCGTTGCATGGGAAGTTATGAAGTTTTACTATGTGTGTGTTACTGAAATATATTGTGAGGTTGGGAACTCCCACAAGCAGCCTTTCAGACACAACAATGGGGCAGCCAGACACTGCTGATATCCCATTAAAGGAATCCACACTCCTAAGGACTGTCCCAGGAACTATATACAATGGAGACTTCTCAGAGATAGCACGTAGACAATGGAGACTACTTGACTCACATCACAGCAAAGGGTCTTTCCAGCAAGCTGGAAGAAACTATAAAAGAGAAGTGACCTCATCACTTGGCCTCTCTCCCACCACAATTCAACACCTGGAAACATGTCTGGAGGACAAAGACTGAACTGGGAAGGTAGTCCCAGGCTGAAGGAAAGTTCCAGGCTGAGTATGGGGGATCAGTAGCCTGCTTGTATTATCAGGGTGAGACACTGCTTGAGTCAAATCCTGTCAAGTTTATAGAACTGATTGTGATTTTACTTTTAATTCATAGGTAACCAACTTTGATCTGTAAGCTTGCTACTTATAATAACTTAAAATCTATCTTTCTGTAGTTAATAAATCTGTTTTCTATTTTACTTAAAACAGTGCGTGGATCACTATTTTTACACAAAATAGGGGATGGATCACTTGATGATTATCTTTTCTGTTCATTCCCTCTGAAGCACCGGGCATTGGCCACTTTGGGAAGACAGGATAATGGGTTGGATGGACATTCGGTCTCACCCCGTATGGCCATTCTTATGTTCTTACTTTGGTTGAAGTGCTTGGAAAATCTGTTCAGTTTGCAAGGGCTGGTGCATGTCCACTTTCCTTTGTAGAAGTGATGGACTGGGTAATAAACTTACACTGGTTAGGCTTCCGACCAGGGCAAGATGGTACAGCTCCGGGGTGCACGGCTGGGGAGCTGGAGCCTCTCTATGGTTGGTTCATGAGAGGCTGGAAAAAGCATTCATGTAACTCAGTTGGGTATGACCCTGCCTGTGGATGTCTGTGTAAGTGCAGTACCTGGAGAGGTTTATAGCTTGTCACAGCATCACAGTGTGAGGGAGCCCAGATTGGTGGCACAGAGGGCTCACTGGTACCCCAGTTCCAGGTTGTACCCTGGGGGAACCTGTCACAGTTCCCCTTTCTTATTCTCTACACTGGCTCCCCCTCTTCTTACACAGTCATTTTAAGCATCCACTCTGCAGCTTTAAAGTTCTCACAACTCTGATCTTGTCTACATCACTGACATGATTTCTGATTACACCACTTCCTACTACCCAAGTGTCTGCTCCTTATAGGAAAAACTCAAATATGGATCTGAAATCTGCAGCTCAGGCCCATCTCTACTAGGACCAATTTCTTAATCATTGACATCAAGCAATTTCACTCCTTCCTTCCACTTGCTCCTAGAATCCAGCTATAGCTGCTATGCCTGGGTGTGTTAACAAACCCATGCAACTCCATTGCCCACTATTGTGTTCCTTTTATTTCATTGTACTAGTTGTGTCTTCAGTATGAATGCCGGTAAAAACAACGATCTTGTATTTTGCTTTTGGTATGTGTATACATACTATTGCTACAGATACAGTACTGAATACATAACACAAATTTTGCTTAATCTCTTACTAATTTGGTTAGATATTGAGACTCGGGAAGGCAGCAGGATATTTTTAAATGGAGACCAAGATGTACAGAAACAAAAGAGATACCATCAATTTTGTTTGCCCAACAGGAAAGAAAACCTGCCTACTTCTACAGGTGCTATATCTCATGGGGATATTCTGAATGCCTTAATGCAGTGGTTTTCAACCTGTGGTCTGTGGATCCCTGGAGGTCCGCAGGCTATGTCTAGGGAGTCCGTGAAAGACTGTTGTTACCATAGAACAGGGGTTTCCAATCTGTGGTCCACGGACCTCTGGGCATCCGCAGACTATGTCTAGGATTTCCAAAGAGGTCTGCACCTCTCTTCAAAATGTTTTACAGGTCTGCAAATGAAAAAAGGTTGAAAACCACTGCCTTAGTGGAAAAACTACATAAAAAGATAAGACTGTTATTAACTGCTGCTTTCGAATTAGCTGAACCAAATAAACAAATAAATTCATAAACTGGGAAGGAGGACAGAGTATGCAGAAGTATGTTAATTTTTTCATGAAACTTCAGACATTAACGAGACAGGCTTAGTTCAAGCCCTGGTGAGTAATATCTATGCTTAAATATTAGACTGTGGGGATTTACTGGATATTGTATTGTGGCTATTACAATCCCTAGCTGTTGCTCTGACCTATCTTTATAAAGCTATTCTGAAAGTTTCATGAACCTTCTCTTATCTCTGTAGAAAAGATGACATTAATGCATTGTTATTGTTAATTATTTATATATATTGCTGTTAGTATATGTACAACTGTACAAGAGGTGAAATGTGTCAAACAAGTAACAGGACCCTGTTTTCAACACCTGGCGGTTTAAAGGCATGAAGTGGAATTTTCAAAATCATTTACATGACTTAAGGAGTACAAGCCCCATTGAAACTCATCAGCACCACCCCAGTTTTCAAAACCATAAAAGGGTGTTTTCAGGCTTTCACATAATCAAAAAAGATTGAGGTAAAACTGCTTCTACTGTTGATTTTAATTTTACCCTATATACGTCTCCCCTCTTCCCAAAATTAAAAGAATAAACCAAAAATGTAATGGGGTGTTTGACAGTCAAATATATATTTATATATATTCATATATATTACTTATTTAACAGGAATTTCTAGTATACCCTGCAGAAATTCAGCACTGTGTAAGGCTACTGCTTCTCAATTGCTTGTAGTTATATACTGTAAATATTTTAAATTCAGTGAAAAAACATTTAAAGGTTCTATTAATCTAAAGTAACATAGCTCATAAATAATTTCAGTTAACTTACAAACAGATCTTGGTTTATTCTTGTTCAAAGAGAGCAGGATGTGCTTTGTGACCAAAGAACATACATTACTGCATTTTATTACCTAACTAACAATGTAAACACTATGGTATTGAGAGGTAGATACATGCCGACAAGCAGACACTTGATCCTAATACAATGAAAAGAAATAGATAATATGTTGTGCTAGGTCATTATAGCATTTTAAACCTTTTATTTTCCTCTTCATACCATGCCACTGTTCTGTACTTGAAAGCCAGCAGAAGTCAATGGGAATCCAGGCTCTAATCCTGCCATCAGCTCTATACCTGCAGACTCTTGCATTCATGTGGAGCTCCACAAGAGTTATTTCGACTTCACACAAGTGCAAGACTTGGCCATGCACATCAAATTGCAGGAGCAGAGCTTTTGAATGTACCTCAATATCAGCAGGGGCCCACTGAACTATGTATAGATATATTAGATCATTGGTTCTCACACTGGGAGTCGGGACCCTCAGGGGGTCGCAAGGTCATTACATGGGGGGTTGCGAGCTGTCAGCCTCCACCCCAAACCCCACTTTGCCTCCAGCATTTATAATAGTGTTAAATATACTAAAAAGTGTTTGTAATTGATAGCCGGGGTCGCACTCAGAGGCTTGCTATGTGAAAGGGGTCTCCAGTACAACAGTTTGAGAACCACTGGAGTAGCTAGACAGAAGGCAGTAGTACCTGAACTTCTGACATTGTACTCTGGTTCAGGAGCAGCCCTTCTGAAGACAACAGCAGTATACAGAACAATTTGTAAAAAAAAAAAAACCCAACAACAACAACAACAACAGAAACCTGCTCTTCAAATATATTTTAGTTATACAGAAGCTGGATTCAGTCCCTGCTCCCAAATATGAATTGTCCTAATATAATTCCATGGAATCCTTGGATATATTTTTTATTTTCATACTATTATTAACTGTGATTATATATCATCATGTTATATATGAATATTTACATAGCACGTAAATGTACCTATCGTAGTACTTTACAGAACATATAAACAGACAATCCAAAAAGATTGTAATCTTAAGGCATATAGTTGAGACAGGGAGGAAAGAAAAGGAACAATTAAGAGAGGAGATGCAGAAGAATGTACAGATCAAGAGGGGATGAGATGAGGCAGAGGCAATCCTGAAAATTCCAAGTTAGATCTCAGTGTAACTATGTGAGAATCTTGAATGAGTAATGTTACTCTCTTACCCATGTGGAATTTGTGTATGTATGTATTTAATATGTATGCATTCCAGTAGCAATTGTCATGTGCGAGGTATTGGCCCCTCACAGAAGAAGACACAGTTCCTGGCCCCCAAAATCAGTTTAAAAAAATAAGAAAAAGCTTTACGCTAAATAACTAGCCCAGTGCTTGTCTCATGTACTCAGAGCACACCCCCACATATGTGGATGCTCTTCTTGTAAGCTTTAATGTAAAAAAATACAGGTACGTGATGATCCACTCAAATATCTGAGGAGGAAAATAGTCTACTATTATCGTCTACTTCTTTGGGCACTTGGATATGACACTGATACAATAGGCACATTAGAAATACCCTAGATAGACAAAATAAGACATGTCAGTGGTTTTCCATCTTTTCTATATTGGGACCACCTTCTCATCTAGCTGGGATCTAGCAGGGATGCACTTTCCATTCAGTAATATGGGAAAGAGGGTGGTTGTGACCCTTTGACAACTGATCCCCCGGTTAAGAATCCATGAGATAAACTTTTTTTAAAGATCAAAAATAGACAAGACATACAGACTCCAAGGGCCAAAAGTGTGTGGTAAACTACATGCACACTTTTTCACACACTCAATGTGCACGCATGCTACGGGCCTGATCCCAAGCCCATTGAAGTCAACAGCCATTGGATCATGCCCAAGGATCCTGATCCATCCAGACAGATGCCAAAGTGTATGTGCAATTTAGTTAATGTGCATTTGACAATTTGGCCCTGTCTGTCTAAAACATTTTGTTACAAATGAACAAAAATATTTACAATAAATTTTATCCCTTTTGACCTCCTTGTAAAAATCAACTATATCACCTTAAATTTTAATTCTCAAACTAGATTCTAGTTCCAAGCATCCATGGTTTCGCATTTAATTTAGAGTTAGAATCACAGGACTGGAAGGGACCTCAAACGGTCATCTAGTCCAGTCCCCTGACTAATAAGTATTATCTAGACCATCTTTGACAAGTGTTTGTCTAACCTGCTCTTAAAAATCTCCAATGATAGAGATTCCTCAACCTCCCTATGCAGTTTAGACCAACCTAAACTTCTCTTGCTGCAATTTAAGGCCATTGCTTCCTGTCCTATCCTCAGAGGCTAAGAAGAACAATTTTTCTCCCTCTTCTGTGTAACAACCTTTTATGTACTTAAAAACTGTTATCATGTCCCCTCTCAGTCTTCTCTTTTCCAGACTAAACAAACCCAATTTTTTCAATCTTCCCTCATAAGTCATGTTTTCTAGACCTTTAATCATTTTTGTTGCTCTTCTCTGGACTTTCTCCAGTTTGTCTGCATCTTTCCTGAAATGTGGCACCCAGAACTGGACACAATACTCCAGTTGACGCTTAATCAACATGGAGTACAGCAGAAGAATTACTTCTCATGTCTTGCTTACAAATACTCTGCCAATACATCTCAGAATGATGTTCGCTTTTTTTGCAACAGTGTTACACTGTTGACTCACATTTAGCTTGCGGTCCACTATGACCCCCAGATCCTTTTCCGCAGGACTCCTTCCTAGGCAGTCATTTCCCATTTTGTATGTGTGCAACTGATTGTTTTTTCTTAAGTGGAGTACTTTGCATTTGTCCTTATTGAATTTCACCCAATTTACTTCAGACCATTTTTCCAGTTTGTCCAGATCATTTTGAATTATAATTCTATCCTCCAAAGCACTTGCAATTCCTCCCAGCTTGGTATCATCCGCAAACTTTATAAGTGTACTCTCTATGCCATTATCTAACTCCCTGATGAAGATATTGAGCTGAAGCGGACCCAGAACTGCTCCCTGCAGAACCCCACTCATTATGCCTTTCCAGCATGACTGTGAACCACTGATGATTACTCTCTGGGAACGGTTTTCCAAACAGCTATGCACCCACCTCATAGTAGCTCCATCTAGGTTGCATTTCCCTAGTTTGTTTATGAGAAGGTCATGCGAAACAGTATCAAAAGCTTATAGAAGTCTTTTCCAAGAGAGGGGAAAAAAGCTCCACAGAGTTCCTTAATGTCTCTACTCATGTATATAATTTGAATAATATGCATATAAAATTAATTTTTGGTACCACTTACCAATATACAGCATATGTTCTGCTGTAATGAAACAACATTATCCAATCAGATATGTGCTGGTTAGTTAGTAATCCTCCTAAAGAATAATTTTTGGGCAATGTTAGCCACATTGGATATTTAGTAGCTATTAATTCTAGTGACTAGCCACGCAGATTTGAGATGGACTAATGTTATATTTTATTAATTCCTCCAATTACATCATGAACAAACTAGTATCCTTTTACATATTTGCATCATTCCATCAAAAACCATGTGGAATAATCCCTAAAAGCCTCCTATGTTAAACAGTATCTCTTCTTTCATTGTTTATAAGCCTTTCAGTAGCTTTATATTCCATCTAAACTATACCAATAAAAAGAATATAAATATACGTCTTGTGTTCTGAACTATCAACTTTTATAAACAAGATGTTCTAATTTTAAATTACTCTCTTCTGGATTAAATACATAGATATTCTCAAGGTCCACAAAGAAGATATCCTTTAAATTGTATTTAGTACCATTTAATATGGAATGATTTAACTTTTCTTCTGGATTAAAAATATTTTTATTAAGTATGTGGAACTGATCCTTTATTAAATTATTCATTTCCAGTAATGCACTATCATAAGTGTAATTACTTCTTAAAATATTGAAATCAAGTTATAGATGCTTTACAAAGTCTGTGTTTAATAAGTGGCGTGGTTAAGTTTAATTTAAAAAAAATTACTTTGGGGAATGGCTAGCTCAAGGACTGGTAATGGAATATAGAACCTGGAAATGAGATATAAATGTTGAACAGTGAGGGTAATTAAACATTGGCACAGATTGCTAAGGGATGTGGTAATTCTCTATCATCTGGAGTCTTTAAAATCGAGACTGGATTTTTTTTTCTAAAATATATGCTCTAATTCAACCAAAAGTTATTGGGCTAGATATAGGAATCGCTGAGTGAAATTCTATGGCCTGTGTAATGTAGCTGGTCAGAGTAAATGATCATATTGGTCCATTCTAACTGTAACAATCTTATGACTCAAAAACCTTTTCTCTCTAGGTCACTACATAAAGTCAGCAATGATCGAAAGCCATTATCATCAAAAGGATGAGTAGGGCCCCTATATAAACTAGTCTAAAAATTACTAAAATCACCATTACAGCTGACATCCTTACTGGCAGTTTAAAAGAACAACTGCATGTCAGCTTAAACCAATGCAGCAGAGTAGATACACTCCCTCACAGTTAAAACAATCAAGTTAATTCCATTAATTAATATTGGACTGACTGATTTATCTAATGCAAACAGAGCCTACACTAAATAGTCAGAGAGACTCTGGCCTTGACTACACTCCAGAGTTTTGTCAACGCAAGTTACACCGATGATCAAAAACTAGTATAATTACATCACTTGTGCATGTTCACACAACACTCCTTCTGTCAGCAGATAGCACTGACAGAGAGACCAGTGCACTGCCAGTAGCTATCCCACTGTGCTATCCACCACCTTCAGCAGCTAGGAGTTGTGGGAAGGCAGAATGCATCACAGCACTTGATGGGTGTGGGCTCAATGTCCCATAATGCAGTTTTTTCCATCCCATCATTCCATGGGTCTCTGACAGTTTTGTGGCATTTTTCAATGGCCCCGCTTACTGTGCGCCAGCCATCTCTGTATGAAAGGATGGATCCTGCACTGCTCTCTCCTATTGTGGTCACTGTTATGAACACATCGCAGCTGGTCATTCAGTATATCATGAGCACCCAATCTGAACAGGAATCAGAGGTGCCTGACCTGCCGTGTGCCATGGAAAGAAACAACACCAGATTACTTTTGGCATTCGGCAGCTGCACATGGCAGATCATGGCTTTTGGACTCGGGAAACAAGCACTGAGGGGTGGGATCGTATCGTTATGCAAGTCTGGGATGATAAGTAGTGGCTGCAGAACTTTCAGATGCAGAAAGCCACCTTCCTGGAACTGTATACGGTGCTTGCCCCAGCACTGTGGTGCAAGGGCACAAAAATGAGAGCTGCCCTCTCAGTGGAGAAGCATGTGGCGATCACAGTGTGAAAGTTGGCAACTCCAGACTGCTACCAGACAGTTGTGAATCAGTTTGTAGTCAGGAAGTCCACCATTGGGGCTGCGTTAACCCAAGTGTGCAGGGCCATTAATCACATCCTGCTATGAAGGACTGTGACTCTTGGCAATGTGCATGAAATAGTGGATGGCTTTGCGGCAATAGGATTCCCTAACTTCAGTGGAGCAACAGATGGCACACATATCCCAATTTTGGCTCCAGACCATCCTGTGATGGAGTACATCAATACAAAGGGGTACTTCTATATGGTATTGCAGGTGCTTGTGGATGACCATGGCCACTTCACTAACATCAGTGCATGGTGGTCTGGAAAGGTGCATGATGCATGTATCTTTGGGAACACTGGCCTGCACTGAAAGTTGCAAGCAGGGACTTTTTTTCCAGACCAGAAGATTCCAATGGGGGATACTGAAATGCCCACAGTGATCCTGGGAGACCCAGCTGACCCCTTACTCCCATGACTCATGAAACCTTACACAGGAAATCTGGACTGCAGCAAGGAGCGCTTCAACAATAGGCTGAGCAGGTGCAGAATGACTGTAGAATGTGTCTTTGGCAGATTAAAAGCTCATTGGCACTGCCTTTATGGCAGGCTAGACCTAAATGAGGAAAATATTCCCATGGTCATAGCAGCCTACTGTGCATTCCATAATATTTGTGAGGTTAAGGTTGAAAGGTTTCCTCCAGGGTGGAGCATGGAGGCAGATCTCCTGGCAGCCGATTTTGAGCAACCAGATACCAGGGCTATTAGAGGGGCACAATGTGGGGGGGGAGGGAGCTATTCGAATCAGGGAGGCTTTGAGGCACCATTTTGACAATGAGCTCCAGTAAGGTGTCTTTCTATATAGCACTCTGCCATGCTTTAACTTGCCATCTTGCATGAAAATTTTGATGATTCCTGACCATGATATGTACTCAACAAATGATCAAATTGCCACTGTGTACCCATTCCAGCAGCAATGACCATATGTAGGAGACAAAGACTGGTTATCTTTAAGAGAGTATGTTTTTATTAAATACCAATTAACAACACTCACAAAAGGCTTGGTGGGAAAGGAGATAACAATGAAGGGCAGTGTAGGCTCTATAGTTGTGTGTAACTCCAGCTATTATTTTGGAAGCTGTCCAATGGGGTGGAGTGAACAGGGTACCAAGATAGGCAGGGAAGTTGCAAGGAATATGTGGGAGGAGTTTGCGGAGATCATGGAAAGTAGTTCCCTATTGGCTGCAGGGGGGCTGAGCATGCATGAATTCTGCCTGTAGTGTGATTAGGGACTTCAACATCTCCATTTGCTTCTCCATCACTTTTATCATCTGCTCCTGGACCATTAAAATTCGCTACTGGCTCTCCTTTCTGTTGTGCCTGTCTATTTAATCATTTTCTTTTGAAGTCTCTCTCTATGCCCTGCGTTCTTGTTTTTCAGCCTCTGATGCTTGCAGCACCTCTCAAAACATGCACTCCTTGCTCCTCCTTGGTTGCTTCCTTATCTGGCAGAGGTGCTCCGCCCATGTATTGGAGGTTCCCCTGAACACCACATCTGCAGAAACACAAGAAACAATAAACAGAAGCATGATTGTTAGTGCACACACAGCATCAAATCATTATAGTAAAATGCACCTTTTTAAAAATATGAATCAGCTTCTCCTTGTCCTTTGGCAAGCACACAGCTTGGCGAAAGCCCTAAACATGGTGAGTCCATGGGAGGGAGGTGGGGTCAAGATGGGGCAAAGAAACTTGGTGTTTTTTTAAGGGGATCACTGCAGTGACTAGGGACAATATTGTAAATTCTGCCACCCTTTCGCACAGGCAGGGGTCATTGAAGGTCTCTTTCCTGAAGGTAAGCAAGGATGCAAGGGTGCATCTCCTTCACGCGTGCAGCTTCAGACCTGCTCCCTATGCTGCTCACCTGTGTGCTGCTTTGGTCCCAGCACAAGCGATTGCCGATTGGTGCAGGAAAGTTCCCTAAAACGAGTGAAGGAACAAAGCCAAGGAACCTTCGGCAGAGGATTCGCGAGTATGTCCAGGAAAGTTTCTTAGATATCTCTCTGGAGGATTCCCATGAAACCTTGGTGTGCATTAACATGCTGTTCCGCTGTACCGCTTAGCTGCACAGTGGAATGTGAAGCACAGGCTAACACAGCTAGTCTTGTACATTTTTATCCCTTCACCCACTTCTAGAATATACAAAGCAAAGAACAGTTCATATAACCGAGCAGCATCAACTCAAAAAGATCACTTACCAAAGCTCGCCTCTCCCGCATCATGTGCACCAGAGATAGACTGCTGGGACCAGCTAGACCGCTCCGGAGAGGGAAAAAATGCTGACACGCCACATATCTGGAAGACCCTGCTGTGTGATCCACTTCATTTTCCAACTCAACCACCTTGTCCACAACTTCGTTTTCTAAGTTGAGTCCGCAGACTGCTGTCTCCAGCCCTGCCAAAGTATCCACTGGACTCTTGGCGGTGGAGGTGGGGTCGCCGCCAAGGAGGGTATCCAGCTCTTAATAGAAGCGGCAGAATCTTCGGCCAGCACCAGAATGATGGTTTGACTCCCTGCCTTCTGGTACACCTGCCTCAACTCCTTTATCTCCACTTGGCACTGATGTGTGTCCCATTCGTAGCCCTTATCCAACATACCACAAGAAATCCCATCGTAGGTATAGAAGTTCCTACAGCTGGAGTGGAGCTGGGATTGCACAGCCTCCTCTCCCTACCATATCAGCAGCTCCAACAACTCAGCTGTACTCCAAGCAGGAGAGCGTTTCCTTCATTGAGCTGCCATGGTCAGCTGGGAAGACGCAACGTGAGCTGTCCACGCCAAGCAAACAGGAAGTGGAATTTCAAAAATTCCCAGGCCTTTAAAGGAGGAGGGGCAGAAGTCTGTGTACCTGGATGCAGGGCAGCAGAGTTCGAACTACTGACCACAGCAGTCAGGATGGGCACTGTGGGACACCTTCTGGAGGCCATGTAAAGCGACATAACCAAGCGCAGTGTCTACACTAATGCTTTGTCGATATAACTTTGCCGCAAAAAACTGTATGGCTCTCATTGAGGTGGCTTTATTTTGTCGGCAAAGCAAGGGAGTTTTGTCAGCAAAAAGCACACTGCAGTGTGTACATCTCCACTGATTTGTCAATGAAAGCTGACTTTTGTCGACAAAACTCTCTAGTGTAGACAAGGCCTCTACTCCTCTCTAATGCCTACCACTTATTCCTGCCAGTGTGGAAGCATGTTGCTGGGGCATTATGGGAGCTTTGCAATGCCACTGCCTATATCTCACTGTGGCTTTTGGGGTGTATAGAGGACTTCAGTTTCTAGGGCTACCTATCAGATATCTTTGAAAAACACTAAATTTATGTAAAGGGAAAATGTACAACCTTTTTTTGGTTTTGTGAGTGTTGGGGTGGAGGGGAAAGGAAAGATATTTCTAACTACAACTGTCTGACAAATAAGAGAACAGCTATAATTAGATAATCCAAGGTGTCAAATAAGGTGTAGGATCTACTAACAAACCACATACTGTAATTCACTGTGATACAGGCTTTTTGCCACAAGAAACCACAACCCCCACTAACTAAATGGGAATGACATGTACACATGAAATACAATCCTGCTCCCATTAAAATAAATGGGAAAACTCCCACCGAGTTCATTGTGAACAGAAGGGGAGCATGAAAGTGAATCTTTCATAGGATCCCATGGTATTTATTGAACCTTATAATGGATTTCTGTGAAAACACTGATATTGTTTTGAATTAATCATCCATTAAAAAATCACAGTAGCACTAACTCTAATCACAGAAACAGCTTTCAGAAGAGCTAGGTGTTTTAAAATGCATTTTTTTCTTGAAGGAAATTATTCAGCTACCATTATCTCAATAAATTACATCAGCTAAAGTGTAACAAAGTCTTGTTCCTGCAAATACCTGAACTTGGCTAACTTAGCCCAAATTCTTCTGTTTGTTCTATACAGGCTTGGTTCCAAAAAGTTACTTACGTGGGGTCTGTTGTGGGCAGAATTGTTTAATTGATGGTCAAATATATTCAGACACCAAGATATAATTGTCTACTATGTTTCTGGCGCCAGAATTTGAGACAGTATTATTTTTAGCACAATAGACTTATTTATTTCTAATTACTTATGTGAAAATTATTTACTTGAGGTCAATTCTGAATTTCTTATTTTAGCTAGAATAATCTGTTCCCTAGCCTCCTCAGAAAAGTAACCACTAGAAAGACTGCTGGATATCTTTATATGCTTATTTTTAAATGTGTGTTAATTTAAAAGTTTCAGTGCAAAAGAACATCATATCACTCCTACCCTTGCCACAACTTTCCACTTCCCAGTGAGCAAAACACCTCTCCTCTCCTCCAACTCCCTCCTTAAACACCATTTATTTTGCTAAGTCTTCCAGCTATGAGATCACCACTGACAATTTGCCTCACTTCTCACATTTCTATTATTATCCCATGGACCATATTGATATGGAATAGATTGAAATGTCCTCAGGATTGTCTTTGCTGTAAAGTTTTAAAATAATAATTATTAACATGTATCAAACAGCAATACTAATCATATGGATATGGAGCACTGTCTGGAGAATTTGGATTCCATAAACAAGAACAATTATTTCAGCAGTTGGTGACAGCCATGTTCTTGCTCCCATATGTTTCATTCTGTTTAAAGGGCATTGCACCCATTTTTTCTCAGACTCTGACATTCTTGGCACTCTGAAATTTCAAAAGATAATAAGCACCTTTCTACATGAATGAGCTCAGGAGTTTGAACTAAGATGGCAACATGAGTGTTTTCCCATGCCTTGCCAGTGGTAGCATCCTACCCAAAACGTCATCTTTGCAGCTGTTCCTGTACACAGCATTTCTCTAGCTTACAATTTCTTTTCACTATGCTGCTGCTCTACCCAGTACTCCTGGGCTAATGCCATGTGCAGAAGTTACAGCACAGGGCATGTATTTTCAGTTTAATGAGGGAAAATAAACAGTGAAGAGCACAGGAGAGAGCGAATATGAAGAAGCAAATAGGACTAATGCATGCAAAATCTGGAAGGGAAGGAACAAAGCTACAGTGGAAAGAGGGCAAAGAAATAAACAGAATGTGAAGTCATGTGAGACACAAATGCAGGAGTAACAGACACACATGTGAAAGGTGCAGATGCAATAATCTGATGGCACCATAACAAACTGCAGGACTAAATTTCAGTCAGTGACGATTGGGATTAGGAGCTCTGCAGAGGGATCACCCTGTTCTCTAACAACCGTAGGCTAAATTGAAGAACTAGGCAGAGTAAAAGTCACCATGATGCAAGACCTCTGCAATAGGATTCCTTTAAGACAGCTCTAAAAAGGAAGGGGAGAGTAGACATTTAGTCCAGTCCACACTGACAAAACAATGAAGTATAAAAAGTGAGTTTAAAAACCATACTCAAGCTGTTTTAAAACACCATAGGCAAGAGACAGGACAAAATGGAAAGAAGAGGGTTGCAACATTTCATGATATGTGACAGATACCGGTATTTACAATTCTAATTATGTTTAAAACAAGCTTACCCATTAAATCTAATTTCTAATTGCCCCGCTTCCATAATTAAATCAAATGTAATGTATGTTGTTATTTTAATCATGGTTATAGGCTGATCTTGCATTCTTTGCACAGCCAAAACACCTGTTAAAATCAAAGGGAGTTTCAACTGCTTAAGGCATACAGAATTGGGTCCATTATTATGAATGTGAGAAAAAGATAAATGTACACACTGCATATTGTATCTATAACTATCTTTCTACCTCTCTTTGTATAAATGATTTGATTTCAATCAGGGATACAAAATATAACAAAATTAGAATCCCAAAATAAAAAAATAAACAAGTGAAAATTTGATGAATGGAGCTGGAAGATCTGAAATAATAAGATACAAAAATGAATAAGCGGAAAATTCGAAGACAATGTGTTTAAAAAAAAACAATAACGTTATTGGCCAGGAATTTTCTCTATGAAAGTTCTAAAATTTAATTTATTTAGGTTTACTTACCTAAAATGATAAGGAAGCAAAATTTCTGCACATAGGGAGCATATGGACTTAGATCTAGGTCCTGCTCACTGCTATACTGGGGGTGAAGCTGTTATAGAGAACAAGCTGCAGGGAAGTATCACTCCAAAGCACTTAAGAAAGCAAAAGGGAGAAAGGTGTGGTGTCACGGCTACAGGTGATGCAGACTACACACCAGGCCCTCAAGAGGATATGGTCTGCTAGCTAGAAGGCACATATAGTCCTACAGCCAGCTAGTATATATGCTACAGATGCAGGATGTTGTATCCTGGGGCACTTCCAACTCATTTCAGCAACCAAAGTGAGCCCTGTGGTGATTCCCCTATCATGCCTATCCATAGGAATTCTACCCTGGCCACCAGGATTCCAACAGCAGCAAACTCATCGGCTACTGTCTTTCTTACACTGTACCCATCCACCTAGGCAACTTGTCTTGCAGCTCTGGCCAGGGCAAGATTTGACATCTTGTTTGTATTATATAAACAGGAAGATGTCAAGTTGTGCCTTTTTTTCTTCATAGATTTACACAAACAGATTGGGGGTGGGGAGAGGGAATGAAAACGTTTCTGACATTTGCTTTTACAGTACTACGGTTATGTAACACTGTGACAAACTAAACACCGAAAAGGCTAAGTACCATGACAAATTACCACAGTCCCAGGCTTTGAATCTGCTTATCAAACTAGAGAACATCTTAATAGATTTATAAGCAACGTACTAGTAAAGTGTGAAGACATTTTGATGTTTATTCTATGATTAGCTATTCCATTCATTAAATATATTTTTGACGCATATGTGGGATCTATGTATACTGACTTACATCTGCACAAACAAAATCCAAGCAGCCAAAATCTACTTGGTTTACCTCAGTACTCCCTTCCCCCCAGACACACACATACACAGACTACTTCTAAAAAACAAAGGTAAAAAATGACAGGTGTAGTTATATGTCAAGGCATACAGCTGTATATGTTTAAAAGCTAAGACCATTCAAAACAAGAATTATATTCACAGTCCTGCTCCTGCTGAAGTCTATAGCAGAACTCCCATTGAATTCAATGGGAGCAGGAGCACGCCTTTTTTAAAAGGTGAGTATTGTATAATGAAAATTAAAGACATTTTTAATTTTTTTTCTTAACAGTGACAGCAACTCAGACTACTTTATAAATTTATTTATTTATTGAGAGAGCTGTGAATGGAAGGAGAAAAGTAATAAAAGTATGAATTAACTCAGTCCCCAAAACTTAAAATGGATAATGCAGAAGGCTTTTCAATGGAACTGATATTGCTAAACTGTATTCTTTACAAACACATACTGTCAAAGAAGCCATAGTATGAATAGCTGTATACATCTGAGAGCTTGCCATAGAAACAAACGGCTGTGTAAACAATATATTTTGAAGGGGCTGATAAGAATAAATTTTACGAAGATCAAGGTTGTTTTCACACCTTTCTGTTGCTCTGGTTTGTCTAGATTTTGTTGTGTATTCTGCCTAATAAATGCATTGCTTTTACTACTTAGTCTTATGTATAAATGGCCACTGATGATTCTTCTAGCTCAGCAATTTAATACAAGAGCAGAATTCAGATCCGCAAAAATGTTTGCTATAAAATGTTACCACTGTGGCTACTGAAATCATTAGGAAAGGGCCTCTATCTTTGAATATATCTTTTACATGAACATCTTTGCAACAGCATAGCATTCATACATTGATTCAATATTTCACTAACTCACCATGTCACAAGCCTGAAAATAATCATGTTTCATTTGTAATTAAAAATGGGTAGCTCTTTGGACACTGGCCCCCTTAAAAATGTCATACTCTTATCTAAAAGGTTTCCTCTTCATTAAAAAAATTTGCATATCCTGATCCCCCTAATTCCTCCAATAGCCTTACTACAAAATCTTTAGATTCTAAATTAATTCTGAAATCAATACCTTTAAATTATCTCTCGATAGCAGATGGGAGCTTGAGGCCACCTTCGAGAGGGGAGAAGATTTTTGCAGTGGGGGACTGACAGCTCGAAGGCAGCCGTAAAAGGAAGATCGCTTTCCACAACCCCACAAAACATACCCAGCTGGGGCTGTTTTCAGGTGCCCCCCAGGGTCTGACTTTCAACAGACTTTGATGAGTAGGAAGCAGGCTGCTCAGCATGCGATGCCCCTCGGCAGGCAAAAATCCGCCCACTCCGCAGGGGGCTGGGGAGAGCGCCCGCCTGGAGGAGGACCCCAGCGGGATCGGTTTAGGGCCTCCCCCCGCCGTGCCAATTACCGCCGCGGATTCAGTGCAGCTACATAATGTTAGGGTGCGCCCCACCATGATCCTCACGCACCGGCCCCCAGCCCCGCATCGCCGGGAAACAGAAAGGCGCATGGAGCACCTCCGCCTCCTGCACTCAGGACCACGTTCCGCAGGGCCACATCTCCAACAGCTTATGAGTCAATGGGCTGTGAGGCGCAGCGACAAAGCAGGGAAGCGCAGTCGGTAACGGGAGACGAGCAATGGCTCGTGTTTGTGGGGTAGGAGGCAGAGGAGGGAACGGCGAGGAATCTGCAGGGTGCAGAGAATGGCCCGGAGGGTCTAATTCCTGCAGATCCAGAAGGTGCGGGAGGATCTGGTATGTGCAGAGCGGGGCCCCGGCCAAGTCTCGTGTGTGCAGAGAGAAGGCTGCAGAGGGCTCTGGTGTATGCAGAGAACGGGTTGCAAGAGGATCTGTTGTGTGCAAAGAGGGAGGCGCGGGGATCTAGTCTGTGCAGAGGGGACTACTGCGGTGGGGGGGGGGGTCCGATGTATAGAGAGAGGGGACTGCAGGGGGGATCAGGTAAGAGAAAAGAGGGAGCTGCAAGGAAAACGTGCGCAAGGAGCTGCAGTGGTGATCCAGTATGCGGAGAGGAGGTAAAGGGCGGGGGAGGCTGGTAGGTGCGAAGAGTGAGCTGCTGGGTTCTGGTGAAGGGAGGCGGGTGGTCTGGTGGGTGCACAGAGGAGGTTGCAGGGAGATCGGGTACCTGCAGAATGGAGGAGGGGTATGCAGAAGGATCTGGTATGCGCAGAGGCAATAAAGGGAAGGTAAAGTTGGTGTAGAGGGGCTTGTTGGGTTTTAGTGAGAGGTGCAGGGGGGTCGTGTGGGTGTAGAAAGGAGTTGGGGGGGAGAAACGCTAGGGAAGGACTGGCATGTATTTCTAGCAGCATCTTAAGATACTGAGGGAGGAGGGATCTCGCTCTAAACCGCTGTTGTTACGCAATGTGGAGTTTCCTCCAGAAGTGTTCAAAGTCTTCCCCCTTCTTTCTACCAAACTGTCCCCTGTATCCCATTATTCTGGATATTTCAGCTTATCCTTCTGAGCAGAATGAGACACAATTTAAAAAACCACAACTGTACTAAGCACACACAATTGTTCATGTGCTGACAAACTCCCTTTGCAATTTCAGGAATCTGCCTCTTATAGGTTGGCCAAATACCTGGGAGGGATGGAAGGAGGGGAGAAGGGAAGGTCCCACGTTTGAGGTACACCCACTCCCCGTATATGTTTCCTCTTAGCTCTCTAACTCGTTATTTTAAAACGTTTTATTCTTAAACTTCACTTTAGCTGCCCTTACCTTTCTTCCTTGTATGTACTACCTGCGCTGAGACATCCAGCCTAAATTCCCGTAGAGACTGACCTGTCCACCGTCCCTTAGCTATAAAACATGCTAGATTTCTTAATAACACAGAACACAGCAGTCAGCGACAGCAGCTTCTATGAAACCTTCTTTCTTGACTGGTTGGGTCACCGAGCAAAACGCCTCGATTCCCACACGAGTTCTGCCGATCTGCCTCAACTTGCCTCTCCTTTGTTTTGATCTCTGGAAATGAAATTCTCCTTTCGTCTCCTCTCCCTCCTTCTTCTCACGCCTTCCTTCCTGTGGGAAATGACTTGGATTGCTTTTGTTATCTCCACCCACCTCCATTTTCACCTCGTCCTATTCCCAAGTAAACAGGAACGCAGCACATCCACCGTGCAGTTTACCACATCAGAGAAGTGAGATGAGCGCGCTTATTCCAAAGCTTATTCCTGAAAATATCTTGCAGATGCACAAAAGGGTGGACGGACCACTTAAAAGAAACATCTGTCACACAAACCAAGTCTATCAAGAAAGTAATCGCAAGGATCTCTAGTAATTTGCTCTTCACAATGGGTTTGATGACCTTGCAGGGACGACTGATTTTCCTCTTAATTTTCGCATGGTCTGTTTGCACTGGAAAACATAATAACCTTTTCTCTATTGCTTTTCAAGTGATTAGAAATGTCAAAGGCTTCCGGCTATCAGCAAAACATGCCCAAACACAAATTATTAAGCGAGCGATCAATGTCTGCTTTTGATGTTGTTAGTATTTATATCATAATCAATATAGCAGGCAGTCTCTCATTTTAAAACAGGTCAAGGCAGATTGTTGTGGACACAAATTCGCTCCCTTTGGTCAATAAAAACAACAACGCACAGAAAGTATTAACAAAAGGTAAAACAATGTTACACAACTTTGCTCGTTACGATTATTTGTAAGCGCTAAAAAGAGGCAGAAAGAACCATATTGCTTTAAGCTTTTAAGTACTAACATATGGCACAAAAGCCTCCTTCTATTTCCATCCTATCCTGTTCACCCACTTTCACTAGCAGACACTTATGCCACTTTTCCGGGGTAAAAGAAATTGCACCGACAGGATGTCAGACAGTTTGACACTTTACAGCCCTCTCATTTTATCCCCCACTTCTATCAGAAACAGAACAACTTCGCCATCTGCATCTAGGGATGTATGTATGTAGGGAAAGGTTTCTATTTATAGATTTAGAAATCATATGTAGTTATACTCCCCCTCCCCCTACTGTCAAACCCCTAGCGGACTTTAAAAAGTAATCCTAATCCTTAAATATCGTGCAGGCAAACACCTCACAATTCACTTTCTCTTGTCTCCATCACGAGATGTTCGCCCCCTCATCCTTTATTGCTAGCAAACAGCAGAATAATGCAAAGCCAACAGCACTTTACTGTAACCATGCAAGTCACCGCATCCATGCAGAAGATACATCGGTGCAAGAAATTCCAACCCCATCATGAACCCTAAATTATCATCCAAGAGCAAAGGGAACACTTACAGTTTGCGTTATGTGCTGTCACCTGATGCAAAGGATAAAACTCAAAAGGGCAGATTTTTTAGAGAGAGAGAAGTATTTAATTCAGATCAATGGTGAATCGGTCCCTGCCTCTCCCGCTCTCTCTGCGGCTTAAATCCCCTTTAGAGCGCGCCTGCGAGCCCAGCAGCTGCTTCCACACGATCCTCCGCTTTGCTCTGCACTGCAGATCGGGAATCCCAGAGAAATTCAAGCTTCCCTTGCTGGATGGAGCTGCCTGCGCACGCGCTGCCCGTTCCCTGAGCCGACGGAGTGTCAGATTTTGCTCGCCGAGAGATAAGAGCATGCGCATTCACAACAGCGAGGCCGCGGCTCTGGCTTCTGCTCTCACCTGCCATCAGAGATCGGATCCCTGAGCAAAACCGCGTGTGGGGGCAGGGGACAGGGGACAGGGGAGAGGAAACGAACAAAGGGCGGGAGGGGGCGACTCAGAAAGGGAGATAAAACGGGGAAGGGAGAGTGGAGGAGCGAAAACAGAGTGACGAGATCAGTAAAACAGAGGGAAGGACAAAAAAAGGGGGAAAGAGGAGCAAAAAGATTGAGGAGGGGAAGCTGGCGGGCTACCACACTGGGGAGCGAGAAGAGAGGGGCAATCATGGAAAGACCAACAAAAACGAGGAGGACAAACGCAGGGGACAAAAATCACAACAGAGAGTGGTGCAAAAATGTATGGGGAAGAGCAAAAATTTAGGAGGAGGGAGCAGGTAAGTGCACGGGGAAAGAGTGGAAAGGAGCAAAAAAGGGAGGGTACTGAGGAGCATACCTAGAGAGGGGGCAGAGGAAAAGAAACAGGGAAGACAAGGATTAACGTAAAAGAGGGTTTTTTGGTTTTGAACATCACCTTTTCAGACTTTCTGTACACTCAATTTTTCTTTCATCTCAAAGAAATGATCAAATACTACACACAGTTGTCCATCACTGAACATTAAAATGGATGGGGAATATAGTCTGTTTTGTCCCTGAATTCTTTCAGAGGTTAAAGAAAAAAATATCGGGGCAATACATTGCTTTCACAAAAGTGCCATCTACACACCCTTTACACACATACTGGGCTGTTTTATTGCTTGTAGAGAGTGCATTGTAACTGACCGTTTATTTCCACAACAATTTCAAACTTTTTATAAGAAAATGGATGTTAGCTGACTATTTTTAGTTTAGCTAGCCATGTTCCTTCATTTAATGTGATAAACAGGTGACTGACCCCCTTCTTTATATTGTTATTAATATTAACATTAAAAAATTGTATTGCACAAGCACCTAGCGGCCAGGGCCCCTTTGTGCTAGGCAGTGTACAGACATGTAACAAAGAGACAATCCCTGCCCTGAAGGTTTTATCATCTATGGCCTTGATCCTGCAAAGATTCACAGGCTTGATTAACTTTACATAGCGTGAATAGTCCCACTGACTGTTCACAATGCATTAAATTGAGCATTCATAAATCCATTGTGTAAGACTGTAGACTACAGGTGGATACAACAAACAGACAAAGGGAGCAAAAGGAAATACCGTAATGCTAACTGTGAAAAGCACTACTCATTGGAAACCAGATGTCTGACCATTTTAGAGGTTTTTTAGGCATCACACTAGAGAAGAGTTTTAAGCAAGGATTTGAAGAAAGATATTATTATTTAATTGCACACAATTGATTTAACTGCAGTTAATAATCATTATTAATTATTACTGTTAATTTATTTGTATTGTTGAAGTGCCCAAAGGCCCAACCAAGTTCAAGGCTGAATTCTGCAAGGCATTGTACGAATACATAGGAAGATACAATACTTCCCCGTAAGAGTTTCCAGTGGATCTGATTTATGTAGCATTTTAAAAATTGTATCTTTATTTACTTTGACAATTAAAAAAAATAAAATGGGGGGGGGAGCTGAGAAAATTCCAAAACACAAAAACCACTTCAGATGACAAAGTTTACTTAGATAGCAAGATTACTTACCACATAATTTACAAAACAAAAACATTTAAAATAAGAAGAAGTAATGTTTGCAGTATTGATATAGCCATGGGGATCCCAGGATATGAACATGCTTAACAATCTGATCTATCTTGTATTTAGCTTGGACACTCTGGTTACCTTCTTCAGACCTGAGGAAGAGCACCGTCAAGCTCAAAAGCTTGTCCCTTCCACCAACAGAAGTTTGTCCAATAAAAGATATTACTTCACCCACCTTGTCTCTCTCAATAAAGAGAAATAGAATTTCATCAACTCTTGTGTTGTTTATTCACCTGCCTCAGTTAGAGCTCTCTGAAATTCCTGACATTTTTCTTTGGTCTTGATTAACTTAAATAATTTTGAATTATCTGCGCAGTTTGCCACCTCATTGCTCACTCTGATTTCCATATCCTTATAGCATGTAATAGGGAATCTTGTGGCACTGGATTGTTAACTTTTAGCCATGATGAAAATTGACCTTTTTCACTAATATTTTCTATCTTTTATCCAGTTTCTGATTCATGATACTACTTTGCCTCTCACCAGTATAACCATGTTATTATTTCTGAGTGTCCAACTTAGACACCTGAAAGGGATGTGGTGCTGAACACTCATCTTCTGAAAAATCAGGCCTCTTTTTCCATGTCTAATGTAGGCAAATAGCTAATGTGTTTTAAAACACAACCTAACATATTTTAACTAAAACAATTTTGAACTGGAGTTTGCGTATAGGGGTCCATACAAGAAAATGCCAAAACACCCATTGACTTAAAGATGGGCAGAATTTTATACATATTATAGACAGGACAAGTCATGTCATATGTTTTTAAATATGATTTGCCCTGTGTATGCGAGTTGCAAAGTCCTGTTTAAAATCATGTTAGTTAAAATATATTTGCAAACACATTTTAAAATAAAATCTGTTTTCTTTATCTAGCTATTTGCAATCTGGAGCATGCAAAATCACTAGTCACTTTTGAAAACATTAGCCCATTCTTTTATCCATAATCTTAAAATATAAATGCAACACAAAAACCTTTTTGAATAAGAAATATATGTAAATAAAATATACCTGCCAACACTACACTGATAAGCCTCAATGCAAGTCCATATGCAAATTTAATTTTTCCTTAAATCAAAACCCTAATAAACATTTCTTATTAAAATTCAAACATGCAATATTATTAATAAGAAACAGTAATAACAATCATATTACAAAAATTCTACTGTCAATCAACTAATGTATTAACTGATAATATTTACTATCTAAATATATATATGTATCCTTTAAAAGAAATAATTTACATAACAAAGTTAAGATTTCAAACAATAATAAATAGTGATAAAATAGGGCAGAGTAAGAATAAGGCGTTTGGCTTTCTGCTGCCCTCTGCCTCAGGTAGTCACTTAGAGCTTGTGGTAAATGGGTATAAAACCTTAACAGATCAGAATTTTAATATTGTACACTCACTTTGCATTCACTGTAAATGGATGCAAATGACCACACAATATGTACAGTTAGGGAGAATCAGACCCAGTGTGGACAATGTAAGATTTTTAATTTCCTTCCTATGGAGTTCTTTGATAGTGTAAATAATGCAAACCATTGTCATTTTGGACTTGTCTACATAGTGCGCCAATACACACCAGAGTGGTGTGAATTTTAATGTGTACCAATATGAAGTGCACTAACTGACCCACATAGAGCCTGCTGGCATCCACTAAACGCACACCAGAGAACTTTTTGTGGGTGCCAGTAGGGTTTACATGACTCCGTTTGCAATCCATCGGTGCACATTGCTGCACTATGCTGACAAGTCCTTAGCAACTTTATGTGGCTTTTGAAACTAAGGACCAGACTGACTACAGTGGAGCTATAGCAATTTACATTAGGTCAGGATCTGATTCAGAGTTTTTGTATTTAGTATAAATTAGAGTTTCTCATTGAACAGGAATGTGTAGGGATAGAAGCATAAATGCGAGACCAGGTGCTTATTACTTTTTTATCTTAGGTACTTATATGACCCCCATTACCATAGCATCTGATCATTTTACAATCCTTTAAAATATTATTCCTCAGATTATGCCTATGAAGTACTATGATCCCCATTTTACAGATAGTATATAATCACAGAGACACTGAGTGATAAGATCACAGAGGAAATCTGTGGTGGAGCAGGGAATGGACCCTGAGTCTCTAGAGTCCCAGGCTAATAGCCTAACTACTAGATTCTCCTTTCTCACTGTTCACTTAAACGTTCTTTCTAAAGAATATTGATAAATTATACCATTATATGAATCATTCACAAAAGTTACTCCTATCTGGAACATGCTTAGAATCATTTAGATCTGGGGTTCTCAAACTTCATTGCACCGCAACCCCCTTCTGACAACAAACATTACTGCATGACCCCAAGAGGGGGGAGCAAAGCCCACTTCGAGGTTCTGACCACAGTTTGAGAATCGCTGATTTAGATATTCTAAATAAGATGTAAAATCTAACATATTAAATTATTATGACTTTAAAACTAAACAGTTGAGACAAAATTCTCTCTTCATTAGGAAGAATGTAGCATTTCCTGATTGTCAAAAATTGCTCCATGCTGGACAAAAAAAGGACTGGTGTCAGAAGCCATATCTACTGGAGGACATAGGAGTGTGTCAGAAATTGCATCCCCTCACCTATCCAATATGCTGCACCAGAAGATGTAACATCTGCATTGTTCTCTGGCTTCTGTAATAAATTGCATCCCCTTCACCAATGCTGGGAGCTCATGAAGAGATTCAGTTTCTGCCACAGCTCTCTATTACTATTATTATTACAGTAACACATAGGTCAGAAAAAGGCCCCTTTATGCTAGGCACTGTACAGACATAATAACAGGCAGTCCCTGCCCTCTATTATCTGTCAGAAATTGCACCTTTGGATTTTGACTTTTTGAAGGAGGAGAAAAAATGTGTGAAATGTCAGAATTTGCAAAGGAGCAAAGTTTGATAGGATTACATGCTTCCTCCTCCTTTCTTCTCCCCCACCTCAACGTACAGTGCAACCCCAAGGAACTGAGACTTCAGCCATTCAAAGCTGCATTCATGAGTCTTCCAAGAGGATCTTTAGGTATTCAGGTTTCAGAGTAACAGCCGTGTTAGTCTGTATTCGCAAAAAGAAAAGGAGTACTTGTGGCACCTTAGAGACTAACCAATTTATTTGAGCATGAGCTTTCGTGAGCTACAGCTCACTTCATCGGATGCATACTGTGGAAACTGCAGCAGACTTTATATATACACAGAGAATATGAAACAATACCTCAGGACAGTGGGGTGGGAGGAGGTATTGTTTCATATTCTCTGTGTATATATAAAGTCTGCTTCAGTTTCCATGGTATGCATCCGATGAAGTGAGCTGTAGCTCACGAAAGCTCATGCTCAAATAAATTGGTTAGTCTCTAAGGTGCCACAAGTACTCCTTTTCTTTTTAGGTATTCAATCTCTCAGCAGGTAGCTTGTGGTTAATGAGGTGCTTTGCTTTGTTTTGTTTTGACTAAATCCTCCTGTTTTAACAGACACCTATAATTGCAGAGAACTTTTTAAGTGGTTACATTTCCCTTCTCAATTGTGTAGTGAACATTTGCAAGGCCCATCCACACATATGTATTGTACAGGAAGTAATAACAGATTAACTGTAACTAGAAGGAATACATATTATATCAATATACATATTTCCTAATATTCTCAAATGCATGTGATGCATTCTTAACAGTGATTTCCCTTACATTTTACTCCTTTTCCCCCTCCTTCTTGGCAGCAGTTTCTTAAGGCCAAGATTTCCTTGTCTGTTTTGCAGCAAACTGAAAGCAGCAATGCAGCTGTACAGATTGGCAAGAAGAGGCTACTTCAGGACTTTTTGACTAACCAAGGCCGCTAGCAACACACCACAGTTTGAGGGGGTGAAATCCTTGATGCTCTGGAGAAAAAAAACGTGTGTGTGACCAGTGTTATTAATTTCATTATGACTAAAGATTATGTATAATATAATCAAGAATCAACACAAATTGCGTTTGATTACATAATTACATTTTACATATATCCATGTATTTATTATTACACACATATAATTATGTAATTTTCATATTCAAATCCCTCCTAAGGATTTTCTTTTTTTACAATGACCATAAAAACTGAGGCAAAACAAATAACATTAATACTAATAATCTAAATTCTTCCCACTTCTGCTCTATTCTCAGTAGCCTTGCCCCAGCCTTGTTGCACGATTTTGGTCAGGACACAT
This sequence comes from Eretmochelys imbricata, assembly GCF_965152235.1. Lineage (NCBI taxonomy): Eukaryota > Metazoa > Chordata > Testudines > Cheloniidae > Eretmochelys > Eretmochelys imbricata. The sequence continues at coordinate 24,526,005 of NC_135574.1, forward strand.
AACCTTTCTGTGTCTGAGTTTATCCCTAGTAAATTAGGGATAATAATACTTACCTACTACTGAGGTATTTTACAAGGCTTACTTAATGGAGTGGGTACAGTTCTTTCCTACATATTTTCTGATGGCATAGAGAAACCAATTGCCTTCGTTTCACAAACATTCACTATGCCTGAGAAGAAATATGTGCAAATAGAGCAAGAAGCTCTCAGCATGATCTTTTGAATTCGGATGTTCCATTCCTATCTTATTTTACATTGCTGATGGATCATCATTACTTTCAATTCTTGGACCAAAAGATGGGATTCTGTCATTAGCTGCTGCTCTTATGCAGTTATAGTACTTGCTACTGTCAGCTCATTGCTATACTATTACATTCCTTAAAGGGACTCAGCATGACAATGCCAATGGGCTGTTGTGCCTGCCATGCCCAAGCTCCTGTCAACCCAAAGAAACTTTGGAGAAAGTATTTTATCTCAATTTGATGGACCTATTGTTAACACAGATATCAACAAAGAAACTGCTAAGGATGATGTGCTTTCTCTTGTGAAAGGAATGGTACTACAAGGTACAGTCTTGGATCATAAGAATCCCCAGTTTACACAATTTGTGTTAAATCAGTATGAATTATCTGTGAATCACAGTTGCATCTTATGAGGAATCACGTAAGTTATCATTCCAAAATTACTTCAATGTCAGGTTTTGGAGGCTCTTCAAGAAGGTCATTTTGGCATTGTATGGATGAAGACCATAGTCCAGAGTCATGTCGGGGGCCAGGGATTGACAAAAATATTGAGAGGAAAGCGAAGTGCTGTACTACGTGTCAGCAAATTCAGCATGATCCTGGCCCGGCTCATCATTACCTCAGACTCCTTGGACACATTTTCACGTGGACTTTGCTGGACCTTTAAACAGTTATATGTTTTTGGTCAGTGTCGATGCCCATTCAAAGTGGCCAGTAATTTTCTGAGTGATTTCTACTGCAACTACCAAGACCACTGGATATCTTTGTACCTTGTTTAGTCAATCTGGTTGACTGTTATAGTTGGTGAGTGACAATGGATCTGAAAAATTTCAGAGGTTCCCATCTTCAGCTGGAGTTTAGTACATACATTCTGCTCCATACCATTCTTCTACAAATGGACTAGTGGAACATTTTGTACAAACACTTAAGCATGCCTTAAGAGTGAACAAGTCTATTCTGAGTCATCAGCAGAAATTGGACAATTTCTTGATTATCTACAGGAAAACGCACATGCTACTACTCAGGAATCACCTGCAACATTTTTCTTGAAGTGGCCTTTGCGTACCTGTTGAGATTTGCTACGTCCTGATGTTGCTTCACATCTACGTAGCCAAATCCCAAGTTATGCAAATTGATCAATGACATGATACTTGTCTCAGAGTAACAGCCGTGTTAGTCTGTATTCGCAAAAAGAAAAGGAGTACTTGTGGCACCTTAGAGACTAACCAATTTATTTGAGCATAAGCTTTCGTGAGCTACAGCTCACTTCATCGGATGCATCGGATGAGCTGTAGCTCACGAAAGCTTATGCTCAAATAAATTGGTTAGTCTCTAAGGTGCCACAAGTACTTCTTTTCTTTTTGTGATACTTGTCATCATTTTTTTCAAGTAGGAGTCTTACTATGGACTCGCAACTAGGGTTGTGGAATAAAATGGGTACCTGGAGAACTTGTAAAATGCATGCAACCTGTTTTGTCTGTGGTTAAACTATCCCATGGTATTTTATGGAAACGACATATGGACCAGTTGCAGCCTTGACAAGTACCCAAGTCCAGGGATGTTCCAGCAGGACTTTCTGTTCCTCTAATCAAACCTTCTTTTACAACTCTAATTATGATGACTTGATTAAAGAAACTTTCGTAGCAGATCCTGTTGATTCTTTACCCTAAACTGTTCCTGCCACACCACTATCACCATGTTATCCCAAGAGAGTGCGAAAACCAGCAGTATGCTTGAACTAATAAATTGTTTAGTTAGTGAGTTGCTATTCCATGGCAGAATAATTCCTGGGAATTTGAGAGTCTGCAGTAGTCCACCTGCAACTTTTAGTTAGCATATATAGTGGTTTATGTTAGCCATGTAAATGATAATGTGTATATATTTGGGAAGTTTTTTAAAGTAGGGTGGAGGAATGTGATGTCCTGTCACTTTAAATGTATAAGCACTCTTTCCCCGCCCGGCAGTGCAAAGCCTCACTTTCATGATGGTTTCAGATTTGGTACCAGAACAATAAAGCCAACATAGTAAACAGCTTTCTTTCAGTTCCCTCTATGTCTGTCTATCTCCTTCTCTTCTGGGTCCAAATATAACAGTGACAACTTTTCATAATAGTCTTAATTCCTGAAAAAATATTTGTTAATTTATTTTACTTCTAGACAGCAATAATGAATCAGTGCTCTTGAATCAGGAATCTCGGAAGAAGGACATACTGACTAGACCATAGCTGTATTTATGAGAACACATTGTATTCATATTAAATTTTCATTGGCTCATAGATTCCAAGGCCAGGAGGGACCATTGTGATTATCTAGTGTGACCTCCTTTGTAACACAGGCCATAGAACTTCCCCAAAATAACTCCTCGATCATATCTTTTAGAAAAAACATCCAATCTTGATTTAAAAATGATCAGTGATGTAGAATCCACCATGACCCTTGTTAAGTTGTTCATATGGTATTCTCACTGTTAAAAATGTATGCCTATGAGTGACAAAACCGTAATGTGGAGGGATTGGATGGAGAGAGGAATTATGACTGTGTCACAGCTAATATATAATGATAAATTTAAACCATTTGTAGATCTTCAGCAACAATTTGGCTTGCCTTGCTTTGGAGCATGGAACTATCTCCATTTAAAGCATTTACTTACCAATGTATTTGGACCGGATGCATTGGGAGTTCCAGAACCTCCAGAACTTTTATTGTGTTGGAGGAAACTTCCTGGATTTACACAACCAGTGGTATCCTTTTACAATTTTCTGATCCAAAAAGCTTTGCCAAAGTTTGATAATTTGAGAATTGCTTGGAATAGAGATTTGGATACACAGCTATCTTCAACTCCATGGAATACAAGTGTATCTAAAGTTAAAAAAGCAACTGTAGACCCGAGACTATGGCTTCTTCATGAAAGGACACTTTTTTGAATATACTGATCCCCACTTAGGCTAATGGCAATGGGCCTCATAAATGGTGACTGCTGTTGGAAACGTTGGTGTTATAGTCCCTTTGTGCTTCATAAACTTATATTTTTTGGGAGAGCCCTTGCATCAAGAATTTCTGGTATGAGGTTAGTCAAAGGACCAATTTGATATTGGTTGCTAAATTGGAGCCCTCCTCTGTAAGTTTTTGTTCTTGGATATATTCCTGATACCTGAAGCTTACCTGTAAAAAGGTGACATGGTTCCAATATGCAGCTTTGGTTGCTAAAAAATTAATCCTTCAAAAATGGAAAAATCGATTTCCACCAAACACCAGTGCCTGGCTCAGTGATATGGCTGACGTAACAGCAAACAAACAACTGGCATTCCACAGAAGGGCAATGCCCAAGAAATTCAAAACAATTTGAGCTGACCCTTTAGAGGTCTGTGATTAATACAGACCCTGAAGATAGAAGGTCATTTCCCCTCCTTTCCCTTTATCCTAACCCTCTTTACTTACTTTGTGTATTATGATGAATCTTGAATTTTAATATATTTGTTGTATTTTAAAAATATAATAAAACTTATATATCATTATTTTGAGCCTGAATTTGTCTAGCTTCAACTTCCAGCCCTTGGATTGTTTTACTTTTCTTTGCTAGATTGAGGTGTTAGGATAAAGATATTCAGGCCTGTCTGCAAAGGCCTGCACTTTAAGAATTTAGGTGTATTCTTATCACCTGGCTAGTTCTAGAGGTATAAAAGAAGAATCAAAATCACTGTCTGCTGGTGTAAGGGCCTTCTCTTACTGTGACAGTCTGAGGCCCTGGTTTTAGGCTAAGGCCTTTGGCTAAGCAGCAGAGGCAGCCATAAGCTAGGAAGCGAACAGTCACATCCTCACATTCCAAACTAGTCACACTGAAATAAGGTGCTATTGGGCTGTTAGGCACTATCAGGACAGGATTGTATTCCTATCACCTCCAGAGAAAGGGAAGTGCCTAGAAAATGTAAAAGGAAACTTAGTTTGATAGCATCCTGTCTGGCAAGAACTCACTTATCAATAGCTGGGATGTGAAATCCTCACTTCTGTATTGTCTTGTCATTATAGTTCCCACTTTGCTATTGTTTGTCTGTATAATCTCTGTCTGGTTCTGTGATTGTTCCTGTCTGCTGTATAATTAATTTTGCTGGGTGTAAACTAATTAAGGTGGTGGGATATAATTGGTTACATAATCATGTTACAATATGTTAGGATTGGTTAGTTAAATTTCAGGAAAATGATTGGTTAAGGTATAGCTAAGCAGAACTCAAGTTTTACTATATAATCTGTAGTCAATGAGGAAGGGGGTAGGTGTGGGGGTGGGTGGGAGGGGGTGGGCATGTGGGTGAGGGAGATGGGAACAGGGAATAGGGGTAAGGAATTTGGAATCATGTTTTGCTAAAAGCGGAAATGGGAACAGGGAATGGGGCTGTGGAAATTGGAATAATGTTTGGCTAAGGGCAGGAATGGGAACAGGGACACAGGTGTAAGGCTCTGTGGTGTCAGAGCTGGGAAGGAGGATACTAAGGAAGGAAACTGTAATCATACTTGCTGGAAGTTCACCCCAATAAACATTGAATTATTTGCACCTTTGGATTTCGGGTATTGTTGCTCTCTGTTCATGCGAGAAGGACCAGGGATGTGAGTGGGTGAAGGAATAAGCCCCCTAACATGAGGAGCTCATTATTAAATATTTGCTCCCTATGTAGGTACTTATAGACTGTGATCAAGTCACTACTTAACCTTTTCTTTGTCAAACTAAATAGATTGAGCTCATTGAGTCTATCACTATAAGATATGTTTTCTAGTCCTTCAGTCATTCTCATGGCTTTTCTCCGAACTCTCACCAATTTATCTACATCCTTCTTGAATTGTGGGCACCAGAACTAGATACAGTATTCCAACAGTGGTCATACCAGTGCCAGCTACAGAGGTAAAATAAGCTCTGTACTCCTACTTGATATTCCCTTGTTTATGCATCCAAAGATTGTGTTAGCCCTTTTGGCCACAGTATCACACTGGGAGCTCAGATTCAGCTGTTTATCCACCACAAACCCCAAATCTTTTTTGGTGTTACTGCTTCCCAGGATAGAGTCCCCCCATCCTCTAAGTATGGCTTACATTCTTTGCTCCAAGTTGTAGACATTTACATTTAGCTCTGTTAAAATGTATATTGTTTTCTTGAGCCTAGCTTACCAAATAATACATATTGCTCTATGTCAGCAACCTATTGTCTTCATTATTTACCACTCCCCCGCGTTTGTTGTCATCTGCAAACTTTATCAGTGATGATTTTATGTTTTATTCCAGGTCATTACTAAAAATGTTAAATAGCATAGGGCCAAGAAATGATCCCTGTGGGACCTCACTAGCAACCTAATTTTGATGATGATTCCCCATTTACAGTTGCATTTTGCAATCTGTCAGTTAGCCAGTTTTTAATCCATTTAATGTATGCCATGCTCACTTATATCTTTCTAGGTTTTTAATAAAAATTTCATGTAGTATCAGGTCAAATGCCATGCAGAACTTTAAGTATATTATTTAAATATTATTACCTTTACCAACCAAACTTGTAATCTTATTAAAAAGATATCAAGTTAGTCTGAAATGATCTATTTTCCGTAAATCCATTTTGATTAGCATTAATTATATTATCTTCCTTTAACTCTTTACCAATTGAGTCCCATATCAGTCTTTCCATTATCTTGCCCTGGATCAATGTCAGACTGACAGGTCTCTAATTATCTGGATCATCCCTTTACCCCTTTTAAATATTGGCACATTAGCTTTTTTCCAGTCTTCTGGAACTTTCCAGTATTCCAAGACTTTTAGTTCTGTGATTACTTCTTCTTTATCTGTTAGAAAAAGGTCTAATATAGAATTCCACTGTGTTGTCTGTAACACTTCTTGAGTTGGGAAACTGTCATCTATAACGTTTAGAAATTCCAAGGATATTTTAGTATTGGCAGCATGAGACCTCTGTCACTCAAATTGAAGTCCTCTATGATCACACAAGCTTTTCCCCCCTACACATTGTAGATAAGTGCATAAGGAAGCAGTCTTCCTGTCCCCAGTGTGATTTGGTGGTTTACAGCCTACACCAACTAGTTCCCCATCTTGTGCTCTGTCTGTTAGGACATTGATCCACAAGTATTCAAGATCATTTTCTTCTGAGCTACCATTCCTCCAGATTTCAGTAATACCAACTCTATTAAATTTATGCTCCTAAATGAGCAATTCCAATTCCTCTTGTTTGTTACCCAGGCTCCTAGCACTGGTGTATAGGCAAGTCAAGAATTTCCTCTCTTCATATCCTTGGTTCCTTGATTAATTATATTCTCACCTCTCGGTATTGTGCTGAGTTCTCATATCTTCCCTCCTTTTACCCTCTTCTTTTATCACTGGTTTAACACCATCCTGACCACTCTACCCAGCCTGTCCGAACAAAGTTTGGTCCCCCTTCTATTTGGCACAATCAGATTTGGATCAACATTTGTACATTTGAAAAACAATTTTTTGTCCACGGAGATGTGAAACTTGTGTTTGTGTATCTATTAGATATAAAATGTGTTCAACCAATCATCTAGACAGGTGCAGATCACAGAAGAGAAAGCTGGACTAAACAAAAAATTGTAAAATTCCTCCATATTTGATACAAAACAAAATTTTGTCCCCTTTCTCCCCACCAATATTAAGTCATCTGTCTTATTCATATTAATTTAAAGTCAATCTCTTCCTCAGATTTTTTATCATTGACAGAAATATCCAGCTGGACTACTTATTCCGTCTCACAATCCCAAACTTTTGCAAAACCTGACAAAAGCCTCAAAATACCAAAACTCCCATTTGTCTTTAACCCAACAGTCAAAGTCATAAGTCCCCCTGACAATTTGTACAGTGCAAGTTATGTATTGTCAGTACAAAATTCTGTAACACATTGAAAACAAATTAGACTCACATACTTTAAGGTCAGACGGGACTATCATGATCATGTAATCTAACCTCCTGTACATTGCCTGCCACAGAACCTCACTTACCCTCTCCTGTAATAGACCCACAAGCTCTGGCTGATTTACTGAAGTCCTCAAATCATGATTTAAAGACTTCAAGTTACAGAGAATCCACCATTTACACTAGTTTAAACCTGCAAGTAACCCATGTCCCATGCTGCAGAGAAAGATGAAAAAAACCCAGGTTTCTGCCAATCTGACCGGGTGGAAAATTCCTTCCCGACTCCAAATCAGTTAAACTCTGAGCATGTGGGCCAGACCCACCAGCCAGACACCCAGGAAAGAATTCACTGTAGTAACTCAGAGCCCTTCCCACCTGGTGTCCTGCTGCTAGCAGTCGTAGATCAGCTACATGTCATTGTAGGCTGTCCCACCATACCGTCCACTCCATAAACTAATTAAGCTCAGTCTTGAAGCCAGTTAGGTTTTTTGCCCCCACTGCTCCCTTTCGAAAGCTGTTCCAGAATGTTTCTCCTCGGATGGCTATAAACCTCCATCTAATTTCAAGCCTAAATTTGTTGATGTCCAGTTTATATCCATTTCTTCTTGTGTCCATATTGGTGCTTAACTTAAACAACTCCTCTCCCTCCCTGGTATTTATCCCTCTGATATATTTATAGAAAGCAATCATGTATCCCCTCAGCCTTTTTTGGTTAGGCTGAATGAACCACACTCTTTGAGTCTCCTCTCATAAGGTAGGTTTTCCATTCCTTGGATCATCCTAGTAGCCGTTCTCTACTCCTGTTCTAGTTTGAATTCATCTTTTTTAAACATGGGAGGCCAGAATATTCCAGATGAGGTCTCACCAATGCCTTGTATAATGGTACTAACACTTCCCTGTCTCTACTAAAAATACCTCGCCTGATGCATCCTAGGACTGCATTAGTGTTTTTCACAGCTATATCACACTGACAGCTGATAGTCATCCCAGGATCAACCAATACACCCAAGACTTTCTCCTCCCCTGTCACTTCCAACTGATATGTCCTCAGCTTATAGCAAAAAATTCTTGTTGTTTGTCCCTAAATGCGTGACCTTGCATTTTGCACTATTAAAATTCATCCCATTTCTATTACTCCAGTTTACAAGGTCATCCAGATCATCTTGTATGATATTCTGATCCTCCTTCATATTGGCAATACCTCCCAACTTGAGTCATCTGCAAATTTGATTAGCAAAGTCCCACTTTTTGTGCCAAGGTCAGTAATAAAAATGTTAAATAAGATTGGTCCCAAGATCTACCCCTGAGGAATTCCACTATTAACTTCCCTCCAGCCTGACAGTTCACTTTTCAGTATGACCTGGTATAGTCTCCCCTTTAATTAGTTCCTTATCCACCTTTCAATTCTCATATTAATCCCTGTCTTCTCCAATTTAACTAATAATTTCCCATGTGGAACTGTATCGAATGCATTACTGAAATCCAGATGGATTAGATCTATTGTATTTCCTTTGTCTAAAAAATCCATTATCTTTTCAAAGAAGGAGATCAGGTTGGCATGATTTACCTTTTCTTAATCCATGTTGTATTTTTCCCAATTATTGTTCACCTGTATGTCCTTAAGTACTTTCTCTTTCAAAATTTGATACAAGACCTCGTCTACAATTGAGGTCAAACTAACAGGCCTGCAGTTTCCTGGATCACTTTTTTCTCCTTTCTTAAAAATGGGAATGAGGATGTGGAGGTAGAAATTACCACACCCGAGGTGGAAGTCAAACTCAAACAGCTTAATCGGACTAAACTGAAGGTGGGGTGGGGATTCAAGGATCCAGCTGCAGAATTTAGGTCCATCTTGCTGAGGAGCACGTGGAGCTGTGCATGCACTAGCAGCTTATTTAATCTATTTGGAGTGGTAAGGGGTTTCATGCCAAAATAATAATCTATCTTTAGATCCTTTAGTATTAATATACTGATTTGAACAAAGGGTATATTTGCAGTCAGGAAATGAGTGAACATAAATATTATTGTGCCAAACTACTCTACAAAACACATTTATACAATGTAGTAAATCAGTGTTGCTTCCTTTATTTGGAAAGACTTGGGCAATTAAGGAGATTGCAGAGGTCACTGGGGTGTAAGGTTCCAGCTGGGAGCTATACAACCTATGAAGTTGTTCTCACACTATTTATGAGACAACCAAGACACACATTCTATGCATGCTTCCTTAGGGGATTAACAGACACGATGGTTATTTTAGAGCTGGATATTTAACCAAACAGAGGTGCATGTCCTGTGTTTGATAGAAGAGTTGCTGTAAATCACCATATATTGGAAGAAGAGTGGAAGAAAGAGACTGAGGCCACATCTATGGTAGAGACATTCACCAGTTAAAAAATGATTGTTCCCCCTCAGTTGATGGAAGTAAACCTTACATCCACTAATATAGCCTTCTGAAGCCATATCTCCGGCTCTACAGCTCCTCAGATTGCTAATCAATGATGGTGGGTCACTAGAGTGCAGTTTCTTTCCACTCCAAGTCTAGGCCCCACAAATCTTGCTTCTCCCCCGTGTCCTAATGCAGAGATATTCCTACATCTCCATCATACTTTCTCTACATGGCTGCTCATCCTTTTTGGCTCTCCATGGTACTGCTGCATGGTGTGCACATAGGTGCTGGAACTAGGAGTGTTGGGGTCCAGCAGCACCCCCTGGCTTGAAATGGTTTCCATCATATACAGGGTTTACAGTTTGGTTCAAAGGCTCTCAGCACCCCCACTATACAAATTGTTCCAGCACCTCTGGGTGTACACGGAAAACCAAGTGGAAGTGTGTGGGGATGTTTGTATGAGAGGGACTGATGGGAGGGAAGAGGCTTGTGTGTGGCACAGGATGCTTAGTGGATGTACCAGGATTGTGAGGTGGGCCTGTGGTGGAGATCCCAGTGTCTGTATGCAAAGGCAGCAGCTTTGGAAGGGCTTCCCCAGCAGTGCTACCAGAAATCCTGACACGATGGGCAACAATGCCAGGAGTTGTCCTCAGTGTACTACAGCCCCAATACAGAGACACTCTGCTTCCACTATAAGTGCTGGTCAAAAAATTTCCTTTAACATTTTTTCAATAGAAAAGGGCTTTTTTTGTGAAAAAACAAACCCAAAATATATTTCCATGGGAAGTGCCTGTTTTCAACAAAATTGAATTGGGTTTTTCATTGAAAAACAAAATTTTGTGGTTTACAGCAACGAAAACATTTGTTTTAATTTTCAGGATTTCAGTGATGAAAATGAAACATTGTTTATTTGCATTGGAATTTTTCTCTGAAAAAGAAAACATTTCCCAACAATCTCTACTCATCACCATCATCCCAGACCCATTGCACAGCTATAGAACTCACTTGCCCCAGAACCAAAAAAACACTGCATACAAGTTTTCCCTCCTCCCATAGAGCCTGTTGTATTATTTAGATGGACTATATGGGCCTAAAGAGTTAAAGGCGTTAACATGACTCTGAAACTGTCCAACATTAAATAGTGTTAAACAAGGTTCAGGGTTTGGTATTCAGAGATCTCAGCCTACTGAGTAGCATGGCAAAGACATGAATAAAAATATTTTTCACCTTTTATTACAGATACAGAAAAAGAAGTAAAAACACTAAAAGCATTTGAAATATAAAGTATTAAGAGTTTATTTTAACACACCTTGTTCCCTTTCCCTTTAGCTTTAGAGAGTCTTCAGAAGAAAAACAAAACCCCTTGTTTGACAGTCTCTTAAGTCCAGACAGTTGGTAATCTTTCTGGAGAAAAGTTAGTTCAAATGGGCTGGAGCTGTTGTGATGCTGTTGCTGTTGAAGTCCAATCCTATTGCCTAAAAGAAAAAAACAAGACAAAAAGGACATGAAGGGAAAGAGAAGAACAGCAAAGATAGAAAATGTGGCTTCTGTCTCTGCTGTTGACTGTCACTTGCAACCTCATTGCTGGAAAAAACAAAAGGCACAGCTCATGGTCTTATTAGCTACCCTTATTTACACTACCGAGTAGGGTTGCTAACCCTCCTGGATTGGCCAGGAGTCTCTTCACTAGACCTGCTAAACTGACCCCCGCTGCATAGATCACAGCAGCGTCGATCCCCGGTAAGTGTAGACATGGCCTCAGACCTGGCAAACTTGTACCAGCTTCAGGCTGTTTAAGGCATTGCTTTTAGCTGCCTCTTTGGTCATATGTTCACAGCAGTATTGGAAAATATACTCTCTTGTCTGGTTAAACCAGACTCTTACTAAACAGAAGGCAAAAGGAGAAAGAGAAAAGAAATGAGGGGGAAGAAAAAGCCGGGCGTGCAAGGGGAGACAAAGTCTCACATTCCAGGTTGTGTTCAGGATTTAGTCAAAAGCAGGTGAAGGTGGCAATGTCATCTGGGTCCCTCTCTCTGGCCTGGTCAGGAAATCTCTTGGGATTAGAACAATGAAGGCCCAGCAATGTTACAATGGATCCTGTGGTCCCAGGAAATGGCGGGTGTGGCAGCCATAACGATAAAACTTGCTGCAGAGGTTGTTGGCAGACAGCTTCTTTTTCTGCTAATTTTTCACCAAAAGTCTTTTAAGAACCACAAAAGGGAGTGATAGATGGACTAGCTCAACCCCTCATTATTTTGGAGATCAATTAGACCTAATTTCCAACGCACCGATTTTAGTCCATTGATGTCCAGTCCCATACTCTTCTTGCTTACCAGGCATGATCTAAAGAATCCTTGATTTATATCAGTCGGCCTCTTTGTTTGGAGTAATTCATTCTGTCTCTCTTTTGTACCTTTTCCCATTACCGTTTATTGTTATAGGTTGCTGTGACATTTGATATACTTTTACTCATTTTTTACAGTTGAGTTTACAATTAGGGCAAATTAGGCCAACTATCACAACAGGCCCTGTAAATTCCTGCTGACTCCTACCTCTCTTCAAAGCACCACACAATCCCTCATGTCTCCTCAAACCCCATCCACTCTGCCTTCCACCCATATACCCATTCTGCCATTCTACAGGCCTGCTTACCACTACATCTTTTCCACTGAGTCCATTATGTTCTTTGCTGCTGAACCGGCCTCCCTCATCTCTATGTTAAGCAATGATGATAACTCAAAAAAGCAGGTTTGTATCAGAAAACAGAAGTAATTGATGGATCTGGGCAGTTCCTTCAAATAGTCTTGGTATAACTGAGTTAAATCATCCTAAATAAGAGGAATAACTGTTTAGGTATTTAATTTTAAATGTAGCTTATAGTCAAGATATTATCAGAATGCATCCGTGTGTGTGAAAGAGTTTTAAAATTTTCCCTCAACCTGTGTGATTTGCTTATAATTAAAGGAAAAGTAAATTAAAGAGGAAGGGAAGCAGTCTTATGTGGCTGCTCTGAATGAATGCTATTGTAACACTATAATGAATAAATAATAATAATATAGAGGAATCAAAAAGACAACTTTTAGGCCGAAGTACTTCATACAAATGAAGTAGGTATATTGTAAAATAGCAGTGTCAAATACTTAATTTTCTTTCTGTCAGTAAACTACCAAATTCCCTAGCTATGTTTGGGATTTTAGTCTGCATGAGACAGCCATGAAAGTCACAACAATGGATCTCAAGTTCACTAGAAAATACTGAATCTGCAAAAAGTTTATTATGTAATCCTTTTACCTTCACCCCAGATGCATTCAATTATACAATATATCTATTACTCAAAGACAGGGTCTGCTGAACAACTTGTCTTCCTACTAACTCATTCAAATTCTTTCTTGATCACCAATTTTGCACACACACAAATATAATCTACATGATGGCTGAAAGTGTGAGAGAGATGTAGCCAGATTCTGAGATTGGTCAGCATGTTTTTAGTCATTATCAGCTTCTGTTCTATTCAGCAATGAGGCCATGAGTTTCTGGAATCTGGGAGGTGAACCAAAAATTATGGACTCAATTTTAAATTTAATTTAAAAGCAACTCATTGTACAAGAACCATGCCCCTAGCTCATTAAAATGACTGCAGACTGCTGCTAACTTAGGGCAAAGATAATGCGTTGTAACATAACATTATATCCTTGACATATGTATGCACAGAAGAGAAAGCATATTGGGCTGGTAGATTATTAATAAAAATAAGAAACTAATAGAGGCCTAACACTAGATATTTAACACACTCCTGCATTGCCTTTTTATCTGAACTAACACTGCTTATGCAAATGTTGAATATATTATTCCATGTGTAACTTTACAGTTTCTCTACTAAACCCAATATCACAATACGTACTTTTTCCTATTTTTTGCACTGTTTTATAAAAGTATAACATGCTTTGAAAGTTGTAATTTATGGTACTTTAACTGTAAAATGTCTTTCAGAAAAAGATGACTGTAAAAAGATTAAGTATTAAAGTGCAATTCAGTAAGTTCAAAATTAACTTTGTTACATTATTTTACTTCCTCTGGGTTTCATTTTAGAAAAACTGCATAGAGTATGCTGAGTGTTATTATTTGTCCTACCAAAAAACAGTGCGTAATTGTGAATTGTGCTTCCAAAAGGTGAAAAATATTTGGAGCTTAGTCTGTAAGTCATTAAAACACCTACAATTTACTTTTTTCCTCAGGTGCTGGCAAAGGTATCCCCGGTTTTTGATACTTCATTCAAGCAAACTTCAGCTTTGCCAGTAACAGTTGTTTACAGCATTCATCTCAGTCATTATTTTGTATGTAGGACACAACTTATGCATATTAAGCTGGAAATTAATTCCAGTTAGTTCCATATTGAATACATTAAAAGGCAGTTTTGAAAATGTCCAGTGGTATAAGCAACCTTGCAAAGAGCTGGGTTGCAATACCCTGCACTCTCCTAACTGCTTCTTGCTGGATGTTTCTTCAGCTGGATGTGTATGCCATTGTATGCCAAATATTTCTGGATGCCACCATAGCTGGTAATTATTCCTTAGGGAATCAGCAGTAATATGAGTGCAGTGCATTGAAAGGGGTAAGGGACCAACCGAACAGAGTCAATCCGGACCTCTACACCACACCTGTGATGCTTGGCTAAGAATTTTTGCTGGATTGTAAAGTTTAAAGTTGGGAAATGTAAAATCACCTATTTTTCTAGGGTGCTGTAATCTTTTGAGTTTTTTTAACAGCATCCCACAAGAAAAGTCTGAACATGTTGTCTATTTTGATAAAATAAAAGGGAGGACTGTGGATAGGGAAGGAATTCAGAATAGAAAGGATCCTGAGAAGGACATTCATTTTTAATTATATTTATTTTTCCTCCAAGGGAGAGAGGTAGTGCCTGTCATCTATTTAAATTGTTTGCTAACTACATGATTAATGGGGCTAGATTAACTATGTCTGTTTTTAATTTCTTTAGGGAACAGGATGCTGAGACGTGAGGTTTGTCTGTTGCCATCTAAATGTCCCTCTAGGGGAGTCACTTCCAACTAAACCCAATGAGATCTTATTGCTGCTACTTATTCAATTTATCTCGTAGCCAGAGAATTTACCCTACAAACAATAGATAACATTGGTATTTACAATATATTGATCCAGATTTTTAATAAATAGGAGCATGTTGTCTGCATATAAAAGGATTTTTGTCTACTGGGTCCCTATTTGATCCCTTGAATACCTTGGTGTTCCCTAATTACTATTGCAAGTGGTTCTAATGCAAGGGAGAAGAAGGGATATCTGTATCTAGTTCCTCGAAACAGATCAAACAAGGGGGGATATTGTGCTGTTTTTAGGATACGAGAGCTAGGATTGAAATATAGCAGTTTTATCCATGAAATAAAGGATTTTCACAGCCACAATTTATCCAGGATACAAAAACAGATATTGCCAGTTCACTCTGTCAAAGGCTTTCTCTGCATCAAGTGAAATGATTGAATGGGAATTTCTAGTGTGCTGATGGAATGCCATAACTTTAACTAAATGATGTGTGTGTTATCTGAACCATGCCTTTTTAAAATAAATCCCACCTGACTGGGATGAACTATATAACTCATTACTTTATTAAGCTTCTAAGCCAATATTTTTGAAAGTATTTTATATCAATATTGATTAAAAAGATGGGTCTATAGCCATTACACTTTTACGCATCCTTATCTGGTTTTAGTAATACAGTTATTAGGGCTTCCCTCATAGTAGGAGGGAATGTACTTTTCTTTAGGGCATCATTGTAAATGTATAACAACTTAGGGGCCAGAATTTTTTAGAGTTCTATGAATGTTGCAGTTGGTAGGCCATCAAGGCTGGGTGTCTTGCATGGACTCAGTTCCTCTAGGGCTTTGATTATTTCCTGTAATTGCAAGGGAGAGGCCAGCCTGACCGGGTGCTCTGAGATTTGTGGGAGCTTAAGAGTTTTAACAAAATTATTCAGTTCTTCTGGGTCTGGTAGTGAATCATTATTATAAAGAGCCTGGTAGAATTTCAAAAACTGATCATTGATCTCTTTCTGATTAGTAATAGCCTGCCCTTATTCTCATTTGAGCAATACTATTCAGGATCTTTGACCTCTCACTTTTAATCTAATCTAAGATTTTTTCCCACTCTCTCCCCTGATTCTCATTATGTTTGTATGAGGCTAAAAAGAGCAAATCTAGGTTGTGCTGAAATCAGTCTATTTACTTCATACTGAAGGTTAATTAATTTTAAAAGCTTTTCTTCGGAGAAGTAGTTTGCACATTCTGAATCCATGGCTATAAATTGTTTGGTTAATTCCAGGAGTCATGCCTGGCTAGCCATCTATCTACCCACTGAATAGGAAATGATCCTATTGCTAATGAAAAACTTTTAGCCTGATCCACCTTATGGGATACACTATCTCTGATGTGTCACTTTTTTTAGAATTAAAAATTAATTTCTTCTGTGACATAGTTCTGAAAATGTTTATCTTTCAGGAGATAGGAGCTCAGCCTCCATCTTTTATGAGTCCAATTTGTTTCAGGAAGGGAAAATTGTAGTATCACTGGTGCCTGATTAGAGATCATGATAGACTTCATTTCATTATTAAGCATTAAATCCATCAGAAGAAATTGGAAAGAAATCTATTCATGAATGTGTGGAATGTGGGAAGGAAAAAAAAGTAAAATCCTTCATTGTACGGTTCTGCAACCACCATATGCTCCTTTTAACCCCAATTCTTCCTTATAATCTCTTATTCATTCTAGTGGGATATAAAATAATTTAGAAAATACTTTTTAAAAAAAACACTTGAATCATCTTCATTGGGTCCATCTAGGTTAATTAGGGATATATAGAGTCAGATCTTAGCCTTCACTAGAACAAAAATCTACCTTCTTCATCTTGATTTACATCTAGAATTCGTAAATTGAGTCTTTTATGAAATAATATTGCTACATCATCGGCTGTGGAGGAGAAACTGTTAACCCCCCACCATCTACCCCCTCCTAAATTTGTCTGCCTCCATGTCATTAAGGTGGGTTTCCTGTAGGAAGATAATATTCACTTTGAGTGTTTTTAGATTAATGATAATTCTTTTTCTTTTTATCTGATGATTCACTCCGTTGATGTTACAGGAAACACAATTTAAAATAGTAGCCATAAGGAGTGAATAGGTCAAATATATATCTTTACCAGATTCCTGAATAGTGTCATTGCTTGGGTCATTGTTAATTCTAGACGTAGGAAAGATATATCTGGGTTCCCCCTCACTGCCCTGGGGACACGAGAGAGACAGGAAGGAGAAAGGATAAGGTAGACCAGGAAAGGAAAAAAGTTAGGAAAACTGAGAAAGAGAAATGAAGTGATCAGACTTGACTAGGATCTCTTAAAAACACATAACTCTTATCCAAACTGAAATAAGGACCTAATTCCAGAAGGTTTACAAGAGGATGGTCTTGTCACTCACTGCCCCCTCCCCCAAACACCCGTTTGCGGGTATAACTGGATTCCCTTTAACTTTATAAAACAGAAATAGTCTCATATCAAGGGAGTACATGGTTTCTGCACTATTCACAACACAAATAGAAAAGGGAGAAGGAGGTTAGCGTATCAATTTGAGAACAAGTCTATAGTGGAGATATAAGAAAGTTATGCAGATTGTTAAAGTAACCTTATTCCAACATAACTGGATCATTTGCAGATAAGGGTTTATTAGCAGAACATTTCTGACTAAACCTTACACCTCTCAAGTCTTGTCTATACTGGATTATAATGTGAACAAAATTGCCAAATAGGTACATCAGTGTAAATCAGCATAACATTTATTTCAACTCATTTAACAAAAAACAAACAAACAAAAAAACCATGAAAGAAACAATCCTGAACTGATAATATTGAAAAAATAACTGACAATCTCACAATAACAAATTCTCAGTAAGTTGATGACTCATAATCAGCAATAATTAAGTGTACATTTAGGGCAGATGGATTGAAACACTGAGATTTATTATAAACCCAGAATCTAGGAAATCAGATGGGAATGAAACAAAGTAAAATCATCGAAGGGAGGGTGGGAGGAAGATTTCTTTTAAAAGGCAGGGAGGAGGTTTGGAAAAGTTACCAGGAAGGACAGTGACTCAGATAGACAACAAAATCACACTTCTCTGTTGAAACCTGCTGATCCATGGATGTAGTCCCCAGGTCCAGGAGAGTGATTTGCTTGGAGTCAGGATCTTGAAGGCAGATGTGATCCTGGTAATCTGGAATCATGAGGGAGGTGGTGTAGAGTAGATGGAAGCAAAGCAGGTGTGTCCATAATTGTAGCCCTCCAATCTAACAGCAGCAACAGGAGTCCATAGCTGCTCTCCAAGACCAACTAGTGGACCAGAATGTTCAACATTCAATCAAAGATGAAATCCTTCTCTCCCCCGCAACTCACTCCCCAGCCAGCTTCCTCTGCTGATGAAACAAGGGAAGTTCAAAGAAATAAATCTGGGAAGAGAGGAAACAAAATGGTGGGTGTAACAGGGTTCACTCACCACTGTGGTGCCTGCTGCTGGCTGTCTTGGGAATTAGCTCAGTGCCCTCTTCATGTGGTGCCTCACCACCATCACTTCTACTCTAGGACCCACTTTACTCCAAGGACCACGGCAGCAACTGCAGCAAATTGTCTGGTGACATCCTCATGGCCCCAGCATCATCTTTTCCCTTGCCTCAGGGCCTCAGCTTGCAAACCCCAGGAGCCAGCCAGGAGCTGTCTGTCACTCCCCTAGTCCCTGCTAGCAGCTCTGATCTGTCTAGGGTGCTGGCAGTTCTCTCAGCCCTCCAGAGACACAGTCTTTCCTCCCTGGTCTCCCAGCAGAGAACTGCCCTTCTCTGCCCTGCAGCTCCCTTTTTATATGGGCATATTTGGCCCTGATTGGCTGCTCCCTTCAGCCCTTCTGATTGGCTGCCTCCTGCGCAGCCTCCCTAAGGCTCTGTAAAACCCCTTAGAGCCCTGTGTGGGGCAGGCAACTCATCACACACCCTCCCCCTCAAGCCTACAACCCTCAGGGGTAGGGAAGTCTCACACTCTGCACTACTCTGAGATGCTCCTTTAGGTTATTCTACTGTATCTCTGGTTCCCTCAACTGGAAACACACATCTTTCTTCTCCTTTATAGCATCTCTAGACTCTTCCCTCAGGCATGCCAGGTCTCCTTCTGCCCTTAGGTGGGCATGCTGAGTCACTGCTAATTGGGCTTGTAGTTCAGAATCCCCCAATCCCTTTTCTCTCAGGGTCTGGGTCCCCACAGTAGCCTGTTCTACCACTGTGTTTGTTCCTACCACTCCCTGGATCCTCTCTGTCCCAGTCATTTTGTCTGCAACCTCCTTACCACCTCCTACTGGGTGTGGGAGATGACTCCCTGGCAGGTCTGTGGCCATCACCACTGCATCCACCCGACAGTCTCTGACCCAGCCTGGTTCCCGGGCACCCCTTTCCAATTCCCCCTTCTCCTAAGGGGGAAGTGCCTTTTTATATGGGTGCCCTCATGACACCAAAAGCAAGCTCCTTGCCTTTTTTGTTGGCCATGGGCCTCCCATAGTCATTCCCTTGTTCAGCCCCTTCCCATGGGCTAGCCTTGCCCTGACACTGATGTAAGGGCACTCCCCCTGTACGTCCCTTTCTTGCCCACAGGCCCAACATGCCTGTCCCCTCTTTGTTTTCCTCACAGGGGGACGGGGCTCTCGCTCCTTCCCACTCTCTGTTTGAGGCTTCAGTCCCCCATCCCAGTAGGGGCAATCTCTTTCCAGTGTCCTTGCCACCCGCACGCATAACAATCAGTTAGCCCAGCCACTGGCCTCCTGGCCATGGTGCCTGGCTTCTCCTCATGCTTTCTGCGGCTTCTATTAAACTCTCTCTGCAGGAGCTTTACCAGCGCCTGCTGTTGCTTAACCAGCTGCCCCAAATAAGTCTTGAGGTACCACTGTGCCTCCCATTGCTTCTGTGGGTTCTCCAGGATTTCCTGCAGCAGGGTCTTGAGCCTTCCCTGCTGTCTGTCAGTCCCTTTCTGCCAGGGTACTGACCCCAGAGTCCAGCCTGTGATGGCACAAGAACCCTCTCCAAAGCAGACCTCTGCATACTCTGGATTCATTGTCCCCGCCTTCAATATCTTTCATTTAGTCTCTCAAACCACCTTGTACCTGGGCAATCGTCCCCACAGTCCTCTATCCTCCCCTTATCTCAGGGGTGACCATGTGCCTATATTCTCCACCCATGCATAACAGGGTTCGCTCACCATTGTGGTGCCTTCTGCTGGCTGATTTGGGAATTAGCTCGGTGCCCTCTTCAGGTGGTGCCTCATCACCATCACTCCTGCTCTAGGACCCACAGCACTCCAAGGACTGTGGCATCCTCTTCAGCAACACAGCCCTCTGGCTGTGCCACACACTGTGTTCCCCTCTTCTGGGGGACCTGCAGTCCAGTCTTCAGCCACTTCTCTTAGTGGCAACTGTAGTGAATTGTCTGGCCACTTTCTTATGACCCCAGCATCCTCTTTGCCTTTGCCTCAGGGCCTCAGCCTGCAAACTCCAGGAGCCAGCCAGGAGCTGCCTGTCACTCCCCCGGTCCCTGCTAGCAGCACTGCTTTGTCCAGGGTGTTGGCAGTTCTCTCTCCCTCCAGAGACACAGCCCTTCCTTCCTGGGCTCCCAGCAGAGAACTGCCCTCCTCTGCCCTGCAGTTCCCTTTTTATATGGGCCTGCTTGGCCCTGCTTGGCTGTTCTCTTCAGCTCTTCTGATTGGCTGCCTCCTGCACAGTCTTCCTAGGGTTCTATTAACCCCTTAGAGCCCAGTGTGGGGCAGGCGCCCCATCACAGGGGTTTGCCCTGTACAGTTTGTTGCAAGTCTGAGAACTGAATTCCAATACTGCAGTGACCGATTTGGGAAAGTCACTTCAATGCTTCTGTCCAGCTATCTGGAGTGATCCAAGGGCATGAGTCCCACCCACAGGGTAGGCTGTTAAGAAGCAGGGCACACACCCCCAATTGGTTGTGAGTTCTATGCATCGATTTCACCAACCAAGTATCAAGTGTGAACTCCACAGGCACTACAACCGCCTTAACATGGAGCCACAGACAGCCCCCTTGGGTATTCCTATCTATCTTGCCACCCAGGTGAGCCTGACTTTGCGATAGATGGTCCCTTACCCCAAAAAATCAAAACAATATTCAGGTTACTTCCAGTCCCAAAGGGTCAATTGCACCTTAGACCTACACCAAAGACAATGGTTGTAGCTAATCCAATATCTAAAGATTTATTAATTAAGAAAAAGAAATAACAGTTATTTAGAAGGTTAAAGCAGATAAACATACACATAACGATAAGTTTCAATCTTAGGTTTCAAAAAGTGATAGAAGCTACTGTAATATGCAAGCTCTAAATCTCCTTTAGGGTTAACTCAGGCTAAGCATTGAGGATCCCTTGCATATGCTTAGAAATGTTACCTTCCCAAAGTCCAAGCAGCACAAAGATCCAGTTCCTTCTTGTCATGGATTTTTATTCACTTCTCCCAGAATTCAAGCTGAGGAGCTGACAATGGCTTATTTGGTTTCAATGGGCCTCCTTGGTGGGCAGGACCCCTTTCTGTAGGAAGCCAGCATTTTGCATTAATAAATGCTCCTTTTTCGTTTCATGACTTACAATGCAAACATGCAGTATAACCTTGTAACATGGGGTACAGATGTTATAAGTGAGATTACTACATGCAGCATCCTGCAGGCATATCATAAAATCTAAACACTATGCACATTCTTATCAATTTAACATCTATTTTAACAATGAATACACAGGGAGGCAGATTCGTTTCCAGCTACATACTGGTCAGTGTTCAGTTGGAGTCTTGGGGCCTTGGCATGAGCTGGCACTGGTCTGCCAGCATCACGTCATCCTGTCGGTATCTTCTGGGGTAGGAGGAGGGTGGTTTTGCTGTAATGAGATCAGATAGCAAAAGAAGCTGAAAGGTGTCATGAAATAAGCATCTTGCCTTCCCTTCTAACTTTGAAAATAGCAGAGAAGGAAATGAAGTGGTCCAAACCCAATCCTTTGACTAAGGCTCTTGACCTATTGAAGTTAGCCCTCTTTTTCATCACATCCTTGCTTTAATTTGAGAAAATCATCAGGCTGTGTCCCTTTCATGTTACATTTTTAAGTTCACAGGATTTTTTAAGAAGTTCCTTAATATTGTATTTTTAAAATCTTAAAATTATGGCCCGGGGCTTTGCATTTGGAGGGGGTTTTGGTTCAAGGGAGCCATATGCTCTCAGTATCTAAGTTCTGACCAACAGAGAGAGACAAGTGTTCTGGAAGCAGCACAAAGTAAATAAAAATTCCACAGGCTACCCTTTTTCCAGCCCCTCTCGGAGACCCACACTTCTCAGATGTTTTCCTCTTTGATCTTCTCTTGAGATCATTAACCTTCTCTTGCAGTGATTTTTTAGTCATTTCCTGTTGCTCTAAGGTTATATTCATAATATTCACGGTGTCTTCTAGTGAGGAGTATCTCTTCTCAGCTTCTTCTAGTTTTGATGCCAAGCCTTACAAATTAGTTTGATGGTTACTAGTAATATTTTTGATTTTAGTTATATCTTTAGATATTTTTCTCAAGAGGGTCTGCTCATTTGAGATTTGTTTTAGCCAGTGTATAATTTTATCTAGTCTCAGAGAGGCAGCCTCTCTCTGGCCAGCCATCTTGACTGCAAGAGGGTTGTCTGACAACTTCTGCTTTTAAGGGTTTTGTAGAAAGTCTGGAGATGAAGCAACATCCATAATGGTATTAAATAAAAAGAAAAGAGTTGTACAATAATAACTGATGAATTTTAGATGGAAAAAAGAAATTCAGTTGCTGATGGTTGTAGATTTTAAGAGGTGGGGAAGGGAGCTGTAAAGCTATAGAACCACCATCCTCCCCTTGTAGCTCCTGGAAGCAGGTGCAAGTCTTAATTGTCATTGGCTGTACTTAATAACTAGACATAGTCAAGTTAATCACAAGGAAAGCTTAGTTACCAGGTATGAGGATGTAGGTAAAATCCTTGGAGGGTCTGAAGAAGAGAAGTAGATCTATACTAACCCCAAAGCAATGCCACTCGTCATAAGTAATGGAAGATATCTTTGACCCTGTCCAGTACACTGAAAGTTACCATGCAATAATTTGAGAAAAAGGAAGTCAGAGCCAAAGTCAAGGGTTCTGTGGACTGAGTTAATTGCTTTGTTATAATGGAAAGAAGAATGCTGCATTCTTAGTGTCTTTGGATGCATGTGACCTGAATACAGCAGCACTGCATACCCACAAAACAAAGGAGTTTTGAACTGTTTGGCAGGCAATACTAACTTCACCATCCTTTATGAAAAAGATGGACAGTGGCAGATAAAATTGGATGAGAAGTCCTTGAATCTCTGCAAATTCAGCCCCCTCTACAGAAATTACAGTTTCTACTGTCTTCTATTCAGCATCAAATCCGCAAACAAGGTGTTTCAGCAGAAAAATTAGGATATCTTTTGGTACATACGGAGAGTTAATATAAAGGGTGATGATATGATCATAGCAGCAGAGACAGCTGAACAGCACGATCAAATTCTACATCAGGTGACGGGAACAGTACATGCCAAAAACGTCAAATTCAATAAAGAACATATTTGATTCAAAGTGACAACTATCAAATATATAGGGCACACCACAATGGCTCAAGGAGTTCATCCTGATGGAAAAAAGATAAGGGTCAGAGAAGAGTATGATTCACTCAGAGTTTAAAGAAGTCAATCTTAAGTTCTTATGTATGGTCCAGTATTTGTCTACTGTATCCCTAAAGAAGCAAAACTAATGCAGAGAGCAGTATTGGGGGGTGGGGGAACTATTGGTCTCTGTGGATGACAGAGCATCAAACAATCTTCACTGATCTCAAATTAGCACTGTGCCAGGCAGCAATGGTGGACTAGGGCAGTGGGATGGAGTTAGGGTGGGATGCATACCGCATCTTCTCAAAGCATGTAGCAAGGGACAACTTTGTCCCACATTTCCCCAGTACTCCTGGTATTATATATGCCAAAGGCATAATGTCTCAGAGATCTCCCAATGGGACAGTACAATTCTACATACTATTTTCCTCCCATAGGACTGGAAGGGACCTCCTGGGTCATTGAGTCCAGTCCCCTGTTTCGTAGGTAACCCCTCCATATAAACCTGTTTATAAATTTATCAAGCTCCATTTTAAAAGTAATTTGTTTGCCTCCACTGTTCCTATTGGAAGGCTGTTCCAAGACAAGACCTCACTCCTCTGATGACGGGTCAGCAACTTTCTCCTAATTTATTCTTGCACTGTTCATACCCATTTGTTCTCCCAAAATTGTCCTTTGTTTTAAGAAGCATTTCTCCCCTCCCTGGTGTTCCCCCTAATGTATTGATAAAGAGCAATCATATCCCCTCTCAGCTCTCATTTTCCTAGGCTAAATAAGCCACAGCCCTTTATCTCCTCTCGTAAGATAGGCTGTCTATTCCCCGATCAACCTAATAGCCCTTTTCTCTCCATGTTGATTGACCGTTTTTCTTTTAGTTTAAATTATTTTTTGAGGAGGCAGGGGGGAAACTAAGCATTTTTCTTTTATACAATGCAAATGAATGTCTTTCTTGGCACTGCAGTTCCTGATGTCTAAATTTCACCAAGGAGTTGTTCACAAGGAAAAGTTCAAACAACTCTTCAGTTTTGGGTAAAAAAGGATTTTCTTAACCAAAACAACATTTAAAAACAAACAAAAAAACCTTTTCAGTAAAACAGGAGGCTTATGTGAACTGTCCTTTCAATCCTAGCTTTTATGAGAGACATTTATGTGTTGGTCATCAGGACTCTGTCAGCACCATACAATTGTCCAATGCCTCCTCATTGCAAATCAAGAAACATGCAAGGTAACTTGAAAGCAAAAGGGTAAACAACTCTTTAAATACAGCTCTTTAAACTCAGAAAATACATTGTCATCATGAATTTTCCCCAAAATTGCCTTTGATATTTTCAGGATCAGAAATATGGAGGAATTTCTTCAGGAGATGGATGGGAACAAGGAGCAACAAAGAACCTCAACAGCAAAATCCAAAAATGAAGTGGTCCCAGGTCAATCTCATGGAAATTAATATCATACATATGAACAGAAATGAAGAGAAACATCCCCCTCCACTGGAAAAAAATCCCAGGAAGTGGGGTATAAATAGCTGACAAAAATACTGGTCAACTCAAGAAATTCTTATCCAAAATTTAGCTTACTTATTACATGACTTCTAGGATACAGTCCAACATTCAAAAGGAAAGTTTTCAGTTTTGTTGGAGTACATGCTACAACTGGTTTCTGAAACCTGCCACTGAGCTGTGGCCTACACATGGAGGCTGATACAATATATTGTATCTCTTAAACCATTGTTCCTTATTGATTAGTGATCTACGGGCACTCTGCTAGAAATATAGTCTTAGAGTTACAGTATGGGTGTAATTCCCCCACTTCCCCCGCCCTTTTATTTTCTGGTGTTCAGCCAAAAACCTTATCCACTTGCTCTCAATTGATATGAAAACTTTCTCAGACAAGGTGACAGCGTAGAGCCTTGACTGACTGCAAACAAGTAGTTGCTATTTCAGCACATTAGAGGGAGTGCAGGAAGTTGTTAATGATGCTCAGGAGCTCTTTTGAAGCTGGTGTGGAAATTTTCATTAAGGGCAGACATTCCTGCGTGTACAGACGTACACCCTCATTTAGAAGCTGGAAGCTCCTGACAAATCAGTAGTGAGTTCTGTCATTGTCAGGGGTACAAAACTGGCAGACGTTTTGAGCATCATCAGTGAGATCCAGCTCAGCCCTGCAGGGAGGAAATAGAGCTGCTGGGGGAACCTGGACTGAATCTTAGAGTTGGATCTCAGTACAGTTTCCTGTAATTTACAGATTAGTTGGACCTTATTGGTCTGCAGCATTTCTATGGTAGGGTATCTGTAAAATTCTTAGTCCAAAGATGGAAAATAAGTAATTTTATATATATATATATATAAATGGGTTATAGTTAAGGGGATAGGTAAGTTTGCTACTTGCCTAAAAGACTGCAGACTTACTTGTGTTATTCTAAGAAGCGATCTTAGATGTAAGTAAGTAGGGCAATGTATTTGTGTGAATATATATGTTATTAAGATACAAGGTCTAATAGGGTTAGGGGAGGGATATTGTAAAATGGGATCCTACCCCACCCTAAATTATCTCAGTGGGATGAGAAGTAACCTGTCTTTCACTGCCACCGGTGTTACCCGAGGAACATCTGGGTATGGTTCCCTACCTTTGGGAAGGGGTGGGACACTAGTCACTCCGGCAGACTTCCTTCAATCTACCTAGTGAGGTTATACGAGCAGGGCCTTGCCTATTGGGTCACCAGAGCATTCTGGGATTGGGATTAACTCTGCAGCGCTGTTGCACTCCCTCTTGAGGGACATTACAGCTGTTTGTGAGACCACAGGACTGAGTCTGAACACTGGAGACTAGGGTGAAGGAGCTTCCAAAGCTCCTCGTCCTTTTGGCATGGTACCTCCTTCCCAGTTGCTCCTCTTACCCAAGTCAGATCTGTTGGTGAGGTGGAGTGCACCACCTGGTTATTAGAGAGGGGTATGTTACTTATTGGGAATCTAACTTGGGTAGTAGCTTTATCTTGAACTAAACTGTTAAAAAGGGCACATGCCCAATACAGCAAATAAACTAAAACAGATTTATCTTTCTCAGGAACAGCCTAAAACAGGAGAAAACTTATCAGCAGGTTTCAGAATATACTAAGCAGCTGAAAGGTTTGAAAATATACAAGTCTGACAAGGTGATGTGACTTTTGGGGAGAATATGTAGCTTAAAGTTCCCTGTCCATGATAGAAGCATGGCTGATCACTGCAGTCTTTCAGGCTTGAAATTTCACATTCATTTCACATCCACTAATACAGCATCTAAGTTACTGCATTTATGAAGAATCGGGGGACATTGCAAGCAAAGACTCGGTGAAAAAAATTATGCTAGCACAACTGCAGTGAAATTTGTCACCTGTAGGAATCTGATTGTGAAGTTTAGTGACATGTTACTAGGTACTTAGAGTTGTACTTCATTATTTTCTGTTCCTGCTTTGATGATCTTTAACTCTCACTTTTATTTCATGTTTTGCTTTGTTCTTTATATTCTCTTGACTTCTCAGTTTTCATTATTGTCTTCTGTAAAAGTAACAAAGATCCAAAACAAATGAAACTTTCTTACCTTTATAAGATTGTTTTAAATAATAGTTTTAGGAGAAGGAATGTTTTTCTGGAGTTAGGACTTCTGAGTTCTATTCTGTTCTGCCACAGATTCATGCTGTGATTTTGGCCAGATCACATAGCCTCCCCGTGACTCAGTTTACCATTCTGTAAATTGGATATAATAATGATATATCTGTTAGATGTGTTATGAGGATTAGTTAATTGATGACCTTAAAGTGTTTTGAGATCTTTGAATGAAAGCTGCTCTAAAGGTCCAAAGCAAAGAGAAACGTATAAAATCATGGAAATTAGAGATAGAAAGGACTACATGAATGCTAAATTTAATTAAAATCGTGTAAAATAATGGAAATAATTAAATTGGTGCTGCCACTTCATAATTAGAAATATGCCATATTAAATTTGTCATTAGTAACGTAAGTAGAGCTTTTTTCCCTGGCTGCAAACTGAAAAGTTGCACAGGGCTGAATATGTAGAATATGTTTCAGTGGAACTATGCCAGTTTACACTAGCTGATTATCTGGCCCAATCAATCACTCATTGCTGCAGAAAGTTTGTGCACTGATTCTCATCTCATTTACTCTTATGTTACACCTGTGTCATTAAATCGACTCTCCTGAGTTACAACAGTGTGAATTAGGGGAGAAGCAGACTTTCCTTTATCTGTTGCTAAATTCATTTGACCTCTGAAATAAGCATCTTGGCTGAGATCCTGATGCTGTCTGTGCTATTGTAAAGAAAATGTCCTCATGACAAAAGAATTATCATAAAACAACAACCAACTTCCAATCCCTTCCACAGTCTGCTACCTGCTTATGACTCACAACACATACTACAGGGACTATAGGCCTTGCAATACCTTAATGAGAAAGTGAGAAGTCTTTATATTCTGAAGAGAATAGTAACAGAACTGAATACTGCAGCACTGCTGGAGCAGAAACTATTAAATATTAAATAATATATCTCATAGAAAAAACATCAGGGTTTACTTTTGCTATACAAAAAGCAGCAAATATAAATCATAATGAATCTGCAGCTCTGTTTTTCAGCTTCCTTATGTTGTTTACAGTCTTCTTTCATTATGGCACTGATTCAGCTATGTATTTAAGCATGTGCCAAACTTTAAGTATATAATGGAACTACTCACATGCTTAAAGTTAGGCAGGAACTTTTGTACCTTTCTGAATGAGGGTCTATTACACTGCTACCATTCACTAAGTATTATAAAGCAGAGTTTAGCTGGTCTGACTGACCAAATTCCGTGACATTCCACAGAAAGCTATTTAAGGGCCTAACTGTGCAATTGCTTACTATTAAGCATAGAGTTTACAACCATAAATTGTCTTATTGGACTTCAGTGGGTCTGCTCATGATAGTAAGCACTATTCTCTTAGAATCATAAAAGTGTAGGACTAGAAGGGACCTCAAAAGCTCATCTAGTCCAGTCCTCTGCACTAAAGGCAGGATTATGCAATAACCAGTCCATTCCTGACAGGTGTTTGTCTACAACCTGTTCTTAAAAACCTCCAGTGACGGAGATTCCACAACCTCCGTAGGCAATTTGGTCTGGTGATTAACAACCCTGACCGTTAGGAAATGTCCAACCTGAACTTCCCTTGCTGCAATTTAAGCCCATTGTTTGTTATCCTATCCTCAGAAGTTAAGGAGAAGAATTTCCCCCCCCTCCTCCTTGTAGCCACCTTTTATGTAATTGAAAACTAAAATTTTACAGTCTTTCCTCATGGGTCATGTTCTCTTGACCTTTACTTATTTTTGTTGCTCTCCTTGGGACTATTTCCAATTTGTCCACATCTTTCCTGAAATGTGGTGCCCAGAACTAGACACCATACTCCAGCTGAGACCTTATCAGCGTGAAGTAGAGCAGAAGAATTACTTCTTGTGTCTTGCTTACAACAATCCTACTAATACATCCCAGAATGATGTTTGCTTTTTTTGCAGCAGAGTTACATGGTTGACCATATAGTTGGTGATCCACTATGACCCCTCAGATTTCTTTCTGCAGTACTCCTTCCCAGGCAGTCATTTCCCATTTTGTACGTGTGCAGTTGATTGTT
This sequence comes from Eretmochelys imbricata, assembly GCF_965152235.1. NCBI lineage: Eukaryota > Metazoa > Chordata > Testudines > Cheloniidae > Eretmochelys > Eretmochelys imbricata. The sequence continues at coordinate 24,554,931 of NC_135574.1, forward strand.
CCTTCCTACGTGGAATACTTTGCATTTGTCCTTATTGAATTTCATTCTGTTTACTTCAGACCATTTCTCCAGTTTGTTCAGATCATTTTGAATTTTAATGCTATCCTCCAAAGCACTTATAACGCCTCCCAGGTTGGTATTGTCCGCAAACTTTATAAGTGTGCTCTCTATGCAATATTTAAATCATTGATGAGGTATTGAACAGAATCGGTCCCAGGACCGATCCCTGCGGGATCCCACTTGATATGCCCTTCCAATGTGACTGTGACCTATCAACAACTACTCTCTAAGAATGGTTTTCCAGTTATGTACTAATCCTCTGGAATCTCTCTCATTTCCAGTGAGTTTTCGAAGATAATCACTAATGGCTCAGAGATCCACTCAGTCAGTTCCTTGACTATTCTAGGATGTATTTCATCAGGCCCTGCTGAGTTGAAGATATCTAACTTGTCTAAATAATTTTTAACTTGTAACATTAGTGTTTGCAGGATTGGGCCCCCAAAAGATGCTTTTTGTTGTTCTTGAGTGGTCTTAGAGTGACTAGTTGGTTTAGAGCAAACCTCAAAAATCAACATTATTATAAATCTGTTTTCCAATGAACTTTCAACAAAGAGTTAAAGAAACCTCTACTTCTAAAGTACAGTTGCCGTCTTATTGCATCAAATACATGTTATTTTTGGAATAAAGGTCTCTGTGGCTAAAGTCGGTCTTGGAACTAAACTAACACTTACCACTCAAAAACAGATATGGGAGGCAGACTTTTCTCTGTGGTAGATTAATCAGTAGATGAAATCTGAAAGTTGGACAAGCATATGAAAATTTACCCATGTAGATTCTTATACTATTCTTGTGGGGTTATGCAATTTATAAAAATACCAAGAGACAAGAGACTCTGCACGTTGTTTAATTTCAGTCAGCAACACTGAGCTGCTTGTGCACTGGGTCTTTTAATTATGACCAAATTTTCAGAATTCACTGCTGGTTTAGGGGATTTCTATTTGTGGTGTTCAACTTAAGATATCTTGGTCTGATTTTTCACTTGTTTGGAGCAGCCACAATTTCAAATCAAGTCAGTGGGAGTTGCAGTATTCACCACCTCTGAACATTGGGTCCTCGGTGTCTCAGGTTGGACACCTAATATTGAGGCATCCAAAAATTAATGGATATTTCTTGAAAATTTGGACCTTAATATCTTATAATAAAAAGATAATTTTGTGCTGTAATTGTCAGATTGATACTGCAACCAATGTGCCTCCTTTCTTATTTCTTATTTCTTATCACTGAATTATATATGAATATAATCAGCCTGTTTTTCAAATCTTAATTTTTTCGTAGTTAGAACTCTGAAACCATTCATGGGACTGTTTGTTTCATTTAGCACATTCCATTGCAAACACCTGATCAAACGATAAAACTTATAAGAGTGGAGAAAAACTGCTTATCAATGAAGAAAGGAGAAAGATCAGTTTGTAGTAGATATTTTTAAAAGCCTTATGATAATGCTGTTTCACAGTTATTACCTGTAATTAGACTTGAAACTTGTCACAGCAGTGAAACCATTTTAACCTAGTCTGCTGTGTGGAAAGGGAAACTGAGGCATACCACCTCACAGAAGTATCCTATATAGGACATAGAGCGAACAATGGATTGGTTCGCCCCGAACTCTTGAAAGTAGATGCTATTAAGGGCTGACCTGCACCTAAAACAAAGAAGCAGGTCTAATTCTTTATTTGTCTGTCTAACTATTACAGAGGTGTGTAAAGGGGTTCAGTAACATTGTTGCTCCCATAACAGTACAGAAAGGGACAAAGAAACAATAAAGAAAGGGAATATGGATGGAGGTCTGTGAACAGGGCTCCCACAGCCTAAAAGAAGCTTTATCTAGAGAACCTGTCTTAGCCAGACCTGATTTTGAGATTTCTGCTATGCATGGATTCCTCCAATGTTGGACTGGGGTCAGTGCTCATGCAAGAAGGGGAGGGTGGTAAGAGACACCCCATTGCACACTTAAGCAAAAAGCTAACATTGGCTGACCAAAATGATACAATAATAGAGAGAGAATGCTACGCAAATGTGTGGGCTGTTAAGCGACTCAAGCCCTATTTGTACAACAGAAGGTATTAAGTGACCTTCTGGTATGGCTGTATAGAGCTAAGGGAACCAATTCTAGGTTACTTCATTGGAATTTAGCCTTAGAGGAATACGAAAGGAACATAATTCACCTTAAGGGGAAAGAAAATGTAGTGGCAGATGCATTGTTAAAAGTGGGAAATTCTTAAGAGGTATTCAGGAGGGTCTGGAACACCCCTTCCTACCTCAGTTTTGTGTTGGGGGTGTGACACTGAATAAAAAGAAAGATGACTATGTTTACACTAAGATATAACCATTGATGTATCACCACTGACGTATCAAGCAGAGTCACCCAAGGGTCAGTCCTGGGACCAGTTTTGTTCAATATCTTCATTAATGATCTGGAGGATAGTGTGGATTGCACCCTCAGCAAGTTTGCAGATGGCACTAAACTGGGAGGAATGGTAGATATGCTGGAGGGTAGGGATAGGATACAGAGGGCCCTAGACAAATTAGAGGATTGGGCCAAAAGAAATCTGATGAGGTTCAACAAGGACAAGTGCAGAATCCTGCACTTAGGACGGAAGAATCCCATGCATGCTACAGACTAGGGATCGAGTGGCTAGACAGCAGTTCTGCAGAAAAGGACCTAGGGGTTACAATGGATGAGAAGCTGGATATGAGTCAACAGCGTGCCCTTGTTGCCAAGAAGGCTAACAGCATTTGGGGCTGTATAAGTAAGAGCATTGCCAGCAGATCGAGGGACGTGATCATTCCCCTCTATTCGGGGAGGCCTCATTTGGAGTACAGTGTCCAGTTTTGGGCCCCACACTACAAGAAGGATGTGGAAAAGTTGGAAAGAGTCCAGCAGAGGGCAACAAAAATGATTAGGGGGCTGGAGCACATGACTTATGAGGAGAGGCTGAGGGAACTGGGATTATTTAGTTTGCAGAAGAGAAGAATGAGGGGGGATTTGATAGCTGCTTTCAACTATCTGAAAGGTGGTTCCAAAGAGGATGGCTTTAGACTGTTCTCAGTGGTAGCAGATGACAGAACGAGGAGTAATGGTCTCAAGTTAAAGTGGGGAAGGTCTAGGTTGCATATTGGGAAAACCTTTTTCACTAGGAGGGTGGTGAAGCACTGGAATGAGTTACCTAGGGAGGTGATGGAATCTCCTTTCTTAGAGGTTTTTAAGGCTAGGCTTGACAAAGCCCTGTCTGGGATGATTTAGTTGGGTATTGGTCCTGCTTTGAGCAGGGGATTGGGCTAGATGACCTTCTGAGGCCCCTTCCAACCCTGATATTCTATGATTCTATTATGATGATTCACTGTTGTACAATTGTGATAAATCCTATACAAAGTATGTCTTGTAAGTATCATTTGAAAAATTATGATCTATTGAACAATGTTATGCTGTTTATAGGCATGTATTATCATTGTATATGAATCTTTGCTATTGTGTTTGTATCTCAAACATGTTATGTTCCTGGTAACACCCACAGATTTACATTCAGACCAATCAGCCAAGTTGATGGGCCATTTAGGAGAATCAGCTGTTCCAATGGGCCCCTCCCGAGGACACTTCAGACACAATATGGACAATCGAGGCCCAGTGACTCAGCCGGGCATGTAGAACATATGACCCCTGATTCCATGTTTGAGACTATAACTTTCTATGCACATGGGCGGAGGGTATAAATTGGAGACTGCGACATCACCTTCTTGCCTCTTTCCTTCTCCACATCTCTGGACTATGATGTCTATCAAAGGGAAGCTTTGAACAATGGACTGAGGAGCCCCAATCTTTTGGGTGATCCAGAGAGACTTACTACAAGCTAGCAGATTTAACATCACTGCTATTTCCTGATCCACAAACTCTGTAATCAGCTGTAATGTATATGATTCATTTAACCTTTTAATAACTCTCTTTTCTTTATATAAACAAACCTTTAGTTTTAGTTACTAAAGTATTGGCTACCAACATGGTCTTTGGGTAAGATCTAAAATATATGTTGACTTGGGTGTGTGTGTCTGGTTCTAATCACTTGATATATGTGATTTCTGGTTTTAATAACCATTTATCACAGAAGTTTGGTTTGTCTGGGTGGTGCATGTGAGGCTAGAGGGCATGAAGGGGACTGGCTGTGGCTCCATAATAACTAGTATAGTATTTTGGAAGCACAGATTTGTTACTGGCTTTGTGAAATATTATGATAGAGTACACCACCAGTCTGGGATATATGCCCTGTATTCTGGCAGCCTGATCAGAGATTGGCACTCTTGACTGTGTCCCTTACCAAGCAGTGTGACAATCTGGCCACTGTGTTTCTGTTCAGTTTTCATGAAAGATGCAGATAAATAGAATAGTTAGTTCTCCAGAACTGTAAATCTGGCACTATTCAGAAGCACTTTATTTTTACACACACATGCAATTCATCAACATGGCTTACATGAGAAATTTTGGAAGACTTGTTCAATACATATTATATAGCAGGGCTCTAATTGGAAGGGGAAATGGAAAGAAACATCATTATGCTCAGGGAACTGCAAGGACTGATCCCTCCACTGATCCTGCCATGTACATCCGGGGCTGAACATTAGCCAAAGGTTCTCTGGGATTATAATTCCCTGGGATTATCTATCCTACCAACAAAAACATGTGAAGTTACTCAATCCCAAATCTATATTTCACTCATCAGATCACCATCTAAACCCCTTCTCTAACCCTCTTTTACTCTTATGGTCCGAATATCTTCACCCTCATCTTGAACAATTAATGGAAAACCTTGTTCTGTCTCAAAGCAAAACTACGGAATGGGAAAATGTAAAATCCTAAGGACAGTGACAAGTGTGAAGAACAATTGAGAAAAAATACAGCTATTTTTAAGTTTCCCTAGAGATGATTAGAACCATTCTGAATTCATGCTGTTTGAAGCTGACAATTATTGAAAATAATGATTTGTATTGTGGTAGTACCCAAAAGCTATGTCACAAAGCATGCTCCCTCACCCTGGATTTCTCTTTGCAAGGTGTCCTCACACACTGTTATGTAAGTTTACCACAACATACTTTGTTTACAGTGTCTTATGCAGCTTCACATCCAAACACCGTAAGGCCTTTCCCAAACTTTAACATACCCCCTAGGCAAAGGGTGAGAAGAAAGTTCATATTTCTTTGAGATCCAAGGCTTCTTTGTCCTTCCTTCCAGCCTCCTCTTGTCCTTCTTGTCTCCCATTCAACAATTCCCATCTGGGGAGCTGAATCCCCTTGTTAACTGGCTAATCACCCAATTCTCATCAATTATCTTCTACTTTGGCCCATGCAGGGATGCTTACAAAGTGTACAGAGAAGTGAGTCAGCTTTAGGCTACTTCTCTTCTCTCACAATCCCCAAGCAAGTTTGGGGCCCCATTTGCTAGCTGCCTTGCAAATACAAAATTCTTGTCTCAAAGGGCTTACAGGCAGGGGAAAAATATATGCATGAGGAGAAGGGGGAAGTGTATTAAGATACTAGTAAGGTGATCAGCTGACATTGTATTTCTAATTAATTTCACAGTCTCTTTGTCTGTGTGTTTTGCAACATTTTGCACTGCTGTAATCAACTTTTTGTCAATTTCACTTGACAAGATACCACCATTAGGGGAGCTAAATCAACTGTAAATGTTAAAAGAAAAGGAGTACTTGTGGCACCTTAGAGACTAACCAGTTTATTTGAGCATGAGCTTTCGTGAGCTACTAGCTCACGAAAGCTCATGCTCAAATAAACTGGTTAGTCTCTAAGGTGCCACAAGTACTCCTTTTCTTTTTGCGAATACAGACTAACACGGCTGTTACTCTGAAACCTGTAAATGTTAAAACCATGTTTTTTCTATTTAACGAAATTGAAAGAAAAAGAATAGAAGCAACAACAATGAAAAAATTCCACCTGTATATCATTACCAAGAGCAATGTTCTATGGAACTTTTTATAAAGGATGAACAGGTGCAGTGAAACAATGTAGCTCTGCCAAATTCATTTTTCATGTCAGGTTTATTAACTTAGTTGTTATTCTGACTGCTTAGCTTTTGTCTTACTCAACAAAAACTAAAACATGTTTATCTACAAATATTTTAATTATCATGCTCCATTTAATTTACATTATCCATAGGAGGCTATTTCATGGTAATATGATTTCTTACTTGTATGTCTGGGATTTAACTTGAGTGCTTGTTGAAATTATGTTCCTAGTCTATTGTGCAAGTACTTTTATAGAGAACCACAAGAGATTATATGGAAATTGTATTAGAGTGTAATTTAATCTCAGAAGCATCTAAATTACAACTTTATTAGTTACATCTATGGAAATGATTACAAAAAATATCAAAAGCTATACCTTTTCAACATAAAAGTACACTCATAATGCTTCAATACTGTAAGTATTTTTCAGGGTTGCTTTGTACGTGCTTCTGGTAAAATATAGAATTATATTGTACTGGGAAGATGCCCATCCTCCAACATTATCACTGTGGCATACAGGAAATAATAATACCCTTTGAGGAAACCAGCTATGAAATTCAAGATTAATAGGTAGAGTACAAACTAATATTGGTTCCTTTTCCGGACAATATCAAATTCCATTGTCAGGAACCAATAAGAACTTCCCTTGTTAAATTCTAAACTTATCTTTTTGGAAAAAAAGAATAATCACCGTTTCAGGAAAACAACATGCATGAAAAAGAATAATTAGACTTAACCTTTTAAAATTCAGAACTATTTCTGCTTTTCACTAAATGGACTACATATATATCTCCTAATAATGGTCCCAATTCAGTGAGGCATCTTCACTCAGTAACAGCACTTAAGCACATATTTAAATTTAAATATATGCTTAAGTGCATTCCTGAATGGGGATGGATGAATATGAGCTTTACACTTAAAATTTTGGCCTAATTCTGCCACCTTTATTCAAGTTGCTATCAATGGGACAATTCACTGTACCACTTAATATGAGCCGGGTGGAAGAATTAAGCGCTTAGTAACTGGAAGAGCTAGTGGGCAGTAAAAAAAAAACTTGTTAAAATGAGTTCCAGGTCAAGATATCTTACCCTGGAATACACCCAGTTGTATGCAGATAAATTCCTCTGGTTGATGCCTGTACAAGTTACGATATTTATTTATATTGTGGTAGTAAGGGCAATAATGGAACAGGGCCTCATTGTGCTATAAAGACATAACAAAAAGACACAAGTTTCATAGTCTCTGGAAAGGGCCAGCTCTCTGAAGACCAATCAAGACATAATACAACCATGTTCCAATTCACAGCCTCTTGATAGTGTCCTCAATTCCTTCATAGCCTCCATTTGTCTATTGATGTGGACACAGCAGCAAAGTGAGGACAGACAAATGCATGGAATTAAGTGGCAGGTTGCAACTTTTATTAATCTTTAACACAAGGGCGGGATGGTACAGTGCCATCACCCATACTTTCCTATACCCAGCATTTAATTGGTTCCAGTGTGGGATTACAAGACTCTTTACCATATAACCCATAATTGGTGCGAGGGTTACAGAGCTCCTTACCATATAACCATCTCCTCAGCCTATCCCCTAGGACTCAGTTCTCTGCACCCTCCCCACCACAATGGGGACAGAGGGTACAGCCGGGTGGGAATCTTGGCCCGTGAGGGCCACAGGTCTGACCTCAGCCTGCTAAGGCCACAAGGTGTCACTCTATCACATGAGGCCAAGACCCATCACCAAAATCCCAGATCTTTTACCTCAGAGAACCATTCATTTTATTCTCTTAACCATGCTGGAAAGCAGTTATAGGTGGCTCCAGCGACTAGCTTGGTCACTTCTCCCACCCAACTACACTGCCTGGAATCACAATTACTGCCCAGTTCATTCCCTCATGTCCTGTGGGAGCACCAGAACCGTGGTAGAAGTGGGGGGGCCACGAGACCCCATGCCCCTCTGTGGCCCTGCCCCTTCTCTTCTTCCCCTGGTTCCCCACCTCCTCTGTGACCCACCCCCTGCTCCTCCTCTTCTCCCAAGCCCCTGCCCTCCTCCATTGCCCCTTTCCCTGCTCCTCCCTGCTTGAGTCCCTGGGCCCGGGCCAGAAGGAAGGCGGAGTTGGGCAATGGTAAGAGCCACCCAGGGAGCACGGGCCGTTGTGCAGAGCTCTGGACCCTCCACCTGCCCCGGCTGGCACACCCTGGGGGGTGCTTTGGGTCCCCCAGACTCCATGCTCAGGGCAGGTGGAGGGTCTGGGGCTCCCCACAGTAGCCCGGGCTCCCTGGGCGGCTCTTACCATGGCCTGTCTCTGGCTTCCAGTCTGGCCAGGGGGCGGGACTTCAGGGGAAAGAGGAGGAGCAAGGGCCAGGCTTTTTTGGTGAGGTGGGGCTAAAGCTCACCTCAGCCCCATACTGGGAAGAGGCTGGCGTTGTGGGCAGGGGCTGCTGTTTGTGGTAGGGGAGCTGATCACCTACCCTGCCATGAAGTGCAGCCCCTACTTGCACTGTTCTGCACATGCCTGAGGCTGGAGTTTGAAGGAGCAATGCATCCCCTGCCCCCCCAAATTATGTCCATGTGAAAAAGAGGGAGGGGCATGGCTCCCCTAGCCTACCTGGCTCCAGTGCCTCTGCCTACAGCCATATGTCAGAACCTCCCTCTAACAAATGTACGCTGTCATCCCTGAAGATTTCTGGCTGATTGTAACAGATGTCCCTATGCTGTATAACTGAATCCCCTGTGTCCAGGAATATCTTGGTGATCTTTCTATTCATTTTCTTTCTAGCCTTGTCAATGCAGGCTGGGTCTGCAGCTTCCTACCAGACCTGCCTTGCAAGTATTTCTGGCCATACTATTCTCACCTCTGGCCATGATTGCCTGATTAAGCTAACATCCCTCTGGATTCTGTCCTGTAAATTAACTCCTGTACATCCCCCAAGATCATTCTCCTCAAGGTGAATAAGGCGACTGGTGGGGGGGCACAAAGGGTCAAGTGACCCTCCCCAGGCTCAAGTGCCCTGCTGCCCCAGCAGAGAGAGGAAGGGGCGGGACCAGAGCCTCTTCTCTTCCAGCCATGCTGCCTGGGAGAGCCAGGAAGAGCAGGCGAATGCCAGGGGGAGCCGGCACAGCAGAAGGACAGAAACCCCAGCCCAGGTAACGTGGGGTGGAGAGGGGACGGGGAGAGTGTGGGGGCCTCGGGCTGGGAGAAGTCACATGGCGGGGTCACGTGGGGAGGTCACATGCTCCCCCTTTAGCTGGTGTCCCGCTTTGTGTGCTTCCTTGTCGCCTAGACATGAACTGATCCCAAAGCATGCCTCTTCTGCTGAACCACTGGTTGCAAACTGCTTTGGGCCTGAAGCCCAGCTGAAATCCAGCTACTGTCCTGGTTGCCCTCTTGTGTGCCCAATGCACTATAGAGTGCCCACAAATCCAGATATTATATATACTCTGTGTAGCTTCTGAGACAAACAAGCACATTGGGTTAGTTATATTTTACCATTCCCTGCCATCTTTTCCTTGGTGCACATCAGTCCTGTAACACCTTGATTTCCTGGGCCCTTTTGCCTGCACCTGTCATGAGCTAAAACCCTCTGCAGTCACTGACATCACTCCCCTGATTCTGTAAGAATGAGTACCAAATTTTTTGGTGTTGAGACCACTGTAGCATAAGGCTTTTTCTCAATACTATGCTGAATTAGTACCTTGTCAGGCAGCTGCCATCACCGTATATGAACAGTGGTCCCAGTTGTAGGCCCTGGGTTTTTAGCAAAGCTCTTATTGCCTTTACAGGGCACAAGCATACATCTGCACATTCCTTCAACACCACATAAGCCCCCTTCCCTTTCTGGTCTGTTTCTGAGTACCTTAAGAGTATGTCTACGCTACGAAATTAGGTCGAATTTATGGAAGTCGGTTATTTAGAAATCGTTTTTATATATTCGAGTGTGTGTGTGTCCCCACAGAAAATGCTCTAAGTGCATTAAATGCATTAACTTGGCGGAGTGCTTCCACAGTACCGAGGCAAGCGTCGACTTCCGGAGTGTTGCACTGTGGAAGCACTCTGGAAGTTCCCACAGTCTCCGGAAATGAGATTCAAAAGTTCGCGGTTCTTTTCCTGTCTACCTGGCCAGTGCATCTGAGTTGACAGTGCTGTCTAGAGTGGTCACAAATTCCCCAAATTCGGCCTGGCAAGGCCGATTTAAGCACTAATCCACTTGTCAGGGGTGGAGTACGGAAATCGATTTTAAGAGCCCTTTAAGTCGGAAAAAAGGGCTTCATTGTGTGGATGGGTGCAAGTTTACATCGATTTAACGCTGCTAAATTCGACCTAAAGTCCTAGTGTAGACCAGGGCTAAGTGTAGAGACACCATTGGGGCAGATAGTTGCAAATCTGTTACATTTAACGTATGCTGGGACCAATCCACAGCTGCCAGAGGCACCAACTCATTCACTCTAAAAACGCCAAAAAAGGCAACAACAAATGCCCTCTTAAATAAAATGGCATCCCTCCCACAGCTGCAGACCCACAGCAGAGCCTGTACTAATTCTGTCAGGGTTTCCAGTGTTATGGGTAACCTGTCATCCCTCTGGCACCTGTCCCTCCTGGGCCACCCTTCTAAGAGTTTTCACACTGGAATGCCCACATGAGTCTGGGAAACCCACCAACTTACTCCACAAGGACATGCCCACTAGCCAGCCAGAGATAGTGGAGGGAGCCAAACTGTGGTGGGTCAAAGACACCACATATTGCACCACCTAGTGTAGGTATGGGCCAGTCATAGTGAAGCCCTTACTGTGCTCTAAATTCTGTGATCTCTGAAAGGCTGGCCTTACAGGCCGTTGTCCCACAGCTGTCTTGAGACAAGTTTCCAGAGTTGTTGGGGCATCACCTGTGGATCACTGCTGGCCAGTGGGATGAGTTCCTGGAATCTGTCATCGTAGGCATACTTTGACTTCTATATTGCGGGGGAGGGGGCACCTCCAGTCAGGCCAACAGGGCTGTGCATGGGGGGGGTGAAAATTCTGGGCCTGCCTGAAGCTTGCAGTTTGGGGGGAGGCATTACCCCCTCTAGCCGCCTCCAAATTACACCCATGTCTGTCATCCTGAAATCAAGATAGAGCATCAGCAACACCATTATCCACTCCGCACTGAACGAAAAAGGATATTAAACTGCAAGTAGCATAAAATGAAGGCCATGCCCAGTCTCATTACCTGAGCAGTCTTAGCTGACTGTCTATTTATATGAACCATAGATTGGTTGTTGCACCAGAAATTGACTTTTTTTGTTCTGGAAGTTTGCTCCCCAAATAGTGATTACCACCAATATAGGAAAAAAAATAATCAAGGAATGTGGTGTCCCCTGTAATACCCTGACCCACCCAGCTTTCTGGCCACCTCTGTGCATGCCACTGTCCTTGAAAGTAAATCCCAAAACCTATGCCTCCTGAGGCATCAGACTGTACCCACAGCTCTGAACTACCAGTCCAAATGCCATATTGAAACGCCACTAAACTCTTCCAGGAATCTTTCCCACACTTCTAAGTCTTCTTTCATTCCCCTTCTCATTCTAATAAAGTGGTGGGGTTTTTGCCCTCCAAAGGAGGCTGACACCAGATGGGCACAAAATGCCCAACCAGGAGCCAAAACCCAACATGCAAAACTTAGGTGCCCCATGACCACCCGTATTTCCCTCAGCGCAATTTTCTTTGCCCCTTTGAGAACCTGTATCTGTGCCATGAATGATTCCAACTTCTCTGTAGGTAACCTAGAAACACCTCAAACTATGCCTGCTTCAATGCCCATGAACATTAAACTTTGGTTAGGTTCTTCTGTTTTCTCCATGGCAAAGGGGACCCCAAGGTCCTTGGCTAATTCTGAAATGCCTGAAGCATATAGTGACAGTTGCCTGTCCCTAACCTTGCTGCAAATAAGAAGTCATCAAGACAGTGTGCCACACGAGGTACGCCAGTCTCATGTACAAAGGCCCGCTCCAGCATGGAGCTGAATCTTTCCAAAGTGGCACATGACACGGAGTACCCCATGGGCATGGCTTTATAAAAATAGTAATGGCCTTCAAACTGAAACTCAAGCAGATTAAAATCTTGTAGACACATAGACTCTAAGGTCATAAGGGACCATCATGATTATTTAGTCTGACCTGCATATTGCAGGACACAGAACCTCAACCACCCATTCCTGTAATAGACTACTGATCTTTGGCTGAGTTAAATCAAATCATGTTTAAAGATTTCAAGTTACAGAGAATCCACCATTTACACTAGTTTAAAGTAACCCATGCCCCATGCTGCAGAGAAATGTGAAAAAACCCCAGGGTCTTTGCCAAACTGACCTGGGGGAAAATTCCTTTCTGACCCTAAATATGGTGATCAGCTGGACTGAGCATGTGGGAAAAACCCAGCACCTGGGAAATAATTCTCTGTAGTAACTCAGAGCCCTCCCCGTACAGTATCCCATCACCAGCCAGTGGCTATATTTGATGTTAGCAGTTGCAGATCAGATACATGCCATTGTAGGCAGTCCCACCATACCATCCCCTCCATAAACTTATTTAGCTCAGTCTTGAAGCCAGTTAGGTTTTTTGCCCCCACTGTTCCCTTTGGAAGACTGTTCCAGAATTTTATTCCTCTGATGGCTAGAAACCTCCATGTAATTTCAAGCCTAAATTTGTTGATGTCCGGTTTATATCCATTTCTTCTTGTGTCCATATTGGCACTTAACTTAAATAACTCCTCTCCCTCCCTTGTATATATCTCTCCAATGTATTTATAGAAAGCAATCATATCTCCCCATAGCCTTCATTTGGTTAGACTAAACAAGCCAAGGTCTTTGAGTCTCATCTCATAAAGTAGAAAACCATTCCTCTGATCAACCTAGTAGCCCTGGGATGCACTGGAAGCAACCGGAATGCAGATTTGATGTTGCATTTTGCCAACAGTACCCTTCTAGGGCCACACTCCCTAACCATGGCTACCACAGCATCAAATGACAAATATCTCACTGAACACAGCTATAGGTCAATATGGTCATTTACTGGTGAGCCCAGGGGTAAGACAAGTGATGTATCAGTCTGTATTCCCCTTCCCCTTCTTTGGTATTCTGAAACCTGACACTCGGGGGAGATATGTGAAATCTGGCAGTGGGGCCTGCCACTGTCCCTGCTGCCACCTCTGTGGTGATCTTTGCCCTTACTGGGTATGTCTACACTGCAATTAAAAACATGTGGCTGGCCCATGCCAGCTGACTCAGGCATGTGGTACTGGAGCTTACAGGGTTTTTAATTGCAGTGTAGACGTTTGGGTTCAGGCTGAAGCCTGGGCACTAGGACTCTACAAGGTGACACCACGTGACCTCTGTCCCCCTTCCTGGTGAGTAGTGGGATGGGACGGAGCCAAGGCAACAGAGCCAGCTTGGGCAGGGCCACCCAGGGACCCTGAACCCCTCCCTACCAGCATACCACGATGTGACCCCCGGGCTCCCTCCCCAGCAGGTGGGGGTTAGAAAAGGGTCCTATAGGACTGGCTCCAGCAGAGCTGCCTGGGAACACAGAGCCAGGGCCCTTGCTAGTGGTTCCATGTAATGCCTGGCTCCCTACCCTCCAGCAGGGGGTCTGGAGAGGGTGGCAGCAAGAAATTCTTCTCCTGCCAGGCCATTTGCAGCTGTCACAGCAGCCTCCTTTCCCTCGAGCAGGAGGGGCATTTGTTGCAGGCCCAATCTGGGCTGCTCCTTTTGGGGACCTGGCAGCCCTGACAGCTTCCTCATGCAGCCCTCGGCCTCCCCACATCAAGTGGGGCAGGGAGCAGGAAGCCAACATGGTATCCCTCCCCAATAGCAGGCAGACCCCACCTGCTGGGGGACAGGGGTACGAGCCACCTGCTGGGGAGAGAGACCCCCTGGCTGGGGAAGACCCCTCACCTATTTTCCTCTGCATCCTAAGGAGGAGAAGGTCTGCTGCTTCTGAAAGCTGGTGAGTAACTGTTAAAGTTATGGCTCCAAATGGCCTCAGCACTGGGATAAATCCTGGGAGGTAGGGAATGCTGGCCAATCAGCACTCCTCGCCCCCAGCCAGCCAGTGGGTGCCAGATACTGACAGGGAAGGAGCTACCTATTGTCCCTTGGCAAATGTCTCCCTCCCTTGCTGCTGGGATTGTCCACATTTCACTGCCAGCCCCATCAATTTTCCCTACGCATTGATGCAGATGGGTGGCATTTTTTAATCTTCCTGAAGACCCAGAATCCTTCACTTCCTTACTCCTGCACTGCAGCAGGCTTATCAGCTTCAGGCCACAGATGTTTCATACTAGTATAGGCAAATAAAGAGATTATCTATCTGCTGACATTTCTGATGTGCTGCTGAACAGTTCTCTTTCAAATTCCATCTCCATGTATGTTACGTTTGTTTCATCGTCAAACTGCACAGAAAATACTCTCTAGTTCACTCCTCCTTTAACTATACAAACATTGAAATATATAAAGAACTAAAAGTGAAACCATTTAAAATAAATATGTAAAATTGTTATATCACTGATACAGTAATTTCAAACATTTACAAAATGTGATATTTTCACTAACAGTGCATTTGCCCTACAGCTCCATCTGGCAACAAGAAGACATGAATATATAACTTTCACTTCCAAAGCTGATTTCATTGTAACTTTGAATACATAGTATAATTTAGGGTTTAATTTCCTTTACTGTATTGTTAGAAGTTTTCAGTATATGGGGTTTACAATGACTCACCATATAAACATAAAAGCTGTGTTTAGGCTTAGAAATGAAATACTATTGATCTGATTGTTATCTTTATTATTAGTGATATGTTTTGGAGCAGCACCCTGAGGACCGAAATAGATGGAGGTCCCCCCGGTGTGGGCTATAGGCTGTAATTTATAAAGGAAACTAAGGGAGCTGGTCTCCCATGTTTCTTAGGTTCCTTTGAATATTGTAGCTATGGGGCCTGGGTAAAATTTAAAGCCAGTTTTAAAACTTGTTCAGTAAAACTAAATTGGTTTTAAAATTGGTTAGAGCCATAGTGTAGACTTGGTTTAAGGCAACCATATCTATTTTTACTGAACCAGTTTTAAAACGAGCCAGTATATGTCCCCACTGTTGCCCCTCAGTATGTTATGGGCATTAGCAGAGAGACAGTTTCTGGTGTCAAAAGCCTCTGACTATGTTATGGGCACAGGGCACTGTACGTTATGGTGGTGAGAGCGTAGGGGATGGTGTTTTGTGGCCCCGGTATGTCACTATTTAAAAAACAAACAACTTTCCAGATGTCCAGGAGCTAGTTACACCCCTGGAAAATCTTGGATTTTAAGAATTTAAAAAGTAACATTTGGTTACAGTGTCAGTATTTTGCTGTGATTTATAATTTATATAAAGGATGAAGACTCTTCAGTCTGCAGCTGTTCCACTGGATAATTCTGTACACATTATGGCCTTCCTGATAATAACTTGGGGGTCATAGTGGGGGGTGGAGAAACAAATGTTCCCTTTGCCCCATCCCCTCAGGAGCTCTGGGTCTCATTAGCAGAGGGACAGTTTCTAGTGCAGACAGACTCTCAGTGTGATAAGAGAATATTTTTATTACAGTTTCTATTCTGGAGAGTTTGGCCTCAAGGCAAAGCCATTTTGAAGGCATGTAGAGTGATTGCTGTTAGATTTGGGGCTCCCCGCAGCCTTCCTAATCCTGCCATCTATGGGCCCAAACTTGCTATCCCTGTGCACGCAAATCCCAACCCACTCTGTCCCCTCCCCGGTGAGGCTCCCCACAGCAGAAGTTTGGGTCACTTGATGGGTCCCTCACCCCCTAAGAGATGAAGGTGGCTGGACTCCTTTTTCAGGGGTCACTCCAAAATGCAAGGTTACTGTGGGGGAGGGATGTACCAACACAGGTGATGTATAGACTAATTCCACCCTTTCCAGGACGAAGAAGCGTTGGGACTTTCCTTCATCCAGTTGGTTCTTCTTTCTTCCCTGGCTTGTGCAGCTCCCCAGTGGCCAAGGAAGCGCAAGTCACTAGGGCTGTGACCAGCGCAGACTGATCCCAGGGCTAGGCTCCAGGGTGATGCCATTTGCTAACTCAGCTGGGCTTACATTAGAGTCCAGGACACAGGAAAAGCAGGTGTTGCCTGAGAGAGGGGCAGGCACCTCCGTGAGGGGGAAACTGCCTCAGAGAGGGAATAGAGGGGCGGGCAGCCTCAGGGAGGGGGGAACCACCTCAGAGAGGGAAGAGGGGGCAGGCACCTCCATGAGGGGGGAACTACCTCGGAGTGGGGAGAGGGGGCAGGCACCTCAGTGAGTGGGGAACCACCTGAGAGAGGGGTGGGCAGCCTCAGTGAGGGGGAAACCATCTTTGAGAGGGGAGAGAGGGGCAGGCACATTCGTGAGGGGGAAACCACCTCAGTGAGGAGAGAGAGGCACAGGCATCTGTGTGTGTGTGGGGGGGACTACCTTTGAGGGGGCAGGCACCTCTGTGAAGGGGAAACCACCTCAGAGAAGGGCGAAAGGGGCGGGCAGCCTCTGTGAGGGGAGAACCACCTCAGCGAGGGGAGAGAGGGGCAGGCACCTCTGTGAAGGGGAAACCGCCTCAGAGAGGGGAGGGGGTGGGTAGCCTCAGTGAGGGGGAAATCACCTCAGCGAGGGGAGAGAGGGGCAGGCACCTCTGTGAAGGGGAAACCGCCTCAGAGAGGGGAGGGGGTGGGTAGCCTCAGTGAGGGGGAAATCACCTCAGCGAGGGGAGAGAGGGGCAGGCACATCAGTGAGGGGGAAGCTGCTCAGGGAGTGGGGAGAGCTGCCTCACTTAGAGGGGAGAGAAAGGCAGGCAGCTTCACTGAGGGGAACTACTATCTCACTGTACGGAGGGACAGGACTTAGTTGCTCCTGCCTGCACAGGGTAAATACCCTCCTACCTCAGAGCCATGGGGAACTATTCCATTCCTTGACAAGCCAGTGGCCTTGTAGCTCTCCCCATGGCCATTAAAGTAGGAGATCTGCCATGCTATGGTTTCCCCATGGTCTTTGAATCAGAGGCATGGCACACACCATAAGGCACACTTTAAGCCACACTTCCACTGGTGTGCTGAGGTCAAGCCCTGTAGACACATAGTCCTCAAGCGACCCTGGAAATTGGAGACCCAATCTGCCCATGGTGTTTTTGGTGTTTAATGCTTATTCTACTTAAAGCCTCTGAAAGAGTTGGTGATAATTTGGCTAATTTATATATATTAAAAAATAGTAATGTAACAGCAATATGTCCACTTTTCTCCTCTTAAATACAAATGTTCATTTTGCCCAAATATGACCATTCCCTGGGTATGTCACTTTTTTAAACAAAGACACTTCACATAAAGATGCATTTAGATAACCTGTTTCTGTGCATTAATGTATTTATAATTTACGTTGTGTGTTAGTCATAAATAAACGTTCTCTTAATGAGATGAAATGCTTTTGCCACCTTTTATCTTCCAGGTTGGTTTTGCAGCTATTTCTCTGAGTTTCTCTATAACTCATCACATAGTAACCACAATGCTGGCTGGATTTTGCAGACTGGACAACCTTAAAGGGCCTGCACTCTACATCTGAAGAACTCATTACTAAGGGCTATATGTTTGAAAAATTGTAATGAATAATCTGATTTTTGGCAAAATTCAATGTGATAAATGATCTAATAATATGATTAATATTTCAAACTCAACATTGTCTTGACACACTGGAGGCAGTTCCTTCCATTTTAACCTCATGCACATCTTGGATTTGCAGTGAATGGATAACTTCTGTCTGGTTAGCTTTAACTTAAACATATGGTGGATACAGAGCAAATATGAATATGGCAATATTGCCATAACTTCTTTATAATAGCAAGGTGGTAATAAAATGAATAAGTGGGTTTTTTTGGCTTTATAGAGAAATAGTTCTTAGTAACCTATTTTTGTATTCTGTACAGGTTTAAAATTATTTAAAAGTAAGGTTAATTTTTAATCATTGCATATTTCTTTACATTTCAGGACTGCCATATCAAGGAAGTACCAGATATTTCCGAGGATTAAAGGCTTGCATTACCAGACATTTTTATCAATGTCATCAAATGAAGCTGATGGGTACCCATATCCAAAACGAATTAAAATAGAAAATAATGATACAAGCGTAGAGAAAGATGAGCAACAGCAGTTGGAACAAAGAACATACTTTGTGGATGAATGTAGGAAGTCACCAAATAAACCTATATATTTGTCAGAAGGATCACTTAATTTCAGTCAAAATGCTTGGAGATTAGAAAACAAAATCGGTGGTAGGGAAAGAAAAACTAGCATGTGTGAGTTTATAGATTTTAAACCTTGGATTAATGAAAAATTGCAATGCGGGTTATTAGAAAACAAACTGTTCACTAAAAAATGGAATACTGAAAATGAAGAGCATAATATTATAAGAGATGACTCTTTATTGAATGCAAATGGACATTCTTCTGAAGCAGGATTATACCATATGGGGAATGTAAACAAAAACAGCAAAAATATAGCAGAAAATAATAAAAGAGAGAATGATAATGATCTGAAATTAAATGCTTCACTTTCATCTTTAAACACAGATTTGTTTCAGGTAAAAACATCAAGTCAGAAAATTGGCACTGATGACAAGTGGAAAGAACACCAGCTTTTAGATATTCCATTTTTTTGTGGCATTAATTCTGCATTTTCTGAAATAAAGAATAAGGACAGAAACAACTGTTTTAAAAAATTGCCCACGGAAGAAAATAAAGATCATTATGGTAATGAGAGTGAATCTGTTGAACAACTAGATAATAAAGAAAAAAATGCTTCATCACATACATTTCCTACTTTAAAATTGTTTGAAAATATACAAACATTAAAAATCCCCCAAACTAATTTTTTTATGAAAGGGAACATAAGTAAATGTTCTAATGCTTCAAATACATTAAATAGTAACATGTTATCAACTAATTTGAAGGAGACAGAACTGAAGAATTTTAAACATCAAACATATGTGATGCAATCTGAAAAGATTTTCTGTTCCCAAAACATATCTATGATAGGAAAACAAAAGTTTCAAAATGATAAAAATATTGTGAATGCTCCTAGTGTTTGTTCTGAATTTAATGAAAGTAACCACCAATCTGTTAGCAAGCAAAAGACTTGGGCTTTAGCAGAAGAAGGAGGAAAAATAATTGAGACTAATTTAAGGAACAACATAAGTAGTGTCAAGTGTAATCAAATGCTTGTTAAAAGGAATGTCAAGGAGAAAGAGCTAGGAAATGCAGAAGGTGATGAAGACCAGGAGCCAATCACATACCTAAGTATTCACATATACTTTGGTTCTAGAACACCTCAAAGTGATGAATGTAGCAACTCTACCAATATTTTGAAAACATGGGGAAAAGTCAGTTATGAGGATGGGACATTTAATATACAAGAAACAACTGTTCCATTGATATCAGAAGTACTAAGAAACAGAGATTTAAACATAAATTATGACATGCATTGTGCTAACTATAACAGGAATTTACATGAATCAGAATTAACACTTTCTACAACAAAAATACTTGACATCAAAAGATGCTTATCTAAAAGTGTTGTCAGCAAAGGCAATTGCCCTTATAGTACTACACAGGATTTGCCAGGTCCAAGAGACATTGACAATATATTGAAGCAGAGGAAGCTGACTAAACTAAAAGTCTTCTTTCTTGATATGTTATTAGGAGGTCTGAGGGCAAGACCTAGATCTTTAAATAAAGATGTGCTTAAATATCAAGAGGATGACAGTATCATAGGCTTGTTTCATTTGTATGAAAAGTTAAAGTCAACAGAACAGTACAGAATTCCAGAGCTAATAACCAGTATTAATAACAACAATAACAACAATAGTACACATATTTATTTGCAAGTTAATGTTTCAGAACAGCAAAATGTGAACATGATAAAATCAAACCTTGCTTTTTTTCCCTATAATATTAGTTGTTTACATCCAGCTGAAGAAAAATGTATACCAGTGGAGAAAAATGCTTTCTATTGCAGAAAACAAGTTAAGATAAGCTCACACTTAAATAATAGTTTGAAAGGAAACACAGAATCTCAGCAAAAATACATAACTTATCCAGATATGTATAAAGAAATTATAAATCCTAAATTAGTAAAAAATGTTGGTTTTCAATTACATCATAAATATCAGAACATTCATTATTCTAGCACTGTAGCTGAACACAAGCAAACTTCTTTTCTACACAAAAGAGCACTGTTTTGTAACCAACGAAGAGTGTCACCTGAAGGGAGATGTGCCAAACAATACTGCCTCTTATCCAGAGGTAGTACAGGAATGCATAGTATCATTTCAATGTTTGACAGTGAAGAAAAAGATAGTAAAAGGCAACCTTTAGGTGCTAATGGACTGCTTTTACCAAGGGACAATTTTGATAGTTCTTTCTTATGGAAGATAAATTGGTGCAGTACCAAAAAAATATTGACAGAAACAAACCTTGTACTTCTGAATTATTTGCCTTCAATTTCAAAAATGAAATTAGAAAAGTTAAATAATAAATGTTCGAATTTGCACACGCTGGTAGCTACAGTAAAGCAGCAGAAGAAGAAACAAAGAAAAATACATAATATTGCTTTTCCTAAAGAAAAATTGAAAACTTTGCATTCTGCTTTAAGTGAAAATAAAAAACACAGAAGCAGGGGAATCACAAATAGCGTGAACTTTGCACATGAAGCCACAAATCTTATTCCAAAATATCTGAGAACTACTAACAAAGAAAACTTTGACAAAAAAGTGTATGGCAATTGTAGAGAATGGCAAAAAAAATGCTGTAGCAGTCTTCCAAAACTACCTCTTTTTTCTATTTTTGACACATATGAAAAAATTCCTCTTAGTTCTGATTCTGAGGAAATGGACCAGATTCCACTTGTAAGGCAAATTAATTCTAATAATGAAAAATACATTGAAGAAAGCACAGTCGCTAGTGTAAAAAATGTTCCCAATGTCCCTGCTAAATTAAATGTTTGTATTCTACCTGAATTGTCAACAACATTCATAGTAAATTGTAACTCTGAGTTACTACCAGACAATAGAAATAGTCAACATTTAGAAAATGAAAACAAGTATGTACACTTTCTAAATACTGGTTTCAATAATGGAAACATATTTCACTGTTTCTTAGACAATGGCCAATGTTCCACTTCACCATTCTATTGTGGCCCTTCTACAGATAAAGATGTAGTACTAAAAACTGAAGAGGAACATTGCAGGAGTTCCTTGAGTGATGACACAGAAAAACAGTGTGAAGAAATGAACAGCATTTTACAATACCAAATTATGAGAAATTCTGAAGTGTCTAATAATAATATGTATTTTAAGGTTCAGAGAGAAGAAACAATGACTTTTTCCCTAGATGAAGACATTCAGAAAGATATAAATTTTTGCACACTCAATTCAAAGCCAATGACTATAAAACAAAATCTTGAAGATTTAGAAGAGGCAAGAGAAATAAGTTCTGGGCAAAATTATATAACTTACAAAAATCAACATCAGACTATGCTGCATGGAAGAAGATCAACTAATTTAATTTTGTCATATTCAAAAGATGAATCTGCAATATGTGTTGCTTCAGGAGACAAATTAATACCACATTTATCCATAATGGACAATGGATGTTTTGAAGATATGACAGATCAGCATTTACCTTCAGAAAGTAAAAGCATATCTGAATTTGAACTGAAGAGCAAATTTGATTTAGTGTTGGAAGAGCTTTGTATGTTTCATGAAATTAGTAAGGAACATGAAAATAAGCTATCCAAAGTAGAAACAAACACTATACAAGAAAATCCTCTTGAATTGAATAATTCTGAAAGAATTGATGAAAATTTAGAAAGTGTTTCTCAAACAAAAGCATGCATTTCCTTTCCAATCTGTGGTACTACAGCAGGGCAAAATATAACTAATAACCAAAGTTCATTTAAAGGAAAAATATTAAGTACGAATGTAAAGCAAAAAGTACCTCATGAGTTCTGTTCTTCAAGTATGTCAGATGAAGAATTGCTCTATTCACTTTCTGAAGAAGGTAAGCAAACAGAATTATTTAAAAATATTATCTAATACGTTAATAAACATTTAAATAAATACTTGGAAATAAAATTTTGTGCTCTGCTCCCTAACTATTGCTTGTGATAGTGGTCACTCTGTTACATACTTACATACCTTACGAGGTTTGAGGCTCTATTGTGATTTTTTTTATTAAGGTAAGGTCCAAAATGGGAGTGGAAGCTCTAAGGAATCTATCGAATTGCCAGGATCTGGGTGCATTGAGACAGCATTTGAGCAATCAGGAGCCTACGTAGTGGTTCTATGAAATATAGGAAATAAGTACTGAGCTACTGTCACTAGTACAGTGCACAGGCTTCAGTACTTGCTTCCTATAGTTCATGCAGTTCTCTAGGGTAGTATCCTATCCTTGCCTCTGCCACAGAATTGCTATGTGGTGCTAAAGTAATCACTTAAACGAAATTGTTCAGAGGTGGTCACTAACTCTGTGTTCCACAGTTTTTGGGTACCCAATTTGAGATCCTGGAGACTGAACTGTTGAGCACTCACAGCTGCAACTGAACTTATATTCAAAGCATAACTCCCAATATAAAGTGCAATAGGATGCTAAGTACTCTGAAAAATCAGGTCCTAGGCATCTCAAATTGGGCACCCAAAATTAGTGCATACTTTTGACTTTAATCTCTTTATGCCTCAGGTTTCTATCTGTACAATGGCATAATAATAGCCCCTCACCTCACAGAGATTTTGTGAAGATACATTAATTAACGTTTCTGAAGCACTCAATGACAGTAGTGATGAGTGCAATAGAAAAGCCCATGAGGAAATTAATAATTCTCCATAGCAGGGTTTGAATAGTGTACAGTAAATAACGTCTTGGGATACACATTGAACAATACGGATAAAACAAAATATTGAATAGCTCCTCATTACTTGAGCATCATCTGTCCCGTGCCCTGAATGAGTCAGAGATCTATGGAAAAATAGTATGTGCTTATGTAATTAAAGACTGTGTCATAATATATTTGCACAAGGCAGTTTAAAAGTTAAATGTGATATTTATGCTTCTGTTTTAAGACTATGTTGATTCAGGTTGTAAAAATCGATTCCCATGGGACCCTGTTTTTTTGTCTCACACATTTATGAAGGAAAGAAGTGACAGTTTACAGAAAGAAAGAGGTAAGAATAAAGTTATTATTCTAATTATGCAAAACATTCCAGTGTTATTAAAATATTACAAAAATGTATGTTATTTATTTCTTTTCAATTTCTCTAGCGCAGCAGTTATGTAGCTTTTTAATTGTTGATTAGGATGGGGTATCTTGTCATTCATACTTTATCTTTGAGTTTAGAACATGTGGGCAAATCATACCCTCCTATTCTATAGGTAGAGGACAAAAGCCCCAAGGATGTTGAGTGGCACAGGATGAAGAAAGAGGAAGGAGCACTTTCTCTACTGTATTTGCTCTTTGCTTCCAGTATTGTGGAAGTCCTTCCATGGAAGCTCTACAGTGATATACTTCAGGCCAGGGCGTGGGAGGGAAGGCATGACTACTTTCTTCAGCATCAACTCCCTCTGCTGGAAAATCAACAAGTGAATAATGATCCAATCAGCTTTAAATTTCTCACTGTCCCACTTTGTGCCATGAAACTGGTAATTGGGAGCAGCAACAGCCGGCAGGGAAGTCTAGGAGCAAGCAGCATGACTCCATATAGTGAACAATTTTGTCATGTGCCATGGAACTTTATTAGAATAAGTTAAACAGTACTCTCTCTAAGCTACACAGTCTGTCCTTGTTTCACTGTAGAGCTGTCTAGAATCTTGCCCAACCTCCTCTGACCTGGCTTCCAGCTATATTTTAAACAATCAGTACATGCACATCCTCCCATCCTTCCCTCTTTTTCCATATAATTAATATTTAACACAAATTTTAGTTCAAGAGGAGTAACCAGCTTCACCCCTTGTTCAGGTCTAGTTATTGTCTGGTTTTGAGATGGGGTTTTGTCCAGTTGATTCACTTGTATTGTCAAATCCCAAAAGGTGTAGACCACTGTTCAATGGCTCTCCTTAACAAGACTTTTTCCTGGCCATATTTATAATATAGCGACTTGTGTTCTGATTGTTTGAAGTATAATGTAATAAGTTGGTCCTTATTATGGGTACAGACAAAACTATATATTCTTCGTACTCTATGGTTTTTTTTATAGTATACATCTCCATAGTATCTAATTGTTGAGTACCCATGGTTGATTTCTATGTCTTAAAGGAATGTAATTTATATGTACATGATATGAAAATACATTTTTGCTTTCATCCTCGATTTCTTTCTCTTTTGTTTATATATTTAGGAAACTATTTGTCACATGAAATTATAAGAGTGCAACCTCTTAAAACATGCAGTGGCCCGATCAGGATTGGGCTGTCAAGAAAAGCTAAGCCCAAAAAGCTTCACCCATATCTGAAATAATTTCATGGATTCTTTTACCAGACATGAACCGGAACAGATAATTGGACAATAGTATCACAAATCACTTTGTTTGAAAATTGTTGAACTGTTCTGTAACACATTAATATAGATGGTTTATGTTTACTATTTCTGGGTTTTACCATATTAATATTGTGTTACTGTTTGGCAATTTATTCAGGATTACTCTTGTGAATATTTGATACTAAAGAGTTTTTATGATGAATATTTATTAGTAAAATGTTGATAGAAAATAAGACACTATTAAAGTTTATGTAACATTAATAGAAATATGATATGTGTAATAAGCCTCATTTTTAATAAAATATGCAATTTAAATATTTGTGTTTTATGCAACAAAATATTAAGAGAGTCTATATGATTTACATGATGTTTAGAACCCAGTTAAAATGACTTGATCAATCAATAGTTATTACAAGCAAACATCTAATTATCATTATTTGTCATGATCTGTTACATCATAAGCATTTTCCACAGCTACCAATTATGATGTCCACAAAGAGAGGATTATGATTTAAGGTAAGAATTAAGCAGAAGGAGCAGATAAACTTTTCGCCTTCCTTTGTAGCATGGGGCATGGGTCACTTGCTGGAGGATTCTCTGCTCCTTGAAGTCTTTAAACCACGATTTGAGGACTTCAGTAGCTCAGACATAGGTGATAGGTTTTTCACAGGAGTGGGTGGGTGAAATTCTGTGGCCTGTGTTGTGCAGGAGGTCAGACTAGATGATCATAATGGTCCCTTCTGACCTTAGTATCTATAAATCTATGAATCTATGAAACTAAGAATAAGATATTTTCATGCTGATGTTCTCAATAATAAATAACAAGGGAATAGAACTATATAAAAATTACAAGTGTAAGAAGTTAATGTTACATTTTCCCATACATTCTGCTTATGTATCATATTCAATTCTTTTATATTTGTAATATTTCTGTAGTTCTATTCCCCTATGGTGAATTTTGGCTTTCATATTATTTTTGATAACATATCTAAAAGCAGGGTAGCGCCATACTTATATTATAATTGAAAATGGGTACAAAACCATGTGAGGGGGGAAGTCTTCAATAGTTATTTTGAAATTATTATTATTTTTTTATATTTTATTTCCAACTGGATTCTGGTTATATGTTGAAAAAATTACTTCAACATGATGTAAAGAACTGCTCATATCAGCTCTTGGAAATCTTGAAAAAATAACTCAGAAATAATCCTCATATATTGTATATTATAGTTAGATCTGTTTTCTAGTTCTTTTTAATAATGACATTTGCATGAAAGCATCAACTGAAGAACAAATGGTGGTCCCTGTGTGTATTTCACATGTGGGTATGTATGTGAGCCATGTGCCGAAGTCTAGAAGTTCTTACAAGCCGTGTCCATTGGTCCACATGTGTGCAGTAGGTCTCTCCTTGTGCTCCTGACCAAGGGAATGACAGACAGTGCAGGCCAATGCCTCTCCAGTTGCTTCTTACTGCCACAGGGCCTGTGTCAGAATTGTGTGTCCTCTCTTCCTTCAGCTATTTTGTAAAACCTGAAAATAGATTTATAACTAGTTTTATTCTTCTTAGACTATTAATATAGTTAGATTTTATAGCATAGTTAGTGTAGCTTATTTTTTCCCCAGCTAGGGATTCCTTCCCTGTTGTGTGGGTCTATGCCCAGAATCCTGCAATTCAAGAATTGTGTCTCTTGCCCTGACTCCTTCTCCATCAGTGATGAACACCAGTGCTGCATCTGGGTGATATGCATATCTCTGCAAAGTGCAGTATTTGTCACTCATTTCCACCAAGAACTCGAGAAGCTTGTGAGCTTTGCCTTGGGAAACACCTAATGAAGAAGTTTATGAGGCCTCTATCCGATCTGGGCCAGGGTGACATCCCTTTCCATTGGCCCCTCAGATAAGCAGTGTCCCTCCTAATACAAAGAGTTGCCAATGACCTCCAGATACCAGTGGAGGAAGTCCAGAACCCACAATACCGGCTCCTGAATAGCTTGCAACCTCAAGGACTGAGTAAAGTATCCCTTCTGGTTAATGAGTTCATCCTAGAATTGGATAGAATGGTCTGGCACACCACAGAATCCTGTACCCCCACACCTAAGACTGCTGAGAGACACTATTATATCCCTGCCAAGGGACCTGAATTGTTGTTCTCCCACCCCGCTCCCAACTTGCTGGTGGTACAGGCAGCTACAGAAAGGGCTAGGTCACAAAATCAAAGGACCACTCTGATGGACAAGGGCCCAAAGAGTCTCAACTTCCTGTGGAGAAAGGTCTTCTGCTCTGTGGGCCTGCAATTTTGCATCGCTAACTATTAGGCCCTGTTAGCAAAAATATTACTTTAACAATTATTCCATGCGAGTGAACTTGAAGGACAATCTCCACCCTGAGGTCAGAGCCCAGTTTCAGTCCTTCATAGTGGAGCACAAGTTAGTGGTGAAAACAGCCCTTCAGGCCACAGTTGGTGCAACAGATGTGGCATACAGAAGTCTGGCCACTGGTATAGTCAGGAGGAGGGATTCTTGGTTACAATTGTTGGGATTTCCCAGGGAGGTCCAGAACACCTTTCAGGACTTTCCGTTTGACGAGCTGAATTTCTTTAATGAGAAAATGGACAAATCTCTACACTTGTGAAAGGACTTGAGATTGACCCTGTACTCCCTGGGGATCTACATTTCAGCCCCAAGGAAGAAACCCTAGAGACAAACCTATAAACCAAGGCCATCATCTCCTCATGCATTCTATTACTAGTGCGCAGCCAAGCCTCCAACAAAATGCCAGAGGGTTCAGAGGCCTTGCTTTTAAGTCCCCTCTACCACCATGACCTCTACCCATTCCCAGCCACTTACAAAAGGCCACTTTTGACATGGATTGAGTCCCACCTACCACCATTGATGCCACCCAACTCTTCTGTGCCATTTTTGGAGGCTGTCTCACCCTCTTCGTTCACAACCAGCAATTAATCATGACAGGCATTTTGGAGATTATCCATCGGGGTAAGCCATATATTTTCTCTGCCTTTCCCCCTAACAAGCCCCCTTCTTGGTCCCTGTTCAGGGACGATTCTCATGAGGTGATTCTTCAACAGGAAGCAGAATCCCTCCTACACTGAGGGGCAATAGAATGCATCCAACCTGAATATCAAGGGGGAGGGTTCTACTCTCCATATTTCCTAGTCCCCCAAAAAAGACGGAGGGTAGAGAGACCTTTGGCAACTCAACATCTTTATACAAAAGTCAAAATTAAGGATGATTACATTGGCATCAATAATTCCCTCACTTCAGGAGGAGATGTGGTTCATGACTGTCGACATGAAGGATGTATAGTGGGAGTGGTTGGGTCATTACAAAACCTAAATCTAATTTTCCCCTACTGTTACTCACACCTTCTTGTCAACTGTCTGAAATGGGCCACTCTCATTACCATTACAAAAGTAATTTTTCCTTCCTTGGTATCCTGCTGTTAATTGAATTGTCTCATTAGACTGACCTCACACTTGATAAAGCAGCTCCCATCTTTTCATGTATTTATACCTGCTCCTGTATTTTCCATTCCATGCATCTGATGAAGTGGGTTCTAGCCCACAAAAGCTTATGCACAAATAAATTTGTTAGTCTCTAAGGTGCCACAAGGACTCATTGTTTTTACTTCCATATAGACATTCTGTTACCAGGGGTTTTCAGAACCCCCAGTAGTGGTAATGTAACTGTTTCATTCCAGGTGGTGTCAGGAATAAATCAATGGGAACACAGCAATTCCATCTGATCAAAGATAAATGCAAGTAAATATGCTCTTGTCTAAAACTGCATTTTATTAGATCTAAGCACACACAGACATAAGCCATACATTTAGAACATCCCAGATATCTACCTAAATTCTGAGACGGTATTGAGTAATCAATGGTAGATCAGCACTGGCCAGATGCCTCCCTGCCAGGGAGTAAAAGTGTCAAGAAAAATGCCTCTCCAACGATACCTCCAGAGGAGTGCTCCAGTGGACCATGAGTGGAAAATCCACGACTCTATCCTGGGCAAAATATTCATACAATAGAGTACACCTCGGTGGGACCTCTTTGTGTCCCAAATGAACAGAAAACTTCCCCGATATTGCTCCAGAGGAGCCATGGGCCACAGCTCCCAGGGAGATGCTTTCCTCTTGTCCTGGACAAACTACCTTAGATATGCCTTTGCTCTCATTCCCCTGCTTCCACAGGTCATGAAAAAGGTATGTTGTGACAGGGCCAGCATCATTCTCCTAGCACTCAACTGGCCCAGGCAGTCTTGGTTCAAGAAGCTCCTGACAATGTTTGCCCATCCCTCAATCAAGATACGCCGCTTTCTGAACCTCCTAACTCAGGAGAGGAGCAAAATAAAACACCCCAGTCTGGGCTCACTCCACTTCACAGCCTGGTGTTCTGATGCACATTGGAAATAGAATGTTTCTACTCATCTTCTATTCAGGCTATCCTTACCTAATCTAGGAAAGATTCGACCAGGACCTGCTACCTGGCCGAATGGAGGCATTTCTCTGCCTGCTGCAGCACAATCAACATTCTCCAGTCACTGAAAGTATTCTGATAATCTTTATCTCCCGTCCCTAAAGGTCTCAGGTCTCTCTATTAGTTTGTTGCAGGTCCACTTTGCAGCAGTTAGTGCCTTCCTCCCTCTGGTAGATGGACATTCTGTCTTCACCCACCCAAATTCAGTTTATGAAGGGCCTAATTTGGACACCAATGATCAAGTCTACACCTCAATGGGGCCTTAATCTTGCCCTGTTGACACGCTCCAAACCACCCTTTGAACCCTTGGCGACATGTTCCATGCCCCACCTGTCCATGAAAGTCGCATTTTTAGTGGCTATTACTTCAGCCAGGAGGGTCAGCAAGCTGACAGCCATCACGGCAGACCTCCCTATGTGACTTTTCACAAGGAGAAGGTTTCCCTTCACCTACATCCTAAATTTCTTCCCAAAGTTGTTTCTGAATTCTATGTGAACCAAAATGTCCTCTTGCAGTCTTTTTTCTGAAACCCCATGCTTCCATCAAAGAGAAGAGACTTCACTCCCTCGATGTCCTGTGTGCCCTGGCATTCTATCTGCAAAGAACCAAACCAATCAGAAAGTCACCAAAGCTTTTTATTGCCATACCAGAAATATTGCATGGTCAAACTATATCCTCTTAAAGTATCTCTAAGTGGGTTTCAGGATGCATCCTAGAGTGCTACAGGTTAACACATATCCCTCCGCCAGAAGTGTCACAGCTCACTCCGTGAGAGCACAGGCTGCCTCTACAGCTTTCCTGCAGGAGGTCCAGATATCAGATATTTGCAAAGCGGCCACCTGGAGCTCCATCCACACATTTGCTATACACTACATATTAGTTCTTGCTTCTGTTGTGGATGCAGCAGTGGGATCTGCATTATTGGAAACATCCTTAGTGCTGGCTTCTTCGCAGCCAACTCCAGTCTGAGCACTGCTTGTCAATCACCCATATGGGGAATCGACATAGGGACAAGCACTTGAAGAAAAAGGTAGAGGTTACTTATTGTAACTGGAAGTTCTTTGAGATGTGTGGTCCCTATCTGTATTCCACTACCCGTCCTCCATTCCCTCTGCTTTGGATTATGTTGAATTCACAGTAAGGAGAAGAACTGGAGAGGAGTTGGCCCACATCGTCTTTTATACCCTCAGTTGGGAGTATGAGGAGACCTGCTGCACATGTGCGGGCCAATAGACATTGCTTGTAAGAATTTCTGGACTCAGGTGCATGTCGTGCATGCATACCTATGTGTGGAATACAGATAGGGACCACACATCTCAAAGCACTTTCAGTTACAGTAAGGAAACTCCATTTGTTTCTTCATAGTTTATCTCCCTTTCCTAATTCCCACTCTGTATTATAATAGTCTGCAGTCGGTGATTTACCTGGTTGATTTGAAAATGATCTGATGAATAGAAGTATATGAGAAATAGAGAACAAGTTACACATTACTTGATTAGACACTGGACTTTTTCTTCTTCTTTTTCAAAATGTGAACCTAATTCACTCTCATACTCTCTAAAGACTCCTATTCATTCTTTTCTTTCGTCAGAAATTCTTCAAGGTAGTCTTCCTCCCCAGAGAGGCTCTCCAATCCTCTCATTCCCTACAATACTTTAGACCTCCTTTTTCCCTCCTCCAAATTCTTTTTATCTTTTCGGCACAGACACATATAAAAAGAGAACTAGAAATAGTAGTACTGCTGTATTAATTGAGGGATGTGTGCAGCGGGGAGGAAATCTGGGTCTACTCCTGTCCATTCTGAAACAAATGTCAAAACTACCATTGCCTGTAGTTATGCCCATGCTACAAGCAGGATTAGCTACTTCAACTTTATTACCATTACATAAAGAAAAAATCCTACAATTGAGAGTTTTGTTGAGTAAAAAGTAGGTTTGGGCCTTGAAACAATTGTATAAGTATGAGCAATTACAGATTATGATAACAGTGATGTTAATAATAAAAAGGAAAGGATACATCATGCTTAGGTTTGATACAAGTACAGCATCTTACATAACTTTTCCAAAGCTGCTGTGGTTAAAAAAGGGAAATGGAAATTAGAAGTGACAGTGTATTGCAGATGATTCAAGATCTATAGAAAACTGTTAATGCATATATAAAATTTGGACCCAATAATTATTTTGTACAGTAATTCTAAATGTACCTAATGAAAAACCAGGGTATCTACTAATATATCTCCATTTTATTTATTCATTTTGCTGCTGTACTTTGTTTACAAATTCAAACAAATTAGTCTCTGGGTGATATGTAAGACTTCTTGAATTGATCATCTAGTGGAGCATGAAAATGCAATTTGCAAAATGTCCTTGTGCTGAATACTGATAATTGCATTGCTGAAAAAACAATAGTGATGCATAAAGTTAGGAAACATAATTAGTTATTGGAACAATGTTGATTAAATGGGATTTAAGTGTATTTAATACTATGTGCATTAACTTGGTTTAGAGAGCAAATGGTACAGTAAAAGTAAAAGCATGATTTATAATACCTCATGTAATGTTCAGTTGTTCAGTGTTTCCAAACAGCATTCATCTCATAAATGCCTCCCCTTTAGACCTCAAACTGGGTGAAAGTACTATCAAATTTAGTTTTTATGTCCCAACCTCCTTGCCCAACCAGTCCCAGGCTCCCCTAGGGCTCTGAAAGCCAGCCTATCCTCAGTCTCAGCACCTCCTTCTCAAACCCAGCCTCCCAGTTCCTATTTACAAAATTCGCACAATATATCCATTTTTTACTTTCTACACTTTGGAATTTCTAAGTTGTAGGGCTGAAAAAATCATGAGACTCAGAAAGTGAACTATTTTCGTGAATTTTTAATTGATTAGAACTTGGAAACTAACTGATTTTCTTCATCAACATCAGAAAATTCCAGTTTTATCCAAAGATTACATGCTGAAATTTTGGGTCAGATACAGTGTGTTATTCCTATAAAACAAACAGAATGAACTCCTACTTTAGTTGCAATATAAAATGCACCCTTAACTATGGTGTTGCAATTGCTCCACCATAATACTGTGTTACATCTTGCTATTACAATTCTTTCTTTGTTACGTGAGCTCCCAAGTTTTCCACAAATTTTTTACTGTTTATTTTGACATCCATCTTCTGATCTGCATGGATGAGATACTGTATTTCTAACAGAAACAAACAGCTGCATGACAGAATTATAAAGTATTATAATGATCTAATAAAACATATGGAGGCTTCTGAGCACATGAAAAGACTTCATTTAAAATCTGAATGAAATTTGATTTAACTTCTTCATGTATTAAATGTCTTCCCTCTTTATAGATGGATACTTAAATGTACCAGACATACTAGATATGGATAAGTAGTATGTAGACAGAAAAATATTTACTCTACCTACTAGCAAGGACTTGCCTAATCCTATTCTGACTGAAGTAAATGGAAATTTTACCATTAACTTAAAAAAAGTGGTCCTAAGAGTGGATGGATAACATTTCCAAAGCAGTACCATGAGCCTAAAACTTAATAACAAAGTTAATCACAAAAATGACGGAGATAGAGGTCACATTGCAATTAGGTATAAAAATGAGCATTAAAATGGTTATTTTACCATCTTTCCTAAATTTTTAGGACATTGTAGTTTTAACCTCTCACAAAGAACCCTGATAAGCCTATTAGCTTCCTTCTGATTTTATGAAAAAAGGTGTATAATTTACTTAAGAATTAGAACTAGAAGTGTGTCTTCAGTTGTTGAGGGAGTACTAATACTAGATAAAGGCAAATCAGATTAGGTAAAATACTTGCTGTGTAGATAAAATATGTGATGGTAGGCTAATTTGGAATCACTGGACCCTGACAATAAAGATCTCCTCTATTTGGATTTGGATAATATTACTATAACCTTCCTTTCCCTCCTGGGTTACTTGGGAGTAGGCAACTCTTACCTGTTGCCTGGGTGCCTTACCTCGTTAAGGATAATGGAGATCCTGGGGATCCCAGATTGTTACCGGAAGATTTGAATCCAATTATACTATACCACTCATGTTGCCTAAAGACACTGCTTTTATTTTAAAACCTTAATTCTTAATTTATCTAAACCGATAACCGAGGTTGCAGTCCACTAAGGGAATTGCCAGAGAAGCAAACTAGCCTTGCTGACCCTTGAAAGGACACAGATGCAGTCCTCCAGTCAAGACTAGACAAGCAAGCAATAAATCTTTGAAAACAAAAATAATATTTTATTTAGAAGTGAGTGGTTACAATAAAATAATAGAAATAGATAGAATAGTGGTTACAGTTAAGAAGGGAACGAAGCAGCCCAACAAATGAAAAACACACTAATGCAAACAATTAAACATTCAATACTAAATACTCATTCAGACCAGACAGACAGCTTTATTTACAAATGAAACCCATACGCTCTTGGATAGTAAATAAAAGAGAATTGGACTCTGTTGCCTGCTGTCAGTGACTGCTGCTTTGCTGACGCTTGCCACTGTTTGCTGTTTCTGAGGTAAAAGCACTGTTCTCTGGTGACAGCTATGGAGGCCTGCTTGGCTGCTGCTGCAGTAGTCTCTTACTGCCTTGGTAACTGGAACAGCCGTTGTCTGGGCAACCTTGGAATTCTATGGTTGCTGCTGCTGCTTAGATAGAGGCTTTCTGGAACCCCAAAGCAACCCCCTCCCAAAGCCTAACAAGACTCCACTCAAAAGCTGCCTAAGAATCTTCTTCTTCCCAGGTAGATGTCTTGCAGCTTCTTCTCTCTTCCAAGGTCCCTATCCCACTACAGGGTTGAACCTGTTTGCTGTCGCCCTTATATACTGTTTGGTCACTCAAGCTCAGCCAATCAACTTCCAGCTTTCTGATGGCTCCATCCCTAGCCCCACCCAGTCATGTGTACCTGCATGTGACAGGAAGTTGCATATATTCCTATGGGCTACAATGTAGCTCTATGAGATTTTGCTGAGTCATTACCCCCAGGAAGTGATGCAATGCTGTGCCTCTATTGCATCACCCGGAAATGATGCAGTACTGTCTCCCAATTGCATCATCCCTATACATTCCTGTGGGCTCCTACGTGTTCCTATGGGGGGTTTTCAGCTGACCAGTGGGTGACCCCTGGAGCTGTCAATCAAAGTTCCTTACTGGAAGTGGAATTTACCTTTGCATCACGGGAAATGTAATTATTACATCATAGGTAATGGACCCCTATCTTCCTTAGAGATGGAATCTTCCACAGGAAATGGAACTTTCCATTACACTACCCTATATCTGCTATTACTGGATTTTCTAATTTAAACTATTATTAATTTCTATTTAATTAAAGCTTTAATTTTAAAACTAATTACTATTTTAGGCATTCCAAAGGGTCCTGATACTATCACCACTCTTTTTATCCCTAATTAAACAAATTATAATTTCTCTGAATTTAAAGCCCCTTCCAACCCCCTTTTTTCCAGCAATCCTTCATTTAAGGTACTGTAAGGCAACTCAAAACAGCTAAAGCAAGAATCTTTCGCTACAAGATGATATGGGGAATTAGGTGGGAGTCCGCTAGTCACTCCTCTGCAATAGTGCTTTTACTCCTATGAATACCTATAGCTGGCAGTGCCTCCACCTGGACAGGCACTGTATATACCTGTACCCTGGTTGCCTCCAGGAACAAAAATATAAATAATGGTTCTTATGGAGGCATCAAAGTTTGGACATCTGCGGAATGCACTTGAAGCTACCGAGAGAGATCATGGGGCCTCTATTCTGACCTGCTGGATGTCCTTGCCAGTGAAATTTAACTGTTTGAAGAAAATTGCTTTTGCAATGCTTTCAGCATTTGTATCCACATATTTGTGTGAACAGGTATTTTCACACTTGAAATCTGTCCTCTGTCCCTCTCGGAGCTGGTTAACAACTGATCACTCAGAAGCCTGTGTGCAGCTTAAAGTATCCAAATATGTGCCAGACATTGGAAAACTCGGCAAGGAAAAGCAAGGGCAAGGATCACACTAAACTGATAAGATCTGCATTTTAATTGAATTTTAAATGAAGCTTCTTAAACATTTTAAAAACCTTATTTACTTTACATACAACAATAGTTTAGTTATATATTATAGACTTATAGAAAGAGACCTTCTAAAAACATTAAAATGTATTACTGGCATGCAAAACCTTAAAATTAGTGTGTCACTTGGAGATTCCCCATTCACCTACACCTGGGGAATCCCCAGGTAGCTGGTTATGCTGACTAAAAGCAAGTGAAGTGGGGCCACAAATGTTATCCCATAGGTAAAATATTCAGTTGGTGTAAATTTGGATAGTTCTATTGTTTTCAATGGAGTTATACTGATATATACCAGCTGAGGATCTGGCCCTGCTATTTTACGTATTTTATCAAAGTATAATAACCTTTTAGTCTTAAGTATGGTCATTGATAAGAGTATCAGGTGGTACATTTTTAAATTCTCATTATTCCTAATTTTAGTTATTTTTAATAGAAATTCACGGTGTTGGAGGTTTATTTGTATTTTAACATTTATATAGAAAGGATTATATATAATTGCAGGATTTTTGAATAAATTCCCATGCCAATGGGTATGAATATGACCTATTTAATACAAAAGAGTATACTTACAGTATAATGAAAATCTTTGAATCATATTACATACTCTGACACACATGTTTTTTAAACAAACAATAATTCAATGTTTCTTTTTTGTCAGCCTTATGAATTATTGAAGTATGTGATTTCAAAGCCAGCAGCACTCTTCTGAATTAATTTAGGATAAATGCATGTAATTAATAAATGGATGAATGCAAGACTGACAAAATATAACTTACATATTAACAGATAAGTGTAACTAGTGTTTCCTGCAGGGAATAGCACTGACACATGTAACAAAGCTTTGTTACTACTTCCAGCTACTGCAAGAAATAGCCACTATAGGGTGTGCAATGTACTGCTTGGGGCAGGAGATAAAGGAGGGAGCTAGGACCACTGAATGTGATAAAAGGCTCTTTTCCCAGGAGCCTTAGTGCATTCTGAGGCTGGGAGCAGCTACCCTTGGCAAGAGACACAAACCACATGGACCCCTCCCCTTCTTCCCAGCCTGGAACTAGCTGCCCTCGTCTCCTGCCAAGCCTCAGTAGCTTCCCTTGTTCTCCATGCAGAGCATAGGTGCTGACTCCGTGAGTGCTCCGGGGCTGGAGCACCCATGGAAAGAAATAGTGGGTGCTCAGCATCCACTGGCAGCCCTGTGGGTCAGCACATTTCCCCACCCCCACCCCCCCCGCCAGCATCTCCTGCCCACCAGTAGCCCCATGGATTGGCCCCTCCCACCACCTCCCTCCTGCCATGATCAGCTGTTCCATGGTATGCAGGAGGTGCTGGGAGGGTAGGGGGAGAAGTGGGGGCAGGAAGAGGTGGGGGAAGGGGCAGGGGCAGGGTGGGGGTGGGAAGAGACGGGGTGGGAGTGGGGGCTTGGAGGAAGGGGTGAATGGGGACAGGGCCTGGGGCGGAGTGGGGGCCAAGCACTCCCGGGGATCTGAGGAAGTCAGCGCCTATGATGCAGAACACCCATCCTGACTCCTCTTCCTATCTCTGGGCTTGGCTACACTTACATTTTATAGTGCTCTAACTTGCTGGCTCAGGGGTGTGAAAAATCACCCCCCTGAGTGCAGCAAGTCAGAGCGCTTTAAAGTACTAGTGTAAACAGGCTCTGAGTGCTGGGAGCTGTGCTCCCAGCGCTCGGAGCTAATCCCTCATGGAGGTGGATGACCAGGAGTGCTGGGAGAGCTCTCTCCCAGCGCTCATGCGCGACCACACTTGCACTTCAAAGTACTGCCACAGGAGCGCTCCTGCGACAGCACTTTGAAGTTTCCAGTAAAGCCATGCCCTCTGATACCTTGACTTGCCATGCTCCTTCAACTTCCCATACTCCCCAGGCAGAGCACCCATCCCAACTTCCCCCAACACCCCGGCTTCTCCCTGTTGTATTAATGTAGATGGAATAATGGGTCCCAAACAGTCAGAGGTGTTAACATGACCCTGAAACTGTCCAACGTTAAATAATTTTAAAGAAGATTTGGGGGCTGGTGTACAGATACCTAAGACTGTTTAGTACCATGGCAAATCCTTTAAATCCTTTTACAATTTTTTATTACAAATCCTTTAAAACCTTTTATTAAAGATACATAAAAGACAGAAACAGAGTTTAAGCATTTCAAATATAAAGTATTAAGTAAGGCTTTCATTTTAACAACAACATTCCTTGTTCCCTTTCTTCCCTTTAGGTGAAGAGAGTCTTTAGAAAGAACCCCTCCTTGTTTAACAGTCTCTTACATGGTATTAAAGATGGTAATAACTGTTCTTTTGGGAAAGAGAGAAGAAGCTACTTAGTTAGCCATCCAGTTCCAGTTGTGATTGTTGTTTGGTAACCACTCTGACTTTTTGCCTATCACGTATAATAATTTAAAATCTATCTTTTGTAATCAATAAACTTGTTTTACTGTTTATCTTCACCAGTGAGTTTGCCTGAAGTGCTTGGCAAATCTGCTCAGGTTTACAAAGGCTGGTGTATGTCCACTTTCCATTGATGAAATGGTGAACCAATTAATAAACTTGCATTGCTCAAGAAAGGGTCTTGAGCAGTGCAAGACGGTATATTCCTAGGGTGCAATGCTGGGAGCTGGGGAGATTTGGCTGGTGCCTTTCTCTATGATTCATGAGTGGCTCAGGGAGCATTCATGCAACCTAGCTGGATGGGGGCTCCACATGCAGTTGTGCTGAGTGATAACAGTGGCTGGAGGGGTTTGTTGCTTGTCACTAGCAAAGCATTGTGAGAGACAGCTCAGCCTGGAGAGTTAAGGGGGCACAGCGGTCCCACAGTCCCAGGCTGCACTCTGGGTATCCCATCACACTAGTCTCAAACTTTTCTTGTTTACCAGACATGATCTTAACACACACAATCCTTGATTTATATCAGCGGGCCTTTTTGTTTGAACTAATTTAGTCTGTCCGCTCTTTGCACCCTTTCCCATCAACGTTTGTTGTTATTGGTTGACACTTTACAGATTTTCATTCATTTCTCATTGTTGAGCTCTCAGTTAGGGTATATTTGTAGGCCCAATTATCACAACATCCTTCTGTCCCTGATTTTCCCCACTACCCATGCAGAGCAGCCACTCTGACTCCTGTTCCTATCTCTGACAATTTGACTCCCCTATTCTCCATGCCGCACGCCCATCCTGACTTTCTCTGACACCTTGACTTCCTCCTGCTCCCTCTGACTCTCCCTGCTTCCCATTTTTAGTATGTTTAGGTGCTTAGTATGTTTAGGTTTCACTCTGGACCTCTGTTGTCCCCGACCCCTCATTCAAAGTGAGCTTCTGCCACCTCAGAACTTCTTCCCCAACCTCAAATCAGTGAATCAGCAGACTGTAACTTCCCCTCTGTTTTTCCTCATGTATCCTTGGGGCAAGAGTGATGAATGACATTTACCTGGTAGAGTGTCCCAGTCAAACAGCTTGGATATTTCTGTTTCTTTGCTGCCTCTGAGGTGTCACCAGTAGACTACATCCATGTTCTGCCTAAAAAATACCTATGAAAAATGAAAGATATTTTGTTCAAAAATATTTCTGTCCAGAGTGGCAGGGTGTGAAAATTGTTAGATCAACACTCTAGTTTCAACATCTGTCAAGAACATTCTAATTGGCAAAGGTACTGTACACTTCTTGATACGAGCAATAGATGAAAGGTTTGCAGTTGTGTATGTTATATAATAATATTGTAAAACTGAAATGCAGCATATAAAAGCTTATAATTAATTTTACAAGTTAATTTAATGCATCATGGCTTTACAATGCTAGCAGAAAAAACATCTAATCATGTCATAGGATATAGATTACCAGTTTGATTTTAAGGGCCCATTTACACTAGAAACCTTTGCGGGTTCAGTACTGTCGATTAGGGATGTAATTTTTATGACATTTCTATACAGGCAAAAGCCCTAGTGTATGCATAATTATAGCTGTATAAAAGTGCTGTTTGCCAGTATAGATTATTTCACATGGGGAACTGGTATAAACTGTACTGGCAATAGCAATCTTTTGTTGGTACAAGCTGCGTCTAAACTAGAAGGGTTTGCTGGTATAGCTATATCGGTATAACCATATCAGCAAACTTTCTAATGAGACTATGCTTAAGAGTAATTCTTGTTCAATATAGACCTGATTCAAGCCCACTAAATAAGAGGAGAGATTTCCATTGACATCAATGGGCTTTGGATCAGTCTCTATGTGAGAACATAAGATTCTGGATGGTGATGGTTGGAAAATAATTTTATATCCTATTTTGTTAGCAGCTGACATTGTTTTTTAGCTGACCTGAACCATCCAAATAATTTTCTAGCCAATGATGATACCTGAAAATTGAGAATTATGTCAACAGAACTGACTGTTTACTGCCTGCACACTTCCTAAAATGTATTTGTTTCTTTCTCTGTTACCACTGCCTACATGTGATCGATTTACTGAAGAAACTGGAACTTAAATGCTTCAGTATAAATATGAACACAGCATGTTTTAAAATGTATCCAGAGAGCAAGGTTATCACTGACTGTTTGGAACCTCAAGTATAATATATTGATAATTGTATATTTCAGTAAATATAGTTATAGTTTATGGCTATAGTGTTTAGTATATATGTATTGTAGTGAATTATTTCCTTTTACATAGCTTTTGTTATACTGCACATGTGCATTTGAAATATGGATTATGAATCTCAGAAATGCTTTATAAATCTTATTGCTGTTTAGCAGAGAATTTAGTAAAGATGTCAATAGATTTTTTTAAAATTAAGTGTCGGGCTATGTGCTAGCTCCCAGTAATAATATTGGAGACCAAAATAATGGTGGCAGGAGTACATCAGATTGAAGAGGAGCTATTTTTACTATAGGTTATGCTAAATCAAAATTTCAGATCTGAACATCTCCTAACTTTGATGTGTTCAAAATTCAGATATAGAACTGAACCTTGCAACCAACTCTTATTTTTGATGATGATATATGCTTTGGATATATAGTATTCATTTGTAAGAAATCCAAATCTTGTTGTAGTGCTTCTAGTATGAGGTCTATCTAAATTCATTGGTATAGCTAGAATCTATTTAACTGAGCATAAAACCTAGTCCATGTGTAAAAGTTTCAAAAAGCACCTAAGTAACTTAGGATCCTAAGTCCCATGGAAATTCACCCCTCCTATCCCATGGATAATTTAGAGAGATGCTGTTGGAGACTTTCCTGAAAATCAATGAGACTTACTCTTCTAAATCATTTAGGTCCAGATCCTCAAAAGCGTTTAGGCTCCTGACTCCCAGTGAAATCAATCTATTCTCATGGTAGTAGAGAGACCTGGGGTGGGGGGGCAGGGGGACAGGAAAGCTCCTGCAGGGCTAGGAGGAAGCTGGAAAGGGGAAAATACCTGGAAGACACAGGACTGGAGCAAGCTCCCATGAATGACCCTGAGACAAGGGTATGAGCTAGACTTCTAGGGGGGAACCCTGGAAGGCAGTGCTCATTACAAAGAGCCTGAAAATTGATGGGGAAAACATTGTTGGCATCCTTTAATCTACAAGAGACAGTGGGAATTGCAGCCTATGATGTAGATGGTTTGCAATGTCTCATGTGACTGAATAGTCCAATCCAAGATTTGCATGATCTTTGGCAGTTATCGCAAATGTATGTATCTTGGTTGGGAGCTGTTTGCTTCCTATGGACTCTTTTCTCTTCAAGCTGTAGGAGCCAGCTTCTGTCATGGAATTTGATACCTTGATGGAGACAATGGCACCACTTTTTACGATCACTTGCCAAGATTTCCTATTGGTCAGGATCAATTCCAAATTCCTTCATATCTCACTTGCATGTGTCTTTATAGAAAACCTTGGGACAACCTGTTTTTCTTGTTCCCTCTGATAGCTCCCCATGTAGCATATTCTTGGGTATGCGTCCATCTTCCAACCTACTCAGCTGGCCCAGCCAGTGCAGTCGTCTTTGCTTGAGCAGGGCTGTCACACGTGGTAAATTTGCCCTTTGAACAACCTCTGCGTTGGTGACTTTATGTTGCCCTTTCGTGTTGAGTATGCGGCGTAAACAGCAGAGATGGAAACTGTTTAACCTTTTCTCCTGATGAGCATAAGTTATCCATGTTTCCCCACCATACATGAGAATGCTGAGGACGCAAGCTTAGTACACTAGCATTTTGGTCTTGATGGTAAACTTTGAGTTGTTCCATGCTCTTTTAGTTAGTCTGCTAAAGGTGGTGGCAGCCTTTCCAATGTGAACATTTATTGTCAGGTCAGAATTGAAAACCTGCTGCCGCTATGACCATAAGCGGTATGACCTGTATTGGTCAATGCTGAGTGCTGGGCAGCAGTTAATTAACCAGAAACCCCAAGAAGCACCAACGGCTTCGGGCTGATGAGTGCCTGAGGAGGGTAGTGGAAACCTTGAAATAGTCAGTTCCCAGCCAATTAAAGGACTTAAAGATCAAGATAAAGAGGACCTTGAAATTGCTGTAAAGAGAGCACCAGGATGATGCGCATAATTCCTTGTTGTATGTGAGTAAATATATATTTGTGAGTGCAGTTACCTGATCGCAGACTCATGCTCCTATTTTGATCCTTGTCTTAAATGTTAGAAAAAATATCCATCAGCCCTCTGGCTGTGAAAAAGCTTTTCAAGCTTGGGTTAAAAACCATCAAAATCATTCTTATATCTTTTCAGAAGTGTCCCTCTAGTGAACAGTTGTCTACTTAAAAGATGACAAAGGTTTGGATTATGATTTTTTTCTGTGTTATTGTTCCTGTATGCTATAAGAGTTCATAAATAACTTTGGTTTTAGCAATGAATAGGTCATTCTTTGTATTGACCATAATTGTATGTTTCAAAGAATAGGGTAGGAGAATTAAGCATACCTAATATTTAAAGAAGTCATAACTGTGCTCAGGAAAACTGAAGACACTCTCTGAGACATGTTCATCCTTGTAAAAATTCTACCCTTGTAGTGCTGCCAAGGCCAACGTCAGCTTGAATACTCTGCTGCATAATATAAATGTTAACTGTGCAAATTAGTATTGCCTGGGGCTATTTTGATTTTTATCTTCAAATATTAAACATGTATTTTTATGTTTTTTCCATTAAACAAAACCAAACCAAACCAGTTTAAAATTTACCTTATCTCCCATTTCACAGCTACTCACATGGTGACTGGCGCCTTTAAAGGGAGTTGGGGACAGCCCCATCTGTGCTTTAATTAACTATCTCCCAGCTTGAGGGGTGGGATTAATGGGGTTAGGATTGTGAACACCCGGGCCTCATAAAAAGGCTTGAGAGAGAACAGTTTGGAGGGAGGAGGCTGTGATAGAAACAATGGGCAGCAGGTTAGGCCCAGAGATAGGTGTATAAGAAGCAGGGCTGGGAGAAACTCCTGGAATGCCCAGGTAAAGGAGGCAGTGGGAAACCTGCTATGAGGAAAAGAGCCCCAGGGAGAAAACCTGGGGAGGCAGTGCTCAGTTTCAGGAGGCTAGAAGAACATAACAGGATCTGGGAGTAGGGGTGAAATGCAGGGGACTTCACTGTAACTCAACTGGAGTAGAAGAACCTTTTGTTTGGAATTTTATTGGGACTTTCAGTTGGACATTTGTTACCCCTGAAAGAGACTGAACTTGAAATGTCACCTGGCTGGAGGACTGGGCCTCAGAATATACAGACTGCTGCAGAGCCACATCAGCAGACAATAAGGGGTGCTAGCCT
Organism: Eretmochelys imbricata; assembly: GCF_965152235.1. NCBI lineage: Eukaryota > Metazoa > Chordata > Testudines > Cheloniidae > Eretmochelys > Eretmochelys imbricata. The sequence continues at coordinate 24,597,878 of NC_135574.1, forward strand.
GGAAGAACCTAGCAACACCATGTTCATGCATGTGGCAATGGCCGGGCAGTGAGCTCACCCATTACAATTGGACAGTAGGAAAAAATTCCTGTCAAGGTAGGCAAGCACTGGAACAAATTGCCTGGGGAGATCGTGGAATTTCCACCATTGGAGGTTTTTAAGAACAGGTTAGACAAACACCTGTCAGGAATTGTCCAGCTATTACACAGTCCTCCTGCCTTGAGTGCAGGGGACTGGACTAGATGACCTCTTGAAGTTCCTTCCAGTTCTACACTTTTATGATTCTATGAATATGTACCAATAACTCTCAGGTTATCCACAAACCAATTTTTCTTCATAAATAATAATTTTGCCTAATAAATGCACAGGCAATTTCTTGTATTCCTCATATAAATAACATGAAATTGGAATTTACATGGATTATAAATCACTCATTAATGGGGCTCATTGTGTAGATCTTAACATATAGTAAAATATTAATTAATATTGAAGGTAGAACTGCTTTTCTCATTTTTGTTTCACCTGCATGAATTGTATCATTAATAACACTTAATCATCTGCAGTACAATATTTCTTGTACTCTTCACCCATCTTGTTAAGAGCTATGGGTTTATTTAAACCTTCAGAGAAAGCTTGAGAGAGAAGCTGACCTGTCTGTCTGTCTGTCTCTCTCTCCTTTGTTGTAATGCCAAGTCAGAGCCTCCCAACTTGAGCCAAATTCTGTTAGGTAAGATGTTTTATTGTATCAAACCATTCCCTCCTAAGGAGAAAATATTAAAACACAATCTTAGCTTGTGCAGGCTCACTATTCCAGATTTCCTGGATGAGATCTAGGATGTATGGTTCTCCCTATAGTGACTTGAAAGGCAAGAATCGTGTGGAGGCTTGTGGTACCTCCTGGAGCACCAAGAGCAGGTAAGGTAGGAATCTGTCACACTCTTATAGGTCTTTGACCTTTTCAAATGTGCCAAGAAGGCCACCTTGGTGAGGCTGAGACTACTTATGTCAAACCTGCTGGTCTGAGAACGTTCCTGCAAATAATTACAGGATATACTGTTGGAGGTTCCTGGATTTACTGCTGGGCTTCCTGCTGTTGATGCCTGACTGCTGACTGTGCCTTCTCCTGATGTTGCTGTGCTTCAAGTTGGTAAGACTGAGCGGCCCCACTGTGACTCCATCTGGTGTTACTGTGTTTCTTGTTGCTGGTACTGAGCTGCCAAGTACCTCTCTTGCTGATGATGATGCGCTTTCAAATGTGCCTCCTCTTGGTGGTGATATGTTTCTGACGTTCATGTTAGGCTGAAACTACACTTCCTGTTTCTACTGTTGTGCTTCAAGCTGGCACTTTTGTTGCCCACTGCTTGCCCAGCTGGCATTGCTGTGTTTCCTGCTGCTGATGCTGGACTGGTATTTATTTCCCAAGCTGGCCCTGCCTTGCCTCTTGTTGACATTCTTGTGTGGTCTTTTGTAGTTGCTGACTTTGCACCTGCAGCTCAGTCAGGTCTGTTGCTGTTCCTGAGCTGTGGCATAGTGCTGCAGAACTGCTGTGCTACTGTGAATGGTTGCAATTTTTGTACCATGATGTTTCCTCACACTACATAAAAGACACTCCACAGTTGCTCAGTGATGAGAGGAAGCTCCTGTTCCCAGTGCACCTGGGAGCAATGACATTGGCCTTGAACAAAGGCAGCAGCTGGATATGGTTTTGAAAACAGTCTATTGCCACCTCAGACTACCTTCTTCCCTTTGAACACTTGGGGCCAGTCAAAGTTACAGGGTTGAACGGTTCATGCAGGGTTCATGCACCTGAAAACATTCAGGGCACACCCTGAGTGTTGTGTAGGAGCAGTGCACACGCTGCTCCTTCCAAGGACATGGACCATGGGAAGTCGCCCAGAGGACATGAACCGTGGGAAGCTTCCTTGGACTGGGCTTAAGGCCTAAGAGCAAGGAATGTAGTAGATAGAAGCTGGTAAATAAGAATATTAATCAAAGACATATCATTCCTTTTGTTGTTTCCTTTTGTGGTTGGCGTATGTAATGCGGATGAGTGGAGAAAGAATAAAAGAGAGGGTGGAAAGCCGACACGGCAGACCTTCCCGCTTGCTTGCTAAAAGCTTTGTTTGTCTTGCATTTGAACCACAACACAGGGTGAGTTGTGTTTTAGACCCCTTTTAATCCCTCATGAGTAGCATGACCAGATGTCCCAAATGTATAGGGACAGTCCTGATTTTTGTGTCTTTTTCTTATATAGACTCCTATTACCTCCCACCCCCGTCCCAATTTTTCACATTTGCTGTCTGGTCACCCTACTCATGACTGAACTCCTCAGAGGACAGGCCTGGTTCCCTGCAACTATCTCTGGGTGGAACCATGGTGTTACCATTCCTAAACTGGATCACTGGGCTGCAGCCCCCCATGTTAACCAGCTGCATTAACCTGACAGGTCGAACTGACTTTGGCACATAAAGTCTTTTTCCTCCAGGAGCCTGTGACAGGAGGTGATTAAAGTGACTCAAAAACAGCTTGTCCAAAGCATTATTTGTATACCCACTGGTACATGGCATGTAGAGTAAAGGGTAAAACCGGAGATCTATATGCATATTTCCCCTTACCCAACCATTAATCTTTCTTTGCAAGCTTAGTACGTTCCATTCAGAAAAGTTACCACCATCTCTGGGCTGGCAGAGACAGCCTGCTTGCTGCAGTTTTTGTGTCTATTTCTCAGTGTGTCTCTAATCAACATCTCTCTCCTTGGCAGCCGCAGATAGCCCACTCAGTCCCCCCTAAAGCATACCTAGACCATCCTTCACAACTGTTACTATCCAGAAGAGGAGTGATGTTGGTGTCAGAATGGGACACTGGTACTGAAAAAAGAGATAATGCTATATTAGCCAACAGAGGATACAAACTTCCTCCCAGCCTTAGTAAGAAAAGAAGGCGCCTTTCTGTCCTTGCAGCAATCATTGATGCTTGAATTTGGTTCAGGCTTGGAGTGGAGATCCTAGTTTGAGTCATCAGGTGTCCATCTCCTATGGTCACTATGCTGGTAAAGGCTTCCTTTCCTGGGTCTGGGGCATGTCTGTGCACCCAGCTTGGTCCTTGGGCTAATCCCATAGCCCTGGGTTCAGGTTACCTCTGGGCCTGCTTTCTCCAGCAGCAAGAAGTGCGCACTGCCCCGGACTTTCTCCTAAATACCATCCCTGTGCCAGCCAATAGACCCACTGGCAATGATGTAGTCTACAACCAATCCATTGTTCCTACTTGTGTAGAGGTAAGCTCCCATCCTGGGGCAGCATTCTTCTCCAGTGAGAGGCAGACTGGCAGCAGGAAATCAGGAGTGAGATTTCATCCCAATTCCCTAGTCAACCAGTACTTTGGGGCAGAGCCCTTTCCCACCCCCTAGTCAATCAAAGTTCAAAGGGGAGAAAGACTAACCCTTCCACAGTGCTGACCTGTTCATGTGGAGTAGGGGCACCCTACTGCAAAGTCAGTTGAAAAACTAGTCTATGGGATTGCATTCCTCTTCAAAAGACAAGCAAAGTTTAGTTTGTTAGAGATCTGGGATAATAATGCCCTTAGCCCAACTACAAGTCTCTCATTAAATTCAGTTATTTATCATGAGGAAAAAAATTCTTCAAATTCTTCTCCACTCCAAGCCCTTCTCATGTACTTCCTGCTTGACATTTTATCTTTGTCCACAGGGATGTGTTATTTTCTCTTTCAACCATATGTAGTCATCTGGATGTCATCTTTTCTCTCCACATCAGCTGACTGCCTTTTGCTCTGTGTACACACAGTTACTTCAGTGAATGCTATGCTGAATTTGTACTGGTCCTGTAAGAATTACTAAAGTTAGCATCACAGGTTTGGCTGGTAATGGAAGGGATGTCATTACCTGGTCCATTTCTCTCTGTCAATGATGAGTTTGACTAAACAGTTTGGTTATCAGTAACTCTATTGCTGGTGTTAACAACAGTTATCAATGGTGAAGTAACCCTCTGCATCACTTTCGCTTGTCAGTCAAGGCCCAGTTCTGGGATAGCTGGCAGATTCCAGTCCAAGTGAAAGAGGCAGAAGCTTCAGTTCCTCTTCAATTCTTCCTTGCTACTATTGTCAGCTTTCTTGGCAAGGGCCTTTTAAGAGGCTGGGATTTCTTGAAGCTTCCAGAAAAAGTGCAGGAGAGTCACTGTCCCCTTTCCTAGCTCTCTTTTCTTTGTTGCATCTCCTAGTTAGAGCCTGCTGGGCTTGGGAAAAGTTCTTATAGGCAAATATCCCCACTGCATCTAATTGCTTCTTCATGTGGTGCATGTATTGAAGAATAACTGGGTTTTGGTGAACTGACTCTCCCTGATTTCCTTAACATGGTCTAGGATTCCTTGGGATTGGCCTCCACATAGCAACATGAAGGGAAACCTGCGGAGGCCTATGGTGCCTCATATATCCAGTTGCACAGTTCTATCAGAATTTTTCAGAAGCTCTTTTAACCCAAACAACTTTTCAGTTGAAAACAAGGAAATCCTGAGTAAACTTACAATGTTTGGAAACATATGGACTTCAAGCTCATTTTTGAGAATCAAGTTCAACAAATTCCAGCATGCATTGGGATGGCTCCTTTGCTGACTCCGTTGAAATGATTTTTAGGTTTTCCCCCAAAGTTTCAGGATAACAGTTCATGGGCCTTAAATCTTCTAATGTCTCCTTGAATTAGGTCACATCAGGTAATTCTAATGCTGTGACAGTGCTCAGCACCACCTTGCAAGTTCTGGGCCTAATGAGTGAATATCAACTTTCTCCAGCTTGAAACTTGAGCACATACTCTTTAGAACCCTGCTTTTCACTGATGTTTATATCTGTCATCATCCCAGAAAAATATGCCAAAATGCACTTTCCATAGTATTATAAATGGTTTTGCCTCAGCCTGCTTAACTTCTTGCTCATTATCTGATTCACTATATCATCAGCAGGGCTGTTGCTATGAATAATGAAACTATATGAGTTATATAAAAGAAGTCCTCTCTCTAAGAATCACATAGCCAATTTGAAAAAAGGGGAAGACATTGTTTAACTAATCAAGCAAAGACGATGCTGCTAGAGAACAGTAAATATTAATTGTTGCCTGAGGATAGCACTCAGTATGGTTGCACAACATTCTGAAAAATATGCACTTCCACCAAAAAAGTACTGCCTGGGCAAACAGAAATATATAAGTTTTCTTAGGGCTTTTCAGTCAGAAGGCTATGATTGCAGTGAAGTGGCCAGAGGACAGGGATTTTAGTTGCTGCATCTGATTTCTTCTTCACATGGCATTAAAGGGCAGCTAAGGTACAAAAATGTTCTGTAGTTCATGAGTCCATGGATTTGTAACTTCACTGAAATCATCCATATGAAGCCACATGTTAATAACAACAAAATAACAGCATTTGGATCATCAGCACTGTCAAGGTTCCTTCCCCACTCTGAACTCTAGGGTACAGATCATAGAATCATAGAATATCAGGGTTGGAAGGGACCCCTGAAGGTCATCTAGTCCAACCCCCTGCTCGAAGCAGGACCAATTCCCAGTTAAATCATCCCAGCCAGGGCTTTGTCAAGCCTGACCTTAAAAACTTCTAAGGAAGGAGATTCTACCACCTCCCTAGGTAACGCATTCCAGTGTTTCACCACCCTCTTAGTGAAAAAGTTTTTCCTAATATCCAATCTAAACCTCCCCCACTGCAACTTGAGACCATTACTCCTCGTTCTGTCATCTGCTACCATTGAGAACAGTCTAGAGCCATCCTCTTTGGAACCCCCTTTCAGGTAGTTGAAAGCAGCTATCAAATCCCCCCTCATTCTTCTCTTCTGCAGGCTAAACAATCCCAGCTCCCTCAGCTGGGGATGTGGGAACCTGCATGAAAAATCCCCTAAGCTTATTTTTACCAGCTTAGGTTAAAATTTCCCCAAGGTACAATGGTATTTTACCATTTGCCCCTGGACTTTATTGCTGCCACCACCAAGCGTCTAACAAATATATAATGGGAAAGAGCCTGCTTGGAAACGTCTTCCCCCCCCAAATCCTCCCAAACCTTCCCCGCCTTTCCTGGGGAAGGCTTGATAAAAATCCTCACCAATTTGCACAGGTGAACACAGACCCAAACCCTTGGATCTTAAGAACAATGAAAAAGCAATCAGGTTATTAAAAGAAGAATTTTAATTGAAGAAAAAGTAAAAGAATCACCTCTGTAAAATCAGGATGGTAAATACCTTACAGGGTAATCAGATTCAAAACAAAGAGAATCTTTGGCAAAATCTTAAGTTACAAAAAGACACAAAAACAGGAATATACCTTCCATTCAGCACAACTTATTTTAATCAGCCATTTAAAGAAAACAGAATCTAATGCATATCTAACTAGATTGCTTATTAACCCTTTACAGGAGATCTGACCTGCATTCCTGCTCTGGTCCTGGCAAAAGCAACACACAGACAGAGAGAACCTTTGTTTCTCTGCCCCTCCAGCTTTGAAAGTATCTTGTCTCCTCAGTGGTCATTTTGGTCAGGTGCCAGCGAGGTTATCCTAGCTTCTTAACCGTTTACAGGTGAAAGGGTTTTTCCTCTGGCCAGGAAGGATTTAAAGATGTTTACCCTTCCCTTTATATTTATGACAAGCACTGTTTAGCAAATAAAATTAATTGGTAGCTTATCACAGTGGAATGTGATTGCATCTGACATGTCATGCTTGCCTGATAAAATAAAACATTCCTGAGTCACAGATGGATGTAATTTCTGTCTTCAGTTTGGTATACATTTTGTTGTTGTCCTTCATTTCATCCTTTTGCAGCAGTGTAGATTAAGGGCCTGATTCTCTTCTCACTTATACTAGTGAAGCATCATTTTACAGCTGATGTGAGCACAGAGCCAAGTCCTGTGTTGAAGCTTTTCAGGAAATGTATTTTTCCCATGAAAAGTTTTGCTGAAAATATTTTTTTCTTCATTTTCATTATTTTTTCTTCAAAATTCTTTGGACTTATTGTGGTGTGGCACTCCATATTCTTTATGGAAATATGCTCATGATATGGATATGGCATAATTGAAATATATTTTATGCAAGATTGATCTTGTAAGGTATCCTAGGAAAGGTTATAATTTACTGAATGTGATTATCCAATTTGTATACATGTATCATTTCTGTATCTGGAGTTAGGAATATTGACTATGTAACAAGCACAACTGTCATTATACTTGGAGACACTCACCAGACAATAAGCAATCAGCCTTAATGGGCTATTAGGAAAAAGACAATAAGTCTTTGAAGATGTGGATTCCCCATCTTCCAGGAGTTCTTTCCTGTGGACATTGCAAATAAATCTGGTTTCATGGTTGCTTTGACACTGCAAGGTCAGGTGATAATGTCACCTGGTAAAAAGTGCCACCTTGGACACTGCTGGTACTTTTACACTGGAAACAAAGGCTTCCCACCTTATGTAAATTCTATTTAAGGTTGGGGAGTAAGGAAAACAGGACTCCTTTGCATTGCCTACACAAGAAGAAAGACTGCTGAAAGTACCTGAAATAAAAAAGGAACTAACCTGAGGGGAAAGGCAGGGATGAGTCCAGACTGAGACAGGAGTCCAGTCTGTAAGAAGAAATAACTGGAACTCTAAGCTACAGAAGCTCATCAACTTGCCTAAAACAACATTTAGGGTGAGAAATTATTTGTTGAAACCAGTCTCTTTAAGATCTTAAGCTTAGTATGCAGGTTTTGTTTTATTTGCTTGGTAATCTGCTTTGTTCTGTTTGCTATCCCTTATAATCACTTAAAATCTGCCTTTTATAGTTAATAAACTTGTTTTTGTTTATTATTAAACCCGGTTCGTGCAATTTCTAGCTGGTGGAGGGCGGAGGAAAGTAGTTGTATATATCTTCCTCCACACTGAGGGAGGGGGTGAATTTATGAACTTACAATGTATAGATTTCTCTACAGTGCAAGACAATATTATTTTGGGTATACTTTCCAGAGGGGAGCTGTACTTGAGTGCTGGATGATTCCCTAGCTGAGTCTTCTCATAGAGAGCTGTTTGCAGACTCTGTGTGATTCTACAGCTGGTGCATCCCTATCTGTGTGCATGTGCTGACAGAGGCCAGAGAGCCTAATTCAGCAAAACAGGGAGAGGGAGCCCAGGCTAGTGGAGCAGGCAGGCTCAGTGAAATCCCAGAACATCATGTGGCATTCCAGAAAGGGGGGTGGGGTCCAACCCATCACTTATATCAGACTGAAAACCTGATTTTTTTTTACTTTTTTTCTCAAAAGTTTCCATTTAATTGAGAAAAATTATTCCCATTGAAAAATGACTTGGATGGAAAATTTGACCAGCTCTACCTTATGTTCCTAAGCATTAATGATTGAGGATAATGTCTAAAGTCATTATAAACTGGTGTAGTGATTCAGCAAAATAAAGCAGTAATGAAAAGGATTTTACAGCAGGAGCAAATCTTTATTCAGCTTAAATCAAAATATTTTACCATAGGTGAAACAAACATAACTAAAATCCTCCCCATCAGGGTGTTGGCCCTTACCACCCAATTTGTATATTGAGCCCTGTCTTCCCACAGGTGCTCTCTGCATTTTGATTTAGTAGCATCCTTTATTAAAGGGTTTGTGAAGGGGAAGAAGGTAAGAAACCTAGAGCTCACCTGTTTACCAGGATCCTAGTACTGAACCTGGATCGTCTCACAGTCACTAAGGCAAAAAGTGCACACCTTGCAAAGTGCTAAAGCTCACTGCTGTATGCACTGCAATATAGATAAATACATGGATTTCTAGAAAGTTATAATAAAATAAAAATGAACACACATTGGTAAGCTAGGAATGTTAACGTTCAACCTAGCCAACAGGGTCAGGAACTTGGGATGGCACAGTATCTGATCAGTTGTGGAAACAGTTTGTCAGTCCATCCACTGCCCTCTCGTGTATGATAGAAAAGAGACAGAGACATGTGAATGCTTCAAAAACAGTTAACAAAGATTTATTAAGGAAATTGAAAATAGCAGGGATAGGTGAATGATAACTAGAATAAACAACCCAATATAAATACAAGTGTGGCTGCCCCCAATTGGATGTGAAGCCCGGAAGCCCGTACAACCCTTAACCTTGGCTATATTCAGACTAAATAAAAGGAAAACACAAACTATCCCAATACTGTACTGTGTCAGAGGAGACAACTTCTGGTCAGATAAAACAGCTGATGGTGGTGTATCTTTTTGTAGCTTGAGAGCCTGGACCTCAAACCAAGCTTCGCAGCCTGACTTGAACTATGGGAGGGATGAGCACAGGACCATCAGCGAAGATCTGCTGGAACCAGGATTGAAGATAAAGAAGTCACTAGAATCAGGATATAGGTAGCTGTTACAGTTCATGAGTGATGTCTTCTTGGCTGATGGTGGGGTCCGGAGTCACCGAGGAGATCCTCAACGTCCGCGCAAATCAGTGTGATACCTGGCTTCCGCTCTGATGGACAACAAGAATGCTCAGGTGCACAGCCCTTTTAATAGGCTCAGTGGTGCGAACCTAGTGATCTGAACTGGTTCTAACTGCCCCCTAAGAGTCCGTTGCTCTTTTCCCACCACTAGTTTGAAAAGGTGTGAAAGTTCTGACAAGAAGGAGCAACAACATGGAGTCTGAGTTGTCATTATGGCACAACACCATCTTGAATCATGGACTCCATTGATTTCTGTTCCATAATTAACTCATTTTATACTAATCATTACAGCAAACACATTAATTCAAACATAAACACTAACATTAACATCATTAAACATACATTTAGGGGAAAACTTCCCAACAGGAACTAACATGATGAGTACTGTGCCATAAGTGTATTTATACACTACTTTCTTCCTTCTTCATTGCTAAATTTCCCCCATCTAATAATTCATCCATCCAGGTTCTTATATTGGCATCCACCATAGCATCTGAGCATCCTATAACCTGTCTGTCATATTCATGTTACATAGTAAAGCATTTGTCAGAATTTACACTCTGTTTAAAGCACTATGCACACTTATGGCATTACAGACAAATATTTTTTGGAATAATTTAGAGTTAATAAGGTGTCCATTATCATTAATTAAACAACCAAGCAAATACATGCTGCTCCTCACACATGGAAGGGGTGCCCCATAAACTGCCACAAAACTAATTCTTTGTTCTCCTTCAAGTCTCCCCTCCCCTCCTTTGCTATGAGGCCTACAAAAATAACTGACCACAATTAGACAGCGAGTGTATTGAGACCACTGGCTGTCATGTTGAATAAGATTGTCTTCTGGTTTCCTTGTACTCCACCATCAATCCGTATTCATGTCTTGTCTCTTGTCTTATACTTGAATTGTAAGTTCTTTGGGACAGGGAGTGTCTTTTCATTTTGTGTTTGCTCAGCACCAAGCACACTGGGATCCAGGACCACCACTAGGACTCCTAGGCACGACAGTAATATAAGTTGTAGTACAACTACAACTGCTGTATCAGATAACATGGTCTTGATCAAAGATAATCACAATGGGCCAGATTCCAATATGTTTATTCATGCTTAATCTTACTTTACACCATAGATAATCCCAATAATTTAAGAGGGACTGTTTGAGTAGGAAGACTCTTCAATGCCATTGTCACTTAAGTCTATGGTAAGAGTGGAAAGGTCAGGTCACCTGATTTACACACTAAGCCATGTTTTAGACAAAAAGGAGAAACATACACTAGAACAATTACACATCCAATTTCATTTTATTAATTGCTATAATTGCTGTTAGGATGGAGACTTTCTTTAAACTTAACTAAAGAAAGAGGTTGAGGTGAGGAACAGACAAGTAAATAGGTTTGTATGACATTTCTTTGAAGATGAAGAGTATATACTTGAACTTTATATCCAAGGAAGAACATGAGGTAGTGCAAGAATTGAATTCATTAGTCACTCTTAAAAATCTTGCCTTATTGCTACAAATAAAACCTGAGATTACTATAACTGAAAAACTATATATTTCCCTATTTATTTTCAAAAAGAAAAGGAGTACTTGTGGCACCTTAGAGACTAACCAATTTATCTGAGCATAAGCTTTTGTGAGCTACAGCTCACTTCATCGGATGCATACTGTGGAAAGTGTAGAAGATCTTTTTATATACACATAAAACATGAAAAAATACCTCCTCCCACCCCACTCTCCTGCTGGTAATAGCTTATCTAAAGTGATCATTCTCCTTACAGTGTGTATGATAATCAAGTTGGGCCATTTCCAGCACAAATCCAGGTTTTCTCACACCCCCCCAACCCCCACCACACACACAAACCCACTCTCCTGCTGGTAATAGCTTATCTAAAGTGACCGCTCTCCTTACAATGTGTATGATAATCAAGGTGGGCCATTTCCAGCACAAATCCAGGGTTTAACAAGAACGTCTGGGGGGGGGGGGGTAGGAAAAAACATCACGGCTAGTGGAGTTCTGTTATTTTCTTTGTTAGGCCTGTCCTGTAGTAGGAGACTTCTGGGAACTCTTCGGCTCTATCAATCTGTTTCTTCACTTCCGCAGGTGGGTATTGTGGTTGTAAGAATGCTTGACAGAGATCTTGTAGGTGTTTGGCTCTGTCTGAGGGGTTGGAGCAAATGCGGTTGTATCGCAGAGCTTGGCTGTAGATGAGGGATCGTGTGGTGTGGTCAGGGTGAAAGCTGGAGGCATATAGGTAGGAATAGCAGTCAGTAGGTTTCCGGTATAGGGTGGTGTTTATGTGACCATCGTTTATTAGTACTGTAGTGTCCAGGAAGTGGATCTCCTGTGTGGACTGGACCAGGCTGAGGTTGATGGTGGGATGGAAATTGTTGAAATCATGGTGGAATTCCTCAAGGGCTTCTTTTCCATGGGTCCAGATGATGAAGATGTCATCAATATAGTGCAACTAGAGTAGGGGCGTTAGGGGACGAGAGCTGAGGAAGCGTTGTTCTAAGTCAGCCATAAAAATGTTGGCATACTGTGGGGCCATGCGGGTACCCATAGCAGTGCCGCTGATCTGAAGGTATACATTGTCCCCAAATGTAAAATAGTTATGGGTAAGGACAAAGTCACAAAGTTCAGCCACCAGGTTAGCCGTGACATTATCGGGGATAGTGTTCTTGACGGCTTGTAGTCCATCTTTGTGTGGAATGTTGGTGTAGAGGGCTTCTACATCCATAGTGGCCAGGATGGTGTTATCAGGAAGATCACCGATGTGACTCCTCAGGAAGTCAGTGGTGTCTTGAAGGTAGCTGGGAGTGCTGGTAGCGTAGGGCCTGAGGAGGGAGTCTACATAGCCAGACAATCCTGCTGTCAGGGATGCCAACTGTGCCCACATATTTATTCAGGGGACACCACCACAGGGCCTAATAACATCAGCCACACTATCAGAGGCTCGTTCACCTGCACATCCACCAATGTGATATATGCCATCATGTGCCAGCAATGCCCCTCTGCCATGTATATTGGTCAAACTGGACAGTCTCTACGTAAAAGAATAAATGGACACAAATCAGATGTTAAGAATTATAACATTCATAAACCAGTCGGAGAACACTTCAATCTCTCTGGTCACGCGATTACAGACATGAAAGTTGTGATATTACAACAAAAAAACTTCAAATCCAGACTCCAGCGAGAAACTGTTGAATTGGAATTCATTTGCAAATTTGATTCAATTAACTTAGGCTTGAATAGAGACTGGAAGTGGCTAAGTCATTATGCAAGGTAACCTATTTCCCCTTGTTTTTTCCTACCCTCCTCCCCCCCCCCCCCCGACGTTCTTGTTAAACCCTGGATTTGTGCTGGAAATGGCCCACCTTGATTATCATACACATTGTAAGGAGAGTGGTCACTTTAGATAAGCTATTACCAGTAGGAGAGTGGGGTGGGAGGAGGTATTTTTTCATGCTTTTTGTGTATATAAAAAGATCTTCTACACTTTCCACAGTAAGCATCCGATGAAGTGAGCTGTAGCTCACAAAAGCTTATGCTCAAATAAATTGGTTAGTCTCTAAGTTGCCACAAGTACTCCTTTTCTTTTTGCGAATACAGACTAACACGGCTGTTACTCTGAAACCTATTTATTTTGTTTTCTTTGTGCATTTGACAGCACTTAATGTATATCAATTTAACTAGTCCACCTGCCCTATTTCCAAGGGGATAACTGACTAACTGAAAAGACCCTTATAAACAAATAGGGGAGCAGAAAAACTTTTATAAATATTTGAAATGAATATTTTTTAAAAATTAAGAATTCAGAGCATACTGTTTATGGGTACTCTATCAGAAAGTGATTTTTTTTTTTAGATTTGTTAATTTAAAAACAAAAAAAACCACATTGGCATTGTCCCTTTTAGGAGAAATAGTAGCGGCTGGACACCCAGAAGCTCATATGACAGAGTGATGAAGATACAGGAGTAAATAAAGAAGCGTCCTGAAAAAGTGTTTCACCTTATGAGATTAATTAACACTGATGTAAACAAGAGAGTTCACTGTCTTCTCTGTAATCTTACAGTCACTGGCACCAGTATTTTCAGTAATTCTATATAATGAGCAATTTTAACACATTTCCAGCACAAGTACTTTTTTTGCAATAATTAATATGTGTGGCGGGAGATAAAACTATTGTTTTATTTAGAGAAAGTTTTAGATGACAATCAGAACTGCTTTGTCAACACAGGAATGCAACTCATCAAAATGTTCATTTACCAAATTCCTTGACATTGTCAAAGTCTCCATAATCATGCAGACAAATTCTTTAAATGTTGCTTCTTGATTAATTTGCTTAACCAACTGATTTTCCTATTCATCCATGATTTTGGCTGATACAAGCACTTAGCTTCTCATTAAGGGTTTGCTCTAAAGCCCATTGAAGTCAATGGAAAAACTCTCATGGACTTGAATGGGCTTTGGATCAGGCCCTAACTGTAATCAAAATTACACATATTTGTCTAGGGCTTCATCATCTGCTTTCCCTTGTTTTCTTATGGGCAGTTCTTTACTGGCACTGTTTTTATGACTGATGGGTTTTTACAGGAAAATCTAAGTTTTTCTTGAATACAAATGTTTAAATAATAGAATGTTAATAATACCTACTTACACAGCACATTACCTTTTCAAAGGACTTTGGGCCAAATCCACAAAAAGGCTGTAGTTTCTACTCAGTGGCAAGGGTTCTAAAAGTTAGGAATCACAATGCCTAAATCCCCACTGTCCCAGGAAAATCTCTATATTCCTGCACGTGACCTGACCTTCCCACAACCTTTGGCAAAGCCAGTCACCACAGCATCTCACATTCACTCTTACCATCCAGAACACTGTACTTGCATCCAGTATGTTTGGGATACCCAAGTCTGTTCATCCTTCAAGTACTGGTCAAGTCACTGGTGGAGAACATAAGAACGGCCATACTGGGTCATACCAAAGGTCCATCTAGCCCAGGATCCTGTCTTCCAGTGGCCAATGCCAGGTGCCCCAGAGAGAATGAACAGAACAGGAAATCATCAAGTGATCCATCCTCTGTTGCCCATTCCCAGCTTCAGGCAAACAGAGGCTAGGGACATCATCCCCGCCAATCCTGGCTAATAGCCATTGACGGACCTATCCTTCCTGAATTTATCTAGCTCTTCTTTGAACCCTGTTATAGTCTTAGCCTTCACAACATCCTCTGGCAAGGAGTTCCACAGGTTGACTGTGTGTTGTATGAAAAAATACATCCTATTGTTTGTTTTAAACCTGCTGTCTATTAATTTCTTTTGATGGCCCCTAGTTCTTGTGTTATGAGAAGGAGTAAATAACACTTCCTTGTTTACTTTTTCCACACCAGTCATGATTTTATAGACCTCTATCATATCCCCTCTTAGTCATCTCTTTTCTAACCTGAAAAGTTCCAGGCTTATTAATCTCTCCTCATACAGCAGCCGTTCCATACCCTAATCATTTTTGTTGCCCTTCTCTGAATCTTTTCCAAGTCCAATACATCTTTTTTGAGATGGGGCGACAACATCTGCACGCAGTATTCAAGATGTGGGCGTACCATGGATTTATATAGCAGCAATATAATATTTTCTGTCTTATTATTATCACTTTCTTCATGATTCCCAACATTGTTCACTTTTTTGATTGCCACTGCACACTGTGTGGCTGTTTTCAAAGAACTATCCACAATGACTCCAAGATCTCTTTCTTGAGTGCTAACAGCTAATTTAGACCCCATCATTTTATATGTATAGTTGGGATTATGTTTTCCAATGTGCATTACTTTGCATTTATCAACATTCAATTTCATCTGCAATTTTGTTTCCTGGTCACTCAGTTTTCAGAGATCCTTTAGTAGCTCTTTGCAGTCTACCTGGGTCTTAACTATCTTGAGTAGTTTTGTATCATCTGCAAATTTTGCTACCTTACTGTTTACCCTTTTTCCAGGTCATTTTTGAATATGTTGAATAGGACTGGGTCCAATACAGACCTCTGGTGGATGCCACCTCTCTCCATTCTGAAATCTGACTATTTATTCCTACCCTTTGTTTCTTATCTTTGTTTCCTATCTTTTAACCAGTTACCAGTCCATGAGAGAACCTTCCCTCTTATCCCATGACTGCTTACTTTGCATAAGAGACTTTGATGAGGGATCTTGTCAAAGGCTTTCTGAAAATCTCAATACACTATATCCACTGGATCTCCCTTGTCCACATGCTTGTTGACCTCAAAGAATACTAGTAGATTGTTTAGTCATGATTTCCCTTTAAAAAAACATCTTGACTATTCCCTAACACATTATGTTCATCTATGTGTCTGACAATTTTGTTCTTTACTATAGTTTCAACCAGTTTTCCTGGTACTGAAGTCAGGCTTAATAGCCTGTAATTGCCGGGGTTACCTCTGGAGCCCATTTTAAAAATTGGTGTCACATTAGCTATCCTCCAGTCATTTGTTACAGAAGCTGATTTAAATGATAGGTTACAGATGACAGTTAGTAGTCCTGCAATTTCACATTTGAGTTCCTTCAGAACTCTTGGGTGAATACCATCTGGTCCTGGTGACTTATTACTATTTAGTTTATCAATTTGTTCCAAAACCTCCTCTAATGACACCTCAATCTGGGACAGTCCCTCAGATTTGTCACCTAAAAAGAATGACTCAGATTTGGGAATCTCCCTCACATCCTCAACCATGAAGACCGATGCAAAGAATTAATTTAGTTTCTCCGCAATGGCCTTATCATCTTTGAGTGCTCCTTTAGCATCTCGATCATCCAGTGGGCACAGTGGTTGTTTAGCAGGCTTCCTGTTTCTCATGTACCTAAAATTTTTTTGCTATTGCTTTTTGAGTCTTTGGCTAGCTGTTCTTCAAATTCTTTTTTGGCCTTCCTAATTGTATTTTTACACTTTATTTCCCAGAGTTTATGCTCCTCTCTATTTTCCTCACTAGGATTTAACTTCCACTCTTTAAAGGATGCCTTTTTGCCTCTCAGTGCTTCTTTTACTTTGTTGTTACTTATGTTCTTAGAGACAAGACAGACACAATCATTTATGTTATTTATCAGCTCTTCCATAGCAGTTGTCATTCTAGTAGCTGAACATCTCACATACATTCATGAATTTAGCCTCACAACATCCTTGTGATATAGGAAAGATTATCCCCATTTTACAGACGAAGAAGGAGGTACAAGAAGATTAAGGTCCTGATCCAACAAAAACACTTAAGGACATGCTTATCTTGGTGCGTGTGAGTGGTTCCAAACCACATGACTAGTCCTCTTTAGGTAAGCACATGCTTAAATGCTTTGATGGATCAGCAGCTATGGCCCAGACACTCAAAGATATTTAAGTGTCTAACTCCCATTGAGTTATTTAACTTCCACTGAAACCAATGGGAGTTAGCTGCCTAAATACCTTTGAGGATCTGGGGCTTAGTGACTTGCTAAAAGTCTCCAAGAGCCAGGGCCAGAATCTAAATGTACTGAGACTCAATGCATTGCCACAGTCATAAATTCAACCTTCATTTCTCTCTTTCTTCCCTCTACTCCCTTACTCTCCCTGCTAAATGACTCACAAAAACAGAGAATGTGGTAATATTAGGAGATTAGAACCACACCCATTCCATTCAGGTATCTGCTTGCATTATGCAACATCCTGTGTTCTAGTCACTGGTGAAGAGTGAGTTTTGTAACTGCATAACATAAAGCGGCAGTTATTAAGAATGGATGGTAGGGACACACGAGACATATGGGACCTGATTCTGATATCACACCTGTGTAAATAAGGAGAAACGCAATTAAAATTAATGGAACTGGGTGAAAGTAAGCGTGAGGAGAATGACAGGTTTCAGAGTAACAGCCGTGTTAGTCTGTATTCGCAAAAAGAAAAGGAGTGCTTGTGGCACCTTAGAGACTAACTAATTTATTTGAGCATGAGCTTTCGTGAGCTACAGCTCACTTCATCGGATGCATACCGTGGAAACTGCAGCAGACTTTATATACACACAGAGAACATGAAACAATACCTCCTCCCACCCCACTTATAGCTTATCTAAAGTGATCATCAAGTTGGGCCATTTCCAGCACAAATCCAGGTAATAGATAAGCTATTACCAGCAGGACAGTGGGGTGGGAGGAGGTATTGTTTCATGTTCTCTGTGTGTATATAAAGTCTGCTGCAGTTTCCACGGTATACATCCGATGAAGTGAGCTGTAGCTCACGAAAGCTCATGCTCAAATAAATTGGTTAGTCTCTAAGGTGCCACAAGTACTCCTTTTCTTCGTGAGGAGAATCAGATCCCTGCACTCCCATAGACGCAGTTTAAAAAAAGAGCTCTTTTGCCAATACATGAAATAAGACCTTAAAAAAACCTGTCCTCATTTTATTAAGTGATGGTTTCTGTAATTTCATAGGCTGAGAAGTATTTCTCACTGTGTAAAAACTGCAAATTTATTTTGTAATTAAAATTCTCATTAATGTGGGCATTTTGGTGCCTGTTGTTGCCAAGAGCTATGTTTCTGAAAGGTGATATCATGTGTGAAACCAGCAACATTGTACTAAAGTTGATGATCTCAAACCATGCTACATCCTGCTTGCATACAGGTTTCAAAAATCAGAAAAGAGTCTTGTTCACTAAATATTTTTTATAACTATTTTGGTAAAATTATTTTATTGATGCATTTACTATGTCTGGCAATATACCTCTATATTGCTGTAAATAAGGCATTTATAATATGGCCACCATCAGCAAAAGACCCAGAAATATCTTTCAAATAACAATATTAAATTCATTTATAATTGATAGATTGACTGGCTGCCAGCGATGCAACTAATGTCATTGGACTTGATCCTCCTCTTATACCAATTTTATGCTAGTGTTACTCCTTTCACCTTGATTCAGTTTCTGCTGCTTTGAGGGGAGAATCAGGCTGTG
Organism: Eretmochelys imbricata; assembly: GCF_965152235.1. Taxonomy (NCBI): domain Eukaryota; kingdom Metazoa; phylum Chordata; order Testudines; family Cheloniidae; genus Eretmochelys; species Eretmochelys imbricata. The sequence goes on from NC_135574.1 coordinate 24,616,314, forward strand.
TGCAATTTCCCCATTTATAAATGGGAATGATGTATTAACCTACATATTAGGGGGAAAATAATCTACTTCACATAGCTGTTGGAGGGGGTTCATTAGTTTCTGAAGTGCTTTGAGGGTATTAGAGAGCTAGATAAATAATGTCAGTACCAAGCATTATTTTAGATTTTCTGAAAGTTCTTCTCACCAGGTGAATATGAAAAACAGTATAATCAGAAAGACTGGTGCACCTTTCTTTTAGTTACAGGCCACCTGGTCTGGGAAGGATTTGCTGCAACTACCCTGTCAATGATCTGTAAGGGGCACTTCTTATTCAGAGACCATGAAAGCTACACACCTCACTGTTTCATTAAAAAGCAATCAGCATGTTTCAGATTCCAACCAAGTGTAATTTACCGAAAAGTTAAAAACTCATAAAAGCAAGTTCAGCAATGAATACACATGGAGATACATCCTTTTCCATCAAGGTCACCTCGTGAGCACACAAATATCTGCATCACAAAAGCACTACTATAGCTAGCATCAAATGGTGTCTTTGTTATTGGATGTTTAGATTAAATAGCTGCTTCACCTACAGGGAGTCTCTCCATGGCAAAGTTGAAGCATATTGGTAAGTGGGGATGGCGGAACTCTCTGTGGCACTCTGTGCTGTACCTCAAGTACCCTGGAAGGAACCCCCATATTCACCACTGTAATATAATGACATATTTTTTACAAAGTATGCCTTGTACGATATCATTTTGAAAGTCTTGATCTGTTGAACATTAATATCCTTTCGAATAGTATGTGCTATCGTTGTATGGGAAGTTATAGAGTTTTGCTATGTGTGTGTTATTGAAGTATGTTGTGAGGTTGGGAACACTCATAACCAGCCTTTCAGGTACAACAATGGCACACCCAGATGCACTGATGGCCCATTGAAGGGAATCCACTCTCTCCCAATGACCATCTCAGATAGAACACATATACAAGGAGACTGCTTGACCCTCATCAAAGCAAAAGGTCCTTTCAGTGAGATGGAAGAAACTATAAAAGAAGGGGAAGTGACATCATGACTTGGTCTCACTCTTCCCACAACTCAACTCCTGGAAACACGTCTGGACGACAAAGACTTTGAACTGGGGGTGGATGGTCCCAGCCTGGAAGGCAGATCCAGCCTGTGATTGATGATCTGTGACTTGTTGGTGGTACCATCTATCAGGGTGAGACACTGCTTGACTCAATTCCTGTTTATTTTATAGAACTCAGACTGTAAATTTATTTTGCTGATAACATCATAGGTGATCCAGAGGGTGGTGCTATCTTAGAATGGGTTTAATTTACTTTTTCATTTAATTTTATGAATGGGCGAGGCAGTGGGATTATATTAACATGAATTAGTGTCTGAGCACCTTACAAAAGACCTTTTCAACAGGATTTGAATGAGGAGAGGTGGGAGTTTGACAAGCTGTCATAGAGTTTTAGGCACAGGACACAGTATGGAAGAAAGTACGAAAACAACAGGCGGAGAAGGATATACAAGGAACAGAGAGACTGGCATCATCTGCAGAGAGGAGGAGGTATAATAAGAGAGTGGAAATGTAGCAGAAAACAATGTTGTGCAGTGCCTGGAAGGTAAGGACGAGAATCTTAACTTTGATTCAGATAGCAACGGGGCACTAGTTGGATGGATTTGATTAAGAGAGGGACATGGTCTGAGTGGTGATTAAAGAAAAATATTATGGTGTTGAGAAAGGAGGGGCGAGCACAGCCCTGGAGAATGCTACAGACAGAAAGGGGAAGAAGAAGAACCACTGAAAGGGAAACAGAAGGAGCAGTTGGAAAGCTAAGAGGAGAATATTCAGAAATCACAGTTACAGAAGCCAAGAGGAGGGGAAGTTTAGGGGGAGGCAGAGAGAGGATATTGACTTAATCAAGAAGAGGCTTTTGGACATTGGCAAGTTAAGTTTTGGTGAAGGAAAGATCCCAGAACCTAGACTGAAGAAAATCTCGAAGGAGCCAGGAAGAAGGAAGATGGCAGACAGGGTCATGGGATTTAAAGGTGGGGCATTTTTGAGCAAGACATTTTAAGCTGTTAGTTCTCCTTTATTGGGGTAGGTAACAGAGCAGTACCATGAGAGGAGTAGAACAGGGAAAAGGCAGAATAGAGACCTTTCAGAGTTTTGGCCCAAGCAAGGGGCTATAGGGGTGTCATTTGTGCTACCCGCCTCAGGTACCAAAATGTTGTGGACGGCCCTGTCTGGTGCGAGAAAGTGGAATTCAGAAAGAAGGACATTGTCTGAATTTTTTGACCGTATCTCCAGGACAGCCTCCACTAGCTGGTCAGGAGTTAAAACTGCACTCTTCTAGCAGGACTCCCAGGAGCATGAAGCCGTAGCACCGCCTGCCCTCTGTGAAAGATAAATACCCCCCGTTGTGCAACTGCCCCTCCAGGTGCAAACAGGTGCAAATCCCATCTCCTTGAGTCTGTACATTGAACAAATCCTGTTTTTTTCCCACTAACCAGAGAGATCATATGCATGCATGCATTACATTATTGCTGGTTCATGCAAGTGTCCATCATCGTGTGCTATGGTAACTCTGAACAGCTTCGCTTCACTGAGGAATACTTGTATAGGGTAAACAAACACTATAGAACAGGCTATCTTTGATAGTGTACAGTATTTTGCCATCAGGTAATTTGTGAGAACAGTATAAAACAGTACATTCTACAAAAGTATATTGAGTATTTTTTTCTTTTTAATGTCCACATAGAAACAATTTTAGTGTTTAGTAGAAAGAATAATAAAAAGTGATTTCTATGATGATGCACATCAGCCTGACATTCTGAGTAGTATGATGTACTATTTACAACAACACTTTAAACCCTATAGTTTTTTTATTAACAGCCATTGGCGCTTATAAAGAAAACTAACTGCATTTTTAAGTATTATCTTGTGCTTAGCTGGCTGGTTCTTACTCACATGCTCAGGGTCTAAGTGCCATATGTGGGGTTGGGAAGGAATTTTCCTGCAGGTCAGATTGGGTTTTTTTTCCTTCTTCTGCAGTATGGCATGCAGGGTACTTGCAGGGATTATCTGGGTAGATCTCTTTTGATCAATCCCCTGCCATTCTAGGGGCCTCAGGCATTGGTGAACTTCAGTCCTTCTCATTCTCTACCTGTGTCAAGTAAGAGTTTAGTCTTCTATGGGCTATAATGCTCTGGTGTGATTTCAGTTGTTGGGTTGAGTGTGAGGGTGCTGATGTCCAGTGAAATATAGGAGGTCAGACTACATGACTTAGTGGTCTCTTATGGTCTTACACTCTATGACTATCTTACCAGTTGTTGTATCAAGTTTAAATTAACAGAGTTACTGAGCAGTCACTGTTAAAGATCAATATTATGCTGAGTGGCATATGAGACAAATATAAAGACAGTCCTTGCCCCAGATATCTTACGATATAGGGCACCAATCCAACACTCTCTGCAGTAAAAAGAAATGACTCCCATTAACATAAGTAGGAATTGAATCAGACTCTGAGAAAGAGACACAGATAAGACAAGACATATTAGGAGACCCAGAGGAGAGCGTAAGTTTAGTTCCTATTCCTGCAACGAGTGCTGCGTAGACAACAGTTTGGCCACAGAAACATCACTGTAGGGTCAGGAGCACAGAAGATTTTGCTTTTGTATTGTTTTCCTGATCTCACTCTCTTCTCCTGTTAATCTAATGATGAAATGGAAAACCACATTTGATGTAGGCCATTCTTTGTGGCCCTTACCAGGTGAGCTGTCTTTTAAACCTTTTCCATTTTATAGAAAGTGTTAGGGGGCTTATTCCTTCACCCACTTACTTCCCTGGTCCTTCTCGCAAGAACAGAGAGCAACAATACCCGAAGTCCAAAGGTGCAAACAATTCGATGTTTATTGGGGTGAACTTCCAGCAAGCATGATTCCAGTTTCCTTCCTTAGTGTCCTCCTTCCCAGCTCTGACACCACAGAGCCTTAGACCTGTGTCCCTGTTCCCATTCCTACCCTTAGCCAAACATGATTCCAACTTCCTTACTCCCATTCCCTGTTCCCATTTCCCCCTTTAGCAAAACATGATTCCAATTTTCTTACCTCCATTCCCTGTTCCCATCTCCCTTACCCACATGCCCATGCCCACCCCCACCCACTCACTTCCTCATTGACTACAGATTATATAGTAAAACTTGAGCTCTGCTTAGCTATACCTTAACCAATCATTTTCCTGAAATTTAACTAACCAATCCTAGCATATTGTAACATAATTATGTAACCAATTATATCCCACCACCTTAATTAGTTTACACCCAGCAAAATTAATTATACAGCAGACAGGAACAATCACAGAACCAGACAGAGATTATACAGACAAACAATAGCAAAGTGGGAACTACAATGACAAGACAACACAGAAGTGAGGATTTCACATCCCAGCTATCGATAAGTGAGTTCTTGCCAGACAGGATGCTATCAAACTAAGTTTCCTTTTACATTTTCTAGGCACTTCCCTTTCTCTGGAGGTGATAGGAATACAATCCTGTCCTGATAGTGCCTAACAGCCCAATAGCACCTTATTTCAGTGTGACTAGTTTGGAATGTGAGGATGTGACTGTTCGCTTCCCAGCTTATGGCTGCCTCTGCTGCTTAGCCAAAGGCCTTAGCCTAAGAACAGGGCCTCAGACTGTCACAGTAAGAGAAGGCCCTTACACCAGCAGATAGTGATTTTGATTCTTTCTTTTATACCTCTATAATTAGCCAAGTGATAAGAATACACCTAAATTCTTAGAGTATAGGCCTTTACAGACAGGCCTGAATATCTATATCCTAACAGAAAGTTTAAAAATTACATTCCTTACCTCTTACAGAAGACAATTCTTAACCGATCAATGGCACACTTGGCAGAACTTAAATTGCTACCCAATTCTATACAAGTGGTTTCTAATATATACTGTGGCTGCCAAACAAAACCTGGCAGCTTTTCTTTCCAGATTCTCAGTAATACCCCTTTCATAGCTGCCTATTGCTGTGTCTCCAATACTTGTTTTCTGTTATCCCCTGTTATTAGTGTCATAGGCTATGCTTCTGTTGAAGAAAAATCAGCTAAAGAAAAGGTACAAAAATAAGCAGAACTATGTATCCTAATGTTCATGAAATCAGTCACACGTGGTCCCAAACAGGGCTTGGGATGGAAGGGGGTAATTTCTCTTTTTTATAAATGAAGGGCCACATTCACCAGTTACCAATATTTGGGACTGGAAAACCCACAATATCCCCTGTACAGAGGATCCCTGGAATCATGCCCTTTGGGGATATCATTTGCACACTTTCATTGCCATGCCCCCAGCCCCAATCATCAGATCTCCTGAAAACTACTTATATGGCCCCATCACCATATTGTTTGAGTACCTTTCAAGAGGTCAGTGAAGGCCACGGCTAGCTGAGACTTTGCTTCTGCACTGGTTCTCTGCCCCCTTGATCACTGTCCCAGTCCAGTGTCAGCAATGCTTTACTGCTGTTGCATTGCCAGGGACTTCCCTGACACCCAGTGCCATGTAACTCCATCCTACAGGGGAATCCCATGTCAGGGAAGGAAGAAGCTTCCAACAGCATTATTTTAGGAAAGTAGTAATGGTCTGATTAGTGGGGAGGGGTGATATATAGATAGCCCCCATCCTAACCTCTTCCCTACTTGTGTATACAGCTCCTCCAAAACTTCTGTGAAGGAGTTTCTTCAGGCCCTGGAGAAAGAGGAAGAATACTACAGTTGCCATTCCCCCTCCTATTGGCCCACAGCAAGCATCCACTGAAGTTTTATCTCCTCCACCTCTAGAGGCCAAGAGAGGATCTGAAAAAAGTGATTAGTTTAATACACACATATATGTGACTGAAGGGAAGGAGAATTCCCCTTATTAGAGATTTTCTGTTTGAGCCCTGCTCCCAAGAGTATTCTTCAAATGTAATCTTATTTCATTGCCTGCCATTATAGTGAAATGCATGGGAAGCAATATATAGTCTTGATGAAGGTCCCTTGTTAAGGACCAGGCAGTGGGCTGTCTTACCTAATGGTCAGGGCGGGAGACTGACCTACAGGTTGGAGCAGAGGTGACCAGGCCTAGTGGACAGAACCCAGATCAGGAGATGAGTTACCAAGGCCAGGGAGAGAGCTGGAGTCAAGACCCAGGAAACAGGATCCAAGGCTCAGAGCTATGCTCTGAAGCCAGATACTAAGTCCAGGGAGGAAGCCAGGAGTCACAGCCAGAATATCATCCAGAGCAGAAGTAGGAGCAGGAGCCAGGAGCGGAAGCCAGGAGCCAAGTCACAGTCACAGCCACAGTATCAGCTGGGGCAGGGGCAGGGCTGTGTGACAGGGACAGGACCAGAAACATAGCTGCAAGCATGGAACACTCTTGAGTAGCCCAATACCCATTGCTGTTGCAGGGTTTAAGATTATAGCTGCTGGAGTTTTCAGCCAATCAGGGGTCCAGGTTCATTAGCTGAATCAGCTGAGGGCAATAAGCTCTGTCTGGGCTCAGCTGGGATCCCTGACACCTATCTTAACAGAGTGTTTTTAAAATAAATTCACTGTCCTGATATCCGACTTGACAATTCCATACTTGCAGCCTGTAGGTTATTAATGAATTGTATGGCCATTGGAAGGCAATGTGAAATGCTATATATACTGAAAATCCTTTTCTGGGTTTTTTTCCAGACAGAAATATTTATGTCTAGAGGATGCCTTAAATGCACTTTTCCTTTCCTGGAAAAAAAGGCTTTACAAAGTAAAATCACGATCAAAATGATTTCTGAACTTCTGAGTAACTGGCCACTACCATGCCCATTTCTCAATTCTATATTTGCACTTTGGGCCAGATCTAAAACCAATTGAAGTCTTTTGGTTCAGGTCTTTTTTGCACATCAGAAGGTTCACCTTTCAGCAAACTTTCTTATTCATCTAGAAAAACAATGGGAATAAAGGAACTTTGGCGCCGATCCATAAAGGTACTTAGAAGCCCAAACGCCAACTAAGGTGCCAAAGTCTTAAGTTTAGGCACCTATGTCTCAGGTTTAGGCTCCACTGCAATCCACAATATGCCCACTGAACACAGTAGGTCCCTAAACTCACCCTGCACCTAAGTTTTCAGGGTAAAAGGTCCTTCAGTGCCTAAGTTTCTGCCTGAGGCCATGTACAGTGCTGCCATGTCCAAATGCCTATCTCCCTCCACCTAAGCCTCAGAGCGATCCACGAAATGTGGGAAGATAGGGGGATGGATGCCTATCTTCCCAGCGAGGCCTGATCTGAGAGGCATGCAAAGAAGCTATGTATCAGATCGGGTCACATTTAGAATTTTGTTAGAGGAGGAGGTGGTGGTGGTGCTCAGTGGTTAGAACACTTGTATGTTCATGCACTATGCATCTATAATGGTCCTCACTTGGGGGCTGGTTGGGGAGCATGATTTAGTGGTCATGGCCATAGCTCCTGACTGCCAAGGGGGTTATGGGGAGGGGAGCCCGGGCCCTCCCACTCCACCAGGAACCTACCCAGAATGCTTTGGGCTACCAGTAATCTGACAACCAAGGCTGCTTAAGGCTATCCTCCTGGGCCTCTTCCTCTGGTCCAAACCACAATAAGTAAGACTGGTTACCAATGTCCAAGGTCCACACGATACTTTCCTCTCTGGTTGTCTCTGGGGTGGGTCCTCCCTTTCCTCAGGGAGGGCCCCTTTGGGCAGCTGTGTCACAGTCTTAGGCTTCCCATTGCATTGCACTGCTGAAGCTGTGGGCTGCAGGTCTGCTCACCTCCAGCTCTGCCACCCATATAAGCTAATTCCCTGCCTTTTTAATTCCTCCAGCAGATGGAGTATTTGCTGCAAGTGTGGCAAGGCAGGGCTGGCTGAGACCAAAATAATCCCTGAACTCCTTGTTGCTCAGTGTGGGGTTTGTACACCCCGTCACAGAATCCCTTTAGTAAATGGGTGGACAGGGGTGGCCCTAGACTAGCTGCCAGCAACTGGTGCCCTTGGCGAACCATGCAATTGGCGCCCCCACCCCAAACCCCAAGGGCAGATCTAGGCTGTGTTTTTTGGTAAACTGGAAAACATTTTGCCCCTTTTTTCCTTTTAATGTTTTTTAAACATATTTTTTTAAACAGAGGCTTAATTTTGGGGTTTGTCCGTCTGTCCATCTGTCCAACCAATATTTCTGAGATCAGATAAAATAGAGACACAAAATTTTCAGAATAGATTTGTACACAACAGCTAGATGATATTTCAGTCCAATTTCAAATAAAAATGCATTAAAATGTTAATTATAATTTTTATTATTACAAATCCAAAATCGTCCATTACGCTATCCTGCTTTAACTGCCATTACCACCACATCCAATATAGAAACAAATAAGAAAACTCTTCAATGAACTTTAACCTGTATGTACAAAACAGGCAGAATAAAAAACACTCTGTGCTCTTAAAGCATGACTTTTTTTGCTTTAAGTTTTGAAAATTCAGTCACTAGTTCTTTTAGATCCAATTTCCCAGCTATTTCATGCTCTACTGACATTGTGGCAAGTCCAACAAGTCTCTCTTGCACCATCGTTGAATGCAGATATGTTTTTATCAATTTTAACTTTGAGAAGCTACCTTACCCACTAGCTACGGAAACTGGCAAAGTTAAAAGAATGCATATAGCTATAAAAATGTTTGGAAAACTGTCTGTGAGTTTATTTTCCCAAACAAACTTCAGTACTTGTTCAGGAGTGGAATGTTTCTTAAGTCCTCTTGAAAAAGCCTGAAGCTCACTACACAAATTAGTAGCATCAATGTCTTTTGAATTTTCATGAGTCAATGCCGACTCCAGTTTTACACAAAATTCTCTTATCTGTTTTGCTGTTTTCTTTTGCAAGCTGTGGATATCATATAGAAAGCCAAATACTGACTCTAGCTTTTGCATCTGTTGAAATCTTTCGTCAACCCAGTGAATAGCAGTATCAAGGACTGAGAAGTAGAAATTCACTTTGAACCTTTGTTTTGGGTTCTGAATGGGTGTGTCTCATCCTTCATACAAAAAACTGCTGTTTCTTTTGCCAAATGCAAATTGGCTCTAGTTCAAATTCTGTCAGAAAGTCTATTTCTTCATCAAGCTCGAGAGAATCTATCAGTGTTCTTTCGAACCCTTCATCACTTCTGAATTCCTCCAGAATATTTTTAGTTTGCTGCAGTTTTTGAATAGCAGAATGTATGTTCAAGTTCTTTTCCTGAAGCTGCTTACTAGCGAGGTTAATCTAAAAAAGAATATTATACCACAAAATGAGTGAAGTCACAAATTTGAACTTGGAAAGGCCATTTGCAAGAGCTTCTGCATCTGAATGTGCCATATTGCCAGATGATCCAGTAAAGGTAATAACATCAGAAATTTCAATTAGGGCATCATAAATGTTTCCAAGTTCATAGGGAAGAGGCTTCAAAGCATCAATGCAACTCTTCCATCTTGTCTGACTAAGTAGTTTCACAGTTAGAGAATTCACATGACGAGTCAGAATCTCCCAACGGCGTGTTGAGCCTGAGAAAAACACATAAACACATTGCACCAGGTCAAAGAAACTGCTTGCCTCCAAACAGCATCTAGCAGCGTCATTGACAACCAAATTCAGAGAATGCTCACTACAAGAATGAAAAAGACCCTAGGATTGATTTCCATCATTCTCCTTTGCACACCGTTGTGTTTACACTTCATATTACTCCCATTATCATAGCCTTGGCCAGGTAAGTTTTCAACAGATAATGACATTGTTTCAAGCTCTTGTAGAACAGTTTCAGTCATAAATGCTCCAGTCATCTCCTTCAGTGGTGCAAAACCCCAGAAATGTTCCTTTATGAGCACTTCAAGATTATCTTCATCTGCAGACTTTTCCATATCCACAAAACAAATGATCATCGTCATTTGTTCAACATGACTCAGATCTGCTGTACAGTCCAGTATTATTGAAAAGTATTTTGCAGAATGGGCAGCTTTTACAATTTTATTTTTAATAGCATTTTCTAGGATTTGAATCAGTTCATTCTGCATATTTTTTCCTAAGTAATGAACCTGTGTTTCATGATCAGTTATTTTACGTAGATCTCCTTCATGACTGAATCAAAACAAAGCTAGGTATTCAACAAATTTTAAAAAGTTTCCATTACCTGGAGCGTATAATTTTTCATTTCTACCGCAGCCGTGGAATGCTAAATTTTGCCCACCTAGAACTCTCACTAAGGCAATTTGTTGCCAATATTCTTCTTTTTCCTGGGTCACATGTAAATTTTCTTCATCGATAGTTTTTCCTTTTTTCAATCGTAATTCAAGTTCTTTCCAATTTTGAAAACATTCCAAATGTTCTGTACTTCTTTCATGTGAAGAGAGAATTTAAGATATGTTTTTCCAGTCCTTAGAACCATTTTCAGTAAGTGCTGTACCAGTTGCTTGATTTCTAGACAACATGCAGCAAAAGCAAAACACAGAGTCCTTCACACTGAATATTGTAACCAGTTTTGATGAATTTCTTCTCCATTAATGAGTTTCCTCTTGTAATGCTGAGCAGAGAACTTTCTTTTATTTCCATCCTTAGGGAAGGGAAATTCATGAACTTGTTCAGGTCCATGTTCCATGAGAATTTGCTGCACACTGTCATCACATCTGGGCCATGAAGCTGGGTCCCCATACTGTAACTTGTTTGTAACTTCCTCATTCTTCCTTCCTTCTTGTAGCAAGGTGGTATGGTTCCCCGTGCCATCCTGGAGAGGGACGAGCCCCTCCGGACGCCAAGTGGGTGGAGCCAGTGGAGCCTGCGCTCGCCCCCCAGAGGTCAAGGCGCAGGACAGGAAGTACAAAAGTCCAACCCCATAGCTCACTAGAGACCCAGCCGCTGGAGAAGCCAGATGCCTGTGGCCTAGCCCCTGGTTGGGAGACTCCTGCATTTGGCGACCAACCCGAGGACTGACCAGACCAGCCAAGGCCTGATACCGACCAGACCCCGGCGAAGCTGTTAAGCCCGCCAGTGGCAAGTTACCCAGAGGAGCTGCCAAGCCTACCACTTGCTGGGTACCCTGAGGAGCCTGTGGTGCTTGAGTACTTGGAGGACACTGTCCAGACCCAGGTACCTCTAGAGAGGGAGGTAGGAAGTAGCCCAGGGACAGCCAACACTAGTCTGGCTGCAGCACACCCAGAGCCAGTGTCAGTGTGTTGCGGCCAGGATCCTCACTGACACAGCAGCAGGCCATCTGCCCCTGCTAGGGCCCCGGGCTGGGATGCAGTGGAGTGGGTGGGCCTGCATCCCCTCTGCCACCCAACGTGCGGGTGGAAGTCTCCCCCTCTCCCAGGTCCTTCAGAGCCAGGGCCTGGGCCTCCTGAACTTATTTGTTTGTTCAGCCCCTGCCTGAGGGCCTCAGCCACGGACTCTTTGCCGCCCGCCCTAACACAGGGCCTGGGCTTATTGCTTAATGGTTTGCTCCATCCCTGTCCAAGGACTGGAGCATGGGACTCAGTACTGCCCGCCAACTGGGTGAGAGTAACTTGTTTTGCATCTACCGCTGCCACAGCGTGAGACCCTGCGGCCAGACTAGTTTCCCGGACATAACCTGATGGATGTAGCGAGGCAGAGTGGTTCCCAGAGAGGGACGAGCTCTGGACGACCCCCTGTACACGTCATGGAGAATGTGGGCATCAGTTCCCCGATCCCTGTGAGTTGGGATCTGAGGAGGAGCATGCCTGGCGATCATGGACATGGATAAGCTTATTAAGTTCTTGGCCGAAAGCCAACAACAGCAGCAGGCAGCCCAGCTCCAGCTCCAGCAGCAGCAGCAGCTGGTCCAGCAGCTGGGAACACAACAGCAACAGCTGCTTTTTGGAGCTGGGGCACCAGAACGGGAACCATCAGCAACAATGCCTGCAGCAGCTGGCGACTCTGCTGCCCCGTCCTGCGGAGCCCCAGCCTGCAGGTGCCACTGGACCACCCAGCATAGCTCCTCCAATTTTATTGACAAAGATGGGCCCCACCGATGTCCCAGAGACCTTTCTTGTGACTTTCGGAAGGGTGGCATTAGTCACAGGGTGGGCCCAAGACCAGTGGGCTACCCCCTTGGCCCCATACCTGACTGGGACTGCCCAAACGGTATGTTGGAGCCTGTCCCCGGACGAGGCACAGGACTACACCCGGGTAAAGGCGGCCATCTTAGATGCCTTGGACGTTAGTCCCGAGACCTTCCGACAGCAGTTCCAAAGCCTGATGGTGGCTCAGGAACTGCAGAAAGCATGCAAGCGATGGTTACAGCCCAAAAGGTGGACCCCAGATGAGCTCACTGAGCAAATTATTCTGGAGCAATTCATTCATATATTCCCATCATGAGGGAGGGCCTGGGTCCTCTGCCATCAGTCTGCAACGCTAGCTGCTGCCATCACCCTGATGGAGGATTTCCTCGCTGCTGAAGCACTGGTGGGACCGGCTATCCGAGCTGTCCCACGAGGACCAGAGCATCCTACTCCAGAGAAGAAGGGGGCCACCTGGGTCGAAACACAGAGCCCTGACCCCGACCTGCTGAGGGCCTGGTTCAACAAGCCCCGACACCTCGGCCAGTTACCTGAGGGACCAACCGAAGCCCTCCCAGGGGCCCAGTGGGAACAGCCCCAGCCTGGGCACTCGGACCTCCGACCCTGTTTTTTCTGTGGGAAATATGGCCATTTGCAGTGGGACTGCACTGAGATGGATTGCAGATTGCACTGAGATTGGATTCGGCCAGGTCTGCACGGGAGAAGCCCATGCCCGACACCCACAGGCCGCCAAGATTACAGTGCCAGTGGTTGTCGGGGATTACCCTACCTTGGCCCTAATTGAGTCAGGCTGCAGTCAGATGCTAGTTCATCAAAGCCTCAGCCTCCAGGTTGATCCACGTCTGGGGACGATTCGTTTACAGTGTATTCACAGTGACATACGACCCTACCTCAGTGCCCAAGTCCGGCTGACGGTGGATGGGGTCACATGACCGATGGTAGCTGGTCTGGCCCCTCGACTCACGTACCCGTTGATCCTGGGGCGAGACTGGCCAGATTTCCCAGAAGTCCTCCTCTCAAACACTGAGGAGAGCCCCGTGGTCACCCCAGTACTGGAAGGAGGCCTCCCGGAGGCCTGGTCAGAAGTGGGAGAGGCACCAGACCACAATGGACCAGCGGAAGAACCCGAGGACTCCCCTCTGGAAGCTACTGCGGAACCCCTGCTTCACACTGACTTTTGCTGTGACCAAAGGGCAGATTCCACCCTCAGTCGCGCTTACGAGCAGCTGGCCGGTGTTGATGGAGCCAAAATTGACCCACAGCAGGTGACGCAGTGGCCACACTTTGAACTGTGTCAGGAGCGCCTCTATCGGGTAGAGCAGGACCCGCGCACGGGGGAATTCCGGACCCAACTACTCGTGCCCCGATGTCACCGGTGAGCGGTAATGAAACTCGCCCACGACATCCCGGTGGCTGGACACTTGAGCCACAAGAAGACTCTAGCTCCAATATTGATGTGCTTCTTCTTGCCTGGCGTACACCAGGATGTGAGGAACTACTGTAAGTCCTGTCCAGAATGCCAGTTAGCTGCCCCCCCGCAGACACCCAAGGCCCACCTGGTCCCCATGCCCTTAGTTGAAGTGCCATTCGAGCGTGTGGCTATGGACCTGGTGGGCCCCCTCCCAAAAAGCACCGCCGGGTTTCAGTATGTATTAGTCATGGTGGATTATGCTACCCATTTCCCAGAAGCCGTACCACTCTGGAGCATCACCTCTGGAACCATCGCAGGTGAGCTCGTGAAGGTCTTTGCTCATGTAGGCCTGCCCCGGGAGATTCTCATGGACCAGGGTACCAACTTTACTTCGCAACTGCTGCGACAGGTGTGCAAGCTCCTGGGGATCAAGCAATTGCACACCTCAGTTTACCATCCGCAAACCAACGGCTTAGTCGAACGGTTTAACCGTACCCTGAAGGACATGTTATGCAAGTTCTCCCCAAAGGAACTACGCCAATGGGACCAGCTACTCCCGCCCCTGCTCCTGGCGATCCGAGAGGTGTCCCAGTCCTCTACCAAGTTTTTCCCCTTTGAGCTGCTATATGGGCGCTGCCCACAGGGGCTGCTGGACCTAATGCACGAAACCTGAAAGCAAGCTCCATCACCAACCCAGGGCCTCTTGAAATATGTCTTCCAGCTCCAGGAACACCTTACTCAGGCTGGGTCCCTGGCTCGGGAAAATTTGAAGGCCGCACAAGAAGCTCAGGCCCAGACCTACAACCAGGGCACACGGACCCGTGACTTTCAACCTGGTGATCGGGTTCTGCTCCTTCTACCCTCAAGAGAGGCAATGGTGGAGAAAAAAACAAATGAGTTTGTCAGAATGGTGACCAGCATGGGGGCCAATGATACTGGATTGACCATCTAGTTTGCAGGACAAAGTGTCTGAGGCATGGAGGGTTTGGCTGGTTTCTTTTTGTATCTGTGATTTGTCCTTGTTGTGACTGTCAGTTCTAGTGTTTGTTCTGAAGTTTTTATTAAAGTAAACATGAACAGAGATCAAGAGTGAGAATGACTCTGTAGTCCGGTGATTAAGGCACCCACCTGGGAGGGAGGAGACCTGCGCCAAGCAGTCTTTAGCCAGTGGAACAGTTTCAAGAGGAGAGACTGAGAGAACCCTCACATCAGAAAATCACATAGCTTAGTGGTTAGAGATCTCTCCTGAAAGGTGGGGTAGACACCTGTTCAAATCCTTTATCTTCATTAGGCAGAGACAGGGGGGTGGATGATTGAACCTGAGTCTCCCACGTCCCAGGTGACTTTACTAACTGATGGGTGGCATCACCACCTCCTCCCTGGCCTGTTTTGTGTAGAAAGAGGAAGGTGCCTAACTTATTCTCACAAGAAACTACATAGGTGCCTAAGCTGCCGGGAGATGGGCTCCCATTCATGGATTGCTAAGCAGCGATAGGCACCTGCCTGCAGCCCCGACTTAGGTGCCTACACCGATGAGAGGGGCGGAGCTTAGGACACACCTCTGTCATTGGCATCTCCCATGGTCTAGCTTAGGCAGCTCCTCACTGAGCATGCTGGCTTTTGTGGCTCGCATTATAAGGTGCCTCTCTCTCCTTATTTATTGTACATGGAGTCTATAAAGCCTAACTCAGGCTCTGTGGATCACAGTATTCCTGTGATTTTCTAGGTGTCTAAAGGTTAGGCACAGCAGCGCTCAGCATTGCAATGCTTAAGTCCCTTTGTGGATCCAGGCCTTAGTGACACAATGTGAAGGTGCTCCAGCATTTATGTCGTAAAAAAAAAGAGGAAGCAGAGGGAAAGAAGGCTACTATCAAGTAAGGGTTGTGTCCTCTGCTCTTCCAACTGATGCAAGCTGGAGAGGGCTTGGGTTGTTGCCCAGTAGTTTGAGTTGATTTGTTCTGACTCTGAGAGTTTTTTGGAGATAAAAGCAAACCCGGAGGAAAGGCTGTGAAGTGATCATTATCTAGGACTTTATTTTTCTTCTCCTGGCTGGTGAGTCTGCCCACTGGTTTAAGACTTTCACTATATGACAATTTATCTTAAAAAATAAAAGCTTTGCAGAAGCATTAATGCTCAGCATACTTCTCTTCAGAACTATTGTTGGTTGTAGAATGCACAGATGATTTATTATTAGTCATTTATCAAATCCCTCATTAATGGGATATTGACCTCTGATATTAAAAAGAAGACAAATGGTATAGAGAACTGTCAATTATTTATTAGTTCAACTAAATACCAATACTCCATAGCAGTGGCTCTGACATTGCCTATATGGGCTTGATGAGATAATTAACTCATGACAATTGCTCACCCAATTCTGTTCCTAAATGAACATTATAAAATTATGGGTCAGGTGCACTTTATCTTCACAGTGTGAAAACTGATACCTGAATAAGAACAGTTGGTACAATGTTATTCAGTTTATCCATAGGGATCACTTGTTATGTGTCTGTGCCATGAGGTAAGTAAATAAAGCCTAAATACATTAGTCAGTTGTTCATCGAGATGCTTTATGAACATATGTATAAAATAGAAAGTTACTAAGGCCCCAATCCTGTAGTATTAATACAGGCAAAATTGCAGTGACTTAAATGGGAATTTTGCCTGCCAAAAGACTGCTGGAACTGGCCATTCAGTATTTGTCTGTCTTAAGTTAAAAAACATATACAATTCTTTACTTTATTACAGACTGTGTACTGTACAAACTTCAAAAAAACCATTTACAAATCCTGTGACCCCACATCATATTTCAAGACTGTAGATGCAAAATATTTTGGTGGAGACACTAGCAACGATACGCTTTTATTGGCTGGTTGACACTATCGTTTGTTAACTATAGGTAAAAATCATATGCTTGTGAAGAGCACTATAATGGGGGACTGAACTAGATGACCTCTTGAGATCCCTTCCAGTCCTATGATTCTATGAACAGGCTAGGAATTTATCAGCCACTCATAATTTTTTATTCACTTCATGTGATCACTTCATGTGATCTGCTGGTGCAACTTCATTCTCCAGTCAAGCTTTTCGTAAATCTTTAACTCCATGTGACTCATGTCATCTAAGTAAAAGCTACATAAACGTAATGTTTTGAGCTGTATATGTTGGACAGAGAATAGGAAAAAAACTTTATTTATTTTAAAAAACTAGCGCCAATATGTCAAGTTTAATTTTCGCGAGTACAACAGTGGGATTCACTGCTAGGTAACCTAGCAACAGGCACACAGCCTCCATTTACAACTGTAAAAATAGCAAGCAGAATTTCAATCTGACATGGATCAGTTTATTTTTCAAAAATGAGAAGGGTGCACTGGTGGAGAAGATAATGAAAGTCCTGGACCATCTACAGTTACACAAATTGAGCCAGCCACAAAAAGAAAGAAAGTGATAAGAATATATGATGACACATACTTGAAGTTTGGATTCTCCTTTACCTGGTTGGATGAGTACTCATTGCCTCAGTGTGTTATAATATAACCATTATTTTATATTTTTATTTACAATATTAGATTTTTTTCTAGTTAGTAGAGAGTAGGGCTAGGTCTTTATTTACACAGCACAAAAATTCAGATTTGGCACTAAAAAAATTTAAAACACAATATAGTATTCAAAGTTAGAAACTATTTTGTGTTAAAATCAACAAATAATAACACAATGTATTTTAACAATTTTGTTAACATTGTTGTGTTACTTATCCTTGAGTTTTATACAAAATTTTGTTTTCCTTGTTTGAACATTGCATTTTGCTCTCAATATTTTTTTAAATTGTAGTTTTACTAAAACTGTTTAGTTTCAAAAATCTTGAAGCATTTCTTTCACTGCATATTGCTAGGGATTTCTATAATTACAACTGTATACATTAAAATGAAAAAGAAACATTTACATTATTTGTTTACAGTCTTATAATTTATATGTATATAATAATTACAATTAATAATTTTCCTCAAGAAGTGGGCCGCAGTGCCTATTGCAGCTGCAGAGGTGGGCCTCAGGGAAAAAAGTTTGGGAGGCCCTTGCCTTAAAACAAGCAAGCAAGCAAGCAAGCAAGCAAGCAAACAAACAAACACATACACAAGATTGATTAGTTACCTGTACAGTAACTATTGTTCTTTGAGATGGGCTGTGTACATATACATTCTAATTCAGGTATATTTGTGCCCAGTGCACTTGAGTTGGAGACTTTTGCCAGTAGTACCATCAGGAGGCACATGCACCCGTGCTCTTCTTGTGGGCCTGGCTGAGGGCATAAAGGGGTGTGTCCACTGCCTCCCTCTTCGTTCCTTCACAGCACTGTCTGTCTAATGTCCAAAGTAACGGGGAATGTGTGAGGGTAGTGGAATGTATCTGTGCACAACACATCTCAAAGAACAGTTGCTGTACAAGTAAGTAACTGTTTTTCGGCTTCAAGTGACTGTGCACATATACATTCCATTGCAGGTGACTCATCAGCAGTTCTCTCACAGGTGGAGAGACTTCGGATCATCTGAAAAGAATGTAATACCGACTTGCCAAAGTTGGCATTGCCATGAGAAGCCTGAGTAATAGCGTCACATTTGAAAAAGTTATATACAGACAACCATGTTACTTCTATGCAGAGATCAGCTATCAAGGTATTGCTCAGAAAGGCCAATGAGGTGGCCTAATCCCTGGTGGCGTGAGCTGTTGTTCGTGGTGGGAGACTTTAGCCAGACCGTAGCAGAGAGAAATCCAATGTGAGATTCACTGAGCTGACATTGATTGGCTTTTAATTCTCCCAATATAGGCTACACAAAACCTGGGAAAGGCTCAGAAAGACCTAGTGTGGTTGAGGTAGAACACCAATGTTCTATGAATGCCCAAAGTTTGAAGCCTTTCTTCAGCTTTAGAAGAATGGGGTTTTGGATGGTGGTGAGTGGCAGCATGGGCTAGCTGCCCCAACCCCTGGGTGTGGGTGGGTTTGTACTTAGGGGACTAGCCCACGTCACTGCATGCCGCTGTGCATGCTACTGCAGCTACACTTCTATTTTTAGCACTCTAGCTCTATGACACCTAGTGTGAGTATATTTACTAGAGCTGTGAATCACAATCTCATTTTCAAGTGTAGACATAGCCTTACTGAGTATTAGCACCTGCCCTTCTAACTACATCTAGTAATTGCACTGCTCCATAAAAGTAGAGGCTGGCTCCAGCCCTAATCTGTCAATACTGCACATCATAGATTCCAAGGTCAGAAGGGACTGTTGTGATCATCCAGTCTGCCCTCTATATACCACATGTCATGGAGCTTCCCCACAGGGCTGGCCTTACCATGAGGCAAACTGAGGCAGCTGCCTCAGGTGCCAGATTGGGGGGGGGGGGCACTAGCACCCAGAGTGTAGAAAATTGTGTCTGCTGCTGGTGCATATGTATTCTCTCTGCTCTAGATTAACAGAGATGGTGGAGTGTTGTGCTGGAGGAAGGAGGGCACAAGAGACGTAACAGGCAGGCAGGAGAAAAGGTGAGAGGGAATAACAGAAAGCATCAGGAGCTGCAGGGAGAGAGAGGAGAAGGAGCCTCTTATGTACCTCTCTAGCACCCCCAGGAGCCTGAACTGATTAACACCTGCTTCTCAGGGAGCTTCCTGTTTTCTGCTGCTTCCCTGAACCCACTTGAGGAGAACAGGCAGTCTACTGAAGTAGTAGGAGCCAGTTAGGCCCTTAAGATGCTGATATTTTCCCTCACTCAGGGTCTGCTACCAGCCTGCTTATTTGTCCCCTTCAAATGAGTGTTGAGAGCCACTATAGCTGGCACAGAACAGCAGTCATGAGTGAAAGAAGAAAACGCCCCTCTGGGGCAGCATTCAGAAAAAGAAAGAGAGCAAAGGAAGCTTTTCTATCTAAGCAGGAAGGAGCTCTTCTGAAATACATAGACACAAATGTTCATGGTGAGCCGTCCGGCCCCAGTGAGGATGTGAGTGGTGAGGAGGTGCCTGATCTTCCAGTTAGTCAGAGTGCAGGTGACCTGGCAGCTACTGCAGCATCCATATCTCCATCTCAGATGGATGTAACCATGCACATTCCTGAAGAAACGTGTAGATCAGAGAAGAGTGTGGTAGAGGCACAAGAAACAGCTGCTGCTGAGCTTGGTTCCTTAAGTCTAGATGATCCAGGACTGTGGACCCACTTGAGCAGTAGCCCGAGGGACTTCCTTGTACTGCATGGGCCACAGCAAGTGAAAAACTTCATGTTCCCCAAAGACAATGAAAATAGAAGTTTCCATCCAACACATTATTGACGTGAAATCCCCAATGGGGACAAAGTGGAGAGGCCATGGCTTATGTACTCAAAAACTCAGAATGCTGCATACTGTTTTTGTTGCAAACTCTTCCAGTCTAATGTTCCAGCCACATTGGGTTCTGAAGGAACAAACAACTGGAAAAATCTGGCTAGAAATCTGGCATGCCATGAGAAGGCAGCAAATCACCAGAGAACATTCCATAAGTGGAAAGAGCTTGAGATGAGACTAAGGTTAAAGGCCACCATAGATGATCAGCATCAAGAAAAGATTGCATCAGAGTCTCTTTACTAGGAAAATGTTCTGAAAAGGCTCATTGCCATTGTGAGAATGCTTGCTTCCCAAAACCTAGCAGTGCATGGCACTTCAGATCAGCTGTATGTGCCAATCAATGGAAACTCCTTAAAATTGTGGAGCTGATGGTTGAGTTTGATGCTGTACTCCAGGAGCATCTAAGAAGAGTCACCACCCAAGAAATGTACACACACCACTACCTTGGAAAAACAATTCAAAATGAGATCATACAGTTACTGGCAACTAAAGTCAAACAGAAGATTGTGGCAGATCTGAAGCCAGCAAGATATTACTCTGTTATTCTGAATTGCACACCTGACATTAGCTATACGGAACAAATGACTTTAATGGTGCGTTTTGTAACAACAGAACCAAGTGAAAATGTCCCTGCAACGGTGACTGTCAGAGACCATTTTCTAGAATTTATTGACATTGATGATACTACAGGAGCTGGTATGACAAATGTGCTTCTTAAAAAGCTGGAAGATACAGGAATTGCGATAGCTGACATGAGAGGTCAGGGCTACGATAATGGTGCCAACATGAGAGGAAAGAACAGAGGAGTGCAGATACGGATCCGAGAGTTAAACCCTCGAGCTTTTTTTGTCCCATGCAGTTCTCATTCACTGAACTTGGTGGTCAGTGATGCAGCATCAGCTTCTAGTGAGGCTGCTGAATTTTTTAATGTAATTCAAAGCATCTATGTATTTTTCTCTGCATCAACTCATCAATGGCAAATTTTGAAGCAACATCTGGGAACATCCTCTCTGACACTGAAACCACTGAGTGCCACACGATGGAAAAGTCGAATGGAGGCGATAAAGCCTATCAAACACCAAATTGGGAAGATAGATGATGCCATAATTGCCATTATGGAGGATAATGCTATGACAGGAACAGTTCATGGGAGAACAGTGGCAGAGGGAAATGGAATCACCAGAAACATACATAACTTCAAATTTCTGTGTGGCTTAGTGTTGTGACATGACATACTGTTTGAAATAAATGTTGTAAGCAAGAGACTCCAAGCTATTGACCTTGATATATCTGGAGCAGTGGAACAACTGGACAAAGCAAAGTCATACCTACAGTCTTACCGGTCAGATGAGGGATTTCAAAATGTTCTGAAGAGTGCACAGAAGTTGGCAGAGGAACTTCACACTGAAGCTTATTTTCCACCCTTCAAGAATACAAGAGTCACCGAAGAAGATGACATTTTGATTACGAGGCATGGGATAATCCTATAAAAGACCCCAAACAACAATTTAAGGTTGAATTGTTTAATCAGGTGCTAGATTGTGCAATACAGTCAGTTGAAGAACGTTTCATGCAGCTCAAGGAACACAGCAGGGATGTTGTATGATATTCCAAAACTCCTCACTATACCTGAAGAAGACCTACATCAGCAATGCAGGGCACTAGAGACAGTGTTGACACATGATGACATGCGTGATATTGATGTGAGTGGTTTAGGTGATGAACTGAAAGCGCTTTCAAGATACATTTCAGCAGGATCAACTCCAAGGACTGTTCTGGAATATATGTGCACAAATAAGATGACCACCCTTTTTCCAAATACTTTTGTTGCTCTGCGCATACTTCTAACACTTCCTGTAACAGCTGCCAGTGGAGAAAGCAGCTTCTCCAAGCTGAAGTTACTAAAAACACATCTACGCTACACAATGACACAGGAGAGGCTAGTTGGCCTTGCAACCATCTCAATAGAGCAGGGGTAGGCAACCTATGGCACACGTGCCAAACGCGGCACTTGAGCTGATTTTCAGTGGCGCTCACACTGCCCGGGTCCTGGCCACCAGTCCGGGGGGCTCTGAATTTTAATTTAATTTTAAATGAAGCTTCTTAAACATTTTAAAAACCTTATTTACTTTACATACAACAATAGTTTAGTTATATATTATAGACTTATAGAAAGAGACCTTCTAAAAATGTTAAAATGTATTACTGGCATGCAAAACCTTAAATTAGAGTGAATAAATGAAGACTTGGCACCCCACTTCTGAAAGGTTGCCGACCCCTGCAATAGAGCATGAGCTGGCCCAGACTTTGGACCTTCAGAAGGAAGCAGTTTAAATCTTTGCAACCAAGAAGGTATGGAAAGCACCACTTTGATTATTCAGACAGATAAAAATGCCAGTGTTTACTATGCAGACAAGAAAAGTTACATTTGCTGTTCAGGAGTTTGAAAGTTACTTAACATTTTTGAAAAAGGCATTTTAAGTTGTTAGTTCTCCTTTATTGGGGTAGGTAACAGAGCAGTACCATGAGAGGAGTAGAACAGGGAAAAGGCAGAATTGAGACCTTTCAAAGTTTTGGCCCAAATGAAAGGGCATGGGGGCGTCATTTGAGCACCCCGCCTCAGGTGCCAAAATGTTGTGGGCTGGCCCTGCTTCCCCAAAATAATTCTTGAAGCCTATCTTTTAGAAAAACATCCACCCTTGATTTAAAAATTGCCAGTGATTGAGAATTCACCACAACCCTGGGTAAATCATTACAATAGTTAATTACACTCACTTAAAAAAATTAATGCTTTATTTCCAGTCTGAATTTGTCTTGCCTCTGGGCTGAGTTATGTCTTTCTCTGCCAGATGAAGAGTCCATTATCAAATATTTGTTCTGCATGTAGGTATTTATAGACTGCAATCAAGTCACCCCTTAACCTTTTTTTTTAAAGATAAATTGATTGAGCTCTTTGAGTTTATCACTATAAATCATGTTTTCTAATCCTTTCATCATTCTTGTGGTTCTTTCTTGAACCCATTCCAATTTATCAACATCCTTCTTGAATTATGGGTACCACAACTGGACATACTATTCCAGCAGCGGTCACATCAGTACCAAATACAGGGGTAAAATAACCTCTCTACTCGTACTCAAGATTTCCCCATTTATGCATCCCAGGACTGCATTAGCCTTTTTGGCCACAGCGTCACACCGGGAGCTCATGTTCAGCTTGTTATCCACCACCTCCCCAAATCTTTTTCAGAGTTACTGCTTCTAGGATAGAGGGGATATCCTGTAAGTATTTCCTACATTCTTTATTCCTATACATATACATATACATTTGGCCATATTAAAAAGTGTATTGTTTGCTTGCATCAGGGTTATCAAGCAATCCAGATCACTCTGTATCAGTGACCTGTCCTCTTCATTATTTACCACTCCCTCATTTTTTATGTCATCCACAAACTTTGTCAGTGTTGATTTTACATTTTTTTCTAGATCATTGATAAAAATGTAGTGTTGGGCCGAGAACCGCTGTCTGCAGAACCCCACTATAAACACACCTGCTCGATTATGATTCCCCATTTACAATTACATTTTGAGACTTATTAGACAGCTTTTAATCGATTTAATGTGTGCCATGTTAATTTTATATATTAGTTTTTTAATCAAAATGTCATATGTTCCCAAGTCAAATGCCTTACAGAAGTCTAAATATATTACAACACTATTATCTTTGTCAACCAAACTTATCATCTCATCGAAAAAAGATATCAAGTTAGTTTGACACAATCTATATTCCATAAACCCATGTTGATTGGCATTAATTCCATTACACTCCTTTAGTTCCTCATTAATCAGGCCATGTATCAGCCACTCTGTTATCTTGCCCAGGATCAATGGCAGACTGACAGGCCTATAATTGCCTAGCACATTCTGTTTACTCTTTATAAATATTGGCACAACATTAGCTTTCTTCTAGTCTTCTGGAACTTCCCTAGTATTCCAAGACTTATCAAAATTGTTTTAGTAAAGAAGTAGTTTTCTGTTCTGGAGCCTTAATCTGTGATCAGAGTGTCTCTACCTTTAACTTGCACTTAACCCAGAAATGTGATGCTATTCATTCTAGTGCTTAAAAGAAACAAATTGGGTGTTTATTCTTCCTTCCTTTGATCCCTATTGTAATCACAAAAAAGGACATGCAATTACTGTCTTGTAGCATAAAATGGTTGCAAGTACTTGAGCAGCTGTAAATCAGGAAAGGCACAGACAATGACAGAGGCACTGAGTTTAGTTAGCTGCTGAACATCTGTGTCCATACTGTCAAAAGATAGAAAATTGACAGTTCAGTTTTTATTTTGTTGGTCTGGGGTTTTGTAAAGGGCATCAAAATTACTGACTTACAAGAGCTGTAAAAGCGCTTTGCTTACATCTCGAACTATCTAAAGCCCACGTACTGATTATTCTCTACAACAGGGGTTGGCAACTTGTGGCACATGTGCTAAAGGCAGCACACGAGCTGATTTTTAGTGGCGCTCGGCTGCCAGCCAGGGTCCTGGCTGCCGGCCTCACTCAGCCAGCTGCCGGCCTGGATGGACGGAAACCCGGGCCGGCAGCCGGCTGAGTGGGGCTGGACCCCGGCTGGTAGGGGCCTGTGGACGGAACCCCAGACCAGCAGCAGGCTGAGCATCTCTGGGGTTCCGTCTGCTGGCCCCTGCAAGATGGTGTCCCGGCCGCCTGCCCCGCTCAGCCTGCTGCTGGCCCGGGGTTCCGTCCATTCAGGCCGGCAGCAGGATGAGTGGGGCTGGCAGCTGGGATGCCAGACTGGCAGTGCAACGGCAGATGGAGCCCCAGACCGGCAGTGGGCTGAGCTGCTCAGGATCTTGGGGTTCCGTTCGGGGGGGGAGGCCTGTAAATGTAAAATTTATTACTGGCATGCGAAACCTTAAATTAATGAAGACTTGGCATGCCACTTCTCAAAGGTTGCCGACCATTGCTCCACAACTATTGTCTGCTTTTTGGAACTCTCTTTGTAATATAGTTCCATAGTGCAATATGGTTAATCAGTACTAACCCTTCAGCTTTACCATTATTTCTGCTTATTTTTTGGAATTATTCAGACTCTCTGTTAGTGGAATATAGGTTTGTTGTTTTTTGTCAATTAATTTTCTTAGATCATTTTTTCATTCATATTAGAAAATGTTATAAGAAGAGAGTCACATGGAGGTGCATAGGACACTGTTACATGCTGATTATTCTATCTTTAAAACTCTAATAATTTGTTGAGGAGTGTTTGGAACCTGTTTAATTATGTAGATGATTGCCAGAAGCCAATACTGTCTACTTTGTGGATGTATGCAGTGTAGCTGTAGCCATGTATCTTAGACAGGGGGAGGCTGTCCCCCCCAAACAGCCGAGCATGGTCCCGACCGCACTCCACTGCCAGGCCAGAGCCCCTCCTGGAGTAACCTGCACTCTGCTCTGGGCTGGCCCAGGCTGTCTGGGGCTAGCTGGCCTGCCTCCCATAGTGATTCCGGGCAGCTGCTGCTGGGGCCGTGCTGCCCGCCCGGTATTCGGACCACACCACCCGGTGCTCTGGGGCTGGCTGCCCAGCACACAAGAGCAGCCAGGTGGCATGGTCACAGCACCCCCAGCTCTTGTGCGCCGGGGCGCTGCATCTGCACTCCTGGGCTGCCCAGAGCACTGGGGCTGTGGGTGCTGGGGGCGCTGCGGCCACGTCACCTGGTGTCAGGGTTCCTTCCCCACTCTGAACTCTAGGGTACAGATGTGGGGACCTGCATGAAAGACCCCCTAAGCTTATTCTTACCAGTTTAGGTTAAAAACTTCCCCAAGGTACAAACTTTGCCTTGTCCTTGAACAGTGTGCTGCCACCACCAAGCATTTTAAATAAAGAACAGGGAAAGAGAGCACTTGGAGACGTCTTCCCCCAAAGTATCCCCCCCCAAGCCCTACACACCCTCTTTCCTGGGGAGGCTTGAGAATAATATCCTAACCAATTTGTTACAAAATCACCAAAGACCCAAACCCCTGGATCTTGGAACAATGGAAAAATCAGTCAGGTTCTTAAAAGAAGGATTTTATTAAAAAAAAAGAAAGATAAAATCATCTCTGTAAAATCAGGATGGAAAATACTTTACAGGGTATTCAGATTCAAAACACAGAGGATCCCTCTCTGGGCAAAACCTTAAAGTTAGAGAAAACAGGAATAAACCTCCCTCTTAACATGGGGAAAATTCACATAAAACAAAAGATAAACTAATCTGCCTTGCCTGGCTTACCTATACTGGTTGCAATATTGGAGACTTGGATTAGGATGGGTTGGAGAAGATGGTTTTCTGTCTGGCCTCTCTCAGTCCCAAGAGAGAACAAAACGTAAACAAAGAGCACAAACAAAAGCCTCCCCCCCCCCCCCCAAGATTTGAAAGTATCTTGTTCCCTTATTGATCCTTTGGGTCAGGTGCCAGCCAGGTTAGCTGAGCTTCTTAACCCTTTACAGGTACCAGGATGTTGCCTCTGGCCAGGAGGGATTTTATAGCACTGTATACAGAAAGGTGGTTACCCTTCCCTTTATTTATGACACCTGGCCACCTGGAGCAGCGGAGCTGGGGTGCTGTGGCCATGCCACCCAGCCTCCCAGAGCCCTGGGGCTGGGGACATTGGAGGCACCGTGGTTACGCCGCCTGGAACACTGGGGCTGAAGGTGCTGCGGCTGTGCCACCTGGCTGCCTGGAGCAGCAGGGATGAGGGTGCTGCAGCTGTGCTGCCCAGCTGCCCAGAGTTTGGGGTGTTATGGCTGCACCGCTCAGCCACCCGGAGCATTGGGGCTGGGGGCTGGGACCTTGCCACCCGGGGCTGGTGATGCTCTGGGCTCCTGCAGGGTGCGGGGGGGAGAGAAGTGGAGAGAGGGCAGAAGGGGAAGAGAGGGACCTTGGGCACAAGGGCAGGGGTCAGGGGCTAGCCTCCCCCAACGGCCAGGTCACTGGCCACCCATGGCTGTAGCTGTCGGTCCCATGATATTAGAGAGACAAGGTGGGTGAGGTAATATCTTCGGTTGGACCAACTTCTGTTGGTGAGAGACAGGCTCTCAAGCCACACAGAGCTCTGCTTCAGGTCTGGGAAAGAAACTCCCAGCATCACAGCTAAATGCAAGATAGAACAGACTGTTTAGCATAAGTATTTAGTCACATTGTAAGGAACCATTCAAGGTAGAGTGGCCCATTAACATGTCTGTAGTCATAGGACAAAAAGAAGGGGTTAGTGGGTTGCAGGTTGGTGTAATAACCCATAAATCCAGTGTCTCTGTTCAGTCCATGATTTTTGGTGTCTAGCAGAGTAATGAATTTCAGCTCCCAGGCTTGTCTTTTGAAAACGTTGTGCAGGTTTCCTTTGAGAATGAGGACTGATAGCTCAGATATAATGTGTGGACGGGTTTTTAAGGAATCCTTAAACGCATTAACCAGTGAAGAACCTGATGAAAATCTGGATCTGGATTCTGAACACACTAACCATAAATGCTGAGGTGTTCAGTTCTAGTGTTTTGAGTTTTGGAGGTGAAGTCAGCAGCAAAATTTGAACCAGATGTAAATTCATATTCTTACCCTAACATGGTAAAGTTCATGGGTACCTGGATCTTGTGTTTTGACTCAAGTCATCTCTATAGCTAACATAACAGACTGTGACAGCTGTATAACCAGTTGGGGATACTTCAACCTGCTATATTGGCTTTTGACACTACTAATACAACAGACCACAAGAAAGTCCCACAAGAAAACTCTCTGCAGCCATTGTATTCACAGTTATTTCAAAGCTGACCTGGATAATCCTTAGTTAATAGAATGTCTTCAGAGATAGCCATGTAGCTCCCACATATTGTCAGTCTAATATGTCCAAATGAAACTTTTATTGGCAAATAATTAACATGCACGGTTGGCAGCCACTTTCCTAAATTAAATAATTCACTGTTGTTAAGGAGAAAATTTAGTGCTTGTGAAAGGTGTAAGAGAGAGAATGAAATCCACTATTCATCCATAGAACTTGGCTGGCGGCAGCTCAGACTTGTCCATATATTGTCTGCAAAAGTGCCTCAGCCCTGACCTGGAAGCACCAACGGGCCTATTAAAGCCTTGGTCTCTCTGATGAAACTACCTGCAAAGGTGCTAATTGTGATGTTTTTAGTGATGTGGTGACTGAACTGGGCCTAAATGTGACAAGTTCCTTATTTCATTCACAATTGCCTGTACCCCAGCTCAAACATGTTTGAGTCCAGGTTATTAATGTAGCAGGCTTACAACATAATACATTTTTGACCAAAATAACCAGTTCACAGTTGCTTTATAACAGTCCAGCAATACATAGCAGCTATAAGCCTAGCTTTGGTTTGTTCTTCATTTGTGTGTTATGAGCAGAAATGGTGAGAAGGTGGAAATACATGTGCCCCACAACCAGTGACATGGGCTGTGCCTGGTGTTTTGGCTCCATGGTAGGCTAAGGATTTGCTCTTATATACAGGGGAGGTGTGTCCTGTAAAATTCTCTCCTATTATCACAAACAAAGAATGATTTCTACTCTGGACTGAACATGCAGGGATCCCATTGATTTCAATGGGAATCCTGTGTAAACATCTAACGGCTTAGTTTTCAGCCCTCGGGCTTGCATTTTAGCGTATGCAGGCATTTTGTTTTACTACTGAGAATTATATAATATTCTAACTGTATTGTGTAGACTGTAGATATAAGAAGGGAAACAAACTCCCCCACCTTTTTCTTTTAGGCCCTTAGTCCCAATGAAGAACTGCTTCTTTATAAATTATTCTGTGTTTTATTGCTTTGTTTTATTGTTGTCTCTCTTTTTAATGTCAGAACTATAACATTCCAGTATTAAAGATAAAGAACTCTCATCAGAAATCAAAAAATAAAATAAAGAGAAAAATGTTTTCCATAAAAAAGAGGGACTCAATCAATCAATCAATCAATCAATCAAATCATTCAATTTCATGCATCTTCTTGGCTGCAAATCAATCTAAGTCCTCAATGCATTAGGTTCTGGGTTGTGTTAAAAGTTGAAAAGTGATATTTGCATTTATCTTTCGGAAAACATTATTTTGAGGTTTTCTGCCTACTTTAATTGTGGAGAAACATCTAGGCTGGTTTCAGAGTAACAGCCGTGTTAGTCTGTATTCGCAAAAAGAAAAGGAGTACTTGTGGCACCTTAGAGACTAACCAATTTATTTGAGCATGAGCTTTCGTGAGCTACAGCTCACTTCATCAGATACATCAGATACATCAGATACATACAGATGTATCTGATGAAGTGAGCTGTAGCTCACGAAAGCTCATGCTCAAATAAATTGGTTAGTCTCTAAGGTGCCACAAGTACTCCTTTTCTTTTATCTAGGCTGGTATTTTTCTAACTCGGAGTTTCCCAAACTTTCACTCTCTAATCATAGAAAAAGTACACAGGCCTCTCATATTGTAAACATTTTTTAAATAGTCTGGGGCCAAAGCAGTGCCGGTGCTTGCCCATTGGGGGCCCTAAGCAGGGATATTTTTGCCCCCCGCCCCAATACTAAAATAGGCAAGTTCTTATAATAAAAAAGCGAATAGAGGGCCACTTTTGCTGCTCAGGGCCCTAAGCAATTGTTTAGTCTGTTTATGCCTAGTGCTAGCTCTTGGCCTGAGTGTGAGAGAAAGGGACATCACAGGAAATCCCTGAAATTCTATGTTAGACCATTAGCGATTTTCAGAAGTGCTCAGCGTTGGTTTGATCTGCTCTCATTCAACTCAATGGGAGTTGTAGCACTGAATTCAGTGGGAGCAGTGTTTTGCCAGCTCTCTGTGGTTTTTGAAAATTATACCCGTAGACAGGACTGAGCAGCCTGATACTCATTCTGCTGTGTCAGCTTTACTCTTTGCTTATCAAATTGGGACTCATCTAAGTATTCATTTCTGAATAGCCTGTATTAGGTTTCTGATTTTCTCATCCCTAAATCCAGTCTACGTGACAGTTGCCATCTTGGCCAACACATGAGGGATTGAACCTCCAGAGTTAAATGCATGAGGCTCTACAGCTTGAGCTAAAGAGCCAGGGCTCTGTAGCATATTCTCGTCTTCCGTGGATCAGGCACAGAGGGGAACGCGTATCACATACTGATAGTGCAGAGATAGTGGGCACAGAACTGAGCCATTACTAATAAACTAGTCAGACAAGAGCAATATAAGCACAAACAGTTTAGTGCACCCACAAAAGCAAAGCTAAATTAGTTTAGAAATATTGTGTTTTTGCTTCTGAAAACTGTTCTAAAGAGCTGTTGTTGCAATGACCTCTGAGTATCTATCCCACAATTCCCAGCACAGCTCCTAGCAGCAGGTGCATAATCTCTGGTGAACATTGTGTATATCTGCACCACCTCACACTTTCTATTTCTGAGTTAATTACATGGGCCACTCCAAATTGTTCTGTTCTGCATGAGGGGCTGCCCATGTATTGGGTGGGGCAGGGCTCTGCCCTTTCACTTGTAGGAGGCTTAGAGATTCCCCTGATCCCTTGTCAGACTCGCTTGAGGCCGGAGACCCTGAGTTTACTGTGAAAGGCACCATTATCGTTGGGGTACTATGGGAAAAGGACTATTGTCCTTCTTGATGGCCACTGTTCAAACTTTTGCCTTCCTTGGAAATTGTTATCATCTCCCTTTGAACAACAGCCTTGCAGTTTGAGAATCCAGCTTTTACTATTATGTTTACAACAAAACCTGTCTTTAACAACCACCAAAAATTGATTGTCAGTTGAGGTGGCCAAAAACCTTATGGATACTTTAATACGATTGCTTTAGAACTGGGGTTTGGGCATCGTAACATTCAATTAACTAGAAAAACAAGTTTAAAAAAAGAGTAGGAGTAACTCAAAACCAGAATACAGACACATCTATCTTTTCAATACTAATTTCTTTCATTCTGTTGTGGAGAATTGTGGAAAATTTGTGGAGAATCTGACCTTTTTCAGATTTATATACACCTGCATAAGCATACCCTTTATACTGGCATAGCTATTTTGGCAAAGGGTGTGACAAAGTGACATATCTATGCTGACAAATCCCCAGTGTGGATGAATCTATGCCAACTTAAGAGTGCTTCTGTCAGCACTGCCAATGTTGTGTGGGGAGTGGTGTTCCGACACCAGCAGAAAAACTCTGTCAATGTACGTTGTGTCTACATTAGGCAGGCTGTGTAATGCAGACATAGCCATTGTCAGACAAAATGTTGCTCAACATTTAGGCATTGCAAAAACAAACTTTTACAAAACCTAACGCCAATAGGAATGATTATGGGATTTTTTTTCTAAATTAGAGTGGGAACAGTTTTTAACAAAAGCTTTCCCTTGCAGTGTTCCCAACTCAAACACTGCAGCTTCGTGCTAGTTCATGAGACCCCTAAATGGCCTAGAGACCAGCTAGAAGTAAACACCCTTACACACACACACACACATACACACCTCTAAAAGGCTTATGCTCACCTACCAAAAAGTGAAATTGGAGGAAGTTGGGGCCTGGTGTTCTTAGCAGCAAGCCCTTGCTTGCAGAATTTGCTGCAGCTAGAAGTTTGCCTAGGTCCAAGCTGGACACTTTCAGAATATTTGTCCTGGCATTTCTATAAATTCCAGCTTAGTTGCCTTATCTTCTCGACCTTTTCTCAAGTTCTGTGGGTCTTAAAAAGTCTTAAAAGCTTGGGATGTTGAGGAGAGTTGAAGGGAATTACCTCCCTATTTTTATATAGAGAGATTATTTTTGCCTCAGTCTAAGCTATGTACAGTGCATCCTGATACGACACTGATGAGTGATGTACAAATGCCAACATGTCAAAGGGGGTTTTGAGTCCAAGGCCGGCGGTATGGCCAAGTGGTGAGATTCCAGACTGTGCTGTCTAGTGGTGGGAGTTGGTGGTTGCTTTGCCGAAAGCAGGATTCAGCAGCTGTGTCACCCAGTGGCAAGAGTTGGTGGCTGAGGGTAGTAGAACCCGAGCCCTTCCTGCTCCACCAGGTTCCAACCTAGAGCCCAAAGAAATAATAATTCAAATTGCGCAGCCTAGGAGACGGGCACCCCTACACCTGCTCCCAGAGCCACTTCCTACCCCGGCTTTGGATCCTGTGCTGGTGCCACCTATCTCTCTTGGGGTCTCTTTGGAGTTCCTTTGGGCCACTCTTCAGAGGGTCTTCCCCTCACTGTGGCGGTTCAGCATCTTTGGACCCCGTGGTTGAAGGGTTTGTGGCGGCTTTACCGTAGAGCCTGGTCCTGGATTTTGTGAGCTTTGGCGGCTCCTCTGCAGAAGGTTGTAGCACCCAACCATTCTCCTGCGTGGTCAGCCCAGACCAAGCTGAGCTGTTCCCTTTTGAACTCTCCCTTCACTGGGAGCTTGCCCAGCAGTGGCGAGAGGGCATGGCTTCCTGTGTCCAGAATAACTCCATAACCCCAACCTCAACAGTGTGGAGTTGGTACACCCTATCACACTACACTAAATAAATAATAATTTTAAATGTGAAATGGATGAGAGCCAAGAGTAAGTATTCATTTTCCACACTGAGAGAAATGAAAAAGTAAACAAACAGAAAAATAGTAAAAATAAAATTAGATTTTGTTTTAAATATTTCCATTTTAATTAGAGATGGACAAAAATGTCTGAATACCTTTGAATTCCAGAGGAAAGTTCAGATTTAAATCCCTGGATCCAAATTCACCCCTACAGTATTGCTTCCAGGTAGGTTCAAAATAGAAAAGATCCTTTTTTCCAGTTCTGGTTTGGAGAAAACTGGAATCTCATAAGAGTAGCAAATCTCATGAGACTTCAACCATTTATTGCTTAAACTTCACGTGAATAACTCACTGTTTTTTAATGCTGAGTCTTACCCTAACTCTGATCTGACCTTGATCTTAAATCCTAGATTCTCTGGATCAAGATTCACATACTACCTCTTTGGCCCATCCCTCTTATTAATTAATACTATAAAATATTTTTAGTAGGATAGCTAATTTTTTTCTAAACCTGACACTTTAATAGGCCTTAAAATAATGAAATATTTAAAAATGGAAAGCTCTTGGGTGAGATTTTGTCTATTGAATTAATGCTGGACAAAAAGGTACTACCACCCTACATAATATTTCTAAAGGGATGAATAAGACTGCCAACAATTAGAAGGCAGAATCAAGGATGGTATTCATCTCCTTATCTGAGAAAGAAAATTAACATTGATCTTGCAAATAAAGAAATGAATCAATCAATCAACATATAAGAAGATTTCAGGCAGATATGACACTAGAGAAAGCAATTTGGTTATAAGATGTTCTGGAATACCAAAGCAGACATTCCAGGCTTAATTTTCACAACAATGTACCTGAGACATAGTTATATGTACAAAACCAGAAAAAGAATATAACAAAGAAACCAAGAAAGTGGAACTAAACAGGTCAATTTTAGTACAGAACCCCCCTGTTCAAAACAACCCTACAATAAAATACAATATAGAATCAAATTGATAATTATAGGGCAAATTGAAATATCATTTGAGATTTATGTCAAACTTTTTTACTCCGGTCACTTTGATCAGTCTGAAACTCATACTGTAAGTACAACTTCATTTTAACTATGCAGCATAGGGCACGTGTTCAGTCAGTTGCCCTGCATCAAGGATTTAATTAGTGTGATGGGGTTTACAAACCCCACACTAAGGCGAAGGCAGGGGAAAGGCTGGAGCGGTACTGTGCCTGGAAAGCTCTGCCTCTCAGCACTGCCAAGCATGCTCCTGGCAAAAGGAGCAGTATAAAGAAAGCTTCAGCAGCCTAGGCAACAGAGAGGAGAGATATTTTCAGGATGCCATTTTTCTGCAACAGTAGGAGAAGAAGCTCTTACTGAGGAGGTCTGTCAGTGAGTCTTTTTTTGAGAACTGTGTGTGAGGGGACCAGAAGGTTGCCTGCATCTAGGGTTGCCAGGTGTCCGGTTTTCAACTGGAATGCCTGATTGAAAAGGGACCCTGGCGGCTCCGGTCAGCACCACTGACCGGGCCGTTAAAAGTCCAGTTGGTGGCATAGTGGGGCTAAGGGAACTGTGGCCAATGGGAGCTGTAGGGGTGGCACCTGCAATGGGGCAGCGTGCAGAGTCACCTGGCTGCGCCTCCGAGTAGGAGCCAGAGAGGGGACATGCTGCTGCTTCCAGGAGCTGCCTGAGGTAAGCGCTGGCTGGAGCCTGCACTCTGTATCCCTGCCCCAGCCTAGAGCCCCCTCCTGCACTCTGAACCCCTCATTTCTGGCCCCACCCCTGGAACCCGCACCCCCAGCCCACAGCCCATACCCTCTCCCACACCCCAACCCCCTGCCTCAGCCTGGAGCCCCCTTCCATATTCTGAATCCCTCAGCTCCACCCTCCCAGCCTGGAGCCCTAATGCATCCCAAATCGCTCATTCCCAGTACCACCCCAGAGCCCCAACCCCCAGCCGGAGCCCTCACCCCCTCCAGTATCCCAACCCTCTGCCTCAGCCAAGAGCCCCCTCCCATACCCTGAACTCCTAATTTCTGGGCCTACCCCAGAGCCCACACCCCCAGCTGGAGCTCTCACCCCCTCCTGCACCCCAACCCCCTGAGCCAGCCCAATGAAAATAAGAAAGTGAGTGAAGGTGGGGAGAGCTCCAGACCTAAGGTAAACAGATTCAGTTCTTTGTTCAGTTGCTCATTCAGTTCCCCAGAGTTAAGGGGGGTGACAGGTAGGCCATTTATCTATGCCAAAGGTTATAAACACTTATACTAACTTGCTAATCATAGCTAATCATATAGGATACAGGCCTGTAGGTTACTTGCATTACAGCCAACTATTATGAATAACCATGAATAACTCTTATAAATATCATAAACTGGAATTCAACATAACCAAAACCCAAGAAAATACTATGATTCATTAATAATAGGATATGATAACAAAATAATATGAATCAAACCAATAAAGAAAATACATTAAAGAAAACACACTCTTAGTGTCACGAAAGACTTAAGCAAGTGTAGAGCCTTCTTTTAGCATGTTCTGCTACAGTTCATCAACACAGAGTGCCATCATATGATTATAGTACATTTACTCTGGTTAACATTTATGAATGAGCTCTCTGAACCTTTAAAATTATAGTACCAATACCGAAAACTCATGACAACTGTATCAACTGCTAATATTCTACTACCGCCTTTTAATGATATGTTGGCTCATTTTGAGCACAGTCATGATTTTTTTAAGTATGTGCAGGATATTATGGAGAGCCAGTATCCTCCCTATTGTTATGGTGCAACTAGGTTTCATCATAAGGCCCTAATCCTTCAAATATTTGTGAATGTTCTTACTTTTACTTTATGAATCGTCCCTTCCAAGTATCTGTTTTCATTCTTCACAGTATTAATATACTAAAGTACTGAGTTTACTAGAACATTTCCTACATGTAAAATGTGTACTGCACTGAGGGATTTATGCCATATCTCAAAACGGTGTTACTCTTGAATGGCCCAAGTACAAGCTGCAGTTAGATGTTTAATATTAGATGTTAGATGTTTAATATTCTTGTTTTTAAAAAATCATGAAGCTCATATTTCCTAAAGAGAATTTGGCTGCTTCTGTTTTTGTGAGAGTAATTGCTTATATGGGAATACAGACCCTACATAAAATGTCAAGTTTCATGTTCTGTGGGCTTTCATCTTGATAGGCTTTAAAGTAAATAACTTTTCTCTATCAACATGAAGATTCTAGAAGATAAACTGTTTGACTTGTAGTTCAGTCCCAAAATAGAAATTACTGTAATTTCCTTGTTTCTGAGTTGGAACTGGAGGTGATGAAACTGATAACTGATCATAAGTTTGAACTTTTAATTTTGCTCGTGAGAGAATGTTGAATGTTACTTTTTTCAGTCAGCTCTTTCTATAGAATTTTTATGTTGAACTTTCCATAAACTGGTGACCTAACATTATTTTCCTTTCACCCAGATAAGATAATGCCACTTTCCTCAAAAGTGGTCTTGTGTGTCTGGATTGTTGATATTTTGGGAGGTCACCGATGTCTGTCTGTCATGCAAAACAATGTATTTTAAATTGCAGATTTAAACGGTGTGACATCCTGGCACTCCCATATTCACCACTGTCATATAATTATGATAAATTTAGTACAAAGTATGCCTTGTGAGGTATCGTTCTAGAAGTCTTGATCTGTTATATGTTAATATCTCATTGGATTGTATGTGTTATCATTGTATGTGAAGTTATGAAGTTTGGCTATGTATGGACTACTGAAACATGTTGTGGGGTTGAGAACACCCACAAGCAGGCTTTCAGGTCCAACAATAGATAGGCCAAAGAATGTTAATGGCTTATTGAGGAAATACACACAAACACAAGGTTTACTCCAGGAACTGTGTACAGAGTTAGCACTACACAATGGGAACTGTTTGGCCCAGGTCACAGCAAAAGCGCTTTCCAGCAAGTTGGAAGAAGAAATAAAAGGGGGAAATGACATCATGACCGTACCTCACTCTTCCTACAACAACACACCTGAAAGTACTGGAGGAAAAAGACTGAACTGGGGGAAGTGCTGGTCCCAGCCTAAAGGGATTTCTAGTCTATGTATGGAAACTTGGTGGACTGTATGTATCATCATTCAGGGTGAAAGATTACTGATTGAGATCCTATCTAGTTTTGTAGGCTCAGTTTGCGTTTTTGTTTTATTTCATATGGTAATCTACTTTGATCTGTTTGCTATTACTTATAATCACTTAAAAACTATCTTTCTGTAGTTAATAAATCTATTTCATATTTTACCTAAAACACTGTATGTTGTTTGAAATGCAAAGGGGATAAAACTCAGCTCATGATCAAGAGTTGGTGCACGTCCACTTTCCTTTGTAGAAGTTACGGACTGGGCAATAAATTCATACTGGTCGGGTTTTGACCAGGGCAGGGTGGTACAGCTCTGGGGTCTTAGGCTGGGGAACTGGGAGTATTTTGGCTGTAGCCTCTCTATTGTGGGTTCATGAGTGACTGGCCCCAGAATTCATGAACACAGCTGCGTGTGGATGTTGGTGTGAATACAAGCTTGGAGGGCTTTGCAGCTTGTCACAACATCATAGTGCAAGAGGGAACCCAGATTGGTGACACAGAGGGCTCAGCTGTACCTCAGTTCCAGGTGGCACCCCGGGAGGGGACCTGTCACAAATGAGACTAGCCAAAATTGACACTAGCTAAAGATGACTTAATTCAAATCTCGTTTGACCAAGCTGCATGGCTCCAGGGCAGGTCTCACACCTGATTTGTCAGAAGACCTTGGAGGGAAGTGCTTTAAGGAGAAGTAGCAAAGCTGCAAACCAGAAGTATCGAGGATAAGGCTGAGAAGCATAATCCAGGGCTTAAATTCAGCCAGAGCTGCCTGGAGGAGAGCTCCAGTAAATATTTTCAAATATAGCATGCGGGGGAGGATACATTGGGGGCACTGAGAAATACTCCATGATAATTTAAGCCTTGGCATCATCCCTAGGCTCAACAAGTCACCTGACAGAACAGGGTGAGAGAGGAAGTTATGACATCCACAAACAGGCTGGTCAAAGGCTGGTGAGGTCTCCTTCCACCTGAAGAAGGTCCATTAGTAAGAAGACTTGTGCCAGCAGAACATGACCATGTGATTCCTTGCCTGCAATTTTAGCCCTTATTCTCCAAGAGACCACACGAGCTGAAAAGTTTGCAAACCCCTGTTATCTTAAATATCCTATTTTTTTTCTTTTTCTGTTTTTATTAGCTGGGAATCTTCTGAGCTTTTTCATATTCTTTAATTTTTATGGTGTGAAAGTGTGGTTGTGTGCATGAACCTAAGAAGTCCACACAGGGAAGGCAACAGAAAGAAAACTTTCCCTGGTTTAAACAGGGCTAGATATTGTATCATAAAATTACACATTAGACTGTTAGAATGTTTTCTGTGTTCGATGTTTAAAAGTCCTAAGAGGCTTGAAATTGTC
Organism: Eretmochelys imbricata; assembly: GCF_965152235.1. Taxonomy (NCBI): domain Eukaryota; kingdom Metazoa; phylum Chordata; order Testudines; family Cheloniidae; genus Eretmochelys; species Eretmochelys imbricata. Next base: position 24,654,191 of record NC_135574.1, read on the forward strand.
ACCTGTAACTTCTGGTAAATAGTTGTCAAACTTCTGCTGATTAAGAGTGTTTTGTTAAAGTCTGGAGGGATGGGGGAGGTTCTGTGGCTTGCAATGTGCAGGAGGTCAGACTAAGTGATCATGATGGTCCCTTCTCACCTTAAAGTCCATGAGTCTATGTGTATTTATAATATGTCTGAGGGAGGAGGAAAGGGTTAGAATTCTATTCTTATGTGGTAGCTAAGAAAGAAGCTTTATAATTGGCCCTGAGGTTGTGGTTTAGACATTAAATGTTGGGTTTCAGTATTAAACCAATGGCCATCTTTAAATCATACAGTCGACTGATGTTGGTAAAATTCTTTACTTTGGATTTATAACCAAAAGGACAGTCACCACCTTAGACTCTTTCTTCAAATATATAAGTTTTGATTATTTTTGGTAGTAATTTGATGATTTAACTAATTTGTTTTAATTCCAGACCAATATTGAGATAAATTTTTTTGGTTGATTTGATCTTGACATGATTTTAATTTTATAGTTGAAGTCATGCTCCATTTTTAGTTTCATTTAATATGATTAATGATAGCTCAGTTTTGGTGATAGGTTTTCTTGATTTTTATTTGTGTTTAAGTGTTTTGATAAATTTGATATTGGGACATAATTCTTTCAACAAGTAAAGTAGGTTCAGACCATTCAGGATCTCTGTGGATACCAACTGGTCAACCAATTAGTCTTTGGTTCTCACATCCTGAAGCCACAGCATCTCCTGTGTTCTGAACTATTGAGATTTAGCATGTCTACATCTTTCCTACTAGCCTCCAAAATGTCATGAGTCCGGATTAAAAATCATAAGATTAGCCCATCTCTGCTTCCCCCCTAAAATAAAAATGACTCAATACACTTTGAATTATTTTAATTTACTTTCTGTTTTTTAACCCTTTAGATGGTAGTAAAATCACATTTTCAAGCCTTTCTTTCTGATTATAAGGGCTAGTACCTTACTTTTTCCTTTTTTTTAAAATGAAATCTGAGATTTGCATGTATTCATGATTCCAGAAGCTAGAGCTGGTAAGAAAAACATCAAATATGGCAAAACTCATGATAGCGTTGTGAGAGTTGGTGATGCTGCTACATTAATGGTACATACCTCCCAAGTGTCCTATTCTCATGGCTCCCCATCCTCTCCTCCTCTTCCACGACCGATAATAAGATGGCCTGAATGCTGCTTTCTTGAGTCTTCTTAGCAGCTGGTAGTATGACAGCTACTACCTTGACTAGCACTGGCAATTGAACCAGGGGCCTCCAGAGCTAAAAGCACATATCTCTACAACTTTAGTTAAAGAGCCAGCCTTTCTAGTTAAGTACAGTAACAGACTTGCCACCTCTGTAAATTGGGCTCTGAGACAAACACAACACATGATGAAAGTGTCAGAGTCATAGTGTTTAAGGCCAGAAGGGACCACCGAATGATCAAAAGTCTGACCTCCTGTATATCACAGGCCACCCACAACACCCTGCACCCACACACTCAACTCAACAATTGAAATTAGACCAAAGTATTACAACCCACAGGAGACTAGACTATTATGTGCTACTGGCAGAGAATAGGAGAGACTGAGGTGCACCAGAACCTCTGCAATGGCAGGGAAATGATTAAGTGAGGTATACCCAGATAATCCTGGCAAGTGACCAACACCCACATGCTGCAGAGGAAGGTGTAAACCCCACAGGTCACTGCCAATCGGACCCTGGGAGAATTTCTTCCTGACCCTACATATGGTGATTAATTAGACCCTGAGCATGTGAGCAAGCACCTGAGACAACAGCATGACTCTGGTTACAGTGCGTACAGTTCATCTAGCTGCCCCCAGAGAAAGCGAGAGCAAGAGAGAGAGAGAGAGAGAGAGAGAGAGCTGCTATGCTGCCTATAGAAAATCCATCTCTATCTAGCAGGATGAGAGAGTAGGTGTGAAATGTGCAAAGCAGAATTACTCAGGCTTTGATTGTGGCACAAACCCTGTAGCTCCTAGAATGATGAAAGTTTGCACTGAACATAAAAAAAAAATAAGAATAAACTAAAACATAAATATGCCTGTGTGTATTTTATGACATGGTTTTTACTATACAAAACTATGTAATCCCAAGTATCTAAATCTTTGACTCTCCTTGATGAAGGCTAAGAAAAATGTGAAGAATTGAGTTGTAATGGAAATGCTAACGGTGAATTTATTGTTTATGGTTTTGCCTTTCATTGTTATATTGTGCTATGGCAGTTTACAGTTTATGGACAAATATCTCCCAAGAAATTTCCAAGGGCAGCTGAAACAGTTTAATGCACAGAAAACAACAATGATTTATCTGCAGTGAAAATGTGATGTCCACATCACATCCCTTATTTCAGGGGCTTTGGCTCTCTTTGTCTCTCATTCTGAGGATCTGAGTGCACAGTGCTATGTCAGGAAAGTGACAGGTCTGACCAAAATGGTGATGGGCATGGCAACATACCTATATAATTATTAGTGGATGATACAGGGATATTTTCTGTATACCGTTTAATATTTAAATGCAATTTGCATGTCTTAGATTGATAGCAAGCCAAGGGGTTAGCTTTAGAATGAGAACATTTTGCATACCTTTATTAGTAAAGGTTGACACGGTGACGTAGCCAGAGCTGCCTGTGTAATGAGATTATGCGGCCACACAAATGGCCACATAATTTACTTTTCTGAAAAGATTTCACAGAAATCTGTTTATGCCTCACACGTCTGTCAAAAAACCCCAAACAAAACCCAGACCTTTTCCTGTATAGTTCAGTTCCTGAGCTTGGACACTTATTTCATTTTGCCTTCCTTCCCCGTGTCTGTGTGGGTCTGTTTCCGTGATTTCTCCATAGTAGGGTATTCAGCAGGTTTCCTGCTCCAGTGCTGCTGCCCTTGAAGGAACAGAGTTGGAGCCAGACAGGGGGAGATCCTTTCTCGTTCAGAACAACAATAAGGGGATATAGGGGCTGGAACTAGGGGTTCTGGGGGTGCAGTTGCACTCCCTGGCTTGAAGTGGTTTCCATCATATACAGGGTTTGCAGTGCGGGTCAATGGCTCTCAGCACCCCCACAATAGAAATTGTTCCAGCACCCCTGGGCAGTAATCTACTGTGCCATACCTTGTCCCAGAGGAATAGGGGCAAATGAACTTTAATTGAGGAAGGGAGAGCTACTATCTGCTATCTGTGGCTCCAATCCTGTACAGCTCCAGCAAGCCACCCTTTACTTTCATAAGGCAGTGTCCCTGTTGCTTCTGTCACTGAACACTGAGCTTTGGCATTACCCAGAGCAGTCATGCGGCTATCATACAGAGCTCCTAATTTACACTGGGTCACATGGGTACTCTTGCTGAGCTCCCAAGCCTTTCACTTGAACTTATATATATAGTGACAAAGCTCTGCCCTTGCCTCCATGGGTCCCGTGTTTCCTGGTGGATTTCGCTAGCCTCAGAGGCTCACTGTGACCCTGCACATAACCCTTCTCTCTCTAGAGACAACGGTCACAGTCTACTGAGACATTTTCATCATAAGCCAGCGACGGAGGTGAGGAGAAGTTATCCTTCCTTGCCCAGTCTCTGTTGTCTCCCAGTCTCAGTGATTAATCAGGGGGCAAAGGTGTGTGTGTGTGTGGGGAGCCCGGGCCCACCCTCTACTCTGGGCTCCAGCCCAAGGACCCTAATAGCATTAGCTATGGTAGCTGACCTTTTAGAAACATAACATGTACAATTTCCCCATAGCAGCCCTCACTTCCTCAAGCTCCACTTCACCCTTACCTCAGGGCCTCCTTCCTTGTGCCTGATATGGTGTGTACTACTCAGCCTCTCCAACAGCGCAACTTCCTCCCACAGTTCCTGACGTGCACACCCACCTGACTAACTGGGAAGCTTTTAACTAGTTTCAGCCAGCCCCTGATTGGCTTCAGGTGTCCCAATCAACCTAGCCTTCTCCCTGCCTTCTGGAAAGTTCTTAATTGGCCCCAGATGTCTTAATTGACTTGGAGCAGCTGACATTTCATTTATCCTGGTACGAGGGGTTTGTTTAGCCTGGAGCTAATATATCTATCTCCCACTACTTTTCTATAGCCATCTGGCCTTGCCCCATCACTATATACATATATAATCTCCTCTTAACCTCAATCATATTTTCTGTTTTTTACTTGAATGTAATATGCATTCATGATATATTTTTGTGCTGTAGTGCACTTTTAGAATAATTTCAGTAAAAGAGAAGGTTGTAGAACAACTCCATGATCAGTTAACATTGCTTCATCATTCCCAGTTTGCTGCACAATTTGCTGTGGCTCCACCATAACAAAGAAGACCTTGCTGCATAATGTAGCTTTAATGTGCTGCATCTTACAAGGAGCCCAGCTAGTATAATACTGAAAGTTTATAAAACCTTATACAATATTGGAAGCTTATGCATAATGTTCCTGTGAACACTAATAAAAAAAGGCATCTTCTGAATATTGCAAATCTGGTTTAAAAAAGAGAGAAAACAACATTAGAGAGCTCTGTTTACATGATTTAAGTCTTTAGAATGCTAACATCTTCCAGACTGTCCTCTAAGTATGGGTCAGATCCTGAATTGTGATGAGCTCCTCTCTGGGGTTTAGCCCATGAAGAAGTGTGAGTCAGAGTGGGTGACTGAATCACAGTGCTTCTCATCCTCTGATATGCAATTAGAGAGGATATGCAAAGGCATCTCCTGGGAAGTCTGTTTTTGAAGTTTTTTTGTTGTAATATTGCGACTTTTAGGTCTGTAATTGAGTGACCAAAGAGATTGAAATGTTCTCTGACTGGTTTTTGAATGTTATAATTCTTGACATCTGATCTGTGTCCATTTATTCTTTCACGTAGAGACTGTCCAGTTTGGCCAATGTACATGGCAGAGGGGCATTGCTGGCACATGATGGCATATATCACATTGGTAGATGTGCAGGTGAACGAGCATCTGATAGCATGGCTGATGTGATTAGGTCCTATGATGGTGTCCCCTGAATAGATATGTGGACACAGTTGGCAATGGGCTTTGTTGCAAGGATAGGTTCCTTGGTTAGTGTTTTTGTTGTGTGGAGTATGGTTGCTGGTGAGTATTTGCTTCAGGTTGAGGGGCTGTCTGTAATCAAGGACTGGCCTGTCTCCCCAGATCTGTAAGAGTAATGGGTCGTCCTTCAGATTAGGTTGTAGATCCTTGATGATGTGTTGGAGAGGTTTTAGTTGGGGGCTGAAGTTGATGTGGGACTTTTACATTTGCTTTGTTTTCTCTGGCTAAGGGATTTGCTTTTTAAACCTGTTAGACTGAGTTTGTTGTTCTGCTTGGACCCTGATTAAGGTTGGAGTATGACCATAGTGGCCAATGGCTACTGGCAAGAAATGTGTGTTTATTTGACCCTACTGGAGCCCATGCTGTAATTTGTCATAGGACCTGAAATGACCTGGTCACACTAAGGCATAGATTTGTCATATGTTGACTGAGATTTTCTGGTATGAGTGATGCACTCACAGTGTTAAATTCTGTCCCTCTGCAACAACACTGAAGCCAACAGAGAAACATGACATGTCAGCCAGGATAGAATTTAATCTACAGTTGTTCTGATGTCCATCTTTTAAGCACTGAATGACCCGGAAGGAGGAATGACCTGAACTGTAAGTATCTTTCTTCCTTCCTTGCGATGGGATGTTTCATTTTAAGGTGAAAGTGTACTCTGACTAAAAAGTAAAGGCCTGAATTATACTTATAGTAAGGTCTTTTACAGGGCCAGAGGGGTGAGAAGGGGCCTTAGAGTAGGTATAACTTACCAGCCCACCAGAACAGTATAAAAGCCTTTGTATAACTGAGAATTCATCCTTAGATCATAGAATCATAGAATCATAGAATATTAGGGTTGGAAGGGACCTCAGGAGGTCATCTATTCCAACCCCTGCTCAAAGCAGGACCAATCCCCAATTAAATCATCCCAGCCAGGGCTTTGTCAAGCCTGACCTTAAAAACTTCTAAGGAAGGAGATTCTACCATCTCCGTAAGTAATGCATTCCAGTGTTTCACCACCCTCCTAGTGAAAAAGTTTTTCCTAATGTCCAACCTAAACCTCCCTCACTGCAACTTGAGACCATTACTCCCCATTCTGTCATCTGCTACCACTGAGAACAGTCTAGATCCATTCTCTTTGGAACCCCCTTTCAGGTAGTTGAAAGCAGCTATCAAATCCCCCCTCATTCTTCTCTTCCTCAGACTAAACAATCCCAGTTCCCTCAGCCTCTCCTCATAAGTCATGTGTTCCAGTCCCCTAATCATTTTTGTTGCCCTCTGCTGGACGTTTTCCAATTTTTCTACATCCTTCTTGTAGTGTGGGGCCCAAAACTGGACACAGTACTCCAGATGAGGCCTCACCAATGTCGAACAGAGGGGAATGATCACGTCCCTCGATCTGCTGGCAATGCCCCTACTTATACATCCCAAAATGCCATGAGCCTTCTTGGCAACAATGGCACGCTGTTGACTCATATCCAGCTTCTCGTCCACAGTAACCCCTAGGTCCTTTTCTGCAGAACTGCTGCCAAGCCATTCGGTCCCTAGTCTGTAGCGGTGCATGGGATTCTTCCATCCTAAGTGCAGGATTCTGCACTTGTCCTTTTTGAACCTCATCAGATTTCTTTTGGCCCAATCCTCTAATTTGTGTAGGGCCCTCTGTATTCTATCCCTACCCTCCAGTGTATCTACCTCTCCTCCCAGTTTAGTGTCATCTGCAAACTTGCTGAGGGTGCAATCCACACCATCCTCCAGATCATTTATGAAGATATTGAACAAAACCGGCCCGAGGACCGACCCTTGGGGCACTCCACTTGATACTGGCTGCCAACTAGACATGGAGCCATTGATCACTACCCATTTTGCCTGACAATCTAGCCAGCTTTCTATCCACCTTATCGTCCATTCATCTAGCCCATACTTCTTTAACTTACTGGCAAGAATACTGTGGGAGACCGTGTCAAAAGCTTTGCTAAAGTCAAGGAACAACACTGCTTTCCCCTAATCCACAGAGCTAGTTATCTCATCATAGAAGGCATTTAGATTAGTCAGGCATGACTTGCCCTTGGTGAATCCATGCTGACTGTTCCTGATCACTTTCCTCTCCTCTAAGTGCTTCAGAATTGATTCCTTGAGAACCTGCTCCATGATTTTTGCAGGGACTGAGGTGAGGCTGACTGGCCTGTAGTTCCCAGGATCCTCCTTCTTCCCTTTTTTAAAGATGGGCACTACATTAGCCTTTTTCCAGTTATCTGGGACCTCCCCCTCTTGCCATGAGTTTTCAAAGATAATGGCCAATGGCTCTGCAATCACATCTGCCAACTCCTTTAGCACTCTCGGATGCAGCGCATGTGGCCCCATGGACTTGTGCTCGTCCAGCTTTTCTAAATAGTCCCGAATCACTTCTTTCTCCACAGAGAGCTGGTCACCTCCTCCCCATGCTGTGCTGCCCAGTGCAGTAGTCTGGGAGCTGACCTTGTTCGTGAAGACAGAGTCAAAAAAAGCATTGAGTACATTAGCTTTTTCCACATCCTCTGTCAGTAGGTTGCCTCCCTCATTCAGTAAGGGGCCCACACTTTCCTTGCCTTTCTTCTTGTTGCTAACATACCTGAAGAAACCCTTCTTGTTACTCTTAACATCTCTTGCTAGCTGCACCTCCAGGTGTGATTTGGCCTTCCTGATTTCACTCCTGCATACCCGAACAATATTTTTATACTCTTCCTGATCATTTGTCCAATCTTCCACTTCTTGTAAGCTTCTTTTTTGTGTTTAAGATCAGCAAGGATTTCACTGTTAAGCCAAGCTGGTCACCTGCCATATTTACTAGTCTTTCTACACATCAGGATGGTTTGTCCCCGTAACCTCAATAAGGATTCTTTAAAATACAGCCAGCTCTCCTGGACTCCTTTCCCTCTCATGTTATTCTCCCAGGGGATCCTGCCCATCAGTTCCCTGAGGTTGTCAAAGTCTGCTTTTCTGAAGTCCAGGGTCTGTATTCTGCTGCTCTCCTTTCTTCTCTGTGTCAGGATCCTGAACTTGACCATCTCATGGTCACTGCTCCCGTCCACTTTTGCTTCCCCTACTAATTCTTCCCGGTTTGTGAGTAGCAGGTCAAGAAGAGCTCAAAAGATTAAGGACACCCTAAGGTTCTTAGGATTTTGCCTCTTGTGAAGATATGACACTGAATCTGGGGAAATATACTGTTGTAAAAGGAAAATATGCCAGCATCTTAGTAGTACTCTACTAATCTAGAGTAATTAACATGGAACAACTTCCAGTGTTATTTGTTTTATTAAACTTGGGTTAGACAATGTACAAAAGGTTTTCAAAACTCAAAGCCAACTGTTGAGCCCTGAGGTCACATTCACATTTTGAAAAGTCACATTCAACTTAAAATGCAATGTTTGTGTCCAGTGCATAATTATGTGTATTGGATTTACAAACTGTCTCATGGTCAGAAGGATATTTCTGTAACTCGAGGGACAGTTTGTGCAGAAATGGAGGCTGAAAAAGAAATGATATTTTAAAAGCATCTGACAATTTTATCCTATCTTTCCTATTACACATGGTCTGCTATCATTACAAGCTTTCCTGCTATAATAACTTGAACCCAATGTACCTTTCCTCCCAGGTACATTCAGCACCAATATATCGCCTAGAGCCAGATTCTAACCTCACTAACCGCTTTGATACAGTGTAACTTTTGACTATAAATGGCTCTACTCCTGCTTTACATCAAAGTAATTAGGAGGCAAATCAGGCACCTGGATTCCTGGTTTTAAACCCTCTATTTTAGACCAAAACCAGTTTGTTCCAGGGCTTCAAGTGTAGATTGTCTCTTTTTTAATGCATAAAGTGAGAAATAGGTTGAGCTAAGGGTCACGCTTGATGTACCCTTCTCCGGAGGAGGCATTAAATCTCTGCTTTGAGAATAGGGGAAGGGCTAGAGGGAGGGAGAGACAGATTTAGGGCTGTTTCCTGTCCTATACAAGAGCCAGTATTGGCAGAGTGCTTTCTGTGGGAGGGTACTGAAGGCTGAGTAAATGTAGCTTGGGCTGAGACTAGCCTCCAGAATACCATCACTCTCCTATCCATTCATGGACATCACAAGAGCCTCAGCTAATTCTCTGTGGGTACATCTACATTGCAGCCAGGGGTATAGATGGCAGCTCATGTACATGTACTCTCTCTAGCTGTACCCTCTATTTAGAAGTGAGAAACAGTTTTGTTCTCCATCGGCTTGGCCTTTAAACCTATGAAAGGGCAAGTAGCAGCCAGGAGAGGGCTCCCTCCAAATCTAAAATGATAGGGAGAAGAACTTAACAGGGGAGTAAGTGACCAATGAATGTGGCTGTTAGTACTATCACATGACTTAATTTGCTATTCTTGCACAAAGTGATTAGAGATTTCACATATTGCAATCTTCCTTTTAGAGGACGATAATGGCCAGACTTTGCTACCCTTATGTTAATTATAGCTTACTCTATAAGTGGTTCCGCTGAAATCCATGGGACTACTTGCAGAGTAAACTACTATTCAACAGGAGTGTGGAGAGGCAAATTTGGGTGTTGGGATGAGCAAAAGATGTTTTAGGTATGGTGGTGGGCAGAGGTTGCAGAATTGCAATACACATTGCTTCTCTAGTGAAAATAAGAATTGAGTACTTTCTATTTTTTGAGTGAGCACTTATACCAGGATAGAGATGTTTCAAAGTGAGCAAAACACTGGTTCTCAATTAGAGATGGTCATATATGTCCCTTTTTCCACTGAAAAAATTAATTAAAACTTCAACCAGCTGTGTTCTTAACCTGGGGATTATAAAGTCACAAGTATCTTACCTTTCCCATGTTGCTAAATATGAGGAAGTCCTGGCTGGATGGAAGGGGGGTCAAAACAGGATTACCAGTGTGGAGGTATCACTCATCAACAGTTTAGACTAGCAGTAATCAGTGCTCTTGTTTTGTTCAGCCTCATCTTCATAAAGCTATAGGATACATGTTACTGAATATCCCATAAACAGCTGATCAGTGTTGGAGTATGGCAGGTAGAAAAATAAAATATGTTGAGTAACATCTGCATAGATATGAAGATTATGACTTTCTAGGGCTGAGCCAAACATTAATAAAACAAACCACCCCCCCCCGAAAATGGGGACACCCCACAGAAAGAAGCAACATCTGAGCTGAGTCTTTTTGGGTGAGTATATCGTTGAACAGCATGCAAAATTGGGTTTAAACCACAGCAAAGCTCTAGATGGCACCTTTAGGAGCACATTGCCTTCTAACACATTGTTGGAGGAAAATGAAGTATACTAGCTTCCCACTTCCCTAGTGATCTCCAGTCCAAGTGTTTGGCCATATTTGAGCCTACTTAGCTTATAAATGACACAGTTTGCTTGTTGTCTGTTATAGGTACTTCTATTACCTTAGTATCTGAGTGTTTCACAATCTTTAATGTATTTACTCTCTCAACATGCTTATGATGTGGGGAAGCACTACTATCCCCATTTTACAGGTATGGAGCTTAAGCACAGAGAGGCTAAGTGACTTACCCAAGGTCAGACAAGATGTCTTTAGAGGAACAGGGACTTGAACCCAGCTCTCCCAAATCCTAGTGCTTTAACCACTGGAAATGTATCTTGCTGAGAATAGAAATCTGTTAAGAAGCCATGATTAGTCATTATTTTCCTATCTAGTTGATGGTTAAGAAAAAAATATAATTAAATCTGGATTTCTGTTCCTCTCTAGATGGTAGGGAGATAGAGCAAACAATCAGGTACAATTTCTGGCGTAGCATGTGATAAAGAAGTTTTCCTAAAACAGAGGAGAGGAAACATTGTTGAGCTGCTCACACCAACAACTGTTTGTATAGATAAAACAGGAAGAAAAATAACTTAAAAATGTTTTCTGATGACAAATTTTGCCATACTCAAATACACCATAATTCACTTACCTCTAAAACATAGAGGGTTAGATTATGATACCTTTAAATCATGTTGAATAGTACTTTAGTACACTAGCGAGGCTGTTGAAATCAGTGGGGCTTCTTGTGCAGTAAGGTACTACTCAGTGTGAGCAAGCAGGTCTAGCCCGAAGTGGCTAAAAGCTGCAAAGTAAACATTATCTTATTGTCTTGCAATTCTAGAAGCCAGGAACTTCTGAGTTGTAATTCTGGCTCTGACTTAACATCTAGTCTTGCACAACTTATTTTGGTCAAAACTTTGTTTCCAATAGTGAGGCACCTAAATAAAAGCTGAAGTCAATGAGAGCTATGGATGGCCAGAGTTTCTGAAAATGAGACCATATATTTAGATGCCTGAAGTATGGATTGGACTGTAGGTGGTTAACTTTAAATATTCAAGCTTCAAAATTTTGGCCTAAACCTCTGTAATTCAGTGTCCCTGTTCGCATGGGAATAATGCTACTTCACAGGAGTGTTTATGAAGATTACTTAATATCTGTTCAACCCTTTGAAGATGTACAGCACTGCATTGCTAAGTAAAATGTATAAGTATTTATAGAAATCTCCTGTTTAAAAAACCAAAACCAGAACAAAAAGCCCACTTCTATTAGGCAGTAATTCATTAGAGCTGCTCTATATAGGAATATATTTAATAGCTATTAAGCATATCCTCTAATCATAATGAGAATAATGCTTAACACTATTTTTTCCAAAGTGCTGCACAAACATTAACTAACAACAGTCCAAGGAAAAACCAGATAAGATTCAATAGATGGCACTGAGAATTTCTGCTACATTTATCCTTTTGGCTATCTTTGCCTAAAAGTAATTGTAATGGAATTCCATTATTTCAAAGTGAGACTGTTAAAGTCCTAAAGAAATGAAGAGCTTCCCATAAACATCCTGCCTGTGAATGGCTAGGGAAATTGCATTTTCTATAAATGAGGTTGAGGGATGGAAAAAGAAAGACATAAGGGAAGATTGTTATTTTAAGAGGCAAGGCATACCTCCACTTGAAAACTATTCCTCTGCAGCAAGCCCAGGAGTAGTCTGTTCAATCTGACTGAAATATACAGTGTTCTATACCACACTTGTGAATTTACAGCACTCTGAACCAACCCTGTTAGCTCAGTTATGTACTAGATTGTGCCAGTAACAACTAGGGCTGTTATTGATGTCTATTCAAATGAATAAATACCCCAGTACTGGGAAGAACTCACTCCCATGATATTATTGTGGAATTAACAGCTCCCTACTGCTCAACTATGAGCAACACGTGGAAAACCTTATAGGGTGATCTGTTGCTGATTCATTTAGGACCAGAATCTTCCAGGTATTTAAATGGGTGTACGAAGCAGGGGTGGTATGGCTCATGATAAACATTAAAGAATACTTGGATAAGTGAGATGTTTTTAAATCAGTAGGACCTGATGAGTTTTCAAAGACAATCTCAGAGCTGAAGCAATAGCTAACAGTTCTGAGATTGTCTTTGAAAACTCATGGAGAATGGCTTAGGTCTCAGAGGACTGGAGAAGTGAAAACATAGTACTGATCTTTGAAAAGGGGAACAGAAAATCTGGGGAATTATAGTCCAGTCAGCTTAATTTTGATACTTGAGGAGATACACAAACAAATTATTAAATCAATTTGTAATTATCTACAGGATAATAGAATTATACAGGAACTCCTCACTTAACGTTGTGGTTATGTTCCTGAAAAATGCTCTTTAAGCGAAATGATGTTAAGCGAATCCAATTTCCCCATGAGACTTAATGTAAATGAGGGGGTTAGGTTCCAGGGAAATTTTTTTCACCAGACAAAAGACTAAACACACACATACACAGTATAAGTTTTAAACAAACAAGTTAATACTGGTACACAGTGATGATGATTGTGAAGCTTGGTTGAGGTGGAGGAGTCAGAGGGTGGGATATTTCCCAGGGAATGCCTTACTGCTAAATGATGAACTAGCAATTGGCTGAGCCCTCAAGGGTTAACTCTAACACTCTACAAGGCATCAGGAAAGGAGGGAGGGCATGTGTTTGAGAGATAGAGTGTGTTTGAGAGATAGAGATGCGCATTTCCCCTTTAAGTATGAAGAGTGGGGTCAGTAGTACACTGCCTTGTTAATTAGATCAGCAAGCTGAGACTAGACCACAGCTGTCCCCCCCTGCTCTATGGAAGATGGGGTAAGCGGGGTGCAGGAGCAGGGGAGAGGGGGACACCCTGACATTAGCCCCACTCCTATTTTCCTCCCCCCACACAGCAAGCAGGAATCTCAGGGAGCAGCTCCAAGGCAGAGGGCAGGAGCAACACATGGTAGTGGGGGGAGGGACAGTTGAACTGTCCGCAATTGATAGCCTGCTGAACAGCTGCTGCACAGGGAACTTAGGGGAGCAGGGAGCTGATGGGTGGGTGGCTGCCTGTCCACCCTGGTTCCAGCCACCCACCAGCTAGCTGCAACGGGCTGCTCTTCCTGCAGGCAGCGGACAAAGCAGGCAGCTGCCAAATGACCCTAGAAAGGAGCATTGCACAACTTTAAATGAGCATGTTCCCTAATTGATCAGCAACGAAACAACGTTAGCTGGGACGACTTTAAGTGAGGAGTTCCTGTAAGTAATAGCCAACATGAATTTGTGAAACAAATCCTGCCAAACCAATTGATTTCCTTCTTTTAACTGAGTTATTGGCCTAGTCTATAGTGGAGAAGCTATAGACATGACACCTCTTGATTTTAGTAAGGCTTTTGACATGATTCCATGTGACATTCTCATGAACTAGAGAAATGTAGTGATTTCTTATAGACTACAAGGTGGGTGCAAAACTGGTTGAAAGGCCAGACTGCAAAAGTAGCTATCAAACTGGTTGCTGAAAATGTTGATGTCAAATTGGGAGGACATATCTAGTGGGGTCATGCGGGAGCCTGTCCTGGGCTCAGTACTATTCAACACTTATGATAATGGCATGGAGATTACCCACAAAACTTGTGCATTACACCACGCTGGGAGGGGTTGAATTCAAAACTGGATTAAAATTCAAAAACACCTTGACAAATTGTAAAATCGGTCTGAAATCAACAAGATGAAATTTAATAGAGACAAGTGCGAAGTACTACACAAAGGCAAATAATTTCTTAGGCAGGAGTACTGCAGAAAAGGATCTAGGGGTTATAGTGGATCACAAACTGAATATGAGTCATCAGTGTGATGCAGTTGCAAAAAGTCTAGTATAATTCTGGGGTATATTAACAGGAGCAATATGTATAAGATATGGGAGGTAATTGTCCCTTTCTGCTTGGCACTGGTGAGGCCTCAGCTGGAATATTGTGTCCAGTTCTGGGTGCCTGACTTTAGGAAAGTTGTGGATGTATCGGAAAGAGTCCATAGGAGAGCAACAAAATATGATATAGGTCAGGTTTTCTAAACCTTTTGAGGAAAGGTTAAAAAATGACTTAATTTCTTCTAGAGAAGGAGTGGAGGGTGAGAAACCAGATAAAAGTCTTTAAATATGTTAAGGGCTCTTACTAAAAGAGGACAAAGAAAAGGAGTACTTGTAGCACCTTAGAGACTAACCAATTTATTTGAGCATGAGCTTTCGTGAGCTACAGCTCACTTCATCGGATGCATACCGTGGAAACTGCAGCAGACTTTATATACACACAGAGAATATGAAACAATACCTCCTCCCACCCCACTGTCCTGCTGGTAATAGCTTATCTAAAGCTATTACTCCCCATCACTGGAGGCTTTTAATAACACGTTAGATAAACGTGTCAGGGATGGTCTAGGGATACTTTGTCCTGGCTTAGCACAGGAGGATGGATTAGATGACCTCTTGAGCTCCCTTCCAGCCCGACATTTTTATGATTCTATATCAAGGCCAGGAAGAAACTGCAGTCCTTGTATTCAAGAAAACAAGGACTGCTCTCTGACTACTGCTCCACAGCACATGATGGCCCATAGGAAGTAAGGAGGGGCGAAGAATACATGGACCCATGGCTGTGTGCTGGTCCATGTGAGAATGTCATGTTTGTAACATCTTGGCGCAAAATGCATTCCAAACATGGTGGGGAGGGGGCAGGCAGGAAATGGGGTTCTGGATCCCCTCCCCACCTGTGCAGGAGGGATGTGGACAGAAAGCTGTACTCCACAGTGGTGCATTAGCAAATGAGTAGTGTCTAGGTACCAAGGAAATCCTGCTGCCCCTGGGACTTTCCCCTTACTATGAGCTATACCGAAGTGGCACAATCTAGCCCTTAATTTTTTGTCTCTGGCACCTTGCAAACTTCTGAAGCCTCAGACTTGCTGTTTGAAATCATACACCGACTGCATAGCACAGAAGTACAAGTATCATGTAGCTGGTGGTGATTTCATGTGGCATTTGCAGTCAGAAGACACAGAATAAAAGCAACACCGGCTGCAGGGCTGTGAAATGACAAATATGAGGCAACAGCTTTATTGTGCTCCACTGCTTGTACAGCTCACGTACGGTAACCCAGAGCTTTTCATGTGATCAAATTCTATGCAGTCTGACTTATGATTGTTATGGAGGTGCTGGTGGTCACTCCATAATTAAGGTTGAGTTGTTCTGCACCTAAAGGAGGAATTCAGCCTGTCATGCATGGAGAATACTGTGCACTATTCCTTAACTGGCAGTACTTGTTCTTTCTGCACACAATGGTTTTTCTGAGGGTATGTCTATACTAACCGCTGGATCGGCAGGCAGCGATCGATCCAGCGGGGGGGGGGGGTCGATTTATCTCGTCTAGTCTAGACACGATAAATCGACCTCTGAGAGCTCTCCCGTCGACTCCTGTACTCCACCTTGAGAGGCGCAGGCAGAGTCGATGGGGGAGTGGCAGCAGTCGACTCACCGCAGTAAAGACACCATGGTGAGTAGATCTAAGTATGTCGACTTCATCTACATTATGTAGACCAGGCCTGAGACTCTACATGTAAATTTGCTAATTAGTTCATGAGTTTAATAACAGCTCCTTTAAAACAAAAGCTCTCATTGACCAGACTCCTTTGTCCTAATGATTTTAATATAATCAGATCATAGATTCTTCAGTTTTCCAGATTTGAAGAAACTGGGTTGCAGTTAAGATTAGTTATTTAAGGGCATATCTCATTGTTCAGGTAATAGACTAATAGAGCCAGGCCAATAGCTCATGTCACTCTTAAGTGTGCCATTGTGATATCAATTCAATCAATCATCACCCTTTGTCACCAGCTAATTTGTATGCTGCAGTTCTGTTTGAAAAGATCAAGGACATGAGGTGGACTGTACAACTTGGATCAGCTGAGGATCTGGCCCAACATTATTATAACACTTTTAGCTTGTTCCCACAGCTCAGATACTATCACAGCTATGAAAGAGCTGAGAGTCTGGAAGAGCAGTCTGGCCAGGGAAGCTGAAGGTGATCAGAAAGAAAGGCAGATGCATCCTTTTTACAAGAGATCCTGAGCGTGAAGGATGGGACTCTACATGGGGGTGGGGGGGATGTTGCAAAGTCTAGAAGGGTGGTGCTTACTATTCCTCTTAACACTGACTGACATTTGTGTCTTCTCCCAGTACTGACCTTAGTTGCTGCCAACTAACGCTTGCTGCTAATGGCAGTGTGTGTGCCATCACCTTCCAGCAAATCACATCCCCCCTGGTGCATGTGATGACATATTAGCTAGACACATCATGCCATCAATTTATAATCAGAAATCCCCAGTGGTACCAATGCAGAGTTCTGATTATAGACTGAGGTCATTGCTATATATTTTTCCAGTCAGTCACTTGTCAGTTTATATGTAAACCTTATGTTTCTACTCAGTTGTTGTGGTTGAAGTAATAGGAACTGCTTCTGATAGTTGTTATGCAAACAGTCCCACTGAAATGAGTGGGGCTGCTCAGAGGGCCCAATCCAAAAACCCATTGGAGTCAATGAGAGGACTTTTGACTTCAGTGGGCCCTGGATCAAGCCCATAATATTGTATTATTCTGTGTCATCAAGGATATTGTGTGTGGCTCATAGTATTTAAGAGTTCAAAGGTAACTTAGAAACAACTCTTAATAAGGAGTGATTATAGTAATTCAAGTCCATTAAATTGAAATTATAATTGACATTTAAGTGCACTAGCAATTTACAATTGATATTTAATTTCATGGGCAAGATGGACAAAAATAATTCTGCCTTGACAGACACTCCACCCACCAAAGTTCTTGACAAGTTACATGCATTACATCTCCTAAGTAGCTCATGCCCTGTGGGCAGAACATTGTTACTAGCTGTGGGTGGAAGCAGTTGCCCTTTAAAAAGTGGTGTGGTTTAGAGTGAGGTGTTTCATACACAACCTTATTCATGCAAATATCACTTCTGCCTACTACCCCAGTATTAAAAATGTACTAATTCTTATGCCTCCTCATTGGAATCTTTAGTGTTTTAATAACTCTGTTCCAAACTTTCTAGCAATGTCTAATGACGGTTAGGAAATAGTCGGATGATCCTAATAGCACAATGTGCCCCATTATTATAGCATCCCCTCCAATAAAGTACAATAAGTCATATTCATCAAATTAATGGGAGATGGAAGCCTAAATACCTTTTTTTTAAAAAAAAAATCTGAGCCTAAGTGACTTGCCCAAAATCATACAGGAAATGTTTGGAGGAACAGGAACTCCTACATCTTCCAAGTTCTAGGCTAGAGTTCTAATCTCTGGCCTATCCATGCTTAGTCTCACTGATGTCAAAAACACTTAAACTGACACATGGAGTCTCGGTGGCAAATAAATAGCCTTTGAAGCACTCATATGTATATCTGTAGCTATCAGGTGCTCATATACTACCTTACAGCCTGACCTTGCACTGCTGAAGTAATGAAGATGTCTCGTTGAGTTCAGTGGATGTAGGAGGAGGCCCATAACCCCTAGGTAAATATGAAATCAAAAGTTTTCACGTAACTTTTATGTCATAAGTGACAAATAATTTTGGTCAGGAAATTCAGGTTCATGGTTTCTAGAGCCCCTTTAACACAGCCTCCTTACAAATGCTTGTGGTACCAGTTAACATATGGCCTGCTACCACAGAATTCCACAGCACTGCTGAAAAGAGATTTATACCACACTAAAGAAGCAGAGGGATACATTTTCAGAATGGATAGTATACAGGACAGTGTTGTGAATGCTTCTGCTCTTTCTAAGGCCAAGTCTTACAAGCCATTAATCACATAAATGGTCTTTACCAAGTTGATTAATCCCACTGACATCAGTATAAAGCCATATCCATCATATTTGTCAATAAGAATAGGTAAGTGAGTGTTTTCAATACTGAATCCTCTATTGGTCTAGCCCAGTTAGTTCTGCTGTGGATTTTCTTTCTGCTGGTTGGTTTTAATTTTAATTACTGGTTGAGGTTAAGGCTGTCATTCTAGCAGTATTTAGGCCCCAATTCAGTTAAAGCTGCCCATGTAGGAAAGCAGCCAGGCATGTGCTTAACTTTAAGCACTTGCTTAAATTCCATTGGCACCAGTGGCACTTAAGTGCTTTTCTGAACTGGAGCCTTGGGTTTGAAGCTGTGTGTCTTTCAGGGCTAACTTAGACAGCTTGTCTGGGGCACATGCTTTGGAGTTGTCTGCATCTGACAGACAGGACGGTGAAATTCTATTTGCCCCAGATTATAGCCAGAATGTTTTGGGTAGGGTTGTGATCACTCAGTTATTTCACAAAAGAAGGAGCAAGAGAGGGAGGGAAGATACTGTCCATGCCCCCTGGCACTGTTACCAGAGGTTTTCTTTTCTTTTCTTTTCTTTTCACTTACTTGACTTCTGGGTAATGACGCTGGAGGGCAGGGATAGGATACAGAGGGACCTAGACAAATTGGAGGATTGGGCCAAAAGAAATCTGATGAGGTTCAATAAGGATAAGTGCAGGGTCCTGCACTTAGGATGGAAGAACCCAATGCACAGCTACAGACTAGGGACCGAATGGCTAGGCAGCAGTTCTGCGGAAAAGGACCTAGGGGTGACAGTGGACGAGAAGCTGGATATGAGTCAGCAGTGTGCCCTTGTTGCCAAGAAGGCCAATGGCATTTTGGGATGTATAAGTAGGGGCATAGCGAGCAGATCGAGGGACGTGATCGTTCCCCTCTATTCGACATTGGTGAGGCCTCATCTGGAGTACTGTGTCCAGTTTTGGGCCCCACACTACAAGAAGGATGTGGATAAATTGGAAAGAGTCCAGCAAAGGGCAACAAAAATGATTAGGGGTCTGGAACACATGACTTATGAGGAGAGGCTGAGGGAACTGGGATTGTTTAGTCTGCGGAAGAGAAGAATGAGGGGGGATTTGATAGCTGCTTTCAACTACCTGAGAGGTGGTTCTAGAGAGGATGGTTCTAGACTATTCTCAGTGGTGGAAGAGGACAGGACAAGGAGTAATGGTCTCAAGTTGCAGTGGGGGAGGTTTAGGTTGGATATTAGGAAAAACTTTTTCACTAGGAGGGTGGTGAAACACTGGAATGCGTTGCCTAGGGAGGTGGTGGAATCTCCTTCCTTAGAAGTTTTTAAGGTCAGGCTTGACAAAGCCCTGGCTGGGATGATTTAATTGGGGATGGGTCCTGCTTTTGAGCAGGGGGTTGGACTAGATGACCTCCTGAGGTCCCTTCCAACCCTGATATTCTATGATTCTATGATTCTATACCCAGGACAGAAGCATGAGAACACATCTGCTTGCAAGGAAAAACCTCAGAGCAGTTTAAATTGCTGAAACATTCACCTCCCGCAAACAGCTTAACAAAGGTAGTGTTAGAATCAGAGTGCTTTGGCTTGCATAAAACTGTGTTAGTTTCAGGCTAGATACTTTAGGTAAATTATAATTAATGACAGTTTGTAGTTAAAAATCCAACATGGCCGCTATTATTTTCTATTAGGAATTCCCAAGATGGAGGACACAGGCTAAATTAACCATTAATAAGTCAGAAACAAGTGTTGGACAAAGGTCTGGAGAATGCCTCAAAACACCTGCAGGGAGTGGGCAGAAGGAGGAGTAGCTATGATGTAAGGGCAAAGCTGATTGGCTGAATGAGTTGCCACCCACACAGAAAGCAGGCAGCTTGAAAAGTCATCCAATCAGAAAAGGTCAGAAAACTGAATATAAGGACAAGCACTGGCTAGTCAGAAGGTGCATGGCAGGAAAAGGAGAAGAGAGAAGGAGATGACCCTAGAGAAGCAGCAGCGGAAGAAGAGCAGAGATAGATAGGAATGATCAGAGATTGGAAAGCAAGAGAGTGACAGATCAGAAGGACCTAAGATGAGCTAGAGGAAGTTGAGAGAAGGAGTATAAGTCTGATTTTTGCTTATTTTATAATACCGCTTGTGTGTATGCCTGTCAATAAAGCCAGATGCCTGCTGCTGAGTGAGAACTGCCCCACTCCCTCCTGTGAGCAGCCAGCCACTGCTTGCAGAATGGTAATTCTTAATTGTTTAATGTTTGTTTAATGCTATATTGTAGCACTGTTTTATGCATACGCATAGGGTACTTATATGTTACATTGTTATGAATCTACGGTTAGAGGGCTTATGCATCTGTATGAAAGGTTCAGAGTGTACTCATATTGCAACATTGTATTTGTCTTAACAGTTTGTGTAGTTTCTGGTACCATTTAAATGCAAGACCTTAAAAGTAATACAGCCTTCTTGCCTACTATACATTGTAACTTCTTTTTCTTTTCCTTTTTCTTACTTTACTAGATATAGTAACCATCTAACTCTCAATAAATAAGACTTTTTTTTGTCCAAAGCATTACTGCTTATGTGCCTATTCTTGATTGGAGGGCTGTATCCGTGTCCTTTCAAAGGTTAGCAGGTTAGTCTGCTCTGGGGAGTCCTCTGCAAGTTAGAGGCAAACTTCCTGGCAATTCCCTTAAGGTGGGTCACTACCTTTCTCTCCATTTGGACAGAACAAATTAACGAATCAATTTGGAATTATAGGCAGACCAATACTGAAGTTCCTTAGCTCCAAATTTTGGGGGTAACAAATTGGTGTCCCTTATAGGGGTGGGCTCGAAGGTACTATTAAAACCCTAAGGCTTGAAAGCATTATTTTAAGGCCTATAGAGAGGGTATACCCTATTGGATAAAAGGACAATAGACCAGCAGTAATTCTCCCCCCCCCTTCTCTTGTTTTTAATTTTCTTCTCTTTCCTTTCTCTAACCTTTTTCCTGACTCAGGAAAAAAAAATCAGTAAGAAAGAAAAGTTATATCAAAGGTAAGACCATAAAAAGTAGATAATTAAGGTAAATAAAAGATTTTGTTCATAAGATCTCAAAAGTAATTGCTGTACAGTAGATAATCTCGAGACTATGGTGAACCTAATTGTTTTCCTGTTCTGAGGAACAGAAAGGTAGAAATTGTTTGTGCTTTCCTATTCTGAGGGATTTGGAAGTAGAAACTTTGGCTCTTTTTATTTTTGTTTTTTTTTACTTTCCTGTTCTGAGGGATTGGGAAGCAAAAAGCGAGTATAAATCACAGTAAACTTTGTCTATTGGGATCGGATAGTTGCAGCAGCCTTACTGATGTATCAGTATTTTTATTACAAGGCAATTGTAGATAGTGAAGATGCTCAACAACTGGGATCAATAGTTCAAAATTATTATGAAAGGGAAACTGAGGTGTGGTGGTGATTCAGAAATGATGTTGAAAAACAGCTTGGAGAATTTTGTAAAGAAAATTGGATGGGGTTTTTGAAAAGATGTTTTTATTCAGCCCAGTACCTAGCAACAATTATGCAAGCATTGGGAACAATGGATCCAACCGAAGAAGAGAGGCTTGCTCTCAAGGGAACCAAGCAAAAAGGAAAAGCATGTTGCCTTGCAAGGACTCTTGCTTACAGCCACAATTCTAGTTATAGAAATGAATCATAGAATAACAGAGCTGGAAGGGACCTCTGGAGGCCATCTAGTCCAACCCCCTGCCCAGAGCAGGACCAATCCCAACTAAATCATCCCAGCCAGGGCTTTGTCAAGGCTGAGCTTAAAAACTTCCAAGGAACGGGATTCCACCACCTCCCTAGGTAACGCATTCCAGTGTTTCACCACCCTCCTAGTGAAAAAGTTTTTCCTAATATCCAACTTAAATCATCGCCACTGCAACTTGAGACCATTACTCCTTGTTCTGTCATCTGCTATCCCTGACAATAGTCTAGATCCATCCTGTTTGGATCCACCTTTCAGGTAGTTAAAAGCAGCTATCAAATCCCCCCTCATCCTTCTCTTCCGCAGACTAAACAATCCCAGTTCCCTCAGCCTCTCCTCATAAGTCATGTGTTCCAGACCCCTAATCATTTTTGTTGCCCTTTGCTGGACTCTATCCAATTTATCCACATCCTTCTTGTAGTGTGGGGCCCAAAACTGGACACAGTACTCCAGATGAGGCCTCACCAATGTCAAATAGAGGGGAACAATCACGTCCCTCGATCTGCTGGTAATGCCCCTACCTATACATCCCAAAATGCCATTGGCCTTCTTGGCAACAAGGGCACACTGTTGACTCATATCCAGCTTCTTGTCCACTGTCACCCCTAGGTCCTTTTCTGCAGAACTGCTGCCGAGCCATTTGGTCCCTAGTCTGTAGCGGTGCATTGGATTCTTCCATCCTAAGTGCAGGACTCTGCACTTGTCCTTGTTGAACCTCATCAGATTTCTTTTGGCCCAATCCTCCAATTTGTCTAGGTCCCTCTGTATCCTATCCCTACCCTCCAGCATATCTACCACTCCTCCCAGTTTAGTGTCATCCGCAAACTTGCTGAGGGTGCAATCCACACCATCCTCCAGATCATTAATGAAGATATTGAACAAAACCGGCCCCAGGAGCGACTCTTGGGGCACTCCACTTGATACCGGCTGCCAACTAGACATGGAGCCATTGATTACTACCCGTTGAGCCCGACAATCTAGCCAACTTTCTACCCACCTTGTAGTGCATCTATCCAGCCCATACTTCTTTAACTTGCTGACAAGAATACTGTGGGAGACCTTGTCAAAAGCTTTGCTAAAGTCGAGGAATAACACGTCCACTGCTTTCCCTTCATCCACAGAACCAGTTATCTCATCATAGAAGGCAATTAGATTAGTCAGGCATGACTTGCCCTTGGTGAATCCATGCTGACTGTTCCTGATCACTTTCCTCTCCTCTAAGTGCTTCAGAATTGAGAGCCACTCTTCTGACTCAGTCACTTCAGATGAGTCACAAAAGGAACTAAATCAAATAAGAGGAGTGGGAGAAACTAACAGTAGAATTTAAAGAATGGAAACAGAAGGCAATTGATAGAGAAGCTGCAATGAAATTGATCATCTCAGATGCAAAAAAGGAAAGAAAATTAAATCATGACGCATGTAGAAGGAAAAGTCACACATTAGAGGAAGAATTGAAAAGCAACAGGGGAGCCATAGCAGCAATAAAATCCCTATGTGAGGAAGAGGAGGAATCAGCTGCAGAAGACATGGGTCCTCCTCATTGTTATGAGTATCCCAAAGAATCTATTCCAGAATTTCACACCTCTTCAAGAGAAGAGCTGGAAGAATATCAAAGGCCACCTCCCATAGCTCCAATTACCTCCACAGTAGTCAAAACTACTGCACAAGGAAACAGAGGTGGTACAGAAGAGAGGGTAGAGGAAAGAGAGCTCTAGGAAAATCCCTGGGTCCTTTGAACAAGAACACAGTGATTGGATGGTTAGCTAAAACAGGGATACCTGGATTAATGGGAAGTGATTTCTCTTCAATAATAGGAGTGCATGAATTCAGATGGATTTCTGGACCTCCTTATGACATATAGGGAGGACGAGAAGGTGGCACTGATTTAATAGGAAGAGAAATTTACAAGTTTCTTTCCTGGAGAAGATCCAGTGGTATGGTTACATCAGGAGAAGCAAAGACCGGAGGAAAGACCTGAACCATATATAGTTAGGAAGAAATTTATTGTACAAACATGCAGGAATCATTCCATTGGGTTATCAACTAATATGATTCCCCACCATTTAAAAGAGCATTAATGCTAGGCTTTGATCCAATCATCAGAAGGCAATGGTCTCTGATGATCTTGAGCAAACTCCTTTGCACATTATAGAAAATAAAATAAAAATTGTATGAGATACAGAGGGACACCATGTCATCTTCAAAACCACCTCAGAAAGGAAAACTTGAAGATATCGGTAATAACTTTCTCAAATAATGGTCCCAAAGGACAAGGAAATGAGCAGAACCAACAAAATAAAGGGGGGTTAAAGCAAGAGGATAGGAAAGGTGAGCCAGGAAGAAATTGGCTATGGAGATAATTGCTGCAGTATGAACCTTTCAAACAAATCGCTGGGTTACCTACTGAAGAGCTACTTCGAAGATTGACACACCATGAGAAGAGCATGTCTACAACTCCATCACACCCTAGAAATCAGGTATAGGGAGGCCAAGTGCCCCCATCTCCCCACTATTGGCAAAAGAAGATCAAGTTAATTTAGTAGCACATTTACAAACTGATG
Organism: Eretmochelys imbricata; assembly: GCF_965152235.1. Lineage (NCBI taxonomy): Eukaryota > Metazoa > Chordata > Testudines > Cheloniidae > Eretmochelys > Eretmochelys imbricata. Next base: position 24,678,723 of record NC_135574.1, read on the forward strand.
ACTGGGGGAGACCCACTGTATATGTGGAATTTAATAGGGGAGAGTTCAGACAAAACATGTTGATAGACAAAGGTGCCACATTTTCTGTAGTTAATAAAAAGAATAAGGATTTATTAGGACCTCCTGTGATAGTCAGAAATCTGCAGGGATTTAATGAAGCAATGAGTAGAGTGGTGTTTAGTGCTTCAATTCATTTTCAATTAGGGTGAAAACAAGGTAAATAACAGTTTGGTTTGAATTAAGATGGTGATAAAATTGATATTGATGTGTTAGGTAAACTTGAGTTGACAGTGGATAAGAATGTTGAAGGGGTCAATGGAATAAGAGGGCAAATGAACAAGATAAAGAAGGAGCCGAGGAGGGGATAGTATGGCAACCACAACCCCAATCGATCCCAATAGCTAAGAGAAGGAGAAAGGATAGAGAATTGATTTAACAGCTTTACAAAGAAAAGACCCTGAGGTACAAAAACTGGTATCAAAAGAGACCCCCAAGGATGGAAAATTTGGCAACATGAAACAGGATTAGTATTGGCAACCAAAACAGAAGAGGATATGTCTAGTTCCAAACTAAGTTAGAACTGAAATGATCTCACTGGTACATAATGAACATAGAGGAAATAGATAAAACCCTCGACAGACTGCAAATGGCAGGTTGATGTTCTACATCTGCCCTCATATTTGGCCAATATGTAAACAGTTGTTTACCCTGTGCAGCCAATAATGCAGATACTAAAATCACAGAAGGACCATTAGGACATCAGAGAAGAGAGGGTTCATGGGCTAGGTTACAAATCTATTTTATTGGTCCATTGGCAAAAACTGCAAAAGGAAACCAGTATTGTTTGGTAATATTGGACCCTTTTACTAAGTGGATGGAGGCAATTCCCACAAGAAATAATAGAGCATTAACCACAGCTAGAATTCTGGTAGATCAAGTTATTACAAGATGGGGTCTCTCTAAAGAAACAGATTCAGATCAGGCACCTCACTTGGTAGGAGAACTACAAAAGGATTGTGCCAGGCTTTTGGCATTAAACAAAGATTGCATATAGCTGGACATCCTCAGACTTTAGGAGAGTAGAAAGGACCAATAGAACAGTGGTTCTCAAACTTTTGTATTGGTGACCCTTTTCAAACAGCAAGCCTATGAGTGCAACTTCCCCACCCCTTATAAATTAAACACATTTTAAAAAATATTTAACACTATAAATGCTGGAGGCAAAATGGGATTTGGGGTGAAGGCTGACAGCTCATGACCCCCAAGTAATAAGCTTGTGACCCCCCCCCCCCGAGGTGTCACATCCCTCAGTTTGAGAACCCCTGCAATAGAACAATAAAAACTTCTCCAAGGAAATTGGTAAGTCAACAGGGTAAAGATTGGATCAGAAACTACCACTAATATTGATGGCTATTATAGGAACTATAGCATCCCATGGTGTAACTCCATTTAAAGCCATGACAGGGAGAGATATGAGGTGGCCTGAACAATGGTGGGTAACTGGTACACCCACAGATGGATTACGACCTAGAGTGTTAAAAGACTAACAGATGCAGAAATTACTAGAATCTATTGCTGAAATGCATAAACAGGTAGAAATAACACTTAAAGTAAATGGACAGGAAAATGGGACCAATCTTGCACATTCAGGAATAGCAGATTAGTGATATCGTCATGTACAAACACACTAAGGTCATCTTAAGCTCCATTTGGGAAGGACCAGTTAGAATAGTCAATAAAGCAAGTTCTACAGTGTATCAATTGGATATCCGACAATGAAAAAGGAAAGTGTCAAAATGATTTCACTCATCAGTTAAAAAGGTGGAAGGTAAAACAAAAATAGTTAAGAGGGGAAAAATGCAGAAAGAAGTATTGAATGAGATATGGGATAAGGAAGATTGGTATCCACCTTCAGCTTCTCTACCTGGACAGAGCAAGAGTTAGAGGAGTTCCTGGAAAATGTGCCTGTTCTTGAACCAACTAGTCAGAATTCAAGGGTGAACCAATCATCCAAAACGGAAGCTGCAGTTTATCAAATGGAAGGACAACCCCTTCAAGTCATATGTCCTTAACATAGAGATCAATGTGGAAGACCAGTGGTTATAATGTACATAAAGGGAAAATATATCAAGTGGGATATCTAGACACAGGATCTTCCTATTCCATTTTAAACAATATATTTATAACTCAAAATTCCTACCCTATTTTTCCTCAGATATAGCTGAAGTACAAGGAGCATCAGGAATAAAAGGTGAAATCACTGTAACAATCCCATTGGATGTTAAGATAGGGAACAAGGGAATATACAATATACATTTTGGAGTTACAGAGTTGGAACAGAATGGACTTGGAATAATAGGGATGGGCATCCTTAATGCATTACGTTGTGCAATAGATTTAGATAGAAATATCCTGTGGGCAAAGTAAAGAGAATATTGTTAATATATGTACATATGAGTAAACAAGTGATTGGTCTTTTTCTTTCTCTAGCAAATAAAAAATAAGGGAAAAATAGAATCGATAAATGGTAGCTTAGTTTGAGGAAATCCTGAAAATGGAGGAAGATGAGATGACTAAGAAATCAGATTTATTAAATGTAGATTTGCCAATAGATGAAGTTATAAGACTAGATGCAGCAGTGGATGAAAGATACAGATGAAGTAAGTGGGATTGAGGAGGAAGAAGAAGAAAGAGCTCCCCCTCTAATTGTCCCAGATATATTTAGATCTGTACATGAGACCGATGGCTCCAATACAAATTATTGAGGCAGAAATCGAAACCCTCTGCTATAGGGATACAGGGTCACTAGTTTTGATGATAATACAGCAGTAGATGTGGATATTACATGATATACGTCAGGAGACACATACACACTTATGGGACTATTGGAGAACAGATATCAGTTCCCTTAAGTATTCCTCTATTCAACAAATAGATGTGCAATTTGGTTTAGCAAATATGGGATTTGATAGTAGAGGACTCATTGGTATAGATATTATAAAAAGGTTGAACTGTTTGATAGACATAAAAGCAAAAGTACAATGGAATGCTGGATAAGACACAATGAAGTAAGAAAAGTATATGATACAGAAGGTTCAGATGTTAATAGACAGATATTGAATGTAGTTATAAGTATAGAGTATAAGAAGTTGTTTAGTAATAAGTATAATAATAAGAGTAACAATACTAATAGTAAATATAAGAATAAGTTGAACTAACAAATAATAAGTTAGTAATAGTAGTGATAACCCTTTTGTTCTAAAATAGGGAAAAGGAAGAGTAGCAATTCAGAAAAACAGAGTATCAGAAAAAGAATAAGACAGAGAATGGCAGGTGAATGGTCTGAGAACCTACCAGATTTAAATAAATAGGATATGTTGAATGTAATGGACATGAATGAGGAGGAATTACAAGATGTAATCCAGTGATATAGAGGAAGACAGTGACAAATCAGAATCAGCAGATAGCAGAATAGAAGAAACAGCTGAGGACGAGAAGGAAGAAGTAGCTCTCCTAATGATAACCCACTTGATATTAGACCCGCAAGGAAGACCTTTGGTCCCTATAGTCCAGAATGACCCAGGTGTTACAGTAGAGATACTCTGCCATATAGACACAGGGTCATCAATGTCCATACTGAATCTAGACATCAGTATAGATCTCGGGGCCCTGCCATGATGGTAAACGGGATAAGGGGACAAATCGCTATCCATATCAGCCAGCCCATGTCTGTTAGCATAGGCAATCGGTTGATTCTAACTTGATGTGGCCTCATGCACAGGGGTGTGGGAGGCTATGGAATCATCGGGGTAGATATTATTAGAATCTTAAATTGTCTCATAGATCTGAATCACCGAGCCTTATGGGCTGCAATATAATTCTATTGAATGTTTTATTAAAATCTAAATGTTATAAAATTATTGTTAAAAATTAAAATATAGTTATGTTAAATTAGTGTAGGGAGATAAAATAAGATGAATTGAATTTCATTTTATATTTCATGAATAGAAAAATTTTATAATTGTTAAAATAAAAGATGAATTTGTTTAAAGGTTTTTACCAAAAGTTATATATAGTTAAAATAAAAATCAAGCTTGTTTTGAAAAGAAAAGTCTTTCACTTTCTTTATCTTTCAGAAGGGGAAGCCAAATGGTAGGGGATGCGATTCTATTCATCTTGATGCTTCTGGGTATTTGTGTCTACAGGATTCTACTATGGTGGTGTGAATTTGGACACAACACCAAAGAGCCAATGGGCCAAGTCTCATCCCAATGATAAGGTTTTGGCTAATAGTATAGAGCAGGACTTCCCAAACTTGGTTCACGGCTTGTTCACAGTAAGCCCCTGGCAGGCTATGAGACACTTTGTTTACCTGAGCATCTGCAGGTACAGCCTCTCGCAGCTACCAGTGGCTGTGATTCACCGTTCCCAGACAATGGGAATTGCAGGAAGTGGTGCCGGCTAGACCAAGTAAACAAAGCATAACAATGCTGCTTAATGGTACAGGAGCAAGCTGCTTTTCCTTCAGCCTCCCACAATATCTTCCGTGTACAGCCCAGCTGCATACTAGGGGCAGCATTTAGAACAGTGGTGGGCAGCCTGTGCCACTTCCCGCAGCTTTCATTGGCTGGGAAGAGTGAACTGCAGCCACTGGGAGCTGTGGACAGTCAATGTAAACAAATTGTCTCATGGCCTGCCAGCGGATTATCCTGATAGGCTGCCTGTGCGCTGCAGGTTTGCCCACCACTGGTTTAGAATTATTAGGTTATTCTGCTTTCTCAGGGATTGGGCCCTGATCCTGTATTGGGATCTGGAAGCCTGACTTCCAGTGGACTCTGCATAAGTGCAGGCATCCTTGCTTGCAAATCCTAATACAGAATCAGGGTCTTGGCTTGGAATTAATTAGGCAGTATATCTAGTATATACTATGTTTCAGGGGGAGGGGGATTTTTTTCATGAAAATGCATACACAAATCCAATAGAATACTGACAATGAAAAATAGAATTCTAACTTCCTGCTGAATAAATCATTGCTAAATGGTTGATGCATTCTCAGCACTTGTATCTTCCAGAGCACCCTGAAGGCACAGCAGCATTTGGTTATATAAGTGATATCTCCAGGAAATTAATAACAAAGGATTAGGGTTATTGGTCTTTCATCTCTCCCAACCTCGTACTTAGCCTGAGGTGAAGTCTTGGGACTTGTTTAGTATTACTTAGTCAAGGGACCAACACTGTTCCTTTAGAACTATTCACATCTCTTGGGCAAATAAGTAACAAAGCATTTTGCTAATACAGCATTCTATTTATTAGAGAAATCAGAATGAGTGAAAATCAATTAATAAACTAAAATTCATATCTACTTAAGCTTTAGAAAAACTGCATAATTAAAACATGTCTGTGACTAGGCGACTATATGGAAGCCTCTGATTATTTAATACACATTGTACATACTATTTACTCCCAAAATCTGACCAGGGTAACTGCAGTATCATGCAATTAACTCAGTTTTGCATAAAAGCATAACACAATCTCAAACAGTTACAATGTGGATCATGTCACTCTCCAGGACCAGGTACATGGGGTGGAAACACCTACAACTAGCGATTGCTATTATGAATAATAGTTTTGTATTCTTTATAGGTTCTTTTACAGCCCTCATCACTGCAGTATCTGAGCACCTTCTGGTAGCGCATTAAGTGACATGACTAACACCTGTCACTGGCTAATACTGCCCCCAGCAGAGGTATTTAAAATAGAAAGTCTGTGGCTCCTTTCCTGAGGTCACCTGTTAGTAATTTAGAAGGCAGTTGTATGTGTTTCTGCTTAGGACACAATGGCCTTATGCCCTTAAATGAAAGTTACCAGCACCCTCCAGTGGTAAAAGACCTGGAAAAGTCAGCCAGGAAGAAGACTGGGGAAAGGCAGCCTGCCAGCCAGCTAAGGAGAACTGACTCAGGCCAATAGTTACTGATGCATCCAATAGAGCTGTTAGGGGGCTTATTCCTTCACCTGCTTCCTTCCCTGGTCCTTCTTGCATGAACAGAGAGCAACAATACCCAAAGTCCAAAGGTGCAAACAATTTGATGTTTGTTTATTGGGGTAAACTTCCAGAAAGCATGATTCCAGTTTCCTTCTTTAGTGTCCTCCTTCCCAGCTCTGACACCACAGAGCCTTACACCTGTGTCCTTGTTCCCATTCCTGCCCTTAGCAAAACATGATTCCAATTTCCTCACCCCCATTCCCTGTTCCCATCTCCCCCTCCCACCCCACCCCCTCCCACATCATGAGGTTTTCTGTTCATTAAAACACAACAATGCTAGCAACAAGACAAACACCACAGACAAACAACACAAAACATAGATCCATGGTATTCCGAATTATTCTTCCGCTGGTGCCAGCTTGCTTGTAGAGCGTCTGAAAAACAAAAGAAACAATTTCCACCCCCCTGGTGGGGACAGATTATTGCTTAATAATAATACCACTTTCTTTTACAAATTTCCTTGCTAATTGCAGGAAAAACAGAAGAATGACCTCCAGGCTGTCCTTATTTTGTTCTATAGTCAGGCTAGTGAATTACCTCACTCACTGCTCATTTATGAAATTCATGAGGTGGTGTACCTCACTTTCACCTCTTGTACAACAGACCAAGTTTGCAATAGTTTCTCTGCTGTACCAAGCTTTAAGTTTATTCTCAGGTAATAGCTCACACACACACACACACACCCTTAAGGTTAACCTGTCCCCCTTATTTTCAGGCTTGATTTGTTTTTTCAGCTCCCTTTCCTGGAGGGCCATAATCTGAGTCTTCTAGTAGCTTGTTTGCTGACCGGATGTATTCATTATTTGCAGCTCCTTTGTGTCCATCAGCTAGGTAATTTGCATTCACACAGAGGCTTACTAGCTTGCTTCTGGATCCAAAGCTATTAGCAGCTCAGACACTGTCTTAAAAGGGAAGCATTTTACTTCCACCAGAGTTCTGATTACTTTCATCTCCTGCTCCAAATCACACAGAGATCTGAAAAAGAAAGCACAACCTATTGTGACCTCTTTTGGAGCCCTAATAGGATTTTAATTAAGTGCCATGTTTTATTTGCATTTCTTTTGCCCCTTTTCCAATAGACACTCCACACATCCTGGGAAAATGCACATTCCTTCCATATAGTTTAACCTCCATAACATCATATTAGCCATATTAATTTTACACAAGGTGTAACTGCCTCCCCCATGCCCACAGAGTTTTCATGCATACCCACCAAAGCAACAATCTGATCCCCCAGAGCCACCCCAAGGCTCAGTGCTCCCATCAAACCTCCCCTTTTCCTTTTCTTTTACCTGTTCACACACACAAAATTCTCTTTTGCCTAACATCCTTTGCACTGTGATTACTCTTTTTACACAACTGTACCCCAATTATACTTCCATCTTGTACAACTAGACACAACCAGGGGCAGCCAAGTTAAGTTCCAATAGAGACCCCTTCCATCCTTTAGTGATTTTGATTACATTACCCAAAAGTCAAATAATTTTGATCAGATTCTCTCTCTGCCTGCTGCCTGCAGCAGTCCCTTATAGACCATTTCTGTGGGAAAAGGGCCCATTTCCCCTCAGAATAGCTGTAAAGGCTTCTGGGGACAGAAGCGTAGTGGTGGTAGTAGTCACTCTACCTGACCCCCTTGGAAAATTTAATTACCAAGCTTCCATCCAATGTGACTGCACAGAGTTGCACATACAGTTACATTTATATAACTGGGTTTTATCATTAAACAAAAACTTTCTTCTTGACATCTCACATAAGTATCCAAAGTACCCTCCATTAAAACTTCAGAAAAATGAAAGAGCGTGGAAAGGCAGATTGCACTTTGAAACTTTTATTTTTTTTATTTCTCTCCACTCCCCAGGACCAAGTCCCAGCTCCAGTCTCTAAAGGTTGTCTGTTAACTCTGCTTTTGACTATAAACCCTTTTGTGCCAAATCATCTTTCACTACCCCTAACTAATTTACAACCCTTCAGCAGCCCTTGCTGAAGCAGCACCAAACTTGAAAGATTCCTGGCAGCTTCCCATAATGCTGCCCTCACTTCAAACCGCTCACAAGCGGACTGAAGTGCCTCCTTTCCCTGGAAGGCATCCAGTCACCATGGGCAGGGACCTTTTTCCACTACCCGTATACCAAGGAGGGTGGGCTCCTCAGCCACCCTCCATCCCTCTGGGTCCCCTAACTCTTCCTCCATTTCCTTTTTAATCTCATCCCAGGTTGACCCCCGCACCTGGTATGGGCCCTGGTTCTTCCTTATCCATTTATACAAAAAATGCTTTACCCTGGCTTGCCAGAACCCGCAACTACCATCACGAGAGTTCGCGATACCCCCTCCAAGCAGCTGCGCGGATTGTTGGGGAGGGGGACTTACAGGCTGCCACTCACCTATCCAATGCAATGCATCTGAGTCAGTCACGGCACCAAGATGTTAGAGGGCTTATTCCTTCTTCCGCTTCCTTCCCTGGTCCTTCTCGCATGAACAGAGAGCAACAATACCCGAAGTCCAAAGGTGCAAACAATTCGATGTTTATTAGGGTGAACTTCCAGCAAGCATGATTCGTTTCCTTCCTTAGTGTCCTTCTTCCCAGCTCTGACACCACAGAGCCTTACACCTGTGTCCTTGTTCCCATTCAAAAGGCTTCAAAAGACTTTTGGCTTCTAAAGACTGACCTTGGTGGGGAGATGTGTATGGGAATGCAAAATGCTCAACTAGGAGGCCAGCATCTGTGTAATAGCTACCGTGGTACCTGGAAATGGAACGGCAACTAAGGTGGCCCCCACAAGCCCTATGGAACTAATGAGAAGGGGAGGAGCTCACTGGGAATCAATGGAGGGGTGTGTAAAATAGTGTAAATCAATAGAAGATGTTTGGATGTGCCCCTCTCCTGTGACTATAGAGGAGCCTATGCAAGGGGTGGACAGTTGGGTGTACTGTGTATAAGGTGTTGTGCTGGGAATGTACATATTACTGGGGGCACAATTACACCAGCCCATAACCAAACTACACACATCTACATGCTGCTATATGGACTTTGGTGCACAAATGGATCTGTTTCAGAGTAACAGCCGTGTTAGTCTGTATTCGCAAAAAGAAAAGGAGTACTTGTGGCACCTTAGAGACTAACCAATTTATTTGAGCATGAGCTTTCGTGATCTGTGAATCTTATTGCTGTGAATAAGCCAGGGCTTACTGCCTGATTCCATACCAAGTGGTCAAGCTGGTTTGGACAATATCCCATTTCTCTGTGAATATTCAATGGACTTATGATATGGACAAAAGCAAGCAAAACCTCCAGGGGCAGCTTGTTGCAACTGCCAGCAACTGGACACATAAGATTGTCACCCCGTCGAAGGAGGAGAGGCAGTGTTTTGGGGGTGTCTCGGATGTTGGACCATACTGCAGTAGGCAGGACTTAGTGTTGCTGTGGATTTTGTATTGTTAACAGTACTTGTGTTACGTTGCATATGGAGATAATCTATGAGTAATGTAATAAGCCCTCCAAACCCTACAGTGTACTAGACAACCCAGACCCAACCTTCTCGGGCCCGCTATAATGGGAAGTCTGGAACACTAATTGGAATAGGTGTGGTATGCCCGTACGAGAGAAGGTGCAGGGCACTATACTACACAAGAGGCAGTGGGATAAATGGAATATCGACGCCTTCCACCTTGATGCCTGGCCCTATCAGGAAATGTGTCGCCATATGTCCTATGCTTTTCCAGGGATACCTGGGCAGGAGGATCCCAAAAGAAAAAAAGGGGTGGAGTGTTAGGATATAGATATTCAGGCCTGTCTGCAAAGGCCTGTACTTTAAGAATTTAGATGTATTCTTATCACTTGGCTAGTTCTAGAGGTATAAAAGAAAGAATCAAAATCACTGTCTGCTGGTGTAAGGGCCTTCTCTTACTGTGACAGTCTGAGGCCCTGTTCTTAGGCTAAGGCCTTTGGCTAAGCAGCAGAGGCAGCCATAAGCTGGGAAGCGAACAGTCACATCCTCACATTCCAAACTAGTCACACTGAAATAAGGTGCTATTGGGCTGTTAGGCATTATCAGGACAGGATTGAAAATCTTATGGAGGTTAAATTTGATTCTGTTACTGCTCACTACAGAACAGTTCTCAAATTCTCTACCCCCTTGCCACCCTATAAGTGAAGATCTGCTTCAATTTTTCCCTCCCCAACCCCCTTTTCAACTAGTAGCAGTGAAGTGGGGGCATGGCATAAAGTGCCTCGCATCTATATTCAAACACTGCAACAGAAATGATTGTAGAAAGGTGCTTGTTAGAACAAATGCAGTAAGCCACTTGACTGGGACTTAGCAGATCTGGGTTCCCTGCTTATGTCTGAAATTTCTTATGTGGCTTCAGGCAAGTCACTTAATCTTTCTTTTGCCTCCGTTTTCATCTGTAAAGGAGGGAAAACAATACATTATTTCATGTACTTTGTGCAGGGAATAATACAAGGTCTCCATGTTTGTAAAACTAAACAAACTTATTATTAAGAGCACTTTACAGTGATGCTGCAACTGCAGCTAGCATTCTAGCCATGTGCACACAGACTTGGTTCCTAGAGCCTCCTCCAAACACTTCTCTCCTGCAGTCTGTGCTCCTCCCTCCAAGTTCTGGCACCTTTTCTTTCAACAATGTTTGTCTGTGCCAACGTTTGCCGATGTGGTGACCAGAGGTACATGGCCCACTCTAGGGCCAAGCCTTTACCAGAGTCCCATTGCTACCTCTTAGGCCTCACAGTCCTTTGAATGTGCTGGGTTTGAGCCAGTCTCCCACTTCTTGCTTGTGTTACCACTGTTGGTGAGGGACTTTCTTCTACCCTGTGGCTTCCTTTGGGTTGTGTCCTGTTGGTCCCCTGTATTATTCATAAACCTTATTTCTTTTGATTCTCCTGAGTCAGGCCTGCTGATAGGCATTTGTATCCAGCAGTACTGGCCAAAAGGCATAGCAAAGTTTGAGGTCACTGGATGACTCAATGTGCCACAATCCATTCTTTTGCCAGTGAACTCTGCCCTGGGTAAATCAAGTAGCATGTCCTTAGTTATTTGTAATGTGTAGTGACTTCTCCTCAATGCTCTGTTCAGTGGTTTAAGGTCAATACAGATCCTCAGTTTACCTGACGGTTTTATCGCCACTACTAGGCTGCTGATCTTCTCTGTGCTAGTTTCAGTAGGTGTAGAAATGCCTCCTCTTTGCAGGATTGCCTGTTGCTTCTTCAGTGGCTTCACCTGACCGAACAAAACTGTTTTCGTAGTCTCTCACAGGCTACGTGTGTGGTGGTGGGGGGGAGGGGGGGAAGGGCAACAGGGAGGGGTCTGCTTTTAATTTCAGCTTGTCCTCTAGGCATCCATCTCCTTGAAATGTCCTTCTATTCTTTTGGAATACCAGCCATGGCCCAAGATGACTGTTCTCCCTCTTCTCACTTTGAGGCTATTCTGATGGTGGTCTTTGTTCAGTTCCATAACTTGCACTACCCTGCTGCATTAGGATTCTGGATGCCTTCTTGGCAGTGTGTGTAACATCCTAATGTAGCTCAGATAATCCAGCTATGATGCCTTTCTCCCTTTAATCTGAATCCCTGTTAAAATTAGAAATGAGCCTGATGGGAACCTCAAATCTCAACTTCCTAAATGTCAGGTGGATGGTTGGTTTTGAACCATTGACACTGACCAGAAAGCTTTGGTTCCATGTTGATCCAAAACCAGAAGGAGCCTATCTTCCCAATCTGGTTCGGATATGGGCCAAACTGGCTAAAATTTCACAAGAAAAATTACAAGAGGGTGCCATTGAACCTAGTCTGTATCTAGATCCAGACTCTCTCATTGTCTCCTTGCTGCATATTCAGCTATACTTTGTAAAGAATGAGCCAGTTCAGAGGACAGATGGTTGGATAACTTTTTACTGTTCACCTCTAAGTAAAGCTAGGCGAATAAATGGTTCCCCCCCCCGCCCCCCCCCCAAGTTCCCTGGCAGTTCTGGTGGGGGGAAAAGCTGATTTGAATAGAATCAAAACTGATTTTTTTTAAATTTTCAATTAATTGAAAAAGCTGACAAATTTTATTTCACTATATATGCATACGCACTCAGACTTCCTGACTGCGCTACAGTGCTGAAGAAGAAAAGCAACAGAACTGAAAAAAACAAAACAAACAGTATGACACAGGCTTAAAATCTTTGTACACATCATGCCGGGGTAACAGGTGTTTTTTTCTCTCTCTCCTCTCACTACACTGTGTACCATCACAATGAGTGAAAAGGATGCACTTTGTATAATCAGCATTAAGGAGTATACGTCTCTGTCATATTAACCAATACAATCAACTAACTTTTCATAGCCTTCCTTTTCTGGAGCCATCAATATGTAAGAGACTCGGATGGGAGGGTCATCACCTGTATTGCCTTTACAAACCAAGGGCCTAGTTTATCACCACGTTTTTCCAACATATGCTGGTGCAACACTGCTGTGACATTGATGTATTTCAGTGTTGTTACACAGGAGTGATGCAGGGTGAATCAAGCCTCTTCTGTCATTCTGACAGTACTAGTTCACATAAGAGTGCGCCTACTAAGGAAAATGACTCATTCTAGCTAGAATTAAAATCCTATGTGGAAGAGGAAAAATACTATGGCTGATATTTATGCTCCCTAGCTGTTCTATACAGTGGGTGACCTAATATACTGGTATCTTATGAAACAAAAAAGATAAATGGGCTTTTATTATGGGGGTTTCTCTACTCTAGGTGATAATGGGAACCCTTTAAAGGTAGTGTGTGGAACACTCACACAATGAGGAAGAATGCAATGCAAAGAATCCCAAAGGACAGATGGGAAAGATATCCCGCTTCTTGTAATTAGGAAGAAGCAGCAATGGGGCACAATGGGATTTAGTATAGCTAGGAATTAAAGAGCTTGGAGACAAATTACCAGACAGCATGCACAAACATAAACAAATTCTACTTTAAATAAACAATTGCAAAAAAAGCAAATATATCAAAGCACTAGAAAAAGCAATTTTTGTCCTATAATGACAGGTTTCAGAGTAACAGCCGTGTTAGTCTGCATTCGCAAAAAGAAAAGGAGTACTTGTGGCACCTTAGAGACTAACCAATTTATTTGAGCATGAGCTTTCGTGAGCTACAGCTCACTTCACAATTCAATGAGAGAACTAATGTAGTTAAATGGCTGAACTCTCTCCTTCAATAGTGCACACCTGGCTCAGAGCCTGAGTAATCAGACTTAACAGGAGGCACAAAGTGGCCACTGTTTTTTTCCCAGTGAAACTCATAGAATCTGATCCAAAGTCTAGTGAAGTCAATAGTCTGTTTGCAGGGGTGGGAAGGGGAGAGATTCAGATTGCAGGCACCCCTTCCACAGTTGTTCCAGCGCATCAGCTGGAACAGTTCTTCCTTACCTTATGTGGCACGTTAGCACCAGCGCATCTGCATCAATGCAGGCCAGGATGGTGTCCCTAGTCTGTTTGTCAGAAGCTGGAAATGGGAGATGGGATGGATCACTCAATGATTACCTGTTCTGTTCATTCCCTCTGGGGCCCCCCAATGGCCACTGTCAGAAGACTGGATACTGGGCTAGATGGACCTTTGGTCTGATCCAATATGGTCATTCTTATCTTCTAATGCAGATCAGGAAGGTTTTTGTGTGTGTATGTAAAATTATGCATAATGGTCTAAAGCTGAATTAAACTTGCACCTGTAGACATAAACTTTTTCAGGTGTTCCTCTCCCCTTTTGATACCGTTCTTCCCTTTCTCTTTTTCACAATTATCTGATCATTGTCTTGTTCACTCTCAGGAGCTCCTGAAATTCATACTTAGCGTAAGATCAAATGTATTGCAGCAAATTCCTTAATTACCCAGGGGCATCAATAGCATATAATTTTTTTGTTTTAGACAATTCCTGTTTTTTTGTTTTTTTGTTTTTTTGGTCATGCCCAAATCACCCTTTGTTTGCTCACAAATAACTTGACTGGCTAACTGGACAATAAAGGTTATTCAAAGGTTAATGTCACTTATGAAGTTTATCATTTGCTTTTTCTAGCACAAAGGTTGGATAAGGCCAAGTTTATGAACAGATTCCATCCACATCTGTTTTGAGCTTGGTGGGGTGTTGCCTGGATGGTTTTATATACCATGTTATACCACTGTCTTCTTGGTTGTCCACAGCACCTCTCTCCATGCACACTTTAATAGAGAACAATTTTAAATGGCTGGGCTGGGGTCATTCTAGCAATGTGACCACACAACTGTAGCTGGTGCCTTTTTGATGACTTTTGATGATCACATGCTGCGCTTTCAGTCTTCTATGGATGTGGTAATTTCTTAGCCTGGGCCTGACAAGGCTAGATAGACTATGGCACAGGCATCTCACTGCAAATGTTCGAATCTTTTGCTCCAGATGCTTTATCAGCATCTATGTTTCATAACCACAAAGTCAAGTGGGAACAATAAGCATTGTATATAATCTGATTTTTAGCTGTCATGGACACTGACTGAAGGTTCCAAACTCTTTTCAGGCATGCAAACGTTCTTTTGGCAGTAGCTATCTGCTTGTCAATGTCATCTTCATAGCTGTCCTATGTTATCATGGAACCAAACAGCAGAAACTGTCTACTTGTTAGTCTATATCATTGACTAGGTTAGGGTGTGTGTGTGTGTGTCTTTTGTTACCATTAGTTTGGTCTTTTATTTGTTTTTTTAATCCTCATTCTCTGGCTGTTGTATACAGATTAGTTGCTGCTTCTTGGTTGTATTTCTGCAGGCATGCCTATGATGTATATTTCTTAAGAGCAATTTAGTGCCTCTTAGTTCATTTAGATATACATCCAATGTAAATTGTTCAGTTGTTCCTTGCACTGTCCATTTACAAGAGAAGTAACTATGTTGTGGGGGAGAAACCATGATGTGCCTGTTCTGTTAACTCACACTGATAGAAGGTATTGAAGCTTTATGAGAAAGATGAAGTGATCCTTGCCAACTCACTGTGGAAGGGTTCCCCTCCAACACATCCCAAAAAGTTGGTACCTGTGTCATTCTCAGTCCCAAAACATGTGCTGAAATTATCAACAAGTGTCTTTTGTAGTAATAATAATAAAAATAATCCCAGTATATCAGTGATGCTGAGGTACAGTGTTAGCTTCATCATAGTGATACTGTCTCCTCTCTTTAATAGCCATAACATGAGATGGACCAAGGAAGAACTTTCAAAACTCCCTGTGTCCTCTGTCTTTTATAAGCTTCCTAGAGGCTGTAATCCCACATGTCTATTTTTCTTCCCCCCCTCCTTCCCCCGTTTCCACAAATGGCATTTGTGCTGGTCATTACATTCATGGAATGTACCTCCCAGGCTGTCGTAGTCTGGCAGTCCTTCATCTGTCTTCTGAATTGTTGTAGTGTGGTTTATATGCTCTAGGCTTTTTGCCTTATGGTCCAACATGTCATTTTAATTGGACTCAAATTAATTCTCAGTAAACAAAGTGACCATAATAGGTTCGAGCTCTGGCTTCTGAAGTATTTGCCCATGAGGACCTGATTACTTTCATGAACAAAAGTAAAGAACAATATCTTTATGCAGTACCATATGTATTGGTATGGCTTCATTTTCTTCTCTTATATGCAATTTTTGGCAGTGCTATAAACAATTTAGCGTTAAAAATGCCTGCCATTTTTTTTAAAACCCAGTGCAAATTCTGCAGTCACTCTGGCTTGCAGAAAAATCCATTTATTTTACCTACGGCAGAAGTACTGGTTTGTAGTTAAGGCACTAGATTGGGATTCTGGAAATAGATTAAATTCCTAACTCCCCTACAGGCTTCCTATGTGACCTTGGATGGTCACACTCTGTTTCCCATCTACAATATAGAGATCATAATATCTCCTCTGTGCCTGGCCTATTAAAATTGCAAGCTCTTTGGAGCAGGGGACTATCTGTTCTGTTTGAGGTCCCATTGTGTTTATGCACTGTACAGTCTCTGTTGTGGGGGCTGTAAGCACTACTGGAATACAAGTAGTCCTAGGGAAATGGCCGTACAAGCATCCTCATGAAGAAAAAGGCTGCAGCATATAATTTACAGATGTGCTCATTTGAAACATACTCCCATTATACTAATGCTTAGCAGTTGATTCATATTCTGACTTTCTTGCTGGAAACTTTACAATAAAATGTGTTTTCTATAAGTTTTGTACTAAGTATAATGAAATCAGTGAGACTGATGAAATATCATTTATTTCTTGGGTTTTTTTGGGGGGTAAGTGGATCATTAATTGCCAGATCAGTGTAATGCATTATTTATCCCTAATCTTCATTGATGCAGCATGACAAAAATACACAAATGCGTAGAACTGAATGAACAGCCCTCTTAAAAGAAAGAAGCAACCTGAATTTTTTTAACTTTACAGTCTGTGGCTTACTGCCACGCAGCTGTAAATGGAAAGGTATTGTGATCTCGGACTGTCTCCACCAGTAAGTGAGTCAGAGACAAAGGTGCACAGATGAGAAAAGAAAGTTTGGTCCAGATTTTTCAAAGGCATGTAAGCATTGTCCTCAGTGTTGCAAGGCTTATCTGATTTAGGAGCCTAAATTCCATTTTAATAAGGGATTTAGGCATTAAGGAGTCGATGGAATTGAAACTCCGAAGTGCCTAAATCCCTTTTGAAAATGAAGAGCTCTGTGTAAGCTCAAAAGCTTGTCCCTCTCACCAACAGAAGTTGGTCCAACACAAAATATTCCCTCACCCACCTTGTCCCGCTTGAAAATGATATTTAGGCTCCTAAATCATTTAAGTGTTGCAAAGCTGAGTGCAGCAAAGCTTAACAATCTGGGCCTTTGTCTTTGTGGTATTTGAATATTATGTCTTGTGGGAAGTAAATCCAGGTGCATGCAGAGGAATTGGTCCAACTCCATTATACCAGCAGAGCTCCAGCACACAGCCTTTTGCACATGGTTTCATATTTTGAGGGAGGGAGGGGGAGAGACAGACCCACCAAGCTACCATTTTCTAGTGTAGCACATAAATACGTCCTTCCCTCAAAGGAAGACAGTAGAGTTGAATATAATGGTATCCCCAAACATGGTGTCGGACACTGCCTCTGTCTTCCTGCTTTCATGTAAATTGGTAGGGCAGCTCAGCCTCCAGAGCACCGTGGAGACAAGGGGTGTGTTAAATTGAGCACCATGAATTTTTATCCCCCAAATTACTAAAAATGTATAATATGAGGAAACAAGAAATGGTACATCTAACTAGTTATCTCTCTCAATGCCAAGTCAGGAACGTGATTTACAAAAACCTCCATGTAATTAAAATAGTGATTCCTTAAGACACTGAAATTAAAAACAAGCAAAATAACTGACTACTGTATTGTTAAAGAAAAATATTAAACAAAACAAACAATGGTTGCTTCAGTTGTCTCTTCTGTAGGTCTCTCTGTAGAGAGCTTACATAGAGCTCTCCCTGTGATTGATAGAGATTACACCTTTTAAAAGTTGGGCTACTGTTGGAAAGCACCAAAGTACCTTATTCCCAAAATTAGTAGTGAATCCTGTCTCAGAATATCCTAGATAACTAAAACTTTATATATTGGCAAAAGAACTTTATGGGCAGGTGAAGTCCTGTTTGATTTCTCATGGACAACATAAACCATTTATAAACAGGCAAAGATGAGTAATTTTAAGAGGTTTTTATTTTTGCCTCTTGCAAAAGCATGAGGTCATAGTGTATAACTAAACTGTTTCCTATTACCTACATTTCTTGTGTCTACGATTGTTTGTGCTAATGGTTCTATAATTAAACCAAATAATATCATTGATAAAGGACTCCCTTGTCTTGTTCCTCTGTATAATGGTATTGACTCAGAGCAGGTCTCGACTATGAGGTTAAGTCGACTTAAGTTATGCAACTCCAGCTACAATATTCACGTAGTTGGAGTTGATGTACCTTAGGCCAACTTATTGCGGTGTCTACGCTGCACTGGCTTGACGGGAAAACTCTCTTGTTGATTTACCTTATGCTTCTCGTTCTGGTGGAGTACTGGAGTCAACGGGAGATTAGTGGGTCTTCAGTAGACCTTCCAAATCGACCCCTGGTGGATCGATCACCACAGCGTCAATCCACGGTAAGTGTAGACAAGCCCTCATCTTTGCAATATTTCCCCAAATATATTCTTTAGGATTTTGTACATAATTTTAATCCACTTTTGAAAGTGTGCCCTAAAACCATATTTCTCCAACAGCTTAAATAAAGGGCATTCTACTGAACTGAAAGACTGTTCTGCATCCATAGGTAGCATTCATTCCTCTTTATTAGTGCTCTTGCAATGCTGTACCACCACATGTCAAAGCTCTGTTAAATTGATTCTTCCTTTTTATAAAGCCATTTGACTTTATTGTACTAATTTAAGCATTGTCTCTAATCTGGATGCTAGTATTTTAGTTAAAATTTTACTAGTATATTTAATCAGCCTGTATGATGCTGTATCTGATAAGTTCTTAGGTGTTTTAGGTATCAACCCTTGCTTGATATAAGGTGTTTGGAAAGCATTCTGTTGCCCAAGAAGGCTGAAATATATTAGCTGCAAGGAAATTACCTGTCGTTTTTAAACCTCTTATAGAATTTAGAGATTCCCTAGACTCTGTTTGCCAGAAGCTGAGAATGAGCGACAGGGGATGGATCACTTGATTACATGTTCTGTTCATTCTGTCTGGAGCACCTGGCATTGGCCACTGTCAGAAGACAGGATACTGGGCTATGTGGACCCTTGGTCTGACCCAGTAATGCCATTCTTATGTTCTTATGTATCCATCTGGTCCAGGACTTTTCCCTGATTTTAATTATGAGATTGCCACTCTTTCTTCCTGTGTTACACCATCTGATGATACCTAGATTAACATAATAAGTATTTTAAGTTACCACATTTCAGTTTTAAAGGCCTCCCATCTGGTTCCTGGAGCTATATCCTCTAAGAGTATTTTTTATTAATATGGCCTTCCATTTGATTCAAAGTCTGTTTTAACAATATATTACTAAAGCTTTTCTTCTCTTATTCATTAGACTTTATTTTCATGAGGACAACTGCATGGTTCAAGATATATGTATTACATGAGGTTCTTGTTAGAGTTGGACTAAAATCATTTGATGTCAAAATGATCTATCCTAGTGTGTGTTCTGTCAGTTTTGGAGAGAAAAAATGAAATCTTGCACCCTAGTGAGAGATTATCTCCAAATTTCTCATGTCCTGTTCTCTTTGAACTTCTTTTCATGGAGCTTCTTGCCTATTTGGTAATCTATCCCACATCAGGTTAAAACATTAAAATCACCTGCCACTCTTACCTGTGAATTCTGGACTGTTGTGATCATTCCAAAATATTAAAACATGCACTATCCTCCTCATTTGGGGCATAGCTGTTACATATTGCAACAGGCTTACCCTCTATACAACCCTGCACCAAAACCCATCTTCCTTCTGTCTATTTTTATAGTTTTACATTCCCTTACTACTTCTTAGTATACATTCCTCTCATGGGAACTGAAACAAGCTCTATATACATACGAGTTCCATATCCATGAGATATAGGAGATGCCCATTTCCTTTTACATTTGATTACTATTTTTGTTTTGAGAAGTTTCTTGAAGCATTGCCATTGATACCATCTCCTTTTTGAATGTGGAAAGTATACTTTTTTCATTTTGAGTGGTTTAGTCCGTAACATTCCAGGAGCACCAGATTGTTGCTGATTCTTTTTTACTCATTTTTCAAACTATTTGTCATTATGATGTAGCACCTTCTCCCTCCTCTTCTACACACACCTCCCAAATATCTGTATCTATGTAGTATTTATCAGCTTCCTGGCATTTATATTCATTTACCAAACTTAAACCATATATTACATATTCTATTCATTTTTCCATATACTTTAATGTTTCTGTCTTTAATATTTATACTTTCCTAACATTAACTTCTGTATAAACTTATTGAAAATTACTTAAAATTTCTAATACATTTAACTTACAAATCATTCAAAAGATTTCTGCCACTGAAGTAGTATTTTCCCATTGTGTTTGATTACATTTGAAAGTCATCCCAATTCCCCTTGCCCAATACTTAGTTTTTGATGAAGTTTCAACCTGAATTTAACTGGTTCCCACTTCATTTTGGTCTTCTGCATTTGGTTCTGATACTGAGTTCAGGAATTTTTGTGCTTCTCCTGACATAAAAGAAGTGAGTTTGATCTGTCTGTTATATGTTCAGGATTGCTGGGGAAATCAATGCAAATCAAAGCTGTTTGCAGACTTCTGTAAATTCAGCCCCTTTCCTCTGTAAACCTATAGAACAATTTTGATAGAAGGAGATTCTGTAACTCAACTCTTATTTCTTTCAGCTTCCTGGCTGTGTCAAGAATCAAAACTTGTTCTCTGAAGTTATATAGCCATATCATGACAGGACAAAGTCTAGTCAAATTTCTGTTGCTGGTACCCTGATCCGGTGTGCCTCTTCCATCTTAATTTTATCTCATTTGCCCAACAGACTTAGGGCTTTTGGAATCCTTGTTTCAAATGTTTGTATGGGGGCATTTGCTTTTGGTCCTTTCTGGCAGCTCTACAATCCCCATTTTTCCTGTGGCCCCTATCTTCTGAATCTTCCAGTTCTTCAGTCAGTGTTCTGGCTAGAGACTCCAGGGCTGCAAGTCTCTCTTCCTGACTCTGCCTCTCCTCCTCAGTGCTGGCAATTCGAGCATCCATGTCTGGAAAAGCAAATGCTAGCTCATTTGACTATTCATTGTTTCCTGTTTGTCACTTGATTTTCTTCAAGCTTGCTGAAACAGGCTTCCAGCACTACCACTGAACTATGCCACTATTCTATTCGCCATGCCCATGGCTGCTGAGTTTTCTACCTCCAGCTCTTTAGTTGGCATATATCCTTTTGCCCTCCTTTTGCATTTTTTTGGTCTAGACTTGCCAACCATTGGCCACATTTCTGTGACAGACATGGTAACTGTAAGACCACCTGCTGTACCCCTCTGTCCTGCCCTGTATTCTGGAACAACAATTGCTCTCTGAGCCTTCATCGGGGGGAGGGGGAAGCGGGGAGGGCCTTCTAGTGACTTCACTCCACTCAGCAATGCTGGCAGGAGATCAGAATGTTGTCTGCTGCTGCAGTACTAATGTGCTAAGGAGGGGGAGAGACTGTCCTCAGCCCCTAACTTTGCTGCTCTTTGCAATCCTTGTCAGGGGACAATGAAGGGCCACCTGTTAACTTCTTCTTTTGGCTTCCCAGCAAACACTGAGAGTTTGTCTCCTGTTGTTGCTTCTTCAGGGAATCCAAGGAAGGAGGGACTTGAGTGGATGGATGAAGCCACAGTCTTTCACTATTTATATCCCAGAAGTGAGGCAGATGGGCTTCTCACTCACCTCCAGCAATGATGACAATGTAGCTTCAGTCTGTTGGTGGGGAGGAGAGGCCTCCAGCCTACTCTGATCTTCTCCACTCCTGCCCCTTACACGCTATCCTCACCTGGCACCTGCTCTCCTGGACTCCTCCAGGTCTAATTGGACATATAGGGTCTAAGTGGAGGGCTCTATTGAAAATTTTGCTGAAAATTAGGGTAGGGGTGAGTGGGAGCTCAGCAAGCCTGCTTCCTCACACCAGAGGTGACAGTCACATTACTTTAAGTCCTATGCAGCCAAAGAAAGTATTAGTCAGGTATTTTGAAAAAGGACATTCAAAGAGCTGTTCTGAATCTGGCAAACTAACGCTTCTCCAGGAATACATTGTTTAAACAATTTTTGGTGTTTAACGGGAGAAGCTATTCATATTTTTACAATAGCCTTTCAATATTGCCTATAAAAGTTTCAGATTTTTTGGTAATTATAACTTCTTGGCAATGCTTTACAGCTTCATCTCACAAAAGCATGTTGAAGTCTAGGTGGTGATGTCCCCTGAACTGGAAGGATGCTGCTCCTCTGTGGCTGTCTTTTTTTTTTTTTTTTTGTAAAAAGGCTAAGCAGAGATGAGAAACCGACAGCAGACTATACTGCTTGTTCTGTTCAGAGGGTTTTTATCACCTCCTTATTCCATAGGAAGGAGGTAAGGACTCCTCTCAGGGCTGGCTGGATTTTAAATTAGCTGTTATCCTTTCATTGGCTCAACACCTTCATGGATTGTCTTGTTAGCAGTTTCAGCTCATGACTATGTAGTATGTTTAATACATATATGCAGCATACTTCTAATCCCCTCTGTTCCTGTGGTGGGAATCTCTCACAATATCTTCAGAGTTAAAATTTTAAAATTCTTTATTTTTATTCAGCCCATTTTCTGGGTTATCCCTTTAGCTACATCAGGATTTAACATGAGCTGCAGTTTTGCTTCAAATAAGTATAAACATCCTTAATTTTCTACATAAGTTTTTCAGTTCTCAGAATAGTAATTTAAAACTTAAGGAGTGTCTTCAAACTTACAATACCTTCTTGAATGGCTATTTATCTTCTTAACAGTCTTTGGAGAGGTAACATTTTGTCTTTCTGAGTTGGTAAGGAAGTTGCTTAAGCATTGCCAGGTAACTAATTCCCCAATTAATAGGAATATTATATACTCAAGTGGCTTCTTGTATTAGTACCCAGCATCAAATACTCGTGTTTCGTTTGTGCATAAAGCATCTCCTATTCACCTGAAAATGGCATTAGGAAGGTATGAGGTTTGCATTCAGATATAAAATATTTGCAAATAAACATCACAAAAGGAACTTATTTAAGGAATAAACAAAAGTTTACATCATTAAGAGGAAATGAGGTATATGGAAGTAACCAATATCTCCTGTAAGGCATTTTCCAACCATCAATATTTTTCTTAGTTTGAAGGCATTACTGCTTATAAAAATATTTTTAATCATGAAGCAGGGGTTGAAATTGAAGTGCTTTCTTTCTAAAGAGAGGAGGGGGAAGAAGTTAGTTGTATAGCTTCTGTTAACATCCCTTATGCACTACTCCTCTTTGAAGTAGACTGAATAGAAAGTGTTCTTAAATCCTTTTAAAATAAAGGACTTTTCTAAAACATAATCTTGCAAATCTTTTTTCTCTAGGTAAGATCATAGCTGTATCAGCCGCTATCTTACACATAAGCGTGAATAAATTGAGCAACTGTCTTGTGAAGCTTGAACAAAATAAAAGTATTGCAAATGTTAGGCTTCAAACTTCCGTATACTTCAAAATGTAAGCCTTGCAAAAATAAAGCTTAAGCTTATGGCTTGTGGTCAGGACGCACTGCAACCAGATAACAATTTATGCTGACTCCTATGTACTTATCAACCCCAAATTACCCACATTCAAGATCTAATTGGCTACCGAAAATAAATTATACAAACAACTAAGAACTGGACAAAAAAATTAAATATGCATCAATGATACAGCTACGGCAAACACAAACAATGTGGCCGACCCTGACTGGTTGGTCTGTTCTAAAACATGGCTGTCAGATCAGATAAAAAGAACGAAGGCATGGGAGTGAGAGTGTGTGTGTGTGTGTGTGTGTGTTTCAGTAAACCTGACCCACACCCCCTAAATCGAAGGAATGTGCACTTCTCAAGTGTCTGTACCTGGCCAGTGTGGAAAGCAGCCGACTGAAGGGTAACGTATTTTTGGACGAATGCAGAATAAGTCTATGGAGTAAAGAAGTCTGGTTGCTCAAGCCGAATTGATCATAGTTGTGTCGATACTGTAGTATAAAATCAATAGTAGGTGGCTGATGCATAATAGCTTTGCGTGTATTTGTGCCTGTCTTTTAAGTAGTCGGAGCAGATGTGTGTAGTGCAGTTATTCATTAGCTCCTTATACGTACAGTTGTGTTGCCACAATATTACATGTACTTGCCCTTGTCTTCAATATAATCTGCCTTTTGTATTAATTCTTATTCAGTGCTGGTCTTTGGTTTTCCTTTTCTTGTTTTGTTTATGCTGTTACAGTTGAAAATCATTAAAATCCTTTCTTGAGGAATAATTCGTTCTTACTTACTTATTTTATACGCACACCACTTAACCTCATTACATCTGTGCTGGGTGGTGGGAAGTAGCGAACACCCCAGGGTGAATAGGGCCCAGAGGTGTGCCTCCTTCTTCCTTTATCTCTGCAATAAGATGTCTTCTTCTTTGGTAAGATCCCTTGTCGCTTGTTGGCCTTTGGACCAAAATGGTTCTTGGATTTACAGACCGCAATTTGCAAAACATTTACATTTCATGATTTCCATTAAATATTTTATACAAAGCACAATAACCAATGGTAATATATATTTCAAAACATAACTTAAAAGGAAATAGTATAGAAATTAAAGAGACTGTAAAATGAAGCTTTTTTAACATGGATGTAATAAGGTCTTAAGGCCATGACCAAAGAGGTGTTCTCTTCCCTGACACTTGGCTTGTCCCTGAGTGACAGAATGCAGAAACATCTCCAATTACCCTGAACATCTCATTTAATAAAAATAAGCAACCAAAAACATTAGTTGTGGTATCTTCTACAAGTGTTTTTCTGAAAGCAAAGACACAAGTTATATTTTAGAGACACCATAATGCAAAAATATTTTCCAGTTTCTGTTAATTGCTAATTAAAATAAGTTGAATCACTAACTAAAACACCATAATTGGAGCTTGCTTATAGGGCTGGAGCATGACAATTTCTTTGAAAAATTGTCTTGTGGGTTTTCTTCCCTACCCCCTTCAAATGAAATTTCCAGGATAATTTTAATTAAAAAAAATATATCAACCTGGCCTACAAGCTACCTATGATCTCATTGGAGAGCCTAGATTCATCTTGTAATTCCTCATACTGTAACATAATGAGCCAGATTTTAACTTGATCTAGCAGTTGCACATGCCAGGTTTCTGTGAGGCGTTAATAATGCTGTAGAGACAGCACTCTGTGCCCACCAGCAGTCATTCACTCAGATTGGCTCCTCCTTCCAGAGGCAGATTAATTTGAGTTATTAGTGAAGGAACTCTCACCCTCGTTTGATCATCTAGTTCTTCCCTCCCTCTAGCATTATTCCCTACACAATATTGCCAAACCAAAGCATTAAAATTCATGAGTTAGCCCCCCAAAAATCATGAGCAGACTTTTAAGCCACTTTTTTTTTTAATTCTGTTTCTGGTGCCTCTAGTGTTTGTTTGAAACATGAAGCAAGATTTTTTTTTCCTGCAACCATAAGGTCTAGAATCTTGCTATTTTGTAAACAAAAGCTGAGATTCTCATGCAATCTCTTGATTCCTCTTTTGGGGCTTTAAGAAAAATAGGAGATATCACAAGACTTAAAATAAAATTACAAGAGTGGGCAACATTGTCAACACATTTTCTAGTCTACATTTCTGGTTTACTTTGCTTGAGAGAATATTCCACAATTTAACACATCTCAGCTTTTATTCCTTGTACTCAGTCTACATTTTCCTTTTCATCCTAATAACAAGCCAGTATATCACCCTAAGTAATTCTTCCCAATCAGTAACAATTAGCGTTTTATATTTTTTCCTTTTTAATGTTAGATTCTGTTCAGCTCTCTGCCTGCAGTGACTAACATTTCAAAGTTCTGCATCTTGACTGGAAAATAAATTAGCAATATCAGACCTGAATGTGCTTTGATTCTCTACCCTACCACTGCCACTCTTTTGCTTTGCTGTTTTGTTCACCCATACTGTAGAGATACTCGGTAACTAAGCTGATTTAAGGGTAAGAGATGGTGGAAGAATCTAGACACCTCAGGATAATCTTGGCCGTTAAGGGTAGTTTGAGTGCATATACCATACAACCGCCACCTCCGTGAGTGCAGAGACTGCCCAGTTCTGTAGGATGGTCATGCTGCTTGGAGGGACAGGGCATAAGCATTCTAGCTATCTTAGGGTTTTATAATTCTGCCCGTCACCATAGCATCTGAATGCCTTCCACACTAAATCAGTAGTAACAGTGAAGACTCTAGGGGGTTCTGGGAGTCTCTGGCACTTATTGCCTTTTCAGGTAAAATATCTACTTAGGATAGGCTTTTATTTTAAGAGTTAATTAATTTGCTCTTATGGTGGAGAAGTCTTTTTGAAGAGGAAGATTTTACAGTGTTTCCTAAAGACTGTCAGACTCTGGATTCATCTGATTTTCTCTGGAAGCTTGTTCAACAGCTGTTTCCCCTCAGCTAAAAATGGATGGGGCCAGAGGATCTGTTGTTCTGCAGATCTACTTTGACGAAGCATGAAGAAACACACAACCTCCTCCCAATTATTAGGCCTAAATGCTACACCTATCTATTGCCTACTTGGGATCTCAAGAACACTAGGCTATGGATTTTAGCTTCTGGGAAGAGAGAACTATGCTGTTGGCTGACCAGGTCATGCTAGAGTGTATTCAGGTCAATTCACTTGTGTAGGTTAGATGTATAAGTGTGTATTCAGATCTTTAAGCTTCTAGAAAACTAATGGGTAGTTGCTTGTCTTGTTCTTGTCTATTCCTGTTATGTAACACAAACATTTACATTTGTGTATACCTAGTAACTAAATTACCCAGCAAAGAAATCTTGTGAAATACTAATAAAGGACTTAAGGACTTTAACAGAAAATGCTAATTTCAAAGTGAGTGGTTGAGTGGTCATTGTGCATGATGGAGATCAAGCACTCTAAGCGCATTCCTCACTGTCATCAAACAAAAAGCCCATGTGGGTACAGACACGATCAGCAAGCTCTGTGTGGGTAAAGGAGCTATAAACATGGATTGAAGAAATGATCCATCTTCTCTGAACCGTCCTGGACTCTTACAGGGAAGTATACCAGCCGCAAAGCAGAGATCCCCAGGATTATTTTGGGTACCCTGGTAAGACTTTTGGGAGACTGGCAATTTATAACATCACTGCCACCATTTGGAGTCTCAATGAAATGAGAATACAAGGCACACTAAAGAAATATGTTACATCTATCATGATATCGATTTTACAGAACAAAGCAGTGTTTCAGTGTTTTAAGCAGGAATAAATAGGTCTGCTAATGCTAGAAATTTACACAGAGATCTATATCAAGGATCTATATCAAGTCATGAGCACCAGACCTAGTAGACCAAGAAAATTTGGGGAATATGTAGATATGTGCATTGAAGACATTACACAGAATTATAGAAATATAGGGCTAGAAGTCAAAAACCGGACACCTGGTCACCGTACCTCCAGAGGTTGTCTAATCCTCTCCTTTGTGCTGATGAAGGACCAGGTAAACCTAGATCATCCCCAATAGGTGTTTTCCCCAACTGTTCTTTAAAGCCTCCAATGATGGGGTTCTTCAACCTCTCTTAGAAACCTGTTCCAATACTGAACTATGCTTATTTTCTCTAATATGTAACCTAAATCTCCCTTGCTGCATATCAAGCTAATTGCTTCTTGTCTTACCTTCAGTGGACATGAAGAAAATTTGATTCCATCCTCTTTAGCGTACTCAGTGTATTTGAGGATGGGACTTGATAAGTCTTCAGTCCTCTTTTCTCAAGACTAAATGTGCCCAGTTTTTTTACCCTTCCTTGTAGGTTTTCTAAACCTTTTATCATTTTGGTTGCTCTCCTGTGGACTTTCTCTAATTGTCCACGTGTGGCTCCTAGAACTGGACACAGTACTCTAGCTGAGGCCTCACCAGTGATGAGGCCTCCTGTGTCTTAGAAACAATGCTTTTGTTAATACACCTGTGACAGACTATACCCCTGTATTCGCATTCTATACACTATTGTAATGTTTGCATAACGCACGCCTTGTAAGGTATCATTTGAAAACTCTTAATTTGCTGGTCAATATTGTCCTGATAAAATGTGTGACAACATTGTATGAGAAGTTAGGATTCTCTTGTATGGTGTTCTTAGCACATGTTCCAAACCCCATAGCCCTGTCCAAACAGAAGTTGGCAAATAGGTCCGTCCTACACAAAGAAAGGTGTGTTCTGCTTAAACTGTATTTAAGCAGTAAACAGAGTCAACAAGCAGGAAGGAAAGACTAAGGAAGTTCAAACAGGTGAGAAAACCAGGAGGGAATATCCTTCCACATAGACTCTCTGGATCCTGGTTCTCAGCTGGAAATGTTTTTCAAGAGGGGGATTGAAACTATATTAAAAACAAATGGACAAATGGCCCAAGGCACCCCTGTGTCGCTCTCTTTCCCCATCAAAGTCACTGCACCTGAAGATGCAAAGGAAGCAGCCATTGGACTGGGGGAAAGGTCTTGACCTGAGACTTTGGTCAGTTATCTGCTGGAGCATGTGATAAAGTTAGTTGCAAAGCAGAGAGAGTTTAAATTGATATCTGTAAGAATTTTATCTTTATTTTTCTTGTAATCATTTCTGATTTTATGCTTCATTATTTATACTTACTTAAAATCTATGTCGTTAATAAACTTGTTTTGTTTTTATCTAATCCAGTGGATTCAAGATGAAGTGTCTGGGTAATTCCACTTGAGGTAACAATTTGAGAGCATATCATTCTCTTAAAGGAATAATAGGTTCAATATATTTGTATTGTCCAGGTGAGGGATGGGCAGTACAAGATATATGTTTCTACGGGGGAATCTGAGACTGGGATGTGTGTTGTGGTTGGTTTTTTGTATGATTTGTTCTTAACAAATCCATGTGGTCTATTACTTTATTACCTTACATGTAGCATTCAGCCCTCTAATCCCAAGAGCTACTAAAAATGTGTAGTCTAGAAAAACAAATGGCAGGCCAAATCTTCATATTTGTGTCTCAGTGCTGATTCAGGGATATGATTCTGACTATTGTAGTCACACAGGTCATCTTACCATGCCTTAGGGAACACTGTGATTTAAAAGAAGCAAAATACCGTAATCACAATTGTTGACAACTTTTGCTTATTAAGGAAAACAAATGAAAAATAAAATGGAATATAAGAAATGAACAATAGTTACTTCAGTTACAATCTCTTGTGTATGTCTCCGTGGAGAGCTTTCAACTGAGATCACATCTCTGAGAGTGGGCCTGCCTTTGTGGGGACATTCTTCTTTAGGTAAGATAAGACCAAAATGCATCATTCCCCAAATTAGTTTCAAGTCCTGTCTCAGTGTGTCAGAGATAGAGAAGACAGTTTATCAATAGGCAAAGGAATTCCAATTAAGGCAGGGGTGGGCAAACTTTTTGGCCCAAGGGCCACATTGGGGTTGCGAAATGGTATGGAGGGCCGGGTAGGGAAGGCTGTGCCTCCCTGACTGCCCCCCTCAGAACTCCTGACCCATCCAACACACCCTGCTTCTTGTCCCCTGACCCCTATCCACACTCTTGTCCCCTGATAGGCCCCCCAGAATTCCCAACCCATCCAACACCTCCCCCCACTCCTTGTCCCCTGACTGCCCCATCCCCTATCCGACCCCACCCCTATCCAACCCCCCCTGCTCCCTGTCTCGTGACTGCTCCACCCCATCCAACCGCCCCCTATCCCCTGACTTCCCCCCCGCCAGGACCTCCTGCCTCTTATCCAACCCCCCCCTCCCTGCCCCCTTACCATGCCACTCAGAGCAGCAGAACTGGCTTATTGGAAAGCCTGGGAGGTGGGAGGGTGCAAGCTGCACTGCGGGGCAGGGGGAACAGTAGGGGAGGGGCCGGGAGCTAGCCTCCCTGTCTGGGAGCTCAGGGGCCAGGCAGGATGGTCCTGTGGGCCGGATGTGGCCTGCGGGCCGTAGTTTGCCCACCTCTGAATTAAGGTCTGGTGAATCCTGTTTCGTTTATGATGGAGTGGGTAAATTAATGAATATTAAGAATCTTATATTCAAATACAATTCCACTATTACTGTTTACCAAAGTAAGTTTATGTTGTTTTCTAGGCATACAGTCTGAATAATCGGGTTTAACAGGAAAAACAATTAGAACCTTAAATTAAAATAGCATTTCACTATCCCATTAAAATTACTACAGGAAAAATTTAAATCTAATCCCTTGGCAGTGATTTTGCAAACTCCATCTCACCAATGATACTGAAATATCTATGATGTCACCATGTTTCAGAGGCTCTGCTGGGCTGTAAGGTTGTTGCTTTTTGATGCTGTGTTGTGGCTTCTTTGTTCTTAGCTATCTGGCTTTCTTAATTCAGAAAGATTTATGATCCTCCCTTCTATAATCTTGCTGAAGGTGGAATACAGGTCTTTCAGGGGTTTGGTTGGATTCAGATATCAGCCACTGTCACTTTTCATTCCCTTAATGCCTTTGTAGGATAGTCTTCTTAGTTTATTCAGTTGACTAATATGTAATTCCCCTAATGCATATGCAGCATGGTAGTAATTGCTTTTGTCCTTCTGGCTAGAAACATTCAGTACATCTTTAGTTGGATTTAACTTTCTCTTATTCAGTCCATTTTCTGAGATTTCGTTAGTTCCATTAAGGTTTAGGAATTGAAATTCTGTTTCAAATAATCCAGGCACTCCTATTTCCTTCAGCTCTCAAACAGTACTTTTAAACTTTAAGAATTCTTAGTCTTTAACCTTAAATCGTCAAAGTTATTGTCTTTCCTTCTTACCAATCCTTGGAGAGGTGCTTCCTGTCTTTTGGAGTTTGGTAAGGAGGTGCTTGAGCATTGCCAGATAACTAATTTCCCAAATAATATCAATATTTTATGTTCAAATGGCTTCTTACATTAGTAACCAATTATAGATAAAGTGACCTTGTTATATTTGTACATAAGGCATCTAATTGTTCATATAACAATGGTATCAGGAAATTATTATATGAAGACTTGCATTTAGATACAAAATATTTGCAAATGTACATCTTTTTTTTTTTCAAAAAGCTTATATCAACTGAAGCATTTTTCACCTTAAAGTACAAACATGAATTAGAAATAAATATGTCCATAAAACATTTCCCAACCATAAATGTTCTCTTGGAAGTGTAAAGAACAAAGACATGAAGGTTTAAAAAAATCAGTTTCAATAGCTATCTTTCTAGAATCCTTTATGTGAATTTAAACTAAAGGCTTTTCTGCTTTGCAAAGAGGAGGGATAAAATAAAAGCCCACTTTTATTATAGCTCTCACACATCCCTAAATATTATTATTTTTTGATCCTGAGTAGGGACCCCCCTTACATTCTTTTACATGATATTTTTACAAAGTCTGTTTTCTGGAGAGAGAAATCTTCTTGATACAAGAATTCTGTCTTAGATAAAGGATTCTGTCATAGATAAAGGAATGTGGCCTGTTCTTTGAGAAGACCTTCTTATGGTGGTTTACCTTTTTGACCAAATGGTTCCTAGATTTACACCCCACCATTTGCAGTACATTTACAGTTGGCAACTTAAGTCGCCTATCAACTATTCTATTAAAAGCACAAATGACAATGAATGTTTTATATAAATATTCCAAAACAGTGTAAAAAAATAAAATAGAATGTTAAATAATAAAGCTGCATTCCAGATTTTGTGTAAACACACATGGATGTAATTTTTTTTTTATCAAGGAGGTATAATCTTCCTTGAGTAGGGGGCCTATTGTGATGACAAAGTGGAAATTTACTAGGAATTTCCTTAGTTTGAATATCTTGAGCAACTGAAAGAAACATATAAACTATCATTCTCCAAGCTCCATATCTATAAAAATAATTCTCTCAAATTCAGTAAAGGCAAGTCTGTAACAATTTAACATTATATGAAGAAATTAACCTCTTTTTGCATAAATGTTGAGGACTACCCTCTACAGGAAACAGTGTGCTCAGAGATGGAAAATGAGAGGAGAGTGTTTTCATCTACAGACACATGAATAATACATAGCAGAGCAGGGAACAGAACCCAGAAGTCCTGAAACCCAACCCTGTGCTATAAGCACAGAAATATCTTCCCCTTGGGTCTCAGCTTAATGAATCTTGGTAGGGGGTCTAAAATTGGGATTGTAAAATAGTGCACACTCATGTTCCTTATTAGCCCAAATCTCTCACTCTTGAATTGTTTTTAAAAATTCCTTCTGGACAAAAACAAACTCAAATGCAGTAATTTGAAACTGCTTGTTGCCAGATAACTTATTTCTACATAGAGATCACTGTACTGCTGCAAAAAAATGTAAGTTAATGGACTAAAGCACATTATACAAATGAAAGAAAAAAAGTGTAACAGAGTAGACTGAGTTGAATTTTAAATTAAATCTGGAATTTTTATCCAATATACATAATAGACTGTGCATTTGTTCCTAAATAGATTCCTTCACCATAATCAAAAGAATTACAAATGTATTTTAAATGTAAAGCTCCGTATCCTCTAGAGAACATTTTTTTTTCTGTTTTTACTTTTATCAAGAATCTCCAGGATCTGTCTTGCTATGTATGAATCTCATCCATATCCTATTGAAGCTGATGAGTGTTCCCTTTGACTTCAATGGAATTTGGATTAGGGTCTATGAGAAAGAAGGGTATAAAAGCCAGAATTTAGGTGTAATCTTTTGTCACCAGTCCTTGATGTGGTCTTTTGATCTGTCCCTGATCTGGCTTTCTTTGGTTATCCCCTTGTCAGGATAGTTCTTGGCCCCTAGTTTCTAATTAGGCCTAATGGCCTGTTTCATCTCTTTGGCTGTGTTTCTGAAGGCAGTCTGCTGCAGGGGTGTTGCCCCTTCACTGTTCAAGGCCTTTTTACCTCCCCTTTCTTCTCTGTGCTCTCTCCTTTTATAGCAGGCCTTGTTTCCCCTATTGGTTGCAGTCTGCCTCCAGCGGGTGCCTGCCTCCATGATTGGCTGTTGTGGCAGCTGCATGGAAGTGTGCTCAAGCTGCTTGCCTGTAGGCAGGAGAGGCTTACCTCCCTCTTCTGCTTCTGTGCAGTATTGTTCAAAAGTTTAAAAATACAGCATATACCCTACTCTACTGCTTATTCTAAATGTGCAGCAATGTTTCTGAATCACGTGTTCCAGCACCTTTTCGGCTGCTATCTTATTTTGCAAATAGGATTTATGTTTGTTTCAGAAAAATATAGTATGTATTTTTATATATATAAACTTGGCATATATTTAGTATAGCTTTGGGATGAAATCTTCAGTTTTGATAATCTGAAAAAATGACGAGGACTAATGAAGTTAAAGATAGCTTCATCTGCAGCTTGTTTATGGTAGTTTAGTCTTTTATTAAAGTTCTAGGTACTAGACAGTATGCTTTTGATAGCTTAACACTTCCACTTGCATTGGAAATGTATCAGATTAAACATCTCCCAGTAGGTTGATGTCCTAACACCAGTCTGGTTAATGATATCTAAACAGTGATGATGTAAAAGATATGACCTGCTACTATTTATTTAGCGATACCAAATATAGAACAACTTTCCACTAAGTTAGATACTCCAGGTTTTCGTCAAATGACAATTGTAAAGAATGACAAAGAATCATTTTTTTTACCCGTGAACAAGGAACCTCATTAGAAAAGTGTAGCAGTAATATCTCCAACAACATCCCCCCTCTTATTCACTGCAGATGATTTTTCATAGGCCTCCTCTTTCCTGGATTCCTGCTGTGTACAGTATTTGTTAAAAATCTACAATTTTTTTCATCCTCACGCTTTTTCCCCTTACTTTGTTGTGCTTGTGAAATCTTCTGTGTAAGGACCCCAGTAAGTCTCTGGCTTCAGCACTCTTCGCAATCTAGTGATCTTCTGGCCTTGGGGAGGGCTTTCCCTAGCTGTTCTACATAGGCTTTAGAACATACTTCAGGCAGATTATCTCCCTTCTCTAAGGCTGCAATGCAAGTAGCAGTGTACTATGACAATTCATCTAGGTTTGGAATGCCGCTTATTTCTTCTTTGCTGAGAATTTATTTTTTTGGATTATGGGAGCACCTGAGTCTCATTGTGTACAAATATACAACAGTCAATCCCTACCCCAAAGAATTTATACTCTAACAGCTGGTCTACACTATGGGGTTAGGTTGAATTTAGCTATGTTAGCTATGTAAAAATGACTGCGTCCACACAACCAACCCCGTTCTGTCGACCTAAAGGGGTCTTAAAATCGACTTCTGTATTCCTCCCCGATGAGGGGAGTAGTGCTAAATCAACCTTGCTGGGTTGAATTCAGGGTAGCGCAGATGCAAATCAATGGTATTGGCCTCCAGGAGCTATCCCAGAGTGCTCCATTTTGATTGCTTTGGACAGCACTTTGAACTCCGATGCACTAGCCAGGTACACAGGAAAAGCTCCAGGAACTTTTGATTTCATTTCTTGTTTGGTCATCATGGTGAACTCAGCAGCACAGGTGACCATGCAGTCCCCCCAGAATCGTAGAGCATAGAATGTTTCTACACTCCCCCTATCATCTCCATCCCTGTGGTTATCACAGATTAGAAGGCAAAAAAACCCGCACTCGCGATGACATGTTTTCCGACCTCTCGCACTGATAGGGCATGGCTTAATGCATGGAGGCATTCCATGGCAGAGGCCAAGAAAGAGTTAAGGAAGAGTGAAGAGTGGAGGCAGGAGGCGATGCTGAGGCTAATGGGGTAGCAAACGGACATGATGAAGCCTCTGTTGGAGCTGCAGGAAAGCCAGCAAGAGCACAGACCCCTGCTGCATCCACTGTATAACCGCCTACCCTCCTCCCCATGTTCCATAGCCTCCTCACCCAGACACCCAAGAACGTGGGAGGTGGGGGGGAGGATCCAGGCACCTAGCCACTCCACTCCAGAGGATGGCCCAAGCAACAGAAGGCTGTCATTCATACAGTTTGATTTTTAGTGTGGCTACAATAAGCAAAATGGCCTTGTCCTTCCCTCCTTCCCCACCCCACCTGGGCTACCTTGTCCATTATCTCTCTCTTTTTAAAAAAAAAATATTATTTATTATTGGCACAAGTGGCTTGTGGTCTATTATGAGCATGTAGCACTGATTTACCCCAGCTAAGGACCTAATCCATAAATATTTTTGTTCACTTCTAATTCTGGGCAGGGTTTTCAGCTAGTTCCTATTGTAAAGCAAAAGTAACAATGCACAGGAAGGCTGGTAAGAGAGAACTTGATTTTGTGGCCAGAGTCACCTGACATGCGTCAGCTACAAAAGTCAAGTCTTGTCACCCGGCAACTGTCAGTATGATGCTTAGTGTCTACCGTTACACCTATTTTTTTTCTAAACTAGTTTATCCATTTGTTTGTTACCAGAGGATTCAGAGCAATGTAGATACAGTGAGATCTAGCTGATGTGCTATAGTATGAGAAATTAAATAAAAAGTATAATACTTTCTTGTTGGTATTATATAGAATGGTTCATCCATCAAATTCAGCATTATTTTTCACTTGTTATCAGTCATTTCTTTTGGTTGCTTTACTTGGATCTTGGATAGGGTGCTACTATAGCAAATTGTGCTACTTGCTGTTTTCACAAGGTGTTAGCCTTCCTTAATGATTTCAACTGCTACTTATGCTTGCATGTTTTTACAGAAGGTGGTACAAAAAATATTATAGGAAATTTGCCAATAGGTGGTGCTGCTGTAACTAAATTCTGATGGGACTCATATGCAAATTTAAACTAAGGACTTCTGGGACTCCCCATTTATATATGCTTCAAAAAATAATTGTTGCTTTCATTAACATCAATCTGTTTTGTGATTTAGGATGCTGGGAGGGAGTTCCAGAAAATGAGCTGGTTAAGAAGGTGCAGTGGATTTTAACATTCTACAATGCACAATCTTTTAAAAAGGCTACAATAAATTAAAAGGACACTTGATTTTAAAACTGTGCTTTTGGCTGAAAATCCTGTGTGTTAACTGTCAAAACCAGTGTAATTGAAATAATAAATATTTTTCCCCAAGTTTGTTTGCACTGTGCATAATTTGTTTATAGTCCGTTTCCCTTCTTACAGCAGCTGAGGAGAGGAACACTTTTTTGAAATGAGAAAATGGAATTGTGGAAGTATAAAAATGGGCAGGCTGACTCATACAGGTAAATACTGGAAAACTACTTTTTAACATCCTTTTGATATTATCTAAATATCAGCTGATGGTTTCCCTCTAAAATATTCTGTACTGCAGTTCATAGAAGTTTCATTAAGCATTCTCTTTGGTATTATCTTATTTTCTCATTAAAAGTGCAAGTACCGCAACCAAGAAAAAAAATTCCTGAATTGGTCCCTTATGGAAAAAATGCTAGAGGATTGAATAGTGATATTTCCCCCCCACCCCGCATAATCTTAAAACAATTTATAGCATTTCACCATGGATATAATTCTCTATTATCCTTTTTTGATGGTTTATGCGTGCTGTAGAATGGACAGTTGTTTCCTTTCATTTTGAGACTGTGTTTTGTAGGCACAGCCTATGGTAAGTGGCCGCATGGAAGCAAACACTCCAGTGGGAACATTGGGAAGAATCCAGCCCCCTTCTCTGCCCATGCTACATTTCTTGAGATGCAGCTCACTGGCCCAATGCAGCTGGCCAGCTGGTGCATAGGAAGGGCAGAACTATGGCCTTGCCGCCTCTTGGCCCTTTTGAGGGCATCATGTAGCTTTGGGGGGGAGTCAGGAGGGAGCAGTCCATTTATTGGCTGGAACACAGGGACTGCAATTCTGCCTCAGACTTAAATGGACTGTGCAAAGAGTAAGGTTTATAGAATCCTATTATATTTCTATAAATGGTTGGTTGGTCCATCGGTTTAAGCTCACTTAGCTTCCATAGGATTTTTCTACAAGTATAGTTATGGGGAAAAAAAAACTGTTTGCACTGTGCCTTGATGTTTATGGGGATGCTATACTTCACTTTCTAATAGTCTCTGTTACTGCCTACAGCGTCAATAAAAGTGACTTAGGACAGGACTGTGGAAAAATCATTTTACTGTTATGAAAACTGTGACAAAGCCCACTTTTCAAAAGGAATCCAGAGAAAATATGAATATTCCTTTGTTTCACCAAATATTTTTGCACCAACAAGCAGCAAAAGCGTGGATGTATAGTCTGAAAATTTCTAAGCAAAGAAGCCAGAGAGATTTTGCTTCTGTGCATTATAAGTGCAATTGTACAATGATTCACTATCAGCCAATAAGAATATAGTAACTTGCATAATATTATAATGAAACAGTGGCTATACAGAACCAGACAGTGATCATGAAGACATAACTGACAAAAACCTGCACAATTATGGGTTGTTATTGACAACATCCCTGACCTTTGGCTGAGCCAATTTCATTTCAGTATAAGTTTTGATTTTTATACCTAAAGGGGAACAGAGTCACTTTTGGTTGGTCAATGTAATCATAAGGTAAGCAGGGTCTGAATGAGCTCCCCCCTGTTGTCTAGTGATGAGCTGGGGGAAAAGACTTCAGGAGCAGACCATGTTGCATAGGCATGCCTACTCTTCCCAGGTGCACAGCAGATGGAGCTGCTTTGTCAAAGTGATCAATTTTAGCTGGTTTTGGGTTACAAATCACTCTAGTATTTGAATGCAGGGGTAATTAAATGTTGTTATACTTATTGGACAAGTAAGTGGCAGCAGAACTGTGCTTAGCATGCTCTGATTGAGGGGGTCAGCCTAAACTGAACCTCACTTGCTTTTCATCCCAGTGAAAAGAGTAGGCAGGGACAGCTCTTCTTACCTGGAGATGTTGACTCTTCCTAAAGAGTCCTAGACACCATTTCACCTGCCCCTCTCTAGCTTTTAATGACAGAGGAGATTGGACTCAACTGAGTCCTTGTTTTTGGTTGGTGATTCCTAGAGCTGACATAGCTGCTGAGCAGGTCTGGGGGCTAAACCTTAGACCTTGTCTGGGGATAGTGAAAGACAACACAGAGAGTGCACTGACTGAGGTTCTCCAGCACCTGCTGAAATTACTAAGTGCTTGGTTAAGTGGCAGCATCTCAGAACATGATGTTGCAGGAGCAGCAAGCAGCGGTGGCAGAGAAACAGCAGCAGCTTGAAGCCAGCTGCAGAGGTAGCAGCGGAGGCAATGCTCAAGGCCGCCCTAACCCTGCGGGGGGAGGTGAACCCCTGTGAATGCAGCTCTAAACTCTAGGTCTTCTCTAACCAAGGACAGCCAACTGTGAGTGTTGGTGCAGCGGAGGGAGAGGGGAGTGATGTGTTAAAGGGACATATATTTGTTGGACTCTCCCACTTCCTCCTTGGATGCACGGACAATGGGAGAACTGCACGGGGGAAGTAAGGTGCATTCTACAAAGATGCAGTATTTGGTTCATTGCGTCTATATGCCCAGGAGTTCAGGAAGCATTTTTGTCTCAGCTGCTCAATGTCTCCTAACATTGGGACAGTGGGCTGCACCTACAAAGAAAAAATCAAGCCCTTTATTACTACTACTATTTATATAGCTGTATAGAATGCTCAAGGAACTTTACAATACAGATAACAAGGAATTTCCTTCCCCAAAGAATTTGCAGCCTGTAGATTTGAACATTAATCACTCTTTTAAACCAAACTAGTGACAACCAGTCCTCTTTCACTTCCTTTGGTTTGTTTGTAAAGTGCTTTGCAGATAAAGATCACTATACAAATGCTAAATATTAAATAGTATTACTAATAATTAAGTCATTATTACATCAGTAAATCTGAGTTTAGGACTCTTTGTTTCCTCTGCCAAAATTCTGATGACCATTGTTAACACTGTAAGATAGGAAAATGAAGGGGGTGCGGGAGAAATAGGATGCCTGGGTCACTCTTCTACTGAGTATTTGTAAAAAGAATCTGTAAGGAGGACATAGGTAGCTCCATAATGCAGATGTTGAAGTCTGGAAATAGCAATTACTGTGGATTTATACTGGTAGTATTTGGCTCTAACTTCATTCTGTACTTTCCATTCAAGTCTGAACAGGTTTCACTTGATGGTCCAGTGTGCACATTTTTATACAAAGAGTTAGTACTTCATTTCCCACCAAAGATGTAGGAGCTTTTATTTAAATCCATTATAGCCTGGGCAGAATCTAATGAGGCTTTGATTCATCCAACAGTTGTCTCTAGGCCACTAATGGCGGTGACTCCAAGGGAAATAGAGGAGATCAGGGTTGCTGAATGGATACTTAGATCCCGGGCTTCAAAAAGCCATTTGCTTTATTTTTAATTTTGGATCCAAGGCAACTTTCTTTAAGCTGACAGCAGCACCTCTTAATGCCTGGTAGTGGGGGGAAAGGGACCTCTTTAAGGAGGTCAGTGTTTAAAGGGAAAATTTACAGGCCAAGGCTGGAGCTCTGAAATTGTCATGATATGGCTGACTAGCTCTGCTTCCCCAGTTTATTTTTAGGGTGTGACTTTTTAAAAAGATCTCAATGTTGGGCTAGCTTTGCTCCCACGGAAGTCAATAAGAGTTGGATCAAGCTGAGGACTTTTGAAAATCCACCCTGAATATATTCAGATCCAGAAGTAAATGTTTCTATTATAGTTTAATTATTTATAGATTGAGGGTAAAATTAAATTAGCCCCCAAATGAGGGGTGGTCTTCCTATTTTCTTAATTGCTTGAACATAAATAGCAGCATACATTTCAAAATGTAATTGGGGTAAGAAACTAATTGCAAAGGATACTCACAATGCTTGCAGGTTTGACTCAGTATGTTGTACATTATACATTGTACAGTCTGATGGATGTTGGATTGTTGCAATCTGCATGGGCACAGATTATGACTGCACCTCAGTATCAAAAGGTTCTGAGCACCTGCTAGAAGGTGCTGAGTGCACTCAGCTCCTGGTGACTTCAATGGGACTTGAGGACAGTTAACATAAGAGCTCATTAGCAAATGGGACTGCCTCCAATGGAAAATTGAGGTTTGGGTGGCTAGCTCCCGCCACACACAAACCTACATATTTCTCTTCTGAAATCAGTCATAGAATATCAGGGTTGGAAGGGACCCCAGGAGGTCATCTAGTCCAACCCCCTGCTCAAAGCAGCACCAATCCCCCAGATCCCTAAATGGCCCCCTCAAGGATTGAACTCACAACCCTGGGTTTTAGCAGGCCAGTGCTCAAACCACTGAGCTATCTCTCCCCCCCTGCTGTGCATGAGTTGTAATTGAGATGCCGCATACTCCTGTTTTGCTCAATAGGATGCATTTCCTGCTTGGATTAAATATCCCATGATGCACTATGGTCTCTCCATTTGGAGAGGCATTGTATCTTGGAAATTGCATGGCCATCGTGCAACATGGGAGATAGTCTGAGTGGGAAGTCAACCCCATAGATGAGAATGGGAGCATGCTGGATCTGAGCTACAACTACCAGGAGAGGCACCACGGCAACATTTTGGAGTTGAAATATTTCAGTTTTCAGCCGAATTGTGGTGTGCTCGGTTCTTCTAAAGATTCCAAGGAAAGCAGATATTTTGGAAAAAGTTTGATGGAAAAGTTTCAAC
The DNA here is from genome assembly GCF_965152235.1 of Eretmochelys imbricata. Taxonomy (NCBI): domain Eukaryota; kingdom Metazoa; phylum Chordata; order Testudines; family Cheloniidae; genus Eretmochelys; species Eretmochelys imbricata. The sequence goes on from NC_135574.1 coordinate 24,719,067, forward strand.
CAGCTCTAATCGGTATCTCACAGAATCAAGCCCTAAGTGCTTGAAGGATATCTTTGGAATTTTTAAGTAGCCAGATAATCAATGTTAAATAATGTTGACATCTGCAATCTGGGCAAGATGGGGCTCAGCTCAGAAAAATTTGAAAGATGACATGATGATACATTGAGATAAGACTCTATATATGGCATCCTGCGGAACATATTGCCAGATGTTTTACAGAGTTAGACAATGTACAGAATTAAAATAACAAATAAGGAACATGAGGGAAAGAAATAAAGATGAGAGTAAAGATCTATTGTCATATGAGATTTAGAGAGAGAGAGAGAGAGAGACAGTCAGTCAATGTGGCTGAAAAATACAGATAGGTTTGTTCCAAATGTCAGGAGCTGCAGTGGGGAAAGACTTTGAAGAGAGAACAGTGTCACTGTTTGAATGATATATTATACTCTATAAAGTTCTTCACTCCAAAGTATTTAACAATATGCTAATACAATGAAAGTTCCAGAAACATACCTGCTAATTGAAAAGATCTAATTTAGATGATCCTTCTGATCTTTTTGCATGTGATAGACATTCTATAGAAAATGCACAGCTAACATGTATAATTTACAAGATTAATATCAGTCCCTGATTACCTTAAAGTGATAGAGCATTTGTTTAAACACTAATATAATATGGATGCAGAAAATACTTAGCTAATGGTGCTGCATGCAAGCTTCTGTTATGAAAATTCTGTATGTGAATCATCTCTTCTGAATTATACAAGAAAGTCCATGTTACACAACTTAGGCTGGGAGGCTAGTTTCTCAAAATGCAAATGGATGGTTGTGGAAAGTCTAAGATGATGCACTTACTGAGATTCTGGTGGATACATTTATGTATTCTGTTTTGACTTTCTATAGTTCCAGGAAAAGTCCACAAGCATAACTTAATCCAAATGCTGGCTCTTGAATTTGTGTAGGCACAATACATCCTCACTGAAGATCTGCACATGTATTCTATCCTACTGCAGTTTGCTTTGCAGTCATAATCTTTCTCAAGAAGTCGACATTCACAGATACTTATCATTCACAAGTCCAGAATAAAGTACTTCAGAACTGAGAGGCAGCATTAGTTCCTATCATACCAACTCCAGCACATTCCTACTCTTTCGAATCACTTTACCCAACTAATATTCCACGTAGGTGAAGGAGAAAACCTGCAATAAAGCAGCAATCAAGGACTAACCTATATCCACACAAATGAGGAAATTAAAAAAAAGTTTCTTGGTTAAAGGTTAACTCAGCCATATGACACTTACTGGGCCAGATGCTAATCAGTTAGATGTGAATCTGATTTGACTTCACTGCAGTCAATAGACAAGTGACTACACTTTTCACAGAACTTAGGGGTGTTAGCCCCAGTGTCCTGGTCAAATGCTCAGTTACAGGTTGTTCCTGTGCCTAACTAGGGGTGGCTTCTAAAACCCTTACCTTGAAAAACACAGTAAAAGAACCAAAAAAGAGCCATGATGGCTTAACAACCATGTAAAAGAAGTAGTGAGAGATAAAAAGGCATCTTTTAAAAAGTGGAAGTCAAATCCTAGTGAGGTAAATAGAAAGGAGCATAAACACTGCCAAATTAAGTGTAAAAATGTAATAAGAAAAGCCAAAAAGGAGTTTGAAGAACAGCTAGCCAAAAACTCGAAAGGTAATAACAAAATGTTTTTTAAGTACAGCAGAAGCAGGAAGCCTGCTAAACAACCAGTGGGGCCCCTGGATGATCGAGATACAAAAGGAGCACTTAAAGATGATAAAGTCATTGCAGAGAAACTAAATGGATTCTTTTGCTTCAGTCTTCACGGCTGAGGATGTTAGGGAGATTCCCAAATCTGAGCCATCTTTTGTGGGTGACAAATCTGAGGAATTATCACAGACTAAAGTGTCACTAGAGGAGGTTTTGGAATTAAATTGAGAAATATAACAGTAACAAGTCACCGGGACCAGATGCCATTCACCCAAGAGTTCTGAAAGAACTCAAATGTGAAATTGCAGAACTATTAACTATGGTTTGTAACCTGTCCTTTATATCAACTTCTGTACCCAATTACTGGAAGATAGCTAACGTAATGCAAATATTTAAAAAAGGGCTCTAGAGGTGATCCTGGCAATTACAGACCAGTAAGTCTAACGTCAGTACTGGGCAAATGAGTTGAAATGATAGTAAAGAATAAAGTTGTCAGACACGTAGAAGAACATAAATTGTTGGGCAAAAGTTAATATGGTTTCTGTAAAGGGAGATCATGTTTTACTAATCTATTAGAGGTTTCAGAGTAGCAGCCATGTTAGTCTGTATCCGCAAAAAGAACAGGAGTACTTGTGGTACCTTAGAGACTAACACATTTATTAGAGCATAAGCTTTTGTGGGCTACAGCCCACTTTATCGGATGCATAGAATGGAACATATAGTAAGAAGATATATATATATATATATATATATATATATACACACATACACACACACACATACATACAGAGAAGGTGGAAGTTGCCATACAAACTGTAAGAAGCTAATTAATTAAGATGAGCTGTTATCAGCAGGAGAAAAAAACTTTTATAGTGATAATCAAGGTGGCCCATTTAGACAGTTGACAAGAGGGTATGAGGATACTTAACATGGGGAAAAAGATTCAATATGGGTAATGACCCAGCCATTCCCAGTCTTTATTCAAACCCAAGTTAATTGTATCTAGTTTGCATATTAATTCAAGCTCAGCAGTTTCTTGTTGGAGTCTGTTTTTGAAGCTTTTCTGTTTGCCAAATTGCCACCCTTAAGTCTTTTACTGAGTGGCCAGAGAGGTTAAAGTGTTCTCCTACCAGTTTTTGAATGTTATGATTCCTGATGTCAGATTTGTGTCCATTTATTCTTTTGCATAGAGACTGGCCAATTTGTCAATGTCCATGGCAGAGGGGCATTGCTGGCACATGATGGCATATATCACATTGGTAGATGTGCAGTGAACGAGCCCCTGATGGCATGGCTAATCTGATTAGGTCCTATGGTGGTGTCACTTGAATAAATACGTGGACAGAGTTGGCATCAGGCTTTGTTGGAAGGACAGGTTCCTGGGTTAGTGTTTTTGTTGTGTGGTGTGTGTGGTTGTTGGAGAGTATTTGCTTCAGGTTGTGGGGCTGGTCTGTCTCCCAAGATCTGTGAGAGTGAGGAATCATTTTTAGACCAATCCACACAAGCAGTCCATTTCCTGGACACTACTGTGCTAATAAGCGATGGTCATATAACCACCACCCAAAAACGGAAACCTACTGACCGCTACACTTACCTACATGCCTCCAGCTTCTATCCAGGACACACCACACGATCCATTGTCTACAGCCAAGCTCTACGATACAACCGCATTTGCTCCAATCCCTCAGACAGAGACCAACACCTACAAGATCTCTATCGAGCTTCTTAAAACTACAGTAACCACCTGCTGAAGTGAAAAAACAGATTGACAGAGCCAGAAGAGTACCCAGAAGTCACCTACTACAGGACAGGCCCAACAAAGAAAATAACAGAATGCCACTAGCTGTCACCTTCAGCCCTCAACTATGATTCCTGATAATACCTCTCCAGCACATCATCAAAGGTCTACAACTTATCCTGAAAAATGATCCCTCACTCTCACAGATCTTGGGAGACAGACCAGTCCTTGCTTACAGACAGCCCCCCAACCTGAAGCAAATACTCTCCAGCAACCACACACAACACCTGTACATCTACCAATGTGATCTATGCCATCATGTGCCAGTAATGCCCCTCTGCCATGGACATTGGCCAAACTGGACAGTCTCTATGCAAAAGAATAAATGGACACAAATCTGACATCAGGAATCATAACATTCAAAAATTGGTAGAACACTTCAACCTCTCTGGCCACTCAGTAAAAGACTTAAGGGTGGCAATTTTGCAAACAGAAAAGCTTCAAAAACAGACTCCAACAAGAAACTGCTGAGTTTGAATTAATCTATTAGAGTTCTTTGAAGGGGTCAACAAACATGTGGACAAGGGGGATCCAGTGGACAGTGTACTTAGATTTCCAGAAAGCCTTTGACAAGGTCCCTCACCAAAGGCTCTTATGTAAATTAAGTTGTCATAGGATAAGAGGGAAGATCCTTTCATGGACTGAGAACTGGTTAAAAGACTGGGAACAAAGGGTAGGAATTACATGGTAAATGTTCAGAATGGAGAGGGGTAACAAGTGGTGTTCCCCAAGGGTCAATCCTAGGACCAATCCTATTCAACTTGTTCATAATTGATCTGGAGAAAGGGGTAAACAGTGAGGTGGCAAAGTTTGCAGATGATACTAAACTGCTCAAGGTAGTTAAGACCAAAGCAGACGTTGAAGAACTTCAAAAAGATCTTACAAAAACTAAGTGATTGGGCAACAAAATAGCAAATGAAATTTAATGTGGATAAATTTAAAGTAATGCACATTGGAAAAAATAACCCCAACTATACATACAATACGATGGGGGTTAATTTAGCTACAACAAATCAGGAGAAAAATCTTGGGAGTCAAAGTGGATAGTTCTCTGAAGACGTCCACACACTGGGCAGCAGCAGTCAAAAAAGCAAACAGGATGTTAGGAATCATTAAAAAAGGAATAGGGAATAAGACGGAGAATATCTTATTGCCCTTAAATAAATCCCTGGTCTGCCTACATCTTGAATATTGCATACAGATGTGGCCCCCTCATCTCAAAAAAGATATACTGGCATTAGAAAAGGTTCAGAAAAGGGGCAACTAAAATGGTTAGAGGTTTGAAACGGGTCCCATATGAGGAGAGATTAAAGAGACTAGGACTTTTCAGCTTGGAGAAGAGGAGACTAAGGGGGAATATGATAGAGGTATATAAAATCATGAGTGGTGTGGAGAAAGTGAATAAGGAAAAGTTATTTACTTGTTCCCATAATATAAGACCTAGGGGCCACCAAATGAACTTAACGGGCAGCTGGTTTAAAACAAATAAAAGGAAGTTCTTCTTCACACAGCGCACAGTGAACCTGTGGAACTCCTTGCCTGAGGATGTTGTGAAGGCTAGAACTGTAATTGGGTTTAAAAGAGAACTGGATAAATACATGGAGGCTGAGTCCAGTAATGGCTATTAGCCAGGATAGGTAAGGAAAGGTGGCCCTAGCCTCTGTCAGAGGGTGGAGATGGATGGCAGGAGAGAGATCACTTAATCATTACCTGTTAGGTTCACACCCTCTGGGGAACCTGGCATTGGCCACTGTTGGTAGACAGGATACTGGGCTGGATGGACCTTTGGTCTGACCCAGTATGGCCGTTCTTATGTTTTTATGAAACCCAGCAGGCCCTGAAAATTACTTTTACACAGCTCCACCCAGACTGGCAGTGAAATTGCTGAAATAAACAAACCTTGAAGCAAAAAGCCCTCACAATAGAGCATAGTTTGGAGGCAGAATCAAAACAATTCAGTCTCATTGTCCCTGGCCTGGGAGAGGTTAGGAAGCAAATAATCCTCTTTTTACTGCTGTCTCTCTCTCTATGAGGAAAGAGGCAGACTATATGCTCACCTCCTTCCCAGAACTTGTGCTGATTGGCTGAGACAGATGAACACTGCATTCCCCTATGCTACACAGTATAAGTCTTGGTCCCAGGCCCTAAAAAACCCAGTGGCCCAGGGATTTTCCATGCACCAGTTGTTACCCAGGGACCACTTCCTCTCTGTTAGAATCTTCTTCTGTTATTCCCCAGGTCTCTGGCCACAGCAGAACTCCTGGGGTGGGGTACTCTTGCCTCTGAGAGTCCCCCCTCCAGCCTTAAAGGGACAGTATACCCCATTAAAAGTACTCCAAATGCAGCTTCAGTTGTACTACTTACAGAGTAAGGCACTGCTCCATGTGAGCAGGGAGGCAGATTCAGACCTCAAAATTATGCTTATTTAAATTGGATGTAACATTCTTCATTTCTTATCCTAAACTCTTAAACAGCTGCTACCAGCTGCTTCACGGGCATGATGGATTTCCTGCATATTTGAGGCCAGAATCTACCATCCTCTCTCACACTGAGGTTATGTCTACACTGTAAACTAAGGTTATGAGTCCCTTATTCATTTACACATACTCACCCTGGTTTGGGGAGAGCTAGCACAACTATAAATAGCAGCGTAGCAGCAGAGGAAAAATAGGTGTGTATGTACTCAGCCTAGCTCAGCCAGGCTTCTGCTGCTGCTGTCCAAGCTACCGTGGCTATGCTGCTATTTAAATGCGCGCTAGCTCTCACCAAGCTAGCATGAGAATATGTCCACAACAAAGGGAATCACACCTCTCGCTCGTACTTAGACATAGTCACACTGAGTAGTACCTTAACCCAGCCCCACTGATCAAGGAGAGACTAGTTCATTGAAGTCTAGATTGTGGCTTCAGGTATAGCTTTGAAAAAGAACATGTTGAACAGGAGTAGTCCTGGGAAGTATTATGATTCGGACATTCCTTGGAAATGCAATTTCTCTTTAGCTTCCTCCTTGCTTTGGAGGGGTAGTAATAGCAAAAAACAATACCCTCACTCTCTGACCACCTGTTCCAGCCAAGGGGCAAGTAGGTGTATTTATTCCTATACATCCTCACCAGAGGTTCAGGTAGTCCATTCAGAGGTATAAGTGGGGTTGTTACTCCTCCTTGCTCTCATGTGGGCGTATAGTCCTAGCGTAAGCAAGAGAGAATCTGGTCTGAAGTTTGCATGTGTGTTTTGGATTCCGTGAGTGTGACAAGAATATAAATTAAATGGTGCCATTTGGAGCTGCAGCAAAATTAGAGTGCTCCAAAAAGTTATAAAAAACAAACCTCTGGATATTGTTTCTTTTGGCTTCTTATACTAATAAAACAAAACAAAAAAACTTCCTTGAAAATCCTGTTTCCAGAGTTGCTGACCCTTCATCACTTTTCTCTTCCCTCCCGCCCCCTTCCAGTCTCCGCTTAAGCTTCCCGTACCCACATAAAACAAAGCATATTCAGAACAAGATTGTGGAACAGTGATATGTCATATTCAGGCTAACCTCTTCTTTCATTGGCTTCTGTGCTCATAGCCATTCTTTACGTCTAACTGAGTCAGTAGCCTTTATTTGTAATGGTTAATTTTGGACTATTCCTGATCAAAACACTGAATTGCCATGTCTGGGCTTGTGATTAAGAACAAATTTATAGCGAGAACAGCAGCTTCCTGCAGTAGTTTTAAGGTTCCCCCCACCCAAATCTGGTCAGTGGATCAGAGAGTCTGTTGTCTTCTGCTGCTGCTTTGCTATTAAAGTTTGTCAGTGAGCAAGGATTAAAACTAAGACAATGAGTGTACCAGGAATTCCATCACGATGTTTGTGGTGACGTTTCTTTAAATATGTAGCGGCAGGCATTCTGCAGAAAGGTTGTGGACAAAAGAACAGCAGTGAAAAAGAGGGCCTTTCAGGATAATTTTGTTCTCTTCAGTCTAAAAGTTCCTTCACCAGTTTTATAATAAAATGACTGATTCTTTGCCACTGTCACATGACAGTGTCAGAAGTTGACTCACTTTGAACCAACATAATTAAGAGGGTGAAAAAGCCACCAAAGTTCAACCCTTCACCAGACTTTAAGACAATAGAATGGTCTATCAGTCCAGAACACATCACCAAATCTCAAACCACCAGGAAGTTTAACACAGAGGCAAAGTGCAAGTTGGCCTGTTAATTCATGCAATTAGGAACAAGATTGAAATCTATATGGTAAAATTCCAGGATTGTCATCTGTCTGTGTGGCACTCTGAAATCCAGTTCCAAGTAAGTGTGAAGCAACAGAAACAACTACAAACATGGCTGAAAGCTCCTTTTGTTGAGAATATCACTAGGTTTAATTTTTGCTGGGATTCACAGTCTGTTGCCATCCAATTTTTAAGTTCACGGCCATTTTGACTTTACAAAATTAGACCAGTGTGGTGTACAGGTACAGTAAGGCATGTATCTATGCCAGGCCAAGAGTGCTAGACCATTGTGATATCAGAGGTAACTCAATCAATCACCACCCTTCCTCTACAGCAGTGTTTCCCAAACTTGGGACGCCGCTTGTTCAGGGAGAGCCCCTGGTGGGCCCGGCTGGTTTGTTTACCTGCCACGTCCACAGGTTCGACCGATTGCAGCTCCCACGGGTCGTGGTTCGCCGCTCCAGGCCAGTGGGGGCTGCGGGAAGGGTGGCCAGCTCCCCCATTGGCCTGGAGCGGAGAACCGCAGCCAGTGGGAGCTGCGATCGGCCGAACCTGTGGACGCGGCAGGTAAACAAACCAGCCCGGCCCGCCATGGGCTTTCCCTGAACAAGCGGCGTCCCAAGTTTGGTAAGCACTGCTCTACAGGTAACTTACATTCAGTGGTTTCATTGGTTGTATGAGGGAGATTGCACAGAGCTGGAGAAGCTGGCCTACTTGATATAGTTCTTCAAAACCACCTACACAATAATCTCAAACACACACAGTCCCTCACCACAGACAGCACACACCCCTCATTTTCTCCCAAACCCCCTGTGCCCCTCCCCAACCCCACTCACCTAAGTCATCACTTTACAGGTTCTTATAGCCAACTGCCCAGGAAGTAGGGCAGCTCTGAGAGCTTCCTGCCCGGGTTGTTGACTGCCTCACACACCAACACAACCACTATCCACAATAACTTCAAATACACACAGCCATAAAACCAGCACACACATTACGCAAACACTTACAGAAAACCATAAGCTTGAGCAGCAAAGCTGCTGGTCAGCACTACTTATGTATAAATCATTTGTCTTCACAGACAGAGAACATCAGAATAATTATATCATTCTTAAAATGTCAGAGCATTTCATTTCAGAAAGGAATTGAATACAAGAATGGGCATGCTTTTATCAGAAGGTGCAGAGTCCCAAGGAAAATGTGTGGAATCCTTTATAAGGGTCCCTATATGAACAAGCAAAGCACTGTAACTCAGCAGACATAATGGAAAAGACAGCCCATACCCAATCACCTAGTAGCTAGGATTTTAAACAAGGAACATTCATAATTGCCACAGTGAGTGTCTGAGCTAACTGGAACAGGCATTGTGCCTGGCATGACATTCTGAGTTATGGAATATGCAAGGCATCCAGCAAGGAAATATCGGAAATATATTAGCACAATGCTTGAAATAGCAAAGATAAAATTCCCATGAAAAAAAGTTAAGCACAATTAAAAATGACTCAATATAACGTAAGCGGAAATGTGGCAGGTGTGAGAACGGAAAACATAGGACAGATGAAGTCTGCCCAGCCATTAGAACCACGTACACTTTTATATGTAATATAAGTCTTCTTAGGTAACTAGTACCCAATCCCGAATATGGACAGGATACGTTGTAAGAATTTTCAATGGCCACTACTAGTTGATCTACTTGTATTAAAATCTAGACAGTTTGTTCAGAGAAAGGAAGTCGCATAATATGAGGCACTCTTCATCCACACAGAAGGATGGTCCATGCTTAAAGAGCTTGCAATCTAAGTTTTCATTGAAAAAAGGAGTCTAGAAAGAGAATGGTTTCAGAGTAACAGCCGTGTTAGTCTGTATTCGCAAAAAGAAAAGGAGTACTTGTGGTTAGTCTCTAAGGTGCCACAAGTACTCCTTTTCTTTTTAGAAAGAGAATGAATCAATTGAACTATGAAAATACAGAATAACAGGACTGACTGCAGACGTGTGTAACTGTAATGGACTTCACTTGTGGGGTGTGTTGCCTAGTGGTCGGGGATTAGGCCCTTCAACATGCCGAGGGCGGGGGGGCCTGATAGGGGAGCCCAGGCCTTCCTATTCCACCAACCTCTGGGCCAAGGCCACGTGAGGTCAACCCAAGGGTCTGACACCCAGAAATGCCTTAAGGCTGCCCTCTTTGGGCCACTTCCTAGCACCCTGCTATTGTCGAAAGTTCACAGTCTATTGCAGGAAACTATGAAGGGTGTCAGTTCACCTCTTGGCACCTCTTCACATCTGGATGTGGTAGCCCTCTCACTCTTGGGGCAGCGGCTGCCTCCTCTTGTGCCTTGGACCTCCAGACAGGTCAGTTCCAAATCTTTCCCTTTCCAGGGTAGGCCATAAACAAAGCACGGGGAATCAACACAAATAAACTGGGTTAGCGGTGAGAGGGGGAAATGCCTTCCTCTCTGAGTATAACAGAAGCACGTCTCCCGCGCATCCGCTCAAGGAGGAACCTTCAGGCGGTTGCTGAGGGAGAGATCCTGCCTTCCCCCTCAGCCCTTTTCTCAGGAGCTACAAGGTAAAGGTCTTTTCTCTTTCCCAGTCTGCCCACAAGTGGGCTGTTCTGCTCCCTCCTCTGTTCCAGTCTCTGCATCTCTTGCATGTGTGGCGGGGCAGGGATGGATGAGCCCAGAACAGCTCCTTAAGCCCTTGTTGCCCAGTGTGGGCTTTGTATACCCCATCACTGTAACTCAGAGTAGTTGGCCCAATGTAGAACAAGACAGGATTAAAGTTTGCATTGCTCAGCATACTCCTCCGCAGATTTTCTGGCTGAGAATTGATTTACCGCTTTTTACCAATGTCCAGAAGAATAATTCCATTTCATGTGTAAAATGTATGATTTTGACAATACCTTTGGAAACGTTCAGCGCAAAATCCATTCCTAGGACTAATTTGTATTTCATGGGTTGTACAGACCATATGACACATGAGGTTGCCTGTCATGTTGCCACTGCTTTTCCATGAAATATCTGTTTCTTTGATGTAGAAGTAATAGCAGCAGTGTATCTGAAGCTAGGTTATTCCACAGAGCAGAACCTTCATGTCAAGTCTTTCCAAGATCAAACACAAAAAGATTATTTATGGCCATGTATTTCCAGGGCTATTGGAATATGAGGCAATACATGTGTATTTCCTAACTACATCTTTCATTGGCTAGGGCTTTTGCGATTTATGACCAGTCTACAGTGAATTTTTCTGTACCTAGTTTTACGTACTTGATTTTCTCATGGCAAGGGGTGGAGCCAGTACTTATGGTGATAGTGGTTATTAACAGCCATCAGTATACACTTAAGTAATTCAAGTAAAGGTCATGATTAGGCATAACAAATATAGCGCGGAAGGGAGGGAGTCATTCACATCTGAGACTATAAAAAACTCTGCAGGCTACCTGTTGCAGTTAGTCAACTTAATGGCATAGTGTTATTTCTTAGGGCTCTTCTACTTTGGCCATGATGGAGTGTTGCAGGATGCTGTAGTGTTTAATTTCTTACAGAAACCAAGTTTAAGGTTCAGTGGTCCTTCCTTTTTCACATCTTTGGAAGATTATTCAGTTTACTTAACGATGAATTTCAACAGGAAGTTTTCATATTGTGGAGACACAAATTAAACAGTAAATGTCATAAAATTAGATAGGAAGCACACAAATTGAGTCCAGCAATGATTTATTATGCATATTTCAAATGGAAGTATTAAGGTCTGTTTGTAAATGAGGTAGGAAATTTTATAAACACCAAATGGTATGTTTGTAAAATTGTCACTGAAGATCCATTTATTGGTACTTTCTTTAAAGCTGCTTCATGGCAAAAAGTCTCAGTCTAGTCAAAGTGAATTAAAGGCATAATATGACACTTTTTTGAAATGTATATTATAAAACATATCAGAGTTAACTCTTCTCAAAGGCTGCTTAACCTTGCTTCAGAGTGATGCTGATGAGCAGAATTTTCACTTCAGTAGGTTTCTAGATAGGATATCTCTACATTATCTTCATATTTCAGCCAAAAGACCAACCAAATTATTAATATAATTTGCTTGACTAAATGGGCAAGCAAGCCAGAACAACATAGGAGTTCAGCAAGGCACAGTCTAATATACCCCAATGAACAATTTATAAAACAGTTTATTTAAAATAACAAGATCTATATTCTAGGTTTAAAGCTTGCTTGGATTTTCCAATTTGCAATAATTGTAAAACCAGGGAAATCTTCTTATCTTCATAACCTCCGTCAACTTGAAAAATAGCATATGTTAAACCTTTTTAGATACCAGCCTATGACTAACCTGTATTGTGAGGTCATTACTTTTATTGTAATAGCTTTTATTGCAAGAGACTTCCCCTGTCGTTAAAGTAACAAATGTTTGTCACCTTGTTGTGGGGTGATTAGCCTGGCAAAATCTGCTAAATACGATTATTACTCCCAAATGTGTTGTATGCTATTAGAAACTAATAGCAATATGAGTCTATGAATAATCAGGTTGAAGGAGAACCAGAACACATTGTAGAATAAAATCATAAAATAAAAATGAAGCACCAATCAAATGAGTTAGAATGGCACTAAAGTTGTCTTATATCTAGGGCCCTACCAAATTTACGATTGTGAATTTCATGATATCAGATATTTAAATCTGAAATGTCACAGTGTTGTAATTGTAGGGGCCCTGACCCAAAAAGGAGTTGTGGCGGGCTGGGTGGGGGAGGGGGCTTGCAAGGTTATTGTTGGGAGGGTTGCAGTACTGCTACCCTTACTTCTGCACTGCTGCTGGCAGTGTTGCTGCCTTCACAGCTGGGCTCCTGGCCAGCAGCTGCTGCTCTCTGACCACCCAGCTCTGAAAGCAGAGCTGTCGCCAGCAGCAGCGCAGAAGTAAGGGTGGCATGGTATTGCCACCCTTACTTCTGCACTGCTGCTGGCGGGGTGCTGCCTGCAGAGCTGTCCCGCCCAGTAGCCTCTGCTCTCTGGCTGCCTAGCTCCAAAGGCAGCGCAGAAGTAAGGTTGGCAATACTGCACCCCCCCAATATAACTTTGTGACCCTGCTGCAACTCCCTGTTGGGTCAGGACCCCCAATTTGAGAAAAGCTGGTCTCCCCCGTGAAATCTGTATAGTTAGGGTAAAAGCACACAAAAGGCCAGATTTCACAGTTTCTGACATGTTTTTCATGGCTGTGAATTTGGAAGGGCCCTACCTCTATCTGAGTCCTGGGGGGTAACATCAGAATTCCCTATGTTTTAAATCTGCTCTAAGGGGGTCTTTTCACTATCTGTGTCCCAAAATTATATTCTCCATCACAGTGAATTCTTAACTAGGCCCTGGTCTACACTAGGAGTTTAGGTCGAATTTAGCAGCGTTAAATCAATGTAAACCTGCACCCGTCCAACCGATGAAGCCCTTTTTTTCGATTTAAAGGGCTCTTAAAATCGATTTCCTTAATCCACCTGTGACAAGTGGATTAGCGCTTAAATCGGCCTTGCCGGGTCAAATTTGGGGTACTGTGGACGCAATTAGACGGTATTGGCCTCCGGGAGCTATCCCAGAGTGCTCTATTGTGACCGCTCTGGACAGCACTCTCAACTTAGATGCACTGGCTAGGTAGACAGGAAAAGGCCCGCAAACTTTTGAATTTCAATTTCCTGTTTGCATGGTCACCTGCAGCTTGCCACGCTGGCCAGAGCTCATCAGCAGAGGTGACCATGCAGAGCTCATCAGCAGAGGTGACCATGATGGAGTCCCAGAATCGCAAAAGAGCTCCAGCATGGACCGAACGGGAGGTACGGGATCTGATCGCTGTATGGGGAGAGGAATCCGTGCTATCAGAACTCCGTTCCAGTTTTCGAAATGTCAAAACATTTGTCAAAATCTCCCAGGGCATGAAGAACAGAGGCCATAACAGGGACCTGAAGCAATGCTGCGTGAAACTTAAGGAGCTGAGGCAAGCCTACCAGAAAACCAGAGAGGCAAACGGCCGCTCCGGGTCAGAGCCCCAAACATAGAATCATAGAATCATAGAATATCAGGGTTGGAAGGGACCCCAGAAGGTCATCTAGTCCAACCCCCTGCTCGAAGCAGGACCAATTCCCAGTTAAATCATCCCAGCCAGGGCTTTGTCAAGCCTGACCTTAAAAACCTCTAAGGAAGGAGATTCTACCACCTTCCTAGGTAACGCATTCCAGTGTTTCACCACCCTCTTAGTGAAAAAGTTTTTCCTAATATCCAATCTAAACCTCCCCCACTGCAACTTGAGACCATTACTCCTCGTTCTGTCATCTGCTACCATTGAGAACAGTCTAGAGCCATCCTCTTTGGAACCCCCTTTCAGGTAGTTGAAAGCAGCTATCAAATCCCCCCTCATTCTTCTCTTCTGCAGGCTAAACAATCCCAGCTTCCTCAGCCTCTCCTCATAAGTCATGTGTTCTAGACCCCTAATCATTTTTGTTGCCCTTCGCTGGACTCTCTCCAATTTATCCACATCCTTCTTGTAGTGTGGGGCCCAAAACTGGACACAGTACTCCAGATGAGGCCTCACCAATGTCGAATAGAGGGGAACGATCACGTCCCTCAATCTGCTCGCTATGCCCCTACTTATACATCCCAAAATGCCATTGGCCTTCTTGGCAACAAGGGCACACTGCTGACTCATATCCAGCTTCTCGTCCACTGTCACCCCTAGGTCCTTTTCCGCAGAACTGCTGCCGAGCCATTTGGTCCCTAGTCTGTAGCGGTGCATTGGATTCTTCCATCCTAAGTGCAGGACCCTGCACTTATCCTTATTGAACCTCATCAGATTTCTTTTGGCCCAATCCTCCAATTTGTCTAGGTCCTTCTGTATCCTATCCCTCCCCTCCAGCGTATCTACCACTCCTCCCAGTTTAGTATCGTCCGCAAATTTGCTGAGAGTGCAATCCACACCATCCTCCAGATCATTTATGAAGATATTGAACAAAACCGGCCCCAGGACCGACCCTTGGGGCACTCCACTTGATACCGGCTGCCAACCAGACATGGAGCCATTGATCACTACCCATTGAGCCCGACAATCTAGCCAGCTTTCTATCCACCTTATAGTGCATTCATCCAGCCCATACTTCCTCAACTTGCTGACAAGAACATCGTGGGAGACCATGTCAAAAGCTTTGCTAAAGTCAAGAAACAATACATCCACTGCTTTCCCTTCATCCACAGAACCAGTAATCTCATCATAAAAGGCGATTAGATTAGTCAGGCATGACCTTCCCTTGGTGAATCAATGCTGGCTGTTCCTGATCACTTTCCTCTCATGCAAGTGCTTCAGGATTGATTCTTTGAGGACCTGCTCCATGATTTTTCCAGGGACTGAGGTGAGGCTGACTGGCCTGTAGTTCCCAGGATCCTCCTTCTTCCCTTTTTTAAAGATTGGCACTACATTAGCCTTTTTCCAGTCATCCGGGACTTCCCTGGTTCACCACAAGTTTTCAAAGATAATGGCCAATGGCTCTGCAATCACAGCCGCCAATTCCTTCAGCACTCTCGGATGCAACTCGTCCAGCCCCATGGACTTGTGCACGTCCAGCTTTTCTGAATAGTCCCTAACCACCTCTATCTCCACAGAGGGCTGGCCATCTCTTCCCCATTTTGTGATGCCCAGCGCAGCAGTCTGGGAGCTGACCTTGTTAGTGAAAACAGAGGCAAAAAAAGCATTGAGTACATTAGCTTTTTCCACATCCTCTGTCACTAGGTTGCCTCCCTCATTCATTAAGGGGCCCACACTTTCCTTGGCTTTCTTCTTGTTGCCAACATACCTCTGCTTCTATGATGAGCTGCATGCTATTTTAGGGGGTTCAGCCACCACTACCCCAGCCGTGTTGTTTGACTCCTTCAATGGAGATGGAGGCAACACGGAAGCAGGTTTTGGGGACGAAGAAGATGATGATGTTGAAGTTGTAGATAGCTCACAGCAAGCAAGCGGAGAAACTGGTTTTCCCAACAGCCAGGAACTGTTTCTCACCCTGGACCTGGAGGCAGTCCCCCCCCCGGACCCCCCTCAAGGCTGCCTCCCGGACCCGCCAGGCAGAGAAGGGACCTCTGGTGAGTGTACCTTTTAAAATGCTATACATGGTTTAAAAGCAAGCATGTTTAATGATTAATTTGCCCTGGCATTTGCAGCTCTCCCAGATGTACTCCCAAAGCCTTTGCAAAAGGTTTCTGGGGAGGGCAGCCTTATTCCACCCACCATGGTAGAACACTTTACCACTCCAGACCAGTAGCATGTACTCAGGAATCATTGTAGAAAAAGCATTGCAGTGTATGTTTGCTGGCGTTCAAACAACATCCGTTCTTTATCTCTCTGTGTTATCCTCAGGAGAGTGATATCATTCATGGTCACCTGGTTGAAATAGGGTGCTTTTCTTAAGGGGACATTCAGAGGTGCCCGTTCCTGCTGGGCTGTTTGCCTGTGGCTGAACAGAAATGTTCCCCGCTGTTAGCTGGGGGGGGAGGGGTGAGGGGCTAGCCATGTGGTGGGGGAGGGGGCAAAATGCGACCTTGGAATGAAAGCACATGTGCTGTGTATGTAATGTTAACAGCAAGGTTTACCGTGAAAGAGTGTAGCCATTGTTCTAGAAAATGTGTCTTTTTAAATACCACTGCCTCTTTTTTTTCTCCACCAGCTGTATGTGTTTCAATGATCACAGGATCTTGTCCTTCCCAGAGGCTAGTGAAGATTAGAAGGTGAAAAAAACGCACTCATGATGAAATGTTCTCTGAGCTCATGGAGTCCCCCCACACTGACATAGCACAGATGACTGCGTGGAGGCAGACAATGTCAGAGTGCAGGAAAGCACAATATGACCGGGAGGAGAGGTGGCGGGCTGAAGAGAGTAAGTGGCAGGCTGAAGAGAGTAAGTGGTGGGCTGAAGAGAGGGCTGAAGCTCAAATGTGGTGGCAGCATGATGAAAGGAGGCAGGATTCAATGCTGAAGCTGCTGGAGGATCAAACCAATATGCTCCAGCATATGGTTGAGCTGCAGGAAAGGCAGCAGGAGCACAGACCGCCACTACAGCCCCTGTGTAACCAACCGCCCTCCTCCTCAAGTTCCATAGCCTCCTCACCCAGATGCTCAAGAACGCGGTGGGGGGCCTCCAGCCACCCGGCCACTTCACCCCAGAGGATTGCCCAAGCAACAGAAGGCTGGCATTCAATAAGTTTTAAAGTTTTAAACTTTTAATGTGCTGTGTGGCCTTGTCCTTCCCTCCTCCACCACCCCTCCTGGTGCTTCTCTCCTCCACCACCCCTCCTGGGCTACCTTGGTAGTTATCCCCCTATTTGTTTGATGAATTAATAAAGAATGCATGAATGTGAAGCAACAATGACTTTATTGCCTCTGACAGTGGTGATCGAAGGGAGGAGGGCAGGGTGGTTAGCTTACAGGGAAGTAGAGTGAACCAAGGGGCGGTGGGTTTCATCATGGAGAAACAAACAGAACTTTCACACCGTAGCCTGTCCAGTCATGAAACCGGTTTTCAAAGCTTCTCTGATGCACACCGCGCCCTCCTGTGCTCTTCTAACTGCCCTGGTGTCTGGCTGCGCGTAACCAGCAGCCAGGCAATTTGCCTCAACCTCCCACTCCTCCATAAACGTCTCCCCCTTACTCTCACAAATATTGTGGAGCGCACAGCAAGCAGTAATAACAGTGGGAATATTGGTTTCGCTGAGGTCTAATTGAGTCAGTAAACTGCGCCAGCGCGCTTTTAAATGTCCAAATGCACATTCTACCACCATTCTGCACTTGCTCAGCCTGTAGTTGAACAGCTCCTGACTACTGCCTGTGTATGGCTTCATGAGCCATGGCATTCAGGGGTAGGCTGGGTCCCCAAGGGTAATTATAGGCATTTCAACATCCCCAATGGTTATTTTCTGGTCTGGGAATAAAGTCCCTTCTTACAGCTTTTGAAACAGACCAGAGTTCCTGAAGATGTGAGCATCATGTACCTTTCCCGGCCATCCCACGTTGGTGTTGGTGAAACGTCACTTGTGATCCACCAGTGCTTGCAGCACTATTGAAAAGTACCCCTTGTGGTTTATGTACTCGCCGGCTTGGTGCTCCGGTGCCAAGATAGGGATATGGGTTCCGTCTATGGCCCCACCACAGTTAGGGAATCCCATTGCAGCAAAGCCATCCACTATGACCTGCACATTTCCCAGGGTCACTACCCTTGATATCAGCAGATCTTTGATTGCATTGGCTACTTGCATCACAGCAGCCCCCACAGTAGATTTGCCCACTCCAAATTGATACCCGACTGACCGGTAGCTGTCTGGCGTTGCAAGCTTCCACAGGGCGATTGCCACTCGCTTCTCAACTGTGAGGGCTACTCTCATCTTGGTATTCTTGCGCCTCAGGGCAGGGGAAAGCAAGTCACAAAGTTCCATAAAACTGCCCTTACACATGCGAAAGTTTCGCAACCACTGGGAATCGTCCCAGACCCACAACACTATGCAGTCCCACCAGTCTGTGCTTGTTTCCCGAGCCCAGAATCGGAGTCCCACCGCATGAACCTGGCCCATTAGCACCATGATGCCCACATTGCCAGGGCCCCTGCTTTGAGAGAAGTCTGTGTCCATGTCCTCATCACTCACGTTACCGCGCTGACGTCGCCTACTAGCCCGGTATCGCTTTGCCAGGTTCTGGTGCTGCATATACTGCTGGATAATGCGCATGGTGTTTAATGTGCTCCTAATTGCCAAAGTGATCTGAGCGGGCTCCATGCTTGCTGTGGTATGGCGTCTGCACAGAAAAAAGGCGCAGAACGGATTGTCTGCCGTTGCCCTGATGGAGGGAGGGGCGACTGACGACTTGGCTTACAGGGAATTAAAATCAACAAAGGGGGTGGCTTTGCGAGAGACTGAATGGCCCCCTCAAGGATAGAACTCAAAACCTCAAGGATAGAACTCAAAACTGGGTCTGGCAGGCCGTTGATTTCACAGAGGGAAGGAGGAGAAAATGAATACAAAACAAATCTGGTTTATTTCTTGTTTTGAGCCACTTCATCTATCTTTATACATCTTGCTGGCAGCAGACTGTGCAGTACGACCGCTAGCCGTCATCATCTCCTGGGTGCTCGGCAGAAGACGGTGCAGTATGACGACTAGCCATCATCTTCTGCTGGCTGGAGGTTAAAAGACAGTGCACTGCCGGTAGGACTGAATTGCCACGAGACAAAACTTAAAAGGGAAATGACGTGGCTGAGTCACTCCCATGTTTGCCCAGGTGCCCGATTAAAAGAGCACCCAGGACAACGTCAATGACGGCTACCAGTCATACTGCACTGTCTGCTGCCAAAAGGCAATTAACTGCTGCTGTGTAGCAATGCAGTACCACATCTGCCAGCACCCAGGAGACATACGGTGACGGTTTGCTGAGTGGGCTCCATGCTTGCCGTGGTATGGCGTCTGCACAGGTAACTCAAGAAAAAAGGTGCAAAATGATTGTCTGCCCTTGCTTTCACGGAGGGAGGGAGGGAGGGAACGGGGACCTGACGCTATGTATCCAGAACCACCTGCGACAATGTTTTAGCCCCATCAGGCACTGGGATTTCTACCCAGAATTCAGATGGGCAGCGGAGACTGCGGGAACTGTGGGATAGCCACCCACAGTGCAATGCTCCAGAAGTCGATGGTTGCCTCGGTACTGTGGACACACTCCGTCGACTACATGCACTTAGAGCACTTGTGTGGGGACACACACAATCAACTGTATAAAACTGCTTTCTACAAAACCGACTTCTATAAATTCAACCTAATTTCGTAGTGTAGACATACCCTAGGTGAGCTATATCAGAAATACCTCAACCTAATGGTAAACGATTGCTTTCTGGAAACATCTACCATTTTTTTCCCCTTTTGTCCTTGGTCCCAAATCTGGGAGGATATGTATTATATTTCCCCTATATTCCTTACACATGTTGTATCCACATATTGACTTTTGTCTTATATTTAGATTGAAGCTCTTCAGCTCATGTTTTTGTCATGTCTGTATACTGTGCTTAGCACAATAGGGCCCTAATTGTTGGTTGGTGCCTTTAGACATTACCGCAATACAAATAAATAATAATATTCCAGCTCTCTTTTCCTTATGGGCATGGGACTGAATATTTTTCTTTCTTTCAATTCAGATACAATATTTGGATGAGCACCATGACAGGGTTTTTACAGTATTTTTTAAAACAAAGATTGACAAATAGATTAACTATATGTATGCCGGGTCAATCTATCCAACAAGTCATCAGCTGGAATGCTCTGTGAATAGCCATTATGTTTTGTCTGAAGACCTAGAACTATAATATCTGAGCTGCTTTCGCCCTAACAAAATTAGGAAAAGTTAGAACTCTGTGATCCCTTCAAAATATTGTGTGGTCTTGCCTAACAAAGCATATAATACAGACAAGGTCAGTTGGAAAAGGACAATTCTAAAATGTACTTCATAATTGTATAATTTATTTTATTTGGCTCTACAATGTGCTGGAAGCTTAGTCTGCCTGGACCATCCGCTTAAGTTGGATCACGTACTGGGCCATTAATCTTCTAATACAAATGATTTATTTGCAGCCTCTTTTGGGATTGATGTGGGATGGGTGGAAGCTTTTATCAATGGAGAGGGAAATAATCCTCAGCACTTCAAATGCTTCATACGTGTAGAATATAAGCAAATATTTATTAACTGTTAGGAAATGGCAAACATTCAGTAACTCTTATGAACCATATATATGAATATTTTGTTAGCACTCTCCAAGAGTTCCATTTTCCATCTCAGCTGAATAGGATTTCTCTCTTGAGGGAAATTACAATGGTGATAGACTGGAAATCAGTAAAGTTCAAACTAGAAAAAAGATACAAAATGTTAACAGTGAGAATAACCATTGGAACAACTTCCCAAGGGATGTAGTAAATTTTCTGTCACTTTAAATCAAGTTTAATTGTTTTTCTGGAAAGCATGTTAAAATTTGAGTAGAAACTATTGAGTATGATGCAGGAATCACATAGTGAAAATCTGTGTTTTCAGTGGTGAAGGTTAGAATAAATGTTCAGAATAGCCCCCCGACCCGAAAATTTATGAGCCTGATTCTCATTTACACTAAGGTTCCTTTACACCGCTGTTACAGTGCATGTATGGCTGTATGAGTCTTTACTCCATATAGTAGAGTAATAGTAATTCCTATTCCTCTGGGCAACACTGGCTGGTGTGTATTCAAGAAGTATGCTGGTCAGCCCACAGCAGGCCGTTCATTTCCGATCCCCACAGGGCTAGTACACAACAACAATTTATGGAGATGAGCAGTTATGATAAAGTCAGACTAACTGAAGATTGTACCAAAAGCACAAGGCAATGTGTGTAGTTATTCTACTTGTCATATATACATATTCACACATGTGTATGGATATATGCACATACACACCATCAGCTTGAAGCATATACATATCTTGGGGGTAGGTTATGAACAGTGACAATTGGAAATACTTAGGGGAAGAGTTAAGGTTCTGGGTGGTTAACTGCATAACATTACTGTTATATGTAATTTATTATCTAGAATACAGTTAAAGGAGAGAATACATTTTCTATGAGGGAGGTATTTACTAAAGATGAATTTCATCTTAAAAATAGAGGTAAATATAATGATATGAAAAGTACTTCTAAAAGCCAGGAAATGCAAAGGTATGATGCTGGGTCAGTGCAACTGATGCTGGGCTAATACTAGATAGCTGGAATTACAGTATTTGAGATTAATTCAATCATAGAATCATAGAAGTGGAAGGGACCTCGAGAGGTCATCTAGTCCAGTCCTCTGCACTCAAAACAGGACTAAGTATTATCTAGTATTATCAATGATGCCTTCTGACCTCTTTGGTGTAGCTCTGCTTAACACTTTTATGAATAACCATTATTAAGGCTTTAGGCAGCCTTAGTGGTTAAGGAAAGTTGCAATTAAGTGTTATATAACCTTATTCCAGGAGACCATTAATCACTGCTCATTTTCTCCCTGTGAAGAATCCAAGGGTCTACACAAAGGGCAATGTAGTACATGGGATCAGTGGCAGAAAGGTGTCTGTTTTAAGCCTGTGTCACATTTACAAAGACTCGGCTTCTGCTGAAGTTTTTCTGTTCAATGAAAGTAAAAAGCTGTTCACTTTTTTCCTAATTAAAAGCATGAACAGAGGAAAGGTTTTTTTTTTTTTTGGCAGAAAGTTCAAGCAGTAGAACAGGGTGGAATTAGGAGAAGGTGTCTAACCATCAGAGGAGTAAGGCTCTGAAACAGCCTGTCGATAGGAGCAGCGGAGCAAACATCCTAACTGATTTTAAGATGGAGCTGCATTTGTGAATGGGAAATTATGAAGGGGTTGCCTGTGACCTTAGAAGAGTGGACTTGATGGCCAGGAGGTCCCTCCCAGTCCTATGTAAAATCAGTTCTGATCAATTTAGATGTTAGGCAAGACTACACCGTAGGCTCCAAGCCATGAGTCTTTCGTGCTGCATCCACTAAATTTTAATTCTTCACATTATAATCTTTGCTTTTTTAGTGAACATTGCATTCGTATCAACCAGTATAAAATGATGTGCATAGCTAGTCTAGGCAAATACCTGCTTGTATTACTGTCCCTTCCTTCTCTTATCATTAACCAAGATTGTGAGCATGCCGCAGTAGGGACTGCCCTCTACTACTTGTTCGTAAAGCACCTGCTGCAATGAGGCGTGATCCTACATCGAGAGGAGTAAATCTATTTACTTACCAATTCTGTGCTACAGAATTCTTCTAGCTGACTTACAATACTGGTAAGACAATGAAGTCATAACCTTGTGAGAGACTACAGCTAGATTCTTCTATAGAAACCCTCTAAATAGTAAAAGTAGAAATAATCAGATTTTCTCTCTCTCTCTCAGGAATGGCAGGCATGCACACCAGTTTCACATTTTTTGTTACTGAATAACACTCCAAAGATAAACTCTTACAGAACAGCAGTTACAATGTGCCCTAGGTAGGCTAACATCACTAACTAGAGGCATATTTTCCTTTAAAATGAAAAATATAACAGCGCCTAAACTCCAAGATATATGTATTTAAACCTCACAGAATAATTACAGGGGTTGGTACATCGGACAGTCTGCTTTCATGTAGGCTTACCCACGGTATTATGTTGACAAATAGATGAAACATTTAGTTGCACAACATAACAAGTTGTTTCAGCATGCACAATACCGAGCATGTACACAACTTTAAATAAGAGGCTGACAATTACTGTAGCTGTTAGGCTCACACGGTGTCTTTGGTTCAATGGTGTAATACAATTCACAAAGACATTTGGCCTCCAGTCTGCGATTCCTCCTTTTATGGTGTTTTCCCACTCACTCCCACTAACTTCTGTAAAATTATAGGAAACTGTACTGAGATCCAACCCAGAGATTCAGTGTGGGTTCCCCTAGCAGCTCTATCTTCTCCCTGCAGGGCTGGGATGGATCTGACTGGTGATGCTCAAATCAGCTGCCAGTTTTGTACCCCTACAAGAACTCACTACTGATTGGTCAGCAGCTTCCAGCTTCTAATTGAGGGTGTTGGTGTGTACATGCAAGAATGTCTACCCTTAATGAAGACTTCTATGCTAGCTTGAAAACAGCTACTGAGCATGGCTAACAACTTCCTGCACTCCTCGAGTGAGCTGAAATACCAACTGAGTTTGCAGTCACTAAGCCTTTATACTGTCCCCTGGGCTGGGAATGTTACCATATCACCTCTGAATAAGTAGAAACAGCAGCTGCAATTATATCAAAGTTTTTGGCTGACATCCAGAAAATAAAAGAGGAAAAAAGGGGAGATGAGTTACGCTATCATTATCTTTTTATTTATATTTTGAAAGTGTAACATGTAAGTTCTAGAACATTTAATTTACTGTAAATAGCACAAAGTAATCACAAATTATCTATATGCAATTGACGAGAATGAATATCCCAAATACACATCTGTTTGCCAACAGATTTACATGCTGGCATATAGATTTCCCTTCTGTGATGGAGGGTTGCCCATAATTCCAGTTCCTTGGCAAAAGGAAAAATAATTGCTCAGACAGGCTTAACAAGAACCTTCACAAAACCAAGAACATCCAAGATGGTCTAATCATTGTTTCAGACATCTTCTCTTCCTCAGTAGACCATCTCTAGAAGGTGGAGAATGAAACTGTCTTACCAAAACCTGTTGTCTATGTAACTGCAGAAACGTGACTTGGAAAGTGGAGGAAGCTGCCCTGGATCAGTTGAAGCAAATCTGGACATGAAAGCAGAGACAGATGTAGTAGCTTGATAGGCAGGTCTTGGGCATATCAGAGAGATCTCTAAATATAGGAGACAGCTTCCTTCTGTATTGTAAAAGAAGCTGCCCTCTGACCAAAGAGTGGTCTGAGGAGGGATTATTTTGAAAGGATATAAGCAGTTTACATTCCCTTTTTCCTCATACCTAAACTGAGAATGCCTCATGAAAAATATAATTCCAGATAAGTTAAACCATTTCTTTGGTTTTAATTCCATTTTCCTCTGTTTTTAATAAATCCTATTTTCATCAAGATTACTTCTCTATGGATAATTTTACAGTGAAATCTCCCATAATGAGAGAACACACCATACCATAACCTCTAAGGAGAGCTGCAGATGGGTAAATAGTTTCTTACTCAGTCTCGGTCAAGGGGTATAGACAAAGGTATCTAGTCCCAGTGAGTTGTGCTGCCATCAGATTGCCAAAGGGAAGAGAAAGTGAAAGAACAAAACCACAATGAGTGTTGGTGAGAGGGTGTCAGTCACATCTTTGTTGGCCCTTATGAAAGAACTGTATAACACTGACTGTGTATGAACTTACACATGATACTCAGCATTATGGAAACAGCCTTTGCAAATGCACTGTATGAAAGCTAGGGATAATAGGTCTTTGATATTAGTTATTTGAGGTTGGAGAATTGCCTCAATACAGTCTGCCCCTCCTGATTGTTCTGCAACAGTTGTTTCACTTGGGTGCATTTTGGCAATGGGACATGGCCCATACCTTTGATTTCCCATGCCCAAATGAAGGGAATTATTTCATTGCCCAAAAGACAGAAATCCTAAGGCACAGGCCCAAACACAACAATACTTGCAAGGGGGTTCAGTGGTATTGGTGTCTTGAAAGCGTCAGAGCAATAATCATTTTATAATAAATGGTCAGATTGGAAATAAGAATTATTAATTGAAATTTAAATAGAGATTTGAATTTATTTTTCCCTATGGCACAAATGAATATTTTTCATCCTGAAAAAAAGGAGAGTGGAGGAAGTTTATGTATGTTTGTCATTTTCCCATACGAAGGAGATTTAGACTAAAATCAGTTCAACTTCATGTCAAATTTACTTCCCCCATGCTGGTAAGGTCAGCTGGGTTGCATTTTCTGTACAATAAGTACTGTTACAGTTCAGGGTAACTGCACCTATATTCCCCCTTCATGGTCCCTCAAGGGCACCAATTTAAAGTTTGCTGGCTCCTAGTTATCAATTCTCTTGTGCAGAAACAAGTGTCACACTCCCTTCTGACCAGGGGCTTTAAGGCTACACAGCTCCTTGCCTTATACTGTGATATTAGACTGCCTAAAAGACTGGTGCCTGCACTTTGCTTTTTCTCCGAGGTCTATAACCAGTTTATTGGATACACATAACTTACCACATACCCCTTTCTAAGCAGGCACACTTCTTCTTAAGGTAAACACATTACAGAGAAAACATATTAAAATAATAAAAATCTACAGACATGCTAAAAGGCTTACCAGAGGTCAGCCCCAACTCCAGCCTAGGGCTTTGAAAAAAATCCAGAACTGGGTTTTCCCCATATTTACAAGTTCATCCATCTCAGAGCCAGAGCCTGAAAAAAGTCTGGGTAGATCAGCTGTTTCATTATACTTTATTCTTTGATCTTGGTCTTCCGTAACAGGTAATCAGCAGATAACTCTCTTCACAGGGCATAGCTTGAAAAGGCTGCGGTTTTGCATAACTGGAGTTGGGTAATTTGCATTATCTTCTCCCACTGGATTCTCCAGGAAATCCATTTAACACTTTGTGACAGATATGGCAATTTCCTGCCATATCTTTGAAAAATCTTATCGAATTAAGTATAAGTATCTTTGGGGTCCATTGTACTAAATGCAAAGTTTATGTATTATTGTGGGCCGGGATTGCATGTCACCTGTATGGGAAAGAGGTGCTGTAAGGTCTGCATGATTTAAGAACTATATTGAACAATATGCCAGAAAAGAGTGGACTTTTGGGAAAATATGTGTTAGGTGGATTTCCTGGGAAATATCTAGGTGAAGGTGACTGCAAGATCCCCACCTCCAGTTATGCAAGCACCCAGCCTTTGGAAGTTCTGCCCCAACAAGTGGGCCTTCTGTCTGCTGATCACCTGTCACAGGAGGCCAACCTTAAAGCTCCAAGACATGGAAATGGAAAGACTTGGTGGTTCTAGTTCTGAATTTGAGGAAGTTATGAACTTTTAACCAGGGGACAATCCAGTTGTGAGTTTTGAAGGATTGATACCTACCAGAACCCAAGGTTGGAGTTGGAATGACCTCTAGTAAGATTTTTAGCATGTGTGTATGTTCTTTTTTTGTTGTGAATGTTTTTTTCTGTAATGCTTTCACCTTAAGAATAACTGTGCTTGCTTATAGAGAGGTGCGTGGTAAATTGTAACTGCTAGAAATTCCAGTGGTTCATAGCCTTTGGAGAGAAAACAAAGTGCAGATGCTGGCCTGTTTAGGCAGTCTGGCTTGCTGGGGATATCACAGTGTAGGCAAGGAACTGTGCAGCCTGAAAAATCTTGTCAGAAAAGAGAATGACACAGGTCTCCCCAACAAGAGGGGTGATGGCCAAAGAGCTGGAGTCTAGAGTGGGTGCCCTTACTGGTTCACGAGAGGGAAATACAGGTGCAGTTGCCCTAAATGTGACACACTTATTGTCCCCAAAGTCTTTACTTGTCTAGCACACTTTCAGCATCATCTTTTGAACTTCCAGGTTTTGAATCTGTCACATCTTCCCTGTGGAGAGGATACATGCAAGCCCGACACAATAATACATACATTTATTACAGTAAGGTCTTTCAAGGATATTGAAGGAAATTACTGTATCTGTCACGTTTCAGAGTAACAGCCGTGTTAGTCTGTATTCGCAGAAAGAAAAGGAGTACTTGTGGCACCTTAGAGACTAACGAATTTATTTGAGCATGAGCTTTCGTGAGCTACAGCTCACTTCATCAGATGCATACCGTGGAAACTGCAGCAGACTCTATATATACACCTCTGTGTATATATAGAGTCTGCTGCAGTTTCCACGGTATGCATCTGATGAAGTGAGCTGTAGCTCACGAAAGCTCATGCTCAAATAAATTCGTTAGTCTCTAAGGTGCCACAAGTACTCCTTTTCTTTCTGTATCTGTCACATCTCCCAACTATAGAAGTGGGCATAACTAGCATGCTTGACTGGCATCCAAGGGGAACCCATTGATTTATTTTCTGGAAAGATTTATTCCCTGGATGGTGTTTCTCCCATGACCTTCCATAATTTCACATTACAAATATTTAGATAATAAACATTCTGCAAGTAAGCCAGCACACATCATTTAAAAATCTGTTCAGAGCCGTTTAACAACCATCCCATATAATTTCTCTCCTTAGAACATATGAGCTGAGCTCTCACATGCTCCTTCTTATCTTTATTTGAGCATAAGCTTTTGTGAGCTACAGCTCACTTCATTGGATGCATTCAGTGGAAAATACAGTGGGGAGATTTATATACATAGAGAACATGAAACAATGGGTGTTACCATACACACTGTAATGAGAGTGATCACTGAAGGTGAGCTATTACCAGCAGGAGAGCGGGGGTGGGGGAGAACCTTTTGTAGTGATAATCAAGGTGGGCCATTTCCAGCAGTTGACAAGAACATCTGAGGAACAGTGGGGAGTGAGGGAGAATAAACATGGGGAAATAGTTTTACTTTGTCTAATGACCCATACAATCCCAGTCTCTATTCAAGCCTAAGTTAATTGTATCCAGTTTGCAAATTAATTCCAATTCAGCAGTCTCTCATTGGAGTCTGTTTTTGAAGTTTTTTTGTTGAAGAATTGCAACGTTTAGGTCTGTAATCGAGTGACCAAAGAGACTGAAATGTTCTCCGACTGGCTTTTGAATGTTATAATTCTTGACATCTGATTTGTGTCCATTTATTCTTTTACGTAGAGACTGTCCAGTTTGACCAATGTACATGGCAGAGGGGCATTGCTGGCATATGGTGGCACATATCACATTGGTAGATGTGCAGGTGAACAAGCCTCTGATAGTGTGGCTGATGTGATTGGGCCCTGTGATGGTGTCCCCTGAAAAGATATCATCAAGGATCTACAACTGATCGTGAAGGACGACCCATCACTCTCACAGATCTTGGGACACAGGCCAGTCCTTGCTTACAGACAGCCCCCCAACCTGAAGCAAATACACAAGCAACCACACACCACACAACAAGAACACTAACCCAGGAACCTATCCTTGCAACAAAGCCTGTTGGCAACTGTGTCCACATATCTATTCAGGGGACACCATCATAGGGCCTAATCACATCAGCCACACTATCAGAGGCTCGTTCACCTGCGCATCTACCAATGTGATATATGCCATCACGTGCCAGTAATGCCCCTCTGCCATGTACATTGGTCAAACTGGACAGTCTCTACGTAAAAGAATAAATGGACACAAATCAGACGTCAAGAATTATAACATTCAAAAACCAGTCGGAGAACACTTCAATCTCTTTGGTCACTCGATTACAGACCTAAAAGTTGCAATTCTTCAACAAAAAAACTTCAAAAAACAGACTCCAGCAAGAGACTGCTGAATTGGAATTAATTTGAAAACTGGATACAATTAATTTAGGCTTGAATAGAGAGTGGGAGTGAATGGGTCATTAGACAAAGTAAAACTATTTCCCCATGTTTATTCCTCCCCATGCCCCACTGTTCCTCAGACGTTCTTGTCAATTGCTGGAAATGGCCCACCTTGATTATCACTACAAAAGGTCCGCCCCTCGCCTTCCCCTCCCCCCCACTCTCCTGCTTGTAATAGCTCACCTTACCTGATCACTCTCGTTACAGTGTGTGTGGTAACACCCATTGTTTCATGTTCTCTATGTATATAAATCTCCCCACTGTATTTTCCACTGAATGCATCCGATGAAGTGAGCTGTAGCTCACAAAAGCTTATGCTCAAATAAATTGGTTAGTCTCTAAGGTGCCACAAGTATTCCTTTTCTTTTTGCGGATACAGACTAACACGGCTGCTACTCTGAAACCTTCTTATCTTTATTACTCCAAAACTTTTAGGTATGCACTCGCAATGTGGTCCTCTGATTCCCATCCAGTTTCGGGGAGTGTCCCTTTGTGCCTCCAGGGGCCAGTTGCCCCAATGATGGGTTGATCTTCCCCACTCACCCTGGAAATAGTATAAGCAGCAGTTCTTTCAACCAAAGGGAGAAATAAGGTTAGGCTGCATCCCTGTGAAGCGACTCTCAACCATGCACTGCTTTCAACAGCATACAGTCAGGCAAGGAAGATACTTAAAACCTTCCCATAGCCAAATTTTTTTCTCTGCCCCATCCCTCTCAGGGGTCAGGCTAGGGGACTCCTGATGCTAACCTCAGCTTCTCTTGTGGGAGGGGGAGGAGTATTGATCCCTCACCCCACTGCAGTGGCCTTTTGTTCCCCCACACAGAGTCAAGGTAACTGAATTTCCTCTGCCACCCAACTCAGTGTCTTTTACATTTTCATGGACCAACAAGCTGGCAGACTGTGAGACGATGTCCCGCTCCTTCCTGACTGTAGTTTCCTATCTCATTTCCCAAGCAGCTGTCATACACTTTATTTGGGCATTTCCCACTCTGGGGTAGATGTCAAATTTTCACTGCAGCTGCCTCAGTGTTCCTACTTTTGGCTGGAGAGACTGCCATCACCATGCTCTGAACTGCCCCTGGTTCCCTGGCAAGGGTAGCAGAGAGCTTATTTCCCTAGCCTGAGCTTCAGGACTCAGAGAATTTCCCTTTAAATCAGTAGTTCTCTTCACCCTCCTCTCCTCAGGTATTTGTTTACATATAATTGGCAAGGAAACTTGATTCATCTTGGACACTGGCAACAGGGACCAACACCTGTCCTCTCTGTCAGGTACACCATTTACACTTTGGTTAATGCAGTCCCTTGCAGGGCTGGCACTGACTGAGGAATCTGATTCACTTCTGAAGCTTCTGCAGCCATACTGCCATTCCCTAAGAGCAAAGAATATGGACTATATGATAACACCTCTACAACCAGTCCCCTGATCCTTCCTGGGTCTGCATGGAAATTTGTGCTGGGGGTATAATGAAGCCTTTTATACCAGGAACTTCAACCCAGATTTCATACACCGGGAGCATTTGATGGGGTTTCATGACATAGGGCTTATCTGTAGTCTCAGCAGTCCCACTATCTCTCCATCCAGTGAACATCTCCCCGTTAACTATCACCTTCCACTCCCACTGGTGAACCAATGTGTCTGCACCCAGGAGGGTGCAGCATGATGTGTGGGCAGTGATTAGCAGTGTGAATGGCTTAGCATGAACATTGTATGTGAGTGGCAGACTGGCTGTGCGACTCCCTCCCTTCCTCCGGAGATTTATTTACATACTTAACTCTGTGAGGTTATGGTGCAGCTGGCACTTCCAGCACTGGATTGGGCCTCAGTGGGCAATCCCAGTCAAAGTGACTCCTCTGGCCACACATGAAACACTGCTTTTTCCTACCTGTCCCAGGACTTCTGAAAGGTGTTTTCTCTCCCTCTCGTGTGAGGGGTTTGGATTGGGGCCCATCCCTATCTTCTGATCTCATTCTCTTCCTATTAGTTTTTTTTTAATCAAACCCAGGTCAACTATACACACAATGGTCAGCCCATTACCGAGGTGTGGTTTACATCTCTGAGACTTTTGTCTGCTAACCATGATTTTAGGTTAGGTTTTAGGCAGAGTTTATAGAATTATTGTATACCCATTAATCTGTAGGCCTCATCGATAGTGGTAAATCCTAGCTGGTTCCTCATTTTCGTACACAACCCCTACTTTGAGTTGAAATCATCAGCCTAGGTCATGTTCCCCTTTTTTCTGAACTCCCCAAAACCTTCTCCTAAACACCTTGTTAATATTGCTCATAATAGTTATAGTCCTCTGTCCATAACAGTGAAAATGTCCAAGGCCTTTCTCCCTGACAATAGTGGAGCCACCTTTTGGTTAGCAAGTGTTAGCATGTACACGTGCCCCACCTTGTTCAATTCACACCCCTATTTCAAAAGTATTTAGAAACACAATCATGTCATCCCCCTCTCTAAAGTGAGAAAGTAATATGGAGTCTTTAATACCTTTTGGGACAGGTACCTGGGGTCTGGCTTCACCTACAGAACTATGGTTCTGCTAGACCAATTTCTGCATCTTGAGCTGATGTTGTCAGACCTGGTCCTGATGGTGCTCTCTCTCTCTCTCTATCTCAAGCTGATATTGACTATCCTGTTCCTTCTTTCTTGGTCGTCCTGGTGCTCCCAGTCCATTCTCTCTTGCTCATGATCTGCAAGCTGCTGGATTTCCAGATACAGTCAGTCCCTCTCCTGCTGTATGCTCTGTTGATCACCCTATGGACTTGTCCAAAATCCAGCTGCAGTGATTAATTTGAGCTGGACAGAACATGATTGCAGCCTCTGTCCGCTTCTTTCCAGCCTCCCTTCAGGGAGTTGGCACCAAGATTCCCCCCCCGCCCCCCGACCTGCTGTACCCTCTGCCAATGGACTGGATGTTCCCTGCAAATCTGTACCATCACTGCTCTTCTGGTCTTGAGAATATAGCAAGTAGACTAGTTGTGTCTTTGTCTGGTCCGCAGAGTTGAACTGCTTTTCTTTGCATAACTCAACTAGCTGACCTTTTTGCAATTGTTCATAGTTCATTTTCCCCGTCTGTCCTTTTGCTATTCTTTTAAAAAAAAGATTGAGGTGGTTTTTTTTTTGTGTTTTTCTTTTCTAAGGTACTTGCTTTCATTGCAGTTGGCATTTATGACAATTAATGCTTTCATAGATCCCACACATACTGTTGCCATATATCACAGTTCAAAACATCTATACCTGTATTCTCCTTTCATGATCCAGCAAGGGCACCAGCTTTTAGGCTTCTGGATCCCAGCCATTGCCTCTCTTGGGCGGAGACCCAAGTCTGTCTCCTTCCAGACCCGAGTTTTTCCAGGCTGCATAGTTCCCTGCCTGCACTGTGTTATTGCAAGTAAAGCAGACTGCCTCAAGAGGTAGCATCTTTGCATTGTGCTCTCTTCAGAGGTGATAAACAGTGTAATTGCTCACAGTTATAAATTACCACACAATTCTTTCTAAGCAAGCACATTGAGTCTTAAGGTAAAAGCATTACAGAGAAGACATCAAAAATAATAAAATGTCCTACACACATGCTAATAAGCTTACCATTCCTAATCACCAGGAGACTGGAGTTGTCTAGGTTGCACGAGCGATGATATGAAACACAGAGCTGATCACTGAGTCCAACTATCTACAATGACTGGAGCCCCATGCTGGGGCACAATATTCAGCAGATGCACTAATTAGGACATTGGTAGATGTCTATAAGGTAGGAGCACTAACACCATTTGAATTGGCAGCAAGCTTGTGGATGAGTGCGACACTTAACTGGACAAAGAGCAGTCAAGCTTTATTCCCAAAAAAGTAGGGTGTGGTTCAAAAATGACTGGCTGATTATTCAGAAGGACCTGCAGCTGTCAATGAGCTAACTAGTTGGTGAGATGGAAACAAGATAACACTGTCTTTAGTGCGTGTAGTTTAAGTTGCCACTTCAAACATAGTTGGGCAGGATGTCCAGCTCAGATGACAGGTAGGACTCCAGCTCCTCTAAGCTCCTTTTGGCAAGGCAGATGTCATCCACATACACAAATTTAGTTCCTGAAGTTGGGCAGTAAGTCAGCCAGTACAGATTTCTATAGGAACTTTTACAACATCTACTGTTGACCAATTGCTTACTTGTCACTTAAATGGATGGGGAAAGTGTCTTCAGAGCCTGAATGAGAAATTTTAATGTCTATCTGAGCAATCATTTGACTAACCTCCCAGAACTAGGCACCCTCAGGAAGCCTACCTGAAATGGAGGTTGAATTCTTGGGTACATTGGTCCTGTGTTTTGCTCTAGTTCCTTGATTTTCTGCACAGAGATCATTTAATTCCAATCAGGTACGGAGTATTAGCAGTGTCAGTTGTGCCCCAAGAGGCATTTTTATCAGTGACAGTAGATGGGGCTTTTACTGACACCTGACCCTGGGCTTCTGCGCAGCTTTAACTTGTAATGGGGGCATCCATACCTCTGGAATGTTGGACCACATATAGAGCTAGATTTAGTACGGCAGTATTGCTAACCCCAAGCATCCAGAAATCATGAGTGACTTATACCATGAGATTTTGAAAATAATAAATTTTGGGATATTTATTATTTGCCATCTTGTTTTTATTTTGATCCAAAACGAAACTTCTGGATTTTTTTTTTCATGGCAGATTATTTTTTATTTTTATTTTTGAAGGCTTTTTATCGCAACACAAACATTGTCCATGCAAAAGTATTAAATAAATGTATAAAAGCACTGTGGTACCACAAAAAATATTTCAGTATTATAATCAGGCAATAGCCCCATTGGTGTATAATTATAATACACTACTGGTTGTTCAATATCTTTTTTTGCAAATGTTAGTTATAAATCCTCAATCAATTTTAATTATAAACCATTTTTGTATGGATTAAACTTTTCTTTATCCTATTCTTAATTTTAATTTGTGGTTTGTTAAGCAATGTGGTCAGTTGTTTGGCATAACCCAGGTTAAAATTCATAAGTTAATTTAAAAAAAAAACAATATTAATGTAGTATTGATAGCTGTATTGTAGCTACAATGTTTCATAATGTAATATTATAGATTGTTTGTTTGGTTCTCTGTGCTATAAATTGTTATACCTAATCAAATTAATGCAAAAAAAAATCAGGTCCCAGCTAAGTAACGTGGTGTAGAGGTAATGATCAGATTATCACCCCAGCCAGGGACATAGGGCATACAGTGTAGACCTGATCTGAGAGATTTACCTTGGATCAATCTGTGATTGACATGCTATGGAGCCTGGGCTTGTTGATTATAGGTTGAGTCTGCAGAAAGTGATTCAAAGGTGATGATGCATGAAATTCCTTATGGAAGATGGAAAAAAAGAACCCAGTGTGAAAATCTGGCATTAGGAGGAGTTATAATAAACAAATTGAAACATGCAGATAAAGAAGAATATGAAGCATGTATCCAAACTAAATATATAAGAGAAAGCCATATCACCAATGTTCAATTTAGATTGGAATTATGGAAACCAGTAGTGAATTATAATTATGATAATCCACTGTAGAATTCTATTAAATATCCTATTGTAATGGAAAGGCTTGTTAGGATTAGTCCATTAAGTTTAATTCACACACATTCCTGTTGTGTTAAATTTGTCAAATTGGCATATAGGTAAATTTAACTGTTGTGAATACACCAATGTGGCTTTTTTTCTTCAGTGCTCCTTGTAGATAGGATTAGTACTTTATCAGCTATGAGTACAGAATATTGTAAAACATTTGTTCTGCATATGGCACATATATGTTAAATACCATCACTAACACCTACAATTTTTAGAATTGGGATAGGTGTGACATTTAATCAAAGATGGAAAAAATTAATTGGTATTGTCCAAAATGCATTCAAAGACAGAGGAGAGAGAGCCAAATGCTCAACTAAATGTAAAACGATATCAGGGTAATCAGAAACATAGGATCTTGTAGCAAATTATGGTGACAAGTTTCAGAGTGGTAGCCATGTTAGTCTGTATCAGCAAAAACAATGAGGAGTATTTGGGCATAAGCATGAAGTGGGTTTTAGCCCACGAAAGCTTATGCCCAAATAAATGTGTTAGTCTCTAAGGCAGAGTTTCCCAAACTGTGTTCCATGGAACACTGGTGTTCCGCACAATGTGAATAGGTGTTCTGTTTAATTTAATTTTGACTCTTGCATTTGATTTTTGTACTACTTTATACGCACTTTCCAGTTAGAAATTGTTAGTTCAAGTTATTTTAAATTTGTATTTTTGCTTTGTTTTATAAAATAAAATATATTTGAGCATAAATAACGCAATTTTTTATTTGAAAACCAAGTGACTACAAAATAATATTATAAGTGTTCTGTAATAGGCTAAAAAGTGTTCCGTAGCCAAAAAAGTTGGGAAATGCTGCTGTAAGGTGCCACAAGGACTCCTCGTTGTTTTTGTAGCTAATTAGTTCATTTTAGCATTTAATGATATCTATCGTTGTGGCATATATAATCAATGTGTGATGAACATATGTAAGTTGTAGGTTTAGGAATAGATGTAAGTATGTTAGTATTATAGGAATATAAAATCGATAAGTATTTAGGAGTAATCAATGTATATTAGGCATATAAGTAAACTAAAGCAGAATCCAAGGCGCACAGGCTAAAGCCTTTAAGATTTCAGATTAGCCATGCTAAGCCTCAGGCTTAAGGAGGCTTGACATAAGTAGATGACCCAGGAATAACCCTGTGCCAGTAAAGTTACAAGACTACTGTAAAGAGTGTGCCAATAGGTGATGTTCTTGGAAACATGTTCCTGTCTAGATGCAAGGCACCTGATTGAACTTTCCATTGAACAGCATGGAAAGTTCTGCCTTTCCTCAGGTTATCATGGAAACAAGTGTCCATAGATGCTAATAAGAAAAAGGGGAACTAAGGGGACAATCTACGAAAAGCAGATCATTCCAAAATTTATGGGGTGTGGAAGTACAGATAAGGAAAAGGTTGGAACCCTCATGCATATGGATAAAATGTGAGACATAGTCAAAACAACAGGATTAAAAGGGTTCCCTGGTATGGATAGTGGGGGAAGACCCCATGGGAAGACTCCATCTAGAACCACCCTTCTACTGATGGCCACCTGTTGAGAGACCTACCAGACTTTGTAATACCTTTGGGTATGTGAGTATGAATATTGCATCAGCTATTGCATGAGCTCTCTCAGGTTTTGTATACTTTTATGTGTGATTGTAACCTCAATAATCTACTTAGTGAAACTTACAATACTAACAAGACTTCTTGCTTGTGACTGTGTGTTTAATTGCTGGCCTCATTCCCCATGTGTTCCTAGAACCTCCCAATCTAAGAGAATCATGAAGGGTAACTTTCACTCTGTTGATTTGAAAACTGTAGCACCAAAGAAGCCGGACTCACTCCTGGGGGTTACTGTGGTTTAATACAGAACTATTAATTCAATTTTAGATAGGGGCTACAATCTGTAACCCCACATTCTAATCATGATTCATGTTATGTAAAGAAAAAATGTGGTATATCAAAATCCTTGTATGTCTCATTCACGGTGGCTTACCAATGTTCGATCCAAATAAGGATGTGTTGGTAGTCATCCACTGTGTAGGTCATCTGGAAACAATGTCTGCAGAGAGCAACTGAATGTGTTTTCTTTAGTGGTGTATTGTCCAGAAATCCAAACCTGGAAGATCCCATTAGTGTATCTGCAGGTATGTTGTTTTTGAGGTAACAACATAACTATGTATTTAAGGAGAAGACAACCAACAAGGAGACCAGCTAAAATCCAGTTAGACGCCACTAGCTTGTCCAGTGAAACTAATAAAGTTGAAATCTCCTATGGAGAAGGTGATCTATAATGGAAACAGGCAATATTGTTTAGTTATTACCCAAAATAAATTTTATTATGGTCAAATTATGTGCATGGTCAGAACTCAAAACTTTTGATTTAAGACAAAAGTGTATATAGTTATTGGGCATGTAACAATCTCTTCTATACCTGTTCTTAAAAATAAAACTGCATTCCAGGTTATTAAAATCTATCAGAACAAAACACCCAAACATTTCATGTGCACATTCCACCACTGTATTTAAACTAAAACAGTTAAAAGAAAATGTTCATTTAATTGAAATCAGATAGTAACATAAACCAAGCAAAAACAAACATGAAATGAACTATTAGGTAGAACAAATGAAGTGTGAATGGAAATTGGATTAAAAGGATGGATTGTAGTTCAAGGTATCATTATAATAATAATCATTGTGTCTCAATTTACTTATGTTAGTGTATAACAGAATTAAGACATTAAATCAGAGTTATCAAAAGAAACCAAGGAACCAGACACAATTAATTCAGCCTATTTCCCTACAATTCTCACCATGACTGTTCAAACCAATATCCATAATCAATTAGTGGGCTCCATAGCCACAGTAAAAAAAATTAAGTGATAAATATTTGTTCTGATTATATCTATATCTGTCAGACGAAAATGGAATATATATCCCTATGCTTCTATTAGTCCATAACAACCAGTTAAAACAGTATACTAACCACACAGATGAAGAAACAGTCAGCCCTTAAGATAGTCATGCGTGAAGGGGTTCTTATAGCTAATCAACCCATCAAGGGAAAAGACTTATAGCCAAGGATAAAAGGTATCAGGTATATTTAGGCCGTAGAGGTGAAATAGAAAGATAATTAATTTTGTAATACATGGCCTACAGGCCCGTAAAATATTTAGCTTTGCAAAATTAGGCCTTGGATTTAGGATAAATTAGCAAAAGTAAGACAATAAACCTGCTGAGCTTGTGTCTATGTTTGTAATATGCTGATGTTTTGGAAAATAACTGCTGTTTATGGATAATAATGGCTGCGAGAGATCAGTAGATGCCACAACGTGGTCATTGACAGCTGGGGAGAAATGTTAGAGATTTCATTAGTATCGACCCTAGCCTGGAAACTGACTACACACTGCCCACTTCAGGTTTGCCCCTGCTCTGACCATGGGTCCTGACTGCCTGTGTTGGGATCCTGACATAATTCATTACAAAATAATCAATTAATATTCTGGATGTTTTTGTGCAGTACTTATCCACCTCTTATATTTATCATATAGCAAAACATCACACTTGAAAAAACAAGTGTTAAATAAATAACAAAGGACATTCCCACCATCACTTGGAATAAAATGATATGAGCTATTTTCTAGATATAGAAAATGAAAAAGGAAAGTCAATTAGAATCAATAGGACATTTTAAAAATCTAGGCGAATAACTCTTGACAATTTGTCCACAGTTCAATTCAAATAAAGATGCTAACAACTTTAATAATGGAACTATTAAGGAAATGAATTAGAAAGTAAAAAAAGAAACCTTAACCCAGAAATCTCTTTGATGAAAGGCAAAGAAGAGTTTACTACTTATGATCCAACAGCTATAGGGACATATTAAGAAAAAATCATCATCAAAAATTTCAAGGCTTAAATTGAATAATAATCCTACTTTATCTTTTCATTTAAACCCTAATTCTGAGGGAAATAATTCTTTTAACTCAAATAATGAAGGGAGTTCATAACCAAATGCAAATGTACAAAACAATGTAACTAGCTGAGAACCTGCATATGATTGTATTCCAAGGTAATATGGACAAAGAATCAGAAGAGCAGATTTAGGAAACTGAGATGTAGTGATACGAAGAATATTTCTGTGTCACAACTAAGATAGTTCAGGCTTAAAGAGCCAAGCTTCTTTCTTGTCACATAGCCCTTAATTATATTTTGTGGTTTGAGACTCTTTTGCCTTGCATATTGTATAGTCATCTTGCACCTAGGCAGAAGGAATATAAACGTTACCATTTGGAAGGGGTAGTCTTTTAGATCCTTACTCTCTCAACTTGTTTCAGAGTAACAGCCGTGTTAGTCTGTATTCGCAAAAAGAAAAGGAGTACTTGTGACACCTTAGAGACTAACCAATTTATTTGAGCATAAGCTTTTGTGAGCTAAAGCTCACTTCATCGGATGCATACTATGGAAAGTGTAGAAGATCTTTTTATATACACACAAAGCATGAAAAAATACCTCCTCCCACCCCACTCTCCTGCTGGTAATAGCTTATCTAAAGTGATCACCAAGTTGGGCCATTTCCAGCACAAATCCAGGTTTT
This sequence comes from Eretmochelys imbricata, assembly GCF_965152235.1. Taxonomy (NCBI): domain Eukaryota; kingdom Metazoa; phylum Chordata; order Testudines; family Cheloniidae; genus Eretmochelys; species Eretmochelys imbricata. The sequence goes on from NC_135574.1 coordinate 24,758,002, forward strand.
CTCCCCCCCCCCCCCACCACACACACAAACACACTCTCCTGCTGGTAATAGCTTATCTAAAGTGACCACTCTCCTTACAATGTGTATGATAATCAAGGTGGGCCATTTCCAGCACAAATCCAGGATTTAACAAGAACGTCGGGGGAGGGGGGGGCGGAGGGGGTTTAGGAAAAAACAAGGGGAAATAGGTTACCTTGCATAATGACTTAGCCACTCCCAGTCTCTATTCAAGCCTAAGTTAATTGTATCCAATTTGCAAATTAATTCCAATTCAACAGTTTCTCGCTGGAGTCTGGATTTGAAGTTTTTTTGTTGAAGAATTGCAACTTTCATGTCTGTAATCGCGTGACCAGAGAGATTGAAGTGTTCTCCGACTGGTTTATGAATGTTATAATTCTTGACATCTGATTTGTGTCCATTTATTCTTTTACGTAGAGACTGTCCAGTTTGACCAATGTACATGGCAGAGGGGCATTGCTGGCACATGATGGCATATATCACATTGGTGGATGTGCAGGTGAACGAGCCTCTGATAGTGTGGCTGATGTTATTAGGCCCTGTGATGGTGTCCCCTGAATAGATACGTGGGCACAGTTGTGTATATAAAAAGATCTTCTACACTTTCCACAGTATGCATCCGATGAAGTGAGCTGTAGCTCACGAAAGCTTATGCTCAAATAAATTGGTTAGTCTCTAAGGTGCCACAAGTACTCCTGTTCTTTCTCTCAACTTGTTTAGCTGTAGGTGCCTACACAAATTGCAAGGTAGTGGGGAATCAGAGTAACTGTCTTTTGATTAAATAAATGATAGATAATGATAAAATATGCATGCTTAGAAAAGAATACTCACAAAGGACCTGTTTTTAATAAAATAAAGTTGACAAGCAATGCATAATGAGGTGTTTGATATGCCAATGAGCATTTAAACATCTAAATGTATAACTATGCTACGCAAACTATTATACATACATAGACACAATTAGTTCAATTTTCCTAAAATTAGGCCTTCTTACAATACATTTTTGCACGGCTGTATTTATTTACATATGAGAACACACACTAGGTACATGCACAGGCTAATGACTGTTTATTATTTATTTATTTGTAAAAAGCATACTAGGTCTTTTCTACTGGATCTGAAGACAAGGGTAAGTTATTTATAGCTGTGTGAAATACTACCAAATCAGGATTCTGTAATTACATCTCCACTCTGTACTTACTTTGGACAAATATAAATAACTATACAAGAGGCAAGACAGTGGAAAATTAGGTTCTAGGTCTTTCATTATAAGGACTTTGTAACTTGCATAGACAATAAGAACATAAGAATGTCCTTCTCTGTAGTTTTCCAATTCTAATTATCGTTTTTTGAGATGGGGTAACCAGAACTACACTCAGTATCCAAGGTCTGGCCATACCATGGATTTATATTGGCATTATGATAGTTTCTGTCGCCTTATCTATTTTTTTCCTATAATTTCTGAACACTAGATTTTTTGACTACTGCTGCACATTGAGCAGATGTTTTTGGAGAGAAATATACACTACGACTCCAAGATCTTTTTCTTGAGTGGTAACAGCTAGTTTAGACCCCATTTTTTTATATGTATAGTTATGCACATAGTTCCAATGTGCATTACATTGCATTTAGCAACACTGAATTTCATCTGCTATTTTGTTGTTGCATCACCAGTTTTGTGAGATCCCTTTGTAACTCTTCGCAGTCCACTTTGGATTTAACAATCTGAGTAATTTTGTATTGTCTGTAATCTTTGCCACTCCACTGTTTACCCCTTTTTACCAGATCATTTATGAATATATTGAAGAGCACTGGTTCCAGTACTGATCCCTAGGGGACCCTACTATTTATCCCTCTCCATTATGAAAACTGACCATTTATTCCTAGCCTTTATTTCCTATCTTTTAATTATTTACTGATCCTTGAGGATCTTCCCTCTTATCCCATGACTGTTTAGTTTGCTTATGAGCCTTTGGTGAGGGACCTTTTCAAAAGTTTTCTGAAAGTACAACTACACTATATCTATTGGATCACCCTTGTCCACACGTTTGTTGATCCCCTCCAAGAATTCTAATAGATTGGTGAGGTACGATTTCCCTTTACACAAGCTATGTTTACATTTCCCCAGCGTCTCATATTCATCTGTGTGTCTGATAATTCTGTTTTTTTCCTGTAAATTTCAATCAATTTGCCTGATACTGAAGTTAGGCTTATCAGAACCCTTTTTTTAAAAAAGCAGCTAATAGATTACATATAACCACAGGGCAAGGGAATAGGAAGCAAAACAAACAAAAAAACCACAAAGTGAATAAGCAATTAAGTGTAAAGCGTTCAAATCTACACAGGATTCAGAATCTTTGAATTAGAAACCGAGAGCAAAGCAACGACCATGCACAAAGCTCACTGGTCTTTCAAACACAGGTCCACTTAATGCCGTGTTGAATTTGGACTCATTACCCACTAGAGTCCATTACCCATCACTTCAAGGTGGCCCACTTTCCCTGGCGTATTGCCATTCATAAGGTCCGCTCTTTCCATAAACACATTTATATGCAGCATATGTAATTCACAAAATAGAACACAAAGAAACTCCAAACAATACAACATAAAGTACTGGGGTATAGTTAGAATGTATGCAAATTATGCCTGTCAGAGTTAGCTAGCTTTTTTCCTAGGGTGTGGAGCAGAACGTGTCTTTTCCCTTTAGTTTTCTAGCTCTGGGGCTTACACGTACAGAACTTCACTGCTCATTTATGCTATTTTGTTGCTCCTATGTCTCCCCTTTTCCTCCTAACCTTTTCAGTGTTTGGAGATTGACTTCACATTGTCAACTCTTTGGGACAGGGATCTTCATATTTGCCTGTAGATAATCCAGCCAAACTATGAGTACTATACATATACATTATGCAAATAATATAGAAACAAACAATATAGTTATGGGCAATCAATTCACCAAGCATGTACCTGGTGAATATGCACTCACTACCACCATAACTGGGTGCATGCAAAATCCGCAGTTTCTGAAAATTAAGCTGCATATGTATATGTGAGCATGTATGTGTATAAATGGATGGCTGTCCTAGAAGCCTACAGAAAAGCTTTAAATTTTATAGTTAAAACATAAATCTTAAAAATCCTGATCAAACCATTTTGGGAGAGGGGGCTTGAGCCCCACATAAACCAGTTTCTTGGTTGCTGATGTCAGCAGAACCCCACAATGGAATGCCACCTATGTTACACAGAAGTCTGCTATTTATTCTATATGCAAACATTGTGCCCTCAGTAGGTGGCTGCAGTTACTACAGTTACCTCCACAAAAGATAGATCAACACTTCAGAATTCTGTTAGCAATGATGGAGCAATTTCTTAGCCCTTCCTCCTGGCATTTAAAACTGAGCTTTATTTCTCCAACCATGTTTTCTCTTTTCTCTTTCAGCAGATATTTGGGAGTTAGGTTCCTCTCCAGCCTCCACCCCTTCCTTTTCTTAGAATGGTTAGTCAAAACTTAAAAAATTCCAACCCATATCACAATTATTTAGGATCTGTGCTGCAATCTGGATAAACTGGCCATGAACAAATTCAGGCTGGAAATTAAAAGAAGGCTTCTAACCATTGGAGGGGTGAGGTTCTGGAACAGCCTCCTGATAGGAGCAGTGGGAACAAACAACTTAATTAGTTTTAAGAGAGCTGGACAAATTTGTGAGTGGGATTGTATGACAGGGTTACTTGTGATGGTAGGGGGCAGGGCTTAAGAGCCCTGGTGCTCACTTCTGGTTTATGTCCTATGTTCCTAAAGTTCATGCTTAAAAGTTTCACTCACCGGCATGGGTCAGGAACAATGTTCCCTCTAAGTTTTTACATCCAAGTGAGGAATGAATTTTGTTATGTGCACCAATATGGAGGTGATGTGTGGTGGGTGTGAGGGGTTCAGAGTGTGAGGGGGCTCAGGGCTGGGGAAGAGGGTTGGAGTTCAGGGTGGCGGGGATGAGGGATTTGGCGTGCAGGAGTAGGCTCAGGGCTAGGGCAGAGAGTTGGGGTGTGGAGGGTGAGGGCTTTGGGGTGGGGCCAGGGAAGAGGGGTTTGGGGTGCAAACTGCCCCAGGGCTGTGTCAGGAAGAGAGGACTCCCCCCAGCCCTCTCTCACCCCAGCAGCCCGGGATCGGGGGAGAGTGTCTCTCCCCACCGCAGCAGCCCTGAGGGCCAGGGGAGAGGCTCCTCTCCCTATCTGCAGCAGTTCCGGGGCTGGAGCTGGGGGAGAGGCACTTCCCCCTGTCTGCATGACCCTTCATAGCCTGATGTGCGGCCATGCAGCTTAGAGGGAACTTAGGTCAGGAAGGAATTTTTCTCCCAGTGAGAAAGCTCCTGAGAGTTTTTTTTTATCTCCTTCCCGTGAAGCATCAGGAGATAGCCATGGCTGGTTATGGAACACAGGATGGGGAGGGAAAGGGCTCTAAGATGGCACCAAGCACTCTCTCTCTCTCAGGCGCTTGGCTGTCTGTCCTTGCTCACATGCATAGAGTCTAACTGATCATCATATGTGGGGTTAGGAAGGAATTTTTCCCCAGATCAGATTGGCAGTGACCTTGGGGTGTGGGGCGCAGGGAGGTTCACCTTCCTCTGCAGTGTGTAGGTGCGAGGCACTTGCCAGGATTATCTGGGTATATCTCACTTATTCACTTTCCCCTACTAGGCTATCGCTATACTACCACTGATGCTGGTATAATTGATGTCACTCTGGGGTGTGAAAAAGCCTCCCTCGGAGCGACATAAGTTACACCAACATTAGTGCCAGTGTGGACAGCACTATGTTGGTGGGAGAGCTTCTCCCACTGGCCTAGCTACCGCCGCTCACAGAGACTGGAGTAGTTAAGCTGACGTCAGCGTAGAGTGGATACATTAGAGAGCGTAGCTGCACGCTCTCTAGTGTAGCCATAGCCTTATTCTCTTCCTGAGACACAGACTAGCCTAGACTCTTGTAGGCTGTAATACATTGGTCTAATTTCAGTTGCTGGGGTTAGTGTGTGGGTGCTGGTGGCCTGTGATACACGGGGTCAGATTAGATGACCGGGTGGTCCCTTCTGGCCTCATAGTCCATAGCTTTATTATGCTAATCTCTGCCTCTGTCATGCCTTAGCATTGTCCTTGACTTCATTTCTTTGAGAATAAACAAAATACTGCATTGCAGCAAAACAAATTTCTCGAGCCATGGGATTAGGGCAGAGGTCTGGATAAGAATGGCTCAGCTTTACTAACCTCAGAGCAAAATATTAAAACTACCAAGGGACATGGAGATGCGGCATATTTACTCCATTTCTTATTGTTTTATTTTATTCACCAAAACTCTTAAATGGAGCCCGCTAGACACATTGCCTTTTATTTGAGGACTGCAGCAATGTGGGTTGTCAGAAGCATAGTGCAAAGCTGTCATTTGATATTGCTACAATCAATGCAGCATATAAAACCCATCCAAATGAAAGTGGATGAATAGTAAAAAGGTAATAAATTACAGCTGCACTGTACAGCTTTTTTTTTTTTTAAAAGTTAAGAGAGTTTAATCTTTGAAAACTACACAGCGTTCTCCACTTCAGAAAGGAGAAGTTAAAATTAGATGGATAGAAGCTATCAGATTCGTTCCCTAGAGGAATCTAGAGCCAATGGTTTAGAATTCAGAGTTTATTTTTTTAATAGCATTCCAAGCCAGCAGGTAACCTTAGCATTATCATTGTGGCATTTTGGTAAAATTAGAAGAACAGAACATTCCTTTAACCTCAGTATAAATTTGACTCCCCACCTCCAATGCAGGCTCGGAAGGGTCCCAGACAGTGGGACTGGTGCACATCCTCTGCTTGAGAGGGTAGCTTGGATGTAGGAGGGCTATTCTCTTCGCAGGGAGGTTGGATCTACAGGACCAGCCCCCATGTAACCACATCCAGAGAACAGCTGGGCTTTGGCTGGAGGATTTGCTGCTATGTGATGGGCTGAAGTGAGGCAGCTCCCTAGCTTCTCTGAAGCCTAAAGGAGAAGATTCCTTCCCCTTGCATCCCATGCTAGCATTCACGTCAGTGCTGGGCACAGGATTTGGGTCAGAATGAATATATGTTTTCAAGGTGCTCTGATAAAATGCCTGGAATGTGAAGGGCAAAATTTTGTTCTCTTACCCCTCCGTGTAACCCAATACAGCCTAAATCTTTATTATTCTTATTATTTCCTCCCCTCCCACAGTCCTTATTCTTCAGACATTAACTAGAACAGTAGGAAAAGGCTGTTTATAGTTAGGGCCTGATCTTGATTCATTGAAGGCAATGGGGGTCTGACCCTCAGCATAGCTCAGTTGACTCCAGTAAAGCTATGCCAATTCACACCAGCTGAGGATCTTCCCCTGGGAGTTCTGCCATTAGCTCTAGTGGCAGCCGGCTGGAGCCTTGGTTCTTTAGTAAATGCTACCAATGCTAGGTTTTGTCATTATGTTACTTCTGAGTTAAAATTATTCTTAACATTGTAGTATGAAACACTCAGGTTTCATAACACACTTGAACCTTTAAATGCATGTCTGAGATGCCACAGAGTTAGGGTAGGCTGCGAAACACTTTTTGAAGGTACAGATAGGAGCCACTCAGAGTATAAAGATTAGAACCTGATCCTCTGACAGCCCCCAGTTCCCAGTGAAATCAATGGGAAAACGTTGCAGAAGCTGCTCCTATATCTTTCCTATTAGTGGTAGAGGGCTGTGCATTTTAAATCCTTCCTCAGATAATGCAATTTCTGCCTTCACCCAGAATGTTCTGAGAGGCATTGAAATCAGATGTTCATTTTCCAAGCCTACAGAGTGAAGTTCAAAAGGGAGAGCACAACGTGTAGAAAAGTCTGGCTGTGTCTGGCTTACTGTACAGGGATAATAATTTATAATTGATGTAATATAGAGAACGGCATCTGTTTATTCATGGTATCAGCTGAGAATACACAGGACATTATCAGATCATTGAACATCTTGCAGAACGTCTCAAAGCTCACACTAGAAGGGTATGGGAGGAACTTGCTACTGCTGGGGATCTCAAGAGAAGGCTGCCTGACTTCACCTCCTGGGACCTCCCAGAGAGCACACTCCAGGTATGGCAGCTCCTCCACCCTTTCATTGGGTGCTGCATGTGTTCCCCTGTACTCTGTAGTCTAGCTAGCTCTGGTGGATGGTGTCAAGTGGGAGAATGGCATGAATAGGCTTCCAAAGAAGGTTGTGGAATCCTTTTCACTGGAGTTTTTCAGAACAGGTTAGACAGACAGCTGATTGTCTAGATCTAGGTATATAGGTGCTGGTCCAGATGACCTCTTGAGCCTAAGTCCCTCTGTCAAGGTTCCTCCCCCACTCTGAACTCTAGGGTACAGATGTGGGGACCTGCATGAAAAACCTCCTAAGCTTATCTTTACCAGCTTAGGTCAAAACTTCCCCAAGGTACAAAATATTCCCCCCGTTGTCCTTGGACTAGACACTACCACCACCAAACTAATACTGGTTACTGGGGAAGAGCTGTTTGGACGCGTCCTTCCCCCCAAAATACTTCCCAAAACCCTGCACCCCACTTCCTGGACAAGGTTTGGTAAAAAGCCTCACTAATTTGCCTAGGTGACTACAGACCCAGACCCTTGGATCTTAAGAACAATGAACAATCCTCCCAACACTTGCACCCCCCCTTTCCTGGGAAATGTTGGATAAAAAGCCTCACCAATTTGCATAGGTGACCACAGACCCAAACCCTTGGATCTGAGAACAATGAAAAAGCATTCAGTTTTTTACAAGAAGACTTTTAAAAGAAAATAGAAGTAAATAGAAATAAAGAAATCCCCCCTGTAAACTCAGGATGGTAGATATCTTACAGGGTAATTAGATTAAAAAACATAGAGAACCCCTCTAGGCAAAACCTTAAGTTACAAAAAAGATACACAGACAGAAATAGTTATTCTATTCAGCACAATTCTTTTCTCAGCCATTTAAAGAAATCATAATCTAACACATACCTAGCTAGATTACTTACTAAAAGTTCTAAGACTCCATTCCTGGTCTATCCCTGGCAAAGACCAGCATACAGACAGACACAGACCCCTTGTTTCTCTCCCTCCTCCCAGCTTTTGAAAGTATCTTGTCTCCTCATTGGTCATTTTGGTCAGGTGCCAGCGAGGTTACCTTTAGCTTCTTAACCCTTTACAGGTGAGAGGAGCTTTCCCCTGGCCAGGAGGGATTTCAAAGGGGTTTACCCTTCCCTTTATATTTATGACATGCCCCCCAAATCTCAGCTAGGGTGAAACACTGGCTGGGATTTCTTCCTGGAGCTCTAGGAAAAACAGAGTTAATAAGACACATGCATCTCTAAATATACTACCAAGTACATAAAGACTAACAATATTTTCCACATCTCAAGGACGATTTTAACCAGTTGATTCTGGGAAACTTTCACAGGAGAGTGCGTCAGCCACTTTGTTAGAAGCTCCTGAGATGTGTTGGATGTCGAAATCAAAATCTTGGAGAGCTAAACTCCATCGAAGAAGTTTTTTGTTAGTTTCTTTGACGGTGTGAAGCCACTTCAGTACAGGATGGTCGGTTTGCAGGTGGAAACGCCGTCCCCAAACATATGGGCGTAGCTTTTCCAGAGCGTAGACAATGGCATAACATTCTTTTTCAGTGACTGACCAGTTGCTTTCCCTCTCAGACAGTTTTTTGCTGAGAAACACTACAGGGTGGAATTCTTGATCAGGTCCTTTCTGCATTAAAACTGCTCCCACACCACGCTCGGATGCATCTGTGGTTACTAGGAACGGTTTGTCAAAGTCTGGGGCCCTTAGTACAGGGTCAGACACGAGTGTCGCTTTAAGCTTGTTAAAGGCCTTCTGACACTTTCCGGTCCACTGAACAGCATTTGGCTGTTTCTTTTTGGTTAGGTCTGTCAGTGGGGCAGCGATTTGGCTGTAGTGCGGTACAAATCGTCTGTAATAACCAGCTAAGCCTAAGAAGGATTGAACCTGTTTCTTTGACTTTGGGACAGGCCACTTTTGGATAGCATCCACTTTGGCCTGTAGGGGGCTGATAGTTCCTTGACCCACCTGGTGTCCAAGGTAAATCACTCTGTTTAGGCCTATTTGACACTTCTTAGCCTTAACAGTTAGTCCTGCCTCCCTTATGCGCTCAAGGACTTTTTGTAGATGTTCCAGGTGGTCTGCCCAGGAATCCAAAAATATGGCCACATCGTCAAGGTAGGCGACTGCATATTCTCCTAATCCCGCTAGGAGACCATCTACAAGTCTTTGGAAAGTGGCGGGTGCATTTCGCAGCCCGAAAGGGAGTACATTAAATTCATACAGCCCGAGATGTGTGATGAAGGCTGACTTTTCCTTGGCAGATTCATCTAGCGGTACCTGCCAGTACCCCTTGGTTAAGTCCAAGGTAGAGATGAACTGGGCCCGTCCCAGTTTCTCTAACAGTTCATCTGTGCGTGGCATTGGATAGTTGTCTGGGCGAGTTACAGCATTTAGCTTACGGTAGTCCACGCAAAAACGTATTTCCCCATCTGGTTTGGGAACTAGAACCACTGGAGATGCCCATGCACTTTCAGAGGGGCGGATTACACCCATCTGTAACATATCCTGGATCTCCCGTTCTATAGCAGTTTTGGCTTGAGGAGACACCTGGTAAGGTTGGACCCTAATTGGGTGAGCATTACCTGTGTCAATGGAGTGGTATGCCCGTTCAGTCAGTCCTGGGGTGGCTGAGAACGTTGGCGCGTAGCTAGTGCACAGCTCCTGGATCTGCTGTCGCTGCATATGCCCAAGGGTCATGGAGAGGTTCACCTCTTCCACACCACCAGCACATTTCCCTTTGTAGTAGACACCTTCAGGCCACTCAGCATCATCTTCTCCCTGGGCTGTAAACTGACAAACCTTTAATTCTCTGGAATAAAAGGGCTTTAGAGAATTAATATGGTACACCTTAGGCTTTCAGTTGGAGGTGGGGAATGCTATGAGATAATTAACAGCTCCCAGGCGCTCCTGGACCATGAATGGCCCTTCCCACGATGCTTCCATTTTATGGGCCTGGAGCGCCCTTAAGACCATGACCTGGTCTCCTACTTTGAAGGAACGCTCTCTGGCATGTTTATCATACCAGGCTTTTTGCTCTTTTTGAGCATCCTGTAAGTTTTCTCTAGCAAGGGCTAAAGAGGTTTGGAGGGTGTTTTGTAGGTTGGTTACAAAGTCCAGAATGTTGGTTCCTGGAGAAGGTGTAAATCCCTCCCATTGCTGCTTCACCAACTGCAATGGCCCCTTAACCTCACGGCCATATACAAGTTCAAATGGGGAAAACCCTAAACTGGGATGTGGTACAGCTCTGTAGGCAAAGAGCAACTGCTGCAACACTAGGTCCCAATCATTGGAGTGCTCATTTACAAATTTACGTATCATGGCCCCCAAAGTTCCATTAAACTTCTCCATCATGCCATTTGTTTGATGGTGGTAAGGAGTGGCAACCAAGTGATTTAACCCATGAGCTTCCCAAAGGTTTTTCATAGTTCCTGCCAGGAAATTAGTCCCTGCATCGGTGAGGATGTCGGAGGGCCAACCTACCCTGGCAAAAATGTCTGCTAGTGCCTGGCACACACTTTTAGCCCTGGTGTTGCTTAGAGCTACTGCTTCCGGCCATCGGGTGGCAAAATCCATGAAAGTCAGTATGTACTGCTTTCCTCTGGCTGTCTTTTTCGGAAAAGGACCCAGAATATCCACAGCTACTCGCTGAAATGGAACTTCAATGATGGGGAGTGGTTGTAGAGGGGCTTTGACCTGGTCTTGGGGTTTTCCCACTCTTTGGCACACCTCACAAGACTGGACATAGGTAGAAACATCCTTGCCCATTCCCTCCCAGTGGAATGACCCCCCCAAACGGTCTTTGGTCCTGTTCACCCCAGCATGGCCACTAGGGTGATTGTGGGCTAAGCTCAAGAGCTTGGCCCGGTATTTAGTTGGAACTACCAACTGTCTCTGAGGATGCCAGTCTTCCTGGTGTCCACCAGAAAGAGTTTCCTTGTATAAAAGTCCTCTTTCTACAACAAACCTGGATCGATTAGAAGAGCTGAGAGGCGGTGGGTTGCTCCGTGCCGCCGTCCAAGCTCTCTGGAGGCTTTCATCTGCTTCCTGTTCGGTCTGGAACTGTTCCCTTGATGCTGGGGACATCAGTTCCTCATTGGATTGTGGACCTAGGCTTGGTCCCTCTGGAAGCGATATAGGGGATGGAGCTGTTTCTGTTGACTGTGAACCGCTCTCCGCTGGTGCACTAGGTTGGGATTCAGGCTCCGGCTGAGCCTCTTGTGTAGGGTTATCGGCTGCTGCCAGTTCAGGTTCAGTGGAGCCCTCTGGTGTTGAGGTTGCAAGTACTGGATTCAGTGCTGGCACGGGGTCTGGTGTTGGTTGTTTGGCTGGTTCCGGTTCTGGGACTGGTTCCGTCTGGGTCTCTGGGACTGGATCCACTACTGCTGTTGCAGACATTGGCCTGAGGTCCAGGTCCATCACCTCTGACTGGGTCCTGATAGCAGTTTCCGGAACAGAGCTAGGCCTCATGGCTTGTTTAGCCTGGCTGCGGGTGACCATTCCCACCCTCTTGGCCTGCTTCACATGATTGGCCAAGTCTTCCCCCAACAGCATGGGGATGGGATAATCATCATAGACTGCAAAAGTCCATGTTCCTGACCAGCCCTTGTACTGGACAGGCAACTTGGCTGTAGGCAAATTGAAAGAGTTGGACTTGAAGGGTTGAATCATCACTTGGATCTCTGGGTTGATTAAATTGGGGTCCACTAAGGAAGCATGGATAGCTGACACTTGTGCTCCGGTGTCCCTCCACGCGGTGACCTTCTTCCCGCCCACACTCACAGTTTCCCTCCGCTCCAAGGGTATCTGGGAGGTATCTGGGCCTGTGGACCTCTGGTGTGATTCCGGTGCAATGAACTGTAATCTGTTGAGATTCTCGGGGCAGTTGGCCTTTACATGCCCCAGCTCATTACATTTAAAACATCGTCCAGCTGACGGGTCACTGGGGCGAGGAGGGTTGCTGGAGAACGGGGTGGCAGGACGATAAGGGGTCTGGAGGGTTCTTTGGGAGGTAGGTGGGGCCTTGGGCGGCCCCCGGTAATAGGGTGTGGTCTGGGGTGGTCCCTTCTGGTCTCCGCTCCAACTGCGACCAGTTTTCTTCTTCTCTGCCACCTCCATCCATCTGGCTCCAATCTCTCCTGCCTCGATTACAGTTTTGGGTTTCCCATCTAGGATGTATCTTTCTATTTCCTCAGGAACACCCTCTAAGAATTGTTCCATTTGCATTAGGAAGGGCAAATTTACTGGAGATTCAACACTTGCTCCTGATATCCAGGCATCCCAATGTTTCAAAATGTGGTAGGCATGTCGGGTAAATGACATGTCTGGTTTTCACCTTAGGGCTCTGAACCTCCGACGAGACTGCTCGGGTGTTATCCCCATTCTGACTCTCGCCTTGGATTTAAACAGTTCATACTTGTTCATGTGTTCTTTAGGCATTTCAGCTGCCACCTCAGCTAAGGGTCCACTGAGCTGCGGCCTCAGCTCTCCCATGTATTGGTCAGTAGAGATGTTGTACCCAAGGCAGGCCCTTTCGAAGTTTTCTAAGAAGGCCTCAGTATCATCACCTGCCTTGTAGGTGGGGAACTTTCTGGGATGGGGAGTGGTACCTGGAGAAGGATTGCTAGGGTTTGTTGGTATATTCTGCTGGGCCTTTATCCTCTCCACCTCCTCCACATGCTTCCTCTCTTTTTCCTTCTCCTCCTCCACATGCTTCCTTGCCTCCATTTCCCTCTTGTGGGCAGCCTCCTGTACCTCCTTCTCCAGCCGCATGAGTTCTATCTGTCTTTCATGTTCCCTTTGTTTTTCCTCAGCCTGAAATTTGGCTAATTCCAGCTGTAGTCGAGCTGAGGATTTGGTCATCCTAACCTCTCTGTTTTAAACTAACTTTACACCCGAGGTTTAGAAATAAACCAACAAAACTTGGCTGTAAAATTTTGCTGTGCTGGAATAGAATACCTATTCTCTGATAGTGATTGTCAGCCTACAGTAAAAGACAATTCCCTTGTCTCTGCTCTGGGCCCAAATTAAAGCAAAAAAATTCCAACTACTTGGAAACCTGCTTATCCAGCCCAAAGAAAAAGCAAATGGGTAGAACACACACCCCCTATTTACTTTTAGGAAGAAAAGAAAAAAAAAACCTCTGGGTTGGAAGACTGAATTTCCCTGCAGGAGTTAAGTACCCTGCCTCCAGGCAAAGAAAACCTGCAATTCACAAGATAATCCCCTTTTGTCTCTGCTTGGCCACAAAGCAGAGAAAAAACAATCTGCTTTCCGTTTCAACTGCTTTCTGGACTTCCTTTCCAAAGGAAAAAATAATTTCTTTTTAAAATCTGTATTTCTAGTTCAAAAAATCTCAACTGGATCTCAAAATGATTTCAGGTTAATCCCACCGCTATGCCACCATGTCAAGGTTCCTCCCCCACTCTGAACTCTAGGGTACAGATGTGGGGACCTGCATGAAAAACCTCCTAAGCTTATCTTTACCAGCTTAGGTCAAAACTTCCCCAAGGTACAAAATATTCCCCCCCGTTGTCCTTGGACTAGATGCTACCACCACCAAACTAATACTGGTTACTGGGGAAGAGCTGTTTGGACGCGTCCTTCCCCCCAAAATACTTCCCAAAACCCTGCACCCCACTTCCTGGACAAGGTTTGGTAAAAAGCCTCACCAATTTGCCTAGGTGACTACAGACCCAGACCCTTGGATCTTAAGAACAATGAACAATCCTCCCAACACTTGCACCCCGCCTTTCCTGGGAAATGTTGGATAAAAAGCCTCACCAATTTGCATAGGTGACCACAGACCCAAACCCTTGGATCTGAGAACAATGAAAAAGCATTCAGTTTTTTACAAGAAGACTTTTAAAAGAAAATAGAAGTAAATAGAAATAAAGAAATCCCCCCTGTAAACTCAGGATGGTAGATATCTTACAGGGTAATTAGATTAAAAAACATAGAGAACCCCTCTAGGCAAAACCTTAAGTTACAAAAAAGATACACAGACAGAAATAGTTATTCTATTCAGCACAATTCTTTTCTCAGCCATTTAAAGAAATCATAATCTAACACATACCTAGCTAGATTACTTACTAAAAGTTCTAAGACTCCATTCCTGGTCTATCCCTGGCAAAGACCAGCATACAGACAGACACAGACCCCTTGTTTCTCTCCCTCCTCCCAGCTTTTGAAAGTATCTTGTCTCCTCATTGGTCATTTTGGTCAGGTGCCAGCGAGGTTACCTTTAGCTTCTTAACCCTTTACAGGTGAGAGGAGCTTTCCCCTGGCCAGGAGGGATTTCAAAGGGGTTTACCCTTCCCTTTATATTTATGACACCCTCCAAGCCCTACGCTTCTATGATTCTATAAGTCTGCATGAGTGGTAGCAGGTAGCAAAAGAGGCATCCTATGCTATCTTTCCCCTATGCATTCACATTGAGCTTCGCACAACTGAGCCCTTAGAGCTCAGTGTGATTATTCCAATAGAAGTCAGATTCTCCTCAACACCATATTTGCTCTGTTGCTGTCAACATCACCACTGTATTGCTTTGTGATGTCTCACAGGTGCCAACTGAAGAGCACAGGCATATCATATGTAGGCCATACATATATAGGCATACCCTATCCTGGGAAGCAGTGACTGAAAAAGATTTGAGGGATATGGTGGTTAATCAGCTGAACATGAACACAGTTAATGCTGTGGCCCAAAGAGAAAATGTGATCCTAAACAGGGGAATCTCAAGAAGCCGTAGAGAGGTTATTTTACCTCTGTGTTTGGAACCAGTGCAACCAATGCTGGAATAATGTCTTTAGTTCTCATGCCCACAATTCAAGAAGGATGTTGCTAAGTTGGAGAGGGTTCGGAGAAGAGCCATGAGAATGATTAAAGGATTAGAAAACATGCCTTATAGTGATAAGCTAAATGATTGAGCTCTTTGAATCTAATAAAGAGAGGGTTAAGGGGTGATTTGATTGTAGTCTATAAGTACCTTGATGTGGAACAAATATGTGCCAGTGGGCTCTTCAATCTAGTAGAGAAATAGAGGTATAACATGGTCCAGGGACTGGAAGTTGAAGCTGGAAAAACTCAGACTAGAAATGAGGTGTACATTTTTACCTGTGAGAGTAATAAATTATTGGAACCATTTACAAAGGGATGTGGTAGATTCTCCATCACTGACAATTTTTAAATCAAGATTGGATGTTTTCCTAAAGAAATATCCTCTAGGAATAATTTTGGGGAAGTTCTCTGGCCTGTGTTGTATAGGAGATCAGACTAGATGATCACAGTCTTCCCTTCTGGCTTTGTAATCTATGAATCAAGATGGAATATAACTCACCAGTTGTTTCTCCAAAATCATATGCCCTATACTCATGCCCCTAGTCCTACACACACCCTACTTGAGTGACAGGAGATAAAACTCCATTAGCTGTTTGTGATGTTAGTGCTCATCTTACGTTATATTCTTATGTTATCTCATTGCATACCAGCCCCTGGAGGGTCATTTGGGTCTGATTCCCAGCAGAGTGCTGTGGCTGAAAAGCTTCTCTCTTTCACCAACAGAAGTTGGTCCAATAAAAGATACTAGATCACTCACCATGTCACATAGACAATAAGACAGACACATGCCACTACAATACCCTGAGAAACAAGGTGGGTGAGGTAATATCCTGTATTGGACCAACTGCTCTTGAGCACCTTTCACAGATCCAGGGAAGAGCTCTGTGTTGCTTGAAAGCTTGTCTCTTTCACCAACAGAAGTTAGTCTAATAAAAGACATTACCTCACCCTTCCTTGTCTCTCTTATATCCTGGGACAGACACTGCTACAACACTGCATTGTACAATACCCTGATCATTCACATTTTGAACAAGCAGGAACTTAAGTGAATCTTAAGATGCAGTTCTGCATATTGTACTTGACCTGAAATTAGGATTTGTCTGCATGCTATTCCACCTATATATACTGAAACCTAAGTTCTCCACAGAAGCTTACAGCACATAGAGAAGATCCTTTATACAATACTTTCTTAGAAGTGGAGAGTATGTATCTGATGTTGTATTCACCAGACACAATTGTTAAGGTTTCCCTCTGCTGGGGAGCCCAATTCTGCAAAGTACTGAGTATCTTCTCCTCCCATACAAATAGCTCTTGGCAAATGACACTTGGTGCGTCATGTGTAATGTTTTGCCTCCCTTGTGTAGCATGTTATGTTTTGTGCAAAGAATAAAAAGGCTAATCTGAAAAGGTGGAATGAAATCCTGTGAGCAAGCACCTTCCCTGTTTTGTGCTGAAAATGCAGTCCACCCACTATGGTTATGTCTTGCTAGTGTTATGTTGGGGGTGGGTGAAACCTCACTGAAGCTGACTGGCATAACAGTTGCCCTTAATTGAGGATACATGTAAAAAGCAATTAAGCTCCTTTGTGGGATAGATAGCTGAAACAATAGGACTCATTACTCAAAACACAGGCCAGAAGCAAGGCTGGAGTAGGAGCTCAGCCATGTGGTCTGAAGTGTTTTCCCTGGGGTTTGAATGCAGACCTGGAAGGCTGGGTAGTGTTTGATGGAACGGTCTCTGTGTGAGGGAAGAGGCAGAAACACAAGCTGCAGAGTGCACAGAGAGGCAGAAAGGAAGCACCCCCAGACAGCCAGAGAAACAATTGTCATGTGATCTTGTGAAAAAGGTAAGAGAGTTTTTGGGTAGAGAGCTGGGTGGAAAGAAGCTTGGAATAATGAGCGGAGAAACTGACCCCTGTTGCTTGGTATTGCCTGTGTTCAGGGAAACAGGACTTTACATACACTCTCTGTAAATAAATAGGATTGCATCAGAGAAATAGTGACTCCTTCTTATGGGAAGAATCTACAAGACCCCAAATAATGGCCAACTGCTTGGATCAAAAGTGGTAACACTAACAGGAAAAAGCAAGTATTTATAAACTTGTGTTAAGCTAATATTTCAGTCCAAGTGAAGAGAAGGCAACTGTAGTTGTAACCTGTGTTAGCTGCTCTCCAGACTCTCTCTCTAATCCAGAAGCTCCTTGAGGTTTTCCATTAACACCCAATTAGCTTTTTAGCTCCTAGCCTGCTTTTCAGCAAGTGTTATCACAATGTTCATTTCTGATTTTTTTTTTCAAGTAATTCTTCTTAAGGAAGAATGTCAGGGTTTGTAACGTATTTTTTAAATTTGAAAATAAAGGTTATTGTTAACTTCAGAGAAAAGTAATGCTGGCTGAAAGGGGGAATATAACCTGATTTGACAAGGTGAAAGTGTGGTAAATGCAGCAGGATCTGCAGTGACAGTTTCCTTTGCAGTTACACTCTTTTCTGCATTATGACAGCCTTCAAACTGTAGCTATTTGTAGAGAGGCAGGACAGTGGAATATGTCATTCAGGAGAAGTGCCAACTCTAGAAGATAGAACAGTTAGGTGTTAGTTTGGGTCTCAGACCTACATTCAATTCTCTATTGTACCACAGTCCCTGGGCCAGTCAGTTAGGGTCAGATTTTAAAAGGTACTTAACTCTCATTGATATCAAATGAAATCAGTTGGAGTTAGATACCCAAATCAGACATGCCAAACCCATGAAAAAACACAGAAATTGGGCTTGTTTTTGGCTTAATTGGCTTGTGAATTGCTTGTTGGCTAGTTTTTGGCTTGTAGCTTGTTGCTTGTTTTTTTTTTTTTTTTTTTTGGATTGGCCCCTGGAAAGCAGGGGCAAAGGGGAGCAAGCCGGGCCAAGGGGCAAGTGGAAGAGAGATTCAGTGGTGCACAGTGTCTCCTGAATGACAAAGACCCACCACAGTGCCAGACTGCACGCCAGGGGGATCTAGTCACATAGGGTGTTGGGGTTGTTAGGGACTGGCTTGTTTTGGCCTTGTTTTGAAATGGGATTAGCTTGATTTTTGGCTTATTTTGAAAGTTGAGGTGCTTATTTACTGCATGAAAGTTGGCAATTGTGACCTAAATCTGACCTATAGTATCTTGATTCCTCATCCGTGAAATGGGGATAATAGCAGTTCTCTATCTCAAAGGGGTGTTATGAGGATAAAAAAAATAAAGACAATAAGGCACTAATACAATACGGCAATATACATATCTCAGACATATAAAAATGCTACTGAACCATTAGATTGGCATTTATTGTGTTGCAAAATGACTCAGACATTTTTAGAATGTCTTTAGAAACCTATTAAATTCTTTAGCACCTTATTTGTTTCATCTATTAAAATCTATATGACTTTTCCATGCAACGAGGAAGTCAGGTAAGTGTTATTATGCACATAAACAATGAATCAGTGTGACCGAGGCAAATGCTGTCAAAAAAATGTCCACTTTGCGTGCTTCAGTTATTGGCTGCTCAACAATTGGCAGCTATTGGGGACTGATGTTCAGAGCTGCTAAATACATACAGCTTTGAGAGATTACATTGCAGCTGAAGATGTGGTTGTTCAGAACATCTCAAAGTCAGTTCACAGGTGTCTCAAGTTGGGCCTCTGAAATAGAAGGCACCCAAAATTAGTGGCTACTTTTTAAAACTTGGGCCTAATAAATTGTCCAAGATTACACAGAGCATGCTAGTGAGAGCCAGATACAGAATCCTGTCCCATAATCCAACTACTAGTCAACCCTATCTCTCAGTTTCTTGGCTTGTAATAGGATTGTGTCATTATCAGGTGTAAGTATCGGTCCAACTGGAGTATTAAAAAGTATGAGAATAATAGAGTCCCTCTCTAGTAAATCTTAGCTCTTTCCAAAGATAGACAGAAAAAGTTCCTCTCTTGGGAAGGCTAAATTGTACAGCACCTGCCAAAAGTGAATTAGTTCCTTAAGCACAGCATGCTGGAAAACCTCAAGAGTCCAGAAGGATCTTGGTACAGTTTATGTGCCAGACTTCTGCATGCAGGATCAATTTATCCCAGGCACCCAGAGATCAGAGACTCTAGCAGAGCCCAAGGGACAGGGTCCAACACTTTTTTTGGTGTGTTGGAGGCAGACTTTTATAATGTATTGTGCTGATGAAAGAGCAAAGTTTGTTTCAATGCTAGAACTGGATTTTGAAGTTAAGAATATGAGGTTGAAAGATCTTGCACAGATTTTCAAGACACAGAGCCTCAGGCTAGCCTCAGATTTTTTGCCAAGCCTGAACTGCCATGAAATTGCTGTTGAGTGGGAAATTCAACTATTTTTCTCTCTCAAGAACTTGGCTGACATTTAAGTTTAAAGGGGAAGACTGATGTTGAAAAGTATTGGGCAAGTACAAATGCAGCTAAATCCTCGTCAAAAGCAGAATTTGAATGTTAGATTTTTAAGCATTATACTGACATAATAAAGATAAAGTAGACAACTCACCTTCAGACATGTCAAGTGCAGGCAATGCACTGGGCCTTATTTTCCTCTGATATGGACAGGAGTTAAATTGGAGTAACCATTGACTTCATTAGAAATATTCCTTGTTTATTCTACAATAAGTGAGAGGAGAATCAGGCTCATAATCTGTACACACAAATGCAGGACCAAACATCTGATCTAAGTCCCAGTACTCCCTTCCATAAATGGAGGGTAGTTGCTACCTGTAGATCCCTGCTGCAGGAGTGTAGATAGTGGGGAGTGCTGGTTGCAGAACAAGCACCTCTATTCATTGTTCTGCAGAAGCCCATCTACAGGAGCTGTTCAGGGTTCAGTCTCTGCAGCTTGGGAAATGCTGGAGGGGTCAAAATTCAGGGGGCCACCTATGTTCCTCCCACTAAAACCATGTCAGTACGGGTGTGTGCTTTTCCACATCTCTTCTAATCTATTGTTTCCCCTCTACCAAGTAGTAGCAGCTGTTCGGTGCCTTGAAAGTTAGCTTCCCACTGGCAGAGAACAGACTCACCTGCTGCATGCACAGGTCCCTCTACTCAGAAACTTGTGTAACAAGAAACTACCACCATCAGAGAGCATGTCTCCCCTAGATTAAATATTTGCTTGCATGCTAAGAAAAAAAACTTGGAAGACTAACAGCACCAGCTGGTGACACCTTTCATAACACCAACTCATCTACCAAGCCATGCTTTTGTACCATATTCCATGGTGTCTGAGCGCCTCAGAATATTCCATGGTGTCTGTCATCCATCTGATAATGGCTAGGAAGGTGGTAAATTGTGATTACTGTTACTTATTGAGTCAGAACTGGGTGTGAATAAGAACTATACAGAGGTAGTCTATTCTATGCCATCCTATTCGTTTTCTTATCTGACCTTCTTCCTGCCATGCCCACTTGTTTGTTTCTCCCACCTTTGTCTTCTCGACTCTGAGGCAGAAACAGTCATTCACTCTATATTTCAACGAAGTCTAGCCCAATGGAGCCTTGACCTGGTTGAAGACTCTACGAGCTACCACAGTATAAATTAATAATAATAATAATTTTCCTCTCTCCCCACCTACTTTTTACCTTTGTCCCAGTGTTTCACAGAATTGACCTTGGATATTGTTTGTGGATTTGTTTGCAGTATTGCCAATCCCAGTCATTCAAAACTCATGAGTAAGGCTCTGTGTTTGCATGGAGGTTGTGGAAGTCATGGATTTCCATGACCTCCATGACTTTTGCAGTGGCCACTGTGGCTGAGCTCAGGGTCACCCAAGCAGCTGGCTCCAGGGTCAGTTGCTCAGGTGGCCCCAAGGACAATCACACCGACAGTTGCTGGAGCGGCTCTGCAGCCAGTTGCTGGAGTTGCCCTGGGGCCAGCCGCACCGGCCGCTGCTGCTGCTCAGGTGGTCCCTGGGGCCAGTTGCCCGTGGACTGCCTGAGCAGCAGCCAGAGCGGTGGGGTGGCTGGAGCAGCCGCTGTCGGAAGCCCCCAGCAGCGGTCCCCTGGCCTCTGCCAGTGGTCCCCAGAGCAGCCATTGCTTGGCAGAGCCCTCCCCAGCAGCAGCCTCCAGGCCACCCCCCAGCAGTGGCACCCCATGCTTTAATTGGGTATTTATAATATAAGTAATGGACAGGTCACAGGCTGTGAATTTTTGTTTAATGCCCATGACCCGTCCATGAATTGTATTAATACCTGTGACTAAACCATAGCCTTACTCATGAGTTAGGTCCCTTGAAACCATTAGCCTGGCTTAAAAATCAAGTGATTTAAAAAGTAATAATGGGGGGGGGGAGTTGACTTCTGTTTTTTAAACATTGAGTTCACATTTTCAAGCTTTCCTCCACTACTATGAGGGCTAGAAACTTGCAGGGCTTTTTTTAAATGAAAGCTGAAATTATTGTGGAATCACATGACTCCAGGAGCTGGAGATTTATGAAAAGTATTGTGACACTTGTGATAAAATCATTAGGATTCATAGCATTCATGAGGTGCTCCTGTGAGAAAACTAGGTCAGGAGAAGTGGATTTTGCATTTTACCCTGATGTTTGCCTCTAGAATCCTGGGCAAGCCAATGGGAATCCATCTTTGAGGTACACGGGGAAGGCCATGGACAGTCAATGCAGAAAGTGTGCCCCCACATATCTAGGGAGCAGGCTGGGAGCAGTAAGGATGCACAGTTCTTTCATGTGCCTTGTTCTGTGGCTCCCCACAGGTTTTGGGGAGCTAAACCCACCTTACAAACCCTGCCCCCTACTGTAAGCATTAGAAGATTGAAGATTTACACCAATGTAACTAAAGCTATTCTTCACAGGAGTCAAGGGAGTTATGATAGGTATACAGGTGTAAATATAAGAGCATATTTTGACTTGTATAGCTAATGCCAAGGGTAAGAATGAAGCTGACGACATAATAAAAGTTACACAAAAGAGTGAATAAATTATGTATGTTATAAATGAGTTATTCTGTGAGAATGTACATGAATAAATGCAGGGAAGGCAGAGATACAGTGGCAGTAATGGGGCTTGGGCAGGGATACACTTTTGCATGCTGCCACCACAAAGGCAGCTAGAGAAAGGAGTAGGGTCCTATCACCCTTTTAAATGCTTAGAACTATGGGCCCTATTGTCCACTGGGCTTCTGCTAAAATGGGGGGACAAAAAACCAGAAAAATCCTTGGGGAAGGGGAGAGCACCGAGGAGTGAAATATTGCTTGTGCTGCATGCTTACCCCCTTCCCTTGAGTTTGTGGAAACCCCTCTGAGCGTGCTGTAATTGGATTGAGACTCTCAACTGGCCCAATGGCTGAATCTAGGATCTTTTCCTACTGAAACTTGACAAACTTTAGGAGGAAAGCTAATGCTAACCCCTATGCACCGCCTGGAGCCATAATGGTAAGAGATCAGAGGAGGTCCCTGTGGATCAGAATGCAAAGCCCTAGCCTCTGATTTGCCCCCAGATACTGCATGGATCTTGAGGATCTACTTTGGAGGATGGCTGAACCCACTTCTGCTTCCAGCTGCAGAGGGCAAGCCATGGCCCCATTGAAGAATTGGAAGGAAACTCTGTGAACACTGAGGTTCTCTGCCAAATCCTGTTCCTTTATTCAGGAGCAGGCTTTGTAGGGGGGATGATGAAACCGTAAGCGAACAGCAGTAGGGCAATGGCTGGAAATTCTGAAGTACCTCCTCCTATTTTGTTTAAAAATAAGTTTCTGTATTTCTGTGACCACAACCTAAACTGAACCAGCACATCCCTATGAGAAACAATCTTTAGCAGAGAATTGACTGTGCATTCCTATAAGAGTACGGGGGAAAATGCATTTTGAAATTTAAAAAATAAAGACCAGTATTTCGGTCTCAAAACAAAACAATTGAGAGAGATTGTTTCATGGGTTGCTAAATATTTGTTTAGTGCAGCAGAAACTAGATTCAGAGCAATCATAGATCTTCTAATTGTTCGTTTCTAGGAGATCTTGAAAGCGTCCTTCATATGTTGTTTGCCATTTATGGGAGGAAAGACAACTTTATGGTTTTAACAAACACGACTGACAAAATGGTAAATCTGATTTTATGAGATTGTCTTTGTAATTGAAGAAACAACAACAAGTCAGGGACGGGATTGAACAGATAAATTTAACTAAACTACAGTATTCAGAGTAACAGCCATGTTAGTCTGTATTCGCAAAAAGAAAAGGAGGACTTGTGGCACCTTAGAGACTAACCAATTTATTTGAGCATGAGCTTTCGTGAGCTACAGCTCACTTCATCGGATGCATACCGTGGAAACTGCAGCCGACATTATATACACACAGAGATCATGAAACAATACCTCCTCCCACCCCACTGTCCTGCTGGTAATAGCTTATCTAAAGTGATCATCAAGTTGGGCCATTTCCAGCACAAATCCAGGTTTTCTCACCCTCTGCCCCCCCCACCCCCCACAAACTCACTCTCCTGCTGGTAATAGCCCATCCAAAGTGACAACTCTCTTCACAATGTGTATGATAAACAAGGTGGGCCATTTCCTGCACAAATCCAGGTTCTCCCACCTTGTTTATCATACACACTGTGAAGAGAGTTGTCACTTTGGATGGGCTATTACCAGCAGGAGAGTGAGTTTGTGTGTGTGTGGGGGGCGGAGGGTGAGAAAACCTGGAATTGTGCTGGAAATGGCCCAACTTGATGATCACTTTAGATAAGCTATTACCAGCAGGACAGTGGGATGGGAGGAGGTATTGTTTCATGATCTCTGTGTGTATATAATGTCGGCTGCAGTTTCCACGGTATGCATCTGATGAAGTGAGCTGTAGCTCACGAAAGCTCATGCTCAAATAAATTGGTTAGTCTCTAAGGTGCCACAAGTACTCCTTTTCTTTAAACTACAGTAGTTTGCTATTCTTTGTCATTCTTCAGACTTTAAGAAGGAAGGCAAGCTTACTGAACAGTTATCCTTAAATGTACTTTGCTTAGGGCTGAAAAGCTTGGATTAAATATAATGTGAATAAAGAGTGGTTTCTCCCCTCCTTGTGTATGATGGGACATGATGCCTCAATGTCATTTTGTGAGCTCCATGTAACTAATTTTGAATGGATCTAGAGTGGATTTCTCCATAAATATATTGTGTGAAGTTGCCCTTTACAGTACTGGGCAAATTTCAGACTAAGCTAACTTAGACTGCCACAGATCCTATAGTAAAACTCACTGTGCATTACAGTGGCCACTGCTCCAAACCCTTTGATGAATTCAAGGGATATGAGAGGTCCTGAAGCTCTTCTGAGATCAGCAAGTGGAACAACAGATTAACACCACAGAGTCCGGCAAACCAAGACCTGTGTGATTCAATCTTTTTATCCTCCTTCAATTGGGACGATGAATTTCAGCTACAGGGCTTATTTTGTTCATCAGCAATGAGCATTGGGCTACCTACCGTGTAATGTCTATTTTCGAAGAAATAGATAGGAATGAATAGTGTAAAAAACCCTGAAATGAACCAAACTAAATTTTAGGTTAAAAAAACTCACATGTTGTAATAGGGTTTCATCTTTAAAGTGTTTATAAATGATCTATAGATGCTTTAATGACTAGTAATTCAATTGTTTTAGATGCTTAAACCCATGGCTTGTAACCATACACAAACATTTCCTACTGATGTGCTCGGAACCCTCTACATCACATACTATTCGCCCATGTAAGATGCTTCTAACATTTATTGGTCCTTTATTAATAGTTATAAATTGTTTATAAATGAAATCTAAATAAGAAGTCTGAACCCCAAATGCTTATGAAATGGCATAAGATAGAGAGCGTTCCCTACTACCCACTGACAGAGTTGTGAGCACTTTGTGAAATTTGAAACTGAACTATGGGAATTCTGTTAAATGTTAACATCAGAAGGGCAGCCCTACCTGGAGCATCCTCCATGGGCAGGCTGAAGCATGACAAGTTCACCTGCTCCAGTTTCCCCTCTTCCTTTGGATCCCCAAAATAGCCCAGAGGATCTTCTCCAAGTATAACTACAGCCCTTGTGGGGCTCATTTATTACCAAAGTCCTGTGTAATAGAAGTCCTACAACCATAGTCTGGAATTTCTCCAGCATAGTCCAGACACTGCATGCAACATACAGCTCTGGCATCCCCCACTATGCCCTGGCTCTCCCATGTAGTCATCTCCTGTCCTTGTACCAGGACACCCTGCTCTTCCCACCCACCGTGGTCTCTCAGCTGGCAGCATCCTTGCCAAAATTCCTCACTCCCCGGGCCTATTCATGGTTCCTCTGGGTCCAGCTCTCCAGGCCTGGAGGTGTCAGCACTTTCCCTGACTGCAGCACTCTGCCCTGTGGCTCCAGCGCTCCACCTGAGTGCCTGTTATCAGCTGGCTTGAGAGTTCGTGGGTTCTTTCCATGTGCTTTCCCAGCTCTGTGCAGATAGCGGTTCAGCAAACCTTGATAGTACCACCCAGTGTGGTCAAGTGTTGGGTGGCGGAATGCTGTTGCCTCAGTACCACTGTTTTTGCTCAGTGCTTTTTTGTCCTTGAAATGTTAATGTGATTAGCAGATAGTGCAGCATGTTAGTTCAGTGGACTTTGATGTTACTGATAAAGAAAGACCACAGGCACAGCTCAGTGACAGTCACTCAGCCAGGTTTATTGCTCCCGAGACACAGTCTCAGTTCCCTGGCTCCGTGGTTACAGATGCATTGACACATGGGAGTCTAGTAGCAAGGAATGATTCAGTCAGCAGGCAGAGTTCTGCTGTACCCTGGGCCACACAAAGAATTAAGGCAAAGTACCCTGACGTTTATAGGCTAACAACAAACAACTAACATACATGACTTCCACACCACCTTACATATTTCATGACATCTGTTTGTTACCTCCCCTTGCTCCCGATATCTTGGACAAAACATCCCTATTCATTATTTTATCAAACCATCTTATCTGGTACTAGATTGGGGTTTACCTGCACTAGCTGGAATATATTTATGGGCACTACATAGTTGTGTACACTAACAACAACTTTCCCTACTTCATGTACTGGACAGTGAACTTGTAAACATCTACTTTAATATATGACCTGACTTTGGTTCACAGTCTTTGGTTCAGGGCTCAGATCTTGCACCGGGCCCAGTGTCCCGTGTCTCTGCTCCAGTGTCTCTGTCTGTCTCTCTCGCCCCCGCACAGTGCCAACACACACCACCCTGTCCTGATCCTCCTGCCCTCTTCAGCCCTCAGTCTCTGGCTTGGGGACACCAGCCAGAAAAACCCACTTTCTGCTGTCCTGCCTTCAGACTTCTCCCAGACCCCAACCATACAGTTTCCTAGCCAATTCCTCCCTCTTCTAAGGGAGGCCCTGCAGAGAGCTTTCTGTTCACTGCAGCTTCCCCTAGAGACCTCCTCTAATGTCCTGAGTTTTCCTCAGTGAGTTTCTCTTTGGCTTCATCCCAGTCCTTTAAAACCTCCAGGTTCTGCCCTGCCTTCTTAATTGGACAAATGGAAGCACATGTCCTGGTGCAGCAGCAGTGGGCCTACTTAATTTACTGGGACCACCCACCCTCTCACAGTTAACAACTCCCATTTTTCTATCTTTTTTTAGTTTGTAACTTTAGATTTAACATTACCAAAGCATCCCCAACCTACATACTGTCCTTCAAATCCCTCCTTAAAACTCCCCTTTGCTGTGATATCTACAAGAAACTTGACAATGGGTAGGCTGCTGGTGTGCTGATACCACTTGTTAGGATATAGATATTCAGGCCTGTCTGTAAAGGCCTATACTCTAAGAATTTAGGTGTATTCTTATCACTTGGCTAGTTATAGAGGTATAAAAGAGAGACTCAAAATCACTGTCTGCCAGTGTAAGGGCCTTCTCTTACTGTGACAGTCTGAGGCCCTGTGCTTAGGCTAAGGCCTTTGGCTAAGCAGCAGAGGCAGCCATAAGCTGGGAAGCGGCATCCTCACATTCCAAACTAGTCACATTGAAATAAAGTGCTATTGGGCTGTTAGGAATACAATCCTGTCCTGATAATGCCTATCGTCTCCAGAGAAAGGGAAGTGCCTAGAAGATGTAAAAGGAAACTTAGTTTGATAGCATCCTGTCTGGCAGGAACTCACTTATCAATAGCTGGGATGTGAAATCCTCATTTCTGTGTTTGTTCTACCACTGTAGTTCCCATTTCCCTATTGTTTGTCTGTATAATCTCTGTCTGGTTCTGTGATTGTTTCTGTCTGCTGTATAATTAATTTTGCTGGGTGTAAACTAATTAAGGTGGTGGGATATAATTGGTTAAATAATCATGTTACAATAAGTTAGGACTGGTTAGTTAAATTTCAGGAAAATGATTGGTTAAGGTATAGCTAAGCAGAACTCAAGTTTTACTATATAGTCTGCAGTCAATCAGGAAGTGTGTGTGGGGGGAATGGGAACAGGGAATGGGGTGGGAAAATTGGAATCATGTTTTGCTAAGGGCAGGAATGGGAACAGGGACACAGGTGTATGGCTCTGTGGTGTCAGAGCTGGGAAGGGGGACACTAAGGAAGGAAACTGGAATCATGCTTGCTGGAAGTTCACCCCAATAAACATCGAATTGTTTGCACCTTTGGACTTCGGGTATTGTTGCTCTCTGTTCATGCAAGAAGGACCAGGGAAGTAAGTGGGTGAAGGAATAAGCCCTCTAACACCACTACTTATGCTAAATAATATGGTCTCATTGTTTCCTTGTACTCCTGTCTTCTCTCATTTTATACTTAGACTCAGTTCTTTGTTCTGTGTTTGGACCATGCCTCATATACTGGGGTCCTGGTCCATGACCAGGTCTCCTACATCTACTGACCACTACACTTACCTACATGCCTCCAGCTTTCATCCAGACCACACCACACGATCCATTGTCTGCAGCCAAGCTCTATGATACAACCGCATTTGCTCCAACCCCTCAGACAGAGACAAACACCTACAAGATCTCTATCAAGCATTCTTATAACTACAATACCTACCTGCTGAAGTGAAGAAACAGATTGACAAAGCCAGAAGAATACCCAGAAGTCACCTACTACAGGATAGGCCCAACAAAGAAAATAACAGAACGCCACTAGCCATCACCTTCAGCACCCAACTAAAACCTCTCCAATGCATCATCAAGGATCTACAACCTATCCTGAAGGATGACCCATCACTCTCACAGATCTTGGGAGACAAGCCAGTCCTTGCTTACAGACAGCCCCCCAACCTGAAGCAAATACTCACCAACAACCACACACCACACAACAGAACCACTAACCCAGGAACCTATCCTTGCAACAAAGCCTGCTGGCAACTGTGTCCACATATCTATTCAGGGGACACCATCATAGGGCCTAATCACATCAGCCACACTATGAGAGGCTCGTTCACTGCACGTCTACCAATATGATATATGCCATCATGTGCCAGTAATGCCCCTCTGCCATGTACATTGGTCAAACTGGACGTCTGATTTGTGTCCATTTATTCTTTTATGTAGAGACTGTCAAGAATTATAACATTCAAAAACCAGTCGGAGAACACTTCAATCTCTTTGGTCACTTGATTACAGACCTAAAAGTTGCAATTCTTCAGCAAAAAAACTTCAAAAATAGGCTCCAAGGAGAGACTGCTGAATTGGAATTAATTTGCAAACTGTATACAATTAACTTAGGCTTGAATAAAGACTGGGAGTGGATGGGTCATTACACAAAGTAAAACTATTTCCCCATGTTTATTCCCCCCCATGCCCCGCTGTTCCTCAGACGTTCTTGTCAATTGCTGGAAATGGCCCACCTTGATTATCACTGCAAAAGGTTCCCCCCCCTCCCTCCCTCCCTCCCTCCCGCTGGTAATAGCTCACCTTAAGTGATCACTCTCCTTACAGTATGTAACACACCCATTGCTTCATGTTCTCTCTCTCTATAAATCTCCCCACTGTATTTTCCACTGAATGCATCCAATGAAGTGAGCTGTAGCTCATGAAAGCTTATGCTCAAATAAATTTGTTAGTCTCTAAGGTGCCACAAGAACTCGTTTTCTTTTTGCAACATTCTGCAGTAATACAAATAAATGGACTACGGACAAATACATGCAGCATTGTTGGCGTTGTGAAAGTTGGAGTGGCAGAAGCTTCTTAAGGGGAGTGGGGGGCACCAGTACCCAAACCATGGCCCTGTCCCCTTTCCCCCAAGACCCTGCCCCCGCACTGCCTCTCCCACCCCCAAGACTCCGCCCCCACTCACTTCTCTCCTCTCTCTCCGGCCTGTCGCTTGCACTTATGGCCAGTAAAAAGTGATGGAGCCATGGATCTTGGCCCCTTGCCCCTCCCCCAATCTGAAAGGCAATAATTATCAACAGATGCAAAGTAGTATGCACACTGTCCCTATCTCTTGGGGATTCTGAAGTCTCAAGAAGAAGTTGAATCAGGACAGTTCTGCTGCACAAGGAAAAGATTTAGGAAGCACACACATTCTCTATCCCCAGCATAGCACCCAGCTCAGCTTCACACTGGATCCCGGCATGCCAGCTGGGAGAGGAACACGGGTAGAGATTGTGCAGGGGCTGATGCACTGTTCCACAGGCTGTCTTTCACTACAGAGACATGTAACCCTGACTGTGGCTCTAGGCTAGGATTTCCCACTGCTTTGTTGTGCATCGTATCCCCTCCCCAAATCAAAAACATGCTCTTATTTCACTTTCGCATGTTGAATTGCTCAAGCACTAGCAACAGGGGAAGGGGAATAGCAGAGATGCCATTGTGCTTGCCCATGGATTCCTCCTTCATGCATTTCAACAGCAGAGTACACCTAGCATAAAATGCTGTTTGGAAAACAATAAGCATGTTTCACATGACACTGAAAAAAAAAATTCTGATATTTTCAGCACCCCTCCCACCCAATAAAATGCCAGCTTTGTTTCTTTCCTCTTTTTATTCTTTTCCCTCCCCATTCGGCAGTCAAATGTAAATGGGCAAGGGAGGAAGAGAAGAGTGGGAATGAGTTTTGAAAAAAAGGAATGAAAATGAAAAAACAGAAATTCTGGTTGTCAGGTTGCTGGATTTCTAGTTTTGAAAAACAGATTATAAACTCTTCATGGCAATGTTGTTTCTTCCTATGAGTGTACTGTGCTTAATACAACAGTCTCCAGGTGCTAATATAATACTAAAAAATAAATGATGATAATATGAAAGGTCTAACCTTTAGTCTAGCATGGAGCAAA
Source organism: Eretmochelys imbricata (assembly GCF_965152235.1). NCBI lineage: Eukaryota > Metazoa > Chordata > Testudines > Cheloniidae > Eretmochelys > Eretmochelys imbricata. Next base: position 24,788,204 of record NC_135574.1, read on the forward strand.
TTGGACAGTATAAGTATAGTTGTCCTACACTGAAAGATTTTTTTTTCTTATGGAAAAAATGTCACCCCTCTCACACAAAATTGAATACACCTTTAAAATCCATCTGAACCTCTGTTCCATAAATAAGCTGCTGAGGAAGAACTCACTAGATAAACCCTCCCCTAGTCAAATAATTCCTTATGCTGCAGCCCTATCTTTCCCTAAGCTCCCAAAGTCAGTTTTATACTTGCAAACAGCCCTAACAGTGCACAGGTGAACTGAGCCCTCTTATTACTCCACCCCAGTTAGGCCCAACAGCATTCCTTATAAAACTGGACCCAGGTGCTTTCCTAGCTTAGGAGTTGTTATGCTGCTGAAGAGAGTTCAGAGGGGTTTTGTTTCTGTTTCAGTCCAGTGTGGAGAAAGATGCTGTTACTCTAAACATAATCTTTAAATATTGCTTTAATAGACAATGAACAGGGATCCCTATTTGCTAATTGTTGTGCATTCTAGTGCACAGAAAGAGAAACCCAAAGTATTTATTTCTCTCTGATACAAATAAACTGTGCTGTGACTGGCCTTTTATGAGCTCAGAAGGGAAGGAGAGGAAATCTTCTCCCATTTTCACATTTCCCTATTGTGCTAAGGCCTGGGAGCCACCCTAAATTCCAGCAGGGAGGTCAAAGGTCACATGTTTTCGAGTCATGCAACAAGCACTAATCCTCTCAAATAAGGCAAAATGCAGTTGAGGAGGATAACCCTTTTTTTAAAAAAAAAAAAACTACTACACTATTTGCTGGGGGAGAGTAACAACAATATATGTACAGCAGCTACTTTTGGACTGTAGGAAGTCACGTAGGGTATGTTGTATTAAAAGGTAGTTGAACAACATCTCTGGGATGCATTGTCCTGGAGGCTGAGTCAGCATGAATGCTTCTCTGGACTTTTTGCAGTGTCCCCCATTGCAGGTTGTAACTTAAAAGCCACAGGGTAGCCTTTTCTGTTTTACCCTGTCTCCTTGGAGCTGTAACTGTCTCTATTACTCTGCATCTAACAGAAATAGCTCTGTGTAAATCGCCACCAAAAGTGTAGCAATAGGTATTTCTTGATATTAGCAGGTTTTTGTACTGATTTGTTTTTTTAGAGGCTTGTTTGTTTGTGGGAGAGATTGGGGGATTTTCCCCCTCAGTTACACCAGAATAAATTTTACTTCAGTTGAGTCTTTTCTGATTTATACCTGCCTAATCACAAAGAGAATTGAGTTCACGGAAACAGCCAGCTCAGAATGACAAGCAGCAGAACCTGTGATTGGTGCCATTTTCTTCTTCTGCTTACGGAGGTCAAATTTTTGCTTTTAAATGTGTTGTGAGGCTGCTCACAAAGTCCTTTTCTTGACTGGTTCTGAGGAACAAATCGAATTGAGAAGTTTTTGGCAGGTTTGACTCATCCTGTGAACAATTAAAGTTTCATACTCTGGGTCTGTTGAAAGGTAACCTGTGGGCGTATTTGAGAGACAGCTCTTAGGGACAAGCCATAATGTACTCCTTTCAATAAGGGCTCTAATCTTGCAGCAAGGGAAAAGGCAAAAGAAAACACATGTTGTGGTTTTGGGATTTTATTAATACACTAAGACCTTCATTAGGGCTTTTAAAACCACAGCCTTCAAACAGGACCACAGATGGACTGTTATGCAGCAACACCTCCTCAGAGCTAAATGCCTGCGGGAGAGCTGGGGAGCCACACACTTTAGCAGCTATTGCTACACCTTTTTCTGCATCTACTCCCACTGTACTGAGTGTAGTCCAACAGCAGTCATGGAAGAGGGAGGAGCCTCAGGTTTGGGGACAGTACTGTCACGAGCAGCCCCATGACTCCCCCTCACACGCTAGATGCAAAAGGACAGAGATTTTGGTTGGACTTTATGTAACACCAACAGACCCCAGCGGGCAGGATCAAACCAGAGGCCTTTGAAGCGTAGTGCATGAGCCTCTACAGCATGAGCTAAACTCTCTCTTTAAGTGGTCTTGGCATTAGATGGGACAGAACACCACACCTAGAAAGTGTGTGGCTTACATTTACACATGTGCGCTCAAGGGAATGGGAAAAAAGGTCCTTGCAATCTCTCTCCCACCCTGATGCTCATACATGATTGTAATGTTTCACCATTACTTGGTCAGGGAGCCATTTTCAATGCAGTGCTGTAAAGGACAGCCAGAAGTGTAATTCCCATGCAAATCTCTGGACGCTCTTTGCTATGATTCCTCTCTTGTTCTATGTCCACTCACTCATTTACAGCCTCTTGGTTGAATTCTCTTGCTTAGTCTCTGACATGACAAGAGCACCTAGCTATGCTTGCTTGCTTGCTTATTTATTTATTTAATTAATTAATTTAATTATGAAATTGGAGCCCAGCAGCTCTGTAAACCAGGCAAACTAAATGATTGCACAAGATTTCTTTAATTTTTTTGTCATGGGTTTCTTTCTGTTTGTGATGATCTGCCTTCAACCTTTTGAAGCTCCTTTTACTTAGAGTTATGCCAGAACTAGAACCTCATATCTAAATCCTTAAAAACTAGGAGAGAGGGGAGAATTTGTTCCCCAGATCTGAATTCAGCATTACTGTTTGATTTGCTTGGTGCAAAGCAAAAATCGCATTGTCTTACTCAGCTCTGCTCCCTGTGTATATTGAGAGTTGTATCCATTTATGGACAATTTTTTTTTTTTACTGCTTTTTGATCCTTTTTATTTTGATGTGTGCTAGACAACATTTTCTGAGTCAGAAAGAGATCCCAACTATGTAGAAAAAATATCCCTGAAATATTGTTGATTTGAAGGGCTCCAGGGCATCTTTAAATAACTTTTTTTTGGCAGAAATCCCAATTAACTAGTGAATCCTGGCAATGGAACTAAGAACATATATCAGAAGGAAAAAATGAGTGTACAATAGCTGCAAGATAAGGGATAGTGCAAGATAAGGGATGACCAGGATGTGGGATAGAAGCAGCATTAGAAGCTTTGTTCAATGATCTGCTGCTGTCAATGAATGGAGGACAGAAATCCATTCAGATTTTACTGCAGTTCTTGGCAGCATTCGACACAGATGATCATGAGGCATCCTGAAGGAGGTTGCAGGGGTCCAAGGCAATTTGCTGAAATATTTCACCTTCCTGGTGGGATGCCCCCAAAAAGTAATGGTGGAAAGTTGCACATCCACAACTAGACCCCTCACTTGTGGAGTTATGGAAGGACCAATTTTCTAACTGGTCCTATTCAACATCTGTGTGCAGCCACTAGGATTCAAGGACTCATGGACTCAAGTGCCAACACTGTGCAGATGACCCATACTTCTATCTTTCTATCATGACATATGATAACACTATGATCATCAAACTGAGCTAGTGCTTGGCAGAGAGGAGTTCATGGATGAATAGTAGCTGGTTAAAGCCAAACCAGCTCAAGACAGAGATATATTAAGGAGTTTGCAGCCATGTGCATTTTCCATTGGTAGACATGACTGTAACTGGCAAATTCAGTCTGCAGTTTAGGAGTGCTACTGGATCCCTTGCTGACACTCTGCTCTCACATAGCAGTGCGCATGAACAACACTTTCTACCATCTCTGACTGATGACAAGACGCCATCGCATCCTAGTGGATGATGAGCTGGCCTGAGCTATACACACCTTCATCACCTCCTAGCCTGTACTTCATCACCTTATCTCAACTGCAGCAATTCAGTATGCCTTCGGCGTGAAGCCAGTGGCCGTTAGGTAACTCCTACTAGTTCAGAACACAGTGGAGCATCTTTTCATCAATGCAGGCTACTGGGAGCACATCTGACCTGCTCTCTTCCCCCTTTCTATAGCTTCCCATAGAATATCAATCAAGTTCAAAGTCTTCTTCCTTATCTTCAGGGTGCTCAATGGCCTTGGCTCAGGTACCTAAAAGGTCATCTAAAGCTCGGGGATGAGGACTGTGATGATAACTCCATTCTGACATAGCAGGGATGTTCACCCCAAGAGTAAAGCTCATTTGTACAGAAAACTGAGCTTTCTCTGGTGCTGGTTGAAAGCTGTGGGATGAACTCCTATAAAAACTGAGAACCACCTCAAACCTCACTACTTTCTATTCTAGGTGCAAGACATGCTTCTTAGACCTTGCCTTCAAATAAATGGATTACAAATAAATTTAAAATGAATCTCACATGCTACTCATGTCATAATAAACTTCTGGAAGGTGCTCAGATACTATGGTGATGAGGGCAGTATAACAATAGAATACAATAGAGCCCATGCTAAAGTCTGTTGGAAAGAATCATTGACTTTAAAGGTCTTTGGATCAGGCCCTTGGATCAGTATGACAAGAGACTGAACTACCTAAAGACTGGTCGTGGTACACCTGAGAACAGCGATGATTTGTATGCAGTTTTTCGATCCCTCTGCCAAGAGGTATGGGAGACTAATGGAAAGAAGACTCCAGAACAAGACCAAATATTATACAATTTGGAATTATTTGTGGGCCGTATGCATATTTCTTAAGTGCAATAAAATTAAGAAAAGGTGCATTTAAAAAAAGACAGAATAGCTTGTATCTTAAGGGACCTCGGAACAACTATTCAGTGGTCCCAAAAAAAAAGCAGTTTTGCGCTGTTAGACTGTAAATCACTTTGATGAAAAATCTGTGCCAAAACAATTTTCTGTTGTACTAGCCAAACCTACAACATGCATCCCAGTTACCTGCCAGTTCTTCCTCTCTTCTGACTGTATACTATATATTAGAAAGGGCTCCTTTATAATCTGAGTAATAGTGATGTTATTCAAGTGCATAATGATACCATAAAGGGACTCTTCCAGGTACAGTATTGGAAATTTCATATGGAAATACAAGGACATAATGCACCTGCTGTACATTTTGTATCTGTGTAAACTCAGTTGTCCTTCCTACATGTTGGTCTCCTAGCTTGCTGCAGAGATTCAGCACACTGCACACACAGATACATTTTCTTGTCATATTCCTTGCCTAGCATTCAGAATGAGCTGTGTGGCATTGATTATCTCATAGAACTTAAACCACCTGTGATGCCTGCTCTCTCCAAATTAAGCATTCCCAGTGTAATTAGAATTAAAACTATTACACACTCTGCAATGTGTTTACATTTTTGTAGTAGGTGCATAATACAGCTGGTAGATGGACTCCTATATTTTTTCAGCTCTTCAAAAGGTAAATCTTAAAAATATGTTGCTGCTGCACCATCTTCCTTCATACTTATATCCTACTTATATAATTCAGTGGTAACATTTATTTTTAATACCTGTCTTACTAATTCTGTGACAATATTAAAAAAGCACATTGGAATTAAATCATGTGCACAAATATATTATGCATTTTTATCATTTTGTGGGCATTTTTGTTTTATTTTTATTTTATGCCTTTTAAAAGTATTAAGGATTTAAATGTTTTTCTGCTGGATGCTTCTTTTCTGCATAGAGTATTTTATATACTCAGACACACAGATGCAGATTTACTGAGCTATATTAGAAGGAAATCACGTTACAGCCTTTCCCCTGAATTACTAGAATATTTACTGAAAAGTAGGTGTGCTTGCATAACAGATTGGATTTCCCTTATTTTGTATTTAATTTGCCAAATGCTTCACTGCATAACGTGTATAAATATAGGTAAACAGCATGAAGTAAACCACAAGCACTGATTCAATTTATTTAGAAATATCTAAATAGGGAAATCCTAGCTGAATCAGTAACAATATATGCAGACACAGGAACTGGAGACAGAATAAAGCAGTGTACTTGCAAACACTTTAAGCACTGTATGATGTCTGAATACCCCAAAGAGCAATCTGGATCTTTTTGTAAACTGGGCCCATTCAAAGAAAATGTGCTTTAATATAGCCAAAGTGAGGTGTCAGCCAAATATGAGGTCACACATCTAGAAACAAGGCATGAAGGCCATACATACACAACAGGGGACTGAATCCTGAAAAGTATGACTATGAAAAGGATTTAGGGGTCATAGTGGACGACCAACTCAACATGAGCTCCCAGGGCGATGCTAGGGAGAAAAGGGCTAATGTAATACTTGGATATATAAACTGGGGAGTAGTGAGCATGAGCAGAGAAGTGATTTTTACCTCTTTATATGGCATGTGTAAGACTAATGTCCAGACTGATGGAATACTCTGTTCAGTTCTGGTGTCCACATTTTTAAAAAGGTGAAAAATTGGAGAGGTGCAATGAACAGCCACAAAAATGATTTGGGAGCTTACAGTGAGAGACTTAGAGAGCTCAATCTGTTTCGTTTATCAAAATGAAGATTGAGAGTTGACTTGATTACAGTCTATAACAGTGGTTCCCAAACTTGTTCTGTCGTTTGTGCAGGGAAAGCCCTGGCTGCGCCGGGCCGGTTTGTTTACCTGCCGCGTCCGCAGGTTTGGCCGAATCTGCGGACGCGGCAGGTAAACAAACTGGACCGGCCTGGCAGGGGCTTTTCCTGTACAAGCGGCGGAACAAGTTTGGGAACCACTGGTCTGTAAGTATGTTTACCCAGAGGGTGTACCTGGTACTACAGGCTCTTTAATCCAGTGGAGAAAGACATAAGAAGAATGAATGGCTACAAGCTGAAGACAGACAACCTCAAATTAGCAATAAGGGACACATTTTTAACAGTTTTCAGAGTAACAGCCGTGTTAGTCTGTATTCACAAAAAGAAAAGGGAGGACTTGTGGCACCTTAGAGACTAACCAAGTTATTTGAGCATGAGCTTTCGTGAGCTACAGCTCACTTCATTCGATGAAGTGAGCTGTAGCTCACGAAAGCTCATGCTCAAATAACTTGGTTAGTCTCTAAGGTGCCACAAGTCCTCCTTTTCATTTTTAACAGTGACAACAATTAATTATTGGAACAAAGCACCAAGGGAAGAGTGGGATTCTCCATTTCTTGATGTCTTCAAATCAACACTGGATGCCTTTCTGGAAGATAAGCTTTAGCCAAACACAAGTTATTGAGCTCCATACTGAGGTAGCTGAGTGAAGTTCTGTGGCCTGTGTTATACAGAATATCAGACTAGATGATCTGATGGTCCTTGCTGGCCTAAATGATGATAAATTGACCTAATGACTGCAATTTCTTAAGAATCCATCACATCCTAAGTCGTTCTACTTCCACTAAAGCTATTATGCATGTGAATGGTCCCATCACCTAGAGTGGGACCACTTACATGTATAAACTCAAACATATGCTTCAAAGTTTGCAGGAGCTGGGCCCAAATTTATTGGTTTTTGTTTTACCATATTTTAGTCACTGTTCACTGAAAATTATGTGGAATTTTGATATAGGAAATGTTAAAAGGTTGTCATTTTTATGTCTCTCAAAGATTGAATAGACTTTTCATGCTAGTCTTGCTATAAAAAGTTCTTTTTTCAAAATCATAAGTAGGGGGTTGAGCAATAGGGATTGGAAGTGAATTGGGAAAAAGATGTTTCCTGAGAAATACAGAAGAAATAGGTGGCAAAATTGTAAAGTTCCATCCTAGTTAAGCTTAAATAGGCAACAGTATCAGGGACTATTGTACTAAATATGTATGTGAAGAATATTTCAGGCCATAAACACAAAAACACAAACACAAAAACTGGTTAGAAAGAAGAGGGGGGCTATACATAAATAAGGAGCAACTACTTTTAAAAGATAATTAAATGAGCAAAAAGAGAGACAATGTCAACTTGCAAACAAAACAATAATAGATTCCTCAGTTATGATTTTAATGGGAAAAGAGGGTAAAAAAGGTATTTTTTATTTCTAAAACTGCTAATGCAAACATCGTGACAAGGGATAAAGATCAAATTAGTTGCAAACTCATGGCTTTCTAGAGAAGGAAAGGGTATAAAGTGAAGGATGGAGAGATGCTGTAGGGCCCATAAACTTATAAGTGCCATCTGTATGACGGTAAGTATTCTCACCTCCCACTGACTTCAGTATGATTTGGGGTAATAGCAGGAGGCACTTGGTGGTTTGAGAAGCTATGTCTTCAACACAAAAAATAGGCGGGTTTTTACATCAAGATAGCTAACTCCAGGTAGCGGTCTCAGTGTAAAATCCTAGAGGAGACAAGGCTCCATAGTTTTTCCTTGATATAGCTAGTTGAGATTAAACCTACACCACTGATATTAAACATTAAACCACACATAGCTGGCGTTTACCTCAACGTGCTACACTGAGGTCAAAACTACAGTGCCTTGTGTCTGCTGAGATTTTACGTGAGAAAGCTGTCTCGAGTTAGCTGACCCCACGGCAAAAAGGAGCTTTTTTACATTAAGACAAAGCCTGAAATGGGCCCTATAAAGGGAATCTTCTTTTCTCTTTCATGGTAGAGCATGATGGGGATGCATTATGTTGTGTGGAATGAGACTGGGAATAGTTACAAAAGGATTGGACAGGTTTATTAGTAGCCTAAATTGTGCTAGGCACAGCACAAACACATAGTAAGATATAGTCTCTGCCCCAAACAGTTTACAATCAAATAGACAGGCTGACAAAGGGTGGGAGGAGAAATAGCAGCATAGAGATGGGAAGTGACAGTAGGTTAGTGGTAGAATCATGAACAGAGCCTATATCTCGCCTCCAGTCGAGTGCCCTATCCTTTTAGTTTTACAGTAGGCACAGTACCAACGCATATCCATGAGTGGTGGTGTTGCCCACCTTCAGGATTGTCCTGGAATCACCAGGAATTAAAGATTAATCTTTAATTAAACATTGTTATGTGATGAAACCTTCAAGAATACATCCAGCTGAAACTGGCAACTCTAATGAGGGGTATGAGAAACGAGGAGATAAGTTTGACATGCCAACTGAGACATTTTTCAATGGGATTGCACTTTCAAACTATTTTAAAGTCTTTCAGAGCTCAAGAATTTAAGATTATGTGACCAACATTGTCAAGGTTCCTTCCCCACCCTGAACTCTATGGTACAGATGTGGGGACCTGCATGAAAGACCCCCTAAGCTTTTTCTTAACCAGCTTAGGTTAAAAACTTCCCCAAGGAACAAACTTTGCCTTGTCCTTGGACCCTATGCTGCCACCACCAAGTGTGTTAAACAAAGAACAGGGAAAGAGCCCACTTGGAGACATCTTCCCCCCAAAATATCCCCCCAAGCCCTACACCCCCTTTCCTGGGGAAGGCTTGATAAAAATCCTCACCAATTTGTACAGGTGAACACAGACCCAAACCCTTGGATCTTAAGAACAATAAAGCAATCAGGTTCTTAAAAGAAGACTCTTAATTAAAGAAAAAGTAAAAGAATCACCTCTGTAAAATCATGATCATAGAATATCAGGGTTGGAAGGGACCTCAGGAGGTCATCTAGTCCAACCCCCTGCTCAAAGCAGGACCAATCCCCAAGTAAATCATCCCAGCCAGGGCTTTCTCAAGCCTGACCTTAAAAATATCTGAGGAAGGAGATTCCACCACCTCCTAGGGAACGCATTCCAGTGTTTCACCACCCTCCTAGTGAAAAAGTTTTTCCTAATATCCAACCTAAATCTCCCCCACTGCAACTTGAGACCATTACTCCTTGTCCTGTCATCTGCTACCACTGAGAACAGTCTAGATCCATCCTCTTTGGAACCCCCTTTAAGGTAATTGAAAGCAGCTATCAAATCCATCCTCATTCTTCTCTTCCACAGACTAAACAATCCCAGTTCCCTCAGCCTCTCCTCATAAGTCATGTGTTCTAGACCCCTAATCATTTTTGTTGCCCTCTGCTGGACTCTCTCCAATTTTTCCACATCCTTCTTGTAGTGTGGGGCCCAAAACTGGACACAGTACTCCAGATGAGGCCTTATCAACGTCGAATAGAGGGGAACTATCACATCCCTCGATCTGCTGGCAGTGCCCCTACATATACATTCCAAAATGCCATTGGCCTTCTTGGCAACAAGGGCACACTGTTGACTCATATCCAGCTTCTCGTCCACTGTAACCCCTAGGTCCTTTTCTGCAGAACTGCTGCCGAGCCATTCGGTCCCTAGTCTGTAGCGGTGCATGGGATTCTTCCATCCTAAGTGCAGGACTCTGCACTTGTCCTTGTTGAACCTCATCAGATTTCTTTTGGCCCAATCCTCTAATTTGTGTAGGGCCCTCTGTATCCTATCCCTACCTTCCAGTATATCTACCTCTCCTCCCAGTTTAGTGTCATCTGCAAACTTGCTGAGGGTGCAATCCACACCATCCTCCAGATCATTTATGAAGATATTGAACAAAACCAGCCCAAGGACCGACCCTTGGGGCACTCCACTTGATACCAGCTGCCCGCTAGACATGGAGCCATTGATCGCTACCCTTTGAGCCCGACAATCTAGCCAACTTTCTATCCACCTTATAGTGCATTCATCCAGCCCATACTTCTTTAACTTGCTGGCAAGAATACTGTGGGAGGCCGGGTCAAAAGCTTTGCTAAAGTCAAGGAACAACACATCCACCACTTTCCCCTCATCCACAGAGCCAGTTATCTCATCATAGAAGGCAATTAGATTAGTCAGGCATGACTTGCCCTTGGTGAATCCATGCTGACTGTTCCTGATCACTTTCCTCTCCTCTAAGTGCTTCAGAATTGATTCCTTGAGGACCTGCTCCATGATTTTTGCAGGGACTGAGGTGAGGCTGACTGGACTGTAGTTCCCAGGATCCTCCTCCTTCCCTTTTTTAAAGAAGGGCACTACATTAGCCTTTTTCCAGTCATCCAGGACTTCCCCCGATCACCATGAGTTTTCAAAGATAATGGCCAATGGCTCTGCAATCACATCCGCCAACTCCTTTAGCACTCTCGGATGCAGCGCATCCAGCCCCATGGACTTGTGCTCGTCCAGCTTTTCTAAATAGTCCCGAACCACTTCTTTCTCCACAGAGGTCTGGTCACCTCCTCCCCATGCTGTGCTGCCCAGTGCAGTAGTCTGGGAGCTGACCTTCTTTGTGAAGACAGAGTCAAAAAAAGCATTGAGTACATTAGCTTTTTCCACATCCTCTGTCAGTAGGTTGCCTCCCTCATTCAGTAAGGGGCCCACACTTTCCTTGCCTTTCTTCTTGTTGCTAACATACCTGAAGAAACCCTTCTTGTTACTCTTAACATCTCTTGCTAGCTGCAACTCCAGGTGTGATTTGGCCTTCCTGATTTCACTCCTGCAGCCCCGAGCAATATTTTTATACTCTTCCCTGGTCATTTGTCCAATCTTCCACTTCTTGTAAGCTTCTTTTTTGTGTTTAAGATCAGCAAGGATTTCACTGTTAAGCCAAGCTGGTCACCTGCCATATTTACTATTCTTTCTACACATCGGGATGGTTTGTCCCAGTAACCCCAATAAGGATTCTTTAAAATACAGCCAGCTCTCCTCGACTCCTTTTCCCCTCATGTTATTCTCCCAGGGGATCCTGCCCATCAGTTCCCTGAGGTTGTCAAAGTCTGCTTTTCTGAAGTCCAGGGTCCGTATTCTGCTGCTCTCCTTTCTTCCCTGTGTCAGGATCCTGAACTCGACCATCTCATGGTCACTGCCTCCCAGGTTCCCATCCATTTTAGCTTCCCCTACTAATTCTTCCTGGTTTGTGAGCAGCAGGTCAAGAAGAGCTCTGCCCCTAGTTGGTTCCTATTTAGATGGTAAATACCTTACAGGGTAATCAGATTCAAAACACAGAGAATCCCTCTAGGCAAAACCTTAAGTTACAAAAAGACACACAAACAGGAATATACATTCCATTCAGCACAGCTATTTTACCAGCCATTAAACAAAAGAAAATCTAATGCATTTCTGGCTAGATTGCTCGCTCACTTTTTACAGGAGTTATGAAGAGCATTCCTGATCTGTTCCCGGCAAATGCATCACACAGACAGACAGACCTTTGTTTCCCCCCCCCGGCCTCCAGCTTTGAAAGTATCTTGTCTCCTCATTGGTCATTTTGGTCATGTGCCAGCGAGGTTATCTTAGCTTCTTAACCCTTTACAGGTGAAAGGGTTTTGCCTCTGGCCAGGAGGGATTTTATAGTTCTGTATACAGAAAGGTGGTTACCCTTCCCTTCATATTTATGCAAAACATAAACTTACTCTTCATCATGAGCCTTCAAGGAGCAGTTTAAACTCATGCAAAAGAAAGACATTGTAAACAAAGTGCAGACGATTCTGTCACTGAGCTGGCAGTTAATTCAAATGGCTCAGCATGAGACAATTTCAGCTTGATCTCATTTAGAATTTATCATTTTTATGTGTGCAAATGAGACAAACTCTAGGTTAGACTGGTGACTCAGTCTGGGAATCATGGACATGAAAGTAATAGCAGAAGCATGGGCCAAGCATGAAACAACCTATCTAATTATCAGTGGTTTGCCATTTTCATGAGTTGACCTACCTACTTACACTGAGATACTTGCAGAAAACCATGTGACTCAACATAGGACCAACTGACTCTTTGATACCCAACCTAACCCATCCATTTATGTACAAGCCACTCCAAATCATCAGACTGTTTTACATAGGGTGGTAAGTAACAGCCCTACATCAAGACTTGGGGAATAATGCACAATGTGTGGGGAATTTTTATTATCAAATATGATCACAGCATGCAGGTGAGAATGTGAATACAAATAACAGACAAGCTGACTGTCCGCTACTACGTCGGTGTAAAATGAAGTGTCAAACCAATGCACTACAATGTAGACGTAGTCTCTTCTATAGCAGCAGTCAAAGCCCAGGGCACTCTTTCACACAACGCTCACCACTTTACATGTAAAAAGCTGGATTTTTAGAAGAGTTCAAGTCCCACAACTGGGGTCAGATTTTCATGGCAGCTGCTGGGTTCTGAGCTGAGTGCTGCTCATTTAACTGCCAAATTGGGAGATTTGAACACAAATGGCATTGATCGGCATAAAGAAAGCATCTTGGGTCTCTCCAGCACTTCCCTCCTCCAGAGCTAATCCTGAGTAGACTAATCCGCAGTACTAGAACTGACTAGGTGCATCCCCAGCCACACCTCCTACTTTCCATAGCCCTCATAACTAAATAGCTTTCTTCCATAGATGGTTATTTTCCACTTTAGATTCTCCTCCCAAACAGTCCCGGGTGCAGAGAAGCGTCTAGTAGCTGGTAAATTTCAGGGCGGGGGAGGAAAAAAGGTTATTTTGTGTCATGTAAAGGGATGAGCACACAATTGGCGCTTAAACAAATAAAGAATAAAAAATGCTAGCTGAAGAGGTTGGAGAGATGGCACATGCTAGGAGAGAATGTGCACCTCCATGCAGGCTGACCATCACATTAAAAAGGAACAATTGTGTTGTATTCACTCAGTCAAGGTGACTGGGAAGTATTAATAAAGCTTGAAGGGTGAAATCCTGGCCCCACTAAAGTCCATGGCAAAACTCTCACAAGGGGGCCAGGATTTCATCCAAAGTATTTAAATGCATTAGTGCTCCTGGGTCTTACTGTCTAATGCCTCCTGAAGGACAGTAAGCTACGACTCATGCTTTGGCAAAGAGTTAGAGTCAAATACCTGAAGACCAAGTGTAATAACAGTGATGCACTATTTTCCCCAATGTCTCAACCTGGGGCTGTTATTCCTTTGTCACATACTTACAGAGGAGAAAAATCCAGAAGTTCTGCTGCTGATCTTAAATTTGTCTGACCCTCTTTGGTGAGAAATCATGCTGGAGATCTTGTGACAGCAGGCTTTCTTGTGAGATCTGTAATGGTTCTTGGCTTTGACCAGGTCAATATAGCTTCTCCCTTATAAACCACAATTTCCTTTTGGTATCCAGGAAATTATTACATTCCCTTTTGAACTGAATACACAATGAGCTGCTCCAGACACAGATATAAAAAATGAACAACAAAATCCGATCCCTCCTGTGAACATCATTTTTGATCATTTGCAGCCTTCTGATATGCCTATCAAAGATGCATTTCCCAGTGGGCAGATGCAGCTTGTTTGCTAAATGCACAGCACTTTAACCCGAGACAGTGGCCTTTATCTGTAATTAAGATAATATATCACTGCAGCAGCTACAGCGTATTCTGAATATCAGAGCAAAGAGCACTGTTCATCCTTTAATACATAAAGAACCTATGAGCCGGATGGTGCATGCGGCCAAGCCCTCTCTGCTGTCTTTGAGTTCAGAGGGAATAAAGCAGGATCAGGGCCTGAGTGGAATAGGCTACTTTGTATTTGTAAGATCAAATGGAAAAGCCTTATCTGCACTCGGGTTTCAGCAACCAGTATGGCTGCACCGCTGGAAACCCCTAATGTAAACACAATTTACCCTGGTGCCATGCAATTTTCACTCACTGGTGCAGCTTTCATTAGACATTTGTACTAGTGCAGCTACAGGGGTGGCAGAAATCCCAGTGGAGACAAGTTCTTGTGTCCCATTATCAGTCAAAAGGATGTTAAGAGAGAACTCATTAAGAAAAAAGATCAGGGAGTGCCCTGTCACAGCTTTTCTAGGAGACCCAGAGACTGCTAAGATTTGCTTTATTAAATAAGTAGGAAGACAGCTTTCTGCAGCTCAGAGAATTAGGAAGGATAAATGGAGGCAACTCTGTTAAGCCAGAGGTGAGGTCCCTCAGTGACATGTAGCTGCCACAGAAACAAAGGTGAGGAAGCAGATAATTGCCCATGCAATGCAGAGTTGTGCAGTTTCTGCTTGTGTGTGTGTTTGTGCATCCTGACAGTCAGCACATTAGAGCAGGCAGAGATGCTGGAACTGTAGGAACATCAGCAGGAGGAGGTAAGAAAAGAGATAGCAATGACTTCTGAGTGTGTGTGTCTCTGTCCGTAAGGGAGTGTACAGAACACCCTTTTAAGTACCCACAAGGCAGGTTCCTATATAAACATAAGCACAAATACATTTTCAAACATATTTAGCCCCCTCTTCTCTGCCCCCCCGCCCCCAAAAAAACCAACAGATTCCTAACCCTGACTTTCCAGGCATTAGTGAAAGTGTCTACTCATGTAAAGTACCCCAAGGGGAATGAACAAAAGGTATTTCAGTGGGATGACATATGAGGTGAAGTGAGAATTTGGATCTGACTCCAGGTGATGACTGCATGTGATACATGGTGCAGACCCTTCAGGGCTCCTGAAGTTGGGCATCAATGTCCTAATGGGGCAACCAGTTCCATTTCCTCTAATCAAAGAGGACAGCATCACTTCGGGACAGCAGAACTCCAGAGGAAGCTCAGATCCAGAGGAACTTTCTCACCTAGCAGAGAGGATCTGAGTCCCTTTAGAGATTGATTCACTAGCAAAGGTAGCTGTGCTGCATCACTTATAGAGGTGCTGATAAAGACTGGGCAGTAACTAGGGAAGAAAGACTGCCAGAAGGAACCTCTCTCCATTTCTGTTAGGAAGCTTAGACAATCTATTTGGTATGTCCCAAGGATCAAACTGCAAATTGATGTGTTGATGGTTAGTTGGTGGTTACTCTGCTTTCAGTTGAGTAGCCTGCTGGAGGCACTGAGCAAGGCATCTGAATCTGGATTCCTTTGTTCTGATAGGATTTCAAATGAAGCAGTGAGGTCTCTCTGAGAAGGAGGCTATTTTCTTCCATGTTGCCAAGGAGGTTTTGGTGGTTGGATGCCTAGAGCTGAGGCATACCCACTCCTGGCACAAATAACAGGCTTATAACTCAAGGACTTGAGGAAGTGAGAGCATGAGGAAGACAATAAAATGGATGGCCCAACAGCAGCAGCGTATGGTACAGATGATGAAAGACCAGCAACGAGTTCAGCTAGTTCATCAGCAGCAGGAGTGAATTCAAGCTGCTGCCTGCTCTCTAACAGTTCAGGAAAGAACAGCAGGAAGGCCAGATGGCAACTTAGTGAGCTGCAGCAGGCCCAGATCTGTCAGGTCTGCTACAAGATCGTGCAGAGCTTGATTCCCAGGTCTGCCCAAGCAGCCTATGGGGGCTGCCTGGGGATGAAGTTTCCCACTGCCAGCTCTTTGTGCCTATAAGACACCTCTGTCAGCAATGCAGCACAGCTACCTCCAGTCATGAGTCAGACTCTGATGCTCTTACTCCACCAGGTTAGTACTTGGAATCTATGAATGAGCAGACACTAAGGCCAGAAGGGACCACTGTGATCATCTAGCCACAGAACTTCCCCAAAATAATTTCTTGTTGAAAAATATCTGATCTTGATTTAAAAATTGCTAGTGATGGAGAATGTACCACACATGTACCTTGGTAAGTTGTTCCAATGGTTACTTACTCCCACAGTTAAAAAATTATCCCTTACTGCCAGTCTGAATTTGTCTAGCTTTGCCTTCCAGCTTTTGGATCATGTTAGACCTTGCTTTGATAGACTGAAGAACCCATTACAGAATATTTGTTCCCCATGTATGTACTTATAGACTGTAAGCACAGGAAGAACTCCCCTCTGTCTTAGACCATTAAATCTTCAATAGTTAGGCTGATGCTGTCTCTCTTAAATAAGAAAACTGGGGCAGCAGTGCTTCTTTGGGACTCTTAAGTGTCTATATCATGTTTTACATCACACCTACTATATATTATGCTCTGGGCTTGAGAATCATTGCATATGAACGAGGTTACAACCCCACCCCCTTCTCAATTACCACTTTATATAACTTACGTTAATAAAACTCCTTTCCAAGCCCACATCAGATATTTTTACCCATCATTTCTAATCAAAGAGTGGAATTCTCCACTCAGTTGCACTTATATAAATCCAGAGTAATTAGACTGCTGTTAGAGGAATTACACTGGATTTTCAGCATACTAATTTACATCAAAACTCTAGTTTTAGCTTAGGTAGGTTGCTTACATTGTGTAACAATATGGCCTAACTCAGATCTCAAGATAATAAATAAAGAGAAAAACTTTTTGTGGGTATGGTCCACTCCACCTTCCTATGGCAGGCCAATTTGCTTGGGACATTTTGTATTACAACTCCCAGCAGTCACTGCTGGCTCTCTTACTTTGTTTAAACAAGAAGTTTAAATAGGCAAAATATGTATTAGAGCATTATCAAACTTGGGGTCAGGACCCCTCAGGGGGTCACGAGGTTATTACATGGGGGGGTCACGAGTTGTCAGCCTCCTCCCCAAACCCTGCTTTGCCGCCAGCATTTATAATGGTGTTAAATATGTTAAAAAGTGTTTTTAATTTATAAAGGGAGTTGCACTCAGAGGCTTGCTATGTGAAAGGGGTCACTGGTACAAAAGTTTAAGAACCACTGCGTTGGAGGAAAATTCCTCTTTCCCATGGTTTTAAAGGGAGGGAGGGGAGAGAAAGATATCTGACAAACAGCCGCATTATGTTTGTTTCACAAGATTATTTGGTAACTCAGTTCAACAATAGCGAGATCAGGACTTTATCCTCATTAATAAGATCTGAAAAACAAAGCTCAATAATACACGGCACAGGCATTTTGAATCAAATTGAACATAAGGCAGTGCTCATAAAATGAAAGATTTTGTGCGCTAGCACAGATGTGAGCAATGAGCTTGTAGGGAACAGTAAAAGGAAGCATTAAAGTTCAATAAAAGATATAAGGTACAATCATGATTCCAGGCGCAATTCTAATTTTCAGATGCAAGAGAGCATCCATTGTATAACAAGTCATTTCTACTTCATTTTATTTTCTTCATTGTTTGTTTTCCATTGTACCATAGGTAGCTATGGGCCTGGTTGTGCAATTCGCTTCACAGCTCTAGAAATCTTTTCAGCACTATGTGCTCCCACTGAAGTCAATGAAAGTTGTTTTTTCTGTGCTCCTCTCAGAAAGCTCTTAGCAGCCAGCAAGATCAGCTCTAGTCTCTTCATCTCTCACATAAAAATTGGGATTAAAAAAAAACGTTGTAGAAGAAGGATGATCTTGTAGTTAAAGTCATGCTATTTGAGACCCATTCCTGGCCCTGTCATAGACTTTTTGACTGTGGGCAAGTTAGTTCCCCTTAGGGTTGCCAATTCTATACTCGCACAAAACTGAACACCCGTGCTCCGCCCCCTTCCCCACCCCTCCTCCGAGCTCCCACCACTTCTCCGAGGCCCCATCCCCACTCACTCCATCTCCCCTCCCTCTGCCGCTCACTCTCCCCACCCTCACTCACTTGCTCATTTTCAGTGGGCTGGCTCAAGAGATTGTGGTGTGGGGGGTATGAGGGCTCTGGCTAGTGGTGCAGGCTCTGGGATGGGGCTGGGGATGAGGGGTTTGTGATGCAGCAGGGGGCTCCGGCCTGGGATCGAGGAGTTCAGAGGACAGGAGGGGGATCAGGGCTGGAACAGGGGGTTGGGGTCTTGGAGGGGTTCAGAGGTGCACGGTCCAGGCAGTGTTTATCTCAAGCATCTCCCGAAAGCAGCGGCATGTCCCCCCTCCAGTTCCTAGGCAGAGGCATGCAGGTGGCCCTGTCTGCAAGCACTGCCCCCACAGCTCCCATTGGCTGTGGTTCCTGGCCAATGGGAGCTGGCACTTCAGGTGGGGCAGTGCAGAGCCCCGGACTGCCCCTACACCGAGGAGCCAAAGTGGTGATATGCCACTGCTTCCGGGAGCTGTGTGGAGCCAGGGCAGGCAGGGAGCCTGCTTTAGCCCCACTGCACTGCTGATCGGACTTTTAAAGGGCATTCCGGTCGAAAACTGGCAACCCTACTTCCTCTTTCTGTACTTCAGTTTCCCCATATACCAAATGGGAATAATACTTGTGATAATTAATACTCTAGTGTTTATAAAGCACACGGCTGGAAAGTGCTGCAGAAGTACAGAAGATTAATATTATTTAATGGTAAATCTTTCAATTATATTTATGGATCCTTTAATATTTCTCATGACTTTCAGGAGTTTTCCTGTCTTGCAACTTGAATTCCATTAGGTAACACAGAGATCCAAGTAACAAGGACACTGCTTTCCTGAGGGACAGACAGAATGTTATGAGTTTAGTAATTTATGTAGAAGACTGGTCAAACAAGCCATATTTTCCCTTCATCCCCAAAACATTGTATCCCTCCAGCAGTTTTGGTCATCATAAAAACAGGACCTTTCAACCAAGGCCTGTGGGATGTAGCTCCCTAGGCAGGTTGTCAATCTGCTTCTGAATTTCACAGGGGAAAGATTAAGTTTCAATCTCAAATCCTGTACAGGTTGGATTTCCGATGTCCAAGTGGTTGCACTAATAATACTATTGAGCAATTCTATAATTCCTCTCATCAGAGGAACTTCTTTTTACACAGTTCTTTATAAAGATCAATTAGTGAATCTTCACAACTTTTCTGAAGTGGGCATGCTAGTAGTAGACCCCTTTAAAGATGAGAAAAGTGATGCATAGACAAAGTAGGAGACTTACCCAAGGAAACACAGAGTCAGTGACAATGTAGGATTTTCATTCAGAGGCCTGACTTCCAGGCCTCTACCTTTAACCAACAGTCTAGCATCTTTTTGACTATTATACACCCATACCACCAAGTCTGGTACAATTGCTACAGATACTGAACTGCAAGCATTTCTTAACTGCCTTGCCTTCAGTAGATCAGCCGCTGGCTGAGAAGTAATACATCACTGAACTTCAGATGAGGTTACTGAAACTTACCACTTGAAGAAACTCTTTCTATGTATACTGAGCCCCCAAAATCTCCAGATTCCATTCTCCTCCTACTCGCAAATGCCAGATCTCTTAGGAAGAGCGTTTACATCAAATCTCCAGCTTTGAAAAAAAATCAGATTTCTGATTCGAGATCAGTGGAAATGTCATGAACAGCTGGGGAATGATTTAAATATAGTCTGGATAATATCTCATTTTCAGTTTTCTTAGCCTCCTTGTATAACTTGCCTTCAAAGGCTGTGCTGTTCTTATGTGTTATCTAAAAATACAGATGCTGCTACTGAAGTCCATGGAAGCAGCACTGGGTTCTGTGGCAGCGGGAGTACTCACAAATGTGACTAAGTTCTTTGCTGGATTGGGGGTCCATATTAGAGCTTGATCCAAAAGTCAATGAGAATCTTTCCACTAACTTTAAATGAGCTTCAGATTGGGCTAGAAGAATGCTGAAAATCCAGCCCAAGACACAATAGTGCCCAAAAGGTTTAACAAACTACTTTAGCAACATGCAATACTTTGCATAAATTATAGAAAATGACAACCTGCCAATCAGCAAGTTCTCTTGGCATTCTTCAAAGACTGGCTGCATACATCAACAGCTGGAAGGGAACCGAATGTCCCTAAGGAGATAGTAAATGAATAAATAAGCCTGTTTGGACAAAAGGAGGACTAATAACTGGAGAAGAGAATGGGAAGAAATATTAAAAGAAAAATACTTGTTTGGTTGCATAATGATTGGCTTGCAGCAGGAAAAAAGAATCTTGAACTTTAAAACAGCTACCGCCAATAATTCAGGATCAGTCCTGAGATAATTGTCACCATTAGACTAGCAAATGGAAATAACAATGACATTTCCAGCTTTGTACATCTGCTTCAGCATGATAGTTTTTTAAATATCTCCCTGCCTAGCAGAAATGAGAGACATGGAATTTACCAATTTCCTCACAGTAGCAATAGAAAAGGGTACAGGTTCAAGGAAAAAGCTCCCCTCTGCAAACAGCAGCATTAAATGGCATGAAGGACAGAGCTCATGTTAGGATGTCAGGTATCTGCTCTTGCTTCCATGGAAATCAAAGGGAGTTTTGTGATTGTTACCTATGACAGAAGGAGCAGACCCCCTCTATTCCTGGTATAGTGAAGCACCCATGCAAAGTTATGTTAAATGTCAGAGAGAAACCTGCATAAGCACAAGCATTCTGGATGAGGTTTCCAAAGGGTGCATCATGTCAAGCTTTCATTTGGGAAGTGAGGCACACAGTAATGTAGAGTTATTTCCAGAAGTGGAATCACACTGAACTTGGAACAGGGAGGCATAAATCGCAGCATTGTCACTTTGTCCCCAGAGGCAATTTCCCTATACCTTATATAACCAGTTATATCAGTGCAAAGTGGATGGAATGTGCTACCATATCAGAATGATAGCATATTACATCTGCTTTGCATTTGTCTACGGACCTGTTCCAAAGTCAATTGCAGTCAATGGGAGTCTTTACATTGACTTCACTAAAAGAACAGGAGTACTTGCGGCAAATTTATTAGAGCATAAGCTTTCGTGAGCTACAGCTCACTTCATTGGATGCATAGAATGGAACGTATAGTAACATATATATATATATATATATATATATACACATACAGATAAGTTAGAAGTTACCATACAAACTGTGAGAGGCTAATTAGTTAAGATGAGCTATTATTAGCAGGAGAAAAAAAAACTTTTGTAGTGATAATCAAGATGGCCCATGTAGACTGTTGACAAGAAGGTGTGAGGATACTTAACTTAAGGAAATAGGTTCAATATGTGTAATGACCCAGCCACTCCGTCTCTATTCACACACAAGTTAATGGTATCTAGTTTGCATATTAATTCAAGCTCAGCAGTTTCTCCTTGGAGTCTGTTTTTGAAGCTTTTCTGTTGCAAAATTACAGGTTTCAGAGTAACAGCCGTGTTAGTCTGTATTCGCAAAAAGAAAAGGAGTACTTGTGGCACCTTAGAGACTAACCAGTTTATTTGAGCATGAGCTTTCGTGAGCTACAGCTCACTTCATCAGATACATACCGTGGAAACTGCAGCAGACTTTATATATACACAGAGAATATGAAACAATACCTCCTCCCACCCCACTGTCCTGCTGGTAATAGCTTATCTAAAGTAATCGTCAGGTTAGGCCATTTCCAGCACAAATCCAGGTTTTCTCACCCTCCACCCCCCCACACAAATTCACTCTCCTGCTGGTGATAGCCCATCCAAAGTGACAACTCTTTACACAATGTGCATGATAATGAAGTTAGGCCATTTCCTGCACAAATCCAGGTTCTCTCACTCCCTCACCCCCCTCCAAAAACCCACCCCCATACACACACAGACTCACTCTCCTGCTGGTAATAGCTCGTCCAAACTGACCACTCTCCAAGTTTAAATCCAAGTTAAACCAGAACATCTGGGGGGGGGGGGGGAGGAAAAAACAAGAGGAAATAGGCTACCTTGCATAATGACTTAGCCACTCCCAGTCTCTATTTAAGCCTAAATTAATAGTATCCAATTTGCAAATGAATTCCAATTCAGCAGTTTCTCGCTGGAGTCTGGATTTGAAGTTTTTTTGTTTTAAGATAGTGACCTTCATGTCTGTGATTGCGTGACCAGAGAGATTGAAGTGTTCTCTGACTGGTTTATGAATGTTATAATTCTTGACATCTGATTTGTGTCCATTTATTCTTTTACGTAGAGACTGTCCAGTTTGACCAATGTACATGGCAGAGGGGCATTGCTGGCACATGATGGCATAAATCACATTGGTGGATGTGCAGGTGAACGAGCCTCTGATAGTGTGGCTGATGTTATTAGGCCCTGTGATGGTGTCCCCTGAATAGATATGTGGGCACAATTGGCAACGGGCTTTGTTGCAAGGATAAGTTCCTGGGTTAGTGGTTCTGTTGTGTGGTATGTGGTTGTTGGTGAGTATTTGCTTCAGGTTGCGGGGCTGTCTGTAGGCAAGGACTGGCCTGTCTCCCAAGATTTGTGAGAGTGTTGGGTCATCCTTTAGGATAGGTTGTAGATCCTTAATAATGCGTTGGAGGGGTTTTAGTTGGGGGCTGAAGGTGACGGCTAGTGGCGTTCTGTTATTTTCTTTGTTAGGCCTGTCCTGTAGTAGGTAACTTCTGGGAACTCTTCTGGCTCTATCAATCTGTTTCTTTACTTCCGCAGGTGGGTATTGTAGTTGTAAGAAAGCTTGACAGAGATCTTGTAGGTGTTTGTCTCTGTCTGAGGGGTTGGAGCAAATGCGGTTGTATCGCAGAGCTTGGCTGTAGACGATGGATCGTGTGGTGTGGTCAGGGTGAAAGCTGGAGGCATGCAGGTAGGAATAGCGGTCAGTAGGTTTCCGGTATAGGGTGGTGTTTATGTGACCATTGTTTATTAGCACTGTAGTGTCCAGGAAGTGGATCTCTTGTGTGGACTGGACCAGGCTGAGGTTGATGGTGGGATGGAAATTGTTGAAATCATGGTGGAATTCCTCAAGGGCTTCTTTTCCATGGGTCCAGATGATGAAGATGTCATCAATATAGCGCAAGTAGAGTAGGGGCTTTAGGGGACGAGAGCTGAGGAAGCGTTGTTCTAAATCAGCCATAAAAATGTTGGCATACTGTGGGGCCATGCGGGTACCCATAGCAGTGCCGCTGATCTGAAGGTATACATTGTCCCCAAATGTGAAATAGTTATGGGTAAGGACAAAGTCACAAAGTTCAGCCACCAGGTTAGCCGTGACATTATCGGGGATAGTGTTCCTGACGGCTTGTAGTCCATCTTTGTGTGGAATGTTGGTGTAGAGGGCTTCTACATCCATAGTGGCCAGGATGGTGTTATCAGGAAGATCACCGATGGATTGAAGTTTCCTCAGGAAGTCAGTGGTGTCTCGAAGGTAGCTGGGAGTGCTGGTAGCGTAGGGCCTGAGGAGGGAGTCTACATAGCCAGACAATCCTGCTGTCAGGGTGCCAATGCCTGAAATGATGGGGCGCCCAGGAGTTCCAGGTTTATGGATCTTGGGTAGTAGATAGAATATCCCAGGTCGGGGTTCCAGGGGTGTGTCTGTGCGGATTTGATCTTGTGCTTTTTCAGGAAGTTTCTTGAGCATATGCTGTAGTTGCTTTTGGTAACTCTCAGTGGGATCATAGGGTAATGGCTTGTAGAAACTCGTGTTGGAGAGCTGCCGAGCAGCCTCTTGTTCATATTCCGACCTATTCATGATGACAACAGCACCTCCTTTGTCAGCCTTTTTGATTTCAATCTCTCTGGTCACGCAATCACAGACATGAAGGTCGCTATCTTAAAACAAAAAAACTTCAAATCCAGACTCCAGCGAGAAACTGCTGAATTGGAATTCATTTGCAAATTGGATACTATTAATTTAGGCTTAAATAGAGACTGGGAGTGGCTAAGTCATTATGCAAGGTAGCCTATTTCCTCTTGTTTTTTCCTCCCCCCCCCCCCAAGATGTTCTGGTTTAACTTGGATTTAAACTTGGAGAGTGGTCAGTTTGGACGAGCTATTACCAGCAGGAGAGTGAGTCTGTGTGTGTATGGGGGTGGGTTTTTGGAGGGGGGTGAGGGAGTGAGAGAACCTGGATTTGTGCAGGAAATGGCCTAACTTCATTATCATGCACATTGTGTAAAGAGTTGTCACTTTGGATGGGCTATCACCAGCAGGAGAGTGAATTTGTGTGGGGGGGTGGAGGGTGAGAAAACCTGGATTTGTGCTGGAAATGGCCTAACCTGACGATTACTTTAGATAAGCTATTACCAGCAGGACAGTGGGGTGGGAGGAGGTATTGTTTCATATTCTCTGTGTATATATAAAGTCTGCTGCAGTTTCCACGGTATGTATCTGATGAAGTGAGCTGTAGCTCACGAAAGCTCATGCTCAAATAAACTGGTTAGTCTCTAAGGTGCCACAAGTACTCCTTTTCTTGTTGCAAAATTGCCACCCTTAGATCTTTTACTGAGTGGCCACAGAGGTTGAAGTGTTCTCCTACTGGTTTTTGAATATTCTGATTCCTGATGTCAGATTTGTGTCCATTTATTCTTTTGCGTAGAGACTGTCCGGTTTGGCCAGTGTACCTGGCAGAGGGGCATTGCTGGCACATGATGGCATATATCACATTGGTAGATGTGCAGGTGAACGAGCCCCTGATGGCATGGCTAATGTGATTAGATCCTATGATGGTGTCACTTGAATAAATATGTGGACATCGGGCTTTGTTGCAAGGATAGGTTCCTGGGTTAGCGTTTTTATTGTGTGATGTGTGGTTGCTGGTGAGTATTTGCTTCAGGTTGGGGGGCTGTCTGAAAGCGAGGACTGGTCTGTCTCCCAAGATCTGTGAGAGTGATCTGTATGTGTGTATGTATGTGAATATATATATATGCATAGAATGGAGTATATCTTACTATATATTCCATTCTATGCATCCAATGAAGTGAGCTGTAGCTCACGAAAGCTTATGCTCTAATAAATTTGTTAGTCTCTAAGGTGCCACAAGTACTCCTGTTCTTTTTGCGGATACAGACTAACAGGGCTGCTACTCTGAAAATTGACTTCACTGACACTGATCAGGCCCTGAGGCTCCAGTTCAGCAAAATACTTAAGCATGTGCTTAACTCCCATTAAAATCAATTAAAACCAATGGGATATAAGCAAATCCTTAAAAAGAAAAGGAGTACTTGTGGCACCTTACAGACTAACCAATTTATTTGAGCTGTAGCTCACGAAAGCTCATGCTCAAATAAATTGGTTAGTCTCTAAGGTGCCACAAGTACTCCTTTTCTTTTTGCGAATACAGACTAACACGGCTGGTACTCTGAAACAAATCCTTAAAGTTATACACATACTGAAGTGCCTTGCTGAAACAAGGCTTAAATGACTACATAGTAACTTTTTGTTTGGCCCTATACCTATATCTTCTATATTTTTCCCAGTTAATGAAGCCGTGGGCGTTCTGAACCATCGCAGAGCACAGTGCTAATAGGCTGGATTCAATGTTCTATTTGGGGCCATTCTTACATCACAATGTGGCAATGAAGAGCAGAATGGGCTTTTAAAGAAAACAGACAAGGGCTAAACTCAGGTTTCAGTAAACTCAGGAACAGTGCCAGGGAAGTCAATGGATTTGCTCCTGTGTGACCAAGTGCAGCAGATGGTCCACTATCTAGCAACATTACATTGGTTTTTTCCTTATATGGGAAGGATGTCTTTGGATTTTGTTTAGTTGGTAATTCTGAGTTTAAGATATTAAAATTTTGTTAGTGATGTTGGAAAAACAGTTCAATATTTAATATTCAGTTATGTAAAGACTCTCTCTTGGGTCATTACTATTCAGTGCTAACAATGTGACATTTCTATTTTTCCTGGGCTCTGCAGAGGTGCTGATGTTTCTTATGCTTTACTTTTCTCCAGCCTGCTAGGTCAGCCAGAGCAGTGTTTAGCCACCATCTTTTGAGCTGTGGGTTTGTGCCAGGGCAGGACAGCCATACCCATGTCTCTTCTGCAAACACAGAACTTCTTGCTTGTAAAAACCAGCATGTACTTTACTCAGTCCATCCACCAATACATATCAATGTCTCCAACACCTTGCGCTGTTTTCCAGCTTTCTGGCCACTTCTTCCAAGGGGTGTGGGCTGAGGTGTCTCCATTCAGAAAATGCCTCTTGTTATGCTCTCCTAGCACACTCAGTCTCCCCCCTGCCTTCCTCTCCAACATTTCCTTCCTGTGCCCTTTTTAAACCACTTGCCTGTTAATGGGCTAATTAGCTCATTAACTTCCTGACCCCATTCTGGCCTGATAATAAGGCATACCCTAAACCAATTAGACCTTTTTCTGGGGAAACTAATTAGTGCTAATATTAACCGGAGTGCTTGCTCAAGCTCCATCTCTCAGCTCTCTGACATGTACCGACTTTCTAATTGAAGGGAGGAACTTCCCCCTTGCTTTCCATCGTTTACTGAAGGTTTTGTTAGGGCAATCTCTCTCCTGCCCTTCAGGATGAAATATCCCAACCTTTTTTTATATTGGAAGATAAACTTTCTCCATTCAACATCACAGGACTTTTCCATTGAGTTATTTCTCTAGCCAGCTAGATGGAATAGACATTATACCCCATGGCCCAAATATCTGTTGCTGTTTCCAATACCATTTACATGAGTTAAAAATAAAACCCCTGCAAATACACAAAGTCATTCAGGTAAAGGGAACATATTTTCTCATTCCATGGATAAACATTTTTATGATGAAAGGTGCTTAAGTCATGCATATAATGAGTTGCAGATTGAAAATACCACCGGAAAATACCAATTCCAGAGAATTGAAATGCTTCCTGGGAATGTCTCTATTCTGCTTAAACTCTTGATGGAAACCAGGCACGCTGACCAGCCTACGGGCTAATTGCTGACTTGCCTGCCAGCTGTCTTCCGTATTGCCTGGCTTTGCAGCTACCTGGCTAGCTTGCTGGACAGCCAAGCAGTTGGGCAGCAGGGAAGCTGGTGAGCTCCTTCACTGGTGATTGTAAGGACCCAGGGACTAGGACCCAGATCTGCAGAACCTGGGACAGCTGATATTCCCACAGTGTCGTCAGAAGGTCCAGCAGAGGCATAGCCAGGGAGCACTGTGGAGAATGTGCCACAGGAAGTACCACACTCTGATTGGCCAAGTGCTCCTACTTAACCCCAGGGGTTGACCTAGGAAGTTGTCTGGGCGATTACACAGACCTTGGCCTGCTACTATGCTGGACTTTGCCGCATCGCCTGACATCAACCCTGACTCCTGCCTCATGATCCTAATCTGGTACTGCCTCTGATCTCCAGTCTCTGATTTCAGCCTGACTCTGACCCTGAATCTTGTTTATGGAACCTAGCCTTGTGATTCCTCTAACTTCTGCCCAGAGACTCCTGTCCCTGATGGGCAGACATCAGCCCAGCTGCAACTGCTAGGCAAGACCACCTGTGCTCTGTTCCCTTACAGCAACGATATTCTCTTCTACCAGTTCTTCTTTGGGATTTGTGCTTTCTTCCTCTTTCTAAAAGAGATTTGTCAAATACCTGTCTATATATGTCATAATTTCATAAAGTGCCTGTGTCTGTAGGATCTAAATGCCAAAGTAAAAGCCAATAAACTTCTAATAAAAATACAACCAGATGGGCTGAAAATAGATGGAAAACTTCAGTTGTTTACACCACCAGGTTTCCATCATAGATTCTTACACTCAGATTAGTATTTTTTCTATGGTATTTTCAGTTTTGAACAAAGTGGTTACTCTAATGGAAAAGCAGTGGTGGAAATTTTCTTCTTGCATTTCAGTTTCTCTCTCTCTCTGGTCATACATTTCTCTCTGTAGACAAAAACATTATTTAGAGAGTGTATATGATTTATTCTCTGGGCAGAGGTCTTTCATTTCAGCACACCACAAAACATGATCACCATCTTGCCATTCCAGTTTTTCTTATGTGTGTGTGTTCTATACTTAAATCTCATCATCTCAGCCCTACTGTCAGATGTTACAAGCCTGGAAGAAATGACTAAGAAAAAATGTACAGTTGCAGAAGAGAAAGGATTGGACCACAGCTGCTATTATGGCTGACTTCATTGCTTAGTAAGTCTTGATGCATTTAGCATAAAGCGGCATGTTCTTGCTGCAGTATCCATTGTTAGTGTGTGAAACATCCAGCAAACCACCACCTGTTAGGTTCTGACATTTAAAAGAATATCTACAGCCTACATTTCCAAAAGTGACTTGTGATTTTGTGTTCCTCAATTTTGAGGCCTTACTGTTTGGAAATCAGGTCCCTTTAATGTGTTGGGCACCCAAAATGACTTTTGAAAATTTAGACCTACATTTTAAAACCAAAAATTGGTTGGGAAAATAAATCTACTTCAAATTTCAGTGTAAATTGTTTAAGAGCAGAGACTGTTTTCCCATATATTTATAGAGGGACCAACACAATGGGAGGATTGAGGATCCTAGGCACTAC
Source organism: Eretmochelys imbricata (assembly GCF_965152235.1). Lineage (NCBI taxonomy): Eukaryota > Metazoa > Chordata > Testudines > Cheloniidae > Eretmochelys > Eretmochelys imbricata. The sequence goes on from NC_135574.1 coordinate 24,816,792, forward strand.
TCTCATACAACACTATTATTAATGGCACCTAAGGTGCCACAAGTACTCCTTTTCTTTTTGTGAATACAGACTAACATGGCTGCTACTCTGAAAACTATTATTAATAGGGTTTATTCAACACTTATTCAAATAGACTCAGCAGGTGTTAGCTCATGAAATCGCTGTGGTTCTTAACTCTGTAATATAACATTGCATGATGTGCAAAAAGTACTAAAAACTTGCAGTATTAATTGCTTATTATTAATTAATTATACATTCTTGACTGTTATATTTTAAAACTCCATGGTGTTGAGCTGGTATGTTTGAGGGTGCATTGTTTTGTCTGCCTGTAGTAAGAAATGGAAGTTTGGAACTAGTAATACTGATGTGGCAATGGATATAAAAGGAATCAGTCAGAGGATATGGGGTGAACTTTCAAAGAACTGGGGCCAGATTCTGGGACCCTCTCAAGAGCCTTTATTCAGGTGGGTAGTTCCATTGAAGTCAAATTAGTAAGAACTACTTGACTAAATGTTTCTACACTGCCTCCCCTCTCCTGGATGTGTTGGTGAAGTGGGGTTACAGTTATTTACTTGAGGGAGCATAAAAACAACCAATGGATGGGGATAGTTCTATTTACACACTTGGGGTGGATTTTCAAAAGATCCCAGGTCATGTTTAGACACCAAACTTAGTGGAAGTGTCAAATACTTGAAAATCAGGCCCTTAAAGGCAGATTCAGGAAGGTGTTGAGCTTCCCTTAAGTAGGATGTTGAGCCCACTCAACTCCCATTGAATTCAGTACCTTACACAGACATTGGCTGTTGTAGCACAAGTCTGTATTCTTCTCCGAACCCTGCACACTTGGGTTAAACCCAAGGCAGGGCAGACATTTCTACTGTGAGGATTTAAAACTCCAAGTGACTCGGGAGTAAAACAGAGTGCTATAACAGAGTGCTGAGAGATGGTCACTATTAGCACTAAATAGGTACCTCCAGAGAAGGCCTAATTGGTCAAAGGTGTGCCTGATTACCAAGCCAGAATGGGGTTAGAAAGTTAATGAGCTAATCATCCCATTAACAGGCAATACTCCTGAGGGAATTCTGCGCCACTGCATGCACATAATTCATGTGCTGTGCATATTTTTTTTCTGCAGAAAAATTTTTTTTCTGCTGGAAAGTTGCTGCAGTTTCATCTTTTGCCCACGAGAGGGTCTGTGGTGCTAGAACAGAGCAGCCATTCCCAGCCAGCCCCAGCTATCATAGGGAAGAGAAAGAGCCTGCAGTGCCTTCTTCACAGTGCCTGTTGGGACAGGTCAGGATAGAGAGAGCATTGGGCACATAGGGCTGCTGGGGCGTCACAGACAAGGGCTCATAAGGGCTAGTGCAGGAGGACAGACTGGGGCAGAGGCTGAATGGGAGTGGAGGTACAGGGCCACATGGGGTTGGGGGGAGGGAATGCAGGGCCACAGAGGCACATGGGGACAGGTGGTGCAGGGACACATGGGGATGGGGGAGGGAGCTGGCTGAGAGGATGCAGGGACACATGGAAATGGGAGGGGTGAAGGGCTACATGTGGGAAGGGGGGTGGCTGAGTGGGGGCACAGAGACATATGGGGACAAGGGGAAGGGGTGCAGGGACACTTGGAAAGGAGGGGCTGGGGCAGTGAAGGGACACCTGGGCCCAGGGGGTGTCTGAGTAGGGGTAGAGGGAAACATGGGGACAGGACAGGCAGGGACACATGGGGACAGAAGCAGATGTGCCTGACTGAATGGGTGAGGCTAGGGGTCAGCCAGGGTCTTCATGGTGGAAGCTCCCTAAGAATCCCTCCCCATCCCACAAAAAACCTGTTCTATACTTTTCCCACGCACACACAACAACCCTCCAAGTTCACACCCAGGCTGCTTCCCAGAAATTATTTCCCTCTCCCTCAGCTCCTCCATTACCCCTGACTCCTCCAAGACTGCACTGCTTCTAAGCAGAAATATGTTTCTGTATTGTAGTTTAAATGAATTATTACTCAGAGTTCTGTATGAACATGCCTAGGAAGGAATCTATTTGTCAAAAAGCATTTCCTGAATCTTTTTTGTTTTCTGTATTGTTACAGACATACTTGCTGACAGGTATTTTGAAATAAAATTACCAAACCAATTGAAACTGGTGTGATTATATTGTGTTATTTTGACAAAATATGCAGAATTTTAAAATGTTATGTGAAGAATTTCTAATTTTTTGGGATATTTCATCAATGTGGAGAGAGAATGGTTTTAATGCATAGTGCAAATTAATCTCCACTACGGGGTTTTTTGGGGAGGACTCCTATACTCAGATTCTGCTATCTTTACTCCTAAACCTACAAGTAGTCCCATTGTATTGAATGGGACCCACTTTTAGAGCACAGTGCCATTTAATGTGAGTAAGGATATGATAATCTTGTCCTTAAAAATAATGTAATCTCCATTTTGTTGCTTGACAAATACTTGAATCGATTAGAACTCAAAACATGCTATCCACTATGTAGCATGACAGACTTTTATTTCACACAGTGACTTGTGTCATAGCACTGAATTAAAATTAATTCAAACCTCGCCTTTTATGGGGTTGTGACAATACCTCCTCTGCTGAATGCAGAGACCTTGATGCTCCCATTGGGCTGCTTCTTCCACAGCCATCTCTATGCCTTTTCCCTATGCATGAAACACCTTTGCAGAATTGGTCACTTCTTAAGACCCACCGCTACTATGACATCTACAAGAAGTGAATCATCAGTAACATAGATGCATATAACCATTATGATGTGTTCATTGCTCAACAGCGTTGCCGTGTAACTACAATGCTATAACTCTTTTTTTCCTTTCTCCCACGCTCCTTTCCATTGTCTTGTTACCTCTATCTTCATTGTGTAATGTCTGAAATTAGATAGTAAATTCTATAGGGAAGAGACCATGTCTTTTTATCGGTATTGTATAAGTTGCCTTTCCCACTCTTGTGCTGTAAAATAAAATATACAGTAGCAGCAATAGATACATCTAATATATGGACAGCAAGACAACTTTAAATATGGTCCTGAAGAATTTTTGCAGTGAAACCTTCTCCTTATGGTGCTTCAACATCCCTGTGTACCTGCCACTACATCTGTGATGCTTGCCGACTAGGTGCCAGCTCATGCTAAGCTCCCTGTATCTCAACAGAACATTGACAAATACATAGGTGGAGTCAGTCTGGCTCATCTATGTATCAATATTGTTAAAATAGGTATTATAAGAACGTGTTTTGACTTTATTGAAAGCTTGTGAGTTGCTGCATGCATTAATCTCACTTATAATATCTGTATCCCCCATTGCAAGGTAATATTTGAGCAGCTGTATTGTGAACCTCCGTGACTGTGTAAATCACCAAATAAGAGAGAGACATTAATTAGTGGGAGGGCCTGATCTTCAACACAAGGTGTTACACCCTTTCTGAAAGGAAAGTTCCATGGATACAAGACTGACCATTGTTGAACATTGTAACTGGAATTTCCCTACCCACCATCAAAAAAGGACAAAACATTTTTGCTGTTCTGCTCACCTCCCAGTGAACATGAGTCATGCAAATGGACTTCTCCTATTGGCTGAGTTTACAGCTCAGAGGACAGGGCAGGAGGGGGATAAAAACCCTAAACAAAACGAACTTGCTGTGTCTGTGGTTCTTGGACTCTGGGGGCAAAGTGTTTTTAGGCATAAGCAAGAGCTCCCCAGGTGGTTAGCCCTAAAGGACATATAGACTTGCTCATGGATAACACCCTAGAAGAAGACAACCAGACGAGCAGGCTGAAGAGCCTCTAGAAACCCAGGGAACGTAAAAATGAGCTCAGGGCATGGCCAGAGTCATCAAATCTGGATTCAGCTTGTCTAGCTTGATAGCCTTGAGCTGGAGCCACGTGGAGTGGGCAGGCCTGGGTTCCCTTACGAACCCCCTGAGGAACTTAGTGGAGGGTATTTTAAGACCCTAAGGCACCAGGAATCAACTGCCGGCCCTGACAGACTGAGTGAGCGTAGGCACTATGTCCTGTCTGGCCAGAGGGGATGCTGTTGCACCAACACAGCAGCTCACACTCACATGCTTTCGAACAACTCAAGGCTGCTTTCACCATCACTTCCATTCTCGCACATTCAGCCCTGGCCCAGGCTGGAAGCCAATTTCTCCCATGTAGCCATAGGGGCCATGCTCTCTCAGAGGCACGGTCCACAGCAAGTGTTGCCCTGGTGCACCTACTACTCCTGAAAACTCATCCCTGCCAAATGGAATTATGAAATATTAGCTAAAGAACTGCTCATGATTAAACCAGACTTTGAAAAGGGTGCCATCACCTCAGGGGAGCCCAACACCCAGTGCAAGTCTTTTCTGGCCATAGGAACCTTGAATATCTGCATAAGGCTTGAACCTTGAACCAAAGACAGCACAGGTGGGCATTATTCTTTTCATGGTTCGATTTCATCATCACCTCTCACCCAGGAACTAGGAAGGGGAAAGCTGATGCCATATCCCAAAAGGGAGAATACTACCAAGAGGGCAAGGAAACTAAGAACCACATTGTCTCCTGAAACCTTGCAGCTTCCTTAGAGCCAGCATACACCAAGACCTGATTGATCTAATCCAATCTGCTTTGCGGGATGATCCATTAGACCAGGGGAGATGACAGTACAACCTGAGCAAATGGAAGCCAGAACCAAAATGCAACGCTGCAGACAAGATGGGATCACATACCTTGATTGGCACATATACGTTCCATCAGGGGCCCCTGGCTAGAAGTGCTCCATCTCTACTGCATTGGCAGGCCATTTTGACTGCCTTAAGATATTCCACTCAGCTCCCCATTTCTTCTGGTGGCCCAGTATGCGAGCTGAAGTCTAAGACTATGTTGACTCTTGTGACATGTGTGCCTGCACCAAGACACTCCATGCTAAGCCCCTTGGCACCCTAATACCCCCGGACATCCCACCCAGACCATGGGCCTCAATTACTCTGTATTTCCTTGTGGAACTCCCTGATTCCGATGGCCACACAATGATCTTGACTGTTGGAGACCAATTGACCAAAATGGCAACTTTCATCCCCTGTGACCACATGCTCTCTGCTGAAACATGCACCACTAGAAGTTGAGCCACTGTTATCTGTCTTCATAGGCTTCCAGACCTTATGACCTTGGACTGACGCACACAATTTATCTCATGCTTTTGGCATGAAATGCTCCAGTTCATGTTTTTACCTCCATCATGTACCACCCCCAGACAGATTGGCAGACAGAGGGGGTGAACCAAGTATTAGAGCAATACCTAATATGTTTTGTCGACTACCATCAAGAAAACTGGTTTGCCCTCTTTCCTTATGCTGAGTTCTCATAGCATAACACCAACTGCACCTTCATGGGGCAAAGTCCTTTTTTTTGCAATCTTTCCAACCTCACTTCCATCCAGCAGCCACCAACTGGATCCAACCAATTCATCATATGCAGGAGGAGCTTAAGGACCACCTTGAAAATATGAACAGTGACTACAAGTAGTACACAGACTGTCAATGCCAGGAAGGCCCAGCTCTCATGGTGGACCAAAAGGTCTGGATTGCAGCCAAACGACTCTGTATGAATGCACTAGCTTGCAAGCTAAACCACTAGTTCCTCATACCATTCTGGATTTGTCAGCAAATCAACCCCATTACCTTCAAATTGCAGATCCTTCGGTCCCTTAAGATTCATCCTGTTTTCCATGCATCCCTTCTGAAGCTGTACAAAGAAAACACCTTTACCAACTGGTCCCAACATCTGCACCCACCTGTCCAGGTCCAAGGGCATGCGGAATATATAGTCCAAGCTATCCTCAACTCAAATCTTGCCTTCTGAGTCCAGCCTGGTAGCACATCTGATCTCGGGTCTCCGACCCTAGCCTGACTCTGACCTTGATTCTTGCTTGATTGATCTAGCAGTTCCTCCAATCCCTGTTCACTGATTACCATCTTGTGGCTATCCTTGACATGTGGACCCCAGCCCAGCTGTGACCGCTAGGCCGAACTGTCTATACCCCAGTCCCTTACAAGGTGTAACTGATGTGCCTGAATACACCCTAAGGTCCCCCTATTCCTCATATAGCATCTGCCACTAGATTTTCCTTTCCCTTGACTTAAATCCACAGCACTTATGAGCTCTACACTCTGCAAATAGATCCCGTAGGTCCTCTCTCTGGAGTATGGGGGTAAGGATCAGGGTGGGTGATGGCATTTACCCTTCTAAAATCCACACAAAAGCTCGAGATTTTGCTTCTTTTGGGTACCATTATAACATGAGACCTCCAGGGGCTTTTAGATTTAGTAATCACTCCTCTGTCTAGCATGCTGTCTACCTCCTCTTGAATTTGTCTTTGCATTTCTCCTTTAGTGCTGTTTGCTCTGCTAGGGGCAGGTGTGGCAGATTTATGTTACCAATATGCCTGGGGCTTCAGGTGATCAGGCTGAGGCCACAGGATCGTTTGGGGAGGAGATGAAGGAGCATACCAAGTGACTAAGTTTAAAGCTTTATTAATCAAATAACAGCGGTGAGTGCTGGGTGTGCCCCACGTCACTCAGAGGGAGGAAGAAAGCATTCTTGCCCAAGCCCTAACTCACTTTTGTACTTACACATACACAACCCAAGGCTGGCCAAGCCTGGGTGTAATGTAAGAAGAAGAAGGAGAAGGGTTCTGCCCTGTGCACAGGTCATCTGGGGCCTGCTGTAAATCTCTGATTTGCTTCAGGTCTCCCCTGGGTTCTTCGGGGACATTTTCATCCAGGGACCTTCATGCCCACATGCTCTTGGTACCAGTCCAAAGTGGCCTTCTGTGGCTCCCTTAGCTTCCCTAAAACACACCGGTTTCAGGGTTGTGAGACTGTTGTGTCCCACTCGCTGGCCTTTGCAATCTTATTAGTTTTGCAACCCCTTCAGTTTTGTCTGGCTCAGTTCTCCTTTCTCAGGGCTGGCTGGGGTTGGGAGACAGACTTCCGGTGGTTTGGCAGCAGAGAGCTTGTTTGTCTGCCCTGGCCTTGGGCTGCAGTTTCGTTCCTGATCTTCGGGCCTGGCTGAATCGTTGAGTTAACCCATTCCTTTCTCTCTCCCTCCCTCTTTGGCCTCTTGTAACCTGCAAAGGAATCTTTCATTCCACACTCACACCTTCAACCCTTCCCAAGATACTTTTCAATGTGTATAAAAGCATTAGCAATATACAACGCTGGTGCTTAGCTAGGGGACCCCATGGGGGAAACAATTTACATTGTGACACGGAATGGCACTATAGTTTCAATGGAATGCACTCTTTTGTTAGTTAAACCTGGCAGGTGAGAATATACCTGCTGGTGGTCGTTCAAAAGGGCCAATATCTCCTGCTTTTGAGTTGGGTCCAAAGCCTTCCATATTTCAATGCTCTCCAGAGGAATCTGTTCCTTACTGTCCCTGACCAAATCAATTAATGGAGCAATATCATATTCACTGCCATTTCTCCTTCCTGGTAAGCTTTCAATCTATTGACACGTACTGTTCGCACAACTCCCCTGCCACAGGGTTTCATTAAATCATAAATGACCTCATTCACTCTATCATCTCAAAATGTCCCTCCTAACAATCTTGCATCTTGTTCTTCCTCACTAAACTCAACAGTTGCACCAAGCACTGTTCCCTCTAAGCTGTGTGCGTGTGCGCGCGTGCACAGATCCTAAACCCCGCGCACACAGTGAAACACCATGCACACAAAAATTTGCACAGAAAAATTTTTTTGCACACACGGCCTGTCAAAAATTAGAGGAAACATTGGCACCAAGTCACCCATATAAGAGCTCTTTCTGTAGCATGCCTGACTCATTTCAAGGTTCTGATGCACTGAGTCCACCATAGCCTTTAAATTCTTTTCCCCTACAGGCTGTCCTGCCTCTCCTGTACTACCCTCCCTCAAATTAAATCTTGGAGTTTCTTTACTGGCCTTCCATAAAGGAGATCAAAGGAGATCATAGACTCTGGTGGAACACTTTTGTATGCAAATAACAAATAAGGGAGCAACACATCCCATCATTCTCTTGCTGGTTAACATACAGACACAGCACAGACTTCAATGTCCCATTGAATCTTTCTATCAGGCCATTATTTTCAGGATGATAGGGAACAGTCTTTATATGCCTCCCTCCACACAATTCCCATATGTTTTTGAAAGCTACAGATATGAAGTTTGCATCAGAGTCTGACAAGATTTCCTTGGGAAATCTATTCGGCTAAAAATGGTAATTAAGGCTGTAGCCACGTTTCAGCTTCTATATTCGATAGAACTGTAGCTTCAGGGTACCTGGTGGCAGAATCCACATCTAATATATGGACAGCAAGGACAACTTTAAATATGGCCCTGATGAACCTTTCTAGTGAAAGCTTCTCCCTATGGTGCTTTGACATCCACATTTCCCTGCTGATACATATTTTGAAACAGTCCCTTCTCAGTCTCAAAACCAATAGCTGATCTTAACCATATTTCCTGGAGGTAAAGCTAACCAGCCTACAGAATCCACTCAGCTCCATAGACACGATGAGCCACAGTTTTCAGACCCTGCTGTTATTTATTCATAGGCTCTTGAGTGCACACAAACACTCTTAAAGCACTGTCATTTGCACATCTTGGCCCAATGAGTTTTGCAGATGTAAATACTATCCGTCATACAAACAGGTAATAAAATCTATCACCTATGCCTGCAGGTGGCAGTGCTCCAAAAGTATAATGGCAAATGTATTTATGTGCCCACAAATCAAGAGCTTTGGCCCTAAAGATCTTATGTCCTTTTCAAAAAAGAAGATTTTTGCCCTGGTTTCAGTGGGCAACATCTCTCTCCTCTCTCACTCCTGCAAAGCATGTCATTTGACTGCAGACCTCCAACCCATAGATGGTGATGTTTCAGTGCTGTAAAGTGTTTTGGGGACCCTTCATGAACAAAAGGACTATAAGTGTAAGAAATGATTATTTTTATCATTACTGTTCCTTTTGCATATTGCATTTATACTTTGTTTTATGAGTTCCAATTTTGAAATTTAACAACGAAAAGACATTTGTCTCTTCACAAAACTGGTTCATTGGTGATAAACAGGTTTTAACTAACATGTGGACCATGCACAGTTTAAAAAAAACACAGATGGACTCGATAATTGTTACATTGCATGCATAGCTGTTTTCTCTGTAACAGAGTATGTCTTACATAACAAATGTTCCCACAGGGTAAAACAAGAAGAGCAGACCAGAGGGAAAGAATGCAGAGGGTGAACTTGAATGAACCAGTTAATGCTGTTTTCAGTCCACTGCATTATTTTCCTTACCCCTGTCATCAGCAAATACATTTTAATGAAAAGAGAAGTCAGTATAAATATCATAAACCTGTGCTTAAAGGCAAGTGAAAAAATACGTCACAAATCAAATTACTATACATGGGTGAGGTTAGTCATGATGTAGTGTGTTTTATAATATACATGGTGCTGGTAGAACCTCGTATTATTAAGGTTGCCTGATGCTTTCCATTAAAAGACCCTGTTTTCTGTTACTTATAACTTTCCCAAACTTTAACTGTTTGGATTAAAATTTTACCAGCTGGGTGTCTGTTGAAGCCTCCCCCCACTCCCAATTGCAGCTGAAACAGTTCAGCCATTTCTGAGACTGAGATTAGAGAAAAATACATTGTTTTGCACATAGTATAAAATTCTGGTGATCTTTTCTTTGAAAACCTCTAGTGCCCATATGCTCTGGAGCCGGGACTTGAAATTTGGCAGGGGGGTAGCCTTTGTGCCACAGGGATGTACCTTTCACCATCCCCACTGACATCTGCCCAGATTTGGCCTTTGAAAATTGCACATGCTCAGCAGAGACTGCTTTGATTTTAATCAGCTAAATTTCCTCAAGATTCCATGCACACTGGGCATGCTGGACTGAGCACCGCTTTCCTTGCAATTGTAACACTGGGCTGCTGCAGGATGTTCAACCATAATAATGTTCTCAATGTCGTGTGTGTGTGTGTGTGTGTGTGTAGTACTATATAGGATTTTGTACTTACTATATATAGGCCCATATCATTGGGATCAGCCCTCTGGACTGTACACAAGGCGGGGGTGCAAAGGTGGCTGGAAGCCATTTTTATGCCCAACCGATCCTTCAAATGCCAGCTGCTAGGCTGCATTCCTCAGAGCAGCCTCAGGGTCCAAGGTGCTTCAGCTGGTAAGGACCTGTAAGGATAGCTGGGGAAGTACCAGCTCCCTGCCCAGACCCTCTTTTCCAGGACACCATGCCATCCCTATGACACCTGAGAATCCCTCATTGCCAAAGGAATTCATGGGTAACCATTTAGTTAGCTTTGAGTTTGCTTTGATCTGATGGACTGGAAGAGAGGGAAGGAAAGAGGGGCAGGATTAAGGAATCACAAAATCCATTACAAAAAATAGGTATTGTAACCTGTTAGAGAGGAGGGATTGATTCAAGTCCAGTAGTGTCACGCAGTGGCAAAAGTCTGTGGCCATATCACCCAGTGGAGAAAGTCTACAGATGCATTGCCCAGTGGTGAGAGACTATGGGTAAGGGAACCCGGGCCTTCCCAGCTCCAACCAGTTCTCACCCAGGGCCCTGTGATTAACAGGTCAGTTGTGCAGCTGCGGGGACAGATACCACTAACCCTGTTCCTTGGGTAACTTCCTACCACTGCCTCTGCTCCTCCAAAGTCACAACAGGAGTCAGTTAACAGGAGGTTCTCACTGACAGTGGTCCAGAGGCTCTTCTCCTTCAGTTGTGGCCCACTGTTCTGGTCTCCATGGGAGCCTTTAATGGCTTGGCAGCAAGGTCTCTCCAGGCAGTGAGAAGCTCCTGCAACCTCTCTGCAGGTGCTAGCAGCATAGAACTGCTCCCTTGCTCTGTCCAGCATGTCTGAACTGGGTGACTCCTTTTTGAGCTCTGCCTCCACTGTGAGTATGCCCAGCAGATGCGGCTGGGCAGGGCCTTCTGGGCTCAGAGCTGCTCATTAATCCTTGGTTCCACACAACCCCAAACGGCAGTTGGGGTAGCAGAGACTTTCTTAGATATCCAATATATCTGTACAGGAATGCCCCCCATCTGTAAAATGGGGGGATAATAATGCCCATCCTTGTGAAATTAGATGTTCTTGTAAGCTTGTCACAATTTAGGACTGCAATTTTCATTTATATCTGAAACATTGGAAATAGGCTCCTACTGACATTGGTCCTGATCTAAGACTAATGCTATGAGAGCCGGCTCAGTTCAGTGATCTGAATCCAAACTCTTCCCAGAATTTGAAGGGATTCAGAATCAAGTTTCTTGGTTTGGCCTATCTTTTAATGTTAATTTATTATTATTATTATTTTAATTATTATTGGCAGCAATAGTAAGAATTGTAATTTTTGTGATGCATTAAGATAACAGTAACAACTCTTTGCCTTTAATAGTAGTTTGTATTAGGGAACATTTTACTGGCAATGTGCATTGTTTGCTAAGATCAGATTATGTTTCATAATGTACTCATAGGCAGAACATATACACTGTGCTCATCCTTTTTAAGAGTGAGTTCCCACAGACAGAGCAAGTGTTATATAACATCTCTGCAATTTAATGTAACAGCACTGCAGCTTAATGTTCCCCAAAAGGAGCTTCAACACTGCAAATTAAAAGATATATTTTCCAAATACCAACCTATCTTTCAGACACATCAAATCAAAGTTGCTTCCTACTGGTTATGTTAAGTGTAAGAAAAATTTAGGAAATGAATGAACATAAAATACTCTCTAATGATCTAGGATTGAGTGAATGGTGACATTAAGTTTCCGGAATGAGAGAAAACTGGTCTTTATGCATTCTCTGCTTTAGAAAGCCTTTATTTGAACAGTCTCCTATTGAAAATAGTAATGTTCAAAAATAAATTCATAGCATTTGCAGAGCCATGAATAATACATTCATTTTAATCAAATATATTCGGTACAAGTATTTCACTTTATATTGCAAAAAGAAGGAATGTAGCTGGATTCATTTTTTCCTTCATGCATTTAAATACCTGCTACCTAAGGTTACTAGTACTTTCCAGCTGATGTCCAAATAAGAAATTCAAGGGGTCTAAAGTTATTAAGAGTCCAACTCTTGTAGACTTCCCTTTGATCCCTCCACTGAAAATCCCAGATGTAAATAACTAACATTAGCAAAGAACTACCATTTTGTGACCTGTAAAGAATAGCCTTACTTAAATGAGCGCTGAATCCATTCAGATAGTAAAAATAATGTACAGTACTTCTTATTCTGACTCATGATGTGAAAGTTTGATCACACCTGTGATGACTCATCCCAATCTAATTCACCCCCGTCCCTCCTGCTCACCACCTCTTTTAACTCTCTCTTTTGGCGTTTAGGAGAGAGAGTCTCATTTGCCACATAGCTATAAAACAAGAGCAATCCTTCCCATCCCTGCAGTTAAATACAGTACATAAACATAATAGTGGGAGTTTAATAGGAGGGAAGCATCAAGGACACCCCCTTCTACTTCTGGGACAGCTTTCTTATTCTAGAAGGTACCTTACCCAGTCCATGAGGTGAATACTCACAGCTCTCCCTTCTTCCTAGGCCCCAGAACTCCTCTCCTTGGTAACTCTAATCAGGGTAGTTGACCAGCAGTGCCTGGAGTCTAGGCTCCCAAATTTCTCAAACTCCCAATGATCTCTAGGGTCCTTGAGACACTGTACTTTCACTGTACTTGTCATTAATGTAGTATGTTATATTCACAGCATACACACAAAAGTGATTAAATACATAAATATTCTTGCTGGAAGATTGCAACATAAAGAAGGAGTGAGAGCAACTTCAAAAAACTCAGCAAACTGGTAGGTAAAGTCCCATGGAAAGAAACATCTGAGGAAAAATGGAGTTCAGGAGAGCTGTCAGTTTCTCAAGGATACAATATTAAAGACACAACTGCAAACTATCTCAATGAGAAGGACAGATAGGAAAAATACTAAGGGGTCAAGTGGCTCCTTGAGGGGCTCTTTAATGACCTGAAAGTCAAAAAGGAATCCAACAAAGTGTGAAACATGGATAAACTGTTAAGGAAGAGAACAAAGGAATAACACAGGTGTGTAGGGACAAAATCAGAAAGGGTAAAGCACACAATGAGTTACACCTAGCAAGGGACATAAGAGGTAATAAAAAGAAGTTTTTGAAATGAATTAGGCTCAAGTAAAGATGAAGAAAAGTGTAGGTCCTCCACTTGGGAGGGAGGGGGGAAGAGAGCTAATAACTGGTGACATCAAGATGGCCAAGCCGTTTAATGCCCAACGAAAAAGGTTAATTGTGACCAGGTGCTCAACACAATATTAACAACAAGGGGGAAGAAACACAAACCAAAACAGGGTAAGAACAGGTTAAAGAATATTTTGGTAAACTGGATGTATTACAGTTGGCAGGGCCTGATGAAAAATTCATCCTAGGACACTTCAGGAAGTAGCTGCAGCAATCTCTGAACTGTTAGCAATTATCTTTGAGAACTCATGCAGGACCAATGAGGTTCCAGAGGACTGGAGAAGAGCAAACATAGGACCTATCTTTAAATAGGGAACAAAGAAGACTTGGGGAATTATAGACCAGTCAGCCTAACTTTGATACCAGGAAAGATACTTGAATGAATTATTAAACCACCAATTTGTAAGCACCTAGAAGCTTATAGGGTTATAATTATTAGGCATCATGGATTTGTCAAGAACAGATCATGTCAAACGAACCTAATTTCCTTCTTTGACAGGGCTACTGGTCTAGTGGATAGTGGGGAAGCAGTGTATGTGATGCATGTTGATTTTAGTAAGGCTTTTGATACAGTCCCACTTGACATTCTCATATGCAAATTAGGGAAAACCAATCTAAATGAAAGAATTATAAGCTGAGTACATGGCTGGTTGAAAGACCATACTCAAAGAGTAGTTATCAACGGTTCACTGTCAAACTGGGAAAGTGTATTGGGTGGGGCCACACAGGCATCCTCAGTTTTGGTACTAATGAATATTTTCAATAACGACTTGGATAATGGAGTGGAGACTATGCTTATAAAATGTGCAGGTGACACCCACTTGGAGGACAGGATTTGGAGGACAGGATTCAAAATGACCTTGACAAATTGGAGAATTGGTCTAAAATTCAGTAAAGATAAGTGCAAAGTAATTCACGGAGGAAGAAAAAAAAATCAAATGCACACCTTAAAAATAAGGAATAACTGATTACATGGTAGTATAGCTAAAGAGAATTTGAGGGTTATAGTGGATCACAAATTGAATGAGTCAGCAATGTGATGCAGTTGTGAATAAAGGCTAATATAATTCTGGAGTGTATTAACTGTTAGGATATAGATATTCAGGCCTGTCTGTAAAGGCCAAACTCTAAGAATTGGAGAGGAGAGGTAGATACGCTGGAGGGTAGGGATAGGATACAGAGGGACCTAGACAAATTGGAGGTTTGGGACAAAAGAAATCTGATGAGGTTCAACAAGGACAAGTGCAGAGTCCTGCACTTAGGACGGAAGAATCCAATGCACCGCTACAGACTAGGGACCGAATGGCTAGGCAGCAGTTCTGCAGAAAAGGACATAGGGGTTACAGTGGACGAGAAGCTGGATATGAGTCAACAGTGTGCCCTTGTTGCCAAGAAGGCCAATGGCATTTTGGGATGTATAAGTGGCGGCATTGCCAGCAGATCGAGGGATGTGATCGTTCCCCTCTATTTGACACTGGTGAGGCCTCATCTGGAGTACTGTGTCCAGTTTTGGGCCCCACGCTACAAGAAGGATGTGGAAAAATTGGAAAGAATCCAGCGGAGGGCAACAAAAATGATTAGGGGACTGGAACACATGACTTATGAGGAGAGGCTGAGGGAACTGGGGATGTTTAGTCTACGGAAGAGGAGAATGAGGGGGGATTTGATAGCTGCTTTCAACTACCTGAAAGGGGGTTCCAAAGAGGATGAATCTAGACTGTTCTCAGTGGTAGCAGATGACAGAACAAGGAGTAATGGTCTCAAGTTGCAGTGGGGGAGGTTTAGGTTGGATATTAGGAAAAACTTTTTCACTAGGAGGGTGGTGAAACACTGGAATGCGTTCCCTAGGGAGGTGGTGGAATCTCCTTCCTTAGAAGTCTTTAAGGTCAGGCTTGACAAAGCCCTGGCTGGGATGATTTAATTGGGGATCGGTCCTGCTTTGAGCAGGGGGTTGGACTAGATGACCTCCTGAGGTCCCTTCCAACCCTGATATTCTATGATTCTAATTTAGGTGTATTCTTATCACTTAGCTAGTTCTAGAGGTATAAAAGAGAGAATCAAAATCACTGTCTGTCAGTATAAGGCCTTTTCTCAGTGTGACAGTCTGAGGCCCTGTTCTTAGGCTAAGATCTTTGGCGAAGCAGCAGAGGCAGCCATAAGCTGGGAAGCGAACGGTCACATCCTCGCATTCCAAACTAGTCACATTGAAAGAAGGTGCTATTGGGCTGTTAAGCATTATCAGGACAGGATTGTATTCCTATCACCTCCAGAGAAAGGGAAGTGCCTAGAAGATGTAAAAGGAAACTTAGTTTGATAGCATCCTGTCTGGCAAGAACTCACTTATCAATAGCTGGGATGTGAAATCCTCATTTCTGTGTTGTTCTATAATTGTAGTCCCCATTTCCCGATTGTTTGTCTGTATATTTTCTGTCTGTTTCTGTGATTGTTTCTGTCTGCTGTATAATTAATTTTGCTGAGTATAAACTAATTAAGGTGATGGGATATAATTGGTTAAATAATCATGTTACAATATGTTAGGACTGGTTAGTTAAATTTCAGTAAACTGATAGGTTAAGATATAGCTAAGCAGAACTCAAGTTTTACTATATAGCCTGCAGTCAATCAGGAAGTAAGGGTGGGGGATGGGAACAGGGCATGGGGGTAGGGAAATTGGAATCATGTTTTGCTAAGGGGGGGAAATGGGAACAGGGACACAGGTAAGGCTCTGTTGTGTCAGAGCTGGGAAGGGGACACTAAGGAAGGAAACTGGAATCATGCTTGCTGGAAGTTCACCCCAACAAACATCGAATTGTTTGCACCTTTGGACTTCGGGTATTGTTGCTCTCTGTTCATGCGAGGAGGACCAGGGAAGTAAGCGGGTGAAGGAATAAGCCCCTTAACATTAACTGTCATCTGTAAGACATGGGAGGTAATTATCCCACCCTACTCAACACTGGTGAGGCCTCAGCTGGAAGTACTGTGTCCAATTCTGCATGTCATACTTTAGGAAATATGTGGACAAATTGGAGAGAGAACAGAGGAGAGCAGCCAAAATCATGAAAGATTTAGAGAACCTGACCAATGAGGGAAAGGTTAAAAAACTGGCATGTTTAGTCTTGAGAAAAGAAGACTGACTGTGAGGCAAACCTGCAGCCAAACCAGGAAGACAAGAGACTCCGGAGGGCCAGTCCATATTCCACTCTGGTCCCACGGCCTGACATTAATTGGTGGCTCTTTCACAGAGTAGGGAGCATGGGTGTGTACCTGGCATGGTTCACCAGCTCTCCTGAGACATGCCCCTTGTGTGGTGAGAAGGAGACCCTGGTGCACATTTATATCGGGTACACCAGACTGCAGCCCCTATTCTGGCTCCTCCAAAATCTCCTCCTTAAGTTCTGACTGCACTTTTCCCCACACCTCTTGATCCCTGTTCCAGTCTTGTCATTGTCCTACTCTGACCTTCCTCCAGCACTCTTACTGACCTGCTCCAGCCTTCCCTCTACCTCCTGACTCCCTTGGACTCTGTCCACCCAGCTTTGACCTCTGGCCTTCACCTGGACTCTGGCTACAGTACTGCCTTTAGCTTGTCTGTGGACTCTGATCTTGGTTCTGATCCTGGCCTGTCCCCACATCTCGGTTTCAGTGCTACCACTACCCTCAACTCAGTCCTGACTCTATGTCTGGCTTTAATCTCCATTCCAGCCACTAGGCATAACACTTGGGAGGCAGTGCCTGACGCTGAGGAGGGACCTGATAAGTCTTCAATATGTTATAAAGAGGACAGTGAATGGTTGTTCTCTATTTTCACTGAAGGTAGGACATGAAGTAATGAACTTAATCTGTAGCAAGGGAGTTTTAGGTTACATATTAGGAAAAACTTGCTAACTATAATGGTAGATAAGCACTGAAGTAGGCTTCCAAGGTTGGTTGTAAAAAACTTCCAGTGATGGGGATTGAAGAAAAGGTTGTACAAACACCTCTCAGAAATGGTCTATGTTTATTTGATCCTGTCTCAGTGCAGAGGACTGGACTTGATGACTTCTTGAAGTCCCTTTACAGGCCTACATTTCTCTGAGTCTCTAATATTACTGTATTTCATAGAATTAAGAATGATAACACACAAGACCCTAAAAGCAGTCTGCTCCCTAAACTTGAGAGCTACAACTCACCCCACTTACTATAACTATAGGCCAGCTGATTGCACACTGACTGCTACTCACATGCTTTCCTATAGCCTGCAAGCAGGACCAGGAAACCCTTGAGAATTTAAAGTGATAATTCTACAATTTGAATACAGCAGCTATCAGTCCTAATGAAATAAGTGAGCATTCATGTCTTTCCTGGTATTATGCACCTAAGGAAAAGCACAAACCATTGTGTAAGTAGTCCACTGAAAACTAGTTAAATAGCCTCTCTATATAGGAGCAAGCTGCTTCTGAGCTTGAGGAGAAGGAAGGATTTTGGTACACAATTCCTGAGGAACCAGAAACCAGGCTCCCTGATGCAGGATACCGAAAATTCGAACTTGGATCTAGCTCTGGATAAAAGAAACAAACTCCTGACCAGAGCGTAGAACCATAACTCAAAATGAACCTGACTCTTCTGTTAGAGAGCTTATTCCTTCACTCTCCCACTTCCCTGGTCCTTCTCACATGAACAGAGAGCAACAATACCCGAAGTCCGAAGGTGCAAACAATTCGATGTTTATTGGGGTGAACTTCCAGCAAGCTTAAATACAAGTTCCTTTTCCTTATTTCTGAATCCCAACCTACTTCCTGTTTGCCCCTAATTTATATAGTAATATTCTTAGCTATACCTTAACCAATCATTCTACTAAAATTTAACTAACCAATCCTAACATATTGTAACATGATTATGTAACCAATTATATCCCACCACCTTAATTAGTTTACACCCAGCAAAATTAATTATACAGCAGACAGGAACAATCACAGAACCAGACAGAGATTATACAGACAAACAATAGCAAAGTGGGAACTATAATGGCAAGACAATACAGAAGTGAGGATTTCACATCCCAGCTATTGACTAGGTTGGAATGCGAGGATGTGACCGTTCGCTTCCCAGCTTATGGCTGCCTCTGCTGCTTAGCCAAAGGCCTTAGCCTAAGCACAGGGCCTCAGACTGTCACAGTAAGAGAAGGACCTTGCACTGGCAGACAGTGATTTTGATTCTTTCTTTTATACCTCTATAACTAGCCAAGTGATAAGAATACACCTAAATTCTTAAAGTACAGGCCTTTACAGACAGGCCTGAATATCTATATCCTAACACTCCACCCCTTTTTTTTCTTTTTCTTTTGGGATCCTCCTGCCCAGGTATCCCTGGAAAAGCACAGGACATATGGCGACACATTTCCTGATAGGGCCAGGCATCAAGGTGGAAGGTGTCGATGCTCCATCTGTCCCACTGCCCCTTGTGTAGTACCATGCCCTGCACCTTCTCTCGTACGGGCATACTACACCTATTCCAATTAGTGTTCCAGACTTCCCAGTATAGTGGGCCCGAGAAGGTTGGGTCCGGGTTGTCTAGTACACATAGGTGGGGGGGGGAGGGGCTTACTACATTACTTATAGGTTATAATTAGTGGCTGTTCTCTAGGGGGTTGTGCCCCCCTTGATCGTTTCCATATACAATGTAACACACATATAGTTAACAATACACTAGCTGCTATGATAATCCACAGCAACACCGAGAGTCCTGACCACTGCAGTATGGTCCAACATCCTGGCCACCACCAAAAACACTGCTTCTCCTCCTTTGATAAGGTTAAAATTTTGTCAGCGCCATCCTGTAGTGTGTATTGTAAGTGTGTCCAACCGTTGGCGCTTGCAGCAAGTTGCTCTTGTAATCTTTGTGTACTTTTGTCCATATTGTGTGTCCATTGAATATCCACAGTGAAATTTGGTATTGTCCAAACCAATTCAACTACTTGGTACGGCATGGGGTAGTAGGTGCCGGTTCGATTGTTTACAACGATGAAGTCCACTGATCCATTGGTACACCATAGTCCAGGTGGCAGTGTATAGAAGTTTATAATTTGGTCATACACTGGAAGGATTTTGCCTCCCAGTGTTATGTTGCAGGATTGCATACATTCCCAACAGAATACACCGTACCCCATATACATTACCCCTAAATGCCCCCCCTTTGCAATAGGCCATTGATCCTGTTCCTCCATAGTCATAGGAGAGGGGCACATCCATATTCCTCCTCTGGATATACAACTGCTTAATGTGATGACAGTCCAATTTACACCATTCCAGCCCCCCCACCTATTCCCTAGTGGCTCCCAACGTGCTCCCCCTTCCCTACTAACTCCCATAGGGTTCAAGGGAACCACCTTATTTGCATTTCCTTCCCATGGTATCATAGTAACAATTACACAAGAACTGTCCCCACAGGTCGGGGATGTTATTTTCCAGGTAGATGGGTATGTTTTTGCAATTGTGGATAGATATGGGCTAGCCTCCCGATTTAATACTGAAGGCCATTGTTCTGACCAAGCATCTCTCATAATATCCATTAACATTATTAACTGAGCATTTTGAATACCTACGCACACTTCTCCCCATGTTAGTCTTCTGAATCCATCCTCTACCCATGTCAACAGGTCCCCTGCCCAATGAGTTAACTGCAAGTTTACCTCTACTGCTGTCCTCCACCCTGTGGCAACTGCTGATAGTTGCTGTGCCATTAATTCATTAATTTGTTGTTGAAATTTCACATTTTGGCTTACTAATTGTTTGGTTACCCACTCGTCCCCCAGATTCCATGTACCCAGCATAGTGTTCCCCGCTGCCCACAACCCCCTTTTTCGACGACGATTCCAGGTGTGTCCCCTCACCCATGCATTGAATTGTTGTTTCAATCCTTTTATGTACATACTACAATTAGGATGGATTTGGTCCACCCACCATTCCTTGGGGCGTACCACCCATGTAATAGAGTGAAAGGACACGTTAAAAAGTGCTGGCTGCACCTGCTCCCACAATGGCTCCCATACATTTGCTCGTCGGGGAATATTCTTGGCTCCAGGCTGTGGCCACTTTAAATTTGGATTCTTCCAACTTGGCATCCATATCACCTGTAGGGTTACATTCTGTAAAATGGTTAACTCATCATACACCCAGCGTCCCAAAGGGGATTTTACGCCTAATGTAATATGTACATAACAATCACACCTTCGGGGATTATCTTCCATGGAAGTACCATTGTGGTTACATATGGTAACATCACACCCTAAATGTGGGGCCCTATTTTCCCAAGAGGGTTCATTTGCTCCAGGAGACCAGAGGGTTATATTCTTTGGACCCTCTGTAACAAACCACATAGCTGGGTAACTGTGTTTTCCACTATCGTTAATCATGGCAGCACCCAGGGAGTACCATGCGATATTTCCTGATAAATTTGATATTTTCCACCTGGTTGGGATTCCCCCATCTAATCCATAAACCATATACCGACACTGCCAAATTCCTGTTGGAGTATTAGTGGTACATCTTTCTATGGGGAGATTCTCATAGTCTTCATTAGCTTTATTACCACAGGTTGCATGTGTAGCCGTCCATGTGTTTCCTCCTTTTGACACTTCACATCGTGGGATCTGAATAGAATTTGTAAATGTGACAATTGTGATTAGCACTAGTAATTGTTCCATCCAGGGCCAGGGAATTTTCATCCTTTTCTCCTTTTTGAATTAACCTGTAATACACACATAAGAAAATTTACACGTCCCCTTTCCCAATCCCCTGTTTGTACCTTTTTATTTGCGTGCAGTGGACCCACTCCCGTCCTCCATTCTCTGTACCCAGTAATAGCAGACTGGGCCCTAATTGGTCAAGGACAAGATAGGGGCCCTTCCATTTAGGAGCTGGGAATGGATGGTGTTGACCTGGAATCTTGTACATCACTAGATCTCCCACCATGGGTAGATTACGCTCCCCAGGCAGGTCATACCATGCTTTAACTCTTGCTGCTCCTTGCTCGTCTCGCCAGGCCACCGCCTGCTGTACTTGTTTTACATGGTCAATTAAAGTTAAAATCCATTCTTGTGTTAAGCCATGTGTAGTGACTTCCCCAGGTACTGGGGTAAGTAGATTTTCCCACCGTTCCATAGGCCTTCCCATGAGAGCTTCATATGGAGAAAATCCTATGCCCTTTGATTCTCGGGCCCTTATTCTCATTAAGACAAAGGGCAGTAACTGTGACCAGTTTTTTCCTCCGACTTCCACTCCCTTTCTTAGCTCACTTTTAATGGTGCGGTTCATGCGTTCCACCTGCCCCGCAGCCTGGGGGTGATAAGCAATATGGAACAACTGTGTGATTCCAGTGAGGGCTGATAGCTCCCCTAACAGATCTGACCGAAAAGCAGCTCCTTGGTCTGAGTCAATCACCTTCGGAACCCCCCAGCGAGTGAATACCTCATTTACCAGTATTGCAGCAGTTACTCGGGCAGTTTGATACTTTGTGGGGAAAGCTTCCACCCACCGGCTGAAAGCATCCACTACCACCAACATGAATCGGTTTTTCCTGTGATCTGGTGGTAGGGGTCCTGTGTAATCAATTTGTATTCTTTCCCATGGTCCCCTTGGGGCTTGTCTCATTAATTCTCCCCTTAGCACCTTGTGAGGTGGGCTGTGCCTGGCACAGTCCAAACAACGTTCCAGATGTGATTTTAAATCAGCTGCCATTCCTGGCCACCAGCACAACCTTTTTAAAGTTCCCAGTGCCTCCTCAAACCCGGGATGTCCCCCTGCCAAGCTCCCATGCACCCAGCTTAAGAAAGCCGTCCGACTTCCCTGAGGGCACAACATTACCGGTCCCTCAGTTGTTAAGACACACCAAATCCCTTCCATTAGTTCCACCTTTGGCACATGCCTGTCCCCAAGTTTCATGATGCCTTCCAGTCCTGGGTCAGATTCCTGTAACTCTCGAATTCGCCCTCCCCGATCTGTATCCACCCCGCTTCTTGTTAACACTGTGACAGGCACACTCTCTTCTGGCTCCCAGGGCCATGGGGGTGCCTCTGTTGCAGCCCGCTTGGCCTCTACATCGGCCAGATTATTCCCTTTGCTTAGGGGTCCTGTTTTCTTGTGTGCCTTTACCTTTACCACATTGATCCGTGTAAAACAGTGACTCAGCTCCTCCACTCGCTTCCACCAGATAGCATGCTTGATTGTGGAGCCATCTGTTGCCCTGAAATGATTATCTGCCCACCATCTCAGCATTAATGTGGCACCACGAAATACATAATCTGAATCTACCACCACCCAACATTCTGGCTCAAATTTGGGATCCACTTCATTTAAAGCTGTTAGCAAGGCTGCCAGTTCTGCCTCCTGAGCTGACTTTGCTTCTAGTGAGAAACCAATGGTGCTGACTGACTCATTGCCTCTGATTCCCACAACAGCTAAGCCTGCAGTTTTCCGTCCCCCTTGATACATACAACTTCCATCCAAAAACCATACCAGTGTCCCCTCCTTTACCTGATTGGGGTTAGCCGCCCGAAACACCTGATGTTGGGTTTTACCTGGGCTGGCTTCACATTGGTGTGGGGTGCCAGCCAGATGTAATCCAGCTACCCAGACTATGGGTTCCTTTAACACCTCTGCTTTAATGTTTTCTGCCTGTAGAGCCAGCAACCATTTAGCAATACGCTGCCCACTCACTTGTCCCTGTAAGATAGTGTGCATGTTTAACAGCCGCAGGGGGTCATGATGAGATCGGACTATGACTTTCTGCATTCCCGTAAGGTATTTAAATTTCCCTACCCCCCAGTAGGAGCACAACAGCACCTTTTCACACCACCCATACTTCAATTCCACAGCACTCAAAAGTCGAGAGGCAAAGGCCACAGGTCGGTCCTTTGCTCCATACTCCTGTGTTAATGCACAACCAATGGTAGTGTCTGATACCAAAGGATACAGATAAAAGAATTTCTCCCCATCTGGGGAGGCCAGCACTGGAGCACTGGCCAGGTTTTCCTTTAGCACTCTCACTGCCTCAGTACACTCTTCTGACCACTCCCAAGTTGAGGCTCGGGTTAGGTCAAATAGAGGCTGGGCTATTTCTGCATAATTCGCCACAAAATCCCTGCAAAATCCAGTTAGACCCAGAAAACTTTGCAAGCTTTTAACATCGGTAGGCAGTGGCAGGGACTGGATCAGTTGCACCCGTCCCTTATCGATTTCCCTTCCCATCTGAGACACTTCCACTCCTAAGTAGGTCACTCTTGTCTGTCCCATCTGAGCCTTTTTCCCATTGACCTTCAATCCTGCTCTTGCCAAAGCTTGCAGGACCTGCTCGGTTAGTTCCCTGTCTTCTTCCTCTGTCCCTGACATTAGCAACAGGTCGTCTACATATTGTATGCACCTTGCTGAATCCACCCCCTCCAGAGCCTGTCTCATGTATCTGTGAAAAATTGCAGGGGAGTCCCTATATCCCTGGGGTAGGACTGTCCAGCAGAACTGTCTGCCCTCCCATGTGAATGCAGTTTTATACTGACATGAGGTAGCTAGTGGCAGAGACCAAAACCCATTAGCTATGTCCAAAACAGTGAAAATTCGGAATTGGGGTCCAATGCGGGCCAACATTTCAGGGTACGCTGCCACCACTGAGGCTGGTGAATTGGCCAGAGCATTTAGTGCCCTGTAATCCACAGTGAGACGCCAGGTACCGTTTGGCTTCCTCACGGGCCACACAGCAGCATTACAAGGGGATGCAACTGCCCGAATCAGTCCCCTCTGTTCCAACTCCCCAATAGTTGCCCCCACCTCTGCCAATGCCTCCCGAGGAATAGGGTACTGTTTCTGTGGGGGAGGGTCCCCTCCCTCCATCAGTACCTCCATGCTGCCCCTCCCACAATCCAGGTTATCCTTCGCCCACACAGGGATGTGTTCCCACCCAGCCGGGGGTGGTGGGAGGGCATGTGCCGCTTTAATGGTCATAGTGGCTATCCCCATGGGAATGGTAAAGCCCTGATCGTCCTGCGTTTGCCCCAGTAAACACACCCAATTGGCTAAATCCAGTACGAGTCCCAGTTTGTGTAAATCTCCTGCCCCCAACAGATTAAGCATATCATTACAACCCCACATAATCTCCCCTTCCCCCCAGATTCCTTTGATTTGTCCCCGCCTCAGGGTTAACTGTGTCTCCCCTCCCGTTGCCCCTACAATTGTCACAGTCCCTTCTGAGGGTCTCCCCTGCCCCCATGTGGTTAAACTGATGGCTGCTCCAGTGTCTATCAAAAAATCCCTCATGGGACTCCCTTCGATTGCCCCCTGGAGCGTAGGGCGACCAGACGCATCCCGTCCTAAACTGAGAACATGGACAGGATGCCTCCCAGGGCACCCCTAAGTTGCAGCACCCACCTCTGTCCCTCCCACTGGTTCATGAGGGGACCGGGGGTCCTGGCACCGAACGCATTCCTGTCTCCATGCAAAATTGTATGTCTGACATTTCAGGCAGTCCCAGTCCCTTGGCCTCCGGGACCACTTTCCCCCTGATCTGGTAAGATCGTGGGTAGTCAGTTTAGCCTGCAGTCTCTGGATCTGTTGCTCTATAGCTGCCCGCTCGTCCCTGACTAGCCCCCCAAAGCCACGAACTCTCCCTCTACCTCCTTCTCTCCAGGCTGACCCACTCCTTTCCACCTTGTATTGATCCCCCGCAGTAATAGCATGGACTGGCTCTTCCCCCTGATGCATCTGCCTCCACACATCTGCCTGTTCCAGAAACTGGGGTAGCTGATTGGGAGCAAGTTCAGGGTGCTGCAACCTTAAATGCCCCACGAACTGCGGATTGCTCAGCTCCAACCATTTCTCCAGCAATTCCACACCCCTACCCTGCTCCATACCCCCACCAGGTCCCGGTGCCCCTGCCTGTGGCAGCACCCATGGACCATCCAGGGGATCCACCCAACACCGTGCCCATGCCTGTATGCGATTAAGTGTATCCCGCCCTGTTTCCCCAGGGATTCGCTTCATCTTATTCATCCCTGCAGTACGAGAGTACACCCCAAACAAGTGTTTTGCCACCTGTCCGGGGATTAGAAATGGGTGTGCCACTCCTGCCACATCGATTCCCAAGGTACCTCGTCCCAAAAGACTACGCCATAAGATCACCTGGTCCTCACGAGTTAGACCCTCCATCTCCCTGCCCACCTCCACTAGCCACAGTACAAACTGATCCCAATCATTCCGGGGTACCTTTCCCAAACGGCCCAGTACTGCCTCCCGGTCCTTCAGGGACAAGGGGCGGATTTCTGCCTGTTCTACTACTTGTGGGGCATGGTCCCCCCACCCTGCAACCGGGGCCACTATTCCTGCCTCCTGCAGTTCCTCCCGGGTAGCCTCTCTCGCAGGGGCGGTAACTGTGGATCGCCGGCTTACAACATCCACCGGCAGTGGTGGGTACAGTGTTTTTTCAGGGTAGGGTGGTGGAGGTGTCTCCTTCAGTTCCATTAGTGGGGCGGATGGTTTGGGGTCCCTAAGTCCATTGCCCCCATGTTTACAATGATACAATTCCTCCTCTAAGTCTCCTACTCTCCCCAGCAGTTCATCCCTCTCTCTCCGGATTGCCTCACAAGACTCCTCTGTCCGTGCAGCATCCCTTGCCTTCAAATCCGCTACCTCTACTGCTAACACAGATTTTTCTGTTAAAATCCGTTGCTGATCCACAATCCCCTCCAAATCCTTAATGTGTTGGAGGAGATCAGCTTCCCTTTTTACCCAGTATGCCATCCCAGCACACAAACCTTGTAATACCATTCCCTTTTTCCTACACTCCTTTCCCTTGGGGTCTCCCAAAACCTCTCCCATCTCCTTCTCAATCTCATCCCAGGTGAGCCCCTGCACCTGGTATGGGCCCTGATTCTTCCTTATCCATTTGTTCAAAAAATCCGTTACCCCAGCTTGCCAGAACCCGCAACTACCATCATGAGAGTTCGCCATACCCCCTCCAAGCAGCTGCGCGGACTGTTGGGGAGGGGGACTTACAGGCTGCCACTCACCTATCCAATGTGATGTATCCAAGTCACGGCACCAAGATGTTAGAGAGCTTATTCCTTCACTCTCCCACTTCCCTGGTCCTTCTCACATGAACAGAGAGCAACAATACCCGAAGTCCGAAGGTGCAAACAATTCGATGTTTATTGGGGTGAACTTCCAGCAAGCTTAAATACAAGTTCCTTTTCCTTA
Organism: Eretmochelys imbricata; assembly: GCF_965152235.1. NCBI lineage: Eukaryota > Metazoa > Chordata > Testudines > Cheloniidae > Eretmochelys > Eretmochelys imbricata. The sequence goes on from NC_135574.1 coordinate 24,843,298, forward strand.
TTTCTGAATCCCAACCTACTTCCTGTTTGCCCCTAATTTATATAGTAATATTCTTAGCTATACCTTAACCAATCATTCTACTAAAATTTAACTAACCAATCCTAACATATTGTAACATGATTATGTAACCAATTATATCCCACCACCTTAATTAGTTTACACCCAGCAAAATTAATTATACAGCAGACAGGAACAATCACAGAACCAGACAGAGATTATACAGACAAACAATAGCAAAGTGGGAACTATAATGGCAAGACAATACAGAAGTGAGGATTTCACATCCCAGCTATTGACTAGGTTGGAATGCGAGGATGTGACCGTTCGCTTCCCAGCTTATGGCTGCCTCTGCTGCTTAGCCAAAGGCCTTAGCCTAAGCACAGGGCCTCAGACTGTCACAGTAAGAGAAGGACCTTGCACTGGCAGACAGTGATTTTGATTCTTTCTTTTATACCTCTATAACTAGCCAAGTGATAAGAATACACCTAAATTCTTAAAGTACAGGCCTTTACAGACAGGCCTGAATATCTATATCCTAACATCTTCCTGGAGGACTGAGTTGGGAAGTCAAAAGATACCTTGACTGTCCATGAACCTGCCACAGCAACCTAATGACTAAGGGCTCAATCCAGCAAAGCATTCCAGCATGTGCTTAACTTTCAGCAAAAGAGTAGAACCATTAAAATAAATGGTTCATATTGAAGTGCAGAGATGTTATATTAAAGCGTACTAAATTAATGGGTTTACTCATTCTTTTTGATTGGGGTCTAACAGCAAAGGCTCTCTCCATATTTCAAACCTCATCTGGAAATTGATCTTCGCTCCCTAAACATGTTATTATTTTCTTCCTCTGCTGTACCTTGCAAGCTATATGAAATAAAGCTGTATTTTATTGTATTGGAATCAGAGTCCAGAATGTCTGTCCTTTAATGCAGAACAGAAAAAAATGGGCTTTTGACAGTATGTAGTAGAAACAATCTTCATGAAATTTCCTTTAGACTTTCTTCAATTTAAACTGGAGATTGCTGAAATTGACCTTTTACCTCTTCAGATGGTTCCATGGTACTAATGATCCAATGCGAAAGACTGTACAGTTAGGCTTATTCAGCAATATTCTGCCTGGCTAATCTTAATTATGTTATGTTACTTCCCCAATTTAAAATTTTAAACTGCCAAAATATTTAGAAATGTTAAGGAACTATTTTCAGATGTCAATAATGACCTTTTAAAATATCTTATTTTGGTATTTAAAAGCTTTATAACTATTGGCCTATTTTAAATATTGTATGGGAGAATAATCAAACAAAGTCATTTTGTACTGAGTAAAGAAAGAAAAGTCAACTAATTCTACATGAGTGAGCATACCTCCAATTGAAAGATGGCCTTCATTTTCTTTTGTTTGAGGTTAATTCCTGCTGGAATTATTGTTTTGGTTTGAGTTATTTTTGTACGATTTTTTCCCTCAAGCCCATTCATAACTTTTAGAAAAGCATCTGTGTCATAAATATAAAGGGAAGGGTAAACACCTTTAAAATCCCTTCTGGCCAGAGGAAAAAAACCTTTCACCTGTAAAGGGTTAAGAAGCTAGGATAACCTCGCTGGCACTTGACCAAAATGACCAATGAGGAGACAAGATACTTTCAAAGCTGGAGCGGGGAGAAACAAAGGTTCTCTCTGTCTTGTGATGTTTTTGCCAGGAACAGAAAAGGAATGGAGTCTTAGAACTTAGTAAGTAATCTAGCTAGATATGCCTTAGATTCTGTTTTGTTTAAATGGCTGATAAAATAAGCTGTGCTGAATGGAATGTATATTCCTGTTTTTGTGTCTTTTTGTAACTTAAGGTTTTGCCTAGAGGGATTCTCTATGTTTTGAATCTGATTACCCTGTAAGGTATTTACCATCCTGATTTTACAGAGGTGATTCTTTTACTTTTTCTTCAATTAAGATTCTTCTTTTAAGAACCTGATTGCTTTTTCATTGTTCTTGAGATCCAAGGGTTTGGGTCTGTGTTCACCTATGCAAATTGGTGAGGATTTTTATCAAGCCTTCCCCAGGAAAGGGGGGGGTAGGGTTTGGGAGGATTTTTTGGGGGAAAGACATTTCCAAGCGTGCTCTTTCCTGTTATATATTTGTTAGACGCTTGGTGGTGGCAGCAAAAGGTAAAATAGTTTGTACCTTGGGGAAGTTTAACCTAAGCTGGTAAAAATAGGCTTAGGGGGTTTTTCATGCAGGTCCCTACATCTGTACCCTAGAGTTCAGAGTGGGGAAGGAACCTTGGCAATCTGTTTTAACATTTTTTTCACACATACACACATAAATTGTATGCATTGTTCACACATGTGCATATGTGTTAAGCATTTGGCCTGCATACATGAACACACACACAGACACAGCCAATTTCTAGTAGGTCCCTGCACACAAGAATGGGCCATAAAACCTGAGCCCAATGGGACAAATAATGGGCAAAAATTTTAAACTTCAATTTTGTCTCTTCATACAACCTCACAAGGAATCATAGAAACGTAGGACTGGAAGGGACCTCAAGAGGTCATCAAGTCCTTCCCCCTGTGCTGAGCAGGACCAAATGTACCTAAACCATGCTTGACAGATGTTTGTTCCTGACAAAGACGCTCACCTTACAATCCATCCATCATAGGGATTCCACAACCTCCCTTGGAAGCCTATTCTAGTGCTTAACTACCCTTAAGCTGGAAAGTTTTTCCTAATAGCTAAAATAAATGTCCCTTGCTGCAGATTAAGCCCACTACTTCTTGTCCTACTTTCAGTAGATATGACCACTGTCCTCTTTATGACAGCCCTTAACATATTTGAAGGCTATTAGCAGGTCCCCCTCAATCTTCTTTTCTCAAGAATAAACATGTCCATTTTTTTAAGTATCAGAGGGGTAGCCAAGTTAGTCTGTATCCACGAAAACAATGAGGAATCCGGTGGCACCTTAAAGACTAACAGATTTGTTTGGGCATAAGCTTTCGTGGGTAAAAACCCCACTTCTTCAGATGCATGGAGTGAAAATTGCAGATACAGGCATAAATATATATTGGCACATGAAGAGAAGGGAGTTACCTTACAAGCGGAGAACCAGTGTTGAAGGCCAATTCAGTCAGGGTGTATATGATCCACTCCCAATAACTGATGAGGAGGTGTCAATACCAAGAGAGGGAAAATTGCTTTTGCAGTCCCTATTCAAGACCAAATTAATGGTGTTAAGTTTGCAAATGAATTGTCGCACTACAGTTTCTCTTTTTTTTAACCTTTCCTCATAGATCAGGTTTTTTAAACCCTTCATCATTTTTGTAGCTAACCTTCAGACTCCAATTTGTCCCCATCTTTCCTAAAATGTGGCACATAGAATTGGATCCAGTCTTCCAGCTGGGCCCTCACCAGGAAAATTAACTCTCATGTCTGACATACCACACTCCTGTTAATACACTCCAGAATGATATTAGCCTTTTTTGCAACTGCATCACATTGGTGACTCATATTCAATTTGTGATTTACTATAAGCCCCAGATCCTCTTCAGCAGTACTACCACCTGGCCAGTTATTCCCCATTTTGTAGCTGTGCATTTGATTTTTCCTTCCTCGGTGAAGTACTTTGCGCTTACCTTTACTGAATTTCATCTTGTTGATTTAAGACAAATTTTCCAATTTGTCAAGGTCATTTTGAATTCTAATCCTGGTCTCCAAACTGGTAGCAACCCCTCCCAACTTGGTGTCATCCGCACATTTTATAAGCGTAGTCCCCACTCCATTATTCAAGTCATTAATGAAAATATTGATTAGTATCCCACTAGATATGCCCTCACACTTTGACACTAAACCAGTGATAACTGCACTTCAACTGGTTGTGCACCCTGTGTCATAATTCAGGGCAACTGCATCTGTATTTCCTCTTAGGGGTCCAGCAAGGGCATGCACTCTCAGGCTTTTGTCTCCCCAGGTATTGCCTCTCATGGGGGAGACACTTCTCTCTCTTCCTTCTGACCAGTGTATTTTCAGGGTGCACAATACTCTGTCTATAGCATGTTCTTTCCCAGCAAGGCAGGCTACCTAAACAGGCCAGCATCTGTGCTTTGCTTTCTATTCAGAGACAAATAACCATGTAATTTCCCCAGTTAAGCTTCCACACAAATATTTCTAAGCAAGCACATTTTATTGCTCAGGTAAAAGCAATGCCAAGAAAACATTAAAAGGACCCCCACACATACTATCAAATTAATAGGGAACCTGCCCCCCCACTATAAAGTGGGCTCTGCAAGATGAGCAGTCTTTAAAAAACCCAATAGAATGGTGTACCTGTGATTTCAAATTCATAACACCCCTTTGCCCAGAACAAGAAGACTCACGAGTAAGAAAGTCCCTTGTTTATCCAGTTTTCTTCTTTAAAGAGACTCTGAATAAGCAATCAGCCATACAATGGGTCTCTGCTCACTGTGCAGGTTGGTTTCAAGGTGGACCATTTGCATTTCCTCTCAAACCCAAGATTTTCCTATGAAATCAACTTCAGGCATATTATTCCAAAAAATCTTTTGAAGTTCCTAATATTACAGATTACATTACTCCTGCCTTCCTCTTAAAGAAGTTCTATACAACCTCACAACAATACACAACCACTTGCATTTTCAATACAGTGGAGTTCTCCAATACTTAAATTTAATTCAATGAGTTTATCTTAATTTCAAAGGTTTGTCCATATTATTGTCATCTGCCACACCCTCCTTATTAATTTTATTTAGACCACATTTCCCTAGTTTGCTTGTGAGAATGTTACTTGGTACTGTGTCAAAAGCTTTACTAAAATCAAGATATATCATGACTACTGCATCCTCCCACTCACTAAACCAGTAACCCTGTGAAAGAAGGAAATGAGGATGGTTTGGCATGATTTGTTCTTGACAGTTCCGTGTTAGCTATTACTTATAACCCTATTATTGTAGGTGCTTATAAACTGATTGTTTAATCATTTTTTCCAATATCTTTCCAGGTATTGAAGTTAGGTGAAGTGGTCTATAATTCCCCCTGTTCTCTTTGTTCCCCTTTTTAAAGATAGGTACAATGTTTTCCCTTCTCCAGTACACTGGAACCTCACCCTGTCCTCCAGGAATTCTCAGAGATAATTGCTGATTATTTCAGCTAGTTCCATAAGTACCCTAGGGTAAATTTCATCAGGCCCTCCCAACTTGAATACATCTAACTTAACTAAATGTTCTTTAACCTGCTCTTTCTCTATTTTGGCTTGCATTCTTTCCCCCTTGTTGTTAATATTTATCATGTTGAGTAATTGGTCCCAATTAACTTCTTTAGTGAAGACTGAAGCAAAATAGACATTAAACACCTCAACCTTCTTCATGTCATCAGTTAATAGCTTTCCTTCCCTGCTCAGTAGAGGACCTACACTTTCCTTTGTCTTTCTCTTGCTCCTAATGAATTTAAAGAACTTCTTCTTGCTGCCTTTTATGTTCCTTGCTATGTGTAACTCATTTTGTGCCTTAGCCTTTCAGATTTTTTCCTTACATGCTAGTGCTATTCTTTTGTGCCCCTTAGTAATTCAGCCATGTTTCCAGCTTTTGTAGTATTCCTTTTTGATTTTCAGGTAATTAAAGTGTCCTGATGGAGCCATATTGGCTTCTTATTATTCTTCCTATTTATCCTTCCCTTTGGGATAGTTTAAAGTTGTGCCTTTAATATTGTCTTCCTGAGAAAAAAAAACAGCTCTCCTGAACTCCTTTATCCCTTAGATTGTCTTCCTGTGGGACCTTACGTACCTGTTCTGAGTTTGTTAAAATCTACTTTTTAAAGTACCTAGTCCTTATTCTGCTGCTTTCCTTCCTTTCCTTAGTATAACAAAATCTATCATTTCCTGATCAGTTTCACCCAAATTGCCTTCAGATTTGCAACTAGTTCCTCAGTGATAGTCAAAACCAAGTCTAAACTGGCTTTCTCCATTGTTAATTTCTCCATTTTCTGAAACAAAAAAATATCCCTGGTATTACAAGAACTAATTGGAAATTTTGTGTTTTGCCATCTGACTTTTCCAACAGAAGTCTGGGTACTTTAAGTCCTCCAATACTACCAGGTCTTGTGTTTTGGATATTTCTGTTATTTATTCTAGAAATTACTCATCCGACTTCTCTTCCTGATTTGATAGTCTATAGTAGAGATTTACTATGACATCACTCTGAGTTTTTCCCTTTTTCTTTACCTCAGATCTTTTGACTGGTTTGCCTCTCACCTCCTTCTGGACCTCAGAACATGTGTATATATTCTTGATGTATAATGCAACACCTCCTCCTTTTTCTCCCCCTCCATAAAAAAATGCAGTTCAGAAGTCCTCAAGGGTTGTCTCACCATTAGGAACCTTGTCTACAAATATTTTATAGAGTTTAAGTCCTCATCGATATTTAAGTCTCCACCAATCTTTGTCATGCACAAATTTTATCAGCAGTGATTTTATATTTACTTCAGATCATTGATAACAATGTTGAACAGAGCTGGGGCTAGTACTGATCCCCAGGGATCCACACTAGAAACACCCCCATTCAACAAAGATTTCTCAATGACAACTACTTTTTGAGGCCTGTCAGTTAGCCAGATCTCAATCTATTTAGCATGTGCTTTATTGATATGGTATTGTGCTAATGTGTTCTGGGCATACATCCTTCCAGGAACTGAAATGCCGTGGTATGGTGTAAATGAGGCAGATAGGAAGATTATATAGACCTGGAAATATTCCCTGTGCACGCACACTCATTCACTGCAGATTATACATGCTCCTGACAGGCAAACTTTGCCCAAGGGGATTAGAATAAGGAGTCTTCAAATGATTACAGACAATTTTTTTATGACTGATTTGCTTTACACAGGTTTCAGAGTAACAGCCGTGTTAGTCTGTATTTGCAAAAAGAAGAGGAGTACTTGTGGCACCTTAGAGACTAACCGATTTATTTGAGCATAAGCTTTCGTGAGCTACAGCTCACTTCATCGGATGTCCCATAACTTTAACTTGTTTCTCATTGTGATCCCATACAAAATGCCAATTTGGAATGTAAAGTACGGAAGAACTAGCTCTAGCGGATAGTCTACTGTGCCACAAACAGAAGGAAACACTCTAAATTATGGTTTTTCAGGTATTCCAAATTATAAGAAATTTGGGACTCTCTCTGAGTGTTCCATGGAATCCAGTCTATGGAAAATTAACCTTTATTACTGCAAATAGTGATAAAATAATTGTATCATGGCCAGATACTATACTAATCTATACTAAAGTTCTAATTTCTGAGATTTTTAATTATTTTTTTTATTTCTTTTATAATCACTGCTAATGAGTCTTGCATATTTTTATTCAGACACTTTTATTACGAAGCAAATTCCACAGGTCTATTGTAATGAGTCATATCAGGTATTCTAACAGAAAAGAATATAGAGCTATCATCTTTGGGAAGGGGGTAGTGGATGGCTCAGCTGATTGGCAGTGGGACCCTGAGCTCTTCATTTAGCAGTAATTGGATTAAATATGGCCCAGGTCAATAGTTCAAATCCAAGGCATGCCAGGAGTGAGTGAGAGTCGGTCAATAATAATTTTCAGAGGTGCTGAGCACTTGCAACAACTGCTTAAAAGATTGAGTGGGAATTAACCTCTTGCCCTTAGAGGCAGTCCTGCCAAAGTTCAGGATGGAGCCACTCTGGACAGGCAGTGCAAATATTTTAAAGTGGTAAAATGCTTGTATTAGTTCTTGGATTTGAATGGCCCAATTTTTAAACATGTTTTCACAATGGCAGAACACAATACTTTCCCACTGGAAGATCAACAACAATTTCTCCAGCAAGAGTAGGGTTAGATGAAATGGTGGGAGAAAACCCTGATTCCTGTCTACACTACAGTTTCCACTGTTGTTAATGGTGGAGCTGTATTGTTGCTGCATTATGTGAGCCCAAGTATTTCTTGTGTAGACAAGGTCAGGGAGTCTAAATAAGTTAAGTGACACTAAGCACAGACTAGAGGGAGTCTCAGTTGGTGTAATGTACGGGTTGGGGGACCAGAAGGATATGCAGCTTGTGCCAGCTGAGACTCCCTCTAGACACTTGTAGGCTGTAAATTTGGCCCCATATATATCTATAATGGGCAGAACCAAAACATCAGCACACAGTACCCCCAACCCTGAGGGGTTGAAATCCAGATCTGAGTATGAACTTCCCCAGCATTTAGCGTGTTTGATCAGTAAATTATAGCTTTGCATTGTGAATGCTGATTCAATCCGACTTCTGGGATTCAGATACAAGACCATTTTATTTTTTTTAGGAGACCTCCTCTTTTGGTCTGCATGCAGGATAAAATGGGTTAGACTTGGCTGTTGAGGAAGTGGAGGAAAAACAATTTTCAAACATATCCTATTTATAGTACACATTTCAATGGAAGCACAATGTATTCATACAGGAAAAGTGATACCAGAATGCATGAGAATATTGGAAGGTGAAATCTAATGTGAGAGGAGTGGATCTGTGCAACAGGGAAATAAAAAAAAGAAATTCAACATTTTAAAACAGAGAACATGATGAACATTAACCTTGCACTAGCAAACATGGGTTGTTTTAATTACTGATCAGTTATACTGAGAAAGAAATGGCAAAATGTACTCTAGCACACACGTTAGCAAAATCTGAGCCAGCCACTTACTAATTCTCCCCTCTCACAATACACACACAGAGCTCTGTGTTACAATGCTTTGGCTTTAGTGTCTCTCACTCCATCACCAACAGGCTAACCATAAACCATTAGGGAACACTGGGAGCTGAATCCCAGGGTTGTTGTGATTTGGCTAGTGGTCATTATCCCAGATGTGTAAGGGGGGGAAGCAGTGATGCAAACCCACAGTTGGTTATTAAATTTTTAAAGGGAAACACATAATTTTTATTAAAATGTATAACAAGTGATGGACCCTTACCAGTCTGCTAAAGACCAGTAAATCAGGCATTTCTGTTTAAGAATCCCTCCTATAAAACTAGATTTACAATATCAATATCAAGTAATTCTTATCTGTAATGGTGCTAATAGGTATAAATTAGGTAGTGTCCCTTTTATCAGGCATTGTTTGTCAATGTATCTGTTTGTCAGACATTCCAGTGCTTTCAGTGCACACAGCTTGCTTAATAATTTTGTTTGAAAACAGCATTTTTGAATGAAATATTCTTACATAATCACTAGGAAGCAATGTTAATAAGGCTTAACATTCTATATTAAGGCACTAGCAGTCAGCTAGCATTTCAGTACTGCAGTGCAGAAATCCAGCCAAAGGTGGGTAATGTATGATAATCCCTGAATAATTAATAGAGAGAGCCTTATCAACATGATATATAAAATTCTGTCTTACAAAGGAGGTTACTTTTTTCAGCCTGGTTCTGTGATGTATATACAAAATAATAAATGGTTATATGTTAAATTCTAGGCTGATTTATATCTCTTGTGATAATTCAGTGGGATACCATCGAGATCTAGCCAGTGCAGAATTTAGCCTATTGTCTTTAAAGTGGCACACAAAAGGGTACTGTAAAAATAACAAATAAATGTTAGAAGCTTGGAGCTGATTTACGATCTACTCATCTGTGTCTTCCAAATGTGGATTAAATTATGTGTTGAACATTAATTGGGTGGAGGCAGCAGCCTATGCACCAAATTGCTGCTGTCTTGGGGGGGTACTAATCTCTGATAACCATATTAGAAATGTACAACTGGTAGTTCTAATGGCAGTTGTGTTGTATCAACCAGGCAAGGTACTAACAAGCTTCAACAGGACTTTATTTTCAAAGTGGAAACCTCTTTACCAAGCTGCTGCTGCACCCTCTGTAGCTTTCTCCCAGCCTCTCAACTCCTCCCCTCTCCTTCCTGTTTCATGTCCTTTCAGACTTCCAACAGCCAGTGCTCCCAATTCTAATAATTACAAGCAACATCTAAACACCTCATTCCCTCCTCTCTTAAGAAACTCTCCCAATTAGAATAAACATTATTGTTCTAACCACAGGAACAAATATGAAACAAGACACTATACTGTTGGAAGAAATATTACACTGAAAACACTGTAGATACTACATAACATAGTCTCTAGTCCAGACAGGTGGTCGTCTGGGTCTAACAGGCCGTCTCTCAAGCCCCGGTTCCAGTGCAATGTCTTGTTGTGTTGCTACTATGGTGAAGTCATCCAATGCAAACTAGGTGTTGACATAATCTCCTCTTGGTGCATAGGCAGGTGCAAGATCAGAAGCATTCCATACCCGCCCATCAAAAAGTCGATATGTGTAAGGTCCCTTCTTCTCTATGATTTAAGAGGAGCTGTGAATTTATGGTTCCCTTTGCATAAAATTCCAGGTTTTCATATTCTAACGAAGGAACCACACTCAAACTTCGGTTCCTTAGCACCCTGCCGTTTGTCTGTGAAAGCCTTAGACTTTGCTTGATTCTGTTCAAATGTTTTTCTCACATCATCCTTCTTTGGGGCATCAGGTCGTGCCCTTAACGAGCCAGCAATGTTCAGTTTAGTATTCATCTGTTTCCCATGCAGTAACTCTGTGGGTGATCTTTGTGTTGTGGCATGTCATGTAGCCTGTTATGCTTGCAAGAAATCAGTAGTGAAGGGTATCCACAATCGCCCTTCCAGTTTAGCCTTTTGCAAACTCTGTTTCAAACTTCTGTTAAACCGTTCAATTTCCCCATTGGCTTGAGGGTAATATAGGGATGAGCTTCTGTGTAAAATGTTCCTCTGTGCTAGAAAAGTTTCAAACTCCAGGGAAGTAAATTGACTACCATTATCTGAAACCAGTTCTTTGGGGTTACCTTCCCTGCTAAACACTGAAGACAAGAACTTAATTACTGTAGCAGAAGAGATTTGTGATGTAAATGCTACCTCAGGCCATTTACTGAAATAGTCTATTAAAGTGATGACATAACAGCAGTCAATTGCAGCAGTATCAAAGGGTCCTACAATGTCCATCGCCACTTTTTCCCATGCAGATTCAGGAAGAGGAACAGGCTGTAATGGAGGGGTACATGTCACTGCTGTCTTATCATGCATTTGGCAAGTGACACAGGATTTTATGAGTGCTTCTGTTTGAGAGTCCATCCCTGGCCACCAATACAGATCCTGTAGTCATTTGGTTCTGACAATTCCTTGATGAGTATCATGTGCCAGGTGTATGAGTTTTGACTGTAATTCTTCTGGCACAAGTAGCCAGTGTGTACCTCGAAGCACACAGCCATCAAACAAAGAAAGTTCATCCTGAACTCTAAAATAAGGCAGCAAAACTGGGTCAAGGTTTTTAGGGTTACTGGGCCATCTCTTTGTCAGAAATTCCCATAGTGTTTGTTGAATTGGACACGCTGAACAAGCAGCTTGAAATTGTTCTCTTGTAACTGCAGCGAGAGCGCTTGTAATAAGCGCAACCACTACATCCTCATCCTCCAGTGGACCATCTGGTGAAGGCAAAGGCAAGCGAGAAAGGCAATCAGCGACCACATTTTGGTTTCCAGGCTTATATTCCAGTTCATAATTGAAAGAGAGTAGCCTTACAGGCCATTGCAGACCATTGAGCAATATGGCATCCTGCTCTTCCCAGTCCTCTCATGGTGAGCAACGTCGTCAAAGGGCTGTGGTCTGTGCGCAACTTGAACGTGCAGGCCCACAGGTAAGTTCTCCATTTTTCAGTAGCCCAGATACAAGCAAGTGCTTCTTTTTCGACTGTAGAATATTTTCTCTCAGCATTACTTGGTGTCCTTGAAGTAAATGCAACAGTCCTCTCTGTGTTGTCCTCCTGCAGTTGTGTGAGAACAGCCCCAAGTCCATAATCAGAAGCATCAGTAGTTACAATTGTGGGCAATGCAGAACTGAATAGTGCAAGTAATGGACTATGTACAATCAAGTCTTTCACCGTTTCAAAACTAGCTTGTGCATCTGTTGTCCACACTAAGGTTGAACTTCTCCATAGTAATTCCCATGATGGTTCAATGACAGAAGCATAACTGGGAATGAATTTTGCGTACCAGGAGGTAAGAACCAAGAAGGAACATAAGGTTTGCAAATCTGTTGGAGGAGGAGCATTTGAAATTGCCAGGATATGATCTGGATCAGGTTTTAGTCCAGCCTGTGAAATTGTATGCCACAGAAAGGAGAGTTCAGTTTCTCTAAATTTGCATTTGGACCGATTGAGCTGGAGGCCTTCTGTGCTGATGCAGTTTAGTACAGACTGCAGGTTATTGGCATGCTCCTCAGAAGTATTTCCAAACACGATATTATCATCCAGCTAGCACTGAACTCCATGTTGATTCTTCAGAATCAATGACATCATTTTTTGAAAGGCACTTGGGGCAGATGCGAGACCAAATGGAACATGTTTAAGACGAAATAGTTCCTCATGTGTAATAAATACTGTGAGGTCTCTTCTATCTTCATGCAACATAACCTCGTGGTATGCGCTCTGAAAATCAAAAGTAGAAAACATCTTTGCTCCACGGAGTTCTGCAAATACTTCTTCTATGTGAGGAAGAGGTTGGCTGTCAATCACAACAGCTTTATTTGGCTCCCTTAAGTCCACACAAAGGCGAATGCCTCCACCCTTCTTCTGTGTCACTACTATAGGTGAAACCCATTCCGAGGAGTCAATCTCTTCAATGTCCTTTTGAACAAGTTTTTTGAGTTCCTCTGAAACCGCTTCCCTGACTGAAAATGGTAAGCGCTGTAACTTCTGTCGTACAGCCATCACATTATTCCGCATTTTAACTTTAGGCAGAAACCCATAAGCACATCCGAGTTTCTCCTCAGCCTGGTGTTGGGTCCCAGCTGAAACTGGCGTGTGTACCACAAGAGTGCTTTGCTGAGGAAGATCAGTTTATCTATTAACTACCCTGAGATTTAAAGCAGACAATAAATCTCTGCCAAGGATAGGAGTGTCTTTGTGGACAATGTAGAACTCTGCAGTTACACAGCAATCACCAAAAGTAACTATTGCTGACAGGCAGCCATGTACTGGAACATGGTTTTTCGAATAGCACACCAAGTGAAGTTTGGGTTCAGTAAGAGGCACATCTTTAAAGTAATGCAGATAGATGGAATCAGGTAGCATAGATACTGCTGAGCCAGTGTCCAACATTAGCTGAATAGACTGTGGTTTGCCTGAGGGTATGGTGGAAACGTTTACAGGGCACTTTTTCTGTTCTGGAATATGTGCAGTAGTGATTTTGTCCGTGCTCAGCACAGTAACATCTGGTATTGTAACTGCATGCACCTGTTGACTGAACTGGCTACTGCGACATACTTGAGGAAAATGTCCAATCTTTTTGCAATGATTGCACTGACCTACTTTTGCCGGACATCCTGTGTAGCTTGAAAAGTGTTGTGAGGATCCACAGTGAAAACATGCTTTTTACTGTATTCTGAATTTGCTGATTCGTTGGTTTTTCATTAGTTTTCCTCTTTCAATTGTGTGTCTGCAGTGGTAGTAAATTTTTCTGCAAAGGAGTCACAGCCTGGACTGTGCCTCCTGTATCCATGCTCATTATTTTGGCTTCAGCTGTAGCTGACTCAATCTGAGTAGCAATGGTTATTGCTTTTTCTAGTGTAAGTTGTGGTTCTAGAATTAAGCGTTCTCTTACATGAAGCATGGTTGTTTTCTCAATGAGTTGGTCTCTAATCATCTCATCTGCCATATTCCCAAAGTCACAAATTACAGTCAGACTCCTCAGGGAAGCAATATACTGCATTATAGTTTCCCCTGGTTTCTGCTCACGCTAGCGAAATCTGTAGCCATTAGCTACTACATTCACTTTTGGCACAAAAAAGTTCTTTAATGCAGTGAGTGCAGTCTCATATTTATCATCTGCAAGGGGAAAACTGTAAAATATACGCTGCCCTTCTGCTCCAAGGCAGTGGATTAGCAGAGCACACTTTCTTACTTCAGAAATCTCTGTAGCACTGATTGCAAGCAGATAAGTCTCAAACATATGGATCCAGGTAGTAAAATCAATTGGAGGCTTACCTGGGCTTTGCAGAAAGAGTGCAGGTGGGGTCAGAGGCAGAAGATCCATCCTCGTCACCAAAATGTTGTATCAACCAGGCAAAGTACTAACAAGCTTCAACAGGACATTATTTTCAAAGTGGAAACCTCTTTACCAAACTGCTGCTGCACCCTCTGTAGCTTTCTTCCAGCCTCTCAAATCCTTCCCCCTCCTTCCTGTTTCTTGTCCTTTCAGACTCCCAACAGCCAGTACTTCCAATTCTAATCATTACAAGCAACATCTAAACACCACAAATTGCTTTGGTGAAACATGGGAAATCTTAACCTTCTGATGTTGGGGATATAGGCCCAGATCCACAAAAGGTATTCAGGCTTCAAACATCCATTGAAATCAACCCCAATCAGCCCTAGAACCTTTTTAAATGATAGGTACAACATATGCTACCCTCTATTCCTCTTGTGCAGTAGATAATTTTGATGCAGGATCGCATATTTTTGTTAAAAGATTGCATATTCTGTCAGCTGCTTCATTCTAAAATTTTGTCAGACCTGTTAGATGCTGCCATCCAGTTTTGGTGACTTGTTGCTCTTTAATTTATCAGTTTATTTCAGCACCTTCTCTTCTAGCACATCACTCTTCAACAGTATTTCATCTTATTACCACCGGAAAAGAGTAGGCCCAATCTTATACTAGGAAGTTGGAAACTAAATATTGGCATGGATCTGGGTCTTAGCTTCTATGGACCTACTCTTTTCTGGTTGACCCTGCTTGACCCTACCCTGCTACTCCTGCAGCAGGTGTCAGGGGTAGAAAGGGGAGTTAAAGAAGAAAGTGCAGCTCAGTTTGTGGCTGACTAGGAAGGAGAGCTGAGTTCTGCTTCTCGTTTGAGTTGGATATCCTTGTTTCAGCTAAGAGCTGGAGACAACTTGCTACCTAGATGAGCCTCCTGGTGGATGGGGTCACCTGGCCTAGGGAGACTGATTTTAAGGATGGGCTGCATGAAGACAATCCCAGAAAAAGAGGTGGGGTGCTGCTTAACACTCCTTGGATGACCCTGTTGTAGAGATTTTATCATTCCTTTGTTTCTGGACTTTAATATCCTGGAAGGGCTGGGACTAAAGTATGCCTTAGCTGGAAGGCTAGAGCACTACTGCAGTGGCCCTGTGAGAGATGGCAAATGACCATTGGTGACCCCATGACAGGTTGAGAAGTGCCCTGCTGGATGTTCCCCACAAAGGAACATCTTGGAGGTTAGTCCCATCACAATATTATTCATTTGTCTTGAATAACCTAGAGAATTGATACCTGAGAGCACAATTCTTCAGCCTTTACCGCCATTCAGCAGAAGCGACTCATGCAAGTTGCTCCACTGACTATGAGGTTACTCATGTGAGTAAACACTTACACAACATGAGTACGGGTTACAGAATCAGGCCTGAAAAAAAACCTCTTTTCTTTGCTGAACTGATGAATAACAAGTCATATCTGCAGCTCCTGGGACACTTGTATTTCTGTGCCATGAATACCTTTTGCAAAGATTCATCGTATCTTGTAGCAAAACTCCAGGTCTTCTGGCTCTTATCACAGAAGGATTTCCCAGAGGGTTTCAAATAATATTGTGTTGTAAATGTATGCATCATACTTTCTAGGAGATACTTTTCACATCTTTTCAGTTATCTCGCATCTTAAACAATTTCCCCTCAAACAGCTGTTCTTATTTGTATGTCTTTTATGGAACACATATACACAAACATTTAAACATATTTTAAAACAAATGGATTTAATTCTAAATAAAGCAAAGGGGTAAAACAGAGTTTGATGTGCACATATTAATATTAATCGACTTACCTATATGTAGTACCTGGTCCAAAGCCCACTGAAATCAATGTAAAGACTCCCATTGACTTCAATGTGCTTTGGACTAGGCTCATACAAATACTATGGAAGGGGGCATTTAAAAAATGCATAATGTAAAGTAACGGTGTCCTTTAAAATAGATCAAATCACCTTTGTTTTCTCTGGACTTCCCACTTGTTCTACCATGTGACAAAATTATTAACCCGAGTTACCAAAATGAGGGGATAGAAAGAAGCTGGTGTTGCAAATAACCTCTCTCTCTCTGGCGATTGCTACATTTCCTGCAGTTGCAAGTCTATTGAAATAACTGACCTCCCTTCCTGAAGGAATTAATACTAGTACCATAATTAACCACTCAGAAAACACACCTGAAAGCAAAAGACCATTCCCTTCTTTCTTGTAGCCTGTGCTATTTCTACTGCTGAGAAAACTGTGCATATGGCATGGTATTCAGCGACTATGACATTTCAAATTCTGGATCTGGGGAAACAGTTAATATGACAGCTGCAGGGAGAGAGAATATAAGCTGTGAGTCACAAGGAAGAAGAGTGATTTGTTGATATTTAGTGGGCAAAGGTGTAAAAATATTTTCTTTTCAGCTTAACTTTGTTTTTAAAGGAATATCCCACTGGGGCTGCTTGAACCCCAAAGTCATTGGGAGTCTTTGTCCTGACTTCAGTGATTTTAGCTCAGGCTCAGACAGCAGGGTAATTCCAGTGGTGAGATCCAGGCTATTCACAATGTTGCGAAACAAATGAACCACATTTTGTTAGTTGAACAGAGATTCACTGGATGTTTTTTAAAATTTGCTTAACATATTTATAATGATTTGTTTATATTGACTAGAGTGCTTGTATTTCTTATCATTTTACACCCCATCAGATCTCAGTCATGACTTCAGAAAAACTAAGTCCCAGTAACTTGCTCTGTAATGGCACTAAAATGGTGATGATACATCTACACTGGCATTTAAATAATTTTTTAACATGGACTTAAGTCAGCTAATGGCCACTCACTTAATATAGATGGGACTGTACAGTACTTTTCATGCAGAGAGCTCAAAGCATATTACAAAGGTTGCGTCAACATTATTATCCCTGATGTCAAGGTGTGAACTACAGATGGTGCAAAGCTGGCTGGTCTCATGGTTCTAACCCCCTTTTTTCCGCATACTAAAATGCATTTGCATACTTTCCTAATATTCATTTTCCACATAAGCAATAACTGCATGGCTGTTTATAGAACAGGACTGGTATGGGCAGTGGGGGAGGAAGCAGGGCTGATCAACCTTAGAGAGGAGATGTCCACAAGACAATCTCTATTAGGATGTCAAGTATCGGGGTAGCCATGTTAGTCTGGATCTACAAAAACAACAAGGAGTCTGGTGGCACCTTAAAGACTAACAGATTTATTTGGGCATAAGCTTTTGTGGGTAAAAAAACACTTATGACCAAATAAATCTGTTAGTCTTTAAGGTGCCACCAGACTCCTTGTTGTTTCTATTAGGATGTTGTCCATATTATGAAATAATTTAACAACCATGATTCTAGGGGAATAAACAAAAGGTTGGAAGTCAGGAATTCCTGAATTCTAATTAGGGTTTTAGGCAAGGCATTTCACTTCTCTGCCTCATTTTCCCTATCTGATAAATGGGGATAATAATACTTACTTGCTCAACTCCTGGGGTTTGTGGGAAGATTATTTGAGTAGTAAACGTTTGTAGAGTTCTCTGGACACAGATAACGTCAAACACAGTGTCTGCTATTAAAGTTAACATTTATCAACAGTTACCACATTGTGATCAATGTGCTGCCACAGTTATTTGTTACCCTTATACGTTGAGATGACTGACATCTCAGATGTGGTTGTAAGGTAATCACTGACTAATGGCAGCAACTGTAACCTGTGAATATTATTGTGTCTTTTTTTTTTTCTGGACCTGTGTAAACTTTTGTCATTAATTTATTTTATTTTAGTGTATTATACATTTTTTTTAAAAGGCAAAGCTCTGAATCTGGAAGATCTTGCAACCAAGTCACAACTGTATACCTGTTACAGCCAAAAACATTTGTATGAGGTGGTGACAGGCCATAACCTGTATGCACACTTATCTCAAAATGATGTACATTGTTAACCACTACCTCGTCTCACACACAGTAAGCCCCACTGCAGTCACCTGTATCTTGGAGGAAAAGAACACGGCCCCAAGTGTTTTACCTTTCAGCTTTGGAGATGTTTATTCAGATATCCAAATTCCAGTAACAGAGAGAAATATAAAGAGATATTTGCTGGTTCTCTCACCCTCTTACTTTGACAGATTTTTCAATTGGTACTATTACTTATTTGTATTATGGTAGCATCCAGGAACCTCCAAACAAAGATCGGGCTCCTATAGTGCTAGGCACTATTCAGTCATGTAACAAAGAAGGTTGCACCAAAGAGCTCACAATCTAGGGGCTGTACTGAGATTATTTGCCAAACACCAAAACGAGCCAGATGTAAGAATAGTTACTGTTTCTGAACACACTGATGCCCAGACAAGCACATTCAGGGTCTCCTTCTATCATCCTCAATTGGTAGGAATGGGCACAGGGTGACACGTTATTTTCTGTACATCAGACATTCCTAGCACACCTCTGGAATAGTATTTACAACAGGCACATTCCTATTTGCATTTTCACTGATTAATAGCTTGGGAGGCACTAAATAATTTACTGAGACATAATCAGCCGCTATCTGCAGCATGGACACAGATGGGAAGACGATACAAAGACATTGTACATAAGAGATATTACTGTGTATCCATGGAAACAGTGTCTCTCCCTTTGCCGGTTCAACAAGGTTGCACATCGTTAGGGTGTCTCCCACTCCTGGCAACGGCAACTTTGCAGTGTCAGTCAGTAAATCTTTGCACCCATTCTTGCTGTCAGCACAAAGTGATAGAGAGCCCAGTGAAAACGTGAGCTGCATAGGAAATCGACTTTGATGTAACATTGCAATCATGTCGTCTTATGCAACAGCCAATTTCAAGCCTCAGTTCAATAAAGAAGAACAAAATGGCACAGGCTAAGCTAGACTTTGTTCTGTTGGACCATTGTCTATAGGCTATAGTTAATTTTAGTGCTCACGACTGTTAAAAGGCTGAAGAATTAGATTAGACTCAGGTGGAGGGTGGGTAAGTGTTATGCAGGAATTGCATATATTTAGCCTGACCCACCAGCACCCATGGTATTTCAGTGAGATCTGAACCTGACGAGAGCTTCTAATTGTGTTAAACTGGGTAATAATATGCTGATGCATGATAACAGCAGAAAAAACCTTTTAACCCTTCCATGTCAGTTAATCATGTTTACAGTAATTGCCATGCATGTTAGGAGCTCTTTTTAAACCATAAATAAAAGTAATCATAAGAAGTCAAAGCTGAAAGGAAAAAAAGAGAATGCAACTAAAATGGAAATTTAATTTAAATACATTAAGAGAAAATTATAGGCTAGGCTTTTCCTCTCTTAGGCTATAATTAAACTACTTGTCAATGTCCAAGTTAAGCCAATCATGGTTAATGCACAAAAGAAGTGTCTATAGGGGAAAAATGGAATTAATTTACAGATCTTGCAATGCACAAAGGAAAAAATGCAAATTTGTTACTGTAAGTCCTTGCATTCTTAAGGATTGTGGCCTGCTGCAATGAAAAGCAAGGCAGAAATATAATGTCACTATCGTATGTGAAAAACAGCAATTAAAATATTGTCCCACAGATGCCAGTGACTTATAAAGGGCCAAATTTTCACCTGGGTTACATTGCTACATAGGGAAGCAAGGGCATGAATCGCCTCCTTGAAATCACAATGGGTTTCTTACCCTGCACAATATATTATGGGGAAGATGTACTCTCTGGAGAGCTGCAACTTCCCCCTTCCATGCACATATGGGTAGCAGTGTAGCTGCTGCTATTGTGCAGAGCACTTCCCCCTCAGAGCAACTCATAAGAGGAGGAACTCATAAGAATGACCACACTGGATCAGACCAATGGTCCATCTAGCCCAGTAACCTGTCTTCCAACAGTGGCCAATGTCAGGTGCTTCAGAGGGAATGAACAGAATAGGTAATCATCAAGTGATCCATCCCCCATCGCCCATTCCCAGCTTCTGGCAGACAAAGGCTAGAGACGCTTCAGAACATGGTTTTACATCCCTGCCCATCCTGGCTAATAGTCATTGATGGATCTGTCTTCCATGAACGTATCTAGTTCTTTTTTGAACCCTCTTACAGTCTTGGCCTTCACAACATCCTCTGGTAAAGAGTTCCTCAAGTTGACTGTGCGTTGTGTGAAGAAATACCCAGGGGGGAAATTAGGCCTCCCAGAGTTTCAGTCTGTCTCCTGACATGCTTCAGGGTCAGCACAACAAGCACTATCCTTTGCTCACAGCAAAGCATAAAACATAAACAAGCAATCACTGAGGCACAAACTCTGCCTCTGATGTATGCCTGTAGCTCCCGTTGTGGACATCTGACTTTGACTGTGACGGTTTCAAATTCCCCAAAGCCGTGGTTACCAAGATATGAGCCATGAGAGAAACTCTTCTTTCAGATGTCTTTTGCACTGTGAAAACCGTTTGGATCCACTAGCCTGAGGAGATCCAAGTCCACCTACAAGTTTCTAGCCAACCTACGTTTGAACAAGTCTACACTCTCTTTAGCTCTGTTGTTAATACCGAAAACAAAAATTCTTCACACTTGAAATAAAGACATCACTCATACATAAGTCTAGTTCACAAAATAAAGCTTCTGCAGAAGAAAATTCAACTAAGCTTCCTTCTGCCTGTCATTCAGGTTAAATTCCACGGGCCAAATTCTGCTGTGTTATACCTGTGTACAGCATGGCTCTGCATGCTTAGAAGGCCACATAATCAGTGCTGGTCTAATCCAGGAGATGATTTAGTTGCCTATGCATCAGAATTTAAATAGCGAGATTTTTTGGCAATTGAAATTCAAATCCTAGATACTCCACCTTGATCTCCCCAACCTAGAATTATAATTCCTCATTTACATTGCAGCTCAATGGATATAGTTTCCCTCCTGATAGCTAATCCCACCTCTGCAAGACTAAATTAAAAACAGAAATAAAGAAATAGGCAGGGTGTGATCAGATAAAAAACCTAAAAGCTAATCCATTCCACAAGCTTTTCTGTTTGTCTACGGCATATATTCTATTTAGAAAAGATCCAGGTGAGGAAAAAAATTAAGACTAGCGCTGTCAGGGAAGCTTGGATCCCCCCTTTCTGAAAATTTTTGACAAAAAGAAAATTCTGGGGCAGGATTTTGGCAATCAATTTTTGGACACTTTTTGACTGGCTGCCATTTTCCAATTTTGGTGGCCAAAAAACCAAAACATCTTTGTTTTTTTCATTGTTTGGTTGTTGAAAACTGAAAATGTCCAGATTTTTTTATTAAAAACCTGAACAAACTACATTAAAATGGGCATTTCCTATGGAATTTTCCATTTTGAGGAATCAGCCATTTTTCAGCCAAAAATGTTTCTAATGAAATTTTCTGACCAAGACACTCTGCCCTTGAAAGAAAGTCATTATTCTTGAGAGAAATGATGGGCTTGAGATTAAGGCACATGGCTGAGACTCATAAGAATTGGGTTCAGTGCCTGGCTCTGCTTCAACATTCTTGTGTGACCATGAGCAAGTCACTTTCTCTCTCTTTGCTTCTATTCCCCATCTGGAAAGTGAAGATGACAATGCTTCCTTTGTCTTGCCTATTTAACGTGATGTCTATTTCATATAAACTCTTCAAGGCTCTGCCTCTTATTTTGTGTATATATAGCATCTAGCATAATGGGATCTTGGTTGAGGCCTCCAGGTGATATTATAATGCATAACAGGGGTCATGGATGGGGCAATGTATTGTCTGCCAGGTGCTTCTGAATTTGCAGAGTAGATCACTCTGTGTATGTCTGCAATTAGAAGCCTGTGGCTGGCCTGTGCCAGCTGACTTGGGCTCGGGCTAAAGAGCTATTTAATTTCGGTGGAGACATTTGGGCATGGGCTGCAGCCCGAGTTCTGGGATCCCTTACCTGACTTCATAGGGTCCTACAGTCTGGGCTCCAGCTCCAGCCTGAGCCCAAATGCCTACACCACAGTTAAGTAGCCCCTTAGCCCAGGTCAGTGGCACAGGCTAGCTGCGGGTTTTTAATTGCAGTGCAGACATACCCTCTGCCTGCCTGGATGGCCCCTTCTCACTGTGTAGTCCCAGGCCTCTGGTGTTTACATAGTAGGAGAATGTACCCTTTAATGATAGTTCTGCTCTTTTGTTCTTTTCTTGTACATAAGAAAACTGCCTACACCATGCAGCACAGGGCAGCTAAAAATATTCACAACATGAATGTCTAATTCCCAATGTGTATAACTTAATATATTGTATTTGTATAAATTATCTCATTCCTGATACATTCCCTTTTCCCTTTGTTACTGACTTCCAAATCAACTTGCACTGCTGGAATAATGCATGTCACGTAAGTTCTTAACATGAGGGGGGTGGGAGTTCGACTCCATTTACCCTTAATATGATTTCAATTTTTATTTTAAAATGGTCAGTTCTCATATTTGTTTATATAACAAAACAGTCCAACTTGTAGAAAATAATTCCTCTATATACCAGTAATCTCTTTAAGCATATTCTTATAGCTTTGATGCTCATGGAAATCACTGTATAAAATGAAAAATAGCCAACATCTACAATGTTCATAGGCACTGGGCTATTTTTGTTTCCCTTTCATTAGTTGCCACTTACCTTCACAGTTTAAGCAACACATAACATAATATTCACTCACCAAACATAGTACAATTTAACCCAATTTAGATTAATCTCTTGCACCGCCCCACAGTTAGGACTATGGGGGTGTGAACAGCAATGTGCACCAAAGTGCTGGGCAGTAACTCCCTCATGGACATTCCAGGGACATACTAAAAGGTTCCTAGTTTGCATTAATGTGACCTCTTCAAACAGGACAACGTTAATGCGAAGTTGGAACCTTTTAGAGTATGTCTACGCAGCAAAGAAAAACCAGTGGTTATCCCGTATCAGCCGACTTGGGCTTGCGGGGCTCTGACTGTAGGGCTGTTTCATTGATGTGTAGACTTCCGGGCTCAGGACTTTCCTACCCCACTGGGTTCCAGAGCCCGGGCTCCAGCCTGAGCCCAGAAGTCTTATCCAGAAGCAATGAAACAGCCCCACAGCCTGAGTCAGCTGGCACAGGCCAGTCATGAGCTTTTCTTTGCTATGCACACATGCCCTTAATTCACACCTGCACTGTCCACATGGGGGAATTACAGTGTGTTAGGAATGAAGACTTGCAGAAGTGCCTGCCCAGTTTCTGGGTTGTCTGTGAGCCCAGCTGAGCTACAGCAGGGCTATCCGATTGAAGGCTCCACTTAATTGGCCAAGGAAGTCAGCAAAGCCTGCTTTTAGCAACAACCGATCTCTGGCTGCTCCATGCACATGTCACAACTGCCATCTCTTCTGATCCTGCCTTGTCCCTACCCTTGCTCCAGCCCGCATCCTGCTTTGTTCCCAGCCTTGCTTCTGTCCTGCTTCAACCCTGTGCCCTTGCCCTGTTCCTCATTCCAGTTCTGACCATTGGCTGACTCGTGGTTTCTGACCCATGGCTCTGTTCCAGGCCTCTGATTGCCACTGCTCTGACCTCTGACTGGCCACCTACTCGCTGATTTGTGACACAGTGCAGCACTTTGGTGCACACTGCTATTCAAACCCCCATAACCCAAGCTGTGGGGCACTGTAGACATGCCCTTAGTTTTCTGCTTAATTTAATAGAAAGTTTTCTGCCACAGATGCATTGCAAGGAGTTTGATCAAACAAAATGGCAGCACCATGGGTAGAGTCTTTTCCCCAACTTAATGACTTATGGGCCATCCATAAAGTTCAAGTTTGCACTCTGTGAATAATCTTGAAAGAATTAAAACACTTTCAAGAGTCACTCTCACAGTGTTGACTCAGCACTTACCCCGTATGTCTGCAGTGCCTTTGGAGGTTTATCTTGAAATTGGTCTTTTGAGTAAGAACTTAAAAATGGAGAGTCTGCCTGCTCTTTGTGGACATTAAGGATCAAACTTTCAGCATAGTCTATGAAAGATATATACCTAACTTCAGTGTGTAATACTGTGTGCATGCAACTGCAATAATTGTACATGTAATTGACTATTTTGAGAGATAACTGTACATTTTGCACATGCAGTCACCATGATTGTACGCACAATTGCTGTTCTGTGGAATTTAAACACTCAAATGCACATGTATGTTTGCACACAAAATTATTTGTGTGCAGTTCTGGATATTTTACTCTTAAAATCCCACAATGCTCTTGTAAAAGTCTTGGTATCCTCAGATAAGATTTCCCTCCCCTGCTTCTAATATTATTAATTACAATGGTATAGATGGTCCACTAATATCCTGTGTTCCATTTGACTGACAGACATCCTTCTTCCCAGAAGCACTTGCATTTCTGTGGTGCTGTACTTTATCTCTTGTGAAGTGCTTTGAGATCATTTTGGATAAGGATGGTAATTCATACTCAGCATCCCCTCTGCCAGGACCATTTCAACTAGTCCATATGTACAGAAGTCAGGAATCCCTGGCCATATTCACCAGAAATTATGCATGCCCCTTTTAGAAAAGTTGTGCTGCTCAACTTAATACTTGCATTATCCAGATTGCCCTGGGAAATTCCCTGGGAAATCACTGCCCTATGAGCACTAATTAAAAAAAGGTAATCACTAACACTGGCAAGAAGGAACGTGTTCAACAGACATCATGCAGGTTCTCACTTGGACTTAATCTATGTGCTATTAAATTGTCTGTTTATTGTGGCAGCCAAAAGTAGCTTCCTGCAACTTTTATCATTTGTATAATTTCAAAATATTGAAATATAAACCTGCACTGAATTTATTGCTTAGGATGCGCTTATCAATTGACAGAATTTGACAGAGAGCTTGGAATACTAATGATCAACAATGAAAACCATTTTTTTCAACTAAAGTTACAACTCTGCTACAAGTTATCCAAAGCAGGTGATTCCATCTCAGGTTGACACTTCAGGCATAATCGGCCTTGTTGTGATTAAGAATCATACAATCATAGAATCATAGACATGGAAGGGATATCGAGAGGTCATCTAGTCCAGTCCCCTGCACTCAAGGCAGGACTAAGTATTATCTAGACCATCCCTAACAGGTGTTTGTCTAAAAAATCCCCAATGATGGAGATTCCACAACCTCCCTAGGCAATTTATTCCAGTGCTTAGCCACTCTGACAGTTAGGAAATTTTTCCTAATGTCCAACTTAAACCGCCCTTGCTATAATTTAAGACCACTGCTTTTTGTCCTATCCTCCAAGGTTAAGAAGAACAATTTTTCTCCCTCCTCCTTGTAACAACCTTTTATGTACTTGAAAACTGTTATCATGTCCCCTTTCAGTCTTCTCTTCTCCAGACTAAACAAACCAAATTTTTTCAATCTTCCCTCATAGGTCTACAGAAGGGACTACATAGATCAAATCCTCCTTGTATCACATATGAGCAAGGGATTGCTTGTGTGAGGAAAGTGAGCAAGGTTTGGCCCTTTAATTTCTATGCTACAAAAAGCAGTAATGATATTAGACAGGTTCCACACATTTGATTCATTAAACTGAAGGTTTTACATTTATATTATACTAATATGCAAATCATCTTTTGAAAAGTTTAGCTCTACATCTGAATGTGAATGATGCCCAAGTTTTGGGTTTGCATCACCAGCGTGTATAGCTAGTAACCTCTTACTGACAAGGAGTGCAGTATGGGAACCAGAAATTCTGTTCTACAGGAAATTAAACAATTTCAAATCTTTTTATTCAAAATAAAGAATTTTGAAATTTTCCCTGAAATGAAATTTTATGGGAAAAAATAATGTAGGGCCAATCAAAACATTTCATTTTGATAAACTAAAACACTTCATTTTGATTTTGACTCATTTTTTAAATGTTGTATAATATAAACTTAACAACAATACATTTTGAAATGAAAAATTAGTAGTTCATTCCAAAAATGTCAAAATGAAATGGTCTGACATTATCAAAACACTTCATTTTGGGTTATTTTTTCCAAAATGAAATTTCATCAGAATTGACACGTTCCCCAGAGAAAGGCTTGGTTTTGATGAAATGGCATTTTCGGACAGAAAAAATATTCTGTCAGTAAATCTTCAACCAGCTCTGCTAGGAGTCCAGTGGAATCTGTGTGCCATAGGTCCCTAGTCTGCAAAGGCACTGCTTGCATGAGCAGCTATCCTAGCAAGGAGTCTCACTGCAGCATCACAGACCGTCACTGGGGAAGTTCAAGTCTTGCTTCTCTAGCAGACTGATTTGAGGCACGTACCATTCTGTAATTATCTGTAATTTTCTTCCTGCTATGTTTATTCTCATTGGTTTCTGTGTTTGGTAAGAATGATTATAGGTATATGATAATCACACAGTGCTACATTCTGTCAGTGGCACGTAGCCCATATGAAGCAGCTGTTTGGAGCATAGGCGGCACCTGCAGAATGCCTCCCAGAGCAACGTGGTGCCCAGGGGGGCATATACATGTGATTATATGTATCTGTTACAAGGGGTGGCATATGGTCACATCCTGACGGTGTTGCTGGCCAGGATGAAGAGACCAAGCTATGTCTCCATTAGGACCTAAAGATGCAGATAGGCACCTAGTGGGCTTTACAAAAGTGTTTAAGTAGGTTAGGAGCCGAACTCCCATTGAAAGTCAAAAGGAGTTAGGTGCCATACTCACTTAGGTGCCTTAGTAAATCCCACTAGGCATCTTCCTGCATCTTTAGGTACCTAAATAGCTTTGTAAGTCTGGCCCCATGTGCCCCCAGGGTGTAAAAAGAGCAGTTCCTGCATGCCTAGCAAGTCCTTATGCAGGTGCTGCAAAGGGGAGAAGGCACATTACTTCATCCCGCACAGTGTAGGGACTGAGCCAAAGCCCGAAGACGAAGTCTTTCCATTGGTTTCAATGGGGTTTCGATTATGCCCATAGAGAGGAAAGTGGGGAGTTTTAAGAAACACACTAATGTAAGATGTGACCAGACTATCAGGGATTTGAGCATTTCCTTGGGCTGGGGAAAGGGGAATGCTGTGTGTGTGTGTGTGTGTGTGTGTGTGATCACTGATTTACTAATCATTATGTGTGAAGCACCAACAGTGTGTTTAGCCCTGTACAGAAAACAGTCAATGCCTCAAAGAGCTTCTAATCACACCCCGCCCCCCCCCCGCATGCACACACCTTCAGGCATTTTTGTAGTGATTTTTCAGTGAGAGAAAGTTCAATGCCTATCCACTGTCAGTCAATTACTTTCAGCTGATTTCGGATGTGCTAGAACAGCAAGAAAATTTACTAGCTGCTTCAGGACATCTAAGAAAAGACAGCTATCCTGCAAACATTGGACTAAGTTATTTTCCTTACAACAAAAGATATCCTATGTCCATGTAAACAGATTCAAAGTGAGAGATGTTTACAGCCCAACTATATACTCCTAAAATGGTTTTTAGAGACATAGGTTTTAAGATTAGAATTGACCATAATGATCATCTAGCCTGATCTCCTGCATAACACAGGCTAAAGAACCTCATCTATTAAACTCTGAATCAATCTCATAACGACTGTTCGAATTTTATAGAATATTTTTTTAGAATGGCGTCAGTCTTGAGTTAAATACATCACTCAATAAGAAGAATTCTTAGTCAAATTTCTGGTGCAAGCACTCACATTTCAAGTTCAAAGTGCTCTAATAGTCAATTAAAAATCACTGTTTCTGTAAATTCCTGGCTCTAAATTTACTTGTTAGACCAGGGATCGGCAACCTTTGGCACGCTGGCAGTTTGTTTACCTGCGCTGTCCATGGGTTTGGCCAATCGCAGCTCCCACTGGCCATGGTTTGCCGTTCTAGGCCAATGGGGACTGCGGAAAGTGACATGGGGCGAGGGATATGCTGGCCGCCGCTTCCGGCAGCCCCCATTGGCCTGGAATGGTGAACCGCGGCCAGTGGGAGCTGTGATCGGCCGAACCTGTGGATGCTGCAGGTAAACAAACCAGCCTGGCCTGCCAGCAGATTTCCCTGATGGGCCGCGTGCCAAAGGTTGCCGATCCCTGTGCTACACTATTGCTGGAAAATGAACACAAGAGGCATGTACATAGGGAAAGTAACTTCAACTATTTATTGAAGTGCAAATGTGTAGAATTTTGAGTTATTACTCTGAATGGAAATTCACCCCTGTGCTGAGGGCCAGCATGAGACATAGGCTCTACTTAATTCCACTTAAACCCTCAATATAACTCTCTGCACAAGGAAGAATTTCACAGTGAATAATGATACATGGTTTTAGAGGATCACTCTAGCTAATGGAGGCTTTACTACCAAAATGACAAACTCTTGCCCAGGCTCTTTCTGATGTATCTGTTACTTTTCTCACACACCTATTATGTATTATGCTTAGAATATAGATTGCGATGCAGAGTTCTGTGCTGTATGCCTGGACTTCATGGATCCTCATGCTGGTATTTGCCAATATTAACAGAACAGATAAGAACCTGCAATTAGTTAAGGTGGAGATGGCCAGAGAAGGTGTAATATTGAAGATGGAAAGAGACATACATTAAAAAGAAACCAGACACAAATAGATCATGAATCCATACTTCTAATGGGTTTGAAGGATTCCTTGCAATTCCATTGGAAATGGCTTGTCCAAGGTGGTACCATCGCTTTGCTCTGCTGCAGTTATCTTATAAGAAGGTGGGGCCAACAGATGTGATATACTCTTCAGAGCAAACCTTACTGATTTTTTTGGCTGGCTGTATCTGTCAAAGGACAGGCAGTTCACATGACTAGATACCTGCATCCTACATAGCTGTGTCCTGTAGGTATTTGAGGCATGTAATCCCAAAACTTCTTGTATTAGGAAGTCTGTGTTTAACATGGCTAGAGGTATCAAGCCGGGGGGGCCACTGCTTTCCAATAAAGCCATGAATTTTCAGCAAACGGTATCTCTCTTCACCTTCTTCCAGATCGCCAATTACAACTAACGGATGAGTCTCAGGCAGGGTTTACAAATCAGTGAATTAGACAGTTATCTAAAGATGAGTAACTGCTGTGGGAGCATGGATGTAGCTAGGAAACAAAGTGCTGCTGTGGCGAGATACGACACAGCAATGACAAAGCGTGAGATGAAAAGAAGGGGGCGAAGTGCTGCTGGCAGGGAGGATGCCTTGTGCTTGATGCTTGTACTTGGCTGCTCATGTATGAAAAACAGGAATAGAGATGGCACCTTAGAAAGGCTGCAGGAAATTAAACTAGGAGCAACAGAAAAGGGAGAAGAGGGTGGTCAGGAGGAACGAAATGGTCCAGGAAAACAAAGGGTGAGAGACAGGAGTTTGGGTCTTGCATATGAGCACTCTAATCAGCTAAGGAAAACAAGTCTCCAAGAATTTTGAGATTATCATAGGTTCTCCCCAGGCCTATCCTAGAGAGTCTATGGGATAGATTGTGGCTAGCACTTTGCAGCTGTACAGGGTGACAGAGGGGATGCAAAGACCCCGCTCCCAACAGGCAGACAGTTTAAAATCTTGACCCTTGTACTGCTTTTGGAAAAGGATCAGGGAGTCTAGCACCAACAGTGACACTAAAATGGACAGGACCATGGCCCCAACCTATCTTCTGCAGTGGGCAGCAGAGCAAGGTCAGTGGAAGGGTAAATGCATGCTGCGCCCTTTCACAGTTTGCTTCAGCTTTTGCCTTCCTTGCAGTCCCTCAGTGATCCCGGCTAAATCAGCTAGAATGCTTCTAGGAGGGGCCACCGGTACAGCTGCCTTTGGCATATGCCCTGTTCTTAATACAGGCTTTGGCTGCACAAGCCAGAAAGGAGCCTGATGTTACTTGAGGAAACCTTTAAACATCATCGTAGCTATATACTTAACTCCCATTAGCAACAACAAAGAGTTCTGACCACAGCATCCCACATAACAATGAAAATGTAGCCCTGGCTATCATTATAACTTCAAGGTTTTCTGTTTTCTAGGGCTGAGTTCTGGGCATGAACATTTCACTTATCAATACAATTAATAACATTAGGTTTGTAAGTAAAACAACAATTCATAAATCTATATGTCGGTAAACAAGACTGTAATTCATCAAAGCAAGGGCAAATGGAAATAACCATCCTTTGTGTTCCAGCTCAATGCATCTTCCGCAAGGGGTGAGCCTGTCTCCTTGGGGTTCTGAGATCACACGTACTGACTTGTATTTAGAATGACACCTTTGTTCTCTGATGATATTGATGAGCGGCCTATGCAAACTGAGTCTGCCAATTGGATAAATGAAGCACCAGGGATTCTAAAAATCAATGCAGAGTGCAAACTATTACTTCTGTGAATACTGCTTAATTTTTCATCTTTCTAACAAACAAAGAAAGAGATTGTACTGAGATTGGATGCTGATGGAATGTTGATACACTATCAACCCAAAGCATCTTTTAGGTGGGTGCTGCTGGGAAGTGAACTATAACTTGCATAGGGTTGAATGAGGAATGCAGGCTCTTTGTATATCAGCGTGTCGCTGACCATTAAAATGGTCTTTCAGCCTAGTTCCTGAACTACTCCCAGCAAAAAGCATCATCTGATTCGGAGATAACTAAGAATCAGTTCTTAACTAGCAACTGCAGTCCTTCACAGTCATACTGTATGATAAAGACACCTGATAATAGAAATGTCCAGAACTTCAAAAGAGAAAAATGATGGCCCCCTCCTGGAGTGCTCTTGGTCTTTGAGAGTGGTAGACTCTATGTGTTCTTCCCTCCTAATTGACTCTATAGCCCTGTGTTCTTTGTACTCTCTGGTCTGATTTCAACCTTTGCTTGATGGATTTCTTTTTTAAGCTATGCTGGATAAGGTATTGTGCCTCAAACTAGGAGTTGCTCTATGATCTCTAGGATTGTTACCATTATACTTTACAGGAATCATGGACCAAACACTTTATTACTATGTTGAATTCAGTGGAGTCTCAAGCAATTTTCCACAGTGAAAATGAGAGCAGAATTTAGATGAGTAAATATAGTACTGGACAAAATGCTGTTGCATCTTTCCTTGTTCAAATGTGAGTGATTGAGAATGTTGGTTTGTAAGTTTGTCATTGTCCCTATAGTATAAAATGAGATTACATTTTTGAAACAGGAGCTTCTGGCAAACAATGCACAATCTTGCAAAAGAAGGGGGGAAAAGTAGCACTCGGAATGTAACACTCCCCAAGCTGCACAAGAAAAACATAAACAATGCTCAGCATTCAGAAAGCCATCTGAAAGTGTTCCTTCTGAAGGGGATGACTTGTCAAAGTCAGTGTTGCTGTGCTAAAATAAATACTGTTCCTTTTGTTCCTGTGTGACTGTGAGGCATGAGAAAGAAAACGAGAAGAACATTATGGAAGGATGATGTTTTATTATTAACCCCTAGTGGATCACAAATATGAACATTTTGAACCTGTAAATCAGCTGTAAATAATTTCCCATAGCATGTTACAAACCATGAAACAAATGACATTTTACTGTAAAATGTCAGCCCAAAGGGAAAGTTCCTGGATGTGGATGCAGAGTCAAACAATCTATGTAACTACATTGTGCTGCCACTGATCTCATTTGAGCAGATTTTTTGGGTCAAGTAGGTTCTCATCTAAAAGAAAGCAGTACAGAAAATCAAAGTCACAAAGTGGAAAAATGCTGTATTGTGACCATCATAAAATTTGGTCAGCTTTTTAAAGCTATTGATTTGTGGAAAACGTTCGCTGTTTAGTACTTTTCATACACTGAATTCACACAAACAGAGCTGGCTTACATAAGATGTCTCACACACTGTGACACTGGCAGACCAGGTGCCAGCTCATGCCAAGGCCTCCAGGCCTCACTGAACGCTGACAAATGCATAGCTGGAAAGCAGTCTGACTCGCCTTGTGTTGGTATCATTAAAATAGATTTATAAAAGTTTATAAAAATGTGTTTAGTGTTTAGACTTGAAGAAATGCTTGTAGGATGCTGCATGTTCTGATCTCACTTATGAAATCTGCACCCCATGGTATAGTTATACTGAGTGTTTGCATTGTAAACCTCTGTACCCGTGTAACTCACCAAACAGGAAAGAAACATTTAATGAGTGTAAAGTGCTGACCCTGCACACAAGAAGGCCTATTGAAACCAAATGAGCCATCATGGAACATCAAGGGACACAGACTTTGTTGATCACCCTGCCCTCCCATCATGAAGATGAGACTGGCGCAAACACCTGTCCCATCAGTTTGAACGGTGGGGGAAGGGAATAAAAATCCCTGACCAGAAAGAAGTATATTCTTACACTCCTTGTACTTCAGGGATACATCAAGACTTCTAAGCATAAGCAAGGGATCCCCAGCTGTTTAGCTTGAGTTAGTTCTAAAGGACATATAGAGCTTGCACAATACAGCAGCTTCCATTACTTTTTTGAACCCTAAGACTGTAACTCTTTTGTGTGTATATATTTACCTGCTTTAACCCTATAAATAACTAATTTCTTTTTCCTAGTTAGTAAATCTTTAGATAGTTTATTATAGGATTGGATACAAGCATTGCTTTTGGTTTGAGAGCTGAGGTACAATTAACCTGGGGTAAGCAACTGGTCCTTTGGGACTGGGAGTAACCTGAATATTATAGTCCCTTACATCAAATATCACCATCTATCAAAGGCAAACTTGCCTGGCTGGCAAGATAGACCACAGTGACTAAGGAGACAGTCTGTGACTCCATGTTAGGGCTGTAAAGTGTTTGAAGAGTTCAAACTTGATACTTGGTTGGTGAAATCTGCTGTTGGCATAATAAAACCAGCTCAATGAGCAGTGGTAACTATGTAGGCAGGAGATCGTCTGTCGACATAGCACTATGCATATGAGCAATTATGCCAGTAAAATTATGTTGCTCGGGGGGGGGGGATGTTTTCTTCACTCCCCCAAGTGACAAAAGTTTGGCTGGCATAAGTGCTAAGTATGTGGCTTAATATGGTCAAAGTATAGAACACACAACCAATTTGGGCTTTGTGCCATGTTCTTAACAGTCTGCCCTGAGGTGGGCACTCTTGGTTGTGAGCCACTCCAGACAGCTTGACACACTGCCCAGGTAGTTTCTCATTCTGTCCAGGTAGTTTATACTTATTCATAGATTTTAGGGCCAGAAGAGACCATAATGATTAGGCTATAGATCCCACTCACTAATTCCTGCAGTTAGCCCAGTTTTGTGTGTTGAACTAGAGCATATTTTTTAGAAATTATCTAAGCTTGATTTTAAAAAAAATCCAAGGGCTAGACAATCGACCACATCATTGTTGAAAACAGATCCCTGTTAAAAATGTATACTTAGTTCAACTTCCAGCCTTTGGATCAGTAGCCCAGAACGCTGACAAAACGTCACTTTTGTGAGACATGATTTCCAACCTTCTATTTTGTTTCTATGCAAGGTTCTGATTCTCCTTTTTGGTATCTATCTTAGCAAGTAACTTTTTTCCTGAATTGCTGGGCATAAAAATAATTAAAACAAGATTTTTAAACATCTAAACTAGATACTGCAAAGGGAAATGGAGCTCTTCGATGGTCACATTATATTCCAGAAACAAATGATGTGAACCTCAATTTTGACACTATTTATGACATTTAGTTGCTATTATTTGAGGATCTAAGTTCTGAGCATGTTGTTCTAACTGTTCATATTATCTTTGTTCCTAGAAGTGAGAGGGGGAAATAAAACATTTAAAAAAAAAGGCAAATTCACAAGTAAAAGTAAAAAGAAAAGGAGTATTTGTGGCACCTTAGAGACTAACAAATTTATCTGAGCATAAGCTTTCGTGAGCTACAGCCCACTTCGTTGGATATATGCATCCAACGAAGTGAGCTGTAGCTAACGAAAGCTTATGCATCCGATGAAGTGAGCTGTAGCTCACGAAAGCTTATGCTCAAATAAATTTGTTAGTCTCTAAGGTGCCACAAGTCCTCCTTTTCTTTTTGTGGATACAGACTAACACGGCTGTTAACTCTGAAACAGGTAAGAGTGTATATTTATAAACATAATTACTCTCCCTTTGTCTTCAGCCACACAGCATTTCCTTTTAATGCAAAACAGTTATTTATGTTTATACAAATCCATTAGACATTTCCCTTTGCAGAAGGCCATGGAACAAGTGCTATGCATGAGTGCCACAACCCTGAGGCTACGGTAGTGGCTGTGGACAGTTTCTGCTGCCATTAGACAGAGCATGTAGCATCCAGCACTAGGCTAGGTGCAGGAGATAGGATTTATCCCTAATAGATTTGCTGCAAATTTTAGGAACAACTTTATTTCAAATTAGGCAAGCTAATGCCAGACCTTGGATGACCTCAGACAAGGTCATGCTCTGTCTTGATGCCTAGAAGGAAAGGACAAGCAACTGTATGTCTCACCTTCCGGTAATCTGCCCAAGAGTTCAGCTTCAGGGTATGGAACTGAATTAAAAACCCTGGAACCTGACTGCTATTGGCCTGAAGAGGAACCTTGAGTAATAGTAGGAAGAGAAAGAGAAGAATGCTGATGTTGGTCTGCAACTGGTGCGTGGGCCGTGTGCTTGTCCTTTGGCACAGGGTGATACTAGCATAGGAGAGAGAGAGAATGAAGTGAGGCTGGACACAGATGAGGAGAGCTGTTGCGGGCAGGGGGGAAGAAAGCCAGGGAAGGGGAAGGAAAGAGATAATGAGGGGAACCAGGACAGAAGAGAGATTAAGAAGAATACAGAAGAACAGAAAGAACAAATACAAGGGTAGAGAAACTAATACACAGAAGGGAAAGGAAAAAAGAGAATCAAAGTGTGAGCTGGAATAAAGAAAAATAGTAAAAACATGTACACGCAGCCAGGACTGTTGAGTAAGGTTTTCTTCTTTTTGACCCAATAACATTTCTGAGTGTATTGTTCCCTTGGACACAGGATAGGCATAGGGCAGAAAAGGTAAAATCATGGCCTGTGGGGTGGGGAAAATGGAAAAAAATCATGATTTTTTTCTATTCAATTTCACAGGAAAGCTACCATTCAGCCATGCAACAAATACAGGAAAGAAGATAACTTTGTGTGAGTAACTGAAACCATTATCTTGGCAGGGGGTTAGACTTGGTGACCCCAGTGGTCTCTTCTAACCTTATGCTTCTATAAGTCTATGTTTTGCCATAATAAAAAAGCCTCTTTTAAAACAAATACAATCTTTATCACTTAGCTCCCTGGAGAGGGGTTTTGCCACTGACTGAAATAGAGCCAGGATTGTGTGTATATTATTTTGTTATTGTTTTAGTTTAATCTTTGCTTTTCCGTCTTCTGGATCTTAAATTTGGTAGCTAATTTAATTGCAGCAGCATCTGATTGTGATAATCAAACATCTCATAGCAAAATATTTGAAAATAATATTATAACTCAGGACAAAAAGAAGACAGCAGCTTCTTTTTTAAAGAAATATATATGACTTTTTTTGAAAGTCATTACTCTTCCCATGTCAATTCAAATGTTTTGTGACAAAGCTGGCTATGTTGGTTCCAATGTCCTGCTTTCAAAATCATAGCGGTGAGTAACTGAGCGAAATTATTTCCAATTCCAAGGCATGCAATTCTCAGTCAGATATCTGCATTGTACAAATCTAGATAAGGTATCAGCCACCACTACCATACATCTTTCGGCTCATCCCTAATTGGCTTTGTTAACAAATCCCAAAACTGACAATAGCCTTAAAGTACTATTACTTTCCTTGCCTCTGAGAAAGTAGTTGTTGTTAAAAGCTGGTTGAAGACAAACTAAAGGACCTTGAAAACATTTTCCATGAATGACAAATTTGAGCCAAGTTTCAGAGGGTAGCCGTGTTAGCCTGTATCAGCAAAAACAACTAGGAGTCCTTGTGGCACCTTGGAGACTAACACATTTATTTGGGCATAAGCTTTCATGGGCTATAACCCACTTCATCAGATTCATGGAGTGAAAAAATTATTTTGGAAAGCAAAGTTCCCTGTGGTAGTGGAGGAACTCTGCCTATACCAAAGGCAGCCATTTAGTTTGACTCTAGGTGAAACCTCCATCCATAGCTATGTAAATAATGCAGAGATTTACCCAGGAAGCCAGCTATTATTTTAAGGGTATTCATATGGATATATATTAAATTCTAATTCACATCCAGATCCTAAATGGGGCTTATGGAAGTGTGAGAGGAATCATCACTCTATATGACATGTTCATTTTCAACTTCATTGGGTTTTATAGATGCTTAAAATCATATTTTCCCTTTGAGGCTTTTCAAAACCAACGGTCCAATGGCTATAGGATGTAAATAACTCTCATTGGCTTTTTAAAATAAATTAGGAAACTTTCTCTGTAAGCATCCTCTCCATCCTATTTAAATTCTTATGCTGTGCCCATCACAGTCGTGTACCTGAGAACCTTTTACTGCATTAATTGCTGTGACTAGTATCTGTCACGTATGATTCTTTCTGATTCCCTTCCTCTAAGCAGGGAAAAAACTGCCAGTGGATTTTTTGTTTGTTTTTATTATTTCTGTTTTGTTTCATTGTGTGCGGTGATATGTGTTTTCATTAGCAAATGCCAGATTGAAGAAATGTGCCTTTTACTTGGAAATGAAAGTGATGAGATTGGCGGTGGTTCTTAGAAGTTTGTTCTGGAGTTTGTGGCCTAGCTCTGAGAAAATTCTCTCTTGCACAGACCTACTTTACCCTTCTGGTGGATAGTTTAATTGTGCCTGAGAAGTCTAGCTACCAACCCCATACCTCATCTAGGAGCTTCAGGTAATCTTTTTGGTATCCTGGGCCCAGACCATGAAGATGTCTCTTACATACTTATTTGGTTATTTACTTAGATTGTAAGCTTTTGGGACTGGCACCATTTCTGTTCTTGTTGCATAGCAGCATCTTGGTCTGTGACTGGGGCTCCTCTGGGCTACACTATTACAAATAATAATAATCTTACTTCAGTTAGAGCTTCTGCAGGTATTGTAGTATTTGAGTATAAAATTCCACCCATTTGTTATTTTCCTACTTTATTTCCCAATCATCTTCTAGATATCCTCATATTTCAGAAGAAAACCACATACCAACAACTCTTCTTATTCAAAAAAAAAAAGTGGCTATCCAATTAGATCTGCATGTATTTTGACTTTGCTGAATCCCAGAAGATGATTTCTTCCATGATGAGATTCCTGTAAAAATCAATAAAAAGGTTAGAAAGTTTCCTACACTACAATATAAATGATTTTTCTCCCATATAAAAAAGATATTTTTGGAAAAGCCAATAAAATCTTCAGTAAGCTACTGAATGTCAGACCCTTTGCAAATCGTAAAAGCAAGAAGATTCCAGGTGATTTGAACTCTATGTATTCAAAAAATTCCTTGTTCACCAGAAAGATGTGAATGTCCGCATATCCAAAAGCAATAGCAGGACAATCTCATTGCTATTTTGCTTACCCTTCTCCAGATATTTAAAATGATCATATGAAAGATGCCTCCTTAACTTCGGGGGTTTAGAGTGACTACCCATGGTGAATCTAATCGTTAATGTTTACCAACATTTGTGTTATGAAATCTTGTTTAGGATGTGATTAGGAATTGTTTGTCACAAAGTTTTAATGTCAGGGTCATTGGAACACAAGGCTTCTATACTTAGAATAAAGGTCCATACTAACTATTTAAATGAGACGGTGCTGATATGGGGTTTGTCTTTCTAAATTTGGGCTCACTAATGTTTCCCAAGTAATTTTAAATATAAGAATGATTATTGATTCATTTATTAAGCATCCACCGCCTGGTCAAAGCCCTCAGGGTATGGCACAAACATTTAAAAATACTAACACACAAATAACTTTCATTATTTGTATTGTGTTAGCCCCTAAGAGCCCCAGTTATGGACCAGCAGCCCATTGTGTGAGGCACTATACAAACACAGAACAAAACCACAGTCCTGGCCCTAAGGAGCTGACAATCTAAGAATGAACCAAGAGACAACAGATGGGGGAATACAAGGAAACAAAAAGGCAATATCGATTAGCTTGATAGTCAGTGGTCTCAGCACACCAGCAGCCTAATTGTTGTCTTTAGTAGGCATCATGGATTCATAAATTCCAAGGCCAGAAGGGATCATTGTGATTGTGTAGTCTGGTCTATACTACAGAGGCCATAGAAATCCCACAAAATTACTTCCATTTGAACTAGAACATATATTTTAAAAGAATCTAATCTTGATTGAAAAATTGCCAGTGATGGAGAATCCACCACAACCATTGATAAATTGTTCCCATAGTTACTTACCCTCACCTCATGGCAAAGGAGAGTTTTAAGGAAAGATCTGAAGGAGGATAATGAGGTAACTTTGTGGATGCTTATGTTGAGCTCTTCCCAAGGGGCAGCATGGGAGAAAGCAGGAAGATGCTTGTTTTAAATTGTAATAAGTGGGAGATGGAGGTTGGCCAATCACAGGTGGGAGTCAACAGTTCAATAGTACATGAGAGATGATAGCTGATGTAGGAATAGGCCATGAACGGCCTTGAAAGAGAAGACAGGTAGCTTATGGTTGCTGCAGTAGAGAAGGGGGAACTACTGGAGGGATGCAAAGAAAGGGGTGACATAGTCAAAGCAGTGGGCTAGGAAAATGATCTTTGCAGCAGCATTCTGAATAAATATGAGCAAGGCAAGACTGCACTTATCAAGATCAGTGGAAAGGACGTTGCGGTAACTGAGGCATGAGATGACCATCTGGACAAGAGTTTTAGCCATGGATGGTTAGGAAAGGCCCTATCTTAGAGATGTTATGCAGATCTAAATCTTGGCATGGCCTGGTTGTGAGTCCCTAGAGAGAAGTCTGAATCCACAACGATGCCCAGATTATGGGTGTTGTACACAGTGATTGAGAAAATCTTGAGCTGATAGCTATCCACCCATGGATCTACACTATTTACCTACCTATCAAATCTATTTATATGCAGGTTCTTCTAATGGATGTGGGTGAGCTGTCTGAAGTTCAATCCAGATAAGAACAGAAGGGATGCTAGTAGGCTAGGGGAAGAATTCAGGAAAAAAAGATGGAGGTTATATCAGTAAACCCATTGCAGCAGTATGTCTACTTGTTACACAGGATTTCAACCTACAGGGTCGTGCATCCCCAACTATTGCTCAATGTGTAGGTAGCAGCCATTGCTACCAGTGCTGTTCAGCTCTTTTCCTTGGCAAGAAAGTTTGTTGTTGTTGTTGTTAGCAGCAGCACATAGGACCCTCCATCAAAGATCAGGATGCCATTGTATTACGTGCTTGACAAACAAAGAACAAAAAGACAGTCCCTTCCCCAGATAACTGACAATCAAAGTGAAATTTCATCTTTTTTCTCAGAAGGGGATCTCATCTCATACATCCATGTTTTTGTCCCCTTAGTCTGAGTTACTCTAGTGACTACTACACAAAACTACACTTTAAAATCACCCAGAAGCTGCAACCAGTGCAGAATGCAGCTTGTCCACTCAATAAGTGATCATTTTATTAGGACCACTTGTGGAATAAGGTACCACAGAACATGAGTGAGGGCAGCAGAATCAAGTGCTTTAGTTTGTGGACCCTTGAAAAACATGCATTTTGTATTCTCGTACATATCTGAAATGAATTACAAAGCTTGGCTTATTCTTGATTTTCCAAAGTGTTTCATACAGGTTTTTTATCTTTAAACTACTACATTTTAACCTTTATTTTACCAGCTGTACTTCATGATCTGTGCAGTATGTTCCTGGAGTTCCAAGTTTTAGCAGCTATGACTCTCACTGTACCCAAAGAACAACTTTAAAAATAAAAATAAAAACAGGTGCCACGTTTACATAGTGTCTTCTCCAATTAGAACTGCACTTTAAATTAACTTGCTGTAGCCCTGACTGATAGGTTCCAAGACCTGAACCATAACAAGGTTCACAAGGAAAGCAGAAAAAAGTGGGTATGTGAGAAACACAAGGTGACAGTGAAGTGTTAGTGCCATTGTCGCGTGTGTAGAGTGTGCACCTTTCATTTCAGACAGATTTTCATCTTGAGTGAGAGCTTAAAGTACTGGCTGAAGTTACTTTACAAAGGCTGTTTCTGATTTTGCATTTGTACATATGTGGTTGTGTGGAGACCTATAAACTGAATAGTGGAGGTGGGGGAAGCCAGAAAAGATAAATACTGTGTGTTCAGTTTTGATGCACCATTGATTTTATAGGTATAACAAGGTTTTGCTGTAAGAAAGGTGTATGTGATGGGATTATAATGGAAACAATTATATAAGCGGCTATTCAGGTGAGGCTAGCCATTGAAGAAAAGGGAAGAAAGACCAGAGTATTCTTGCAGCTCAATACATTTTTCAAATAAAAAGAAAAATCCTACAAATACATCATACATGAAGCATTTCACTTTTCCAGGTGAGTTATATATACAAATAAATTATTAACATCAACAGTTAATTTTCTTTGATTACAAGACTAATCCCTTCAGACTGCTAATGTGAGTGTTCGAATTACCTGATTAGAAATGCCAGGAATGGCTCTTCACTTCCATAGCAGTGAGATGCAGACTGGTATGCTTGTTCTTGTGCACAACTGACTGAACTCTGGAGTATTACAAATGGAGGCAGAAAAGATGTACTCAAGACTCAGTGAGCAGAGATTATTGTATTTTCAAATGTGCTCTTTGTGCTATTGGCTGATTAAGATTTAACTATAACAGACAACTTTCAGAGCATGTACAGCATACTGGAATATTTGGGAGTGGAGTTAAGAGGTATATACTCTGTCATACTAACCTGACAGTTATCTGTATGATTATCGAAGCTACTGTATACAATGAATTAACTGGCTTAATAAGTGTAAATTTTACCATTCCTAAATAAGAACAGCTTGAAAAAACGTAAATAGAATGCTCAGGGAAATTCTAGCACATAAACC
This sequence comes from Eretmochelys imbricata, assembly GCF_965152235.1. NCBI lineage: Eukaryota > Metazoa > Chordata > Testudines > Cheloniidae > Eretmochelys > Eretmochelys imbricata. The sequence continues at coordinate 24,884,251 of NC_135574.1, forward strand.
TAATTTCTTCAAACTATGGGTTATGACCAATAAATATTGGTCAAGGTGTTTTGCATACTTATAATCTATAGGAATAAAAGAGAAACCATAGGGGGAAAATCCTTATTGCCCCTGTTGACTGACTGACAGCCATTTTCCACTGAGGTCAAGAGGTATCTTCCTGTTGACTTTATAGAGAGTTGGATCAGGCCAATGTGTCAGTTCAGATGAATCAGGTTTGATTTTTGTCCACTGTGATAGCAGGTCAGCCAGTCGAGAACCCATGTAGGCACCACAGCTGTCATATCCAGTGAAAGGTCTCCACAGAAGAGGCTAGAGATTGGGTCAGGGTGGAGTGTCACCTACAAACAAGACTGCTGTAAGAAGTTCCAAGCATAGCATACATTTGCTGGCTTAACCCCAATAATGGAGGGGAGCAGTGGTCCATATCTGTTATTTCCCATCCCCGTAATCTGCAATAGCCAGGGTGTGTGCTCCCACAGTACTCCTCCTGTGTCAGGAATCAGGGCCTGTAGCAGAGCTAGTCTCCAGGCAACCTCATCAGTACAGGTGGCCTGAAGCAAGCTGTCTGACTGGCCACACCACCTGATTGGCTGGAGGGACCAGCAGGCTGGCTCTTAAGACAGCATTAGCTGGCTGGTTGTGCTCTGGTCATGCTCGCCACTGTGACTGCTCCTCTGTTACTTTATTCCTGCTGCTCCTGCCTTGAACCGAGCCTGGCCTCTGTCTTGTCCCTTCCTGCTACCATGCTTGCTCCAGTCTTTGACCTCTGGCTTAACCTGTGGTTCTGGCATCTGACTCAGGCTCTGACCCTAGTCCTTGATGCCTGATACCTGCTCTGACAACTAGGCTAGACTGCCCCCTTCCCAGTTGGCTGATACCCTGCATTGCATCCAATGAGCGCCTGTGCCTTAAAGGTATGTTCTGGCCCTAAATAAACTGTTCCACCTTCTTTAAATTTTGCTTCTGCCAAATGTAAATAATTCAATACATTGGCTAGATCTGTTCTTTCTTTCATGGAGCTGTTCTTTCCAGTTTCCCTCAGTTAATATTTTTTAGGGAAACTTCAAATATGGAAGTATGGGAGACAGCCTCTAGAACTGTGAAATCCATTAGCTACACTGGGAAAGGACCTAGTTGTTCTATTAGCTGAGTTAGGCTCTTAGCCAATTATATCTTTTGTCAGATGATGAGGAAGAACAGATTGGACCCATCTGGGGTTTGCATAGCGAACTCAATTGGCAGAAATCTGGAAGTGGAACTCCATTACAGAAAGAAAGCAGAACTCAAAGAAACATGACAAAACCAGAGGGGATTGGCTCTGGGGTTTGAAGAGATTAGCATTTTTGAATCTGGAAAAGGATAGGTTAAGGTTCAACATCAAAATAGTTGAATTCACTGTACTTCCTGATCCCAAATCTGAACCACTTCTCCCCTTCCTGTCCAGTAATAAACATGTCATGTCCAGACCTTTTGATGACCACTGAAGTTTGAAACAAATGAAGAAAAAAAAACTTTGCATACTCTATGGCCACAAAGGTCGTGTCTGGCTGATACTAGACTCTGCCCCCAATTGTTTCTCTTTCTTCATATTATTACAAATCCATATGGTGTACATGCTAAATGCTTTTACTCAGGCTTCTTTGGGGTAAGCATGTTAAAGTCTATAGCACACTTTCCCCACAACAATAGAGGCAATATAGTTCTGTTAATCCATCAGCGGGTAATACTGTATCATACCGAACATGCTGCTTAATCTGGCCAATCTATGATTTCTTTTTGCATGATTAACACATTATCTTATAAAGTGAATACGTCTATGAGGGCTGACATTATTCCTCTATCTGATGTAGATGAAGATCACCAGAATTATACTCTAATACAACACACTCTTCCTCCTCCGCTTTGCCTTGGGCTCACTTACAAAAACCAAAATGCATGTTTCATTTCTTTCTCACTGATATAGTTTACCTCCTTCCCAAATTCCAGGAAAGGTAATTTATCTTACTGGCCATGAAAGTAGAAATGCTAACAAGATAACACTTAGTCTATCTGCCTCTGCCAAACTCAAACTTTTATAAACTGAATATGTGGTGCCCAGCTTGGGGAGAATATGATGACTAGGTTATTTGGTTGTTCACAAGTTCTTTGGTAAACTCCAGACTAATCTGTAGGATTCAATAATTTAGTTCCACTCTATGGATTACATTGCTCTCAGTTACACAGAACAAATCTGGAATAACTCAATTTAAGTGAATGCCATTTACTCTTGTTTTACATCCACGTATCTGTGAGCAGAATTTGACACATTATTCTTTGTTTAATAAGGTACCTGGACTTCCTACGTCTTGCCAGGTCAGGAAGTGCCAGATAAGGTGTCAGTCCCTCCAATGATAGGTTTAAATATACTTCATATTAACTTGGCAATAGACTGTGTCTTTAGGCAAAGCCCCGAGTAAAGTGTGGTGCTCAAGGAAGAAACTGACTATCCTTCCCCATTTCCCTCGGCTCACTGTGTGGAAATCATGTCCTATTACCTCATACCAGTCACAGATTACATTCCCATTCTGTGCTGGTCTGCGTGTCTACACATATGCGTGCTGCTTTATCCATTTTTTAGTTTTTGCAATTCTTACTCTCGGTGACGGTCCCTTATTCAAATGAGTGGTCCCATTTAAGTCAAGGGATAGATTGTCACTTTGACTATGCGCTGCACAGGGAAGTAAGGACATTCCGAACCTCCCAGTTCAGGCTACACAGCCTTGCAGTCCAAGAGTGCAGGAGTAAGAGGCTCTGCACATCCAGTATTCTTCACCACCATCAACTTGCAGTAACAGGTGGAAGAAGGATGGGTGGAGCACTGGCTCCTCCTCTCAGAATGCCAGTCAGCACAACCACATAGTCATTTGCTGGGGTATTGACCTACAGGAAATTCTAGTTCCTCTGCTCCCACTCCTCAAGATTGGGAACTGTGCTTCAGAGAGATTTCTGAGTCACATGGCTCCTGATGCTAATCCTAGGATGGTGCAGTCAGGATTGTGCCTAATGGCACAATCTACCCCCTAAGTAATAGTTTATTCACAGTATGCCAGGGCTGGCCACCCTCATTCAAGGTGAGTAGTGCTCTACTAGTGAGAAAGCCCATTGATTTTAAATTAGTTTACTCACCAAGAATGTTATTAACCAGCATAAATAATGGTGGCGGTATTTGACTCTAGATCAATAAACGCAGCTAGGACTATGACTTTCTAAATGGAATAAAAAATTGACTCTAAAAAAGAATTCTTAAAAAGGTACAATGAAATACAAAGTCTGTGCTCCCTTCCTCCTCACCCTCCCCACTGTATAGGGTATAAGTGATTTCTCATTGCATTGAATGTATAGCATTGTTTGTACATTTGTGTGATAATGCCTATGAGTCAAGAGGGATTGCTAGCTCCCTGCTGGAGAGATTTTATTTATTTACTTTCTGTCATTAGTAGGTAAATTAGTAGTAGAGATGGGCCTAAATGTAAACCCACATGTCTGAATTCTGGAGACAGAACCAAACTGGGTATCATGTACAGACTGTGCTGGTACCCCAGATTGTGAGTCCACCTACAAATCTGTGTCCTGCTCATCTGTTCCAACAGAATATAGTATCTGCAGGGATTTCCGGGGTGGGCTGGATTCAGTAACAGAAAACTGTCTCTGACAGGGACCAGGTGAGGGCAGGTTTTGGAGAAGTGGTTTGCTACACTTGGCTCTAAGGACAATTGCTAGAACCACCTCTCCTTTCCACATTTCTATCAGGTCATTTTACAAAGCAGTATGTTATCCCATGGAGTCTGGCAGACTCCCTCAGTGAGACTTTTTTCTTTTTATATAATTTTTTAAATTTATTAAGGGGGGGGAGGGATAGGTCAGTGGTTTGCACATTAGCCTGCTAAACCCAGGGTTGTGAGTTCAATCCTTGAGGGGGCCATTTAGGGATCTGGGACAACAACAAGAGACAGTATTTGGTCCTGCTGTGAAGGCAGGGGACTGGACTTGATGACCTTTCAAGGTCCCTTCCAGTTCTATGAGATAGGTATATCACTATATTAAAAAAAAATAAAAAAGGAGCTACCCAGGGTCTAATTTTATTTATGCCACTGCCGTTTGGGGCTTTTGTTTTTCTGCCTATCTGTCTATGAATTGCAGAAAACACCAAAATGTGAATTTGGATTCTTTCTTCTCCATTTCACTTAATCCCCACTCTGTCCCTCAGAGAGGCCCCTGCTCATTCAACTATTCTTCAGCTCAGGATTTATACCAAGATCCTGACGGATGAAATGCGGGTTCTTGTACTTTAAACGAGATCTGCATTGATTTTCTAGATTGTTGAACTTTTTCCAGGCACCTGAGTCAAAGACCAGGAAAAGCAATGGAGGGTCTACCTACAATCCTTAGGCTCTCAAAATGTACATAGGATTTGGTCCATCAACTGTAAAAACAGAGGTCCTTACACAAGAGCTGTATCACTCCCTCTCACAGAAATATCAGCAGGAGATGTGTGGGGGGACATTAGCGATTACTCCCTCTCAGAGAAATATCTATAGGAAGGTGGGACACGAATGGAGAAACTCCATCCCTTCTCATAGATTATCCCAGCAGCCTTCACCCTCCTATCTCTCCTTGTGTCATGCTTTGGCACAATTGCTGAATCTCCCTCCCCCACCCCACCCCACCCATCCATTCTTTCCCCGCTTCTGATCTTGTCTATCTTCTCTCTTTTTGTCCTGTTTATTTTGATTCATTTTCCTCTCCTTTGTGTGTATGTGCATGTGTCCTGTCTTTTTACTATAACGAAGTATCCATGGAACTCAGTGTTGGGAGAGGGTGTCCAGTCATGGTTCTATAGGTCAAGATACCTGCGCTTGCAGCTGAGCGGTTTGAGAGCAGAGACACCAGTCTGCCTCCTGAGCCTGCAGATCAGTACACGTATGCTGTTCCTATGTCCAAATGAGTTATGAACTATGGTAGATGCAAGTGCTGAAGGTGAATTTCAAAGACCAACCAGATTATTTTACCTACAGCAGCATGTTTGCAGGAAGGAGTTGGAGTGGATCCAGGTCATAAAACTTCCCCATTCCCACCACTATGCTTTGCCCCATTTTCTCTGGGGCTAGTTTATATTCTCCTTCAAGTGCTGGGAAACATAGCTTAGCAGGTTGGTTATTGTTACTATATCTGTATCGCATTAGCACCTGGAAGTGTAACACCGACAGACCCCAGTTGTTGGCGGGCAGGATCGAACTGGGTACCTCTGGAGCTTAGCGCATGAGCCTCTACAGCAGTGGTTCCCAAACTTGTTCCGCCGCTTGTGCAGGGAAAGTCCCTGGCGGGCCGGGCCAGTTTGTTTACATGCCGTGTCCGTAGGTTCAGCCGATTGTGGCTCCCAGTGGCCGGGGTTCGCTGCTCCAGGCCAATGGGAGCTGCTGGAAGCGGCGGCCAGTACGTCCCTCGGCCTGTGCCGCTTCCAGCAGCTCCCATTGGCCTGGAGCAGCAAACAGCGGTCACTGAGAGCTGCGGTCGACCGAACCTGCGGATGTGGCAGGTAAACAAACTGGCTCGGCCCGCCAGGGGCTTTCCCTGCACAAGCCGTGGAACAAGTTTGGGAACCACTGCTCTACAGCATGAGCTAAAAACCAACTGCCTATTAGCTAAGGCTGTAGAGCAGACTCATTTTATCTCTCCCTCTAAATGGTCTTGATGGGACAAAACACCACACCCAGAAGGTGTGTGGGTTACAGAAGTTCCAACTGAGATCAGAGCCCCATTGTACTAGGCACTGTACAAACACACACGAAGAAATATTCTGGGCTCCAAAGAGTTTACACTCTAAATATATAAAATGAAGTGAGGAAAACAGGGGTGAAGTGACTTGCTATAGGTGACACAGCAGATCAGTGGCAGACACAGGAATGGGTCCCAGGCCTCCTGAGTCTTTGAGTGCCCTCTCTGCTAGAGTGCACAAACTCATACAATACTAGCTCTTCTTTTGAACTTGGCTTTTGAAATTTCTATATGAGGATTTAAAAATTCAGCTACCTGGAAAGAGCTGATTATGAAATTTAAAATGTATTCCAAAACAGCACATGGTGTTTGTAAATAGTCAGTTATTTTTAAGAAATCATAATTTTGTAAAATTCTAATTAATTTAGTAGCAAACATGCGTGTGGATTCCAATCTCTAATCTAAGCAATTATTTTTGAAAGGAAAAGAGTCAGTTTTGGGGAGATTTTTTTCTTAATTTAGAAAGTCAGTAGCTATAAAATTAAAGCTGGAACTTGTGCAATCGTAACTTGACATTAAATATATCAAGTTGTCATGCTACAAATGAGTCTAGAATGACAAAGAACCTTAAAAATGTTAATCTCATTCTGACAAAAAAACTTGAATTTCTAAGCACTCTTCAGTTTAATGTTTGCTGAACTTCTACATTTACATACAAGTTTGACTTAGCCCTAGAACAATCAAATGTGTTTGCAGCTGGGGGACTGTCTTAGTGCTTCCTTGGTGTCTTTTTCCTTTGTTTTCTGGAAAAACAATTTAGTTGAATTATCTACCTCTTTTTTTACAAAAAATAAAGGCATAATATTCCACCTGCACTTCTTTCCTTGACTTTGAGCACAAATTCAATTTAAAGAAGCAATATAGCAAATATATATTTCTAAGTGAAGCACTTGTCACTAGATAGCCTCTCTCTTGGCTAGAGCATGATAGAACAGCAGTTGAGAGGAAGGCATATATCACAGGGTGGTTGGCCCCAGTAAATGAAGGAGATCTAGCGCCCCTGTGCCAGAACAGATGCTTCCATTTGGCCAATTAAGAGGGTGGGGCAGCACCTGAAGGTCTATAAAGGACCAGGGAGCCCTAATGAATCAGAGCTGTGTGTGTGTGTGGGGCTGGGTCAGGAAATAAGGCAGGGAAGTTTCCTAGGGGAAGGATGAAGGCAAAGAGAATAGCAAGAGGGATTTACTGACTGATTTCCTCAAGCCAGAGAGAGGGGGTGGGGGTTTAAGTCAGGAGGAGCAGCAGAAGGAGATGCCTGCTGGCTCTAAAAGGGAGAATGCAAGCTGAAGGCTAGAGAGGGCTAAAGGCAGGGGAGTAGTAGAGCAGTTTACCTACTGACATATCCATGCTGAAGAGCTGTACCAGGAGACTACTGAGGGATGGATGCTCCTTGCTCCCAGGAGAGAGGCTGTATGTGTGTGTGGGGTGTCCTGCTGGGAAGGGTGAGGTTAGACTCGAACTGGAAGGGCTCGGGTGGCTGGCCTGGCAGAGGGACAGAGAGACCAGTGAAGATGTGTGGTGGAAGATGGCAGAATGTGTTATGTCAGTGGATCAGATTTCTGGGATTTTGAGGACTTATATTCACTGGGGATGATAAATGTATTTTATGTTGCAACTCTTGTGTTTTGGCATGACCTTTACAAGGTTTTTATTATGAACCAATCCCCCTTCCTTCAAAAATGGGGGGTCTTGAAGTAAGAGAGCCTGAAATGGAATCATTGGGTTACCTGAGAGGGGAAAATGACACCGGGCATGTGTTGTACCACTGCCTGCTGCAAGAGAGTATTCTAGCGGGGCTGGCCTATGACAGCTGAGTTTTGTTTTGGTTTTACTGTATTGTAGTTTTCATGAAAGGCATTGGATTGACAGCCTTGGAGAGGTATGTCTATACTGTATTTTAAAACCCAAGGCAGTGAGTCTCGGAGCCTGGGCTGATAGATCCATGATTGTGGGGCTCATGCTATGGTGCTAAAAACAGCTGCAAAGATGCTTGGGTTCTGAAGCCCAGGGATGGAGGTGGTCTCCAGAGCTTGAGCCTCAATGTCTGAACAGCTAGTTGTAAGTGCTGTACCGTGAACTCAAGTCTGTTGACCTAAGCTCTGAGACTCGCAGAAGATATACCCTTAGAGAGACCATTTCAGTGTCTGAGAGGAAAAGTTACTCTTTGAGCATCACCCAGTCCTTGGCCAGCCTGAGGAAACAGCAGCTACCATGGTACTAACATAGACAGATGCTTCCATTCCATATTGTGGTGGTGGTTTTTGATTGTATGGACACATACTCGCTAGGAACTGGACTATGACCCGCAGACTCAGTACAGAGCAGTGAAATAAGTTAAAGGATAGTAAAATGGTGGTAACTAAAGAGTAGGAATATATCTGAAGACACTAAGTTGATCTCTGGTGGAATAGCCACAAGTAATTCAATACATGCCCATGCTGTCACATAGTAGCAATTGGCTTATATTTTGACAGTGATGTGCAAGGAAAAGGACAAAAGTCTGACTTTTGCTAAATGTCTCTAGCATACTGTATGACTGCTGGAGAGCAGTCCAAGCTTGCTAGAGCCTCCAATTCTAGTTCAAATGTTATTAACTTTTAAAATTAGATTTTAATGGAATCAGTGGAGCTATGCCAATTTAAACCAGCTGAGGATTTGGTCTTAAGTCTGTGCATTAATACTGGACAAGAGGAATTCATTAAAACAAATGTTAACTTTCCCTTTCCCTACACTTATTTACTACAGAGTGGCAAAAAAGTTGGAAGCCTTTTGGGGCTCTGAAGAGCACATCTCTTTTTAAGGCAGCAGAGATCAGGAACTTTTCTCTAAATTTACAACAAATTTCATAGAAAAAATTACTTTGACCGCATCCGCTTCCAAATGGTTTGCATCATAGTCCTTCATGTGGATTATAGCAATGGGGGTAAAAATCTGGTTTATCATGAAAATTGATTTACAACATTGATCTAGATAGACAAACAGGCATAGACCCTTTAAAGCACTGGAGAAAGACCTTTTACTAGACTAGCTAGATGCTCCAGGGGTACTGCCACACCTTGTCACTGTTCCTGGAACTAGTATGCTTCAAATCAACATATCCTGAAATTACACCCAAATATCTCCTCTTCAGCTGCATAGAGGGAGATTTCACTTATAGATACTGGTATTGCCGCGTAGCTGGGGATCTATTCTGGCCATTCCTTTGTTTCTGAAATGGCATTTCACTTTCAAATTTGGTCCTTTTTTTAAAAAAAAAAAAAAAAAGTCAACCCAAAACATTTCAGTGGATTTCACATGAACGTGTTTTAATTTTTTGATTTGACAAAATATTCAGAAATGGTTTTGGTTCAAACCAGTTATCTAATCATAGACTAGGCTTCTTGCACTGTCCCCTTTAGATATGGGGGTTTCCTAGGGCACTATGGAACTCCTGAGGGCTACCTACTGGGATGAAGTTGCATGACCCCCCCCATCCAAAAAGCCTCATTTGCTCAGTAGTCATTCTGCTGGGGATAAAAAGATCCCAATGCTCCTTTATATGAAGGCCCCTGTATGCTTCTCTGTCAGTGTATAAAGGCTTTAAACTAGACATGAATAAATTTGCCTCCACCTTAATGCCCTTTTACATTGCCAGAGCAGTGTAGAGGCCTTAGTGTAAAGATCTGGTCTGAAAGTAACTCTCTTCTAAAAGCAGTTCACTTATGTGTTTTCTGCAAGTTCTATCTGTATTTGTTTTAAGCATTGTATAAGAAACTACAAACACCCCCCCCCCCCAAAGAATTTGCAATCCTATCAAATCAGACACAGTAGATGGGATGCAAATGGAAGTCCACAGGAGAGAATAACTAGACTGAGTTAGTTTTAGTATTAATAGTCATAATTGACACTGACTCAGTTCTTATATAAACTTCTTTTCAGTACATTTAGTTCTTAGAAAAGTGTATTTCATCTGCAAATTTAAAGGAAATTCAACTGCCTATTTTTGAACGTATTTACTTTGATAAGAACTTGGTAAAACATGACTTACAAAACAGCTTTTTGCAGTTGACAGAAATGTGCCCTTTTACTCCACATTTTCTAAACTGAAGATGTAAGAATTATACACTGAAATGGGATACAATAATGATGGCTGTAAAAAAAAAAAATCCGTACCTCAAGTAGCTAATTGTAAATAGTGAACCAGCGTTCCATGATAGGCCAATAAATATCTTTTCATATAATGCAGTTGTCATCAAAACACAGTTAATTGAAATGGAATTATTGTAGATTATTGCTGAAGTCCTGGCCATGGATAATGAAAATTATTGTGTGGTACTACAGAAAGAGTGCATAATTTTTACACTGTAAATATTTAATTGTACTCTTTCAGCAGATAGCATACCATCTAATTGCACTGTGGGTAATTTGCCAATGCACTTCCCCTGTGGCATTTTTTTTAAGTGTGGGAGAGAACACACACAAGCAAGTGACTTGAGCAGATATCAATTTAGTTAAGATAATTGCAAATGGATAATTTTCTCTCTTTGGTACTTCTGTAAAGTCCAACAACATGAGGTCAGTAAATAGCTTTCAGAGTCTTCACACCTATTTCCACAACAGCAGGGGGATCTTTTTTTCAAGCTTTATCTGTAACTGCCTACGTGGAGATGTTTTACTCTGCCTGTTTTCTTCCTGAATAAGGTGAATTTAAGTTAATGGGTTTAAAGTACTATAATAGATCCTGAAATGGACATTACTGTATTTTCAGTAGGGGCTGAGGTGCTATCACTATTGGACAGAGGATGTTTGGCTGGTAGAGAGGGACTTAGCCTTCTGTCAGTCAGGTATATGTTGGGGTGGAACTAGGAGTGCCATCTTGTGTGAGTGGAAGAAAGACAGGCAGCTCTATGTATCCTATGTCCAATAGTCACTCACTGACACCATGTAATCTAAGTAAGATTTCTCATTACACTAAAAGGATGCTAGTTGAATCCCTCAAACTTTGACTTTCTGGGTCAGGGATTTATCCACCTCAATTGTGCCATGCATAGACGTTCCTGCCTCCTACTCCAGTGCCCCATTCCACACCCCTCTTTCTATGATGTAATGCACCAGACTGGTCTACTCAGCGGAAAGGTTGACTTGCAACTGAACTCCCATGTTAAAAATACACCTCCAGGTTTATAGTGGGGCATTATGAAGCTGCTGAGAGAAGGAAAGGACTCACAGCTGCTCTTGATTTATTGGGACTGTCCTTCTCTGTCCACTCAGTTACTAATCCCACAGGAGCTCCCACAGATTTCGGATTTGGGTGACTAGTGGTACAGATGCAGTGGGGTGTATGGCTGGCTCCAGATCAGGCCTGTGAGGATTATTTGTTACAGCAACACATGAAGGCCTCACCTGAGATCTGGGTCCCATGTTGCCAGGTTTTATACATGTATATATCTAGAGACAGTCCTTGCCTCAATTTGCTTACAAGCTGAATGAACAAGACAAAGGGTGGGAGCAAGGAAGTATTATTATCCCCCATTAGAGACAGGGAACTGAGATTCTGAGACTAAGCAACAGAGTGGGAATCAAATCCAGATCCCCTGAGTCCCAATTCAGTGCATGAACTACATGACCATCCCTTCTCTCACAGAAACACACAGTGCAAGAAAATAATTACTAACAGAAAACTTGCTGGTGTTGAAGGATATGAGAGCCTATGACCTGTCTACTTTCAAATAGAAGCTGGAAAGGCAGAGGGATAGCTTCCTGAGTGATGGTATGACAAAGGTGTTTCCCTTCCCCCACCAAGCTGAGCATAATTCTGCTTCTTGGGGGGCAGGGAGGGGGAAGAAAAAGGGGATAGTGGCAGAAAGCCAGATAGGGGAGATATTTTGCTCCACAGTTGGGAATATCTGGTGTGGCTCAGTGGAGCTTCCACATGTCTCCTTTTTGAAGGACACTTAATATATTTGCATAATTATACTTGGGTTGCAGGCATATCTATTATGAATGAGAAATAAGAGCTTATTTACGCAGAACATTTTAAAGAGTATATAGTACATATAAGTTATAGCGTAGCTGGGCTTATTCTTTGGAAGGTAAAGAAATAACTGATACTAGCAAAATGTTATCTATGATACAAGGATCATACATGGAACTGATAAAAATGTCCTTAATTAGGCATGAAATCCTTATAGGTTGCTTCTATTAAAACTGAATGCTAGCTTGAATGCCTTTCATCATCCACACATGATCCTGGCATTCTTATTAGCATAGGGAGGTATATGAAAGTAAACAAACTGCCTTTGCAAGCTTGCTCAGACTTTTGTAATTATTACTTTAAATCACTTGTACCTTTGTTCATCTAGCTATTCATCTTTCTAGGGTCTGGATGGTGCACATCACTGTAGAGTGTTATTACCTAATGTAAATTACTTTTTTAACTTCAGTTTGATTTCAGTTTTCAACCTCTAAAATTTGCTCACTTGTTCAATATGTTTGTATCCACAGCAACAGGAAGATGTGCATACTCTATCTCAAATATGGTCACACTAGAAAATCAAGTTGATGAATTCGTAAGTGCCTTGCATGCCAACTTTAACTGTGTTTCAGATGTCTACTATCATAAACAAGAAATCAACTGTGCACTGACTTTGTCACTGACTGTAATATTACATTTCTGCTTCAAAATGAAAATCGAAGTGCTGCATCTTTATTTATTAAGTGCGAATGCACTGCTAATAAAAAAATGTAACTTTCCAAATGAAGTAAGTTTAACAATTATGCAGAATGCTCTAAAGTGCTCTCAGCTTAATCAGTTTGTTTTCTTCTTTCCTTTTTACCATAGTTGGAATTTAACAAGTGGAGATCGGTTTGAATAAAATCCCCAGATCTAAACAGCCACAAACTTTGGAGGTAGATTTGAGATTCAAACATGGATCCAGAGCCAAATTTTATGGCTAGACCCATATGCTGGGGTATGAACTCACAAGTGGAGCTGTGGGCACTCAGTACTTCTAAAAATCAGGCCTCTTAAAATTCAGCACCTAAATAATACCCATTTACCTAGAACATGAGGAACTAGAGGTCTGCTAAAGATTCATCCACCTATTTCTTCAATTAAGGACTGGAAGAGCTCGCAATACGTAGCCCTGGGGTTCCTGAGTCCCTGCAGACAGACATTTCTGATCTTTTTGGGGGCAAAAAACCCCTAAGCAATTGGCGGGGAGAGGGGGAATAATGACTTCCTAGACCTTCTCTATACTGTACCTCCTTGCCACAAGCTGGGAATGGATCCCTTGATGATTATCTGATCTGTTCATTCCCTCTGAAGCACTTAGCCACTGTCGGAAGACAGGATACTGGGCTAGATGGACCATAGGTCTGACCCAGTGGATGTCCTTATGTTATGTTTTTCTAAAGAAAAAAAGACAACCCATTTCCCTTTGCAGGATGCCTTTAAAGGAATGGCATAAGGAGAGTGGTACATTGTCTTCCTTCTTAGATTCATAAAGTCTAAGGCAGTGGTGGGCAGCCTGCGGGCTGCATGCGACCCATCAGGGTAATCTGATTGCGGCCCACGAGACATTTTGCTGATGTTGACCGTCCACAGGCACGGCCCCCCACAGTTCCCATTGGCCGCGGTTCACCGTTCCCAGCCAGTGGGAGCTTCAGGAAGCGGTGGCCACTGCGGCCCATGGGCCACAGGTTACTTACCATCGGTCTAAGGTCAGAAGAGACCATTGTGATCGTCTAGTGTGATCTCTTCTATAACAAAGAGATAGAACTTTCCTCCAAAATAATTCCTAGAGCAGATATTTTTAGAAAAAAACATAGAATCTTGTTTTTAAAAATGGTTAGATGGAAAATTCACCACACTCCTTGGTAAATGGTTGCAATGGTAAATTACTTTCACCATTAAAATATGTACCCCTTATTTCAGTCTGAATTTGTCTAGCTTCAACTTCCAGGCACTGGATCATGTTATATCTTTCTTTGCTAGGCTCCCTGTTGTTCTGGCTCCATGTTGCCTTCACATCCTCGTGTGGATGCTGTACACTAACTGGCTTCCTTTGCATTGACTTACAATGTGTATTTTACGTGTCAGACAAGGCAGACAGGTTTATTGGATCCCTCACTTGACACTCTCTGGATAAATACTATGAAACTAAGTGTTGGGTGTAGTGAGTTTGCCAGGTTTTGAGGCTTCTTAGGTTCATACCTTGGCAATCCTATGGCCCTGTCCCCAAACCCTGCTATCTGATGAGATACATACTGAAAGTTCCACTGGGTTTTCTGTCCTCCACAGGCACATTCCTGCATGTTTTTTGATGAGATGAGGCAATCTAGCCTCTCATTAAAAGTAAACCTTATAGCTACTATTTTGTTGAGCCAAAATTGCAGTTTCCCCTGCTGGCCCAGCAGCAATTAACAATCTTTATTTTCAGAAGCTCTGTTATGACTGAGTGGTCAAAGTGCATATGAAAGAAGTAAACAAAAATAGCAGGTTAATCTCCACTTCATTAGTAGGGGGAAAACATTAAATCCTATGAATTAAATCCTGAAAGAAATCTTCAAGTTCCTAGAAGGTATTACAGGCACAAGATAGCAAAGCAAAAACAAAACAAAAAACACAAACCCTAAAATGTCAATATCCTATATTAAAATAAATTATTGGGATTATTTTTAATAAAATACAAATTGATTTTTGAAATGAACAGCAATTTAACTCAATACTGTAGAAATTTTGCTTCAGGGGAAAATGTAAGAAAACATTCACAGTACAACATACCATAAATACTGTATTTAGGTAATGAGTGGTTCTACACACATATCCATTTTAATAACTAGGGGTTTTAATGGTATAGAGTTGATGCTTAGAGTAGAGCAAAATGGAAAGGAGTGGAGTGGATCTGTAATTGGGATATCCGTATCTCAACAGACCGTATATGGTTTGTGGCTGCACTGTGCCTAATGAATGCCAGGGTTATTGCTTCAAATTTACTCCTATCCTGTTATCTATATTTTATCAATGTTATCCTGCTATTTTGTGGATAATATTCTGGATTATCCAAAGAAAAGATTGTTTCTCATTGTGAAGAAACTTCTTTTACTGTGTAATGAAGTTAGAAAAAGTCCGTTTTGGACATTCTTAATTCTACGTGGAAGGGAAAGGAGCAGGAGATGTTGCCATTGCAAGTTTTTCAATTTTTACAAGCATCCTAGAAGTTGATTACTCTCATCTAGAGAGAGAGAGAGAGAGACCTTTTGAACTGTTCATTGTTAATGCCCTTTCTTTCCTAGCAAATTTTTGTTTTTCCATCCCCATCTTCTTGTTCTTTTTTACTTTCCCTTCCATTCCAGTGTTCCTCCCTTTTGAGTCTTTGTGTTCAAAAGCCAACAGTCTTTTATTTATAATGTGCATCTGTAAAGCAGAACCAAGGCTGACATGGTCACAAAAGGTTTCTGAGTATGGGTACATTTTTGGGATCCCATATTGAGAAACCTGATTTTCAGAGGTGCTGAGCCAGTTGCGGCCCGCATTAAAATTATGGATGTACATGTAGAAAAACCAGGTGAAAGGTATCTTGCTTTTGGCCTGAGATTTGCAAAAATGATCAGTGATTTTTGGCTGCCTCCATTTCTGTGCGTCAAATTGAGACATCTAAAGGACCCTGATTTTCAGAAATTGCTGAGCACCAACCCTCCGAAAATTAAGCCCCTTTGAAGTGTCTTATGCTGGGCAATCAAGATGACGAATCTCTTTTAAAAAATCAAGATTTGAGCTCCCTAAAAACAAAGTGCTCAGATTCAGAGGCTACTTTTGAAACTCCTTGGCCTTAACGTGAAGTTGAAGATTCTATGTTCCCTGACCGAGAGGGAGTAGTGGTGTATCTGCATTTGAAAATAAAAGATGACCTTTTGACCTCTTCATCTAACTCCCTCATGTTTACACAGAAAGGTAAGCTATTCCTATTATGCCTGTTAGATAGCTTCCCTGCCCCCCACTCCTGTTTCAGAGAGATAAATTGTGATGGGGTATACAAACCCCACATAGAATCATAGGGTTAGAAGGGACCACAAAAGTCATCTAGTCTAACCCCCTGCCAAGATGTTAGATTTGTTGTATCTAATCCATCCAAGACAGATGACTCTCCAGCCTCCTTTTGGAAAACCTGCAGTGAAGGCACTTTCACAACATCCTTGGGCAGTCTGTTCCATTGTCCTACTTTCCTTAGAGTTAGGAAGTTTTTCCTAAAATTTAATCTAAATCTACTATGCTGTACTTTGAACCCATTCCCTCTTGTCCTGTCCTCTGTGGCAAGGGAGAACAACTTTTCTCCATCTTTTATGACAGCCTTTAAGTATCTGAAGACCGTTATCACATCGTCCCTTATCTCCTTTTTTTCCAAACGAAACATACCCAGTTCCTTCAGTCTTTGCTCATATGGCTGCAGTCCATCCCTTTGATCATCTTTGTCATTCACCTCTGGATCCTTTCCAGTTTCTGTACATCCTTTCTATACATTAGGGTTACCAGCCCTCCAAGATAGTCCTGGACTCTCCAGGAATTAAAGATAGTGTCATGTGATGATGCCTGCAGGAATACATCCAACCAAAATTGCCAACCCTACTATATATTGGTGACCAAAAATGGACATAGTACTTCAGCTGATGCCTAACCAGTGCTGAGTACAGTGTTACTATCACCTCCTGTCACTTACGTTCTATGTCTTTGCTTTTTCCTTTTATTATTACTTTTTGCAACAGCATCACACATTGGCTAGAAAAGAGTTAACAGGGTGCTGTTGGCTCAATCTGCCCTGCCACACTTGCAGCAGGTGCCAGGCTTGTATTAAAAAGGATTAAAAAGAGAGAGCACAGCTCAGTTGGGGGATGACTAGGGAGGAGAGCAGTTCTCTAAGGGCCTGCTAGAGCCTTTACACCTGGTGGTGCTTTGTCCTGAGCCTGGAAGTGAGGTATTAATGGAAGGGAGTGCCCTTCTAAAGGATTAGTGCAACCCATAACTGCTGTTTGATTATAGGGTTTTCTACTGTAAGGACAATGGTCAATCAATTATATCTTTTATAAAACTTTGCTGATAAAAATATGGCAATTAATGCCCCCTCTCCCCCAACATTTCTAGTAGTGCGAAGTGAGGTTAATTCCTGGATAACAGGATAACTAGTTACTGAAAATCAAAATCACATAAACCATGCCAATAACACCAGAAAAAAAGCACAGGACTTTCTTCTTCTTCCCCTCCCCTGGTTATTTCAATGGTTTCTTCCTTTCATCTTATTTCCTCTCTATTCTTTCTCATTCCAAACAATTTATCTTCATCAGCCTACAGTTCTGGCAGTTTAATTCCAGCTTTAATCAACCGTAGTGGAAATTTTCTTGAAATACAGTGCTGGTTCACAGCTCTTATTTGACTTTTTTTTTTTTTTTTGCTTAAGGTAATTCTCACCCAAAGCCAGGACTGTATTTATACCTTAACTTTTCTACCAATAATATCTTTATCTGTGAACTGGCTAGAATACCATGTACATGGACATTAGGATTTTTCTGGCTAAAACTAATCTTGTTAAAACCTGGTATCCTTTAGGTAATTTTTGCTGAATATTGGCAAGAACAGAATCTAAAATAACTGTCTGATTACAATGAGACAAGGTGGATGAAGTCATAGCTTTTATGTGACCAACTTCTGTTGGTGAAAGAAGCGGCTTTCGAGCTATACAGAGCTGCTCTTCTGGACAGTTTATAATGACTTTTAAAATGATCATCCCACTGGAAATGGTGTTTTCAAAATTGAAAGAAAACTAGTGCTTCGTTTGTTCTGTTCTCTTTACGAAACATAGATGAGCTAAGTGCACCAGTTCTTATAGTTTCTGGCGCTAATGTTTCCACTCTCCCACCGATTTCCAAATTAAAATTCCTTCCCACATTGATTCATAGTGGTGACTTGGTTCTCTGAAAACCAAATTGCATTTGTTTGTCTGAACACCATTAATTCCTGAAGCACTCAGAATGTTTCCTCCCTGACTGGTGTTAGAGTGCCAGGGTAGGCTTCCCCATCGGAGACCCTTTTCTAGTCCCCTGAGTGCATCCATTTCAAGTGACAGGCCCATGCCTCCACTTTTCTTTGGGGTGGGATCCTGCACTCCAACCACTCCTTTGACTCCATCTCACTCCAGGTTACAGCCTCCTGGTTGCCAAGCCTGATACATAGCAGGCCCAACACCTTTGACACCTGTGAGAGTTTCCCTTCTGGAGCCTGAACAGTAACAATTTGCACGGAAGCAGCCTCTTCAAAACCAGATTCATTTGCCAAGAGCTAAACAGCACTCAGGCCTCTCTACTGTTTTAAATCTATTTCTCTCTCAACATATTGTTTTATCTATTCTTGGCAGTCCCCTGAAGCCCTTAAATAGACATGACTTGACTTAACCTTAGTGCCCCCCATTCACATGGGGACCAACTTAAAGCCTGCTTGCTGCAGACCCTCGCCCTCATCCCTGTGTCAGCCTGCAGCAACTGACAACAGCTTTCTTCTCCCTCCCCCACCTTTCTGCAGGGCAGGTCTTTTTAACTGAATTGTCTTCTGATCTCTAGGTTCTCAGCCCTGGCAAAACAGGGTAGGGGCTGAGGAGCTGCCTCTTCACAGCTATTAACCTAGCTATCATGTGTGAATGTTTGTTTGGGCTGCTCAGGAGTAGGCTTTTGCTATGGTTTTTCTTCTTGGTTCCCCTAACAGCTCCCTTTTGATCTAACTCCATAGCAAGTAACCCACCACAAACACAGGATATGTCTATACTGCAATTAAATACCTGTGGCTGGCCCCTGTCAGCTGACTCAAGCTTGTGGGGCTTGGGTTATAGGACTGTTTCACTGCAGTGTAGATATTGGGGTTTAGGCTGGAGCCCCAGCTCTTGGACCTTCCACAGGCTAGCTGTGGATGTTTAATTGCAGGGTAGACATACCCATAGAGGCTTGCACAATACTCATCAAAATTGCAGCGATTTCCCAGCTTTCCACACCTGGACTTATATTTTTCACCTCATCATGATTTGAATCACTTCAAAGATCGATTGCTGGTTTGTTTTTTTCTCTGAAACAACACAAGTACAGAAATATTCCCAGCTGTCCCCGCAATACATGAATTTATTGAAGCCAAAAATGAAAGCTAGAGAAAACATTGTATTTTATTGTAATGCTGATTTCCCAGATCCCTCCATGAAGGATTGTAACTCTTCAGTGGTCTATCCTTCATTCCCAAAACAAATTTTAAAAAACTTAGTCATTAAGAGTCAGGTTGAAACCCCATTGAAGTCTATGGAAAGACTCCCATTAAGGACAGTGGGCTTGGAGTGGCTGGGTCATTACACATATTGAATCTATTTCCCCTTGTTAAGTATCCTCACACCTTCTTGTCAACTGTCTAAATGGGCCATCTTGATTATCAGGACAAAAGTTTTTTTTCTCCTGCTGATAATAGCTCATCTTAATTAGCCTCTTACAGTTTGTATGGCAACTTCCACCTTCTCTGTATGTATGTATAGCTATATATCTATCTTCTTACTATATGTTCCATTCTATGTATCTGATGAAGTAGGCTGTAGCCCACAAAAGTTTATGCTCAAATAAATTTGTTAGTCTCTAAGGTGCCACAAGTACTCTTGTTCTTTTTGTGGATACAGACTAACACGGCTGCTACTCTGAAGCCCAAATCACTGACTCTTTTCTGGTTTATATCCATCTCTACTGCTGTTTTTTTGTTTTGTTTTTGTTTTTTGGGTGGTGGTGGGGGAACATTTTGCTTAAAAGTGTAAAGCTGAATACTCACTCTTGTTAATGATTGCATTGGTCAGCCTGGTCTGGTGTTTGATATTTGAGGCTGTTTCTCTAGCTATTAAAGATTCAACCTTTCCCATCAAAACCCAATAGACTTCTGTGGAATACCAAATACATTCTCAGTTTTCATTCAGGTTACCACTAAATGGAGTCCTGCTTAAATAAAATATATAAAACTAAATGCATGACTAAAATCATGAATTTGAAGAACTAGCAGAACTAATAGGGCTCCGATATGGTAAAATAACTCGGGATGTAATAATGGAAATGGAACAGGAAAATGTGTGTTTAAAAACAAGCTATATGAACTGGAGCTGACATGTCATATTAACAAAAAGTCATTTGGTTGCCTTGCAGAGATGTAATTAATTGAAACAAACAAAATATATGTTGAGTCTCCCTAATATGTGTTTTGGTTTAAAAAACACTATGTTCTCCTGAAAGGTGTTCTCTGGTTTATTGAAACTAATCCATTGAAACTGCACCATTATCTATGAGTTTTAAAATACTTACTTACGGTGCATAACAGAAAGAGCAGTAGTGAACTTAGTTTATCTGGGATGGAATAAATTTAGTGTGTCTTTGACTTTCTAGTGCTCTCGGTGTGGTTGTGAAGGAAACTTGACTACAGGCTGACTCTGCAATTACTTGACCCTGGAGAGCTGAAAAATGTATTTACAGTTAATTTTTCTCATTAAAACAAGGCTATCAAGCCACAGGGTGTAATTCAAGTCCCTGTGGAATAAGATTACACAATTTTCATTATTTCATGTAGGCTGACTTAGTTGGCACAGGCTTATTTTGGCTTTTATCAGTTTTTTTTTAAAGTACACTGTTCATCTGCTTCTATTAATGGATCAATAGAGTTTGATTTGGGCCTTCCTGCAATTTTGTTTTTATGCTGGGCTAGATGTTCTTTACTTAGACTGTCAAATCTTACTTTTTTACCTTCATTTGACCTTCCATTGTCTTTAGAGCTATATGTAGCTGAATACCATATACTAAAGCTTTGTACTGTAATGGACTTGGAAAACCTACGAAGGGGCCAGCTTTTTCTCTTGATCACACCAGTGAAAATCCACTGGTTTTAGTAGCACACTTCTTCTTTGTATGTGTTTGGGCAATTTCTTCTGAGTTTACCACAGCCATACAATTAATGGACTAGGGCAGTGGTTCCCAAACTTGTTCTGCCGCTTGTGCAGGAAAAGCCCCTGGCGGGCTGGCCAGTTTGTTTACCTGCCGCATCTGCGGGTTCGGCCGATCATGACTCCTAGTGGCTGTGGTTCGCTGCTCGAGGCCAATGGGAGCTGCTGGAAGCAGTGCGGGCAGAGGGATAATCCCTCATTACTTGTAGTCACTTAAAATTTGTCTTTCTATAGTTAATAAACTTGTTTTATTTTATCTAAACTAGTGTGTGTTTGGATTGAAGTGTTTGGGAAACTCCATTTGAGATAACGTTTGTGCATATCATTTTCATTTAATGAAATGACAGACTTTATATGTAGTTATATTGTCCAGAAGGGTACTGGGCAGTACTAGATTCACATTCCTGGAGGAAAGCGTGGGACTGGGAATTTGCTGGCATCTTTCTGCAGTGTAATTCAAGGGTGGCAGGCAGACTGTCTAAAGCACTCTTGCAGTATAGCTGGGGGTAGTTTACATGCTGAAGGCTGGGTGTGAGCCAGCCCGGGATGCCTGCTCTCACAGTGAAGCAATGTAGAAGGCACCCCAGGTTGGAGAACTGAAGGGCTACAACTGTCCAATAGCCCAGATTGTACCCTGGGTAATGTCACAATGGGGAATTAGAGAGCCATCAGCTTAACTTCAATACATGGAAAGATACTGGAGCAAATCATTAAACAATTAATTTGTGAGCAGCTAGAGGATAATAGGTTTATAAGAAATAATCAGCATGGATTTGTCAAGAACAAATCATGCCAATCCAAATTAATTTCCTTCTTTGGTAGGATTACTGATCTCATGAATGGGGGGAAGCAGTAGAAGTGATGTACCTTGATTTTTAGTAAGGCTTTTGACACAGCTTCACATGACATTCTCATAAACAAATGAGGGAAAGGTGGTCTGGACCCCTGGGGGTCCACAGACTATGTATAAGATTTTCAAAGGTGTTTGCACCTCCATCCAAATTTTGTTAGGGGTCTGCACATGGAAGGTTGAAAACCACTGGTCTAGATGAATTTACTATAAAGGTGAGTGCACAACTGGTTGAAAGACTGTACTCTAGTGGGGTTCCACAGGGGGTCAGTCCTGGGTCTGGTACTAGTCAATATTTTCAGTAATCACTTGGATAATGGAATAGAGAGTATACTTATAAAATTTGCAGATGACACCAAGCTGGGAGGGGTTGCAAGTATTCAGGAGGAGAGGTTTAAAATTCAAAATGACCTTGATGAATTGGCCTGAATTCAACAAGATGAAATTCGTTAAAGACAAGTGCAAAGTATTTCATTCAGGAAGGAAAAATCAAATCCACAACTACAAAATGGGGAATAATTGGCTAGGTGGTAATAATGCTGAACAGGATCTGAGGTTATAGTGGGCCACAAACCAAATGCATCATCAGTGTGATGCAGCTGCAAGAAAGGCCAATATGTTTGAGGTGTATTAACAGGAGTGTTGTATATAAGACAGAGGAGGTAATTCTGCTGATCTACTCCACATTGATGAGGCCAGCAGAATGTGAAGCTGGAGTACTGTATCCAATTCTGGGCACCACAATTTAGGAAGGATGTGGACAAATTGGAGAGAGTCCAGAGGAGAACAACAAAAATGATAACTTTTACAAAACCTGACCTATGAGGAAAGATTGAAGGAACTGGGCATATTTAGTCTTGAGAAAAGTGAGGGGCAACCTAAGAAGTCTTCCAGTAAGTAAGTACTGTCTTAAAGGGGATGGTGATCAATTGTTCTCCATGCCCACTGAAGGTAGGACAAGAAGTAATGGGCTTAATCTGAAGCAAGGGAGATTTAGGTTAAACTTTTTAGCACATTTTTTCCTGATATCTACAGCATAGTTAATATATTGAATAGGTTTCCAAGGGCCGTCATGGAGTCCCTTTCATTGGAAGTTTTTAAAAACACGTTAGACAAACACCTGTCAGAGAGAGTCTTGGTTTACTTGGCAAGGGGGCCTTGATGATTTCTCAAGATCCCATCCAGCCCTACATTTCTGTGATTCTAGGAGACCCTCCTTTGTCTTCCTGCCTCATTTACCATATACCTTCCAACATCTACAACAAATGAGTCAGGAGTACTACAGCCAACAGCCTCCTTCAATACTGATTAATCTCCAGAACTGGTCCATCTGGTGCACAGAATTTTCCAGAAAAGTTCAGTCTGAGGCAGACATCTGGCATGTGAAATTTCAGCCCAAACTGTTTGGCAAAGCTATAAGCAGCTGAAAACAGGGTCTTATAATGGGAAGTGTTGGATAACCTTAGTAACAGGCAGTGCTACCAAGAACATTCCTGCAAAGCTTGCAGATGAGTCAAAGAATCTTCAGTGTGTAGAATAAAAGTTTAACATGACCAATTCTGTTTAGAACTGGTGCTTCTAATACATGTTTAGAAATGCATGTACTCTGTAGAAAGCAAGGTGATCTTGAAACACTTTCTCCTTTTCCTTTTCAATTCTGTGTATCCAAAAACAGAATGGAGGAATTAGTTTCTGACAGCAGTTAAAGGTGATTAATCCTATAAACCCTGAAAGATCTTGGGATTATTTGGGGTACTGCCCCTCATCCCAACAGTTAAGACTGGCTGAGACTTCCACGACTGAATTTTCTAGGATGGGAACAATGTACTTTCTGTGGGAGGCCTCTACCTGTGGAACTGTCTCTCCCTCCTGCACTCTGCCAGAGTCTAGGGTTTAGTGGCCTTTGGGGTACAATGTGTAGCATATTTATTTAGTTTGTATTTGGTTGATTTTTTTTTTTTTCGTGGCAACGGGAAAGCAGCTTGGCTGCAAATGTGTTCACGGCTGCAGCAATGTTTGTAGTTCATAAACTTAACCTTTTTGAATAGATTTGTATATTTTGTTTTCATGGTTTTTGTAACTTTAAATACAAAAGCAATACAAGGATATTATATTTAATTGCAGTAGCATTCAAAGCCCCCAATTAATCTCAGAACCCCAGTGAGCAGGGTGCATTAAAAACACATAAGTAGACATGGTCTCTGCCCCAAAAGTTTATAATCAGTATTGTTTCAGTTACACATATTGCACTACTGTACAGAGACATTGTACAATACTTGTGATAGTTGGATAATGGCACCCCTTTCTCATAGGTATCTTGCACTGGATACAAAAACCATTTGCAGTGGATAACAACTGTATTGAACCTACAAACTTATGATCAGTTCCACAGATGTTGTTTTTATATGCCAGTAGATTGTGATCTTTAAACTGACTAACATTTTTAATATACAATTCTTGTAAAAATATGCAGCCTTTAGTGAAAGCAACAAAAGATGGCCAAGAATTTAGGATTCCCTCCATTGTACTGTACAAATTGTTCTGATTCAGTATCCATACTCATAAACATCACTTTAAATGCAAATGCTCAGAAGGAAAGGAGGCTTTTTAAATGATTTATTTACATAAAATCCAGAGGACCCACACTTTCTACCATTCTCCTTTATGAAAAGAGCCTTGTCTAAGCTCCATAAATCCAGCTTTTAGCAAAGATCAGGAGTTACTGAAGTTAAAGGCAATTACAGAGAGCTGTTACAGACCTTCTGGAGTCAGCCAACTGAAATTAGAGCTAAGGGCCCTGTCCAATTCCCACTGATGGACAAAGACTTTAAGGACTTCACTCGTAGCTGGGAGTTGAGTCAGGCTCTAATGCCTCCACCATAGGCTCTTGTGCAGGGTACTAAATATTCCCACTTTTAGACTGAGAGGACTCTTAATCAAAATCAGTCAAAGGGGGTTTACATTTTAGATGCTTATTATATTCTGTGGCTTAGCATATGATCCACTCTTAGGAAGGGTGTCTTGGGTATAGACGCATACATTTTAAAATACAGTTTTCTTTATTCTGAGAATTATTCAGTGTTAAACAAGTATTCGGTTGCTTAAAGCACTTATCTTTATGATTAATGGTTTAGCAAGAATGCTGAATTGAATTCAAATTGTCAGACATGACTGTCAATTCGAGAAAACAAATGCTGTTTGTTTTTCCAAATATAGCTCTGCCTTTGCAAATTAATATTATGTATCTTATTTTAATGTTGATGTATTACAATAGCACCTAAAGGCCCCAAGTGAGGGCTTGTCTACACAGTGGGGTAGTGTGCTCAATGGGGATGTGATTTCTAAAGCATGCTAATCTATTGCACACTAATTGGTCCATGTAGACATTGATGGTTTGCACTATAGATGCTGTATGTTAAAGCACACCGGGGAACATTTGGTGCTTACCAGCGGGATCCATACCAACCAGTTAGCGTGCAACATATCATTGCGTTCGAGAAATCACACCCCCATCCTGTGCATTATCCACTGTATAGACATGTCCTGAGATTAGGATCTAGTTGTGCAAAGGTACTGTGCATAAACATTCTCTCTTTGATAAATTTGCAGTCTAAATGGACAAGACAGTAGAGAGTGAGAAGAAGTATTTTACTCCTATTTTCAGATGGGGAACAGAGTGGGAATTTCTGAAGGTCACACGAAATGTCTGACAAAGCTAATAATTAAACCCAAATCACCGGAGTGTCTGTCTCTTTCTTTAACCACAAGACTATCTTTCCTGTCACATAGAAATATCCAAACTCACTCCAATCATGCAAAACCCAAAGGACACAAACTTTGATTGCACCAATGACTTCATAATTAAGCTGGAATTTGACACTTGAATTTTATTAAAAATATTTTATAGGCTAAATTAATGTGATGATATTTAGCAGGATAGATGGATGGGTATCATTAAGTAAGACAATGCATATATTCAGGGGTAATCAGGGCTCATGACTCTTCTAATGTTTTTCCGCCTTGTACAAAGTTTCATCTCCTTTCTTACCACACTTCTCTGAGTGTCATTGAATCCTCAGCTAGATTTCAAGCTTACAGCACCACAGAGCCCTCAGCCAGTGTATGTACACCAAAATAATTACACTTTTTAAAGTTTTAATATACAATTTTCAAAATAATGCTGGCTAATTGAGCCAAAATGGATCTGCTTTGTAAAGTAATGGGAATTATTTTTTTGCCAGTAAAGAAATCCATTTTCTAGTAATCAGACGGTGCAACTGAAATCAGTTTCTAGATATTTTGAAGCAGAGAAAACAGAGCTGTATTCATTATTTATATTTGTAAATCATTAACATTTATAAAGTATTAAGTATTGGTGGGGCATGTAGACTGAGAGCTACAATACTGCAGCATTTTGGGGCATCCTGTACCATCTCTATATTGAGATGGTTCATTTGAGGGCAGCATAAGAATAGCATGAATTTCAAAACTGCTCCATGTCTTCAGTGAATTGTTTCTGCAGAAAATACTGTTTATCCAATTCATTTAATGTGCTAATTATTTAAATATGTCTGGTAACAATATTCATTAACAATTAACACCTCTAAATTGTGATCCAAAAAGAATATGTACTTTATTGCATGTATATGCACAGAACTGTACTGGGATGTAAAAACACATGTCAGGAAAATTGCAGTGAAGTGAAAAGGACTCCTACTGCATTGCAGATCCTAAGCAAGTATTTCATGAAAAACAACAGACTGCAATGAGCAATACAGAAGCAGGCAGCATCTAAGCATTAACCAGTGTACTGTTAAATTAGATTTCAGAAATTGTCCTTTGTCTGCTTCTCTGTGTGTTTTATATTCAGACAATAATACATCTCAATCTAGTTTAAGATCTCTGAATTTTTCACTGTGTAAATATTCAAAGGAGATCATACAAGGAAAAACCACTAGGCAGCTAATACAATCACTGAAGTGAATCAAATGAAGGAAGATCCAGTAGAGAGAATCTGGTGCCTGAAGGAAACATGTCCATGGTTGCTCCAGGGTTAAACCTTAGACTCACTGAGGGAAAAAAAAAATCTCTAAACCACATGCTAGACAAGAAAAGGATTTTAAGGAAAGCCTTCATTTTGCTTGTTTTTTTTAAAAAGAGGAAGTAGATATGCTTTTTAAATTAGAATCAGTTAAATTTCTACCTCTGAGCTATATGTTTAGTAAACCATTGTTCTGGACAAAATTGGTTCTCTGTAGTTATCTGAAGTTGTGTTATATCATTTCATTTAATCAGATGGAGAGAGATTTATCTCACACTTTGAGTGAGTTGCTTAACAGACTTTTTACATATGCCATTAGAATTCATCTATTAGTCAGTACAGTAGGGTTACAAGGGGATTCTTCAGAAAGCAAGAGAATGCACTAGTGATGGATATTTTATTAAAGTTAGCATTAGGGATTAATATATTACTGCTAGTGGACGCTATTCCCTCTATAATAGCTTCTAGTGCTGTCCCTGGCATAACACAAGGGGCCATATTCAACTGAAAAACTATGCTGGCTTTTCTCCAGTGGAGATGCTGGTGAGTGCTTGAGGCAAGTTCTCCAGTTAGGAGGTTGCAGAAGTGGAAAGAATGGATTGGGCCTGGATAGAATCAGAAGATGAATGAAACCAAATAAGTGATGGCTGGAGAAGGAGCAGGTTAGCAAAGCCAGGCAGTGAATTTACTCAATTAGTCCCCACTGCTGCCTTTGCTACCAGGACTCACATGCAGGGGAAGAAACCTACAGTGAGAAAGAGTAAATCTCATCCTACCCTCTTTGGGGATTAATTCCTTTGGAGAATTGGGGGAGGGTGGGGGTTCAGGTCTGGTCCTGGCAGTGGTACTCTGGGTTATGTCACTTAGCAGCTAGAGTCAATGGCTATATTAACAAATGGTGAGAGTCAAGAGTCATATCACCCAGTGGTGAGGGTCACTGGTCACCTTGCCTAGCGGTGAGAGTCAATGGTCAGAGGTCGGGGAACCCAGGCACTCCCTACTCCACTAGGTTCCAACCCAATGGCCAATGAAACAATAATTCAAAATGTATGGCATTGGGAGGTGGGCCCCCTTCGCCTGCTCCCTGGGCCACTTCCTACTCAGCTTCTGTTCCTCTGTTGGCATCACTGCTTTGCCTCTGAGTCTCTCCCGGCATCCTCTCTGTCCCTGCTTCAAAGAGTCTTCCTCTTGCAGTCACATCTTATCTTATTGATTCTCTGATGGAAAAGCCTGGGGTGGCTTGGTAGTGGGGCCTTGGTGTCTTCTCAGCAGGAGCCTGCAACATGCAACTGCTCCACCTGCCCTGGCTGAGATAAGTTGCTCCCTTTTGAGCTTTGCCCTCCACTGTGAGCATGGTTAGCAGGGAGCCTGGATGGGGCTTTCTGAGAACAGAGTGGCTCCTTAACCTTTTCTTCACCAGTGTGGGATATATACAGCCCATGATAGGGGCACAAAGAACCTGCTGGAATTTATACCTGCTGGCACCAGTTTCAATGAATATAGCCCAATGAGGGAACTGAAGGGTAAATCACAGTTGCTAGGGAATTGCATATTACAGAAGAAACAATAATACCAGTGGAGACCTTCATTATACTTGATATCATCCGTGGTTGCCCATCAAAATAATTAGCCATTTTATACGAAATATTCATTTGAGCATCCCCTGGCATTACCAGTGGTAACAAACTGAACAAAATTAGTACAATACACAGGTCTCTGCTTCCTGCTAGCCTGCTTATTGGCAGATGGCAATATCTGGTAGTAATGACCGTGGTGGTGAGTTTTAGAGAGGGATTTGAAGGAAGGTAATATAGTGACTTTCTGGGGATTTTTTCCCACATGTGCAGGGCAGTATAGAAGAAAACACAAAGATATATGCGGAGGACCAATGCTGCCATCATTGGCAGAGCAAAGGCAGAGGTTGATGACTCCAAAAGTCATAGTTTTTCTTTGAGTGCTTGCTCACATCCATTCCAGTGTAGGTATGTGCTCACCTCAAGCACTGTCACCAGAAAGTTTTCCCCTCAGTGGTAGCAGTTGTGTCAGCTCTGGTGCCCCCTGGTGTTGTGCGCTCATAGCTCTGGTATAAAGGGTCCCGCTGACCCACAGCCCATAACGGTTGCTGGAACTACCTCATCTTTGCATTCGCAAGTACTCCTTCAGTGGACTTTGCTATACTCATTGTATACAGTTATCTTTATTCTTAGTAGTTAACTATCAGTTAGTTAGGTTAGTGAACTCCATTCACTGGGGTTAATCCATGCCCAGTACCAATACTTGTTCAGCTGCCTTAAGTGCCTGGGGGAAGCTCACATGCGGGAGTGCTGTAATATTTGCAAAGACTTCAGGCCCCTCACCAAAAGGATAGTAACACCAGGCTTAGATTTATCCTCATGGAGGCAGCACATAAACCTCCCTCAGAGCTGAGTCACTCAGTTCACGAAGTGTATGGCGTCATTACAGCCTTCCTGAAGAGACAGAGGGTTCAGATCTACCATTACCTCGATGACTGGCTGATCAGAGGTTGGATCAAGGCTCAGGTGGAGTCTGATGTAAAGTTAATACAGTCAACTTTCCAGGACTTAATAAATGTGGAGAAGTCTTCTCTTTCCCCGGCTCACAGGATAGAGTTCATCAGGGCGATCCTTGACTTCTGTTCAGTTTTCTGCCTCCCCATCCCTCCTTAGGGACCCTTCCCAGGAGCAACTTCTAGCCCAAGAGGTGCAATCACTCCTAAGGTGGAAGCTATGGAGGAGGTTCCTCCAGTTTAAGGGGCCACGGGGTTCTACTCCTGCTATTTCCTAATTTTGAAAGCCAACAGCGGTCTCAGACTGATTCTGGACCTCCAAAAGGTCAACAGATTCATGAAGGAGCTAAAGTTCTGCATAGTCCCCTTGGTTTCCATCATCCTATCCCTGGAGGCAGGGGACTGGTATGTTGCCCTTAATTTGAAGGATGCTTACTTCCATATCTCAGTCTTCCAGGGACACAGAAGGTTCCTCAGGTTCATCATAAACCAACTGAATTACCAATTTGTGGTGCTCTTGTTCGGCCTGTCAGAAGCTTCTTGGATGTTCATGAAGTGCATGACAGCCATCACCGCCTTCCCAAGGAGACAGGGTTCAGGTCTACCCTTACTTCAATGACTGGCAACGTCCAGGTAGAGTCTGATGTAAAGTTAATACAGACAGTTTTCCAGGATTTAGGTCTGCTAATAAATGTGCAGAAGTCTACTCTCTCCCTGGCTCAAAGGATAGAGTTTGGAGGGGAGATCCTCGACTTGGTCCAAGCCAGAGCCTTCCTCCTGGATGCTTGGGTCCAAGCAATAGGGATGCTTATCTAGAGCCTCAGAAATCACCCCATTACCACTGTGAGAAACTGCTTAAAGCTCCAGGGCCACATGGCACCATGCAACTATGTGGTGAAGAATGTGAGACTTCAGCTCAGACTTCTCCAGGCCTGGCTGTTGTCTGTATAATCACCATGCCAAAACCACTTAGACACGGTCATCACATTTCCCCATCCTTCCGTTGGTGGTTGGATCCACTGGCAGTGTGTGCAGGAATCCCATTCTGAAGACCCCAACCACCAGTCTCTCTCATCCCATATTCTTCATTGATGGGCTTGGGAGTTCACTTGGGGTCACTCAGAACTCAGGGCCTCTGGTTTCTGGAAGAGCTCTTGCTACACATTAACTCCAGGGAGCTCAGGCCCAGCCTGCCAGGAATTCTAGTCCCATGTTGCGGGCAACTGCATGTCAGTTATCACAGATAACACAACAGTGATGTTTTATATCAACAGCCACGGTATATCACAATCCTCTCACCTGTGTCAGGAAGCACTTCGCTGGTGGGAATTCTGCGTAGCCCACTTGATCCATGTCGATGCCTCCTATCTGCCGGGGTTGCAGAACAAGCTAACGGATCACCTCAGCAGATCCTTCTCCAACCACCAGAAGTGGTCCATTCATACAGATGTCATGAAAGTCATTTTCCAGATGAAGCACAACTGGAAGTGTCTCCATTTCTGCTCCTTCCTGGGTCACAGCCTGGGGTCACTTGCAGATACCTTCCTCCTCCCTTGCACAGGTCATCTTCTCTATATGTTCCCTCCCATACAAAGGTCTTGCTGAGGTCAGAAGGGACAAAGTGTGAGTCATCCTGATAGTCCTGGCCTGATCCAATCAGCACTGATTCACCATGCTCCTAGACCTCTCGATGGAAATGCCAATCCATCTACCTCCATTTCCAGACCTGATCTCCCAGGACCATAGCTGCCTATGTCACCCGAACCTGAAGTCCCTTCATCTCATGGCCTGGAAGCTCCATGGCTGAACCCCACAAAGCTAGCATGCTTGGGGCCGGGTCGAGCACTGCTTTTAGGGAACAGAAAACCATCCATTAGAGCCACCAACCTGGCAAAATGGATAATGTTCTCCATCTGGTCTATGCAGGAAGGTGTCTCACCTGCACAATCAACACAACCATTCATTCTAGACTACTTAATCCACCTGAAACAGCAAGGGCTAACAGTGTCATCTATTAGGGCCTATCTGTCCGCAATTTTAGCTTTTCACCCATGGGCGAATGGCTGTTCTTTTTTTCTAAAACTCCACCTGTAGTCAGTTTCTTAAGGGCTTTGAGAGATTGTACCCCCAGGTACAGCAATCAATCCCTCCCTGGGATCTCAACTTGGTATGGGCGAGCTAACGGGACCCCATTTGAACTGTTGGCAATGTGCTCTCTACCTGTCATGGTGGCCTTTCTGGTGGCCATTACTTCTGCCAGAAGAGTCTTGGAGATCTGGGCCCTCAATTCAGAACCACCTGGCTTTCCTTCCAAAGGTGGTTGCACAATTTCATAGTAACCAGGATATCTTCCTATCTGCAGACTATACAAAATTACTCAGGATAGCTAAGTCCAAAACTGATGTGAAGAGTTACAAAGGGATCTCACAAAAGTGGTTGACTGGGCAACAAAATGCCAGACTGCGTTTATCAACACCAAATTTTAAGTAATGCTCACTGGAAACATAATCCCAAACATACATACAAAATAATGGGTTCTAAATTAGCTGTTACCACTCAAGAAAGAGATCTGGGTGTCATCATGGATAGTTCCCTGAAAACATCTGCTCAGTGTTCAGTGGCAGTCAAAAAAGCTGCTTCTGTTAGGAACCATTAGGAAAGAGATAATAAGACAGAAAATATAATGCCATTATATAAATCCATGGTGCACCCATTCCTTGAATACTGTGTGCAGTTCTGGTCACCATCTCAAAAAAGATATATTAGAATTGGAAAAGGTATAGAAGGGCACTGGAACAAGGGTTGGATTAGGGGTATAGAAGAGCTTCCATATGAGGAGAAATTAAAAAACGGGGACCGTTCAACTTAGAAAAGAAATGACTAAAGGGAAGATTTGATAGAGGTCCATAATGTCATGAACGGTATGGGAAAATAATAGTAAGAAAGTGTTATTTACCCCTTTACATAACACAAAACTAGGGGTCACCTGATGAAATGAATAGGTAGCAGGTTTAAAACAAACATAAGGAAGTACTACTTCACACAATGCACAAACTGGGCAACTCTTTGCCATGATATGTTTTGAAGGCCAAAACCATAACTGGGTTCAAAAGAGAATTAGATAAATTCATGGAAGATAGGTCCATCAATGGCTATTGTCCAAGATGGACAGAGATGCAACACCATGCTCTGGGTGTCCCTGACCTCCGACTGCTGGAAACTGGAACTGGACCACAGGGCTGGATAGCTCAAAATTGCCCTGTTCTGTTTGTTTCCTCTGAAGCATCTGGTGCCAGATGGGCCATTGCTCTGACCCAGTGTGGCCATTTCTGTTCTCTTATCCTACAGACAGTCCATGATAATGGTTAAAAACAGATCTCCCAAGACTAATATTTGAAAATAGGCAATTTTTTTTCAAAGAAACAGAAGCTTTAGTTATAGTACAGGTTGGCTAGACATTTATAAGTATTATCAGTGCTCTGAGCAGGGAGAAGAAAATTGGTGGGATACTTTGCAGGTACAGAAATGAGATCCATTTTTTTCCCTCCAATAGAACAGTTGCCTGTGAACTGTAAAGATCCATTGCTTTAACTAAATGAATAGGTAGATACAATTTGTATGCACCTCATGATGATGATTTCCTTGCCCTGCTATGTCTGAGAGTTGTGACAGATTGTTTTTGCTACAACATCAGTATTTGTGGCTTCAGCGACTTGCAGAAAGAGACTACATTCACTAAATCCTCATGTGGCTCCCTGCTCTGCAGAGGAAATTTAAATTAACACACATGGAAAGACAATATCTAATAAAAAAAATACCTTAGAATCACCGGAGTATTTCATGTAGTCTCTTCTTTGAACAGTACACATTCACTCCTATGGCTTACTTCTGGGCCCCTGCAAACAGCTAATACACCCACCCATAAACATGTTGGGATAATATTGCTCCAGGGATAATGTGTTAGTTGCCTGTCAGGAGATTGCTACTGAAGGATAAGTGCCTTTCACATTATTCTGAGACTTTTCCTTATTTCCCAGAAATGTTGCTGTTGTGAGAAGGAGTTTCTAGGAGGAGTTTTACAACACTAGAATAGTTGACACTGTAATATCTTTCCTAGCCATATTGCTTTTGTGAAACAAAATTTCTGGAAAGGAGTTCAAATCATGGTGAGCCAGCAAATATATTTATTGCCCTGGTATAATCTTCCCTTTTTAAGAGGAATTCAGAGTTAATTAGTGGCATTCATCATGCAGGACAGGTGGAATTTTTAAAAGGACAGGCGTGTAGATGACAATAGCTAGCTCTTATATTAGGGCTTTTTCATTTATAGATATTAAAGCACTTTACACAGCGGTCTGTGTTGTTTTACAGATTGGGAAACAGAAGCACAGAGGAAGGCCTAGATGCACAAAAGGAATTAAATCCTCACTTTAGGTGCCTAGGTCCCACTTGTGAGACAGCTTCTACGCCCAAAACTCCTACTGAACCCTGTAGGCACATAAACTCACTTAGTGCCTAAGTTTTTGCAGTAAAAATTCCCTTGGTGCCTATGTTTCTGCATCTGAGCAAGTGCACTGCTGCCTAATTCTAGGTGTCCATACCTCTATCTTTTGCCTAAGCCCCAGAACACAAACCAGGGAAGAGAGGTATTGAGATGCTGTATGTTGTATATGGGACCTGATCCAGTAGGCATGCTCAAAGGACCCTACCAGATCAGGGCCCTCAGGTGAGTTCACAGAAAGCAGCTGGGGAAAGGAGGAAGAGGCTTGTATTTCACTATGAATACGTGGTCATAGTAGCAGGAGAACTGGATCCTGGATCTCCCAAGTCCTGGGTGAATGCTTTAGGTACCGGGCTACAGCCATTGTCTGGATGGGGAGAGAGAGACCCCAGGCAGGAAATATATCTCCAGGAAATGTACCTGAAATGAGGACCTAAGCTCACAAAAATTGTAAGTAATAGCAAGGAAATGCGTTAGATTATCTTTTGGTTTAGCTTGTGAATTTTCCCTATGCTAACAGTGAGTTTTATTCCTGTTTGTTTTGTTTTGTTTGGTTTGGTTTTTTTGTTGTTGTAACTTTGAAGCTGATCCTATAGGGGAATCCTCTGTGTTTTAAATCTTTTTATTACCCAGTAAAAAGTACCTTCTATCCTGATTTTTGCAAGTGTGATTCTTTTACTTTTAAAAAAATAAAAAAAAATTCTTCTTTTAAGAACCTGATTGATTTTCAGTGCCCTAAAACCTAAGGGGTTTGGTCTGTGCTCACAGTGTACCAATTGGTGAGGATATTATTTTCAAGCCTCCCCAGAAAAGTTCTTCTTCCTGCCCCACCCCAACGACTCCAAGTATTTATCAAGAATGTAACAGCTTCCTCAGGAGAGACTGAGGGAGCCTATCATTTGAATATCCTATAGCTCAATGGTTAGGGCACCCAGCTGGGGAGTGGCAGATCCCTGTTCAAATCCCTTCTCCCGCTCAAGTGGAGGGGGGACTTGATCTAGGAGTCTACCACATCCCAGGTGCATATCCTAATCACTGGGCTAAAAGTTAGGAAGGAGCTCCT
Source organism: Eretmochelys imbricata (assembly GCF_965152235.1). Classification (NCBI taxonomy): domain Eukaryota; kingdom Metazoa; phylum Chordata; order Testudines; family Cheloniidae; genus Eretmochelys; species Eretmochelys imbricata. The sequence goes on from NC_135574.1 coordinate 24,919,022, forward strand.
CGTCCCTTGGCTTTTTACTAAAATGGCAAAGGAACCCAACTCCAGGGAAGGCTTTCACAGCTGAGAATCGCTAGCAGAGAAATAGGTTCCTCCCTGCAGCTTGGACTTAGGCACCTATCTGTGTGAGAGGGGTGGGGCGGGGCTTAGCACACACCTTCTTGTCAGCATCTCTCATTGGCTGGCTAGCTTAGGTGGCTCCCTGACAAGTGTGCTGGCTTTTGTGAATTGTAGTGGAGAGTCCTGCACACTGATGCTGTTGATAAATAATACCAATGAATAAGTGGGCCTCTGTAGACATTGAGTACCCTGAATCCAAGCCCGAGTTATACTGCAAAATGCTGATGTGGATGAAGACATGCCAGACAATATAATCCTGGCAAGCAGTCCTAGAAGCTAAAGACAGAAAGTATAACCACAGAAAAGTGTGTCAGTGACTCTTCATTGGTCCATTATGGAGAAACAGATGCTACTTCATTCAGCTACTTCATTCCTTGGCAGGAATACTAGGAGAGTGGAGGATGATTCATTCCATCATAAGGTGTTTATAGCAGAGTCTCACTGTGTTCAGAATGCCAGCCATCATTTACAAACCCTGAGCAGCCTGCATTAGATAACCCACCAGAGACTGTGCATGCCGTTTTCTGTGTAAGAAAACTACCAGCAAGGTGAATTTACAGAAGAGGTGAAAGATCAGAATCAGGTGGGGAATTTTTGTGATTTTTTTTTTGAGTAGTTGCACAAGAGAAAAGAAAATCATAATTTCAATGTCTAATGCTAGCACTGGAACTGAAACCAAGCAGCAAGAGAGAGATTCAGAATGGATTTAATATACAGATTTGTGCTAAAAACAATGATGGCATATTTCCTTTGGGCTGATTAGACTAGAAAGGGTTCACATAGCAAGACAGACACTTACGAGATTGAGTCTGTCAGATTCCAAGTGACTGGAACATCTGTAGAGTCTCAATATCAACTCAGCATCTTATAGTATCAAGTAATATTCTTAAATTGTATTTTATACAACTCAGATAATAACAAAGACATAAATGGCAACACTTTTTCAAAAATAAGTGGTTAAGTTGCCTCCCAAAATAAGCATGGGCAGGCACAAAACTGTAATTGTGCATATAATGCATTTGATTGCAGGCACAAAATGGGGAGATGAGTGTACGGCTAACAATTTTGTCCATGGATGTAGTTTTAAGTGAATTTTTTGCAAATTGTCCCTAAGTATGAAGTGCCTGAACCAAAAGTCCTTCGTTATTAATGAAAAGGCTCCAGTGGACTTTGGATCAGGTTCTCAGGGTTTTAAAAACTATTCACATTGATTGTTGAAAGGAAGATGGATGCATGCATTCATGTCTTTCACCCTTGGAAGACCCATTAAAAGGCAAATTTATATATGTGGTCACAATAAACTCAATCCTGTTTCCAGTAAAGTCACGAGCAAAATTCACATTGACTTCAGTGGAAATGAAAACAGGTTCACTGATTGCAGTTAAATTCCATTAAATCATCTGTCAAAGGGTCAGCTAGTTTGTTTGAATACTAACCTGTTTTTTACCCAATTCTGTACACATCAAAGAAGCATGAGGTCCATTTTCCATAGGAATAATCCTTCTCTCGGCTCCTTTAAGGATAAGTAGTTAAAGATCATTGCCAGAGCACCACAGATACTGGTGATAGGAACACCATATAAAGAAAAACAATATTTCATGTAGTTAAATGATGGGGTCATTTCATGGGAAGGTCACTGTAAACTGGAAATCTAAGTATTAAAATGAAGGAAAATGTGGCACCCTTCATGCTCGTTTAAATTACAGGCTTTCTTTGATCTTTGTTTATGGCTTTGATTGTCTTCCCACCAAACAGATCATTGCATAACATGCACAGCATTCAGAATTAATAAATTAGTGTGAAAGATGAGCCAGCAGCATCAAACTTCTATGTCTTTGATGCTGGATTTGTGTTTCAAAGTCCATTGTTGGTGTGTTGTTACTGTCCCCCCCCCCCTGCCCCAGCTTCTTCCCACGATGCATTTTCTTTTTCAATTTCAAGGAGAGAAGGGCCCATCTCAAAACCATACATCTGAATACCACAAAACTTTTCAAAGGCTCAAGTTCTGAACTGAGTTTTGGGGGCTGAAATTTGCACCGAGCTGCTGTGGAACTGGCTGACCCAACAGCCTGGATTCAAACATTACCCAAACCTTTAGGTGTTGGTGGATTAGAAACCCAGATATGGATTTGAATTGTGCAGCTCATGCCCACATGTAAGTTCAAAACACGCTGAGAGTGATGACCTCTGGCTGCTTAAAATGAATGACCATTAGATGTAACATTTACATGAACATTTGATAAAACACCTTTCATTTCATAGACCTGAAATTTTGACCAATGAGAATATGAGTGCATCTCAGTGTTTTACTTTGGGGCTGCCCAAAAATGATAAGATGAAAATTTAGAAAAGGATAAGCTTGCTCTTTATGGAATATTTTTTTTGCTGTGATCCAGATTTGTATGATTTGTATAATTATGATATAGCTATCATAGCAAATTAGGTCACTTACAGACAAGGTCCTGGTCCAGAAAAGCTGTGATCTCTGTCTATTACGTGTGATCAGGACTCCCTCAAGGGTTGGCCCCATCAACTATATAGCCTAGTAAAGAGGAATGTTTGTCTTGAAGTTAGGCTACTGGACTGGGGATGAGGATAACTTGGGTTCCCTTGCCATAGACTTCCCATGTTATCTTGGGTAAGTCACTTTATTATTCTGTGCCTCTGTTCCTCATCTGTTCCTCATCTGGGGATAATACTTTCTTACTTTACTGGAGTGTTGCGAGGATAAGGATCCACTATGAGGTGCTCAGAGTGTACAGTGGTGGGAGTTGTAAATGTAACTAGACACTACGTCTGAGCTGAAAAAGTTGTCCTTTATCTCAGGTAGTTCAGACCTGTGGTTTTGATGTTTAAGGTAGCAGGTAACAACCAATGTATGTACATGTGGCTATGGTTTGTTATGCTTACAATGTAATTAAAGATTATATTTTCAAAGAAGCCAAAGGGAGTTAGGCATCCAACTCCTACTGAATTTCATTAGGATTTGTAGGTCTAACTCTCTTTGAAAATACCACCTAGTAGGTCATGAAAATCGTAGCCAATATGTCATCAGTCACAAAATTTACTTGCTCACCTTTTACCATGATGATTATGTAAGTGAAATTCTGTTTGCCCATCAATTACCAAAATAAATCACCATGATTTAGTGAATCAGAAGAATTACACAGGGCTACTAATCAGAGGATCTGGCATGTTCAGTATTTTTATGGGTCCTCTCCAAAGAATCCATATATGCTTCAAGACCTGGAATAGATTATTTAGAGATGGGCACTTTCCTTCAGGATGAAAATTGAATGTGTACTCTGAGATGACGCTGGGGCATTGTGTAGCTGTTGAGATATAATTGAGGTCTGGTACTTTATCACTTGTGGTGATTAAAGATCTTTTTTAAATACAGAGGTGTTAAGTCTGGTGTCCTGTTCAAATTCCAGGTAAGGTTGCCTATACTCCAATATGTCCGTTAGTCTATAAGGTGCCACAGGACTCGTTGCCACTTTTTACAGATCCAGACTAACACAGCTACCCCTCTGATACTTGTCTATAGTAGTTGCCTTTGAAAAGTCATCATTTGTCCACAGTTATCACGCAGTGGTATCCAGGACAGAGCAGATATAATTTCTGTTCTAGGGAAATGATTGTGTTATTTTAGATATTGCTGATTGATAGACTGACATTTCAAGATGACCATTTTATATCATAGAATCATAGAATATCAGGGTTGGCAGGGACCTTAGGAGGACATCTAGTCCAACCCCCTGCTCAAAGCAGGACCAATCCCCAATTTTTGCCCCAGATCCCTAAATAGCTCCCTCAAGGATTGAACTCACAACCCTGGGTTTAGCAGGCCAATGCTCAAACCAGTGAGCTATCTTTCCCTCCCTCATATATCCTCCTCATGTTGTTTTAGTTGGTTACAATATTCTACATTTCCTTCCTTTCAGTGTTATGTAGTAAAGTGCACTGCCCTAGTTTTTTTCAGCAAAAAGAAGAGGAGTACTTGTGGCACCTTAGAGACTAACAAATTTATTTGACCATAAACTTTCATGGGCTAAAACCCACTTCATCGGATGCATGCTGTCAAGGTTCCTCCCCCACTCTGAACTCTAGGGTACAGATGTGGGGACCTGCATGAAAAACCTCCTAAGCTTATCTTTACCAGCTTAGGTCAAAAACTTCCCCAAGGTACAAAATATTCCCCCCGTTGTCCTTGGACTGGCCGCTACCACCACCAAACTAATACTGGTTACTGGGGAAGAGCTGTTTGGACGCGTCTTTCCCCCCAAAATACTTCCCAAAACCCTGCACCCCACTTCCTGGACAAGGTTTGGTAAAAAGCCTCACCAATTTGCCTAGGTGACTACAGACCCAGACCCTTGGATCTTAAGAACAATGAACAATCCTCCCAACACTTGCACCCCCACTTTCCTGGGAAATGTTGGATAAAAAGCCTCACCAATTTGCATACGTGACCACAGACCCAAACCCTTGGATCTGAGAAGAATGAAAAAGCATTCAGTTTTTTACAAGAAGACTTTTAATAAAAAAAATAGAAGTAAATAGAAATAAAGAAATCCCCCCTGTAAAATCAGGATGGTAGATATCTTACAGGGTAATTAGATTCAAAACATAGAGAACCCCTCTAGGCAAAACCTTAAGTTACAAAAAAGGTACACAGACAGAAATAGTTATTCTATTCAGCACAATTCTTTTCTCAGCCATTTAAAGAAATCATAATCTAACACATACCTAGCTAGATTACTTACTAAAAGTTCTAAGACTCCATTCCTGGTCTATCCCTGGCAAAGACCAGCATACAGACAGACACAGACCCTTTGTTTTTCTCCCTCCTCCCAGCTTTTGAAAGTATCTTGTCTCCTCATTGGTCATTTTGGTCAGGTGCCAGCGAGGTTACCTTTAGCTTCTTAACCCTTTACAGGTGAGAGGAGCTTTCCCCTGGCCAGGAGGGATTTCAAAGGGTTTTACCCTCCCTTTATATTTATGACACATGCAGTGGAAAATACAGTAGGAAGATTTTATATATATATATATATATATATATATATATATATATATATATATATACACATATATATATATACACACACACAGAGAACATGAAACAATGGATGTTATCATACACACTATAACGAGAGTGATCAGTTAAGGTGAGCTATTACCAGCAGGAGAAAAAAAAACTTCTGTAGTGATGATCAAGATGGACCATTTCCAGCAGTTGATGAGAACGTATGAAGAACAGTAGGGGGGGGGAAATAAGCATGGGGAAATAGTTTTACTTTGTGTAATGACCCATCCACTCCCAGTCTTTATTCAAGCCTAATTTAATGGTGTGCAGTTTGCAAATTAATTCCAATTCAGCAGTTTCTCGTTGGAGTCTGTTTTTGAAGTTTGTTGTTGTTGTCATATTGCAACTTTTAGGTCTGTAATCGAGTGACCAGGGAGATTGAAGTGTTCTTGGACTGGGTTTTGAACGTTATAATTCTTGAGGTCTGATTTGTGTCCATTTATTCTTTTACATAGAGACTGTCCAGTTTGGCCAACGTACATGGCAGAGGGGCATTGCTGGCACATGATGGCATATGTCACATTGGTAGATGTGCAGGTGAACGAGCCTCTGGTAGTGTGGCTGAAGTTATTAGGCTCTATGATGGTGTCCCCTGAATAGATATGTGGACACAGTTGGCAACAGGCTTTGTTGCAAGGATAGGTTCCTGGGTTAGTGTTTTTGTTGTGTGGTGTTGCTGGTGAGTATTTGCTTCAGATTGGTGGGCTGCCTGTAAGCAAGGACTGGCCTGTCTCCCAAGATCTGTGAGAGTGGGGGATTGTCCTTCAGGATAGGTTGTAGATCCTTGATGATGCACTAGAGAGGTTTTAGTTGGGGGCTGAAGGTGATGGCTAGTGGTGTTCTGTTACTTTCTTTGTTGGGCCTGTTCTGTAGTAGGTGACTTCTGGGTACCCTCTTGGCTCTGTCAATCTGTTTCTTCATTTCAGCAGGTGGGTATTGTAGTTGTAAGAACGCTTGATAGAGATCTTGCAGGTGTTTGTCTCTGTCTGAGGGGTTGGAGCAAATGCGGTTGTATCGCAGAGCTTGGCTGTAAACAATGGATCATATGATGTGGTCCGTATGAAAGCTGGAGGCATGTAGGTAGGAACAGCGGTCAGTAGGTTTCCAGTATAGGGTGATGTTTATGTGACCATTGCTTATGAGCACTGTAGTGTCCAGGAAGTGGATCTGTTGTGTGGACTGGTCCAGGCTGAGGTTGATGGTGGGATGGAAATTGTTGAAATCATGGTGGAATTCCTCAAGGGCTTCTTTTCCATGGGTCCAGATGATGACGATGTAATCAGTGTAACGCAAGTAGAGTAGGGGCGTTAGGGGACGAGAGCTGAGGAAGCGTTGTTCTAAGTCAGCCATAAAAATGTTGGTGTACTGTGGGGCCCTGCAGGTTCCCATAGCAGTGCTGCTGACTTGAAGGTATACGTTGTCCAAAAATGTGAAATAGTTGTGGGTGAGGACAAAGTCACAAAGTTCAGCTACCATGTTTGCCATGACATTATCGGGGATACTGTTCTTGACGGCTTGTAGTCCATCTTTGTGTGGAATGTTGGTGTAGAGGGCTTCTACATCCATAGTGGCCAGGATGGTGTTTTCTGGAAGATCACCAATGGACTGTAGTTTCCTCGGGAAGTAAGTGGTGTCTCAAAGATAGCTAGGAGTGCTGGTAGCATAGGGCCTGAGGAGAGAGTCTACATAGCCAGACAATCCTGCTGTTAGGGTGCCAATGCCTGAGATGTTGGGGCATCCAGGATTTCCAGGTTTATGGATCTTGGGTAGCAGATAGAATACCCCTGGTCGGGGTTCTAGGGGTGTATCTGTGCAGATTTGTTCTTGTGCTTTTTCAGGGAGTTTCTTGAGCAGATGGTGTAGTTTCTTTTGGTAATCCTTAGTGGGATCAGAGGGTAATGGCTTGTAGAATGTGGTGTTAGAGAGCTGCCTAGCAGCCTCTCATTCATATTCCGACCTATTCATGATGATGACAGCACCTCCTTTGTCAGCCTTTTTGATTATGTTGTCAGAGTTCTTCCTGAGGCTGTGGATGGCATTGTGTTCTGCACGGCTGAGGTTATGGGGCAAGTGATGCTGCTTTTCCACAATTTCAGCCATTGTTTCTTTCTCCAAATGATTGTCTCAGTAAGGTTCCAATATACAATAATATCCTTTACCTACTTCAAAGGATTGTTGCATGGCTTACTTTGTTAATATTTGTAATATTTTAAGATCTTCTAGTGGTGGGGCAATAGAAATGCAAAATATTGTTGGGATTATTTTTAGTATTATTGATTATATAGTGCCCTGGGCTAATGTAATCATTAACCTTTAAGCAGTTTAGTTAATCGGCTAATTTCCGCACTGAAATAAATGTTAGGATAAGTGACATTTTGGGTGTAAGTTAGTCAGTGGTAGAGCTGGTTAAATAACATTCAATGAATAATATATGTGATCATTTCTGAATGTATTATTCAGTGAATTTTCTATTTGTGGCAATTTCCTCTAAAGGAATTGAATTCCTAGGATTGAAAGGGGGGCGTGGCTGGGAAAAAAAGAGCAGTGGCTGGTCAAAAAGTAGGAAATTTAAAGGGGAAAGTCTAAAGTCTTTAAAGTCCCACTAAAACAGTTCTTTGATTTGAAAGCCGTTGAGACTAATGAACACAAGGACATAAGAAGAACCTGTACCTATCACGTTGACTAATATTATCTCATTGTTTACTTGTTCTCGCCTGTCTGTGTATATCCCTGTGATCTTGTCTTATATAGAGATTGCAAGCTCCTTCAGACAGGAAGTTTTTCTTTTTGTTCTGTGTTTGTACAACATCTAGCATAATGTGGTCCTGGTCCATCACTAGGGCTCCTAGGCACTACAGTAATACAAATAAATACAGAAATAATAATTAATAATAAGACAAAGCAAATTCCCGCCGCACACCCACTTTAGCATACACCTGTACAATTTAAGCGCTACCAGTACTTACATAGCCCTGACACAGGCCCCCAGTATTGGCATTAAACCTTTTGGGTCAAGCAGTGTTTAACCACTGGAATATATGTTAAATACTATGATCCTGACACCCTTTAATAGTACAGAAATGAAGCATATGGGCCAAGACTTTCAAAAATGGGAGCCTAAAGCTATAGTCACAGCCTGGGATTTTCAAAGGAACCTAAAGGAAATAGGCACCCTGATATCATTGAATTTCAGTGGTATTTGGGTGCTTAACTCACTAAATGTCCTTTGACAAAACTATCCACAGTCCAAATGTAGGTACCAATAAAAGTGTCCTTTTCAGAAATGATGAGCACCTAGCAGATTCCATTGACTTTAGTAGGTGCTGCTGGATGCTCAGGCCACATAGGCAGGTGCCTAAATATGCAAGTCAATGAGATCTAGGTGTCTAACTCCTCTTTGAAAATCCCAACCTTATTGTAGTTTTTAATATTTTCTGATAGACATCAAAAATGTCACTCCTCTATGGAATCCATGGGCTGGTGATGGACTATCTTTATGAATCCTTGTGGGGTTCCTTAGTGGGATGGTCCGAGCAACTGAAAGAATGACCTGATTTCTCATTGTCCTTAAGTTCCACTGGGTTTTGGTACGGTGTGACAGTGAGCAGCTTTCTTACTGGCCTTTGCAGACTGCAGTGCTAATTCAGCATTTCCATTGTTCTGGCCCACTTGTGAATTTACATGCACCCTGTCTGAACATTCTTGCACTGACAAATTCCAGTTTGGATTCATCCCCATGAACTTCTGAATTTGTCCCCATATCTGAAAATATTAGAATAAGGAACTTAACAGTACACATCTATAGTTCTGACTCTGTGCTAGTGGCTGGGAGTCAGCCTAACTTTGATACCCAAAAAAAATACTGGAACAAATTACTAAACAATGCATTTGTAAACACCTAGAGCATAATAGGATTATAAGGAATAGCCAGCATGGATTTGTCAAGAACAAATCATGCCAAACCAACCTAATCTCCTTTGACAGGGTTATTGACGTGGTGAATGAGGGGAAGCAGTAGTAGATATGTCTTGATTTGTTTAAGTCTTTTTATCACATTCCCACATGACATTATCATAAGCAAACTATGGAAATGTGGTCTAGATAAAATTACTATAAGGTGGGTACACAAGTAGCTGAAAGATCATAGTTAAAGAGTACAGGTTTTGGAGTGGTAGCCGTGTCAGTCTGAATCAGCAAAAAGAATGAGGAGGCCCGATGAAGTGGGTTTTAGCCCACGAAAGCTTATGGTCAAATAAATGTGTTAGTCTCTAAAGTACCACAAGTACTCCTTGTTCTTTTTACCTAAAGAGTAGTTATTAATGGTTTGTTGTCAAAGTGGGAGGACATACATAGTGGACTCCTATAGGGGTCAGTCTCTAGGTCTTGTACTAGTCAATATTTTCATTAATGACTTGGATAATGGAGTGTGCTTCAAAAATTTGTGGATGATATTACACTGGGAGGGGTTGCAAGCACTTTGGAGGCCAGGCTTAGAATTCAGAATTATCTTGACAAATTAGAGAATTGGTCTGAAATCACCAGGCTGAACAAGTGGAAAGTACTTCACTTAAGAAGGAAAAATCAAATGCACAGCTACAAAATGGAGAATACTGGGTAGGTGGTAGTATTCCTGTAGAGGATCTGGGGATTATAGTGGATCATAAATTGAATAAATCAACAATGTGATTCATTTGTGAAAGTGTCTAATATAATTCTGGGATGTATTAGAAGGAATACCGTACATAAGACACAGAAGATAACTGTCCTGCTCAACCTGGCACTGGTGAAGATTTAGCTGGAGTACTGTGTCCAGTTCTGGGAGTCACATTTTAGGAAAGATGTGGACAAATTGGAGAGAGTCCAGAGGTGAGCAACAAAAATGATAAAAGCTTTAGAAAAGCTGACCTATGAGGAAAGGTTAAAAAACTGGACATGTTTAGTCTTGAGAAAAGAATACTGAGGGGGGACCAGATAACTCCTCAAATATGTTAAAGGCCTGTTACAAAGAAGATGATGAACAATTGTTCTTCATGTTCACTGAAGGTAAGACAAGAAATAATGGGCTTAATCTTCAGCAAAGGAGCTTTAGATTAGATATTAGGACAAACTTTTTTACTATAAGGGTAGTTATGCTCTGGCATAGTCTTCCAATGGAGGAAATGGAATGATCATCACTGGAAGTTTTTTAAGAGCATGTCAAACAAACACCTCTCAGGGATGGTCTAGGTTTACTTGGTATTGCCTAAGCACAGGTGTTCATGAACTCTTGAGATTCCTTCCGGCCCTTCATATGGTTGTATGATTCTATGAGAGGTTAGGGCAAAAATAGAGGTTCATGAAACCATCTGTACTTTAGTCCACCAAACCAAACCTGGATCTGGCCCAGCAGCTAGAAGATACCACAATGTCATGACACTGCACAAGACATTGCAGTGTAAACATCACACTACTTGGGATAGGAGCACCAGATGGTTCCTTGTTGCTGGCCACAAAGAGTAGGGCTGTCTGCTGTTGAAACATTTTTTTGGAGGGAGGTATGGGTTTTCAGCTTAAAAAAAAAAAGTTTTCACAGAAAATGCTTTCCTCTTAAATTGTTGATTGTTTTTGTTGGAAAGCCAAAAACCTTGGACAGTGACGCTTCAGCTGAAAACTTTCAATTGTTATATTGTCAACAAAGTCAAAATTTTCCAGTGGAAAATTTGACTAAAGTGATTTTTTTAATTGACATTTTCCATGGAAAAAACCTGACCAGCTCAACAGAAGGACCCTGCATTCTGTGAGACCATCACCACAGCATAGACAAGAGAAGGCTGGCTCAGGGTTCTATACGTTAACCAAACTGTGTCCAAAGCAGAACCCAAACCCACAAGTTGTTGGGATTTTTCCACGCTCATCCACTCTCACAGTTTTCAGAGTAGCAGCCGTGTTAGTCTGTATTCGCAAAAAGAAAAGGAGTACTTGTGGCACCTTAGAGACTAACAAATTTATTTGAGCATAAGCTTTTGTGAGCTACAGCTCACTTCATCGGATGCATGCAGTGGAAAATACAGTGGGGAGATTTTATATACACAGAGAACATGAAACAATGGGTGTTATCATACACACTGTAAAGAGAGTGATCACTTAAGATGAGCTATTACCAGCAGGAGAGCCGGGGGGGACCTTTTGTAGTGATAATCAAGGTGGGTCAGTTCCAGCAGTTGACAAGAACGTCTGAGGAACGGTGCGGGGAGGGAATAAACATGGGGAAAGAGTTTTACTTTGTGTAATGACCCATCCACTCCCAGTCTCTATTCAAGCCTAAGTTAATTGTATCCAGTTTGCAAATTAATTCCAATTCAGCAGTCTCTCATTGGAGTCTGTTTTTTGAAGATTTTTTGTTGAAGAATTACAACTTTTAGGTCTGTAATCGAGTGACCAGAGAGATGGAAGTGTTCTCCAACTGGTTTTTGAATGTTATAATTCTTGACATCTGATTTGTGTCCATTTATTCTTTTACGTAGAGACTGTCCAGTTTGACCAATGTACATGGCAGAGGGGCACTGCTGGCACATTATGGCATATATCATATCGGTAAAGTTTTCTGTCAAAAAATGGACAAAAGAAATGTGGTAATTTACTGAATCCAATATATATTTTTTACTAAAGCTCTAGAAACAGCTCATGCAACTGTTTTAGGGACAATTTGTGACACTTTCAGCCATAGCTCAGTGATCTTAGTCTCCTCTGAGAAATAGAATTGGGACTGGATAGTACTAATAGAATGAACAAACTCCAGGATCAACTTAGGTGCTGCAAGATACAGTCTTGATGATTCACGGGTGACAATCTTCTACCTGAATAAATCATTTAACCCAGGATCCAATCTGGTGTTGAAGTGCCATCTTTCCAATAAGACATAATACTAAGTCCCTGAACATCTGTAGTTTTTGAAGCTTGGCTTTAGAAAAACTAGGGCTTTTTTTTGTTGATGTTGTTGTTGTTGCAAGAGTAGTCACGGTACTAGGTTCAAATTCCACACTGAAATTACTATACAGTCTTCTTCCTAAATCCAAAGTGCAGATTCAGTTGGATGTGGTGGTATTCTTCTTCACTTCATCTCCTCACAGTCATACAAATTGCAGTGAGCGGTTAAAAAGCTCCATTGTTCCACCCCAGATACCATCTTGTCTGTGCTTGAATGCTGAGTATGGTGGTTCTTGTAGATTCTAGACCCTCTGGTGAGGTAAACGTGCCATGGAGTTTAATGGGAGTATTGCAAGTGAAGCACTGCAGAAATGGGGCAGTGTTTATAGAGTACTACATGATCCTTTGAGATGAAAGATTCATTATCTTCCTCTATCAGTGCGTGTGGGTGCGTAGTAAAACATTATGATAAATTGCTGCTGCTCCTTGTGCAGTAATCCACCTTTTGCAGTACGTATTCTAGCATTTTGAGCAACCTAAAAAACTTCTGTTTAAATCGCCTGCAGGAGAAATGGGAAGTTTAAGGTCTGATATTTCATGATCCATTAGTGCTGACAAATAGCACCTGCTTCTCTTCTAGAAGGGAGTGAAATATCAGAGTATAAAGTTATAATATTTGTAAATGTTAAAAAGCTATCTGAGATCATTTCCAAGGATGTTTTACATTAGTTATGTTTTTCCTTTCTCTATGTGGTGCATACAATTGGATTGCGAGAATTAAGGGAGCCTGGCTTTGCAGGTGGAGTAGTAATCTACAAGCATCCCATCCTAGCCACACTTCCCATCTCTCCTCAGCACTGAAAGACTTTTGGAAACTCCAGCCTGCCTTATAGTTTGGGCTGAAAGGAAATGCAATCCTTTTCCTCTTCAAAGCAATGAGAAAGAAAAGCCTTTAAACTAATTGGCCATCAAAACAGTCTCAACACAAACATGTCCTTTAAATTGTAACAGGATTACACTGACAGTAGCCCTATTGTCTCTCTGAGGAACAGACCTCGCTAGGGTTGCCAATTTTCTAATTTCTGAAAACTGGACACCCATTCCCGATCTCTTCCTCCTGAGGCCCCCTCCCCTGCTTTGCCCCTTCCCTTAAGGCACTGCCCCTGCTCTGCCTCTTTCCTCGAGGCCCAGTCACTGCTCACTTCTCTACCCCCACCCGCCACTTGCTGCTCTCCTCCCTCCCCCTTCCTCATCACTCGATCCTCTCCATGTCCCTCCCCAAACAGCTGGGCTCCCTCTACTCTGGGGCTAGGTTGGGAGTTTGTAGCCTAATGCAGAGCCTGCTGCCTGCCTGCCCACAAGATGCAGGTAGGAAGCAGCCCCGACTGACCAGGGGATGGTGCGGGTTGATGATCCAGCACACCCCTCCTGTGGTAACCGGACTTTTGATGTCCAGTCAGTACATCTGACTGGACACTGCCAGGTCCCTTTTTTGACTAGACTTTCTGGCTGAAAACTGGACACCTGGGAACCCCAACATCCCTCTGTCAATCAATCCACTGGGCAGTTCAGCCAATCCCAGTCCCTTGCTGATAGCTTGCACTTCCTCTTACATTCTCCAGTCTAGTTTCCTGGGAGACTAAAAGACTCCAGCTGTTTGGTGGCCCTGCAGGTAAATACTTGCCTTCCTGCAGAAATATCTTGGCCTGTAGCCCTGAGACTTTCTAACTCTGTCACTTTCCAGTCCATTCTGGGACCTGTCCTCATTCCTTTATTTAAAATTGCCTGTTTCTAAAAAAAATCTGTAAACACATGCAGAATACCCAGTGGGGTTGTGCAGGATAAAGAGCCTAGTAGCATGAGTTTGTGATGTCTCACTGAGCAGGCTGGTGATGAGGTGTATAAACTCCATACTGGTCTGGAAGGTGTTAACTTGCAGCCAGAGGTCCTGTTAGCTCCTCCCGAGGTGCCCCTGTACTGGTTGATAGGCCAGGGTGCAGAGGAAGCGGAGGCACCACAGTTGGGAGAGGATGGGGAGAAGAGCATATAGGCTTCTTCATGGGCAAGCTGGAAGCCTGACTCGAGATGGGTTCTGATGAACTGCAGCCTGCCTGAACCCCTGACTACAGAGCCATGAAGCTGATCAAGGCACAGAAGTCTGTGGTTCGATTGGAGGATGGTCTAGAACAGCTGAGGCATGGCTGCAACAAGGTAGTTATCAGCTGAGCCCAGCCAGGTGGAAGATTTGGGTTTATATATATAATAATTTTGTTAGATGTTGTGTGATACAGCAGGGTCAGAGGGCCACAGGAGAGTGACCGATAGGAGGTATATAAACCAGAGGATGATCAGCACCTTATTCCCTGTAGACTAAGGAGAGGTTACTACAGGTTAATTAGAGCACCTGGGGCCAAGTAAGGCCCCACCTGAGACCTAATAAAGACTCCTGCTTCAGTCAGACAGGAGGAGGGAAGGAGAGCTGACTGTAGTTTGGAGGCATACTGGTGTTGACCAGAGGATTTGAGTACCAAGGAAGGGGAGACCCTGCCCCAAGCAGGGCAGAGGGACACTCCCTGCACAGAGGACCAAGAGAAACCCTGCCACTGGGGATAGAGGGTAAGAAGCCTGTGAAGCCGAAGGGGCTGGGACTAGAGTAGGGGGCAAACCTGGGTCCCTTCCCCGCTCCTCTTCTCTCCCCCTCAAGGGCACTTTGGAGACCAACAACAGGGGCAGGGCAGCGCCCTGACCCACCACACCAAGGAAAAGCATTGGGACCCACCACAATAGCATTGGCCATTTGCCACAGTTGATAAAGGACTCAGGCTCTGCCCAGGGTTGGACTCTGTAAAGTGGTCTGGCTGGAGGTCCAGCTCTCTCCTACAGCGGGCGCAGGCCAGGCCGACGAAGGGTTGGGGGGGAAGGGGGGAAACTGGGACAGAGTTTCTGTAGCGCTACCTCTGGCCACAAGGGGATGTGCTGGAGTGACAAATTGGCTACAAGGCCCTCCCAGATGAGTCCTGAGTCCTACTGGATGTTGGGAGTCTGATCTAATAGATTGCTAGACCGTTCACACCTTGCTGAAAATGCAGCCTGGCTTCCTAGGGTATATTTACTTGTGTGTTTTTTGTGGTAGTTTTTAAAATTCAAAATGATCAGACTTTCAATCCTAGAGAAAGGAACTTGAATAGAGGAGAAGCTTGCTGAAACCCAGGATTAAAGAAATCTTTTGTGAAGGGCCACTAATCATTCGCTTATGTGATAGTGTCCCTTAAGGTTAAATATACTTGCATAATTTTATTGCAGCCATTAATCCGCATAATCTGTTGTTGAGGTATCAGGTACAGAAACTCTATTGGTGAATGAAGTAAACAACATGCCAGTCAGCATACAGAGAGTGTGATTTTTCTAGGGGTATGTCTACACTACGGAATTAGGTCGAATTTATAGAAGTCGTTTTTTAGAAATCGGTTTTATATATTTGAGTGTGTGTGTCCCCACAGAAAATGCTCTAAGTGCATTAACTCGGCGGAGTACTTCCAAAGTACCGAGGCAAGCGTCGACTTCCGGACTGTTGCACTGTGGGTAGCTATCCCACAGTTCCCGCAGTCTCCGCTGCCCATTGGAATTCTGGGTTGAGATCCCAATGCCTGATGGGGCTAAAACATTGTCGCGGGTGGTTCTGGGTACATGTCATCAGGCCCCTCCCTCCCTCACTCCCTCTGTGAAAGCAAGGGCAGACAATCGTTTCGCGCCTTTTTTCCTGAGTTACCTGTGCAGACGCCATACCACAGCAAGCATGGAGCCCGCTCAGGTAACCGTCACCGTATGTCTCCTGGGTGCTGGCAGATGCGGTACTGCATTGCTACACAGTAGCAGCAACTCATTGCCTTCTGGCAGCAGACGGTGCAATATGACTGGTAGCCGTCATCGTCATGTCCAAGGTGCTCCTGGCCACGTCGGCCAGGAGCGCCTGGGCAGACATGGGCGCAGGGACTAAATTTGGAGTGACTTGACCAGGTCATTCTCTTTAGTCCTGCAGTCAGTCCTATTGAACCGTCTTATGGTAAGCAGGCAGGCAATACGGATTGCTAGCAGTCCTATTGCATCATCTTCTGCTGGGCAGCCATGAAATGTGGATGGCATGCAGTTCTTCTGCACCGTCTGCTGCCAGCCAAACATGTAAAAGGTAGATGGAGTGGATCAAAACGAGAAATAGACCAGATTTGTTTTGTACTCATTTGCTTCCCCCCCCTCCCCCGTCTAGGGGACTCATTCCTCTAGGTCACACTGCAGTCACTCACAGAGAAGGTGCAGCAAGGTAAATCTAGCCATGTATCAGTCAGAGGCCAGACTAACCTTATTCCAATAAGAACAATAACTTAGGTGCACCATTTCTTATTGGAACCCTCCGTGAAGTCCTGCCTGAAATACTCCTTGATGTAAAGCCACCCCCTTTGTTGATTTTAGCTCCCTGAAGCCAAACCTGTAAGCCATGTCGTCAGTCGCCCCTCCCTCCGTCAGAGCAATGGCAGACAATCGTTCCGCGCCTTTTTCCTGTGCGGACGCCATACCAAGGCAAGCATGGAGGCCGCTCAGCTCACTTTGGCAATTAGGAGCACATTAAACACCACACTCATTATCCAGCAGTATATGAGCACCAGAACCTGGCAGAGCAATACCAGGCGAGGAGGTGACGTCAGTGCGGTCACGTGAGTGATCAGGACATGGACACAGATTTCTCTGAAAGCATGGGCCCTGCCGATGCATGCATCATGGTGCTAATGGGGCAGGTTCATGCTGTGGAACACCGATTCTGGGCTCGGGAAACAAGCACAGACTGGTGCGACCGCATAGTGTTGCAGGTCTGGGACGATTCCCAGTGGCTGCGAAACTTTCGCATGCGTAAGGGCACTGTCATGGAACTTTGTGACTTGCTTTCCCCTGCCCTGAAGTGCATGAATACCAAGATGAGAGCAGCCCTCACAGCTGAGAAGCGAGTGACGATAGCCCTGTGGAAGCTTGCAACGCCAGACAGCTACCGGTCAGTTGGGAATCAATTTGGAGTGGGCAAATCTACTGTTGGGGCTGCTGTGATGCAAGTAGCCCACGCAATCTAAGATCTGCTGATATCAAGGTTAGTGACCCTGTGAAATGTGCAGGTCATAGTGGATGGCTTTGCTGCAATGGGATTCCCTAACTGCGGTGGGGCCATAGACGGAACCCATATCCCTATCTTGGCACCGGAGCACCAAGCTGGCGAGTACATAAACCACAAGGGGTACTTTTCAGTAGTGCTGCAAGCTCTGGTGGATCACAAGGGACGTTTCACCAAAATCAACGTGGGATGGCCGGGAAAGATACATGACACTCGCATCTTCAGGAACTCTGGTCTGTTTCAAAAGCTGCAGGAAGGGACTTTATTCCCAGAACAGAAAATAACTGTTGGGGACGTTGAAATACCTATAATTATCCTTGGGGACCCAGCCTGCCCCTTAATGCCATGGCTCATGAAGCCAAACACAGGAAGCCTGGACAGTAGTCAGGAGCTGTTCAACTACAGACTGAGCAAGTGCAGAATGGTGGTAGAATGTGCATTTGGACGTTTAAAGGCGCGCTGGCACAGTTTACTGACTCACTTAGACCTCAGCAAAACCAATATTCCCACTGTTATTACTGCTTGCTGTGTGCTCCACAATATCTGTGAGAGTAAGGGGGAGACGTTTATGGTGGGGTGGGAGGTTGAGGCAAATCTCCTGGCTGCTGGTTACGCACAGCCAGACACCAGGGCGGTTAGAAGAGCACAGGAGGGCACGGTGCGCATCAGAGAAGCTTTGAAAACCAGTTTCATGACTGGCCAGGCTATGGTGTGAAAGTTCTGTTTGTTTCTCCTTGATGAAACCCCCCCACCCCTTGGTTCACTCTACTTCCCTGCAAGCTAACCACCCTCCCCTCCTCCCTTTAATCGTTGCTTGCAGAGGCAATAAAGTCATTGTTGCTTCACATTCATGCATTCTTTATTCATTCATCACACAAATAGGGGGATGACTACCAAGGTAGCCCAGGAGGGGTGGTGGAGGAGGGAAGGAAAATGCCACACAGCACTTTAAAAGTTTACAACTTTAAAATTTATTGAATGCCAGCCTTCTTTTTTTTGGGCAATCCTCTGTGGTGGGGTGGCTGGTTGGCCGGAGGCCCCCCCACCGGGTTCTTGGGCGTCTGGGTGAGGAGGCTATGGAACTTGGGGAGGAGGGCGGTTGGTTACACAGGGGCTGTAGTGGCAGTCTGTGCTCCAGCTGCCTTTGCTGCAGCTCAACCATACACTGGAGCATACTGGTTTGGTCCTCCAGCAGCCTCAGAATTGAATCCTGCCTCCTCTCATCACACTGCCGCCACATTTGAGCTTCAGCCCTGTCTTCAGCCCTCCACTTACTCTCTTCAGCCCGCCACCTCTCCTCCCGGTCATTTTGTGCTTTCCTGCACTCTGACATTATTTGCCTTCACACATTCATCTGTGCTCTGTCAGTTTGGGAGGACAGCATGAGCTCAGAGAACATTTCATCACGAGTGCGTTTTTTTTTCTTTCTAATCTTCACTAGTCTCTGGGAAGGAGAAGATCCTGTGATCATTGAAACACATGCAGCTGGTGGAGAATAAAAAAGGGACAGAAGTATTTAAAAAAACACATTTTATAAAACAGTGGCTACAGTCTTTCAGGGTAAACCTTGCTGTTAACATTACATACATAGCACATGTGCTTTCGTTACAAGGTTGCATTTTGCCTCTCCCCACTGTGTGGCTACCCCCTCAACCCTTCCCCCTCCCCGTGGCTAACAGCGGGGAACATTTCTGTTCAGCCGCAGGCAAACAGCTCAGCAGGAACGGGCTCCTCTGAATGTCCCCTGAAGAAAAGCACCCTATTTCAACCAGGAGACCATGAATGATATCTCACTCTCCTGAGGATAACACAGAGAGATAAAGAACGGATGTTGTTTGAACGCCAGCAAACATACACTGCAATGCTTTGTTGTACAATGATTCCCGAGTACGTGTTACTGGCCTGGAGTGGTAAAGTGTCCTACCATGAAGGACGCAATAAGGCTGCCCTCCCCAGAAACCTTTTGCAAAGGCTTTGGGAGTACATCCAGGAGAGCCGCGAATGCCAGGGCAAATTAATCCTTTCACATGCTTGCTTTTAAACCATGTATAGTATTTTAAAAGGTACACTCACCAGAGGTCCCTTCTCCGCCTGCGGGGTCCAGGAGGCAGCCTTGGGTGGGTTCGGGGGGTACTGGCTCAAGGTCCAGGGTGAGAAACAGTTCCTGGCTGTTGGGGAAAATCGGTTTCTCCGCTTGCTTGCTGTGAGCTATCTACAACCTCATCATCACCATCATCTTCTTCGTTCCCAAAACCTGCTTCTGTGTTGCCTCCATCTCCATTGAAGGAGTCAAACAACACGGCTGGGGTAGTGGTGGTTGAACCTCCTAAAATGGCATGCAACTCATCATAGAAGCGGCATGTTTGGGGCTCTGACCCGGAGCGGCCGTTCGCCTCTCTGGTTTTCTGGTAGGCTTGCCTCAACTCCTTAAGTTTCATGCGGCACTGCTTCGGATCCCTGTTATGGCCTCTGTCCTTCATGCCCTGGGAGATTTTGACAAAGGTTTTGGCATTTCGAAAACTGGAACGGAGTTCTGATAGCACGGATTCCTCTCCCCATAAAGCGATCAGATCCCGTACCTCCCATTCAGTCCATGCTGGAGCTCTTTTGCAATTCTGGGACTCCATCATGGTCACCTCTGCTGATGAGCTCTGCATGGTCACCTGCAGCTTGCCACGCTGGCCAAACAGGAAATGAGATTCAAAAGTTCGCAGTTCTTTTCCTGTCTACCTGGCCAGTGCATCTGAGTTGAGAGCGCTGTCCAGAGTGGTCACAATGGAGCACTCTGGGATAGCTCCCGGAGGCCAATACTTTCGAATTTTGTCCACAGTACCCCAAATTCGACCCGGCAAGGCCGATTTTAAGAGCTAATCCACTTGTCAGGGGTGGAGTACAGAAATTGATTTTAAGAGCCCTTTAAGTCGAAATAAAGGGCTTCATCGTGTGGACGGGTGCAAGTTTACATCGATTTAACGCTGCTAAATTCGACCTAAAGTCCTAGTGTAGACCAGGGCTAAGGCACCTAGAAGAGTTAGACACACAACTCACTTTGGAATTCAGTGGAATCTGGGTACTATAACTGGTAAAGAGAACAGATATTCCTAAAATAATTAATAACTATTAATTTCTACTCACCTTTAAAAAAATTAGAAATGCTATCCACCTCTATTTATTCCAAACTAGGATCCACCTAGAATGTAAAGACAATAAGAAAATGGCTCATATCATATGAGACACTTTGTCTAAGGGACATACATCAGCCAAGGTTGGAAATTTCACTCCCCAAGAATAAAAACTAAGGCTATGTGTGCAGCACAGCTTATGTTGGCAAAATTTATGTCGCTCAGGTGTGTGAATATTCTACCCCCCTGAGCAACGTAAGTTACATCAACATAAGCACTAGTGTGCACAGAGCTATGTTGGCAGGAGAGTTTCTCCCGCCAAGATAGCTTCACTGCTTGAGGAGGTGTTTTTTTACACTGACAGGAGAACTCTCTCCCATTGGCATAGAGCAGCTTCACCAGACATGCTGGAGTGGCGCAGCCGTACGTATAGTCATAGCCTAAGATGAGTAAATGAGATTACTGGTAATGACCTCTCACAATTTGCATATGGATAAAACATCCTTTTCTCTCCCAACCTAGCTTAAAAAAAAACCTCCAGAAAGTCACCAGAGCAGTGATGTCTTATACAAAGTGGCCCATCACACACTGAGAGGATCAAGAGATGCATGGGGAAGCTGCAAGTTAACCAAACCAGAAATAATGGTCTGTAAGACTGAAGGTAAAACAGGGCAAATTGCCTATTAACCCAAGAAATCAAACCTCACATTTCAACCCTAAATTATAAACTATACATTTGTTTCTCTTATAAATGAAATATACCATGATCATTTGTTTTGCCCCATCAATATGCCTTTCACCGCGAATTAGAAGCTGCATAATTTTGCCCAGTGTGTCAGAAAAATGCTCTCTCTATATATGTGAATAATGTCTCTCAAAGTATTTTAAGCCTTAAATAATGTGAAATGCTTACCCGCAATCAAATAATGTATGGAGTATATCCACACTGGACCAATTTTGTTTTGTTTTCTTGGTAAATGACTGTTGTACTTTAGAAACAATAGGTATTGTATAGTACAAAAAGGAAGGTTGAAAGATGTAATTCCCCTAGCCAGGGTATAACTTTTACTTACTTAAATAAATTGCTAAAAAAGGGGAAAATTCTAGTTAATAACATGGGCTAATACTGAAATACAATCCTTGAAATGAATCAAACATAAAATGCCTCTGATAAGAAAGGTTTCAGAGTAGCAGCCGTGTTAGCAAAAAGAAAAGGAGTACTTGTGGCACCTTAGAGACTACGCTCTAAGGTGCCACAAGTAATCCTTTTCTTTCTGATAAGAAAAGGGTTGAAGAAATTTGCCATCTACTGGATACGGGATGGAAGCAACAGAGGAACTGAAAGAGTACTCTCTTGGCAAATGGCCAATAAAAATCAGAACAGCCCCCACCAAAGATCCCTGGAATCAGGGTATATGAAACTGAAGTTTAGAGTTTACAGTTGTCTGAACCCATGAAGAAGCTGCAAATCCCCAGTGCAACTGAAGCCTGGACCAGCTGTGTGGAAAGGAATCTATCCACATCACAAGGTTAACAGGATAAGGAGTGGTGAGATTTCTTTTCAAAGATTCTATTTATTTAATATAAATAACTGTAGGTTATCTTGCTAAGTCTACACTCTCTGAGACCTCAAGTAAACATATTTTAGACTTTAACCAATGCTATATACATGCTCTCCTTTACAAATCCAAGCAAATTGGCCTAAGAGATTTAAACCGTATCTTTGAGCAATGGCTTTTAAGAGTCTGAATTTGTTACTTTTGGATCTATCCATTCAAATAGCAGGGACCACAATCTCAAAATTTATACTCCTTGGAGAATTCTGGAAGGGTAATAAATGTTAGGTACCAAAGAACTGATGATCATAAGTAAATGTAATAAGAAATGCTGGTGATCTGCATTATTTTGTAGCGTAAATACTGGGTTTTAACCCTAGTCTTTGACAATTGTTTTCAAGGCTTATTGGTGTGCACAGAACATACACCAATACTCAACCTACAACACTGGTTGAGATGACACTTAATTGGTGAATTGTTGATTGTATACTGAGGTGTTTCTAGGTGAGTTCATAAATTGTGATTGGTTAAGAATAACTAAGTGTCCTGATTTGAAGATAATATTCAAAGTTGATCTGACAAGAACCTACTGTTAAAATTAGTAAGCTAATGTTTCTTGGGCTCAGTTAAAAGGAGTTGTCCTATTAGATTCCATTCTATTTTGTTTACAACACACATCAAATAGGAAAAAATGGTTCGATTTCAGCTTTAAAATCTAACTGGCATTTTGGGGAATTAATGAAATTGACCCTCTTTCATGTACTGTGATGCCCCCCCCTTCTTTAGCAATATATGCTAATGTAAGGAGGAAACCTTTATTAAAACAAACCATTAATGCATATAAAATGTTGCAGTAAACATACCTAAAATAATTGAGGCATGGTTTATTTGTTTGACTCAGAATATTTATCATTGCTTAGCACATAGAGGGCACACTCGGGATCAGAACGTCTGAGGTAGGCGTTGTGTGAACATTTAAAGTCAGATTTAGTAGCATTTTAGTCCACAAGTAATCCCATAAAATTTAGTGGGTCCACTCATGGATTTAGGTACTATTCAGTGAAAGTATGGAGTATCAGGATCTTGGGTTACAATTAGGGTTAGGTTGAAGTCAATAAGGCTACTTGTGTGTGAGTAAGTGCTTACTGACGTGGTAAGGCTTGCATAGGCTAGCCCCTAGTAAGAGACCATCTGTGCCCTGATGAGCTTACAGTTTACATAGAAGACTCACAAAAATAACCATAAGAACCAAAGTAAGAGGGAAATCAAGGGTAAAACACAAGCTTTCACCACTTGAACTAAAGAAAGACCAATAGAATATATGAGAAACTCTTTCCACTGAGCTGGAAAATAATATACCCAAAGGTATTTTTAAAGAAATTTTTAACACTATGCCTTTGTCTTCATTTTCACACAGCAATACAGCCTCCCTTCAGTAAATGTTAAAATGAAATGTCAGCTGATTCAGGCTGTTCTTCACTTTATATTTGTTTATTATGTAATTTATTATAATTCCCCTGTTACCCTTTTTTCAAATAATTCCAACATATTGAGAGAAGATCAGTACTGTTTATAGTTCTTTTTGTTTGTTTGTTTTTGTTTCTGCGGCTCCCTCTCGTTTGATTACAAAACACATTTCTGACAGTGGTACTGTCTGACCTGCTTTGAAATGCTTTGTCATAAGCTAAGGGCAATCAAGTATTCTGTGGACATGTTCAGAAAATGTCCCAAAGGCATATTCAGGGTTAGACAGTGAAGATCAAACTTGTTTATATTACAATTTCATTTCCTAACCCCTTTGGCTTTGAAATAATAAATAACTAACCTCAGCTTGACATGATAGGTATTTGCATATCAGCCATTTCTTTATGGACAGTGCAGCTTTTGACAGACGCAATTGAGGAGCTACTATTCCTTATTAGCTTATTGTAACAAATTGAGAAAAGAAACCAAATATTATTCTTTGAAGAAAAACTGGAGCAGCACCAGTGGGGACTTGATTGCCTCCACAGGAAATATATATCTTCTGACAATTCCGTATGTGTGGGAGGGCTGAAATGTGTTGCTAGGCAATGTGATGCTACCATAAAAATACCTAAGCTATTCAAAATGAGTAGTCTGTGAGGAATATATATTTTGTTTAATTCATAACAGGGCAAATTTTTTAAATAGGAAGAAGGACAGATTACCAGACAGCAGGAGACTGCAGAATAAATGGTGGGGAAAGGGGATGTGAGTATTCTAAGTGAAACAGAGAGGAAATAATTCAGATGGGGGGGGCGGGGGAAGAAGCACTTCAGAAGACAATTAATAAGGTACAGTTTTAGGAACAAAGGTTTTTGGGGGGGAAAGTAAGTTATAATTTAAAAGAGCAAGAAAAGATGTAGAGATGGCAAGATCTGTTGTAAAAGTGCTTGCTTGGTTACAGGGCACAATTGTATAATTGTGTCAAATGGTTTTGCCGCATAGGGCCAGAGTGCACGACTGAGCCCTCAGACACTAAGTGCCAGATTATATTTCAGAGAAGGCCCTGTGGCAGCAAGAAGGAATCCTCCCTACCAAGCTGTAGAATTGCAGCACAGATTCACCTCCGTGGCTACTCTGCTTCCTATCACTGGTGGGTTCTTTTTCTGGGGAGATGAAGGGGGCTGGTGGATCCCCTTGACTATGGATACACTGTTTCTGCTCCATCAACACGTAGCAACACCTTCAAAATCCCCTGCATTTGGGGGCCCTTGGAGACCTCGTGGATCACAGCTTCATAGGGGCTGTGTGGACCCCGTGAGGGTTTTTGTATTTTGCCCTAACTATAGCCACACAGCAAGCACACTGGGACTGCTTAACTCTGGGCCAACCAGAAGGAAGATGTTAGGATTTTCCCCTTTGGGCTAAACCATACCCTCAGTTGCACTTGCTCAACCCCTTTGCAGTCATTAGGGCTAAAGGGCAGAATTTAGGCCTCAGCGTAAATATGTAACTTACAAGAAACCATCATCAGAATAAGGGCAATCAGATTGCTGTTTAACTGGTCTGCTCAGATTTAATAAACACCAATTTGTTCAGGATGAATCTCAAAATTGGGTTTAAGTGGTGCATAGACTGTCCTTCTGAACAGGGAGATCATGCACTCTTCATGAAGAATCCAAATGTTCCAAAGCATCATGTAAATAAGTTGCAGAACCGTGTTGATTGGTGTGTTTATCCTGAACACAGAATAATTTGTAAGTTATTTAAAGGATCCCTATTGTATGTAAATGAACTCGAGGACATATCCATAATTAAGCCAAGAAAGGGTAACAACATGTTCAGGTTTAAGTAGTTTCATATTGACCTACTTGTCTTGGAACAATAATCATTTATTTTATAAATTACAGGTTTGAGACAGACTCTTAAAAATGAATGCATGACAGTAAAAGAATGTGTAAATAAGCAAAGAGTAGAGGAAAGGAGTACTTGTGGCACCTTAGAGACTAACCAATTTATTTGTTAGTCTCTAAGGTGCCACAAGTACTCCTTTTCTTTTTGCGAATACAGACTAACACGGCTGTTACTCTGAAAAGAGTAGAGGATTTCACTTGGAAAGCTTGGATTTGAGTCTTTATTAAATGCCTCATCACTTATTCCATTACCATTTTTGCTCAGTTTACTGTTGTACAGCAGAAGCCTGGAGTAACAGTCTGGGCCTTAATCAGAACTTGTATATGCTTTTTCTCCATTAGTCCTGCTGCCTTCTATCATTGGGTTGGCACACCTTATTTTAATGCCCTCTCCTCCTTCAGTTCTGCCTTTGACAACAGCTGTAGCAAAGAGTTAGATCTGGCAGCCTGCAGGTCCCAAGAGCTAGAATTTTCAACATATTTTTCAGGAGTAACTTTTTTTTTTTAACTGGCTTCTCATATGGGTCAACTTTCCTTTTGAAGCTGCTGTTTGGATTCAATTTGCGCTCCGTGAAACTGCTATCTTTGCTTTGCAAGCATTCACACTCAAAAATGGATATCCTGTGACCACTCCAGTACTTATGTATTGATTCACAGCACAATTTCAGCACATCTGACAGTAAATATAGATGTTTGCTAGGAAAACTTGTGAAATTTCACCCCCAACCAAATTTAGAATAGTAAAAATGGATCAGACATACAAGGATTACGGAGCTCTGAAGAGAAATCCTGATGAGGAAAGATGTGAAAGATAGGAGCTGGTTAGTTTAGAGAGGAGATCAATGAGGAGATGAATGCTATAGAGAAATTGAATCACACACATCTTTTTACCTCTTCTCAGAGTATAAGAGCAAATAGAAAAGCAAAACATTTAACACTGGTAAGAGCAAACAACATTTTTGCACAACACATAAGTAATTATGGAACTCTTGCCACAAGATTTCATTTGGCCAACAGTTTACTAGAAGGGTTAAACATATGGTTGATAACATTCACAGTTAAAGTAGATAAGACCAAAATTATGAGGGATATAAATCTTCATACTTCACGGTGTAAGCCAACCACTAACTGATGTGGGTTAGGAAGAAACTTCTGTATGGGGAAGTTCTTCCATAATTGTCTACTATGTGATGTCTTGCTATTTCTGATGCATGTTGCATCTGGCACTGGCCCCTGTCAGACAAAATACTGGACTAGATGGACCACTAGTCTAATCTAATTTAGTAACACCTATGTAAATGTACTCATTGTTGGTTGCAGTAGATATCCCTTGTTAGAGTTGGAAATTATCTCTTCATTCCTTTGAAAACTTTTTATTTTATTTAAAAAAGAGAAAAAAAAGAAGAATGTTTCACTGTTAGAAATTGTGGTGTTTGATGGGTTTTTGCATTTGGTGAACGTAGTCTCGTCTAAACTCCTGCTTGGATTATTAATCAGCTTTGCCCTCTGGAGCCAATTTTCTGAACATAAACTAATTAATAGCTTCCTTTGTTTTAAAAATAAGCTTCTATAATGATTGCCCCTTTTTTTTTTAATGGATTTTGTCAATCGTAGTAGACAAACATGCATCTAATCCTGCAAACCTTACTCAGATTGACCTAATTGTATGTAAAAACTACTTTTTATTAATAAGGACTGCAGAATTTGTTAGTATTATTTATTAGTATCAGTTTTTTTCTACAGATCAGTTGAGTATTTCACCATACAATATTATTTGGGAATCACATTTCTTAAACATTATTCTTCACAATTTTGTATGACACTTACCGGTAAAGGTGATGGGTGCCTTAGGAATAGCTGACAGATTACATGGATACAGATAGACAGTCATGTAAGACTCTTTTGAAAATCATTTTTTCAGTATGAAATGGAACGAATCTTTTCAAATGAGGTCTTACTATATTTGAAGTTGCTTTTAGCAACTTAACCAAAATTGGGCATGACATGTAGGTGTAACAGCACAAGAAGATGTTAGTTTTCATGAGATATGACCAAAAAATTACATGACCTACATACATGACCTATTACACTGCAGTAATGACCAGGGCAAACAGGTCCAATCTTGCCTTCAAGTGGCAATGGCCCAATAGAATGGGTGAAATCATTCTGCCTAATTTTGAACTTATTTTAAAATGATGGGTTCAAAATTTGGACTCCAAACACCAATGCTATTGCATTCTCATTTTGTTTAGGAAAGACGATATGCAGAAGAGGAGTGTCACTGGGATTCTCTCTCAGAGCAGAAAGGAAAAGAAAACAAATGCACAGGCCCTGAACCCGGGATGTGGGGAAGAACATTCTGGAGAAAGTTGCAATACACCAAAACAAATCCTAACTATGCCATAACTGCATAATCCCTAACACAGACACTGGCTTCCTCCAGGCCCCGGGGGTGCTCAACCCCCTGCTCTGCCCTAGTCTCCCACCAACCCCGTCTCCCAATTCCCCACCCTTGCCCGTCTCTTCCTGCCTGCACTCTGCCCCTGCCTCTACCCTGTCCCTTCTCCCAAGCACCCACCTCCACTCCACCCCACCCCACCTCTTCCCATTCAATTCCACCCCCATCCCCGAGCACACCCTCTCCCCGCCAGTGCCTCCCGCACACTGTGGAACAGCTGATTGCAGTGTGCTGGGGGTGCTGTGGGGCCACCAGCAGGTGGGAGGTGCTGGGAAGGAAGGGGGAGCTAGTGGCCCTTTTCTTCCATGGGTGCTCCAGGGCTGGAAGGTGGCACCCTTTGTGCAAGGCAGGAAGGTGGCACCCTTTGCCCTACTTTGTGGACTTGCACATGTCTGCACACAACCCACTGTAACAAATCATGGCCCAGTATATTATCAGAAGGGAATGAACTAGGGTTGCCACCTTTCTAACGGCTGGTAACCCAACCTCCGAGGCCCTGCCCCTTGCTCCGCCTGTTCCGCCAAAGCCCCACCCCTACTCCACCTCTTCCCCCACCCCAATTTAAAAAACAAAACAGATATAAGGGCTTGGCAAGTGGCACCTGGACACACAAGCTGAAACTCAGACTGCCTGGTTGAAAACTGGACAGGTGGCAACCCTAGACTGGACCAGAGACTGTCCACAGCAGCCCAAAGATCTCTATTACTTGAGATGAAGAAGAATTCCTTTAGTATTTATAGCAGCTGGCATGGTTGCTGGGGTCTGCCCCATAAAGAAGTCAAGATCATATACAGGGGGCCTATTACACCCATTTTACAGATGACAAGTGACTATTCAAAAATGCCACTATCTCCCTTAATAAATCTGCTTCATGTGTGAATTCAAAGTCAAAAGAGATGCCTTGAGTGTCATAAATATAAAGGGAAGGGTAAACCCCTTTAAAATCCCTCCTGGCCAGAGGAAAACTCCTCTCACCTGTAAAGTGTTAAGAAGCTAAAGGTAACCTCGCTGGCACCTGACCAAAATGACCAATGAGGAGACAAGATACTTTCAAAAGCTGGGAGGAGGGAGAGAAAGAAAGGGTCTGTGTGTCTGTCTATATGCTGGTTTCTGCCGGGGATAGACCAGGAATGGAGTCTTAGAACTTTTAGTAAGTAATCTAGCTAGGTACGTATTAGATTATGATTTCTTTAAATGGCTGAGAAAGAATTGTGCTGAATAGAATAACTATTTCTGTCTGTGTATCTTTTTTGTAACTTACGGTTTTGCCTAGAGGGGTTCTCTATGTTTTGAATCTAATTACTCTGTAAGGTATCTACTATCCTGATTTTACAGAGGGGATTTCTTTACTTCTATTTACTCCTATTTCTATTAAAAGTCATCTTGTAAGAAAACTGAATGCTTTTTCATTGTTCTCAGATCCAAGAGTTTGGGTCTGTGGTCACCTATGCAAATTGGTGAGGCTTTTTATCCAACATTTCCCAGGAAAGGGGGGCGGTGTAAGTGTTGGGAGGATTGTTCATTGTTCTTAAGATCCAAGGGTCTGGGTCTGTAGTCACCTAGGCAAATTGGTGAGGCTTTTTACCAAACCTTGTCCAGGAAGTGGGGTGCAAGGTTTTGGAAAGTATTTGGGGGGAAAGACATTTCCAAACAGCTCTTCCCCAGTAACCAGTATTTGTCTGGTGGTGGTAGTGGCCAATCCAAGGGCAAAGGGTGGAATAATTTGTACCTTGGGGAAGTTTTGACCTAAGCTGGTAAAGATAAGCTTAGGAGGTTTTTCATGCAGGTCCCCACATCTGTACCCTAGAGTTCAGAGTGGGGGAAGAACCTTGACATGAGTAACTCTGAAATTAAAAGTAATCCAGACTAAAAGCAAAAGCCTAAACTTTGCTTTTGGGGAATGGAAAATGTTGTTGTAAAGAAAAGTGGTGACTAGAATGTAAAAAGAATGAGGAGTACTTGTGGCATCTGAGACTAACAAATGTATTTGGGCATAAGCTTTCATGGGCTAAAACCCACTTCATCAGATGCATGCAGTGGAAAATAAGTAGGAAGATATACATACACAGAGAACATGAAAAAAATGGGGGTTACCATTACCAACTCTGAGACTAATCAATTAAGGTGGGCTATTATCAGCAGGAAAAAAAAAACTTTTTGTAGTGATAATCAGGATGGTCCATTTCAAACAGTTAACAAGAAGGTGTGAGTAACAGTAGAGGAAAATTAGCATGGGGAAATAGTTTTTAGTTTGTGTAATGCCTCATCCACTCCCAGTCTTTATTCAAGCCTAATTTTATGGTGCCCAGTTTGCAAATTAATTCCAGTTCTGCAGTTTCTCATTGGAGTCTGTTTTTGAAGTTTTTGTTGTTGAAGAATTGTGACTTTTAGGTCTGTAATCGAGTGACCAGAGAGATTGAAGTGTTTTCCAACTGGTTTTTGAATGTTATAATTCTTGATGTCTGATTTGTGTCCATTTATTCTTTTACGTAGAGACTGTCCAGTTTGACCAAGGTACATGGCAGAGGGGCATTGCTGGCACATGATGGCATATATCACATTGGTAGATGTGCAGGTGAACGAGCCTCTGATAGTGTGGCTGATGTGATTGGGCCCTGTGATGGTGTCCCCTGAATAGATATGTGGACACAGTGGGCAACAGGCTTTGTTGCAAGGATAGGTTCCTGGGTTAGTGTTTTTGTTGTGTGGTGTTGCTGGTGAGTATTTGCTTCAAGTTGTGGGGCTGTCTGTAAGCGAGGACTGACCTGTCTCCCAAGATCTGTGAGAGTGAGGGATCATCCTTCAGGATAGGTTGTAGATCCTTGATGGTGCATTGGAGAGGTTTTAGTTGGGGGCTGAAGGTGATGGCTAGTGGCATTCTGTTACTTCCTTTGTTGGGCCTGTCCTGTAGTAGGTGACTTCTGGGTACTCTTCTGACTCTGTCAATCTGTTTCTTCTCTTCAGCAGGTGGGTATTGTTGTTTTAAGAATATTTGATAGAGATCCTGTAGGTGTTTCTCTGTCTGAGGGATTGGAGCAAATGCGGTTGTATCGCAGAGCTTGGCTGTAGACAATGGATCGTGTGATGTGGGCTGGATGAAAGCTGGAGGCATGTAGCTAAGTATAGTGGTCAGTAGGTTTCCCGTATAGGGTGGTGTTTATGTGACCGTTGCTTATTAGCACTGTAGTGTCCCGGAAGTGGAGCTCTTATGTGGACTGTAAAAACAAAATGCTCAAAGAAAGTGAATAAGTAGTGAATTCCCTGACTGAAAATAAGGAGAATAGAAAAAGTGAGATGGCCACATAGGGAAACACAGACAATTAAATGAAAAAGTAAAGTGTTTGAAAGACTGTACAGTAGAGTCTCAGAGTTACAAACACCAGAGTTGCGAACTGACCAGTAAACCACTCACCTCATTTGGAACCAGAAGTATACAATCAGACAGCAGCAGAGATTATATATAAAAAAAAACACAGTACAGTATTGTGTTCAATGAAATCTACTAAAAAAAAAGAAAGCAGCATTTTATTCTGTATAGTCAAGTTTCAAAACCGTATTAAATCAATGTTCAGTTGTAAACTTTTTTGAAAAAACAACCATAATATGTTTAGAGTTATGAACATTTCAGAGCTATGAACAGCCTCCATTCCTGAGGTGTTCGTAAGTCTGAGGGTTTACTGTAATTTTCATACACACTTTACTAAAGACCAAGGCAAGGAAATACCCTCTATTACGAACTTAGGTGGGAAAGAGGCCATTTGTGCTCCAGGAATAAGGCCAACAGTCTCCAATGGCTTTGCCAATTAGTGGCGCCCAGCTGCAGGCCCTTTGCATCTGATTTTTTTCAAAGGTGCTGAGCACCCACAACACAACCTTGAGCTGCCAGTTGTTGGTCCTTGGTGTCTCAGAAATGGAAGGACTTAATGTCTCTTCTTGAACATATTGGTCTTCCTTTTTCCATAGGAATCACATGAGATGGAGTAAATGGACTTCACAGAGGTGCTTAAAAAGCATTTGATTAAATTTTGCCTTAATTAAACACACAGAGTGAGGTCAGACTATTGTCCCTTATGTACAAATAAAACAAACCATCTAGCTGAAAGATGTATTTCACTTTGAAAAAAAAAACCATAAGGAGAAAACACTCAATACATATTAGCTTATCTAAAAAATCCTGTCTACAACCTGCTGTTTTGGTAACCTGCTCCTGGAAGAACTTAGAGATTGACTGTGTGGGTTTTGGGGGGGTGAGAGAGAAAGAGAAATATAAGGGGCCCTGAATGAATAGAAAGGTTTCTGAGCACAGAGCAAAGGAAGCTGGGCCAGTGACATGCCTGGTAGAACTGAAAGGAGAGATAATGACGAGTCATGTATTGACTAATGTTACAAGACAGAGGTTCAGAAAGGCCCTGGTATGTGAACACTGGAAAGGAAAATTGACTCTGCTTTATATTGTCCTGAAGAAGAAAATGAAAATGTTATTAAAGGGACAAAGATGATTCTTACATTACAGAAGAAGGTGAGTAAGAACACAATGCTTTTGCTGACAGGTACTTTCATCTGCAATGCAAATACAGACAAACCAATAGATTCAGTCTTACGCTTTCTAAAGTGTCCACTGATTTTGGATGCCCTGCTTGAGACATCTTGGATATCACAAGTGGTGAACACCCAAACTCCATCTGAGAGTAATTCTGTGGCAGCTGTAGGTGCTCAACACCTCCTGAACATCAGAGTCCCATATTGGGCACTTAAACTAGTGGAACCTTTTTTAAAAACCTAGACCTAAACTTAGAGAAAATAGAAGGATAGATATGTCTATCTCTGCAAATGTAGGGGAGATTTAATCTTATGTACCTTACCATTAGATGAAAGGCATCTCTGTGTTGGTTCGGGGCAACAAGGAGGATCAATTCAAGATGGCTGGAAAGAAAGGATATAGTAAATGAAGCAGCCAACAGTGGAGATTTATATGTTTTGTAAACATAGTACAAAATGTGTGACGAAATCCGAGGATTTTTCTATTTGATTGAGAATCAGAAAATTTCATCCAACAAAGGAAGTTTCCAGGGTGGCACAGCCCTATTGTGCAAAACAATGGGTGCTATATTCTCCCATTGCTCCTGCTGACTTCTTTGCCAGCTCCATGAGTGGAACAATGGCTGGAGACTGATATTCAGTTGAGAGGTTTTCAATGTTGGCAGGCTGCTGCTGTAGTTCTGTAACACATTCATGTCATGGTATCATTGCAGGTGAGCTGTAATATTCACTCTGGTCCTATGCTTGCAATATTCTCTATTCTGAGTATATCAAACATTGCTGGAACCAATATTTCTCAAACCAGAGTGAATTTTTTTTAAATGAGGCAGTTGTTAATGGTTACAATATATGCAGATGCAGTTCACATTATCTTCAATGGGCTTTGAGCATATATCTAAAGGGTTGGTTTTGCCTAGAGGTTTCACAAATCTTTTATGTGTGATGTCCTTGAAATACATATGGCATTGTCTATCTAATTATAAAAAGCAGTTAGTGGTGTATTGCTTCTGAAAACAAACGTCTGGGCTAGTCAGCCAAAGTCTTCCAGGGATCTGATCTAGCAAGGTATGAGTGCCCTCAGTTCTCTTTTTAACGTCTATGGGAGTTAATGGTAAAGAGCAGCACATTGCAGGAGATACTTAGAATTCTGCAGGATTGTGCTATAAGTACCTTAACTGTATATTTCTGGTGCAGATGAAAATTGCCATAAACTGTCTGTCTTCTTTCCTTCTTGAGCACATGATCTCATTCAATATCTAGGGTAAAGATAAATGGAGATATTGAACACTGGTTTCTATTATCGGGTCTGTTTAACTATACCCAGTGTTGCTCCCAAGTTAAGACCGAGATTGTCCAAAGGAATCTTAGTGTAGAGCCATTGATTGTGCTCTGTCATTGAAAAAAGAATCATCGCTAACACTCAGGATCCTAAAATAATAGCTAATCTTTAGTCATTTTAGCAAGGCATGGTATTGTTAGGGAAAAAACTTGCTGGAAGAAAACTCTCTACCTGTACAACAGCTAATACTCAGCCCAAAAGCTCTCTAGGCTTTTCTCAGGGCTATGCTATCTTGTTTAGACTCTGTCCGGCTTTCTGCTCCTTTTGTGTGTGTTTCAGTGGTTCTTCTGTTACATACACACTGTACTAAAAACAATACCCAACAAAACCCCTCTGCCCACTTGTGCCTTTGTTTTAGCTAGTGACCTGCCTGTGTTTTAGGCTGCTATTGTTTCAGATGTCTGCGCCATAGGGAGTTCAACAGCTTCTTACAGCTGTCTTCTGGGCTGTGGTTATGCCCCCTAACTTCAATGACATTTCTCCCAACCCACAACAATATATATTAGTAGTGAGGAGTGAAAAATTGCTGCCCTGTGGTACACAACGAAAACTCTTTGTAAAAGTGATGTTTCTTGGGAATCAGTTATTGAGTCCAGATTAAAAAACTTAAGAACCCTGGCCCCATCCCCAAGAGTTTTCCCATTATGAGATCTAAATTCAATTCAAAATGTCTTTTAAGAAATTAAAATGTTTGAAAAACAATTATTTAATTGCTATAGTTAATTACCGGAAATAGTAAAGTATTTTTTAACAAATCAATGGCAATCTAGGAAGGTTGTGAGTGCTACTTGAAATTTACCTGAGACGGCAGGAAGGAATTTGGATACACCTAGTCTGAAACCTCAGCTTGCTATCACTGGAACTAAGAGAATCTCCATTAGCTGCCGGCATTGTAGAACCTCTGAGTGGTTCTGTTTCCTTCCAGCAGAGGATTATAGCATGCACATACAGACACGTACATTCTATGCAGTGTTTTATAACAGGAAGAGGAAGAAAGCTATTTCAGCATAGACACTGCAAAACTGCAGAAAAGCCAGTTTTTCAGATCTGTCCTTTTCTACAGATGGTGAGCTGCCAAATAATTTCAAAAGGGAATTACAGTAATTTCAAGAATAAACTGCAAAGTCATGCTGGCTGTTAAGCTGTGTGTGCTTCTCTGTGAGGCTGTTCCATAACATAAGTTCAGTAAATGAAAGAAAGTAGCAGAAAATCAAGCCATCCCCCAACTACCACAACTTTTCTCTTATCAAAGCTGCTGAGGCAACAGAATCACTGAATTCAAATCCATTCTTTATTTATTGCATTGCTTTTAAAGCGTCTGTCACCATGTGTCAAGGCTGAATCCCCATGCTGGCACTTCGAGTGCAGAAGTTGGGGGCCTGCAAGGATTTAAAAAAAATTAATACTTGCCACTCCAGGCTTGTATTACATGCTCAAGGTTACAGCTTTTCTCTGACCTTGGTTTGGTAAATGCTGCCACCACCCAAATGCAAAAAACCCCCTTGAACCCAGGAAGGAGCACTTGGGAATCCCTCCCTGTGGGGTACCCTCAAGCCCTTTCACCCCCATCCAGGGAAGCACTGAGAAATAAAACAAAGGAAATTAGCTGTTGCCACCAGCTAATTAAACAACATATGCACAAACCTCTTAGGACACCAAAAATCCAATTCTGTTCTTAAAAATGGTAAATGTTATTAAAAACAAAAAGGAAGAAAATACATCTGGAACTTAGGCTTTTTGCTAAGATCTTAAAAGAAACAATTACAAAAATTAAGCATCAAGATAGCTCTCTGGAGGTTCAGCTTAAAAGTTACAAGCAAAACAAAAGCATCTGGGGTTAGCACAGAGGAGTCCATTAGCCATAAGAAATAAACAGAAATCATTCTAATCGCATGTTTCTAAACATTCCTGATCTACTTACACATTTGGGAGTTCCAGATAAGTAGTTCTAGATATGATCTGATTTACGATCATACCTGGCTTAAGCTGCTTATAGCATTGTTGCTTTGTGTCTCTGGTCTCCGGAGAACAAACACACAAAGGGAAGGTTGGGTTTTTTTTTTCCAATTTTAAAAAGTTCTAGCCCTCTCACTAGCTCTTTTGGTCAGGTGCCCACTCCTTTTCTTTTATCTGTGGGCTTGTTAACCCTTTACAGGTAAAGCAAGTAGAGAACAGCTACTAAGAAGAATTTTATAGTTGGAGGAACCAACTAGGGGCAGAGCTCTTCTTGACCTGCTGCTCACAAACTGGGAAGAATTAGTAGGGGAAGCAAAAGTGGATGGGAACCTGAGAGGCAGTGACCATGAAATGGTCAAGTTCAGGATCCTAACACAAGGAAGAAAGGAGAGCAGCAGAATACAGACCCTGGACTTCAGAAAAGCAGACTTTGACTCCCTCAGGGAACTGATGGGCAGGATCCCCTGGGAGAATAACATGAGGGGGAAAGGAGTCCAGGAGAGCTGGCTGTATTTTAAAGAATCCTTATTGAGGTTACAGGGACAAACCATCCCGATGTGTAGAAAGAATAGTAAATATGACAGGCGACCAGCTTGGCTTAACAGTGAAATCCTTGCTGCTCTTAAATACAAAAAAGAAGCTTACAAGAAGTGGAAGATTGGACAAATGACCAGGGATGAGTATAAAAATACTTCTGCAAGCCCGAGCAATGAAATCAGGAAGGCCAAATCACACCTGGAGTTGCAGCTAGCAAGAGATGTTAAGAGTAACAAGAAGGGTTTCTTCAGGTATGTTAGCAACAAGAAGAAAGTCAAGGAAAGTGTGGGCCCTTTACTGAATGAGGGAGGCAACCTACTGACAGAGGATGTGGAAAAAGCTAATGTACTCAATGCTTTTTTTGCCTCTGTCTTCACCAAAAAGGTCAGCTCCCAGACTACTGCATGGGGCAGCACAGCATGGGGAGAAGGTGACCAGCCCTCTGTGGAGAAAGAGGTGGTTCGGGACTATTTTGAAAAGCTGGACAAGCACAAGTCCATGGGGCCGGATGCGTTGCATCCGAGAATGCTAAAGGAGTTGGCAGATGTGATTGCAGAGCCATTGGCCACTATCTTTGAAAACTCATGGCAATCGGGGGAAGTCCCAGATGACTGGAAAAAGGCTAATGTAGTGCCCATCTTTAAAAAAGGGAAGAAGGAGGATTCTGGGAACTACAGGCCAGTCAGTCTCACCTCAGTCCCTGGAAAAATCATGGAGCAGGTCCTCAAGGAATCAATTCTGAAGCACTTAGAGGAGAGGAAAGTGATCAGGAACAGTCAGCATGGATTCACCAAGGGCAAGTCATGCCTGACTAATCTAATTGCCTTCTATGACAAGATAACTTGCTCTGTAGATGAGGGGAAAGCAGTGGACGTGTTGTTC
Source organism: Eretmochelys imbricata (assembly GCF_965152235.1). NCBI lineage: Eukaryota > Metazoa > Chordata > Testudines > Cheloniidae > Eretmochelys > Eretmochelys imbricata. The sequence continues at coordinate 24,956,052 of NC_135574.1, forward strand.
CTTGACTTTAGCAAAGCTTTTGACATGGTCTCCCACAGTATTCTTGCCAGCAAGTTAAAGAAGTATGGGCTGGATGAATGGACTGTAAGGTGGATAGAAAGTTGGCAAGATTGTTGGGCTCAACGGGTAGTGATCAATGGCTCCGTGTCTAGTTGGCAGCCGGTATCAAGTGGAGTGCCCCAGGGGTCGGTCCTGGTGCCAGTTTTTTTCAATATCTTCATAAATGATCTGGAGGATGGTGTGGATTGCACCCTCAGCAAGTCTGCAGATGACACTAAACTGGGAGGAGCGGTACATACGCTGGATGGTAGGGTAGAGGGACCTAGACAAATTGGAGGATTGTATCAAAAGAAATCTGATGAGGTTCAACAAGGAGAAGTGCAGAGTCCTGCACTTAGGATGGAAGAATCCAATGCACCACTACAAACTAGGGACCGAATGGCTCGGCAGCAATTCTGCAGAAAAGGACCTAGGGGTGACAGTGGACAAGAAGTTGGATATGAATCAACAGTGTGCCCTTGTTGCCAAGAAGGCCAATGGCATTTTGGGATGTATATGTAGGGGCATTGCCAGCAGATCGAGGGACGTGATCATTCCCCTCTATTCGACATTGGTGAGGCCTCATCTGGAGTACTGTGTCCAGTTTTGGGCCCCACACTACAAGAAGGATGTGGAAAAATTGGAGAGAGTCCAGCGGAGGGCAACAAAAATGATTAGGGGACTGGAACACATGACTTATGAGGAGAGGCTGAGTGAACTGGGATTGTTTAGTCTGCAGAAGAGAAGAATGAGGGGGGATTTGATAGCTGCTTTCAACTACCTGAAAGGGGGTTCCAAAGAGGATGGCTCTAGACTGTTCTCAGTGGTAGCAGATGACAGAACAAGGAGTAATGGTCTCAAGTTGCAGTGGGGGAGGTTTAGGTTGGATATTAGGAAAATCTTTTTCACTATGAGGGTGGTAAAACACTGGAATGCGTTCCCTAGGGAGGTGGTGGAATCTCCTTCCTTAGAGGTTTTCAAAGTCAGGCTTCACAAAGCCCTGGCTGGGATGATTTAGTTGGGGATTGGTCCTGCTTTGAGCAGGGGATTGGACTAGATGATCTCCTGAGGTTTCTTCCAACCCTGATATTCTATGATAGCTAACTCACTGGCTGGGTGTCCATAAAAGGGAGCTACACCCACCCTTCATTTATCACGCCATGGCAGCTAGAATATTAGCTACAAAGTTTAAAAAAAAAAATACCCACAGTAGGTAGCACTAATAGTGATAAAGGCAAAGTAAATAGCCTTCAATGGTATTCTGAATCTCACTAGATATGGGTAAAGGAGAGAAAATTCCAAACGTAGGAGGAAGGTGTTCTACTGAAAAAGCTCTGCTGTCATGGAATGTTTAATACAAAGAGCCCCTCTGTGGAGATTCCCTATGAGATTAGAGCTTGAGCACTCAAATAATTGTTATCCCAGACTATGCAAGACTTTAAAGATTCTCCTGACACCTTGAATTTCACCATAAGAAAAGAGGAAGCTGTGACAGATATGGTGAACACTGCCATATCTTTGAGATTATTGTATCAACTTTATAAATGTCATCTGCCTTTTTGTAACCCAGACCTTGGAAACATGAAGACTTCAAACTGTTATATTGAGATGTGCCAGATGATAAGGTTCTGTAGAATATTCAAAGACCTTTGTATCAATAAGTGTTATATGGATGTGTGTGTGTTCCTGGCTCACTGAATTGATTTCCTGTGAACTCTAGAATCATGAGAGGGGTGACTAATTCAAAACCCCAATGTAAGTTATGCAGGTACACAGCCTTTGAAGCTTCATCCCCCTGGGGAAAGGAACATTGACTGGTTCTATCTGTTGCAGGTGGCTTGGGAGACAAAGGCCTCCACACCGTGTAAAATGTCAGCCTGAACTAACTGAGAAGCCCTCATTTTGACATGAACCTATTACCAAGGGGGCAAACCCTACCCGAAAGCTTTGAAGACTTTGTACTACCAGACCTCCTGTGGAAGATGTGCAATCCCTGGTAAGCTTAGTAAGCATTTAGATCTTTCAGTGTTTTATGGCGTTTTCTCCATAATTTTGTCCCAAAAGAAAGGAACTGCTTTGTGTAAAGCTGGCTGGTTTCTGATAAGCCACTATCATAACCCTTTAGAGAGAGAGAGAGCATAACTGCAGGTGCTGAGGTAGGCCAGACCTGCTGGGACAATCAATGACTCGCAGGAATGTTGCAAGCCCTAAAATCCCAGTCTGGAGGGGGAGAGTTGTGGGACCCTGCCTACAGGGAGGTGATAGCTAGAGGCATGTGACCTAAGGGAGCATCCCTCGGGTAGACCACAGAATAGGTCAAAGATGCAGTTACTCCAAAACTGCGTCAGAAGCCACTGCAAAAGGAAAATACTGGTGTTGCGTGTTCACAGCAGCTTACTCAGGGGGAGGTAAGTATAAAAGTAAGTAAAAAAAGGGAAGAAGGAGAATCCGAAGAACTACAGACTGGTCAGCCTCACCACAGGTATTCTCGGGCTTTGACCTCTGGTATCCGGATTCATATCCAGTGACAGGGGGCCTGGAAATGAGGACCAATCTCTTAGCTGCACTCCTGTGTGTGTCATGTCCTTATTACATTACTTAAACTTGGATGTGACAAAAGCATGGGTTACTATTGTAAATTCTGCATTGTAGAGGAGGCTTGCCATCTTCCTCCAGACCAGCTATAGATAATTAAAGGCACCAATATCCATTCTGGATGCTTTAAAATGCAGGAGAAGTGGTGAATTCAACAGGACTGTAAAGCTCTGAACCATTTCACTTAAATATGGGCATGCATTGTTAATAGAAGATGTAGCCACAGTGTCTAACCATTCCATGAATTCCTCTCCCTGCCACTAAGCATCTGTTCCTTTTCATGTGGGGAGAGTTTCAAACAGTCTGTTTTTAATCTAGATCCCCATCTTTGTCAGACCTTGGGGAAAGTAATCACACTGTGGAATCTGGGCTTGATGACAAGGAGATTTAGAAGTAAAACTCAGCAGCATATGGATGGCACAGCAGTCCAAAATATCCCACCATCTCCCTGAGTGTCTTCACATATACACTGAATGTGATGGACCCTACATTTGAGGGCTGTTGGGTAACAGAAGCAGTTATCCGGCAGTACCCCGTGGGTGGGTGGGTGGATACATGTGCGTACATACATGTATGATATCCTTGGCTTTGGAAAAAAAAACAAAATCTTCGAAACTTCCTTTCCTTGAGTATGTCCTTTGTTCATGAAATGTACACAGAAAACACAACTAGCACCATTTCACAGTAATGCTTCTCTCCTGGGATTTCTGTCTTAAGGTCTGACTTTGCAATCTTGTGTGCAGAACATCACTGGAGGTGCATGTGGCCTGCCTGTAAGATCAGGCTACGGTTAGCTTGGTTCCTTTTTCTGAACGAACACACACACACACACACACACACACACACACACACACACACACACACACACACACACACACACACACACACACACACCCCAGAAATCACCAGTAGGACCCTAAAGCACTGTCCTGTGGGGTTTCAGGCAAGAGCTCAGATGTCGTAGTTAATAACTGTTCTCATGGTATGAGGTGAAGGTGGCAGTGTTAAGGCCAGTGATCTGCCAGCAGGCCCATCCATTGAAGAGCAGAAAGGGGACAAACAGTGCCACTGTCATCACCACTCTAAGTCGCTAGCCTTGAAACAAAGCACTCCTTTTATCGCATGTTGGCTGCAGGTGCCATTTGCTCCTCTGCCCCCACCTCCCCAGCAATATACTGCAGGGATATTTTTAGCATGGGTTTGAATGAATTGTATGCATCCCTCAGTGAACAGCATGCTCCTGGGCTAATATGTCTTATTAGGGAAAAGTTGTCACAGTAGTCTGCATTCTCTCACTGCTTCCTGCAATTTTGTTTTATGTAACTATTTGAGGAGAGGCATTTCAACCCTCAGCACACTGTAGTTAATTGCTAGGCAAAAGTATATTTTTCTGTTGATCTTTTTAGAAAAACCTCAAGCTAGATTCAGCAATACTGGTGGAGGGTTATATCCTCATTTGCCTACACTGGCTATGCGGGGACAAGAGGGTGTAAAGCTAATGGCATTTTGGGCTGTATAAGTAGGAGCATTTCCAGCAGATCGAAGGACGTGTTTATTCCCCTCTATTCGGCATTGGTGAGGCCTCATCTGGAGTACTGTGTCCAGTTTTGGGCCCCACACTACAAGAAGGATGTGGAAAAATTGGAACGAGTCCAGCGGAGGGCAACAAAAATGATTAGGGGGCTGAAGCGCATGACTTATGAGGAGAGGCTGAGGGAACTGGGATTGTTTAGTCTGCAGAAGAGAAGAATGAGGGGGGATTTGATAGCTGCTTTCAAGTACCTGAAAGGGGGTTCCAAAGAGGATGGCTCTAGACTGTTCTCAATGGTAGAAGAGGACAGGACGGGGAGTAATGGTCTCAAGTTGCAGTGGGGGAGGTTTAGGTTGGATTTAGGAAAACCTTTTTCACTAGGAGGGTAATGAAGCACTGGAATGTGTTACCTAGGGAGGTGGTGGAATCTCCTTCCTTAGAGGTTTTTAAGTTCAGGCTTGAGACAGCCCTGGCTGGGATGATTTAATTGGGGATTGGCCCTGCTTTGAGCAGGGGGTTGGACTAGATGACCTCCTGAGGTCCCTTCCAACCCTGATATTATTCTATGAGAAGTAGCATAACAGGTGCTGCCCCCAGATCTCATGGATTTTCCAAGTGTAACTCTACATGTTTAATGCTGATAAAAGTCCCTGCTGTGGCTTTTATAATGCATTCACCTGGGTGAAAAAGGGCGGGCATTAAGTGGCAGAGAGAAAGGGAGCCCACAGAGCAGCATACAGGAAGGGTTGATTCTTCACAGGGATGGCCCTTGATTTCATAGTGGATCTTAAGGATATCGCCAGCATGGGGGAACATGACCCCAGCTGCTTCCACAAGACCAGTAATATTGTTCTCAATAGGAAAATAAGTCCCACCTTTTGAATGGGACGTAGCATTTCACATCTGTCACCAGCTTGCATCATGTTGGCCAGAAGCCATTATAATCTCAAGGCTGCTTTGAGGTCTTATGCAAAATGTCTGGATGCAGTCCAGTTCCTAGTTAACAAGAATCCACATAAGAATCATTCCTGCAGATGACACTTTTGAGGACCCTGTCTGGCAGTCCTAGCAAGCGATTCAAGACATGGAGAGTGAACTACCCTCTCAATGCTAAAGTGGCACATTGTATAGAGTGTCGGGGGAGCCTGTATGCTACTGGTTATTCCATGGCTCTCACAGAGGACAGCTCAAAGGAATCCAGGTACAGGTATTTTAAAAACTTATATCTGAAATTTCAGCCTTGTACTAATTCAAGAGACTCAAGTGTGTGAAATTATTTCAGCAATCATTGATATTCAGAAATGTTGCTTGTATTTGTTATGAACAAGCTTTTTTACTCCACTAGCTACATAATATTTTACAAATGTAAACTCCATTAATTAATTTCACAGGTCCTTTGGTCACGTAAACGTTGTCAGGAGACATAAATGGTATTTGGGAGACTTTAATAACTTCTTTAATTGGTTGTTCTTTTAATTTTACTTCTAAGGTATCATTAGAGGCTCATTTCTGTCATCCCAAAAGTTGGTAGGAAGGAAGGACACCATTCTTTTTATTTAATTTCTTAAAGATCAAAGGAAAATACTGTATTATAGATGTATTTTTCTGAAAAATAGGCACAAACACCCCGAAAGATAAACTGAAGGGGATATAAGCTGTCCTTGTCTTTGCAATCATTTTATACCTTTTCTCCCTCACCTAAAAACAAATGTTGTCCTTTTAAATAAGCCAGATTGATGTCTATCTCCAGTGCTGTCAATTATTGACAGAAAAGGTAAAACCTAAGCTATGGGGGAATAAGTCTTAACACTACACACAGCAATGGGTTTCATTTCAGACCACCTCTAATGGTAACAGGTTTGTTAAGTGAATTCTTGTGTCTCTGCAGAATGTACTAATCCCAGGGAGAGCAAAGAACTGTATGAATACATGAAGGACGAAAGCACTGACAGCTTTGGAATTCTGTGATAGAAAACAATCTGTATTTTGCTGAGGTAACACACTGGTGAATATGTGTTACTAACAGGTTTCCTCTCTGTGCCTGATCTGTAGAAAATTTAAGAGTCTGTTACAGTTCCACTTAAGAACTTTTAGCTGGAGCTACAGCAGCTCATGCTTTTAGCTCTCAAAGTCCTTGGGTCATTCCCAAGTGGTATTGGCCAAGATTGTGGCTGGCACTTAACTTTGACTGTTTTGTTTTGTTTTTTTTTACTGGGGGGAGGGATAATTTTGTTTACAAACTTGATTTATTTATTTTTTATGAACAAACAGCATGTTCAACACGAGGGTGAACTTGATTGTGATGACGTCAAAGCAGTAGAAGATCAAGTGGAGTGACCCTTTAATCTCTGATGCAGCACAACTTGCAAAACTTCCTTAATTTTCTAATACCCAAGGGGAAAAAAATTACATCTTTTCAAAACTGAGGGATTGGTTAGGGCCAGACTTTGATATCATTACTCACATTGGGTAGTTCATCACTCGGCAGATATTCCCTCTGCTCCTGGAGTAAGGTAGTAGTCAGTGTAAAAAAGGGTGTCACGCTCTGGCCCTTTGTCCTTAGTGAGAAAAAACAAGCAAACCAAAAAAAAAAAAAACCCCACATCTGCAAGTGTAACCCACACACCTCCTGGGTGTGGTGTTCTGTCCCATCTAGTGGCACCGAGACCACTTTAGAGATAAAATGAGTTGGCGCTACAGCCTTAGCTAACAGCCAGCTGGTTTTTCACTCATGCAGTAAAGGCTCATTCACTAAGTTCCAGAGGCCTCAGGTTCAATCCCCCCCACTGACAACTGCGGGCTCAGCTGGGATTTCAACTGGGAAGTCTCTGAAGCTCACGATGTGCTTCCTCAGCTAGGGGAAGTATGTAATCCGCACACCTCCTAGGTGTGGTGTTTTGTCCCATCTAGTGGCACCGAGACTGATGAAGGAGAGATAAAACGAGTCTGCTCTACAGCCTTAGCTAACAGGCAGTTGGCTTTTAGTTCATACTGTAGAGGCTCATTCACTAAGCTCCAGAGGTCCCCTCTCCTGCGTGCTGATGACCGGGGTCTCTGTGTTACACAAGCTCTGAAATTCCAGTATAGATTGTATCATGAGTGAATTGTCATAAAAACCCCACAAATGTGAGGAATAATGGGTGAATGCACTCCATGAAAAATAAAAATAAGGGGATAAACATTTAAAATAATAAAAGGAAATATTACTTTTACCATTAATTAACCTACAGAACTCACTGCAACCAGACCCTATTAAGACAAGGAACTTGGCAGGACTTAGAAGCAGCAGCAGAAATGTCCTAGGTTGGGAAAACAAAGGAAATCCTCCCAGCCTGGGCGTAGAGACAACTCCCAAAAGCTGTAGATACGTTCCCAGTGCCAGCCAGCAGCAAGAGCAGGGAGAAGTGAGAGATCTAGCCATAGATCTGTATACTTATTCCAACCCAGCCCCCTATCCCAGGGGTTACTTCTTTATATATTTAACACCATTATAAATGCCGGAGTCAAAGCTGGGTTTGGGGTGGATGTTGACATCTCACAACCCCCATGTAATAACTTCATAACCCCCTGAGGGGTCCCAACCCCCAGTTTGAGAACCCCTACCCTATCCCTTCATAGCCTCTGGATCTGAGTGTACCACTCTCATCCTTCACAGTCCTTCAGCTGGCTGCTTCACTCTCATTGCCTGCCATGCTCCTCTATCCTTCCCTTCATCCCCTGTCCTGTCCTGTCTCTCCTTCCCCTTCAACGTTCCTCTTTTTTCCTTGTCCCTTTTGCTTCTATTCTGCTGCGGTTCCTCCTCACTCCATTCCCTAATGAACAAAATAAAAATGAATTAATAAGTTAAGTGTGTGTGTGTGTGGGGTGGGGGGGGGGAATGGAATAAGCCAGTGCTTGCCATCGCACGCTCATCTGCTGTAAACCTCTGATCCATATTATCGATAATACGTTTTTTCCAGGGTGTGTGCGCAGCACATAGCACTGGGAGGCCCTGATCTCAACTGAGTCCTTTTGGGAATTATCACAATATAAATAATAATTTTAAAGGAATTAATATTTATATGGCACATGTAGCTATCACTCTCATTTACCCGTAGTTATTATCCTCATTTGCAAAAGGAATCTCTGAGGCAGACAGGTTAAAACCTGTAGATTATTACTAATTATTTGTACTGGGGTAGTGCCCCTTCCTGTCTCTCCTTCCTCTTCCTTCACTGGTCTGTGGAACAGAACAGGATTCACCCTTCAAAGGGGTTTAGTACTAGGTGTGTTCCCTCTGCGGGGTGGCATGGGAGGCATTCTCCTCACTTTGGGAGCACACTTAGCGATCTCCCTGGTCTGCATGGTAATATATAATATAGAGCACCCTTCATACACAACTGTTACCTAAGTCTCAATACACCTTGTGCTTTAGGTAAGCATATTGCATCAAATTCATCCCTTGTTTAACTCTCTGTTAAACTCAGTGGGGTTAATGGGCCAAATTCTTTCCTAGTTTATGTCCACTTTAGACATAGGCAACTGAGGCATAAGACAGTCAATTTTAGAATCATAGAATATCAGGGTTGGAAGGGACCTCAGGAGGTCATCTAGTCCAACCCCCTGCTCAAAGCAGGACCAATCCCCAATTAAATCACCCCAGCCAGGGCTTTGTGAAGCCTGACCTTAAAAACTTCTAAGGAAGGAGATTCCACCACCTCCCTAGGTAACGCATTCCAGTGTTTCACCACCCTCATAGTGAAAAAGATTTTCCTAATACCCAACCTAAATCTCCCCCACTGCAACTTGAGACCATTACTCCTTGTTCTGTCATCTGCTACCACTGAGAACAGTCTAGAGCCATCCTCTTTGGAACCCCCTTTCAGGTAGTTGAAAGCAGCTATCAAGTCCCTCCTCATTCTTCTCTGCCGTAGACTAAACAATCCCAGTTCCCTCAGCCTCTCCTCATAAGTCATGTGTTCCAGTCCCCTAATCATTTTTGTTGCCCTCCGCTGGACGCTTTCCAATTTTTCCACATCCTTCTTGTAGTGTGGGGCCCAAAACTGGACACAGTACTCCAGATGAGGCCTCACCAATGCTGAATAGAGGGGAACGATCACGTCCCTCGATCTGCTGGCAATGCCCCTACTTATACATCCCAAAATGCCATTGGCCTTCTTGGCAACAAGGGCACACTGTTGACTCATATCTAGCTTCTCGTCCACTGTAACCCCTAGGTCCTTTTCTGCAGAACTGCTGCCGAGCCATTAAAAGGGTATGTAGATGCCTTATGATATTATTAGGCTCAGGGTGGGATTTTCAAAAGTGCTCAGCTATGTAATTCCCATTGACTTAAAAGGGAGTTAGGCACTAATTTTGAAAATCCCACTGGGCATCAATCTGCATCTTTAGTAGCCTAAATACTTTGAAATCTGTCCAGGAGAAATGTTAATGGGGATATTCTCATGAGCCCAATGGAATTAGAGGCATATGCCCATTGATTTCCAATTAATCATAATTGTGCACGTTAGGCTCTTTTGAAAATCTCCCCCAAAATGACTTGCCCAACCTCATACAGTCAGACAGACAGAAGTAGACCCCAGGGCTCCCAACTCCCAGTTTTCTGTTCTAGCCTTTAGACAACTCTCCATCCTGATTTAGCAGCAAGCTTACATGTGACTATAAGAATGGCCATATTGGGTAGGATGTCCATCTAGCCCAGTATCCTGTCTTCTGACAGTGGCCAATGCCAGGTTCTTTAGAGGGAATGCAGAACAGAGCAATTATTGAGTAATCCATTCCCTGTCATCCAGTCCCAAGATCTGGCAGTCAGAGATTTAGAAAGACCAAGAGCATAAGGTTGCATCCCTGCCTATCCTGGCTAATAGCAACTGATGGACCTATCCTCTATGAATTTCTCTGATTCTTTTTTGAACTCAGTTATCCTTTTGGTCTTAACAATATCCCTGGGCAATGAGTTCCACATCATCCTTGTCTACATGTTTGTTAACCCCCTCAGAGAATTGTTGTAGATTATTGGGGTATGATTAAGGCTGCGAGTCTCTCATGGAGGTCACGGATACCATGACTTTCCGGGACCTCTGTAACTTCTGTAGCAGCCAGTGCTACTGACCCCACAGCCACTGAGCAGTTTGGGCAGTCTCTAGGCCAGCTGCACCTGCAGCTGCTGGGGCAGTCTCGGGCCCCCACCTCATCCCCGAGCACCAGCGGCTGTCCCAGGCTGTCATCAGCCCTGGAGCACCCATGGTGCCCCCGAAGCACCCCCTCCAGAGCACCTAAGATTTGGTTAGGGGTACATACTACAAGACATGGACAGTTATAGGCTGTGAATTTTTGTTTACTTCCCATGACCTGTCCATGACTTTAACTAAAAATACCCATGACTAAATCTTAGCCTTAGGCATGATTTCCCTTTATAAAAGTCGAGTTGACTCTTCCCCCAACAAATTGTGTTGATCTATTTGTCTGATAATTCTGTTCTTCACTATAGTTTCAACAAATTTGGCTGGTACTGAAGTTAGGCTGACCTGCCTGTAATTGCTAGGATTGCCTCTGGATCCTTTTTAAAAAAATTGGCATCAAGTTAGCTATCCTCCAGTCACCTGGTACAGAAGATGATTTAAGTGATAGGTTACTTACCACAGTTAGTAGTTTTGCTCTATGTATCATACACATTGTCTGTATTGCCCTGAGCCCTGCCTTTCATTCCCTTTTTGCATTTATCTTCTTCAGAAAACTTATTGTACTTTATATTAGTGCATTTGAATACATTGTCCATTGTCATGTTGGAAAAAAGCTCCCTGCCCACTCATGAAAAAATATTACTTGATGAAACAAAAGTCTACAATCAATCAAGGATCCCATTATTTTATATATAATCTACCCTATTTGTTTAAAAAACTCAAATGTTTTGTGTGAGAACAGCTGCAATTTTATCTCTGCAAAAATCATCTCTGAAATGTTTTTTCTCTGGCTTCAGGCCCAGGCATATTAATGAGACTGTAATTGGGAGGGACTTTAACGACCTTCTTTGTCAGGTTGATCCTGGCATGAGTTCACTTTTTAGTTTTATTAGGGCTGCTGGTGGCTTGTGACGATCACAGGGCCATGATGTAATTGACTTGAGCATCTGGTGGGCCTCGCTGGCACTATGTTAATGCTATTATCATTCTGTCTGATTTTAAAGGGCCAGTTTATTTTTTCTCCCTGAATCTATTCTTGTTAATTATGGTCAGTGAGTCTCCTCCAAGGTTCTATTCCAGCCTCCATGATTTTCACTACCTACTTATCTTAAGAAATTGTTTTCTGTCAGGAAAACACTGGCAGTATTCTGATATCTTTATCTTTGTAAAGGGAGGGATGTATTATTTATGAGGACTGGGTAAAATTGCTTCGGCCTAAACAAGGTTTCATCCTGATCTTGGCTCAGTCCTTCCATCAAAATGAACCTATATTCTCCAGATTTGGATTACTTTAGTGTGATGTTGTGCAGGGACATTAATTGGTAATCAGTGAACAGGGAGTTAACTCCAGATCAGCTTTGCTCATGGTACTGGGTCACCATCTTGTGAAGTTTTTATACTTAAGTAGAATGGTTTTGTTTTCTTGAGAAGGAAACCTTGTTAACCAAGGACCAGACCCTTTACTCATGTTGAATAGAACCTTACTCCACAAGATGTCCCATTGTAGTTGAGCTGGCCCTAAGACTGTTGTCTTTTCTTCTCTTCCAAATCCATCCACCATGAATTGCTACTCCAATCTCAATATGACCCTATCCTTAATAGCTGAAGTTAAGTTCTGCCATCATTTCAGCCTCTTGTCCTGACTCCAGTGCCTTGGAATGCATTCCTGTTGTTGTTCACTGAGCACTTGAAGCATGCTTGGTGCTTAGACTTGAAAACATTTATTTTAAATTTTCAGCAACAAATGTGTTTTGGGTTGAATGACGTGGATTTTGGTTTTTTGACAAGATGGAAACATTTAATCTCGGTTTTGACCATTTTAAAACCATTTTTGATTTTTTTTAGGTGAAATTAAAGGAAATTTTGGAATAAAGTTGTTTTGAACTGAAAAATCAGTGTGCTTTGTTCCAATTTTCAGAACTTTTTTTAGGTGTTTTTTTTCCCCAACCAAAACAAATTGTCAAATCAACATGAATTTGCCAAACGTTTCTGAACCTGACTATTTTTTGTCTCCCTACCTCTACGTTTCCCCTCATAGAAAAAAGAGGTTTAATCCAACAAAAATTTGCCCAGGTCTAGTGCTTAGTACTTGGTGCGATAAGAATATATTTGAATTGTTGATAAATAATAAGGAAGACACATTGAGGGCAATACTGACAAGTGAAGCTCTGGAATCCAGACCATTTGAATTTGAAGGTGCCAATGTCTAAAAGAGAGACCTCCATAGCTATTGGGCTCCGAACAGGGTAACTTAGTGAAATTCTTTGGCCTGTGTTATATTGGATTGTGAATGGGCTCCCCCTTCCTCTCCGGGAAAATCCTGGCTGGTAAGCCCTCTTGGTGAATTAAACAGCACAGAGGTCCACCAAGGTAATTTCACCACATGTGTTTGTTTGTCTCCCTCTTAAGCTCCTGGTACAATACAGCCATATAGTGCCAGTTCTAAGGAGCACGCTCCTGCTCTGTGGGTTAGCTTTTTTGCTGTCTTGTATCCTTGCTTAGGTTCTCCAGCTGGTTAGCTAATTACTTCATTACCTCATCAGGCTACCAGCAGGTGTAAGTGTTTCCTTCTACTTTAACCACCCCTAGATCTATGGTAATTTTAAGTGAGTGGGGTGCTGGCTTTCATAGAACCCTATTTCAAGCGGTTAACAGCAATCCTCCCTTTGTTTCCCAGCTTGGCTAGGGCTCCCCTTTTCCACTACAGCTCCATTTTCTCCCTGACTGAGCTCTACTTTCCTTATGGAGGTAGGATCCAGCGCTGTACCTGAAGTTCCCTTACTCTGCCTTTCCGGGGCGGCCTGTGCGGGGTTTTTTTTCCCATCCTCCATCCACAGAATAAGTACCCTTTAGGTGGGGGTTTACTCCAACTTAGTTTCACCACAGCAGGGACAAACTGCAGTCCCTGACTCGGGATCTACCCTATCCGTTGTAGACCACACTTGGGTTTGTTCCCCAACTTACCCCTTATTCTCCATGGTTCTCTGGCCCTGCTTAGGAGTGAGGTCTTTGGGGGTTGCTCCGACCTCTGGGCCCCCTAACTGTGGTATGGTGGGTTCACCTTCCACCCTTTCTTTGGGTTGTTCTTGTATGGGTGACCCCTGCTCCTTCATCCCCTTTTCCTGCTTTGCTTCTGCCTTGGTATTCTGCACCTGGGCCTCGCTTTCTTGGCTTGTTGGTATTTGTCTACAGTTTTTGCCGTCCAGCTTCTCCTTTGGCCTGGCCTTTCCTACCTGGGCCCCACTTTTGTGGCTTACTGTTTGACATTTAGGGTTTTCTTATATCTCCCCTTCTGGGCTCTGGGTCACATGCTTCACTCCAGCCCACCTTTTCCTTACTCTGAACATAAGAACGGCCATGCTGGGTTAGACCAAAGGTCCATCTAGCCCAGTATCCTGTCTTCCGACTGTGGCCAATGCCAGGTGCCCCAGAGGGAATAAACGGAACAGGTAATCATCAAGTGATCCATTCCCTGTTGCCCATTCCCAGTTTCTGGCAAACAGGGGCTAGGGACACCATCCTTGCCCATCCTAGCTAATAGCCATTGGTGGACCTATCCTCCATGAATTTATCTAGTTCTTTTTTTAACCCTGTTATAGTCTTGTCCTTCACAACATTCTCTGGCAAGGAGTTCCACCGGTTGACTGTGCATCGTGTGAAGAAATACTTCCTTTTGTTTGTTTTAAACTTGCTGCCTATTAATTTCATTTGGTGGCCCCTAGTTCTGCATTGAAGTTCCTTCCCCAAGGCCTCCCTTTTTCTCCTATGGAATGCTATCAGTCCAAGGTGACAGAGAGCAAGTAGCCAGCTGGTATTAGCCAGGAATCTAGAATTTCCTGTGGTATTACAAGGAACAAGTCAGGAGATTTACAGGGATTAAGGAAGGACCATGATGCCTGGAAGATAGGTTACTCTGTCAGGAGTCAATTTCAGAAAGACAAAGGGAAGGAGAACCATATGCTATCTGGCAGCAGTTATGGGGCAGGGGGGCAGGAAGTCTAAAGGGAGTGAGGTCTGCTGGATGCGGCAAGGTGATGTACCCAAAACATTAATGTTGAACACCAGCATGCTGATTATATGGTACATTGCAATGAGACCTTTTTGCTGCTTTAATACATTTTCAACAGGTGTAGTTAATTCTCAGTGCTACATGTTCAGGAAAACCATATATCTGCCTGTTCTTTGTAGAACTATGGAGTACTAAAGGCTATCACATCTAAAAAGAGTGAAAGAACATGTTACCTGCTAGAATGGAAAAAGTTCACAGGAAGGCTAGAGCATTCCACATATACCAAAATACAACATGCACAAGTGTAATGATTTTCTGTTTCCAGTTAAGAAAATAAGCAATGTATTATGGATGAGACCAGTGGTCCGTCTAGTCCAATATCCTGGTCTTAGATACTGGCCTTTACCAGGAACTTCAAAATAAAGTGCAAGAGCCCTGACACATGTAGTTATATAATATTTTTTTAAACCCTCATTATTTGGGGATTGGCTTGTGGCCCAAAGCTTGACTATTTATAGACCTTCCGAAATCATGGCAGTTACCAATTTTTCCAATTTTATTTTTTTAATCCTTAGTATTATAACTCTAAGTGTTTTCATTGTCAGTTCTTTTTGGAAGCTTCTGTCCTCAATGTTGTCTTGTGACAATGAGTTCCATAGACTAATTTTCTATTCAATAAAAAAGTATTTCCTTTTATTCGTTTTTGCAGCCTTTCAGGTTTGCTTAAATAAAATTTTAATCAGTGAGAAGTAAAATATACAATTAGAGTCACACAATGGTAAGTATTGCCAAAGTCACTGCCATTGCTCTTGAAAATGAAAGTTTTAAAGGAATTCTGAAGGGACCAGTTAGGAGACCTGGAGGAGTCGTGCAAGGACTCATCTTCCTACTCAGGGTCTTCAGAGATGTTTATCTAGTGTTTTCACATCCAAACGCCTATTATGACTTGGCCTTTTTTTGTCTGGGACGTGATCAAAACATCTCCACTTCACCTGTGGAAATTGTTTTAGAAATTGTAATGGAAACAGCAGCAATGGCACATTTTTCCCCTTGAAGAAAAGGTCATGAATTCTCATCAAAATAACATGGCTCACTTCATGCCAGCACATCCATACCAACTACCCTGACAAGGAATGGGATTACAGAACATCCAGTCAAGTTTCACCCTATAGCAATTCCTACCTAAGCAATAAAGAGCCACCGAAACAGGCTGGACTGCAAAAAGCAGAAGAAAACATAAAGATGCAACAGCTTCAATTTTTTTTTAGTACTTCAAAACATTGTTATTCATCAACGTTGCCATCCTTGTTATCAGTCATTTTCAGTTGTCCAGGGACAAAGATCTCTTCGTCATTTTCTGTGTTTGTCAGGCTCAAGGGTTTGACTGAAACCCTGCCATGTTTGGAGACTGAACATTGTGTGATTGATGTGTGACATTTTTTCAATACTATTTCCTCAGAGGACATTACCATGCTTAAGCCTGCTAGAATCCATTTTCCCAGGTGTCACACTTCAAAGTTGCCTGTTCTATTGGTAAACTCAAATGACTAATTGTGAGGCAGTTCCTCTGACTTTGGGATCAGAAGGAAAACCATGGGAACCTTACAAATAAAGGAGTTGGTCACTGAAAACAATTGGTCAAATTCTGTACTTACTTACTTCACTTGCAATCACTTTTACAATGGAACCGCAAAGGGGCTGTATGCCTTGCTGGAGCCCAAAGCATGGCTAAAAATATCAGCCAAAGTAGGCTATGAACAAAAGTAGGCCTTGTTAGAATAGTAGTACTAGGTACCAACTAACCACATAAATACATTCTTAAGAGAATGGTACAGGAACACACAGATCCCTCGTAAGATAAGGATGGAGTGACAGGATAACGGATGAAGAGGTTTTGTTCAAACTATCAGATACAAGGATAGTAACTAATAATATCTGGAATATCTTATGTAACTTGTTTGTATCAGTGTATAAAAAGAGTAATAGAAGTGACAGGATTGTATTAGCCTAGGGAACAACATTATGTTGATGGACCTGATATCTTGTCACACATGTGTTAGTGTACTTGTAAACCGCTATATGAGGCCCTTTTGTTAACAATAAACCTGGCTGAGCCTATGCCACTGAGCCAAGCCTGTGGTTGGTCTTTATGATTAACATTGAAGTCTATTGAATCAACAATCTGCTCCAGTGCAGAAACACTGGAGCTCCAGGAACAACGTGGGAGCAACAGGGGTAGATCAGTGCAGGATATGACCCAGTTTGCAGGTGGTTGGTAAGAGGGAGGGAAAGTGAATATATAAAAGAGCTGGTCCAAAAATTTTCATCAAAGCATTTTTTACCCCCGCTTCCCCCCCCCCCCCCCAAAAAAAAAAAAAAAGACTTTTCAACCAAAGCAAACATTTTTACAGAATTTATTTAGCTTGATTTTTTTGTTTTCTGGTGAAAAACTGGAAACCAAAATCTGAATTCATGGAGAATTTAGAAAAATATTTTGAAATTTTCTGTGAAAAACAATTGTAACTTTTCAAGCAGCTCTAGTATATAAACACAACTAGAAACTCACCCATTTGATGTTTCCCTGTTGGTAATTACATTTGAGACATGTCAGTTAGCCAGCTTTTAATCCATTTAATTGGTGCCATATTGATTTTTGTATCATTCCAGTTTTTCAATCAGAATTTGGGTGGTACCAAATCAAATATCTTACAGAAATCTAAGTATATTAAATCAACACTATTATCTTTATCAACCAAATTTATTATTAGTTATCTCAATGTTTCCTTTTGCTTCTCCTGTTTGTTGTATCCACCTGTCATCTATTATACTAAGATGTAAACCCTTCAGGGCAAGCATTGAGTTTGTGTTTATACAAAGCTTAGCACTATGGGAACCTGCACCATTATTAAAGCCTGTATGTGCTCCCATAACAAATCATAAAGGATAATAAAATAGTAATAATCTGGGTAGTCAAGTGCCTTTTATTCTGTCTCTCTCCCTAGTAGCTGCGTGTATGTGAGGATCTGAGATACAGAAGTTTTGCTTAAGCAAGTCAGCAGCAGAATTGGGAACAAAACACGGATGTCATTTGCTTTGAACACTAGGCAACACTGTTTTTCAATATTACAGAAATTGTTTACACTGGAGGGATTTTTGAATTAATTACAAGAAAACGTCTGACTGCAGCAGCTGTGTCTCTCTCTCTCTCTGTGCATGCTGCCTGCAAGACTGTCTCAGAAGAGACAGACTGAAAAATGGAGGGTGTATTTCTGCACTCTTTCATTTGTGCATTATGATTCTGTAAGAAGTGGCTTAGTCTTTGTACTCCCTTGTCAGACAAGATCAATTTTTGAGTTTCTAAAGGTTTGAAATTTGTCTCCTGAGGTCTTAGTCCTGTAATCCTCATCAGTGTTTAGTGAGCAATTTGCAGTGAATAATTTACCTGACTAATTGAGCTTCCTTTTTTGTCCATGAAATATCCATGAGTAGCTTGTAATTTTCTTACTATTTATTGGATATTGAAATGATCTGTTTGGAATTACTTACCAAATGTTCAGTGAGATTTTTCTTTATGGTTCAATAACAAACCATCCAGTACAAGTATGTGGCAATAGAAATTTGAGCTGTTGCTTGGTTACAATTGGTCATATTTTATAGTTTCTACTCCTTGATTGGATAGGTGTAAACTCAGTATATCCTATTCCAGCTCCCAATGAAATTAATGAAAAGATTGCCTTTGACTTCAGAAGGAGTTGGATCCACATTATCATGATGAGGAAAGTTTAAGGGAGGCAGGGAGGAATTGGGTCTGTCAAGGAGAAGTAGGCGAGAGGCAGGATTAGGGAGCTTTTGAAAACTTCCTCCTTTTCCTTTCTAGGCCTGGTAAGATTTAGGCAATTTTAAAATTGTTTTGCCTGGGAGAAGAAGGGGCATAGTATTTAATTTTCTTTTGTTGTATTGACACACAATAATTGTATTTGTGGTCCTAGATGTGAAGGATGTTTGTTTGCATCATTCAGCTCTCTGTTGATGGAGTTTGGGGAACACTGTCTCATTACTATTTGATGATAAACTGCCTCCCATCCTCTCTAAAATACCATTTCTATTGTGAACACTTGTGTCAGAGCTTAACATTTGCTTTCTGTGAGGATTTGGATGTGGAAAACTTGATTACTTAAATGCTGGCAGCACAGGAACACAAGCATGGGAAGAGCCGAAGCCAAAACTTCACTAAATTCAAACAAATTTAATATTATATTTACTTATTTGCAGTTTTCACGCAGACCTACTTTTGATGCATGGGAAACTTCAGTGGGACATTTGTCTGTGTCAAAACTTATAAGAATACATAAAGGGATAAAAAGGGTCAAGGTTTCATGGTATACATGGGGGTGCATATTGGTACAGCTGGCTTTCATCCAGGTTGACTGACAAACTTTTGGACCAGTTGGAGAACTGTGCTCTGAACTTGACTGTGATAACTGGGTTTAACAAAGTGGTGTTGAAAATAAATCTATTCTGTATTGTTATCATAAACACTGCTGAAGTACTATTGTCATAAATACAACAGACAAATGTTTATCATCCTATATATTTGCTGGCCTATGCTAAATAAAGTAAAATGTTATTCTGTACATTTCTCCATGCATTTGTGTGCGCACGTCCTAAAACAGATAATCACAAATAGCACTAAAACACATAGGCTTGATATTTATTTACATTACACTAATGCCTCTTTGCATCACTCTGCCAGTCAAAAGAGCTTTTAAATTGGGTTTAGTGAATATAAAGTGAGGAACACTTAGATGGTCTGCTGGGATATGCTCTCTGTGACAGGGACTGGCATCTGTGCTAATTATTTGTACAATCAGATAATGATCCTTGAGTGGGGCTCCTAGGTAACACTGTATTAAAAAATAATAAGTAATCTAGGATAGGGTTGGAAGACCAATAATGTTGGGCCATATATCTGATGAGTTGACTAATTCTGGGCCTGTCAGTCTGATATTGAGTTAGTGGAAAATAGATCCTCTCTAACCTGATATCTTTTTTGGGTGACATAAGTTTAATTGATTAAGGTAATAGTGTTGATATAATAGACCTAGAGTTCTGTAAGACATTGACTTGATACCGTACAACATTTAGATTATAAAACTAGAATGATATAAAATTAACATGGTACACATTAAATGGATTAAAAACTGAGTAATCAATAGGTCTCAAAATGTAATTGCTAAAGGGGACTCATCAGAGACCAGGTGTGTTTCTAGTAAGGTTCAGCAGGGATCAGTTCTTGGCCCTATGCTATGCTAGAGGACAGATAGAGCAGTCTGGATCATTTGATAAATTGGGCACAAGCAAACAATATGCATTTAATATAGCTAAATGTAAATGTGTACATCTAGGAGCAAAGAATGCAGCCCATGTTTACAGGATGGGCAACTCTATCCTGGGAAGCAGTGACTCGGAAAAAGACTTGAGGGTCCTGTTGGTTAATTTGCTAAACTTGAGCTCCCAGTGTGACTCTGTGGCCAAAAGGGCTAATGTGATCCTTGGATATATGAACAGTGGAATCTCAAGTAGGAGAGAAAAAAGTTGTTTTACTTCTGTATTTGACATTGGTGCAACCACTGCAGGAATACTGTGTCCAGTTCTGGTGTCCATATTTCAAGAAGGATGTTGATAAATTGGAGAGGGTTCAGAGAAGAGCCCTGAGAATGATTAAAGGATTGGAACACACGCCTTATAGTGATAGACTGAAGTTGCTCAAGCTATTTAGCTTAACAAAGAGAAGGTTAAGGTGTTACCTAGGTTTTCTGAACCCATAGCTCTTGGTAACTTTACTCTTTGCAAGGTGGTGTGAATCCATGGGGGCACAGCATGTCGGTCTGATATGTTGTTGGTCTAAATAACACAAACAAGAGTGGTTTTATTTAAAGCCTTTACTTTAGCAGTCTCTAGCACCCCCAAAAGAGTGCTTTTACTTTATATAGTCTCAAGCACTTACACACATCTGCGACAAGTTTGTATAACACTCTAAAAATCAATAATTACCAAAGAATGGAGTGGTCTTTGAGAGGTACAATGACAGCCTTCTGATGGCCAGTCTTCCATCTGCTGTTAGGGATACTAAGATGTGTCCACGAAGTGTCCAACTAGCTCAAACTCCCCACCATCACTTTTATTGTTGTTAGTATAACAATACATTTCAATCAAAAAATAAAACCTGTTAAGCAAGCAATTTTAAATGTTAAGCAAGAAGTTTCCAAGCCATTAGTTGTACAAATAGATTTTTGCAAAGTTTGCAGTGTTGTAGGTCCAGACAAATAAACACCAGAAATCAGATGTAGATAGACTTCCCATCTTGCAAAGCTGCATACTTCAGCAGTTTGAAAAAAGTGAGACAGGATAGTATAAGATCATACTCTATTCTTATGGTCACCCTCTCTCCCCTCCTGGTCTGCTAGTTATGCTCAGATTGCCACAAAGCCTTACTAGCTTAGCTGATTTTCGCAATAAGCAAAATAATTGATATTCCAATTACTGGCAGGGGTCTGGGAATACAAAGGGGAGACTTGATCAGAGTGTACTGGCATGGGCAACAAAAATTTAATAATGGGCTCTTCAATCTAGCAGAGAAAGGAATAACAGTCTAATGGCTGAAGTTTGAAGCTAGACAAAATCAGACTGGGAATAAGGTGCACATTTTTTACAGAGAGGGTTAACTCTCAATTTAGCAGGGGGTCACAGTGGATTCTCCATCACTGATCATTTTTAACTCAAGATTGGGTGTATTTCTAAAAGATCTGCTCCAGGAATTATTTTGGGGGAAGTTCTGTGGCCTGTGCTATACAGGAGGTCAGAGTAGACACTCACAATGGTCTCTTCTGCCTTGAAATCTCTGAATTGGAGAAGGGAAATCCAAGGAAGCATTTATAGATGGTGCACACAATTATTTAGAAATGAAGGGATGATGGGAGCTAGAACTAAATAGACGTGGTGAATGGTGAGTTTTTATGAGGATAGTAATACATTTTTAATTCATTAATAGTTGTAAAGTATTTTGAGAGCCACTGATAAGATATTATAGAAGAGCAGTGTTACTCATACCCTTGATAGGTGTCTTATCCCAGCAACCAAAGATGGAATGTGTACATAGACTGAAACAAACTCAAAGCAGCCCTAGAGATCGATTCTTCAAGCAAGAGTTGAGACACATTGCCAGGGCAGTGTTGGGAAGGTTTCGCTGCTCCCTTCTGTGCTACATTGATTCTGGTGACAAAGAAAAGAACTTACTCTCAGTCTCATATCTTTTATGAACATTAAATTCACAAGAATATTTTTAAAACCCTTATTAATAGATGCATAGGCTAGTCATACACACCCAGAAAATACAGACACACATTCTTAAGGTTTATGGGGTTATTCTTATTTGCATGAAACAAAAATAATTTCCCAGGCTAAGGGTAGTAAAAATGCAGAATAAATGGCATGATCCCATAAAGATTGGCATTTTGTATTAAGCCGTATGAGTGAAGAGGTTGGCAGGAGAATAGATGCAACCCATGGCATTTTCAAGCACTGACACACACACAAAACATCCCTTCTGCTCAGTTAATCACATTCGGCTACATGAAAATATTATCCTTCCAAGATAGGATTGTGAATAAGAGATGACAAGGAGAATGTTTAAGATATTTTTCTACAGAGCTTCAATAAAAAAAACATATAATAGTGAGAACACATAGTGCAAGAATAGTTAACAAAGAAAATGGGGAGAATGTGAACGTATTAGCTAAAGAACACATTTAAATGTATTCAGATTAACAGTGCCAAATGAAATTCATTATGCAGTTACAGAGAGTGGTGTTCTCTGGTCCTAAAAATCTATGAAAATTCACCTTAAATTGATAAAGGTAAGGAGTGAAGTAGTTTTGGGATAGTTAAATACTAATGGATAGAGCCAGAGTATTAAAAAGAGGTCAACAGAGTACCTATCTTTAAGAAAGGGAAATGGAGAAATACAGGGGCTCCATTAGTCCCACTGGCTTCAATAGGAATTACAGATAGGCAGTCTGTTTAATTAGGCCCAAAGAAATTATGTACCAATAAATTTAATTTCAATACCTGTTCACAGAGCAGGCACATTTTAGCATATTGAGTAAATGAGGTACAGAAGCTGATAATATACAATATAAATTTGAAACTAGTATTACCTAGACCAAACTGACTAAGCTTTAATGAATAGCATGCTCTGGGGCCCAATCTTACCTGCCTTGTGCACTAAAATTCCCACTCGAGGCAATTTGAATGAACAAGGCATATAGGACTCACCCCTTTGTGAATAAAAAACATGAAATTAATTAGGGTGTATCCTGACTTTATAAAAGCATTTGATTTGTTCCCACATGACATACTCATGGAAGCTAGTGAAATTTGGATGAGACACATGCAAAATTAGATGAAATTCCTAAGTGCTAACAGAAATTGACAGTTCAGTGTTAACATGGCAGCTGATGTCAAGTGTAATTCTTCAAAGATTTGTTCTGGATCTTATATTATATATAGCAATGACTTAGATAACTTTTGTGGGTTGGTATGAAGTTGGAAGGGATTGCAAATACCCTAAACAACTGGAATATAATCCAATAAAACTTGATCCATAGGAGAAATGGGATGAAAATGACATATTTACAGAGACAATAGATCTGCTGAGCTATTTGTTATAAACAATTTTCTTGTCAGATTCTGGCCTCACTTCTGTTCAAATAATATTCCTAAACCAATATTTCCTCCAAAATTGTTTTGCTATTTGTAATTGTTTGACTGAATATATTAATGAACATATTTGAGACTATGCAGATTTTGAAAACTTGGAAAGATTTGTTAAATAGCTTTTAAACAACATTTATTGCCTATACAAAAGGCATGAAGGTGAAATATAAAATTGTAACCAGCACTCATTTAGCACGTCCTTCATGACTCACTTTTAGTTGACTCACTAGTGGGTAGTACATATTCTAGTAAATTCTTTTCATCACTGCACATCATCAGGTTTTTCTTCTTCTTGGTCTTGAATATAACATCAAATCTTTCATTTGTTTGTCACACTGACACCAAGTAACTGAGTATTTGGGCTTTCCCATTTTTGTCTGTTGTGGCCAGATCCTGGTCTCACTTAATGATCTTCAGCTGCTGTGTATTCCCTCATCCCATACGCAGAAAACATACACACTCTTATATGTAATCCATATTTATGGATTAATAACCACTGGATTTAATTTCATGTTCTATCATTGTCCATATTTATTAATTTGGTCTCTTTATGATGATTTCCTCTCCACTTGACCTCATTATATCAAACTCAAGCAGGCCTCTGAAAGTAGGAACAGCTTCTTTTATGTAGTCCCACTGTCCCACACAGAACAGTATTACCTATCTGCCTAGGACATTCACTGAATTGATTCTCTCTCACACATTCCTACAACCTAACACCACTTATCAGTAATTAACATATGTACAGACCGCAAGCAGGGAAGGACACAGCCAGCCTTCAGCTGTAGTCTGTGTTGCAGGGGGGATCATGTATCCCAACAGTCCGTTCCCCTGAATAAGATTATAAAATAGTTCTCATGACTGAATATGTATTTTTTACTATTACCAGTGGATAGAAGAGAGGTTATCAGAACAACACTTTATCCTGGGATACCTTTATATATTTTTAAATAATTTGTGCCGATACCATAGCTCAGTATAATTCACCCATATCAGAGCACTGGGGATAAATACACAGTTTTGTGTACTGTAACTTGGATACGAGGTCAGGCCATTACATATTACACTTGAAACCAGTTAAGGTGACTACACTTAATGCAAACTTTTAGAAGCAGCAAAATGCCAAGCTATGGGGCACCTTTTAACATACCCTTCTTTAACACCCACCCAGCATATTTTCACTGGCAGTTACAGTCTCTGCATCTCCTACTTTAAGTAAAAACCTGAAACTAATCTTATGGAATCATGACCAGCACCTCTTTAATATAGCAGTGGCAAAGTTATCAGACCCATACTGTATATATTCCCAACTTTTAAATACCCGTTTTTTCTTTATAAGTCAGAATGGCATTATTTATCTGTGTTATCTCTTTTCGAAATAACAGCTAGGCTCTTTCTCTAACACAGAGACTAGAAATAAAGAAGAAGTGATACCCCATCAAGTTCTGTGCAGAATACTTTCAAAATATTATACTAAGATAAGGAATAAACAACTCATGTTATCTATAATTCACTTTCTGACTTTTTACAAATTATTAATCTGTACAGGAAGCCTGGATATTTTTCTTTTAAATTTTATCCACTTGGTTTGTTGAATAGTCTCTCCCTGAATTCATAATGGTCTGTTAGAGCCCAGGCATTGCCATTGACTTCAATGGGTAGAGCACTGAGCCCTTAGAGACATTTTTACATTACAACCTATTGCAATATCAGAAGCGCAGAGGATTAGAAATTTAGCTGTGGAAAAATCCATATACATTAGGGGAACTCACAGGAAATAAAGATTCTGTTCTCATGCACATATTCTTAGTAAAAAATAAAGACAATATTTGCTGTGATAGAAGAATTCTTCCTACATATAACTTGTTTTCAAGGTTTTCATGAAGTAATAGCAGCTTTTTAATAAAGGACATAGATAAAATTATCAAAACCATGTAACTAATTTAGGAGTCTAAATCCCATTTTCAAAAATGACGTAGGCATGAAGGGCCAGAATTTTAAAGGTATTTAGACATTATCATTGTAGACTGGTACCTAAGTGCTTTTGAAAATTTCACTATTTTCCATCTTTAGCTGTCTAAATAACTTTACAAATCTGACCTTAACACCCATGGACTCTCAGTGAAAGTTAGGCTCCTAAGTGCCTATGTCACTTTTGAAAATGTGACTTAGTGTCCTAAATCACTTAGGCACTTTTCAAAATTTTATCCCAAATCTGTACTCAGCTACCATATGCTGGTGTAAGTCAGGAGTAGCTCCAGTGCAGTCTATGATGTAATTACGAATAAAATTTGGCCTTAAGTAAGGGTTAGTGTTAAATAGCAGGATGCATAGTAATGGCATGGTGCATACCACTCAGAAATAAATGACAAGAATCAAAGCTTCAGAGGAAGATTTTTAACTGACTGAGCATTAATTTTACTGAGCTAATTTAAAAAACCCAAAACAAAGCTTGTAAGTACTGTGCAGTGCAAATATGTGCTAACACAATAAACAAGAAAATGTACTTAGAGAAATAATCTTTAACAGGGTGACAGTTGTTTTGAAGATTTTAGCTACTGTAGAGCAGAGAAAATATATTGCACAACCCCGATTCCACCTGGTATGAGCAAGAGCACATTATCAACAATCTACAACCTATCCTGAAAAATGATCCCTTGCTCTCACAGACCTTGGGAGACAGGCCAGTCCCCGCTTACAGACAGCCTCCCAACCTAAAGCAAATACTCCTACACACCACACCACAGAAACACTAACCCAGGAACCAATCCCTGTAACAAACCTCGTTGCCTACTCTGTCCCCATATCTACTCTAGTGACACCATCATAGGACCCAACCACATCAGCCACACCATGAGAGGCTCATTCACCTGCACATCTACTAATGTGATATATGCCATCATGTGCCAGCAATGCCCCTCTGCCATGTACATTGGCCAAACCAGACAGTCCCTACATCAGGAATGGTAACACACAAAAGCCAGTGGGAGAACACTTCAATCTTCATGGACATTCTATAACAGATTTGAAAGTAGCTATACTTGAACAAACAAACTTCAGAAACAGACTTCAAAGAGAAACAGCAGAACTAAAATTCATTTGCAAATTTAACACCATTAATTTGGGCTTGAATAGGGACTGGGAGTGGCTACCTTATTACAGCAGCAGCTTTGCCTGTCCTGGAATTGACACCTCCTCATCTATTGTTGGGAGTGGACTATATCCACTCTGATCGAATTGGCCCTGTCAACCCTGGTTCTCTACTTGTGAGGTAACTCCTTTCTCTTCATGTCTCATTTTATTTATGTCTGCATCTGTAACTTTCACTCCATGCATCTGAGGAAGTGAGATTTTTACCCATGAACGCTTATGCTCAAATAAATTGGTTAGTCTTTAAGGTGCCACAGGACTCCTTGTTATGTATGTAATAGTTAGTTAATAGGAAAGGTTTCAGTAGATGGTGCTCAGGACAGTTGTTATGGATTGGATTGAACTTTAATGTTGATGGGTTTAACGGCCTCCTTTCTTTCAGGGAAAATGTAAAAAAGTAATCATAGAATCATAGAATATCAGGGTTGGAAGGGACCTCAGAAGGTCATTTAGTCCAACCCCCTGCTCACAGCAGGATCAATCCCCAATTAAATCATCCCAGCCAGGGCTTTGTCAAGCCTGACCTTAAAAACTTCTAAGGAAGGAGATTCCACCATCTCCCTAGGGAACGCATTCCAGTGTTTCACCACCCTCCTAGTGAAAAAGTTTTTCCTAATATCCAACCTAAACCTCCCCCACTGCAACTTGAGACCATTACTCCTTGTCCTGTCATCTTCTACCACTGAGTATAGTCTAGAACCATCCTCTTTGGAACCACCTCTCAGGTAGTTGAAAGCAGCTATCAAATCCCCCCTCATTCTTCTCTTCTGCAGACTAAACAATCCCAGTTCCCTCAGCCTCTCCTCATAAGTCATGTGTTCCAGACCCCTAATCATTTTTGTTGCCCTTCGCTGGACTCTCTCCAATTTTTCCACATCCTTCTTGTAGTGTGGGGCCCAAAACTGGACACAGTACTCCAGATGAGGCCTCACCAATGTCAAATAGAGGGGAACGATCACATCCCTCGATCTGCTGGCTATGCCCCTACTTATACATCCCAAAATGCCATTGACCTTCATGGCAACAAGGGCACACTGTTGACTCATATCCAGCTTCTCGTCCACTGTCACCCCTAGGTCCTTTTCTGCAGAACTGCTGCCTAGCCATTCGGTCCCTAGTCTGTAGCGGTGCATTGGATTCTTCTGTCCTAAGTGCACTGCACTTATCCTTGTTGAAATTCATCAGATTTCTTTTGGCCCAATCCTCCAATTTGTCTAGGTCCCTCTGTATCCTATCCCTGCCCTCCAGCATATCTACCACTCCTCTTAGTTTAGTATCATCCGCAAATTTGCTGAGAGTGCAATCCACACCATCCTCCAGCTCATTTATGAAGATATTGAACAAAACCGGCCCCAGGACCGACCCTTGGGGCACTCCACTTGATACCGGCTGCCATCCAGATATGGAGCCATTGATCACTACCCGTTGAGCCCGACAATCTAGCCAACTTTCTATCCACCTTATAGTGCATTCATCCAGCCCATACTTCATTAACTTGCTGACAAGAATACTGTGGGAGACCGGGTCAAAAGCTTTGCTAAAGTCAAGAAACAATACATCCACTGCTTTCCCTTCATCCACAGAACCAGTAATCTCATCATAGAAGGCGATTAGATTAGTCAGGCATGACCTTCCCTTGGTGAATCCATGCTGACTGTTCCTGATCACTTTCCTCTCGCGTAAGTGCTTCAGGATTGATTCCTTGAGGACCTGCTCCATGATTTTTCCGGGGACTGAGGTGAGGCTGACTGGCCTGTAGTTCCCAGGATCCTCCTTCTTCCCTTTTTTAAAGATGGGCACTACATTAGCCTTTTTCCAGTCGTCCGGGACTTCCCCCGATCGCCATGAGTTTTCAAAGATAATGGCCAATGGCTCTGCAATCACACCCGCCAACTCCTTTAGCATTCTCGGATGCAACGCATCCGGCCCCATGGACTTGTGAACGTCCAGCTTTTCGAAATAGTCCCGAACCACTTCTTTCTCCACAGAGGGCTGGCCACCTACTCCCCATGCTGTGTTGCCCAGCACAGCAGTCTGGGAGCTGACCTTGTTCGTGAAGACAGAGGCAAAAAAAGCATTGAGTACATTAGCTTTTTCCACATCCTCTGACACTAGGTTGCCTCCCTCATTCAGAAAGGGGCCCACACTTTCCTTGGCTTTCTTCTTGTTGCCAACATACCTGAAGAAACCCTTCTTGTTACTCTTAACATCTCTTACTAGCTGCAGCTCCAGGTGTGATTTGGCCCTCCTAATTTCATTCCTACATGCCCGAGCAACATTTTTATACTCTTCCCTGGTCATTTGTCCAATCTTCCACATCTTGTAAGCTTCTTTTTTATGTTTAAGATCAGGAGGGATTTCACTGTTAAGCCAAGCTGGTCGCCTGCCATATTTACTGTTCTTTCTACACATCGGGATGGTTTGTCCCTGTAACCTCAATAGGGATTCTTTGAAATACAGCCAGCTCTCCTGGACTCCTTTCCCGCTCATGTTATTCTCCCAGGGGATCCTACCCATCAATTCCCTGAGGGAATCGAAGTCTGCTTTCCTGAAGTCCAGGGTCCGTATTCTGCTGCTTACCTTTCTTCCCTGTGTCAGGATCCTGAACTCGACCAACTCATGGTCACTGCCTCCCAGATTCCCATCCACTTTTGCTTCCCCCACTAATTCTTCCCGGTTTGTGAGCAGCAGGTCAAGAAAAGCTCTCCCCCTAGTTGGTTCCTCCAGCACTTGCACCAGGAAATTGTCCTCTACATTTTCCAAAAACTTCCTGGATTGTCTGTGCACCGCTGCAGTGCTCTCCCAGCAGATATCAGGGTGATTGAAGTCGCCCATGAGAACCAGGGCTAGTAGCTTCTGCGAGTTGCCAGAAGAAAGCCTCATCCACCTCATCCCCCTGGTTGGTGGTTTATAGCAGACTCCCACCACTACATCACTCTTGTTGCTCACACTTCTAAACTTAATCAGAGACACTCAGGTTAATCAAGTTCCTTTATGGAATAGATAGCTGAAACAGTAGTGGTCTATGACAAGAACAAAGCCACATGCAAAGACGGAGTAGGAGATAGTCATATGGACTCCAATGTGTATTTTTCACTTCTTGTTAACCAATGTGGTGAGACAGAGGTTTACCTTTGTTACTGGGTTGACATAATCTAATAATAGAATAACCACCAGTGTGGGGTGAGTCTGCCCTATTTCTCAGCAGTTTGTCCTGCATCTGACATTCTCAGCTGTGACCCACTGAGGCAAAGTGAGAGCTCCCTGACTCCGTCATCAATTTCTCCTCCTAACTGAAAAAACCTGCAGGACCACAAAAGGCTAACGTTCAGGTCAACAAAGAGCAACAACATGTAGCATCGTTTCTTGATTTTGCAGGACCAATAACACTTGTTTAGTGCACACATCTTCCTTTATGCAGCCCTTGAAATCAGCTCTTGACACAACCCAGTTATTGACTGTTGCTAACCAAAGGATTGTAATTAATTGCATTTAATAATAAAGTTACAATGATAGAATATAGCGTCTGTGTCCTGTCCTCCCCCATCCACCCTCCAGATTCCCAGTCTCCCTTCTCCACAAAAAACACCTTAAAATCTCAATAATCTGCCTCCCTATTACCAACAACAACAACAACACAATCACACTGATTGCACACCCCGCCCCTTCAGGTGATGCTACTGTAAAGTGCTAATGAATTGTGGCATCATTTTCGACCTAGGGTAGGCAGGTAGCTATGTCAATGCTGATTCCTCCTCTTCCCTTTCCCCTGCAGTTCACTCCTTTCTGCTGGCAGTAGTCAATTCACTATTGAGGGACTTACAGACGGTTGTCAGGTAAAGTGCCTGTATTTTTGCTTGATTGGGCACAAACTTGAAGTAGGTAGAAACTGAAAATTCTACCCAGCCAAACAAAAATACAAGTCATTTATCAGATAAACTGGGAAGCCTTCAGCATCCCCAGGACTCTGGGTAAGTTCACCCCTCTGAATACAGTAATTTGCTGTACTGATCTGGAATGTGATGACTCACCACAGGGGAAGTCTGGATAAAGTTAGTCTAACTATGGAAAAGCTGAAGATACTTTTTTCATTGAGAGAATGATTTGTCTATGCTTGAATTTCTCTCAAACATTGTATCTCCCTTAAATACCTTACTACTATAGGGCAAAAATCAACTAGCTTTTGACCTAGGTTACCAAGTAACATCCCACCAAACAAAACTGCAAAGATTTTTCCTTTACATTTTTAGTGGAATACGTTTTCACATTCTGTCTCAGGAAATATGAGTCATGACCTCACTCATTCCTATGCTGAACAGATGAAGAAGTTTCAAGAATCACTTGGTTAGTGGTTCAGAAACTTTCAAGGGGATAATAAGTGCTCTAGATTTTTTGAACCTACTTTCAGCTGAGGCTGACTTTCAGGTAGAATGTGTTAACTTACATTGCTGCAATCCAAGTCTTTTAGAGGAAACATATTGGAATCCTATAAATGCCAGTCAAGTACAGATATCCAGAATTCCTAGAGAGGGCTCCCATTTGTGTAAACCCATTTGGGAGTACTTTATATTTGAATCTTCTACTATCAATCTGAACAAATCCAAATTGCCTAATACACAATGCGCAGGGCCACCCTAACAATAAAGTTGTATGTTAAGAAGTTGATTTCAGCGAAGTAATGGTACTTTCCTGCTAGAGTCGTCTAAGCATGTTTGTCTTGCTATACATTTTAAGTTAAGAACATAAGAACGGCCATACTGGGTCAGACCAAAGGTCCATCTAGCCCAGTATCCTGTCTTCTGACAGTGGCCAATGCCAGGTGCTTCAGAAGGAATGAACAGAGCAGGTAATCATCAAGTGATCCATCCCTTCGCCCATTCCCAGCTTCTGACAAACAGAGGCTAGGGACAGCATGCCTGCCCATCCTGGCTAATAGCCATTGATGGACCTGTCCTCCATGAATTTATCTAGTTCTTTTTGAACCGTGTTATAGTCTTGGCCTTCACAACATCCTCTGGCAAGGAATTTCATAGGCTGACTGTGTGTTGTATGAAAAAAATACTTCCTTTTGTTTGTTTTAAATCTACTGCCTATTAATTTCATTTGGTGACCCTTAGTTCTTGTGTTATGAGAAGGAGTAAATAACACTTCCTTATTTACTTTCTCCACACCAGTCATGATTTTATAGACCTCTGTCATATCCCCTCTTAGTCTTCTCTTTTCCAAGCTGAAAAGTCCCAGTCTTATTAATCTCTCCTGATATGGCAGCCGTTCCATACCCCTAATAATTTTTGTTGCCCTTTTCTGAATCTTTTCCAGTTTTGTTAAACATTGTGTATGCTGTGTAAACAAAAATACTATATTTTGCTCACTGACTGCAGTGCAGTGTAAATTAATGTTCAAATTACATGTAGCAATCTGGTTCCTAGCAAATTGCCAATATTACCCTGGTGCCACAAGAGCTATTGTGAGGGGTACCAATATAAGAACCTAGACACTCCTGTACCTCTGTGGTTTTGATTTTTCTGGGAAGGAAAAGAGAGAAATTGATGTGCCCTCACATGGTATAAAATCTCACTCACTGATATTCCCTTAGGAAGAATTTGGGTTGTATTTCTTTCTTGTCGCTGTTGAACTCTTACTCAGGGACTCTGTTCAGGAAGCTCTGCTTTGCTTTTATCTTCTCCAGCTTAAGCTATTGTATTGCTCTGCCTGCCAAATAGATTGATTGCCAAACTTCAGCTTGTCCAAATGTCTGCTGCAAAGGTATTATACCATGCAAAGAATGATCACATATCCTCTCTCTTGGCATCTTTCATTGCTTATGCATAAAAAAGGGATAGCTTTCCAGATTGTCCTGTTGATCCATGAGTCCCTTCCTAACCCAGTGTTCCGTAGGCATTTCAGACACCATTTTAAAGAGCCACTGATGTCTTCTGGAAAACTCTTTAGAGACAAATTTGCTGATATATCACTTGACTCCTTCATTTTTTAACAAAGCTATTCTGCTACTCCAGGAGAAATGCTGTTTAGCTGAGTTGATGATTGGGTGATACTTGGAAGTGAGACGAGGATTTTAATTTGTTAACCTTCCTCTGGACTTCACAAAATACAACTGATCGCCTTCAATTTTAGACTTCAAAATATTTCCCATTTTTATTGCCAATGAAGGCCACAGTGGCCAAAACATACAGTTTTTTAATTCAGCTGCAGTCAGCAAGTTTATTGAACAAAAATAGAAATTGAAGGTACTTTGATGCTTAAATCTGAAGTTGTAAATTACTGTCAGGCATGGCCTCCAATAGTCAGGCTCAGTGGTTGGAACATGGGTCACAGGTAGGTATAGGGTTGGGCCTCAGCCAAGGGTGGTTCTGGGATCAAGATCTGGGGGCAGACTCGGAGTCAAACCTGAGATCAGCATCTGTACACAAACCAGAATCAGAAGCGTAGCCAGAGTCCAGGTGTAGGCCAGAGGTCAAAGCCAAGTGGTCAGAGTCCAAAGGCAATCCAAGTTGATACAGAATCCCGAGTCCAGATACACACCAAACGTCAAAACGGATCGTCTGAGTCTGAGAGTTTAGGGGGGGATCCTGAGGTGGAGGCAAGGCTAGAGCGGGTTGGTGATAACACAAGATTGAGGCTAGTCCAGGGCAAAGACAGGGCTCTGGCAAGGCTGGGGCAGGAGCAGGCTGGGACTTGCTGGAGTCTGGTGCACTGTAAGGAGGCAGGAAGGTTCTTGGCTGGGTAGTGCTGTTGCTCAGACTGACCTGTGATTGGCTGCTGCTTCCGCCTGAGGGCTGACTCATCACAGCGCCTGAGCAAGCAGCCTTGATTGGCTGTGAGTTTGCCTCTCGATTACATTGACTGACATTGATGTGATGACAGTTCTGTGCTAAAGTGGAACTGACTAGTCTGTTTTCTTGTACAAGCTAAGTGACATGCAAAAGAGCAAACAGCATAAATAGTGTAAAGCAAATTTTATGAACTTTCCATGGTAGATAGTCTGAGGTGCTGTTAGTGACTGTGATGGGGCTGTGCCCCACCCCCATGCCAGATTGGGCTACAACAAGCCAGAGCGGCCGCGCAAGGTGGCAGCCAATCAGGGAGGGCCTGTTAGAAAGCCAGTATTACAGCCAGCCAATCTGGGCTAGGCTAGGCCCTATATAAAGGCTGCCCAGGAAGGGAGTAGGGAGTCTCTCTCAGATCTTCAAGGGAGAAGGTCCATCTCCTGAGTGAAGGAGACAGCACCCAAGACAGCACAGCACAGCGCTGGGCAGGCTTGGGGGAGCTGAGGAGAGCTTCAGCCCAATACCTGCCAGGCTGCAGGCCCTAATAGAAGGACCCACAAAGTGAAAGGGGGATGAAGGGGATGTGGCCCAGAGAGGAGAGGCAGACAAGGGGAGCGAAGGAGGGCAGGGAGGCCAGAGTAGAGGGTGGGCCTGGGTCCCCACCTTCCCCCTTGTACTACACCCAGCCGTTAGAAGTTGCCAAAGCAGACTGCATCCGACCCCTGATAGAAGGGGTTAGACTTTGGGGATGTGGTTGGCCACTGCAGCTGGGGTGAATAGAAAAGACTGCTGTTAAATCCGCGCCCCCCCCCCCGGAAGGGGGTGAGTATGGACTAGGGGGCACTGCCGGAGGGCAGTGTCCTGAAGCGGACGTCGCCGAGCGAGGATCAACGCGGGTCCAGACGCCAACAGACAGCGAGAGACGGATGGGACACCACCAGCAGAGGGCACTCGGCAATGGACAGAGCTAATTCCCAGAGTTGCCAACAGGAGGCGCTGCGGTGGTGAGTCCCCAACCCTGTCACAGTGACCCAAATAAAGGAATTTAGGTTTGAAAAGGGAATAGGAAAGAAGGTTTATTTTACTTGGCTCTAAAGTGGGAGCCACATACATTGGCTAATGAGATTAAAATAAATATTGAACAGATATCTTAATTATTGATCATAATTCAGGAGAGCTCCATGGGCAACATTACTATTGACATTTCCAGTCTTCTGCATGATTCACTTTGCAACCTTAATGTTCCTTTAATGATTTTTTTTTATGCAATTCTATATGAAAATAGTCAGCATTGATATATGTGCATAGAGTAGGTGCATTCTGTGTTACGTTTGTGGGGGAAATACACAGTGTATTGTAAATGCCAATTCCCTCAGCCTTAGTATGATTTTAAAAATGATCAGATATTTTTATGGGTAGTAAGAATCTCTTCAGTTACACAAGCTAAGGTGAAAATATACAAGGGACATAAACCATCATGTTTCAGAACCTAGGCCAACTGGTTACTGCCTAGTGTTAAGAAGAAACTTCCCCATGGAAAAATATTCAATACTTTTCTGTTGCTGAAAACACCTTCCTATGGTAAACAGCTCATTTGGTTTGATTCAGTACCCTTCGTACCCTTCATGTTTACCTGGCTATGTTGTTTTATTTAGGATGGCTGTTACTGTAGTGCATGCGTGTGCTATTCAGTTTTACTTAGTGATGTGTTTACTGGACTCTGTCACAGGTTCTACTTCTAAACTCTCCCACGTTCAACAGCTTTCATTTTACTCCTCCAGCTTGTTCTTGTAGTAATGAGTTGTCTTCAGCCATTGAGGAAAGGCTTTTGCAAATGGAGTCCTGAAGCATTCCCTGAAAATGGTTACATTTAGCCTTTTTTCTTCTTCCCCTCTAGAAGGTCATCCTACAGTCAAGCTCCCTTGATGGAAAATGCCTTACCTCTGGCTTAAGAACTTTACTCTGGGATCTATCAGCTATCTTATCCCACAGTAGCACAACTATGTCAGTGGGTTGTGAATGAGAAGGTGGTAACTGGGCCCCACTAAGGGTATTAAAGATTAAGACAAGGGTCTTGATTTGGCATCAGAAGTGAACTGAGAGCCAGTGGAAAGTGAACAGCACCAGCATGATGTCTTCTCAGTGTCTTTTCTTGCTGGAGGCAGACTGCTTTGTTCTGTAACAGTTGGAGTTGTTCTGTATCATCTTCACTTTTAGCCCCACATAAGAGCGTTATAATAATGTCGTCTACATTGAGTATTGAATTCACTTTAGGGGACTGTATCACCATGCTGGGCAGCATTAAAATTAGTCCCTCTAAAGAGCCCAAGGTGAATCAATATTTCTAACCCTTGGAGTGATTGTTACATCATATAGATATTCAGCTGACAGGCTGGCACTAAATCCCAGCTGTGGGACTATAGTAGGAGGCTACTCAGCATGGTCGCTCATTCTATCCCTCTGTCAGCAAGGCCCAAGGAGAAGGCAACTTAGCTTGACTTCCTTTGTTCCCTACTGTGTGGCCCAACTTTTGTATAGAGCACCATCAACCAAAACATAGACACTGGGAACTATAAGATTAAAACAATAATAGAATTCAAGAATTATACAAATGTTATACTGAAATAGGCTGCAACAGCTTTTAGTAGCTGTTACAGGTCCCTGATTTTATCACCATTCCATTTTCTTTAAGAAGAGAAAAGGGAAAATTGAAATGCATGAGGAACTGGCTGAAAATTGAGGCTGAAGGAAAGTAAAAGAAAGCAGGAAGAAAGATTGCAGTGAGACAGAGGAAGATGTGATTGAATAGTTCAAAGAAACAAATATTTATATAGGTAAAAGCCCTGAGATTGGCTTGTCATCATTGGAGGGGCAATTTTTGTGTTTTATACACATGTATTGAATTATCCATTGAATTATGGATGGGTAGTTCTGAAAGTGTTCAAGAATGTCAGAAGCTTCAGCAATCATAGCACAAATTATTTTTGTCAAAAATTTCACTATGAAAGTGCATGATATATTGCTCATTGTTCACTAGATTCCTTTAAAAATCTCTGTGCCATTCAGACAAGGAACATAAAAAAATACCATGTTAAATTCATAGATTTTAAGGCCTGCATTCCTTGTTCCTAGATGCATATCTTTGCATTTGTCTGCATTAAAATGCATTATGTTTGAATGGACCCAGATTACCAAGTGATCTAGATCTATCTGTAGGATTACCTTGTCCTTATCGTTATTTACCATTGTGCCAGTCTTTGCCATATGCAAATTTTATCAACAATAATTTTCTATTTATTTTCAGATCAATGATGGTGAATGGTGAATACCATCTGGCTGAGTACCAATCTCTGTAAAACCCCAATGGAAAACTCCCCATTCAGTGATGATTCCCCATTGATGACTATTTATTGAGATCTGTCAGTTATCCAGTTCTTAATACATATAATGTGTGCTCTATTGATATTATACAGTGCTATTTTTTTAATCAGAATGTCATGTGGTACTAAGTCAAGTGCCCTACAAAAATCTATTACATCTGCCTTTATCAATCAAGATTGTGGTCAAAGAATGAAATCAGGTTTGTTTGAGATCTATGGTCTATAATACCATATTGACTAGCATTAATTATATTCCTAGCCTTTAATTCTGTATTAATTGTATCCTATATCAGCTTTTGCATTATTTTGCCTGGGATTGATGTTAGGCTAACAGGTATATAGTTACCTGGTTCATCCTGCTTGTCCTTCTTGAATATTGACACAACATTAGCACTCTTCCAGTCTTCTGGAATTTC
The DNA here is from genome assembly GCF_965152235.1 of Eretmochelys imbricata. Classification (NCBI taxonomy): domain Eukaryota; kingdom Metazoa; phylum Chordata; order Testudines; family Cheloniidae; genus Eretmochelys; species Eretmochelys imbricata. The sequence continues at coordinate 24,992,917 of NC_135574.1, forward strand.
CTTAGTATTACAAGATTTATTAAAAATTAATATCAGCAGGCCAGAGATCTCCTAAGCTAGCTCTTTTAGGACTCTTGGATGCAAATTATCCAGGCCTGCTGATTTAAAAATGTTTATTACTGATAGAAGTAATTTAACATCCTCTTTGGTTACTAATAGAGTGGAAAGTACTTCATCCTGTTTCTTTCCAAACACAGAACAGAAATATTTATTGAACACCTTGGCCTTTTCTGCATCATTATTAATAGTTTTACAATCTCCTTCTAGTAGTGGTAACTAGATGACTAACCTACAAATGAGTAACAGGTATTCAGTGAACAGTTTTCAAATAACAAGTACGCTGAAAATTAATAATGGGGGCAGTTTGGTCCAGAGACAGTCACAAGAATAAATAGAGATATAGAAAAAATCCATAAAAAAGACAGAGATTGAAAAGATAGGTAATATTATCTTATATTGCATACAAAGAAGAGGAGATATGATAAAAATATAGAAAATCTGAATGGTACTGAGGATGTAGATCAGGAACATCTACTCAGCAATTCTCATAATAATAGAGTAAGGGGAAACTCAATAAAATTAACAGGTAATTTAAAAATTAATAAACTTTCCCCTGCAATGCATAACTAACCTGAGGAACTCCTTGCCACAAGCATCACAGAGACTAAAATCTTAGCAGGATTCAAAAAAGGTTTGGAAATTTTTATATTCATATCAAATTTATATCTACAAAATATGTAGACTTAAAGTGAAGAGATTAAAAAGATACATAAGCAGGAATTTTTGAAGGGATATAACCCTTTATGCTTCAGGGTATAAGCCAACCTCTAGCCCAAAGTAGGACAAAAATTGTTCTGTTACTGCAGCATTCTTTGCATCTTCCTTTGAAGAAGTTGACACAGGTTTCTGTCAGAGACAAGATAATGGAGTAAATTCTATTCCATTCTAGTGAGGTTTTTTTATACTGCACTCATCATTTGTCGTATCTGATTGCATTCCAGTAGTGTATTAAGCAACATGACAACTCATCTGTCATAGAATATTAGGGTTGGAAGGGACCTCAGGAGGTCATCTAGTCCAACCCCCTGCTCAAAGCAGGACCAATCCCCAATTAAATCATCCCAGCCAGGGCTTTGTCAAGCCTGACCTTAAAAGCTTCTAAGGAAGGAGATTCTACCACCTCCCTAGGTAACGCATTCCAGTGTTTCACCACCCTCCTAGTGAAAAAGTTTTTCCTAATATCCAACCTAAACCTCCCCCACTGCAACTTGAGACCATTACTCCTAGTCCTGTCCTCTTCTACCACTGAGAATAGTCTAGAACCATCCTCTCTGGAACCACCTCTCAGGTAGTTGAAAGCAGCTATCAAATCCCCCCTCATTCTTCTCTTCTGCAGACTAAACAATCCCAGTTCCCTCAGCCTCTCCTCATAAGTCATGTGTTTCAGACCCCTAATCATTTTTGTTGCCCTTCACTGGACTCTCTCCAATTTTTTCACATCCTTCTTGTAGTGTGGGGCCCCAAACTGGACACAGTACTCCAGATGAGGCCTCACCAATGTCGGATAGAGGGGGACGATCACGTCCCTCGATCTGCTTGCTATGCCCCTACTTATACATCCCAAAATGCCATTGGCCTTCTTGGCAACAAGGGCACACTGCTGACTCATATCCAGCTTCTCGTCCACTGTCACCCCTAGGTCCTTTTCTGCAGAACTGCTGCCGAGCCATTCGGTCCCTAGTCTGTAGCGGTGCATTGGATTCTTCCGTCCTAAGTGCAGGACCCTGCACTTATCCTTATTGAAACTCATCAGATTTCTTTTGGCCCAATCCTCCAATTTGTCTAGGTCCCTCTGTATCCTATCCCTGCCCTCCAGCGTATCTACCACTCCTCCTAGTTTAGTATCATCCGCAAATTTGCTGAGAGTGCAATACACACCATCCTCCAGCTCATTTATGAAGATATTGAACAAAACCGGCACCAGGACCGACCCCTGGGGCACTCCACTTGACACCGACTGCCAACTAGACATGGAGCCATTGATCACTACCCGTTGAGCCCGACAATCTAGCCAACTTTCTATCCACCTTATAGTGCATTCATCCAGCCCATACTTCTTTAGCTTGCTGACAACAATACTGTGGGAGACCGGGTCAAAAGCTTTGCTAAAGTCAAGAAACAATACATCCACTGCTTTCCCTTCATCCACAGAACCAGTAATCTCATCATAGAAGGCGATTAGATTAGTCAGGCATGACTTTCCCTTGGTGAATCCATGCTGACTGTTCCTGATCACTTTCCTCTCATGTAAGTGCTTCAGGATTGATTCTTTGAGGACCTGCTCCATGATTTTTCCAGGGACTGAGGTGAGGCTGACTGGCCTGTAGTTCCCAGGATCCTCCTTCTTCCCTTTTTTAAAGATTGGCACTACATTAGCCTTTTTCCAGTCATCTGGGACTTCCCCCATTCGCCACGAGTTTTCAAAGATAATGGCCAATGGCTCTGCAATCACAGCCGCCAATTCCTTTAGCACTCTCGGATGCAACTCGTCTGGCCCCATGGACTTGTGCAAGTCCAGCTTTTCTAAATAGTCCCTAACCACCTCTTTCTCCACAGAGGGCTGGCCATCTACTCCCTATGCTCTGATGCCCAGCGCAGCAGTCTGGGAGCTAACCTTGTTAGTGAAGACATCGGCAAAACAAGCATTAAAAGCATCAAAAAAAGCATCTGTCGAAACGTGTTTTTTTGTTTTTTTTTTTTATTCTCTGCCAATAGAGAGAAGCATGTTCTTTGGAGTGTCTTGTTTTGGTAGTGTCTATATTTAAGAAAAACAAAAAACCCTATTGCCATGTATTTGTTAGAGAAAGCAAAGACAAAAAAATGTGCCTTCTCTGGAAGGGGAAAGTGGTGAGGCTTGTGTTAGTTCTTAGTTCTTGGGGGAGTTCATTCCACATTATTAGACCACCTTGGAGAAAATTCTGTCTCCCACATAGATGAACTTTACTCTTACTATCGTTGGTTCCATTGTGCCAGAGGAGTGTAGTTATCTATCACAGTCTTTGCCCCAGAGGTTTAGACAGTCTTTTAGATGCCCAGGATATGAAGTGCTTTGAAGATAAGGACTGAGATCTTGAAGCTAATCAGAAATTCTGTGGGAAGCCAGTGTAGAGAACAATGGACAGCTATGATGCGTTCATAGTAATCTGTGTTGGTGAAGCATTCTGAACTAGTTGGAGTGCCTTAGGGTGCCGAAGACTTCATGAACATGTATATTGCATTGCTGCAATCCAGTCAACAGGTGATGAAGACATGAATAACAAAGGCTAAACTTTCATCCTCCAGAATGGGATGGAGTTTCCTAGTTAAGTGGAGATAGTAGAAGTCATTATTCACGGATACTGCTATGTGAGAGTTCAGCATCAGTGAGGAATCCACGATTACTCTTAGATAATAGTGGGTGTGTATCTTCACACAATGGAGACTGCACCATGGCTGGAGACTCTTCAAAATACTTACCTTTGTTCATCAGCATCACCTCTCTCTTGCTTATGTTCAGCTTCAGCCAGCTGTTCTTCCAAGTGTAACCCAGACACCTTCTGGGTGTGGTGTTCTGTCCCAATTAGTGGCACCAAGACCACTTAGAGAGAGAGATAACACAAGTCTGCTCTACAGCCTTAGCTAACAGCCAGTTGGCTTTTAGCTCATCAGTAGAGGCTCATGCACTCCAGAGGTCCCCAGTTCGATCCTGCCCGCCAACAACCAGGGTCTGTCAGCGTTACACAAGCCTGGGCCATTTTGGTGGTAGTGGTGTGGAACAATGGTATGATTTCTTATGGCAATTTTTATGTTCAGAACTGCTTGGGGAATAATTACAAATTCACTTGCAAAATCAAGACAGATTCTCAAACCATTCGCCAACCTGAAAAGGGGCTAAACATTATACACCTCATAAATGAGTAGTTTGACCTTCTATGGATAGAATCATGCTATTAGATATGTTTCAGAGTAGCAGCCATGTTAGTCTGTATTCACAAAAAGAAAAAGAGCACTTGTGGCACCTTAGACTAATTGGTTAGTCTGTAAGGTGCCACAAATACTCCTTTTCTTTTTGCTATTAGATATGAGAGAGCTTTGAAAAGTGGAAACAGAGAAGGGATTTGGCAGTTAAGGGCTAGTAAGGTGATATATGGAATGACATCTATATGATCCATGTTCCAGATTAGGCCAAATTAATTAGGTAGATTTGCCCTCTTCAGAATGTACTGCTTGTTTTTATTTCACTTGCTAGAACAGGGCTAGAGAGCAATGTCAAAAACATGACCCCATCTGCTGTACAGTTTCCCCATGTTAGGAGACCATTTTTAAACCTTTTTTTGTAAAGAATTTCATCTTGAATGGTTGTGCCAGACAGTGTGGCTGCTAACAGGGTAAGGACTGTAGTAGATTAGAGGCAGGCTATTTTCAGCAGGAGGTCCTTGAGCCTGAAGGCTGTCAACTCCTTGTGTCTGAGAGAGCCTGAATCTCAGGACACCGTGCCAATTTTATGTAGTCAGGTTTTTGCCTGAGGGATATTGTTAAGGAATGGGATTAAGAATGAATACTGAGGTTTTAAGGCAGCAGAGAGAAGTGTCTATAATGTACTGGCTACTGTAGCTGTGGAACTGATTACGATTTAAATTTGTAAATGTATCTAGGGTTGAATACTTTCTAAATACATTTTTTTAAATTAAATACATAAGACCACATTATCAAGAGCTTTGCTGGGAACAGGACTGAGGTTGAGTTGCCATCCTCAATATTTTTTTTTCTTCACCCACTTTAGCACTTCCCTCTTCACTGCCTCACAGAGCTAAAGAATATGAATAAAAGTTTGTGGTCCACAGTGATTTCTTCTTACTGGGCTACTGTTCTTTCCTCTTTCTCTTTGTCTCCATATCACCTGCAAGCGTCATCTGGCTGGGACCCATTCTGGTAACAGGTTTCAGAGTAACAGCCGTGTTAGTCTGTATTCGCAAAAAGAAATGGAGTACTTGTGGCACCTTAGAGACTAACCAATTTATTTGAGCATGAGCTTTCGTGAGCTACAGCTCACTCTCTTTTCTGACCCACGAGCACCTGCAAATAGCTTTCACCTGGACTTCCTCCAATTATTTTAGCCACTTCTGTAGCAATCACTTCTAGAAGTGCTGCATCTGGTAAAAAGGAGTTACCCTAAGGCTGGGAATTAACATCTGAATATACTCTGGTCCACAGGTTTATCCAGTATGTGATCTTCCTTCACCAGCAGGATATGTACTTCCCCTGGTAAATCCCTTATAAATGGACTTTTCACACTCAGTACTCTCAAGATTTACCACTGGACATAGGCCCCTTTCTGCATTGGCAGTTCCATATTCAGCACAGCAGGTTCTGTTTCACTTGAGCCCTCTCCAGACCAGGGTGACACGGGGCAAGACCTACTCAACAGACTCACTGAGCACCCCAGTAACTATGCAGGGTTCCCCTCCCTGCCACCTCCTGGCTGGCCATTCCTTCTCGGATTTCAAAAGGGCCAATCCTCCCGAAAACAATCATATAAGAGTTTTATAACTGTCTGTAAGATCCACAATTCACACTGGGAAGCTGCTGGTAAAAGGCTTTGGCATGATAGAACAACCGCTTAAACTCTGTCAAGTACTTCCAAATTCCAGTTTCATCTGCACAACTGTAAATTTCTTCTCAAGCAAAAGTGCCTTTGCCATCATGAACCCCCTGGCACCAGTTGCAATATCGGCTTATAGAAATTAAAGGGTTTATTGGAACACTGCAAATAACTCCAGCAGGATTGACCTTCCCAACAACCTCCCCAGATCAGTTACAGCAACATACTAATGTTAAAAAAAAAAAAAAAAAAAAGTTAAGAATAAGATAAAGATACAGCACCATCTACTGGTGGGAAATGAAGTATGTACAGATCTTTACAATTTAAAAGGGCATTCCTGACTCCAAGTTCTGTGCAGTGACCACTAGGAAATGCTTCCTTTTATTATAAATCTTAAAACAAAATAAAAAGTGACAACTTGGATCTGAATTGCTTCCTGTACATATTACTGTGATAAAAATCCATAAGCGAGAATTTGTGTGCGTAAGTCACTTTTGATAACTAAGCCTTTACGATCACGTTCATTGACAATTATATCTTGTTTATATGCATACCATGCTGTCCATGGGGATATTGCAGAAAGTGACCTGTGTGAAGATGAGATCTTTTTTACCAAAAGAGCTGAGATAGCAAATAACAGTAAAGATGAAGTGGATGAAACTGGAAAGTTGGTCTAATAAAAGATATTACTCATTCACCTTGTGTCATAAATATAAAGGGAAGGGTAAACCCCTTTAAAATCCCTCCTGGCCAGAGAAAAAAATCCTCTCACCTGTAAAGGGTTAAGAAGCTAAAGGTAACCTCGCTGGCACCTGACCAAAATGACCAATGAGGAGACAAGATACTTTCAAAAGCTGGGAGGAGGGAGAGAAACAAAGGGTCTGTGTGTCTGTCTATATGCTGGTTTCTGCCGGGGATAGACCAGGAATGGAGTCTTAGAACTTTTAGTAAGTAATCTAGCTAGGTATGTGTTAGATTATGATTTCTTTAAATGGCTGAGAAAAGAATTGTGCTGAATAGAATAACTATTTCTGTCTGTGTATCTTTTTTGTAACTTAAGGTTTTGCCTAGAGGGGTTCTCTATGTTTTTGAATCTAATTACCCTGTAAGGTATCTACCATCCTGATTTTACAGGGGGGGTTTCTTTATTTCTATTTACTTCTATTTTTATTAAAAGTCTTCTTGTAAGAAAACTGAATGCTTTTTCATTGTTCTGAGGTCCAAGGGTTTGGGTCTGTGGTCACCTATGCAAATTGGTGAGGCTTTTTATCCAACATTTCCCAGGAAAGGGGGGGTGCAAGTGTTGGGAGGATTGTTCATTGTTTTTAAGATCCAAGGGTCTGGGTCTGTAGTCACCTAGGCAAATTGGTGAGGCTTTTTACCAAACCTTGTCCAGGAAGTGGGGTGCAAGGTTTTGGGAAGTATTTTGGGGGGAAAGACGCGTCCAAACAGCTCTTCCCCAGTAACCAGTATTAGTTTGGTGGTGGTAGCGGCCAATCCAAGGACAAAGGGTGGAATATTTTGTACCTTGGGGAAGTTGTGACCTAAGCTGGTAAAGATAAGCTTAGGAGGTTTTTCATGCAGGTCCCCAAATCTGTACCCTAGAGTTCAGAGTGGGGGAGGAACCTTGACACCTTGTCTCTCTAATATCCTGAGACCGACACGGCTACAACTACATTGCGTACATGGGGGTGAGGGGGGGCAGGGGGAAGCAACACATATCATGCATGGGGCAATAAGCAATACTATACAGAGAGTTTGCATCTCCAGTGTTGATGTATTTACTGACCTTATTTTTAAGAGGAAGATCTGTAGAACTATTTATTATTTATTTTTTTATTATAACTGTTAAATACTTGTATTTGGTAGCAGTGAGAGGCCCCAGTCAAGGATCAGGGCTCCTTTGGGCTTGGCGTTGTAAACAGATACAATGAAAAGACGCTTCCTGCCCCCAAAGAGTTTACAGTCTAAGTATTTGATGAAAGGCAACAGATGTGTGGGAAGTGAGGGAGCACAAATTAACAGTGGGATAATTATAAGTGCAATAAGCATTGATTACATCACATCAGCTGCCTAGCCACTCTCAAGTATTTTATAGTCATCCACAACATACTCTTCCATTTCATGCTCGTCAGAAAAATGATGCAAGATCCAAACTCATTAAGAATACAAACTCAGTTATTTTGGGGGAGGCCAGATGCCACAAAGGGATTCTTCCCTATCTTTTTGGGTGCCCTAGAATTTCAGATGAGCTGAGATGTGGAAAATGAATGTAGTTTGTCACTTTGGTAAGTTGTTCGGAATGAGACACACTCTTCCTTCATGACAGCACTGTTACTCTGCAACACAATGTGTTAGTGCTTTGGAATGTTATCATGAGATGGTACAAGGGTGATCCCTAGGAGAGCTGGTCAGGAATGGTTTTTTTTCATCAGAAAATGCCAGTTCATCAAAACCCAAAACTTTTCATGGGACAGAGTCAGTTTCAATAAATTATTTGACTTAAAACATTTTTGAAGTATTTGAAACTGTTTTATTTTAACATTTTATTTAACACTTTCAAAATGATAAAAGTACAATTTTCTTGCTCAAAATTAGATTTTGTTTCAAAATTTCATTAATTATAGTGGAAAAATGAGGTCAAAATTGAAACTAAACATTGTGAAATTATCTAAATGAAATTTTTCAGTTTACCAGAACAATTTTTTTTTTAGATTTTCAGTTTCAGTGATTTTTCTGTTCAATTGCAAGCTGTCAGGTAACCTTTTGAGTATATCTCAGTGATCTGTTCTGAGATTCTGCAGTATCCTTTATATTTACTGTCAATATTTCTCCGCTCGTTTATTGCCCATAGGTAAAATGATGACAGATCCGTCAGTCGTAACAATCCCTAAGCTTAAGTATTCTTTTCCAATTGTAATTGCATTTTTTCAAATTTCCGCTCCTTTAGGTATTAATAATTATGAATGCATTTAAACAAGCTAATGCCTTAAAATTGTTATAAACTGTTCAAGAGTAATGACAGACCTAGCAGTTCTTTGAGACCATATTAAGTCCTTATTAGTTCACAGTAGGTGGTCACAGGTGGTCACTTGGTTATTATTTGAGCATAGCTGAAAAAAAATGATATTTTTAAATGTCAAAATGAAAAATTTTGACACTTTGTTTCAAAATAACATTTGCTAAACAAAATATTGACATTTTGTTAGGGAATTTAAACATTTTGTTTTGGAAATGTTTTGTGTCAACATTAGAAAGATTTTGTTCAACCAAATAATTGTGTGGAGGGGCGGGGCATTGTTTTGTTGAGGGAAAATAAAAATCTGTTGCGTCTAAAAAAATTTTGGATTTTTTTTGGTTCAGCCAATGAAACAAAAAGTCAGTTATTCTCTCAGTTCTCTCTCCCATCTGTTGGTTAGGGAACATTTTTGCTGTAACTACTAACTCCGAATTCCAAATCTATTTTTCTGGGATCTGTCTCTCACAATTCCAGTTATGTATCAAATTTGAGACCTAAAGTAAAAAGATCACAGGATGAAAAATATAATGCATTCCTACCCACATCCCCGCCCCATCCCTACAAAAGGTAAAAAAGAAAAACCCTGCTGAGCCAGGCAGAGTGAATGCATACTCTGCCTTTTTATTATTTATTATTATTAATTAATTGCATACTCAACTCCATTTGATTAATAGGTATGTTTTTAAGTACTTGTGCGATTATATATTTTAACTTTTATAGCATCTTTCTTCTAATGACCTCAGTGCCTTACAAACTTTAACTAAGATTCACAGCGTCCCTACAAGGTGGTTAATTATCATTATTACCATCGGGTCAATGGAGACATACAGACTAAATCACTTGCCAAAGTCACACAGTGAGTTCATAACAGACCTGGGAAGAGAATCTAAGAGTCCATGCTCCTTGTACACATCTCTAACCGCTAAATAATGTGTTCCTAGGTATTCTGAGTGTAGGGGAAAACACAATGCTTATCTACTGCTGTCCCTCATTTCTGGCACAATGGCAGGAGTGACATGGAACTTGTCATTCTTCACTTTCAATTTCCTGGTTTTCATTATTTTAGGACAGACACTGAAAGACTTACTGACACTTGAAAAATGGGACTAGAAAGCACATATATATGATCCTTGTAGTTGCTGTCTGTGAGAAGGATGTTGGAAAATGAAAAGAATTTTTTCATAGACTAGTACCTGCGTTTGGTTTTGACCATTGGGATTCACTCAAGTCGCACTAAGAAAGCTGCCTCAGGAATTCCTACTGTGAAAGAAACATCAACTCCAGCTCTCCACTCCAGAGGCCAATACAAATGAGTGGCATTGCTGGGGAGGCATGCTTTTGGGCAAGTATTATGGCAATAGCAGTGTTGTCACAGTGTAGTCTCAACTTCCGACATAAAACATATCAGTATGGGTGTCATAAATATAAAGGGAAGGGTAAACCTCTTTGAAATCCCTCCTGGCAAGGGGAAAGCTCCTCTCACCTGTAAAGGGTTAAGAAGCTAAAGGTAACCTCGCTGGCACCTGACCAAAATGACCAATGTGGAGACAAGATACTTTCAAAAGCTGGGAGGAGAGAGAGAAACAAAGGGTCTGTGTGTCTGTCTATATGCTGGTTTCTGCCGGGGATAGACCAGGAATGGAGTCTTAGAACTTTTAGTAAGTAATCTAGCTAGGTATGTGTTAGATTATGATTTCTTTAAATGGCTTAAGAAAGAATTGTGCTGAATAGAATAACTATTTCTGTCTGTGTATCTTTTTTTGTAACTTAAGGTTTTGCCTAGAGGGGTTCTCTATGTTTTTGAATCTAATTACCCTGTAAGATATCTACCATCCTGATTTTACAGGGGGGATTTCTTTATTTCTATTTACTTCTATTTTTATTAAAAGTCTTCTTGTAAAAAAACTGAAAGGTTTTTCATTGTTCTGAGATCCAAGGGTTTGGGTCTGTGGTCACGTATGCAAATTGGTGAGGCTTTTTATCCAACATTTCCCAGGAAAGGGGGGTGCAAGTGTTGGGAGGATTGTTCATTGTTCTTAAGATCCAAGGGTCTGGGTCTGTAGTCACCTAGGCAAATTGGTGAGGCTTTTTACCAAACCTTGTCCAGGAAGTGGGGTGCAAGGTTTTGGGAAGTATTTTGGGGGGAAAGACGTGTCCAAACAGCTCTTCCCCAGTAACCAGTATTAGTTTGGTGGTGGTAGCGGCCAATCCAAGGACAAAGGGTGGAATATTTTGTACCTTGGGGAAGTTGTGACCTAAGCTGGTAAAGATAAGCTTAGGAGGTTTTTCATGCAGGTCCCCACATCTGTACCCAAGAGTTCAGAGTGGGGGAGGAACCTTGACAATGGGGTCTTGCTAATTATTGACAAATCCTTATCATGTAACACAAATTATCTATGTAAATTAAAAACTGCTGCTACTGATTTCTCAGAATTGGTGTGGCCCTGTCTTATAGTGGAACACTGGAAGAAGAGCCCTGGGAGATTTGCCATTGACTTTACTGAGGTCAGGATTTTAACCCTTGGTTCTGCTTAAACAAGATGTGGGGGGGAGGAATTGCAAGCACTTTGGAGCACAGGATTATAATTCAGAATGATCTTGACAATTTGGAGAATTGGTGTGAAATCAATAAAAGGAAATTCAATAAAGACAAATGCAAAGTACTCCACTTAGGAAAGAAAAATCAAATGCTCAACTCCAAAATTGGGAATAACTGGCTAGGCAACAGTATTGCAGAAAAAGATCTGGGGGGTTATAGAGGGTCACAAATTGAATGAGCCATCAATGATGCTGCAAAAAAAAAAACGCAAATGTCATTCAGGGATGTATTAACAGGAGTATTGTATGTAAGATACAGGAGGTAATTGTACTTCTCTACTCAACACTAGTGAGGCCTCTGCTTGAGTACTGTATCCAGTTTTGGGCACCACACTTTAAGAAAGATGTGGGTAACTTGGAGAGAGTCCAGAGGAAAGCAAAGAAAATAAGAGGCTTGAGGAATCTTGTGAGGATAGGTTGAAAGAATCACACATATTTAGCCTAGAGATGAGAAGGCTGAGAAGGGATTTGATAACAATCTTCAACTATGTTAAGGGCTGTTATAAAGAGGATGGTGATCAATAGTTCTCCATGTCCACTGAAGGTAGGACAAGAAATAATCAGATTAATCTGCAGCAAGGGAGATTTGCATTAGATAGAAGGAAAAACTTTCTACCTGTAAGGATAGTTAAGCACTGGAACAGGTTACCCAAGAAAGTTGTAGAATACCTGTCACTGGAGGCTTTTAAGAATAGGTTAGACGAACACCTGTCAGGGATGGCGTAGGTATACCTAATTGTGCCTCAGTGTGTGAGGGATGGTGTGGTTTGGAGGGGGGGGATGGACAAAATGACCTCTTGAAGTCCCTTCTAGCCATAAATTTCTATGATTCTAAGACTGAGGCAGGATACCATGGTACCGCGTAGCAGTACTTATCTTATAGCAACATTGTTTTCCTCAGCAATTAAACATTCTTATACAAAATTGTCCAGTTCTTACAATTGCAAAGACAACTTTCTTCTTATGAACCTAGGTATTGTTGCCTCATTAAGTCCCTTGACAGAAGCCAGAGCTCAAAGAGCTTAGAGCTGCTCTATCAGCTCATTGGAGCAGTGTTAACTCTGGAACCAAGCAAGAAGATTTTAAGTGACAGCACTGTTAACTACAGCTGGTCAAAACTGATTTTTGTTTTTGCCAAAAATTTAAAAAAATTGAAAAATCTTCCACCACCTCTACTGTTAACTATTTCACTGCTGATCATTTTAGCAGAAACTTCTATCAAGCTTCAGTCTCCGGGGAGATTATTTGATCATACCTGAATCTGGGTTTGAGTACCACCTCTGTCCTCCACGCTCTCCTGACAAAGGCAACTACCCCCTGACTTTGAGATACTTTTGCTGGGCATTCAGCTGTCTCAATTATCTGTGGATTCTGAGATACTCTGGCGATAAGTATCGTATAAGAACCTATATAGAATAAAATAGCATCTGTGTCTTTCAGATAAATGGGAGTTCTTTAAAATATTAATTTGAGGGTTTTCTTAATTTTATTAGTCTTAGATGCAAAATGATGTGTTTCCAAACAGTTATACATATTCGGTACTTCGTATTCTTCGGGAGCGGTCATTTTTATTATTGAAATAAAGCATTCGGCTGTGGAAACTTGGCTTCGTCATTGCAATATTAATGGTCTGAAAGGTACATCCTGTGCACTTTGATGGAAAGTGGCTGTTGTGAGGTCCTCAGATAGTATCAGAGAATGGCTCCAACTTCCCCTCCTCAGCTGGATCTCCTGAGATGTCTTTGTTGGAACTTGACATTTTCCCACTGTCAAAGAATTGGAAAGTAATGCAGTTCATTTCATTTCCAAACATCCCTTTGATAGGCTGGGACAGTGAGCATAGGGAATCTGATTATTTGTATGAAGTAAATTTATTGTAGCGGAAGTTTCAAAGAATGTTCTCTATTCCCCCAGGAATTCTAAATGCGGGCTACAGCATATGATTTGCATGTTGTCAAGACTACAGATTGGGCCATGTTTTCAGATATGTGCTCCTACTCAGAAATGGGAAATAGTGGGTATACATGGGAATTCTGGACTTGGGTGCAGAGCACAGGTAATAGTCCAAGATGACTAAAACATAGTGTGTAACCCCTATTCAGCCTGCCGACAAGTCAGAAAGCAAAGTAGGTGGAGAAAGAAAAGAGCTCAAACTACTAGTCTTTGGAGTTCTGAGACAGTCACAATTTGTGATCTCTTTGCCTAAAGCCTGAGAGAAAAGGGAGTGAAGGGCCAGTACATGTTGTAGAAATGGGAGAAGAGCAGCCCAGAGATGCTTAAGAAGTGAAGGCGGGCAGGAGCTCCTCTGGCAAGGAAGCTCCCCAACAGGTGCCAGCAGAGAGCAAAGAGAGTTGGCTGAATGCGCCATGCCTTATTTGCACGTGTTTTATAGGATGGGTTGGGACGTTTTGTTTAAAAGTCAGTTTAAATTTGTGTTTGGAGGAAACAAAATGCATTTGACCTTGTTGGGACATACAAGGACAAAGCACTGACATTGAATGTGCCTGGAGTTGACTGTGACTGTTGTCTGGCACAGTTGGGTAAGGGAGCCTAGAGAAAGCTAAAGGAAAGAAAGAGGAGAACCCCCCCTCCCCCCGCTATCTGGTGCTGGCAGTGCCTCTCTGGGGGTGAGGACTGTCAAGGTACCACTGATTTCCTTCCCCCGCCATGAGCTGAGTCTGCTGAACAGTGCAGATAGATGGTGGTGGCGGCGGCGGCAGCAGCTTATCTGAGGCAACAGATGATGCAGAGCAGCCGTGGCACCTATGAGGAGGGTGGACAGTGCACAGTGGTGGCAGAGCTAGGCAGCTTGGGCTGAAGCTGCTTCAGAGAGAAGCTGCTTAACCAAGGGCTCTGGTGCAGGCCTCCTTACCCAGCAATTCAAACTGAAATCGCGGCAGCTGGGTCAGGTAGTAGAACTCCCAGGCAGCACTGACCTGCTAGAATTTTTGGCCTTGTGACAGTGAGTCATGTATGACTCATGGGTAATCTGCATGTCAAGTAATTTCTACATTTAATTGTCCAGCCCAGTGTGGTCTGTGGCCAGCATTTTCAGACCCTGATGACTACATTTTTAAGTATGTGTTTAAACAGCTGAATACAAGTTGCACAATTTTGAAAAATCAGTACCTACTCCAAAGCCCACTGAAATCAAGGGAAGCCTTTCCATTGGCTCCAATGGGCTTTGGATCGGGTTCATATTTGAGGCAACCAGGTTTGAAAATTTTGGTGTGTATGTTTTGGTTGTTCGGCACCACTTGCTCAGCACCTATTTTCAGAGGTGTTCTTGGCAGAGTGTAAGAGAGAGAAAAAAAATTAATGATCTACTACTGCAAAAAGTAGGAACGAAATGAGGAAAGCAGAGCAGTTGAAAACTGCTGCACTTTTCAGAAAAATGTACAAAGTCTATTTTGTCAGTGAGTAAGTCCTCATGATCATGAATGGAAGATGAGGTGGTCCAAGTAAGGAAAAAGACTGACCCCCCCCAATATATTTTAAATGATATATTTAAAATCATAATAAGCATACCACTCTACTTCATACTACAGGAAATGCAACATGAAGTGAGAAACTAGAAAGTCAAGTGATAGAGTCAAGTGATAGAGTCAGTGGCAGGTTCTAAGTGAGGCTGATCTTGGTTTTGAGCTAGAAAAACCAACACTCCAAGAGAGATTGAAATTCACAGGAAAGATTGAGTCACTGGAGTATTCTTAACGTCGCTTTTCTGAAATCAGTCTGCAAAGAGACCTTTTCCCCCCTTAGACCTGAGGCACGTTACAAAAAATTTTTCTACATTGCCTAGACTTGACACTTAAACTTCGAAAGCTGTGTATAGAGATTTTTTTTATTGTTATTGGTAGGTTTAAAATGAGTTTAAGTCTCGAGGAAAGTGAAATAGAATGCGTTTGTTATTTAGAAGATAAGAGTCTGAGATGTGAATACTTTGGTTCAACTGTATGAAATGCTCAGAGACATGATTTACTGAGCAGTCTGGCTATATTAATTTATTTCAGTTCTGTACTCCTACCTTTAGAGTTTGTTAGACAGTGTAAGTGAATATTTATGAACAACAAATGCATGCCCAGAAATTGAGGGTGGTTTGCAACTGCCAAATAAATAAATAAATAAATCAAGGCCTATGTTTGTCAAAAGTTTCATCTGACAAGCTAGTTTACTAAATTATAGTTAAGCAGCGTTAGCCAACATCATAAATATGAAGGTGCCTATTTAGATACAAAAAAGATTCTATTTATGCAATGCAGGCTTATGAATCAAAGTTGTCCCTTACCTGGGCAGAATTACTGGGGAGCAACTTTCACAAAGCAGATATTTTCTTGACACACCTTATCCACAAACATGCTTCATGAAAATGGAGATTGCGGACCCATTTTTTCCCTCTGAGTTCCAGGCACGATCCATTTATGGAAGAAATCACCCCTGAGAGACTGAAGTATTTTGACCTACGCTGAAGTATTTTGACCTTTAGTTGTATTATGCAGTCTCCTTTTGAGAAATGTCACTACTGCTGAACAGCTGAGAGACCCTTTTGATATTCTGAAGCAGAAACTTCATTATGGATTGAAATTCACATTCTGGCAATAGAAGAACATCTACCAAAGCATACAATGCACAAAAAAACAGTGGTGACGGAAGTATGTTATCTTCTTGGGCCAGCAATTGTGGCACTTGCAGGAACAAATTCTGAGACAGTTTTCCTACATGGTTTAAAGGAAAATAAAATATTCCAAGTTATCACCTTTTTATGTAGTGATGAATGAGGCCCATTATGTAGAAGAACTTAAACAATTATTTTATATAGTCATGGTCAGCCATCTCTCTAAGCACTTCCTTGAGTATCATTTATTTGTATTACCATGGCACCTAGGAGCCCTAGTCATGACCAGGACTGCATTGTGCTAGGTGATGTTCGAATGCAGGAAAAAAAGACACTGATTGCCCCACGGAGCTTGCAGTCTAAGTATGAGAAAGGAGACAGAGGGACAGGGGAGTACCCGACATAAACAATGAGAAAATATTGGTCACCATGATAGGCTTTGGTTAAATCATTGGTCACCATGATAGCCTAACTGTTAAATTTTCGGTCGTCATCACAGCAAAGGCTGACAGCTCAGAGGACTCCCCAGAACAGACTAATTCTGTTAACCCGTGAGAGGACACAGATACAGCCTTCCACTCAAAGGATTGACACTTAAGCAGTAATTCTTCAGAAACAAACAACATTTATTTCAAGGAAATAATCAGTTACAATTATACTTAATAATCAAAAAAGAATACACTGCAACATGTGACATATAGCATAACACAATTGCATGGCATTTAGAAATCATACTAGGGCAACACCATGGACTAAACAAACCATATAGTTGATACAAAGTTGCATAAGCCAGTACACATTAACCCCCTTATACATATGTATGAAACCTTAAAACACTATAATAGCATTGTAACACAAAGATTTCATATATATGTATATATATATAAAGCAACATTACAACATTATACCTTAAAGAACATTAAGAACGAATAATCACATCCTATGAGTGGTGATCAGACACTCATAGGATGGGTGGGGTAAAATCCATTCAGATGCAGACATCTGGCTTTATTTACAAGCATACTCAGACATACCTTTAGTATATAAAAATGATTATACTTACTTGCCTTCTTCTCAAGATCTACATTTCTATGCATGTTTAACCATTATGACTCTGTCACCACCTTTGTTATGTTAACTGAGGGAGGTGATTTTTACAATGTTTTCTGCCCCTCTTTGGCTGTTTACAGCTGTGTATATGGCTGCATGTCTCTGTCCTGGGTGCTATATTTCTAATATAGGATCAAGGCAGCTAAATACCCTCTTGTATCAGGAGATCCCCAGGTCAAGGCTTCTTTACATCTGATGGGGAAGAAGGGATCTGAAAAGGGATCTGCCACATCTCTAGTGAATCCTTTAATCACTGAGCTATGGGATAGACTGATGTGGGGCTCCCTCAGTCTCTCCTGTTGAAGCTGTTCCACTGTGATTTAAATAGTCATTGGGTCATCATGAGAAAGCATGATAGTGTATCCTGGTGGTTAGAGCACTCCTGTGGCAGGTGCGTGACCCAGGATCCAGTCCCCCTGCTCCAGTGACATTTAAAAAAAAAATTACAGGTTTCAGAGAAGCAGCTGTGTTAGTATGTATTCGCAAAAAAGAAAAGAAGTACTTGTGGCACCTTAGAGACTAATAAATTTATTTGAGCATAAGCTTTCATGAGCTACAGCTCACTTCATCAGATGCATTCAGTGGAAAATACAGTGGGGAGATTTATATACATGGAGAACATGAAACAATGGGTGTTACCACACACACTGTAAGGAGAGTGATCACTTAAGGTGAGCTATTACCAGCAGGAGAGCGGGGGGAGTGGGGTAACCTTTTGTAGTGATAATCAAGGTGGGCCATTTCTAGCAGTTGACAAGAACGTCTGAGGAACAGTGGGGGGTGGGGGAAGGATAAACATGGGGAAATAGTTTTACTTTGTGTAATGACCCATCCACTCCCAGTCTCTATTCAAGCCTAAGTTAATTGTATCCAGTTTGCAAATTAATTCCAATTCAGCAGTCTCTCCTTGGAGTCTGTTTTTGAAGTTTTTTTGTTGTTGTTGAAGTATTGCCACTTTTAGGTCTGTAATCGAGTGACCAGAGAGATTGAAGTGTTCTCCAACTGGTTTTTGAATGTTATAATTCTTGACGTCTGATTTGTGTCCATTTATTCTTTTACATAGAGACTGTCCAGTTTGACCAATGTACATGGCAGAGGGGCATTGCTGGCACATGATGGCATATATCACATTGGTAGATGTGCAGGTGAACGAGCCTCTGATGGTGTGGCTGATGTGATTAGGCCCTATGATGGTGTCCCATGAATAGATATGTGGACACAGTTGGCAACGGGCTTTGTTGCAAGGATAGGTTCCTGGGTTAGTGGTTCTGTTGTGTGGTGTGTGGTTGCTGGTGAGTATTTGCTTCAGGTTGGGGGGCTGTCTGTAAGCAAGGACTAGCCTGTCTCCCAAGATCTGTGAGAGTGATGGGTCGTCCTTCAGGATAGATTGTACATCCTTGATGGTGCGTTGGAGAGGTTTTAGTTGGGGGCCTGAAGGTGACGGCTAGTGGCATTCTGTTATTTTCTTTGTTGGACCTGTCCTGTAGTAGGTGACTTCTAATTTGCAAACTGGATACAATTAACTTAGGCTTGAATAGAGACTGGGAGTGGATGGGTCATTACACAAAGTAAAACTATTTCCCCATGTTTATCCCCTCCCCCACCCCCCACTGTTCCTCAGACGTTCTTGTCAACTGCTGGAAATGGCCCACCTTGATTATCACTACAAAAGGTTCCCCCCAACCCCCCGCTCTCCTGCTGGTAATAACTCACCTTAAGTGATCACTCTGGTTACAGTGTGCATGGTAACACCCATTGTTTCATGTTCTCTGTGTATATAAATCTCCCCACTGTATTTTCCACTGAATGCGTCCGATGAAGTGAGCTGTAGCTCATGAAAGCTTATGCTCAAATAAATTTGTTAGTCTCTAAGGTGCCACAAGTACTCCTTTTTTTAAAAAAAAAATGTATCCACAGTGGAATAGTTTCAACAGAAAGGAGCGTCCAGCTGTTCCATAACCCAGTGGTTAGAGTATTCACCTGAGAAGTAGCTGCTCCTTGTTCTAATCCATTCTCCCCTTCAGGCAGAGAGGGAACTTGGACCAGGGGCCTCCTATAGCCCAACCCATGAGACATTTGTAAAGTGCACACTGGTGTTATAAAAATTAATAATAAACATTTGAGCACAGTTTGAAAAGCTATATAGACTACAATAGTGACCCCTTAAAATACTGAGGCTGAGAAATACAGAGAGAAATTGAATTCTACCTTCAGTGATTACCTTATATGACTGTGAAAATGATTTAACTCCCAAGAGGGAGGGAAAAGCCTGACAGTGTGACAAAAACAAACACATTTTGAAATGTTCCCCCCCTCCCCCACGATGTCTGAGAGATGAAATATATTCCCTTCTCGCTCTCTCTTTTTAAGATTGATATCATCGCTCATACTGGAAACAAACATAGCAACTCAGCTGCTCATGTTGCCTCCCAGCATTTCTGCACACTTCCCATCAGAAATATATTGGCAGCAAAATACCTCTGAGACAGTGAAAAGTTAGTGGCCTTGGTAGGTAATAATATACTTCATTCCAAAAGCAATAGATGGGCATAAAATTGTATCACAAATAAGGATAATTTTGAAAAGCACTGGCAGAACATAAAAATGCCTGGTACCTCCTGGATCTCAAAGTAAATTTTAAACATTTGCCTATAACCAGTGTACTAACTGGCTGCTTGAACAACTCAGCTTTCATTACTTTTTTTTTTAAATGTGCTCTATTAACTGTTAATTTTTTTCATCCCTTTCTTATTACTCGAACTGAGCAAATAATTTGCAATGGATACTTTAGACTCTTTGACCTCAGAGACAAATCATGATTTGGCCGATTTAACTGAAATATTAGACTCAGTTCTCCACCTGTAACCCACAAAGCCAGTCACAGTTTCCTCAGCTGCACAATCCTTTGTGACCACAGAGGATTATGGGACTGGAATCAAGGCAAGAAACTGGTTGTTTTGGGGTGCTGGCTTGGGGTTAGGAGTGATGAGCTTGGCAAGCTGAAATGGACTCATTGAATATGAATGTGAATAGATGCAGACAATATGTGAATATAATAGAAAATATGTGACTATGTGCAAGTATGTGGAGAAAACATTCTTAGTACACTCTTTCAAAGCATCACATTCCTAAACATTTAGTATCCTTAAAGGGCTTTACACAAATACGAACAATTGATCCTCATGTCACACAACCTCAGTGAGATAAGTGGTAGGAAAGATGAGGGCCCGGGGAGTTTAGTGACTTGCCCAAGGTCACAGTGTGAATCAGCGCAAGAAACAGGATTAAAAATCAGGAATTCCTGAAAAGTATACCGAGGGGTCACCCAGAGGGGAAGAATCCACTTTAGACCCAAGCTTGATGCAGTGTTTGTTTCTCAAAGGGCATAAAAGGATTGTTCAGCTCTTCCTGATCCCACTTCAGTTAGATGTGGGCCACTCACCCCAGAAATCTCTCTCCCTGGATTTGGGGTGGGGCAAAACACATCCTTTCTTCTTCCTTCCCTGAAAGATAGAATGTAGTAGTTGAGGTAACCTTCCACACCATGAAGAAGATGGAGGGAATGGGGCATGTTGTGCAGTGCTCCCTCTCCTTCAAAGCTGGAAGATAACAAATGCTCCTGAAAGTGGTAGGCAGGAACCGTGTTTGTTCCAGTACCAAAAGGAATATGAACAGAGTTATCTTCCAAATTCTGTATGCACTGAGCCCTAGCTAGAATGTTTAGAATTTTAGCACCAGGAAGTGACCTGGCTTCAAACTCTCTGCACACTCTGTCATCTACAAAGACTAAATTCACAAAGAACTTGGCAGTGCCTTTTTGGGGATTACAGAAAGCATGGCAGTGGTGTAATACTTAACATTCCTCATGAATCATTTTGGGAGACCAACATAATCTTTGTCTTTGCTCATATTTTAGAGCTCCAGTAAAAATCTGGCCTTGTTTACTTTGTGAAGGGATGGAGAGGCTCTTTAAATATCTGTTAAACAACATTTATTTTGCATGCTGATTTGATAGATCAAACTGCAGGCAACCTGAATCTTCTCTCCACGTATTTGTTTGATTTTTTTTTCAAAGTACACTTACATTTTTAATGGGAGAATGTGATGGGGTGTCTGCCACACACTTGCCCTGAAGAGGTTATTGTATGCTAAGAAGGGGCCAATTCATCAGACAGGCAACAGCTGCGGAGATCAGGTGGCTTAAGCAATCCTCTAACTGAATGAGGGAGCCCAGCTGAGTAGGAATGAGCTTGGCTGGGTTTATAAAGGATGGGAAATAGGCTGCAGTCACTCCCTGGGAGAAGGGAGGAGTGCTTGGAGGCTGCAGAGACATGTAGCTTGCAGTTGCTCCCTGGGAGGAGCAAGTTGGGAGGATGGCAAACCCAGAGAAGTGGGAGTGCTAGATGATAAGGAAAGGACTCAGGGAAAGGCAGTGAGGAGGGAATAGACCCTCCTCTATTGGCCATTATCTTTGAAAACTCATGGCGATTGGGGGAGGTCCTGGACGACTGGAAAAGGCTAATGTAGTGACCATCTTTAAAAAAGGGAAGAAGGAGGATCTGGGGAACTATAGGCAAGTCAGCCTCACCTCAGTCCCTGGAAAAGTCATGGAGCAGGTCCTCAAGGAATCAATTCTGAAGGACTTAGAGGAGAGCAAAGTGATCAGGAACAGTCAGCATGGATTCACCAAGGGAAAGTCATGCCTGACTAATCTAATTGCCTTCTATGATGAGCTAACTGGCTCTGTGGATGAGGGGAAAGCAGTGGATGTGTTATTCCTTGACTTTAGCAAAGCTTTTGACACGGTCTCCCACAGTATTCTTGCCAGCAAGTTAAAGAAGTATAGGCTGGATGAATGGACTATAAGGTGGATAGAAAGCTGGCTACATTGTCGGGCTCAACGGGTAGTGATCAATGGCTCCATGTCTAGCTGGCAGCTGGTATCAAGCGGAGTGCCCCAAAGGTCAGTCCTGGGGCCGGTTTTGTTCAATATCTTCATTAATGATCTGGAGGATGGCGTGGATTGCACCCTCAGCAAGTTTACAGATGACACTAAACTGGGAGGAGAGGTTGATACGCTGGAGGGGAGGGATAGGATACAGAGGGCCCTACACAAATTAGAGGATTGGGCCAAAAGAAATCTGATGAGGTTCAACAAGGACAAGTGCAGAGTCCTGCACTTAGGACGGTAGAATCCCATGCACTGCTACAGACTAGGAACCAAATGGCTCGGGAGCAGTTCTGCAGAAAAGGACCTAGAGGATACAGTGGATGTAAAGCTGGATATGAGTCAACAGTGTGCCCTTGTTGCCAAGAAGGCCAATGGCATTTTGGGATGTATAAGTGGCGGCATTGCCAGCAGATTGAGGGACGTGATCGTTCCCCTCTATTCGACATTGGTGAGGCCTCATCTGGAGTACTGTGTCCAGTTTTGGGCCCCACACTAAAGAAAGGATGTGAAAAAATTGGAAAGTGTCCAGCAGAGGGCAACAAATATGATTAGGGGACTGGAACACATGACTTATGAGGAGAGGCTGAGGGAACTGGGATTGTTTAGTCTGAGGAAAAGAAGAATGAGGGGGGATTTGACAGCTGCTTTCAACTACCGAAAGGGGGTTCCAAAGAGGATAGATCTAGACTGTTCTCAGTGGTAGCTGATGACAGATGGGGAGTAATGGTCTCCAGTTGCAGTGGGGGAGGTTTAGGTTGGATATTAGGAAAAACTTTTTCACTAGGAAGGTGGTGAAATACTGGAATGCGTTACCTAGGGAGAGGGTGAAATCTCCTTCCTTTGAAGTTTTTAAGGTCATGCTTGACAAAGCCCTGGCTGGAATGATTTAAAGTTGGGGATTGGTCCTGCTTTGAGCAGGGGGTTGGAGTAGATGACCTCCTGAGGTCCCTTCCAACCCAGATATTCTATGACCATGTCTGCTGGCTAGAGGTTCCCTGAGCTGGCCATTGAGAGAGGACGGGCCAGAGGACAGGTAGAGGACTGGCCAGAGTTCTCCTGCTAGCCATTGAGAGAGTGGCACTATGTGCCTGTAAGTGGGAAGACTGTCCAGGACTGCTGAAGGAAGACTTGGGTACCCTGGAAGGATAAAACACAAAAAGTGACCTGGCTGGAGGGCTAAGTCATGGAAGAGGAGTTTGCAGCTTGTGGAGCAAGAGAAGGGATGCAGACCCAGGGGGAAAGGCGGAGATATGGCATACAACTGTGGGAAGGGAAGTTGACCTTGTGAGCTAGTCCCCAGAGTGACCAGGAGGAAGCACCTTCCCAGCGGTGTTCATTCCATCTGGGGCACTTGGCATTGACCACCTGGCACTGGTGGAAGACAGGATATTGGGCTAGATGGACCTTTGGTCTGACCCAGTATGACTATTCTTATGAGTACCACATGACAGAGAAGTTTGCAGATCAAAAAAGAGCAAAAATCCTGATTTTTATAGGCAATGTATGACTCAGAATTTTCAGACTAAAACCAAAGCATGTTGTCTGGTTTTAATCACTAGGTCTTCATACTGTAGATCTTTAATTTAGCAGTTTTGGCATTTTTGAAATGATTTCAATTTATTTTGGCGTGTATGGTTTGAGAGGTCTGCCCAAAGGATTGATGCATGCATCTGAGAAAATAAATTTAGTTGGGAGGTTGAAAGCTCAGAGTTATTTTCCAGACTTAATGTTGACAATCAAATGCATTGACTTTGTTGACACAATGACATTTGTTGAGAAGGAAGTAAGTAGTTTGTCCAATTGCTTTTCTGCCTGACTGTGAAATTAGAATATTTTCTCTCTCAGATAAGGAATGATTGAAGTTCAGGAAAAACACTTCTATGTACAAATTGAATTCTGTCAGGAACCTAAAGCCATTTAATTGACAAAATAAATTCCGTCAAGTCCTTTAAGCTTGTATTCCTCACAGGAGTACATAAGTATGCTGATAAAGTTCATTTTGACCAACACCTTAATATATTATTGGGAGATTGAATTTGAAGAAATCTTTGAATCTGTTCTGCAGATTTTCCATAGAATCATAGGACTGGAAGGGACCTCAAGAGGTCATCTAATCCAGACTCCTAAACTCATGGCAGGACTAAGTATTATCTAGACCATTCCTGAGAAGTGTTTGTAACCTTCTCTTAAAAATCTCCAATGATAGATTCCACTACCTCTATAGGCAATTTATTCCCATGCTTAACCACCCTGACAGTTAGGAAGTTTTTTCTAATGTCCATGTGTCAGATGGCCAATGTATGCCCTGGCGGAGAGGGGGACTCTGCACGTGGTTATTTTATTTTATTTCTACTTACGACTGATATGATGGGGGGGGGGGAAGGGAAAAGACACTTCTGGCTTTTACGTGCATTTGAAATTATTTAAAACTGCAGTGACATAAAATATAAAAACCTGAGCCAATGGCTATTGAAGTCGATGGAAAGATTCTTGGTGGCTTTGCTGAATGCTGGATCAGGACCAAAAGCAGCAGCTTACACACATCCCAAAACTCAGACATAAGCAACCTGAGATGCATATCAAATCCACATAATACCTTTGCATACTACAAATAGAGCTAGTTGGGAAATTTTCAGCAAAGCATTTTTTCATCTAGAAATACCAATTAATCAAAACCAAAACTGCTCTCAAAACTTAAGGATCTGTTCTGATGAATTTCTTGTTTCAAAAATAAATTGAGAAAAAAGTTTTTAAATTATTGAACCCATCCCCTTTCGACCTTTTAAAAATGTTTTGAAGTTTTTGCTTTGAAATTTAAGCTAATTATAATTTTAAAAAGTTAATGTTTCAGTCTTTTATCCCAACAAAATATTTTGATTAACTACAATTGATTATTTTGTTTTGTTTTTAAGCTTTGTGGATGGTGAAAATTGCAAGATTTTACCTTTTTGTTCAGTTTTGGGACAGGAGAAAAAATGTTGAATTCTTAAATTTCTCAGAATGGGAAACCATTTCCCACCCACGCTACCTACAAATTCCAACCCTTGTCATGCCTCTTCCTACCACTGGTCTTAGATGACCATCTGACAGTACCCCCAGAAAGTAAGGAACAAATATAATCCATCTTCTAGTTGCTTTCTTCTGCCAAGTAGTATTGTCTTAGTCATGTCTGGATCATGCTTCCACTTGCCTTCATCCATGTCATGATCCATAGCAAACACTGGGGAAGGGGTTTGGCAGCACTGGCTGGGTTAGATGAGTTGAAGATATAGAGTTAGTTGTCATAAGCAGACAGAAAACTACCCTTTTCCCTAACCCTTCTCATGGCATCATATACAAGTCGAACAAGATGGAAGCCTATCAGACTCTGAACCGAAGAACAATTGTTCAAAACTACTCTGAGATATAAACTCTCAATCATAGGATTGAGTCAATGAGAGGAGTAGCACATGAGCTCATTAGTGCTAGTCTAAAGTGTTTGCCCCAAAAGATATTTTCATTCAAATGTCATGTTGATGACCTCATCCATACATCAATACCTGCCAGTTTTCCAACTGATATTATCCAGGATGTAAATTAATCACCAGTAAAGCACCTACACCGTAGTGGAAGATGGTATGAAAGAGACGGGATCCTCTTACTTGGTTTATAAATAATCCAGGCAAAGTTTATATCTCAGTTACATCACTGTAAATCCACAACAGCACCCAGACCTACTCTGGTTCCTGCAGACAAACTGGGAGCAAAATTTGGCCTATAATTATTAGTTCAATAGACTGCCTATCAAAGGGTACCACTGCACTATATATATAAAAAATACATTAAACAGAAATCTAAGTATATTACATCAACACTGTTACCTTTATCAACCAAATTTGTAATCTCATTAAAAACAGATATTAACAGATTGACAGAATTTATTTTCCATAAATCCGTGTTGATTGGCATTAATTATATTTCCTTTCTTTAATTCTTTATTAATCGAGCCTCATATCAACTACTGCATTATCTCTCTCAGGATCAATGTCACACTGACTGGCTTATAATTATCCAGTCATCATGTTTATCTTTTTCAATTATTAGCACATTCGCTTTCTTCCAGTCTTCTTGAATTACTCAGTGTTCCACGACCTATTGAAAATCAACATTAATGGTCCAGCAAGCTTCTCAACCAGCTCTTTTAAAACTCTTTGGATACAAGTTATCTGGACTTGCTGATTTAAAAATGTCTAAAAGTAGTAGCTCCTGTTTAACATCAATAATGCTAGGACAGGATTTTATTGTAGATAGCCAACAATTAAAAAGACACAAGACCCTATAACCATGCACAGAAGTCAATGGAGGTATCAATGGGCTTCAGAGATGCATTTTTTTATCCACACTATCCATAGCTTTTAGCCTCAGAGATTACATCAGGGGACAGATCTTCAGCTGGTGTAAATTGCTACTGAAATCAACTGAGTTATTGCAATTTGCATCTGAGAACTTTCTCCTCAGTAAGTAGAGAAACTTAATTGTTTCTTTTCTGTGTAACATGTCAAATATGGTGCAGAATTCAAAACGCATATGATGCTTGATATACTTGGTATATCCCAGTAAACACTGTCCAGGACTTCAAGGAATGCTAACAAGCAGAACTGGTACATTGGGTTTTGCAGTGGTGGTTAGCACAAAAGTGATTAACTGCTGTGTTCAGAGTACATAGCAAACAGCCATCTAACCAGAACAGTTAGTGTCTAAAGCAGTGGTTCTCAACTCTGGTCCACCGCTTGTTCAGGGAATGCCCGTGGCATGCCAGGCCAGTTTGTTTACCTGCCACGTCCGCAGGTTTGGCCAATTGTGGCTCCCACTGGCCGTGGTTCGCCGTTTCAGGCCAATGTGGGCCTCGGGAAGCGTGGCCAGCACATCTCTCAGCCTGCACTGCTTTCTGAAGCCCCCATGGGAACCACAGCCAGTGGGAACCACATCCAGATTGGATGAACCTGCGGACATGGCAGGTAAACAAACTGGATCGGTACGCCAGGGGCTTTCCATGAACAAGCAGTGGACCAGAGTTGAGAACCACTGGTCTAGAGTATCAGTCTCCTGTTCTTTAAATATGTGAAATCTGGATGGTTGTTAGATTAGTAGTATGACTGGTATTGGCCATATTCCTGTTAGAAGGTTATCTTTATGACACCTCCTATGTATTGCAACAAAGAAGTGATAAGAATATAAGAATGACCATACTGGGTCAGAACAATGGTCTTTCTAGCCCAATATTCTGTTTTCCAACAGTGGCCGGTGTCAAGTGCTTTAGAGGGGATGAACAGAACAGAGCAATCTATCAGGTGATCCATGCCCCTGTTGTCCGGTCCCAGCTTCAAGGAGTCAGAGAATTAGGGACACCCAGAGCTTGGATTTGTAACCTCTGACCATCTTGGCTAATAGATATTGATGGACCTAGCCTCCGTGAACTTATCTAATTCTTTTTGAAACCCATTCATGGTTTTGTTCTTCACAAAATCCCCTGGCAATGAGGTCCACTGGTTGACTGTGTGTTGTGTGAAGCAGTACTTACCTATATTTGTTTTAAACTTGCTCCCTACTAATTTCATTGGGTGACCTCTGGTTCTTGTGTTGTGTGAAGGGGTAAACACCACTTTCTTATTAACTTTCTCCACACCAGTCATGATTTTATAGATTTGTATCATCACTTTTCTAAGCTGAATAGTCCAAGTCTTTTTAATCTCTCCTCATATGGAAGCTGTTCCATACTGCTAATCATTTTTATTGCCCCTCTCTGTATTTTTTCCTAATCTAATTTATATATTTTAGAGATAAGGAAACCAGAACTGCATGTAGTATTCAATGTGTCCATGGATTTATATAGTGGCAATATGATATTTTCTGTCTTATCTATCCCTTTCCTAATGGATTCTAACATTCTGTATGCTTTTTTCAGTGCCGCTGCACATTGTGAACTATGCACAATGTCTCCAAAATTTCTTTTTTCAGTGCTGGGTTAGCAGTCATCCCTCCCCTTCTGGCTCAGTGGGAGGCCCCTCTGCTTCACTATGTCACTGGGGCACTGCCCTGTTTCAGGGGATTAGCGAGTCAAGCACTGGGGCTGAGGTCCCTCTGGCAGGATAGAGCAGTGCTAACAAAAACTCTTAGGGCTCAGTCCTTCAGGCCGGGGGAGCCATAAGCTGTCTAGGAGGGAGGGGAGAGGGGTCTCTGACCCTGAAGACATCTGTCCATCCGACGTCTTGGCTCAGGTAGTTGGTAGACAAGTCTCTGTCTGAACGATGTTCTCCTCTCTACACCTGTCAGCTTTCCCCCAGCCCTCAGTTTAAAAAACCCTTTATGACCTTTTTTAATTTTACATGCCAGCTACCTGGTTTCATTTTGGTTTAGGTGAAGCCCATCCTTCCTGTATAGGCTTCTCCTTTCCAAAAGGTTCCCCAGTTCCTAATAAACCTAAATACCTCCTCCAAACACTGTGCAATTTTGCCTAACTGGCCCTGTGTGTGGAACTGGAAGCATTTCAGAGAATGCTTCTCGGAGGTCCTGGACTTTAATCTCTTACCTAGCAGCCTAAATTTGGCCTCCAGGATCTCTCTCCTACCTTTCCTGTATCATTGTTACCTACATTCACCATGATCACTGGCTCCTCCCCAGCACTGCACTTAAATCTGTCTAGATGTCTCGAGAGGTCCACAACCTTTGCACCCGGCAGGAAGTTCACTATACAGTTCTCCTGGTCATCACCAACCCAGCTATCTATATTTCTAACAATCAAATCTCCCTTTACAATTATCTATCGCTTCCTAATAACAGGGTCCCCTCCCCTGGAGAAGTATCCTCAGTGAGAAGATACCGTGACATCATCTGGAAGGAGGATCCCAACTATGGGATCATTTCCCTCCTTCCCCAAGACTTTCATCCTCCTCAATGGCATACAGGCTGTCAGACTTGGGGTGGGACTGTTCAGCGGTGTCCTGAAAAGTCTCTTGTATGTACTTCTCTGTCTCCCTTAGCTCCTCCAAGTCAGCCACTTTATTTTTAAGAGCCTATACTCTGTAACTGAGGGCTGTGAGCTGTTTGCACAAAATGCAAAAACATATTTTGATACTGTGTTGCCCTAAAGAGGGATTTGTGGCCTGTGCTAGTGTAACCCACACAGCTCCTGGGTGTGGTGTTCTGTCCCATCTAGTGGCACTGACACTACTTAGAGAGAAATAAAATGAGTCTGCTCTACAGTCTTAGCTAAGAGCCCCCACTTGTAACACTGACAGAGCCTGGTCATCAGCAGGCGGGATGGAACCTGGGGCCTCTGGAGCTTAGTGCATGAGCCTCTCCTGCAAGAGCTAAAAGCCATATGGCCATTAAAGAGATATTAATGAGTCCGCTCTACAAGTAGCTAAGTGGTAGCTAAGTGGTCTCGGTGCCCCGAGATGGGACAGAGTCCCACACCCTGAAGGTGTGTGTGTTACACTATCACAAGTAGCAGTGCATTACCTACATTGCTTGACTTTGCCTGTCTACTTGTTTCGGAGCAGGAGGTACAACTGTGACTGGTAGGCAATTTGCCTGTGCACAGAGAAAGTGGAAAGACTCCCTCTTTCTCAAAATGAACCAACAGCTGCTGCCATAGGGGCAGTCCATGAGTGAGAGAGTGTGGCCGGTACAGAGGAAACACTTAGATTCTGATCCAGCAAAGTACTATTGCATGTACTTAATTTTAAGCATGTGGGTGGCCCATTGACTTCAAATCCCATTGACTTATTCTTAGATAAAGTAAATTGTCACTATTATACTAGTTGATGCTAGAAGTTTTAGAATCTTTCAGCATCTGTTTGCCTGCTGTTTGAAAAATACCTCACCTATTTTCAGCTTACTGCAGATTGCTGGCACCCATGGCTTGCTTGTTATCACTCATGTGGACAATTGTCCTTGTTCTGGTACTGCAGAAAATTGATATACATCCTGTTTTATCTCTTCATCTTCACAGCTGTTAAATTGCTCTTGACCTTTCCCTTCATTTCCACCCCCCTAAGGCTAAGACATTCTCTTTAGTCCTCCCCTCATATTAAATGTTTTTTTTAAAAAAAGTTTAATAAAAAGATTGCAGTAGGAATCTCATGTCAAGATCCCATTTTATAGTTATCTAGAATTTAGCCTCTTTTGCTTTATTGTTTTACCAGTTGTTCCCAAAGGTCTGCTGTAGAAGATAGTGTCATTTGTATGCTGTCTGTGTTTCTGGACAGATAAGAAAAAAATTCATAGGTAGACTATGCATCCTCAGCCAGCATCTGATACTCTGCAAGACAGGGTATCTTCTCAAATGTCATCTAGCAGACATACATCTCCCACACACAGAATATCTTTCATATGTAAAACAATTGCCTTTTCTTCAATAATATTTACTATGAAAATCCTACATTGAGTGATTTCTCCCATATTTTTAAAATGAATAACAATAATTATTAGCTCCTGAATAGTAACTTCATCTATAAACCCAAACACATTTTACAGTGGAAAATAAGAAAATAAGTGACAGAACAAGGAGTAATGGTCTCAAGTTGCAGTGGGGGAAGTTTAGGTTGGATATTAGGAAAAACTTTTTCACTAGGAGGGTGGTGAAGCACTGGAATGGGTTACTTAGGGAGGTGGTAGAATCTCCTTTCTGAGAGGTTTTTAAGGTCAGGCTTGACAAAGCTCTGGCTGGGATGATTTAGTTAGGGTTGGTCCTGCTTTGAGCAGGGGGTTGGACTAGATGACCTCCTGAGGTCCCTTCCAACCCTGATATTCTATGATTCTATAATTCTATTGTTATCCCCCTCTTTTAAAGACGGGAAACTGTGACACAGAGATGATGGGACTTGCTCAAGGTTGCATGGAGGTTCCTTTGGGTCCCTTTTAAGAACACATTATCTTCGAGGCTGGTAAAACCTGTTTCTTTAAAGTCCATTAAAAGAAAATAGTCTGCATTTTTTCAAATACATTTGCAAAAGAAATTAGAGGGTTTTTTCCCAAATTTTCAATAAAACTAACATCTGAAAATTGGTTTTCACTTTTTTTTCCTCCCCTTTCTCTGCCTTTTTGCCTTTTGTATCCAGGGGAAAATGGAAATAAGGAAATAAGGGGTTAAAGAGAGGGAGGAAAGAAATAGAAAAAGGAGGAAGAAAACAAAAAATGAAAACTAAAACTTTTTATTGTTTTTCCATTTTTTACTGAAAAATTCAGAGAATTTGAAATTTTTCATTTCTAAAAATAAGGCCATTTTTCATCAAAAAAAAGTTCTGAATGAAAAGTTTTGAATAGCTATAATTAACTTTTTTGGCCAGGGACTTTGTTCCCTTCTTCATCTTTAAGGTAAATAATGAAAATAGCTTGGCTAATCAAATGTAGTGGTATTTTACAGAGTACAAATGCAATTTGCAAACTTGGTATTTATTACTGAGAATATCATGCTTACTCTTTGGTTACTTTTAATTTTTTAATATGTTCATGGATCAAATGGTAATTTAAGTAACCCTTTTCCATAACCATATACTTATTTGTAAAATTCTCTATTTCATTGGAAACTGCATAAAACATTATTACAGCTCTGTAACTAAAATATAATGACACTGTATTATCTTACTGGTACTCTCTAACAAATGGGAATTCTCAGTCACTTTCTACCATACAGCAAAAAGCGTTGGAATTTTTATAATATATACTAAATTTCATAAGAATGTAGAGTAGTTTGTCTGTTAGTTGGGTGGTGCTGTTCTTTTTTTTTTTTAAGTTTTACTGACTGATTAAAAAAAACAAACAAACCTCTGTATTACACTTCAGGGTGAGAGTCTCCTCTAAAAGGCACAGCAGAGCACTCATAGACAAGGGGGAATAGCATCTGTTGTGTCTTTAAATCATCTTTGTGCTCTCCTTATCCAGGGCTTCTCTGAGGACATGAGAATTGGCCAGCATACCTGAGGGTATGTTTACATGTGGAGCTGGAGATGTAAATTCCAGCTTGAGGAGACATATTCGCATTAACTCTGATCGAGCTAATGCACTAAAAGGAGAGTGTAGCCAAGGCAACATTCGTGCTGGGAGGAACTACCCACCCCAGTACAAGCCTAATCAAGATGCTAGCTACATACTTGGGGTGGCTAGCTCCTCCTGCTGCTCAAACCATGCTAGCTGAATCAGACCTAGCGCAGGTACTGTATGTCCACTTAAGCTGGGATTTATACTTCTAGCTTGAAGTGTAGACTTACCCATAGAGACCCTAGGAGCCTGTTGAAAATAGAAATGGAATGTGGAAATGGATTCCCTTGTAAATATTCTGGGCAGTTTCAGAGATCTTTTTGAAAATTTGGCACAGATTGGAATTTCAAGTGCATCTGTTTGATGTGAGGACCTTAAAATATTCAACAGGGGAAGTATCATACCCTATTTCTCAAATAAGAATAAAATAGAAAAAGATAGATGAAGAAACCATTAAACTTTCTAATCAAAATCTAGAGCAAGAGTCAGATCAAGAAAAATATGAAAGCAAAAAAAAATTAACCTCAAAATTCTATGTCTACTTTATTTATAACAATTATATTATCAGTATTAGTAGAATGCTTTGGGGAAACATTGCAAGGTTAAGGATATATGCTGACACTTTAGCACATGCATAATTTTACTCACACAAGTAATCACATTAAACTCTATGGGTGAAATCCTGGTGCCATTGCAGTCAAAGGTAAAACTCCAATCACCTTCAGCGGATCCATGATTTCGTTCTATGCGATTGCTCATTTGAGTAAAATTTTCCAACTATTTAGGAGTCTGCAGGAAGAAGGCCAAAGTGTCCCTAATTGGAGACATTTTCAATGTAATTAATTAGAACTAGACAGAATTTTTTGTCCAAAAAAAAAAAAATCCAGCTGGAAAAAAATAGGTGATAAAAATTCTCAGAAAATACTCTTTTTTTTTTTTTTGGACTGTAATCCATTGGCTGAAGCTGCAGGAACATGGCCCTGATTTAAGCAATAGAAAGTTTCCCATAATTCATATGAGGGTAACTGAGGTTGTAATGTAGATATATTCCATTTTATAAGAAATTACAGCATTATGAGTTCAGTAGGATCATAGACAAACTACTCTGAATGACCATTGAAAGGGAGTGGAAGCATTTCAAAACCAGTCAAGCTGGGTTTTTGCAGATATGATGCTAAAGGGTGGCAAATGTTCAAATACAGCATCTGAAGTGACAAATTCTAGCTGGAAGCCTGAATATAGTATGAAAAGCTTATGCTTTCAAAGAACACTCCGTGCAAAGTGGCATTCCTTTCACTCAAATGCCTTCTGTAACTATAGCTGTTTACACCTTCCGTGGTTTAAAAAGTCTCATCTGAGGAGATTGAGGAGTGATTTATCTGTCTTCCTTCTAAGTCTCCTTGAATAGAGCAGGAGTGCCTAATGCAACATGTACTGGTGAATAGTACAGAGGTAGAGGAGAGCAGATGAGCCAAATGGTAGAAAACTGTTAAATTTGTGACGTCCCATAGAACATTAGCAATCACTTGTTTACTTCAGTCAAAATCCTCCCCTTCTTCATTGATTAATAGCAACAGGACAAATCCTGAATTTCTTATCCAGGCTTAACACCATTGCTTTGACTCCTTTCTCCAACCTTTCCTCTTCACCCACCTTAGTGCTTGTTCTGAGCATGTTGCCCTCATGATTCTCAATCTCCTTGGCAGTCTAGTAGGAAAGTACATCCAAGCAAAGTCTAGCCATTTTCTCATGTCTTTGCTGGACAACCATATGTAGATAACATTACTTTTTTTAAAAGGAAGTACAACTGCATTCAGCACAATAAGTCATAGGTCCTATTCACCAGGACACTGGAATGCTATTTAAGCATTTTTGAATATGGCAAGCCTCTCCTCAGTCATTTTGAAATCCATGGTAGGTTTCACACACTGGACTGTCTGCAGGAAACACAGAATTGGAAACACTCTCCTCTTTACCATCCATTCTATAGAGGAGAGAGGGGTCATTGTAGCAGTTTAAAACAAAGTAGTGGGTTGGATCTAGAGATAATTAGAGGACTGCCAGTTCTGAACCTTTCTGTACACAAACTATCTTTACATCAAAAATTAGTGTTTCAAAAACAGCTAAACAAATGCTTCATTAAAAGTATTTGTAAACATTCATTTTAGTAAGAACTGCAAAGTCACATTGATAGGATTCACAACCTCTTTCATGTATTTTACACAAACGTATGATTTTTAAGGAGTTTCTTTCTGCAAACAAAATATAAACTTTTGCAAGTACTTGTGTGACTATGTGTTTACACAGACAAGGTGGGTGAGGTAATATATTTACTGGACCAACTTATTTTGGTGAAGAGACAAGCTTTTGAGCTACACAAAGCTCTTTTTCAGGTCTGGAAAAGTGTCTCAGGCCTGGTCTACGCTAAGGGCTTGTCTACACTTGAAGCTGCCCTGTGGGGGTTCTTCAGTGTTGATGCTACCTATGCTGACAGAAGGAGTTCTCCCATCAGTTTAGGTAATCCACCTCCCCAGAAAGCAGCGAGAAGTGGGAGCTGGATTTGCCAAACATCTCCACTGGACAAAGGCCCATTCATGTATGCAAATGTTTATTTTCAGGTACAATGTGGGGGACTCATATCTGAAAACATGGCCTTAAAATTAAGAAAGATATGTCTTTATTTTTGCCTTTTGTTCCTTGTTACTGTGTAATACATACAACATACCTTGTATTCCTCCCTTGAGTGCTGTGGGGAAATATAGGTTGTCAAAACTAGGCATACACTGAGCAACAAAAGGAATCAGGATGGAACTATCCACAGGAAATTAAAACACAGAGAGAGAGAGAAATGGAAAATGTTTACATGCTTCAGAAGTAGTTCTAAACGGGTGGATTGGACAGTGGGAAGAAAATTCTAGGCAGTCACCAGACAGATGATGCAGTAGGACATCACCATTATTTGCTATGAAAACTGTAGGGAAAGTTTTGCACCTAAGGTAAGGGTGAAAAATATTGATTTTTTTTTACCGCTTTTGGAAGAAGAAGAAGAAGAAGAAGAAAAACCTTGCTTGTTTGTCATTTCAGAAATGAACCTTGCATCACAGTGGGGTGAAAAAGAGCTTGCCCTGTTTGAGTAGCAGTTCTCACATTTATAACAGGGAGGATCTAAGTGGGAACAGAGAGACAAAAATTACTCAGATGCTGAGCTATGAAAATTCAATACAAACATTTCCTTGCAGCTATAAATTGTTTCACAATGTATAATAAAGCTTGAGCAGCGAGGCAGTGTGGCCTAGAGGCTAGGGTACTGAAGTGGCACTGAGGAGATTGGGTTCAAGCCTTAGCTTTGCTGTTGGGTGACCATGGGCATGTCACTTTCCCTCCCTATGTCTCAGTTTCCTCATCTGTAAAATGAGAATAATGACACAGTAAAGCACTCCAGGATCTATGGATGAAAAATGCTACACAAGCGCAAAGATATTACTATTAATGCTAAGAAGTTCTGAAACCTGAGCCAGTTGTTGGAGAGTGAATGCCGGAATTGTATCTTTGCCTACCATGTATGAGTGTAATTGCCTGTCTTCAAATATTTTGCTTGAATTAAAAGCCAAAGTATTAAATAACGAAGAGCAGCGTTAAAAGTAGACTCTCTCCACTTTCCAATAGCCAGCAAGTGGACTGAGAAAGTGTGCAGCTCAACCCCTAACATTTTTTCTCTTTCTCCTGCGTAATTTCACAGTTTCGCTGTAGTTGTTTCCCACTCCATTTCCCCCTATTTTTAATATTGATTTTTTTCTTGTTCCTTTTCCCACAGTAACCTGAACCCAATAAATGAGATTTGTGTTTAAGCTGAGCTTTCAAACCTGCCATGTTGGAATGGGTTCAAAATTAGGCAAAGCAAATATACTCCACTTTCCTTTAAATGATTGCATTCTAGGAACAAGAAATGTTACATCTAGTTATTGTTACACTGTTTAAATCTATATAGCAGTAGCTTGCAAAGTTTTCACCCTCAGTCCTTTGGTTTGCCTTTTTCATTAGTTTTATGGTCAAAACTACTTTTGTAAGCTAAAAATATGACAAGTAAATATTTTCACCTCTTGCTATGTTCTCCCTTTCCAAGGGAAAGGGAGGCCTGTACGTGCACAGAAGTCCAATTCACAGCTCTCACAGCAGTGTCGCTCACCCCAGGTGTTCTCTGCCATTAATCCTGGCAGCCTTTATGTGCTTCATGCCTGGCAGGGCAGAGGTTACTTTTGCAACCCCTGTATGATAAGTGGCAATTGCCTGAGGTGCCTCTGTGCTCTGGGTAGCAACATTCCCATCAGGGCCGGCTCCAGGCACCAGCGTTCCAAGCAGGTGCTTGGGGTGGCAGTTCGAAAGGGGTGGCAGTTCCTCCGGCCACCGTGGCAAATCGGCGGCAGCTTCTCCCGTTTGTGGCCGCGGCGGCAGTCTTTTTCACTGCTTGGGGCGGCCAAAACTGTACAGCAGGCCCTGATTCCCATGAGTTGCTTACTGCCTGTTGCTTCCTTGCACAGGGCATTTATTCCTCAGGTGTTCTGTGGAATTACAGTGATAGCACCTTCTGGGCTTCTCTGTTTTTACAGGAGATTTGGGAAGAGGACTAGAGGAATGGTTTTGGGGAGGTGAGCATCCAGCCTGCCAGTCACACTCTTTCTTCCCAGAGGTTAAACAGGAACCGTGCTTCCCACCAGGTTTAATCCTCTCTGTCTGTGGTTTGTTTGCAATAGATGCTTGGGTTTGCTCAAATTGATCAGCTAGAGCAGCCAGTTCATCAAAAGTTTTCACCTTTTTATCCCATAAACACTATTTCACATCATCTCTATATATACTCAGGAAACGTTCCTGAGCAACAAGATCACACATTCCTTCAAAGCTTGTAACACCTTTTCCCCTTACCCACTTATCCATTAAAATCTTTCATCTGGTTTACATATGCCACATTACTCATCCCAACACCCCTCTAAAGGCTTCTAAATTTTACTCTATATGTTTCAGGTATAATCTGAAACTGTTTTAAAACCATTTCCTTGAATTTGCCATAATCTGAAGCATCTCCACATACATCTTATTGAATATATCCAGAGCTCTCCCAGACAAGTTTGCAACCAAAGTGGGCAGCTTTTGGTCCTCAGGAATTTCATAAAGTACACACAGCCTCTCAAAGGTGATAAAATATTCAGGAATATCCAGGCTCACTGTATGCAGGACACAATCGTTCCCATTTGTGGATTTTTGGAGAGGTGGAACTCCCTGGCGTGTGAAGGTTCTGGTTCTGATTCTCTATTAAGTCCAGTTGATGCTTCCTCTCTCTTTCTTTCTCTTCCATTTTCTTTGGCTTGAAGTTCCATGGCTCTTTAGTGTGCAGCTTCTTGCGCATCAATTTCCATCTGTTTTTATTCCATAAGTCTTTTGTGTTCTTTTCCCCTCTCTTCTGCCTGCAGTCTGCACAGCTCCAGCTTCTTACTAGTTTAACTTTAACTCATTTTGCTGCTTTTCTATCCCTACTTCCCTTTCCTGAAATAAGCAAACAGAAAATAACAAACTGATAACCTCTTTGACTGATCTCAAACCACCACACTTAAAACTCACTTAAAATCATCACCAGTGCAGAAAGTGCAAATCTCACTCAGAACAAGCAGCTGTGCATATGTTCCTGTATGACTATGCCACTGTGACGGGCTCCCCCTGGGGTGCCACCTGGAACTGGGGTACCACTGAGCCCCCTGACCGACCAGCCTGACTCCCTCTAACACTGTACTGCTGTGACAAGCTGCAAAGACCTATAGCCTCCATTTTCACCAGCATTCATAGAGGTAGGGACACACCCAGCTGCAGTTACACGAAGGCTCTCTGTCCAGCCCCTGCAATGAACAAACGATAGAAAGGCTACAGCCAAGGCAACTCCCAGCTCCCCAGGTACGCACCCCCTCTGGAGTATAAACCCAAAATTATACCTTCTTGCGCTGCACAGGGAACTGTACCATGTAAGATCACAAAGTTTGCCCCCCTTCCTCAATGTGGAGAGGAATATGCAACAACTTTTGCCCCTTGAGGTAAGATTCCCATTCACTTCACTCCAACTCACTGGTTTAGATAAAGGAAAAACAAGTTTATTAACTACAAAAGATAGATTTTAAATGATTAAGGGTTAACAAATAGATCAAAGCAGATGACCTAGCAAATAAACAAAAACACAAACTAAGTTTCATATATTAGGGTGAGAATCTGATCATTCATATCCAGTCTAAGAGATGGTACAAACAGGCTGCAAATTCTTAAGCCACAAGCTGCATAAACTTTACAGATTGGGTTTCTCTGGACTTAATTTACAGGCCAGTAACCACATTAGCCTAGTTCCAGCACTTCCCCCAGTTCAGTCTTTGTTCATCAGGTGTTTCCAGGAGTCTTCCTGGGTAGCAAATGAAGAACCCCAGATGATGTCACTACCTGCCTTATACAGCTTAAGCATATGGTGGGAGCCCTTTGTTTCAAAACTTGGTTCCCAGACCAGTTTGTGGAAAAATACTGACATTCCAAGATGAAGTCCATAGACATGTGGCCTGGTCACATGTCCTTGTATAGTTATAGCAGCCATTGCTTACGGGCTCTCTAGAGCATTCTCAGGAAGGCTCACCAGGTGGGGGATAAGCTTCTCCTAACACCTGTTGTTTTTCCTAATGGCCCATTGCCCTGAATAGGCCTTCCCCACCCACTATCTAGACTAAAAGCATCTTGTCTAGTGGGCATTACCCAGGAGTAACAAAATTTGAAATACAGATACATAGTCAATATTCTTATCTTCAGATACAAAAATGATACATGTGTACAAATAGGCTAATCATATTCTGTAAATCATAACTTTTCCAAGGACACCGCACATGACTTATCTTGCATAAAATACATTATAATCATATCATAATAATATCACTATGAAGAATATGGGGTGCAGTGTCACACCAACCAACTCCCTTTCCCTCCAGAGGGTCCCTGTAAGCCTCTTCCCTGTAGCCTCCTCCTGCTCTTGCTTCCAGTCTTTACAATCCTATCCCAGCTCTTCCCCAAGATGGGCATTGTCTGCAATTAGTCTTTATTAAGCCCTGGCTCCCCTCTAGATGCAGCATATTAATTGCCTGCTTCTGGCCCACATTAAACTATTCGGGGCTTGTGTGAGATGAACCCTCCCTCACACACACAAAGACAAGACATATAAAATAAACCATATACTTGGACATGGAAGTACAGTAACACATAAGTATCTTCAGATCATCACAGCAGAGGGAAAGCAGTGAGGGCCAAATCCTCAAAGGCTTCTCACTTCCTTTGAAATGAATGGGAGTTAGGTGCCTAAATACCTTTGAGGATCTGGGCCTGTGTGGCAGTAGGAGTTTGCACATCTATGTTTCAGATGCCATCAAGAATAATGTAGTATAATTTTCCCATGTCTTAAAACTCTCATTAAGCATGTCAGAGGTCTTGTATATGTTGAATTTATTCAAATATAGACAACACACTCTCTAGCCTAGCTTCTCCATTGGAATCTATCTAGGCGGTATGTACTTTTCCAGTAAGAAAGGATGAAACTCTTAGCTATCTCAAAAGCTATCACATCTAATAAATATTGACGCTCCCTGAGGTGAGCAGTATCTCAAAATATTGTTCTCTCACTGTAGATCCTGGAGTATAATGTCAAACCAATTCTAACAAAAACTTTCCCTGTAAGGTATAGAGTCCTGGATGCTCCTGCAGTATGTGAATTTTACCTCTTTCCTTTTCATCTTCATTAAGATGCCACAAGGGTCATCTTTGAGTTGTATTGGGATCTACTATATCCTGTAGAGAGCTGTTAATTAAATAGCTATAGTTCTTAGATCCTTGTTAATGTAATTTAAAATTATACTCAATTATTGTAAAAGTCTTCTCATACCAAACTCGACTCCGCTGAGCACTATGGGCTGGATCCTGCACCACTGATGTCAACAGGAGTTTGCCATTGAGTCTTGTGGGAACAGGAACAAGGCCTAAGCTTAGCAGGATCCTTCTGTGGGCAATGTGAGTAATGAAAGGTGACAATGTCTTCTCAGTCAAGAAGGTAAATATCATCTCTGCTATTTTCTTCAGTTTTTCCCCTCTTCACTGAGCTCTACCCTGTTGTCTTTGGGTGGAGCATCAGCCATGAAGCTAATGTGAAAATACAGCTGTAAAATATATATTCAATGTACAGCTGAGGCCCTACCCATTTTTGTTGAAATGTTGATGACAAACATTAAAAAAAAATGGCCAAGTCTTATTGAAAAGATAGCTAACTTAAATAATAGTACATATATCACTCTTAAACTGAGTCAGGAATATTCTTCTCCAGTACACTTCCACCATCAATAGACATACATAATTTCTATATGTAGTGTTGGGGTGCCTGGAGGGTGAGGGGGATACAAGGAAAGGCAAGGAATGGTCTCCAGAAGGTGATCCTATGGTCTTATCTATAGCTTCACCTCTAATTTCTAGAAAAAAAAATCTTGTTCAAAATTCATTGGGGGGGGATATGAATGTCACTAGAAGGCAAAAAAAAAAAAAACACCTCAGGAACTGAAATGAATAATTGCTTATTTTGATACAACAAAATGTAGATTATAGCAGCTCAATCATCCTCATGCAGTAGACCGCCTTGGTAGCAAGTTTTTCCACTGAATGCAGGAAGAAGTCTGCATTTTCCACATGTAGTCTAGTGATGCCTTTCTTTGAAAGGATTTGGGGAAAGCACCTGATTGAAAGTCCAGTGAAGTAACTGGAAAGACTTGCACTGACATTGGTGGGCTTTGGATCAGGCCACAAATCCTATTTGCTTTCTTCCTGGAGTTGGTAAAGTTAGGGATTACAGTGCCTCAGTGCAAAACCTCAACAGGAAATTCTATTTTTAGCTTCAGCTAAACTATCACACACTAATCTACAGTGCAGTGAGAAAACCAAAACAATATTTGTCTGATCATTCAACATTTCAGAGGCGTTAGGAAAAATATCAGTCACCTGTGGCCAGGAAATGCTAATATAAACAGATACTGAATGTACAGGAGCCTCTATCAATTCCATCAGAAATAATGTTGCAAGGTGAATAAACATCAATTTGTCTTTCTTGTGACCAGCATGTAATGTTTTTCTTCACCATTTATACTGAGTCTACCGTTGGGAGGTGTTGCAAATGAGATTCATTGTTGACAGATGCTTGCTGCGAGAACACTGATTTTTCTCAGCACGTTCAGTGCAAACATCCACATTTTTTACTGAAAGACTCGTATGTAAACTCCTGGGTGTAATGGCGCAACAGACTACGGTCCTACTTCTCCAAGCAACTCTGAGTGGACAGACCCCAACCTAAAAAGGTTGCAGCTCAGTTTAGATAAGCACCCACCTTTTTGAATCTGTGTCCAAACTTCTTGTGTCTTCAAACAAAGCCGAAGAAATCTATCGAGAAAAGGCTTTCCTGTAAGATTCCCGCTACTGTGTGCTTCGGGTCCGGCTGGAAATGCTGTTTTCACATTGCAGCTCCTGGCTGAAATTTGGAATTTAACAAAAAATAAAAATAGAATCCAGGGAGGTAGTAACTAACATTTCTGGAGTCATAAAAGGCTAAAGTCAGGTTCAGTTCAAGTTAAAGTCCTAGACGAACACTTCCTCCGTCCTTATAAATTAGTATCTGCAGCAAGAGAAAATTATAATCTGCTTCATGACCAATGTACCTCTGCAGTTCAGTGTCTTAAGAGATTCAAGGCTACCACTGTAAGTGACAGGAAGACAAATTCCCGAGGCGGAGGGTCGCTTTTAACTAAACAT
Organism: Eretmochelys imbricata; assembly: GCF_965152235.1. Classification (NCBI taxonomy): domain Eukaryota; kingdom Metazoa; phylum Chordata; order Testudines; family Cheloniidae; genus Eretmochelys; species Eretmochelys imbricata. The sequence continues at coordinate 25,034,723 of NC_135574.1, forward strand.
GCTGATTATTGAAAGCACTCAATACAACCCACAGTACAAAACAAAAGCTCTGACAAGATGAAAGCATACACATATTGACAACAGAAAGAAAAGTTGAGCAAAAACTAACATAGGCCATTATCTTTTGCTACCCGCAAAACATCTGAAGCTCTACTAAATAGTGGAATGAGTAGTGTAATGAGTGTCCAGGAGTAAGTAGAGTTTAGATCTTCAGTGTAGGTCAGTTTCTCAGTGGCAGAGAAATGGGTGACACAGTGCACTCAGTTCCTCTTCGCTTTGAACAAAGATGGCAAAGCAACGGTAAAGCTTTACACAGTTAATTCCATTTTTCAAACCCCAGCTAAGCCTTTTATTTGTGTAGCACCATTTTAGTCAGAAATTCACTGTATCTGTATGATACTTTCAAACCTCTTGCCCTAAATATTAGCCTGGAAATTCCCACTCTGCAGCTGTTCTTTCCTCCCTACATGGCCTCTGTTGTTCCCAATACTGACCACTGTTTGGTCCAGGTGGAGTTAGTTTGTCTGGGTTTCTCCATACAGTGCAAAAAAGTGCTCAGATCCACGCAACTACTGACAGACTGGGTGAGCCTTCAACAGCCACATCATGTTGTATACTCTGTTGTTTAAATCCTTTTTATGCAGCGTTTCATATCAAGTACAGTACTGATATCTCAGCAACTCTCATTTCATTATTTTCACTAGAACAGTAGGCTTCCTGGATGTCACAGAGGCAGCCTTTCTTTTGTGTTTCCCAATCCAATCACTGAAGAGCAGAAAAACTGATGTAAGCAAGGTCTGAATGAGCTCTCCCCTGACATCTAGTGATAAGCTGGGGGGAAAGACTTCAGGAGTAGACCATATTTGCATAGAGACATCTACTCTGCCTAGGTGCTCAGCTGATGGAACTGCTTTGCCAAAATGATTAATTTTGGCTGGTTTGAGGTTATAAATCACTCTAGTATTTGAATGTAGCAGTAATGAAATGTTGTTATACTTATAGTATGAGTAAAGGGCAGGAGAACTGTGCGTAGCATGTCCTGATTGAGGGGGGTCACCTTGAACTGAACCTCACTTGATAAGCAGGGAGTACGGATGACAGTAGCTAGGGACTCTGTTTAAAGAGTTCTAGGCATAATTTGACCTGTTTCTTTCTAGCAAAGACTGAGCTGATTACAATCAACTGAGAGTTCTTGTTTCTGTGGGTGATTCCTAAAATTAAGTCATAAACCTTGTGTGCTGATAGTGTTGTAGTGAAAGACAACACAGAAACTGCTCTGGCAGCGAGGCTCCCCACTATCTGCTGAAATTGCCAAGAGCTGGGTTAAGTAGTGGAACCCCAGAATGTGACATGGCAGAAAGACAATAGCAGTAGAGAGCCAGAGGCAGAAGGAGCAGCTGCAGATTCATTGCTCAGTGCCCTCCCCCAGCGGGCGGGAGGTGAAAGCCTTGTGAATGCACCTCTGAATTCTGAGTCTTCACTACCACCTGTGAGAGGGGTGCAGTGGAGGGAGAGGGGAGTGGTGCGTTAAGGGTCATTTGTTGGACTTTCACACTGCAAGGTGAGAAACTAAGGCAAAAGGACAGTGCCCAATGTGCTGTGGAGTGGATAGGCCTATGGTCATATTCTTTTTGAATCATGATTGTCTTGTTTTCCTAAATTCATATTGGGTCACCTTTTCCCATTTAATAATTCTCTTTTGTTGTACACAGACTCAGTGCTTGCAAGTGGGGAAGTACTGCCTCTTAGAGGGGCACGGGGTGGTGGTAAATTTTCCCAGATTACTGGATAGGGTTTCAGCTGGTTCTGTTTTATATTCTTAAGAGGAACCCTAGATCAGAGGTAGTCAATAATTTTTTGTCATGGTCCAAATTTTTTGGTCAAGGTATAAACCCTCACCCAGCTCCACTCCCCTAATCCCCGGATTGCCTCCCCAAGGTCACCGATCACCTGCCAGCTCCCCCCACCCTGCCTGAAGAGATAGGTGACTGTATTTCCCTAAGCTGAAAACAGGACTCACGGTGCAAGCCTGAGCCACCAGGCATTGCTGCTCCCCCTCCAAAACATTCCTCTGTGCCCACAATTGAGCCAAGTGGCAGAGAGGGGGTGGGTGCAGGGAAGCGGGGAGAGAGAAATGGTATGGACTGGGATCTGGGCAGCAAAGCAGGGTGTGAATGTGAGTGAGTACTTTTGAGCTTGGAGTCAGGAGGTGAAGCTGTTGGACTATGATCCAGCTGGCAGTGCAATGCACCTTTGGGGGCTGGGATAGCAGGAGGGGCAGGAAGGAGGCTCCAGGTAGCAGGAGGGACCAGGGAGTTTCCAGAAAGCAGCCCTGGTGAGAGGCCAGGGTATGGCAGAAGTGGGTGACTGGAAGCGGATTGGGGAAGGAAAGAGGCTGGTTGGGGCGGGTGGGGCTGGAGAGGGCTCTGGGAGTGGCCCTAAAGAACTGGCAGTGGGGAGGACATGAGACCAGGGTAGGAGGAGCTCCGGGACAAGGGGCATGAGGCTGGGGGGAGGGGGTTTGGGCTTTGGGACTGCTCATGGACGGGGGCATGAGGCTGAGTGCTGGGCTCTGGGGACCACTTGGGGTGTGGGGCACAAAGCTGGGGGGGTGCTCTGGGGACCGTTCAGGGGTGGGGACCACTCAGTGGGGAGGGCATGATGCTGGGGGGGAGGGTGGATTCCAGGGACTGCTCAGAGCACAAGCATGGTTCTGCATGGCTCCAGCGCGAGCTCAGCTTAGCTTCAGCCTGCATGCAGAGGCGATCTGTGGCTTGGATTAGTGGGGGTGGGGGACACAAATGAAAGGCTCTGGGGGTGTCACAAGAACCAGGTTCAATATTTAAGACAGGGGATAGTCAATGGTTGGACCGTGGTCCACATCCGTACCAACCAGATGCTTTTGAGTGGACAGTGGGGGCAGAGGCGATGCATAGGTGGGGCAGGCAGGGTCATGTGCTCCCCCCAGATTGCTCTGGACACCTCTGGAGAGTATGCCCAGCAGCAAGGAGGCAGCATTCTCTGTGTGTCCCTGAATCCAGGACACAGCAGGCTGAGCTTCTCCCCCTTCCTCCATATATGGGGCTGCTTCGCGTTCCCTGCTGTTGGATTGCCTCTCAGCTGTGGATGGTCTGAGCACTGATCACAGCACTGAGACTCCAGCAGGTGGGAAGGCAAAACAGCCCCCTGTTGGGGGGAGAAGGAGGAGCTCAGCCTGCTGGTTCCTCCCTCCCCTCACTGTATAGGACACACAAAGAGCGCAGCCCAGTCATGAACAAACTGCCTCTCTTTCTTCTGCTAAAGGGAGCAGATGCATGAAACGCTTGAACCTGACCCCTCTGTTCAGTGTGGAGGGCTGCAGTTAAGACTTTACATTGCTCATGCACAAGGGTAGCCTCTGCTCACACTTGCACTGCAATTTAACAACCTTGTGTATGTTGCTGCAAACCATGCAAGGACTTTCAGACCTAAGGCCATTGTGCACACAATATCCCAGTACTCTGGAATCCATCTGCCATTTCTTCCTTCCATATCCCATTAGCAAACTTTAAATTTGAGATTATTTTCCATAGATTAATGAACTGCATAAATATGCAAACCAAATAAAAGGTATACATTCCTCTTCGTGCCAAGTGCTGGCAATAACAGCAGTGGAACAATGGGAGTAATTTGTAGTATTCCCAGGTCAGCAGAACACATGGTCTCTCCAAAAATACATAACTGAGGCAATTTATTCTCAACCAGCAATGACTCAGATTCATCGTGTCCTTGGCTTAACTCTAATGGCTTTGGTAGAGGTATGCTGTGGATGAATTTGGCCTATCATTGGAAAGTTTCCTACCAATGGTAGGAAAGATGGTGTCCAGCATAAATAGTGTCATTCTCCCAATTAACTAGAGTTGATTAAGTCATTTTACCATTTCTCAGGTGATTATCTCCAATGAAAATAATGTTTTGGTAACAACCCATTGCTGGATCTCCTGGGAAATAAGATGTTACAATTAGTATGCAATTCACGCACTTCCACAATAACAGCACTCTGGCAATAAGGGAATACATATTGATTTACTGCTATTTGATACAGAATCCACTTTAGCAGTTAGTAAATATAAGGAGATTGCTGGCTAGATATAAAAGTCTTGATATTTTAACAAGTTAGAGGAAAATGTGGATTTTGAGATGTCTTTTCAATGTTTTTTTCACCCATATCTTTAAATCATGTCTCATGACTCAGTCACCGCTAGCAAAGCTATATGTACAGTATAGCAGAGGGCTCTTCATATGTGATGACCACTTGTCTCCGATGGAGTTTTAATCAATACAGCTGCACCCCATTCAGCTGCATAATCATGTGAGAATGAAAACTAGAATTGCTCCTAGTAACATGGTTCAATGTCTTAGATAATCATTTAAGAAAACGTTTAGAAGATGGTGTAAACATTATACAGGCCACAGAATCTTTCTTGCACCAGGTTGAGGGTTCACTGTTCTTTTGCTTTTACTGTAAATTGTTACTCTGAGTGTAAGGAAACATTTTCATTCCTATTTTCTTATACGTGTGTAATGTGCATTGGCACTGGAATGAATGACTCTCATGTTGTATTTTACCCATCTATATAGGTCTCACTGAAGTTAACGGGAAAAAGTGGTGTGAACTTCAGTGGAAGGGACCATAGCAATCCTAGGAAACAGCTGAGCACGGGTCGTATCACAGAGTGAAGCAACTGTGAATTGCGCCTGAGAATGAATTGGCAGTCAGTGCAATACAGCTGTGAGGCATCACTGAGTAACTAGCAAAAGTTCCAGTGCTTGTCAGACGTAGCAGTAGCCAGCGCACTTTGTAGCAAGTCAGCTTTGATGTGACACAGACCTGGATAACTGTCATAAATCCTGCACCTGGAAGAAACGCTTACAACTAGAGCTGGCAGGAAACTTTTTGATTAAATGGTCTGTCATTGAAAACAGCCATTTTGTTGAAACTGAAATGTTTGGTGAAAACATATTGATTTCAATCAATGTTTTGATGGGATGTTTTTTTCAGGGTCAGAGTGAATTTTCTGAACCTGAGAGAGAGGGAGAAAGACCTAACCTTTTTGATCAGGTAAAGAACATTTCAACCCAATTTTGTTTCACAAAAACCTTCAGAAGGTTTTGTTTTCATTCCAATGTAGAACAAAAACAAATTTCAAAACCTTCAAAGTTGTTGTGGAATGGAATTGTTTTCTGTCCAGCTCTAGTTACAAGTGAACTGGACTAGTTACACTTCTAGCCAAGTGAAGATTTAAAAAGTGTTCTTTGTTACCCTGGAATCCAGAAGCAGCTGGGGAAATCAGTCAAAATTTTCCAATGGATATGAAATTCACATACCACCATAACTCTAACTTGTCAATAAGGGAATGAATATCTATTTGCTGCAGTTTAACATGCAGTCAGAAGAATCTTTGGAATGGTCTCTATTTTAGAGAGAACCCCAGGCTGTGACCCTGCATGTTGCATGACCTTATTTAATAATGATAATAACAACATGAGTTGTCAGATAATCAGCTCAATTTGAATTATTTACTCAGATTATTAATCAAAGATTAATACAGCAGAATACAGAAAAAAAAGCATACTTTAGCAAACCCTCTGTAGGGTTTGCAGGGGGTTGGACTAGATGACCTCCTGAGGTCCCTTCCAACCCTGATATTCTATGATTCTGTAACTGGTGAAGTGATAGCTACTTGTCCACTTCCAACAGAACTCCCAAACCTCTTCTCTTTTATAGGGTGTGGGACAAAAAATTCCTTTGTGGTAAAGAGAAGATACTTTCCCACAACTGATCCTACTATGTGTTCTGTTTTCCATATCTCAATGTACCTAATAATTTATGGAACTTCTTTTGTGGCAAATCAGTTTACATGACTGATAAGAGAAAGAGATTTCTAACCCAGTCTTTATTACTAAGAATTTCTGTGTCGAAATGCAATTCCTAATGAATTAAAAGCATCTTTCAGTGGGTCATTATTTCATAAATCACAGAAAACATCTGCCATAATACATATCCCTTATCAATCACAGAATATATTTAGATTATAAGTACCCCTTATCCATTGCACAATCTTGTTCATTACAAAACACATCTGTGGTAACAGAAATCCTTTGTTAGCTGCCAGGGTCCCTCTTTGGGTATGTGGACACAATTTGCCACAGTTCACTGGGCTCATAGGAAAGATTATACACATTCCATTACTGACTACATACATTTCTTCATTTGATCACCCACTATGGTTCAAACTAAGTAAAATTTTTTGGTACAGAGCACTAGATTTTATAGATACAAAACACTTTGGTGTATACAAAGAATTGATTTCGATTAACATTTCTGTAAAAGAATTGTAGGGGTTTTAATATCTAACAACAAGTGTCACAAACAGCTGGTGAACTCCCTTAATCAAGGGAGCTGAAATAACCTCCACCAGGTCTTCTGAAAGATTGAACCAATCTACAAGTATTTCCTCAGATTTGCTTGAGCTCAGTGTCAGCCTTTTGGCCCTCACCCAAACCCCAGTCTCTGACCTTAAGTAAGTCATTCAACCACATTGATCGGGTTAAATGAAATGGAGATATAAATCTGGAACTATCTGTGTAAGGACTTTCGATGTGACTGAGAGATTGCCATAGTGGCTCCAGCATGGCTAATGCAAACAGAATTTGCCCCATGATCTTGGAGGCTGTAACAGCTGAGAGTGTAATTATTCTGGACAAAAAGCAAATAAATTTTCCCTCAGTTTTATTTCATGCTCTACAAGTTTGAAGACATGCATTTATTCTTCTGAGGACTGAATTCCATCAATTAAATTGAAAAAACTTTATCCAGTTAAAGTGAAGGTGATTCATCAGGGGTTTCATTTTTTCCCTTTACAGATATAATGTTAAGTATTTGTTAGATGTCAGTCTCTGAGGTTACATTTCCCCCAGTAAGATTCTGAAGTGGAGTCTGAGGACAGCTAGCATCAGAGGGCACCTCTAAGCTACCCAGTGAGCAGCACTGCCTAGCCTGTTTCTGTGGTCTCCCAGTCACTAACACACACAGTCCGTTTCCTTGCCCCCTTTAATCTTCTGTTTCCAAATAGGACAGGACATAGCACAGATATACAGCAGGAGGAGGAGCCTTTCACACAGCTTCTCTTCTCCACCCAGCTCCCCCTTTACGCCCTCCCAGTTACTAACCCAATTACCTGATTAGCCCAACAATTGCCCCCACAGGTCAGTAATCCCTGGCAGTAAAAGGTTAGTTGTCTCCAGCTAAGCCTGCAGCCTTCTCTGCACTGCAGCAACCGGAGTGACCAGTTTGCTACAGCTAGCACCATGTCACAGCAAGGCTGATAAATCTGTGGGAACTCATCTCCTGGCCGGCAAGATCTTTAAAGATGTTTTGCGGCCCCTTTTATATCCTCAGCTCTCTTATCTTTATGTTGGCATTTAAGAAAAAAGAAAGGTTAGGTTGCTGTATATCTCCTTTGTTTATTGTTGGATTTTCTTTGCATACTTCTGGAATGGCAGAGGTGGATTACCATTTTGATTTGGCTAGAGGGATAAATCATTAAGATGCATGAGAATTAATTTATTCCAAGGCCAGAAGGGACCATTGTGAGTATCTAGTCTGACCTCCTGTACAACACAGACAATAGAATATCCACAAAATAATTCCGAGAGCAGATCTTTTAGTAAAACAGTCATGCTTGATTTCAAAATTGTCAGTGACAGGGAATCTTCCAGAACCCTTGGTAAATTGTTCCGGTAGCTAATTACTCTCACTGTTAAAAATGTATACCTTTATTTCCAGTCTGAATAGGTTCAACTTCTAGCCATTGGACCATCTTTGCTAGATTGAAGAGTTCACTATCAAATATTTGCTCCCCATGTAGGTACTTGTAGACGTGTAATCGAGTCACCTCAACCTCTCTTTGTTGAGCTAAACAGATTGAAGTGCTTGAGTCTTACACTATAAGTCATGTTTTTGAAATTTTTATCATTCTTGGGGCTCTTCTCTAAACCCTCTCCAATTTTTCAACATCCTTCTTGAATTGTAGACACCAGAACTAGACAGCGGTTGCACCAGTCCCAAATAACCTCTTTACTCCTATTCAAGATTACCCTTTGTTTGCATTGAAGGACATTAGCAAGTTCAGTTGTTTATCTGCCATGTCTTTTTGAGGGTTACTGCTTCCCAGGATAGAGTCCACTATTGTGTAATTATGGCTTATGTTCTTTTTTCCTAGATGCATATATTTACATTTCACCATATTCAAACACATATTGTTTGCTTGCAGACATTTTACCTATTGGCACATCCAAGACTGGGGAAACTGAGGCAGCAGCTGACTCCAACATTTTATAAGGTAAGACCCCATTACATTTGTTTTTTAAGAAACTGGGCCTAACTTGTTCCCTGGCACAACACCATTGACTGAATCTGAGTTACATCAGGGGATTAATTTGTTTCTCTGTGTGTACAGGAAAAAAGAATAATGGAATATAGTCCACCAAACCCATTTTGAACACCAAAAAAAAATTGATTTACATTTTTGGTGAGGAGGCCTTCTGATAGAATTGCGTCATCCTTCCCTGATTTTAAGTGCAACATGTCTGGTTCTTTAATGTCCAATGGCTGCTCCACAGATTCCTTGTTTGTTACATGTTTTGAGGGAAATCACCTTTCTAGTTCTGATGCTTGCATATAACCCCTAGCCATGATGTTTCCGCTATGACTTTAGTGGACAATAGGGATGTGGCACTGAAGCAGGATGTGCGGGACCAGTAGCAAAGGTGATTTTATAGTTCACACATCTTTCTTCTCTATGCCTAAAGAACGAGTGGGGGGGCGAGGGGAAGGGGGGAAGGGAAGGAGGAAACCTCAGAATGTGTCAATATTAGGTATTTGAGTCCATAATTAAAGGCACATAAGTTCAACTGAATGTTCATAAGCTTCTTCACACAATGCTGTATTACCACAGATTTCTTGAAATATTTTAGATAAGTAAAGAACTTAAACTTGTTTGAGACTGAGTCTTTCTCTTTGATGTAACATTCTCTCTTCACACTATTTATCGAAAGATGTGATAACACCTGTTGTGTTTGAGACTGTAGAGTAGTGCATTTGAGTGACTGGACAGAAACTAGACATGAGTTACTCATAAATATATTTTATAACTTGATAATTCACTGTGAAATATTAGGAATTCACTCTTCTTTTTTTTAAAAAAAAACCTATATTGCAATAGCATTCTTCAAAAATGACACTATTACTCCTATATAGCCCAGTACAGCAATGATTTTTAAAATATTACATTATATTATGAGTGTGTATGTATGTATGTGGGAGTGTATGTAATATTACATATATGTGTGTGTATGTATTACTTGTGCCTCCTCCCATTGAATTCAATGATGAAACTTTCATTCCTTTCAGTAGGAAAAAGGTCAGACCCTTTATGTTAAAGCTACCATACAAAATATTGCATTATAATACATAAGGAAATTGCCACTTTTGTTACAATAATTGAAATTTATTTTTCAGAGACCTTTGGTGTCTTAGTTATGTAGCTCAGAGGAAAGAGCTTGGTATACTGGCTAGTGAACTGGACAGGGAGTGAGGAGACCTACATTTGGTGCCAAGCTCTGTGAGCTTGGCCAAGTCTCATCGTTTTGCTGATTCCCCTCTATACACAGTAAAGTTGCTGGGGCAGAGACTGTCTATCATTGTGTGTGCACAATGAGACATCTAGGTGCTACTATAATACAAATAATGAACAATAATAGTTCTGCTGAGGAGCGTATTGCAGTGTAAATAATTGGTAAATCACTGCTTCTTGTTTCTCTCTGATAATCTAGTCTCCGTGCTGCCCTGTAGGTTTAGCAATCTCTCTATTTTGACTGTGGTTTATAATTTACGATGCATTTTACTGAATTATAAATTTGGAAAATGCATTGGGTAACACATGCAGGTCTGTGGTACCAGTGTTGGGCATTTTAAATAGGTAGGGGGAGGTGGACATTTTTCACCTAGTACTGTATTTACTTTACATCTCAACACATCCTTACAGCTTCCTTCAATTCATGCTCTCTATCACTGTTTCTGTTATCTCTGTGCACCACCACTGTCCAGCCATAGTTGAAATGATTCTTCCTAACAATCTACTCTGGCTAAACAGATAAACAAACAAACTTGTGAACATCAGGCTTATACTTGCTTAAGTCAGTCTGGAAATTTACTGTTGCCTTTCAGACAGGCATTGCTGTCAGGAAATTCAAGTCCCTTAAGTGTTGCTATGGTGCTAAGTAATTACCTGGAAATGAGTGCCTGGGGCTGGAAAGAGCTTTGTTTCATCAGTGGTCAGCACTACCACTGCAGTGTGAACAAAACACAGCCTAGACAAGGAGAGGAAATAGAGGAGAGCAGTGAAAGGAAAACCAGGTTTCTTATAATGACTGGAAATGTAGATGTATCCTGTGGTGGGAAAGGGAAGAGGGTTAAGAGAATTCATATTGTAGATTAAGGACTAGAATATGTCCTTTTTAGGGAGGGATTATTCCTCAGCGAGCTATGCTGCTACTCTTTTGCTCCAGGGGACAGTAATTTGCTGCTGTCATGTAAAAACAGCAAATGACATATCCACTCCCCCATGCTGGCTCAGAGCTGCGGCCTTGTGCATCACAGGTGGTGGAGTCAAATATTTTGCAATTCTCCTCTCCCATAATCCCTGCCCCTTTACTCTGGGTCAATGAGTAAATGAGCATAAAGCATCTGCAGTCCTACACACCCATACACCAAAACCCATACCTTTCAGCAACACTATCCTCCTGAAAAGCCTCCTTTAAAGAAAGATGAGACTTTTGACTTGCTTGAAGGTAAAAAAAGCCTTGAACTATTTCAGACCAAATTTAGGGAATGAGTGGAAAAAGCCTAGGGACCCTTGTGGGGAACATCCTACCTGTAGCTCTTTGACTTGGGCCAAAGAGGATTTGGCCAAAAGAAATCTGATGAGGTTCAACAAGGACAAGTGCAGAGTCCTGCACTTAGGATGGAAAAACCCCATGCACCATGACACACTAGAGACTGAATGGCTCGGCAGCAGTTCTGCAGAAAAGGACATAGGGGTTACAGTGGACGAGAAGCTGGATATGAGTCAACAGTGTGCCCTTGTTGCCAAGAAGGCCAATGGCATTTTGGGATGTATAAGCAGGGGCATTGCCAGCAGATCAAGGGACGTGATCGTTCCCCTCTATTCAACATTGGTGAGGCCTCATCTGGAGTACTGTGTCCAGTTTTGGGCCCCACACTACAAGGAGGATGTGGAAAAATTGGAAAAATTGAGCAGTTGTTTAAAGCTATAGCAGGACAAGAGGTTAAGACTAACTACCCCGGTTCTCTGCATGAGTGAAATGTCAATGTTTAGTTTAAAAAAATGAAATCCAGTTGCAACACGTCCATACAGAAAAGTGACCAACTCTAAAAAGAACTTTGTGATGCCTAAATATAAATCAAAAGGCCCAAACCTGAAGTTCCTCTTGACACATTGATTGAAACCTGCATATTACTTTCATGGATTTGTTCTCCTGCTTGGATATTGCTGTTACTCTGCAGACTCTTCTCAGAAGATACTTTGTTTTATGATCTCTCTTTAATTTGCCTTTCCCTCTTCAAAATGCCATCATCCTTTCCTTCTCTCAGGCTGCTGCTTCTCCATGAGTTTCTTACAGGCTGAATCTTGTTGGCTCCAATCAGTAGGTAAAAATAACTACTAGCTTTCACTAGAAAAAAGTACTTTGTCATCCCACACCTTATTCCATATTTCTGTTTATTAGTCAAGAGAGGTACAACTCCCTTGGGAGCCTCAAATTAACCAAAGTGGAGGGAGAGTTGCCCAGCTAAATTCTTGTCAAGAATTAAGAGTATCACTCCAGCTCTAAGGCCTGGTACTAGAAAGTTTTAGTTAATATCCAGTGGAGACTTGAGTTCAACAGCTCATTCAGTGGCCCTGTCAGTCTAACATAATCCATGAGTGTTTTCTTGCATATGTAAATGTGCTTCTCTATCTAGCATATGTTTGACGGATGGTGTCTGATTCATAATCTGTGCCAGGTTAGCAGAAGCTATGCATGGAATTTGTCTGTAAAATCTGCATTTCCGATGTATTTCCAAGGCTTTTTAAAAAATACTTTTTAAAAAAATGTTTATAAAGAAAAGATATTTATCACGTCATTGTGGGAAAATGTGTCTAGTGTATTTTACTCCCCATACTTGTGGTGAGAACTGCAAAGTTACTGGGCAGGGGAGGAGCCTAGTTCATTATTTGAGGCATGGTCTTTGAGGTTTGCAGAGAGCTATAGCCCCACATAAAGTAGTCTAAGCTTGAGGCCTGGTTTCCAAGGTCCCCATCTGAGGGAAAAGGTTGAAAACTCCTGATCAGACATAGATGGGGTGAGGGGAAGAGGAAAATGCTCCTGCTTGCTGCAGATACCTGATTAAACAAGTGGAGATCTAACTAAACACCCACATTATTAATATAGGATCTGTTCCAATGCCCACTGAAATCTAATGGTGCCATGCATTGACTAATGGACATTGGACCAGGTCTTTACCTAACTAAGGACTGACTCCTACAATCATAGGACAGGTAGTATCATTGTCATAGCTTCCAATTGCTTTTTCCCCTCTGCCAAATTCTCCCCAGAGATACAGCTGTTGGTTATAGGGCAGTGTTTGTTTTCTGATGGGCCCCTAAAACTGCATTCACTGAAAGGGCAGGTTCACCTATTTGCACATAAAGATGTCAAACTCTGCCTCTGTTAAATGGGGAATGTAATCTGGAAATCCTGGATTTTATGGACTCCAGTAAGGACACTCACAAGTCTTATGGGTGCAGTTACATAGGTGCACTTGAGAGGTTTTTTTATATCACCAAAATACCTATGTGTAAACTGACCTCTCAGTTATTGTATTATAATTTCAAATACATCCAAGGGCCACCCTGTCCCCAAAATCACTGACCAAGATTTCATAATGGTCCACCACAGTGGTGGTATAATTTACTCAGCAGGTGGGAGTTGGGGGTGGGAGGTCGGGTGTTTCACCATGATAAAGGTTGTTTAATGGTAGACCAGATAATACAACTGGTTGTGAAAAAAAACAAAAACCCAGGGATTTTATTTAAACCAGAACAAATGGAACTGGATTCCACCTACCTACAATAACATTAAATATATGCGGAATATCTGTAATTTAAAAAAAAAAAACAATTCTCACACACACACACACACATTCATGCCTCTGGTGACTTCCTAAAGAGATGGACCCAACTCCAGTGGTGCTTGCTTGTGGGGGTGCACATTAGACCAGATCCATGGGATCCAAAGGACCTTTGGTTCTCCTGTTCCATATCTCTGGGACAGCATGAATCAATGACAGGAGACGACTGGAATTGATGCTCAGGAACATACTCAAAGGGATACTCAGGAACATGCCATCAAACACAGATTGACTTGACCAGCCAGCTTTATACCGACAGGACCCTCTCCTCCATATCTGTCTGTCCTGCCTAATCTTAGCCTCTCTCCTCACTCTTGGTTTCTCTTAGTCCTGATTTCCCTCTGTCCCTCTCCCATCTCCCTCTTTCTCTCTGTTAGTCCCAGACTCTCTGTTTCTCTCTCAAGCTCCCCACTCCATGCCACTGTTCCTTCACCATCCTCCTCTACTCCTCCAGCTGTCACTTGCCCTCCCACTGAGGGAAAGGGCCACCTCCTACTATTTTGTCAGAGGGAGGGCCTACCTCCTCTCCAGAGAATAATGACAGTGCATTCACCCTGAACACACCCTGCATCATATAACCCAATACAGGGTCACGTCCCTTTACCATATTTACATATGCTAGGCACAATACAATGATAGCCTTACCAATTCCTTTAAGGCATTGCTTCTGTTTTTATGCTGCAAGCTTGTGGGTGCTCAAAGTATCTGCACACTGTTGTGCATGTAATAGATTCAAGGATGAAATCATTCCTGCATAAAGTACTTTGACAAAATTTGACTGTATTGTCTGGATACCTAACATAATGGCTATGACTTGCATATTTTTCTAGAAAAGATTACTTTTGACTGTACATGAGTTTCTGTGACTAATCTGAACCTGCTTTTGCTCATTGGGATACCAGTGCGTATGCTGCATTGGAGAAAATGTGTATGAAAAATGATACTTCTTGTAATGAAGGTAGAGCCCCAGAAATAGTTTTCTGAGGGTTTTGGAGTTCAAACATCCAGAAACCTACATGTAAAACTGGCTTTAGTACATTGAACTATCTGAATTACTTTAGTTCCGTTCCATTCATTTATAATTTGCATATGTTGCTTGAGGTAGAAAATTGGTCTGGTTAACAAATGATGACTCATTAGGCATACAGGCCTGAAGAAATTTCTTGCAGGATCAATTCCATTGAATTTCACTAAGTTCCTGTTTACAAAACAGATACAAATCTCTCTCTTCAGGACAGGTAGAATATTAAAGCACCAGAGTTTTATTTCTTCATGTTATTTGTGCTGCTGTTTCTCACTTATCCTTAGAGTTACTGGTCTCTCTTTATTTCTTCTTCATCTGTAATTTATGCTGTGCGCATCCATAATATTGAGGCTAATGGAATTGTTCGGCAGCAATTTTCTAGAATAAAATCTGAGATTGTAGGATGAAAGCTAAAAAAAAACCCCCAAAACCAAAAACAAACCAAGCACACACATACCTCAGGCTACAAAGCATGATTCTCTCAATTCTAGAGTCACTGGTAATGACAAGAGATTGTATAGTAATTATAACAAATATAGGATATATGTTTACATCTCTGAAAATGAAATGCCTTTTTATATTCTAAAGAATGCTACTTCCAAGGCTTCACCCAAAATCCCTTAAAATGAATGGGAATATGCGCACTGTCTTCAATAAACTGTAGATCAGACCCTTAGTCACTTATGCTATGTCTACACTGTAATTAGACACCCGTAATTGGCCCAGGTCAGCTGACTCACTGCAGGTGTCTAACTGCAATGTAGACATACCCTTAGGTTCCAATTCAGTAGTCCCATTGGAAATCAATGGGATAACTCATGTATTTCAAATTTAAGCATGTGCTTAATATGTTGTGGAATCAGGTCCTTATTTCTCAGCCTATCTTGCTGTTCCATTCAATACTCCAGCAGTACAACATTATAAAGGAACTGTTCCCTCTAAAGGTAGCTTAATAAATTAACAGTGTATTAATGAGTCCTGACACTTACTGGAGATTCAATAAACTTTTTAACATGACTTACGCATATGAATTTGCCTTCTCTTTTTAACAAGCTTGACAGTTGTGAATGAACCTTTATGAACCAGACAAGAATACCTATGACTTCTCTAATCCTTTTCCAAGCTAAACTGATTCAAACACTGTGTGTGTGTGTGTGTGTGTGTGTGTGTGTGTGTGTGTGTGTGTGTGTGTGTGTGTGTGTGTGTGTGTGTGTGTGTGTGTGTGTGTGTGTGTGATGGCTTCTCCTGAGGTGTGCAACGACCCGCTAAAGAGAGAGGAACTTTTAAAATTATCCTTGTAATCATGCCTGACACTATTTAAGCACTCATCTGTGAGGAACACCACATGATTATATATACAGTGATTATGAGCTGTTGAAATAAATGAGCAATTTGCTCTTGATCGTCTCAAGGGAATAAATATTTGAGTGGAGTGCTCTGAAATCATCATTAGGGGTGCAAAGGGCAACTACAGGAGCTGGCTACTGCCATGTCACCATCTTCCCAGCAGTGGTAGGGCACAATTTGCATCAGTCCTCAATCTTCACTGGATCAGTCATGCTAATGCTGACCCTGACATTTCCAAGTGTGTCATGTTTTCTCACTATCACTTTGCTTGCTGTGAAATGCAGAGGACTTGCCCGCTGCAAGGGTAGCTTGCTGAATATATGTAGATTTTAATTTTAAATTCATCCTGGAATTTTCAGGCAAGTGGGGATAAAGAATGACCAACACGCAATCAGTTGCATTTTCATTACCTATGTACTCCTTAGTGGTAGCAGTCTATATGGGTATAATTTCATCAACAGGGCTAATCAATGGTCCAGTACAATGCATTGTAACTATTTGCAGCATGACCAAAGGAGCACCAGGGAGTCTTAATTAGTAAAAAGGAGAATTATCACTTCATTTCTCCCCTTCGACTAGTGTTCTGTGTTTGATGATTGCAGTCTCTGGGCCTGAACCTCATACATCCTGCACACCTCTGAGGATGTAGCCTTTCCACAGGTTAAAGAGTAGGATCCAAATTTTCCCACAGTAAAACTCTGGTCTGGATAAACTGATTCTTTTTCACTTTCATCTGAAAGAATTCCACAGCAAAGGATACCAGCCAAGGAAAGAGCTACAAAGGGATCTCACAAACCTGGGTGACTGGACAACAAAATGGCAGATGAAATTAAATGTTGATAAATGGAAAATAATGCACATTGGAAAACATAATCCCAACTATACATACACAATGATGGGGTCTAAATTAGCTGTTACCACTCAAGAAAGAGATCTTGGAGTCATTGTGGATAGCTCTCTGAAAAAATCCACTCAATGTGTAGTGGCAGTCAAAAAGCTAACAGAATGTTGGGAATCATTAGAAGAGGGATAGATAATAACACAGAAAATATCATATTGCCTCTATATAAATTCATGGTACACCCACATCTTGAATACTGCATGCAGATCTCGTTGCCCCATCTCAAAACTGATATATTGGAATTGGAAAAGTTACAGAAAAGGGCAACTCCTTCTCATAACTTAAGAACTAGGGGTCACCAAATAAAATTAATAGGCAGCAGGTTTAAAACAAACAAAAGGAAGTTTTTTTTCAAACAACACACAGTCAACCTGTGGAACTCTTTGCCAGATGATGTTGTGAAGGCCAAGACTATAACAGGGTTCAAAAAAGAGCTAGATAAGTTCATGGAGGATAAGTCCATCAATAGCTATAAGCCAGAATGGGCAGGCATTCATTCCCATGCTCTGAAGTGTCCCTAGCCTCTGCTGGCTAGAAGCTGGGAATAGGCAACAGGTGATGGATCACTTGATGATTACCTGTTTTGTTCATTCCCCCTGGGGCAGCTGGCATTGGCCACTGTCAGAAGACAGGATACTGGGCTAGATGGACCATTGGTCTGACCCAGTATGGCCATTCTTATGTTCTTATCCAGTGGCACCATCTAAGTGCCTCTGATGCAGTTTTGAAAAGGAGTTTACAGTGTAAATAATCCAAAACCATAGCACTCTCTTCACTTCTCTGCCCAGTCTCATCAAATCCCCGAACAGCAGACCAATACAATTCCACTTCCCATACTACCACATATTCACACCCTCAATTTCTTCAACATTCCACCAGTGCCTACTCCAACTGATGGCCTATGCAGGGTGCCAGGAAATCAACAGACTTAGCATATTCTAGATCTGAATCAGCATATGACTTCATGCCCCCCCTTCTCTTGCCATCACATTTAATAAGATGGAAATTATATATGACCAGGGTTCAGAGTGGTAGCCGTGTTAGTCTGTATCAGCAAAATCAACAAGGAGAACTTGTGGCACCTTTGAGACTAACAAATTTATTTGGGCATAAGCTTTCATGGGCTAAAACCCAATTCATCAGATGCATGGAGTGGAGAATACAGTAGGAAGATATATATACAGAGTACATGAAAAGATGGGGTTTGCCTTACCAATTCTAATGAGACAATTAAATTAAAGTGGGCTATTATCAGCAGGAGGAAAAATCATTTTTGTAGTGGTAATTAGGGTGGCCCATTTCAAACAGTTGACAAGAAGGTGTGAGTAACAGTGGGGGGGAAATTAGCATGGGGAAATAGTTGTTAAGTTTTGTAGTGACCCATCCACTCCCAGTCTTTAGTCAGCCTAATTTGATGGTGTCCAGTTTGTAAATTAATTCCAGTTGTGCAGTTTCTCGTTGGAGTCTGTTTTTGAAGTTTTTTGGTTGAAGAATTGCCACTTTTAAGTCCGTAATTGAGTGTCTAGAGAGGTTGAAGTGTTCTCTGACTGTTTTTTGAATGTTATAATTCTTGACGTCTGATTCGTGTCCGTTTATTCTTTCGTATAGAGACTGTCTGGTTTGGCCAATGTACACTCAATTATAGACTATTTCCCCATGTTAATTTTTCCCCCTACTGTTACTCACACCTTCTTGTCAACTGCCACAAGTATTCCTCATTGTTTTTATATGTAACCAGTAACTCGTTATTTAGTTTTTTGAGTCATCTCCTATTTTGACTCATTTGACTTATTCATAGTTATTATATCCATTTTTGAAGCCGAACTTAATAAAGAACAACATTGGTTCAATTAATTTTGATATGCCTACATTAGAACATTGTTAACCATTTAAATAAATTAAAGGTGGTCTTTTTTTTCAAATGGACTATGCAGCAACATTTGAAATACTGGATAATTATCATCTTTCTTGCTTTCTTAACTCCTCACACTCAGCATAAGCCAGTGTGTAGAGTGCTTCATTTCTCCTTGAGGTAGTTTTATTTTCCTATTTTGTTTCTCTTTGGTGTTGGTCAGATGCTGGAAAAGACAATCTGCAAATAAATGTTATTTCATTTTTTAAAACTTTCCCGATTCTTTTAATTGAAACTGTTCTCAATAGCATTATAGACATTCATAAATATTTTGATAAACGTTTTCATAAATATTTTTGATTTTTAAACAATTATAAATATAATTTATATTTATAATTGTTTAAAAATCAAAAATGTTAACAGATCATAAAACTTTCCTTTTCAAAAAAGGCCAGTTTATGAAGAAAAGACTTTCTGCTCGAAACATTTTGACCAGTTCTAAATCTTTTCCGCTCCAAATCAGTGCTGAATTTAAAAATAAAACAAAAAAGCCTGCATCTGCGGCATATTGTTTTGAAGAAAACATTACTTAATATAAGTATAAAACAAAAAGACTTAAAGTAAATCCTCACAGCAACAGTATTCTAGCCTTCCATTTCTTTCTCATCAAATGTATGGAGAATTAAGATTTCTTCCAGAGAAATGCAATAATATATAGGAGAATTAAGGTTACCTACTAGCTGAATTGGTGGTTTTCAGAATTGGCTTTCTTTCCATTTTTCTGAGATCGATGGGATTTGCTTACCAGTTTTTGTTATTAGTAAGGTGCATTAGTATGAGTCGTGAATCCTCTCTGTTATAGCAATGGCCAGGGTCATTCATGTCTTTGCTATGCTCCACTCTGCAGATAATAGAAAAGGAGGACTTGTGGCACCTTAGAGACTAACAAATTTATTTAACAAATGAATGAATGACAAATGAATTTGTTAAGTCTCTAAGGTGCCACAAGTCCTCCTTTTCCTTTTGCGGATACAGACTAACATGGCTGCTACTCTGAAATCTGCAGATAATGTGTTCTCCTTGGGTCTACACGTGAAGGCCACTAAAAAACTGTGGCACGAAAAGGACCTATTGGAGACTCATGTACTATCCTGTCAATAGAAGATTAATCCCTGCAACATATGTTAAAAAAGAAAATCCCTCATCCCTATAAGGCAGACACTTATACCCATGAATTGCTTATAATTAGTATGCACCTAATATCCAAATTTTTCAACTCCCAGCTCATGATTCCAACCATTTGCTTCTTATTTATGCAACTCTTGGTTGGTTTACTCATTTCACACTACTTCTGCCATGTTGTCACAAATGGTGATAACAGCCAATAAGTACTAAATCTTTGTACTGGCCCAAAACACAAGGAACAAGAGGATGCACATAAAACTGCTGCTAAAACTATCCAGTGTCGCAAGCATTGAGGTGTCTACGGTAGAATCAAATTTTAATTTGAAATATTACAGAAACTGCATAAAATCAATAGGGCACAAAGGGCTATTTTTCCTTTTGTTAGTTTGTTATTGGGTTGGAACATTCTGTCCTTGGAAAATTCCCACAGTTTCCCAATCAAAGACTAACTTGTGGTTGTAAAATAACACTTTCCAATTAGGGATGAAATCCTGGTTACCATGAAGCTAATGGGAGCTTTTCCATAGACTTCAGCAGAGCCAGGATCTCACTTTGAGAAGGAGGAAGCTCTTTTTTTCATCACTGGATGACTACAATTTTATAAATATACATATAAAATTTAAAAAATAGAATTCAATTTTATGGGAGGCATTCTTAAATCTTGCCCTTTTCCTTATAATATCACCTAGTCAGCCTAATTTTTAAAATAGAAACCTCATTAAATTATTCACACCATAATAGAGTATGGCTTGTAGCTTTACCAACTTATGCTATTTATGCTATTTATCCTCACAGCTCTCACAAGGTAGACAGAGCCTATCAATATCAGAATACGAGATTAACAAAAAGAAACAAGACAGATGCTCCAGGAAGTGCTGGAAGTTCAATATTGGGCCCTCTAATTTAATGATGCTAAATTTGTTGCCCTTCAAATGAGATGTGCAACCAAATTCTTCAGTACCTGTGATGTTCAAGGAGCCCATGGCACTCTTTGTGAGAGTAAAGATTATGTTAACCCTACTTCTTTGGTTTAAATTCTTTCTTGGGTGATTATATTCTGCCTGTTTGAAATTCTCTATACAGGTTCAATTGGAGACATTTTCACTTTTAGCCATAAAATGTCCTGTATTTTTTCTCTGCTGTGTTTAAAGCACTGCACATTTCAGCTCAAGGTTGCTTTACAATGGTGAGTGAAGTGATACTTTCAGCTTATATATATTAATTAAAGCATGTGGAGACCTTGGGTATAAAAGGCACTAGCTACATGCAAAATTTAAAAAAGCTGAAACATTTGAGTAGTAATTAAATGAAGACTTAGTCTGAAAAAAACATGCCCCTAGATAGAAACTGCCAAAGACTGAGCCAAAGAGCATTGGTCGTGGATTTCAAGGAATTAGACTTCTGAAGATTCACCCCTATTCTGAAATTACTATAACATTAAAATCACATTTTAATTTGAAGTACAGCAGTCCTAAAAGATTCAGTTTTGTGAATAAATCTCTTTTGTGTGGAGCATCATCAATCTACATTTTAAAATTATGAGTTAATAAATATTTAATGTTGTATCTGCATAACTTAGCTACTGACCCTACTTGGATGTGGGTCTGAAAAATAAGATATAAAACACAGTGGAAGAAATGTACAACTGGGAGTTGTAGAACTAGAAGTCCCCAAGCAATTTTTTTTGTGGTCCTTTCTCTTGATTATTCAAACCATTTTGAAAAAGCAAGAGAGAAGATAGTGCCAAGACACAAGTGGTGTTAGCCCAACATATACTAGATACAGGTTTAATGGAACCGCAAAGCAGGGCTAGTAGAGACAAATTCAGCTGTTGTTCAGCAGATAACTCCACTGAATTCAATGAATTTGCACCATGAATGAATTTGACTCTTGACTTGGAAATATACTTCAAAATGCACCTGAGTAAAAAGAAGCTGAATGAGAAATACTTTTGTAATTAAACTGGATGTGGATGATAACACAGTGGGGTCCCACACCTGTTGGGGAAGTGGCAGAGTAACAATATCAAGCAGCCAGTCACCAGCATGAACGCTTCCTCTGACTATTTTCTGTTCCTAGGAGAATACCTATTTATAGCAGTGGCCACTGCTGACTTGCTGACAAAGAAGGAACCTCCCGGTGCTGATGATAAACATAGTGATAAAGTGACCATTTTGATCATGCTGGAGCAGCCATTATTTGTTGGCAGCTACAGATGCTGAGAAATTTTGACACTGAGAGTGTCAGGCAAGACATGAATTTTTCCAACATGGCAAAAATGCATTAACAAATTGTACATGCTAATGGGTTCAAATAAAAAGCTAGATGGTGTAATTTTAATTATAAGTACATTACGAACGAGTATAAATTATGGCACTATAAATAGTGTGTGTGTTTGTGTGTATGTCTGATCATTGTATTAGTCAAAGTCTGACCCTGCAATCCTTGTTTAAGTAAAAAAATCAATGGCCATTTTGCCTGAGTAAGGACTCCAGACACACTTCCCAAATGACAAAGCATAGAGGGACTGTGTATCACTGTGCTTTGCTGTTAAGAGTATGGGTTGTGTCATGGGGTGTATATATCCCATACTAGCGCAGCAACCAAAGGGTTAATACAGGCACTGCCAGCCACTGCTGATTGGCACTCTAGCAGCAGCTGGGAGGATAAAAGGGCTGGGAAGCAAAAGGGTGGGGTAGCTAACAGAGGAGGGAGCAGGCATGAGAAAGGAGCTCCTGTCTGCAGACTGCTAGAGAGCTGCCCAGAGACAGCACCCCAGAAGGGAGCAAATAGGCCAACAGACTGAAGAGCCTACGGAGGCCTGAGGGAAAGTAGGAAGGAGCTCAGGGCTCTGTCAGAGTCAGCAAACCCTGACAGTCCTTGTCTAGTTTGAGGGCCCTGAGCTGGAAACCAGTGGAGTGGGTGGGTTTCCTCTACTAATCTCCCCGATGGACCTGAGAACAGAAAGGGTTTCCAGACTCCTGGATACCAGGAACGTATGGACAGCCCCGCTGAGGTGAGTAAGCCAGAGCCACGCACCCCTTTCTGTTTGGCCAGGGGAGGAGGGCATCTTTGCACTGATGCACCGTCTCACAGTGGTCTTTCTCTGTGTTCCTTTGTAGCCTTCTAACTGTTTCCACATGATATATTCAATACAGCGCTTAGCATTAAGTCTGTCTGGCTTGGACAAATATATATATATATATATAGTGCACATCATATGGTGCCAGATAATCTTTGTTTGGTGTGGTTTTTTTTTTTAAGTGAAGAAAATGGTTTAATTTTTGTTTGGGCATGGGGGTGGAGTCTAAACAGCATCAACCTGCCCACCTTCAACTGTATGCAAAATTCAGTACTCTTGAGGCTCTGTAGTATTAGGACAGCAAAGTGCATGTCTGGGACTTCCTTCCTTCTTCAGACCACATTTGAGAGGCTATTCTGTGTCAGCCACCAGTGGAGAGCCCACTGCAAGAGGCTTGATGGAGTCATGCTGCCATGGTGGAACTGAGCACCTAAGGAGTGGTTCTGGTTATCTACGTGAATGTGCTGGACTTCAGTGGATATTCCCAAGATCCATAAGACTTTTCTGTGGGTCCTGTCACTGACATCAATGGAATCTATGCCTGATGAATAGGGCAGTGGTGTGTGTTCATTAAGCATGTCCTCATGGAATCATCCTTTCAAAGAGATCCTGATACTGAAACATGTGGAATATCCTGGCTCTTTCACAAGGTTTTATAAGGAATAGCCCCTTAGGACTTTAGGTTGGAAAGTACCTATAGTAGGCCCTCTAATCTTTACACTTTCACTTTATAAAATTTTAGTCCTAGAGTCATAGCAGTAAGAGAGAAAGAGGCAAGCAGGCCTATTTAGGTATCCCAGTACATACCCCACCCATGCAGTACTGTTCCCTATGGCATATTCAACAGCTTTATGTGCAATTTAGTTTTAAGCCCCTCTTCTTTTCTGCTCTCCATTCTCTCCAATTATTTTTCTTAGTTTCAAACTAATAATTTTATTATTTTTCCTCTCCATTCACTTTCCCTACTTTTTTTTTTACTGTATTTGAGACTTTAAATGTCTCCTGTCTTGCTGCCACCACTCCGCCACACCCTGCTGGGCAAATCAGCACTTTAAGTAGGTGGCACTTCATGTGAGTGGAACAAGGTTCTCCTTGGTGAGAGTCAGAGAAACAACTGTATTAAACTAAACCTCTTGTCTTGCAGCCAGATCTGCTAGGGCAAAAGGACTGCAACTAATAGGACACAACAACTCAGTCCTGATGGAAGGGTATAAAACAGTGGTGGGCAACCTGCAGACTATGGGCTGCACGCGGCTCATCAGGGTAATCTGCTGGTGGGCCGCGAGACAGTTTGTTTACATTGACTGTCTGTCTGCAGGCACAGCCACCCGCAGTTCCCAGTGGCCGCGGTTCGCCGTTCCCAGCCAATGGGAGTTGCGGGAAGCATTAAATCATTAAAGAAATCCTGAATGTAAAAACAGCGAGATCTATATTCATTCCCTTAGACTTCTCTACAGCATTCCACACAATCTGTCACAGAATGGTGCTATAGTTCCTAAACACTGGTAGGGGGCAAGAGAAGAAGCCTGAAATGGCTTGAATAATTCCTGGAAAACTGTTCATCTGCCATGAGAGCCCTCAGCTGTGGAACTGAGTCTCTCTCCTGTTCTATTAAATATCTGCATCCAGCGTCTAGGAAAAACTGAGTCTCCATGGTCCCCAATGGCAATGATATGCAGATTATGCATTTCTCTTTCTCATTATATGCCACTACCAATTTCACCCAGATATCCGTCTCTGTGGCTTATGTTGGCACTTGTATGAGGAGATGTTGGCTAAAGCTAAATCCAAGAAAGATGGAGGTTTTGCTGGCAGGCAGAGAGAAATACACTGAAAAGCTTGCTGCTGCCACAATAAATCTTTCCATCAATTAAGCCTGTCTGCAAATTGTAGAGTCCACACACTAGAGGTACTTCTAGAGCAACTCCTTGCTGTCATGGAATTCTCATAGCTTCAGTACTGGGTGTATGTCTTTTAAACAAAGTAGATGAGATAAAGCATTATGGACTGTGACTTAGTCTCTCTGCTGATGACCTGGCATCAGTCCCATACATCTTTGTTACCTCCTAACCTGACTATTGCTATGCAATATACCTTCCTCTGAAAACATCAGGACTGGAAAAGTTACAGTTGGTTCAGAATGCAACACCACCCCTTCACAGTTGTAAAATGAGAGCATGTCATCCCTATACTCACTGGCTCCAATAGCTTCCTACTGAACATTGAGACAGTGTAAATTCTTGATCCTTATTTTCAAGGTCCTCCCTGGCCACAGCCAAAGAGACCTAAAATGCCCCCCTCACTCTTCAAAACCTTGATGGCCTTCAGCAACTCAGATTGTTCCGCTGTTCTAAAAGAGCTATCTCAAAGACGAAGCTCCTGTGTGCTGCAGACAGGGTTGTCTCAGCAACTGGTCTGAGATTATGGAAAGTTAGTTTGCAGGAACTAACAAAGAGCACTACTCTCAGTACTCTTAGGTCCACATGCAAAACACATTCCTTTCCCTTCCAGCCAAATACCCTGCTAACATTTATGAAGACAAAAATAACTTTTAACTAATTCCCCTTTAGATGGGAAGGGAACAGAATGGAGAAGTAACTATTGATTTAAGTCTCCTTCTACAAATGTATTAAAACCTAGACAAAATGGGAACAAGTAAAAGTCTAATAGCTTATTTTTATTTTATCCCCTGGATCTCAAATCTCATGGCATATTTACAGTGATTTTAAAAAAAAAAAAAAACTGTAAAAATTTATAATAAAGCAAATTCAGAGATTTTGGTACTTCAGCTGAAACCACTGAGAATTTATGTGGCTAGATATAAATACATAGACTTCATATTTCAGTGATCTAGATTTATTGTCTCTTGAGTTAAAAATATTGACCTCTGCTTTGCCCTGGTCAATATATAACCCTTTGGGTTAATACTGATGATCTGCTTACCATATGTACGTTCCATGAGCAGTCTCAAGGACAATGGAGAGCTATTTGTAAGTATACTGAGATGTATAACATTCTGTAGGCCACTTTACTTCATGATGATAAATAGGCCCCCTGTCAGAATAGCTACACAATGTCTTAAGACCAGCAGAAATGTGAACATAGATTAGAATTAAATGGGTGTTTTCAAAGATTCCTACAAACTGTTCTAAAATAAAAAAACTTCAAGATCTTTAACAGCTCTCTTCAAATTTCACAGGAGCCTCTGCAAATCATTCTCTTGGTCAGTGCAGCCAGCAAAGATGCCTCTCAGAATTTGTGAGCTGGAATTCCCTGCCAATGAGATTCTTGCATCTGCTGGACCTTGAGGTGTGTGCTTGCTAGAAGTAAATTATACAACATTGAGGCCCCATTTTTTCAAAGCACATAAGCTCCCTTTCTCTGTGGAAAAAGGACTACAAATGGTACTCAGGCTTCTGTCCTGAAATTTAAAAATCAATAAAAAGGATAATAAAATTGTTCTCTGCTGCAAAGTGTTCACTTCTAGTTCTTTGTTTTAAAACTAAAAAAGTGCTTGCTTAAAAGCAGACTACTTCCAAAAAGCAGGTAGCATGTGATCTGAATGCTTGCAACTAAGCAGCAGTTTTCAAAACAAGAGGAACTAATGCTAGAAACTTCACACTCCCATGATATTGTTGTTCACTTACATTACAGAAGCCGTAATCTGGACTAGAGCCCCATCTTGCTAGGCACTGTGCAAATACCAAATAAGACTGTCCCTGCCTCAAAGGCATTCTAAAAAGAAATGTGACTTGGCAGGCTGGTTACAGTATATGCTTAAAGCTGATGGCAAATAAAGAGTAGCAAAAAGTGTTTAAGTGGTGAGCAAATACTAGGTATAAGGAATAAGTAGTTTTAGTGCTTGGAAAATTAAGCCCAAAGTACTTAATGATACTAAATGCAGGATCACTGATGTGTGCTTACAAGATGTACACAGATGACTCCTAAGAATGTGGGCCTGGGTGATGGTGGTTGTTGTTTTAATATTTTATATTGTGCTAGGCTCTGTAGCCATGTATCATGGAAAAGATTGTCCTTGCTCCAAAGACCTTACACTTAAAGTATATGCCAAACAATGGGTGGATGCTACAAAAAGAAAGGGCGGTGGGGAAGAGAAGCACAAGGGAAGGTAACAGTGGAACAAATTATAATTGGTATAAAAAGCAGTGGTCACAGCACATCAGCTGCTCAGCCTTATTTATTCCTAGATTGGGAAGGGATGGGGGTATTCTGTAGTTTCTCTTTATATCCTGTGTGGCTCCTGGGAGAGAAGTTGGAGGGAGAAAGCAAGTGATGATACCAAAGGGACGGAACAGGGCACAAAAGCCCTGCAGGGAACATGGTGAGTAACAAAGAGTGGCAAGCAGAAGAATATCAAGGTTGTTCCTCAGAAGTTATGAAAGAATCATCTGTGTAATGGCAACTGCCTATAGCCAAAGAATCCCCTTTAATGATATAACATTACAACCAGGATACAGGATGGCCTGTTGTGATATCCAGGTATTCCATACGGGGAGCTGCATCATGTTTCTCTCCCAGAAGGAAGAGCAGGAGGGCGATGTTTGACAAGGAAGTGCACAGGGACTTAAGCAGCAAAAGTGAATGAATCACAAAGGAAGGAGCCACCCCAGAGATCCCAAAATGATTTATTATTATTTGCATTACCACAGTGCTTGAGTGTCCTGTCATGGCTGGGACATTTATGGAAGGCCAAGAAGAAACACAGAATAATGTGGGAAATAGAGAGTAGTAGGAAAAGCAAGGGTTTAAACCCCAGGGAGATTTTCAGCGATATGCACGCTGCCCTTGGGATGAGGGACTACGGGAGTTGGAATAGCTTGAATAAAGGTAACATTGTTCCATCTGAGAAAAGGAGGAAACTGAATGGCTGGATAATATTTCTCCTATTTCCCTCCCAATGTGGGGGTAGAGAAGACTGGGAGCTACATTGGCTGCCAGGTATTCAGGAGGGAGAGATGACCTGTTCTCTGCCAGATCTAATGCTAAGAGAACCAGCAGAGAGCAGATCACCCCATCTCAAAAAAGATGTATTGAAATTGGAAAAGGTTCAGAAAAGAACAATAAAAATCAGTAGGGGTATAAAACAGCTTCCCTATGAGAAGAGATTAAAAAGACTGGGACTTTTCAGCTTGGAAAAGAGACAACTGAAGGGGGGGATATGATAGAGATGTATAAAAACATGACTGGTGTCGAGAAAGTAAATAAGGAAGTCTTATTTCTTCCTTCTCCTAACACAAGAACTGGAGTTCACCAAATGAAATTAATAGGCAGCAGGTTTAAAACAAATGAAAGGAAGTATTTGTTCGCAAAACACACAGTCAACCTGTGGAATTCCTTGCCAGAGGATGTTGTGAAGGCCAAGACTATAACAGGGTTCAAAAAAGAACTAGATAAATTCATGGAGGATAGGTCCATCAATGGCTATTTGCCAGGATGGGCAGGGATGGTGTCCTCAGACTCTGTTTGCCAGAAGCTAGGAAGGGTGACAGGATGGACCACTGGATGATTACCTGTTCTGTTCATTCCCTCTGGGGCACCTGGCATTGACCACTGTCGGAAGACAGGATACTGGGGTAGATGCACTTTTGGTCTGACCCAGTATGGCCATTCTTATGATACACATGCATAATTATCAGGACACAGATCAGGGAGGTAACATTGCAGGAGTATATGACTCTGGTGCAAATGAGATATTGTGTTATTTCTGGGCACCACAGTTACCAACTTATTTTTTCAACTCTCCCTATAAAGGGGTGAGAATGGCCTAAGCTATGGGTTTGGCTACCCCAACGCCCTATACCTCTGGAGGGCTATGTGCAGTCGAGAAAACTTTTGTTTGGCATCCCAAATCTGGGCATTCTCAATTTGGTGGACACAAGCAGGTGTCAGATGGTTGCAACCACCTTCCCTTCCTGTCTTTATGCCTAGATAGGAGGGGCTGTGTTTTGTCGGAGGGCTGAGAACAGGGTGTCTCAAAATATGTTTCTATTGTAACATGGGGGGAGGTCATAGTTTGGAAAAAGCTGAGAACAACTAATCTGTTCCTGATATTTGTCCTTGAGACTCCCCTACACTGGAGAAGGGTGTCTGACTCACTTCACTTATTTTAATGGAAGTAGCATTGCACCTTCTGACTCGAGAAATTGCTTGCCAACATAACCACATCCCTACTCTAATTACTGAGAGCAGTATTTAGCTTGTTAGAGCAGGGGACTATCTTTGTTATGTTTGTACGGCGCCAGACACAATAGGTCCTGGTCACATTCACAGTACGTGCTACTGCAATATTAAAAATATGTAATAAAGCTGGCCAGAAAACTGAACACCTATCCTGTGGGAAATTCCAAGTGTTTGAGATTTTTATTTTATTCCAAATCTGAATGAAACCTGTAACTTCAGGTTTTCCCACAAAAGGGAAGATTCTGATTCAAGAACGTACTCATGCTGCCACTGCCTGTCTCAGGTCTCCCTGTCTGCTAGCACTGCTGATTGGGTAGGGAAACCCCGGGCAGGTGATGGAAGAGCAGCTCAGGGAGCTGGGGATATGGGCAGCCCACCAGGCTGGCTTCCAGGGAGGTAAGCAGTGTGGGGATGCACCAGTTCTCTGCCACACACGCTGGTGAGGATCTGAGAGTCTGGAATCTCTGGGAGCCCTGGCAGTAGGACAACCTACCAGGTGAGCTTCCAAGGACTTGGTCTTCCAGAGTCCAGGCCCTTTGTGTCTGACCTGTCAAGGATTTGGGAGCCCTTAATCCAAAGAAGTCCCCCTTGTGGGCTGCCTTAGAGCTAGGGAGCCTGGAATCCTGGGCTGCTGAGAAGCCAGGTGGGCAAGCTAGCAGGAAACCAGGTAAGTTTTGAAACCTGGCTGGCAGACAGGGTTCTTCCAGAATCCTGTTTGGTTTCCATCAGAATCAGTACATTGCCACAAAAGGTTTTGCTTTTGATGAATTGGCAGTCTCTGATGAAAAAATATTCCTTTGGAAAATTCCTGATCATAGAATACTAGGGCTGGAAGAGACCTCAGGAGGTTATCTAGTCCAATCCCCTGCTCAAAGCAGGACCAACACCAACTAAATCATCCAGCCAGGGCTTTGTCAAGACTGGCCTTAAAAACCTCTGAGTATGGAGATTCCACCACCTCCTTAGGTAACCCATTCCAGTGCTTCACCACCCTTCTAGTGAAATAGTTTCTCCTAATATCCAACCTCCACCACTGCAATTTAAGACCATTTCTTCTTGATCTGTCATCTGCCACCACTGAGAACAGCCGAGCTCCATCCTCCTTGGAAGCCCCCTTCAGGTAGTTGAAGGCTGATATCAAATCATAGAATCACAGAATATCAGGGTTGGAAGGAACCTCAGGAGGTCATCTAGTCCAACCCCCTGCTCAAAGCAGGACCAATCCCCAACTAAATCATCACAGCCAGGCTTTGTCAACCCTGACCTTAAAAACTTCTAAGGAAGGAGATTCTACCACGTCCCTAGGTAATCCCCCCTCACTCTTCTGCAGATTAAATAACCCCAGTTCCCTCAGCCTCTCCTCATAAATCATGTGCCCCAGCCCTCTAATCATTTTTGTTGCCCTCCACTGGACTCTTTCCAATTTGTCCACGTCCCTTCTGTAGTGGGGGGGGACCAAAACTGGACACAATACTCCAGGTGCAGCCTCACCAGTGCTGAATAGAGGGGAATAATAACTTCCCTCAATCTGCTGGCAATGTTCCTACTAATGCAGCCCACTATGCCACTGGCCTTCTTGGCAACAAGGGCACACTGCTGACTCATATCCAGCTTCTAATTCACTGTAATCCCCAGGTCCTTTTCTGCAGAACTGTTGCTTAGCCAGTCAGTCCCCAGCCTAAGCGGTGCATGGGATTCTTCCTTCCTGAGTGCAGGACTCTGCACTTGCCCTTGTTGAACCTCATCAGATTTCTTTTGGCCCAATCCTCCAATTTGTCTAGATCACTCTGGATCCTGTGTCATCTGAGAATTTGCTGAGGGTGCAATTAATCCCATCATCCAGATCATTAATAAAGATGTTGAACAAAACCGGCCCCAGGACTGACCCCTGGGGCACCCCGCTTGATACCGTCTGCCAACTAGACATTGAGCTGTTGATCATTACCCGTTGAGCCCGACAATCTAGGCAGCTTTCTATCCACCTTATAGTCCATTCATCCAATCCATACTTCTTTAACTTGCTGGCAAGAATACTGTGGGAGACCGTATCAAAAGCTTTGCTAAAGTCAAGATATATCACATCCACCGCTTTCCCCATATCCACAGAGCCAGTTATCTCATCATAGAAGGCAATTAGATTAGTCAGGCATGACTTTCCCATGGTGAATTCATGTTGACTGTTCCTGACCAGCACTCATAATTAGACATAGAGGCAAGATGGTCTTGGGGTTAAGGCATCCAATAGAGCAGTGGTTCTCAAAGCCAGTCCACCGCTTGTTCAGGGAAAGCCCCTGGCAGGCCGGGCCGATTTGTTTACCTGCCATGTCCGCAGGTTTGGCCGATCGCAACTCCCACTGGCCGTGGTTTGCCGTTCCAGGCCAACAGGGGCTGCAGGAAGGGCGGCCAGCACATCCTTTGGCCCGCGCCTCTTCCCGCAGCCCCCATTGGCCTGGAGCGGCGAACCGCAGCCAGTGGGAGCTGCAATCAGCCGAACCTGCGGTTGCGGAAGGTAAACAAACTGGCCCGGCCCGCCAGGGGCTTTCCCTGAACAAGTGGCGGACTGGCTTTGAGAACCACTGCAACAGAGACTCTGAGAGATGGGTTCCATTCCTAACTCTGTTACTGACTTTTGTGTTACCTTGTTCAAGTCTCTTAAGGCCATGCTTTTAGAGGTATTTAGTTGTCTAACTGCCATTGATTTCAATGGCAGTTATGTGCCTAAATAAATTTAAAAACCTGACCCTTAATCTTTCTGGGCCTTGGTTCCCCTTCTCTAAAATGGGGATAATAATAGTCTCGTTTTCCCACTCTGTCTGTCTTGTCTTTTTAAATTGTAAGCTATCTGAGCCAGGGACACTTTTACTAGGTATTTTACTGCCTTAATGCAAATAATAGTGACAGTCCCAGTAAGGTCAGGAATCCAACCACTGTGCACAGGAGAAATAGTGACAGACTGCAGGCTACAAAGAGCAACAAAAAGATCAGGAAAATAGAAATGCCAAAGGACCAGTCCTGAAGGTGGATAATGCCCTCTGCACTATTTCTATGTATATGACTGTTTCACATTGTACTCATTAGGTGGAACAGTTTTCCCTAAAACTATAAGAACACGGGGTTTTTTTGTATACCAAATTGTGTTGTAAGATATTACAAAAAAGTGAAGGGAATGTAACAGGATTTTTAAATGATGAAAAATAAATTGAATCAGCAGAAGAGCTAGCAGTAACCTTTGTCACAGGGAAGATCTCTTCTCTATTATAGTATAGAACTCTGGGACTTTCAAAAATAATTTAGACCCAGATCAAGTTTTCTGGTTAGGGTGACTCATAACTCTGTGCATGTGTTTGTATTTGGGATACAATTTATGATGCACATCTTTTGAATGCTAAAAGCAAGTAAAGTTTTCAAAGTCATCTTTTTTTATTTTCTTCTCTTCCATGGCTAACGTTTCAAGTCAGCGGAGAGAAGGTTAAAAAGTCTGCACATATACATTTGTCCCATTTCCAAAGTGCTTTTGCTCTTTGTTGTGGATATGAAAAGCAAGTTAGATACAAAGTTTAAGCCAAACCATTTAATAACTATGAGTTAAGATGATTCTGTCATAAAACTGCAATGAAATATGAAGTTTTTGCATTAAAACTGAGTGTTACCTATAATATTTTTGACACTTTTAAATAGGTAAAACTTTGTTTATACATGATATAAATACAACTTACAACATAGATATCTCATATATTATTAAATGTTAGAGATGGGTAAGCTATTCACAGCAATTGGACCCATTTCACCATGTTTTCTATTTCTAAACAGAATGGTTTACAAGCATTTTTTCAGCAGATGGACTTGCTGCAATGATTCATTTAAATGTCAGGTATTCATTATTGATAATCTGTTGTTCACACTGAGATTGTCTACATGGCATTGTTGCTGCTTCCTGATTGGACGACTCCCAAACCACCCCACAGTTTTCCAAATGGATGTGTGAAACTCTCCATACATTTTTTGACTGATTCACTGTCTATATAGAGAAATCTTTGCAGGAAATGGGCGGGGGGAGGAGCTCAGGCACATTGCAGAAGTGAGAAGCTGGCTTACATTTGAACAATACTATACTGAAGAATAGTATTCCCCTACCTGTAATAATCATGATATGCTCCTAAATGCAATTCAAAATGATAACATGCAGCAGCCAAAAGAATAAACTGACAGAGTGGGAAGGAAGGTGAGATATAATTACACTGGGTTTGGCTTTGCAGTTTTCATGGGAATTACACTTGCTTACTCAGCTGTGTTGGGTTGAATTTGGCCTATAATCATTTTACCTACTTAAATGTCTTTAAAAGGTTCCACCTCCAGTGAGCAACTTCCAGCTCTGAAATGTCAATATGTAATTCCTGTGAAGTCAGATGACTGATGAGCAATGATAACCCTTGTCAAATAAAGAGACAGAAGGAGAAAAATGCTATATTTTTCCTAGTATTTGAAAATAGCATTACACACACTTCCTCTGCAAGGGGGTCTAGCCAAATAAATCCACTAGTCATCTCTTGGAGTTAGGATTAGAAAACAAGCATCAAAGCAGATACTTCAAGAAATTAGCATTTGAATTATTGCTGGACCGGTTCTGATCTGGTGAGTATCCCTCAATTAGAGGAACTTTAAATGGCAATCTAGACTAATTTTAGGCACAATCCTGCAAACTCTCATATGCATGAGTAATTTTACAACTGTAAGTAATCCCATTAAGTGTATATGAAACCGAGATGGACTACACTGGCACTTGGCACAGAAGCATATAGGTAACTCCCAAGCAAGGGGATATCTGAAATTTATGGAATTTTTTCTATAGACCCATTTCAAAACTTGGTCCTCTAATGCTTACTACATGAGTAACTTTACTCATATAAATAACCCTGTTAAATTGTTCATGTGTGTAAATGTTTGGAAGGCCAGGGACAAAATTTGCCTACAGATTATAGTTGCTTGAGTCTTAGAACTTTTCTGGGCCATCTGATTTCCATACAAGTCTTTACATTTTGCATTTCCTAATCCTGTCATGTGGACAATGTATTTGTAGCAGGACAGCCAAAGAACTCATTTATCTGACTGAGGCTGCTGCATTTTGGATCTACTTAATTTTTGACTCCGATGAGGCTCAAAGAATAAAGTTGTGCTAACCGGCATAAATATTTAAAGATCTTTTATTATCTTGGTCATAGGTTTACTGATCATGTCAGTGGAAAATATATTCACAGATTTATTGATTTTTTTTTCATGTGCTTGATACTCAGAATGGGATTGGGCCAACCAAGTCATGTGTATTATAATTAATGTTATGCTCTAGTAGCTAAGGGATGCTGTAACTATGAGTAATTACCTGATGCTTTCATGGCACTGATTCAGCTACCTTTAGGCGAACAGTAAAGGTGACATAGGATAAATTATTCTCACAGATAATGTAAAGAGAGATGAAATTCTAGTATGCCTAGTAAGTATTGCCTCTTGAACAACATGTTTATTAATTGAACCTTTCTGAAAAAAAATATTAGTGGTGTAGGATTGAAACATGACACAGCCTTCTTGTATTCAGTAAGACAACAAATTATATAGACAGGGAAAGAGTATCTTGAAAGTTAATATTTTTTCAACTTTGCATGCACAATGACAGACCAACTTTAAACAGTAACCAGTGTTTTTTAAAGATAGATTCACAAACATATAATACATTATGTTGCAAAGATTTTCTTTTAATTAGCAAATACCTCCTAAACATTTGAGAAGAACTCTTAATTTGAAACAAATAAACTTGGGGCCAAATTCTGTTCAATTGCAACATTACAAATCCAGTGTAACCCCCACTCTCTCCCCTTGCAACTGAGTAGAATTGGACCTGATTTTCATTCCTTGAATTTAATGTAGTCACAGTCCCAGATCCACAAAGGAATTTAGTCATGTAAACCCCAGATTAAGGCACCATGACGATCCCTAAAACCCTCACTTGAGTGGTGCCTAGCCCTATAGGCATCTAACTCACTCACCCCGGCAGCTGTATCTAAGACACAGACAGTAATTGTTCTGCTCTAGGCAGCACTGGTGAGACCTCAACTGGAGTGCTGCATCTCAATTTAAGAAAGATGTGGACAAACTAGAAAGAGTCCAGAGGAAAGCAACCAAAGAATTAAAAAAAAAAAAAAAAAGAGGCTTAGAAAACATGATCTGCAAGAAAGCTTGAAAGAATAGTATGTGTTTAGTCTAGAAAAGAGAAGACTGAGTGGGGACATAGCAACACTTTTCAAATATGTAAAAGGTTGTTATAAAGAGGACAATTATAAATTTTCTATGTCCACTAAGGGTAGGGCAAAAAGTAATCAGATTAATCTGCAGCAAGGGAGATTTGGGTTAGATATTAAGACAAGCTTTCTAACGGTAAGTTAGTTGTACACTGGAACTGGTTATCTTAAGGAAGTTGTGGAATCCCCCTCCTTGGAGGATTTTAAGAACCAAATGCCTGTCAGGGATGGTCTAGGTTTACTTTATCCTGCATCAGGGCTGGACTAGGTCTCTTGAGCTCCCTCCCAGCCCTACAGTTCTATGATTGTATAATTCAAACTGTAATATTAACAAGTGAATTTAGCATATAGGCATTCAAACTACTGTCTTTCTAACCCTAACTGTACATTTTTTAGGATTGGTAGCTGAATTTAAAACAATAACCCTTCTCCATGGAAACTACATTCACCCACATCATTTAACTGACTTATGAAAATGTTTTTCCCTGTTTTATGTGTAGCAATTCATCAGAAATCATCTAGCCAGTAACCCATAATAAACATTATTACCTCAATTATTACCAGCAGGGACAAAAATACTGCGTGATTGAAATCTTTTGTCAATTAATATTTATAAACTTACACTGCAGCTTTTAATATTTCCATTGTGTGCTTGCTACTCAGACACTCAGTGTGTTTGAGTCTCTTTTAAAAATGTGATTTGCAAACTGCTATCGCCAGAGTTTTGTCTGAGCTCCATAGGTTGTATGCTGAACTTCTGACAGAAAGGCAGTGAGCTGAAACTCCTCCTAAATTATTATGTTGAAAGCAGGAACATCTGCACTATAAATAGACACCTAGCAACTAAATTTTCTACCGAGCAAGTTGTACTCTTTCAGAAGCAGCACGTTGCAGTACCATGGAAAGTCAGACCTCATGGCATAAAGAAGAATACAAATGTACCATACCAGACTAATGCTGATACCCTAAAGAGCTAATGCATGAAGAGATTTGAATTGCAATATATTCTTAGAAAATATTGCTAATCCATTTATAATTCTGATTTCAAATGTGGAGAGACAAGATGGGTGAGCTAATATATTTTACTGGACCAACTTCAGTTGGTGAAAGAGATAAGCTTTCTAGCTTACACAGAGCTCTTCTTCAGGATCTTGTCTCTTTCACCAACAGAAGTTGGTCCAGTAAAAGATATTACCTCATCCATCTTGTCTCTCTAGTATTCTGGGACCAACATGGCTCAACACTTCAAATATAGGTTTTAGAGTAGCAGCCGTGTTAGTCTGTATTCGCAAAAAGAAAAGGAGTACTTGTGGCACCTTATGAAGTGAGCTGTAGCTCACGAAAGCTTATGCTCAAATAAATTTGTTAATCTCTAAGGTGCCACAAGTACTCCTTTTCTTTTTACTTCAAATATAGGGTTTTGTCGTGACTTGCTTTCCCTCTTATCTTAAAGATCAGCAATGCCCTTTTATTTAAATTTCTTGATTATTCTTACATATCATTTAAAAAAAATCATTTAATTAGAAAGCATAGTGAGTATAATATTATAAAAATTTGATATAATAGATGTTACTGGAACTTGATGAAACGATTCACATAATTGGAATGGTAAAATCTCTGGGTACATCCTATTTAGAAAAGAGGGGGCAATCCCTTCTTCCTACTTTTTCAAAGATGGCATTACAGGCTTTTGAGTTATTGACTGTTCAGAAGGACAGAACCTGGAATGCATGTGTATCAATGTACTAACTAATGAATCACAGGATGGGGTACTAGTGGGGATCAGCTATAGATGAGCTGATCATTCCATTCTCTCTTCAAATACTTATGGGAAACAATGTGTTACGGGGGATTTCAATCTGGAGGGCATATGCTGGAGCACTCATGCTGCCACAGATAAACCATTACCATTCCTGGAGTTCCTGAAAATTAGACAATGATGACACAAAATATTTGCAATGAACTTGGAGTGATTGAATATTAGATCAAATTCCGGTGGATAAAAATGAATTGGTCACTCAAACATTCAAAGTTGCCTATGTGACGGTGATCAGTTTAATTTCATTTATTATGTGCAAAAAGAATATAGCTCTGATCATAACGTGTTTTTGATGCTTTAGAAAGGCCAGTTTCCCCAAACTGAAAAGAATCATGAGCAAAACTAAGTAGAAGGAAAAAAAATAAAAATTAAAGTGTAAAAGAATGTTAAAGAGTGTTTTATTACATGCACAAAAATCTTTCAATTCTTCAGGAAAGAAAGAAAGCTTTTTGTTTCTTCATTTGTTTAAACCATACTAGTTAAGTGGGGAGGAGAAAGTAACTATAAAAAATGGGAAAGTTGATAACAATGAATACAAATAAGCAGTTGGGAAATGCAGACAATTGATAAGAGAAGCTAAAGGCATCAATGAAAAATCTGTGGCCAGTAGGATTAAGCACAATAAAAAGAAATTATTTAGATATATCAAGACCAAATGAAATCCTAGTAATGGCATGTGTCTGATACTAGATAAGTATGGTAAAATTGTCAATCATGATGCAAAAAAAGGGGGGTGTTTTACATTGTTTGATTTTGAATGCAGGTTTTTTTGTACATAATTCTACATTTGTAAGTTCAACTTTCATGATAAAGAGATTGCACTACAGTACTCATATTAGGTGAATTGAAAAATATGATTTCTTTTGGTTTTTACAGTACAAATATTTGTAATAAATGAGCACTGCATACTTTGTACTCTGTTGTAATTGAAATCAATATATTTGAAAATGTAGAAAACATCCAAAATATTTAAATAAATGGTATTCTATTATTGTTTAACAGTGTGATTAATCATGATTAATATTTTTAATTGCTTGACAGCCCTAGTTTTAATACAACAAAATGCATGGTCATACATCTAGGAACAAAGAACATAGGCCATTCTTGCAAGATATGGGACTGAATCCTAGACTGAATGACCCTGAAAAGGATTTAGAAATCATGGTAGATAAGCAGTTAAACATGATCTTCCACTATGATGCTGTAGCTAAGAGGGTATCTGTGATCCCTGGATGCATAAGCAGGGGGAGAACAAGTAGGAATAGGGAGTTAGTATTATCTCTGTACAATTCATTAGTGAGCCCTTTCCTGAAATAGCATGTCCAGTTCTGGTGCCTACACCTGACAGCTGAAAGCTGAAAAGGATTCAGAAATGAGATACAAGAATTATTTGAGAGCTGGAAAACCTGCCTCTATAGCAGGTGTGGGCAAACTTTTTGGCCCGAGGGCCACATTGGGGTTGGAAAACTGTCTGGCCTTTGCCCCCATCCACCCCCTCCAACTTCCTGGCCCCTGATTGCCTGCCTCAGAACCCCTGACCCAACAAACCCCTCCCCCCACTCCTTGTCCCCTGACCACCACCTCCCAGGACCCCACCTCCATCCAACCCTTCCTGCTGCCTGACTGCCCTGACCCCTATACACACCCCCACCCCCTGACAGGCCCCCGGGACTCCCACACTTATCCAACCTCCCCCCAACCTGTTCCTCTTCCCCTGACCACCACCCCCAGAACCTCCACCCCATCCAACCGCCCCCTGCTCCCTGTCTCCTGACTGCCCCCCAGAATCTCCTGCTCCTTATCCAACCCCCAACTCAGAGCAGCATGTCTGGCAGCCCCATTGCCCACTGGAGCCAGCCATGCTGCCGCGCTGCCCTGCAGGAGCATGCAGCCCCACCACCCAGAGCGCTGCCCGCGCAGTGGTGTGACTGCGAGGGAGGGGGGATAGCAGGGGAGGGGCTGGAGGCTAGCCTCCCCGGCCAGGAGCTCAAGGGCCGGGCAGGATGGTCCTGGGCCCGGATGTGGCCTGGAGACGGTAGTTTGCCCACGTCTGCTCTATAGACACTTCAGGAGCTCAGTTTAAGCAGTAAATTGATCATGGTCTAAAAGTACCATATGAGGAAGAGATGTCTGATGTCAATCTGAACGCAGACTATCTCAGACTAGAAATAAGGTTCACATTTTACCAGTGAGTATACTTAACCATTAGAGCAACTTGTCCAAATATGTGGTGAATTGTCCATTGCTTGAAGTTTTAAAATCAAGCAAATTTTTCTAAAAGATATGCTATAGCTCTAACAGACGTTATTGTCTCGATGCATATGTTACTGAGTTAGGTTCTATGGCCTGTGCTATGTAGGAGGTCAGATTAGGTGATCATAATAGTCCTTGTTGGCATCAAAAATCTAGGAATAACATATAATTTTGTGTTTGTGTGTATATACAGCATTCCCTCCATCAAAGTGCCCAGAGGTCAGAGCAATCTCCTGAGAGATGGGAG
This sequence comes from Eretmochelys imbricata, assembly GCF_965152235.1. NCBI lineage: Eukaryota > Metazoa > Chordata > Testudines > Cheloniidae > Eretmochelys > Eretmochelys imbricata. The sequence goes on from NC_135574.1 coordinate 25,074,218, forward strand.
ATCCTTGTTCAAATCCTTTCTCCCTTCAGGAGGATAGAACTCAGGCCTCCCACATCCTGGGTGAGTGAGCTAACCTCTGGGCAAAAAGTTAAAAGGGAGCCCCTACCGCAACCATCACCACTTCCTCTCCTCCTTCTCATCTGGCATTTCTTGCAAGAAATGTCTTAGACACCTTAGCCACCTGACTCCATGCAAGGGGCGGGGCTTAAGACACACCTCTCTCATCAGCATCTCCTCTTGGCTTGTTTAGGAGGCTCCTCACCTAGCATGTTTTATAGATCTCATTCTAGGGACCTGTCTCTCCCCGTTTACTGGATAGGGAGCGTAGGTGCCTAACTTGGGCTTGTGGATCCCGTCATTGTTCCAGTGATTTTCTAGGCACCTAAAAGTTAGGCATTGTGATGCTCAGCATTGCGATGCCTAAGTCCCTTTGTGGATCTGGGCCAGAGAATCTCACCTGTTCTGGGGCTTGGCACAATCTGGCTCCAGTGTCTAGGTGTGTGGGTTGACTAGTGCCCCACAGGATACATTTCTGGGCAGGGCTTGTCTTCTGGGATGGCTTTGCCTGTAGTACAGGTGTAACAATTGGCCGTTCAGAGACATAATACCTCTTACCACCAATACGCAGTAGTGCATATCTTCTGCCATCCTAGCATGGCTCAGGCTTGTGAGAGCCCTAATTGAGATCTTAATTTCTTTTTTCAAAGACCTAAAATCTGCTCTGTTAAACTGTTAGATGCAATGGGATGCTAATGACTGAGTGGTGCATAATTTTGTGGTATTAATAGCTATTTCCAGACATGTATATACGTGTCCTATTGATTAATTCCTTTCTCACTGTTCTATTACTGCCTCTCAAATGGTATTTTTTCCTTCCATCTATCAGGTTGCTCTTTTTGTCTCCCTTTATTTGTCTGCTTGCTATAATTAGGGTTAAAACAAGTTTCTCTTAACTAGAGAGCTTTCAACATTTTACCCTGAATGGAATTTCAGAGTTCTGACTATGTGCCCCCTGCCACATTGTAGAAAACTTTTAAAAGTGTCTTACTAAATCTCTATTAAACACACAGGAAAAAATCTTCAAACTTAAATGCCTAAAATGAGGGACTTCCATACACCTTTCCTGATCATCATAGATCTTAAGCATCCACAATTGCCACTGAAGTTGATGGGGATACACTGGTGTAAATGAGTGAAGAATTTTCCCCGTTGCCTTTCCTTTACAATGACAGTTAAACAAGGAGAGAAAAAAACCTCTGAGAATTTGGAGGGATGGTAGTGGTGGTGGTTATTTTTTCACGTTCTAGCAGTGATGGAATAGGGCAAATCTTGCATTCTTCACTCTGGACAAAGTCCCTTTTCTCATTGGCAAGCTCCCATCACCTGAGTGAGAAATAAGGAGTTTAGCTCAGTACAGAAAGGATAACAATTTCAAAAGTGCTTAAGAGCCTTACTACCATTTTAAAAAGTGGTTTAGGCACTTAGGCTCCTAAATCCCATTGACTTTCAGTGACATCTAAACTTCTAAGTCACTTTTGAAAATGGGACTTAAGTGCTTTGGAAAATGTTACCCAATATGATTTGTCATGAACAAGAACTAAATTTGTCATGAACTAAAATAAAGGTTAATCATATTTTACACATTTCCTGAGTTAAACCTTGTCCATATGATATGATGTGGTGTGATTATGGTTCAAGTAATGAATACCATTTACAAGAAGTAGCAGGAAACAGGAAGAGTGTGGGTGTGTCTGAGAAAAGGGTAGGTTAGTGGCCAGAACACAGGAAAATGGATAGCGAAAGAGGGATTGGTGCTAAGATGCTTGTGACTACTTTTGGTCAAACTCTTTGGGGTGAATCTTTTATCCCTGTTCATACACTAATTTTGGGCAAGATTGTGAATGCCTTCGCATTGGTGTATGCGGTGTTGTTGTAATTGTGTCAGTCCCAGGATATTAGAGAGACATGGTGAGTCAGGGAATATCTTTTATTGTCTCTCTCACTAACAGAAGCTGAGCCAAGCTTTCGAGTTTACACAGAGCTCTTCTTCAGGTCTGGGAAATGCACTCAGAGTGTCACAGGTGGAACAGATTGTTTAGCATATGCAATTAACACATTTCAAGGGACCAGGTAAGGTGAAGTGGCCTGTTAACACTCCTTCATTCAGAGGGTGGACAGGTGATGGGGGGGGGGGTTGTTAGATTGTTGTAATAAGCCATAAATCCTGTGTCTGTATTCAAACCATGATTTTTAGTGTCGAGCACAGTTATGAATTTAAGCTCCCAAGCTCATCTTTTGAAAGTGTTGTGCAGGTTTCCTTTGAAGATGTGGTCAGATATAGAGTGAGCACTTTGTGAAAAGTGTTCACCCACAGGTGATGTGGTGTTTTTGTCTTTTATCATTTTCCATGAGAGTTCATTGGAGAGCATAGTGATTGTCTGGTTTCACCTACATAGTTGCTAGTAGAGCATTTAGTGCACTGGATGAGGTACACCACATGTTGTGATAGGCAGGTGTAGGGCCCATGGATCTTGAAAGATTCGTTGTGGAGGGTGTTGATCACTGTAGCAGTGGAGATATGTCGGCAGATTTTGCACCTGTTGCTCTGGCAGGGTCTAATGCCCCTTTAGTGTAGTGTGTCCTGGTCTGTGGGGAACTTGCTTCTGATGATGAGCTTTGAGAGGTTTGGGGAGGGAGGTTCGCTGACGCCCAGAAGAGGGAAATGATGACATTCAATGCTGATAGATTAATACGTCTATCTTCTTTTGGAACCATAGACTGTAACTCGTTTGTGTATATATGTTGCCTGCTTTAACCTGTGAATAATTCTCTCATTTCTTTTTCCTAGGTTTCAGAGTAACAGCCATGTTAGTCTGTATTCACAAAAAGAAAAGGGAGTACTTGTGGCATCTTAGAGACTAACAAATTTATTTGAGCATAAGCTTTCGTGAGCTACAGCTCACTTCATCGGATGCGTACTGTGGAAAGTATAGACGATCTTTTTATACACACAAAGCATGAAACAATGGGTGTTTACCACTACAAAAGGTTTTCTCTCCCCACGCTCCTGCTGGTAATAGCTTATCTAATGTGATCACTCTCTTTACAATGTGTATGATAATCAAGGTGGGCCATTTCCAGCATAAATCCAGGGTTTAACAAGAACGTCTGAGGAGGGGGCGGGGGTTAGGAAAAAACAAGGGGAAATAGATTACCTTGCATAATGACTTAGCCACTCCCAGTCTCTATTCACGCCTCAGTTAATTGTATCCAATTTGCAAATGAATTCCAATTCAACAGTCTCTCGCTGGAGTCTGGTTTTGAAGATTTTTTGTTGTAATATCGCAACTTTCATGTCTGTAATCGCGTGACCAGAGAGATTGAAGTGTTCTCCGACTGGTTTATGAATGTTATAATTCTTGATATCTGATTTGTGTCCGTTTATTTTTTTACGTAGAGACTGTCCAGTTTGACCAATGTACATGGCAGAGGGGCATTGCTGGCACATGATGGCATATATCACATTGGTGGATGTGCAGGTGAACGAGCCTCTGATAGTGTGGCTGATGTTATTAGGCCCTGTGATGGTGTCCCCTGAATAGATATGTGGGCACAGTTGGCAATGGGCTTTGTTGCAAGGATAGGTTCTGGGGTTAGTGGTTCTGTTGTGTGGTATGTGGTTGCTGGTGAGTATTTGCTTCAGGTTGGGGGGCTGTCTGTAGGCAAGGACTGGCCTGTCTCCCAAGATTTGTGAGAGTGTTGGGTCATCCTTCAGGATAGGTTGTAGATCCTTAATAATGTGTTGGAGGGGTTTTAGTTGGGGGCTGAAGGTGACGGCTAGTGGCATTCTGTTATTTTCTTTGTTAGGCCTGTCCTGTAGCAGGTGACTTCTGGGAACTCTTCTGGCTCTATCTATCTGTTTCTTCACTTCTGCAGGTGGGTATTGTAGTTGTAAGAATGCTTGATAGAGATCTTGCAGGTGTTGGAGCAAATGCGGTTGTATCGCAGAGCTTGGCTGTAGACAATGGATCGTGTGGTGTGGTCAGGGTGAAAAGCTGGAGGCATGTATGTAGAAATAGCGGTCAGTAGGTTTCCGGTATAGGGTGGTGTTTATGTGGCCACCGTTTATTAGCACTGTAGGGTCCAGGAAGTGGATCTCTTGTGTGGACTGGACCAGGCTGAGGTTGATGGTGGGATGGAAATTGTTGAAATCATGGTGGAATTCCTCAAGGGCTTCTTTTCCATGGGTCCTGTCAAGGTTCCTCCCCCACTCTGAACTCTAGGGTACAGATGTGGGGACCTGCATGAAAAACCTCCTAGCTTATCTTTACCAGCTTAGGTCAAAACTTCCCCAAGGTACAAAATATTCCACCCGTTGTCCTTGGATTGGCCGCTACCACCACCAAACTAATACTGGTTACTGGGGAAGAGCTGTTTGGACGCGTCTTTCCCCCCAAAATACTTCCCAAAACCTTGCACTCCACTTCCTGGACAAGGTTTGGTAAAAAGCCTCACCAATTTGCCTAGGTGACTACAGACCCAGACCCTTGGATCTTAAGAACAATGAACAATCCTCCCAACACTTGCACCCCCTCTTTCCTGGGAAATGTTGGATAAAAAGCCTCACCAATTTGCATACGTGACCACAGACCCAAACCCTTGGATCTGAGAACAATGAAAAAGCATTCAGTTTTCTTACAAGAAGACTTTTAATAAAAATAGAAGTAAATAGAAATAAAGAAATCCCCCCTGTAAAATCAGGATGGTAGATATCTTACAGGGTAATTAGATTCAAAAACATAGAGAACCCCTCTAGGCAAAACCTTAAGTTACAAAAAAGATACACAGACAGAAATAGTTATTCTATTCAGCACAATTCTTTTCTCAGCCATTTAAAGAAATCATAATCTAACACATACCTAGCTAGATTACTTACTAAAAGTTCTAAGACTCCATTCCTGGTCTATCCCCGGCAGAAACCAGCATATAGACAGACACACAGACCCTTTGTTTCTCTCCCTCCTCCCAGCTTTTGAAAATATCTTGTCTCCTCATTGGTCATTTTGGTCAGGTGCCAGCGAGGTTACCTTTAGCTTCTTAACCCTTTACAGGTGAGAGGAGCTTTCCCCTGGCCAGGAGGGATTTCAAAGGGGTTTACCCTTCCCTTTATATTTATGACAGGTCCAGATGATGAAGATGTCATCAATATAACGCAAGTAGAGTAGGGGCGTTAGGGGATGAGAGCTGAGGAAGCATTGTTCTAAGTCAGCCATAAAAATGTTGGCATACTGTGGGGCCATGCGGGTACCCATAGCAGCTGATTTGAAGGTATACATTGTCCCCAAATGTAAAATAGTTATGGGTAAGGACAAAGTCACAAAGTTCAGCCACCAAGTTAGCCGTGACATTATCGGGGATAGTGTTCTTGACAGCTTGTAGTCCATCTTTGTGTGGAATGTTGGTGTAGAGGGCTTCTACATCCAGAGTGGCCAGGATGGTGTTATCAGGAAGATCACCGATGGACTGTAGTTTCCTCAGGAAGTCAGTGGTGACTCTTACCTTTTGTAGTGATAAACACCCATTTTTTCATGCTTGTTGTTTTTGTGGATACAGACTAACACGGCTACCCCCTGATACTTGGATATCAAATAATTATATTCCTAATGCTATCCCTTCTTCCCGCTTCTTCCCACCTCCTGGCCACAAACGTAATTATATGTTTAAAAAAAAGTACCAAAAAAGTGGTTACCGGCAGTGAAGTAAGCTGTGAAATAACTATTGCAGTTCAAAAGCACCAAAGTGAGAAACAGAGAAGAAGTTAACTGAAAAGTCTTTATGGGTTTGTTAAGGATTTCACTCAGAATACAAAGGAAACAAAAATAAAGTGACATGGAAGGTATGTTACACTGTGCTTTGACAACCACTCATCTTCCACCTCCCCGAAGCGGTCACACCCATGATAGTACTCAGGGGATGTGAGTAATCACACATAGCACCTGGTAATTGCTATAAGCAATGCTGCCTCCCCATGAACCAAAGCAAAGCATTTAATATGTAACAGAAATATGGATGAATGATAGCATTACAGTGTCTTAACAGTGTGCTCAGTACAAAAGCAGGGCCAAAGGTGTTAACCTTCAGGATCCTTACCACAATTATGTGCTTTCAGTGATCAATTAGTGTCTTGCAGCACAAGTATATTGCAATGCTCTGTTGACCTTTTCAAGGCGCACCATAGCATCACAAGTCTACCTCAGCACAGCCCCAAGTCACCTTCTGGCTCGCTAGTGGTCCATGATGTAGGAGCACATAGCAACCCCAATTACCCTGGCCTGCTGGGAACCAGGAGCATTTCGATCAGAATGCTTATACATGTATTGGAAAGCAGTTCTGTCTTGTCCTTACTCACTGTGGGCATATTCCCCTTTGCATTCACAGATGTGCAAATCACCACATGCTTTCATAATCCAAATTGTGTTGGTCACATTGATATTCAGCTGATTCTGTATGTTTCACCAATGGGCTTTTGGATGCCCAGAAGCACATTCCACTACCATTCTGCAGCTGTTAAATCTATTGCATTCCCTTTTCCTTGGGTCAGTGATGTTGGGGTAAGGCTTCATTAGTCGTGGTAGGAGCAGGTATGTGGGGTTACCCTAATGAAATGTCAGTACAGAAATACTGTACATAAAAACATTGTTTCTGGAAAATAAAGTGCTTTCTTGCTCCCTGCAATACACTACCTACTTCCTGAGCACCCTGGCTTCATGGATCTTTCGCCTGTATCTAACACTGGTGTTCATAAACTGACCCTTGTGGTCCACTAAGCCTTGGAGACCCACTGAATAGTAAACTTTTTGGTTAATATATTCATTGCCCCTTTTAGTGGGGAATAGATAAGGATGTGTCTTTCATCTGCACAGTTTGAAACCCCATCCTCTGAAATCCCACAATAATTTCAAGGTGTGTTGGTGATGGCAAGCACTGCTTGGTAAATTACAGTAGCGATAGCCTTGCACACCTGTACAACCACCACACCAACAGGCTTTCCAACCCCAAACTGGTTTGCAACTGACAGGTGTTATCAGCTTCCGAATGGCACTTGCCACCCTCTCCTGTACCTGAATGGGTTTCCAAAATTGAGTAGTCTTGTGCCGGAGACTTGTTGCAAGCTGCTCACACAACTCAAGGAAACCTGCTTCTTCAGCATAAAGTTCTGCTGCCATTAGTTGGCATCCTGGGTTTCCAAGATGTTGTGGTTCCAAACTTAACATGCTGGTTCTCTGGGACCAGAAGCAGCAGGCCACCCATGGGGATATCATTGCAATCCCAGTATTCAAGACCTCTGTTCCATGGGGCACTAGTGGACTTTCATTCTCTTCCCGGATCATCCATCTTCAATGTCTCAAAATTCTCTGGAGCTAGTGCATCCATTGTTAAGAACTGGATGGCATGAACATTTGTCCTGTGAGTAATAGCAGGATATAGCGGGGTGGGACTCACCCCTGTGGCACCTCCTGCTGGTTGTCCAGGGAATTAGCATTTCCAGCCTCCAGAGTGCCCTTTGCAAGCCAGTGTCCCGCTTGCTGCTGGGCCCGAGTCTCCCTGGACCCCGGTGCCCCTTTCAGGCCAGGGTGCTGCCCCCTGGCAGTACCCCAACCAATCTGGGTCTCTCCCCTCCCCAGGGAACCCCCACCCTCTATCCTCCCCTCGCCTCAGTCTTTGGCTACTGCCAGTCACCATCTAGCTCCTGCTCCCTGGGGCAGACTGCAGTATAATTGCCACTCATTGTCAGCAAGGAGGGTCTGTACCTGCTGCTTCAGCCTACCCTTGGGCTGCCCTCTGTTACCCCAGTACCCTTTTCCTAGACCTTCATCAAGGCCTGCAGACTTGGGGTTTCTCAGGCCGGAGCTCCCCAGCTCCTCTGGCCTTTCCCCAGCCCTGCTCCCAGCAGTCAGGCCCTTCCCTCTCAACATCTAGAGATAGGCTGTCCTTCTGGCCCACTGCCCTCTCATAAAGGCCAGCTGGGCCCTGATTGGGGCATGGCCGCAGCTGTGTCTGTTTCCCCAATCAGCTGGGGCTTGCTGCTTTCCTAGCAGCAGCCCTCTGGCCGCCTCAGCCCTCTCCCAGGGCTGATTTCAAGCCCTTCAGGGCAGGAGCGGGTGACCACCCCGCTACACAGAAACAATCCTCATGGATTAGCTCCATGTCTCCACAGTAGTTTGGCAGAAGGGAGAGATAAGCAGAAGCTGCCATCTCCAAAAAGTCAGCTTACGGTATAAGGAACACACAGCAAGGCAGTGCCTAGAGTTTCTCCTGTGGTGCAAAGGACTCTGGGATACCGTCTCTGAATTCACAGTGCTATTGTTGTGTGCCATAAAGGGCCAGTGTGGACATGGGTACATGCCTGAGCACAGCATATATCTGTGGATGTGTTGTGCCGCTATGGGGTACCCACACTCGTAAGGAGCAAGCATCACACGTGTCCACTCGCAAAGGTAGATGTACCCTAAAATATATTATAATCCTTTCTCATGTAAAAGGAAAAGGAAAGACCTTATTTATCCCTTCCCCACCTCTCGTTGAACCAACACCACAATCAGAATAAGATTCTAAAGGAAACATTGTAAACTGTGGCACCAATGCAGTGGTTCTGAACCTGTGGCCCATGGGCCACTTGCGGCCCAGTCAGCACACAGCTGTGACCCATGTGACATCCTCAGGGCCATAGAGGTATTATTGGATATGCAGCCCACAATGGTTAATAGGTTGAGAATCACTGCACTAATGGGACACCATGTCCAACTTCACTTAGTCGCTCTTTTTTGTTGTATCCCATTTCCCTTCCTTAGTATCCATAATGATGAGAATTTCTGAGGCTGGGTTCTTCCTTCTTATTTGTCAATTTGGTTCCTACATAAATTATTAACATCATCTATTAGCTTCAGTGAGGGTTTTGCTTAAGTAAATTTGGTAGAATTCAGACTTCTCACTTTATGGTCTAATGCTGTATTTCTTGCACATCAAAAGTTCTCTTACGGAGCTTAGCAGGATGATTGGGTGACAAAAGCTGGATCGAGTCCTTAGCCATCATAGCAAAACAAGGAATTAGCATGTTTTGTTCAATAATAGTAAAAGTCAGAACATTTATGCCAGCAAACACCAATTCACATCTGTTAACAACTGGGACTAGATTTGCAGACAACACCTGTTGTGCTTATTGAAACAGACTAGAGTGTCATTTATTCATTGTTCAGAGTTGCTGAAATGCATTGTGCTTTATCTGTTTTCTGGCAATCTTCCAATGGAGCAGGTGTGCTATTTTTTAGGCTTCCAGCTAGGTGAATTCCATTTTATATCACCAGTGCCTTTTAGATATCAGGATAGGTAAGTGCTCAGCTGTGAGTAAAATGAGATGTAAAAAGTCCGTGTAAGATTTTAATAACATTTTGTAAAAATATTTTATTTGTTGAATTTAGATGTGTAGGTGACAGAGAGATCAACAGGAATATTAACTAATGAATTATACCAAATTATCATACAAATTATATACAACTGTATTATATACAAATTATATACACATTTATAGTATTATATAAAATGATTTATAATTATATTTAAATTATACAAAATTATATTGTATTTGTCTAGTCCTGAGTATTCCATTTTGTACATCTAAGATGCACATTACATTGCTCTGATGCTGAAAAATGTAATGTGGAAAGGGGAAAACTCTCTGTTCTAGAAAGTTTAAAAATCTCTGTGGGTGTTTTCAGTGCCCAAAAATGTCAGTTAATAAAAAAGGTCTTTCAGAGAAGTTTAATGAAAATGAACCAAAAACAAATAGCATCTCCGTGTGCATGGGTGGTAAAGAATACGTCATTCCCAAAGGAAATCTACCTGACAGCTTTAATGAAGCATACAAAGATTCATAGAAACCTAAATTCAGTCCTGCTGAAAAACTATGGACTTCAATGGAGTTAAACCAGGGTTGAATGTTGACATTTTTTCACTTTATACAGTGAAAATATATCTGCCAGCTTTTTCGATATAATTAAAAGATAAAATGTCAGGAAGAAAATAAATAGTATTTACTGCTTTTCACAGGATACTATAAAAATAGGACTAAATTGTGGCAAATAGGCAGAGCTCTGAATTTGTGGCACCCTGGAATCCCACAATTCCAGGAGGTCTGGTGCCCCAGGCAGGCTTATTGCTCTTGGAGAAACGTGGCTATTGCAGCACCAACGTTAAAGACGATGCAGCACAAGTGTTTCTTTGAGTCTTGCCAGTGGTTCTGGCTGGCATAGAGAAGCTGGGGCCCTAGACTTGCCCTTACACCACCCCTTTTAGAAGCTAGTGGAGCTAGCATTGCAAAGTCCTGGCACCATCAAAGTACAAGGATTCCTGTTGTTCCCAGCCGGTGTGGGTGGCGAGGCTGGGGGGAAGGCGTTGGAAGGCAAGACATGGTGATGCACAAGATTGGGAGAGGTGTTTTATGCTTTATGCTTCACTTGTGGAAATCTGTAGGAGCAAGAAACAATCTGTCCTCCTCCTTTACAGTTTTAGCTGGCTTCTTTGAGCAGGTATGATGCCTTGGGGAATCTGTCTGTAAAACATGAATTCTGTTTGATATTGGGGCTCTTTCTCTGTATCTCTGTCACAATGCAGACTCCTTTCTGGATGTGAACTGCTTCATCTTCTTTGTCTCTTTACCTACAGAGTTGGACTGAAATCCCAAATAGTAATTGTACAGGGCTGATAATAGGTTGTTAAATCTGAATGGCTGACCAGTGAAATGTAATCACTTTAGACAAGACTGGCTCCCAACCAGGAGCACTGGCTTATTAGGGGAGAGGTTGCCTAGCAACAAAGTCATCTCATAGGACTCTGTGATCATTTGTTGAAGCTAATTGGGGAGTCACCTGACGGAGGGGCTGAAAGGTTATAAAAGGCAAAAACTGCTCTGTTTGCTCTTCTTCATTTTCCACCAGCTTAAGATGAAGGCAGCTGCTGAAGGAACTGGATGAGGCAGTGGGAGGACCCCTGCCTACCTGAACACAGGTGGGCCCCCAAGAACTCCAAAGGGAAGAGTACACTAGAGTGAGAGGAAATGCATGCAGGGTTTATTTTTTGCATGGATCCATGTAATTACTCGTGTGATTAAGTAAAGAGCGAATCATGTGTGACACTTCTGTGCAAAGTGTCTGTGAATGTTATGTAATGTCACTACTGCCACATGCCCCCTGAGAAAGTAAAACTGTAACTCAGGAGGCTCACACTTTTAGTGCGATTTTGGGAGCAATTGTGCTGCTGATAAGCCCAAGTATGCCCAGTGTGAAATAGATATTTCTAGAAGCTGAGCAGATTCAGTGTTAGCTAGGAGCTTGTGCAGTCATTAAGAATTCTGTGCCTCTGTCCGAGTGCTCACCAGATATCTTAGGGTTGCCAACCCTCCAGGATTGTCCTGAAGTCTCCAGAACTTAAAGATTGATCTTTAATTAAAGATTATGTCATGTGATGAAACCTCCAGGAATATGTCTGACCAAAATTGGCAACCCTAATCATCACTCCAAACATTATGTTCCAAATTTGTCTGTGCGGTTTTGGTTTGGGGTTATTTTTAGCAGGGGTGATTTCACTACATCACATCCTGACAGCTACAACACTTATTCATGCCCTGATCCTCTCGTGTCTGGCTTGCTTTCAATGTGCTCCTTTCTGTCCTCTCTCTTTCCTGTATTGCCATCATCCTTCCAGACTGTCCAAACCACAGCTGCTAAAATGATCTTCCTTGCTCTTCAATCTGATCATGTCACCCTCCTGACTGAATCCCTCTCTGGCCCCTCTTGTCTGTGGCATCACAATTAAACTTGTTTTTCTGATCAGTGTCCTACATCACTCCATCGCAATCTCCATCTCCTATTTTGCCACATCACACCCTTCTCCCCCTCCACTCTGCCACAAATTCCAGCCTTGATGCCACATTCCTTTCCTTTAGACTTCCTCTTTTCCATGCCCTTTCCCACATCCCACCACATAGCTCACCTTCCCAATCCCAGTTCACCAAACCACTACTTTCTTATTCAGACTTCCCCTAAAGACTTACATTTTCCCAGTTGTCCACAAGTAGTGAGGTAAACCACACAGACCTCCCTCCCAAAGTTATTACCTTCTTTAACAGTGGATCCTGTTTTTCTATATGTCTATATTAGATATAGTACAGTGCTGGTTGAAAATCTGAGAAATGTAGCCATTACTTATCTGCATGTGTCTTAATTTAACTGTGTGGAGAGACACTCTCCATAACACACATTAAAGGGCACATTGTGTTCTTGCATACTGCATACCCTGGTAAAACTCCCATCAAATTCAATAGATTTTCATCAGTAACAATGAGAGCACAACTTTGTCCTGACCTTACAGCATAAAACCAAGCTTCTATAATATGGTTTCCTTTTTAGATTCTCTCTTAGTATTTACATTTGGGCCTTCCATCTTAAAACTAAAGTATTGTGGCTTTATATTTAGATAAATTTTTTAAATGTTTAGAGAGATTTGCTGCCTTTATTTAAAATATGCCTGATGGTAAGAATGCTGACAATACACTGTCTGCATAAGATCACATGGTGAATCAGAATAGCTTGTTTGAGGCTCTGGGACTTTTTGGGTATATCTATACAGCAAGCAGAAACCCCTGGGAGTGAGTCTTAGAGGCTGGGTCCACAGACCCAGGCCTGCAGATGTGATAAATGAAGGGGCGGTGGTAGCTCCCTTTTATGGAGACCCAGACAGACAGTTAGCTATAAAATCCCTGTTAGTAGTGGTTCTCTACTTGCTTTATCAGTAAAGGGTTAAAAAGTCGATAGGTAAAAGGGAGGGAGTGGGCACCTGACCAAAAGAGCCAATGGGAGGGCTAGAAGTTTTTAAAATTGGGAAAAAGCTTCTTTTGCATAGAGGCTGTCTGGTTTGGCCAATGTACATGGCAGGGGGCATTGCTGGCACATGATGGCATATATCACATTGGTAGATGTGCAGGTGAACAAACCCCTGATGGCGTGGCTAATGGGATTAGGTCCTATGATGGTGTCACTTGAATAAATACGTGGACAGAGTTGGTATCGGGCTTTGTTGCAAGGATAGGTTCCTGGGTTAGTGTTTTTGTTGTGTGGTGTGTGGTTGCTGTAGAGTATTTACTTCAGGTTGGGGGGCTGTCTGTAAGCAAGGACTGGCCTGTCTCCCAAGATCTGTGAGTGTGAGGGATCATTTTTCAGTATAGGTTGTAGATCTTTGATGATGCAGATCAGTCTCTACGCAAAAGAATAAATGAACACAGATCTGACATCAGGAATCATAACATTCAAAAACCAGTAGGAGAACACTTCAACCTCTCTGGCCACTCAATAACAGATTTAAAGGTGGCAATTTTGCAACAGAAAAGCTTCAGAAACAGACTCCAACAAGAAACTGCTGAGCTTGAATTAATATGCAAACTAGATACCATTAACTTGGGTTTGAATAGAGACTGGGAGTGTCTGGGTCATTACACATATTGAATCTATTTCCCCATGTTAAGTATCCTCACACCTTCTTGTCAACTGTATAAATGGGCCATCTTGATTATCACTACAAAAGTTTTTTCTCCTGATGATAATAGCTCATCTTAATTAATTAGCCTCTTACTCCACTTTTTCATATTCTCTGTATGTATATATATCTCTTCTTACTATATATTCCATTCTGTGCATCCAATGAAGTGGGCTGTAGCCCATGAAAGCTTATGCTCAAATAAATTTGTTAGTCTCTAAGGTGCCACATAGCCTCTAGTGTTCAGGCTCAGTCCCAGGGTCTTATGAGCAGCTATGATATCCCTCAGAAGGAGGGCAATTGATAATTGGGTTGCAGCCTAAACCCAATCCCAGAGTGTTTTGAGGACCCAGTAGGCAAGGCCCTGCTGGTGTAGTCTTCCTAGGTAGATAAGGGGGAAGGAAGTCCCCTGGAGTTCCTAGTGTGCCACCCCTCCTCACAACCCAGAAACCATGGCCAGCCTGTTCCTCTGGGTAACACGGGGGGCTGTGAGAAACAGATTGCTTCTTGTCCCACCGAGATAACTTAGGGTTGGGTTGGGTCCCATTTTACAATACCCCTGCCCCTAACGCCATTATACTTATCTAGTCCTCCTTCTTATTGAGCAATTAAAAGCAGAGAGCTGGAAAATTCCTTAAAGTGTAAATTAATACCCAACTGTTAGTTGATTCCCGGATTATCCAGGTGTAGATCAGTGGATGATGTTAAACCTTAGATTATCCATGGGTGTAGAGAAGAGAGGATGGTGACTTTATGATTTTTTGAAGTATTTTACAGTATTTTCAAAGCGTTTATCCTATTGGGTGGGTGGATGTGTGTGTGGTTCAGCTCTGATTTTCTAATCCCAAACTTGAACATTAGATCCAAACTTTGGGGGTTAATTGGCACATGCTTCAGTGTAGTTTCATAAAGAGTTTAAAGTTGCATTATGTTGTGTTTCTTTGTATTCTATTCTTAGGAACTGTGTTATGTATATGTGTGGAAGAGTATGTGTGTGAATCTATTAAGGTTATTTCATGGGGGACGTGAGTTGCTGTGATCTGAAAGTCAATGGGCTAAGATTAGTTAGTTGAGTCTAGGGGGGCAAAGTAAGTGTGGACTCTATTTTATACTATTAATTTGCTCTGGTGATAGGAGCAGCAGCCATAGGTGGTGGAACAAGAGGTGCTGGGGGTGCTGCAGCACCTCCTGGCTTGAAGTGGTTTCCATTATATCCAGGGTTTACAATTTGGTTCAGTGGCTCTCAGCACCCTCACTATACAAATTGTTCCAGCACCTCTGACAGCAGCCCAGAATAAGACTTCTTTAGGAGTTTTGTTGGTGGATTGAACGAGAGTTGACTATAGTAGTACAGAGCCCAAAAGTCAATGTCGTAGACCAGAGTGGACCGAGTGGAGTCAGCCTGGCTAGGTACTGGACAGGAATAAAGTGGACTGTAGCAAATTAAAGACAAGAAGACTGGGTTGGAATTGACCTGACTTGGGTGATGGTATTGGACTGGATTGGAGTCAAGGGCAGAATCGGCTGTGGAGTGGTTGGCCAGTTAGAGCTGAAATCAGTGACCAGTCTTTAGCAGATGTTACTCAGTAAACAAGCTGAAGAGAGTCCTCTCCCCTGCAGCAGGGTTACAGTGGAAGGGTGAGTGGTGCTTGGTCAGACGTTAGCCTGGGGCTCCACCATACCAGTCTATGAATAAAAAATAGAACTGTGAAGTCTGCCAGATCAGTTACATTTTTGGTAGTTTTTCCTTATTTCATTTTAAAGTCTAATTAGAGTTTTATTCCAAACTAAAAGTAGTTGTGTTTCAGGTTCTCAGAGATGCATGTGTGCTTGCTGAATATCATTAATGAGAACTAAGGTTTTACTTTTGTGTTCCTAGAGTCTGTGCCTGTAAATAGGGGTTAAGGTGGAGGCTTGAGATAGATATTTCAAGAGACATAGTGAACCAATCCCTTTTTACTGCTGTTAACATCTGGTGGAAGGGTCTACACATATACAAACAAAGCTGACAAACATATAGGTAATTAACTTCCATGGGCCCGCTTCAGATGAAAATATTAGCTGCCTTCAGAACTGTGCAAGCTGAAGGTCATGGCTACTAAGTCTCTCGGGGAGAGAGGGGGGGTATATATCAGCCTGTTGCAGAAGATAACAGACGTCAAAGCTTCAACTCTTTGAGAATTGATATTTTCCCTCTTATGACCATGCAGCAGCTCCCACGTAAAACCATTGGTTAGGCTCTGTATTCCCTAATCTTTCCTTTGCCCAATTACCAATTTACCATCTTGCTAGATGGAATCCTAACTTGCTGCATAAAACTTGGAACAGCGTGAGAAGTGTTAATGCAGTGAAGTGCAATACAAGGGAAAATAAAAGTTTGCTAAAGTGGAATGAAAATCTTGTGGTATTAGTTGTTTTTAAAGTAACATCAGCAAGTTTTATGTCATAAATGGTTTGTTAAATGTAAAAACTACCCCCCCACACACCACTACCCTTTGCAGAGGGTAATTGTGTCCTCCCATTACCCTCTATGTTAAGTAAATCCCCTGTAATGGTGAGAAATCCATGCTGTTGCCCTTGGAGAGAACATAGGTCTCAGTTATCATCATGTTTGTTTTTATGTGAGCCTCCTCTGTTCTGCTGTTTATTTACAACTGTAGGGATTAGGAAATCCACCAACGTATTTCAGAAAATTTGTGTAGGGCAATCTAGTCAACCCCATGATCCCAAGAAGTTTTCAACTTCACCCATTCCATTATATATTACAACATTTGAGAATGACCCCTGTAGGTAAAGTCTGGGATTACCATTGAAATACCAAGGATGAAATTGTGACCCAGTGAACTCAATGGAAGTTAACTTCAATGTAACCCCAGAATTTGCCAACAGCAACCCCTTCACCCCTGGTTATATTAACACATTTCCCTGAACAGTGGTCATACCACAATGTTTCGCCCCTGGGTGCTTTGTTTGAGTAAAGACTGTACGATCAAGCCTGTTTTGGACACAGAACTAGCCTGACTGCACAGAGACTTGCATTCCATCACTCCCATGATCTAATACTCCAGTAACTTCCCCCCCCCAGCCCCGCCCCAAGCCTGGTAACCTCGATGAGAGCAAATATGTGTGTTGTAATGAAAAAATACTGAAAACTGAATCCAAATTAAACATACAAAAACCTTCAGCTAAAATTATATTAAATGTCAAGTGCTTTATTGTGATTGCTAATGTAATTCACATGCAGCAATTTATGTGAACTGATCACATTCTAATATTATGTAAAGCAGCGATTCTCAAACTTTAGCAACCCAAGGACCCCTATTTTGATTTAAAATTTTTTGCGGATCCCCAAATCCCCACTCAGCCCCTGGCTCCACCCCTTCCCCCAAGGCCCCCACCCCACCTCTTCCTGCCCCCGCTCTACCCCTATGCCTCCTCTTCTCTGCTTCTTTCTGTTCCCTCCCCTGAGTGCGCCCCATCCCTGCTCCTCCCACTCCCTCCCAGTGCCTCCTGCACACCGCTGAACAGCTGTTCCCCGGCATGCACGAGGCACTGGGAGGGAGGGAGAGGAGTTGATCAGCGGGGCCAGAGGCCCCGAACATGATTCCACCCCCTCCCCTGAGCACGCCCCATACCCGCTCCTCCTCCTCCCTCCCAGCACCTCCTGCATGCCACTGAACAGCTGTTCCCAGGCATGCAGGAGGCACTGGGAGGGAGGGGAGGAATTGACAGAGGGAGGGGGAGTAGTTGATCAGCAGGGCTGGTGGACCTCCTGGAGTACCCTTACAGACCCCAGTGTGAGAAATGCTGATGTAAAGTATCACTTTTATTCAGATCACAGAAGGAAGAATGAGTTAATATCAGCTGGTGACAGAGAATACAATATTTGTATGGGAGTATGGGCATATAGATATCTAGTGATACAAATAAATCTAGAATATAGTAAAATTTGGGGAGATAAAATTACTTAATTAAAATCAAACTGCTTCCATAGGGCCAATAGTAAATATCTCACATTTACACGGGACGATAATGTAATTAGACTCATAGACTTATCAGAAGGGACCATCGTGATCATCTAGTCTGACCTCCTGCACATAACAGGCCACACAGCCTGACCCACCCACTCCTATAATAGATCCATAATTTCTTGCTGAGTTACTGAAGTCCTCAAATCATGACTTAAAGACTTCAAGTTACAGCAAATCCACCATTTATGCTAGTAAAAACCAGCAAATGACCTGTTCCTACTGCTGCTGAGGAAACCAACCTCCCCCCCCCCCCCCGGGGTCTCTGCCAATCTGACCTGGGGGGAAATTCCTTTCTGACCCCAAATATGGTGATCGTTTAGACCCTGAGCACATCAAAAAGACCCACCAGGCAGATACCTGGGAAAGAATTCACTGAAGTAAGTCAGAGTCCTCTCAAGCTAGTGTCCCATCTCTGGCGATCAGAGATATTTGCTGCTAGCAGTCGCAGATTGGCCACATGCCATTGTGGGAAATATCATCATACCATCTCCTTCAAAAAGTAGTGTTTCATGTTGATATTTCCCTTCTGTTTTTCATGTAACTTATAAATCCTAACATTTTATTTAGGAAACATGCTTACATTTCATTCCCCCATAATATCCCGTCTTTAAAGAAATAGATTTTGTGTGTGTGTGTGTGAGAGAGAGAGAGATACATTAATTGCTTAAATAAACACGTTGTTCCTGAAGGGATAGGAATATACTGCTCCTCTGCTTGTGCTGATGGCATTCAGCTCTTTCACTCAGCTAGGCCATGTCTCCATGGAAACATTTGATGAGAGAATGCTGTACTTAGTGGCTACTGAACAAAGATTTTCCTTTTGCTTTGTTCAAGAGAGGAAATATATGTTGCTTGGATTAAAGCAGTTTTCCTTGACCCTAAGCCTGTAAGTCTCCTTGGCGTGCTGGTAGCTTAATATTTTTCATTTTTCCCTGTCTTGGCTTCTGCAAGATCAAAACAAGCAGCAACAGGGAAGAAAAGGAGATATAAGTAGGATTCTCAGTGGTTTCTGAAAAATGATTTTTCAAGATAATGTGCAAAATCTCTAAAATCAAAATTATGGTACTTTATTTGCATTTAATGAGACAAAAAGATACTTCTGAGTCATCCACATATATAGTTCTATGTACAGTCTTTTAAAAAGCAATGTGGCACTTGGATGAACTTCAGAGTGAGAGAGAAATGAAGATAGAAAATATACCATTATATAAAATGATGGTAATCTTCAGCAGTATGTTCATGTCTGCTTGCTTCAGCTCAATAACTATACAGCAGAGAGTTAAATGGCTAGAAACAGTGACAAAATGGTGAGTGTTAGGGCAGGATTTACATACAGTTAGAGACTGGATACAATAGGATTATTTAGAATAAAAAAGAAAGAGTAAGGAGTTTTAACTAAACTATATCAAATTATGAAGTGTATGGGGGAAGAAAGTCAAATCAAAAGACTTTTTGTGTCCTGTCGCAAGATACACAGTGAAGAAGACAATTAGAATTAAAGAGCTGTTAATAGAATATCTTAACTGGGGATAGTTTATTGTATTTATATTAGTGTTTCTCTCTGAAGGTTAGGATGAGGTGGAGATGAGTAGACACTGCAGTCGTCTGGATGTTCCTCTCAAAGCTGTCTGGATAGCAATGAGGGAGACCGGTTGCACCATTAACTCTGCTCTCATGCATATGTGTGGGGAGAGGGTTCTGGCATGGAGAGGAAGTGATCAGTAGGGATAACTGAGTCACGCAAAGTATTATAGAATGAAGCCATGCTCTACCCCTCCTTCCTGTTTAGTCAGTGGAAGTTTTCCCCCTTCTCTGTTGTGATGCAGTTAAATAAAGCAGCAAGTTCCCAGCTTACAGTACTATGAATAGACTTATTTTTGATGCACCCAGTGATGAATCAATGGCAGCACTGAGAGAGGAGACAGACAGCAAAACTTCACCATGGAGGGAATGGCATTCTCCAGGGTGGCAGCTTCTTTCACCGGTGGCTCCTATAGAAGGTGAATCCTTATCTTTTCTGTTGTTCCCCAAGCACCTCCCCAATGTAGGAATTATTCCAAGGAGACTCCGCAAGAATGTCCTGAATCCTGTGTTCCCCCTTATCACAGTTTTTACCTCAGGAGGGTGGGATATGGTTCTAAACCTGATCCCCAATATACTCAGGGGCAAATACACTAAAGCCATTTGGTAGGCTATATAGTGTATGCCACCTATCTGTTTGTTGCTAATAGACAATAAACCTGGCTAAGTGACAAGGACAAAGCATTATTTTTTCTTACTACTAGTAGTCTGCAGCTTCTGTGTATAAAAACATCCTGTAGTTAAACTTCTCAAGCATGAGAGAACCTTTTTTAAAAAAAAAAAAACATGACACTAATAGTGTCAAGTTTATGATTATCAAACATTTGTGTTTGTAGACTGGTATCATTATAGTTTATTGCAGTTACAGCACAGGTTTTACTTAAACCTTTCTCTTCAAACGATTTAGAGCAAAATCCCTTGCTTGGTACAATTCCCAATTAATTCAAAAGGAACTTTGCCAGAGTGAAAACTGAGTAAGGCCAGAATGAAGAAAGGACTGTGGGGTTTGGCCTATGGTAAAATCTGATAATGCTCAATTTATAAATGTAAAAACTAAATACTGAGTTTCAGATATCTGGGCATATGTATGAGCCCTTCCTACGGAGAGATGCAGTTGTGTTCTACTTTATTCTTTAGGGTGAAATACCTTTCTGGGGTTGCTTACTCAGTGATAGATTTTGCTGCTCAGTGACCTGGAGAAAGACTTGTACTCATTCCACTTCTCAGATTATACAGTACAGAGCTTCAGTACAGAGCTTCTAAGTTCAGTATATCATGAAAATCAGAAAATAATGAAATACACTCCTGATAACTAGTACAGTACTGCTTAAGGCAATCCTGAAAACAATTACTATGGAGTAGGTTTCAGGGTAGCAGCCGTGTTAGTCTGTATTTGCAGAAAGAAAAGGAGTACTTGTGGCACCTTAGAGACTAACCAATTTATTTGAGCATGGGTCACTTTAAAACAAAACAAAAAGTTTCATTTCATTTTGAAATGTCAATTGAATTAAAAATTGTCAGCTTAAAATGTCATGTTGCTTTTGTTATTGGGAACTAAAATTTTTCAGTTTTCCATTTTGGTCTGGAGATTTTCAGGACTCTCTCTCTCTCAAACGTTTCCCTCCATTTTTCCCCAGGAAAGGGAAAGGTTGGAAACTGTTTTGGTTTTAGTTGTTTGGGGTTTTTTTAAGTGAGAGAAAAACTTGTATTTTTTTCTACTGGGAAGGCATATAACAAGTACTTTAAAAATTAAAGCGAGAGAGAATACATTCTGTTTCTTACAATTGTTTTATTATTTTTCAGCTCAAAATAGTGAGGGACAGAGTGGAATTTCTCCCCTTGTTCTCATTTTTTAACTTTTTCCAACCTTTTCCTATTGGGGAAGGAAAAACTGAAATGGAAAACTGAAATGAGCTGATATTTTAAGTTGAAATGAAATGATCTTTTTATTTTGAAATGTCAACTTGAAACAAAACTTTGTTTTGATTTTACTGATATGAAAATTGAAAAATTGACATCTTCCTGTGAAAAATGTTGACTAACACACAATCTTCTTGATGTTCACATGATTATTTAGAAGAATAAGGCTTATTTAGGGGAGAAGCTTAAAAAGGACATATTTTCACTTTCAAAGACAGTCATTGGGGGAAATTAATCCAGACAATGTTTTCATTACAGCTTTTATCTAAACAATTCTTATCAGTAGAGATTGACTTAATGTCCTCCATGAAAAACATGGCATGTGTCATAAGCCAAACAACAAAGACACATAGCCTTGAAATCTGTGAAGAGAAGGTTCCTTTGTTTGTGGTTTTTGCTTTAATTTTCCCAAACAAGAAGCAAAATGCACTCTCGATCTCATACATTACTTCAGACAATCTATGTGGTGTCCACCCCCAAATCACTAAAGAGCAAAGGTTTACAAAATGAAAGATGATATAGAATGTGGGTTTCCTTGCTCTCACTTTTCAGGAAAAATCATCACAGTATGGCTACCTCCACTGGAAAGGGTACAGTTTTATATACTCCCCTTATTTCTGATTATGCTTTCCCAGAAGCTAGAACTACTGATATGAGTACGTTTCCCTGTCTACCCTGCTTTCCTTGTCTTTCAGAGGTGGAGGCTGCAATCTGTCCATGAACAATAAGGCCTAAGGCCTTGATCCTTCAATGAGCTCCATATGGAAGTAGGGAGCCAAGTGCATGCAGCCCACTGCAAGATGGGGTCCCATAGCAGGGACATCAAATAGTTGTGATTTTTCTTTTTAATAAATAAGTGTTCAGTGGATGCAAAGAGAGATTCATAGGAGGCAGGTAAAACTTTTAATAAAATAGTTTTGCAAAATTCATTACTTAATTGATACAGCAATAGAGTTGGAAACCTCAATCAAAGATCGACCACTCTGTAGATTATTTAAACAGACATCTGATGAACTTCAGTAGAAAAATGTGTACATTGAAGTAGGTTATTGGAAAAAAAAAGGGGGAAGGTGTCTCAAGCTGGGCACCGATAAATTGGATACATTTTTGAAAAAAATAGATTGTGACTTGCCCTTTATTATGTAGTGAAACATTGGCAGAAATGGAACAGGATATATAAATATTAATCAAATCCCTGAGAAGTCTGTAGGTCATTTAAAGACATTCTGGTTAATTATATTAGTTTAAAATTATTAGGAAAGTTATGCCACAAGGCTATAGCTCAATTGTCTTAACCCTCAGAAGGACCCACAATGTGTAGTAGCAAAAGACCAGTTCCTTTATTACCAGAATGTAACCAGCTTCTCATGAGAGTATTAGAGAACATTCTAATCATTAATATAACTGACTCTCTGGAGACAATCTTTTGCTCATCTTTGCAGACTGTGATGAGTGGAGTATCATGGAAGTCAAAGGTGATGTTAGAACTTTCAGTTGCTCTAACATTTCATTGGTAGGAGTTTTCATGAGGTTCAGCAAACATTTATAGTACACCCTCTAAAAGTTTGGTGTAGATTAATTCCTATTTATTAAGTAACTAAATTCATTATTAATTCTTTATATAAAGACAGTTCCACCAAGAGAGAATGAGAGCTTTGTATGTAGCTGATATCTTCTTTACAAAGAGACTGTCCCCAGTAGGACTATCTCTTTTATGCTAAAGTTTATGGAGGCTTTTGATGCATTTTGGGGATCAAAACCTGCGACAGGCCCAACCCCGGGGCACTCCACTTGATACTGGCTGCCCGCTAGACATCAACTAGACTACCCATTGAGCCTGACAGTCTAGTCAGCTTTCTATCCACCTTATAGTCCATTCATCCAATCCATACTTTTTTAACTTGTTGTCCTTCATGAACAGTTTATACCTATCCATGACAGTGCTCCAGTCATGAGAGTTACCCCACCAAATCTCTGTTATTTCAATCACATCATAGTTCCTTGATTCCACTTCCCTAACTAATTCCCTTATTTTTTTTAAAGTTTGCCCTTTTGAAACCAAGGACCCTAGTTGCAGACCTATTTTTGTTTATCCTTCCATTTAGTTTAAACTGAATTAATTCATGATCACTCAAACTAAGGCAGTCCTCTACAACCAGTTCCTTTGTGAGGTCCTTGCTACTTACTAATACTAAATCTAAAATGGCATCACCTCTTCTTGGTTTAGTGACTGGACCCTACCATTATTAGTAGCACTTGTCCTCCAATCTGTATCTCGGAAATTAAAGTCTCCCATAATCACAGAATTCCCAGTTGTGTTTATTTCATTAAAAATATCAACAAGTTCTCTATCCATATCCATATCAGATCCTGAGGGTCTGAAGCAGACCCTAAGTGCTGTCACCATGGAGCTTCTGTTATCTTTCTTCCACAAAGTGATTTTGATCCAGATTCTGTTTTATCTATTCTGTTACTTCTAATTTATTTACAGTCTACTTCGTCATCAATATCTGATGCTAGTCTACTACCTTTACCTTTATTTTGGTTTAATCTGAACAGGTAATACCCTTCAATGACTTTACTCCAGTCATGACTACCATTCCACCCTGTTTCTGTTATTCCTATAATATCTGATTTAACTTACTGTATCAGTAGTTCTAGTTCCTC
The DNA here is from genome assembly GCF_965152235.1 of Eretmochelys imbricata. Lineage (NCBI taxonomy): Eukaryota > Metazoa > Chordata > Testudines > Cheloniidae > Eretmochelys > Eretmochelys imbricata. The sequence goes on from NC_135574.1 coordinate 25,098,004, forward strand.
CATTTTGTTATCCAAACTCCTGGCATTGGCGTACAGACATCTTAATTGTTTTTGCTTGGTGTGCCCCAGATTCTTCTCCCAATTAGGCACAGTAATTTTACTGCCAGCATTGCTGACATGACTTTAACTGGTGTTGGCACTTTCTTTCTTTCCTCCTTTTGTCCATTCTCCTATCCTCTGTTGTTCCTTTCTCCATTGCTATATACTCTTTTGCTTTATTTTTCTCATGCTCAATATTAGAATCAGGCATGGAGATTACATAAGCATCTATCAATTGTCTTCCCCAAATTCCTAATCTGAAGTTTCTTTAATCAGCTGTGCTAGCCTCCATCTCAAAAAATCTATTTCCCGTTCTACTCAGATGGAGTCCAGCCCAGGAGAAGAGTCCTCTTTCTCTGAATGGCTCCCACTGGTCAACCACCCAAAGCCCTGCTTAGAGCACCATTGCCTGAGCCATCTGTGGACCATCATAATCTTGTCTCACTTTTGCTCCCCTCCTCTAGGGACAGGTAGAATACCACTGAAGATCACTTGAGTCTCCATTTCAGCCTCAGATCCACATCCTGTATCTGGAGCTGCAGGCAGCATTGCTTGAGCTTGCAGGACCACATTCTGCATCTGCAGGGCAGCAACCTGGGCCTGCAAGATCTATAGGGCTCCCACTATCTCTGTCAGAAATAAAAGGTGGGATCCATGAACAGCATATCAGCTTTAGTTCCCTCATTGTTTGTGGGGGGAGGGAGGGTTGACTGATTAAACTCACTGACTGGGAGTGGTGCTTTGTGGTTGGAACAAAAGTCAGGTCTCGTGGTTAGCACAGGAGTTGGTATCCAGGAATCAGAGTGCAGGGTCAGAGCTGGAGTCAGGAATCAGAGCCAAGGGTCAGAGCCAGGATACCTGGAGTGAGGCAAGGCAGGAGAAGGCTGGGTCTGATGCAGGAACAGTGCTGGAACAAGGAGGGAACAAGGGTTGAGAACAAGCAGGCTCAGGAGTTATCACAGCCGTGGTTGAATGCTTTGAGCAGCTGCTGGACTACTGCTCCTGATGGGCTTAAGAGCTGCTCTGCTGACTTTTCCCACCTATCAGGCAGTGTAGCCTGTCAGACAGCCTATTACAAGCCAGCTGTATTCATTAGGTTGCCCACAGACTGGATGTGCTCCAGGACCTGATTCCTGACAGGGGCATGATCTCCCTTTGAAAATCAGGCCCCCAGAACATACACTGAAGTCAATTAACTCCCCACTGAAATGCACAGCCTATGGGAAGAAACACAGCCGCTGTCCAATGCGCAAAGTCACACTTCACAGCAGTAGATCTGTTAAACCATGAAAGCTTCACTTTAAGTGTCCAACTGGAGATGCTTTTCTGCTCTCAAGCAGTTTTACCAATATCAGAGTGGCCTCCAGTGTTTTGAGTCAAGGAGGGACAAAATAAATGCCCCAATTGAGCTAAACTCAATGCCCTTTCTCATCTCAAGGAATGCTTCAGATAAGTGTTGTTGCATTTTTATACAAATTATTATCTGTCCATCTTAGAATTTAATAGCAGTTCATGACACTTTATAGAAACTGCATCTCCTGGGATGTATAACAACAAATAATTCTCCAGGAGAACAGAAATATTTATTACAGCTGGTTCGGCAGAACAGTTTCTGAAGGGCTTTCTTTCCTAGCTTTCTACTTTTGGCTGCCTTTTTTTTTTTTCTCATGTTAAACTTCAAAGTGAATAATTATGGATTCTCAGACCTACTCTCATATGAACATTTCAAGCTCAGTTTTATACCCTGCAGGATGGTGTTTTGCTTTAACATCAAACTGACAATTCAACTTGTTGGTGTTTTATTCAGTAAATTTCCAAATTTCCTTAACTCTTGTTTCAGGAACTTAGACTGTCTCTGCTGAGACTAGTCTACTTTTTTTGGTTAAACTCACTAGACCAGCAGTTCTCAAACTGTGAGTCGGGACCCCAAAGTGGGTCACAACCCCATTTTAATGCTAGGGCTGGCTTGGATTTGCTGAGACTCCATGCCAAAGCCAAAGCCCGAGCCTCACCACCCAAGACCAAAGCCTAAGGGTTTCAGCCCTGCATGTTGGAACTCAGGTTACAGGCCCCGCACCTGGGGCTGAAGCCCTTGGGCTTCAGCTTTGCTCCCTCCTTGCCACCCCCCCTCCAGTTCAGTGAGACTTGGGCGGGCCCAGGCTTCAGTCCCCATCCTGGGGTCATGTAGTAATTTTTATTATCAGACGGGGGTCATGGTGCAATGAAGTTTGAGAACCCCTGCACTAGACAAAGGCATTATTCTCATTATTCTCAGACATGGTGCCCAACTTGGATGGCTTACTTCTTCTTAGCATGTGCACAACGTGCCTCAGGTGGCATGTGATCAGGATTCATCACTGAATTTGGTCCGCTGGTTGGTTCATTAGCTTCCCCAGCCAGGGCTGGTACTAATGGGGAATGCAATGTGAACAATGATCCATGCCCCATGATGAGTTACTAATGACTGGAGAGACCATAGCAAATGGAAGAGACACAAGGGAAGAGCGGTGGGGAGAACTCTGAGACAGGCTGAAAACATATTTGAAATTAAAAACAATTACACTTTTTTAGCTTATGCTTCTCTGATCAATATTATTGACAGATCTTGGATTATGATGTGTTGATTTACTTATAACCATGATTTAACTATAAGTAGTAGCTAGATGATCTATCTTTGATTCTATCCCATACAATCAATATAGTTTCTCAGGACAAACCATTATGTGGCATATTTTCTCCTGCCTCTCTTATCTTACTTTTATACTTTATTCCATATTAAATGGTATTGAGACTATTTTTAAAAGGCAGTTAATGACATGAACACTGTGTAAGGGATGATTCATAGGAAAGTGTAGGGGGGGCAGTTCTTCGATATTTTTGCTGTTATGTTTATTGAGGGTTGACTTTCGGTCCTTTTTACATTTCATGATGTTGTTTCATTATATTTAATCAACTGTCAGTTGCCTAGAGTTTGAGATAGGAACTCACCTTGTTGTTTATGAATCCAAATAAACAAATAATGTCAATCTTAAGTTGAGAGAATTATTTCATTTTTAGTTTCTTTCCCTCAAGTTCTGAGGGCTGAAATGTCTCATGATCACGCTTTGCCCAAAATTGATTTTGTTTGTAGAACATATCAGCAAAACCATTAAACCTTTTTAAATTATAGATTATGTGTGAGTGGGGGAAAGGAACCTTACAAATCCAATAAAAAGTAAAGATGTTTAGTGCTAAGACTAAAAAAAAAAAAAAAAACTGTGGAAATCTACTGTCCTTCTTATAACCTTTACTTATGTGAGTAGGCCTTTCCCATGCAAGCAACCACATGTACTTCAAGAGCTATAGCCAGAAATGTATCGTAGAGCCAAACTCATAGGCTGTAAATTGACTTTGCCATTATGGATCTGGCATATATCGTTATGTTAGAATTAAAATTTAGACAATACACTTTAATTAAGGGCCATTTCATCATTCATGTAGAACCTTCACTATATCACCTAATTTAAACAGCAATAAAGTCTCAGTTTAAGCACTTGAAATGTTTTATGGGGATAATTTCATGAAATTTGATCTATAATATACACACATTTATGACTGCTTTGAAACGATTATGTTGATGAGCTTTTGGAACTAAGCTAACTCTGATTGTCTGACTTAACCTTTAACAAATGGAGCCACCTTCAGGAAAGCCTACAGAGCTGTGAATTGTTAACATTCAAGGTGCCCTGAAAAGTGACCCTACAATCTCCTGTTGTAAGAAATATGCACAGAATGAAGAGTGATGTAAACAATATAAGCCATAGCAGTGATTGGACAAGGTTACCCTGAGCTTCCCAGCATGGTGAATGCTATAACACTGCCACTAACACTGATGAGCTATGCACTGCAGCAAATTTAAATCAAATATTCACTGCCTTTGTTAGTCATTATGATCCAAATTGTGCTCACCATTATTCTAGTGTAAATGTGTATCACTGAAGAAAATGGAATTCCTCTGGAGTTGCAGTAGTGTGAATCAGAGCAGAATTTAACCTGATATGTCAGTTTTTGTTTCAGAATGCGCTCTCTTTTTCATATTTTTACATTAGCCTAGCAGAAATAGATTCAGTATCTAGGTGTGAAGATCTGCAGAAATCATTTAACCAATTCATTTCCTTATAAAATAGAATCCTTCTACAGTGAAATCATTTGTTTCAGAGAACATCAGTATTTAAGTAGAAGATCACTATGGGCATGTCTACACTGCACTTAAAATCTCCCAACAGGCCTGTGCCAGCTGACATTGGTGCACAGAGCTTGGTCTAAGGGGCTGTTTAATTGTGGTGGAGATACTTGGGCTGGAACCCTGGCTCTAGAACTCTGAAAGGTGGGGCGGGGGGAAGGGGGTTCCAGGGCTCGGGCTGCAGCCTGAGCCTGAGTGTCTGCACCTTAATTAAACAGTCCCTTAGCCTGAGCCTGTGAGCTCGAGTCAGCTGGCATGGGCCAGCTTCCGGTGTCTAATTGACATGCCGTATAAGTAAATTCCATTTGTACCTAGTAAAGACTTCATTACAACTGCAGTTGCACTATAAGTGTGCTCCATCATACACGCTGGTTACTAATGGCTAAAAGTTCTTCATTATGTCAAGACTGTCATTGGCTTCAGACTGTTTCTAATGGACAAGTACCCACATCATGAAAGGCTAGCATCATGCCTGGCTTTCTCAATAGACACAGTAAGGACTAAAAGAATGGTGAATGAACTAACTTGGCACCCCAGAGGTAGTCCCCTGTGACAGTGTTGAGGTTCATTGATAGAGCAATGAGAGGTAACCTACGCAGGCTCTGCAAGCTTCATTCCTTTTCTGTGGATTAATAGGGAGGGTAATTTCTTAACTATTAAGTTTCTCGGAGTGCTCTCATGTTTGCCCAAACAATGGGATTACACCTCCCTTCGTGTATTTATAGACAGGAAAATACTCAAAGCTCTTTTGGGGCATATTTCCGCTATGAATAGGAGTTATGGACAGCTAGTCCCTGGTTGAACAGCCTAGCAGTTAGTGCAATGTGTGAGGAAAGAAATGGAGGGAAGAGGGGACTGTAGAGTTAAAAGAGAGAGAGAGAGAGAGAGCACAGAAGAGATCTGAGAGAGAAGCAGAGATGTTAGAGGCTAATAAGTTAGAGATGATAAATGCAGTGAATGAAAGGACAGGGGAGAGATGGACAGTGAGCAGTGCTGAAGGAGTGTGTGTGTCTGTTGTGGGTTGGGAAGAGGTCAGAGAGAAGAATGTTTTGGTAAAGACCAAGACAGTAAGTGAGAAAGCCAAAGCAAAGCTGAAGGGTTGATTAAGAATCAAGAGATATTGGAATCAGAAGAGTTGTCAGTGTAGAAATTAAAGGCATCCAAGATGAAGGAATGGGATTTTAGCAAGAGGAAAAGAGCCAGGCTTTAAAGTCAGAGGAAAAACAGAGTGAGGAGTCTGGTTGAGGGTGGCTGTAGATAATGGCGGATTGCCTACGCAGTGAAGAGAAGGATTTCATGGAGAGGCTATGAAGAGTTAGAGTGGGGAAGGGACAAGGCTGGAAACAGGAAAAGAAAGACAGAAGTGTTCCAATGCCACTGTCATGGCCACTAAGGGTGTCAGCAGCAACAGATGTGCTGTCAGCTGTGCACCGCCAGAATCCAGTGAGTGCAAGGAAATGGAGGGAGAAGGAGACACAGAATGCGGATCTCTTAGAATTGGAGAAGCAGCATTGGAAGGGAAGGAGGAGCATGGGGAACATGTCTAACATTGGCAGGATTAGATCCCAGTGAACAGAGAGGAAGCTTTGAGAGACTGCACAGAGAGATGAGAACAGACCTCCCTCGGAATGAAGGTCCTTATTCCCCTGCTTGTTATGTAGTGACTGGGGTACATCTGCTGAATGAGGACAAAGCCTCTGCTGATGGGTAGGCACATGCTCTCTGCAGTGCTATGCTCAGTAAGAACTGGTGTCTTGAACTTGATCTGTTGCACTCACAGGAGAATAGTGTGGTCAAGCACATCAAAAGAAAGACCCTCAGCAATCAGGCCATTATTCCCCACACTGCATAGTTTCTGTGTCAATGAAGGAGAACTACAGAGGGACAGAAGAAAGTTTTAAAATATTTTAGAAGAGAAAAGAAAAACATCTAGGTCTAAAAGTAACAATAGCTCAGGCAGCCAACATTACAGATACAACCTAGAGAAAACAAGAGACACCTCAACAAGGGTAGTGACCTCAACTATCTCCTATCTGGAAGGGAGTTGGAGTAAACACTTGTCTCCAAACTGGGACAGAAGTATGACCATAAACCTTTCATGAATACTGAATGAGTGCTTTGGCATTATACTGAAGTTACCATGCAATGCCAACCCAAGAGCAATTTTATCGTTAATTGGATTTGAAGGAACTATAAATGCAAATACAATGGAATTTCAGTTCTCTGTTTTTTTATGTGCTTCAATAGCTCAGAAACCTTGTGATTTAAAAAAAATACTGGTACAAGATCAGTTCATAAATTGGCATCATCCTTTTGCCAAATATGAAAAATACTAGAAAAAGGGCAGTGATAAAGGAGGGAATAAAACCCCATATGTAATGATTTGGGGAATCTGTCTGAACTGTGGTTGATAGTATCGTTGTTCTTATGAAAACTCCTGTATCATGGAATGCATCTATGTCTATGTGTATCTGCCATGGACTGGGGCCAATGGTGAACATTTACACTTAATGACTGTATATGACCGGTCAATAGATCTAGGAGGTTGACTGGAACTGAGAGAAGCTACTTCCTTCTGTTGGTCTGCAGAGGTTGTTTTTGGAGAGTGGAGAAGTCCCAAACACAGAGACAGAAGTGACAAAGCAGGGGTTTAAAAAGGACTCACAGGGAGAAGTCTCATAGAGCCACACAGGAAACTTTGGGCAAGAGGGGAAGAGACAGACATGCTTTTGTAGCAGGCGAGGGCATGGGGAGCAGTTTAGCTTTGGACCAACCAAAGTCAGAGAAAGCATGCTTACCCAAAGGGAGAGAGAAGCTCTATGGTTCATAAGTCAAGCCATAAGCTGCAAAATAAGGTAATGGACACCCTCAGAAGACCTGGACATCAGCCCAAAGAAGGCTCCAGAGTTCTGAGGAAACTATACAAGGGAAATGTGCGAAGGGTTTATTATTTTGGAATAGATCTGTGGATTTCTTGTGCTATTTAAGAAAGAACAATGATGTTTTAGAATCCTATGTAAAGTCTATCTGCATGTAGTCAGTGTCTTAAGATACACCTATCACATGCCTTTGAAGAGTTAACCTGCAGACCCAGAACACCCACACAGCTGGAGTTCTACGAAAGGGTGCGTTTAAGCTATGGAGGAGTCCGAGGGCTCATAACAGGGGCAAGGCAGTTGGACCCTGGGGTCTTAGCTCTCAGGAGGGTGTGCTAGTTAGAGGACCTGAACTCTGAGAGTATACCTAGGGACCCCAACATAGGGGTAGTGCCTGGACTTGGTTCAAACTCCAGAGGCTTATGGGATCCAGTAGTTGGATCCCTTCACAGCAGTCTGGGCCAATGGCAGATATGGGGGTGCTTGATTGGATCTATGACTCCATATTTGTATGTAAATATATTACCGCTCTGATTTGGCACCTGATATTGCCATTTCACATGTTTGATACAGACAGAGCTCTTGAAATATTTATAACATGTATTATTTGCATGTATATCTATGAGAAACAAAGAGGGTATCAGTGTCACTGAAGTCCTCAAACCATGCTTAGAGGACTTCAGTAACTCAACCAGAGGTTAGGGATCTATTACAGGAGTGGGTGGGTGAGTTTCTGTATCCTGCAATGTGCAGGTAGTCAGACTAGATGATCATGATGGTCCCTTCTGACCATAAAATCTATGAGTTGCATAGCAATTATATGAAATATTTCATACATTTCACAAGACAACACGGTAAAACAATATTGAACAAGTTCCAATCCAAAAAAACAAGGAAATGAAATTCATTATGTCAAATGCTCTGAATATAGGTCATAAATGAGCACCTAATTAGTGTCTACCTTCTAAGCCTTCAGTGTCTAGTTACATAGTTAACATTTAACTCTGTATTCCATTACTTTTCAGGGTTTTTTCCTGAGGTGCATTATCATAATGTTTTCTTTGGTTAGCTGAATATCATTCCCAGCTGTTATTTGCACTTGAAATGTGTTAGCATCTTAATTAATCTTTTATTAAGTACATATGTTTCCATTTCCTGACCATGATTTCATTAATTGTTTATCCATAAACAAAGAAAGAAAATTCCTATTTTAAAAGTTGGTGATTTAGTTACAGCTCACAAAAGAGAGAGATAGTTATTAAAAATGATAGATTTTTTTCAGCTCAAACTTGTGTGTGTTGTGTTTAAAATTTCTGATGTGGTACTGAATGAGTGTGACATGTATTATAGTACAATTAACCAGTACTGATCTGACACATCCTATTATTGTACAATGCACATAATGACACGATAATTATTCTGATGATAGTGTCTGAGCAAGTTTCTCTCTCATGTTTGGTGACTCATTGTTTTTCAGATGGAGGCAAAGCTAGATGAAAACAAAGCAGTACCAAATACATGAATGAATAATATATTAAATAGAATTCAGCAAAGAAAGCTTCAGAAAAGGCAGCATAAAGGAAATCATAACTTATGTCACATGTTATGCACCAAGAATAGATGCCAGATTTTATTGCAAAATGAAAAGGAGTACTTGTGGCACCTTAGAGTCTAACCAGTTTATTTGAGCATAAGCTTTCGTGAGCTACAGATCACTTCATCGGATGCAGTTTGCATTATCATACCTGAACAATAAAATTCCTCTCTAAAAATTACTCTCTAATAGGAGGTAAATCTAGGTACACATATCGTATAGGGTACAGGTTTAATGCAGTTTTATTAGCAGAGATCCATCAGCCTGCCCCACAGTGTAATAACTCATGCATTAAATTCCAGTATGGTCTCAAAACTTAATGGTCTGACCTTGCTATTAGCAGGCCTGGGCTTGTTTAGTACGTTCAAACAGGTGAAAGATCTCTTGGGTTTTGTACATCCAAAATACAGCAATTCCTCCACATCATCCCCACAAGCCACTTTGACAAAGAGATAGCAAGTGCAATGAGCCATCAGTGCTAGCAAACTGACTGACTGTGAATAGAGGGTTATTGCATTTCCATCCCATTGCCCTAACAGAGATGAAAAGGTTCGCCACTGTTTTTGCAAAGCACTGACTGATGGAATTGTTCCATCTGACGAGCAGCCTGTTGAATCCTGACACTCAATGAAAAGTTCAAACTTTTCTGAGAGAAATTCTCAACTGCCAGGAATTTACAGATGAGACCAATGTGATCCAGTTTGCTTTGGGCTGCTTTTGAGGAAGCAGTTCTGAAAGAGGAGATTTATGCACTCTTTTCACAGAGTGGCATATCAGGGACTCTCAATTTGTCCTCCAGGATGAAATTATTTAGGTTGGATTTTATCATGAATATATATATTATTCCCTCTAGCTGCAGGTTCTTATCCTTTTTTTTATAGCCTAATTAATAGATTGGTATATTGATTGTTGTTTAGTCTATTAGACCACAGTGGTCAATAAAGATTCAGTCATCTGAGGACTACCTCATTGGGAATATTATTGTCAGTATCATTAGAACGAGAGACTCTAGGAGCATATGTGAAACAACTGCAATTTATTAACAAATCCATTAAGCAGATAAACAATCACACAAATACTGAAATACTACAGCGGCCAGAGAGTGCAAATGTTTAACCTTATGACTAGCATCACTAATGTATCTCATTTTGTGCTGCGGTCTCCAGAGTGTCAGTCATTATCTGTCTCATCATCTTCATCGTCACCGTCATCACCAGGGGTTGTCATCTTAGTGTCTCCCCATATGTCCCCCTCAGCACACAGGCCAGACAACATCTTTTATCCTATGTTATGCTTACACCTACTAAAGATCATATATATGCATAAAGGTTCCAGCCCATTTTTTCTTTTCCATACCTCCACACCCCATTAATTTAGGAGTACCCCATTTCTCATTGACTAATCCCTTAGTTTTGCTTATTCTCATTAACATCTATGGCAATGAGTTGCCATAGCAATTTGAAGTTATTACAGAATCCCGTGAAATGTTAGTGTTGGGCATCTGGCGCTGTTAACTGGCACATTGCACCATATTTTCCAGTCTATGGCTGCATAGTTTCCAGAACATCAGCACTTACCACATCTTTTACTGTAATCTTACACTTCATTGGTACAGGGTTATCTTTCAGTCAGCTAGTCATGCCAAACTGTTTCAGGCTTGAGGCCAGTTGGCAGGCATTACAGTATTAATTAATATTTCTATTTCACCTCTATATCCTAAATATACATAATATATTTTATTCTTGGCTATATTTGTCTTTAGTGTTTACAAATTTCTAAAGTCTGAGGAGTTATGTCATGTTAAAAACCAGGATTCATAGCTACTACACAGCATTACTTGCGCTATATTGATGACATCTTCATCATCTGGACCCATGGAAAAGAAGCCCTTGAGGAATTCCACCATGATTTCAACAATTTCCATCCCACCACCAACCTCAGCCTGGTCCAGTCCACACAAGAGATCCACTTCCTGGACACTACAGTGCTAATAAACAATGGTCACATAAACACCACCCTATACCGGAAACCTACTGACCGCTATTCCTACCTGCATGCCTCCAGCTTTCACCCTGACCACACCACACGATCCATCGTCTACAGCCAAGCTCTGCGATACAACCGCATTTGCTCCAACCCCTCAGACAGAGACAAACACCTACAAGATCTCTGTCAAGCTTTCTTACAACTACAATACCCACCTGCGGAAGTAAAGAAACAGATTGATAGAGCCAGAAGAGTTCCCAAAAGTTACCTACTACAGGACAGGCCTAACAAAGAAAATAACAGAACGCCACTAGCCGTCACCTTCAGCCCCCAACTAAAACCCCTCCAACGCATTATTAAGGATCTACAACCTATCCTAAAGGATGACCCAACACTCTCACAAATCTTGGGAGACAGGCCAGTCCTTGCCTACAGACAGCCCCGCAACCTGAAGCAAATACTCACCAACAACCACATACCACACAACAGAACCACTAACCCAGGAACTTATCCTTGCAACAAAGCCCGTTGCCAATTGTGCCCACATATCTATTCAGGGGACACCATCACAGGGCCTAATAACATCAGCCACACTATCAGAGGCTCGTTCACCTGCACATCCACCAATGTGATTTATGCCATCATGTGCCAGCAATGCCCCTCTGCCATGTACATTGGTCAAACTGGACAGTCTCTACGTAAAAGAATAAATGGACACAAATCAGATGTCAAGAATTATAACATTCATAAACCAGTCGGAGAACACTTCAATCTCTCTGGTCACGCAATCACAGACATGAAGGTCGCTATCTTAAAACAAAAAAACTTCAAATCCAGACTCCAGCGAGAAACTGCTGAATTGGAATTCATTTGCAAATTGGATACTATTAATTTAGGCTTAAATAGAGACTGGGAGTGGCTAAGTCATTATGCAAGGTAGCCTATTTCCTCTTGTTTTTTCCTACCCCCCCCCCCCCAGATGTTCTGGTTTAACTTGGATTTAAACTTGGAGAGTGGTCAGTTTGGATGAGCTATTACCAGCAGGAGAGTGAGTTTGTGTGTGTATGGGGGTGGGTTTTTGGAGGGGGGTGAGGGAGTGAGAGAACCTGGATTTGTGCAGGAAATGGCCTAACTTGATTATCATGCACATTGTGTAAAGAGTTGTCACTTTGGATGGGCTATCACCAGCAGGAGAGTGAATTTGTGTGGGGGGGTGGAGGGTGAGAAAACCTGGATTTGTGCTGGAAATGGCCTAACCTGATGATTCCTTTAGATAAGCTATTACCAGCAGGACAGTGGGGTGGGAGGAGGTATTGTTTCATATTCTCTGTGTATATATAAAGTCTGCTGCAGTTTCCACGATATGCATCTGATGAAGTGAGCTGTAGCTCATGAAAGCTCATGCTCAAATAAATTGGTTAGTCTCTAAGGTGCCACAAGTACTCCTTTTCTTTTATTTAAATCCTTGTTTTTCTCAAAACTTATATTTTGGCCCCAAATTATTTTAAAGAACTGCTTTAAAAGAATTATTTTAACAAACAAAAAGATTGTGATTGCCAAACAAACATCCTTATCACTTCTTGGATTTGGCATCACGTCATCTGATAAATGGGCCTGACAGACAAATGGCTGTGGGGCTGCTATACACCAAGCAACAGTGGTGCATTGCACAAAATGATCTTTTGGCAAATGCACATTAGCATTTTGGAAGTCACTGCTAGCTAATATGTGAGCCTGAAAGGGAGTGACTGTCCTAAGACGGGCAGCATGCAGCTTGCCTGTGCTACTGAGCTGTAAATGATTGAGAAGTTGGCTTCTATAGTGGTTTGCCCCAGGTAGATATGTGTCTGCAAAATGTGTGTAATTACTGTAGCTCTTCTAGACAATTTGGGCATATTGCAAAGACCCTGCTTTTGTAGATCGTGCTAAAAACATTTCAAGTCTCAGCACAGCTCACTGATTTCCTGAAAAACAAAAAAAACAGAAATAGCTTTGTACTTATTGGCATTTATGATGCTGACGATTTGGAAATCGTGTCTTTCACTTCATGAATAAGCAATGTAGGAGGGATGGGTACATGTGGTCAGCACTGCTGAATTCAAAACAAATGGAATTGATTAACTCTTTTGGGGGCTCAGGGTATAGCACACAAGTAATGAAGAGGCAGTAGGAGGGGGGTCTATGAAGTACATTATATATTGCTGACTTCTTCATTTTAATTTTTTGCCTTGACGCTTAGAAATATTGCTCATGCCAAGGGCCTGAGTGGGCCTTTGGGGAGAATTGTACTGAGGAGAAAAAGCTTTTTGTCAGGTAGGGACTATTGCCTGTGGGGAGACATGAGACGACTACACTTTGCCCCGTAGTCTCTCCCCTCAACACCTTTCTTTTTGGATGTTATTGTTGTGTAAGGTATTGAAAACAATTTACCACCTTAGACACAAGGAAGTAAGGGCCCACCAATTCCAGCCACTCATAAAAATCACAGATAACAAACAAGAATTAGAACAAAACTAATTAGTGGGCAGTTTACCATTAATTTTAATAGGTATCTGCAGTGCTGTATTCATAGCACCAAGGGGTGCCATTTGAGAGTATAAATATTAGCATTATGTAACAAGCCTTTCCCTCTTTACATGACCTACAATGGTGATATCTATTGAGTACTGCTAGTATTTTCAGGTTCCAAGGAAAATGTACAGCAAAAAATCCCCAATCTACTTCTCTGAGGTAAGAGTGCCCAGTTCTCCATTTATTATAAGAGCATAGAACAAGGGGAAAACAACTCAGATGATGGTTCCTCCTTCGGGCATTACCCTTTGGCTTGAAATATTAATCTGTCTGCTGCTGACTAAACCCTGAAGTCCTTTATTCATTTGTTATTCAGGCAAAATCCCATGTTGAATTATAAAGATTTGGAAGTAATATGCCGTGCAGGTATTGTGAATGTCAATTCAGGGCCCAAAGAATTCAGGAACATCTAGGGTAAGGAAAAGGCAGTGAATAAAAATAAAATTACAAAAGGCAGGTGCAATGGAAGATTGTGTAAATGGTAGGAATTTCTATCTGGGAGGGGGGTGAGAGCCGCTAAATACAACAAAAATGTGTTTGGAGACAAATGTGAACCACAGTACCTGAGGAAAACAGCTATGTTAGCTCAGATATCCTCTAGGGAGCAGACATGACAACCCTCCGCAAAAAAACATAGAAATTGGGCTTATTTTTGGCTTAATTGGCTTGTGAGTTGCTTGTTGGCTAGTTTTTAGCATGTAGCTTGTTGCTTCTTTTTTTTGATTGGCTCATGGCAAGCAGGGTCAAGGGGGGCAAGGGGCAAGTGGGAGAGAGAGTCAGGGTGCACAGCGGACCCACCACAGTCCCAGGCTGCATGCCAGGGGGATCTATTCACATAGAGTGTTGGTTGGGGTTCTTAAGGATTGGCTAGTTTTGGCCTTGTTTTAAAATGGGATTAGCTTGATTTTTAGCTTATTGCAAAAGTCGGGGTGCTTATTTAGTTCATGAAAGTTGGTAACTGTGCTAGGGAGGTGTGGTTGATTGTGACATGTTTTTGTGGCTCTTGTTTTTCTAATGGCAAATTTATATTGATGTGAGTTACTTAGAAAAAGCATAGGTTTCTGCCACAGACAGTCTGGAAATGAAGACTGCTGGAAGAAAGGCAAGATCAGAAAGGAGAGACACTTTTCTTTCTTTCATTTTAATGTTTTAAAGGAACATTTTAATGTTTTAAAGGGAGGAAATAGCTAGGAAGAGGAAGAGACATGGTACAAGAGAGAAATTCATGATTTCTAGAAGTCAAATTAAAAGCGTCCCGCCCCCAACTTTGAAAATGAAACTCAATGAAATGGAGAGTCATCACTGGCACTTACTGAGACCTCATTCCTATATTCAGATCCATGCAGGCAGAATCCTGCGCCTGCATGGAGCTGCACTGATGGGCTGGGATTCCAACATGAATTAGGCATGCTGTTAAGCACGTTACTCCAGCACCCCCATCTCTTTGACTCATAGACTCATAAACTTCAAAGCAAGAAGGAACACTGCAGGCCACAGAACCTCACCTACCTACGCCTGTAATAGATCCATAAACTCTGGCTGAGTTACTGAAGTCCTCAAATCATGATTTAAACACTTCATGTTACAGAGAATCGACCATTTATTTTAGTTTAAACTTGCAAGTGTTCTATGCCCCATGCTACACAGGGAAAGCAAAAAACCCCAGGGTCTCTGCCAATGTGATCTGGGGTAAAATTCCTTTCTTTGACCCCAAATATGGCAATCAGTTGGACCCTGAGCATGTTGGCAAGATCCAACAGCCAGACACCTGGAAAATAATTCTCTGTAGTATCTCAGAGCTGTCCCCATGTAGTATCACCAGCCGTTGGGGATATTTGCAGCTAGCGGTCATAGATCATCTACATGCCATTGTAGCCAGTCTTATCATACCATCCCCTCCATAAACTTGTCAAGCTCTGCCTTGAAGCCAGTAGATTTTTACCCAACTGCTCCCCCTTGGAAGGTTGTTCCAGAACTGCACTTCTCTGATGGTTAGAAACCTTCATCTAATTTCAAATCTAAACTTGTATATGGCCAGTTTATATCCATCTGTTCTAGTGTCAACATTGGCGCTTACTGTAGATAACTCCTCTTCCTCTCTCTTCTTCCTGCTATTTATCCCTCTGAAGCATTTAGACAATCATATCACCACTCAGCCTTCATTTGGTTAGGCCAAACAAGCCAAGTTCTTTGAGTCTTGTCTCATAAGGTAGGTTTTCCATTCCTCTGATCATCCTAGTAGCCCTTCTCTACCTGTTCCCCTTTGAATTCATCTTTCTTAAACATGGGAAACCAGAGTTGCACGCAGTATTCCAGATGAGGTCTCACTGGTGCCTTGTATAATGGTACTAATACTTCCCTATTTCTACTAGAAATTCCTCACCTGATGCATCCTAGGATTGAAATAGCCTTTTCCACGGTCGCATCACATTGGTGGCCCATAGTCATCCTGTGATCAGCTAATACATCCAAGTCTGTTTCCTCCTCTGTCTCTTCCAACTGATAAGTCTCCAGCTTATAGTAAAAATTCTTGTTGTTAGTCCTTACGTGCATGACCTTCCACTTTTCACTATGAAATTTCACCCCATTTCTATTACTCCAGTTTTCAAGGTAGTCCAGGTCTCCTTATATGATATTCCAGTCCTCCTCTGTACTGGCAGTACCTCTCAACTTTGTGTCATCCACAAATTTTACTAACACACTCCCACTTTTTGTGCCAAGGGCATTAATAACAATGTTAAATAAGATTGGTCCCAACACCAATCCCTGAGGAACTCCTTCAAGCCTGACAGTTCACATTTCAGCATGACCTCTTGTGGTCTTCCCTTTAACCAGTTCCTTATCAACCTTTCAGTTCTCATATTAATCCCCATCTTCTCCAATTTAACCAATAATTTCCTATGTGGAACTGTATCAAATGTGTTACTGAAATTCAGGTAGATTAGAGCTACCGCATTTCCTTTGTCTAAAAAATCAGTTATCTTCTCAAACAAAGAGATCTGGTTGGTCTGGCACAATTTACATTTTGTAAAACCATATTGTATTTTATTCCAATTACCATTCACCTCTAAATCCTTCACTACTTTCTCTTTCAAAATTTGTTCTAACACTTGGCATACAATTGAGGCCCGTAGTTTCCTGGATCACTTCTTTTCCCTTTCTTAAAAATAGGTACTGTTATTAGAAGTTCTCCAGTCATAGGGCATGACCTCTGAGTTTACAGATTCATTAAAAATCCGTGCTATTGGGTTTGCAATTTCATATGCCAGTTACTTTAATATTCTTGGATGGAGATTATCCAGGCCCCCCGATTTAGTCCCATTAAGCTGTTTGAGTTTGACTTCCACTTCAGATGTGATCATTTCTGTGTCTATTCCATTAGCCATCCTGCCACTATCCCTAAACTTCTCATTATCTTTATTAAAAACTGAGGCAAAGTATTCATTTAGGTGTTGGGATGTGCCTAGATTATCTTTAATCTCCACCCCATCCACAGTGCTTAGTGATCCCACTTCTTTCCTTGTTTTCTTTTATTTATATGGCTACAGAACCTTTACTATTGGTTTTAATTCCCTTTGCAAGGTCAAACTCTGCTTGACTTTTGGTAGTTCTCACTTGTTCCCTATATGGTCTGATCTTCAGGATGTACTGTTCCTTTCTGATCCATCCCATCTTCCATTCCTTGTAAACTTTCTGCTTTCTCTTAATAACCTGTTTGAGATGCTTGCTCATCCAGTCTGATTTGTAACCCTTCCCCAAACTTTTTTTTCTCCTTGCTTGAAATGAAGGTTCAGATAGTTTCTGCAACTTTGGCTTAAAGTAATTGCAAGCTTCTTCCACATTCAGATCTTTGAGTTGTTCAGTCCAATCCACTTCCTTAACTCTTCTTCAACACTTAGCTGAATGGTTGGCCATAATGATCATTCACCATTTGGTCTGTTCCTGTGTGGCCACAAGAGGTTGATGAGGTAAGAGTCCAACACTGGAAGAGATTTGATGCATCCATGTAATAGGGGGTCTGCCTTTGGGCCGCCCCCACCCCTCAGTTGGTGGAATTTTATCCCAGATGTTACAGGCCACTTGCAGAATGGCATTCAATGGAACGTCTTTTGGCATTCTTGTGACATGTCGGAAGAGTGTAAAATGCTGTCTGCAGACAATGGCCAGAGTAGTCTATAGACCAGAGTAACCGTAAACATCTGCATAGCAAGTGGAAGTCGTTCCACTTTATGCCCAATATACAACATTGGCCTTTTTTTGTGGAAAGCCTCTAGCTTTGCCCAGTCTGAGCAGCATAGCATCCATGTTTCACAACTGTACAGCAGTAAGGAGATAATACAGCTCAAATAGATCCTGAACTTGGTTGTCACGCCAAGATGATGTTGATTTCATATTCATTGTAAATGACCGATGGCAGACACTGTGATGACAATCCAGTGGAGAACCTCCATGTGAGAACTGGAGGAACTGGTGACTATGGAACCCAAATGGCAAAAGCTGGACACTGTTTCAGTAGTTTAATTATTCAAAGAGGGGTCGTGTGTGGACCTAATCCTAGATTTTGCAGTTTTGTCTTTACCCATGAAATATGGAGGCCAACCTTAGCTGATTCCTCCTCCATTTGCTGGAGTGCCTTGTGAAACCTGTCAGAACTCTGTACTAGAAGAACATCATCATCTGCATAGTCAAGGTCTGAGAGCTAGAGATCACCAATCTTAATGCTTTTGAAATTCATTGCCTGACTTCCTTAACTAATTCCCTTATTTTTTTTTTTTAGTTTGCCCTTTTGAAATCAAGGACCCTAGCTGCAGATCTAGTTTTGTTTATCCTTCCATTTAGTTTAAACTGAAGTAGCTCATGATCACTCGAACCAAGAATGTCCCCTACAACCAGTTCTTCTATGAGCTCCTCAATACTCACCAATACCAAATCTAAAATGGCATCATCTCTTGTTGGTTTGGTGAAGAAATCTGTAGGCTATCACATCCAGGAAAATCTGGGCCCTCCCATTATTAATAGTACTTGTCCTCCAAACCTTATCTGGAAAATTAAAGTCTCCCATAATCACAAAATCCCCAGTAGTATTTATTTAATTAAAATTAAAGAGGTCTCTATCCATAACCAAACTGGATCCTTGGGTCTGTAGCATACCACAAGCACTATCCCAGGGGAACTTCTGGTAGCTTTCTTCCTCAAAGTGATTTTGACCGAAACAGACTCTGTTTTATGCACTCCATCATGGTCAACTTCTTTACTGTCTACCTCAACATTAACATACAATGCTACTCCACCACCTTTACATTTATTTCTGTGTTTCCTGAACAGCCCATACCCTTCAATCCCTGTACTCCAGTCATGAATACCATTCCACCATGTTTCTGTTATCCCAGTAATATCTGATTCACTTCCTGCACCAGTAGTTCTAGTTCCTCCATTTTGTTATCCAGGATCTTGGCATTGGTGTACAAACGTCTTAGTTGCTTCTGCTTGTCTCACCTTCATTCTCCTCCTTTAAGGACAGGTAGAATCCCACTGAAGATCACCTGAGCCCCCGTTTCTTTAAACATCTTTCCCAGCCTGGCATAGTCTTCCTTGATGCATCCCAGCAAGAATCTAGAAGTATCATTTGTTCCCAGGTGAAGGACAATCAGTGTATTCTTTCTTGCTCCCATTCGGAGCCTCTTCAACCTTAGTTCTACATGTCGTGTCTTAGTTCCCTGCAGATAGCACACCCTTCTGTTCTCCAGATCAGCTCGGGTGACAGGTCTGTCTGTTCTTCTTAGTAGGCAGTCAGCAGTCACGTAGACCTGCCTCTTACTGGTATGGTGTGATTCACCAGACTTCTTCTGGTTCTTTCTGGCTGCAAGTCCTCTTGTCTTTTGTTCTCCTTTGCAATTGTCTGTGAGTCATCCTCTAACCTACCGGGGCTCTGAACTCTGGGTATCTCCACTGATTCCTCCCGTCTTCTTGAAGGACTACCCACTCTTCTCTTCTTCCTTACCCTTCCACCTTCTGTTACTGCTTGCTGAACCCCTTCTTCATTTTCCAGTGCTGCAAACCTGTTCCTGAGCTCTATTTCACCTTCACTAGCCAGTCTTTTCCTCTGCCTGTCTCTCAAAGTCACGTGCTTCCATTAGCCATTTTCCTAACCCAGCAGTCAACCCTCGAAGTTCTCCAGTCCAGTTTGCATCTGTGAGTCTTTAGTTTTCCCTTCAGCCTCCTCTTGCCTTCCCTACATCATCTGCTCAAATACCATTTGAAACTCAACCATAGTTTCTGCCTGCATCTCCAAACCTTGGATCTTCTCTTCCATCACCTCTATCAGGCAGCACTACAAACAAAGCTCTTTTTATTTGTTAGCAAAAAAATCCATTGTTTGGAAATTTTATATTCTCCATACTATATATTATAATAAAATTCCCCCCTCAGTTTTCAGTATTTTTTTCCAAGATGGTGGGCCTGCTCCCTCCGTTAGCATATCAAAACTCACCTCCCAAACCAGCACACTGTCCTATAGCCCTCTATTCAGTCTTCCCCTCCCTCCAGCTCGCTCTTCTTCCCCAACTTCCTCTTCATGCATGTGCATCCTGTAGGTCCAAGGATCTAATAATAAAACTTTGTAGGAGCACATCTAAAGCAAAATCTGAATGATAACATATGTATTAAACTGGTCTCAGGAGACAGTAGAAGCCAAATAATTTGCCAATTGGACATGCTGGCCTTTGTTAAAATAAAATTATCATACAAGATGAGGAATATGGCATTCTTTTCTTTTGGTGCTAACTTTTCAGAAGTCTGAAATAAAATGCATAGGAAAAATGATAGGTGAACAACAATATCTCTGGCAAAGTCTGTGGCATCTCCAAACACCTCAGTATCTTTTTATTTTTATTTCTTCACAGTAACAATAAATCAGTTAAAAACAAACCAAAGTGAAGATGTAGGAGACACTCAAAAATGTACGATTCAGCATATGAAAAATACTAAAAACTTTTCTATAAAAATAAGCTTGTTATGGCTTATGGTACAAAGACCATTATAGAAGAGCCTTGTTTTGGTGGCTTAAAGGTAAGTGATTTCCTTTGTCAGTCAAGAAACCTCAGTTTCAAATCCTGAATTCATCTTCATTGGAACTAAAGCTTATTTTGTCTGTGTCTTGGGAGCACTTTGGAGATGATTCTCAACTAGGAGGTGCAGAGACATGAGAAATGGAAAAATATTTAGTTTAAAAATCCTCTCAAAATAAGATTTGGTTTAGGCCCTTAGCAGAAGGTCCACGTTGGTTCTTATTTCATCCAAACTGATTTGGCTATCCTTAGTTTGCAGATTTGACCATTATTGGGTGTTCTGTTTGGGGTGGAGACAGATACCACCAAGTTTAGCTATTTCCCCATTTTTTAATTTTGAGGTATTTTGGAGAAGAGAGAACTCTGATACTATGGGGCTCTTTAACTTAGCAGACACACATATCCATTAGCTAGAAGCTGAAGTCAGCAAAGTTAATTGGAAATAAGGTGCACATTTTAACAATGAGGGTAATCCACCATTGGATCATATCACCCAGGGATGTGATAAATAAGTTGCTGACCTAGAAGCAGAAAAAAATGGGTGAAATCTATGGCCTCTGTTATGCAGGAGGTCAGACTAGGTTATCACAATGGTTCCTTCTGACCTTAAAAGCTATGAATCTGAGTCTTCTCTGAGGGAAGAGGTTAGGGTTGTGATTTAGGTCAAGGGCATGTTTTCCTTGGAAGAGTTTTGGGGGGTACTTTTTATTATTGTTCTTACTATGGTTGTAAGCAAAGCAATACTATAGACTTGGCAATGTGGAGTTCCATGTTTAGCAGCTCAACCTACGATCTGAGAGTTAAGCTGGAGTTCTTTTGTGCTTGTGCATCAGTCACCAGTAACTGGGTCAGCTGAGGAATATTACAGGTGTACTCAAAGTGTAGTACGTCCTTAAACTGAGCTAGTGTAGGAGTAAAGACCAGGCTCCATTTGGTGATTCCCATCTGGAGCTTTAACTTGTCTTCACTGCAATAGTTAACAGTGGAGTAACCCGAGCTAGCCTAGCTCAAGTGAAAATGGTCACACTTCAAAACAGTGCTCAAGTTATACAGAGTTGATTTATTTAGCAGCACAGAGTAACTGTGCTAACTGGAGCTGTAATCTGTATCTGATCCCTGCTGCATTGCTAGCTCAAACATCAATAGCACATGAGCTTCTATCCATAACCCCTGTTGAGCCAGCTAGCTTGAGTTTAAAGCACCACTTAACCTGAACTAGAGATTTGTGTGTGGATGGGAGTCAAGTTAGGGGCAACATTTGAGATATAGCTCAAGCTAACACTTTGGTAAATATAAACCATTAGTTCTTATAAAGATGTCCTTTGAGCTTCTCCATGATATTCCCCTTGATATTTTATCCTTCAAATCCTTCATCTTGATTGCTACTTTGCCCTGCCAACTAGGAGAGCTTGCCACCTTCTTTTGTCATGTCTCCTAAGTCCTCACTTGGATGAAGTTGTTTTGTTAGTTGATCCCATTACATTAATTTTCTGATGGTCTTCATTCTGTGCATTTACTACTCATCTCTTCTAAATACTTATAACGTCTATTACTCATTCATTAACCTTTTATATATTGATTGCTTCAAAAATTACAAATTTAAAACGACTGAAACTAAATAGGTTATCTTCATTCTTGGTATGACTCAGCTGGAAGCAATGAAGTTACACCAGAGATGGATTTGGCCCAATATCTTTAGTTGCTCCTTTAAGTAAAATAAACAATTTTGAAAGTCCTCTACCTACACACATTATTGGAATGACATGTCATGCCAGCTGTAGCTGCTATTAAATGGTACCCTTTTAAAAGCACCAAACTTTATCATTTTAATAGTTCTTTACTTTTTAAGTCATCTGAGAAGTCTCGGCTTTATGTAGATTAACTGGAATTTTCAAACTTGAACATGGGAAATCTAAAAAAAATAATGTCATTTTGTTATGTTGAATTATACATTTTTTCTGTATCTCAGACTTCTGGAAATTTTGTTTTACAGTAAAATATATCTTTTACAATGAATAAATAAATCTGAATATCTAAGAGCCTAGTTTAGCTCTTGTTCAAGTCAGTATGAGTTTTGCCATTCATTTCATGGGGAGCAGACATGGACCCTAAAACTTAGTCTGCTCCTGCACTCCAATGCTCTTTGGATGTTTTCCCTAATTATGACATTCAGGATCAAGCTCTCCCTGTATTTGCAATTAAAAACACTGAACATTTTCTAAGTATAAAATGTTAAGTGGTTAGGACCAAATTTTCAGAAGAGCTCAGGGACAGCTTTCAAGTGCCTTGCACCCACAACTGGTGCAGATTTTCCAAAGTTCTCAGTTCCCAAGCTTAAAGTTTAACATGGGGAATAGTATCTGTTTCCTTCAGTTCCCTGCGCCTGTGTCTCAACTCTCTCTGCTTTTTATTCCCAAAGATCTCTGCATTTTATGACTAGGTGACATACCAGTCCCAGTCATCTCCACCCAGTCCATGCCCCTCCACATCCATTACTTCATTCACTATGTTCACACCTCCACATACCTATACAGAGTCAACTTATATTTGGCAATATTTTAAACCTACCAGAGGCTGCCTGTAAGACCGCGCAGGGATAGAATCTGGAATTGTGGGGGTGGTAGGCTGCTGACACCTTTGCATTGCCACTAGAGGCTCAGGCTGGTTAGGACCCTGTGAAGCTAGGCTTAGCAGGAAGTATCACCCCATAGGGCCTGACTGGCAGTTCCTCTGTCACAGCCCACTGATTGGCTGATACTCGTTTATAAATCAGGAAGCCGTAATGAGGAGGTATCTGAGCAACAACACAGACTCTTTGCCTGCTTCTGCTCCAGATCCTGCTAACTCTGACTCTAGCTTCTGACCCTGGTTTGTCCTTGACCTTGTTCTCTGATTGCTGTCTGTAACCTGGGGCCTGACTCTGATCTCCTGGCATCTGACCTGGCTTGACTCCCGACTCCTGCTCTGACTCCTAGGTCAGACCACCCATATCCTAGTTGTGACACTGTCAAGACTAAATAAAAGAATGCATAAATAAGCCATCCACTGCTTTTTAGTTTTAAGACAGTTCAACCAAGGGCAAATGAATGGACCTTAACCTTCAAAGTTTGTATCACACTGTCATAAATATAAAGGGAAGGGTAAACCCCTTTGAAATCCCTCCTGGCCAGGGGAAAGCTCCTCTCACCTGTAAAGGGTTAAGAAGCTAAAGGTAACCTCGCTGGCACCTGACCAAAATGACCAATGAGGAGACAAGATACTTTCAAAAGCTGGGAGGAGGGAGAGAAACAAAGGGTCTGTGTGTCTGTATGCTGGTCTTTGCTGGGGATAGACCAGGAATGGAGTCTTAAAACTTTTAGTAAGTAATCTAGCTAGGTAGGTGTTAGATTATGATTTCTTTAAATGGCTGAGAAAAGAATTGTGCTGAATAGAATAACTATTTCTGTCTGTGTATCTTTTTTGTAACTTAAGGTTTTGCCTAGAGGGGTTCTCTATGTTTTTGAATCTAATTACCCTGTAAGATATCTACCATCCTGATTTTGCAGGGGGGATTTCTTTATTTCTATTTACTTCTATTTTTATTAAAAGTCTTCTTGTAAGAAAACTGAATGCTTTTTCATTGTTCTCAGATCCAAGGGTTTGGGTCTGTGGTCACCTATGCAAATTGGTGAGGCTTTTTATCCAACATTTCCCAGGAAAGGGGGGGTGCAAGTGTTGGGAGGATTATTCATTGTTCTTAAGATCCAAGGGTCTGGGTCTGTAATCACCTAGGCAAATTGGTGAGGCTTTTTACCAAACCTTGTCCAGGAAGTGGGGTGCAAGGTTTTGGGAAGTATTTTGGGGGGAAGGACGCGTCCAAACAGCTCTTCCCCAGTAACCAGTATTAGTTTGGTGGTGGTAGCGGCCAGTCCAAGGACAACGGGTGGAATATTTTGTACCTTGGGGAAGTTTTGACCTAAGCTGGTAAAGATAAGCTTAGGAGGTTTTTCATGCAGGTCCCCACATCTGTACCCTAGAGTTCAGAGTGGGGGAGGAACCTTGACACACACAGTTCCCCGGTTTCTTATTTTCTCCTTGCAAGCACTTTCGCTTTGCCCTTCAGGGCCTCTCTTTTAGTATTCCATTGGCTCATATTTAATATTGTTGGTCTAATGAGCACCCAGTGATGTTCCATACTATTTGTGAACAGGTTAACAAGTTGATTTTCATTATATATGGGACTTTCAAAGGGGCCTATGGTAGCCAATCTCCCGGGGCAAATCACAGCCATCTATCTTTTCAGTATTTCCACTAGTACCCCAGCCTCACATGAAAAAAACTAAACAGCAAAGCCAGAAGAAAAGATGTAGAATTACTGGGTCAAGGCTGTAGATTAGAGCTGGGCAAATAACGGATTATTTTTTTCATTTTGCTGGCAAAAAAAATCAGCTCAACCCAAAATTTATTTATTTTTAATTTTTAACAAATCAGAAAAGTCAGAAAAGTAGTTTCATTCAGATTTGGAGCATTTAAAACCATTTTAAATAAAAGCAAATGAAATAAAGGGCTAGATGATAATGATTGTGTCCCTCTCACAGACCTAATAGCCCAGTGGTTGGGGCATTCACCTGGGAGGAGTTCCAATCCTTGCTCCAATGACTGTTTAATTATTTGTACCAAGTGGAACAGCTCCAACAGGAAAGATTGACAGCCCCACCCCAAAACTGCCTGGAGGTTAGGGCATTCACCTAGGAGGGGGAAATTTAGGATCAAGTTCCTGCTCCAGAGTGGGGTCTCTCACATTGCAGCTGCGTGCCCTAAGCGCAGTTCTCTCATGTATTAGGGGGAGCAGAACTTTGACCTCTACTGGTTTTGTGAATGGCACTTAAGTTCCCTTATGATTCTAGCCCCCCCTCTCCACCCTCCCCAAAAAAATCAATTTGTGGGATGAATTATTTGGTGAATGTGTTCTGAATCTGTGAAAAGTTCCAGTCAACTCAAAACTGCATTTTTCAGAAAATAAATTATTCATCTGAAAAATGTTGCCCAGTTTTACAGCAGGTACACTGAAAAAATGTCATGAGTGAACTTCAGGCAAAATTTCAAAGCACAGTTGTTTTACATTGGTGAAGAGCAAGAACAGCATAAAATGGCTCTGATCCCTGGATCTGGCCAGGAGAGACCTTCCCCTGTTCAGGGGCTGAAGAGGAAGAGGATAGGGAATCTTCTGAGGGCCTGCATACAAACCCCTAGGGGCGGGGCTGGGTTGAGCCAGAAGTGGTGAGGCCACAGAACTAGCAGATGTGCTCATAGGCAGCTGGGTTTAGGGCATAATTTAGTCCTTCCAGCAAACCTAAATTAAGCCCCGGGCAAATTTGGACCCTGGAGCAGCCTGGCAGTGAAGGGGTGAAAAGACAGCTTAAAGCCTTCGGTCTTATTCACCCTTCTTCCCCCCAGTTCTCTCTTGCACCGATTAGAGGCCAATAACTCCTTTTCTGATTTATTTCAGAAAATACTCTACCCTGGGATAAGATGATACATTCAACATTCCAGGAAGATCTTTTCCTTAAAGGGTAAATTAGAAGGCGCTTAACTGTGAAATTTTTAAGAGATATACAGACTTTGACAGGATTCTGATGTTCATTGTTGCAGTTTCCCATGCTTCTAAATTCACGTTTGTATTTTCCATGGACACTAAAAATAATCCCTCTCTTTCAATTGTAATGGTAATTCTTTGTTCCAAAATTGGTAGTAAGCAAAGTAAAGAAACAAGCTATTACTGCTTTTCTGTCTACTTTCACTTCTTTTAAATGTCTGCTATAATTCAGGGTTTTTTCTCTCCTTCTATTCTTTTAGCAAAGCCGTCTACAAGGTCATGTTCTCGGGATCAAGGTAGCATGATCTACTTTTATTTCAAAAGTAAAGTAACTTAAAGCAGTATCTGCAGCTTGCAGTGCCTGTCAAAGTCACAGCTTTTTTCATAGTACTTTAC
Organism: Eretmochelys imbricata; assembly: GCF_965152235.1. Lineage (NCBI taxonomy): Eukaryota > Metazoa > Chordata > Testudines > Cheloniidae > Eretmochelys > Eretmochelys imbricata. The sequence goes on from NC_135574.1 coordinate 25,124,330, forward strand.
AACACGCTTTTTGTGTTTGAGCAAGTAGATTAGAGGTAACATTTCCAAAAATGCCTGTGCAGTTTAGGAACTGTTGGGAGTCTAATTTGGGAAACAGTTACAAGTTCACCCAATTTAAGCTTAATTACTTTTGCCTTTATTTATACAATTTTAGACTGAATTATTGTTACTGAAATTGTTTGACCACATATTTCTGCCAGACGTTAAACAGAGAAGATGGAATTGGTAGGGGGCCCAACTTAATGCATTTCAGGGCACTGGGAAGATTTTTTTTATAATTTTATGATGGTCATTGCTGACTTTGATCTTTGATTTAGTCTTTTAGTCCCATTTTTTTAGTTTATTTGATTTTTTTTTCCAGTTTGGGCCTTGTTTATTTGAGGGGTTTTATACATTTTATAATTCTCTTATTACATTTTTTTTACCTTTAAACATGTTAAGCATTTGTTTTAGGTAACCTGTACAATATGTATACACAAGCTTTAATTTACACAACTTTTGCTGCTTATGTCATTCTCTTTCTGTATCATCCTGCTTCTGGGTTTTCCCAGGAAAAGGGACTTCTTGTCTTTACAGGTTTGTGTATTTTTTACTTAAATTTTCCAGCACCACCTACCTTTGTCCTTTCAGCAATAGCATCATTTTAAGCACACCCACAATTCAAGGAGAATTGGCAAAACCACACTCATGGCAGCGTGACTTTGGCCTGAGTTTTACCTCACTACCCATAATTACAATTAAAATATATCTAATACAGCTCTTAACCTTATCATTTAGCAATTCTTCATTTCAGTATTATAAGTCAGCGTATGTATATCATCCTAACTAATTTTTATTTGGATGGAGTGGGGGCAAGGGGAGTTATGGAAAATTTGATGACCCTTTTATGTCAACATTTCTTATCTTTTTCTCAGGGGACTTTTCCATAAAAGTCCGATATCATGTCTGCATATTGTTACAAACAAAAACATGCTAGCAATTTTCCATGTGTTGTATTTTGAGGAGTGTCTTGATTTTAGGACTTTAATAATCAGTGTACCCCAACAGAATTCAAATCCCATTGACTTTCAATGAGATTTGGTTCCTAAGTACCTAAATCACATTAGAAAATGGGACTCAGGGCTTGATCTATTCCCATTTCAAAGAAGGGTAGGTCAGTACACACATGTGCCGTAGTAGGGTCTATATGGACAGTTATTATGTGGCATGCTAGTACAAGGTTACCCTCCAGCTTGCCATACATTAACTGTTTGTACCCACAAACCCTTAATCTCTGAAATCACTTAGGTACTTTTGAATATGTTACCCATTACATTACATCTATATTACAAGTTGCACTGGTTTACCAAAAAATGCATGTAGATGAACTGGTACAACTTTGTGTATGGACACTCATATCTCTTTAAATATGGAATATAGTGGTTTAGTGTTGTGAGTGCAAGATGATATACAACAGATTTAAACGGATATTAGTGTCCACACAGTGTTTTGAATTGGGTTAACAACATTGTTTTTTAACCAATTTAAGTTAAACTGGTGCAATGTGTTTATTTAGACAAGCCCTTTATTTAACTTGATTTTGTTAAGCTAGTGCACTCCCCTGTGTATGCATTCTTAAAACAATTTAAATGTGGTTTATTTCACTTTGATTTAAATTAATTCTGAATTAAGGGGTGATCTTGAAAGGCACAAAGGCATCTATCTCCTGTTGGAAAGGAATGGGAGTAAGGCACGAAACTCCCACTTGGGTCTTTAAAAATCTTCTTCATAAACTAAATAGACACAAATTATGCTTAAACTGATGCCAATGTCCATACAGGGGATTTCACTGGTTTAATGGAATTTATTTTAAAAGGATATTGGTTATACTGATGCAACTTGTAATATAAACCAAGAAAATTTCTGAATCTGGTGACCTTCAGGGCACATTGAAATGTCTGTCTATGCACTCAGGCTTTTACCACTTTAATTAGAGCTGGTACTTATGAGTGAGGTGGGATGAAGCATAATCAAGCTATTTCATGTACAGTGATAGCTATACAAATATAGCTTTATTTAAAGCTCCACCCACTGCAGAACAGCTTGTCAGTTATATTCGATTATAATGCGCTTCAATGACAAACAGAACATTTGAATATGCCTGGGGCATGTCACACACTAAAATGTGTTTCCATCATAAACCTTTTGTAAAAGTATTTATTTTGGGAACAAAATGTAACAATTACCTTAAATCTTCAAAGGAGATGAATTCTTTTTTAAATTCTGAAATTATAAATGTGGCAGCTGCTCAATAACTGTCACATCCTTCCACTAATGTATTAGGATTAAAATGTCCATGTTTTGTAAATAATTACCTATTTCCATGAAAGCAGCATACATTTTCTTAATGTGAAATAGAGAGCAAGCTTCAGTTTGCAGAGTCACTTCAGATCATGTCACATTAATTGACTCATTATAATCTGATGTACTCTGTCATACTGTATACACTTTGTTGAGCTACTGTACATTTTTAAAATGCTATTTGCTATCCTCTTATTTAAATCAGGAAATATTCTCCTTTCGCTGCCAATAAAGGTTGACACTTTAACAGATTATTCAGATGAATCATGGGGACTCTCTGCTTCTCTACTGAGCTGCTGCAGAATTCCCTTCCAGGAATTATTGTTCAAAAGGCAAAAATCATATGTTATAGTGCAGAACTTCGTTGTTATGTTAGCTCCCCATTTCAGCAAGGTACTTAAGAACATACGTAGCTTTAAACATGTGATAGGTCCTATTGACTTCAATGTACCTGCTCAAATGGACCATTATTCTTAGTTCTTTGCAGCTCTTACGTGTCTCTGAACACTTCCTCCTCTTTTTTAAGTGAACATTAGAAAATATTTTCTTTGATCATTAAGTTATGTCAAGGTTCTTGTCATTAAAACAAATGTGAGTGTATGCACTGAGTTTCTTTTAGAATTTGAAATGATTCTCATAACGATAACTCTGTAAAAGATTTGGGGGGTATGGCAGATAATCAGCTGAACATGAGCTTCCAGCTGGATGCTCTGGCCAAAAAAGCTAATGTGATCCTGGGATGCATAAACTGGGGAATCTTGAGTAGGGGCAATACGTGGTGTATAAAGGATTCATGGAGTCCATCAATGGCTATGAGCCAGGATGAGCAGGGATGCTGTCCCTAGCCTCTGTTTGCCAGAAGCTGGGAATGGGCAACAGAGGATGGATCACTTGATGATTACCTGCTCTGTTCATTCCTTCTGGGGTACCTGGCATTGGCCAGAGTTGGAAGACAGGATACTGGGCTAGATGGACCTTTGATCTGACCCACTATGGCCGTTCTTATGTTCTAAAGAGGGGTCACAGGGTGTTTGTCTTTCACCAGCTGAGGGGGGAATGGAAAGTCCTGCCATTCCCTGAGCTGAGTCCATTGCAATGGGCATACATGTGTTAGTGGTCCTTAAGCCAGGGCACTAGGACCTCAATTCGCTGACAATAAACCTGTCTGTATGACTTTGCTACTGACATGAGTCTGTGGTCTTTTGGGCAGTTTGATTGAAGTCTGCTGTGTCAGCTATCTGCACAGAGCTGGGACAGCACACAAAAAGAACACACACACACACAGAGAGAACCAACAACTAACTACATACCTATGTATATTTTGATTTGGTAGCACTTTACATTCATTTTGCACAGGGTACATGACTACCCAAAGCCAAGGAATCAGGCTTTCATGTGTATTTAATGCTCTCCAGGCAACTCCTACTGATCAAGTAAATGCCTAGCACTGAGGCTCAGTTTAATGAGAGAAAAAGTGACTTTCAAGATTACCTAGGGAGGTGACAGAAGCAAACCAGGCAGAATGGTGATATTACAGATATAAATGTAGGGATGTGTTGGCCGCTAATCACTGACATCAGACAGTCATTGTGGTAGACATATAGATTCTTAATTAGCATATTTTTGTTGTTCATTGCACCAAGCACAGAAACCAGGGAAAAAAGAGCTTTCCAACTGATGTGAAGAATACAAAAGTACATGTTTTTGCTATCAGTATTATCTAGACTAGAACAATTCTGCTCAGAACAACCTTGAATTGGCACAGTTTTGATCTAATAGACTTTCCCCTCTAGCTCATTTGATACTATGATTAAGTCCCTGATGTAATTCCATGGGAATATCATTGGAAGCATCAGGGACCTTTAATTCTTTCTGCTATATATAGTATTTTTTTTAAAAGCTACATATTTGTCTAAATTATTTGTCATGGAAAACAACAGGAAGCAGTGACAGCTTGTAAGGTTTAGGAAAGGGACACAGAAGCAACGTCATTTGAGAACACCACCTCCTCTATCTCTCATTCCACCTATTATTTATTTATTTATTTATTTAGTCACTGTGAATATTTGTTTTTGGTAGTTCTATTAATGTGGTAAGCAATTTTCAGACAGAAAAGAAGGGCCAGCCCTTGCCTCCCATTCCCACCTGCCATACCTCACTATCTAACAAGAGATAGACAAAAGGTAAGGGAAAGGGATATGGAAAAAAGTTGAGTTATCAAAGTGGTGTTAGGTTATGTCATTGCAATATCAGGTTCCCCAAAAAGGATATCTACATTATTCCTCAGAAATGGGTTTCTGGCAGAAGTGGGTCTTTAGGAGGTATTTGCATACAGAAGAAGCTACGGGTTTGCAGATGAATTCAGGAGGGATGTTCCATAAGAACACAAAAATGGCCATATGGGGTTAGACCAAAGGTCCATCTAGCCCAGTATCCTGTCTTCTGACAGTGGCCAATGCCAGGTGTCCCAGAGGGAATGAACAGAACAGGTAATCATCAGGTGATCCATTCCCTGTTGCCCATTCCCAGCTTCTGGCAAACAGAGGCTAGGGACACCATCCCAGCCCATCCTGGCTAATAGCCATTGATGGACCTATCCTCTATGAATTTATTTAGTTCTTTTTTGAACCGTGTTATAGTCTTGGCCTTCACAACATCCTCTGGCAAGGAGTTCCACAGGTTGACTGTGCGTTGCATGAAAAAAGACTCCCTTTTGTTTGTTTTAAACCTGTTATCTGTTACTTTCATTTGGTAGGCCCTAGTTCTTGTGTTATGAAAAGGAGTAAATAACACTTCCTCATTTACTTTCTCCACACCAGTCATGATTTTATAGACCTCTATCATATCCCCCCTTAGTCATCTCTTTTCCAAGCTGAAAAGTTCCAGTCTTATTAATCTCTCCTCATACAGCAACCGTTCCATCCCCCTACTCATTTTTGTTGCCCTTTTCTGAACCTTTTCCTAGTCCAACATATCTTTTTTGAGATGGGGCAACCACATCTGTACACAGTATTCAAAATGTGGGTGTACCATGGATTTATATAGCGGCAATATGATATTTTCTGTCTTATTATCTATCCTTTTCTTAATGATTCCCAGCATTCTTTTCCCTTTTTTGACTGTCGCTGCACATTGAATGGATGTTTTCAGAGAACTATCCACAATGACTCCAAGATCTTTCTTGAGTGGTAACAGCTAATTTAGACTCCATCATTTTATATGTATAGTTAGGATTATGTTTTCCAATGTGCATTACTTGCATTTATGCATAGGAGATAACATGCATAGGAGATAACATGGAAAAGTATATGAAAATATTAGTGTTAGAAACTGATAAATGGATGAAAGAGTCCATATAATAGAACATAGCATCACTGATGGATTGGGGGGCTAAGGGGTGAAAAGGCTGTCTATGGCTGGAACAGAGTCATGCAGGGCTTTGCACACAGTGACAAGGAGCTGAAATTTAATGAAATGGAGGAGGGAGAGCTGGTGGATGGATTCAGAGAGTGGGGGACATGGTGAGGTTAGCCAGTGCAGGAGGACCATGGTTGGGAACATATTGGAAGATGCAAGGACAAGGAGGGGGCCGAGGGGCAGAAGTGGGTGGGACAGTGCAGAAGGGAGGACTAACTGATAAGAATGAAAGGGAAAGGAAGAACGGAAGAGGACATGTAGGTGCGCTGGAGGAGGACTGCTGAGACACAGCAGTGGTGGATTAGTGACTGAAGGACTTAGTGATTAAAAAGTAGGTACAAAAAGTATAGTTAATAGATAAAGCAGAGAGCCAAGTGACTAGTAAAATGAAATTATGGAGAGAGCCAAATAGCTAGTAAATTACAGTGTCAAATGACTGGTAAATTTGAATTATGCAAATTCCCTCAACTTCTCTTTGCCCTCCCTCCTTACCTGGTAGAGGCTCTGGCTTTTGGGATTCATGAAAAGGGTGTAATCTAAAGGGAGTGCCCTGCAGTATTCAAGACATTCACAAATATAGGTTTCTCTCATTGTAGTGCTCCATTGGCAGACCTTCAGTTTACTTCAATGGGAGTTCTTCACACACCACTTTCACTGTTAGACCCCGCAGTTGGAAATGTCTTACAAATAGGAAGCCCAGAAATCAGTGTCTCTCCTCATTTTCAGGATGCATGTTTTTCACAAGTCCCAGAGGCTCTTTCTGAGGGACATATTTTCCAGTCTGCCCCTCCTCTTTTGCTGCTAAGAGAATTTACACTGCAGGAAATATATGAGAAAAATAAACAGTCTTTTCTTCCCTGGACCTACAGGAACATTAACCTAGTAAAAGGAAATTTGGCCCTTTGGTATAATTTCCATTATTATCCTTGGGCTTCCTGAAACAGTCTTTATTCTGTAAGATCCTTTAGGTGGGAAGCAGTCTGACAAGACAATCTACTTTGTTGACAATGTTCATTAATTTTCTTAACATGTTGATGTTAACTTAAATTCTTTCTCTTCGGTTACTCACAATAACCGGTGAGAGCTCTGACCTTCACCTAGATCTGGCAACTGCTGACAACAGGGAAGCAGGATGTTTTGTATCCAAACTGGCGCTCACTCTCGGTCAGCTTAAGGTTTGCTGTCAGATAAATATGGATGGAATCTCCCCTATGCCTAAAAAGAGCTCTTTAATGAATCATTTGCTACATCCTAGCAAGATTTAATTAGTTTATCATACATCTAGAAAGTAAATAATCTTTCATATACTCTAGTACATGGACTAGTATTCACTTGCCTTCCCACTGAAACATTGTAGAATAGTGTTGCCTTTCTTGTTGCCACATTACATCTGTTTTTTTTCTCTTCCGTCTCTTCTTTCCCTCCCATCTTCTCATACAATGTAAACATCAGCATCAAACTAATCCTTAATTTACTCTTGATATCCATTCTCTCACACACAGAAAATGCATTTGTATGGATCATGTATTTTCTGACATTTTATTCTCCAAGAAGAATATCTAAATTAAGACTGAAAGCCTGGTTCTCGTGTGCACTCTAGCCGCTTTTCGCTGCTTCATCAATTTAAAGGAGTTCTAAAGCAGGTGTAAATTCTATTCAGGCCCAAAGGTGTCTTGTAAATTACAGTTCCATCCAAACTAAAGCCCCTTTACCATGCAAAAAAAAAAAAAATAGTGTAGATGAGAATCAGGCCCTGAGATTTTCAAAATTGCTGAGGGGATTTGGCTACCTAGTTCCCATTAAAATTGCAACTGAGTCTCTTTTATAAAAACATAAAAATAATATGCATTTCTGCAACAGTTCTTATAGTTTATGCTCACAGTGTAAAGTTTCAGGGCTTCGAAGACAATCACAAGGAGCTTGAAGGTGAAGGGGAAGATAGCGAAAGAATTTGAAGAGAGAGAGGAGATGGTGATTACATTGGCCAGGAAAAGTGAGTGTTGCAGCTGCATTCTGAGGGTGAATTGAGGGTCAGGAACACCAGAGAGGGATTTGTATATTCATGGTGTGAAATGATACAGATCTGGACAAGGATTTTGTTGGTAGGGATAAGCAGCAAAGGATTGATTCTTGAGATAATGTAGGGGAAAACGTAGAGAGATTTGGTCATGCCAAACCTCAGCTGGGCTTGATGCAAAACCTGTTGAAGACAATGGAAAAGCTCCAATTGATTTCAGAAGACTTTGGGTCACGCTCCTGATGTAAACAGATCTGTATCTCCATTAGTTGAGATGAAGCAACACTAACTTATAGCAGGGTGGGGACATCATTGTTGGAGGAGGAGAGAGGAGTCAAAGATGACCCCAAGTCTGTGAATTCCAAAAATCTTTGTTTAAAAACAACACAGAAAAACCAAAACAGAACAAAACAAAACAAAAATGCTCCTGAGTATTTGAGCAAGGCCTTATGGCATTTGGAGTTAAAGACATTTGGAAACTAAACCTGAATTGCAAAATTTCCACATGGGGATGGTTTATAGCATTGCCTAAGCAGAATTTATGTAGAAATAAAAATATTAATATTTATTTGTTTCTTGGACTAAATGAAAAATTCAATATCCTTTTAACAGTATTGTCCCTTAAGCATTCAATTTCTTAGTAGGACTGTTAAGTAAGATGCGAGATCAGAAGTGTTTTATCAATAATGTACAAGCCTTGGCTTTCGTCTTGTTCTTTCTCAATTAATAACCTGGTTTCTGTTTTTTCATGCTTCTCTTCTTAATATACACAGAGAGAATCCTGAGTTTTATTCTTGCCTCTATATTCATAGACTCATGGAATATCAGAGTTGGAAGGGACCTCAGGAGGTCATCTAGTCCAACCCCCTGCTCAAAGCAGGACCAGTCCCCAATGTTTGCCCCAGATTCCTAAATGGCCCCCCTCAGGGATTGAACTCCTGGGTTTAGCAGGCCCATGCTCAAACCACTGAGCTATCCCTCCCCCAGAGTGCAATTCAGCAAGACACACAACACCCACAGTTTTTATAATTTGGGATATCTAGTTTCAGATGCCTTGTTTTTGATATTTGTTTGCTTGATTTATTTTTGCTTTTCCAGAGGTGCTGAGCAGTACAACTCCCACTGCATTTAGGAAGAGGACGGTCAGCACCTCTTGGGCATAGTTTTCAACTGTTTCAAACTGGGCTTCCAAAATGGTAGCCAATTAGAAAATTTTGACTGTAATATCTCTGGGCTTCACCTGGCCATTCTGTAAAATGGACAGAATTATTATTAAGCACTTTGAGATCCTCGGATGAAAGGCAGTGTAGAAGTACAAATTGCTATTGCCCTTTACTACATTTCTGCAGCTTCTTATAGTATATTAGCTATTGCTAATGTTTTAGTCTCAGATGACATGTCTTTGATGTCAATATAATTTACTTCCTAATTTCTTTTATTTAATATGTATGTCTTTCCTTGTAGTTATTAAAAATAGCCGATGTTTGAATTCAAACTCCTCTTTGATCAGTGTTCTTTAGGGTATAGTTAAACTATTGCCTTTTTTCCCCTCTCAAGCTTCATGAAGTTGAATAAAAATAGAAGTAGATTTCTCAATTCTATCTGCTTCAACTGTCTGTCTGTGTTGATCTAGTCAGATAGTCTGTACCACCATCAAAGCACATTCCAAAAACCATCGTGTATGTAGGCTAGTTGGATGGAGATGTGGCAGTGAGGAGTAGCAGCTGTCATTCACTGAATACCTAACTAAATGTCATTTCAGCTTGTTTTTAAAAGGGAACTTTTGCCAACCAGGAAAAAAGGGTATTAAGTTCTCCTTCTTGGGAAGCTTTCACTATTCAAAATATGAGCAATATATTGTAAAGAAAGAGCATTAAGTGCCTTACCCTGATCCCTAACATAGGTTTGTGTCCTAGTGTTTGCTGTTATCTTTTAGAAATTCATCAGAGAAGTATTCTTTGTGGATTCTTCTTGGTGTCCTTTCAGCATTTAATATTAAAAAGCAAAAGACTGAACTACTATTTCAACCATCCACCTACTACTATAAATAGCTTGCTAATGTGTATCACTGCCCTGTACTGTATACTTAAACAGTTATGATGCTATGTCTGGGGCAATATATTGTTGTCACTCAGCCATTTTTGTCCTTTATTTCAAGCAATAGGGCTCTAAGATTTTGGAACAAGAGGAATAAGTTCTGTCCCTTCTGCTTTGTAACAACTGTGAAGATCTTCAGCAGCCCTGGGTATGTTGCAGTGTTTAGCATTCCCATAGCACTGTTCATGTTCAAAGCAGTTTACAGACATCACTGTAAACTTATCCCCATTTTTTCAAGTAGGGGAAACTGTACAGAGTAGTTAAATTTTGCATTGCCTGAATTTCTAGCATTTAGTATCCCTGAGAATGGACCATTTACTCAATGATACCAGTAATGTTGGATGCACTTGAAAGTCCAAAATAACACATTGCATTTCTGCAGTATGGGGAAGTGAATCATATTTATGGTTCACCATCCAACCAAACACCTGATAGAGACAAGAAGCTCTTAGAAAACCCCCCTAGTGTTCTAATTGATCACTTACTCCTAAATGAATCTGTATGTTTAACTTCAGGTAAGGAAGACAGGAATCAAATGAGACAATGAACAATTTTTATGCCAGATTGTCCCAATTGACTTTCACATGCCAGTTTATTGATTTTTACATTATAAGGTCAAGATGCAAATTGGTCATCAGACAAGTTCTGGAGAAGAGCTCTTAGCAGTCAGATTTTACTTTGGACAGACTTTGAGGCATTTAATGGACTATGGTTGTGGCAAAATCAGTCCCTCATTATGGAATGCTGTTATTTAAGATACATATTGTCATAACCTGAGAACTTCAAAAATACTACTATTAGGGTGAAATCCTGGCTACTCTGAAGTTAATGGCAAAGTTCTCATTAACTTTAATGGAGCCAGGATTTTGTCCCTGGCATGTAGGCAAGATTGGTAAGACTACATAAGCAATTAACTACTGCAGCTCTCCTAATAAAACAACATTAAACCCGTAATAGTATGTGTGTGCCTGAATGTACAATCTGCTTATCTGTACCTTGCTGAACAACCATCGGCCGGTTTCCTCTCTACTGGCAAAGGCTTGATTCAAACAAATAATCTGTAGGTTTAGCCCATCTGTAATTATTACTTGGCTCATAAACAGTCCAATCTACTTGGCAATTGAGATGCTTATTAGAATTACGTTTATCTTCTGAATCTGCAAGATGGAGTGGAACCTTCATGAGAGAAACAGTATGGTCTAGTGGAGTCAGATGGGTCCACAAGCCAGGATCCTCCTGAGAGGCAATGGGGGCTCTCCCATTGATTTGATGTGTAGCCTTAGACAACTCACTTAACCTCTCTGCCTCAATTTTTCCATTTGTAAAATGGGTATAATACTAATCTACACTACCTCTGAGGCATGCTGAGAATTAGTGCTTGTAAACACTGCACAGATGTAAAATACTGCCATATATAAAAGTTAAGTATTGTTATTTCAGGCCTTTCACCTTGTGATTATGGACAGAACATGGAAATAAACATCTAAATATTTTAGATCTTGTGTGATTTCAGATCTAGAAATGGTCATAGGCTTAGAATGTAGGGGGTGGAGAAAGGTGTGGTTTTTGTTTGTGTTTTTCCTTTCTGGACCAGCTGTCACAGCCCCTGTGTGACATCATTAAAAACATCCAACTGATCAATCTAAAGAGTCCAAACTGATACTCTAAGGAACAGGTCTATAAAAAGATTAAATATCGACTGCATTTGAACTAACTTATAAAAACTTCATCATGCTTCCAGTATACAGCAGCTATTCTGTACAGTCCTAAAACTACTAGGTACTGAGTTGTTGGGAATTGAAGACCCTCACAGTCTGGCAGGATTGTGCCCTATATAAGAATTGTGCATCATATCAACTCAGTTTCTATGTCTCCATATAGGGAACTTAACAGAGATAAATGGCAACAGTATGCCAGGATCTGATTTATTCTGGAATTTCATTTGTCCTGTAATAAGTTCTGACAGGAAAATTGCAGATTGCATTGAAAGTGTAACGTTAACATCGTTGCCTGCAGCAAATACCCTTTTGCAATATTAATGGGGGAAAAAACAAGTCTTAGCCACAAATTACAATTGTACTGAAACTAAAGAAAATTAATGTTTCTTTTTCATAAACAATCAACAACCTAATTATCTTTTTTATGGCTTATTACATTTACTACGCAAGTATATAAATGACTGACTTGAGAAATGTAACTTAAAAATACACACAAAAAGCAGGGAAATATGTCACCATAATAATATATTTTTAAAGTGACATGCTCTTTTTTGTAATAAGGCATAGCATGGGCTATGATATATAACAACTTACTGCAAAAATGAGCTGTATGTACTAACTAGTATCATGCTATTTAGGCATGAGAATTTGTTGTGACCACAAGTTACCACGGCTGCAAACAAAGTAAACAAAAAGTTGTTGATAGTGTTGACAAAGATATGGATCCTGTGCTACCATACATATGTCTCCAACAGTACACTGAAATATTTTGTCATTAATTTTTCTTCTTAATGCAAAGGATAATGTAGAAAGGTTAACATTTTTATTTCAATAGCCATTTATTCAAAATCTCATGAAAAAAAATGTGATTTAATATATATAATATATATATAGAGAGAGAAGTTTTTGATGTTTTTAATAGTTCTTGTAACCTCGATGAATGCATGATTTATCGGGCTGAATGTGAGGGCTCGTTTGGTACACATTGGAGAATTGAAATTCTCTCAGTTGCAGGTATTGGTTCAGAGTAAACATTTTTTCTTTGTAAAATAGATGTACAAGAAAGCTTCTGATTTACTTCCTGTTGGTTTTAGATCATTTAATTTCATCAGCCATTGGAAGAGCTGACCTTTAACAGCTTTGGGACAAATGTCCTGGTGTAAGTGGAATTCAACAGCATTAAGCCCACTTACTCCATTGTTGAATTTGGTTCTCTTTCCACTTCTAGTGCACTTACTCTTACAACTGTCATGTCTCTTTGCCTTTCGAATTATTTGTCTGGTGGGGTTATTACAGTTTCTCATCTTGATTTGGGTTGTATTGTTCAGAGAAGCTGCCCTGTTTTGATTAATAATATGTTAATGCTCCCAGAGTTCTTTGGTCATAGGACCAAATTGACTAAAAGGAAATTATCATCTTTTCAATTAGTCAACTGCATTTTAAACCCATTATTTCCTAGATAAACTGGTACAGTATGTATTAAACGTGATACTTTCCCTAAGATTTTATGAAGTGTATGGAATTCAGCATATTCAATATATTTTAATTGCACCTGAAATAGTTCACACAAGTCTAGCAGCACTCAAAATAACTAGCTGGGAAGGGAACTGTGGGAAGATCAATTTAGGGTGAATTTGGTTGTTCTAGCTGGGGTGAGTCTTGATAAGTTGCTGCCCGTATATGAGCTGAAGGATTGTTTCCTGATAATGAAGTAGGAGTTTTCTGGGTTCTTCATTTTCCTATCTGGACTGCATCCACCATTTTACCAGGAAGTGAGAGATTCATGTGAGTTGGAAGGAAGCCACAGAAGAAAGTATTTTTCTATTTTTTTCTTTACTAAAATCTAGTTGTGATTGACTGAGGAGTAGGTAAGGCACTGAGGTTGAACAGTATAATCCTTCTGCTGTGGATAGAATCCTATAAAGATACAAGTATTTTTAAAACTGGGGAAAAATAAAGATAAATGTTAATCATAGAACTGGAAGGGACCTCAAGAGGTCATCTAGTCCAGTCCCCTGCACTCGTGGCAGGGCTAAGTATTATCTTAACCATCCCTGACAGGTATTTGTCTAACCTTCTCTTAAAAATCTCCAATGGTGGAGATTCCACAACCTCCCTAGGCAATTTATTCCAATGCTTAACCACCCCTGACAGTTAGGAAGTTTTTCCTAATGTCCAAACTAAACCTCCCTTGCTACAATTTAAGCCCGTTGCTTCTTGTCCTATCCTCAGTGGTTAAGAAGAACAATTCTTCTCCCTCCTCCTTGTAACAACCTTTTATGTACTTGAAAGCCGTTATCATGTCCCGCCTCAGTCTTCTCTTTTCCAGATTAAACAAACCCATTTTTTTCAATCTTCCCTCATAGGTCATGTTTTCTAAACCTTTAATAATTTTTGTTGCTCTTCTCTGGACTTTCTCCAGTTTGTCCACATCCTTCCTGAAATGTGGCACCCAAAACTGGACACAGTTGAGGCCTAATCTGCACAGAGTAGAGCAGAAGAATTACTTCTCATGTCTTGCTACAACACTCCTGCTAATACATCCTAGAATGATGTTTGCTTTTTTGCAACATTGTTATACTGTTGACTCGTATTTAGCTTATGATCCACTATGATCCCCAGAACCCTTCTTGTAATACTCCTTCCTAGGCAGTCATTTCACATTTTGTATGTGTGCTACTGATTGTTCCTTCCTAAGTTGAGTACTTTGCATTTGTTCTTATTGAATTTCATCCTATTTACTTCAGACCCTTTCTCCAGTTTGTCCAGATCATTTTGAATTTTAATGCTATCCTCCAGAGCACTTGCAATCCATCCCAGCTTGGTATCATCTGCAAACCTTATAAGTGTACTTTCTATGCCATTATCTAAATCATTGATGAAGATATTGAACAGAACTGGACCGAGAACTGGTCCCAGCGGGACCCCACTCTTTATGCCCTTCCAGTATGACTGTGAACCACTGCTAACTACTCTCTGGGAATGGTTTTCCAATCAGCTATACACCCACCTTATAGTAGCTCCATCTAGGTTACATTTCCCTACTTTGTGTGAGACAGTATCAAAAGCTTTACTAAAGTCAAGATATACCATGTCTGCTGGTTTTCCCCTATCCACAAGGCTTGTTACCCTGTTAAAGAAAGCTATCAGGTTGGTTTTACGTGATTTGTTCTTGACAAATCCATGCTGACTGTTACTTATCACATTATCTTCTAGATGTTTTCAAATTGATTGCTTAATTATTTGCTCCATTATCTTTCCGGGTACAGAAGTTAAGCTGACTGGTCTGTAATTTCCCAGGTTGTCCTTATTCCCTTTTTTATACATTGGCACTATATTTGACCTTTTCTAGTCTTCTGCAATCTCTCCTGTCTTCCATGACTTTTCGAAGATAATCGCTAATGGCTCAGATATCTCCTCAGTCAGCTCCTTGAGTATTCTAGGATGCATTTCATCAGGCCCTGGTGACTTGAAGACATCTTACTTGTCTAAGTAACTTTTTAACTTATTATTTCCCTATTTTAGCCTCTGATCCTATCTCATTTTCACAGGCATTCACTATGTTAGACATCCAATCACCAACCAACCTTCTTGGTGAAAACCAAAACAAAGAAGTTATTAAACATCTCTGCCATTTCCACATTTTCTGTTATTGCTTTTTCCCCCTCATTGAGTAATGGACCTACCCTGTCCTTGGTCTTCCTCTTGCATCTAATGTATTTGTGGAATATTTTCTTGCTACTCTTTATGTTTCTAGATAGTTTGATCTCGTTTTGTGCCTTGGCCTTTCTAATTTTGTCCCTACATACTTGTGTTATTTGTTTATATCCATCCTTTGTAATTTGACCTAGTTTTCCACTTTTTGTAGGACTCTTTTTTCTTTTCTTTTCTTTTTTTTTTTAGCGCATTAAAGATCTCCTGGTTAAGCCAGGGTGGTCTTTTGCTGCACTTCCTATCTTTCCTATGCAGTGGGATAGTTTGCTCTTGTGCCCTTAATAATGTCTCAGAAAAACTGCCAGTTGTCTTCAGTTGTTTTTTGCGTTAGACTTGCTTCCCATGGGATCTCACCTACCAACTCCTTGAGTTTGCTAAAGTCTGCCTTATTCAAATCCATTGTCTTTATTGTGCTGTTCTCCCTTATACTATTCCTTAGAATCATAATAGCGTACTACACAATAGTAGGAGACAAAATTCTGCAGAGGATACCAGTGCAAGAGTTTATTCTTGGGATTATTAATATTGGGATTACATGGGATTATTAATATTGATATAGACCTCAAATGAAGTCCTAGCCGTTCTTAATGAAAAACCCATGCACAGTACTCAATTTATCTACTTCAGAAGGAGGAAGGGTTGGCTAAATCTATCGGGATTAGAATCTGTGGTAGAGAAGGTTTTAAACAAGTAGATAAAAGATAGAGCTTGTCAAAAAATGACATTTGTTTTCCCCTGTGGAATTTTCCACCAGAAAAAAATATTTTTTGGTTTTTTGGTTTGAACTTTTAAATTTCCTGCAGGAGTCAAAACAATGTTTCATTTTTTAAAGTTTCAAAACAACATTTTAAAATTAAATGAAAACTTTCATTTTAATCTGAAATATTGTTTTGGTTTATCTTTTATTTTATTTAATTTTTGGGGGTGGGTGGGTTGCCTTTTATTTTGCCTGGCCTTTTCTACTCTCCTCTTCTCCCAGCTCTCCCACAGGTTTCCTCTGGAAAAAGGAAAAACATAAAAAAAAAAAGATAAAAACTGGGAAAAGTAGAGAAAACCCACCTTTTAGACCTTTTTTACTGTTTTCAGACTGGTAAAAAGTTAGCAAATGGTAAAAACTAAACATTTCAGAAAAATGAATCCAATTATTTTTTCTGCAAAAAATTTTATCAACCCAATCCTATTTTCTGATGAGAGACTCTGCGTCTGGATTTTTTAAACTTGCTCTAATAAAAGCATTAAAGAACAAAGATCTTTTTGTCATTCATACTTCCCTAATATAATAATACTTAGTATTTATATAGAGCAGGGGTCGCAACCTTTCAGAAGTGGTGTGCCGAGTCTTCATTTATTCACTCTAATTTAAGGTTTCGTGTGCCAGTCATACATTTTAACGTTTTAAAAGGTCTCTTTCTATAAGTCTATAATATGCAACTAAACTATTGTTGTACGTAAAGTAAATAAGCTTTTTAAAAATGTTTAAGAAGCTTCATTTAAAATTAAATTAAAATGCAGAGCCCCCCGGACCGGCCAGGACCCAGGCAGTGTGAGTGCCACTGAAAATCAGCTCGCATGCCGCCTTTGGCATGCATGCCATAGGTTGCCTACCCCTGATATAGAGTAAAGGAAGGTAAAGCAGAAAAGAAATGTGTACATTTTTTTCAAAACAAAGTTTTAAAAAGTTTCCTGCAATTACAGGGCTGCTCTTTAACCTGACAAATACAGATCTATTCATATGGGTATCTCTTAAACCACAACAGCTATGTTTCACAAAGGGCACAAGTAAAAGCTTAGCATCAAAAAGCTTATATATAGTGGCTAGAGGAATAAAAAGAATATGAATATTCAAATATATAACAGATCCATAACATGAAGGAACTGAAAGGTCAACAAAACCTTATAATCTATCCTTTGTCCTTGGGAGTCCTATGAAATAGACAGAGCAACTATGCTGAGTTAAGTTAACATCATACAAGAAGGAAATCCACCAGTATTTGATAAATGTGTTTTGGAAAAGAGGATCTTGCTTGACCATCAAAGAAAAAATTCTTCTGTGCTGAAGTCTGAACTTTAAAAGTGTTGGCAAGCACTGAAGTATGGGATGGTATTTCTAGTACAACAGGATGGGATTTTAAAACATTTTTCATTTGTGTACAGTGACATTTTTCATGGATGTTTTATAAAATTCTGAATATTAATAAGTTTGCTAAAATATTTTTGGAAATTAGTGTTTCGAGGGTCGGTATTGTACTAGCATGGGCCTATGCTGATAAGGAGATGTTGTGATGTTAGTGGGGGAATAACTGGGCTATTGCATATGGTTAGACCTTAAGCATGCTCAATGTAAACAAGATGTTTCCAGAAGCCTGAGATGACTTAGACTGAGTTGAATGCTTGTGCAGCTAACTTTAAAGAGTGCTGTACTTTCTCTCTTGACTCTCTTGACACCTGAATGTTTAACAAACATTAGAAGAATTAAATATTAGGTGAGCAAAATAGAATTTCTAACTGTAAGAAATTAGGACGTTTGTTCCTTCAGTTAGAGAATTCTTAATTTTTCATTTAATATTTGCAATAAACAGGGTGGTTAAGAGGTAAGATTGAATTGAAGTTGCTGTAGCTAACACAGGCAGCTAAGGACTAGACTAAGGATTAAACCTGGGTTACACTGCATTCCATTGGCATAATGTAGGGCTACAGGTCCTAATGGATGAAAATGGAATACCACAAGATGCCAGCAATGCCTACTTTGTTGTGGGCTAGAGGCCAGCTAGAATAACATGAAAAGAACTGGGAACCCCTCTCTTGGATAAAGGCACCTTAGGTGCCTGTGGCATTTCCTGTGAGAATAAGGCACGTGCTCAGTTGCACACAAAACATCTGGAGGAAGAGTGCCTCTTAGAGCACTCACCTGGGATGTGAGTGACGGGTCAATTCTCCCATCTGCCTGATGAGGGAGAAAGGATTTAAACAGGGGTCTCTCACCCTTCATGAGGAGATGCTATGTGACATGGTTCTTCCTCAATCACTCCTGTTAAAGCTGTTCCACTCTGTGCAAATACTTAGAGTCATTGGGCCAAAGAGAAGGAGCATGTGACTCTCTCATCTGTTGGTTACGGCACCCACATGGGAGGTCAAGGGTCCAGTTCCCCTTGCTTCAATGACATATTAGCGAACAGTTTCAACAGAAGAGAAAGAGGGAGCTACACATCAGACTATCCCATGTTCCAGTGGTTGGAGTACTTACCTGAGAGTTGGGAGATTCCTGTTCAAATAGTTTCTCACAATCAGGCTGAGGAGAGAATTGAACCTGGGTTTTCCACATCCCAGGTGAGTACTGTAACTACAGGGCTAAAAGTTACAAGGTGGGTACCTCCTCCTCCAACCAGATTTTCAAAGGGACCCTGTCACAAGTTGGCCTTCTCCCAGCACACAAAGGAACCACTGCCACACTCAGTGTCTCTTTCCAGGCAGCTTTACTTCCCAAATTTAAGCCAAAACGAAACAGTTCCTCAGCCCACCCTGGGCTACAGCTTCCAAGGGATTTTCCCCTTTTCCTTTCAGTCTCTCCTGCTTCAGGGCCTATGGCAGGATTCTTCTACACTCTTTTAACTGAGCATCATCTCCCAGGGCATTGTCCCTAGAGGCCCTTTTCTGCTGAGCAGATTTCTCCCTTGGAAGGCAGAAACAGTGCAGAAGGTATCACGTCTATTTCTTCTCCTGCCACAGCATTTATTCTCCTCCTGTCACAGAGAGCCCACTGTGCTGAATGGTACATAGGTTGAGCATCGTTATGACTCTCTGCCTGTTCACTCTAGTTGGGTGTCCTGTGTGCTAAGGGGACAGGAAAAAAGCCACCCTTGTACTTAGATCACAGCAGCTGCTATTTCCACTGGTCCTTATGTCAGGCACAAAAGGGGGGTGAGCAGCTGAGAAAGAACAAGAAAGAGAGAGTCAAAGTATCTTCTCTTTTCCTCCCATATGCATGGTGTACTTGCATAAGGACCAGGCATAATCTGGTCTAACAATAGTAGTTTGGAGTGATGGGGGGTGGGGTGGGGGGAGGGAGGTTGGGTTTTTTTCAAATTTGAGAAGTAGTTAAAACCAATATTTATTTCCAGCATTAGAAAGGTTACCCATAATTTCAATGCACTTCATACAATCATTGTGAATATTTTATGAAAGAGACTTTGTGGACCTTTTCTCCTTAGGAAAAAGAATGTGTAAAATATTGACATTTACAATGATCCTTCACTCCTTGAAAAGTATGCAGCGATATTAAACCTGTACAAAATTTACTAACCTCTATATTGGTCACCCACAGAACTGGAAGATGGCTTGGTTGGCCAGTGGCTTACATGGATATAAAGAAGGGCAGAATTTGACCCATAAAATTCAGATAAACTGACTGAGAGCCACCTAACTAATCTCTAATATGGTTTCCCTTTTCAATACACTTATTCCAGATTTTTAAACTGCATCCTTTGCTTCAGAAGGGCAGAGTGTAAATCCAATTTTTGGTTTTCTTTTACATTTAAAAGATGAGTGTGGCAGAGAAAATAAAGTTTACAGTAATAATAATAACAACTAAAAACCAAATCAGTAAAATGAAGAGCTGGACAAACAATACAAAGGCCCAGATTTTTAAAGCTATTTAGGCATTGCAATGCTTAACTGATTTAGAAGCCTAAATCTCATTTTCAGAAGGGGTTTAGGCACTTAATGGCCTAAAATGTATTAACTTAGAAACTCTCCCCATTGTCTGTGTTACAGTCTTAAAACTGCCCATTCTAGCTCTAGTTGATTCAATTGATTAATTGCTTTGTTCTTAATTAAAGAACCATGTAAAATATTCCTTACTTGCTCTGCAAGCTTTTCCCCATGCTAACTAATATATCAGTATGAGGGAGCAATCAATCAGAAATTAATTTCCCAGAGCAGCACATTAGAACAGGCAAATTAAATGAAAGTGAGTTTCATTCAAGTTAAGAGGACATTGCTGAAATCGTAGTTTGTCAGAAACAGGACGAAATGTCAGCTTTCAGAAAACCTTATATCTTTTGGATACAATATAATATTTTATGAAAAATCTTTATGGAAAGCTAAACATAATTTGCTCTATATTGAAACTGTAGAATACATTTACAGGAAATAATGAAAGAATATTGCACTAACACATTAATAACCTTCCAATTTCTGAACATGGTATAAATACTATTGATTACAGTGTTCTATTCATCTAAAGCAGTGGTTCCCAAACTTGTTCTGCTGCTTTTGCAGGGAAAGCTTCTGGGGGGCCGGGCCAGTTTGTTTACCTGCCGTGTCCGCAGGTTTGGCAGATTGCGGTTCCCAGTGGCCGCGGTTCCCTGCTCCAGACCAGTGGGAGCTGTGGGAAGGGGCGCGGGCCGAGTGACATACTGGCCGCCGCTTCCAGATATTCTTTAACCTATTCCTTCCATATTGTGGCTTGTGTTCCTTCCCCCATAGTTGTTATTTGTTGATTGTCTGGTCCCAATCAACCTTTTTAGTGACATCTGAAGCAAAATAGGCATTGAACACCTCTGCCTTCTTGATGTCATCAGTTATTAGCTCTCCTCCCCTGCTAGGTAGAGGACCTGTACTTTCCTTAGTCTCTCTTGCTCTTAATATAATTAAAGAACCTCTTCTTTTTGCATTTTATGTGCCTTGCTAGGTGTAACTCACTGTGTGCCTTCGCCTTTCCGATTTTGTCCTTACATGCTTGTGCTATTCTTTTACTCCTCCTTAGCAAGTAGTCCATGTTTCCACTTTTGTAGGATTCCTTTTGATTTTCAGGTAATTAAAGAGCTCCTGATGGAGCCTTATTGGTCTTTTACTATTCTTCTTATCTGTCCTTTGCGTCTGAATAGTTGGCAGTTATATGTTTAATATTATTTCCTTAGGGAACTGCCAACTCTCCTGACTTCCTTTATCCTTTGCATTTTCTGCACGAGACTTTACCTGCCAGTTCTTGGAATTTGTTAAAGTGTGGTTTTTTTGAAGTCCATTGTCCTTATTTTGCTGCTCTCATTCCTTTCTTCTTCTTAGTATCATGAAATCTGTCATTTCATGATCACTTTCACCCAAATTACATTCCATCTTTAGATTGCAACCAATTCCTCCCTTTTTGGTCAGAATCAAGTCTGAAATGGCTGTCCCCTTGGTTATTTCTTACACTTTCTCAAACAAAAAGTTGTCCCCAATACATTACAAGAACTTATCGGAAATTCTGTGTTTTCAATATTACTTTTTCAACAGACACCTAGGCAGTTAAAGTCCCAGGCCTTGTGTTTTAGATATTTTTGTTGTTCATTCTAAAAATGCCTCATACACTTCCTCTTCCTGATTTGGTGGTCTGTAATACCAGGACATCACCCCTATTTTTTCCAATTTTATCTTTACCCAGAAACTTTCAACTGGTCTGCCTCTCACCTCCTTCTGTACCTCAAAATAAGTGTCTATATGCTTGATGTAGAATGTGCCATCTCCTCCCTTTTCCCCCTGCCTGTGTTTCTGAACAAGCTGTACCCCTCTATACCAATATTCCAATCATGAAATTTATCCCATCAAACACTATTTACACACGCCCAGCTATACCATTAACGGATTGTTTTTTCTTTCATGACAATTTCACAGAATGATAGGGTTCCTTATTTACTGTGCAGGATTTGCCCCATGCAATTTTAGATTTCATTGAGAGTGAGCAATCAGTCAAAAACTAATCTCCAGAAGCAGTCGATAAGAACAGACAAATGTAAGGAAAGTCAAATGTATTCAAGAAAAAAATAATTTTACTGAACATTAAACTCATCCTGAACAGAAAGAAATGTGTTCAGCAAATCAGATTCATTTAAAATGTATTTACATATTTAAAAACAAACAGTGTATAATTGGTTGTGTAAAACATTTAAGGAATGAAACAAAAATATATCTTTCTGCATCCTTAATAAAATTCCTACTAACTTTCTCAATATTACATTAATGATAGTTGGACATAAATGTGCATTCAAATGTGCAATGGTTATGATACATTAGCATAACACAGAACAAACAAATAAGGATAGTAAGAACTTATCTGAATAGAAATCAGGATTTATTGCGGAAAAAATGGTTTTATGTTTATAACTTTGTCCTATGTAAAATGTCTTGCATTACTAGTGATCTGTCATGAGACAACTTGAAAATGTAGTATTCATCAGTGTAACAATTCTGAATTATATAGTCAAACTGTCAGCATCTCTTATTGTCAGATTTTAGGACTGTTTCATACTATTAGCGAGACAAGGTGGGTGAGGCAACACCAACACTGCGTATTTTGTAGCAAGGTCTCAGTTGGTCCGCCGAGCCGCTGGGGGGCGGCGGGGAGTTACTGCCTCGCCAAAAGGCCCTGGGGCACACCTCACTTTCAACGGGGACTTAGCAGAGGGAGGTGTGCCGTTGCAGTTGGCACACCACGGAAGTACTGGCAAGAGTTCGTGGCATGCCCCTTTGGCAGGGGAGCACCGGCAAGGGTCCGTGGTGTGACCCTCAGGCAGGGGGGCACTGGCAAGACTCTATGACGCACCCCTCAGGCAGGGTGGGTGCTGGCAAGAGTTTGTGACATGCCCCTGAGGCAGAGGAGCGCTGGCAAGAGTCCATGATGCGTCCCTCAGGCAGTGGGCACCGGCAAAAGTCTGTGACGTGCCCCTCAGGCAGTGGAGCACCAGCAAGAGTCCTTAGCACTTTATTGAGGTTCTGCCACCCCAGGGCGGGGTGGCAGGGGTAGGGGAACGCAGACCCACCTGACTCCACTGCATTCCAGCCCAGGGCCCTGACCGTGGTGGTGGTGGGGGAGGGTCCCACCACTGGGTCAGTGGGGATCCATCTGCAACACGCTGACCAAACACCAACTCACTGCACTGTCCAGTTCTGCCCCTGAGCTACTTCCTACCCGGTCTTTTGAGTGGGTCCCTCTGGTTCCTCCAATTCATCAGGGTATTCAGCCGCCAGTAGCCCCGGTACCTCCAGCTCGCCCTCAATGTCAGGCTAACTCAGTCTCGGGTCACTGCCCAGCTCCTCCAGTTCCTCAAGGTATTCTACGGCCAGCAGTCCTGGTAGCCCAAGTCCTTCCTCTGGGTCAGGTTTCCCCTGGACAAGGGCGTTCCCTGGTTTGGCAGCAGGATCCCCAGGGAGCAGCCAGTAGCCTGTGTCTGTCTCCCTCCCTGGTGCTGCTCTGACTGGGCTAAGGGCCCCACTTTTTGTACTTCCTATTCCACCCCTCCCCTTCCAGGGGGTGGAGTAAGCTTGGCCTGGCTTCGCCCACTCAGGCTGAGAGAGTGGCTCCTCTCCCTCTGGTTCAGAGCTGGTGTCCTCACCCTCCCCTAAATGGGATAGGAAGTCCATGTTAGCATTGTCCCTCTTCGCCCAATGGTGAATGTTGAAGGTGTAGGGCTGTAGAACGAGATACCACCGCCTGGAATTAGTATCCTTCATCCTATTGAGCCACTTCAGAGGTGCATGGTCTGCAACCAGTACAAAAGCAGCCTCGAGGATGTAATAGCGGAGGGCATCAACCACCCACTTAACTGCAAGGGCCTCTTTCTCAATGACGGAGTAGTTCCTTTCTCTGGGGAACAGCTTCCTACTGAGGTAAACAATAGGGTGTTCCACCCCGGTCCACCGCCTGTGAGAGGACCACCCCAAGCCCCACTCCTGAGGCATTGATCTGGATGATGAATCCATGTTGAAAGTCAGGGTTGAAGAGTACTGGCTCACTACATAGCCGTTCCTTGATGGTTCAGAAGTCCTTCTCACATTTGTCAGACTAGCAATCTCAGCAGGGGCTGTCTTTGATCTGGAGCTCTGTCAAGTGGGTGGCAATGGTGGCAAAGCGGGGTATGAACCGCTGGTAATATCCAGCCAAGCCCAAGAATCGATGCACCTGCCTCTTCGTGGTTGGCGCCTGGTATTCCTGGAGTGCTTGGACTTTCCCGATGGGGGGGTCGTACCTGCCCTCAGCCCAAGGTGTACCCCAGGTAAGTGGTCTCCTGTCGCCCAATCTGGAACTTTTTAGGATTTGCCGTAAGCCCGGCCATGCAGAGGTCCCCGAGGACAGCCGCCACCTGGTTGAGATGTTCTTCCCAGCAGCCGCCATAGATGACCACGTCATCCAAGTAGGCCGGGGCGTACTTGGTGTGTAGTTGCAAAATCCAGTCCACCAAGCACTGGAAGGTTGCCGGGGCCCCATGGAGGCCAAAAGGCATCTGAGTGAAGTGGTACAGCCCTGAAGGGGTGGCAAACACTGTCTTTTCCTTGGACCCGGGGTCCAAGGGGATCTGCCCTTTGTGAGATCTAGTGTGGTAACGTAGCGGGCTTCCCCAAGCTGCTTGAGGAGCTCGTTGACGCGGGGCAACAGATAGGCATTGAACTTTGAAACAGCGTTTACTCTCCTGAAGTCAATGCAGAACCACTGGCTCCCATCCGACTTTGGGACGAGGACAGTGGGGTTCCGCCATTCGCTGTGGGAGTGCTCAAAAACAATCATTTCCAACATCGCCTGGACTTCCTCCTTTATGGCCTCCTGCATTTGCCTGGGCAAGAGCCAGGTTGCCTCTCAGACCACCACCCCAGGTTCGGTCTGGATCATATGGTAGGCAAGGGCAGTTCACCCGGGTTTTGTGGTGAACGTCTTGGGGAATGCTCTCACTAGGCAGCGGGCCTGCTCCCACTGCTCGACCATAAGAGTCTCCGCTAGCTGGGGTTCGCCATCGTCGGGCTCCTCTGAAGGTTGCAGCCCCAGGTCCGGCCTGGGGAGTAAGGGGCAATTAAAAGTTCGTTCCGTTCCTGCCTGGGCTTTAATAGATTCACACAATAGATCTGTTTTTCCTTCTGGTGATCAGGTTGCCTGAACTCGTATGTGACTGGTCCTATCTGGCAACGGACCTCATTTGAACCCTACCAGCGGGCCAAAAGTTTTGATTCCTCAGAGAGAAGCAGTAGGAATACTCGGTCACCAGGCACAAAGGATCGGGCCTGAACACCCCAATTGTAGTTTTGCTTCTAGGCTTCTTGGGCTGTGTTTAAGTTCTCCCTCGTGAGCTCGCCCGCCTGCCCGTGCCAGCCATCCCTCCAGCTGTAAGACATATTGCAGGAGTCCCTGCGTTGTGGACGGAGTGTGTTCCCAGGCTTCTCTCAAGAGGTCCAGCATCCCATGGGGTCACGGGATGGAAAGAACTTTGTGGATGACTGGGGGACCTCTCAAATTGCCAGCAGTAAAGGAGGGAGCAGTTGGTCCCACTGGCAGAGGTGATCGGTGGGGAAGCATCGCAACATTCCCTTCAGGGTCCGGTTAAAACGTTCTACCAACCCATGAGTCTGGGGATGGTAGACCGAGGGCTGCAGTTTCTTGATCCCTAGAAGGGCGCATACCTGGCAGAACAGCTTAGATGTGAAGTTGTCCCCCGATCAGTGAGTATCTCCCGAGGGAGGCCCACTCGGATGAAGATCTTCATGAGTTCTACAGCAATAGTGCGGGCGGAGATACTTCATAAGGGGACAGCCTTGGGAAAGCAGGTTGTGCAGTCCATCAGAACGAGGATGTATTGATGGCCTGCCTTGCTTTTTGGAAAGAGCCCCACCAGGTCCATCACAACCCGCTCAAAGGGTACATTGATGACAGGCAAAGGGACCAGAGGGGCCTTCTGTACTCCAGCCAGCGCCGTGTGTTAGCACTCCGGGCACGACGTACAGTAATCCCTCACTTCACAGTGGACCCTGGGCCAGAAGAACTGGGTGAGGACTCTTGCCCCAGTTTTCTCCTGCCCTAAATGGCCTGCAGCTAGGATGTCATGTGCGAGTTTCAGGACAGCCCATCGATGAGCGTGGGGAACCATGAGTTGGGTCCAGACTTCTTGGGTCTGGGGGTCAAGTCAATGCGGTACAGCTGATCGTGATTCAGTTCGAACCTAGGCCATTAGGTAGCACGCTGGGCCTCAATGACCTCGCCATCCGCCTGGGTCAGCTGCTTACAGGCAAACCGCAGTGTAGGGTCTTCCCTTTAGTCTCGACTAAAGTCTGCATGGCCGGGATGGGGGCCAGCAGTCTCTGGGTGGTCCCAGTCAGGGGTGGGAGCTAGGGCGACTCCGGGGTCAGAAATCGTGTCTGGGGCTACCTCTGTCTTAGGTGGAGTTCCCTCGAATGCCTCTTCTGTTGGTAGGGATTGGACTACATCAATGAAGTCTGGCCAGTCACGGGCCAGAATAACTGGCTAAGCCAAGGGGGACACCAGCGCCACAGTCATTAACTGGGTCACCCCGTTTACCATGAGAGGGACCCAAGCCGTGGGGTATGCTTTCACGTCTCCATGGATGCACTGCATCCGGACCTCCCCAATGGTCTGCTCGGTGTCTGGGACGAGTGCCCAGCGGACAAGGGTCTGCCCACAGCCCGAATTAACTAGTCCAGTAATGTGCGTCCCCGCAACTTCCATGGGGACCATCAGTTTTGCAGCGGACTGGTGACGTGCCTGTGACTCCCTGGTGTACACCTGGGGAGTTGCAGGCCCATTGTAGTGCAGTCTCGCTGCAGATGTCTGTACTCAGCACACTGTAAGCGAGGTACTACCCCTAAGCACCTCGGCCACGCCAGGGTATCTCTTAGACCCTGGGGCTGGCTAGGGCCTGGTATCAGGGTCGAGCACCCAGACGTGGTTCGGGGTGCAGACTCTGGGCGTTGGGGAAGGTGGGTCCCGCTGCCGTCCGGTTGTCAGGTATGGGGTGGCCCATCAGGTTTGGGCAGGGGCCCCTTTTCAGGCTTCTGTGTGCTGGGCGCAGAGTGTGGGGTGTAGGCTGCCGGTCCTATTGGGGCCTCCGCCACTAGGAAGTCCTCCTTAAGCGTGACGGCTGCGCTCAGGGTTGTGGGCCAGTACCACAAAACCCACACCCTCCCCAGGGTTGGGAAGATGTGTACGAATTGTTCGAGGATGACCTGTTCAGTCACCTCAGCTACTGTCTGACGCTTGGGCTGTAGCCATCAGCAACAGGTGTCCTTTAATTCCTGGGCCACAGCCCAGGGTCAGGCACCTGGTGGGTAGACCTTCCCCCAAAACTGTTGCCGAAATGTCTCTGGGGTGATGTCCAAGGCATCCAGGATCACCGCTTTCACCCGGGCATAGATGTGGACCTCATCATCCGGAAGTCCCTGGTAAGCCCTCTAAGCGAGTGCCATCAGGTAGGGAACAAGGAGGGTCGCCCACTGGTCAGGTGCCCAGCCAGCCACTGAGGCAACCCTCAAGCAGGGGGCACCAGCAAGAGTCCTTAGCACTTTATCGGGGTTCTGCCACCCCAAGGTGGGGTGGCAGGGGTAGGGGAATGCAGGCCCACCCGACTCCACTGGGTTCCAGCCCAGGGTCCAGGGTTGGGGGGGGACGGTCCCGCCACTGGGTCAGCGGGGATCCGTCCGCAACACACTGACCAAACACCAACTTACCGCACTGTCCAGTTCTGCCCCTGAGCTACTTCTTACCTGGTCTCTCGAGTGAGTCCCTCTGGTTCCTCCAATTCATCAGGGTATTCAGCCGCCAGTAGCCCTGGTTCTTCCAGCTCACCCTCAGCATTGGGCTCGGGTCACTGCCTGGCTCTTCCAGTTCCTCGGGATAGTCTGCAGCCTGCAGCCCTGGTAGCCCGAGTCCTTCCTCTGGGTCACGTTTCCCCTGGTCCAGGACATCCCCTGGTTTGGCAGCAGGGTCCCCAGGGAGCAGCCAGTGTCTGTCTCCCTTCCTGGTGCTGCCCTGACTGGGCTAAGGGCCCCGCCTTTTGTACTTCCTATTCCACCCCTCCCCTTCCAGGGAGTGGAGTAAGCTTGGCCTGGCTCTGCCCACTCAGGCTGAGAGAGTGGCTCCTCTCCATCTGGTTCAGAGGGAGACCACACCAGCTCCCTACATATTTCATACTCTGTCATTTAGGCCTGGTTACATACGTCAGCACTGAATTCCAAATAAACTGGAAGTTCAGCACAGTATGTGAACACTTTTTGAACTACATTCCTTCAGTATCCAACCATTTCCAGGCTAGAACTTTTTGACAATATGGGAACAGGTTTCTAAAACACAAGTGTCAGCAGGTATATATAACACTTTTCACAAAGTGATCACGCTATGGTTGACCCTATCAGTCCTGATCCTCAAAGGAAACCTGCACAACATTTTCAAAAGATGAGCCTGGGAGCTTAAATGCATAACTTTGCTAGACACTAAAACTCATGCACTGAATAGAGACAATGGATTTATGGCTTATTACAACAAGCTATAACCCACTAACAAACCCTCACACAACTGCCTTATCCACCTTTCCTTTCCTCCTTATGACTGGAGGAGTGTTAACACGTATTTTAAGGTGAAATGGCCCGTTAACCACTTACGCTAAACAATCTGTTCCATCTTGTATTTAGCTAAAAAGAAAAGGAGTACTTGTGGCAAAGGTGCCACAAGTTCTTGTTTTCTTTTTTACGGATACAGATTAACACGGCTGCTCCTCTGAAACTCATACTTAGCTGTGACACTCTGAGTGATTTTTCAAGAACTGAAGAAGAGCACTGTGTAAGCTCGAAAGCTTGTCTCTCTCCCCAGCAGAAGTTGGTCCAATGAGAGATGTCTTCGGAAGGACATTAATTACAGTTACACGAAGAGAAGATGAGCCTTGCTATTCTAACTGCATGTGGGGAAAAAACTATAACCTTATGAATACAGTATAGATGTGGAACTAGGAACATCTTCAGAAACAGATATGGGAATTGGATTGAAAGCTTCCCAGGAATCCGGGCATCCCATTTGCTAGAGTTAAAGACAATAGCTGGTCAACACAGCTGTGACAGCCATTACAAAAACGTGGTCTACGCTCTAAAGCTTGACCGAGCTTCATTTTTCAGGACTGTGAAAAAATTAGTGCCCCGAGCGCTGTAGTTAGGTCAACCTAACCCCCAGTGTACAAACAGCGAGGTCGATGGAAGTTTTTTTCCAACCTAGCTGCCATCTCTGAGAGGTGGATTAACTGAATCAATAGGAAAAACCCCCTTCCATCGATATAGAAAGCATCTACGCTGCTGTAGTGCTTATAGCATAGACATAGCCAAAGACTGATTAAATCTTATAGGAACTTCAATACTGGAAGGTACAAGCATGAGAAGAGGCTACATCTCCCTCTGTGACTTTAATTTAGCTAGCTCATTCTTATAGGGTGAAGATTTTACATTGATGATTTTATTTCTCTTAGTTGAATAAAGGTATTTTATTTTGAATATACATAATTCTCAGACATTTGTATCAAAATCATAACAGGTTACTAACCAGAATTGCTGACATGGCAGAAATACAATAAACTTTTTGTGGTTTATTGCCAGTTTGTGAAAGGTACAATTTATAATCTCAGTAGCAATGTGAACATGAGTAAGGCCTATTATTCATCTCCTGAAGGAAGGCAGCTGACATAATAATGGGATACAATCAAGGCACTAAATGAATAATTTCCCCCTTAATTTATAGCCAGACCAATTCAACTTATTTGCATATCCTATAGATCTACAAGCCAGCTAAGTCAACTCACAGTGTTTGGGGTATGGAATCTGTAATTTCAGAGTTGGTGATAACAATAAAATAACTGACTATCCAGAACAGGGCACCTGGGCTAATAATGAACTCATGATGGATTTTCTACTGGATTAATAGCAATAATATTCTAGAATATCACTGCTTTCAGTTTGCCTTCCAACGCTCTACAGCCAGTGATGAGCTGCCAGAAGCTGAAGAACCGGTTCCTTTGGTTGCTCCGGGTCTTTGGCGGCACTGAAGGGCCCGCTGCCGAAGTGCCACCAAAGACCCGGAGCGACTGAAGGACCCACTGCCGAAGTACCACCAAAGACCCGGAGCAACTGAAGGACCGCCGAAGTGCCGTTGAAGGGCTGCTGGGTGAGTAGAAATTCTCAGGGGAGCCTCCCCAGCCGAGAGCTCAGGCGGGACGGACAGGATGGGCCCAAGTTTACCGAACCCCTTTAACAGCCGGTTCTAAACCGGCTTCAAAATTTAACAACCGGTTCGCATGAACCGGTGCAAACCGGCTCCAGCTCACCACTGTCGACAGCTCCTATCTCCCTGCTTCACTGCACTCCCTCAGAGTAATAATTTACTTTACTAACTAAAGGAATACACTAGATATGTGCAATTGCTGCTACAGCCCCCCCATGGTGTACTTTCTCCCCTAAACTGATACATTTATAACAGAATTTTATAGTGGGGTCGCCTACAATAGCAGGGAACTGGAGTTGATGACCCAGGAAGTCCGTTCCAGTCCTATGCCCTATGTTACTAAGATCCCATTGCCCGGGTGTAAGCTAGTAGAAGCCATCAGAATTCAGGAATGCCTCTCACCCAGTGCATTTTGTTCTACAGTTTATGCATGGTAATGGCCTTCCAAAAGGCTTCAGTAATCTGGATACACTGGATACACACTGAACATGAGAATCTTGATGTTCACCCACTACTATTTTAGATAGTGTAGCAGGTATGTTTAGCTGAAAAGTGGTTTTTTTTTTTTCATTTCCCCACAATTTTTTTCCTTGTTGATTTATTATTTTTGTTAAAATCTGGAAGTACACTCTGTGGCAGTTGTATTTATGTTTGTGAACTAACACATCCTAAGATATTAGCATTCCCCATTATTTGTTACTGCACAATATCTGCAAAATGGGTAATTTATTCAGTACAGAAAATCATAGAAGGAAAGAAGAGTAAGTGCATGAGAGAAAAAGAGGGTCAGTGGAGAAACTGAAGTCCCAATCCTGCAACCCTTACCCATGTGAATCATCTTTTCTCATGTATGTAGTTCCACTGAGATGAAGATGTAGCTGTCCTTCTTTTACAACACAGAGTATCTTGGAAAAGGGAAGATATTATGTGTTGATCTAAGGGGGCCATTCAGCTGCTTATTGTCAGTTGTTTTATTCTAAACTCTTGTGATTAACCTGAGCTAAGTGTTGAGAGCGCAAGAGGAAAAATTTATAAATTATAACAGAGCTCATTAGCTTTCACTGTTGTAAGTCTTGTCCTTCTCATAAATCCCACCTGCTGACTATCATCTCTTGCTGAATGTTTTTTATGTAGCAATCATGAAAGACTCATTGAGTGCAAGCCTAGGTGAACCCAATTCTGCTGTAACACCTATGTAACCCCCAACGAGATTACCTAGATTCCTGGGGCTCTGTCCGCTGGCAACTCAGGGAGAGGCACACTGTCCCTGGTAGGGAGGGGGAGCCAAGGCAAACTCAGAGTCTGCCTCGCAACCAATAGGGAGTGAGATGCCCTTGCCAGGGCGTTCAGGAAAGGGGAGAAGCCATTTTTGAGTCAGTCTGGAGCCAGCCAGGGCAAGGGCAGGACTGGCTGTGTGGGGAGCTGGTGAGTTCCAGGCCTGCATGTAGGGTTCCCCCTGAAAACTGGCCTCTAGGGACCTGAAAGCAAGATCCCTCAGCTGGGCTTTTCCTTCTCCACTGATGATTCCCAGTTTGTAGAGATTTGCTGGGAAACTTCCCCAGCCAGGCTGAGTTAGCCCTCCTGCTCCCTAGGTGAGACCAGTCACCACGTGGTCAGCTCTGCTCTGTCTGCTAGTTCAGGGCTGCTGCCTGTTGTGTGTGTGTCTGGATGCTGGACTAGGAGACTACAGTTTGGATTTTAGTACAGTTGTGTAACCTGCACCTTGAGCCCTGCACCCCTTTGTGGTGAGGGGAAATCCTGGGACCAAAGCAGCCTGATCCCTGCCAGCAGAGATCAGCCCCTCTGTACTGACTGAGGAGTCCAGAGTCATCTCTGAACCTGAGGATCATTCATGGAGTTTGTAGGTGCACCATCTTTTAGTCAGTCAGTCAGGGAATTTGTTTTGGGGACCCCCAACTCCCTAAACTGTGTCCTCAAGCCAGGGAGTAAGGGATTGGGGATTTTATAACCTGCTGCATATTAAACCTGTGGAGGGATTTACCACCTTCTCTCACTTGTGAGTCCTTTGGGCTGTACTGAACGCAGTCAGCCACACTGTTAAACTACTGCAGAGAAGAATTTTGTGGTTATAGGTCATCAAGGGCCCCAACAAAGTACGTGTACCAACAGGACACTAATCTTACATTTGCTACCGCAGGTCCTGTGACTGGGGAAAGTCACAGGTATTATAAGTGTGGGCACCTGTGACCCTAAAAATAGTGTTTTGCCCTGTTATGTATATATGTCTCCTGTTACATACAATATATTCAACATAATAATTACATTAATTTGTGTTATTTCTTGGAAGTCTCCAACTATCTGGCAAGTAAGTGGGGAGTACCCTAGAGTTTTACTCCCAAGCTGCCCTGGTGACCCTGCCAGGAAGGAGCGAGAGGGGTGGAAGCACCACCAAATAAATCCATAGGAAAAAATAAAGAAGATACACCCTGCTGAGTGGGTAGTGGGATCCAGAAGTACCTAGACCTGTCCGTCAAAACCTGTAAGCAGATTGGCATTAAAGAAGGTAACCGAGTGGAGAGGGGGTGCTACACCTATAAGAAATTTGCAAACTAATAACAAAACACTCGACAGCACACACGCTTCCTCCACCTGGGGAGAGGATAAAAAGAACAAACATGTGACAGATGTTAGTCACATTGCTACTGGAAAGCACATGGACATTACAGTGATAAGTGCGATAGAAGAACCTATATAGGTAGGAGGGGCATCTGGGATAACTGATTATTTTTCAAAGAATTTTTGATATCATGTGTTACCTCTCTCCTCCACCCTTCCTGTATAGCTTGTTTTCTAAGGTTAAACACCTTGTGGCAGCAAGGAATATTTATTCCTTTATGTGTGGGAAGTGCTTAGCACATTCCGCATGCTACCATGATTCTAGATCCTCAGCTGGTGTCATTGTGTATGTCTACACAGCAAAAGCTGTGCATGGGGTAACCTACCTGATCTAGCTTGACTCCAACTAGTGCAAGTAGCAGTAGTAGTGAAGACAGCACAGCCCAGGCTTTGGAACTGGCAAGCAAGCTGAGTATGTATCAAGGGTCTGTGCTGCGTTTGTATTACCTGAATGGAAGTGCATGCTGGGTGGTCTTCACTGCTCTGTTACCTGCACCAGCTGGATACCCAATGGATGCAGCTCCATAAATGCTAATGGAGCTATGCTCATTTACACCTCATTTAGGCTCATGATAAATAACAAGCCAAAGTAACAGCTTAAACAAAACAAGTGTCTGTGGACTGAAACCACCATTAAGTTCCACGAAAGCTTATGTTCAAATAAATCTGTTAGTCTTTAAGGTGCCACTGGACTCCTTGTTGTTTTTGTGGATACAGACTAACACGGCTACCCCCTGATACTTGACATTAAGTTCCATAGATGCACAGTAAAATGTGCCTAGATCGACCACTCACAGGAGTTAGCAAAAGTGGTCACTTGTAAAAGTTGGTCTCTCTTCAAAGGTTTGCTATAAAATGGACACCTTTACAATGTACAGAAAGGCTACTATAGTTATTGATGTTTCAAGTTTAATTTTAATCGCCTTTTAAATGAACATTACACAATAGAGTACTGTACTGTATTTAAAATCTCTTGGTGGGTTTATTAATACAATAGTACACCATTTGTGTTAATCAAATGAGGAAATTCTGTTCACTAATAAAAGTGCTTATTTTCTAGACTGAAGCCAAAAGAAATTTTTTACAATTACAGGTACCTGTATTATGAAAAAGTCCTGGTTTAAGTCTCAGTAGCTTGTATTTATTTGCAAAAGTCACTTATTCTTGTCTGCCTCTGCAATGATAGGAGTGTGTTTACCACTTCTTCTTCTTCTGCATCACTGAACAGCTATAAAACGTCGGTTGTTGCCCTTTTGAATGGCAAATGCTTCTACGTCTTAAATCATATTCTTGGCTGAATGCACAGAAATGATTCTTCACAGGAGTTAAGTGGCACCATTGCAATCCTCTTCTTCATCATCATCATAATCAGTTTTTGTATCACTGTGTGAGTCATCATGTGGCTTGCAATTTTCTAGGTGCTTTGTAGCAGGTTCTGACAAGTCTTGACATCTTCAGTTGTTGAAAGGTTCTCATCAATCTGGTACGTCTTCTCAATCGGCACACCAAAAAGACTGGGACATGTTAACTACCACAAGAGGGAGCTCATATTTATCTTCTGGATGAATGTTTTTATTTGGTGAATCTACAATTGACTCGGCAATAGTGAATCCGCATTTAGCAAAGTATTTTTGATGGTGCTTGGCTCAATTTCACTCCAGGCTAGATGAACCCAGTGTATTGCATCCAAGAGTGAAACCCTTTTCAAAATCACTGGACTCGATGAAGTTGCATCAGATTCTATTTGATGAAAAGTAAATTGAATTTACCTTTTCTGAAATTTCAGTTTTAGGGTTTGAATAACACCAGCATCCATAGACTGTAATACAGAGGTGCTGTTTTGGGGAAAGAAGCAGAGTTTAATGTTTGGAGTTTATCAGGGAGTAGCATCAGGCATTATCCACAAACAACATATTTATAGGAAAATCTTTGTAACCATTTTTCAAAAAGCTCTGAGTTCATCCATGCTTTTTTGTTGAATTCATATTCCATGAGCAACTCCTTGATATTCAACTTGTCAAAACATCATGGGCATTTGGATTTACCAATCAATATAAACTTTTCTTTATCTCCATTCATGTTGATGCATAAAGCAAAGGTGATTCTTTCTTTTTAATGCTTCCCACTTGAACACTCCTTGTCTTTGACACAGAGGGCTTTGCTGATGCTGCTGTCTTTAAATAACAGTCTAGTTTCATCCATATTGTAGATTTCAGATGGTTGATAATCCTGGATGACAGGTTTCAGAGTAACAGCCGTGTTAGTCTGTATTCGCAAAAAGAAAAGGAGTACTTGTGGCACCTTAGAGACTAACGAATTTATTTGAGCATGAGCTTTCGTGAGCTACAGCTCACTTCATCAGATGCATACCGTGGAAACTGCAGCAGACTTTATATATACACAGAGAATATGAAACAATACCTCCTCCCACCCCACTGTCCTGCTGGTAATAGCTTATCTAAAAGCCATTTCCAGCACAAATCCAGGTTTTCTCACCCTCCACCCCCCCACACAAATTCACTCTCCTGCTGGTGATAGCCCATCCAAAGTGACAACTCTTTACACAATGTGCATGATAATGAAGTTAGGCCATTTCCTGCACAAATCCAGGTTCTCTCACTCCCTCACCCCCCTCCAAAAACCCACCCCCATACACACACAAACTCACTCTCCTGCTGGTAATAGCTCATCCAAACTGGCCACTCTCCAAGTTTAAATCCAAGTTAAACCAGAACATCGGGGGGGGGGGGTAGGAAAAAACAAGAGGAAATAGGCTACCTTGCATAATGACTTAGCCACTCCCAGTCTCTATTTAAGCCTAAATTAATAGTATCCAATTTGCAAATGAATTCCAATTCAGCAGTTTCTCGCTGGAGTCTGGATTTGAAGTTTTTTTGTTTTAAAATAGCGACCTTCATGTCTGTGATTGCGTGACCAGAGAGATTGAAGTGTTCTCCGACTGGTTTATGAATGTTATAATTCTTGACATCTGATTTGTGTCCATTTATTCTTTTACGTAGAGACTGTCCAGTTTGACCAATGTACATGGCAGAGGGGCATTGCTGGCACATGATGGCATAAATCACATTGGTGGATGTGCAGGTGAACGAGCCTCTGATAGTGTGGCTGATGTTATTAGGCCCTGTGATGGTGTCCCCTGAATAGATATGTGGGCACAATTGGCATGAACTGGATGAGTTCAGGTAACTTTTGTTTCCAATCTGAAACTACATCTTGTTTAATGTCTCCACTCTTACCACATGCTATACCAAAGGCAAGATTATGCCTCTTCTTAAACGATTCAAGCCAGCCATTGTTGGCTTTAATATCCACATTTTCCAATTCCTCTGTGAATTTCATGGTTTGCGCTTTTAACATTGGACCAGAGTTAATTACATGATGAGTGACAGTGGCCTTAAACCACTCGTAAGTGAGAAAATTGTCTTCTTCGTTTCCAGTTTTGGCATGTTTAATTTTAATTGAAGAATTTGCATTTGACCCATAATCGGTGAGGATTTCTGTCTTCCATCATAACAGGTTTTGGATTTGTGTTTTTCCAACTCAAAACTGTTTGGCAATTTGATAGCAACTGGTACCCGCTTCTATCAGTGATATAGATTTAACACATTGCTCCAGTGTAAGAAACATTTTGGATTTGCATTTTTTTCTTTTTTACTTCTGTGTTGACTTCTTTTAGTTTTAAACTGTAATTTACAGTAGAGTACATCTTTTGTTTGAACACATTCACATCTTTCTTTCAAGTTCCTGTTTGTTCAAGTTCAACCTCCAGTTCTGGTTCATACACAGACTGATAAGTAGGGCCCTACCAAATTCGTGGCCATGAAAAATATGTCACGGACCTTGAAATCTGGTCTCTCCCATGAAATCTGGTATTCTGGTACAAAAGTACACAAAAGTATATCCTAAAAGTATACAAAAGCATACCGCATTTCTCAAACTAGGGTTCCCAACCCAAAAGGGGATTGCAAGCCTATTGTTGCAGGGTTGTGGTATTGCGACCATTACTTCTATACTGCCTTCAGAACTGTGCATCTGGCCAGCAGCCACTGCTCTCCGGCCACCCAGCTCTGAAGGCCTGAAGGCTGCACCAGCACCAGCAGAAGTGGAGACATGAGGGTGGCGTGGTATAGTACTGCCAGCCTTATTTCTGTGCTGCTGCTGACAGCGGAGCAGCCTTCAGAACTGGTCACCTGGCCAGCAGCCACCGGTCTCCACTCTGCCTTCAAAGCCAGGCAGCCAGAGAGCGGCAGCTGCTGGCCAGACACCTAGCTCTGAAGGCAAAGCCGCTGCTAGCAGCAGCACAGAGGTAAGGGTGGCATGGAATATACAGTACTGTATGAACACATCCATGACATTTGCTACTGTACTGTGTTTATTCCATGACCAATCTGCAAAAAGTGTGTGATTTCTCCATGATTTAGGTAGACCCCTACTGATAAGCGAAGACTGGTTTCTCCTACAGGTTTGTTTTTATGGATGGAGGTAAGAAAATATGGTCGCTGGTTGCAGATGACAGGTCATCGCTCTTCACACTTAAATTATAGAGGAAAAAGTTCCATGGCCTCTGCAAGTAGTCGCTCGTGACAGGTGGTCTCTCTTCAGAGGTTGTCGCTAAAGCAGGTTTTACTGTATCTACCTTCTGATTTTATTGTCTCTCTTGGGAGCCCAAGCTTAAATAGTATAGTACATGCTAATTAGTAATGCCCACTTGGTAAAATTAAAATAATTAGCATAGCATGTAGCTACAATATATGCTATTTACCATCTAATGACAGTGTAACTAGATGTTTTCTCCTAACCTTGTGGAATAAAGTGGTTGCAGATTTTCATTCCTCACTGTTTCTGAGCAATGATTGTGTTAGTCTCTGCTTCACCACTTAAAAGCATCCTTTGAATCCCACGAATCTTTCATTATTATTGGATGCTTCTAAATTTTTATCTTTCCTGAGCTATCTGTTGCCATATTGCAATTAGTCACTCTTTCCTCTTCTGCTTCATCTCTTCTCTGGGGCCAGGTTGTGCCATGCTGTCCAGTTAGTGGGAGAGGGGAAGAAAGAGACAGGTACAATTACCAATCTCCTCTTCTGACTCCCTGAGCAATAGCAGGCAAAGCTTCTGTCCTTGTGGTCTTGGACCCAACAGATGACAGGAAGAAACCAGGTGAGAAGTCTGAACTTGTAGCAGGAGACACGGGAGGGCGGTGCAGGGAGGGTGGAAAAGTGAATGACATGAGCACAGCAGTGCTGCGGGGGAAGAGGGGAGGAAGAAGCGGGAAGGTGACTTTAACAGCAGCACCTTGCCTGGGCTGAAAGGGAGTGAAGGGGAGGCAACAAGGCCAGAGAGGAGGCAGCTATGAGAAGCAAGAGGAGAGTTGACCAAGGCAGGGAGCAAGGTTAATGGGAGTGGGCAGCAGTGGAGATGGAGAGGATTCAAGGGCAGCTCCTCTGTGGCAGGGGATTAAAAGGCAACATGCACACTGCAAACCTGGGTGGTGGGGAGGTCAGGGAGCAAAGGGTGGAGCAGAAGAGGATCAAGGCAGCAGGAACTGAATGTAATGAGTCTTATTTCCCTTTGTCACCTGTTAGACAAGGAGGATGGCCGGGTGAATTTCCTCAAGCCAGGAAAGTACTTTAAGATCCTTAGCTGGGCCATGCTCAGGAGGGCAGGGTGTTTGGGTTCAGGGATAGAGACTGTGTTCCTGCCCTTCTCACCAAAGATAATTCTTCTGGCTCCTTAGCAATCACATAAGCTCTGGACTGAAGGTTTGTGGCACCATGTACTTATTCAATTCCAAATTTTCAGGAATATTCGTGGCAGCAATGGGCAAAACTCTGCTGATTTGAGGAAAAACTGGAAAAGCTTGACTTCCACTGGTGTTAGTGAGAGGGAAATCAGGCACTTTTTTTCTGCTGCAGGCAGGTCAGATTGGCAGTGACTTGGGGGGCTGGAGGTTACCTTCTTCTGCAGTTTATGGGTGCAGGTCACTTGCCAGGATTACCTGGGTACCTCTGACTTAATCATTTCCCTGCCATTGCAAAGGCCGTTAGCACTGGTGCATCTCGGTCCCTCCTGTTCTCTGCTTGTGGCACGTACTATAGTCTCCAGTGGACCTTATTTACTTTGGTCTCATTTTAGCTGTTGGGTTTAGTGTGCAACTGCTGGGTGGCCAGTGACATACAGGAGGTCAGACTAGATGATCTAGTGGTCCCTTCTGGCCCTGAACTCTATAACTCTATTCAGACTACATTTTTCTTTTCTTCACTTTCATTGATTACTCCTAGTTGTAGCTGCTTGGATTATCCTAAACAACTCCCTCTTTGGGGTTGCTTAAATAATTCAAATACATATTCAGCAGAGGTTCCCAAAGTGTGGTTTGTAGACTA
Organism: Eretmochelys imbricata; assembly: GCF_965152235.1. Lineage (NCBI taxonomy): Eukaryota > Metazoa > Chordata > Testudines > Cheloniidae > Eretmochelys > Eretmochelys imbricata. The sequence continues at coordinate 25,163,684 of NC_135574.1, forward strand.
CTGGTGGTTGGCAGAGAGACAGCTGGTTGTTTGACCCAGATGCTAAATTTCATTAAGAGTATGTTAAAATACATGATATACTTTCCTAATAATACCTGTATATCGAAATAATTCTTGTAGTTCTGATCCACACTCAGGGAGCACGGGGTATGGTCTATGGAATCATGAAAGGGAGGGGAGGGCATGGAAGGTGGTCTGTTGATCGCAAATAGGAGATCTACAAGATTTCTTTCTTAAAATATAGTTGATCCTAAAAAATTAAGAACCCCTGTGTAGAGCGGGGGGGTTGCAAGACATTTTGGTATTTTGGATTTGCTTTTGTTCTAATTTGGAATGAGAGACAATTATAACTTTTCTGAAACTGAGCTACGCCCCTCCCCAATATTGTTTTGGAAACATCATAACATGGAGTTCCCAAAAAGAAATATGTGAAATTGACATTTTTGTCAGTTTTACTGCTGCTGATCACTGAACAGCAGAGAGGAGAGTTTAGCAGTATCAAGAGACTGGCTCTAGCTGGGGCTCCCAGGGCTCTTTCTGTGAAGCTGGAAAGCCAAGTACCTCTGAAAACCTTGGCTCCAGCTGGGGTCCGGGGAAGGCAGGCACCAACAAATCTGGCTGTGCTTCAACAAAAGTTTTGTTGAAACTGAAATAGATTTTCCTAAACACTTCTCTTCAACGAATCAGCATTTTCTGACAATATTAAGTTTCGTTGGAAAATATCTGATGATCTCTTCCCCCCATAGTAGACAATCACCATGGGCCTGATCAAAAGTCAACTGAAGTCAGTGGGAGTCTTTCCATTGACTATAACAGCCTTTAGACCAGCCCCTGTATGTCCCTTGCAGCCATCATTTTAAAGTATTACCCTTTGGGCCAGAGAGGAGTGAGAATAACTGTATAGCCTGATGGTTGGGCCATTCAGGGACAACCACATTGCAGTCCCTGCTTTAGAGCAGGGATTCAAATCTGGGTCTCTCTGATGATATATACAAACCCCAAACTGTCTTGGAAGCTGCCCTGGGTTTAATCAGTCCTGCCCTGCTTCACCTGCCAGAGCTGTCAGGTTTGGAAGGAGTGGTTAAATAAGAGAGAGTCAGCTTAGATGGGGAATGACTGGGATGGAGAACAGGCTGACAGCTCCCATGTTGTGTGAAAAGCTTAGTTCGGGCCAGAAGCTGACTGAAGACTGATCTGCCAGGACCTACCTGCAAGAAGGTAGACCTGACACAGGCTACTAGTTTTTTATTTTATTTATTGTTTTTGGTACCTGTGCCCTGTTGGTCGGAATTAGGCAATCTGCTGCAGCTGGGGACCTCCTGAAAGGAAGGGGGCTGAAAGTTGAGCCCAGTGGGGCTGAAGATTCTCTTGGTTAGTGTTTATGCTGAGCTTTGACTTGGGGACTCCATTACCCCAGAAGGGGCGTGTGTGAGAATTTTCTCAGTGACTGGGCGGGAGGGCTAAGCTACAAGCATAACTGAAGTGTGCTGAAGATTCCATTGGGGAAACTGAGGCAGAGATGCTGCAGTGCCACACAACAGCCTGAGGGGGCATTTGGAATTAGCATCTCTGTCACAGTCTCCCACATCCCAGGTGAGTGCCCTAACCACTGGGCTACTGGCAGTATTGTCACTAGGTTTTTTCCTGTTTTGTCAGTGGTGCCTAACTCCCCTTGTGAATAGAGCCTGAAAAACCAAAATTTTTTTATTTGAAAATTGCAAAATGAACCACTTTGACACTTTCTTTGTTTTTTCTTTCTTTGTTTTGACTGAAACAATTTTCTAAAATTGATATGTATAGCCTATAGGTATAGATCAGCAGTTCTCAACCTGCGGCCCGATTAGCACACAGCTGTGGCCTAGGTCAGCTGTGTGCTAAAGTCCGGCCTGTGTGCTGGGGTCTGCTGGGTTCCCAACTGCCTGGCACAGAGGGATCTGGCTGGGCTGCCCCGCCACACAGTGCAGTGGGGGTGAGGCTGGCCGGCCAGCTCCATGTGGCTGGAGTCTGGGGTCAGGGCTGCCAGAGGACCCTGTGGGGTTGGGACTCCTGGGCTGCCGGCCGGCCCTGCGAGCTCCATGCATAAATATATATAATGAACAGTGAAATCCATTCACTGTGATTCTTCAATAATCACTTTTTGAACTCATGGTAAAGAGCCAAATTTTCCAACCCATCCTTTCATGCCAGAATTACAATTTCACAGTGATCAGATCTTCCTTGTGATGTATGTTTGGTGTTGTTTGATAAGCTGAGTTTTGCACATGGCAAGCTTTCATCTGCAAACTAAATCTAGTGAGATGGCTAACGACTGGATTTGCAAGCAAAGCTAATCAGCTGATTTTCTTCAGATGAGGTTCATTAATAAAGTAGATGTAGCAAACAGAAAGAGAGAGGTTATCAGAATTAAAGGAGGGAGGGAGAAGGGCAAGAGTAAAAACATGTCGAGGGAGGAGGGGGAAGAAAAATCAAGGAAAAAATGCACAAAAGGAAAAATGATAGATGGAAGTAGAGAGGAAAAATGAATAGAAAATGTGGACACAGAGGCAACTGTGTCAGGATGTGGTTCCAGGGAACATAGGGCATACGGCCAGGGAGCAGTCTAGTGGAAAAAGGGTGGGGACAACTGAGTTAAGTAGCAGTTTAAAATGAGATGATGTGGCTGACCTTTTATGATCAGATCATGGTCACACTGACCTTGGCATTACCGTATGTGGTTAATGTTTGTTTGAGGATGGGCTGTTCTTGAATAGTTTCTCTGATCTATTCGATAAAAACACACTTTACTTCAGTGTCATGCATGCAGCTCTTCATGTTCCAACTATTTTTTTCTTTAGCAAATACTCTCTTGTAGACTATTCAAAGAAAATCATGTTGTTTTTTCTGGTAATGCTAGATTTTAATTCCTTGTAGAACTGACTTGGAATTACAGAAATGTAGGACTGGAAAGGACCTTGAAAAGTCAAGTCCAGCCCCCTGCATGAAGGCAGGGCCAAATAAAACCTAGACCATCCCTGACAGGTGTTTGTCTAAACTGTTCTAAAAATCCTCCAGTGAAAGGGAATCCACAATCTCCCTTGGAAGCCTATTCTAGATCTTAACTGCCCTTATAGTTAGAAAGTTTTCCCTAATATCTAACCTAGATCTCCTTGGCTGACATTTCAAATTAAACTTGAAGGGCATCAAAATGTGAGACCTGTCTATTATCCAACATACTTCCTGTTTTTAAAGGTTTTAAGCAGAGGTGTATCCCGGATTTCTGAACTGGCAGATATGGGCAGGATTTTACAGCTCCCTCATTAGACCCTTTGAAAGAGTGTCTTGGAAGCCAGCTCTAAACAATGGGGAAGGGCAGGGATGATGGGCCAACAATATGTCAACACAGACAGAGTTGTTGATGGGCATCTCTCTTTTAGTGAATAATAAAACCCAGGATTTGATTCTGGTCTCTGTTATACTAGTCTAGAACAAAGGCAATGACACTGAGTCAATGATTTTGCTCTAGATTTATGTCAATCTTAGGTACTTTATGCACCTGCCCCTTACCATCTTATTTTAGCACTCACAAAACCCCTGTGAATAGGAAATCATAGAATTGTAGGACTGGAGAGGACCTTGAGAGATCATCTTGTCCAGTCCCCTGCACTTATGGCAGGACTAAGTATGGCAGGACTAGACCATCCCTGACAGGTGTTTGTCTAACATGCTCTTAAAAATCTCCAATGACAGAGATTCCACAACCTCCCCAGGGAATTATTCCAGTGCTTAACCACCCTGACAGTTAGGAAGGTTTTTTTCCTAATGTTCAAACTGAAGCACCCTTGCTGTAATTTAAGCCCATTGTATCTTGTCCTATCATCAAAGGTTAAGGAGAACAATTTTTCTCTCTCCTCCTAGTAGTAACCTTTTATGTACTTGAAAACTTTTATGTCCCCCCTCAGTCTTCTCTCCTCCAGACTAAACAAACCCAGTTTTTTCAGTCACAGGTCATGTTCTCTAGACCTTCAATCATTTTTGTTGCTCTTCTCTGGACTTTCTCCAATTTGTCCACATCTTTCTTGAAATGTGGTGCCCAGAACTGGACACAATACTCCAGTTGAGGCCTAATGACCTTGGAGTAGAGCAGAAGAATTGCTTCTTGTGCCAAATTTACAATACTCCAGCTAATACATCTCAGAATGATTTTTGCAAGTTTTACACTGTTGACTCATATTTAGGTTGTGATCCACTATGACCCCCAAATCCATTTCTTCAGTACTCCTTCATAGGCAGTCATTTTCCATTTTGTATGTGTGCAACTGATTGTTCCTTCCTAAGTGGCGTATTTTACATTTGTCCTTATTGAATTTCATTCTATTTTCTTCATACTGTTTCTCCAGTTTGCCCAGATAATTTTGAATTTTAATCCTATCCTCCAAAGCACTTGCAAACCCTCCCAGCTTGGTATCATCCACAAACCTTATAAGTGTACTCTCTATGCCATTATCTAAACCATTTATGAAGATATTGAACAGAACTGGACCTGGGACAGACCCCTGTGGGACCACACTGGATATGCCCTTCCAGCTTGACTGTGAACCACTGATAACTACTCTCTGGAAATGATTTTTCCAACCAGTTATGCACCCACCCTATAGTAGCTCTATCTAGGTTGCATTTCCCTAGTTTATTTATGAGACAGTCACGTGAGACGGTATCAAAAGCCTTATTAAAGTAAAGATATACCACATCTACCACTCCCACCGACCCCATCCACAAGTCTTGTTAACCTGTCAAAGAATTGGTTTGACATGATTTCTTCTTGACAAATCCATGCTGACTGTTATTTATCACCTTATTATCTTCTAGGTGTTTGCAAGTTGATTGTTTAATTATTTGTTCCATTATGTTTCTGGATACTGAAAGTTAAGCTTACTGGTCTGTAATCCCCCCCCCCCCCGCCCCGTGTTGTCGTTATTTTCTTTTTTATAGATGGGCACTATATTTGCCCTTTCCCAGTCCTTAGGAATCTCTCCCATCTTCCATGACTTTTCAAAGATAATCACTAAAAGTTCAGATAATTCCTTAGTCAGCTCCTTAAGTATTCTAGGATGTATTTCATCAGGCTCTGGTGACTTGAAGACATCTAACTTGTCTACGTAATTTTTGACTTGTTCTTTCCCTATTTTAGCTCTGATCCGACCTTACTTTCACTGGCATTCACTATGTTAGATGTCCAATCGCTACTAACCTTTTTGATGAAACAAAAAAGAAATTTTACCCTTCTGCTATTTCCACATTTTCTTTTATTGTCCCCCCCATTGAATAATAGACCTACCCTGTCCTTATTCTTCCTCTTGCTTATAATGTATTTATAGAATGTTTTCTTGTTAACCTTTATGTCTCTAGCTAGTTTAATCTCATTTTCTGTCTTGGCCTCTCTAATTTTCTCCCTACATACTTGTGTTGTTTGTTTACATTCATCTTTTGTAATTTGACCTAGTTTCCACTTTTTGTAGGACTCTTTTTAGTGTTTCAGATCATTGAAGATCTCCTGGTTAAGCCAAGTTGGTTTCTTGCCATACTTCCTCTTTCTTATACTGTGGGATAGTTTGCTCTTGTGTCCTTAATAATTTCTCTTTGAAAAACTGCCAGCTCTCTTCACCTGTTTCCCCCCTATACTTGCTTCCCATGGGATCTTACTACTAACTCCCTGAGTTTGCTTAAGACTGCCTTCTTGGAATTCATTATCATTATCATGCTGTTTTCCCTCCTACCTTAAAATCATGAGCTGTTTCATTTAATGACCACTTTCACCTAAGCTGCCTTCCACATTCAAATTCTCAATGAATTCCTCCCTATTTGTCAACGAATTCCCCCCTATTTGTCAAATCTAGAACAGCCTCTCTAGTAGGTTTCTCCACCTTCTGAGATAAAAAATTGTCTCCAATACATTCCAAGAACTTGTTGGATAATTTATGACCTGGTGTATTATTTTCCCAACAAATGTCTGGATACTTGAAGTCTCCCATCACCACCAAGTCCTGTGCTTTGGATGCTTTTGTTTTTTTAAAAAGCCTCATCCACCTCTTCTTCCTGGTTAGGTGGTCTGTAGTTAACCCCCACCATGACATCAGCCTTTTTTTATCCCTCTTAGACTTTTTGAAAGTCTCTGGGTAAGGATGTCTCCTATGTCCATCTTAACCTCGGTCCAAGTGTATACATTTTTAATACATAAGGCAACATGTTCTTCCTTTTTTCCCTTCCTCTCCTTCCTTAGCAAGCTGTACCCTGCTGTACCAATAGTCCAGTCCCCCCCAAGCTGTGATGACAACTATGTCATAATTCTGTTTAACTAGCAGTCACATTCTTCCTGCTTATTCCCCATACTTCTCACATTAGTATACAGACATCTAAGATACTCATTTAAATTTCCCCTCATGTGTTCTCTTGTCCCTCCCTTATTCCTGTTGTAAAGGCCCATGCTCCCCCAGACTCTAACCTTACTTGCAGGTCTCCATGTTTTACACTTATCTGTGGGCTTTTGTCACATGCCCACATCAAATCTAGTTTAAAGCCCACCTCACTAGGTTAGCCAGTCCGTATCCAAATATGCTATTACTCTTCCTTGATAGCTGGACCCCCATCTCTATTTACTATTATTCCTATTTTTCTGATTGGGAACTGAGGTACAGAGAAACTAAGCAACTTGCTCAAAGTCAAACAGGAACTCTGACAGAGCATGGATTAGAACCTGGACCTCAGTCACAGGTTACTGCCCTAGTTACTGGAGCATCATTATGCCAACATAACTTAAATAAAAATATAGCCCACAGCACTGACCTCACTTCTGCCGCAATATGATAGACTGAATGGTGATTAGGACAGGTTAAATAATAATACCAGAATTGTGTTAATGTTGCAATATTTATCTGAACGAATTATTTTATATATAATACTTTTTCATTAGGTACATGGCTTACAGAGCTGGTCAGATAGTTGGAAAATATATTAAACAAATAATATGGCATATTTTCTGAAATTAAAAAGTACACAAATGATTACCTCCAAAATACACTCTGTTTAGCTGTGATGTTAGTTTAGGTTTAGCTTTGTGATGTTAGTTTTTGTTTTCTGCTCTCATAAATGAGCCAGTATGAATTTGGTCAACGTTTGGGTGAGATTCTTCCATGGAAAAACACTTTGGGGCTAGTCATTTAATAAATACTGTTCTTCCCTCTCAAATCAGTGGTGGATAAGTACCAGTGTCAGGAGGCTCTGTGCTGCTAGAGTTGCTGTCTTTCAGAAGAGATGTAAAATCAAGGTCTTGCCTTCTTGTGGCACTTTTACACGTACAAGGAACGTTAGGCCTGGTTGTCTAGCTGAATTCCAACCGTGTATGAGGTTTGGCCTACTTAAAATGCCTCTGTAGCTGCGAAGTCTGACATATACTGTGTCATCTTTGGATGAAAGATTCTGAATATATTTATAATTGATATGTAATGTTACCTGAGTCATAAGACAGCTATGGCACATAGGTTCAAGGAGGGAAATCCTGGCCCCACTGAGGTCAATGGCAAAACTCCTATTGAGGTCAGCAGGACCAGGATTTCATCACACTTGTCTAGCTTATAGGCTCTTCCCTACTCAACAAACAACTTAGGCATCTGTCTCTACAGAGAATAAAACATCTGTTGAAACAAAACAATGTTTTTTGGGGAAAGATATATTAAGAATGTGTTTTAATGCATCTTTTTAATAAACTCTATACAGATGGACAGAACAGCAAGAAGTCTTCATAGTGTCACATTAATTACACCGATTGGAGTTTTGCTATAAACAAGTGTATTTCACCAGTTCTGCAAGGAGAGCATTTGAATTCTACTTGACACTTACATTAGTTTCACAAAATTGTTATTGAGGTTACACTAATTCTGTACAAACAAAGGAAGAGATGGTCCCTGTTCCAAGGATTGCACAATCTAAATCTTGCACAGGAAGTTTAGTTCAATATCCTATCCATTCATCCAGCTATGAAGCTGTGCAGATGCTGCTTTGCAGAGCATACCAAACTGTATACATGGTTTGTTAAAAGTTTATCACTGCAGCTTCATTGTGCCACAGCATCACGTGGACATTAGGTACGTTACATCCTAGGAAAGTCTCCAAAGTGGTTCCTTCTGCAACATTGGGCCATTTATTTATAACCAGAGGTGAAAGTAAGCCGGTCCGGTCTGCAAAAGATGCAGTAATGTACCAGCAAATAAGTGGAACATTCAGTACTGGCTTACTTTCACCTCTTTTGGCTGCAGAACAAAAGGTTCAAACTCAAAGCTAATAAAAGCTTGGAAAGGGAAAACTCACTGTCACATTTGTTTGTTGTTTCTCTCCCTCTCCTCCTCCTGCCAGGCTGCCGATGCGGCTAGGCTCCCTAGTAGCCACGGAGTTCCCGGGCAATGCTCTGGAACTGCTCCCTACGAAGCCAGTCAGACCTCTGGAGAAGTCTCCTCTCTGGGAGCAGACTGTCTTCAGGACACACAGCTCCCATGGCTTCCACCTTCCTGGGTCTGACCTCGGAGCATTCAGCATCCTCTGCCCCTCTGTGCACTTCCCACAGCGAGCCCACCCAGGCGGAGTCCTGGGGAAGCCAGAGCGTCCTGCACCCCAACTTCGCAGTCAGATGGGACTCTCAGCCAGCCAGTAAAACAGATTTATGAGATAACAGGAACACAGTTTAACACAGAGCTTGTAGGTACAGAGAACAGGACCCCTCAGCCAGGTCAATTTTGAGTCAGACAACCACATCTGCACTTCACTCCATGTCCCCAGCCAGCCCCAAACTGAAACTCTCTTCAGCCCCTCCTCCTCTGGGCTTTGTCCCTTTCCCGGGCCAGGAGGTCACCTGATTCCTTTGTTCTCCAACCCTTTAGCTCTCACCTTGCAGGGGGGAAGGGCCAGGCCATCAGTTGCCAGGAAACAGGGTGTTGGCCATTCTCTGTGTCCAGACCCCTACACCCACCTGCCCTCTAGGGCTCTGCAACGATCATACACCCTTATCCCACCACGTAGATACTTAAGAACTACACAGGGGAAACTGAGGCACCTCCACACTATTCAGAGGAAACATTAAGAACAATCCTGCTTCGTCACCTCTCTCCCCCCTTTGAGACAGAACTGAGCGGGGTCACTTTAGCCAGAGACCTGGGGAAGTTCGAAGCCACCAACGTTCCCATGGATGCCCCAGCATCTCTCCCGTTCCTTGGTGGGAGTTACACCAGGCCCTTCCAGTTTCACACCCTCCCTTAGGTCGGGGATGGTTGATAGCACTCGCAGGCCAAATGTGGGGAGGTTTATGCGGCCCATGCCCTTTTGCTACGCAAAACCCCCGGGGGTCAAACTGGGATCGGGTCTTCTCCCAGATCTCCAGTCTGGAGGGCTGCAATTCGGGCTCTCTTGGTTAAGAGCCCCCATCTTGACCTGGGCCACATACTGTTCACTTACAGAACTAGCATGGAGACATTCCTCTCTCAACAACCTTGTCTCCCCAACAAGCTGGCCAAACACAGCCACTTGGTTATAGGACTGTTTAACTTTCTTAACAGCTTTCACTTTATCTGAGACCTTCTCAAAGCTATCCACACTGGATCTTTCAACAGGAAAGTCAGTGGATCCATTCAAAACAGAAGTTCCCCCAATCCCCGCACTCAGCACGGGCTGCAGGGGCTCCCCTCTAGCTTGTAACAGGGAGCAAAGGCGCTGGCTGAGGGAGAAGCCTCCCCAGGTAGCCTGCTGCCTGCATAAGAACAGTTTAAATTTAGCTGTTCACTCCCTGGTCTGAACCCCCGGGGGATTCAGGGCTATTTCTGGCTTCCTTGTTAATTTCACTCAGGGTTGTTGGGGGGAGGGAGGGTGGGTTGTGTGAGACCAAGGCAGGGGCAGAATACAATAGCCAATTGGCTGCACAGCTTAAATCCAGAGCTAATAAAAGCCAGTGGAAGGGGAAAACTCACCGTCACATTGGTTTCTCTCCTCCCTCCTCCAGCCAGGCAGCCCGACAAGGCCAGGCTCCCCATTCCCCCGCCCCACCCCCTGCCCCAAGCAGGGGCTGCAGCGGCTCCCCTCTAGCTTGTAGCAGGGGGACTGGCTGAGGGAGAAGCCTCCCCAGGATGCCTGCTGTCTGTATAAGAACAGTTTAAATTTAGCTGTTCACTCTGTGGTCTGAACCAGGGAATTAGGGGCTATTTCTGGCTTCCTTGTTAATTTCACTCAGGGTTGTTGGGGCGGGGGGCACCAAAGCCTGGGCAGTTCTTTTCTGCCCCCTGTATGAGGCGATCTTCAATAATATAATACACAAAAAATACAATCAAAACCAGCAACCATTTCCAAGTTCAAATCTATCCCATTCCCTCCCCAGCAGAGCATCATGGTTGTGATGTCCAAACTGCTTGCAGATCCTCTTTGAAATGTTACTGTTTAAAAAAAAAAAAAACATGGAGAACATGGTGGGAAGATGTGTTCTGATGATTGGGGTTTATTTTGGGAAAAGCGATTTTGGTAAAACGACTACAGATTCACAGGGAAAGCAAATAGCCCCATAGACAAAACCACAAAGGGACTGGAGGGGAAAACTGGATATTCAGGGAAATTATTGTGCCTCCTTTGAAAGAAATAGTAGTTTTCATTCCACCCTCTTTATATATTGAATTAAACACCTGAAATGTCCTTAGGACATAGGGGCTCAGATCTCTTTTTGTTTTGTGGGTGTCTGTGTCCTGAAGAGTGCGGAGGCTGAAACTGACAAAACTTTCTCTAAGTATCTTGAATATTTCATGGCAGCTATTCTAGCTGTCTTTCATTCACCACTGTCTTCCCCTACTAATAGCCACCCATTGGTGTGCCCCCTGCACACTTTTATGTGCCTGGGCGGGAGATTAAACAATCCTTGATATCTGACTTGCTAGGAAATAGGGAGCATCTAGGGAAAGCGGGGCACTGGCGGGTGTGGCACAGTTGCTGGCTGACTGGCTGTGGTTTTTGCCTTGGTTACTTACTCCTTGGCAGACCCAGCCTAGCGGCACCTGCTGGCTCTCTGCAGGCAGCAGCCCGCAGGGGCTGGTTGCTGGGATCGCTGCTGGTCAGCGACAGGTTGCAGCTGCATCGTTTGTGACACATTAATACACATACATACTGTATGTATTGCTGTCCTTGTGCAAGCAAGCGGCCTCCCATTGCAGCAGCCAGGCACATTCTCCAGGCATGCAGCCTGTTGGGAGGGCGCCAGTGCCCTTTTGAGAGGAGGGGGGGACGGGGGAGACAGTGTTTCTGCAGCTAACACGTCAGGAACTTCTGCAAGAGGCAAGGTCTGGCTGGGTACTATCAGTGCACCTGTGGACACCCAGCTTTTGGGTTGCTGCTTAATGGTGTCCACAGGAAAACTTCCCGCCTCAGCAACTGCTACTCTGTCAGGTTGCAGGAGGGAGCCACCTGGGAGGCAGGGGAGGAGACAGAGGTCCGGAGGGCATGCAGCAGCAACAACACAAACGATAGGGGGTGGCAGGTGGGGGCTGCAGCTCCAAGGGGAACCACTACCCCCAGCAAAGCCGCCCCAGTCCCCAGCTCAGTCCTGGCATGTAGAAGGTGTGAGTTGGCTAGCCAATGGGGGCAAGAAAGGGGCATCCCTGGGAAGGACTAGATGGAGCAAAGCATCCTTATAGAAACTCCCACATTGGGCCATACAGCTGATCTTGGTGCTCTCCCTGTTGTCGTGCCATGCCTCGAGATGAATGTACTGCACGTCAGCCCTTTTCAAGCCACAATTTCACATATGGCATGGGATTCCACTGAGTATAAGGAGGTCCCACACATGAAATGAATAGCAAGTCCGCCACATGACGAGTGGTAAGTACAGTCCGTTTCACTGTCATGATGTTGTTCTCTTTCGCAGTCAGTGTTGTTTGCAGCAAGAGTGTCCACTGCAAGGATGAGTTTTTTAAGTTTACCAGGAATGTTTTTTCCTCCAGAAGCCTTGAATTCAACAAATCCCAAGTGTGTTTCTTGTTGATTGATTCTCAGTTGATCAGCCAATGCGCTTACTTCCTTTTCTCCAAAGTGTGGATTCTCTGGATTCTCTTGCCATTTTTCGGGATTCAAAACTGACAAATTGTTAATTAAGTTTTATAATTGGAAGCCCTTTTTTCACGTGTGCTTTAATCGGCTTTGTTTGAGGCAGTTGTGAAGAGTTTTGTCCTCATGTTGTCAATGACTGCTTGAATGAATTGAGACGAGTTGATTCTGGGGCTTTTTCCAGCGCCGTTTAATTTGCTGGTTTTGAACATCATGGACAGTCCCGCAATGGGAGGGATCCATGAAGTATGTAGGAAAGGTGGGTTGCTTGTGTTTGGACTGTACGGGTAAGAAATGTAACTTACTTCCACCCCTGGCCCCTTCCGCCTGAGGCCCTGCCCCTTCCGAGGGGGGGGCGGGGGGGGAGAGTGGGACCCGTACCGGTTAAGAGCTGTATTTTACTTTCACCCCTGTTTATAATCAATGATATAGCTGCATATTACCAGGTATGTTCCCAACTGCTCAGATACTATACTATATTGAGTCAGCAGTGTGCCCTTGTTGCCAAGAAGGCCAATGGCATTTTGGGATGTATAAGTAGGGGCATAGCGAGCAGATCGAGGGACGTGATCGTTCCCCTCTATTCGACATTGGTGAGGCCTCATCTGGAGTACTGTGTCCAGTTTTGGGCCCCACACTACAAGAAGGATGTGGATAAATTGGAGAGAGTCCAGCGAAGGGCAACAAAAATGATTAGGGGTCTGGAACACATGACTTATGAGGAGAGGCTGAGGGAGCTGGGATTGTTTAGCCTGCAGAAGAGAAGAATGAGGGGGGATTTGATAGCTGCTTTCAACTACCTGAAAGGGGGTTCCAAAGAGGATGGCTCTAGACTGTTCTCAATGGTAGCAGATGACAGAACGAGGAGTAATGGTCTCAAGTTGCAGTGGGGGAGGTTTAGATTGGATATTAGGAAAAACTTTTTCACTAAGAGGGTGGTGAAACACTGGAATGCGTTACCTAGGGAGGTGGTAGAATCTCCTTCCTTAGAGGTTTTTAAGGTCAGGCTTGACAAAGCCCTGGCTGGGATGATTTAACTGGGAATTAGTCCTGCTTCGAGCAGGGGGTTGGACTAGATGACCTTCTGGGGTCCCTTCCAACCCTGATATTCTATGATTCTATAGTAATCATTCAGGTACCTAGCTAGATTTCTCTCTCACTCTCCTATCAATTAAACATTGCTCCTCATGGTGGTATCCAGGTTCCTTAGGACATCTCTGAATTTAAAACTCAACTTGCTGTGTGACACCAGACAAGTAATTTAACACCCTCCCCCTGCTTCAGTGTGAATAAGAATATCTATCTCACCAGAAAGAAAAGGAGTACTTGTGGCACCTTAGAGACTAACAAATTTATTTGAGCATAAGCTTTCGTGAGCTACAGCTCACTTCATCGGATGGGTCTGTCTTGTTCAGTTAAATTATAAATTCTTCTAGGCCATTCACTGGAGAAGTGAAAGGACAATACTAGTGCCACAACTGTCATTCCTAAAAGCGACCAAGGAACAACTATCTTCAAGGAATGACTCAAGTGAGTCTCCCCATGTGGACACAGATGCAGACTGCATCTGATCAAAACTGATGGTAACTGTGAAAGTTTATCTGTGTGTAAGCCTCAAAAGTTGGCAAAGGTGATGCCAGAAAAATACAGCAGTACAGAAATCCTCTGAATGTAAACAAGTAAGAGAAGGAAGTGGTTTAAAATAAAACTGCCTGCTGTGGAAGAGTAGAATGTTGTCTAGTAATTTTCAAGACTACCTAGTTACTTGAAATTAATTGGGGTTCGTTATAGGAAGACAGTTGTTACCAGAATGCTCTGCATCTGTATTATCTAAATAGTTAACAGATAAAGGTGCCTGTAGAAGGGGCTCAGTAATATGTAGTATAGTTCCTGGGTTTGGCAGGACCTATAAACTTGTGTGTATGCTGCAAACGGCTTTTTCCAAGCAGCTCTTTACACTATGTACAGTGTCTAGCACAATGAGGCTCTGGCCTCAGTTGGGGACTTTAGGGACTGTTCTAAAACTCCTTAAAATAGAATAGACTCTCCCAAAAATCTGCAAGGCTTTGCCTATATAGATGAAACCCATACTTCCTTTCTCCCACCTTTTGTATTCCTGTTATTACACATGGGGAATTGAAGCACATAGACTAACTGGATGAAAAGAAAATGAAAGGGCAATTCTAAGTTCTGGACATTGAAATGGATATAAGGAAGCATTAAAAAATTGTCAGACTAACTTGGAGTTTGTTTTAGAACAATCTTCTCTTCCATCTAAGTAGTTCTTTGATATCTAAAATGCTAGATGCTATACAAATGCAATGTAAAGGCCTACAAATATTAATGAACTAAGCCTCCCAACACTCTGGTGAGATAGTCTGTATCCACATATAAGTTTCTGGGCTATCTCAGGCTAACAACAGGAAATGGAAATCTGACTGCTGTGATAACAATGGAACGATGAGTTGAAGTCAGACTTGTTGTACTAATAAATGTTAAAGTCCATAGAGTTTAAACACCTGTACTGCTGCTGCTGGATCCTGTAAACGTCTTTTCATTATTATTGACTGCATACAGTAAACTCCTTCCAAGTGTCCTTAGATCATCTAATTTGAATGCAGCCCAGGTCTAAAGACCGTTGCAAGATGGATGAGTGGTGGAGGAGGAGATGTAAAGTAAATAGAGGACAGTGGAGTCACGGCACTGCGCATTGCAATGGCTGCTGCAGAACAACAGCTAGGTCATTTGAAATAAGAACATGATACTGCTTTCCAGAATATGAAGGACTCAGAGGGTGATGTTTTTCCTTCTTGAATCCAAATAAAAAGATGACTCTCCAAGGAGATGCAGCTAAGAAGGCCCCTGGTGCAGTCAGGATTCAGAAAGAGTGAACTCTATTTTAAGAACCTATTTACCTAACATGTTAGGATTTATTTATAGACTCAGTTATATATTTAAGAGCTGTAATGTAAATTAGATCTTCACTGAGACATCACTAATGGATGTAATGCAGTTGTCCGCTTCCCCCCCTGCCCTTTCCTACATAGTTGTGGTTGCTTTTATTGTTGTTGTCTATGTGATGGTACTACCTAGACCACAATGGAGTTTGTGGCCACATTGTACCAGGTTATGTACAAAATTTATATGAAACCATCCCTGTGCTAAACAACTTAGATTCTCATTAGACTAAGAGGCATAGGGAGGTAGAGAGAAAAAAGAGAGAACTGCTATTATCTCCACTACATGTTGGGAAACTGAGACACAAAGATTAAGCAACTTGCCCAAAATTACATAGGAAGTCTTTTGAAGAGGCAGGAACTGAATGCAGATCTCCTCAGTCTGAGATCAGTGCCTTAACCACAAGCCCATCCTCCCTCTAGGTAACAGGAAGCTCTTCATGAGTTTCAAATGATCTTACCGGTGGGTGTGTGTAATTAAAAATTTCCAATCTGTAAAATGTGTTAAAGCTGTTTTTAGTTGAGTAGGGTTGGGGTGTGAAATGAGCTACCAGAGATTAGACTAGACCAGGGTCTGACACATTTTATTACATGCCACAAAACACACCTCTATGATAAAGTTTTTCCATCATGGCTGGAATGATCTTAAAAAAAATCAAATCAAATATTAGAATAATCGGTCATTTCTGGATCAATTATTCTATTTTAACTATTCTCTTGAACTGGCATAATTAGGTATCTGAGCCAGGCAATCAAAGCTATCAATTAGCAGAAAACACTAATGGAGCACATTTATCCACAGTGTAATTTCAGACTTCAGTGGACTTACATCAGAGAAGAATTTGAACCAAGATCTCTTCTTGATAGGCTGGAAAAGTCTTTCTTTCCTAATGTAGCCCCTTTTCAAACATCATATCCTGGCCTATAAAAGAACTTATTTTTACTCCAGAATCAGATAATCACAAAGTTTAAAAAGAGAATCTGCACATGCTAAATCTTTGACATCTCTGCACTCGTTTAGTTAAAAATAACAATTCTGTGTCAGGTTTCAAAGTAACAGCCGTGTTAGTCTGTATTCGCAAAAAGAAAAGGAGTACTTGTGGCACCTTAGAGACTAAACAAATAAATTGGTTAGTCTCTAAGGTGCCACAAGTACTCCAATTCTGTGTCAGTTCTTCCAGATTCTTAGCTCAACAATCAGTTGGTCTGTTCCTGGAAACCTCAGCATTTGGCTTTGTTAGTCTGGTATCTGTCTAAAATATCTTTGTTTATATACTTTTCTCTGTCTTCACACCTATGTGCTAATCCCCAGACTCCTGTAAAAATCCCAATATCATTACACAATGAAATGGGATCAGCTAACTGCACCTGTGGATAATTTGGTTTTGTAATATTCTTTGGGAAGAAAAATTGTTCACATCTTCTCTATGTAGTAGTCAGCTTTGTGTCTGTAGTGTTGAATAACAATAGGATGCACTTCATATGACACACAAAGATGAATCCCTTATTGGTTTCAGGTTCATTTTCATAGACTAGAAAAAAGTCCTCTTGTGGGTTTTTCATTGCAATGGACCCAATTTGGTAGTCTTTACTCAGGGAAAACTTCCATTAATTTCATTGGGAACTAGGGCTTCAGCAGCAGGTCCTAAATTGGAAGTAATAAAGAAAATGTTCTGATACAAGAATAACAGACTCATGAAGATATGTACATCATTTAGAGCCTGGTCCTGCAGGTAGCTTCCTGAGACTAGAACTCTGTGGCTCTGTGATTCTCCAGTTGCAGAGCCTAAATGTACATTCTCTGGAGGCGAGACAACATCTTTATCAAATACTGACTAGCTATGGGGATTTGTGTTGGGATACTGAGCTGTCTACCTCCATGGTGCTGGTTCCAGTCCAAGATGCTAGAATCTGTAACAATTTTTGGTGATTATGTGGAGATGATTCTGCTGGTCTCGATCCAGTTCCCAGTGGTTAAGCGCCAGATCTTCAAGGATATAGATAGGTGCCTAGTGGAATTTTCAGAAGTGCTCAGGTGCCTAACATTAAAATCAGTGAGAGTTAGGTGACTAGGTACTTAAGTGATATTATGTTCGTTATACTGCCTTGTGCTCTTATAGTACTTTTCATAGAAGGATTCCAAAGCACTTTGGAACTGGGCCTCACAGCCCCTCTGATGTAAGCAGGTTTTATAGTATCCATTTTAGAAATAGGTAGGCTGGAACAAAGAATTTTTAGTTGCTTAATGTGACACAGCAAATCAATGACATAACCAGCAACAGAATTAACTAGTACTTTGAGCCGTTTGGAGCTAGTGCTAACTACTGCTAGTACTAGCTAGTTCTTTCCACATTGATCCCTTTAATGTGTGGGTAAAGATTTACAGCATTTGGCTGTTTAAAAAAAAAATTCCTCCATCATTTGCAATGTGATGGTCCTAATCTTGCAAATCCTCTGCATATAGATGCATATAGAATTCCCACTGAGGTCCATGGAAATCCTGTCTATGGAAGCCCAGCAGGATCAAGCTGAATGTGAGAATTGGAAATTATATAAATAAAACGCCATACAACAGCAGCCTCTGACCTAGGGAATAGGGGGGCATTTTTTCAGGAACTGATTCTGGGCACGAAGAGTACTGCACCGGTATAAAACCATCAACAACACATAAAGTCCTAAGTTAACTTTAACAATTTAAATTTCTGACATTATTTTTGATACCCATGATTTTGGTGGGGTAATTGGGAAGAAGGCAAAGCAGTCCTCACATCCTCATTTGAAATTGCCCACCATATTTCTCTATAGCAGCTCCTTTTATCTCTTTATCTCCTTTTTTCACACACATTTTCTGTCTTTTTTGATCCAGTTCATTACATCTGACAATGCACTTCAAGTCTATGCTGTCAACTGTGAAGAAAAGGAAGGATAGAAGGTGAATGCAAAAGCAAATCACATCTGACTGCATACCTAGGAAAATGTGAATGACCTTCTTTTCCTCCTGTTGTTCCAGGACTTGGAAATCAAAAGTAAAAAACATCTCTGTGGCAAAGTAAGGGGGAGAAAAGATGTTGTATATACAGTTGTAACTGATGAAAGAGCCTGTCTCTAGTTGACACTAGCAGGCACAAAGAGTGGAAATGTTGTACTATTAAAGACACTAAAGATTCAGAAAGCCTGCTAGCTGTGGGCAGTGCATAGATTAATCCCTAGTCTCTAAAACTCTGTTTGCTGTACAGTGTAAGCACTGGTTGATTGCACTACTATTTAATGTTGCAGATATTCATTGATGACAAAATGGGACCTGACTCCATGAGGGTAAAAGAACTTCTGTGTTTGGGTTTGATCCTTAGATCAAGTTTAGGAATGTATATTTCCACAAACAGAATAATCTCTTCATTTGGGAGATGCAGAGCAGATTACACCTGAAACCACAAAATCTTCTACAAAGTAATACAAATTGTACTAAAACAGCTATGTCTGACTTCATTTATTTTCAAATGGGATGTGGTTTGACCAAAAATAGGGGATTCCAGCACTTATTCGTGTGTTATACTATGTAACCATGGTAACTAAAAATTATTCCTGACAATAGATTGTTTCATGCAAGTGAAATATAACATGCACATAAATTTCTGCTGTGAAAGGCCACCAACACTTAATAGAATGATTTACGTAAGACATTGACCCCAGTATGATGCGATGACATTAGGTCAGCATTGCCTTTGCTAGGGCTTCTAATGTTGGTAACACCAGTTCAGTGGAAAGGTGGGGGAAATCTTTCAAAAATGTCTTTGTGTGGACAAGAACCCCGGCATCTTGCCACTCAAGAAAGATCCTGGAGTCACTGTGTATAGTTCTCTGAAAACTTATGTTTAATGAGCAGCAGTGGTCAAAAAGGTTAGGAACTATTAGGAAAGGGATAGAAAATAAGACCAAAATATCATAAATCCATTAAATAAATTTGTGTGCCCAGACTTTGAATACTATGTCCAGTTATGGTCACTCCATCTCAAAAAGTTTGTACTAGAACTGGAAAAGATTCAGAGAGAGGCAACAAAGATGATCAAGGATATGGAATGGCTTCCAGACAAGGAGAGACTAAAAAGATTAGGGCTGTTGATCTTAGAAAAGAGACAACTATGGGGGGATATAATAGAGGTCTATAGACTCATGAATGGTGTGGAAAGAGTGAATACAGAAGAGTTGTTTACCCTTTCCCACAATACAAAAACCAGGAGTCACCCAAAGAAATGAAAAGGCAGAAGGTTTAATGCAAACAAAAGGAAGTACTTTTTCACACAATGTGCAATTAACTGTAGAATTCAATGTCATGGGATGTTGTGATGGCCAAAAGTGTAATGGTTCAAAAGAGAACTAAATAAGTTCATGGAGGATAGGTCCAATGACTATTAGCCAAGATGGTCAGGGATGCAACCCTATGCTTGGGGAGACCCTAAACCACTGACTCCCAGAAGCTGGGAGGGGAAGATTGGGTGGATCACTCCAACTGCCCTGTTCCATATGCACCCCCTGAAGCTCTGGTAATGGCCGGTGTCTGAGACAGGATACTGGGATAGATGGACCATCTCACCCATTA
Organism: Eretmochelys imbricata; assembly: GCF_965152235.1. Lineage (NCBI taxonomy): Eukaryota > Metazoa > Chordata > Testudines > Cheloniidae > Eretmochelys > Eretmochelys imbricata. The sequence continues at coordinate 25,183,337 of NC_135574.1, forward strand.
TGGCCATTCTTATGTAAGTTTGCCAATTGCTACAGCTTGTCCAGTCCTCTTCAATCCCTTCACTGGCTTCTCCTTTCCTTTCTCATTATATATATATATATATATATATAATATATATATATTGGCACCTAAAGCTGAAATTTTCTTGCTGGCCTGGTACACAGTGCCTCTTCCCTTTGCCCCTTCAAGTCCCTCCTTAAAACAGATCTGTTCTACTGGCAGCAAACTGGAGCAAATAACGTAGATTTACCGTGAGAGTAAGTGCAGATCTGTATTTGGAGACTATTTCAATATGTAATTCCTTCAGTACAAATAACTTCTGGTTGAACTACACCATATCTTTTAGAAAGACATCTGATCTTTAAATGATAGAGAACTTACTATATTCTTTGGTAAGCTTTTCCAGTTGTTGATTACCCTTAATGTTAAACACTTGCATATGATCTCCAGTTTAGAATTTTTCTAGTTTCAGATTTAATCCATTGAACCACGTTATGCCTTTGTCTCTTAAATTAAAAATCCCTGTACTCTTAGATATTTTCTCACTTTGTAGGGATGTACTGACCATGATCAAGTTGCCTGTTAACCTTAATTACATAAAGCAAAATAGATTTAGCTCCTGAAGTCATGGGGTACAATACAAATTTTCCAGACCTTAACTCATTCTTTTAATTTTTCTCTGAACCCTCACCAAATTTTCAAAGTTATGGAAACTGGAACTAGACACAGTATTCTAATAGTGGCCTGACTAGTGCTTTATAGAGATAATATCACTTCCTAATTACTAATCAACATAACCCTATTTGTATGTCCAAGGATCATGTTAAGACTCAGCCACAGCATTGCACTGGGATCTCATGTTCAGACGATTATCTAGCATAACCCATAAGTTCTTTTCATAGTCATTGCTTTACAGGATACACCTCTGCATCCTGTAATAAAGCCTACATTCACAGCCTGCATGTTCCTAGATGCATTTGGTTATATTAAAGTATGTTGTTTGATAGGTCAGGGTTGAGGACAGATTCTATCCTTTTCATTACTTACATTCCACCAATCTTTGTCCCATCTATAACTTTTATAAATTTATAACTTTTATAAGAAATTGTCTTATTTTCTTCCAAATAACTGATAAAATTGAATATCATTGGATTGAGAACCAGTCCCTGCAGGATTCCTCTAGAAATATGACTATTTGTTGATTTCCTAATAACCATTATATTTTGATATCTAGAAGAATTTTAATCCTTTTAATATTAATTGTGTTGATTTTGTATGGTCTTTTAAAAATCAGAATGTTGTATAGTACAAAGGCTTGCAGAAATCAAAGTATATCATCACCTCCGTTATCCTTATTTTTGCTTTGCATAGTGCACAGTACATTTTAGGATTTGTTTACTTAATAAAACAAACAAAACCCATATCAATAAATATTTATTTTCTGTATATGGGAGAAAAACAGGATGTTGTCCCTTCTTAGGATGATGAAACACTGTATTTCAATAGTAATTCAAGATGATGTTAAACAGCAGCTACTAAAGTTAGACATATTTAAATCAGCAGGTTCATATAACTTGCCTCCAAGGAGCTCTCTTGACCATTAATGTTAATTTTCGAGAGCTCTTGGAATACTGGGGAAGTTCCATAAAATTGAAAGAAAGATAATGCTGTGCCAGTATTTAAAAAGTTTAAATGGGATGACCCAACTAATTATAGCATGTCACCCTGACATTGATCTGGGCAAAATAATGGAGCAGCTGATACAGGACTTGATTAATTAAGAAAAAAAGAAGGACATGTGATGGGGTGTGTAAACTCCACACCGGAGAAGAAGGGGTTAGAGTTGCTCTGGGCTGGCGTGGCCCTGTCCTGCTGCACCTGGGAGTCATATATGGAGTGGAAGAGGTCAAAAGGGGGAAAGCGCAACTCAGTAGCAGGCATCTCTGGGAGGAGAATAGACTGCTAATCTCACCAGCTCTGAGAATGGCCTGGTGGAAGGCAGAGGCTGCTCCTTTGTCTAAAGAAGCTCTAAGTTCCCTGCGGCAATGCTCATATTTCCTCTGACAGTAAACCAGAGGACTTTTAACCATATTGAGGCTTGTTCTGGGCCCCTCTGAAGGAAGAGAAGTCAGCATCTTGCCTGGGACTGACTGTCTGTTTCCTCTTTCTTCTTCTATTTTCCTGTTTCTAGCTACTTTTTTTGTTTTGTTTCCCCTGGAACCCCAGAAGGGATAAGTACCCAGAGGGACTCAGCTGGAGGGCTGAGACACCATCCCCATCACAGTACTACTGAGCATCCCCATTTGAGCGATCAGAGCACAATCCCACCGCACCCCTGAAGGGGCTTTGAGAAGGACCAGAACACTTACAGGATAAGAAAATTCAAACTAGTCAACATGGGTTTATGAAAAATAGATCCTGTTAAACCAACTTGATATTTCTGATGAGATTACAAGTCTGGCTGATTAAGGTAATAGTGTTGATTTAATATACTTAGACTTCCGTAAAACATTTGCCCTGGCTGCCATATGACATTTTGATGGAGAAACTTGAATGATACAAAATCAACATGGCACACATGAAATGGATTAAAAACTGGCTAGCTGATAGGTCTCCAAATGTAATTGTAAATGAGGAATCATCATCACGGAAGTGTTTCTAGTGTGGTCCAGGAGTGGCTCTACACTAATTTAACATTTTTTTATCACTGAGCTGGAAGAAAACATAAAACCATCACTGATAAGGTTCGCAGATGACACAAAGACTAGGTGAGTGGTAAATTACTGAGGAGGACAGGTCACAAACACAGAGTGATCTGGATTGGTTGGCAAAATGGGTGCAAGCCAACAGCATGTGTTTTAATACTGCCAAATAGAAAAAGCATACATCTAAGAACATAGAATGTAGACCATACTTACAGGTTGGGAGACTCTCTCCTAGGAAATGGTGTCTCTGGGGGGAAAAAAAAAGTGAGGGTTACAGTGGATAATCAGATGAACACGATAACCCAGTGCAATGATGTGGACAAAAGGGATAACATGAACCTTGGGTTTATAAACAGGGGGAATGTCAAATAGGAGTAGAGAGGTTATATCACTTCTGTATTTGGCTGTGGTGTTACCACTGCTGGAATACAGCATCCAGTTCTGGTGACAATTAGAAAAGATGTTGATAAATTGGAGAGGGTTCAGAAAAACACCATGAAAATGATTTAAAAAAGAACTGTGGTGAAAGTAGCAGTATTATCTGTAGATGGCTAAATCTGTATATGACAAGGCCTTCAGTGGCCAGGTGGCCTAGTGTCTGGATCTTTGGTTGGGGGGCTGTAAGGGGATGCGACGCCTCCCTCTCCACCAGGTCCTGGCCCAGAGTTCTGTGATATTCAACCCCCTAAACGGGAGCTGGATCTTTCTCCTGGCCGGGGAGGGCGCGGGGTTCAGTGTGGGTTGCTTCCTATGAAAGTAATTTTAGTTTGTGTGTGTGTGTGTGTGTGTCCCCACTGGGCCAGTTAATAATCAATTGAGGTGTACCTGCAGGCTCCCCTTGGCAGGGGAAGGCTTTCTTGCCTACAGTGGTTGCATTGGCTGTCAGGTTGCCTGTCTGTGCCTTCAAGCAGGCAAACAGAGAGCTACTGCCTTTTCACCAGTCAGCCTCTGACTGAGGCAGGCTCCCTTCTTTTCTCCCCCCTCCAGGCCTGGAATTGGCTACAGGTATAAGGGGGCGGGACTAGCGGAACCCCCAGATTTTCTTTAACCTCTGCTGTGCCAGGCAGCAGTTTCTCTGCTCCCTCACAATATAGTATATGGATTTTTTTTTAAATGACATTTATTTTTTTACCCTTCTGATTGTTCAGAAAGAAAGAACAGTGCAGCTCTATCAGCTTTGTTCGCTTTCTTTCAGAGTATCCATTTCAAGGCAGCAATGTTATTTTCCCTTTTGCAAAGAAGCCAGCCACAACTTTGTCTCCCTTAATAAAGCAGAACAAAGACAGCCCTAGAGTGAACTGGAAAGACTGAACAGGGTGGAAGACATCTGGTCACTGGCCAGTTGCCATATGGCTCTACTAGTAAATACTTCTGTCATAGAAGTGACATGTCCTGTGCTTTAGGTTTTTGTGAAAAACTAAACAGAAGAAGGAAGGGGAGACTAAAATACAGAAACAGCTAATCAGAGATAGACAAACAGAATCTCTCTGTCTCAACTTCCAAAGATGGAACTTTTCTCTCTAGCCTTGAAACAAAATAACACTGAAACTCTATCTTTTTGGTAAAACGAAACAAATATGCCCTCCTTTAATTGCCTTGAAAGTCTTTGCCATCTTGTTAGCATCAGAAAATAAATTGTTTGAGTTCTTTTCTTATTATCCCACCATTGGCAATTTCAAAGAGTATTTTGTACAGAGTGGTGGTGGTGGTGGGGCGGGTTTCACCTATTACTGCAATCTTTGGGTGATATGAAATACTTGCCTTTGAAAATGAAAAGGAAACAATTTCCTTGGTGACTTGCTCACAAGGGAAAAGAAACAAACTCAGAGTCAAGGTTAACTCTTTGCTTCAGGGAGGTATTTTCATTTTAATACAGGAAGTATTTCTCCAGATTCTATTTCTGTTCAATGGGAGTATGTAGTGGAGCAACTGCCCCACTCTAGGAAAAAAATGGATTAAAGTAGGCCAGAGAGACTGCGCAGATGGGCAGCCAATCAGGGCCAGGCTGAGCCCTATATAAAGACTGAAGCACAGAAGCAAGAGCAGTCTGCTCCTGACCAGCAAGGGAGGAGGACTGGCTTCTGGTAGGAGGAGCGGCACCCTGGACAGAGCAGTGCTGGTCTGGGTAGCAGGGCAGTGGAAGCTCTGGCTGACTCTGCCAGACTGCAGGCCTTGAAACAAGGGCTGAGTGAGTGTTAGGGCTAGGGCCAGGGCCCAGGGAAGGCAGGCAGTGATGGGGAGTGGAGGAAGGCAGCAAGTGGCTGCTACTCAAGGGACTCTGGGCTGGGCCTGGGTCTCCCCCTTTCCTCCCCCTTGCACCATACCTTGTAATGAGGGAGCATGGCCCATGGATTGCACCTTGTCCCTTAGGTGAGGGACTAGACTTTGGGGTGGAAGGTGGCCATGAAGGCAGGTGTGGACTAGGACTGCGGATATACTTCCAGAATGGGGAAGAATGGAGTAGTGGGCACTGCTGGAGGGCAGTGTCCTGAAGAGGACACTGCAGTTCAGAGAGCGACGTGTGTCCTGGTTGGAGAGACAACACAGCTGAGCAAACACTGGGCAAGACACCACCTGCAGAGGGCACTCCACAGCTGAATGAGGTAACTCCCAGAGTAAGCCAGCAGGAGGCACAATGGTGGTGGGTCTGAGTCCTGTACAAAAGGTCAGAAGAAACAGTTGCTTATGTTAAATAGTATTCAAAAAACTGAGTTTCCTGTGCTAAAGATTCATTGTTTCTGTTGAAAACGTTTAATTACTTTCAGCATAGGTATATCACTCAAGCTTTCATTGTAGCAAAGTGCCATGTCTACTGAACTGAATGCAGCATTAAGGTTGCTGGATAGCCACATACTTTACTATGGAAAACTATGCTGACAACTGTTCTTTCATATGCCAGAATTTAAGCCATTTCAGGACTGGCCTCCTTCGAGAAGTGAGACTTTTGTTCGATAGATTGAAGAGCCTGTTGGAATTCTCTCAGGGTGTCAAGAAATATGTGGACAAGAGTGATCCTGAGGATAGTGTACTTGGCCTTTCAGAAAGCCTTTGACAAGGTCCCTCACCAAAGGCTCTAAAGCAAAATAAGTGGTCATGGGATAAGAGGGAAGGTTCTGTCATGGATAAGAAACAAAGACTAGGAATAAATGGTCAGTTTTCACATTGGAAAGCGGTAAATATCAGGGGCCTGCAAGGATCTGTACTGGAAACATTGCTATTCAACATACTAAAAAATAGTCTGGAAAATAGGTGAACAGTGAGGTGGCAAAGTTTGCAGACAATATTAAATTCCTAAAGATTATGTCCAAAGCAGATTTAAAAGAGTTACAAAGGGTGGCTGGGTGACTGGGCATGACACCCTGGTATCCCAGTATTCACCACTGTCATGTAATTAGGATATCTTTTGTACAAAGTATGCCTTGTGTTGTATCATTCTAAAAGTCTTGATCTGCTAGACATTAATATTTCATTGGATTGTATGTGCTATCATCACATGGGAAGTTATGAAGTTTGGCTATGTATGTGTTATTGAAACGTGTTGTGAGGTTGAAAACACTCACAATCAGCCTTTCAGGTACAACAGTAAAAAGGCCAAATAATGTTAATGGTTTATTGAGGAAATGCACAGAAGGATTACTTCAGGAACTGCGTACAACAGAAACCTCTCAAAGATAGCACTACACAATTGGAACTGTTTGACCCAGGTCACAACAAAAGAGCTTTCCAGCAAGTGGGGGAAGATATAAAAAGGGGGAAGTGACATCATACATGTACCTCACTCTCCCTACAACAACATACCTGAAAACATCTGAGGGGCAAGGACTGAACTGTGGGAAGTGGTGGTTCCAGATTACAGGGATTGTTAGACTGAATGAAAACCTGGGAAAGCCAAGGCAGCTTGTGCCTTAAGAATCTGCCGGCCTGTTTATCATTCAGGTAGGATATGCATTAGCAAATTCTCACTCTGTCTAGTGTGTTAAGCTCAGTTTGTGGTTTTGTTTATATACTAAAGTAATCTGCTTTGATCTGTTAGCTATCACTTATAGCCACTTAAAATCTATCTTTTGTAGTTGTTAAACTTGTTTTGTTTTTTGTCTAAAACCAAGGTGTAGAAATTATAACTTGGGGCAGAAAGCTGTTGCAGAAGTCTCTCCACATTGAGGGAAGGGGGCAAATTTTATAGTTAATTTTATAGTTCCCTGTGCAGCACAAGACAGTATAATTTTGGGTTTACACTCCAGAGGGGAGTGCATGCCTTAGCAATTGGCAGGTGCCTTAGCTGAGCCTTCCTATGCAGAGCTGATCTCATCATCTGTGTGTGAGGGACACACCCAGCTGCAGTTTATCTGTGCGTGCTGGTGAAAGAGCAAGCTTGGAGAGCTTGGCAATTTATCACAGCATCGCAGTATGAAAGGGATCCCAGGCTGGTGGGTCAGGTGGGCTTAGTGGTATAGCCAGATGCCCCCCGCCCACCCCCCCATTTGCCCTTTCAAGTGCAGTCTGTACAGTTTCCTGTTACAAAACTACAAGCAGCGGAAAGACGTTAGATGCTTGCTTAAAAGACACATCACTCTACTATTCATGCTTATGAATATGTAACTAATAATGTAAGGAGTGAGTGTGAGAAACCAATCACAAGGCTTGAACCAAAATATTACCATGTAAGGATAATCAAGGTGTATATGGGACTGTATATAAACCTACTGCAGTAATAGCTGGAGAGATGTAGCCCATGACAGCAAGAACTCGGGACTGGACTGGAAGCAGTAGAGCCCTCCCACAGATCCAAAGGGACTTTAGGGACTCTCATCACCTAACGGTCCGATCTCTGGGCAGGTGTCACCTGATCACCCTCAGCCACCTGCGAAATTGAAACCAGCACCTGCAGCCTGCCAACATGAATGAGGTGTGTGTGTAATTGCATAAATAAGGGAAACAATAAATCAACTCTCAGTGCTGCTGTAGTTCGACCTTTTGTCTGTGGTTGTTTCTTGGCTGGTTCCAAGAATGGGCAAAATTCAATGATGGAGAATGCGGGCAGCAAAGGGTTAAATTGAACTCAGGCAGCATCTGATCAATAGGCTTGGTGTTTCCGAAACCCAACTATCACACAGGTAGGCTAGCAGTTCCAGATAGTATTGGGCATTCCCTGTTTTGTTCCCCTGAATACCACAGTTGGTTGGTCGATGTACGCCGGGTAGTCTCTGCAGGAGGGGAAAAGAGGTCACCATGTTGATGTTTGGAAAGGACAAGAGTGAGAAGGGAAAGACAGAAAAACAGGAGTGGGGCATGGTCAGCCACCCCTCGCCCTTTTTGGCATGGCTGCAGAATTTAGGCACAGATCCCTGGAGTCCCGGGGTGATCTCAGGAGGAGGCATGATCCCAGCCCTGTAGAATAATTATGAGAAGTATTTAGTGTTGTATAAACCTGATAAGAGGACAGACCACCATGGGAGCGTGGCTTCTATGGCAAACATGTTGGGTTTGGCAAGCCACTAAAACGGAGTGCACCAGGGAATGGAGGTGCTCCGCCCAAGACTTACCCGAGGCCCAGAGGGAGTACAACTTATGGAAAGCTTAGGCTCAGACAGCCTGAGCAACTGCCACCTCGGCTGCCATATCAGCAGTGAAATTGGAAGATAGGTTAGATCCCAGAAATTTCAGGAAGAATAAAGGGATCTAAAGGCACAAGTTAGCCTTCTTAAGGATTTGGTGGGGGGACCTGGCCCCCCATAAATGGAGTCTGGTGGATAAGGGAGGGGAGGAACTAAAATATTGCTTTTCTATCTCCCCTCTGTAGATCACTTGTAGGAGGCCTTCTGGGACTGACCATGACAGCATGGGACCTCTGGCTGTACCCAACACCTGATGAGAGAATGCCATGGTTTAAGATGACCACTGGTCAATGGATTTACCACCCTAAACTCAACAGGTCTCTCATGTGTCGAAGTGCAAGATCCTATTTGAAACAACCAGAGGCTCCCTTCCTCCATTTCCAATGGCTTACACCCAGGGGAGACCCCTTGCCAATCCATGACTCATGTGATATGTTGGTCACACATTCTGGTAGTGACCCATGGATCCTTTGTAGTTTCTGATTAACCTGGTGGGAAAAACATCACACAGGCTGTGTGCCCTGGGTTCTCTGGTCAGAAACAGTACAGAATGTTACCATACAGCTGTGATCGCAGTACCCCAATGGGAGCAGGGATGACACCCTCATTACCCCTAGGTTAAATGGAATGTGTGTGTGTGTATGTGTATATATATATTACAACTCGTCAGGGGACCAGGGGCCAGGATCCTTTGTGGGGCACTCTGATGAAACCTTTATAGAAGTAGAATCAGTTAACATAACCAATGCAATGTTGTATCCATGGAATCACTCCAGGATAGTGGCCAGCATGCCCCTCCCCACTTCCATTGCCACATGAGCAGCATGCCCATTGCTGAGGCCACTAGAGATCCTTAATGCCCCTCCCCATCTCCCTGGACACAGGGATAGGGAACAATTTTCGTATCACTTTCTCCTGCGGATCAGTGGGGATCCCCAGGAGGTCTTGGTGGCACCTTTGGTATTCTTCCTGCCACAGTTAATGTGCTAGATCAAGCCCGGATTTCCAGAGCAGGTAGCTCTGTAGCCCCACATGACGCTTTAGTTCGATGCTCATGATGCTCCGTGCTGCTCTGGCTCGACCTTTGTCTGTGGTTATTTCTTGGCTGGTTCCAAGAACAGACAACAAAGGGTACCCCAGTTCCAAGTGGCACCCTAAGGGGAACCCATCAGACAAAGTAATGCACATTGAAAACATAACCCAACTATACATACAAAGTGAGAGGGTCTAAATTAGTTGTTACCGCTCAAGAAAGAGTTTGGAGTCATTGTGGATAGTTCTTTGAATTCATCTGCTCAATGTGCAGTAGCAGTCAAAAAAAAAATGCTAACAGACTATTAAGAACCATTAGAAAAGAGAGAAGGCAGAAAATATCACAATGCTGCTAAATAAATCCATGGTACACGGACCCTTAAATACTGTATGCAGTTCTGGTTGCCCCATCTCAAAAAAGATATATTAGAATTGGAAAAAATATAGACAAGGGCAAAAAAAAATGATTAGGCATATAAAATAGCTTCCATCTGAGGAGAGATTAAAGAGACTGGGACTGTTCATTGTGGGGGGGGGAGGGATTGGCCTGCTAAACCCAGGGTTGTGAGTTCAATCCTTGAGGGGGCTATTTGGGGAGCTAGGGCAAAAATTGGGGTTTGGTCCTGCTTTGAGCAGGGGGTTGGACTAGATAACCTCCTGAGGTCCCTTCCAACCCTGATATTCTATGATTCATCTTAGAAAAGAGATGACTAAGGGAAGATAAGATAGAGGTCTATAAAATCATGAATGGTATGGAGAAAGTAAATAATGAAGTGTTATTTACCCCTTCACATAACACAAGAACCAGGGGTTACCCAACAAAATTAATTGGCAGAAGATTTAAAACAAACATAAGGAAGTACTTCTTCAATCTGTGGAACTTGTTGCCAGGGGATGCTGGGAAAACCAAAAGTATAACTTGGTTCAAAAATGAATTAGATAAGTTCATGGAGGATAGGTCCAGCAGTGTCTATTGGCCAAGATGGTCCGGGATGCACTCCATGTTCTGAGTGTCCCTAAACCTCTGATTGCCAGAAGCTGGAAGAGGACAACCATGGAAGCTCACTTGACAATTGTCCTGTTATGTTCATTCCCTCTGAAGCATCTGGCATCAGCCACTGTCAGAAGACAGGATACTCAACTAGATGGACTATTGGTCTGAACCAGTGTGGCCATTCTTGTGTTCTTAGTGCTACATACATCTATCGGTGGCTATGAGGAAAAAATGAAACATTTCTTTTGAGGGTAACTGGTAACTAGAAATGCTAATTGGTTTTTATCATATAGGGATGCATGGTTACCAATTTGTTCTTTTTTCTATGCTAAAGAAAGAGCCAGAAGTAACATGTAAGTAGATTAAAAGCTAGAATATATGGCCATATACTAGTTATTAAGGTTAAGAGACAGCGGAGAGGGTTAAGAGGGGCACTCTCAACCGGAGTCCTCTACAGCAAACAGGGAAAGATTAAGAATGAGCTCTCAAAACTGGATACTCTCATAAAAAAAAAAAAAAAAAAAACCTTTCACACAAACTTCCTCATGGCTGGACTTTACAAAAACTAGACAAGCCTTTACAACACACACTTCGCTTCTCTACAAAAGAAAAAGGACACTAAACTATCTAAATTACTACATGCCACAAGGGGCCACAACAGTGGTTCCCTTAACCCACCCAGCAATATTGTTAATCTATCCAACTATACTCTTAGCCCAGCAGAAGAATCTGTCCTATCTTGCGGCCTCTCCTTCTGCCCCTCCACCCCCACGAACATGATACAGTTCTGTGGTGACCTAGAATCCTATTTTCGACATCTCTGACTCAAGGAATATTTCCAACACACCTCTGAACAACATACTAACCCACAGAGACCTTCCTACCAAGACAACAAAGAAAAGGATTCTGGGTGGACTCCTCCTGAAGGTCGAAACAACAGGCTGGACTTGTATATAGAGTGCTTCCGCCGACATGCACAGGCTGCAATTGTGGAAAAGCAGCATCACTTGCCCCATAACCTCAGCCGTGCAGAACACAATGCCATCCACAGCCTCAGAAACAACTCTGACATCATAATCAAAAAGGCTGACAAAGGAGGTGCCGTTGCCATCATGAATAGGTCGGAATATGAACAAGAGGCTGCTCAGCAGCTCTCCAACACCACTTTCTACAAGCTATTACCTTCTGATCCCACTGAGAGTTACCAAAAGAAACTACAGCATTTGCTCAAGAAACTCCCTGAAAAATCACAAGAACAAATCCGCACAGACACAACCCTGGACAAGCCCAACAAAGAAAATAACAGAATGCCACTAGCCATCACCTTCAGCCCCAAACTAAAACCTCTCCAACGCATCATCAAGGATCTACAACCTATCCTGAAGGACGACCCATCACTCTCACAGATCTTGGGACACAGGCCAGTCCTTGCTTACAGACAGCCCCCCAACCTGAAGCAAATACTCACCAGCAACCACACACCACACACCAGAACCACTAACCCAGGAACCTATCCTTGCAACAAAGCCCATTGCCAACTGTGTCCACATATCTATTCAGGGGACATCATCATAGGGCCTAATCACATGAGCCACACTATCAGAGGCTCGTTCACCTGTGCACCTACCAATGTGATATATGCCATCATGTGCCAGCAATGCCCCTCTGCCATGTACATTGGTCAAACTGGACAGTCTCTATGTAAAAGAATAAATGGACACAAATCAGACATCAAGAATTATAACATTCAAAAACCAGTCGGAGGACACTTCCATCTCTCTGGTCACTTGATTACAGACCTAAAAGTTGCACTTCTTCAACAAAAAAACTTCAAAACCAGACTCCAATGAGAGACTGCTGAATTGGAATTAATTTGCAAACTGGATACAATTAACTTAGGCTTGAATAAAGACTGGGAGTGGATGTGTCATTACACAAAGTAAAACTATTTCCCCATGTTTATTCCCCACACCCCACTGTTCCTCAGACTTTCTTGTCAACTGCTGGAAATGGCCCACCTTGATCATCACTACAAAAGGTTTCCCCGCCCCCCGCTGGTAATAGCTCACCTTAAGTGATCACTCTCATTACAGTGTGTATGGTAACACCCATTGCTTCATGTTCTCTGTGTATATAAATCTCCTCACTGTATTTTCCACTGAATGCATCCGATGAAGTGAGTTGTAGCTCAAGAAAGCTTATGCTCAAATTTGTTAGTCTCTAAGATGCCACAAGTACGCCTTTTCTTTTTGCGAATACAGACTAACACGGCTGCTACTTTGAAACCTTTGGATTCATTGTGACTCATTCAGGAAGTTTCTCAGCATGGACAACAGGTGAGCAACACCAAACTGGGCATATGTAGCCAGATAGTTCAGCTTCACAAGCCAATGTCCAGGGAGACAGACCCATTCCGTTCCCTCTTTCTTCTTGATCTCATCAGGAGCATCTAGTGCCACCTCGTCTCTTTCCACCCAAGGAATGGGGGGAAAGGAGAAGGGCAAAGGTTTCCAGCACTTTCTTACCATCTGCTGCTCATCCAAGCAGAGTTCTCTGTTCATCTAGCTAGCTCCTTATACCATGACCATTACCACGGTATGTCAGTACCTCAGACTACTCCTTAGTCGGGCTTTTCAGTTTAGAATGTTAGCAGTGGTTTATTGTTCACTTAATCATTTCTAGCACCACGTACCATTGATCTTACAAGCGGTTACCCACATCGATGGATAATACTGCTATCTCTATTCAATGGGCATTTTTTCTCAAGAGCTTACAGGGATATTGTCTCCTCTGTGCAGTTTCATTTCTGCTGATTTACCAGACCTTTCATTTGCATTTGACTGTCCTTAGGATGATGTCTGGTTTGCTACTTTATCTAAGTGGGTTCTGAAATTGTGCAGCCTCAAAAAGACACGTGAGCAGTACTGGTAAAAAAAAAAAAATCAATGACCTCTCTTTAGATTGTTACATGGTGAAGTGAAGACCTTCTAGGCTTCTAGCCTTTCAGTGGATTTGCCTTTTCTTCTCTTTAGACAAGCTTGACATCTAAAGATAGTCTTGAGAATATTAACTGGGGGGAATATTTGTAATTTTGGGTAGTTACTATATATTTTAACATCATTGCTCTCACTAGAGGAGCTCCAGATTTACACTGATGTAGATAAGATCAGAATTTTGCCCCTGGTGGCATCTAATATTTACCCAACAAAGGCCACCCCAATCTTATTACCACTCTTCTGAAATGTTGAGTCTCAAAACAGTCCCATGCAACTTCTTTCCTCCGTATCAGAGAATTATAATAGTGACATCTAGCGGAGTATACACGTAGCTATAGAGGACAGGAAGGTTATGAAAGCTTAGGAAAAGATATGGCGGAGTAAAACCAAGGTTCTGGTAATAGTTGTGTAAGAGGATTAGTGTTTATAATTGTGACATGCATCCCCCTCACCCATCCCCCTAAACTGACCCCTTCACTGTAAAATAATATTAGTGTCTCAATTTTATTCATGATATAAATGGAATAACTAAACTCCCCATAGGGACCAATCCTGTACTCATTAAAGTCAGTTGCAAAGCTCCCATTGACTTCAATGGCAGCTGAGACCAACCTCTGTCACTGCAAAAATCTCTGATTTACAGCACATTTTGTTCAAATAGTAAGAAATTTCTCTTGCACTATAAACACAATGCTAGGATACAAGAGTGCTATTTGTCATAAATACATGCTGTCAAGAAAGGCATCTCCCCAACACAGAGAAACAGTAACAGCTGTGCTCAATCTTTCCTGGTATGTGTGGGCAACCTATCCTTTGTCATGGAAAAATAATCGATGAGCAGAGAACTGCAGCCCCATAGACAACACTGAGCCAGCATGGTTGAGGACTCCAAGAACAAATGAAGTACTTGTTTCATCTAGATGTTGCCTCTATGGATTCTGTTATGTTAGTTTAGCTGAACAACTTTGACACCATGACCAGTGTACCTTACAGGCTGTGGGTCCTTCTGAGAAAGGAATGCTGCGTTTCAGTGGAGTGCTTCATGAGGCACAAAATATTCTTTTCTACAATCTCACATATTGTGCACAGTCAGCCTTTACAGTGCTCCTGTGATGAATTGGTTGATAAGGCGAAGTGGACTCTTTTTTTTATATTTTGTTTGCTATCGAAGGGTCATTGGGATAAAAGTAATGCAAATGCTAATCTTTGCTCCAAATCAGCAGGCATGCACCTAACTTAAGCATGTAAGTAGCCCTATTCCCTTGATTGGAGTTACTCACATGTCAACAGTGACCCCGCTCCTGGTCCCAGCTGGTGGGGGAGAGAGTGGACAGTGGTAACGGTGCAGAGGGGGAGGGGATGCATGAGGTAAAAAGTTTGAGGACCACTGCTCTATACAGTCAAGTTGACTCAAGAATCAGTTTTAAGATTAGTCAGCATCTGGATACAAACATTCCAAACGCTAGGAAGGGTTATTCTGCATTCCATTCTGAATTTTATAGCTTGGACCCATCTCCATTTAAAATGAAAAATGTCCCTTTGATTCATTCAGCCTTCATCACCCACTTGTTAACATTTTAAACAAGCACTTCTGTGCTTTCTCCCATGCTCCTCTTCATGTTTGGAAAGAATTCTCCAAAAGCATTTGAAATGCTACCTCATTATCCTCCTCCAAATCCTTCCTTTAAAACTCTCCTTCACCACGATGCTTATAAAAAGGTTGACAATGCTTAGGCAGCTGGTGTACTAAGATCACTCCCTATTATGCTGAACAATTTTATCACATCCTTCTTTGTGCTTTCCCCATCTGTCTCCACATTTTGTCTCTTGTTTGCAATACAGGTGTAAGATTCTTTGGGGCAGAGACCATTTTTTGTTCTGCATTTGTACAGTGCCTAGCACGATGGAGTCTGGTCCATGGCTGAGGTTCCTAGGTTCTACTGCAATACAAATTATCTATAATAATATCTAGAAAATCAAAGTCTTCCCTAACTACAAAGCTAAATTCCATAAAATTCTATTTTGTGGTACTGCAGAGTTAAAAATACTATACACCTGAAAATGCAATGCAGTGAGGCTGATAGTAGAGTGGGCGTGAAATATTATCCAAAAGTCATGAACACGAAGATCACAACTACATTTTGGAATCATGTCAAGTTCTTGGAAGATTTTCCCTATTCTCATTTTTCTCCATTTTCACTTCTGCATAGAAGAGTGAGGCTATGTCTACACTACAGCAGTAAGTCGACTTACACTACGCAACTCCAACTACATGAACAACATAGCTGGAGTCAGTGTACCTTAGACTGAGTTACCGCTGGGTCTACACCGTAGGGGGTCGACGGGAGAAAATCTCCCATCAACTTACCTTACTCTTCTCTTCAGGGGTAGAGTACAGGGGTAAACTGGAGAGCTATCTGCTGTCGATTTGACAGGTCTTCACTAGACCTGCTAAATCGACCGCCGGTGGATCGATCTCAGAGTGTCAATCCGAGCTGTAGTGTAGACCTGCGAGTTATTAGGTAAAGAGTGAGACCCTGAGCCTGGCTCCAAAGAAAATACAAGTATAATGCAGACTTCTGGTCAGCGAACCATCCTTATTCAGCCATTTCCTTTCCAACCTCACTAGTAGATGAGAGTGAAATAATAAAATACATCTTTTTAAAAATATGTACATAAAGTTAATACAGCTCTTGCAATGAAAATCCTAATGTTTCTTTGCTTCTCTTTTGGCTCTTTTTTAAAGTTGTGGCTATTTAATTTATATCAGTCTTGCAAATATTTGTGCTCCTGGGCAAGTAGTTTTTCTGAGCTCTTTTGGGCATTAGAAATACCGTTAGTTCTCTCGGTGTCATAAATTTGGTATTGTAGTGTTGTTGAGGTTTTTACATTTTTTTTCTAAGTACCATCTGAGGGAAATTTGCTTAGAGTAAACTGTCACCTTAGTAATAGAGTTTTTGTCGTAATACACTATGTCCCTTCATCAACAAAAATATACATAAGTCAGTCTGTTTCTCTAGTTTGGTTTTTAAACGCAGTTAAAAACACTGATCAACATATTCTGTTTCTTAAACTTTAAAATATTTGAGACCAAGAAGATGCCATCATTATGTAAACTATTTGATAGAAACTTCAGAGTGAGAAAACTTTGATTTACTTGGAGGAAATATCTTTCTAGCCAGCTAGCTTAAGAATTTCCAAGCTGTCTATCAACTTCATAAACCCAGGCCAATGATACCTATTACTCTTGCTTAATGGTTTGAATGTACTTTACAAAGTAGCAGAAATTGGGAAATGGAAATTGAAAAATGTTGATGTTATACCAGTTAGACCAGGGGTGAGCAAAGTTTTTGGCCTGAGGGCCACATCTGGGTGGGGAAATTCTATGCAGGCCCATGAATGTAAGGCTGGGGCAGGGGGTTGGGGTGCGGGAGGGAGTGTGGGGTGTGTAGTGTGCAGGAAGGGGATCAGGGCAGGGGATTAGTGTGCAGGAGGGGTACGGGATGCAGCAGGGGGCTCAAGACAGGGTTGGGAGCTCAGGCAGGGGGTTGGGTGCAGGAGGGAGTGTGGAGTGTGGGATGGGGCTCAAGGCAGGGGGTTGGGGTGCAGCAGGAGGCTCAGGGCAGGGGGTTAGGGGGATCAGGGCAGAGGGTTGGGGGGTGGGATGCAGGAGGGGTTCAGGGTGGGGGTCTGGCCCGGTGCCGCTTACCTCCAGTGGCTCCAGGGTGGCAGCGGCACGCAGTGGGGCTAAGGCAGGCTCCTGGCCTGCCCTGGCCCTGCGCCACTGGTGGAAGTGGCCAGCATGTCCGTCAGTGGCTCCTGGGAGTGCGATAGGGTGGGACAGGTGGCTACGCTGTGTGCCGCCTTCGCCAGCGGGTACCACCCCCGAAGCTCCCAGTGGCCGCAGTTCCCCATTCCCGGACAATGGGAGCTGCGGGGCATGGTGCCTGCAGGCAAGGCCAACGCACAGAGCTCTCTGCCCCCATGTCCCCCAGAGGCCTCAGAGATGTGGTGCTGGCCGCTTCCGGGAGTGGTGCTGGGCCAAGTCAGGCAGGAAACCTGCCTTAGCTCCGCTGCGCCACAGGGCTGGCAATCCCGCAGGCTGGATTGAAAGCCCTGACAGGCCGGATCCAGCCCGCAGGCCATAGTTTGCCCTCCCCTGAGTTAGGCAGCCATTTAAAAGAATATTGACTGTTTGTGGGGATGCTTACATTAATTTGATCAAATGTCATTTTCTTTTTTCATAGCTATGCAAGCAAGCAGAAATCTTGTTCCTTTGATCAAATGCTTTTACAAAATACAAGCAAAGACTGATTAATAAGAGCAATCCATCCTGATGTCAGGAAATTGAGCAGAGCATCTCAAAAAAGAGGTAAATCATCTCAGACTTGTCTTAGGATATATTATGCGGTGGTTGTCAGGAAAGTCAGCAGTTACCAAGATATCATACAATCACTGTGGTTCTTTAACCTGTTCTAAGCATAGACTATGGCACTTCAGAGGCTAATGGGCAAATGCTGACAGTTTTTGTGGCAATCACTCTGTGTGTACACTTTGTTTTTATTCAATCAGTAATAGCAATATAATACAATATAATGCAAGGAAGAAGTGGGCTGATTTAAATGAATTTGTATCAGAATATTTTGCACAACCAAACTAAGCAGATGTTTAGTACAGATGTTTGTAATGTCTCTCCACAGATTTTTAATAGTGACATGCAGTAAAAATGGAGATTGATGGCTATGGCTCTCAGGAGTGCTGCCTGGAAATGGCATCTGCATATGAATTTTATCATAAAAGATAAATCAAATACAGAGATTCACATAAAATTAAAGTTACCAAAGGAACAAAATCATCATTGCATGGTCAATATTTGATGTGTTTTACCTTCCAGTCTGATGTTTCAAACAAAGTGAATTCAGTGTCCAATAACCCATTGTTTCTAATAGAATCATAGAATATCAGGGTTGGAAGGGACCTCAGGAGGTCATCTAGTCCATTGGTCCTGCTCAAAGCAGGACCAATTCCCAGTTAAATCATCCCAGCCAGGGCTTTGTCAAGCCTGACCTTAAAAACCTCTAAGGAAGGAGATTCTACCACCTCCCTAGGTAATGCATTCCAGTGTTTCACCACCCTCATAGTGAAAAAGTTTTTCCTAATATCCAATCTAAACCTCCCCCACTGCAACTTGAGACCATTACTCCTTGTTCTGTCATCTGCTACCATTGAGAACAGTCTAGAGCCATCCTCTTTGGAACCCCCTTTCAGGTAGTTGAAAGCAGCTATCAAATCCCCCCTCATTCTTCTCTTCTGCAGACTAAACAATCCCAGCTCCCTCAGCCTCTCCTCATAAGTCATGTGTTCTAGACCCCTAATCATTTTTGTTGCCCTTCGCTGGACTCTCTCCAATTTATCCACATCCTTCTTGTAGTGTGGGGCCCAAAACTGGACACAGTACTCCAGATGAGGCCTCACCAGTGTCAAATAGAGGGGAACGATCACGTCCCTCGATCTGCTCGCTATGCCCTTACTTATACATCCCAAAATGCCATTGGCCTTCTTGGCAACAAGGGCACACTGCTGACTCATATCCAGCTTCTCATCCACTGTCACCCCTAGGTCCTTTTCCGCAGAACTGCTGCCTAGCCATTCGGCCCCTAGTCTGTAGCGGTGCATTGGATTCTTCCGTCCTAAGTGCAGGACCCTGCACTTATCCTTATTGAACCTCATCAGATTTCTTTTGGCCCAATCCTCCAATTTGTCTAGGTCCTTCTGTATCCTATCCCTCCCCTCCAGCGTATCTACCACTCCTCCCAGTTTAGTATCATCCGCAAATTTGCTGAGAGTGCAATCTACACCATCCTCCAGATCATTTATGAAGATATTGAACAAAACCGGCCCCAGGACCGACCCCTGGGGCACTCCACTTGACACCGGCTGCCAACTAGACATGGAGCCATTGATCACTGCCCGTTGAGCCCGACAATCTAGCCAACTTTCTACCCACCTTATAGTGCATTCATCCAGCCCATACTTCCTTAACTTGCTGACAAGAATACTGTGGGAGACCGTGTCAAAAGCTTTGCTAAAGTCAAGAAACAATACATCCACTGTTTTCCCTTCATCCACAGAACCAGTAATCTCATCATAAAAGGCGATTAGATTAGTCAGGCATGACCTTCCCTTGGTGAATCCATGCTGGCTGTTCCTGATCACTTTCCTCTCATGAAAGGTGTCATAAATATAAAGGGAAGGGTAAACCCCTTTGAAATCCCTCCTGGCCAGGGGAAAGCTCCTCTCACCTGTAAAGGGTTAAGAAGCTAAAGGTAACCTCGCTGGCACCTGACCAAAATGACCAATGAGGAGACAAGATACTTTCAAAAGCTGGGAGGAGGGAGAGAAACAAAGGGTCTGTGTGGCTGTCTATATGCTGGTCTTTACCGGGGATAGACCAGGAATGGAGTCTTAGAACTTTTAGTAAGTAATCTAGCTAGGTATGTGTTAGATTATGATTTCTTTAAATGGCTGAGAAAAGAATTGTGCTGAATAGAATAACTATTTCTGTCTGTGTATCTTTTTTGTAACTTAAGGTTTTGCCTAGAGGGGTTCTCTATGTTTTTGAAGCTAATTACCCTGTAAGATATCTACCATCCTGATTTTACAGGGGGGATTTCTTCATTTCTATTTACTTCTATTTTTATTAAAAGTCTTCTTGTAAGAAACTGAATGCTTTTTCATTGTTCTCAGATCCAAGGGTTTGGGTCTGTGGTCACCTATGCAAATTGGTGAGGCTTTTTATCCAACATTTCCCAGGAAAGGGGGGGTGCAAGTGTTGGGAGGATTGTTCATTGTTCTTAAGATCCAAGGGTCTGGGTCTGTAGTCACCTAGGCAAATTGGTGAGGCTTTTTACCAAACCTTGTCCAGGAAGTGGGGTGCAAGATTTTGGGAAGTATTTTGGGGGGAAGGACGCGTCCAAACAGCTCTTCCCCAGTAACCAGTATTAGTTTGGTGGTGGTAGCGGCCAGTCCAAGGACAACGGGTGGAATATTTTGTACCTTGGGGAAGTTTTGACCTAAGCTGGTAAAGATAAGCTTAGGAGGGTTTTCATGCAGGTCCCCACATCTGTACCCTAGAGTTCAGAGTTGGGGAGGAACCTTGACACAAGTGCTTCAGAATTGATTCTTTGAGGACCTGTTCCATGATTTTTCCAGGGACTGAGGTGAGGCTGACTGGCCTGTAGTTCCCAGGATCCTCCTTCTTTCCTTTTTTAAAGATTGGCACTACATTAGCCTTTTTCCAGTCATCTGGGACTTCCCCCGTTCGCCACGAGTTTTCAAAGATAATGGCCAATGGCTCTGCAATCACAGCCGCCAATTCCTTCAGCACTCTCGGATGCAACTCGTCCGGCCCCATGGACTTGTGCATGTCCAGCTTTTCTAAATAGTCCCTAACCACCTCTATCTCCACAGAGGGCTGGCCATCTCTTCCTTATTTTGTGATGCCCAGCGCAGCAGTCTGGGAGCTGACCTTGTTAGTGAAGACAGAGGCAAAAAAAACATTGAATACATTAGCTTTTTCCACATCCTCTGTCACTAGGTTGCCTCCCTCATTCAGTAAGGGGCCCACACTTTCCTTGGCTTTCTTCTTGTTGCCAACATACCTGAAGAAACCCTTCTTGTTACTCTTGACATCTCTCGCTAGCTGCAGCTCCAGGTGCGATTTGGCCCTCCTGATATCATTCCTACATGCCCGAGCAATATTTTTATACTCTTCCCTGGTCATATGTCCAACCTTCCACTTCTTGTAAGCTTCTTTTTTATGTTTAAGGTCTGCTAGGATTTCACCATTAAGCCAAGCTGGTCGCCTGCCATATTTACTATTCTTTCGACTCATCGGGATGGTTTGTCCCTGTAACCTCAACAGGGATTCCTTGAAATACAGCCAGCTCTCCTGGACTCCTTTCCCCTTCATGTTAGTCCCCCAGGGAATCCTGGCCATCCGTTCCCTGAGGGAGTCAAAGTCTGCTTTTCTGAAGTCCAGGGTCCGTATCCTGCTGCTTACCTTTCTTCCCTGCGTCAGCCTCCTGAACTCAACCAACTCATGGTCACTGCCTCCCAGATTCCCATCCACTTTTGCTTCCCCCACTAATTCTACCCGGTTTGTGAGCAGCAGGTCAAGAAAAGCGCCCCCCCCTAGTTGGCTCCTCTAGCACTTGCGCCAGGAAATTGTCCCCTACGCTTTCCAAAAACTTCCTGGATTGTCTATGCACTGCTGTATTGCTCTCCCAGCAGATATCAGGAAAATTAAAGTCACCCATGAGAATCAGGGCATGCGATCTAGTAGCTTCCGTGAGCTGCCAGAAGAAAGCCTCATCTACCTCATCCCCCTGGTCCGGTGGTCTATAGCAGACTCCCACCACTACATCACTCTTGTTGCACACACTTCTAAACTTAATCCAGAGACACTCAGGTTTTTCTACAGTTTCGTACCGGAGCTCTGAGCAGTCATACTGCTCCCTTACATACAGTGCTATTCCCCCACCTTTTCTGCCCTGCCTATCCTTCCTGAACAGTTTATAACCATCCATGACAGTACTCCAGTCATGTGAGTTATCCCAACAAGTCTCTGTTATTCCAATCACGTCATAGTTCCTTGACATCACCAGGACCTCCAGTTCTCCCTGCTTGTTTCCAAGGCTTTGTGCATTCGTATATAAGCACTTGAGATAACCTGTTGATCGCCCCTCATTCCCAGTATGAGGCAGGAGCCCTCCCCTCACAAACATTCCTGCCTGTGCTTCCTCCCGGTATCCTGCTTTCCCACTTACCTCAGGGCTTTGGTCTCCTTCCCCCGGTGAACCTAGTTTAAAGCCCTCCTCACTAGGTTAGCCAGCCTGCTGGCAAAGATGCTCTTCCCTCTCTTCGTAAGATGGAGCCCGTCTCTGCCCAGCACTCCTCCTTCATGGAACACCATCCCATGGTCAAAGAATCCAAAGCCTTCTCTCCGACACCACCTGCATAGCCATTCGTTGACTTCGACGATTCGACGGTCCCTACCCAGGCCTTTTCCTTCCACGGGAAGGATGGACGAGAACACCACTTGCGCCTCCAACTCCTTTATCCTTCTTCCCAGAGCCACGTAGTCCGCAGTGATCCGCTCAAGGTCATTCTTGGCAGTATCATTGGTGCCCACGTGGAGAAACAGGAAGGGGTAGCGATCAGAGGGCTTGATGAGTCTCGGCAGTCTCTCCGTCACATTGCGAATCCTAGCCCCTGGCAAGCAGCAGACTTCTTGATTTTCCCGGTCAGGGCGGCAGATAGATGACTCAGTCCCCCGGAGGAGAGAGTCCCCGACCACCACCACCCGCCTTCTCCTCTTGGGAGTGGTGGTCGTGGAACCCCCAACCTCAGGACATCGCATCTCATGCCTTCCAACCAGCGGAGTCTCCTTCTGCTTTCTCGCCCCAGACATATCATCTGGTCCACTCTCCGCAACGGTACCTGTGGAGAGAACATGAAAGCGGTTAGTTACCTGTGTCTGTGTTACTGGAACCCGGACATTCCGCTTACCTCTTCTGGAGGTCACATGTTGCCAAGCTTCTTCACTGGCCTCTTGGATCCTCTGTGCAACCTGCTCTATATCTTTAGAGCTTTGTGCCCCTAGAAGCATATCCTGAGTTTTGTCCAGAAAATCCTCAGTTTCTCGTATGCAATGCAGGGTTGTTATCTGTTGCTCCAGACCTTCAATCTTCTCTTCCAATATGGAGACCAGCTTGCACTTTACACAATAGCAATCAGAAAAAAATAGCTTTCATGTCACCCAATGTTAATCTATTACTACAACTGCTTACACACTGTCATTGCTTTCTAAAGAGCAATATTGGAACTTAGAAGCACACATGCTGAACCTCAAACCTTCCCAGATTTAGCCTTGATTCAAGGTCTTATACATCCCACACTTGTAGGCCCCAGGATGTTTGAAAAACTACAAAATTTGCCAAATCCATTCCACTAGCCAAATCACTTCCTTCTCCAGACAAGTCCTTTGTCAAACTGGGGCCACAGATGCAAACACACACATAATAAAATATTTGGCACTGTTAGTGGACTTCTTAACTATATCCTTCCTTCTTTTTATCTAACATACTGCATCTGAAATGCCTTTGTTTGTTATGTATGACATTTTATGCCAATGTGATTTGATTTCTTGTGGAATAAAATTCATCCATATGTGCCTAAATTCAAACACATACTTAAGGGCCAGATTTTTAAAGTATATGCTAAAGTCCATCCCTGTTCAGCAAAGCATTTAAGGATATGCTCACGTTGAGAGTTAACTTTTACTTTAGTATGGTGTCTTTTCTTTAGCTTCTTCATATTTATGTCTATATTTGTATGTGCAGATTACATATACCTCTTTTGTGTATATTTATTTTAAGAGAGTGGTAAAATGTAAGAAATAAAAATAGGAATAGCTAATGTGATTCTTTGGAATTTGTCATAAGGTACACATATTGATCAATCAGGTTAGGAGCCAAATTTGGCCCTTCTGAGCAAGCACAGGGTTCATAAGCTTTCTGTCTTGTCCAGTCTGTTCTTCATTTAGTGTTAGTTGTTTAACTACATGGAACACAGAGTGAGGTCCTTAGGATAAGGACCTCGGTCGACACTATCAAACTTAAATGGCTGACTTTAGGCATCCAGGATGATATTCAATTCTGCGGAGAGCACATGTACAAGAGCTAGGCACAGGATGGGAAAGATGACCTGGGACTGGAGATCTGGTTTCAATTCCCTACTGAGCCCCAGACTTCCCATGTATCCTTCGGCAAGTCAGTTAATCTCTCTGCCTCTTATTTGTAAAATGGGGATAACAACACTTCCCTACTTTGCTAGGGTATTATGTGTTCAGATATTATGATAATGGAAACATTAGATAGACGCAAACTTTCAAAATAAGGGTATGTGAGTTTTAAGTGGAACTCATGTGGCCTCTCTAAACCAAAGTGTGATTTAGGGACTCAGTTTGACAATTCTGGTCCACTGATTGTCAGAAAAGAACAGCCAAATCAGAGGAGCTATAGTAAATGCTGCAATACACCACATGAAGAGATTTTAGATTAGGTTGGTTTACTAGTGAGCCAGAAGGTATCTCAATTCCCTGATCTTGTTAGGGGTTTCTTACTTTTGGGGGTCAGCCTCAGGTCATTTCTCAACAGCAGATTCATCTCCTGGTGTTCAGATTTAATGAAACGCTCAATCAGTTCTGTTTGAGTCCCTGCTGTTAACATGCAAATATTGCTCTATTTTACTTGTCTGATACAGGGGGGCCAGGCAGACTCAGAACAAGATATAATATAAGGTCAATGGCAGGCCACTTAAAACAGTGTTTTAAATACTAAACTGCCATGAATATTACTAAAATATTGGATAGATAATAAGCGTTTGGAAAGCAAGTATGCACCTTAAAATAATCTAGTTATTAATACATCCTATATGCAATAAAGGTGAAATCCCTCTCTGTGCAGACAGTCAACACAAAGGTGAGGCACAAGTTAAGATTCCCTTAAAACCTCAACATAGGGCTAAGAGTGGTATAGGCCTTGTCCTCACAAGGGGGTGAATTTCACCCTGACATAGTAAGCTGCCGCCTGCAGAATCATAACTGGTGAAGCGTGAAAACTCTGACCTTTAAATTTAATTTATTGTAAATGGTTCAGGCCCATAAGCCAACTGGTGAGCAATGGTGCAGTGTAAATATAAGAGGGGAAAGTACAGTATGGTTCCAGTGTATCCAAACGGTGATTTTGTGAGCCAAAGTTCACAAAGGAACACATACACAGACCAAGACAAGTACGCAGATATGGGAATTTAATTGTAAAACTGGGTGGCTTTAAAACTGGTGGTTGTTACATAGAAAACACTTATCATAACACTGACAATACATTAGCTACGCCGGGAACTTGGAGACTTTAATGATCCTGACTTTGATTCTAGCTGTTCTCTTTCATGATGATAAGCCCTTTAACTAGGGCTGACCATGAGGTGCTGGGTTATTTTACACGCACTTTTCCTTATTTAAGGCCCAATCCAAGTGTAATTGAACTACAGGGGAGTCTTTCCACTGATTTTAATGGGAGTTGGATCAGGCCCTAGTACAGAGCCTCTCTGAAATGCTGGCTTTGTTTTCTCTCAAGCTACTGGGCTAACCTCTCTTCCAGTGTATACAGCTACACCCATTTGCACCCTTACCCAGTTAACCTATTCCTCCCTTCTCCAATATCTAGCTGATTAGTTGATGTATTTTTTCCAGACTGAGTCCTACTATCAGTCACTGACATCTTGTTGGATTTAATATTTTTCTTTGCCCGTGCTGAACAAGAAAAATCAACATTCCATAGCACCAATCAAGCCCCACAGCTTTGTTATAGATGGCTGCATGTAACTGAGTCCCAGCATAAAAGATGTGTAACTAGTTCTATATTCAAAAGATCACCAGCGTGCCACTCATGAATCAAAGTAGTGCTATCTCTCGCTATTTTATCATTTATGCATAGACAAAACTGCTGCTGCTTGAGAAACAGCTTTGATTACAGCAATCACAAATTTGTTTCTTTCAATATGAATTTCTACAGAGCACTTGAATTTACTTCAAAAAGATCCAAAATGAAACAAGGCAAATGGATTACAGGTGAAAATTCAAGCTGTTTCAATCACTGACCTATGGAGCACGGTAAATGAATTTGAATTTAGAAAGAATACTTTTATGAAGGCTTCAGAGTAACAGCTGTGTTAGTCTGTATTCGCAAAAAGAAAAGGAGTACTCTATGTACAAGTCCAGCCTGTTGTTTCGACCTTCAGGAGGAGTCCACCTAGAATCCTTCTTTTTGTAATGTTAGTAGGAAGGCCACTGTGGATTAGTATATTGTTCAGAGGTATTTTGGAAATATTCCTTGAGTCGGAGACGTCGAAAATAGGATTCTAGGTCACCACAGAACTGTATCATGTTCGTGGGGGTGGAGGGGCAGGAGAGGCCCCGAGATAGGACAGCTTCTTCTGCTGGGCTGAGAGTATAGTTGGATAGGTTAACAATATTGCTGGGTGGGTTGAGGGAACCATTGCTGTGGCCCCTTGTAGCATGTAGTAGTTTAGAAAGTTTAGTGTCCTTTTTCTTTTGTAGAGAAGCAAAATGTGCGTTGTAAATGGCTTGTCTAGTTTTAGTAAATTCCAGCCATGAGGAAGTTTGTGTGGAGGGTTGTTTTTTTATGAGAGTATCCAGTTCTGAGAGCTCATTCTTAATCTTTCCCTGTTTGCTGTACAGGTTGTTGATCAGGTGATTCCGCAGTTTCTTTGAGAGCCATTTACAATGCACACTTTTCTTCTCTACAAAAGAAAAAAAATACAGTTCTGTATTGACCTAGAATCCTATTTTCGACGTCTCCGACTCAAGGAATATTGATATTCAATATTCAAAATACCTCTCAACAACATACTAATCCACAGAGGCCTCCCTACCAACATTACAAAAAGAAAGATTCTAGGTGGACTCCTCCTGAAGGTCGAAACAACAGGCTGGACTTGTACATAGAGTGCTTCCGCCGACGTGCATGGGCTGAAATAATGGAAAAGCAGCATCACTTGCCCCATAACCTCAGCCGTGCAGAACACAATGCCATCCACAGCCTCAGAAACAACTCTGACATCATAATCAAAAAGGCTGACAAAAGAGGTGCTGTCGTCATCATGAATAGGTCGGAATATGAACAAGAGGCTGCTCGGTAGCTCTCCAACACCACTTTCTATAAGCCATTACCCTATGATCCCACTGAGAGTTACCAAAAGCAACTACCGCATTTGCTCAAGAAACTTCCTGAAAAAGCACAAGATCAAATCCGCACAGACACACCCCTGGAACCCCGACCTGGGATATTCTATCTACTACCTAAGATCCATAAACCTGGAAATCCTGGGCACCTCATCATCTCAGGCATTGGCACCCTGACAGCAGGATTCTCTGGCTATATAGACTCCCTCCTCAGGCCCTACGCTACCAGCACTCCCAGCTACCTTCGAGACACCACTGACTTCCTGAGGAAACTACAATCCATCGGTGATCTTCCTGATAACACCATCCTGGCCACTATGGATGTAGAAGCCCTCTACACCAACATTCCACACAAAGATGGACTACAAGCCGTCAAGAACACTATCCCCGATAATGTCACGGCTAACCTGGTGTCTGAACTTTGTGACTTTGTCCTTACCCATAACTATTTTACATTTGGGGACAATGTATACCTTCAGATCAGCGGCACTGCTATGGGTACCCGCATGGCCCCACAGTATGCCAACATTTTTATGGCTGATTCAGAACAACGCTTCCTCAGCTCTCGTCCCCTAACACCCCTACTCTACTTGCGCTATATTGATGACATCTTCATCATCTGGACCCATGGAAAAGAAGCCCTTGAGGAATTCCACTATGATTTCAACAATTTCCATCCCACCATCAACCTCAGCCTGGTCCAGTCCACACAAGAGATCCACTTCCTGGACACTACAGTGCTAATAAACAATGGTCACATAAACACCACCCTATACCAGAAACCTACTGACCACTATTCCTACCTACATGCCTCCAGCTTTCACCCTGACCACACCACATGATCCATCATCTACAGCCAAGCTCTGCGATACAACCACATTTGCTCCAACCCCTCAGACAGAGACAGAGACAAACACCTACAAGATCTCTATCAAGCATTCTTACAACTACAATACCCACCTGCAGAAGTGAAGAAACAGATTGAAAGAGCCAGAAGAGTTCCCAGAAGTCACCTACTACAGGACAGGCCTAACAAAGAAAATAACAGAACACCACTAGCCGTCACCTTCAGCCCCCAACTAAAACCCCTCCAACGCATTATTAAGGATCTACAACCTATCCTGAAGGATGACCCAACACTCTCACAAATCTTGGGAGACAGGCCAGTCCTTGCCTACAGACAGCCCCCCAACCTGAAGCAAATACTCACCAACAACCACATACCACACAACAGAACCACTAACCCAGGAACCTATCCTTGCAACAAAGCCCATTGCCAACTGTGCCCACATATCTATTCAGGGGACACCATCACAGGGCCTAATAACATCAGCCACACTATCAGAGGCTCGTTCACCTGCACATCCACCAATGTGATATATGCCATCATGTGCCAGTAATGCCCCTCTGCCATGTACATTGGTCAAACTGGACAGTCTCTACGTAAAAGAATAAATGGACACAAATCAGGTGTCAAGAATTATAACATTCATAAACCTGTCGGAGAACACTTCAATCTCTCTGGTCACGCAATTACAGACATGAAGGTCGCTATTTTAAAACAAAAAAACTTCAGATCCAGACTCCAGCGAGAAACTGCTGAATTGGAATTCATTTGCAAATTGGATACTATTAATTTAGGCTTAAATAGAGACTGGGAGTGGCTAAGTCATTATGCAAGGTAGCCTATTTCCCCTTGTTTTTTCCTACCCTCCCCACTCCCCCCGATGTTCTGGTTAAACTTGGATTTGTGCTGGAAATGGCCCACCTTGATTATCATGCACATTGTAAAGAGAGTGGTCACTTTGGATGGGCTATTACCAGCAGGAGAGTGAGTTTGTGTGGAGGCGGGGCGGAGGGTGAGAAAACCTGGATTTGTGCTGGAAATGGCCCAACTTGATTATCATACACATTGTAAGGAGAGTGATCACTTTAGATAAGCTATTACCAGCAGGAGAGTGGGGTGGGAGGAGGTATTGTTTCATGGTCTCTGTGTATATAATGTCTTCTGCAGTTTCCACAGTATGCATCCGATGAAGTGAGC
Organism: Eretmochelys imbricata; assembly: GCF_965152235.1. NCBI lineage: Eukaryota > Metazoa > Chordata > Testudines > Cheloniidae > Eretmochelys > Eretmochelys imbricata. Next base: position 25,212,548 of record NC_135574.1, read on the forward strand.
TGTAGGTCACGAAAGCTTATGCTCAAATAAATTGGTTAGTCTCTAAGGTGCCACAAGTACTCCTTTTCTTTTTACTTTTATGAAAACTTCTTGTGTTCAGGTGCCTTATTTACATATCAATAAATGTGTATTTGAATTCTGCAAGCCAATTTATACATTTCATTGTGAATATTCAGAAGACTTTTCTAAATAACAGAATGAAATGTAATTTAATTTAGAAAAACACTTTATTCTTAATCCCTGACATTTGGGTGATTATTCCAATGTAATCAGCGTCATTTTCATAAACTATTAACCTGGTCTTTTTGGTTGAATTAATATCGCTGACTATGAGAAAAGATGGAGCAATGGAGACAGTAATTTATAATTGGATGGGGAAACACACTGGAAAGTATACTTTAGGAAATAATCCTGTCCTGATGTAGTAGGAGGAGGGACTAAAAGGTGACTTTGAAGTCTAGTTTCTAGGACTCTGTGATAAAAGAAAACATTTTAACTGATCCTCTGTAGAATGAATCAGAGAATCCTAGAATATCAGGGTTGGAAGGGACCTCAGGAGGTCATCCAGTCCAAACCCCTGCTCAAAGCAGGACCAATCCCAAACTAAAGCATCCCAGCCAGAGCTTTGTCAAGCCTGACCTTAAAAACTTCTAAGGAAGGAGATTCCACCACCTCCCTAGGTAATGCATTCCAGTGTTTCACCACCCTCCTAGTGAAAAAGCTCTTCCTAATATCCAACCTAAACCTCCACCACTGCAACTTGAGACCATTACTCCTCGTTCTGTCATCTACTACCACTGAGAACAGTCTAGATCCATCCTCTTTGGAACCCCCTTTCAGGTAGTTAAAAGCAGCTATCAAATCCACCCTCATTCTTCTCTTCCGCAGACTAAACAATCCCAGTTCCCGCAGCCTCTCCTCATAAGTCATGTGTTCCAGACCCCTAATCATTTTTGTTGCCCTCTGCTGGACGCTTTCCAATTTTTCCACATCCGTCTTGTAGTGTGGGGCCCAAAACTGGACACAGTACTCCAGATGAGGCCTCACCAATGTCAAATAGAGGGAAACGATCATGTCCCTCGATCTGCTGGCAATGCCCCTACTTATACATCCCAAAATGCCATTGGCCTTCTTGGAAACAAGGGCACACTGTTGACTCATATCCAGCTTCTCGTTCACTGTAACCCCTATGTCCTTTTCTGCAGAACTGCTGCCTAACCATTCAGTCCCTAGTCTGTAGTGGTGCATGGGATTCTTCCGTCCTAAGTGCAGGACTCTGCACTTGTCCTTGTTGAACCTCACCATATTTCTTTTGGCCCAATCCTCCAATTTGTCTAGGTCCCTCTGTATCCTATCCCTGCCCTCCAGCGTATCTACCACTCCTCCCAGTTTAGTGTCACCTGCAAATTTGCTGAGGGTGCAATCCACACCATCCTCCAGATCATTAATGAAGATATTGAACAAAACCGGCCCCAGGACCGACCCTTGGGGCACTCCACTTGATACTGGCTGCCAACTAGACATGGAGCCATTGATCACTACCCGTTGAGCCCGACAATCTAGCCATCTTTCTATCCACCTTATAGTCCATTCACCCAGCCCATACTTCTTTAACTTGCTTGCAAGAACACTGTGGGAGACCGTGTCAAAAGCTTTGCTAAAGTCAAGGAACAACACGTCCACTGCTTTCCCTTCATCCACAGAACCAGTAATCTCATCATAGAAGGCAATTAGATTATTCAGGCATGACTTGCCCTTGGTGAATCCATGCTGACTGTTCCTGATCACTTTCCTCTCATGCAAGTGCTTCAGGATTGATTCTTTGAGGACCTGCTCCATGATTTTTCCAGGGACTGAGGTGAGGCTGACTGGCCTGTAGTTCCCAGGATCCTCCTTCTTCCCTTTTTTAAAGATTGGCACTACATTAGCCTTTTTCCAGTCATCTGGGACTTCCCCCGTTCGCCATGAGTTTTCAAAGATAATGGCCAATGGCTCTGCAATCACAGCCGCCAATTCCTTCAGCACTCTCGGATGCAACTCGTCCGGCCCCATGGACTTGTGCACGTCCAGCTTTTCTAAATAGTCCCTAACCACCTCTGTCTCCACAGAGGGCTGGCCATCTCTTCCCCATTTTGTGATGCCCAGCGCAGCAGTCTGGGAGCTGACCTTGTTAGTGAAGACAGAGGCAAAAAAAGCATTGAGTACATTAGCTTTTTCCACATCCTCTGTCACTAGGTTGCCTCCCTCATTCAGTAAGGGGCCCACACTATCCTTGACTTTCTTCTTGTTGCTAACATACCTGAAGAAACCCTTCTTGTTACTCTTAACATCTCTGGCTAGCTGCAACTCCAGGTGTGATTTGGCCTTCCTGATTTCACTCCTGCATGCCTGAGCAATATTTTTATACTCTTCCCTGGTCATTTGTCCAATCTTCCACTTCTTGTAAGCTTCTTTTTTGTGTTTAAGATCAGCAAGGATTTTACTGTTAAGCCAAGCTGGTTGCCTGCCATATTTACTATTCTTTCTACACATGGGGATGGTTTCAAATAAGGATTCTTTAAAATACAGCCAGCTCTCCTGGACTCCTTTCCCTCTCATGTTATTCTCCCACGGCATCCTGCCCATCAGTTCCCTGAAGTTGTCAAAGTCTGCTTTTCTGAAGTCCAGGGTCCGTATTCTGCCGCTTTCCTTTCTTCCTTGTGTCAGGATCCTGAACTCGACCATCTCATGGTCACTGCCTCCCAGGTTCCCATCCACTTTTGCTTCCCCTACTAATTCTTCCTGGTTTGTGAGCAGCAAATCTACTCAGTTTGTGGGTAGTGTACAAGTGTTCCACTTACATTAATTCCATTCTAATTTCAGTCCAAGATTTCAAATGAAACTCTGGTACATTATAAAGAGCCCTATGAGGGGATTCATGAAGGGCCTGATGCAAAGCCCACTGAAATCAATGGGTGTCCTTCCATTGACTTCAGTGGGCATTGGATCAGGTCCCAAGATCATCAGTTGGACACCATCACTTATTTTCAGGAAGGATGCTTGATAAAGCGCAAGTTCTTTCAAACCTCTCTAGTGAATTTACATGCTATGTGGAAACTTACATAAAAATATTAACTCAGCATGAAGCTCAAAGTATTGATTTATGAAAACCCAAAGTAAAAAGGCACACTGTTCAAAAATGAATGTCTGTATTAAGTTGTATCTGCTGTAGAAGTAAAAAAGGATGAAGGGATGAATCAGCTAAATTCAATCAATTTTGTTTATGCTAGCATGACTTCCACAGAGTGACATGACTTGCTTTCACTGACCCAAATGCATGCAAGCATATCAGTAATGCACGAAGGAGCTCATGGTAATCTTTTCAATGTCTCTGGAGTCTGAAACACTATGTTCGTTAGGATGCCTTCCACTGAGGGATTTTTGAATAGATTATTTTACAATCATGTTGTCCATTTTAGTCAACTTCAGGTTTGGAAAATAGAGCAAAGTTGTCTATTGATCTCTAAACAAAGTTTACCATTATTTCTTTAATTAGTGTGCAAGGAAAAGAATTTAAATATGATGTACAGTAGTCATGTTGGAGAGGTTATTCTGATTCTTTGCACACCATGATGTTGGGTTCTTGCATGACTTGTCAAGTGCATACATTATTCTGCCTTTCAGATATTCAAATTATGTAGGCATGATATTGCATTGAGACTGGATTTCAGCAGACTTTAGCATAGGCTATAACAACCAATATTTGGATTAATTCATTTTCTTATGATCATGCATCATGAATATTTTATATGGAAAAATACTATGGTTCATATACATAGTAGGACATAGCTTTAAATGTTACACATGTGCAACATTTAATATATTAAAGGTATCAATTAATATTTCATATTCACGTATGAAATCATACGTTCACTGAGGAGTCTAATATGTAATACATATGGGCCAAACTAAAGAATGAAAGAATATATGAATCCCTTAATTGTGATTTAAGATATTGAAGAGTCGCAAAATGGACCAAGAGGGAATCTCTCTTTTCTATCCAGAACTTTAAATATTTAAAGGCAAAGAGTCTTGAAAATGGTACATGCAAGGAAGACTAGACTGCTTCTCCTAGTAATAGCAATTTGCAGTAAGAACACACAGACATGCAGGTGATGACAAATGACATCTAGCTCTGAAGCTGCTGCCAGATGAAGTGTGTGTAACAAATATCTTAGATAATCATGTTTGCTACAGATGGTTTGCTGCTTAAAATTATTTTGATGAGATACTTAATTATTCCTGTATTCAATGCAACACATTTCTGGCATCAGCAGAACCACCAGCGCTGCTTCCTCAAAACAGCTAGGTTTACCTGGCAGTTTTCTCCTCCAAGTGCAGGTCTATTCTTAATTTAGGATCATAGGCTTTTTTATTTATTTTTTTTTTTTAAAAGGATCATAGGCTTCAAGTGTTCTTAGCATGTCTTGGAGGGCTCCTCTGTCACTACCCAATGAACCTCACTGCCTCTCCAGTTTAGATGGTTTCACAGTCATAAACACACACCGGGCTGTTTATCTTTCATCAAGGTGTATATTTATTCCCCTCTTACGTAGTGCAGTGCAGGCTTACAGCAAAGGTAGGCTTCCCTGCAGCCCTCACTTCCCAGCCCAGGCTCATCCTCTGAGTTATCCCTTGCTTCCTGTTTCCTCTCCTTATATTCTCCCAATGACCTTGTTAGCGCAGTGATTGTCAGCCAGGTGCTCACATTCCTCCAACAGAAAGTGTTTAATTGTGTATAATTGCCCTCAGCAATGTCAGTGATCAGGGTGCTACTGAGAGTGCCCCATCACAGCTGGTACTACACAACTAGAACTGACAGACATGTGCTAATGTGGCAGTTGACAGTTAACTCCCATTCTTTCTAAGAGATCTTGGAAAGCACCAGTAGACAGCTACCAGTCAGATAACTTAAAAAACAGTAATAAGAACATGTCAGGCAGTGTGATGAGTTATCGATAGATATACCCCTACAGACCATTAATTGCTATTTTATTTAATGATGAATTCATGATGTGATTACATGTAGCATACATGACTTTCAGATTTTCATTACTAGTAGATTTTTTCCCTAAATCTGCACTCTTATCACACCCTCTTTTTACTCATTCAGAACAGTCTGTCCATTTAGATTTTAAGATACAAAGATTAGGACCTTTAAGATCTTAGAAGTAATTATCTAACTCCTGAAATAAACCTATCTTAGGCTGACCATAGACCCATTTTATTAATCTGTCTTGGGCAGGTGTTTTTCTTCTCTGGCTTGAGCATAGCACAGTTTGTCTGCACAAGTATAGCCAAATTAAAAAGGAACACTTAATTGACAGAAATGTGTTTCTCTGTGATGTGACAAAATAGACCCTGGACTTTTCACTACTTGTCCCTAAGCAAAATCATAATGCCCTTGGGCAGGCAACAGGGGATTTGATGAAGGACAAGAGAGTTTACGTGGCATGCAAGATCAGGAAAATATTGTATGCATAGGGGTACTTAGAGTAGAAGGTAAAAACAACTAGCAGAATACAAAGCTCAAGAGGGAGAGAAGATGATGGAATGGGAGGCACGCAGAACTTTTGAAGATCCTTGAATCGCAGTCTAATCCCCCATGTAGGGGGAGCCAAGCAACTGCAGGGCATGCTACATTGGTAGCCTTGAGCAGACTAGGGGAGAAATCCTCTCTTTGATCCCTGTGGATGTGTTTAGACTCAGCCTCTTTATTTGGGCTGTTCACTGGAGGCAGGATTCCCCCCCACCACCACCACCCTTCAGCTGATTACAATATCTGTTTTATATTTTAGTGTGTTTTTATTTTAGCTACAAATAGAAATGGACCTGAACTAAAGTCAGTTTTCTTGCACTCGCTCATATTAGGGCTGGATTTGGCCCATTGATTTTCAATATAAAACATTATTTTTCAGAGACTAAGAACTTGATTCTGCAAGGTGTTGAGAGCGCATAGTTCCCAATGACTTACAGGATTGACACCCCATCCCCAAACCATCTCCAAACTTTTAAAAATGATCATATACTTTATTATTTTTAATTCATATAGATAGGCCCAGGTTCTGTAAATGCTTATACATGTGCTTGACTCTATGTACCTGAGCGGTCCCACTGAAGATGATGTTGCTGTAGATAAAAGTTTACAGGAGGAAGGGTACTGTTACATTAGCAGTTTAAGAGAGCTAGAGGGAGTAAAGGAAAATGTGAACAAAAAATGCTGTAAAACAAATGCACATCTGATGCCATTTTGCAATAACCAGGCATAAACAATCAGTATAAACAATGTAGAGAAATACAACCTAAATGGAGCTACTAGGAGGTGGGTGCATAACTAGTTGGAAAACCATCCCCAGGGAGGAGTTATCAGTGATTCAAAGTCAAGCCAGAAGGCACATTGAGTGGGGTCCTGCAGGGATCAGTTCTGTTCAATACTTTCATCCACGATTTAGATAATGGCATAGAGAGTACACTTATAAAGTTTGCAGACAATACCAAACTTGGGAGGCAAGGAGGGGTTTGAAAGTGCTTTGGAGGACAGGATTAAAATTCAAAATGATCTGGAGAAACTGGAGAAAGGGTCAGAAGTAAATAGAATGAAATTCAATATGGGCAAATGCAAAGTACTCCAGGTAGGAAGGAACAATCAGTTGCACACATACAAAATGGGAAATGACTGCCTAGGAAGGCATACTGCAGAAAGGGATCTGGGGGTCATAGTGGATCATAACCTAAATATGAGTCAACAGTGTAAAACTGTTCCAAAAAAAGCAAACATCATTCTGGGATGTATTAGCAGGAGTGTTGTAAACAAGACACAAGAAGTAATTCTTCTGCTCTACTCCACGCTGATTAGGCCTCAGCTGGAGTATTGTGCCCAGTTCTGGGTTCTACATTTCAGGAAAGATGTGGACAAATTGGAGAAAGTCCAGAGAAGAGTAACAAAAATGATTAAAGGTCTAGAAAACATGACCTATGAGGGAAGATTGAAAAAAACGGGTTTGTTTAGTCTGGAGAAGAGAAAACTGAGAGGGGACATAATAATTTTCAAGTACATCAAAGGTTGTTTACGGGGGAGTGAGAAACAATGTGCTCTTTAGCCTCTGAGGATAGGACAAAAAGCAATGGGCTTAAATTGAAGCAAGGGTGGTTTTGGTTGGACATTGCTAACTGTCAGGGGTAGTTAAGCACTGGAATAAATTGCCCAAAGAGGTTGTGGAATCTCCATCATTGGAGATCTTTAAAAGCAGGTTAAACAGCTGTCAGGGATGGTCTAGATAATACTTAGTCCTGTCATGAGTGCAGGGGACTGGACTAGATTACCTCTCGAGGTCCCTTCCAGTCCTACATTTCTATGATTCTCTGAAGAGCTATACTGTATATTCTGCCAAGATTAAAGGTATTTTTACATTTAAAAAGCCAAGTCAGTAATGATCTCCCCCACAACTCTGTGCCTCAGTATTTAACCTTGGCATCATGCTCTCTCTTCCAGATATTAGCAACATAAATAGTGTGTCAGTCATGATTTGTTGTTCAATAAGATTACTGGGAATTTCAGCGCTTTTATATAATCTTAAATCAAATTCTTCAAAGATTGTGAAGGGCACATTTAGTGCATCAGTGAGAACACAATGGCTGGTATAAAAGATCAGTTTTGAAGAACATACATAGAAGGTTAAAGTTAATTAAATATTACATTATTAAAATTATATTAATTAAATATTATTCAGGTGCCTAAAGACAAAGCCTGTTACAGTCTTGCATTTTCATAAATAGGATATTAATAGGATTAATTGAGTACTGTAATTACACAGCACTTTCTGCCTTAACGATTTAAAATCCGGAATACTAGACTTAATGAAGATGAAAAGGTATGATCATAATGCAGTAAATGTACAGAGACTAAAAGGCAGGCAAACCTTTCACAGTTCTGGCTTAGAAGATGTTCAGAAAATGACTCAGTTCATCCATAAGTATCCTCCAGCAGCCCAGTCTGCTCTCATAGCTAAGCTACATACCTGCCCCCATATGATTCATACAGTGATGCTGTAACACTTTTTAGTGGGGGTGCGGAAAGCCAGGTAAGGAAACTGTAAAGCAGTGGTCCCCTAACTTTTTATCTTGCTGTGGCTCTGGGAGGGGGGGCAAGGGCAAGGGCAAGGACAAGGACAAGGACAAGGGGAAAGGGGCTGAGGCTGGGGCCACAGCTGGGGGCGGGCTGGGGCCGGCAGCCAGAGCCAGGGCTAGGAGCGGAGTCCCAGGCATGGATCCGACAGCCAGGGCCAGAAGTCGGGGCTAGGAGCGGAGCCCCAGGAGCGGGGTTGGGACCAGGGGCTGGGGCTGCGGGCGCAGGGCCGGGACAGCGGGTGTGGGGGCAGGGGCCAGGAGCGGAGCCCGGGTGCAGAGCTGGGCCAGGAGCAGAGCCCTGGGTGGGCCGGGAGCTGGGGTTGGCAGTCGGAACCCTGTGTGCGGAGGCCAGGAGCGAAGCCCCAGGCGCAGGGGCTGGGAGTATCAAAAGCTGAGTGAAATTTTTTGGCCATATTATTTCTTGCTGAAAAATACAGATTTGGGTCAACCACAATATTTCACAAATTCATGTCTATTTTGGCAAATTGTTTCACTTGAAGAAAGATTCTTTTTTTCAAATGTCAAAATCTTTTGTTTTGACATTTCAAAAATGAAACATTTAGATTTTTGGGGCTTGATTCACAAGCAGACTTAGAAGCCATTCACATAGTGGTTGTGACACACCCTACCTCAGAATAATACCCTGTGCCCACATATTCACCACTTGTATGCGGTCATGATATATTTTGTACAAAATATGCCCTGTGAAGTATCATTAGAAAAGTCACAATCTGTTGAACATTATTGTCCTGTTGAAATGTATGTATCCTCATTGTATATGAAGTTATTAGATTTTGCTATACGTTTATGTATGTTAGGATGCTAAACAGTTTCATCAGGCCTGAGTGTCTACAACCTGCCTCAGAGCTGAGCACCAAATGCTGTCTAGATCTATCACCAGCCACCTTGCTGATGTCAGCCAATGCATATAAGCTATATGCATACATATACAGCACATTAGTAATGTGCATGATATTAATATAATGTTTGTATGTTGGGTAATCTTGCTGAATTGTACTAGGGGTATCTTTGTGCCCCTTGAAATTTGGAGTGTAATAGTCAAACGAAATATGGGACAATAAATGAGGCACCAAAGACAAAGCTAGCATTAGCTGGCACAGGCAGTATCCTTTGATTGACAGGACACACCCATAATTAGTCAATTCAGTCCATAACTTTGGCGTACTCCTGGATTCCTCACTGATGCTAAACTCTCACATAGCACCATCTGTGAGTAATGTTTTCTATAATATCTGATAGGTTAGCAAATGCCATCCCATCCTGAAGAACAATGACCTGGCCTCAGTTATTCATGCCTTCGTCTCCTCTTTGCAGGACTATACCAATGCAATATACTTGGACATGAAGCCTTCAGCACTTACAAAACACCAATTGCTACAGAACACTGCAGCATGTCTCTTCAGCAACAATGCCTGATGCAAACATCTCAAACCTGTCCTCAGCTCCCTATACTGGTTTTCCATAGAATTTTGAATCAAGTTCATAGTCTCGATCCTGATTCATAGATTTCAAGGCCAGGAAGATCATCTAGTCTGACCTCTTGTGTAACACAGCCCATAGAACTTCCCCAAAATAATTCTAAGAGCAGATCTTGTAGAAAAACCTCCAATCTCAATTTAAAAATGGCCAGTGATGAAGAATCTACCATCACCCTTGGTAAATTGTTCCAATAGTTAATAACTCTCACTATTAAAAAGTTACTCTTTACTTCCCATCTAAATTTGTCTCTCCAACTTCCAGCCATTGATCATGTTATACCTTTGGCTGCTAGATGAGCCCATTATCAAATATTAGTAGGTACCATGTAGGTACAAGGAGCTCAATGGCCTGGACCCATGGTATCATAAAAATTGCCTAAAGCTCCAGGATGAAGATTGCAGTTAACAATTTTGCTCCTCTGGCACAATGGAATTTTCTTCAATAAGGGTAAAGCTGATCTGTGCAGGAGACAGAGTTTTCTCGGTGGCCAGCCTAAGACCGAGGAACTAAAGACCATCACAAACTGCTGGTCCAAGTACAAGGCTCATTTCTTTGACCTTGCCTTCTAACATAAACATCTAGCAACTATATATAAAATACATTTCAAAACAAAACACTCCACTGCTGATATTCCTCCACCAGGAAAGAGAATAAGAGAACAAAGACGTGCCAGATATGAGTCATGATTCTTAGTGCATGACTGGAAGACTCTCAGATACTGTGGTGATGAGCGCAGTTTAAGAACCAAAATAGAATTGAAACTCGACTTCACATCCCACTCTGTTATTGACACTTCTGAGGGCTAATGGAATGCAATTTCCATTTTCTTATTGATCTAGTCAGTTGTCTGGATTAAGGTTATTGCATCTCCGTGATCAAACACTATGGCCTGAATTCCCATGTACACAAAGGCCCCTTTACACAACTTTGGCAGTGTGCAAGGAGCTATGCTCACTTTAAACCCCTCATTTACACTGCCAATGTGATGAAAATTTGCCTTTGTGTAAATAGGAATCAGGTCCTATGGATTTGTATTGCTATTTTATTTGAAGTTCACTATCAATTACAATAATACAGATCTTGAGTCATAAATCGTTACAGGGTGGATTTAAACTCTGTAGAGAAATGAGTTCTAAATTATGGTGTGTGAGTGGAAGGGTAGATTTATGAGTATATTCAGTGGTGCACTGACAGATTAATGGAAAATGAAGCATACTGGTTGAAACGTTAATTACCAAAGCAGTTATTTGCTGTGTTAATAATAGGAGAAAACGATATTTTCCTTCCTGTTATAACCAAAACCTAATTAGGGTTTCAATTCAAAATAAAACACTTGACGTGCATGATCTATCTACAGTCTGCTCAGCTGATTCACTCTTCATCCAAAGTTTGAAAGTTCCCTTGTGTCTTAGGTGAAAAAGAGAAGATAGAAGAAATTTGAATATCATGAGATTCCTCCAGCAGACCTCCTGTTTGGCAAATATTTTGGGGGGTTGTATATATGGAGGAAATATGGCTATTGTAATAAAAAGTACAATTTATTTTTCAAGAAAGGAGTGAATGTCTTCAATTTGAACAGAGGTTTCAACAGCATGGGTTTTTTTGTTTGTTTTAAAATAGTGGGTCTTTTTTATCCCATTACTACCAGATACCCTTTGAGACAATATTCACCTATTTTTATTTTCATGGAGTTTCATATTTGACTGGGGTTTTACCATCCCTCAAAGACCCACATTCACGAAAACATCCCTGTTCAGAAAAGCACTTTAAGCATGTGCTTACGTCCTGTATAAGTCAATGAGGTCTAAGATCATGCTTTAGGCTTTACTGAACTAGGCATAAAGAAGAAACATCTATTAGAAACAGAAGAGGGGAATCCACAAATTAAAAGTTAATAGTAATTAGTTTGGCAACATTTTTTCTTGTTGTATCTGACATATTCAGAGAGCAGCAGTGGGTGGATTTGTGGTGGGGGGGGGGGTTCTATTTGTTTTATCCTGTCATTCAGGATTATTTAATACAGAAAATGGACCTTAAAAAGGATGACTGCGTCCAAATCTTTAGACTTGTTTCTTTTCTGCAACTGTCCCTTCCACCACTCAGTGCTTATTATCTACACTGCACAAAAAATTGTAACTGTGGTACTGTGACAAAATTCAGGTGTTCTTACTTTCTATTATAGTTGTTCCTTGAATTTTCAGCATGCTTTTTCTTTCCCTAAATTGATAACCGCAACATATAATTTTTATTTGTTTCTTTGTTACATAAACTGGATGAGTTCAAAATCACTTGATTTTTCTGGAAGAAGAAATTGAATTTGCACTCCTGTATCTGTTATTTCTGTCTTGTAGGTCAGCAAACTCCTCTGGAGTTGCATCAATCTTTAATTACCAATCTGTGTAAGATTAATCAAGATTAATGCTTCACTCGTGTTGTTTTTACCATTTTTCTAGAGATAATGTCTCCGGGCAATTTCTGTATTTATGCTGAGAACCAGTCCAGTAAAAATTAAAATTTAAAGATTTTCCTCTGGATTATATGATGTGGCCTAGCTGTAGTTTAAAATATCAAGCGAAGCAACTATATGGTTTAGAATATTATGTACATTCATAATTTCAAAATCATCATAATTATCCAGGATCTTGTTATTAAAGTGTTGACATTGCTTTATTTTTATTTATCGGTTAGAGTATAGTGCCTGCATGTATTTTCAGATGGCTAATGTATAGCCTAGGCAAAATATGTTTTGAAAACATTTATGGACAAGGTTTATCTATTTTTAGATTTCACAACATTTGATGGAGTGGATTCTCTCCCCTATCTGAGCTCTGCTCCATGCAGGAAAGAGATAAGGCAACCAGTCACTGTGACTGCAGGTACCATGTCTGCCAGCTGTTTGCCAGGTGAGAGCTCCCCATGGTATTCTAAGATAGCAAATTACAGTCAGAATCTGGTTCCTTTGCACCACCTGAGACTATCACTGATCCTCTTACCTTATGTGGTTCTTCCTTACAGTGGATCCAGGTAGAATAGATTATTATTAATATCAGTAACAATCTACTCTTCATTCCTGCCCCAGAGCTATGTAAAGCTTAAGATACCCTCTCCCTCTTTCTCCCTTAAAGCAAAATCAGTGTCCCACAATGCTAGTTTCAAAGTAGCAGCCGTGTTAGTCTGTATCCGTAAAAAGAAAAGGAGTACTTGTGACACCTTAAAGACTAACAAGTTTATTAGAGCACAAGCTTTCGTAAGCTACAGCTCACTTCATCAGATGAATACGGTGGAAAATATAGTGGGGAGATTTTATATACTCAGAGAACATGAAACAATGGGTGTTACCGTACAGACTGTAACGAGAGTGATCGCTCAAGGTGAGCTATTACCAGCAGGAGAGTGTGGGGGGGGGGAACCTTTTGTAGTGATAATCAAGGTGGGCCATTTCCAGCAGTTTACAAGGACAGTAGGAGGGGAAATAAACAAGGGGAAATAGTTTTACTTTGTGTAATGACACATCCCCTCCCAGTCTTTATTCAAGCCTAAGTTAATTGCGTCCAGTTTGCAAATTAATTCCAATTCAGCAGTCTCTCATTGGAGTCTTTTTTTTTTTTTTTGAAGTTTTTTTGTTGAAGAAGTGCAAGTTTTAGGTCTGTAATCGAGTGACCAAAGAGATTGAACTGTTCTCCGACTGGTTTTTGAATGTTATAATTCTTGACGTCTGATTTGTGTCCATTTATTCTTTTACGTAGAGACTGTCCAGTTTGACCAATGTACATGGCAGAGGGGCATTGCTGGCACATGATGGCACATATCACATTGGTAGATGTGCAGGTGAACGAGCCTCTGATGGTGTGGCTGATGTGATTAGGCCCTATGATGGTGTCCCCTGAATAGATATGTGGACGCAGTTGGCAACAGGCTTTGTTGCAAGGATAGGTTCCTGGGTTAGTGTTTTTGGTGTGTGGTTGCTGATGAGTATTTGCTTCAGCTTGGGGGGCTGTCTGTAGACAAGGACTGGCCTGTGTCCCAAGATCTGTGAGAGTCATCCTTCAGGATAGGTTGTAGATCCTTGATGATGCATTGGAGAGGTTTTAGTTGGGGGCTGAAGATGATGGCTAGTGGCGTTCTGTTATTTTCTTTGTTGGGCCTGTCCTGTAGTAGGTGACTTCTGGGTACTCTTCTGGCTCTGTCAGTCTGTTTCTTCACTTCAGCAGGTGGGTATTGTAGTTGTAAAAATGTTTGAAAGAGATCTTGTAGGTGTTTGTCTCTGTCTGAGGGTTGGAGCAAATGCGGTTGTATCGTAGAGCTTGGCTGTAGACAATGGATCATGTGGTGTGGTCTGGATGAAAGCTGGAGGCATGTAGGCAAGTATAGCAGTCAATAGGTTTCCGGTATAGGGTGGTGTTTATGTGACCATCGCTTATTAGCACCATAGTGTCCAGGAAGTGGATCTCTTGTGTGGACTGGTCCAGGCTGAGGTTGATGGTGGGATGGAAATTGTTGAAATCAGGGTGGAATTCCTCAAGGGCTTCTTTTACATGGGGCCAGAAGATGAAGATGTCATCAATATAGTGCAAGTAGAGTAAGGGCATTAGGGGACGAGAGCTGAGGAAGCGTTGTTCTAAGTCAGCCATAAAACTGTTGGTATACTGTGGGGCCATGCAGGTACCCATAGCAGTGCTGCTGATTTGAAGGTATACATTGTCCCCAAATGTGAAATAGTTATGGGTGAGGACAAAGTCAAAAGTTCAGCCACCAGTACCAGTCTCTACATAAAAGAATAAATGGAAACAAATCAGACATCAAGAATTATAACGTTCAAAAACCAGTCGGAGAACACTTCAATCTCTTTGGTCACTCGATTACAGACTTAAAAGTGACAATTCTTCAACAAAAAAACTTCAGAAAAAGACTCCAACGAGAGACTGCTGAATTGGAATTAATTTGCAAACTGGATACAATTAACTTAGGCTTGAATAAAGACTGGGAGTGGATGTGTCATTACACAAAGTAAAACTATTTCCCCTTGTTTATTTCCCCTCCTACTGTCCTTGTAAACTGCTGGAAATGGCCCACCTTGATTATCACTACAAAAGGTTCCCCCCCCACTCTCCTGCTGGTAATAGCTCACCTTAAGCGATCACTCTCATTACAGTCTGTATGGTAACACCCATTGTTTCATGTTGTGTATATAAAATCTCCCCACTATATGCATCCGATGAAGTGAGCTGTAGCTGTATTATTATGCTCTAATAAATGTTAGTTTCTAAGGTGCCACAAGTACTCCTTTTCTTTCTACAATGCTAGTGTGACCATTGTCACTGGAGGGGCCACACTGAGATTGCTCAATCAGGGCAAACTGCAAAGAATGGGGCAGTGTGACGGGGTGGGACTCACCGGCAGCGCCTCCAGCTTGTCATCCAGAGAATTAGCATTTTCAGCATCTGGAGTGGCCTCTGCAGGCCAGTGTCCCGCTTGTCACTGGGCCCACGTCCCCACTGGATCCCAGTGCCCCTTTCCTACCGGTGTGCTGCCCCCTGGTAGTACCCCCACAGATCTGGGTCTTCCCTGCCCTGGGGAACCCCTACCTTCTAGCCCCACCTTGCCTCAGTCTTTTGCTACTGCCAGTCACCATCTTGCCCCCGCTCCCTGGGGTGGACTGCAGTATACGTGCCACTCATTGGCAAGGAGGGTCTGGACCTGCTGCTTTTGCCTACCCTTGGGCTGCCCTCTGCAACCCCAGTACCCTTTTCCTAGGCCTGCATTAAGGCCTGCGACCTGAGGGTTTCTCAGGCTGGAGCTCCCCAGCTCCTCTGGCCTTTCCCCAGCCCTGCCCACTTTAGGTACCCTACTCAGCTCCCAGCAGTCAGGCTCCTCCCTCTCAACATCTAGAGAAAGACTGTCCTCCTGACCCACTGCCCTCTTCTAAAGGCCAGCTGGGCCCTGATCGGGCCGTGGCCATAGCTGTGGCTATTTCCCCAATCAGCCAAGGCTTGCTGCTTTCCCTAGCAGCAGCCCTCTTGCAGCCTCAGCCCTCTCCCACAGCTGCTTTCAAGCCCTTTGGGCAGGAGCCGGTGACCACCCCGCTCTAGGCAGACAGTCCCCAAAACTGGTGGTTATTCTAATAATTAGATTCACCAACCAGCAACAAAACAGCTTCTACAATACCTAACTGGTTACCCAGAACCAAAAAACAGAGCTCACTTAAACCAACCTAGCCTTTGGGCTCCCAGCCAGACAGCCAAATCAAATATGATGAGGATTACTGAAAATCTTGTTTATCATATATAAAGTACTATCAATCCCAAGAGATCAGACAAATTACCCATCAGGTCAATGAATATTTAAGATCTTCCTTAAATCCATGCTTACAGCCAATCTTATTAACTACACCAAGATTTATTTAAAAAGAAAAGAGTATTGTGGTTAAAAAAATCATAACACATACAGATATGATTAAAGTTCTTAGGTCAGTTTTATAGTAGAGATGGTGAGCTGCTGAGTTGCAAAAAGTTCCTTCAGAATCAATTCCAGAGATTATAGTCCAACTAGGCAGTCCATATATAGAGTTTTTTCAAATTCTTCCATGGGAAGTAGCATGGTAATCCAGACTGGAGCTGGAAACCTCAGTCTTGCGACTCAGGCTTTCCCTGACCAAGCTTAAGCAGATCTGAGATGGCAGGATCAGGTCCTAGTGTTCTTTTATAGATCTCTGGCAGCCTACTATAGCCTCTTGACAGCATGATAACATAACAAGCATTCCTTGAATGAAGAACATGTAATGCATTGTGGCTTTGAAGTAAAACCTCCTATTTCCTATGTATATACAAGTAAACTAGTAGTATTAACATAAGGCAGTTATTCATTCAAACTATCAAGACATTCCATTTTGGCACAAAGAATTTAAACTGAAGACAGTAAATGTAATATTATTTCCTGCAATATCTTACATCTTAGATCTGAAGGTTAACTGAACCATTCACAAGCATAGTATAATGTTAAGACATGAACGTGAATTAGCATCCACAAGCTAATCTGGTTGCATGATTAACATCTAACAAGATATAGGTAAACACACAAATACAATTAGTATTTACCTCTAATTCTCTAACAAAACAGGTTGGCATTTCAAAGCTCTAGTCCATCCAACATGGCTTTGTTAGCTATTTATAAGGAATGGCCCTAATTGCCATTTTTATATTTTCTAATAGGTCTTTAAAGGTTGAATTTGGGTCATTTAGCCTGCTAGTTGCTTAACCTTTTCTGGCCCAGTGTCACAACTAGGTATCCAGACATAACCCTAAAAAACAAAGGCTCATGGTTCTGAACAAAAACATTCCTTCCATCCTTCCCCTCCTCAGAAATTGATCTTAAGCTGTTGTCATCTTAACAAAGCTTAATACCAGATCCAGAGTGCATTGGAGTTAATGGAGAGCCTCCTATTAATTTGTTCCTGTATGATAAGTTTATATTGGGTTGCTTTATAAACCTACGAATAAATTTTATAATTTAAACAGGGGTTGTAGAACTAATTCAGATCAAATCACTTTTTCTCTGAGAGTTTGTGTACTTCTCAACCTGAACATTAACAGAACTTCCTTTGATGTTCAAAAATACTTAACTCTTTTTATCACTGCTTCCTTCTTGTTCCATTCCAAAGCAGAGATCTTGATACACTAGAGAAAGAGGCTGCCCTGACCTAAAAGCAGGGTCAGTTATCTTATAAAGGAACCTAAATTGCAGACCAAAGATTTTTGTATAGGTTTTGGATAAACATCCACAATTCTGAGAGCCTATTGAAATCAAGCTTTTTGACATGAATTAACCTTCTGAACATTATTTTGACTAGAGCTGGCTGAATAATTCATTACAGGTAATACTCACTGCAAATTTTGGCACTTTGTCTAGTAAATAGTTACATAGGGGAAAAAAAAAACATGATTGCACCATTTTAATCATTGTTGCAGACCTTTAAGCATTAATTGTAATTCTGATTCCTTTTGCCCTTTTCTACCTCTTCCTTTCCCCTAGAGATCACTACATGTTCCAATATAGGTGTTATGGTTGCGGGGTAGCTGCACCTATGGCACCTATGAATGTAACTTTAGGTATCAGGCCTCATGCCTTTACCTCTCCTGGGGTGGAATCACATGATTTATCCCACTCCTAGACCAGGCGCTAGGCTGCAATACCTCATGTATTAATCATACTTACCTAGCAGGTCTGATTGGGTGTGGCACTTGTGGTTTTTCCTCCTTTAAGCATCTGTGACCTGTGGCATATATAGTGATCAGACATGCATATTAAAATGAAAGTGTTTTGTTTATTTTAACAACAGGAACAAGAAATTTAGAGAACAAGGATTTAAAACAACCAACAGCCTACATGCATGTCTCTTACCTTAAGCCCTATGATAATGTGTTGGAAACATAGGCAAATGTAGCTTCTTCAGACATCCCAGTGTGTCAGTCTGCTTTCCCCAAAGAACTTCCAATAACCATCTCATCTCTGGAGAGATTATCTTACAATCCATCCAGAGTCTTTCATAGAATCATAGAATATCAGGGTTGGAAGGGACCTCAGGAGGTCATCTAGTCCAATCCCCTGCTCAAAAGCAGGACCAATCCCCAATGTTTGCCCCAGCTCCCTAAATGGCCCCTTCAAGGATTGAATCACAACCCTCGGTTTAGCAGGCCAATGCTCAAACCACTGAACTATCCTTCCCTCCTCTTCTCTCTTCCCAAGCTTTGAACTCTGACAAAATCTAGTCATTTAGGCTATGCAGGAGGTTGAGCTAAATTCCTCAGAACAAATGGCTCAGCCATTATCCCATCACAACCCTCCAGGGTTTGCTGAGGGGTAGCTTATCTAGAAGTATTCCTTTTCCCCTTCCTACTTTGTTTTCCTGATGGCCCACTATTAAACTAAACAAATATATTCATACAGTAAACATCCCAATAACTAGGTAAAAATACTGTTTTCATTAATTATTACAGAACAGTTCCAGTTCCACCTCCACATCCATCACAATATGCACCTTTATTTACTTCACTTTGAGGATAGGCAAAAGGTTGGGATTTAAGGAACTGATCCAAAGCCCACTGAAATCAACGTCAATGAAAATGAAGATACTTCCATTTACTTCAGTGGGCAATGGATCAAGCCCTAAATCTGAATCTGGTCTAATGATGAACTCAGTACAACATGGTGGGTTTGGTTTGAAACACTAATGTATTTTGGGTATAGATCAAAAGGGATATCTGGAGAAAACCTGGATTTGTGCTGGAAATGGCCCAACTTGATGATCACTTTAGATAAGCTATTACCAGCAGGACAGTGGGGTGGGAGGAGGCATTGTTTCATGATCTCTGTGTGTATATAATGTCTGCTGCAGTTTCCACGGTATGCATCCGATGAAGTGAGCTGTAGCTCACGAAAGCTCATGCTCAAATAAATTGGTTAGTCTCTAAGGTGCCACAAGTACTCCTTTTCTTTCTGGGAATTCCAGTTATTGATAGGCTGGGGGGAAAAAAAACAAACCAAGAACTTTATTAGTCATTAGAAGTGCTTTAAGTTCACCATCACTGCCAGCCTAACAGATATCATAGTTCAGTAACATGTTAAAGGTTTCAGAGTAACAGCCGTGTTAGTCTGTATTCGCAAAAAGAAAAGGAGTACTTGTGGCACCTTAGAGACTAACCAATTTATTTGAACATAAGCTTTCGTGAGCTACAGCTCACTTCATCGGATGCAATTCCACAGTATGCATCCGATGAAGTGAGCTGTAGCTCACGAAAGCTTATGCTCAAATAAATTGGTTAGTCTCTAAGGTGCCACAAGTACTCCTTTTCTTTTTATGTTAAAGGTTGCTACGTTGGCCAGGCTAGTTCAACAAAGTTTGTTTCTTTGTAAGCGCTTTGTAGCATCCTCAATACAAAGCAATTACATGACTTTAGTTATCAGATCACCATCTGATTAAGGCTGTATTCACTTTCCCTCTCTCTGCTTAATTATGAAGCATTAAGTCATTACTTTCAAGTTACCTGTCAATATGCTCTTCATGTGTCACAACAATAATACATGGGTCAGACAAATTTTCTTTCAAAGTCTCAAGGCAACCAGATGTAGGACTAAAGCCGCAGAATTATGAGTTATTATTAATGATGACTGCCCACGGGTAAAGAATTTTCAGAAGAGACAAGACCAAGGCCTGAGAGGGTAGAAATTCAACATTCAATGGCAGATTTGTTTCAGCCTTTCACAAGAGTTTGTAATGCAAGTCAGCACAAACATGCCTGGAAGCCTGCTAACCACACCATCGGTGTAGCTGAAAAACTTCCCTTTTTCTATTTCTCTAATATTCTTTGAATGAATTGAAATATCGATACAATATGATCTTGACAGATATAGTAGTTAGGGGTAGTAGGCGGAGTGAACTATTTTAATTACATAAAGTTATGCATCAGGTAAGTCAACTAAGTTGACATAGCTTTAGACACCACATTGTAAAGTTTGATGGTAGGGGTGTCAAGGTTCCTCCCCCACTCTGAACTCTAGGGTACAGATGTGGGGACCTGCATGAAAAACCTCCTAAGCTTATCTTTACCAGCTTAGGTCAAAACTTCCCCAAGGTACAAAGTATTCCACCCGTTGTCCTTGGACTGGCCGCTACCACCACCAAACTAATACTGGTTACTGGGGAAGAGCTGTTTGGACGCGTCCTTCCCCCCAAAATACTTCCCAAAACCTTGCACCCCACTTCCTGGACAAGGTTTGGTAAAAAGCCTCACCAATTTGCCTAGGTGACTACAGACCCAGACCCTTGGATCTTAAGAACAATGAACAATCCTCCCAACACTTGCACCCCCCCCTTTCCTGGGAAATGTTGGATAAAAAGCCTCACCAATTTGCATAGGTGACCACAGACCCAAACCCTTGGATCTGAGAACAATGAAAAAGCATTCAGTTTTTTACAAGAAGACTTTTAATAAAAATAGAAGTAAATAGAAATAAAGAAATCCCCCCTGTAAAATCAGGATGGTAGATATCTTACAGGGTAATTAGATTCAAAAACATAGAGAACCCCTCTAGGCAAAACCTTAAGTTACAAAAAAGATACACAGACAGAAATAGTTATTCTATTCAGCACAATTCTTTTCTCAGCCATTTAAAGAAATCATAATCTAACACATACCTAGCTAGATTACTTACTAAAAGTTCTAAGACTCCATTCCTGGTCTATCCCTGGCAAAGACCAGCATACAGACAGACACAGACCCTTTGTTTCTCTCCCTCCTCCCAGCTTTTGAAAGTATCTTGTCTCCTCATTGGTCATTTTGGTCAGGTGCCAGCGAGGTTACCTTTAGCTTCTTAACCCTTTACAGGTGAGAGGAGCTTTCCCCTGGCCAGGAGGGATTTCAAAGGGGTTTACCCTTCCCTTTATATTTATGACAAGGGGCAACTCTGTTAAGAAAAGAAGGGGGTTCCATTCATATTCATTTTTGAAATTATTGGTAAGTTAAGAGTTAAGGATAATTTGCAATCAAACATGCTTATCTTACCACAAGTTAGTGAAATATACCTATGCTGGAAACAGAAGGAAATAAAAGGGGTGCAGACCAAATAAAGTCTTATAAGGAGACTTAATCACAAAGTCAAATAATCAGAAGTGTAACTGTTTCATCAATGATTCACAGACACAGATCAGCTCTACATATAGAGGTCCTACCATTATCATTAACACAAGGATGACAGAAATGGAAGATTTCTACAACCTGCTGGGGAACAACAGTTAAAGTGACAGTGTTACTGTATATTGGACCGTTAAAACAAGGGTAAAGAGCATCAAAGAGTGTGGGGAGTTACGGGGATTTGGACCACAAGACCCTGATCCAAGGGGAAAATACTGAATCCCTTGCTGAATTCTGAAGACTTCCCCATTATTTGGCCATAAATATGTCTCCTGAAAGGGATGGAATTGAAAGTGTGACCTGGGCGGAGGGCTGAGTCACTCAAAGGACAGACCACCACAGGGCAGAGCTGTAATAAGAAAGGGGGATGCCAGGGAGGAAGACCACCTGCCACACTCCCACCTGGCCACTAGGTGGCACTGGCCATGACACAAGGGTAATAACATTTCCCAGCATCACAGGGAATATGTTAGGTTAAAAGCATTAGTGTTTGTAAAACTCTTTAAGGTCCTCAGATGAAAAGCACTGAAGAAGTTGGGAAGCTAACACCATACTGTAAAGATTGTGATGGTAGGGCTCTCCATGATCATCTTTGGGGGCAAATTCTGGAGATTAAGTTCATGTTGTTAAGAAGACTCCAGTTTACTCAAGCCGGTACCTGATCATTGCCATCACAAAATGCTGAATGATTGCAGCTGTAGCAGTTGGCTCTATGAGAAATGGCTATTCTTGAGAGAGAGAGAGTGGTTGTATCCCATTAAGGGCTGTGTAGATCAGGAACAGAACCTTGTCAGCGGATCTTGTTCTCAATGAGGAAATAGTGCACAGTGTGGATCATTGGTGTAACATTGTCTCCTCAACTGCAATGTACTTACTTGTCAGCATGTTATCTAACCTCGGGTAGGATTTATTTCCAGTGTTTTAGCTTGGAGGTGACAAATACATGAATGGCTGCAGTCAAGTTATCATCAGAGAGAAAAATGCAGAGTATTTTTATTTTTCTTTAGCTCAGGATGGAAGATGATGTTTTTGATCACCACTATCTGCAATAAATTCATCATTATAATGAGACTGTACATGTGTCAATTTCAGCAATGGTTGATGGGTGGGGAAAGCAGAAATGATTTGTGTTGACTGTGCTGTTTAGTTTTGATAATGTCAATGGGTTTTTCTGATAAAGTAGAAATGTTTAATTTAGATTATAATTTCAATTTATTTCAACATTTATATTAATTTTAATATATATATATATATATATATATATATATATGCATTATACGGTTATGTTAAATATTTTAATATAAAAGTCAAAAAGATATGAATCAAAATGGTAATCAAAATAATGTTTTAACCTTACCAAAACAAAATATTTTGAGATTATCTAAACAATTTATTTTTTAAAATCTAAACATTTCAACGGTCCAGAATAAGAAAAATGAATTTTTTGTTTAACAGGTCATTTCAAATTTTCAGCTTTGTTTCAATTTATAATTTTTTTTGGTGAAATGTCAAATTCCTGTGAAACAGAAATTCCAGAAAATTTTATCAACAATTTGCTCTTATACAGTGCCTTGAGGAGGTTGTTTGTCAATGCAATTAATGTTATTTCTTTGCCAGGATTTGGCCTACAGATAGTTTATGAGGAATCTATGATGCCAGTGGAGGTCAGTTATTATTGGAGTTGGTTTGCTACCATACTGGCTAGGAATGGGAGGTTTGAAAGCAGAGGGCATTTAATGAGGTCATTGACAATGAGAATGGAGTTTTTTAAAAAAACAGGCCCATTAGACTAATATGATGCCCTTTCTGAGGGAGGTGTCGACAATCTCCCTCAGCAATGGGCCAACACATTCTCTGCTAGCTTTGACCAGTGAGGAGAGGCCAGGGACAAGCTTATATGGAGTGCCACAATATTTAGGCAAGGCTTCTTGCATATTTGTGTGTAATATTGGATGGGTGGGAATTTACCTGCAGCCTGCCCTGACTTGTTTACCTTAGGGCTCAAACAACAGTCACCGGTACACTTGATTTCTCTCAGTGGAGATGATATACCTGGAGTTCCTCACAGTTAATCAAATTTTAATTGTTCTGCTTAACTTACATTTTTTTTAAAAAGTATCACTGTTTATTTCTTTATCAAAATAAACACAGATTAATAACTAGTTAGCTTCAGGTTTTGACCTCACTGAAGGAAAATAGGAAGCACTGCATTTGGTAATTGCTTTTGTTTGTATATTCCAAGAGCTTTGAGTCCTTGTGGAATTAGTACTGCTTGGTATATGTAAACAGTCATGAAAGACATTTAATAGGAACTAATTGGGTGGATATTAGTAATATTGCAGGTAAATGAGTTTTTAAATGGAAAAGCTTACATTGAAGGTTAAACCTAATTGTTTGTTTGTTTTGGGGGAGGGGGGATACATTGCAGACCCTAAGATGCCTGAAGAGACTGTTTAAGTCAATTTGCTGAAGCAGGCTTTCATTAGGACTAGTGAGAGAGCAGTGCTGTAATCAGTACATGAATCTAAACAAATTCAGATAACTGGTGTTATTCATAGACTCAGAACCATAGGGTTAAAAGGGACCACATGAGTCATCTAGTCTATCCCCCTGCCAAGACGCAGAATTTGTTGTGTCTAAACCATCCAAGACAGACGGCTATCCATCCATCCACCCATTCATATTTTCTTAACAGAAAAGAATTTGAGTGAGGATTTTTCAATAGTGTAATACAAAAAGGCATTCAAGCATCTTTAGTTTTCCATGCTGAACATAAGCTCAGCCTCATTCACAGTGAACAGCTATCCCATCACAGTAACCTGCACAACTGACTCCTACCAGTATGACTGTTATTTGCAACAAAAGGTCAAGGATTGAATAGATATGGAGAATGAACTCTCCTCCCATTCCAGATGTGGCCCCTCCAAGCGAGAGTTGAGGCACACTGGCAGAGCACTGGAAAAGCTTGCACTGCTCACACCTACACTGGGCCAGTTCGGTAGGTAGAAGACTCCGATCTCATGGGCTGTCAAACCAGCCCTTTTCACAAGTACTAAATACACAAAAATTAAAGAGTTGAACCTGTTTTTTCCCCAATGATAAAAGGCATGTGCTAGAACCTGTTCATCCTTTAAAATATTTCCAGAAGACTACCAAATATTTGAAAACATCTTCAAAATTCTGAGTGCCGGAGCCTAGGGATTATAGTAGCCAGTGAAAGTACACAGAGACTGAAAATAATCTGTGGCCTAAATTTGTGACCAGTGATTTTTTCGTACCCCAATTTTTGGCTGTCCAATGTGAGATACCATTGTGAGATACCATTGTGTAGGACCGCTGTGCCCCCTTAATTCTCCAGCCTGGGCTGTCTCCCACCATGCTTTGCTAGTGACAAGCAGCAAATCCCTCCAGGTGATGTTATCACTCAGCACAACAGCATGTGGAGCCCCACACCCAGCTAGATTGCATGAATGCTCCCAGAGCCACTCACGAATCACACAGAGAAAGGCACCAACCAAATCCCCCCAGTTCCCAGCCATGTTCCTCAGGAATATATTGTCTTACGCTGCATCAGACAAGCAGTGCAAATTTATTAATTGGTTCATCACTTCATCGATGGAACGTGGATATACACCAGCGTTTGTAAAACTGAGCAAACACACTCACCAAACACTTCAGGCAAACTCACTGGTAAAGATAAACAAATTAATTGACTACAAAGATAGATTTTAAGTGATTATAAGTGATAGGCAAAAAGTAAGAGTTAGTTACCAAAAGAAAAGAAAATATAAGCACGCAGTCTAAACTCTCAACCCTATTAGATTGGGCAACATCTAGATTAAGGAGTTTTTCTCACACCACTGGATATTACAGTTCATGGTACACAGGTCTCACCCTTGAAACCTGGGCCAGTCCCCTCTGTTGGAGTCTTCAGTCTTCTCAGTGTCCTTGTTGTTTGCAGCATAAGTGTGGGCAGGAGAAAGGCCAAGCATGGGGCCACTGCGTTTTGTTTTATACCATTAGTCCCATGTGCTTGGAGAACACAAGTCCAGGCATATCTAGTGAGTGCTCCTGAGTCCCAAGGTGAGGCAATACCCCGGTGTGTCTCCTGTGAGTGAGTTATTGAATTCTAACTCCTCTGCTGGACACTGGCTGGTGATGTCTGTTCAGCACCCACCTGGGCGTTGGTTACCTCCCTTGTCATTGTCTCTGGAGAGCTAGTATCTGGGCACTTCCCAAACCCACAGCATATTTTAGTGACAGCCGTACAACACTCATAACTTCATAGGCATTAATGATATACATATTTAGATGGAACAGTGAGTTTCAGCAGATCATAACTTTTCCCCTGATACTTTACCTGGCATGCTTTATATGCAAGATCACAATTACATATAAATGAGGAATATGGGGGTTACAGGGCACTCCCACAAGGTATAGAATGTCACAACCATAAAGGGGCCTGGTTCTCAAAGTGATGAGCATCTGCCCCATGAAAACCATAATCTAACCCTAAAAATATGTAACACTTGCTTTATTTTTTCTTTTGAATTATAGCAACACTCACACTGACTCAAGCATAGGTTAGCTAGGCCGCCATTGTTCAAAATTATTATTTGATTATTTGAAGCAGCCCTTTGAAAACTGACATACCCGAGTTCAAAATGCAACTAATACCACAAACTCATGACATCAAATTGTTTAAGTCTAGTTTTATATCCTGATTGCAGCCATGAGAAATAGATGGCAGTAGCCTAACAATAATGCAGAGCACATAAGAATTGCCTTACTGGATCAGGCCCGTGGTCCATCCAGTCCAGAATGTGTCTGACAGGAGCCAGACTCATTAGACGAAATGCAAGAACCCTGCAGTAGGCCCTTATTCAATAATCTGACCACAAGGAATGTTACTTTCTGAGTGCCAAGACATGGGAAATTTAAGATCTCACATTTCTTCCACAAGTAATTTGCTCTTTGCTATTCATTAGAATTTATTTTATTTTATTATAGCAAATATTTAAAAGGTGCCCATCAGCCACAAGTCACTGGGCTTGAAGTGTCCATTCCAGGTGCAGCTTCCATTCTGCATAAGTAAAAGAATAATTCCCTCCAATACAGAAATTACTAGATGAAATTCTATGGTCTGCATTATGTTGGAGGCAGCCTAGATGGTCCTAGTGGTCCCTTTTGGCCTTAAAATCTATAAATCACCATAGTTTCTGGGTACACAGTGGAATCATAATTATCTGCTTGAAAGCCATTTGTATTTTGCTAAATTAGTTATACTGTATGTTGCCTTTTATTTTACAAAGTTCTGTTGCATTAATGATATACATATTTAGATGGAACAGTGGGTTTCAGCAGATGGTACCTTTTCCCTTGATACCTTACATGGCGTGCTTTATATGCAAGATCACAATTATATATAAATGAGTAATATGGTGGTTACAGGATGCTCCCCCAATGTACAGAATGTCACAATGGCAAGTTTCAGTTCCTCCTGCCCTCTAGTTTCCATAGGGTATGTCTATACTACAAAGAAAAACTCAGGGCACAGAGTCTCAGAGCCCCGGTCAATTGACTCCAGTTCACAGGGCTAAAAAGAGCAGCATAGACATTCAGGCTGTAATCTGGTCTCTGAGTCAGGGGGAAGGTGAAGGATCTTAAAACCAAGGTTCAAGCCTGAGCCCAAAGACCTACACTGCTATTTTCAGTCCTGCATAGGGTTGCCAACCCTCTTGGATTGTCCTGGAGTCTCCAGGAATTGAAGATTAAACTTTAATTAAAGATAATGTCATGTGATGGAACTTCCAAGAATACGTTCAACCAAAACTAGCAAAAGTGTGGCCCAAACCCCATGAGCCTGGGACAATTGACCTAGGCTCTGAGACTTGCTGCTGTGGTGTTTTGTTTGTTTGTTTTTTGCTGTGTAGTCACAATGTAGTCTTAATCACAGTGTGCAGGGTAAAAAATAAAAAATGGATCTAGGATGTGAGCAGACATGGGGCATATATGAGGGAATATCAGCTAATGAGGGATCCTCATCATTGTAACAAGGCATCTAAATATGTGTTTCCCCTCTTAGGCCTTCTCTACACTGGCAGCACAGTCTAGGGTATATGTAGCTACATGCTATTATGAAAAGCCAGTTGTGTCACACTGTGGTGTGTAGCTACATGCAGCAGTGAAAGGCTCTGGCAGGGGCAGGCAGAGGGACACTATGTGACCCATATGCCACAGGATGATATCTTTGGATCATTGTTGCTAGGCAGATGCATTGCACAACCAGAAGTTTCTGGAATTGGGTGTGGTAGTTTTGGGCATGCTCAACAGACTCCCTGTAGCTGGATTAATAGATAGGCAAGTAATCATGGGGAAGCTTCTTTAAAAGGACAATTGACCTCTGTATGCAGGGGGGAAGCTTAGCTACAGGAGTAGAAAGCAGACTGGTTTCCCCCAGTGGCGGATTTAATGATTTTGAAGCCCCTAGGCTCTGAAATAATTGCCGCCCCCATGTGAACTTGTGACTGGCAACTAACTGATACAACAAAGGAATCTATTTGGCGCAATTTTGCTATCATTTCATTTTCCCTTTCTTTCTTTTGTATAGCATTTTTCTTTGAACTAAGAACCGCTTAATTTCTTCCTTCTGGTCATATTACTAACATTTAGGATTGTCACGAGTATGTTTACTAAATGGCGTTGCGCCGTCATTGGTGGTTTCAAAACACGCTATGATTGGTAGAATCGCGGCATCACTGATTCTTCAGCTTGGTGCGCAGTTACAATCTGAGCAGACGACGATACAGGCGTCCGACACACCGTGGGCTTGTGCAAAAATGTTGCGATTACAAAAATGCTGCTATTATAAATTTGCCACCCCTGCAAATTTGCCGAATTAGCTAACTAACTAATTGTCTGATTCCAGAGCTCAGCTGAGGAGGGGAAGGAGTTTGTGTGGATTTCAGTGAAGATTTCTTCAAGCAACTAACAAGAGGAGAGAAAACATTGCAGTGCTTTTAACTCAGCAGACTGGTTAGAGTTGATGAAGAAAGACTCAGATGAATTCAGCCTAAGCTTTTGGAACTCTGAGTTACTTCTCACTGCTTCTGTGGGGATTGATCTGTTTAGATCTAACTTGGATTTTTTATTTCTGTATAACTGTGAAGATAGTGTATGTGGATTATGAAGTAATCTCTCTTTTACCAGTGTCCTCTTGGTTTATTCTTATAGTAGTACCCCAAGTTATTTCTGTGGTATACTGAAAGCTGTTTCAAATGAGAAGCCATCACTTTAATTTGCAAGGGTTTTCCTAGTCCTGCTTGCAGGCTAGGGCCCTCTGTAGAGAAGTGTGTGATCTGGGTCTTTCAGCAGTCAATTGGCAAAGAGCCAGCCTACGGTAAGGTGGGTTGAGCTGTGGCTCTCTGGTCTGTCTCTGGGGAGCAGCCTGTCATAGAATATCAGGGTTGGAAGGGACCTCAGGAGGTCATCTAGTCCAACCCCCTGCTCAAAGCAGGACCAACACCCACTAAATCATCCCAGCCAGGGCTTTGTCCAAGCTGGGCCTTAAAAACCTCTTAAGGATGGAGATTTCACCACCTCCCTAGGTAACCCATTCCAGTGCTTCACCATCCTCCTAGTGAAATAGAGTTTCCTGATATCCAACCTAGACCTCCCTATCTCCAATTTGAGACCATTGCTTTTTGTTCAGTCATCCTCCACCATTGAGAATAGCCTAGCTCCATCCTCTTTGGAACACCCCTTCAGGTAGTTGAAGACTGCTATCAAATCTCCCCTCACTCTTCTCTTCTGTAAACTAAATAACCCCGGTTCCCTCAGCCTCTCCTCATAAGTTATGTGTCCCAGCCCGCTAATCCTTTTTGTTTCTGTCTTTCTGTCTGTCTGATTTGGATTCTTCTGTGTTCTGAATTATAGGAAATAAAGTAGTATAACATGGCAAATTTCCAGAAACAGTATTTTTATTTAACTTCTCTGTGCATATGTTGGGAACATAACTTTTATACATTATAATTAGTGTATATTAGAAACCTAGCAGTCTGAGTACAGGGCTCATTCTTAAAGAGCATCATATATATGTAAGAGTGCCTCTTTTTTGAAAAAAGTCAATTAGTGTACATTTAACAGTTTGAAGTTTTTCTGGTATTTATATGTAAGCACTTCACAACACCACATAAGGTAGGAAAGGGACCTTATCCCTAGAGCTGCATGGAAAATGGCTTTCCTGTCCCAAAAAAAGTTTTGGTTTCAATACTCAGCATTTTCTGATGGAAAAAACAGGTTGTTGTTAACTTCTCTACCACTTCTAATTATCCCCCTTTTCTACATTAAAAAATACAGAGCTTAAGTTCTCTGTGCCTCAACTTTTTCAGGTAGCTAGTGATTCTGAATGCCTCCATTTTTGGGTGCTCAGCATGAGGCAACAAAGTTGACCCAGAATCTTTGCCCATTTTTGAGAACTTAAGTATGGGAGGCTTGCCCAGGTCACAGAGAGAGTCTGTGGTACAGATGGGGTAGACCTGAGGTAGCCTGGCTCCCAGTCCTATCCTTTAACTATAAGACTATCTTTTCTCTCTCAGCCACAGAGGGAGTAAAGAATAAATGTCTGTAATATATGTTTGCGATTTCACAGGTGAAAGGGTTAATATGGGTCAGAGGCCAATTAACTTGTCTGGTGGCACCTGGAGGATGAACCAAACCTAATTAGAGATAAAGCCCAGCTGTGGGGAAGATGGGGTTTACTTTCATAAAGATTTGGGTGAGCCCACATAGTGGTAGGAGACAGGAGAAATAACAGAGCTTTCTCTTGCTAGGCAGCAGACTGAGAAGAGGGGAAAAGAGCAGATGTATTCTCCAGATGTGTTCTGGATGGTTGTCCCCTGATGAGCTGTAGCCTACCTGAAACCCTGAGTAAGGAGAGGAGTGTGTTAGTGTGGGGTTACAGAAGCATGTGGTTAAACAGGAGGAAAGTCTAGAGCAGCTGAGGCATAGCTGCAGTCAGGTGGCTGCCCGCTGAGCCCAGCTAGGCAGAAGATTTGGTTCTTCACACTTTTTACTGGAATTTGATAAAGGACTTTGTGGCTCTGGAAAAGGCTGGACTCTGTAAAGTGGTCTGGTGGGAGGGCCAGGACACTTCTCTGGCCAGAGTAGCCCAAGGGGCAAAGGGGGAAAACTGCGATAGTTGCTGCATTACTATATTCTCCCAAGAGGGAGTTTACTGGAGTGGCAACTTGTACAATGCCAAATTGTATTAATGTCAGACTAAAGGATTCATAGTTTAATTTTCATTCCTATGATAGCGCACAATCCTGATGCCATTTCCCATTAAAAGAATGAAATTCAGACTGACACCATTTGACCAAATGGAATCTAAAGACTGTGTGCATCAAAGGCACTGGAATGTGGCAGAGTTTAAGACATTCAAAGCACCCAGAGTCCTCCATCTCTTGTACAGGTATCTAGCACAGCAGTTCCTTCCATCCAGCTTAAGCAGATTGTGCTGTGGTATCTTTAATGCTTAGGAGAGCTAGGGGAATGCTCTTACCATATGTCTGCTTTTTCTTTTTATCTTTCTTACGGCTTGTTTGGCTTCTTGCAGTGCAAATCCTTTGCCATCTCTCTTGCTCATTCAGTCAGTTCTCTTTCTTTATTCCTGACTGATTCAGAAGCATTTGAACAGCATTAGCTATTATCTCCCTGCTGAAGAGTTTCTGAAACCACTGCTGCAATACCCTAAAGGAAGCTTTCCTTCATCTTCATGTACACTCAGTCTTATCATAGTTTATCCATTTCCTTGACTTCCTTTAAGGAATACTTGCATGAAACATTTTGTTTCAAGAGATGGTGACACATTTCAATCAGACTTCAAATATTGTATTTAATCTAGATATTAGACTGTCATGAGGTTTTCTGCATCTTTAAAACAATGCTGAGTACCAAGACATTTGAGTGAAAATAGTTACTCTGCTTCTCTTGTCTGAATCCCTCAGCACTGTATGCCACAGGACACTGTGATAGTTGGGTCTAGTGGTTAGAATATGGCTCTGGCATTTGAAGACCTGGATTATAACCATAATTCTACCACTGATTCTCTGTGTGATTTTGGCCAAATCACTTCCCCTCTATTTCTCCCTCTGTAAAAAGGGGAAGAATAATACCCCCGTCTGTGAATTAGTCTGAGACCTGAAGATGAAAACTGGTATGTAAATGATGTGTACTATTGCCATTCTTTATTATGATGATTCAATAGTAAGTAGGAAAGCAATTTTGCTATGTTGCAAATATTGAACAATTTCTACCCCAAATCTCTTATCCTTGTTCAACATAGAATCGCCTACCAATACAGGATCTTAAAAAAAAAAAAAAAAAAAAGGAAATCAAGAAGTATGCCATTCAACACTTCATTCAGTTTCATTCTCAACCTCAGTCCACATATCAGCACTCTTATCATGAACAAACAATTGCCTTTAAACTATGACCCTGTTTTTTGCTTACATGTTCATGTGTTTTGATAATTACCAGTCTTTGGTGTGAATGACACAAGTAGATGTCCACTTGTAACTGGATGGTACAATATATTTTGGAGCAGATCCAAAATAAAAAGAGGTCTAAGTTTTTTTAAAATGTTTTCATTCTTTCAGTACAAAATTTTAAAAATGTCATTTGATAGTTTTCCCGATTACTTTATAATGTCAGTGAAATTCTGAAATCTTGACCAATTCTAACATTGATCTTTCATGCTTTTGAAAATGCATGTGACTGGACGAACCACGTTACCTTTTCCATGTTTATTAACTTTTAGTTACTATTTATGGAAATTTATGGAAACTGCAAGGCACTGTTGTGATAGACAGAGGCAGACAGAGCCCATGCCCCATAGTTTTACTTCCTCAGTTCCCTGGGACAGCTGGTGTCCATGCTACAGGGAGTTCAGACTATATGTGTGTGCAAAGCTGGCCTAAAATGAGGGAAAGTTTTAATTTTATGCTAAGAGAATAATGGTGAATTTCTAACCTCTCCCATGTTATATACACTTTCACGTTCCCCTTAGTCCAGAGAGAACTTCCCACTGGCCTTAGGTATGATCTGTGATCTCAGTATCAGTGTATTATGGTCTCCTCACAAGAACATAGGAAAACAAATATCTAAATATTTCATAGGGATGGGATTTTCATAAGTGCCTTAGGGGAGTTAAGCACTCAATTTCCATTGACTTCCAATGGGAACTGAGCAGCTAAGCCTTTTAGGGCCTTTACATTTTTTTTTACTATAGACTGGTTAAAAGCATATTAATTTATAAATAAGCATAAAATTAAATAGCGGAACTTAGGTTTTTTAAATTTTATGCAGAATAAGTCTGTCACTTTGACAGGTGAGTGAAATGCATTGCAAATGTAGCCTGAAAGCTCTGACAATTTGTGTTGCTCTGCATCTGAGCTCCTGGCCATTAGCCTGTTGCTTCTCCAGTTTTCTGCTGAGAAGTTACATGTCTGATCATCAGGGATGACATGATTGGGTAGGATGTTTGTAAGTGCTGAAAATTCTGTTCTTTAGCTTTACGAAAGGAAGGTTTAAATAACTCTGATTTTTCTTCTTCCCCTTCCCCAAGAAAAATAAATACTTGAAATAATTATCAGAAAATAGTCAACTTCTCAAATCCTACAGTAAAAAGAAATGTACAATGAGTCAAAGCTTGCCATGGCAACTGAAAGATCTTGCAATTATAGAGCCTCGCTTAATTAAAGGAAGTCTCTCTGCTACTGAAGACAATGTTGTTAACTTCAAATGAATGCATCTGCACAAGAATGGAAGATAGCTCTGCCTGATGCCTATGCACACCTGGGAGTTATAAGGATTACCAACAATGAAATTGAAACAATTATGTAACAAGTTTAGATTTTTCTTTCATTTACACTGATTCATAGGAATATCTAAAAGTTTCTCTCCCTCTCTCTCTCTCTCTCCTTGCCCCTCTCCCATTTTCTGAGCTGTTAGAACGAGTATGAAAATTGTTGACATTGATTTTCATCTCTCCTTTGGAGGCTGGATATATCCACTTTAGCAGAGAAAAATAAGAAACTATGATACATAAGTCTACAATACTTAGTTAGGACCTTGGGTTGTTTTTTTTTAAGCTATTCCCCACACACTGCTTCAGTACAAGTCTGCCATGTGCTGTGGCTAAAGGATCAGGAGGCATTACTTGAAACTCTGACTATGAAGAGCAAATACTTTCCAAATAAGTATTGGAATATAGACAAGACTTAGGGTATGTCTACACTTACTGGGGATGGACACTGCTGCAATCGATTCATGGGGGGGTCGATTTAGCAGGTCTAGTGGAGACCTGCTAAATTGACTGCAGATCACTCTCCTGTCAACTCTGATATTCCACTGGAACAAGAAGCGTAAGGGAAGTTGATGTGAGAGCATCTCCCTTTGATGCAGTGCAGTGCAGACACCCGCAGTAAGTCGACATAAGCAACGTCAAATCCAGCTGCATTATTCACGTAGCTGGAGTTGCGTAACTTAGGTTGACTTAACCCTGTAGTGTAGACAAGGCCTTAGTGTCTCAGTATTTTTTAAAAAATGTCATTTAACTGTACATGTCCATGCTGTTTTATTCTATACAGGTTTCTATGCTGCCTTCATCTGCATAGTATCTTCATATGTTTTCTTATCCTCTCAACAAGGAAAGAAATATGAGCAGCTGAGTGTCTTAAAGTTTTTTGGCACTTTTGTTT
Source organism: Eretmochelys imbricata (assembly GCF_965152235.1). NCBI lineage: Eukaryota > Metazoa > Chordata > Testudines > Cheloniidae > Eretmochelys > Eretmochelys imbricata. The sequence continues at coordinate 25,246,662 of NC_135574.1, forward strand.
TTTGAGAGGGGGTGGTTAATATATATTGCTTTGTATTTATTTATGTTGGAGAAAGAGAGGTAAAGAAATGTGCCTTCCATATGGAGCAGAAAGTGGTGATGACTGTGGTGGCCTTTAGTTCTTCAAGAAACTGTGACTGAAAGCACCCCCATAATTCACACTGTTACAGTAATCTTTGTACAAAATATGCCTTTTGAGGTATCATTTGAAAACTAATAACTCACTGGATGATTATATAATAATGTGGCTACATGCATTTCACTATTTGTAAAGTTATAAATTCCCCTTCTATGATAGTACATATTCAAAACCAGACGCCTTGCCTAGACAGAAGTTGTGTGTATCCTAAACAAAGCAATGTGTGTTTACCACAGTCTACATACAAGAAGTAAACAGGGTCCTCAAGACAGCAGGGAGAGGAGATGGCAAGAAACAGACCAACTTACATTTTAGCACACACAAATGGGGGAAGAAAGAGCTTGGAGTCTCATTCATTGCCAGACTCCATTTCTCCTTCCTCGTAGCTGGATAAACTTTACTTTGAAGGACAATCTTCAGGACAATCCACTTTGAGCATTCACTGAACTATAAAACAGGGGTTTTCTGCTCCTTATCTCTTTTGCCTAGAAGACAAAGGCATGAGCACCTTTGGGCCTCAAGGAGAGGGTCAGTCTCCCATCTTGTTGGAAGGCTGTGGGGGAGAGAGGCCATCTTGAACAAAGCCTTGGATCCAAACTTGCCAAATTAAGTTTTTAGACTTTTAGATTTATTTTCACTCATATTTGCTGATGATCATTTCTAACTTTATCTGTTATACTTGAATTCACCTACATTACTATCTTCTGTTAATAAACTTGTTTTTGGTTTAGTCTAAAACAATCTAGTGCTGTGTTTAAACTGAATTATTTGGTAACAGCAGGTGAAATAACAAACTGTTGAAAATTAACTCCTTAAAGGGGCAACAAACCTCCCTATCTGAACTGTCCAGGAGAGGGCTGGACAATGCAAAACACATGTTTTTTTTGGGGGGGGTGAAGAGGGGGAAGCACTCAAAAATTAGGAAATGCCAGAATTAAGGTTGTCTATGCCAAAGGCATATAACTTATCCAAATTCAGACATTTTTTTTCATGGGAACCACAAAAGGCACATTCCTGACACAAAGGCAACTCCCATGCCAAATTTCAAGTCCCTGCTCTGAAGCATGGAGGTGGTAGAACTTCTCAACAAAATGGTGGTTAGAATTTTTTTAACATGGACAAAATATAATTTTCCCAAAGCCTATTCTTGGAAATGGCTGAACTTTCCAAAAAAAAAAAAAATACTCAGCCTGTGGTAGATACCTGGCATGGAAAATTCAGCTCAGGTGGTTAAAGTTGGGCAAAGTTATAAGCAACCAAAAACAGTCTTATAATGGGAATTGTTGGGCGATCTTAATTATAGATGGCTCTGCCTATAATAATATCTTCAGTATTATTCATTTAACGTCTCTTGGAGTTTTCTTAAGTAAATTCTGAGAGAGCACCTCAGATTTGTGCCCACTATATTTATTCATTAAGCATCTCCTTACATTGACACCTCCATTCCTGCAGCAACTCTGGTAAACACATTTGTTGGTTATATCTCCATCCTGCAACCCTGAATCATATGAATGGTTATAATCAATGGCTTCAGTGGGACAACTCACAGGAGTGCTGGTGGTGAGAGTGTCCCCTAGTTAGTGGAATGAGAGAGAGGTAATTCTGGTGCTTAGTGTAATTAGGAGCCAAGGTATTAACCAATGTTGTCAGTTACTTCTGAGAATTATAAATCAGATTTTAACATAGGTTACTCTATGGCGGGGGGGTGGGGTGGAATCTTGTCATGAGTAAAGCTCCTAGTGAAATGAGGTGGTGATATGTCAGAGTATATTTTATAGTGAGTTCAATGATAATTACCAACATGTGGGTAGAGAGTAGGTTCTGTAGCATATTAGGCCAAATTTTCTGCTGAAGTCAAATAATTAATTCCACAGTAGTTTTAAATCTATGTCAACTGCATTTTTTATTGTAATTTGGTGAATAAAACTTTTTATTTAAACAGTGGAAAAATATCTGGCACAGATCTGTTTAATATACACTAATAAACTTCACATAAAGATCTATGTCTGTGTAGGTCAGTCTAACTTGTCACAGCACTAAAATACATACTAATTGTCAGCTAAATTCCCCATAGATTATTAATTTATACTACTTATTTACCTATTAGCATTCTCAGTTGTGCATGAACAAAATAACAGGCACAGCACAATGTGGTGTTTAGATGCTGTTTGTAATTATTAGAACTGGGAGCACTGGCTGATGGGAGTCTGAAAGGACTGGAAACAGGAAGGAGGCGGGGAAGTTGAGGAGGTGGAATGAGAGCTACCGAGGGTGCAGCAGCAGCTTGGTAAAGAGGTTTCAACTTTAAAAAATAAAGTCCTGTTGAAGTTTGTTAGTACCTTGCCTGGCTGCTACAACATTTTGGTGACGAGAAGGAATCTTCTGCCTCTGAGCCCACCTGCACCCTTTTTGCAAAGCCCAGGTGAGCCTCCAATTGCTTTTACTGCCTGGATCCATATGTTTGAGACTTACCTGCTTGCAATCACTGCTACAGAGATTTCTGAAGTAAGAAAGCATGCTCTGCTAATCCACTGCCTTGGAACAGAAAGGCAGCGTATATTTTACACTTTTCCCCTTGCAGATGATAAATATGAGACTGCACTCACTGCATGAAAGAACTTTTTTGTGCCAAAAGTGAATGCAGTAGCTAATCGCTACAGATTTCGCCAGCGTGAGCAGAAACGAGGGGAAACTATAATGCAGTATATTGCTTCCCTGAGGAGTCTGACTGTAACTTGTGACTTTGGGAATATGGCAGATGAGATGATTGAGACCAGCTCATTGAGAAAATAACCATGCTTCATGTAAGAGAGCGCTTACTTCTAGAACCACAACTTACACTAGAAAAAGCAATAACCATTGCTATTCATATTGAGTCAGCTACAACTGAAGCCAAAATAATGAGCTTGGATACAGGAGGCACAGTCCAGGCTGTGACTCCTTTGCAGAAAAGTTCACTATCGCTGCAGACAAACGATTACAAGAGGAAAACTAATGGAAAATCACCAAATCAGCAAATTCAAAATACAGTAAAAGCATTCTTTCGCTGTGGATCCCCACAACACCTTTCAAGCTATACAGGATGTCCGGCAAAAGTAGCTCAATGCAATCATTGCAAAAAGTTTGGGCATTTTGCTAACAGCAGCCAGTTCAATCAACAGGTGCATGCAGTTACAATACCAGATGTTACTTGCTGAGCGTGGACAAAATCACTACTGCACATATTCCAGAACAAATAAAGTGCACTGTAAATGTTTCCGCCATATCCTCAGTCAAATCACACTCTATTCAGCTAATGTTGGACACTGGCTCAGCAGTATCTATATTACTTCCATCTATCTGCGTTACTTTAAAGATTTGCCTCTTACTGAACCCAAACTTCACTTGGTGTGCTATTTGAAAAACCATATTCCAGTACATGGCTGCCTGCCAGCAATAGTTACTGTGGTGATTGCTGTGTAACTGCAGAGTTCTACATTGTCCACAAAGGCACTCCTATCCTTGGCAGAGATTTATTGTCTGCTTTAAATCTCAGGGTAGTTAATAGACAATTGATCTTTCTCAGCAAAGCACTCTTGCGGTACACACACCAGTTTCAGATGGGACCCAATACCAGGTTGAGGAGAAACTCAGCTGTGCTTATGGGTTTCTGCCTAAAGTTAAAATGTGGAATAATGTGATGCCTGTACGACAAAAGTTACTGTGCTTGCCATTTTCAGTCAGGGAAGCTGTTTCAGAGGAACTTAGAAAACTTGTTCAAAAGGACATTATTGAAGAGATCGACTCCTCAGAATGGGTTTCACCTATAGTAGTGACGCAGAAGAAGGGTGGAGGCATTCACCTTTGTGTAGGCAGCAGTTCTGCGGAAAAGGACCTAGGGGTGACAGTGGACGAGAAGCTGGATATGAGTCAGCAGTGTGCCCTTGTTGCCAAGAAGGCCAATGGCATTTTGGGATGTATAAGTAGGGGCATAGCGAGCAGATCGAGGGACGTGATCGTTCCCCTCTATTCGACATTGGTGAGGCCTCATCTGGAGTACTGTGTCCAGTTTTGGGCCCCACACTACAAGAAGGATGTGGATAAATTGGAGAGAGTCCAGCGAAGGGCAACAAAAATGATTAGGGGTCTAGAACACATGACTTATGAGGAGAGGCTGAGGGAGCTGGGATTGTTTAGCCTGCAGAAGAGAAGAATGAGGGGGGATTTGATAGCTGCTTTCAACTACCTGAAAGGGGGTTCCAAAGAGGATGGCTCTAGACTGTTCTCAATGGTAGCAGATGACAGAACGAGGAGTAATGGTCTCAAGTTGCAGTGGGGGAGGTTTAGATTGGATATTAGGAAAAACTTTTTCACTAGGAGGGTGGTGAAACACTGGAATGCGTTACCTAGGGAGGTGGTAGAATCTCCTTCCTTAGAGGTTTTTAAGGTCAGGCTTGACAAAGCCCTGGCTGGGATGATTTAACTGGGAATTGGTCCTGCTTCGAGCAGGGGGTTGGACTAGATGACCTTCTGGGGTCCCTTCCAACCCTGATATTCTATGATTCTATGACTTAAGAGAGCCAAATAAAGCTATTGTTATTGACAGCCATCCTCTTCCTCACATAGAAGTATTTGCAGAACTCTGTGGAGCAAAGATGTTTTCTACTCTTGATTTGCAGAGCGCATACCACCAGGTTATGTTGCATGAAGATAGCAGAGACCTCACAGCATTTATTACACATGAGGGACTCTTTTGTTTTAAACTTGTTCCATACCGTCTCGCATCTGCCCCAAGTGCCTTCCAAAAATGATGTAATTGATTCTGAAGAATCAACATGGAGTTCAGTGCTATCTGGATGATATTATCGTGTTTGGAAATACTTTGGAGGAGCATGACAATAACCTGTAGTCTGTACTAAACTGCATCAGCAAAGCAGGCCTCAAGCTCAACAGGTCCAAATGCAAATTTAGACAAACTGAACTATCCTTTCTTGGGCATACAATTTCACAGGCTGGACTAAAACCGGATCCAGATCATATCCTGGCAATTTCAAATGCTCCTCCTCCAACAGATTTGCAAACCTTACGTTCCTTCTTGGGTCTTAACTCCTGGTATGCAAAATTCATTCCCAATTATGCTTCTGTCATTGAACCATTATGAGAATTACTATGGAGAAGTTCAACCTTAGTGTGGACAATGGATACACAAGTTTCAAAACGGTGAAAGACTTGATTGTACATAGTCCAGTACTTGCACTATTCACTCCTGCATTGCCCACAATTGTAACTACTGATGCTTCTGATTATGGGCTTGGGGCTGTCCTCACACAACTTCATGAGGACAACACAGAGAGGACTGTTGCATTTGCTTCAAGGACAATAAGTAAAGCCGAGAGGAAATATTCTACAGTCAAAAAATAAGCACCTGGTTGTGTCTGGGCTACTGAAAAATGGAAAACTTACCTGTGGGGCCGCAAGTTCAAGTTGCTCACAGACCACAGCCCTTTGATAACATGGCTCACCACGAAAGGACTGGGAAGAGCAGGATATCATATTGCTAGATGGTCTGCAAGACTACTCTCTTTCAATTATGACCTGGAATATAAGCCTGGAAACCAAAATGTGGTCACTGATTGCCTTTCTCGCTTGCCTTTGCCTTCACCAGATGGTCCACCGGAGGATGAGGATGTAGTAGTTGTGCTTATTACAAGCGCTCTCGCTGCAGTTACAAAAGAACAATTTCAAGCTGCTTGTCCAATTCAACAAAAGCTACGGAAATTTCTGACAAAGAGATGGCCCAGTAACCCTAAAAACCTTGACCCAGTTTTGCTGCCTTATTTTAGAGTTCAGGATGAACTTTCTTTGCCTGATGGCTGTGTGCTTCGAGGTACACACTGGCTACTTGTGCCAGAAGAATTAGAGTCAAAACTCATACACCTGGCACATGATGCTCATCAAGGAATTGTCAGAACCAAATGACTACAGGATCTGTATTGGTGGCCAGGGATGGACTCTCAAACAGAAGCACTCATAAAATCCTGTGTCACTTGCCAAATGCATGATAAGACAGCAGTGACATGTACCCCTCCATTACAGCCTGTTCCTCTTCCTGAATCTGCATGGGAAAAAGTGGCGATGGACATTGTAGGACCCTTTGATACTGCTGCAATTGACTGCTGTTATGCCATCACTTTAATAGACTATTTCAGTAAATGGCCTGAGGTAGCATTTACATCACAAATCTCTTCTGCTACAGTAATTAAGTTCCTCTCTTCAGTGTTTAGCAGGGAAGGTAACCCCAAAGAACTGGTTTCAGATAATGGTAGTCAATTTACTTCCTTGGAGTTTGAAACTTTTCTAGCACAGAGGAACATTTTACACAGAAGCTCATCCCTATATTACCCTCAAGCCAATGGGGAAATTGAACAGTTTAACAGAAGTTTGAAAGAGAGTTTGCAAAAGGCTAAACTGGAAGGGCGATTGTGGATACCCTTCACTACTGATTTCTTGCAAGCATACCAGGCTACACAACATGCCACAATGCAAAGATCACCCACAGAGTTTCTGCATGGGAAACAGATGAATACAAAACTGAACATTGCTGGATTGTTAAAGGCACGACCTGATGCCCCCACCGAGGATGATGTAAGAAAAACAGTTGAACAGAACCAAGCAAAGTCTAAGGCTTTCACAGACAAGTGGCGGGGTGCTAAGGAACCAAAGTTTGAGTTCCCATTACCCATAACTATTTCACATTTGGGGACAATGTATACCTTCAGATCAGCGGCACTGCTATGGGTACCCGCATGGCCCCACAATATGCCAACATTTTTATGGCTGATTTAGAACAACGCTTCCTCAGCTCTCATCCCCTAAAGCCCCTACTCTACTTGCGCTATATTGATGACATCTTCATCATCTGGACCCATGGAAAAGAAGCCCTTGAGGAATTCCACCATGATTTCAACAATTTCCATCCCACCATCAACCTCAGCCTGGTCCAGTCCACACAAGAGATCCACTTCCTGGACACTACAGTGCTAATAAACAATGGTCACATAAACACCACCCTATACCGGAAACCTACTGACCGCTATTCCTACCTGCATGCCTCCAGCTTTCACCCTGACCACACCACACGATCCATCGTCTACAGCCAAGCTCTGCGATACAACCGCATTTGCTCCAACCCCTCAGACAGAGACAAACACCTACAAGATCTCTGTCAAGCTTTCTTACAACTACAGTACCCACCTGCGGAAGTAAAGAAACAGATTGATAGGGCCAGAAGAGTTCCCAGAAGTTACCTACTACAGGACAGGCCTAACAAAGAAAATAACAGAACGCCACTAGCCGTCACCTTCAGCCCCCAACTAAAACCCCTCCAACGCATTATTAAGGATCTACAACCTATCCTAAAGGATGACCCAACACTCTCACAAATCTTGGGAGACAGGCCAGTCCTTGCCTACAGACAGCCCCGCAACCTGAAGCAAATACTCACCAACAACCACATACCACACAACAGAACCACTAACCCAGGAACTTATCCTTGCAACAAAGCCCGTTGCCAATTGTGCCCACATATCTATTCAGGGGACACCATCACAGGGCCTAATAACATCAGCCACACTATCAGAGGCTCGTTCACCTGCACATCCACCAATGTGATTTATGCCATCATGTGCCAGCAATGCCCCTCTGCCATGTACATTGGTCAAACTGGACAGTCTCTACGTAAAAGAATAAATGGACACAAATCAGATGTCAAGAATTATAACATTCATAAACCAGTCGGAGAACACTTCAATCTCTCTGGTCACGCAATCACAGACATGAAGGTCACTATCTTAAAACAAAAAAACTTCAAATCCAGACTCCAGCGAGAAACTGCTGAATTGGAATTCATTTGCAAATTGGATACTATTAATTTAGGCTTAAATAGAGACTGGGAGTGGCTAAGTCATTATGCAAGGTAGCCTATTTCCTCTTGTTTTTTCCTACCCCCCCCCCCCCCAGATGTTCTGGTTTAACTTGGATTTAAACTTGGAGAGTGGTCAGTTTGGACGAGCTATTACCAGCAGGAGAGTGAGTCTGTGTGTGTATGGGGGTGGTTTTTGGAGGGGGGTGAGGGAGTGAGAGAACCTGGATTTGTGCAGGAAATGGCCTAACTTCATTATCATGCACATTGTGTAAAGAGTTGTCACTTTGGATGGGCTATCACCAGCAGGAGAGTGAATTTGTGTGGGGGGGTGGAGGGTGAGAAAACCTGGATTTGTGCTGGAAATGGCCTAACCTGACGATTACTTTAGATAAGCTATTACCAGCAGGACAGTGGGGTGGGAGGAGGTATTGTTTCATATTCTCTGTGTATATATAAAGTCTGCTGCAGTTTCCACGGTATACATCTGATGAAGTGAGCTGTAGCTCACGAAAGCTCATGCTCAAATAAATTGGTTAGTCTCTAAGGTGCCACAAGTACTCCTTTTCTTTTTGCGAATACAGACTAACACGGCTGTTACTCTGAAACCAAAGTTTGAGTGTGATTCCTTCATTAAAATACAAAAATCTGGAATTTTATGCAAAGGGGACCATAAATTCACAGCTCTTCTTAAAATCATAGAGAAGAAGGGACCTTACACATATCAACTTTCTGATGGGCGGGTAGAGAATGCTTCTTATCTTGCACCTGCCTATGCACCAAGAGGAGATTATACCAACACCCAGTCTGCATTGGATGACTTCACCATAGTATCAACACAACAAGACATTGCACTGGAACCGGGGCTTGAGAGATGGCCTGCCAGACCCAGATGACCACCGTCTGGACTAGAGACTGTTATGTAATATCTACAGTGTGTTTAGTGTAATATTTCTGCCAACAGTATCGTGTCTTGTTTCATATTTGTTCCTGTGATTAGAACAACAATGTTTATTTTAATTGGGAGAGTTTCTTCAGAGAGGAGGGAATGTGGTGTTTAGATGCTGCTTGTAATTATTAGAACTGGGAGCACTGGCTGTTGGGAGTCTGAAAGGACAGGAAACAGAAAGGAGAGGGAAGCTGAGGAGGCAGAGTGAGAGCTACTGAGGGTGCAGAAGCAGCTAAAGAGGTTTCCACTTTAAAAATAAAGTCCTGTTGAATTTTGTTAGTATCTTGCCTGGTTGCTACAACACACAGTAAATGCTCATTTATGACACTTCTGAAATGTTTTGTAATGACAAACACCATTACCATAACAATTTTTCACCAAGGAGATAATGGGGGGGGAGTAAAGAGGCGTATTCACATTTGAATTTTAAAAGATGACACTTTCTTTTCTGAAGGTAAAGATATCATGGTGAAATCCTGGTTCCGTTGAAGTCAATGGCAAAGCTCCCTTTGATTTCAGCTGAACCAGGATTTCAATGTATATGTATCCTGATTCTGCAGTGCATCAAAATTTTCATTTAAAAATGAATGCAATCAAAATTGTATTTAAGTAAGCACATTTTAATATAATCAAAATATGATAAAAAGAGAGGAAAGAATAAAGCCCAAATTCACAAGCTGTATAGGGGTCCCTTTGCACCACTCAGCTAGCATAAAGAGTATGTCTACATGGCAATGAAAAATCCACTGCTGGCCCCTGCCAGCTGAAGGGGTTGGACTAAGGGGTTGTTTAATTGTGGTGTAGACTTTGGGCTTCAGCTGCAGCCTAAGCTCTGGGATGCTCCCACCTCACAGGCTCCCAGAGCCCTGGCTCCAGCCTGAGCCTGAATGTCTAGACTGCAATTAAACAGCCCCTTAGCTCAAGACCTATGAGCCTATGTCAGCTGGCGCAGGCCAGCTGCAGGTTTTTAATTGCAGTGTAGACCTAACCAAAGAGGCCATAACCCAACCACACAGGAACTCACTGCTAGTGTGCCTAAACAGCAGCGAGGCCCTCTATCTCTGCTGCCTTTTTGAGCTGAAGAGCAGGAAGGGACATAATGGAGCTTCGCCATGGCAATCCTTCACTGGCTTTTGGGCCATTAAGCTGCCTCGTATCAACTTTAAATGATTTCTGGGGAGTTCCCTGAGAATCTGGGAGTTGAAACCTCCCATCTCCCAATCCCTAGAGCCAGAGTAAGGTTGGTCCAGCGGTTAGGGGTCCAGCCTAGGACATTGTAGACCTGGATTCAAGTCCCTGCTCTACCACGTTCTTCCTGTGTGACCTTAGGCAAGTCATTTAGTCCTGGATCCACAAAAGTTCTTAGGTCCCTAAATGCCACTTTTAGGTGCTACTGTGATCAACATAACCCCAGCTCAGCTGCTGCCTAACCCTGTAGGTACCTACATTTTTGCTATAAAAGTTCCCTAGGAGCCTACGTTTCTGCCTTGGGCATGTGCGCTGTGGGCTTGCTCTAGATGTTCAGACTTCTTTCACTCCTGCCTAAGCCCCAGTGTGAGGCACAAACTGGGGGAAGACAGGAAGTGGAATGTCTATCTTGCCTGGAGGGATCAATCTGGTAGGTGTACCCAGAGGCTTCCTAACTCCACTTAAAACAGACAAAGGGGTAATAGGAGGAACTCCTTTATAACTTTTAGACTAGTGAATTTAGGACACTTACCTGGGATATAGGGGACATAGTTCAATTCTTCCCTTTGCCTGAGGAGAGAGGATTTGAACTGGGGTCTCCCACTGCCATTCGAACAATAATGAGGACATATAAAAAAAAGAATTTAGCCCTAAGTCAGTAAGGAATCATTACTCTTCTGGATTGCTAATGAAGTATATCAATATCTTGGACTAACATATACATTTATATACATAAATTTAAATATGTTTTATCATTATTATAAATTTGCAAGGATTTAAATTTTTTTCACAAACTTTTTTTATACCAGCTCTGGAGTATTGAAATATTTCAGTGATTGTAAAAAACTAATTGAAAGTGACATTCTGAAACTTTGAAATTAAAAATCTAGTACAACATTTTGGAAAAACGCCCATGATTTTTTTTAAGCCAGTTCTGATGAGTGACAAAGGAAAGGCTCATGAACATGGTTAAAAGCCCTTCAGAATTCAAGTGCATGTTTGCAAACACTGTGCATAATTCTTCAGTTCTAGTTCCACTACACTCCAGTTGTGAGTAGGACCCAGATCTTCAAAGGTATTTAGGTGCCTTTGGTAATTTGGACCTAGCTGACCATATTACAAAGCCACCCTCACAACTGGAGCTGACATATGTTTTGAGCACCTCAGGAAAGGCCAATCACAGACTGGATGTAAAAATGAAATTCCCATCTCAACCCTAGAATTGGTCCCCTCAGAGTAGGCCATTCTAAGGAAGCTTATACTATTGTTCTAAGCCAGTGGTTTTCAACCTTTTATCATTTACAAAACCCTAAACAATATTGAATGGAAATCTTAGATATAGTCTGCAGATCCTCAGGGGACCATGGACCAGAGGTTGAAAACCACAGTTTTAAGCCCTCTCGTAATATCCAAAAAATCCTGGATCCCGTGGAACCCCAGCGAAGGAGTTTTGGGTGGGGGAGGATGGAGCTGCAAAATCCACTTATGTGGTTTTGTTAGCCTGTTTGGGTTATTTTAATGAGAAATATCACAAACCTAGTGACAGTGGCTGTAAAAGCTGTGAGGATGGTAAATAAATCACCGGTTCCCATCCCGTGCTGGGCTCACCAAAAAGTGAAATCTTCTCATGGTTAATTCTATGCATTGCAATGGGATCAGCCAGCAGCTATGCTTTCTGATCTGTTCCATTGTAAATCGCTTTGCATGTGCTAAAAATTTAAAAATCACTTTCTTTACATGTGCAAACTGCCAGTGAAGATCAGCAATTATAGTTGGAAATCACATTGAACATGCTGAAGCTGACTGAAAGCACTGAATAGTTAACACTAGGAAGAGGCAAACTCATTATGACTAATTTCAAACCCACTTGACATACTGTGGAAAATTAGATACACTGTGGAAAATAATGTGACTGAGCACGTTCAAAGGGGAACTAGATGTTTCCAAGTGTTGTGCCTTCTCCTCTGGTGAATCTGACTTCTGAGTGCTTACCAAACATTACATGCAGTGTCCTTTCTGATCTTCATGGAAAGTCAGAAACCATAAAAAGCGGGTCATGTAACACCACTTGGTAGCTGCAAATTAAGTCTGAATTTCTAACTTAAATGAATTCTTTGTTAGGCTAACCTTTCTTCTCTGGATACACTCCTTTCTAATGCAGAGCACTCCATTGTTCCAGAAACCTCCAAAGCCTGACAATTGCTCCAGTTTATTGAGGTGTCTAGAATAGCGATAGAATTTGGATACTTAGTCTCTTTGACCATGCTCTTTTTCCCCACATCATCAGCTGGGGAAAAAAACCTAACATTTATTCTCCGCTGTACATAGCCATCTGATGTGTTTTGGCCCTTGTTATCCTGGGATACTCCTGCAAGCCCTAAGAGCTGCCCTTCTGGTGACTGGTTCTCCTTTCTGATGTTCTCCCAAATGAACCTGCAGATATAGCATCTCTCTGGAATCAGCATTCAGCACAATGAGGGATGTCTATATTTTTGTACTGCATTAGTGAAAACAATCTTATCTTCATACTTCTGAGTTTCTCTGTCTGCTTTGGCAATCCCCTTGGGTGGTAGGGGCATATTTTTTGTATGAAGTTCTTTATCACAGAATCATAGAATATCAGGGTTGGAAGGGACATCAGGAGGTCATCTAGTCCAACCCCTTGCTCAAAGCAGGACCAATCCCCAATTAAATCATCCCAGCCAGGGCTTTGTCAAGCCTGACCTTAAAAACTTCTAAGGAAGGAGATTCTACCACCTCCCTAGGTAACGCATTCCAGTGTTTCACCACCCTCCTAGTGAAAAAGTTTTTCCTAATATCCAACCTAAACCTCCCCCACTGCAACTTGAGACCATTACTCCTTGTCCTGTCCTCTTCTACCACTGAGAATAGTCTAGAACCATCTTCTCTGGAACCACCTCTCAGATAGTTGAAAGCAGCTATCAAATCCCCCCTCATTCTTCTCTTCTGCAGACTAAACAATCCCAGTTCCCTCAGCCTCTCCTCATAAGTCATGTGTTCCAGACCCCTAATCATTTTTGTTGCCCTTCGCTGGACTCTCTCCAATTTATCCACATCCTTCTTGTAGTGTGGGGCCCAAAACTGGACACAGTACTCCAGATGAGGCCTCATCAATGTCGAATAGAGGGGAACGATCATGTCCCTCGATCTGCTGGCAATGCCCCTATTCATACATCCCAAAATGCCATTGGCCTTCTTCGCAAAAACGGCACACTGCTGACTCATATCCAGCTTCTCGTCCACTGTCACCCCTAGGTCCTTTTCCGCAGAACTGCTGCCTAGCCATTCGGTCCCTAGTCTGTAGCTGTGCATTGGGTTCTTCCGTCCTAAGTGCAGGACTCTGCATTTATCCTTATTGAACCTCATCGGATTTCTTTTGGCCCAATCCTCCAATTTGTCTAGGGCCCTCTGTATCCTATCTCTGCCCTCCAGCATATCTACCACTCCTCCCAGTTTAGTATCACCTGCAAATTTGCTGAGAGTGCAATCCACACCATCCTCCAGATCATTTATGAAGATATTGAACAAAACCGGCCCCAGGACCGACCCCTGGGGCACTCCACTTGACACCGGCTGCCAACTAGACATGGAGCCATTGATCACTACCCGTTGAGCCCGACAATCTAGCCAACTTTCTACCCACCTTATAGTGCATTCATCCAGCCCATACTTCTTTAAATTGCTGACAAGAATTCTGTGGGAGACCGGGTCAAAAGCTTTGCTAAAGTCAAGAAACAATACATCCACTGCTTTCCCTTCATCCACAGAACCAGTAATCTCATCATAGAAGGCGATTAGATTAGTCAGGCATGACCTTCCCTTGGTGAATCCATGCTGACTGTTCCTGATCACTTTCCTCTCATGTAAGTGCTTCAAGATTGATTCTTTGAGGACCTGCTCCATGATTTTTCCGGGGACTGAGGTGAGGCTGACTGGCCTGTAGTTCCCAGGATCCTCCTTCTTCCCTTTTTTAAAGATTGGCACTACATTAGCCTTTTTCCAGTCATCTGGGACTTCCCCCGTTCCCCATGAGTTTTCAAAGATAATAAGCGCCAATTCCTTTAGCACTCTCGGATGCAACTCGTCCGGCCCCATGGACTTGTGCACGTCCAGCTTTTCTAAATAGTCCCTAACCACCTCTTTCTCCACAGAGGGCTGGCCATCTACTCGCCGTGTTGTGATGCTCAGCGCAGCAGTCTGGGAGCTGACCTTGTTAGTGAAGACAGAGGCAAAAAAAGCATTCAGAGTAACAGCAGTGTTAGTCTGTCTTTGCAAAAAGAAAAGGAGTACCTGTGGCACCTTAGAGACTAACCAATTTATTTGAGCATGAGCTTTCGTGAGCTACAGCTCACTTCATCGGATGCATACCGTGGAAACTGCAGAAGACATTATATACACACAGAGACCATGAAACAATACCCCCTCCCACCCCACTGTCCTGCTGGTAATAGCTTATCTAAAGTGATCATCAGGTTGGGCCATTTCCAGCACAAATCCAGGTTTTCTCACCCTCCGCCCCCCCCCCCACACAAACTCACTCTCCTGCTGGTAATAGCTTATCAAAAGTGACCATTCTCCCTACAATGTGCATGATAATCAAGGTGGGCCATTTCCAGCACAAATCCAGGTTTTCTCACCCCCCACCCCCATACACACACAAACTCACTCTCCTGCTGGTAATAGCTTATCTAAAGTGATCATTAAGTTGGGCCATTTCCAGCACAAATGCAGGTTTTCTCACCCTCCGCCCCCCCACACACAAACTCACTCTCCTGCTGGTAATAGCCCATCCAAAGTACATTAGCTTTTTCCACATCCTCTGTCACTAGGTTGCCTCCCTCATTCAGTAAGGGGCCCACACTTTCCTTGGCTTTCTTCTTGTTGCCAACAAACCTGAAGAAACCCTTCTTGTTACTCTTGCCTTCTCTTGCTAGCTGCAGCTCCAGGTGCGATTTGGTCCTCCTGATTTCATTCCTACATGCCCGAGCAATATTTTTATACTCTTCCCTGGTCATATGTCCAACCTTCCACTTCTTGTAAGCTTCTTTTTTATGTTTAAGGTCCGCTAGGATTTCACTGCTAAGCCAAGCTGGTCGCCTGCCATATTTACTATTCTTTCGGCTCATCGGGATGGTTTGTCCCTGTAACCTCAACAGGGATTCCTTGAAATACAGCCAGCTCTCCTGGACTCCTTTCCCCTTCATGTTAGTCCCCCAGGGGATCCTGGCCATCCGTTCCCTGAGGGAGTCGAAGTCTGCTTTCCTGAAGTCCAGGGTCCGTATCCTGCTGCTTACCTTTCTTCCCTGCGTCAGGATCCTGAACTCAACCAACTCATGGTCACTGCCTCCCAGATTCCCATCCACTTTTGCTTCCCCCACTAATTCTTCCCTGTTTGTGAGCAGCAGGTCAAGAAAAGCTCCCCCCCTAGTTGGCTCCTCTAGCACTTGCACCAGGAAATTGTCCCCTACGCTTTCCAAAAACTTCCTGGATTGTCTATGCACCGCTGTATTGCTCTC
This sequence comes from Eretmochelys imbricata, assembly GCF_965152235.1. Classification (NCBI taxonomy): domain Eukaryota; kingdom Metazoa; phylum Chordata; order Testudines; family Cheloniidae; genus Eretmochelys; species Eretmochelys imbricata. The sequence continues at coordinate 25,262,374 of NC_135574.1, forward strand.
CCAGCAGATATCAGGAAAATTAAAGTCACCCATGAGAACCAGGGCGTGCGACCTAGTAGCTTCTGCGAGTTACCGGAAGAAAGCCTCATCCACCTCATCCCCCTGGTGCGGTGGTCTATAGCAGACTCCCACCACTACATCACTCTTGTTGCTCCCACTTCTAAACTTAATCCAGAAACACTCAGGTTTTTCTGCAGTTTCGTACTGGAGCTCTGAGCAGTCATACTGCTCCCTTACATACAGTGCTACTCCCCCACCTTTTCTGCCCTGCCTGTCCTTCCTGAACAGTTTATAACCACCCATGACAGTACTCCAGTCATGTGAGTTATCCCACCAAGTCTCTGTTATTCCAATCACGTCATAATTCCTTGACATCACCAGGACCTCCAGTTCTCCCTGCTTGTTTCCAAGGCTTTGTGATTTATATCCTTCTCCAAAGGAAACATGCAAGTTGACATACCGGATACCTGTACAGAACAGAATCAACCGTAACATTTTTTTTCCTGTCACAATACTTGGCATTTGCTTTCATATGTTCTGTAAGAATGAGTCATATGCGCTGTATGAAAACAGGTGATAGAACGCATGACTGAGGAAGGTCTTGTGTTTTAAGCTGTAGGTGAAATTTCAGAAGCAAAATAATTCAGAATGAAAAATGCCTTTGTGTTGTACTAAGTGGTGGGGTGGCAGTGGAGGGGCGATTTAATAGACGGAAGGACAGTGGTGTTGCAATAAGTGGGTGATTTTATGTCAGTGAAAGAGACACCATATTACTCTGATGGACTTGGAGTTCCTTTAACAGATGTGGTGTGTCATCTGTGCAATTTTATCCTGAGTCACTGTACACTGTCTGTTGCCAGTGCAATCACAGAAAGTTATTGAAATGAAGCAGTTTATGGAAGCAAAACAAACCCCTTCAAAATTCCGCTTCAAGCAGAGAGCAATTTTAGACTGAACAAATATAATTTGAAAAAGTTATAAGCCACTGGAAACAGGCTTATAACAACAAAAAGGTCCTGGGCAATCTATAGGCATCACTTAGCTCTGCCTATGATAAATCAGAATGCCAAAGATAGAGGATATTAATTTATAAAAATAATCAAACTACAGCAATCAAGATATTTATTACATTTTAATTTTATAAATGGGGACATTTTAATAAGGTGTGTGCTTCTCATTATTGAACAAGGGTGCAAATAGTTTTTTTCTTTGCTAATTCTCATGAAGATCAGATATTGAACTGATGGAAATCCTGATCCCGACTGTACTCACATGGAGACCCATGGCAAAATTCTCATTGATTTCAGTTGAAGCAGGATAAGACCTTCTAACATGGAAGGCGGCAGGTCTGTTGAACTTTTAAAAATGAAGTCAAGGGGCAGGGGAGGGGGGGAAGAGGGATAGCTCTAAAATCCCTCATCCAATGAAGTCGTTTCACTGATTTCACAGGTCTGTGACCCAGATCCGCAAAGGTACCGACTTTAATGGAAGTTGGTGTGACCTAGGGGCCTTTTGGTTTTAACTGGCAGAGGGCACTGGGGACATAAATATTTACAGGGATCCCTGGGTCATATATATTGCATAATCTCTCACCAAAGAGTGGGTCAGTAGCCAGTGATCATCATAAACTATTTCCCATACAAGCATTAATTAAGAGAGATGTAAAATTCTACATTTCAAAACTGTTGAAGTAAAGCTTGTTCCCTGAGTCAAGGCATATCAGTGTAAAGAACAATGGACCTCCAGGGAGACAGGCTATGCTGTCTGGGTCAAGGGCAGGCCTGATAAGTTGCAAAGGCATAGGAACCCCAAAATTAGTCTCTGAAGAGGGAACCTCCTGGGATAAGAGACAATAATCTGTAACTTCATTTAAAAAAAAAAGAGGAGTGGGGACAAGATTTTTATCCTTCACCAAGGAGGCAAACTGATAGTGTGATTTGTCTTATGAAAGAGAGGTCACAGCCTGCCTGGCTGTAAAGCGTGGGTGAGCAATACTATATTGTCAATTAAGTCTAGGCAATAGCACATGTCGTCATGATTTAATTTTATATGTAACCATTTGTTTCCAGTACTACGACTTGTTATTACTTTGAATGGCTATGCTTTGTTAAATAACCCTATTTTTGATTTCACTGTAAACAAATCTTAAGTGCTGCTCATTAAGCAGAGCAGTGATCTGAGGTGGAACTCGTAAGCTGGAGGGTACTGTTTCTTTGGAAGAACTGGGTCTGTGAATACTGATTGTCCAGTGGACCAGGGAATAGATACTCCAGGTAGACACTCAGAGGACTATTGTGATTATTAGACCTAAAAATTTACCGTAAGTTCAAATGTAAAAAGTCTGTGCAAGTTCATAAGTTGTCAGAATAGCTTATAAATTTTTGCCTGCTTGGAAATTAATGGTGGGGAAAAGGTCAAGTTTTCAATAAATGAATGTTATGAAACAGACAGATAAATTGGATTAGTTCAAACAAAAAGGGCCTACTGACAGGATTCAAAGACTGTGAGGTTTCACTCAATAAACATGAAGATTTGGGTCCAGAAATTAATGGATCAAAATTGGTGTGCCAGATATTAGGCCTAACTGGTGAATAGAATAATGAGGGGATGAACTATGCTGCTCACTTTTTTCCCTTTTGGGGTTTCTTAAAAAGACAAAAAAAAATCTCATCTTGCATCCTGCCTTGTGTTGTCTCATCTCATATTCCCTGACCCCAAGGTAGAAGGAGTAGACCAAACTAAAAGACCTTATTCCTACACACACACTCTCTCTCTCTCTCTCACTCTCTCTCTGTGTGTCTCTCTGTCTCTGTCTGTCTTACCTTTTCATCAAATCCTGTTATCAACTGCAGGGCTGTATTAACTCTCCTTTGGGCCCGGGGCTATTAGATTTTGTGGAGTTCCTGTATACAAGTCCTTTTCCTAATTTAAAACAAAATGATCACAATTATGGCACTGAAGCTATTAACACTATTACTAAACTTGCTTTTTAATTAACAGAAAGCCATCCTGTGGTTACATTTCAGTCTTAAAACATGTAGAATATAGTTAAGTTAATTCAAAATAGCCTACTTCTTACCTTAGAACAACTGTAATATTAGTTTCTTTCTGGGAGGGAGTTTGGGTGCAGGTGGGGACTCTAGGCTGGGACAGAGTGTTGGGAGGCAGGACAGGGTGAGGGGTGTAGGCTCTGGGAGGGAGTTTGGTGAAGGAGGGGGATTCTGATCTGGGGCAGGGGCTTGGGGTGCATGAGGGGATGAGAGGTGCAGGCTCTGGCCAGGAGACGCTTACCACAGGAGGCTCCCAGCCGGCAGTTCAGCATGGCTCAGGCAGGCTGCTTGACTGCATGTCATGGCCCCACACCGCTCCTGGAAGTGGCCGGCGGCTGGCACATCTCTGCATGCCCCAGGCGGGAGGAGGACAGTGTGTCTCCGTTCACTGCCCACAAGCGCCGTCCCCGCAGCTCCCATTGGCCAGTTCCCAGCCAATGGGAATTGTGGGGATGGTGCTGGGGGAGGGGACAGCATGCAGAGCCTCCTCCTTCCCCCCGCCAGGGGCCACAGAGACGTGCCAGCAGCTGGCCACTTCCAGGAGTGGCGTGCAGCCACAGCATGCAGATAGCCTGCCTGAGTCCTGCTGTGCCACTGGACTTTTAGCAGCCTGGAGATCGCGATCGACTGGCAGAGGCTCCAGGATCGACCAGTCGATCGTGATTGACTGGTTGGTCACCACTGAATTGTATATAATTATGGATTTATTTTTGCAGGACCCCCCTTAGCCTGAGGCCCTGGGCTGCAGCCCCTACAGCATCTGCATTAATCCGGCCATGATCAACTGCATGCATCAGCACGGTAAGATAAGATGACAATCCTGCCCTTTCTATGGAGAAAAGACCCAACCAGGTAACATCCTTGACTGGAAAGTGAACCAGGGTCCAAACAACAGGTGTCCTGGTTGACCTGCCAGTCAAAGCATCCATTTGTGACTGTCCAGCCATCCACTGTTCTAATTACATCAACAAAAGCTGTATTTCTTCCACCTTTTCTGTCCTATCTCTTCTCTACCTTGTGATTGTCTGGTTGTTAGAAACAGGAGAAGTGAATACCTTTTCCACAGCAGGACTCAGAGTAAAATTAACCCTTTCCTTTCAGATTTTTTTTAAAAGGTTGTTCTGAAAATAAGACAAGACTCTGATATTTTGCTTCCAAAAGGAGAGAGCCTCTCAGGGTTTTGATTGTTTGTTTGGTTGATAATCACTCAATTACAGTTTCAATGTAAGTGCATGTTTAAATTGCTTGTTCGTTCTTGTGTTTTGATCAATAGACTTGCAGCTTTAGAATGAATGCTTTTGGAACCAAGTAAAACCAAGGCCTCTGTAGGCACCCCTACCACCCCCAAGTTAAGTGTCACTCTTTTACAGGTGTTCATTAACCCTTGCACTGTCCAGCATTAACTCTTTTGGTCCTTAAGATCAATACAACAACGTTCAGGGGTTGGAGTGTTCTTATTGCTAACCTGCAGAGGGACAGCAGAGCCTACGTAGGCCTTGAGGGCAGTGCTTGTGTTGCCTGTGGTCAGTGGAGTTGGGGAGCTCACCCAGGGCAGGCACAGACCAGGCTTTCTCATGCTAAGGGCAGGTCATAGCAAGGTGCTTCACAATGCAGGGTATCCCCAGGAAGCATCACAGTTGGGTGACTAAATACCTTTGTGAATCTGGGCCTATGTAACTACCATCTTAGTACAAATTTAATGCGAGACCAAATCTACGACTGACAGATTCCCAGATACAGGTTCAGAGCCTCAACTTTGATCACACAAATACCCACTATAATTCCATTTTACTGCAGGAATAGTGAGCTTTGTTTTGACAGCAGAACTCCCACCTGTGAATAATGCACAAGATAAATATACAAATTTGGGCAGTTGGGGATGCCCATATCCTGAGTTTGCTCCAGTCTGGAATAAAGGTGCCACAATGTAGTAAAGCTGCTCAACTTAAAACAGACAAAAACTTTAGGTTTATAAAACGATAATTTGAGGATTAACTGAGACTCAGTCTCAAACATACAGATTCTTCAGTACCAAATAGTACACAGGCAACAAATCCTGTGCCTTTAAAACATACACTACTGACTTGGCATTAACGTCACTACATTGTGCTGAGCTGTACAAGTAGCAAGTGCCCAGTTTTTTAAATGGGCTGGTAGCCATAAGGAGAAGGTTATCTTCTTGCTGCAATTAGTAAAAACTTTTCTCAGCTTTCAGGGCAGAGATCTCCACCTCCCCCCTGGTCTGGCTGTCTCACTCTGGGTCTGGCTGAACTAACTGAAGAGTTTGGTGCCTCTTTTTTTCTTTATACTTGGGAGTGGAACGGGCCACCACTCTTGGAGATGTCCTACTGCCCAAGGGTTCGTGAACTTCTTCCTTTGTTTACCAGCTAGTCCAAGACCAGCTAGAGTCAGTGGATAGCTGCTCCACTCTTCTGGCAGGAGGAAAACTACAGTTTAAAAGGACCAGCAACAGAAGCATGGGTTACAGTTGCACACAATAAATATGGATTAAAAATTGGCTAGTGGATAGGTCTCAAAATGTAACTGCAAATGGGGAATCATCACTGAGTGGACGTGTTTCCAGTGGCATACATCAGGGGTTGGTTCTTGATCCTATGCTATTTAACATTTTTTATCAAGGACCTGAATGAAAATATTAAAAAAATGACTCAAAGTTTGCAGATGATCCAAAAACTGGGGGGAGTGGTAAATACTGAAGAGAACAGGTCACTAATTCAGAGTGATCTAGATTGCTTGCACTAGTTTACCAAGCAAACAAAATATGTTTCAATATGAGAAAATGTATACATCAAAGAACAAAGAATATAGATCATATTTATAGAATGGGGGACTCTATCCTAGGAAGCAATGACTCTAAAAAAGATTTGGGGGTCACGGTGAATAATCATCTGAATATAAGCTCACAGTGTGAAGCTGTGGGCAAAAAAGATTAGGCATCCCAGGATGACATTAAGAGGAGAATCTCAAGTAGGAACATAGAGGAACATATTTGGCAGTGGTGCAATTGCTGCTGGAATATTGTGTCCAGTTCTGGTGCCCACAATTCAAGATGGGTATGGATAAATTGGAAAGGATTCAGAGAAGAGCCACAAGAATGATTAAAGGATGAGATCTTTGATTCTGTCACTATAAAGCATGTTTTCTAAATCTATTTAGCTTAACAAAGACAAGGTTAAGGCATAACTTGATACAGTTTATAAGTATATACATGGGGAACAAATATTTAATAGTGGACTTTTCAATTTAGCAGAGAAAGGCATAACACAATCCAATGGCTGAAAGCTAAAGCTAGACAAATTCAGACTGGAAATAAGGAGAAAAGTTTAAGCAGTGAGAGTAATTGATCACTGGAAGAATTTACCAAGGGTCATGCTGGATTCTCCATCACTAACAATTTTAAAATCAATATTGGAATTTTATTTGGAAGATATGCTTTAGGAACTATTTTAGAGAATTTCTGTGGCTTGTGTTATCCCAGAGGCCAGACTAGATGATCAGAGTGGTCCCTTCTGGCCTTGGAATCAATGAGTATTACATTTGAGGCCCATTCCTATGGACAAAACTATCATTGGTTTGAGCGGATGAAGGACCGAGCCATTTATGGTACCTCTTGCCCTTGTAGCCGGCCCCTGGTTGGTACTTTTCCTTCTCTTCTGTTCTTTCACAAAAAAGTGACTTCAGTCAAACTCTTCTCAAATTTCTCTCTTTCTCTCTCTAATCTAAAGAACTTCACTGAGCTCTGACATCAACAGGAGATTTGTCTGAGTAACATCTTCAGAATTCAGCCTTCAATTCTCACCATATTTTACTTTTATCCCATGCCTCCCACATCAGAAAATCCGTTCCCTGGCTCTTCTGTTGTGTTGACTCATTTTTACTTGACTTTTGATCAAATCCTTCTTAAAGGCTTGAAGCATCAGGGAAAATTCATTAGATTATCTACTCCGGCTTCTTTACTTAGTGAGCTCGGTCCCTGGTTGTTATGACAACTATACTTTTATGACTTTGCTAATACATAACCTCCTGGCCCCTGCAATTGTCAGAGGCAACATCCATCTAAGCTATGAAAAGAACCATCTAACATTTCCTGTCTTCATAACAGTGTAGTATACCTTTTAAACCCTTTTATAGTCCTAGCCTTCACAACCTCCTCAGGCAAGGAGTTCTCAGGTTGACTGTGCGCTCTGTGAAGAAGAACTTCCTTTTATTTGTTTTAAACCTGCTGCCCATTAATTTCATTTGGTGGCCTCTAATTCTTATATTATGGGAACAAGTAAATAACTTTTCCTTATTTACTTTCGTCACACCACTCATGATTTTATATACCTCTACCATATCCCCCCAGTCTCCTCTTTTCCAAGCTGAAAAGTCCTAGACTCTTTAATCTCTCTTCATATGGGACCCGTTCCAAACTCCTAATCATTTTAGTTGCCCTTCTCTGAACCTTTTCTAATGCCAGTATATCTTTTTTGAGATGAGGAGACCACATCTGTATGCAGTATTCAAGATTTGGGCATACCATGGATTTATATAAGGTCAATAAGATATTTTCTGTTTTATTCTCTATCCCTTTTTTAATGATTCCTAACATCCTGTTTGAGTTTTTGACTGCTGCTGCCCACTACGTGGACGTCTTCAGAGAAGTATTCACGATGACTCCAAGATCTTTTTCCAGATTAGTTGTAGCTAAATTATCCCCCATCATATTGTATGTATAGTTGGGTTTATTTTTTCCAGTGTGCATTATTTTACATTTATCCACATTAAATTTCATTTGCCATTTTGTTGCCCAATCACTTAGTTTTGTGAGATCTTTTTGAAGTTCTTCACAGTCTGCTTTGGTCTTAACTATCTTGAGCAGTTTAGTATCATCTGCAAACTTTGCCACCTCACTGTTTACCCCTTTCTCCAGATCATTTATGAATAGGTTGGATAGGATTGGTCCTAGGACTGACCCTTGGGGAACACCACTAGTTACCCCTCTCCATTCTGAACATTTACCATTTATTCCTACCCTTTGTTCCCTGTCTTTTAATCAGTTCTCAATCCATGAGAGGATCTTCCCTCTTATCCCGTGACAACTTAATTTACACAAGAGCCTTTGTTGAGGGACTTTGTCAAAGGCTTTCTGGAAATCTAAGTACAGATTATAAAATCTAGTTAAATGCAAACTCAGCTGCAAAGTTAATTGCAAGATATTTACTTACACGTGCCTTAATTTGTCCTGTAAGGGTTGGGGGAAATGAGTTTATGTTCTCAGTGTGCCTACACAAGCAAAAGCTTTTCATAATTTGAAGTTCACAGAGGAAGTTACAGCTCATAGTGATCTTCCTTTAATCTAGTTTTGTTCATCTGTTAATTGGATTCTATTAGACTAGGACCCAGGAGACTTGAATTCTGTTACTGGTCTGCTGAGTGATCTTGGGAAGTCACCTCACTGCTGTGCCTCAGTTTTCCCATCTGTAAGATGGGGTAATGATCATCCTTTGTAAAGCACTTTGAGATCAAGAGATGAAAAAAGCGCTGTGTAAGAGCACCTATATATTTGTATTATTATCATCATCAAATATTCAGAAGTTAAGAAATGCAGATTTAAGGCGAAAAGGTCACCTTCCACTCTGACCCTTGGGCTTCTGTACTACCACGTGTACTACCACTTCTTGATCAGCTTGCCACTTTGATCTTTGGAGTAACAAACAAACGCAACAGAAAAAATGGTGCCAAAACCCACAGTCCTGTGTTAAGGACGGAACAGGACGGTACAGGAAAGAAGATGAGATGTGAAGCATAAACACGGCTGAGTGGGCATGAGGGTCACACATACATAAAGGACATGAGATGAGGAGTCAAAGTGTATATACGCAAGGGGTAGAAGAGGCCAGGAAGAATTTTTGTAAATCCTAAACTCTGCAAAAGGACATGAGCATAAAAGTAAATAAAAAAGCCTTGCCTCCAAAATGGGGTGAAGAGCAAAACAGAATGTAGAGGAAATTTTCCACTGCCTGATTGCCACTGTATATGTTTACAGAGCTTCCACCTGTCATTCCCATGCATTTCTTCCTGTTTCAAGTAACAAACCCCACTGCATGGTAAAAGAGGAAATGTTATAGGATATCAGTGTGGAAAAAAGATGCCACCCATCAGGAGCTCCAGGCTTTACACAGCCTCTTAATGCTGAATTTGCATCATAATGTGCATCAGTATGTTCTGGGTCAGGATCAATACCCTGAAAGAAATTACCTGCAGAGCACTGCATGTATCCCTGCTAACTGGGCTGGCTTTTAACCATTTGAGAGCTGAAAATGAGTTTAAAACTTAGCAGAGTTTATCCTATAAATATCTGTCTAAGGTCATTATTCACAAAGGAGATTACTGGAGTATTCACAAATGGGTGCCTAGTAGTGTACCATTGGCTGGTAATTAAAAAAAAAAAGGCACATGGAAAATAGTGTAGTTTCACAATTAGGATCCAGGACGACTGTGTTCAATTCCCAAATTAGCCAGTGACTTGTAGTATGGTTTTAGGAAAATCATTCATTTTGCTCAGTGCCTCAGTTTCCCTATCTATAAAATGGAAATAATACCTCAGATACAAGGGAAAATATTAGTTTTGCATTAAGTAACAGTTCAATCATCTCATTTTTAATTTCATTTTAAATGTATTATAGCATATCTATAGGGCAGGGTAGGACTCCCAGTTCCCACTCATCTGAGGTGCTGAGCTCCCATCAAAGTATGCTCAGCACATGACAGGCCTGGACCCTCATCTTCGTAAATTTTCAGATCAATGCACAAGGACTTAATCACACAACTTCCAAACTCAGGTTTTACAATGTACATTTCATATGTGACTAGGCAATAAAGGGTGACAACCAATCAGAAGGAAAAGGACTGAATGTGGAGGGATAAGGTTTGTATCGACACAATTGTACAGTCTGTATAGGCACATGAACATCTTAGTGCTTCCTTTCCTTATAGTAGGAAAGACAAGGGTGTAAAATAGAGAATACTGTTAACTCACCCCTTACAGACATGGAACAATTGCAAGTAGGGACTGAATGGGTTCAGTAAGGTAAATATTATTTCCCTGTCGTTTAAATGTCTTTTTGAACAATTTTGAGAGCATGAATCAGCCTGTTTAGAAACTTGTGAGAAACTGAAGAGAATTATTCAAAACTGACTGCTAATTAAACTGCTGTCTTTAAACTGCTAAACTGCTTGGTCACAGTTTAGTTACACATGTCAAACAGTTTGATTTCTTCCTACAAGGGGGGGAATAATCAAAATATTTGAAACTGTTTTTTTTTAAAAGGATATTATTTCAACTTGAGTGTATCAGCCATCTTCACTGGTCAAAATCGCACAAAAGGAAGGGAAAAAAATATTTGACTGGTGTCTTGCCCATCATTGTTAGACAGAACGGAGGGAAGACCTCTAAAACTCTTTTATTAAGCAGAGCATGCACAGATAACGTGTTTGCCTGTCCTCTTCATTCATCCTCATATTATCTTATCCTTCCCTTCAGTACATGGCTTCTTAAGCTGAAGGACATGATATGTATTTAACATCCTCACAGTCTTTCACTGGTAGATACAGTGTACCTGCTGCAGTCTTTCCACAGACTGCTCCTTCATCTGTATGCACTGTAGCCATCGCTCCCTCTGCAGACTAGATCAATCACAGTTTTAGAGAGATTATATTGCTGTCAATATCCGTTCAGCCTTTTCTTAGTACTAGTCTAGCATAAGAGCTAACTGTAAATTGAAATCTAGACGAGCTTTATATTTCATTTCATCTATTAAATTTTCCAAAAGGGAAACCTGGGACTGCTTGATTCAGATGGACCATTATTCAATTATTTGAAGCATTCCATATTTCATGTACTCAAGTTATAGTTATTAATAACAACAAAGGTTCTTAATTATGTGTCCTTGCCTTAAGATAAATGCTATGATCCACCAAAGACTGCATGCTGTTATGAAATCTTATTCAGGTCACTTTGGTGTTAGAGGAGGGCACTGGGAATCAGGATTCCTGAGTTCTGGTCCTAGCCATGCCAATGGCTTATTCTGTGACCTTAAACAAGTGACGATCTTTCTCAGTACCTTAATTTTCTCAGCTGTAAAAGTGCTCTAAAATGCTTCCTTATTGTACGTCTTAATGAATGTTTTGCAAAGTGCTTTGAGATCCATGAATGGATAGAGCTCTTTTAGTACAAAATATAGATGTTGATAGAAGTTTCATGTTTGAAGGATATCTTGCTAATATCAGTATTACTATTCTTTTAGGAAGCACTGTGTGTTAGAAAGTAGAGAACCTTTAAAAGAGTTAGTCACTGGATTTTTCCTTAATTGAAAAATCTAACCCAAGTCTCAAATCTTCTTCCCCTTATTCCATCATCTGGGATCAGGTCATCATGCAAGCACCCCACCACCACCTTCATTTGTCCAAGGCTGCACTAAGATCAATCTTCTCTGATGCAATCCATCCATCACTTTCTTGGGGTCTCTTTCCCACCACCCTCTCCTGCCATGCTAACTTCACCAGGTCCCCTTCATCCATCCTCTGTATATGTCCAAATCAGCAAAGTCACACTTCTTGGATTTTGTTGGCCACAATAAAGACTTTGACTTCCATCCTGATACTTTAATTTCTCACTCTGTCCCTTCATGTAACTCTTTTTATTGCACAAAGACATTCTCCTCAAACCCTTATAGGCATGAATCTGCCCAAGTCTCAGAAATAAAAAGTTGAATTTGGTGGCAGCTGATTACACAAACAGTTTGGCCCCTGTCCCCACCCCAACCCTCCTATAAAAGAGTTAACACACTGACTGGATGATTTTGAATGTTTTCAATAAAATCTGTCCAGCCCTGGTTTGGGATTAGTAGACAAGGTAGCATTTGGTTTGCAGATGCTCACTCTGCATGTAACCTATGGCTTTGTTGCAGCTTTCAGTTTCCTGCAGTGTTCTTCATTCCCTAATCTGTTCAAAAATAGAGCAAAATGGCAAAACGATTTGAAAAATGGGGAAAACAATAAAATGCTAAGAAAAATCTTTAAATGGCCTGTTCCTGGCTGCAGCTTTTGCTTCAGTATGTAGGCCTTACTCACTTACTTACTACATATTTCAGTACCCAGAAAGAAAATGGAGCAAATAATTACCCAATTACACCTAGAAGATAATAAGGTGATAAGGAACAGTCAGTGTGGATTGTCATGTGGTAGATGTGGTATATCTTAATAAGGCTTTTGATACTGTCTCACATGACCTTCTCAGAAACAAACTAGGGAAATACAACCTAGGTGGAGCTACTATAAGGTGGGTGTATAAGTGGTTGAAAAAACGTTCTCAGAGAGTAGTTATCAGTGGTTCACAGTCAAGCTGGAAGGGCATATCAAGTGGGGTTCCTCAGGACTCAGTTCTGTTCAATATCTTTTTCAATGATGTAGATAATGTCATAGAGAGCACACTTATAAAGTTTGTGGATGATACGAAGCTGGAAAGGGTTGTAAGTGCTTGGAGGATAGGATTAAAATTCAAAATCATCTGGACAAACTAGAGAAATGGTTGGAAGTAAATAGGACGAAATTCAGTAAGGACAAATGCAAAGTACTCCACTTAGGAAGAAACAATCAGTTGCACACATACAAAATGGGAAGTGATGGCCTAGGAAGAAGTACCGCAGAAAGGGATCTGGGGGTCATAGTGGATCACAAGTTAAATATGAATCAACAGTGTAACACTGTTGCAAAAAAAGCAAACATCATTCTGGATGTATTAGCAGGAGTGTTGTATGCAAGACACAAGAAGTAATTCTTCCCCTCTACTCCACACTGATTAGGCCTCAACTGGTGTATTTGGTCTAGTTCTGGGTGCCACATTTCAGGAAAGATGTGGACAAATTGGAGAAAGTCCAAAAAAGAACAACAAAAATGATTAAAAGTCTAGAAAACATGACCTATGAGGGAAGATTGAAAACATATTAAAGAGCAGGTTGGACAAACACCTATCAGGAATGATCTTAGATAATCCTTAGTCCTGCCTTGAGTGTGGGGCACTGGACTAGAAAACCTCTTAAGGTCCCTTTCAGTCCTATGATTCTATGAGCAAAGCTATTGTTTTCAATGGGGCTATTTGGTGTGCAAGGATTAGTGATATTAGTAAGGGTTGCAGGAGCTGGCTCTAGGTTCTATACATCTCATGCTCTGGATGGCAAATGCAAGGAGTGGAAACATTCTGAGAAGAGGGCTAAATTCTATGTTTACTTATATTCTCTGGGTTGGGAAATGAATGTAAGGCTACAAACTACACACAATCCATAGAAAGTCTGCCTGTAATATCTATGGAAAGGTTCACAGAAAGGTCAATGATGGAAAATGATTTTTACATGTTCATTTAAAAAATAGCATTATTATTTGTTTGGAACCTTGACACATAAATATACTTCAGGGCCAGAAGGGACCATTGTTATCATTTGTTCTGACCTCCTGCATAACATAGGCCATAAAATTCCTCAAAATAACTCCCAGAGCAGATCTTTTTGAAAAACATTCAGTCATGGTTTAAAAATTATCAGTGATGAAGAATCCACCATGACTCTTGATAAATTTTTTCAATGATTAGTTACCCTGATAGTTAAAAATGTACGCCTTGTTTTCAGTCTGACTTTATCTAGGGATTCAACATCACTCAGGGGAAAAATATGCTATATTTTGGCCCAATGCCATTTCTGTCTTTTGCTTTCTTTCCTTCCTCACTCTCCTTTCTGTTTCTCTCCTCTGACTCTGTGTCACTCCTTTTTTTTCCCCTCAGCGTATCCTTTCCTAAAGCAATTCCTAATTCCCACTTCATACCAAATTATTCATCAGTGGAAAAGTTCATGCTAACATGTAAAGTATCAACAATTAGTGTTTTTAGAATGAACATTTCATGTCCATTAATTGTGGATACATGGGAGTTCTCACCTCTGTATCACTGGTGTTAGATTGTCTGCAGAGTCAGGACAACAATGCATCAGTTCACAGTTGGACACTCTTCTTTGCAACTATGGGGGACACAAACATTTTAAAAGAAGATATAGTGTAAAATCCATCTGAATAAGCCCTCAAAGACATAGAAATACACCCATTGGGCCAGATATTTGACACCTGTGATGTATGCCGTCAATTGCTTTCCATTTGCTGGCTCTCTGTTTTTGCAGCAGTAGATAGAAAATTGAGAGCATTAATGAATGAGGAATGTATTGGAAAGAAGCAAGTGTAGGATCAAATTCTCCCTTCATTGAACTCAATGGCAAATCTAAATGGGAGAGAAGGATCCAGGTTTTCATAACAAACAAGAGGTTCTTAAAAATAAATACTGTTTCATTAGCTCTGTCCACATTTGATTAAAATATATATGCACAAAGCATAGATGTCACTCTGGCAGTGGCAGTGGCTATAGATTTCCAGAATTCTTGCCTGTTGCTCTGGAAAATTCACATTAGAAATCAAACATCCTCACTCTCTCTCTCTCTCACACACACACACACACACTTACTTATGATAGTGTAAGTAGGCAGTGTGGTCTAACAGAGCACTGGACTGGAACTCAAGAAATCCGTGTACTATTCCCAGCTCGGCTGCTGTCCTACAAGGTGACCTTGGGCAAATTACACCCCTACTCTGTTTCTCATTTTCCCAAGTTGTAAAAAGAGGATAATGATTTTGACCTGCTCTGTAAAGTGTTGTGAGATCTACTGATGAAAAGTGCTATACAAGAGCTAGGTATTGATGGGAAGTAATATTGTACGGACTTACTCGTGTGACTAGCTCCACTGATCTGTTATATATTCATATTTCTCTTCAGCAGTTCATATATATATAATATGAAATGTAAAGCATTATAAAATCAAACTAGTTGATGGGTGCAATGCAGAATAGACGTGACAGACATTTAAATTCTTTTATGCTACCAAGCTTTATTTAATGTCTATATTCCTATTGTAAAATTATATGCTTACTATTCATTTCTATTGTAATTCATTCTTCCAGTGTCGGTGATTCTCAAAAAATTAAATATATAAGTAAATAGTATCAAAGATTACATATCTTCTCAATTTGATTGCCAACACTTAGAGCCCTGTTACAGATTTATAGTACCATAGTTGAGGTCTGAAAGAGGAAAGTCTGCATGCTGATTAGGACTGAGTAGAGCAATGGGGTTAATTATCTAAATATGGATGAGCAAGTTTTGGATCCAGTTTAAAATTTCAAAGAAAAAATGTTCTGAGTAGCTTTTGTCCAGTGGACCAGTTGTACTGAGATAGCGACCTGAAATTCTGATTATCACAAAAGATCTCTAAGATGCAACCTACATAGAAATAGAGGTGTAACCAAAGGTATAAAGCTTATATTGTGAAATGATTAAAGGTAATACTGTTACTTTCAAGAATGAGCATATTCAGTGTAAATAAGTCATTTAAAAAAAATCAGTGCTAGTTATTGAGTTTATATTTATGCTTCAAATTTATGAAATTCTAGAAAACCTACAACCAATTATGGACCAGATTCTGCAACTGTCACTTATGATGATCAATCCTGACTCAGGTGCTTGACTTGTGCCATTGACTTCCTTGGGCTAGTCACACGAGTAAGTACTAGTCAGTGGGGAAACGATTACACAGACAGAAACATGCATGCGTGCATGCACACACCATCCCTGCAAACTAAGGAGACATTTGGGTCCAAATACCAATCTGAAGTCTGAATGACTGGAGTGAAAATGAAACATGGAAAATCTCAGATGCTGCTGGAGTTGGCTCACCACCACCTTTTCATTTACCTTCCCTAAAAGGCCTGATTGGTGATTTTTCTCACTTCTAAGACTATCCTTTTTAGATTGTTTTGTAAGTGAACCAGAGCCGTAGCCAGTGCTGTCATTCTATCTCCAGTTCTGCTTCTGGGGTAGTAGATACTATCATTCAAGATAGTAGCAGCCATTGATGTCAAAATATCAAACTTAATAATGGGTCCCCAAACACTTCCAATCCAGTTAGGTTCTTTCTTACTTAATACATTCATAAGTTAATAAGTTTTCTCTACTGAGATAATTACTGATGTTATTTCAAGTTTTCATATACAGTGATTTCTATAATTTCTAATATTATTTGTAAAAGGAGGCTTTCTAAATGTAACACAGATGTAGTACAGATCAGCCTATGGGATCCTGTGATTTTTTTTTCTCCTGCAGACAACCACAAGAATATAGGGCTGCATGACAGCTAGGACTTTTGGAGATCCACTACATATAGCATTATATACTTGGATAAAACTTGCTGATGATTAAATGGAATTTCTAAATGTGATTTTTCTGTATAGTTTCCCCTTTATTAGCAGTGAGCACAAATGCCACATTGTAACCAGTTCTTACACCTGGCTGTCAAAATGTGAAGAAGTGCAGATGCCTCCTTTATTTAAGAACATAAGAATGGCCATACTGGGTCAGACCAAAGATCCATCTAGCCCAGTATTCTGTCTTCCGACAGTGACCAATGCCAGGTGCTCCAGAGGGAATGAGCAGAACAGGTAATCATCAAGTGATCCATTCCCTATCGCTCATTCCCAGCTTCTGGCAAACAGAGACTTGGGATGCCACCCTAGCCCATCCTGGCTAATAGCCATTGATGGACTTATCCTCCATGAATTTATCTAGTTCTCTTTTTAACCCTGCTATAGTCTTGGCCTTACAACATCCTCTGGCAAGGAGTTCCACAGGTTGACTGTGCGTTGTATGAAAAAATACTTCCTTTTGTTTGTTTTGTTTTGTTTTGTTTTTTTAAACCTGCTGCCTACTAAATCATGGTCAATTGTTATGACATTTTATGGTCATAAATAACAGTATGTTAAGTTAAAAGTGAAGGTTTAAGTTACGGATAAAACCACAGAATATTGCATCTGGATTAATATAGCTGTATATATATGCAGGTCAGAACTCCTGTAAAGAGTTAGTAAGCAATCTAGTTAGATATGCATTAGATTCTGTTTTGTTTAAATGGCTGATAAAATAAGTCGTGCTGAATGAGATGTATATTGCTGTTTTTGTGTCTTTTTGTAACTTAAGGTTTTGCCTAGAGGGATTCTCTATGTTTTGAATCTGACTACTCTGTAAGGTATTTCCCTTCCTGATTTTACAGAAGTTTTTCTTTTCTTTTTTGTTTAATTAAAATTCTCTTTTAACAACCTGATTGCTGTTAGGATATAGATATTCAGGCCTGTCTGTAAAGGCCTGTACTCTAAGAATTTAGATGTATTCTTATCACTTAGCTAATTATAGAGGTATAAAAGAAAGAATCAAAATCACTGTCTGCCGGTGTAAGGTCCTTCTCTTATTGAGACAGTCTGAGGCCCTGTGCTTAGGCCAAGATCTCTGGCTAAGCAGCAGAGGCAGCCATAAACTGGGAAACCAATGGTCACGTCCTAACATTCCAAACTAGTCACATTGAAATAAGGTGCTATTGGGCTGTTAGGAATACAGTCCTGTGCTGATAATGCCTATCACCTCCAGAGAAAGGGAAATGCCTAGAAAATGTAAAAGGAAACTTAGTTTGATAGCATCCTGTCTGGCAAGAACTCACTTATCAATAGCTGGGATGTGAAATCCTCATTTCTGTGTTTGTTCTATCACTGTTAAAACTTCCCCGAGGTACAAACTTTTACCTTTTGTCCTCGAACCTTTATGCTGCCACCACCAAAGTGTCTAACAAAAATAACAGGGGAAGTGCCCACTTGGAAACGTCTCCCCCCTAAAATATCCCCCCAAGCACTACACCCCCTTTCCTGGGGAAGGCTTGATAAAAATCCTCACCAATTTGCAAAGGTGAACACAGACCCAAACCCTTGGATCTTAAGAACAATGAAAAAGCAATCAGGTTCTGCAGTGTAAAGCAGGCGGCATCCATACTGTGGTGCATAGTTACACATGTCAGTGAAAGGCTCTGCAGGGGGAGGTAGTGGGAAAAGGCCCCAGCAGTTTCCCTGCTACTTCCCCACTGCTGGAACCTCTCTCTGTTGCCAGAGCCTTTCCCCACCACAGTGAGCTCCAGGAGCCTTTTCCGCCTGCCAGAATCCTTCTCTATGGAAAGCTGCAGCAGTGGAGAGCTGCTGGAGTCTTTTCCCTCTGCATCCCTCTGTGGCAGGGAAAGATTACAAAAGTGGGGATGCAGTGGGACATTACACTGCTAAAAATAATAGTGTAGTCACGGGAGGCATTATTGGGTGTGAAGAGAGACCTGTGTGTGGTACATGTCCTAAGGGTTCAGATGTGTCTTTACTCTACTTTTCTAAGCAGTGCCTTACCACCTACACAGCCATTTATACCCATGCTAGGAGGAGCATGCAGTTTATGTACTCTACATGCCACCATAAGGAGTACACAGTGTAGACATATCGGGAAGAGGAGACTGCTAGATTGTGACTCATACATTTATTAAACAAATTTGTAGTGGACATCTTTTCCACTGGGAAACGGAGAGAGATCACCATTTTTATTTCATATATTGACATCAAGCAACCACTTAAGAGCTCGATATGAACAACTTTTGACATTAGATTGCAGCTGATAGGATATAGAAATTCAGGCCTGTCTGCAAAGGCCTGTACTTTAAGAATTTAGGTGTATTCTTATCACTTGGCTAGTTAGAGGTATAATAGAAAGAATCAAAATAATTGTCTGCCAGTATAAGATCCTTCTCTTACTGTGACAGTCTGAGGCCCTGTTCTTAGGCTAAGGCCTTTGGCTAAGCCATAAGCTGGGAAGTGACCGGTCACATCCTCACATTCCAACCTAGTCACATTGAAAGAAGGTGCTATTGGGCTGTTAGGAATACAATCCTGTCCTGATAGTGCCTATCACCTCCAGAGAAAGGGAAGTCCCTAGAAGATGTAAAAGGAAATTGAGGTTGATAGTTTTCTGTCTGGTAAGAACTCACTTATCAATAGACACAGCTGGGAAACTCTTATGTCTTTATAGATGTAGTTGTGAAATCCTCACTTCTGTATTGTTTTGTCATTACAGTTCCCACTTTGCTATTGTTTATTGGCATGGTCTCTGCCTGGTTCTGTGATTGTTTCTGTCTGCTGTATAATTAATTTTGCTGGGTGTAAACTAATTAAGGTAGTGGGATATAATTGGTTAGCTAATCATGTTACAATATGTTAGGATTGGTTAGTTAAATTTCAGTAGAATGGTTGGTTAAGGTATAGCTAAGAATATTACTATATAAATTGGGGCAAACAGGAAGTAAGTTGGGATTCGAAAATAAGGAAAAAGGAACTTAGATTTAAGCTTGCTGGAAGATCACCCCAATAAACATCGAATTGTTTGCACCTTCGGACTTCGGGTATTGTTGCTCTCTGTTCATGCGAGAAGGACCAGGGAAGTGGGAGAGTGAAGGAATAAGCTCTCTAACAGCAGCCATTTATCATAGGCAAAATCAAATTACAGAGAGGGAAACAGAGCAACATTCTGGCTTTCACAATATTTTGTAGTGCACAATAGATAAATAAATACTGCTTGAAGTTTGTGTCAAATTTACTGAAAAAATCAGAAATGTCAGTTCATAGCTCCCTGGTTAAACATCTTAGCTTGAAAACGTCTAGAACTGAAAAGTCAAGTGCACTGACTTAAAAACAAAAACAAAAAAAACCTCATTTAATGCATTCCATCCTACTCCTGTGATCAGAATCTCTTTGTAATGCAGAGTGAAAGAAGATGTATTTAATGAATTCTAGTCCGAGATGTACTGAATGATCCAATTCTTTTTGAAGTATGATGGTTAAGCACTCTCTAAAAATCATATTTAAAAAATAAGAATTCCAATCATTTTCACTTAGACCTGGGTTTGAGGATACAGAGGCGGAGACTGCCTCTGCTTTTCTGTATTCTCCTTTAGGGATAATCTACCACTTTGCAGATTCTCTTTTCTCGAGCACTTGGTTCCAGAGTTCTCTCAGTCAGGGACTTGCAGCATCTTTTATCAGCCCTGAAACCAAGTCTCCCTGATAAATTTGGGCCAGGCTTGTTCAGAGAAGGACAAAAACTTCTGATACCCATTGTTTGCTTTTATTTGTGAAGATGATTAATAAGAGAGCGAATCCTGCTCACTTTACTCATGCAAGTGGTCTTACATAAACCAATCAATGTATGTGCAAGAGTAAAGTGAGATTTGGCTCTAGCCTTTTTTTGCTTTTTAGACCTTTAAACAACTACAGTGTTTCCTAAAGTAATTAGCTTCTATGCGAATGTGTGGACGCCTGAGAACTGAACAAATCATCAGATGCAAATACTGGACTGAAAAAGTGCAACTACGTAAATAATACTTTATGCAATATGATAAATCACTGCATAGTGGAGTTCTGATCACAGTTCGGATTAAAAGAATCCCATGGTTCTTTCTGATTGTCATGATCGCATTAAACCAGTTCTTATACCACTGACTAACAGGGGCTCCGTAACTAAAAAGTTTTGATTTTTTTTTTCACTTCAAAATAACGTTTTTTTGTTTGAAATGTAACTTAATTTATACTAAAAATGTTAACAAAGAAAAGGTCAAAATTGAAACAAAATGTTTCCTTTCATGTGAACCATTTATTTATTTATTTGGTTTGTCAGTTTTTGAAAATTTTTCAAGATTCCAACTTTTTGTCCTGATTTGAGGGGTGAGAGGAATTCTCAAGCTCTCAAAAGCTCTCACAGGATATGAAAACCGTTTCCTATCCAGCCGTATATGTCTCTGTCACTCTTATTCATGCTGAGTAGACCTTAGAAAATCCATCAAAACCAGTGGAACTATTTATGTAACTCCTCATCATTTAAAAGGTACAACAAATCTGACCTGAACTTTAAAAAAATGACAGAATAGTACTATTCATTTCTAGAAAAGTAAATCAGAACCCTGAGCAAGTATTGTGTGTGCCAATAGAATGATATAATCTGCAGAAAAGAGTACTTTAATTTCCTAATAAAATGCAAATTCTCCTATTGCCTGACTAGTTTAATCAGAAGATAATTTTCAAAATTATGTCTGATCTTTATTCAGTTCACCCTTTCTAGTGGAAAGATCAGTTAGAGGTACAGTCCTTGGACCCGCTTCTGGTTTCAGTGGGAATTAGATGCCTAGATTCTTTTGTAAATCTCTCTAGGCAGGTATCTGCATTTTTAGGCACCTAATTACCATTGCAAACCTGGTCCCAGATCCTTATTCTGTTGCTCATTTGAGTGAAATCCTAACCCCGTTAAAGTAAAAGGCAAAAATCTTATTGACTTTAGTGGGGCCAGGATTTCACCCATGGAATAGTACCATTGACTTCAGTGATGCTTTGTGTGGAGTAAGGTATTACTCAATGGGAGTAAGGGTATGTCTACACTGCACACTAAGCTCAGGTCTGTGGGACCAGGGCTTGTGGACTTGATGTTTCCAAGCCCGTGCTTGAGCATTGTAAGGGATATATGGGACAGACGTGCCTTGAATGATTAATAACTAATTATTCCTTCTGGCCCTCAGAAATTAAAAAAGATATCCACTTCTGTTTATCCCAAAAAAGGATCATATGAAGACAATAAGAAAATGGCTCACATGATGTGAGATGAAATAGTTGAGAATTGTTGATCATAAATGTAATAAGAAATCTTGGTAATTTGCATTGTTCTTTGACATGACTACTGAGCCTCTACTCTAGTCTGTGATAATTGCTTGCAGAACTATATTGTGTGTGTAGTACACACAGCTTGTTGTCTACATTTGAGTGGTGAAAGGTTGATTATATATTAATGTAGTTCCGGGTGAATTAAGAAATTGTTGGTTGGTTAAGAATAAGCAAATGGCCTCATTTGAGAAATACTATTTAAGTTAAAAGTTGACCTGAAAAGAACACAGCATTAATCTATTAAGCTAAGGCTCCCTGGACTCAATAAAAGGTTTATCCTATTGGATTCTAGTATACTGGCAAACCTGAAATGGAAGTTATCAGCAAGATGTAAAACAATCTGACTTCCATTTATCTAACTGACCCACATATTGGCTGTGAGTGCTGAACCTAACCTTTGTCGCCAAAACATCCTATTGGCATTTACAGCCATATGCAGAAAGCAGTAATTTACAATAAATCTATACTCAAAACAGATTCTTCTCTGCATAGTTTAGTTAATGCTGATGATGAAATACAAGGCTTTAAAGCCTAGCATTAATAGTTTAACTACTACATAACTTGCTCTGAACAATAAAAAGCAATTAAACAAATATGCAAAATCAAGAAACAGTGGTATGAAAGCAAAATAAAACAGAAAATAGCCCAAACTATAAAAAACTAAAAATACTAGAACATTCTCATTTCTTCCATTACTTTTTTGGCCTATACGAATATGATTTTGTATGTTGCCCGACACATGGCACCTCCAACAACACAACTGTCCTTAATACCATACAGGTGTATTAGCTCAACACAGACACAAAGGAAAGAGTGTCACCTTCTGAATTATCAACACTAAAGATGAGGCAGAATCTTGCCTAGGTTGTGAGGGTTTTGGTAAAGGGTTTGGGGAGCTGAATTGCCACTGTTGTGGAGATATGGGATGGGAGCACAAGCTGATGTGTTATGATTCCATTCCCTTTGCTGCCTATGAATTAAATATGTATGTGCATTTTTTAACAATCACGATGGCTTTAATGAAACATTTATGGACTTTATCACGAATCCGCTGCAACAGTTCTGTAACATTACTCATATACAGCAGAATTTTCACAAGTGCTCCTAACTCTGCTCCCTTAGAATTCCCATTAACTTTAGTAAGAGCAGAGTTAGGACAATACACAAATAAACCCATAAAGCCTATTGACAATTTTAATTAGGTTACTTATGCAGCCCTACATTTGTTTCACACAATTAATGAGGGTTTTTGTTTTGTTAAATAAAAACTTGAGCTATGTTTAATAGTAGAGCTGGTTGGAAGCAGAATTTCCATCTTGCAAGAAATTCTGACATTTCAAAATTTATTTTCTGAATAAAATGGAATGAAAATTTGAAATATTTTTCGTAGAATAGAAATTCTGAAGTTTTGATTAGAAACATCAAAAGGTTTTGTGATAAAGGCTAATCAATATATAAAATAAAATAGTTAAAACAAAATGATAAAGTCAACACAAAATATTTTAACATTATTGAATTGCAATGAGACAGTCAAAGTGAGTCATTTCAACACTTTTCCATAGAAAATTTCATCAAAATCTAAATGTTCCTGCAAAACATTTCAATTTAGATTAAACTTCATATTTTACAGAAAACGGTTCCATTAAAAGGTTTGACCAGCATTATTTAATACAGAAATAATCTTCTCTGTCTCTCTTTTTAAAGACAGTGATTTATTCAGTAAATGGAGGGTGACAATTTAATTACTGAGGTACTTGAACTAAAAGTTACATTACATGTTTCATTTCAGATTAGTTTTAGCTTTTTAGAATTGCAGCTTCCAAGGTTATTAATGTTTATGAATCCTGTTACATACTGTAAAGACACTGCACTTCAAACACAAATGTTGATTTCTCAAGTCTCACTTAACACATCTAACATATGGGGTTTGAAGTATGTTGGCAGAATCCTGTGCCATGTTTCAGAACAGGTTAGTTTGAAAAGAGTAGGCACTTTGGAAGTCGTGATGTGGTCTGCCTCGGAGCCTTCAATAGAGGTGGAAATGTGAAAGATTCTAGGTCTAATCCAAAGCACTTTGAAGCCAGTGAAAAGACTCCCAGTGACTTCACTGGACTTTAGTTCAGGCTATGTAACTATCTAGAATGGAATCTTTCCATCCATTACAAGGGCCAGTGCACCAAGCTGATAAAGCAGTGAATGAGCTTCAGCAACCAGCTCTTTCCAAGAAAGGCTTCAGCGTATGAATAATTCCAACTACACTTGAGCAAACATTGTTGTCCAAATGTTGTTTTTCCACTGAAAAAAAAATAGATTCACGTTGACCAAAACATTTCACAAATTCATGTTGATTTTGGAAAATTGTTTCAATCAAAAGAAAAGCAATAAAACGTTTTGGAAATGTCAAAATGGACCATTTCTACATTAATGAAACATCTTGATTGGGTTTTTTGGGGCTAGCTTCACCAAAACCACGAAAAGAGGACATGGTGGTGGTGGAACCCTTGCTTGGCCCAACATTAAAGAGAGCATGAAGACTGCACATAATCACCACTGGTCTCACCCTCTTTAAGTGTGTCAGAAGAGATGATGATCTGTTCCATAATGGATAGTAACACTGAGCAAACTTTTTGACTTTAACTGCAGCAATAAATCCTACAGGTAAATACAAACTTCACCTGTGAACCCGCAGTGGTTCAGTAGTTACTTTGTGCCCACAACTATCTGGAGAGTGACTTGTTTTGCTCTGTCTGGATACTGAAAACCTGCTCTGCCCAGGTTGGAATGGTTATGAGCAGGACATAGCAATCCAGTGTGCTTGCATTTAGTCTAAGAAGGGTATTAGATTGCAACTGCATTTGCAGTGGGATCCTGATGTGTGTCAGTTTGAGGAGGAAGCAAAGGTGGTAAGCTACAGATATGCAAGCATGAGCTGAGTCATTCCGTACATTTCCTCTCCTCTGGATTTTACCTGTAATGCCGAGAGGGGGGTCCTGATGCATGGGCAACTCAGGGCCTCCATATCATCTGCCCAGGCTTGTGTCCTGGAGAGATACTCCAGCTTCGCCTTGAGTGTTGACACAACACGGGAGGCAGCAATCACCAGTTCTAAGATCTTACTCGATTGGTGTATAGTTCAGCACCAGGGGCTGTCTCCAGCAGAGAGAGAGATCATTGTATCTCATTGGACAACCACCGCCCACCATAAACTGGGCAGCCACCAGACAATAGGGTGTTGTCCCACCACAGTGTGCCTGCTTCAATAGGCGCTTGGAGCTTAGAGTTTTAATACTTGACAGGTGGACTGTAACCAATGCACTAGGCAAATGTAGTAAAAGAAAGAAAACATCCTTAAAGATGCGGTACTGGAATGTTCGCATCATGACAACTGGGTTATCTGAGGACCTTCAGTAAATCAACACTACACCTAAAACCACTGTGATCAATGACAAACTGAAACAACTAAATATGGATATCGCATCCCTCCAAGAAACATGACTAGCATCAAGTGGATCTCTCAGGGGAAAAGACTACACATTTTTCTGGCAGGGGAAAAGTGCTGAAGAAATGCAAGAGCACGGAGTGGGATTAGACGTCAAGAACTCATTTCTGGGAATGACTGAGCCATCTACAAATGGATCAGAGAGAATTTTGGCACTATGCTTGTTCTATGCTTGGCACTGTGCTGAGGGCCCAGTCAACCTTTTGAGTGTGTATGCCCCAACGCTCTCCTTGTCTTCTGACATCAAGGACCAATTCTACAACCAGTTGAACAGCACCATCAGCAGGATTCCAAAATATGAATATGTTTTCCTGGTAGGGGATTTCAGTGCAAGGGTGGGAGCTGTTCATGAAGCATAGACAAACTGTCTTGGTCAACACAGAACTGGCAAGATGAATGGAAACTGTCAGAGGCAGGAACAAAATTCTAGCAACTATGACCTCTGTGTAACAAACTCAGTCTTCCAGACAAAGCCACAACAAAAGTGTCTTGGAAACATCCCAGATCTGGCCACTGGTACCAACTGGATCTTATCATCACAAGGCATACCAACCTTAACAGCATCCTCATTACTTGCAGTTATCAAATTGCTAATTGTGACACAGACCAGTCTCTGGTACAAGCTTTCTGATCCTGAGGGCTACCACTGGCTTCGATGCCAGGTACAGCTAAGGGACATCACTGACAGAGAGTCCTTAATGCACTGACATGCGCTGACAGATCCCGTCCCAGCCCCTTACACACACACACCCACCCCTATATCAAGCAGGCCAGAGGCGTAGGGGTACAGATTGTGTCAGCATGGAGTTCCCTTACACCAAGGGGATTCCTCATTGGCAATTTCTGGACTGATGACAGCTCCCTTGTGTCCCCTGAGTGGTGGAAAGAGGGCATAACCAGGTTTGAGAACCTGGCCCATTAATGATGGTCCTGAACTTGAAGGCCTTCTATGAAATAGTTGCAGTCCATGAATGTTTGATACTTCTGAGACATCTTTATCCGGTAGACTGGATAAAGGTTTCCCCTTTGTTCTATTTCTCTATTTCTTTGTTCCCCTTGGTCAGGTTTCCCCTTGTTCTATTTCTCATTTCCCCCTGTCTCAGTTGCTTCCCTTTGGTTTTCCTGCCCTTTAGCTTTCTTCCTATGCTCTGACCTATAGAATTCAGTCACAAAAACAACGACCACCATTGGAACTATGAGACCATCTGGGCCAGATTTTCAAAGGTATTTATGTACCTAAAAATCCCATGTGATGCCTATTGCCATCTTTAGGCACTCTAAATACCTTTAAAAATCTGGCCCTCTGTCCTTTTTTGGCTGCCTCAGCAAGGAGGCCAATGAATGGACAGTAATAGAAACCATCTTCACTTTCATCCATGTAAGTAGTCCCTCAAATTCAGGGCTGAGGTATTTTGGGGGAACAATGTTGGAGAGCTTACACAGATGCTGTCTCTGTTCTGTGCACTAACAGTGAGCTTCAGCTTCCAGTACTGTCAACCTAGCCACTTTCACAAGAAACAAATTCCCATTTAAGAAAATGTATCCTTTATATGAAAGCGATTTCTCTCTTCCTTGATTAGAATTGTTACCTGATTAGCTGTAACCTCGTAATAGAAGGATACTAATTGAATAGGAGCACTATTTACTTATTATTTCAAATATTCAAAGGCTGACTTTAAATAATAAACTCCTCTAGCACAAGACAGGACAAAATTAGTGTGGAGGATTTTTATAAGGCAACATATTGGTTTAGTCAAATTGGTAAAGCAAAGCATAGCTTTAATGTGAAATCAATCATTGATGTTCCTGCCATGCTTAGTGAAGAATGAAACTGAATGCAGGTTAAGTTGAACAAGTGGAACTTTATTCAGCTCTGTGCACTGCTCTGTCTATGTGGCTGACTTGCTTCCAGATGAAGGCCAAACTCACCACATTCCCTATTCTCATGGGGTCTCATCAATAACGGACCCTCCAAGGGCTGTGAGCCCTCTGACTCCAGTTCCACTGATCATAAAACGATAGTGTTATTGATAGGTAAGCTTTACCAGGCTGTGTACCCTTGCCCTGCTTACTATCTTAGCTCTAAATAAGTAATGCTGAAATGTGGCAATACATGAGGAGTCAGCAGTGGGGAAAGTTAAGAGTCTCTTTACTGAAGTTTGTTATAGACATGAGCAAACATTTGCTAGAGAGTTGTGGAAGGCAATTATGTGATCCAGTCCTGTGAGACTTCTGTAAGCTGGGAAACAGGAAAGGAACAGCAAGGTCTAGCCAAATATTCTTGGAAATTTTGTATAGCACTTTCATAATACAAATAATAAGGAAGCAGCCTAGTAAGGAGGCTATCCTGTACCTTGTTATAGTGAACGCTGAGGAAATTGTAAGGAACATATGATAGAAATATCATTATGTGTCTAGTAGGTGCTGAATTAGTTTGAAAACCCTGCTCTGGCTGCTTGAACTGGAGTGCAATTATTTCTCTTCCTATCCCATACGCTGAATATACCGGGGGTCGGGACTATCTCTGCTATTCTACCTCTCCCTTAGTCTCTTAGGGTATGTCTACACTTGCCTGTGTCAGATGACTCAGACTTGGAGGGCTAAGGCTGTGGGATATAAAATGCAGTGTGGATATTTGGGCTTGGGCTGGACCCAGGCTTTGAGATGCCACTAGCATCAGGCACCTGAACACTTGGAAAATTCCACTGTGCACCCATCTGCATTTTAGGTTCCTAATACTTTAAAATCTCACCCTTAGTTACTGACTGCTCCTAGTGTGCGCAGGGAAAAGAGTTGCAGTCAGATACTGTACCCTTCCTAGGCATCTTAGTAGATTTCAAATGTGAGGGGTAGCTCTCCGCTATGCTATTTCTTCTTAACCTCCTTGGTGCTGAGAGCCTGACTTTCTGCTATGCTAACCCTCCCTGGCCTCCCTTTTATGAGTATTTCTCCAAAATGAATAGTTAATGCTCATTTCTGCTGCTCATAGATTTTTCCAGACAGCCGTCTTGTACCAATGACATGGTTCCTGTTAGATTCACTGCTGCCTGTGGTGTTTTAAGCAATGTAAATGGCTTTAGAACTACATTAACATGCATCTTCACCTCTCTAAAGACTGCTGTCTTCAGAGACAGGCAGCTGTCTTGTGTTCAGTGCAGGCTGATGTATAGAACACACACACACACACACACACACACACTGTCTGTACTCTTTCATAGAGATTTTATTGTTTTCCTATTTCCTTTAATTTAAAGTAAAGGTAATCCTGATTGAAAGTACTGTTATGAACTTTGTGTATGGAAGAAGATAAGGCTACTGTGAGGGGTGGACTAGGCCTAGAGGTCCCCTGCTGGAGGCCTCAGGGTCTTGCCACACCCATCCCAGGAAAGGAACAGTGGAACTAAGTCCACCAAGCAGCCTAGAGAGACTGCGAAGAGCTAGCCAATCAGAAAGGCTGCAGGGAGCAACCAATCAGGGCCCAGGAGGGCCATATAAAAGTCGCTGCAGAGCCAGCGACAGTTCCTTGGTGGAGCCAGAGGAGTGCAGATGGTATGCTTGGGTAGCCAAAGGGAACTGCAGCACCGCAGACAGCTAAGTGCTGGCAGGGACCAGGGGAGAGAGGAAGAGCTCCTGACTGTCTTCTAGGCCTGAACATAAAAGAGCCCTGAGATAAGGGTGAAGTTTTGATAAACGCTGGGGCCCCGAGGAACTGGCCCAGGGAACTGAAAGCAGTTTCATTAAAGGGACATGGCGGCAAGTGGCTGCTATTCTTAGGGTCACTGGCCTGGGACTCGGAGTAGTGGGCGAGCCTGGGTCCCTGCTACAGGCCACTGAGGAAGCGGCCTACAATTGGATGGCAATAAGCCCCCAGAAGGGGATCTGAACTACTTAGTGGCCCAGCTGGATAGCAAAGCCATTGTCTCCAGGGAGGAAGCCCCAGGGGGTGTGGCCCAGTACAAGGGCCAGGAATGTTTAAAGACTGCAGACACACCCCAGGAGAAGGGGCATCTGTGAGAGGTGAGTGCCATGCTGTTACAGCTCTGAACAGGAACTGTGAAACTGACCAAAGTGTTCTCAATTACACTCCACTGGGGCTTGGGAGAGCTGGGAACAGCTGGGGAAGTTCTAAAGGATCAAGCTCTAAATTCAGAAAGACAACATTGCATTGGCTTTCATTTGTTTCCCATTTCGAAGTTTCCTTTACAAACACTAAGGTTAAAAGCTTTTGTTTTTATAAACAAAATCTTCTTTGTTATACCTGGGTTACTTAAATTCTGTTGCTAAAAAATAGTTACTAAATCATTGACCTTAAATTTCAGAGTCCCTCATTCCATACTCTTAATAAAAGAAAATCAGTACAAAACTTCTGGAAGATTTTTAAAAACTCATCAGATCATAAAGGAACTTTATGTTAAAACCACGGTGATCACTAAAGCATCTATTAGGCATTAACTGATCCATTGCTAATTAGTAAAACACATTTTCTTCAAATCTTTGGGTGTTGCTGTTAAGACCTTAATGGACATTTGTTAGCGATTATCTGCCTTTGCATTGTACTATTACTTTTTTTGTTTTGTTTTGTAATTGTGTGTTTTATGATGAATAATTAAACAGGAACACTGTGAAGCAAATATTAGGAGCATTTTTAATAAGCAGAGCTGTGATGTTAATGTTCAGTACAGCTGCATGGTTTGAGTGTTGCTGGTATGTTTCATGAGACAGTTCAGTAATGGTTGACTTACTGTGACCCAAATTCTCTGAGTGTGAGCTGGAGAAAACCAGTAAAAGGAGGCAGTTGATTTAAAGGAGAACTTCTGCAAAACTATCTTTCATAGAAATGATAGAAGATGTGAAAGACTCAGAAAACATGCAAACTGGTACATCTCTACAAATCAACAAGTTTCTCTTTTGGTGTATATAGTTGGCTGAAGACTTCTTTCTACAGCTAAGTTTCATGAGGTTTTAGTAGGTTATATGGCTAAATCTGTATTAGCAAATATCAGTATTGCCCTAAGTATTCAAAATCATGAGTCAGACCCCATTCATTAATTTGACTTTAAAATAATTGTCATTTTATTTGCCTTCTAGTTTTTGAGACTTTAAAGAATGCACCTTGGTCATGTTTTCAAGCATTCCTCTCCAAGCAGGAGGGCTGGCAGTTTATTTTTTTTTTAAATGAAATCTGAGATTTTCATATAATAACATGATTCCAGGAATTAGACCTTTAAGACAAACATGAGAGTTGGCAATACTGTACTTCAAATATAATTGCCAAAATACTTTGTTATTCTAAGGAACGAGCATACAGCATATTTGTTAATTTCAATGTTTCACATGAATACTTCATTGCAGTTTTTTGAAAATAATAATTTGCTGAGTGATTATGTAAATAGAAGGCAGAAAATAACAATCCTCTTTGAAAATGTATATATTAACAAGTAGAAGAAAGGGGGAAGTTAATACTAATTAATACAAATCAGAAGCTAGGAATTGTAGAAATTTGTGAAGGGAAGCCAAATGACATAAGGCTAGCAGAGTTAAGGACATAAGAAGGATTTTTTAAAATATATTAGGAACTAAAAGAATCCTGACAGTGGTATTGGATTATTACTAGATAGAAATGGTAGAATTATCACTAATAATGCATAAAAGGCAGAAGTATTCATTAAATATTTCTGTTCTGCTTTTTGGGGGGAAAAGAGATGCAGTCTCATCATATGTTGATGATATTACTCTTTCCATTCCACTAATATTTCTGGAAGATATTAAACAAAAACTACTGAAGTTTTTAAATTAGTAGGTCCAGATAACTTACATCCAAGAGTTTTTAAAGGTCTGGCTGAGGAGTCTGCTGGACCATTAATGTTGGTTCTCAATTAGTCTTGGCACGGGATCAGGGCAATGAAGTGAACTCTAGGCCACCCAGAGGTTACATCAGCAGCCTGCTACTTGAGCCTGGCAGTGGCAAAGCAGCTGCTCAATGTTTACAATACCGGCAGCTGTGCTTGCTCTGCTCCTGTTTCTAGTCCTTGTTCCAGCCCTGCTCCATCCTGCCTTGTTCTCACTCCAGCCTGGACTCTTTCCTGCTCCAGTCCAGTCCTTGCCTCCCCGCAATGGGTCTCTTAAAGTGATATCTCCCTATTAGGCACATGGGTTACACTGGCTCCCCTGCCCAACCAGGAAGCACAACCATTAGGAAAAGTGTCAATGGGCCCCACTGACCTTGCCGGTTTGCCTAGCGACTAGGCTGACAGTCAGTACCAGAAAATAGTATTGGTGCTTCTTGCTGTGTGTTGATTCTCACAGTTTTCGTTTTCTTGGTGTTGATTTTTAGTCCTACTAATTGTGCATAAGCTGGGAGACCATTTGTTTTGGTTTGCATTTCTCCATGGCTGTGGGATAGCATGTCCATATCATCTGCAAAGTCAAGGACCTCTAACTTCTGTGTAAACGTCCATTATGTGCCCCTTACATGTTCTGTGGTCTTTCTTGTGACCCAGTCCACTACCAGTAAAAAGATCAGGAGTGATGTGTAAGACATCATTGTCTGACACCCATAGTAACTTCAAATGGCTTAGTCAGTTTGCCATTATGTATTACTTGGCATATCATATTTCCATAAAAGCTCTGAATGATGTTAACAAATTTCTGAGGGCAAAGCAACTTCCATAAAACTGTTCTATCCAGGCTTTTTAGAAATCTATAAAATTCATATAAAGCAGTGACAGCCATTCAATCAACAGTTCTATGATGATTCTTGAGGTTACTGTTTGATCTATACATTTTCTCTCCTGTCTGAACCCTGCCTGTTCTTATTGTAATCTTGAATCTACCATTTTAGTTTGTCTAGAATAATGTCCCTCCAGTTTTTACACTGACTGGGGTCTCCTTTCTTTGGTAGTTTCTATATGATCCTTTTCCCCATCATTTGATATTTTTCTTCCTCCCACATATTTTGTAAGAGGCCTATCAAAACGTCAACTGTGTTCCTCAAGTCTGCTTTAAAAACCCGAATGGTTTCGGGACCTGGTTCTGGGATTCAGGAAAAAATATCACAGTGAATGGTCATCTGAGTGTACATGTCAGAAAATAGAAGAAAGACACAATATTAAGCTGAAACTAAATCAAGCAAGCACAAGAACACAGACATAGCAGTTTTTAGGAGGGATATGATGTAAAGAATAAAGAGGCCAAAAATGTTCTAGGAAAGACCAATTAAACTTTATGGGCAAAATGGCAACACAGAGACTCTGTACAACATGACTAGACAATTGTCAGGAAGAAAAACAAATACTAACCAACCAGTTCCGGATAACAAAGGCAATTTAAGAGAGAAGACATCAAAACAATTCAATATATGGAGGCAGTTCTTTAGTCAGCTACTTGAATGGCAAGCCAGTGGCCAATCCCCCAGACAGAGAAGAAGAAGATCTGGACATCAAACTAGGACCTTTCACCAGAGTAAAAGTAGAGAGTGTAGTCGAACTGTTAAAAAAGAGGCCAACTTGTTCAATTTTACTCTCTGTATAAAGCAACCCGGCTTGTATTTCACTCAATACATTGCTTAATCTCATGTGTTACCTCTAAATACTTTAGAGCAAACCATCTATCAGACTTTATTCATATATTGTTTTTGTCATTTTCCTTCTCCGCCTCATGTATCAGATGTTTACTGCCAAAAAACAACAATGAAGTGGAGAATAATGTCTAACATTATTATGAATCATGCTACTGGAGCAAGGAGACAATGCTTTGTCCTGAAATTGTAATCAAACTACACAAGGGTTAATTTGGTGGCTCTGTAGGTATTTTAAAATTTCTACTCTAATCAGGCTATAACTAACCCCCTAGACTATATGAATAAATGATACTGGAATTTGAAAACGTCTTACCTGCTAGATTTTTCTGCATAAATTCTAATAAATGGTGCAATCAAAATATTTATACAGATCTTCCTCAGCGAATGTAAACTGTATAGATTTCCTTAATGCAAATAGATTATGTTAGGTGTCCTCACCACAGCACTTACTCCCTTGCAGTTTCTTGGAAATCATTTATTCTTGTTTGCAGTTCCTTCTAGATGGGCAGTCAAATTTTCATGACCCCCATGCTTTTATAATAAATTTAAGGAGGTGGGGGGAATTAATCCACAGTAACCCTATGTAGCTGATTTGTGTGTGTTTCAAGAAGTTGACAGAGAATACCTGACCTTGAAAGGTCAAGTGTGTGTAGAGGTTTCGGGAGTGAGATTTCTTTGTTTCAGATTGAAATAAAATTTTCAATGCCTCAGGACCTTCTGATTGCCCTTCGTGGCTCCCGTGGAGGTCACAGCCTGCTCTAGAATGTTCATCTGCCTTCATCAGTACAACACTAGCTCATACTCTCTTAAAGTCAGAACATCCTGAATGAAACTTGACAGAAGAATGAAAGATAATAAAATCTTCCCAGTGATAAATAGTCATTGGACTTGTCATAAATATAAAGGGGAGGGTAAACCCCTTTAAAATCCCTCCTGGCCAGGGAAAAGCTCCTCTCACCTGTAAAGGGTTAAGAAGCTAAAGGTAACCTCGCTGGCACCTGACCAAAATGACCAATGAGGAGACAAGATACTTTCAAAAGCTGGGAGGAGGGAGAGAAACAAAGGGTCTGTGGGTCTGTCTATATTCTGTCTTGG
Organism: Eretmochelys imbricata; assembly: GCF_965152235.1. Taxonomy (NCBI): domain Eukaryota; kingdom Metazoa; phylum Chordata; order Testudines; family Cheloniidae; genus Eretmochelys; species Eretmochelys imbricata. Next base: position 25,296,305 of record NC_135574.1, read on the forward strand.
CCGGGGATAGACCAGGAATGGAGTCTTAGAACTTTTAGTAAGTAATCTAGCTAGAAAGAAAAGGAGTACTTGTGGCACCTTAGAGACTAACGAATTTATTTGAGCATGAGCTTTCGTGAGCTACAGCTCACTTCATCAGATGCATACCGTGGAAACTGCAGCAGACTCTATATATACACAGAGAATATGAAACAATACCTCCTCCCACCCCACTGTCCTGCTGGTAATAGCTTATCTAAAAGCCATTTCCAGCACAAATCCAGGTTTTCTCACCCTCCACCCCCGCACACAAATTCACTCTCCTGCTGGTGATAGCCCATCCAAAGTGACAACTCTTTACACAATGTGCATGATAATGAAGTTAGGCCATTTCCTGCACAAATCCAGGTTCTGGATTTGTGCAGGAAATGGCCTAACTTCATTATCATGCACATTGTGTAAAGAGTTGTCACTTTGGATGGGCTATCACCAGCAGGAGAGTGAATTTGTGTGGGGGGGTGGAGGGTGAGAAAACCTGGATTTGTGCTGGAAATGGCTTTTAGATAAGCTATTACCAGCAGGACAGTGGGGTGGGAGGAGGTATTGTTTCATATTCTCTGTGTATATATAGAGTCTGCTGCAGTTTCCACGGTATGCATCTGATGAAGTGAGCTGTAGCTCACGAAAGCTCATGCTCAAATAAATTCGTTAGTCTCTAAGGTGCCACAAGTACTCCTTTTCTTTCTGCGAATACAGACTAACATGGCTGTTACTCTGAAACCTGTAATCTAGCTAGGTACGTGTTAGATTATGATTTCTTTAAATGGCTGAGAAAAGAACTGTGCTGAATAGAATAACTATTTCTGTCTGTGTATCTTTTTTGTAACTTAAGGTTTTGCCTAGAGGGGTTCTCTATGTTTTGAATCTAATTACCCTGTAAGGTATATACCATCCTGATTTTACAGGGGGGATTTCTTTATTTCTATTTCCTTCTATTTCTATTAAAAGTCTTCTTGTAAGAAAAGTGAATGCTTTTTCATTGTTCTGAGATCCAAGGGTTTGGGTCTGTGGTCACCTATGCAAATTGGTGAGGCTTTTTATCCAACATTTCCCAGGAAAGGGGGGGTGCAAGTGTTGGGAGGATTGTTCATTGTTTTTAAGATCCAAGGGTCTGGGTCTGTAGTCACCTAGGCAAATTGGTGAGGCTTTTTACCAAACCTGGTCCAGGAAGTGGGGTGCAAGGTTTTGGGAAGTATTTTGGGGGGAAAGACGTTTCCTAACAGCTCTTCCCCAGTAACCAGTATTAGTTTTGTGGTGGTAGCGGCCAATCCAAGGACAAAGGGTGGAATATTTTGTACCTTGGGGAAGTTTTGACCTAAGCTGGTAAAGACAAGCTTAGGAGGTTTTTCATGCAGGTCCCCACATCTGTACCCTAGAGTTCAGAGTGGGGGAGGAACCTTGATAGGACTACAAAAACTTTTCTTCATGGGACATAACAGTATAATGTGAGTCAATGTGGCTTTGTAGAATCTGGACATTTTTAGGAAATTATGTATAAGCATTTTTACTCCTATTTCTGTGATCTTTAAAATAGCAAGTATTACCATCTAGGTAGACTACAGACAGGTCAAGTGATAAGTTGATCAGCTGCTGCTGGGGATGATTTATTATAAAAATAACACGTAAATAGCAATAGCATTGCAAATCCATCTTTCTCAAAGCAGTGTCATTGCTTCAGAGCAAAAAGAAAAGGTAAAGATTAAGTACAGATTTACTTGCATTCTGTGAGCTACAATAGCAATAACAAACAAAGCACAAGGCATTTCCCAGGGAATTAATCACTTGACTGGGGTTAATGGCCCAAGGCTTTGTTTCAGGCCATCAGTTCTCCTACCCATTCATTAAGCTCCAGAAAATGCTCTTTGCTCTGATAGCTATTGCTTAACTATTTCCTCGGTCAATTATAAATGTTATGGTAGAGTCATGATTTTAAAATGGCATTTCATCCCAGATTTGACAGAGAATCATTAATGCATGCTTTGTAAATATGCATTTATTTAGTCTGTGTTGGCTAGACACTGCAGGCAAAGAAGGCAGGGGACGGCTAATGTTGAATAATTAGCTAATGGTGGATGTCTGTTCAGTTAACAGAGTTACAGGTTCATCCCTTCATGTTAACCAACTGGCACTCTTCTGCAGTCACACAGCTGAAAGGAAACAAAACAAAACACCCCAATATTCCCCACCCCCGCTATTGGTGTTGATGAAATTTTAGTTTTTTGGAAAAATTCCAACTAGTCACTAAAGATAAAATTTTTGAAAAGTGCCTAAGGCCCCGATTTTTAAAGGTATTTAGGTGTTGCGGTGTTCAGCATTGCAATGTCTAACTGATGTAGGTGCCTGAATCTCATTTTCAGAAGGTATTTAGGCACTTTGGAGCCAACGGACAACTATATATATATTTTAAAATTAACTAATGAGATGACAATTTAGGGACTTTGTGGACAATTTATGAATTTGGTGTGAGATTATAAGCTTTTCTGTGTGTATTTTTATGAAGCTGAAAACTCCATTTTGACTGAAGTCCTTTGCCTTCTCTCTTAGATTCACAGATTCATAGATACTAAGGTCAGAAGGGACTATTATGATCATCTAGTCTGACCTCCTGCACATCGCAAGCCACAGAATCTCACTCACCCACTCCTGAAAAACCTCACCTATGTCTGAGCTATTGAAGTCCTCAAATTGAGGTTTAAAGACTTGTCCTTCTGCCTCCGTGTTGCACTGAAACTCCTAGAGGTAGTGGTACAGGGCTGACAAGAGACGCTTGTTACATTTGGATAGTCCCCTGTTCAAATACAAGCATCCAAGACAAAAGGCTGGCTCCTACCCAGGAGAACTAGTTTGTCAGGGGAAAAGTCACCTGGCAATGTAGTCAGCTGGGAAGAGTCTGTGGTCACCTGAGAAAGCTGCTCGTGAAGTCACCTGGCAGATGGGACTGAAAGGTTATAAAAGGGCAGGAGCTGCTCTTCTCAGAGTCTTTACCCATTTTCACCAGCTCAAGCTAAAGGGAGCTAGTGCAGGAGCCTGATGAAGTGGTGGGAACCCTGCTTATCTAATGGACAATCAAGGATTCACAGGAAAGGGTAAGTTAGAGTGAGGGGCATTGTGGTCAGGGTCTCGGTTTCCTAGATGATCACTACTCTCTTGTGCTTTATCTTGCAAGTAAAGAGCAGAGTGGTGTTTTCGGATCAAGTGCAAAGTCTGTTTCTGTGTGCCTGTTACATGCTACACCTATCAGGTGCCCCTATCAGAGCACCCACTCAGCTGGAGTTCAGGGAGAGGGACCCTATAAACTATTGGGGAATCTGAGGAGTCAACACTAATCTTAGGGGCTAGGTCAGGGGTAGGCAACCTATGGCACGCGCGCCAAAGGCAGCACGCGAGCTGATTTTCAGTGGCACTCACACTGCCCAGGTCCTGGCCACTGGTCCGGGGGGCTCTGCATTTTAATTTAATTTTAAATGAAGCTTCTTAAACATTTTAAAAACCTTATTTACTTTACATACAATAATAGTTTAGTTGTATATTATAGACTCATATAAATGTTAAAATGTATTACTGGCCTACAAAACCTTAAATTAGAGTGAATAAATGAAGACTCAGCACACAACTTCTGAAAGGTTGTCGACCCCTGGGCTAGGTAGTTAGACCATGAGGTTTTGACTGTCAGGAGAGGAAGGCTAGATAGTATCAGCATCCCAAGAGTGTGCCTAGTGTCCAGGAGGGGCAGCTCAATGAGATCTGTGACAACCTGCCTATTACAGCTGCTTGAAAAAACAATAAAATATTTCACTGGGATTTTCATAATTTTATATTGGCATTTTAAAAAATATTGAAATTTGATTATTTTTTTCCAAAAACATTGTGACCAACTTTACAGATGGTTAACCCATCCTCCCCCACACACTAGGGTGACCAGACGTTCCGATTTTATAGGGACAGTCTCGATTTTTGGGTCTTTTTCTTATATAGGATCCTATTACCCCCCACTCCATCCCAATTTTTCACATTTGCTGTCTGGTCACCCTACCATTCCCCCCCTTCCCCCCCGCACACACCCACACCACCAAATCCCCCCCGCCCAGTTTTTTCCATTAAAAATAAAAAAAAAAGTAACAGTTTGTCAAACTCAAAATGCCCGTATGTTTCACCTTTCTCCCACCTTTCTGGAGGAAGGGCTTTCTACAGCAGTTGGTTTGCATTCAACAGCTCCAGACAGCTATCTCCTATGAGCTTGATTCAGGGCATTCCATAGCCCTATTAGAGCAGCGATCATGGGGATGGTGGGGAGCTAGAAGAGAGAGTTCCTGAGATAGACAGATATCAGCACATTGGTGCCTCAACAGATCAAGAGTAGGGTTTCCAGTAGGATTCTATACTGGAGAGGGGACCTGTGTGGTGAACAGGAAACCAGAGTGCTCTTCCAAGATTGATAGCTTTTCAAATACCTAGATAATACCATGCAGCTTGCTCACTGTAGTGTAGCTTCTGATTGCGGTCTCTTTAAAGAATTTCTGAAAAGCCAGCCAGTGTTCTCCATGCTCACTGAAAAATATGTCCTCTGCAGAGCTGGCACGGTGACCTTCTCTTCACTACATTGTGAAACAGGGGCCAGCATACAACCTTGTCAAAATCTACTGGTCACTTCCCCATTTGCTCTCAAATCCCATTTATCTAAGGGCCTCATGGGACTTCTTCCTGTTGGAAGACAAAGCAAACCAATATATAGGAGATTTTCTATATATATAATATTTCGAAAAAAAGGAGTACTTGTGGCACCTTAGCGACTAACAAATTTATTTGAGCATAAGCTTTCATGATGTTGGATCATATTAAAGAAGTTCTGTATTAAAATCACAAATGAGTTTGAGTCCCCATAGTTTAAATTCCAGGGTATTACTAATTAAGAGGTCTCTTGGTTTTTGGTACTGTTTCTCCTTCTGTGTGTGAAACTTGCAAGCTGCTAATTGTGTTAGTACATTCTAAGACTGAGTCTGTTCTCAAAGCAGTTCTTTGTAACAACAACCACTCACACAGAGAGAGACTCAAAGCAATACTCTGTAACAACAGAAACAGCACCCCGAGACTCTCCGCCCTTTTGTTGTATTCATCTCGCTTTGTTAATAATTGTGATTAAAATAGAGATAGAGGATGTATGTGGATGGATGCTTGGTGTGGATAATAACTGAATGATCAGGGAGGTGCCAGCCTAAGAATGCAGTGTCCATCGGCTGAAGAAGGCGTCAAGTGGAAATAACCAGAGGACCCCGGAGGGCAGACTAAAATCCATTGAGGTGCCAGCCTCAAGAATGGGAGAACCAAAGAACAAGATAACATCTGGCAGCACGGAGCCGTCAGGAATGTGACATCTGCTGATTGATTCAGCAACAGCATGATGAAGCAATTACCATAGACTGGCATAGGAAGAAATTCCTATAAAAAATGGACTCTAGAAAGTGAGAACTTTGGGGTCTGATTCTGCAAACCAACTTCCAGGAGCATCAGTGTGCATCTGATGAGACCCTGCTCCAGTGGCTTGGCATGAGCAACTCTAAGGCTGGTAACTATGATAACATTGCAGAACCTGTGTGTGTGTGTGTATGAATGAATGTGTGAATAAATATGAGATTGAATGGAATGTTATAGCTATAACTAACTGCTTACTATGATTCTTTCTGTATTCACAATAAATGTGGTATTTTGCCTTTTCCCCTTTAATAAGATCCTGCTGGTTTTTATTTTATTGGTATAACATTTAGCTACAGCTCACTTCATCGGATGCATCTGAAAGCTTATGCTCAAATAAATTTGTTAGTCTCTAAGGTGCCACAAGTACTCCTTTTCTTTTTGCAAATACAGACTAACACGGCTGCTACTCTGAAACCTAACATAATATTTCAAGTACATAAAAGGTTGTTACAAGGAGGAGAGAGAAAAATTGTTCTCCTTAACCTCTAAGGATAGGACAAGAAGCAATGGGCTTAAATTGCAGCAAGGGAGGTTTAGGTTGGACATTAGGAAATACTTCCTGTCAGGGTAGTTAAGCACTGGAAAAAATTGCCTAGGGAGGTTGTGGAATCTCCATGATTGGAATTTTTTAAAAGCAAGTTAGACAAACACCTGTCAGGGATGGTCTAGATAATATTCACTCCTGCCCTGAGTGCACGGGACTGGACTAGATGACTCTCAAGATCCCTTCCAGGCCTATGATTCTATATAACATCTAATCTAATGGGAAATAAGCTAATCACAAATATGGACCATAGTGGGTTTAGTATTTAACAATTTCATACTAATTAACCTCACAGGCATATTCTGAAGGTTAATATGTCAACATTTTCAAAATGGTATGAAGATGTGAAATGCTACATACAGTAAGTATTGTTTAATGTAGCATAACTAATATTCTAAAACACTGCAAGCATTTTTAAAGGCCTTCTCTCACATTTTAATTAAGGGCCAGATTTTTTAAATGTGAAAATCTACATGCCCATGATTGTATCTTTAAAAATGTGGTCCTAAGCATGTGTTTTCTTATACGTTCAGCTTGCATAATGACAGATTCTGCTTTATAAGAGTCCCTACAGCAGTATAAAGTCCACATGATGCCCTTGATAAGCCTGTCTAGCTGCTGAAAGCTCTTTATCAGCAACAACAGACCCACATCTTGTTATGACTGGTTGTGTAAGACATTGTAACACTAGCTATGGCGTGATGGTGAATCCTAAAAATGACATCCAAATAATTGTTAATTAAAAGGAGAACATAAACAGGATTTTGCAGCAAACAGAAAAAAGTGGTATTGTTTTTTCTCTTTTCCTCCCTTTTTTTCCCCCTAGCAATGAGCGCCATCTGCTGGAAACTGTGTGCATTTACTAACACAAACAAGGAGAAATTGATCTCAAAGTCTGAAAAGCCGGCTGTGTCCACACATACACACACAATGTTTTGTATAACTATCCACATAAATTCTCACTTTATTCCCCAATATGCCGCTGAAATACATTTTGCCACCTGCTTCCAAACACATTATATACCATTAATCACTTGCATGTCACCACATTACATATTGTAGCTGAAGTGTTAGAATGAAAAGGAATTAAATTATGGTAGCATACTCTTCATGTCTCAGATTCTTAGCAGCTCCTATGTAGCATGCAGAGAGGATGGGGGAAGGTAAAAGACTTTTCTCCAATATTTTCCAGCCTTCTGCAGGAGGTGGCTAGATCTAAGTGGGAAGGCATAGTCCCTGCTCATAGTTAGCAATGGGGTCATTACCTTTCACGTGTACTTGCCAGTGGAGCTGTCTTGGCACAGCATGCTGCACTGTCTTATGATGTGGTTGAGTTCCAGCTCTGGTAGTGACTCCCTCAGAGTTCCCAAGAGGAAATCTGGCTGACCCAATTGTGAAACAGAAGGAAGCCAGCAAAGATTTCAAAACTTCCCATGAAACAATATTCTGTAAAAAGAGTTTGGTTTGGGTAGATTGAAACACTCTTCTGCTTTTGACAGATTTTTAAATCTTATATTTCTAATGTAAAATAAATATTTGAAACAAAAAACCATTTTGAAATGGAAAATTGAAACTTTCTGAAACAGAATGCTCTGCTCTTTGATTTTTGAGGGTTTTTTCCAAAATAAAATTTGGTTGAAATCTACATGTCCATGAAATGTGATGGAAAGACAGTCTATCAGAAAATTACCACCAGCTCTAGTAACTACTGCTACACAAACCAAAAAGTCCAGTCTGAAAATGTTGGGAGATAACTGCCAGTTCAGAGCAACCGCATGTGTATCTCCCTTCTGTGGTCCAACAAGGTCACACACTCTACAGAAAAAACAATAAAAGAACCTACACATGTGCTAATAAGCTTACCAGAGATCACCCCAACCCTGCCATGGGCTCTTGGCAGGAGCAGTCCTTCAAAACACCACCCAAGGGGTTTCAAATTCTGAGCTGAGACTGTGATGAACAATTACACTCATGCCATGTTTAGTCGACCCTTTATATGCTTAGGGGGTCTTTGTTCTGGAGTTTCCAGTACCAGGTAATTAGCAGACAATCGGTTTCTTTCATCAGGGCATAGCTTCAAAAGGATGGATTCGAAGTGGGTCCTTTGCATTCCCCTCACCCACAGATATTTCCTAGGAAATTGACTTTACACAGATTGTCCCCAAAAGTCCTTTGAAGTTCTTAACATTTACATTAGGCACATCCCTAGAAAAGTTACATACAATAACACATAAACAATTGCATTTTTAATACAATGGACACCAAATGTACTAAACCTAATTCAATAAGGTTTAGTTTAATTCAGTGAAATTTATCTTAATTCCACATGGTTTGTCAGTTTGTTACAACAACAGTCCCACCCTAGCCCATCAGTTCACCAAACAGGAGCTGTTTTCAATACATACAGTAAAGACAGTACTAGATGTGAGAAAAGATATGCAAATAGGACATAGGGAATAGGGAGATAGTGCCGCTGTACTGTATTGCACCCCCAATTAATGCCTCAGACTGACATCTCCTACCCCATGTCCAGCAAAAATACTGGCATCACAGGGAAGAAGGCCAAAAAGTGAAACTGCAGGACAGTAGTCTCACAACACCAGCAACAATGAGCTAAAAGGACAGAGCACCCCAACAGCAAGAGGGACTGACATAAGAAACCTGCAGACTTACATCACCTAAAGCAGCAACTCAGAGATAAGGAGGCTACTGGAAATGGCCACTTATTTAAAATTAATAAAGGTAATAGGAATGGTAAACTAGAAATTGCCCTAAGGAAAAAAAAAATCAGTCATGACTATTTACTTCCAGACCTCATCTAATTGTGTCTTCTGCCCTTGTCTTCTCCCAGTGGAAAGCCTTCAACCTGAACTTCAGGTCCTACAGATTTAGTTCAATCCTGCTTTCAAATTTAATGAATATCCCAGAGGAGAATTTCCTTTCCCTTTGTAAATTATTCATATTTGTTCTTAATCAAATATTGCCTTTCTGATTAGTTGTACCAAGACAGGATAGTCAGTCTCGTTTGATCATATGGAAGAACTGAAAGACTTCATATGGGACAGGAATGCATTCAGATTTCTTCCGAAAAAGTCAAGGTTCTAGCTCTTAGAAAGCTCTCAATCTCCATTTATTCAGTTTTCAGAGTAACAGCCATGTTAGTCTGTATTCACAAAAAGAAAAGGAGTACTTGTGGCACCTTAGAGACTAACCAATTTATTTGAGCATAAGCTTTCGTGAAGTGAGCTGTAGCTCACGAAAGCTTATGCTCAAATAAATTGGTTAGTCTCTAAGGTGCCACAAGTACTCCTTTTCTTTTTGCATTTATTCAGTATTACTTCCTGTCTCAAAGGTCATGATATGGCAGTCAAGTACTCTATTGATCTTGTGGCGATGAGAAGTAAAATATTCTGAATCTGTACATCCTAAATTGATCTTGGACTCATTTCTCCTCGAAAATGAAAGATAATAGCCTGTGATGGTTTCAATAAGAATTGTTTCAGAGTAACAGCCATGTTAGTCTGTATTCGCAAAAAGAAAAGGAGTACTTGTGGCACCTTAGAGACTAACCAATTTATTTGAGCATAAACTTTCGTGAGCTGGCTCACGAAAGCTTATGCTCAAATAAATTGGTTAGTCTCTAAGGTGCCACAAGTACTCCTTTTCAATAAGAATTGTTATGACTCAGCCCTCCTCTCTCTAATTATCTTTTTTGCATGAGTGGTACCACTGAAGTATTCCAGATATCAACACTAACAAATGACAAGCTGCATTTATTTTAAATAACCAACAACAAAAAAATCACCTTCTTCCAAATCTGGAAATAACTACCACTAGAAGAGTGATTTCTGAATACTAAAGCCCAGATCCACAAAGGGTCTTATGTTCCTAAAGCCCAGATTTAGGCACCTAAAGCCCAGATTTAGATGCTTCTGCAATTCACAAAACTCTTGCTCAACTGCCACCTAACCCTATAAGCTGCCTAAACTCATGCAGCACCTAAATTTTCACTCTGAAAGTCTACGAGGTGCCTAAGTTTCTGCCTCTGGGCATGTGCACTGCTCCCTCATTCTAGGTATCTGGACTCCTATCTCCTGCCTACCCAGTGCAATCCTCAAACAGATAGGCAGTGCCTCACCTGTCATGTTGGCAGGGCCTGATCTGGTTGGCTTGCCCAGCGTGTGTCTAATTCCAAACACAAGGGCCAGGAGAAGGAAACAGTGCCATCCTTTTAGTTCAATGGTTAGGGTACTAACCTGGGATGAGAGAAATCTGAGTTCAATTGCCTGCTGAGGAGAAGGGATGTGAACTGGGATTTCCCATCGCTGATACACTGATAGAAGGCTCTCTCCGTCTCTTTTATTAATGTTGTTCCACTGTATATTAAATTATTAACTATGTATATTGCCAAAGCAAGAGTGACTTTGTAGTCCAGATATTAGGGCAGCCACTTGAGAAGTGGGAAATCCCTACTCTTTATCAGGCAGAGGTGGGAATAGAACTGGGGTCTCCCACATCCCAGTAAGCACTCTAACAACTAGGATAAAGGTAATCTTCTGTCTTCATTTTGTGTGGAGTTAGGGAGAATGTTGGGGGAATGAGAATGCTGGGAGAATGTTTTCCAGATTGGGCTCCAGAGGTCAGCTAGGTGAGGCAAGGCCTGTCTCCACATGGTTTGAGGATCATGCCGGGGTTTAGGTGCAAGATAGCCATCCAGGTGCCTGCCTCAAGGCAGAAACTTAAGTGCATAGGGGACTTTTACTGGAAAAACTTAGGCAGGAGTTCTGTGGATTGAAGTAGCACCTAAATCTGAGGGTTAGGCACCTGGGGGAATGTCTACACAACCTGCAGTAGCAAGACTCCAAATCTGGGTTGACAACTTGGGCTTGTGGGAGATTGCACTATAGCATTAAAAATAGCTGTGTAGGCGTTGGACTGGAGTTTGGGCATTGAAGCATGGTGGGGGAAGCACTTCAGAGCCCATGGTGCAACTTAAAACACTGTCTCCACAGCTATTTTTAAGCACAGTAGTGCAAGCCCCATGAGTCCAGGTATATTGACCTAAGTGACTTATATAAGATCACACTGGAAATCCATGTAAGAATGGGGAATTTGATCCATGTCTTTGTGTAGCACCCTAACCTCTTGTCATAAATATAAAGGGAAGGGTAAACCCCGTTGAAATTCCTCCTGGCCAGGGGGAAGCTCCTCTCACCTGTAAAGGGTTAAGAAGCTAAAGGTAACCTCGCTGGCACCTGACCAAAATGACCAATGAGGAGACAAGATACTTTCAAAAGCTGGGAGGAGGGAGAGAAACAAAGGGTCTGTGTCTGTCTATATGCTGTTTCTGCCGGGGCTAGACCAGGAATGGAGTCTTAGAACTTTTAGTAAGTAATCTAGCTAGGTAGGTGTTAGATTATGATTTCTTTAAATGGCTGAGAAAAGAACTGTGCTGAATAGAATAACTATTTCTGTCTGTGTATCTTTTTTGTAACTTAAGGTTTTGCCTAGAGGGGTTCTCTATGTTTTGAATCTAATTACCCTATAAGGTATCTACCATCCTGATTTTACAGGGGGGATTTCTTTATTTCTATTTACTTCTATTTTTATTAAAAGTCTTCTTGTAAGAAAAGTGAATGCTTTTTCATTGTTCTCAGATCCAAGGGTTTGGGTCTGTGGTCACCTATGCAAATTGGTGAGGCTTTTTATTCAACATTTCCCAGGAAAGGGGGGGTGCAAGTGTTGGGAGGATTGTTCATTGTTCTTAAGATCCAAGGGTCTGGGCCTGTAGTCACCTAGGCAAATTGGTGAGGCTTTTTACCAAACCTGGTCCAGGAAGTGGGGTGCAAGGTTTTGGGAAGTATTTTTGGGGGAAAGACGTTTCCTAACAGCTCTTCCCCAGTAACCAGTATTAGTTTGGTGGTGGTAGCGGCCAATGCAAGGACAAAGGGTGGAATATTTTGTACCTTGGGGAAGTTTTGACCTAAGCTGGTAAAGATAAGCTTAGGAGGTTTTTCATGCAGGTCCCCACATCTGTACCCTAGAGTTCAGAGTGGGGGAGGAACCTTGACACCTCTATACTGACCTTCCAGTCTTATTGTGAACCATATGCAGCCATAAGGAATTCAAATGGTACTGTCTTGGAGCATGAAGTTGAATCCCTCCTATGGCCATATATGCAGCTTGCCAGCACTTCCTATTTAATGTTAAGTAGACTCAAAACAACCATATACAGGGCACAACGCTTAGCCACTCTGACAACAACCCTACCAGTTCTCATTGTACTTTAGGAGAAAAACACACCTTTGTTCTTTCTATACTTGCCTGTGTTCTTCTAACAATTATTTCAAGGAACAATCTCCCACTCATCACACTGAGCAGTGTCAAACTGCTTCTCTGTGGGGTCTAACTGTCAGGGACAATTAGATTATATACCCGCTTTTTAGTCTGAGTACCTAGATGAAGTTAAAAAGGAACACTGGTGCAGTCCTATTAAAGGCTTCACTGGCAACATCAGATTCGGTGTTTCATAATGATTTACAAAGCAGAATCTGTACTTGCACTTAAACCACAACAAAATAAAAGTGTGCAAGTAGCCTTTTGCACTATGGAAGACCCTGAAAGGAGGCAGAAGATGTAGAAATAGATTTTTTAAAAGGTTCACATAATTCAAGAATTTATATTTAATAGAGGTTGTAGAAAGGCTACGAGGCTTATGTGCACTCAAAAAATAATTTTTCCCTTTGAGGGTGTTGTTGGGAACTTTCATTTAAATTCGGTTCCTCCAAATACAGCAGACAAATTGCTTTTTGAATGATTCATCACAAATAGTAGCAAAACCTTTATTATCCCAAGTATTTTTCTTGTCCCTGTCAGAAGCTACTGCTGTTTTGACCTTCATTATTCACTTAGCCAGATGCTTCTCTTGTATCTTTAATTTTTTTTGACCTTTTATAAAGTGAAAAAAATTAATGAGTCTTGAAAGAGCAATTTTGACATTCGAACATTCTCCAAGATTCATGTCTCTTTTTTACTCCCACTCAGAACAGCTTCATTTATGGCTAAGTTGTGAATCTCTTACTCATTCTGGTGAGGCATTAGTCACATGAGTAGTGACTTTAATGGAACTACTTGTGGGAGTAACTGCTTATCAGTGTGAGCAAGAGATTTGCAATCTGACCGGAATTTTTCTGGTTGTGTTCTCAGACAGCAAGGGAAGATATCTTCCCATAGAGACAGCTGCAACTCCCACGGCCATCAGTGGGATCTGATGGCAGAACAGGGCCTTATCTGTAGAAGGAGCTTCAGCTAAGAGTAGTTGCACCATACTATTCTATGTATTTTACAAAATATTTTCAGATGCTCCAGACCAATCAGATTGCAGTTTTCATAAACTCCATTTTGTTCTGTTTCTCTCCAAGTTATTAGGGGTATCTGAGGAATCTCTGCAGCTATTTAATTTTAAAAGAAAGAAAAAACACACTGAAACAAGCTATATAATTTTATTCCAATGTCCGGTAATTATTCATTTTTATTAAATGCAGATTCACTTACCAAAGTAGGCAGAGATCAACTTGATGGGGAGGAACAGGCATAGCTTGGGAGCCAATAGTGATAAGAGATGTCTAAGGGAGAGAAAATCCTAGGGAGTAGCTCCATGTGGATGGTCTGAGATCTGTAGGATTTCCCTATGGACTTTTGAACGTCTTTGAAATGCTGAAAACTAACACACCTGCCCCATCTATATGCCCACAAAATATACGTCAGGCTGATCCCTCTGAATTACAGCAAATGTTATCCAAGAATTTCCCTAGTAACCATCCCTCTTCCATGGAATTTGCATTGGAGGGGACCAGTAGCACACACATTTTATTTAAGATTAATAAATTACTTTTGTTTTGGGTTTTATTGTGAGCACACCAAAAAGGTGCATATCTGAATGTAACATAGCATTGTTAGAAACCTGTGCAATGAATTGTGTTAGTCAAATACTGAATACTATTGTTGGAGAAATGAATATTGTATCTAGTATTTTAAGAAAATAGAAAGGAATTCTGGTATTTGTATGTGTCTCTGCTGATGCAGCATTTCGGAACTCAGCTGTAAAAGCTTCAAGGTTATGTGAACCCTGGTTTGTGTATCTTATCTGTAAAATCTTTGGTCTGTGTAAATACCAGGCAGCAACAGAGTGCAAGCAGGGAATTATTATGTGCTGTCCCTCAACAAGACAAGCTAATAAGCAAAACCCGAAGGCCACAAAAATAGACCAGTAAGGTTAAAAACAACTGGATGAAACCAACTGGATTGACAGCAGAGAATAAATGACAGGAATGGCCAGAATCAAATAAAAGTAAGTTTTAGAAGGATAAGCAAAAATGTGTTAGTTTTGATTAGTTATTGTGATTTACGCATAATAATGTTTTAATTAGGGGTACAGAATAGATAGGTACACAGATGAGGTACTTGATAAACTGAGTCTATGCAAAGTTAGAAGGGATAACAGATATGTGATTGACAAGACAATGGAGAAGACCCAGGAGAGAATATAGCAGAGACCAAAGGTTGGAAAAGAGTTGCACTGTCCCCAGGAGAGGTAATTTGATCAATTATTTCTCTTAATTTATCTATTTTTGCATGTAATTCAGAGGTGACAATAGCATTGTCTTAAACTGACAAAATAAAGGCCAAAAGAAACTGTTTACACCTAAACGGATAGAAATCTCGGGCTAGGAAGGACCTCAGGACATCATCTTGTCCAGCCCCCTGTGCTGAAGCAGGAGCAAGTAAACTTAGACAGTCCCTGACAGGTGTTCGTCCAACCTGTTCTTAAAATCCTCCAATAAAGGGGATTCCACAACTTCCATTAGAAGCTGATGCTAGAGCTCAACTATCCTTATAGTTAGAAAGCATTTTTTCCTAACATCTAACCTGAATCTCCCTTGCTACAGATTAAGTTGATTTCTTCTTGTCCTACCTTCGCTGGACATGGAAAACAATTGATCACTGTCCTCAACTGGTTTTGGACCCATCTTATAGCAATTTCATATGAACCACGTTTTCCTACTTTGCTTATGAGAATGTTATGTGGATGTGTATCAAAAGCCTCACTAAAATCAAGATATATCACATCTACAGCTTCTCCCATTCACTAGGTCAGTAATTCTGTGGGGAAAAAGGAAGTTATGTTGGTTTGGCACAAATTGCTCTTGATAAATCCATGTTGGCTATTATTTATAACCCTTTTATCCTTTAGGTGCTTAAAAATTATTGTTTAATAACTTGTGTCAGTATTTTTCCAGGTATCAAAGTTAGGCTGATTGGTATATAGTTCCCTGGGTCCTCTTTTTTAAAGATGCATACTGTTTTCCCTTCTCCGGTCCTCTGGGACCTCACCCACCCTCCATGAGTTGTCAAAGAATGGTTCTGAAATTGCTTCAGCTAGTTCCTTAATTACCTACAGGTGAATTTCATCAGACCCTGATGACTTGAATACATCTAACTTATCTAAATATTCTTTAACCCTTTTCCTTATTTTGGCTTGCATTCCTTTCCCTTTGTTGTTTATATTAATTGTGTTCAGTATCTGGTTACAATTTACCTTTTCAGTGAAAACTGAAGGTATTAAATAATAGGTATACATGCTAAAAGCAAAAAGGTTGTCAACGTGCAGGACATACAGTGACATACAAGTTGTTGAAATAACTGGCATTAAACACTTCTTATTTTATGTGGAGTGTGTAGCAATACCTATAGCTACAGATGCATAAATGTTTTCATTCTAAAGGGTCTTTTTCAGTTTCTTATAACTTTTACCTATTGGGCTAAAAATCGGAACACTTTTTTTCTCAGACCAGGGGTGATATTTTTCTGAAAGCTTGAGTAAAAATATTCAGTCATTTTCAAGCACAGAAATGTAGCTTATGTTTGAAGACCAATTGGCTTAGTAAGCAATAATGTATGGATGGCTGGAGTATACCATACAAGCATCTCTTGTACCACCAGTACCTGAAGCATTAAATTGGTAGCACTGGAGTCATTTCCCTTTACTATACACCAGATAGCCACATGTAATTGCTACTGTGCTTCAAGAGAAATGGCTTTAAAAATGTTAAGATACAGAGAAAGATGCAAGAAGCTAATCTTCTTCCTGTGCGAGCAACTTACTTCTGTAACTTCCATTCATGGTAATGGGGGCGATAGACATGGAACACTACACCACACCTACATATTGAGAGGAAATACAAACCACACAGTGGTGCTGTCTGTGCTGCAACAAACAAGGGTGTGAGAATGGAAGGTGCACTCAGCTTTTATTATCATCTATGTAATATTGTTGTGGTTGAAGCAATTATACCTCCAGAGATTAAATGGAAAAAGAGTAACTATTTAGTTGCTACTTACTACTATGTAGAGTTTATTTTAAGCTACCATTATTTATTAATATCATAACAGATTCAACAAACTACACGTGGTAGAGATACCTCTGTTTTCTACCTCAGAACTCCTCCCCAAAACCTCTCCAGCCGAATAGTAACTGACCGGACATTCAGCAATTATAATAACACATTGGAAGCATAGTATTTACACCTCTGTAGCACCTTTTAACCAAGTACTTTATAAGAATTAATGAATGTTTATGGAAAATCCATGAAGCAGGTAAGCATTACACCCATATTGCAAATCAGGGGAATGGAGGCACAAATAGGCAGTGGGCGGGATTTTCAAAGCGCTCAACATTGGCCTAACTGTGCTCTCATTGAAGTGACTGGGAGTTTTAGCAATGATCGTACTGGGGCAGAATTCGGCCAAAGCTGAATGCTTTTGAAAACCCCAATTTATGTGTTTTTCCCAAGCTCATGAGGAGCCGAGAACTGATCTCAAGAGTCCAGATTACCAGTCACTTGTTTTAAACTTTGCTATCGTTATTATAAGTGTCCATCACATTTACAAACAGTAGGACAAGTCACCTGCCCTCATTCCCATTAGTATAGTTACAGAACAATAAAGAAATAGAAAGGCCACATCGTTCCACATCCCTGAAATAAATGATATACAAAAGGGTATTTCAACAATTTGTATGTTATCATGTGTGAAGTATTTTGACAACCTGTTCTTCCTTTTTAAGATGTGTTCCTGAGGTTTGATCTACATGGGGAATTTATTTTCCTTGCACCCCATTTTTATCAGGGTAGATTGTTCTATTCAATGAGCAGCATAACACATTTCCATGGCATTCTTACAAAGAACTTTTTAAAAAATAATAAGTTATAAAAGCTCTTTGATCATTTATATCTTTATTTTATTAAACCGTGGTAAATGAAAGAAAAGGAAATCTCTTAACATACTCTATGGTAAGCAGGGAAGCTGCGATTTATTGTTTTCTCAGGCTAAAATTTTCAGGAGTGGCCTTTCAGTTTTGCACCTCAATTTTTGGATGCTAAAATTGAAATACCAAAAAATTAGTGGACGCTTTTTAACCTTTTGGCCTACAGAAAAGTGAGGAAATATTTATAAAACTAATCATCACCACAAGATGGCACTACTTTACACCACCTGAGTTACACCAAGTAGTATACATGAGTCAATAACAATTAACACACTCCTTGTAAAAACAGTCTTACATGGATATGAAACATGCAAGTTTATAAAAAGAAAATGAATGGAGATGGTTCCATGGGGATGAGGACAGGACTTAATATATAAAACTAGCTAAACTGGAGAATGAAGTAAACCAAGGGAAACGAGGGAAAAGAAGTAATTCAGCAGTACAACGTCTGGCCCTGTGCTACCGAACAGGAGCTCAGAGGTTGGAAGTAAGGACTGATGAACTGGTTCAGATTAAAGAAGAACTAATCCAAATTATCACTGAAAATTTAAATTGAGCTTGTTGTTTTACAGCTTCAAAAATGTTAACTTCCCACTCCTGCTCCAAAATCTCTGTCATTCTAGCCCTTTTTTGCGTGAAGATGGGTTTGATATAAACTGATTGCTAGGCCTGAAAGGATCTTTCTGCAGCAGAAAGGGGAGTCCTGAACACACACACACATACACACGTTTTACATCTTTTATGTAAAATGAGTCAATTAAATTTGGGTGTATTCCAAAGAATCATCTCACTAAAACTCCTCAGAACCTGCGTGTGATGCTATGAGTAATGGTGTGATCATGGGGAACAGGACATTGTTATGCTGGGGATGGGAAGGATTGGAAGAGTTTTCTGAGGCTTACCCAAAAATGCTAAGGTAGTTTCTGCCTGTAGAAACTTCCCATCCTTTCCGACACTGACAGTTAGACAGCTGCTGCTTACTCCAAGCTAAAATATCCCTGGCCCTTCCAGAAGTGGGAAGGATTATGGGAGTGCAGGAAATCTTCACCTCTATCGTCACCTCTATGCTCCTGCATAAGGGGCTGGGACAATTATAACTTCATAATTCTTGCTAAAGGACTGTACATGTACTTCTGTGAATCCCCCAGGAAGCTACCTTCTTCCAAAAGCAGTGGGGAGGAAGCCATGTATCATGCATTCCCATTGACCAGGGAATGAGGTGGACGAGGCTTTCTTCCGGCAACTCGCAGAAGTTACTAGATCGCACGCCCTGGTTCTCATGGGAGACTTCAATCACTCTGATATCTGCTGGGAGAGCAATACAGCGGTGCACAGACAATCCAGGAAGTTTTTTGGAAAATGTAGGGGACAATTTCCTGGTGCAAGTGCTGGAGGAACCAACTAGGGGCAGAGCTCTTCTTGACCTGCTGCTCACAAACCGGGAAGAATGAGTAGGGGAAGCAAAAGTGGATGAGAACCTGAGAGGCAGTGACCATGAGATGGTCAAGTTCAGGATCCTGACACAAGGAAGAAAGCAAAGCAGCAGAATACGGACCCTGGACTTCAGAAAAGCAGACTTTGACTTCCTCAGGGAACTGATGGGCAAAATCCCCTGGGAGAATAACATGAGGGGGAAAGGAGTCCAGGAGAGCTGGCTGTATTTTAAAGAATCCTTATTGAGGTTACAGGGACAAACCATCCCCATTGTAGAAAGAATAGTAAATATGGCAGGCAACCAGCTTGGCTTAACAGTGAAATCCTTGCTGATCTTAAATACAAAAAAGAAGCTTACAAGAAGTGGAAAATTGGACAAATGACCAGGGAAGAGTATAAAAATATTGCTCAGGCATGCAGGAGTGAAATCAGGAAGGCCAAATCACACCTGGAGTTGCAGCTAGCAAGAGATATTAAGAGTAACAAGAAGGGTTTCTTCAGGTATGTTAGCAAGAAGAAGAAAGTCAAGGATAATGTGGGCCCCTTACTGAATGAGGGAGGCAACCTAGTGACAGAGGTTGTGGAAAAAGTTAATGTACTCAATGCTTTTTTTGCCTCTGTCTTCACGAACAAGGTCAGCTCCCAGACTACTGCACAGGGCAGCACAGCATGGGGAGGAGGTGACCAGCCCTCTGTGGAGAAAGAAGTGGTTCAGAACTATTTAGAAAAACTGGACGAGGACAAGTCCATGGGGCCGGGTGCGTGCATCCAAGAGTGCTAAAGGAGTTGGCAGATGTGATTGCAGAGCCATTGGCCATTATCTTTGAAAACTCATGGCGATCGGGGGAAGTCCCGGATGACTGGAAAAAGGCTAAAGTAGTGCCCATCTTTAAAAAGGGGAAGAAGGAGGATCCTGGGAACTACAGGCCCGTCAGCCTCAACTCAGTCCCTGGAAAAATCATGAAGCAGGTCCTCAAGGAATCAATTCTGAAGCACTTAGAGGAGAGGAAAGTGATCAGGAACAGTCAGCATGGATTCACCAAGGGCAAGTCATGCCTGACTAATCTAATTGCCTTCTATGACGAGATAACTGGTTCTGTGGATGAAGGGTAAGCAGTGGACGTGTTCCTTGACTTTAGCAAAGCTTTTGACACGGTCTCCCACAATATTCTTGCCAGCAAGTTAAAGAAGTATGGGCTGGATGAATGGACTATAA
Source organism: Eretmochelys imbricata (assembly GCF_965152235.1). Taxonomy (NCBI): domain Eukaryota; kingdom Metazoa; phylum Chordata; order Testudines; family Cheloniidae; genus Eretmochelys; species Eretmochelys imbricata. Next base: position 25,316,336 of record NC_135574.1, read on the forward strand.
GGTGGATAGAAAGTTGGCTAGATTGTCGGGCTCAACGGGTAGTGATCAATGGCTCCAGGTCTAGTTGGTGGCCGGTATCAAGTGGAGTGCCCAAGGGTCGGTTCTGGGGCCAGTTTTGTTCAATATCTTCATTAATGATCTGGAGGATGGTGTGGATTGCACCCTCAGCAAGTTTGCAGATGACACTAAACTGGGAGGAGAGGTAGATATGCTGGAGGGTAGGAATAAGATACAGAGGGACAAACTGGAGGATTGGGCCAAAAGAAATCTGATGAGGTTCAACAAGGACAAGTGCAGAGTCCTGCACTTAGGATGGAAGAATCCCATGCACCGCTACAGACTAGGGACCGAATGGCTCGGCAGCAGTTCTGCAGAAAAGGACCTAGGGGTTACAGTGGACGAGAAGATGGATATGAGTCAACAGTGTGCCCTTGTTGCCAAGAAGGCCAATGGCATTTTGGGATGTATAAGTAGGGGCATTGCCAGCAGATCGAGGGACGTGATCGTTCCCCTCTATTCGACACTGGTGAGGCCTCATCTGGAGTACTGTGTCCAGTTTTGGGCCCCACACTACAAGAAAGATGTTGAAAAATTGGAAAGAGTCCAGCAGAGGGCAACAAAAATGATTAGGGAACTGGAACACATGACTTATGAGGAGAGGCTGAGGGAACTGGGGATGTTTAGTTTACGGAAGAGAAGAATGAGGGGGGATTTGATAGCTGCTTTCAGCTACCTGAAAGGGGGTTCCAAAGAGGATGGCTCTAGACTGTTCTCAGTGGTAGCAGATGACAGAACAAGGAGTAATGGTCTCAAGTTGCAGTGGGGGAGATTTAGGTTGGATATTAGGAAAAACTTTTTCACTAGGAGGGCGAAACACTGGAATGAATTACCTAAAAAAAAAGGGAGGTGGTGGCATCTCCTTCCTTAGAAGATTTTAAGGTCAGGCTTGACAAAGCCCTGGCTGGGATGATTTAACTGGGGATCGGTCCTGCTTTGAGCAGGACCAATGGACTAGATGACCTCCTGAGGTCCCTTCCAACCCTGATATTCTATGATTCTTTGATTCTATTGACTTCAGTAGGAATGCAGGTGATCAGCATCTCTGGAAAATCCCTATTTAGGTGTTTAAATATGGACGTACAGGGATAACTTCAGGCTCCCAACTTTGAAAATCTTGGCCTACATTTATATTATTTTGTTTGGGAAAAACGATGTCACTTTCACAATTGATTGCCTGGAATATTAGAGGCAGGAATAACTTTCTTATTGGCTGGGAGAATATCTAAGGACAAGGTTTTCTCAGGTGTTTCACTGAAGAATGCCTTTGGTCTGTCTATCGACCTATCTTGGATTTTATACTCCCACCCATCGCACAGTATCTGACCATCTTCATTTAAAATTAATAGCAAAAGAGAAGGCCCCGCTGGATTTCAAGGGTTGTCTGGCTCTTTTCTCCCTTTTTGGGCTTTGCCAAAACATTATTTCTTTTAATAATGTTTTTGTGGTTAACTTTTTTTAAGGTCCTGTGCACTTGGGGCTAGACTGGTTATGTCCCTACCTGGGTGCATGCAGGAGCCTATACATTCTCATCCAGGGTCCACCTTCTGGGCATATAGCAATACCAACGGGCTGGGTCATGCCTGCGGAACTGGTTGGGCATGGAGGAGGGCAGCATACTAAGGCATTCTAAGAGATGGTCATTTGGGGCAGTGTGACTTTCCTCCATCCACAGCACAGGCCAGAGGGTTATTCACACAATCTGTTATTTCATGTGTTGGGGCTTTTTTCTGATTATCTGCCATGATAAGAATGTAAATGCCACTTTGTCCAAATTAAAAGTGGCAAAGAGTCCTGTGGCACCTTATAGACTAACAGACGTATTGGAGCACAAGCTTTTCATGGTCCACTTCTTCAGGTGCATGTAGTGGAAATTTCCAAGCAAGAGTCAGGCTAGGGATAATGAGGTTAGTTCAATCAGGGAGGATAAGGCCCTCTTCTAGTAGTTGAGGTGTGAACACCAAGGGAGGAGAAACTGCTTTTCATAGAATCATAGAATATCAGGGTTGGAAGGGACCTCAGGAGGATCTAGTCCAACCCTCTGGTGGTGTGTCCGGGATGGAAACTGGAGGCATGAAGGTAGGCATAGCGGTCAGTGGGTTTTCGGTATAGGATGGTGCTAATGTGACCATCACTTATTTGCACCGTGGTGTCTAGAAAGTGGACCTCCAGTGTAGATTGGTCCAAGCTGAGGTTGATGATGGGGTGGAAGCTGTTGAAATTGTGGTGGAATTCTTCCAGGGTTTCCTTCCCATGGGTCCAGATGATGAAGATGTCATCAATGTAACGTAGGTAGAGAAGCGTGTGAGTGGATGAGAGCTGAGGAAGTGTTGTTCCAGGTCAGCCATAAAAATGTTGGCATATTGTGGGGCTATGCGGGTGTCCATAGCAGTGCCACTGGTCTGGAGGTATATATTGTCACCAAATTTGAAATAATTGTGCGTGAGGATAAAGTCACAGAGCTCAGCAACCGGTTGTGCTGTGGCATCATCAGGGATACTGTTCCTGACAGCTTGTATTCCATCTGTGTGTTGGGGGGGACGGATAGCTCAATGGTTTGAGCATTGGCCTGCTAAACCCGGGGTTGTGAGTTCAATCCTTGAGGGGGCCATTTAGGGATCTGTGGCAAAAATTGGGGATTGGTCCTGCTTTAGCAGGGGCTTGGACTAGATGACCTCCTGAGGTCCCTTCCAACCCTGATATTCTATGAGTCTATATTTGTGTAGAGAGCCTCTACATCCATGGTGGCTAGGGTGGTGTTTTCTGGAAGGTGCATTTTTCTTGTTTAAACTTGACATGCCCAATTAACCACTGCCTTATATTTTTGTACAGGCATTTACACCTAAGTGAGCTCAAAGTACATGTAAAAGACTACTGTTTCTGACCTGGTAGCATTTAAAACCAACTTGCCATTGGTACAAATGACTACACCAGTTGCAGAGCAACTGTGAATTAAACCTAGAAAAGGTGTGGTGTATTCACCTTATTTGCTGAAGTCTCTTTCATCATTTATGTCATCTGTTCATTCTGAACTGAATGTCGATGCTCCATAATGTAAAATGTAGGGTTTACCTTAGATTATTATCTGTCTTTTGAATACTATCATTTATGGGTTATTTTTGCTGGATTGGCAGAATTTACATGATGCTTCTGCAGCTTAATAATGATTAGAGACCATATATTAGTCACATTTAGAGTAGGCTGTTGCAGTATTTTGCTTGTGGGTGGGCATTTTGTTTTCCTCTAGTTTATACTGCTCCAAACTGAATCAACTTGCTGAAGTTATATCACGTGGCAATGGTGAAGAATCACTGCAAGAGTCACTTCCTTCTAATACTGAAAAAGGGACTTTATTAGAATAAGGAAAACCAGTATTATCCCTAAAGTCACTCTGTTTGTCTTCTTCATTACAGAGCTTCTGCCCTGAACCTTCTTCAGCACCTTTCTGCATGAAATCCTACTACAAGTTTAAAGAAACAGTTCACATAATGTTACATAATGGGGTGAAGCACTCTCCAGCAGCCCAGGTGGGTGAAGAGATTCTACCTCTTCCACCCACAATGTAGAACTGTTCCTTAAAAGAATAATGTAGCCTTATAATAAATACATAACTTTAATTGAAGTATTAGCATTTCAATTTGATGGACTGTTGGTTAATGATAATCAGTTAACACTCTGAGTTTATATGAAATGAAAACTAAGAAGATGAAGGTACTGAGATGCAGAATAGAAAGGAAGTGAAATGAGAATAAAGCAGACTAAGGGATGTATAGAAAACACCAGCTAAAGATCCAGTAGCCTGGGAGGAATTGTCCATTGGGACCCTGGTAATTGAGCCCAGGCCTGCTAGGTCCTAAGGCTGCCACCTTAGCCACTATGCCAGAGCAATGCACTGACCTGGTACCCCTGACCAACAGTCTTAGGGGTAAAGACCTACAGGCTCACAGCAGCCACACACCAGGCTCCTGATTGGATGGACAAGCAGCACTCTCATTGGGTACCTGGACTATCTAAAGACTCCAACAGGAAGAGGAAGCTGTCTGAGCAACAGTCCATTGCCTGCTGGTTGCTCCTCAGACTGCCTGGCCTTGCCTGACCCTATCTTGCTGCCCTGGTGCCTTGCCTGACTCTGCCTTGCCTCCTCATCCAGTCTCGCTTCCCCAACCCACTGAGCCAGCCCCTTGGATTGGATCGTTCATCTATGACCCCTTTGAGAACCTTGACCATTTCTCTATACAGCCTCTGATATGGATTGACTTACTAGCTACCCAACCATCACACACACTTGATTACTGCTCTGGACTGCCACCTAGCCCGTCTCAGCCACTTGGGCATTACATGGTCCTAAAATTAATTGTGATTCTACAGGGATATTTAAGGCGTAGTGTCTGTTTTTCTTCTATAATTGTTTTAAAGAAAGTAAATTATTTATTGCCATATACATTCATTGTTCTACTTTTCTACATGTTGTAGTGTGTGTGTAATTACTGACTCTTTGGGAATGTAATTTTTGGGGGAGGGATAGCTCAGTGGTTTGAACACTGGCCTGCTAAACCCAAGGTTGTGAGTTCAATCCTTGAGGGCACCATTTAGGGATCTGGGGAAAAAATTGAGGGTTGGTCCTGCTTTGAGCAGGGGGTTGGACTAGATGACCTCCTGAGGTCCCTTCCAACTCCGATATTCTGTGATCTGTAATGCATAGTGCAATACTTTGACTGTACTGTATTTTGCATCCTGGTATCACCTGATGAATCAAGCATTTGGAAGGTCATGGGATATAAGGAACATCTTTTAAAATAAAAAACAGTCAAAGGACGGATGGCCTACATCAAATAATCATCTTCAAATAAGACTGAAGGCCTCAGAGAAATATTCAGGTACAAATATAGACATTGTTTGAAATGAATAGCTCCAGCAGAGTGACTACTGCCATAACAGGGGTGACTTCATTACTGGGCCTCCAAAAAAAGAAAAAGTGTAGCGACAGTTATAAGACGTGCAATGACTCTTAAGGGCTATGCTCATTGGCTATGAGACAAACATCTAATGTTCCCAGTGTCACTGCCTACAACCAGCACTTCAGTACGTGCAGTTATTTATATATTTATTTTTAAGTAGCTTCTGTTTCACTAGAGCCTTTGTAAAGGCTTTTGAGCCCTCGTTACATAGCAGTTGCCAAGGTCTAAATTTGCCAATTCTTTGAACAGCTAAGCCTTCTCTTCAGTGACCCCTCTGGTTGCAGCTGTGGCAGCAGCCCTACACTTTGGTACTTTCCTTTTACTGTGTTTATTACCAAAACCCCGTTATGGCTGTACCTGACTTTGGGTAAGTAAAACGATACCAAAAATTGATTTGTTTATTAGGCCTCACAAATGTTTGACTCACAACAGAACCTGAGGTTGGGGAACTTTCCTTTCCACATCAGTTATCTGTTCTCTCTGCGGTATCTGATTGTCTGTAGTGCTCTATATGGCACACTTTACTCTGAGTCAGGAATGGACCAGTGTTCCAACATGATGTGACTATGCTGCTCGAAGTGTCATCTTTTGTAGGAGATGTGAAACAAAGAACTTAGTATAAAAAGGGCTGTGAACTCTTTTAATGACTATACAAGGATAAAAATCAACTGATTTGTGCTCTCTCATATAACTGTTTGAGAACCAAAATCCATGAGTTTTTGCATTGCCTACATAACAGTTACCACGCGCCTAGTAATATTTTCACCAGGTTTCCAGCAGAATTCAAATGTATTACAGGAATGAGGCTGAAAATAGTTATAATTGGGCTGCTATTTAACACTATCTTCCAGTGGGTAGTTACAGTGCAGTCTTTATGTGTTCATGTCATTGGCATGTAGCAGTAACATAATTATACTGTTCAATTTATTTTTATATTTCAGTATATATTTACAGCGGCTTTCTAATTGTTACCTGTGAAAAAAAGAGTTCAAAAGTTCAAGTCATGAAACAAGGCGTAACCGAAGAAAAAGAGAAGTACTTCTTTAAAAGGCAATGAAGCATCCTGGCCCAGAGGGAGTGGGGAGACCATATCAGGGCATCCCTCTCAATCTGACAGGAGGGATTTAAGAATGCAATGAGGAAGGAAGGAAATGGAAACTGGCTGACAAACCTCAGATTCTAAATTGAGATATGACCACTCCTGTGTCCCAAGAAACCAATTTTGCATATTGGAAGGAATGTTATATAACAGTTTCAAACCACAAAAGGAACTCGACCATTTCTGTAGAAAGGGATAAAGAAAGCCCCAAAGTTCTACTTCACTGTCAGTGTGTCTCCCTTGGTGCTTTTGATTTTAAGATTCACGGAGACTTACAGATAGAGGACCTCATCCCTACTTTTTATTGAAATCAATGGCAAAACTTCTATTGACTTCAGTGATGCAGGATCAAGCCCCTAATACTTGATCAGGTTCATACTGTGGCATTTAGCAGCTAGCCTAACTAAGGGGCAATGCACATTCAATAGTCCTATGGGAAGCATGGGGGAGGGAGTATTCTCCAGGACACAATCTGTTATGAAGTGGCCTGGTGGGCACAGGGAATGTCTAAGTCATGTCCCCACCTTCCCTCTTGAACCTTTTGGGCAACAAGAACCAAGAGCCTAATCCAAAACCCAGTTAAGCCAATGGGAGTCCTCCCATTAATTTCAACAGGTGTTGCATCAGGCTTCAAGAGAGCTGTCCCGATGTTTTTTCCAATTGCAGGGACTGCAGCTATGACAGGCCTGTGCAAGGGGAAGAGGCTGATCACTGTTCCCATGTGTAAAGATCCTATCACAATATGAGCCTTAATGAACTCTCATCTAGAAACTTGTTCTCTCTAGGATTTATTCCGTTATTTATTTATTATAGCCCTCAATATGTATTAAACCTTAAATGGAGTTGACTTTATTACTACCCCTGGATTCAAATCCCAAATCTTTCAGTATGTAGCCAGCTTTCTTCAACACCACAAATCTTTTAGAATTTCCTGAGTACCACGCCGTTTATTGTGGGCAGTGGAAGAATCCTTTGACGTGACCTTAAACGGAAGAAATTCTTTCTGCCCTATTTTGTTTGTCCAGTAAAGATCCCAGGGCCCTTTTCACTGGGCTAGAGGTTTACCCTGGTGTTCTTAGCCAAATATATCTCTGTCCCTTCATGTCTTACAGCTTGGTGTATGTTAGGCTACATCTACATGGCAAGCGAGGGGTGTGATTCCCCTGCTTGTGGGCACAAACTCATACTAGCTCAAAGACAGCTAGTACAAATATAAATGGCAGTGTAGCTACAGTAGCACTGGTAGCAGCATCGGAGGCACCACTGAGGTGGGCTGAGTACAAACCTGCCTGAAACCAATGTGTACGTACTCGGCACAACTCAGCTATGGCTACGCTGCTATATAGACTCACTACCTCAATGAGAGTTAGCACAAGTATTTGTACACAAGCAAGGGAATCACCTCCTCGCTCGTAGTGGAGACTTGGCCTTAGTTAACCACTGCCCTCTACAATTCCCTGCAGAGATGCTGTGTGTTTGTAGTGGCTAAGTGCTTTGGGGTGGATGGTGCTCTATAAAGGTAAGCTAATGTTATGTTCTAAAACTTTTTGCCAAACCCATGTTTACTTTAACTTTTTTCTCCCCCTCCAAAGAACAACCAGTTTGTTAGATATCATCAATGTGGCTTTTTTTTTATATTCCTGGACCATGCAATGCTATTCTCAACTACTCCCAGCCATTGACATTAATAACGGAATGAGACATAAACAAAACAACATAGTCATCACACATCAAACTGTGAATGGAAAAAAGGGACCAAAAATGCCCAAGTGTTCCTTATTATAAGAACATAAGAATGGCCATCCTGGGTCAGACCAAATGTCCATCTAGCCCAGTACCCTGTCTTCCGACAGTGACCAATGCCAGGTGCCCCAGAGGGAATGAACAGAACAGGTAACCACCAAGTGATCCATTCCCTGTCTCTCATTCCCAGCTTCTGGCAAACAGAGGCTAGGGAGACCATCCCTGCCCATCCTGGCTAATAGCCATTGATGGATCTATCCCCCATGAACTTATCTAGTTCTTTTTAGAACCCTGTTATAGTCATGGCCTTCACAACATCTTCTGGCAAAGAGTTCCACAGGTTGACTGTGCATTGGGTGAAGAAATATTTTCTTTGGTTTGTTTTACTCTTGCTGCCTATTAATTTTCTAACCATCAGAGGAGTGAAGTTTTGGAATAGCCTTCCGAGGGAAGTAGTGGGGGCAAAAGATCTATCTTGCTTTAAGATTAAACTCGATAAGTTTATGGAGGAGATGGTATGATGGGATAACATGGTTTTGGTAATTAAATATTCATGGTAAATAGGCCCAATGGCCTGTGATGGGTTTTAGATGGGGTAAGATCCAAGTTACCTGGGAAAGAATTTTCTGTAGTATCTGGCTGATGAATCTTGCCCATATGCTCAGGGTTTAGCTGATCGCCATATTTGGGGTCGGGAAGGAATTTTCCTCCAGGGCAGATTGGAAGAGGCCCTGGAGGTTTTTCGCCTTCCTCTGTAGCATGGGGCACGGGTCACTTGCTGGAGGATTCTCTGCTCCTTGAGGTCTTTAAACTACAATTTGAGGACTTCAATAGCACAGATATAGGTGTGAGGTTTTTTTTTTGTAGGAGTGGTGGGTGAAATTCTGTGGCCTGCGTTGTGCAGGAGGTCAGACTAGATGATCATAATGGTCCCTTCTGACCTAAATATCTATGAATCTATGAATCTATAATTTCATTTGGTGACTCCCCCAGAGCCATCCTGTCCATAGGACGGACTGGAGCAACTGCCCCGGGGTGCTTTGGGGGGCCCTGCACTTCTGGACATTAATGGGGGGCCTGGGGTTGGCACCAGCGAACAACCCAGCCCTAGCCCGCCCCACTCCGCTGGCTCTCAGTGTCGCTCGGGGGAGGGGGCAGAAGCCGGAAAGAGGCAGGGCGGAGACTTGGGGGAAGGGGTGGGGAGGAGGCCAAGCAGGGTGGGAAGAGGTGGGACTGGGGGTTTGGGGGAAGGGGTGGATGGGGGCAGGGAGGGAAGAGGCAGGGCATGGGCAGAGGTTTGGGGGAAGGGATGGAGTGGGGCGGGACTGGGGCGGAGTGGGGGGTTTCCTGGACCCTTAGCCCCCTAGGGATGGCTCTGGTGACCCCTAGTTCTTCATTATTTACTTTCTCCACACTAGTCATGATTTTATAGACCTCTATTTTATCCCCCCTTAATCGTCTCTTTTCCAAGCTGAAAAGTCCCAATCTTATTAATCTCTCCTCATATGGAATCTGTGCCATACCCCTACTCATTTATTTTACTGCTCTTTTCTGAACCTTTTCCAAGTCCAATATACCTTTTTTGAGATGGGGTGATCACATCTGCACACAGTATTCAAGATGTGGGCGTACCATGGATTTATGTAGAAGCAATATGATATTTTCTGTCTTATTATCTATCCATTTCCTAATGATTCCCAAAATTCTGTTTGCTTTTTGACTTCCACTGCACATTGAGTGGATGTTTTCAGAGAACTATCCACAATGACTCCAAGATCTCTTTCTTGAATGGTAACAGTAAAAATCCCCATCATTTTATATGTAGAGTTGGGATTATATATTCCAGTGTGCATTACTTTGCATTTATCAACATTGAATTTTATCTGCCATTTTGTTGCCCAATCGCCCAGTTTTGTAAGATCCCTCTGTAGCTCTTCGCAGTCTGCTTTGGACTTAACTATCCTGAATAGTTTTATATCATCTGCAAATTTTGCAACCTCACTGTTTAGCCCTTCTTCCAGATCATTTATAAATATGTTGAATAGGACTGGTCCCAGTACAGATGACTGGGGGACACCACTATTTACCTCTCTCCATTCTGACAACTGAACACTTATATCTACCCTTTGTTTCCTATCTTTTAACCAGTTACTGGTCCATAAGAGGACCTTCCCTCTCCCCATACTTTGCTTAAGAGCATTTGGTGAGGGACCTTGTCAAAGGCTTTCTCAAAATATAAGTACATTACATCCACTGGATCATCTTTGTCCATGCTTGTTGACACCCTCAAAGAATTCTAGTAGATTGGTGAGACATGATTTCCCTTTACAAAAATCATGTTGACTCTTCCCCAACAAATTATGTTAATCTGTGTGTTTTATACAGAGGTAGCCTGTTCACAGTGAACCTGATCATAACTTTTCCATTAGAAACCTGATTTTTTTCTTCCCTCTCTCCTACCCCTGAACTTTTCCAAAATTCAGCCTGCCTTGGTGCATAATGCCTATGATATGGAGAACAATTCTTCTGAGAACAGTGACCCTTTAGTAATCCCCTAATTATGTTTTCTTTCTTTCTTTCTTTCTTTCTTTCTTTCTTTCTTTCTTTCTTTCTTTCTTTCTTTCTTTCTTTCTTTCTTTCTATAGATTCTAAGGCCAGAATCTGTGAACATCCTCTGATTTCCTGTATAGCACAGGCCATAGAACTTCCCCAAAATGATTCCTAGAGCATATCTTTTAGTGAAAATATCCAATCTTGAGTTAAAAAATTGTCAGTGATGGAGAATCTACCACAATGCTGGGTAACTTGTTCCACTGGTTAATTGCTCCACCGTAAAAAAATTACATCTTATTTCCAGTCTAAATTTGTCTAGCTTCAACTTCCAGCCATTAGATCATGTTATATCTTTCTCTGCTTGACTAAAAGCTCATTAATACAGATTTATTTCCCATGTAGGTACTTATAGACTGTAAGCAAGTCAGTTTTCTGGCATTTCCCCAGTGCTCCAAGACGTTGAAAACCATGAACCCAGGTTGCTTCATACATGAAGCAGTTGAGGGCCAGATCCCCAATTTACACCAGCTAATGATCTGGCCCTTGATATGTTACACATAACTACTGTATACTCAGATTGTGAATTCAGAGCCAAATTATCTTCAGTGGAGTTGTTTTAGGTTCCAATGTAAATGAGAGCAGAATGTAGTCCTTGGCAGGGAAGGCATTATAGAAAGCAGACAAAGCAAATCAATGTAAACAACACTATTAAAGACAGCTTGAAATAAATTTCACTGTGACTTGTCAGAATTATAAAGCTGTGCCTAGTCACCCAGAAAATTCCTTTTAAACTCCCCACCTGCTAGTTGTCATATTAACCTTTTCTTCAGTACATTTGTGGCTATATGATAATGCACGTTTGAATGTTAGCACTGGCAGAGTTTGCTTGTCATTTTTTTGTTTTAATGACAAAAATGTGCACACATGTGTTTCCTGCCTGAGGTGAGATTCGCATCTACAGGATATGGAAAGTTAGCATGATAAATGTAATGATTGTGTAGAAGGAAGTGCACTCTGGTTAACAGGCATCCTATTGTATTGTACTGTCACCTGACACAATGTGCTGCACACCGTCTCAGGGAAACACCAAAACAAGTCTGGGCATAAACTTCATGTACAGAAATTGGAAACTCTGATAGGAAAAAAAAAATCATGGCTGTGTTTACTCCAGAAAAAGGCTATAGGCCAAATCCTTCCCTTAAATGCAAAGCATTCAGCTCCCATTGACTTCATTAGGAGCTGTGGGCATATGTCAAAGTGCAGAATTTAGCCATAAATATTTGGCAGCAAATATTTTTTGTGCAAATGGACATGTACGCAATAATCCTCAAAAGCTGATATGGAAGAGTGCATTTGAACAAAAAATGGTTGCCCAAAACCTCAGTTAACAATGCTATTCCATAAACATATATGCATTTTAGAGTCCTGGTCTCTGCTGCTTTTATGAAATGTTTCACTTTGGGGTAAAACTCACTTATTATTCTTGTAAGGACTCCAGAAACTCTTCAGTGCTGCAGAACTGCTTAGGTTCCACTGCACAGCCGGAGCAGAGATGAAGACTGGAGGCTATGCATCCCCTTCACAGCTTAGCTCCCCATCAACTATCTGTAGGCTCATTCAGTGGGAAGCATGTAATGGAGGGGCAAGGGTGCAGCCAATGACTCTACAATTATGTGGATTCAAAAACCACAAGCCCCCAACAGAGGGATGCAGAATTCAGTTGCTGGATTAGAATTCATTTTGGAGTTGCAGGGCAAACCTATACCCTGCCTGTGGATTGGCAGTTAGATGTCCACACAAAGGAGTTTTTCAGAGAAAGGCCATTTACTTATTAAGCATTTAATATTCTATTAAGACCCCTATATTTGAAAATTGGGCTGTGATTGTAATAGGAGTCACTGAAAACTGTATGAAAAATTGTTACGCAAATCTGCAATTTTTGCATCTTGGAAGAATACCCACAAAGTGGTGAAAAGATTAATAAGGATTTGCTCAGGGTTATATGTTGTTAATATTTATTAATTTATATTTATACAGTGCCATAGGTATGCATAGTTTATACTTTTTTTTAAATTCAAAATCACCAAAGGATGAGGTTGGATGCTGATTTTAATTAGTTCTATGGTGAACTGCCATGTGTCCTGGCTGGTGCTATTGCAACTGTAGTGCACTGACTGTTTAAAGTTCTCTACAATTCTCTACTTACTCACATGCTGTTGTGTCAGTAAGCATTTGTAGGATACAGGCCTAAGTCAGTTGATGTCAATGAGCGAACTGAACTTTATATCCCCAATGGCCAGTGATGGGACTCTGAGTTACTATAGAGTGCTCTGAGTTACCATAGAGAATTCTTTCCAGGTGTCTGGCTGGTAGGTATTGTCCACATGCTCAACAATTTGGGGTTGGGAAAGAATTTTCTCCTGGTTCAGATTGTTTTTGTTTTCTGCCTTCCTCTGCAGCATGGGGTATGGGTCACTTGCATGTATAAACTAGTGTAAATGGTGGATTCTCCACAACTTGAAGTTTTTAAATCAAGTTTTGAGGATTTCAGTAACTCAACCAGAGGTTATGGGTCTATTACAGGAGTGAGGAAGTAAGGTTCTCTGGCCTGTGATATGCAGGTGGTCAGACTAGATGATCATGGTGGTCCCTTCTGGCCTTAAAGTCTATGGGCAGGTCTACACTACAGCCTAAGTCGATATAACTTACGTTGCTCTGGGGTGTGAAGCCCCCCTCTCGTGAGAGAAAAGTTTAACACTGTCCACACCAGTGCTATGTCGGCAAGAGACACTCTCCTGCCAACATGCTTCCACTTCTTGCTGAGGTGGAGTAATTATGTCAATGGGAGAGTGCATCAGCATACTGCATCTTCACCAGACATGCTACAGCAGTGAAGCTGCATTGGTGTAGCTGTGCCAATGTAGCACTGTAGTGTAGACTTGCCCTATGAGTCTATGAGTCAGGAAATAATCTCTCCTGCCTCTAGTCTGTGATGCATGAATTGAATTCTGTCTGATGATATCGGTCACTGAAACTGATCTTTTCCAGGGTGATAACAAGACTTGCTGCTGACTCAAACCCCTGAAAACAAAATTAGTTAAAGCAAAACAAAGACTTTTGAGACTGAGTCAGAGAATCAGGCTAGCAAGCACTAAAAGATTATATTTATAAATTGTAAAATACAACTGAATGTGGGTGCACAAATGTTGGAAATCAGTTTAAAAGATGACAGGTGTTACAATAAAAAATGCATGAATATGAATTGATTTTTGCCACAGCTGCAGCATATAGATGTTGCTCATTTTACAAATCTCTGGGTAGTAAAAACGTATATTCCTGCAAAGAGCAGACGAGATGGGGAAGCTCTTAGTAAGATCCGATATTCTCTCTGAACTTTGAAATTAATGAGCTATGTAATGCTGCTGGGTAGAAAGCTGTCACTAAGGATAGAGCTGTTTCACAGCAGAGTTGCTTTATTAAAAAAAAAACCTCTTCCTTTCCATAGTCCTGATTCAGAAATGGAGGGAGGAGTTACACTGAACTTGACTGTTTAGCGGACAGTGAGAATGGAGCTATTGTATAAAAAACTGAATATGCCTGTCTGTGCTTCTTTTCACAGAGCTGTACACAGCAATTAGCCTTGAAGAGAGAGGAACCCTCTAAAAAGCTGCTATGAGCTGACTGTCGGTGACTCAAACTCTGAAGAACAAAACCCTGAAGTCATAAAGTTCATAGGCCACAAGAGGTAAATATGCAATTTGTAATCCCATCCTCTGTTTTCTCATTAGCCTCAGGTTAAGCAACAGATTGCAAAAGCCATACAGCAAAGATCATGTCATCATCTATGCACTGTACAGCAATATGCACATTGGTGATGCTTGATTAATAATAAAGACTGCCAGGGCAGCAGAGCTGGAAATGTTTCTCTCATACTGTGACCTGAATTTGCTTATTTGAATAAAACACTCATCACTTCATGGATACTTTTGTATTAGGCATCATCTTTCAGGTGCATGGTTTCCTGGTGGGCAAAATGATAAAATGTGATTCAATCTGAAATGTGATGCATGTTGGGAAAAGTTATCTCGAGTGCAGATTTTCAATGGGAGGAAGAAACCTGCCCAGTGGTGATGAGAGATGTAGGGGCATAACGGATAAGAGATTTGAAATGACATTTGTCACCACATAATTTACTCTTTTATGTTGTTTACTGTGGGTTTCTCCACATTTCTGACCCTTTAGTCTTCTAAGATCTCAGAAGGAAGGGCTCTCAGGAAACTTTCAGGGCAAAGAATGGGGTTTCTTATTTCTGATAGCTAAGCAGAAAAATTAAATACACAGAATGGAACTTCATTCCTCCCCTGTCATCCTCACCCAGACGCTGAGGATGTTCTTATTTAATTTTAGTTTTTCCTGCTAGGGAAACCCTTTCTATAATGTATGCAATATAAGACCTCTGCACCACTTAAATCATGCTTAAGCCCTTGAAACAGGACAGGTCTACTATAAACTTACATCAGTATAACTACATCGCTCCAGTATGTGAAAAGTCAACGGGAGGACTTCTCCCTTGACATAGCTACTGCTTCTAACTAGGCTGACAGGAGAGCCCCTCCCACCGGCGTAGTAGGGTCGTCACTGAAGTGCTATAGCGGCACAGCTGCAGCTGCCCCGCTGCCATGTTTTACGTGTGTGTAGCCCTGCCCTAAGTGATGCACAGGCCCCCTGAACAAGATGAATTCCACTCTCTAAGAATAGCTGAATGATACTGTGTTTCTGCAGTTTATCTGAAGATGAGAAGGGAATGAGGCTCTCCCAGCTCATTCGTTTTCCCCATTGTCTCTTTACAAACAGAAAAGCTGCCTCATTCAATGAATAAAAACTGTGGCTTCTTTTTTTTTCCTTCTTGATCCAGATGGGATTTATGATGCAATCAGTCACTCCCTGCTAAGGCTGTCAAATTAGGCAGCAGTGGCTAATTTAAAAAGTCACAGGTGGAGCTGTAAGCAATCATCAGGAATAGAGGCAGTGAGGGTAATTCTATTAAATAAAAGACCTAAAGCAGAGCTTGGGTTTTACTTCTGGGAAGGTAGGACAGTCTGAGGAAAGCTTCAGTTGCTGGAAACGTAGATTTTGGTGGTATTAAAGATATTATGACTCTTTATAGACTCATAGATTTTAAGGTCAAAAGAGACCATCATGATCATCTAATATGACCTCCTGCATATCACAGGCCACAGAACTTCGCCCACCCACTCCTGTAACAGACCCCTAACCTCTGGCTACGTTACTGTAGTTCTCAAATCATGATTTAAAGACTTCAAATTACAGAGAACCCATGATTTATTCTAGTTTAAACTTGGAAGTGACCAGTGCCCCGTGCAGCAGAGTAAGATGAAAATTCCCCAGGGTCTCTGCCAATCTAACCCGGGGAAAAATTCCGTCCTGCCCTAAATATGGTGATCAGTTAGATTCTGAACATGTGGGCAAGACCCACCATCCAGATACATGGAAAAGAATTCTCTGTAGTAACTCAGAGCCCTCACCATCTAGTGTCCCATCACCACTGGAGATATTTGCTACTAGTGGTCACAGATTGGCTACATGCCATTGTAGGCAGTCCCATCATACCATCCCCTCCATAAACTTATCAGGCTCAGTCTTCAAGCCAGTTAGGTTTTTTGCCCCCAGTGCTCCCCTTGAAAGGCTGTTCCAGAACTTTGCTCCTCTGGTGGTTAGAAGCCTTCACCTAATTTCAAGCCTAAACTTGTTGATGGCCAGTTCTTGTGTCCACATTGGTGCTTAACTTAAAATCATGAAATACCCTTGTTGGAACATTGCAGCAAAACTGTTCTTTATTTCTTAGAATTCAGAAAAACACATAAAAACTCAAAATCAGAGAGACAAAACAGGTGGCTCCCTAAAACAGAGAGGCACAAATTACATCATCTAGAGTGGCTATCTACAGACTAACTGCTGCTAGGCCCAGATTGCACACTTCCCTACAGAGCCCCCTAGCCTGCAAGAAGGACAAGGAAAACCCCCTGAAATTTTTAACACAATTTTCAAAACTAAAAAATTTATTCTAATGTAGTATTTGTATGTAATTCCCTAGGACTTTTTTTTTAAGGTAAAAACAAATTATTATGTATAAATGTAACAACCTTCACATCACCAGCAGGGTTTGAACTGCAGCACAGACTTCTGCCACTTGAACTACAAGACTAACTATCCAGAGTGGGGCCATCTGCTGGGTCTGGAGGGGTGATTAGTGAGAGCCTGGCCCAGCTCTCTTCCCCTCTTCCCCCACTGTTGTTACCAAAGCTCCCAACATTGTTGCTGCTTTGGCATCAGCATGCATGGGCCTGGCTCTTTAGAATGTTCACGTTTAGTGAACATTCCATTACTATTCTGTCACATAGCTGTAATTTTCATGCAGGACACAAGCAAGAAAAGGAAATAAATCTATAATTAATCCAAACCTGAACAGAGATTATGGGATGAGTGAAAGGTACATCTCTACCCATAGGGCTTTGTCCTCGCTGAATTTCAAAAGCCTGCTTGCAAACAATGGAGGTGTTCAAGCATCTTTTTAAAAAATGCTATTATCTTTTATAATTAAAAGTGTTAAATCAACCAAAATATAGGGGTTTCTACCAGCTCCCTCTATAATACATATATAAAACACACACACACACACACAGTCTACAGACTGGCAGAATATTTGCTGATAAAATAACCATGGGTGAAATTCATATCTGTGCTGTAGGTTAGAAAAGGCCTATGCATCACTTAAGGTCTGTGACATAGCAGAGACTGATTGAGTTAGTGTTTATAACTGGAGAGCAGGCTCTGTGAGACAAATACTTTTCCTTGCGAGCAAGTGGGCAGGATAGCAATGCAGAAGGATGGGAAACGGGTAGAGCTTTAGTTCTGTCCCTCACCTCCGAAGTACTGGCCAGCAGAACTATAACTATGCATGTGGGGAAATATGCTGCACAATAGTAAGAACTACAATAAATTATTTCCCACCCCACAGATAAGATAAAGGGAGTGCACGGGAGGAACTCAGACTTTGGCTAA
Source organism: Eretmochelys imbricata (assembly GCF_965152235.1). NCBI lineage: Eukaryota > Metazoa > Chordata > Testudines > Cheloniidae > Eretmochelys > Eretmochelys imbricata. Next base: position 25,333,829 of record NC_135574.1, read on the forward strand.
TAGTTCCTTCCCAGGGTACCACCAAGGGTGGCACACCTATGCAACACACAGGGATGAGTGAAACTTTCAATCAAGAATCAAGCCTTCAGTTTTTATTGAGCAGGCATATTGAGGAAAATGTGTAATATACCATTCTCCTAGATCCCATCTATAGCTCTTAGCTGTAAAAGTCAGCCATCTTGAATTCTCATTATTCTCGCCGTAGCAAATCATTTGCATAAAATGAAAAGACTAAATTGTTAGGAATCTAAAAATATACTGTTGCCAGGATACATCTTGCTAGATGCAAATGTAACTGTGTTTGTGCAGATCAGCTAAAAATAGTTTGGTACTCAAAAAAATTCTTATTAACATTAGTGGTAAGTGAAACGATATATCCACACTGAGCTACTAAAATTCTGGCTATTTGTTGTGAGTAATATGAAAAATAACTTTTGCATTAGAAAAATGGAACTATTTTACAAGGTAATTATAATTCCATTAATAACCTTTTTCCAGTGCAGGTGCCACAATAGAAGGACCACATTGTAAGGGTAAGTATTCTATTTCAACTTCTAGATGCACTTACTTGTACAATAGATTAGTCATTCATTAATGTTGGTTGCAAGGCAACATCCCCTCCTAAAGAAGCAGCAGCAGCAACAACAAATATTTAACTAGCTGTATATAGCAACACTACTACTATATTGTCAATGCATACATATTTTGTAGAATCACAGCTGAGAATTAGTAAACAAAAGTGCTTTCCTAGGTTTTGATTCTGCACCTATTAGAGTCTATAATCAATTTTTAATATATGTCTACTTATTCCTGTTTATCAAAGAAAATCAGAAGAAATAGAATTATTTTTATTGCAAATAATATACTTTAGAAACATTAAATGATTACAAATTGAACATACACACAGGGGCTTACTTTAAAACCCTATACAAGTTAATTAACTATCATTTCCATTGGGGAAATTGTTTAATTGAGCGAGAGGACTGAGCTAACGCCAAATCAAAGATGAGGGCGATTGGAAATTAATGTATAAAAACATGCACATTGGTAGTGTGTACTGTTTAAATTGCCAGCATGTGGATATTGAATAAATCTTGCTGAATGAATTAGATTTTGCCATTTTAAAAACTGATGTTTTTAATATTTCAGGAAGGATTAAACTAAACATGAATCTATACAGCCAAAAATTGTACTGGAATTACAATGTTAAATAAGGAATAAAGGGAGATGTTTAAATTAAAATAAAGGTGGTTAAAAATAGTATTGCCATGACTTCCAAACAGGCAGAAAAACTTAAACTTAGATACTCAGCTGTATCCAGTTCTATGCCCATCCTGGCCCCAGCACACATGAGGCTGTTCTATCCTATACTGGCTGACTGAGGCCCCTGCAAGAGGCCACTGCCAACCTTGGGCTGTCAGAACACGCTATGGCCATGCCCCCTCCTCAGCTCCTACACTGGATGCCTCAAAAGGAAGTGGCCTAGGAGTTTATTATGCTAAGTTTGTGCCCACTGGGAACAACCTCATGCTGAAGGAAACCCCAGCAATGGAGATCCAGGAGCTCTCTGCTCCATTTGGGGAGCCAGAAGAGAGCTCAGGATTCACCCTTGTACTCAATAGGTTTCTTCCTTGACTGGAGAGACGGGATTTAACAAAAACACAGGAAAACCTATTCTTGAAACAGAAAAATGTATTACAGTGTTGAAAAAGGATATTAGATGGCAAAAGCCAATTGCTCCACATAATTCAGAGACATCAGAAAATGGATTCATCCCTCACATACAGTTCATTGGTTTTGCACAGCCATAATTCCATCCATGGCTTCAGTGGAGTTACTCCTGATTTACATAACTGGGACTGAGAAAAGAATAAAGCCCCTACACTCCAGAAAACAGCTCTGGACATGTTTTTTTTTTTTTTTTCCAGAAGGCTCAGCACCCACAATTCCAGCTAAAGTCACATGTGCAATGGTTGGCAGATTCAGGCTAGATATTAGTATAATTTTTTAGCTTCTTTTTTTTTTTGCCATTTTAACCACAAAATTATGGTCCTCACAGATTGAGGGAGTGATTAAGGATCTGATTCAGAGGTCATGACATTGATGAGAGTCTTTATATTGACCTTAATAGTCTTTGGATCAGGATCTAAATCTTTTTGTTAAAGTGATATTACTTCTTTTTGTCCTTCACGGAGAGGCAAAATGAGCATTAACTAGGTTGTCATTTTATTCCACATATTAGGTCTTGGCTGTAATGCTCAAGAAAAATACTCGATAATCTATTAGTTGTGCAACATCAAAAGCAAATAACTCAATCTCCCATCTGTTCTGGGGCCATTGTTTGCACCCAGATGGCTGTTGATGTGGTTTAACGAAATATTTCAGCAATTGCTACCCTCCAGACAGAAAAGGCTATGCCAGGTGAGTAGTCACTTGCCATGTTTTCAAGATGATGTTATGATTGATTCATACTCAAGAATTATTAAAGAGTCTATATTCCAGCAAATCACTAGATTTTTTTTAAAAAATCATGTTTTAGGTTGTTTTCCAAATGTATCCTTAGTATCTTTTTATTGCTGGTCCCTTTCCTACTCTCATCAAAATTGATGGATGTCAAAACTCATATTGATATCAGGAGGAGGTATTGTTATTGTGATGGCCACCCCCTGGCCAGGATAGTGTAGCAGCTTTCATCCCATATGGTGTCCCCTGCCAATGGTCGCTCCATTGTTGCAGTAGTCTTTCTTAATGTAATTCACAGTGCTCTCTCTTCACAACTCAGCCCTCTAGCTAGGTCACTGTGTGTCCCCCTTGGTAGCCTCGCCGATCAGCTGTCCAGATGGTGCCCCTAACAGCCCTGCACCGCTTCCCACTGGCAGGCAGGGAAATGCAGCCCCCCACTTCTATGCTGGGTTCTAACCCAGGGACCCTGCGTACAGCAACTATGGTCTACTTGCTCCCAGTCCATATCTCTGGACTCCTTCCTCCTTTCTTTCTCTATCTTATGGTCCTATCCCCCTCTGGGTTTGCCGACCTAAATTCCTTCCTCCCAGGGAGCAACTGTAGACTACTCCCTTCCCCGGCCCCGACTTCTTGCCAAACTCTGTAGCCCCAAACAAACCTCCCTTCTCCCAGGAAGTGACTGCAGATTACTTCCCCTGCAGTCCCCTTCTTTTCTTTTCTTTTCTTTTCTTTTCTTTTCTTTTCTTTTCTTTTCTTTTCTTTTCTTTTTCCAGCCTTAGCATGTGGGGGGGTTCTGATCATCACCTACTGCAGTTTTCACATAAGCAAAAATCTATTTCCTCTCACTCAGTCTTGTATCCATAAAAAAGCAAAAGTAATGCTTTATTAATGCTATTAAACTTTCCTGGTACTTTCACTAATCCTTTCAGACTATATTCTTTCACCTTGAGGTATCTCAGTTCTTCATAAAGAATCTTTCTTTCTGTGTAATTCTCCTTGTATTGCAACAGCAGATACTCAACTGTTTCTTCGGCTTTGCATGTGTCGCACAACCAGTTTTTGTACTTGTTTAGTAAATATAAATTACCATTCAGATCACAGTGACCTGTTGGCAATCTAAATTGGAATTTCACTTCTTTTATCTCAGCTGTTAAGTATGCCATTATCCTCAAGTTTCACAGAACCTTCATCCATGATGTAAAACTGGTCTTATTAGTACCCTATATAGCATCAGCAATGTATTCTTGTCTGCACCCCACTTTTTCCCAGCAATACTTTTAAGCAGATGTATCCTGTCTTTTCATTTAGTCTTTATATGATCCTTCCAAGTTGTTTTGTTATCGAACATAACTCCTTAGAACTACATGTATTTTTTCTGTATTGAGATATAGGTTCCATTCTTCCCCAACCTTCCTTTTTGTGAAGATCTTTCCATTTGTTTTACCATGTGTCATAAAAATAAAGGGAAGGGTAACCACCTTTCTGTATACAGTGCTATAAAATCCCTCTTGGCCAGAGGCAAAACCCTTTCACCTGTAAAGGGTTAAGAAGCTAAGATAACCTTGCTGACACCTGACCAAAATGACCAATGAGGAGACAAGATACTTTCAAAGCTGGAGGGGGGGAAACAAAGGGTCTGTCTGTCTGTGTGATGCTTTTGCTGGGGACGGATCAGGAATGCAGTCTCAGAAACTCCGTTAAGTAAGTTAGTAAGTACTCTAGCTAGAAATGCGTTAGATTTCCTTTTGTTTAATGGCTGGTAAAATACGCTGTGCTGAATGGAATGCATATTCCTGTTTTTGTATCTTTTTGTAACTTAAGGTTTTGCCTAGAGGGATTCTCTATGTTTTGAATCTGATTACCCTGTAAGGTATTTACCATCCTGATTTTTACAGAGGTGATTCTTTTACCTTTTCTTTAATTAAAATTCTTCTTTTAAGAACCTGATTGCTTTTTCATGGTTCTTAAGATCCAAGGGTTTGGGTCTGTGTTCACCTGTACAAATTGGTGAGGATTTTTATCAAGCCTTCTCCAGGAAAGGGGGTGTAGGGCTTGGGGGGATATTTTAGGGGAAGACATCTCCAAGTGGGCTCTTTCCCTGTTCTTTGTTTAACACGCTTGGTGGTGGCAGCATAGGGGTCAAGGACAAGGCAAAGTTTGTACCTTGGGGAAGTTTTAACCTAAGCTGGTAAGAATAAGCTTTGGGGTTTTTTCATGCAGGTCCCCACATCTGTACCCTAGAGTTCAGAGTGGGGAAGAAACCTTGACACCAAGTGAGAACTTAAATCCCCAAGTATATCTCCATTCTGAAATCCTCCTGAGTACCTCACTGGTTCTCTCCATAGCTATCCTACGTCTTCTATGTTTGGCCTATATAGCACGGTCATCTGCAAATAGGGTAATACTAATTCCTGCCTGTATATTCCCCAGAAAATCATTAATCATAATATTAAACAGAGTGGGCTGATAACACTCCCCTTTGGAGTGCCATTAATAAGTTTATAAATATTCGACAAAGCCTTGCATAATTCTATGACTTCAGAAGTCTCTTGCCCCCCAGAACAGTCTTCCTTTTATTCTACTTCCTGCTAGTTTATACAGCAAGCCTTTCCTCCATAGCATGTCATATGCTTTTTCAATGTCCAGAAAGACAATTATAATAAATTCTCTGATCCCTCCTGGTTTTTTCTAGTTGTTTCTAATCTTACAATATTATGAACTGTGCATATTCCATTCCCAAAACCAGGACACAGTTTATAATTTCATTTTTTCAAATATGCAACTAATCTCTCATTTATCATTCTTTCCATAATTTTGCCAACACACATGATGTGAGGACAATAGGTCTATATGCAGCAGGTCTTGTAATTTGCCAGGTTCTCCTATTGGTATTCCTCATGTTATTATATAATTTCAATTAAATTCTTAAACTCCCTTATAAGATTTCATACAACTGTCAAGCAGAAATAGTCAGCCATCCTGCATTTTGATGAGTCCCTCTTGATAACCCCAGATCTGGTCATCTAACCTAGCATCTTCTGTAACCTGTGCTCTGAGAAGATTCAAATAATCTATATTTCTCTCAGTTGACATAAACTATCCAGTTTCCTTATTTCAAATTCTGAAGTATATATGTTTCTGTAATAAAGGATGTAGAGAACCTGTTTGGTGATAGCCACTTAATTTACACATGTCTGGGATTTCATTTGGTGACAACAAAATCTGACACCTTCTATAATTACTGTACTCATAGATTACCCACATTCCACCAATAACTTGAATTGAAGGTATTTGAGAATTATATCCTTGGAATTGAAGATTTAAGATTTCTGTAGTAAATTCAATTTTCTTCCCCTTGAAATCTTCCTTTTCAAACAGAACTATAATTGGCTCAGAAAGCTTAATGTTTATAACATATAGAGATTTAAGGCTTGTTTGGGGTGGATATCCCATTGCAGACAATTAGGATAGGTTCCTTCTTCTAACACATACTGACTACCAGAGAAATCTTCTTTATAATATGCAATCCAGCTGCCACCCAAACTCTTTCAAGATGTTATAGCAAATGAAACATCAATATAATTGGTGTTTTTCTCAAATATTTGACTGTAACCTTTGAATTCTGATTATGAAAATAACTGGATGTTGAATTTCCCCATTTGGCTATTGATGGTACCCACAACTATGGACTGAACTGAAGAGATCTTACAATTTGTGGCTCGCCCAACCCTCAGTGCTGGGATACAGTCCTCTATCAAGTATGTATTGGTCTCCTGTAAAGTCAGGATTCTCATAGACAACCCACTCTCCACTTATGGATTGTGTCCTCAACCATTCCAAGTGTCTTTCAAATTGGAAATAATTCCTAAAACATCAATATTGGAACTTTTAGTCCCAAAGTATTTTTCACTGATCATATGGGGGTTTATGAAATCTCCTGGATAGGTTGCAGTGACTGTAGCTCTTCACTGTAACCACCCCAATCTTTCCATTCCTGCTTTTTGTGTGATCTTGGCCTCCCTGTGCCCCACTTCCCTGTCTGTAAAATGTGGGTAATAGTACTTTCTTGCCTCAGAAGGGTGTTGTGAGGACAAACACATTAAAGATTATAAGGAGCTTAGACACTATGGTGATGGGGACCACTAAGTATGCCTTACGTGGATATCCTCTTAGTATCTATACCTATCCCCTACATTCATCTCATGTATTCTAGTTAGATACTGGAGAAATCTGGAGTTTTAAAAGAAAAGTTCACCCATGGCCATGATGTGGCAAAGCAAGTAGAGCTATAGTAGCTTCAGCAAACCTAACATACTGCCTTTATCTGGATGAAAGGCTAGAGCAGGGGTTCTCAAACTTTTTTTGTTGGACTTCCCTTTGAAAATATTTCAGGCTGTGATGACCGCACCCCCCAAAAAAAGTGATAGGAAATTACTGTACGTACTCATAAGAGCACTAAGGGAAGCATGTAATCATTATCCCTGCAGTCAAATATGCTGAAGCCTTTCAAAAAGTGTAAAGCAACAGTTTTCAGGAATAAATATGTGGACATTTAAGAAACATGGCGTTTTTTTTGCAGGGGTGGTAGGGAATAGACAACAGGGCACAGTTTGGGGAGCTGGAAGCCTTTTCCTGTGATTTTGGCAATAATCATAACATTGTCCCAAGGATTGTGGCTTTATACGCAACTATATACAAACAAGTTTCTGGATACTTAATGCGAACGTGCTGCTTCTTTAAGGACACAATTATTTTAATCCAGGGAACTGATATCTTTACATTATTTTTGCCCAGTATTTATTCTTTAAGTACATCAAAGCTGAAAAGCCAGATTTGCATAAGTAAGTGGTTGGAAATGGGAGAAGCACTTTACTTGCTGCAGTTGAGATTTGGGTATAGGCTGCTTTGAGAGAAACTCAGAAGTCAGCCAGAGGCTGGGATTGGAATTGGTGCTTCAGAATGGAATCACATGAGATGTCAATCATTTCCTCTTGAGTTTTCAAGGTGAGAGTTTTATTAGGAGACAACTGGCAGTCAAATAGATTCCTTATCCAATTAAATGTGGTTAGGTCACAATCAGTAACATATTTCAAAAACTGGGCTCAGAGTATAGAGACATGTTCAGTTACGTGTTCTTGTATATCCCCAATAGTGACATCATTGGATGAAAGAAAAGGAGTACTTGTGGTACCCTAGAGACTAACCAATTTATTTGAGCATAAGCTTTCGTGAGCTACAGCTCACTTCATCGGATGCATCTGATGAAGTGAGCTGTAGCTCACAAAAGCTTATGCTCAAATAAATTGGTTAGTCTCTAAGGTGCCACAAGTACTCCTTTTCTTTTTGCGAATACAGACTAACACGGCTGTTACTCTGAAACCTATCATTGGATGAGAATTCCAAGAGACTGTTCAGTGTTGAAAATATTTGAAAATTTTTGTTGTTGACTTGTGACTTCCAGAGATCCAGTTTTTTAGTAAAGGCATTAATTTTGTCATTGAGTTTGAGAATGTTAGTTTATTTTCCTTGTAGTGACTCATTCAATGAATTTAAACAATCATAAATGCCTGCTAGATATGCGAGTGCTACCAACCATTTGATGTCACTTAAATGCTTCGTCAGAGAGGAATCCACTTCAGTCAGAAAAAAATGCACTGCATCTCTCAATTCAAACAGATGAGTTGAACCCTTTCCTGTGTCAGCCAGCAAACCTCTGTGTGCAGTAATAAGTGCTGATGCTCCAATCCCATTTCTCCAAAGAGACTTTTTAAAAGGTCATGAATTCAGTGGCTTTGCTTTAATAAAAATATCAATTGCTACATCTTGATTCAAAATTGATTTAAGATAAGGATCCATGTTCATGCTAGCAAGAGCCTCCCTGTGAATCATTCGGTGTCCACTAGGCTTCTGGGGCCACTTCTGTAAATCTGCCTAGAAGTCCATGCTTGGTACCAGGCATAGCTTTTGCAGCATCTGTGCAGATTCCTACAGAGCTGTTCCAGTTAATGTGTTACCCCATTATAAAGGCAGTGCCTTGCAGAAGAGAAAGTCTTCTTTACCTGTGTTTTCTCAAATGTACCGAACATAGACCAGTAACTGTGCTGCTCCTGAAACATCGGTGGATTCATCAGTCTGTAAGGAAAAGAACTGCTCTTGTTAATCCTTTCCATCACTCGCTCTCATATGTCATTGGACATATTGTCAGTATGACAACTCATTGTATCATTTCATAGTGGAATAGAGCTCAGCTGAGTGGCAGAATCTTTGCCAATCATAATCTCACATATTTGTTTAGCTGCAGGAAGAATAAGAGAGGCTTTTTTGCCCTGGTGATTAAAAGCGAAACACCATAAGATGCCTCCAGAGTTTTGGCTGTCACAGTTGCTGATTTATGTATAACAGTTTTTTGTTGCTCAAGTTCATGAAGAATTCTTTTAAAAAATTCAACATATATAAGTCACTGAATTTCATTTGGTTTTAGGCTGTTACTGCCCAAAACTTCACTGCACAAAACACGCTGGGGACTTGAATATCTTCTGAGCCAGTGTAAGTAAATCCAAATGCCAAAGAAAAACGAGTATTTTCTGTTTTTTTGGGCTTTTTTACCGCTCAGAGTGGTTTCCTTTGTCAGTGAGGACCCTGGGGTTCAGAGGTGCATACGTGTGTCAATTCAGCTCTCACCCAAGGAAAAGGGCACCTTGCTTGCTCTGTCAGCTGAGCACTTGCTCTGGCTCACTGCCTGGCCACCTCGCCAGCCCACTGTCAGTCACCTTCTGCTGCCACCGGCCTCTCTGCTGTGACCTCTGCAGGTCAGTTTCTTAGTGATTTTCAGCTCTTTGCAGGCTGGGCAGAAACACTGCCCTATCAGAACCAATTTCACCTCTCATCTGAGCTCATTAACATAACAAAAATGCTCCTCATGAAGCCTATTTAGCTCTATCTTTGAACAGTGGGGCGGAATAGGTTAAACCAGGCTGGGGACCCTTCGGGAGTGTCCACATTTCCTGGCTAGGACACCTGTCCCCACCCCTCTTACTTTCACAGGGCTCTGGCATTCAAGCCCCTGGCTTAACAAGGTTCTTTCAGCTGAAGTTGACCCCCCTCATTTGGGACAAGTTAAGCACAGTTCTGCTCCCCTTTATTCATACAATACCGACAATAGCAACACTGATAACAGCATTTCACTACCCCTGCAAGTGATTTGTAACCCAACACCAGCCAAAGTTGATTACTTTGAGCAACATTGCTCTATCTGCTGGATATCTAAGCAGAGTAGATGTGTTTATGTAAATACAGTCTGCTCCTGAAGTCTCTCCCCCGCTCCTGAAGTCTCTCCCCCGCCCAGCTAGCTGTCAGGGGAGAATTCATTCAAACCCTGCTTACAAATATGCTACAAAAGGGTCACATTCCATGACAACAAGGCCATTGCTTAGGGAAATGACACAATCAAAATGGCCTTGTTGTCATGGAACGCCCAGCTCTGAAGGCAGAGCCACCGTCACCAGCAGCACAGAAGTTAGGGTGGCTTGATATGCAATTGCCACCTTTACCTCTGTGCTACTGATGGTGTCGGCGCTGCCTTCAGAGCTGGGCACCTGGCCAGCAGCTGTCACTCTCGTAACCCCCCTTTTGGGCTGGGACCACCAGTTTGAGAAACGCTAGGCTAGAGAATCCATTTAGCAGCAGATTGGACCTTCCTGCCCCACCATCATACACAGCCCCAAAATAGGCATCCCAAATCTTGCCTTCCCTCATTCATTAGAACCACTCCAGTACCAGCCATAGGTCTTGTCTTCACTACAGTTTTTATCGGGATAGAATACAACTGTGACATTTATAGTCTGTGCAACAATATAAATATCTTGGTTCAGTGTTGAGCTCTGATGGAAATCTGACTGCGGATGTTAGAAGTCACAGGAACAGCACTGGATGGAAATGGAGGGAGCGGATGGGAATTCTCTGTGGCAAAAATATGCAAAGAAAGCTAAAATAATAATAAATAATAATAATAAAAAAGGTTAGGTCAGCCGTGACGTATGGGTCGGAAAGATGGCCAATGAGGCAGAGAGAAGAACAACTGCTTTGCGCTGCCAAAACGGGAATGCTTTGTGGGTGCTGGGTGAGATGAGGTGATAAGCTATGCAATGAAATGGTATCGGCCATGATGCAGGTAGCCACTATTATGGAAAAGCTGAGGGAATATTGACTGAGAAGGCTGGGTCAGTGCATGGTTTACTCCTCCTCTTACACTGGGCCTGGGGGGTCCCAGTGCCTGTTTCTTCACCTTACATTGGGATTGGGGGGGGTCCCAGGGCTTGTCCCCCCTTTACACTGGGGTTTGGGGTTTCCAGTACCAGTTCCCCCCCTTGCACTACAGTTGGGGGGAGGGGGGATCTCAGAGCTTGTTCCGCTCCCTTACGCTGGGTTTGGGGAGGGCCCCAGGGCCTGTTCTTCACCCCCCTCTCCCCCCGGGTTTGGTTGGTCCCAGTGCCCAATGTCTGCCCGTTAGCTCGGTGAGTGGGGAGGTGGGAACCCGCGGCCCCGTCTGTCAGGCGCGAGGAGGCGGGGCTGGGGGCGAAGTGCCCGCCCATCGCCGGCTGGGAGGCTGTGATAGGCCACCAGGCGGAGGGGGTGGAGCAGTGTGTGCCGCGCCCCCTTGGCTGGGCGGGCGCTGGGGCTGCTGTCGCGCGCGGGGGAGGCGTTGGTGCGGATCCCTGTTGCCGGCGGAGCACCGCGGCTCAGGTAAGGGGTGAGGGGGCGGCGTCCGGCCGAGGTCCCTGCGCCCCGCGTAGGGAGAGGTGGCCCTGGGCCCGCGTCGCCGCTTGCGTTGCCCCGGGAGACCGTGCGGGTGGGCGCTGGGACATGTGGGCGCAGACCAGGCTACGGCTGCGCTCTTCCCTGCGAGCTGCCCCCGCCACGAACTGTCCCCCCCCCCCCTGAATGAGGTGGGGGTCCTGCTGGCTCCGGGCTCCCCCCCCCACCTCATTCGCTGTGGAGGCGGGTGGCAACCAGCGTACTGGGCTGCTGCCGTCCCCCTCCCCCCCCCCCCCCGCCACTTCACTGGGCTTTGGGTGGGGAATGCGGGGCTAATTTGTGTCTTCCCCCCCGGTACATTAGGGGTGGGGCGGGGGCTGCAGGGCCCAGTCTGCTCCCCCTCCCCGCGTAGGCGGGGGCCGCAGGGCCTGGTCTGCTCTCCTGGAGCACTTGCGGGGCTAGCACCGCACAGACACTTAAGCAGATAGGTGGGCAGTCACATCCCCAAAGCGTGGACACGTTTATTTCAAACTATAGCAGGTGGATGAGGCAAGCAAAGTGTGGGGGGGAGAGGGGGGAGGGAATAACGCACACCTATTTGGGTGGTTGAAGGAGTGGGTCCTTCGTGTCCACTGGGCTCTGTGTTGGTGTCCTTTCCCCCCTTTATTATAATTTGTGCATCCAGCACACTGCAAAATGTATTTTAGGCTTTGAACTCACCATTCGCCTATAAATAAGGCGAGGCAGTACCAAGCTGAGACTCCATTCACCCTCTTTTCTTTTAAAAACAAAATGTACTTTGTTTTTATTGTCCCCCTGTGATCATTGAGACTGCTCAGGCCTCACCAATGCAGGAAAGTTTTACCAGTTACATTGGGATAGTTATATCTGTCTAAGCCCTATGAGGACATTCCTATTCTGGTATAAGGGTGCTTTTCTTTTTTTAGCTTAAACCTTTTTCCAAGTAAGGTAAACTAAACCAAAAACTGCCTCTTGTACCAGAGTGGAGTGTACTACCAGTACAACTACTGGTTTTAATTCATTCTCAGGTTATACTGAAAAAATCTTTTTCTTCTAGCTGCTGTGACATCTGACTGTAAAGTGTCTTGACTTTTCCTAGACTAAACATGAAAATACTGAAGTTAGTTATGAGGATGGGTGGAAAAGACTTCTGTAACATTGACTCCACCCTCCTGGTTGAATCCCTAAACACCTCTCCATATTGTGATGTATCTGATGTTGAACTGATACCACACTTATTTTACTCATTTTTTCTAATTTAGCTTTAAGGCAGTCTTCCTTTTATTTTATTGATCTGGCTTTCAATATGCTAAGCTCTCAGCATTCCTATTTTATGTACTGACATTGTATGTTCCATAAAGCACTAGAAAGACTTTCACTTCGCACTTTTTTCCCTTTTTTATTTTTGTGTTGTCCTGTCTTTTTTTTATTATTATTATTATTATTATTATTTATTTTCCCCCTTCTCTTCTCCCAGCATCTCTCCATCTGCTTAGTTAGAAATGTATAATAATCTAAACATCATTTTCACTGTGAGCTCCTACCTGGAGGAATGAAATGCATTTGTCACATAAGACTGGAGAAAAATAAAGCTAATTCCTTGCCTGTTCTGTAAGGTGTGATGTTATTAAATTTTCCTTTTTGGTAAAGTATAGAGAATACTTGTACACCAGCAGTTTTGTCATTTTTCTCTTAGACATGATTTCTGTGTGATGACAAAGTTTCTTTCCTAACTCCCCATATGTTTAGTTTAAATAAATAAAACTATGAAACCCTATAGAGACCAGGAATTTCTTAACCCTCCCAAGACTATACTGTAATTTGTTCGTGGGCATAAAAGAAAATTACAGATTACATGAGAGTAACATTAAGAGCTTGATTTAAACCCACAAAAGTGGAAACTAACAGTTAAGGCTAAAATTCTTCCAAACATTACATTTTTGCCTAACTACTGCAGCACATCTAGTTTATAAGATTGTACCTAAATGCAGCTAACGATATCTAAGAGTTTTAGGATTGCTTGTTAATTTCTTTGCGTTCTGAGTACTTCATATTTTAATTTCCTTTTATGCTACTCTCTTGTATCCTTTATGTAGTAACTCTTGAATTCCTGTTTCCTTCCACCCTCAATTAAAAAAAAAAAAATCGAAACATTAGAAGCCATTAAAAAGTCAGTACTTGTTAGTCAAAAGAAAAAATAAAGGTAACGCATAGGGGGAAACTGTAGTGATGTTGGATTAGTTGGATACCATTGCGTACTAACCGTTGGCAAATATTGACACTGTAATGGCCATCAGAGTAGCTGTAATTGTCATAGTGCTGGGGAGATTCTTTATGGTCAGTGTGCTGAGGTTTAGAATGTCTTCATAACACTACTTTATATGCTCTGCTTTTGTCAGGCCCCAAAAAACATGTTGTTTAAAATTAGTGTTTAAAAATACATCTCCAAAGTATCTGGGCAAAACAGTGCAAATCATTTAGACTAGAATGAAAATTTCCACCTTAAAATAGAAATCCTTTTTTGCTTATGTATGAATAACTTCAGACTGGTTAGTCCTCTCCTATCAGTCATATTTATATGTATATCTGAATATCCTGTAATAATAGCTTTTAATTTAATTTGTTTGTGTTGGGCATGATGCAAAATGCTAGTGGCCTTCTTTAAAACCGTTTTAAGACTACATTCAGAAACTCCCTTTCTGCTACATATATAGAGTTTGATCATTCATTTGCTAATTAATATTTTTCTGTTTTTGTAATATTCAAAATCACAAGATTTCACTTTTCACAACTTAATCAGATTATTTAGCTGTAATTCTGATGATCTGATATTAAAATCCTGAACATAAATTTATTATGCTAATGTTAACCCTTAACTTTAATGTCCCAAGTGGACAATAAAACATGTAGTAAATATATGGGGATTTGGGGGCCAGGACCTGCTAGTGCTATCTATGTATGTAGTTCTACTGACTTCACTGCATGTCATGGTTTTGGCCCGTTATTAACACTCTGCTATTGGTACATTTCATGAAACTCATTCCGTTTTACTCTTATTCCTGGGTATGGTGAATAGAGAAAATAATTTGAAATAGGTAAGTTAAAATATTCTATACTGAACTAGTCCAAAAGCTAAGGAAAAATGGGGTAAAATGGAATTTCTCTGAAATTATACATATGGTGCAGGCTATTGGGTTCTTATTTGTAGTTATAAATTCAAACTATGATAGACAATAGTTTCCATAGAAAAGGGTGTAGGACATAATACTGCGAGCCACTGAGTGACCTCCATTTCAGTGAAAATGAAGAGCATGCTTTTATTTTTCTATATGTTTGTATGGTGCCTAATCCTAACTGGAGTTTTTTGATGCTACCACAATACAAATTATTTATTTACATAGGACAGTTTTTTGGGGGCCATATCTGATTGACTATGGGGACACTCATACTCAATTCAGGTGTTTTTAACTGTTTGTAAAGTTTTGTTAATTTTGAGTTCTAGAAATGGCCAAAACAGGGGTAAATTTTATTTTAGCCTAAATAAATATCAGTCAATCCCAGTGAGATTCATATGAATAATCAGTTTTATTTCACAAACTGCTTTAATAATATACAAATCAGTAAAGCACTTTAGAAACTTCTGAGGTATGATTATCTAACTTAGCTCCTGAGTTATATTGATTACAGTCATTTCTCTGGGATTTCACTGTTTGTTCGCTCTCCTAGTTTATAGTTCTGTGTGTCTCCATGCAAATAAGCTTGCAGGATTAGGGTCCTTAGTCAATAGGAATAGTCACTGTGCTTGAAGTGAAGTGCACAATAAATCTTTGCCAGATTGAGCCCTAGATGTTTGAGAGATTACTTTTTGTGTGTGTGCCATTGTCTATGGCAGAGATTCTCAAACTGTGGTCCATGGACCACCAGTGGTCCGCGAGCTCCATTCAGGTAGTCCGCGGATAGTTCCCTCTAAGGTGCACGCCTGGGCAGTCGCACACAGAAGAATGAAGGGCCACCCACCTAATTAGTGGAGCCGTGCAGGTGTGGCTCCACTAATTAGAGGCCTGGCCCCTGAGAAGAAGCACATGTAAGGGGAGGTGGTGGCCCTGGGGGGAATAAGGGGTAGGTGGGAGGGGGCAGTGGGGTGAGAAGAGGGGGTGGAGGGGATGTGGGATGTGTAGGGCTGCGGCGGCCAGAGAAAGAGGCGACTTTCCCCAGCTGCAGGACTGTGGCTGCCTGGGAGAGACAGCCCTCCTTCCCAGCCTCAGCTCTGTGGCCGCCGTGGCAGGGGAGAGACCCCCTCCTTCCCAGCCCCAGCTCAAAGGCTGCTGCGGTGTGGGAGGGGGGAAGAGGGAGAGACCCCATCCTTCCTAGCCCCAGCTTGGAGGCTGACGCAGCACGGGGGAGAGGGAGAGACCCTGCCTCCTTCCCAGTCCCAGCTCGGGGGCTGCCTCAGCGGGGGAGAGGGGGCACATCTATCTCATTAGAAAGATAAGATTACTGATATTAAAATATGAGTTGTGTACTTTTATTTGTAGACCAAAAAATGTTAAAGGTTTTTTTATATATATTTATAGAGCTTTTATCCAAAGTGCTTACAATAGTTAACTGGTGGTACAAACGACATTTGGAAAGATCATTAAGTGGTCTGCTGAGACCCTCAGAAATTTTCAAGTGATCCTCCAAAAAGAAAGTTGAGAACCACTGGTCTACGGTACGATTCTACTAGTATTGGAGGCCATTCTACCCAAAACTATCACTAATCCTGTTTGTTGTGGCACTTTATTGTGGGAATAAATATTGGCTCAGTTTGTGAATGTATTCCTCCTTCAGGGGTGGCCAACCTGAGCCTGAGAAGGAGCCAGAATTTACCAATGTACATTGCCAAAGAGCCACAGTAATACGTCAGCAGCCTCACATCAGCTCCCCCCTGGCTCCTAGAAACTCCCACCCACTGGTAGCCCTGCCAATCAGCGCCTCCCCCTCCCTCCCGATCAGCTGTTTCATGGCATGCAGGAGGCTCTGGGGCAGGAAGGGGAAGGAGCGAGGGCATGGCAGGCTCGGAGGAGGGCGCAGGAAGGGGTGGAGTGGGGACAGGGCCTGTGGCAGAGCCAGAGGTTGAGCACTGAGCACCCCTTGGCACATTAGAAAGTTGGCACCTGTAGCTCCAGCCTCAGAGTCGGTGCCTGTACAAGGAGCCGCATATTAACTTCTGAAGAGCCACATGTGGTTCTGGAGCCACAGGTTGGCCATCCGTGTCCTACTTTGATCTGGAGGACAGTATTGATGTGGCATGAGAATGATTGCTTATATATGTTGTGGAGTGTGTTTATCAGATTCCTGGGCTTAGTTCTCTAGCGCTCTGTGGTGACTTGTAAATTAATGAGTCCTAATTGGGCCTTAGATTTTGCATTCATAAACCTTCCTACTCCATTTGCTCCTGGGGGAATTCTGCACCTAAAAATTTATTTATATATATATAAATTTTTATATATTTTAAAATTCTGCATATTTTATTTGTCAAAATAACACAATATAATCATGCCGGTTTCTATTATTTTGGTAATTTATTTTAAAATATCTCTCAGCAAATATGTTCATAACAATACAGACCAAATAAAAAGATTCTAGTAATTTTTTTGACAGATTTCTTACTGGGCACATTAATACAGAACTTTTGAGTAATTTAAATTACAGTACATAACTGTATTTCCTTCACCTGTCAGAAGCAGTGCAAAGGCTTGGGGGAGTCAGGGGTAATGGAGGACCTGAGAGAGGGAGAAGGAGCCTGGAGTGAACCTGGAGGGTTGTTGGGTAGGGGTGGGAGAAGTATGGAACAGGTTTTTTGGGGGGAGAGAGAGGTGGGATTGTGAGGGAGTTGGGAAGACTCCCCTATGCAGACCCTGGCTGAGCCCAAGCTGCTCCCATTCAGTCAGGCACATGTTCCCCTGTTCCCACACCCCAATGGGTCTCTGCAGCCTCCTCCCCTATTACCATGTGTCCCTGCAGCCCCCCCTCACCATGTGACCTTGCACTCGCACTCCCATTCAGCCCCTGGCTCAACGCTGTCACCCCACAGGCTTCTGAACCCCAGTCTGTGACCTCCCACAGCAGCCCTGCGTGCCCCACTCTGTCTGTCGTAACCTGGCTCAATGGGCAAGGTGCTGTGATGAACTTCTACGCCTGGGAGAATTCTGTGCAACTGTGTGCACACAGATTTTTTTTTGCCCAGAGAAAATACGTTCTGCCCCAGAAGTGCTGCAGTTCTTCCTTTTGCTAACTAGAGGCTGCTGTGGTGTCAGAACAGCTGGCTGAGTTCATGCTGCTGGCTGTTCCGATGCCAGAGCAACTTCTGGTGGGCAAAAGGCAGAAAGGAACTGCAGCACTTCTTGGGCAGAACGTATTTTCTGTGGGGAAAAATAAAAATTATGCAGGACACGTGAATTCTGCACATGCGCACTGGTGCAGAATTCCCCCAGGAGTATCCATTATACTGTTGTGATAGTTCAGTGTTCTTAAGGGGGGGATTGTAGGCATACATTGGCGTTTTAGGACATAGAAGGTCCATGGTATACTGTAGTTCCCTGATGCTTTCATTTTGAAGCAAATTTAATACATGGTTTGGAGGTTTTTTTAGTAGGAGTTTTTTTGTGGAAAACATGGCATTTTTTCTCTCTCTCTAGCTTACCTTTTAGGGGCATTGTGCTTCAGTAAGTCTAAGGCAAGACTTGGCCAGCTTATGACAAGATCATTTGTATATCAACTGACTTCTTTTTTTTTTTTTTCTTGAAGTTTGTTTTTAGTGAGAGCTCTGGGTAAGAGCACAGTTTGAGCAGTGTAATTCAATCATTGATGTGTAGGTTGAACATGGCTGTTTGGATTGATACCATGGTCCTTTCTCCTATGTGTCACTTGAAGGCATGTGTTTGAACATGTAGTATTTTGTTTCACAGAGAATGAGTTGGTACATACGCTAATTAATCCACCATCATTTCCATTTTCCAGAAGCCCAAAGTTCCATCTAGGTTGTCACATTGAAGAAAAGCTCAGTGTAAGCTCAAAAGCTTGTCTCTCTCACCAACTGGCACTGGTCCAATAAAATATATTGCCTCACCCACCTTGTATCTCTGATATCCTTGGACCAACGCAGCTACGACAACACTGCATAGATTGAATCAAAGGCTTTTTGGGGGAAAGAGAAACTTGAAATACACTTCCTAATTTTGTCTTTTTATATGTTGATTACCATTCTGTAGTGCAAAGATAGGGAGAATCTGTTCTGGGTTTTGTGTAGTCCGATGATATTGGCTCATCTTTTGATGATGATCAAGTAACTTGAATCTCTTACTGACATTTCTTCTAATACAGAAGAATCTGTTTTTGAGGGCTGAAGCAGTCCCAGCATGGTGGTTAGCCTGTCTCAGATAAATGGACTCCAGAACTATGTTGAAACACTTCCTATAAGTCTTCTAGGTGTGCACAGTAATAAGATTGAATTTTTCCTTTGATATATTATTTGGGATTTGTTGGGTCTAATTTTCTGTGGATTTTATTTGAAATAATAGATTGGAATGGAAATGTCTGAGGACAGGTTACATAGGCTCCAAGGCCAGAAGGGACCATTGTGATGATCTAGTTGGACCTCCTGTATAACATAGGCCGCAGATCTCCTCCCAAATAATTCCTAGAACATATCTTTTAGAAAAACATCCAATCTTGATTGAAAAATTGTCAGTGATACAGAATTGAATATGAACCTAGGTAACTTGTTCCAGTGGTTAATTACCCTCACTGTCAAACATTTACACCTTATTTCCAGTCTGAATTTGTCTAGCTTGCAGCTACAAGCCATTGGATTGTATTATATCTTTCTCTGCTAGGCTGAAGAGCCCATTATTATATATTTATTTCTCATGTAGATATTTATAGTCTGTAGTCAAGTTACTTGTTGTCCTTCTCTTTGTTAAGTTAAATAGATAGGCTCCAGGAGCTCAATTTCTATAAGGAATATTTTCTAATCCTTTAATCATTCTCATGGCTCGTCTCTGAACCCTCTCCAATTTATCAACATCCTTCTTGAATTATGGGCATGAGAGCTTGACTCGTTATTCCGGCTGTGGTTGTACTAGTGCCAAATGCAGAGGTAAAATAACCTTTGTACTCCTACTCCAGATTCTCCTGTTCATGCATCCCAGGATGGCATTAGTTCCTTTGGCTACAGCATCATATTGGGAGCTTATGTTCAGCATACTATCCACCATGACTCCCAAATCTTTTTCAGAGTCACTACTTCCCAGGATAGATTCCCCTATTCTATAAGTATGGCTTACATTCTTTGTTCCTATATGTGTACACTTACATTTAGTCATGTTAAAATACTTATTGTTTGCCTCACCTCAGTCCCTGGAAAAACCATGGAGCAGGTCCTCAAGGAATCAATCTTGAAGCTCTTAGAAGAGAGGAAAGTGATCAGGAACAGTCAGCATGGATTCATCAAGGGCAAGTCATGCCTGACTAACTTAATTGCCTTCTATGACGAGATAACTGGACTTGTAGATGAGGGGAAAGCAGTGGACATGTTGTTCCTTGACTTTAGCAAAGCTTTCGATATGGTCTCCCACAGTATTCTTTCCAGCAAGTTAAAGAAGTATGGGCTGGATGAATGGACTATAAGGTGAACAGAAAGCTGGCTAGATTGTCTGGCTCAACGAGTAGTGATCAATGATTCCATGTCTAGTTGGCAGCTGGTATCAAGCAGAGTGCCCCAAGGGTTGGTCCTATGGCCAGTTTTGTTAAATATCTTCATTAATGATCTGGAGGATGGCGTGGATTGCACCCACACTAAACTAGGAGGAGTGATAGATATGCTGGAGGATAGGGGTAGGATACAGAGGGACTTAGACAAATTAGAGGAATGGGCCAAAAGAAATCTGATGAGGTTCAAGAAGAACAAGTGCAGAGTCCTGCACTTAGGACAGAAGAATCCCATGCACTGCTACAGACAAGGGACTGAGTGGCTAGGCAGCAGTTCTGCAGAAAAGGACCTAGGGGTTACAGTGGACAAGAAGCTGGATATGAGTCAACAGTGTACCCTTGTTGCCAAGAAGGCTTACGGCATTTTGGGCTGTATAAGTAGGAACATTGCCAACAGATTGAGGGACGTGATCATTTCTCTATTTGGCATTAGTGAGGCCTCATCTGGAGTACTGTGTCCAGTTTTGGGCCCCACACAACAAGAAGGATGTGGAAAAATTGGAAAGAGTCCAGTGGAGGGCAACAAAAATGATAGGGGGTTGGAGCACATGACTTATGAGGAGAGGCTGAGGGAACTGGGATTGTTTAGCCTGCAGAAGAGAAGAATGAGGGGGGATTTGATAGCTGCTTTCAACTACCTGAAAGGGGGTTCCAAAGAGGATGGCTCTGGACTGTTCTCAGTGGTAGCTGATGACAGAACGAGGAGTAATGGTCTCAAGTTGCAGTGGGGGAGGTTTAGGTTGGATATTAGGAAAACCTTTTTCACTAGGAGGGTGGTGAAACACTGGAATGGGTTACCTAGGGAGGTGGTGGAATCTCCTTCCTTAGATATTTTTAAGGTCAGGCTTGAGACAGCCCTGGCTGGGATGATTTAGTTGGGGATTGGCCCTGCTTTGAGCAGGGGTTGGACTAGATGACCTACTGAGGTCCCTTCCAACCCTGATATTCTATGCTTGTGCCCTGTTTACTAAGTTATCTATATTGCTCTGAATCAGTGACCTATCCTCCACATTATTTACTCCAACTTTTGTGTAATGAGCGATGATTTTGTGTGTGTGTTTGTTTTTCTTTCAGGTCATTGATAAAATGTTAAATAGTGTAAGGCCAAGAACTGACCCCTATGGGATGCCACTGAAAACACATCCACTCAGTGATGATTTCCTGTTTAGAATTACTTTTGCAGTTTTTAATCCATTTAATGTGTGATATGTTAATTGTATATCATTCTGGTTTTTAAATCCAAATACTGTGCAGTACCAAGACAAACACGTTACAAAAGTTTGAATATATTATGTCAGCACTATAACCTTTATCAACCAAATTTATAATCTCATCAAAAAAGTTATCAAGTTAGTTTGACAAGATCTATTTTTCCATAAACTCATGTTGATTACGTTAATTCTATTACTCTCCTTAATTTCTTATTAATTGAGTCCTATTATCTTGCTGGGATTGATGTCAGGCTGATGGGCCTATAATTACCGAGGTCATCCCATTTACCCTTTATAAAAATTGACACAATATTAGCTTTCTTCCCGTCTTCTGGAACTTCTCCAGTGCTCCAGAGCTGATTGAAAATCATAATTAATCTTCCAATGACTTCCTCAGCTAGCTCTCTTAAAATTCTTGGATGCAAGTTATCTGGACTTTATTAGCTTTTGTTTAATATCCTCCAGAGGTACTAGGATGAAGGATGTAGGATGAAGAGTATTTTTATTGCATGATGAAACTACATCATCTTTTCCCTCAAATACAGAACAGAAATATTTACTGAACACTTCTGCCTTTTTTGCGTTATTAATAATAATGTAGTGTTGTTATGGACCCATATTATTGTTCCTAATATATATATTTTTTAAAAACCTCCTTATTGTCCTTAACTCTACTGGCCATAGACTTCTTCTTGTGTCCCTTGGCTTCCATAATCAGTTTTCTATAATTTTCTAACTTCTGGTTTATATTCCTAAGAATGAGCTTTCCCTTTCTTTTGTTATATATTATTTTTAATTTTTTTGTAGCTGTCTTCACTTCCCCTCTAACTGGTTTTTTAACCAGCGCAGTCTTCTTCCTTAATCATTGGATTATGGCTTTTTGGGAATCTAGTAAGGTGTTCTTAAGTGATTCCCAATTATCATTCACATTGTTCTGAGTCAGTTCTTCCTTCCAGCTAATTGGCTCATGATTGTTTTCAGCTTTGTGAAATTGGCCCTGTTAAAGCAAAATAAATAAATATATATAAAAATTAATTACTGGGTTGGACTCATTCTGCTTGTACATTATAAATATGATTTATACCAAATCATGATTACTTGTAGCTAAGCGAACATTAATTTTTTGTTCTGTGATCATCTCCTTGTTAGGACAAGTTCTACACTAATACATTTTTTTCCCCATGTTGGCAATACAATTTTGTAGTTGGGAAATTTGTAATCTGTAATGTTTAGAAGTTCCGAAGAAATTTTAGTACTGGCAGCATGAGACCTCCAACATATATCATTTAAATTGAAGCACCCCATGATCACATACCTTTTCTCCTATGTATTATGGATAGGGCGCATAAGGCGGTTAGCCTTTTCCCTATTGTGATTTGGTGGTCTGTTAGAACATTGATGCATAAGCATTCAAGATCATTTTCTTTTGAGTTATCAGTGACTTGGAAACAGGGAGGAAGGATTTTCTCATAGTATTTAATATTATTTATTTAAATGGCTTGTTTCTAGATTGGATCCTTTACATAAAATCTGGAAGTTGAAATTGCTAGGATTGTTTCTCTTCTGAGTTGTCATTATTTCTAGAAACTATTAGTGTCTAATGCTTCTTCAGCCTGATAATCCCCTCCTTCAGTGTAATTTGATTTCCTCTATTAGTATATCATTATGTAATTTTGTAGTTCTGCAGTTCTCAAACTGTAGTGTAGAGTAGACTGCTGGTGATTTCCATAGAGGATGTTGTGTGCTGCTTCAGCCTTGTTTTCAGATCTGAAGGGCTTGGACACCTGTAGGAACAGCTGGAAACAAGGCAGAGTCACCAAAACGGATTCCAGTAGAGGCTCCTCCTGCATAGAAGAGGAAATGGGAGCTGTTTTATGTTCATCTACATTACATTTTTAATATCAGTGATGTAAGCTCTAGTATAGACCATGCTTAGGCATTTTCAGCACTGTCTCAGAGTAGGGTTTCACAACATGGTACTGAAAATGTCAGACGCTATCACCAGTGCAACTGTATCTGTGCTGGAGAGTGGGTATGAAATTCTGTAGTGTAGACAAGGCTTCAGGGACAGGAACTGTCATCTACCAGCTAGAATGGAGCTACCAATTGTATCAGGAGCTGTCAGTGAGACAGGAGCAACCCCTACCACTACATAACTCTCTTGTGGCAGTCCCCTTCTTCCTGCACATAGTTCTGGGTGTGGCAGGCTAGTATTGCAAGGGAGTGGGGGAAGAATCAATGAGTTGGGAGAGAAATAGTTGCACGTAGCAAGGGGAAAAAGTGTGACTTCCCTCCAATAACAGGACAAAATAACAAACATAGCAAACACAGTAAACAATATCTAAATACTTTCCTAATGTTACATTTCCATATAAACAATCGTAATTACCACAAGGACAGTTAGTGATTACAAATAAGATCAGGAGTGGGATATTGGAAAACGGGGTCCATGAGACTCTCTCAAAGGTAGTCCATTTGAGAACCCCTGTTAGTGTGAAAAGTATTGAACAGATTAGTGTCTATATGGTATATGTCTTGAGGTTCTTTATCTTTTTCCTTCATATTTTTGCATCAAATATTACCTCTTTTTAAAAAATTTTCTGTTGTGTGCTTTTAATCATTTATGTTGGTTGATTTCAGATCTTGAGGTGAGTTTAGGCTATATTGTTTGATTAACTGATTGATTAAATTTTCTATGAGTAGAGAGGCTCATGGTTTGAATATTTTCCTTTTAATTGTATAGGTTTTGTGAACAGATCATAAAGGTTTTAGGTGTGTGGCTAGTTGCTTATCCATTAATATAATGGATGTAAAACCAATTAGTTACATTTTGACAAGCATGGTTGGGATTGGACTATTTATTTGTTCATTATGTCATAGATAGTTGGACAGTGTCTTTTACTGAACTTAAAGAAAATCTACCTAAAAAAATTCCTTTTGTTCTGCTACTGAAGAACTTTGTGGGCTGCCAAGTCCTTGCAGTCACCACAATTGTAGTAAATGTTTATACTTTTGTGAAAGCAGTTATTCAGTATGATCTGTTTTATTTATAAATCAAAGGGTTACTGTCAGGTTAAAATTCACATTTAAGAAGCATATTCCTTGCTTATGTTTGAAATAATATTTGATTATGAAAACAAAATTAAAAACATTTGTCACTATTTATGCTGCTAAATGCAAAGAGCAAATCCTATGGCTATAAAAATTAGACTAGTAAGTTTTCTAACAAATTTCACTTTTAGGTTCTCATGTACTAGCAGTGATAGGCTCGCAAAAAAAGCCCAAAACCAAGTTGTTTAAAAATGGTCACATAACCCTGCATTTTGAATCATATTTGACCCAACAGTGTCCCTTGTTAAAAGTTTGCATTTCTTTCGGTTAGTTTTAAGGCTGTTATTTCAAATGCTTACACATGTTCTTAACTTGGCCTGTGATCCTGCAAACACTTACACTTGATTAACTTTGTTTGCTGCATCAGTGCCCAAGAAAGCAGAGACAGCTTAGTTACAATATTAAGTGAAAATAGCTGAGTGACAACAGGTGGATTTTGGATCTGAGTCTGTAGCTCACATCCTATGGGGCTGGTGACTAGGCTGGACCTAGAAGTAATCTGTATAAGCAGCTATAGTTATGCAAATGTGTGCATGTCAGGCGCATCATCTTATGAGTTGGGCCAGGCTTCCTAATTGTTGTATGAGTTACTGAGGCCCCAAACTGAACTTTGTCTTGCTAATAATGCAGATCAACAACACTCACTGAAGGCATGCCACAACGGTGTGGAATGGCATTTACCTTTCTACAGTTTGGAGCCTTAAGAGGTTGACAGTGTTTTCTAGAAAGCCAAAGTTTTGTAACTTACATTATTAGTCTCTTTTCTGGTCCCTTTTTGTTGAGCTGCATTTGTTCAACAAGAGGATGTGGCGGTAGACACCAAAACATTATAGAACACATATAGTAATGTAGCCTAGTAAATACTGTATTACACAGTTTTTTGTATTTTACTTGCAGTTCTGAATCATTGTCAGTACATTTGACTCCAAAAGATAAATTCATATACTAGTGATATGGCAAATGGCATTAATACAAGAAGGGAATGTTAGGTAAGCAAATACAAATAAATGTCCTGCAACTTTTAGTTCTTAATATAGTCTTTAAAGTCTAGCCCAGAAACCATGATATATTTTGTGACAAGTAACTGCGTATGTATTAGCAAAAATGTTGATTTTTGTGTTCTACGTTTGTGCTTTCAGTGTATGCACTTTTTTTTTCCACTGAGATAGGGATGAGTGAATAGGAGAGCAGCTCACAACATCCTTTTTCATATGTCGGTGCTGAAGGGAGCAGCTCTTGTAGTGGTGCTGACTTCCTTCTATTCTTTTGACCATAAAAGGAGAAAAACGCTACCATATGACTTGCACTGGAGAGAATCACAAGGCAAAAAATGCACTTTTTAAAAATCGCTTTAGGAAGTTTATTCTGTTACATTGCTTGCTGTATTCTATTTCATGTTTCTACTTTGGTAAAAATGTCTAAAGTAACTCAGATCTGAGGTCTTTTTATACTCCCCTTCCCCCCCCCCCCCAAGTTTTGTGCATCTCAGTTCTTAACAATTTTTTTAAAAATAGAAAGGCCATATTACTGGTAAAGTGAAGAACAGCTTTAATTCTTCCTGGGAATATTTGATAGTAACATCTTCAATGAACATCTGCAGAATTGAAATATATTTTGTTCTGATGAATTTTTTTGTTAAACAACTTTGAACTGAGGCCCCAATTGCTCGTTCTTTCCCTTGATGAGAGAGGATTCTGATGGGGAGCTGGATGTAAAGAGGGTGGGAGGTAAATTCCAGCTCTTTCACCACCCATTTCTAAACCTTGCAGAAACATTTCTCCTGGGGCTGAGAAGAAAAGCTTTCCAGAGCATTCTCCCATCCTGTGTCAGTGACTACACACACAATCACTCAAGAATCACTTGGATTTTACAGCGTACCGTACAGTTTTGTCAATAGCATTGTTGTTTTGGCTACTTTAAGCTAAAATAGACCAGCAATTTGAAAATATATAGCAAAAAACTGGGATTGTAGATTAGCAGCTATACAAAATCCTTCCATTGTGTGAATATTTGTATACTTTCAAAAAATTGCACATACATTGCACAGTGGGGACCAGATTCTTTGCTGCCTTGCAACCCTGTGTAATCATTTACACTTATGCAGAGTGGGTTAAAGCATGTTTTTTTGACTAGGCCAATGATACTCAGACCTCTGTGGTTCAGGAGCCAAATTAATGATCAACATTACCCAAAAGAGCTACAGTAGTGTGAATTCATTGTTTCATTTACTTTAGTAGTATATATTCATGTTTAAACAATATGACAGGAAATATTTAGTGTGTGTATAATTATATAATAAAAATTCTCACAGTAAAATGACTGACCAAGTATTATTATTTTAATCACTTACAATTGGTTAATAACATAGTAAAAGCATCCTGATCGGTTAATAAAATCACCCAGAGTTTGAATATCACATGCTGCAAATAGTCGCAGGAGATGCATTGAAGAGCCTCTCACTTAGTCTGAGTATGTCTGAAATAGGCAGCAATTGATACCCACTTTGTACCTTGTGTAGCCATTTATGTAAACCACTGGAAAATCACACCACTGGTGATTAAAGAGCCATTGTTTTGTTTCTTGTAATCACAAATCGAGGGGAAACTATTGTAACTATGAAACCTTTAACTATGAAATTAAAATCTTAAAAATCTTGAGGTTGTGACTTTTCTTTAGGGGGAAAAAAGTTCTTTTAACAAATTGATATTAACAAACGAAGAGGATTATCTAGTCTGAACTAACTGCTATCGTCTACATCTACTAATCTGTTTTTGAAACAAGTGAAAACATAAGTAGATGTCACCCCCGCCCCATTATTCATAAACAGTAGCAAACATACAAACTCCTAAAAATTGGTGATTTTATTTTACATTCTCATTAGCTTCTCAAAGAGATCAAGTTTCCACTCCAGATCCCCACATAACAACCAGCCATCCTAATGAGTGGCAATGGAAGGCCATACGGTCAGCTGCTCTGTCTTGGCGTACCTTCATTGAAGCTAGTGGACCTATGCCAATTTATAGCAACTGACAATTTGGCCCAGAGTCTCTTCTGGTATTGGAAGCAATCCAAGGCGATTAGAATGAGGAGTCAGATGCTCAAATACAATAGAGGTGGGTACACTGTTTAATAATAAAAAATAACTAGAGATTGAGAATTTCCAGGCTTCTAGGATAGAAGATGTACTTAAAATTCCAGATATTCCCCAAAGTGCCAAAAGTGTAGAGAGGCTGTTGCCTTTGATCACTGCAATATGTGGATTGATATACACTCGCTGAGGATCAGGACCTTTAACTTTTATCTAACAAAATATAGCAAACCTCTAATAACACTTTTAATGAAATGTAAAAAGGAGCTGCTATACCTGGAAACTCAAAAAGATACTGTGTGCCGTGTCCCTGGTTAATTTTCAGAATTGTTGCTTCTGGAAAGCAGTGTCTCCAGAAATGGAATTGCAGAAACCCCCACTCAAGAGTATTATGTGAAGTATCACTTTTCAGGAAATTGTGATTCACAAACTTCCCATTGGTGCTGTGGGGTAAGCTATGACTGGTTTATCTTTAGACTTCTCAAACGATTGGCTATAGGCATCCAGCATGCCGACTATGGCTATTGGAGGAGGCCTTCCAGATAATTAAATTGAAGGCCGCAGCTTGGCAGCATGGTGATAGGCACACTCATAATCAGCTGAAGCGAAAATTTAACAGCTTACACTCCACAATCACGAGGCATATTATAACCAAGTGGCGGATGATGTTGAATTTGGCTTAGCCGGGGTGACTTGAAGCCAGCATTCTGTGCCATTTGCAACCTCAGCAGTCAAGAGGTAGTCACTACAAACTGCATCCTGAATGACAGCCAAGGCCACCCATGTAAATCGGATGATGACCGTCTCTCACTGTGGGTGGAACATTATTACAGTGTCCTGAACCGTCTTCCAGCTGCTGCTTATTCAGAGTTGGATGATCTGGCAGTCACTGCTGTTCCAGATCCAGACATTTGTACTGATGCATCAACATTGGATGAAGTGAAGTGTGCCATCTCTAAGCTGAAAAACAGACATGCAGCCAGTGCTGATGGCATCCCCTCAGAGCTGCTAAAATGTGCTATTGCTTCTATAGCAGAATCACTTCTGGCCATCTTTCCTCTGGTGTGGAGAACTGGAACCCTGCCAACTGCCTGGAAGGACAGTTTTATGATTTCACTCTATAAGGGCCCATGTTTGTCTAGGGAACTGGATGTCAGCACCTTTTACATCAGTATCTGGTGTGAGGCAGGATTGTGTTCTGGCCTCTGCACTCTTGTCAGGCAATGGATTTCATAATGCAGCATTCTGTCAAGTCCATAGCCACTGAGATCGGTGATCTCTCGCTCACAGACCTTGACTACGCTGATGACGTTGTTCTTTTAGTACAGAGCCCTGACAGGTTTCATGAGACACTCCAGCATATGGAGGAGGAGTCAGCGAAGATAGATCTCCATGTTTCGTGGTCAAAGACAAAACTGAAAAATCTAGGACCAGGTCCACCTGCGACTCCAATCTCTTTGAACAACGAAACCGTAGAATCAGTTTCTCGCTTTTGCTATCTGGGTTCTGTACTTACCAGCTCCTCCAGTTCTCAGGTGGAATTTCTCCATCGGATTGGCATCACAGCATCTGCCATGGGCCGTTTACAATGGATATGGAATCAACATCTTCATCTTAATATGACGACCAAATTCAGTATGTATTTGAGCTGTATCCTTCCCATACTGTTGTTCGATTGCATGGCACAGTGTCCATGTTTCGCAGACTAGACAAACCTGGAGACTTTCTACACGAAATGTCAATGTCTATACTGGGCATAAAGTGGAATGACTTCATCTGTAATGCAGATGTTTGTTTGTTTGAGTCTACAGACTGCTGGGCGGTCTTATGCTTTTCAGACGGGCGACACCTTATGCTTTTCAGACATGTCGCAAGGATACCACAAGATGTTCCAGTGAATGCCATTCTCCAGGTAACTTCTTGGGACATCTGGGATAAAATTCCACCAATTGTGGAGTGGAGGCAGAAGCAGACCTCCTAATACTTGGGTTCATCAAGTCAGTTCTGATGTTGGACTCAGGCTGTCAAGCCTTTGTGGTTGCACAGGAACGGACCAAATGGCGAATGATTGCTACGGCCAATTGGCTAAGCGTTGAAGAGAAGAAGCCAGCTGCAGGGGGGATTCTAGCCACATTTTAGAAAGTAAGAAGTGATATCTGGAAAAAACTGTTAGTATTAAAAATAATTTGAGGGACTCAGTATTGTGTAAGTGGTTTCTTTGGGGCATGTTTTATGTACAGCCAGCCTTTTGAAAAAGGTTTCTCATTTAAAAACCAAAACACTTCTAGTCACTTCAAACTTTTAAATAAAAATCTGTTAGCAGATTTTTACCCTGCTCTGTGCAGAGGATATGCATGCTAGCTAGAGTCCAAATTTATCCCCATCTTCAGGTTTGCTTTGTAGTTAGTTAAAATAACAGCACCAACACACAAACATAACCTTAGTGTGGCTGTTCCTAGGGTTTCCTCTGCAGAATCTCCCTGCTTTTTGGAGATGCTCGTACTGCTTTTTATTATGCTAAGCTTAAACCAACTGGACAAGCTTACCTAACCTCAAAGATTTGGCAAAAATACCTCTGCTTCTTTAAGTAGGGTTCATACTGTTGGTATCCAAATGACTTAACAGAAGACCCCTAACGACAGGTGCAGGATCTCCCCTACATTCCTTTACATAATAGTTAAATAATACGTCTGGTATGGCCAAATCCTTACCTTATTGAAACCATAAATCTTTACAACTTCAACATACCCTTAAGAGCTTCTATTTTTTTGTTTTCTGAAATCAAAATACAGAAAATGTAATTTGATTTTAGACCATGAAACTTGGTACCTTAAGTAATGAAATTCTGAATTTTGAGGTAATTTTGTAGTGCCCTTATTTAGAATCTGGTGTCTTCTTTATATTGCATACTACCTTATTTAACCATTCTGTTTTGTCTGTGGTCTGCAACAGTCAAATTTGCAGTCCTGTGTTTAATCTACTTTGCTTTGCTCTGTACATGTAAGTACTTCACTATTTATGCTCTGTTGAATACTGATCATATGGCTTTCGTTATTTCTTAAACAGTGGGAAACTTTCATTGTAGCAGCTGTGTATTGTCTTAAGTTAAACTGGGTGCAGAGTAAGACTGTTCAGAAATCTATGTGTAATAAGCTTGGCTCCAGGCAGGTTCACTCGACTGTTGTGCTGAAGATACTGAACTGATTCCTCCTATGCTTCATTTTAAAGTGCATTTTAACCAGCATTAAATTGAGTTGCTAGGTGGCACCAAAATAGTAACAAAACTAAGGGTAACTCAAAGAGGACAAACATCACACGTTAATTTGGCATAATGCTTTTGCTAAATTTGAAAGTGTAGTGATATTGCATTTTATTGGCCTTACAGTGAAAGAGAAACCTACAAGTACTGGCAGCTGTGAGAGAGGTTTCAACATACTGTATGAATCTGACGTAACAGTTACTTGTACATATCTTTGCTCATTCCTACTTAGGACAGAATACTACAGAAAGGGTAATAATTTTGATAACATACTTTAACTATTTTCTTGTTTCTTTGTAATCTATCTGGGGCTCCACTGCAGCCACTTTTAAAATAGTATTGAAAGTTTATTTACAATTTTGCATGTAAAGAAGACTGTTATGTGTTAAGTATTCTGCTTTAATTGACAACATAAGAATCTTTGAGGAATATTCAGTTCTTAGAGACTTTGCTTCCCTCTCTCACTGTGCAGTTTCCCAATGGTTGGCATTTTTCTCTCAAACAACCCAAATGTTACTCCGTGGGGAATTCTGCACCACTGGACAATGCAGAATTTTGCAGAAATTCATGTTGTGCATGCAGAATTTCCTCTTTCCTCCCACAGAAATGGGTTGCAGAGTTGCTGGCCAACACTAGGGGCCATTGGACCCGGCAGAGCCCCGCTCGTAAATAAAATACACTATCGGGGGAGAGCAAGGGAGCTGGAGGGTTCCCGGCAGCTGTAGGTCCCAGCGTGACCTGAAGGAAGGAGGCAGCGGCGCACAGGAACCTTTGTGGAAGCCTGGGACCAGCATCAGCCTGTTTCTCCCTCTGAATCTCTTGGCTCTAGGAGGGTAAGGGGTGTGAGTATCTGAGTGGGACAGATGGAGCTCTGCAGCTGGCCTCTGGGAAGTAGAGGGTGTGAGGGTCTGGGCCAGGAGCCTGCAGCTGGTCTCTGTGGGGAAGGGGGCTGTGAGTGTCTGGGCGAGCGGAAGGGGTGGCTGGGCTCTGCGGGGGAAGGGGCGTAAGTATCTGGCTCCCCAGCTGGGCTCTGTGGCAAGGGGGAAGTAGGAGCTGGGTTGTCCTAACGCAGGGGTGGGCAAACTTTTTTCTTTTGAGGGCCACCTTGGGGTGTGAAACTGTATGGAGGGCTGGGTAGGGAAGGCTGTGCCTCCCCAAACAGCCTGGCCCCTGCCCCCTACCTACCCCCTCCCGCTTCCTGCCCCCCTCAGAACCTCTGACCCATCCAACCCCCCCTGCTCTTTGTCCCCTGACTGATCCCCCCATCCTATTACCCCCCCACTCTCTCTCCCCTGACTGACCCCCATCCACACCCCTGCCCTCTAGCAGATTCTCTCCAGGACTCCCACACCCTATCCAACCTCTTCCTCCCCCCCCCCCCCACCTCCTGCTCCCTTATCCACCCCGCCGCCACCGCCCCCTTACCATGCTGCTCAAAGCAGCAGGAGCTAGCAGCCCTACCGCCCGGATGGAGCAAGCCGCGCTGCTGGCGTGGCTGCAGGGGCGGGGGGACAGCAGGGGAGAGGCCGGGGGGCTAGCCTCCCTGGCCAGGAGCTCAAGGGCCAGGCAGGACAGTCCCACGGGCCGTAGTTTGACCGCCTCTGTCCTAAGGGCTTCTTTAATTCTCTAATCCTGTGGGAATTTTTGTGTGTGTCTGTATTGTTAGACATACTTGCTGATAGGTATTTTGAAATAAATTGCCAAATAATTGAAACTGGTGTTGTTATACAGTGTTACTTTGACAAATAAAATTTGCAGAATTTTAAAATTATTATGTGCAGAATTTTTAATTTTTTGACACAGAATTTCCCCAGGAGTAAAATGTTTCTTGCCTCAACAACTTTTGCCTTGCAGGCCATTCACACATTCATTGCTTGCTTTATGAAAAGTATTTCCTGACATCTGTTTGCACTCTTCTTTAAATTTTTCA
Organism: Eretmochelys imbricata; assembly: GCF_965152235.1. Classification (NCBI taxonomy): domain Eukaryota; kingdom Metazoa; phylum Chordata; order Testudines; family Cheloniidae; genus Eretmochelys; species Eretmochelys imbricata. The sequence goes on from NC_135574.1 coordinate 25,366,417, forward strand.
TTTTATGCCTCTGCACAGATAATAAGACAGTGTTGTGGTGGCACGATCTGTGTCACTGCCTCTGTGGTTTTTATATGCTTCATTTTAAATTGCTTCCTAATTGTTTTCTAGATATATAAACCTCTCCCTGATCAGGCCTTACGTTCTGGAAATCCACCTCCTCACTATTTCTTATGGTATGTCTACACATCCCACAGGAGCGAGCAAGCCTCCCAGCCTAGGCTGACAGACTCGGGCTAGCAGAGCTCATGCAAGCGCTCTAAAAATAGCTGTGTAGCTATTGCTTTGAAGTTGAGGCTCAGGCTTTTGAAACCACCCCCATTCATGCTTCAGAGCCTAGTTCCAGCCTAAGCCTCAATTCAAACATGTTAGTTATTTCCTGTTTAAATTCCTTTTGAGCATCTTTTTATTTCTCTGTTCTTTATAAATGTATTGCCTGTGATGTACCCTATTCCAGTATCAATCATACAGAAGCTGTTTGGTTTAATTCTTTATGCATTTAAATGTGGGGATTTTTTTCTTTGACTGCAATGAATTTAAAGATTTCCAGCAATGACTTTTTTAATTCTTGGACAGGACTTGAAAAATTTGACACCTACCACTTTGAAGATGAAGGCAGCTTGAAAATATATCTGCGTTTTCATACAAATCTCTACTCCTTCCAAAACAAACATATCCTGAGCATTTTAAAGGAATGAGACCGTTTTGAACTACAGTATATTTAATTATGACATTATTAGCCTACTTTCAATTTAGTGGAAAATTAAATGAAACATTAAAACTAACTTACTAAGTCTCCCTTTCTGTTTTTGTGCTTTCTTTCCCTTACTGACATCAGTCTTCTGTTTTCTTTCATGCAGTACTAGGTTGCTGTTACGGCTGTAAGACTGATGATTATGACTTCTGCAATTAAAAGATTATAGTCTTTCACCTTGATCAGCTGCTTTTAAGCAAGAATCTGACAAATTTAGCTCCATATGTGTCCAAGTCGTAAAGAGTGTTTTTTAAAGTTAGCTAACTAGCTAACCACTTTTAAACAGTTTTTCTACAAAATGATTTATATTCTCTCCCATGGCCAAACCATGACTTTTTTTTCTCATTTTCCATAGCAAACAATTTGATATCAAAATACTGTGTGCCAGACATCTTTTCTAAACTAAAATTTTGACCTTTTCCCCATGACAACCGGATATAATTGTGCTGTATTTTTATTTGCATAGCTTTCAGTTCGTCCTCTCTTTTTCACATGTCCTCCTACAAAGAGCTTGAAAAAGATCCCAGATGCCTAATAACTGGAGGACTATGTTTTTAAAAGGAGGTGCTTCACTGCCCAGTGGTAATACCCATTTGAGAATCCAATGTTCCCTTCCTTGTCCACTGTTGGGTAAAGGAAGTGGTCCTGGATTACTACCAGGTTCTGTCCCTGGAATTTGCTTGTGTGTGTGGGGGTGGGGAAGAAATGTCTCCATTTTCACATGTTTTGGTTTTTAAGTTTCTGATAAACCTGAAACCCCCAGCCATCCTCTGGCTACTGGAAGGGGGAAAGGACATTCTTCTTGTTCCCGTCCTGGCCTGGCTGATGAGAGCAAATATGGTGGTAGTTATTCTGCTTCTTCCTTGGGATGTTCTTAGCCTTCTGCTGCAAGAGGGGAGTGTCCAATACTGTATCCATCCCATAACTCCACTTTTTCTGTTGTCCTCACCAGTGAATAGCTTCAATCAATGCTGTTGTTTGATTATACTATGAGAAGCTGCAATGACAAGCAGAATAAAATTGCCCAGTGTTTTGTCAGTTTCACTTCTGCCTTCATGGGTTCTCAATAGCTGCAATGGAAACTGACAAGACTCTGGTCAGCTTTAACTGTGGTGTAACATGGCAAAGCTCTGAAATTTTTTATTTAGCACTTTAAAAATGCATTATTAATAGTCAACTTTCATGTTCTGAGATAAATGACTCTTTACTTGAGATGTAGGTTCCTTTATGATGAATTATTGTGCAACAGAGTTTGTTACCAAGAAGACTTGCTCTAATGTCTTGTAGGCATTTGGTCAAATTCTCTTACATTTCGTTAATGATAAAAGGATGCGTTTTCAGACTTACTTATTTTATTGGTAACAATTATTTTAACGTGGTCTCTAAAACTGACAAATTGCAGTCTCTGCCTAGATGTCTACAAGGCTATGGAACATCTCTACGGAGGTAGGGTTTAGCTCACGCCACAAAAGTGTTGCTTTTTAATGTATCTCAGTTTTCTAGAAAATGGTTTCCGCTGTTAATTCTCAGCATCTCTGAAAAATCTGCTATTGAGTGCTGTAACCTACTGATGCCTTCAAAATTCTTACTAGCTATGATATTCCAAGACCTTTTTTGAGGCCGGCATAGAATGACTAATTAGAAAGACTGATTGTTTTCTCTCATGCAGTAAATTCTTGGACTCTGGTTAGGCGAAAGAAGACAGATTCTCTCTCTCTCTTTCTATCATGGAGTTTTGTTCGGGTGTGCAGACGTGCAGGCAGAACCATAACACTCTAGCAGTGGTGCAGGAATTGGCGCCACTGCCTTATGAAGCCCCACTCATGTGTGGCCCCCAGACTCACTGCTCCCAGAAAGGGTTTTTCCCTGCTCTACATCAGCTTCCCTTCAGAAGAGATTCTAAAAGGGCAGATAAGCCACTGAAGGAAAAACTACCAAGGCAGAAAGAGCCTAACCAATTCTGTTTTGCATGATGGGGGATGGGTGGCTTTTATCAATAATGGTTTCTTCCTTTCCTCCATATGGATCTGTTTTCCCTTCAGAGTTTTGAGAACAAAATTCACCTTCAGGCAGAGATCAAGCATGAAAAATTTCAGAGAGTGAAAACCTGTGATTAGATTGGAAACAGTTACTTTAGATTCTACTGTAATGACAGCTATAGAAGTGCAGCTCTGGGATTTCAAGAGTCAAGTTTTCTCCCAGTAGCTTATTTGCCTGATTACCTCTTCCTCTAAACTTGCACAGCAGAGGGAATAGTAAACCTGGATACTTAGAGAAGAGACTTCTCTTTTCTACGACCATATTAGAAATATTGTGGTTATGGGTGAACTGGCATTTGAATTCAAACCTTTTGTTTAGTGGCTAGTAACTTTTTTAAGTTGATTTTGTGTCTGTACTAGGAAAAGCATGAGCCTTCAAAAGTAACTTCGTAAACAAACAAACAAACAAACAAAAACAACTATGCGGCTGTTCTTGAGTATGGAATGAATGGTGGATTTTTAGCCATAAAAAAGAGAGATTGATACGCTAGAAATAACCCTGGTGTGTGGTTACTTTGTTTTTCCCTAATAGTGACTTGTGATTTTTTTATTATTTATTATTTTTAAAGCTTTGGTAATCTTCTGAAAGTATGAGAGCCAATCTCAGAAATCTTGCACTATGCAAAGGATTTTGGCAAAAGCAGTTCGTTTACATAAATACTTGTTTTAAATTAGGATAGGTATTATGACGAGCAGCTAAATTTTACAAGGCATGTGTCTCACGCATTCCCATAATTTAGTTGAATTCTTAACATAATGCACATGCCTCAGCTGCATGAAAACAACCTGCACCAATCTTGGCAGCAATTCACCAATTTATTCCCAACTAATGTGTTGAGACAGTTCAACAATAGTTAAATATTTGCATGAATAAAAATTCAGATTAAATAATTTAAAAAATTCAGCTCCGCCACAGGTTTAAAATGGTTGTTCTAAGTCTGTTTTAACAATGTTCCAAATTTCACTTTTTAAAGAATGAGTAAAGGCTTTCTTTGATAACCCAGTTTTTCTTTTTAAGGTAGGGAAGTGTCATCTGCAAAGTTGAAGGAAAGGAAAAGCATAGTGATTCTGGGTGTGATTCCTGTGCGTTTTATGTGACAGACGGATGCAGAGTTTCTAAGTCCATTATTCTAGATTATTGAACCTGAACTGGAACTACTACCTTACTAGGTAAGAAATTGCTAAGTGTGTGAGTGATTTATATGCCTCCCCCTTTGCAGTGTTTAAATGAAAGTAAATATATATTCTGAAATGTAGCATATTGTAAACTTGTAGAGTGTGTATTTTTGTTAAATGTGTTTGGCTTTATTGGAGTGCCTGCACTTCTTAAATGATTGGTACAGCGTCCCCACGAGAGAGACAACAGCAACAGCTCTGCATGGACAACTTTGAAACAGCTGGAAACGTCAAAGTCTACTAGGGAACTTTTAGTTCCCAGCATGTTAGAGCACTGTAGATTTATACCCCGGCTTGTGATGCTCTAAGTTGCCTTATAGATAATCTTTTGGTCTCCCTCCAAGAAAAGACTTTCGAGGCATCATGAATGAGAAGGGAGCCTGGTCTGAAAGACCCTACAGACTCCATGGTACTCTCTCCTTGACTATGACTTCTCCCATCACACTTCTCTGTGGGGGAAAGCCTTGCTATTTGGCTACTGCTGTTCACCCTTGAGGGGAACAAAAACTGAAGAGGAAAATATAATGCTCCTGTTAGCACTATTAATGATGTACAAGTTCTTGATAGGAAATGTTCTGGATCTCTAGGGCAGCATGTCGCCCAACTGTTCTCATCAGCTCTGACTTAGACAAGCTGCTCTTCACCAGTTCTTATTCTTAGCTTGTTTGAAAACTTTGGCAGATGTTGGTGTTTGAAGCGGACTGTCCCTCAGATAGTGACTTCTTGTCAAATCCTAAAGGGAGGGACAATTTTTTGTTTTCTTTGCATAGTGTTTATTTTTGTGGGACAAGGCTCATTAGAGGAAGTCAGTTTGGGCTAGTGGTTCCTAGCAGAAAGAAAAAGAGCCTGCAGCTGTGTGGAAATGAGTCTTTAGGATAGCTCTTCTCTACTCTGTCAACAGGACAGCTGTTTTGCATTATCCAGCATAGTATGCTATGAGCAAGTGACTCCCAAAAGAAACATCAAAGAAGAATCAGTGTTATGAGCAGAAACAAATCAGTTCATCACATCAGAAGTCTGCGTCATTGGGGATATCAACAAAACAGATTTGGTTCAGCCACACTCAGATAAACGCAGGGAACTCAATGCTAATATTATAGATGTGATGTAAAAGGAACAGAATAGAACCACCAGCAAATTTAAGGATTCACTTTTTTAAGGCCAGAAGGGACTAAAATGATCATCTAGTCTGACCTTCTTTATAATATAAGCAATAGAATTTCACTCACTGAGTCCTGCCGTAGAGGGAAGTATTCTCTACCATGTAATATGACGCCATCAAGTCCATAAGTAAATACATACTGAGGTGCAGTCAGTAATCAACATAGATGCTTTGGCATTTGGGTCTCACTTATTTTTCTTTCTTGGCCCACATTACGGGGGTCCTTCATGAAAGAATCCTATGGGATTTAACAGAAAATTATTACTGGCAGCTTTCCACAGGATTTGTTTTTTAAGTATAAAAAGACATAAAAGTATAGAAAGGGTATAGAGAGGATATTGCTCTCAATTAAATTCTAGGGCTCATGCTTCTTTGAGAGAGGGAATGGGGGCTGGGCAGCAGTGCAGCTCATGTGCTGCTGCCACTTTCACAGGCAGGAGCTGAGGGGCTGCATAGCCAGAAGCTATTGCTCTCAGCTGAATGGGGGAGAGGAAGTTGAGTGAGCCAGTGAGTGAATGGCTGTAGGTGGAGGGGTGTGTGCATCTGTGTAGGATGGAGAAAAAGAGAAGAGGGGGGATTAATTAAGGCACAGGACAGAGATATTTTGGGTGGGGGGGAGTGAGGCAAGGAGGACAAGGAAGAGGACTAAGGTGAAAGTACTGTTGAAAGAGGAAAGGATATAGGTGGGTGAAGGAAGAACAAAAATGAAGAGGGTCTAACACAGAGAGTCTGATCTATAATAAAATGTGGAGTAAAGGTAGTAAGGGGTAATGAGGAATAACAAAAGCATAAGATATAGTTAATAACCATTTTTTAAAGTTTATTGAATAAAGTTAAACAGCATTCTGGTCAAATACAAAACACTACTGTCTTTGTTCTGTTAAGTGTCAGGGTTGTGGCTTATAAAGGCTCTTTTGATATAATTATTTTTTTTCACTTGAGATACTGGTGTTTGTGAAAATTCTGCAAGCCCTGATTATTTGTTCATTTGTTTCCAATAAATTATATATCTAACACTTCAGTAACTTCTTACCAGATGACACATAAGTGTGTGTGTATATGTTGTCTACATTTGCAGGAACTTGTTTTAAGTTCTAAATGAGTTGCTGATTGTTTATCTGAACTTTCATAGTTTGTTGGATACTTTTCTTACTCAGAGGTGTGCTCATGAAACTTTGAAGACTTTTGCCACTTCACTCCACTCCATTTGCTACCAAAAGTGGGTTCCAGTAGAGCTATTTGAAAAATGAAGAAAAATTGCAAAAAATAAATTTGAAAAGCAGTTTCTACTTGGCAGGGTTTAAAAAGAACCGTGTGTGTGTGTGGTGTTTTTTTTTTTTAATTGGCAAATGAAAACTTCCAGAGCTATTGTTACCAAACACTGTGTGGAACTGACAACACTTTGACATTGCTTGTTTTTTTTGTTTTTGTTTTTGTTTTTTCAGTTTTTCTTAATGAAGTATTTTGTTTGAAAGTTTCAATTCTTACCTTTTAATATGTATTTCTGGAAAACTGAGATTCTTAAAGAACTGGTGAGAGAACTACAAATGCATTTTTTTTACTATCTGAGCCCAGATAAAGTGAAAAACTAGTCCCTTTCTCAAAGAGCTTACAGTTAAAGTATCGGACAAAAAAGAATGTTTAGATACCTTGTGCACTGTTTACAATAGTGAGATCAAGATTAGTATAATCATTGCATTGTAAGATTTCTGGGGCAGGGACTATTCTTCTTGTTCTGTTTGTACAGTGCCTAGCATGTTGGACCCTGGTCCATGACTGGAATTCTTGGGTGCTATTTCAATACAAATACATAATAAATAAGCAGCTTTCTAATCACACCCACTGTCTAGTCATTGTCAAATGTTCTGTCAGCATTGTGACATAAGCGAGTCTTAAGGAGAGTAATGTAATTGTAATGCCTTATGTGTTCCTTTGGAGGAAGGATTTTGCAAAAAGGTGTAGGATTTTTAGAAAATGGGGAGGCATAGACTTATGCTCAATTTTATCTTCTCTGCTAGGTTGTTTCACAGTCAAGTGCCCGGATTGGAGAATACCTTTGAGTCCTTTGAGAGTATCACCCTGGCTATACTCTCAAGACTGGAGCTGTCTCAGTGGGCATGAATGGAGAGGTGTTCTCTGATGCAGCTTGTGCCCAGCCTATTGATAGCTTAAAATATTATGGGTAGGATTTTCAAAGGCACCTTCGTGACTTAGGGGCACAAGTCCCATTGAGTTTTCATGCCCCAAAACCAGGGCTTTGAACTGTCACCAGAAGCAAACTGAGAGGCCTTAGGGAGTGAGTACAGTGTGAATTTTTTTTAATAGAACTCATTTTTATTGGCCTGGTGTGAACTCTGCTGTGCCTACACAAATCAGGAAAAATCCATTTTTAAAAACAGAATGGCCTCACTCCTGCAAGCGTTGAAGCATGCAAATTTAGCTATGCACATGCTTATGTATTTCCAAAATTGGGGCCTAAATAAGGTAGTCGTTATCTAGGCCACAAGTCAGATCCAAGACTGCACTCTGCTCTTGTACATACTGATGCAAATTCTCCACTGCCTTCTGTTTGTGCCTAATGTAGTCATTTACAGTTGTGCAAAATGGACATAAAGTGCTACCAAAACCAAATAGTAGTGTTTCATGCCTACTTGCACTCACTCTTCGCAGCGGTAAATGACTACACGAGGCAAATGAGGCCCGTTCAGAGGCTAAGCTAATTCTAATGAACTAGTTCTTTGCCTGTAAACACTGTGAGTGCATCTTAGTCAGTCTGAAAATACTTCACTCTAAGTGTAGTATAATAACTTTTGGAAATACTAAGGGCAAAATCTTCAAATATTGCTGCCTAAAATTAGGCATCTAAATAGCTGGCATGATTTTTAGAGGTGTTGAGCACCCACAACTTGAATTAGCTAGAGTTGTGAGTTTTCAGCACTTACTTACAGATGCCTTGATATGCATCTAGGTTTCTAAATTTGAAGTATCAATGTATGAAAATATTATACAGTCCTTGGTTGAGCACTCTGCTTCCATTGTACTAATTTCAGAGTGGTAGCCATGTTAGTCTGAATCAGCAAAAACAACGAGGAGTCCTTGTGGCACCTTAGAGACTAACAAATTTTTTAGGGCATAAGCTTTGGTGGGCTAGAACCCACTTCATCGGATGCATGGAGTGAAAATACATGAAAGGATGGGGGGTTGCTTTACCAAGTGTGAGGTCAGTCTAACGAGTTAAATCAATTAACCGCGGGATACCAAGGGAGGAAAAATAACTTTTGAAGTGGTAAGAGTCATCCATTACAGACAGTTGACAAGAAGGTGTGAGTAACAGTAGGGAGAAATTAGTATTGGGGAAACTTAAGTTTAGGATTTGTAATGACCCAACCACTCCCAGTCTCTATTCAGGCCTAATCAGATGGTATCCAGTTTGCAAATTAATTCCAGTTCTGCAGCTTCACGTTGAACTCTGTTTCTGAAGTTTTTGTTGTTGAAGAATTGCCACTTTTAAGTGTGTTGAGTGACCAGAGAGATTGATGTGTTCTCCTACTGGTTTTTGAATGTGTTATGATTCCTGATGTCAGATTTGTGTCCATTTATTCTTTTGTGTAGCGACTGTCTGGTTTGGTCAATGTACATGGCGGAGGGGCTGCCACATGCTGTTTTTAAAAATAGATTTTTCATGATTTGTGTAGGCACAGCAGAGTTCACACCAGGCCAACAGCCTATTTTACACATCCACCTACCACAAACATTTAGTGCACATGGGCGAATCTGCAACCAATTCTTCACATCAATTAATTCAAGAGCTGTTTCAAGAAATTCCTGGGTGTTTTTAAAACCGTAAACCTGAACCAGAGTCTAGCCAGTCCCTGGGTTTCTAGGCACGCTCTCAGAATACAGATCTTCTATATGATACCCCCTTGAGAGAGCTGGAGCCTGCCTTCCAGCTGCCTACTCCCTCTTGGTCCAGCAGGGAGCAGATTCCTCTCTGCTTAAACACCTGCTGTTCCAGATTCCACCCAAAAGGTGTGAAGCATCTCATTTTATAGTTTAACTCTCTCAGGGGCTGTCATAAATATAAAGGGAAGGGTAAACCCCTTTGAAATCCCTCCTGGCCAGGGGAAAGCTCCTCTCACCCGTAAAGGGTTAAGAAGCTAAAGGTAACCTCGCTGGCACCTGACCAAAATGACCAATGAGGAGACAAGATACTTTCAAAAGCTGGGAGGAGGGAGAGAAACAAAGGGTCTGTGGATCTGTCTATATTCTGTCTTTGGCAGGGATAGACCAGGAATGGAGTCTTAGAACTTTTAGTAAGTAATCTAGCTAGGTACGTGTTAGATTATGATTTCTTTAAATGGCTGAGAACAGAACTGTGCTGAATAGAATAACTATTTCTGTCTATCTTTTTTGGAACTTAAGGTTTTGCCTAAAGGGGTTCTCTGTTTTGAATCTAATTACCCTGTAAGGTATCTACCATCCTGATTTTACAGGGGGGATTTCTTTACTTCTATTTACTCCTATTTCTATTAAAAGTCGTCTTGTAAGAAAAGTGAATGCTTTTTCATTGTTCTCAGATCCAAGGGTTTGGGTCTGTGGTCACCTATGCAAATTGGTGAGGCTTTTTATCCAACATTTCCCAGGAAAGGGGGGGTGCAAGTGTTGGGAGGATTGTTCATTGTTTTTAAGATCCAAGGGTCTGGGTCTGGGTCTGTAGTCACCTAGGCAAACTGGTGAGGCTTTTTACCAAACCTTGTCCAGGAAGTGGGGTGCAAGGTTTTGGGAAGTATTTTGGGGGGAAAGATGTGTCCAAACAGCTCTTCCCCAGGAACCAGTATTAGTTTGGTGGTGGTAGCGGCCAATCCAAGGACAAAGGGTGGAATATTTTGTACCTTGGGGAAGTTTTGACCTAAGCTGGTAAAGACAAGCTTAGGAGGTTTTTCATGCAGGTCCCCACATCTGTACCCTAGAGTTCAGAGTGGGGGAGGAACCTTGACAGTGGCAAACAATGGTAGAGAAGCAGTTCTCTTATAGAAAGACTCTCTCTGCACAGTAGCTCTCTAATACATTTATGCTCTTTTACTTAATCATTTAATGCACAGGAGAGTGCAGATCATAGAAAACAATAAACACTGCACTTGTGTCCCAGCGTTCCTCACTACTTCAGGACAGTTTTTGGCCTGTCGCAGGTTGTCCAGAGCTCTTCTGCTTCCATGCCAGTGCATGGTTCATGGCTGCCACATGCTGGATTGCTCTTCCGTTGTGGACTGGAGAAAAATGGCCCTTGTGCAGACCAATTTCTGCTCTTTTTAAAACCTTCCCCCTCCTCTCCCTCCCCGATTCAGATGACACCCTTGACCAACTTTCCCACATGACAAACCCTGTCAAATGACTTTGTTGCCAAGATGACCTCCACCTGGCTATGTCTGTCCTGGGCAGGAGTCACTCTATCTAGAGTGGATAGATTTCCAGCAATTAAGTACTTAGTCAACTATCCGCTATTGGTCAGCCCTGTATCTCTGTGTATTGGGGCTTCAGTCCACTGTGGAGGTGAAGAGGCAATAGAGAGGGTGAAAAGCTGCACATTCAAAATTAAGTTTGCAGCCTCATGCAGATACATAGTTCATAATTTTATAAATCATACAGACAGATTCCCAAATTATCACAGCATGATATGACATTTCTGTTTTGCATCTTTTTCATGATTGCTTTGTGCCTGGACATTTCTGCTATGTATTTACAATTGTGTTGACTGAAAGAATAACGTGGTAGTGCCAGGTTACTAATAAGCTTGAAACCTGTTAGTTAAATTGGAATAATGCTTAAATCTTTGATTATCCAAAATACTGTTCTTCAGTCTATTTATTTTTAGGAAAATATTTGCATTGTGTTCAGATGATGATTTTTGCTGTATTGCTATAGTTGAGTAAATAATGCCACTTAGTGGGTGACTGCTATCACTACAGCTTCTTATGAAGAATTAAATATGGTTCTTTATACTAAAAAGAAAAGGAGTACTTGTGGCACCTTAGAGACTAACCAATTGATTTGAGCATAAGATTTCGTGAGCTACAGCTCACTTATACTGTCATTTTCTTTTATTTCTAGATAGAATATACTAAAAGTGTCACTTTTTCAAATGACATTACACAGGTCCAACACTCTGGTAAAAGGAGAAGATGGTATGAGTGGAGAAGAGGTTTGGAAAAAAGTAAAATTTTTAAAAGTGCAGGATGGGGATGGAAATAGTTCTTTCAAATTCTAATGGAGTCCTCCTTTGGTTTGCTATGAAATCTAGAGAGGAATTGAATATATTTTTTTCTAAACACAGAATTGTGTGATAAGATGCAGATGCCCTATTAGAAGTATGTTCTCTAGTACTTTACACTGCCCAACAAAGTAATAACCTATACCAGTGTATCTGAGCAAGCTATGGTATGAGATTTTGGATGTGTCCAAAAATCATGATGAAAGTAATTAATTATTAATAGATTAAGGCCAGTTTTTGAGGAAGTAGCAGGTGAGGAGCAGTGCAGCTTTAGACCAGGCAACGGTTGCGTCGGTCAGATATTTATGCTCTGACAGTTATGGGAGGAGAGAGGAGGAACTTAAGGCTGTTTGCTGTTCTCCTCTACTTCATGAAGGCATTTGATTCAGTTTGGAGGTAAGCATTATCGAAAGTAGCAAAATCCTATGGCATTCCAGATAAGATCATTGTAGTTATAAAAGCTGTATATGAAGACTCTTGCACTGCTATAAGAATTGGCGGAAAATGAAGCAACTGTTTCAAATCAGAGTTCAATGTAAGACATTGGGACAGGGAATCATCATTGATTTTCATTGTGGTTTTTAAACTGGATGAAAATGGAAAAATGTTGGAGGGTGTGACATTAGATGACCTAGAGTTGAGCTCCTTAGTTTGTGCATTGTACAACTGGTAGGCATGCTTGTTTGAATTCATGATACTCTTCACTCCTCTGGAAAATTTGTGTACTTGACTTGTACTTGCAATAAATGCCAAGAAGATTTAAGTGGTTGCATCTTGGAAAAGGGGCAGTAGACAGTGTTGAAATACAGCAACGGTGAAGTCATAAACAAGTAAAATCTTGTGTACCTAGAAAACTTGGTTAGTGCCAATGGCTCCATAAAGGTTCTAAGGAGTTGGGCCACAGCTTCAAGTGCTGCATAGACATTGACAAAATAGTGGCTGCTATAAACATTCATTTTGCTTCCAAAGCATGCTGACAGTATTATGCGATAGTTTAGAAGCAGCTGCTTTAAATGAAACAGACATCATAAGGCTGGAAGTAGTAAAGATGAGGTGTGGGATTTTTTTGTTTGTTTTAAAGATGGCTGATGTAAAATGTTCTGATTTTAAGATAAATTGTTAGGAGCAGAATACAGTGTGAAATCAGGATATGGGATTGGCGATAATCGAAAAGATTAGGATGGTGAGGAGAAGACAAACATGATAGGAAGCCAAAGAAAATAGTGCAAATGCAACCGGTGTGATGTCAGGACACTGTATGCAGGGACACAACCAGGGTGGACTTATCGGAGGAACAAGCCAGGACAGGAATGAATTGTGACTCTTCACAGCTCCCCTTGTCTGCAGAGATGCTTTGGATGAAGGAGAAGCATTCTGCTTTTGACCTTGTGCATCAAAGCCACTCGAAGTGCATTCTATTAACGTACACCCTGAGATGACTTGTATTGTTAGATCATGGCTTCTGAATTTTAAAGCTAAAGTCTTAAAAAAATCTGGATGTATGGTTAGACTCATAAATCCTTTTTTAGGGGCCGAAATAAGTGGCCTGATCTTTCTGCAGTGCTGAGCACCGAAAAGCTCTCATTGCCTAGCTTAGGCACCCACTTTTAAAAAATTGTAAACTAAATGTTCAAAAACAAATAGAGGTTTGGATGGCCTCAAGGGAATATATCCCTTACACTATGAAAAAATGATTCCTAATAGAAGGGGTGGGGAGCAAATAATAAGGGGAAGTTACACTCTCTTTCTCTACTGTCTTGAATATATTCATGTGTGCTGTTGTCTGGACCCATTTTCCCTAAATACATTTCCATTGCTTCTCACGAGCCTGGCTGTTTTGTTTTTTTTCTAATTGCTTTAGTGGGCTTTGGAACAGGCCCTAGATTTCAACTGCAGAATTTTTAATGCATCAACAGGAAAGAACGCAATTTGATTTTCAAAACCCAGGATGAGTTATTGATTAAAGATTCCCGCCCCGCCCCTAAACTGATCAAGATTGCTGTGGAAGTTACTTAGGCAAAAAACATATAACTCCATATAATTTTTAGTCTCTTCAGAGTATGTTTTCATACTTCAAGCTTTTTTGACAGTTGTAATACAGTAATAGTATGGAATGTTTGGAATAATACAAAATACTTGAAATATGTCTCTTCCTTGTAGTTGCCCTTGAAAACAGCAGAGGGCACTATATAATCAACAAATGTCTCATTCCGAAGCTTGTTTTATCCCTTTTTCACATGAAGCCATATTGAATGAGCAAATGTCTATAGACTGGTCTGTGAGTTTTAAATGTCTCCTTCACAGGAAATCCACTGAGTAGCATTGCAGGGTTGTCAAAACAACTGCACAATGTCCACTTTTGTGCATGTGTTTAACTTTTCTCACATCACTGAACAATATGTTTTCTTTGTATAATGGAGCTTTCTGGTCATGGGCATCTTGTAATATGAAGGGAGTAAACTGAGAATCATAAATGGGTTTATATGATTAGTTACTATGCAAATTTGACCTAATAGTAGTGAATTGATCTAAAATAGTAGTGTATAACAAAGCTGAACTTGAACATAAGCTCTACTGTGTATCAATTTTATTGTCTTAATAAAAAATCACTGCAATTTTCATAGCTAAATTAACAGTAGTGTCTGATAGTGATTTGCCACAGTTAAGTCTGTCCACATATTTTAAATTTCCTTTACCATTTTAACAAATTTAACTTTGAATTGCTAAATCTCATCGTGTGCTGTGACAAGGTGCTTTGTATTTGATCAGTTGCTGGATTTTTATTTCCAGACCATCTGTGGGATTATTTAACTGCCTTCTTCACATTGCAGATTTTCTTTTATGATGACTTTGGAAAAATAAGACTGTAAGATTCCCCCCCGCATGAGCAGTCTTGTGAAGCTGATATTTTACATTCTATTTTATTAAAGAAGATTCAAGTTTTGTCTTACCTAGCTAGGAGTTTCTAGGATGTCTGCTATTAGAGCAGTTTGATCTTTATTTGGATCTTTATTTTGCCCTTTAAGGAAGCTAATGTGGCAATTAGCAAAAGGTGATATGCAAGGAGAGAGAAATGGCCCTGAGTGTTTTTGTTTTGTTTGTTCTTCGACTTCTCCTGTCTTCAAAGTGCATGCATGGGGAGGTCTGCTTAGGCTGATATTAGACAGGACTTGAACTTCCAGTGGAGAAGACTGAGAGTTAGTAAAGTAACAGCAAAAGAGTCAAGAAAATTTTAAATTTGAACAATTGAGGGTGGGGTAGGGGGAAGAGTTAAACTGTCTAAAACTTGGAGGTAGGGTGGAGGGGGCTGTTCTTAACTGTTTAACTTGAATGGCTGGCTAACATTTTGGAGGAAGAAAGTCCTAAAGAGTCAATATCTTGGTTCCTAGATTAAAGTGTGATTGTTCACAGTATACACCTTTTGAGACATCCAGTAGGTATTCATAGAATTGGAAGGCACCTCGAGAGGTCATCTAGTCCAGTCCCCTGCACTCATGGCAGGACTAAGTATTATCTAGACCATCCCTGACAGGTGTTTGTGTAACCTGCTCTTAAAAATCTCCAATGATGGAGATTCCACAACCTCCCTAGGTAATTTATTCCAGTGCTTAAACACCCTGACAGGAAGTTTTTCCTAGTGTTCAACCTAAACTGCCCTTTCTGCAATTTTAAACCCATTGCTTCTTGTCCTATCCCCAGAGGTTAAGGAGAACAGTTTTTCTCCCTCCTACTTGTAACAACTTTTTATGTACTTGAAAACTGATACGTTGTCTCTTCTCCAGACTAAGCAAGCCCAATTTTTTCAATCTTCCCTCCTACGTCATGTTTTGTAGACCTTTTAATCATTTTTGTTGCTTTTCTCTGGACTTTCTCCAATTTGTCCACATCTTCCCTGAAATGTGGTGCCCAGAACTGGACACAGTACTCCACACTAATCCATGTGGAGATGAGCTGAAGAATTACTGCTTTTGTCTTGTAAAACTATAGAATGCTGCTTCTAATATTTCTGAAGTAAAAAGAAGAGGGTAAAACAAAACTTTCATGCCCTCCTTATAAATTGTCAATCAGTAATGTCAGTGCCAGTCATCAAGCTACCCTCCTTATATTTGTTATTCATATCTTATTTTTAAAAAAATCTACCTGGCCTATGGTAATGCATGTTCTTAATGCTGCTTCCTTAATCTCTCCACCCTTCCCAGTCCTTCTTAGTGCTAGTTATACTTACTGCTGCATCTTGATTTAAATTAGGCTGTAAACTCTTCAGAGTAGGTCTATCCTTTTACTTTGCTGGTACTGCACAATGGAGCCCCAATCACTTTTGGGGCTTCCTTACATTAATGTAATATACATAAGAAAAAATAGGAATGTGTGTTCGTGTTCTCTCTCTCTCTCTCTCTCTCCCTCTCTCATATCTTTCCCTTGCTGTCACTCAGAAATAGTGCCAGGTCTTAAACTAACTAATTTGAAACTTCCAGGTGAATTAGAATCTTAATAGTAGCAGTCAAAATATGTATGATCTAAGTGCCCCGCTAACCTATTTGCAATGTTGTAGAATAATGCATTTTATTCTCTGGAAGTGTCAATGGAATATGAAAGGGTAATATTACACAGGAGTCAATGACCATTGTTACTTTGTGTAACAGAACTATCAAATATAGTCACCACCTTGCATATTAAAATACTAAACCGACTTTATAAAGTCTTTATAAAGACTTAACATTTCATCCTTAATCACAACGTCTTGCAATATTATTGCATACAGTGTGTCAATAACCACTATTTCAGAATTCTGGTGCTATCACAGAATTTCTTGTCCAAATAAATTGCTTGCTTAGCATTATAAGATAGCATTTGTCAAGGTGGAATACTTGCAAGTATTAGTTCAGATTTGTGCTCCATAGTTTACCTTATTCATAAATACTACAAATAAATAATATACATGTTCAGACTGGGGATAATACAAGCATTAGCTACTTGGTGCTGACATTTGAAGTGCACATCACCAATTACCTCAGGATTAATATGGCAGGTTTGATTGAAATTAGATTTGATATTTTGACACATACATAACAATGGTGATTAAAATATTTATTCATTTCTGTAGAACTAGGGTAAGATTTCTCTCAAAGCTCTAGGGTATGAAAAGGCTCTTTTTTTTTTTTTTTTTTTTAAAGCATTTGTATTGAATTTGCTCTGAGTACAGTTCCGTATACTCCATAAAGCACCATCAAGAGCTTGAATAACAGATAAGACAATCAATGGTGGACAAAAAGTTACATTATTAAAGTACTGTGTAAGTCCTTCTTTTCCTAATTTTCTTCTGCATTTGTACACCGCATCTGATCAGCAATGATACACTTGCATTTTCTACCGCTGCATGTTCTATAGGATATTTTCCAAATAAATCACTTCAACCAGTTAAACTTGCAAATTTCTGGAGGGGGCATTTATTGAGATGGCTTCTCTCTTCTTTCACTGTGATCTTGTTGTGGGTTAAGTGGAGGAACATCCTGTGATATCTTCTGTAAGACTTATCCCTGGCTGAAGAACAACTGACTCAAACTCAACCCAGGTCTACACAATGTGAGTACATAAGAACGGCCCTACTGGATCCATCTAGCCCGGTATCCTGTCTTCCAACAGTGGTCAATGCCGGGTGCTTTAGAGGGAATGAACAGAACAGGTAATCCGCAAGTGATCCATCTCCCATCTCCCATTCCCAACTTCTGGTAAACAAAGACAAGGGACTCAATCCCTGCCATTGACGAACATATCTTACATGATCTGATTTGAAGGGGGCAGGACTTTGAATTAGGCAAAACGTTGTATTCCTTTTTCTATCAAAGGCATCTTCCCCATTTCTCAAAGTGAGCCAAAGCCTTGACATTCTTCTTTGCTTTCCTCTTAGTTTGGGTGACCAAATAACATTGATGATGGGATTAGGAGAAAGAACCTCTTTCACTTCCTGCCTGCCTGCGTACAAACTTTACCTCTTCTCGTAGATGAGTATCTACGAACTTGATCTGTATGTCCATTAGATCGAAACTGGGTACACGGTACACAAAACTGATTGAGGAAGCAGTGAAGAACCTGTGCAAAATGTTCCCATCCTGCCATCTCAACCAAATCAAATACATTAGTCTGGTGCTCCAGTGCCTCCACTGGCTTCCATTCCACTTCTATTAACTATGTAAGGTCCTGATCCTGACCTGCAAATCCATCAGGACTAATATGTCTCACAACATCATTTCCATGCCATCAAGATAGCTCCTTCTGGGATGCTGCAGCCTCCGAAGCCCAGGACAAAGTATGTAGGAAGTATTGGTGGGGAGGAGGTATTGTTTCAAGATAAAACCAACCTGGAGGGGGTTGGATGTGGAACAAAAAACATTAACACTAGACAAAAGACTTCCAGTTCAGAAAAATTAAGGTATTTATAATCTGAGGTCATCCCTTTTTATTTCATGATTTTGGTGAGGTATCTTTGGAGTGTGTATTTCTGTTGTTGCAGGCTCTGACAATGCTGGCCAGCTCTCTGGTGTGATGGAATCAGGGGAATTATTTATCATAGTGGGTTATTTATTACGCAGTGATATATTAATCCCTTCAGATCTGTAGAATGCTTCCTATAGTTCTCTCTCCTGATTGTATGCCAACAGTCTGCGTGTGGATTCCAGACTTGGAGCATTATCTGTCTAGCTCTGTACTATGGCAGTTCTCTCCTCTTTGAATGGTTACTCTTCTATTTGGGATTGTTTGCAACTTGCTCTTTAGCAATGATGTATGTCTTGTTCCATCCACTCTTACTCTCAATCTTGTGGCCTACTCTGTGCAGATCACATAGCCCTGCTTTCCTTTTTTCATTTGTTATTTTGTTGTAATTCAGGTATGTTACACCCTGCTACCAGTTAATGTGTGGGTAAATCTTTCCCGATTATTATTGATTTTAGTTTTTGTTGTGAAATTATTTATGCAGTTTTTTTAAAAGGATATGTTTATGGGTCATAGTGGGGCTGAAATGACTGGCTCTTTGGGAATGTGTAATAGTGTTGCCTTTGGTGTGTAATCAGAATGATCAGTTTGTTGCTGAGGATAGGTGTAGGTAGTGCAGTATGAAAGTTCTCTAGGAACAGCCTCTAGCCTTATCAGAGAAATGCACACTCTTTATATACTGTAGGATTAGTTCCAGTGATATTCTGGTGACCTACTATGGCCATTCTTCTGTCTCTTATAAGGTCACCCACCTCTGTATGCATGTGTCTTCAGCTATATATTGATTATTAAGAGTTATCAATAACAAGTGATCTGGCTGCTTTTATGTCAGGAAAAAATCAGTCTCGTCTTGGGGAGTATTTCTGTCACACACACATTTTATCCACTCCATGTTCTTTGTCATCTGTGGTCTCTTTCTTGAACCTCAGCTATTGAAGACAAAAGGAATCAATATCCCTTGTTGGATTCTGTTCAGAATAAATTGAGAAATTCTACTTATGCTTCAGATTTAATACAACAGTTTTGAGGCAAAAAAGCCTTTTTCATGGATTCTAAAGGGTAAATCAGTTTCAGGCTTATAATGAAAACTTATTTGCAACCTTAGCTGATAAGTGTCTGCTCTAATAATGTGACAGACTGAAATTAGTATGCACCTTTCAATCTAGTCATTTGACCACTAATCATTGTAGCCTAGAACTACAGCTAAAATTTCAGATATCTAAGCCGTTTGAGATGGGTCAGATTGGACGGTGCAGGGGAAGGTGGTAATACTCTTGCAAGCTCTACCCACATAAGTCTAGGAAGAAAGAATGTAGGCCATTCCTATGGAGGGGGCGGGAAATATACTGGAAAGCAGTGACTCTGGGGAGGCGATTTTACTTGTGTTTATAGCATTGGTGAGACAAATACTGGAAAGCTCGGTCCGGTTCTGTCATCATTTTTAAAAGGGTTTTGAAAAATTTGGAGATGGCGCAGGAAAGACCCGTGGAAATGATTCAAAGATGAGAAAAAATGCCTTGTAGTGAGAGACTTAAATTTCTCTGTTTAGCTTATCAGAAAGATTGAGAGGTGTCTTGATTACAATGTATAAGTTCCTTAATGAGGACAAAATACCAGGTACTAAAGTGATATTTACTCTGTCACAGAAAGGCTATACCAAGAACCAATGGCTGAAAGTTAAAGCAGAAAAATTCAAATGGGAAATCTGAGCAGAAAATGTAATAGTGAGTGTTTAACCATTGGAACAAACTATAAACATAAAGTAATGGATTCTCCATCTCTTGATATCTTCAAATCAAGACTGAATGCTTTTCCGGAAGGTATGCTTTAGCCAAACATAAGTTATTGGACTTAATGCAGGGATAACTGGGTGAAATTATATGAACTGTGTTATACAGGAGGTCAGGCTAGATGATCTGATAATTCTTTCTGGCCTTAAACTCTGTGAATATATGAATAATTGCTGATTTATCAAAATATGATTTTGTGTGGTCTCTGAGTTCCTTGAGCTTGGCTTCCTTGAATGTGCTCATTGGCTTGTTTACTGGGCTTCTTGACTGACTGGTGTGTGGGTGGTGAAGCTCAGGGGAACGCTATCTGGTTGTGCACCAGAATAGACATCACTTTCAGTAAACTGTGAAAATCTGATTTCCCTCCCGCCCATTCTTTCTTACATGAGGCAGAATAGATGTTGGTGAGTCCTACGAAGAGGTTGGTAGGAGTTTGAGAACATCCTTCCACAATCTAGTGTTAAGGCACAGAGTTTGTAAATTTTTTTTTTTATCTTTCTATTGTTCTCCTTTGCCCCCTCCCCCTTCCCAGTAATGGTTAAACTTTCCCTCCCAGCTCTAGTTTCAGTTTAGCTGAAAGTTTTCCCACTTAATTTTTTTAGGGCAGGTGATGTAATGATCACTTTTTCCCTTCATTATTACTTGTAGCACATTGGTATATTTTGCTACTGATATATTAAGTTATAAAATTAGAAACAAATTTTATTTTAAAACAATGAAAACAAAGTAAATTTTACATCGTGCCCTGAAGGCAGTCATATATGTGAGAGCAAATTCTCAAGACTGGATGCTCTCCCAAAGACCCCCAGTCCTGCAAAGATTTAACTATTCCTGTAGTTTAACTATTTAGAAGTAAATATTCCTGTATAATTTAGCTATTCTGGTCAGTTTCCCCCATGCATGCAAGGCCTGAGGCAGTAAGTGTCCTCCTCTTCCCCCCCCACCCACCCCCGCTCCATCGATTTCAATGAATGTAGAGAGACAAGGTGAGTGAGGTAATATCTTTTATTGGATCACCTTCTGTACGTGAAAGAGACAAGGTTTCAAGCTACACAGAGATCTTCTTCAGGTCTGATCCCAGATGCCCGCTTATAAGCGTATATAACGACATAACCTCCTCAACCCTCACTGCTTTTTATTATGACCTCTCTGGTTTTATTGTTTTTTGTTTTGATTTGTTTTTTTGTCTAGAGCTTCAAAATGGAGCACTTAAGGAATAAATTGGGACTTGATAACTGTCCTGAAAAATTATGTAAATGAAATAGAAAAGAGATTTTTCTTATATGCTTGTGTAAATTCATAACTAAATTTGAACTGTTTGGAGAGCCGAAGAAAGCATAAATATATAGCTGAGATTCTGATGTCAGCACTTCATTGATTTAAAGCATACCACTGAAAGGTAAGTTATTTCTAGAATTTTAAGTGGTTTGGACTCTAAACAGAATTTGGAACCCCATTTAGGAGTATTACAGTACACACATTTTAATCATGTGTATGTTGAGCTGGAGCTCATCTTTTAAACTGAGTCCACAGTACTAGAGAGCAAATACTTTCCAGGTTAGTGAAATAGAACATTGTGCTCTTCTAAAACTAAACTAATGATTATACATGATTTGCTAGTCTATCAGCTTTTCACTTGAGTATCTACTCTGGATGATCGAGGAGACAAGTTATAGTGACACCCCTGAGCTGAAGTAATTAGTAATTACTTCAGCTGCTATTTTGTAGAGTTCACCATTACTACAAAAGATTCTTTATCAGATTAAAGTTTACAAGCAAACTGGTAAACTTCTACATCTTCATTCACGATAAAGCTTAAAATACTGCATTTGAGATTTTTCCAGTGGAAGTTATTTTGTAGAAATTCTGCATTTTATACCCTGAAATATGGTAGAGCGGTCAGCTCTCCACACAAATGTATTTGTCTGAGGTTTGAGCTAGAACAATTGTGAAATATGAGACATATTAACATGTTGTATTTATTAACTGTTAACACTGCTGTTGACCCTATGCTAGCAACACTCATAGCTTCCCCTGCCCCAGTAAGGATCCTGAATAGGCCTTTCCTATATTGGAATGTTTCAACTGGTGGAAACAACATTGAGAATTGTAGTTTAATGTAGCTCAGAGTTACAGGCATTTTTAACATACTGTAGTCAAATATTATATGCACATAAATTTTTTTGAGTGACTTTGAGTCAAAAACTAAAGGCAGGCACCCTGAGGGGAGGGGTGGATGTTTAGGGCGGGGGAGTCCTGCATTTTTTCTTTTCTGAAACATCCTTCCCCCTCACCTCCTTGTTCAAAACCTTTCTATTCATATCCCTGAAAACTGTGGTAGAACCTTGCTTAGGAACCTTGCTTAAAGTTAGCTGTCCCTAGCACAGCAGTGGGCAAACTTTTTGGCCCGAGGGCCCCATCTGGGTATGGAAATTGTATAGCGGGCCAGGAATGCTCACAAAATTGGGGGTTGGGGTGTGGGAGGGGGTGAGGGTTCCGGCTGAGGGTGCAGGCTCTGGGATGGGGCTGGATATGAGGGGTTGGGGGTGCAGGAGGGTGCTCCGGGCTGGGACCGACGGGGTGGGAGGGGGATCAGGGCTGGGGCAGGCGGTTGGGGCACGGGAGGGGGTCAGTGTTGGAGGCTCCGGGCAGCACTTACCTCAAACAACTCCTGGAAGCAGTGGTGTGTCCCCCCTCCAGCTCCTATGTGGAGGCGTGGCCAGGTGGCTCTGTGTGCTGCCCCATCTGCAGGTGCTTCCCCTCCCCCCACTCCAGCTACCATTGGCCTCAGTTCCCAGCCAGTGGGAGCTGCGGGGGTGGCGCTTGGGGCCGAGACAGTGTGCAAAGCCCCCTGGCTGCCCCTACATGTAGGAGCTGGAGGGGGAACATGCCGCTGCTTCCAGAAGCCGCGCAGAGCCACGGCACGTGCAGAGTGGGGCACGCCCCCGACCCCACTCTCTGGCTGGAGCGCCAGAGCAGGGCACGTCCCATACCCTGCTACCCAGCGGGAGCTCAAGGGTCAGATTAAAACATCTGAAGGGCCGAATGCGGCCCCCTGACCGTAGTTTGCCCACCCCTGCCCTAGCGTGATTTCATCCCTTCTGGTGTAATAGTCTCACACTCTGCCTGGTCACGTGCCATGTGAGGCACATTGCGCATATGCTGAGAAGACTGTGCCTAAAATCCAAATTGAACTTCAATAACTTATTGGCTTGACAGGCTTTGTGAGTGTTTCCAACAGATACACAATGTCTCTTATTCCTGAGATTTATGGGCTTTCTAATTAGGAAGAGCTATATTTATGTTTCAGGTTGGGATACCAAGATGGATAAATGGATAGATGCTAGTTTCTCTAGAGGGTTGAAGGTGACTACGTTAGAGGTCTCTCCAGAATTAAACCAGTCTGCCTAAAATTTCATGTATATGATCTTAGCTCAACATAGTTTTTTTTTTGTTTGTTTTTTGTTTCCCCCCCCCTCCCCCCTGCAAAGTCTAAAGCAAATCTTACATAGAGTTTTTGGGAATTATGAGTATTCAAAGATAAGGTAATCTCACTTTTTCAACACTATCCTAAAGTGTGTTTGGTTTCTCATAGCTCCAAGCTAACTAACTTGGTATATAGAGACTCCCAACTTGTTTATAATCTTTTGCTTTTTGTGAGAACTTGTGATTATGTTTAGTTTGTGAGGATGATTGTAGGTGGAATTTAGTTCTTTAAAAGCTTCCATGTTGTTGAGCTACTGTGGTGTGTATGCACATAAAGTACTGGTCTGAGTCTAAAGACTGCTGCCAAACAAATCTACTAACTCCATCTGGTTTACTATTCTCATAGTGGAAGAAGTGGAGTGCTATGTAGAAGGAAAGAATGGGCCCAATGTGAAGACTGGGAAATAGGATGTTTAGTTTTTTTTTTAAATAGTTGAAGTTGGATTTTCCATTTAATCCATGAACAGAAACCCTTAAGAGGATGTTGAACGTTGTATTCTAGTCTGTAAGTTCAGTAATTTGGGACAAGATTTTGTTTCAACCCCATATCTCTTTGGTTTTTATTGTCCTTTTGATTTTAGTACTACAAAACAAGGAGCAACGTTGAGTAATCAGCGTCACCAAATCTTTTTGATATAGGAGTTTTCATGTTTTTGTTTATGTAGCTTTAGACACCAGTGATAGAGGATGTTGAAGTCTCCCCTTCTAGAACATCAGAAGTGGTAGCATGACCATCAGCAGTGATCACTATGAAATCACTATTTGTTAAACGATCCTTCTTTATGACGGGGAGCAAATGAAACTTGAGGTCAAAATAATTTAATTACCTGACTATTCCGAATGGGGGAAGGAAAATGCATTAAAATGGAAGCTCAGGTATATGTAACTTAAGTCCAGGAAAATTTACTTGCATGAAATGTATTTAGAATTTTTTTTTCCTTAGCCCTGGAGTGCTGCACTACAGTGTATTCATAACATATCTAGGGTGAGAAATAAGAATTTTAGTCTCAGACTAGTGTGTTTGTTTTTTGGAAAGGGAACTGCTTTCTTGCTGTTTCTAGCATGCTATCAAGCAAGCCACTCTTTGGATGTAGTGCTGACTTTGGAACTAGAAGAAATTGCTTCATCAGATGCTGTCTGAACAGTGAGGTAAGACAAAATTTAAAAGGAGTTGGAAGTGAGGAATCCAAAGTGGGACTAACTGGGTCATGTTAACTGTTTTCTTAAAGCAGAGGTTCAATAACAGTGCATTGCTTCTTCCATGATTATGAAAAGGAAATTGAGATCTGCATATTGTTTCTTCTGCATGATTCTGGTAGCAATGTATTACCATTGTTGGGAAGAAATGTTAAATTACTGAAGAAATACATGATTTACTACTGTAATTTACTACTGATACATGATTTACTACTAAATTAATTTTGGTTCCGTTTGCATTTTGTTCATTTTTATAATCAAATTTGGAACATTAAACTCAATAGTTATAATACAGACCTTGCTTTGAAAGTTTAAAAAAAAAATCTTTGTTTTTACATATGAGCTGGTATAACTTTCTGAAAAAACTGATGTTCACGTTTTAATATTTTGAATGCAATATGTTGCTAATTGTAAAGGGCTTGACAGTCTGCTCGTTAGAGGTGTTCTGGAAAGGAAACTTCTGGATAGTTGAATTCCATGAAAAATATACAGCCATTTAAAGCCTAATATGGCTTCCTAGATGAAGTGAGATCATATATCATTGGCTGTTAATTTCATTTATAACACTTTATGAAATAAACAGGGCTGCTTTAAAATCCTAGAAACATTCCACTACAAAGCTATTCCTGTTCTTCCTTGTCATGGAAAAACATCCTTTAAATGTGTAACAGGCAGGTGTCATGTCACCTTTCATTCCCAAGGTTTTTAGGACCATTGGAAAAAACCTCGCTCCTCAAATTGGGTATATGAACACTGTATGTGTGCTTAATAAGTCAGAGTCTTGTGTGTGGTCTAATACTCCTTTAAATGAACAAAGGAGGAGGGGGAGAGAGAGAGAGATTAAACTTAAAAAACGGATGACTATCAGGTGCCAGTCCGAAGATCTATGGATGATAGGGTTTGACAAACATATATGCCATGCTAAAATTGTCATTAATGTAGTGCCTCACTTATCTTATAATATAGTACTTCTGAAAGAGGCAATTGTGTAGATGAAGGTAAAGGGAAATATTGTGGTTCTAGATTGCTATGGGCTTTGTCTAAACATGGAAGTTTTTCATATTAACTTAGTTTAACACTTTCTCTCCTATTATAACCCTTTTTCAGTTTAGCTCGTCTCTCTCTCTCTCGGGAAGTGGGGTTAAACTAACCTGAAAAAAGTCTTTTTATACTCTGCCAGAATAAGAGTCTCCATATAGAAAGATTTAACTGGTATAATTGGTAAAACTTTCCAGCAAAGACAAGGCCATACTGAGGTCCTCTTTCATCTCTGTCAATGAGACACTCCACTTTTTCAGGAATTTCTGTCAATTTTTTCTCTGACAGTGGGAGGTTTTTTTTCGTTAAGATGGGGCCTGGGTGTTTCTTAAATCGCTAACGATGCATATGAGGTTTAAGGGGTTATCCATTTAAAAAAAAATAATTATACTACAATGAAGGGGTAAAGTTCAACAGTTTTTGTAGTAGTGCTTATGATGATAATGCTATTTAGAAACACAGAGAACTGTAACTTTTTGGTTCTGTTCCTTAGATTAATGGATGGTGGTTTTTTTGTTTTTTTTTCAATAGATGACTTCTTGGGTTTCTATTTTTAAATATAAATCCAGGACTGAGACCTTGTTTTTCTTTGGAATATTCCCGATTCACCAATCGGGAGGATTCACAACCATTCAGGGTTTGTCAGTTCTGCAAAGTGAAGTAACTCCGACGTATCTTTGCCTAAATGTAAGGGTCAGTACAAATGCATGTAGCCTGACTGCTGACCGTCTGTTTCTCGATCGGAGGTATTTCCAAGTATAGACAAGGCCTCACTCTTTCTGCATTGGTATGTAAATAAATACCACACAATTAAGTTCTGGACCTTACAGAAAATGTTTATTATTACCATGAAATTTAATAGATGTTGCAGACTGTGTCAAGCCCTTAGTTTTAACTTTCTAATTTTGCATATGCGGTATAATTATTTTATGATTTTGTTGCATTCACTAGGTTTGCTGGGATGGGTAATCTTCTTAAGGTCCTTACCAGGGAAATTGAAAACTATCCACATTTTTTCCTGGATTTTGAAAGTAAGTTCAAAAAATTACAATACAATGAGAGAATCTTTTCCATGACTTAAAAGCTAGTAGAGAGAACTTTTTAATGATCAAATAGAGTGGCAAGTTTCTAGCAGAATCAGAATATCCAAATCTATGTCTAAGATCATTCATTCACTCAGAATGCCTGTTCTTTCTTTTCTGTTTTTCAGTAACCACATGTGAAAGCTTTTTAAAAGTACTCACTTGCACAGAACTTGATCAGGGGGCAAATTTTTTCCTTGACTTTGAAAGTGAGCAAAACTTCTTGCCTTGCTTGCCGCCTTTATTCCTAATAATTTTTTCCTAATAGTGAATGGATTTATGCATCATACAGTATTTCAAAAGAGATTTGTAAACAAATTCATGTATGCTTCTGTTTAATATTGAATTCCGATAAATACTTGTAAAACATTTTACTGTAAAATGGCTAAAATCTTGTTGGGCAAAGAGGATAAATGTAAGAGTAAAGTCTCGTCCTGACTTGGTTTCAGTACACATCGTATCTATCCTAAAAGTAAACACACAAATACTAATGTTTCTGATGAAAGGCTTTGATTGCCTTATCCTTTTTTTTTTTTTTTTTTAAGGATCATGTGGTGATGGGTTTTTTTGTTTGTTTTTTTAAAACCACAATATTTAATTTGTTACTTCATCATATAAAAGGTTTTTTTTAAATAAATACCAAATATATCAATAACTACAACATAAATTGTTCAGATGGCACTTTTCTTTGCATTGTTCAATACTGAATAAACTGGGTGATTTTTATAACTCCTAAAAATGAAAATGTGATCTGTATATATGCTTTATTGCATCTCTTTGTCACACGTCTGTCAGCTTGCAAAATGTAATGTTACATGCTAATTTTCTCACCACATCTGTACCTTGATGCAAGATAATTCATTTTTTACTGGTTAGTTCTCCTGCATGTATTCTAGGCATTCTCTTGAAAACTGGCCATCACATTTTTAAACATAGATTGAATCTTAATTTTGCTACTTATGTTAAATGCCTTTTTAAATTATACCAATGCATGTTGGCATGGCTTTTTTTCTTAGAGTATTTAAATACCTTTATTAAACGATGGTTCTGGCAGAAATAATTAATTACAGACTTCTATCAAGTTCTTTTGGAAGAATGACAAGGACAATTTCAGTCTGAGTCCAAATTTCTACTTGTCCTAAAATACTCTGCTTAAAGAATTTGATACCCACCTGTTTTCTAAAGTCATACTTTTAAAAGATTAGATCCACTTAAAAAAAAATCTAGTCATTTATTTTTAATTCTTAACAGAAAAACAATGGCATTATTTACACACTCAGGTCAACATGTTCTTAAATCAGTGCCTGTTCAAGAAACCACTTGAGTATGCTTTCCTGAATTGAGGCTACAGCTTGGAAATAGTGTTAGTTGGACATACAACAATTTCCCCTCCCAGAGCTTAATTTACTAAGTTATGAAGAATCCTGCTGGTACTACCTGTAGAGTTTAATCTGTTAGTTCCAATAAATAAACAAATAAATAAATAGCGCAAGTAGAAATTTGAGTTTGTAAGCCTTGCATCCTCTCTCTTGTCCAATTAATGTAAATACTTTTTATTGTAAAACTGGGGTGTCAAACTTTTGTAATCCGGTCTATCAAACATTAGAGTATTCTAATTGAGCTCTACACCTGCCTCTATGCTTTTATAGGGGCATCTTACTGCCTTGGGGATGCACTGTTCAATCAGTACCATCATGTCATGGATTGGAAAAAACGGTATTTCTGCCAGAACTGCAGACTTGGCAGGAGACAGGTGGTCTGGCTGTAGGAGGCCTTGAAGGAAAAAATACCTATTTTTAAAATCTTGGCAATGGAACTGGATTTTCCTGAAGTATGTTGCCAACAAGAAATGAAGTGGGGTAATGCAGAGAACACCCACTCCCCAAGGACAGCGACTAATAATTATTATTATAGGCACATGCATATACTTGTCTGCCACTCCCAACTATGGAGGAGCAAAAGTGCCTACAAATTTAAATTAGTTGACACTGCTGAGTGAAAGGTTAATAATTCTGTGGTTTTGTTATTACCTTTAAAGGTACTACATGATTGAATTGGGTGAAGTCTAAAATGTATAAAATAAATACATCAGAAGATTCCCTTAGCTGCATGCTTGAATGTACTTTACATTTACCCCATTATAGCATAAAAAAGAGGCTCTTAAACTAATGTGTATGCATAAAAATGTACTTGAATTCTTGCTGTTCTTGTTTTCTAACTTCCTGTATTCTTAAGGTTTCTAGTTTTAGGTTTAAGTCAATTAAAATGCCACCAAAGCTGACACTTCAGAAGGCTTTTCTAAAATACACACTAACCAATATCCTCCCCCAACTACTTTTTTTGCATTGTTGAATTTTATTTGAGGGGGCGAGCATACTGTAAAGTTACCGGGAACTCATCCACCATACTTCTGGACTTGGGAAGTGGCCCAGTTTATTTTGATACACAGTGAAACAAGATACTGCCCTTCATGGGAACCTCCTCGCTTTAGAGACCACCCTAAAGAATTCCCAAATGTATGCCCTGATCCTGCAAGCACTTTGCTCATATTTAAGTCTGAGTAATGCAGTCAGTTCTATGGGACTACTCACATAGTGGTAAACACACGCATAAGTGGTGGAGGACTGGGGCTATATTGAGCACAGTTCTGTTCCATGTTCATTAAGAGACCAGCTCTGTTCTGCAACCAGTTGTTGTTGGTCCCTTGCATGATTAAGACTGTCTTCACTGTATTTCAATAATAAGATAATTTTCACTCAGAAAACTAATTTGCCTAAAAAGCAAACAATAGAAACAGGAAAAAATAGAACTGTCTCACTCACACACACACCCTCTTTTATAGCCTCTGTGCCCCCATCACTCCTCATTATTTATATAGGGGCAAGTTTTCAATTGTATCTTTACATTTTATTAAGATATATATTATAGCTATTCTTCTCAGAATATAGTTTTACATCTGAAAACAGTTGAGTTCAATCATCTTTCAGCTTTTTATGAAGTTAACACATTTATTTTAGGACTATCAGAACTCTTTCTACACTTCATTGCATGAAACACACAGGCTTTGTGTCACAGACCTTCCTGTTTATCACAGGTGCACAATAGCCAAGCGATGTGTCAGGATGGTTTGGAGATAGGGGATGCATACAGTGTATGTGTAGTCTTGGTTTTAGATTTATAGTTCTTAAAGTGAGATTGTTATGTAGCAATTAAACAATAAAAGCAATTTTCACCTTGAGTGTTGTCCAACATATCTGGAATGTAACTTTAAAAGTGCTGAGACTTTAATGAATCTGACCATGTTCTACTGCTTTAGAGATTATGATGAGAACCAGTAGGGAAGGGCTAATAAACGTTAGATCTTTGTTACTCGGATGTTACTCTAAATGTGTCAACTGAAATCATAAACCCAAACCAGCTCTGTATTCCTCAAGCTTAGGTAATCATCTAAGTCCAGAAAGGTCTTAGTACACTTAACGTACGGTAATGACATGTCTGATTTACTGCCCTCTTAGTCAATATTAGTTTTGTTTGGGACAACTGCCTTTGGTAAAGCTATTTTATTTTGTGATTGTATGGTCCCCAGATTGGAATTTCTGGCATGACAGTGTTTTCCCTGACTCCACGGCTTTGTATTATCTTGATAGTCTATGGTTTGAGGACCTCCAGTAACTGGTAATATTGGCAGATTCCTGAATGCATTTCTCCCTTCCTGACACCATTATTTCTTACCTGGCTCGAGCCATTTGCTCTTCATCCACCTGCTGACCTCTCTAGGCACTGGGACATGTTGGTGATGGCATGGCCTGCCTCCTCAGAGAAGGAAATAGACAGCGGAGTGTCACCAGCATCAGAGGTTCTGGGGTTCTTCAATATCTGCATAACAGAGCTTGGAGAAATTGAGTGCATATTGAGCCTTGCAATACTCCCTATGCTAGTGCCTTGGTGCCCAGGAGTAAAGGCCCCTCCCCCAACTTCTCAGTGGGTTTGGGTAAACAATGAGTACCAGCAGAACTATTTCAGTGCCATATCTAGATATCTGACAGCTGATTTATGATGACTTCAGGGATGCTGGCAGAGAATAGATACCAATGGAGCTTGGGTGTTACCGCTGTCTCAATTATCTTGCCAAGAAAACGAGGCTGAGGGTAATGCAGACAAGGATACAGGAAATGTATGACAAATCAGGATGCTTTCAAAGTGGTAAGATACATTCATGCTAAAAGCCAGATCCTACCCCATACATTCTATAATGGAGTGCAAATGGCACTCTCCAATGCATTTGGACCCTTGATGTATTAATGCTGTCAAATATTATGGAGGAGTCCATTGTTAAGGTAGTGTTGAGCTTTTCACTTAAAGCAGGACTAAATTTGCTGTGTTTCACATATTAATTAGTGAATTCAGTCTCAAAATTTAACACCACTATTGTTCAGGGGAGAAGTAAATTTTATGGAACGTTTTCTGGATATAATACTTGCCAACTTCTCTGGAGAAAACAGATTTTTTTAAAAATCAACCATCTATGAAATTTTAGCCCTAAGTATTTCTGATATTTATTGTTAACTATAGCTGCACAATCACAGTCACTACAAACTGCAGAGTTCACATATGTTCTATACCAGTGTCTTTTCTTAGGCACGGGCCACCACTGAAATTTAAAATTCAAACAAATTAAAGAAAGTTATTCGTCATAAGAAGCGTTATTTCCACCAAAAGAAGCAGATGGAACTATCCCACTGTAGGATTACTTCTGTTTTCAGGCACTTTCTTCCTGGCCCTGCTGCTTGGCCTGTCTCCCTGCTTCCTATCTCCACTCCTCCGAATTCACTAGCCTGATCATGGGGATGTAGACTGAGCTGTGGCATGATGAAAGTAGAATGACAAACATGCAGTATTACTTGATACGGCTGCTCCCCAGCTGTGCTGCTTAATTTGTCCCCTATCTGCTTTAAAATGATGTGGCATCTTTTGGTTTGGCTGAGTAGTCCTGCCTGTAAACAGACTCAAGCCAACCACCACTCTAGCCTTTCTGTAGCTCCCTGGCCCACTCATTCCGGGCCCCTGGCAGATGTGATCGCTTCCACCAATGAATGTCTGCACCTGACACATCTGCTTGGTTCCAAAAGACTGAAGCCTCTTTCTGGCAAACTACAAGTGGACCCCAAGAAAAAAATTGCCTCCAGAGTTTAGGTGGTGGCCTGCGGTGCACACTATTTTTTGTAAGAATCTCTTCCCTCTCTGCTCGCTATTAGATGGTGTAAAAGATCAGATAGAGAAGGAGACTTGCAAATTAATATACCTGAGGAGCAGATCTTAATAGCTCAGGTCCTGAGGGTGCTCTTCCCTCTGAACTTCCCATGGCTTGCTGAAGAGGAGTCCCAATGTGAGAAACCTGAGCATGTTAGCTGCACCCTACAAAGATGGGTGGGAGGGGAGCGCCTCTGGAACATGGCTGGAGGTTAAATGATCTTATACTAAACACACTGCCACTCCCAATTATGCTGTTAGAAAACAGGCTGAAGTCTGGGGGGTGTGTGTGTGTATGTGTGAGAATCAAGATATGGGTTGAGGACAAATGGTTGAGCTGAGACTGTGTAAGGATGTAGGTGAGCAAGAAGCATGTGGATAGGGAAGAGGGTGTCCTGTGCTAAGTCATCAGTAAATGAAGGGCTCCCTAGAGTATCTACAAAGCAGCACATGGAGAGCTCTTGATATGCCAGTGCCTCAGTGCAGACATTCCAGATTCATACTTTATGGATGTAACATGTTGTTACAGGTATTTCTACTAACAAAATATCTTAATCTGGCCCAGGTCTGAGTTCATGTTTTATATAAGTGTTCTCTAATCATAGAGTGTGTGCATTGTGAGTGATGTTATAATTGAAAGAGTTTGTGGTATAGCTGTGGAGTTTGTTGTGCAGTGAATTGTGTGTTTTGTGTGGGAAGACCTGGGAATTAAGGCTGGTTTGATATGACTATTTGCTTAACTGATGAGTTCCTTGATTATTTTTAATTCGTTGTGTTAAGTGGGATGTGCATTTGAACATTAACTCCGTTAGTTAAGATTTTTGTTGATAACCAGAAGTACAAATATAGGTTTCAGAAAATATGCACATATATCTAGGTAAATAAGGACAAGTTGGTTACTTATGTTAATTTTCTCAAGGCTGCAAAGATTCCTTTTCTTGTTCAGCATATATTTGACTATACTGTATTTAAATCAAGTCAGTATTGGTTATCTCAGTTCATTCCGTATCAAATACAATGTATAAAATGGGTCAAATTAGCTATCCTCTTTCTTAAACATTTTTTTACCAGATTCATGAATGAATCTTGGATAAATTTAGAGGAATGATAATCTGCATGTATGCATTTACAGGGTTTTATTCTAAGCACATATCACCTGTGTGCCAGGGCAGCTAGATCTCTACAAAGTGATGCTTCTCGTTAAAAGGGGCAGTGTTTTAGCTCAGTGCATTCCTTCTTTGGGTTCTGTTTTCCTACAGTTATTAAAATGAAGTCCAACTGAGGCAAAAAATGTTGTTTCAGCCATTGCACAGAATAACTGCTCTTCAATAGCTTCCTTGGGTGTGAAGTTAATTTGCAGACAAACATACAGCACTGTGATTTGGAAAAGCAGTCTGGAGAATGTTACTTTTTTTTTAAAAAAAAAAAGGTATTTGGGGACAGCAAATTCTGTTTACTGCATTTTGTAACTTAACAGGACACTGTACTCTCAAAATGTAATCTCTGCATCAACTCAGAAATATATATCTTTGTAAATTATCTTGCAATTCTTCACTAGCCCTCGGGATATATCAGCTGAAAAGTGGGGCTTATGTGAGATGACATATCACTTCATGTCATGGATACAAAATGTCACACTGGATTGCAGTCCCTAATGCTTTCTTTGGCAAACCAATCTTTTTGAGGTAGTTGAGGTAGTGCAGATCATACTTACAGCCAGCTATCTTCTCCCAGCAAAGTAGCATGTTACATGTTTGTTAAATGCTGATTCTCCATAGCTGTTGTTTCTGGGTTGACCAGTAATTCTATAATTTAATTTGATACAGATTAATAGCAGGACATCTTCACTTTAGGATTTGAAAAATCCTACTATGTAATTTTCAATTAACAATACATAAGACTCCAGTCTACTTCCAACTGCTCTTTCTTTTCATCAGTTGAAGGATCTCACTATTGTCTCAAACATCTATCACCAGCCTGCTCTTTTAATCTTTTTGTCCTTTAGTGTCTCAAACTCTTTTGACATAAAATTCTTGACTTTCTTACTAGGGCTATTTGGGAAAAAAAATGAGCTGGGGATTCTTGAATATTTGTGTGAAAATTCTCTCACACACACCTTTTTAATTCAAAATTTGTAAAATTTTGACTAGCTCTACTGTTGGCTGAAAAATAGGTGAGAAGGATGGAAATCCTCTCAGCTTTTTCTTTATCCAAATTTTGAAATTTCATCAATTTCAAAAATGTTGACCAGCTCCATTTTCTTACATTTCATCTGTGGTGCTTAGGGATTTCAGGTACAGAAGAATCTTTTACCTCTCTAATTTTTTTTCATGTAACCAACTATGTGATCAGTTTAATTTTTCTTCTGGTGTTTTCCTGTGTTATCTTGACAAGGAAGTATACTTCTAAACTGGAGCTGGAAGTAGGAGCTAAGGAGGTAATACTTCTCTGTAATATTGTCTTGCAAGCAAAGGGAGTTCTGCATACACAGGAGTAGTTTTCCTGAGTTGGGCAGGTACTGTGATGATCAGTGCCATAAGAACCTAGACAATTTTTTTAAAAAAAAACTAGACAGGCAAAAATTAAAGCTGTGAATCACAGCACATATCTCAATATAATAGCTGAGTAGATTCAGCAGCTTCCATCATCATCTTTCACTCCAGACTTGAAACCAAATAGCAGTGCCCAAGACAGTCTCTCCAGCAAATGATATCCACTTCAGGAAGCAAGTCTTATCTCCTGAGAATGGGGGGGAAAAAAGTAATTTCAAAAGCCCCTTCTGTAAGAGTAGGATGCAGACCAAATAAACATAAGCCATATCACTTTGATAAAGGACTACCAGTATAATCTTTCTTTACTTCCAGCAATAAAACAAATGAGCATTCTTCTTGAAGCACGAGGCATTGGTGATGCGGGCATTCTCATTCAAACAGATTTGGACTTGGATTGATTAGACACCTCCTATACTTCTTCCCCTTACCCCATCAAATTTGGAGTTAATAGGTAAATGATACAGAACCAGAATCTTAACTCCCAGTTGGTCATGTGAATCTTAGGTATCACAACTAATGAAAACTTTTATTATCACTTATGGTGAATTTCATGATGTGCATTTTGTTAATTCAAGGGGCACTGTACTGTTTGGGTCTGACCATGTTTAAATTAATGGCTAATAGACTGAATCCTGAGTACCTGAGGCTATTCTCAGCAGGCTCTGAATTTTCTCTTTCTCATAAAGGATTTACTGCCAGAGTTTATTGCTGCCCGTGGAGGCCCTTCTTCAGGGGGTACAAAGAAAGCTGAACAAAATATCTTTCTGGGAATTCTTAGGGAATACTTTGGAGTTTTCTTAAAGCAACAAAAAGAGTCAATTTTGAACTTTGAAGGAGTTCTGTTTTTATAGCAGCTTCACAAGTTATTTTGGAAGTTTTTTCTTGAGCAGGTCTTCTCTTCCATGTACTGCTTCTCTTCTGTCCCCCTGCCCTTAAAATACTTTTCAGTTTCTAAAAAGCCAGGGGCTCTTCCAAAACGTTCAGTTCCAAATGGTAAGTTAAAAAGTGCCCTACAGAACTTGACATTCCATTTTTGAACTATTAGCCAATATTTGTTCTGATTTCTATTCAGGTGACTTTCAAAAATTATGATTAACTTTGGAACAACAGAGGAGAGAATTTGGGACTGTTAGTATAAATAACCATTTTATTCCCAAGAGATGCTAAATCTAAGACCAACACTTTCGAAGTAGATGGTCTTAGGTCTGTATTTAGGCACCTAAGTAAGCAGCCTTTTTCTTCTTCTTCTTCTTCTTCTTCTTCCAGGCCAATTATAGTTGTGGGTGTTTAGCATCTTTGAAAATCAAGCTGGTGACTAGCTGCCTAAATGGGAATTTATGTGCCTAATTTGAGACACAAGGGTCTGAAAATGTTGACCTTCCTGAACTCTTCTTCTTTTTTTCTTTTTCTTTTTTTTTTTTTATTTTAAATACCCCGACTGGTATGCTGTCATCCAAGACACTTTTTATTCATATCCCAGTGATTTCTGAGCAAAAAAACAGTGGAGCTTCAGTTCAATTCAGTTAGAAAAGTTATTGGGTCTCAGTTAGTTAGATTGTCAGCTAATTACAATTTGCAGAAATAGTCATAAAGCTTCCAAGGATCCCCTCTTCGGGCTAGCTACCAACTTGACTGTGGTCAGATATTGTCAGCCCCATTGCTCGAAGCATTTGCAACTTCTGGATGGACAATCAAGTTTCCTGTTAATAGATGAATAGAGGCATCAACCATTAGAAGAAGTAGTAGGTATCTGTAGTACATTATGTTCTAAGAACTTAAGACAGTTGGAACTTATGCTCCTCCTATTCCCCTCAGATCTGCAGAGTGAAGGCCTGAGAGCATGCGGATGCTGAATGGGTTTGACCAGGCCCTTTGCTTAGGCATCCACTTTTGCAGCTTCACACTGGGGAATGCAGTTCTCCCATGAATCCCAGATTCTGTTCCTTTGCAAATGCATTGCATCCAGGAAGTAATGTGTGTTGTGAGGTTGACACTCCCTTAATGGCCTATTGGTACTTTCCTTGAGCAGAAGTACCCAGGGCTACTTAAAGTTCAAGAAGTTGGCATGCGGGTGTTGTGAACTTCCTAGACTCTGAAAAAACAGACATGCAAGTTCCTTTAACATACATAAGTGCTTTTAAGTAGCAATAATTTCTCCCTTATGTGTTCCTTCACCCTTCAAAAAAAAAAAAAACCTCACAAAAGGTGCATTGGTCCTTGAAAGACCAACAAGTTTAGAAGGGAAAGCTGTGTTTGGAGTTGGAACCAGAAAAAGTGAAACCACTGCCTCTTACTTTTTTTGTAAACACCTCAATGCAATGCCTTCGCTGAAAACATCCAAAATAAATTCTCCTTGCACATGATCATACTCATGAAATTTCTGGTGACTTGGTTTCATTTTGACTAATTTAGAAGGTGGGAAACTCAAAATCGAGTTTATAAGGAAAGCTGATTTAAATCTTAACCATAGAGAGGTTAACATCTGTATCCGAATACTTTTTTGGGGAAAAAAAATCATTGCATTTAATGGTGTTTGGAGTCCTTTTAAGTATAGTATTTGCTGTAACAAGTAATGCTGGGAGAGAGGAGTATTCAAGCTCATAAAATACCTTTTGTATAATTGCTTTTGATAAATGAGGGTGGGGACTCAATGTTACTGTGACGTTAAACTTAGACATGACTACAGCATACATACAGTATCTTTCATTCTATGCTGTTTTCTGTATTAGTGCTGTGTGATGAGCTGTGCATTACAGCTGTGCAGTAATGGGCAGTGTTGACAAGATGGGGCTCAAAGCAATGCCTTCAAGGCATCATGCTCTCTTAATGTTCATGTCAGTCAAAGCCAGACAGGTGTGATGCTTTTGGCAGATATGATGCCTCACCCAGTGACATGCCAAGATTCAAAAGGAGACATTTTAACTTGCATTTGGCTTCATTTTCAACTCCCTGAAGAGGCCATTCAAGACCTTGCATTACCCCAGCCTCATTAGCTTCAGTGCCTTTGCTCCACATCACAAATTTCTTTGGGACAGCAGGATGTATTGATTGGCTTTATATTGTCCTCCATGTCCTACAATTTTAGTGATATCCCAGGTATTTGCACCAGCTTCACCACAGAGACAATCCTCTGTATATTTGACTGATAAGCAAGGTGCTGCCTGACAGTGGCTTTTGCACAGCTAATGTTGATGCATACTTGGCAGTTGCTACACTTCCAGCAATTGCATGGTCTGAAACATCATTTGAATCAGGGATGTTAGACTCTGAGGAAACTGAAGGCAAGTTGGGTTTTTTCCCCTCTATAAAGAAGGAGGAGACACAATGATTTTTTTCCCCAGAACATCTGACTCCAGTGTTAGTAGGAAAATGGCCTGGATTGTCCCTTCTGCTTCAGAGCCATTAGGACCCCATGGCAGGCATTTTGAGGAGTACCTCAAGAGGCTGCTCTTACAGATAGCGTAAATGATTACCACTGTTCTGTTCATGACTAGTTTGTTGAATAACAACATCCTTGCATCTCCCTGTCTATCTCTAATGGGGCTGATGAAGTATTTTTTTCTCAAGGGGTTACA
Source organism: Eretmochelys imbricata (assembly GCF_965152235.1). Classification (NCBI taxonomy): domain Eukaryota; kingdom Metazoa; phylum Chordata; order Testudines; family Cheloniidae; genus Eretmochelys; species Eretmochelys imbricata. Next base: position 25,404,278 of record NC_135574.1, read on the forward strand.
ATAGTTATGCTTACCACCTTCCCCATGACAATTTGCTGGTGGAGGCTGTAAAAGCAAAGCCAGTCTGGCCACTTTGGAGGCTTTGATACAGGATTTACCACTTGGTAGTGCTGGCAATTCATATTAGGCAAGCATCACTTGAAGCTGGTGATGTCTATTTTATTTCCTCCAAGAGAGATGCAGTGAACTTTCAATGATAACCAGTGAGCATATAGGCAACGAGACTTCACCAGCATCACTTGAAACATCAGCACCTGATGTGTCACTGAAGGCAGTTGTATCTAGCATGGGTGCTTGTTGGCTCTCTTGGCTGTGTTCATACTTTTACAGTAGAGCTCAGAGTTATGAACACCTTGAGAATGGAGGTGGTTCATAACTCTGAAATGCTTGTAACTCTGAACAAAATATTATGGTTCTTTCAAAAGTTTACAACTGAACATTGACTTAATACAGTTTTAATTAATTAAAGTCTTGTATTAATTTAGGAAAATAGAAGTGAATTATCTGGGCTGTCACAGTTGTCCTAACTAGAGGGAATTTCATGGATGGGGCTGTCTCCTGCTGCCAGGGACTGACAGGTCCGGTTCTACACTCAAGCTGCAAGGAGGCTGAAGTAGCCATTGTAATGGATGTTTGGACCTTATTACTCAAAGAAAGGAAACTTTCAGTTAAGCACAGTTAGGTTGTCCTAGTTTCTAATTTATTTACTTCTGAAAAATGCCTCTAACTTTTTTCTATGCAATGTTGTTGTAGCCATGTGAGTCCCAGCATGGTAGAGAGACCAGTTGGATGAGGGTATATCTCTTATTGGGCCAACTTCTGTTGGTGAGAGAGAGAAGTTCTCGAGCTTACACATGAAGAGCTCTTGTTCAGGTGTAAGCTTGAAAGCTTGTCTCTCTCACCAACAGAAGTTGGTCCAAGAAGAGAGAGTACTTCACCCACCTTCTCTCTCAATATTTTGAACATTTGAGTTTATTGACTTGAGAGGAGTGGGGGGGAATTGAGCAAAGCCACTGGTTCTGATCTAAAGCCCACCAAAATCAATGGGAATTGACTTGGATCAGCTTTGGATCAGAGCCTGATTCTGATCTTCCTTTCTTTGATATAAAGGAATAACTTCTTTGAAGTTAGTGGAGTCATACCAGAATAAAATCAGAATCAATTATGACTGATCCAATTGGAGTTAACTCCATAAATGGAACTGAATTATGTTGACATTCATATTTCTTTTCTAATGTGACGTGTATTTGCTCTTTGTTTCTTAGATGCACAGCCTACAGATGGAGAAAGGGAGGTATGGAATCAGATCAATGCAGTTTTACAGGATTCTGAAAGCTTGCTTGCAGACCTTCAGGCTTACAAAGGAGCTGGACAAGAAATAAGAGATGTATGATAATATAGCAATGACATTTCTCTTGAAGAAACATCAAGTAATAGCCTGCAGTATTTATTTCTACTTTGCATGCCAGATAGTTCACAAAAGTTATTTATATTAAAAGTACTCAGTAAAACTGTACTTATAAAATACATTAGATATTTAGAATTTACATTAACTCTTTCAATGATAAAAGAAAAGGAGTACTTGTGGCACCTTAGAGACTAACCAATTTATTTGAGCATAAGCTTTCGTGAGCTACAGCTCACTCAATGATAGGTATAGTACGGTTAGTGGTGTTTCATTTAGACATCTTAATGTTAATACAATTAAATACTGTACTTTGCTTCTGAGAACACATTTTATGTACCCTTATGGGGGGAAAAAATTAACGTCCATATTTAGAAAAAATTTCAATATCATTAAGGCACTGTAAAATTACATAGAAGAGAAACTATTTTGCATTTTTCCTAAAGACTGTAAAATGACACCATAAAAATACATCACAATTACAATTCTACAGATGATCGTCTAAGGAAAAGCTTCTGAAATGCTCCAATTATCTGCTAGCATTCAGAATTGTATTGATCTACTTTAGCTCTCACTTGACCTGGGGTGTTTTCCAAGTTAGGGGTGAGGGTCTCTGATACAAGATCTTCATGATTATCATTAGTGAGAGCAGTTGGTTACTTAACAGCCAAAACCTAGTTCTAAAGTAGTGACGGAACTCCCATTCACTGCGAAGGGCCCAAGCTTTGACCCTGTAAACCCTTTTCAGTGTGAGTGTAGTACAAATGGCCTTCGTTAATGTTTCTGCTATGGATAATTTGACCTAAAAAGAAAAGGAGTACTTGTGGCATCTTAGAGACTAACAAATTTATTTGAGCATAAGCTTTCATGAGCTACAGCTCACTTCATCGGATGCATGCAGCAGAAAATACAGTGGCGAGATTTTATATACACAGAGAACATGAAACAATGGGTGTTACCATACATATTGTAACAAGAGTCATCAGGTAAGGTGAGCTATTAGCAGCAGGAGAGAGGTGGGGGGCGGGCGGGCGGGGAACCTTTTGTAGTGATAATCAAGGTGGGCCATTTCCAGCAGTTAACAAGAATGTGGGGGGGTGGGGGGAATAAACATGGGGAAATAGTTTTACTTTGTGTAATGACACATCCACTCCCAGTCTTTATTCAAGCCTAAGTTAATGGTGTCCAGTTTACAAATTAATTCCAATTCAGCAGTCTCTCATGGGAGTCTGTTTTTGAAGTTTTTTTGTTGAAGAATTGTCACTTTTAGGTCTGTAATCGAGTGACCAAAGAGATTGAAGTGTTCTCCGATTGGTTTTTGAATGTTATAATTCTTGACATCTGATTTGTGTCCATTTATTCTTTTACATAGAGACTGTCCGGTTTGGCCAATGTACATGGCAGAGGGGCATTGCTGGCACATGATGGCATATATCACATTGGTAGATGTGCAGGTGAACGAGCCTCTGATAGTGTGGCTGATGTTATTAGGCCCTATGATGGAGTCCCCTGAATAGATATGTGGACACAGTTGGCAATGGGCTTTGTTGCAAGGATAGGTTCCTGGGTTAGTGTTTTTGTTGTGTGGCGTGTGGTTGCTGTAGAGTATTTACTTCAGGTTGGGGGGCTGTCTGTAAGCAAGGACTGGCCTGTCTCCCAAGATCTGTGAGAGTGATGGGTTGTCCTTCAGGATAGGTTGTAGATCCTTGATGATGCTTCTGAAGCATGCTGCTGTATGTGGGTGCTGCATTTTGAATGAATAGTTTTAAAATAGTTCCCAGGACTTCATTAAATGATACTGTTTCTACCACAGCTGAAACAGATGCCTTGATATTTTTGTTTTGCTATTTTTTAAAAAGCCCTTGACCTTGTATTTTTGGCTCTTTTTTTTTTTCTTTCATACAACAGCTTTTGTCTTACAATTGTTCTAGATCTTTTTCAAGAAATATTTTAAAAACTACCATACTGGAAATCTTCCTATATTTATACATCCACAAAAGCCTGTTTCTTTATTCCAGTGTCGTATGTATATTTACAGTAATATTGTCATTGCAGGCAATACAAAACCCAAATGATATCCAACTTCAAGAAAAAGCTTGGAATTCAGTGTGTCCTCTGGTTCTGAGGTTGAAGCAGTTTTATGAGTTTTCACTCAGACTAGGTGAGTGCCTCATATATTTCTTTTAACCGATATTATTTTCATATACAGGTATGCAAATTTTCTCTTTTTCTGAAAGCTTAGAGCAGTGGTTCCCAAACTTTTTCTGCCACTTGTGCAGGGAAAGCCCCTGGCGGGCCGGGCCAGTTTGTTTACCTGCCACATCCCCAGGTTCGGCCGATCGTGGCTCCCAGTGGCTGCGGTTCGCTGCTCCAGGCCAATGGGAGCCACTGGAAGCAGTGGCCAGTTCGTCCCTCGGCCCGTGCCGCTTTCAGCAGCTCCTGTTGGCCTGGAGCAGCAAACCGCAGCCACTGGGAGCCGCGATCAGCCGAACCTGTGGACACGGCAGGTAAACATACTGGCCCGGCAGGGGCTTTCCCTGCACAAGCGGCGGAACAAGTTTGGGAACCACTGGCTTAGAGAGTTGTACCATTAATTCGACTATAGTGCCTAGATTTCTATCTTCTGTGAAGCCTGTAGGTTCTGTTTTCACACATCTGAGCATAAATATATCCAGATGTAATTTTTGGAATTTATTAAAAGCAGCATGAAGCCATATGCGTTAACATTTAGGGTTCTAGCCAGCCCTTGAGTATGTTTTCACTATCAGTACTTGTCAATTTCCTGAGCTAAGAGAGAGTATCTAGAAAGAGCTGGGAAAGAGGGTCTGGGTTAGGATTCCTGAGTGGAATGGGGAACAAGTATAGACAACCTTCAGGTCCACTAGGCTGAGTTTTCCCCTCCCAAAGCCTTTGTAGGAGATTTTCCCTACATCCTGTATTGCCAGGTCCCTCACTTTGCACTCATAATCCTCATGTTGGATCCCAGTGGCATCGGTGATGAAGGTTGGATACTTTTTGGCAGAGTCCCAGAAGCATCTTCATATTGAAGGGTGGGGGTGACCATTAGGGGGAGTAAGGTGGATGAGAAGTCTGAGGGACTGCATGCAATAGATCTTTCTTTAGCATTTGTGTATGGGATGGACTGTCAAAAAATTAGGGATGTGGAAGGTCTCTTTTGAGAGAGGAGAGAGAAGACCAAGATGATGTGAAGAACTGGGAGTGATGGCAGAGAGTGAGGAGCCAGGTGGTGGTGGTGGTGGTTGTTGGTTTTGATCCCATCCCTCATTTTAGAATCCTAAGGACAATTACTAATTATGTCCTTAGGGCTCCGCAGTTTACAGAGGGCCTTTCTTCTTGAAAAATTCTTATTTAGAAATCAAGTTTGTTACAAAAATAGTTATACATATGGCATAAAGCATCAAGATACAAATTGACATTGTGTCAAAAATGCAAAAGCCATGACTTACTACACATTGTGCTTTTTATCTTCCTTAGAGAAAACACTACAGAGCTTATTAGAATCATTGACCTGTCCACCCTATACTCCAACTCAACACCTGGAACGAGAACAGGCTCTAGCCAAGGAGTTTGCAGAAATCTTACATTTTACTCTCCGCTTTGATGAACTTAAGGTTAAAAATATTTTTTAAATATACACTGAAACATTTCCTTGCATTTTGAAGTGTGTTATATACTGATTCTTTTTATCCATTAAGATGAGAAACCCAGCCATTCAAAATGACTTCAGTTACTACAGACGGACAATAAATCGCAACAGAATAAACAATATGCATGTAAGTAAATGGAACTTGGACTTTTTGTTTTCACTCTGGAATTTATGGATGTGCATTCCCGCCACTGGTGGTAACGTTTTTTGCAGTGGTTTACAAGCTGCCTACATTAAAGGCCATATTGTCAACTCCGTACATTGGTGAGCAATTAATCAGACAAGTTGTACCATTAACTGTAATGAGACTACTTACGTAAATAACGGCTCACTGGTGTGAGTATACAGTTTATCTGTTTCTCCCTGCTGGTAACATTTTTGAAAGGAGTGTCATTTATTAACTATTTTTTCTTCATATTTTTATCAGATAGACATTGAGAATGAAGTAAATAATGAAATGGCCAACAGAATGTCTCTATTTTATGCAGAAGCCACACCAATGCTCAAAACACTCAGCAATGCCACAACACACTTTGTATCAGAAGTAAGTGATAAGATTTTTTGCATTATTTTCTAACATTTAGTTGTACAATTTGGTTTAATGATCATGGTTGTGTTTAATTTTTCTAGAACAAAACCTTACCGATTGAGAATACAACAGACTGTTTAAGTACTATGGCCAGTGTATGTAAAGTAATGTTGGAAACACCGTAAGTTTATTTATCAGTTCAATCTTTTTGGGGGAGGGGGGGAAGGGTCTGTTTAAGTAGCCATCTAGCATGTGAGCAGTTTTTGCAAACTAAGTCTAGTATGTATGCCTTTAAATTAAAATATCTTTCTAATATCTTAGATTTTTATAGAGCAACCAGCCTGGTAGTTGCTCTATAAAAATTTAAGATAGATATTTTAATTTAAAGCATACATACGAGACTTATGAGTAGACAAAGAACTAATATAAGCAAGTCATGCCTCCTGTCTTGACTAGTATGAATATTTTTCATTAATAAATTAACAGTTTTGCCCAGGGAGGTTCACAGCATAAGGCTCTGATTCAGCAGAGTGTTAGAACTGGTACATAGACTTCAGTGGGACTACTTGCATCCATAAAGTTATGTGCATACTCCTGCGTTCTGCTGGATTGGAGGTGTAATTTCTTAGAAGATTCCCAAACAATTGTATATGAGGTAATCTTCCTGTAGTTGATATCACAAAACCAGATACTTCAGTCTGAGCTATGACATTTTTATAGACAAACTGGTGGAAACAAAGATAGTCTTTTTGGGTGGTGGTTAGGGTTTTTGTTTGTTTCTGAAAATACTGGAGGGTCTGGAGAAGTATATATTCTATTTCTTGATCAGGGAACTTGTTTATTTAAATTGAATCTCCATTTTGCTGTAAATCAGCCAATGGGGAGAGTTTTCACTCAGTTGTGATGTTTGGTCAAGTCTACCTTCATTGCAACAGTTTTTATATAAAATTTATCTAAATAGATAGAAGATAAATAGAACAACAACAAAAAAAGACATCTTGAAATGCTCCTCTGCTTTGATGCCTACAAAAACAGCTGTGATATGACTATGGCTTACCAAGTTGATCCTAGTCATTTGTTACTCTGTGCTCCCTCCCCAATTTGTTTGTATCCATTTCCTATTCAGATTAAGGAAACTCTTGGAAGTAGAGACCATCTTCTCATTATATGCTTGTACAGTGCCTAGTACAATGGGTTTGGTCCTCTAGGCATTACCACAGTATAAACAGCAAATTTTATCAGTACCCCCATTGTAGAAGAGAGGAATGTAAATAACAGAATAACTGATTTCTTCCCAAGCACAGGACCCCGTTGTACGTTAGCAAGGAGTACATGTGTCCAATATTCTGCAAACATTAATTCAATCCTCATAATACAGCTGTGAACTCCTAGATCAATATTTTCACATTGGGAAAGCATAGCTGCAAAAGAAAATACCTAAAGCCATATAGGGAGTTGGTATCCGAGCTGAGAATCCCTCTGCTCAGTTTCTGTACTCAGCTGACAAGAACAAAGGGAGAGTATACTAAAATGACAAAAGGAATAGACTATATTGTCTTTACCTTTAACTCAAATGTCATTACTCCTTTTAGAAAGGGACTATTACATAATTTTACTGGGTCCAAGGGATTTATTTAAATAAAATAAGCTAAAGATTGTGTGATGAGGAAGCCAGTGCTTATTTTTTGGCCTTTTTTAATTGTAGTCTAGTTGTAGTTTTCATTTTGTACAATCCACCTTTATGAAAGGAATCCTTTAATTTTACTTACTGTTATGGCTTCTGCTGCAGTTTATCTACCAGTTCTAAAATGTCCTGGCATGATGCTTTTAGGCAGATGGTGGGAGGAGATATTGAAGGTCAAAGAAGGTAATAGTAGTACATCTCCAGTGAACTCTCCTTTCGTTTACCCTAACTTTCCAGGAGCTATGACATACTAAAAATTATCATTGTCCTAGGAATTGAATTAACAAAGCCTTAAATATGATAAAATGTAAGATACAATATTTTATTCTTACTGATGGGGGAAAAAAAATCTGGTGACCTTTTTTAATTCATCCTCCCTCTGCTCCATATTTCATATCTTAGTGACCCTTAATCTTAGCTAAGGGTTATTACCGAGGGTTGTGGTGGATTCTCCATCACTGACCATTTTTCTTAAAAAGATGCTCTGGGAATTACAGTTAAACATGTTCTTCGTTCAGAAGAGAGCAAGAAAAAGTAACTTACGTTAGGTGATTCAGTTTTTGATTGCCCATCTTGACATCTGATAGGAAGCTGATTTTCATAAGTGTTGAGCATCTGCCACTTTATTTTGAGTGCATCAAATTTTTCGTACCCATCTTGACACCTTAATCAGTTGCTTTTCAGAATTTAGGCCCATGAGCTTACAGAAAGAGGTAGCAGCATAATTAAGGAGAATTTTAAGGGATTAAAATCATTCAGATAGAGTGGCTAATAGGTGTAATGGAATTCCAGTTGATAAGCTAAAGGGGTGTTTGTTTTGTATTTGCTGGCCACTTGGGTCAGGAGCAGATGTTTTCACTGAAAATATGCCTATCCCTAGACTAGTTACAGTTATTCTTCGCAAGAGATTGTATTGCCATCCTGGTACAACTGTTGTTTTTTAAAGACAATAAAATAAGGAATGGGACATTTTCAAAATTGCACAGCTTTGTCCTGTCTGCTTCATATAAGTTTTACCACTGACTTCATTGGAAGCAGAGTTAGGCAAATGCTGATTGCTTTCAAAAATACCAACTGAAAACTTTTTTAAAAGCATAATTTTAACATTGATTTTTAAATCATAAAGGAGACAGATGAATAGTTATCAGACATTTCCCAATGTCAGTGCTCATAGCTGGTTTCTGATTATATGCTATTGTTACTACATTATTTAAACAAGAAAAAATAGAGTTCAGGAACTCAAAGTAAAGGAATTGTGAAGTACAGCTTCTAGTTTTTGGAAATTAACAAGGTTCACCATTCTCCTATTGGTGACTTTCATTTAAGAAATCAGCAGAAAAGTCGCCAATTAAAACAATAAAGGAGTTAATCTGAACCTCTGATGTAGGTAGTGGTTGAGAAATATAGCATAGACTAGTCTCAGGCCTCTTTTTTGCTCAATTCATTTTTCACCTCCCTGATGATGATTTCAAGGAGTAACTGTTGTAGTGACTGTTTTAACTTTGCCATCCGCATATAAGGGTATGTCTACACTACGAAATTAGGTTGCATTTATAGAAGTCGTTTTTTTAGAAATCGTTTTTATATATTCGAGTGTGTGTCCCCACAGAAAATGCTTTAAGTGCATTAACTCGGCAGAGTGCTTCCACAGTACCGAGGCAAGCGTCGACTTCCGGAGTGTTGCACTGTGGGTAGCTATCCCACAGTTCCCGCAGTCTCCGCTGCCCATTGGAATTCTGGGTTGAGATCCCAATGCCTGATGGGGCTAAAACATTGTCACGGGTGGTTCTGGATACATATCGTCAGGCCCCCGTTCCCTCCCTCCCTCCCTGAAAGTAGCAGCAGACAATCGTTTCGTGCCTTTTTTCTTGAGGAAATGAGATTCAAAAGTTTGCGGTTCTTTTCTTGTCTACCTGGCCAGTGTATCTGAGTTGAGAGTGCTGTCCAGAGCGGTCACAGTGGAGCACTCTGGGATAGCTCCCAGAGGCCAATACCGTCGAATTGTGTCCACAGTACCCCAAATTCGACCCGGCAAGGCCAATTTAAGCGCTAATCCACTTGTCAGGGGTGGAGTAAGGAAATCGATTTTAAGAGCCTTTTAAGTCAAAAAAAAAAAAAAAAAGGGCTTCATCATGTGGACGGGTGCAGGTTTACATCGATTTAACGCTGCTAAATTCGACCTAAAGTCCTAGTGTAGGCCAGGGCTGAGGCTTCCATTTGAAAGGCAAATGAAATCTTGATAGGAATGTTACCTGTTCACTACTCATATTTAAACAACAAAAGTAGCTTTACTTTGAGTTCCTATCGTTTTGGCATTCTAATAGTGAATAATGAGCACTGTCTATCTTTATAACCTTCCATATCTGTGGAGACCTCCAGCAAATGTCTAAAATTCAGGGTTTGATAGAGATGATAATATGATCTTTGAAGAGGTAGTGGAAGATTTTACTGTACCATCAGTTGTTTTCTGTTTTTTTTTTTTTTCTCTCTCTCCCTCTAAACTGCCAAGTTGATTGATTCAAGGATCATTACTGGTGTTGGTTTCCTTAAAAGCTTATAGATTTACATTTATTGATTTCCATGCACTAATACTCTAGTTTGAGAATAAAGTTCTCATGTGAAACACATGAAAAAATAAAATTGTGCTATGCAGAATCAGTCAAGAATTCTTTTTTTCCAGAGAATACAGAAGTCGGTTCACCAGTGAAAAGACTCTTATGTTCTGCATGAGAGTAATGGTGGGCGTTATTATTCTCTATGATCACGTTCATCCCGTGGGAGCTTTTTCTAAGACATCAAAGATTGACGTAAGCGTAATTTACAAAGATGATTTTTTTTTAATGCTCTGTAGATTAGCTAAATATTTGTCTATAGATTTCTTCCATAGAAGTTTAGGCTTTTATACGACTCATTTTCAGTTGTTTTCGAATTTTGTATCAGACACTGGTGCTCATTTGTCGTGTATTAAGCAGTTCTGTTGCTTTACTAGATGTTCTATTACAGTAAAATTGCAGTGTAGACATTCTGGGATAAACTAACCTTGTAATTTGTCAGTTCTAAAACTCACTTTTTGGAAGTGTTTTTAATCTAAATAACCAGCTATTCCGTGTGGTTACTAGTTTGGCTGAGACCCAAACTAAGCCTAAAGTTTATCTGTTTAATGCTGACTGAGAACTTTTAGCTTAAGTTTTGGTGAGCATAGTAATGAAGTGAAATCAACCTTTAATGTCTTACATATATACAGGAAAAAGTACCTACCTGTTTACCCAAGGTGCTTTGGACAAATTTAATTCTACAATCAGTTAAACAGCTAACCTTCAACAAAACTAAACTACAACTGACAAAAGAAAAAAAGTTTTCCCTAGCAGCTTCCCCTCCCACATACAAAAAAATTTGGGCATCTGTGTTTTTTTTTATAATATTGGTGATATTAGCTTTCATAGTATATTTCATCTGTTGATCTCAAAGCACGTTACAAAGACTCTTTCACTGACTCCATATTACAGTGAGGAAATTGAGGCACATATAGGCAAATTGACTTTCTCAAGGTCACAGAGCAGGACAGTGGTAGAGGTGAGACCAGATTTCCTTATTCCAGTGTCTTACCCAATGGACCATGCTGCCACAGAAATACAACACTTGAAATGTTGCCAAAAGCCCAGTTGTATATGATTAGCTTTCCTAATATATATGACGATTGTTTCACAATGCTGTTATCAAATGAATGTGAATCATTTGCCTGGCACTTTATTATGTATTCTAATCCAAGTTTATAACAGTGTAGGTAGCTAGATACAAAGTAAAAAGGAATTGGCAGGCAGGAGACACTCAAGTCAGTTTTTAGAGTGTGCAAAGGGGACCCAAATCTTAATTTCAAGTGTAAAGTGCATGTCCTAGTATGAATACTTCCAGTATTTCAGACTCGTCTATTCAAATGGAAGGTCAGTTTTCTGTAGAAGGCAATTCTCCTCTCCAAGCCAGCAATCTCTTGGGAAAAGTTTTGGCGCACTCTACAGACAGTGGAGAAAATGAGCCATTTCTTACCCTCTGAGTTTCCTAGGTTCTGATTGTTTCTGTTCTTGAAAAAAGCTGCTTTCCTGCCGAGTAACTTGGGTGACTGTTTTGGGCAGAGCTTCTGCCTTAAGCTGCACCCATCTATCTGTGGATTGCTGTGAGCTCGACTGGATTTCCCATACAGGGAGAATGAGTAACTGGCTAATGTCCATTTGATTACTCAGTGAGTAAAGACTGAGACAGACATTTTCCAGATCATCTTGTGCAGCTAATCCATAGACCTGGCACTAGTTAAGAGCGTCTGGGAAGTGCTTAACTGAACCTCCATTTATTGACCTACAGATTTAGACACACATTGTTATCTCAAATTGAGAGGAAAGACTGACCTGTGGTTAAAACTCTGCAATGGGTCTCAGCAGTAGAGTTGTCCAGACGATTCTGTTTCCCAGATTTTCAAGTTTTGAAATTTTGTTTTCATTCTGCATAGGAACAAAACCAAAACATTTTAAATGTTTTTGCAAAAAACAAAATTGTCAGGGGAAACAGTAGGGGTTTCTGTATGGCCACCACCTGGTGGTTAAGATAGTGGCTGGGGATGTGGGAGACCCAGATTCAGGTCCCTGCTCTGCCTGATTTTGAAGTGATCTGGGATGAAAAATTTTGTTTGGAATCAGGTGGGGCAGGGACTTAACCTGTGTTTCCCACATTCCAGCCAGTGCCCAAACCATTAAACTATAGTCTCTTCTCTCTCTCTGCCCCCCCACCCTCCAAAATAAAATAAAATAACCCTTTCCTAATTAGAGTTTTAGAGAAATACACATCTTCATAATGTGGTATTCAGTTTAGTTGTAATTGTGTCGGTCCCAGGATATTAGAGACACAAGGTGGGTGCGGTAATACATTTTATTGGACCAACCAACATCTGTTGGTGAGAGAGACAAGCTTTTGAGCCACGCAGAGCTGCTCTTCTCTGGCACGGGTTGTCGGGCTTAAAAATTGCTATGTAGACATTCCGGCTTGGGCTGGAGCCTGAACTCTGGGACCCTCCACTCTTGCCCGTTATTTAGTATAATGACATTTTACTGTTCATGTTCACTGGCTGTATGAGACGTATCTGGAAATAAAGCTGACCTGTATTGGTTAGGCATTTATCTGTTTTCAGATACTGCAAATTCTATATTGTTCAATAGTCATATGCTTCTGTTCCCAGATGAAGGGGTACATAAAAGTTTTAAAGGAACAGCCTCCTGATACCGTGGAAGGCCTTCTGAATGCTCTCAGGTATGTACAGGGGTAGATAGAAGAGTATAGTGTGAAGTGCTCAGGCCATATGGTAAGGGAGCAGGGAGGCATGCACAGATCTAAGGTACGTAGATGTACTAAACGAGGATTCCAAAAGAGCAGAATATATTTTGATTATTTCTAAGCAAAATTAATGAGACTGTTTTGAGAGCATGGAGATGAAATGGATGAATGGTAATGGAACCACTGACTGTCTTCTATGAAAGTGTTAATATCCAACCATACAACTACACCATCCATTTTAGAGTTATGTTCCCAGTAGTAGCTTTGTTTTCCATAGGGAAAATGAGGAAACTATGTTTAATATACATAAACCTACTATATTTAGTAAAACTTCATATTAATTTGCAGAACCGCTAACAAAGCTTTGAGGATGTCCTAATTCATGTTCATTATTTGTATATTACACTTTCACTTTGTATTCCTAGATTCACTACAAAACACCTGAATGATGAGTCTACTTCCAAGCAAATTCGAGCTTTGCTTCAGTAGTCCCTTCTGAGACAAGTGGATCTATGTATTGATCACAGAAGATGTGTATGTTTACATAATTTAATACAGATTGGTGTTAATACTTGTGTGTATGTTCTTCACATCACTGAAATCTATGAATCTTTAGTCATAATATGACTGACTTTATGTAGCACAATCTCCATTTACATGTCCGCCTTATCTTTTTACATCAGCTACATCTATAACAGTCTGTTGTTGTCTGTGTTGTTTAATCCAAAAAAAGCCGCCTCTTTCACAGAAGTAAGCAGTAGTAAGGACAAAATGGACTAAACCCTAGGGGTGAAATCTTGCAGGAGAAATTTAATATGAATTAAAATAAAAGTCAAATTGTCTCATTTTCTTTTTTAGTGTGCTGTTTAGTTGGAAATTTAGTTTTACATAAAGTTCTCCATTGAATTTTTATGGAATGAAGGTCATTTGAATGTTCAGCACCATTGCATGAGACGCAACATGTTTTGTATTAGGCAGAAGGAAAAGTGGCCACTTACTGCTCATTCTTGCCTGGCTGATAACAGCCAACAAATTCTCTTGCCAAAGAAGACATTTTGTCTCTTCGGTTTATGATGTAACCCTTTCCATTCCACAGTTGAGAAATTAATATCCTGTTTCAGGTTTAATGTACTTACTTGTAAAATGCAGTTCAAGACTATCCTCCGATTCAGACAACTTTGTATTACTGAAGAAGAAAAATACTCTTAGGCCTAATGCCTGAAGCTTGGAGAATAATGAGGAAGTACAAAAGCTTTGTGTACACTTGAAATCTTATGCCAATTTCCCAAATAAAATCTAAGGGTCTGTCTATACTGAAATAAAACACCTGCAGCTGGCCCAGGTCAGCTGACACTGTCTCAAAGGGCATGGGCTGCAGGCTATAAAATAGCAGTGTAGATGTTGGGTCTTGGGCTCGTAGAGTCCCAAACCCTGGGTTCTAACCCAAGCCTGAATGTCTACACTGCTATTTTATATCCCCAATCCCCACAACACGGGCCAGCCACAGGTCTCTTTGTAGTGTAGACATACCTTAAATGGGCAAAAAGCCTTTTTGCTGGTATAACTGTACTAGAGCCTTCTGCTGATATAAAAACATTGTAAAGACTCTCTCACCCCTAACTGATATTATTATACCAGCAAAAGTTTCTAATGTAAACCTGGCCTTATTAGAGCAGGAGTGATATAAAGAGGGTTTGACTGTGTTTGGGAGTTGAGCTATTTGTAATTGCCCTTAAAGTCAAACTCCTTTATAGGACTTCTTATCAGCCAGTACCATGTGAAAACTGAGAAGTTTCAGTTGCTTGCTTAGCTGTTGTTTTCAAATGTGACTTATACTTTCAAGAAGTTGAGTTCCTCACTGAGTTACATTTGTTCTTATTTTCTCCAGTTGAAGGAATAAAGGTCTTTTGCAAAAACCAGAAAAGTGCTCTTTTGAGTGTCTGAGTGACCTGCAGCAGCTGTGAATTTTCTAGCAGAGAGGATCACGTTTTCAAAAACGTGCACTAAATTTTGCATGCTTGGCTTACATGTTGCATGTAAACTCTAAGGCATATGCATAAACCCTGATTTGTGTATCCGTATATATGTCGGAGTTTGTGTGCAGTCACTGGAGTTTTCATGAATGTACTTCAGAAAATGTGGCCCTTTAATGTTTTCGAGGTGTAACGCTGCACGCTAGAAACTGTACTGCACTGCTACAAAGTTACTTATCAATGTCAGTTCCTAGGCAGTATTTAGTTTGCAAGCTCTTTGGGGTAGGGGATTGCCTTCTGTTTTATATTTACACAGCACTTATTACTCTGAGGCTTCAATTCTGATTGGGGCCTCAAGAAGCTAACGTAATGCAGATAATAATCTTTCTGATTCTACTATACAGCTGCTGCTGAGTACTCAAGTGTCATCAGAAACAGTTTAATATAGGGATATTTACCAAATGTTCTTGAAAAAAGTACTTTTGCCATTGTCAGCTAAATGGACTATAGATTCGTAGTGGATCTGGTAGATTCTTTATTTGCTAAATTTCCTAAAGTTAATACTTGCCTATCTGTAATTATAATTGTTAAACATTGAAGTCTTTTAAGAGTCAAAAGAGGAGAGCTGTATAATAAAGAAAAATGTAAACCTGAAAGCATTCTTAAAGTTGTCATGCGCTGTTCGCAAATGTTTGCCTGGTGTGACGGGGCTATTTTGTACAGAAGTTTGTTTGAAATAATAAAAAGTTTGGTACATTCACAGCATTTGGATTGTCTGTATTTATACAGTGGGTAATAAGAAAGGAGGATATGGATTGACATTTGAAAGTTCCATTCAGTATCCCTAAATATACCCAATTTATAAATGTTATACTTTTTATACCAGTAATATTATAGATACTACAGTTGTTAGACACTTGAACAGCTCTGCTGGTTGAATCTATCCTATATAATTACTCTTGGGGAAAGTCTGCACCGTTGCACAGTGCAGGATTTGCGCAGAAATTAGTATTATGCTCAGAATGTGTTTCTCCCCCCCTCCCCCGAGAAATGGGCTTCAGAGCTGCCAGCCGCCACTAGGGAGCACTAGATCCAGCAGAGCCCAACTCACAAATAGAAGACGCTGCTGTGGAGAGGGAGCTGTAGGATTCCTGGTAGCTACAGTTCCCAGCATGCCCTGAAGGAAGGAGGCAGCATGCACGAAACTCCATTCAAGCCCAGAACCCAGCATCAGGATGTTTCTCCCTCTGGATCCCTGGGCTCTAGTGGGATAGGAGGCGAGTGCGAGTATCTGAGTGGGGGTGGCACACCTGAGCTTTGAGTGCAAGGGTTCTGGGAATCTGGGTTGGGGGAGGTCCTGCAGCTGGCCTCTGGGAAGAATGGTTGTGAGTGTCTGGCCCACCAGCTGGGCTCGGGGGCGGGGGGGAGAGAGGGTAGAGAAACAGGAATTGAGTTGTTGTAGGGGTTTCCTTAACTCTCTGCTCCTCTGGGAATTTTTTATATCTGTATTGTTAAACATAGTTGCTGATAGGTATTTTGAAATAAATTACCATAATAATTTAAACTGGAATGATTATATAGTGTTATTTTAGCAAATAAAATCTGCAGAATTTTAAAACTGTGTGCAGAATTTTAAATTTTTTAGCAGAGTTTTTAACTTTTTGGCGCAGAATTGCCCCAGGAGTATGTAATATACCTTTCTGTGTGGTGGGCATTATACAAGAAAAAGCCTCCAACTTTTACCTTACATTTTTAATTGTTTTTAAGCGGCTTGACATTTGATTACTACTACATCATCTGTCTAAGGGCTGAATTCGAGTCCTTCATCCTGCAGGATGCTTAACACTTTCTAGTCCTGCGTCACACCACTGTTTATCGTAGAACAAGTGCAAGTACTTACATATTAATTATGAACCTCCATCTTCCAGGTGATGAACACTAAACCTCCATCTTCCAGGTGATGCCCCTAACCACTGAGCTATAGTCATTCTCTCACTCAATGACTATTTAAGTATTTCATACAAAGTAGAACAGCTTCAACAGGAGAGACCCATCCCACAATATCCTACAATGCAGTAGTTAAAGAACTCAGCTGGGAGACGGATTCATGTCCTAGCTCTGAATCTGTCCCTTGGTCTCTTGTATCATGGGCCAGTGTTCTAAGCAATAACCTAAAAAAAGGTATCCCACACTCCTCCTCAGCTGTTTTCTGTGGGCCTGATCTAGTAGGCAGCCATGCTGGGACTTCTCTCTCTCTCTCTCTCTCTCTCTCTTTCTCTCTCTCCTGCTCCCTTCTCTCCTATTGATCGAAGACATTCTTGCCTCATGTAGCTAATGCTCCAATTCTCAGGTGCAGTGAGTCTCAACCAGGATTCCTGGGTTCTCTTCCCAGCCTTGCCACTGACAAACTGCAGTAAACCACTCACCCAGTTTCTGCCCCACTTAAATAAGATGAGATTAAAAGACAACTTGCTGCTGCATCTTTCCAAAGGAGTTTTATTTGACCAAATTAGAATCCAGGTTTTAGTTCACATTTCAGTGTTCAGGAGACTAAACAGTTGTGTGCCAAAGCCAGAGACCAGGAAATATTATGGAGCAACCAATGCCTGAGGCCCCTATGGCAGCAGGGAATTGATTAGATGACCTGCTCAGATAACCCTTGCAGATTATCAGTGCTCCATGCGGCAGAGGAAGGCTAAAAAGTTGCAAGGTTCCTGTCAATCTGAGCTGGGTGAAAATTCTTTCCTGGTACCATATTGGGTAATCAGTGTGAGCCTGAGCATGGGAGCACCTGCTAAGCATCTGGGAGAGAGGATTCTCTGTATGTCCTTGGAGCATTGGTTGATCTCATCCTGTGGCCTGATTCCAGCTGCGGCCAATATCTGATGCTTCAGATCAGATGAAGTTTGAGGGGAAAAAAAGACCCAGAATGCAGCTGGCCAAATGTGAATCAGGCAAAAAATTCCTTCCTGACCCTTGTAGGTGACCTTCTGAAGCCTGAGGTTAGATTGTAGTGATTGACTAAATGCAGAGCGGCAAGTGTTATGTACATGATGAGGGCAATTCCTGTTCTTTCCAGAGCCCACGAAGGGAGGGAATGAACAGGGGAAAGGGAAGGAGTTATGGCCTTTATTTGGCAGTGAAAATGGGAGTCAGGAGAGGGTAGGGACAGTCCCTCCAATGAACTGTGCGCTTACACAAAACAAATCCAAACAGGAAAATTCCATGTGATCTTCCTTCCGTTGTGTGAGAGCAAAGCACGCTCACTGTACTGTCCCATTATGGAATGATGGCCTTGCTGATGGGCTCCAATCGCTCGTCCGGCTCCCTCTCTGTGTATAGACTGAGGATGCTTGTGCTGAGGACATGTGGAAACAAATTAGCATTCTTGTTATAATAATGTAAACTTCTATGTGACATTGACTGGTTTGACACTTTGGGGTCCAACCCAGACTAGTAAGGGATTTTATCACTGCCTGCCCTGTATATCAGAGCCCTGACACCAACAGCATGCTCACAGCACAGTAGCCTCATCCTGGTTTCCACCAGCCTGGTTACTCCTTGCAGAGTGACACCAACTCTCTCCCAGTTCTGAGTTCTCCCCAAGAATGTCTGTCTCTGCAGTGCCCAGCCCTTCCTATTGTAGCACCCACAAAACCTTCTCAACTTTGCTGTTCCTTTCAAGAGACTGTACACAGCAGCGTATTAAGTGGGATTGACAAATCCTCCACTTCAGTCAAAGCACTGAGTTGGATTATGGTAAAAGTAAAACAATTTTATTAAGAAAAGGACATAGGTTTAAGTGATACCAAGTATGAGGAATTGGTATAGAAAGCATTGCAAACAAACAAAGGGAAAAATACATTTCTGAGACTAAAACTCAACAACCTAGAGTCATTTGTTCAAAGAAGTTTTTCTCACCAGTCATTCTTCCAGCCTGGCTACCCTGTTCCTCAGCCAGGACCCAACACGCAGTGCTCAAAGCACTTGGTTTCTGTGACTCCTCAGGTGAAGGCTAAGTATGGGGTTTGTTCCTTTTCTTTTTATAGTAAACCTTTGAAATGTATTCTTTGAAAAATAAGCTCAAAGGTTCTCACTCCTGCTGGAATGTAGATGCCATGCTGTGTTTTTCCCTGCTTGATAGCTTTGTTTACCTTATGTGTAAAGGTGCCTTCATTGTTTCTGATGACCAGACTGGTCAGACAAGCAAATCCACATTCCTTTGTCTAGCGCAGACTGACAAGCAATTCACAAGCCCAAACACATTTAAAAAACCTAATTCTAGCATCTAGTTGTACACACCCTATTCATACACCACACAATGATTTTCAGGACCAGCATGTTACTAGTTCATATATGATACCTTACTTGACGCCTTTTAGATGCAAATTATGACAACACTGTGTTAGGTGTGGTGAATATGTCAGGCCTGACAAGAATTGCTGACACAAACTGGTGAAACACCAGTTGGCCCCTGTATCAGAACTGTGTCTTTCCTTCCTCATTCAGACTCCCGTTGACGGTGATGCCATCCCCAGTGGGCTATTAGTAATGATATAACTGGCGAAATGGTTGCTCCCCGGTTCACGGGGTCAGGACCAAGGAAACTGAAGGAGAGAGGCTGGATCGGACAGAACCTCTCAGGGTTCAGTGACACCCCTTTATTCAGGCAAACTGTTCTGAAGAGCTTTTGACAAATTCAATTACGGGATTCTTTTTCAGCAGAGCTCACCGAAAATTGAATTTCCATCTTACGGGAAGATCAGATATTTTGACATTTGTCTTTGTCCTAAAACAGGACGTAAAGTTGAAGTAATGAAATATTTTGAAGAAGAAAAAGTTCCCCAAAAGTGTTTACTCAGACTTAGCATAATGTTGCACTTCATGTTTGTTTGGCATTAAAGAACATCTCCTTTTGGTGTAGTAGTGCCTCGAGAGAGTTGTAGTTTGGGTATCTTTTACTCCTACTCTCCTTTATGGGGTTGGCTCCCTCACGTCTCCCACAGTGCATCCACAGTCCCGTGACACTCATGATACACCAGGTGGATCAGCAAAAGGCAAAATCGGACAGCGAGGATGGCTAACCATTGGAACAGTTTATGTATGGGTGCAGTATTATTATCAATTGTCCATTTGTATTATGGTAGCACCTTGGGGGAAGGGCCTCACTGTGGTTGGCTCTGTACAAACGTATAGCAAAGAGATGGTCCCTGCCTAAAAGAGCTTACAGTCATAAATTCTCCATCACTTGGAACCTTTAATTCAAGATTATATGTCCTTCTAAAAGACATGATCTAGTTCAACCACAAGCTGCTGGGCTACATGCAGAAATCACTGGATTAAATCTGTGGCCCTGTGTCGTTCATGAAGTCAGATTAGATGGTCATAATTTTCCTGCCTGACCTTAAAAAGTTATGAATCTATGAAGTTATAACTTCCAAAATATCATATATAAAAAGACAATAAATAATTGCCATCTCTCATAATTACACCCCAAAACAACAATCTGGTTCTGATTGATCCCTCACCTGTAAATCGGGGATTATTCTGCTGTAAAACAGATGGGAGAGCAGACTGAAGTGCTCTGGTGTTTGTATTTTTATGGGTAGGTGAAAAATTATGACAAAAATACTTTGCTATTTTTTTTAATGAGGACTCTTCTCCCTCTCAGCTTTTTGTATTCTCCTGCCAGCTGGCTTAGTTGATATCTAGTGCTATCATAAGGGGATAACTGAAATAAATGGGACTAGTACCCATGAACTGGGCAGTACACAGCCCTTAGAATTCACCACCCGGATTAAAGCTCCATACCACAGTGGAATTGGTGGAGATCACTTAAAATTTTTCAGTATTTTAGGAACAAAACTATAATGACCTAAGGATGAGTGCAATAAATTGGGCAATCTTGTGTTGTGTCTTTCTTTCATTCCCCACCGGTTTTTACCTATATAATACTTAACAATGTCCATGTGTACTTTACAAGCATAAATTAATAGCCACACAACACCCATTTTGGTGTAGGTAAATCAAATTTTCAACCTTATTATGCAGATGATGAAACTAACCGTAGGAGGATGAGACATACTCCATGCCACCGAGTGAGGTATTGTCAGAGCAAGGATTAGAGTTTAGGAGTTCACATATTCTAGGCCTCTCACAAAACCACCTCTTGCCAGTATTATAGTTGTGTATGCTGAAAGAGTTACATATATATCATGGCCAATGGACTGCTCGGAACTATATGATTGTATGGGCATGGGAATTTGAAAAGCCAAGTTCTGGAATGCAGAAGAATTCCAGGGCCCATGGTTGTAATTACAGGCAACACACACTACAATATGGGAACCAGTGGGCTGAAACAATTATAAGATTTCCACTTGCAAATAAGTGAATGAAAACCATTTTGTTTGCATTGAAATATGACTCCAGTTCTCCTCAGAGATCATTAGCCAAAGCAATAGTCAACTCTAATGGCTCCTTTACAGACTAAATACAATAATCTGTGACTGCAATATTAACAAAATTCTTTAAGCCTGATTCTATCATCACATCAGTTTTACACCAGTGTAACTCAACTAATTCCAGTAGAAATAATTCTAATAGATGCTAGTATAAATCTTACGCTTTGTGTTTTCTCACTCATAATCTTCCTCTTTAGTTAAAATAACGAGGAGTCCTTATGGCACCTTAGAGACTAACAAATTTATTTGGGCATAAGCTTTTGTGGGTTAGAACCCACTCCATGCATCTGATGAAGTGGGTTCTAACCCACGAAAGCTTATGCCCAAATAAATTTGTTAATCTCTAAATTGCCACAAGGACTTCTCGTTATATTTGCTGATACCGACTAACATGGCTACCACTCTGAAACCTCTTTAGTTACTTATTACTATAAAATCGAGGCTTCTGTTAGTGCAGATCAATGTATAACATAAGAACCTTGTTGAAATCTTCTACTCATAATCTGTCTGTAAATGGAATCTAGAAATTAACAGCCAAGAAAATGTTTCAGAAAAATTAATAGATGTTTACAAAATGCTTTATTTGCTGAACTAGACTGAATAAGGCTGAGTTTAATGAAGATAATGATGATAATATCCTAGACTTTTTCCAGTTGATCTAAATTTAGGGCCAGCGGATGTAAATTTGGGAAATGCTTTATTTACCCCACTTTGTAAAATTGTTAAGCAAGACACAAGGTTAAAAAATGCTCTGTTTTATAATACTGCTTTTTTTTCTTTTGCCTTCAAATCCTGGGGTTTTTTTTAGTATCTCTGTTATTTATGATTGGACAACAGTAAGATTACCATGTCAACGCACACTTTTATGTGGTTGGGTGCTAACTGCAGTAAGTGTTAATCTCCTTTCAACCAGAATGATTTTCTAATTGAATAGTTTGTTTGGGAACACCACATTCTCAATTGGGCACAGAGTGATCATTTTACATTTTCGTAAACTAGGTCACAGGCAAAGAGTACTGCAGCTCAGTTCAGCACATTGGAATATCTTAGGCTGAGGACCATGGGTGGGATCCACAAAGGTAGTTAGGCTGAGCATGATAGCACCTAACTTTTAGGCACATAGAAAAATCACAGGAACAACACTGTAATCCACAAAGCTGAATTAGGCACCTAGGCTCCCAATTCTATGAATGGGGGGAAATCATACCTAAAAATGCAATCTGCAAAAGCCAGCCCACTAGGTGGGAAGCCACCTAAGCTCATCAATGGGGGATACCAACCAATGGAATGTGAGCAAAGCTAAATCCAGGCTTCAGGGAGGTGCCTAGCTACCTGGAGTCAGTGCCTAAGGTGCGTCTTGAAGGATGAGTTAGGAGCCTGCCTTGCTCTACTTGAAATGGCCAGAGAAGGTACCTACCTTATAACATTTAGCTCAGTGGTTAGTGCACCTGCCTGGGATGTAGGCGACTCAGGTTCAAATTGCCCCTCTCTACCACAAGGGAAGAAAGGATTTGAACTGTGATCTTCCACCTCTCAGCGGAGGGCTTTACCCATTGGGCTACAGATTCATACTCATTCTTCCCCCAACCCTCAACAGGAGAGACTGGGGGAGGCCCACATCAGAGTATCTCAGATCCCTCTCCTGAGAGATGGGAGACTCCTGTTCAAATCCTTTCTCTCCCTTAGGTGGGGTGTGGGGGTGAATTGCACTTATGTCTCCCATACCCCAGGTGAGTGCTCTAACCATTGGGCTAAAGGTTATAAAACGGGCACCTTCTCCGGCTGAGTTTTGAATAAACCCTGATCTGGTAGGTGGGCGTGGGGCATAACTACCAGATCAGACCCCACCTGAGACTTAGGCGACTGAATCTCTGTCTTTCCCTGGGCTGTGAATTGCTCTGGGACTTAGGCAGGAGAGAGGCATCTGGACATCTAAAGGGAGGTAGGACCATGCATACGAAAAGGCTGAACCATAGGTATCAAGGGAACTTTTATTTGAGAACTTGGGCACTGAGTAAGTATAGGCACCTACATGATTTGGCAGGAGTGTTGTGGATTGCAGTGGGGCCAAAACTGTGACTTAGGACCCTACACCTGAGACTTAGGCGCCTAAGTGTGTGGGGTATGCCAAGGTGCCTTTGTGGATCTGGGTTTGTGGGTGTGTGTGTGTTGAATCCCTGCTGCTTGCTTGCCAAAGGACTGAGCCTGCACCTGTCCATGTAACTGGCAACGTTCCCTTGACTCACTGAGTAAAGGTCTGAGCCCTAGGATTAGACAAAAAGTTTCCGTTTCAACTTAATTTCTATTGGAAAATTTAGTTTTTGACTCAATGAAAATTTTTCTTGAAAATATCTGCTCTCCTCCATGGTTTTATTTGAAAGCTTTTTTTTTTTTTTTTTTTTTTTTAAGTTCTCAGAAGACTTTGGGTGAACATTTTGGGGTTTTGGTTGCTGAAAACATTTCGGCAACTTGTCAACTGAAGTTGAGATTTTCTAGTAAAACTTTTGACAAAAACAAAAAAGTTTTTGTCAAAGCTTTCCGGGTGCTGGAGGGAAGGAAAATACATTTTTTGACCAGCTGTATCGAGTAGATTACCTACTCTCCACCTCCCAGCCATCTCCATTTACCACCTCTGCTGCTATGTCCTGTTCACTAACTCTTCTCTTCTCTGCTGTAGTTCATATTTTACTCCTGTTTAGTTCTGTTACAACTTTTTCCACATCTGAATATTCCTCAACTATATGAGCAGCACCTAGATCGGCCTATCACACGATTCACCCATCGTTAGGTCAGACATCGGTTAAAACATGTATGTTTTAACTTGTTTGTGCCCAACCAACACAACCTGGAGCGAATTGTATTACAACCAAGTTTGTCCATACCTGAATTAAACTCACTGTTTTATAGTGCACGCAGAGATAGTAGTATAGAATCATAGAATATCAGGGTTGGAAGGGACCTCAGGAGGTCATCTAGTCCAACCCCTGCTCAAAGCAGGACCAATCCCCAATTAAATCATCCCAGCCAGGGCTGTCTCAAGCCTGACATTAAAAATATCTAAGGAAGGAGATTCCACCACCTCCCTATGTAACCCATTCCAGTGCTTCACCACCCTCCTAGTGAAAAAGGTTTTCCTAATATCCAACCTAAACCTTCCCCACTGCAGCTTGAGACCATTACTCCTTGTTCTGTCATCTGCTACCACTGAGAACAGTCTAGATCCATCCTCTTTGGAACCCCCTTTCAGGTAACTGAAAGCAACTATCAAATCCCCCCTCATTCTTCTCTTCCGCAGATGAAACAAACCCAGTTCCCTCAGCCTCTCCTCATAAGTCATGTGTTCCAGTCCCCTAATCATTTTTGTTGCCCCCCACTGGACTCTTTCCAATTTTTCCACATCCTTCTTGTAGTGTGGGGCCTAAAACTGGACACAGTACTCCAGATGAGGCCTCACCAATGTCGAATAGAGGGGAACGATCACGTCCCTCAATCTGTTCCAGTTAAATCAAGCATAAGTACCCTTGCAGAATCAGGGCCTTAGAAATCATCCTCCCCAACTAGGGTGATGAAATAGCCCAATTTTATAGGGATAAACCTGATATTCAGGGCTTTGTCTTATATAGGCACCTATTACCCCCCACCCTGTCTCGATTTTTCACACTTGCTATCTGGTCACCCTATCCCCAATAGAAGAATTCAGAAAAGCAGACTTTGACTCCCTCAGGGAACTGATGGGCAGGATCCCCTGGGAGAATAACATGAGGGGGAAAGGAGTCCAGGAGAGCTGGCTGTATTTTAAAGAATCCTTATTGAGGTTACAGAGACAAACCATCCCCATTTGTAGAAAGAATAGTAAATATGGCAGGCGACCAGCTTGGCTTAACAGTGAAATTCTTGCTGATCTTAAACACAAAAAAGAAGCTTACAAGAAGTGGAAGATTGGACAAATGACCAGGGAGGAGTATAAAAATATTGCTCAGGCATGCAGGAGTGAAATCAGGAAGGCCAAATCACACCTGGAGGTACAGCTAGCAAGAGATGTTAAGAGTAACAAGAAGGGTTTCTTCAGGTATGTTAGCAACAAGAAGAAAGTCAAGGAAAGTGTGGCCCCCTTACTGAATAAGGGAGGCAACCTAGTGACAGATAATGTGGAAAAATGTACTCAATGCTTTTTTTGCCTCTGTCTGGATATGAGTCAACAGTGTGCCCTTGTTGCCAAGAAGGCCAATGGCATTTTGGGATGTATAAATAGGGGCATTGCCAGCAGATCGAGGGACATGATCATTCCCCTCTATTCGGGGAGGCCTCATCTGGAGTACTGTGTCCAGTTTTGGGCCCCACACTACAAGAAGGATGTGGAAAAAATGGAAAGTGTCCAGCAGAGGGCAACAAAAATGATTAGGGGACTGGAACACATGACTTATGAGGAGAGGCTGAGGGAACTGGGATTGTTTATTCTGCCGAATAGAAGAATGAGGGGGGATTTGATAGCTGTTTTCAACCACCTGAAAGGGGGTTCCAAAGAGGATGGATCTAGACTGTTCTCAGTGGTAGCAGATGACAGAACAAGGAGTAATGGTCTCAAGCTGCAGTGGGGAAGGTTTAGGTTGGATATTAGGAAAACCTTTTTCACTAGGAGGGTGGTGAAGCACTGGAATGGGTTACATAGGGAGGTGGTGGAATCTCCTTCCTTAGAGGTTTTAAAAGTCAGGCTTCACAAAGCCCTGGCTGGGATCATTTAGTTGGGGATTGGTCCTGCTTTGAGCAGGTGGTTGGACTAGATGACCTCCTGAGGTCCCTTCCAACCCCAATATTCTATGATTCTATGATTTCTAACATAGGATTCCTTAGAGTGGACCAGGATCTTATATGAGTTTTACAGAAAATAGTATATCTGGTCTCAGTTACTGATATTTGGCTAGCTCAGTTTATGCTTTCTAAGGTGATAGATGCCATGGTGAGGTCAGCCATTTAAACACTTGTAAAAGTAATAACTAATTGTGGAACAAAACTTTTGTGACCCCAGACCAACCTTATTAGGATTTACATTAAATTCTTATTATGTGTATTAGATTAAAAGTATGTATTCATTATGTTGATATTTTGATTGCATACATTTTTATTGAAATATTTGTTCATAATAATATCTTAATATGTATACCCTTAAAGATTATTTCCAGCTCCTAGCCCAGCCAATTCTGTGTAGCTGTGTTTTAAAATTACAAAGTAAAGGCCACATTTGTTTAATTTAATCTGTCAAAATGACATTTGTTTTATTAATTAATGAGTTAAATAAGCTAATGAAGATTTCTTTGTTCAATGGTTTCATGTTAAGGCTTACCATTCTGATGATGTCTTGCACAGCTATGATTATTTTAATTAATTTAGTGGGATATGCATTTACGCTTGAATAATTAATCTTTATTTTTATCACTCATGACATAATTGCCCAGATCCTCAACTGATGCAAATTGCTCTTGTGCCAGTGAAGTGAATAAAGCTATTTCAATTTACATTTGACCCAAATAATTTAAGCTGATTTGAGGTCAAACCAGCTACCACCAGTCTTTTTTATTTTACAGTGGCAATGATTCATATCAGAACATCTAGAGATAATTAAATGTCAAGGATTTTACATTTGGTAATGAATAGTAGATAGGAACCCAATAAAAAAATAAAGAGCTACTCCCCTTTATAAGTGCATTGACCTTGTGGCTCTGCCTGCTTTCCTGCTGTTTGTTCTCAATGGGTTTTTTATGGTGCTAGCATTAAGATAATACAGCCAAAGTTATATAGAAAAGAGAAATTAATGACTTTAATAACTGATGGCCCGCTCTGAATACTGAGAGTCTAGTGCACATAAGGATGTGTGGGGTCCAATTCTCTCACTTACACACATTTTACATAGTGTAAGTTCCTGGCTTCATTGAAATCAATGGCCATTTGGCCACTGACATCAGTGGTAATGCTCTTGATTTATACTGGTGTGAGCGATATCAGAATTAGATCTTATGGCTCCAGTTTTGATGTGACTAATGATCTCCTTGTTGTCATTTGCTTTTTAACTGATAATAAAACAATCTTGTTTCCATTGTTTAGGTTATATGAAGTTTTTACACTATTAGACTTTGGAATGACAACTAGGTCTTGTGAGACAGTGCTAAAGCATTTTTGCCTTCAATAGGTTTGTCTAGCTGTAACTGAATGAAACTTAATAAACAAGTCTGTGGATAATGCACAAATCGGAATAAAATCCAGCTCACAGTACATGTGTTGGCTACACAAAGTGAACAGGAGTAAAATACAGTAAACATTTAGGACTTGCCTACATGCACATTCAGTTTGTGGCAAGCTGGGGTGTGAATTTGCTCTGCAGTAGTCTGCTGTGGACCAACTGACCACCTGCACCCTTCTGAAGCACATTAACAGCTCTTTAGAACACTTTGATCTAGTCATCTTTGAAACAGGACTGGCTCAAAGTGCTCTAATGAACTGTTAACATGTGGGGTACACACACACAACTAAGCCAAAGAAGGCTAGTGTGGGGTAGATTTGCACCCAGCTTGCATTGAACTAATTGTGTAGAGAAACTATGATGAGGTGTCCACTCCACACAAGGCAGAGATGGTTAAAGTAGGTTAATTAATCTGATAGGCTGCACCTGGGGAGAGCCAGCCATTGAAAGACTGATTCATGATGGAGTCCAGCTGAGGAGGAACAGGTGGGTCTGCTATAAAGCCAGGAAGTTGGCAGTAAAAAAGGCCGTAAGGAAGTAGTTTTCAGTCAACCTTTGGGAGAAGAGAGGTGTGTTTTAGGGCTTTGGAGTTGAGTAGTTACTCCTTGGGATTTGGGCTGGTAAACCCAGGGAGCCAAAAGATGTAGGAAGGATTCTAGGGAAAGAACAACAGGGTTTGGGGAAAAAAACAGACTACAGTTGCTAGACACAGAGTCCCTGGGACAGAACCTGTAATAGAGGGTAGGCCTGGGTTCTCCTACCAGCCACTGGGCAAGTGGTACAGACTGGGCAGTGGAGAAGAAGATTGCCTGGGACTGTTGTCTAATAGGACTTCTCTACCCTAGAAGAGAAGGACTATAGTGACCTAGCTGGAGGGCCAAGCCATGAAGAGAATACCTTGAGTCACAGAGAGAGATGGCAAAAAGGGGTATCAGCCCTGAAAGGAGCAAAGTTCCCCAGGGCAACCAGGAGGAGGCACCATAATGGTCCTCTGACACAAGTCCTTATTTTAGCCACTACAGTCAGCAGCTATTATTCTGAATTAGGATTGTAATTCAGTATAGATAGTATTCTCTGTGGAAAAAATACAATTAAGTAGCTTTCCGCTTTGACCAGCAAAGGGAACAAAATTTTCAGTTTTGCTTTGTCAGAAAAAAGATTTAAAATGAAATGAGAATTTCTGTGGAAAGAGACCTTTTGTGTGAAAATCGAGAATTGAGTGTCAACAATATTTTCATGGAAAATATTGCTTTTGAAGAAAGCCCAGTCTGTAACCATAATATCTTTTCCATTAAAATTTTTCAATGAACACTAGTATTTATGTAGCTCACATTTATTCTGCAGAATCTAAGATGTCACTTTTTATAGGAGTGAAAGCTTCTAGTCCTCATGGTTGTGGCACAAACTTTATAAGTGCTCTCTGCCTGAGTTTGCTGGGAGTCTGAAACAATGGCTCTGTCAGGGAATATATAAAACATACCTTCAGGACACATCTATACATACAGTGCCTCTGCATCACATCTGGTGAAGACCCTCCATACCAATGAGAGAGAGCTCACCTATCAGCATAATAAAACCACCTCTTTGAGTGACAGAAGCTATGTCAGCGGGTGAAGTTGTCATACAGACAAGCATTGATGTAGACAGTAC
This sequence comes from Eretmochelys imbricata, assembly GCF_965152235.1. NCBI lineage: Eukaryota > Metazoa > Chordata > Testudines > Cheloniidae > Eretmochelys > Eretmochelys imbricata. The sequence goes on from NC_135574.1 coordinate 25,433,201, forward strand.
TATGTCGGTGAAACTTACGTCTCTCAGAGGGAGCGGTTTATTCACCCCGCTGAGTAATCTAAATTATGCCAACATAAGCTGTAGTGTAGATACAGCCTCAGCTAGTCTGCAAAGCTTCTTGCTTCTCTTCCTTCAAATCCCTCCCCAAGAATCAATCAGGTATGGTGCCTACAAGTAATCAGCCATCAAAGTTATTAAGCTGAGTGAAAGTTGCAGCTTGCTTTCTTTTTACATATCGTAACTGAAGAATAACAAGCGGAAAAGAAGAATCGATACTCCTTAGCAGGATAGGGGATGCTGAATTTAGACTAATTCAGATGAGGATTCTTTCATATCTTATCAGATTCAGTGTGAAACAAGAGTCAAGTAAGTAGGCACAGCTCCCAGTGAAATAGCAATTTTTATCCTAGTGCGGAAACTCTCTTAAGGCTCTGTGTGTGCCTGGGAAGCTCATTTTTCATGGGGTTCTTGTTCCATTGTATTACACACTATGGTAATTGTAACTGCCTCTTGCTGGGTGTACTCCTTTGACATAGCTTTTATTGACTTCCCAGGTCAAGAAGCATAAAAATGAAAGATAGTGTTTTAACCCCTGCAGTGGTGGCCACTTACCTCTGTGATCTCTAAAGCAGTATGAAAACAATTCATGGCCAGAGTGCTGGTAGGAGAGCAGTTAAAAAGACATTCTCTCAACTACTTTTTAATGGGATTTAATATTATTTTTACTAGCTGCCTCCTCCTCCTCCACTTAAAAACTTGAAAATAAAACTCCTTTCCCTGGCCTATTCTCTCCTTGTCATCTGGTGCAGGGTTTATTTCTTCCAAGTCCTCTTTTGCAGTATGTCCAAGGGAACTGAAGTGAACCCTTGGAAGTCTATACTTCTGAATGCTGCCAGCAAAAGACATTGCATGAAATATATTACATAGGGTTCCCCTTTTGTGCTGGGAATCATAACTGTGGTTGTTCCCTGCTTTGTTTATGCACCAATATCAGCACAATTCTGGGAATGGCCCTCTCCTCCTGGACTCCCAGCAGACTCAGAGGTGGCTTTGTCTGGGTCAGCATGGAAAAGAAACCCCCTGGCCTCTCTACAGATGGCACTCAGACCCTTGTTTTCCTCCCCTCCTCATGGACCCCTCCTCATGGGCCTGAGGAGGATGGCTTAGGCTGATTGGTTCGGCAGAAGGATTCAGCATAAGTCTATTAGCTCCTATGCACCCAAGGGGAGGATTTATAAAACCTTTTGCCTCCTTGGGATTACAATAGGACTGTTTTTTTTTTTTCCTTTGCTGTGAGCATCATGCTAGTTGCCTTTTCGGGGCTGGGAAGGGAATTTTTCCTCACTGCCAGAATAGTCTGGGAGGGGTGGGGTTTTTTTGCCTTCAACTCAGCAGCCCAGAGACCTTGTGAGTAGGTGAGGCTGTAATATTCATTTTGTTGCAACTTGGCATGTGCCCACTGCAGGTACTTGTTCAAGAAGGGGTTGGAATTAGAAGTGGATTAGAGGAAGACATCTCCTAAAGAAGGTGAGGAATGGGGTTTTTCCTCACTCCCTTAGTCTTCAGATAAAGGGATGGTAATAGGGGCTCACCAATGGTGCTGGGACCAGGTTAATAGGGTGTGGGACTGATGGCTGCCACTCTAGCAGGTGGAATGGAAGGAGGACCTGCACTGGATGAGTTATGCTGGATAGTTGCCAAATGCATAAATTAATAAAATGGCAGCCCAGTTAAACCACATTCCTGGCATCCTGTTGTGCTTATTGGGTCCTGTGATAACTGCCCCACCTCCAGCACAGCATAGGGAGTACATCAAAGATGCGAGAAGATATATCAGGGGAAGAGCAGAGCTCTGTTCCACCCTATTGATCCACTGGCATATGTTAGAACTGTCTCTAAGATCGACTGGCCCATCAAATCAGGCAGCCATAACTAGCACCATGACAACTCTTGCCCTCTCCTCCATAATTTCCTCTCATAATAATCCCTCTGTTCATTCAGATCCCCCCGGTGTGTGTCAATGGGAGAGACTACAGAAACAAAGCTCCATAATAATGGGGAGTTTCAACCATCCCCATATTGACTGGGAATATGTCACCTCAGGATGGGATGTAGAGATAAAATTTCTAAACCCCATTATAATGCCTGCTTCTTGGAGCAGCTAGTCCTGGAGCCCACAAGGGGAGAGGCAATTCTTGATTTAGTGCTAAGTGAAGCACAGGATCTGGTACAAGAGGTGAATATAACTGAATTGCTTGATAATAGCAACCATAATGTAATTAAATTTAACATCCTTAAGAGGGGCGGAGAGAATACCAAAGAAACCCACCACAGTAGTATTTAACTTCAAAAAAGAGGAACTACACAAAAATGAGGAGGCTAGTTAAGTGGAAATTAAAAGGAGTCGTCACGTGAGTGAAATGCCTGCAAGCTGCATAGAAACTACCAAAAACTTCCTAACAGAGGCTCAAACTAAACATACATTTTTTTTTAAATTTGGAGTAAGAGGACCAAAACTAAAGAGCAGGGTAAAAGGTGATCAGAAGCAAAAAAGCATCCTTTAAATATTGGAAGTTGAATCTTCGTGAGGAAAATACAAAGGAGCATAAACTGTAGCAAGTCAAGTGTAAAAGTATGATTAGGCAGCCAAAAAAACAATTTCAATGGCAGCTAGCAACAGACACAAAAACTAACAGCAAAATATTTAAGTACACCAGAAGCAGGAAGTCTGCCAAACAATCAGTGGGGCAACTGGATGATCATAGTAGTAAAGGACCACTCAAGGAAGACAAGGCCCTGGCGCAGAAGTTAAATGAATTATCCATTGCAGAGTATGTGAGCAAGATTCCCACATCTTCACCAGTCTTTATAGATGACAAATCTGTGGAACTGTCCCAGATTGAGGTGTCAACAGAGAAGATTTTTGGGAACAAATTGATAAATTAAACAGTAATAAATCACCAGGAGGGGAGGGTATTCACCCAAATATGAAATGAAGAATTACGAACTGTGGAATGTATCCTATTGTTTAAATCAGCCTCTGTACCAGATGACTGAAAGATAGCTAAAGTAATGCTCATTTTTAAAAAAGGCTCCAGAGGCAATCCTGGTATTTATAGGCCAAATTCACTACCAGGCAAATTGGCTGAAAACTCCAGTAAAGAATTGAATTATCAGACACATAGATGAACACAATTTGTTGGGGAAAAGTTAAGATGGTTTTGTAAAGTAAAATCAAGCCTCCCCAATATATTAAAATTCTTTGAGGGGATTAATGAGCATATGGACAAGAATGATCCAGTAGCTATAGTGTAGTTGGACTTTCAGAAAGTTTTTGACAAGGGCCCTCACCCAAGGCTCTAAAGCAAACTAAGCTGTCATGAGATAAGAAGGACGGTCTTCTCATGGATAAGTAACTGGTTAAAAGACCAGAAACAAAGGGTTGGAATAAATGGTCAATTTTTGCAGTGGAGAAAAGTAAATAGTAGGGTCCCATGGGGATCTGTACTGGGACCTGTGCTGTTCAATATATTCATAAATGATCTGGGGAAAGGGGTGAGCAGTACGATAGTAAAGTTTGAAGACAACACAAAATTATTCAAGATAGTTAAGTCCAAAGCTGACACTGAAGAGTTATAAAGGGATCTCACTAAACTGGGGGACCGGGCAACAAAATGGCAGATCAATTTCAATGCTGATAAGTGCAAAGAAATACACACCGGAATAAATAATCCCAACCGTACATAAAAATGATATGGGGTTTTTTTAGATGTTACCACTCAAGAAAGAGATCTTGGAGCTGTCATGGATAGATCTCTGAAAACTGCTCAATGTGCAGCAGTAGTAAAAGAGCGAACAATGTTAGGAATCATTAGCAACGGAATAGACGATAAGACAAAAAAATCATAATGGCACTATATAAATCCATGGTATGCCCACACCTTGAATACTGCCTGCAGTTCTGGTTTCCCCATCTCAAAAAAGGCATATTGGAATTGGAAGAAGTACAGAGAAGGGCAACAAAAATCATTTGGTGTACAGAACACCTTCAGCACAAGGGGAGATTAGAAAGACTGTGACTCTTCAGCTTTGAAGAGATGACTAAAAGGGGATAGATACAGGTCTATAAAATCATGAATGGTGTTGAGAAAGTGAATAAGGAAGTGTTATTTACCGCTTCACATCTTCACACAAACCAGGGATCACGCAATGAAATGAATAGGCAGCAGGTTTAAAACCTAAGGAAGCACGGTGGATGTTGTGAATGCCAAAAGTATACCTGAGTTAAAATAAACATAAGTTCATGGAAGATAGTCCATCAATGGCTGGTAGCCAAGATGGTCAGGGTCACAACCCCATGATAAGGGTAACCCTAGACCTCTGACTGAAAGAAACTGGGACTAGATAATGGGATGGATCACTTGATGATTGCCATGTTCTGTTCATTCCCTCTTCAGCATCTGGCACTGGCCACCACCAGAAGACAGGATACTGGGCTAGATGGACTATTGGTTTGACCCAGCATGGCCATTCTTATGTTAAGTCTAGCTTTATTATCTTTTATTGACAATAAATAAATAAGAGATCCACTAAGATATGTCCATGCATAATCGGAGCATCTGTTTGGTGGTAAAACTGCCTCCTCTGTCCTTTCTCACGCTGTCTCTTCCTTTCTTTTCCATTCTATTCAGGGTCTTAACCATCCTTATTATCATCATGTCTGAGCACCTTCCTGAAATGCATTAAATGATGTGACTACCATGTGGCTCATTCTCTCCCCAGGAAGAGAATTGTGTGCACAGGGAAGTCAGTTTCTTTGTTGTTGGAGATGTCTTGTTTTTTAGTTTTTCATGTACATGCTACTCTGCATATATGTTAGGAAGGCAGGTCAAAGAGGTGCACCTTGGACTTGCAGCAGAAGGAGGGGAGGATTGTTATGAGAGTTTCTGTGAAATGTTGTTCCACAAGCTGATCTCCCTCTGAGGAAGCTGTCTCCTGCACAGATAAGCTATATTCTTATGGTAGAAAGTCCCATTGTGCCCAAAGAAGCAGAGACATTCCACTATGGTCCTCATTCCAGAGCTTTAGTTGATCTTTTAGATATGCTGGGCCCAGGCTATGGAGTGCCTTAAAATAAGGATTGAGATCTTAAACTTTAATCTATATGCATAAGAAGCTAGTATAGATGGCAGTAGACAAGCTGGATGTGCTGTTGGTAGCTTGAGTAGCTGAGGAGAAGTGCTGCTCCATTCTGAGGTAGTTGGAGTTTGCTAAGGGTTGACAGCTTCACGCCCAGGTACATTGCATTGCTGTAGTCCAGATGGGAGGTGACAAAGCTGTGTATAACAGGATGGGATGGAATCTCCTTCCCTAGCCACGTAGAGATGGTAGAAAGCATTACGTGCAGATACTGCTATGTGACAGCTTAGCAACAATGAGGAAGTCAGGGACACATTTAAATGACAGACTGAATTAACTGATTGTGGGTGTGCAATCAAAGGAAAATGTACCATGACTGCAATCTCACCTACACTGGTCACCTTCACTCACCCTGGTGTGTCTGAAACTTAGGCTCCTCTCCTGCAAGCTGATGGATGGAACTTCATGACTATGATTGGATTAGTGTTTAACCAACAGCACATATTAACAATTATAATACATAGACACCCTCCCCCCCAAAATGATTGGTGTATATGCGCCTAGTACTCTGAGTCCTACCAGGCTGAGGTGACAGCAATTGCCAAAGCAGAAGCGCTTGGATCACAGTGGGAACAACGGACAATAAAGCCAGTGAGCTGGCTCCCATGTAGCTGTTTCCTTAGAATCTGATCTAAAGCCCCTTGAAGTCAATGTGTTTTGGACTGAGCCTGTTATGAACTTTAAAAAGAAAACACAACTAAAAAGCAGTTATTTCAAGTTCTAACATTTTTGTTTATTCTTCATGTACCCCAATAAATCTTCCTTTTTCTCTCTGGTGGCGACAGGCTACCTGACAGGTTAACCAGCAATGCTAACTTCTCCAGAAGGGTTCAGCAGTTCATCCTTACTGGGTTACTTGGAACTCCTTTTCACTTACTCTCTCTGGGTCTCTCTTCCATCTGTGTCCGCTTTGAACAGAGATCCTGTCCAATGCTACTATGTTTTAAGACATGCTCCATTTGCAGCAGCACAAGTTTTATAGCCAGCCATAATTGTTTAGAGCTGACCAAAAATACCCCAAATAGCAATCTGAACATGAATGTGTACACTCATCACACATCATAATTTTAAGTATCTTTGAGAATTTTTCTGGTTTAATAAAAGAAATAGAGAAAATCAGTTAATCTATTTTCCCCATCAGCAAAGAGAACACATCACACCAAATATTTAAGGAACTATGCTTATTCCTGATTTAAAAAACAAACAAACAACCCACTATATCATCCCTACAGCATTCAGTAGAGTTGCAAATATTGAATAAAATGTTCTGAGAATATTTGAGTTTCAAAATAAATTGGCCTCAGTCATTTTCATGCCCCTTGTTGCATATGCTTTGCTTTATCTTTCTGGGAAACAAGTTTACTGGTAAGAATGTCTGTGGATAGGGTTATGGACTCTGTGTTTTTTAGAATATTCATAGAAAGTGAATTTTATTTTTTTAATTATGAGGAATTGCTCCAAAAATCTGATTCTAAGACTTCTGCTCATCCTTTCAGGGAACAGGAAACACCTCATGCTGTCCGACTTGAAATTTGAATATTGGACATTTGCAATAAAATGCTCACAAGCTACCGTCAAATTATTTATTTTAAAAAAGGTGAATAATTTTGAATTATGAATTTTGAAGAAAACTATGATCTATTGATGGACAAATTGCCTTACTGAGATTAAACACTCAGATCTTATATTCGCTTTCTGGTCAGCCTTCATAGTAGAGCTGGATGAAAGTAGAGCCTGCTCCAAAGCCTGAGAAATAAATGAGTTTTTTCCATTGACCTTGTTTGGATTGGGATCAGGTCCTCAATGAATTTTGCATATTTTCCAGCAAAGTTCCCATTAAAAGTATGGGAATTTGTTTGAGTAAGGATTGTAAATTGGGCCCATGAAGTCTAAATAAGGTGTTTACCATGTTGGTAACTTCCTTTCATTGGGTCACATTCTGCTCTGACTTAGGCCTGTCTCCTAAAAACCTTTTCTTATTGTAAAACTCCTGCAACTCATGGACCATATTCTCTACTGAAATAACCCCACTGAACTCAAAGTACTTACCCCAGCAGAGAATTTGACATTTTGACTAAAATATGTCAATACTCCTATGAGCAAGAGGTTGGCAATGAGCTCTGTGTCAGTCATACGGTATATCATATATACATATATCATAGCATAGAGCAGGGTAGAATGTGGTCCACTGTAGAAAAAGAAACGTTTGCTACAGATGCTACTGAATATTATACACTATGATCTATAGTCTCACCTACCTAAGCCTTTGATTTTTCGTCAGGTTTTTCATTGAGTCAGTTTTCTCCTTTATTACCAAATGATATTCCCTGTCAACTCAAATGTGCTTCCTGCAGTTATTTCTTAGAAGGGAAAAATAGCAAATCATAACTTTTCACTTAAGAGTTTCTGCTTCTAGTCAGATCTGCTTTTGTCTTATGTAGAAGGAGGGAAAAAAAGCCATTATGTTATCTCATGTTTCAGCTCAGTCTAGCATAGCTTTGCTTAGGGGGGAAAAAGGTTGAAGGAAAAAAGGAAAATGTCAAAAATGAATAATAAATGGTATATAAACAGAAGCAGATTTTCTGCGATACATTACCCCTGATAAACTTGATAATGTTTCCCAAATGTGTTGACTTGGTTCAAAGCCAAGTTGACTGGTCAGGTTTTATGCGCTATTTTGAATTTTTACTGCTTAAAAAGCTTGACATCATCCTGTAGGAATTCCCTCCTACTGCATAGCTGCATCTAGTTATTTGTATGTTAAAATTCATCTTTATATTGATTCATATAAAACATGTGTTACCACAGAGGCAGCAAAGAGTCAGAGCTGGGTGGGTAAAACAAGCAGGATTTGCAATGAAACCTTTTTTTTATTTTTTAAATGAAATATGTTTTCCTTTGAGGTCACTCAACTGTTTGATATTGTAGACTCGAAGGTCTTTCCATTCAGTAAACTTTCCTTGCCCTTTATGCAGTGAAATCTGAATGTGAAATGTGAATGCAAGCAACTACGGACAGGGGAACATAGAGACTTTTGGGTTTCACAAAGTCTTTAGAGCTATATAATAAACTCGGGAGGCTTTGCAAAACCATTTAGCTTTTATTTAATACATAGAAACAAAGGGCCTGATTCTTCTCCCCGCCAGCATTACACCAATAAAACTCTGTTAACCTGAGAATTTACTCCAGAGTTACGTCAATGTAAGTGAGGGTAGTTAGATTCAAAGTAAAAAGAAACTTGCTCTGTCTCAGAAGAAAATATTATAGGGCTACAAGATTTTAAAGGGCATTAAAATGGACCAAAGACACAAAGGAGATACTGGCAGTAGGAAAAAGTAGCACCATCAGTGTGTTTATGTATTGTGAAAATGTTGAAATCAATTGTAATATTACAAAAACAAAAGGGACCTACACACTAAAATGTACCCAATTTAAAATAGAAAACTACTTTAATGTCATATGTAATTACCCTGTAGAACTCACTACAATAGGATATTCTTGAGGCAAATAGCTGAATAAGATATTAAAAATAGATAAAATGTTTAAATGAATAATGGTAGCCCTAGTAACTACACATGCTATCAAGCAATTAAAATATTAATCACAAATGTGCTGTTAAACAATAATAGAATACCATTTATTTGAATATTTTGGATGTTTTTTCTACATTTTCAAATATATTGATTTGAATTATAACACAGAATACAAAGTGTACAGTGCTCACTTTATATTTTGATTATAAATATTTGCACTGTAAAAATGATTAAATAGTACTTTTCAATTCACCTCATACAAGTACTGTAGTGCAATCTCTTTATCATGAAAGTTGAACTTACAAATGTAGAATTGTTTTTGAATGCAGTTATATTTTTTGTACATAAAACAGTGTAAAACTTGAGAGCCTACAAGTCCACTCAGTCCTACTTCTTGTTCAGCCAATTGCTACGAGAAACAAGTTTGTTTACATTTACAGAAGATAATGCTGTCCACTTTCAATTTACAATGTCACCTGAAAGCAAAAACAGGCATTTGCACGTCACTACTGTAGCTGGCACGGCAATATATTTATGTGCCATATGAGCTAAAGATTCATATGTCCCTTCATGTTTCAACCACCATTCCAGAGGACATGCGTCCATGCTGATGACAGGTTCTGCACGATAATGATCCAAAGCAATGCGGACCAACGGATGTTCTTTTTCATCATTTGAGTCAGATGCCACCAGCAAAAGGTTGATTTTTCTCTTTTTGTGGTTCGGGCTCTGTAATTTCTGCATCAGAGTGTGGCTCTTCTAAGACTTCTGAAAGCATGCTCTACACCTTGTCCCTCTCAGATTTTGGAAGGCACTTCAGATTCTTAAACCTTGAGTCGAGTGCTGTAGCTATCTCTAGAAATTTCACATTGGTACCCGCTTTGCATTTTGTCAAATATGCACTGAAAGTATTCTTAAAACGAACATGTGCTGGGTCATCATCCAAGACTGCTATAATATGAAATGTATGGCAGAATGTGGGTAAAACAGAGCAGGAAACATACAATTCCCCCTCAAGGAGTTCAGTCATACAAATTTAATTACCACTTTTTTTTTTAATGAGAGTCATCTGCATGGAGGAATGTACTCTGGAATGATGGTCGAAGCATGAAGGGGCATACGAATGTTTAGCATATCAGGCATGTAAATACCTTGTGATGCCAGCTACAATAGTGATATGCAAATGCCTGTTTTTGCTTTCAGATGACATTGTAAATTGGAAGTGGGCAGCATTATCTTCTGTAAATGTAAACAAACTTGTTTCTCTTAGCAATTGGCTGAACAAGAAATAGGACTGAGTGGACTTGTGGGCTCTCAAGTTTTACATTGTTTTATGTACAAAAAATATAACTGCATTCAAAAATAATTCTACATTTGTAAGTTCAACTTTCATGATAAAGAGATTGCATTACAATACTTGTATGAGGTGAATTGAAAAGTACTATTTAATCATTTTTACAGTGCAAATATTTGTAATCAAAAACAAAGTGAGCACTGTACACTTTGTATTCTGTGTTGTAACTGAAATCAATATTTGAAAATGTAGAGAGAAATCCAAAAATATTTAATTTCCATTGGTATTCTATTGTTTGTTTGCACTCTTAACGCTGTGATTAAACAGCCATTAATTCACAGTTCTAGTAGTTAAATTACATATGATAAATATAACTATGCACCATCATATTTTCAGGCAAAAGCTTTTCACAGAGGTCAGGCAGCACTTCCCCAGGATACCGAATCACACAGTTAAGTAAATCATGGAGATGTTATGCTTTGCTTTGAAACATCGGGTATAAACATCTTAGGTATATTAGCCTAAATGTACTGCTGCTCTGTGTTGATATGCCAGTTTCCATATTCCTATTAAAGTAATTTTAAATTCTTAAAAAGCCTCCTGTCCTTTAATGATTTGGAAACTAAAATAAATCCAGAGCCTGCTTCCATTAGCATCAATGGCAAAACTTCCATTGACTTCAGTGGGAATAGGACTGGGTAGATAGGACCCAACCCTGAAATGAACTTAGCATGAAACTCATCTGGAAGGTACTCAGATACTATGATAATAGCCCACTTGGAGCTCATAAGAGAACTGCTGATATAGTTTGCATTCATATTTTCATCAGGAAAACAATATGCAAAGTCTCTTTCTGTAATTACTTATTTTAATAATCATAAATGCCACTAATTTTTGATCATTTTCCCTAAAATGAATGACCTTTGTAGGAAGAAAAAGTAAGGTAAAAGGCATACTGTATTTTAAAGAAAAAAATGTAAGCCAATAAAATTTCAACAAACTCTTTTAAATTAATGCCCAATGCCCACTGTGTTTTTGAAAAGTGGTGACAGTTTGCTCTGCAGAAAGTACTGCTCTCTTTCCACCCTTTTACAGCTTCCATCTCTTTTTTTTAAAACTGGCAGTAGTGGCGAGAAATTGGGGCTTAGTAGAACCACCTTGGCGCCTGCAAATTCTAACATTGTCTGAGCCTTTTAAGTGGGGGGAAAAAAACTAGCTACTCTTATCATTTAAGCGCACAGAACTCAACATTGAACCCATTTTAGTCATACTGATTTCCATAGGAGCAGAAGCAGGACCAATATATACAACCTTCCCTTCATGATTTACAATATCCATCATTCAGTTACATCTTTTTTTCTTACACACACAGTCTTATTTTCCAGGATTGTGCAAAACACTGACACCTAAAACTGTAATGAGTCATATGACCAGGAGGTAGAACAATCATTTACATACCGGGCCCCTGTTTATAAATACTGGACTGAAACAACATATCTTGATTTGTACATGAATCCCCTGCAGCACCGAACAGGTGCATCGGCTGAACAGTATTCATCACTGTGAAATCCTAGCATATCTGACAACATATTGGCATCTGGGCAGGGTGGACATTCAGGATGCTTGAGCTCAGATTTCAAAGGCAGGAAGAGGGAATCCCTCCTTTTAGCAGCTGTACGTAGTACAATATACCATATATAACTAGGATATTATCGAGCTAGACTAACTGTACACTGTGCCCTGAATAGAGTGTGGTGCCTAACTGTACCTCCCCAGAAAAAAGTACAGAATGAACTGACACTCACAATTGCGCCCCTGCCCCTTGCTGAAGGGAATAAAGTGGAATAAGCTACTTTGTCACTTTTCATGCAGCAGCTTATTACCCTGATCTGCTCAGCCAAGCATCTCCCAGACCTTGCCACTCTTTGTGCTTCTTGACCAGGGAGTATCAGGCAAGTGGCTTTTGTTCTCTACCCCACAGCCAGAGTCACCATCTGAGCAAGCTGGAGTAAAGAAGTAAGGGAGGTCTCACACCTCACTTCCTTCGTACTCCCTTGTGTGGCTGAGCAAAGGTTCCAACAATCTAGCCCAGAGAGTCCTTTCCTTTTTAAAAATGTGTTTAGTGCCAAAAATTGCATGTGACTGTACAGAACAGACAGTCCCCACCCAAAGTGCGACCTTTCTCAAATATCCATTCAGAAGACTGAATGCAAGTGGGAAAATCTTAGCTGGGACTCATTACTATTGTCTAATATTACTGCTAAATTCACTTCTTGTGAGCATCACTGATGGGCCTCAAGATGTGATTGCTTTTTATAGCACACTTTGCTTCTGTGATGACTTGTGAGCATCACTGATGGGCCTCAAGATGTGATTGCTTTTTACAACACACTTTGCTTCTGTGATGACTTTTGGGCTCACTTTGCACCATCTTGCTCCTATGTCTGTGTAATATTTGTGTCTGAACTGTTTCGCCCCTCTAACTATATTATAAATCCCCTAAAACAGGGACCATCCTTCAGGGCAGCACCAAGCCCTTGGCCAGCACTTAATAAATAAATTAATATTAATATTTACACACTTTTAGAAACAGTCTTATTTACTGTCTCCAGTTTTATTTAGTGTATTTCCTTTTTCAGTTAAAAAGAATGAAGTTGAACAGTTAAGAGTCTTTGACTGGAAGCGTTGCTTTTTTGTACATTCATAATTAGCCAAATACTAGGATCCTGGCTCAGGTTGTACTGAATCCTTACTCAGGCAGAACTCCCACAGAAGAGAGTGGGAGGTTGATCAAGATAGTGACTTTGGGGCTGGGTCCATGCTCTGACACCTCCCGCAACACCATGGTACCTGAGCACCTTCCAATAGTGCATTAAGAGGCATGGTGAACATCTATCACATGAGATATGTTGTCTTGTTCCTTCCCAGGAGGGAAGGGGGGAATGTGTGGGCAGTGGAGTATTTTGTTTTTGTAGGGGGTTGAGGTGCTTTTTAGGGTATTGCATTTCGATGGCATTAAAGCCAGTGGAATTACACTAAAATCTAACTGATGTGAAGGAGAAGAGAATCAGGCCCATTAAACTGTGTTTACAGAGGGGTTTGGTTAAGGAAAACCCTTCACTAAGCCATACGCACATCATCTTCTATGGAGTGTGGGTTGCATAAAGTTTTATTGTTCCCTGTTCCAACTCACTCAAAGGTTGTTTTCTCTTTTTTCCACCCCACCCACCCAATCTTATATGCTGCCTGTTCTCTTTTTTTATTCTTACTGCTGCTGTGTTTCCTTTTTTGGCCTCTGGGCAGGATGTAGCAGAGCCTGGGCTCCCACCCCTCTGCACATGAACAGCATATCTCTCTTCTAAAACAGCCTGCAAACCACAGGAATGCATCATTACATCAGCACCAGGCAAGGCCTACCAGTTTCTCTAAATAGCTCCTTATATCCCTGGCCGCTGAGCAAACCACAGGGTGGTGAGGTTGGTGGTTTAGCGTCTAGCCTATGTCAGCAGTAACTCACATGTCCTTGCTTTTACTCTATAGGTACATTAAAAAAGATTCCCAGAAAATAAAAAAGCCCTTCATATCGGATTCAGTGCTTGCTTTCAAATATATTTGTGCTCAATGACTTAGTCTAAAGAGGGAAAGATTTTTTTTTTTTTCCAGGTCAAATCAATGAATGTAGAGATGAAAGTAAAGATTTGTTCACATAATTTAGCTTTTATACTGCATCCATGCTTACTAAATCCATCATTATAGTTACTGGATTTCCTTTTATTTTTGGATTGATTACTTTGACTGGTAAATAATAATAATTATAGGTTTGGCCTATAAGTATCACTTATTTTACAACATTCCCAGATTATATTAATTATAATTAACATTTGTAGCACACCACTCTCATGGAACTAGGAATAAAGAAGATGGATCAAATAAGGAAAGTAGGCCAAATTTCATCCCTGAGGTCTTTTCATATATTTTGGTGTTAAACCACTGATGACCTTGGTCAAGCCTAGTATTATCCCTATGTTATGGATGGGGAAAATAAGGCACAAAAGGTGATATTCATCCCAGAAGCTAATGGAAAGCCTGTGTATCCTTTCAGTGCCATTTAAACCCTTCAGAGGTATTGTTTAGTACTTATAGTAGCATCTAGAAGTACAGCATGGAGCAACCCTTACATTTTAAATCAGATGGTTTCATTAGAGGGAAAAGGTAAATGGCATCATGTTTTCCTTTACCCAAACCTCTAGGAAGATAGTTAGTTGTCTTTTTGCACTCATATCTTGCTCTGCTAAAGGTAAATCTTGTTTCTTTCTTCCATTACCAGAAGAGGATATCCTTAGAGAGAAAAGGTTCCAAGAAGCAAGCCTTTTGGAGGCAGGTATCCCTCCAAATTGTATGAGACACAATTAGATTTCTTTAAATTTAATCATAGTCATAGGGCTAGAAGGGATCGCAACAGTCATCTAATCTAACCCCCTACCAAGATGCGGGATTTTTTGTGTCTAACCCATTCCAGACAGATGGCTATCCAGTATCCAGCCTCCTTTTGAAAACTTCTGGCGAAGAAGCTTCTACAGTCTATCTACCCAGTCTATTCCGTTGTCCTACAGTTCTTACAATTGGGAAGCTTTTCCTGAGATTTAATCTAAATCTGCTATGCTGTAGTTTGAACCCATTGCCTCTGCTTGTGCCCTCTGTGGCAAAGATAACAACTTTTTGCCATCTTTTTTTGTGGCAGCCTTTCAAGTACCTGAAGACCACAATCATGTCCTTTCTTAATCTCCTCTTTTCCAAACTAAACATACCCAGTTCCTTCAGCCTTTGCTCATAGGGCTTGCATTCCATTCTTTTGATCCTGTCACTCGCCTCTGGATCCTTTCCATTTTCTCTATATGCTTTCTATACATCAGTGACCAAAGCCGGACACAATATTTCATCTGAGGCCTAACCAGTGCTGAGCAGAACAGTACTATAACCTCCTGTGACTTGCATGCTATGCCTCTGTTAATTCAACCTAAAATTGCATTTGCATTCATTCTGTTACCATGTATACTTCAGTCATATTTTCTCCTTTCCCCTGGACTTCTACTCCACATGAATAAAGATGAAAAATTTGGGGTCTGGATTTCAATGGATAGATCTGTTGTAGATAATGAATTCCATAACTTTCATTACAGTGTATCAAAACTTCATTGGAGCAAAAGTCTCAACTTAGTATTTCTGTCTAATATAAACAACTAAATCCAAAATTTAGGTGTCATAGGCATACTCAAAACCACTGTTCAGCTGCCTCCTAATGTCCCATAGGTGTCTAAATTTATGCCGGTGGTCATGTGAAAGCCACCTAAGTCCTGAAGTTACTCCACAGCTAGCAAACTCCTTGGAGCACTAGTTCATGCCTAAGCCTTGGTGGGATTCTCAGATTGGTTGTTTTCCCCAATCTATCTTACCAGTAGGACCTGATCAGGCAGGCATGCTCAGAGTACACCTAAGGAGTACAAAAGACAGCTGGAGTAATCAAATCAGAAATTTTGGGGTCTGTCTGCAGGGGTTTCCCCCCCAGAATATCCAGTGGCCCAGGGCACTGACATGGCAGACCGAGGTTTGAATTGCCACTCCGCCTGATTTCAAGCAGGAAATTGAGCCAAGGTTTTCCACATCCCAGGGAAATGCCCTGCTCACCAGGCAACAGGATATTGGAAGGGAGAATCTCTCTCAATATCTCCTTTTGGAACTGTTCCGCTTCGTATAAGTAAATAAATATTACCATGGCCACAAATTCCCAGCAGAAACTTCCATTGGCATGAGGAAAGATTGAGCATAGATATGCTGGATCTGACTTATTTTTCCTACCCTGGGATATGGGGTGGAGAGAGTGACTGATGGAGCTATGCCAATTTTCCACAGGCATAGGATCCATTAAGGCAGCAGTCTGGACACAAGGGTCGATCCTCGGGCCGGTTTTGTTCAATATCTTCATTAATGATCTGGAGGATGGCGTGGATTGCACCCTCAGCAAGTTTGCAGATGACCCTAAACTGGGAGGAGTGGTAGATATGCTGGAGAGTAGGGACAGGATACAGAGGGACCTAGACAAATTAGAGGATTGGGCCAAAAGAAATCTGGTGAGGTTCAAGAAGGACAAGTGCAGAGTTCTGCACTTTCTTGGTGACACTTTATTGTAGATTTTCTGACGTGCTGAGGATTTACATTTCCTGTTGACTACTTAAGTGAGTAAAGGTTTGCAGAATCAGCTCCTTAATTCGTCCTAGTCCTAGAAACATGGAATAGAACCTTTATTATACATTTTCCAACCCCTGGTTCATATAAAAATTTATAACCTATGACCCCAATGGGCACTAGGGAATGAATAATATTTACTTATTACATTTTGTTTTAATGATGCTTAATGCAAGGCTCAGGTATATTTTTGGTCTGGCTGGAATGAACAATCTACACCATTTCCAGGTTAATGCACAAAGCCTTCATACAGAATCAAAGGGGGGCCCATTATCCGTTCATGTTTAGAAGTGACTTCAGTCAAATATGAATCTATCTAATCTATTTATAAGGGAATTCTAAAGGCAACCTATATATTTCAAACTCCACTTCCTGGCATACTCAATAGTTCTGTCTAGACTGTGGGTTAAAGAGGGGTGGGATGGGGCCAGCCAGGCCAAACTAAACTCTGCTCTAAAGATCAACGCTTTCTTTCTTATAGAAATCTGGGAACTGAACTAAATCCTAGATGTCCTCTAATGGTTTCATAAACATATTTTGAACTATCAGAAACAAACCACTGATCATGATGCAAGAACATAAAAGGTTGTTATAAGGAGGAGGAAGAAAAATTGTTCCCTTTAACGTGTGACGATGGGACAAGAAGCAATGGGCTTAAATTGTCACAAGGGCAGTTTGGACATAAGAAAAAACTTCCTAATTGTCAGGATAGTTAAGCACGGGAATAAATTGCCTAAGGAGGTTGTGGAATCTCCATCATTGGAGATTTTTAAGAGCAGGTTAGAAAAAAATACCTTTTAGGGATAGTCTACATAATATTTAGTCCTTCCATGAGTGCAGGGGACTGGATTAGAAGACCTCTCGAGGTCCTTTCCAGTCCTATGATTCTGATATTGAGGTTAATTAATCCATGTGTAATGTACATCAGTTATTCAATTTCAATGTGTACAGCAACAAGGTGAATATTTTGACCTATGAAGACAATCTGGTCCTGATCACAGATAATCCTGAGAGTCTCTTCCGACAGAGCAGACATCTGAGCTATTAGTAATTAATTACCTTTGAAAGTCATGGAAGATGGGAGGAATTTTGGAGGACTGGAAAAGGGAAAATATAGTGCCCATCTATAAAAAGAGGAATAAGGACAACCTGTGGAATTACAGATCAGTCAGCTTAACTTCAGTAACCAGAAAGATAATGGAGTAAATAATTAAGCAGTCAATTTGCAAACAGCTAGAAGATAATAAGGTGATAAGTAATACTCAGCATGATTTGTCAAGAACAAATTATGTCAAACCAACTTAATAGCTTTCTTTGACAGGGTAACAAGCCTTATGGATGGGGGGAAGCAGTAGATATGGTATATCTTGACTTTAGTAAGACTTTTGATACTGTCTCGCATGACCTTCTCATAAACAAACTAGGGAAACACAACCTAGATGGAGCTACCATAAGGTGGGTTGTAAAACTGTTCCCAGAGAGTAATTATTAGTGATTCACAATCAAGCTGGAAGGGCATATCAAGTGGAATCCTGCAGGGATCAGTTTTGGGTCCAGTTCCATTCAATATCTTCATCAATGATTTAGATAATGGAATAGAGAGTACACTTATAAAGTTTGCAGATGCTACCAAGCTAGGAGAGGTTGCAAGTTCTTTGGAGGATAGGATTAAATTTCAAAATGATCTGGAGAAATGGTCTGAAGTAAATAGGATGAAATTCAGTAAGGACAAATGCAAAGTACTCCGCTTAGGAAGGAACAATCAGTTGCACACATACAAAATGGGAAATGACTGCCTGGAAAGGAGAACTGCAGAAAGGAACAGTGTAACCCTGTGGCAGAAAAAGTAAACATCAGTCTGGGATGTATTAGCTGGCGTGTTGTAAGCAAGTCACGAGAAACAATTACCACACTGATTAGGCCTCTACTGAGTACTGTGTCCAGTTCTGGGTGCCACATTTCAGGAAAGACATAGACAAATTGGAGAAAGTCCAGAGAAGAGCAACAAAAATAAGTAAAGGTCTAGAAAACATGATCTCTGAGGGATGACTGGAAAAAATTGTTTGTTTAGTCTAGACAAGAGAAAACTGGGGGCAGACATAACAGTTTTCAAGTACATAAAAGGTTGTTACAAGGAGGAGGGAGAAAAATTGTTCTTAACCTCTGAGGATAGGACAAGAAGCAATGGACTTAAATTGCAGCAAGGGAGCTTTAGGTTGGACATTAGGAAAAACTTCCTAACTGTCAGGGTGGTTAAGCACTGGAATAAATTGCTTAGGGAGGTTGTGGAATCTCCATCATTGGAAATTTTTTAAGAGCAGGTTAGACAAACACCTGTCAGGGATGGTCTAGATAATACTCACTCCTACCATGAGTGCAGGGGACTGCAGTAGATGACCTCTCAAGGTCCTTTCCAGTCCTACAATTCAATGATTCTAATTAGGACTAGAGTGAACTGTTAGGTCCAGCCCCATGTCTAGCAGTATGTAGTTGCAAATCCCCAGCAGAAGCATGGGGAAGTAATTGTGCCTCAGAGATACTCCTTTTTGGAGCTCCCCTTATCTGCTGTGGGAAGAGTATGCTGAGTCAACTCTTAATCAGGCAGAACATGTCCCTCCATCACAGCCAACCAGCTCTGCTACCCAGTGTGTGGGTGGTTGAAGACATGGCTCTGCCCTGTCCCATCTGCTCCCTGTCCACTTGCACACAGGAAGGGGATATGACATTAGATGTGTAGCTCCTGCTTTTCCCTTTTCCCCACTACTCCTGGACCCAAGAAGGTGCTGTGTGGCTATACAGCAGTGTTCAGGGGCAGGCAGAGGGAGTAGGTACTGTGTGGCCAAATACAAGCAGTGCACAATCCAATCATAATAATAATAGTGTATGATATGTTATTATAGTACCTTTTAATTCAAAGGATCCTTCTACAGTTTACAATATTCACACTGAACACAGCAGTGCTTCAGTTAGTAAAAAAAGACAGCAAACCCCTGAGAAAGTGATTGTGTAAGCAAGGCAGTAGAGGATAGATGGCCTTGTGATTAAGTCACTAGAGGGGGACTCGGAAGATCTAGGTTCAACACCTTGGTCTGCCACAGGTTTCCAGTGTGACCTTGGGCAAGTCACTTAATGTCTCAGTACCCTAGTTCCTTGTCTCTACATTGAGGAAAATACTATTTCCTTTCTCCCACCCTTTCTCTATCTTGTACGTTTTGACTATGAACTCTCTAGGGCGAGGAGTGTCACTTACTGTGTGTTTGTACACTAATTAGGAACGTGGCATGGTCATGGTGAGATCTTGTATTATACATAATAATGTGTGCACCTCAAAAGGGTTATTTCCTTTCCTCCGGCTGACAGTGGTGAGACCTGCCCATATCCTCTCATGTCCATGTTTATGATACACAGGATGGTCATCCCATTAACCACTCAAATGCAGCCAGCCTTAGCCTGAAACATGGCAGCCAGTTAACAGCATGCAGCAAGCCACCCAACAGTTTAGGACACAAAGTGAAGAAGAAAATGAATTCAATTGAAATTGCAGTGATTGTGCTGCAACTGTTTTGTAATGTGATTTTTTGGAGCAACGGATGCTGTAAGTTACACCAATGTAAATCTGGAGTAAGTCCCTTGGAGTTAATGGGGTTTGTCAGGGTTTCCCCCCACCCCACTCTGAACTCTTAAGGTACAGATGTGGGGACCTGGATGAAAGACCCCCTATGCTTACATTTTATCAGTTTAGGTTAAAACTTCTCCAAGACACAAATCCTTTTCCTTGTCCTTGGACTGGTATTGCTGCCACCACCAAGTGATTTATACAAAATATTTAGGGAAGGGTCACGTTTGAAATCCCTAACCCCCCAAAATATCCCCCCAAGCCTCTTCACCCCCTTTCCTGGGGAGGCTTGAGAATAAACTACCAACCAGTTGCCTTAGCAATGTGAGCACAGACCAGACCCTTTGTTTTCAGGACACTGAAATCAATCCGGTTCTTAAAAGAAGAACTTTATTTAAAAAGAAAAAAGTAAAAAAAATCACACCTGCAAAATCAGGATGGAAGCTAATTTTACAGGGTAATAAAAAGATTCAAAACACAGAGGATTCCCCTCTGGGCTCAGCTTCACAGTTACAAAAACAGGAATGAAACTGCCTCTGTAGCACAGAAAAATTCACAAGCCAAAACAAAAGATAACCTAATACATTTCCCTGCCCTACTCACAGTTTCTGTGGTTTTAGATGGATTATTCAAGGTATATTTTCAGGAGATATTGTACCTGCTTGGCTTTTCCCTCCATCCGGAGAGGGAACAACAAACAAATCCTTTCCCCAGATTTCAAAGTATCTTCTTTTTCATTGGTCCTTCTGGTCAAGTGCCAAGTAGGTTATTTGAACTGCTTAACCCTTTACAGGTAAGGCAATCCAGTACAGCTGCCAAGGATACATAAACATTGCTACCCTTCCCCCTATATTCATGACAGGATTACACTATTTTGACATCAGTGTAAGAGGTATGAATCTGTCTTTATAATTCTGCAGGTTATCCTGTTGCTTAAGTGTCCCATGGAGGGAAACCACACACCGTGTGCAAGATGGTCAGTATGGTGCACAGCCTAAGTATGCTAGTTGCAAGTCTCCTTTCAGAGTTCAGCATAATGATCTAGGTGTCCAATACTCTATAGGGTGCAGACCCAGTCACACACCACTCTGTGATGAAATCAGTACCAGGCTTAAAAGAGGTGGAGAGTAGGGTATGAATGTCTCCAGGGTAGACAGAGTGGCCTTAGCTCACCTTGTTTGGAGTTAGATACTGCAAGATTTTTTACCTTCAGCCATAAATTGGCCGTGATCTGCTTTTACACATCAATTTGGCTTGCTTATCTTCCATTGAAACTGCTGACCTACAGTCAAATTCAGCAAGATGTAAGGGCACAACTTAAACACTGCCATGGGGCTGCATGCGGCAGAGGCCAGTGGAGCAGATGAGCAAGGTGTCTCTGTGGTCCCCGTGCATTGCACAAGGACTTTTTATGCACAGAAAGGCTAAAAGTGCAGTGATGGGGCAGGCTTAGGGTGTGTGGGGGAAGCATGGACAGATTCCATTACAGGAAGGGGGGACATGATGGAAAAAGTTTGGGGACAACTGCTCTAAGGGGTAGAATTAACAAAAAAAAGACCCTCTACCAACACCTCCCCCACTCTCCTTTTGTGACTGCGTAATGCTGTATTAACAGATACCTGCACACCTAGCTGCCAGATTATAACACCTTCATTAGACAAGTGGGTTTTGTGTACATACATTTTTCCTCTTACACGTTCAGGTGTTAGAATCTAGGGTGTTCAAAACATGCACACTTTGATGTTATTATGTACACACAAAAGAAGGGTTGTATCTGGGAATAAGGCCCTTGATGTACACTGGGCCTAAGATTTGTAGTTTTGGAGTATCCAGGTGGGCATTTTTTGCAGCGCTAGTCAGACACACTCAAACCAGGAACTTTCCCATACAGAATTTTGAAGGGTGTTTTTACTACACCTTCTGCCTGTATTCTTCCAGGACCCTGTGCTCCAGTCTCATGTGTCATTCTTTGCATCAGATGCACATCTTGTGCCAGATCCACAGCTGGCATAAATCAAGATAGCTTCATTGAATTTAATGGGATTATGCTGATCTACTCCAGCTGAGAATCTGGCTTTAGAAGTATAGCATTCAGTTCTGAAGAGTATGTCAGTTTATAGTTTAATTGAATTCTCTGTGCAGCAATACAGGTGCCCTAAAAACATTTTTGGTGTTAGACTATAAAATAAAACAAAATGGCAAAAATCTACAGGGCACAGGAGGTGACAGATTTTATGGACTTTGATTTTTTTTTTTTTTTGCCAATACTTTGGAGGATAGAGCTAAAATTTAGAGGGATCTTGATAAACTGGAGAACCGGGCTATAGTCAACAATCAAATTCAACAAAGACAAATGTAAATTACTACACTTAGGAAAGAAAAAAACAAATGCACAAATGCAGAATGGGGGGGAAACTGGCTTGGCAGCAGCACTACTGCAAAGGATCTGGGAGTTGTGGTGGATCACAACATCAATATGAGTGAGCAGTGCAATGCTGTTACGAAAAAAAATAAAGCAAATGCAATTTTAGGTTGCATTAATAGAGGCACAGCATGCAAGTCATGGGAGGTGACAGTACCATTCTACTTGGTGCTGGTTAGGGCTCAGATGGAATACAGTGTCCAGTTTTGGTCAACAATGTATAGAAAGGATCCAGAAGCAAGTGACAAAGATGATCAAAGGGATGGAATGCAGTCATATGAGCAAAGGCTGAAGGAACTGGGTATGTTTAGTTTGGAAAAGAGGAGATTAAGGGGGTGGGGGCATGATAGCAGTCTTCAGAGACTTGAAAGGCTGGCATAAAAAAGATGGAGAAAAATTGTTCTCTTTAGGCACAGAGGGCAGGACAAGAGGCAATAGGTTCAAACTACAGCATAGTAGCTATAGAGGAAAAACTTCCTAACTGTAAGAACAGTACGACAACGCCCAGGGAACTTGTGGAAGCTACTTCACTTGAGGTTTTCAAAAGGAGGCTGGATCGCCATCTGTCTTGGATGGTTTAGACACAACAAATCCTGCATTTTGGCAGGCGGTTAGACTAGATCAGTGCTACTCAAAGTGGTGGTCCGCGGACAGGTGCCGGTCTGCGAGCCATCGGCTGCCGGTCTACACACACATTGGAAAAAAAAATTGCCGGTCCCCCACATCAGATAGCTTGAGAAGCACTGGACTAGATGACCTTCATGATCCCTTCTAACCCTATGGTTCTATGATTCTATGATGGGTTTGGGAGTCAGGGAAATATTTTCCTAAAGTGGTTCCTGGCAGTGAAATCAATGGGTGTTAAGCCTCTAAATACCTTTAAAAATCTGATCCTAAGAGAGCACTGAACTCACAACTGCTGACACCATCAGTGGCTTGCCTGATGAATAGGAACCCAAAGCACCAGCAGCCTCTTCCTCCTCCTCCTCCTCATCATCATCAAAATGAAGATAAATGAAAGGGGATTAAGTCCCACATTAACATTGTGCTTAAACCAAGTCAATAGCAGCCAAATACTTCAGATTCCCCAGGAGCTACAGTCAGATACTGCAGGATGGGTTTTAACTTCATCAACTTTAGCAAGGCAATAAACATTTTTATACATTTTGGTCTCTCGGTCCAAACTTCATGTATAATTATTTTAAGAAAAGCATTGCAGATATTTGGGATCACATATCCGATCATCCCTAGGGGCACTCTCAGACATAAACAGAATGGAAGCATCCTATGTTCTGACCCTCAGAACAGGAACAGCAGAAACCAGGGATGGATAA
Source organism: Eretmochelys imbricata (assembly GCF_965152235.1). NCBI lineage: Eukaryota > Metazoa > Chordata > Testudines > Cheloniidae > Eretmochelys > Eretmochelys imbricata. Next base: position 25,456,842 of record NC_135574.1, read on the forward strand.
ACCACATACGGCATTTAATCCACTGAATAAATGCTACCTGGTATACTGGCTGTTCTGTTCTGTTCACCTGTCCTTGCTCTTACTGACAGCTGCTGCTGTCATCAGACCGGAACTAAGTACGTTGATCTGCTAATCAGTGCTTCTAGCTGGATCTGGTTGAAATGGGATTGTGTAGGTTGCTTTCGTAGTTTGCCTGGCCAGTTCTGGGGGCATAACAGGGGATGCACTCCCAAGACTCTGCTTTCTCCTAGCTTCTCCTTGTCCTGACGTGCATCCCTATGGCCACATAGTCTTTGCACAACCCTGAGACCAGGTTCTGGGATTTGCCCAGGTCCCTGGTCAAAGCACTGAGTGCACAAGGGGAGGACGGTGTCTTGCCTCCATGTGTCTACCTCACATCAGTGCAAGGACCAGGGACAAACTGGGCCTGTTCTAAACAAAAGCTAGATACCTCACTTCTGCCTCCTTGTGCAGTCTTATAAACAAGACGCCAAAAAAAAAAAAATCCTTTTGCAGATCACACTTCATAAACAATTGTAAAGGTAGGGAAATATCATCTCTCTTGTATCTCATCCCTCCAACTTATTCTTCTTTCTCTTAGATATTACAATGCCTTTTTATTTCAAAGCCACTGTCAGGTGCTAAATAATATCAAGCTGACCAGGAGCAACTCAAATAAAAACTTGAACAAATCCAAATGTCAGCTAGTGAAACACCCTTGGTATTCAGTATCCTGCTTTGAAAAATTGTTGTCCCCTAGTTCCTGGTAATTTATACCATGCATGGCATAAAAAAACATAATTCACAAGATCAATAACAATCTGAGAATGTGGAAAACATAGGACCAAATTCTCAGTTGATGTAAAGCAATGTGATTCCATTGAAATCAATAAGATATGTCAATTTCAACCATGTGGGGTGCGGGGGAAACGTTTTGGGGAGATCAGCACAGGGGTTTAATAAACAAGTGCTAGAAAGTTCAGTGTGGTTTTTGGGAATTATATTCTCTCACCCCTTTGCCACCTTAGTTTTCTTTGTCCTTAACAGTTCTTGGCAGTCCACAGAATCATATGCACTCCACATGTGGGAGCATAAGGGTGAGGAAGGAGAAAGCAGCTTTCAGCTCCCTGCAGCAACCTGTTCTAATTGTGCTTTCTCAGCATTACTCAGTATCATCTGCTGCAGAACTGTGAGGTCATCCTCAGAGACATTTCACAATAAGGCTGCTGGAGGTTTGTTCCAACCCAAGGAAAAAACATTTCCAAATACCACTCTGAGGTTTCCCTGATCAATGTACTTAGAGAGAATTGTAATTCCATCAGGTAAAATAAATCTAATAAGATTTAAAAAAAAAAATCACGGATGCAATTGCTGCCTTTGCATTACTAATGAGAAAACCTTACTTCAGGGACTAAGAGAACTGAAAAAAGCCATCAAGTATGGATGGGCGAAATCTAGTGAAATCAAATGCTGAAATCTGAATGCTTGTATGGGAAGGATTTTGTTATGTTAATCTTTGGCACAAATGGTGATGCGATTCACCTTACATTGGTACAGATTTCATAATATTAAATAGGGTGTAATATGTTATAGTAATAAGTTAATGTTATTAGTAACAAAGGTAAAGATGGGGAAAATACTGCTCACCTCACTCATGTGAGTGGTTTCAATTAAGCTATTGCAATTTTCTGTGTGCTAAGTGAGCTGTATTAGGTTTGGTCTATACTTAAAATTTGTATCAACATAGCTACGTCAGTCTGTGGTGTGAAAAAATCAGAGGCAGCAGTCACATAATCCCCAGTGCAGACCCAGTGAGGCTGCCAGAATGTTGCTTCTGTTGACATAGTTAATGTCGTCTGGGGAGGTAGAGTTCCTACAACAATAACAACCCCCCTCCCCCACAAACCGTTCTATCTGTCTGTATAGGCTTGATGTACACTACAGGGCTCTGACAGTATTGCTCCGCTGGTGCAGACTCTGTAGCATAGACATACCCTCAGACTAGTTTTATGTTGTAACTACATCTGATAGTCGTGTTCACTGTGTCCCTTTAATTAAGTAACAATAGTGAAGCAAACCCTGAGATCCTGACTCAGTTCTATGCAGTCCTTACTGAGGCAGGCAAAGTACCATGGATTTCAGAATCTAACCTAGTAACTTTATACTGGGCTATTTCAGTGGCAGTTCTGCCTGCTGAAGAATATCAAGACAGCCTGGATTCCAAAGGACTTTAAAGACTGTAGACCTGATTTAGGAAAAAACAACCTCTCCTTTTGCTCCTGCAAACAACTTTGCCCAACATTTATTGGTGAGTGAACACTGGGGGAAAGGGAAGACGAGTTGAGAACCTGTTTAAAGATCAAGTCCTCTCCATATATCTTTAATATAGAGAGGATCCCTGACATATTACTGAAATGTCTCTGAGAAGGAACACATCTTAGGTATTTATACCATTACCGTAATATCTGAGCACCTCAGAATCATTACAAGTATTAATTCTCACAACACCCCTGTGAGGAACAGAAGTACTATTATTCCCATTTTGCAGATGGAGAAATTGAGGCAATGAAATGACTTTGCCCAAAGTCACACAAGAATTATTTATCAGAGCAGAGAATTGAACTCAGATACCTATCTCCTCAGCTAGCAATGTAGCTACTGGACCATCCTTCCTCCAGAGACCAATTTCTCCAATTAAAATCACAGTTTGGTAGAACATGATTACTCAGATTGGAATTTTACCAGGCCTCTGATCTTATGAAAAGTGCCATGGGGAACTTTTCATGAGCGCCGTTGTCAGGGCCTCAGATTTACAACTGCGCCATAAGAGAACACCTCCAGTCCTACAGCTCCCTTGACATTGTATTGGGGAATTAGGCCCTGATTCAAGAAAGCTGTTAACCATCCCCTTGCCACAATACTGACTCATGTCATTCAATTTACCTGAATAAACTCACTGATTACTTGCATAGGTAAATACTATCCAGGGTGATAAAGGGTGCAGAACTGGGCCCTCCATGAGAAGACTAACACTTAAGTCAACTCTACCAGCACCTGAGTTTTCTAAGGACTGACCAAGCCCAACTCTGTTGAACTTCTTTCAGCAGCATTGGAGGTGGCATGGCTGCAGGCGAGCTTCTAATTTCAAAATACAGTTTTATACAATTATTGTAGGTCTATGAAATATAAACATCGACACTAATGGCAGAGGGCCATGTTCTTCATCCAGTTGGTCAGAAACAGCCCTGTCAGCCTTTTGAGGTGCTGCCATCACTAAGTTTAGAAGGAAATCCTCTGAAAACTAATAATCAGAAATAAGTTGCCAATTTCCCTTTAAAAGCCTAGGCGACTCAGCTGTATTCACCGCCACTTCATTTTTTCCCCCAGTCCATCCAGCTATCGTTTACATTCTTGTTCAGCATCATAGTATATTATTCAGCAATGCCACAGCACACATTTTTCACGGTTTGACTGAAAGTTTGGACTTATAAACCTGTCAGCTATATAGCTCTATTGACTGGAAGGCTTTCATATTAATCAATTTTGCTCTGTTCCGCCGAAGTGTTAGTCTTTGTGTACTTGACTTGGAAATGCTGGGAATACTAGGAAAATACATGGCTGCTCAATCAAGGTCTATCAGGGACAAGTATGGATTATTTTTCACTGCTTTCCCCCACAAGCTTTTTATGCCTCTGAATAATCATCCACCTCCATCATTCATATGGACAGAGAACAAAACACTGATTCCTCTCTGTGATTTATGACTAAGCAAGGGAAAGAAAAGGTAGCTGTACTTAGTAATTGTGTTTGCAGGGAAAACACACAGTTATATTAAAACATAAATGAAGGGCACCATAATGACCTTTCTATACTATTCTTAAAGGGCATGGACACGTGCATACTCTCAAACTGTACATATAAAACACACCATTAAAAACAGCTCTTTGTAAACATCACTTACTCCTTAAGTCCATCATACAATTCTAGCCTCCCTGTACCCAGTTTGAAGGCCTGTAACTAATTACACTGTTAATCTCTCCTCTCTAACATCTCTGTTTAATCCCACATGGTCTTTCTTGTCTCATTATTTGAAACATAATAGAAACCTGGTGAAATAATCCAGGTTAAATGGTTCAGAACTTCCTGCTTTCCTGTCAGATCTGCTTTTTTAGCTCACAAAGTAAAGTCACTGCTGTGCAGAGAGGACAGCTAAGGTTTAAATTCTTTTGTTTAATTAATACATATCAGTTTGAAGTGCTATATCCCAGAGGACTTCAAGTACCATAGGGCAGTGCTCCAAGTTAACGTCTGTTTCTCTGAAGTACGAACCAAGCTACTGTAAAGGTATGTAGTAGGCATTTGTTCCTATGGAAGCAGCTCGGCAGGGAATAGAAACCTTGACAATTGAATGCTTGCAGTGCAGGATACATAGTACTTGTCCAGTTAGATAAGAGGTATGAGCACTGGCTAAAGTACTTGACTAGACCTAATGAGAGCTGGATTCAGTTGTCAGGTAGGATACTACCTTCCTGAGATACCTTGAGTAAATCTGTTAAATCACTGTGTGCCTGTGTCCCCATTTGTAAAACTCTACTACACAGGTGTGTTGTGGGAATAAATTCATTAAAATTTGGGTTGTGCTCAGATATTATGGTAATGGGCAGTTAGTTTCTCAGATACCATAGTGATAAGCACAGGACCAAAAATTAAAAATAATAGAATAGGGTATATAATGCCTATACATGTGCAGGGCCATGAGGTAAAGCTTTACATGAGTAATGCCAATGAAATCAGTGGGGCTACTCACGCTATCAGAGGCTCGTTCACCTGCACATCTACCAATGTGATATATGCCATCATGTGCCAGCAATGCCCCTCTGCCATGGACATTGGCCAAACTGGACAGTCTCTACGTAAAAGAATAAATGGACCCAAATCAGACATCAAGAATTATAACATTCAAAAACCAGTCAGAGAACACTTCAATCTTTCTGGTCACTCGATTACAGACCTAAAAGTGACAATTCTTCAACAAAAAAACTTCAAAAACAGACTCCAACAAGAGACTGCTGAATTGGAATTAATTTGCAAACTGGATACAAGTAACTTAGGCTTGAATAAAGACTGGGAGTGGATGGGTCATTACACAAAGTAAAGTTATTTCCCCATCTTTATTCCTCCCCCACACACACACACACACTGTTCCTCACACGTTCTTGTCAACTGCTGGAAATGGCCCACCTTGATTATCGCTACAAAAGGGTTTTTTCTCTCTCCTGCTGGTAATAGCTCACCTTACCTGGTTTCAGAGTAGCAACCATGTTAGTCTGTATTCGCGAAAAGAAAAGGAGTACTTGTGGCACCTTAGAGACTAACCAATTTATTTGAGCATAAGCTTTCGTGAGCTACAGCTCACTTCATCGGATGCATGAAGTGGAAAATACAGTGAGCAGATTTATATGCACACAGACCATGAAAAAATGGGTGTTTATCATACACACTGTAAGGAGAGAGATCACTTAAGAGGAGCTATTACCAGCAGGAGAGTGGGGTGGGGGGAGAGAAAACCTTTTGAAGTGATAGTCAAGGTGGGCCATTTCCAGCACATTTCCAGGAGTTCCTCAAGAACATCTGAGGAACAGTGTGTGTGGGGGAATAAACAACGGGAAATAGTTTTACTTTGTATAATGATTCAACCACTCCCAGTCTCTATTCAAGCCTAAGTTAATTGTATCCAATTTGCACATTAATTCCAATTCAGCAGTCTCTCATTGGAGTCTGTTTTCAAAGTTTTTTTGTTGAAGAATAGTCACTTTTAGATCAGAAATCGAGTGACCAGAGAGATTGAAGTGTTCTCCGACTGGTTTATGAATGTTATAATTCTTGACATCTGATTTGTGTCCATTTATTCTTTTACGTAGAGACTGTCCAATTTGACCAATGTACATGGCAGAGGGGCATAGCTGGCACATGATGGCATATATCACATTGGTAGATGTGCAGGTGAATGAGCCTCTGATAGTGTGGCTGATGTTATTAGGCACTGTGATGGTGTCCCCTGAATAGATATGTGGGCACAGTTGGCAATGGGCTTTGTTGCAAGGATAGGTTCCTGGGTTAGTGGTTCTGTTGTGCAGTGAGTGGTTGCTGGTGAGTATTTGCTTCAGGTTGGGGGGCTGTCTGTAGGCAAGGACTGGCCTGTCTCCCAAGATTTGTGAGAGTGATGGGTCATCCTTCGGGATAGGTTGTATATCCTTGATAATGTGTTGGAGAGGTTTTAGTTGGGGGCTTAAGGTGACAGCTAGTGGCGTTCTATTGTTTTCTTTGTTGGGCCTGTCCTGTAGTAGGTGACTTCTGGTTACTCTTCTGGCTCTGTCAATCTGTTTCTTCACTTCAGCAGGTGGGTACTGTAGTTGTAAGAATGCTTGATAGAGATCTTGTAGGTGTTTGTCTCTGTCTGAGGGGTTGGAGCAAATGCCGTTGTATCGTAGAGCTTGGCTGTAGACAATGGATCGTATGGTGTGGTCTGGGTGAAAGCTGGAGGCATGTAGGTAGGAATAGCGGTCAGTAGGTTTCCGGTATAGGGTGGTGGTTATGTGACCATCGCTTATTAGCACTGTTGTGTCCAGGTAGTGGATCACTTGTGTGGACTGGTCCAGGCTGAGGTTGATGGTGGGATCGAAATTGTTGAAATCAGGGTGGAATTCCTCAAGAGCTTCTTTTCCATGGGTCCAGATGATGAAGATGTCATCAATATAGCGCAAGGAGAGTAGCACTAGGGGATGAGATTAGGGGATGCGAGCATTAGGGGATGAGAGCTGAGGAAGCGTTGTTCTAAGTCAGCCATAAAAATGTTGGCATACTGTGGGGCCATGCGGGTACCCATAGCAGTGCCGCTGATTTGAAGGTATACATTATCCCCAAATGTGAAATAGTTATGGGTGAGGACAAAGTCACAAAGTTCAGCCACCAGGTTTGCCGTGACATTATCGGGGATAGTGTTCCTGACAGCTTGTAGTCCATCTTTGTGTGGAATGTTGGTCTATATGGTAACACCCATTGTTTCATGTTCTCTGTGTATATAAAATCTCCCCACTGTATTTTCCACTGCATGCATTAGATGAAGTGAGCCATAACTCACAAAACCTTATGTTCAAATAAATTTGTTAGTCTCTAAGGTGCCACAAGTCCTCCTTTTCTTTTTGAATGAATAATTGACTTTTTGGTTCATTGTCTGAACCAAAAAAAATCAAAAATAAATTCAGTTTAGGTCGACCCCAAATGGATTTTTTTTCAGTTTTTCTCACTTCCACAAAAAACTGGGGGGGGAAATGTTTCAGGTTGAACAAAATTCTAAATTCAACTTGAAATGAAACATTTCTGTTTTGTTTTGGGTTAACTAGAGATTTTGCTCGACTTGGACTATTTTTTTTTCCAGTTTATTTGGTTGCGGGGCAGGGTGAGGGAGGGAATGGGTGTGTAACAGGGTGGCTTGGCTGGAAAGCCTGGCACTAAACCTACTGTGATGACAGGAATAGGCTTATCTGAGAGGAATCAGGTGATTTCAATATAAAAGGAACAGAACACTGCAGCATATGGGGAGAGGGCAGTTCAGGAAGCTGTGGCTGAATCTGCAGAGTGAGGCCAGCACTCTAGGTACAGACACCTGGGAGAGACTGCAAAGAACCTAGGCTGGAAGGTCTGTGAGTAGGAAGAGAAACCTTGGGTTAGGTGTGTGGACTTCTGAAGGGACTTTGTTTTGTGGGTTTGAGTTTTGTTTACAGTTTATTTTACTTTAATAAACCCAGTCCCCAAGTAGGGGTATTTTTTGACCAAGACAAAGTCTGAAGTGAAGTTTGTTTGAACAGTCCAAGAGTGGAAACTGAGACAGACTGCCTATAGCATGACAGGAGGGGGTGTGTGAGAAGCAGCTGGCCCAATTATGGTGGGGAAGGGATTACCTATTTGGTTGGTTTTTTTTTTTTAATAAATCTAGCTCATTTTCTAAATGAAATGTTTTGAAAGTTGAACTGTTTCCTTTTGAAAATGTCAAAACAAATGCTTTGACTTAAAACAATCAAATATTTTTTTGCTAAAGCTCTTTGCTGAATTCAGCCTGAATCGATTAATAGTTTTGATTCTCAGGAAAATGCAGTTTTAGGTCAAACTATTCATCAGACAACTTGCACACAGCTGTAGTCCCTATTTGATATTTACCTTCCCTTACAAGCCAAGTGATACCAAATGCTTGAAATGAATTGTACTTTGAACCTAAACCATGAGGCCCTTTACTTAGTCTGACATTCTTGGCTTAGATCCCTCTGATGTGCATCTGTCACCTAAGGCTTCCCTTAAGGTGATTAGAAAGTACTGAATTATAACTGGTTTCAGAGTAGCAGCCGTGTTAGTCTGTATCCCCAAAAAGAACAGGAGTACTTGTGGCACCTTAGAGACTAACAAATTTATTTGATCATAAGCTTTTGTGAGCTACAGCTCACTTCATCGGATGCTGTAGCTCACGAAAGCTTATGCTCAAATAAATTTGTTAGTCTCTAAGGTGCCACAAGTCCTCCTGAATTATAACTGTGAATTGCACATTAGTGACACAGCTCAGTCTGTACAAGCCACTACATGATGATCTCTTTCTCAAGGGCCCTGAAACTCTTGGGAGCAGCAACAGCATCTCTCACTTTGCCCTTTTAGGGGTCCTAATGCACAGGCCTTTTAGATTAATTTCCTCTTACTATGAATGGTATCTCTCTGTTCCTTGCATTGCAAACCCCAGAGTCTAGAGACATATATACCACTTTGTCCTGTATTAGCTGAGATTGATTGTTTTCCCTTTTTGCTTCCTCTCATCCAGCAGATGTGCAAATTACCAGTCATAATATACCCTGTATTGATCTCTAGGTGGTGCTGCTGTATCAGAGGCTGGGCCATCTGTCAGCAGGAATGCAACTAGCTGGCACCAGCAGCTGAAAGCATCTGACTAACTGCACACAGACACAGACAGTAGAAGACAAAGGAAACTGCAGAGAGCAGGGGTGCTGAGAGAGGATGCCTCATCATCAGCATCAGCAGCTAATCTGGCTCTACCGATTCATCTGCAATGCAGATCCTATCAATTTTCCTGCTGTGACAGCAGCCGGCTAGATGCTGATTAAGGGGATTCTGGGGGGCTTGGAGGGGAGGATAAACCAAGAGAAGGAATCAGCAGCAAGAGGAAAGAGTAGGATTAGAGAAAGCGGGACTGTGAGAGGCAGTATAATGGCTACAGTGTGCCTGACGATAAACCATACAGTGTTCTATGAAGACATTAGGAAGTTGTGTTAGTTTCTGCTAATCCATCACCTGTCAAGGGTCTGTTTCACTAGCCATAAGATTAAAGAAAGCAGCATTGTCTATTGTCTTCAGTACTGGTCATTCTGGAGCTGTTCCCACATTGCAGCTTTGATGCTAATCCCAGTTTAGTGGGGGGCTGTCGAGACAAACATTCCTTATAACTGCTGCAATTTTGTAAAATCATTTTGGGATAGACTTTCTGCTGAGTTATCTTCCCTATCATGTTGCTCCATGTCTCTGCGAGCAGGTCTAATCTTTTTCCCATCAGTGACAGGGCTCCAAGGGCATGCATGCACACATGCATCCCCCACCACCTTCCCCCCCAGTGGGATCATTTAAATTATGGACTGTGAAAAGCTACACACAACTTCCTGCAAGGTTAGAGGGGGCAACTTTTAAGTTCTTTAAACATACAGCAAAGGTCCCCTTTAGTGCAGAACAGACATATCTTGGAAATGAATGCCATGTCCCAGCTCCATGACCCATGTACTTTTCCTCTTTGCATTCATTATTTTTAACCAATACTTTTATCATCCTTATTTTTTTTTAAAAAAACCACCTAATTCTTTTCAGGATCTTTTCCCCTAGGGCTCAATGAAATCCACACTGACCCCCAATTACCCCCCAAAGGGACCCCTCCCTAATTTGCATTTAATTTTAAAAGCTCTTCTACTTCTTTGGCTGACAAAATAACTTTTCACTGGGGTCTTTATTAAAGCTAGAAATGATCTCTGAACCTTGAGAAATCAACACCAACCTTATAGAGAAGTTTTGTTCTATAAACCCTACTTGTCTCTGTTCACTATTTTCCTTCTTGATAACAAATGTAAGGCTTGATTCTGCTCCCACTGATTTCAACAGAAGGGAAGCAGGCCCTTATTCTGTATTTGTAACAGCTATACATGAATTTCAACTAAAAGAGCATTGGGTTTCATCAAAATTTAGGAGACAGTTCATAACATGGAGGTTGAATTATAAAGCAAACTGCAAAAGGCGGAAAAATAAGAACAAAAGAAAACAGTTTTTAAAGAAGTTAAATACGTACAATGTTTGGAACATAAAATACTGTGAGAGAATAACTTCAAATTCAAAAGAGAATAGAGTTATATGAGTTTCCTAAGGTTGGGTCCATTTTAGGCTATCCTATATCCCTAAGATTGTGAACCAAACCAAATTCAGTATAACATATGAAAGGGCAGCAATTCCCTTTTGTGTCACAAAAGTGTGAATTATCAAAGGCATTTCATAGTTGGGAGGTTCACTGCTTTTTAATGTATTTTCTTGGAAGATTTTAACTTGCAAATAAATTGAACATTATATATTCTGAGTAAGACCTCAAACACCAAAAACTAATTATGCTACATAAGGAATCAGAACTTTAAACAAACCAATCCTAGGGTACATAATTTATTTCTTAACTATGTTCTTTTATTCATTCATGCCTTGGGCATGTGGTGTCAATAAATTTAAAACATTAGAATCATTGTATATCAATATTAATAATAGCAGACCTTACAAACAGGAGGAGAATATTCTACTTCTGGGAAGATGTGTCTGTGAACTTGCACTTGGAACAGCAGCGTTCTTCTAAATGGTGGAGGAATGACTATGATGTATTGTAGCTCAGTGGATTCACACCTGGTTGGCTTATTGCTGCCCATTTGAGGACCCTGGCTTCTGCCTCGTATCTCAGAAGGCAAGATCCAATTGTGCGAGGTGCTGGACAAACAGTCAGCTTGGAGTATGTGGGTTCAGGAAGAGGCATGGCCAGTGGTTATGGGTCGGAGTTGACGTAGCTTGGGTCGACTTACTCTGGGGTCTTCACTGTGCTGCGTCAACAGGAGATGCTCTCTGGTTGACTTCCCTTACTCTTCTCGCAGAGCTGGAGTAACAGGGTCGACCAGAGAGCACTCTGCTATTGATTTAGTGGGTCTTCATTAGACATGCTAAATTGATCCCTGCTGCATCAATTGCAGCAGCATCTCCCCGCAGTGAAGACCAGCCCTATGTTACTTAAGAAAATAGGTCCACTAACTTTCAGATGTCCCAAATGAAAGTCAATGGGACTTGTTTCCCTAAGTGACTTAGGAGCTTTTGGAAATCCCACCTAGATTGTGTACATTGGAGAGAAAATTTTAGCATTTAAGGCTGGAATTTTCAAAGGGACCTAAGGGAGTTAGGCACCCATCTCCCATTAAAATTGTGGGGACTGGACACCTCACTCCCTGAAGTTCCTCTGCCAATTCCAGCTTGAGTCAAAAAACAATGCATTGTTTCTAGGTGCTGTAGTGAATACGTTTAAATCATTTTGGCTGAGAGATACAGATCTGCACTGAGCATAAATCCCATAATGCTAAGGGAACCACCACGTTTGCAAAGGATAGGACTGTAATATGCACTGAATATGGAAGAGGGACATGTGCAAATTCAAAGTAATTTGTAAGAATTAATACTCAGTTAGTGAGAGATTTAACCACTCCCTTGTCCTCTCTCATGCTACTCAATATTACCTGGGGTGGGGGGGGGGGGGTGTAACTTGTACTTTATGGTTTACAAGAGCAATAAAGCAAGGCCACCTAGCCCAGAAACTACTTCATGCAACAGATTAGACAAACCGGGAGTTTCATACTGTACCCTGTCAGTTAAAGTGGCTTTTTAAGAATCTCAGCCCGTGAGGCTTGACTCAAGTAATGTTAGGAATGCTGGCTAGGGCAGCTGCATGGATACTGAACTGACATGTCCTAAAGAAGTGAGACGTGATCCAAGAGCAATGTGAACAGTAAAACATTTGTTAGGACGGGTCAGGACAGAAAATGATCAATACCTGCTATTTTTAATAGTCCTCCTCAGCTCTGCCTAGCAGTGAGCTGTCCACAACATGTTTTATTGATGCCACTATGGGCTATGTGAGAAAGATGAACTCCAGGCTTAAAGATTTTCAGATTTGCTTTATTGCCTTTTCAATAAGTGGTAATCTTTTTCCAATAGGAAAAGAAATATCAGCAACCCTTTAAATTATAACAAAATGTCTGAACTATACCTTAACTAAACATTTAATTTAGAATTAATAGGAAAGTAATCATATAGCCAATAAATCTCTGTTGATTACAATTATTAGGCTTCATTGCCTACCACATATAATAGGCCCGTAGCATATTACATAGTTTTTAAATCTCTCAAGTCATGTTGTTAAATCTTCAGTAATCATTATAGGCAGGCTGGTAGTTCTGTCTATTTTTAAGGTTGTCTGACACATCCCATCCTAAAACCCTGTTTTTAGTTGCTTATACCTTTGCCAAACTTTAATTGTTTAAGCCAAAATTTTCCATGCTGGGTGTCTGTCTCAGACTGATTTTTGGAAAATTTCGGCCAAAACAGTTCAGCTGTTCTGAAAAAAAGATTAGAGAAAAATAAGTTAAAGACCTCTGGCAGCCTTCTCTTGGAAAAACTCTAGTGCCACCAGGGTTTTGGGGCAAAGACTTGACATTTGATAGGATGGTAACCTGTGTGTCAGGCAAGTGTCCTTTGCCAACCCCATGAAGATCAGCCCGAATTTAGACAAGTTGTAAGCCTTTGAAAAATTGCAATTTGCACATGCTCAGGAGACTAGAAAGAGCTTCGTATCTAAATTTCCCAAAGATTCCATCTGCACTGAGCATTCTCTGGTCCAAGGATGAGTAGGATTGTCCTACAGTTGTGGATCTGAGCTGCTGAGAATGAGCCTGGGACCGGGGAATGGGACAGAACTGGACACTGGAACAGAAAACAGGGAGAGACTGTCTCTCTGGTGCTATCCCTGCCTGCCCACCACACCTCCACCCCTTGCTAGTCCCAAGCAGTAAGAAGGAGGAACCTGTCAGATTAGAATGCAGAAGTCACAAGGGCTGGACCGGTGGGGATGGAGGAGAGGTGATGGGGGGAACTGGGACTGCAGAGGCGTGAAGGTGGAGATTTCAACTGGTTTGTTGGGCAAGGAGCTTGAAACTGGAGCCAGGGAAGGAAATGAAGGCATAGGGGATAGATTCCTCTACTGTTAGCAAATATCAATGAAACCCACTGGCAAAATGTCTTTCTCACTGCCCTCTAGTGCTGGTCCACACAGAACAGGGGTCCTTAACCTTTTTCTTTCTGAGTCCCCAAAACATGCTAATAAAACTCCAGGGTGCAGTGTGAGGGTGGGTTCTCAGGGCTTCAGCAGCAGGGGTTGGGGAGCTCAGGGCTTAGTGTGACTAGGGGTTTCTGCCTTGTGGGTTCAGGGTTCTGGGCTTCAGCCATGAGGACTGAGGGAGCTCAGGGCTTTAGCCCCTGTGAGGTAGTGGGGCTTGGGACCCTGGATTTTAGCCCAGTGGTGGGGGAGGGAGAGAGATTGGGGCTTCTGCCCCATAGGGTTCTTGGGCTCAGGGCTCCAGGCTTCAGCTGTGGGGCAGGGCTTGGGACTTTAGCCCTGTGTGGGGCCAGGGCTCTAGGCTTTCTGCCTTGGGCCCCAGCCAGTCTATCACTGGCCCTGCTTTGTGGACCCCCTGAAGCTGGCTTGAGGCCCCCCAGGGGCTGTGGATCCCCAGTTGAGAACCGCTGACATTAGATAGTTGGTCAACACAAGTGGCAGAGGTGCTCTGAAAGTTCCAATCCCGCTGATGAACCATGTGATGCTACATGATGGTATTTCTGGTTTTTCAGCTTCCTTTTTTAAAAACGCAGCACATTACATGCAAAAAAACCAAAAAAACAAAAAACCCTATGTGAAAGAAATGTTGTCACTGTTGAAAATATGCATTATATTACAGTCTGTAATTACAGGATCATGTACTATTTTTTCTACAAGACCCCCTGTCATAAATAAAAAGGGAAGGGTAACCACCTTTCTGTATGCAGAGCTAAAAAATCCCTCCTGGCCAGAGGCAAAACTCTTTCACCTGTAAAGGGTTAAGAAGCTAAGATAACCTCGCTGGCACATGACCAAAATGACCAATGAAGAGACAAGATACTTTCAAAGCTGGAGTGTGTGTGGGGGAAACAAAGGGTCTGTCTGTGTGATGCTTTTTCCAGGAACAGATTAGGAATGCTCTTCATAACTCCTCAGAACTTCTGCTAAGTTAGTAAGTAATCTAGCTAGAAATGCGTTAGATTTCCTTTTGTTAAAGGGCTGGTAAAATAGGTTGTGCTGAATGGGATGTATATTCCTGTTTTTTGTGTCCTTTTGTAACTTAAGGTTTTTGTCTAGAGGGATTCTCTATGTTTTGAATCTGATTACCCTGTAAGGTATTTACCATCCTGATTTTACAGAGGTGATTCTTTTACTTTTTCTTTAACTAAAATTCTTCTTTTAAGATCCTGATTGCTTTTTCATTGTTCTTAAGATCCAAGGCTTTGGGTCTGTGTTCACCTATGCAAATTGGTGAGGATTTTTATCAAGCCTTCCCCAGGAAAGGGGGTGTAGGGCTTGGGGACATATTTTGGGGGGAAGATGTCTCCAAGCGGGCTCTTTTCCTGTTCTTTGTTTAACACGCTTGGCGGTGGCAACATAGGGTTCAAGGACAAGGCAAAGTTTGTACCTTGAGGAAGTTTTTAACCTAAGCTGGTAAGAATAAGCTTAGGGAGGTCTTTCATACAGGTCCCCACATCTGTACCCTAGAGTTCAGAGTGAGGAAGGAACCTTGACATGGTGGCAGAGCAGTGGGATAATTGAGATTTTTTTTTTTTAGATCATTTTGAAGCAGAAGCACACTAGGATTTTAAAAGGACATTTTTTTTCCTTTGGGCTGCTTGGAAGCAAGTTTTAAGCTGAAAGCTGTTAGAGGTTTATTTTGTCTCTGCCTGGGGGCCGCAGCAGAGACAAAACGGATTTGTCTTTTTTGAGCTGGAGTTTTCTCTACCTGAAGGCAGGGTAGTTAACCTCCTGCAGGGAAATTCACAAGTTTTTCACAGACCTGAAGAGGTGGGTTTTTTTTTGTTTTTTTGGGTTTTTTTGTTTTGTGTTTTTTTTAAGCTAAGAGCAGCTAGAGGGGTTTTCTGTCTATTTGCCTGGAGACAAAGGTGTTAGGTTTTTTTTATAGGATTTTTCTGTAGGCTGAGAATAGATATCAGAGAACATAGGTATCATATTACAGCACAGCAAAATTTTACAAGCCAAGCTTTTTGTTTTTATTAACTCTGGGGTGTAAAGTTAGTTAAAAACAGAGAGGCTAAGATGACAGAATCCAAGGGGAAAAAGCCAAAGAGTCTGCCCACAGGAGAGCTGTGGAGGTAAAGGAAAAAGAATGGAAGCATGCTGAGGAGGAAAGGGAGGCTGCCCACAGGAGAGAACTGGAGGCAGCGAAAGAGGCAGAAAAACCCCAAGAGCTGCCCACAGGAAAGCTATGGAGGCAAGGAAAAAAGAACTGGAGGAAAAGGAAAAAGAAAGGAAGCATACCTTGGAGATGGAGAAGGCAAAGAATAGCAATCCTTCTCTAGGTACCGCTTCACACCCCAGGAAGTTCCCCACCTTCAAGGCAGGCGATGATACTGAGGCCTTCTTAGAAAACTTTGAAAGGACCTACCTTGGATACAGCATCTCTACAGACCAGTACATGGTAGAGCTGAGGCTGCAGCTCAGTGGACCCTTAACAGAGGTTGCGGCTGAAATGCCTAGGGAACACATGAACAAGTATGAACTGTTTAAAACCCAGGCGGGAGTCAGAATGGGGCTAACACCCAAGCATTCCCATCGGCGGTTCAGAGCCCTAAGGTGGAAACCAGATGTGTCATTTACCCGACATGCCTACCACATTGTGAAACATTGGGATGTCTGGATATCAGGAGCAAGTGTTAAATCTCCAGAAGATTTGCCCTTCCTAATGCAAATGGAGCAGTTCTTAGAGGGTGTTCCTGAGGAAATAGAAAGATACATCTGACATGGGAAGCCCACAACTGTAATTGAGGCAGGGGAGACTGGAGCCAAATGGGTGGAGTCGCAGCTGGAGTGGATACCAGACGGGACAACCTCAGACCACACCCTATTATCAGGGGGCAGACCAAGGCCCCAGCTACACCCCAAGGAACACTCCAGACACCTTATCGTCCTGCCACACCATTCTCCAGCAACCCACCTCGCCCCAGTGACCCGTCAGCTGGACAATGTTTTAAATGTAACGAGCTGGGGCATGTGAAGGCCAACTGCTCCAAGAACCCAAACAGATTACAGTTCATTGCACTGGAATCAACCCAGAGGTCCTCAGGCCCAGATGCCTCCCACATCCCCTTGGAGCAGAGGGAAACTGTGAGTGTGGGCGGGAAGAAGGTCACTGCATGGAGGGACACCGGAGCACAAGTGTCAGCTATCCATGCTTCCTTAGTGGACCCCAATTTAATCGACCCAGAGATCCAAGTGATGATTCAACCCTTCAAGTCCAACTCTTTCAATTTGCTTACAGCCAAGTTGCCTGTCCAGTACAAGGGCTGGTCAGGAACGTGGACTTTTGCAGTCTGTGATGATTATCCCATTCCCATGCTGCTGGGGGAACACTTGGCCAATCATGTGAAGCTAGCCAAGAGGGTGGGAATGGTCACCCACAGCCAGGCTAAGCAAGCTGTCACACCTAGCTCTATTCTGGAAACTTCTACCAGGACTAGGTCAGAGGTGATGGAACCGGACCCCATGTCAATGTCTGCAACAGCAGTAGTGGATCCAGTCCCAGAGACCCAGACAGACCCAGTCCCAGATCCGGAACCGGTGGAACAACCAGCACCAGACCCATTGCCAGCACTGAATCCAGTACTTGCAACCCCAACACCAGAGGGCCCCACCGAACCTGAACCGGCAGCAGCCGATACCCCTACACAAGAGGCTCAGCCGGAACCTGAACCCCAACATAGTGCACCAGCAGAGAGTGGTTCAGAGTCAACCCCTACATTGCTTCTAGAGGGACCAAGCCTAGGTCCACAATCCAATGAGGAACTGATGTCTCCAGCATCAAGGGAACAGTTCCAGACCAAAGAGGAAGCAGATGAAAGCCTCCAGAGAGCTTGGACTGTGGCACAGAGCAACCCACCGCCTCTCAGCTCTTCTAATCGATCCAGGTTTGTTGTAGAAAGAGGACTTTTACACAAGAAAACTCTTTCTGGTGAACACCAGGAAGACTGGCACCTGCAGAGACAGTTGGTAGTTCCAACTAAATACCGGGCCAAGCTCTTGAGCTTAGCTCATGATCATCCTAGTGGCCACGTTGCAGTGAATAGTACCAAAGACCATTTGGTGAGGTCATTCCACTGGGAGGGAATGGGCGAGGATGTTTCTACCTATGTCCGGTCTTGTGAGGTATGCCAAAGAGTGGGAAAACCCCAAGACCAGGTCAAAGCCCCTCTCCAACCACTCCCCATCATTGAGGTTCCATTTCAGTGAGTAGCTGTGGATATTCTGGGTCATTTTCTGAAAAAGACACCCAGAGGGAAGCAGTACATACTGACTTTAATGGATTTTGCCACCCGATGGCCAGAAGCAGTAGCTCTAAGCAATACCAGGGCTAAAAGTGTGTGCCAGGCACTAACAGACATTTTTGCCAGGGTAGGTTGGCCCTCCGACATCCTCACAGATGCAGGGACTAATTTCATGGCAGGAACTATGGAAAGCCTTTGGGAAGCTCATGGGGTGAATCACTTCCCCATGGTTGCCATGATGGTTGCCACTCCTTACCATCATCAAACAAATGGCCTGGTGGAGAAATTTAATGGAACTTTAGGAGCTATGATACGTAAATTTGAAAATGAGCACTCCAATGATTGGGACCTAGTGTTGCAGCAGTTGCTCTTTGCCTACAGAGCTGTACCACATCCCAGTTTAGGGTTTTCACCATTTGAACTTGTATATGGCCGTGAGGTTAAGGGGCCATTACAGTTGGCAGGGAATGGGAGGGATTTACACCTTCTCCAGGAACTAACATTCTGGACTTTGTAACCAACCTACAAAACACCCTCCGAACCTCTTTAGCCCTTGCTAAAGAAAACCTACAGGATGCTCAAAAAGAGCAAAAAGCCTGGTATGCCAGAGAGCGTTCCTTCAAAGTAGGGGACCAGGTCATGGTCTTAAAGGTGCTCCAGGCCCATAAAATGGAAGCATCATGGGAAGGGCCATTCACGGTCCATGAGCACCTGGGAGCTGTTAATTATCTCATAGCGTTCCCCACCTCCAACCAAAAGCCTAAGGTGTACCATATTAATTCTCTAAAGCCCTTTTATTCCCGAAAATTAAAGGTTTGTCAGTTTACAGCCCAGGGAGGAGATGACGCTGAGTGGCCTGAAGGTGTCTACTATGAAGGGAAAAGTGCTGGTGGCGTGGAAGAGGTGAATCTCTCCATGACCCTTGGGCGTATGCAGCGACAGCAGATCAAGGAGCTGTGCACTAGCTATGCACCAACGTTCTCAGTCACCCCAGGACTGACTGAACGGGCATACCACTCCACTGACACAGGTAATGCTCACCCAATTAAAGCCCAACCTTACCGGGTGTCTCCTCAAGCTAAAACTACTATAGAACGGGAGATCCAGGATATGCTACAGATATGGGTAATACGCCCCTTTGGCAGCGCATGGGCATCTCCAGTGGTTCTAGTTCCCAAACCAGATGGGGAGATACGTTTTTGCATAAGCTAAATGCTGTAACTCACCCAGACAACTATCCAATGCCACGCACAGATGAACTATTGGAGAAACTGGGATGGGCCCAGTTCATCTCTACCTTGGACTTAGCCAAGGGGTACTGGCAGGTACCACTAGATGAATCTGCCAAAGAAAGGTCAGCCTTCATCACACATGTTGGGCTGTATGAATTTAATGTACTCCCTTTCGAGCTGCGGAATGTACCCGCCACCTTCCAAAGACTTGTAGATGGTCTACGAGCAGGATTGGGAGAATATGCAGTCGCCTACCTTGACGATGTGGCCATATTTTTGGACTCCTGGGCAGAACACCTGGAACATCTACAAAAAGTCTTTGAGTGCATAAGGGAGCCAGGACTAACTGTTAAGACTAAGAAGTGTCAAATAGGCCTAAACAGAGTGACTTACTTTGGACACCAGGTGGGTCAAGGAACTATCAACCCCCTACAGGCCAAAGAGATGCTATCCAAAAGTGGCCAGTCCCAAAGTCAAAGAAACAGGTCCAATCCTTCTTAGGCTTGGCTGGATATTACAGGCAATTTGTACCGCAATACAGCCAAATCGCCGCCCCACTGACAGACCTAACCAAAAAGAAACAGCCAAATGCCATTCAGTGGACCGAAGAGTGTCAGAAGGCCTTTAACCAGCTTAAAGCGACACTCATGTCTGACCTGTGCTAAGGGCCCCGGACTTTGACAAACCATTCCTAGTAACCACAGATGCATCCGAGTGTGGTGTGGGAGCAGTTTTAATGCAGGAAGGACCGGATCAAGAATTCCATCCTGTAGTGTTTCTCAGCAAGAAGCTGTCTGAGAGGGAAAGCAACCCATCAGTCAGTGAAAAAGAATGTTACTCCATTGTCTACCCTCTGGAAAGCTATGCCCATACATTTGGGGACGGCATTTCCACCTGCAAACCGACCATGCTGCGCTACAGTGGCGTCATACCACCATGAGAAATAACAAAAAACTTATTCGGTGGAGTTTAGCTCTCCAAGGTTTTGATTTCAACATACAACACATCTCAGGAGCTTCTAACAAAGTGGCTGATGCACTCTCCCGTGAAAGTTTCCAAGAATCAACTGGTTAAAATCGTCCTTGAGATGTGGAAAATATTGTTAGTCTTTATACACTTGGTAGTATATTTAGAGGTGCATGTGTCTTATTAACTCTATTTTCTCCTAGAGCTCCAGGAAGAAATCACAGCCAGTGTTTCACCCTATCTGTAATTTGGGGGGCGTGTCATAAATATAAAGGGAAGGGTAACCACCTCTCTGTATACAGAACTATAAAATCCCTCCTGGCCAGAGGCAAAACCCTTTCACCTGTAAAGGGTTAAGAAGCTAAGATAACCTTGCTGGCACATGACCAAAATGACCAATGAGGAGACAAGATACTTTCAAAGCTGGGGGGGGGGGGAAGGGAACAAAGTGTATGTCTGTCTGTCTTTTGCCGGGAACAGATCAGGAATGCTCTTTATAACTCCTCAGAACCTCTGTTAAGTTAGTAAGTAATCTAGCTAGAAATGCGTTAGATTTCCTTTTGTTAAATGGCTGGTAAAATAGGTTGTGCTGAATGGAATGCATATTTCTGTTTTTGTGTCTTTTTGTAACTTAAGGTTTTTGTCTAGAGGGATTCTCTATGTTTTGAATCTGATTACCCTGTAAAGTATTTACCATCCTGATTTTACAGAGGTGATTCTTTTACTTTTTCTTTAATTAAAATTCTTCTTTTAAGTTCCTGATTGCTTTTTCATTGTT
This sequence comes from Eretmochelys imbricata, assembly GCF_965152235.1. Taxonomy (NCBI): domain Eukaryota; kingdom Metazoa; phylum Chordata; order Testudines; family Cheloniidae; genus Eretmochelys; species Eretmochelys imbricata. Next base: position 25,477,572 of record NC_135574.1, read on the forward strand.
CTTAAGATCCAAGGCTTTGGGTCTGTGTTCACCTGTGCAAATTAGTGTGGATTTTTATCAAGCCTTCCCCAGGAAAGGGGGTGTAGGGCTTGGGGACATATTTTGGGGGGAAGACATCTCCAAGTGGGCTCTTTCCCTGTTCTTTGTTTAACATGCTTGGTGGTGGCAGCATAGGGTTCAAGGACAAGGCAAAGTTTGTACCTTGAGGAAAGTTTTTAACCTAAGCTGGTAAGAATAAGCTTAGGGGGTGTTTCATGCAGGTCCCCATATCTGTACCCTAGAGTTCAGAGTGGGGAAGGAACCTTGACACCTCCTATGCCAATCTCAAACTCCCATTTCCCCACCACTCCCACAGCGCTCCTCTCTCTTTCTTTTGCACTGTCCCCAGGCCTGGAGTGCCTTTCCTGGTTCAGTCTGCAAGGCCTCCACCCTCCTATCCTTCAAATCCCAACTTCTACCAGGGCACCTACAAAAAACCCAACTCTTCCCCTGCCCCAAGAAAACCCCCACCCACCTAGTTAGCTAATGGCTACATAGAGGGCAGCTGGGCATGTTTGATATTTACATTAAACATAATACACTGCATGTTTTATTCCTCTTCTCTCCCATTTGTCTTCACAGATTGTGAGCTTCCACTTGTTTAGAGAACATTTAGCCCATTGTGGATGCTGCTATAATACAAATGCATAAAAATAGCCCTTGCTCAAAGGGAAGAAAAGGATGGAGGGTGGAGAAGCTCCTTGCATCTTCACGCACATCTGTTCAAGACAAGAAACAATCCTGAAGACCTTACTTAACATCCTTACTCAGGTACAATTCCCATGAAGTCACTGAGAGTAAAGACTGATTAAGGAATTCAGGACTAGAACTAGAAGCCAAATAATTCTGTACCTCCTTGTATGGCACTCAGCGACAAATAAAGGAATTAAGAGTTTTTTGGAATCCTAACTAGGATCCAATTATGACTTATTTGAGCTCTTTGTCAATAAAATAGGCCTCATTGATTTTAAATTCCTAGACAATTTTGTTGTCTGCTTTTCTTTCAAAAGAAAGTGAAAATTCTGCATGCATGTGTGTATCTAATATGTGCATAGTACTGGACAGATCTTCTTGGTAAAATTAAGAAAATAAAAATGTAGGTTAACTATCAGGGAAAACTTCCTAGCAGTGAGACAGGAATAATTTCTCAAGGGAAACAATGGAAACTCCATCAGACTGTCAAAGTGAAACTGGACGAAGACCTTACAATAGGCTTTCCAGTGATCACCCTTCATTAGACTGTAGATGAGTTTCTAGGGCTGTTTGCATTGCTAATTTCTATGACCCTTTTATTTTATTAATTATTATGACAGTCAATCACCATTATTTAACCAAAGGAGACTACGTACATGGAGCCCAATCCAAATTCCACTGAAATCAATGGGAAAACTCCAATGGGACTGACTTCAATGGGAATTGAATTGAATTCCTGGACACTACCTCCCTGGTTAGAGCCTGAGAAAGTGAGATTAAGAAGTTAATAAATCACAAATAAGAAGCTGAGTGGACAGCAGTGAGTTTCACAACAATATACACATTTATTATTAATCACAGGTATTATAATTATGATACTAGTTAATATTTGCATCAGTAATTATTACAAAACGGTGTGACTGGAATGTTTATTACTAGGGCTGTTGATTAATCACAGTTAACTCACCTGATTAACTCAAAAAAATTATTCGCGCTTAAAAAAATGCATCCTGATTAATCACAGTTTTACTTGCACTGTTAAGCAATAGAATACCAAGTAAAATTTATTAAATATTTTTGGATGTTTTTCTATTTTCAAATGTATTGATTTCAATTAAAACTCAGAATATAGAGTGTATCATGCTCACTTTATATTATTATTTTTATTACAAATATTTGCACTCTAAAAATGATAATCAAAAGAATTAGCATTTTTTAATTCACCTCATACAAGAACTGTAGTGCAATCTCTTTACCATGAAAGTGTAACTTACAAATGTGGATTTTTTTTGTTACATAACTGCACTCAAAAACAAAACAATGTAAAACTTTAGAGCCTCCAAGTCCACTCAGTACTACTTCTTATTCAGCCAATCACAAAGACAAGTATGTTTGTTTTACATTTACGGCACATAATGCTGCCCACTTCTTATTTACAATGTCATCTGAAAATGAGAACAGGCATTCACTTGGCACTTTTGTAGCTGGTATTGCAAGGTATTTACGTGCCAGATATGCTAAACTTTCATATGCCCCTTCATGTTTTGGCCACCATTCCAGAGGACATGCTTCCATGCTGATGATGCTTGTTTTTTTTAAAAAAATGTTAATTAAACTTGTGACTGAACTCATTGAGGGGGAATTCTATGTCTCCTGCTCTGTTTTATCTGCATCCGGTCATATATTTCATGTTATAGCAGTCTCGGATGATGACCCAGCACATGTTCATTTTAAGAACACTTTCACTGCAGATTTGACAAAACACAAAGAAGGCACCAATGTGAGATTTCTAAAGATAGCTATAGCACTCGACCCAAGGTTTAAGTATCTAAAGTGCCTTCTAAAATCTCTGCAGCATGCTTTCCAAAGTCTTAAAAAGCAACACTTTGATGGGGAAACTACAGAACCCAAACCACCAAAAAAGAAACTCAACCTTCTGCTGGTGGCATCTGTCTCAGATGATGAAAATGAACATGCATTGAGCTGCATGGCTTTGGATTGCTATTGAGCTATTGCTATTGGATTGTCAGCAGCATGGACGCATGTTCTCTGGAATGGTGGTTGAAGCATGAAGGGACATATAAATCTTTAGGGTATTTGGCATGTAAATATCTTGTGACACTGGCTACAACAGTGCCATGCAAATGCCTGTTCTCACTTTCAGGTGACATTGTAAACAGGAAACAGGCAGCATTATCTCCTGCAAATGTAAACAAACTTTTTTGTCTGAGCGATTGGCTGAACAAGAAGTAGGACTGGGTGGACTTGTAGGATCTAAAGTTTTACATTTTATTTTTGAATGCAGTTATTTTTTGTACGTAGTTCTACATTTGTAAGTTCAACTTTCATGATAAAGAGATTGCACTACAGTACTTGCATTAGGTGAATTGAAAAATACTATTTATTTTGTTTTTTACAGTGTAAATATTTGTAATAAAAAATATAAAGTGAGCACTGTACTGTTAGAGAGCTTATTCCTTCACCCTCTCACTTCCCTGGTCCTTCTTGCATGAACAGAGAGCAACAATACCCGAAGTCCGAAGGTGCAAACAATTCAATGTTTATTGGGGTGAACTTCCAGCAAGCTTAAATACAAGTTCCTTTTTCCTTATTTTCAAATCCCAATTTACTTTGTGTTTACCCCTAATTTATATTGTAATATTCTTAGCTATACCTTAACCAACCATTCTACTGAAATTTACCTAACCACCCCTAACATATTATAACATGATTAGCTAACCAATTATATCCCACCACCTTAATTAGTTTACACCCAGCAAAATTAATTATACAGCAGACAGAAACAATCACAGAATCACACAGAGACCTTGCAAATAAACAATAGCAAAGTGGGAACTATAATGACAAAACAATACAGAAGTGAGGATTTCACAACTACATCCATAAAGACATAAGGGTTTCCCAGCTGTGTCAATTGATAAGTGAGTTCTTACCAAACAGAAAACTATCAAACTAAATTTCCTTTTACATCTTCTAGGCTCTTCCCTTTATCTGCAGGTGATAGTTTGGATCACCTTTCTAACAGTCCCAGATTGCCTTATTTCAATATGACTAGTTTGGAATGTGAGGATGTGACCGTACGCTTCCCAGCTTATGGCTGCCTCTGCTGCTTAGCCAAAGGCCTTAGCCTAAGAACAGGGCCTCAGACTGTCACAGTGAGAGAAGTCCCTTACACAGATTCTTTCTTTTATACCTCTATAACTAGCTAAATGATAAACATATACCTACATTCTTAAAGTATAGGCCTTTACAGACAGGCCTGATGTGGCATGGGTCAAAAACAGTCCCAATCTCTTGAGTTTTACCCTGGGTAGTAAATGGCACTCACTAAATCCTGGGGGACCCAAATGAGAACAGTATTGAGGACATGATCACATCTTTGCTTGGATAGATGTGCAGTCTGGAAGGACTGCAGTGAGCCTGCATCAATAAAGGGATGGCTCCAAGGCTCCCCCACCCCCGCCCTTGCCCTCCCTGGTGCAGGGCTTGCCCGAGCTGCTTGCCTGAACTCTGCCTCTCCTCCCCATGTGGAGCTGGGGTTGGTGCTCACCCAAGCCCTGCCTGTTCCCCGTGTGAGGCTGGGGCTGGCATTGCTGCTTGCCCGAGCCCTGCTGCCCCCTGTCTGAGCCCTGCTTGCCCCCCCTGTATGGAGCTGGCATCGCTGCTCACCCCCTGCATGTTTCTCTGAACCCAACTTTTTTTACAAAAATTGGCATTTGTCCCGTTTGCTCTTGCCAACCGAGCAAATGTCCACTTTTGCCAAAAAAGTCAGGATGGCTGGGACAGGGCTTAAAAAAGGGACTGTCCCAACCAAAACAAGATGTATGGTCACCCTACTGCACTAGCTACTCTGTAATGCTACAACTGAGTGCAACCATTCTGCCAGGTGTCAGCAGTAACAAGGGCCAGGTTCAATATCTATGAGTTCCTCTTAACATTAGAAAACAACTGACTCAAGTTCCCACCCAGAAATCTGGGAAAACTAAACACCACCTCTGGCTGCTGATCAGCTAGGCAAAGTAGGTGTCGCTATGCAAATACAGACTGCTCCTGTGGTCTTTTCCCTCAGCCCATCAGCAGATGGCAGGGAGAGCTCATCCAGGCCACTGGCTCACATGAGATACATGAACAAAAGGAAGAACTTCTCTCACATGAAATGTAATCCAGTTACATTGCACATAGGTATTAAAATATTAAAGTTATCTAGAATACACATATTGTACATGTTAACAAACACTTTATATAGAACACTATGGGCCTCTCCCAGTGTAAGTGAGTGGAGATCTGGCCCAGTGTATTGTGGTCTGCAGTTGCTACAATATCCATAACTTTGAATCTCTCTACTGTGCCTGTATGATTTCACCTGTAACTTATTAACATACAGTGGACTTTCCAACATTGAGTATGGAATAAGGATTTTATTTATAAATAAATGATTTCTATACCTTTCTGACATTTTCTTCTGTTTTTCTGTATGACCAGGTGGGGGTGTTGTCTGCATGACATTTGTCAACAAAGAAATAAAAAATACATGGCAATACACTGCTGGTATCTGGGAAGGGTTTATTTAACTGTACATTTCAGCATGAGTTTCAACCGCAGGCAGAAGGAATCCCCGGCTTTGATTGAACCATAGAAATAGCTTTGTTTTGTAATACAGCCTGCACATATTACATCTTGGTCAGCAACAGTGAGGCCACTCATGAACAGGGTGGTTGTCAACTGCTCTTGGGGCAGACTCTTTAAAGGTCCCAGGTTTCTCATAACTGGTCTCCTTTGATTCATCTCAAATTAGCCCAGTTCATCAACTTAACCTAATTAAGGTTAATTAATCAGTCCTTAACCTCTTGGGCTTGCAGTCTTCCTTTATCTCCCTGTCAGTTTTTTAGAAGCAGCCTGGCATGGGGCTGTTGCATCTTTGTTGCCCCAGACCTTTCTGACTCCTCCTTTCTCTCTATTCTTCCTTTGTAGCTGGGCTTGTTCTCCTTACTGACCCCAGCTGTGGATGCATGCCTCCAAGTCTGGTACTTCTGACAGCTGGGTTGGGGTGTGGTCAGCCTGCTTGCCTGTAAGTCCAGAAGACTCCTCTCTTTTCTACCTGTGCTCGGTATGGGGTTTGTAAACCCTATTACATATCCTCCCCCTTTAGGCCAACAATAGTGAAAGCTACTTCTCCTGACAGAAAATTGTCATTGTCATACAAACTTCCGACTTAGAGTTGGATGTGGAAGGCTTCCCTACTGTCCCAATATCTGCTACCTGACATATGTCTGGCCACACCCTGAGTCTGTGAGGGCCAGTGTTTCTTGACCGTTCATCTCTACTGGAATCATGATTTTCCCTGGGACTTCCTTTTGGGCCCTATTTTTTCCTGTCCACACCTGCCTGAAATTACACTCCATGTAGTCGCAAAACCTGTATCCCTGTTTTCCAAAGGAGTAACAGACTATTAAGTTTGGCCCTTGTCTTCTAATGGCTTTGTCTTCTTTCTGAACTTCACTGGGCTCTTGTTGCTGTGTTGGCATGGGGCTGACAAGGTGTTTAAAGTCATGGGCCTGATGTCTTCTGGGAATCTTATCCATGGACACTGAGAGGGGCACCTGTCAACTGTCCTACCTGATTACCAGTCAGTGTCTGGATTTTCTTGGGGATTACCCAATATGGGCTAACTCCACCCTCGGATATTCAGTGTGTTTCCTTCTCCAGTGTGTTTGGAGTAGGTGCTTCTGCAGCAGGTAGTGTCCTTATAGGGTTAGCAGTTGATGTCTACAAACCTAATCTCGGCCTGCTGGTGAAAGGATCTGTATCAACTGCTCCATAACCATGAGTTCTGCTATCTGGGGTCCTGTTAGAGTCTCTGGCTTTAACCAATGCCAGCAGAAGACCTTTAGCTTTTGGGCGATTAACCATGACTGTGCTTTGGGGGCAGGTAGCGCTTGTGGCAGAAATGCTGACAGTAGGTTTCTTCATCTAGACCTAGCCAGTCCAAGGTGGCAGCTGTCACCTGTTCATAGTCCTGGGATGCTGCACTGTCCAATCCCCAATATGCTGACTGTTCCCAGTGAGGAGTGGAGCAAGCAGGATTGCCCACTGATCTGGGGGCCATTGGGCCACCCTTTTAAGAACTACTAAGAAGGACTCCAGGTCATTGTCTGCCTTCATCTTGGGAAGCTTCAGGGTCAGAGTAGTTCTCTGAAGTGCAGGGGATGCATTCCCTGCGATGGTGGGACCCTGAGGAATAGCAGCCAGTATCAGGTCTGCCATCTGTTGTAACAACTGTGGCTGGTGTGACACCATCTGTTCAAACAGTTGTTGCTGCCTCTGTTGTTGCTGTGCTTGAGAGTCAGCCAGCCAGTGCAGGAGCCAAGTCACCTCCCTAGCTCTCTTGCATGTATATCTCTATCTCAAGAAACTGAACATACAGAAATGATTTTTGTTTTGTTTTTGAGCTTCTCTTTTCTGCAGGAACCATTAAAGTCAGTCCCACTTCCAGTACCATGTTGTCAACTGCTCTTGGGGCAGTCTCTCTAGAGCTCCCAGCTTCCTCCTAACTGGTCTGCCTTGATTCATTAGCCCAGGCCATCAACTTAACCTAAAATGAATCGGAACGTAACCACAAGGGCTTGCAGTCTTCCTTTGCCTCCCTGTCAGTTTCTTAGAGGCAGCTTGGTATGGGGCTGTTGCTTCCCACTATCCTGGGTCTTTCTGCCTCCTCCTCAATCTTGCTCTGTTCCACCTCTTTTATAGCTGGGCTTGTTTTCCCTATTGATCTCAGCTGGGGATGCAGGCCTCCCTGACTGGGCAGTTCTTGGAAGTTGTGCTGGGGTGTGATCAACCTGGCTGCCTGTAAGCGGTGAAGACTCTCCTCCCCCTTCTGCCAACGCTCAGTATGGGATTTGTAAATCCCATTGCAGTGACTGAGTGGCAATGTGTGGGAAAATTGCCTGAACCACATTGTGCTCTTTAGTCTTCGACTCTCTTGTTGGAAGAACAAGGAAAGAAAAACATCCAGGGTCTTTGGTTTTGTTTTTGCCAAATGCATGCAGCAAAACAGAGATTTCATGACTAGTTATAGAATGTAAAAAATGATGAATTTTCACCACATATTGTGAACTTGCCAGTAGTTTGTAAATCATAGAATCGTAGATGTTAGTCCCAATCCTATGAGTGCCTCCTGAAAGGTATCTATCCATTCATCCATCCATCCATCCATCCATCCAGATATTTATACGGCCTCAATGGCTTTAGTAGCTCACAAATATTAATGAATGTACATTCATGACATTAGTGAAGTATCTTACAGGTGAGAAACAGCAGCACAGAGTAACACAGGAAGTCTGTGACTGAGTCAGAAATTGGTGTTAATCCAGTGCCTTAAACATAAGACCATCTTCCCTCCCTTCTGCCACTCTCAAGTTCCACTGAATCAAACTATTTAACTGAAATAAATGGGAATTAGTTCAGCACCTCAGAGTACCAGTTCCTTTACTACAGTATCAGAATGAGATTTTTCCTTTAGGTTTGTGAAGGTTTTTGATAGCACAAAGCTGTCTTTTTCATACAGAAATCCAACACTGCAACTACTGAAAAGGTGTCAGCCTTGAAAGCCCCAAAATATCAAAGAATGGGAGCATCAGTCTCCCAAAATAGAAGCCCCATGAGCCAATGCACCATTATGGGAAAATGCAGTTAACTGTTAGACTGACTCAAAACGAAACATTTCAGGTCAGTCAATAAACTGAAATAAAACATGTTAATTTTAGGAATGTTGAAATGTTCCATTTTGATAGCAAATATCAAAACAAAATGTAATTGAAACAAAATACAAAGTGTAATAGTAACAACCTCCAGTTACTGTAACGTGAATGAACAATTGCTTGTAAAACTGAGATTAAAGAGTAGTTATCAATGGTTCACTGGGAGGACATAGCAAGTGGGTTCCTGCAGGGGTCTGTCCTGGATCTGGTACTATTCAATATTTTCACTAATGACTTGGATAATGGAGTGGAGAATACACTTACAAAATTTGTGGGTGACACCAAGCTGGGAGAGGTTGCTAGCACTTTGGAGGACAGGAGTAGAGTTCAGAGTGATCTTGATAAATATGAGAATTGGTCTGAAATCAACCAGATGAAACTCATAAAATCAAGTGCAAAGTACAACACTTAGGAAGTAAAAATCAAATGAACAAATCAAAATGGGGAATAACTGGTGAGGCAGCAGTACTACCAAAAAGGATCTGGGGGTTACAGTGGATCACAGATTGAACATGAGTCAACAATGTGGTGCTGTTGCTAAAAAAAGAAAAATGTATTTCTGAAGTGTATTAACAGGTATGTTCTATGTAAGACATGGGAGGTAATTGTCCCATTGTACTCAGCACTGGTGAGGCGTCAGCTGGAGTACTGTGTCCAGTTTTAGGCACCCCACTTTAGAAAAAATGTGAACAAACTGGAGGGAGTCCAGAGAAGAGCAACAAAAGAGGTTTAGGAAACGTGACCTCTGAGGAAAGGTTGAAAGAACTGGACATGTCTAATCTAGAGAAGAGAAAACTGGAGGGTGGGGGGGGGGGAAGGGGAACATAGGCCAAGAAGGGACCATTATGATCATTTAGTCTGATCTCCTGCACATTGCAGACCACAAAACCTTGTCCACCTACTTCTGTCATAGACCCCTAACCTCTGGCTGAGTTACTGAAGTCCTCCAATCATGATTTAAAGACTTCAGATATGTAAAAGGTTGTCATAAAGAAAATAGTGATCAGTTGTTCTCCATGTCCACCGAGGATTGGACAAGAAGTAACTGGCTTAATTTGCAGCAGTGGAGATTTAGATTAGATATTAGAAAAATCTTTCTCACTATAAGGATAGGTAAGCAGTGGAATAAGTTACCTATGGAGGTTGTGGACTACCCATCACTGTAGATCTGAAAAACATTTTTCAAGGATGGTCTAGCTATACCTAATCCTGCCCTAGAGAGGAGGCTAGACAGATGACCTCCTGAGGTCTCTTTCAGCCCTATATTTCTATGATTTTTCAACATTTCCAAATACATCTTTTTGGCATTTCCCTTCTGTGAAATTTAGATTTTCTTTAAAGTTCAATTTTTCATCCCAATTTGAGACAAAAACAAATTTCCATGGGCTGGACATTCCAAATTTGGACAACTTAAATCATAATGATAATGATTTTGCAGTCTCATAGAAGGCCAAACTCTCAATAGAGGTTTTAATTGTGAATCAACTGCAGGATCAGTCCTGCCCTTTCATTGCTAATGTTGAAGCTATGCTTGTTTTTGGCTAGCGTATTGAAGAATTCAAGCACCAGTAGCTAAAATGAGGAGTAATGGCCTGAAATTTCATTCTGGCTTCTTCGTCCTCCAAGAAGATTCTGTTGTCTATGGCAATGGTTCTCAACCTTCCCAGGCTACTGTACCCCTTTCAGGAGTCTGATTTCTCTTGTGTGCCCCAAGTTTCACCTCACTTAAAAACTACTTGCTTACAAAATCAGACAAAAAATACAAAAGTGTCACAGCACACTATTACTGAAAAATTGGTTCATTTCTCACTTTTGCCATATAATTATAAAATTAATTGGAATATAAATATTGTACCTACATTTCAGAGTATAGTGTATATAGAGCAATGTAAAGTAGTCATTGTCTGTATGAAATTCTAGTTTGTACTGACATTACTTGTGCTTTTTATGTAGCCTGTTGTAAAACTAGGCAAATATCTAGATGAGTTGATGTACCCCCTGGAAGACCAATCTGTACCCCCAGGGGTACATGTACCCCTGGTTGAGAACCACTGGTCTGTGGGGTAGGCTGGGACATGTGACATGTAAAGACTCTCCTTGTCAAAAACCCATTATAATCACTGTCCTAGTAAAAACAATGCATCTGTAATGCCTGTGAGGTCAGTGTTGGCTTTTATCGTCAGCCACAGAAGCTGGACTTGCCTCAGGCATAGTGTAACTTGTTCACACACCTTCATGGCACATTGTTTGAGCCAGGAGCCAGCATTCCTAGCTCATTTGTGCAGGTGGCATGACATTTTTTCTTCATCCGCCTCTCCTTTTGAACTTGCACCATCTCCCACATACCAGCTAGCTTCCTGAGCACTAGGAAACTGATGCATATGAACACTGCTTATCTTAGGGCTTTCTATAATGCTGACCACCACTGTGTCCAGTCCATTAGTCTTGCTCAATTTAACTGACAAAGCTGTGCTGTGAGACTCCCTCCAGCCCACTCCCAACCTGCAACCCATACATAGTTTGATTTAACCCTGGGTAGAAGCTGTGGATTGCAAGAGAGGTATTTTAATCTCTGTATATCTCACTTACAGAGCTGCTACTCTTCTTAGTAGCATCATCATTCCCAGAAGCCCTACATATCTCCAGGAATTAAACTACAGAGCTAGTGAGTCAATATTCTTGGTGCTCTCATGTTGTTCTGTTAGGAACCGGGCATAATTCTTCCTGAAACTAACTCCATTGACCTAAATGGCTTACATCAGGGATGACTTTGACCCATTATGTTTTGTATGTTTGTACTACTCAGTGTGCCAAATCTTAAGATCCTAACTTCTGGAACCGACAATAAATATAGTCACTTCATGCTCAGAGCATCAAAATTCTCAATCTCTGCCAGTAAAATTTTGTGTTATATGTGCAAAAACAAGTATGTAAATCAGTGGCTGCGGTCTGCTGCTCCAGGCCAATGGGAGCTGCTGGAAGCGGCACGGGCCAAGGGACGTACTGGCCGCCGCTTCCAGCAGCTCCCATTGGCCTGGAAGCCACTGGGAGCCGCGATCGACTGAACCTGCGGACGTGGCAGGTAAACAAACTGCCCCGGCCCGCCAGGGGCTTTCCCTGCACAAGCGGCGGAACAAGTTTGGGAACCACTGATGTAGATCATTGCGTGCCATGCAAGTAACATCTGCTGAAGTAGGATGTGAGTTCAGTGGGATATAATCTGGGAAATTTAGAGATTCAGTGATGAGAGCCAGATCCTCAGCTGCCCTAAATTCCCCTAAAATCAATAGAGGTATGTCTAAATTCACCATCTGAGGAGAGGTGCTCAAAGAATAAGATTGTATTTTGTATTATAGAGAAAATAGGAGTCAGAAGTCAGGGATAAAGGAAGGATATTGAGAAAAGTTAAGCCAATCTCTCCAATTTCTCTGGGCAAAAGTCTTTACCCACAACTGCGCCGGTCGCAAGGTGAAGAAACTGGCAGGGTACCCAAACCTAGTAGTGCTCATAATCCCGGAGTAAAATAAATCTAAAAAATGTTATTTATTAAGGTCTATATTCTGCTCCATTTACACCAGTTAAAATCAGAGCAAGTCCTATGAAGTCAATGGAGTTTCTCTGGATTCGTGCTAGAGTAAGTGACAGCTCCTAAATACCTACATTGGTGGGTGATTAATATTACCTTTTGGCTAATATTAAATGTGTTATCAGTTTAATTACTAAATTCTTAAGAGCCTCTAAAGGCCAAGGCATTTTGAATATGGTTATGAAGAGTTTGGGAGTGAAACAGTTAAAACCATATTCTTTGTGAGGGGACATATATTTCACTTTCGGGGGTGGACAACATAATCTAATACATCTTTCCCTTTCTTATTATCATAATTCTGTTTTACATTAACATATAGGGCTTTTCATCCCAAACTACTTTACAAACCATTATAGAAATTATATTTAAGGATCATTTTATCTATCTCAAAATCAAAATTCAGCAGCTGTTGAGAGTGCATAGCAATACTACACATCAGGATAGGTAGTAAAGAAGAATACAACATGTAATGAAGCAAGTTGAAATTTGGTCTAGACATCTGAATTAACACCCTTTCCTTTATGAGAAAATCCATGGGATCTTTAGGGACCTATCATGGAGAAAACCTTGTTTTTCTATCTTTTCCCAAGGACAGAATGGCCCCTAGCGTGCTCTTCAGGCACTGCAACATATGGGGTTTTCCTCGAAGGTTTCCCATACAATCACAGTCTTGGCACTGCTCTGTTTTGTCTGTAGATCTGACAGGATCACAGCCAGTGTAGAATACATTCAAGCTAGTAGGTGCCGTAGTTGTTAAACAATTCCATTCCATAAAGACTGCCAGCTGGAAGAATGCCACGAGTATACCAGACAAAGAATCCTTCATTATTTTCTCCAGGATCCTACCTGCGATCTAGAAGGTACCAAAAAACCTCTGAGTACCAGGCCTTTTATTTTTATTTTTCTTTAGGCCCGGATCTAGAGGGTAAGGAAAGCCAGGGGTTGGCAAAAGCAGACTTTTTTTTTTAAATCACACAAACAACTTTTTCACTACCACAAAATAATGTAAACATCTCTGGCAAAAAGCCAATGATCTTCCTAGCCAATGCGGAACTGGCAAAAGGCCAAAAATCCAGCAGTTTTGCTTTAGGTACAAAAAATATTTTGCACAGTGCTAGTCGTGCAATGGGATGTAAATGAGAGCTAGGATGTTTGTTAGGTGTAGGGAGGCAGGAAGCCTGCTCTAGGTGATGGAGGGAAATGCACAAAGAGAAATCGACTGCTCCTTATGGAGACACAGACTAGCATTCGAGGTATATTTTAAGGTAACTCTGTTTCTTCTTTTGGCTTCTTGTCCCTCCATGGGGAGCAGTGAAACTGCATGCAGCTATTTGTACACATAGCTAAAATACAAGACTTCACAACTTCTATGAAAATGCGGAACTAATTGTGTGTGTGTGTGCAGGCCTGCATGTTCACACGGCTTACTCTTTTTTTCAAATGCAGTCTGGATGGAGAGCTGAATAAATGTCATATAAATTCTCAGTGCGAGACACAGTTCATAGCTTCTGCTTTAGCCTCTTCTGAGAAAGCCAATTCCAAAAGTCAAAACCACTGTATGTTTCACAGGAGCACTTGATTCGTTTTGCTTTTGTTTGTTAAGCAGTATCTGTTAACCTCCAAGTTATTCCCTGCTTCCTACAAAGATCCCTGAAATAGCAGTGGCTCAGGTGTGTGCATTTGTGGTAATTAAACCAGTGTGAAATTTGCACTGTCAGGAAATGCACAGCTCTTTTTTGGCCAGCCGCTGGTCTATTTATAGAAATACACTGTACCATTTACTTGACAAGCAGTGATATCAAGAAACAGATATTGACAGGGAGCCAATTTGCTTGACCAAAACATCCATATCCTTTATCACCAGAGGAAGCTGAAAAATAATCAATTAGAACACTTCACTTCAGAATGACTAATTGGATTATTAAATATACAGTCACCATGAAGTCACTGTGGTAGGCTAAATATTAATACTCCTAAAGGCATCAAATGTTATCGATAATTTGCTGATTTGCACAAGCTGGAAACCAGAACCTCATTTAATCTATTAGCTCTCATGACTAGTCAAAGTTTCCAGTTTTGTCAATTTTAAAGAACTGGTTTAACTTTCTCCAACACCATATTAATAAGGTACTGCATCCAGAGGTGTCGTCAGCTAATTAGCTCAGAGCAGACAGGTAAATGGATTTGCTTCTGCTTATTTCACTTATCAGTTTGGCCCATGCTGCTACTAAACTGGTCAAGTCCTAGCTCAGAAATGGGTCCTCCACCCCTTCCTCAATCCAAGTAGCAATTACTTGAGTCATCTCACTGACTTCAGTGGTGCTTTCTGTCTTACATAGTTATATGCCCCCATTGCTGCAGTATGTAAGGATCTTACAATATGTAACGTATTTGTCCTAAAACACCACTACCAGGCAGGGCAATGCTGTTATCCCCTCTTTAAAGATGCAGAATGGAAGCACTGAGAGGCTAAGTGACTTGCTCAATATCACACAGAAGGCCTGTGGCAGTGCAGGGAGTTGAATGCAGGCTTCCCGAGTCCGAGGCTAATGTCCTAACCACTGGACCACAGTGCAACCACAGCATTAGATAGACTGTGATAGACTTCAGTGAGTACAGACCTCATGTCCCACTGTGATGTCAGAGAAAACAAGTAGCCAGACACAGACAATGACTATATGTGGAAACGCTGGCTCTGGACCCTGCTTAGTATACAAGAGAGGGAGATGGCAATAAAGCTTGATGGGGGCCTTCAAGCATTGGAACAAGCTCCTGTCGTTGGCCCCAGGTACCCATGTATAGTGACTAGAACTGTCTGTAACATTTTTGACAAAATGAAATTCTGTAGAAATACAGTGGTTTGTTGAAGCCCAAATGTTTTGCAGAGGCATCCTTGTTTTGACTAAGTTTTTGTCAGAAAGGTTTTTTTTATTTTTATTCGGGGCTTTTTCTGGTCATATCTGACCAGAGAGACAGAGAACTCAGAGTTCTTTTATTTGAAAATGAATATCTTGACACAATTCTGTTTCACAAAAACATTCAAAAGGTTTTGTTCAAATGCAGAACAAAAGCAAGTTTTAAACCCTCTCTAACACTGCTGCAAAACAGAATTGTTGTCCTCTGGACAGCTTTAATATTGATCTTTGGGGCATGATGCAGGATGCATTGATTTGCTGAGGCAGATACAGAAGGAAGGGTTTGAGCAAGGTTAGTAAGGAGGGTGAGGAGTTTTGCAGGCTGCTACAAGGTTAGCTGCTAATTATAGTTCTGTGTGCCTGACTGTGGAATAAGGCGCTTAACTTTAGTCAGACAAGTTTGATTAAATCGTTGCTGCCAGCTGTGTCAACACTTACTATAGTGACAGAAGTTTTTTTTGCTTTTTATCGCTGTGGTAAACACCCCCCGCCCCCAAGAGGCAGTAGCTAGGTTGATAAAAGGATTTTTCATTTGTCCCAGATGTGTTTATGGGCTGCTAGGGTTCATCATCATCATCATGTTCCTATTACGCCTCTTGTGTTTGGGGCAGTGACAAAGCTCCCCCACTCCTGTCTGTTTCTGGCAAGTCTTTCAATGGTTCCCCAGCTGTGCCCCAGGTTTTTCAGCTCGGCTTCCACAGCTCTTTGCCATGTTGTTTTCAGGTGGCCTAATTTTTGCTTGACTTCAAGTGTCGATCTTATTGCCACTCTGGTGATAGAATCAGTTTCCATCAGAAGCACATGACCAATCCATCTCCACCGCCTCCTGGCAATGATGGTGCTCAGATCCTCTTGGCTGCACTGTGTCAATAGATCTTGGTTTGAGATTCTTCTGGGCCAAAAGGTACGGAGGATTTTTCTGAGACAGGTTGTATGGAATGAAGACAGTTTGGACATGTCATACTTTCTCATTCCCCAGCATTTTGCACTATAAAGTAATGTTGAAAGTACGCAGCTCTGATAAATCTTGAGTTTGGTTTTGGTGTTGTATGTTGATGATTTTCCAGGCTGTATTTAAGCTCCTGAAGGTGCTCCTGGCTTTATTGATTTTTTTCCGAATGCCCTGGCTTGTTCCACCGGCCTGGCTGATGGTGCTGCCCAAGTATGTGAATGTTTCTACACTGGTGAGAACATAACCCTCTATCCGTACTGGTGATGGTGAGGCAATATTAAAGGTCATGATATCTGTCTTACTGCAGTTGATTTTCAGTCCAGTTTTGCTGGCTGAATGCATTGAGTCGAGTTGTTTTTTCTTGTATATGCTGTTGGGTATGTGATAGGAGAGTGAGATCATCTGTGAAGTCCAGGTCTTCAAGGGATGAGAAGGGTGTCCATTTAATGCCTGTTGGCATGTCTTCTGTTGTACGCCATATTACCCAGTCAATGGCAATGTTGAAGAGGATTGCAGACATAACACACCCCTGACGTACTCCTCTTTTGACTTCAAAACTGAGCTCACTGTGATCAACACTGCATGTAAAGTTGAAATAAAAGCTCTTGATGATGTTGATTATCCAGAAAGGGATTCCTTTTTTTTCCGCAGAATGCGCCATAGGCTGGTCTTGTGAATGCTATCAAACGCCTTCTCAAAGTTTATGAAATGTATGTAGCGTTGCTGTTGCCATTCTAATCATTGTTCTATTATGTTTCATAGAGTGAAGATCTGGTCTGTGCATTCACGCCCTTTCCGAAAACCAGCTTGCTCTTTTCTGAGAACACTATCGACTGCCTCTGATATATGGTGGACTATGATCTTACACAATACTTTGCTTGGCACAGATAAAAGTGTGATACCATGCCAGTTATTACAATCACCGAGAGTTCCTTTCTTTGGTATCTTCACTACAATCCCATTGGTCCACTCATCTGGCACTTTTTCCCTTTCCCAGACTGATGTAAATAGGGGTGCCAGGATAGATGCTGCTAACTTAGGATTTACCTTGAACAATTCTGCATTCAAGTTATCCTTGCTAGGAACTTTCCCATTTTTTAAGGATTTCATGGCTTGAATGATCTCTTCCTTAGTTGGGGGTGTCTGTGGGGGCCAGGGTTAGGTCAACCTAACTCCGATGCACAAGGTGTGAAATTTTTCACAGCCCTGAGGAATGTAGCTAGTTCAACCTAAGTTTAGGTGTAGACCAACCCTGAGGTGTAATTTGAAGGAGAGGGAGGAATGAGAAGAAAGAGACTGTTTCATGTATAGAGTTATTCTGAAAAGAGGTAAAGCACGAGAATTTGCCATACTTAAAAATCTGGATGCTAATCCAAATCTCTAGGATCTGTGAAACTTGACTGGGCACTGATATTTTCAATAGATCTATAACATATCAGGAATGAGACAGAAATAGTTTGAAAGCAGTCTTTCCTCTTCCAGACCACGATTTATTATTAATAATATTTGTGTTATAAAAGCACTTAGAGACCCCAACTGAGATCAGGGTCCCACTGTGGCAGGTGCTGTAAGAATCTGTCCCTTCTGTAAAGAGCTTATAGCATAACTAGTCAAGACAAACACTGGATAGGGAAACAGAAGCATAGAGAGGTGAAGTGACTTGCCCAAGCTCACACAACAGACCAGTGGCAGAGCCAGGAATAAAACTAGGTTCTCCTGACTCCCAGTCCAGTGCCCTATTTACTAGGAGCCTGGATAGGAACGTGCAAAAGTGAAAAAATAATTTGGAAAAGAGTTGTCAAATATTTTCAAACCTCACAAATATTTTCTAATTGGAGTTTGGTTCACATTTTGGATGAAGGGTTGAATTGCTTTCCACTTTATCCAAAGTAGGCTCCTCATGGGGGGGAGGGATAGCTTGGTGGTTTGAGCATTGGCCTGCTAAACCTCAGGTTGTGAGTTCAATCCTTGAGGGGGCCATTTAGGGATCTGGGGCAAAAATTGGGGATTGGTCCTGCTTTGAGCAAGGGGGTTGGACTAGATGACCTCCTGAGGTCCCTTCCAACCCTGATATTCTATCCCTAATCAGTCTTGAATTGCCCAATAAAATAATATCACCATAGTTATACTTTTTAACCATTATTTTTGCCTGCTTGTGAGTTAAATCATATCTTTTTCATGTAAATTATTTATTTCTGAAACTCATTACTGTCTGCTTAGCCTTTGACTACACAAATAAGCATATGCCTTGACTCAACCATTCCATTTATAGTATCAATCTACCTATACAGCCAAGATTTGAAAAGCGACTAGTGATTTTGGGCTTCTCCATTATGGGATTTTGAACTTTAGACATCTTAAAAGGCCTGATTTTCAGTAAGTGCAGAATACATGACCTTTTAAAATCAGGCTCCTTTAAATAAACTCCAGTTAGGTGTCCAAGAATTGAGGTATCTAGAATCACTTATCATTTTTGAAAACATTGCACACACAAGTACAAATACACACGTACAAATTCCCCTTTTGGGATGCACATTAGGGCTGGTCAAAAATTTCCTACTGATGCTGTTTTCCAAAGAAAATTGGTTTTGACTAAATGAAAATGTTGACCAAACTGGAATGTATTTTCCATGTTGTACCACAGCAGTTCATGAAAAGTGGGCACAGTAGTGCATTGTGGGAAAGGTCTTCTGACTCAGGAGACCAGCCTACGGAGGAGAACAGAATAACAAGGCACCCAAACTACAACTGTGATGATGCACCATGGTTTCCAAATAAAAATATTTTGGTTTTCAATTTTTCACACAAAAGTTGAAATTTTCTGCAGGATTGTTTTCCCCACTGACCAGCTTTGATGCAAATACTATAGATAATTCACAACACTTTCATATCCTGAAAACTTTCCCACAGAGACTTCCTCGGTCTTTACAATTTTCATCAATGAGCTACATCCTCTTCAGTTCCAATAATTCAGATTGGAGTTAAGTGGTGAGAAATGTTCAGCATTCAGAGATGCAACAACTGCTTTATAGCCCTAACAACTGCAAAACAAAGATGCTCTATGTTGGCCTAATCTTGTGAGAATTAGGAACATATAGGGGCCAACCAAATAGTTTGAGAATTTTCCAACTCAAGCAGGAAAACTATTTTCGGGGGTAACAAATGGCACTACCGAGCACAATGCAGTTTAGTAATTAGGTTAGGAGGCTTAAGCAAATGACCTAATTACAACAATGAAAGATGAAGATGGGAATTTAGATTAATGTAAGCTTACTGTAATTCTAGACTGATACTTTAGGAGGTTATTCTGGCATTATTTTAAAAAATAATAATCCTTGCTTATTTCAGCTCAGGTTTCATTCTAGGTCTGCCCATTACTGTATTAGTTAAGATTTAGAAACTGATACATTCATGTACAGTAGAGTTGGAAGAGAGGGTGATTTACAGACTGTAGGTGCGTCCGGCTGGGGCTATCACTCTCCGGGCCAGCAGGGAACCAGACCGCCTCGCTACTTCTGTCAGGTATGTTGGGGAACTAGCCCGCCTGAGCAAAGAGTTGAATAGCAAGGCCCAGGTCCTGGGTCAGGGCGGGGCAACAAACAGTCAGTAGCTCAGGCCCTCAGGCAGGGGCTGAGCCGAGTTCAATAGCAAACCCAGGCTCCTGGCTCCATGCAGCCTGGGGGAGGGGGAGACTGCCACCCGCGAGATGGGTGGCAGGGGGGACGCAGGCCCACCCACTCCACTGTATCCCAGCCCGGGGCCCTAGCAGCGGCAGAAGACTTGCTGCTGTGTCAGTGGGGTTCCTGGCCGCAACACACTGACTTTGGCTCTGGCAGTGTTGCAGCCTGACTAGGGTCGGCTGCCCCCAGGCTACTTTCTACCTCCTCCTCCAGAGGTACCTGGGTCCGGCCGGCGTCCTCTAAGGGGTCACACACCATGGGCTCCTCGGGGTAACTGGCGCTCGGTTGGCTTGGCGACTCCTTGGGGTAACTGGTGAATGGCAAGCTTGGCAGCGTCTCTGGGCTCGGGCTAGCATCAGGCATTGGCTGGTCTGGCCAGTCCTCGGGTCGGCCACCAATCGCCGTGGTCTCCCGGCTGGGAGCTCCAACACATGCATCTGGCCTCTCCGGTGGCTGTGTTTCAAATGAGCTCTGGGGTCGGGCTTTTATACTTCCGGTCCTGCGCCTTGACCTTTGAGGGGCGGGCACAGGGTTCGCTGGCTGCTCCCACTTTGGCGTCCAGAGAGGCTTGTCCCTCTCCGGGGCGGCGGGGAACCAGATGGCCTCGCTACACAGATATTGTAATTTTTCAGATCATTTTAAAAGTAAACTTGAGCGCTGCTGAGAGGTACTGGATAGACAGATCTGGAAATTTGTCGTTCATTATTTATTCAAAGAAAACTACAACATGGCAGACAAGAAACATTGCCCAGTGGTTAGGCTGTGAGATGTAGGAGTTACACAAGATATGGGCAACTTGGCAGACATTATTTCAGGAGGCGTTTCTAGTGGGGTTCTGCACAGGTCAGTAGTAGGTCTCACACTATTCAATATTTTCATCAATGTTTTGGAAGTAAATATAAAATCATTGCTGATGAAATTTGTGGATGACATCCAAAGACTGGCAGAGTGTCATAGAGTTTAGGGCCAGAAGGGACCGCCAGATCGTCTAGTCTGACCTCCTGTATAGCACAGGCCATCAACACCAACCAGAGTCTGCACAGTAAACACAACAGCCAAAATTAGACCACAGTATTGCAGGGCATGGGAGACTAGACCATTATGTGCCACAGGTAGAGAATAGGAGGGTCTGAGGAACAACATTGGTCAAGACCCTCACAATGGCAAAAGTGATTAAGTGAGATATACCCAGATAATCCTGGTAAGTGACCTGCACTCACACACTGCAGAGGAAGGCAAAAAGTCTCCAAGCTCACTGCCAATCTGACCTGGGGGAAAATTCCTCCTGACCCCTCATAGGGTGATGAGTTAAACCCTGAACATGTGAGAAAGAACCAACCAACCAAGCACCCAAGAGACAGAATGCTCAGTACCACCTCAGAGCCTTGGGCCCAACCTGCCCAATGTCCCATCTCTACCTGTGGCCATCCCTGATGCTTCAGTGGAAGGAGATTTTAAAAAACCCTCCCAGAATACACTGGGTGGAAAAATTCCCTTCTTGACTTCTGCTGGTAGCCATCTGAAATCCAGAAGCATGAGTTTTATGAACATAAGACAAAATGGAAGTGAGGCCCAGAGCTCTTGAGTGGTTAACCATGAGGACCGGGCAGTCATACAAAGCAATTTGCATCACTTGGTAAGCTGGGCCTGTTCAAACACAGTGTATTTTAACACAGTCAAATTCAAAGTCATACATCTAGGAATAAGGAAAGCAGATCATGCCTACAGAATAGAGGATTGTATCCTGGAAAGCAGATAGTGTCACTGAAAATAAAGTAGGGTTCATAATGGACAAGATCCCACTGCAATGTGATAGTAATAAGGGCTAAAGTGATGCTTGGGAGTCTACACAGGGGAATAGTGACTAGGAGTAGTGATCTTATCTCTGTTTATGGCATTAGTGAGACTGACACTGGAATATTGTGTACAGGTCTCATGCCCACATTTAAAAAAAGATGTTAAAACATTGGAGAGGGTTCAGAAAAGAGCCACTAAGAGGATTAGAGGTCTGGAGAAAAATGCCTTCCAGTGAGAAACTTAAAAAGCTCAATCTGTTAGCTCAGTGTTTCCCAAACTTGGGACGCTGCTTGTGCAGGGAAAGCCCCTGGCGGGCCAGGACAGTTTGTTTACTTGCCACGTCCACAGGTTCGGCTGATCGCGGCTTCCACTGGCCGTGGTTCGCCACTCCAGAACAATGGAGGCTGTGGGAAGCGGCACGGGCCAAGGGACGTACCGGCTGCTGCTTCCTGCCGCCCCATTGGCTTGGAGTGGTGAACTGCGGCCACTGGGAGCCGCAATCGGCCGAACCTGCGGACGCGGCAGGTAAAGAAACAGGCCTGGCCCACCAGGGGCTTTCCCTGCACAAGCATCATCCCAAGTTTGGGAAACACTGTGTTAGCTTATCGAAAAGAAGACTGAGAGGTGATTTGATTACAATGTATAAATACCTTCCTGGGGAGAAAATACTGGGTACTACAGGGCTCTTTAGTGGCGAAAGACATAGCAAAAACTGATGGATGGATGCTGAGGACAGACAAATTCAAATTCTAAATTAGGTACAAATTTTTAACAGTGAGGGGGACTAACCACTGGAACAAACTGCCAAGGGAAGTGGTGGATTCTCTAATTTTTTTCTTGATGTCTTCAGATTAAGACTGGATCCCTTTCTGGAAGATATGCATCAGTGAAACTTAAGTTATTGGGTTCAATACAGGGGTAACTTGGTCAAATTGAATGGTCTGTGTGATACTGGAGGTCAGACTAGATGATATAATGGTCCCTTGTCTCCTTAAGCTCTGCCTATGAACCTCTACTTGTATCTTATCAGACCTCACACATTAAGCAGGAATAAAGCTGGTTAATATTTGGATGAGAAATCTCTAAGGAAAACTGAAGGTGCACCAAGAAAACTTGACTGAGTACGTATGATCCTATGAGCCCTTGTAGTTTCAACTGGCAAAGGTTTCACTGATGTGATGGCAACTCCTATCGGGCCTGACAAACTCACTACACCTTTCACATTTCTGTCATAGTATTTATCTATAAAGAATGTCATGTAAGGTATCAAGTGAGAGCTTATATCTTACTGGTCATCATAAGGATTGTGAGGTGCATGCACGTGTGTTGCTCAAGAAGTTGTAGGCATGTATTAAAAATGTATTCAAAGCATGTAACCGGGAAAGGTTGATAAACAACATTCCACAAAAAGAATGTTGATTTGCCTGTCCTCCTAGGTCTTGGATGTACAGGGGGTAGGATAAGCCAAAAACAGTGGGAATAACGTTTGCATCAAAAGTCAACAGGAAAAGCAAATTAAGAAGAGAATGAGAAAAGGGACATGGCACTAGTACTCTGGGGAACAAGCAAGCGAGAACACTTTTCAAAGGGTACTAGACTATACGAAGTGGGGGGAAAAAACATGGTTAACCATCACGGGAGGAGCAAAAAGGACAGCACTACTTGTATTAATAAATGTTGGACCCTTGCCCTGGGGCTGGTGATGCTGAGAAGTTGCTTTAGGTGAGAAGTTTACACTAGACAAAGATTTTAGCCCACTAAAGTAATCTTAGTCTCTTATCAGGGTTTTATACTTTTGTTATATTTGTAACCCTACCTGTTTTTACTATCCTTACTTAGTATCACTTGAATCTCGGTGTTTGTTAATAAACTTCTCTTTGTTTTATCATACGTGTGAATTCTTAGTTGAATCACGTAAACTGGTACGCACACTGTGTCTTTGGAGACAGCGGATTTGGAAATTACTTTGTGTCCAGTAACAGAGGCTGGGTACCACAACAGCATGCTCTTCAAAGGGGCTCAGGGACTGGGGTGCACTGTTACCTACAAGGCACAGTAAAGGCTTGCAGAGGCCTGAGAAATTTGTCTGGGATAGTTAACAGCTTCCTGTTACCCCATTTTAGCTCCAGCACATATCTCTTTTTCTAAGTAAGAGGGGTAACAAGCTCGCCCATAATTCTGGGTTCCACAGTGGCATATTTGGAACAGGGTTTCCACACAGTTTGCTGGTTGGCTGTCATTTATACTTCAAGCACTGATCAATTAGATTCTAAGAGATTCAGAAGTGAGAAGGTCAGAAATGGACAAACAAGGTAACAGTTTTGTTATTTTCTATTGACTTCTTTTGGGTGAGCAAAGTAAGACAAAAGAAAATATAAACATGAGCATCAGCAAAACATCCACAAAGTTAGAACTGGCCAATCTGGAGAAAGCAAAGAATGTGAGCAGCAGAAATGGGAAGTTGAACAGAGAGCCAAAGAGAGGGAGGCAGAAAAGCAGCTGCAAGAAGCAACACAATGGCAAACCTTCGAGCTCAAAGTGCTGACGCGTGAGGAGAGGGAATACCAACTCAAGATCCTGAAGATGCAGATACAAATCCCTCAAGCTGTAACCAATGCTTCCCAAAAGCCACTCAGTTGGACAAATTGTACCCCAGTAACAAGGAAATGGATTGTATTGAGCAATATCTGACCACCTTTGAAAGAATCTGCAATATTCAAAACATTCCTGAGAGCCAAAAAATTTATTTTTCTCTAAACTGAGAGGTGAAGCATTACAGATAGTTAAATAATATAGATGTAAATGATGCAAGGAAATAGTTTTTAAAATATCTCAGTTAAAATGGTTTCAGATTCCACCAGAAACTTATTGCCTCAGGTTTTTTTTTCATAGATTCATAGATATTTAGGTCAGAAGGGACCATTATGATCATCTAGTCTGACCTCCTGCACAACGCAGGCTACAGAATTTCACCCACCACTCCTGCAAAAAACCTCACACCTATATCTGTGCTATTGAAGTCCTCAAATCATAGTTTAAAGACTTCAAGGAGCAGAGAATCCTGTAGCAAGTGACCTGTGCCCCATGCTACAGAGGAAGGCGAAAAACCTCCAGGGCCTCTTCCAATCTGCCCTGGAGGAAAATTCCTTCCCGACCCCAAATATGGCGATCAGATAAACCCTGAGCATATGGGCAAGATTCAGCAGCCAGATACTACAGAAAATTCTTTCCTTGGTAACTCAGATCCCACCCCATCTAATATCCCACCACAGGCCATTGGGCCTATATATCATAAATATTTAATTACCAAAACCATGTTATCCCATCATACCATCTCCTCCATAAACTTATCGAGTTTAATCTTAAAGCCAGATAGATCTTTTGCCCCCACTGCTTCCCTTGGAAGGCTATTCCAAAACTTCACTCCTCTGATGGTTAGAAACCTTAGTCTAATTTCTAGTCTAAATTTCCTGGTGGCCAGTTTATATCCATTTGTTCTTGTGTCCACATTGGTACTGAGCTTAAATAATTCCTCTCTCTCTCCGGTATTTATCCCTCTGATATATTTATAGAGAACAATCATATCTCCCCTCAACCTTGTTTTAGTTAGGCTAAACAAGCCAAGCTCCTTGAGTCTCCTTTCATAAAACAAGTTTTCCATTCCTCGGATCATCCCAATAGCCCTTCTCTGTACCTGTTCCAGTTTGAATTCATCCTTCTTAAACGTAGGAGACCAGAACTGCACACAGTATTCCAGGTGAGGTCTCACCAGTGCCTTGTATAATGGTACTAAAACCTCCTTATCCCTACTGGAAATACCTCTCCTGATGCATCCCAAGACCGCATTAGCTTTTTTCATGGCCATATCACACTGGCGGCTCATAGTCATCCTATGATCAACCAATACCCCAAGGTCCTTTTCCTCCTCCGTTACTTCTAATTGATGTGTCCCTAGCTTATAACTAAAATTCTTGTTATTAATCCCTAAATGCATGACCTTACTCTTCTCACTATTAAATTTCATCCTATTACTCCAGTTTACAAGGTCATCCAGATCCTCCAGTAGGATATCCCTGTCCTTCTTTAAATTGGCAATACCTCCCAGCTTTGTATCATCCGCAAACTTTATTAGCCCACTCCCACTTTTTGTGCCGAGGTCACAAAACCTTAGAAAGGTTGATAAATTAAGTCATGGGTAATTTGTGCAGAAAATGATGGATTATTTGAAAAAGTGGATTAAGAGTAAGGGAGCAGACACCCATGGTAAGATGTGCATGGCTGTGTGGGAGAAATGTTCAGGGTCAGTAGAAGCTTCTACTGAATCAGCTGACTTGTATGTTCAGGGAGAGTAAGCCACAAAGGGAAGGGCAAAAATCTGGAGCAAAAATAGGCCCCTGGGAAAAGCGAGGGCAGGGGGGAATATAGGCACCATCCACCCCACAACTGTTCTCTCTTGGTAATCATACTCACAGACCTCTATCACTGGAGAACAGTCCAAGAAAATGGTTCTCATGTGGTTCCACCAAAAACACGAAAAACAAGATTACCCTAAACAAGGAGAATACAAGTTCATACTCCATCCAGACCAGATTAATGCAGCAATCTTAAACACAGAAGCCACAGAGGTGTCTTAGGTGACCCTGGTGAATTTTGTAAGATTTGAACCATTGGAGGTTGATAAAGAGTTTATTAAAATTACCAAGGTGAATGGCAAGATATGTCAAAGTTGGAGAGACATTGGCCCCCAGATTTCTCTGTCAGAGAAGGCATGGTTAGGGAAATGTACATGCTCCCTGGGGAAAATATAAAATGCCTGGCATTGAGGAAATTAGAAACCACTGTGCCTTTAGTGAAAGTGCAGCTGGTGTGGTAACATCTAAGAGCTCCATATAAAGGTTGGAGTAGGGGACAGCATTCCAGCAGAGGTGTTAATTGGTAATGATATATTGACTATGCCCAAAGCTGTTAATATAGTGACTCATGATAAAAAGGGAATATGGCTGTTTGATTTCAGAATGGGACTGTGAGAATAGTGATACAGCTGAGTGGCATGAGGACACCCTTAGCTCTGGCTCAGCAGAGCAAGGAAGTTTGTCTCCTTGAATGCAAGGGGAGGAACCACCTCCCATTCCCTAAGGCAACTCTTAGTGCTGGACAATGCCACAACTTTGCAGCAGAATGGAGAGCAGACACCTTCCCAGACAGCATAAGAGAAATTATCTTCAAAGGGATGGAATAAGGAAAACAGGGGAAGGTTTTTTGAAGATAAAGGAGGAATGTGTAAAGAAAGTCCTGTGGGGAAGAATAGAAGTCCTGAGAAGCCTTAAAAGCAATTGATTGTGCCAGCTAAGCATCATGGGGAATTAATGTTGTTAGTCCACCACTGTCCTTCAGCAGGTCACTTGGGGTCAGAGAGGACATATGAGAAGTTAAAAAGGAATTTTTAATGGCCAAATATTCCAAATAAGATGAAGAAATACTGCAACTCTCATGACTTATGTCAGAAATGGAAGAAGCCTATCAGGCCCTCAAAAGCTCTGCTTCACCTACTACCTGTGATCAAAAAGGTATTTTTTTTAAGGTGGCTATGGATATTGTTGGCCCTATGTCCTGGCTGACCAGAAAGGGAAATAATTTTATTTTGGTAGTAGTGGACTATGCTGCTAGATATAGAGAGGCAGTCACAGTGGCAAAAGCTCTATTCACTATTTTTAATCAAGCAGGTTTTCCTAAGGAGATCTTATCAGATCATGGATCAAATTTCATGTCCCAACTTTCAGTGAATTATGGAGGATGTGTGGGGTAGAATAGTTGAAGGTCGCCTCATACCACCCAGGGGCAAATGGTTTAACTGAAAGGTTCAATGGGGCACTCAAATCTATGCTGGGAATGTACGCAAACAAGAGGGCAAGTGACTTAGATGAAATGTTATCTGATCTATTATTTGTTTATAGGGAGGTTCCCCACAAATCCACAGGTTTTGCTCCATTTGATCTCCTGCATGGGAGAAAGGTAAGAAATCCCTGGATCTCATCATAGACCCCTGAAAGGGTGGCACTAAGGCAGAGGGGGAACTGGTGATTGAATATGTACAAGGGCTCAGAAAGGAGGTTAGTTCTGAAACAAGGTCTCATCCAGAGTTGTGAAGCTCTGAGTAGGTACCATTCATCCCTCTGAGTCAGTACTGAACTACACTCTGGTGTGCTGTTAGATGGCACATGCCTTTGGAGGGATATTCTTTAATAGTGGTGACTGTCTAGTAGTTTGCACATTATTTAGATGAAAGGCACAATGTAAATGTCACCATGCTGCTTTTCGGAACAGAGAATTGTTGGCAACTCAGTAGTTTGCTGCTTTGAATGATGAACGACACAGCATTAGATTCAGCCTGAGAGGAGACCGGGCCATCCTTATGATCCCCTACTCAAACGGGAAAACAATAAGGCACAGAGAGGAAAGTAAAGAGAAATATGTGAAGCAAAAGGAGGCTCACAAAGGAAAAGACTAGCAGATTGGGCCTAACATCCCATATTAGGGAAACAGGCCTCCTGGTTTAAAAGACCTTGAGTGGTCTCTATACAATATTTTTCTGACTGATTGTAAAATAAAGATCAAGAGAAGAGAAAATGAAATACCAGTTATGCTAAATTTATTCAGACTCCAAATACAATAGTGTAAAGGGCTTCAGTTAAAATGACAAATTCCAGGACATTTCAGAAGAATTATAGGAGTTTCCATTGCTCCTTAAATGGAGCAGCACTTTCCATAGCTTTTTAACCGATATACAGTATGTATTACATACATTATAATTACAGTCTCAGCAAGGGCATACTACTGCAAATTTGGCTAGCCAGGGAATCACTTTCTATTGTGAATTATTGCTGGCTATAAAATTACACTTTTACAATTTTACAAATTAAATTACAAATTAAAATTACAATTTCTGATTTGCAAGGTTAAAATACAAGAAATTGCTGGTACAGATTTGGTACATGTTTCCAGTTAAGATGCCGCTAAGACTCCATTTGATCTCCCTCTAGATACCTTAAAGCCACATGTATTGTCATTAAGAATTACAACATTTCAGACATTGTTGCCCTGATAAAATCTCTAAATAGTTGCCTGTATAATATGCTATGAGGAAATTTCTGTACTGATTTATAATCTATGCAACCACACTGACATCCCCAGCATTGCACAAAGTAAATCAAGGTGGAATTTTGACAATAGCCTAGAGAACAAGCTCCTCGGCAAACACTTAGGACTATTAAAAGTGATATACCAGGCTTCCCCAGGACTACATCACCCTCCATCCTGCAAAGATGGGAGAGATTGAAAGGGGGATTTAAATAGAGATATATATATGCATGTAGATGTTTTGTTATTTTAATGTGTTTCTCTTGTTAAACTGTGCTACCACAGTTAAGATTAAACAATACTTTGTTTAAGAAGGCTGTTTTGAGTCACTGTGTTCACCTACTGGTCACAGCTCCTGAAAGGAACTCTTGCAGGTGGTCAAAAGCAGGCAGGCCTGCTGAGTAATCACAGCTAGTACACAGGGTGCTATAACCTGGAAGCCAGACTGAGAGTGGGAGAATTTTGGGATTCCACCCCAGGACAGGTAAAGGCAAGAAGCCTCAGACCTCAAAGGGTGCACTCAGATAGACTGGGGAAGGGGTCAAAGGTGCAGCTATCCCTGAATTGTGACAATAGGTACTCTTTATATATGTAAATTGGGGCCCAAACATGAACCCTTCACAAATAGAAGGATCTTTCTTGTTGCCTTCTTTACGGGAGAGCTGAATTTATGTGTATGAGGAAGCCACTAAGAATATAAGTACCAATGTTACAAGTTGAAATAGTTACAATAATGATCCTCAGCTGCTGTAAATGGGTACAAATCTATTCAAGGCAATATCTAGTTACATCAAGAGCTGGTTAAAATAAGTCTGATTGGACCATTTTCCATATGAAAATGCAGTTTCATCAAAATTGAAATGATTTGCAAAATCATAGCCATTTCACCAAAATTTTGTTTCAGAGAAAAACCAGGAAAAAAATGTTCTGAAAGTCAACATATTCAGTTTTGACATTTTCGGAACAATATGTTTCAATTTTTTTGTTTTGAAACAACATTTTGTAGTGAAATGTTTTAATTTTATATATATTACATTATAATCAAAATCCAAAAAAAAACCAAAACATTTCAGTTAATCTGAAATGAAAAACTATTTTGGAATTTTCCTTCATGAAGCATTTTGAAATTGTCAGGTTTTGTTCCAAAAAGGAACAAAGCCAAATTTCAAAATCTAAAAATCTTTTGGGAAAGGGAATTTCTGTCCTCCACGCAGCATTAGTTGTGTCCATTTATACTAGCTGAAGATCTCATCCAATATCCACAACCAATGTGGCAGTCTAAGTAATCGTTTTAATCATTAGTTTAAACATAAATGTTGTTATCCCTATTTTATGGAGTGGGAATCTGAAGAAGAAAGTCTAAGGCTAAGTCTACACTACAGACCTTTCAGCGGCATAGCTGTATCGCTGCAGAGCTCTCCTGTTGGCATAATTAAACCACCCCAATGAGCGGCGGAAGCTATGTTCGTGGGAGAGCGTTTCCTGCCGATATAGCACTGTGCATACCGCCGCTTCTCTCTGTGAAACTTATGTCAGTCAAGGGTGGGTTTTTTTCACACCGCTGGCTGACAAAAGTTTAACCTACAAAATTGCTAGTGTAGACATAGCCTCAGTGATTTGTCCAAGACAAGAGGTGGAGACAGGGTTAGAGTCACGATTAGATACAGTAGTCACACTACGACAATATTAATGAGGGGAGATTTAAATAAAGAAGGAGTAACCTTTTACTTGTCTCAATGGAACACAGAGTAAGATTCTTCTTGGTAAAAAAAGTGCATTTAAAACTTCCCTACAGTTAATTGCTGCAAAATGAGCAATGGTCGCCCTTCCTCAAACTATTCTAATCTCATTTAGGAATTCACTCTCGGGGAGTTCCTGGCTCTTACTACTATGCTCACCCCATTAGAGCACACCCCTCACTCAGTAACTGAGTGGAAAAAAAGACTACTGAACAGAAAGGCCTGATTGTAGCAAATAGTTACAGCATGGTAGGGGCTAACCTGATCAAAAAATGAAAACCAATTTTAGTGAAAAAAAATTAAAAGCTGTGTCCATTCTTAAGTGTTTGATATGCAACTGTTATTTAAAAAGAAAAACAAAAAAAAGTTTCTCTTTTTTCAACATTTTCATCAAAATTATTTCAATAATATTTTCAATGACAAATCTGAAACAAAATCGAAAAATAAATTTGCAAAAAAATTGCCCCCTTCACTCCCCCAAGAAAATGAGTCTCTTTCAAACAGTTTTCATAGAAAACAACTTCAATCTTTGGAAATGCTTCATGAAATAATTTTCCTATTCTTCAGTCAACTCTAGTACACAGTGGCACAGTCTGCTCTCATTTACACTGGTTACCCTATTTTGTAACTCCTTTGGAGCAGTATCTAAGGCCTGTTCCCTAACAATTTTTGTATCAGTATAACAATTTCCATTAGGGGAGTGATTTTTGTATGCAAAGAGTTATACCAGTAAAACCCCAAATGTGGATGTAGCTACAGCAATATTAAGGTGCCTTATAGCATCATAGTTTATTCTCTCTCTTGTATAGAAACAAGATATATTGGTATATTGATGGGCAACCAATGGCAAAATGAGGACAGACACATACATGGAATTAAGCGGCAGGCTGCAACTTTGATTGAATTTTAACACAGGAAAAGGGCGCTACCTGCCCATCACCCATGCTGTCCTATCCCAGGCATTTAATTGGTTGCTCTGTGGTTACAGAGCTTCTAACCATATAACCCATAACTAGTGCCAGGGTTACTGGGATCCTTTCCATATAACCCATAATTCGGGATAGGCTCAACTCAGTCTCTCCCCAGGACTCAGCTCTTTCTGAGTGCTAGCACCCTCCCCGCAGCAAGGGCATCAGAGAGGGTGCAGCAGGGTGGGGACTTCAACCTCCTAGGGCCGCAAGGTTTGTCCTTGGCCTCCGAAGGCCACAAGAACACGTGAGCCCAAGGCCAAGAAACAAAATCCCAGGCCTTTGACATCTGGGAACTGTTCATTCATTCTCTCTGCGATGAATAAACAATTCCATCCCAGTACCTCAGTTAGGTACTAAGCGTATTCCTACTCAACTCACTGTGGCTTGAAAGTGTTGTGAGGAAGACAAAAAAAAAACCCTGGATCTCTGCCATGGAGAAAAAATTCCTTCCTGGCCCCCTAAACAGGTGATTGGCTAGTCCTGCAGCATCCATGAGACCAGGTTCCCATTCCTAGCTTGGGTGGATAGGGTGGGCTGCTGGAACAGAACCGAAAGAGGGTCCACATGGCCCCAGCACTGCACTAAAACCTGTGAGCTGAGGAATGTTCAACAGTCAGCACCCCTCCTCCACCAGAGATTCCCAGGGGGAGGAGTTACCTACTGTAAGTGTCACTGGGACTGTCCCCCTTCCACTGCTGGTCCCATCAAGTTCCCCCACTCTTTGATGCTGATGGGTGCCATTTATATTGATATAACTGCATCCATGCTAGGAAGGTTGCTCTGTTATAGTTACAGCGGGTCTACTCTGAAAACTTACATCAGTAGAGCTATGTCTCTCAGAGCTGCGAAAAATCCACATCCCTAAGAGATGCAGCTATGCAGATCTAACCTCTGGGGTAGATAGGAAGAATACTTCCTTTGATCTAACTACCGCCTCTCAGGAAGGCGGATTAACTACAGCGATGGGAGAACCCCTGCTGCCACTGTAGTGAGTGTCCACATCAGGGAAAGTCAATTATTTTTTTGACAAAGTCCAAATTTCTTGGTCCAGGTATAGTCAATGTCCAGACTCCAGAGAAAATAATAAAAAAAATAACAACAACAATGATGATCATAAGTAAATAAAAAGATCTTGGGGTCCATACGAAAGCGTCTGGTGGTCCAGATGTGACCCGCGGTGTGCCGATTGACTACCCCGGGCTGCACGGAAGCCCTACCGCTTGTGATGCTGCAGCATTTTAAGCAGAGGCATACCCTAAGAATTGTACTGAGACCAACGCAAAGCTGAACGTGTTGGGGTTAAAGTAACCTTCTAAGTAACACACGTATACGTACCCCTTAGAGAGGTCTGTTACTTATGAGCTCTCTCTACCACAGTGCCTAGATAAAATGGCAGGAGACAAAAGTCAAGTGAGACACTTCAAATAAGTTTTCTTGCATTTACAGATTTTTCTCCAGCTCTTAACACTGTTTTAAAATAGTCTTTTGTATTTAATCTTGCATGAAAGTCACATTGTTGATTCACTGAAGGTTTCATAGGGATAAATGTAAGCATTATAGTCAAATCAGCTCTTAGAACACATATATTTAGTGTGAGGTTAGAACAACTACTTTACTCAGATATTATCACCGTAAAATCAAGAGGCAATTGCCAACTTAGAAGATGAAGGAATGGACTTCATGTAGGAGGCCACAGGCCAGCAAAGCATAAGGAGAAAATGAGCCAATTCTGAAAGCAGGGTTGTCAGCCTCCTAGGGGATGGTGCATATTTCAATACTCTTGTAACTACTCCAGCTGGCTGACAAACTGATTGGCTCCAGGGGTGGGAGCTGCTTGCCCAATTATTGAGCCCAAAGTAAATGTCCCATCAACCAAGTGTGTGGAAAAGGAAGGGCAATAAAAAAGAGTTTTGTGTGCTGAATTTCATAAATGAAATAGAAAGATACTGTATATAAATCTAATAAGGGGGTGGGGAAGAAAGACAGAAACTCCTAGTAATGCTTGGAAAATTTAATAGCTATGAACTTAGAAAGTAATTTTTTTAAAAACAAACATGTGGTGAAAGGGAGGCGGATTGGTGGCCCTGGAGGAATAATGGGAAAAACTTTCACTTCTCGGTTGCCAGCTTGAATCCAGCCCAGGATAGTAAATGGATGTTATTAATTCTATTTGTTAATTGTCTGGTGGTCTATGCTAGATGAGTTTGGTGTTTGCAGTCCAATACTCAGCAGACCTCTGTTCGTATTGTAAAAAAACAGAACAACTGGTAGTTTTTGATGGCAGTCTCAACAGAGATACCAGGAATTTAGGATATACTCCAAAGCCCAACGTAGCTGATGAGTCCTTTTCCACCCACTCCAAAGGAACTTGGATCAGGGCCTAAATGGGCATGGAGATGGAAATACCTTCTTACTTCAAAATTATCCATCTAGGTTAGGGGGAAAATGTATTGCTGGGACAGTGTAGAAAAGTTTACACTGCTGCTGACTAACATATACCTGCTCTTTGGATAAATAAAAGACTTCAGTGACCAATGCTGTCATTCACTAAGGGCTGTCTTGTGACCTCTTGCACACTGTCTCATTGCCCCATGCACTGTACAAACAACACTAGGACAATATACTTCTGAGGTATAATTCCTCCACCACTTCTTCCTTGCTCCGGGGGAAGAGATGGAGTAATAAATTACTGCTGATATGTGGCAGCAATAAAATTATTCCCTTCTCCCACACTAGCTCAGCTACTCTAGCCAGTGGTTAGGAAGGGTAAAGCCAAAACCCACTTTTTCTGTACCCACCAGCTCTAGGGGGGAAAGGGAGCAGTAGAGCTGATCAGGAAACAATTCCCCTGTCCTGGGAAAAAAATAGATTTCAAAATAATTTTTCCATCCTGAATTTGGGATGAAAAGTCAAAATCTCAAATTGTGGTGAACTGAAAATCCAATAAAAAGTTCATAGGCCAGGCAGTATTTCCAATTTCAGTACTTCTGACAATGGCAGCTTCAAATTCTGCTGAGAGCTCAATAGCAGTGATTCACTGACTCCGTGGAACCTACCTACTGCCCTTCTCAGCTATTGGGACTGTGCTGACTGCCTGCAGGTTTCAAATTCTATCCACACATATTTTCCCCTTGCAGTTTCAAGTGAAGATAGTCATGTTTTTCACTTCCTGTTCTCTTATACTACAGGCTGCTGTTAACACTGCTTGTGCTTCCATCCCATAGATGGCCATGTTTTGGTGGCACACAATACCAATATACAGAGTAAAATCCTACCCTTATTGTTGGTAACTATACTGCTGGAGGCACCGTGCGATGGCAAGGAGCAGTGGGAAGGCAGGGTGGGGAGAAGTTCAGTGGGACTCACCTTGCTGCTATTCCCCCAAAGGAGCAGCATGACTCACAGTACAGCACAAATGTTGGAGAGGTTGGGTTTCGATCCTGGCCCAAGCCATGCATACCATTCCTCCATGGGGCTGTGAATGTACGCCAAGTGCCCATTCCAACACTGCACAAAGGAACCTCATCATTAATGTCTAAGAGCAGAATTTGGAGCAGAAAGCTTAGAGATGGCATAGATATATTTGCAGAAATTAAAAAATTATTGAAAATGCATATTATGTAAACACCTGAGCAAAACAGGGCTTCTTGAACATCTGCAATGACAAAAGCCAATATACAAAAATTCATTCAACGAGTAACACGACTGTCCTTGTAGCGTTAAAGAGAACAATAACATTTGTTTGCAGGCCAGCCATAGAAAGGAATGTTAAGGGGCTTCCAATCAAACTTCAGGCAGTGGATAGAATCAGACAAGATCATTAAAAGGCTGTAAGTTTACAAATTCAAATTGCTGGCTTGAACAGCTTTGCCGTCCAAAGTATTTTGATGGAAGGATGTGCAATGTTTATAGTTTTACATTGTCTTTATTGCCTTCAGCCACTCTCTCTTTCAACACATTAATCTTCAGCTCTTCATTGCTCTTCATTCTTCTTTGCTGTGGGAGCACAAAGCAAACTATTCTGCTGTTCTCATCTGGAATTTGTTTTCCATTATAATTTCAAGAGGTGCGCTGAACTGCCTACTTCACATCTCACGGTTAATATATAATATAAGTTGCCAAGCTATTTGTTGATTAAATGAAAATCAGACTTGATAACATATGAAATCTTCCTAGTGGATGTGTTTCACTTATGGAGATGAGCACAAAACTCATTCAGGGCCCAAACTGTGAACACAGGTGCCTATAGTTAGATACCTTAGGTAGCTGAAGCAGATATGTAGGTAAAAATATGAATATTTGGGGCCAGATTCTCAGCAGGTGTTAATCAGCACAGCTCCATTGACATCAATATGTTGTCATGTTGTGTTGATTTATACAGGCCGAGAATCTGTCTCCTAGATTTTCTGAAGTGCTAGGCAACCCCATGTTACACTGATGTCAAGGTTCACTGAAGTTTCTCAGCATGTCTGAACAGCAGGACACTTATTTAGGTGCCTGCCACATAGTTAGACAACCAAGTTTGAAAACTGAACTCTTATGCCCAGATCTGCAAAGATATTTAGACACTAACTTCCATTGAAGTTAATGGGAGATAGGCATCTAAATACTTTTGCGGCTCTGAGTCTTAATGGATAGAGTGTCAAACATGGGAGTATGGGTGTGGGTGGAGAAGATATGTTATCTATCTTACTCACAGGCTGGATGTATCTTGGGTATCAACAGTATGGGGAGCACTATCTCGCAGTGAGTGAGAGGCGAAAACTCAGCAATTAATACACTTTTCGGACAACACTAATGCACCATTTCTGAATGTACCAGTTTCCGGAAGTAGACATTTATAAGATGATGGACTAATAGGAAGCTGGCCCCCCAAATTCAGAGTCATCTCAGGGAATGGAGATGGAGGTAGGTGGGATTTGGCACAGTATGCTCACCTGTGTTGCCCTTTCTTTCCTAAAGTTTCTTTTTAAAATGCACATGTATGTTTTATGTAATAGCGTGGGGTGCATATCTTGTTTTGTCTGAAACTGCTTCCTTTTTAAAACTTGCACCCTACCAAAAAGTAATGGGCAGACATTAATTTCAAGCACTCATGTGCCGGGGATAATCTTTTGTTTATTGTTTTAAATTCTTTTTATTGTATTTGGCAATTTTACACAATCCAGGCACTGAGAAAAGAAACCCCACATTTCCAAAACAAACAGAAATTATAGTTGCATGGTAACTAACCCACATACTAAGCACTAGAAATATAAGATCCAGAGAGCTCAAAGTATCAGAGTGATTCAAAATGATCTCTTCATATGATGATAACTCTGCAGGGGGAAATATAACTACTAGACCACACTAAGCCATTTTAGCAAAGTTGGGGCCAAATTCTCTTCTGGTATCGAAGTCAGTGAAGTTATGCCAGCAGAGAATTTGCCCCCTGGTCTTCCTAAATCAGTAAGTTATACTTTATCCCGGTGCTAAATGCTGAAGATCCAGAGTGTCGTGGTGGGAGGGGGCAGTACAGAGGAGCCAGCTGGGCCCCTCTGGATTTTCTGTCCTCCTCAAACCAGGGGAAGAAATCAGTAGAAGATAATAGAGCTTGAGTCTCATTAACTTCTTTTAGGATTGCCATCCCACTTTACGGTGGGAGTTGCAAGCGTAGCTGCTGGTAGAGGTGTCCCTGGCAACATGGTAATCTACTGGAGCCCCATTGTTAAAGAAGTGCAGGGAAGTCCTGGGTCTAATATAAAGGCCTGGCCTGGGACCCTTGTATCGATGACCACACTAACCTATGGATCCCAGAGATCTGTACAGTTTACTTTCCCCTTTGAACAAGGGGAGAAACAGGGATCAAAATGTAACTCTTAGTCACAATTCACTCCCTGATCTACTCTTGGGCAGAACAACTATGTAATGTCCTTGTTCAGAGCGTATTGCTACTCCACAGTCAAACCCTCAGACATCAGTAATTTCCTCAGTCAGCGTCAGAGCTTGGATTCAGATGCTCCAAGTGTAATTCACTGGATGATAGCGTTTCTCTGCTCTATCACTTCAATGTGTCACAAAAACCTAGTGTTTGATCTAATGTCTAGTTATGAAACCAAGTAAAGCACCTGGAATGATGCAGGGCCTGAATTAAGCTGTGTATCTAACTCAGTATGGGCTGCCTACTCTTTACATGTAACCATTTTAAGATTCCACATTGCTATCTCCAGACACTATCAAACGTGAGGTCCTCATCATACTTGTCATAAATCTTTCAGAGCTGGGATTGAAGACAGGAATGGCATGTATAACATTAGCCAAGAGGGCTCCTCCCTGCTTCCTAGAAGTATCTCATATCTGGGGTTCAGTGAGCTATAAGGTCATGATAGTGGACAGCTACATCTGAATGGATGGGGTCATTTTTTGCCTTAGCTGCAATTATTTTCAGTCAGTCTGTCCTAGGCTTACGGGACAGCACAAAAGAAGGTACAAAGTCTGGAGTGAGCCAAGTAGGTGAAGACAGTGTAATACAGAAAGTCTGAATGGACTGTAACAAGCAGAAGGGACTGTAGGGGAAGGATGGGAAGGGATATGCGGCAAGAGTTATGGAGACTGTTGAAAGTGAGGAGTAGAAAACTGAATGGGATATGGAAGAAAATGGGGAGCCAGTGAAGGTGGAGAGAGGAGAGATTATCTCTGCAGCTGTATTTTGAATTCTGTGCAGAGAAGGGGGAAGAGAGAAATCCAGGAAAGGGGAGGCTACAGTAGTCTGCATTGGAAATTATCACAGCAAGGATGTTCATCTTGGCAGGGGGGATGATGAGGAAAGGACTAATTTTGTAAATATTGTAGAGAAAGCAGCAGCAGGGTTTGGCAAGGCCCTGGAAGAGAGGAATCAAAGGTGACAACAAGGTTGTGAGCCTGAGAGGACAAAGAAATTGACTCAGTCTCCAAAAATTCCAAATCTTGATTATCCAGCTGTCAGTCCTGCCCCTTTAATTAATTAATTGATTAATGACAATAAAGCACTTAATCTTTGCATTTACACATCAGGCCTCCCACTAATAAGCAATGTCTGAAGGCTCTCATCATAAGGTTCCGTCCTAGACAAATTCATGTTGGCTCCCAAACGTATTACTTTGTAAATCGGAAATGACAATGTTGGCTCTGTGCCCTGGTATTGTAGCAGCATTACCATATGTCAGTATCATGCTAAACATAGTAAGTAGGTGACACAACACTATAATTACTGAGGACATCTGTCAGGAGCATAGGCTATCTCTGGGATTAGTATTTATAATGCTACAAAGACCTATAGGAGAGAGAGAGAGGAAGGAAACTCCCTTTACGTTGGCTGGGATTTTCAGACTCTGGGCCAGATTTCACCTTCTGTAAATTGACACAGCTTGATAGAAGTCCATGAGGCTATGCCAATTCAAACCAGCTGAGGATCTGGCTCAATGTCTAGAAGTAAAGCCATGATTAAGAACCACACAACCACTGTCGGCAGAGGAGTCTGTCTCACCTGAGAATAGAGCTGGGTCAGGATAAATTGATTTTTCAGTTTGGTGGCTGAAGTACTCCTCGGTGTTAATACAAAACAAATTCATTTCAAACGTTTTATTTCACTGTTTTTTTTAAACCCGATTTTGAGTTAAATCAAGCTAAAATTCTAAATGAAACATTGTTTCAAAACCAAAAGTCAAAATGTTTAGACTTTTAAACTTCTTTCCCCAAATATTTTGATTGAAATGTATTTATCAAATTCAACCCCAAATTTGTGAACAGTTTCAGTTGACGCGAAACAGCATTGTCACCCAGATCTACCTGCGAATAACCTACAGGCATAGCTCAAGAAGGGGCAGTGCAAGTTGCTTCCCATGCTATCCAATAAATATGCCTCCCCCTGTGTACTTGATAGACCTACATCTAGGGAAAGCAAGGTTAATCCCACTCAATAAACATTTTTCTCAGGAATGTCACATTAAAAAAAAAGCTTTTCACACATGTACACAGCAAATAATGGAACATAATATCTTCACACTTAACTTGGGTTTCCATTTGGGGAGGGTGGGAGATTAGGTCATACATAACTATAGATTTTCCTACCCTGTTCTGAAAGAAAAGATTCCTTTGAATGCTAAACCTCTAGCTTTTTATTTAATCAAAAATCACAGTGAAATGCCATGGAATTAACATCAGATAGGTTCTTTTCTAAACAATGTGGGAATCCTTCGGAATGCGTCCATATTAAGAATTTCAGGGAAGCAGAGTGGCACATAAAATTGCCATCGGTCCAAGGTTAGCAAATTAGGTTAGCACCACTAGGGATGAGAAAATGGTTTCTGAGGAAATAAGACCTGATCCAAACCTTCAACTGGAAGTGAACCAACAGAAACATTTATTTATTACAAAGACCATTTCCTTTGTATGGTTCTGTCCCCCCGTCTATTCGAGCTGAGCCAGGAGGAATGGGAAGTATGAAAATTAGGGATGGGCAAACTGGATCTTAAAGTTGCTGACTAGCACAAATACCAAGTGCTATTCAATCAGCTGGATATTGCCTGCATCTCATTTGAGTGATAGAGATTGAAGCTGATGAATATTCATTTGCTGCATCATGCTGCTGTCAGCAGCAGATTCTGCTGTGTCTGGCTTGTGTTGCTAGAATCTCCCCATGCCTCTGACCATATGGGGGAGCACGAATGATTGTCCTCAGCCTAGTTTTCACAATGAATAAGTCATTGATTTTAATTTTTGTTTCAAACACCAAAAGGGTCTGATCCACTTAAACCCAGGGCCTGATCTTGCAAACATTGGGTAGCTTTACTTGCATGACTAGCCCCACTCCTGAGTAGTTGACTTCAGTGGGACTACTCATGTGTGCAACCCTACTCCCATGAGTAAGAATTTGCAGGATCAGACCCCAAAGGGAACTACTATGGGATGCATCCTCTGTCCTGGTCGGGATTTCACCTTGAGAGCACCAAGAAAGCACTTGGATACAGAAAGCTACCTTATGTAATTCTAGAAATAACCAATATTTTTGAAAAAAGAAAAGGAGTACTTGTGGCACCTTAGAGACTAACCAATTTATTTGAGCATGAGCTTTCGTGACACGAAATAAATTGCTTAGTCTCTAAGGTGCCACAAGTACTCCTTTTCTTTTTGCGAATACAGACTAACACGGCTGTTACTCTGAAACCTGTCAATATTTTTGAAAACATGTAAATGCAGAATGAAGAAATCACTGCTTGGCTGATTGCATGTCCATAGAGAATTTTGATGGTCAAGTTGTAAATATCCTGTGAATATAAAGAACCTATCACAGAAATGGTGATGGAACTTTAACGTGAATAACAGTGACACTGGGGGAGTGTTTTAGTAGACAGAGCTCATAAGAAAATCAGGCTTAGCGAGAACTAAGGCCTAGATTTAGGTGCCTAAACCTCAAACTTAGTTATTATTTAAGTTACAAGGGAGGTCCTCCTCCTCCTTCCCCCATTACCGCTTATACTTTCTTGCAAAAAACACCCTGAGCATCTAACTCCAAAGAGGGTTCATAGCTGTGAATCAGTACCAGAATAGAAATCTCCTGTGCAGAAGAGCTTTTGGCTAGTGTACTGGCTTTTGTGAATTGCAATCTAAGGTGCCTATGTCTTCCTTGTCATCGTACAGGGAGCCTCAGTGACTAACTTAGGCTTTATGGATCGCAGTGTTGTTCCTGTGATTTACTAGGCAGCTAAAAGTTAGACATTGTGATGCTCAGCATCACAATACAAAAGTACATTCGTGAATCTACGACTGTGTGCCTCCTGGGCCAATCTTGTCTAGCTTACTAACAAGTTCACTACAAAAATGAGGAGCCCCAATTTCCCATGCTTAACTATATTTGAGTGCTCTGTGGACTGTTGGCGTAGTGTAAGTGTAATAGGTCTCTGGATATAAATTACTGGACCCATATGACTTGTCTCTGTTTGCAACATTAGAGCCTTTAAATCAGAGGTGGGCAAACTATAGCCCGCGGGCCATATCTGGCCCAAGGGACTGTCCTGCCTGGCCCCTGAGCTCCTGGCCCGGGAGGCTAGACCTTGGTCTCTCCCTTGCTGTCCTCTCTCCTCCGCAGTCATGCCGCCACGCAGGCAGTGCTCTGGGCGGTGGAACTACACGCTCCTGCAGGGCAGCATGGCAGTGTGTGTGGCTCTGGCTGGGCAGCGGGGCTGCCAGACATGCTGCTCTGAGCAGCATGGTAAGGGGGCCGGGGCTGGGGGGTTGGATAAGGGGCAGGGGATCCCAGGGGGCAGTCAGGGGACAGGGAACAGGGGGGTTGGATAAGCATGGGAGTCCAGGGAGGCCTGTCAGGGGGCATGGGTGTAGGTAGGGGTTGGGATAGTCAGGGAGCAGGGGGCTGGGGCATTGGATAGGGGGTGGGAGTCCCGGGGGGCCTGTCAGCGGGCGGGGGGTCCCGGGAGGAAGCGGTCAGGGGACAAGGAGCAGGGGGGGTTAGATGGGTCGGGGGTTCTGAGCAGGGCAGTCAGGGGGCGGGAAGTGGGAAGGGTCAGATAGGGGGCAGGGGCCAGGCTGTTTGGGGAGGCAAAGCCTTCCCTACCCGATCCTCCATACAGTTTTGCAACCCCGATGTGGCCCTCAGGCCAAAAAGTTTGCACACCTCTGCTTTAAACGCATACACTTGGTGTGCAGCATATTTAATTTTTTAACTAGCTAATGCCTGTTCTTTAAGGAGAGTCTCATCATATGCAAACCAGTTATATAAACTGGAGCTTGTCACATCTGCTCACCTAGTCAGAGCATTCACGTAATCTGCAATTCTTCATATCTCCCTACTATTTTATTAATGGAACAGTGCTGTTCCTGTCAAACATTCTTTCCAAAATATTTCCTTGCAGGGTTAGGATCTGAATAACCCAGTGTTGAGTTATGACTCTTGAGCAGG
The DNA here is from genome assembly GCF_965152235.1 of Eretmochelys imbricata. Taxonomy (NCBI): domain Eukaryota; kingdom Metazoa; phylum Chordata; order Testudines; family Cheloniidae; genus Eretmochelys; species Eretmochelys imbricata. Next base: position 25,519,792 of record NC_135574.1, read on the forward strand.
TCTATTTTCCTGTCTGTTTTTCGATAAGATAAATACTGTAGCTACTATAAATTCTGGAAAAAGAAAAGGAGTACTTGTGGCACCTTAGAGACTAACCAATTTATTTGAGCATGAGCTTTCGTGAGCTACAGCTGATGAAGTGAGCTGTAGCTCACGAAAGCTCATGCTCAAATAAATTGGTTAGTCTCTAAGGTGCCACAAGTACTCCTTTTCTTTTTGCGAATACAGACTAACACGGCTGTTACTCTGAAACCTATAAATTCTGTAATTATCCCATTGCACTTGATTTTGAGACTTGGCATATGGGGGTTCCAACAGGAGATGAAGGGGAAGGAGTTGTCTTTTAGGCAAAGCTGCTTCATGGGCACTCTGAAAGCCCCAGGACAGAGGCCTCTGCTTCCCCATTCCTACAGGGGGAAAGGCATATGAACAATAGAGCTGAACATATTATTTTTGCCAAAACATTTAATCACACTGCAACTCTTTCAACTGATCCTAATAGCATAATATTGTTTCCTTTACCCCTTTTGACCCAAGCAATTGGCCAATATTTGGTATCACTGAAGGCGGTTGAGAAACTGATGATAGAGTCAGGTATTTCTTTGATGCAATACTGTTTATTTACAAAGAAGGCACCAAGTCCTGTTTCCCTGAACGGAGTAAGAATCCAAACAGCAGGAGACAGTTTCTTTGTACATAGTTCTGGGACTCTTTCCAGCCAGCACTCTACCCAGAAGCTCTCTTGCTCAGCTCTTTTCTCAGGGCAAACGCTTCCCTGGGTCTTCCTTGATTCTTTCACTGTGTGCTTCAGTAGTGTTTGTATGCCTTCTGTTTCACAGACACACAGCTCCATCAAACATTACAAAGCCCCGTGTATTTGCAGGCAGATCCCAGATTTCATGGCTCAACTCATACTCCAGTCTTGCATGTGGCTTGTGATTTGGGTGGTGGCTCTTATTTTGTGAGCTAACTATTTTATAAAGGAGCTTAATTGTCTTTTTACATTTATCTGGAAGGAAGAGCAGCTGGTATGCACAGTGATTTTAATGAGGTTTAACCCAATTCCCAACAATATTAAGGAAATGTTCATAAAAACATGTCTTAATGGTATTTATAGATGTATTTTTAAAAAAAATCAAGGGCCCAATCCCCCTGTTGTTTACACTTGTGTAAATCAGGACTAACTCCACTGAAATCAACAGAGCTACATTGATGTAAAACTGGTGTAAGTGAATACAGAATCTGGCCCAACTGATTCCTTTATTTGTGATGAGATTAATTTTACTATTTGTGACTAGGCCTTTCAAACAAACCGTCCCAGTCACTCGTCGATTCAGGTCCTTATATCTCTCTCATCATGGCAGAATTAGGGCATCTTCCAGTAGTTCATTAAGGGGGGAAACTAACATCCATCATATCTTTGTTCTCTAATCCTTTCCCCAGGGAGAGAAGTGTATGCAGGAGAATGTTTTGTTTTGGAATTAAAAAATAAATATGTATGTACACACCCACACACATACACGTGCACAAGTTGCTGTGTGTTTTTGTTAGGGAAGGCAATATCAGAGCAACGTCCCTGGCACTTGGAGTGGAAGGTGGTGAGGCTTGTGATACTCTTTCATTTCTGTTGGCGTTCGTTCCATAGTCCAGTGCCTGCCCCCCAAGAAGTCCTGTCTTCTGCACAGCTGAGCTTTACTGATGGAGTTTGAGTATCTTTAAAGATCACAGCTACTTTTGTGAAATTCTTAATGCCATTCTCCAATTTTTGCTTTTCTTCTTGTGATGCTATTAGACAGGTGTTGCCTTTACTTCTCTTTCAGACCACATGAAGTCATTTTTAACTTTCCATTTCCTGCCTGTAAGTTTAATTGAAACCGCTTGATGTAACATCAGTGCAAATTTCAGAATTTAATATTATGCTGAGTCGTTATGGGGTTAGTTCAAAGCAGCCACTGTACAATACTATTATTTGCTACCTCATAAATAGGGACGATGTGCTCAGGAGGCACCACTCTGTTTTTTACAGATGTTGTAAACTAGCCTTTCAAAGGTATTAGGCAGTGAGAAGAAATGAAAGCAATTTTACATGGCAGGGGAGGAAACAACACAGAAAACAGGATATGTGAGAAAACTTAGCATAAAGTAAAAGGAAATACATTGAAAAATTGGTCCTTAAAAAACAGAACATGCTAAATGTGAAACACAGAGCAACTATGGTAAAACTCATACGAAAGCAAAGTATAATTACAAGGTATAGAATTTTCACAATAGAAATGTTTTGACTGGTTAAAATGTCTGCCTCACTTATTACTATGATTAATATTTCAAAGTGCCATAGAACAGTGCTATTATTCAGCACACACTGAAGACCACAACCATTAGAACAGTACCTTCAATACTGACTGGGGGCAGAACATAAACTGCTGGAAAATTGGGCCCAGGGTCTGATTTTAAAGAACACTTGTGTAGCTATAAAATTTCTTAATTTTTATAGCAACACATTGAGTTTAAGCTAGATCTTTAATTATTGCAACATTTTCCTTAAAAGCCTGTATTGCGATTCTGCAATTAACATCTGCTTTGAATACAGGACTTTCTTTCTATTTTCTTTTACAATTAGATACATGCAAGCAATATGAGTGAGCTGGGCTCTGCAAATAATTTTTAATGTTTACTGCCCTACATTCCAGCCTCATCTGCAGCGTCCCACAAATTGCTATAATAACCACCTCAAGCATGGGCTTAGGAAAAAAACCAGCTTTTGAAATACAAAATAGAGATGTCCAAACATCTCTCTTTAATATCTCTCTCCCAAATCTTTATTTTTTCACAAAGAAATACAAAGTCTACATGAAACACCACACATTACTCAGCAGCTTTATCCTAATTATCATGCTTGGAGAAACCTCAGAGTTTCTTTCCAGCCAGCTCTACCTGAAAGCTTAAAGACACACACTTTTGGTTGTATTTTGTTTCTCTTAGGAAGCTGATCATTATCCAGAGACAGTATTGTACACTTATACAGTCTTTTTTCCTGGAGGATCTCAAAGCACTTTACAACCTTAGACTCTGACCTTGCCATTAGCTCTTCATGGGAGGTTGGAGTATCTTGCACCTGCCTTGGAGCCCCATTGACTTCAAGGGACTCTCATCCCTTGGGCAAATCTGATTGTGAGATCAGGAGTATGAAACTGATACTCAAACAATACCAAGAAACAATCACTTCTCCCACCACTAAAACTCTGCCACCTCTGGAGTGGAAAGACAACTATTTAAAAATGCACAAGAACACTACATAAACATTTAGGTCCGAATATTAAGAAAAACATATCTTACCCAATGAAAATTGGAGGTTGAGTTGAGGTAAGCAGAATATCATTATCAAAATGAGAACTTGGCAATGCAGGTCACTGGGGTGTCTAGGAGGAAGAGTGGGAAAGAACTTAGTTAGTGTAACACCAAACTTTATTAACATCACATTCAGTGACTTCACCATATATATATCTGAGGACTTGCTGCTTATAAAAGTGAAAGGAACTTGTCATTGCAAATTCTCAGCAGACTCACAGGTACATACCGCACATATGTTTTGGGAAGTCCCAGTAATATAAATATTTTGATTTAGACCTTGTGAACAGGATTGTGAAATAGAATATTCCCATTGATCCTAAGACCTAAGTGGTCCATAGCCTTGCAGGGCGATGCCTAAGATAAATACAAGGGGCTCAGCTAGTGTAGACTGACCAACTTCAATGGAGCTGCATCCACTTATGCCATCTGAGCATCTAGCCCAAGATGAGGATTGAAGACACTCAACATTTGTTCTAGTCAAACAAAGAAAATTCCTCTCCAATGGAAATCTAGTGTATCGTCTCTAGATATAATTAGATAATGGATATCAAAACCACAATTATTTAGATAAAACCTTATATTCATCTAAAGAAAATGAAACCTAAGTAACACAAGTGTGGTAGAATTTAGTTGATGATCATGGACTAAAACCACCATAAGTTTCCAGTCATTGATGTGTAATTTCTCCAGCTCTTTTTTCAAAGTCTGAATACTAAAAGTTAGCCCTGCATAAAATATTCCACATCTGGATGTGTTAATATTTTTTGTGAGAGGCATTGAAACATCCATTTGGTCGGTCATGACACCTTCCATCCTCAATCTCATTGGGTCGTATGGAACAGCCTCTTTTCTCTGTTTAACAGGTTATTTTAAATGTATCATAAACATTACAAAAGACTAAACTGAAAAAATCATATGGATGAAAACTGTTTAAAACTAGTTTTAAGGAGAATTGAGAGTTTTTACTATGTATACTTGGTTACCTGACTCTAATAAAAAAAATCAGATTACTAATCTAAATTGTGAAGACTTTCAGATTGTAACTTTTTCCATGAAAAACATATCCTTCATAACATTATTAAGCATATTGGGATGATTTTTTCTCTGGGGTCCGGGAAAAATTGGAATGATTGTCTTTGACTTTGTAATGGAAAATATTGTGGTTCAGAATGAAGGACGGGTGGGAAGGAAACAGATAAAAATAATTCTTCTCTACACTTCTAAATGCCCTGAAGAGGGTTTTTTCCCCCCTTCTATTGTTATTAATCATGTTTTTTATGGTAGTGCCTAAGGACCAGTCTTGAATGGGCACTGTACAAACAGAGTAGCAGACAGTCCCTGCCCTGAAGAGTTTAGAATCTAAATGGACAAGGTCAGCATAGGATGGGGAAAGGGATTTACCACTCCAGCAAAGTGAAGAATGTGAATGCAGCTAACATCATGTTAGTTCTATAATACTTTTGTGGGGAAGCTGGGAGGAAAGGGGGTAAGATTTAGTTAGGAGGGGATAAGTTAAGTGGAAAGAAAAGAGAAGTGAGAGAAGACACTGAAGGGAAAGGAGGTGAGGGGGACAGGGCAAGGGAGAAGAAGGTAAAAGGGACAGATGTGGAGTGAAGCTGAGGTGAAGAGATTGTGAATGAGGGAGGAGGTTGGAGCAAATAGCCAGTCAGCACAGGTTTGTCAGTCCCTCACCTGCTATTTAATTTAAAGAAGAAGGAATTAAAGCATTGTAACAAGATGATCATGGATGACTAGGAGGTAATAACAGATGATTGGGTGTACATCAAACAGTTTGCAATTCTTTTTCTTTTTATTATTTTTTATTTCTGTCCATGGGTCCAAGCTCAGCTATCCTTATTCCTTATTGAATAGTATTTGCTCAGTCTAATATTGTCTATTACTTCAGTGGGATTATTTGCATAAACCCAACTCCATTTAAGTAAGCGTTAGGGAATTTGATAGATATGTAGCTTAGAATTCCCCACATACGGAGTCCATTTCTGATTTCATACCTTGAGTTGCATTAAAATCTCCCATGTTTTATTGCTCACCTTTTCAGACCAGAGTATTAAAAAAAACACCAACTGCTGACTAGTCGCTTAATCAAACATTTCTGAAATAAACTGCAACTTTAAAGGAACGTTCCCAAAATTAGGTATACAGAGTATGGCAAGAACCTCTGTGTGCTAGAGCACATAGGAAATGTACAGGAGCTGCTGGCTATGTTTCTCATATGACTCAAACAATGACATCACAGTAACCCTGAAAGCAACAGAGTCGCTTGAAAAATTAAGAAAAAAATGTCTTTTCATGTATTTTGTTCTTACAGCACTCCAGCATGATAGGGCAGTGCTATTATACCCATTTTACAGATAGGGAATGGAAGCACAGAGAAGCTAAGTGACACGCACCAGGTCACAAATGAAGTCTGTGACAGAGCAGGGACTTGAAATAGGTCTTCCAAGTCTCAAGCTAGAGTCTTAGCCAAAGAACATCCCTCCTCTCAGTGGCTGAAAATGCATCAGTATGTTGCTATAACTGTGTCTATACCAGTGGCTTGCACCCGTTTAATTATATGAGTTTAGAAACCAATACAGTTAAATCAGTACCAAAACAGTGTGCAGACAAGCCTTCAGATAATGTTGATGATAACAGGTCAGTAGTTGTGGAGATTTTGATGGCAGCCACTCTATTCTGGAATTTAAACACATTTCTAATATGTCCCCACCCCACTGGCACAGTACTGCTGCTTCAACAAAAAGGAATGGCGGAAATCAGCCACACCAGATGATTAATGTAGGCTTTTGCCTCCACTCAGCTCCTATTTTAAACAACTTTCCATTGAAGTTTATAATCAAATACTTATATATTTTTCTTTTAATAGTATTGGTAAGCAATGGTCCCTTTGTCTGCCATCTGTCTTCCAAATATAAAATCAACTGTTATTTCAAGTTGCATTAGAGGTAGGTATAGGAGACCTTTGTTAATCTTAAATAGTTTAAAGTTCTGCTAGTGCTGACTAATTTCTTTTTTGGTACCCCGCAGTTAAATTTACATTGGCAAGTTGAGAGATTGCTCTTTGCCAAGAGAAAACTCATATGGAAAAATGACATATTCTACATCCCCATAGCTGATGAATACCTTTGATATTGCATGTTATATTTGTAAAGCAATATTGTTGGCTCTTTGCTGAATGGTGTGCTGAGTGCCGATATGGGGTACCTTTGCAGCAGGTCCCATTGAATGAGAACACAGTGACACAGAGTCAAAGTATTTTCTTACGTCATTTGCTTGTTTACAGAATGTAGTGTCCCATTTACTTGAACAAAGGTGGACAAAATAGCACCCTGGCAATTTCTGCATCCAGAAGTCTCAGCTAAGACTCCACTGCCCTATCACCATGAAGCAGCTATCTTGGGTCTTTCTCTGTCTTTAACTTTCCTGCTTAACATATTACTGTTCCCTTCTCCTGCCTCAGCCCCTAGGCTTTTTACCTGGGAAACCCCTGTTTGTCTTTCACTAAACTCATAGGAGGTAAGTTCTGGAAGAATAACTCTTTAATCTGTACCCCATTAAATACATAGGGAAAAAAAGCCAGAGTAAAAAGGCATGAGAGCTCCTATCAAATCTTCAATGTAGTAGCACAAAGCTGACTAAAAGTCAGCTTAATCAAATACCTATGTAATCTTCCTGATGTAGGGGTGGGATGGTGCTGAGTCAGGAGTTCTTGTGCCGACCCCTACTCTTAGTGCCAGAAAAAAGGCACAAGGATGGGGCGCTCCTAGCCCTGCCTGATTCATTACTTCAATAATGGCCTTATACAGTCATAAGCAGTTACATAAGAAAGAGCAGGACTGAGGGTGGTATGTCTTGGCCAGGAACTGAAGCCAGCACTCCCTTAATGTCACCTTTGCTCCCTGCCCCCAGACTTGCGCAAGTATAGTTTGGCCATTTGTGGAGATAGGATTGTTTCACTATGCTCAAGAGATTCCATTAAATCGACATTTTATCTTCTTAGTTCCTTATCATGAAACATCTCATTATCAGAATCTTTTTTGATATTCAGTCTCAAAGTTTGCTTTCTTAACTTTATCCCATTACTCTTAGTTTCACCCTCAGGCACCTACATAAATAAGTCCTCTCTTCCTCAGTGTTTACATGTCTCAAGTGCTTGTTGGCTTTAGAGCCGGCCAATGTTTTTCAAAAATAAAAACTTTATTCAACATTTTAAATGTGGACAAGAAGAGAGAGAGATTTTTGAAAAAAAAATGTTCATGAAAAATATACCCTGTTTTTTCCACAGTCAGTTTTAAAGTTGGTTGACATTTTCCAGATTTTTCATCAGAATTCCATCACAATTTAAAATTCTGCCAAAAAATGAGAAGGTGGCAAAAAAGTCCCATTTTCCAATCAGCTCAAGTAGATGCTATGATGCTCCATCATTAGTTATTACTTAGCGAATTATACATACGATATTTCCTTTTAAACTTTCTTTACAAATCATTCCCTCTGTCCCCTTAGAGAACGAGATGAAAAAGTATGACAGTTCTGTGTGCATATTTCATATATGTCAGTGATTCAAACATAATGTATGACACTGTTAATGCTACTGCTAAAATAGTCTCAGTATTAATTGAAATACTGTACATATAGTAGAAGTAACTCTTCCTCACCTCAACCAGCCAATTGTGTAATGCTTTAGTGATTTCTCATTAGCTAGAATGTCTGCCTTCTGCCACAAACTGACTGACACATTCCTTCCATCTGTTACAGATTTAATTTAATTATAAATCACTACTAAGAGTGCAACAAAAATACTGTTACACACTCAAATTGTATCTTTTTCCCATATTGCCAAAAATTTTGGAATACCACTTTCTGAAGTTTTCAAAGGTATATTTATCGCTCAGCTTGTTTATTTATATTTGGCTAAAGATCAAATTAGACAAATTGATCATACAAATTAAACTGTATTTTACATATTGATTCATCTGATACTTTTATTCTAAAATGGAATATTTCTTAAATACAAATAAGTCATTTTGTCTTTATTTAGGGGTGGGTTTTAAGGACATCCAAGTTTGGCTTAACTCTGCTGTCGTTGAAGTCAAGCTGGTAAAAATTCCAATTTGTTCCAATGCCTAATGGAAAAAAAATTGAAACCTCGACAGCTATTGCAAAATGGAATTGTTTTCTCTATTCTGATTATTAGTCACTGAAATCTAGAGCTGGTTGTAAAAACATAACTTTTTCACAAAAAAGTTTTGAAAGGAAAAATATTTTTAATATTTTGGAAGAAACAAAAAAAAATATAAAAATATTCATTTTTAAAAAAGCCATTTTTTGTGGACAAAAATTTTTGAGCAAAAAGAAAGAAAGAAAGAAAGATCAAGAAAATTGACCAGCTCTACCAGAATCCTTTTGTATCAGATGGCTATTTGAAGGCCTATGGAAGATGTGTTGCTGGTCTCAGTCCAGTTTCTAGTAACTTATGAATTGCCAGACAAGATCAGACCCATGGTGTATCTGGTCCAGTATCCTGTCTCTGACAATAGCTAGTACTAGATGGTTCAGAGGAAGGGTCAAGAAGTCTCATTAATCCCACCCATTGCCCCAAATTAGGCATCTTCCTAATCCTTTTAGGTAGAGATTACGTTAAACCTTTGAGGCATGAGGTTTAAAATCTCTTCCAAAATGTATGTTGGCATTAACTATTATAATTCTAGATATTACCCTTATAAGTGTTCAATCCTTTTTTGCATCTTGCTAAATTCTTGCTCTCTCATCTTGTGGAAATGAGTTTCACAGTCAATTTCATTTTAATATTTTGAATGTCTACAAAAAATACATTTTGACCATGTTAAAAAATGTTGGTGATCTTTTCTTTGAGAAGTTCTAATATGGTCTGAAGCTTTGGACTAGGGATTTAAACTTTGGTAAGAAGGTAGCCTTTATGTCAGGGATGTGCTTTTTTCCCTCCCTGTGAAAAGACATCCAAATTTGGTCAAGTTTAAAATCTTTGAAAAATTGTAGTTTTCTTATGCTCAGTAGGGACTTGCTAGACTTTCACAACTTAATTCCCCAAAGACTGTATCTGCACTGAGCATGCTCCAGTCCAAGGCTGAGCTCCATTTTCTCTGCAACTGCAGTTTCCAATTGCTCTGGGCTATGCAGTTCTGATGAGGAGCCTGGATATAGGGGGAGAACTGGGACTGGATGGGCAAAGAGACTGGAATCAGGAGCTGGTTGGAGGGAACACAGGAGCTAGTGGGGATAGAGAATGTGGGAGTGTGTAGATGAGGGAACACTCAGATGAGGATCCAGGAGTGGGGAACTTGGGCTGAAGATCGAGGGTGAGTGGGGGGACTGGTGGATACGAGACTGGGATGAGAAGCCCAAGGAGTGAAGACTGGGATTGGATACGAGAGGAGAATAGGATTGGGACAAGGAACCTTGGTTGGAGAAGTGACACAAGTGAGGAAGGAAAAGGTTGGAGGACACTGAGCAGAAGTGCTCAAGCTTGGTGGGGAATGGGCAAAGCAATCTGCAACCTTAATAATGTTCTTGTAATGTAGGGTTATGTCTAATTCTATACAATTGTGTCATATTTTTATCACCTTGGGTGAAAGTGACCATGAAATGATAGAGTTCATGATTCTAAGGAAAGGTAGGAGGGAAAACAGCTGAAAAAAGACAATTGACTTCAGATGCTAGCACACTTAGAGAACTGGTAGGTCAGATCCCATGGGAAGCAAGTCTAAGGAAAAAAGATCAGAAGGCCTTGCACTTTTTAAAAGAGATATTATTAAGGCACAAGTGTAAACTACCCCAAGGCGTAGGAAAGATAGGAAATATGGTAAGAGACCATGCTTTCTTAACATGGAGATCTTCAACGATCTGAAACTCAAAAAGGAGTAATAAAAAAAGTGGAAACTAGACCAAATTATGAAGGATAAACATAAAAAACAACACAAATATGTAGTGACAAAATTAGAAGGGCCAAAGTACACAAGATTAAACTAACTAGGGACATAAAAGATAACAAGGAAACATTTTACAAATACATTAGAAGCAAGAGAAAGACCAAGGACCATAGGTACTGGTTCCGTGGGTGTTTCAGGGCTGGAGCACCCACGTCGCATCCACAAGCAGCCAAGCTCCCCTCCCCACCACTACCACCTGCTAGCGGCCCCCGCAAATCAACTCCTCCTCCTCCCTCAACAGCTGTTCCACAGTGTGCAGGAGGTACTGGGAGAGAGGGGGAGGAGCGGGGATGGGACGTGCTTGGGGAGGGGGGTGGAAAATGCAGGGGCCTGGTGCTGAGTGGGGGTTGAGCATCCCCAGGCAAAATTAGAAGCTGGCACCTGTGCCAAGGTCAGGGTAGGCCCATTATTCAAAGTGGAGAGAAAGACAACAGAAAACACAGCAAAGGCTGAAGTGTTAAATGCCTTTTTTGTTTCAGTTGTCACCAAAAAGGTTAGTAGAAATCGAATGACTAACATAGTGAACATCAGTGTAACTGGTATAGTATCTGGGAATACTTAAAGAACTGGCTGGAGAGATTTCTTAGCCATTGATAAAACATGGAGGATGGGAGAGATGCCAGAGGACTTGAAAGGACAAATATAGTACCTATCTATAAAAAGGGAATAAGGACGTCCCACGGAATTAAACCAGTCAGCTTGCCTTCAACACATTAAAAGATATTTGAACAAATAATAAACTAATCCGTTTGTACGTACCTAGAAGATAATAAGGTGAGGAGTAACAGTCGACATGGATTTGTCAAGAACAAATCAAGTCAAACCAAATTAATATCCTTCTTTAACAGGGTTATAAGTCTTGTGGATGGGAGGAAAGCAGTAGATGTGATACATCTCAACTTTAGTAAGCTTTTGATATTGTCTCACATGACCTTGTCATAAGCAAACTAGGAAAATATAGCCTAGACGAACCTATTATAAGGTGGGTGTACAACTGTCTGGAAAACCATACTCAGAGTAGTTATCAATGATTCACAGTGAAGGGCATATTGAGTGGGGTCCTGCAAGGATCTGTCCTGGGTCTGGTTCTATCTGATATCTTCATAAATTATTTGGATAATGGTATACAGATTATACATAAAGTTTGTGGGCAATGCCAAGTTCAAAAGAATTGCAAGCACTTTGGAGGACAACAGGTTTAGAATTTTAAATGATCTGAACAGACTGGAAAAATGGTGTGAAATAAATAAGGTGAAAGTTAATAAGGACAAATGCAAAGTATTACACTTAGCAAGGAATAAACAATTGCACAAATAGAAAATGGGAAATGACTTGCCTATGAAGGAGTAGTACAGAAAAGGATCTTGGAGTTATAGTGGATCAAAGACTAAATATGAGTCAACAGTGTAATACTGTTGCAAAAAAACAAAACCAAAAAAACCAAACATCATTCTGGGATTTATTAGCAGGCATGTTATGAGCAAGACACAAGGAGTAATTCTTCCCCTCTACTCAACACTGATAAGGCCTCAACTGAAGTACTGTGTCCAGGTCTGGGCACCACACTTTGGGAAAGATGTGGAAAAATTAGAGAAAGTCCAGAGGAGAGCAACAAAATTTATTAAAGATCTAGAAAATATGACCTACGAGGAAAGATTGAAAAATTGGGTTTGTTTTGTCTGGAGAAGAGAAGACTTAGCGGGGACATGATAAGAGTCTTCAAGTATGTAAAAGATCATTATAAAGAGGAGGATGATACATTTTTCTCCTTAACCACTGAGGAGAGGAGAGAAAGGAATTTCAGAAAGGAAGACTTAGACATTAGGAAAAAACTTTCTAACTATAAGGGTAGTTAAGCAGTGGAACAAGTTATCTAAGGAAGTTGTGGACTCTCCACTGGAGGTATTTAAGAACAATTTAGAAAAACACCTGTCAGGGATTGTCTAGATAATGTTTAGTCCTGCCTCAGTGCAGGGGACTGGGGTAAATGATCTATCAATGTCCCTTCCAGTCCTATATTTCTATGATTCTATGTCCCTCATTCTCATCACCTTACTAAGGTAAACAATCCCAACCTTTTCAAGTGTCCCTAATCATTCTTATTGCCCTTCTTTAAACTCCCTGTAAGTCTACGTCCTAGAACTACCATTTTCACTAGTAAGCCTAACAGACAAGCTAAGGAATGGATGGCAATAGGAATGAATTGTAATCTTATTTCCACTTCAGAACGGGTCTAAAGAACACTGGTGGTATGGGTTGCTGCTTTGTAAAGGGCTTTCCACTATAGTGAGGCCATGCTAGGACCTCTCATAATCACTGCATTCGAAATATAAACATAGATTGATTTTCAAAGGTGTTGAGCATCCAAAACTTCAGCTGAACGGCAACACTTCTTGCTTCAGCATGCTGAAAAATAAAAGCCTTTAAACCGACTACTAATTTGCTGTTTAAATACTAAGGTCATCAATTATTTGAATCAAGAAGGAAAATAAGCTATTTATAAAGTGCAAATAAGTGCACAAGAAGGAGAGGATATTAATACTAAAATCAGCAGGGGTTGATCTGTGCTCAGTTGTCAGCCCTAACATCTCTCCTGAGTTATTTGAAAATCTGATGAAAGTTTCACATGTAATTGGACACACTAATCTCGGCATGCAGTGGGGAAGTGGAGAAGGACACCTAGTACCTTATTTATAGTTACACTAGACTTCTGTGTTTCCCTTATGAAAACAGGATAGTTTCCCCCCACACCCGTGTGCAGCATTACTCCTCATTGTTCCACCCCCGTGTTTAAATGCTTTATATTAAAATGTACCAATAACAATAGTGAGGGTTGGCTTTTTTAATATTTTTGCACACTTCAGGGAATTTCCACAATATACTTTAACAAGATTTTTATAAAACAAACCACCTAGCCCTTTATTTACAGGTTTGTATTATACAAATTCTATTAAAGAGCATGCAGTTCAACCATAATTGTTTTTAAAAAATCTTAAACTTTATTGGAAATCAATTTATTTCTGTTTCAATAGCTTGCTGGCATTATTGCTGCATTTTTGTGTGAGTGATGACAGTGCATATTGTAAACTGTCCACACAGTGCTGACACACAGTCGGGACAAATGCCAACTAATACCATATACAGTTCAGTACTCCTGGGACGCGTATAGCAAATGATCATGTTTCTAATTAAGGTTCTCTCTGATAGAATTAATCATTTGACAATATAAATCAATCGCTGCTCTTCCAAAAGAAGCTCTTTTTTGCTGAAAAGGCTATTCATCCTTAGCTGAAGAGTCAATATTTTAGGTAGACGATTGATTTGTCCTACATTTTATGTATTCAGATTCAAAGTACAAACAACAGATGGCTTATGCTGTAGTCCTGGACCTAGATTTGGTTGGTGTAATCCACTCATCACTGCTGGAATTTAAACCCTGTAAATTTACAATGACCTCTGGATTTCTGTTCTACGTAATTGCAAATGTAACCTGTCAGAGATTAAGCTAAAATAATTTCATTTTATTTAGAGTTACAAGGAGGAATATTATGAGACAATGGCCATTGTGTCAGTTTTAATAGTCACCATGACACTGAAGCTTTAGGCATAGTAACTTCACACTGGGCAGTACCTCATTAGGTGTGACCAGAAGAAACCAGGCCACTCTTCTGATTATGGCCTTTACCAAAGGACCCTCCAATTAGTGTGGGCTACTCGTAGTTATTTGTTTGAATGGGAACCATCGGGTTGGGCCTGAGAGGATTTAGCTTTTAATTAGGTAATTGAAAATCCCTAATTGTAGGCTGATAATCTTTCCAGTATCTCTTCTTAAGTTTGGCGCCAACTAGACCAGATGACTCAGACTTATCCTTATCCTTGAGGAAAATGAGATTTTTCTTCCAGAGATAAGGGTTGTTGTCTGTGGCTCATGAGTGCTTGGGTGTAAAGATTACTAGTATTTCATAAGTAGCTTAGAGTAGACAGCAAGGTTAATTTTCAATACTGTAGTACATAAACACAGCTTTTGTATAGTCATTCAGAATTGAATTTTAAACCATGCAACAAGAAGCAGTAACAGTGTATGGAGGGGCATTACTAGTAATTCACAATAACTGTGTTTTATTGAGCAAAAACAGTGTTTTATTGATGATGTGTCTGCATTTGTTTTACCAAACACATAGCAATTGAATTTCCTCTCTGTTATACCAGTGTAATAGAGGAGTAACTCCACTGAATTCAATATAAAACTGGTACAAGAGAAGAATCAGGCTCATAAAACTTGGACTATAAAATGACAATTTTTTAAAATGTCTTTCTTTTGTTAAATTTAGTACTAGCCAACAGAACCAGACTGTTAGTCTTATAGACTGAAATCCTCTATTTATCTACAGGATAGGCACAGCTTGGGTACAACTCTGTCATACTGCCCTGTCAATGGGCTTGGCCTAGAGAGACCACTTCTGGAGTAGAAGCTAGCAAAGGCTCATGGTAAAGGCTCATGGACCTCATAAAGCACCACTCTTTATGTACACAGGTCAGCATTCCACCCTTGGTTCCCCAGTCCATGGTCCTGTCTGGTTTTAGCATGAGTAAGCCCCAACAGATTTTGATTTCCTTAAATATCCTCCCTCATTCTAGAATTTCTACTTCATGTAGAGAGGTCTTCAGATGCAAAGGCACCTAACAGACAGGAAAAGGTGGGAGTTGCGCCACAGTGATGGAGTAACTTCAGGGGCTGTGTATGTCATAGATATGTGAGTTGAAGGAAGGAGGTATACATGGGGAAGGAAGGGGATATACATTTTACTTCACACAGAGTTACACAAAAACTTATGGCTGCCCTTTTATAGGGGTGAACAATAGAACATTATTCAGTCCTTAGCCCCTCTTCTGAGAGTACCACTTAGTGCCATTTGTGGGTGTAGTTTCTGATATGTGGGTAGAGGTCTGGTGGGCACCAGACCTATTAAAATTTTTTTGTAAATATGTTGCATGGATTAGCAATTGGGTTCCATGAATTGACATGTGCACATTTTACTATAATAGAATGTGTATCTAAAAACAGCCTTGTACCCTGTACTATTTAAATTTTGTTTTCTGATGCTTTTTAGTGTTACAATAATTTCTGAATTTAGGAATTTGCTGGATAAACAGCATAAAAATTCAAACCTAGAAACAACAAGCAGATAGTAAACAAATTACATGAAGCAAAAACATTAGCATGCACAGTGGTTGGTATTATTTCATGCTGATGAACTCTCTTTGGGAGTATATTCAAATTGCTGGGGAAGAGAGATATGGAAATAATACAAATTAAATGTCAAATTTTTGCCCTCAGATCCCTTTGGCTTCAAGTGGATTAGTGGATTAATCTGAAGGCAAAATTTGGTCATAAGGACTCTACTCCCATTTTGATGTACACACAATTCCCACAAATGTTAACAAGAGTTGTTCCAATATAGCATGGGAAAAAACTTGTAATGGGCAAACTAGTTTAGATAAAATAAGCACAAATCCAACCTCTATCACATGCTCCCAACAAACCTGAACCATTTTTGAGGTACAGAAAAGTTTTGTTGAAATTCATTTTGTTTCTGTCCTCAGTCCAGTTACCACTGGACAACCGTTCACCTCCAAAAATCACCACTACAAATTGTAGTAAATGAAAGGTTTTGTATACAGTCTCTGAAGAAGTGTTATGGAATGAATGGAGACCCACCTTCTCCTCTCTAGATGTACTCACTATGCCCCAGGTTAAGATTCAGACACTTTGATAGGGCATTGCTGAGAAAATTTGCATTGTCACTGCTTGTTCCATATCTGTTTTTGTCTTCCGTCTTTGATAAACATTTTATTCAGCACTTCAGAGGTCCACAAAAGTGAGGTGACAGAGTCTCAGAATAATTGAATTATTATATAGTAGTAGACTTCAGATCCTTGTTGTAAAGAGTAGACAGATATTCCATTGCTGCAATGGAAAAGTTCTGGTGAGTTATTAAGATGGGTGGCTTTAATGGAAAATCCTGATGGCGTAGGACAAGAACATGAACATGGTATGA
The DNA here is from genome assembly GCF_965152235.1 of Eretmochelys imbricata. Lineage (NCBI taxonomy): Eukaryota > Metazoa > Chordata > Testudines > Cheloniidae > Eretmochelys > Eretmochelys imbricata. The sequence goes on from NC_135574.1 coordinate 25,536,185, forward strand.
ACAAAGCATCAGTACTAGTCCCTTCAACAGGAAAATGGGGTCAAGAATGCCCTAACTTGGACCCAAATTATTATACAAAATAGGCATGACAAGTGGATATATATATATGTAAATTTCCCAAACCATGTCGAGTATGCAAGGTTTATCAGGGTAGAAAAGGGGATAAATCATTGGATGAGTCAGTTTTGTCCATTTTATAGCAGATTAATATTTCTAATACATTGTTTATCTAATTAGAAAGTAGACATAACTTTTAAAGCACACAGGCAAGATTTTTTCCTAGCATGAAGCAGTGTAGCTCAGTTGACATCTACAGAAATAACCTGAATTACACCAAAGATGTGACCCATAACAGGAAGATGGAAAGTATACACACAGCTGTTCTCCTTGAACTGTAATCTTTGTTATTCGCATGGTTATTCCTTGATCCTTTTAAAAGTTTTTTATCATTTTTGGACACATTTTCCTTTCTGGTTAAACTCTTACCAGGATAAAAAAAGCCATTGTCCTCTGATAGAAGAGTTATTTGATGGGGAAACAACTTCTGCAGGAGACAAGCTTGTGGTCAATTCACTCCCTGGACCCAGAGCAATAGAAAAGGCTTTATGTGAAGGAGAATTTCAAAAATGGTACTCATGAATCATTGTTTGCTGGACAGGCCAGGGAAATCTAAATGAAGGAAGACATCCTTTCACTTAGATGAGGAAAACCACAGTTCATAATTCTTTCAAAAAGCACACAACAGCTAGCCTTGTATTTTTCAGCTACTTAAAAAACTGGTCGTATTACATTAAAAACTGTTTGGCTACATTTTGTAACTCTCCAATAAGAGAGATTTTTGACGGTCTTGAAAATAAAAAGCTAACTGTAGTACTGTACAAAACCAAATCCTACTCTAATGAGCTGGTCCTCTATCATGCCTTCCTCTTTGTTTATTCAACAATCTGATCATTTCTTTGTGTATCTTTAGCATCATGTTATGAAACAGGTGAAAGAATCTGATTGGCTAAGGAAGATTTCTACTAAATATGGACCCATCCTAAGCAACTATATTCAAGCAACCATGAGGTAAGGAGCTGAAATCCAAACCAAATCCAAATCCAAACTTTGCAATAGCTCCTATGATGATGGGTCTTTCTAGTGAAGACAAAAGCCCACATCTAACTACCTCCAAACTTTCAGATGTTTGAAATGTGAAGCTATATTTTGCACATAAGTGGCAGCCTTTTGTTTTAGAAATGTTTGAAACTTTCACAGCCTAAAACCAAGAGCAACTCAGTGGGTTTTTGGTTTCATTAGAAGCCCATTTTATTTTATTTAGGTTTGAATAACACAACCATCAGCATGATAACTGAACATGGGACTAGTTTCCAGAAAAGTTAGCCAGGGTTTGCAAGTCTGGGCCAAGTTTTAGGGGTGGGTGGGGAGGGGCTCATTCATTAAGTCTTTGGGATGGTTCTCTGCTTTAGTATGGAAACCATGCAAAATTCAACAGTTGTAATTTGTTTTTATTTGAAACCAGGGAAAATCCAGTGCTCCTAACTAAGTTTTACTTTCTGTTAGTTTTTGGCTTCAATCAAAGCCATAATTCAAAGCAAAAATTCAGGAGGTGCAAACCAACATGGAATGAAATCAGAAGAGCCCCAAAATTGCCAAATCCAACAGAACTAAAATTGCAGAGCTGTACACAGCTTTAATTATTATCCTCTGAGGTTTTATTGGCTTGAGAAACACAGCAAGAGACAGAAATGTGCTCATCTGGATCTAGGCAAATTTCAGATACATAGGTGTTCCATAATCTTTTAACTTAATCCTGAAACATGGTAACATCTTCGTCTTCCAGGAGACTCTAATTTTCTAACTTCTTTAAGACACTCTTACAGGTATTAGAGCTCTGTAAAGAATGGATAATTGTAAGTGTTCAATGGCTATTACGATCCACAAACTTAGCCTGATCCAAAGCCCCTGGAAGTCTTTCCATTGCCTTCAATGAGCCTGGAATCAGGTCCTAAATGGTTTGTGATCTGAATATAATCAGTATTAACACAAGGATTACTTTGGTAATCAAGGGACAGCAAGCATTGTTCTACACCCAATTAGTCCCAGAGAAAGCAAGATGAAGGCACTCCAAACCCTGCACTCAGCTCTGAATCCTACCTTCTATTCCCTATGGTCCCTTCCCTGCTGGTTTATATCACCCACCCTTAGGGAATCAGATGTCTATTGCAGTGGTTCATTAGTGCTTCTGTAACACACACCTGTTTATCCATCCGCCCTTGTCAGCAGAATTCAGATGATCTTGGTTACTTGGTGGAGGAGGAAGTTTTATCTCTGATGGATGTTGTTTATCACAGTCAGATGCTCACTGTGTATTAGTTATTATAAATCAACAAAAGTAAACAACATACAATAATGAAGCAAAAGAAATAAACAAAGGGGTACATCTACAAAGGGGACTTAGACTCAGTGTTGAAATGGCTAATGTTTAGGTGCCCTAATGCCTAATGGAATCCACAGCCCTGAGTTAGGTGCCCAGGCTGCCTATGCTATACACTGGGAGAGTTAAGTGCCTAAGAGTTGGGCTCCACAAAAGCCAGTAAGTTGAATGGGTAAACTCCTAAGCTAAGTCCCACCCCTCAAAAGGAGTGAGGTGAATCAGTCCAGGCCAGAGGGAGATGCCTCTCTCTGCTTAGGATTCACAGCTATAAATCCTCTTCTGGAGTTAGGTATCTAGCCCTTTCTCATAAGAAATGGAAGAGGAGTTTTCCTCGCCCTAGTACCTTTAGCCTAGGGGTTCAGACACTCACTCAGGGTATAGAAGACCTGGGTTTAATCACCCCTTTGTCTGACATGGAATACATACTTGAAGTGGGCTCTCCTCCCTCTCAGAAGACTGTCCTCACCACAGGGCTGTGTAGTATTCTGGGCCAGCGTTCTCTGCATCTTCCCCCTGAAGCTGTTCTACTGTGTATAAATAACTATGCATTGGAGTGCAGGGGCTGAGAACTTGGGTCTCCTACATCATAGAATCATAGAATATCAGGGTTGGAAGGGACCTTAGGAGGTCATCTAGTCCAACCCCCTGCTCAAAGCTGGACCAATCCCCAACTAAATCATCCCAGCCAGGGCTGTCTCAAGCCTGACCTTAAAAACTTCTAAGGAAGGAGATTCCACCACCTCCCTAGGTAACACATTCCAGTGCTTCACCATCCCCCTAGTGAAAAAGTTTTTCCCAATATCCAACCTAAACCTCCCCCACTGCAACTTGAGACCATTACTCCTCGTTCTGTCATCTGCTACCACTGAGAACAGTCTAGATCCATCCTCTTTGGAACCCCCTTTCAGGTAGTTGAAAGCAGCTATCAAATCCCCCCTCATTCTTCTCTTCGGCAGACTAAATAATCCCAGTTCCCTCAGCCTCTTCTCATAAGTCATGTGTTCCAGTCCCCTAATCATTTTTGTTGCCCTCTGCTGGACGCTTTCCAATTTTTCCACATCCTTCTTGTAGTGTGGGGTGCAAAACTGGACACAGTACTCCAGATGAGGCCTCACCAATGTCGAATAGAGGGGAACGATCATGTCCCTCGATCTGCTGGCAATGCCCCTACTAATACATCCCAGAATGCCATTGGCCTTCTTGGAAACAAGGGCACACTGTTGACTCATATCCATCTTCTCGTCCACTGTAACCCCTAGGTCCTTTTCTGCAGAACTGCTGCCTAGCCATTCGGTCCCTAGTCTGTAGTGGTGCATGGGATTCTTCCATCCTAAGTGCAGGACTCTGCACTTGTCCTTGTTGAACCTCATCAGATTTCTTTTGGCCCAATCCTCTAATTTGTCTAGGTCCCTCTGTATCCTATCCCTACCCTCCAGCGTACCTACCTCTTCTCCCAGTTTAGTGTCATCTGCAAACTTGCTGAGGGTGCAATCCACACCATCCTCCAGATCATTAATGAACATATTGAACAAAACTGGCCCAAGGACCAACCCTTGGGGCAATCCAGTTGATACCAGCTGCCAACTAGACATGGAGCCATTGATCACTACCCACTGAGCCCGAGAATTTAGCCAGCTTTCTATCCACCTTACCGTCCATTCATCCAGCCCCTACTTCTTTAACTTGCTGGCAAGAATACTGTGGTAGACCGTGTCAAAAGCTTTGCTAAAGTCAAGGAACAACACGTCCACTGCTTTCCCCTCATCCACAGAGCCAGTTATCTCGTCATAGAAGGCAATTAGATTTAGTCAGGCATGACTTGCCCTTGGTGAATCCATGCTGTCTGTTCCTGATCACTTTTCTCTCCTCTAAGTGCTTCAGAATTGATTCCTTGAGGACCTGCTCCATGATTTTTTCAGGGACTGAGGTGAGGCTCACTGGCCTGTAGTTCCCAGGATCCTCCTTCTTCCCTTTTTTAAAGATGGGCACTACATTAGCCTTTTTCCAGTCGTCCAGGACCTCCCACGATTGCCATGAGTTTTCAAAGATAATGGCCAATGCAATCATTGCATCTGCAATCACATGTGCCAACTCCTTTAGCACTCTCGGATGCAGCGCATCCGGCCCCATGGACTTGTGCTTGTCCAGCTTTTCTAAATAGTCCCAAACCACTTCTTTCTTCACAGAGGGCTGGTCACCTCCTCCCCATGCTGTGCGGCCCAGTACAGCAGTCTGGGAGCTGACCTTGTTTGTAAAGACAGAGGCAAAAACAGCATTGAGTACATTAGCTTTTTCCACATCCTCTGTCACTAGGTTGCCTCCCTCTTTCAGTAAGGGACCCACACTTTCCTTGCCTTTCTTCTTGTTGCTAACGTACCTGAAGAAACCCTTCTTGTTACTCTTAATATCTCTTGCTAGCTGCACCTCCAGGTGTGATTTGGCCTTCCTGATTTCACTCCTGCATGCCCGAGCAATATTTTTATACTCTTCCCTGGTCATTTGTCCAATCTTCCACTTCTTGGAAGCTTCTTTTTTGTGTTTAAGATCAGCAAGGATTTCACTGTTAAGCCAAGCTGGTCGCCTGTCATATTTACTATTCTTTCTACACATCAGGGTGGTTTGTCCCTGCAACCTCAATAAGGATTCTTTAAAATACAGCCAGATCTCCTGGACTCCTTTCCCCCACATGTTATTCTCCCAGGGGATCCTGCCCATCAGTTCCCTGAGGGAGTCAAAGTCTGCTTTTCTGAAGTCCAGGGTCCGTATTCTGCTGCTCTCCTTTCTTCCCTGTGTCAGGATCCTGAACTCAACCATCTCATGGTCACTGCCTCTCAGGTTCCCATCCACTTTTGCTTCCCCTACTAATTCTTCCCGGTTTGTGAGCAGCAGGTCAAGAAGAGCTCTGCCCCTAGTTGGTTCCTCCAGCACTTGCACCAGGAAATTGTCCCCTACACTTTCCAAAAACTTCCTGGATTGTCTGTGCACCACTGTATTGCTCTCCCAGCAGATATCAGGGTGATTGAAGTCTCCCATGAGAACCAGGGCCTGCAATCTAGTAACTTCCGTTAGCTGCTGGAAGAAAGCCTCGTCCACCGCATCCCCCTGATCCGGTGGTCTATAGCAGACTCCCACCACGACATCACCCTTGTTGCTCACACTTCTAAACTTAATCTAGAGACACTCAGGTTTTTCTGCAGTTTCATACCAGAGCTCTGAGCAGTCATACTGCTCTCTTAACATACATTGCAATTCCCCCACCTTTTCTGCCTTGCCTGTCCTTCCTGAACAGTTTATATCCATTTATGACAGTACTCCAGTCATGTGAGTTATCCCACCAAGTCTCTGTTATTCCAATCACATCATAATTCCTTGACTGTGCCAGGACTTCCAGTTCTCCCTGCTTGTTTCCCAGGCTTCTTGGGAAAGTGACATTCTAGGAGAGTGTCTGTAGCCCAAACCATATTTAATTATTTATACAACCAGTGCAAGGGCAATATTAAGTTTGACACAAGTTCAAATCCCTGCTCCGGTCAGATAGAGGGAGATTGAACCCTGGGATCCTACATTCTGGGTGAGTGCTCTAACTACAGGCCTAAAGGTTAGAAAGGGGCACCTTCTCTAGCATTGTTTTGTGTGGGGCTCGTTTGGTACACAGCATCCAAGAACACTATTAGATAGGTCCCCGCATGTGAGATAGGCAGGTTGTAACGGTGTGCATGCCGTGCTCCGTTGGATTCAGCCCCTTGGCCCTGCTCCTTAAAGAATCAGGGACGCTCCAAGATGGTGCAACACCCGTACTCTTTATTTTGTGTCCATTTCCCCCCACCAGTTGCCCACTATTTACAAGCTATTTACATGGCTTGGCATTATGCAGGCCTGACCAGCAACAGACCAGTAGGCTCCTTCCTCCCTCTGAGACTGACCTTCCCCTCCTGATCTACAGCCCCCTTCTTCTACTTCCTCCCAGCCTTTTAGCTCCTGCTAGTGAGGCTGGCAGGTCCAGGCAGTTCCCAGGCAAGCACTGACTATTTACCCAGCCCCAGTCCATTCCCCCTGATTGGGGCTGGGGTACAGGGGCTGATTAAGGGCTTTTCTAGCAGCACCCTGACACACACCTCCCCCATGAAGCAACCACCAGGGCGGGCCTGGTTTGGCCCCTTCTCCTCCTGCCCCAGAGGTTGCTTCAGGGAGGCCCACTGCTGCCCCCTGGGAGGTCCCCAGGGTCTTCCTTATGGGGTTTGTCCATCCCCCATCCACAAAAGGCACCCTGGGAAGGGGGTGGACTGCCCCACAGATCTACAGCTGCCCACTGATCCTTGCACCAGTCGCAGCCTTTCAGTCACTCTACTGGCTGCTCCCTCTTGTTGTCTGGCAGGGAAGCCAGGTGGGTCCGGACCTCCCCCCCCGGCTGCCTGGGGCCTCAGGCGCAGTTGTCCGGCACAGGGGAGACTGGTTCTCCCCTTCTAGAGGTTCTATCTCCAGGCATTCCCTGGGGCCTTCCCCTCCTTGTCCTTGGACCTCCTTTCTGGGGCTTTCGATAGCGGGGCACTCCTTCGATCCCTTGTTCCCTCATGTTTTCACTCAGGCTTTGTTGTCTAGGATTTTGCTCTGTCCTCAGGGGACCTGGGTCCTCCTCCTCGCTGGGGCTGAGGGAAGTAGGGTTTTCCCTCCCTTCAATGGGGTCTCCCCTATCTTCCAGCTGGAGGGTCCCCTCCCACTGCGTCCTTTACCCTTTGGGACAGGGCCCCAATCTGTCCCCAGGACCACAAGGTACAGCAACCCCTTTACCACCCCCACCCATTGCCAGGCAAACCAGTCCCCAACCTCCAGGGGCACTTGGTCTATGGGGCAGGGCCTCCAATCCCTATGGATGCACTCAAGCATCATTCGCACCCCAGGGACAAACCATTGTGGCTTCACCAGCCCTCTTTGAACGAGGGTGCAGTCCGAGGCCGTGTCCACTAAGCCCTTCTGGGGCTTCCTCCCCACCCACACGGGGATGATGGCCAGTCCTCGCCCCTGCTTCTTCCCACCACCATTCGCCCAGCCACAAAATTTGGCTAGCCCGCATTCCATTTCTGGGCAGTCCTGACATTTGTATCCCTGCTGCCCACATCGCCAACAGACCAACTGCCCCGGGCGACTAGGGGCCCCCTTAATCTCCTCTTTCTTTCTCTCGGGGCCTCTCCTGGGGTGAGGTGTTCTTGGAGTTTCTTCCCCCAGTCCAGGCCTGCCCCTATTTTCGAGGAAAGTCTGCCTCCACATATTCCTCAGTCAGTCTGACAGCGGCCTCTACCATATTTGGCTGGTGCCACCGGACCCAGACTTTCATGTGTTCCAGGAGGCCCTGCACAAATTGTTCTAGGATCACCCGGTCCATTATCTCTCCCACCGTTTGGGTATTGGGTCTTAACCAATGTGTGGCCCAGTCTGTGAGCTTCTGGGCAAAAGTGCAGGGCTGCAAACCCCCTGTCCAACGTACTGCCTGAAACTTCGGCTGGTACTTTTCGTCTGACCGTCCCATCTGGTCCATAACTGCCGCCTTCGCTGCCTCATAATCTTTGGCCTGTTCATTAGTTAGGGCCATGTAGGCAGCCTGCGCCTTTCTGGCAAGATGAGGGGCTAGTTTTAGGCCCCAGTCTCCTTGTCCCATCCGGCACCCCTGGCTACCCATTCAAAAGTGCACAGGAAGGCATCAGGGTTATCGGCAGGGCCCATCTTATGGAGCCCCAACCCTGGTGCATGGCTGCCATCACCTCCCGGAGGAGTCACCAACCGGTGCAGGAGCTGCTGCTGTACCCTGCCCTGCTCCCTGATGAAGTTCTGGAGGGTCTTTTGTTGCTTGGCCTGCCAAGCGAGTAAGGCCTGTCTCTCAGCCTGGTGGGACTGCTGAAAGGCCTGCAGGATTTTCTGCAGATCCTCTTGCTGCTTTGCGAGCCACTGCACAGTTCCCACCATGCTTAAGTTGCCACTCCCTAGCAGTGACTTCAAATCCTGGACAAGCCCCAACATGTAACAGGATGCATGCTGCAACCTGTTAGATTCAGCCCCTTGGCCCTGCTCCTTAAAGACTCAGGGACACTCCAAGCTGGTGCAACACCCATGCTCTTTATTTAGTGTCCATTTCCACCACCACTTTTGCACTATTTACACAGCTTGGCCTCACACAGGCCTGACCAGCAACAAACAGACTGACTGGCTCCTTCCTTCTAATCATCATTGTCGTTGTTTTCTTCTCCTACTCTGCACCCCCCGCTTTCACTTCCTCCTAGCCTTTTAGCTCCTGCTAATGAGGCTGGCAGGTGCAGGCAGTTCCTAGGTAAGCACTGGCTATTTACCCAGCCCCAATCCATTTCCCCTGATTGGGGTGGGGGTGGCAGGAGCTGATTAAGGGCTTTTCTAGTAGCACTGTGCCACACAGGCCAAATATCTAGCTAGAAGATCTCACTGGGGTTTAGGGGTCTGGGTGCCTAGACTGAGATGGCTGTGCTCATGCTCAGAGGCATATTAGCAGGCACCTTGGGAACTTTACCAGTGGAAATTTGGTGTCTAGGGACTTTACAGAGTTAGGAAGCAGCTGAGCAGGGATTTTTTAAGACCTAAATTTTGGATTTAGGTGCCTGAAGTATCAGGTGCCTAAATCCCTTTGTGGTTCTAGCCCCAAATGCCTTAGCTTTACCAGTGCAGCTGTCACACTAAAGCATTTTGAAATCTCATATGTACACCTTCAAGTTATGATGATGTCATTGTTGACATGCCTTTAAGTCTGGCCTATCCTCTCTGGCCACAAATCAATAAGGTACTTAGGAACAGCCTAATTTTAATCACCTTAATAGTCCCATTGAAATCAATGGGATACTCACATAGTAGGCATATACTTTAAGTACCTTGCTGAACCAAGGCCTATGTTAATAATACATTGCATGTGTTTTCTTTGGCAATAACTCTGTTACATCACTTTGCCTTTAGGCAATAATATCACCATACAGTGGAATGAATGCATAAAATCAAGGAACTTGTTTCCCATTCAGAAATCTCTTTTTAAATGTTTAAAAATTTGGCCTTTTTGGAATAGATGCTAGTAAATTAGTGAGGCTTTTATTCTTTCTCACTCTTTATAATAGCAGTAAAACCCAATAAAATATAATTTAATATTTTGGCTACTGCCTTTATGGAGCAGTACAGCTGTTTCCATCACTCAGTAAGTATTGAAATCATAATTAGAAACACAATAAGAAGTAAATTTTTCACAGAGTAGCAGAAAAATAGAGATGAGAAAAAATTACACTGCTTGGCTCAAAGAACATTCAGATGGTATAACAGATATACAGACCAACCAACCTGTGACCTCTTTAGACTTGTCTCTGATCTTTAAAAACCTTCATAGATGACCCTGAAAAAGATGTAGTGGTTCAGTTCAGATTTCCTGCCTACACCGAAGATTTTGTTCTTACTTTGTACTTGCAGCTCTGACTCTGAAACTTACCCTCTCCCTCGGCTTCAGAGCCCATGTCTCAACTTCAAAGAGCTGTCTACACAGTTATTTTTTGAATGCTGGTGTGAGCCCCATTTACCCAAGTCTGTCAACCTGGGCTGGGAAGCTTCTTCTGTTGGGCTGTGTAGCATACCCTAAGTGCCCTACCAGCTAAGTGGAATGCTAAGCCCTGAGTTAGGCACTCAGGCTCCCCATACAATGCATAGGGAGAGTTACTCACCTACGTAAGGGAAACTCAGAAGCCAGCAAGCAGTCCCCTAAGCTAGCCAGGAGTGAAGTGCAGAGGAAAGGGAATTAGGTCCAGATCCTCAAAGATATTTAGGGGCCTAACTCCCATTGATCTGGACTTTAGGTGCCTCCCTCCACTCAGGATCCTGGTGTTAGGTGCCTAAGCCAGGTCAGCTGCTTAGACAGCCCATTCCCTACTAGCTGAAACCCAGACCTTGCTAATGAAAAAACAAGAGAGATTAAAACCCTAGAATGGCCAATAGCAAGGGTGGTTGGGTCACCTATATCCCTGGTGGTTACATGGGATGTAGGTGATCCAACATCAACCCCCCCAGTCCCCCACTGTTTTGGAGCAAGAATTTGAACTCAGGTCTCCAATGTCCCACTTAACTACCTTAACTGCCTGAATGAACACACACATTGAAAAATTCCCAACGTGCTTGCCCCCAGCTGTCTAGTGTGACAGATATCAGTTCTTAAATGTGTTCGGAACATGCCAACAGGATCAGGCCCCACTAGCAAAGTCAGTGTTCCCCTGCTGTGTCTGAGAATCCCTCTTCAGGGCCTCCAGGACCTTTGGCTTGAATTAGGGTTCTGAGTAGCTTGTTGGCTGTAGGGCAGCATCAATGCTTCAGTGGCTTTGCAAATGCTGACTGGTAGAAGCTTCAGTGTCTGTGGGTTTACGAGGCTGCTGAGCAGAGGATTTGTGGGTCAGTGGAGTCTAACTAGTGAACTTAATTTCCTAAAGAAGCAGGTAGATACCTAAATACCTTTGTGGGTCTGGCCCTAACTTTATCAGTTTCACTTTTTGTTAGCCTCTTTGGTTTCCATTTGCATGAGATTCTCACTTCTTGAGTATCTCTTTAATTTCTCATTTAAAAAAGGATCCCAGACTATTAAAAAAAAAAAAAAATACTGGTTAAAGCTGAATAAATAGTGAAATTAAAACAACAACATGTTTTACATGGTTTCAGTGGAAAAAATTACATTGTTCCAGGTAATTCAAAACTGGAGCATGGCTCATTCAAGAGATTTTCTAACCTTAGCAAATTTTTTTTGATGAAACTTGTCTATGTAGAAGTGGACGGAAGGAAGACTGCAAAGGAATTCTCAACTATTACTGTTGTAAGACATGCTCTGTCTGGTTTCTGACTTTTCCTTCATTTGTTATCTGATCCTCCTTGATCCTTATCAACAGGGATTTTGGCCTTTACCCTGATTTCATCTAGTAGATGAGTGGAATGATATCCCTTAAAGGTGCTTTCTCAGCACTGACTTCTTCAGTGGGATGCACAGAGATGTAAAAGGATCTCAAAGAAGTGTCTGGGATGGTTTCATATGGGAAAGAAGATCAATATCCTTCCTGATCTCATTGCACATTATGATGACTGTGGACTGAAACTCTGGGGTGGGAAGGGGTGGGTTCCACAACTACCATCAGAAGAAGCAAATGAAATAGTATTGATTTTTCTAAAATTAAAAAAAAAAACTTGAAAATGGGGTTTATTTGAATTTTTTTGAAAAAAAAACTCTGAATGGATTATTCTGAAAAAACTCAGAATGGATTTTTTTTGGGGGGGGGGGGAGTCAATTTTTTTTTTTAATTCTTTGTTTTGTTCTGAAACAGTGAGAAAACAAATGTTTCTATCCTCCCACCCCTTTTTTTTTAAAGGGGGTTAATGAAAGTGAGAGAACACTCTGCCATTCATTTCCTTTAAAAAGAAAAGGAGTACTTGTGGCAGCTTAGAGACTAACAAATTTATTTGAGCATAAGCTTCCGTGAGCTACAGCTCACTTGTTCCTCTGGAAAAATAATGGAAAACATGTAAAAAATAAGGAAAAAGTAGGAAAAACACAAGCTCACATTTAAAAGTAACACTGCTCCTCACTTTAAATATATATATAAACACACTTTTCCCAGTGGAAACAGGTAAAAAGTGAAAGAGGTTTTTTTGTTTGTTTTTTTATCCTTTTCTTCATTATTTTCCTCTTTATGTTTCACTGGGATAAAAAAAAATCAGAAAAAGGGTTAAAAAAAACCCTTAAAAATCTGAAAAACTGTTGATTTTTCTTTCAAAATGTTTAATAAAAGAGACAATCAGAATTTCAAACAGCTCCGAGTTGAAAAATCTCCATATCACATTATATAATATGGTGATGAGGGCATATACTGTGAGTACCATATTAGACAGAAAGCAAAATCTTTCAACCTAAGCTCTAAGATTTAACTCTGGCTAATAATAGAGTTCATCCAAAAAAAATTGCAAAAATTCTCCTCATTTTTTGGTTAAATGTTTTAAAAAATTCTATAAGCTCTCGCATGCATTATAACCATTTATGCCCTCAGCTTGGTACAAACAAACCCGAACAAAATGTCTGGCTCTCAGTAGCTAACTCTCTGAAATTGGAGGTAATCATAAATCTGACAAACTTGTTTATGGAGCAGTCCCCCAAATCAGTTGAAAATGAAGGACCCAATCATAGTGAACTCTAGCATGCTCCGGTGGCTCTGGCAACAGGAAGCAGCCCTAAACTTAGCTTCACAGCACTCAGCACGCAACGTTCTATTTTGCAAGCTGTTCCGTTTGATGAAAATTAAATGCAGGCCACAGGCCTCAGGCTCCTGGCAATTCGCCAACATGAGCCTCAAGCCTATTTGAATCCTGGGAAAGGGTGGGCCTAAACCCACCCAAAACAAAAGGCCCACCCACTCAACTGAGGGAAGGGACAATATAACTCTCAGCTGGGCAAAATTTGGGCCACGTATACTGTACGTAACAAATATAATTTGTTTTATATCAGTCATTCCACAGAGTGTATTCAAATATTCTCAGCTAGGCCTTGCTATAAACTAGCCATTTTTTAAATATCAAGGTATCTCTATTAAAATAAATGAACTAATGAAATTAAGTTAAAGGTAAGTAAGGGTGCTGAGTGTTAAACAAGTTAAAGGGGGGGAATCTGTTAATCATGTTATTAGTGTGTTCCTTTTCTGCAGAAATCCTTGAAAATATCTGTAATTCTTTACAGCTGACAAGCTGCCAATTTTGCAAAAAGAAAAGTTTTTTCAGACTCTTTAACTCCCAGTCACAGATGTACCTTGTTTTGACTACGAGAGAACTAGTTCCAGAGCCCCCTAAATAATAACGTGCAAACACAGTTTCAAATTTAAAAAATTCATATATAAGAAAATTATACTCCAAGAAATACTACTCTGAAATATAAGACCAGTATGATTTACAGCTCACCTACCTACGAGACTATGGTAAATTGTTCTCATATCACACTTATTTTTACAAGGGTGTTAATCTACTGGTTTCAGTAAAGTTACTCCTCATTTACCTTGGGGGAAGTGAAATCAGAATTTGTCCCTCTCTTTTTCTGTTACATTTTTGGACCCAACAGGGAAGGAGATAAACACAGAGGAGCTCATTTAAGCACAGCTAGATGCTCTGAAAACCTTTATTATTCTTGCAACAAAACTAAAACAACACAAAAGTGTGGCTTTTCACTGGGGAGGAGGGAGGGCTCAAATATTTAAAGGGACAAGTTATCACAATCCTCCACCCTACTCTAAATTTTTTTCAAATATATACCCATTATCGTTGACATGGCTAACCAAAAACACCATATAACCTAACTAAAATCGCAAGGGATTATTTTGCCCTGGAATAGCAAGTCACTAACTAAACAATTTATAATTTCAGGTGCACAACTGGTTTTCGCATTCTCTTGGGATAACATGGTGGTCATGGTACAGTTGTGTCCTGACCAACAGGAACATTTGGTGGTAAGGAATCAACTGGATCTGGTACAGCATCTACTGGATCTGGTATGGAATCAACTGGATATGGTACTAAAGTTTCTTTCACCAAGTCATCAAAATTAGAAGTTGCAATGGAAAAAAAGTTCAATTGAAAGAACAGAAAATCTTACTGGAACATCCCTAGACTCTGGTACTTGTTGAGGCTGTAACTGGTTCATATGTTATTTCCATAAAATACCATCAAATAGTTTTACCACAAATGAAACAAGTCCAACACATTTTAAAGTTCTCCAGATACCCATTTTACTGTACAGCCATAATTACAAGTCCCCACTAAGTCTCCTACTTGAAAAGAATGTTATCAATCAATTTGCATAGCTTGGGATTTGGCTACAGGATGCAGCAGGTCCCAATAGGTATGCAAAGTCCGCTTCAAGAAAAGGGTTTCAGGTGACTCCTGGGTAGTAACATGTAGTGTGCTCCTGTAGACAAGCAAGAAATTGTCCAATTGCTGCTGATGAATCAAAATAGACTTGTTAGCTCATAAGGTAAACTTATGTGTTTGTATACAGGGTCCTGATGGTCCATTTGTAGCAGGATGATATGGAGTAGAATGTATCTTCTGAATTTTATTTGAGGCTAGGAAACTTTAAATTCTTCAGAACAGAATTATAGTCCATTGTCACTCAATAACTGTAATTGGAAGCCAAATTGGCTAAACAGGGTATGAAGATGTCCAATGATTGTTGTAGAGTAGTAGAAGTCATTCTGAAAACTTCTGGCCATTTTGAATGGGTGTCAACTACAAGCAAACCCTGATAACCTTTTAAAGTTCTGGCAAAGCCCACATGAATATGTGTCCAAGGGGTCAGAGGCCACAACCAAAGGTGTAAATGAGCTGGGCCAGGATCATGCTGAATTTGTTGATGTATAGTACAGCACTTTGCCTTCATCTGTACAATGCCAAAATGACCTTAGTGAAGAGCTTCCAAAACCTGAGACTGAAGTGATTTTAGAATGATCACTCACATTCCCTATAAGATGAAACCATGATTCACAGAAAATTCATGTTGATGTGACACAAGTTGTGTAAATTGGGGATTCTTTTAATCCAGCACTGTACCTTCTAGTACCATTCCCTTCACAAGAAAAAGCACATCATCCTTAACTGTTTCTTTGTTGATGTCTGTGGTAGTGATGGGCAACCCACCCATCACACTGAGATTGAACACTTCGTCTGAAGTTTTTTTGGGTTAATGAGAACTTGGGCATGGCAGGTGCAACAGCCTCTCAGCATTCCATGCCGAGTGACTTTACAGAATTGAATAGTATAGGAAGGAGCTGAAAATAGCAATGCCCATTGTTGCATATGAGCAGCAGCTAATGATAGAATTCCGTGTTTCTGCCCCAAAATTGAAATTAACAGGCAATGATCCATCAGTAAGGTAAAATGTCTACCAAACGGATAGGTATTGAACTTCCAAATTCTGAAGATAATGGTGAGAGCTTCTTGCTCTATTTGAACATAGTTCTTCTCAGGAGTGGTGAGTATTTGCAATGCAAAGGCAATTGGTTTCTTGATGCCATCAGGAAAAATGTGGGAAAGAAGTGCACCCACTCTATATGGTAAAGCATTACAAGCCAATTGCAACAGCAGCAAAGTATCAAAGTGTGTAAGATGTCAACAGCTGATGTCAACAGTTTCTTTGCTTCCTTAAATCCACACTCATGCTCTGTATAGTCCATTTCCATTTACCCTTTCCTTATAAGAGTGCATGTAAAGGTTCCAATGCGAGATTAGACAGAAATTTACTATAGTAATTAAGCAGTCCTAAAAATAAACATAATTGTGACGTTCTCTGGCAATGGTGCTTCAAGACTTTCCTTCTCTTTCTCTGATGATTTCCTTAAGACTGTGGCATCAGTTCCATGTCCAAGGTATGCAACCAGAGGTTTGAAAAGCTCACATTTCTTTTGATGTACTCTCAGTCCATGGCCTTCCAAACATTTCAAGACAGCAGTTGAATTTTGAAGAGGATCCGCTTGATCCTTTCCTGTAACAAGGATGTAATCCAAAAAGCACTGAACTCTGTTCAGTTCTTTCAGGATTGCATACATGGCTTTCTGGAACAGAGCAGGTGCCAATGTGATACCGAAACACAATATGTTGTAACAACATAAACCTTTTTGAGAGTTGATTGTGAGATATTTGTGAGACGTGGGATCAATCTCCATTTACAGGTATGCATTGAGCAAATCCAATTTTCTGAAATGCTATTCTCCACTAAGAGCAGCAAACAAACCTTCAACACAAGGTAGTGGATACTGATCTGCACCTAAAACTGGGTTTATTAAAACTGGGTGTCCCTTTGAAATCTCCACAAATTCAGACTGAGTTATCCTTTTTGACCACTGGTATGATGGTTATAGCCCACTCACTGTGTGAAACTGGTGACACTAAACTGATGTTCATTAAACTGTCCAAATTACCTTCTACCAGAGACATCAGAGCATAGAGCACAACTCTGGCCTTGCAATATTTTGACTGCCTGTCAGACTTAACAGTGAGCTTCACTGACACATTACTCATCTGCCCAACCTTGTTTTCAAAACCTTAGGAGTGTCTGCCCAGTATTTCTTGAAGATTTCAAAGTGCTTTTGTGATTGCCTTGGTCTCAGACCAATTCACCTTGAGCTTCTCAAGATCTTCCAGATAATGGTGTATATTTTCTTTCAATCATGGACCAACTTTTATCCAGTATACATCTTCAGAACCATGGAGGTTTCTTCGAGAGGAAGTTGTGACAAAGTCGGGTGATAGATAGATGCAGAAATTAATGAAACAGCGCTCCAGTATCAAGCTTCATTCTTGTACAAACTCCTTCAATCAAGAGTGTGACCCAGAGGCCCTCTCTGACTCTAGCTTCCAAAAACATGTAGTGGTTGATCTTGGCCAGTGTCACAAGAGGTCTTGTCTTTCTTCCACATCATGAATTCCTGACTTCCATCTTTTCTTAGGTTCAGTCTTCATAGGTGTCTTCTTGGATGGATGGGTGTTCTGCGTTGCTGGTCACTGAACTGTGACAGGTCATGGCAATGTGTCCTTTCTTCTGGCACGTTCTGCAAATAACCTGGCATGTCCCACAATACTTCTCAGAGTGCATAGTTTGTGCACAATGGCCCCATGGAAATTCCTTACATTCCTGTGGTCTTCTGTCTTCTAATTCATAAGACGAACTTCTTGGTTCATACTAAATTCCAGAGAATCCTTCTCTGCAGTTTCCATTGCAACTACTACTTCAACTGCCTTCTTGAATGTAAGTGAATGTAAGTGAATAAACTTCTTCTGAACTTGGTCATTGCATAGTCCAGAGACTCATTGGTTATTCAGGGCATTACTTAAAGTTTGTCTGAATTGACAATGCTCTGATAACTTCCTTAAAGCAGCAACTAACTGTGCTACTGACTCTCCACTTCCCTGATGTTGCTGATGGAACTGATATCATTGTGCTATCATTAATGGGATCGGATGAAAATGTTCCTCATTTCTGCAGTAACTTGCATCATATGTGGCAGTTCCCCTCACAATTGGAAAAAATAGGTCACATAGCAGTCTGTATGCCTTTGGACCCATCACTGTCAGCAAGGTCGAACTGATTTTCTGTCTGGAGGATTACAAATTGCTTAAAATATTCAAGGTGTGGTTCATGTTTGTCATCAAATTCACCAACAGTGCACACAAAATTTGCCATTTTGTCCACTCTCCAGTTGGACTTCAAGCCTCCTGGGTGTCTTCTCTGCCACAGGGAAACTGCTTTTGTTGTTGTTGTTCGAGTGCTGTCCGTGCTTTATCTGCCTCTTCTGGCTGTGTGTCAACACTGCAGACTGCAGAATTCTTCCTTTGGCTCTACTTGAGCTCCCTCTGCTGGCTATAAACTCTGAGTGTGGACTAAGCCTTCCTGACTGCTTGCAAGTGTTCAGTAAATATTGCTGCTCCCGCCCCCCACCCCTGCTTTGTTTCTGTAGCAGCTAGGCAGCAACAGCAGGAAACTCCTCCATGGTAGTTTGTTTGCAGTAGCTCCAGGCACCAGCCTATTCCTTTGTTCTGTTTTTATTTGCCTACTTCCCCTCTCTAGCTGGTTGGCTCCCACTGTCCCAGCAGCAAAAGCAGCAGTCTGTCACTTTGTGCCTCCAGGTGAACTCCCCCCTCTTTATGGTATTATTTGCTTACTTTTTCTACTTCTTCTTCAGTCAGAGGCAGCACTGGACACTTGTGGGATAGAAATCGTTCATTGCCAAATATTATATATAGACCAAGCAGAGAAGGAGATGGACACAGAGGAGCTCATTTGAATACAGCTAGCTTCTATGGGAACCTATATTGTGCTTGCGGCAAACCTGAAACAACACACAAGTAAGGCTTTTCACTGGGGATGGAGAAATGCTCAAACATTTGAAAGGACAGGACACCACACTTTCACTATTGCCACTGTGACAACTGGATTCACCTGGGTCACTCTTTGCTCACAGTTTCTATATTTGGATAGCTGAGAACTGGAGGAAAGGTGCTACCTGTGGATGGGCCTTTGATTCAATATTTCACTCCCCCACTTGGTCTAACAGAGCCCAAGTTTATTGGGCCTTTTCTTCACTATTGAAAAAAGGTGTATTTTTTTACCTCAGGGTAACTAACGTATGTGAGCTATCCCAAGGTAAAAAAAAAAAATAAAATAAAGACAAAGCACTTTCATTTAACTTTCATTTAAATTAGACCGGGACAATCCTATATTCCTCCCTACCTATTCTACTCTGTTCACATAGGTTCTCATACTGCTCTCATCACCACAGTATACAGGTTCCCTTAAGTAGTGTATTAAACAATGTGACTAACATCTGTCATGTGTTTGTTCTCTCATTCTTTCACTGGGGGGGCACAAAGGATGGGGGGGGTGGAGAAGTTTGTATAGTGTAGTGGAATGTCTTGTTTTGGTAGGATTTTTTTGTTTCTTGGTTGTTGGTTTTTTGTTTTTTTTTTTAATGCATACATGTTGCTGTTATGTGAGAGAATGTAGGTCAAAGACATGCATCTTGCACTTGGAGCAGAAAGTAGTGAGGTTTGTGATGGTCCACTGTTCTTGAGGGAGTTCATTACAGTCTTGGACCACCAGTGAGAAAGTTTATTGCCAGCACAGATGAGCTTTACCCCTTATTTTAGAGAGTTGCATTGTGACAGAGGACCGTAGCTGTAGACCATGCTCTTCATCCCAGAGATTTAGGAGGCACTGAGACCTTGAACTTGATTCAAAATTCAACAGGAAGCCACTGTACGGAGCAGAGAATAGGTATGATGTGCTCATAATAGCCTGTGTTGCTGAGGCAACATGCTGCAGCATTCTGTATTAGTTAGAGTATCCTAACTGTTGAGTGTATTTCTTAAATGGGAGTTAACTGATGTAAAGGGGACTGTACTCCAAGAGAAGAGACATACCTTTTGGGCCTGCCACAACATAGTCCTGCCCTGTTGACTTCCCCAACAGCAGGAGGGAAGATGAGGCTGTGGGGTGCTACCCTCCCCCACTCACCTGGCAACCCTACTCCCTCAACCAATGGGAGGCAGAAGACAACAGCTGTCCCCATCAGCCAGTTAGGGCAGAAGTCAGTCAGGGAATTGCTTCATCATGCTGTTGCTGAATCAATCAGCAGATGTCACGTTCCTGATGGCTCCGTGCTGCCAGATGTTATCTTGTTCTTTGGTTCTCCCATTCTTGAGGCTGTTGGATGGATTCCAGTCTGCCCTCCGGGGGTCCTCTGGTTATTTCCACTTGACGCCTTCTTCAGCCGATGGACACTGCATTCTTAGGCTGGCACCTCCCTGATCATTTAGTTATTATCCACACCAAGCATCCATCCACATACATCCTCTATCTCTATTTTAATCACAATTGTTAAAGTGAGATGAATACAACAAAAGGGCGGGGAGTCTCTGGATGCTGTTTCTGTTGTTACAGAGTATTGCTCTGAGTCTCTCTCTGTGTGAGTAGTTGTTGTTACAAAGAATTGCTTTGAGAACAAACTCTGTCTTAGAATGTACTAACACAATTAGCAGCTTGCAAGTTTCACACATAGAGGGAGAGAAACATTACCAAAAACCAAGAGACCTCTTAATTAGTAATATCCTGGAATTTATACTATGGGGAATCAAACTCATTTGTGATTTTAATACAGAACTTCTTTAATATGATCCAACACTCATGCAGGTACTTATCGACTGTAATCAAGTCACCCCTTAACCTTCTCTTTGTTAAGCTACATAGATTGAGTTCCTTGTGTCTGTCACCATAAAGAAAGCTTTCTAAACCTTTAATCATTCTCGCGGATCTTCTCTGAACCTTCTCTAATCAACATCCTTCTTGAATTGTGAACAGCAGAACTGGACACATTATTCCAGCAGTGGTCATACCAGTGCCAAATATACAGCTAAAATAACCTCTCTGTACTTCTACTCGAGATTCCCCAGTTTATGCATCCAAGGATCGGCCCTTTTGGCCATAGCATCATACTGTGAGCTCATGTTCTGCTGATTATCCACTATGACCACAAATCTTTTTCAGATTCACTGCTTCCAAGGATAAGGCCCCCATTGTGTCACTATGGCCAACATCTTTATTCTTAGATGTTCACATTTATAGTTTGCCATATTAAAACAGATATTGTTTGCTTTAGGCCAGTTTGCCATTCAATCCAGATCTCTCTCTGTCATTATTTGTCCCCAATTTTTGTGTCATCTGCAAACTTTATCAGTGATGATTTTATGTTTTCTTCCAGGTCATTGATAAAAATGTAATATAGCATAGGGCCAAGAACTGATTCCCTGCAGAACCTCACTTGAAATACACAGTCAATGATGATTCCCTATTCATAATTACGTTTTTATATCTATCAGTTAGCCAGGTTTTAATCCATTTAGTATTTGCCATGTTCATTTTATATCATTCTAGTTTTTTAATCAAAATGTTGTGTGGGTACCAGGTCAAATGAAAAGTCTAAGTATATACCAACACTATTAGCTTTATCAGCCAAACCTGTAATTTCATCAAAACAAGATATCAAGTTAGTTTGATAGCTGGGCCGGCTCTAGGATTTTTGCCGCCCCCAAGCAAAAAAAATTTTGGCCACCCCCGGTTTTTTTTCTTGCCCCCTCCTGCCCCCAGCTCCGCCCCAACTCCGCCCCTTCCCAACTCCTTCCCCAAATACCTGACCCCGCCTCCTCCCCCGGCCATGCTGCATTTACCCCCCCACTGCTTCCGGTGGCTCCCTAGCCCACGTCTGCTCTGCCTGCTCCCCTGAACATGCCGTCGCTCCGCTTCTCCCCCCTCCCTCTCAGGAGAGGGAGAGGCAGCGCGTTCAGGGGAGCAGACGGAGTGGAGGGGAAGGGGAGGGGAGCACAGGAAGTAATGGGGGGGGTAGAGGAACCACTTCCCGCCCCAGCTCACCTCCACTCCACCACCATCGCCTCCCCCGAGTGCGCTGCCACTCGGCTTCTCCTCCCTCCCTCCCAAGCTTGCTGCGCGAAACAGTTGTTTCGCACTTGGCAAGCCTGGGAGGGAAGGGGGTAGAAGTGAAGTGCCGGCGGCACGCTCAGGGGAGCAGGTGGAGGCGGAGCGGAGAGAGCGGAGGTGAGCTGGGGCAGCGGGGGCACATTTCTAGAGGGTGGCATGGCTGGCACCGGAATGCCGCCCGTAGAAATGTGCCTCCCCAAGCATCTGCTTGTTTTGCTGATGCCTAGAGCTGGCCCTGTTTGACAGGATCTATTTTTCATAAATCCCTGTTGATTGGCATTAATTATATTACCCTCCCTTAATTCTTTATTAATCGAGTCTCATATCAGCTGCTTCATTATTTTGCCTGAGATCAAGTTCAGACTGACACACCTATAGTTACCCAGGTCATCCTGCTTACCCTTTTTTAAATACTGGCAAATTTACCAGAATGATCTGTTATTGGTACTGTACTGATCTAATGAGAGAACTGGAGTGCTGATAAAGAATGGCGAGTGGAGTGCTGAGCAAACCGGTCTAGCAATGTATAGGAATTATGGAAGATATGGTAGATGTACCAAGCTTATGAAGAAAGAGGAAGAGAGACAGCAGGCCCACCACCACAAATGGCGGGGGGGGGGGGGGTGGATGGAAAAGAGAGAGTGTGGAAAAGAGGAGTATGCCCAATAGCCATGACAAGGAAATGGGAAAAGAGTCTCTGCTCCTTCCCAGCAGTGAGCAGAAAAATGGAGAAATCTGTCAGTAGTCCAGAGGATAGTATTTCCATGGTTCTTCTGGTAGAGAAGGAGCTTGGCTTAGAAAGTGAGGTTGCTTAGGAGGAGGTAAGGAATGAGTTTAATTCAGTTTCAGACTGGCTGATGATACATGGCAACTCTAATTGTGGTATTACTGGGAGCCATGTACAATTTAATCACTGCTGAGATTCAGGTAAAATATATTGACATAGTTTTACAAACATTTTAACATACCCAGTACCATACTTTGTTCATTCCATTTACAGATCATATTCTGGACTAGGTAGTGTGTGTCTATATTTAATTGTATCCATTTGAAAGTGAGATTTATGGTTTATTTTGTGTTCCTTCTAAAACTCTGGCATTTTGTAATAATGAGAGGAAACTGTGTTTAATTTGTCCAGAAGATTATTATATCTTTTTAATGGCCACTGCTAAGCTATAAAACTTTAGGAATGCTTTGATTATCACACCCAGACAGTGAATTTCAAACTTATAAAATGATCCCTGTTGGGTGATTTCATTAATTTAACTCTTTGATTTGGTTAACTTTGTTTTCATTGAGTTTCAGAATCTTTGATAAGGGATTGAGAGCAGAAATATTGAATATGCTGCTAAAGCCAAAGTAATTCAAGAAAAAAACAATGAGAGAAAAATCAGAACCTGAGATCCAAATCTATATGAATTTCAGGAGATAGAAGAGATTGTGTGCTTCAGATACATGCAGTGGTATGGGCGAGCAAAACCTAGAGTGAGCACATTTCCTAATTTGGCTGAGTATTCGTCTTTCAGTAAGCATAATGTTATCTTACCTCCTTGCTGCAGTAAATAGAGTTGGTGAGAAAAACTGTGATGGAAGGCAGGGAGCTGGGGGTCAGGAGTGGGGGCTCAGGCTCCTCCTGCCGGGGATGGCGTGGAGGAGGAGGAATAGGAGACTCTGGAGGCTCCGGTCTAGTTGCAGCTTAGGCTCCTCGGGGCTGCAGGCCAAGGAGGATCCCCAGAGTCACTGAGGTCCAGAAAGGGCAGGGTCTGAGGAAACAGAGCTGAACCCTTCCTGTCCCCAACACCACCACCACAAGAGTCATGAGAATGATCACCCAGACAGCTAACTTGACTTAACTTCTGTTTTTGAAGTTTTTTTGTTGAAGAATTGCCACTTTTAGGTCTGTAATCGAGTGACCAGAGAGATTGAAGTATTCTCTGACTGGTTTTTGAATATTATAATTCTTGACGTTTACAACACACACTTTGCTTCTCTACAAAAGAAAAAGTACACTAAACTATCTAAACTACTACATGCCACAAGGCGCCACAACAGTGATTCCCTTGACCCACCCAGCAATATTGTTAATCTATCCAGCTATACTCTTAGCCCAGCAGAAGAATCTGTCCTATCTCGGGGCCTCTGCTTCTGCCCCTCCACCCCCACGAACATGATACAGTTCTGTGGTGACCTAGAATCCTATTTTCAATGTCTCCGACTCAAGGAATATTTCCAACACACCTCTGAACAACATATTAACCCACAGAGACCTTCCTACCAAGACTACAAAAAGAAGGATTCTGGGTGGACTCCTCCTGAAGGTCGAAACAACAGGCTGGACTTGTACATAGAGTGCTTCCGCCGACGTGCACGGGCTGAAATTGTGGAAAAGCATCACTTGCCCCATAACCTCATCCATGCAGAACACAATGCCATCCACAGCCTCAGAAACAACTCTGACATCATAATCAAAAAGGCTGACAAAGGAGGTGCTGTTGTCATCATGAATAGGTCGGAATATGAACAAGAGGCTGCTAGGCAGCTCTCCAACACCACTTTCTACAAGCCATTACCCTCTGATCCCTCTGAGGGTTACCAAAAGAAACTACAGCATTTGCTCAAGAAACTCCCTGGAAAAGCACAAAAACAAATCTGCACAGACACACCCCTGGAACCCCGACCAGCGGTATTCTATATGCTACCCAGGATCCATAAACCTGGAAATCCTGGACGCCTCATCATCTCAGTCATTGGCACCCTGACAGCAGGATTGTCTGGCTATGTAGACTCCCTCCTCAGGCCCTACGCTACCAGCACTCCCAGCTATCTTCGAGACACCACTGACTTCCTGAGGAAACTACAATCCATCCATCCAAAAACAACACCATCCTAGTCACTATGGATGTAGAAGCCCTCTACACCAAGATTCCACACAAAGATGGACTACAAGCCATCAGGAACAATATTCCCGATAATGTCACGGCAAACATGGCGGCTGAACTTTGTGACTTTGTCCTTACCCATAACTATTTCACATTTGGGGACAATGTATACCTTCAAATCAGCAGCACTGCTATGGGTACCCACATGGCCCCACAGTATGCCAAGATTTTTATGGCTGACTTAGAACAGTGATTCCTCAGCTCTCGTCCCCTAATGCCCCTACTTTACTTGTGCTATATTGATGACATCTTCATCTTCTGGACCCATGGAAAAGAAGCCCTTGAGGAATTCCACCATGATTTCAACAATTTCCATCCCACCATCAACCTCAGCCTGGACCAGTCCACACAAGAGATCCACTTCCTGGACACTACGGTGCTAATAAGCGATGGTCTCATAAACACCACCTTATACTGGAAACCTATTGACCACTATTCCTACCTACATGCCTCCAGCTTTCATCCAGACCACACCACACGATCCATTCTCTACAGCCAAGCTCTACGATACAACGGCATTTGCTCCAACCCCTCAGACAGAGACAAACACCTAGAGGATCTCTATCAAGCATTCTTACAACTACAATACCCACCTGCTGAAGTGAAGAAACAGAATGACAGAGCCAGAAGAGTACCCAGAAGTCACCTACTACAGGACTGGCCCAACAAAGAAAATAACAGAACGCCACTAGCCATCACCTTCAGCCCCCAACTGAAACCTCTCCAACGCATCATCAAGGATCTACAACCTATCCTGAAGGACGACCCATCATTCTCACAGATCTTGGGAGACAGGCCAGTCCTTGCTCAGACAGCCCCCCAACCTGAAGCAAATACTCACCAGCAACCACACACCACACAACAGAACCACTAACCCAGGAACCTATCCTTGCAACAAATCCCATTGCCAACTGTGTCCACATATCTATTCAGAGGACACCATCATAGGGCCTAATCACATGAGCCACACTATCAGAGGCTCGTTCACCTGCACATCTACCAATGTGATATATGCCATCATGTGCCAGCAATGACCCTCTGCCATGTACATTGGCCAAAGTGGACAGTCTCTATGTAAAAGAGTAAATGGACACAAATCAGACATCAAGAATTATAACATTCAAAAACAAGTCGGAGAACAGTTCAATCTCTTTGGTCACTCGATTACAGACCTAAAAGTGGCAATTCTTTCACAAAAAGACTTCAGAAACAAACTCCAACGAGAGACTGCTGAATTGGAATTATTTTGCAAACTGGATACAAGTAACTTAGGCTTGAATAAAGACTGGGAGTGGATGGGTCATTACACAACGTAAAACTATTTCCCCATGTTTATTCCTCCCCCTCCCTTCCTCCCCACTGTTCCTCAGATGTTCTTGTCAACTGCTGGAAATGGCCCACCTTGATTATCACTACAAAAGGTCCCCCTGCCCCCGTTCTCCTGCTTGTAATAGCTCACCTTACCTGATCGCTCTCGTTACAGTGTGTATGGTAACACCCATTGTTTCATGTTCTCTGTGTAAATAAATCTCCCCACTGTATTTTCCACTGAATGCATCCGATGAAGTGATCTGTAGCTCACGAAAGCTTATGCTCAAATAAATTTGTTAGTCTCTAAGGTGCCACAAGTCCTCCTTTTCTTTTTGCGGATATAGACTAACACGGCTGCCACTCTGAAACCTGTCATTCGTGACTGTTCACCAAAGGTAATTTTATCTGGTAGTGGAGATGTTACAGACTGCTTTAAGCACCTGTTATTTCTTGAATGGAGGCAGGCCCTGACACAACCTTTCCAGTGTTCTAGAATAAAATAAAGAGAGCATGATAAAAGAAAGAAAATTCCTAGAGAAGAAAAATAATTTGCAAGGATTCAACCCAAATCCATATATGTCAGGCTAGCGAGTTGTAATGAAAAGAAGATGCAATGTGGAAGCATTTTAATTGGAGAAGAAATACAATGCACTTTTCATTTTGTCTCTCTGTTCATTGTCTCTGTATAATTTTTCTTCTCTTCGGTACCGGTATGGTGTCTATATGGTACCTTTCTTAAGCTTCTGGCACAGGCCTCCCACATTGCTCCTGCAATTCTAGAATCTACTTCTCTTACTGAGTAGAATTGATCTTTCTGGTGGAATCAACTTCCTGGTTCCTTTGAGTAGATCTGGTTGGAAAAAAAATCAATGAAGTATTTTCTTTGTAGAATTTTCCAATTTGTTAAAATGGAGGGGAATGCAGACGGAAGGGGTGAGGAGGGCCCCCACTTGCTCTGGCCCAGGGCCTCACAAAACCGTAATCTGCCTCTGCTGATACAATAGAGGTTAAAAATAGGACTGTCTGAAAATGTTCTAAATTTGTCAAAATTTGAAGGAGAGGAACAGGTCAAAATATTTGCAGAAATATCAGTGCATTTTTAACCAGCTCTTGTTAAATGATCCCACCCCCACCAGCTTTTAATATAAAACGGTTGGTACATATTTATTCTCCATGCATTACTATCTCTATAATGGTAATGACAGAGATGAATCCCTCTGGGAATTACTCACATGCATGAAAAGAGTAATATGTCCAGGAGTTGGCGCCAGCATAAATATTGCTTACAGCTGTTAAACAACTTCTTTGATAGGTTCCTTTATTGCCTGTCTCACATATGTTATGAAGATTATAAAAGTACTGTAGCATGGCACTGATCCAATTACAAACATGTAGGGATCCCACGGTATATAAACAAACGTGTGTGGTAGGTGATTTTGTTGAGCACATTGGACCAAAACCTGAAAAAGGGGTCCGAGACCAAGCTAAAGGGGTCTGCTTGCCAGACAGTGTGATCAGGTAGCTGGGTCCACCCCTGTTCTTCTGGGTCTGGACACTGGATCTGGGTCTGCTGTTACATGCTGCTAGGTAGGGCAGGGGTGTCCTAGTCATGACTCTGTGGTAGGCTTTAGGCTTAGGCCATGTGGATTAATTCTGTATGCAGACCAGATGCCCATATGTTTCAAACTTCCTGGCCTGTGCAAGAAAGGTGGTGGGACTATGGCGTTGCCTCCTCCCCACAATTTCCGCTCTCTTTGGGACTCTGTGTTTCCTAAGGCCACGTAGAGAAACCAGTAACTGTGTTTCTCTGAGTGGGCAGACTGCAACTGTGGCTGATATTTACTGGGTCCATGCAAGAGAATTAAGCTCCATGCACTATTCTCTCTCCCCCTTCACCTGCATAAGGGTCTATCACAACATGATTCAATGATAGCTTTGCCTGAGTAAGGACTAAATACTACAGGGTCTGCCCCTCTGTGTATAGATCACATAGGAAGCAGTGTTAAGGAATTATGGGCACATGAGTTTGAAAATATGGTTTAAAATACTTCATCCAACACTACGTGTTGCAGACTAGCTGACTCAAGATTTAAGGATGTTTTATTTTTCTTCACAGTAACGCAATATAAATAAATAAACCATTGCACTAAAATATAATACACCTACTCCAATTTGTCCATGGGCAAACCTCCAGCATAACAGTGCATATTGCTCCATTCTTAAACTGATCCACAAAAAAGCACCAGATTAAACAACCTCACCTTTCCCCCAACAACCCCTTCGCCATGTTAGCTTTTGCTATTTCCATTTATAAATGCTCTAACTGCTTATTGTTTTAATAATAACTGTACTTCCATTTAACTAATATATTTGTTTCCCCTGCAACAAGGTGCGTGCAGAGAAGAGAATTACTTTGTGACCTTAATGCTTCCCGCCTCTATTTCAAATAGTCTCTCATTTTTCTTTGCAAGAAACTTAAAAATTGGACACTACCTAAAATCCAGGGCTCTCTATAAAAAAAAAAAATTCTTGCCTATCAAAAGTACTGCAGCTGGTTTGTGCTTCAATAAAGTACCCAGACACATAGTTTTATCAACTGCTAGTGTGCCTTTAACAAATCACAATTAAATATTAACAGGCCATGGAGCAGCATGGAGAGCTCTGCAGTCCTTTGAAGGCATATTTGCCAATTAAACAAAGTCTAACATTAGAGTAGAGGTGGCAAGGATCCAAACCAGAGAAATGAAAGTCAACCACTTCAGTGGCATTCATTAGCTCAACAGACATTCTTTGTGTGGCCTGTTTCTTTACTATTGCCAAATCCACACCCTGTTCAGGAACTTGCCCAAACTCAGATAAGCTTATTATGGAAATAACACTTTGTCACCCTTTACAACTTGCTTCTTGTTAAATTATCTTTTATCTTCTTTGTAGTATTTGTCACCTCTCCATAGGTACCCCTTGTGTGGACAAATGCTATTTTGTTTGCTTTGGAATTCCCAGTGACAAAGGTTAATGGTAGTTAATAGAATAATTTTTTTTTAAAGAGCCTCTTCTTTGTGCAATCACAGTTCAGGCTTGTTGGAAAACGAGAATTCTGTTTCATGAAAACCTGAGGTTTTGAAATTTGTTTTCGTTCCTCATGAGTGCATGTGTGCGCACACACATATACATGGGACACACACACACACACACACACACACACACACACACACCCCTCACTCTCGGAAACCCAAAGTCAAGTTCTTTTGTGGCCTGAGTTGCAGCAGTGACATGAACACCTTGGTCTGCCAAATTCCATGCAAGTCCCCTAACCGTTGGCTATTCTAGTATGTTTTTTTCTCACTCACATCCAGCTCTCAGAAATCTATCCTGGACCTCAGAAACCTTCCCAACTAAAGTTTTGTTGAAACTGATACATTTCTGTGAACAATTTCAGTTTTGGACAAATTGGCATTTTCCAACTAGAAGACATTTGGTCAAAAATTTCCCAACAAGCCTCTAATCACAATATTTTGGAGCCATTTGTGCAAGCACATCAAATTGGCTCGGTGCACAATTAACCAGTTTGCGTGTGTGAATGTTTGACTGTGTGCAGATGTGATCATTTGCAAATGTGGGTTCCTACAAAAATTGCAGGTTTTAGTGTGACAGCCCCTTATGCAGGTTCAGAGGAAAGTTATATGGAATTCTCCACCCTTTGCATAGCTCTTCCAAAAGTCAGCCACAACAGCAATCACTGCTCTCAGGGGAGCACAGATACCCTTCCTCCTGAGAGGGAGGGAAAGAAAAAGCAGGGGGAGAGAGGCTTGTAGCCCACTCCTTTCTACACTGGTTCACAGGCTACACTGGGGGCACAGGTGGAACAGGCTGCATCATCCTAAAGGATGCTTTAGACTGAACTCCCCACTACATGCGGGTGTTTGGCAAAGAATCATGCCTCCCCTAACTCATCCTGCAGCATTGGGTTTTGTATTAAAGGTGTGATATCGTCCATATGTGCACAAAAGGGGTATATCTACACAGACCACAGAAGTGAGCCTCTCAGCCCAGGTTGACCAATTTGGGTTAGTGGGTCTAGCACTAAACTCTAAAGCTCAACTCTAAACATAGCTAGGCAGTCAGTGCTTTGAAGTTGCAGATCTGTTTCAGAGCCCAAGCTCCATCCCAAGCCTCAACTTCAAAGCATTGTCTACCGAGCTATTTGTACAGCAGTAGCACAAGCCCCACTAACCTGAGTCTGTTGATGCAGGCTAAGAGGCTTGCTGCTGTGTAGACATACTCAAGGAGGTCCTGTGTGCTTACAGCTAGCAAAGCTATTTTCTTATCATTTCCATTGAGAGCTAAAGAATAGGCAAGAAAGAAGGGAATTAATGTGCCGGACTTTGAAATCTACATTTAGCTTCTCAACTGGCCAATCCAGTCATTCCCCACACACCTTTGGTGGAGTTCTTCATTTTGGAGTTAACGGTGCTGCTGATGCAAGAGAAGGAAACTGCTGTTCTTTTGTCACTGCTGAAACACTGTGCAGTTAGCCTCACTTGTTCAGACAGACACATCGAAAAAAGACTTGAGCCTGTAACGTCAAAAATAATGGAGATCTAAGTGAAGCAAAAATGCATTTCAGTCTCTCATTTAACCATTTGAACAAATATCCTGAACACATTGAATGGGCCTTTCTATCCTTATTACTTAAAGTCATCGTCAGTGTTACCATGATATCTAATGATTGATACGCCAGTAGGGTCACACTGTACTAAAAATACAGAACAGGCCGCTCTTAGAGGAAATTTTCTCTTCATTAATTTATAAAATTGTAGACCATCCATGCAGGCTAGCACACGCGCAGTTCTCACTGAAGTCAAAGAGAGCCATGCACAATCACATCCAAGAGTGGCATTTGGCCTGCTTACGTCTTCTAGAAAACACTGAAATATATTTTATTTCGAGACAATGCTGATGTCTTTATGTATTTATCTTGCACTGTTCTAATGGAGTCCTATTTAGCACTCCCACTCAGATAAATCCCCCACTTCACTCAGGGGAGCACTTTCTTGCCTGAGAAACATATGAGAGAAGGGGGTTAAATATGACCTTATTTGGGAACATCAGGGAAAAATCAGGATCTTTTGTTTCAAAGAGTTTATCTGTTTATTATGAAGTCACAGGACCAGATCTTCAGCCCGTGTATATCTGTACTGATGTCAATTGAGCTACATTGATTTACACAAGCTATGGATCCTGCTCATAATATCCTGATTGTGACTTCACAATTGGTGTTATAAACAGGATTAGAGACTTGGAGGCTTAATCCTCAACTACTGAATACATGGAAGTAATAGCATCTATGGTTAAATAATGACATAAAATCAAAATTACAGCTTTAAAATACAAACACTGGGACAGTATGTCTCAGGACATTGGTAACAGGAAATGAAGGCTTTCACCTCAGCTCATTAGTCTGATTACAGTCCAGATTGGTACTAGCTGTATGTTCTTGCCTCCTGATGCCTGTTTGTTCAGTAATAGATATGAAACAAATTGCTTATCTTAATCTAGTTTCCAATGGTATTAGATGGAACCCAGGGGGCAAACGTCAACATCCCAATTGGCAATAATTAGCACCTTTCCTGGTAGGCTGCAGAGGGAGGCCAGTGTTAGAATGGGCAAGGAAACAAAATTACTCTCCCACTCTTACCGTATGTCTACACTATGAAATTATGTCAAATTTATAGAAGTCGTTTTTTTAGAAATCATTTGTATGTAGTCGATTGTGTGTGTCCCCACACAAAATGCTCTAAGTGCATTAAGTACATTAACTCGGTGGAGTGCTTCCAGAGTACCGAGGCTAGCGTTGACTTCCGGAGTGTTGCACTGTGGGTAGCTATCCCACAGTTCCCGCAGTCTCCACTGCCCACTGGAATTCTGGGTTGAGATCCCAATGCCAGATGGGGCAAAAAACATTGTCGCGGGTGGTTCTGGGTACATGTCATCAGGGTACATGTCACCCTCCCACCCTCCGTGAAATCAACGGCTGACATTCATTTTGGTGAGGTCTGTCGAGGCACCTTGAAAACTTTAATGGAGATTCAGTCCTGCCTGAAATACCAGAGGGAGGGATAGCTCAGTGGGTTGAGCATCGGCCTGCTAAACCCAGGGTTTTGAGTTCAATCCTTGAGGGGGCCATTCTATGTGACCGTTGTTTTTGTTTCTCCTTGATGTAAAACCACCCCCTGTGTTGATTTTAATTCCCTGTAAGCCAACCTTGTAAGCCATGTCGTCAGTCGCCCCTCCCTCCATCAGAGCAACAGCAGACAATCATTCTGCTCCTTTTTTCTGTACAGAGGCCACACCACGGCAAGCATGGAGCCCGTTCAGATCACTTTGGCAATTAGGAGCACATTAAATACCACGCGTATTATCCAGCAGTATATTAAGCACCAGAACCTGGCAAAGCAAAACTGGGTGAGTAGGTGACGTCAGCGCAGTGACGAGAGTGATGAGGACATGGACACAGACCTCTCTCAAAGCATGGCCCCTTTCAATGTGGGCATCATGGTGCTAATGGGGCAGGTTCATGTGGTGGAACGCCGATTCTGGGCCCAGGAAACAAGCACAGACTGGTGGGACCGCATAGTGTTGCAGGTCTGGAACAATTCCCAATGGCTGCGAAACTTTCGCATGCGTAAGGGCACTTTCATGGAACTTTGTGACTTGCTTTCTCCTGCCCTGAAGCGCATGAATACCAAGATGAGAGCAGCCCTCACAGTTGAGAAGCGAGTGGCGATAGCCCTGTGGAAGCTTGCAACGCCAGACAGCTACCGGTCAATCGGCAATCAATTTGGAGTGGGAAAATCTACTGTGGGGGCTGCTGTAATCCAAGTAGCCAACGCAATCAAAGATCTGCTGATATCAAGGGTAGTGACCCTGGGAAATGTGCAGGTCATAGTGGATGGCTTTGCTGCAATGGGATTCCCTGACTGTGGTGGGGCCATAGACGGAACCCATATCCCTATCTTGGCACCGGAGCACCAAGCCGGCGAGTACATAAACCACAAGGGGTACTTTTCAATAGTGCTGCAAGTACTGGTGGATCACAAGGGATGTTTCACCAACATCAACGTGGGATGGCTGGGAAAGGTACATGACGCTCGCATCTTCAGGAACTCTGATTTGTTTCAAAAGCTGCAGGAAGGGACTTTATTCCCAGACCAGAAAATAACCATTGGGGATGTTGAAATGCCTATAGTTATCCTTGGGGACCCAGGCTACCCCTTAATGCCATGGCTCATGAAGCCATACACAGGCAGCCTGGACAGTAGTCAGGAGCTGTTCACCTACAGGCTGAGCAAGTGCAGAATGGTGGTAGAATGTGCATTTGGACATTTAAAAGAGTGCTGGCGCAGTTTACTGACTTGGTTAGACCTCAGCGAAACCAGTATTCCCACTGTTATTACTGCTTGCTGTGCGCTCCACAATCTCTGTGAGAGTAAGGGGGAGATGTTTATGGCGGGGTGGGAGGTTAAGGCAAATCGCCTGGCCGCTGGTTACACGCAGCCAGACACCAGGGCAGTTAGAAGAGCACAGAAGGGCGCGGTACGCATCAGAGAAGCTTTGAAAACCAGTTTAGTGACTGGCCAGGCTACGGTGTGAAAGTTCTGTTTGTTTCTCCTTGATGAAACCCCCCCACCCCTTGGTTCACTCTACTTCCCTGTAAGCTACTACCCTTCCCTCCTCCCTTCGATAACCGCTTGCAGAGGCAATAAAGTCATTGTTGCTTCATATTCATACATTCTTTATTAATTCATCACACAAATAGGGGGATAACTGCCATGGTAGCCTGGGAGGGGTGGTGGAGGAGAGAAGCACCGGGAGGGGTGGTGGAGGAGGGAAGGACAAGGCCACACAGCACTTTAAAAGTTTAAAACTTTAAAATTTATGGAATGCCAGCCTTCTGTTGCTTGGACAATCCTCTGCGGTGGAGTGGCTGGGTGGCCAGAGGCCCCGGCACCGCGTTCTTGGGCGTCTGGATGAGGAGGCTATGGAACTTGGGGAGGAGGGTGGTTGGTGACACGGGCTGTAGCTGCGGTCTGTGCTCCTGCTGTCTTTCCTGCAGCTCAACCATACGCTGGAGCATATTAGTTTGATCCTCCAGCAGCCTCAGCATTTAATCCTGCCTCCTCTTATCATGCTGCTGCCACCTTTCAGCTTCAGCCCTTTCCTCAGCCCACCACTTACTCTCCTCAGCCCTCCACCTCTCCTCCTGGTCATTTTGTGCTTTCCTGAACTCTGACATTGTCTGCCTTCATGCATTCGTCTGTGGTCTGTCAGTGTGGGAGGACAGCATGAGCTCAGAGAACATTTCATCGCGAGTGTGTTTTTTTCGCCTTCTAATCTTCACTAGCCTCTGGGAAGGAGAAGATCCTGTGATCCTTGAAACACATGCAGCTGGTGGAGAAAAAAAAAGGGACCATAGTATTTAAAAAGACACATTTTATAGAACAATGGGTACACTCTTTCACGATAAACCTTGCTGTTAACATTACATACATAGCACATGTGCTTTCGTTCCAAGGTCGCATTTTGCCTCTCCCAACCATGTGGCTAGCCCCTCACGCAACCCCCCTCCCCGTGGCTAACGGCGGGGAACATTTCTGTTCAGCCACAGGCAAACAGCCCAGCAGGAATGGGCACCTCTGAATGTCCCCTTAAGAAAAGCACCCTATTTCAACCAGGTGACCATGAATGATATCACTCTCCTGAGGATAACACAGAGAGATAAAGAACAGATGTTGTTTGAACACCAGCAAATGCTTTGTTCTACAATGCTTTGTTCTACAATGATTCCTGACTATGTGCTACTTGTCTGGAGTGGTAAAGTGTCCTACCATGGTGGACGGAATAAGGCTGCCCTCCCCAGAAACCTTTTGCAAAGGCTTTGGGAGTACATCCAGGAGAGCCGCAAATGCCAGGGCAAATTAATCATTAAACATGCTTGCTTTTAAACCATGTATAATATTTTAAAAGGTATACTCACCAGAGGTCCCTTCTCTGCCTGGAGGGTCTGGGAGGCAGCCTTGGGTGGGTTCGGGGGGTACTGGCTCCAGGTCCAGGGTGAGAAACAGTTCCTGGTTGTCGGGAAAACCAGTTTCTCCGCTTGCTTGCTGTGAGCTATCTACAACTTCATCATCATCATCTTCCTCATCCCCAAAACCTGCTTCTGTGTTGCCTCCATCTCCAGTGAAGGAGTCAAACAACACAGCTGGGGTAGTGGTGGCTGAACCCCCTAAAATGGCATGCAGCTCATCATAGAAGCGTCATGTTTGGGGCTCTGACCTGGAGCGGCCATTTGCCTCTCTGGTTTTCTGGTAGGCTTGCCTCAGCTCCTTCAGTTTCACGCGGCACTGCTTCAGGTCCCTGTTATGGCCTCTGTCCTTCATTCCCTGGAAGATTTTGACAAATGTTTTGGCATTTCGAAAACTGGAGCGGAGTTCTGATAGCACGGATTCCTTTCCCCATACAGCGATCGGATCCCATACCTCCCATTGAGTCCATGCTGGAGCTCTTTTGCGATTCTGGGACTCTATCATGGTTACCTCTGCTGATGAGCTCTGCATGGTCATCTCTGCTGATGAGCTCTGCACTCACCTGCAGCTTGCCACTCTGGCCAAACAGGAAATTGAAATTCAAAAGTCTGCGGGCCTTTTCCTGTCTACCTGGCCAGTGCATCTGAGTTGAGAGTGCTGTCCAGAGCGGTGACAATGGAGCACTCTGGGATAGCTCCTGGAGGCTAATATCATCTAATTGCGTCTACAGTACCCCAAATTCGACCCGACAAGGCCGATTTCAGCGCTAATCCCCTTGTCAGGGGTGGAGTAAGGAAATCGATTTTAAGAGCCCTTTAAGTTGAAAAAAAGGGCTTCGTCGCGTGGACGGGTGTAGGGTTAAATCGATTTAACGCTGCTAAATTTGACCTCAACTCCTAGTGTAGACCAGGGCCTAAAGGGTCTCATTTCAGAGCAATATTGAACCTGTCAGTGTGACTGCTGTTCTTGTAAATAAATAGAGGAGTTCACATCTAAAGAGGCCATTAGCCCAATATTCTTCGTAAGCACTGAATACCCCTTCAGCAATTTGCGCACTCGGTTCAACTGTGTGTGGTTAAGAATACATTCTGAGATGGACACTGCTCCTATTGAAACCAGTGCGGGTCTTGCAACCGATTTTGATGGTACTCTGCTGGTCTGTTCTTTCAATAGAATTTGGGTTGTTGACTTCAATGGGACCAGGATTCAGTCCTCAGTGCACATGTCGTTCTCATTGAATTTAATGGGAATTATGTGACCCCCATCAAGAGAATCATCCCTTTGAGTAAAGTTAGCACTTGTAAAGGTCTGTGATCCAAATGTTCAAACATTAGCTTTTTAATATGATATCTAAATTCCACTTTTAGAGCGTCAGACTGTCATTTACATGTCTGGTTTACCTGCCAGGAAGAAGAGCTACTTTGCTGATCAAAATGTGGAATTTAGGCAGCCAGTTAATTATAACATTCAGCTCTTATAGAAGTTTTCTATCACTTTTCATTCACTGACCTGAATGAATATTTTATAGAGGAAGAATTTTAGAGAGAGAGGGAACCTAAGACCCAGATGAAGACGCCTGCGTAAGATAACTGAGCAGGTCAACAGTTGAGCAAAAAATAGGGCTCCGGTCTCCTGCCTCTCACTTCAGTGTCCTAATCCATGCACGCTGCCTCCGACCTTTGGAAACTGTTATCCCAGTTATCTTAAAATTTCATATTTAATGGCTTCCTTGAATATTTCATATTTGAAATTTTAAAAATTCATGTCTCACTTAGCTGATGTAAATCAGTGTAGCTCCGCTGAAGCTAATTTACACTAGCTGAGGATCTGGTCATGTACTCACATGGGCACACACACACACACACATACTACAATATATGTGTGGGGGGACAATAAAGTGGAGGAATTTTTTTTTAAATTAGCATGTTTTGTGCTGGTCTTATCGGCATTAGGTATTTGGTGTCTAGCACTCCAAAATGACTTTGTAAATGAGATTTTATTCTATAAACATGATTAATTAGATTAGCTAAGGGTCTTGCTCTCTATGCATTAAGAACAGCAGAGGTGAAACTGAAGAAGGTAGGAAACAGTCAAGCAAAAGTTAAAAAAAAATGAATGGTTGGGCAGAAAACTTGAAAAATTAGGCAACAAAAGAAGGAGCAAATTGAAAGTTCAGTAGATTTACTGTAGCTGTAATGAGTGTTCTGGTTATTTACTTAACGTCTATGTGATTATCTTCTCTGCTGTTCAATAAAAATAGTCTTTATTGTCGTATCTGCAACAGCACATGGTACTTTTGTTATCTCAGATATGCAGACCTCTTAGTAAAGCAACACACTAACCAATATGTAATGTGAACTTTTGACCGCTCAGGATGTTTGGAGATGAAGAATATACTTTGCCATTAGCAGATGCATTTGGCTAGGTTTGTATTCCCAAGTATACAGCCTGCTATTTGCTTTTATTTTAGGCATCAGAAATCTTGCTCTTTTTGACTTAAAAAGGTATAACTGGTGTCTCCATTTATCCCATGACTCTGGTTTTGTTCTTGATTTTTGGTGGGTATTTAAATGCTATTTTGGGATCAAATCCTGTGCTTGATTGCAAGTTTTGCATGTGCACGAAGAAAACAAATTTGTGTCAATATGATATCCCTTTAAATGCAGGATTCTCTCCGGGCAAATGCTTATTTCCCAGTAGGCCTGTCTCTTCACCCTGCATGCCTGAACCTGTATCTTTCTTCAGTGGCATTAGTCTTCCCTTTAGGAACAGTCTTCTAAAGAAGCAGTTCTCCATTTAGTTGTGCTGATAGATAGATCCATAATTTATCAGTATGTCTGTCCGTGTTCTACAGAATCCATCACCATAGTCTCTAACTGGTATTCCGTCCCCTGCAGAAAATCCTGTTCTGTATGTTAGGGGTCTCAGGAAGCAGAGCTGTCTCTTTGAAGAATCATCTTTCACTTTCTTCAAACAAGGGGGCCAGGGGAACTATAGACCAGTCAGCCTAACTTAGATACTTCAACAGAAAATGGAACAAATTATTAAACAATCATTTGTAAGCACTAAGAGGACAATAAGGTTATAAGGGATGGCCCAGATGGATTTGTCAAGAACAAATCATGCCAAACCAACCTAATTTTCATTCTTTGACAGGGTTCCTGGCCTAGTGGATAAAGGGGAACCAGTAGACATGATATACCTTGATATAAGGCTTTAGCACAGTCCCAAATTGCATTCTCATAAGTAAACTAGGGAAATATGGGCTAGATGAAATAACTGTATGGTGGGTGCACAACTGCTTGAATGACCGTACCCAAAGAGTAGTTATCAATGGTTCACTGTCAAACTGGGAGGATGTATCTAGTGGGGTCCTGCAGGGATCTGTCCTGAGTCCAGTAGTATTCAATATTTTCATAAACTAATTGGATAATGAAGTGGAAAGTATGCTAATAAAATGTGTGGATGACACCAGATTGGGAGGAACTGCAAGCACTTTGGAGGACAGGATTAGAATTCAAAAAACAAGTTGGAGAATTGGTTTGAATTCAAGAAGATGAAATTCAATAAAGCCAAGTGCAAACTATTACACTTAGGACGGAAAAATCAAACGCACAACTACAAAACAGGGACTAACTGGCTAGGCAGTAGTACTCAAGAAAAAGAGCTCGGGGTTATTGGGGATCACAAATTGCATATGAGTCAACAATGTGATGAAGTTTCAAAAAAGGCTAGGGACATGGGTGGCATGGAGCATAGGCTGAGGAAGGCTGTGTCTCCCCAGATAGCCCTGCATGGCCCCTCCCACGTTCCTCCCCGAAGCCCCTCCTGCTTGCCCTACCCCCTTGACCCCAGCCCAGGTAGGCTGCAGCCTGCTCCTCTTCAGGGAAGCATGCTGGGGTTGGGGCTAGGGTGGCTGGGTCTTGGGGTGGTTGGGGCTGCCCAACCCCAGCACTGGGGGCACTGGGGCTGGGAGCGCCGTGTGCTGCCTGCCCTCCACTCGGGGGCCAGAGGGGGAACGCACTGCCCTTCCACTCTGCACTCAGGGGTTGGGAGGGCCCATGCGCTGCGTGCTCACTCGGGGGCCCAGGGGGGCTATGTGTCCCTGGCTCACCCACTTGGGGTCAGGGGGCCACGTACCACCCACCCTTTGCTCAGGGCCCGTGGGGGTGTGTGCCACTGGCCCGCCCACCCGGCACTCCAGAGCTAGGGCGGGAGGTGGGGGGGGAACTGGCCACTGTGGGGAGAGAGGGCTCCAGTGGGGTAAAGAAGGCATGTCCTCCAGTGGGGGGGGGTGTGTCCAGGCAGCGCCTAGCCTTTCTCAACCGGTGGTTCACCCACCACCCATGGCTAGGAGTGTCCTATGTAAGACATGGGAGGTTATTGTCCTGCTCTGCTTGGCACTGTTGAAATATCATCTGGAGTACTGTGTTCAGTTCTGATCACCACAGTTTAAGAAAGATGTGGACAAATTGGGGAGAGTCCAGAGGAGAGCAACAAAAATGAAAAAAAGGTTTAGACAATATGATTTTTGAAAAAAAGGTAAACAAAACTGGGCATGTTTAGTGCTGAGGAAAGAAGACTGAGAGGTGATCAGATACAAGGAGTAATGGTCTCAAGTTGCAGTGGGGGAGGTTTAGGTTGGATGTTAGAAAAAACCTTTTCACTAGGAGGGTGGTGAAGCACTGGAATGGGTTACCTAGGGAGGTGGTGGAATCTCCTTCCTTAGAGGTTTTCAAGGTCAGGCTTGACAAAGCCCTGTCTGGGATGATTTAGTTGCGGATTGGTCCTGCTTTGAGCAGGGGGTTGGACTAGATGACCTCCTGAGGTCCCTTCCAACCCTGATATTCTATGGTTCTATTCTATGAGTCTATGATAACAGTGTTCAAATCTATTAAGAACCAGGGCTGGATTAAAGAATTTTGGGGCCCTCTGCACTATGGAAATTGGGAGATCTGTGAGAACCCCCCCCACTAAGAAACCATTCCAAAAGCCCCCCTTCTCCTACGTGGGTCTGATTGTCATGACCATCTGGGAGAGTGCCAAGAGGCCTAGCTAACTAAGGCACCAAACCTGCCTTTGCATCCGCCTAGGGTGTCAAACCTGAGCAGTGCTCTGACTGTATCCCAGGTTGCAGTGCCACTCACAGAAGTTTGACCCACATGTCCCCCTATCATGCTATGTAACAAGGGGATTGCCATCGTGGAGAGGCATTAAAATTGATCACTGTGCCTCCTACCCA
Organism: Eretmochelys imbricata; assembly: GCF_965152235.1. Taxonomy (NCBI): domain Eukaryota; kingdom Metazoa; phylum Chordata; order Testudines; family Cheloniidae; genus Eretmochelys; species Eretmochelys imbricata. Next base: position 25,576,248 of record NC_135574.1, read on the forward strand.
TCCACACCACCACCACCCTGACTCTCTTCTTCCCCTCCCTGGCACCTTCCCCTCAACCAGCCTGACTCTCACCAGCCTGATCCCCCTGGCCTATGAGCCCCTGCACCAACCCCTTCCAGGAGTCTCAGCCCAGGGAGACCCCTACAGTCCCTGCCCAGGAGCCATTCACCTCCTGCATCCTGGTCTTCACTCCTTATCCCTCTCTGTAGGCAAGCCTCAACTCCACCTTGCTTTCTGGTGCCAAGAGGAACAGGAGCCTCAGCCCCCCTATCAGCATATTGAGGGCCCAGGATGTAGAGCGGTACCTAGGTGCCACATTAGCAGTGCTCCCAGCAGCCATGTGACCTGTATGCCATAGTGGAATCAGTTGTTGGTGCCCCTGAGCATGCAGTCAGCAACAGTTATTGGTCGCAATGTGCTGTTTTTTTTTTTTTCACTTGTGGCACATTGAACTGACAACTGGCAACACTGGAAGAAAAACAGCCAGGTGGCAATCCAAGACCCAAACCTGACCACAGGCCCTGTGCAAGTGCACATTGGTTTCCCCTGGACTGTTAAGGCTCTTACGAAGAGGACAGTGATCAGTTGTTGTCCATGTCCACTGAAGGTAGGACACATAGTACAGTAAAAGCTGTGTTATCTGGCCCTGTACCAGCCGGAAAGCTTTATAAATCAGCATTTCTAATCTCCATAGAAAGTCGGGTTTATAGTTCGGTTGGCGCAGGACCAGCAGGCTCCCTCCCTGGCTCCGCATGGCTCCCTGGAAGCAGTTATTTGTCCCTGCTGCTCCTAAGCAGAGGTGCGGCTTGGTGGCTCTGCGTGCTGTCCTTGCCCCGAGTGCTGGCTCCATAGCTCCCATTGGCTGGGAACTGAATTAGGCCAGGTGGGCCCAAACAGTCAATTAAGCTGCAAATAGGGAGGATGTAGGCTGAGTGGATGGCGCTAATTAGAAGGAAGCTCACCTGTGAACAGGCAGGGCTTCAATAAAGCCTGGAGGCTGGCATCAGTGTGGGAGGTTGCAGGGAGGAAGCCTGCAGTGCCTCTCCCTGAGGTAAAGAAGGAGGAAGGGGGCACAGGAACCCCTGAGGAAGGGTTTACCTAGTAGGCCAGAGATTGCTTGGGGCAGTAAATGGGAAGACTGCCTGGGTCACAACAGGAGTCACATGGTCAGGGCAGTGGGTATGAGGACTTCCTGACTCTGTTTGTGTGGAGAGACTAGGAAAGATCACCCTACCCCAAAAGAGGAAATCACATCATGACCTGGCCAGAGGGCTGAGTCACAAAGTAGCCGTACTGCAACTCTGTGAGCAGGAAGAGAACTGCAAAGGTGGAAGACCAGAAAGGGGGTACTAAAGCAGGTGGAGCTAATCCCCAGAATTGCCAGAAGGGGATGCCACCCAGCAGTGAGTAGAGTACACTGTGACAGATATAAATAACAGGGAGGGCGAAGAGCTATATAAGGTAAAGGACAATGCTGACACAAAAACATATAGATATAAACTGTCCGTGAACAAACTCAGGCTGGAAATTAGAAGATTTCTAACCATCAGAGAGGTGAGGTTCTGGAATAGCCTCCCAATAGGAGTCATGGAACAAACAGCTTAATTAGTTTTAAGAGAGCTGGACAAATTTGAGAGTGATTGAATGATAGGGTTGCTTGTGATGGTAGGGGGAGGGCTCAACAGCCCTGGGGCTCACTTCTGGTTTATGTCATATGTTCCGAAAAGCTCATGCATCAGGGTTTCAGCCAGTCACTTGCTGGGGACAGGAAAGGATTTTTTTTCTTTCCGTGGTATTTTAGGGGTTTGTTCTGATTTGTTTATCTCCTTCTTCTGAAGCATAAGGGATGGTCACAACTGGCAATGGGACACTGCGGGGAGTGGGCCAGGGTGCTAAGGTGGTACTGAGCATTCTCTCTCTGAGGTGCTTGGCTGGCTGGTGTTAACTCCTGAACTAACTGATTGCCATATGTGAGGCCAGGAAGGAATTTTCCCCCCAGGTGAGATTGGCAGTGATGGTGGGAGTTTTTCACCTTCCTCTACAGTGTGGGGTGTGGATCAGTTGGCAGGATTATCTGGGTGTATCTCGCTCATTCATTTCCCTGTCATTGCAGGAGCCCTAAACACTGGTGCAGCTTGGTCCCTCCTATTCTCTATCTGTGGCACATAATAGTCTAGTCTCCTTTGGACTGTGATACTTCGGTCTCATTTCAGTTTTTTGGTTTAGTGTGGAGGCACTGGGTGGCAGTGTTGGTGGCCTGCAAGATATAGGAGGTCAGACAAGATGATCTAATGTCCCATCTGACCTTAAACTCTGTGACTCTAATGATTTCAAAAAAGCAGACTAAAACAAACTTAGAGAATTGGGAGATAAAATACTGTGGGAAGAAAATGTATGGAAAAAGGAGTTCAGGAGAGCTGACAGTTTCTTAAAGAGACATTATTAAAGGCACAAAAGCAAAGGATATCCCAATGCAAAGGATAGCGAGTAAAAAGCCAATATGGCTCCACCAGGAGATCTTTAGTGACCTAAAAATAATAATAATAAAAAAAACATATCCTATAAAAAAGTGGAAACGTGGACAAATTGCTAAAGGAGTATTACAAACCAGCATAAGCATGTAGGGACAAAATCAGAAAGGTGTAGACACAAAATGAGCTACACCTAGCAAGGACCATAAAAGTCAATACGATGATGTTTGATAAATACATTAGGAGCAGGAGAAAGATGAAACAAAGTGTTGGTCCACTACTTGGTGAAGAAGGAAATCTAATAACTGATGACAACAAGGAAGTTGAGGTACCTTCTGCCCATTTTGCTTCAATCTTCACTAAAAAGGTTAGTTATGGTGAGATACTTACCACAATTAATATTAACAATAAGGGGGAAGGAACACAAGCCAGAAAAGGGAATGAAAAAGTTAAAGAATATTTAGATAAGTTAGATGTATTCAAATTGGCAGGGCCTGTCAAAATTCACCCAAGGGTACTCAAGGGACTAACTGAAGCACTCTCAGAATCATTAGTTATTATCTTTGAGAACTCATGAAAGAGGGGTATGGTCCCAGAGGACTGCAGAAGGACAGATATAGTACCTATCTTTGAAAAAGGGAACAAAGTGGACCTGGGGAACTATAGACCAGTCAGCCTAATTTCAATACCTGGAAAAATACTGAAGCGAATTATTAAACAATCAATATGTAAGCACCTAAAGGATTATAGAGTAATAAGGAATAGCCAAACCAACCTAAATTCTCAAACCAACCCAGTTTCCTTCTTTGAGAGGGTTACTGGCCTAGTGGATGGAGAGAAGTGATAAATGTGATATATCTTGATTTTAGTAATTTTTAGCCCCAGGTCAGTTGAGACTCTGAAACTTATTGCTGCAAGTTTTTTTTTGTTTGTTTTTTTCCCTTGAAGAGAGTCCAGATGAAAGAAAGAAATATGATTAAAGGTTTAGAAAACCTGACCCATGAGGAAAGGTTAAAAAAACTGAGCATGCTTATCACTGAGAACAGAAACTTGAGGGAGGAACCTGATAAACTTAAAATATGTTAAGGGCTGTTATAAAGGGAATGGTAATCAATTGTTCTCCAGACCCACTGGAGATGCAACAAGAAGTAACTGGCTTAATCTGCAGCTAGTGAGATATAGGTTAAATATTAGGAAACATTCTAACTATAAGGATAGTCAAGCACTGCAATAGGCTTCCAAAGGAGGTTTTGGAATCCCCGTCAGAGGTTTTTAAGAACAGATTACACACATACAGGTCAGGGATGGTCTTGGTATACTTGGTCCTGCCTCAGTATAAAGGCCTGGATTTCTGAAGTCCCTTCCAGATCTACATTTCTATGATTCTATGAATTGGGAGTCCCAGAAGTTAGAGTTAGAAAAAGCCCTCTGATGGGAAGCTCCCTATACTAGATAGCTTTGTTCAGTCCAGCTTTAGATGGCAGAACTAATTTAGTAATCAGACTTCCACCCCGTCCTCCAGGAGATGATTTTAGAGCTACTAAGTGAACATTTCTTCTTCTTCTGACACTACCCCCCATGTGGTGATTCCACAGAGACACTACAAATTCCATCAGTCAGCTGGATATTTAGATGAAGAGTTGAATTCCACTCGGGCTACATAATTCTCTCCTTTTGCCCAACAGTGAAAAGTGATGAATATGTTTTTATCAATAGTAACAGGGAAAGGGGTGAGGGTTTAGGAGGAAAGATGAGAAGTTTAGTTTCCATCATATTTACTGTGAAGAAGTAGTGGAGCTATTCGGGAGACAGTAAGAGATGTGAGTCTGGAGAGAGGACAGTGGTGGAAAGGCAGACTTGAAAGTTAATAGCATAGAGATGGTGTTGAGATCATTAATGGCTCAGGAATGGGAGGACATGTATATTAGTCAGTTTATTGGGTTCAGAGTAGGAGATCCAGAAGGAGCAGATCCACTGGTTGGGGGAGGGCCAACCTCCCCAACCCCTCCCCCCCCCTGCCCATCTGTTCTATAGGTTGGTAAGCACTGTCCCTCAAGAGAATGATGCCAGGGAAACTTTCTACAGGGACCCCCATAATGTTTCTTATTTTCAGTGAAGATAATGCTAGTAGAAGGGACAATCTAGCCCACAGTATTTTCTTTATTATTTCTTTCAGTTTGAGGATTATCTGTATTTCTAACTATCATGGTCCAGTGGAAGGGGCACTAGACTGGGAATCAGAAGACTTGTGTTCTAGTCTTAGTTTTGCCACAGACCTGCTGTGTGACCTCATGCAAGTTTCTTCACCTCCGTGCCTCAGTTTCCTTATATATAAAACGGGGATGATGCTTACTTTCCTCTTAAAATACGCTGACACCAATCGATGAAAACCATGGTAGAAGAGCTAAATTTTAAAATGATGATTCCATTTTCTGCCTTTTGATTAAGTGATTTTTATGCCATGATAATTCTATTTTATTCAGGAAGAGTGGCCAGCCATCCATGATGCAAACTGACTGTGACTGAAATTCTAAGTGGACAGAAGTAGAGTGATACAGTCATTGATAACCATGGTTTTGAATAGCTCTGAAACAATGCTGTGGAAGAATTCTAACTCTTCTGAAGGACATTACTTATAGTGTGTCATGGTGTAAAGTGAAATTCAGTCATATAGGGCTTGTTTAAAAGCAGAGCAAATTTTTATCAGTTTTCTTAACACTGACAGATCACAGAATATGTTAAGATCAATAGGGCTTATACTGTGAATAAAAGCAATATTTAATTGGTTCTGGCATAAGAAGTCAACATCTACTTGAGAAAAAGCTATGTTACACAATCATTTGTTGTGTTGTATCTCTGTACAGATGTAGTGAGTTGTGGATCCTTTTTTCAGATGGGAAATTCCAAGAAGAAACATTAGCCCCTGTCAGAAGATAAGAGTAGATCGTTAAATAGGTAGGCATATAACAAATGTTATACCTAATGTACTAGTCTTCATCTAGGTCCATTTTCTGATGTTGTTGCTCAGTCTTACTGAGGAAAACTGAGTAAGGGCCATTGAATCTGACTCCTAATAAACAAAGAGCCAGATTTTGCACCACACTTATATTGAATTGTACCTTACTACCTGACTTGTCCTATTTATGGGATTACTCAAAGAGTAAATTCCTACCGAAGGGGAGTAGGAATGGCAGAATGTTGCCCTAAGGGAATGCTACAGCATGTGTATCAGTGAGTCATTGTATTTTGTCACCCTAAGACATTTCAGACCATACAGACTTCCATCCATTTGCTGTGGCAAGAAAATAATATGAATCCCTTTTCCTTAACCTTACCTGCAGGCTGATAAATCACTCCTGGATCCCCTTCCTCAGCTGAGGGTAGAGGATGCTTTGACCTTAAGGATGTGTAGATGCAAACTCCCAGTTCAACAGCCAGCCATTAATAGCTACATTCAAACAAGGCGTTGCACATTAGAGGGGTGAATCGTTACCACCTACTTACAGTGGGAGGGAGCCCTGTGTGAATCCCATCAGGGAAAACTCTCCCAGTCACTGGCTGCTGGAAACACAGGTGCTTTGTTCCCAGCTCTGCAAGGCCCACTCTTTCCCTCTGTAAGCTAGCAAATTACAACCCTCACTTTCTTACACTTGAGTGCCCAGTCCCCTACCTTCTGGGCACTTGCAATATACACCAATTGGCTGCTCCATGGCAGTAGTCCACCCCAGTTCACTGGATTCACCTCTGTTCACCACCCTTCTTTGGACAAGGTACTTGGGTTTGTAGTAGAACCAAATTAGCCAAATTGAAGTTTATTTAACAGAATTTGAGAAATATTCAAATAAAAGGAAGTATAAGATTTGGAAACATAAGGTTACAGTTTAAAAAACAGCCTAAAACAGCATTTATAGCCTCTACTTATTAACAAGTTACTTTCCTGTCTAATAAGGTATTTCTCATCCACAAGTTAGTTCTTTCAGCACTTGACCAGTTCAGAGAGCCGGCACCCACTCTTCATGAGACCCGCAGCTGATAGTCTCCTTTTGTAATAGATCACCACTTAGGCCATTTCTTCTGCTTTTATATACTCACAAGCTATCTTCATCCAGAGGTCCCGCCTTCCACAAATTCTCCTGGGGTTCACTTTTCTTTGTAAATCTCCAGCCTACCTGTAATTCAGACTGTAAATATAGACTGACTTTATGGGTGTTCATTGTTCTTATGTTGATTTGTGATAAGTTTCACTCCCAACAGGTTTGGAATATAATATTCTACATGTCATATAGATCTAAAATTGTTTCCCATATAGACATCTCACAATAACTATGACAATCAGCTAGTTCTTAGCTTTTGGCAGAGACCACACATATTTCATTCTTCAGTGAAATATTGAGAAGATTGTCAAACACAAGGATGACATACCTGCTTGGGCCTGTGTATTACAATACCCACAGACAATTTCATGTGCATATGAATATTAATAAAATGAAAACTAAGTTACATATGCTTATTTGCCACACTAAGGACCTTATTGCTACAAATTTAAAATATTGAAACTTTTAATTACACGAAACTCAAGAAATTCAGAGTTAATGGCACTAGTCATAACTCTCTCCCTTTCTACATATGCATTACAGAACATTATTTAGCATGTGTGACATGCTATTTGATTAAAAATTCAATTAGAATAAAATGGCTTGTAGCCATATCATGTCCATATGATTTCATCATAGGCTAGGTTGGTGACTGCTTCTTTAAGAGACCCAAAGAATAATCCTGGTGCTGAAGGAAGCAAGACTGCTTAATCTAAGTGCTACTTTCTCCTCTGAGTCAGCATAGAGCTAATGATCCATCAAGTGTTAAGGGGCATTGTTTTATCTGAGGTACTGTGTATGAGATGAGATTGAAAGTCAACATTCTGACCATTTGTTGCCACTGTATTTTTTTTTTTTTTTTTGCAAGAGTAAGGTGTCCTCACTAGAGATATGTAAAACCGGTGATGGTCTAAACCAAAGCTAAACCAAGAGTGATCTGTATCCAGGTTAAAAGAACAGTGCATAGAATGGAACATATAGTAAGAAGATATTTATACATATAGAGAACATGAGAAGGTGGAAGTACCCATGCCAACTGTAAGTGGCTAATTAATTAAGAGGAGCTATTATCAGCAGGGGAAAAAAACTTTTGAAGTGGTAATCAAGATGGCCCATTTCGGACCAAGAAAAGGAGTACTTGTGGCACCTTAGAGACTAACCAATTTATTTGAGCATAAGCTTTCATGAGCTACAGTTCAGTTCATCAGATTCTTTGGCGTAGAGACTGTCCGGTTTGGCCAGTGTACATGGCAGAGGGGCATTGCTGGCACATGATGGCATATATCACGTTGGTAGATGTGCAGGTGAATGAGCCCCTGATGGCGTGGCTGATGTGATTAGGTCCTATGATGGTGTCACTTGAATAGATATGTGGACAGAGTTGGCATCAGGCTCTAGGTTCTAGGATACAGTCAGAATCAAGGATAGGTTGCAAGGATAGGTTCTGGGGTTAGTGTTTTTGTTGTATGGTGTGTGGTTGCTGGTGAGTATTTTGCTTCAGGTTGTGGGGGCTGTCTGTAAGCGAGGACTGGTCTGTCTCCCAAGATCTGTGAGAGTTACATTTACTCAGACCCTCCAATGCTTGCGGAGTTTGGGCCCAACTCTAGGTTAAATAGAGTTGGACAAAATAAGGGTGTTTGACTTTGTAAAACTTTATTAGTCAAGCTTTTGTTCTGCAAATGCAAATTCAAGAATGGTTTATCAGACTCAGGTCCCATTTTTCTGAAACCACCAACGGTCGAGAGAAGAGTGATGTAGTGGTGGGAGTCTGCTATAGACCACCAGACCAGAGGGATGAGGTGGATGAGGCTTTCTTCTGGCAGCTCGCAGAAGCTACTAGATTGCACGCCCTGGTTCTCATGGGTGACTTTAATTTTCCTGATATCTGCTGGGAGAGCAATACAGCAGTGCATAGACAATCCAGGAAGTTTTTGGAAAGCGTAGGGGATTTCCTGGTGCAAGTACTAGAGGAGCCAACTGGGGGGGGGGGGAGCTTTTCTTGACCTGCTGCTCACAAACCGGGAAGAATTAGTGGGGGAAGCAAAAGTGGATGGGAATCTGGGAGGCAGTGACCATGAGTTGGTTGAGTTCAGGATCCTGACACAGGGAAGAAAGGTAAGCAGCAGGATACGGACCTTGGACTTCAGGAAAGCAGACTTCGACTCTCTCAGGGAACAGATGGGTAGGATCCCCTGGGGGACTAACATGAAGTGAAAAGGAGTCCAGGAGAGCTGGCTGTATTTCAAGGAATCCCTGTTGAGGTTACAGGGACAAACCACCCTGATGTGTCGAAAGAATAGTAAATATGGCAGACGACCAGCTTGGCTTAACGGTGAAATCCTAGCGGATCCTAAACATAAAAAAGAAGCTTACAAGAAGTGGAAGGTTGGACATATGACCAGGGAAGAGTATAAAGATATTGCTCGGGCATGTAGGAATGATATCAGGAGGCCAAATCGCACCTGGAGCTGCAGCTAGCGAGAGATGTAACGAGTAACAAGAAGGGTTTCTTCAGGTATGTTGGCAACAAGAAGAAAGCCAAGGAAAGTGTGGGCCCCTTAATGAATGAGGGAGGCAACCTAGTGACAGAGGATGTGGAAAAAGCTAATGTACTCAATGCTTTTTTTGCCTCTGTCTTCACGGACAAGGTCAGCTCCCAGACTGCTACGCTGGGCATCACAACATGGGGAATAGATGGCCAGCCCTCTGTGGAGAAAGAGGTGGTTAGGGACTATTTAGAAAAGCTGGACGTGCACAAGTCCATGGGGCCGGACGAGTTGCATCCGAGAGTGCTAAAGGAATTGGCAGCTGTGATTGCAGAGCCATTGGCCATTATCTTTGAAAACTCGTGGCGAACGGGGGAAGTCCCGGATGACTGGAAAAAGGCTAATGTAGTGCCAATCGTTAAAAAAGGGAAGAAGGAGGATCCTGGGAACTACAGGCCAGTCAGCCTGACCTCAGTCCCCGGAAAAATCATGGAGCAGGTCCTCAAAGAATCAATCCTGAAGCACTTACATGAGAGGAAAGTGATCAGGAACAGTCAGCATGGATTCACCAAGGGAAGGTCATGCCTGACTAATCTAATCGCCTTCTATGATGAGATTACTGGTTCTGTGGATGAAGGGAAAGCAGTGGATGTATTGTTTCTTGACTTTAGCAAAGCTTTTGACACGGTCTCCCACAGTATTCTTGTCAGCAAGTTAAAGAAGTATGGGCTGGATGAATGCACTATAAGGTGGGTAGAAAGTTGGCTAGATTGTCGGGCTCAACGGGTAGTGATCAATGGCTCCATGTCTAGTTGGCAGCCGGTGTCAAGTGGAGTGCCCCAGGGGTCGGTCCTGGGGCCGGTTTTGTTCAATATCTTCATAAATGATCTGGAGGATGGTGTGGATTGCACTCTCAGCAAATTTGCGGATGATACTAAACTAGGAGGAGTGGTAGATATGCTGGAGGGTAGGTGTCAAGGTTCCTCCCCCACTCTGAACTCTAGGGTACAGATGTGGGGACCTGCATGAAAAACCTCCTAAGCTTATCTTTACCAGCTTAGGTCAAAACTTCCCCAAGGTACAAAATATTCCACCCGTTGTCCTTGGACTGGCCGCTACCACCACCAAACTAATACTGGTTACTGGGGAAGAGCTGTTTGGACGCGTCTTTCCCCCCAAAATACTTCCCAAAACCCTGCACCCCACTTCCTGGACAAGGTTTGGTAAAAACCCTCACCAATTTCCCTAGGTGACTACAGACCCAGACCCTTGGATCTTAAGAACAATGAACAATCCTCCCAACACTTGCACCCCCCCTTTCCTGGGAAATGTTGGATAAAAAGCCTCACCAATTTGCATAGGTGACCACAGACCCAAACCCTTGGATCTGAGAACAATGAAAAAGCATTCATTTTTTTACAAGAAGACTTTTAATAAAAAATAGAAGTAAATAGAAATAAAGAAATCCCCCCTGTAAAATCAGGATGGTAGATATCTTACAGGGTAATTAGATTCAAAAACATAGAGAACCCCTCTAGGCAAAACCTTAAGTTACACAAAAGATACACAGACAGAAATAGTTATTCTATTCAGCACAATTCTTTTCTCAGCCATTTAAAGAAATCATAATCTAGCACATACCTAGCTAGATTACTTACTAAAAGTTCTAAGACTCCATTCCTCGTCTATCCCCGGCCAAGACCAGCATACAGACAGACACAGACCCTTTGTTTCTCTCCCTCCTCCCAGCTTTTGAAAGTATCTTGTCTCCTCATTGGTCATTTTGATCAGGTGCCAGCGAGGTTACCTTTAGCTTCTTAACCCTTTACAGGTGAGAGGAGCTTTCCCCTGGCCAGGAGGGATTTCAAAGGGGTTTACCCTTCCCTTTATATTTATGACAGTAGGGATAGGATACAGAGGGACCTAGACAAATTGGAGGATTGGGCCAAAAGAAATCTGATGAGATTCAATAAAGATAAGTGCAGGGTCCTGCACTTAGGACGGAAGAACCCAATGCACAGCTACAGACTAGGGACCGAATGGCTAGGCAGCAGTTCTGCGGAAAAGGACCTGGGGTGACAGTGGACGAGAAGCTGGATATGAGTCAGCAGTGTGCCCTTGTTGCCAAGAAGGCCAATGGCATTTTGGGATGTATAAGTAGGGGCATAGCGAGCAGATCGAGGGACGTGATCGTCCCCCTCTATTCGACATTGGTGAGGCCTCATCTGGAGTACTGTGTCCAGTTTTGGGCCCCACACTACAAGAAGGATGTGGATAAATTGGAGAGAGTCCAGCAAAGGGCAACAAAAATGATTAGGGGTCTGGAACACATGACTTATGAGGAGAGGCTGAGGGAACTGGGATTGTTTAGTCTGCAGAAGAGAAGAATGAGGGGGGATTTGATAGCTGCTTTCAACTACCTGAGAGGTGGTTCCAGAGAGGATGGTTCTAGACTATTCTGAGTGGTAGAAGAGGACAGGACAAGGAGTAATGGTCTCAAGTTGCAGTGGGGGAGGTTTAGGTTGGATATTAGGAAAAACTTTTTCACTAGGAGGGTGATGAAACACTGGAATGCGTTACCTAGGGAGGTGGTAGAATCTCCTTCCTTAGAAGTTTTTAAGGTCAGGCTTGACAAAGCCCTGGCTGGGATGATTTAATTGGGGATTGGTCCTGCTTTGAGCAGGGGGTTGGACTAGATGACCTCCTGAGGTCCCTTCCAACCCTGATATTCTATGATTCTATGAATAGCATCAGCTCAGATACTATTTCTGGTTTTGGATGATCTCTAGACTGGAAGTAAAGTTTTCAAAGGTGTTTATGCCCCACTTTCAAAAGTGACTTAGACCCTTGAAGCTAGTCTTATTTAAAGTGAATGAGATTTGAGCTACTTAGTCTCTCTGGCACTTTTGAAAATGTTACCCGGGGCCAAATAATTGCATCCTACAATGCTTATCTAAGTTGTCCATTGGTTAAAATTTTCATCCTCTCCTAAATTATTGTTGGTGGTGCCATGCACTGTAAAAAAAATATTGCCATGCTTCATCCAGAGCCCTCAACTCACCACGGTCCAAAAGTAGGACACAATTTGAGACATTCATTCAGGAAACATAAAATGGTACTGAATTTATTCCCTTAGTGTAAGTGATTTTCTCTATAGCCTCAGTATTATGATTCTGTATTTTTGATAAAAAGAACAGGAGTCCTGCCTCACTTTGGTGTTGAAGACAAATCCATTAACAATTGTGATAAGAACTATAGAAATCCCACTGGGCTCGACTCTCCACTCTGTCCGATCTCCGTTTGGACAGAGTAAATGGGGAGGAGCTGGAGGGAGTCAACTGGGGCTCCTAACTGAGAGCCAGCCAGCCCAAGAACAAGTTACCTGTAACCTGAACATATGCCAGTGGAGGATCAGATATAGAGAAGCATCACCATGATCCCCCACCTACCCATAACCTGCCTGCTGAATACTCTCACCGTACTCCTCCTTCCTTTTTTGTCAGGGTTGTGGGAAAGGGGCAGCTGACATAGGTGGCAGTCGAGCTTCCCCTGCCAGATTTCTACTGAGAGAATGTCCCCCAGGACAGGAAGAATTCTACACTGGTCAGCTCTGATGGTTGAAGGACATCCCTATACCTTGATAGATACTATGTAAAATACTACATATGCATAATTCCAAAAGAAAAATAACATCAAATGGCCTGGGGCATAATCTGCTAGAGCAGCAAGTCCAATACTCAGGAAATGCAGGGATGTATCAACTGTTTCTTCTGCTTCAGTCAATGGTAAAATACAAGTGGCTACTATGGCAACATCACATGGTGCATTTGTTATCTCTGAGTGAGAATGTAGTAAAGGAAGAAGCAGATCAGTATGCCATGTGTGCTTTCATATTTTTGGAATGTTTCTAGGGAAAACATCTGTTCAGAAGCTTTTCCAGGCTTTATGGCTTTGGTAGAATTTTGGGGGATGGGAGAGGGTCTGTTGGTCTTTTTTTGCTTTTTGCATTTTTCCTCTGTAAAATTACAGATTTTTAATAGGAAAATGCGGAACATTTGTAGCCTTAGCCATGATTTTGTTACCCCTGGGGAGAAGCTATACTATTTTGGCTTCTAATATTTAATTAAATAAATAGGGGTCCAAGTAGTCATAAAATCAGTAATAATATGGGGAAACATATGGGCAGGTGGAGGAAGGGGAATGTGGCTGGGAGGTTGACTAAAGCCTTTCTGGGCTAGCTAGAAAATATAGTTTTAAAATTTGAACACAGTTTGTGTTTGCACAATGCCTCGCACAATGAGGTGCTGGCCATAACTAGGGGTCCAGGCACTGTGATAATAAAATAATAATAATAATATGTAACCTATCATTATATCAGAGAATGGAGAATCTTGTGGTTAAGGCACCTGGCTGGGGACACAGGAAACTTACATTCAAATCTTGACCAGACCGAAGAGTTCGTGTGTGACCTTGGCCAAGTTACTTAAACTTCGTGTGGCTTAGTTCCCCATATAACACTTCCGTGTCTGTTTTGTCTATTTAGACTAAAAGCTGTCTGGGACAGGAGTTGTCTCTTAAAACTGTGTTTGCAAAGCACTTAGCACTAGGAATCATAGAATCATAGAATCATAGAATATCAGGGTTGGAAGGGACCCCTGAAGGTCATCTAGTCCAACCCCCTGCTCGAAGCCCTAGTCCAACCCCCTGCTCGAAGCAGGACCAATTCCCAGTTAAATCATCCCAGCCAGGGCTTTGTCAAGCCTGACCTTAAAAACTTCCAAGGAAGGAGATTCCACCACCTCCCTAGGCAGGCTCCCTAGGAGGCTCAGATCTCGGCTGGGGCCACTTAGCTGCTATTATAATACAAATAATAATCAAGAAATAAATTATAGGGGGCGTAAGTGATCTTTCTCACTTTTAGACAGAGACTAGTTTCAACCCCATCCTGAGCAGGGATGAGGCAACTGATTCAGATTAAAGAGACCTTTTGGCCAGAATCAAAAGTGATACCTGTTTGAGGATCTAGAGAGTATCCATTACCTTTCTTTATTTTATCATTACCAAAAATTTTGTTTAAAAAGTTTTGTCAGTCCAGCCAAAGCTTCTGGTGAAGAATCCTAATCTGGTGAAATGTCATACCTGATTTACAGGGCAAAGAGGTTCAGATCACAAAGCAGCTTCATTGCTCGCTAATCATACCCACTTCACCACTGTACAAAAACCTATTGTTCCTGCTAAACATCACTTTATTCACCAGATATCCTGATTTTAATGAGAGATCCCTAAATGAAGAGACACTTGTGTGTGAAATACTAGGAAAAAGTGAGGGCATGTCTACACTACAAAGTTAAGCTGACATAAGGCAGTTTACACTGGTCTAACTATGGAGGTGTACACACTGAAATGCTTCTTCCGACGTTTTAACTCGCCTACTACATCGACCTAATAAAACCGCCTGGATGAGAGGCAACGTATTTAGAGTGACACAGTGTCAGTGTAGAAACTGCGTTGTTTACGTCGCTCTGAGTGGCCTCCAGAAGGTGTCCCACAATGTCCATCAAGACCTCTCTGGTCACCATTTTGAACTCTGCTGCCCTGCAGCCAGGTACACAGGTGAATACCCATCCCCCTTTAAAGCCCTGGGAAGTTTTGAAATTGCTCTTCCTGCATGCTCAGCATGGAGAGCAACTGCCCAGCTGACCATGCCCGTTCCACGCAGGCAACGTGCTCTTGCCTGGAGTCCATGGGAAGTGGTGGATCTCCAGGGTTGGTGTGGCGAGGAGGCTGTGAAGTCACAGCTCTGCTCCAGCTGCTAGAACTTTGATAACTACAGCAAGATTGTTCAAGGCATTGTGGAGAACGGCTATGACAGAGACATATTGCAGTGCTGCATAAAAATCAAGGAGCTGAGGCAGGCATACTAGAGGGCAAGGGAGGCAAATAGATGCTCTAGTGTGAAGCCACAGACATGCTGCTTCTCCAAGGAGTTGCACACCATCCTTGGTGGCGACCCCACCACCACTGCCAAGAGCCCTGTGAAGTCACTGGCCACTAGAATGAACCCAGGGGATGATGTGCTGGACGTGGAGGTGCTAGGAAGTGGAGGAAGAGGAGAATAGTGGGCACATGGCAGGGAGATCCGGTGATGTGGCAAGTTGAGTCCTGAGCTAGTCCCAACAGTCCAGCTCTGGTGAGCCTGATGCAGAGGAGGAAATTTCTGGCAAATACTCATTATGCTGCAATACTGCAGAGACACAACTGGTTAATAGGTCTACAAGAGGTAGTGAAATAACCAACACAGGAACTGTTTCAATCTGCTTCTCATACACCTGTAAAGCTAGGCAGAAGGGGCCCTCGGGAAAAGTTTGTTTATGCACACTGGGATGTCCCATAAATCCTCCATAGAGATCTATAGGAAACTTTCCTGGAGGTACTCTGCAATCCTCTGCCAAAGGTTTCTTGGGAAGGCTGCTTTGTTTCGTCTCCCATGGTAGGAAACTTTGCCATGCCACTCAGCAATTACTTCAGCAGCACATAGCAGCACACAGTCTAGCAGCATAAAGACCCAGTCTGCAGCCACACGCATGTGGGAGCTGGACCCTTGCAGCCTCAGTTAACCTCGGGAGTGAGATATCAGCTCCAATCACCCTGGCCTGTGGGAAATGGTGCCAGTATTCTATGCACTGTGACTGATACCCCATGGTTACCCTCCCCTTTGTACCAACCCACCCCCTCCCCTGGCTGAGGCTACCACTATGCTGCGCAAGTGCCAAGAGAAAGATGTGCTTGTTATTTGTTTGGATCCAGGGTGTAAGTGCACTGATAATAACTCCTCTGCCTATTGTTTCTTTAGCAGATGCAGATGTGCCCTTGATGATCTCCCACACTCCCACAGATGTGCCCTTGATGATCTCCCACACTCCCACAGATGTGCCCTTGATGGTCTCCCACAGCAGCTGAGTGCCTCACTCAGATAGGGAAAAGAAATTGGAGGAGTAAATAGACATGTTCAAGGATGTGCTGCAGTCTTCTGGTGCTTGAGATTATGAGCAGAGAGCCTGGAGGGAGGCAATAGTGCGGAATTGCAGAGGGATAGTGAGGATAGGAAACTGGGGCAGAAACAGATGATAACGCTGCTTGGGGAGCAAACAGACAGGATGCGGTTCCTGATTGAACTTCAGGCTGAACACATCCATGTCCATCTCCCACTGAAGCCCATACAGAACTGCCTTCCTGCACCTCCCCGCCCCGATTCCTCATTTTCTCAGGAGCCTCAGCAGTACCCCAAGCACACCACCCTGAGGCAGGGGTGAAAGTAAGTTAAAGGACTTACCGGTACGCCGGAGTCCTGAGCAGGGGCCGTGGGTTCAACCGGAAGAGGCAGGGCCTTAAATCCCCGGGCCCTTTAAATCTTGATTTAAAGGGCCCAGGGCTCCAGCTGCAGTAGTGACGGCTGGGAGCCCCAGGCCTTTTAAATCACCCCCGAGCTGCCAGCTGCAGAGGCGGCTGGGAGCCCCAGGGCTCAGGGGCAATTTAAAGGGCCCCAGGCTCCAGCTGCAACTACCGCAGTGGAGCCCCGAGCCCTTTAAATCACTGAGGAGCCCTGGGGACTCCCGGCTGGCACCGCTACCCCGGGGCTCTGGCAGAGCTTTAAAGGGCCTGGGGCTCCACTGTGGTAGCGGCGGCTGGAGCCCCGGGGCCCTTTAAATACCCACCGGAGGCCCGTCGCTGCTACCCCAGGGCTTTAAATTGCCATCTGGGGAAGCCAGTCCCGGTACGGCGCACCGGCTCTTGCCGGTATGCTGTACTGGGGCATACCAGCTTACTGTCACCTCTGCCCTGAGGGAAGTTTCACACAATGATACCTGGACATACACCCAGCTGTGGTAGCCTCATTGGCAAATGTGCTTGTGAATTTCCTATTCTGTCCCCTTTAAAGATACTTCCCCCTGTCTGTATGATGTGTAGGTTACCCATTAGTTCATGGGTGTGGAATAAAACTGAACTTTTGGAACGTGACTTAATGTTATTATTCTCCAATGTACAGTGACAAGTGCTAACATTCAGAGACAGTACTCATAGGTGCATTTGCAGTGCTATAGTGCACACATAGGCCTGGTCTACACTACCCTGTCAGGTCAATGTACGGTAGCTTACATCAACCAGTTTATGTCAGTGTACACCCTACAGCCTTGTCCCACCGATGTACATGCTCTACTACACCGACATAATAACTCCACCTCCATGAGAGATGTAGGGCTTATGCTGGTGTAATTAGGGTGATGTAATATCTGGGTAGACACTGCCCTTACTTACCTTGGCTGTCTTGTCAATTTCAGGGCTCCATGCTGGAACTGTGAAATTGACAAGAAAGCTAGGCAGCTAGAGCCCAGCTGCCCCCAGCTCCCCACTCGGGGACCCTGGGTGGATGTCCCCCACTCCCAGCAGGGAGAGAGGAGCTGAGAACCCGTGAGGCAGCTGAGTTTCAGCCCTGCACACTGCCCATCTTCAGTTGGTGGAAGTGATCCTGGAGAGGGCACGCACTACCAGCAGAAGGAGGGTAATGTGGACATCAGCCACCATAGTAATTAGTAGTGCTGCTCTCATTTTGGTGTCCCTGATCCAAAGGGCCCGGGCGAGCTAAGCAGGCAGTTCCAGGAAGGTGAATTTGGGCATCCAAAAGTTCTGCAGCCACTGCTCATCATCCCATAACTACATAATAATGATGCGATCCCACCACTCAGTGCTTGTTTTTCGAGCCCAGAACCAATGGCCCATCATGTGCAGCTGCTCCATGAATGTTAACAGCAATCTTGAACTGTTTCTCTCTATGGCACACAATAGGACAGATGCCACAGTGTCATCATCATCAGAGTTGCAGCTCATGAAATACTGCAGGATCAGGGGCGTTGTGTTCATAATGCTCATCACAATACTGGAGAGCAGTGCAGGATCCATGCTTTCTAACAGCGATGCTGGGTGGGCAATTTACAGGGACTGTTAAAAAGCAGCGCAAAACCAAGGGAAGGTCATGCCTGACTAATCTAATTGCCTTCTATGATGAGATTACTGGTTCTGTGGATGAAGGGAAAGCAGTGGATGTATTGTTTCTTGACTTTAGCAAAGCTTTTGACACGGTCTCCCACAGTATTCTTGTCAGCAAGCTAAAGAAGTATGGGCTGGATGAATGCACTATAAGGTGGGTAGAAAGTTGGCTAGATTGTCGGGCTCAACGGGTAGTGATCAATGGCTCCATGTCTAGTTGGCAGCCGGTGTCAAGTGGAGTGCCCCAGGGGTCGGTCCTGGGGCCGGTTTTGTTCAATATCTTCATAAATGATCTGGAGGATGGTGTGGATTGCACTCTCAGCAAATTTGCGGATGATACTAAACTGGGAGGAGTGGTAGATACGCTGGAGGGCAGGGATAGGATACAGAGGGACCTAGACAAATTGGAGGATTGGGCCAAAAGAAATCTGATGAGGTTCAGTAAGGATAAGTTCAGGGTCCTGCACTTAGGACGGAAGAACCCAATGCACAGCTACAGACTAGGGACCGAATGGCTAGGCAGCAGTTCTGCGGAAAAGGACCAAGGATGACAGTGGACGAGAAGCTGGATATGAGTCAGCAGTGTGCCCTTGTTGCCAAGAAGGCCAATGGCATTTTGGGATGTATAAGTAGGGGCATAGCGAGCAGATTGAGGGACGTGATCATCCCCCTCTATTCGACATTGGTGAGGCCTCATCTGGAGTACTGTGTCCAGTTTTGGGCCCCACACTACAAGAAGGATGTGGATAAATTGGAGAGAGTCCAGCTAAGGGCAACAAAAATGATTAGGGGTCTGGAACACATGACTTATGAGGAGAGGCTGAGAGAACTGGGATTGTTTAGTCTGCAGAAGAGAAGAATGAGGGGGGATTTGATAGCTGCTTTCAACTACCTGAGAGGTGGTTCCAGAGAGGATGGTTCTAGACTATTCTGAGTGGTAGAAGAGGACAGGACAAGGAGTAATGGTCTCAAGTTGCAGTGGGGGAGGTTTAGGTTGGATATTAGGAAAAACTTTTTCACTAGGAGGGTGATGAAACACTGGAATGCGTTACCTAGGGAGGTGGTAGAATCTCCTTCCTTAGAAGTTTTTAAGGTCAGGCTTGACAAAGCCCTGGCTGGGATGATTTAATTGGGGATTGGTCCTGCTTTGAGCAGGGGGTTGGACTAGATGACCTCCTGAGGTCCTTTCCAACACTGATATTCTATGATTCTATGATTCTAAAACATACTAGGAAGCCCATGGAATGATGGGATAGAGAAAGCTGCATCAAGGGACACTGAGCCTGCCCCCAGGAGGCATTGCAAACCTTCCCAGAACACTCTGTGGCAGATGGTGGCCAGTTGCACAGTGGGATAGCTACCCATGGTGCACTGCTTTCTGTGTCAATGCAAGAGCTGCTAATGTGGATGTGCTCCACCGACACACGGTGCACAGTGTGGACATGAGCCAGTAATTTAATTATAGCGGTGCCTGTACATAAATGTTATTTAAGTTTGTAGTGTAGACATGCCCTTGAGAAATGTTTGTGAAGAGTTCCAGGATTAAAAGAAACCCAAAGCTTAGTGGGGCTGTGTGTAACATAGAACAGGAGTCTTTCCAAAAGGTTCCTGACCCAATACATTTAATAAAATCAACATCAAGGGGAAATGGCACCTTTCTTAGCATGTCAGAAAACACTAATAGGATCCAATGAGGTGAAAAAAAAAAGTTCAGTAAACAAAATCCTATTTATAAAGACTCAGGGTCAAATTCTTCTATTATACTAGGGTAAATTCAGAATAAACCCATTGGTTACAGTGGAGTTCTCCAAATTTATCTGAGTGTGAAGGAGAGCAGAATTTAAGTGTCATTCCTGAAATTTTCCATCACAGGAATAAAGCACTGGCAGGCCCATTCTCCTCAGTAGCAGCATTCACTCCCAGCTTATTATCACAGGGCACCAGAGCTGAATTAAAGAACCACATGAACGGTCACAAGTGGGGCCCTTCTCCTTAAATATTTGTGCTCAGGCTATTAGTTGCTAATAGAACAGAGAAGCCTGTCTCTTGAGAGATGCAAAAAGCAAGATTTTAACCAATGAAACCCCGGGGTAAACCCCGCCCTTCTCACTTTGACCTAAGCTGTCATGATGTGAGAGTAGAGTGCTGGCATGCCTGAGCATATTCCCAGAGCAATGGGCAGCGTGGTTTAGGACAGCCAGGTGCAATGCACTGCAGGCAACATTTAAAAAAAAATCTTCTAGTGCCCAAGCCTGATTCCTTTGATGTCAGTGTCAAAATTCCTGCCATGCCAGACAACGGACATATGAAGCTCCTCATTAAAGGACCAATCTGCCTTTCACTGATCCTGTGCTATCCTATTAGTCTGTGAATCATTGCAAAATCAGAATCTTGTCCTGCTAAATGCTAAAAGAGAGGTTCTCCTGCAGTGTAATTTATTTCCCTGGATTATACATCCTCTGTCAAAACGAGGGAAGAGTTCTGCAGATCTAAAATCTTTGGATTTAGAAGATGCTGTCTTATACTTTATTTTTTTAATGGGATGGCCAGTCTCAAATATTCAGAAAGCCAGCGCACATTGCAATTTCATCAGGGATGGAAAAACTGGCAGTGAGGTAGAAACTGGGACTGAACCTACACCAGGACAGAATGAACAATGGACTGTCTGGTAAACGGAAGACTGTTCCAGAAAGTCATTAGTATTCTGTCCCACAGAACTGCTGTAATAGGTCTCCTCCGTGGCATCATGTAACAAGATCTCCAGCAGCAGATGGACTCTGAGGCAGTTGAAGCTGCATGAATTTGAGGGCTCTGCAGAGATGCACATAGGTTAGATTGATGTGGGAGGAAGGGCCTAGGAAAGTGTTCTTCACAGCATCTGTACTACTAACCCTTGGAATAATACCCTATGGCGTTATGCAGACAGTGTGCATAAATGCTAGAATTATTACCTTGCTCCCCCTCCGTACTAACCTGATGTAGCAAACCTGTAATTTAAGGCTGAGAGTCTACCTAATGTTTCTTGGAGAAGGACAAATGTTGTATTAGAAGGCTGAAAAATTAGTACTTAATATGGTAGCAATAGTGTTTCTATTTATACTCTGTTAGTATAATTATAATGATTGTTTAATTCAGACAATGATAGTATACTAGGCACTTTACTAATATAGAAGAAGGCAAAATCCCCACCCTGAAGAGCTCACAGTCTAAAGTAAAACAAAGGTCGTTCCTTCCCAAGAGATCCTAGCGTAATAATTTTCCTTAGAGTTCCCTCGTCACTGGTTTGGTAAGGCAGCTAGGCTTCTTGCTGCTACTTAGATAGAAGCTTTTCTTCTGTTTTTGTATAGCACCTAGCGTAATGGACTCCTGGCCTATGACTGGGGCTCCTGGGAACTACAGGAATATAATTAATAACATCCAGGTGTTCTGAGTCCCACTCTAGTGTTCTGTCCACTAGGCCACAGTGCCTCCCTGCAATTACTGTATTAATATCAGAGATGGACTCAAGACAACTCCAGATCCAAATCACCCTAGTCACAGGCTAAGTTCAGATGTGGCTCCAATCTTCCTATTGCCTTCTTCATTTCAAAAATGGGCCACACCAAAACCATACACCTGTAAACTTTGCAAAGTTTGGGTTTGGATATATTTGTGAAGCATTGCAGCTGGAATCCACCCCTATTTTAAGGACTCACTTACTTACAGAGTTCATTTACATTTTACACCCCCATCGAATTTCCTGTTTGTCACAAAACCCCCTTGTCACAAAAGCCCCAATGACATTTGCTAGAGCTTTTGACTGGTGTGAAAAGCTTGCAATAGCTACCAGATTACATCTAATCAGCATTTCTTTATTTAAACATATTAGTTAGTTGGCTGGTGGGCCAATCCTCTGGCTATTGTGATAATTGTAAGACTCCCAAGCAGCCTTCCCCTCACCCCTCATCTGACAGAGCAATGCAGTTAGAAATAGCACTATTAGGAATGCTGGCTCATCTTTGTTTCAACCCACTTAAAGTGCTTTTATCTGTAGATTTGCCTTGAACAAAATCCTATTCAAATTGCATAAAACCCAAGATAAACCTCCCCTTTCAGATTATGGTTTTCAACTGAACTCCTGTGCACTGAAGAGAGGGCCCCAAATTCTTGCCTGTTTCAAGAAAACCTCTTTGAGTAATCCCTTGAGCTTACCTAAAGGGCTTGGATTTCCTAATGGATGCTTTGATGACAGGAGATAAGAGCCAAAAGGTACCTTTATTCTCTTAGAAATTGCTCCAAATAAACAACCTTGATGATTAAAGCTAATAGAAATACCTGGAAGATTGATAGCTTGCAAAGCACTGCTGAGTGAATGAATAACTTCCCCTTTAATTTCAAAAGCTAATATTTGTCCACATTTGCTGCCTTTTAAAAAAGTGCAACCTTTTTTGAACCGAGTGTTGATCAGGAACAAACAGACAGTATTCAGCTATTGTTTGAATTTTAAACAAAGCTTTGCTACTTGGGTTATTGAGGCACCATTCTGCACTAGCCCATTTATAATAATTCAAACATGGCACAGGGAGAGTTGTTAGAATAAAGTACATAGAAGTGTGAACACAATATCCTTGTAAAGTCCTTAATTATGTGACAGGGCACTGTACTATGGTGTTCCATACGAGGGTTTTCAATTGTACAAAGGGCCTGTATAACTTCTATATCAGTTCCCAAGAAATGCATGTATCAGAGGCTTGGGCAAATGGAAACCAAACTCTACAGCAAATAAAAGTCCTAAATCTTTGCAATGCTGTTTTATGAATCGATGTCTTTCAACAGCAGTTCTGACTTAGTTCACGTTCTGATGAAATCATTGCTCACAAATGCCAAGAAATATTCAGCTGTAAAACTTTTGGCAAAAATTGGGCTCTTGTTGGAATCACTGGCTTTAAAACATCTGTGAGTATGGAATCTACTGCAGAACTAATAAAAGGCTGAAGAGACCGAAACATTCAGTAACACCTCATAACATAAGAAGTGCTCACAATGCCACCAACCACTGTTGTCTGGAATGCGGGTTATGTACATTCCAGAATCCATTTTCAATATTTTTTTATGATTCCCAGTGTCAGAGAATGCAATATGGGAGTGTATCACATAACTAAACATTTTAACAATAGAGCTACAAACAGGTTAGTGTTTGGCTTTGTAAGATACATCCTTGAGGGTGGAAGGATGAGGGGTTTATTCTTATATTGAACATTCGTGAGCTTTCTTGCACACAACAAAAGCAGAGTCTTAAAGGGTCTGTTCTGAATGAGTGGGTAAGAAGGGAAATTCCCTTTTTCAACACCACTCTGGGTGATCAGAATTGATTTAATCTGATTTTTTTCCCCTTAAAAGACAAATGAGTATAGAAACAGAAGTCACTAGTTTAACTCCAGAGGAAGGAAGAAGTGGAGTTATGACCATTTACACCAACTAAAGATCTGGCCCATGGAGTTTAACCAGTAGGGGTTATCAAAAGAGAAAAAAAATCTGTGAAGTGAGATTTAGGGACAGACTGAGGCTTTGAACTAAGTCAGCAGCCCTGCCAAACTGCTCCACGGCCCAATCAGTCACAATTGCTCCTCTACTACCCTCATGAAACTTGAAAAGGTGCAACTTACCTCCCATTCATGCCTGGCGAGCTACTCTGGCCAGCGTAAGGGAGAGTGGCGCCAAGATTCCACCCACTCCCAGCTCCCGTCACCAGCGTTGTGGTTGGAGGGTACGGGGAGACAGGAGAGGGAGGAATACACGGATGATTTTGTGAAGATTTTTTCCATAATTTTTTTTTAATTTCAAAATTTAATTAAATGACTAAATTTATAAAATATTCCAATCAACTATGCAGTTAAAGAAAAAAAGATTTTTGGAGACTTTTTTTTTTAAATTTTGGTCATAATTTAAAAAATTTGGCCCAGCTCCACTATCCACTCATTTTCTTGAGAGCAGGAAATACATTCTGTTAAGTCTATTGAGCTCTTGGTTCCAGATCTATGGATCCAGAGCCTTATTACCCCCATAGTCCCTTGCTCAACTGATGAAAATGTGGGCATAATCTAACCCTCCCCCCCCCGGTTCCCCCCCCCGGCTCTCCTGCTGGTAATAGCTCACCTTTCCTGGTCACCTTTGTTACAGTCTGTATGGTAACACCCACTGTTTCACATTCTCTGTGTATATAAAATGTCCCCACTATATTTTCCACTTTATGCATCTGATGAAGTGGGCTGTAGCTCATGAAAGCTTATGCTCTAATAAATTTGTTAGTCTTTAAGGTGCCACAAGTACTCCTTTTCTTTTTACGGATACTAACATGGCTGCTACTCTGAAAAGGAACCATTAAGAAAGAGATAGAAAATAAGGAAGCAAATATCATAATGCCACTATATAAATCTGTGGTACACCCACACGTTGAATACTGCATGAATAGTTCTCAAAAAAAGGTATCTTAGAACTGGAAAAAGTACAGAGAAGGACAACAAAAATTATTAAGGGAATAGCACAGCTTCCATATGAAGAGAAACTAAAAAGACTGGGACTGTTCATCTTAGAAAAGAGACAACTAAGGGGGGATATGATAGAGATCTATAAAATTATGAATGGTGTGGAGTAAAAGTGTTATTTACCTTTTCACATGTAACCCTTCTGCCTGTCAGAGTTGGCAGCAACAAGGGCCGTGTTCAGTATCTAGGGGTTCCATTCCAATAACACAATGCAAAACCGGCTGGAGCCCCCACCCAGTGACCTGGGACAAATATATACTACCCCCGCTGGGCGCCTCCAAGAGGCAATACTTCCCCTCTCGCAAGCACATAGTCCAAGTGTAGCAAAAGCCTTTTAATAACAGAGAGAAACAATGTGGCATTATGTTGGGGAAACACCACCAACAGGATTCATAACATGACCCACGAGCAAAAAACCCACCCCGAGCAAATTGGGATGTGTCCTTTCCTTTTGGTTCTTGACTCCAGCAACCCAAAATCACCCAAAGTCCCAAAAGTCCAATGACCCAAAAGTCTCTGTCCCTGGTCAGGGCAGCCCCAGAGTTTGAAAGTTTATCTGCAGAGTTTTACCTCCCAACCTGGGTGGAGATGGGGGAGGGAGGAGGGTTAAGGGGCACCTTACGTGGTCCAAAGCTGCTGGCCCCACCTCTCCATGGGGCTCCGCTCTGCCAGCCGCCCCATGAGCTACTCTAGGCATCTGACAAACTGCTCTGCTCCACCAGCCACTCTACTCTGCATCCCGCAAACTGCTCTGCTCCACCAGCCGCTCTGCTCGCCGTCCCGCAAACTGCTCTGCTCACCGTCCCGCAAACTACAATGCTCTGCAGCCGCTCTGCTCACCGTCCCGCAAACTGCTCCACCATATAGCTTCAGGCTCCCCCACTACTTAACACAACACTCAGTGACTTCAGCTCTTTCGTGATTTCAGCTTGTAGCAGGGGAGCCTCACTGCTGGTTTACCATTTAGTCCGAAGTGAATTCAGCTCGGCAGCCTGTAACTAGACTCCTAATGGAATCAAAATTAGCTCTGATATTCCACAGCGGAGAGAGGAGGAAGTGCAATTAGCATGTAAGGCCCTCACCAGGGAGCCCATGCCACCAAGTATTAATACCTGTCCCCACCTCTCTCTATTCACAGAGTTTTGGAACCCATGTCCCTTGCCTAGCGAGTGCTATTTAGTTGATGGCAAGTCCCTCCATCATAACGAAAGGCCAAGTACATTTCCACTGTCCTTGATTCCCATAATCAGGGTAATAACAATTTATTCTTCCTGCCCCAATAACAGAGACACTGGGGATCCCACAGCAGCCAAAGTGACCATTTGGGAAGCTATGGCTTCATTTTAGGCGGGGTGGGTGTGCTTATGCAAATGAGATCAGCCCCTGAAGTTCTTTTCCACAACTTGCCACACCTCACCACCAGATGTCAGGGTGGAGCTCATCCTGACTCTGCTTACACACTTAATACAAGAACCTAGTGTCACCCAATGATATTAATAGGAAACAGGTTTAAAAAGAAAAGGAAATATTTCTTTACACAATGCAGTCAAACTGTGGAACTTGTTCCCAGAAGATGTTATGAAGGCCAAAAGTATAACTGGGTTCAAAGAAAAGGAGTACTTGTGGCACCTTAGAGACTAACCAATTTATTTGAGCATGAGCTTTCGTGAGCTACAGCTGAGCTTTCGTGAGCTACAGCTCAGCTGTAGCTCACGAAAGCTCATGCTCAAATAAATTGGTTAGTCTCTAAGGTGCCACAAGTACTCCTTTTCTTTTTGCAAAGACAGACTAACATGGCTGTTACTCTGAAACCTGGGTTCAAAGAAGAATTAGATAAAGCCATGGAGGATAGGTCCATCAGTGGGCATTAGCCAAGATGGTTAGGGATGCAATCTCATGCACTGAGTGTCCATAAACCTCTGACTACCAGAAGCTGGGACTGTATGACAGAATGGAGCACCCAATAATTGGCCTGTTCTGTTCATTCCCTCTGAAGCATCTGGCACCGGCCACTGCTGGAAGACAGGATTCTGGGCCAGACTGACCATTGGTCTGTCCCTCTATGACTGTTCTTATGTTCTATGGACATTTCATAGGGATGTGCAGCACCCTTTGTGAAGTGACAGACCTGTTCAAGGATACAGCCTTCTTTTCTGAGAGGGTCTGGAAACAGAATTCATAAGGGATTTTAACCAACTAGTTAAAGATGGCCATGTTGACCTGACCTAACTTGGTATTTCTTAGTTCTACCTAATCAGTACAATTCTTTCCCACTCTCTTAACCCTGAAAATCCTCATATAATTTGTGAGTATTAAAAATGGAGTAAGGAAGTATTTTAGAGCTGTTGCGTCTTTAGCAAAGTGAAATAGAAATAAATATGGTCTCCTACCCAGAATGTTATGAATCATCATTCTGTGTGAAGATTTAAAATAAAAAAATGCATCTCAAAAGATGTTAAAGTTGCACTAAGGGGGCTGATTTAATAAGCAAACAAATAAGCAAGTGAGAAATCCAGTCTGACGCTTTGTCCCTAACTCATCTTCTTATGAAAATAAAAGAAAAATATTCCACAGTGCAAGAAAGTAACACAGTAGACAAGTGGCAGGAATGCTCCTCCCAGACAAGGCACTTCGTATAAACCTCACTCTCTAATACACAGAGACAAAAGCAATTAGACTGTTGAGGGAAGACACAGTGAAATCTGTGGCTCTTGGGGGTTCTAAGTGGGAAGGCAACCCCTCCAGTCTTCTCCCTGAACATCATTTGGCACCATAACTATTCCCCCACTGGTGGCCATGCCATACCTGCCCATTACCCCACCACATGTGCACATACACAGAGATGTGCAGAAAGATGCAGGGTGGAAGGGTTGAGGTTAGAGAAATTAATTAGGGTTGTGGGGTAGGGTTATATTGCATTAATTTTGAAAGGCTTTTGCACCCGTATTTATTCACTCAGGTTGATAAAGAAATGTCCTTGACTCCCTCCAAGAGGTCATGCCTCCAGATAACAATCTGAACCACTTAATGTGCTTATGGGAGCATGCCTCATAGGTCCCATTTCTCTTCCTCTCAAGTTTTGGGCTCTCACCTAGGTTTTTTCCCCTTGGTAGTGCTATGATGAAGATGTTTGCTGAACCTTGTGAAGGGCATTGAGAGAGTTCCACATACCTCTAGCAAACATAGAATAAAACATGGAGTCTGGTGTGAGTCCAATGGCTTGTGTGTACTTACACCAAGGGATGAAATTGACCCAATATGGGGTATCTTGTCAGAGATCCTGAAGAAAACCATAAGACATATAGACTCTAGCTTGGGCTGAATTGTAAGAATTCCTCTTATTTCCTTGCTTCAGATTCTCACATCCGGACACAGGAATTTGAGGGTGCTGCATGCCAGCTCACTCCCCTACCTTTGAGAGCAGATGAGGAGTAAGTTGCTGGGAATGGGTGAGAACTTGCCCTCTAATGCCAGGTCAGTGGGTGTTATTTTCCAACTGGCATAGGCCAGCAGCAAGAAGGAAGCAAGGAGGGAACTGTACCACTAAGGCTGTGCTGTCCCAAGGCTCAGGGTGGCACCACAATCTATCCCAAAGACAGGGCACAAAAGAAGAGGTAAAACAGAGAAGTGATATCACAGAAGACTATGGGTGTCATTTCCAAAAGCGCTCAACATTTCCTCCCACTGACGTCAATGGTCCTCCTCCTGGGCACTGAGCTAGGCTAGTGCTGAGTGCTCTTGCAAATCCCACTCAACAAGACTAACTATAATTAGTCTGCTGACCTGTATTTGAACTCACTGGACTGTTCAAAACAAAACCCTGTACAAATACCACCACCAGCATACGACTAGTTCACATCATGGCTTAATAATAACCTGCAGCATTTTATGTTTAAAATCAGTCTTTTTTGAATTAGAGGAGCACCAAGAAAAAAAGTGTTGGAAAATTCCAATGGCTACCAATCGTACAGCTTAAAAGTGGCCAATCCCTTTTTGTTAACCCCTTAAAAAAAAAAAAGCTCTAAAACTGGGACCTTTGTCTGCCAAGCTTCAGCCTGGAATACATTTTTACAGCACTTATAATCCCCTGAACAAACTAGTGTTTATAATGGAAGTGCTGACAGACCTTTAGGTATAGCAGCTTTCCTAAAAGCTCAGCTGTATTTATTTTTCATTACATTTAAATATAATTGGTAGAGGTTTAGTTATAGTTCAGCCTGATGAGAACCTTTTCATTTAAACATCAATAACCTTTGGGTTATTCCTCCTGTAGTTTTTGGTTGCTTTTCAGACTTTTTTCTTGTTAGTGTGTCTGTATGGTGATCCCTTTAAACTGAAATGAAAAATAGGCATTCTGATTAACCACATGGTGCTGAACTGTAGGTGCAATGTCATTGTGAAGAATTCTACTAGCAGGTCCATATTTTGTTTTCAATTAAGAAGTATCTGAGCTGGCTCAACAAATCCGTGGAGGAGCTGCCTGCTGCTATGTGTGGATCTTTGATGCGCCCTTGAATGTGTCTTGAATTTTCTGAGCAGGTGGGTAGGTGAGGGGGGAGGAGACTAAAGCTGAGCAAAAGTTTTCATCTGTATTTTTTTTCTGTGAAAAAAATGCAGATTCAGCAACACCAGAACATTTAATGACTGCATGTAGTTTTCACCTAATTACTAGTTTCTAATACAAAAAACCCAACCCTTCCCCGCCAAAAAAAGTTTTCATTGACATTTTCAAAAGAAAACAGTCTGATTTTTTTCTGGGGGGGGGGGGGGTTGAAGCAACTTTTTCTTTAATTTTATCTTTAAACTTTTTTTAAAAAAGTGGTCAATGTCAAAATGAAACTTTTCGTTCAACACAAAAGTAAAATTGTAACTGTTTGAAACTGCCGAGAAACAAAAAAAAATTTCAGCCAACTGTAGTGGGGACTGCTGTGGAAACACAATAATGGAGGTGACACGTGCAGCCTCTGGGGCAGATTTGGAGGAAGTAGTTTGAATTGCTCTCAACCTGCCTCATTAAAGAGGTGCTGGCTTTCTCTGGAGTGAACCAAGTCCTGACCTGAGTGGAAGATCACTTGAAGAATGGCAATGAGGGAAGCAAGAAAGGGAATCTCAGTGGAGTCATCCCAAGGTGTATGGAACAAATATCATGATCCTATCCTGTTTTCCTCCTCAGCTGAAACGCGACTGAGAACTGCGTGATTTGGTCCTTTATTTTTAATCATCATTATTCTTGTATACATAGAAGCATGACAACAGATAGTCAGTAAATCATAATAATTTATACAAAACCATAATGAATTATGCAATATATGTTTGAGCCAACTCCCTGACACAGCCTAATTAATAGATTTTGAGATCAGAGGGACCATTATGATTATTTAGTATGACCTCCCACAGAACACAGGCTAAAGAACCTCACTCAGTAATTTCCATACAAAGGCTATAATTTCTGTTTTGAGCTATTGCATCTCTTTTAGAAAGGCATCCAGTCTTGATTTAAAGACTCTAAGTGACGGAGAATCCACCATGTACCTAGGCAAGTTTAAAAGTCTGCAACTCATTTCCAGATTATAGAATCATAGAAATGTAGGGCTGGAAGGGACCCTTAGAGGTGATCTAATCCACCCCCATGCTGAGGCAAGACTAAATATATGTAGACCATCCCTGACAGGTGTTTGTCTAGCCTGTTCTTAAAAACCTCCAGTGATGGGGATTCTACAACCTTCCCTGGCAACTTATTCCAGTACTTACGATCTTGTTACGCGCTTAGTTAAAGAATCCTCCAGTATCAGGTACCATTTCCCTGCGTAGGTAGCTGCAGATAATGATCAATTCACCTCTTAAACCACTCATCTAGAAGTTAAATAGATTGAGCTCCTTAAGTCTCTCACTGTCAGGGATGTTTTCCAGACCTTGAATCATTCTTGCAGGCCAAGGATTGTGTTGACCTTCTTAGCTGCAGCATTGCACTGGGAGTTCATATTCTGTTGGTTATTCATTATGACCCCAAAGTGCTTTTCAGAATCACTGCTTCCAAAGGTACCACACACACCCCCATCCTGTAAATAGGCCCTACATTCTTTACTTAGCCATATATGAACCTTTCAGTTGGCTATATTATGACATGTGTTTGATTGCATCCAGTTTATCAAGGAATCCAGTTTGTGCTGTATAAATGACCCATGTTCAATAATTTTGGGGTTATCTGCAACTCAGATCAATTATTATGCTTTCTTCCAGATAATTGCAATAAATATTGAATAACATTAGTTCCTGCAGGAATGGGCTCTTGACTCAACAATAATCACCTGCATTCATTGATGATTCTCCGATAACAATTATATTGAGGTCTGCCAGTGATTCAATATGTACCATAATGATTCTGTGTAGTCTGGACTAAGTGGCATGTCACAGTATAGAGGTCACACAGTTAGCTGATGAAATTTGCAGGACGTTTAAAAAAAGGAAAAAAAAACCACCCGAAAAAAGGCAACTTTGCTTTGGATTTACATGTACCATTCCCATTAGAGTCAATGGAAACCTTGTCTACACATCTAAGGAGAGAGTTTGGCTGACTGCATTTAGATATTTATAAATTAAATTCTCCTTAGCCTGGCTAATTGAGGGCTTTAAGCATATATTGGCGGTGGCATTGGGAGTCTATACTCTATTTTTAAAGAGACCTAGCGCTTTTGATGTTGCAATAATATACACACTATATTTGAAAAACAGAGATAATGGCAATGGCTGTGTTGTTCATTAAGACCCTGATCCATCTTCCAATGTTCATCAGAGTCTTCTCATTGACTTCAATGGGAGTCAGATCATATCTTACTAGAATGTTGCAAATCAGGATTTCTAAAAACATTTTAGAAGAGATAGGTAGTTTGGGCAATTGAAATACAGCCTGTGTACCTGCACATATTATAAAGGTAATCCACCTGTGGAATCAAAAGCACTGGTACCCTGGGATCAAAAGCACATCAGACATTAGTACATAGCAAAATCGGGTTTTCTACACACGCAGTATCAGTTCTACAGCGGGAAGTGAAAACCAGACACCAAACCAAGAGTCAGAAGAAAGAAAGAAAAGAAAAAAGAAAAGCAATGAATCAAACAATTAAGACTTTAAATACACCGTCTCTGTTCTGCATCCACTAGCCTTATATATTCCAGTTGGTAGCCAGACACTGGAGCAGTCTTAAGGAATTTGCAGAGTCCCTTTCCTGAGATGGGGTTTACTGTGTTTGTGTTCTGTTTATAAGCACACTCAATACTTAACCTGGGACCTTTTGTCATCTACAGGCAGTAGCTCTATCAGGAAACCAAAAAGTTAGCCTACCACTTGCCAAGCCAGAATGAGCTTTGTTATGTTCACCTCAGCAGGACATAGCTTTTTTCAAGCCTCCTAGAACTTCCCTCAAGTCAACATTGATTGTGCTGCAGAGGAATCAGCAGAATCAAGTGTACAGCTGTGCTAATTTGGCATGCAGTGTTTTTCTAGAGTGTTTGCTCCCTGACCTGCTAGCAGTGAAAGGTTTGGAAGAAAGACTGACACAAAGGGCTTACAGAGAATGAAATGCAGACCCATAGAGAGTAGGGCAGATGCTTTATTTTTGGAGCTGAATCAGCATTTTCTAGGCTTGATGTAATTGACAAAGAAGGTCCTCTAAGACCATCACTTTTTAAAGATGTTTGTGCTCACTCCCAAGATTATTCTATTGCCAGCAGCAGACCAGATTGTGCCCCAGAGATTTTCCATACATGGACTTCACCTCTCACTTGGAAAGGGGCCTATGTTACTTATACAGCATCAGTCCTCTGTAATGGTGTTGTCTCCCTTTGGTCCCTTCTCAACATGAAAGAAAGTCAGCCTTCAAGCCAACCTATGTTTTACAGTTCCAATCTGAGGCTCTGTATTCTGGGTTGGTGGCCTTCTTTCCCGAGGTTGCTTTCCTCTGGTGATGTGGCTATTGTGGGACAGAAAAGGCAAAGTTTCTAACAGTGTTTCACAAACTTAGTTCCTGCATCTTTTCTTTTCAGATTGGGAGTAAAGAACCCTCACAATCATCTCATTTTAAGAAGGAAAGTAAAGATCACTCAGACAGTCTGAATGGAAAAAGTAAACGGTTTCTAAATCACTTCCTGCTGCAGAAAGGTAACAAAACAGAGTATGTAGACCCCATTTTCATGAAAAGGAAAAACTGTGGTCTTTAAGGAAAACAAAACTCAAAGAGGCACCTCAAAGAGGTACTTCCTTCTTTGTGTATAGCAGGTTGACTGGGATTAGGCCCTATCACATCAGCCACACTATCAGAGGCTCGTTCACCTGCACATCCACCAACGTGATATATGCCATCATGTGCCAGCAATGCCCCTCTGCCATGTACGTTGGTCAAACTGGACAGTCTCTACGTAAAAGAATAAATGGACACAAATCAGACGTAAAGAAATATAACATTCAAAAACCAGTCGGAGAACACTTCAATCTCTCTGGTCACTTGATTAGAGACTTAAAAGTGACAATTCTTCAACAAAAAAACTTCAAAAACAGACTCCAATGAGAGACTGCTGAATTGGAATTAATTTGAAAACTGGATACAATTAACTTAGGCTTGAATGGAGATTGGGAGTGGATGGGTCATTACACAAAGTAAAACTATTTCCCCATGTTTATTCCCCCCACACACACACTGTTCCTCAGACGTTCTTCTCAACTCTGGAAATGGCCCACCTTGATTATCACTACAAAAGGTTTTGTTCCCCCCTCCCCCCGCTCTCCTGCTGGTATTAGCTCATCTTAAGTGATCACTCTCCTTACAGTGTGTATGGTAACACCCATTGTTTCATTTTCTGAGTATATAAATCTTCCCACTGTATTTTCCATTGCATGCATCCTATGAAGTGAGCTGTAGCTCATGAAAGCTTATGCTCAAATAAATGTGTTAGTCTCTAAGGTGCCACAAGTACTCCTTTTCTTTTTGCGAATACAGACTAACACGGCTGCTACTCTGAAACCTACATTATTTATAGGTTATCTCCATATGCAACGTAACACAAGTACAGTTAACAATACAAAATCCACAGCAACACCGAGTCCTGACCACTGCAGTATGGTCCAACATCTGAGCCACCACCAAAACACTGCCTCTCCTCCTTCGACAGGGTCACGATCTTATGTATCCAGGTGCTGGCAGTTGCAACAAGCTGCCCCTGCAGGTTTTGCGTGCTTTTGTCCATATCATAAGTTCATTGCATGTTCACAGAGAAATGCGATATTGTCCAAACCAGCTTAACCACTTGGTATGGAATCAGGCAGTATGCCCTGGTTTGATTATTCACAGCAATAAGATTCACAGATCCATTTGTGCACCAAAGTCCAGATAGCAGCATGTAGGTGTGTGTAGTTTGGTTATGGGCTGGTGTAATTGTGCCCCCAGTAATATGTACATTCCCAGCAAAACATCTTACACACAGTACACCCAATTGTCCACCCCTTGCAAAGGCCATTGATCCTGGTCCTCCATAGCCATAGGAGAGGGGCACATCCAAACATCTTCTCTTGATTTACACTATTTTACACACCCCTCCATTGATTCCCAGTGAGCTCCTCCCCTTCTCATTATTTCCATAGGGCTTGTGGGGACCACCTTAGTTGCCATTCCGTTTCCAGGTACCATGGTAGCTATTACACAGGTGCTGGCCTCCTAGTTGAGCATTTTGCATTCCCATACACATCTCCTCACCAAGGTCAGCCTTTTGAAGCCATCCCCCACCCATGTCATGAGGTTTTCTGTTCATTGACACACAACAATGCTAGCAACAAGACAAACACCACAGACAAACACAAAACATAGATCCATGGTATTCTGGGTTATTCTTCCGCTGGTGCCAGCTTGCTTGTAGAGTGTCTGAAAAACAAAAGAAACAATTTCCACCACCCCCTAGAGGGGACAGATTATTGCTTAATAATAATAATACCACTTTCTCTTACAAATTTCCTTGCTAATTGCAGGAAAAACAGAAGAATTACCTCCAGGCTGTCCTTATTTTGTTCTATAGTCAAGCTAGTAAATTACCCCACTCACTAGTCATTTATGAAATTCATGAGGTGGTGTACCTCAGTTTCCCCTCTTGTACAACTGATCAGGTTTGCAATAGTTTCTCTGCTGTACCAAGCATTAAGTTTATTCTCAGGTAATAGCTGAGACACAGCTTCAAATTTTAGCACTGTACACACACACACACACATTTTAGGGTTAACCTGTTCCCCTTATTTTCAAGCTTGACTTGGTTTTTTCACCTCCCTTTCCTGGAGGGCCATAATCTGAGTCTTCTAGTAGCTTGTTTGCTGATCAGATGTATTCGTTATTTGCAGCTCCTTTGTGCCCATCAGCTAGGTAATTTGCATTTACACAGAGGCTTTCTAGTTTGCTTTTGGATCCAAAGCTATTAACAGCCCAGAGACTGTCTTAAAATGGACACATTCCACTTCCACTAGAGTTCTGATTAGTTTCCACTTTCGTCTCCTGCTCCAAAACACACACAGATCTGAAAAAGAAAGCACAACCTATTTTGGCTCCTTTTGGAGCCCTAATAGGATTTTAATTAAGTACCATGTTTTGTTTGCATTTTTTTTTAACCTCTTCTCCAATATACACTGCACACGTCCTGGGAAAATGCACATTCCTTCCATAGTTCAACCTCCATAACATTATATTAGCCATATTAATTTTACACAAGGTGTAACTGCCTCCCCTGTGCCCACAGAGTTTTCATGCACACCCACCAAAAAGACAACCTTTACAGAGAGGCCTGAATGTCTATATCCTAACAAGAGTTAATTTAGGACCTGATCTAAGTCCCATTAAAGTCAGTGGAAGCTTTTCCATTGACTTAACTGGGAGTGAGATCAAGTCTGTAAAGTAAAATTTCGCTCTCCCTCTCATTTTTTGCATTCTAATTTATATAATAATGTTGAGGTACACGGGGCGATAGACAAACTGATTGTTGAATCTTCTTTACCATAGGCTGGCTTTATGGTATCAGTGGGTCTGACCTGTAAACCATTCACTCTATGTGATGAATGATGCATACCAGAGACACAGAGTGCTTAAGGAACAGGGCTCAACATACAATTTCCTTAGCAGCTCACTAAGGATTATTTAGAGTAATTAACACATTTTGGTCCAGATTCTGATCTTAGTTATGCTGCTGCAGATCCATTCACTTGCAGAGCTCCATTCACTGGTCCAGCTGAGATCAGAATGTGGTCCAACTTACTGAACAAACATACATGGAACAGCATGTCAAATCAGCATTAGAAAAAAATGATTTTTAAATAAATGTATCTTGATATAGCAGGGTTCTTTGACATTTGTGGCTCGTTCTTCTCTCAGGCATAGCAGCTAACATGGGTCAGGCCACCTGGGGAACAGTTCTCAGCTTAGATCCTCAAAGGTATTTAAGAGTATCAGGGAATTAGGCTCCTAAATATCTTTGAGGATTTGGGCCCTTCTGGTTGTCATGCAGAGGGATGCCTGTGCATGACAGAGGACACCAATTCACCACTCCTTTATTCTTCTGTCCTGGTCTACAAGATGGAAGCCAAAAGCAGCACTGCACAAGGGAAAATCTGCTGCTTAGCCTGAGGAGGGCCACTGGTTGAACTGCTCTCTTGCCCATTAGAGTGAAGTAAGTCACACTAGGTGATCACAATGGACTCGTCTAGCCTGATTATTTATGAAATGCCACCACTTTTACCTGTGTGTGTTTCTATTCATGCTACTTTTTATTTAATTTCTTTAATTAAATTTTACATCACATTTAATATAATAAAAAAAATGTAAACTGTTTGGAAAATGGAATTTTCACCGAGGAAAAAATTTGACATTTCTTAAGTCCATTTCCATTTGGAATCAGAACAGAAAGCCGGAATATCAAAAAACATTGATAAAAAATTCTGAAGAGTTTTCATTCAGAAATGTCAAAACAAAACAAGGTCAGCGTTTTTGCTGAAAATGAAATGACTCAGCATGCTGAAATGACACCTTTTTGTTTTGAAATGTCATTATAAAATGGAACTTTTTTGTTTAGATTCTCCTAAGTAGAAAAAAAATCAAACAGTTTCCTTAAACTCACCATTTTGGATGGCAATTTGGATGGCATGAAAATTTTGGATGGCAATTATACCACATTTTCTAAGAAGAAAATTTTTCATGCAAAAAATATCAGATATCTTTAATAGTAATAATTTATTTACTTAGATTTAAAATAAAAATGCCCATTCAAGGTTCTAAACACCTTAACATAATTAGTTAGACAATAAATCTAATGAAATTACACCTCAGTAGCATTAAAGTCATTGGTTCCATAGGAACTCAGCCAGCCAACCACCTATTCCAATCATCATCATCATCACTCTCTCAAACTGATGTATTTTTCATTATACACTGAAAGTCACCAAAATCAGGCCATTTCAGACAAAGGCCACAGCAAGCTCCAGAATCTTGGAGCCTTGATTGAGAAAGCCCTGTCTTCTGCCACTTCTGTTTTTTAATTCAGGGATCCAGTTCAGGTTCTCCTGCTAACTGCACCTGTGGCATTAATTTGTGGGAAGAGAGACAATCTCTCACAATACTTTGCAATTTAAAGGAAATTTCAGTTCATCTAAAGATTTCAAAGCACTTTACAAGTGTAGTGTCCCCATTTTATAAAGGGAGAAATTGAGGCACAGAAAAGTTGAGTGATTTACCCAAAGTTACAGAAAAAGCCAACTAAGACAGGAACAGAATCCAGAACTTTCCAACCCAATGCTTTAGTCATGCATTGATAATGCTGCCCAAACTTTACCTGCCATAACTTGGATTTAAATGTGAGCTGTGAAAAAACATGTTAAACCAGATTGCTAATTAGGAAGGCCGAGAACATGAAGACATGATTATCACCAATTCAGCAGTGATTGCAAATATGATAATTAAGAACTGTGTTCATGTGAGTGTCTGTCTATCTTCTTTGCCACCCAGATCAAATTATTTCCAGAATTGCTCTAACCCAATTAAAACTCAGCAACGGGTAGTTCAAAAAGTATGCTTCACTGGTGCCAGCCCTGACAGGCATTAAAAGGGATGTGTAGCTGGGACCCTTCCAATGGGAGAAGTTGCCCTCAGCAGGAAGATATCAGGTTTCTAAATTCAATTGTTTGATACTATAGTGATTTAAGTAACACAAAACTGTAACTCATTGTATAGGGAATTTAGAGAGTATG
Organism: Eretmochelys imbricata; assembly: GCF_965152235.1. Classification (NCBI taxonomy): domain Eukaryota; kingdom Metazoa; phylum Chordata; order Testudines; family Cheloniidae; genus Eretmochelys; species Eretmochelys imbricata. The sequence goes on from NC_135574.1 coordinate 25,614,135, forward strand.
TAATACTGCTAAGCAGTCAAGGATAATTATGGTCAGTGAAGGTCAGTATATATGGTAGGTGAGAGATCAGAGTAAGAGGAAACTAACCTTTGTGGTTTTGTAGCTGACGTGCTACTTAAACCTTGCTCTGGTTATTGTTTGGATCCCAAATAAATATATTGCTTTGTATTATCTAAGGCTTTAAAGTGACTTTTACAGATTGTCGGTTGGAGTCTGAAGATTTTGTCAAGGATACTTTAAGAAAGAGTCATTGTGAAAAGGGCACAAATACATGTAAATACAGGAAACAGATGTTCAAGTCACAGAACATTTTAAACTCCAGCATTGTACTGTAAAATATCAAAGGACTGCAACCTTTCTGCCAGATAATATGGGCAGCAACCAGGGTGAGGTTCACAGTTTCTTGAGGTCCACTTTAAGAGTGATGGTTTGAGCCCCCATGCAGGGTGCCACTGGTACTGCTGCTCTGGGAAACATAATCGAACAAGGCCTTGCTCTGGTCACCCTTGCTGGGCAGTTCTTCCCCACTCACAAGTACAGCTAGGCAAAATTTTTCAGTGAAAAACATGATTCGGGTTGACCAAAATTTTTTGGTGAGTTTGTGTTGAGTTTGGTGACTTGGTTTGGGTGTAAAACAAAACAAAAATCCAAGAAAGCTGAAATGTTTTGTTTCCATTTTTTTTTATTTGAAATTATTTTTATCTTTACATTTTATGAAAAAAAAATAAGGAAAAAATCTAAGAATAAAAAAAAAATGTTTGGTTTGAGTCAAACAAGATGTTTCATTCTATCCAAAATTATTTGGTTTTGAGTGGCTGAAATTTTTTAAGAAAAGTTCATTTTTGGGTTGACACAAGATAATTATTAATTTTTATTTATTTAATTTTTGGAATTGCCAGTGACTGAAAAATCCATTATTCGCACATCTGTATTCACAATCACTCTTGACATGTTGGAACAACAAACTTGACTGAAGGGAAAAGGAAGTTAGACAATATCAGGGTTGGAAGGGACCTCAGGAGGTCATCTAGTCCAACCCCCTGCTCAAAGCAGGACCAATCCCTAAATGGCCCTCTCAAGATTTGAACTCACAACGCTGAGTTTAGCAGGCCAATAATCAAATGAACGTGGGAGCGATAGCACAGTGGTTTGAGCGTTGGCCTGCTAAATCCAGAGTTGTGAGTTCAATCCTAGAGGGGGCCATTTAGGGATTGGTCCTGCTTTGAGCAGGGGGTTGGACTAGATGACCTCCTGAGGTCCCTTCCAACCCTGATATTCTATGATTCTAAGAGACTATGAGGCGCTCAACATTAAGAAAACTCACTTGCAAGGAAATCTATTTAACTTCCCTCCTCTCAGTCTCCAGATGTGTTGAGTGTTCAGTTCTACACTGCCACCGCTGTTGTAGCTAGTCAAGGGGATCTGCTTTGCAGATCTGGTTGGGACCTCTCAAAAGAGAAGTTCTACTTTGCTCCTGGTCCACTTTAGGGTGACCAAACAGCAAATGTGAAAAATCGGGATGGGGGTGAGGGGGTAATAGGAGCCTATGTAAGAAAAAGACCCCAATATCAGGACTCTCCCAATAAAATCAGGACATCTGGTCACCTTAGTCCACTTTGCCTTCTTCAAGATGCTGGCTCTTATAGTTGTGAACCGAGAGATACCAGGGCCCTGGTCAAAGTCCTCTCCTTTTGGAGTCAGAGCTCTTGCCATAAAGTAAGAAAGCCTTTTCCTCCTCTAGGTTCCTGCCTTTGTCCACTCTCCACTATGCAGCTGTGTGCAAAACCAGGGTCTTGGTTAGGGTGACCCATCACCCAGGGCATATTTAACATGGTTCTCTTTTACACAATATGGATAACTATCTTTCATTGTCCCTACACTCAAAACTTCAATAAATTTTAACCAGAATGATCAATTTCACGGTAAAATGTGTAGCAAAATATAGATGCAGCATGTCTCACTCTATCCTTTTCCCTTGACACCAACAGAGGGGGATACAGAGCTCTATCTCTCAGAGCCTCCACCATCAGGCTTATATTGGGCATGAATTTCATTTACACTAAGATCCTTTTACATTGTTCTGACAGACTAAAGGCACCTGAGATTCCATTTAACGGTAGCTGATGCCCGTTTTAAAGTTCCTTAACTCTGCCAGAATGGTGCAAAGTGGCCCTAGAGTAAGTGAGAATCAGGACCAGAGTATATGTTATGAAAACTGGTTTGAAGGCTTGACACATATCCAACTATCTCTCCAATGGTTTTGACTGGGATGCTGAGTGGTTCCCTATTTTTTTCTAATTGTTTTATATTTTAAATAACTGCCAAGAAACATAGGCACTTACCTGCATCTTCAGGTGCTTAAATGCCTTTAAAAATCTGGTCCTTAAAGCCTGGGCCAGGCCTCTTTATAGGTTTAAATAAACTGGAAAGGGCGCTTGTCTCTAACTACAGCCCTTCCAGAAGTGGCACACAAACCACAAAGACCTGATCATATAGAACTGCCATAGAAGAGCCAACACCTCTCCACTCCTTGCTTTTGCTGCCTTTGGGGCTTCCCCATCCCACTTAACTTTCATTTGGTTCCTTCCACGTTCCTCAGCAGGGAGCATTAGGTACTATGATCTTACAAGCAAACAGAGTGGCTGTTTCTGAAAGTGCTAGTAAGGAGCCACCTCATTTGCACCTTTAGGGGATGCCTGACCTCAGATAAGCTTGAAATAACTTGCCTTTTGACCGTTTTCCAGAAAACTTTAAAGCTGGTGTGGGGTTTGTCTGTGGGGAATGGAAATTTCATGTTGCATCTTCCAAAATGACACGTGGACAAGAAGATGACGGAGGTTGCTAGTGCTGCTGGTACTCTAACCAAAGGGGGTGGGGGGAACTAGACAAGATTACTCTTCCTTCCAAGCCTGGGGCCCTGTAGGTATCCTAGGAATGTTGGTTTCCTTCCAGAGAAGCTGGTTCAGTTTCACTTATGGTGGTTTAGTTCCCACTGTCATCACTCTCCCAGTGACAGTTGCTATAGTGAGTGAGAAAGTACCTTGCCTGGTTTTGCTTACTAACACAAAAGGCTGACTGTCTCCTCTGCAATTTGGCAGGAAGCCCTTCAGCACAGGATGATGTGTAGCTGCGTGCTCAGCTCACTCCGGACCTCACTGAGCTTACTGGCACATTCCTGGAGTAAATGAGCAAGTACAAGCGATGCTGATTGGTCATTTTCCTTAGAGGAAACTTACAGCAATAGCTGCACTTGGCCCATGTGTTTTACCAGCTGTCCTCCAAACAGTTTATAGACTTCACACCTGTTGAACAACAACAGCAACAAACTCCATTCATTCAAGCCATGTTTAAAACAACTCAATGGACTACGAAAGATCCCTTTTAGAATCCCTTATAAAAGTTACAGATACAAACAGGTAAAATTTTCTGACGTGACTTCAGGCCCAGATCCTCAAAGGCATTTACCTGCATCTCAAAGATACTCAAAGGCATTCAAGTGCCTACCTCCTTAAATATCTTTGAGAAATTGGGTTTTAGGAGTCTAAATCCTACTGACTTTCAGAGACACTTAGGTTTCTAGGGGCCTACATCAATTTTGAAAATCCAGTGTAGGCTCGTAAATCACTTAAGTACTTTTGAAAGTGTCCTACCTTTCAGTCTGTGTAGATTGTTTCAAAGAAAAAAACAAATCTAATGAAGAAGAAGGAAGTTTTTCCTTCATATTATGAAGGACTTGAATTCATTAGTACTATAATACTTAGCTTTTATATAGCACTTTGCATTCATAGGTCTCAAAGCACTTTAAAAAGGAGGTCAGTATCATTATCCCCATTTTACAGAGTGGTAAACTGAGGCACAGGGAAGGGAAGTGACATGCTCAATGTCACCCAGCAAATTGGTGGCAGAGCCAGGAATTGAACCCAGGTCTCTCAAGTCCCACTAGGCCACCCTGCCTTTTCTTAAGTAGTTTAATTTGCAGTATTTCCACAGAGGGCATATACTGGAAGACAAGAAGATGAACGAACTTACAGTTGGCTTCCTTCTGATTATTTTACTCTAAAACCCATGCACAGTCATGCAGATAACTATAGTTAAGGTTATTTCAAGGACTCTTGTTCTAATCACTGTTTTCATAACTCAAAACTTTCTGAAATGTTCTCCTTTCTGGCTGAAATGTAACACACTTGATCTTAGCTGGGAAGTGACTTAGAAACATAAAAATAATAATCAGCCTTATCATCTCAGCCATTTGGGAGTTATGGTGGGGTGAAAAAGATATATACTTTATCAATGAGGCTGTCCATAAATTACATAATACCTTAGGGAGTGAATGGGTCCTTAATTCTGTATGTTTGTTTCACTGTTAAAAAGGGTGGGTGGGTGGCTCTTGAAAAAATCACCAACAAATGTGTTATGTAATTTATGGACAGCCCCTATGTAAATAAAATGTTAAGATACTACAAAACTGACTATAAAGCCGGAAGTACTCAGCTAGGCTAGAAATCTACCAAAACCTTCATTGGGCTGGAGCCTTCAATATACTCAGTGCCTCTGTAGCTGCAGAATGCATCCAGCTTCTGTTGTCTTCATCATAGAATATCAGGGTTGGACAGGACCTCAGGAGGTCATCTAGTCCAACCCCCTGCTCAAAGCAGGACCAATCCCCAATTTTTGCCCCAGATCCCTAAATGGCCCCCTCAAGAATTGAACTCACAACACTGGGTTTAGCAGGCCAATGCTCAAACTACTGAGCTATCCCTCCCCCCTGCTTCAAAGGAGGAAGGATCTCGAACCCTGTTCTCCACTCCCCTAAATATCACAATTCTACCAGATATATTAGGGTTAGATTGTGCTTTAAGACACAGACCTAAGCAATGGGTGGGGCATAAGTTGCTCCATAGCAGGAGGAGTCCTGGGATGCAACTTCTAGAACGGACTAAAAACAATGGAATTTCCCTCCTGCAAAAAGCTGAGGGTTTTTTGTGAGAAAAAAAAAATTGTCCTGATTATAGTTGAAAAATACAAACCTTGAAATTTTTGGTGGGACAGAAATTCTGGAAGATTCCATGCTGGGAGACAGAATTTTTCAGTTTGCTGGCTGCCCACCTAAAAGGCTGCCATCAATTTCACCTACTGCCTGCAGGGAGACCATGGCTCTGTGCCTCCCACCACTTCCACTGCATGTTGTGATCCTCTGGCAGTCCACCTGGAAGGCTCTTGTCAATTTCATTTTCTCCCTGCTGGCAGAAACGGAAGTTTGCCTGCAAGAATTTTTTTTTCAACAAGAGCATTTTCCTTTCCAGAGAATCTTTCTGACAGAAAATTCCATACTAGCTCTTGCAATTTCTCACCCAGTCTCAGCTGCGCCCTGATTCAACAAAATACTTAAGTCCATGCCTAACTTAAAGCACCTGAATAATAATTAAAGATGTACTCAAATAGTTTGCTGAATCAAAACCCTACTGAGCTCCTCCATGAGCTGCTCCATTTTAGGATTAAGATTAATTTAATTTAAAAAAAAAAAAACAGTCACATTCACCACTGTCCCTGAATCATTTGCATGTTTATCAACAGTATTGCAAACCTTGAGTTCAATAGTCTAAGCCTGTTCATTAATATTGTCTCTGGACACAGACCCCAGCAATAAGAATCCCTCACCCTTGCCATCTCTCCCTGACTCCCTTGCTCCAAAAGCCCTGCTCCAGAATTAGCTCAGATATCAACTGAAATGTTTCTAAAAGTTTTGTTTAAAATCTCACCTACTAGATAATCTCTTATATGCTCTTGCTTCCTAATGGACAACAAAAAGGAAGGAAAGAAAGAGAAGGGAGGGCGAAACTTGTCCTTGATTTGCAGCTCATCATTGAGGGCTTATCCAATGCAAAGTGTGATTACATTGCAACGATTCTGCGGACTTAAAACGTTTATGTTTTGGCACCACAAGAAACACATCTGTAATGTGAAGGCCATTGACTGAAGATCAATGGCTATGTCCTCGGATCTGCAAGCTATCACCGTAAATACGGACATGCAATGTATGTAAAACATGACCTTAAGGATTCCATCCTGGTCATCCAAATTATGAACCCCTACTCAGTCACCATCAACATCAGCAATCTGACATAAATACATACAAGCCACCATCAATAAAATATCCATGTCCATCGTTACCACCACCAAGCCATTCTATCATTCAGGTTGGCAATTTCAATAGCCACCATAGCCTGTGGGCCTATAACAAAAATGACTGTGTTGGAGAACAGCTGACATCCTGCGCTTTCACTAAAGACCATCACCTCCTCTGTGATGCCAAAGACTGCGGCATATTCAGGTTGGCCCAGTGGAGGAAGTGGTACACTCCTGACCTTTGTTTTGTGTCACACAACATCAGTGACCACCCAATATCATCCATAATGTCAGTTCTTGATGACTTTCCCAACAGCCCAGTCATGATTGGCATAGGCCTACAAGTTCCATTCATTCAATCCGTCCCAAAACCACACTGGAATCTACAGTTTGCTGACTGGTTCTGCTATGCAATGATCATAGAGGGCTTGATACACTGGATTCCACCATTTTGTAGGCCTACTAATATTGGCTGCCCAAAATTGAGCATCGCAAGGGACTTTAGAAAAGCATTCACTCCTTGCTGAACAGAAAAGAATGAGGTACTGTTCTAGCAATATTGACTGTTCTGGCAGCATTCATTAACCTTTTCTCTGCATATGCTGTTGCGATTTTGGGGCTTTTGTTGAAAAAACTCCAAAATTGCAACAGCATATGCAGAAAAAAGGTCAATGAATGCTGCCGCTGTTTTTAATTTTTGCTGGTAGCCAGATTCTGGGTAGCTGGTTAAGAGAAGGCCAGCACCTGGTCATAGCAGTTGTGAGCGGTTCTATATCGGGTCTGCTCTTTGGGGACCAGTTGCTCCACTTTCGGCTGTAACCTTTTGAAGTAGGAGCCGCCCCAATAGTTTATAGCAACTGCTAAGGAGGGAGATGGCTTTTTGGGTCAGTGGCTTCTTTTTAGTTTGAAAAATGGCTAAGATCTTGGCTACCTTCCAGTCTTTTCGTATTATGCCAGAAGAGTGGATGTTGCTGAAGTTCTTCAGGCCTTCCCTGAAGAAGTCTGCCAGCCACCTTCTTGCCTTTGGACCAAGGTTCTTCAGTAATTCTGGACTATTTCATCCATTTCTGCTGCTTTCCCCCGAGATTCACTGTACACCTTGATGAATCTACCAACAAATCATGAAGATTGAACAGCCTCCCACAGGGATTCATATTAGCGCCTTTATTGTTCAATCTCTATAACAGTGACATTCTAGTCACATCATCCTGTAAATTCATCTATGGAGATGACATTGTGCTAGCAATGCAAGTGTCCTCTCTGAAGCCCACAGAAAAGGTCATGAACATCAACCTCCAGACACTTGAGAAGTATTTCAAAGTAATACTGCCAACTGAAGCGCAGTGCTTTGAAAACATTTGTCTCTCCCTTCCACTTGAATAACCATGAGGCCAAAGTGCCGCAGAAAGGTGGACTTCTGTGGTCTGCCTCTATCACGTGGCCACAATCCATGGTACCTTGGAGTTACCCTTGATCAAATGTTGAGCTATTGACAACATTCTGACAACACCAAAAAGAAGATAAAGACAACGGTTAACATTATCCAGAAGCTCGCTGGCACATCCTGGGAAGACGATGCATGAACGCTTTGAATGTCAGTACAAGCTCTGATCTCGCCAACAACAGAGTATTGCAAACCAGTTTGGTGCAACAGCTCCCACACCAATCTTGTAGACACTAAAATCAATGCCACACTCAGGATTGTTAGTGATTCATAGAATCATAGAATATCAGGGTTGGAAGGGACCTCAGGAGGTCATCTAGTCCTACCCCTGCTCAAAGCAGGACCAACCCCCAATTTTTGCCCCAGATCCCTAAATGGCCCCCTCAAGGATTGAACTCACAACCCTGGGTTTAGCAGGCCAATGCTCAAACCACTGAGCTATTCTCTCAATAGTGACTCCCACTTTTGGTAGGCATTATGCCAGCCAACATCAGGTGAGATGTTACTGTGATCTGGGAGAACAAGATCCTGGCCACTCTAATGACTCACCTTCAGAACAAGACCTCAGTTCACTGCCACTTTTTCCAACTCAAATCCAGGAAGCCTTTCTGGATCTATGTGTCAACACTACAGGCCAATGGAAAGAAGGCCAGCACTCACTGGCTTGAAATGTGGGACACTTGTGAGGTTCCAAACAAAGACTTAATTGAAAATCCAACAAAGAAGTTCCAAGATTCTGCCTTCCCCATAGGCAGTGGATTGCATTCAACTGTATTCGGACAATGCACAGAAGGTGTGGATATCTCCGCCACAAATGGAAAAAAAAAATCAAATAATCACCAAATTGTCACTATGGTTAGGTACAAACCATGCAAAACATCACAGAGAACTGCCCCATTCACTCTCACAATAGTGGCACAAGGGGAATCCCCCTTGCTACCCCAGAAGCATTAGAATGGCTTTCAAATCTCAAGATTCAGTTATAATCCCAGCCTGTGGCTTTTCAAATGCCATACCAAAGAAAGAAGTTCTCCCTTAACTGGGCCTCACTTTTTTTGTTCTTGCAATTATTTTGGATGCAGTTTAGGTCATTTAGAGATCAATGGATTGGATTTGCAGTCAGTCAGATATTCTAACAAATAAACTGACCTAAAATTTGAGAATGGATGGTCTTGTGCTTAAGGCACTGAACTGGGACTCAATTGCCAATTTTGCCACAAATTTCCTATATGACCTTGGACAAATCACTTAATCTCTTTGTGCCTCAGTTCCTCAACTGTGATAAGAGATAACACTTCCTTTCCATCCACTCCTAGTCTAGTTAGATTGTAAGCTCTTCATGGCAGAGCCTGTTTTACTTTCTACACGTGCATTTATAGTACAGTGAAACCTAGAGACCTTGATCTAAAAGGAATAACTAGGCATTACTATAATAGGCAACAGTAATAAACTGCATCCTCAATTGATGTCAGACACAAAACTAGAAATTTAAATATTAACAAGCTTTTTTTTTTTATTGAAAAACTTTTTTTTCCCCATGATATTCCTCCAGATGTGCCTAGTGAAAGGGAGGATTCTGTGCAGCAGGCTCCAGTCTTATTTGCACAGGACTCCTGTATTTGGATTGAACAGTGCCTGTGCAATTGTGATAGTTACACATGGGGCTGCTGCACAGCGATCCCTGTAGGGCCAAGTGTGGCACTGCAGGCACTCCCTGCCTTCATCCGCAAGTTATGGCCACCTCTTTGGAGCCTGGCCTCAGACTCTAATGGTTAACCCAAAACAACAAGAATTTGGTGTCTGTGCCTTTAAATAAACAAAGACACCTTCAAAGGCAAGTGCATAGCTGCAGCACTTGAAGGGAAGGCACTGACCTAATCCTGGTCTTTTTGGCTAGCACTGAGAAGCTTGTCCTCTATCCCAGTCTTATCCTATACTGCAGGCAAACTTTCTCACTGGCCTGATGACTCCTGATTGGTCAGTGTCTCTTGCTGGCCTTCTAGGCCTATGTCTACACAGCATTTGAGAATGAGTGAGAGTGAGCCTCCCAGCCAGGATCGACAGATGGGGGTAGTGGGGCTCGTGCTAACGCTCTGAAAATACTTGTATAGATAGTGCTTTGAAACTGCAGCTTGGGCTGGAGCTCGGGCATCACCCTCCTCCCGAGATTTCAGAGCCTGAGATCCAACCCAAATTCAAAGTGCTAGCTACAGAGAAATTTTTAGTGTGTTAGTGTGAGCCCCTCTGTCAACCCAGGTTGGGAGACTTACTCCTGCTCTCTCAAAAATGCTGTGTAGATGTACCCTGGAGGATTAAGTCTTGCTGTTTCCCCAGTCTAACTATGTTTTACTTGAGCATGGGGATGTCAGGGTGCCGGTGCCTCAAACCAGGGGCAGAGAAGGCTGGTAGACCCTGTCACAGTGAACTAATGTCATTCTTACTCTGCTGACATTTTATCATGGACTAAATCCCCCAAAAGAATCATTATTGGAGATATTATTATTATTGCTTTGGAAATTAAATTATCTTCAAGAAAACGCTATGCACCTTTACAATAAAAGGTATCTTAGGGACCCAAATTAGAATGTCAAAAGAAGTGCATGAACCCCCCTGAGGACAAATCTGACAGCTCAGTCCTGCATGGCAAGTACGCATTACCATTTAATAGCAGGCCCAGATCTTCAGCTGGTGTAAAGTGTCATCACTTTACCAATGCAACTATGATAGCGTATACCAGCTCAGCAATTGGCCCCTATTCCTTTCTGGCAGATTGCCATGCCTCAGAACGCTCAGCACGGCTTCTGTACAGGGGAATTCTGATAAAAACCAAAGGCTTCTAGAGCTTTTATTAAAATGTGACCAAAGGATATTCTTTGCACATGAAGACAACGCCTTTTTTTAGCACATCTGAATATTCTCTAGACACGCATTGTAGAAAGCTAGAGATACAGCAGGGGGCATTTAAGTTTTTAATGACAAATAAAGGAGAGCAAGCAAACACAGCAGTAGCTGCCTCATTATTAATGAAGGTAACTGTCTTTGACACCATATATATGTACTCAGTTGAAGCCAAGGTTGCTGCAAATACAACAGTTCAGCCCAAGAAAGCTTCAGCCTATAGTTCTGTTTACAGAACCAGAACTCAGGTAGGCACAAAGACATCTGAAATGCTATTCATGTGTTACACAGTGTTTACATTTTCAAATCATTTCATTTCACTGGCACTTCCACCATTTAAACTGGCAATCACTCCATAAGCCTGGTATTTGCGCGAGCGAAGAGGGAACAGCCCAGGCAACCAAACGTGTGTTAGGTATACATCCTCTATGCTCACTTATAACCAGACTCAATGAAGTACTTGGAAATCATTGGCCATATAAGCAAGAGGGGAAGCTATGGAGATGCAACCTAAGCTCCATGGTAAGGTACACTGTGCCTGGTTCTCAGCAGATATATTCCATCATTTTAACGGTAGTGACTTAGTTCTTGAGAAGTCAACCAATCAGACAAAAACAATTTAGAAAAATGGCAGTCAGCAAGAGGACCTTAGAAAATGATGGTAAAGTTAACCTCAGAAATATCTTACAGTATTTCATTCTCTAATCGGACAGAGGGGAACTACTGAATTTAGATCCAAGACAAAGACCATTTAGTAGCAGTACAGAAGCTGTTCCTCATCCCCACTTAAGAAAAAGGGTAGCCATTTGGCAGAAGGTAATACTAATAACTGCAAATATAGCAGTGTTATGAATCGGGAATGAATTACTAAAAATGAGTAGTGTAATCTGGACTTAAGAGGTATTTCAAGAAAAATAAGATCAACTCATTAAAAAATGTTGTGTGTACATAGCAGCATAGTATCTAAGAGTAAACAAATATTGTATGTTCAAACTCCCATGCAGAGTGGTCAATGATTTGGCTAATGGAAACAGACATATTTGGCAGGTCCAGACCTCAGCTATTATTGGCAGCTACTGCAGTATAATTCACTCATGCAGCTCTCATGTTCATTTTGCTGTTAGTGATCTCAAGAACAAGAGTTACAACTATTGGCAAGGTCCCCATCTAAATTGGAGGTGAAAAGGGAGCCAGCCCCTCTACTGAAAAAAAACCTAAAAGCCAGATACTCAATACATGTATTTGAATACAATTCCACTGATGTCAAGGGAGTTCTGTCTATATACATGAACTGAAGTTATGGCCCCCATATGTCTATATTTTGTGGATGTTTCCTAGTCTACTGAAGGTTGGCAACCTTCCTTGGCTTCCACCAGTGATTCTAGTCTTTGTTTTTATTCAGCAAGTTTCCTAATGCTTTTATGATACCACTTTATGAAAGGCCTAACCTGGCCTGGCATGAATCTTTTTTTGGCTATTTTCCTGCCTGCCTACTACTATTCTCTTAGTTGCACAGATGTATCTTCCATGCCAGTACATGGTACGTGACTATTACATTTAAAAATTACAAAAATGTGTGCAAATATGTTTGCACAAAAACTGTAGGAAATTGTAAATTAATTTTCTTTGCATTCACACCCATTTCCCACATATTTTCTAGCAAAGGAGTCAGGAATGTTCGTGGAAACCTTTAATTTTCAGCGAAAAGCAAATTCTGAATTTGCGTTCAGAGGTATTCACAAGAGAAGCCTGACTCAGAAGTTATATCCTTGCAATGAGGGAGCAAAAACTTACCACGTGGAATCAGAATTAACCAATGCAACTTACATCTTTAATACTCAATATTTGCAAACAACCTGAATACAGACCAAGAATTATTCATTGTAATTATTTCATGAATAATCATAATGAACCATTGTCTTTGAGAACATTTGCAGAAAGGAGAAAAAATGTGTAACATTGTTCATAAATTGTTCACCCATCTGTTGTACAAGTGATTCCTTAGAGCACATATATCTTTTCTCTCTGCCTTCCCAAAAAGGTACAAGCATCAGCTGAAGTAACAGCAGGTTGCTATAAGTCTTTTGAAGCATTACACATACATACACACACACACACACACATACGTGCTCGCCCCTCAGTGGAGTTACACAAGAGATGAGTTAGTCCCACAAGTTTGGTTTTCTGTTCTGGATTCTTAGTCTGAGTTTTGTTTCTTCCCTTTCCCATTGAAACCTATTTTTTTTCTCCCATTGGAATTATTATTCTGAATGTACAAGTTTTAAGATTTCTGGCAGTGCAAGTACAAGTTTTAAGATCATCTAAAGCGCATGGACTGCCATCATTTTGGCTTACACCGGGGACCAGACCAGGAACGTACCGGGATGAATACATTCATCTCCACAGTTCACCTAAAAAACTAAGTAGGGCTGTGTGAATAACAGGTTTTTCAGTTCACTGGCAATTCCAAAATATTGAAAAAAAATGTTTTGGGTTGAACCAAAAACTATTTTTTTCTATATTTTTGGTTAATTGAAAAGTTTTTAAAAATTGTTTGGGATCAAATGAAATGTTTCATTTGACCCAAACCATTTCATTTAGATCATATAATTCTGAAGGGAAATTTCAGAAGAGTTGTTGTGAATTAAAATAAGTTTTGTTTAGAAAATGTCAAAAATGGAAAGAAAAAAAATAGTTTTGTTTTTTTTTCTGTCCAAAACAATTCAGTGAAATTGACATGAATTTGCAAAAGTGTCAGCAAATCTCCCTTTTATTGACAAAAATGTTTAGGGTTAAAGAGTTTTGCCCAGCTTATGTAATAGACTCACATCCTTCTTTGATGAAGCACTTGTAACAAAACAGTGACCAGGGGTTACCCTTGCATCTTTGACTAAAACTAATTTGGCAGAATTTGATTTTTTTATAATTTTGACAGTGTCAATGTTTAAGCTTTTTTGAGATTATTGATTTAAATTTTCGCAGTTGCAGGAAATTCTGGTGGAGGCAGAAATTTAGCTAAATGACAGTAGATGTAGTTTCAAAAAGTTAAAGCTTTAAAAACCATTAAAACACACATTGTCAACGTCCCATGCAAAATACACAAAGTAGATATCCTTAATCAACAAATCATACCTGTTTTTACGATTCATTCACTAGTCCCTTGGTAACAAGCCTAACTCTAGAGTCTAACTCACTGGATTTTAACTCTAATAAGCTCTCAAGCAGCACTTTTCTTACTTTGCCTAGCTATACATTCGGATTAGTATTGATGGATATCTTTTTTCATCAGTTTGTGTGTGTGTGTGCTGAAATCAACATTACTGACAAAAATCTAATCCTTCCAGACCTAACTATAACAGAAGGCTGGGGCAGGAGGGGGTGTCCACCTCAGTAATTTTTCTACAGTTGATTGTTATTTTTGGAATTTGTGGCAGCAACTTAGCCTTGTCCTTGAAAGATTCTAAGCCGTTCAGTTGTGTCTTGGTGATGCCAAGAGAGAAGTCTCAGTAGAAGGTATAGGAGTAAAAATGAATGAACCAGAGCCAACAATAGATGTCTTGAATGGTTGCTGCATGCTCTTGCCAATACCTCTTGTCTCAATGTCACTCATTACAAACAAAGAAAAAAACCAATGCCAGGAGCTCACAGCAAGTGTCCCATTAGATTAGAACACTTGTTCCTCGTTGGAATTTTGTATAACCTTTGATCATGCTTTGTTTGCAGTGAGAACAGCAAGCTTCAAGCTCATTGTTGGGGTACATGGTATAGTGATTCCAGACAGGGGAGGAACACTTGGGTGTTAGACAGATCTGAAAACAGCCACTGGCAAGTTTAAATGCTGGTACACTCACAGCCATTAACAATTAAGTGAGAATTTTTTGGCAAGATAAGTTAAGGCTCTGCACAAATCTTTTTCTGAGCTCACTTTTTGCAGTCTTCACACCCCCCTTCTTCATTCTGCTTTTCCTGGGAGACTCAAAAAATCCCAAGTCAGATTGGCAGATCCCAATAGTTCTGTTTCTCAGTCAATTCCAGATTAAACTGCAATGAATTCACTTCCTCAGTGGAGTAAGTTACATGACAGAAACCTGTGGCATCCTCCTCTCATCTATGTAAGTACATTCCATTGAATTGGAGAAGATCTTGATTGACAAGACTGAGAACATAAAGGAAAATGGCAGATTCAGAGACCTGTATTTAATTTATTTATTTTATTTGGCAACTAACTTCACCTCTGGACCTGCAAACTCTTGCTTTCTACTCTAGATAAAATTTAGCATCATCAAACAATATATAATATTTGTAGGGTTACCCATCTGTGTGCAATCCAACGTCATGAGTAAAATATTTTTAGAGCAAGTATTAAACTTGTTTGTGTCTTGCTGATATTTCTACATTGGCACTGATATTTTTCCCCAGGAGAATATTCTAGTCACACAAAAGGAAGTGACATAAGTGATTCAAAGGCTGATTGGTGAAAGTAGTGTTAGCCATTCTCCTTTATGGCCTTAGAACAGAGTTGGATGGGAACTTATCAGAAAATGCCAATTAATAAAAAACAAAACTTTTCATGGGAACATACCAGGTTCAACAACATTTTGGAAGGACTTCTCAGGTCTATGATGGAATTTCTGGTTGAAACCAGAGAGACCAACCCCAAGAGTCCACACTCATTAGGACACTACTAGGATATTGGAGATCCAGGGTCAGGTCTCTGCTCTGCCTGATTCAGATCAGGAACTTGAACCCATGTCTTCTACATCCCAAATGAGTGTCAGAGCCACTGATCTATAAAGTCAGTCTTTTTCTGGCCCCATGACTAATTATTTATACAAAGTTCCAACAAGAGAGATTGAAAGAGACTGGCCCCAGAATTGCCAATAGCTTTGTCCCTTTTCATGGAATGGAAAAATGTTTCCCACCTAGCCATACCTTTAGGCGTCTGGCCTTTTAAACAAAAAAAATATCTAAATATGTTTTCCAGACTCCTTGAACAACAAGAGCCTTAGGTCAAATGGAACCATTCAAGTTAAAAAATTCACTAATGTATTTAATAGATTTATGGTGAAAAAGAATTGTGGTTTATTAACCCAGACACTCTATAATAAGGGTACATTTATAAACTGCTTATAAAGGATTAATGTTTTAATTAATAGGCAATCAATTGTTCTAGATGCCAACAGATCAATAGGTTGTTTTCAACCATCTTCATTACCTTTGACTGGTGTCCTTACAACTATCTATGCTTCATACTATTCATACCTGTGACATAAGGTCTATTAATCTTTTATTAACTCTTTGTAAAGGTATCCTTGAGGTAGAATGTGACTCTTAACCCTAAACCTAAAGTTTTCCTAGATGAAGAGATACCAGTGCTGTCCTGCAAGCCATATCCCAGGAAGGGAATAGAATCTCAAGGCAATTTCTACTGGATGTACTGAGTAAGCTTCAAGATAGACCACAAGACTTACTAACTGTGAGTAATAAAATAATTTTAAAAATGTGGAATCCCTCAAAAATCCATGGAATTTTAATCCACAAGACTGAACTCAATAAATATTCTGGTGTCAACATCTTCTTTATAATGTGGCTAGTGAGTTCCTAGAACTGATTGTTCTTCTTGGCTCTAGTTTTCCTTCACTGGCTATAAGAACAAGCACAAAATAAAAGGAGATTGCTACACCACTTCTAAAAACAGTTTGGGTTATCTCAAGGACAGTTGGACCCTGTATGGAATAGAATTCTAAAAGTTCATAAAGGTGCTATGAAAATAGAGATCTACACATCCCTATGCTATATGTATTCTACTTGTACAAGGCATGCATACAGCACATATGCTATACTCTGAAACAATTTTAGTTTTCCTTTATTGTTAGACTTTGTTAATAATTTAAATTAACTCACAAGAAGTAAGTCAACTATTAAAATAATAATAGAACCATGTAGGACTACAAAGTTATTGCTTTAATCCTTGTCTTTCCTTACATCTCTTCTTTTTATTACCGCCACCCACCTGTTTCTCATCATACTGAAATTTTTAGAAGCAAGCTCTTTGGGGCAGGGATCACACCTATTCAATACATAAAAGTTAGCTGGAATTCTAAGGGAATGTTTTTCAGAGAATGATCCAGTTGAACTGGATTATAGAAAGACTCACCAAGACTTTGGTCCAAATTCAGAATGAAGCCTTCTTTGAAGTTTCCATAAATTTGGCCAACTCCTCTTCCTTTGCCTAATGTCAGTCATGACCAGAATCAAATACCAAAATATTACAACAAAGGCTACTTTTGTGGCATATTCAAATCAGCATCCAAATAGGAAATGCTTGAAATTTCACACACATCAGAAAGTCTGATTTTTATTTTATTTATTTAAAACCAAAAACGTTTTGTGTAAATGCAAGGATCTAATAAGCATCCAGGCCTTTATATGCTTCTGTAAAATGAATTAAATCTCTGAGAAATTTGTGATTTGCTCATTACTAGTCTGTTCATGTCTCGCTGTGCAGAAATTCACAGGCAGCCCCATGTCGTACAAAATGGAAATGGGACTAGCTTTAAGAATAAACAGACTTTCTAAAAAAGTCACAAAAGACTGCTTCATTGTAAGATGAGGGATAGGTAGCTTGATAACAGAAATACAGCATTGCCAGCGTAAGTTGTAGATCCTTTAATCTTTTCCAAGATTTTGAACTTACATTATATTACAATAAATTTGGCATATTTAACTATCCCAAACCACAGGTGGCTTCCTAGGCTGTAGACAGCATTAGATTCTGAAAGCACTACTTCAATACGCCATACTTAGGAAAAATACGGGCAAATTTTAATTGTGTAACAGAATAAAAATGTTAGAAAAATTATATCATAGGAAAATGGCTTAGAAATTTGATCTTATACTGACATGGAGGATGAGGAGGAGAAGATTAATTTTGAAGCAAAAGAGATGCTCTCTTTCAAGAGCGACCTTCACTTTGAAGGACCAAGTGCCTGTACAGCTGTGTTCTCTTTTCTCATCTCTGTCTAGCACGTGCTAATGAATTTTCAGAGAGAACATTATATTTACTAGCATTGTCATAGCTAGTGAGCTATTTTAGTTCTTCAATAACAGGAAGTGCAATTTAAAGCCCAGAAGATTTTGGAATAAATCTCTTGGTTAGCTAGATAATCCATGAATTACAGACTTCTTACTTAGCATAAACTAGAACAATAGCACCCAGAAGTCTGAGTTCACTGGAAATTAAATGTCATTTTATACGTACTGTGATAGTACCTGGATGCTCATTTAGGGATCAGGGTCACATTGTACAAGGCAACATCCAAACAAAAAGAGTCTTTTCCTGAGACATTTCACAATCCAACTTTGCAACTGGAAGACCTACATGGACAGGCAGATAAACAGGGGTTGCGGATGACAAGGGAGCAGTAGAGAGGGTCATGTTTACATGTCTGTGGTAACATCACATATTTAGACAAATACGTTCAAATACACTTAATGCATGGGCAAGAACTGATGATGTGAGCTGTCAGCAGTGTTTAAGGTGATGGTTCGGGGGACTACAGCAAAGCATCCCTGAGGGTACATCTTCACTAAAGTTAACTTGAGATTTCTACAGTCAAGTTACTCGTCCTGAGTTAGCTGAGCTTGAGTGAGAGAGACTGCAAAATGACACTTACATTGCTGTGTCCACATTGGTGCTGTGTGCTCACAAGACTGTTGAGGGCACATACCTAGGTTCTTAGCTGGGCTGCTCTATGAATTCTTTCCTCAGGAATTGTGGGAGAAGTGTTTTCTCCTTTCTGGATACATGGAGGAATGGGGGCAAGGCTAATTAGTGGCCCTATCCTGTGTCCATACTACAGAGTCGTCATGCTAGCAGCTAACAAACTGTGCCGACTCCAGTTTTGCCTCAAGCCAGCCAACTTGAGTTAAAAGCACTACTACACTCAAATAAATCATGTATGTGTGTGGATGGGAGTCGAGTGAGGGGAAACACTCAAGATAACTTTGCAAGCAGACACAAAGCCACATTTAATACCTCCTCCCATCACCTTGCTGGCACAGGGAAGCTTCCCCTGCAGCTCCTCAGGTTAGTCACATCAGGCACTCCTTCGTTCTCCTTAGTGAGCTACAGGCCTCCCCCACATGTAAGTGGAATACAAGCAGTCCCTCCACCTCTACTGGCCCTCGCTGGTAGAAAGCATCTGCTAGTCAGTTCGGTGCCAAGGCCGGAGCTAGAAGGCAAGGAACGATACACAGCCAGTGATGAGCTGCCAAAATCTTAACAACCGGTTCCCTCCTCACCCCACGAGGGGGTCGTGGCTCACCCCCGCCCCCAGGACTCGTGCCCCATCCAACCCCCGGCGTTCCTTGATGCCCCCCTGGGACCCCTGCCCCATCCATCCATCCCCCTCCCCTGTCCCCTGACTGCCCCCAGAACCGGGCAGGAGGGTCTTGCGGGCCACCGTAGTGGGTGCCCACCCTGCCCCTAAGAGCCAGAGGGACCTGCCGGGGGGCGAGGTGAGGAGTCCTGGCATTGCTTACCTGGGGCAGCTCCCAGGAAGCATCCGGAAGGTCCCTCTGACTCCTAGGGACGGGGTAGCACAACTAGAGGGGGAGCAGGGGGAGCAGCCGCTCCCCCCACTGATCATATCAAAAGTGGCGCCTTAGGCACCAACTCAGTGGGTGCTCCAGGGCTGGAGCACCCATGGGGAAAATTTGGTGGATGTAGAGCACCCACCAGCAGCTCCCCGCCCTGCGCCCGGCCCCAGCTCACCTCCACTCCTGAATGCGCCGCCCCGCTCTGCTTCTCTGCTCCCCCCGCCCCCCGGCTTCCCGCGAATCAGCTGTTCACGTGGAAGCCTGGGAGGGCTGAAAAGCAAGCGGCCGCTTCGCCCTCAGGCTTGGGGAGGCGGAGGCAGAGGTGGAGGCAAGCTGGGGTGGGGAACGGTTCTCCTGTGCCCCCCAGGTTACCTGCTGCGGTGCGGGCGGCCCTCCTCATGCCCCCCCCCCACCCCAGCTCACCTCCGCTCCACCGCCCTGCACCTGAGTGAGAAGCCGCTGCTTGCTTCTCAGGCTTCCCGCGTGAACAGCTGATTCGCAGGAAGCCGGAGGGGTGGGGGCGGAGAAACAGAGCGGAGCGGCGCGTTCAGGGGAAGAGGCGGAGGCAGAGCAGAGGTGAGGTGAGCTGGGACCAGGCGCGGGGCGGGGAGCTGCCGGTGGATGCTCTGCACCCACTAAATTTTCCCTGGGGGTGCTCCAGCTCCGGAGCACCCATGGAGTCAGCACCTCAGGTGCCACTTTTGGCCGGTTGTTAAATTTAGAAGCGGGACAACCGGTTCTAAAGGGCTTCTAAATTTAACAACCGGTTCTAGCGAACCTGTGCCAACCAGCTCCAGCTCACCACAGTACACAGCCCTGACATGACAGACAAGCTACAGCTGAAGCACCCTCTCTAGATCTTCACCCTTTGGTAACCTTTGGATAGGACTGTCCTAGAAGGTTATTAGGATTAATATAGTGCAGAAACAATCCTTAGTTTTATTTATAGTTAAACAATATACTATCCTATGGGTAAATGGGAAGTGTGATATTGTCCTATACTTTGCTGCGTGTTGTGTCTCGGTGATTTTGGGAAACAGAATTTCTATGTAAAATTGAGAAGTCAGTCAATCTCTTAAATCTCGATAGACCAACATCCCTAAACAGACCAGTGCAGAGGGCAATGGAAGCCAGGGCTTGGGTTCAATTTCCAGCACAATCCCAGGCTTCCTGTGTGACCTTGAGCAAGTCATTTCACCTACCCTGGGCCTCAATTCCCCAAATGCCAGTAACACTTCCCAACCTCATAGAAGGTTGTGGGAATAAAGTCCATTAATGGCTGATGGGCTCAAATACATCGATGATTAGGACCATATAGGCACCTACATAGATAGGTCTAGTTATCATTCTATAGACAGAACACTGAACATAATCTGTGCCATTTAGCCATTTGACAAGGTTTTCCCAGTACATGACTGTCGAGACATTACAATAAGAGTTGTAGAAGTAGTAAAAAAAAAAACCCACCACACGTATCTGACTCCACTTATTCCTTGTTACAAGATGCAGTGATATGCAGTTAGACGGTGACATGCAGCTATCACAAAACATTTCAGAGTCCTTGACTTGTCATTGTCCCTTTTGAAGTACTCATTCTGAAGCAGCAATGTGTGCACCATCAGAATTCTGCCCTTCAGTACACCACTGTCAAACTTTGGGTGCATCTGCTCAAATATCATGACACTGAAAAATTTGACAGAGGGTTAATTGTCTCTTGATCTTCATGTATTCCTGCCATATTTGACTGACCGTGAGCTTCCTGCTACTTTCAGGGTTGTATAGAAACATGATCCCTTCCCTCATGAGCCCTGCACTTGCCAGTTTTTACCTTAGTATTGAACAGTTGTTTCAGCATTTGCAGAAGGAGGTTGTACATGGTCCTCCTCAAAATTTATTATCTATTATCTACTGGTCCCCCACTTATTGGATGGTTTGTTTTCTTGTGTGTTAACACTGATCTGAAGAGTGGATCACTTTCCACATAATTGAATGCACCTCTAACCTGGATTAAATCTCAATTTCCTAAAAATGCTTCTGAAATCAAGAAAGAATTGGGCTTGCTGAATGTGGCAAAGTTGATCAGGGTCTGGTCTACACTGATTTATAAAACAGATGACTAATAGAGTTGTTCACCATATACTATGGTGATAAGGAGCATGACAGAAAAAGACGCAAGTCCAACATAGTACAGGCAAGTAGGTGCTGTTCAAACTTGCCAATCTTTCTCTGCCAAAGCATCTCAATTCTGAGCCTATAACACTTTTGGTATTCAAATATTGGCCTCTTGTGGATCCTGTCACCCAGGAACATTTCAGCATGACTGAACAATTTGAGGAATTTTACATTACAATTATTTCCAAATAATGTTCAGTTTTACCATTGTTCTCTAGAAAGCTTTGAGCAGCATTCACGTCATACGCCCTATCAGTACCCGGGCTGGGCCAGGGAAGCTAATGATCCAACCAGCAGACCAAATTTGGTGATGAATCCTGGTCATGTGCCACCTGAGGCATACTGCATATATGCTAAGAAGATTATTCCCTGCATGTGTGAAGATATTTTCCTCCATAAAATCTGGTGTATTATTTCAATAATATTATTTTAACCTATTCTGCATCATGGAGAAAGAGTTGCATTGGTTGTCTTAAAGTTGGGACAAGAGGGTAGTTTCAGAGTTTGGTACCTATGTAGGGACTCAGAGTCACAATAGGATAGCCCCAAGCTTATTATGGCAGCTATAAGAGACCAAACCAACCAAGGACAGCCATCATTCTATGGATAATGAAATTATGCATAAGATTAATTGGTAACATCAGGTTAATATTTTTATATATCCTTAATATATTTACACATGCCCTTCTTATTCTCCTTGTCAAGTAAGGGGCAGGATATAGCTGCATTAGCCAAATAGCAGCATTGACCAAATTGCTCTTGAGTTGATGCAAGTAGAACTAGCAATTTTTCTAGCATGGCTGGACTTTGCTCTCTGCACATGCTCAGCTGTACCGGCTGGCACAACTCCATGTACCCATGTGAGAGGAGCAGCAGTCCACCTCTCCCTTCCATACAAGCCAGCAGTATGCACTACTGAGTCCCAAGTGTTTAACAATCATGAGTCAGGCTTCCCGAAATGGTGGGAGTAGCTTAAAACATGGGATTTCTTTATTTGCCTTTTGGTTTGAGTTTTCAGAGTTCACTCATTTCACATTGTCAAGCTTTTTTCTGCTACCACCAGGGTGTGACAGAATGTACCCATGTTCACACCCTACACATTAGTGAAATAATTTTGTGCAAGGCATGTCTTGTAAGGTATTATTTGAAATCATCCTGATAAAATGTGTGGCAAGATTATATGTAAAGTTATAACATTTCCCTGTATAAATCTTATCAATGCAGGTTCAAACCTCACAGCCCTGCCCATACTGAGGGTGGCAAACAGCTGTGTCATAAACAAAGGAATGTGTGCTCTTCTTAATTTGTATTTAAGCAGTAAACAGAGTCATCAAGCAGGAAGGGAAACATAGAAAGCTCAAACAGGTGAGAAAAAGTCAAAGACTCTGTGTCTCAGTGCCCAGTCTGAAACTTTTTTCAAGCGAGGGATAAAACTATTAAAAGGAGGGATAAACACCCTAAGGCACCCTTCTCTCTTTCCCTGTTCATCACATTCATTGCACCTGAAGCAACAAAGAAAGCATTCATTAGACTCTAGGGAGGGGTCATGATCTACAGGATTTGGTCAGTAAGACTACTGAAACATGTGGTGAGAAACTTTGCTTGAATCTTAGATTTTATTAAGTCAGGTATTAGTAAACATCTTATCTTTGTCTTATATCCATTTCTGACTTTTATCCCTCATTACTTGTACTCACTTAAAATCAGTCTCTTTTTAGTTAATAAAACTTGTTTTATCTAATCTAGGGTGTGTAAATAGAAGTGCCTGGGTAACACCATTTGGGGTGACAAGTTGTGTGCATATTATTCTCTTAAAGGAACAACAGACTTAATATACTTTGTACTGTCTAGGAGAGGGGTGGACAGCATAGGACATACATTTCTGGGGGGAAATCTAAGACTGGAGAGGTGTTAGGGTCATGCTGAGATATAACTAAGGCTGGTGAGAGCCAGAGTATAACCCAAGTGTGGCAGACAGGCTGCAGCTACACACAGATACTCAGGGTGTGGCTTGCATGCTGGAAGGCTGTTTATGAGCTGTGCTGGTGGGAGCTACTTCAGCAAGGTATTGTAATGCACCCAAGGGGGCAGGGCTGACACAGCTGCTCATTAGTCTGGATTGTACCCTGGTATGTCAGAGGTTTAGAAACTTTTTTTCTCAAAAGCAATTCCAGCAGGTGGGGCTTCAATGCCAAACAACAGCACTTGTGAGACTTGGCAACACTGAATAATAATAGGTCCCTGCAGACAATAAAGGATATACCAAGCACACTAGGCAGCTTTTGCCATTACTGTTTCTCTGCAAGCTTTAACTGATTCTGTGCAGTCTGTTCAGGAGCACAAGGCTTTGGTTTGTTTATCCACGCTGGATCTTTGCACTTTGTTAAGCATATCCCTTGACATTTTCTATAGGAACTTTAATGCATTGTTATTTCTCACCCTTTCCACACTAGTAGATTTTTAATACTTCCCACTTCACTTGAATCCATCTCTTCCTTGCAGTCTCCTGCCTTTACACTACTGAGGTTTGGGCCCCTGCTCTAGGTTCTAGGTAAAGGCAAACAGTTTTCAGAACCTCTTCAACTCCCCCACCCCACTGCCCCCACAGCTGGAAAAGTACCAATTGGTCACCCAGAGACCCCTGATAAGAGTATTATCCACTGACAAAATTTAACACCTTCCCATACCTATCAAAATATCCCCATGGCAATCTGCTCTGGGATACTCATCCAAACAGAATGGTTACTGCACAGAGAAGCCCATGCAATTTCTATTTGCTGTATAAGGTTAAATAAATAAAGTAAAGATCAATCATTGTGGAGTGCATTATTTTGTGATTTTTGACTCTGGACAATTTTGTCGTCTAAAACTGTCCAACCCTTTTAAGGACTAGTTTGGACTCCTATGGAGCAAGAATTCATGCCTTTCCGTAGTTTACACAACCCAGAGGTCTACATTTTTTCCTTAAACAGAGGGTGCAGGATTTGCTAGACAGACAATACATTGTGATGCAATGTCCTGTATTTCCTTCAAGATTCTGTAAACTTTGCTTTATCACAAACTCAAACTTGCCAGAATTCTGAAGCAATTTTCTCCAAACTTTTAACAGCAGCAAAACCATGCCTTTAGTGTCTGAATATTATCCCTCTAAAAAAAATGTCTTATCATAGGTAAAGATTCCTCAATTGCAAGGCAAGATATTAAATAACTGACACCATGAGTGCCAATGGCTAAATGTTACAGTCAAGTTTCTGCAGACAAGTCCTTGACTATGGATACTTTATACAGGGAAAATCAGGTTTGGATTTAGAGAGACTTGTAGTAGAACCTTCATGATCATAAATGAAAGTGAGGCACAGATGTAATTCGATGCCAGAAAAGTAGTTTTGCTTTCTAGTCAAACTATCAAGGACTCCCATTCCAGGACAAACAAATGAAGTCCAAGTAGGGCTGGATTAACCCATCACTGGGCCCGCAGCAAACATACACTCCTTGGGCCCTGCCTTCTCATATGGCATGTCGGTGAATGAAGATTTCAGCTCACGGACAAATCTACATACATTTATATATTGGGGAGGAGCTTCAGAGCACCATTTAAAGTGGGGGGCGGAGGAGGAAAGGGGAGAGAGTAGGCACAGATTTGCTCTGAAACCTATGGTAGGGTTCTGTGGCTATGGTAGAAATGTGGGGGTGCTCCAACTCAAGCACCAGGTTGCAGTTCCTCCCACTCAGGTTTGGCCCAGCTGCCCCAGGCAGTATCTGTTGCCTTAAACAATATATGCTGCCTAATGGGCTGGATCAGTCCCTGCCTGCTTATAAGTGGCTGGGCCATGGCCCAGGTGGCCACAGCTTATGATTTTGGCATTCCCCCAACAAGTATGGGTGCTAGGAATATGCCTAGCTTGTCTATGCATTAATCTGTCTCCAAGTACAAGAACTATTTTTTTGTTTATCACTCTTATGTAGGACAAAGTATTTCTTCATCCTCCCTCAGGGCCATATACAGGCATTGAAGTGGGAGTGGGGAGAAAACAGTTGTTCCAAACTCTGGTCACAGAAACAGGTTTCACTTATGAGCTACCACTCAATGGGAGAAAGTGGTAGAGAGGAAGGATCTAGTGGTTAGAACACTCACCTAGTTGTTAGGAGACCCAGGTTCAGATCCATGGGCTCTATTGGCTGTTCAGGTTATTTGCCCTTAATGGGGCTCATCTTAATGTGGGACCCTCAGAAGTTCTCCTGTACTTTGCTAGATTCCATGGTCTTGTTTCAGTCTTAAAATTAGAAGGAAAAAAACATCTGTGGTGGTACTCTCTACCAAGTCCACCATTGATGAACTGGACAATTTACTGAGACTAATAGATCTCTATTATGTGCTTTTCACTCTTAAATGCTTTAAATAAGCAGTGAAATCACTAACACTAATATTTAAATCACCACTGGGAATCAGAGTTGGCACCCCATTGAGATGAATGGGTCAGTTTATACTATTGAGGTAATGTTTCAGGTTCCCTACAAAAAACTTTATAAAATCAGAGACATGTATAGCTGGAAGGGACCACTAGATGTCATCAAGTCTAGCCCCCCTCCACCCCCACATTGTGGGAGGACCAAATAAACTTAGACCGTCCCTGACAGATGTTTGTCCAACAAAATTTTAAAAGCCTTCAGTCATGCTGATTCCTCAACGTCCCTTAGAAGCCTATTCCAGAGATTAACTACCCTTTTAGTTAGAAAGTATTTCCTAATATCTAACCTAAATCTCTTCCTGAAGATAAGCTGATTGTTCTCAACGTCCCCTGAAGGTAAGACAAGAAATAATCTATCACCATCCTCTTTATAATGGTCTTCAAATATGTGAAGGGCTATCAGCTCCCACAGCAGTCTTCTTCCCCCCCCCCCCCCCAAAAAAAAAACCCAAACATGCCAAAGTGTTTTAAAAACCTGTAGAAGAATAAAATCAGAAATATCATTTCTGATCCACTTTCATCAAAATTGCCTTCCATCTTTAGATTAGATTATGATCAACAGGGGAGAAATTGGTAGCTAGTCTAAAATGACTGTCCCCTACTTACTTCCTTCACTTTCTGGAACAAAAAAAAGTGTTCCCCAATACATTCCAAGAACTTACTGAACATTGTGTTTTACTGTATTGCTTTTCCAACAGATGACTGGGTAGTTAAAGTCCTCCATTACTACCAGGTTTTGTGATTTGGATATTTCTATTATTTATTCTAGAAATGCCTTATCCATCTCCTCTTCCTGATTCAGTCATCTATAGTAGACCCCTACCATACTATCACCCACAGTTTTTACCCCTTTTCTCTGGGTAAAGATACTCTCAACAGGTCTGCCTCCCACCTCCTTCTGAGCCTCAGAACAAGTGTAGATATTATCTATGTATAATGCAACACTTTCTCCCTTTTTACCTGCCTGTCCTTTCTGAACAACCTATAACATATTCCAGTCATGAGACTTATTTGACCAAGTCTCTGATGCCAATTAAATCATAATTTAACTTATATACTAATTCTTCCAGTTTAGTTGAGCAGATTACACACACACTTTTCCTCTTGTTGCTCCTATGACCCTGTTGTAATTTCCCATGTTCCCTGCAACATCTAACCATCTGTTAAGGTTGCCTTTTCTTATACTTACCTGTGAGCTTTTGTCACCTGCCCTCTTTGAGCCTACTTTAAAGCCCTCTGCATTAGGTTGCCAAGTCAGTGTGTGAAGATGGTCTTCCCCTTCTTGGTCAGGTGGACTGTATCTTTTCCCAGAAGATCTTTTTCCTGAACAGCATCCCATGGTTGAGGAAGCCAAAGCCCTTCCATCAACACCAGCTGCACAGTCCCACATTCCCTTCAGGATGTGCATGTCCCTGCCTGGGCCCTTAACCAGACATCTTACATAAAAGACAACTTAGACTCTGGAGGAAAAAAGGCAGTAGTTAGAAAGAGGTGCTAATATGCCTTACCTCCCCAATCCCAGCCCAGTTTAAGACAGAACTGAACTGTCTCTTCAACAACATTGATACAAGCACACCCATACTTCCTTCCGGCTCCCTGCATGTTACTCCCTTCTGAACCACAGGCCACTCATTATATAATCCTGGCTCTAGTAACATGCTTCTAACTTCTTGGTCCTAAAGAGCTGAGACACACAAATATACAAACTGGTGGCACCTCTTAAAAGGGCGAGCACACTGTTACAGGTCTGATTCTGATCTCAATTGTTTTACAACAGCATAATTATTGGCTTCAAGGAAATTTCTACTCATTTACATCAGCATAAGTGAGAGCAGAATTAAGACCTAGTTAGGTTGGAATCTACTTATGGGAGAACAAAACAGGATGTCTGAACAGCTAAAGCTAGACATTGTCACAAAGACACTGCCCACAGTCAGGTCTGTGCTGTCTCAAGAGCACCTTAGGACTCCTTTGGACCCAGTTGGTAGTAATTCATCTGGCATTGGACAGCAGTAAGCTACTACCCCTGTTCCCCTCATACTGGCTCAGCTGTGCTGTCCAGCAGGTAGCAGAGCGGAGCCAAGGTTATACCTATTCTCCACACCGCCCAGCTGCTCTAAAAAAATAGGAGTGTAATCCTGATGATTTCTGCCCACCTGGGCATAGAATTTGTATAGGCTACAAGGGAGGTGTAGGCCAGCCATGGAGCCCATAGGGGACATGAGGTACCCAAAACTACAACTCCCATGAGGTGCCATGGCAGCTCAGGCAGACAAAACATTTCAATTTGGTTCCACAAACCAAGATATTTTGATTTGGGACAATGTGACCTGAAATTAAGGTGACCATATTTCCCTATGCTGAATACAGGACACCTGGTAAAATTACTCATATTCAAGCAAGTTCAATGGCAATCAGAACTATGCAATTCAAACATTCAAATGGACACTAAGTTGACTGAGCCCCTGTTAAAAAGAAATACTTCGTAGTTGGATTCTTTTTATTTACCTTCTTATCTTTGAGGCTTTAGGGTTCACACACAGAGAGGTCACACACACACACACTCATTCCTGTACACCTCTCTCACACAGGGATTTGACTGATCAGCCGACCCACCTGTCCTGCCGACCCACCTGTCCCTGCCCAGCGCTCTCAGCCCTCCATGCCTGCCTGGGCCCCCGGGACGGATCCACTTCTCCTGGTGCCTGGCACTGCGTCTTCCTGAGGCAACATAGGGGGGGCATGCAGGGTCACCTGCCCACCCCAGATTTCTGCCAGGGTTCACACCAGAACATGGCTAGCAGCAGCCTTTCAGCACTGTGCGAGAAGGAAGAGATGGGAGCCGATTCCAGTTGCAGGGGAGTAGGATGTGCAGGGGAAGGGATGACCTGGCCCTTTGCAGAGCTGCCGGGAGGGTGGCTGGTGAGCAGGGATCCAGCCAGCAGCAGGACCTGAAGTGACGGGGTGGGGTGGGGGGAGAGAAATAGAAAATACAGGATTAAAAAAAAATGGGCAAATTAAGTCAGGACACCTGCAGAAGCGCTCAAATACGGGCTTGTCCCTTTAAAAAATGGGACATCTGGTCACCCTACCTGAAATTAAGTTTCTCATTTCAAGCTTTCATCAGGAAAAATCAAAACATTTCAGCAAAAAAGTAAAAAAAATTCTACAGAAAGTTTCTATTTTGCACAAACTGCATGTTTTATCAAAAATGTTTTGGCAGAAAAATCCCTATAAAGATATTTTCCCAATTCCCCCCGCCCCATCTCCATGTCATCTCTTTTTGCAGGGGAATAAAACTGTCTTTTCAATAGGTATCTAGGAGGTGGACACATGACCTTGCTCAGATAATCTGCCTGTCTTGCATTTTATTTCTTTTTATAATTCCCAGGAAATCTAATGGACTATCAAGTCTGAAATCCAGACAAGTGGAGCTTCCTTGAGACAATTTAAGCTTCCCGAATGTTCATAGCTATTTCTTACCATTTCAGTTTAAATGAATCTGCCAGAGATTTGTAAAAACAAAAACAAGCTATTGTGTCACATGGTTTCAGCTTTGTCCCCATTCTATGATTGCCAGATGCTTGTTTTTTTTAAAAAAAGCAGATATGAATTGTAATGATATCTAATTTAATTCCCTAGATTCAGGAATTTGATGTTCACCCACTAAAGAGCCCATTTCATTCTTAGTCTGGATTGATCTTTTACTTAAGCACAACACCAATTTTGTACACCAAAATTTTCAGGAATATTATTCCCCTCCTTGTAGTTTGTTCTAGAAATCTCTTTAGCACCGTACTGGCTTCCTTTTAGATACCTTATTAAAGTGTATTGCTAAGCAAGTCTCTGCATTTAAATCGTCCTCCTCATGTTCATCTTGAAATGCAACTACGATTTCCAAAACAGACAGCTACCCATCATCACCTTGGACTTCTTGATTATTGCTGCGAGTAAAACTAGGTTTATTTTCAGAGGTACCTGTTTACATCTGTTTTCATGAACTGCAGGGAATATTTTCCTTCCCTCTGTCACTTAGAATCTTTTTCTCGTCACCAGCTGTATAGATCTTTTCCACTTGGACTTTTTCCACTTTTCTACCTACATGGCCCAATTCAAAACAGCGATGACACATTCCACTCTAATATAAACAGGCATTGAGTTTTGACTGTTTTTTCCCCCACAGAAAATGTTCCAGCATTTTCACAAGCTCAGTCTTGCCATTTGCTCTAATGTGATACATGCTGAAGTTGCTGCCCAGCAGTGTCCAAGAGAATCTAACTGTACCTCCTGAGCCTTTGTGCTCAAACCAATTGTTAATGCTTTTTTGAGCATCACATTTTCTCCTGACAACAGGAGACTCAAGACCGCAACAAGGCTATTTCTTAAGGTCCTTCCAATAACGTACAGCTTATCCATCTCCCTCCAGGAGTGGTTTTCTTGCCTTTGCCACAAATTTAATTTCTTCTGAGAAACTGAGGGGATTCCATTTTAGCTTGAGATGTTCCTTAACAATTGCAATTACAATTCTCTTGAGAGTGTGAAAATTAAATAAATTATGATGGGCCAAATGCCAAAAGCCTGACTCAGGACTAATTTGGGTTGTTAAGGCACAATCCTACTTTAGGTGAAGTACAGAACTGCTCTTATGAGGAGGGATCACTGGCAGGAATTCTGTCTCCAGTTTTAAGTTAAGTTTTATATTATGGAACATTCTTCCTTGGAAAACCTCCTCCCCCATTCCTTGGAGTTTTTAAAGCCCAAACACATGTAAATGTATTGTAGGAAATAATCATGCACCACCAGGGAGATGAATTGAATAATCCAGTACCGTATGTCCTTTTATTAAATCAGTGCATGTTTATTTCAGCTTTGCCACCTTTCAGGCTTAACATTGTCAACTCAATTTAGCATTTCCCTGCCTGAGATGTCAGGACAGTTTTGATCTCAGCTGTTACTGAGAAATTATATTTGTGCTAGCTAGGTAAGATATAGCATCAAGGCTTATATCTGTAAGTGATTCCACTCTCACAGGGAAAAAAAAAGGCAAGATTGGGACCATAGAAGAAATAAGCTTTAAGATGTTTGACAGCATTTACAGCTGATCAAAAATAATTTGACATTGTATACAATCAGCTTAGCATGTGGGTGCAGGTGGGCTGCTACATACAGGAGGACAGACAAAAGTTCCTGGTGGTCCGTTCTGGCCTTAAACTCTAACTATTTGAGTTTTACGCAAAACATTCATCCTAAATTTGTTAATATACAGCTATTTATATGAAGAACTAATGGGTGAAATCCTGACCCCCTTGAAGTCAACAGGAGTTTCAACATGGACTTCTAAAGGGCCATGATTTTACCCAGTCTAAATCTCTCAATATGACTAATACTTGTGCCTTTCTGGATTCAGAATGCACTAATCCTCTACTTAGCAAAATAGTCACTATTTCAAGATATATAGTAAAAGAGGTCCTGACTATGTTTTTGTATCTATTTCATTTGCTAGCAGTAGACCTCATGGAGATCAACTGTAAGGAAGAAAGCTGGTGTAGCACAATAAAGTATAGCTTTAGGCCCAGATTGTGGAATCTGTTTTGTGGGCAGACTGCTTAGTAGGGAGACATAATTGTGTAAAATTTTTTGTATAATGTGTTACACCATAAACATCTTTAATGCTATTATGCCTGTCACAAGCTGCCCCTCTCCCCAGCTACCAAAGGACTCACTGCCACCCCTAAAGTCTCTTGTTAGGCAGTTAATTTCTTGTATGTAGGGGGAAAAAACAAAATCAGCCCACCCTGATCTACAGCTTCCAGGGTTCCCCCCCCCCTTTACCTATCACATGCTGCTCCTGCACCTTGCAGCTCTGACTCACCAGCTCTCTTCCCTCTAGGTGCCCGCTTCTGACCCTAATTAGGGTCAGCTTTCTCTCTCTGAAAGGGCAGTACCACTCTGTGACAGAGCCAAACCAGAGCATCTAGCTACGGGCCTGATAGTGGGCAGTGCAGAGTCAAGGACCAGTGAAAAGAGTTGGACCAACTTCTTCCTGGCCCCCCAATGGTACTCTCTGCGAGCAAACCAAATCCCTGATCCTGCCATACTTTAATAAAATAATCAAAACACCTAGTTCTCATAGCACTTTTCAAAAGGAGGTCAGGGTCATCTCCATTTTACATATGGAGAAACAAAGGCATGGAGAGGTGAAGCATATGAGTATTCCAATTGAAGTCAGTTGGACTATTAATGTAATTAAAGTTTAGCATATGCATATGTTTGGTGGGATCAAGGACTTTGTTTGCTACCAGGAGGCTTAAGCCAAAAGTCAGGATTGCAACCATCTAAGGATCTGGAAGGAGTGAACCCAATTCTGTCATATCATTACTCTTGATTTTAAATTAGGAGGAGGATCCATCTACCTTAGGTATGTATGAACCATCTGCTAATTTCACAGTATTTAGCTAGCAGAATGGCAAATGATTACAGTATGTTGAGGAGAAAGAAAATAAAGCTTTACCTAGTCAGCAGCTGTTCCCTGGTGAAGTGAAGTTTGCAATGACATTTGAGCATCATGTCCTTGTTGAGCTAATGCATTCTGTGGTTCCACCAGATATGGTTCTGTCAGCCACAGTAGGCACTACACATGACTTGTTTCCCATGGGAACGCTATGTTAAATTAGCAGAGAAACATTAGTTCTGTTATCACCTATGACCCAATCTACTTCTTACACCTTACTGAAATAAGGTCACATACTGTATATGGTCCCCTTCACATAATTCTTGATGTCTCCTGCATTCAAAATAGTTCCCCTTTTTTATTGTGTGGTAATACAGAGGATCCATGAAATTGTATATTGTAAAAACTAGAGCCCAATGTCAAGAGAAAACCAAGTCGACTAGACAGAAACCAAGACAGAGAGAATATATAGCTACACATCTCCCTCTCCATACACATTCTCTTTTCACACCAGATTTACACTAGTATAACTGACTTTAATCATATTCCTGATTGACACTAGTAAAGGAGATTCAGGCCCATATTCTGATATTATGTTGTTGCCCCTTCTTCTGACATCAACATCACCATCTGGTAAGTGGTACCAGATGTTCAGGGCCTTGCAGGTTGGCTTTCCAGTGGAGAAGAAATCAATGATGCAGATTCTTGGCATATTCTAAATATAAAATTTAATTAAACATATACCGATCAAACAGATATACAGGCAAACCTTTCAGGAATCTCAGCCCAATACCAGTGTCTGGTTCCCAGGAAGCAATACTGCCTCAAAAAAATAGACTAATTGGAGACCAAGAGAAAAAATTCTGCTACTCATACAGCTCCCTCTACCCAGAATCTTGTATAACAAAACTAATATGAGCATTTCTTCCAAAACTAAAAACTTGCATACATGCTAAGAAAAATAACTTGGACCGTATAACCACCTGTTTTAACATGCCATAACAATGCATGATGGCTTCACTCAGGAGTTTAGAAAAGTCCTCAAAAAAGCTGTGGTGAACATGAGCAGTTTATTATTTTCAGGGTGTTGTTGAAATGTAGTTTTTACGAAGGACTCAAAATAGCCACCAAATATTTCATTCTGTGGCCATTTTGAGAACACTTTTGAAAAATTTCAAGGAAGGGACCAAAAAAATCCACATAAGAAAATCACTAGATTTTACGATGAATGCTAATTTTGCTGGCAGAAACTATGTTTTGACATTAGCTTAGACATTTGGAGATGGAATCCCACTCAGGTGGGAATCAGTGGAGAGCCAGTGCTATGATGAATGACACCAGCTGAGAATCTGGACCACAGTAACTTTTGAAAAAAAATTTATATATATATATATATATATTTTCACATGAGTGGTACATGTTACACATTTCTGGTTTGTTCCATGATTAAACAATTCCTCTGAATTCCTTATACCATGTCATAATTGTTGACCTGGACAGCAAGGCTGAGAGCCTACCAGAAAAGCTTTGCAGGCTAGTTACAGTACATGCCTAGCATGGAGAGAGTAAAGCCTTACATAACTCCCCCCACCCCCACACACACAAATAGGTAAATACCACAAAGGGTTAAATATCCAGTCAGCCTGAAGAACTTGGCAGGTATGGTCCATAGCTATATTGATTTATTCAGTGGCTTAAGCTTGTTTGGCTAGAGCAATGTCTTGCTTTCTCCTTTTTTATAGCTATATCTGGTTACTTGTTATTTTCTATCAGAGCTGCTCTACCAGTGGACTGTTCATGAGTGCATTTCAACTGGTTCTCTTTTGCATCAGCGTCCACTATGAGTGCTGCTCCTGTCTCTCAAGTGTATCTCATTGCAAGGGTTTCCACATGTCTTAATCCTGAAGTGCCTTATGTTTTGCACAGATATGATGGCCTCCTCGCTCTCATGTTGAAAAGTGCTTTAAACTACAAATAGCAAATCATGAAACCACAGTTACAGAAAGAGTTAATTACACTAACATGAGGAATCTCCCAGCACTACATTTACTTCACTAAGTTGAGTCCCCCTTGTTTTGGGGTTCTTGTCACACACTACATCCCATATTAGGGCCTCACCATGCTCAGAAGTGTAGTCTGATCCAATGCCCACTGAAAAAAATTCTTCAGACCTCTAATGGTGTCAAGTTGCAGTGGGGGAGACTTAGGTTGGATATTAGGAAAAAATTTCACTAGGAGGGTGGTGAAGCACTGGAATGAGTTACCTAGGGAGGTGGTGGAATCTTCTTCCTTAGAGGTTTTTAAGGTCAGGCTTGACAAAGCCCTGGCTGGGATGATTTAGTTGGGGATTGGTCCTGCTTCGAGCAGGCGGTTGGACTAGATGACCTCCTGAGGTCTCTTCCAACCCTGATATTCTATGATCCTGCATAGGATTATACTCTGACTTTGCCCTCTAAACTGAATTAGAGAGTAAGTGGTTTGGCCTGATAGGATTATCAGCTGACTTGAATAAGAGGCCCTTGTGTCACTTAATACTTAAATAGTCCTTAACATCTGTCCTTGGATATGGAGAAGCAGTTCCATTGATTTCACTGGAAATCAATTCCTCAGCTGGTGTAAATTGTTGTAGCTACCTGAAAATCTGGAGATTTACACCAGTTTATGATCTGGCCCACACTGGGCACATTTAGAGGTGTGAAGTCAAATTCAGTTCTCAAAACACTTAAGAAAAATCAGAGCCAAATTCTGCAACTTCTACCGACTTCAATGCAAACATGGGTGTGCGAGGGCAGAATCTGGCTCATAAACTGGAATGTAAAGATGCAGTGTCTATGCTATTCAAAACTGAGCATTTAATACCAGCAGTAGTTAAATTTACTGTGGTATTTGCAGTATTTCCGAATTTAAGTCTAGGGAATACAGCAAATTCCATGGCAAAGATAAATACCTCAGTGTAGTAAATGGCCATTTTTTAATGGCACACTGTACACAGGCTCCAGTCTGACTTTTCATTCCCCACAGTTCCATAGACTATTACAGAACTTCATTCATGATTAAAATGCAGTGTTTCCGTAAACATATCATGGCAGAAATGTAACTCTAGCTGAAATATTCTTGCAGGAGGAATAGTCAGTCTGGTAGCAAATTAAGCATACCAAACTGTATTTAGCATGAATAAGCCAGGCTACACCTCTTGGTTTCTTACCAGTCTGGTGGTTATAATAATTTATAATATGGAAAACCTGACACCACTGAATAAGATAAGGGGATTGAGTAAGAGGACTCATTGATTATATAAAGCACAGCCAACATATAAATGCTAAGGAAATATTCCAATAGATATAGTGAATTTGAGTTATGATGGAAATTTGACCTTATAATGTATTTGCTAGACTTTGGTACTTACAGTTCTTTTGCATACATCCATTCTATCACAGTCAAGCATTTGCCGATGATTCACTGAATGGTCAATTATCCTGATGTACAAAATACAGAAAGGCTGAGGTTGCAATTGCACACATCCAAAGCAGACTTTAGTTTTTTGCTAAACACATAATCATTGCTCAGAAAGCCAGCCATTCTCTTCAAATCCTGCAGGGACAGACTGACATCTCAAAGAAGCTGTTTCCTGCAGCTTTCAAGCTGAGGGTGGAAAGGTTAACATAGTTTCATTAGAATTCTTGACTCTTTGAGTGCAGAGAGCCTGATTATCTAATAGAAT
This sequence comes from Eretmochelys imbricata, assembly GCF_965152235.1. NCBI lineage: Eukaryota > Metazoa > Chordata > Testudines > Cheloniidae > Eretmochelys > Eretmochelys imbricata. The sequence continues at coordinate 25,650,017 of NC_135574.1, forward strand.
AAATACCAAGTCAATAGATAAATTGTAACATGCCCTCTGCAATATTTCAGTTTCTAATAAAGGAGGGCAGGAAGGGAAGAACAGAATAGAAGTTATAAGGAAGACATTTGGGAACCTTGGGGCTAGATTGACAAAGGGACCCTTTCTCTGGCCCAATGACTTCACTGTGGATAAATACTTAAATAGTCCTTGAGCCAGAGAGAGAGACAGACAGATACACAGAAAGAGACAGGGACTCTGTAGTCCAATAGTTAGAGCAGTGGTCTCCAAAGTTTTTGGATTGCGCACCCCCATGGTGCCGCTGAAGAAAGGAGGGGGAAGACTTACTGCAGGTGTGCTGCTGAAGACAGGAGAGGGGAAGACCTGCGGCAGGCATGCAGAGCTGCCGCTAAAGAAAAAAAATGGTAGAGTGCCGTCTGGCAGCACTCCTCCTGCTGCGTGCCCCCTGGGATCCTCTGGCACACTGCCTGGTCTGCGCGCACCCCACTTTGGAGACCACTGAGTTAGAGCACCCACCAGTCTTCCACATCCCAAGTGAGTGCTCTAGCCACTCAGATATACATTATAAGGTGGCCACCTCCTCCTATGGTTATTTTGTGTGGAGTGAGGCAGGGGCCTAACTCATTCCCACAAGTAAGTATTAGGCACCTAAGCAGCAGGTGCCTGTTTGTGGATTACTATTCAGAGATAAGTGCCTACCTTGGAGAGGGGTGGTCCTTAGCATGAACCACTCTGGTCAGCATCTCCTAGTAGCTAGTTTAGACAGCTCCCCATCTGGCATGTTGGCTTTTATGGCTCACATTCTTACACACCTATCTCCCCATGTTCATTGGATAGGGAGCCTAGATGCCTAACTCAGCTTTGGCCATCACAGGGTTGTTCCTGGATTTTCAAGTTAGGTGCCACGATGCTTTGTGTTCTAATGCTGAAGTCCCTTTGTGGATCCCACCCTGATTATACAAACATTAATAAATATATCTTCACAACAGCCATGTGAAATGAGGGGCAATTATCCCCATTTCACAGATTAGGAACTGACACACAGATCAAAGTCAAAAGTATCCAATAATTCTGGGTCTTCAAACTGAAATGAGGAGGATGCAATCTATATTTTCAAAGCACAGTTCCCATTTGACCTCAGTTGCAGCTAAGAATTCTCAGCACTTCTGCTGCTAGACCACAGGGTCTAGTCAGGCACCCAGAAATCAAGGAACACACAAATAGTGGCCACCTGTGAAAAGTTTGGTTTTAGTGACTTGCCCAGAATCACACAGGACTCTGTGGTGAAGGCAGGTATAGAATTCAGTTCTCCCAAGCATTATTTAGTTGCCTTAACCATGAGAACATCCTGTCTCAAAGAAGGTTTATGGGAAGTTCAGTTTACTACCAAGACTCTGTAGGAGATGAGCATATGCAACTGATAGGATAAACCAGCTTTACTGATACACATGCTAATATGCTGCAGCTGGAACACTCTCACCCCCCCATACAACCCCCTTCTCATCTTCCCATAATCCTGAACTCATGCTGTATCTCTGAGATTTGTCTTCATTTCCTAAATCAGAGCTATAAGTAGTTTAATGATAGTAAAAAACACTGAAGGAGATTCAACATGCTCTTCCTAGGATTTGTTCTACAATGAGCTAAGTAGTTCTTAAACATATCACAGAGTTGGTTCCACCCCCAGGCCAGCATGCCTCCTGCAGGGACTCGGGGCTGCCAAGGCAGATAGTGCTGGGCCGTGCTGCCTGCCTGCTGCTCCGGAGCTGGCCGCCCGGAGCCCTGGGGCTGGGGGCACAGTGACAATGCTGTCCAGACGCCTGAGCACCAGGACAGGGGGCCGCCCCGGCTGGGGGCACGGCGACCGCACTGCCCGGCTGCCTGACGCACCAGAGCTGGGGGTGTTGTGGCCATGCCGCCCAGGGTCTGTGGGCATTGAGGCTGCGGCACACTGGGGTTGGTGCCTCACCCCTCACCCTCCTGCCCCTTCTGCCCCCGGCCATCCAGTGCTGGGACCAGGGAACCATGTTGGTGGTGTTTGGGGCTCCTGCGGGGGAGGGGGAGATAGAAGGGGAGGAAGGGAGAGGGGCACCAGGGGAGGGGTTGGGGGTTAGCCTCCCAAGGCGGCCTGGTCACTGGCCGCCCATGACCACAGACTAGTGGTTTCTTGATGTATGGACACCCTTTAGAGAGGTTACTTTCATGGGAAGAAAAACACTAAAAGGGTAGGTGTTTCTCTTGATCAAGCAACACTGAGTTGGGTCACGCTGTGGATGCAATAGTTAGCTTTGAATCTGAGCTATAATGCATTGCCTGGGACTTTATAGCACTAATGGGGTTGATTGCTGTAGGGAATAGAAAAATGGAGGCTCTGAAGGGGAAAGAGTGGATATAAAAGGAATGAAAAATCAAGGGACAACTCCATGTGTATTAAACTTTTTGTTAGAGATGAAAAGTTTAAACATTTTAACAAAAAACAGGCCACTCTGTGCTTTCTTTGCACCAGTGTGAGAACTTCAGTGTTCTGATACCTCTTAAAGTATTTGATGAGAGACTAATAGCCTGACAGGCTAACACTTCACTTCCTTCCAATTAGGAGACTTTAACATCAAAGCCAAGGTCCTCCACTCAGCAAGGGCTTACTTGAATGAATTATAGAAGAGAATAAGTCCAGTAGTTTCTTGTTTTTTTCCCTTGTGGAGACACAGTCCGGCATAGGCTTTAATAAGACGTTTGAGGTCAAAAGGTTCAGGTCCCTCACTGTGAACACTAGGAAACTGCCAGAGTGTTTCAATATGTGTGGTGTTTGTAATGCAATCAGGCAAAGCTGAAAACTCTATTACAGAATGTCATGAGGCTGACTTCCTTTTGGAGTGCTCTTGTGTATAGTTAAAAGAAAAGACTATGAGGGTTTTAGTACACTATGAATCTTCCGTGTTGCCATTTCAGTGTGCTGAAACAAATAATGCCTTTGCCACCATTAATTTTGGCCTACAGAAGTAGGTGAAGATGTTGCACCCTTAGTTGTAGTGTGTTTAGTTATTATGGTACAGGAAAGATCTGTAGTATGAAATCATGACTGTTTGACCTAGTATGATATTTCACTTACTAGGTCAAAATCTTCTCTTATCAAATACAAGAAAACAGAAGATCAGAAACTGTTCCACTGTTATTTACCTGATTGCAAAAGTTAAAGCATAACAATATTCCTTAGAGACAAGAGAAGCCCATTTTTGTGAACAAGACTTTTTAATATGCAAAATATATTTTCTCTGTCATGCACAATGGCTTGCTTTATTTTCTGTTTTCTAAAGGTCTTGGCCTCCAGGCTAGAGCTGTAAGTACTGGGACTGTACACACACACACGCACACACACGCTCAATAGATTTAATTTGTGTCATCTATAGGTGGTTTATAATACAGAATCTGCTTACGATTGCACTTTAAAACTTTACAATAAAAAATAATGGGGAACAAGGAAAAACTTTATACAAATATCATCCTACTCTTGTGTCTCCCATACTAACAGAGTGCGTCTCTTTGTCTCCTCCTAGTGTCTAATCCTCATGGAAAGGTTTATGAGTCTAGCAATCCTTCTAAACTAAAAGATCATGTTTAGCTCGACCAACAAAGGCTCATGCTCAGAAATCAGTCACCACAGATAACCCACCCATGGGTGTGGTTAAATTTGAAAAAAGTCCCATGGGGTAATTAATGGTTAGAAGAGGTTAACACCTCTTATATTTTATCCAACACATGGGACCTCTAGCATTACAATGCTTCCTAAAGAAGGTTGGGACATTGTTTCAGCAGGAATATTGTCATCTACTAAATCAACAATACATCTTTCTGCATCACCCAAGGTGTTCTTGGGGATGTCTTAATAGACCTGACTCTTTCCTAGCTTCTGAGATGGGATAAATGCACAGCCTGCGGTGATATGACTGTGGGTCATCTTATTCACTACCATTCCTGACCATTTAAGATTCAAGAGTGTTTAACATCCCAAATAAGTTATTTAGAATACTGCTGGTGTCAGTAATATCAGACAAGAATACCATTTTCTTTTATAAGTCCAGCATAATTCAAATGGCCGCTTATGTGATTCTTACCCAAATGGTGATAGACCAATACCCAGTTTTATAATTGCAGTGGTCTCCTTCCTTCAGGCATCATGAACATGTATACTAGGGAGCACCTCATTCTGATCTCTGGTGTTGGGGTCTTGGCCCTTCTGTCAAGAAAGCCTTCACCCAGGAGGTTGATAACTCATAGTTCCTGCACAGTTCATCATGGACAGAGAGGCACCATCTGTGAGATAACTTATGCCAACTCCATGAGAGGCCTGAGACTAAGTCTTGTAATTTAAACCAGCATTCTATGGCAAGCTGGTGTAGTGAAAAGAGCGTGGGCATGAACTAGGGTGACCAGATGTCCCGATTTTATAGGGACAGACCCATTTTGGGGTCTTTTTCTTATATAGGCTCCTATTACACTCCTCCCCTCCCCCACAATATTTCACATTTGCTGTCTGGTCATCCTAGCATGAGCTCTCAGCCTCTGGTGGCAGCCTGCAGCATTTTAAGATCTGAGCTTTAGTACTTAGGTAAAATACTTTTGTGTAAGGCATCCTGAAAGTCACAAAGGTGTGGATCACTATGACCAAATCACTGGCTGACATGATGAGGCAGGCTTCTTTATGTCATCTCATGAGAAAGAAGATTTTTTCATGGTTTCAGCTATTTGAAAGTCCAGCAGTAGTGAGGAGCTCCAGAGAACATCAAGGCTACAGACCACTTTGATGTGGGGTAAGGGTATGAGTGAGGTGTAGCCCAGTGGGATAGCTTGCCTTTATTATATTCACTGCTTTGCATTATGTTCAGCAATAATGCAAGAAACCTACAGGCCTGGATCCTGTAAGACATTAGCTTCAGCAAGTTAACATAAGGCTTGAGGCCTATGAACTTTGAACAGATAAACTTTGCACAGATAAATGGCCCAGTGGAACACCCTAAGTATTTTGGGAAGTGAAAATAGAGTTTAAGAGGAAGTTCTGACCACAGAAGTGTCCTGGCAACGAACTGACGTACATAACAGGTACATGAGATATATCTAAGGCTAGCCTGCTTGCTTGCCTATATATCTTTTCTTATAAATTTATTATTTTCTTATGGGCTTTGATTATTTGTTTTATTATTATATGTTTATAGGTTTATATTAAAGGCTATAATGCAGGGGACCTACAGGCCACATACTGTATGTTGAGCTAAGTCAAAGTTAGCATAGAATCATAGAATCATAGAATATCAGGGTTGGAAGGGACCTCAGGAGGTCATCTAGTCCAACCCCCTGCTCAAAAGCAGGACCCATCCCCAATTAAATCATCCCAGCCAGGGCTTTGTCAAGCTTGACCTTAAAAACTCCTAAGGAAGGAGATTCCACCACCTCCCTAGGCAACGCATTCCAGTGTTTCACCACCCTCCTAGTGAAAAAGTTTTTCCTAATATCCAACCTAAACCTCCCCCACTGCAACTTGAGACCATTACTCCTTGTCCTGTCCTCTTCCACCACTGAGAATAGTCTAGAACCATCCTCTCTGGAACCACCTCTCAGGTAGTTGAAAGCAGCTATCAAATCCCCCCTCATTCTTCTCTTCTGCAGACTAAACAATCCCAGTTCCCTCAGCCTCTCCTCATAAGTCATGTGTTCCAGACCCCTAATAATTTTTGTTGCCCTTCGCTGGACTCTTTCCAATTTATCCACATGCTTCTTGTAGTGTGGGGCCCAAAACTGGACACAGTACTCCAGATGAGGCCTCACCAATGTCGAATAGAGGGGGACGATCACGTCCCTCAATCTGCTCGCTATGCCCCTACTTATACATCCCAAAATGCCATTGGCCTTCTTGGCAACAAGGACACACTGTCGACTCATATCCAGCTTCTTGTCCACTGTCACCCCTAGGTCCTTTTCCGCAGAACTGCTACCTAGCCATTCGGTCCCTAGTCTATAGCTGTGCATTGGGTTCTTCCATCCTAAGTGCAGGACCCTACACTTATCCTTATTGAACCTCATCAGATTTCTTTTGGCCCAATCTTCCAATTTGTCTAGGTCCCTCTGTATCCTACCCCTGCCCTCCAGCGTATCTACCACTCCTCCCAGTTTAGTATCATCCGCAAATTTGCTGAGAGTGCAGATCATTTATGAAGATATTGAACAAAACCGGCCCCAGGACCGACCCCTGGGGCACTCCACTTGACACCGGCTGCCAACTAGACATGGAGACATTGATCACTACCCGTTGAGCCCGACAATCTAGCCAACTTTCTACCCACCTTATAGTGCATTCATCCAGCCCGTTCTTCTTTAACTTGCTGACAAGAATACTGTGGGAGACAGTGTCAAAAGCTTTGCTAAAGTCAAGATACAATACATCCACTGCTTTCCCTTCATCCACAGAACCAGTAATCTCATCATAGAAGGCGATTAGATTAGTCAGGCATGACCTTCCCTTGGTGAATCCATGCTGACTGTTCCTGATCACTTTCCTCTCATGTAAGTGCTTCCTATGTTTGGGACCTTTCACCTAGATAGATGGTGATGAGCTAAAGTATAAGGTCCATATATGGCTGCAACCTTTAACATCGAGGATGCATTGAAATAGGTTGGCATAGGGGGCTTCTTAAGTTCATACTCTTTTAAACTTAACATTTACACCACAACTTGGAACTTGTAAAGAACCGAAATAACCAGTTAGGACAGAAATAACAAATGTGATACCTAATCACAAAAGGGCCATAGTAACAAATTGACGAATATGATAATAAGTTGGAATTACTGATATACTAACCTATAGGAAAAAAACACTCCAAAGTTAGTAAGGTGAGAAAATACAAATAAAGAAAAGGGGGAAAATCCCGTACTAAATAAGCCTCAAACATAATGGCGTCAGCGTAACATATAATAAAAGTGGTATCCTAGACTAGGAGCAGTAGGAGAAGCAGATGTAGTCCTTGGGAGGTGTCAGAATGATGGCCACTGGTGATGATGGGAAAGGTGATGGTGATGAGGAAGACGATGGCTAACATTTCAGGTTATTCTACAAAGGATGATGTGAGTATATGGATGTGCAGATGTACATTATGTGGTATCATTGTCTACCTTACTAAGCTGGGGTGTCTGTGACTGTGCTAAATATATTAATAAACTATAGTTGTAAATATAAAAGAGTTCTTATAGTACGAGTGTTGCAACTGTGCTCCTTGGGATTCCCAACCATATCATAATTTAAATCGTACTGGGTCTGATCTTGGGACAAGAACCTGTCAACCCTCAAAGTAATAACTAGAATTCTTAAGTAATCAATATAATTAATACATAATCTAAAGACTGGGCAACAGAGGTCAGGTGATAGGAGGATAGCTGTCTTCAAAGTCATTCCTTTTACCCACCAATATTACCTCTATCTTGCTAGGGTGCAGTGTCAGTTGGCTGTCTTTCATCCAGGTGTGATCTCATCCAGAGACTGGTATGGTTGTGAGATGGGGCTCATCATGTCTATGGTGAAGGCAGGTATTGTCTGCATACTTCTGGACTGTGAGACCATGACATTTCACAGTTCCCTCCAACTGCATCATGTAGATGTCATTAGGTCCTGCTGAGGAGATGCAGATCCACTCCATCTACAAGGCTTGCCACTAGGGAACCCAACTTGTGCACACAAATGAATATGCAAAAGTATTTGCATATTTTCCATATGCTCAATATTTTCACTATATCCACCAATCCTTAAATATACCATACACTTTAGGTACACTGCAGAAATTCTTGTGTTCTTTGGATACACTGTCAGATCCACATCCAAGTTGTCCTGAAGAACTGAAAATAAATGAGCTGTGCACAATGATAAGCTGTCCAGGAATTCGCTAAGATGCAGTTTTGGAGGTACTAGTGTACCATGGAAAGTTAAATCTAAATAACTTTTACATTATCAAGTGATTGCAATTATCATAATAAATAACAAGAATAATGGCTTATCTAGCTACACATTTATGATAGACCAGAATGTCTATAGCACCTTTGCAATAGGTATACTGCAAGAAATCATATTTTCACAACCAAAAAAATAACATTATTTGTTCCTGCTTCAAATTTTGCTTTTCAGAAATGAAAGGTAGTTTTCTACATGCAGCTCTTTGTACGGTACTTTGCATTTTGGCAAAACAGATTATCAGATATTCTGGCATGTTATATAAACACAGGCAAATTAGGCAGATTGATTTTGTCACACATAAACCTGCAAAACAAAAATTAATCACTTGACACAGCTCTAATCAAAGGGAGTCCATTTGATATTATTAATGTGAATATCATAAGTATGTCAAAAGGATTTGCACAGTAATTCAACCTTAATTAACCAGATGATTATTTTAAAGTGTTATCAATAAATCTCCATTGTAGGAACAATATTAACCCAATGAAATTTGCATACAAATTACAAAATCCTCTGTAGAAATACCAATGCCTGCACATGCAGTAAAATAATAAGTGAGTCTCAAGAAGCTTTTTCTTGACTGCTTGCAGTAGTTCAAGTTCAACACAAAATCATCCTCATTATTATTTATAGTTTGTTTTCATTTTCATACTAATCTTGTTATGCCAGAAACTCAGTCTTATTTTAACCTACCAGTCCTCATGAGTGAAAGGCAGTATTCATCATGCTAAAAAATTGGACATTAAAATATCATTTTTGAAGTTCAGTGAAATGATTTAATAACAATGTATCTTCAATTTTCCTAAATGATTTAAAAACCGTAATGCTCCACAGGGGGCTTCATCAGCATCATAATGAAATGTGACAGTTGAGGTTGCAACCTGCTGTGTGAAGTTCTCCCCCATGTACATAGCAGCATGACAGCTCCGTCTTTTTTCCTCTTTATCTTTCTGTTCCTCTACAAGAACTGGGTAATATCCCTGAACTCAGGAATGTCAATCGGTATCTCACATGTCCAGCTGGCGATTAATTTTCACAGAGTAAAGATCAGGTGCTTTGTAGAGCTGAATCTAATGTTACAACCCAATTGTGAATGCTGCTAAAAGAAGATTCGATAGGCATCTCCACTAATTACTGGATGGTTAATATAGATGTTAACTGTTTACTTCTTTATTACTACCAAACTGGCCAGCATGGCAATCATAAAAAAATAGACATGCTGATGATATCTGGTGATTTAAAATTGATTAGAACAACAGACAGCTGTAGGAAATAAAATAAAGGAAAGGAAAGCATTGCAAAGTTTGTATAGCAGGAATTAACCCTATGAGCATCTCAGCAACTCAGTGTCCAACTAGGGTCCTTACATTTATAAGTAAGTATATCCATTTATTCATATCTGAATATCTGTGACATGAGAGTAGAATTTTCAGAAGCCTACACAATCCATTGCTAACTTTGAGCACTCCAGCAGCTGACCTTCCAGTAATTGTGAATACCAACCATCCAACTCCTGACTGGTCATCCTGTACTGTGATGGCACTCTACCATTCCTTCCATAATAACTTTCTCAAGATTATTTCCATTTCTACACCTAATGTGACCAAAGTAAATAAGTTTCTGTCTGTTCATTTCTGACATCAGGGTCTGCTTTTCTTCAATAATATTTCTAATGTATTCATTCATCTTGTTTTCCATCCAGGAGACATGCAAGAATCTTCAGCAGCACCACATTTCAAAAGCTTTAATTTGCTTCTTCTCGGCAGCATTAACTTTCTACAGTACACATCCATAAATCACTATAGACTTTTCACCAGTTGCACCTTCATACATTTTGAGATACCACAGTTTTTCCACACTTTCTTATGGGAGGCCATAGCTGAGTGAGCCATCTTTTGCCCTGGTCTACACTACGAGTTTAGGTCGAATTTAGCAGCGTTAGATTGATTTAACCCTGCACCCATCCATACGACAAAGCCATTTTTGTAGATTTAAAGGGCTCTTAAAATCGATTTCTGTACTCCTCCCCAATGAGGGGATTAGCACTGAAATCAACATCGCTGGGTCGAATTTGGGGTACTGTGGACGCAATTCAATGGTATTGGCCTCCGGGAGCTATCCCAGAGTGCTCCATTGTGACTGCTCTGGACAGCACTCTCAACTCAGATGCACTAGCCAGGTAGTCAGGAAAAGCGCCGGGGACTTCTGAATTTCATTTCCTGTTTGGCCAGCATGGCACAGGTGACCATGCAGAGTTCATCAGCAGAGGTGACCATGGAGTCCCAGAATCACAAAAGAGCTTCAGCATGGACCGAATGGGAGGTACTGGATCTGATCACTGTATGGGGACCAATGCTATCAGAACTCAGTTCCAAAAGACAAAATGCCAAAATATTTGAAAAAATCTCCAAGGGCATGAAGGACAGAGGCTATAACAGGGACCCGCAGCAGTGGCATGTGAAAATTAAGGAGTTCAGGCAAGCCTACCAAAAAACCAAAGAGGCAAATGGCCACTCCAGGTCAGAGCCCCAGACATGCCGCTTCTGTGATGAGCTGCATACAATTCTAGGGCATGCCCCTACCACTGCCCCACTCCGTACGTAGACTCCTGCAGGGGGGATTCTCATGCAACAGGGATGAGGATTTAGGGGACGAGGAAGATGAGGAGGAGGAGGAGGAAACCATTCTCCCCGACAGCCAGGAACTGTTTATCACCCTAGATCCAATACCCTTCCAACCCTCCCAAGGAGGGCTCCTGAAGACTTGGATGCATTTGCAGCCAGTACAGCTACTGGAAAAGTCTGTTAACGTGTCTGGGGTTGGAGCAGAAATCCTCCAGGGACATCTCAATGAAGCTCTCCTGGAGGTACTCCCAAAGCCTTTGCAAAAGGTGTCTGCGGAGGGCAGCCTTGTTCCATCCTCCATAGTAGGACACTTTACCATGCCAGGCCAGTAGCACGTAGTCTGGAATCACTGCATAACAAAGCATGGCAGCGTATGGTCCCGGTGTTTGCTGGCATTCAAGCAACATCTGTTCTTTATCTCTCTGTGTTAGCCTCAGGAGAGTGATATCATTCATGGTCACCTGGTTGAAACAGGGGAATTTTATTAGGGGACATTCAGAGGTGGCCATTCCTGCTGGGCTGTTTGTCTGTGGCTGAAAATAAATCCTCCCCACTTTTAGCCACGCGGTGGGGGGAGGGGTGAAGCCATCATCCCAGAGAATTGGGTGTGTGTGGGGGTTAGTTGGGTTTGTGCTGCATGTTAACGTGAAAACTGAAGCCCCTCTTTTTAAATGGCCAACCCATTTTAAATGGCAAACCCAATGGGTGCTTGGTATGGGAAATGAGGGAGCTTCTGTTTGAAACTATTCCCACATATTATGAAGGTTAAAGAAGCCAAAAGACTGTGGCTTACCATGGCTGCCTGCAAACCAAATTCTGTTGCTCAGTGCTGTGTGTGTGATCTCTCACACCAAACCAGCAGGCCCTCAATATAAGAGGCAAAATGCAACACTGTACCTAAAGCATATGTACTATGTAATGTTAACAGGTTTCACCGTGAAAGAGTCTACCCATTGTGGCTTTTTAAATACTACTCTCCCTTTTTTCCCTCCGACAGCTGCAAATGTTTCAACGCTCCCCCTATCATCTCCGTCCCAGAGGCTAGCGCAGATAAAAAGGTGAAAAAAACTCACTCGTGATTAAATGTTCTCTGAGCTCATGCAGTCCTCCTGCACTGAAAGAACTCAGCAAAACGCATGGAGACAAGCAATGTCAGAGGCCAGGAAAGCAAAAAATGAATGCGAGAACAGGAGGAACGCGTGAGAGGAGAGGTGGCGGGAGCAAGAGGAGAGGTGGCGGCAGCGTGATGAGAGGAAGCAGGATACAATGCAGAGGCTACTGGAGGATCAAACTGATATGCTCCAGCGTATGGTTGAGCTGCAGGAAAGACAGCAGGAGCATAGACCGCCGCTACAGCCCCTGTGTAACCGCTCACTCTCTTCCCCAAGTTCTATAGCCTCCTCACCCAGACACCCAAGAACGTGGGGTGGGGGGGCCCTATGGGCACCCAACAACTCCACCCCAGAGGACTGCTCAAGCAACAGAAGGCTGACATTCAATAAGATTTGAAGTGCAGTGTGGCCTTCTCCTCCCCTCCTCCACCACTCCACCCAGTGCTTCCCTCCTCCCTCACCCCTCCCGGGCTACCTTGGCAGTTGTCCCCCTATTTGTGTGATGAATTAATAAAGAATGCATGAATTTGAAACAACAATGATTTTATTGCCTCTGCAAGTGGTGGTCGAAGGGTGGAGGTCGGTTGGCTTACAGGGAAGTAGAGTGAACCAAGGGGGTGGGTTTTCACCAAGGAGAAACAAACACAACTGTCACACCATAGCCTGGCCAGTCATGAAACTGGTTTTCAAAGCTTCTCTGATGTGAAGTGCTCCCTACTGTGCTCTTCTAATCACCCTGGTGTCTGGCTGCACGTAATCAGCTGCCACATGATTTGCCTCAACCTCCCCCACCGCCATAAACATCTCCCCCTTACTCTCACAGATATTGTGGAGCACACAGCAAGCAGTAATAACAATGGGAATATTGGTTTCACTGAGGTCTAACCGAGTCAGTAAACTGCACCAGCGCACTTTTAAACATCCAAATGCACATTCTACCACCATTCTGCACTTGCTCAGCCTATAGTTGAACAGCTCCTGACTACTGTTCAGGGTTCCTGTGTGTGGCTTCATGAGCCATGGCATTAAGGGGTAGCCTGGGTCCCCAAGGATAACTATAGGCATTTCAACATCCCCAATGGTTATTTTCTGGTCTAGAAAGTAAGTCCCTTGCTGCAGCTGTTCAGACAGACCTACAGTTCCTGAAGATGCGAGCGTCATGTACCTTTCCCAGCCATCCCACATTGATGTTGGTGAAACGTCATTTGTGATCCACCAGTGCTTGCACCACCATTGAAAAGTACCCCTTTTGGTTTATATACTGGCTGCCTTGGTGGTCCAGTCCCAAGGTAGGGATGTGTGTTCTGTCTATTGCCCCACCACAGTTAGGGAATCCCACTGCAGAAAAGCCATCCACTATGACCTGCACATTTCCCAGAGACACTACCCTTGATAGCAGCAGTTCAGTGATTGTGTTGGCTACTTGGATCACAGCAGCCCCCACAGTAGATTTTCCCACTCCAAATTAATTACCAACTGACCGGTAGCTGTCTGGCATTGCAAGCTTCCAGAGGGCTATCGCCACTCGCTTGTGAACTGTGAGGGCTGCTCTCATCTTGGTATTCTTGCGCTTCAGGGCAGGGGAAAGCAAGTCACAAAGTTCAGTGAAAAAGTCTGTTGTGCCCTGGTGCTGCTGGCAGCAGACAGTGCAGTAGGTCCGCAAAACTGGTCATCCAACCACCACTTCTACTGCAACTCTGCTCTTCTGCTCGTCTTGATTGCTGCAGATTAAGCCCATTACTCCTTATCCTACCTTCAGTGGACACAGAGAACAATTGATCACCACCCTCTTTATAACAGACCTTAACATATTTGAAGGCAGTTATCAGGTCCCCCCTCGGTCTTCCTTTCTCAAGACTAAGCCTACCCAGTGTTTTTAAACTTTTCCTCAGAGGCCAGGTATTCTAAACCTTTTATCACTTTTGTTCTCTCCTCTGGACTCTCCCCAATTTGTCCATATCTTTCCTAAAGTGTAGCAACCAGAATTGGACAAAATACTCCAGCTGAGGCCTCACCAGTGTCAGGTTGAGTGGGACAATTATCTCTGTGTCTTACATACAATGCTCCTGTAATACATGCTAGAATGATATTAGCTTTTTCACAGCTGCATCACACTGTTGACTCGTATTCTGTTTATGATACTCTATAATCCCCAGTTCCTTTTCAGCAGTACTGCCAGTTATTCTCCATTTTGTAGTTGTGCATTTGATTTTTCCTTCCTAAGTGTAGTACTTTGCACTTATCTGTATTGAATTTCATCTTGTTGATTTCAGACCAACTCTCCAATTTGTCATGGCTGTATTGATTTCTTATCCTGGACTCCAAAGTGCTAGCAACCCCTCCAGCTTGGTGTCATCTAAAATTTCTTCACTTCCTTATCAAGGTCATTAACGAAAATTTTGAATAGCAGCAAACACAGGACTGACCCTATGGGATGCCACTAGATACACCCTCTCAGTTTGACAGCAAACCATTTATAACTACTTTTTGAGTATGTTGAGTCTTTCAACTAGTTGTGCCCTCATTTTATAGTAATTTCATCTAGCCTGCATTTCCTTAATCTGCTTATAAGAATGTCATGTGGGACTGTATCAGAAACCTTACTAAAATCAGATATATCACATCTACTGTCCCTCCCCTATCCACTAGGCCAGCATGTATTAATTAAGTAGGTGAGTGTGTGCTGGGATGAGGGAGACACTTATGTAATTATACAGATTTACTTATTTGAAGATGGGCCATATATTAAATTAAATGAAACCCTATTTTTATTTAATTGTAACATTAAGATTCAATATGTATTCTGACTCCATATGCATTATAATTAAGGCTATGTTTTAGTCACAGATATTTGTACTAAAAGTCATGGACAGAGCATGGGAAGTAAACAAAAATTCACGGCCTGTGACCTGTCCATGACTTTTGCGATATAACCTTCACTAAAACTTGGACCAAGGGGCCGTGGGTGCTCTGGGGGGCTGTCTGGGGGCACCATGGGTGTGGGGGGGGGCAAGTCCCCTGCTGGTGCTAGGGGGGAAGTGGGTGGCAGCGTGTGACCCAGGGCACCAAGTGGTGCACAAGTCACAGAGGTCACGGAATGTCATAGAATCTGTGACTTCTGTGATCTCCGTGACAGACACTCAGCTTTAATTATAATTAATAACAATTACCAAACTTAATTGAGACACCAAAATGTGCACATATCTAAAGGTCTGATACTGCAATGAGCTCAGTGTAGGCAAAGGGGGTTGCCCATTCTGGGACCTGGCCCATGTGTGTAATTGTATGATTGTAACCCCTTTCTTTCTTCACTGATCCCGTATGAAGTATTAGCTCACTTCTCTCTCCATATTCTCCCAGGCAGGGACTGGTTATGTTTATTTATTCTACAAAGCAGTTTTAAAATAATAAAAGAAGTTAAAATAATATGTACTAAGAATTGGACACCAAGAATTTGCGAGAGAAAGTGGGCGGCGTATTCTTGAAAAATTGGATCATTCATGTTTTAAACGACAAAAGTACCAATAAATCCTAAAATCATTCCTGTGAAAGATGGTAATATTGTCCTTCTACCATGTATATTAACATCTAGAACAAAGCCTGGTAAAGGAATTTACAAGGTTTTATAGGCAAATTCTGACAGACATCTGGAAATAGGCATAGGTCTTGATCCAAAGTCCTTTGAAGTCCATGGGAGTCTGTGATAAATGAAAGGGGCAGGGGGCGGGGGGAAGGATAGCTCCCCTTCATGGACACCCAGACAGCCAGTTAGCTATAAAATCCCTATTAGTAGCTGTTCTCTACTTGCTTTTCCTGTAAAGGGTTAAAAAGTCCATAGGTAAAAGGAAGGGAGTAGGCGTCTGACCAAAAGACCCAATGGGAAGGCTAGAACTTTTTAAAATTGGGAAAAAACTTCCCCTTTGTCTGTCTGTGTTGTTCTCATGGAGAGCATTGTAGCAATGCTGTAAAAAGCTTTGGGCCAGGTATGAAAATCAACAGATCATCCAGAGAAACTACTCATCTGAAACCCCAGATATGTAAGTAGATCAGGAAATGTCTAGGACGATGCAATTAGGTTTATCTCTTTTATTTCTTTATGGCTTGTGGACTCCTCTGTGCTAACCCCAGGTGCTTTTGTTTTGCTTGTAACCTTTAAGCTGAACCTCGAGAGAGCTATCTTGGTGCTTAATCCTTGTAACTGGTTTTTTTTAATCAAGCAAAAAGCCTAAATTCCAGATGTATTTTCTTTCTTTTTCTTTTTAATAAAATTTACTTTTTTTAAGAACAGGATTGGATTTTTGTGTCCCTAAGAGGTTTGTGCATATGTTGTTTAATTAGCTGATGGCAACAGCTGATTTCCTTTGTTTTCTTTCATAGCTCTTCCCCGAAATGTGGGTGAAAGGGCTTGAGAGTACCCCACAGGAAGGAATTCCCAAGTGCACCTTCCTGGATTCTCAAAGGGGTTTTTGCACTTGGGTGGTGGCAGCATCTACCTGTCCAATGTCAGAGAAAAGCTGTAACCTTGGGAGTTTAATACAAACCTGAAGTGGCCAGGATTAATTTTTAGAATCCTTGCAGGCCCCCACCTTCTGCATTCAAAGTACCAGAGTGGGGAATCAGCCTTGACGGAGCCTTTCCATTGATTTCAATAGGCTGCGAATCAGCCAAATAATGCTTCTTCTAGATCTTCTACACATGTGGTACCATATTCTGACTACCCACTACCTTACAAACGTCTCTTGCTAAGGACAGGAATAATCTATGTGGGCACTGTGAATAGGGGATATTGGCAATCATCAGGGAGTGCTTACACATGAACACGTGGATGATGCAGCCACATCCAAGATTACACACCTCAACTCCTGTCATAGGTAGCCTGCTGAGTGGCCCATTTACAATGTTTTGAAGGGGTTACTCTGACTCTGGGGCGATTCATTATCTGTTGTACAGTGACAGTATTTGTCCCTGTGTGATTTAGTTCAGTTTTAAGATTTCTTCATTTTTTTCTCATAGTTACTGTTATTCCTTGACTATTGCAACAACAAAGACATTTAAGACCATTATCCCAACACTGTTCCTATCACAACATACAGCTATATATTAAAATTCCAAGGATCGTTTCTTGGCCCTACTCAATTTAATATATTTATCAATGACTTGGAAGAAAATATAAAACCATCACTGATAAAGTTTGCAGATGACACAAAAATTGCAGGAATGGTAAAGAATGATGAGGATAGATCATTGATACAGAGTGATCTGGATTGCTTGGTAAACTGAACACAAGCCAACAATTTATGCGTTAATACAGCTAAATGTAAAGTTATACTTCTAACAACAAAAAATGTAGGCCATAGTTACAAGATGGGGGACTCTATTCTGGGAAGTAGTGACACTGAAACAAGACTTGGGAGGTCATCGTGGATAATCAGCTGCGCATGAACTCCTAGTGTGATGCTGTGGCCAAAAGAGCTAATGTGATCCCTGGTACATAAACAGGGGAGTCTTGAGTAGCAGTAGAGAGTATTTGGCACTGGTGTGATGGTTGCTGGAATACTATGTCCAGTTCTGATAGCCACAATTCAAGGAAGATGTTGATAAATTGGAGAAGGTTCAGAGAAAAGCCACCCGAATGATTAAAACATTGGAAAACATGCCTTATAATGAAGACTCAAGGATCTCAGACTATTTAGCTTCACAAAGAGTAGAATAGGGGTGTCTTGATCACAGTCTAAAAATACGCATATGGGAAGCAAATATTTGATAATGGGCTCACCAGTCTAGCAGAAAAAAGGTATAAGATTCAATGGCTGGGAGATGAAACTAAACAAATTCAAACTGGAAATAAGGTATAATTTTTTAACAGTGAGGGTGATTTACCAGTGGAACCATTTATCAGGAGTCATGATGGATTTTCCATCACTAGCAATTTTTAAATCAAGACACAATTTTTTTTAATTCTCTAGTTCAAAAGGGATTATTTTGGGGAACCTCCATGTCCTCCATTATACTAGGCCAAACTAAATAATCACATTGGTCCCTTCTGGCGTTGGACTCTATGCATCCTTGATACAGGGGAATGATCCTGATAGATGGGAACATTTTGGGGGGAAATCCCCTAAAATGTTTCCATTTATTGCTTGTTACAAAAATGGCAGCGCATCACTCAGAATACTGTTCACTCTGGGTTGAAATTCACATTGCAAATTTTCACATATTTTAATCAGAAGAGACATGACTCAAAATATCCCTGAACCTTGGGAGAATTCAGATCAGAAACTGGATTCAAAGTTTGTGGTTTGGAAATTTGGAAATGTTACAGTGCATCCACCATCTAGAAACACTTGATCAGATTCTTTACTCAGTTATTCCTGCGCAAATTGGAAGCAATCCCATTGAAATCAAAGGTTTCAGAGTAACAGCCGTGTTAGTCTGTCTTTGCAAAAAAGAAAAGGAGTACTTGTGGCACCTTAGAGACTAACCAATTTATTTGAGCATGAGCTTTAGTGAGCTACAGCTCACTTCATCGGATGCATACCGTGGAAACTGCAGTAGACATTATATACACACAGAGACCATGAAACAATACCCCCTCCCACCCCACTGTCCTGCTGATAATAGCTTATCTAAAGTGATCATCAAGTTGCGCCATTTCCAGCACAAATCCAGGTTTTCTCACCCTCCGCTCCCCCCCCCAAACTCACTCTCCTGCTGGTAATAGCCCATCAAAAGTGACCACTCTCTTCACAATGTGTATGATAATCAACCATTATCATACACATTGTGAAGAGAGTGGTCACTTTTGATGGGCTATTACCAGCAGGAGAGTGAGTTTGTGGGGGGGGGGGGGCGGAGGGTGAGAAAACCTGGATTTGTGCTGGAAATGGCGCAACTTGATGATCACTTTAGATAAGCTATTATCAGCAGGACAGTGGGGTGGGAGGGGGTATTGTTTCATGGTCTCTGTGTGTATATAATGTCTACTGCAGTTCCACGGTATGCATCCGATGAAGTGAGCTGTAGCTCACAAAAGCTCATGCTCAAATAAATTGGTTAGTCTCTAAGGTGCCACAAGTACTCCTTTTCTTATTGAAATCAAAGAGATTCTTCTGGATTTGCATGGGTATACTGGAGAGCAGAATCTGGCCCTATGTTTCAACTTGCTACCAGTTCCCTTCTTTCCTGGATATTGGCTCTGGCATTTCCTTCTCCTGACTTTATTCTGTCTCATTTCCAAAGCCTCCAGTTTCAGACCGTTTCAAACAGAGTTTAGAGAGGATTTTTATAAGACTGAAGAGAAATTTGGGGAGTTAATTTTTTGAGCAAACTGCACACACTTGAAGGATGACAGTGAGAGGCTGGCATTGCTCAAGTGCTCAGCGAGCTGACTTTGACAATATTTGGATTTCAATGCAGTGGGTAACAAACAATATCATGAAAACAAGACTGCACAAACTTGTAGTAAACAATGCAACAGGAGTGAATGTGTTTATGGGGAGATACAGCACCTTCTATATGGACAACACAGAAGAAGGGGCAAGTCCTCCCACCCCCATCTCATATATGTTTGCTCTGAGTGTCAGCTATGATCTGTTTAAAATCAATATTGTCCTTTTGTGCATTGTAATCTAAAGAATTCTGCTCTGTGGTCTTGAGTCTAATTCTCCAAAAATCTACTCACTGCTGCAAGGGCATAAATATAGATCAACTTCATGGGCAGACAAAGCCCTAAAGCAGGGAAACCAAAGTGAAAACACTGACACCAGAAGAGTTAGTCCAACTACCCCTACTGAATCTGAGAACTCAATTTGTTCATACTGTGGACTACATAATACACAGTATGCACAAATACACTAGCCAGAGGTATGTAGACCCCAAAGGCAGACTTGTGTGATCAGCAGCACACAGCTGGCAATTTACCACAGGGTATAGGAGTAGCTATCTGCTGAGGTAAAACATGTTCAGGCCACATCAGATAAGGAAAACAACTGGTATGTTCACACCTGCTTAAATTGAAACTATCTGCTTAACTGCTGACACACAAACTACTCCCTTTATAATGTGACAGCAAGACAAATTCAAAGGAAACAGGGCTACAAGGCAAAACAGCTACACAGCACTAAATTGGATGATTCCTTTAAACTCAGATCAACAGGTTGAGGTCAATGTAAGCAACAGAGACAAAGGGAAATCCCTTGGGCATGATTCAAGAATTAAGATGAAATGTGCTTAGCTACTTATCACCTAGGTTTGACCCCCTCCTCCCCTCGCCCCTTCCAGCAATGTTTCTTTACAGTGAGAATGAACTGAAGGAACTGGCAGTGAATTAATATTTTGTTAGTGACACTGGCTCTGTTTCTGCCTGCATTTGATTAAAAGTTCGAAGAAAGAGCCATGTGCTGAATCCTGCCCTGAGTTACACCCATGAACAGGTGTTATGAATGCATATCTGAGGGCAAAACAGGGTCCTTATGTATTCAATGCCTGTTGTCACAATTCCTTCTAAATAAGTGAGTTCCTTCTACCCTCTGAACACTTCTGATGGATGCCAGTGATGGGCCTGATCCTGAAGAGTGCCTAGCACCTGCATCTCCCATAGAAACCAATGACAGATGCAGGTGCTCGGCATCTCTTAAAGTCAGACTCTAAAATACTAGTTGCCATGGTGACAGAATGTAAAGGAACAACAAAGAGCTGTTTACTGGTGAAACTTAGCAGGGCTCGACAAAGCACCACAAAACTGTAATTAGAGTTGGGCTGAAACATCTTTATTTCTGCAGAAATGAATAGGCAGTAATCTTGCCTTTGATGCCTTTTTTACATTGTCCCCTCCACCCCCAGTTTTAAGTGGTTTAAAGTAGTGTGGGTTTTCTTATTGTTATTTAAAAATGTCTGAAAAACAAAGATTCAGAATTATACACAAATGATGTTGCCTGAAAATTATGCTCACAAGGGCAAAGCACTATTATGTACTTTGAGGTAACCTGGACCACAAAGATGCTAGATTTTGCCGCTCTCTGTCTGTAGTTAAAATTCACGATGACTTTGGATACATTTTTAAATGCAAGGTTTTTATTTAATGAACTATAAAGATGACTGCACAGTCAGAACAGTAGCCTCCATTTGTTTTCATATTAAATACAGTTTGCTTTATGCCATCCAAACTTTTTCAGTTTTCTATATTATTATAATTGTGTTATGGGGCCCCAGCTGAAGACAGGACTACCCTGTGCTAGGCATTGCACAAACTCACAATAAGAGACACCCCTGCCTGAAAAGGCTTACAATCTAATTAGACAAGACAGACAAAGGATGGGAGGGGTAACAGAAGCACAGAGACTGAAGTGTCTTGCCTACAACAGATCAGTAGCAGAGCTGGAAATAGAGCCCAGTCCAGTGCTGTATCTACTAGACCTCGCTGCTTCTGTATGGGAGAATGTTGTATTGAAAATTCTTACCTATATTATAGACATTATCAGGAGGGAAGCTGAAAGTTTTGACAGAGAGGTAGGGAACAAATGGGAATACTGTGTTTCATGGAGTGCATTCTGGGAGATAACCTAATACGACTCCATGTTTCTAAAACTAAACTGGCTCTTTATTAAAAGATATATATATGTGTGTGTGTGTGTGTGCTATAACTGCACCTAGCATTCTAGCCATTGCACACAGACTGGCTACATGCTACAAATACATCCCCTCTATAACCTGTGCTCCTCCCTCCAAGTTCATATAGGTGGCTATATTTTTGTACCTGGAAAGACAATGGTGAAAATTTGCGGTTTTGAAGTCAACCATTCTTTCTGCTAAAATGGTTAGCAATTTAATCAGTTTAAACGTATTAAGTGCATTGCCCTCTTTAGGTTTCAGAGTCAACAATCATTTTGTTCTAGCTCTGCTACTTTTGTGCCCTGTGTGCTCACCCATGAACAGTTCTGCCTCATGCAGGGAATGGGCATCTCCTGTGCATTCCTCCTAAATTCTGCCTGTGTCTCTCAGTACAGCACAAGTTTGACTGCCAGTTATGCTTTCATGGCATCAGAGGCAGGGGTATGATTTTTTTCTGAATAGAAGAAATTATTTCCTTTGAACATTCAAACCTCTGAACATATTTCTCTTCCACCTTGGTTTAAATCCACTGGCTTTGCTTCAATGTATTGTGCCTATGTAACACATTGCAAGGTCAAACCCTATGAAATAATACAATGGTGAATTAGCAGCCATATATGGGAGAGAGCTTCTAGTGGAAAGAATACAAGACGGGGACGTATAAACTGCAGCTGATGTCAGCATCATGGATTTTTACCAATGCTCTTCACTAATTAGCTGCTACATGAAGTAAAATGTCTGGTATGCCCCAGGTAACTGTTGTTGTGAGGAGCTGGGAGAGATAATGATATCTGTTTCCTGCAATCATTTCTAATGTTCTCTCATCCCCACCACTCACCCTTTGTAATCAGCAGAAAACCTCCTCAAATGCATTCCTTTCTTAAAGGGACTGTGGCCTTGCTGTATCTCTGGAGATAGAGAACTCCAGAGGTATTGATGCACACAGCTGCTGCTTGTTTTCTGATCACATTTTAGGATACATCATAAATATTAGGAGAAAGGAGGGAAAACATATGTACGTAGTATTGTAAGAGAAAGAATTGCAAATGATCCCTAGTCTGCATGCTATCATCCTCTGAAATATTTCCCTTATGGCCTGTGACACTGCTTCATATATATATATATATAGGGTGAAATCCACTCCATGCTCAAGTGATCCAGGACCAGAGTCAGTGACTGCCACACAACACATAGCAGCCACAGACCTTCTATGACAGATACATGGGATGCTGGAGCTATTGTATCTGCATACGTGTGTTGGCCTCAGCCCTGGCTCACTGAGTTTGTGGTCTTCTGCACTGCCCTGTATAGGGCTACGTAGCACAGAAATTCTTTCTGTTGTGCAGTCTGTGTGCAGACACTCCTACATGGCTGATCTTACCTTGGTACTTCCACATATCACGTGAGGTTCAAGTGATGTTGAAGGCCTTGCTCTAATCCTGTGCACTATGGATGCATTTCACCATAATGAAGATGATTTTTATGTCACTTAGCAACATGACATCTGAAGTGAACTTCACAGGAGCAAGGAAGTTGTTTTCTCATTAGTTATCATTTGGCCACAGGACCTGAATGTGCATAACTGTTAGCTATCAGAGACGTATCAGATTAGCATCAAGGCAAAAATAGTTTTTTGGGGGAGGGGGAGGAAGGGAAAGTGTCATAATTAAGAACAAAACCAAACACTTAGAGTAAATGTTCATTGCTTGTGAATAAAATGAATCGGTCATATTATGCTTTGGCCCTGGACTACTGAAGTCAATGAGAGCTTTAAAGTTCACCACAAAGAGGTCAGGATAATGCCCTAAAAGGGAAGTGGCTGAATATTCAGAAGGCCAATTATTAATTCCTCTTCAAGAAAATACATGCAATAAACCTTTCAGTGCACACTTTTGTTAAAAACCTCATTCAACTACTGGGGTCAAGAATTGCTTTCATATGCAGTCACTTCAAGAACTTAGTGAGTTCCATTAAAACTGAGCCAAATTTTCTCTGGTGCCCTGCCAGTGTCACTATATCCATTTACCCTCCTGCTGTCACTGTTAAGTCAGGCTATGAAAACTATTAGCAGGAATGTATTTCAGTTCCATGCCTCTGGTAATACAGAGTAGCAGAGTAATTGATCATACTACTGCTGTCCCAGGCACTGGAAATCAGAGTGGACTTAGGGTTTTACTGATATGATTTTATTTCCACTTTAGAACCATCCTTAATATAGGTATCTGTGGCAATACAATACTGTATTTCTGAGAATAGTAACCAGGCCAGAAAAATAACACAAAGCAATTCAAAGGTTAAAAATATATGCTGAAAATACTACATTGTCAGTTTGTAAAACTGGGGAAAATAGTCCAAAGCACAGATATTCCGAGGTAAATAGAAACCGAGGAAGCAATAATATTGATGGCTTAAGGATGAGAGTGGACAGCAAAACAGACGTGAGTTTGCAAGGCCAGCAGACCTTTGGGCTGAATTTGCAATCACATCATTACACTGAGGCACAGCGCTGATAAAGGCTCACTTGGAATAGTGTAAAAAGAAAAGGAGTACTTGTGGCACCTTAGAGACTAACCAATTTATTTGAGCATGAGCTTTCGTGAGCTACAGCTCACTTCATCAGATGCATACCGTGGAAAATAGTGTGGTCAGTTCTTGGTTCCTAACTGCAGACAGACTCTGGCAAATAAGTTTGAATTCAGAAAATGGCCACAAAAATTATTAAGAAGGTGGAGGTTAAATTAAACGATATAAAATATATAGCTTACTTCAGGTGGAAATTGGCACTGAAATCCTGGCCCCATTGAAGGCAATGGCAAAACTTCTATTTGTGCCAATACAGCCAGGATTTTGCCCTGAGTGTATAACAGGGTGACATGGTAACAATCTCTTAATAACTGAAGTAAATAAAAAGCAGGCAACATTTAAAATGACAAAAGGGGATAGAAAAGTATAAGAATGATCCTGAAGTTAAGTTCTAGGACTGGGATTCAGGAGACTGGGAATCAGGCTTCAGACTCCCTGTATGACCCTGGATGTAGTTTATCTGTGACTCAAGTCCCCTTCTGTAAAATGGGACATTAATCCTTTCCTTTTGAGTTGTCTATTTAGACTGCAGTCTCTTCATGGCAGGCACTGTCTCTGACTATATGTATGTACAGCACCTAGCATGGGGAAGGAGGGGGCACTCTTCTTGGTCATATGCATAATAATAATAAATAGTCGGTGTAACTAAAAGTAATGAGATAAAAGGAAGGATTAGTGAGAGCTATTAGATTGTAGAAATGGGGGAAGATTAGTCACTTGGGATGTTGAAAACTGTTGGACAAAGCATTATGAAATTTGCTGGAGGGAAGACTCCTGCAATGGAAGAGAATAGACTAGCTGTGCTAAAAGAAATCCCCATCTCTGTTTGGTATGATTCTGTGTCTGTGTGCACTATTCTGACTGATAGATCAATGACAATGATTCCAGTAGAGCTTCTGAAAAAGTCATGTCTCAAGTCTGTATTTTCCAGGCAGTGTCTCTAATTTAGAAATCCTGTTTGTTAGTAAACATTTTTTTTCATGCACCTGTAGAGATGCCCCTAAATGACTCAGTCATTTCTATTGAGTTCTGATCATGGAGAATTATTTAAAATGGGCACTGCTGGGTTGGGAAAGCCAATGGAATTAATACACTAGTAGATACAATATTTCAAAGCCCCTTTTTCAGACTACTGGCCAAATCCTGCATGCTGCTCCTTATTGACTTCCAGGATTTGGACCCACATCAACTGGAATGTTATAAACAAACACTCCAGCTTCTTTGTTTACAGTTTCCCTCCTTTTTCAAGTATGCCAGGATGAGACTGCAAGGCTAAACTCAAAAACCATTTTCCAGAAAGAAGCTGTTCTTACACGTGTGGCTGACCTCCAGAAAAAAACTCCTGGCCTTGGAACAAATCCCAGATGTAATCTGGCCTACATTAGTTCCACCAGCATTAACATTTCTTTAATGAAGCCATTTATAGTGTAAACAGTTTTATTATAGCACTAAGCACAGTTTGTTGTCTGTGCAGTTTGGGTGAACCCAGAAAAAAAACAAGGTAAGAAAATATGTCCTCTAGATAATCACATTTTACTCCACAGTTTGTGTCAATAAATAGCCCCCACTTTTTTCGCTCTCTTACCTATCTCTCTCTATCAGCTATCAATGGCTTGCTTCTCCCTAACAAATGCTGGGACCTCCAAAGTTCCCCCAAGCACACACAGATCAGGAAAAATGCTGAGATTAGTCAGTTCCCCTAATATCCATTTAGGATTATTGTCAGCATTTATAAATCTATAAGTAAAACTTTCTCTTGAGACTAATTCTCTTTGACGGTTAGTTGAGGTAGGTCACCCATCAGGGAAAATCTTGTTGGTCTATAGTACGGATGTGCCAGCTTCCATGCATTCTTGTTATTAGTGATCTTGGTGTCTTTTTCTTGCGTATAGGATACAATTTCTCTATGGTTCTTGAGTTTAAAAAGGCAATTCTTTTCTTTTTTCCCCTTTTTTAAAAATGGTAGCTGTGCATTTTAATGTTCATCCCCATCTGGGTTCAGACTGTTTTAGTTGGGATGGGAATGAAGTACAAAGCTCGGATAACATATACAAATTAACACATAAATATCTGTATAGCAAAAGTGATACAGAAGGCCTGATTCTCTTTTACAGTGAGGCCCATTTACATCACTCTGGAAGCGTACAAGGAGAAGAAGTGGTTAGGGCACCAGTCTAGGGCTCTAGCAAAGCATTCAGGTAGTTTATTTGTGTCAGTTCTATTCTAGGTTCTTCTATAATACTCATCGCCACAGTATCTGAGCACTGTCCCTATGGTGGAGAGCCCCATTTTGCAGGAGGACACAGAGATGTCAACCAAGATGTGACTGGTTGGATCACAGAAACCCCCTTGGGGCTGCCAACTGATGTGCCAAGACTACTTCTGCCCCTGCTTTCCCTGCCAGCCTGGGACTCCAGCACCCTGTCTTGTTAAGCCAGACCTGCCAGTCTGCTCCAGCACAGACCCAGGGTCTGAACCACATGCCCCAAAGTTTCAGACTTAACTGAAAGCAGCTTAAAAAGTGTTCCTGTCTTTAACACTCAGATGCTCAACTCCCAATGGGGTCCAAACCCCAAATGAATCCATTTTACCCTGTATAAAGCTTATACAGGGTAAACTCATAAATTGTTAGCCCTCTATAACATGGATAGACAGATAGGCACAGCTGCTTCCCCCTGCCCCCCAGGTATTAATACATATGCTGGGTTAATTAATAAGTAAAAAGTGATTTTATTAAATACATAAAGTAGGATTTAAGTGATTCCAAGTAGTAACAGATGGAACAAAGTGAATTACCAATCAAAATAAAATAAAACACGTAAGTCTAACCCTAGTACAGTAATAAAACTGAATACAGATAAAATCTCACCCTCAGAGATGTTTCAATAAGTTCCTTTTACAGACTGGATGCCTTCCTAGTCTCGGCACAATCCTTTCCCCTGGTACGGCCCTTGTTCCAGCTCAGGTGGTAGCTAGGGGATTTATTTGTTCTGTTCCACCAACTTATATATCTTTTGAATAAGGCGGGAATCCTTTGTCCCTCCTTCTCAATGAAAAAGCACCAGGTTAAAGATGGATTCCAGTTCAGGTGACATGATCACATGTCACTGTAAGACTTCATTACCCCCTTGCCAGGCCACGTGTATACAGGAAGACTTACAAGTAAAACAGCCATTTACAGTCAATTGTCCTGGTTAACGAATCATAGAATATCAGGGTTGGAAGGGACCTCAGGAGATCATCATCCAGTCCAACCCCCTGCTCAAAGCAGGACCAATCCCCAATATTTGCCCCAGATCCCAAACGGCCCCCTCAAGGATAGAACTCACAACCCTGGGTTTAGCAGGCCAATGCTCAAACCACTGAGCTATCCCTCCCGCAAATGAGAGCCATTAAGATTCCAAATCACCATTAATGGCCCACACTTTGCATAACTACAATAGGACCTCAGAGTTATATTTCATATTTCTAGTTTCAGATAAAAGAGTGATACATTTATACAAATAGGATGACCACACTCAATAGATTATAAGCTTTGTAATGATACCTTACAAAAGACCTTTTGCATGAAGCATATTCCAGTTACATTATATTCACACTCATTAGCATATTTTTATAAAATCATATAGAGTGCAACATTACACACGGTCTTCATCCCAGAGTTTTAGGAGGCCTTTTAGTTACTCTGTGTATCTGAGAGAGGGGGGAACTGGAGCAAAAAGTTAGAGATATTTCAGAACACAGAGGGAGAAAAGGAGCCTTAGTGCAGAAAGAAGGAAGAGCAAAAAGAAAGGGATGCAAAAGAACGAACCATGAAAGGTCAGAGCTCACAATGAAAGGGGTCATGTGCATGGTAATCAGGAGCAGAAAGGATGCCTAGATTGACCAGCCAGAGCAGGTTAAAAGGCAATCAGTCATGCTAATGATTATTAGGCCTTTGAGGCCTTTCAGTGCTGTTGTGAGACCGAAGAGGAATTTTAGAATTTAAATAGACAAGAACTTATATTCAGTTTTTTATTGTGTCTCTTCTCATCCCTTCTTGCTTTCCACCCTATTTTTATTCTGTTTCTTGGTCTCTTTTTTCCTCTCTCTCGCCTTTCCTTCCTTCTGTTGCTCTCCTCTCATTTCCTTTGGTCTCCTGTGCCTGTCTCTTTCTACATTTCATATGCCTAGAATTTATAGCATGTGAGCAATGGCTGCCGCCTGCAAACTGAGGCATGCATGGACATGTGACTTGCCCATGTGACTCCAAACTCCATCTTGCTGCTGGGATTTTCCACAGTAAGAACAAAGAGGTATCCTTCCACAGAATATAAAAGGCCTTGGAAACCCCTCAATTTTGTCTTCAATCCTGCTTCTTACTTCTGGAGGAACTTTGCTACAAACTGAAGCTCTGAACAAAGGACTGAATGACCCATCCAAGCTGTGGATGTACTCCAGAGACATGATTTGAAACTGCAGTTTATTCCATCACTGCTACAAGCCTGAACCAAGAACTTTGCCATTACTGTATGTAATTGATTTAATTTAACCAATTTTAGCTCTCATCTATATTTCTTTCTTTTTATGAATAAACCTTTAGATTCTAAAGGATTGGCAACAGCACAATTTGTGGGTAAGATCTGATTTGTATATTGACCTGGGTCTGGGGCTTGGTCCTTTGGTATCAGGAGAACCTTTTTTTCTTTTACTGGGGTATTGGTTTTCATAACCATTCATTACCATACCGAGTGGTCTGGTGGTGATACTGGGAAACTGGAGTGTCTAAGGGAATTGCTTGTATGACTTTTGGTTAGCTAGTGGGGTGGGACAGAAGCCCTCTCTGTTTGGCTGGTTTGGTGTGCCTTAGAGATGGAGAACCACCAGCCTGGGGCTGTAACTGCCTTGCTTTAATCAATTTGTCCTGAACTGGTACTCTCAATTGTGTTCTGCCCAGCATCGTTACACCCCACAGCATCGTTTCACCCACCCTTCCCCCAAGTCTCCACCCCCGCCCCATCTCTTCCTGCCCCATTCTGTCCCTTTCCCCGAGCATGCCCTGACCTTGCTCCTCTCCCTTGCCCCAGAAATCCCTCTTCTCCCTAAGTTAGCCCCCATTTCATTACTGAAGGATTCTAAAGGGGGTAGGGATCAAAGGACTGCAGGCTAGCACCTGGTTAGTGAAGTCTCAGGCTAGCCCAGCACCCAGCCCCACAAGAGACCACACAGTAGTCCTTAATCAAGTAAGCACACAACAAACAAACATACCAAGAGACAAACTCACCCACGGATAACATAGTCTCTCCTGCTTCACCTAAGGGACTCCCTCACAAAATGCCCCTGTTTGCTGCTCCCCTGGTTGCTTAGAAGCTGTTTTTTTTAACTCCTGATGTTATGCATCAAAACTTGCTGGCCCAAGGAATAGCTTGCTAGCTTATCATAAAATCTTTATGATTTTGCCTGGTATGAAGCAAGGCTGTCCCCAGCCCAGTAGACCTAAGATGATGACTCACTAAGGAAAATGTATCAGCCAATCTACATCAATATAATATCACAGGGTAATCAGCATCTGTGAAATTCAGAAAGAGCCAATGGAACCACTCTCTGTCACATGTACATAACCCCATTGACCTCGGTGTGGTTGTCTGTGAGTACCAGTGTGAAACATCAAAGGCCCTGATTCTCATTTACATTAAGGCTTCTTTATATCATTGTGGCAATGTAAGGAAGCCTGAAAGTGACTGTAATTGTAATGTACATGCCTTCAAGGCCCTTTACCCTGCCAGCTACAAAGAAGAGCGGGGCACAAAATGTTTTAATATCATTTTTCCCCATAACAATCAGAATGTTTTCTGTTCTCCCAACTTCTCCTCCTTTTTTCTTTACAAAAGGCCAAATTCTTCCTTTAGGTGTGTCATAAATATAAAGGGAAGGGTAAACACCTTTAAATCCCTCCTGGCCAGAGGAAAAACCCTTTCACCTGTAAAGTGTTAAGAAGCTAAGACAATCTCGCTGGCACCTGACCAAAATGACCAATGAAGAGACAAGATACTTTCAAAGCTGGAGGGGGGGAAAACAAAGGGTTCTCTCTGTCTGTGTTGCTTTTGCCGGGACCAGAATAGGAATGCAGGTCAGAACTCCTGTAAAAAGTAGCTGGCTAACAACATCAAAATTATGGGAAAATATTAAAAATTCAGGTGTGCAATTCAAGCAGAAGTGGGCAACTGTAGCATTTTTAGGAACTTGTGGTCCATGGGTCATTCATTCATACACTATTAGTCCAATCACCATTTCTCAGCTCAGAGATCATGATTCATAAACGTTAATTAAGCTCCACACCACTCGTTTCTCAAATATTTTACTTTTGGAGTCTCTCTAATCTGGACATCGCCTATCATATACCTAAAAGAATATACCATTTTGTAATTCAGTAAATGCTATTTTTCTCCATACTACCTTTAGTTGGTTGCATACATTAGAAGAAATCAAATTAGAAATAAGGCACACATTTTCAACAGTGAGAGTGATTAACCATTGAAGAAAACAATTAAGGAAAGCTGTGGATTCTCCATGTCTTGAAGTCTTCAAATCAAGACTTGATAACTTTCTGAAACATATGACTTAGCCAAACACAAGTTATTACACTTACTACATGAGTAACGGAATTCAATTCTATGACATGTGATATACATGACAATGTATAGATGATCTAATGGTCCTTTATGGCCTTAAAAACATAAATCTATTAGTTCTGGGTTTAAATAAATTCAAGAAAAGAGATTTAGTTCTATTTTATAGTATAAATTACATCTATGAAGAGCTCAAAGTGGTACCAGCTGAATACAATTTCATGGGCAAAACAAGTATTTCATGAAGAAACTATTGCCTCATAGGGTTAGACCTCACATAGTTACCAGAGACTGTCTGAATAACTGGATATTTCGTTACAGGTGCAGGTCTGAAAAATTGTGAGAAAAACCATGTGGGGTCAATTTGAAAATAGTCTTGAAATTTTCAGTGAACCAAAATTTAGTAGAAAGTTTTGTTTTGATTTTGGGGTTTAAAAACATTTTAAATAGTTTAAAATCAATGGAAATTCTGAAATGAAAAATCAAAATGCTTCATTTTGGAAATGCTGAAATGAACCATTTTGACATTACCTGGATGAAATATGTGCATATAGTATAGTTGATCAGCATAATTAGCCAACATTGACCCCAAAATCTTAAATTGTTTCAATCAACCTGAATCTGAGGTTTTTGGCCAAAAGAAGGTTGCATATGAAAAAAAAAAATTCATCCCATTCTAGTCACTCTTTTTCTTTAAAGCCACATCATCTACTTCAAAATGCAGTTCTGTCTGACCATCTTTTGTTTTAGCTGCTGGTGCTAGGAAGCCAGGAATTGTCATACTGAATCAGGTCCATCTAGTCCAGTATCCGATCTCTGATAGTATCTAATACCATATGCTTCAGGGGACAGTACAAAAAAATCACTAATGCTCAATTACGTAATAACCTGCCCATAGGGAAAAGTTTTTTTTTCCTAATCTCTGGCAATTAGTGGTTGCAATAAGCTCTGTAGCATGGCCTTTTATATGCTTTATAAATTATTTATCCTGTCTAATGTATCTTGGTATCCACACATGTTTAAGCCTCTTAAAAATCCTTTTAAGCTCTTGAACTTAGTATCTTGTGGCAAGGAGTTCCGCAGGTAAATCATGTGTTGTACAAAAACTGTTTCCTTTTATCAGCTTTCAGTTTTTTGCTTTTCAGCGAATGCCGCCATTTCTTCTGTGTGATCTTGGGCAAGTCACTTAATTTCTCTGTGCCTAAGCTCCCGTTTGTAAAATGGAAATATTAATAATTACCTCCCTGGCAGGGATATTGTCAGGATAAATTTATTAATGCTTGGAAGTATGAAGAGGGCTACCTCTCATAGACTGGGAAATCAGAACCAAGCATCCTATATAAGATGAGCATGTACTATCTATTTGTAGAATGGCATTATGTTGGTGTCCTTCTTGCTTTCTATCCCACTATTTTCACATCCTAACTAGAGCTGGTTGGAATAAAAAAAAATCCAAATCTCTGATTTTTTTTCATGTAATGGAAATTCTCATTTTCACTCAACTCTAATAGTCACATTGACTTGAATGAGACTTTGTTTTCTTAACAGATTATTATAAGGAACATTGATAAAGGTTTTGAAAGACCAAAGAGCATGTATCAGTTCTGTTTTAGCCACTTTTTTTTTTTTTAATTTTGACACACAGAGACACAACACAAGAGGAAACTGACCAGATGTGGAAAATGGTGAAACTGACTAGATACAAAGAACTAAATTTTCAAAAGGTTTAGGCACCTAAATAAGTAGCCATATTTTTCAAAAATGCTAGCAACCAGCAGCTCCCACTGAAATTAGTATATTGGAAACAATGGGAACTGCTGGCTGGGTGCTGAGCTCCTTTCAAAACCTGGCCTTTATGCCTAATTATTCGGATTGATCGTCTTCTGTGGTAAGTCAGTTACTTAGTTGGGTCTTTCAGACAGCAACCAGGAAGAAAATGCCATTTTAAAAAAGATGAAGATATGCCTTTAGAACTACAAAAAATGTCAGGGGGAAGCTAAGGAAAGTAAACTAGCTAACACTAGTTTGAAGTGATTTACAAAAAATAAGCCAGATTTCAGGCTGATGGGGTCAATTTAAAGAAGTTTTAAAAGAAAAAGAAAAAAACTTTTAGGGACCTGGCCCTGCTTTAGAGGATCATCCACTAAACTCTGGTCCTTTCATATCTGACCCACATTGTCCTTTCCTCTGTCAGTTGCTAAGTCTGCTGATCTAGTCCAAGTTCCTCTCCACAGAACATCCAGTCCTTATGTGTACCTATACTGCAGGCCTATGTTACTCCCTCTGAGAAAAGAAAAGCCTATATATACTCTGCACTTAAACTTCAGCAAAGGAGTGTCCTAATCACCCACAGGTGGATTCTTATCACAATAGAATTAGACAAGAAGAATGCCACAAAAGAGTCAGAACATAATGATACTCCTGATGTTCTCACTTTTGATGTCTTAAAAGCTGCCTATGCATTCTCTGCTGCTGCATATGTTACAGACTCTTGGGCATTAAGATAAGTGAACATGCAAAAAAGGAAAATCAATCTCCATCCACAGATAATTGAAGTACCGGTGCAGATGGTCACTAAACACCAGCAGCTTACAGGCTTCACTGTGGTGCTTGAGTACTGTGGTGGATTCCCTGTGGGAAAGAAATAGGGGATTTATAAACAGATATGTAATGTTGTTTCCCTTCCATGGATCATTTTTGGTTCACTACCTTCCTTTTTAATATATGTACAACAACCTGTTCTGCATTCACATCCTGGTCATTTGGGAAGAATTCTTCTTTTTTTCCTTCCCTTTAGTCTCTGATCCTTTTTGGACTTGGAAAGGGGAGCTTGTATTGAAAGAGTATCAAATGCACATCAAATGTCCATGTTGATGAATTGTAATGTTCTGTAAATTACACAGGAGAGCGCCATTGTGTGAGGGTTTTCATGTCATTTACCTGAAAAATTGGCCTTCTTTGGGGCACTAGTTCTTTGAAAATAGAGCTTTTAAACTCAAAGCTAACCCACTGCACTACTTTTACTCTGACATTCAATACAAACCATTTCTCAGTAGGAACAGTGAGTGCCAATATTCTCATGTACTTAATGGAAAAGGAGAGAGAGTAACAAATGAGTTTCGTGAATAGAATTCCACGTGTATCAAACAAGTATAAATATTTTTAAAGCATAAACAATATCAATTAAGGGCCTGATTCCACTCAGAGGAGTTGTCCTGCATAAATAAGTCAGTGGTTCAGTTCTTGTGAGTAAAGGCTGATTGAAAAGTTCCTGAATGTTTGAAATTAAAGATTTTTAGGCCAACCATATTTAAATATAGACTTTGGAATCTAACTTTTAGGAGTAATATTTTCAAAAGCACTCAGTATCAACAATGTCATGACTTCAGTGGGAGCTGCGTTAGGCCAACACTTAAGAAAATACCACCCTATTTTGAATATCTTGGTGAATGGGACAAATTCTCGTTGACTTGAGTACAAGCATGGTCTTGAACTCACTCCTGATTTTGTCCAACAGAGCATGGAGGTATTGATCTTTTGAGCTACATGTCTTGTTTTCCTAAGACTTGTTGGAAGAAGAAGGGATGGGCATTTGAATAGAGTTGAAAGGAAGACAGGAGGATCAGTTAATTAAAGTGGGAGGTCCTCTTAGGGCCATTTTAGCCCTGTTGAATTGTTTTAAGTATAATTATAGTTCTGTGTCTGTGGAAACACTACAACCACTACTATGGTACTTGCATATCTCTCCTAGCTTCTAGACACCTCCCTATTGCCTGCATCCATGGTCCCACAATCTTCCGTACACAGGGTGACCCTGTGTACGTAGATGGAGGAGTTTGTCCATATGGAACAGTTTGCAGGATCAAGGTCAGTATTTGCAGGCTTATGTTTGCATTGTGGTAAGGGATCCTTCATTCTTTTATAGCCATTCATTTTAATTTTCTACATCCTTTTTTAAATTCTGCCTCTTTCTTCTCCACCTAATCTTTCATTTTTTGTAGTAGTCACAAATTGTATTCTGTGTGTAATGTGGATCGCGAATATCCTGTTTAGAACAATGTGTAATGGGAGAAAGATGGACTAGATGGCCTAGTAGTTGTATTCTATGAATAAATTCCTATGTCTTTCATGGTCTCAGATAATACATCGATCAGCACTATAACAGTACATAGATTGATCCAGACCCATGTATCTATCTTCCCCACATGTATTTTCAAATTTGTGACTTTTTTGTGCAAAATAAATTCCATTTAATTTTCAGATATTTCAACATTCCTTACCCAGGCTATTATAACTTGTCCAGGTTTCTATATTTAAAGTCCGATCTTATTTCAGCACGTTGAGTCTACTTGTGGTGGTTCTCCTGGTTGTAACTGTTCTTGTGAGTGAGGCTATCAAAGATGCATAAGGAATTTAGATACACTACTCATTCATCTCAATGAGAATCTGAGCCTTTAAATCCCTTTGGGGAGCTTTGAAAATCTCAGCCTGCTTTTTTTCTTTCGTCCTACAGGTTTATCAGTTACATTGGAAAACCACTTAGGAGAGTTTTGTAGAAAGGCATTAGAATAAATATAACATACATTTTAGCAACAGTGCCGGTCCCAAGCCCAGATCAAAGGGGAGAGTTCTGTAGCTGGGTTTGCAACCCCACTCGGTAAACCCTTGCTGCAACAGAAGCAGTTCAGTGAAGCCAAAACTTGAGAATAGTAGGTGCAGACTGAACTCAAAACCCGAGGATGACAGATCGTAGTAAAAGCCAAAAGGAAGCTGAGATCTCAAGACATTGCATCCTGATGCCCAAATCTGTAATGAGAGTCGGTATATGGAATGTACACAATTTGTATAGTATAGGAAAGCTGGCACAGGTTACACGAGAAATGGAAAAAATATGGACATCCATAATGTCAGTGAGACGAGAGGGACAGTGATGGCAAGATGGGATGCGATAGTGCTATACTTTTATACTCAGGAGGAGGAAGGCATGCAAGAGGTGTAGAAATTATGCTGAATAACATCACAGTGAAGTCCCTGCTGTCTTGGGAGCCAGTGAATGACAGAATTATAACAGCCAGGCTAAACAAGATGTGCCATGTGTACAATATTCCAAGTATATGCACGAACATATGCAGCAGGCACCAATAAAAAGGATATATTTTACAAGCAGCAAGTACTGGATGGCGAGTCTAACCTTGACATTTGGTTGAAGATAGGCAACTTCAATACACAAATCAGTAACAACTCTACTGGCTGGGAAGGAATTATGAGCAGAGCGTGGGAAAGCATCCAAACTGATAATGGCAAACAGCTCTTGAATCCCTGTGGCACAAACACTCTAAAAATAGGAGACAGTCTCTTCCAGTAGAAGAGGACTCACAAGCTCACATGGAGATTGCCAGACAATGTGATTGTCAACCATATAGACCATGTGTGCATGTTTAAAAGATGGGCTTCTTTGAGGAATGTCAGAGTCAGCAAAGGAGCAGATGTTGTCTCTGACCATTATCTTTTAGTGGCCATGTTACAACTTAAACTCCAAAAGTTCATGAAGACAGACAAAAACTGTTATAGCAAAAGAAGCTCAAGAACAAAAAAACACAGATCAGATGCAAGATTTCATTTAGCAGCTGTTCCAGTGTTTTATAGGACCAGGCTGATGAAACTCTGGAAGACAAATGGTCAGAATGGAAGAGGACAGTAGCAAGATAGCAGAGGAAGTAGAGGACCACCAAAGAGGGCAGAAGAAAGATGCATGCAGTATACCTGGAATATGGGCAGCAATTGATAAGTAGAAAACTGAAAAGGCAAAAAAAGAAGAGTGCAAACCACACT
This sequence comes from Eretmochelys imbricata, assembly GCF_965152235.1. Taxonomy (NCBI): domain Eukaryota; kingdom Metazoa; phylum Chordata; order Testudines; family Cheloniidae; genus Eretmochelys; species Eretmochelys imbricata. The sequence goes on from NC_135574.1 coordinate 25,686,378, forward strand.
GAGAGGTGGTTGCAAAATAGAGAGAAAAAGGCAAAAGTAAAGAAGAGATGCTGGCAAGACAGAAATGCCTGGGTTCAGGAGAAGGCTGCAGAAACAGCAGCACAAAGGAGAGACTTTAAGCATCTCTAGATAATAGTGAAAGGCTTGTCAGGAAGAACCAGACTGTCACAGGGAATGCCCATCAGGGATTCTCTTGAACAAGTGTTGAAAAAAACATGAAGAACAAGCCAGATGATGGAAAGACAATCTCCATTCCATATTAAACTGTCCACAGCAAACAATCATGCACAGATTCAAAAGAAATACTAAGGGTAAAACTGGAAATAGAAGAAGGACCAATAACACCTGATGAAATTAAAGCAATCAGCAAAGGTCTCACACAGGGGAAAACTCCTGGGGTTGACAGAATTCAAGCAAATGTACTAAAGGCAGGAGGCAAAACTCTGATCGAGCAGTTAACAAAACTCGGTAATGAAATATGGGTGAATGAACAAGTGGCATGGAACTGGAAAGCCATCATCATGGCGTTACCAAAAAAAAAAAGTGATCTCAGTGTACAAACTGGAAAGAGTAGATTCATGCCTCAGCTTGCCCCAAACTAATTGTTCCTGGGGACGAGCCCTTATATTTCCTAAGTACAGAAGCATCACAAGCTAAGGACAACTCTATGAAGAGAAACTAATCTGATATACAATTGGCATGATATTAAACTATCCAGGTTACAGTAACATCTGAAGAAAGGGAGATGTTATGTAAAAAACATTTTGATATCAGGAAAGCTAGGTTCAAGTTGTATTCCAGTGGACTGTATTATAGATTAATAAATCAAAATTCAAAAATTCATTTTTTGAATGGGCAATACAATTGCAAATTAAATTTAATGTTCAAAGTAATGCACTTTGGAGTTAAAAAATTGAACTACTTTTACACTTACAGGGTTCTAATTTAATTTTAGTAACCCAGGAAAGCGACCTGGGTGTCACTGCAGAGAGTTCAGTGGAGACCTCTGCTCTATGTGCAGCTATCAAAAAAGCTAACAAGGATAGGATGAATAGGATAGAGAGTAATACTGATAATATAATTCCTTTGTATAAATGAATGATGCAATCTCACCTGGAATACTGTGTGCAGTACTGGTTACCCCATTTCAAAAAGGATATTGCAGAACCGGAGAGGGATTCAGAGAAGAATAATGAGAATGATCAAGGGCCTAGAAATCTATCATTTGAAGAGAGATCGAAAAGATTTGGATTGTTTATTTTAGAAGAAAACAAATAAGAGGACATGATACCGATATACACACAAAATAATCGTCTAGAGAACATAGTTTTTTGTCACCTAATAAAAGAACAAGGAGCCTTTCAATGAAATCTGAAAGTGGGAAATTCAAAACCAATACAAGGAAACGTTTTTCATGCAGTATGTGATTACATTATGGAACTCATTACCACAGGAAACTTTTGAGGGCAAGAGTTTAGCAAGATTCTAAAAGGGATTAAATATTTCCATTGATATCCATTGATATCAAGATTACTGGTGTTATCTTAATTAATGGCAATAAACATTTTGGCAGAGATATTTAATATTCTGCTTCAGGGCTCAAGCCAATCTCTAGCCATTAGAGATCAGGATGAGACCTTGTGGGGTGGAAGCATTCCACATCTGCCTGCTGCAGGGTTCTTGTGCCTTCCTCTAAAAGCATCTGGTGCTGGCCGCTGTTGGATCCATCTAGTCCAGTATTCTGTCTCCACTGTGGCAATTCCTTTGTTTTATTTACATATGTATGAATATAAATTATTAATTTAAAAGAAACTTGATTTGGTGTATTGAGATGTAAGCATTATAGATGGTTTACTACAATGCCAATTGTATTTCAAATTCATTTCTCCTATTATAGTGGTTCTCAAATTGTGCTACACTATATAGGACATACAGAGTTGTACAAGAAGGCAAAACTAGGCTGGTGCCACCTAGGACACAGGCATGGAAGGCAAGAGATTAACTGAGAACATAACGTTTTAGATGCCATCCAATTAAATAGTCACAGTGACTCCATCAGGACTACATCCTTTTGTGCATAAACCTCACACAATTGTTCATAAAGTTATGAGAGTATTCAGTGTTAAAAATACCAGACCCTCTTTACTGCCTGGCAGTAATCTGGATCTCAGGTCTGTTATTTGCGACATAGCAAGTCAGAACATACATTGACCGGTGGGCATCTTTGGAATTCAGTTCGGAGTTGTACCTGAGAACTAGCCAAGCGCTCATCAGTCCCAGGACTGGAGGAGGGTTAAAGTGACATAAAGCAACCTTTTGACTCCACTATTCACAGAGCAGTGCTGAGCACTCTTAAGGAGCAGCCCAGAATCTGGGCACAGTGAATTGTCACATTATATGATAAGCAATAAGAGAGTAAATAATAGCTGCCTTACCAGTAGAGTCTGCTGATGGATCATGAGTAAGAGTCCTGGTTTTAGCTGCTAGAGATGATGGTGTTTACCCCAGTGTGCTTCTTCTAGGTTGAATTATTTTATAAGCAACAGTAACATGGTCTGTTAGGAAAACTATGGAATTGCTTTCTATTGCAGGCTATTAGTTTCTCTGTGTTAAAGCAAATGTTATATTAGGACTTACCCTGTCTTTACAGTGGTTAACAAGGCAATAATGACAGGGTGCAGCAATCTAAACTTGAGGTGGCCATTTCTATCGCTGAAACAAACCCCAGTGCATTAAGGATTTTTTTTTTTTACCAATTTTTATTTCAAAATCTCCCTTCTTTTAGCACATTAATATTGGCAGCCCTGTTTTTTTGCTAAGTCAGGCAGGCTGCCCTGGCTTTATATTTCTCTCTGAAATCAATAAAATAGTAATGAAGCAACAGAGAACACAGTTGGACTCCTACACCATACACTCGGGCCCCATGCTGGGTTAATGCACTAGAAAATTTTGCCTTAAACATTTTAGTTTAATGAATTTCCTCTTTCTTTTCCTTCTTCCTGCAAACTCCCACATTTCAATTTGCTGCCCTCTTCCTTGACTGCCTGTTTCCTTTCATCTGACAAAGAGATGAACTTTAACAGCTGTTGCAAAATACAATTCGTGCAAAAGCTTGTCAAGTCAAGAGGAGCGATGACTGGTTTTTCTGGCATGTGAGCACTGAGCAACCAGATCAAGAGATGAGGTCACTTGTATACATCTCAACTTAGAACTAACTACTTGTCAGCTTGCAGAGGTGCGTGGTACAAATAGCATGATTCCCATGATATTGTCAGGGATTAATCTTAAAGGAAGGGTTCAGTGATTTTTTTTTTTCCACAGCATGGGAGATGGCCCAGGCAAGTAAATAAAACTGTTTGCAGAGTGAAAGCATTTTAGTACCTTTCCAGGTATCCAAATTGCACTTTGTGACAGGGAATCTGAAGAACTAAAAACAGGTTATAGTTCAGGCTTTGTGTTACAATGACTTTGGGACATGCAGTTGCAAGCACAAAACTTAGCATAGCAGGGAAAATATGAAGGCCATTTCATAAACCTGCATTTTCTGAGGATTTATTGTTAATAAACAACAGGTGTGGTAGCTGCTGACGTAGTTAGGATTAATAAGATTTCCATGTTAACTCCCTAATTTGAATTGCTCTCAACTTTGTGAAAATGTCACCTCTTGAGATGCAATTTTCTATGGTTGGGCTTTGCCCCATATGGAATCTTAAAAAGTAAAAAAAAAAAAATCTACCAGTTCAGCCATTTATGATTTCAAGAAGAGTGACAAGAACACATTTAAAAAAAAAAATCTTTTTCTGAGTTCCACAGGTACATGGGAAAAGTGGAGAATCCTCCCACTCCCCACTCCAGTTACTTTCAAAATGAGAGTAGGAAATACTTTCCACCTAGTGGATGGTTTGTCAAAATTTGACTTAGGCAGTAGTGAAGATATTTGTTTCCCTTAGTACAGAAGAAGATAAGCAGAAAACAGGTGCATGTAGTGTGTCTGGTGGTACACATCTTTGCTGCTTCTCATCATCTTGCATTCTCCCAAACATCACCTACCAGCACTGATTTATATGACCAGCAAATCTCAGCCATTGATCTAGATAAGGAAAAGATGGATTTGAACTCTACTCTTCAGAAATGCGCAGCTGATGCACTCATTCACCATGCCTCTCTGACCCTTCAGTGGAAAAACCTTCCCCTAGGTCCATTATTAATATCACAGGGAGAATATTTTCATTAGATTAATTGTTCTTACATAATTTCTCTACTGTAATAGTCACAAATATACTATGTCCTTACAGGATGCCTTCCTACCATCTATTTTTTGTCCATTTTCCATCATACAAACTGTTGCAATGCAACCCTCCAAATTGTTACTAGGGCTGCGTGAACTCCCTTTGCCTATTTTTGAACTCACTCAAATATTGTGGGCTCAGACATGACTGGGTTTGCAAGTGGCAGAGAGGCAAAAAAGAGATGAGATGACAAAAAAGAATGGTTCTAATTAAAATATAAACAGAGAGGAGAAAAATTATTACTATTATTTATACTGAGGTGACATCTAAGGACGCTGATCATAGATGAGGACTTGCACCGTGCAAGGCGCTGTAAAAACATATAACAAAAAGACACTCTCTGCCCCCAAAGAACTCACAGTCCAAATATAAAACAAAACAAAAGACAATACATGGATATAACAAACAGATATGGGGCGCACAAGGAAATAATGAAATAAGATCAAAAATTGACTCAAGGTAAGGGTTAATCTGTCATCATCACTTTCCAGATCTGGATCAGGATGGAGCTCAAGCAGTGACGTAAGGAGAGAGACACATGCTGATGACCGTACATATGCCTTTCCTCTGACCATCGTACCTTTCATTATAATGATCCTAGATAAGTCGGGGTGAAAGAGAACGGATGACTTGTGGCTGGGTCACAGTAGGGGTGGATGGCTTGTGTTTACGTTGTGCATTTGAGTAGGCTGATGGATTTTTATATCCTTCATTGCCAGAGTTGTGCCCCATGTGACTGGGAGCTACTTAAATCAAAGCCTGAACTGCATGGCGTTGGAGACGGTCTCTTTATGCCACCCCCCACACCTGCATAAGGCTTGAAGAACACAATATATAAATCAAGCCAATGCCAATGTACCGGTAGCTTGATTCAGAGATAAAGATTCTCCTCTGTGGGAGAGGAAAAACATTATTCAATTCTTACTATTCTTGAGGGCATTTAACTCTAGGTAACTGTATTTAATACATGTCTCTATAAATGTATACCATTACAGTCCAGAGATAGATTTTATGAGGGGGTAAGAGAAATGATGAAGAGGCACCTGCAGCTAACACAAATATATGGGGAGCTCTTCAATGAGATTATAGACCTTGCCTCTGAATTCTAAGATTGTGCCACCCAGCTAGTAACAAATGAGATTCATTGTATAATGAGAGATTTTTGTATGCATCCCTGTTCCATTATTATCACGTGGCTACCATAACAGTGCAATTCTGGACTTGGTATCACTGACTTATTATAGACAGAGGACAATTGTTAGCCACAATCAATCGAAAGCTTTTTCATTAAACCACAGCTTATTGAAGGGACATTGATAGTTCTCTGTTTAACATTGTAATCAGTATATTTAGAACAAAAATTTTGCTTTTTATCTCTACTAAATAGACTGCAGATGGAGGGCTGGATATTTCAGTCCTTACTCAGGATGAGCTCACATTAAACTATGGGTAGTTTTTGCCAGAGTAAGGAGTAGAGGATCAGGCTGAATTAGGCACTGATCTTGCAAAGGCTTACACAGGTAGTGAGCGCTAAGTAATAAGAAGTCCCACTGTTCTTAACTTGGGGTACTTAACACAATGGGATTTCTCAAGTGCTTAAAGTTAAACACATCTTAAGTCTTTTTCAGGATCAGGGCATAATGAACATAGTTCAGGTCCATTTGAATATCCAGCTCTATCTGTGTACTTTTGCTTGCATACAGATTCAAATATGTGTAAGTATGGAGCTATTAATCAGAGTTTCATTAAGCATTCAAGTTTGTGCATCTGCAAAAAAAATGATTAATAAATTCCTGTGCACTTTTGTATTCACTTCTGAAATTTGGCCTATAACTAACTACAGTTGGTTGCAAACCATAATATTATACATACGTCTTTCCAGTCCAGCTTTAAACATGTGCAGTCTACATTAGCATTCCCTATATCAATATCTTCCTTCTTAGTTTATTAGAATAAACTTGATATTTGGGATTTTTTACAGCATCATTTACTTTCTTAGGCTCCAGATAAATTAAAACTAATTTTGCAGCTAAAGTTGTTTTTGTTGCAGTCTGACATGATTAGCTTTTAACTGTACTGACATTTACCGGATGGTCATAAAAAGAAAGCAAAGTGAAAATGACAAAAAGGCCCATGTTTCACAGAAGTTCACATTCAGTGCATCCAATCTGCAGTCCCCAGAGACAACAAGGGAAAAGAGCAGGTCTGTAATGCAGCTGCCAGTTTAGTGATCAAACCCATCAGATAACTGCCTGGCCAGATCTGGTGACCAGATAAAAATGGTATTCCTGCTAACCATCTGCCTGAAGGTCAATAGGGACAAAAATTAAAAATAATTACCTCTAATGAATGAATATACAATGACAGTCCTGTGTGAGGTATGGTATCATTATCGCACACACATATATCAGTAAAGAGCAGTTGTTCTTTCAGAAGGGTGCTGTCGGCTACTTTAAAAAAATTATTTTGATCTCTATTTCCCTTTATGTTTTTGTATTCTCATCACAGTAGCTTGAAAATAGAGTTAATAACATTTTTCTCACAACTATATATTTCCTTAATCACAATAGTAGTTAATAATAATAAACACTTTGCCATTCAATAGTGTCTTTCATTCCAGGATCTCAATCCACTTTGTATGCATTAATTATAGACATGATCATTAAACACCTTGCTTACTGACCTTCCGAACACAGTCTCTTTAGATACTTATATGGTCTCTTAGAACTATAAGAACTTTACTCATGAATTTTACTGCATTTCATCCACATAGCAGCTCTGAGACAGAAAAGTATTATTTTCACCATTTTATAGATAATGAATTTAGGCACAGAAAGATCATAGAATCATAGAAGATTAGGGTTGGAAGAGACCTCAGGAGGCCATCTAATCCAAATCCTTGCTCAAAGCAGGACCACCCCCAACTAAAGATTAAAGATTAAGATTAAAGGCTTGTCCACACAGACAAATTGCACCTAAACCAATGTAGTTAAATTGGTGCAAACTAGGGTGACCAGACAGCAAGTGTGAAAAATTGGAACAGGGGGTAGGTTGTAATTGGAGCCTATATAAGAAAAAGACCTAAAAATCAGGACTGTCCTTATAAAATCAGGACATCTAGTCACTCTAGTGCAAACCCATTGTGTGAGAATCTTATTTCAGATTAAGAGTGCCCTATATTCCTTTCAATTGTTTAAACACACACACACATACACACAAGCAAACACAGCCCTCATTTTAAACTAAATGGAAAACTGATCTGGTAAAATCTGTGTTCAAACTGTGTGTAGACCAATGGTAAGTAACTTGCCCCTGGTTACACAGGAAGTCTGTGGCAGAGTGAGGAACAGACCTTAAATTCCTGCATCCCACTCCCTTCTCAGCTACTGTGCCAGATTCACCTTGGTCAATCATTAACTTGTATATAGATAACTGCAGGGGATAATTTCCTTTTAATGGATCAGGATAGCCTCAGAGTCCAGCTGTTTATGTTCTTTACTGAGGGCAGTTGAATTTAATGTGTTTATTTTCTAAAGTGTGTCAATTACTCAGTGGCTACGGCTTTGTTAACCACCATCAAATACCCAGAGCAATAAAAGCCACTAGGTTTCAATCCAAATCTTGTATCAACCCTAATATTGATAGTATCAACCCCAATATTGATGCTGGGCTGGGTGCTTTCACAAGGTGTCCAGAGGGAAAGGCAATCATGAATGAAATAGCCCACCATGGTCACAATGGTATGAGAACTTATTGTTTCCTGAAAATTAATCAATCAAAAGTCACTCAACCTTCATTGTTCTCAGCCCTGAATATGGGCTGATTTAACTCCTTCCCATCCACCAATACTCACTTTTGTCCAGGGGCTCTGAAACACAAAGGAATTCCTCAGGCACATTCAACTATCACCAGTGTTTACTGGAGATGGGTTCCTATGAGGCTCCATCCAGACAGAAGTGGGTGCTCAGCCATGCAGTTCCCTTAATCATCCAAGTATGGTTGCAGTAGCCAGTGCTTATGGAGTCCTTTGGTAAAACCCTCTAGGTCTGATTCTTCACTACCTTGCATTTAGTAATTTACATATGTACAAGGCCAGTGAATGCTGGATGTAAAATGCAACCATTGTCTTTTACACCCTCTTTGCAGAAGTGTAACTATCAACATAAAGTTCAAGGCAGTGGAGATTTAGACCAAGGGAGTCTTGTCAAACAACCAGAGAGTTAATCCGATGGGAAAAGAATAGAAAATAAAAAGACAGAATATAAAGGGCATTATTCACTTGATTGTAACAGCTTTTCAGTTGATCAAATGTTGAGCCTAAGCAAGTTGACAGAGTCCCTATGGCTAACGCAAACACATGAAAACCTGGGCTGAAGGTTTTATTTAACAATGATGACCTGAAACTGTTTTAAATCTTGGTGAATGTGATTTCATTAATGTGTGTTAAAAATATTGCTTGACCAATATTTTTAATCTGATCAATCTTTGGGCCTGATCCTTAAATCCTTACATTAGAAGCAGGCAGCCTGCCAAACAGTAGGGATGCCGATGTTCAAAGTGCTCAAGGAGCACTCAAGGAAGACAAGTTTGTTGTGGAAAAGTTAAATAAAGTATTTGCATCGGTTTTCACTGCAGAGGATGTAAAGGAGATTTCCACACCTAAGCCATTCTTTTTAGGTGACAAATCTGAGAAACTGTGCCAGACTAAGGGATCAGAACAAACTGATAAATTAAACAGTTATAAGTCACCAGACCAGGTGGTATTCACCCAAGAGTTCTGAAGGAACTTCGATATGAAAATACAGAACGGCTAACTGTGGTATGTAACCTATTGTTTAAATCATCCTCTGTTCCAGATGACTGGCAGATAACTAATTTAATGCCAATTTTAAAAAAAGGTCTAGTGGAAATGCTGGCAGTTACAGCCTGGTAAGCCTAACTTCAGTACTAGGCAAATTGGCTAAAACTGTAGTAAATAACAGAATGATAAGACACATAGATTAACATAATATGTTGAGGAATATGTTACACCATGGCTTTTGTAAAGGGACATCATGCCTCACCAATCTATTAGAATTTTTTGAGGGTGTCAACAAACATGGATAATGGTGACCCAGTGAATATAGTGTACTTGGACTTTCACAAAGCCTTTAACAAGGTCCCTCACCAAAGGCTCTTAAGCAGTCATGGGATAAAAGGGAAGGTCCTTTCATATATCTGTAACTGGTTAAAAGTTAGGAAACAAAGGGTAGGAATAAATGGCCAGTTTTCCAAGTGGAAAGAGATAAATTCTGACTTTAGCAAAACTTTTGATACGTTCTCCCACAGTATTCTTGCCAGCAAGTTAAAAAAGTATGGATTGGATGAATGGACTATAAGGTGGATAGAAAGCTGGCTAGATTGTCAGGCTCAATGGATAGTGATCAACAGCTCAATGTCTAGTTGGCTGCCAGTATCAAGCGGAGTACCCCAGTGGTTGTTCTTGGGGCTGATTTTGTTCAACATCTTTATTAATGATCTGGACGATGGAATAGGTTGCACACTCAGCAAGTTTGCGGATGACACTAAGCTGGGGGGAGAGGTAGATATGCTGGAGGGTAGGGATAGGATCCAGAGTGACCTAGACAAATTGGAGGATTGGGACAAAAGAAATCTGATGAGGTTCAACAAGGACAAGTGCAGAGTCCTGCACTTAGAACAGAAGAATCCCATGCACCGCTACAGGCTGGGAACCGACTGGCTAAGCGGCAGTTCTGCAGAAAAGGACCTGGGGATTACAGTAGATGAGAACCTGGATATGAGTCAGCAGTGTGCCCTTGTTGCCAAGAAGTCTAACAGCATACTGGGCTGTATTAGTAGGAGCATTGCCAGCAGATCGAGGGAAGTGATTATTCCCCTCTATTTGGCACTGCTGAGGCCACATCTGGAGTATTGTGTCCAGTTTGGGGCCCCCCACTACAGAAAGGATGTGAACAAATTGGAGATAGTCCAGTGGTGATCAACGAAAATGATTAGGGGGCTGGGGCACATGACTTACGAAGAGAGGCTGAGGGAACTGGGCTCGTTTAGTCTGTAGAAGAGAGGAGTGAGGGGGGGATTTGATAGCAGCCTTCAACTACCTGAAGGTGGGTTCCAAAGAGGATGGAGCTCGGCTATTCTCAGTGGTGGCAGATGATAGAAAGGAGCAACGGTCTCAAGTTGCAGTGGAGGAGGTGTAAGTTGGATATTAGGAAACACTATTTCATTAGGAGGGTGGTGAAGCACTGAAATGGGTTACCTAGGGAGGGGGTGGAATCTCCATCCTTAGAGATTTTTAAGGCCTGACTTGACAAAGCCCTGGCTGGGATAATTTAATTGGTGTTGGTCCTGCTTTGCACAGGGGGTTGGACTAGATGACCTGCTGAGGTCCCTTCCAACCCTGATCTTCTATGATTCTATGATTCTAAATAGTGAGGTCCCCCAGTGATCTGTAGCAGGACTTCTGCTGTTCAACATATTCATAAATGATCTGGAAAAAGGGTGAACAGTAATGAGACAAAGTTTGCAGACAATACAAAATTACTCAAGATAGTTAAGTCCAAAGCTGACAGCAAAAAGTTACAAAGGGATCTCATTAAATTGGGTGGCTGGGCGACAAAATTGAAAGTGAAATTCAATGTTAATAAATGCAAAGTGGTGCACATTAGAAAATATAAGCTCAACTATTCATACAAAATGATGGGGTCTAAATAAGTTGTTATCACTGAAGAAAGAGATTGTGGAATCATTGTGGATAGTTCTCTGAAAACATCTGTTGAATTTGCAGCACTCAAAAAGGCTAACACAATGTATGAACCGTTACCAAAGGAATAGATAATAAGGCAGAAAATATCATAATGTCACTGTATAAATCCATGGTGTGCCCACACTTTATGTACTTGCGTGGAGTTCTGGTCAACTTATCTAAAAAAAAAATATTAGAATTGGAAAAAGTACAGAGAAGGGAACAAAAATGGTTAGGGGTATGGGACAGCTTTTGTATGAGGAGAGATTAAAAAAGCAGGGAATGTTCAGTTTAGAAAAGAGATGACTAAGGGGGAATATGATAAAGATCTATAAAATCATGAATGGTGTGGAGAAAGTGAGTAAGGAAGTGTTATTTACCTCTTCGCATAACACAAGAACCTGGGGTCAAGTGATGAAATGAACAGGCAGCAGGTTTAAAACAAACATAAGGAAGCATGTCTTCATAAAACACACTGTCGCCCTGTGGAACTCATTGCCAGGTGATGCTGTGAAGTCCAGAAGTATAACTTGGTTCAAAAAAGAATTAGACAAGTTCATGGTCTGTCAATGGTTATTAGCCAAGATGGTCAAGGACACAATCCAATGCTCTGGATGTCCCTAAATCTCCAAATGCCAGAAGCTGGGATTGGATGACAGGGGATGGATCACTCAATAAAGTGTCCAGTTCTGTTCATTCTCTCTGAAGCATCTGGCACTGGCCACTGTTGGAAGACAGGACACCAGGCTAGATGGACCACTTGTCTGACCTGGTATGGCCATTCTTAAGTTCTTATCTTGAGTAAGGATGTCTCCTGTTCAGACTAGGGCTGTCAAGCAATTAAAAAAATTAATTGCAATTAAAAAATTAATCACAATTAATAGTGCAATTAATTGCGCTGTTAAAAATAATAGAATACTATTTATATAAATATTTTTGGATGTTTTCCACATTTTGAAATATATTGATTTGAATTACAACACAGAATACAAAGTGTACAGTGCTCGCTTTATATTTATTTTTATTCTGAATATTTGCACTCTAAAAATAAATTAGCATTTTTCAATTCACTTAATACATGACTGTACTGCAATCTCTTTATTATGAACATTGAACTTACAAATGTAGAATTATGTACCCAAAATAACTGCATTCAAAAATAAAACAATGTAAAACTTCAGAGCCTAAAAGTCCACTTGGTCCTATTGCTTGTTCAGCCAATCGCCTAGACAAACAAGTTTGTTTACATTTGCAGGCGATAATGCTGCCTGCTTCTTGTTTACAATGTCACCTGAAAGCGAGAACAGGTGTTCATATGGCACTGTTGTAGCCAGCGTTGCAGGATATTTACGTACCAGATACACTAAAGATTCATATGTCCCTTCATGCTTCCATCAGCATTCCAGGGGACATGCGTCCATGCTGATGATATGTTCTGCTCAATAACGATCTAAAGCAGTGTTGATCAGTGCATGTTCATTTTCATCAATTGAGTGATATTCTACCAGCAGAAAGCTGGGGTTTTTTTTTTTTGTTTTTTGTTTTTTTTTGGTTCTGTACTTTCTGCATCGGACTGTTGCTCTTCTAAGACTTCTGAAAGCATGCTCCACACCCTGTCCCAATCAGATTTTGGAAGGCACTGCAGATTCTTAAATCTTGGGTCGAGTGCTGTAGCCATCTTTCGAAATTTCACATTGGTACCTTCTTTGCGTTTTGTCAGTGAAAATGTTCTTAAAACAAACAACATGTTGGGTCACCATCCGAGACTGCTATAACATGAAATATATGGCAGAATGCAAGTAAAACACAGAGCAGGAGACATACAATTCTCCTCCAAGGAGTTCAGTCACAAATTTAATTAACGCATTATTTTGTTAACATGGAAGCATGTCCTCTGGAATGGTGGCCGAAGCATGATGCGGCATATGAACGTTTAGCATATCTGACACATATATACCTTGCAATGCTGGGTACAAAAGTTCCATGCAAATGCCTGTTCTCACTTTCAGGTAACATTGTAAATAAGAAGCGGGCAGCATTATTTCCCGTAAATGTAAACAAAGTTGTTTCTCTCAGGGATTGGCTGGATAAGAAGTAGGACTGAGTGGACTTATAGGCTCTAAAGTTTTACATTGTTTCATTTTTGAGTGCAGTTATATAACAAAAAATCTACATTTGTAAATTACTCTTTCACGAGAAAGAGATTGCATTATGTTACTTGTATGAGGTGAATAGAAAAATACTCTCTTTTGTTTATCAATTTTACGGTGCAAATATTTGTAATAAAAATAATATAAACTGTGTACTCTACACTTTGTATTCTGTATTGTAATTGAAATCAATATATTTGAAAATGAAGAAAAACATCCAAGGTATTTAATAAATTTCAATTGGTATTCTATTGTTAACAGTGCAATTAAAACTGTGATTAATCGTGATTAATTTTTTGAATCTCAATTAATTTTTGAGTTAATTGTGTGTTAACTGTCATTAATTGACAGCCCTAATAGTTACATCAGGAATTTTTTTATAAGTTATAATATTTTCCATTAATGGATAAAAATGTGGATTTGGTTACAACCAAGAACTGTGTTTTTTTAAAAAAATTAATCATTCATATATTTTACTTATGTGTAATGTTAAAACAAGGACCACATTATTTTCTGCTGTATCACACTAGAATTCCACTGGCTTCAATGGAATTTCACCTGCTTACAGTAAGGATGAGTTTAGCTCTATAACACTAGTTAATACTGGGCTAAAATTTAGGACGGGATTCTGATCTTAGTTAATTGGCATAAGTCAGAGTTGCACCAGAGTAAGTTCGATCAGGCTGTGTCCCTCATCATCAAATATTGACATGAAATTCAATTATTTCTCACATATTCTTTATGGGCCAATCTTCAACCAGCCAAGCAGCTTCAGTGCCCAATCAAGACCCAGGTTTTTCCCCTTACAGAGGCTGGTAGAAAGGGACAGCTCATAGACTCATAGACTTTAAGGTCAAAAGGTGCCATCATGATCACCTAGTCTGACCTCCTGCATATTCCAGGCCATAGAACCTCACTCACCCTCTCCTGAAATAGACCCCTAAACTCTGGCTGAGTTACTGAAGTCCTCAAATCAGGATTTAAAGACTTCAACTTACAGAGAATCCACCATTTACACTAGTTTAAACCTGAAAGTGACCCAAGCCCCATACTGAAGAGAAAGGCAAAAAACCTCCTGGGTCTCTGCCAGATGGATCCAGGGGAAAATTCCTTCCTGACTCCAAATATGGCAATCAGGTAAACTCCGTGCATGCAGGCAAGACCCAACAGCCAGACACCTGGAAAAAAATTATCTGTAGTAATTCAGAGCCCTCCCCATCTAGTGTTCCATCACCGGCCATTGGAGATATTTGCTGCTAGCACTCGCAGATTGGCTATATGCCATTGTAGGCAGTCTTATCATACCATCCCCTCCATAAACTTAACGAACTCAGTCTTGAAGCCAGTTAGGATTTTTGCCCCCACTGCTCCCCCTTGGAAGGCTCTTCCAGAAATTCACTCCTGAGATGTTTAGAAACCTTCTCCTAATTTCAAGCCTAAACTAGTTCTTGTGTCTACATTGGCACTTATCTTAAATAACTCCTCTCCCTTCCTGGTATTTATCCACCTGATGTATTTATAGAGAGCAATCATAACACTAACACTTCCCTGTCTCTACTGGAAATACCTTGTCTGATGCATCCTTGGACTGCATTAGCCTTTTTCACAGCCGCATAACATTGGTGGCTCATAGTCGTCATGTGATCAACCAATACAATCTAGGTCTTTCTCCTCCTCTGTCACTTCTAACTGATACGCTCTCAGCTTATAGCAAAAATTCTTGTTGTTAGTTCCTAAATGAATGACCTTGCACTTTCCACTCTTAAATTTCATCCTGTTTCTCTTACTCCAGTTTACAAGGTCATCCAGATCATCTTGTATGATATTCAGGTCCTGTACTTTGACTTGCCTTCATTAACATATACATAAAACAGGGACAACATATTTAATAGCAAATACAAAAAAATACCCTTCCAGAACAAAACACTACATGGCACACTCAATCTTCCTCCCAGGGAGAGAATGAGAAAGAGAGAGAATGAACCACATGTCACGTTGCTTAATGCACTTCCCAAACTACAGGGAACTTATAACTAAGTTGCAACATTGGATGCAGAATGACTACGATAGCTATTTTTTACCTTACATTAGACAAAGCAAATTAAGGCCAAATCCTGCAGTGGGATCCAAGTGAGCAGTATCTTGCACCTGCACACAACTGCATTGACTTTGCTTGGTCAACAAGTGGGCACAAGACTCTGCCTTCCTGGATCCAAATGCAGTATCTGGGCCTAAAAGGTAAGCTACAAGATAAGAGAAGGCTCTCAGAGCTATATGATGTTCCCAGACAAACACGTGGAGACAGAGTAAAGATTGTGCATAAATATTCATTTATTTGAAAGCTTGTGATTATAAAAAAACATTTGAAAGTGATGAAATTCAGAACTACATGTAATAATAATATGCATACTAGGCATTAAGTCAGCATTATTATCCACATTTTCCTGATAAGGAAAGGGAGGTGCAGAGACATGCTCAAGGCTATACGGGAAGTCTGTGGCAAGTTGGGAAACCTAGAACCTAGATCTTCAAACTCTGAATATACAGGACTGGAAAAATCTGTATCACAGTGGTCTCTATCACACACAAGCAAGTGATGGATGAGCCTCAGAATGTCTGCTAGATCAGTTTGTTAATTATCCAGCAGAGTGTATTCTTATTTGAATGTCCAGAAAAGAAATAATACTTCCTTATTTATTTCTTCAGGCAAATACCACTTAAGCCATATAGATCTCCAAGTGCTTTACAGCAGAGGTCAGTATCATTATCCCCATTTTACAGATGGGGAAACTGGGACACAGAGTGGGGAGGTGATTTGTTCACGGTCACTCAGCAGGGCACTGGCAGAGTCAGGAATAGAATCCAGGTCTCCTGAGTCCAGTTATTATATAAGTGATAAGATCCCAATGATTGTCTACAACGTCAGTCTTGAAATCTAGTCACAACAGGCTTTTTGGTGAGATTTCCAGTACTCTTTGCTTCTGACTGTGCTGGAAATGCTGCATGTTCAGCCTCTTTCTTTGTATTCGTTGGACAGTGCCAGGAACTGCAGTGACAAAAACAAGACTAAGCAATTTAGCCAAACTTTCTGAGTGTCAGAAAGGGTTCAATCTGAGTTGTAGGAGCTGGTTTTGATCATTTCTTATTGTATCCCATCTAGCTGACCCATCCCTAGCAAAGACGGGATGCAAATTAGCAAATCTAATATAATAGATATTATAGGGACAAATGAATTCTCTTCTGTTTTTACCTTCGGAGAGTGTTTAAAGCCTCCCGGGGTGTTGGTCCTCTGTCTTTTCACCCCCACACAGCTGTTGACTAACTAGGCTAAGATCCTTTGGTTGACTGCCCATTTTTCAGAAAATGAAAACCATGTGCTTCAGGTTCCGATCGACTCATTGTCTACAACGTAGATTGTCCTGTTGGGTCTCAGGCTCGTTAGGGTTTGCCTGGACAAACAGTGCCTGTGGCCATCATTTCCCTGACACATGGTGTTCAGCATTCCCCTTAGTCTTCATGAACAGTTCATTTACTCTGTGCAATTCAACCCGCCTTGTTGGCAGCAAGTTGTGGTATCAGAGTTTTTCCTTGACTTTTCAAGTATTCCTTCCTTGTTTAGGCACAACAGTACCTAAAAGGCATGATCACTTGTGAGGAGGCATTTGTTTCCAAGCTCCCAATGTTCCATTGCTGGCTCAGAAGAGAAGCCAAAGACATTTTATATGCAGTGTTATGCAGACTGCCTGTCTAAACCCTCTGTTGCTCAATACCAGTGCCCAAGGAAAAGGTTTGGCCAGCTCACGCACTGGCACTATGCCATCCTGGCAGATGGATCTGAGTGTAGACAATCAAGTAAGTGTGTTTGCATCAAATAAAGGTGCTGGGGGCATTTTTCCCAGCTGAGGCTTTCAAAACAGCTGTCTTCCTTGAGCATGTGTGTCTCTGATTAAAGGGACTGTGATATTAGTAATCCATCTCTGAACTACATAAATTGTCAGTAAACAAAAAAGTAGCTTCTGCAACCAGCTAAGGTGTATTATGTTTTGGGTTGGTTTGAGTCAGAGGTAAAGTTGCGTGGCCTTGAGGAAAGCATTAAGATTCCCAATTTGATCTCTTGGAAAGAGATTACAATGGAAAGGGGCAAACTAACCATCCATGGTCCATTTGAGTTGCAAATAAATAGGGTGCACCAATGCATCCCCTGCTTTTGCACACTAAGAGTTGTAAAATGAGAAGCAATATCTAATGGGAGTTACAGTCCCTGACTTCTATGCCCAGCTGCGTCACTTTGCAATGTTATACAAGTTACTCAATCACTGTGCCTCAGTTTCTCCATATGTGAAATAAAGATAAAAAGTGTTATCCTTACTTTTTAAAGAAGAGGGGAAATGGAGATTTAATTCACAGATATTTGTAAAAATCTTTTGAGATCTTTGGATGAATTGCAGTCTTATTCTTTTCCTGTTGAAGTGAATCACACACAAAGTGTGGCATTTGGAAATCTTCACACATAGACATTTACATTCCTGGGAAAAGACTATCCAGCAGCAGGAGGGAACAAAATGTGCAGCATTGACTCAACTACCAGGACAATCAAAGTGGTTATGCTGTTTTGTGGTGCAATAGTGTGTCATAGTAAGCTTTATGTTGTAGTCTTTTACTGTGTAGAGTGCAGTGATTTATAGCAGTTATTTGCTCATGTAACCACAATCACAATGGCTTTGCATTAAATTACTTGCTTGCCATTTGCAACCTATTTAACAGCTGGCCTAATTTACTTCTGCTCTAAGTCAGTCTAACAGTACTTAAATCAAGATGATGCAGATGCTTACACCAGTGCTTAACTTGGCCCAGTCTGTCTCAGACTAATGTCATAAGAATATATGACAAGCAATGGGCACAACATGAAGTCTATGTGATTCTTAATTCCCATTTTTAAAAGAGACCAGAGGAGGACACCAGAGGTTGACGCTGATGGTTCAAATCCTCACAAGGACACTTAATTTACAAAAAGTTTGTGTCCCAAGGAAAGAAAGATGAAATATGCTGAAGACAGGGCATAAAAAACAGACATAAATCTTAGAGACTTAGGGGCATTTCAAGGTTTTCCACAACATCACCCACGAGAGAATCGGAATTACACATGAAGTTTTCAACTTGCAGAATTTGACACATCAGTCCACTAAGGGGGAGGATTTGTGGAGCCAAAGTGGAAGAGGGGGCATGGCTCTCTCAAACCACTAACATTCTGAGATCCAGTGGGAAATCCTGCAGATCTTTAGGTGCAGCATAAACCCAGATTGCTTAGATCAGTCACTGATTTACCCAGCTGATCTGGAACATCCAGGTAAGAGAGTAGAGCAAAATGGAGTTCTCACCCACTCCTCTTTCGGTCCTCTACGCGCTAATCCCCCCTCCCCTCCAAACACACCAAAGGATATAAATAAAGGAAAACTTTTGCCAGCCTGATCAAGAATCTCATTTCAGGACCACCCAGATAGCTGGATTTTCTCCCCTTTGTCCAAGCCACACAAACAAAAAACAAACAAATGAACACAAAATTTCCCTTTTGATCTCCTTTGGTCACTGAAAGTCAGGAGGGCCAGGGATCCTGCTCTTTTGCCTCCTCTGGCCAACCTTATCCCCTCAAATAGCCAATCCAGATGAAATCAAGGCCTTTAAGATCTTATGTCTTTAACAGGTTTTCCTAACTTTTCTCCATTAAGCTTCCTTATGTTGCACTCTGAATTGATTCAGGTGCCCTGTTGGCACATAAAGCAAAACATTCATACAGTGTAGGCTCTGGGCAAGAGGACAGCCCTGGGGACATGTGTACCTTGGCATCTGAACTTTCTTTCAACTACAAAGCACCGTGTGTGAGGGGGACCTATTTTTTTAGGCAAACCTGACAGGCAAACCTAACAAGTCTGAATCCTCTCAGGGACGGGTCAATTCTTCTAGCCTTAGTTAAGGATGCTGAATAACATGAGTTTATATTAATCATACTAGAACAGTCAAGTCATGATTCGTGAATAACAATTCATTTTTCAGGGCCAAATTGGGAACCTTTTATTCATGTTGGCGAGATGTTTCTCCTACAAGTAATTCTACTGAGGTCAATGGGACCAGCTGTGAGTGAAATCTGGCCTTTAATGAGGAATCTCATAAAAATTCTTTGTTAACATGGATGACAAAATGAAAGATTTTGCAAAATTATGTTTCTTTACCTGTATAATAAGAATACAAAGAACTGGAATACAAATATTAAATAACATGGTATGACTAAAAATTAAAGGAGTACTTGTGGCACCTTAGAGACTGTTCTGACAAGTCCATAAGGGTGGGTCCACCTTTTTCTTGAGGGATTCATGATTGAGTTCATAGCCATCCTTTCTGGTATGGACTTTTTCCTTTTGATGGTTGCACAGTATTCATTATAGCTCATTAAATACTGCAGAAATGTTTCACAAATGTTTATATATCTCAAATAGCTTTCCTATCTCTTTCTACTGGTTATTCTTATGGCTGTATTGTTCTCATGAATATGTTGGTATTACCTGTTATTGTTTGATTACTATTTTACTATTTCCAAAAACTGAAGCGTTCAATTGGAGAACAAACTACCGTGAGCTCTTTAGGGCAGAGCCTGTATGTAATGAGGCCTCGATCCCAGATTGCTGCATCTAGCTGTTACCACATTACATTATTGTTATTGGACAACATTTCCCAAAATGTTCAATAACTTGGGGGGGGGGGTTCATTGAAGAAAAATATTAAAAAATGACAAAAAGCTTGAAAATCGTGAAATTGTTCAGGTTTTTATAATAATGATTTAGATGACCAATCGCATACCACAAATTAACAAAAACATCAAACAAGACCTGATCTAGTGGTGTGTTACTCTCCCTGAGAGTTGAAGATACTCTGCACTTAACAGGATCGGGCTGTAATTGACAATGCACATATCAAAACTCTTTTCACCCAAGCTATTCAGTGAATATGTATGAATAGCAAATATATCAACCAAAATCAACATCCATCCGAAGAACACTGGCTCACCCGCAAATTCTTTTGATACTGCTCCTGCAATGCTAAACATGTCTGGTGAAATTCCTGTGGCTTTGCTAACTTTTTCCAGTACAAATGGTGTTTTCTCCTCCTTCTCTGATGCCCGTCTCCTTGATAAACAGCACAACTTTGCCATTCTCATTGAATCCCATATCTGAAACTGCCAGTGAGTATTTGCTATCCCCAAATCCCTCCTAAAAATACCTCACCACCCCCACCCGGTATCTGTTTTCAGTCTTCACAGTATCTTGCTCCAGTAAATGTCTTGAGATAAGAGTGAAATGTCTTCAGATGAGGGTGGAAGAGATACCTGGTTAAAATGATGAATATGAATTTCTGGCAGCAATATTTTCAGTTAACTGGAAGGCTGTGGGATTAGTGTCAAGATGAGAAATATGGCAAATTTCAGCCTTTTAAATATGTTATGGCTATTTGATCCCTTTTCAGACTCCTTAAGACCCCAGTCCTTCAAGCTGCTCCATGCTGGTAGAACTTCACATCTACACAGAGCCTCACTGAAACCAATGAGATTCTGAAAAGGTGCAGGGGTTTGCCTATGTGTTAGAGCATGCAGGATCACAGCCCAGACAACCTACTGCTAATTAGTGAAATGACCACCTGCTACACCACAGATGGAAAGCCTTCTGGAGTAGACTTTTTTTTGTGTCTGTCATCTCAGGGTTTGTCACGTCATGTGCCAGCCAGAAACAGTGCAGAATTGAAAGAAGATTTATTTAAAAAAAGAAATCAAAAGCTTCAAATAAATCTCTCAAATCTCAGCAAAAGTTTGGCTTCTGTCCAGTTTGAAGGATGGGAGATGATTCCCGTTAATTTGATTATACTTGAACATATGAGCCTCCTAAATCAAAGAGGCCACAAGCAGCTTCCAAGAAAATGTGTATTTCTGTTTATGAAGTTTTGTTGTTGTTTTCACCCTAGGCAGCCATTGAAAAACACACACTCTGTCAAGCCTCTTCTCCTCACTGCTCAAAGTTTTATTCAGTCACAAAAGTTTAAAAGAATCCAGGCTAGAGAGGAAGGATGGCTGTGTGCTAAGGCCCTAGTTCGTAGTACAGGTGATATGAGTTCACTTCCTAGCTTAACTACAGACTTCCCATGTAACCTTGAGTAAATAAATCACTTAAAGTCTGTGCTTGTGTTCCACATCACTAAAATAATGAAGTCTTGTTGGACTGACTTCTCTCCTTAGGTTTGAGGAGACAGCGACCAACTCTTCCAATGTGTATGTAAAGTGCCTAACACAATGGGGTCCTGGTGTTGAACGGAGCCTCTGGACCCTATAAATACAATAGTATTTATTATTGCAAACATCTTTCCATTCCATTGATAAAGGTGATTTGTTTCAACATTAATGTTAACATACAATTTTTCATTTCTATTACCTGCAGATTCAGAGAAAAAATCTACACAACCACTGGCAGACACAAAGAGAAAAACCTGTCACAAGCTGATTTTTCCCTAACTCGTTTGATGCACTCGTACTTGGGATGTGACAGGAGTTGCGGTCTGTTTTCCATACATATGTGACAATGAGCCTGACTTAATTATACACATATTTGAGAGAGAGTCTTCTTACATACAGATACCATAAACATCTCATTTTTTCCATTCTTTGCAATCTAAGGGCATGCATACAACTGTAAAACCCTTACTCAGACTGGTGAGCAATTTACTCATGGAAGTAGTCTTCAGTAGGACCCCTTGCAAATTGCTCAGTTAAGCCAGGACTGCACAACCAGGCTCATGGTATTTAAAAGTGTTGTGTGTTAGCATGATGCCTCTCAGCAGAGCTCAAGTAGAGAGATTCATCTGCGGTTGATGAAACTGAATGCTGTGAATTGCAGCTTGAAGAGCTATAATTGTGGATATACAGCAAATATATTTATATGAATTATACATTTAATTGAATTTCTTGTTCTTCACTGAAAAGCAATAAACACCCCAAGTGAAACCCCAAGGAAGCCATTGCAAGTTGTACAAATCTATCCAAGGGCATAATTTAGCTCAGTGTGTCTTTGTACTTTCCACCCCAGCACTCAAACCGCTTTTCATATATCAATTAAGCATCACAACACATGCTTCTCATGCTTCTGGATTTGAGCCAAACCTTAATTACTAAGGGTTAGAATGACACCTTCCTGAGGAACAGATTATCCCACATCTGCCTACTGCAGAGCCTTTGCACCTTCCACTGAAGTACCTGATGCTGGCCACTGCCAGAGGCAGGATACTGGATTAGATGGACCAGAGTAATAACCATAATACAACCTAGCTCTTATATAGCATTGTTCATCAGTAGATCTCAAAATGCTTTGAACAAGAAGGGTTAGGATCATAAGCCCAGTTTCACAGATGGTGAAACCGAAGTCCTGGGAGAGAATTGCCCAAGGTTACCCAGCATAGCCAGGAATAGACCCCCAACTCTCCTGAATCCCAGCCTGGTGTCTACACTGCCACTCTGTAATCAAAACATTGAAACTGCCAAACTCCACTGTGAGGTAGGGAAGCATACTGGTATTACCATTTTATAGATGTAGGAGCTATTCAACAAACTAGCTATTTATATACCCCTCATGATGCTACCCGAGTGCCTAGAGTTGAGGCTCAGATAAGTTAGGAGATCTGCCCATGGTTATATACCAATAGTTACTGGCAAAGCTGGAAGTAGATCCCATCTCCCACTTCTCAGCTCTAGTCCCATTTACATATGCAGTATATCTAGATATGCAATGATAAGATTCTAAGCACTACATAGGCAGCAGATCATAAACACTGCAGGTGAAAGTGAAATTAAAAACAGTCAAGAAGAATACAAGGGAAAATTGGAAAAGCAAGCATTAAAAATCCCTGGTATATAGGCACTGGATAAATTCAGTAAGATAATGTAAAATATAAGTAACTATATGGAGAAGGATAATCCACAAGCCAGTTTCTAATTTTATTTGTCCTATGTGGGCCATGAAAGGATCAAACAAATGTCATTGCAGGGAATGGAGGTAGGGAAGGGAGGGCATGTCTTGTAGAGGGAGGAGTGATTGCTTTCCAAACCAAGGGAGGAGTCGGTATGCCAACTGAACAAGAAGATTTTGGAAGCAGAGTTAAGTCTTAAAATGGGTACAGCACAGTTGAAAGCCAGAGGCTGAGAGCAAGCTGTGACAGTTTGAAGTTCAGTGCAGAAAATTTCTCATTAACCCGATGGCAAAACTGGACTCAGTTGACTAAGGGTTAAATTCATCATGAATATTATTCAGTTTAAATCATTCCAGCAGCTGTAGTGATAAACACAGGTTACCTTCACAAGGCAGGCAGGGGAGGGCTCTACCTTAATTTCTTCTTGCTGGAGGAGGGAGGGTCCAGACTTTCAGTTGCTTTCACTGTCCAGGTACTCTTTTCTATTTAATGAGTTTTACCAGGAAGAGAGGTTTCCTCTTTTGGAAACTTTCCTGCCAGTACAACAGGCAGACTCAGCAGAGAGGGTGAAGTCTGATTGGGTCCACGGGCACTAAACAATTTTCTGCCCTCTACAGGCTGGCGAAGCTTGCATTTCATTGCTGCTGCCAGTGCTGCCCATCTAGGTACTTCTGAGTCCCCCATAGGGTTGCCAGCCATCCAGGATTGTCCTAGAGTCTCCGGGAATTAAAGATTAGTCTTTCATTAAAGTTTATGTCATGTGATGAAACCTCCAGGAATACATCCCACCTAAACTGGCAACCCTAGTCCCCCATGACTGCGCTATCTGAGCACTTCACGGTCTTTTATCATGTTATCCCCACAACACCCCAGGGAGGTTGAGAAATATCATTGTCCCCTTTTTATAAGTGGTAAACTGAGGCATAAAGCAATTTTCTTGCCCGGGGTCATACAGGAAGTTTGGAGAGGAGTTGAATCTGGGTCTCTTTGAGCCTAGGGCAGGGCCTCAGAAAGGAGGACCACTCTTGCTTTTCTTTAGACAAAGCCAGCACACTGTTTCTTTCAGGCTGTCACGCTGCTATTGTACAGAAGAGCTAATTCTAAACACAAAATTATAGAGAAGAAGAAAGGGGTGAGTGTGTGTGAACCCTTTGAAAATAACCCTGAGTAATATGCCCCCCCACCCACTACCCCAGCCCCTCAGGCATACTTTAATCAGGGGTATTGTATCAAAAATACTCACTGATCTGTAAATAACTCCATGCCTGATTTACACTACAGTGTGAATTCTCCTTATCTTTGACCTTCCTTTTAATGCTTTCTTCATTCATGGTGGGGGAGTATCCTCCCTTATAACTGTTCTCATCACAGAGGGATCCCCCACCATGAAGAAAGCATTAAAAGGAAGGTCAAAGATAAGGAGAATTCACAAGGTTTTCTGCCTCTTTTCTCTGAAATTCTTCCTCTCTGGATATCACTGAAGGGACATTCAAGGGTGGAGGAGGGGAGTGCTGTCCAGTTCCACCCACTTCCAGAGGAAATGTCATGAGAAAATGCTTTCTTGAGGTCTGTCCCCTTAACATGCTATGCGAATGCTTGCTATCAATTGTGCATTTTTATGGCATTTTGACTTGAAGTAACGTGAGAATGTTCTTTCACACATTATTTCCAGTAGAAATACCATGAGAATCTTGTTTCTTGTGATACTGCTGCAGTGGGAGTACTCCAGACTGAGCATAACCACAGAATACTAAAATTATTTTATGGATTTTTTTTCCCCTCCATCTGAAATTTGGGAGACGCTTAATGTGTCTCTGTTTAACTCTTACCATAAAGTCTTGTCCACATTTGAGCTAAATGACACCTTGAGTGAAATAGCCAACTCATTTATGTGGTGCCCTGAGACCTGTCCAAACTGAATCGAAGGCTAAGAAACCAGATTAAACTCCACTATATTTGTAACACTTAGGTAATTTCATTCTGAGCCCAAGTTGCTTCAGACGCCCTTTTTGTGGTTGAATAAAACTGTGGAGGAGTAGAGACTTGAAAGAACAAAGACCACATACTGTAAAAAGCAATTCTAATTAAATCAGGGTGAAAAACACAAGAATGTTCTTTCTTTCAACGCAAACAAAACAGAAAACCTACAGCACCATATTACTTGCCAGTCTACAGATGTACAACAACAAAAAATGCTCACACATACAGCAGTAGTTTAAAAGGAAATAACGCTTGGAAAAAATTATAAAATGTGTCAAGTAGATCATCTATTTATGCTATTTTCCCCGATGTTGATGTTTCCCTTATGAATTATGCACTTTCAGCTGCCACTACTTACATATGTGGGCCCTCATGGCATGGTTCCCAGGACCAGCATGTGATTATGGATCATAAAAAATGAGCATACACATTGTGTCTTAAAAAGGCAAAAAGATGTACAACCCAACTGTGTGAGAATGTCTCCATTGTATTACAAAAATAACCAGCTGTTCTTAAAAACATTGAAAGTTATAATAGCAGCAGCCATAAAAAATCACCGTATTTTCATTTTAAATTTCCCAAAACCAGAAGAATTAGGAAGCAGATTGCTATTCAAATATTAAAATAACCACTAAGACTTTCCCAACAGCCAGAAGGTGGTGCTGCACAGTAATATAGGTTCAGCCAATGTCAGAAGGTTTATTTTTGATCAATTACGCTGTTTTATTTCTTTTTTTAAAGAAACAGAAGGAGAGATTGAACCATCAGGGTTGCATTGCCTGGATGTGCACAACAGAGATCAAAAGATGTCTAGAATTCAGTTTCTGATGAGTAGAAATGCACAGTACATGTGACATAAACTAGTGTCTTTGAGTGGAAAGTTTAGTTACCCCTCTTCATGATTCTTAATTGGTTGGTTGCATTGAACTGTCCTGGTTTCTTAAATCTTCTTGATTTCAAAGGTCTCCTAACAGATCTTCCATGTGTTTCCTCTAAGAGCTGTTTCCTCTTAGTATTTTTCACAGCTATTGTCA
The DNA here is from genome assembly GCF_965152235.1 of Eretmochelys imbricata. NCBI lineage: Eukaryota > Metazoa > Chordata > Testudines > Cheloniidae > Eretmochelys > Eretmochelys imbricata. The sequence continues at coordinate 25,712,593 of NC_135574.1, forward strand.
GTTGTGCAACAGAAGATTAATGTGCCAGATCCTCAGCTGGTGCAAATCAGCATTGACTTTGATGGTGTTACAGCAGTTTACACCAATGGAGAAGCTGGCCTGTATCTTTACAGGCCAGACTAGGTGGAGAGTAGAGAGTTGTCGGCACATTGTGTGCTGTGAGGAGAAAGATGCTGATTTGGCTCCTTTTGTCATGCTACAAATCAGGGCAGGAAGAATCCTAAACGTACCTGGCATGGGGACACGCATTGGCAATGTTCTGAATGAGGCGGAAGTGGTCTGAGCAACTAATATGAATCCACCTCAGGTTGGTAACGCTGGAATGTTGTTACCAAAGGAAGGTATTAATTATTATTAAACATTTGTATTGTGGCAGCACCTAGAAGCCCCATTCATGGACCAGGACCCCATTGTGCTAGGTGCTGTACAAACACAGAACAAAAAGACGGTCCCTACCCCAAAGAGCTTACAGTGTAAGTATAAGACAAGAAACAACAGGTGAATAGAGACAGCTGGGGAAGCACAAGGCAACAATGAACCAATGCTAGTATACATAATATTAGTTATTGTGACATATGTGAAATAAGTTGTTGGTTGCAGTCCTGGTCCTAAGTCTGATGAAACCTATCAGTGCCAAGAGCTGTCTCAGCAGAACACCTACAAATTAAATAGGTTTGGGGCTAGGCAGCTCACTCAGCTACACAGGCCAAATTCTTCCCTGCGCAACTCCGCTGTTGTGAGGAACTCTGCACGGCTGCTACTCATGCTGTGCCCTGCTGTAGATAAAGAGAAGACTTCAATCCCCAAGGCTGTCAGGCCAAAACCTTCCACAAGCTCATATTGTTACCCATATTGATCCCTGAGGTAACTCTGTTGAATGATGGCTATTGTCACACCAGGGTTGAACCAGTATCTACATGTACAACATGAAATGCAACCCCAGAACCTAGCCCAAGTATAAATGCGGAGACACTTAGAAAGGGAAAGGGAAGAAATCCTCCCCCAAGATTGCAGAGTGCCATTCCCAGATGTGGTCCCACCTTCTCTCTACACCAGTGGTTCTCAAAGCCGGTCCGCCGCTTGTTCAGGGAAAGCCCCTGGCGGGCTGGGCCGGTTTGTTTACCTGCTGTGTCCACAGGTTCAGCCGATTGCGGCTCCCAGTGGCCACAGTTCACCACTGCAGGCCAATGGGGGCTGCAGGAAGGGCGGCCAGCATGTCCCTTGTCCCGTGCCGCTTCCCACAGCCCCCATTGGCCTGGAGCGGCGAACTGCAGGCAGTGGGAGCTGCGATCAGCTGAACCTGCGGATGCAGCAGGTAAACAAACTGGTCCGGCGCGCCAGGGGCTTTCCCTGAACAAACGGCGGACCAGCTTTGAGAACCACTGCTCTCCACACTGGCTTGCAAGAAGTACTTGCTCTATGCAGTGGACAGGTACAACCCTTGTGCAGCTGCAACAGATCTTGCTCATAGTACAGTGGAAACACGGGGATTCCACCGTCAGGGGCCCTCTGCAGCCCCAAACACAGAATTTTATCTCATTGGAAAATATATTGTGCTTTGTTTTAAATGATAGAGCCATACATTTTAAGACCAGAAGGGAGCATTATGATCATCTAGTATGAGCTGCATTACATGCAAACTCACCCAGTAATTCCTGGGAATTTATGAGTTCCTGCACAACAGAAATAGTATGAGTTTCAGACAAACTCTTGGGCATACAATGTAAAAGAGACATTTTTCAAAGTTTAAAATAAATGAAATGGCCAATAGTCTAGAGGGCAAGATTCACCCATGCATAATGGGTGCTTTGCCTCATCATGGTGGCACAAATGGGAAATATCAGTGAATCTCCAAAACATGGAGTTTTATTCCATTAAGTAAAATATGTTTTTGAGAACTAAGAGGAAAAGAAAAAAAACTTTTTTAAAAAAAGTACGTAATGAAAAAGTAGCCAAGCTATGTAATTTTTTTAAATGGTTAAAACATTCCATGGGCAGAATTCATATACTGAAGTTGAAGTATTAGCTTGGGATAAATGCTTATGAGTTATGTACAGCAGAAAAACACAGTACTTAATTTAAGTGGGACGGACTTTGAATTAATGCAGTGATGCTGCCCTCAGAACCATTTGGTTATGATATGCAGCAGTTCTCCTATACCAATCATTAATTTGGACTGTGACAGAAGTTAGACCTTGTTGGTCATATAATCCATCCAGATGGGGCTAGTACAGAATCAAACAGTTTACATTTCTATGCTGTAATTATTTGTATTGTGTATAGCACCCAACGATCCCAATCAGAAGCTGCCCCTGTTGTGCTGTATGAACACAAAGGAAGACGTGGTCCCTGACTCAAAGAGCATATAAACTAATTTGAAATTAGACAACACATGAGTGAAACAAATAAGAGGAAAATGGAGACTGAGGAGAAGGGCAGTAAGGAGATCAGACAATAATACTGTACACCTATTGCAGGGGTGGCCAAACTGTGGCTCGTGAGCCACATGCGGCTCTTTTACCATTAAAGTGTGGCTCACAGAGTCCCCCTCACTCCCTCATTCTCCACCTACCAGACTGGGGATGGGGTGGGGGGGAAGCTCGGGACCTCTGCCTTGCAGTGGGGTGGTGGGGTAGGGATCTCTGCCCAGCAGGAAGTGGCGGGGAGGCGGGTCTCAGGATTTCAATCCCATGGGGCACACCTGCCAGGGCTCGGGGCTTCAGCAGAAGGCACCTCACTCGGGGCTGAAGCCCTGAGTCCTGCAGGTGCGCCCCGGCTCTCGAACGTCTGAAGATTCGTCATATGCAGCTTGGAGGGTCAATAAGTTTGGCCACCCCTGACCTATTGCATAACTTGATTGGTACAAATCAAGGTTTTTTTACAGTTTAATAGTTTTAATGTAAATAAAGAATATATATCTCTGATTGCTGGTGAACTGGGCTACGATTAGTTGGTTGAATTCTTTTGGGCATCACCACAGAAGTGGGACTTGGTGTGAGATCTGAAGGAGAAGACTCTTATGGATAAGTTCAGAGAGGGTGCTCCAATAAGAAAGGGCATCACAGAAGAAAGTGCATAAACCATTTTTGGGGAAGTGGGCAAATGGCAATTCAAGGTTGGCATCATTGACAGAAACGTGGGGCAATATGATAGGAGACAAGACTATATTTGAGGAGGAACAAAACTGAGATGGGCCTTGAGGGCAAGGACTAGCTGTAAGTCTAGTTTTGAAAGTCCAGCTAATGAGACCTCTATCACTTCCCTTGCGAGACTATTTCTCAGTTTAATGGTGCTCAATATCTGGACATTTTCTGCTCATCAGACTACATTCTTCTTTCCGGCAAGCTAATTAGTTTACAAAAATAGAGCAGATTTCTTCAAAAAGGAGCTATGCTGGCAGGCCCAGTGACTAAATGTGCTCTGTATTGTAGTGTGGGGAACTTGTGTTGAGATACGAGTCTCTGTTAATTTTTCTCCCGATGGGGAGGAAGTACCATCAGGAACCAGCAACCTCTTTGGGCAATAGCATTTTGAGAGGTACACTGATGGGTTCAGTATTCCTTAAATGGCAGCCCGACATCATTCATGTGGTCAGCAAAACCATGAATTTGCTTTTGATAATATTTGTGTCCATTGTATTCATTTTTCATGAACATTCAGACAAGTGATTCATTTGCTTGAAACAATATGCTTGGAAAAGCCTGCCACCACTAAAGAATTGTCTGCACGCTGAGGGAGACTGGACCATTGTACATGCTCCCAGAAGTAACACCACAAGTAGTGCCAGAGCCTGAGTGCAAGAGGTGTTGATGTCAAGGCCAGAGCTTAATGAATCAGATGCACGGACCCTCTGGTCACAAGTGTCAGCCTAAGTGTAAAAGAGTTCTCCAGCTGTGCTGAGAGATCCTAGCCCTGCCAGGGCAGGGTGAGAGGAATGCCCCAACCAATATTGCGGGCTTTGAAGCAGCCCCACAGATGACCAGGTGTAAGTGGGCCAGTTCCCTGAGCATATATTGGTAATTCATAAGGCCAGAAAGCCCATAACCCCTCCCAGAACATGAATGCAGGAAAGGAAAATCTAGAGCAGAGGTGGCCAGATGCACTGACCCTCTGAGCTACTTAGAACAATCTTCAGAGTTCAAGAGCTGGGGTATGCCCATGGGCAGCAGGTGGGGCCAGCCGGCCCCGCCCGTCCCGGCCGCGTTCTTCCCCCACTGGAGCCCATAGTCCCCCCCACACACACACTCCCCCCTGCGACTGCCAGCCTCCCCCACAGCACAGGGCGGACAGCCCCAGCAGCCCTCCCCAACCTCCACCAAGCACCGGACAGTGCATCCTCAGTGCCCCAAGGCCCCCCCCCAGCTGTGGGTTGCCCCAGACACCCTGACTCCTGGCTGCAGACTGGCTGTGGCAACCCGAGCCCCAGCCCCAGCCCCAGCCCGTTTCCCTGAAGAGGAGCAGCCAGGCTGCCTGGACTGGGGTCAAGGGTGAAAGGCAAGCAAGAGCGGCCCTTGCAGGCACAGCGTGGGTGGGGCCACGCTGGGCTGCTTGGGGAGGCACAGTCTTCCCCAGACTATGCGATGCGCCACCCATGGACATGCCTGCCAGGACATGCCCTGCTCTTGCTGAAGCCCCGAGTCCCAGCAGGTGCGCCCTGAGGGGCTGAAGACCCCAGACCCCTCTCCCTGCTGGGTAGAAGCCCCATCCCACCACCCTGGTGCAAGGCTGAGGTCCTGAGCTCCCCTGAAGTGTGGTAGGTGGAGAATGGGAGAGGGCTGTGGGGGGCTCCGCAAGCTGCATTTTAATGGTAAAAGAGCCGCATGTGAGGGAAACAATAGATGATCCAGATAAATTTTCTTCTATCTAAAGGGGCAACATTTATACTGTTTTAAATTCCCTATTGATTAGATCTAATAAATTCATCTATTTCTTCACCTACACAAGAATACCTCTTTATTTTTTGACTCTCACAAACCATACCCACACTGGCTTTTAAAATTGTTGTATACTTTGCATTTCAGTCTATACCATTTACCTCAGTTTTAAAATCTTCCCTTTTAAAGTTCAGCATCACTATTATCCCCGAGGATTCTTGAACTCAAGGCCATTTACAATAGTCTGAACTGATATTTTATGCTGCACCAAAAGCATAATACCATTTATACTCAAAGAGGAAGGATTTCCTGGTCTGATGCACAGATGTTTTTTTCTGGGAGCTCTGATGCATAGAATGGAGTTGCAAAGGTATTTTTAAAACCATGATGACATGTAAAAAAAAAATAAATAGAGTGTCAATCATCACTAAATACAGGCAGTGACATAGAACATAGGAACTGCCACACTGGATCCGACCTGTGGTACATCTAATCCATCATTCTGTCTCTGACAGTGGCAACACCAGTTGCTTCAGCAGATGAGCAAGAAATCCACATCTGCATCCCACAGGGATAATGTGCGCCAGCCATGAAGGTCTCATTTTAACCCATGATAATTAAAGGTTGTCTTAAGCCCTGCAACATGATGTTTTATCTCTTTTCCAAAAATTGTTAGTATTAATTATTATAACTAGTTATTCTTATTATCCAGTGTCCAGTCCTGCTTATAATCCTGCTGAGTTCTTCACCTCAATTATATCCTGTGGCAATGAGTTCCACGGTCTAAGTGTGTGTTGTGTGGAAAACAAAGTATTTCCATTAATTAGTTTTGAATTTTCAAGGAAAGAGATTTAGCATGATGTCTGCACTCTGTTTTGCTTATCTGCAGAACTGATATAAATCAGTTTTCTCAGACTGGCTTAGTTCCTGATGGAACAGTGATCAGGTGTTTAGGCCTAATGTAGGATCTTCTCTGATTGTTGGCAGCATGAAAGACAAACCATTTTTTGTGAGTAACAGAGTCCTTAGGTAGCAAGTATTTAAAATAACTGATTGGTTTCAGAGATTTACAGCCCAGAATCTACAGACTCTGCCACAGGCACATTGAGAGGGCTCTGCATCAGAAAAATTACCATAGGAAGCCATCAACAGTTACAACATATTTCCAGTTTACAAAAGCATCTTGACAGGTTTCAGAGTAGCAGCCATGTTAGTCTGTATCCGCAAAAAGAAAAGGAGTACTTGTGGCACCTTAGAGACTAACAAATGTATTTGAGCATAAGCTTTCGTGAGCTACAGCTCACTTCACTTCATCACTGAATGCATCCAATGAAGTGAGCTGTAGCTCACGAAAGCTTATGCTCAAATAAATTTGTTAGTCCCTAAGGTGCCACAAGTACTCCTTTTCTAGAAGAATCTTGGAGATGGTTTGTTGTTGTTTTGCTGTGAAAACTGTTCCTTAATTCTCTGCCCATTTAGCTCATATTCAATTCAGTGTCAGCATTTGCCATTCTGCTTTTTCTATTATCATTTTTAAACTGAGAATTAGAAAGTATGCTGGCAGGAAATTGAAGTATATGGTGAGTTTTCATGATCTGAACACACCATTAATAATTTGCAAAGAAGGTAAAAAAGCACTTTGAGCACTGTAACATGTAACTGTATGGTTTTCCTCCTCAAATGAAAGAGGAATTAATGAGAGCTGATCAGAAAAAGGGAATTTCCATTCTGTGGGAAATCCCAACATTTCAAAATTTGTTTTCATTCCAAATTGTAACAGTCAAAATTTCTCATGAAACAGAAATTCAAAAAAATAAAATAAAATAAAAAAATCTATTCAGAAACAGCAAAAAATTTCTTTTTGATAAGGTAAATTTTTTTCATTTTGATAATGATGAAACATTATAATAAAATATTAACTATAATATAGGCAATAAATTCCATATAGATACATAATATACTAGTACGATTAATATAATAATATAAATATCAAAACCAAAATGTAACAAGAGTTGAAACAAGATGTTGTTAGCTAATCAAAAGGATTTTGCTTTATCAAAATGAAATGAGAAAGTTGAAATGATTCATACTGATATTTTTCTTTCAAAGTATTTTTAAAAATTGACACATTCTTGTGAGATGTTTTGATTTCAATGAAACTTCATTTTTCCATGGAAAATTGCTTCATTTAAATTTCTGACCTCCTCTAGAGTTAACCATGAAGGAAGAACCCACTGTGAATGCGATTTTCCTAAGAGCCAAAAGGGAGTTAAGCACCCAAATCCCACTGAAATTCAGTGAGATTTGAGTACCTACCTCCCTTAGGCCCTTTTGAAAACTCCAGCCTAGGAGCCTTGTTTGGAATCAGAATAGTTCAGTATGCACTTGCTGAATCTTACTTCGTAAAAATAAACATGTTTGCTGTGTGTGTTTTGCAAGGTTTAAGACACAGCATAATGCCACAGGTACTCCTTTTCTAACTTTTCTAGGTCTCTGTAGGGCAAAAACACATAATAGGGCAAAAATACTGTAATTTCCATTCTGCCTAGAAAGACATTTAAAACTGATATATACTGATTCAGTGGCTTTTTGAATGTCATTAGTTACTCATATCAAGAAATAGTCTGTAGTGCCCAATATTAAAATAAAGAGAAACCAACATTTAAGGCAGAAATACATAGGATTTCACTTGAAATCATGATCTGTTGTCCAGAAATTGATGTTAACTCATCTAATGAGATTTCCTGCATTAATATAATTAATTATAATTCGTTTTAAACTTAGATTGTATCTCTGTGAATACTAACTTCACAAACATAGAACTTCCCACTGGACTTTTATTCACAGACTTGTCAATCAGGTGCTCACCGTTCCTTTAAAGTTTAAGCCTTATTAACCTACACACTGGATTTGACTGATGATAGGCCACAACAAACAAAGACAACCCACTCTCAGGTTCCAAATCCTGTCATCCCAGTTCAGAGGGTCCCCTGGAAGAGATGAAAGGATCACTCAAATGTCTGATTATTCAAACATACAAGCAATGGGAGCATATTGTAAAAAAGAAAAAAAAAAGTTAGCAGAGTCCCCTGCTGATTGAGTTATCTTTTTAAAAAATAACTTTGTACAAAGCTAACTTCAGTTTCCAGCCCAGGTCTTCATGGGCTGTGTCAAATGCATGCTGGGAACACCATATGCAAGATCTGGATTTAACATATATTTGGCAAATGCAGTAGAATTGAAAACACACCATGCCACGGTTGCCCAGATACAGTGGAAAGCCAGCAAGCTTTTAAGCAAGATATCAGCTATGTCTGAGCATCTCAAAAATCAGCAATATTTTACCAATGGGAATTTTTATTTCAATGGTTTTCATATGGGATTTCCAAGGTTTAGGGCTGGAAGGCTTATGTATGTACCACTAAGGTTTGTAACAGTAATTATGTTATATGCGAGCTCATTCTGGGCCTGACAGAGGTGCTGAGCAACTGCAGCTCCTATGCAGTTGACTGGGAGAAGTGGGTGCTCAGTACCTGCTAGGATTGACATTATCATGGCCGGCAGGTATACTAGGCCAGGGGAGGCTAAGCCTCCCCAAACAGGATGTGGTGCACCTCCCTTTGGAGGCACGCTGCCGGCCTGCTGCCTTCGGAGTGGTACCACCAAAAGGGTGCCCATGGCCCTGCCCACGCACGGCTCCAAGGCCGCGCTCCCACAGCCTGCTCTTTCCCCATGGCCCCACTCTCATTCCACCTCTTCCAGTCCCCGCTCTGCCTCTTCCTCCACAGCCTCCTTGCCCCTCGTGCTTCTCTGCCAATTCCCCCATGCCCTTCTCCCCCGCCTGCCGCTCGCACCTCTTTGCCCCCTGAGAGGGAGAGAGGCGCAGGTGACAGAGCCCCTCGGGGGAGATGGCAGAGAGGGAGACGCGAGCAGTGGGTGGTTGGGTCCCTTGGGGGAGGGGGTGAAGAGAGTGGGGCCTGAGGCGGAGTCAGGGTGGAGCATTGGTGGGGCCTTGGGGCAGAGTCATTCAACATTTTCTGCAAAGAATCTATGCACAATGAGATTTGAAGGAACAAAAGTAATGAAGAAAATAGAAAACTCTGACTTAAAATATACTGTTTGCCTATTTTATTCTTGTGTTTTCCTCCTAAATACTATTATCAAGCTACTTTACTGTGTGGCCTACCAAAAATCACAAACATGACTAAAGAATCTGAGTCGAGACAACATTCAACTCAGCACAGTGATGAGTCGAGAGCTGACCTTCAGTAAAAATGTAAATATACTGATTTTCAAGGGTGCTCAGAAAAATCAGGCCATTATTTCTACAACTTTCATCAATTAAATTTGGAATAAGAAAAAAAAAAAGCAGGGGGGGAACCACAGTACAAGTAATGGTAAATAACTGTGAATATAGAAGAAGTCATCAACAACTCACCTACTCTTGCTACAATTCAAATTGTCCTTGAAAGCAGGGATTCGATGGGGAAACTGAGTAATCACCAGTAGGTTATTAGAAGCAGTAACAAAATGAGTCAGTGTTTTTTTAATAATTATAAATTTCTTTGTGTTTCACACAAAACGCTAACAGAATTTGTAAGCTAAATGTTGGAGCGAGTATTTTCCTAAGAATTTATTCTTCCTGCCGCCTTCAAGGAATATCTTGTAAAATTTTCCTCAACTTCATAGCAACTTTTCATTCTGTTTAAACTTAGGCTCAAAGCTAATAGAAGTACATTCACATAATAAAAGAGTAGTTTCTGCCACATAGAGCTCACAGTGAGAGCTGGTTGGAGATTTATTTTTCCACAGAAATTTTCAATAAAAACCTATTTTGCAGATGTTTTGCATGAAAATTTTTGTTCAGCCAAAAACCCGAGTTTCCACCAAAGAAGTTTCAATGGAAGAAGTTCAACTAGACCTACTTACAATCTTTGATCGTGACAAGGCAAAAAAAAAAAAAATGTACATGAAACAAACAAATTGGTGGGACTGAGGTAAAGCAAGGACAGGCTAACAATAAGAAGAACATGTTTTTATTCATAGGCAAGCTGTGCGCACCATTCAGTCTGCTACCTCTGTTACAAGTGAAAGATTTATACAAACTTTTTCAGACAATAATGTTTTAAAACATAAATTGCCAAACCTAAAGATCTTAAAGTTAAATAAGTCCTTAATGCTGTAACAATGTGCAGAGCTACAAAATGCTATATACACTGTGCTCTTGTTCTATAATGATATTCCATACGTTTATCCATTTCTTCATAGCTTAAGTGGGAATGAAAAACTGAGAATTTAATCTTTCTCTGTAGAATAAATTTTAAATACTTCTATACTATAAGCAGATTTGAGCCCATTTAATAAGTATGTTAAAGAACTGTTAAATATATGGGAAGACCTGCTCTTATATCATTTGGAAGTTCACGAAAAAAACCCAGCCAAGTATGCACAAACAATGTCCATACTTCACTGGGGATACAATACTTGCATCATAGTCCTGGCTTTATGTTACAATGCTGGACCCAGCCTGGGAGATGCATGTAAGAGATAAAAGAGCATTGTAAGGTCAGTGACTGAGCTCTTCTTTTCGCTAATCGGCTTCCCTGGTTATCAATCTAATTTACCATAAGGTTAACCCTTTTGCTACTGCCAGAAACCAGCTGCAATCTCCTAAGAAATTCCCTTGCCAAATAAATTGAGCTTACTATTTACATAGCTCTGCAAGTGTATGTGGTGCTATAAAATAGAATCTGTGCTCAAAAAAGCTTACACCCCAAAGATACACGCATGTATAATAAAGAACTATAAGGTATGCAATGTCTTTTCAATTAGAACCTTCAGTTCATGGGGAAGGTAGGTTTTCCAAAAAAAAGCCAGTTCATGAAAACTGAAACCTTTTGCAGAAAAGGGTCGGTTTCAATACATTTCCGATTTTGAAAAAAGTTTGGAGAAAGTTTGCAAGTTGTCAAAACACCCCATTGTGAGTCCAAGTCTTATAAATGAAAAACTCATCCTGAGAGGTATTGGACTGTGGAGTAGTCTCCTGGGGGAAGTAATAGAAACCACATCACTTGGGTCATTCAAAAGTGGACCAGACTGAACGCAAAAAAGTATATCAGAGGGGACATCCTTTCATTGGCAGGTGGAAAAAAAATAGATCTCCGCTGTTGCTCCCAGGGGCATGAATAAAAGCCATGACTTCAAAGGCAGTCACCTCACACCTACATGATTTAACAGGTCTTTTTCCATCTCTGAATTCTCTGAATCTTTTGTTTTGCTTTATACCAGTGCCAACCAATATCTGCCATAGGCATACACTTTTGTTCTTGTGACCAGACTAAATTTCGATCATTCTTTCAGGGCTGTATTTAAATTAGATGGTAAATACGAACTGATGGTGGCCAAAAAATGAATCCTCATGTACATGTAGCCTCCTATACTCGTAAGAACATAAGAACAGCCACACTGGGTCAGACCAAAGGTCCATCTAGCCTAGTATCCTGACAGTGGCCAATGCCAGGTACCCCAGAGGGAATGAACAGGTAATCATCAAGTGATCCATCCCCTGTCACCCATTCCCAGCTTCTGGCAAGCAAAGGCTAGGGCAGAGGTGAGCAAACTATGGCCCGTGGGCCACATCTGGCCCGTGGGACCCTCCTGTCCGGCCCCTGAGCTCCTGGCCTGGGACGCTAGCCCCTGGCCCCTCCCCTGATGTTCCTCCTCCTCCGCAGTCTCAGCTCCCTGCGCCACTGATGCAATGCTCTGGGCAGCGGGGCTGAGAGCTCCTGCTGGACAGCGCAGCTGCAGAGCCATGGCCTGACCCAGAGCTCTGTGCTGCGCGATGGCGTGGCTGGCTCCAGCCATGTGGCACAGCTGCCTGTCCTGGTGCTCCAGGCAGCACATTAAGGGGGCAGGGAGCGGGGGGGTTGGATAGAGGGCAGGAGAGTTCAGGGTGGTGGTCAGAGTGTGGGGGTGCGGATAGGAGTTGGGGCAGTCAGAGGGCGGGGAATAGGGGGGTTGAATGGGGGCAGGAGTTCCAGCGGGGCAGTCAGGAAGGAGGGGGGGGTTGGATGGGGTAGCAGCGGGCAGTCAGGGGTGGGGGATCTGGGGATGGTCAGGGGACAGGGAACTGGGGGTGTGAATGGGGCAGAGGTCCCAGGGGGAACAGGGTGGTTGGATGGGCCATGAGTCCCGGGGGGGCCATCAGGGGGCGAGAAGCAGGGAGGTCGGATAAGGGGTGGGGGCTGGGCCATGCCTGGCTGTTTTGGGGAGGCACAGCCTTCCCTAACTGGTCCACCATACATTTTGGAAACCCGATGTGGCCCTCAGGCCAAAAAGTTTTCCTGTCCCTGGGCTAGGGACACCATCCCTGACCATCCTGGCTAATAGCCATTGTTGGACCTATCCTCCATGAATTTATCTAGTTCTTTTTTGAACCCTGTTATAGTCATGGCTTTCACAATATCCTCTGGCAAGGAATTCCACAGGTTGACTGTGAATTGTGTGAAAAAATACTTCCTTTTGTTTGTTTTAAACCTGCTGCCAATTAATTTCATTTGGTGGCCCCTAGTTCTTGTGTTATGAGAAGGAGTAAATAACACTTCCTTATTTACTTTCTCCATACCAGTCATAATTTTATAGACCTCAATCATATCCCCCCTTATTTGTCTCTTTTCCAAGCTGAAAAGTCCCAGTCTTATTAATCTCTCCTCATATGGCAGCTGTTCCATACCCCTAATCATTTTTGTTGCCCTTTTCTGAACTTTTTCCAAGTCCAATATATCTTTTTTGAGATAGGGTGACCACATCTGCACGCAGTATTCAAGATGTGGGCATACCATGGATTTATATAGAGGCAATATGATATTTTCAGTCTTATTATATTTCCCTTTCTTAATGATTCCCAACATTCTGTTCGCTTTTTTGACACCGCTGCACATTGAGTGGATGTTTCCAGAGAACTATCCACAATGACTCCAAGATCTCTTACTTGAGTTGTAACAGCTAATTTAGACCCCATCATTTTGTATGTATAGTTAGGATTATGTTTTCTAATATGCATCAACATTGAATTTCATCTGCCGTTTTGTTGCCCTGTCACCCAGTTTTGAGAGATCCTTTTGTAGCTCTTCACAGTCTGCCTGGGACTTAACTATCTTGAGTAGTTTTGTATCATCTGCAAATTTTGCTATCTCACTGTTTACCCCCTTTTCCAGATCATTTATGAATATGTTGAATAGGACCAATACAGACCCCAGCAGGACACCATTATTTACCTTTCTCCATTCAGAAAACTGACCATTTAACCATGTATTCCTAACCTTTGTTTCCTAACTTTTAACAGTTGCCAGTCCATGAGAGAACCTTCCCTCTTATCCCATGACTGCTTACTTTGCTTAAGATCCTTTGTTGAGGAACCTTGTCAAAATTTTTCTGAAAATCCAAATACACTATATTCACTGGATCTGCCTTGTCCACATGCTTGTTGACCCCCTCAAAGAATTCTAGTAGATTGGTGAGGGATGACTTCCCTTTACAAAAACCATGTTGCCTATCCCCAATAAATTATGTTCATCTATATGTCTGACAATTTTGTTCTTTACTATAGTTTCAACCAGTTTGACCAGTACTGAAGTCAGCCTGTAATTGCCTGTAATTGCCGGGGTCACCTCTGGAGCCCTTTTGAAAAATTGGCATCACATTAGTTATCCTCCTGTCCTCACAAACTCTTATTTGGATGAATGGTGTTTACTCATGGAAATAGCCTATCACTTTCAACAAAGAGTGAATTTGTCAGCGAGGGGAAAAGAAAATTGCTTGACTTCACACAGACCTTCAGAAGCACAGAGTGTATGGAGAGAGATAGGTATCAGAGAAACATAGTTATGAGCTTTATGAAGGCAGGAGGACTGCCTTAGGAAGAAGGACAGTATGTTTAAATGTGAAAAAAGAAGGAAACAGGAGGATTCAAAAGGTTCATATCAGTATCTGATCATAGAATCATAGAATATCAGGGTTGGAAGGGACCTCAGGAGGTCATCTAGTCCAACCCCTTGCTCAAAGCAGGACCAATCCCCAATTAAATCATCCCAGCCAGGGCTTTGTCAAGCCTGACCTTAAAAACCTCTAAGGAAGGAGATTCTACCACCTCCCTAGGTAACGCATTCCAGTGTTTCACCACCCTCCTAGTGAAAAAGTTTTTCCTAATATCCAACCTAAACCTCCCCCACTGCAACTTGAGACCATTACTCCTTGTCCTGTCCTCTTCTACCACTGAGAATAGTCTAGAACCATCCTCTCTGGAACCACCTCTCAGGTAGTTCAAAGCAGCTATCAAATCCCCCCTCATTCTTCTCTTCCGCAGACTAAACAATCCCAGTTCTCTCAGCCTCTCCTCATAAGTCATGTGTTCCAGACCCCTAATCATTTTTGTTGCCCTTCGCTGGACTCTCTCCAATTTATCCACATCCTTCTTGTAGTGTGGGGCCCAAAACTGGACACAGTACTCCAGATGAGGCCTCACCAATGTCGAATAGAGGGGGACGATCACGTCCCTTGATCTGCTCGCTATGCCCCTACTTATACATCCCAAAATGCCATTGGCCTTCTTGGCAACAAGGGCACACTGCTGACTCATATCCAGCTTCTCGTCCACTGTCACCCCTAGGTCCTTTTCCGCAGAACTGCTGCCTAGCCATTCGGTCCCTAGTCTGTAGCTGTGCATTGGGTTCTTCCGTCCTAAGTGCAGGACCCTGCACTTATCCTTATTGAACCTCATCAGATTTCTTTTGGCCCAATCCTCCAATTTGTCTAGGTCCCTCTGTATCCTATCCCTGCCCTCCAGCGTATCTACCACTCCTCCCAGTTTAGTATCATCCGCAAATTTGCTGAGAGTGCAATCCACACCATCCTCCAGATCATTTATGAAGATATTGAACAAATCCGGCCCCAGGACCGACCCCTGGGGCACTCCACTTGACACCGGCTGCCAACTAGACATGGAGCCATTGATCACTACCCGTTGAGCCCGATAAACATCCACATAATGATAGGGCTTTTCAAACTCAAATTCACTATACCAAAGCCAGCCACCTCCCCTGCACTCCATTTTCCTTCTTCCTAGGGTGACCATATACCCCAAATGAAAATGGGACACCACATGGGGCAGGCAAGAGCCCTCCCCACCACCAGCAAGGGGCTGGCCCGAACTGCTCACCTGAGCTCC
This sequence comes from Eretmochelys imbricata, assembly GCF_965152235.1. NCBI lineage: Eukaryota > Metazoa > Chordata > Testudines > Cheloniidae > Eretmochelys > Eretmochelys imbricata. The sequence goes on from NC_135574.1 coordinate 25,727,692, forward strand.
TCTCCCTGCACGGGGAGCAGGCAGGGTTTGTGTGAGCAGTGATGAACATACTAGACAGGGTGACCATATTTCCCAAAGGCTGGGGTTGGCATCACTGCTTGCCTTTCCTGCTTCCCTGCACGAGGCTGGGGTTGGTGTCGCTGCTCGCTTGAGCCCTGTCTGCCCTCTACTGGAGCCCTGGCTCCCGCCCCTCCCCCCTCTCCCCCCGGGGTCTGGCATTCTGGCATTACACCCCCACCCACTACCGTACATTCCTCTACACCCCACTTTTTTGAAAAAAGTGGGCATTTGTCCCATTTGCTCTTGTCAACTGATTAAGTTGGCAAAAGCAAATGGGACAAATGCCCACTTTTACCAAAAAAAGTCGGGATGGAAGGGACAGGGTTTAAAAAAGGGACTATCCTGGCCAAAACAGGTCGTGTGGTCACCCTACTTCTTCCTGGGCTGCTCAGGAAACTTCATACGCAGGTTTCTCCTTGTGCAAACATCCCTCCCTGGGCTTATTAGGATCAAAGTTGCAAACAAAACTTCAAGTCCCAAAATAAAGTCCACAAAGTGCAACTCAGTTCCCTGCTTTTAGTAGGCCACTCCCAGACCTACCTTGTTCCCCTAGGCTCTCATATTCTCCTGAAAAAGCCTTCTCTCTACAGCTCCTTCTTGGCTGTCCACAGCTTCCTCTCTGGCTCCATATATAGATCAGCTGCCCTCTATCAGACCCCTTCGTGAGGCTCTTAATCAGACCCAGGAGGATCTAGACCATTTCCCTTTTAACAGGCTCAGTCCACCCTGTGACACTGACCCTCCATACCTTTTGAGGTTCATCAATTGCTAATCAGAATCAGTCCTCTGGGGCCTATATATTCAATAGCATCCATTAGTTTTAAATGCCTTAATTTATGGGCGTTGAACTTTGAACACTTAGGGACTGGTTTTCAATCTGTGGACAATGCATCCAGGTGCTCAGCATCTCTGAAAACTGGGCCCTACTTATTGCCTCAAATTAGGCCTCCCAAAATGGAGGCTTAAGACCATTGGATATTTTTGTAAATATAGCCCTTCGTGTTCAGACTTACTGCTGGAATTTGTAATTAGGCCCCTGTTCTTCTAAGAATGGCTATCCTGAGTCAGACCAATGGTCCATCTAGCCCAGCGTACTGTCTTCCAACAGTGGCCAGTGCCAGATGCTTCAGAGGGAATGAACAGAACAGGACAATAAGTGAATGATCCAACCCCTGTCATCCAATGCCAGTTTCTGGCAGTCATAGGTTTAGGGACACCTAGCATATGGGGTTGCAGCCCTGACCATCTTTGCTAACAGCCACTGATGGACCTATCCTCCATGTACAAACCTAATTCTTTTTTGAACACAGTTACAATTTTGACCTTCACAAAATCTCCTGGCAATGAGTTCCACAGGTTGACTGTGCATTGTATGAAGTACTTTCTTATGTTTGTTTTAAACCTGCTAACTATTAATTTCATTGGGTGACTCCTGATTCTTACGTTAGTGAAGAGGCAAAAAAACTCTTCCTATTCATTCTATCCACACCATTCATGATTTTACAGACGGATATTATATCCGCCCTAAGTCATCTTTTTTCTAAGATGAACAGTCCCATTCTTTTTCATCTTTCCTCCTATTGTAGCTGTTCCATACTCCTAATCATTTTCATTGCTCTCCTCAGCATCTTTTCCAATTCCAATATATACATTTTTGAGATGAGGTCATCAGAATTGCTTGTAGTATTCAAGGTGTGGATGTACCATGTATTTAGATAGTGGTATTATGATATTTTCTGACTTATTTTCTATCCCTTTCCTAATGGGTCCTAACATTCTGTTAGCTTTTTTGACTGTTGCTGCAAACTGCACAGGTATTTTCAGAAAACAATAACTCCAAGATCTCTTTCTTGAGTTGTAATAGCTAATTTAGACCCATCATTTTGTATGTATTTTTGGGATTATGTTTTCTGATGTGCATCACTTTGCATTTATCAACATTGTATTTCATCTCCTATGTTCTTATCCAGTTTTGTGAGATCCTTTTGTAACTCTTCACAGTGAGCTTTGGACTTAACTGTCCTGAGTAATTTTGTATTGTCTGCAAACTTGCCACCTCATTGTTTACCCCTTTTTCCAGATCATTTAACAATGGACCCCACTATTTACCTCTCTCTGCTGTGAAAATCGACCATTTATTTTTACCTTTTGTTTCCTATCTTTTAACAAGTTACTGATCCACGAGAGGACCTCCCCTCTTATCACATGACTGCTTATTTTGCATAAGAGACTTTGGTGAAGTCCTCCTCAAAGGCTTTCTGAAATTTTAAGTACACTATATCCACTGGATCACTCTTGTCCACATGCTTATTGACACCCTCAAAGAATTCTAACAGATTGGTGATGCATGATTTCCCTTTACAAAAGCCATGTGACTCTTCCCCAATATATTGTGTCTAATAATTTTGTTCTTTACTGTAGTTTCAACCAATTTGCCTGGTACTGAAGTTAGGCTTACATGCTTGTAATTGCCAGGCTTGCCTCTGAAGATTTTTTTTAAAAGCCAGCAATACATTAGCTATTCTCCAGTCGTCTGGTACAGAGGCTGATTTAAGCAATAGGTTATATGCCACAGTTAGCAGTTCTGTGATTTCATATTTGAGTTCCTTCAGAACTCTGGGGTGAATGCCATCTGGTCCTGGTGACTTATTACAGTTTAATTTATCCATTTGTTCTGAAACCTTCTCTGCAGACAGTTCAATATAGTACAGTTGCTCAGATTCGCCTCCTGAAATGAATGGCTCAGGTGTGGGAATCTCCTTCAGGTCCTGTGCCGTGAAGACTGATGCAAAGAATTCATTTAGCTTCTCCACAATGGCCTTGTCTTCCTTGATTGTTACTTTAGAACCTCGATCATCCAGTGGCCTTTATCTTTTTTGGTCCTCTTGCTGTTTTTTTATCATTTATTTTTTATTGTGGTAAACATTTAGTTTAAGCCTTTATTGTGGGTTTTTTTTTTAAAGTTTCCTCAGTTACCCTTGCATAAATCAGTAATAACGTAATCAAAATTAGTGGATTTACACCAGTGTGAAACTGTGCCAACACTGTAAACACTAGTGCAGGGATCGGCAACCTTTGGCACGTGGCCCGTCAGGGAAATCCGCTGGCAGGCCGGGATGGTTTGTTTACCTTCAGCATACACTGGTTCAGCCGACCGCGTCTCCCACTGACCGCGGTTCACCGTTCCAGGCCAATGGGAGCTCCGGGAAGCGGCGTGGGCCAAGGGCCGTGTGCCAAAGGTTGCCGATCCCTGCACTAGTGTAAAATTGATATGTGATGAAAATCCAGACTTATACCTTATTATGAAATAAAACACCCAAATGTGTCATAGTCAAGATAAGTAATGTTCTGTGGTATCTGCATTGTTCAGTGCATGTGAACACTTGGTATTCATCACTTGTGATTATCAAAAAGGGAATGATGGGTTAATTTCAGGCAGCAAAAACTATGTCTGAAACACTGATTATCTTAGAGAATTTGAAATTTTGTATTTAAGTAAAACATTTGTAAGATCATAGGTCTGCAATAAAGATTACCTCTGTTAAAAAAAAATCAAAAGGAAATCCATTCCCTGGGGCATTTTAAGTGTATTTGTTAGAAATACTTACATCCAGATGGTAACTTTTCTAGCTGACCAAGAATGGCCCTAGAAGGGGTGGTTAGAGAAATGATCCTTTACAGAGCATGGGATACAAAGCTTATGTTGTTGAAAGGAGAAGCATGTAATCAGCTAAAGAATGCCTGAGAAAGACCAAGGGCAGCAGATACTGAAACCTTGAACTTCCTTGCTTCAATGCATTTTTCACATACTTCCTGAAGAAAGGAGCAACCAAGGGAATTTATTAACTTTTAACTTAATTAGGTAGATGCCAAAAAAGTGTTCATTCTGGGAATAGCCTTTTTAGATGCTGTAACCTCAAAAACCTGTAACTCCAAGCTAGGACTCCAGTGGAGATTTTTCAAAGAGGTTATGTGAACCTTCTTATCTTCTAAACATAGCACAAGAGGTGCTTTAAAGGAGATTATTGACAATGTGATTGTGTTGAAGACATATCTGGGACAATAATGCATGTGGCATGTACACACAAGGTATGTTTAATTAGCAGACTCCATGGAAATTATTAATAAAGTGTTACAAAATAAAACTGTAATAGGCAACTGTGAAATCTGACAGCTCTAAATGCAAAAGGCTCTTTTTCTTTCATGCTTTTTTGATCTCCTCTCTAATCTTATATAAAAACTTCCTCCATCTTTCTCCAGTGATACAGTGGCAGATGAATAAAATGATTTGGAGTCAGATCCCACTTGTTTGACTCATACAAAACTCCCATTGATTCCAACTAGAGTTTTGCATGTGTGAAGAGAGCAGGATTTGACCCCTATTGATTATTTAATGGTAGCCTGATTTTTTCTAACTGCTGTCCCATTTTATACCTGCAAATAATTTTTCCGGCAGAAATGATTATAGTTTGACATCTAAATCCCTTGTTTGAAGGTGCAGTAAGAAAGTAAGCTGCTCAATTTCATTGCAGATCTCACAATATTTGATCTTTTTGTTAAAGTCTTAGATTCAGGTGAGTATAGCAGAATCTGAGATTTCATTTTTAAGTACATTTCTAGCTCTCGCATTTGTGGAGATGAGCTTGAAAATGTGACTCCTTCAAGTTTGAAAGCCAGAAGGCAAATAAAAAGAACTCCAAATATATTGTTTTTAAAATCTCATGATATTTAAGAAAATTTCATGATGTTTTTGGAAGCTGAGTCATGATTTATGAATGTTTGATGTTGGCAATACTGGATATCTAACTGCCCTACTTTGTGATCGCATTTATGCCTCCATATAACCATAGAGTACAGGATAGAAGGCCAGGGGAAAGAGGATTCAAAAAGCCTTCTTCCTCCATTGTACCAGACATAATGTGATTCTTGTGCACTATTAAGAACAAGGCCTGTGTGAGATTAGCACTGCTGCCTACTTTAACCATTCTAAAGAGGCTTGGGAAGAGCATGGGAGGTGCAATCATGGCCCCACCTCCTCAGCAGCCTACATAGATGGTGAGGCACATAGGGGGTGCACAGCAGCTCCTCAAACCTTCAGGAGACATTGTGCCTCTCTTAGCTTCTCCTTCTGCCCCATGAGGCTTTGCTTTAAAGAAACAGGCCCATCGATATTGAGAATTTTAAAGAAAAAAATGTGCTCCAAGCGCATGTCCACTGCTCTCTAATAACATGCTTTGGGTTTTTTTTCTTACGCTGAATACTAAATATAAATAATGTTTTAATAGTTGCTTTTCTTTACCCTGTCATCTATGGAAATTGTACCCTAAAAACTGATAGAACACAGCTTTGCACCAGCTCTTGTTGTCATATCTGATATCTTACTTTGTAGAATCAATCATAGAATATCAGGGTTGGAAGAGACCTCAGGAGGTCATCTACTCCAACCCCCTGCTCAAAGCAGGACCAATCCCCAATTTTTGCCCCAGATCCCAAATGGCCCCCTCAAGAATTGAACTCACAACCCTGGGTTTAGCAGGCCAATGCGCAAACCACTGAGCTACCCCTCCCCCCCCCAAGGAGCCAGATCCTCAGTTGATGTAAATTTCAATGGAGCCGCCCGGATTTCTAATAGCTGAGTACATGGCCCATGATGTCTCTGACATTTCTACACAATGGCAGCCACTTGCATGGCTGTCTTAAGGGTTGAAGTGGAAAGTAGACTTTTATAAACCAGCTTTACGCAGTCTTAAGTAGAGTGAAAGTCACTGAGGAGTGATCACCACAAGCTATATCAAACTGAATTTCTTTTCCATTTCCCTGATGATTCAAACCATCTGCATTGCAACTACAGCCTGATACTAGTCCTATTGACTGCACTCTGATTATCCACACCAGTAATCCAACTGACTTCAGAGAGCCTAACACAAGAGTAAGGGCTTCAGGATCAGAACCACAGTTTGGGAGCTCTTTAGAGCCTTGGACTGTTGCATTGATGAATTAACTGGATTGAATTAAGAACTGCTACCCAGTGAGTGTAATTACTGGTAAAACCACCAGGCAAGACTCACAGGGCTTCAAGGGTCCCCGGCTCTGGAGCAACCCACCTGGTGGGCTTCCACAGAGCAACACAGCTGATTCCCTATTCAGCCAGCATCCAGGAAGCTGAGCACCCATTCTGCAAAACATTTGGAAATGTTTGTTTGTTTCAGTATGGAACAAAACCCCTTCACAGTCTCAGAATTTTTCATAGAACACAAACTTTCATCGCAGCTCAGAACTAAAAATAACAAACTTCACCAAAAATCAAGCAGTAAAGATTTAGATTCTACCGTAACAAATTGACCCATCAGGGTTACCAAAATACCCCTAACTACGCAACATTAGTTACCGTATATTACTTACACGTGATATCTGAGATAGTCTAATATAATCCCAATCCTGGGAAGAACTGTGTGCCATGTCAGAGACACTCAGCGCCCAGCTGTACAGGACCTATTTCCATCTACTCAGAATATCCGATAACTGTAGTAGTTCACATATTTTGATGAGCTAACTGCTGGTAAGAGATGGCTTTTGATTAATGCCCTGTACACACTATAGGTCACTAGTCTTTCCAATTCTACAATTGCATGGTCAGTGTTGTAACCCTATGAATCCTCCCATAAGTCTTGTACGCACTGCTGGATCAATAGCTTTAATCATCTTTATGGTCTCTGTTATATTCATATACATTGTATGAAACAGCAGGGAATGGAAGGACAGAGGATTGTAGCAAAAAAACTAACGTGCAATAATTCTTTCACAAAATGCTGTCTCTGGAGAATTTTTATGTATCAGGCATGGAGAGCAATTTCACATATTTATTTAGGGAATTTAATAAATGTGTTTAGTACTTGAGATATTCCAACCTGAATAAAATGTATTTTATTCATATTAAAATTCATATACATTATTATTTTTCTTAACCCTGGAAAGAAATTGACAGTGACAGTTGACAATGAATAGATGATAGAAAATGGTTAAGTGATAAAACACGAACCTTGGGAATGGACTGATCGTTTTTCCCCATGATGTCATTAAAGCAGTTTGGTTTCCAAATATTTCCTCTTGGGGCTCAACTAAATAGTACTTCAGTACCTCACTTCAGGCTAGATTGTGACTGGGAGTACAGCTCAGAGTCACAAAGGTATTTAGGCTCCTAACTCCATTGATTTCAGTGGAAGTTAGGACCTTAAATATCTTTGTGGATCTGGGCCTACCTGAGAGTAAGAGGGTAACACCCTACATGGGATACCTAATCATGGATCCAGATGCACAGGAGTAAAGCAGAGCCAGTGGCGGATTAACGATTTTGCTGCCCCTAGGCCCTGAAATAATTGCTGCCCCCAACCCCATCTGAACTTGTTTTAGTTTTTGTACAAATTCATTTGAACCCACTGGCAGCTGTTTCCTGCGGCAAGCCTGGGAAGGAGAGGGTAGAAGCAGAGCGGTGGCACGCTCGGGGGAGGCGGCGGTGGTGGAGCAGAGGTGAGCTGGGGCGGGGAGTGGTTCCTCTGCCCTCTCCCCGGGTTACTTGATGCAGCCCTCCCCGCTCCCCAACTCAGCTCTGCTCTGCCTCCTCCCCTGAGCGCGCCGCTGCTCCGCTTCTCCTCCCTCCCAGCGCTTTCATGCGGCAAGCCTGGGAGGGAGGGGGAAGGAGGGGAAATGTGTCCCGCCCACAGGAGGAGGTGGGGCCGGGGATTTGGCGGGTGGAATTGGGGGGGGGCAAGCACCCATCGGCGCCAGGTATAGTCAGTGCCTATGGCTATTATAAATTTGCCTCCCCTGCAAATTTGCCACCCTAAGGCCTAGGCCTTGTCGGCCTAGGCGACAATACGCTGCTGAGCAGAGCTGTGCACCTACTTAATCTTTTCAAGTAAGTGGAGAGTGGAGGTGATCTTTGGTTCCAGCTTCCTACTGTCTGGCTAGTACAGCTGAGCCTGCATGAGGATGGGGGAAAAATAGTAACATACTGCTTCTATAGGCCAGCAATAAATTACCACCCTTTGAGAGCAAGCATAAAGCAGGGAGGAATTATGACTCAGAAATGTGTCCCTTGAGGCACATAGCCTTCTAGGGCTACTCCTGGGGTGGTGTACTATCCCTTGCTGGACATTGTGCCTAAAGTCGGACTCCAGCCCTTCGCATTTTTTACAGGTTCCAGAAGACATTGGGCTCAATCCCTCAGCCCTGTACAAAACTCCCATTTAAGTCAACAGCAGTTTTGCTGGAGTAAGGACTATAGAATAGAGATGTGCAAATATATAGAGCTCAAAGCTTGTCTTCCCAACCCTTTACATTTGCTGCAAAGGTAGGTGAAGGAATTAAATTTATTTTGATGTGCTGGAAGTCAAAACAACTTCCTTCATGTGATTCATCCATCTCTGTTACATTACACGGAACTGGATCAAAACAAGCTTTCATCCTTTTGCCAGATTGAAGTGTGGGCGTCAGGGAGTAAAGGAACAGTTTTTTGTGTTTTTTTTCCCCCAACCAATTTTTTTCCCTTCTTCGTTGGAAACATAATGCCATCAGCTGTCCCTGCCATCTTCCAATTTCATATTCTTTCTTTCCATCTGTTTTCATATATATATATACTCCAAATCAGGCCCTGCCTTGTCTTTTTATCAGAATTCATCATCATATGGCACCAATTCAGACCTGTAACATGAATAAAGATTGGTATTTATCATACCTGCTGTAAAGGAAGTGCCTTTTAAAGGAAAGGGAGCATGTAATACCCTGCCCTTCACTTTCTCCTCAACCTTTAACCTTTTAAATCAGTGGCCATAACCTGGAGAGATCTCACAATGGAAAGTTAATTATGAGGTCATAAAGATGAAAGAGTCTGACTCGCATTTTCTGAAAGTATTTTACTTTTAAATTATCCATGATTTACCTGCATAAAAGCAAAGGAAGTTCTCAAAGATTATTCTAATTGAGCCAGACTTTTCAAATCATTCAAATTCCAGCATTTCCAAGGGGAAATACAATCCTTTCAAACTGTTCTCTGAATAATTCCTATGAAAAAAGGAGAAGGAGGGAGTCTCCCATTTTACCATTCTGACCCAAAACATGTAAATCAGAGATAGTAAGAGACATGAGGCTCCGAGGAAAGCTCTTAGGGGACTCACCAGCATACATAGAAACTGAGATGAAATAGATTTAGAAAATAGGGCCAGCTACTAGAAATATCTATATCTTTCCACCTTGAGAATCTTATAGGTATTGAAAACACCAAAGAAAAGTATATTTGGTGAATTTTATTTTATATTATGATGATAAAATCCGATCAGATTTCTCCAGTAAGTGGTCTAGACAATGGACATCAGGGGTGTAATGAAGAATTAGTTTTGGCAGGATTACAATAAAATTATTAGCATATTTTATAGCCTCCAATATTATGGATAAGTAGATGGAAGGTTTGATATATGGATATATAAAAAAGAATGTCGTAATTTACACTTGTGGGGCACCTTTCATTCAAGGTTCTGAAAAAGCTGTACAGAAGTAATTAAATCTCAGGTTACAAGAACACTGTGAGGAAAGTAAGTAGATATTATATCCATTTTACGGATGGTGAAACTAAAACACAGAGTTGTTAAGTGACTTGTTCAAGAGTTCATCAGTAGCAGCAAGGAATACAACCCAGAAGTCATGACTTCCGGTCTAGTCTGCTAATCGCTAGACACACTTGCTCAAATTCATCCCTAGATTACCCCCCCCCCTCCGAAGTTAGTGGAATTCCACCAGGGATATATTTGGATCATTACTTCCATTTACATGTAAATATACACCACAGAACACATATTATGTGGCATAACATAATTCTCACACTTGAGTATATCTTTGGCAGTTTGACAACAGCAGTTATACTTTGATAAAGATAAAAGGGTTCTCTGGTACTTAACAGTAAAAGGCTAACATATGGATCCTGCTACTTATAAGAAGTAAATAACTAATATTTGGCTTCTTAGGGTGTTTCAGAAATCATAACTGTGGTCACAATGATTTCACAGATGTCAGTTCATTGAGTAAGGGACTCATTTAAGAAACCCATTTAAGGAAAAGTGATATAGAATTTAATAGAAAATTACAACCTTCTATATTTTTTTAAACACCCTATAAAAATCTATCCCTCCTTTAAAATTCTGAGGGAAGGTTAAAAGAATCCATAAGAAGTTTTGCTCTATATTAAATTCTAAAGGATTTTGGAATGCTCTCCATAGAAACATATTGATTTCATCCTTAATAAATTATATGTCTTTGCCACAAAAGTATGAAGCTAGAGACTGGAATATAAGACGAAAGGAAGGAAAGGGAACTAAAAGCAAGAAGTTTTTAAGACAGTCTTGTGGTTCAGCTTGGCCACTTTGGCATTAACAGGATTTCTTAGCTAGAAACTTCTGCCACATTTGGATTCTATGAGGGAGACTTTAAAAATGGAACCAATGGACAAGTTCATTGCTGGCATAGGAAAGCACAACAAAATCAATCTCAGTTCAGATGAGCGTGCTTAGGCCAGGGATAAATCTGCCATATCAATACCCACCTTCTTATTTAATATAAAGGAATACATTTAAATTATATAGACTTTCCATACCATAACCTCTTACATTTCCAACAGCTGTAGTTCCCTTCACTAAAAAGTACATTTACTAATCAGCTTCTTGCGCGTGGTTGATGTTTGACATGAGAAATATCAAAGAGAAGCTGAGATTGATTCCAATAATTCACTTTGGGTGTAAATTAATCTTATCAATCAAAGATATTTGAGGCCGGATTCTCAGTATAACTCCACAAGAATGCATCCCTAAATCAGAAGTAACTCTACTGAAGTCAAGAAGTGTCCAGAAATTTCCAGCAAATTATCATCCTAATCCACAAATTCTTCAACTTTAACACTTAGATGAGAACCTTTTCCAGCAATCAACACTTCCCGGAATGATGCACTAGCAGCAATACCAATTAGCCTTGTTCAAAGCTGTTATACCACTCTTGCAAACACCATTTTCAAGGTTCCTGTCTTAGTCTGGGTTTGGAGGGAGGTGTGGGTTTGGATCCCACTTCAACACTATATTGTGTTATGGTGCAGCCACGGGCTATAACAAAAGTAAGTGCTAACCCAGAAGTGACACAGCCAAGTTTTGGGTGTAGTGAGACTTCCATTGTTAAGTCTTTCAGTGCATACCAGCACATCTGTCATTTCCAGAAATGATTAATTTCAAGATGATGGGAAGGACATTTTGATTTGGCTTGTGTTGTACTTCTCTAGCTAGCCATTACCCAAAATGCCACCAAATAGAACAATCAGGTAACTTAGTACCTTAAAGGTTGTGAGTCAGATATTTGATGTCCAACTTAATTACCTGAAAACCATTGACAGGGTTAATATGATCACAAGCATTTAGCATCACTGGCGTAGCAAGTAAGAGGAAAAACGTGAGGAAGGGATAAGATAAAAGGTTAAGGGTGAGATTCCCCCCCCCCCTTTAACTTTCTGTCTGATGTATCCACTCCCATGTTCCCTAAGACAGTCAGTAGGCATGTGGCATGCATTGCATATGGATCAGAAGTTGTGGCACTATTCCAGCTATAAATATCTGGATGACAGGTGTTGCCATGGACAGATGGCCAGCAGCAGCCAGTTTAAGTATTTCCTGTGAGCAAGGAGCATCCACAATCATTGCACAGATATGAAGATTAGTCTACTAATCCTCTTCACTGCCTCATCTTCTGAGGCCTGAAGGCTTACAGAAAAGGGAACTCACTATTGCCACCGGTTGGTGAGCTGCGAGAGAGCATCCCAGAGCTGCTGAAGAACTGCACTGGGGAAGGAGCGATCTGTCAGCATCTGTGGCAGAGCAAGGGGAATTGACTGAATGGGCCAGGCCTCATTTGATTTTAGTTACGTAACTGTGTGGGGCATTTTGGTTAAAGTACAGTTAAATTTTCTGTTAATGACCTTGCTGGGAAATCCAAGCACAAGACATTGAAACTGAATGTGTCTGGGGTCACGCCGACTGAGACTGCTTTCAGACACAGTTGGATAAGGGAGCCTGGACAGAGCTGAGAAGAGGGAAAGAGAGGCAGGGAGGGAGGGGGAAAGACTGCTACTTGCTGCCAGGAGTGCCTTTCTCGTAGTCAGGATTCTGTAAAGGGTCCTAAATACCACCCGGCCCTCTCTAATAGCTGAGTGGAGAGTGCTGCAGAACAGTGAGTGGTGCAAGAGTTGATGGTGGCTTTGAGGGGACAGACGGTGCAGAGCAGTGGCAGCTGTTGAAGATGGCAGATGGTGTAGAGCAGCAGCGGCTGGAGCAGAGCTGAGGCAGCGTGCGCTGAAGTCACAGAGAGAGCAGCAGCCTACCTAAGGGAGGTGTGGGCCTCCCTACCCAGCAACTAAAGTTGAAACCACCACAGATGGGTCAGGCAGTAGAGTCCCCAGAGCAGCCCAAGAAGCACTGACCTGCCTTCCAGCATCCTTGGACTTCTCCAGCCTAAGACAACTAACTGTGAGAGGGGAACTGGAGAGGAGAGAATGCACCAGCCACTCACAGTTGCCTGGAGAATCAGATTGGAACTAATGTTAAGGCCCCTGTGGGGGTGGGAGTCTTCCCTTGTAGAATTTGCTGTTTGGTTGTTTTTTCCAAGTTTATTCTGTTGCCTCCATTCCCTCCCCCCATAACACATTTCTCTGTGTGTTAAACCTTGGACTCAGTGTTTGTGAGTGGGGAAGTATTGCCCATCAAAGGCCTCCATGGTTGCAGATACAGTTTCCCAGGTTTCTGGGTGGGGGTTTGAGCCAATGTTAGTTAAATCTTTAAGAAAACCCCTAGAAAACTGAACCCAGCCGTTTGTGCTGCCATCAATACCTGGCAGAAGGGTTACATCCATAAGGGGGTACATTTCACAAATTAACGTTAACGCCGTAAAAATAAGTGGTTGAACTGAGCAAAGTTCATTGCTCTGCCTTAATTATTTTAGCATCACTGATGATTTCTTCCAAGTGAAGACTGGCGGGAACAACCTTCCATTATGAAAACAGACTTCATGTGACAGAGGTAGAGTGCGTTTTACCTATAATAGAGTGTTTTCTCACTCTGTGCTGATATGAATGGCTACCTTAGAAACTAACCATATTTGCATTTGAACTCAAGGTGCAGATGAACTATCCCTCTATATTATTGTTACTGGCATCACTGGCCTGACTCCATCTCAGACTCTGGGCTCCAAGTCCTGACTTCAGCTCTGACCCTGGGTCCGGCACCTGGCCTCTGACTTCCACTGTGATGCTGGGTTCCAATTCCTGGCTACTGACCCTTGTTCTATCCACTAGGCACAATTCCTGCTTCAACCACTAAGCACGACTGCCCACGTGCCAGTCACATAACAGTGGCTATAGTCAGTGAGACCAACAGAGGTGCACAAGCATAAATAAGAACAAAATTGGACTTAAAGGCTCATGTCTATATTATTTTCTCTATCACCTTATTCATCACCAAATGATCAATTGTATCTAACAACCCTACTGCAGTGTCTCCAACCACTGTACAAGTCCCACACCAAATTATTGTAGGGAGCCCTCATTTTCTCACATCTCTGCCTCTCCTGGTTCTGGCTAGGACAAAGGACTCTACTGATTCTGCTCTAAATTATACCATTTTACACCAGTGTACCCCATTAGGTTGGATTGTAGGGTCCAGAAGAGGAGCTCTCACCACAAATTAGAGGGAGCCTGCAATGGCAGCTCCTGGGGTTGTTTTCCTATCAAAAGTTAGAGTTATCAAGTATTGATAGCCCCAAGGGACAGTTCTGGCAGCCAGGTACTGCCAGGGTAGGGATCAGCAAGAAATAGTGTTCCTATCCCATGAAAAATTTCAAGATAATGATACATTTTCCCATCTTAATACGGAGCCAAAAGAAGTCAGAATCTCAAAAAAAAAAAATTATGAACTGAAAATCTGGAAAAAAAAATCAGTTTGGATTGACCGATTTTTTTTTTTTGATAATTTAGAAATCTTTTGTTTCGATTTTTACATTTTTTTTTACTAAAATTAGCTTAAATTTTAAAATGAAACATTGTTTCAACCATAAACATTGAATTTTTCATTTTGAAAATACAAAAACAAAATGGTTGGATAATCTTGACATTATTTTCAAACAATTTTTGAGTTAAAATTGTTGAAGTGGACTCTTTCCTGCCACGTGTTTCTGTTTTGATGAATTTGCATTTTCAGATGAAAAAAAATGTTTAGTAAAAAAATTCCCAATGAGATCTACTGCAGATCCGTCCTGGTGGCAACCCCTCTGCTGGATGAACAGAGGGATGGTTGGGGTGTAGGAGCTGCTATTCCTGCTCCTCACTAGTATGAGATTCTCTTACATTGGGATGATCCTCCCGTGGCTAATTAACACAGCTTTGCATTATTCCACTGGTGCAAAGCTTCCCTAATGATTCAAAGACTCTGTCCTATTGACTTCAGTGAAGTTACTCCTGGTGTAAATAAGAGGGGAATCAGACCCACCGACTCTGAGGCAGACTTAGGCAGCACAGACCCAGGAGTAAGTGCAAAGATGGAAAACAGGGAGGCTTGAGTTCCTGGCTCTGGCACTGACTGACTGAGGTCTTCATTTAACATCATTTAACATCATTTAACTTTGCTACCTCAGATTCCCCATCTGTAAAATACAGATGATACTACTTATAGGTACATGTGAAGAGCTGTGTAAATGCTAAAGGCTAAATTTTGCCATCAGTTACAAGAATATGTATGAATCTGAAGTAACTTCATTGACTTTCTCCAAAAAAAGACTCTGGAGACATTTTTTCCAGAGTCACACCAACAGCAATAAGGGCACAATTTGGCCCATAGTATTATCATTAGGATTGGAAGCAGAGTGATGAAATACCTTTTTCTTGCATTATTACTGGCCCAGCCAGAAGCAGGAAGCACTCAGGACACTATTATCATGGAATTTCTTCCCCAATTTTGCAGATACGGAGGTTCCGACAGAGTTTAAAAAATCATCTGAAGTTTGGGGTGGGCGTTATTGCGAACAAAGTATGCATGAATGAGCAATGGCTGAGTTTATAAAATATGCAGCCAGTAATCCACACCTATATCACTCCAAACAGAATCAAGCCTCTTAAGTTCACCATGGAACTTGAATGTTTAGTAACTTAATAGGCTTAAGCTTTTATTCCTTCAAGGTAATTGTGCAGCTACCTTTAATAAAATACACTCAACATTGCCAGCAAACGTTCAAGTTAAATGAACACAAGAAATGTTAGATGCAACTTTATTATACTGTTAATCCTTGCTGGAAGGCTTCCTGGATTGTTTGACGGTAGTGTTGGTAGTGATGATAAACTAATTTGCCATGGCTCTTAGGTTCATGTTATCTTTTTTTATCAGCCTAAGGCTAGGTCAGAAAAGGAGAATTAAAAACATTTGAAAATCCAGAGCTGGCAAAATAGGTAATTCAAACGTCATTTCAGAGTGTCAGTCTAGCAATTCCCTCCCCCACAAAAAAATGATCATTTAATGATTCATTTAATTCTTCAAAGACATTTCATTTCCAGCATTAGTATAATGCATCACACTAGGGTTGAAAGTCCCGTTATATTAAGAATACCTCTCCACACTTACATTTGACCTACAAGAATTGAGATCTATCTGATATTAAAATGCTAGCAAACAACAATTGACATTAGATTTCTTCCCTGCAGTGGTCAGAATCAAATAATGCCTAGAATGTTGGGGGGTTTTAGAATTTAAAGACATGACCCTTGGTAAGATTCAAACCCATAAAATATATGATGGAGTGAGCACATGAAGCATGATGAGCTGTAAATAACATATAGCATCATCTCTTGTTGTTCACCAAATAAGTGTCACCCTTCTGCCAGGTATCAATAGTAGTAATCAGTTCAGATGACATCTATAGCTTCTATTTTAAATACATCAAATGATTGTATTTATGAAACCAAAAATACTTTCTGTTTGGGAAAACAAGATAAACAACTATTTATGACAAAAAGAGCAAAATTCAAACAATGTATGACACCACAGTTCCAGTTAATAATTGCTCAGCTTGTTGAGGCCCAGAAAGGTCATTCATAAAACAATCCTCACCCACTTAAACCTCACAAATTCAGTTATACTCAGGGATGGCCAAGTTGGCACCAGAATGTGGTTCCTTTTGTCCTGTGAATTCCATACCACCAAGTTCCTGTACAATCTGCAGCTACTAGGACCAGTCCTTCAAAATCAGCTCTACCATGCCACAAGGTCCTAGTTCAGGGAAATCATCTGCATCACCTCTGTTATACTCCAGTTTGGTTCTGTGAAGTCAACTCAGTTGTTGCCTGGCCTGGTTCCCCACAGTCAACTCCACCACTGCCAGGTCAGATCCCATGAAGTCAGCTTCACCAGTCTGGGTGGTGCCACGTCCAATTACACATAGTTATCTCTACTGCTTCTTAGGTCAAGTCCTGTAAAATCAGCTCCGCAAAGGGTCCAGAACCTCAGAACAAAAAAACCTCAAAGTGAAGCAAGACCCCGGAGAGAGTGCCTGCTTTCTGCCACACAATCTCTACTCAGACTGTCATCCCACTGTTGTTGAATTTGGGCTCGCTACCTATTCAGAGTCTACTACCTGTCATCTCAAGGTGATCCTCTTTCCCTGGTCTATCAACCTTTCACCTAATGTTTCCTAAGAACTCAACATCTTTTTTGAATAGGAAAAGACTGGCCCATGCCCCAAAGCCTGTAAATCCAAAAGTAACAAAACTAACTCACACACTTATTTTAAGAGCCATCTCACCAAGGTAGCTCAGAAGATAATGAGTGGAAATGACCTCTTAGTTTGAAGGCTCAACTTGGGAAGCTAACGTGCAAACACTGCACAACTCAGTGCTAGCTATCTGCTACTCAATTGGAGAATACTGTGCTTCTGTGTGGATAAACTCTCCCCATACAAAGCTTGTTGAAGTGCAAATGAATCAAATGATGACCGGGGTGCTGGAACCAGGGGTGTTGGGGATGCAGCGTCACTCCTTGGCTTGAAGTTGTAATAACAACCAAATACTTGGTTTCTGTTTTCAGAAGCCCCACTATAAAAAAAAGAACAGCACCCCAACAATGAAGATAACAACAAGGATTATGAGACTAACAAACGTCAAGTGGCGACCAACCCTTTCTAATATTCCGCCACCTAACATCAGGCACTATATTGCAGCAAAGGAACCTCCTTGACAAAATCCAGGAGATGCCACAACAGCCATTTTTCAAAGATATGCGGGAGATGCCTCACAACCAACTCATCAGCAAGACCAATCTGGACTACATTACCGACTATTTCCACAGCAGACACTGTCATGCTATGGCAAACGGGAATGAGCTGCTCCTTCTGCAAGAAATTCCTTCCTCATCACTCAGCCTGATGAGAGACTCCTGGCTTCAAGCTGCCATGCTATCTTTGATGCAAGCTCAGTCATTCAGTTGAGTGGGTGAGGTGTTTAGTAAATGATCAAACCTGGGGACTGAAGAACAGGCTTCTGTGTAGCTGCAGTGCAGTTGAGGATGCTGCACACCTAGTGAACGGCTACTTATCTCATGCTGGTCTATCGGGAGGATTTTCTAGATTCCACACTGCTCACCCCAAAGCTATTCAATGGCTAAAACGTGGTATGTCTACATAAGCCATTTTTCTTTTCTTTCTTTGTACTTATACATTTGTTTTATCTATTTTATATTTTGCATTTTGAACTTTTTTCCATCTGTATTGTACCACATGTGCATAATAATAACCTTTCACAGTTTTCCACTCCTACATATCTATATTTACATGAACCATTTAATAAAATTTTCAAAAACAGAACACAAGCAGATTCCCAACAATATCACATAAAACAATGTACAGAACTGCACTGATGCAAAATTATAATCTATGTAAATAAAGTCTGCCAAACCTAGCTTTCCCCCTTTCTTTTATGAGGAAGCAGATGGCTTCTTTTTCTGTGTAAGCCTTATATCTTTGGGGCTTGCAAAAAATGTATCTGATTAGGGGAATGATCCTAGGGTGAAACATTATTCATACATATTCACTGTTGAAATCCAGCTGGACAATAATACAGAGCAGCAGGATTTTTTGCAATAAATTTGAAAGCTCTCAAATATGACTTCTTTCATATATTGTTGTGTATTTGAAAACTGAAACAAAATGGGCCAGACTGGTCTCACTCATATGTGAATCTACAGTAACCCCATTTCACTGACTTCAAAAGCGGTGTTTCCCCCCAGCATTTGCAAAAAGAAAACAAATAAAAAATGAAAAGGATGATAATACCATCAAAAGCGGATAATGTAATGACTGAAAATAGGGCCATTTTCAAGGCAAGATGCATTTGCAACAACAACAACAAAAGTTAAAACAGAGATTTCCTTCAGTTTCTTCAGTTACCAGTTCAGTGACCTTTTGCATTGTGTGGGATAGGCATACCACACTTCCCTCTGCTGCTTCAGTGTAAATTGTTGCAACCAGTCATGGTTGAGAACTACATGCTAAGAGGGCGGGTGAATGGTTATGTGACTAGCATATGGGCTGGTGAATCAGGAGCGTTGCTGTCAAGTCCAAGCTGTGTCACAAAATTACTAGATGATAGTGTCAAGTCACTTAATTTCTCCCATCCCTATCCTGACAGAGAAGTTCTGAAGATAAATTCATTAACATTTGTGAGGTGCTCAGATACTATGGTGGCAGGTGAAACAGAAATTCTTACAGAGACAGACTGCACAACAGCCACTGATGCAGAGAGATGCTGGAATGCCTGGATCTCCTCTCTCTACCTTAGCCATCCACCCGTTATCAACTCTTCAGTATCAGATGTGGATTTAGGTGTTATGCAGCTATGTACTCCCAGCAGTGTGGCCAACTTTGCTTCTATTGCATATGACTATTTCCAGGGTTTGGGATCATTGCATCACTGAAATATTTACCTAACAAAGATCCAGATTCTGCCTTCCTTATGCCAATCAAGCCATATAAAGGGACAACAAAAGCTCCTGGGTGAATATCCACAGTGCTAGAGAGGTGTAGAGCTAACACACACATCCAGTGTATTAGACTAATGAGTTCTTTCTGTATGTTAGGGTTACCTTGACAAAAAAAATTATTCTCTGATTTTCCCAGGTGGAAATAATTGGACCAAGACTACAGTGGGTGGAGCATATTTTTAAGTGTTATATGAGGTTTTAGATCCATAAGGTAGGATTTTCTACCACACAGCACTGATCTAGCTCTACTTCCATTGAAATCTACAGTAAAATTCCAGTTGTCTTCCATGGGAGCAGGCCCATACAGAAAATTCTATCTGTCTCTCCTTGTTTTTAATGAGAGTGCTAGAGCTCAACCCCAGATCAACACCTTGAAAATGCACCAATGTGTGTTCAAGAACAAATTATGTTATATGTTCATAGAATAGATCCTAGGTGAAGTTGTGTACTATGGGGATAAGTGAGCTGTGAATGACTAAAATGATGATTTGATAATCATCAAATGATTTGATGATAATGCTCACAAGTCTAATTTGTGATTAGCTTTTTAAACTAGAGAGCAAGACTCTCTGCTGTTGTGCCACTAGCTTGTACCAATAAAATAAAATCATGCATAAGAGAAAAATTTATAGTGTGGAATTCTGGCCCTGTTGAAGACAATGGAAATGTTGCCCTTGATTTTCATGGATTTAGGATTTTTGCCCCTAGTTTGTTAGTTTACATTACCTTACTACCACTTCCTTGTCACTTTATTCCATCCATCTAAAAATATTGCTTGGACTTTTGTTCCTTTAAAAAGAAAAGAAAAAGTCTGCTTTGCATAGATATAGGCATAAATGGAAACCCTGCGCTGGACACCTGAAATGTTGAGGGCATTTGAATTCCAAATACAGATCTGGATATAAATTATATAGACAGACCCTAATAACAGTAGAATAAGCAGAATCCAAAACTCAGATTAAAATCTGGTGAATCTAGGGGTATGTCTATACTACGAAATTAGGTCGAATTTATAGAAGTCAGTTTTTTAGAAATCGTTTTTATATAGTCGATTGTGTGTGTCCCCACACAAAATGCTCTAAGTGCATTAACTCAGCAGAGTGCTTCCATAGTACCGAGGCTAGCGTAGACTTCTGGAGTGTTGCACTGTGGGTAGCTATCCCACAGTTTCCACAGTCTCCGCCACCCATTGGAATTCTGGGTTGAGATCCCAATGCCTGATGGGACAAAAAACATTGTCACGGGTGGTTCTGGGTACATATCATCAGGCCCTCCCTCTCTCCCTCCATGAAAGCAATGGCAGACAATTGTTTTGCACCTTTTTTTCCTGAGTTACCTGTGCAGACGCCCTACCACGGCAAGCATGAAGCCCGCTCTGCTCACTGTCACCGTATGTCTCCTGGGTGCTGGAAGACGCAGTACTGCATTGCTACACAGCAGCAGCAACTCATTGCCTTGCGGCAGCAGACAATGCAATAGGCCTGAGAACCATTGTCATCATGTCCGAGGTGCTCCTGGCTGCCTCGGTAAGGTCGGTCAGGAGCGCCTGGGCAGACATGGGTGCAGGGACTAAATTAGGAGTGACTCGACCAGGTCATTCTCTTTAGTCCTGCCGGCAGTTCTATTGTACCATCTTATGGTGAGCAGGCAGGAGATGAGGATGGCTAGTAGTCCTATTGCACCGTCCTCTGCCAGCCAAAGACGTAAAAGATAGGTGGAGTGAATCAAAACAAGAAATAGACCAAATGTTTTGTATTCATTTGCTCCCTGCTCCCTCCCTCCGTGAAATCAATGGCCAACAATCATTTTGGTGAGGTCTGTCAGGGGCACCTTGAAAACTTTAATGGAGATTCAGTGCTGCCTGAAATAACAGAGGGAGGGATAGCTCAGTGGGTTGAGCATTGGCCTGCTAAACCCAGGGTTTTGAGCCCAATCCTTGAAGGGGCCAGTCTGTGTGACAGTTGTTTTTGTTTCTCCTTGATGTAAAACCACCCCCTTTGTTGATTTTAATTCCCTGTAAGCCAACCTTGTAAGCCACGTCGTCAGTCACCCCTCCCTCCGTCAGAGCAACAGCAGACAATCATTCCGCGCCTTTTTTCTGTGCAGACGCCACACCACAGCAAGCATGGAGCCCACTCATATCACTTTGGCAATTAGGAGCACATTAAACACCACGCGCATTATCCAGCAGTATATGCAGCACCAGAACCTGGCAAAACGAAACCGGGCGAATAGGCGATGTCAGCACAGTGACGAGGACATGGACACAGACTTCTCTCAAAGCATGGGCCCTGGCAATGCGGGGATCACAGTGCTAATGGGGCAGGTTCATGTGGTGGAATGCAGATTCTGGGCCCGGGAAACAAGCACAGACTGGTGGGACCACATAGTGTTGCGGGTCTGGGACGATTCCCAGTGGCTGCGAAACTTTTGCATGCGTAAGAGCACTTTCATGGAACTTTGTGACTTGCTTTCCCCTGCCCTGAGGCACAAGAATACCAAGATGAGAGCAGCCCTCACAGTTGAGAAGCGAGCGGCAATAGCCCTGTGGAAGCTTGCAACGCCAGACAGCTACCGGTCAGTCGGGAATCAATTTGGGGTGGGAAAATCTACTGTCGGGGCTGCTGTGATCCAAGTAGACAACGCAATCAAAGATCTGCTGATATCAAGGGTACTGATCCTGGGAAATGTGCAGGTCATAGTGGATAGCTTTGCTGCAATGGGATTCCCTAACTGTGGTGGCACCATAGATGGAACCCATATCCCTATCTTGGCACTGGAGCACCAAGCCGGCGAGTACATAAACCACAAGGGGTACTTTTCAATAGTGCTGCAAGCACTGGCAGATCACAAGGGACATTTCACCAACATCAACGTGGGATGTCCAGGAAAGGTACATGATGCTCCCATCTTCAGGAACTCTGGTCTGTTTCAAAAGCTGCAGGAAGGGACTTTATTCCCAGACCAGAAAATAACCGTTGGGGATGTTGAAATGCCTATAGTTATCCTTGGGGACCCAGCCTACCCCTTAATGCCATGGCTCATGAAGCCATACACAGGCAGCCTGGACAGTAGTCAGGAGCTGTTCAACTAGAGGCTGAGCAAGTGCAGAATGGTGGTAGAATGTGCATTTGGATGTTTAAAGGCGCGCTGGCGCAGTTTACTGACTCGGTTAGACCTCAGCAAAATCAATATTCCCACTGTTATTACTGCTTGCTGTGCGCTCCACAATATCTGTGAGAGTAAAGGGGAGACATTTATGGCAGGGTGGGAGGTTGAGGCAAATCGCCTAGCTGCTGGTTATGTGCAGCCAGACACCAGGCCGATTAGAAGAGCACAGGAGGGCGCAGTGCGCATCAGAGAAACTTTGAAAACCAGTTTCATGACTGGCCAGGCTACACTGTGAAAGTTCTGTTTGTTTCTCCTTGATGAAACCCCCCGCCCCTTGGTTCACTCTACTTCCCTGTAAGCTAACCACCCTCCCCTCCTCCCTTTGATCACCACTTGCAGAGGCAATAAAGTCATTGTTGCTTCACATTCATGCATTCTTTATTAATTCATCACACAAATAGGGGGATAACTGCCAAGGTAACCCAAGAGGGGTGGTGGAGGAGGGAAGGACAACGCCACGCAGCACTTTAAAAGTTTAAAACTTGTTCGCAAAAAGAAAAGGAGTACTTGTGGCACCTTAGAGACTAATCAATTTATTTGAGCATAAGCTTTCGTGAGCTACAGCTCACTTCATCGGATGCCTACTGTGGAAAGTATAGAAGATCTTTTTATACACACAAAGCATGAAAAAATGGATGTTTACCACTACAAAGGTTTTCTCCCCCCCAACCCTACTCTCCTGCTGGTAATAGCTTATCTAAAGTGATCACTCTCCTTACAATGTGTATGATAATCAAGTAGGGCCATTTCCAGCACAAAATCCAGGTTTCCCCCCCCCCCCCCCGCAACACACACAAACCCACTCTCCTGTTGGTAATAGCTTATCTAAAGTGATCACTCTCCTTACAATGTGTATGATAATCAAGGTGGGCCATTTCCAGCACAAATCCAGGGTTTAACAAGAACGTCTGGTAGGGGGGAGGGGGTAGGAAAAAACAAGGGGAAATAGGTTACCTTGCATAATGACTTAGCCACTCCCAGTCTCTATTCAAGCCTAAATTAATTGTATCCAATTTGCAAATGAATTCCAATTCAACAGTCTCTCGCTGGAGTCTGGTTTTGAAGTTTTTTTGTTGTAATATCACAACTTTCATGTCTGTAATCGCATGACCAGAGAGATTGAAGTGTTCTCCGACTGGTTTATGAATGTTATAATTCTTGACATCTGATTTGTGTCCATTTATTCTTTTCGTGGAGACTGTTTTACATTTGGGGACAATGTATACCTTCAGATCAGCGGCACTACTATGCGTGGCCCCACAGTATGCCAACATTTTTATGGCTGACTTAGAACAACGCTTCCTCAGCTCTCGTCCCCTAACGCCCCTACTCTAGTTGCGCTATATTGATGACATCTTCATCATCTGGACCCATGGAAAAGAAGCCCTTGAGGAACTCCACCATGATTTCAACAATTTCCATCCAACCATCAACCTCAGCCTGGTCCAGTCCACACAAGAGATCCACTTCCTGGACACTACAGTGCTAATAAACGATGGTCACATAAACACCACCCTATACCGGAAACCTACTGACCGCTATTCCTACCTACATGCCTCCAGCTTTCACCCTGACCACACCACATGATCCATTGTTTACAGCCAAGCTCTGCGATACAACCGCATTTGCTCCAACCCCTCAGATAGAGACAAACACCTACAAGATCTCTATCAAGCATTCTTACAACTACAATACCCACCTGCGGAAGTGATGAAACAGATTGATAGAGCCAGAAGAATTCCCCGAAGTCACGTACTACAGGACAGGCCTAACAAAGAAAATAACAGAACGCCACTAGCTGTCACCTTCAGCCCCCAACTAAAACCCCTCCAACACATTATTAAGGATTTACAACCTATCCTGAAGGATGACCCATCACTCTCACAAATCTTGGGAGACAGGCCAGTCCTTGCCTCCAGACAGCCCCCCAACCTGAAGCAAATACTCACCAGCAACCACATACCACACAACAGAACCACTAACCCAGGAACCTATCCTTGCAAC
This sequence comes from Eretmochelys imbricata, assembly GCF_965152235.1. NCBI lineage: Eukaryota > Metazoa > Chordata > Testudines > Cheloniidae > Eretmochelys > Eretmochelys imbricata. The sequence continues at coordinate 25,752,024 of NC_135574.1, forward strand.
AAAGCCCGTTGCCAACTGTGCCCACATATCTATTCAGGGGACACCATCACAGGGCCTAATAACATCAGCCACACTATCAGAGGCTTGTTCACTTGCACATCCACCAATGTGATATATGCCATCATGTGCCAGCAATGCCCCTCTGCCATGTACATTGGTCAAACTGGACAGTCTCTACGTAAAAGAATAAATGGACACAAATCAAGAATTATAACATTCATAAACCAGTCGGAGAACACTTCAATCTCTCTGGTCACGCGATTACAGACATGAAAGTTGCAATATTACAACAAAAAAACTTCAAAACCAGACTCCAGTGAGAGACTGTTGAATTGGAATTCATTTGCAAATTGGATACAATTAACTTAGGCTTGAATAGAGACTGGGAGTGGCTAAGTCATTATGAAAGGTAACCTATTTCCCCTTGTTTTTTCCTACTCCCCTCCCCCCCACCAGACATTCTTGTTAAACCCTGGATTTGTGCTGGAAATGGCCCACCTTGATTATCATACACATTGTAAGGAAAGTGATCACTTTAGATAAGCTATTACCAACAGGAGAGTGGGTTTGTGTGTGTTGGGGGGGGGGGAGAAAACCTGGATTTGTGCTGGAAATGGCCCAACTTGATTATCATACACATTGTAAGGAGAGTGATCACTTTAGATAAGCTATTACCAGCAGGAGAGTGGGGTGGGGGGAGAGAAAACCTTTTGTAGTGGTAAACACCCATTTTTTCGTGCTTTGTGTGTATAAAAAGATCTTCTATACTTTCCACAGTAGGCATCCGATGAAGTGAGCTGTAGCTCACGAAAGCTTATGCTCAAATAAATTGATTAGTCTCTAAGGTGCCACAAGTACTCCTTTTCTTTTTGCGAATACAGACTAACACGGCTGTTACTCTGAAACCTTAAAACTTATTGAATGCCAGCCTTCTGTTACTTGGGCAATCCTCTGGGATGGAGTGGCTGGGTGGCCGGAGGCCCCCCCACCGCGTTCTTGGGTGTCTGGGTGAGGAGGCTATGGAACTTGGGAAGGAGGGCAGCTGGTTACACAGGGGCTGTAGCGGCGGTCTGTGCTCCTGCTGCCTTTCCTGCAGCTCAACCATATGCTGGAGCATATTAGTTTTATCCTCCAGCAGCCTCAGCATTGAATCTTGCCTCCTCTCATGATGCTGCCACCACCTTTCAGCTTCAGCCCTCTCTTCAGCTCACCACTTACTCTCTTCAGCCTGCCACCTCTCCTCCCAGTCACTTTCTGCTTTCCTGCACTCTGACATTGTCTACCTCTACGCATTCATCCATGCTCTGTCAGTGTGGTAGGACAGCATGAGCTCAGAGAACATTTCATCTTGAGTGCATTTTTTTCGCCTTCTAATCATAGAATCATAGAATATCAGGGTTGGAAGGGACCTCAGAGGTCATCTAGTCCAACCCCCTGCTCAAAGCAGGACCAATCCCCAATTAAATCATCCCAGCCAGGGCTTTGTCAAGCCTGACCTTAAAAACTTCTAAGGAAGGAGATTCTACCACCTCCCTAGGTAACGCATTCCAGTGTTTCACCACCCTCCTAGTGAAAAAGTTTTTCCTAATATCCAACCTAAACCTCCCCCACTGCAACTTGAGACCATTACTCCTTGTCCTGTCCTCTTCTACCACTGAGAATAGTCTAGAACCATCCTCTCTGGAACCACCTCTCAGGTAGTTGAAAACAGCTATCAAATCCCCCCTCATTCTTCTCTTCCGCAGACTAAACAATCCCAGTTCCCTCAGCCTCTCCTCATAAGTCATGTGTTCCAGACCCCTAATCATTTTTGTTGCCCTTCGCTGGACTCTCTCCAATTTATCCACATCCTTCCTGTATTGTGGGGCCCAAAACTGGACACAGTACTCCAGATGAGGCCTCACCAATGTCAAATAGAGGGGAACGATCACATCCCTCGATCTGCTCGCTATGCCCCTACTTATACATCCCAAAATGCCATTGGCCTTCTTGGCAACAAGGGCACACTGCTGACTCCCCCCACCACGCGGCTAGCCCCTCACCCTACCCCCCTCCCCATGGCTAACAGCGGGGAACATTTCTGTTCAGCCACAGGCAAACAGCCCAGCAGGAATGGGCACCTCTGAATGTCCCCTTAAGAAAAGCACCCTATTTCAACCAGGTGACCATGAATGATATCACTCTCCTGAGAATAACACAGAGAGATAAAGAACGGATGTTGTTTGAACGCCAGCAAACATACACTTCAATGCTTTGTTCTTCAATGATTCCCGACTACGTGCTACTGGCCTGGAGAGGTAAAGTGTCCTACCATGGTGGACGGAATAAGGCTGCCCTCCCCAGAAACCTTTTGCAAAAGCTTTGGGAGTACATCCAGGAGAGTCGCAAATGCCAGGGCAAATTAATCATTAAACACGCTTGCTTTTAAACCATGTATACTATTTTAAAAGGTACACTCACCAGAGGTCCCTTCTCCACCTGACGGTCCGGGAGGCAGCCTTGGGTGGGTTCTTGGGGTACTGGCTCCAGGTCCAGGGTGAGAAACAGTTCCTGGCTGTCTGGAAAACCAGTTTCTCTGTTTGCTTACTGTGAGCTATCTACAACTTCATCATCATCATCTTCCTCGTCCCCGAAACCTGCTTCCGTGTTGCCTCCATCTCTGTTGAAGGAGTCAAACAACACGGCTGGGGTAGTGGTGGCTGAACCCCCTAAAATGGCATGCAGCTCATCATAGAAGCATCATGTTTGGGGCTCTGACCCACAGCAGCCGTTTGCCTCTCTGGTTTTCTGGTAGGCTTGCCACAGCTCCTTAAGTTTCACGTGGCACTGCTTTGGGTCCCTGTTATGGCCTCTGTCCTTCATGCCCTGGGAGATTTTGACAAATGTTTTGGCATTTTGAAAACTGGAACGTAGTTCTGATAGCATGGATTCCTCTCCCCATACAGCGATCAGATCCCTTACCTCCCGTTCGGTCCATGCTGGAGCTCTTTTGCGATTCTGGGACTCCATCATGGTCACCTCTGCTGATGAACTCTGCACTCACCTGCAGCTTGCCATGCTGGCCAAACAGGAAATGAGATTCAAAAGTTTGCGGGCCTTTTCCTGTCTACCTGGCCAGTGCATCTGAGTTGAGAGTGCTGTCCAGAGCGGTCACAATGGAGCACTCTGGGATAGCTCCCGGAGGCCAACACGGTCTAATTGCATCCACAGTACCCCAAATTCGACCGGGCAAGGCCAATTTCAGCACTAATCCCCTTGTCGGGGGTGGAGTAAGGAAATCGATTTTAAGAGCCCTTTAAGTTGAAAAAAAGGGCTTCGTCATGTGGACGGGTGCAGGGTTAAATCGATTTAACGCTCCTAAATTCGACCTCAACTCCTAGTATAGACCAGGGCTAGATCTGCAGCAATAATTGAATGCTGTGGCTTGATGTGATATATTGCATGATATACATAACATCCACAGGCGATACAGAGCAAATAGTAAAAAGAAAAAAAATGTCCAAATATGGATTTATTAATAAGCTTTTCTTTCCTCTCAACTTTAAAGTTTAATGTGTGTCTTTCCTGTAAGTAGTATTATCCATTCTACTAGTCTGCTTTCACAGGTAATGTTTTTTGTAGGAGCTGCCCTGGAAACTTTTTCCCTGTGTTTAACAGAGGAAATATATGAGCAAGTTTTGTTAAAATTGCTAGATACAACTAAATACCTTAACCAGGTTGCACTTATGAATGACTTTAGGAAAATATATTAAGGCTGTGGATTTATTTAACATAGGTGTAGCTTGCTCCTTAGGAAAAGGGACATATCATCTTTGGTTAGCTCTTCCTCCCTTTCCCCATTCAAGTTTCCACACTCAATCAATGAAGACAAGAGCTATTTAAGGATGAACTGCAAAAGTTTCAGACATTCACTTAAAGAAAGCGCTCAAACATTTTACAAACTTCCAAAAGCGTCTTTGATCTGTAGAATACCAGGCTCAACCTCCCAGGAGAGCAAGCTTCCTCATGAAGCCCTTCCTCATTTTCCAGAAACATTTTATCTTAACTTAAATATTTCTCCATCACTTGAAATCTTTATCTCAAGACTGCATGCCCTTCCAAAAGGTATTCTCTAAAACTCAGCCACAAGGCTTGATGCAGGCATCACTGGGTGAAATTCTATGGCCCATGCTATGTCGGAGCTCAGATTAGATGGTCACAATCCTGACATTAAATCTATGAGTTATTCTGTTCAAAAGCACATGATAACCAGCCTCTCTCTCACAGCATTTTGGTATTAAAATTTCAAAGGACAATTAAACAAATATATCTGAAGCTCAAGGAGGGTTTGGGTTCAGTTCAAGTTTTGGCAACAATCTGTGTCAGTCCCTGGCCTTTTTAAAGTAAGTTTATTCAAGAGGCTGTGATGTCTATAGGAAGCAGAAGACTTTCTTTATTTTTCAGTGTGTTCTGCACCCAAAGTTAATGAGTAAAATGAATGAAGAGCCTCTCAGAGCTCTATAGCGCAGAACTCCTGAATGAATCAAATGCTGTGAATAACAGGGAGTGAACACTGTTAATGTGCTACAGTGACAAGAACAGTTAGGGACTTACTGACATTTCACTGTAGAGTCTATATGAGGATTAGAGAACTTTGTTCCTTTAATTAATACAAGGCATAACTTTTACTCCATGGCTTCTCATCCTTGTCTGTCGCTTTTTATTTCTTTTTAACTTTAGTTCTTTAACAAATCCCTCTTTTCACGGACCAAAAGCTGATATGTTCTGGAGAAATGCCAGTAAGATGTTAAAGATTGGCACAACTAGCTACTGTCATTCTATCAAGACAATAGGATTTGAGTGAAAGGGGTAGAGTTCTCCATGCAGAATTTAGCTGCTTAATCCTCTCTTGTGGGCTGGCACAAAATCAACAAAGGAAAGAAACCAAATTACCCAGCTCCGCTTTGGCAGATTTAGCCACTGTCAGCAGGCCAGAAGTTAATTCCCTCATATTCTTGTTTGCCACCAACTACGGTAGGCCTCACTGAGGCAGGTTTCCTGTGTAAATCTGTCAGCTGAAATGATGCACAGCATGAAGAAGGAGAGAAAGGACATGCAAAGAGTGTGGTCCTTTTGCCAAATCAAGCCCCCAAAAGTCAGAGGCTGGCATTGGAGCTACCTTTTTTCCTTCAGACTGAGTGATGTTTTTGACATGAAACTAGAAAGATTTATAGTTTCTTAAACCCCCCCCCCATCCTCCAAAATAAAACTCTCTTACCAATAATTGTGGACTGTTGTTACATTATGCTATGTGTGTGAGAGCTTGTTTCCCTACTGGCATTCTGCAGAAGCTTCCAGCTGCTTAGCATCTTACTGAAAATTAACAGTATATAGGGTATGGTATGTTAATAAGGACTACACAATCATCAAGACTAATAAAATTGCACTAGAGGAAGGAAATGCAGCATCAGTTTGCTATGTCCCAAATGCCTCTTTGCCTAGTCATGATATATGGTGCTCTTAAATATCTGTCCAGATTAAGTTCTTGTATGGATAACGTGACATCAGGGGCTGACACTATGGCGCAGCATATAATGTTTTCTTCTTTATTTGGAAATGAAATGACAAATTATCATAGGATGAGATGAGTAAGGTGCAAAGTATTTGCAACAAGATGCACCATAAGTTGAATCACAAGGCTTTTTATATCTCATTGTGAACTCCAAAATGGACCTCATTTCTGTGGAAAATTTTACTGACATACCTTTTAAAAGCAAAAATGGTACTGTTGTCTCGTGAAAGTGAGACTTTTTTGTGAAACAAATAAACCCATTTCTGAGTGAAAGAGGGCAGAAAGGAACCCAGTTTTACAAGTGGTGATAGATTTCACCCCAAAATCATGATTAATTGTGGATTTCACATTTTCAGTGTGAAAATAGACATTTGCTCAAAACAAAGAGTAAAACAGATTTTGAGGGTGTAAGCAATCATGCAAAAATATAGATTTGTTTGTGAAATTCTATGAAAGTGAAATGGTGTGTTAGCACTTCTGGTTTCTGTTGTTCCTAATGTAGACAATAGCTTTCTCTTACTCTAGGCACTGTGTGATGAATTAGCAATTATGCATGTCCTCACTGTAAATATTGTGCTTCAATAAGGGAGTCTGGTTTAAATAGTAATAATTCCTCTTTTTTTTTTCAAAATCAAGTATTCATTCATTCTTCATTCAGTAGCACAGCCGGGAAATCCTGCTTCTAGTGGCAGAGTTGAATCTAGTCCACAGAGGATCATTGTGTTCACTTTTGTTGGCAGTCCCAGAAGACGGGACAAAGTGAAAGAATGGTGCAGGGGATCATGGCACTTAGATTCAGGTGATCTGGGTTCACTTCCTGTCTCAGCCACAGACTTCCTGTGTGCCCTTGGGCAAGCCACTTAGTAAATCCTATGCCTCACTTCACTATCTGTAAAGTGGGCATAATACTTTGCTTCTTCATAATGTTGTGAGGATAGAATCATGGAGTTTAAGGTTAGAAGAGGCCACCAGATCATCTAGTCTGACCTCCTGTATATCACAGACCACTAAACACAACTCATCCACCTCTACACCAAACTCAACAACCAGAAATGGATCAAAGTATTACAGCCTTCAGGAGATAATCGATTGCATGCCACAGGCAGAAAATAGGAGGGACTGAGGTGCACCAATCTATCAGTAACAGTGGGGAGCTCACATATGATGGCTATGAAGGCCATATAAGTAGCTACCTAGACAAAGAAGTTGGAATGTTCATGATTAGGTGTGGATGGATTCAGAGAACAGGTACAAGCAATCCAATTTGTTTATTTTTTCCATGGACTCTCAGAAGAGTAATTTTCTCTCTCAGGAATGCCCATGGCTGTGAATATGCCTGTGAATAAATATTCACTGATGTATTCTTACTGCAAATGCTCCCACCGCCACTTTGGAAGCTCTTTGTGGGTCGGCAATGGGAAAGCAAAGGAAGGAGGTTGAGAGGAAAAGAAGGAAAACAAAACAAGAAATAAAAATGACCAGCAGTAATGAGAAGATTGTGGTGAGAAGGGCTGTGCAACCACCATCACTCTGAGAGGCAGCAGTGGGGTCCCGAGCCTGGTAGTAGTACAACAGTGCCCCATATCATCTGCTGTGTAATTGGCATGTGGCCCTCTGATAAGCTGGAGGGGGCTTATGACAGACCCTTGTGAACAGAGGGATTTGTGGAGGAGTCTCAGTTTTCTTGTTTAAGTGAAGTCTACAGGCTGTTTCATTGTGATGTTAGCCTGGAACATGTAAACATTTAGAGGCCACTGGAAACCAATGCCAACCCATTATCAGAGTTGGGAGAACCAAGCAGATAGGCTCCACTGCTGAAACAGTGACTGAAGAGGACCAAAAATGTCTATAGGCTCGAATTGAAGTGGCTGCTACTCGTTCCTCCCTCAAGAACCTGCCACACCAAACATGCACCCAATGTTTATTGTTTGGCAGCTGCTGTAGATAAAACCTCCCTCCTATTCCCCCTCCCTCTCCCAGCACCATTAGAAGTATATGGAGAATGCACCACGTAGTCCTTACCTCCCCTCACCAACCTCATCTCACTCCAGCCGCATTGCTGATGATGCCAGCTGTGGTGGTAGCGATTTCAAATGACCAGAAATTCATAAGTGCTACTCATCACCTACTCCTTTCCTCCCTAAAGTTCTTCACTGCCCTGTCACAGAGAAGAGCCATGATGTGATGATTTATTCAGGGGATAGGCTTTCCTCATGTTTAGAAAGGTTAGATCATCCACTTGGATGCAGAAACAATATTGTGGAAGCCATATAATGGACTTCGGTGGCCATTCACAGAGTGGGAATTGTGATTAATAAAGCTGTGTAGTCGGCAGTTTGCAAACTAGCTGGTCAAGATTTGTTTGTGACAATGATTAATGATTAGGAATAGCAAATACTTTAATAAAAATCACAAGCTCTTTGTGGATAATGGAAAGAAGGGCTGCATTTTTGGAATGACATACTTATTGCCAATTGCTCACCCCACTGTAGGTATGGAGTCTGAATGGCCCTCTCATCTCTAGAAGCCAACCCTGCAGGTTAGAGAGGAGAGGAAGCAGCATGGAGACGCTTGCAGGCTTACTTCTGGATAAATACAGATGCATCTAGATGATTAGTCCGGTTCCTTTCTTAAAATAGAAAAATTCACTCTGGAAGTCACCACAATAATATTGATCCACAGGCTTACTTGTTTTGGTGTGACTTGCAATGGATTAATTTTAAGCATAGTGTATGAAGTCTCTGTATGTTAGAGAAGCTGCTCCCTAGTAATGGGTCAAAGGACATGGGCCTGAGCCACCTCCTGTTGGAGCAAATGGAAAAAGCTCAAATTGCCTCTAAAGGTGCAGGATTGAGGCATTGGAGATCAGGTCTGATTAATAATACAAACTCTCTTGAACATCTTACACCTGTAAAACTCAAAAGGAAATCTTGTGTAAATAGCTTTTCTCCTGAAATTACTACAAGTATTTTTTGCTTCTGGAAGGGCCGGAAATATAGTGGAATCAGTGTCTCATTGTATTTTGGTATTTTTGGTTCTAGTCCTAGGCAGAAGTATATGAAAAGAAAAATGCAATAATGAAGTTAATTGAAAATTCCCAAACCATTAGAACGGTTCATTTCTACAAGAGAGTAAGCATTCCAGGGGTAGATGATCAAATAGTTCAAAATCGCTTTATCCACTTCTTGTACAAACTAATTTAAAAAAATGTTGGTTTCTGAGAAAGTAGGTCTGTTCACATGTTTGTGGTCTACAATGGTCATATTTCTGTCTGTCCTGTTACCAACTTATCTATGCTGTACATAGGCAGCATTTTGCATTATGATGAGTATAAGTGAGCAGCCCTGCAAACACAGCCTAATCTTCACTATTACATCATATGCAGAAATACCGATATAGAAAAATAGAAGATATTGAACTTCTTGTAATAACAATGGATTTCAAGGAGAGCTAAGAAAGCAAGAATGATTTCCAAGGGCCTGCCCACTGGGGTCAATGGAAAGACAATGGGGCTTTGGATCATGTCCAAAAGGAGGAATGTGAACACCATTTTTAGTTAACTCACATACACTGTAGGAGAAGGGAACACGGCAGTCTTTGTACCTTTCCTTATGACTGTAGTCAGATTGAAGCTTTCCACAACAGCTCTCCCAGCTCTGCCACATTCAGACCTAGCAAACTCTTTACAAAAATAATAAAAACCAGAATATGTGCATTTTAAGAATAAGAATTGCTGGTGAAAAGCAAAACAAAGGGTCCAAATTTTCCCTACAGAGCTTCGTGCACCCCTGTGGGCTAGCCAAACCCATGAATGGGTGTAAGTGAGGGAATGATTTGGCCCACATAGTTTCAAAACTATGTGAACTCTGTAAAAAGTATGTTTTTAAAAGGATTTCCTTCCTGTCAGCAAAAAGCCACAGACTTCAGAGGAGCGGATTCAACCACATGTGTGTTTCTTTTCATGCTTCCTAATCAGATGTAATGATTGCCTACACTGCAGAGAGAGTTCTAATTCAAGGATGTGCATTCCTGAGACTTAGGAGTCTGCCAAGTATAGAAACAAACATTACAAGCTACACGAGGTGACTTACGCCTCCAGGCTTTCCTGCATGCAGCAGGACTGGGGAATCAATGGAGTTCTGCTCCCTACCCTGGGCAGCCGTAGAGTTCTCAAAGGAAAATACTGCTGGCTTGTGTCCAGCTATCATCCTTTTATTGGGATAATGGGCTAATTTTCCCATTAGTGTGGGAGAGTGTGGAAGAACGTCAACGGAGGCAAACACCCAGATAGGAGTTATGACTGTCTCCACAGACATCCTAACTAAAAGGTGTGATACTGACCAACACATTCCACAATAGATCAATTCAAGGGCAGTGATCCTCTGAAAAATTCAATTCATAGGTTGAATTGTGGATTCTGAGGACTGACCAGTAGATTAAAATAATGTTCGGTCAACATGGGGAATCACAATCTCTTTGAGAAGCACATATGCACCTAGAGTCAGATGTGTATCTTCTAAAAATACAAAACTGGAAAGAGAGTGGAAATTTGACTGGAAAATACCTTCAAAATAGGATGAGGCAATGTGATCTAGTGGATAGGGTACTAGGCTGGGAGTGAGACACCTGGGTTCTATTCCTAGCTCTGTGTCTTCTCCCAAATCATTTCTATGTGTCTCTCTTTGTCTGACTAGTCTATCTAGACTTCAAGTGCTTTGGGGAAGGGACTGTCTCTCATGTGTTTGCACTGGGCCTAATAAAAAGGGGCTTGATCTTGGTTGGGCACTACCTGTAATATAAACCTTTTTTCCCAAAAGTGAACCAGTGTTCCTGATTACAACTATGTTGCAACTTTTCTGTACTATGCAATTCAAATCATCTCCCCAGCTCCAGCTGATTCACGGTGAGATGCTGAAAGGCAGCCGGAATGCCATCAGCTGTTTGAAACTAAAAGATTGAGTTATGGTACAGCTGAAAACTGTCTATGCATATGACTTTGATAACAGGAAGAAATCAATACAGAGACATCAAATCCATTCACTCCTTGGAGGATACTGAGTCTGTCAGTTTTACACTACTGACTCAGCAAAACCGGATAAGGAGGAATTTATTACATTTTGGAACTCTAATTGTCTGACCTGGAGGATAAAGTTAGGCTAGCAGCACCAGTTATTTTCAAGATGGAGCATACTAAAGCATATTTAAAAACATTATGGTTGAAAAGCATCTAATCATGGAGACATTTACTGCACCAGGTGTTTAAAGGTGGCACTCTGTATTAATGTACTGAGCATGTGTGACTTGCTATAGTGAGCTTTGTTAACCCAGGTCTAGTAATGTATTATAAAAGAATACCTGAGGTTGTTTTCAAAATACTTAGATGGTACAGTGGGCTCATACGCTAACATTTTGCCTCTGTAGAGCTAGGTTCAAATCTGCTTAGGTCCCTCATTCCTGTAATCCAAGTTTGTTTCTTGCCACAAAAATCCCAGTAGACAGCTTGAAAATAGTAAATCAGAACTGAGGGGCACTGGCAGAGTTCTACAGGGAAGCTTGAACAGACCTTTCCATGCTAATTGTGATGCTCTTGGTTTTGCTGTCAGTCACTCACTGATGTCACAAACCTCACTCAAAACCTAAACTAAAGAAGTGTAGAGCACAACCCCAGTTTGCTGAACCATAATGGGAAGTCACCTCAGGACAGGGACTGTCTCTTACATTGTGTTTGCACAGTACCTATCCCTGATTGGGGTTCATAGGTGCTACTGAAATACTAATAATCCATCAGATAAAAATAACAATGACCAAGGTTTAGTCCTGGGGGGATTCTTCACCACTGTGCAATCCAGAATTGTGCAGAAATTAACACTGTGTACGCAGAATTTCCTTTCCTGCACATAAATGGGCTGCAGTGCTGCTAGACGCCACTAGGGGCTGCTGGACCCAGCAGAGCCCAGCTCCCACATAGAAGACACTGCCAGGGGGAGGGAGCCAGAGGGTTCCTGGCAGCTGCAGTTCCCAGCACGCCCCGAGTGGCCGGCACACAGGAAACTCCATGTGAGCCTGGGACCGAGCATCTGGCTGTTTCTCCCTCTGGATCCCTGGGCTCGGGGTGGGATGGGTATCTGGGCAAGGAGACCCTGCAGCTGGGCTCTGGGGGGGAATGGGGTGCGGGTATCTGGCCTGGGGGGGCCCCGCAGTTGGGCTCTGGGGAGGAGGGGATTCAGGTGTACTGGCTGGGAGGATCCTGTGGCTGGGCTATGGTGGGGGAGGGGTTGTGGGTGTCTGGCCCCCGGCTGGGAATTGTGGGGCGGGGGGAAGAGGCAGAGAAACAGGAACTGGGTTTTCATAGGGGTTTCTTTAACTCTCTATTCCTGGGGGAATTTTTGTGTGTGTCCATATTGTTACAGACATACATGCTGACATGTATTTTGAAATAAATTACCAAATAATTGAAACTGGAGTGATTATGTAGTGTTATTTTGAGAAATAAAATTTTCAGAATTGTGCAGAATTTTAAAATATTGGGCACAGAATTTTTAATATTTTGGCACAGAATTTTTAATTTTTTGGTGCAGAATGCCCCCAGGAGTAAAGGTTATGTCCCCAGGGTTGTAGTCCTACCGAAGAATCCCAGAAGTGTGGCCACCTGCTGATCTGGTCAACTAATTGGTGAAGGTCAGCCAAGCTAACAAGCCGGCCAGTGTTTTCCTCAATATGTTTTGGAGGTATGACTCTGAAGAGCAGCTTTTTTTTCTGACTCAGAGTTCAACTGTCCTTCGTCTGAAATCCTGTTTATTCAAAATATTCAGATATCCCCTAAGGCTTCCCGATAAACAGGTTTGAACTGCTTACAGATTTTTGAAAGGATTTGGGATGGGCTCTTATTCCTTAAGTGTGACATGAAACAATTACTCACATTGCAGTAAGGAATCACTTGAAACACTGGCCAAGAAAGAAATTATGCCATAACCAAATATAACATGATATTGGCAGCAGAACCCTTTTCCTATATTGGGAGCTGCCTCCAAAACAAACTATTTTAAGAGGCTAGAAAGATAAACACAAAGACATCATGTCAATACAAGAACTGATCATATACCTAGGCACACAGCAGTTTAAGGCATAGAAACTGTGGGTCATAGACTTAAATACCATGAAGGAGAAAGGTTTCAGAGTAACAGCCGTGTTAGTCTGTATTCGCAAAAAGAAAAGGAGTACTTGTGGCACCTTAGAGACTAACCAATTTATTTGAGCATGAGCTTTCGTGAGCTACAGCTCACTTCATCAGATGCATACCGTGGAAACTGCAGCAGACTTTATATATACACAGAGAATATGAAACAATACCTCCTCCCACCCCACTGTTCTGCTGGTAATAGCTTATCTAAAGTAATCGTCAGGTTAGGCCATTTCCAGCACAAATCCAGGTTTTCTCACCCTCCACCCCCCCACACAAATTCACTCTCCTGCTGGTGATAGCCCATCCAAAGTGACAACTCTTTACACAATGTGCATGATAATGAAGTTAGGCCATTTCCTGCACAAATCCAGGTTCTCTCACTCCCTCACCCCCCTCCAGAAACCCACCCCCATACACACACAGACTCACTCTCCTGCTGGTAATAGCTCGTCCAAACTGACCACTCTCCAAGTTTAAATCCAAGTTAAACCAGAACATCTGGGGGGGGGGGGGGTAGGAAAAAACAAGAGGAAATAGGCTACCTTGCATAATGACTTAGCCACTCCCAGTCTCTATTTAAGCCTAAATTAATACTATCCAATTTGCAAATGAATTCCAATTCAGCAGTTTCTCGCTGGAGTCTGGATTTGAAGATTTTTTGTTTTAAGATAGCGACCTTCATGTCTGTGATTGCGTGACCAGAGAGATTGAAGTGTTCTCCGACTGGTTTATGAATGTTATAATTTTTGACATCTGATTTGTGTCCATTTATTCTTTTACGTAGAGACTGTCCAGTTTGACCAATGTACATGGCAGAGGGGCATTGCTGGCACATGATGGCATAAATCACATTGGTGGATGTGCAGGTGAACGAGCCTCTGATAGTGTGGCTGATGTTATTAGGCCCTGTGATGGTGTCCCCTGAATAGATATGTGGGCACAATTGGCAACGGGCTTTGTTGCAAGGATAAGTTCCTGGGTTAGTGGTTCTGTTGTGTGGTATGTGGTTGTTGGTGAGTATTTGCTTCAGGTTGCGGGGCTGTCTGTAGGCAAGGACTGGCCTGTCTCCCAAGATTTGTGAGAGTGTTGGGTCATCCTTTAGGATAGGTTGTAGATCCTTAATAATGCATTGGAGGGGTTTTAGTTGGGGGCTGAAGGTGACGGCTAGTGGCGTTCTGTTATTTTCTTTGTTAGGCCTGTCCTGTAGTAGGTAACTTCTGGGAACTCTTCTGGCTCTATCAATCTGTTTCTTTACTTCCGCAGGTGGGTATTGTAGTTGTAAGAAAGCTTGACAGAGATCTTGTAGGTGTTTGTCTCTGTCTGAGGGGTTGGAGCAAATGCGGTTGTATCGCAGAGCTTGGCTGTAGACGATGGATCGTGTGGTGTGGTCAGGGTGAAAGCTGGAGGCATGCAGGTAGGAATAGCGGTCAGTAGGTTTCCGGTATAGGGTGGTGTTTATGTGACCATTGTTTATTAGCACTGTAGTGTCCAGGAAGTGGATCTCTTGTGTGGACTGGACCAGGCTGAGGTTGATGGTGGGATGGAAATTGTTGAAATCATGGTGGAATTCCTCAAGGGCTTCTTTTCCATGGGTCCAGATGATGAAGATGTCATCAATATAGCGCAAGTAGAGTAGGGGCTTTAGGGGACGAGAGCTGAGGAAGCGTTGTTCTAAATCAGCCATAAAAATGTTGGCATACTGTGGGGCCATGCGGGTACCCATAGCAGTGCCGCTGATCTGAAGGTATACATTGTCCCCAAATGTGAAATAGTTATGGGTAAGGACAAAGTCACAAAGTTCAGCCACCAGGTTAGCCGTGACATTATCGGGGATAGTGTTCCTGACGGCTTGTAGTCCATCTTTGTGTGGAATGTTGGTGTAGAGGGCTTCTACATCAGCAATGGTTCCCTCAACCCACCTAGCAATATTGTTAACCTATCCAACTATACTCTCAGCCCAGCAGAAGCAGCTGTTCTATCTCGGGGCCTCTCCTTCTGCCCCTCCACCCCCATGAACATGATACAGTTCTGTGGTGACCTAGAATCCTATTTTCGACGTCTCCGACTCAAGGAATATTTCCAAAATACCTCTGAACAACATACTAATCCACACAGGTCTCCCTACCAACACTACAGAAAGAAGGATTCTAGGTGGACTGCTCCTGAAGGTCGAAACAGCAGACTGGACTTCTACATAGAGTGCTTCCGCCGACGTGCACGGGCTGAAATTGTGGAAAAGCAGCATCACTTGCCCCATAACCTCAGCCATGCGGAACGCAATGCCATCCACAGCCTCAGAAACAACTCTGACATCATAATCAAAAAGGCTGACAAAGGAGGTGCTGTTGTCATCATGAATAGTTCGGAATATGAACAAGAGGCTGCTCGGCAGCTCTCCAACACGAGTTTCTACAAGCCATTACCCTATGATCCCACTGAGAGTTACCAAAAGCAACTACAGCATATGCTCAAGAAACTTCCTGAAAAAGCACAAGATCAAATCCGCACAGACACACCCCTGGAACCCCGACCTGGGATATTCTATCTACTACCCAAGATCCATAAACCTGGAACTCCTGGGCGCCCCATCATTTCAGGCATTGGCACCCTGACAGCAGGATTGTCTGGCTATGTAGACTCCCTCCTCAGGCCCTACGCTACCAGCACTCCCAGCTACCTTCGAGACACCACTGACTTCCTGAGGAAACTTCAATCCATCGGTGATCTTCCTGATAACACCATCCTGGCCACTATGGATGTAGAAGCCCTCTACACCAACATTCCACACAAAGATGGACTACAAGCCGTCAGGAACACTATCCCCGATAATGTCACGGCTAACCTGGTGGCTGAACTTTGTGACTTTGTCCTTACCCATAACTATTTCACATTTGGGGACAATGTATACCTTCAGATCAGCGGCACTGCTATGGGTACCCGCATGGCCCCACAGTATGCCAACATTTTTATGGCTGATTTAGAACAACGCTTCCTCAGCTCTCGTCCCCTAAAGCCCCTACTCTACTTGCGCTATATTGATGACATCTTCATCATCTGGACCCATGGAAAAGAAGCCCTTGAGGAATTCCACCATGATTTCAACAATTTCCATCCCACCATCAACCTCAGCCTGGTCCAGTCCACACAAGAGATCCACTTCCTGGACACTACAGTGCTAATAAACAATGGTCACATAAACACCACCCTATACCGGAAACCTACTGACCACTATTCCTACCTGCATGCCTCCAGCTTTCACCCTGACCACACCACACGATCCATCGTCTACAGCCAAGCTCTGCGATACAACCGCATTTGCTCCAACCCCTCAGACAGAGACAAACACCTACAAGATCTCTGTCAAGCTTTCTTACAACTACAATACCCACCTGCGGAAGTAAAGAAACAGATTGATAGAGCCAGAAGAGTTCCCAGAAGTTACCTACTACAGGACAGGCCTAACAAAGAAAATAACAGAACGCCACTAGCCGTCACCTTCAGCCCCCAACTAAAACCCCTCCAACGCATTATTAAGGATCTACAACCTATCCTAAAGGATGACCCAACACTCTCACAAATCTTGGGAGACAGGCCAGTCCTTGCCTACAGACAGCCCCGCAACCTGAAGCAAATACTCACCAACAACCACATACCACACAACAGAACCACTAACCCAGGAACTTATCCTTGCAACAAAGCCCGTTGCCAATTGTGCCCACATATCTATTCAGGGGACACCATCACAGGGCCTAATAACATCAGCCACACTATCAGAGGCTTGTTCACCTGCACATCCACCAATGTGATTTATGCCATCATGTGCCAGCAATGCCCCTCTGCCATGTACATTGGTCAAACTGGACAGTCTCTACGTAAAAGAATAAATGGACACAAATCAGATGTCAATAATTATAACATTCATAAACCAGTCGGAGAACACTTCAATCTCTCTGGTCACGCAATCACAGACATGAAGGTCGCTATCTTAAAACAAAAAAACTTCAAATCCAGACTCCAGCGAGAAACTGCTGAATTGGAATTCATTTGCAAATTGGATACTATTAATTTAGGCTTAAATAGAGACTGGGAGTGGCTAAGTCATTATGCAAGGTAGCCTATTTCCTCTTGTTTTTTCCTACCCCCCCCCCCCCCAGATGTTCTGGTTTAACTTGGATTTAAACTTGGAGAGTGGTCAGTTTGGACGAGCTATTACCAGCAGGAGAGTGAGTCTGTGTGTGTATGGGGGTGGGTTGTTGGAGGGGGGTGAGGGAGTGAGAGAACCTGGATTTGTGCAGGAAATGGCCTAACTTCATTATCATGCACATTGTGTAAAGAGTTGTCACTTTGGATGGGCTATCACCAGCAGGAGAGTGAATTTGTGTGGGGGGGTGGAGGGTGAGAAAACCTGGATTTGTGCTGGAAATGGCCTAACCTGACGATTACTTTAGATAAGCTATTACCAGCAGAACAGTGGGGTGGGAGGAGGTATTGTTTCATATTCTCTGTGTATATATAAAGTCTGCTGCAGTTTCCACGGTATGCATCTGATGAAGTGAGCTGTAGCTCACGAAAGCTCATGCTCAAATAAATTGGTTAGTCTCTAAGGTGCCACAAGTACTCCTTTTCTTTTTATGAAGGAGAAAGAGGCAGAGAAAGATTCAGGAACATTATGAAAAAATATCCTTTTTTTAAATTTTAGGTCCCACAGGAACTGACAGTGAAAGTTACAGAAATTCTCATACAACATATTGACAATATAATCCCCAGTTTTAAAAAAAATCACAACAGAATTAGCACAAGCCTTTTTTCAAACTAAGGAGAATCTTTACAGGCTAATGCAGGTCCTCTTCCTAAAACAAAGCTCTCCCATCTGGACTAAATCATTCTGAGCTACAGCAAACTCTCTGGTTAGAGTACATTTTTCATAACTGGAGCAGACCTTTTTCTACGGCAGGATTCCAAGCTAACTAAGTTTTTCAAAGATGAAAACAAGCCTGTATCTAAACCAAGCCCCCAGGCTAGAGAAAGTCTTTCAGGGCTAGAGCAGATCTCTCAACTTGGGCAAGTTCTGGCCTAAACCAGGCTTCTAGGCCAACTCTAGACCCAGGTTGATAATGCCCTTCGAAGCTGGAGCAGGTCTCTGCCTAAGTCAAGATCACAGGCTACGCTGACTCTTTCAAAAGCAGGGCAAGTTTTATAGCTCTTTAACCCTGCCGTCCCCTGGACTCCAGTCAATCAGAAATCAAGTCCCAGTGATGGAACACTCCATCACACTAAACTGTGCTATCTTTTGTCCTACATTTTTCTTTTAAAGCAGAACAGAGCTCAGCAAGTGCGGCAATATTTAATCAGCATTTATTTTCCCCAAAGTAAAAATAAATCAAGCCAGAGCACAACAACTAAAGAGCATCTTCATTAACAAAATTAAACTTGAGCCCAGGCTTTGTGATAAATTACCAGTTCAGACATTTGGTCTAGATCAAGAAGTAGTTGATCCACCACTAAAAGGCCACCTTCCATTTACTACAGGTACTGTATCTTTCTGTCAGTAGCAGTGCAGGTCAAACATCTTCCATGGGAAGGTAGCCAAACATGTAAAATATACTTGCCACTCAAGAAACCTACTGGAAGAGTCATCAAAGTTCTTTGGGCCAAATTCTGAAGTTTTATTAAGTCCTTACTCTGGGAAAAGCCCTGGTGAAATCGGACAGTACTCCAGAATAAAAACAGAGTAACTACTACAAGTTTTGACACACTGAGTTCAGTCAAATAAAGAGTTTAGAATTAGATACCTATAGTTGCTTGGCCTCTATAGCTGGATAAAGCAGGGGACTGGTCATGTATATATAGCTGTTCATGTCTGGGTCACTGTTCACACAGGTTCAACAACTCTTACTCACACCAGGTAGTACCTAATTCCCTGAGAAGTCCCAGTGATTCGAAGGAGTAAGGCCCAGAGCCTCAACGGTATAAAGGTACCTGATTCCCATTGATTTCAATGAGAGGTAGGGGCCTATGTACCGTTAAGGATCTGGGCCTAAGATACTACTTAGCATGAATAAGGATGGCAGAATCTGGCTTCTACATTTATTTATTTTTCAAAGGAGTCCTGTGACTGCAGAATGCCCTCCTAGACAATGTGCCAGCATTTCATGTACTTGAAACATACAAATTTCTTGGAGGGGAAGGGCAAAATTCTGTCTCATTTATACCATTGTAAACCCGAAGTAGTTCTTAATGGCTTTGTTGGATTTATTTTGGATTTTCTCTGGCTAAAATGAAAGCAAAATTTGTCCTGACTTTTTTTTTCTGTTGCTTTTGAAATAAAAATAAATATCCTAGCAAAATATTAGCATGTTATGATTAACATAAGCCTCTTTTTATAAGATTTACTAAAAACAAATTATCCATCTTGAAAGAATTAGGAAATAATTTGCATGTGTTCATGCTTATACTGCTGAGGATATTTCTTTTTCTCTTAACCCCTATCTGTTCTGTTCATGCTTTACTCTATGCTCATCCAGCCCACATCTGTGAGATCAGACTTAATTAAATTGAGTTTACTTCATTCTTTTCTCTCCAGTAGAGCCAGAACTGTTTTAAATGGGAGTCCCATTAATGAAGACTATAAAAGACAATATTATAGAGCTACTGCACATATCATAGGCAGAATATAAAGAGTATGGCAAAGAGGGAGAGCTTCTGGGTCTGCTTTTACTTGGGAGTCCAGTTGGATCCTGATCTGCTTCTGAATGCCAGATATCAGTAGTCTAGAGTGAGTTTTCCCCTTCTCTGCTTGGCTAGAAACTCATGGCTTTTCTTGTATGTGTGAATGTCATTCATCCAAACAGTGGCAGAGCTACAAGAAGGCCTGGGGGGGAGGAGGCGACCACACTGCCGTTTGTGCGGTGCCTTTTCAAACATATTATGCAGCTGACAAAAGGAGGTGTATGACATGCTTTTCACACAGGGCTGGAGGGCTCCTCTCTCAGCCAGCAGTGGCAGCTTCTATCCTGTGTGGCTGGGCCTAGCTCCCCACTCCGGGCATTGTGATATGGCTCACGGGGTCACATGGCACTGCACCCCCATGTACCATGCATGACCTAATGCCACTCTCTCAAATTTGGCCTGGCTGCCCCTCCATCATTACTGAGTGGGGCATCCCTCAGAGTGGGGAGCCAGGTCCTGCCATTCTGGACAGGAGCCATTGTTGCCGGGTGCATGCAGGATGGGCTCACACTCCAGCCCACCACTACTGTTCCCCCCGTTTGCAAAGCTTGGCTCCACTACTGCATGCAGACCTTTGTCATGCCCTGATTGGATCACTGCAATCAATGAACTGTCTGCACTAAATAAAATCTAGTTAGAGGTAATCTGATGCTCCAGGAGCAGGCCAGAGAATAAGTTGTTACTCAAAGACTCACAATTCCACTCCTGTTTCCACCTTCCTCTTGGGAAGGGAGTAAATTTCTTCACCACTTTCTTCAGAGCAACTCCCCCACTGTCCACCCAGCCAGATAGTCTGGCTGGCAAGTAGAGGGAACAGGGCCAGGGTTTCTTTTACTCTCTACTCACTCCCTACCCAAGAGAATCAAGTGATTAGCCCCTGCTTGCTTCACCATGGTCAGAGTCACAATCTGAGCAAGACAAAGAAGGGGAGCAAGGAAAGCCATATTACCCGGCAAAGCAGAATTTGGGCTGTATCAACCTAGTCCTTAGTTCTTTCCACCAGAAAGCAAAATATCCCCTTAGTGGCTTCAGCCAAATTGTGAGTGTAGAAATTTGGTCAAATCCAAAATTAACAGCAAAACTCTAGGGGCATGATTCAAATTCCAAAATTAGTATGCACATATCCCAGGGCCACCGAGTTTTTATAGCTCTCTGTGCAGTGCCTTCATGCTGAGATATACAATAGGAATGTTTCTCCTATACAAAGTTTTTTGCCTATACAACGTTAAATTCTGCTCCTAATAACACTGTTATACATGCAGAGCCCAGTCATCACATTATTTATGCACTTAAATCCCAGTGACTTCAACAGGAATCACATGCCCTCAACCAGCAGAATAATTATGACCCTGGATTGACTCTACTGATTGCAGTGAAGTTACTCCAGATTTACAATAGTGTAACTCCGTGCAGAAGTTGACCCTCAGACTTCATGTAAATTATGCCTAATCTGGTAAGATTTTGTTCAAGCCTTTTAAAAAAAAGCTTTAAATAAAATTAATGAGACTTTAAAGTTTGACCCTCAGTTTTAATGATTTAGAAGCTCCCAGGGTTCTTCCCCTCTTTAAGGAATGAGAATAAATTCTGACAGCTGAATAAACACAAAGGGCCATGTGTCAGTTTAAGGGAAAGGGTTTTCATTTTGGCACAGATGAAGTAAATTCAAGGATCCCCAATGCAAAGGACAAATAGGGGCTAGGCCGGAGCAGAGGATTGGATCTTGAGCCTCTCATGTGAATGCTCTAATCAGGAGACTAGAGAGTCATTCTCATCCTAGGTGTCACTCTGGCCCAATGACATGCTAATTATTTATCCAAAGTTTAACAATTTTGTGAGGGAGCCCGGCACAAGAATATCCCAGAGCCTAGTGGCTGGGGCACTCACCTGAGAGGTGGAAGATTCCTGTTCAAATCACTTCCCTCCCTCAGGTGGATAGGCGACTTAATCTGGAGTCTCCCACATTCCATGTGAGTACTCTAACCACCAGACTAAAAGTTATGAGCTAATGTACTCAGTGCTTTTTCTCCTCTGTCTTCACGAACAAGGTCACCTCCCAGACTATTGCACTGGGCAGCACAGTATGGGGAGGAGGTGACCAGCCCTCTGTGGAGAAAGAAGTGTTTCAGGACTATTTAGAAAAGCTGGACGAGTACAAGTCCATGGGGCCGGATGTGCTGCATCTGAGGGTGCTAAAGGAGTTGGTGGATGTGATTGCAGAGCCATTGGCCATTATCTTTGAAAACTCATGGCGATCAGCGGTGGTCCCGGATGATTGGAAAAAGCTTAATGTAGTGCCCATCCTTAAAAAAGGGAAGAAGGAGGATCCTGGGAACTACAGGCCAGTCAGCCTCACCTCAGTCCCTGGAAAAATCATGGAGCAGGTCCTCAAGGAATCAATTCTGAAGCACTTCTTGAAGAGGAAAGTGATAAGAAACAGTCAGCATGGATTCACCAAGGGCAAGTCATGCCTGACTAACCTAATTGCCTTCTATGACGAGATAACTGGCTCTGTGGATGAGGGGAAAGCAGTGGACATGTTATTCCTTGACTTTAGCAAAGCTTTTGATATGGTCTCCCACAGTATTCGTGGCAGCAAGTTACAGAAGTATGGGCTGGATGAATGGACTGTAAGGTGGACAGAAAGCTGGCTATATCATCAGGCTCAATGCGTAGTGATCAATGGTTCCATGTCTAGTTGGCAGCCGGTATCAAGTAGAGTGCTCCAAGGGTTGGTCGTGGGGTCTGTTTTGTTCAATATCTTCATCAATGATCTGGAGGATGGCGTGGTTTGCACCCTCAGCACGTTTGCGGATGACACTAAACTGGGAGGAGTGGTAGATATGCTGGAGGGTAGGGATAGGATACAGAGGGATCTAGACAAATTAGAGGATTGGGCCAAAAGAAATCTGATGAGGTTCACGAAGGACAAGTGCAGAGTTCTGCACTTAGGACGGAAGAATCCCATGCACTGCTACAGACTAGGGACCGAATGGCTAGGCAGCAGTTCTGCAGAAAAGGACCTAGGGGTTTCAGTGGATGAGAACCTGGATATGAGTCAACAGTGTGTCCTTGTTGCCAAGAAGGCTAACGGAATTTTGGGCTGGATAAGTAGGAGCATTGCCAGCAGATTGACCCTCTATTCGGCATTGGTGAGGCCTCATCTGGAGTACTGTGTCCAGTTTTGGGGCCCCACACGACAAGAAAGATGTGGAAAAATTGGAAAGAGACCAGCAGAGGGCAACGAACATGATTAGGGGGCTGGAACACATGTCTTATGAGGAGAGGCTGAGGGGACTGGGATTATTCAGTCTGCAGAAGAGAAGAATGAGGGGGGATTTGATAGCTGCTTTCAATCACCTGAAAGGAGGTTCCAAAGAGGACGGATCTAGACTGTTCTCAGTAGTACCAGATGACAGAACAAGGAATAATGGTCTCGTGTTGCAGTGGGGGCGGTTTGGGTTGGATATTAGGAAAATCTTTTTCACTAGGAGTGTGGTGAAGCACTGGAATGGGTTACCTAGGGAGGTGGTGGAATCTCCTTCCTATGAGGTTTTTAAGGTCAGGCTTGACAAAGCCCTGGCTGGGATGATTTAGTTGGGGATTGGTCCTGCTTTGATCAGGGGGTTGGACTAGATGACCTCCTGAGGTCCCTTGCAAACCTGATATTCTATGATTCTATGATTCTATGAGGGAGCTGTCTCTTCCTCCAACCATTTTATGTGAGCTAACCTATGGGGGCCTGATCCGGTAGGTGAATTCTAAGCCTGCTTACTTGCAGACAAGTTAGGCAGATGAACTGCCTATCTGCCTCCAGTTCATGCACATTCTCCGGCCTAGATATCCAGATGTCTAGAGTGGGGCTGCAATGCTCATGCACAGAGATAGAAACATAGGCACCTAGGGAACTTTTACTGCAAAAATGTAGGCACCAAATGAGCACCCACAAAGTTCAGAGGCCTGATGAACTTTGCTAAGATGAAAGATCTCAATGAAAAAAATGTGGCATTTGTTTCCTATACTTTTCTTTCAACAATTTCTCAGAGCTTAAACACTGGCTGAAAATGGGTAGCTAAGCAGACATCATGCTACTGCTTCCGGTTAATTTAATAGGAATAGCCCATAGTCCAACTTTTGGCTGATTTTTAAATTATTTTGTATTGTTCTGTAGAAAATATATGCCTTATCCTGTGTTTTCCAGCACGGTAGTGAAGTACTTTATATAACATTATATACATAGAACTGACAATGGCATCCAATTTAGGAAGATTATACAAACACTGGAGTTGAGCATTTACTATAAAAAATGTACAGATACACACATACACACGGAGACCAATTTTTAAACAAAACCTTTTTGTATTTGTGTCCCTGTTCATTTTCCACAGATGTCCTAGCAAGTTTACTAGCAAGTTCGTTCATCAAAACAACACATTTTAAGTAAATGTTGCAAATATTTATGAAAAACCATTTTTAATTCAATTGTTGGCTCTGGAAACCTGTTCCTAACAATAATGCCTACCCAGTCAGCGAACAGAAAACTTCAAATGTCCAATGTGTCAAGTCAAAGCTGCTCAAATTGTGAAATATTGATGCATCAGGCAGCCAAGCTGGGCCATCATGGAGGGGGTAATGATTTGCTGCTGGCATATGCAAGGAAGGAAATAAGGAGAGGAATTTTTTCCTGATGCTTCCCTGGTCTATCTTTTCTGTCTGTTTTCTCTCATCTTATACTTTGGGCATAATTCTGCAAATACTTATGCATGTGCTTAACTTTACTGCTATGGGCTTAAATTGCAGCAAGGGAGGCTTAGGCTGGACATTTGGAAAAACTTCCTAACTATCAGGGGGGCTAAACACTGGAATAAATTGCCTAGGGAAATTGTGGAATCTCCATCATTGGAGATTTTTAAGAGCAGGTTAGACAAACACCTGTCAGGGATGGTCTAGATAATTCGTCCTGCCATGAGTGCAGGGGACTGGACCAGATGACCTCTCGAGGTGCCTTCCAGTCCTACGATTCTATGAGTCTAGGATGAGTAGCCCCAGTAGGAAATGCTGCTACCATATGGCCTAGCGCAATGGGGTTGGGGCCTGTAGGTGCTACTGCGATACAAATAATAACCATAATAATGATGGGGTCTCCCAGAGGCATGATGGCCTTCCTGTGCTGCTCCTGGTGTGACTTAACAACATACCTCACCATGCACAGGCCTGAACACAAAGCCCAAATCAAGCTCTTAGTTAATAATGAAGAATAACTAATATCATCTGAGGAAAAAAATATGGTCATGAACAACGTGGAACAGAAAGA
This sequence comes from Eretmochelys imbricata, assembly GCF_965152235.1. Classification (NCBI taxonomy): domain Eukaryota; kingdom Metazoa; phylum Chordata; order Testudines; family Cheloniidae; genus Eretmochelys; species Eretmochelys imbricata. The sequence goes on from NC_135574.1 coordinate 25,776,798, forward strand.
GAGGCCGAATTCACTGAATAAATTATTTGTTACTGATTATTTGTTCAGCTCTAGCCAACACACATCATTCCTAATTTGCATGATGACCACAATTTTACTAGGAATCTGGTAACTATGTCTCATGTCTAAAACTGTTTAGACCATGAAGAATATCTAGGAATGTGTTTGTTCTTTCCCACAACAGATGCTAAATAACAGCTTGTAAGTAAAAAAAGTGCTATCAAAGTCAGGGGTTAAAAATCATGGCATTTCTTCCCCAAAGCCCATATTTCGATGTATAACAGAATTAAAAATTATAACGCATGAGGGCTAAGGTACACATCAATCACAACTCTCTCTGATTATACAGTGAACAAGAGCTAGCTAATGTCTTTACAATACAGGGCCATTTTGATTTAATCATATCCCTTCACCTCCAGGACAAAGACCTGATTCAGAAGATATTGGGAGTCTTTCGATCTGGTCCTGCATCTCCACAAAAAATCTGGGACAATATGTCAAACTTAGCATTAGAAGTGCTGCAAAGTCGGATATTCAAAGTGGCTGTAAATCAGACATAAAGGGATCCCCGTGGTCTAACGGGCTTCCCAGTTGATGCGTAACCGCCATAGCTGACTTCAACCACACACCCCTCAGGAGCTCCGGGCACCAAAGGGAAGGTGCGTAGCCTGTGCTTCCTTAGCAAGAAGTGATGCAGCAAGCAGGCAGAGTTATAGGAAAGGGTTCATTATTACACATACCGAGACACCAGTGTTATATGCACGTCTTCTAAAATGTGTGTGTTAGTAACCTGGCTTCAGTTTGCGATCCTGAGCCACTGATCACACAAAACTAGGTCCTGCCTGCAACTGGACCCTCTTTTCTCCAGTTCAACTCACTATACCACAGATGGGACAATTCCATGCCCCAGCTATTCTACAGTGCCATAGAACCATTATAGCCAGGGAACAAGCTAGGGTGGTCCTCAGGCTTTTTAACCTCTGCAGGGAGCCAAGCAGCCCACCAGCAGCCCACAGTTAGGGATGGCACATTAACTCCTCCCTCAGTCCCTGCATAAGGCTAAGCACCATTGCAGGAATGGATTCCCCCATGCCTGCCATAATGGCTTAGACAGAGTGCAAACAGAAAGGCAACACAAAACATGAAGTGAGCTGTAGCTCACGAAAGCTTATGCTCTAATAAATTTGTTAGTCTTTAGGGTGCCACAAGTACTCCTGTTCTTTTTGCGGATACAGACTAACACGGCTGCTACTCTGAAACAAAACACACTGGGAAACTAAGAGAAAGGTTCCACCTTACTTTGTTAGGCTTTTTTCCCTTTTGGTGTCAATAAAGGTATGTTACTGATTATACGCTTCATGGAACAAGAAGGCTGTGTTTCAGATGGAGAAGAATATATATAAAGTTAAGATAGATAAAACCACTAGCTATACTTTGGGAGTTAAGTTGACTAGATGTGTGATGACTGGATTTCCTGAGCTTCAACGAAGTCAGGGTTTCTGATAGATCATGTGTTTTTTCCCTAGCCTTTAATGTTCTTCTTTTCCTCCCCTAAAGTGCACATGCTCAGAAAATTACTGAGCTTTCACAAAATGTACTGAAATCTTAGTAATACTTAAGTTTCTATAACGGACCTCACTGAGGCTGATTATGACATTAGAACCTGGCATCTCCAAGCGCTATAACCATGACCCACTACACCTTAAATACAGGACACAAGCCCTTAGCTTGCAGGTGTTGGAGACTGTTTCACCTGTTATGTGGACTAGCCACTAGAGGAAGACAAAGACCCTCACACTCGTATTGTGGGTTCTATTTAAATGTTTATTCACATAAGAGAAAGATTTTATGATAAATGATGTCATAAGTGAACTGTCAGGGCCCTTTATCAATATTTAGCTAATTAGTCCTCGCAATACTCCTAACAGGAAGTAGAGTGTGTAGAGACCACTTTACCTGTCACTGAAATGTAGCCACCTATGCAGTGGAACAAAACACAGCAAAGCAACAATTCAGGAGAAAAAGTGAAGATCAATTCTACTATTCATATTTTTGTCTAAAATATTGGGAAACGATTTATTAAAACATTCAGGCAACCCAAGGACCCAACCCTGCTGTACTAACTCAAGCAAAACTCCCATTGCGTTGAAATGTTTCTGTCTTACATTTCTAATGGGAATTTTTCCACAGTAAAGATTGCAATATTGTGCTTTTGCTTTCTTCACTCCTCCCACCTCCCAAATCATTATTTCCTGTGAGAACCAAAAGGCTATTTTTATTTGTTTTGTTGCTTTACAGCAAGACCACATCTGTGTGGGAGCTGACAACCACAGGATTTGGGGCTAAATTTAGAGTGAGAGTTCTCAAAATGTATACAAAAATTATCAAGTTCCAAGAATAAAACACTGGCAGAGTCTTAAATAAGAATACTGGAAATTTTTTAAGACTAGATTTTCTGCATAGTGAATCATACTAATTTTGACCTGCAATTCAGAATACCTATGAAATTCTTTAGCAGTATCTAATAATTGGTTTCCCAGCATTTCCATCTGAGTTGAATGTGCCCTTGAAAAGCTTGTGATTAGAATGAGTTAAAAGGCACCTCATTGCCACCCACCACTACATTCTTAGCCACTATTGTGTTTATATAGATAGATAGATATAGATATAGAATTGTAATGTGTGAACCAGAAATCTGAAAGATGCCTAAAATCACCCCAGTGTCTTCAAGAGCACAATGGTTTACCTACTGCAATAAGTAATTAATCTTGGGCTCAAGATTTCCTGATGGGAGCCTATTGACCCCAATACAATAGATGAAAGTATTTTATCCTGTGTGTTCCCCTCCTGACCCCTTGCCACTTTTTTCATGCACTGTCTCCTCTCATACCATGCTGAAGAATTCTTCCTTCACTCTGATATTTTGAGCTTATTTGACCCTCAAGTGCTCTGCAGAGGCCTGGCATTTCTTGCATTTGTGTAAGAAGATTAACAGATAAGGAAACTCTGGACTAGTTTCCAGCATATGCTGAAACGCCCATCAGTAAACACAAGAGTAAATAATATGTATTTATACTGGCCCTTTTTTATATCCATGCCTCTCTGTGGAGTTCAGTGGCACTCCAAGCTGTAAACAAGGCTAGATTTGGTCTCCTGTAGATACCTTAATTGGTATGGCTACACAGCAGCTGGCTCCATGCCTTCCAGGTAGACAAACATGCATTAGTTCTGCTCAAGCTAGCTTTGTAAAAATAGAAGTGTGGATGTTGCAGCATGGGCGGTGGCATGGGCTAGCCACCAAGGTACAGGCCCCGGGGGGAGGAGGGGGTTGATCAGGCTTGTACTCATCATTATTGGGGGTCATTTTTTTTTAGCTCAAAGGGTAATAGCTCAAAAACTAAAAAAATGTTACAACTTACTGCCTTAAATCTCCTGCAGCAATACTAGCTTCCACTGTCTGTGTTTTACATCTGCATGGGCACTTGATACTCTCAGACAATAGCAGACCTCCAGCTGTTACCCAGAAGGTACTTAAACAACCATCTTGGATTAATACGTGAAAAATGTCCTACATTTCTACATATTCTTTGCCAAATACTGCCTTGAATAAAAACAATGCAACTCTAGAGGAAATGTCCCTTCCCCCATTCCCTCCCCGCAGGCTGCCCTCTATTGGAAGAGCTCCATCTTTTTGCATCTCTTTATAGATTATGGTGAATCCTTTCTGTAGCAACATATATCCACCCCCAACCAACACCCTTCGGGGAAGAGTAAAGGAAAACATTTACAAATGATTCAACTGTTTCACTGTCTCCCATAAGCAAACTAATAAACAACCTTGGCCACATTCTCCTAAATCAATATATCTCTATTAAAGTCAACAGAGCTACACCCTTTTCTGGACCCGCTGAAGTCAATGGAAGTTTTGCTATTAACTTAAATAAAGTTGGGATTTCACTCCTGGCTCTCTGTAGAGGTTAAAGACTTTCCTAGCCTTAATATTTCCTGGCCTACATAAGCCAGAGAATGCTCTACTCTCATTGACCTTTCACATAAAAGCTGAAGATCATATGCACAACCACTGAGGAGGTACCATGATTTTCTGTGCAACTTTTTACTTCCTTTTAGATGTTGCCCTCAGTATGGCAACAGGGTTTGTGTCTTCTCACTTCTGATCTCCTCTTTTTTTTGATCTGTTTGCATCTAGAGGCCTCTTATATCTTCATCCAGCCATGTTGTGGCAGAGTTTAAGAGAGTGGGTGAGGATTATATATTGTATTTACAAGGCTTCAAAAACCTATCCATTGGTGTCTAGAAGTTAACTTTCTTTGGTGAGTCACTGAGAGGATCAAGAGCTGCAGAATTAAATTGGTACCATTCTGATCAATTTCACTGTTTCTCTTTATATCTTAAAGGGAAGCAATGCAATTAATTAGTCTGTTTATGCCAGTATCGCTATATTTCTGCTGCTAGAAGCACTAATTGGAGTGGCCCTAGACTGAGAACCTGATTCTCCATTGCCCTTCAATCTGTGTAGTCATTTACACCTGTGCAAAGTACTACAATTCTGATTTGGTAGCATTTTACACCCACTTTGTACTGGTGTCAATGACTACACAAATTGCAGGGCAATGGAGAATCAAACCCTGTATTTGTACCGTTTCACAGCTGGTGTGGTTCCAAGCAACTGCGTGGTATTCTGGCAAGACCAGCACAGAAAATGTCCAGAAAGGTGCCATTTTCTCTCTTCTGGGGCTGCTGGAAAAACTATGAGCAGAAACAGCAGAGGATTGGGTGATCATAGGGAACTATATAGGGTTGCCACCCATCCAGTTTTCACCTGGAGAGTCCGGGTTTCGACTTGTGTGTCCAGGTGCCATTTGACAAGTCCTGATGTCTGGTTTTCTTTTATCTGGGGGAAAAAGGCAGAGCTGGGGCAAGGCCCTGGGTGGAAGAAGCAGAGGAGGGAGCAGAGCCGCAAGGGAAGGGGTGGAGCAGGGGCGGGACCTTGGCGGAAGAGGCTGAGCAGGGAGCAGGGCCTCAGGGGTCTGGTTACCAGCCATTAAAAAGATGGCAACCCTGAAACTTTAGAAGATGCAGATGATTGAAGAATGCAGGGGTGTGAAGGAAAAGGGAGGATCAGGAGTTTTACAACAGGGAACCCCCAAGTCCATGGCTGCTCACAGAGACCACGTGGCCTAGATAGATGATCTACTATCTACATGTATCTACTCTCCTTTTATGTTTACCCTCCTGGTCTGCAACGTGAAGTAACATCAGAGTTTCATGTGAGAGATAGAGTGCTTTATCCCATGCAGTCTCTTAAGGTTTGTCTGGGTGCAGTTGGATTGCATGGCATCTTTAGTTCTTTCTATGGGGAATTTTATCCTGAATGCTTATACAGCAATGACTCCTAATGTTCATGCCATTAGCACTTTTTTCCATAACAGTCCTGCATTCTTCAACCTCAGTTACAAGTGTATTCAATAGATATTAAATATTATTTGTAGCATTCTTTGTCTAGTAGGTATATACAATTTTTGCCTTCCAAAAGCTTCAAAATATTTTATTTTAACATCAGTAGAACAGTGACACAACAAATATTCAGTGAAGGCAAATAATGACATTGCTACATAAGAGGCACCTTTTACTTTGACTAAATCTCAAGCTTTTGGGGCTGTTCCCCTCAGACATCTTGCTGTTAATATAAATTTGACTGAACCAAGCAGTTGTCAAGATTTTTTGCTGCCAAATGAAATGGCAATAGTCACATTTATTTACCACTCTTCTGCTTTGGATTGCAGATAACATCTCTTCTTCCGTTACAAACTCAAGAGGATCTTTGTTTTCAAATAGCATCACAGCGCTTGTGTCAGGAAACTTCTTGCATGGAATTGCTGTTCTTAGATGATAACATCTATTAACTGAACTGAATTTTAAAGTCTAGATGTAGATTATATTCACATTAAATAGTTCTTTGTAGTTGATTATCACCCATGAGATTTACTATTTTTTGTTCCTCCCAAGATGTTTTATTCACATATCAATATGTTTCAGCAGTATAATTAGTTTGTATTGTGGCAAAGATTGTCTTCATATGTTTAGATAGCACAAAGCATGCTCACAGTACTTAATAAACAATAAATAATAACATAGGTACAGTTTGGATATTGTTATTTACAGCATGTCTCTACTCTCAAAAGATTTATAGAGATGGGCCCAAAGATCTGATCATCCACACTATTACCCCCATAAATTTAAAGTCCAAGCACATTCAAGAGGATAGGAGTAAAAACCTTCCCTTATAGCCCCGGGCAGGCTAGTCTGGGCATGGAGGAGTAAATGGAAATTGCAAGACTCTTCTTCCCTCCTCAAGCAGGAGGGCAATGAAGGATTGATAAGGGGCAAATATTTTCCTCCACAATGAGCTGGCCAATGCAAGTAGAGCAGAGGGATTTTGTAGTTTGCTGCTGATTTAAGGCACCAGTAAATTGCTACCCCCAGAGCAAGAAGTAAGCATGAAGCAATTGCAACTCTTAGGGTATATGTTCTCCCCTTGAATAATACATCTAAAGGATATCTAATAATGGAGAGTAGTGTTCTAAAAGGAATAAAATCTGTTTTATTTCTATGGATAAATATAGCTGGCAATCATTCATTACAAACATATTAGAAATAACTTTAGTACGAATGACAAGATCACGGTTGACGAGAGAAATATGCATGTCTGAAACTCAGTCCAGATGGTTTTTAACCTTACAGGTTAGAGAAATATTAGGTAATATAATCATTTATAGAAATGACTTCATATCTAAAATAGCTTCCCTGCACTCTTTGCTAATAGTTGGAGGGGAATCGATCTAAGCCAGAATATTTATTATGTAAATGTTTCACCAAATATATATTTTCCTGATATATTAGTTCAGTTAACTTGTTAATTTGACTCTCATAAGCTAGAGGTACTGTCCCACTGAAGTCAATGGGAGTTTTATAATTAGTTTCAGTGGCAGTGAGATAAGGCATTATAATTTGGAGTTTCAAAAGCACTTAGCATTAGCCTAACTCTGTTCTCACTGGGGTCATAACATTATTTGGAGGAGAGTGAGGCCAATTTTGAGTGTTTCTGAAAATCCCACCCTATAAGTTTAGGGTCACATCCTAACACTTCGGTACAACTTTCATGGAGACTTGGTATCTCAAATGCACTTGATAAATTTTAGCCCATACAATGGAAATCCAAACAAAGATGGGTGTCTTACATCAGTTGCCTTAGGGGGCCCTGGCTCTATTTATTTGTGAATACATTTTTAGAAGTAAGTTAGAATGAACTTCAGAATGAACTACTATAAAAGATTTGCGTAACCATTAATTGATTTAATGAATCTCCAAGTGAGTTTCTCACATCTACATGGATATTCTCGACTGTTGGATCATCATGTCTTTGGATTGCTACTCTAGCTAAAAGACACATCAAAGTACAAGTAGGTTCATGTGAGTTGTTTATTCAAGCAGCTATATGGACTGTATTGTATTCACTGAGGGCTATATTGTGCCTTGGAATACATGAGGGAGTAAGAGCTCCCCTCATACCTTCCTTTAACTATGCAGACCTTTGATCCAGGTGTGCAGGGAGAAGCATGCTCTGCATTCCTGATTATTTCCCCTTCAAAGCAGGTAGGTGTATAGTGACAGAGAGGGATGAGGAATGAGTGGCGCTCAGAGTCTACACTCTGGAAATTGCTGCTGATATAGGCTAGAAGCAAATTCTTAAGACCTCAAAACAAGGTGGAAGCATGGGGAGGAATTGTGATTCAGAGGGGTGTCTCACAGTCACATTGCTTCCCAGGGCTACCCCTGGAGTGCTGCAGTTTATGCACTACCCTTTCCTCTGGGCTGGGCCTAAAAGCACATTCTAATCCCATGTGGGAATTATATGTTCTAGTTCTAAACAAGACTCTGCAAATATCCAAATGCCACCAAGTTTTGCTCATATCAGTGCTACTTCCTAATTTTAGAGGACAATGGTATCCAATGTGGGTGCAAGTTTTGAGGTACTGAGGCTGCTCCCGGTCCTACAGACACCTAGGTTATTTTGTAGAGTTAAGCTAGTAATTCATGACAAATAATGTATTCTACAAATGTAGCCTGTTTTCTCCTTGCAGAATGTTCACTAGGAAAATAGTTTTGATTTTTTGGCTCAAAATGGCTTTTTGGGTTTAATAATTTCCTTTAATTTTATTCTTTAAGAAATTCAAAAATGTTTAAGTCTCAGGGAAGGAGAACATCAACCTGGAGTGGAGGGAAATGATCCCATAGTTGGCGCTCTCTTTCCAGATGATGTCATGGCATGCTCTCACACTGAGGATACCTCTCCAAGGGAGGGGATCCTAGTTATTAGGAACAGACAGATAACAGTAATGGAGGATTTAATTATTAGAAATCTAACTAGTTGGGTTAGTGATGACCAGGAGGAAGACATGGTGAATTGCCTGCTGGGTGCAAAGGTTGTGGACCTCTCAAGACATCTAGACAGACTTATGTGCAGTGCTGGGGTGGAGCTAGTGGATGTGGTACATGTAGGTACCAGTTTCATAGGGAAAGGTAGAAGAGAGGTCCTGGAGGTCAAATTTAGGCTGCTACATAAAAGATTAAAATCCAAGACCTCCGTGGTAGCATTCTCTGAAATGCTTCCAGTTCCACATCCAGGGCCAGTTAGACAGGCAGTACTGCAGGTTCTCAATGTGTGGATGAGACCATGGTGTAGGGAGGAGTGGTTTAGATTTATTAGGAACTGGGAAAACTTTTGGGAAAGGAGGAGCCTAAACAGGAAAGATGTGCTCCACCTAAACCAAAATGGAACCAGATTGCTGGCATGTAAAGTTGAAAAGGCCATAGAGGATTTTTTAAACTAAGAGCTGGGGGAAAGCTGAGAAGCGCAGAGGAGCACATGGTTAGCACAGACACATCCCTTAAGGCAGTGGTTCTCAAAGCCGGTCCACAGCTTGTTCAGGGAAAGCCCCTGGCGGCCCAGACTGGTTTGTTTACCTGCCGTGTCCGCAGGTTCAGCCGATCACAGCTCCCACTGGCCGCGGTTTGCTGGTCCAGGCCAATGGGGGCTGCGGGAAGCGGCGCGGGCCAAGGGATGTGCTGGCCGCCCTTCCCGCAGCCCCCATTTGCCTGGAGCAGCGAACCGCAGCCAGTGGAAGCCATGATCGGCCGAACCTGCGGACGCGGCAGGTAAACCAGTCTGGCCTGCCACGGGCTTTCCCTGAACAAGTGGAGAACCGGCTTTGAGAACCACGGCCTTAAGGGAGGACTTATTAAAGGGTATACTCTATATCCTAGTAAAGAGGACAGGATAGAAGTTGATAAAATACATGTAAAAACTGAAGAGAAACAGTCATGTGAATAAGAGTCCCAGTCAATTATATGACAGGAAGGCTGACAACTAATATTGAAAAATTTTATAAGACTTGTATACAAATGGTAGAAGTCTAAATACTAAGATGGGTGAACTTGAGTACCTGGTATTAAATGAGGATATTGATGATAGGCATCGCAGAAATTTGGTGGAACAATGATAATCAATGGGACACAGTAATACCAGGGAACAAAATATATAGGAATGACAGCGATGGTCACACTAGTGGGGGAGTAGCACTATATGTGAAAGAAAGCATAGAGTTAAAGATAGTAAAAATCTTAAATGAATCAAACATTACCAAAGAATCTCTATGGATAAATATTCCATGCTTCAGTAATAAGAGCATAACAGTAGGAATATATTCCCGACCACTTGACCAGGATGGTGATGGTAATTTTGAAATGCTCAGAGACATTAGAGAAGCTACAAAAACAGAGACTCCAATAATAATGGGGGATTTCAGCTATACCCATATTGACTGGAAACTGGTTCTCTCAGGATGGGATGCAGAGATAAAATTTCTAGACACCATTAATGTCTGCTTCTTGAAGTAGCTAGTCCTGGAACCCAAAAGAGGAAAGGCAATTCTTGATTTAGGCCTAACTACTGTACAGAATCTAGTCCAAGAGATGAATATAGCTGAACCACTTGGTAACAGCAACCATAATGTAATTACATTTAAATTAAATTTGTGGAAGAGGGAAATAACAAAGAAACACAATACAGTAGCATTTAACTTCAGAAAGGGGAGCTATGCAAAAATGAGGAGGCTAGTTACACAGAAATGAAAAGAAACAGTCACATGAATGAAATGCCTGCAAGCTGCATGGAAACTTTTTTAAAAAACATGACAGAGGCTCAAATTATTTGTATAGCTCAAATGAGGAAAAAAACCCCACCATTAAGAGGACCAAAAAATATGCCACCATGGCTTAACAACAGAGTAAAAAAGGTAGTTAGAGATTTAAAAAAGACATCTTTTAAAAATTGGAAGTCAAATCTACTGAGGAAAATAGAAAGGAACATAAATTTTGCAAGTCAAATGTAAAAGTATAATTAGGCAGGCCAAAAAAGAATTTGAATAGCAAAAGACACAAAAAATGACAACAAACTTTTTTTTAAGTGCAATGGAAACAGGAAGCTTGCCCAACAATCAGTGGGACAACTGCACGATTAAGTTGTTAAAGGAGCACTCAAGGAACAAAAGGCCATTGTGGAGAAGCTAAACAAATTATTTGCATTGGTCTTCACTGCATAGTATATGAAGGAGATTTGGACATCCTTTTTAGGTGATAAATCTGTGGAACTGTCCCTGACTGAGGTGTCCAAGAGAGATGATTTGGGGAACGAATGATAAACTAACCAGTAATAAGTCACCAGGATCAGATGGTATTCACCCATGAGTTCTGAAGGAACTCAAATATGAAAATGCAAAACTAATAACTGGTATTTAATCTATCACTTAAATCAGCCTCTGTACCCGATGACTGGTGGATAGCTAATGTAATATAATTTTTTTCAAAAGCTACTAGAATAGATCCTGGCAATTATAGGCTGGCAAGCCTAACTTCAGTATCAGGCAAACTGGTTAAAACTATAAAGAAAAGGAGTACTTGTGGCACCTTAGAGACTAACCAATTTATTTGAGCATGAGCTTTCGTGAGCTATAGCTCACTTCATCAGCTCATGCTCAAATAAATTGGTTAGTCTCTAAGGTGCCACAAGTACTCCTTTTCTTTTTGCGAATACAGACTAACACAGCTGTTACTCTGAAACCTGGTTAAAACTATAGTAAAGAACAGAATTATCAGACACATAGATGATTTATGCCTCACCAATCTACTAGAATTCTTTGAGGAGGTCAACAAACATGTGGAGAAGGGTGATCCATTGGTTATAGTGTTCTTGGACTTCCAGAAAGCCTTTGACAAGGTCCTTCACTAAAGCCTATTAAGAAAAGTAAGCAGTCATGGGAAAAGAAGGAAGCTTCTCATGGATCAATAACTGGTGACAAGATAGGAGACAAAGGGTAGGAATAAATGATCAATTTTCAGAATGGAGAGAGGTAAATAACAGGGTCTCCCGAGGATCTGTACCAGGTTTAGAGCTGTTTAACATATTTTTAAAAAGATCTGGAAAAAGCGGTAAGCAATAAAATGGCAAAGTTTGCAGACAATACAAAATTGCTCAGGATAGTTAAGTCTAAAGCTGGCTGTGAAAAGTTACAGAGGGATCTCACAAAACTGGGTGATTGGGCAACAAAATGGCAGATGAAATTCAATGTTGATAAAAGCAAAGTGTGGCATATTGGAAAACATAATCCCAACTATACATACAAAATGATGGGGTCTAAATTAGCTATTACCATTCAATAAAAAGATTTTGGAGTCATTATGGATAATTTTCTGAAAATATCTGCTCAGTATGCAGTGGCAGTCAAAAAGGCAAACAGAATGTTCAGAACCATTAGGAAAGTGATAGATGATATGACAGAAAATATCATAATGCCACTATATAAATCCATTGTATGCCCACACCTGGAATACTGTGTGCAGTACTGGTTGCCACATCTCAAAAAAGATATATTCGAATTAGAGAAAGTACAGCTCTGGACAATAAAAATGAGTGGGGTATGGAACATCTTTCATATGAGGAAAGATAGAAAAGGCTCGGACTGTTCAGCTTAAACAAGAAAAGATTAAAGGGGGATAGAGGTCTATAAAAATCATGAATAGTGTGGAAAAGGTGAATAAGGAAGTGGTATTTACCTCTCCACACAACACAAGAACCAGGGGCCACGCAGTGAAATTAATAGTTAGTGGGTTTAAAACAAACATGAGGAAATACTTCTTCACTCAATGTATAGTCAACTGTGTAACTCATTGCCAGGGGATTCTGTGAAGGCCAAAAGTATAACTGTGTTCAAAAAGGAATGAGATAAGTTCATGAAGAATAGGTCCATCAGTGGCTATTAGCCAAGATGGTCAGGGTTGCAAACCCATGCTCGGGTGTCCCTAAACCTCTGACTGCCAGAAACTGGGACTAGATGACAGGTGATGGAACACTCATAAATTATCCAGTTCTGTTCATTCCCTCTGAAGCATCTGGTACCTGCCATTGTCATAAGACAGGATACCAGGCTAGATGGACCATTGGTCTGACGCAGTATAGCTGTTCTTATGAGTTTAAGTGAAGAAAACACGACAGATTATTTTTTTCCAAAAAGTGATCATAACATTAGCGTAAACATGGCAGAAGCAAAATCTTTTCATTTTTCAAGGGGAAACTTGCAGAAAATATTCTGTGGTATGCAGAACACGCTAATTATTTTATTCTACTTTTAGGTACCTCGATTCATATGGCATGTATGCTCATAGATTCATAGATTGTAAGGCCAGAAGGCACAATTATGATCATCTCGTCTGACCTCCTGCACATCACAGGCCACAGAACCTCACCCACTCCTACAATAGACCCATAAACTCTGGCTGAGTTACTGAAGTCCTTGAATCTTGAGTTAAATAGACTCATAAACTTTAAGGTAGGAAGGAATCACTGTGATCATCTAGTCTGACCACCTGCATAGTGCAACCCGCAGAATCTCACCGACGCACTCCTGTAATAGACCCCAGTCACCCAATTTTGTGAGATCCCTTTGCAAGTTTCAGTGAATCCACAATTTTCACTAGTTCAAATAAGGAAGTGACCTGTGCCCCATGCTGCAGAGGAAGGTGGAAAATCCCCAGAGGCACTTCCAATCTGACCAGGGGAAAATTCCTTCCCAACCCCAAATACAGCAATCAATTAGGCCCTGAGTGTGTGGGTCAGACCCACCAATGAGGCACAAGGGAAAGAATCCTTTGTAGTAACTCAGAGCCCTCCTCATCTAGTGTTCTATCTCTGGTCATTGAAGAGTTACGGATGGGCCATATGCCATCATACACAACCTCATCAGATCATCCCCTCCACAAACTTATCAAGCTTAGTCTTGGAAGGTGTTAGTTTTTTTTGTCCCCACTGTTCGCATTGGAAGGCCATTCCAGAATTTCGCTCCTCTGATGCTTAGAATATTTGTCTAATTACAAACTTAAACTTGTTGATGGCCAGTTTATATCCATTTGTTCTTGTGCCAACATTGGCCCTTACCTTAAATAACTTCTTTCCCTCCTGGGTATTTATCCCTCAGATGTATTTATAGAGCGCAGTCCTATCTCCAGCCCCCTGCCCATTTTTGTTTTGTTAGGCTAAACAAGCAAACAGCTTAAAGTCTCCTCTAGAGAGAAGTAACAGGACACTCTGGGGTGAGTTTATGACAAAATGGGCATAAATCTAGGGTAAATTTTCTGTGGGTATGCTTTAGGATGTTGAAAACTGGTTGGGAAAAAAATCCATGAAAATTTCAATGAAAACATTAACATTTTCCATGAAATATTTCGTATTAAACAACAACAACGTTTTTTGGCTTTCAGCAAGTGAAAAAAAATCAGGGAAAAAATTGTTTTTTGGTTTTAATTTTTTGTGTGTCCAGTTGCAGGAAACTGAAAACAAACAAACAAACATAATTCCTCTTCAGAATTTTTAATGAAAACCTGAAAATTGAATCAAAAACAAATATTTGGCATGCAAATTTCAGTGATGAAAAATAGGTATTTTAATAATAGACCAGCTCAAACTATATTCTAAATCTGTTCACAAATATACTCAGACTAAAGGTATTTTCTACATTACAGTTTTCACCATTCAGTGTTTTGCTACTGTAAATACATATTACATGAGATCATTCTTAAACCAATGCCTGTTTTATTTTAATTAGCATTTAAACCATGTGATCTCATTACTTTAACTCTAGCCTTTTCACTTCCTCATCCAATCTCTTCTTCTTGTTTGTTTCTCTCACTTGTTGTGTTACATGTAAAATCAGACTGCATGTCCATTGGGGCATAGACCATGCTTTGAATATGCAAAGCCATCTGAGGGGTTTAGAACCATATTTTATTAACATTAATAATTTCATTAAAAGATATGAGTCTAGATAGCATTGCAAATCTCAACTCATGTCTTTGAATTTTTGCTTTAAGGTGACAATCAAACTTTTGGGGCTGTATCAATAGGATAATAAAGGTAATTAGTAAATACCCTCTGATAACACCTACATTAGAATGTGTGTGGGATTTTTATGTATTTGACCAGAAGTTTTGTGAGGTTAGTTGAATTGCTCTTTGCAAAGAAGTTTGGATGCAAAGGTAGTATACATACTAAGTATGTATGTATTTAAGTATTATGTATTTAAGTAATTTTTACTATTGTTGTTGTGATATATAGTTTGTAATCCTTTGCACTTAAGACATAAAAGAACTTAATAATCTAAAAGTGAGACTTTTAACTTCATTAAGTGTGACATTCATGAAAGATTTTACCAGTTTAGCAAGTAAAATTGATTGGTTTATCTGTTAAAAAAAGCACACTAGCAGCATGATAATTTCATGAGGAAAAGAAGGTTTTGATTAAAGTTTGTGATTGTTCCTCACTAGCAGTAAGAAACTGATGTTTCCTTTTAGAATTTCCCTGCCAAGTTGCAGTATTTAAAGATTTTTTCTGTAACATGCAGAGGGCAGTTGGCAACTCACAATCTAGAATTATACACTTGGATAAATAAAATTGAAGCCAAATTCATTTTTACATACACACCGCAATTGTCATGACTATTTGTGACAAAACTGCAGAAGGGAACTTTTACTTTAAACTCATCTGGGTTGGGGAAAAAATGGAAAACTGAGATGACCTGATCTGCCTTTGCCCATTAGGAACTTTTTGATAGTCATTGTCTTCAAGAAAAATAATTGCTTCTCAAGAATGTTCAGCTAAATCATTTTATTAGTGTGAACTGGATTAAGGTTATAGGAAGGTCCCCCTTGCTTCTTACCCAATAATATCTGACCATGCATATCAAAGAGTGGAGGAGGCAAATTATTCATTATTTCACCAGCATAATGAAAGCATAAGGGAGGTTTAAAAGGACGCTATCTGCAGCAGGAAACTGTCAAAGAACGTGGGAACACAGCCCTCCTGCATTTTTGTTTCAGCTCCGTTGATCAGAAGATTGAAAGGCCTGCTCTACCTACAGGGGTCCTCTGTTCAGGCTCCACAGTGCAATTATAATCCATCCTCACCTCCTTTAGAATGACAGGCCAAAAACAAAGCCTAGAGCTTTTGTACAGCTTAGCATTCCTAAGAAACAAAAATCTTCATTCCTTTTTTTTTTAACTCTTAAGAATTAATTAAAATTGTTCTGATATAATATTGAGGGATAAAAACAGCTTTAAATTATCTAATACCTTAAAGGATGGATTTTTGCTATAGAAAATTTAGAAGGATCAGTTGCTAACTGCCGCAAGGTAGGGCAGCTAATGCCTTTGCCAACATACTGCCAGCAGGAAAAGGGGACACAGTTGGCAGAATTTTGCAACATGGAGGAAGTTAATTCTATACCTGGTTTTCACCTTGCTTCCACATTTTAGCAGTAAAAATCTATAAGTAGTTATAGCCCCAAAGATTCTTCTAGTTAATCTCACTGAATCTCAGATTTTTGAGGGATACCTCAGACTCAACAGAAAAACCTCGACAGCCAATAAATATACACTATAAAAATCACTATAAAAATAGTAAGTGGTTGCTTTATCTTCTTGTGCCAATCAGAGGCTGAACCATCACATTAATTATGGTTATTCAGGGAGTGTTGTAGATGCCGTGCTATAATAGCCTTGATGATTTCAATGCTTAGTGCCCGATCTCCAGGATACGCTAATAGAGCGTGCTGACTCATCTAGCACAAACCAGTATCAAGCAGGCTAAACTTAACTGTCAGGTTACATTGCAAAATGAACAAGCAGAGTGTGTTTGGCAAGCAAATCTCAAATTATGTGCATGACAGTTAAGTGCATTTGTAGAAGGCTATACAGAACAGGGATGCTACAATTTAGTGTAGTTATACATGTAAAAATCTGCTTTGAAAATTTAAAACTGAATGATGATGATAAATGGCATGAATTTGTTTTGCCCTGCTCATTCTTTGATATTTCATGTTACTTTGGGAAAACACTCACCCCCATGTTTACAGAACTGAATTATTAAAAGGCAAAAAGCTGATATCCAAGAACATACCACAAATATTTGAAATGTCATGTCATAACAAAGTGTTATCATCACTTTCATATATAACATGTATGTTTTAAAAGTATATAGCTTATTGTCATTGTATTATTTTGAATTATATAATAATTACATCGAAGAAGTGCCAGGAGTTCACAATTAGGATTCAGAGCTCTATTGAGATGGACCCTGTACAAACATTCAGGAAGACAAAGTCTCGGTGTAAAAGGATATTTAAGCTGGGATAAATTAAAGTCACTTTGAGGCCCCTATATGCTACCAGACTGGTGTAAAAGGCCTTTAAGTGTAAATGAAAATCAGGCCTCTAATATAGATTACTTAAACACACCAAGAGGGATTTTCTTTCAGTTCACTTATACGTTGATTCTCTTCCTCTGGAGGAAATAAAGACATTGTTTTATGATTTTTCACATATGGCTTATTACTTTGCCCTTTCAATGACATTGGTTTTGTGGTGTATATGCAAGAGACCCAAGAGCTGCAGGATAGAGCAGAATCAAACCCTGAATAGCCAGTAGGGGAACATTAAAAGACAACTGCCTTGTTTGTCATTCATTACTTATGATGTTACTTTCAGAAGTATTAGGAGGAGGAAACAAGTACAGAAGCTGTGGATGTGTCCAAAGATTTGAGATCTTTCCCTGTTACATTTGGGGGGAAATTCCCAGATGTGTATATGCTTCCTCACATAGGTGTTTGCTCCTATACAAGGCACTGGCTACTACATTCTTTGTTCTGGCAACATTCTGCAGTAGTCAACCCAATTTTTTTTATTTTGACAAAATCTGTCCAGAGCAGGCATCCTACCTGACTGTCATCCAGTTTGCACGTGCAAAACCACAATTCTTGTTGCCTGAGAGAAACAGCACGAGTGCCCTGAGGACTGTTCTGGCTGGGAATGTTTCACCTAAACCTTTTTGTTTGTTGGGTTTTGTTTTTGTTTTGTTTTGTTTTGCCAAAAAATGCTGATTCATCAAAACCAAAAGTGTTCAGAGGAAATGGGCAGATTTGATGAATTTCCCCACCTGAAAAATTTTGAGAAAAAATTTGGAATGAAAAGTTTCTTTTGAAATTATTTGTTTGTTAGCTTTTGTTTAGAAATGACTTATTTAGAAATGTAACTTAATTTACACTAAAAAAGGGTTAAAACAAGAAAAAAATGACAACACTGGAACAAAACATTTTGAAATGATTGAAATGAAATGTTTTGATTGATCCAAATCGAACTGTCATTTTGTTTGTCAGTTCTCAAAAATTTTCAAGATTTTGATTTTTCATCCTGATTTGGGATGAGAATTTTTTTCTGAAATCTCAAAAATTCTTGCAGGATGGGTACTCCCTGCCCAGCCATAATGTGGAGCACTGCAGGGACCTCCAGAAAGCAAGGACCTCTCACTTGTTCATACTGAATAAGAAGCAGGATGAGACCCATTGTCTCTGAGGGCCTTCAAGTTGGGGGTATGATTCCCAGCTTAAGGAAACGTGCTTGGACTAGCTCTCAGCAAGCTAGTGCACTAATGATAGAATGTAGTTGCAATGCAAACAGCAGGAGGGACTAGCTACCCTGACTATGTGCCTAGCATCTCAGTTGTGTATATACTCAGGGTGGCTAGTTCCTCCCACCGCTTACATTGCCTTGCCTACACTCTATTTTTTGTGCATGGGCTTGATGAAAGCTAATTGTAGTATGTCTCCTGGACCTGGGAATCACCCCCAGCTCAAAGTGTAGACATACTTTTACTTTTTGTTGAGCAAAGAAGACAAACCAGCCTGCTTTTGAAGCATCTGTAACCCACTTATCAAGTGTGTGTTGCTTACCACCCTACTATTCAGTGTTGCTTCATCTGGATTTGGGAAGAAATTGATGAGAAACACTATTTTGGAGTCTGAAACCGAGGTCTTCTAGAATGCTATTTGTGTCTTGACTTGGGGTACCATCCCAGCCATGGACTTGGATTTGTCCCGTCTCATCTTGACCTACTCAGTCTACCACCATCCCATGAGGTCCAGCTTCTCCATGTCAGCAAGTCGATGAGTTTTGGCAGAGTGAATTGTGGCACTTGGCACACCCAAGAGCTAATTGTGAAGCCATGTGTCTGCAATGGCGTAAGGACAGATATTTGTGCATTTCTCAAAGGAAAGGACTCTGTTTCTTAGCTGGATTTCTTGAATTGAGTCCTAACCCCCAAATATTTCTCCTAACCACAGATAGTATAACACTCTCTAGAAAGACCCTAAATGTAATGAAACAATGATTACCAGCCTTACAAATCCTATTCTAGTACCTACATTTGAATTAATCTCCTTATTATTGGGAGTAATCTTGCTCATCATGAATGTAAGAAAAAACTCTTCCAGGTGTCTCTTGGGTTCCCAAGAAAGCCCATACTAGAGATTCTCCACTAATCATCTGAGCTTTCTCTCATGTGCTTGAGGGAATTGGTGTGCAGGAGATTTCTGGCTTTCTTTCATAAGGAGCCAGAGCCCAGTGTTTGTATTGTGTAGAAGATCTTCCTCAAAAGAGTATCCTACCTGATCCAAATACCCCCATATAGCCTTAATCTTACATTTGAAGGCTTAAATGTGAGGGAATTTTCCATCATTTACCTGTTAGTGGACTGTTGAGAAGTCACAGAGTTAACGGAGTCTCCTGGAACTACCATTGCAGTGGCCCTTCTGCAGACAGGCTCAGGCCTGGTTTACAATACAAAGATAGGTTAACAGAAGTTGACTTTCACTGACCTATTTGTGCATGTGTCTGCACTCAAATTTGTCTCCAGCCAACTTAACTGCCTTGTTTAGGCGACACAATAAAACTACCTCCGTGAACAGCATTAAGACATGGTTGATCAACATAGGTTAATGCAGTCTGAGTATAGAAATGGCATGACCTATGTCAATCCCACCAGTCCTCCAGCTGCTGTCCCACAATGCCTGACACAGACTGCTCTGGTCACAGTTGTGAACTGTACTGCCCAGGGGGTCACAGAGACCAGAAGACACCCTCTCCTCCTTAAAACACCACGTGCATTTTTGAAATGCCTTTTCCTGGTTGCACAGCTTAGAAAAACAGCTAGCAGCTCTCCATTTGTTGTGTGCAACTGCCCAACCAACCATGCCAACTGTAAGCATTAGACATTCGTGGAGTAGACAGGAAGCATTTGGCCTGTGGGGAGAAGAGGCTGCGTAGGCACAGCTACGGACCAGTCATAGGAACACAGATGTCTATGAAAAGATTGCACAGCGGAGGCAGGTGAAGGGGTACAACAGGGGCCAGCAGCAGTGCTGTGTGAAAATGAAGCAACTGCAGCAGGCCTAGCACAAGGCCAAGGAGGCCAATACTCAATTTTGTGTTGAGCCACAGACCTGCTGCTTTTACAAGGAGTTGCATGCCATACTTCATGGAGATCCCACCAGCCCCCGTCAGATCACCATGGATACCTGAGAGGAGAGGGGTCAGCTATGCCGTGAGCCAGGTAGGGCAGCTAATGCCTTTGCCAACATGCTGCCAGCAGGTAAAGGGGTCAATCACAGTCTAGCCAGTCTTGCCAGCTAAGCACAGATGAGCCTGATGAAGGGGAAGAAAACTTGAGTAAGTGTGTGCAAGCATTTTCCCTTACAATGTTTAAATGTAAAGATGGCGCCCATCCCATCCCCAAGTTAAGAAGACAAAGGTATAGATTTTTCATTGTTTTACTCGTATGAGAAGAGGTAACAGTACAACAAACAGAGGTAGAGTTGTTATCTGCTTTACATTCCCCTGTAGGTTTAGGAGTGGGGACCATGCAGAGCCATTTGTTAACATACATAGGGATGTCCCTTGTATCCTCCTGAGAGATCTTGATGAAACTTCCATGGAGCTATTCTGCAATCCTCTACGCAAGGCAGGGGCACCAGAATGTGTGGGGAGAGTGGTGATGGCCCTCCCACTTTTGAAAGTTGAGGGGCCGGGCCCGTCCACTTTTCGCCATACGCCCGGACCCCTGCTCCTCTTCTTCCTCCCGAGGCCCCGCCCCAAAGCCAGACCAGAAGCTGGAGCCCGGCCCAGGTAAGAGCAGCCTGGGGAGTCCAGACAGTTGTGGGGAGCCCAGGGTGGGGGGGTCCAAGAGCAGCTCCCGGCTTGTGTCCCTGCCCTCTGGACCCCCCACCCAGGGCAGGTGGAGGATCTGTGGCTCCCCACAGCAGCCTGGGAAGCTCTTACCATGGCTTGGCTGTGGCTCTTTGGCCCCAAGTCCCCCCCACCCAGGTCAGGCTGGAAGCCAGAGCCGGGTTGGGGTAAGAGCCATGCGGGGAGCTGTGGGGAACCGTGAACGCTCCACCTGCCCTGGGCGGTAGACACAGGAGGCCAGGGACACAGGCTGGGTGCTGTTTTCAGCCTCCCCACCCCGGGCAGGTGGAGGGCCTGGGCTCCTCGGCCCAGCTCCAGCTTCTGGCTTGGCCAGAGAGTGGGGTCATGGGGTGAAGAGGAGGGGTAGGGTGTGGCCATGGAAGGGTGGGGCCTTGTGCCCCCCCATTATTGGGAAGAATCTGTTGCCTGTCCCCCAAGGTTTCTAGGGATGGCTGCCTTATTTCTTCCTCCCTGCTAGGACACTTTTTCATGCCACTCTGCAATGAGGTTGGCTAATACCAATGGGCAGCACATGGACCATTGACTCGGGCAGGCTAGATCCAAGCCATACCCCTTCTGCCTGAGGCCCCACCCCTTCCTCCCTCCCGCCACAGCCCAGAGTTCCCCACCGCAGCCATCGGCCTCCACCTCAGACTAGCGCCCCCAGCCCCAGCCTGGCCCCAGCCCCAGAGTGCCAAGAGGGCAGGTGGTGCAGCTGCAGCCCGGAGTCCTGGAAGTGCAGGTGGCACGGCCCCAGCCCCAGAGCGCTGGACAGGCAGGCGGTGTGCATGGCCTCAGCGCCAGCCCGAGCCCGAGCCAGGGCCACTGCACACGGGAAGTGGGAAGAGTGGGCCAGAGCGGGAAGCAGGAGGTGCCTGGGAGCGGAGCATGGGCGGGGCCACACCTCACTGTTTGGGAAGGCACAGCCTTCCCCAGCCTATGATACCGGCTGCCCATGCTAATACCATTGCAGTAAACAGGCTAGGGGCATATATGTCTGGGCAGCTTTGTTACCCTCAGGGATAAGGTATCAGCTAAAACCATCAATGCCTGTGGAAAATAAAGCCAGTGCCATTTCCCTATTTTAATCCTCGTGAAAATAGGGACTGAAATGCTATTGTTTCATGCAATTGAAACCCTTAAACCTCTTCTCCTTTCCTCTACCCCCACCCCTGATGGTCAATACTCACCATGGCTGGGACTAGCAAGCAGTGGGTGCAGAGGCACTCCAGAGCTGAAATGTCACTAAACGTGTCTTATTTAAAAAATTTTATGGGAATCAGAGGAGAGAGTTTTGCAATTTATCCTTCACTTTCCATTTTGGCTGTAAACCCAATGATACATCTGTCTGTTTTATCTGTAGTTGCTGCTGTTGCGGATTTGAGGGGTTCCCCCTCCACATTTACAGAACACCAGCCCAAATGAGGAGGAGAAAGAAAAGGACTAGGGAAGATATGTTCACCGAGATCGTGCAAGCGTTTCATTGGACTGCAAACAAAGCATCTTGGCAGATTGCATGGAGTGGGATACTGAGGCCAGGAGAAAATGCAGAAAGACTCAGGAATCTCAGCAGGAAAAGTGGAGGAAAGTGCACCAGGGCTTCTCGGGCAGCAAACACAAATGGTGCAGACACTAGCTGACCTATAGGTCCAACAATCATGGATTTGCCACCATTTGCAGTTCTTGGAGAACTCCATGGTAGGAGCTTCCTACACCCCACAACATTCCATTTGGCATCATGGATCACAGCTTGACAAAGCCCTGGCTGGGATGATTTAACTGGGAATTGGTCCTGCTTCGAGCAAGGGGTTGGACTAGATGACCTTCAGGGGTCCCTTCCAACCCTGATATTCTATGATTCTATGATTCTATGATCTGTACCCTCCACTCCATGGTGGAGGACTCTAAGGACAACCACAGCTCCACATACATTGACTTGTGAGAGGCATGTTTGGTGTATGTGTAGCAAAAATGCAATGCATTTGTGCACAGAAATGGACAAAAATGTTTGCTGCCTTTCTAATTTTAAAGTTCTGTTCAGTTAATTTATGCTAGAAGTTTGTATCTTATTGCCCTTTTTTATACGCACATTGCTTTTCTTTTCTTTTTTTGTACTTTTTTTGTCACTCAATAAAATTTTATTTAAAAAATAAATTCATCTTTATTAGGTTTATTAGGTTTATTAGCCCTCATATCTGACTATTCAAACTCAGCAGACAGCCGCTCCATCTCTGTCCCACACCCCAGTGGCAACTTTTCCCCCTTTGACTGACATATATTATGCAGCACACAACATGTAGCTATAACATTTGAGATATTTTCTCACTGAGATCCAAACTTGTGAGTAAACTCCACCAGCATCCCTTCAATCTACGAAAAGCACATTCAACAGTCATTCTTCTGCACCTGCTGAACCAATAGCTGAATCTTTCCTTGATGCTGTTGAAGTAGCCAGTGTATGGGTTCAGGAGCAAGGGGTAGACTGGATCACTATTGACATTTCAATATCACCAGTGGTAATCTGCTTGATGGGTAAGAATATCCCTGCTTGCAGCTTTCTAAAGAGTCCTATTTTCTTAAATATGTGAACATCATGCACCTTCCCTGAGTAGCTCACACTGATAGTGGTGAAGCATCCTTGGTGATCCACCAGCACTTGCATAATCATAGAAATGTAGCCCTTTCTGTTGATGTACTCTGTGGCAAGGTGGGCTGGTGCCAAATTAGGGATATATGTGCTGTCTATTACCCACATGCACTTTGGGAACCCTATTGGTGCAAACCCATCCAGTGTGTCCTGCACACGATTGAGAGTCACGGTGCTGCGTAGCAGGACATGATTAATGGCCCTACACACTTGCGTGACCCTGTGGATTTTCCAACTCCAAAATAATTTCCCACTGACTGGTAACAATCTTGCATTGCAAGCTTCTACAGTGCAATTGCCACTCCTTCTCAGTTGCCAGTGCAGCTCTCATTCGGGTGTCCCTGTGCGTTATGGGGTGTACCTACCCTGCACCAGCCTCAAAAGGGTTAACTGTGCTTTGCAGGCTGAGGAAGCCCTACCCCTCTGATTCTGCTGGGCATGCTCAGCCTGGAGGAGGAATATAAAGGGAAGCATCCCAGTTCAGCCTAGGCAGGCTACTGAAGTGGGAGGACACATCCTGCAAACTCTCCCCAGGGAGCGGCTGCAGGCCCTGGCACACAGAGACCCAGATGGATTCCAGACTGCCTGATGAGCGTGGAGAAGAGACCGTGCTGTTGGGAGCTAGGCCACTGGAGGACCCCAGAGACCTGGGGGAACTGTGGAGCTTCGGTGAGGGAGAAAGGGGAGGAAACAGCCCAGGGGACTTAGAATATTCTCTGGTGAATGAAAGGGAGAACTGATCAGCTGACTCAGTGGTGAGCACCCCCACCACTGCCAGAGCCCTGGGCTGGGACTCAAAGAAGCAGGGACTTAAAGGATCCCCTCCCCCAATGGGCCAATAGGCAACACAATCCCCACAGAGGTGCACTATTCTATTTACTCTGGCCACTGATGTCAGGGAACAGGAGCTGTTGGAATTTTGTGCCTCAGTGAGAGTTTCTCTTGGTTGGAGAGGTAACCAAACATGGAATCCATGCTCAACCACAAAGGAGTCTTCTATTATTATTATTTGTATTAGAGTACATATACAAAGGGATGATCCTCCCCAGAGCTTAACCAGCCTTTCTTTCTCCATGTTCAGAAAATCTTCAAGGTGGTTGGAACCAGCGGGGCAGGCCTTATGGGCCATATCTGTTGGAAACGCAGACTTTTCATCCACATGAGGACATGTTACTATATTTGGGGTATGAAATGTAGGTCTGCCTGGCCACTATAATTTAAAAGGCAAGGTGACAATCCATATATAAGAAGTAATGTAGATTCATTCCCCATTTGCTACAAAAGAAATTCATATGATTTTATGGTTTTAAGTGAAAGTTATGTACTGTATAACCCCCTGATCAATCTATGTTTCCAAAGAAAATTATACCTCTTGACATTAAAGGTCAACAATTCTGGTGTGAGTGGGCAGTGAGCCACAGGGTATTAGAAATTTACTCCCCTTTAGACAAAGCAAAACATAGAGCCATTTGGCCCGATCCACAGCAGGTGTAAATTGATATAGTTCCAATAACTTCAATACAATTACAACAATTAATGCTAGCTGTGCATCTGACCCATTTTCGTCAAGTTTTTCTAGCACATTTGAAGCTATATAATTCCTATGAGTATTTTCATCATCTGAATTCTGAGGTGTGGTTCTTTACACCAAATTATACTGGAAAATGTATGTAAATCCTAATCTTCTTAAATTGCTTTGGGCCTGTTGACAGAAGGCAGAGATCTGTCCAGATTGAATTGTCTTTTCACACCTGTTTGACGTCATCTTTTGGCTGTAAAAAAGTGCTATCTGAATTGATATCCCCCCCCCACCCCCAGTCAAACATGACTGAAAACAAATTTGTTCTTGTCAAGGAGTTAGTTATTCTTCACTTAGATGTGTCCTATCACGTCCTGTCACTTTGAAGCGTAAAAATATGATACACCTGAATGCAAGAGGCCAATCTACTTCCTGTTAGAAATTGTATTATTTACTATTATTAATCATTACTATTTTTCTAGAGCAGAGAAAAATGGCACAATTTTTTACTGAGTGAAAATGGAGGGGCTGATGAATCTGACCTGAAAGTATGTTAACAAACAAACCCAGCTAGCCAGAATTTTGAATGTCTGGCCATATGAACAGAATTTATGCATGGTACCTCATCATTAAAACACATTTTCTGAATATAAATAAAATGAGTCCAAAATAGAGAAAAATAATGGACCAGTCCATAAATCATCTTTTAGCGGGTGGGACTGAAAGCCTCCCAGAATCTCAGAAAGAAGCAGCATTTTTAGAAGCAGTGTGGTCTGCAGGCATGGGCTGGGAATCAGGAGATCCTCAAGTCTAATTCTGGCTCTAACACTGACTCACTATGTGGTGCTGAGTAAATCATTTCACTTTCTCATTTTCCACATCTGTAAAATGGGAATAATAGTAGTTACCCATGTATCTCACAGGGATGTTGTGAGAATTAATTAATAAATGTCCGAACAGTCTTTTGAACATATAAAACACTATATAAATGATAGTTATTATTATTATTATCATTTTGAAAAGCCTAACTTGGAAGGTAGGAGTTTCATACTATCTCCCAGCTAGGTTTTCCTTCTTAAGATCATCCACAGAATGGAAGCCATTATTGATGTTGCAGCCATAATTAATGTGACTGTCATTCTCAGAGATTTTAATCAGTAAATCAAGGAAGCAGGGGTCAGTCAGCTCATGGCACTGGTGAAGAAAGAGAGCTGCTAATGACAATTCTAGGGGTTGAACTATGCCACATAGTAATGTTGTTGAAGTTGATGAAGGAGCAAACTTTTAAGGTATGAAAAGGGGGAATAATAATGAAGAGTACATATTGGACTGTGAAGGGGCTACAAAATATTATTGTCTAGTAGGAATAGGCTGGCCAAAGGGGCTCAGTTCCTATGGTGCTGAAGGCCATATAATGGCTGTCATTGTCACATGATGAAATGGGAAGTGAAACACACCAATATCTCAGATGATCACAGAAAAGCAGTATGTTGCTTGTAGAATCAGAAGACTAGAAACATGAATATGAACTAGACATGAATATTTCTGCTTTAGTGACATACCTGTAGAAGAAGCATGCTGCTACATGCAGGGAACATAGCAGATAAATTAAGGCCTAAGAGAGCAGATCTCTTTCCCTCTGGCATCACTTCCCTTTGCTGTTGAAGATTTTATGTGTAGAAGAAAAGCCACCTTTACTGGTTAGAACCTGGGAAGAACAGCAGTTGTAACAGCACTGAAGTTTTGGGGATAGAGTGAAGTCAAACATCAATGTCTCAGCAGCAGAATTTGGTAGAATTGAGGCTCTGCAACAAGGTTATTTCTAGGGATTATGGAGAGTGAGCCTGCCTTGCAGGCCTCCACAAATGGTGAAGAGGAGGGAAGAAGCTAAGTGTCTTTCTCTCAAAGATATTGGAGGTGATTGTAGGAGGAGGGAAGGTTGCATGTAGAATGAAAATCCCATTTCACAACTTTCAAGACTCCAAATTTTCTTTTTATTCCACATTGGAATAACATCAAAACCTTTCTAAAGTTTTTGTGAAATGAAACTGTCGAAATGTCTGTTTTCAGATTTAAAAGGTCAAGTTTTTAATTCAGGTCTCTGCAGGAATGTCTACATTAGATCCTTCCATCGTGGGTAGACAGATGCTAGCTCTGCTCGAGCTAGCATGCTAAAAAAACCTTGGGGACAACGCAGCAGGGGTGCCAGCATGGGCTAGCCACTTAAGTAAAAACCCGCCCAACCCCTGGGTCCATACTAAAGTGACCAGATGTCCTGATATTATCAGGACCCTCCCAATATTAGGGCTTTGTGTTATAAACACAACTATACCCCCTGAAAAAAAATCCTGGTTTTTCACAGTGGCTATCTGGTTACCCTAGTCCATACTTAGGCAACTATCTTATGCTGCTATGTCCACTCTGTTATTTTTTTGGTGTGCTAGCTCAAGCAGAACTATCATATGTTTGGTTTAGAGTAGCAGCCGTGTTAGTCCGTATCCGCAAAAAGAACAGGAGTCTGTGGCACCCTAGAGACTAACAAATTTATTAGAGCATAAGCTTCCATGGGCTACAGCTCACTATGCATCCGATGAAGTGGGTTTCAGCCCACGAAAGTTTATGCTCTAATAAATTTGTTCGTCTCTAAGGTGCCACAAGTACTCCTGTTTTTTTTTTTTTATCGTATGTTTGTCTTTCTGTGCTGGAAGCCATGTTCCCAGCTGCAGTGTAAACATTCATTCTGTTTCTCTCTCTCTGGAACTGACCATGCTGGACCTCACGAACCTTCCTATCAAAAACTTAGTCAAAATCAATATGTCTCTGCAAACGTTTCAGCTTTGACAAAGCACCATGTTGCCACAAAAAAACAAAACAAAACAGACATTTAGTTGAAAATGTACCAGCCAGCTCTTGCTGAATGCCTTAAATATACAGGAAAAATTAAGGAGGCACCTGTGTCAGCTGTGGGAACAGAGTATTGAGTGCATGGGGCTCTGTAGTTATACATTTTGTCCTAAAATCAGGTGAAATCAGGGGTTTTCTTTGCTGAATTTTAGTATGATTTTTTCTAATTTGTGTCAACCCACATCACAAATCGGATATAAGCCTAAAAAATAGACCACATTCAAAACACTGTGAGCTAAAACTGCTAATTCACAGTCTCTTAACTCTTCATATTGCAGCTTTAAGAAGCCAATTTTGAAATGTCATCTCACATTTTCATATAAAAGAAGCTCCTGTTAGTCTAAAATAATCATGCAAAATTGCAAAATTATGCCCTGAGTTACATGTGCCCAGCCCCACTGAAATTTGTGCAAATGTTCTATGTACTGTGCAAGGGTACTATGTAAATAAGAATACAGGGTACTATGTAAATAAGAATCTGACGTAGGTCCACACAGCGGCAACCAGAATTCAGTCCTTTATGGTGGAAACTACAATTGAATGAGAATTTCAGCACCACAAGTGCCTAAATCACGCATTCCACTGTGGCGGCTAACAGTCAGTTGATACAGCCAGACTTCGTGTAATGGTAGCCAGGGAGGGCTAGCCATGGCAGGATTTCTTGACAGATGCATTGATTCAGCACAACTCCTGCGCAGCTCCCAGAAAGCTGCCACTGGGGGTCTCCTGTAGATCCACAGAGGTCAGTTGCACTGGTGGGACTCATAGAGAGGGTGTCACAGGTACCGCTGTTATAGCTGGCCTCTTGTACATGCACAGGGAGCCACTGTTTTCACAACTAACACGGCTACCCCCTCATACTTGTTTGCACTAATATTCTTTAAACTTTTCTTCTTTACTGGTAAATCTTAATAAAATCCCATTTTAAATGTCCTGTTCCTAAATTGTTCTGTTTTATAATCCCAATAAAAGACACTTCCCAAGCCATGGGATCTTATCCACAATGGCACTCTTTGGACTCTGAGAGGATCTCAGTAAATTCTGGGGTAATATACATAACACATGGCTTGTTATATCATGCTGCTTAAAATAATTTGGACTTGAATATATTCTGTTTTATTTGGCATTTGTTTTGCTATCTGGTGCTTACAAATAGAAGTCAGATTTTCACATTAACTCCTGTCATGCCACTTTGCAGACTACCGGTACTTTGTTTTAGCTGAACACAAGTAATGTGATTATCCCAAAATTAATTGAATTATCCCATTATATGAAAGGGGAAATTCCTGTAATTTTAGAATAATCACATTACTTGCATTAAGCTAACACAAAATAGTCTGTAGAGTGATATGACCGGAATGTATGTGTGGGTGTGTGTCTAAATATGAACAAAAACCTGTTTTGTTTTTTTTCCTGTTTTGGATTTTGTTTGGTTTTTCCCTCCTTTTCTGCTTTCTTCCCCCTCTTTTTTTCTCAGTTTCCATTGGAAATGGAAAAAGTAAAGGGGAATAAAATGAGATGAAGGGGAACTTTTTTTTCATTTTTTCATTTCTATGAAAAATTTCAAACAAAACAAAACAAATTTCATTTCTTTAAAAAATGTTCATGAAAAATACTTTTTTTTTACCAGCTCTTGTCCTGACTCTGCTGTATACCCTCATGGCTTTCAATGTTAATTGTGATAAGTTAGGACAGTTCAAATTTATTATTTCAGTTATTATTAATATAATTGAATTGGTTATTTTGATTTCTACCATGCTCTGAACACATTGTACATTTTAAAAAATAAAAGTGCAGCAGAATTTAAGGATGGATAATCCACCAATTAAATCTTCCGAAAATGCTCCTGGATTCCGCTAGGCCTAGAAGTTAAAACTGGTATTGCAACAGAAGCATCCCTAACACATATCCACTAAGCTAGTTCTTACTATTGGGGAAACTATGACCTCTGGAACAAATTTATATGGTAACTACTTGACTGTCTCTTATAGGACCTGCTTCTACTCCCATTGAAGTCAATGTCAAAATTCCCTTAAATTTCATTGGTGCATGATCAAGCACATAAACTACCTTGGGAAATGCTTGATTTTTGATATATCTGGATTATGGTTAGGTGGGTTGGTAAGGTCAGTGGTTTCAATATTGAACATATCTCATCTATGCAACATCTTTGAATGTGTGCAAGAAAAATGTTAACACGTTTAGGGAGAAAATGCTCCTCTCTTCTGTATCTAGTCATCAGGTGCTCTTTATTTTTCACTGCATTATCACCAGCTATTATATTGGCTCAGTGGCTATGATACAAAAAAAGTTTAAAAAAGGAAAAAAAAATTCCCCCTCTACCGTATTACATTTTCATGGTTTATAATAGCAATAATTAGCAGCAGGTCAGGCATATCCTATGCATAGCAACCGCTATAAAGAATGAAACCGTACCGTAGTGCATTCTTAATATGGATAAAATGTTGGGCTGTTTTTGCTAAAGAACTGGCATGGCAAGTTCTCTTTTTACGTTTGTTGGGATGTGGATGTCAGATGGTTCTTGAACTCATCCTCAGGCAGAGACCCTGGAATTAGGCGCAACTAAATGCAGTAGCCCACAGGGAAAGTCTGATGTCTCAACCAATGCCACTACTCTGGCTCTGAACCAACAGAAGGCACAGAACGACGATGAGCTTTAAATGCAGGTGGCAGGACATTGAGCTGTAAATCAAAAGAACACAATGCACGCAGGCAAATGTCATCGTCAAGGAAGGGCCCTATAGATTTGAATACAGAATGCTCACCTTTCCATAGAATTTTTAAATCAATCTTCAGAATTCTAGGGTTGGGGAATATTTCCATATTAACTTTCCTACAGTGGTTTGAAGTCTATGCCCCATATTCTCAGCTGGTGTAAATCAGTATAGCCCCACTGAAATTAGTGGTGTTATGCCAATGAAGCTACATTGATTTGCACTACTTGTCCCTATAGAATCCAGTTGATTTCATCCTAGTACATTGTACAGGATTTTTCCCTTAGGGTAGAAATGGCACTATTCTTTTCCAAGTAAACTACTGAAATGAAGTGCTGCATTCTTTGTACAGATCAATTTATAGCCAACAGAATAGATAATAATGGACAAATAAGTAAAAGCTACTTCAGAGTTCAAAAAAATAGTTAATGTAGGAATAAAGTACACATGCAGAGCTCTTATTAATAACCTTGGAGACACAAAGTAATCTTACACAAAATTTCAGTGGAAATGGATTTACCTCTAAAAACAATAGATCCCCAGCTGAGGTAAATTAATATAGCTCCAGTGAAGTTTGAGGCCAGAAAGGAAACCAGATCATCTAGTCTGACCTCCTGCATATCCCAGGCCACCAACACCACCCCGCCCCTGCATACTCAACCCAACAACTGACCGATGTAGCTATGCCAGTTTGCACCAGCTGATAATCCAGACTATTATGTTTTCCTTCTTCAACAATGAGTTGTTTCCCAATTTTTCTACATTATGAATAGTAATAATAATTTCACCTGCCAAGAGAATTCAGTGCGAAGAAGACAGTGGTTCATTTCTCACGCAGATGAGAAAACAATTCTTTTTTTCTTTTTCTTTTTTTTTTTTTAAATAAAACTACAAACCCAACAGGGTTAGTTGGGATATCATTTGTGGCACAGCCACTGACTCACTATGGGCTCGGTCATGAACGCTCCTTCGTGTCCATGCAGGTAAGAAGGGGGACTAATGAGACCCCTTACACCTTAACGTGGGCTCCCTGCTATAGCCTGTGCATTTTGGAGGCAGAGCAGCCACCATCAAGCTGCTCCTCCCACTACTGTGCAAGTAGGCAGGGCATTAGCAGGGAGATCCAGAGAGTTGGGCAGAGCCTTGCCCTTGCTAATCGAAAGTGCCTGTCCACACACCAAAACCAGCACATAAACAGGATGTGTCAGTTTACCACAAGCTGGTGCAGTTTACCTACCCCTCTCAGTCCCCCACTCTCTCCGACCTCTGCCCAGAACAAGGGAAAAGTAGGAACAAGACTGTCACTCTAAGAGTCACAATCTGCTTCTTGCCAGAGTCCATCAACAGCGCGGCTACATGCTGCCCTTTGCCCAGCCAGGATTATAGTCATACAGTCCAGCCCTAGTTAATTAACATGCTAATTACCTTCCCCAGACCTCAGGAAGAACTTTGTGTAACTTGAAAGCTTGTCTTTGTCTCTCTCTCACTAACAGAAGTTGGTCCAATAAAAGATATTATCTCACCCACTTTGTCTCTTTCATAGCCTGGGACAAACCTGGCTACAACAGCACTGCAAACAACAATGGAAGATATTGAATTTTGCCATCTGAAATGAAAACTCCACAGCATGAATAAAAAGTAAGTCAAACTTAACAGCAATATCTATTTCCAGAGAAAATACAAGAAAGAAACATAATCCCCAGAGGACTCACCTTCTATAACCCTTTGACCACTACATACAACTCCAAATATGCAGAACAGTTATGCAGTTAGACTTCATAAAAACTGAGGAACCATCTCCAGCACCTCATATACTCCAGAAGGGATAACCTCATATAAGAAATTATCACACGCTTCCACTCTCTGGAAGGAAAATGCCAGGAAACCTACCTGGAGATCATGCAGGAAACCCAAAATAACTATGAAAAAAACCTGAAGACAGTCCCCAAAACAAAAAAGTGGAACCAATCAGAACAACCCCACAGAACACCCCCTTTGGGAGAAATCATGATACCAGGACCCACCACATGGACTCTACATGATACCCCAATATTGCCAATATCAAGACTGCCCCTAACTAGAGCTCAATTATCTGTCTTCTGAAAGGAACTGAATTTCTGCCCCACAACAGAATCTGATACCATACTAACATGCAGAGAACTAAAATAATTCTTTTGCTGATTCCAACTCAAAGAATTATTTCA
This sequence comes from Eretmochelys imbricata, assembly GCF_965152235.1. Taxonomy (NCBI): domain Eukaryota; kingdom Metazoa; phylum Chordata; order Testudines; family Cheloniidae; genus Eretmochelys; species Eretmochelys imbricata. Next base: position 25,809,509 of record NC_135574.1, read on the forward strand.
GAACAAAGACCACACCACCCACAACTACCACTTCCCTATGGGCAGTCATAAAAGAGAATCATCTGACCTTAGACCCCCACAGTGGACAAAATCACACACTTGATCATAACATCAGTTGCTTCAGGAAAAAAAATTGACTGTGAAATCCTTAAACATCAAACCCACCACAATCTCTCCACCACCAAGAGAACATCCATACTGTCCCCAAAATCCAGCCACCGGATAACAATCAAACAAGCAAAGGGGGCACCATCGTAATCCTCAACAGCGATGACTACACCAGTGAGGCCAACTGACAACTCTCTGACACCACCTGTTATAAAGAACTCAAAGAAGACCCCACCCCACAATTCATACAATAATTTTAGGATAATGTCAAATCCCTCCCCAAACAACTCCAAAAGAAAATCTACAACCTCATCCCCCACAAACCCACACCAGGGACCCTTTACACAAAATACACAAACAAACAAAACCAAGGCAGACCCATCATATATGACCATGGCTCTCTGACAGAAGGAATATCAGGACTCGTAGAAAGCATCCTCAAACCACTCATTGCACAAAGGGCCAGTTTCCTCCAGGACAAAACTGACTTCCTCAGGAAACACCACAAAATTGACACCATGGATTTCACTTCCCTGTACACCATCAAACCTCACCATGATGACATCGCTGCCTTTCTCAAATATCTAAAAGACAAAGGACAACATCCAGATATTCACCCCAAACGTATCTCCAAACTTATCCATTCCATCCTCACCCATAACAAATTTAAATTCAACAACAAACATTCTGCCCACACCCTGGGAACAGCCATGGGTATTAGGTTGACACCCCAATATGACAATCTCTGCATGTTCCCTCTTGAGGAAGAATTTCTGGAAAAATTTATAATGAAACCAACTATATACCTGAGATATATCAATGATATTTTCATCATCTGAATAGATGACCTAAACTCACTCTTAGATTTCCACCACAACTTCAGCAACCACCACCCATCCATTAAACTCTCTCTAGAACACTCCCACACCAGCATCAACTTCCTGAGTACCACAATCAGCTTCAACAAGAGAAACCTACAGACAACTATATACAAGAAACCCTCAGGTCACCACACTTATCTCCACAGATCCAGTAAGCACCCAACACATCAAGAAATCTGTTATCTTTAACCATGCACTCAGATACCACAGAATATGCTCTATGCTCTGGGATACACACCTTAATACATTTTAAACCACCTCTACCAAATAAGTTCACTTCACCAGAGAGGTAGATCACATCATGGAAGAGGCCATCCAAATACCCTGAGGAAACCTGTTGCAATACCAAAAAACAAACAAACAAACAAACAAAACAAAAAAACAACACTGACTGCAGACCCCTACCTGCCTACCATCCCACACTAGAACCCATACATGATATCATCAAACAGTTACAATCCATGCTTAATGGGGACCACATCCTGAAAAAAAATCTTTCCTGAACATCCTCTTCTGGCCTTCAAACAACCCCCCAACCTCTCCAAGCTCAAAAGCAGCACAAGACCCTGCTATAGCAACAGCTGCAAATCCTACAGACATATCTCTACTCATCTGATGATCAATACACCCCACAGCACACCTTTCAAAATCCATGGGTCTTACACATGTCTGTAACAACATGTGGTGTACATCATATGCCCCAACAACAGCTATGTGGGTGAAACCAGATAATCACTACACTCTTGAATCAACTCACACAGAAAAATAATAAAAGACAAAAACACCCTATCACTGTGGTCAAACACTTTTCACAAAATAATGATTCCATAGTTGACCTCTCCATCCTTGTCCTCAAAGGAAACCTGTACCAAAACCTTCAAAAGAAGACCCTGGGAACTTAAATTCATAACTTTGCTCAACGCTAAAAATCAGGGATTCAGTAGGGATACTGGTTTTGTATCTCCTTACAACTCACTAATCCTCCTTTGTCCTATGACTGCAGAAATGTTAATGGCCCATTTCATTTTGAATTGTGCCTTTGCAATATGTGTTAATTCCTATGCTTAATAATCTGTTCCACCTTGTATTTAGCTGTGATCCCCTAATTACCTTTCCCAGACCTGAAGAATTGCTCTGTGTAGCTCGAAAGTTTGTCTCTGTCTCTTCCACCAGCAGAAGCTGGTCCAATAAAAGATATTATCTCACCCACCTTGACCGTCTCTATCAGATAGATCAGTATTAGCTCTGTTTCACCATACAGAAGTGAGGAAAAAGTGTGGCCCAGACAGGGTTAGAGATTTGCTCAAGGTCACATCATTTTGACTTTAGGACCATCCATGAATAATAGGAACTTTTAAAAATACTCCAGCCCAGGAGTCCCTGTTGGCTCTATGGGGTAGACCCAGCCAAAGCTGAATGCCCCCAACTGTCCTCCGTATTCACGGAGCCCTTCAGACACCCTAAAAGGAAACTCCTCTATCTGTGTAGCCATGCAACAGCTGTCACACCCCATCCGGAGTTGAAGCCTGTGACTTCACACCTCAGTAGTCTCATATGCTATGCAGGACCCAGAAGAATGGTATTGGGAAAGTTGTGTCTCTGTGACGTCCCAGTGAAAGGGGTGTGTTCATTTCAGCTGATTGACAGCCAACGAGTCTGAATGACCCAGGAGATGTTTGTTCTTTGACCCCTGCCACTGCAGCTCTTCCAGCAACATCTGGAGAAATCCTCTGGCCTGCCAGTGGGTTCTGCCTCTCCCCTAGGAAGCGGCGGGGACTTCTGCACCATATGGTTGCACCTGGGGATGGGGCCAGGCTGTATGACTCATTTCTGAGGCTCTGGGGAAGCGGATGAGGAAGCTCAACTCATCTCTGTTGCTCATTGCTATGACAGCAGCTTAAGCAGCAGCTGAAGGAACTCTCTCTTTTCCTGGATGGATTCTAGCCTGCGAGATGATAGGGAGAGAGCTACACAGCCCTCCTAACCTCCCTTGCCCTGAGTTAACTTTTCATCTGTAACTTTTGTAAAATAAGATGTTGCAGGGACTCTGTATCCCAACCACCTTTCCAATTTTGGATGGACCACACTGGGTAATACAACCCTGGCACTGCAGATTCCTTACGTGTGGAAAGAGAGGGACAGGCATTCATGCAGTGAGATTTGTGGGGGCCCAAAGAGCTTATTTACATGAGATTCATGTACATGAGTAGGTGCTTGGCCATTCCCTCCTCACATCTGCACTGAACCCTACTGAACTCAGGAAAAGCTGGGCTACTGTGGAACCATTTGAAGCACAGCTAGGGGTCTAAAATGCCCCTTACTCCCTCACCACTGTGCTGGCTGGCAAAAGCCAGTTATTTCTTGTAGCTGGGAACAGTTCGAGAATTCAGACACCTTTCCTCTTCTCTCATCTGAGGTAAAAATGTGTTGGTTTAAACCCTTTTAGAAAACACAGGATTATTTAGAGACACACAAGTGTATGCAAAACTGGCATGCTAATTTCCCACATATGATTGGCTATGTGAGCAGATATTCAACAATAAAAATAAGTTCCAAGATTTGTATAAAAGAATATCTAAATTAACTTTATCAGGTTAAAATCTGTTTTGTTTTGGTTGCCACTGTTGTTGTTTTTTTCTTAGGTCCCACATGGAGAGCAAACATGGCCTGGAAGAGTGTTATGTCAAGTACCTCCCATCATGCATTGTTGTTGCTCAGTGAACTGAAGTCTCAAAAAAGTAATTCCTCATTTTCATCTTGACTAGGATTCCCCTTTTCTTTGCTGTGAAGCTGCACTAATCCTTCATTCAGTGCAACCCACACCCTCTGGTTCCACTCGGAGTTCTCCCTTTCTATCCATCATTGTATTCTTTATCTGGGCCTTCTTCTTCCAATAGTACTCATTGAAAGCTCTTTCACAGACAAGAAAGGACCAGTTCCATAATGGCCAAGTTGGCCCTTTTCTTTTCTCTCTCTCTTTTTTTAAGCTTCCGACTGAGCTTTGCTATTTAATCTTCTTGAGGCGTTCAAGATGTCACTTGCCTCTGATGACTGTAGACAAAAGGGAAATCCATCCAGCCTGAATGCAGTGTATTCCTGAATACATTGGATTGCTTTGAAGAGAGTTTCTTGAAGTCTCTCTGTTTCATTGGCTGTCCTGGTGGCCTTCATGCAGGTCTTTATGTGAAATCATATGTACTCACATGGATCACGTCTCCCAAAATGCTACCTGCATTACACAGCCTTGCATTTTATTTGGTGCAATATTCACCAAAAAGAAATTTGGTTCACTCTAAGATTTTTTACTAAGCCTACAAGGACATAAGTAAGCACTCCCTTCTCACCCCAATTATGTGTGAATAATAGATGCTTTGTGGATGTTTTTTTCTAGGGTGGTGTTGGATAAGTTCTTGCCAGTTGAAAAAAGGGAGCATGTACTGAGAATACGTTGGAGTATTCCATCACTTCTCCCCAGTTTGAACACTGAAAAACTTACATTTGCTTTACCATCATAAATTACTTCACTATTACTTTTATACTCTGTATGGTTCAAAAAACGGCAACATTATTTTAATAAATGGTAATTAAAAAGCTTACCAAATAGTGTGTGTATGTAATATTTATATATTCATATTAATATATGGTCTACATTTTTGGGTACCCAACTGAAATCTCTTAAAGGCACACTCACTCTCTGAAAATCAAACCCTTTTAAGCTGTCTCCGTTTCAGCAACCTGAGGCTCCCTAAATTACTAGTCACTTCTGAAAATTTAAGTTTGAGAGAGAGAATGTCTGCATCTATATATGTACTTTCTGTATATTTTTAAAATAATCTGTCGTCTACAGAAAAAAATCCAGGTGAACAGCAAAAGATGAATAACTGCTACTGCAAAAGCAACTGTCATCTGGATCACTTTTAGTAAATAGGAATTTTTACATTAAAATATTGCTAGCATTAAGACAGGGAAGAAACATGCAGTCTTTCTAAAGATATATACAACTTTTCATTTCCCATATCAATCATGAGAACAAGTTGAAGTTCAGATAATGGCCAGTTCAATTTACCCTAATTGTTAAGGACTTAGCCTGACTGTTTGCATTACAGACTGTGGCCACTGGGTTCTCAGTAGGGGTTTGCGGCCTACTCCATCCCATAACAAACCATGTTCATGCGTCGATTCAGATCCATCACCCTGAGATAAACTGTGAATATTGCCCTTTGTCCTGTGCTGCATTCTTTCATGCATTGTGTAGTGACTATTTAAGGATTTAAAGGCTCATTTGCACAATTCTTTTGTCAGCAGCCTGGGTGCAGAATGGAAAAGTGATGGCTCCTCTGTCTGGGTTATGCCCTGAAGCTCTTGTGAGAGAAATCTACATACATAAGTTTTTCTTACACATGCAGAATGTCAACACTAAAAAGACCTGTCTGTTTCTATAGCTTAAAAGGTTATGGGTTAATGTATGATGTGATTTGTTTTCCTCCCTTGTGCTATTAAAAAAAATCAACACTTGAAAACAAACAGTAAAGAAATATAGAAACACTAGTCATTTGGAAATTCAGCTGATAGGATTATTCTGCACTGGAGTTTACAAAATAAACCAAGGGAGATTGGTTTGAAACATTAATAATTAAGTATTAATAATTAAGTAACTCAAAGCTATATGTCAGATGTCCTACAGCAATATATTTCAAAGGCGAGTATCTATCTTATTCAACAATTATAGATTTTCTTTTTACAAAACATACAAAACAAAACCAAACCATCTATTACTTGGAATGACAGCAAGCGTATAGTAGAACATACCGCTTGGTATTTCCTTCCAAAATAGAGCTGACTGAATGGTTACAAAAAGGATTAAGTTTTGATGAACTCACTTACTTGCATTCCAGTGCCTGTTAAGAACTCAGAAGGCTAGGCTAATTCAATCGGAACTTTTAACCTGTCCTGTCTATTATATCAATGGATTTTATATTAAATATATGAATGTCCTATTATGTTTGTGAAATCCACAGAGTAATTATTTTCATAAACAAGAGGTTAAGATTTGGAATTGGGTAGAAAATTGGCAACCAGGTCCACTGAAGAACTGTATTTTGTCTATCTTTGTAAAGTATTATTTATTTAAGTTTGTGATTTATAGTAGTTAGAAATAGCCTATATTCCCCCCTTCCCCCACCCCCTCCCAAAAAGAACAGTCTTGTAATGTGTCTTGTAGCATTCTGTAGGCATATAAATGCAGGCATGTGATCTACACTAGGTATACATATACATTGTACGTATGTATTATCATCATGATCATACGTTGAAACAAGTCCAGACCATTCAATTCCGCAAGTCCAATAGTCTAGCTGGTGAAGCCCTTAAATTACCGAGAGGAACTGCAATAGCTGGGTGACTAGTGCTGTATGCAACATTACAAGAGCTATCCTGCTGGCAGAAGGGAAAGAGTAGTAGTGTGTAACCCCAGCCAGTACATGCTACCCATATTTGCATGTGGGATAACTGGCTGAGAGTTTGACATTCTTCCTTGAAGCCATGTTGCTCCCATTGCACAGTAGCTTGAGCCTGTTTTGAGTGTTAAGTAGGAATCCCGCCCTGTTCATGCACAGTTAGGGAAAAGGGATCCCTGAATCCCCTTTGGCCCTTTGTACTTCAGGAGAGGATTTGACTGTATAATCTGAAAGTGGCTGGCTGGTGAGTCGGTTCAGATATCATGCAGTGGAAGATGGGATTTGGTTCATTGACTGTATTACTAGAGATGGGTAAATCTCTAAAGGATTGGTGATTCAGTTCAGAAAAGTACCCCCCCACACCCCCAAGTGTGGGGGAGAAATTTTTTAGGGAAGGAGACATGAGTAAATGATTCACAAAAGTATATATATTCAGTCACAATTGCCATTTTCAGGTTGTGAGGAGACTGCAGAATTCTTGAATTTATTCAGCATTTGAAATTATTCACAGATTTCTTCAGCAAATAATTACTGGGATGCAGATCATTCAGCAGCAATATTCACAATTCCCATTGTAATGGTTAGGTACATAAGTCAAGTGGTATTGTTTCTGTTCCCTAAATGGCTGATTTATGTAACTAACCCATACAGTGCAAATTGTTATCTTCCTGGTTCCCTCTACGTCACCCCACATCTGTAAGGACAAGATCCTCAGCTGCTGTAAATCACTATTGCTCCTTTGACCTCAGTGGAGCGATGCTGATTTACACCAAGGGAGATGTGCAAGTTCATTGAAGTTGAATACATATTTGCATCTTTGAAATTTTCCCCCAGATAAATATCTGGTCCTAAGTTTCTCCATTGGCTCCCTCTCCTCCACTGCAGCAAGATTTCAAACACAAATGTCTTGTCCTGAACTTCTGAGCCTTTCGCAGTTTAGCCCCGTCTTACCTAACTGTCCTGTTATCTTGTCACAGCATCATTCTCCATCTTTGCTCTCCAAACTGTGCTAGCCAGGATCTCCTGATTGTCCATTTCTCCCACAAACATCCTCATGTTTTTGTCCAATGCTGCTCAATACAGGCGTGTGTGTGTGTGTGTGTGTGTAAATCATCAAACTCCCTAAAGCAACCATGTCCCACAAATCTATCCTTAAAACTCACCTTTGCTGTGATTCAGACAGAAAACTGCCATCTGATTACAGGTAGATAGGTGGCAAATTACACAAATTATGCACACAGACAGCGTAGCCTTTGCTAAAGCATCTTATTTTTGTTTGTTACCATGCTCTCCTCCCCCACATCTCTTGCCTGATTCTGTGTTTTAGCCACCTGTTGTCTTTTAGACTGTAAGGGCTGGATGCACAGAAGAAGATAAGGACCTAAATCCCTGTTTTAGATGCCTAAGTCTCATTTTTAAGCTCCACTGCAATGCACAAAACAAAGCAGGTGCCTAAATTCACGTGGTGCCCATGTTTCTGCAGTAATATTTCCATTGGCAGCTAAGTTTGTGCCTCTGAGCATGTGCATGACTGCTTCATTCTGGGCATCCAGATCCCTATCTCCTGCCTAAGCCCCAGAGAGATGCATGAACAGGAGGAAAACTTGGCCCGTAAGTCATGTCTGGGGCCTGATCCAGCAGGTGTGTTCAGAGAGTGCCTACCAGATCAGGCCTCTCTGGCGAGTTCACACAAGGCAGCTGGAGGGAGGGAGGACTTCACTTATATCTTGGTGGTTAGGGTTCTCACTGTGGTGTGGGAGACCACCCACATTCAGGTCCACTCTCTGCCTGAGGGGGAGAAGGGATTTGAGTAGTGATAAGCCACTTCTTATGTGAGTGCTCTAAACACTGGGCTGTGGGATATTCTGATGCGGGTCTCCCTTACTGTCTCCTATAGAAGCTGTTGCACTATAGATAAACAGTTAGAGTCACAGGAGCAGGGGGACCCTGGGTCTCCCACATCCTGGATAAGGGCGCTAAACACCAGGCTAAAGAGACATTCTCATGCTTCTGCTCCCTCTTTCTAGCCCAAACGACCCATTAAGGGTATGTCTACATAGGGATAAAAGACCCATGGCATGGCCACAGCTGGCCCAGGTCAGCCGGTGCAGGCTGTGGGGGTAAAAATTGTTGTGTAGATGTTTGATTTTGGGTTGGAGCCTGAGCTCTAGGACCTGCCATCCTCACAGGGTCCAGCCTAAACCTGAACGTCTACACAGCAATTTTTCAGCCCCCAAGTCCAAGCCTTGCGAATCTGAGTTAGCTGACCTGGGCCAGCTGTAGGTTTTTAATCTCTGTGTAGACATACCCTAAGCCAGGTGGGACTTGAACGAAGCAGCTCCCACGTCCCAAGAGAGTACCCTAAACACTGGTGTGAAAGTTATGAGGGAAGGCCTCCTCCTCCCCAGCTTCTTGCAAAAACTACATAGGTTCCTAATTCTGGAAGAACATTCACAGATGAGAGTTGCTAGCAGAGACAGGCACCTCTTAGGCACCTATCACCCTGAAAGGGGCGGGGCTAAGCCCCACCCTTCTGTTTGGCATCTCTCATTGGGTGGCTCAGGCAGCTCCCTGCCTACCATACTGGCTTTTGTGTCTAAGGTGCCTATCTCCTCCAATTTACTGTATATAAGCCTAGGTACCTAACTAAGGCTTTGTGAAGCACAGTGATTTTCAAGGCACCTACATTCTCTTGTCCTTCCAGCCCCATGTTCCTTCAGGCAAGGACTATAATTGAATCATAGAGTCATAGAGTTTAGGGCCAGAAGAGATCCTTTAGTCTTCTCTCCTGCACATTACAGGCCACTCAAGCCCACCCAATTACCTCTATACTGAGTTCAATAACCAGGATTAAACAAAAGTATTACAGCTACCAAGACTCTGGAAATTAAACTACTGTTTAAACTACTATTATAGGCAGAGACTAGAAGGTACTGAGATCTACCCAGATGATCCCACACCCTGCACTGCAGAGGAAGGTGAAAATTTCCCAAGGTCCCTGCTAATCTGAACTGGGAGGGAAGACTGTCATTTACTATATGTTTGTACAGTGCCTATCACAATGGGACCCTGTCCTGAATGAGACCTCGGAGTGCTACAACAATAATAATTTAATATCCAATCTTAAATTCACTTTCATTTAAATGTCTGAGTGCTTGATCTTTAATTTAGGGGGTTTTATTTGTACTATTGAAGGCTGAGCACTTGAATGCCATGAAAAACAATCCTGAAAGTTTTGTAAATATGGTCAAATCAAAATAGACTTTTACACATACACAAAATATTTCCAGTATTAACTCAGCTGTAAATAGGATACAAAGAAATAGGAAGAAGAAAAGAGGAAGAAATTAGGTATTTCTGATAGGAGTGCAAACACTTGTGTCTTATCTACACTAAAATCTCCAAATCTCTTGAGGTTTGCCTATCACCATATGGTGTATAATCATTCTTCTGTACACCCCTCTGGGGAATTCCATGGTGTCTGATACGTTGATGTATGTCTCTTTTTAACCACTTTTTTATTACTCCCTTTCATTTATTACATTCCCTAGCCCGAAGGCATACAAAAATGATGTGGCTCCTAATATAATATGTGTTCTTCACAACATGCTGGTGGCACTGACCTGCGATGACCTTTGAACTGTGGTTTTCTGGTACTGACGTGTAGCCATCTTTCAAGTGGGATTTTGCAATTTTGCTGTAATTTGGTTATGTTGGGACCAAATCTCAGTTACACCAATTTACGCTAGCCTAGGATCTGGTCTGATGTATGTAAGCTGTATATCTGTCATGTCAAAGCTTCATATGGCTGAAGACATGATAAATGCCTCCAAGTGTTGGTAGCAATGCTGGCAATGGAATGTGGTCTATATGACAGAATCAGAGCTTAACAGGTGACGGCCTAACCTGGGCTGCTAAGTGACATGGCATTTAGCCTGGTGTGCAAGTTCCTAACATAGGATGCAGAGCTAGTCTGTTTACTCTCCTCCCACAATTTTGGGCAAGTGAAGAGTACAGCTGTCCTTGCTTTTGGGACTTTGCTGCGCCGTGATAGCCTATTGCATGGCAGTGTCACCTCTAATATCCTATAGATAGCTTCTTCTCAGGCATCTAAGTCCATTCTGTCCCATCTCATCTACAGGAACAGCTCCCTCAGCCTCCTGGCCCTTCTGACCACCCACATTTGGCTTTGAGAGTGAAGAAAAAAATGGATGATCGAATGAAATTGTGTGAAAGTGACTGTGGATCCATCCATCCATCATATCAGAGAACCTCCCATATTTGAAAAAACAGTAAACAATAGCAACCTCTCTCATTCTTCCTTCCCTGCCTCTAAGAGAACTAGTTTTAGTATTTTTTTAATTATGTGTGTGTATCTGTGAGTAAAGACTTCATTGAGGGGGAGCCAAGTCACAGAGGTGGGTTTGCATTTCGTTCTGAAAGTAGTGAAGCCCATGGACTTTCTACCAGCTTGGAAAAGTGAGCTCCATAGTTTGGGTCCAACACCTGTAAAGGTCCTGCAGTTATGTAGTTGTGGTGGAACGTAAATGTCCTGATCATGGAGGAAATGGCAATCTCTCAATTACTTAGGTCCATACCCATGGCCGGTTTAAAATATCATGGCAAAAACGGTGAACTGGACTCTTTATTAAATGGAACCCAGTGCAGAAACAAGAGCACTGGAGTAATTAGTTCCTGGCAAGCTATGTTGCTGCATTTTGTACTAGGCTGGAGCTTTCCGATTATGAGTGGCTGCACTCCTAGATTTGAGTTGCCGTGCAAAGATCAAAGGAATAGGAATGAGCTCAATCTTTTGGCTAATTCCAGGTAGATATGTTTGGAGGGATTTACCACCATGGTTAACTGAGCTTCCAGTAGCATTGGTGCAGAAAAGCACCGCCAAGTTATGAACAAACTTAACAATCCAAAGGCAGATGCCCTTGTAACTGGGTTATGTTATAGAGGAAGCAAGGTCTTCCAAGCATTTCCCACTTCCTACCGGCATTATCTTTAGCTGGCTACTCTTAATACAGAGGCTGATTGTGGCTATGCATTTTAGGAAGCTGGGAGACAATGCTGTATACGTGTGACATCAAGAACCTGTATATTTGGGATGGATCAAGCCAAACCAATTTTGAGATTTCTAAAAAGCCATTCAACTTTTTTTTTGCATACCAAATAAATAATAAAATAATCATAATAATCAATCATGACCACTTTTGGTTCCACAAGAAGCAGGAGTTCTAAAATGCTGTCTAACTTTATCAAAGAGAGTGCCCAAAGAGAATGTCCTGGCTAAGGTGATTTAGGGTTTGGTGGAGCCCCTGGGCCAGAGCAAGTGGGGGCCCCTGCACCCCAACCCCACTCCCTTGCAGGAGCACTGAGCAGGTGGGCATGTGAGGGTGCCCATTTTTCCAGGGTCCCCCAATTGGCTGGGGCCACTGGGCACAGGCCCCATTGACCCAGTGGCTAATCCACCACTGGTCCTGGTGCTAATGTGTTCAAGTTATGTGTCAACCAGGACCACAACACTCTATTTCCAGATATTCCTATGTCTAATTTATGATGCAAAACATGTATTTATCAGCAGAGAGACATGATCATAAATTTTATTGCAGTTCTGCTGGAATTACATTTAACAGCTTTATAAACTTTAAAGCAGGAATATAAATGTAAGAATAGCTTTGGAGTGCCAGGCTTACATCTGTGGGTAGTTAGAATGGCACTTTTCTGACCATGATTTACTATGATGAGCCAGAAGAGGAACAACTTATTTAAGACATCAAATTTGGGTTAGTCAGCTAAAATGGAGACAGGAATCAAATCACCACACATTTGTTTTTGTAGGAGCAAAATCCCCCTACTTTTTCCCATCCCTACTAAATAACACAATGCTGATAGAAACATATTGTGCATTATTGAACATTTATATCTTCAGAATATAGATCAGAAATTATGAATGAGAAGCTGGTGGACGCATGGTAGTTCATTGAAGTTCCTGGAGCCTTTTGGGTAAGTACCACATGCCATATACACAGAGGTTGTGGTACTGTCTAAAAGGACTTTCCAACTTGTAGTTGTTACTGACAAAAAGGTAAGATGTTAAGTCAACTCTGGGGGGCCTGCACAAGTGTCACTTATTGAGCCAGATGACCTAATGATCAAATTAAGTGGAATAACAGTTTGGTAATGGGGAAAGGAAAAACAAATCAATTACTACCTTTCCTGAATGCTAAACATATTTTTAATAGTATCTTTACTCTAGTGAAAGCGTTGTGTTTATTTATAGTTCCATCTTTGCCAACTTTAATATATAGGGATCATAAAAGTATGTATTATGTTAATATAATTTTAAATGTAATATTGACAGCACACACTAAGATAAATATGTTAGACAATCTTCTTTTGTTGTTTCTAACTCTCATTTTTTTAAAAAAAGGATTTGATGCATTTCTGAGATAGCAAGGTGATTGAGTATTACAAATTGGAAGTCCCTGTGTACAAAGCAGGTGCTATAGCTACTGGCAACCTTGTCTTATGGATCTTACTGCAAGGGAATAAATTACTTTTGGGAACAGAGAGGTAAAGTCTGCCTCAAGATGCATCTTAAAGTCAATGGGAGCCATGTACCCACATGCGATGATATAATTTGGCCACTGACCATTTGAATAAAATATGGAAGCTTTAGGGCCCAGTTCTGTCAGATGTCTTAGAATTTCTAGGGAAGTGTTGGGGTCCTTGAACATCTGATGTGATTCATGGGACCAAGCTGATTAAACTGACATCAGTGGGAGATGAGGGCACTCAACACATTCCAGGAGGCTCTCTGCACTGTAGCAACCTGCTTGGAAATTGGAGGGAGGAGTACAGTCTGTAGGAGGGCAGAGTTTGGAGGAAGCACAGGTAGTTAATGTGTATGTGCAAGACTTGAATACTGCTGGCAGGTGCAGAACCTCTGAAAAGAGATGCTTTAATAGAGAGCCAGTTTAGTTTTACAAACCTGGAGTCCTCTCATGTTATTACCCGGTAGGCTGTACAAGAAACATGCACCCTACAGGACTGCGATTTAGACCCTTATCCTGCAAGTTGTTTAGCACAGACTGAGGTGCCTTTTGAGTGGAATGACTTGCAGGATCAGAGCCAGATTTTGAAAGGTATTTAGGTGGCTAAAGGTGCAGATTTCAAAAGTACCTAGGCACCTAACTCCCATCAAAACCAATGGGACTTAGGGACCTAGGCTCTTTTGAAAATCCCACAAGGCATCTATCTGGTGCATAAATACCTTTAAAAATAAGGCCCTTAGTCTGTAAATCCAGGTCATGGCTTTTGTTTAATTTATCTTCTACGTGCAATCCATATTGGTGACACTATAGAAACAATAAATAAAAATAGTGTTTAGATAATTATGTTTATCATTACCCATCACCTTTATTATGTAATGTTCATAAATCACTGTCTATAGTATGCAAGAGGTTAATTAAGGGGTTAATTAGTTTATACAAATATATAATTTCAGAACATTATTTAATTTGTTTTGTTTTGTTTGTTGTGTCATCTGCTTCACCTTGCCCTCTCAGTGTGTGTGTGTGTGTGAGATGCTTTCTATCAATAACGTTATAAGATTTGCATTTAATAATTTGCATAGCACAATTGTAGCAAATCTGGAAATAAACTAAAGCTTATAGATCATAAAAATGCAAAGCTCAGCAGCAGTTAAGTACACATGGAAAAGAATGATGATGATAAGACTAGTTAATAGCTGTCATAAAATCTGGCTCGAAGTCACAAAACAAAGCTAATTAAGATAGAAAAATTCAAACGCAAATTGCAAGTGATTTTTTTTCCCTAGCTGTAACAGGTTTTCTCTAGAAGTGTCATATATAATACAGTGTATCTTGGATTTGTTCCAAGAAGAACTGTGAGCCAGTGGAAGTACTGCAAAAGACCACACTAGGATTAACAAATACATACAAGGATTTGTACCAGGTATACAGGTGGAAATAAACAACTTATGATGACCTACCACTTAACGTACACTACAAGGGAGAGAGAAATATAGCTGAGTTTGAAACTGAAGATATCTGGCTTGAGATCTTTGAGGATGCATGAATATACAATAGAACCAACAAAGTCATTTTCCACATAGAAAAACGTCACTGTGAGCTTGATTTTATAGTTTTGATTCCCACTCCCACTGACATTAGGAGGAAGTTTGGATGCCATTCTACCTCTTTCTTAATCTCTGGGGAGGACAATGTCATTCTATGCCTCTCTGTCTCCCTCCACTATCACTATCCTACTTCTCAATCTTCTGACCCATTTATAGTCTCCCTCCATATGCACCCACTCACTTCCCATATTCGTCCTCCTTTTATCTCATATTCTCTCTATTCCCCTCCCCACCTCAGGCTTCCTCCCAAGCCTCCCTACATTCCTCTCTTCCCCCTTATTTCTCTGTTCCCTATTTAGCTCCATCCTAAACCCTACAGTCCCTACCCCATCAATGTTTCTTCATGTTCCTTCATATTTTCTCTCCCAACTCCCTAGTTTTCCCCCATGCTATATTCATCTGGTCACCCTACTGCTCCTTCCTGTCTGCAGCTTAGATTCTCCTATACCCACCCTGTCATCTCATGCATTTCCCCCTGCTTTCTGCATGGGACCTGACATCTTCACTGAGGAACAATTAATCCTGCTTCACTCCCAACAGGAACAATGAACGGCAGTGGCCATTTTTGCTAGGAGATGACTGAACTGCCTGCAGGGAAGTAGCAGCCATCTGAACGTTCAATAAACTTACACCAGGGTAAAACTCATTGTTTACACCAATTTCATTGGATTTACAGAGTGTCAGTGGTAACTTACACTGTTGAGAGCCACAGACTTTGGGAGCGTGGGGAATTCAGCATATACTTCCTCCTGCATGAGAAACCTGAGGGGAAAACAGAAGCCTTAATAATGGCCATATGGGCAAATGACAATCCTCCCCACATTGAGGGATATATGCAACCACCCCACCCAAGCACAAGCGCTGGGAGAGTTTGTGCTTCAGGACGCAGTATCACCCTCCCAGCTCTCTAGCTGTCTGTGCAGCAAGTCTGACCAGCTCAATGGGTTGTTCGTGAGGCTGAGACAGGACTGTGTTCTCACTTCATCCCTGCCCTCTTTGGGGGTAATTAGCACCCTTGGGAGCTCATGGAAGGAGCAGACCTTGCTCTCTGCCAAATGTCTCTGGCCTGATATCATAACCTGTCCCTGAGTAGAGAAATTCAAGGTTTAAGCACAAAACATTCAATTGTGTTCATATCAGGATGAGTCTTCGTGTTCCTGTCCTCCAATCCCTCTGACTTTTTGTCATGCCTACCGACTATGTCTTGCTTAAATTGGGTGATGAGCAGTTTGGTGTAAGGACTGTCTCTTACTATGTGTTTGAGCAGCACCCACCATAGCGGGATCCTAAGCCTGGTGGAAATAAATATATAATAATGATAAAAATAAATCAAAAAGGAAGTTAAAACATTGTCACAGATGGCAGCCTTAGCAGAGAAACCAAGGCATGAATAGAGCTGGAGGCTCCAGGCCAAGGTTAAATACATTGGTGAGGTAGTGCTGTACCTGTTCTGTCAATCTGGTGCCCCCATCACTACAAAATGCATTTTGATTAAAACAGATAAAAGGGGAAAGGCAGCCAAAGTGATGTGCCTGAGCACAGAGGTGTATTGGGCGAAGAGGTCAGCACAGTCACAAATAATTAACTGTAGTACAACAGCAGTATAAATAATGTTTAAAAAGAGCATGTGTGTGACCGTTCCTGAAGCACACAAGCGGGTCTCCTTTACTGGGCAGAATGCTGTTATAAGAACGAATAAACCGTCAGCAGCTGGGGACTCAGACAGCTTCAATTCCCTGGCCTGTTAAATGTGTTTGACCCTTACAGTGAGAACTGCCGGAGTGTCATGAACCCCGGAACTCACACACATTTGCTCTCCACTCTGTCTAATGCCCGTGTTCCCACCTGGCAGCTCAGAGATTACTCGGTCTCTTTGGTAACAAAGGCCCAACCTACTAAAATATCCATGTAATCTACTAAGTCTATCCATTGAATAGTAGCTTTCCACATGCATCTCCCTCAGCTCCCCCCTACCACCTATGCCCTCAAGTGGCCATTATTTTAGACTGTGTGATAAAGGGAACAAGCAAGCCTTAAGCCTTCATTCCATCGTCTAACTGATGCATCCTTTAGAATAAAATCGGTAGGGTTGATTTTTTTATTCGGTTGGTTTTAGTTCTTTTAAAATGAATTTAGTGTTCATGTAACCTGTGCTGAGTTGACACCTCTGGAGACTGAAGCCTTCTAAGTGGGCATGAGCATGGGTTATGTCATACTTTCCCACTCAGCCCTACCAATGAGCCCCAGTGCTGACCTGGATGAACTATTTATGGGGTAAGAGGGACATTTCTCTGCTGAGAAGGCCCAATATGTGTGGCACTTACTGCTCTTTGTGGTTCTACTTTCAGGATGTAGCCTCCAATGTATTAGGAACTGGACTGAGATAATCAAACTCCTTCCACACAGACTACTGAACAACCATGCATCAAGGAGCACAATTTTTGTCATTGTTAACTCAGTTAGACTGGAACCTGAACAGACACCATATCCCATTGCTGATCTCTGAATCACGCAGTCCACCCATGTCATTTAAAGGCATTTCCTCAGTAACTTATTGATGGGCACTTTCATTTAAACTAAACTTGCTTATGGAGAAAGTAAGGTAATCAATCAAATGAATACAATTTAGCACCAAGTCCTGCTCCCATTGAAGTAAATGGAAATTTATTTCTTTTCTGAAAGCTATTGTAAGAAATCTAATGCATAAAGGTGAGTCTTGTTATGTCAGTGGTTAGAATCATGATTATTTTGGGATGATTTTGTAAGGCGAGTCTCTTGGAAGAAAAATCAAGAAAATCTGAACTCATATACTTTTTTCCTTGGGATTTTAAGTACTATGCAACCGTGCCTCAGAATTATACATTTGGGGGTCGCAGACACAAGATAAACCTGGATGGTATCAAAAAGAATGATATGGTCAGGAATTATGTTTCCAAGTATAAAATGTGGCTTATGGTAGAACGGTACAAAGTACACCACTAATCAGTTTCTCTTTGTTTCTGCACATAGTACATATATACCAAAAATGTGTGAGAGAGTTTCAACTTTGTAAACAATGAAAATTACTGCATCTTCTCTGAAAATGTATGATGCATCAACCTGTCTATAACATATAACAGGGCTGTGTGACACATACAACAAAGAGGAGCTGTTAGAGCCATTGGGCTATGATAAACTATTACTAGTACTTGGAGAATCCTGTTTAATTCAGATCTTCTGCGGAGACCTTGGTGGGTTTGTGTTTGTTTGTTTCCACCAACACATTATTTCAAATCTCCTTAAAAAAACAAAATGGTGTTCTCGGAAAACACAGAAGCTAACAAGCGGTGTTGGACTGCATTCAGAAATAGTATGTAGGACAGGAGTGACCCCGCAACCCAGTTCATATTGAGTGTGTTCTGTCCTGAAACCAAACAGTAGTAGAAGCACTCCACCTGAACAGAAGTCTTGTCAGAGCAATATATTAAATCTTAGAAATAGTCTGACTGTGGTTGACTTGAATTTGTTGATTTACATTCCCTGGGACAATGTGCAGTTTCATCTAACAATTACATGACCAGCTTTCTTAATTATTCAGCAATTTAATATATGTCATTATGAGCCACATTTTAAAATAGTGTAAAACATCATCACAATACTTTATTTCTCTCTTTTATTCACAATCTAAAAATAGACATTAGAAAGCAGCTGCAATCTCCTTTGTTTTAAAGGCAATTAATTTCCAAATTCTCTAAACGGCTTCCATGAAAAGAGCCAAGATTAAGTACCAATCCAGACTAAAATTTGTATACACACCCTGGAGCTGCCAATGTACTTGGCTCAAAATTTTAAAGAGTGAGGGAGAACACATCCATAGCAATAAACATCATCACCTTGTTAAGGTCATGCCTGAAGCTGGGAAATGCTTGTAAAAGCCAATGTAAAGGCTTTGAGGCCAAATTCATCCTTGTTGTAATACCACTGAAGTAAGAGAATTAGATCCATACTGGATAAAAACAAACCATGGAGCTGATCCAGCTCCTGTTGGAAGTAGTGGAAAGATTAACATTGACTTCAGTGCGAACTGAATCAGGCTTCAGATTCTTAATCTTTTCTGAGAGCAGACTGAAGGGCTGATACAGCAGTATCCCAGTATACTAGATGACATGATAGAGGAATCTAGTATAATAGACAAATGGTCAATCAGGTACGCTTATTATTCATTACTGTTCCTCATAGTGCAAGTGATAAGCCTCTAAATTAAAGAGCAATACATTTAAGAGTGATAAAAAGAAACATTTAATTTTACAATACAATATTATCATTTGGAACTCCCTGCCATGAGGAAAAGAGCATGAGAGGATTGAATAAAAGGATTATATAGATGTATGGAAGATAAAAAAATATCTGCAGTTACACTAGCTAGCATAACAACGTTTATTTCCTGAAGCATTACTCTCTGTGCTTGAAGACATAAACCATCCACCAACTACCTGTATCACAGGAATAAACCTTCCCCTTATGCAAATGACTATCTAATATCCCATTACATGATATTCATGCTGTTCTTGTACTGGCCTGTGTCTGAGATGAGTTACCAAACTAGATGGACCTTTGTCTGATCTGATATGACAATTCCTATGTTTCTATGTTCTAAGAATGCAAACAGAATGGAACTATAGATACCTGAGCCATTAACAATTATCTTCAAAAACTCATGGAAGGGAGGAGAGATTCCAGAGGACTGGAAAAAGGCCAATATAGTGCCAATCCATAAAACGGGGAATAAGGACAACCTGAGGAATTACAGACCAGTCAGCTTAACTTCAGTGCCTAGAAAGATAATGGAGCAAATAATTAAGCAATCAATTTGTAAACACCTAGAAGATAATAAGGTGATAAGTAACAGTCAACATGGAATTGTCAAGAGCAAATCATGTCAAACCAACCGAATAGCTTTCTTTGACAGGGTAACAAGCCTTGTGGATGGGGGGAAGCAGTAGATGTGGTATATTTTGGCTTCAGTAAGGCTTCTGGTACTGTCTCATATGACCTTCTCATAAACAAACTAGGGAAATACAAACTAGATGGAGCTACTATAAGGTGGGTGCATAACTAGCTGGAAAACCATTCCCAGAGAGTAGTTATCAGTGGTTCACAGTCAAGCTAGAAGGGCATATCGTCCTGCATGGATCAGTTCTGGATCTGGTTCAGTTCAATGTCTTCATCAATGTTTAAGATAATGTCATAGAAAGTACACTTATAGTTTACTGATAATACTAAGCTAGGAGGGGTTGCACGTGCTTTGGAGGATAGCATTAAAATTTAAAATGATCTGAACAAACTGGAGAAATTCGTCTGAAGTAAATAGGATGCAATTCAATAAGGACAAATGCAAATAACTTCACTTAGGAAGAAACAATCAGTTGCACACATACAAAATGGGAAATGACTGCATAAGAAGGAGTATTACAAGAAGGGTTCTGGGGATCATAGTGGATCATAAGCTAAATACGAGTCAACAGTATAACAATGTTGCAAAAAAACCCCAAACCATCATTGTGGGATGTATTAGCAGGAGTGTTGTAAGCAAAACAAAAGAAGTAATTCTTCTGATCTACTCCGTGCTGATTAGGCCCCAACTGGAGGATTGTGTTCAATCCTGGGCACCACATTTCAGGGAAGATGTGGACAAATCGGAGAAAGTCCATAGAAGAGCAACAAAAAATATTAAAGGTTTAGAAAACATGACCTATGAGAGAGGATTGAAAAATTTGGGTTTGTTTTGTCTGGAAAAGAGAAGGCTGAGAGGGGACATGAGAACAGCTTTCAAGTACATAAAAGGTGGTTACAAGGAGGAGGGAGAAGAATTGTTCTTCTTGACCTCTGAGGATAGGACAAGAGGCAATGCGCTTAAACTGAAGCAAGGGAAGTTTAGGTTGGACATTAGGAAAAACTTCCTAACTGTCAGGGTGGTTAAGCACTGGAATAAATTGCCTAGGGATGCTGTAGAATCTACATCATTGGAGATTTTTAAGAGCAGGTTAAACAAACACTTGTCAGGTCTAGATAATACTTAGTCTTGCCATGAGTGCAGGGGACTGGACTAGATGACCTCTTGAGGTTCCTTCCAGTCCTACAATTCTATGATTCTATTTTGTTGTTGATTATGACACTTTTTGTCTGGCTGTAGAAATTACAGTAGCGAATTAACTTCAGAGGATTCTCAACAGTGAAATTATCTTGTGGTTAAAGCCTGGGAGGATTCAGGAGTTCTGAATTCAGCTCCTTTATGACCTTGGACAAGTCAGAGATGGTCAGGTGTTCATCTGGAAGAGCAACAAAGAGAAATGGTACTAAATTTTCAAAAGAAACTAGTGATTTGGGGTGGTTCAATTTTTGGACACCCAACTTCAGACTCTTAAACTGACCTGTTTTTCAGAAAGTACGGGACACCCGAAAACACTACTTTTTAAAAATCTAGGTCAGAGCCTCTACACATTTGTGCCCCTAGCAGATCCTAATGACCTGTGTGAATCCTGTGGCATGCCTGACCATGTGCCATTCTTTGAGTGGAGGTAAAGAACTGCCCATTTGTGAGTGGAGACAACTCCTCTTTTCCTCTCATAAATTGATCAGTAGAAAACTCCACAAGCAAGCAAGGGAAGTCTTGCAGTGTTGACTCATCCCCATGTCTGAGGGCAATGTGGTCTCATGTTACTTGGTCTGTAGAAAGTGGTTGATAGTGACAAAACCTACGTTGCACTCAAATTGAAGGAAAAAAAACAACTATCACACAGCACTTATTCATTCACATGAGCCATTAAAACCTGTTCAATCTTAAATTATATCTATATCTTTACTTAAATATGTCCTGGTGTGTTTAAATCAATTCTTCTAACTACTCCTGAGGTTATCTTTCACTGCTCTGGACTAACATTGAAGGCATTGAAAAAGCTACTACCGTTAAATAGGGATTATCTCAATGTCAAGTTAAACTTCCCAGGGACAATGCTAATGTACTTCAAGTTTGCAAAATGCGCAAATAATAAATATTCTTCTTTTTAAGTTAAAGCCCTAGAGATACTTGAAATAGCAGTAATCAGAGCTACAGTTATTATTTGAGTGGATACATAAGTACTATTTCCCATGGCTTTTTCTTCTGCTTTTCCATTTGAATCTTCTGCAGGCACAGGTAGAGACAGAGAGAGAGAGAGAGAGAGAGAGCATTTATATCTTCCTACACATTACTAGTATATTTCTGTCCTAAAATATTGGATCTTATAAGAGTCCATGAAGATGTATTTTCAGTCCTGAACTTTCACAAGTAATTCAGCAGGGGAAGATCCAGAGGCTATTGCACCATTTTCAAATTGCAGGAAGTTCTTTCTTTGGAAATACGAATTTATCCCATCTTAAGTAAGTATGATCTAGACCAGTGGTTCCCAAACTTGTTCCGCCGCTTGTGCAGGGAAAGCCCCTGCCGGGCCAGTTTGTTTACCTTTCTGCAAAGGTAAAAGTTTGTTTATACTTTCTGCAATGTCTAGATCAGTGGTTCCCAAATTTGTTCCTCCGCTTGTGCAGGGAAAGTCCCTGCTGGGCCGGCCCGGTTTGTTTACCTGCCGTGTCCGCAGGTTCGGCTGATCACGGCTCCCACTGGCCGTGGTTCGCTGCTCCAGGCCAATGGGAGCTGCTGGAAGCGGTGCAGGCTGAGGGACATATTGGTTGCTGCTTCCAGCAGCCCCCATTGGCCTGGAACAGCAAACCGTGGCCAGTGGGAGCCGCGATCGGCCGAACCTGCGGACACGGCAGGTAAACAAACTGGGCTGGCCCAGCAGGGACTTTCCCTGCACAAGCGGAGGAACAAGTTTGGAAACCACTGATCTAGACATTGCAGAAAGTATCGAGTCTTTTACCCTTACAACCCATCTTTTCTTTTCTCTAACTGCTTTTTAAATTACCTTTTTATCTGGCTGAGCAAGAAAAGAAAATATAATCATTAGAGAATTAGCAAAATTGACTATTATCTTCTTCAGTTTAACCTTCTTGTTTCACAGCCTGAATAAGAAGCTTGAAGGTTCTCTCATTCTCAGCGTTACCTCCCTTCTGTAAATCCAAAACCCTTTTAAACATATACAAATCAAAAGTCCACTTTGGCTGATCTAGCCCTGCTGGGTGGCTCAATATTCTCATATTGAGAGAATTTGCTCAAAATTATTGTCATTGTTTGTTCCTGTATCTTAAATTTTATTGTCCTTTGAAATTTGCAGCATTCCCACAGTAATGGTCCAAAATATTACAAATTGTCATCACTGTACAATTTTTGGATCCATTACTTCAGAGTTCTATAATATTAATGTACCGACCCAGGTTCTAATAACAATATCTGATCCTTGTACTATGCCATCAAGGTGAATCCAGTTTTTGGAGAGATTTTTCTGGTCCTAGTGCTTCGCTTCTCTTTTTACCTTGTTTCTGACATGAGGGGAAACTGCTCTGAAAACTTCTCTGAGGTTTGCTCCCTCTGAAAAGGAAGCATCAAGACCAGTTTTGGTAACAAACAAAAGCAGACGTTCAATAGAGGATATGAAAAAAGTCCAACAATGGGGAAAATAACTGTCTTTCAACCAATCAGCAGAAGAATGGGCTGAACTTTGAACAGACATTAGAAAATAATAGCTCACTAACATATCTGCCAACATTCATGTATAGGAAATTGGTGAATGAAGGGACACCTAGCAGGGAGAATATCACTTTCTGTGGAGGAAAGATTTAAGCAATAAGCCCTGTTCGCTTGGAACAACTTAGGGGTGAAAAAGGGTTTCCTCCCAGGCTTAAGAAACTATTATAACATGAGAAGAGGCTTTATTAAAATAAATGTTTTTAAAACCCACCAAAACATCAAGACTTTTGGATTTTTTTGAAAAATAATATTGATCACTATTACAATGAGAACAAGAAGCAATGATAAGACAGTTCATAACATGAGCATTAAAAGTGCAGCAATTCATAGAAATGAGCACAATCTGTTCAAAAGCCAGATAATTAATGAGCATCTCTTTTCTCATTTTATTTCCTATGCACAGCTGCATCTTGTATTACTGCTCTCAGAATAGTCCGTTGCCCTTCATACCACCAGATAAATCTGAAGCTCATTAAGCTAGTTTGTCTGTGACCATGAAAGGAGAGGAGAGGATGGAAACAACCAAAAGTGATATATTTTGCATTACTTTTCTTATTCCCTGATATAAATGTCTATAATCTGAAATCTATGTTAAGTGTTTTCATTAGCACCAGCCATTGTAGTAGCCAAGCTCCTTAGAAATGACTATTCTACAGACCAAAATGTTACAGTGGAGAAGATACTGCAGATGGCTTGACTCCAGTTATTCAAGTAATATCTCTGCAATGAGCCAATGCAACAGGCTGGTCGGGATGCCTTTCAAATTGCTGAATCTTAAATTCAACTTCAATCCTACAAAATCTCTGTTTTACTTTAGTCATTGTACATCTCCTCCCCAGGATTACTTTGTCCAGATATTAATATTTTAATAAAAAAACTGTTTAAAAAATCCTAATGTACAACAACATGTCAGTTAGAGCTGAGCAAATAATTGATTTCTTAGTTCGGTGGCCAGTGCTTAATTTGTAATGAAACAAGTGCAATTTTTTTTACATTCATAACTGATGCAGCAAGCCCATCAGTGCTGGGACTATGAACTGGCAAGCCTAGAGGTGCTGGAGCTCAGCCCTGGCAAGCCCTGGCACAAATTAAGCACTGTCAATGGCAGACCTAAAACCAAAAAAAAAAGCAAATAATTTTGAGACGAGATTAAATGTTTGTTTTTTCTAACCAACATGAAAAGAAAAATATTCCATTTGGGTGGAAAGAAAAGTTTCGAACATTATTATAGAACAAGATGTCAATTCATGATGACATAGTTCATTTTGACATTTTCTAAACAAACCGTATTGACTTTTTCAAAAAAGTTTCCCTCACTTTTTAGCAGCCTGAAACTATTGGCCAATTTTGACTTGAATTTGCAAATAGCTTGGGTTGTCCCGAAACTGCATTTTTTGGCAAATTTACTATTCAGACCAAAAACTTTATCCAGCTCTAATTTCAATATCAACTTCTAATAAATTTGAATTAAAATGTTAATCCAATCCATGGCAGTGCCTATACAAGGCTTTATTTCAACAAACAAACCATCCGCACCCCTATTCAGCAAAGCTTCTAAAGTCCCACTGACTAACTTGAACACATGCCTCAGGTTAAAGAGGTGCTGAACTGCTTTGCAAAATAGAGATGGGCTTAATACATATGTAAATGCTATGCTAAATCAGGAGCCAGATGAGGTTTTAGATTACTGGTGGCATCTTCTTGCACAGCAGTGCTGAGGCTAAGGATTCCGGGGGTATGAATACACTGCAGTTCGGAGAGTGGCTGTGAGTCTACCCGGGCTGGGAGATTCACTTCCAGCTGCGAAGTATGCATACCCATCTGGCTCTTGGTCTTGCTGCTCATCTTGCTTTGTGCTATGGCTTCTTCTGGTGCTGTGGGTTTCTGCTGTATGTCCCTTTTCTTCTGTTGTGCGAATCTATCCTTCTGTTCTTCCCCCTCCTCTCCTTTTCTTGCTTTTATGTTATTCTCAAATTGTATTTTAAAGAGCTTTTTACTATTCTCTTTGTTTCTCAGAGTCAGTAAGCCTAATGTTCAAGGATATGTGCAACTGAGTTCATCTCTTAAAACTCACTACAAATCAAGACAGAGATAGCAATAACCTGGTCAGGGTTCCCTCCCCACTCTGAACTCTGAGGTACAGATGTGGGGACCCGCATGAAAGACCCCCTACGCTTATTTTTACCAGCTTAGGTTAAAAACTTCCCCAAGGCACAAATCTTTTCTTTCTCCATGCTGCAACCACCAAGTGATTTAGACCAAAATTCAGGAAAAGGGCCACTTGGAGTCCCTTGTTCCACAAAATATTCCCCCAAGCCCTTTCACGTCCTTTCCTGGGGAGGCTTGAGAATAATGTGAATACCAACCAGACCCTTTGTCCCTAGGACACTGAAAATCAAACAGGTTCTTAAAGGAAGAACTTTATTTGAAGAAAAAGTAAAAGAATCACACCTGCAAAATCAGGATGGAAGGTAACTTTACAAGGTAATAAAAAGATTTAAACACAGAGGATTCCCCTCTAGGCTCAGCTTCAAAGTTACAAAAAACAGCAATAAAACTCCCTCTTAGCATAGGGAAAATTCACAAGCTAAAACAAAAGATAATCTAACACATTTCCTTGCCTTTACTTAAAATTTCTGTAATTTTATATATAGTATTTCAGGTATGTTTTCAGGAGGTGGCTTACCTGCTTGGTCTCTCTCTCTGTCCAGAGAGGGAACAACCAAAGAGAGCACAAACAAAACCTCTCCGCCCCAGATTTGAAAGTATCTTCTTTCCTTATTGGTCTTTTTGGTCAGATGCCAACCAGGTTATTTGAGCTTCTTAACCCCTTACAGGTAAAGTGATTCTGTACCTCTGGCCAGGAGGGGTTTTATGTTACTGCATGCATAAAGCTTGTTACCTTTCCTTTATATTTATGACAAACCTGAATAATACAAATTGTAATTGAATCGCCATTTTGAGTACTAATTATTTTTGCTGAGAGTTTCACCTTCACCTATTGTTCAAGTACCCAAACTAATGGATCCTTATTGTATCTGCACCAGACCTAAGCGCCAAATCTTTAGAGGAGACTCCTAATACTCCTAACATTTGGGGCATTATTTGCTCTTTTCCTGTTGAAACTAGAGACTTTTTAAAACCAATTTCATTCCCTTTTTTGTATTCCAGTGAGAAACAGTTTATTTTATTTTAATGAATAAAATTTCACAGACAATTAGTCTATAATGTGGGCTATTCACTTTTTGGCATTTAAAGAATAAATAAATAAAAACAGACAAGCTGTTACAAACCTCAGACAAGCTGTTGTATGCATGAACAGTAATTGTTTTTCATAAGGGCTTTAACTACACGTGTGGTGTTATGGATCACAATAAGCTAATACATATTATTACTACCATGCATTATAGCCATTACATTGCAGCGCCTGCTGTGAAAGTGAACTAAAAAAAAGCTGCCCATGAAGCAGAGTGTGTGTCGGCAGGCTGTGCTTCAGCTGGAAACAGCTGATGGCCTAAACCTCTCTGGAGAGGCAGAGTATGCACAGTGGCTTCCTTGCTGGCCTGCTCAAGCTAGAAGAATATTACAAGAGGGCATGGATTATTGGATACCCCTCTATCAGGAAGACTTTAGGCAGAGTCTCTTCCTTAGAACAGAGAGATGGAAGCAGGGCACAAGGCCTGACTACCTGGACTCAGCAAAAAGCTTGAGAAACTTTACATAAAATCTTCACAGTATTTACATAAATCATGCACCCCACTACAGTTTTTGCTCCCAAATCTATCAGTTCCCTTCAAGTCTGCAGTAACTTGCATGGAACTTGAAGGAATATGAGGTATAACAGACTGCAAAGGGATGGCAGTAAAGACTACGTACCTATGGAAGGCTATGTACTAGTAACCTCTGCCCCCAGCAAAATGAATAAACGTTGGCACAAAAGTCACACCAAGGACAACAAAAAGTGTAAAAAGGAAAGATGTACCAACCTGCATGCAACTAGGAGGGTGGAGTACAGTTTTCAGGAGGCAAGAGTTTGGACAAGACACCAGGAAGTCAGTCTGTGTGCACATGGCTTGAATGCTAACTGCAATTCCAGCATCTCTGTAAGTAGTAGACTGAAACTAAATCCATCAATTAAATCCCACTCTGCACACAAATATGACACTTTCTATTCTCCCTTCTCCCACTCCAGAGACATCGATATTGCCACTCCCCTCCTAGCCAACCATGTTGCCACTCCCTGACAGTCCATTAATTTCCTACCTCCAGTCCATTCATCCCAATCTTCTTCTCACACTGCACCAATACTATGCCTCCCCCTTAGTTCCTTCCCTTTTCCTCCCAATCTATCCATTCCTCACCATTCCCAGTATATCCTTTCTTCAATGCATCCACTTATGCACTCCCAGTGTGTTGGAGATTCTTTCATAGAATCATAGAATATCAGGGTTGGAAGGGACCTCAGGAGGTCATCTAGTCCAACCCCCTGATCAAAGCAGGACCAATCCCCAACTAAATCATCCCAGCCAGGACTTTGTCAAGCCTGACCGTAAAAATATCTAAGGAAGGAGATTCCACCACCTCCCCAGGTAACGCATTCCAGTGTTTCACCACCCTCCTAGTGAAAAAGTTTTTCTAATATCCAACCTAAACCTCCATCACTGCAACTTGAGACCATTACTCCTTGTTCTGTCATCAGCTACCACTGAGAACAGTCTACATCCATCCTCTTTGGAACCCCCTTTCAGGTAGTTGAAAGCAGCTCTCAAATCCCCCCTCATTCTTCTCTTCCGCAGACTAAACAATCCCAGTTTCCTCAGCCTCTCCTCATAAGTCACGTGTTCCAGTCCCCTAATCATTTTTGTTGCCCTCCACTGGACTCTTTCCAATTTTTCCACATCTTTCTTCTAGTGTGGGGCCCAAAACTGGACACAGTACTACAGATGAGGTCTCACCAATGTCAAATAGAGGGGAACGATCACGTCCCTCGATCTGCTGGCAATGCCCCTACATATACATCCCAAAATGCCATTGGCCTTCTTGGCAACAAGGGCACACTGTTGACCCATATCCAGCTTCTCATCCACTGTAACCCCTAGGTCCTTTTCTGCAGAACTGCTGCCGAGCCATTCGGTCCCTAGTCTGTAGCTGTGCATGGGATTCTTCCATCCTAAGTGCAGGACTCTGCACTTGTCCCTCTTGAACCTCATCAGAGTTCTTTTGGCCCAATCCTCCAATTTGTCTAGGGCCTTCTGTATCCTATCCCTACCCTCCAGCATATCTACCTCTCCTCCCAGTTTAGTGTCATCTGCAAACTTGCTGAGGATGCAATCCACACCATCCTCCAGATCATTTATGAAGATATTGAACAAAACCGGCACCAGGACTGACCCCTGGGGCACTCCACTTGATACCAGCTGCCAACTAGACATGGAGCCATTGATCACTACCCGTTGAGCCGGACAATCTGGCCAGCTTTCTATCCACCTTATTGTCCATTCATCTAGCCCATACTTCTTTAACTTGCTGGCAAGAATACTGTGGGAGATTGAGTCAAAAGCTTTGCTAAAGTCAAGGAACAACACGTCCACTGCTTTCCCCTCATCCACAGAGCCAGTTATCTCATCATAGAAGGCAATTAGATTAGTCAGGCATGACTTGCCCTTGGTGAATCCATGCTGACTGTTCCTGATCACTTTCCTCTCCTCTAAGTGCTTCAGAATTGAATCCTTGAGGACCTGCTCCATGAGTTTTCCAGGGACTGAGGTGAGGCTGACTGGCCTGTAGTTCCCAGGATCCTCCTTCTTCCCTTTTTTAAAGATGGGCACTACATTAGCCTTTTTCCAGTTGTCCGGGACTTCTCCCGATCGCAATGAGTTTTCAAAGATAATGGCCAATGGCTCTGCAATAACATCTGCCAATTCCTTTAGCACTCTCGGATTCAGCGCATCTGGCCCCATGGACTTGTCCTCATCCAGCTTTTCTAGATAGTCCCGAACCACTTCTTTCTCCACAGAGGGCTGGTCACCTCCTCCCCACGCTGTGCTGCGCAGTGCAGTAGTCTGGGAGCTGACCTTATTCGTGAAGACAGAGGCAAAAAAGCATTGAGTACATTAGCTTTTCCACATCCTCTGTCACTAGGTTGCCTCCCTCATTCAGTAAGGGGCCCACACTTTCCTTGACTTTCTTCTTGTTGCTAACATACCTGAAGAAACCCTTCTTGTTACTCTTAACATCTCTTGCTAGCTGCAACTCCAGGTGTGATTTGGCCTTCCTGATTTCACTCCTGCATGCCCGAGCAATATTTTTATACTCATCCCTGGTCATTTGTCCAATCTTCCACTTCTTGTAAGCTTCTTTTTTGTGTTTAAGATCAGCAAGGATTTCACTGTTAAGCCAAGCTGGTCGCCTGCCATATTTACTATTCTTTCTGCACATCGGGATGGTTTGTCCCTGTAACCTCAATAAAGATTCTTTAAAATACAGCCAGCTCTCCTGGACTCCTTTCCCCCTCATGTTATTCTCCCAGGTATCCTGCCCATCAGTTCCTTGAGGGAGTCAAAATCTGCTTTTCTGAAGTCTAGGGTCCGTATTCTGCTGCTCTCCTTTTCTTCCCTGTGTCAGGATCCTGAACTCGACCATCTCATGGTCACTGCCTCCCAGGTTCCCATCCACTTTAGCTTCCCCTACTAATTCTTCCCGGTTTGTGAGCAGCAGGTCAAGAAGAGCTCTGCCCCTAGTTGGTTCCTCCAGCACTTGCACCAGGAAATTGTCCCCTACACGGTCCAAAAACTTCCTGGATTATCTGTGCACCGCTGTATTGCTCTCCCAGCAGATGTCAGGGTGATTGAAGTTTCCCATGAGAACCAGGGCCTGTGATCTAGTAACTTCTGCGATCTAGTCCACCTCATTCCGCTGGTCTGGTGGTCTATAGCAGACTCCCACCATGACATCACCCTTATTGCTCACACTTCTAAACTTAATCCAGAGACACTCAGGTTTTTCTGCAGTTTCATACTTGAGCTCTGAGCAGTTATACTGCTCCCTTACATACAGTGCAACTCCCCCATTTTTTCTGCCCTGCTTGTCCTTCCTGAACAGTTTATATCCATCCATGACAGTACTCCAGTCATGTGAGTTATCCCACCAAGTCTCTGTTATTCCAATCACATCATAATTCCTTGACTGTGCCAGGACTTCCAGTTCTCCCTGATTGTTTCCCAGGCTTCTTGCATTTGTGTATAGGCACTTGAGATAACTTGCTGATCTTTATCTCTTAGGTTCTTCTTCTCATCAACACAAGCTCCTCTGGTTATCTTCTTTGCTTTCATCCAGCAGGGTTGGGAAGAATGCAGCTACCGCTTCTCTTTCTTTCCTTCCCCTAACATTTGCTCAAGCTCCTTGTTTTGAGCTCCTCTCTGAGCTTCCTCTGTGTCTGCATTGGTCACTGGAAGGGGAAGAGAACTGTCTGCCTGGATTTTCTGTGACAGCACTCTTGTTTACTGCACAACCCCTTACCATCTCCTCTTTGATTCAAGGCTTTTCCCTGTACATTTAAAATACATTTTATGTTTGTATTTGTCATACAAAGTATCACCAACAAAATCTGGAATAGAAGGAGATTGATTTACCACTAAGGATAGCTGAGTCTTGCTGAGGTAAGTAGGAAAGCACCATGTGGACACTGGTTAAAATGAATGGGAAGAAAGGTTGTGTTTTAAAAGTGGCAATCTTACAGATATTCTTGCATGCTAATTACCATGAGGCAAGGAAGGGATGAATGTTAAAGTTTTTTTAAATCAATGGGAGTGAGGTGCGTAAATACATTTAGACATCTGGCCTTAATTTACGAATATATTTTCTTCTAAAAGTGTAAGTGTAGTTGGCCCAAAGCACCAGACCCACTGAGTTTCACTTTGTGCCTATGAAAAGATGTCTTAAGAGGTAAACATAGGGCTATCTGATTATTGAAATGCTGCCAACCAGCATTTCATCCCAATTAGCAATCAGCTCATGTTTCAAAAACTATATGACTATTTAGGTTTTAAAAGCTCGATACTATATATTCGGTTCCTGCTGAAGTCAATGGCAAAACTCCCAAAGTTCAAACTGGAAATATGACAGTTTTTTAACTGTGAGACTAATTAGCCACAGGAATAGCTTCCCAAAGGCTGAGGGAATTTTCTCATCTCTTGAAGTCTTTAAGATTCAATGTCTTTCTGAAAGATATGCTCCAGTTCAAGCTCAGGTTGTTGGGCTTGATACAGAAATCACTGGATGAAATTCTATGGCCCATGTTATGCAGGAGGTCAGACTGGATGATCATAATGGTTCTTTTTCAGACCTTAAAATCTATGTTTGAGATCTTGGCCACACTGAAGTCATAAACAAAACTTCCAATGACTTTGACTGGGCTAGAATTGCACCTTATGAATCTATTACTTCCCTAATGGGATGCCACAGGATTTAGTTCTTGGCCCTATGCTATTGAACATTTTTTTCAATGACCTGGAAAAAACATAAAATCATCACATATGACACAAAAGTTGGGAGATTAGTAAATAATGAAAAGGAAAGGTCACTGATAGAGCATTCTGGATTGCCTGGTAATCTGGGCATAAGGAAAAAAACATATACCTTTTAATAAAAGTAAATGTATGTATCAAGGAACAGAGTGTAGGTCATAGTTACAGGATGGGGGACTCTCTTCTGGAAAGCAGTGATTTTGTCTGATAAATTCCATTATCAAATATTTGTTCCTCATGTAGGTGTTTGCACACTATGATCAAGTAACACCTTAATCTTCTCTTTGTTAATCTAAACGGATTGTGCACCTTGAGTCTATTACAGTAATGCATATTTGTCAGTGTTTTAATCATTTTTGTGGCTCTTTTCTGAACGATATCCAATACATCGACATCCTTCTTGAAATGAGGGCATCTGAATTGGATAGAGTATTCCAGCAGCAGTCACACTAGTGCCAAATATAGAGATATTATAGCGTCTCTACTCCTATATGAGACTCCCCTGTTTATGCATCCAAGCATCACATTGGCCCTTTTGACTGCAGTGTCACACTGGGAGGTCATGTTCAGCTAATTAAAATGATATCCAACAGCCATTCATACTAAGGCTTTGTCTATGATAGCACTTTTGTTGATCAGGTGTGTGAAAAAACCCCACATTCTTGAGAGAAATAAGTTTCACCAACAGACGCGCCAATGTGGACCCTGCTATGTTGGCGAAGGACACTCTCCTGCTGACATAGCTACCACTGCTCATTGCGGGTGCTTTAATTATGCGGGCAGGAAATCTATCTCCCGCTGGCATAGAGCGACTACATAGGAGACCTCACAACAGTATAGCGGTGCTACTGTCAAGTCCGTAGTGTAGACACAGCCTAAGCGAGTAGTGATATAGAGAAGTACAAAAACAAAGTGTATATTTGCAAGGTGCTAAAATGAAATAATTTAAAACACAGCAGATTAAAAAGAAAGAAACTATGCTTCCAACAAGTGGATCAACTTTTGCTGGTTGTATCACTGTGCTGTCTCTGCCACCACCTACAACAGGAACCTAACACCAGTGGCCTGATATTGTTGGCATTTCTGAGACACCTCATCAATCAAGATTTAAGTCATTCCCTGTGTATACCTTTGTGGAAAAAATTCATTCTTTCTGCTCCTTTCAGTTTGATAATTTTCATTGGTGCCATTATTCTGAAGCTAGGGACAACATACTTTGTTTCTATTGTTGTACAACTTTTAGGTGCAAACTACTTTTGACTAAATACAAAGATGAAGCTTTTGCACAATCTGTATTTGCTCATTGGAGACAGGCTCAAGAGAAATTTGAGAGGAACCAAAAGGTTTTTTTGTGTCCCCATAAATCAGCTGATATTCTTCAAAAGACTGCAGAGAATGTTGGTGACATGCTAAGTGCTCAGTACTCTGAGAAGAAAAAAAACATGGAGATCCTAATGAAAATATTAAGTAATCATCATCATAGTCAGTGATCCCTTGATTTGAGGATGATCTCTACCACAGATTTACATATGGGTCCTGAGATGACTCAGGAGTTCAATACTATAACCACAGATCCACCCACAGTAGGTACAGACATTTCCTGGCGTGTCAGCTGCTTAGTGGGAGAAAGTTCTTTATTTTTCCTTCCTTTCCTCTCTCTTTTCAGCTTTGAGGACAAGGCATTTTTCCTCAAAGCAGGCCACTGCCTGAAGGAGGATGTGGTGTAATTCAGGTCGGTTGGTGGCTTGCTCCTCCCAGCTTCTGATGTTCACATCATTTATCTTGAGATACACTTTCAGTGCATCTTTGTAGCATTTCTTCTGAGCACCATAGAATCTCTGACCATGGGTGAGCTGAGAATAGAGGACATGTTTTGGGAGGCGAGAGCCCGGCATCCGCATACAATGTCCAGCCCAGTGGAACTGGTGCATGAGGATCGTTGCTTCAGTCCTGGTGACATTGGCTTCTGTGAGGATGCTGGCATTAGTGCAGTGATCTTCTCACTTGATGCAAAGGATCATCCAGAGGCATAATTGGTGGTATCTCTCCAGACTCTTGAGGTGTTGTTGATAGCACCCAAGTTTCACATCCATAAAGGAATCTAGGAATAATAATTGTCTTATAGACCTGGATCTTGGTGTCCTTCCATAGGTCATGATCCATGAAAACGTGTTGGAGAATTTTCCAAAGGAAGCACTTGCCCACTGGATCCTGTGCTGGATCTCACTGTCGATTTTTGCGTTTTGAGAAAGTTGGCTACCGAGGTAGCAGAAGTGCTTGACTATCTCCAAAGTCTGTCCCTCAAAGATGACATATTTTAAGGACAGCAAATCCATCAAAGCCAGATGAAAGGATCATCTTGAGTCACTCCTGAACCGTGTCTCTGCTGCCACTATTGAATCCATACCTCAACGACATGAAAGAGAAACTCTTGCTGACCTCCCCTACCCTCAAAGAAGTAACGCGACCCATTATGCAAACCAAGAACAACAAGGAAGCAGGGCCAAATGTCATAACAGCTGAAGTCTACAAGTTTGGAGGTGAAGAACTGGAAAGGAAGCGCCACAAACCTTTTCTTCATATCTAGTATAATGAGAAGATTCCAGAAGACTTTAGAAATTCCAACATAATTACAATCTTTAAGAAAGGTGATAAGTCAGAGTGTGAAAATTATCAAGGCATTGCCTTACTCTCTACAGCAGGGAAAATTCTCCCCTGTATCCTCCTAAACTGATTATTTCCCCCTGCTGAGGAATATTGCTGGAATCTCAGTGCGATTTCAGACCATTCCGTGGGACAATCAACATGATCTTCATTGCCCACCAAATCCAGGAAAAGTCTCGGGAACAAAATCAGGACTTGTACATGTCCTTAATTGATTTGACAAAGGCCTTCTACTCCGTCAATCGCAGATCCCTGTGGAAGGTGCTGGCCAGGTTTGGCTTCCCTCCAAAATGAATTAAGGTCCTAAGGTTTCTTCATGATCAGATGACTTGTAAAGATCATGATTCTTTGTAAAGGCCTGGAAACATACCCTTTCATCATCAAAACTGGGGTTAAACAAGGAGGCGTTATTGCCCCAAAACTTTTCTCCATCTTTTTAGCAGTCATTTTGGTCCTTGTTAAAGACTGCCTCCCCAACGAAATTGACATTCAATACAGAATGGATGGGTGGCTTTATAATCTTCGCCATCTCCGCTCCAAGTCTAAAGTCCTCAGGGCGTCCATTACTGATCTTCAGTATGTTGATGACAGTGCCATCCTTGCGCACATTGAAAATGATCTTCAGTCCTCACTGGATTTTTTGGCACAAGCTTACTGAAGCCTAGGACTCTCACTCAATATTGAGAAGGCTAAAGTGCTCCATCAGCCTGCTTAGGCCTTGCACATGGCTCACCACAAATCACCTATTAAGTAATATATGTTATCTTGCCAGACGAGGACTTGCACTGCAAGACTGTTACACTGAAGAAGCTGACAATACGCCCTTTAAGTGGAGCAGCTGACTGCAACTTTATTCAGATTTATTTGGAGGCAAAATATGATCCTTCTATTGCAAATTGACTGAAAAAGACTCAAGAAGAATTCAAAAGCCTAGTTCTTCCATATAAGTTAATTGAAATCATGGCTCTTAAAATCATGAGAGATACTTTAGAGCAAATTTCTGGAAAGTGGTATACAATGATGGTCCAAGAAACAACAACTACTCCAGGAAAAAGCAAGCAGTTTTATCCTGAGATACGTGGATGATGACATAAATGCTCATGAAGAGTTCATTGTATAACACAATGTAGCCTGTATATCGGCAGATGTAATCAGATCAGTAATTAGGTATAATATTGTGTCTAAATCTGAGGATCAACAACTGTCCCAGACAGTGCTATGATGTTGTCACTAATATGGCAAGGCCAGTATCAGGTGTAGCAACCAGACTTTAACAGGACAAACCTCAAACTACATATACTCATTGCTATGGGCATGCTTTGAATTTGGAATGTCAGGACACTATTAAAAATAATACTATCCTAAGAGATACTCTTGAAACTGTTTATGAATCACAAAATTAAATAAAAAAACCCACCCAAATTAAATTGTGTATTTCAGGACATAAAATATGAGGTGTTAAATACATCAGCCGGCACCCATGTTCTCTGTCCAAAAAGGTGGACTCTCCATGAAGAAGCTTTGCCTTCAGTTTTCTGAGAACTATGTGGCACTGTGTGCAGCTTTGGCACTTGCAAAGAATGGGTTGAACGTTCCTGAAATGAGAGCTCGAATTGGTGGTATAGTAGTTCAAATGAAAAAGTTTAACTTCCTCTTTGGTGTTGAAACTAGGCCAAAAAGTCCTAGATGTGGTAGACAGTCTGTCCCAAACTCTGAAAGGGTCAGACAATTCAGCAACAGAAGGATAATATCTTATGAAAATGTCACTTAATTCACTTAATCCAATCAGATGAAAAGTACAATTTATTCTGGGAGCAAATGCACCAGAAAAGTTTAAATTTGGAGATAGTCAGATTCCTGAGATTCCTAGGAAGACAAAAATTCCCAAGAAAATACAAATAGGGACAGGTGAACTAGCTACCCAAATTCCTCAAAATAATTTTATTATAATTATATAAGTATTACGTATGCTTCAAAGTAATTGATTTTACAACATCCAAATTCAATCAAGAGTTTAACAGAAAAGGCTACAAAATTATTCAAAATCTTAAAACTCTTATAATGACTCCAAATATAACAGAAATATATGTTCAAGATATTCTTTAGGTGCATGGTCCAACCATAATGAACTGAGTACTCAATGTCTTCATCTGTTGCAAGTCAACTGTTAGCTTACAGAAAGCTTGTTGGAGTCCCCTCAGAAATATCTGTTTGATCAGCCAGGCCAAATGACAGCTGTTTACTGGAGTCATGAAGTTGATAAAAATGATTTTGTGGTACCAGGAATCAATGTTATGAGTGTAGTTTCAGTGCTCTATGTTGTATTAAAACATGGCTTCAAAGCACTATAGGACAACTGGTATATGGTTCACATGAACACAAAAACCAAACAGATGATTTACAGCTTATAAATGTTGCAAAAGAATTTATTTCAAGAAACCCAGGGTGAAGAGCTTCAGATTTATGTCATTCTTTTTACTCATGATTAAAAAAGGAATGCTTTAATGATGAGTTTTATTCCATTACTAAATCTGTCCACTTTCAATAAAGTGAAATAAAAAGCTTCTGTTTCAAACACAGTTTCCTTCATTTATTAATGGAATCCCTTAATTTTAGGGGTGCTAACCCTGTACCCCCAGCTCCAGACTCTATTAAGATGAGCCCATGCTTTCAGGAAAATATAAACTTAATCTTTGTTCTTTAAAAGGAAAGGTTAGAAGTGATGTTAGAAGTCCCAGACATATCTTCTCATCTCTGACCTCTTCCCCTTCTGAGCATCCAACTGAAAACTTGGAAGGACCTTCTGACGGGGCAGAGTGGCCCCACACTTGTATCGCAGGGGTTAACTCTTCCTTCCTGGCAGAGGAAGCCCCACCCCGGAAGTCCTGCTAGGCATGCCACAACTGGAGAATAAGTATAAAAGCCTGCAAAGGTGCTCAGTCTGGGCTGACCACCGGAGGAGAAGGAGGCACACCACCAGCTCCGGAGGAGGGGCAGCCAAAGCTCCCGGATCCAGGGGCCAGCCAAGCCGGGACGCACCCTACGTCCAAGACAGAGATCGCAGCAGGAGGGGATGGACCGGAGGACCCCCCACAGAGAAGACAACATTGGGGGTAGGAAGTGACCCAGGGACATTTTAGAGACAAGCAGCATTAAAGCTGCAATAACACTCGGTGTGTTGCGTTCGGATCCCCGCCGAGCTAAGCGCGAGGGGAAACCCCGCCAATAGTAGAGCCCTGGGTTGGGACCCGGTGGAGAGGGCGGGCCCAGGTCCCCCTACCTCCTCCCACCATTGGGATACACTTCCCCACCTGAGAGGGAGTTATAAGGACACTGGCCGTTGGGCCACACTGCCCTGACGTGTGGGGCGAGTTATCTAGACTCCGGCCACTAGGCCGCACCACCCCACTTGTGAGGGGGATTGTATAGACTCCGGCCACTAGGCCACACCACCCCACTTGCGAGGTGGATTGTATAGATTCCGGCCACTAGGCCGCACCACCCCGCTTGCGAGGGGGATCGTATAGACTCCGGCCACTAGGCCGCGCTGCTCCAATGAGGGAAGTGATTTATGTGGACCCTGGCCGTCAGGCCACACCACCCGATACTCAGGACGACACATGGACTCAAGCCGTTGGGTCCCGCTACCCTGACTACAGCGTGAGCACAGGGAAACCGGCCATCGGGCCACATTGGAACGCCCTTACAGGACGGGCATGGGAATGTAGGAGTGGTGAGGCTCTGACACCACATCCACCCCTGCAACAAAGGGGCTCTGTGGTGCTGGACCCGTCAGAACTGGTGGAGAACGTGGGCAGCGATCAGGGCCTGACGTAAGGATCCAGATGCTCAAGATGGAACCAGAAAAGCTACTGAAGTGGCTGCTGGACAATCAGCAGCAATAGGCTGTGCAGCAGCAGCAACGAACACAGTTGCTCCAACAACTAGCAGCCCAACAGCAACTGCAGGAGGCGCAGCAGCAGCCGCTGAGTAGGGAGCTGACCACCCAACAACAGGCCAGCCAGGAGCGATTATTCCAACAGATGACCGTGCTGTTAGAACATGCACCAAGTCCTTCCTCTGGCGCAGCCGGGGTGGGGCCAGGGAGGGTCTGGGAGGGCTACTGGTGCCCTTGACCAAGATGGGGCCCAGAGACGACCTCGAGGCCTTTCTCGTGACATTCAAGAGGGTTGCCACCGCCATCCAGTGGCCTCACGCACATTGGGCCACTGTACTAGCCCCCTACCTGATGGGCCCCACGCAGGCCGCTTATCATAACCTCGACCCGCAGGAGGTTCTGGACTATTCCAAGGTCACGGTGGCCATCTTAGACCAGACTGCCCCGAGACCTACCACCAGCGACTCCGCTGAGAACGATACGTGCCGGGGGCTAGACCACGATTCATGGCCCAATGAATCCGCGACCTCTGCTGGAGGTGGCTTGAGCCAGAATGCCAGACAAGTCTTCAGGTTGCCGAGACAGTGGCTCTGGAGCAGTTCCTGCAGACCCTCCTTACTGGGGGGAAGGAGTGGGTGCAGCGGCACCGCCTGAACACCCTCGCAGAGGCAACCTCGCTAATGGATTACCTGGCAGTGGAGGAAGAGCAGAAGGTTGGCTCAAAAGGGGGGATCTCAGGCAAATGGAACCCAGCTCCAGGAAGGGTGGCCTGCAAGGCGGAGGGGGGGAGCCCCCATTCATACGCCCAACCCTCAGGGACCCCACCGACTCGCGATGCAAGGGATCCCCTGGGGGTGAACCCCCTGCAGAGAAAACAGAATATCCCCCAGGACACCCCACCCGGAGAAGGAAAACGGGAGCAGTGTTATGAGTGCAGACAGACAGGGCATTTCCAGAGGGTATGAACAGGTTTGGGCCTCCGGTCAATGGGCCCGGAGGTGGGAACCGTTAAGATCCTCATACCAGTGAGAGTGGATGGGACGCCGACTATGGCCTTGGTGGACTCCAGATGTAGCCAGTCAGTCATCCGGGCAGAGCTGGTAGAACCCTCTGGCCCCCTGGGGACCCCCATACACCTGGCCGGGATTTGCTGAACTCCTGAAAGAATGGGGTAACTGACCGGCGCGGCCAAAGGGGGCGGCGGGCCAAAAGTCCGGGGTTACTAGGCCAAGCCACACCAGACGCCGCCCTGGAGGGGCCATGGAGAATCCCAAGATAGATGAAGGAGGCCAGGCCTTGGCTGACAACTGGGTGAGGGAGAGTTAGGGATGGCTGGATATCGATGCTGATTTACTAGAAGCATAAAGTGGGGACACCACCTTCAGCTGGGCCTGGGAGCAAGTGATGGGTGCCCCAGGGGAGAAAGACCAGCCCGGACGCCGGCAGCAAGGCTCCCCCTTTGAGATCCATAACAACCTACGCTATGGGTGGTCCAGGAACCCCAGACAAAGGAAGAACTGCGACAATTGTTGGTCCCGAGGCAGTTCCGGCGGAACTTGCTCCACTTGGCTCACTGCGTACCTTGGGCCAGACATCTGGGGAGGGAGAAAATGCTCCAACAGGTGGCCCAGAGGTTCTTCTGGCCAGGCATTCCTCAGGAAGTGTGGGAGTACTGCGCCTCTTGTCCCACGTGCCAGAAGGCCAGCCCGAAGGTGGTACCGACAGCCCCCCCCTTGTGCCCATGCTGGTGATGGTTACACCTTTCGAGCAGATTGGCCTGGACTTGGTGGAACCCTTGGAAAAGAGCAGCTCAGGCCACAAGTACATCCTGCTCGTGGTTGACAATGCAACCCGGTACCCAGAGGTGGTACCATTACAGTCCACCACGGCCCCGATCATCGCCAATGAGCTCCTACAGATCTTCGCTCAGGTCGGCCTGCCACTGGAGATACTGACAGACCAAGGGACTAATGTGACCTCTAGATTGATGGCAGAATTATGCCGTCTGCTGAATATCCATGCACTGAAGACCTCCATCTACCACCCTCAGACGGATGGGTTGGTAGAGAGATTTAATGGCACTCTGAAAGCCATGCTGAGAAAGTTGTGGACGACGATCCCTGACATTGGGATAAGCTACTCCCAGCACTCCTCTTTGCCGTGAGAGAGATACCACAGGCATCCACAGGATTCTCCCCTTTCAAACTCCTGTATGGGAGAAGACCCCGGGGAATTCTAGATGTCCTGAAAGAAACATGGGAAGAGCAAGAGACCCGGGTCAGAGGTTCTGTTCAATATATCCTCCAACTACGGGAACGGCTAAACACATTGGAAGCCTGGGCATGAGAGAACCTGGTGAAAGCCCAGCGTAACCAGGGGGCTCAGTATAACAAAGGAGCCAAGATGAGAAGTTTTGAGCCAGGAGACTGTCTCCTCTTGTTGCTACTTTCCTCAGAATCCAAGCTGTTGGTAAAGTGGCAAGGCCCCCTTCGAGGTAACCAGACGAATAGGGCCTGTCAACTACGAACTTCAGCTGTCGGGACAAAGGAGGGATACGCAGGTCTACCATATGAACCTCCTCAAGGCCTGGAAAGACCGCAAAGGCCTGATGATTGCCCCGTACCCGCCAGAACCTGAATTGGGCCCATTGGTCGGGGAACCCGTGGAACCAGTGGTGGCAGCCATAGGCCCAGAGCTCGACCCGACACAGCAGGAGCAGGTACAACGGTTGATATCCAATTTCCCCACAGTCCTGTCAACCCAGCCAGGGAAGACCAGTCTGACTAGCCACCATATCGCCACCATTCCTGGCCACAAAGTGAGGGAGAGCCACTGCCTGCTCCCCAGGAAGATGTGGGAGACTGTGTGAAAGGAGCTCAAGATGATATTGGACCTAGGAGTGGTCGAAGAGTCGAGAAGCGAATGGTGGAGCCCAATAGTACTAGTCCCCAAGCCGGATGGGGCAGTCAGGTTCTGCATTGACTTTCACAGGGTAAACACAATCTCTCATTTTGATGCCTATCCTATGCCCCGTGTGGATGAGTTGCTGGAATGATTGGGTAAGGCAGAATTCATCTCCACCCTAGACCTGACCAAGGAATACTGGTAGATCCCTCTGACACTCACCTCCAGAGAAAAGATAGCTTTTCCCACACCATTCGTCCTCTTCCAATTCACAATGATGCCTTTTGGGTTACAAGGGGCCGCAGCCACCTTCCAGCGGCTCATAGATTCATAGATACTAAGGTCAGAAGGGACCATTATGATCATCTAGTCTGACCTCCTGCACAATGCAGGCCACAGAATCTCACCCACCCACTCCTGAGAAAAACCTCACCTATGTCTGAGCTATTGAAGTCCTCAAAATGTGGTTTAAAGACTTCAAGGGGCAGAGAATCCTCCAGCAAGTGACCCGTGCCCCAGGCTAGAGAGAGAGGCGAAAAACCTCCAAGGCCTCTTCCAATCTGCCCTGGAGGAAAATTCCTTCCCGACCCCAAATATGGCAATCAGCTAAACCCGGAGCATATGGGCAAGATTCACCAGCCAGATACTACAGAAAATTCTTTCCTGGGTAACTCAGATCCCACCCCATCTAACATCCCATCACAGGCCATTAGGCCTATTTACCATGAATATTTAAAGATCAATTAATTACCAAAATCATGTTATCCCATCATACCATCTCCTCCATACACTTATCAAGTGCTGAGCCCCCACAGTTTGTACACTGTGGCATATATCGATGACATCGTTCCTCCAGCTGGGAGGAACATCTCCAACACCTCATGGACATGCTGCGTGCCCTGGGAAAGGCTGGTCTCACTGCAAACCGGGCCAAATGCCACTTGGGCCAATGAGAAGTGACCTACCTAAGCTATACGGTGGGCTGGGGGAGACTTCGCCCTTTGGTAGATAAGGTAGAGGCCTTGAAAAGCTACCCCACGCCCACGACGAAAAAAACAAGTTCAGCAGTTCTTAGGGCTGGCCGGATACTACCGATGGTTTGTACCTAACTTTTTGCCATGCTCGCAGCCCCTCTCACAGACCTGACGAGAGGCTCCCAGCCGAAGAAGGTCCAGTGGTCGAAAGCCTGTGAGGAGGCCCTCGATGCCCTATGTGAACGGTTGACCCGGGAGCCTATACTGAGACAGCTCGATTTCTCAAAGCCCTTTGTTCTTCAGACAGACACCTCTGAGGTAGGGCTGGGAGCCATGTTGTCCCAGGAGGAAGGGGGGAGAGGAGCACCCCATCTTGTATCTAAGCCATAAGCTGTTTCCCCAAGAAACCCGGTATTCCACCATAGAGCGGGAGGCCCTTGCTGTCAAATGGGCAGTTGAGGCACTGAGGTACTATCTGTTAGGGAACACATTCTCCTTGCTGATGGATCACGCACCCCTTAGATGGATTAACAGCATGAAGGAAGCAAATACGCGGATCATGCCGTGGTATCTGTCTCTCCAACCCTATTCCTTCCATGTATCACACCGACTGGGGAAGGCTCATGGGAATGCGGATTTCTTTTCCCATGTCGGGGAAGGGGAGGGGGAAGAAAAGTTCCAAGAACCGCTGGCCCCAGCTGCAGTTTTAAGGGGGGTGGGGGGGATGTATGACGGGGCAGAGTGGCCCCGCACTGGTATTGCAGCGGTTAACCCTTCCTTCCTGGCAGAGGAAGCCCCGCCCCGGAAGTCCTGCTGGGCATGCCACAACTGGAAAATAAGTATAAAAGCCTGCAAAGGTGCTCAGTCTGGGCTGACCACTGGAGGAGAAGGAGGCACACTGCCAGCTGCGGAGGAGGGACAGCCAAAGCTCCCGGATTCAGGGGCCAGCCAAGCCAGGAAGCACCCGATGTCCAAGACGGAGATTGCGGCAAGAGGGGATGGACCGGAGGACCCCCCCGACCCCGGAGTGGAGAAGACGACACTGAGGGTAGGAAGTGACCTGGGGCATTTTAGAGACAGGCAGCGTTAAAGCTGCACGGACGCTCGGCGTGTTGCGAGTGGATCCCCACCAATAGTAGAGCTCTGGGTTGGGACTCCGGGGAGAGGGCGGGCCTGGGTCCCCCTATTCCCCCCCACAAACACACACACACACCATTGGGATACACTTCCCCGCCTGAGAGGGAGTTATATGGACTCTGGCCGTTGGGCCACACTGCCCCGACATGTGGGGCGAGTTATCTAGACTCCAGCCACTAGGCCGCACTACCCCACTTGTTAGGGG
This sequence comes from Eretmochelys imbricata, assembly GCF_965152235.1. Classification (NCBI taxonomy): domain Eukaryota; kingdom Metazoa; phylum Chordata; order Testudines; family Cheloniidae; genus Eretmochelys; species Eretmochelys imbricata. The sequence continues at coordinate 25,853,093 of NC_135574.1, forward strand.
GATTGTATAGATTCCGGCAGCTAGGCCGCACTATTCCAACGTGGGGAAGCGATTTATGTGGACCCTGGCCGTCGGGCCACACCGCCTGATACTCAGGGCGACACATGGACTCAAGCCATTAAGTCCTGCTACCCCGACTACGGGGCGAGCACAGGGAACCCGGCCATTGGACCACATTGGAACGCTCTTACAGGATGGGCGTGGGAACGTAGGAGTGGCGAGACCCCAACAGCCCATCCACCCCTGCCACAAAGGGCCTCTGCGGTGCTGGACCCGTCACAGACCTTTTATTTAGAAACAATTCTGTTTCTAAATTAAGGCATCATATTTTTGGAAGTCTACTTTCTTTCTTTGCATTTTTATCACTTTAGAATAAATGGTTGCACACAAATTACATTTCTTAGGCGTTTGTCTGCTCCTGCTTATTTTTCATCTAAATGCCTCATTATCAGAGCCTCTCTTAGTGACATTGTAATCATTTTCAAAACTGTGATGTCAAAACAGAAGATTAATAAGCACAGCAGGTGCAAATATATCCATAAGCAATGCAAGAGTAAATTTTGTTTTCATGCAAATGTGTCTTGTAATAAAACCAAGGAAAGAAAACACTCCAGCAAAATATAATACATAAGTATTGGTTCTTAACAGGTTTAATATTTTTAAAAACAAGCCTTTGTTTCATCTGCAGACCAACACTGACGAAGTATCCCATTCACTACATTATTTTTTAATGATGGAATAGATCAGATCCCAAGATTGCCATGGAAGCTAAGCTACCAGGGAATTCGGGAGGGAGCTCAGGACATAGAGCCAGAACAGAGGCACAGGACCTCAATGCTCATGGCCCTGGCCTCCCACTGATACTTTGGGATATAAAGGTTTGCTGCCTACCACCACAGCCTACTCAGGGAAGACATGTACAATTAGTTTGTATAAAATAAATAAAATGGTCCCAAAACCTCCCCTGATTTCAGACGGGCAGGATTTCACCCTATCTGCTGTTGGCTAGAAGTATTTATGCTGAGCTTTAGTACAACCTTTATTTATTAAACATTCCTGCATATTCCAGTTGTGACATTCTGTACCCCAAATCAACACCCTGACATCCCCATATTTGCCATAGTGATATAATTATGATATTTTTGTACAAAGTATGCCATGTGAGGTATTATTTTAAAAGTCTTGAGCTGTTGAATATTAATATCCTGTTGGATTGTATGTGCTGTCATTGTGTCTGGAGTTATGAAGTTTTGCTGTTATGTTTGTTACTGAAATATGTTGTGAGGTTAAAAACACCCCAAACCAGCCTTTCACGTACAACAATAAAAAGACCAAACAGCATTGATAGCCCACTGAGGGAAATACACACACTTACAAGGATTACCCCGGGAGCTGTGTACAATGGAAACGTCTCCGAGATAACACGTACACAATGGAGACTGTTTGAATCATGTTACAGAAAAAGATCTTTCCAGCAAGCTGGAAGAAGCTATAAAAGGGGGAAGTCACATCATCATGGGGTCTCAATCCCCTGACAACTCAACACCTGGAAACACCTCAGGAACAAAGACTGAATGGAGGAAGAGGGTCCAGGCAGGAAAGAAGGAAGCCTGTCCTGTGTAAGGAAGATTGGTGGACTGTTTGTACCATCAGGGTGAGACACTGCTTGATTCAAATCCTGTCTCGGGTATAGAACTTAGATTGCAATTTTGTTTATTTCTTAGGTAATCTACTTTGAGCAATATGCTCACTATTTATAATCACTTAAAGTCTATCTTTCTGTAGTTAATAAATCTTTTATATTTTTACCTAAATCAGTGTGTTGTTTGTAGTGCAAAAGGGAAATCTGCTCAGGAGCAGAGGCTAGTGCATTGGCCTCTCCACATTGAGGGAGGGGAAAACTGGGAAATAAACTTACACTGGTGAGGCTTTTGACAAGAGCAAGATGGTACAGCTCTGGGGTCCTAGGCTGGGAAGCGGCGGGGGTTGGGGGCTGGGAGGAGGAAATTGGCTGGAACCTCTCTATTGTTAGTTCGTGAGTGGCTAGGAGAAACATTCATGTGACTGCAGCTGGGAGTGTCCCTGTCTGTGAATGTCTGTGTAAGTGCAGTATCTGGAGGGATCTTCAGGTTGTCAGAGCATCACAATGAGTAAGGGAGCCCAGGCTGGTGAATCAGAGGGCTCAGTGGTACCACAGTTCCAGATGCACTCCGGGGAAATCCGTCACACTGACCTTAATGACTTCAATAAAAAATGAAACATATAGGACATAATATTTAAAGTGTTACCCTACTATTTGTCAACACTAATTTGCAAAGATTACTTAGGAGCATTGGGACATAGTTTATAGGACTGAAAGGGACCACCAGGGTCACCGAGTTCAGTCCCCCGCTGTTAAAGGTAACTCCATCATGTAATCCTGCTCAGAAATGTATCAAGCTCCATTTTCATGAATTCACACATTCCTTGGCCAGAAAGATCATTGTGATCATCTAGTCTGACCTCCTGTATAACCCAGGCCATAGAACCTCCTCAAAATAATTCCTTTTGAACTAGAGATATCTTTTAAAAAAAACAATTCAATCTTGATTTAAAAATTGCCAGTGATGGAGAGTCCAACATGACTCTAGGTAAATTCTTCCAGAGGTTAATTACTCTCCCTGTTAAAATATTATGCCTTATTTCCAGTCTGAATTAATCTATTTTTCAATAGATCTATTATCTATTTTTACTGGATCTTGTTATGCCTTTGTCTGCTAGATTGAAGACCCCATCATCAAATATTTGTTCCCCATGGAGGTACTTATACATGGTGATCAAATCATGCCTTAACCTTTTCTTTGTTAAGCTAAATAGATTGAGCTCCTTTTGTCTATCACTATAAGGCATATTCCCTAATGCTTTAATGATACACATGGCTCTTCTCTGAACATTCTCCAATTTATCAACATCTTTCTTGAATTGTGGACACCAGAACTGGACATGGTATTCCAGCAACAGCCACACCTGTGGCAAATACAGAGGTAAAACAACTTCTTTACTCCTACTTGAGATTTGCCTGTTTATGCATAGAAGATTAGGGTTGGAAGAGACCTCAGGAAGTCATCTAATCCAATCTCCTGCTCAAAGCAAAGAGGAGTGCTGGGAGTAGCTCAAGGACACATTTTGTAATTAAAAGGTGAGAAATTCAAAACTGATAAAAGGAAATACTTTTTTACCTAGCATGTAATTAAACTGAGGTAGTCTGTGGTTGTCTATTCAAGATTCGTACACTGTGCTCATCACAGTAGTATCTGAGCACCTTCCAGTAGTGCTTTAAGCAATCTGAGCAACATCTATCATGTGTTGTTTGTTCTCTCATCCTCAGCCGAGGATGAGAAATGTATGCAGTGGTGTTTTGTTTTCATAAAGTTTTAGGTTTGAGTGCTTTTTAATTATGTATTTTTATTTTTTTTAATACACATATTGCTATGTATTTAAGGTATAGAAGAAAAGGTCAAAGAAATGAGCCTTGCTCTTGGAGTGGAACTCATACTACAAAAGTCACTGAGGCCAAAAACTCAAGATTCGAAAGGGGATTGGACATTTATATGGATATCAAGAATAACCAGAGTTGTCACAACCTTTTTGTGGAAGGGATGTTAAACCTCATTTTTCATGGTTTAAGATAGTCTCTCACTTTTAGAGATTGGGATGAGATCTTATGTGAGGGGCGAATTACCCTACATCTGCTTACTGTGGGGTTCTTATACTTCCATCTGAAGCATCTGATACTGGATATTGTCTGAGACAGGATACCAGTTAGATGGAGCTCTGATCCAGTATGGAAATGCCTATGCTCCTATGATCCTTAAATTGATAATGGATGGGGGTGAGGGGGGATACATTTGCCACTCTGCTACTGGGTCTTTATTGTGATGGCATTTGTTGAAGATATTTGTATGTAACATTTCTGTCAAATCTTTCGGTTCAATGTATGTTAAGTTACCCTATGTCGTTCCTATACTGTACATTTTGGCATGTGTGATGACATAGGTTTCCCTTCATAGAATTCATTCCTGAGGAAATTAGGGGCTACTTCAGAGTTTAACAAGCGTTAACATACAAGTCTACTGTAAATAAAGAAAGAACAGAGAGATTTGTATAACAGGGTGTTTCATTCAGATTTTGAATTCACATGCACAATGGAGAGGAATGGATTCCATTGTGAAAGCTATTATTTTTGGCATTTTTTAATATTTCTGCTCATTTGTTTTATTTTCTTATGAGCTGACCATTGATCCAAAACTCTGTCACATACTAAAAAATGGACGGCAAACAAGTGTTGTAAGCATAGCTGTCTACTGTACTTCACAGGTTTGTACAGTGTTTTGAAGATTTTAAAATGGAATTATATTAAATTCTTTTTGGCAGGTACTCAGAAAATTATACAGTATGTTTGCACCTGTTAAATATACTGACTTTGTTTCAGGTCTTCTTAGAAATGTAGTATCCTAATCACTGAATTCCAGATCAGCATCAGTTTTGTGTGTGTGAGTATCACACTGTGTAAACAGTAATCATTATCTAGAAACATATAAGAGAAAAATAGAGCTTAGCCCTATGTACTGTCCAAACTCTATCTTCTATAATTACATTCTCCCTATCTAAAATATGTTTCTTCATAACCTATCTTAAACTTCTGTATAGTGCAAATGCTGTACTTCTCTATTTCTCGGAGGAACAGCTGCTTTTCTATGAAAAAAGAAAAGGAGTACTTGTGGCACCTTAGAGACTAACCAATTTATTTGAGCATAAGCTTTCGTGAGCTATGTCCTCACCCATAACTATTTTACATTTGGAGACAATGTATACCTTCAGATCAGCGGCACTGCTATGGGTACCCGCATGGCCCCACAGAATGCCAACATTTTTATGGCTGACTTAGAACAACGCTTCCTCAGCTCTCGTCCCCTAATGCCCTACTCTACTTGTGCTACATTGATGACATTTTCATCATCTGGACCCATGGAAAAGAAGCCCTTGAGGAATTCCACCATGATTTCAACAATTTCCATCCCACCACCAACCTCAGCCTGGACCAGTCCACACAAGAGATCCACTTCCTGGACACTATAGTGCTAATAAGCGATGGTCACATAAACACCTCCCTATACCGGAAACCTACTGACGCCTATTCCTATCTACATGCCTCCAGCTTTCATCCAGACCACACCACACGATCCACTGTCTACAGCCAAGCTCTACGATACAACCGCATTTGCTCCAACCTCTCAGACAGAGACAAACACATACAAGATCTCTATCAAGCATTCTTACAACTACAATACCCACCTGGTGAAGTGAAGAAACAGATTGACAGAGCAAGAAGAGTACCCAGAAGTTGCCTACTACAGGACAGGCCCAACAAAGAATATAACAGAATGCCACTAGCCGTCATCTTCGGCCCCCAACTAAAACCTCTCCAACGCATCATCAAGGATCTACAACCTATCCTGAAGGACGACCCATCACTCTCACAGATCTTGGGAGACAGGCCAGTCCTTGCTTACAGACAGCCCCCCAACCTGAAGCAAATACCCACCAGCAACCACACACCACACAACAGAACCACTAACCCAGGAACCTATCCTTGCAACAAAGCCCGTTGCCAACTGTGCCCACATATCTATTCAGAGGACACCATCATAGGGCCTAATCACATCAGCCACACTATCAGAGGCTTGTTCACTTGCACATCTACCAATGTGATATATGCCATCATGTGCCAGCAATGCCCCTCTGCCATGTACATTGGTCAAACTGGACAGTCTCTACGTAAAAGTATAAATGGACACAAATCAGATGTCAAGAATTATAACATTCAAAAACCAGTTGGAGAACACTTCAATCTCTTTGGTCACTCGATTACAGACCTAAAAGTTGCAATTCTTCAACAAAAAAACTTCAAAAACAGACTCCAATGAGAGAGTGCTGAATTGGAATGAATTTGCAAACTGGCTCCAATTAACTTAGGCTTGAATAAAGACTGGGAGTGAATGGGTCATTGCACAAAGTAAAACTATTTCCCCATGTTTATTCCCCACCCCCCACTGTTCCTCAGCTGTTCTTGTCAACTTCTGGAAATGGCCCACTTTGATTATCACTGCAAAAGATTCCCCCTAACCCCGCCCCCCGCTCTCCTGTTGGTAATAGCTCACCTTAAGTGATCACTCTCCTTACAGTGTGTATGGTAACACCCATTGTTTCATGTTCTCTATGCATATAAATCTCCCCACTGTAGTTTCCACTGAATGCATCTGATAAAGTGAGCTGTAGCTCACAAAAGCTTATGCTCAAATAAATTTGTTAGTCTCTAAGGTGCCACAAGTACTTCTTTTCTTTTTTCAATAGGAGAGATTCAAAGAGCTCCATACCAGACTATCCCTTAGTCCAGTGGTTAGGGCACTTACCTATGAGGCACGGACCCCTACTTCAAATCCTTTCTCCTCATCCAGCAGAGTGGGAAATGGACCTGAGGTCTCCTGCATCCTGGGAGAATATACTAACACCTGGGTTAAAGGCTATAAGGGAGATGATGGTTCTCCTCCTGGTCATTTTGTGCAGAGTTCTAAAATTCTTTGAGGGGGTCAACAAGCATGTGGACAAGGGGGATCCAGTGGATATAGTGTACTTAGATTTTCAGAGAGCCTTTGACAAGGTCCCTCATCAAAGGCTCTTAAGCAAAGTAAGCTGTCATGGGATATGAGGGATGGTCCTCTCATGGATCAGTAACTCTGAATAGATAAGAAACAAAGGGAAGGAATAAATGGTCATTTTTCAGAATGGAGAGAGATAAATAGTGGTGTCCCCCAGGGGTCTGTACTGGGACCAGTACTATTCAACATATTTATAAATGATCTAGAAAAAGGGGTAAAAGTGAGGTGGCAAAATTTGCAGATGACACAAAACTACTCAAGATAGTTAATTCCAAAGCAGACTGTGAAGAGTTACAAAGGGATCTCACAAAACTGTGTGACTCGACAACAAAATGGCAGATTAAATTCAATGTTGATAATTGCAAAGTAATGCACATTGGAAAACATAATCCCAACTATACGTATACAATGATAGGGTCTAAATTAGCTGTTACCACTCAAGAAAGAGATCTTGGAGTGATTGTGGATAGTTCTCTGGAAACATCAACTCAATGTGCAGCTGCAGTCAAAAAAGCAAACAGAATGTTGGAAATCATTAGGAAATGGATAGATGATAAGACAGAAAATATCATACTGCTTCTATATAAATCCATGGTACGCCCACATCTTGAATACTGCATGCAGATGTGGTCACCCCATCTCAAAAAAGATATATTGGAATTGGAGAAGATTCAGAAAAGGGCAACAAATACGATTGGGGTATGCAAACAGTTTCCATATGAAGAGAGCTTAAAAAGACTGGGACTTTTCAGCTTGGAAAAGAGATGACTAAGGGGGGATATGATAGAGGTCTATAAAATCATGACTGGTGTGGAGAAAGTAAAGAAGGAAGTGTTGTTATTTACTCCTTCGCATAACACAAGAACTAAGGGTCACCAAATGAAATTAATAGGAATTAACAGGTTTAAAACAAACAAAAGAAAGTATTTCTTCATACAATGCACAGTCAACCTGTGGAACTCTTTGCCAGATGATGTTGTGAAGGCCAAGACTATAACAGGGTTCAAAAAAGAACAAGATAAATTCATGGAGGATAGGTCCATCAATGGCTATTAGCCAAGATGGGCAGAGATGGTGTCCCTAGCCTCTGTTTGCCAGAGGCTAGGAGTTGGTAGCAGGGCATGGATCACTTGGTGATTGCCTGTTCTGTTCATTCCCTCTGGGGGACCTGACATTGGCTGCTACTGGAAAACAGGATACTGGGTTAGATGGACCTTTGGTCTGATCCAGTATGGCCATTCTTATGTTCTTATGAGTTATGTATGCTCAGAGCACACCTATTGGATTCTTAAATAGAATCCACCCACAGGCACTCTTAAATAGACGCTCTTCCCCTGATTTGTGGATCACACTGGGGCTTAGGGATGAGACAGGCATCCAGATGCTTAGAGCGAAGCAGCAGTGTGCATGCCCAGAGGCAGAAACTTAGGCACATAGGGAACTTTCACAGCACAAATTTAGGTGCCAAGTGAGTGTAGGTACCTACAGGGTTAGGCAGCACTTGCGCAGGGGGCTGTAGATCACAGTGGTGCCTAAAACTGGGACTTAGGTGCCTAAGTCCCCTTGTGGATCTGAGCCTTCATTGATGTATCTCAGTTCTCCATCTATAAAATGGAGATGATTAAGACATCTCTGCTTCGTAAGAGTGTTGTAAAACATTTCTTTATTTTTGAGGTACCCCTATATTTATATGTGGCCCCCATTAGCTCCACAGTGTTTAATTCATTTAGTCTTACAACACCTCTGTTCACAGACGGGGAAATGAAACACAAAGAGACTTGCTCAGATCACCCAGGAAGTCTAGAGCAGCAGGGAATTGAACCAGGATGGGTGCCATGACCATGTGACCATACTTCCTCTATACATATCTATATGTACATATTTTTAAACATGTAAGTACTACCTGGTAGAAAAGTCCCAACATCTTCCAGGTCAGGTATGCCATGATGAGTTAGTTAGACTACCAGGTAAAAGCATAATTGGTGAACTGAAATCATCGTTTTTGAGAGTAAGAAATTACAGAATTAAATCATTAAGGTAAGCTAGGAAGGAAAGATAGGAAGAATAGTAAGGCTAACATGTATCTATCAGGTGCACTTTAAAGACCTGAAAATTACAAAGGAATCCTATAAAAAGTGGATACATGGACAAATTGCTCGGGGGGAATACAAAAGACTAGCACAAGCATGTAGGGACAAAATCAGAAAGACTAAGGCACACAAGGAGTTACACGTAGTAAAAGGCCATAAGAAGAGGTTCTTTAAATACATTAGAAGCAAAAGTGCCCAGGAAAGTGTAGCTCCTCTACTTAGCATGGAAGGAAAGCTGACGTATTTAATGCCCATTTTTCCTCAGTCTTCACTAAAAAGGTTAATGCTGACCAATGTTCCCTCTAATTTTTGACAGGCCGTGTGTGCAAAAAGATTCTTCTGTGCAAATGTTTGACAGGCCATGTGTGCAAAAAATTTCTTCTGTGTAAATTTTTGTGCGTGTGGTGTTTCGCCGTGTGCACAGGGTTTAGGATCTGGGTACGCACGCGCACAGCTTAGAGGGAACAGTAATGCTGACCCAATAGTCAACACAATTAATATTATCAAGAAGGTGGAAGGAGCACAAGGCAAAATGGGGAAAGAACAGGTTAAAGAATATTTAGATAAGTTAGATGTATTCAAGAAGGCAAGGCCTAGGGTACTTAAAGAACTAGTTCATCTGGGCTCGGAACCACTAGTAATTATCTTCAAGAACTCAAGGAAGACAGGTGAAATCCCAGAGGACTGGAGAAGGGCAAACATAGTACCTATCTTTAAAAAGGGGGACAAAGAGCACCCTGGGAATTATAGACCAGTCAGCCTAACTTCAGTACTTGGAAAGATACTTTATTAAATGGCCAATTTGTAAACATCTAAAGGGTAATAGGGTAAGAAGGAATACGCAGCATGAATTTGTCAAGAACAAATCATGCCAAACCAACCTAATTTCCTTCTTTGACAAGGTTACTGGCTTAGTGGTTAGTGGGGGAGTAATACGTGTGATATATCTTAATAGTTGTAAAGCTTTTGACACAGTCACCCATGACATTCTCATAAGCAAACTAGGGAAATGTGGTCTAGATGAAACTACTATAAGGTGGGTGCACAACTGATTGAAAGACCCTACTCAGAGTAGTTATTAATGATTCACTGTCAAAATGGAAGGCTGTATGTAATGCGGTTTCACAGGACTCAGTCCTGGCTCCCTACTATTCAATATATTTATTAATGTCTTGGGTAATGGAGTGGCGAATATTCTCATATAATTTGCAGATGACAACAAGATGAGGGGGGTTACAAGCACTTTAGAAAACAGGATTAGAATTCAAAATGACCTTGACAAATTGGAAAATTGGTCTGAATTCAACAAGATGAAAGTCAATAAAGACAAGTGCAAAGCACTACATTTAGGAAGGAAAAATCAAATGCACAACTACCAAATAGGGACTAACTGGCTCGGTGGTCACTAATGCTGAAAAGGATCTGAGGGTTTCAATGGATCACAAAGTATCTGAAGGAAGAATAGTGTAAGTATCAGGGGGTAGCCATGTTAGTCTGTATCCACAAAAACAACAAGGAGTCCGGTGGCACCTTAAAGACTAACAGATTTATTTGAGCATAAGCTTTTGTGGGTAAAAACCCCACTTCTTCAGATGCATGGAGTGAAAATTACAGATGCAGACATAAATATACTGACACATGAAGGGAAGAGAGTTACCTCACAAGTTAAGAACCAGTGTTGACAGGGCCAATTCGATCAAGGTGGATGTAGATCACTCCCAACAATAGACGGAGAGGTGTCAATGCCAGGAGAAGCAAAGCTGCTTCTGTAATGAGCCAGCCACTCCCAGTCCCTATTCAAGCCCAAATTAATGGTGTTAAATTTGCAAATGAATTTTAGTTCTGCTGTTTCTCTTTGAAGTCTGTTTCTGAAATTTTTTTGTTCAAGTATAGCTACTTTCAAATCTGTTATAGAATGCCCAGGAAGATTGAAGTGTTCTCCCACTGGCTTTTGTATGTTACCATTTCTGATATCAAATTTGTGTCCATTTATTTATGGATCACGAATTGAGCATGAGTCAACAATATGATACAGCAGCAAAAAAGGCTAATATTGTTTGATGGTGTATTAACAGGAGTATATGTAAGACACAGGAGGTAATTGTCTCACTCACCTCAGCACTGGTGAGGCCTCAGCCCTGTACTGTAGTACTGTACTGTAGTACTGTATAAGTACTGTACCTAGCCCTGGGCACCACACTTTAGGAAAGATTTGGACAAATTGGAGTGAGTCCAGAGGAGAGCAACAAAAATGCTAGGTTTAGAAAAGCTGACCTAAGGGGAAAGTTTAAACAAATCTGGGCATGTTTAGTTTCAAGAAAAGAAGACTGAGATGGGACCTTATAACCATCTCAAATATGTTAAGGTCTCTTATAAAGAGGCGGTGATCTACTATTCTCCATGTCCACTGAAAGTAGTAATGGGCTTAATCTGCAGCAAGGGAGACTTGGGTTATATATTAGGAACATCCTTCTAACTATAAAGTTAGTTAAGCTCTTGAATAGGCTTCCAGGGAGACTGTGGAATCCCCGTCACCGAAGATTTTTAAGAACAGATTGGACAAATACCTGTCGGAGATGGTATAGGTTTACTTGGTCCTGTGCCAGCACATGGGGCTGGACCTGATGACTTCATGAGGGCCCTTCCAGCCCTACATTTCTGTGATTCTGTGATGAACACCTTCATGCATGTTTTTCAGGTTTTATTTTTGATGTTGAAAAATAATAATACTTTGCCTTTGCATAGTGCCTGTCATCTGAGCATGCCGGGGCAGTTTACAAACATTAATTAAACCTATTAACAGAGCTCTGAGCCAGGTAAATATTATTCTATTCATTTCATATTCATGGATGTACTGACACCAAGAGCAGAGAAATTACACAGAGCAGCATTACACAGTGAGTCAGTGGCATTACTGGCCACAGTATGCCTAGTCCTCTGCACTAACCACTAGATGATATGTCCTCTTCAAATTGCTGATTCATAACATCTTCAGTATAATGGATAGGGTTAAAGTTAAATGCGAGTGGCTGGCGTGCAGGGGCTGATTTTCAGAGCAAGCCAGCTCCCATGAAGTCAATAGGAGCCATAAGAAAACTGGACCAATAATTGATGCAACACTTAAATAATCAGGGTCAAGATTGCCCCAGCTAGCTGATACATAGAAGAAATGGATACAGACCTGAAATGGAAGGGGAGGTGGGAAGGTTAGGGATAGACTACATCATTAAAGGATTTTACAAGGCAGTCTACAACTACAGTTACTTTCTATGAATGTTGATGGCTACCTTCAGTTCTAACTCATTTTCCTGAAAAACTGGAAATATTTTCTATAAATATATAATTTATGAGCATGTCACAAATTGATCTCAAATTAGAGATACTTTTAAAATCAAAAAAGCAGATTGGCAAACATGAAATTACTGCAATTACAAGTCATGGTTTCTGAATAACGTTGATCTAACCTGTAATTAATTTTATCTTTGACACAAAAAGTTTAAATTGAAATCAATGTAGCATTGCAAGAGTTATGGGCTGCTGTATACACTACTGTACTTCATCTAGAGCCAGGTTCTGCTGCCCTTATTCATATTGAATAGTATCCTATTCTTTGAGTGCCTCCCCCCTTCCCTCCAAATAAGAGTGGCAGCATCTAGCCCTTGGTAAAATGGGACACATCTGGAATTTTTCCAGTGTTTGTGCCATAGCAAAGTTTATTTTTATTTTTTATCTACAGGACAGTGACACATATGTATGTATTTATTTATCTCTGCTAGCCCCATAACCAGCATTCAGATGCTACTGTAACTACTTACCTGGGTGACCCTGGCTCATAAGGGATGAAATTCATCCAAATTTAGTGGAGTTACACCTGGGATGAATTTGGATGAAGGCTTTTAAAAGGCTGGTCCTACTTCCATTGATGCTAATGGGAGGTTGTCACTGAGTTCAATGGGACCAAGAGCAAGCCTTCAATAATTTACCTGGTGTAGAATTCATGACTCAGAGAGTCTGTGTACCTCTAAATCCTTTCACTTGAAACCTGAAAGATGCTGCTTCCTCATAAGTGATTTAAATTATTATTATGCTTAACTATTGTTGGTTTTCTATGCAAACCTTAAAGCAAAAATAAGCAGCATTGATTTTAGTCACATCAGTGAATATGAAATTTCCTTCCACTTGTAAGATACATTCTGCACTCTGGCAGTAGGAGCAGCCTAGATTATCAAGGAGATTCATTGTCATTAGCTGTAGAGAAAACTCATGATTGACTTGCTCCCATCCCCCCAAGCTAGAGGAAATGCGCTAGCAGGAATAATTTAGCAAAGGGATGGGTTATAAAAGGTCACTAATGGGAAGCAATATTTATCAACATAATGTCCTTAAGAGATCATAGATTATTAATTACTACAGAGTCATAAGCTCTAGTCAAAAGAAACTTAATTGCTTTAAACCAAAAATCACTGCAAGATTAGTAAGGAATGTATAACACCAGCATGATATCTGGTTTTACAAAAGGGCCACAGACATCAGTAGCAGGGCTCTTGGGAGGGTTCATTTTCAATCTGCCCATGCTCATGTGAGAATTGCTCTGATAATCTTACTGAGCTCTTTTGCTAAATGTATTCATCAAATAAATAATTTACATTATAAAGGCAGAGGACAAGAGATGCACAAAAGCCATCAAATGGGATATTTCAATACAGTCTTTTCATTTAGCAAATGGAAACAATCAAAATTGCATTTTTCAGCTCCTGAAGCCTGTGTTAACTATAACCTGAGCATTTTAAATTGCCTGGGATAGCAGCAATTCTCTAGAATCCAATGCCCACATGAACTATGCCTTAAGAAAAAATATCTTTGTAATAAAGCTATAATTGGGCACAGGGACACTGGCGGATTGTTGTGAACCAAGGTAGAATTCATCCTGGCAGTTACATTGATGTTGTTTACAAACCTATATGTTACCAGCTGCCTAGTGAGCTGGATGCTTTGTTCTCTTATATAACTGATTAGATTATAGCTTGTAATTCGTTTGTGCTATATTATATCATTTTATATGTATTATTCCATATGATGTTATGCAGCTTTTTTACTCACTTAAGTTCCTGGCTCCCCTTATGTTGTCATTTGCATTGTATCACAAGGTGGAGAGATTTTTTTGGCTCTTTTACAAAATACCTATCATGTGGCTGTATGAACTCAGAAGGTTGTTTTTTTTATCCTTTTTCCAAAACCTGGAAGGACAGCACTTCTTTGGATTATACTTAATTCCAGTAATTAAATTAGGTTGGAGGATTAAAAAACTACCCTCACCTGATCACTGGTATTTTTTACTACAGTTCCTAAGACCATCTAACTTGCTTGTCATCCTGGCATTGTCATATTTCAAATCCCTACACAGGTTCCCATTTTCCTGCATTTCTAATTCAAGCTAGTTGTCCTTGTGTTCAAGGCTTTTCAGAGCTCTGTCCTTGCTTATTTATCTCTTACCTCTTACCAGGTCACTCCCTGTCTCATCCCTTCTATCAAGGATGCCAGCCCGGACTGCCTATCTGACCATTTCCCTCACAACTATCTTTACCCCTTCTCTCACGTATCCCCATGTGCATGAAATGTAAACTCACAATGAAGACTGCTACTACCATCTTCTTCAAATCTCCACTTGAGACACCAAGAAGAAATTGGTAATTTACAAGAAATTAGCAATAATAATGGGTAGGTTGAAATCTCTTTGAATATGGTGTATATTAAAATGTTAATATTTTGATCATAACTCTCTCCTCCTCCTTTTAATTTTGCTCATCTACATAGACCTGATCCTGAAGTTTTTCTGCAAGAAAATAGGGGTCCACCAGTCCAGATCAGCTTGAGACCTTGCATTGTAATCTCTTCATGGCAGAGGCTATGTGTCTCTTTTTAATGGGTGCTACAGGAATACAAATTGAACATGGTAGATTACATAGATTCTCCATCACTTGAGGTCTTTAAATCAGTACTGGATGTCTTTCTAAAAGATATGCTCTAACTCAAAACAGAAATTATGGGCTTACTTCAGATATTACTGTAAAAGGCTCTGTCATCTGTGAGATGGAGGAGGACAATCTAGATGACCATAATGGCCTCTTCTGGCCTTTTAAATATATGAATCTATGAATAAATAACAAAAAGAATAAAGAATAGATAAAGACTAAATTGACATAATTGCTGGCTGAGCCTCAAGCAAAGATTAAAACGCCTGAGAATGAGTGAACAAGTAATTCAGTGCTAGACATGTTCCTTCCAAGACACTATTGTGGTACAGTGGCAGAGTTCTACTACTGTGGTGTATGTACATTCTGTGGATAGATACAGGGCTTCAGTTTCCGGTACCATCAGTTTGGCATTTTTCACCAAATCAACATTAATTGAAAAAAAAATGAAGAAAAAATTGTCTTTCCACATATTCCCAATGTGTCAACATCTTTATCAGTCACACTTGATGATACATGGGAGTACAAAGGCCTTTTAAAAGTAGTTAATCTTTTTAAATTAAAGGAAAGGAAGGATGATTTTACAAGTGAAGTTCAGCATTGAGAGTTTAGAAATCTGAGTTCTTAGCCCGACACAGACTTGCTGAGTGACTGGGCAAGTTACTTAACTTCACTGTGCCTCTGTTTCCCCATCTGTATGTATTATTATCCCCACTCTACTTTTCACGAAGGGGAGCTGTGCAATTTAATTTATTAATGTATATAAAGTGTTGTATGGTTCTTACATAGAAGTTGCTATAAAAAATACTGTTATGGGTTTGGCTGAACCTTGTGATGGGACAGGCATGGCCACCATCTTCCATTCCGAATAAATGTAAAGAAGCCACTGTAAGGAGGCAGTAGCATCCATAAGCACAGGCACATGGAAAACGATGAGTAGAAGCTAAAGCATGTTGCCAACGGGTTTCAAATGCAGGGGCTAGAACTTTGATGGGTGGAACTGTGTGTGTGGGTGTGGGTGGGTGTGTGTGCACACATGCACGTGCATGCACACACATACAACACTCCAGAGGGAGAGACACATACAGGACAAGATGAAGCACTATGGGGAAGGAGAAGCAAGAGAAAGCATCAAAAGAAAACTAGACACATGCAGCCTGAATGAATTTGGTGCTGTGACTAAGGAAGCTGTCTTCTGGTTTTGGTACCTCCTGTGTTTGGAGAAGTAGGATTTTGTACCTCATTCCTTGTAACTAAACAAGACTTGTATCAAAGAAAATATGAGACTCCATCGTCAATTTTTCCTCTCAGCTGGAACACTCATAGGGCCCAGAACTTTGGCTAGCTGCACAGGTAGAAAAAAGTACCTTGACTTTTTGTAGAAAATCAACTGAATTAAACCAGTGTTGCCAAAACCAAGTGTTCAAAAAAGGGGTCTGAATTCCCCAAAATCATTAGGTTGCTTAATAAATCATGAACTTAAAAGAAAAATACAGCTGGGGTTACATTTTCAAGCTTTTTCCTGCAACCCATAGATGCTAGAATTTTTTTAATGGAAGTAGAGATTCTCATCTAATCACTCCAAATGTTGTGACACTTGCAATGAAATTGTGAAAGTTGGTAACAATGAAAATCTGACACTTTGAAGCATTAAAGCAGCATGCAAATTTTAAGTATTTAAATGTTATATACAGTGAAAGGTGTTGGCAAAGGTGTAGGGGAAAGCATTAATGTGTAATTAAAAAACTCCAATTGATCTTGGAAATGTAATAAGAGTTGTTGCTACAGCAAAATCTCAGAGAAAAGATATGAATTTTTAAAAATGCTATAGAAGATCTCTCTTCAACTAGGAACCAGCAGTAAAAGATGTGTCTTATCCAGCCTCTTTACAACATATAGGAGCATGTTACACACACTTGAGCTGGTTAAAGCCCTTTTTTGATTGAGAAACAGCCATAATGTTTTACTTGATGTCTGCAAGCCACACTGAGATGAGCAAGAGGGGTTGTCTAGCCGAGTGTTTTCTATTAGCATCCTAGACATTTATAATTTACTTCCTGTAGAGATATGTTTGTAGAAGGTTTTAATTTAGAGATGCTCCCTGATAAGGGATAGTATTATGAACATAGGAATTTGGAGATGTGCCCTGGAGACAGGGATTGGGAACACCACATGGCTGCGTGTAGCAGCTCACTAAAGCAGCTGTCCAGTTTGTTTTATTAAAGCTTTATTCATTTCTTATTCACCGGTTTGTTTTTTAAGGAACCCCAAGATGGTTATGGCGTGAGTTTGACAGTCTTCAAGGCAGACAGTCCTTATCTCCTGTGCCTGTGACAAAATAGGTGCCGGGTACAGTAGATGGTGGTGAGGAATTTTGGGAACATGTATGGGCACTCTTAGGACAGTTGATTAATGTCTATTATATTTATATTTTGTACAGCAGTATTCAAAGTACTGATGAAAAGACCTAGTGTTTATTATAATTAATTTGATCTGTGGCATTGATGGGTCTATTTATTTGTTTAGAATTTTTTAAAGGATTGTCAAGGGCACCCAAAGCACTCTATTGTTAGAGTTTGCAAATATTCAAACAACAAAATAAGAGGTGCGGAGAGGGTTAAGCTACTAACACACATCCTCCTCAGTGTTCTTTTTTTCTTGTAGGAGGAGTGAGAGAGAGGATTTATCTGTACACTTCAGCTGTATTTTTGGAGCGTAAAATACCTGAGGACAATCTGGAAATGGATGCTAAATAAGTCTGAACATAAAATCTTCTGCCTCCAATAATTTATTACTCGGATTAAGTAGAAATTATCATCGAGCATACATAGTGCAAGAAATAGCATATATGGTTATAAAATGTCACTTATCTTGTTTATATTTTTGCTATAAGAACTGCTAAACACAAAAGACCTTATTAAATACACTGTCTTCATATTACTGGAATTAGAGATTGAAGACAAGACAAAGGATCTAAACACTATTTTCCCTTCAGACACTAATGTTGCTTTTTGTCATACAGTAATTATAAATCTCATATAAAGCTTCTATCACTCTTGTTAGCCAAAAATAAAAATAAAGCTGTGTGCAGTAATTATATACACTGTATATAGTTCTAGTCTATTTACACTATTTAATATAGAAAGAGCCTTCTATTTGCATATTTATTTGAGCCTCCCATGAATTAAACATAATGAAAACTTACTTATTTTTACTGTATTCTTACAGTTCATCACACAGAAGCTATATTTATGAGTCTTTCACTGTAGATTATGTATCATCAAGACCACTTTTCTAGGGTTTTAACTTGGCCTTTTCATATTATATTATTTTGTGCGTAAATAAAACACTTTTTTCTCTCCAACTGTCAATCCAGTAACTCTATTTCCACTACAGTTCATATTAAAAAAAAATTAAGACTGTTTTATATTAGGTATTAGGTTAAAATACACTAAAATAACAATGTTCTGATTTAAGTACATATAATTTATTATTTTATGCTTCAAAAGCATCTTTAATCCAACTTCTTGGGTGTTTCATTATAGGCATAGTGTATTCTTTTGAAATTCTAAGCCTTATAGAGGACAATTTCCTAACTCAAGAAGTGTTCAGCCAATATGGAGGAATTCTCTATTAGACCTTGTCCTAGCAGATAAAGAAGAACTGATTACATACTTAAAAATTAATGGTAGCTTAGGTACAAATGATCATGGCTTGATCACATTAATAAAGTGCAAGCAGAATAAAATCCAGATCAGTAATATGTGTACTTAGTACTTTAATAGGGCCAATTGCACAAAGCTGAAAACAATTATGAGCCAACATGAAGGAAGGAAGAATTGAATCAGAAAAATGTGGATGGTAATTGGGAATCATTTAAGAACACCTTACTAGATGTACAAAACACCAGAATCCCACAATTGAAGAAGAAGGCTGTGCTGCTTTAAAAAAAAAATCCAACCTGTTTAAGAAAGAAAAGCAGCTATAAAACAAATGAAAGAAAGGGGAAATTGATAGTAATGAAGTTAATCAATAAATCAGAAGAGGGTCACAGCATTACCACCCTTACTTCTGCGCTGCCTTCAGAGCTGGGCCGAGAATCACGGGGTTCACCCTGTCCCTCTGACTGTAGTCCAGAAGGACTCTCCTTTGGTGCACCAAGGGGGATTCCACCATTGGCAGCTGTATAGTTAATGAGACACGGGACTGAGTCTATCCCTTCCTCTGCCACAGAGGTAATATATGATACTGGGCAAGTCACTTAAACCAAGCTTTTCACAGGTGGCCATTGAGCACTCACAGCTGCAGCTGAAACCAATGGGAGCAGGTCTCTGAACACACCAAGTTCTGTACAATACTGAGTATTCTGAAATATCAGGTCCTAAATTACTCAGATTGGCAGCCAAAATTAGTAGATACTTCTGACCTTAATCTCTCTGTCCCTCAGTGCATAATCAACCTTAATTCTGGCATTTCCTAACTTGAGTTCTTGATTTTAAAACCTAAATAACATTATTTTAATGCTTTATTTCAGTCTAGCTATCATATACATATTACACACTCAGAATATACTATTTATTGTGAAGAAACTATATACTGTATTATTTTAAAATATCATCACTTTTGATGCAGTAGAAGAATACAGGTCTCTAAAAATGTTCTCATTAAAAACCATAAAGAATACTTTGAAAGAGCTTAGAAAACCTTTTGAGGCTCATTTGCATAATTCATTTTTAGAACATTGATTAGCAAGGAAATGCAATTGCTTTTCTGCCTGTTTGTATTTTAATTTCCAATGCAAATACTAATTAGGAAATGTTATTCATACAGTACAACAACCCTGAATGTACTACTAACAGTTAAAGCCAATCTTTACATTGCTGAAAGTGCATCTAATGGAAATTTTTGAAACTATATATTCCACAGCAATGAGAAAATATGCTTTCTTTGGCTCTGTTCAGCTGATGAAAATGATGGATGCAATCCTGATCCTATTGCAGTAAATGGGACCTTTGCTATTTACTTCAGTGCAGCAAGGATTTTACCCAATGTACAGGTCAGGTTGTAGTCAAGATGGTATTGGCAGTAGTTCCCAACTACTAACGGGTATACCAGAAATGGTACTTCAGCCTTTATGGTCTGATAAGCTAGTACTCTGTGTCTGGTGCCATTTCCACCTTAAAAGAGAACAGCAAAGTCTCCCTTGGCTTTTTCCATTAGAAACATAGGGTCAGATCCTTACCTGCTGTAAATCAATGACACTGTTGGAAAACTGCTTGATTTTGCTGTTGGGAATGCAGGAAAACCAGACAATAACAGTTAGGATGTCACAAGAGAGTGAAACCTGAGCAACTGAATAGGTGGTTTATTTATTTATTTGTTTGTTTTGTTAACCTGTGTTTCACTCAAACTCTTGGCAAACACTTAGAAGAACGTCTCCCTTTGTTAAATATTCTGCTTCTCCTCTCCCACCCGTTAATTGAGGGTGGAGAAAGCTCTTGCTCCAATTTTCTCTCTCCCCTCCCTGCTTTCTCCTCATCTCTCCCCTTCCTCCATAATCCATGTTACAGATTCATAGATTCCAAGACTAGAAGGGATCATTGTGGCCACCTAGTCTGACTTGACAGAGGCCATAAAACTTCCCCAAAATAATTCCTAAATCATACCTTTTAGAAAAGCATACAACCTTGATTTAAAAATTGTTGGTGATGGAGAATCCATCTCAACTTTTGGTAAATTGTTCTGATGCTTAAGTACCCTCATGGGAGATAGGGCATGATTCCAGGAGACTCCCAGCCAAACTGGGAGGGTTGGCAACCCTAGGTCCAGCCCATGCCCCCTCCCCCCCAGCTAAGGACCAGCACTCTCTCCCTCTCTGTTTGAAGTCAGCATGGCAGAGTTGGGCCAGCGTCTCGGCCCAGAGCTGGGGCTGGCCTGGTGCTCAGAGGGGTGGGCTGGGGCGCCTCGAAGGAGGGGTTCACCCGCTGCCCATGAAGCCATCCATCATACCAGGAGGAGAAAGCTGGTTGTGGGGGGAGGTGCTCTGCAGCTGGAAGGCCTAAATCCATTCCCTTGTTCAGTCATGTCTCCAGGCAGAGTTCCCCTGAGCCATGTCCACTGACTCTGTTGACATCTTTGAGGAGCAGTGGGTGTTGTCTGGGGTTCTCTGTTCGCTGTATCCCCTTCTGGTTCCCTCATTTTCAACCTTTGACCTCTCTCCCATTTCTGTTTTTCATTTTGTTGCCCCACATACTCACTTGTGACCTGAGTTTAGTGGTTCCTCCCCTTTATCTGAGGGGATGGCCTATAGTTTTGTGTGGGGCCAGACCTGCCTTTCTCAGATCCACAAATAGTACACACCTTCCAACTTCTGCAACATATGAAGCAGAAGTCCTACAGACACGCCTGCTATACTATACAACCTTGATTCGTTCCCAGAGCTGGTCCTTTTTCTGTTCTCTATAAACCAAAGAACCTGAGGAAAAAATTGTGTGTGATTATGCCAGTAAAGTTTGTATCATAATGCATACATACAAGGAGACCGAATTAAGGCTGCACAGCCGCTTTTCTGATCACTCTCTCCTCCCCTTTGGCTCATTCCCCGCACAAGTTCCTAGTCCCAGTCTCCTGGTCTAGCCAGTCCCAGTCTCCCCCTCGTTCCCAATCTGTGTGTTACCTCCCACCCAACTGGCTCCCAGTCCCTCTGTTGTTTCCCTCACCATCTCCCAGTCTTGGTCACCGTTGGCTCCCAATCACAGTTTCCTCTCCAGCTTCCGGTTTCATTGCCCAACCAGTTCCAGTCTCCCCACCTCAAACTCCCAGTCCCAGTTTCTTTCCCACACTCCAGTCACAGTTTCATCAGACTCCTTCTCCCAATCCGTATCTTTCCCTCCCACATGGCTTTTGTCTTCTGTACATTCGAACTAGACAGATTCTCCTTCCACCTGGCCTGGGTGCCAACCACACGCCAGTCAGTGAAAGCACTACAGAGTCCGGCTTCCTGCTCTCAGTACCCAGGCCCCAGCCCCAACCAAGCCCAGAGCAGCAACGAGCAGGAAAAGCTTTCTGAGCCCCCATAGCACAGGGCTGGAGCACGCTCTGCCTCTCTGTGGGGATGGTTCACGTGTAGTGCAGTCACATGTAGGTGCAGTGAGGGGATGGAGCATGCTCAGTTGCTTTGGTCAGCACCAGGAGCTGTTAAAACCTCAGTTAGGACGGATTCTTCCACAGCCGCCGACTTTCTGATTTCCACGTGGGGTGCTTGATCCCTGCTCCGCCCCAGGCCTCACCTCCAAGCCACCCCTTCCCCCAAGGCCCCAACCTGCCCTGCATCTTCCTGCCCAGCTCTGCCCCCTCTCCCGAGCGCACTCCACCCTTGCTCCACCTCTTCCTGCCCCCCTTCTCTCACTCCCCCCAGCGTCTCCTGTCTGCCACATAACAGCTGATCAGCAGTGGACAAGGGGAAACTGGGGGGAGGGGGAGGAGCTGATGGGCGGGGCCCGCCAGTGGGTGCTGAGCACCCACTATCTTTTTCCCTGTGGGTGCTTCAGCCCCAGAGCACCCATGGACTTGGGGCCTATGGATTCTTCAGCGATTTTTAGCTGCTAAACTTGAACAAATCTGAGCCTGTAGTTTTTCAAAGATTTATAACTTGTCCAGATTTGAGTGGATTTTCACTCGGTCAACCAAAACCCTGCTGAACGTCTAGCCCTTCCCCCAAAGCCTGGGGGCACTACAGCAGCTCAAAGAAAGTCTCAAGATTTTTTTTTTAACATGAGCCAAACAACATATATTTCCTTAGCTTTGTCCTCAGAAATGGCTGGGCTGGTTTGGATGCACATTTTCAGAAAACTGCAACCTGAGACAGATAGTTGGCATGCACATTTTCAGCCCCAATAGTTATAGTTTGGCAAAGTAATAAGCAACCAAAAATTGGGTCTTATTATGGGAAGTGTCAGGCAACCTTACCAGCTCTCCCTATTATATAAGTTTGTGTGTTTGTGAAGTACGTGTGTGTCTGTGTACATATATGTGTGCCATTACATATATGAAAATGTTTGGTTTACTTGAATAAGGTAAATACCCAGGATAAATGGATAATGGCTTAGGTGGGGTGGGTCCCAATGAATGATTACGGAACTTGATGAATAGCAATTAACTGCTAGTCTTTTACTTTTTATTCGGCCACTGATAATGTACAACAAGAATGATTGCCATGTCTTATTGACAAACAAGAAAGCCACCGCACTGCCCTCTCTAGTTCAGTTATCAATCACCCTCTATGGGGCCCAGGATTCTGCACATAGGAATGGGTTGGGCCACGGGAAGGTCTGAAGGAGGGGAGTCACATTCTAACCAGGATCTAGAAGTTTGGGGGGCTTTTTACTTGAGGGGGGCAAAGGACAGGGCATTCTGCCTACCAACTGGTAGATACTACAGTGTAAGGTGCTAAGAAAAACAATAAGAATAAACAAAGAATTCAAATGAAATGTCCTCCTCCTGGCTCCTCTCCTGCAGATTTCACTGTGAGCAAATATAATCTAGACCATTGGGATCTCTCAGCTATTGCCAAATACAGGACATAAAAGACATCATAATCTGGAGGAATTAGTACAGGGCTGGGTGTCTGGAATTGTGAATAGTAATCTCAGCTCTGCCACTGCCTCACTGGAGGGGCTTGGAATGTCGTTTCACCTCTCTGTTTCAATTCCCAGATGGGTAAAATGGGGATAGTTATAGGGGTCTGTAAAGACTAATTAGCCAAAGTTGCAAATGTTTGAAAAGTATTTTGAACATGTACAGTGTTGCATAAACATCAACCGTTATATTACTTTAGTATTACGCAGAAAAGTAGGTAAACCCTGTGGACTGATTTGGTTTAAAAAAAAGTACATGGAAACCTAAACTCTTCTTAGAGAATATATTGGACTTAAACTGCCCTGAACAACTTATACAGCACAGCTAGCACAAGTCAGTGAGAGCAGCCTTTGCCTCAGAGTGACTAAAATGGCTCAGGAAATAAGTCTCTTGTAATTTATTAAAGATGAGCCCAAGATATAACGTAAATTATGGCTTTGCAGTGCTTAAAATCTGATTGTGAAATAGAATCCTGATTTTGTGAGTAGGTCCTATTGATCCCTTTAGTGGGCTGAACGAGATCCAAATCTGAATACCCTGGAATTTAGGGGTGGGAGGATCAAAATCTGAACCCTAACCCAGATCCATATTTTGTGACTGCACCCCCCCCCCATCCCTCCCATGTAAATTTGTGGCTTACTTATATTAATGCCATTTCTCACCTGTTGTTCTCTGATGGAAACTCAAAATATTGTAAGGAACATGGCGATGAATATACAACTCACCTTCAAGTTTTTATCATGAGTTTGTGTCTAATTTACTAGCTCCTGCCCAATAGGCTAATTTTTGGAATTGCCAGCTACATATGGTAGTCCCCTAACGAGGCATGGCAAATAAATACTTATTTTCTGCGAAGTTGCTTTGGCATTATAGTGAGTGTGATAATCTGCAAACAGGTTCTGTGCAAGTATGTAACCTTTAATAAATATCTCACATAAACCACAAGCTGAAGCACTTTCAGCTTCAGAGACCAAGCCTGTATTTTCAGCTTACATTTGGGATCTAGAGGCAGGGTTTCAATTCAGGCATTTTAAAACCACATAAAATATTTAATAGCACTATTCTTTTCTAATAATATTTTATCTAATTCCTAATTTCCTTTGAAAGTTTTTCTACAGTAACCAAAGAGCAACTCCAGTGTTGTTCTGATGAACAGCTCTCATTATTTCAGTTTACTACAACAAAAGGAGTCCTACTTCTGACAATCTGTTGCTTTTGGAATTGGCAGTTATGTTAGAATAGTTTACTTCACATTTATCCAGCTGGGCTACTTAGATTACTGAGTTATCCTGCATGGCAATTTCTATACATAAAGTAACACTTTCAGCCAGTTTTTCAACCAGTCCAGCATCCTGTCTCTGGCAGTGGCAAAAACCAGCTGCTTCAAAGGATGGTAGAAGAAATCCTGCAGTAGGCAGCCATGGAGTGAACTGCCTCAAAGAAACTTTCTTCCCAACCCCATTAATCTGAGGTTAGTATACTTCTGAGGGCCCATGCCTATAGGTCCATGCAACAGTAAGACAATCCAAATATCAGAAATATCAACGCATAAATTCTTAGGATCACTGTGTGTCATAAATATAAAGGGAAGGGTAAACCCCTTTGAAATCCCTCCTGGCCAGGGGAAAGCTCCTCTCACCTGTAAAGGGTTAAGAAGCTAAAGGTAACCTCGCTGGCACCTGACCAAAATGACCAATGAGGAGACAAGATACTTTCAAAAGCTGGGAGGAGGGAGAGAAACAAAGGGTCTGTGTCTGTCTGTATGCTGGTCTTGGCTGGGGATAGACCAGGAATGGAGTCTTAGAACTTTTAGTAAGTAATCTAGCTAGGTATGTGTTAGATTATGATTTCTTTAAATGGCTGAGAAAAGAATTGTGCTGAATAGAATAACTATTTCTGTCTGTGTATCTTTTTTGTAACTTAAGGTTTTGCCTAGAGGGGTTCTCTATGTTTTTGAATTTAATTACCCTGTAAGATATCTACCATCCTGATTTTACAGGGGGGATTTCTTTATTTCTATTTACTTCTATTTTTTATTAAAAGTCTTCTTGTAAAAAACTGAATGCTTTTTCATTGTTCTCAGATCCAAGGGTTTGGGTCTGTGGTCACCTATGCAAATTGGTGAGGCTTTTTATCCAACATTTCCCAGGAAAGGGGGGGTGCAAGTGTTGGGAGGATTGTTCATTGTTCTTAAGATCCAAGGGTCTGGGTCTGTAGTCACCTAGGCAAATTGGTGAGGCTTTTTACCAAACCTTGTCCAGGAAGTGGGGTGTAAGGTTTTGGGAAGTATTTGGGGGGGAAAGACGCGTCCAAACAGCTCTTCCCCAGTAACCAGTATTAGTTTGGTGGTGGTAGCGGCCAGTCCAAGGACAACGGGGGGGAATATTTTGTACCTTGGGGAAGTTTTGACCTAAGCTGGTAAAGATAAGCTTAGGAGGTTTTTTCATGCAGGTCCCCACATCTGTACCCTAGAGTTCAGAGTGGGGGAGGAACCTTGACACTGTGTCAGTGCCACAGACATCCACTCACACTTATTCCCCTGACGTGTTAATTTACTAGGATATTAAAAAACCTGTGGAGGCCACTGAACTTCCAGTCTGTCCTAATGAATACAATATCACAAATCTGTATCTTCCCAGAGATTAAACATTGACATGTGCAGTCAGCACAGGAGAGCCCAGTTGTGTATCTGAAGTACCTTTTAATTAGCCAGTGATCTTTCATATGGTAAAACCAATAGTATCCCAAGTAATAGCAAACGGATACTGTTTGCCCAGTTTCTAAGCCATTACTGACATTTTAATTTCAGTGTTTACAGCACAAATCGCATAAACCATGTTTAGTATGATAAACCCATAAGCGCTGCCTCTACCTAAAGGTAATGTGGTCATTTACAAGTCAATAAAAAGTAATATCAGCATGGCTATTTCCTTTTCTGATCATGACCTGTCAGCTTTTTGTTGTTTAATCACACAGCCTCCACTTGCCTTTAAACAAACAAACAAACAAAATAACCAAAAACAAAAGCACAAAACCTTACCCATCAACGCTAAAAGGAAGTCCTTCATCCCATAATTGCCATGGCCTCAAACAAGCCATGAAACAGTGCACACAATAAAGACAATCTGTCCCTTTTAAAGGGACATTCAAACAACTGCTTTGAGTATCTCTTGAATATTCAAAGTAGTAATGTACAAAATTATTAACTTCTGTACCGTGGTTTATCCCATTAGGAACCCCCATCAAGCAAATGAACTAATGCCAATTTTAAGGACTCCTTTCAGAAAGGGTCTGGATACTTGAAACATTGAGAAGCTAACTTAATTGCAGGTGGATAGTGTCTGACATCAGAAATAAACATTTTACTTTGTCTGCAAGTCATTCCCCATGTCAGTTTGTAAGGCTACCTTACATGCCAAACCACCCATAGGAGAAGCTTTGTGGTTCTTTGACAGCCAGTGTAGCTCAGCTAAGCCAAGCAAGCTGCACAGTTCATTAGGGACTTGATCCAAAGCGTGGTGGAGTTAATGAGTGTATTTCCCTTGACTTCAATGGATTTTAGATCAGACCCCAGAATCTTAGTATCACAAATGCATTCTGAATCCGTTGCCAAGTAGCACTACACTTTTTAAAACACAGAGTTTTTACCTTTATTTAGAATTGCATCATCTACATTTTCTTCCTTACCTCCCCCCGCCCCCTGTAAACACTGGCATTTCCAGTCTCTACAGCTATTTCCTTCCCTCCCTTCTCCTCAAAAATAGTATCTTATCACTGAATGGTGTTGATCTTGTCTTGGTTCCTCCTTCTCTGTGTTAGCTCTTCCCCCAGAGGATTTGAAATCATGAAGGGAAAACAAAGGTTTTCTACTCTAGAATCAAGATTCACTGGATTTTGCTGTCGTTCTTCTTTCTCCACAGTTTTCAGAGTAGCAGCCATGTTAGTCTGTATTCGCAAAAAGAAAAGGAGTACTTGTGGCACCTTAGAGACTAACCAATTAATTTTTTTTTCATGAAGTTGATAGATTTCCACTCCGTACGGCTAAATGCAGTGCCTTGCATAATAACAGGTTTCAGAGTAGCAGCCGTGTTAGTCTCTAAGGTGCCACAAGTACTCCTTTTCTTTTCTCCACAGTGAGACAGAGAATGGAGTATTCTTATGGGATTTCCAGTTGCAGCACATCTGTGAAAGGCTTACCACAGAAAATGAGTTTTATTCAGTGTTAGTCAACAGAAAGGTATTTCTTTATTATCTCTTACTGTTCCATCTTTGGAGAAAAAAATATTTGTATGAATATAACACTGTAGGAAAGTATCAGGTTGATGCCCCTAGAAATAGAAATCCTCAGTTCATCTACAGAGCTGATGCAGCCCAGCTTTTAGTAGTGCAGACTTCTCAATAATTCCCCACCACAGTGCCTAGATCCTCAGCTGGATACACCAAATCTATGGAAATGAAGTATCTTTGCCTATTCTGCTGAAACTTGCCAGCCACTACCACCAAATGGCAGTGATTTTGGCATGTGGAATGTGTCCACCAATTCACTTTCCGTAAGTCACTGACAATCATCAGATGCTAAAAAAAAACATTTTAATTGCTATAATCTCAGCTATATTTGAACTGGCAACATATTCCATTGGCCAACCTCTGAGCCATTACAGCCACCATTCTGAATTTTAAAAAGAGTTCTTTTCCCAATTTTAAAAACACAGACAGTAGCTATGGCCCCTTCAGCTTCCGAGGCAGTTATAGAATCAGGGCCTTAGTATATGTGCTTGCAATATTTATTCAGCTGACTTCACCTATAATTTATTCACACAAAAGAACCAACAGGTAACTTCATTATTCTCACCTGTAGTGCTCGGAATAATTTAGAATAAGCTACTGTTGTTATGTCAGGTTTATCTCCTGTTGATACTAATAATTCCCTAAGCAAACAAAGCTAATGTCTGGAGGAAGAAGAACATCTCAAAAGTTAATACGCAATACAGTAGAATGGGGTGGGCAAACTTTTTGGCCTGAGGGCATAGGACATCAGGATTCAGAAACTGTATGGAGGGCTGAGTAGGGAAGGCTGTGCATCCCCAAACAGCCTGGCCCCCGCCCCCTGTCCGCCCCCTCCCACTTCCTGCCCCCTGACTGCCCCCCTCAGAACCGCGGACCCATCCAATCCTCCCTGCTCCTTGTCCCCTGAATGCCCCCTCCCGGGACCCCCTCCCCCTAACTGCCCCCCCCCGGGACTCCCACACCTATCCAACCCCCCCGTTCCCCATCCCCTGACTGCCCCCCCAGAACCTCCATCTTATCCAACAGTCCCCTGTTCCCTGTCCCCTAACTGCCCCCCAGTATCCCCTGCCCCTTATCCAAGCCCCACTCTCCACCCCTTACCATGCTGCTCAGAGCAGCAGGACTGGCAGCTGCACCGCCTGGCCGGAGCCAGCCACACTGCCGCGCTGCCCGGCAGGTGCTCGTAGCCATGCCACCCAGAGTGCCCAGAGTCAGACAGCAGCGGAGGGGCTGGGGGCTAGCCTCCCCAGCCAGGAGCTCAAGGGCCGGCCAGGACGGTCCCGTGGGCCGGATGTGGCCCATGGGCCATAGTTTGCCCACCTCTGCAGTAGGATGCATGAAAACCAACATCAGATATAACCATGAACTTTTGGAATGATATATGTATTGTGTTCTACCTCTGCATAGTATATGCTTAGCTAATTGTACATGCTAAGATTGTAGCCTCTTTGCAACAGGCACTGTTTTTTCATTACAAGTGTGTACTGCTCCTAGCAAAATGGGCCTTGATTCCCTTCATAGAGCCTCTAGGTGCTAGATACATAATGATGGCTTTAAAAATACTGGACAGAACAAAGGCCCCAATAAATTAGTTAACATGAATTTTGTTGATGAATAAGCCTTCTATGTTCCTCTTTACTGTTGCTGTATGTTCTTTAGTAACCAGTTGTTAAACATAATTCACCATTTTGATTTGAATAATCTGCTATATGCAGTTATTCATGAGAGTTACAAGAATGTAAGGATATAGGACATAGAACTAGAGAGGACCTGGTGGCTAACAGGGTGCAGTCCCTACTATTGCAGGCAAACCCTTCATAAATTGATCAAGTTCCATTTTAAAATTAGTTAGGTTGTTTGCGCCTACTGCTCCTATTGGAAGGCTGTTCCAGAACCTCATTCCTCTGATGGTTAGAAACCCTCTTCTAATTTGAAGCCTGAATTTATTCGTGGCCAGTTTATAACCATTTGTTCTTATGCCAACATTGTTATGAGTAATAATAACTTAAGAGCTTGTTTACATCCATAAATTGTACAGTTTTACATATTCTAGTATATTTAAACATAAGAACATAAGAATGGCCATACTGGGTCAGACCAAAGGTCCATCCAGCCCAGTATCCTTTCTACCGAGAGTGGCCAATGCCAGGTGCCCCAGAGGGAGTGAACCTAACAGATAATAATCTAGTGATCTCTCTCCTGCCATCCGTCTCCACCCTCTGACAAACAGAGGCTAGGGACACCATTCCTTACCCATCCTGGCTAATAGCCATTAATGGACTTAACCTTCATGAATTTATCCAGTTCTCTTTTAAACCCTGTTATAGTCCTAGCCTTCACAACCTCCTCAGGCAAGGAGTTCCACAGGTTGACTGTGCGCTGAGTGAAGAAGAACTTCCTTTTATTTGTTTTAAACCTGTTATCCATTAATTTCATTGGGTGGCCCCTTGTTCTTATATTTTGGGAACAAGTAAATAACTTTTCCTTACTCACTTTCTCCACACCACTCATGATTTTATATACCTCTATCATATCCCCCCTTAGTCTCCTCTTTTCCAAGCTGAAAAGTCCTAGCCTCTTTAATCTCTCCTCATATAGGACCCATTCCAAACCCCTAATCCTTTTAGTTGCCCTTTTCTGAACCTTTTCTAATGCCAGTATATCTTTTTTTGAAATGAGGGGACCACATCTGTACACAGTATTCAAGATGTGGGCGTACCATGGATTTATATAAGGGCAATAAGATATTCTCTGTCTTATTCTCTATCCCTTTTTAAATGATTCCTAACATCCCGTTTGCTTTTTTGACTGCCGCTGCACACTGCATGGACGTCTTCAGAGAACTAGCCACGATGACTCCAAGATCTTTCTCCTGATTAGTTGTAGCTAAATTAGCCCCCATCATATTGTATGTATAGTTGGGGTTATTTTTTCCAATGTGCATTATTCTACATTTATCCACATTAAATTTCATTTGCCATTTTATTGCCCAATCACTTAGTTTTGTGAGATCTTTTTGAAGTTATTCACAGTCTGCTTTGGTCTTAACTATCTTGACAAGTTTAGTATCATCTGAAAACTTTGCCATCTTGCTGTTTACACCTTTCTCCAGATCATTTATGAATAGGTTGAATAGGATTGGTCCTAGGACTGACCCTTGGGGAACACGACTAGTTACCCCTCTCCATTCTGAAAATTTACCATTTATTCCTACCCTTTGATCCCTGTCTTTTAACCAGTTCTCAGTCCATGAAAGGATCTTCCCTCTTATCCCATGACAACTTAATTTACGGAAGAGCCTTTGTTGAGGGACCTTGTCAAAGGCTTTCTGGAAATCTAAGTATACTATGTCCACTGGATCACCCTTGTCCACATGTTTGTTGACCCCCTCAAAGAACTCTAATAGATTAGTAAGACATGATCTCCCTCTACAGAAACCATGTTGACTTTTGTGCAACAATTTATATTCTTCTGTGTGTCTGACAATTTTATTCTTTACTATTGTTTCAACTAATTTGCCTGGTACTGACGTTAGACTTACTGGTCTGTAATTGCCAGGATCACCTCTAGAGCCCTTCTTAAATATTGGCGTTACATTAGCTATCTTCCAGTCATTGGGTATAGTTGCTGATTTAAAGGACAGGTTACAAACCATAGTTAATAGTTCTGCAATTTCACATTTGAGTTCTTTCAGAACTCCTGGGTGAATGCCATCTGGTCCCGGTGACTTGTTACTGTTATGTTTCTCAATTAATTCCAAAACCTCCTCTAGTGTCACTTCAACCTGTGACAATTCCTCAGATTTTTCACCTACAAAATATGGTTCAGGTTTGGGAATCTCCCTAACATCCTGAGCTGTGAAGACTGAAGCAAAGAATTCATTTAGTTTCTCCGCGATGACTTTATTGTCTTTTAAGTGCTCCTTTTGTATCTCGATCGTCCAAGGGCCCCACTGGTTGTTTAGCAGGCTTCCTACTTCTGATGTACTTTAAAAAAACATTTTGTTATTACCTTTTGAGTTTTTGGCTAGCTGTTCTTCAAACTCCTTTTTGGCTTTTCTTATTACATTTTTACATTTAATTTGGCAGTGTTTATGCTCCTTTCTATTTACCTCACTAGGATTGGACTTCCACTTTTTAAAAGATGCCTTTTTATCTCTGACTGCTTCTTTTACATGGTTGTTAAGCCACAGTGGCTCTTTTTTAATTCTTTTGCTCTGTTTTTTAATTTGGGGTATACATTTAAGTTGAGCCTCTATTATGGTGTCTTTGAAAAGTGTCCATGCAGCTTGCAGGGATTTCACTCTAGTCACTGTACCTTTTAATTTCTGTTTAACTAACCTCCTCATTTTTGCATAGTTCCCCTTTCTGAAATTAAATGCCACAGTGTTGGGCTGTTGAGGTGTTCTTCCCACCACAGGAATGTAAAATGTTATTATATTATGGTCACTATTTCCAAGCGGTCCTGTTATAGTTACCTCTTGGACCAGATCCTGCGCTCCACTCAGGACTAGATCAAGAGTTGCCTCTCCCCTTGTGGGTTCCTGTACCAGCTGCTCCAAGAAGCAGTCATTTAAAGTATCAAGAAATTTTGTCTCTGCATTTCATCCTGAGGTAACAGGTACTCAGTCAATATGGGGATAATTGAAATCCCTCACTGTTACTGAGTTTTTTATTTTGATAGCCTCTCTAATCTCCCTTAGCATTTCATCATCACTATCACTGTCCTGGTCAGGTGGTCGATAATATATCCCACTGTTATATTCTTATTAGAGCATGGAATTACTATCCATAGAGATTCTATGGAACATGTGGATTCATTTAAGATTTTTATTTCATTTGATTCTACATTTTCTTTCAAATATAGTGCCAACCCCCCACCCCCACCCCCTGCATGACCTGTTCTGTCCTTCTGATATAGTTTGTACCCCAGAATGATTGTGTCCCATTGATTGTCCTCACTCCACAAGGTTTCTATGATGCCTATTATATCAATATCCTCCTTTAACACGAGGAACTCTAGTTCACCCATCTTATTATTTAGACTGCTAGCATTTGTGTACAAGCACTTTAAAAACTTGTCACTGTTTATTTGTCTGCCCTTTTCTGATGTGTCAGATTCTTTATGTGAATGTTTCTTGTCTGATCTGGGCCATACTTTGTCCTCTTTCATACCCTCCTCCTGACTAAAACCTAGAGAATCTCTATCAATAGACTCTCCTCTAAGAGAAGTCTGTCCGAGCCACGTGCACCTCTGCAGCAATTGGCTTTCCCCCATCTCTTAACATTAAAAAGGTTGCAGAGCAGTTTTTAAACTAAGTGCCAGAAGTCGGGATCCACTTTGGTTTAGGTAGAGCCCATCCTTCCTGTGTAGGCTCCCCCTATTCCCAAAGTTTCCACAGTTCCTAATAAATCTAAACCTCTCCTCTCTACACCATCGTCTCATCCTCGCATTGAGACTCTGAAGCTCTGCCTGCCTACCTGGCCCTGCGTGTGGGACTGGTAGCATTTCTGAGAATGCCACCATAGAGGTCCTGGATTTCAGTCTCTTTCCTAGAAGCCTAAATTTGGCCTCCAGGACGTCTCTCCTACCCTTCCCTAGGTCATTGGTACCTACATGTACCACGATCACCGACTCCTCCCCAGCACTACACATAAGTCTATTTCAATGCCTCAAGAGATCCGTAACCTTCGCACCAGGCAAGCAAGTCACTATACGGTTCTCCCGGTCATCATAAACCCAGCTATCTATGTTTCTAATGATCGAATCTCCCATTACTAACACCTGCCTTTTCCTAATGACTGGAGTTCCCTCCCCTGGAGAAGTAACCTCAGTGTGAGAGGATACTCCAACATCATCAGAAAGGAGGGTCCCAACTATGGGAAGGTTTCCCTCTATTTCCGTTGGCTGCTCTCCTTCTCTGGGCTTTCATCCTCCTTAACAGTGCAGGGGCTGTCTGACCGGAGGTGGGACAAATCTACAGTGTCCCTGAAAGCCTCATGAACATACCTCTCTGTGTTCCTTAGCTCCTCCAGTTCCGCCACTCTGGCCTCCAAAGCCTGTACATGGTCTCTGAGGGCCAGGAGCTCCTTGCACCGAATGCACACATACGCCACCTGCCCACAGGGCAGGTAATCATACATGCTACACTGAGTGCAATAAACAGGATAGCCCCTACTTTACTGCTGGGCTTCTGCCTGCATTTTCTCCTATAGTTACCTAGATTATAGTTTAGTGTAAAGATTTTAAAGATTATAGTTTAGTGTAAAGGTTTTAAAGGCCTTGCCCCCTTCCCAACTCCCTCTCGAAACTCCCCGTTAGGGGCCCCTGGTCGCTTGCTCACTGCTTTATAAAGCCCTGGCCTCCTTGATAGCCCCGCCCCCTGCCTAAGACTCAGCCAGTGAACAGAGGCTTCTAGGTTTCAAACTTTGTTTAGAAGCTCACAGCTTCCAACTGCTGGCCACAGCACGCGGTCCTTCAAACAAACAGACAGACAAACACATGCTCAGCACACAACCCCCAACACAGTGGTACAAAGTGGTACAACCCCTGTATTGTGGATGCAGTTATATCACTATAAACACATACATACTACAAGGTTTGTACCACTTTAACTACAGCAGTAAAATAAAATCAGACCCCTAATCAACATAGTTATATCAGTGCAAACACTGTATGTGGACCAGGCTTAGTTGTCTAAGGCTTTGTCTACACTGGCACTTCGTCAGCAAAACTTTTGTCATTCAGGGGTTTTAAAAAACACCTCCCCACCCCTGAACAACAAAAGTTTTACCGACGAAAAGTGCCAGTGTGAACAGCGCTTTGTGGGCAGAAGTGCTCTTCTGCCAACAAAACTACTGCCACTCATGGCAGAAATTGCTTTCACTGCCCTGGAGCCCCAGCCCTTGCAGAACTTTCAGTCTGATTCAACAGGCCTCTAAGCAACCATGAAAAAAAATTGTTCTAAAGAAATTTAATTTGGCAGAACTGATTAACTGGGGAACAGCCTACGAACAGACAGCTGGCTGTATGTTTTCAGCTGGGGGCTTTTTGCCTCTAATTGTGGTTCCTCCTCAGCTGGTTTGAAGCCATTCTTTCAGCACTTTTATGTTGAAAACACCCTGAAAACCTGGGCTTATGTCCGTTCAGCTGCGATGACACTAGTCTATCAACTCTTGAAAGTAGGATGCACTGAGCCCTGCTGGTCTCATCAGTTCTGGTTCTTTTCCTACTGGGGGGTGGGGTGTTGAACTCTGCATAACTTGGTGAAGGATGGTAGACAGGAAAGAGGAGTAATGCCAGAGTGGAAGACAAAGCACAAGGAGGATACTGAAGGTATCTTTTAGCTGTGGAAGCAGTCCTCATTGTTGGGGAAGCTAGGTCAGGTACACTTTAGAGGTACCAAGTCCAAACCTCAAAATCTCTGTATTAAGTCAATTCTATGCTTTAAATATAGCATTGACTCAGATTCTGATTTGGAAAAGCAGCCTCCCTTTTTGACCATTGCACATTTTCGATGGTAATGAGTGTGTCTGCAAATTGGGTCACTTGACATCTCAGTGTTGGTATTTGCATCTCAAATGAACTACGGGGACAACATTTAGTCTGCAAAAATGAAAGCTGAGCTATAATTCTCAAAATAAGGACCTAAAACTGTAAGCTGAGTAATAAGTACATATTTTTACTTTACTACTAAAATTCTGTTTTAAAAGGGTGTTATTGAAACACATGCCAGAAATTAAAAATACAGCTATGGGCAATGCTTTCATCTGAATAGATGAAGAAGGCCAGTATATTCAGCTTTTCAACCTCTAGCGTCTATTGCAGGGGACTCAAACTCAAATGACCACGAGGGCCGCATGAGGACTAGTACATTGGCCCAAGGGCCGCATCACTGACTACCCCCCCGCTGCTGCCCTGGCCCCACCCCCACTCCACCCCTTCCGTGAGTCCCCACCCCTGTCCCGCTTCTTTCTACTCCTTCCCTGCCCCCAGGGGGTGTGGGAGGGGTGCAGGGTGCAGCAGGGGGCTCAGGGCAGGGGCTTGGGGTGTAGAGTGCAGCAGGGGGCTCAGGGCTGGGGCTTGGGGGGCAGGAGGGGTGTGGCAGGGGGCTTAGGGCAGAGGATCGGGGTGCAGGAGGGGTGTGGGGTGCAGCAGGGGACTCAGGGAGGGGGTTTGGCTGCAGGAGGGGATTGGGGGGCAGGTCCAGCCAGGTGCGTCCCGGCGGCAGGGCAGGCTCCCTGCCCCTGTGCCACTCCGGGAAGCGGTCGGGACTGGGGTGGGGGGGCACAGGAGTCTGTGTGTTGGCCTGGCCGCTCCTCCAGGTACCTGCCCCAAAGCAGGAACCGCGGCCAATGGGAGCTTCGGGGGAGGTACCTGGAGGACTGGCCACAGCAACACACAGACCCCTGTGCTCCCCCCACCCCCAGGTCCCGTCCACTTCCAGGAGCGGTGCGAGGGCAGGGCAGGCAGGCAGGCAAGGAGCCTGCCCTGGCCCTGGTGCACGCTGGGCGGGAGCCGCTCTAGGTAAATGCTGGGGGTGTGGGGATGCCGCAGGGAGCTGGCGGGCCGGCGGCCCATGGGCCGCGTGTTTGAGACCCCTGGTCTATTGTATAAACACCCATAACACAGAGATATTTTATAGCAAAGACCCTAACATCCATGTTCTTCTAGGTCAGTTAGTTTATAATCCTTAAAAGAAAGGACTTATTTTTAACTTTAATATCATACATTTATTTGTTCAATTTTGTGTAATTTGTTTTGTGTCATGGGATGTGCATGATTGTTGCAAGTAGGAGAAACGTCTCTTTGGAACTGACACTATTATGTTGTGCTCAATGTTCTTCCTTAGATACAACCTCATTGGAAAGCCCATTATAATTCCTGTTAACCCTGAGGCTGCCTGGGATCTCTTACATTTGCCTTGGTCCTTCACCCTTCTCGTTGTTCCTGTTTCCCTCACTCTGTACACACATATTCCATCGACAGACACAAAAGTGACAGCCCAAGATTAAATTAAATAATGTATTTGTAAACAGATGTGCTTTATACAGCTTATCATCTCATGTGATAGATCATTGGTCAGTGTGTTTGAATAGCCTGTCCATAAGTGAGATGTGTTGATATGTGTACTGTGGAGCTGCCAGTTCAGCTGCTGTAAGATTAGAGGAGATTTACAAAAAGGAAAAATATATATATCCTGCTAATGCTTCACAAGTTAAACTTTCATAGCTGAATGTTATTAAAACAACTATTTTTAGAGTGTTAATGCACCAAGGTGAAAGCAGTTATTAAGTGTCAGGGAGGCTGTTATTTATTCAGTGTATAAAATTGCACCATTCTGAGTTCTGTACATACTTAGGTGTAAAATGCACACTGGCAAGACCTTAGCTGATCTTGTGAAGTGAAGTGTATGCAAGCATTTCATATGTCATAGTTTCATTCAGCTTATTGTATTGTCCAAAAGAGAAATGACTAGCTGTCCTATTTGTAGAATACAATAAGAGGACAATGGGCCAAATTCTGCTCTGCATCATCAATTGAGCTTTAGAGTGCTGATAACGTCCCCTAATATAACAACAAGAAGGGTCCAAATGCCCCCTAGGACAACAATATATGAATGTCCCTATCCAGGGCCAGACCACGCGCTCGTTGAAACCAATGGAAAGAGTGGATTGTGTCCTAGGAGGAGAATAACTACTAAACCATTCCCTGTACACAGCCTCAGGAATTTCCAGTCACAGAATTCAAACACAGACAAACATAACCCATTGTCAGAAGAGTAAATTGTGTACTAGACCTCATAAGTTTGGGATGTCGTAGCTCCATGGCTTTTGCCACACTGCCCACTGTGCTTGAAACATCCTTCCTGGAGCGCTGAGCTACACAGCCTCACCTTTTTCACACAGACTTCCTGCTGTCCTATAGCTGACCTTTACATTGAGGATTGATGCCAGACACTTTCCTCAGCCACCCCAATGGAATATAAAATACACATTAACAAAAGGCATATGATTCTAGAAGATTATCTCTTATAACTTCTCTAACCTTATTCCCCTCGTAGCTTTATTGTGTTTACATTACATTTACACTGTAAGCACCTTGCCGCTATGCACACTTATGATGCTATACAAATAATAATAAACCTATCTAGAGCTTGTCTCTCCAGGTCAGGGTTAAAACACATTGTTAATAATAATATTTGTAATAGCTCTCTTATATAGCATTTTTCATCAATAGCTCTCAAAGCTCTTTACCAAGTAGGCCAATGCTATTATCCTTATTTTACAGATGGAGAAACTGAGTTTCAGAGAGGTGGCAGTGACTTGCCCAAGGTAATCCAGCAGACCAGTGGCAGAGCCAGGAACAAACCCAAGTTTCCTGAGTCCCAGGCCAGTGCTTTATCCATTAGGAGACACTGCCTGAGAGCAGGCTACGGAAGTTTGCACTGCTGCTGCCCATACTATCCCTATTCTGTAGATGAAGTAAAGATTCAAGTCTCCTGGGAAGTCAATCTAGCATTTTATGTTAAGGTCTTGCTTCTGCTTCCACTGAAGACAGTGGCAAAACTCTTACGGACATCAGTGGCCTCAGATGTGAAAGATGTTATTTATTAGCAAATTCTATTCTAATTTATTACTTATTTATTAATAAATAATTATTTATTATTATTATTATTATTTATTAAGGGTTATTGAACAGGCCTGTGTTTATATATTAGCTGCCCAAAACCATTTTATTTGATCCTCTCAGAGAGATTATAATATTATCCAATATTTTGCAATGGGATAAAAGCAAGTCTCTACTACATTAAGCCAGGGGATTTAAACTGCTCTAACACTAGTGCCTACAGCAATATGTATATACATTTTTCATTTTTGCAACATGTAGAAAAAATCATTAATCTCAAACACACACATATAAATATCTATCTGTCTTTGAAGTTAACAAACATAAACATTGAATCACTCTGCTGGCCCCTCACAAAATGTTTTCCATTAAAAAAAAGATGACTTATTGGAGCTAAGAGTGTGAAATGTTGTTTATGGAAGACACTGTCAACAATTTTCATGTATACTGCAGTCCAACAGGCTGTAATAAAACAGCCCGTTATGATGTAGATAGCTTGGTGATGTCCTGATCTCCAGCAAGGAAATAATAACTAGATCCTACAAAAAAGAGTCCTTGCCCCAAAGAGTTTACAATCTATCTGTAACACAAAAGACAACAAGTGGATACAAGCAAACAGATCATAGAATCATAGACTATCAGGGTTGGAAGAGACCTCAGGAGGTCGTCTAGTCCAACCCCTCCTCAAAGCAGGACCTAATCCCCAACTAAATCATCCCAGCCAGGGCTTTGTCAAGCCTGACCTTAAAAACCTCTCAGGAAGGAGAGAGTCTACCACCTCCCTAGGTAACCCATTCCAGTGCTTCACCACCCTCCTAGTGAAAATGTTTTTCCTAATCTCCAACCTAAACCTCCCCCACTGCAACTTGAGACCATTGCTCCTTGTTCTATCAGATGGCGGAGCACAAGCAGACAATAAGCCAGTTGGTCAGCGTGATAGGCAGTTGTCTCAGCAACAGGGCTGGTTGGAAATTTTCTGACACAATTTAATTTTTTTAAAATCAAGTTAACACAACTTGACATACCATTTAGATGCAGTTCAACAACTTTAAAATCCCGTTAGATGGTAATGTTGTCACTACACTAGGAGATAAGTAGTACTTCAAATAATTATGTCAACTAACAACTTTGCTAATTCAATTTGTCTAGACCCCTGGCACTCAGCGCCTTGCTGATCTGGACCCATAAACAGGAAGAGGCAGCATGGTTCTATGCACAATGTGCTGGAGGGGAATTCAGGTAAACCTATATTCTAGTACCTGCTCTGCTGCTGACCTGCTCTGTACCTTGGGCAAGTAACTTCACCTTTGTTTCCTCTCCAAACCTTTGTCTGTCTTGTCTATTTTGATTGTAAGAGCAGGGGCTTCTTCTTATTATGTGTTTGTACAGTGCCTAGCAATATGAGACCCTGATCTCAGTTGGATACTTTAGGCCTGAATTTCCTAAAATTTTGGAAGTAGAACCTCTCATTGGGAATATGAAATCAATTGTAACCTCCCTTCCCTCACCCCCTCCTGCAGTCAGGCAACATGTTATTAAAGGCTTACCTCTCTTTGGCTAAGCTGTGCCACCTCTGTCCATGTGACTGCAGCTATACCACTGTTTATACTCAGGCTAGCTCTCACCGAGTTAGTGTGAGTATGTCTGCATGAGCTGGGACTTGCACCCCTGGCTTCTAGTGTAGAGGTAGCCTTAATGCATACATCTTCCATGCACCCTTCAACTAGTTCTGTGCCCCCCGCTCACAAGGGGGACACTCCCCCACACTTTGGGAAACACAGGTGCAGATCTTCATAATATAATACTTCTGCTTTCTTACATGTAGATCTTCGTAATATAATACTTCTGCTTTCTTACATGTAGGGGCTGATCTTTTGTTTGTCTACATTTTTCATGTTTTGACCAGATCTACTTACATGCTTTGAACAGTGAAAAGGTTAATAATGATGACATCTAAGGTAGCATCACTGGCATCTGAGTTAGCACTCTTGAAATTAATGGGGCAGTTAATACCTCATAGCTTGTTTCAGGCTTTCTGCAAACTCAGTCCGACTCCGACATTGCTGGATCAGTTACATTTGTTTTAAAGGTTCTCTCTGCAACCGTAAATAGCTAGACAGTATTAAGAGTTCTACCCACACAGACCTGGCCCAGCTGTCATGCCCCCACACTTTAAGACACACTGCTTTAGACCCTAACGTAACACAAAAATGACAATAAAAATATGTTGTTAATTTGGTTTCTAAAAATGTGTTACATTTTAATATGATAGTCTTTGAAAACTAAATCCTATTCACTAGCTATTAACTAAAGCTGATAGACCATCTAGAAACAGAAACAATGCTTAATGGAAAATCAATCCTTTCTATTTAAGGAAGGGTGGAATTGATTGTTCAAAAAATTTTTTGACCCAGCTTGACCTGATCCTCAAGAAAATAAACAAAAACCTTACAACTATCCTTTTCACACCTACCCATTGATAACTCATATCTAAAGGACAGGCTTAATAGCAACAAAGCTGACATTTAAAGATTCAGTATTTTATGCAGGTTTCACATTATCAGTTGAAAATAATTTGTGTGACAAATGCATCCCTTTTTTCTACTTACAAGTTATTTGAGAACAATACATCATAACTTTATAAATTTGCAGTGAAGTGTGTATTTAAAAATTGCATTCCTGGTAGGAAAACTCACAGAAAGCAAACACAGAACATGGCTAAAGCTAATTAGTTCAACGTGTTAGTTTGGAGATTTGTATGTACATCAAGAATACAGAGAGTTATTTTTGTGGAAGGGATATTAAACCTCATGCTTCAGGGCTTAATCCAATGTCTAACTATGAGAGATCAGGATAAGACCAATATGGGAGGTAGATTACCCCACATTTGCCTACTGAGGGGTATTTACACCTTCATTTGAAGCCTCTGATATTGGCCACTGTCTGAGACAGGATAATGGACTAGATGAACCTCAAATCTGATCCAGTGTAGCAATTCCTGTGTTCCTGAATTCTATGTAATCGATGTAATGAATTGTAACTGAGATACTGTGTTAGCTAGGTCTGTGTGTATGGCACATCCGCAGACTAGACAGTTCCGAAAGAGTGTGTTTTCTTCCAGAGGGGAAGGACCCCTCACTCTGGAAGTAACCCTGTCAGAAAGGTCAGGGGGTGTTCCCTGCCAGGGGGAAAGTGAAATGGTTTGGAGTCGGCAGCACAAGCAGCAGAAGGAGAGCTGCCTCAGTCCTCTCTGACAGTAATAAATATGTGTTCTGTTATTACCAAGCTCACACCTGTATCATTATTCAAGGGACTCTGCCTGTTTGTGTTGACCCACCAAGAAGGGTCCATAAGAATAGTTATGGAACCTATATTCATGGTGATAACCAACAGAAGTCTCTCATTTTCATATTACTGGAAATTCACCATATCTGGTGTTGAAGGTAAAAAGCAACAAAGAGAGTAAAACTTGTGCTGACTGTGGCAGCCTGGTCCTCAGAGAAATGAGCCACTGAGATTATGTCACTTCAGTACTCTGCACTTTCCCTTTCATTGGCAGTGATAATTCAAGGCCTTAGTCTTACTCTGCAAGGATGCCATTGAATCAGGACCCATCAACATCACAGACCACAGCCAAGATTTTTAAAAATGACTAAGGATGTTGAAAGAAAAGGAGTACCAGTGGCACCTTAGAGACTAAGAAATTTATTTGAGCATAAGCTTTCATGAGCTACAGCTCACTTCACTGGATGCATTCAGTGGAAAATATAGTGGGAGAGATTTATATACATAGAGAACATGAAACAATGGGTGTTACCATACACACTGTAACGAGAGTGATCACTTAAGGTGAGCTATTACCAGCAGGAGAGCAGAGGCGGGGGGGAACCTTTTGTAGTGATAATCAAGGTGGGCCATTTCCAGCAGTTGACGAGAACGTCTGAGGAACAGTGGGAGGGGGGAGGGAATAAACATTGGGAAATAGTTTTACTTTGTGTAATGACCCATCCACTCCCAGTCTTTATTCAAGCCTAAGTTAATTGTATCCAGTTTGCAAATTAATTCCAATTCAGCAGTCTCTCGCTGGAGTCTGTTTTTGAAGTTTTTTTGTGGAAGAATTGCAACAGTTAGGTCTGTAATCGGGTGACCAAAGAGATTGAAGTGTTCTCCGACTGGTTTTTGAATGTTATAATTCTTGATGTCTGATTTGTGTCCATTTATTCTTTTATGTAGAGACTGTCCAGTTTGACCAATGTACATGGCAGAGGGGCATTGCTGGCACATGATGGCATATATCACATTGGTAGATGTGCAAGTGAACAAGCCTCTGATAGCGTGGCTGATGTGATTAGGCCCTATGATGGTGTCCCCTGAATAGATATGTGGACACAGTTGGCAACGGGCTTTGTTGCAAGGATAGATTCCTGAGTTAGTGGTTCTGTTGTGTGGTTGCTGGTGAGTATTTGCTTCAGGTTGGGGGGCTGTCTGTAAGCAAGGGCTGGCCTGTCTCCCAAGATCTGTGAGAGTGATGGGTCGTCCTTCAGGATAGGTTGTAGATCCTTGATGATGCGTTGGAGAGGTTTTAGTTGGGGGCCGAAGATGACGGCTAGTGGCATTGTGTTATATTCTTTGTTGGGCCTGTCCTGTAGTAGGCGACTTCTGGGTACTCTTCTTGCTCTGTCAATCTGTTTCTTCACTTCACCAGGTGGGTACTGGAGTTGTAAGAATGCTTGATAGAGATCTTGTATGTGTTTGTCTCTGTCTGAGAGGTTGGAGCAAATGCGGTTGTATCGTAGAGCTTGGCTGTAGACAGTGGATCGTGTGGTGTGGTCTGGATGAAAGCTGGAGGCATGTAGGTAGGAATAGCGGTCAGTAGGTTTCCGGAATAGGGGGGTGTTTATGTGACCATCGCTTATTAGCACCGTAGTGTCCAGGAAGTGGATCTCTTGTGTGGACTGGTCCAGGCTGAGGTTGATGGTGGGATGGAAATTGTTGAAATCATGGTGGAATTACTCAAGGGCTTCTTTTCCATGGGTCCAGATGATGAAGATGTCATAAATGTAGCACAAGTAGAGTAGGGGCATTAGGGGACAAGAGCTGAGGAAGCGTTGTTCTAAGTCAGCCAAAAAAATGTTGGCATACTGTGGGGCCATGTGGGTACCCCCATAGCAGTGCCGCTGATTTGAAGGTATACATTGTCCCCAAATGTAAAATAGTTACGGGTGAGGACAAAGTCACAAAGCTGAGCCACCAGCTTTGCCGTGACATTATCGGGGATACTGTTCCTGGCAGCTTGTAGTCCATCTTTGTGTGGAATGTTGGTGTAGAGGGCTTCTACATCCATAGTGGCCAGGATGGTGTTTTCAGGAAGATCACCAATGGATTGTAGTTTCCTCAGGAAGTCAGTGGTGTCTCGAAGATAGCTGGGAGTGCTGGTAATGTAGGGCCTGAGGAGGGAGTCTACATAGCCAGACAATCCTGCTGTCAGGGTGCCAATGCCTGAGATGATGGGGCATCCAGGATTTCCAGGTTTATGGATCTTGGGTAGCAGATAGAATACCCCAGGTCAGGGTTCCAGGGGTGTGTCTGTACGGATTTGTTTGAGATTCTCAGCTTTTGAGATCCCCATTGCAGTGTCTTAAGTTGGGCACCCAGATGCTGAGGAACCAAAAATCATTGGTCAGACTTCGTCCACATCTACATCTATAAACCTCAGAGATAGCTGCTTTCTTTGGGCACCTACCAAAGTCTAGGGTGAAGCTCATGAAACCAAGCTGGACAG
This sequence comes from Eretmochelys imbricata, assembly GCF_965152235.1. Classification (NCBI taxonomy): domain Eukaryota; kingdom Metazoa; phylum Chordata; order Testudines; family Cheloniidae; genus Eretmochelys; species Eretmochelys imbricata. Next base: position 25,897,188 of record NC_135574.1, read on the forward strand.
TTTTTAGTCAAGAGTATTGACTTCATAGTGCACTGACAGAAGAGAAAGGACTAAATCAAAGCCAGGTCATCTTCAAAACACACTGCAAGACCTACACATCTCCCCCCAAAAACAAACAAACAAAACCTATAAGATCTTTTGACAACTGGATTATAATAAAATCCCACCAAAATCATATCTCTGTAAAATCTCAGTTAAATTAGAGATAAAATTGTTTGTACTTACTTTCCTACAGAACCTTTTGTTTTTATTCCGTTAATTGCGTATAATGACATTACTTTTTACTAATTCCATTGAAATTACCCTCACAAGAAATGTCATCAGCATTCTGAAAATGTGACGCCTACATTTATGTTTATGGAGCATCCATACTGTTTACATCAATCACTTTGTAATGACAAATGCTGCCCAGAAGGAAAAAATGTCAGTATTCCACATGTATTACAAAATTAAAACTTGTCTATTCAAGGAAAGTGGGCACTGACTTTAATGGGCCTGATTCTGATGTCACTGGCAAGTAGAAATCAAAACTAACGTCATCTGAGTCAATTGAATTACACCAGTGTAAATTTTGTGTAAGTGAGATCAGAATTGGGCCCAACATTTTTATCTTTGCTAACACCTGAATAAAAACCTTAACAGTATCAACACCTAGCAGTCAAGTGAGGTGAATGTATCTTTCCAGGACTCCTATGATTGGCTTGACCTTGGTACCACTGACATCAATGGGAGTTTGGCCATTAATTCCAATTAATATAAAATCGGTCCCTATGTCATGAGAAGATTTAATCTCTCATTTTGTTAATTTTATAAACAGATTGTAAAGAAAAATACAGTTTATATTTTATATATATAAACAAAGAGAGCGGGAGAGTACATTTAAACAAAGATGCAAACATCAAAAGTACGAGAGCCTAGTCAGAGGAACAGTGAAGAGACCATGTCACTTTGCATGCTGAAAAACAGGAGACTTTTGTACTTACAAAACAGGATTTAAAAATTCATTACACTGGAAGTGGGTTAATTCACTACCCTTCTGAGGCCTGAAGTGTGTTTGTGCAGAGAATCCAAATCCCCAAACCACCACCACACAAGCTGGCACGAACCGGAACAACTGCAGTGCTGCAGGTCAGGGGACGTGCTGCACTGGCAGAAGTTGTGCAGGGGAAGTTTGTTCAGTGCCTGCATTGTGTCTGGCTCTAGCCAGTGCTATCAGTTTCTGACTTTGGTTAAAAACTTAATTTACAAATCCTTCTGCAAGAACACAATAGTACAACATCTGGTATTGACTTTTCCTTGGTTCCTGTAATTTCTCCACTCTGCGTTAATGTAGGTTTAATGAAATTTAATTAATTGTTAGATGGTTTCAATTTCTGCAGTCAGCTAAGACATCTGTTTTAAGCACCAATTAACTATCATAAATATTTAATAAAATTAATTAAAATGAAGTAATGTGTGTTTCAGCAGATAGCCTGGATCTGGAAACATTTATATACGTGGGTAACTTTAGTCACTTCAAAGGGATTATTTATTTGTGTTAGATTACCCATGTGTATAAGTGTCTGCAAGATCAGGACCAATAATAGAAGTTATTTACTACTGGGAGCAGGTGTGCACAACTGAAGTCCAAAAGGTCCACTATTGATATTGATTTTTCTTGGAAGGCACATCCAGGTCTATAGAGCCCGGGGCATCTGATGTTCCTACTTCACCACCAAGAGGCCAGGCACAGTTATATCCAAGGAGCATTGTAGAGATTAGGTGCTACAGGAAGTACAGCCCAAAGGGGCCACAGAGACAGTACCCTGAAGCCTGGTGACTGGCTCACACATACTATTTAACCATGAAGGTTGGCCCAGGAAGTTGTCTGGGCAACCACACAGACTTTTGACTTGCTGTGGTTCCTCACCTTGCCTCTTGATCTCTGATGTTGACCGGACTTTGGTCTCCTGACTTCAGTCTGGTAGTTACTCCTGGTGTTTGGTCTCTTACCTGGGCCTGACTTGGACTCTGACTCTTTGCCTATTGATTTTTGGCTCTCGCAACTCCTGAGTCCTGTTCACCAACCACCACTTTGTGGCTGCTATGTGGCACCAGCCCAGCAGTAACCACTAGGCCTTGGTCTCTCACACAATACCAACATCATCATTGCTGTTGTTCTAGAAACTGAAAGTACAACTGTAGTATGTCCTTTCAAATATGGAGACCTCTAAAAGACACTAACAATTTCTTCCCAGTTGAGAATCAGTCTGAAACTATGTATATTTCTGAGGGTAAATAGTTCATTGAAGTCAGATGCTCCATAGAATTGTGGGCTTTACATGAGAGTTGGTGGGGAAAAGATGATGAGATGCAGAGGCAAACAGAAGTCATTACATCATTTACTAAGCAAATTGATTACTACTGTAATCAGAAAGGAAAACAATGTGTTGAGAAATAGGATCCATTTTGCGTTGGTTTCTGGCCTAAGATATCTCTTCTTTTTCTTCAGAGGTAAAGAACCACCACAATGTTACAGGATAAATTACATGCTGTTTGACTTTAATTGGTGTTTCCCAAAATAAAGCACAGTTCAGGCAGACAACCTGCTAATCAGTGAGTGAGAATTGTCAGAATGTTTAGGGAGGATGTCAGAAGGTTACATTACTCTGTAAAGTCATTTGCAGAGAGCTCCAGTAAAAAGCTCTACTCCAAAACAAAGCCAGATGAGCTTCATCAGCAAAAGGGATAGCAAAAAGCAAGTACAATAAACTGAACTACTGAGGCTATACGCTCTAAATCAGTGGTGCCCAACTTTATTATGCAGGAGGGCCACATAAACCTAAGCACAACCTTTTGGGGCCAAACAGATTCTACATATTTTAATAAGATTTAAAGTCACCTGTATTGATTTATACGTTAAGTTCAGATTGTTTCGTATATATTTAGATAGACAATACTGTACATAGAAACAACCTATTTAAAAACAAATAAAGAAATCAGAGCATAAAATTTGCACATGACGACAAGATGCTAATGAACCAGCTGTTAGTATATTGTGTTGAAGCAGGCCATGGGCCTTATGAAATGCTCTGGTGGGCTCTGGGTTCAGCACCCCTGCTCTAAATTATGCAGTGTTATTGGAGAGTTTACACTTGTAATGGCCCCTTTTTCCACAGAGCACTTAAACCACATGCTTAACTTCATCCTGATTCAGCAAAGCACTTACGGACCTGCTTAACTTTACAGCTTATGCTTTCCAATGGACTTCATTTATACAGTTGAAATGTAAGCATGGGCTTACGTGCTTTGCTAAATCGGGGCCTAAATCACGAAACTGGTACAGCGTTTTTCCCTTTTCTAGTCTGAGATGATCGGCCCCCTCGATCTCCTAGAGTCTTCAGTGAAGGTGGCAGCTGCACTAGAGACATTGGCTATCTGGATTACTGACATCAGCTTTATGGTTTAACGAGCAGAAGCCGTATAAATAATGACATAGTTTACAATGCGATTGTTCTCAGTCTCCCAGTGGCCAAAGGAACGGTGCCTTCAGTCACCATCAAAGCAGTGATACCTACAGCATAGAATATCTTATTATTTTTGTTAAATGCGCCTTCCCTTCAAACACAAGAATATTTATTTAAAATGAAATATTTTTTTAGCGAACAATGTCCACATTCACCCCTGTTGTAACCACCATTGACAAGTATGGCGGCCACACAGGCTTGGGGGGTCTGCGCTGGGAGAATCTAAACACCTTTATGTAAAGACCCACCACTTGAGAAGGCTGGAGTCCTTCACCGGTATTGGGAGGTGAGCCCTGGCAGGACCGGAGCTAGGAGTGTCAACACACAGCTGTCCCTGTCTCTCAATTTCTTATCCTCACTGACTCTGGCCCCAACTGCTCTCAGACAGCCAGCAGCAGGTGTAGAATAGCACTCTTCCCTCCACCTCTCCACTCAGCCTAGTCAGACATTCAACGCACTGTTTTACCAGATGTGGCAGAGGGGAGCGGGCCTGGCCTGATCTAACGATTGGTGTTTCCTTCAGCTCGTGAATCATTTCTTTGTGGCTCAGGTGACATGAGTGGGTGCATAGCCCGCAGCCCACAGTTACATGTGGCTGATCCAAGTGTCTCCGTCACAGTTAAAGCAGGTTAAAAATAGAAAATATTTTCTTCTACAAATTTCACCATATTTATTCTTCCCCCACACACACACACACCACACTTTTTTGTTGCTGTTGAAATTTTTCGATTACAGCTATTTATTTATTTACTTATTTATTTATTTCCATTTCTAAAATACAACACTAGATGCCACCAAGTGCTTTGGGCACCTATCCCATGAATTACAAATTACAAAAGAAGCAAAACAAAGAATGGCCCATAAATATAGCCACCTCAGGCCAGGCCCTCTTCCAGAGCCTTAGAGAAAAAGGGAAGCAAGATGGGCTTTGTAACCTTCCCAGAAAGATAACAAATTTTGGCTTCTCATGCATCACAAAGGCAAAAAGTTCCAAAATTGAGGATTCCTCAGAGAATGCCCTGCCAACAGCTCCCTTTCATGTATACCAAGGGAACTATTGCTCAGGCTGCTCTGTTGATCTCAACTTGGGCAATATATTAGGGGCAGAAAGGTGGTGGCTTAGGTAACCAGGTCCCAAATTAGTTAGGGTTTTATAGATTAAAAGCAAAACTTTACACGTAGAGGTTTACTGGAAACCAATACATTTCACAGAGTATTGGCGTAATGTGCTCCCAGTAGGCAACTGCACCTAAGGAAGTGGGGTCCAGCTCTTTGCACAATATTCAGCTTCTGAATGGTCCCCAAGGTACAGCCCCTGGAGGAATGGATTACAACAATCTAATTTTGCACTGACAGAAACAGGGACAATTGTGGTCCACATTGGAGAGGAAAGGTGTCATTCATCTGGCCAGGGAAAAGATGGAAAAAGAGTGCTTTTGGCTACATATAAGATGGTATATATATATATATATACCATATATATACTACCTGGTCATCTAGGAGCAACCCAGGATCTAACACTACCTCCAAATTGTCACCAAATGGTAGTTGGACTCCCTCAATGAGGAGCCCTGATAAATGTTCTGCCAACTCTTCTTGCTCCTTCCCCCAGCCCACAAACAATATCTCGGTCATGCTCAGGTGAGAGGCAGATAGCTAATGCTTATCTACCCCTAGCTTCATCTAGACACTGGGCAATTTAGCTGCTCAAAAAAATCAGGTCACTTAATCTCTCTGCCCCAGTTCCCCTGCTAAAATATGAAAATAGTGTTTCTCTGTCTCACTAGGGTTTTAGGAGTATAAGTCCATTTACCATTTGTGAGTCACTATGTTGGATGGTTCCACACAATCTTAGAATAAAACTTTAAAATTTAAAAAAGGAGGAAACATCTGTTTGCTAATCATTAGTCTTCACTAAAAACAGGCATTAAAGTGTATGTTAGAATTAGGCAGGAAAACTGCTCGAAATATAAAACTAAAAGTTAGTTAGATCCGGGGCTTTCCACAAACAAAACATCATTAGTTGCCCATTAGGCTGCATATTATATTTAATATGCTGGTGCAAGGAACGGGATATATATGCTGAATGAAATTATTCCAAAGCAGCTAAAAAAATACTTCATGTGGAAAGAAAAAACAACAATTTTGAACAGGACAATGTTTTCATAAGTTTAACATGTGTAATGGAAATTTTATGTGAAACCTACAGAAATGAAGCTATAACAGCAAGCAATAAAGATGGTAACGCAAAATGATTGAGCTCATTCCGTAACATTTGTATATTATAATAAAACAGTCCATAACTGCCATAGTTGTGCATGACTTTTTGTTACTGTTTTCAATGCAGCAAAAAGGAAAATAATTATTATGCATTTTAAAGTTTTTAATTAGCCTAATGTTTTGCATAAAAATAGGACTTTACAGATGTAAATGTCATGCTTATAGTAGACATTTCTCTATATAATACTGAATATATTTTATGGGGAAAGTTAGATTCTTATTTATTTCTATAAGCTTTACAAGATAAAATTGTTTTCTTTTCTCTCTTTGGGACAGATTCTGATATTTTTTACTCATGACGATATATAACTCTGTGAATAGCTACACTGAAGTTAATAGAACTGCTTGTGCAGCAAAGGGATTAGAATCTGACCCTTTGTTTCTATTTTACAAATAATAAAAAACATCTCAACCAAAATATGTATATAATTTTAGGGTTACTATAGTCTGATATACAATCGACAGTCCAGTCTCCACTGATGTCAATAAGAGTCCTTCTATTGACTTCAAATGAAATTGGATTCTACCTCATGTCAATGTACAAGTAGTTGAGATTTACACATGTGTACAGTGTCAAGCACACATGATGCTGTAAAAATTATCCTAAATATATTTTACTTGATATTGATTCACGCAAAGAGTCCCACTGGCTTCAGTGGAACTGCCCACAGGAGTGTGGACTATTTGCAGCAGTAAAGGGTGCAGAATGCAGCCTCTTCAAAAGTGGAGCATTACAACTGTTTAACAGAGCACAGGTGTTTGCAGTGTAGCTGTAGCATGTTGGTCCCACGACATTAGAGAGCCAAGGTGGGTGAGGTAATATCTTTTATTGAACCAATTTCTGTTGGTGAGAGAGACAAGGTTTTGAGCCACACAGAGCTCTTCTTTGAGCTGCTTATCTTTCCCCAACAGAAGTTGGTCCAAACAAAAGATATTACCTCACCCATCTTGGCCCCTAACAGTGCACAGTAACATTCCACAATTGTTTAGGACAGGAAGCAAAGAGCACCTTATCCAACAAAAGCTAGAAGGGGACTTTATGAAGGCAGAATGTAGTCATCTATGTTGGAATTTAGCTAGCATACAATAGTTTTGTTCAAGCTGATCAAGGAATGCTCTTTAGGAATTAAGGACTCAATTCTCCCCTTCACATACAACTTTGCATATTCAGCTGAAGTCAATGGAAATTGTGTGTATCAGAGGTCAGATCTGTTAAAAATTTACTTTTAAAATATTTAAAAGTACCGTTAACAACTAGGATGGATTTCTCTCCACCTGTTTCTATATTCCCTAAATTCCTAAATGTTTCAAGACTTGTGCTACTTTTCAGTACAAATTTTTATATACCAGGATACATTTTAATAATGGCTAGTACTTTGATCAATAAAATGTTTACAAAAGCTGAGCATTTCACGCTGATACCAGAGATGAATTCCCTTTTTTATCAATTGATATACAGGCTTTGACACATTACAGAGGCCCTCTGTGGCTGTGCAAAAACACTCTCGAAAAAACTAGTGGTTCAGGGTCTTCCCTTGATCATTGTCTGAAGCAATGAAAAATCTTGCATGACAGCGCTAATTCTTCTTGCACTGACCCTGGGATCGGCACAACTACAACAACACTGTGTACATAAGGTTCTTCCAGAAGACATGAAAGGCTTCTGTAGATTTCTATTAAGCTTGACTTCTTTATATTTAATTGGTTAATATACAATTTGCATCAAAATAATTTTTTTTAAATGTAAGAAATAGCAAGGCCTAGCAGCACTGAAGACGTGCAGGGTGAAACCCCAAAATTATTATTTGTTAATGCCATTTACAATGTGCTACAGTAAAATTTGTAAGTGGCAGCTCTTGATGCTCAAGAATTTAACCATATAGTAAAGAAAAGTTATGGACTGATCATTAATCTCTGACTGCAAAGAGTAAGAACTGATTTGATGCCAAATGTTTGACACTAAAGAATATGCCAAATGGTGAAAGATAAATTAAATAAATACTACATGTTAAAATAAGACCATTTCAATTTTAAGTCCACTCTGAGACTAGGCAAACACCAGTATATTTTTAAACATAATCTCTAGAGGCAAGTTTTAATCCAATAAAAACATCTAATAAAAAATTGGCATAAAGTAATAACATTAATTAATGAGTTGTGTACTGCATTATGTTTTTGTTTCCAACTTGTTAAAATAACACGTGTGTTTCACCACTCATTCTCATGCATTATACTTATTCCTTTCCACTTTGTATTTGTATGGGTTACACACATTCTTACCAAGACATTACCAACATCTGGTTGAATCCGTACAACCTCACTTTACACCCGCCAGTCGGAAAGCACTGTTCCTCCAGAGATATGAAAGTGAAAGAGTATTATTACCCCATTTTGGTAGCAGAGTAACAGAGCACAGCAAAATTAAGGCCAACACTTTGAAAGAGCCACTGATGCTAGGGCCGTCTTTCTGGGTGCCGAACTGGAGACATCCATTCCACACTATCTTTGTTAGTGACCCACACTCAGGAAATGAATATGATAAGGACACCAAATTACAGTCACATGCAGAGTCCTATGGTTCAAGAGGTAAAGGTTAGTGCTGGAGATCTGAAGTCCAGGGCACAAGCCATGCCAATGATCCCTGTTGTGAGGGATAGTGTCGTTACTGGGGGTCAAATTTGTTCCGTAAGTTATGGATTTGATCCCAGAATTGCAGGGTGAAATTCTATGGCCTGTGCTAGATAGGAGATCAAACTAGATGATTGTTGTGATCCCTTCCGGCTTTAAAATCTATCAACTTAATTATCCTGTTTAAACCACTACACTGACAAAACGTGTGTGTTTGTGTGGGAAGGAAGAGGATGAATATTCCAGTGATCTAGCTGGTATAAATAGGCCAGAATAGTTCACAAACTGCCTGCAATGTTTATCAAATTTATAATCATGAGACATGTAGGGTAACTCCACATCCCCAGCATAAACTGTCCAGCAGGAACTGGCCCAAGGCACTGACATCCTGTAGACTCTTTACTCTCAAGAGTGTTAAAGGGGCTGTCCCAAGCAATGCCAGACAGAGAAGCCCCATGCCTCTGTCCCATCATTACAAAGTCAAGGATCAGTTGCTTTAATCCCTGTTAATTTTGGGCAATCATACTAGTGCCCTGTTTATCTGACTACCTATAATGGGCACAAGACCAGGGGGGAGGGGAACAAGAATAAAAAAAACAAACCCAGTCTCACAGCAAGCCTCCAGAGTTCTGAGAGGAAGTTGAAAACCCCCACAGCGGTTTGCCAAAAGGAGGAAAAATGCCTTCCTGACTCCAAGTCATGATTGGCTGGTCCTTCAGCAAACCCAGAAGTGTAGGACAAACAAAGAACCAAACTGAACCCCCAATTAATTAAGGTGAGCAGGCAGGTGGGTACAGCAAGAAAGGGATGCCAACAGAGGTGGGCCAACTTATAAGGAGATAATTCAATTTGAGTTGGGTAAGCCAAGGACAAGTATGGTGCTGCAGTGGCCCACAAACAGCTCAACCAGCCCACCTTTTAGCCCACTCCCTCTCTCGACCACACACCAATTGGCTTCACCACACCAAGAGTCCCCACCACACCAAGAGAATGGGAAGGAAAGGCCCTCACCCAGCAGTCCAGGAAATGCAGGCAATGTCTATTCACCTGCCTGTACATGCCAAAGCTCCAACCTTACTAGCAGCTTGGCAGTTTAAAAGGTGGTATATATTCATTCATTTTTTTCAAAAAAAGAGACTGTTAAGGCAAGTTAATTAACTAAAACTATTAGTTAGGCTCTTTTATAGCAAAAGCACTTGTGATTGCATAAGGAGCCAGGAAAGCTCAGGTTTCTATTCCTGCCTCTGCTGCAGACTCCCTGTTACTTGTAAATTACTTAGGCCAGCATTATAAACAAGTGTTGGCGGATTAATTCTTTAATGTTTGTGAAGCACTGTGAGATCCTTTGAAGGCAGGAACCATGGAAATGGAAAGGATTATTATTTATTATTAAAATTCATAGTGAATTAAAACAACTATTTAAAAAGGAAATTCACCTACTTTTAATTAGATTTACAGCTGCGAGTTTTCATTTCATTACAGATCATTTAAGCTCCAGTTGTAGGAGCTGTCATAGTAACCTACTCATACATTTCTGAGGAGCAAATGAAAAATGAGCCTTTCCACTGAAAGTTTATTACAACAAAACTTTTAGGATTGTAGTGTAACACAGTGCTTTAACAAGAATAATCATTTACACCCTATATCGCTTTTCACACTAGTTTCTCAAAACACTTTACAAACTTTAATGCTTGTGTTCACTTAGGGTTGTAGGGCATCTATTGATTCAGTCATTCTTTGATGAGATGGCTTAAGTCACAGGTATCCCCTTTCTCACTTTCCTTCTGAGGTTGGGCGTTCTATTTATAATTTTTTTATTAATTATTATTATTTATTATTTATTTATTATTATATTTGTACTAGCATAGCATCTAGATGGGAACCACACTGTGCTAGGTGCTATACAAAAACACACAGTAGGCATTGACCCTGCCCTGCAGAGCTTGCTATCTAAACAGATAAGGATGGACAGGGACACAGAGGGTTAGTAACTTGCACAAGGTCACAGGGCAAGTCAGGTCAGTGGCAGAGGTACAAATGGAAATCCTGTCTCCTGACTACCCTTTCCATTGGACCCCACTGCCTAGACTTTTATCTGGCATTAAGTGTGTATTTTAATTTTGGGCCAAGCGAAGCAATTCTGTCTGTAACACGATAAATGATTCTGGTGGAAAACCAGACAATGAACCTGAATGGCAGACAAATAAGTTAGCCTAAACATGTCTTGCAAAAGTATTTCTGGAGTCTAATATAATATAACAAAGACATTCCTAAAGATAAATGAATTAAGTACCAGTACAACAAAAATGATTCCTTCTCGTACTCCTAAGTATTCCTGAGAGGTGTCGTGTTTAAACTCAGACAAGATAGTGTAGGTTTGGCCAACATGTATTATTCACCACAATCAATTACTCGCCTGACACAGGTCTGGAAGCTAACATTTAGAAATTAAGTTTCCAACTCCCATTGACTTTCTGTGGAGTTAGGCACCTAATTCCCTTTGCCCTAGTTCCTTAGTTCCTAATTCTTCACCCACTGAAAGAGAGCAAGCTCAAGCCTTCATTTTCCTTCATTAATCAGCATGAGCATAGCCTTCAGCTGAACTGTCAATGCTCCTCTCTCACTTGCAGTCTGGATCCTGATGATGGTTTGACATTTCATCATTTCTGGAGGATTCTGCCTTGAATAAAAACATCTACTGTGGTCATAGAAGGTCTCCTGGTTACCTACAGTAATGCCGTATGCTGACTCAGAGTTGCATTATGCCATTTTGCATATTCTGACCCCAAGCAAAGGAGGGCAAGGGGTTTTGGTCAGCCTGCTTAACACAAGGAGGTGCTCTCTTCTTCATGAATACCATCCTATCAGAATGCTACTCTGGTGCCAGATATTTCCTTAGTTGCCTATACGTGCAAGCACTATGATCCATCTGAACAGCAGAGGCAAGGGAGACAGTAAGAAATGGAGACATGAGCTCTTGCCAGAAAGAAAGACTCTCTGGTGGTGAGCACATGGAAAATCTACTAAGGCAACATGAGGTGTCAATATGTATTATATATAAAACTACAGCAGGCATACATAAACTCTGTGTGAGGTCGGGCTTATTGCTGAAAAAATTACCATGGGAGAAGCCTGGTCACCATGGATTCAGACAACCAGAATTCAAAATACAAGCAGTGCACTCCTCCCAAAACATGGGCAACTAGCTGCATAATATAAGTCTGTCTGGGGAGTCATAATATTTCATATAGAACTATGATAAACAAGGCGCTTTGTGTGAATTCGGTCTGTGCTCTAACTTCATCCTTCACTCCATCCGAGCTCCTCTGCTCCAATTGTCTCCATATCATTCTCTCAGCTTTTTCTATCTTCTCTCTTACCATAGGATACACTTGGATCATCCCATCCCTCCCCGCCCCCAGCACCTGTGGTCTTAGACCCGTCTCATTCAAATCCCTCCCCAAAACACAGTTCTTTTATGAAGCCTGGCAATGTCCATCTGTTTGACGGTGCCTCTTCATGTTTCCAGACCTGAACTTGCAGCCCTTGAATCTGATTAGTCATACTTGGTAAAACAAAGATCACATGTTTGATGTGTCCGGTCCATGTTGTGTCCAGGTAAGGTACTACATACAGAATAATGAAGAGAAACAAGCCAGATTGTCTGAGACATTGCAATAGAAAGACAAGAGGTGCTGATTACTTGGTACCAAACCTCTTTCAGGCGCTACATGTGATCATCCTAAACCAAAGCCTGAGCATGTGGAAAAATTGGACAGAATCCAGCAGAGGGCAACAAAAATGATTAGGGGGCTGGAGCACATGACTTAGTGCTGAGGTCCCCCTGCAATGGCCACTGAAATCAGTGGAAGCTGAGGACACTTGGTAACTCTGAAAATCAGGCCACTTTTATTTAGGTGCCTTAATATGTATTCAGGTTCCTTATTTTTAGGCAGCCAGTGTAGCCTCTTGAGTCAGTGGACACTGATCCCAGCCTTGTGACAGTGATATTAATCTTTTGTAAATCTGAACTATGCTATTTGACTTAGTCCAGGAAATAAACACCGATCTCTTGTCAAAACTCCTGAGTGGTTCAGCTTTATTACACCCAGGTTTGAAATCTTGGCCTGAATGACTCGTGCAAAGATCACTGAAATCAGTAGGAGTTGAGAGTGTTCAGCACCTCTTAGGTACCACCACCATCCCACCCCACCCCCCACCCTCCACAGCACACTGTAGCATCAAGCAAGACCACTTAAAGAATGGTGAAGATATTTATAGGGAAGAAGTTGTCCAGTGCCTGGACTTGGGGTGGGACCGGCAGATTTATGCTGCACTGCTATTGTCTCTGCAGTTTCCTGTGAGCCAATAGGGAACAAGTGCAAGTAGTGGTCTGTGCAATGAAGTCATCACACAGTATGAGAAGACTGAAAACCATCCATCCTGAGACATGGGGATCTGGTAAGGGGTGTGAAACCTGTATTGCCAACCCCAAAGATTTAAAAATTGCGAGTCAGGCACCCCCAAAATCACGAAACTGGCTTAAAAATCATGAGATTTAAGTAAATTTTGGATTGGGGCCCCATTTTCAAGCTTTTCTCTACAACTATGAAGACCAGAAAGTTTATTTTTAAATGAAACTGATTATCATTTGTCTCTAGTAGTTGGATTCTTGAGTCAAACACCAACTATTGCAAGACAAGTGATGAAATCATGACAGTTGGCAGCAATGAAAAATGGAAGTGAAGGAGGCAAAAAGAGAGGAAGTGAGGTCAAGAGGAGGAGAGTTAGCATGGAGATAATAAGGCAGAGAAAGAGAGAGTAAAGCTCAGGGGAGAGGGGTCAGAGAGACAGTGCTGGGGAAAGAAAAACACAAGGGGTCAGGGATGAGCCCTCAGGAACTAGGTCTGCAGTGAAGGGTTAATGAAGGGTCCTCTTTTTACTGTATGTCCTGGGCCCCATAAATCCTGGCTGGGATGAGGGCCTAAACATCTAGCTCTATGTAAGAATCACTTCAGTCATCTGTGCAATGGAAGATGGGAGCTGTTCACCAGTGCATGGCAACATTATACAGAAGCTATGGGCAGGAAGGAAATATTATTTATTATACAGGGGGAAATTTAGGTGAGTAGAAAGTAATTATCCAGTTCAGAATTCAGCTAGGTCTCCACATCTAATACCTTTAATCTTGCAAAAAATACCACTGGATCTGTAATGACCAAGACCTTGATTTTACATCTGCCTTTAATAGCCTAATACATCTAGCACAGTCCTGGGGCTTGGGTTCATTAATGACAGAGAAGGAAGACTGCTCCCCACTGAATCACCAACATCACTTCCTAAAGAAGGTTTTCCTTGGAGTTCTTCCATCAAGCACTGACCTCGGTGGACCCTGCTGAGCTTATGAGATCTGGCATGATTACAGGCCAAGGTGGAGAGGCTGCCAGAGAAAACTGCCTAAATGTGTATATAATTAAGTCTTGTATTCTCAAGATCTTTAAGTCGTCCTCATGACTATACTTGCATAGGTCAACCTCCTGGCAGCATCTGGGGGAAGTAGGTTCCCAGGATTTTGACCTGGTGCTCAAGCCGTTACCTCTAACCTACTCTGAGGTCAAAGCTGAAGTTTAGTTCCCTGAGGAATGTACAGCAGTGTCTGTCCCCACTTACACATCACAACAAAGTTCAAGTTGTCTTCATTACAATCAGGAGGAAGCAGGGAGGGGATGTTAGAAAAGAGAAAGAAATGTATTTAAATAACAGAGTAACAAAATCAACATGGCTCAGGTGAATGTTATTAAAATTGCATTAGGTGAGAAAGACTCTTAGGTTACAACTTGTGAGTTCCATTGTGCTTTTTAAGGGTTTTCTATACACAGAGCGCACTGGTTTCACCTAAATCTGCTTATATTGGGCTAGCTTGCATCTGACTAAACCAGTGTAACCAAGGGTTTAGCCCAATATAGGAGTGCACAGACACAAAGTTGTGCCGCTTTAACTAAGTTGGGTGTATAGACCAGGTCTAAGGCACAGCCCAGAGTTCCCAGAAGTCAGAGGTACAATTCCTGATGTTACAGCCCTTCATGGGGGCCATTTTGCTGCCTCCCCACCACCTCTGCTTGCTGGTACATAGGAGAAATGCCCTACTACCTCCCCCCTGAGGGTTGCACAAAGGGAGCAATGCTTGTACTCTGAGTACCTCTGCAGTGCAAGAGAATAGGGCAGAAGGCTCCTTTGCATCTGCAGAGGAGCAGGGCACAATCTAGCCATCTCTAAGGATTGGAGGACACAGGAAGAGAGGGTTGGTTTTTTTTTCTGTTTCAGTACTCAAAGGCTGGGTCTCCATCTAGGCTCTTTGGGACAAATTTACCCCTAGTATAACTCCAACGAGGTTAACGGGGAAGAATTTGTACATTGTGTCTCTTTTCTAAACTTTCCTGTTCCTTGTAATGTCAAATTTGTCCACTTATGTCTAGGTGCATGTGTATTTGACAGCTTGCTCCAGGGAGTTATTGAGTTTTATACGATACTCAAGTACTTACACTTTTCCCAAGGCCTCTATTCTCTTTCCTTCTCTGAAAGAAGTTTAGACAAACTTTATTTGTTTGTCTTCTTTCTGGTCTCCTTTCTGTTTGAAAACAGAATAATGATTCATTAATAAAAATAAGGATTATTATTAAGGAGCAGTTGGTGTAAAGAAGAGAGGGCAAGCACAGAGAGCAAGACTTCTTTCATGTAATAAAGTCACCTCTTTGTCTTCTTTTTGATAAACTAAACAGATTGAGCTCTTTAAGTCTCTCACTGGAAGGCATTTTTTTCATCTGCCAAATAATTTTTGTGACTCCTTTCTGCACCCTCTCTAATTTCTCAACATTGTTTTAAAATGTGGACACCAGAATTATATTTTACTCATTTGTAAAATATTGTTCTATATACTCCACCATCCATTGGCATCCCTGTCACTTCCTTAGTACTTCTGCTGCCTGGGAAACTACCACTATGCATGAAGCAGTGTGGGGAGCTGGCTTGAGATGGCAGCCTCAACAAAACGATGTAGGTGGTTCCCTTCCCGCCCAAAAGAGAATGCAGATGCGTTAGGCTATACACGTAATGCAGCAAATGTAAAGCACAGAAAATATACCTCCATCCAAACTAATGTTACTTATTTAATAGATGTGTGTTATTTACCATCCAGTGCTCCATGACCCAGATGAAGTCATGCCTCTTCCCAAGAAGATCCCTGTGGCTTTTACCCACAGATCATCAGGGATGTGAATACAGGGCTGTGCAACTGGCAGCTCTTTCAATCCACCATGTGCTGTGCTGAACAGGTGTCAGACTGAGGGAGGAGGGACAGCTCAGTGGTTTGAGCATTGGCCTGCTAGAGTTCAATCCTTGAGAGGGTCATCTGGGGATCTGGAACAAAAACTGGGGATTGGTCCTGCTTTGAGCAGGGGGTTAGACTAGATGACCTCCTGAGGTCCCTTCCAACCCTATGATTCTATGAGAGGATACACATGCTCATTTATTTACATAATTTCCCGACTTGGATTGAACCATGGTGTAGTCACAAAGTAATAGTGTTTTATCTACCTTTTGGGCTAAGATGGGGGCAATGGAGGAAAACATTAACAAAGTTTCTTTGAACTGTAGCTTACACTTAGTTGTGTTGGCTTAGTGTTGTGGTGCATTGTGACAAAAATGATAAATTCCTATCATTCCTCACACACAAATAGATTGAATAGGCCTAATTCTGATTTCATGCTAGTTTTACACTGACATAACTCTACTGACTTAATGGAGTCACTCCTTAACTTACACCAGCATAACTAAGAGGATAGTCAGACCCATTTTCTTGAGAATAGCTTGCTTCCGCTCTTCTTAAACATGTTGCTAATGGCATCCTTGCCCCTCATCCCAAGTGCTGACAATTTAAACAAAGCAATCACTGAAATTAAGGGACCACTCAGGATGTTCATGTGCTTGTTGTACTTGATACATTCTAGATAGCTAGCTATTTCTACTGACCTCCTCCCTATACTTCTCCCAGGCCAAACATAGAATGGTCCCAACCAAAACCCCAAATCATATTACTTATTTTATGGTGGAGGTGGGTAAGTACAGGAGGAAAGGGGAACCCACATCTGCCTTCTGGTTTCTATTTTGCTGCTGAACAATGTGAACTTTGTGGGGGTTTGAAATTTGCATCTAGATCAGAATTTTATGGCTCAGGCCAATCCCTAGTTGAAAGTAAATTATAAGCAAATGTGTTTCCGCTGGTGCAGGTATTTTGCATGACAGACAAGTGACAGTTCTTTCCTTCACTCTTGGAAATAAGCAAGCACGGATTCAACACCCAATCTGTCAATGAAAAATAAAGGCTTTAAAGGAAACAAAGCAGCAAGTGGTAATGCTGTGAATGTGAAGGAATGAATCTGTTTCTCACCTCATCAGCATTCAGTTTGCCTGTAAGACTCCAGAAAATCAAAATACTAGAATGAGGTCAGAAAACAGAATTTCCTTCCCAGGTGAATTCCAATTCTGACCTGGGCTGAACAATCAAAATCTCAAAATATTTCTTGGAAGGGAAATTCTGACATAGTTTTATTTATCAAGGCAACCGTATCAAAATATTTCATTCTGAAAATGTTGAAACTTTATACCACAGGGGAGGCAGTGTGGTCTAGTGCACTGGACAGAAGAGTTGGGAGATCTGTAGTCATACTGACATGCTGTGTAACCCTGAGCAAGTCATTTCACTTCTATGCTCTTGCAGGTGCCTAGCTAGCTCAGTTGCTAGCGCATGATAACTGCTTAATCTTGGTAATGAGCTCAAGCCCCTTGGTTGCCACATGCTCAGGATCAAACAGGTCACCAGATTTGAGTTTTGAAAGGAATTTCCCCCAAAGATAGATTATCAAGGAATGTGTGACTTTTTCCCCCTTCTCTCCAGTATGGGGGATGGACCACCTGCTAGGATCATCTAGGCATATCTCACCTCAACCATTCCCTGCCACTGCAGGAGCCTCAGGCATTGGCAGCACCTTAGTCTCTCCCATTCTCGACAATTTAGTCTCTGGTACACTGAATTGTTTAGTCTGACTAAAGTCATTGGGCTCAAGACATGGGTATCGAGGTGAAATTTAATGGCCTGTAATATACAGGAGGTCAGACTAGATGATCTGGTGGTCCCTTCTGGCCTTAGACTCCAGGAAATATAAATATATTAATATAATATTAAAATCATTAAAAAAGTAAAAGTCAAAACAAAATGACCCAGTTGTAACAACATGAAGCAAGAAATTCAAAATTAAATAAAATGAGAAAGTCAAAATAAAATAGTCCATTCTGGTTTGGAATAATTTCAAAATGTTTCTGTCAAAAATGTTGGCAGTAATGACCTGTTCCTGCAAAAGATTTCTAATTCTGACAAAACAGAAAGTTCTGTTGGAAAACTTTCCATCAACATTTTTTTGCCAAACTCTACAAAATACTTTTTGTCTCTTGTCCTAGGAGAAGTGGCCAGTGATGGATTATGCATCCTGACAACTGCCAGATTCATCTTAACTCTTATCTTCTGCTCCATCTTGGTCACCCTCTCTCCCTCGCCATGGTGTCAGTGACTCACTGTGACTTACACATGCACAGATACACACTATTGGTATTTGTATTTTCTTTTATTCTTAAATAGCTTTGGGTACCTTTTTACTCACGGCAATTCATAAAGGTCCTAAGGCAATACAGAATTCCCTGAAAATAACTTTTAGTTGCTCACTGACATCATCTTGAAACAAATCTCATTGGAGATGAAGACTATGGAGGGCCTTACCAACTTGTGAAATAGGGACAGCTATATTTATGGCCAATCAATAGCAAGTCTCTTATGGGGTCTGTCTACAGGACATGCAAAGAATGCAACCATCCCTTAAAAGCAAAATAGGTAAGGCCAGTCCAAAATCTGGTATATCATACTAAATCACAGCCTACTAGGTCACTTCTTATTTTAAATACACACATTTCTTTGCTCACTAAATACACTAATTTCTTGGCTACATTTAACTTAATACATTTTGAGGTACAGGTTACAATATGACAAAAATCATCTTTAAAATGAAATAATCAACTGCCATATATTATAAATCACTTCATGTTCAACAGCTGAGAAACGTATAGTAGCAATAGCTGGATTTAACTTATTTCTATCCATGAAAATTTGGCCTACCACAATGAAACCCTAAGCTTGGTTGGATCCTCCCAGCACTACTTTAATGGAAAAAAATATTAATACTAATAAAGTATTCGATTTTATTAGTTTGTAGCAGACCATGTAGTAATCTTTTCCATTTGAAAACCATGGTGGAATTTGGGAAACCATCCAGATATCGTCCTGAGCATCCATTCAAAATCTTCCCTCGCTCAGGCTGGTCCAAATGTAGTCATGATAATCTCCCTGCCCCATTATTCTGAGGATAGCTTTTCCGTTTCCTCACACTTAGAACTCTTTCTCTTCTCTAGGTGCCCAAGATTATGGTAAATATATAGCTAGGGAGTCAAATGCAAGCAGCTTCTTCTGAGACTGCTCCCAATATTTTCCCATACATATTTATTGTGGTGTGAGCAGTTAAGTTGTCATCTGGGATGCATTAAGGCCTGACTACTGGAAGGACCTGACATGGCAATACGTTAGTAAGAAATAAAGAATCTATCTAGGAGTTGGGAGGGAACATCTAGGAGTCAACTGAGGCTAGAAGTTAAAGAGCGAGAAATCCATGAATAGACTAGAGCTTAGTGGGAGGGGAAGGGTGATGGTTGTTGGGATTTTGGTGACTTGCATCCCTGGTTGTCACAGTGCTGACCCCCATCATATCCACAAGAGCCTAGTCATTTTACCTTTGTGATATGCCTCAGATAAGGCTGTATAGAAAACAGGTTTCCAATCCTGTGAGAATTTTCAAGATTTCAAAAAGTTTTCCCATCCCAAATTGAGATGAAAAGTTGAAATCTCAAAAAAATAAAATAAAATAAAATAAAATTGGTTTGGTCAAACAAAATATTTAATTTTGATCATTCCAAAGTGTTTGATTTTCATTTTGATCTTTCCCCTTCTTTTTAAAACTCTTTTTAGATCTAAACTTAATAAAATTTTGAAATAAAGAAAAGTTTTTTCATCTTGGAAAACTAAAAAATTTCATTTAGAAACTATCGGAATGAGATGATCTGACCATTTCAAAACTCTTTTTACAAATTTTTTTCAAGTCAGAGATTCCTTAAAACCAACCCTGTTTTGTGAACAATTTTGGTTTCAACAAATTGGAATTTTTTGGTGAAAAAACGGTTCATCCAAAAATTCCCAACCAACTCTAGTTGCAGTGGGGGAGATTTAGGTTGGATATTAGGAAAAACTTTTTCACTAGGAGGGTGGTGAATGCGTTACCTAGGGAGGTGGTGGAATCTCCTTCCTTAGAAGTTTTTAAGGTCAGGCTTGACAAAGCCCTGGCTAGGATGATTTAATTGGGGATCAGTCCTGCTTTGAGCAGGGGGTTGGACTAGATGACCTCCTGAGGTCCCTTCCAACCCTGATATTCTATGATTCTATGATTCTAGCCTTAAACAGGCTAGTGCATGGGGCAGTTTGAAGACAGGCTGGAATATCAGAATCCATGACATGCACTGTAGCCCCACATTCTGTCCATGGTAGAAGGGAGTGAATTCCATCCCTTCTCATTTCCATTTGGGATAATTCACACTGCCTGATTATTCAGGCTTTGTGCAGCAGACCTGAGTTTCAGCTTAATATCACAGCACATGCCACATTCTATACTTAAAAGTGGCAATAAATAACATCAGTTATGATACAAAAAACACATCATGAAAAACTTGTAAGGTGCATAGTATATAAATCTAGAAAATATACCATCTGTAGTTAGGGTCAAATTCAAATCTCAGTTACCCCAGTGTAATTGTGGAGTGACTAGACAGTCTAGTTCAGTCAAATAGTGCAAAAACAGTGTTAGTGAATATTCATTCAAATTCCAGCAATTGTTTAGTTCATCTTTGATCGTACCACTTTATTGTTTGTGGATATTTGTGTAGTTGAGTTTCTGGATGCACAAAGTTTTGGGGGAATGGTATTGTTCTTCTGACTAATACCCACACTGCTGTGTCTGTGTATATACAGTAGCGTGGGTATTACATACATGTAAATATATACACATATGTATATATATATATATACACACACACACTTTGATGAATACTTGCAAATAACTTATATAGTCACAGAAATCAGAATTTGTTTGCAAACAATTGAGGAACAGAAAAAAGCCCTATGTTTGTTGGAGAACTTATTCACAATCAATCATTCATCTGCTCTATTCTGAATTTCCATCAATCTAATGGGGAGCAGAATTTGGTCCTTTGTACACGCAATTAAGAATTTGGTCAATTAAGCCCAATACAAAGCCTATGTATTTTGACTTTTTGAAAAAATTTTGCCTGGCTTCCGCTTTTTCCATCATGACTGCCATGTGACTTTTCCTAATGATTTGCCATGGCAAAACTACAGCCCTAGGTATGCACAGAAAACACATGTAAATGATAGGAGGGAATATTTTCTTTCTTTTAAAGTTTTGCATCTAAAAACATCAGCGGATCATTTATTGGAAAGGTAGCTTATATTAGGAAGATCATCCTGATGAAGTAAACAGACATTTTTCCTATTCAAACAATTTTTCATTAACACTGTCTTCTTAGTGGCCTCTGAATAAGACTCATCGCCTTTATTGGCACAAAGGAACAAATGTTATTTTTCAAATTTTAGATAAACTGCAATCGTTACATAATGGTGGGCATTTCCTCTTTGGAAGAACACCAGTGAATCAGGACATTCAAACAAGCTCAGCGGTAAGCTGTTCCCTGGGGCTAGGCTCAGTTTGTCCAAAACTATGCTTATTACATGTGCTTTGGTCAGCAGATATGCAAGGGTAGACAATAGGTTCTTTCTACAAACAATAGGCAGTATTAAGAATGTCATCAGATATAATGGCTATGAGTGGGACAATTCTGCTTTCATATGAAAGCTGTCATCATGGAGCGGTCAAAGTGTGTGTATGTGTGTGTGTGTTTAAAGTATGATCCACCAGCATGCTGCAGAAGCATCCTGCTAGTCTCAGAAGTACTGATTCATGAAAGGTGCCATTTATAATGCTTTCACAGTACCATAGAATGGAAACATTAGGTAATAGTAAAATCCCAGAGCTAGACTTACTAAATACTGAAAACTTACTCACATTACCATGCTTTATAGGACTTTAGGGACTTCATAACAACAATTCCTGCAACTGCAGACTTTGTTTAATGAAAAAATAAATAGGAATAGTTACTAAAAAATTAACCTAAAGACTGGTATTCCCTTGTTAGTGCCTCTTGATAATTTTCGACTGTGCTTCCATTCGCATTCTGTCTAGAAAATAAAAGGCTTATTCATGCACACACACACACACACAAATAGATCTGCCTTCTCAGTGAGAAATTTTGTAAGTTTTGTAGTAGAATCAACTATAGCAGCTCAAGGTCCTTTCTGAAAACGGGGGGGTGGGAGGGAAGAGAGAAGGGGGGAGGGTTATCTGGATATTACATTTCTTTCAGTGGATTTCTTCACTCTTGTGTAATTTTTCTGACAGTTGCCACAGGGCTTGCAGGCCAGTTCAGCATGCCTACTGATCTTAAGGACTGGATATGCATGTGGAAATTAGGGTAACACTCATTTTTCCCCCTAATTTCATCAAATTACATGCACTGTGATTTTAGATAAATCAAACTATTATAAGGTTTCCCTTTCCACATTTATGGAGACTTGAGGGTTTGGTCTGGGTGGGTTTAAATAATCAAATAGCTTCACCATAGGCCATCCGAGTTGATCGTTTGTGTTAGTTTGATGCTTTCTCCCCATGGCTTCCTCTAGACAATTATTCCTCATTGTTTTATAATATATTTGTCCGGGTTCTTATTGTGTCTTGTCTGATCTGGATGTTGTCATATTATCTGACTTTCAGCAAAAGGCGCTCCCATTCCTGAATGACTCATTCTATTTTCTTTTAAATGACGCAAACATGACAAAAATAGAAATGTGCATGTTTTAGTGTTTTCAGTGCAATTCTATAGCTAGAGAAACAGACAAGCAAGCTCAAAAGACTAACAGAAATAGATCGGTTTTCTAGTCTCAAGTGTCCCTCTGCAGGTAGATCACATCTGCCTTCTAGTTTTAGGTCAGACAGCTGAAAAGATCAGCCTTTCGCTGACCCCTAGATATGTGCCAAGCATCTGGCAGTGACCAGCATCCTGCCTCTAAACACACTAGGACATTTTGCAGGGAGGCAGAATAGTCTGGATTACAAATCTGAAACGCTCATCAAGGCTGAAAAAATAAAGAGTGGCTTGGGATGAAACCTCCCCCTCTAAATGTGGGGCTTCTTTGCTAATCATAAGTCATTGGGTGGTAAAAGAAAAGAAAAGAAAAGAAAAGAAAAGAAAAGAAAAGAAAAGAAAAGAAAAGAAAGAAGAGGAAGTCAGCCAAAAAGGGAGAGGGAAAAGCAGGCACATAGCTGTTGTTCTTGTCCCTGTACTGCAACCTCTGAAATGAGTAGCCTGTGTATGGGAGTGTCAAGGTTCCTTCCCCACTCTGAACTCTAGGGTACAGATGTGGGGACCTGCATGAAAACCCCCTAAGCTTATTTTTACCAGCTTAGGTTAAAACTTCCCCAAGGTACGAACTATTTTACCTTTTGCCCTTGGACTTTATTGCTGCCACCACCAAGCATCTAACAAATCTATAACAGGGAAAGAGCCCGCTTGGAAACGTCTTTCCCCCCAAAATCCTCCCCAAACCCTACACCCCCTTTCCTGGGGAAGGCTTGATAAAAATCCTCACCAATTTGCATAGGTGAACACAGACCCAAACCCAAACCATTGTTCTTAAGAACAATGAAAAAGCAATCAGGTTCTTAAAAGAAGAATTTTAATTGAAGAAAAAGTAAAAGCACCTCTGTAAAATCAGGATGGTAAATACCTTGCAGGGTAATCAGATTCAAAACATAGAGAATCCCTCTAGGCAAAACCTTAAGTTACAAAAAGACACAAAAACAGGAATATACATTCCATTCAGCACAGCTTATTTTATCAGCCATTTAAACAAAACAGAATCTAACGCATATCCAGCTAGATTACTTACTAAGTTCTAAGACTCCATTCCTTTTCTGTTCCCGGCAAAAGCATCACAGAGACAGAGAGAACCTTTGTTTTTCCCCCCCTCCAGCTTTGAAAGTATCTTCTCTCCTCATTGGTCATTTTGGTCAGGTGCCAGTGAGGTTATCCTAGCTTCTTAACCCTTTACAGGTGAAAGGGTTTTTCCTCTGGCCAGGAGGGATTTAAAGGTGTTTACCCTTCCCTTTATATTTATGACAGGGAGCAAAGAGAACTCATATATCCTCACTTCCCTGCAGGGGCTCACAACTGTGCCCTTAATTTGAAAACATGCTGATACCAGAGCGCTTGCTTTATCTGCAACCATTTGGAAAAGAGAAACCAAATCCCATCTTATCATAAATATCTCCCCTGTCAAAATCGCCACAACCATAGGCACAAAGAACCAATGTACAAAGGTGTAATTTATTCTTCTATGAATTTTGTGCTGGTGCTGAACTGATAACCCTGGAGACCCAGAGGCCCTTCCACTTATTGACGGAAATGATACATCATGGACAGCAGCACTGCCAACTTCTTCACACTGCCTGCAACTGTCCCTGACCTTGAGGAACCACCACCCAGTGGGGTGACATTCATTCTCCATGCCCATTCATTCCTTTGCCTAGCCATTGAGACTGCCAACCAGGTTGCTAATTAGGGTCAATTTTGGTCTTGGTTTTGTGCAATTGACATCTGGGAACTGTTCACCCAACACATTTTCTGTAGCCCACATCCACATATAAAAGCCATCAAATGGTAACAACCTTGGCTTCTACTAAGCTAGGGTGGATTCAGACTTGCAACCTAGAGATGAAAGGTTTGTACCTTTAAGCCTGTATCTCATTACCTAGTCACCTTACTCCCAAATCAAACGTTAATTATTATTGTCCACGTTGTGCACCTTCCTAGGAGTCGGTGCAGAGGCAGAAGGGAGTGTAACACCCACACCCACACACCGCTCTGTGCCTGTTACCCACCTTATGAGTAGACTAGTAGTATGGGGAAGAGGAGAGCAGCCTCCACAAGGTTGCTACTCCTCCTCATGTGCAAGTGGGTGAGAAGTGGGTAGTCTTGGGTCTGCACCCCTCTCTCCCACAATATACCAGCCAGCTGAGATGCACTATGAGATGTATGCTGCCCTAGATAGAGGGTTGGTACAGGGTACATTTCCTGTCAGTCTGCTTTCTGGTCTGCTCCTATGGCAACAAAACTACACACTTCCCAATAAAGTCACAACGCATTCCTTAACTTTTTATTTTTAAAGTATTACACAGCACTAGGCATTGGAATGGGCTTTTGGTGATGTATCTTTAACTTTAAACTGATCTCTCATGACAGACAATGCTTAAGCTACAGCTCCATTGTTATTTTCACATTGACAAATGTCTCTGAGCCTGTGCGTTAATCTTGAGCTTCCAGTTTGTCATAATGCCCCAGCTCCATATTTGTCAAACAGATTATTGGTCTGATTTGTACAAGATGTATTGATATGACTTCAATTAAAAGCTGCGTTGTGGGGCAAATGTGCCTGATCTCCTAGTATTGAAATTCCTAAAGAGCTGGTGTGTCTTTAATTTATTTTATGTCGGCATAATACAGAACTTTCAGTAAAAAGCACATTACTCCCCATTACAGATAAAATATCTATATTGATATATATATTTAGACAGTTGATGTTTCTGAAAGTATCTGCCTAAATATATAAATATGTATATTTATAGGTTTGAATCACACTGATATGGTGGTAGTTAGGCAGGAACCATATGTTTTATTACAAACAAAAATATTTGACCTGTAGGAATTAAAATGCACTGTGTGACTACACTATGCGGAATTCTTCTGTTTAAATATTTGTGTCTAGTGAGGAGCTGTTGAAGAGGAATTTTGTAGGTAGGCATTGCATTGATGTAGCTTGAAAAAAATGTTATTGCATATATCACAAGAATTGCAATGTAAAAATTGCAATGTGAAAAAGCTGGAGATGGATAGCTCAGTGGTTTGAGCATTGACCTGCTAAACCCAAGGTTATGAGCTCAATCCTTGAGAAGGCCATTTAGGGATCTGGGGCAAAAATTTTGGGGATTGGCCCTGCTTTGAGCAGAGGGTTGGACTAGATTGACCTCCTGAGGTCCCTTCCAATTCTGTAACTTTACGTTTTTAAAACCTCTGAGCCTATAATCATCTTGATCTTCTGTATCAGAAAAATACAATTACGATGATGTCACTCACACACATTTGTGCTGTTATTTGTATAGTAAAGTTTATGTCAGACTCATGTTCGTAATTATGGACCAGATTCTGTCACCTTTGCTCATGTTGGGTAGCAACTTGCCCAGCAAGTATTCCCACTGAAATGAATGGAATTATTTTCATAATAAATGAGTCAAGAAATCAGAATCTGGTCCTATCTTATATTGTTAGGGAAATACTGCTTGAAAACAAACAGGTTATATTTTTATTGCTTCCATGCTGTTAAAAGTTTACATTTAATATTGACATAATCAGAAAGCCCATACATTTTAGGCTATAAAAACAGAACTAAAGGCTGTGTGGAATTTGCCACTTTCCAAAGCAATCACCTGTAATTTTTACATTTTTCTATGGTATTATGTACTTAAAATAGTACAAAGATACATGACATTTAAGCCCCAGAATGACCTTTGGACTTTAACCTAAGATGAGCTTTCTGTGGAGGCCCATGGAGGATTGATTTGGGTAATACAGTGACAGAACAATACAAAAAAGGTATTTATGTTGCTTAAGTGAGTGGATATTTCAGGTCAAGATGTCAGCAGTTGTCTTTCCCAGTTGACTTCCTAGTCTCTGAAAGTTCGATTTAAGATTTGGTTCATTCTTATATTTTGATTATTATCTACATATAGCTGTGTTCACTTCCTTGTCTTTCGGTTTTTGCCTTGAAAAATGCTAAATAAACTTTCACTTTACTGACTGACTGATTAGGAATACAAAGACAATGGACAGCTGTGAGGCATCTGTGTATCACACAAACAGTGTTGGCACAGTTCCTGCATTCAAGAGATCAGCAAGAGCCTAGTAAATAAGCTTTCTTCACTAAAGATCACTTTTGTCCATGATCATTGGAGCTGTGCTTTACCCATACATCCTCTGAATTCCTCTTTTCTTCAGTAATCACACATGCCTAGCATGATGGCTGATTCTATTCTACAGTCCTGTGGCATGTAATTATGTGAGTAATTGGCAGACAAGATGTTGTGAATACCTGAATCCCAGGTTAATTGAAACTAACACCTGCCTGGACTGTGCTGTGGTAATGGATGCGATAATACAACAAGATCAGGTCCTATTGAGTTGCATAATCTTTTCAAGACAGGAGGTTTTGATCTCCCTTCTTTGATTTGAGGGCACTAATAAAAAAAAGTATTATGTCTTTGTTGAAGGTTATAAAAGATGAAGCTGATACTGAAAATGAAGATAGTTCCATTTAATCCATTTTGAAAAAAAATCAATGTACATGCATCTTTAGCATCTTTCAGTTGGAAAGGAAACAATAGGTACAGCTGCCTGTAAAACCATGGTTCATAGCAACACTGTAGTTCACCTTAATGACACAAGTTGTCATCCAGGTAGAGCAAACCACTGATCCATGGAATTTCGGTGCTATTAGACCTGATACAATGGTTTAAAACATAGAAACGTTGTATTGTCATTAGCAATACACCAGTCACCCAACAAAAGAAGAGCAGATGTTAAGATACTACAAAGGAGAAAGAATGGTCTAGTAGTTAGTGTGTTAGGCTAGGACACCTGGGTTCAAGTCCCTATGTAATACTATCGTGTATGTTCATAATTTTCTGTTCCTTTATTCTCCATATGCCAAGCTAACTTCTTTCATATTAAATCACGTAGACTATAGGGAAGAGACTTCTAACATGACATGACTAGCTTTTTTGTAATTATTCTGAAGTTAAATGAGGCATGATTTTTCTTATGCAAAGTGAAAGATCTGGGTTCAGATACTGATTTCATTTGCACTGATGTAATCCAGTTTAACCCCACTGTGCTTTCCTCTAGCTCTCCCATCACAATGACCATTTTTAAAAAACAAAGGGTAGTAATAAATGAATGGGATTTTCAAAAGTCCTCAACTTTGGCCTAACTCCAATCTAACTGACTTCAGTGGGGGGAAGAGTTAGCCTCTAAGTGCTTTTGAAAATCCCACCCAATTTCCATCTCAGGACATTGTGGGATAAGAAGCTTGAGTACCTGGAAACTGGTAGATCCCTCCACTGTTAAGACTTTAAGCAGAATGAGAGAACAAATTAATTGTATCAGAAGTTACAGAAGGGACTAAGGGAATAAGTAGGGACAAGAGAAATGAAGAAAATTGGAACCAGAAAACATAAATAGTTCTCAAAACTGCAGCAGTTAATGTAGTTTGAGGTTACAGTTCAATATGGTAATAAAAAAGGCCAATGCAGTTTTGGGTTACATGCACACAGGCATTAAGTCATGAAGCATGGAGATAACAGTCACCTTCTATACTGTGGTGGTGTAACTGAACTGGTGGTATTGTGATTAGATCTAGAAACCACATCACCAGAAAAATACTGACAAATTGGAAAAAAGGCTCAGAGAATAGTAATAAAACTCTTAAGCAGGAGGAATTGATTAGTGAGAAATTATTAACACAATGGGGACATACTGATTTACACCAACTGAAGAGCAGCCCTGCACAAATTTACCTCTTAAATATCTCTTCTGGTAAGATGTTCTACCTGAGTGTTCCACCATGTCAATATTAGGACTTGATTTGTGAGGAGTTGAGTGTTTCCTATAAGTTATCTAGCAGCTTCAACTTTGATTGAAGTATCTGCACACTATCCTAGTGCAAATGATGTGAATAAAAGACTTTCCTTTTACTTCAATGGCAGGTGTTCAGAAAGATGAGAACACATAACACCTTTGCAGGAGGTATTCATCGCCTTGCAACATTATGCCTGTTGAGTCTAATACATAACTGCTAACAGATTTAATATACTGTTGTAGCTTCTCTTAGCATATTAAGTCTGATAAAAACTTTGTCTTTACTGTTAACAAAGGTACATTTTTATAATGGAATAACTAACACATATTAGCTACCCCACTGTAAATTTTAGTGGAGACAAGACACTTTAATTTTATCATGAGATAAACTTAGTAAGGTCAACCATGGGCAGGGATAGAGTGTTGACTTTGCCTGGCTACCTCATGGCAAAATCTACAGATTTCTTGTCTCTGCTAGGATTTTACAGAGAGATAACTATCATGTGTTAGTTATCCTGGTGTAAAAAAAACACATTTGTTTTTGTAATGAAGACATAGACATAGTCATTCAGAGACTACTCTCCCTCCATATCACCCAGGCTATGCTGCAGCACAAACAAAGGTGAGATAGAAACCAATTATTTTAGCTGATATTTAACTATAGTATTGACAAAACTCTAAGCCAATTCCCAGAAAGCTTTCAAATGCTGAGGTGAGGGGAGAGGAGCTGAGCGGGTGGGGGTGGGGAGAAAGATTCTGCATTGCTGGGTGAGAGCCATAGCTATGTTTCAGTCAAATCTGACCTAGTTTAATGAAATCAGGTCATCTGTGAGCTCTTCATTACCCCCAGACTAAACAGTACAAAACACAACAGCCAACGTCTATGTCCTTTCAGCGTACCACTAACTCTCATTACGACATTGTTATGTATTCCTTAAAATATATTGACTTAGTCATCTGGCCACACCAAAGCTGGTAAACAGAGCTGAGGAAGGAAGTAAAGTAAACATGATTACTGATTTAAAAAAAAATTGCAGGGTAAACACAGCCATGCCTCCAGAATGTATCCTCAAGGGGGAAAGGAAACAAAAGGAGGCACAACTGTCTTAGATCATTATCCATGACTGATGGAGCCCACCTATTACACCAGCAAATTCTAAACTGCTGGCAGCAGTTTCAGCAGATATTGCTGGGGCCAAAGTCAAGGGGAAGCTGGTATTCTAGATTCAATTCAAGGGCAAAATGTTTTCTGCATTCAGCATTTCATAGGCTAGGAACTCCACAACCACAGTCATTCCACTGTATCAAACACATATACTGTGATGCTGTTATTGAGTTTAAATAATGTACACATATAAGTGCATACATCATAATACATATATATCTATAGATATACTGATCTATCTATATAGCTATATGTGGAGAGAGAAAGATACATACAAGTGCATATATATTGTATATATATATGCTGCATTTATTTTTATAGAGATATGCACTTGTAAGTATTTCTATAGGTGTATCTATTTATGTAGATATACATATAGAGAAAGAAAGATACATAACAGTGTGTATATATCTATGCACACACGGAAGTGCATAGACCATCAGATTTATATATGTGTTTATATCATATAAAACCTATAATATCTAAGTATTAGATAGGGAACCATATCTATCTCTGGAACAATAATAAATATTTCTTAATTATGGAAATAAGCCATAACAATAAAATTTGATCCTTTTAGTTTCTAGCAGAAATGTGATCTTTATAGTTTCTGTTCCTATTACTTTGATGTATGTTATGTTCATGACTTCTTAGAGACTTGCATTCCCCTATCTGCACACATTATGTAGAAGCTACAATGTAAGAATCTTTCCACCATCCCACTAATGTGCTCAATGTTAACATGTTCTAATCTAGCTTTGGCTCATCCATTCTTAGTAGAGAAATGAATTCAGCATTCATCATATTGGCTCAGTTCTATGCTTTTTCTGAGCTGATCCTACCAGCCAGACATGTGAAATTGTGCTGAGATATGTTTGCAAGAGGTTAGCCCATTCTATTTAAAACTCCAACTGTTTTGAGCCAGAGGGTTCTCAGAGGGTTTGAAATAATGATTTTAGCACAAGTGCTTCTCTAACATTCTAGCTAATGCTAAACCATGTAGGTTAAGGCAATAGAATCATAGAAGATTAGGGTTGGAAGAGACCTCAGGAGGTCATCTAGTCCAACCCCCTGCGCAAAGCAGGACCAACCCCGACTAAATCATCCCAGCCAGGGCTTTGTCAAGCCAGGGCTTAAAAACCTCAAAGGAAGGAGATTCCATCACCTCCTGAGGCAACCCATTTCAGTGCTTCACCACCCTCCTAGTGAAATAGTTTTCCTAGGACTGGAATGTTTTGACCAGCTCTAATTACAGGAGAAGACATGACTTTTCATGGAAGATATACTGGCATTAGAAAAGTTTCAGAGAAGGGCAACGAAAATTATTAGGGGTTCGGAACGGGTCCCATATGAGGAGAGATTAAAGAGGCTAGGACTTTTCAGCTTGGAAAAGAGGAGACTATGGGGAGGTATGATAGAGGTATATAAAATCATGAGTGGTGTGGAGAAAATGAATAAGGAAAAGTTATTTACTTGTTCCCATAGTATAAGAACTAGGGGCCACCAAATGAAGTTAATGGGCAGCAGGTTTAAAAGAAATAAAAGGAAGTTCTTCTTCACACAGCACACAGTCAACCCTGTGGAACTCCTTGCCTAAGGAGGTTGTGAAGGCTAGGACTATAACAGGGTTTAAAAGAGAACTAGATAAATTCATGAGGTTAAGTCCATTAATGGCTATTAGCCAAGATGGGTAAAGAATGCTGTCCCTACCCTCTGTTTGTCAGAGGGTGGAGATGGATGGCAGGAGAGAGATCACTTAATCATTACCTGTTAGGTTCACTCCCTCTGGGGCACCTGGCATTGGCCACTGTCGGTAGACAGGATACTGGGCTGGACGGACCTTTAGTCTGACCAAGTATGGCCACTCTTATGTTCTTATGTTCAAAGATAATCACTAATGGCTCAGATATCCCCTCAGTCAGCTCCTTGAGTATTCTAGGATGCATTTCATCAGGCCTTGGTGACTTGAAGACATCTAAATTATCTAGGTAATTTTTAACTTGTTCTTTCCCTATTTTAGCCTCTGATCCTACATCATTTTCACTGGCATTCACTGTGTTAGACGTCCAATCACCAGCAACCTTCTTGGTGAAGACTGAAACAAAGAAGTCATTAAGCACCTCTGCCATTTCCACATTTTCTGTTATTTTCTGTTATTGTTTTCATTGAGTAATGGGTCTACCCTGTTCTCGGTCTTCCTCTTGATTCTAATATATTTTTAGCATGTTTTCTTGTTACCCTTTATGTCTCTAGCTAGTTTGATCTCTGTGTTTGTGCCCTGGCCTTTCTAATTTTGTCCCTACATACTTGTGTTATTTGTTTATATTCTTCCTTTGTAATTTGACCTAGTTTCCACTTTTTCTAGGACTCTTTTTTGCATTTCAGATCATTGAAGATCTCCTGGTTAAGCCAGGGTGGTCTCTTGCCATACTTCCTCTCTTTTCTGCGCAGTGGGATAGTTTGCTCTTGTGCCCTTAATAGTGTCTCATTGAAAAAACTGCCAATTGTCTTCAATTTTTTTTCCTTAGACTTGCTTCCCATGGGAACTTACCTACCAACTCCTTGAGTTTGTTAAAGTCTGCCTTCTTGAAATCTCTGGAAGTGAATTCAGCTAAACCAAATTAAACCACTTTCATTCTGAATGAGGTGTTCACACAGGGTTATAATGCAGTTTAATTAATCCACTTCAAATTCACACCTTTAATTAATTCAGATTAATTTTCCTGGATGTAAATGGGCATATAGACCCAATTTCTGATTCACCCCATAATAGAGAATGATTCAACCTGCTAGTTCTGATGCAAACCAGGATCCTTATGCTCCAATTTGGACTTTGGTCCAGGACTAATTCTAACATAATATGTAAATATTAGGTCTGGTTGAAATTTTTTTGTCAAATTTCTTTTACAATGGAAAATTGGATTTCTGACTAAAAAAAAAAAAATCATGACTTTTGTCATAATTGTAAAGGGAAGGATAAACCCCTTTAAAATCTCTCCTGGCCAGAGGAAAAATCCTCTCACCTGTAAAGGGTTAAGAAGCTAAAGGTAACCTCACTGGCACCTGACCAAAATGACCAATGAGGAGACAAGATACTTTCAAAAGCTGGGAGGAGGGAGAGAAACAAAAGGTCTGTGTGTCTGTTGGTATGCTGCTTTGCCGGGGATAGAACAGGAATGGAGTCTTAGAACTTTTAGTAAGTAATCTAGCTAGGTATGCGTTAGATTATGATTTCTTTAAATGGCTGAGAAAAGAATTGTGCTGAATAGAATGACTATTTCTGTCTGTGTGTCTTTTTTGTAACTTAAGGTTTTGCCTCGAGGGATTCTCTATGTTTTGAATCTAATTACCCTGTAAGGTACCTACCATCCTGATTTTACAGGGGTGATTCCTTTACTCCTATTTACTTCTATTTCTATTAAAAGTCTTCTTGTAAGAAAACTGAATGCTTTTTCATTGTTCTCAGATCCAAGGGTTTGGGTCTGTGGTCACCTATGCAAATTGGTGAGGATTTTTACCAAACCTTTCCCAGGAAGTGGGGTGCAAGGGTTGGGAGGATTCTGGGGGGAAAGACGTGTCCAAACTACGTTTCCCAGTAAACCTATTTAGAGTTTGGTGGTGGCAGTGGTTATTCCCAGGACAAAGGATAAAATTAATTTGTACCTTGGGAAAGTTTTAACCTAAGCTGGTAAAAGTAAGCTTAGGAGGCTTTCATGCAGGTCCCCAATCTGTACCCTAGAGTTCAGAATGGGGGAGGAACCTTGACAACTTTTTTTTTATTTTGTGCAGAAAACGACAGTTTTTCATCGAAACAGAATATCGGAAAACTGAAAATTTTTAACAGAAAAAAAAACCTTTCAAGTCACAAATGTTGAGACATTTTCTATTGAAATGAAACTTTTCAACATTCCTGATTTGAAATATTTCATTTAGACTCAGTTTAGCATTAAACTGTGTCTTCCTGAACCACTATGATGCCTCATGGGAGTTATACTTTGGGTGCCTAATACTCCCGTTCTCCTCTCTAGACCAGCTTTCCTAAGCATACTACATTTTCCATGATGCGTCACTGCCATGTGACTGCCATGATTCGTCACAATGAGTCAGCAAGAGAGGACACATAGTGCATTGTGAGAGATATAGTCCAGTGAGGGAGCCCTGCCGAAGGGAGAATGAAGGCAGGAGATACATATAAGAACATAAGAACGGTCATACTGGGTCAGACCAAAGGTCCATCTAGCCCAGTATCCTGTCCTCCGACAGCGGCCAATACCAGGTGCCCAAGAGGGTATGAACTGAACTGGTAATCACCAAGTGATCCATCCCCTGTCACCCATTCCCATCTTCTGGCAAACAGAGGCTAGGGACACCATCCCTACCCATCTTGGCTAATATCCATTCCTGGACCTATCCTCCAAAAAGTTATCTAGTTCTTTTTTGAATCCTGTTATAGTCTTGGCCTTCACAACATCCTCTGGCAACATCCTCTGGTGGACTGTGCATTTTGTGCACATGTTTATTTTGTTTGTTTTAAATCTGCTGCCTATTAATTTCAATTGGTGACCCCTAGTTCTTGTGTTATGAGAAGGAGTAAATAACACTTCCTTCTTTACTTTCTCCACACCAGTCATGATTTTATAGACCTCTGTCATATCCCCCTTTTGTCATCTCTTTTGCAAGCTGAAAAGTCCCAGTCTTTTTAAGCTCTCTTCATATGGAAACTGTTTGCATACCCCTAATCATTTTTGTTGCCCTTTTCTGAATCTTCTCCAATTCCAATATATCTTTTTTGAGATGGGGCGACCACATCTGCACGCAGTATTCAAGATGTGGGTGTACCATGGATTTATATAGAAGCAGTATGATATTTTCTGTCTTATTATCTATCCCTTTCTTAATGATTGCCAACATTGTTCGCTTTTTTGACTGTCGCTGGACATTGAGTGGATGTTTTCATAGACCTATCCACAATGACTCGAAGGTTTCTTTCATGAGTAGTAACAGCCAATTTAGATCTCATCATTTTATATGTATAGCTGGGATTGTGTTTTCCAATGTGCATTACTTTGCATTTATCAACACTGAATTTCATCTGCCATTTTGTTGCCCAGTCACCCAGTTTTGAGAGATCCTTTTGTATCTCTTCGCAGTCTGTCTGAGACTTAACTATCTTGAATAATTTTGTATCATCTGCAAATTTTGCCACCTCACTGTTTACCCCTTTTTCCAGATCATTTATAAATATGTTGAATAGGAGTGGGTCCAGTACAGATCTCTGGGGGACACGACTATTTACCTCTCTCCATTCTGAGAACTGACCATTTATTCCTACCCTTTGTTTCCTATCTTTTAACCAGTTACCAATCCATGAGAGAACCTTCCCTCTTATCCCATGAGCTTACTTTGCTTAAGAGCCTTTGGTGAGGGACTTTGTCAAAGGCTTACCTGAACTACCACTCCTGTGAGGCACCATGACAGAACAAGCAGGCACTAAAATGCTGAACTGCCCTAAAAAAATGTTTCAATTTGGTGCAAGAAACCAAAATATTTTTATTTATATTGACCTAACCCCAAATTAAATATTTCATTTTGATTTTCCTGGCAGAAATTTTTTGATCTTCAACAAAAACTCAACACTTTCCTTGGAAATCTTTTGACAAACATTTTTTTTCATTTTTGTTGATATTTGCCAAGGGAGAATCCCCCATTTTCTGATCAGTTTCAAGAAATATATGGCAAGTATGGCGCGTAACACCAGTATATGTCTGCATGTGGTATACATACAAATACAAGACTATGCACATTTTATGTACACACACATGCATGTAATCTCATATTTCTTCACTATTTGTATAGCTTCCAACAATCAGCTAGATGGTGGACTGGGAACCTGCATCTCAGCTAACTGAGAAAGATGTTGAAGTATGGGAAATCTGGAAAAGATCCACTGAAACAAAAAACAAACAAACAGAAGACCTCTTGCTTTCTTGGTACCTAAAGAAAATGCTAAATAAACAAGTTGGGAACCAGTAAAGAAAGTTAACATTAAATCTCTGTGTGTTCTTCTGAAGTCCATTTTTTCAATTCCAAGTATTAAATGCAAACTTTTATATAAAGCCAAGAACTAGGTTCCATACATGCAAATGTCTTTAGTGATTATAAAAAATAAGGCAGTAGTATCTCTAGCTGGGAGGTTTGGAAGAAAGGGAACTCTTAAAAAAAAGAAAAAGAAACTGTTCCACTTCATCTAGCAGTGCCGCAATACATCACTCCAATTAAATCCCAGCCAATAAGCAATGGGACGTGTTAAGTAAAATTCATGAGCTTTGAATGCATGTGAATGAATATGCCAATCAGAATCAATGCCACCCATTCATCTGGTATAACACCATGGTGATGACAATGAGCTTGAAACCAGCCTTTGTTGTCATCAGCTGTGCAGTAGTTGTCCCAGCTTGGTTCAAATGTGAGGGATATTTAAATCTTCAGCATGGCACCAACACATAGAACATCTTATTCATGCCCCCCCAAAAGGAGCTATAATCATCCTGTAAGTAAATAATTCACGATGGGTTCCTTGAGGGGCCCAAATTGCTTTCTTTTTAAAATGACCAAATGGCTTTTCCCATCCTTGTGGACTAAAGCTGTGTAGACACAAGTGTTGCATTTTTCAGCCATGTAACATACCTGTCACTTTCAAAAGGCTCTTGTAGTACTACTAATGTCAATAACAAAGTTTGCCGTGGCCCATACCTGATATCAGACATTATAATAGGAATATTTGCATGGAGACCCTGCATCTCAGCTCCTGTTCAGTATTGCAGTGGTGGCTGACTAGCTATCACTCTATTTTACAGTAACTGTTTCATTTGTGATGCTTGACCTGAATTTCATTTCTTGTTCAAAAGTGCTTCTCTGTTCTCAAATGGTATTTCACAAAATTGCTAGGTTGACCACATTTCCACATGTAGTAGCTGTGTCCTCCCAATGACATATTTTTCTATAAAACAGAGTGAAAGAAAGAATGTGGAATCTATGATGGAAATATTGATCATGGCTTAATTTTTAGTGGACTTATATACTACTCATAGCCAGTGATATATATTACAGTTATCTCAACTTCCACTACCTTCTGAGCAGATGTAGCACTACCAGTGTGAGACCCAATCCAACAGAAATAGGGCTGCATGTC
Organism: Eretmochelys imbricata; assembly: GCF_965152235.1. Taxonomy (NCBI): domain Eukaryota; kingdom Metazoa; phylum Chordata; order Testudines; family Cheloniidae; genus Eretmochelys; species Eretmochelys imbricata. The sequence goes on from NC_135574.1 coordinate 25,933,987, forward strand.
GTAATATATGCCCATCTTCACTGAATAAGTTAAGCACATGTCCTTTCAGTAATAGAGCCATCCATTTATGAGTCTCTAAAAGGACAGGGAACAAGAATTACATAGAATTCATATTCCTCCAGTTTCCATGGTAGAACTAACCCATGCATGGCATTTTTCCAAAGCATTTCCATTGTTCATTCTCTGTTCCTGTCTAGGTAATTCCTTTTAAGAGTAAGAAGAACTGGTTTAAGCTGCTTTACTAGGAAAAAGATTAATTCTTAGGTTTCTCAGGCCGCCAACTTTTAAATATCAAGCAGAAGGAATTAGTCTAGAAACTTTGTTCAAAGACATACCTGATTATGAAATATTAAAGATTATGTCTGATGCTAAAAAGAAAACCCTGCATCCCACTTGGAATGGGGTGGAGTTCAGCTACTGCCATTGCACCTTTTTATACCTGCACCTGCAAACTCTCTGGGGTGTGGTCTGCCCAGAATGGGAGGCTCAGGGCCTGAATTAGCAGAAGTGTGTGGTCCCATAACGAGTGAGGGTAGAGATGGAAGAATGCACATCATTTTCTCACTGGCTCCATGAAAAATATCCAGAGTTGCATTATGTTTCCTCTGCACCAGTATCCCTCTTCAAGGGGACCGCCTAGGGCACAGAGCTGCTATGGAAGCACAGATGACGTAATTCATTTTTTTCTTCTTTTCCTCATGGGATTTTATGATTTCTTTTTTTAAAGATTCCTGGTTGAACTTTTTACAGCTTCTTGGAATGATCAGCAACAATTTGGCACAAATATCACAGTTCCAAGGACTATGCTTGCAAAAGCATTGAGCAGCAGAGCAAAGACACACACACATTCTTCACAGCTAGAGACAGACTTCTTTAGACTCAAAGTTCATGGCAGGCCAATTCCTGCCATGGCCCGTATGTACCACACTCAGCTGCACTGCATATTCAGTATTAACACCCATTTACACAAAACAATGTAGCTTTGAACATGTTCAATTAGTTCTTGATATTAGCAATATATTTCTGAAGAACGGTGACAGTTAGTTCATTTGGCAATTTGGGGACAGAGATATTATCATGTTTTGCTTATACCACTCAGATTCTATATATTGTACTTCATCTGTCAATGCCATATACCGGCCATGAATGTATTCTCTGGGTGCACCCCAACTCCCTGTCCCAGCCCAGAGCTCCCTCCTGCACCCAAACTCCCCCCAGACCCCGCACCACCACCTGCACCCCAACCCCGTGACCCAGCCCTGAGCCCCCTCCTGCACCCAAATTCCCACCCAGAGCCCACACCCCAAACCTTCTTCTTCACCCCAACCCCCTGTCCCATCCCTGGCTCCACCCCAGAGCCCACCCCCCCACACACAGCTGGAACTGCACCCCCTCCTGCACCCCAATCCCCTGCCCCAGCCCTGAGCCCATTCCCCCACTCCAAGGCCCCATGGGGCCCCACACAATGTAATAGCCCCAGGCCCACAGGAGAGTTAATCCGGCCCTGACTAGACCTGTCACTTTTGGAGTCCCACAGGATCGGTTCCTTCTTCAGTCCTATTCAGCCAGTAGTGAATTGGTCAGATGACATTAACTCAGCAACATGCAGAGGACACACAGCTCTACATATCCTTCACCATACTACTACCACCAAGATGTCCCAGGCTTGGACGAGATCAGCTCCTGCATGAAGAACAGCAGACTGATGCTGAACTCAAGCAAGACAGAAATTATTCTGATGGGCACAAAGAAACACTCTGAAGAGTTTGCAGCCGCAATGTACCTGGGCATTAAGCCATCAGCCCTTAGGAAACTCCAACTAGTACAGAACATGGCAGTGATATTTCCTCAGCAACACAGGCTACTGAAATCATATCAAAATTATCCTCCACTCTATGATGGCTTCCCATAGAATCCTGGGTCAAGTTTGAGGTTTTGGCGCTCTATGGCCTGGGCCCATGACATCTAATAGATTGCCTAAAGCTCCAAGACGAAGACCGTGGTCAGCAACTCCACTCCTCTGGCACAATGGAGCTTTCTACCATAAGGGTAAAGCTTGTCTATGCAGGATACAGAGCTTTCTTGGGGGCAGTGTGAGACTGTGGAACGAATTTGCAGAGGAACTGAGCAACATCATAAACCTCATCACCTTCCACTCCAAATGCCAGGTACACGTCTTTGACCTGCCTTTCCCAACATAAACACTGAGCAACATGTACATTAAAAAAACCACACACACACACACACAAAACAAAACCTTGCCAAAAAAAAAACCAACCCTACATGCCACACACAATTCTCCATCTGGGAAAGAGGATGAGAGAAAGAATGAACCACAGGTGACTGTATTAGTCATGTAATTTAATGTACTTACTGGAAGGTTCTCCGATATGACAGTCATAGGTTGTGGTATAAGAACCTATCCAGAATAGAATACAATAGAAGTATGTGGTGCTTTTTGAGTCTGGAATTTCTGGGAGGAGTTTGGAGGATTAGGTGTTTTTGTGAAGCCTCTTTCTATTTTAGTTTACTACTTTAGGTTCTGTATATGACACCCAAAACAAAAGAATCTGACCTGAGATGGGGATGTTCTGTATTATATTTTAGTGGACTGGACTTTTGGTTGTTAAAAGTGGGAGATGAGTTATCATTCTACTATTATTGCTTCTGTTGTTATGGATTGTGATTGTAATGTTCTGTCAAGGAACCTAAAGCAGGGGGATAGGCATCTTTTTAGGTGTCAAAATAAATAAATATAGGTTGATCTTAAAGTCTGGAAGCCACTGTTTTCACTCCCATACTGCCTGAATCTTGGCCAAAGGCAATGAAGTGGGCTTAAAAAAGTTTTTAAAAGAAAACTTCAATGGGCTTTGGATCAGGCTCTGACCATGGGTAAAAGGTGCGAGACTGACAGCCTTGAAGTCCAAAGAACTTTGCAAGTTCCTCATATTGTTTGACCAGCATGCTTCAGCAGCCCTAAATTATATCTCTATCTCTGATCCCATTCAATCTTTGGCCTCCTTGATGCGAATGCCAACCAGACAACAATTATTGCCAGTTGTGATGGTATTTTTTGTGTGATGTAGACACCTGCCCATTGTGAATTGGGCAAATCTGCAAAATCATTTCACTTAGGCCACTAAATTGCGATCAGACGGCAGAAAGTTTTAGTCACTAATGTCCTGAATTGGTATTTTCAAAGGAGCCTAAGGAAGAAAAGGACCACACTAGTCCCAGTCCTGGGCTAGATTTGAACCAGCAACTTAGAGGTGAAAAAGCTTTGTATTTGCTTTTGAACATAGACACAATTTCAGCATCGTATTGAATTTCACATTTTTTCCTATACAAAAAGGGCCATTGTTCTTGTTTAGAATACTTCTCATGTTAGAGACAAAATAATCATAAGGGGTGGATCAAAATCATGTTTGCAGTGTGAGTTCCTTATGTTTAATATTATTTTTTAATAGATTAGATTTTTAAAATGTATTATTTCCTCTAAAAATCATAATAGCATGCACATAGAAACACAAAGTTGAAAACAAAATATGGCATTATTATTTAAATATAAGAGTGTACTAATTATTTCAACTTTCAGAGGCTGCTTATGTGCCAGCTTGAGAGGTAAGCAAGTATATGGTAATTAATTAGATTTTGTGACACTGCTCAGCTCAGTCCCTTTGATCTATCACTAGTAGCCCACAACAAAGCACACATACTCACAATGCTTTAGTTTCAGTCAAGTGATCAGCAAAACATGTTCAGCTCATTTAAATAACAATAGCTAGCCAAATACAGCTATCTTTTATAGCATTAGGCAAAGGTTTAGGGCTCAAATAACAGCATCTGGTATTTATAGAACACATGACTCAGAGCCATTTACATTAGATGGATTATAACTTGAGTTAAACTGATAAATGGATGAAACCAGAATCCAGAGGCTAGAGTAAATTCCACAATAGCTCCTCTGCTCAACTACTGGTACTCTGACAATTTAATCAGAGACACTACACTGCCCTGAAAACAGTAGTACAGAAACAGCTGGGAAGAAAGACACACTGTAAATGGTGCAAAAACAGAAGATGCATTTGTTTCAACCGCATCAAAATTCAAAGGAAAGCACAGAGCAACCAAATCCAGTGGTGTGTGCAGAACAGAAATCTATTACAAATTTGACTGCTGTATACACAATAATTGCATCATTGCACTGGTAATTTTAGAGTTGTAGTGGTATTATTTTTTTAAATGTGCATGTATTTTTCAGGCATAATAAAGTAAATAGCTACTTGTCTGTGGAATAACTAGGCTTTGTGGACTTGGGAATCTGTAGCATGGAAGGTCATTTCATTTGTTAAAGAATTACTAGAACAGCATTTCTATTTGTATATATCTCAACATAGATTTCTAGTGGAGTTGTATTTTTAACTGAGGAAAATTAGGCATTTTCTTGTTTGTGTCCTTTAAGTATTTCCCTCTTTACCCTCCCTTTCCCCCCGCCAAATGTTCGGATGTAATTGGGTCTTGCTCTTCCAGGAAAGCAAAGCTTGTGCCCAATTCTGCTACTATGGGGAACCAGTTCTACTATTCTTCAACTCATCCCTGCCTAAGTCCATCCCTAGTTGATAAAACATTTAAGCACAAGTGTAACTTTAACTTTAAGCACTTGCTGAAGTGCTTCATTGAATCAGGGCCTAAGAATAGTGGAACATCTGAGGTTGCATCCTGCAGGGAATATTCCAGGAGTGGCCAAAGTTACTGAGCCCCATACAACAATCTTCAGAAATTTGAGAGTCGGGGTGTGCTTGCCAGGGTTTCAGCCCTGCGGGAGGTGCCTGCTGGGACTTGGGCTTCAGCACTGCTCCTGCTGAAGCCCTTAGCCCCGGCAGATGTGCCCCATAGGGCAGAAGCCCTGAGACTCCCCTCCCCGCTAGGCAGAAGCCCTAAGATCTCCTGCCACACTGGGCAGAAGCCTCTACCCCAACATCCTGCTTCAAGGCAGAGATCCAAAGCTCCTCTACCCAATCTGGTAGGTGAAGAATGTGGTGAGCGAGGTGGGGGGCTCTGCGAGCCGCACTTTAATGGTAAAAGAACCACATGTGGCTCACAAGTCACAGTTTGGCTACCCCAGAATATACAAATGATCTTCATTTCCTATATGTCATTAAGCTTTGCTCCATTGGGGTTCCCTGTATCCCAGTGTAGAAGTGAGCTCTGGGGGCAGGGCTGAAGAGGGATGGTGGATACATAGCTATGGCCTTTTGTAGAAAGAAAAGTGCACTGATTCCATTAAACTAACCAGTGCAAACCACCGTTATCTTGGTTTAAGAGTGGCTTATTTTGGTTTAGCTTTAAACATGTCCTTTAAATGTGTCCTCCGCCCTTCAGCTAACGGGAAATAAGCCTGGTAAAAACCAAAATAAGCCAAACAAAGCTTTTTGCACTGGGTTAACCAATTCAGTTTAAAATCACTCTTTCAGCTAAACTGGTGTAACTCAGTGTGTTGATAAGCCAAATGTGTAAATGAGAGCACAATGTGGCCCGAGGCACATGTTAAAATATTCAATTAATCACAGAAATACAATGACAAGCTCAGCTCTTATCCATGGTACAAATCAGTCTATCAGCTCTCAAATTTAATCATATCAAAGTGTTTCACTTCTCCTTAAGCCACTGACCACAATATGCACCTCTCAATCCACCAGAAACCCAAGAAAACAGATGCTTTTTGTAGCATGCTCTGACAAATTTGAACTATTTATATCAGAGTTTTCTTTTAAAATATACTTAAAGATTAAAATATCCCATCATTGCAGGTGATTTTTCACTTCCTTTAATATCTTGTCCGTTTGTTTATTAGAATAAAAAGCAATAGAATTGACCAAAAGGAGGACATTTGCCTCTGTACTGCATTTTATTCTCATCCAGAAAGACTCTTTTGTTTACTGTTAACACATGTAACAATTCACATGAATATACCAATACAGATGAAGCAGCACAGTCTAATTCCCACTTCAGAGACCTGCCACATCAATTAAGAGATGGCTTCTGCTTTCATTCTGAAACTTGAAATGCCATGCTGAAAATCTAAGCATTCTCATCATCACATTAACATTCAATTCAGTGTTTCCTGGCCCTTTTGCCATGCCTCAAGGTTATTCACAGCAATAACAAAAACAATGCTAGACTCTCAGCCAAGCCAGTATTAGGGCCAGTCTACATTACAACATTCATTATTTTGTGAGACTGTGTTAAAGAGTTTGGACAGGACCAAATCATGTAGTAATCGTTTTACAGAATCAGTCTGCTGCCTGGGAAGGGCTTGTAAAGATCAAGCTCAAGATTTTCAAATATGGGCTAGTTTCAGAGTAGCAGCCATGTTAGTCTGTATCCGCAAAAAGAACAGTAGTACTTGTTTCAGAGTAGCAGCCGTGTTAGTCTGTATTCGCAAAATGAAAAGGAGTACTTGTGGCACCTTAGAGGCTAACCAATTTAATAAATTTAATAAATTTGTTAGTCGCTAAGGTGCCAAAGTACTCCTTTTCTTTTTTAGTAGTACTTGTGGCCCCTTAGAGACCAACAAATGTATTAGAGCATAAGCTTTCGTGGGCTACAGCCCACTTCATCAGATACATAGAATGGAACATATAGTAAGAAGAAATATATACACATACAAATAAGTTGGAAGTTGCCATACAAACTGTGAGAGGTTAGTTAGTTAAGATGAGCTATTATCTGCAGGAGAAAAAAACTTTTGGACTGATAATCAAGATGGTCCATTTAGACAGTTGACAAGAAGGTGTCAGGATACTTAACTTAAGGAAATAGATCCAATATGTGTAATGACCCAGCCACTCCCAGTCTCTATTCAAACCCAAGTTAATGGTATCTAGTTTGCATATTAATTCAAGCTCAGCAGTTTCTCATTGGAGTCTGTTTTTTAAGTTTTTCTGTTGCAAAAGAAAATAACAGAATGCCAGTAGCTGTCACCTTCAGCCCCCAACTAAAACCTCTCCAGGGCATCATCAAAGATTTACAACCTATCTTGAAAAATGATCCCTCACTCTCACAGATCTTGGGAGACAGACCAGTCCTCGCTTACAGACAGCCACCCAACCTGAAGCAAATACTCTCCAGCAACCACACACCACACAACAAAAACACTAACCCAGGAACCTATCCTTGCAACAAAGCCCAATGCCAACTCTGTCCACATATTTATTCCAGTGACACCATCATAGGACCTAATCACATTAGCCAAGCCATCAGGGGCTCGTTCACCTGCACATCTACCAATGTGATATATGCCATCATGTGCCAGCAATGCCCCCCTGCCATGGACATTGGCCAAACCGGACAGTTTGTATGCAAAAGAATAAATGGACACAAATCTGACATCAGGAATCAGAACATTCAAAAACCAGTAGGAGAAGACTTCAACCTTTCTGGTCTTCACTTCAACCACTCAGTAACAGACTTAAAGGTGGCAATTTTAAAACAAGAAAAGCTTCAAAAACAGACTCCAAGGAGAAACTGCTGAGCTTGAATTAATATGCAGACTAGATACCATTAACTTGGGTGTGAATAGAGACTGGGAGTGGCTGGGTCATTACACATATTGAATCTATTTCCCTAAAATTAAGTATCCTCACACCTTCTTGTCAACTGTCTAAATGGGCCATCTTGATTATCACTACAAAAGTTTTTTTCTCCTGCTGATAATAGCTCATCTTAATTAATTAGCCTCTCACAGTTTATATGGCAACTTCCACCTTCTCTGTATGTATACATATTTCTTCTTACTATATGTTCCATTCTATGCATCCGATGACGTGGGCTGTAGCCCACGAAAGCTTATGCTCTAATAAATTTGTTAGTCTCTAAGGTGCCACAACTACTCCTGTTCTTTTTGTAAATATGTATCCGCAAAAAGAACAGGAGTACTTGTGGCACCTTAGAGACTAACACATTTATTAGAGCATAATAAATGCTACAATGTCTATATTTAGGCACCTAAAAAAGTGGCTTGATTTTAATAGGTGATAAGAACCCAGTAGCTTCCACTGACTTCAGCGGAAGCGGTTCCATGTATAGCACTTCTGAAAATCAGGTCACTAATTTAGGCACCTAAGTATGGATGCGGGGGCCCATTAGTTTTTAAAATCTTGACCTAGTTGGTAGATCAAAAGCAAATAGTGCAAAATATTGTCCCTAAGGATTTGCTGAATTTTTAAAGAAATTTGTTTTCAATATATTTAGACTCTTTTTGTGTTTGCTTCCATGAAAAGTCTGATGAAAGGGTTGATTAGCTGGAATATTCACTGGCACAGAGAATTTTGAAGAATATTGAAGGAAAGCAAATTTTGAAACACAAATATTTATATCAGAAACTGTTTCAGGGAGTTACACTCATTCAATAAGGAAACACATATATTACGTGTCACCAGCACGTCCAGCCAACCAATTGGAATTTCACATATCAGACACTGACCACTTACAACAAACTAATTGCAAATGATCTACAGACTGAAAATCATTCACAGAAATTATTCAACAATTATGCTGAATAACTCATCTGAGAAAACTGTAACCTGCTCTTGGATAGTTTGCAAATATAAAAAGATGTGAAAGTTGTCGAGTAAGTTATTTGCTATGAATTATTCATCCAACTTCAAACAGTCATTTTTATTTAGCGATCTGAGGTACTCATATGACCCTCATCACCACAGTATCTGGACAAATTTTAGTATATTTATTCCATAGCTCCACTGTGACAATATTTAATGTATTTATCCCACAGCTCCCCTATGAGGTGAGCAAGTACTATTTTATCTACATTTTGCCAATGGTGACCTGGGTCATAGAGAGATTAAATGACTTGTCCAAGACCACACAGGATGTCTGTTTCAGAGTGGAAATAAAGCCCAGATCTCTGGTATCCCAATCGACAGCTTTAACCACATGGCCATCCTTTACATTACAGTCTCCAGGCCCAAACTAAGACTGGCGTCTCATTGTTCTAGACATTACACAAACACATACAAAGAGACTATCCCTGCCCCAAAGAGCTTACAGTCTAAATAGACAAGACAGACAAAGAATGGGTGTGGTGGAAAGAGGCGCAGAGAAATGAAATGACTTGCCTAAGGTCACAAAACAAGTTACTGAGTCTGTATAGAATAGAAACCAGGTTTCACAGCTCCATGTTCACTGTCCTATCTATCCATTAGGCAAGAGTGCCTCTCATCTCATGTATCTTCTCAGTCACATGGTTATAAACTGGTGTTGTTCCACCCCATACACAGAACCAAACCTTGTAATCTCACATGCCCCAACACCATAGAATTTGTAGTGCAGACCAGTCTTTAGGCACAACACTGTAGTGAGGATGATGAGGCTGTATCTGCTGAACAGGAGGGTTAAATGCGACAATATAATTTAGATTCTGGCAGAACAAGTCTTGTTCCAATGCCACTGCTGCCAGTTCTCCTGCCAAAGAGAACAGCAAGAAAAGCAAGAAATGTACTGAAGTTTGGGACTAGTTAACTAAATAGCTATGCTAGCTGGTTTTTAAAACATGGAATGCCAGAGCTATCCCCAAAGAGCTAGCTTTGGCAATAAATTGGGCCAATGGGAGCGTTGATACCTCACATCTGCTTTGTCATGTCATGCTTCTTGAACTGCTAAAACTTCAGGGAAGCAATAAATGAAGAACAGGTGGAAACAGCTTTGTTGTACTCATACAAAATCAATGGCTTATCATACCAGTGATTCCAGTCACTGTAATGTTAATGCTCCATTTTTATTTATCAGTACTATGATATGAAAATTACTTTCATATTGTAGAAACACATTAATATGGCTTTGTTAGAATATGACTGAGCACTGTTGACACAACCGTCCATGTATATATAAGATTCTCTGTCACCTAAATACAACTATCTTGACCCAAACAGAAATTAAGGGAGATGAAAAATCTATACAGAAATCACAGAGCTGTGAAGATACATGCTAAGAAGTACTGATGGTTTAGTGGACAGTCCATCGGACTGGTATTCAGGAGCTGTAGGTTCAGTTGTTGGCTCAGTGACAGATTTTCTGTGTGACCTCGGTCAAGCCATTTTAAGGGCAATGTCCAAAGGCATAGATGGTGCCTTTCTCTCATTGAAAATAACTGGGAATTAGGCACCTGGCAGGCTTGCAGCCATTTGTGGCCTTGACTATCAACGTTCTGCTTCCATATCTAATTGTTAAAAAAAGGATAATGCTTCCCTACCTCATGGGGGTGGGGGAAGGGGTGGAGAATAAAATCTATTAATGACTGTGAAGCTTTCGGACACTACAGTGATGAGACCCATAGAGACACCTATGTAGAAAACCATGATCAGTGTTAGCATTCAACCACTCTGCTTTCTGTCATATCTTAGCCCTTGTGCACTATTTCTTTAGAGTCAAACTATAGCTTTGTGTGAGGGACTCTGCTGGCACTGGTATTACATGTGAACTGGATTTTGTGTGTGAGAAAGCGGTTTGGTGCTTAGATTGTAATTGCTATGAGAAGGGACCTTTTTTCATTCTTCACTTAAGCACTTAGCATATCGTCCTTGCTATACAACCCACTGATAATGGAACTTGCACAGAACCTGCCAATTGGAGGCTTGATCCTCCAAGGTGCGGAGCACTCTGGCCTTCATCCAGGAAAGTTCTGAAGCACATGCTTATTTTTAAAGATGTGTGGTTTCCTGGGTTCAAGTGTTGTGTTGAAAAGCACCTTGCAAGAGTGAGTCCTCATTTGTGAAACCTGGGGAGTCTATGTTTTGGGGCTGAGGCTAATGCCTATCTACTCCATCGTTATACGAGGCTCTTAAGTAACTCATTTCCTGTAACCCTTCCTGAGGATCTTAGCCTCTTTTCCTTGCAATACCCCTGAGGTTTCTGCAATTCCTTAAGCAGCGAATGAAATAGGTTTTTATTTTTCCTGAGGAAAGAGAGACAATCTCCTCTTCAGGGTTCAGAGTTACGACTGTTTCCATGTCATTTAGATTCTGCCAAGTCAAGGGATGTTTTACCACTTTATGGCCCTATTAAACACCAGTGTTGTCAGATCTGCTGTTAACAACAACCAGCAAGAAAAATGAGAGGTATGCTGAGGTATTCGCAAATAGCTGGGAAAACAGTTATGAATAAAATACACTTGATTTAGAGATTACACAAGCAGCCAGTTGGATACCCTAAGAATTAGTATTTCAGCAGTTTCTTACAGTGTATATGTAATTATACACACAAACACATGTACTACCACATCCTGTACACAAAAACACATGTAAACACCTACACACTCAGCACATATTAGCACACTGTGCATCAGGTAGAAACAGTCATTCTTCCCTATATATCTTGGTAGCATTAGACAGTGTTGTGCCTGCAAGCAGCAAAGAAAATGGGACTTTTCCCAAATTGCACTATGAAGCTAATTATGCCAATGGTTCTAGGCCATTCAGCTCTTTTGCCTGAACCCAGCTTGTATTATTCAGTACAATTATGTAGAATTGTGAAATGGTAATTAGTAACAAAGCTTTGCACATGTGAGCTTTACAACATGACTCACGTATCCGGAGATAAGATTTCATTATTCTGTAAGTGACCATTAAAGCATGAAATCTGTGCAACATACTTCCATCCTGGTAGTTACAGAGATTGCTATTACCACTTTCACAGTCACTGGTCAGTTTTCTGAAATCATAACGTATCTGAGAAGATGCAGTAATCATTTTAATTTCAGTAAACCAAAATTAGATAAAGCCTGGAATAAGGAACAGAAATGGAAGATGACTTAATTTACAAAGAACAATCCCTTCTGTATAACAAAGAAATATATGTTTAACTTCCCAGCATTATGGAAGTTGGCATTTTTAAAAAAAATCCCAAATGAAAATTCTGAAAAAAGCAGTCCCAGTAAAAATAGAGAGGAAAAAGAGAGAAAATGAAAGAAATCCACGAAGAAGAGATTTTTGCATTTTTGTTTCTTTAAAATAATGCATTCTTTTCTATATCAGTAGAGTAGGTTAGAAGAGAAATGTGCTTTGTGGAACTAATTCACTATGTTCTCAAACAATGAGCACTGTAATACCATGTCATTAATGAAATTGATCAATTTAACTTTGTTCTACATATGTATAAAGGGGAAAAATCAAAGAACAGTACATTTTCTTGTGTAGCACATTTTTGAGTCGTTATGCAACAGGATATACAAAAAGGTTTTAGGTTTTCTTTTAAAGGAAACCAAAAAAGATTTGGGCAAAACATTTCCGATGGAAGATTTCAGACATCTGTAGAATATTCATACAGCCCCACTCATCCAGCTCATTGTCCGTTCATGTCATGTGCACAAATACAACAGGTGTGGAAATGGGCATTTGTTTACCTGGATACATGTGTAGCAGCAAGTTTTGCAGCAGAAACTTGGCCTTTTATGCTAACTCTCTTTAGAAGTGTGAGTTACACTGAACCTGTTCAGGTAACAATCTTACCACCCTCTTTCATGCTGAGTACTACATTATGCTGGGCCTGATTCAAAGCCCATAAGTCAGCTGGGAGTCTTTCTTTTGACTTCAGTAGGCATTGGGTCAGGTCGTCTGTGAATAGAAAAGAATGGGACTTCTCCTGGACTAAGATATTACTCACCATGAGTAGGTGGCAAAATCTGGCCTGTAATCCTTAAAATTTGCATATTATTTGGTGACATTTTTCATCCAACCATTAGCCCATTACAGCAATGAGACACAAGGTGGTGAGCCACCAATCGGCTTTATGTGATATTCCTTCTCTCATTCCTTGTCTGAATTTGGCCTATTTATTATGATTCTGCGCCAGATTCTCCTGCATCATATGAAGTCATTTGCATGAGGGCAAAGTGGACTATCAATGCAACCATTCTGATTTAGTTGCATTTTACATCCACTTGGCACTTGTGTAAATTACTACACAGAAGGTGCCAGGCAATGGAGACTCTGGACCTGTATCTTTAAGCCACAGTGACCTCTCCCATCAAGCATTGTGCCTAAGCACTCATAGACTTTAAAGCCAGAAGGGACCATCATAATCGTCTAGTCTGACCACTAGATAATTTCATTATACCAAACTCTCCATAAACGTATCAAGCTCTGTATTAAAACAAATCAGGTTTTTTTCCCCCATTACTCCCACTGGAAGGATGTTTCAGGACTTTATTCCCCTAATGGTTAGACAGCTTTGTCTAATTTCAAGCTTAAACTGATTGATGTCCATTTGGTCTTGTGCCAACTTTAGCCCTTAACTTAAATAGGTTCCCTCCATGTCTCCTCCCTGCCAGTGGATGAGGACAGTGCCATGATCCCTTGCTCTCCCACCCCTTTAAAGAATCAAGCACTACTGTGTGACCCCCTGAGAGTGACAGCCTAAGGGGTCAGAAAACTCAATGATGCTCTGTTAGGGAGTTTTTACCAAATTGTTTCACACATCATGCCCCACTGCAGAATGAGCAGATGTTGTTCCCCAGAACCAACGAGTCCAAAGAAGTACTGAAGTCAATGGGTGGTGGGCGCTCAGCAGCTCTTAGGATAAGCTCTTATAAGCTCAATGTACATGCCGCAGCCAGACCCAAAGCCTCGTTCAACTCAAATTCAAAAGACCAGTTTCTGCCACTCTTCTTAGCTTGAATAGAACTTTCCTCCACAAGGAGCCCCATTGAAATCAAAGGGATTACTCACAAAGGGAGATTCTACTTAACCTGAATAAAGGTGACAGAATCTGGTCCAAAGTGATCATTTTTCTGCTGTGTTCAGAACAGTTTTACTATATACCAGAGGGTGGATCACAAATGCCCAAAGCTAAAGCTGGTCAAAAAAACAAAACAAAAGAATCACAAATGTTTTGCCCTTTTTTGGAGGGGGGCCCTCTGCTAAATTAATAGTTTGACCAAAAAAACCCCAAGAACATCCAAAATTTGAATTTCAGAAGATCTCAGTGAGCTCTACAATTCCATACAAAGTGGAATTGTATGGCCTACTTTGTTGTGTAAGGGAGACCAATATATTGGAAAGAACATTGAAATAGTTGTTAAGAGGAAGCAGAATAAAAATTCACTAAATGCACCTGTATAAATAAAGTGGAATTTCTCAAGCAAATGAAATTGATTTTCAGAGTGTTTACGTACAAATCTATACATGCTACAGGAAAAAACAAATGCAAATATATAGAGACAAAAATGCAACACTGAAATAAGTTTTTCTTAATGTGTGAACAAAAATGTGCATTGTAAAAATGATTTATCTGGCAACTAGAGTTAAAATAATAAATGATAACATATCAAGTTGGAGGAAGCTCTGTAGTGGTGTGCACAAGCACCAGTGTTAACTCCAGCCTATTGAATGTCTTCATTAATGGTCTCAAAGACGGAGTAAAGAGAATGTTAACGAAATTCATGGCAGATACTACATCAGGAGTAATTTGTGACTAGAGCTGGTTGGGAATTTTTTGGTCAAAATCAAAACTTTTTACGGAAAAAGAGTGATTTTGATTAATATCTTAATTCAAAGAGTTTTTAGAAAAAAACCTTTTGAAATTGTCAAAACATCCTGTTTTGACATTTTCAAAAGAAAAAAAACCAATGTTCTGGTTTGAAATAACTTTTTATTTAGAAATTCAAGCCACTTAGAGTAAAAAAAAAGGGGAAAAAAAGGTGTAAAAAATTCAAAATGGTCAAAATCCACATGAAACATTTTGCAGTTATTGAAACAAAACATTTCAATGGACCTGAACTTAAAAAAAATGGTTTGCAAATTTTCTGAGATTTCAATTTTTAATCCTGACTCCAGACAGGATCATTTTTCAAAATCTACAAAATTTTCATAGGATGGGGAAAAGTTTCCTACTCAGTTCTACTTGTCAGTATAGAACAATGATGGAAAGGAGCTACAGAGATTAGGAAAATGGGTGAATTGGATAAATACATACCAATACATATCAGGAAAAATAATCTCAAACAGATATCCAATGGGAGCAGAAACTGGAAAATTAATGCTAAACTAGGTTGATGATTGATGAACAGCAAATTCTACATGAAGTTCCACGGCAAAATGGCAGGAAGAAAAAAAAGAAAAAAGCCTATGCTTCTTTGCCCTGCTTAGACAGAGACATCACATCATGGAGCAGCAATATTGGCTCAGGCCCAACCACACATGCTACGCTGCGTTCTGTTATGTTCACTGCTTTCTCAGAAAGAAATTGACAAACTGAACAGTGTTAAGGAAGGACCAGCAAAACTGATTAGGGGGCTGCAGTGATTCACTAACAGGGAAAGATTAAAAGAATTAACAATGCATCTTTGTGCACCCTCTTAGTGACCTCCGGGGGGGAACTTCCCTTCCTCCAAGAGACCCCAGATCTCTGCCAGTTGCTGCCTGTCTCTTAAGGTTCCAAATTTATCATTATATGTGGAGCCCTAATTTCTTAAGGTTCCAAATTTATCATTATATGTGGAGCCCTAATTTCCTCTTCCTTGGGTTTGTTATCCCCCCAACCCTGGATTTTCCTGGGGAACTAAGATGGTCATTCCTTCTGTCACCTACATCTGCGTCAGGGCTGAGGGGAAACACTAGGGATGGCCACTGCTCCTCCCAAACCTACAGTTTGTCTTTTGGAGATCAGGAAGTATCTTCCCTCTCTAAAGACATCAGGAGCAGGGAAGATACTACTTCTCCAGCTGCAGTTGTTGATAAATTATGCAGCAGCATCCTATAAAGTTTAACAGAGACAGGGGCTTCTTGTCCAGCAAAATTTACTTGTAAGACATTTTATTAGTTCGTTATTTGGTTATAATTAGATACAACAAACAGATCCAACTTAGCACATTGACTATGATAAAATTAGATCATAAGCTTTTTGGAGCAAGGATGATATTTACCTGTCTGTGTGTACAGTATCTAACCCAACTGGGCCCAGATTCTGACTGGAGCCTCTGGGGACTATCTTCGTATAAATATTAAATAATAATAAAAAGATTATGATAGAGCAGCAAAACAACCTTTATTTTCATTGAGTAACGCAGACTCTTGCCTAACTTCCTATAGCCAAGAACAACCGTCAAAATGCAACACAGAAGAAACTGGGACTTGATCCCAAGCTGATACCTACAAACTGACTTAAACTCTGCATACATAACCTTAATTTTACTAAACCAAAATCACATTCTTTTTCTTAGTACTACAGACTTACAATGTAGTAAATGGACCTCTGAAACAGGCAAACTCATGAATAATACAACTGTGTCCTTCAAAAACATAGTTTATAATGAATAATTTATTTCCTGTCAGTAAAATATTGTTCCCCCACATTATCTGTTCTGATTCATATTTTAATTGTTTGCCCCATATTTTGCACTTTGACATCCCTCACTGGAGTGCTGACAACTTAGGAAGCAGAATTTGCAGTAGCATTTATATAAATCCTGTTAATATATTGAGAATTCCACAAATAAGGGCTATGATTTCAAACAACAGCTCTATTGTTATTAACTTAAGCTAAGCCACCACTGTCAAAGTAGGTAAAATCTTGCCTTTCATAGGAAGACAAGTGTTTACTCTAGCAAGAAGGAGCAATCTAAATGGATGTATGGTGGCTATCGGCAAACAAGTGTAAGAAAATTCTCCAGTTTTACAAATGCATGTTGAATAACCAAAAGAGCATTGAGTTCCCCCAAATATCATAATCCATGATATTTCAACATTTCTTTTCATCTGGAATTGGGGCGGAAAGTTGAAATCTCAAAACTTTTCACAGAATGAAATGTAAAAAAATTTGGCTTAGAAATATTGAAACATTTCATTTTGGGTCAAGTTAACATTAATCTTTGCGTGTGCCTAAGCCACCACTCCCTATTGATGTATTTGATAATTACATGGTAACAATGAGAAAGTAAGCTATTTTTTCAGTAACAGTGTGCTGTGACACTTCTGTATTTTTATGTCTGATTTTGTAAGCGAGTCATTTTTAAGTGAGGTGAATCTTGGGGGTATGCAAGACAAATCAGATTCCCAAAAGGGGTACAGTACTCTGAGAGCACTGCTTTCCTGAATACGATGTGTGCATTACTCTGAAGTCCCTACAAACAGTAAAGCACATCATGATTCATAATATATTCATTTATATTACATTTCACAAACCGTTGTTATTATTCTGATCTCACTGTCCCCACCTTCCATATGATTTGGCCACAGCTGAAGTCCTTGTGCTCACTTGCTCCTGTCTGATGCCACTTACTACACCAAAAAAAGGCCCCCACTCCCACCTCACACACACCCCCCTCAGTCCTCTTCAACTAATGAAGCTGGCAAACTGCGGAGGGGAGCCGAGCAAGATGAGCCTCTGCAACTTTATGCCTACTGCTATACACTGCACTCTTCAAGTGTGTGCTTGGAAGCCCCAGGAGGTCTTATGCCTCCCTCAGCTCTCCCACCATTCCCAATACAAGATACCAGCAAAAAGGCACAGTCAAGACCCAGTGAAGGGTTTTATAGTTAGAGGGAGTGGGATTTTCAGACACACTTAGCACTGGCTTAGTGCTGCTCTCAGTGACATCAGTAAGTGGGAAGTAGAGGTGCGGTGGGTACTGCAACACCCCAGGTTTTGTACCCTGCCTCCCTCCCGCCAGCCCCGCGCCCCTGCTGCCCAGGGTCCTGGCTGCCGGCCCCACACCCCTGCTGCCCAGGGTCCCAGCTGCCGGCCCCATCCTCCTGATGCCTGGGAGCCAGTCCGCCAACCCTGCTGCTGCGTGGGGGCTCCGCTGCTGGCCCCAGGGTCCCACTCGGCCACCAGCCCCATGCCCAGGGGCTCTACTGCTGGCCCCAGGGTCCCAGCTCTGCACCCGACCCTAGCTGTGGCCCCAGCCTCCACCACCTTACCCCTGTCCGCGTCCCCCCCTTCTGGAGCCATGGCCCTGCTCCCGGCCCCAGTTCTAGGAGATAGTGAGGGTCTCGGACGGAAGTAAGAGAGGTGCAGCTCAGCACCTCCAGTCCAAAAACTGTTCCAGGTCCACTGTCAGTAAGAACCAACAACTTCTTCAACAGGAGCAGAGTTAGGCCAGTCCTGAGCACTTTTAAAAATCAACCTCCTGAGTTAAATATTACTGTATAATTATACATTTTGCATATTTCTTTCAATATAGTCATATATATCTGTACAAACTGAAATAAAGTCACTCCTAAGGTTAACCTTGTCTTGCTTGTAGCTAACACAGTACTCTATTTTGTCAGCTCAGTAGCTGAAAAGCAGGGCAATAACAGGTAAGATCAAAGGACTTAAATAACCTCTGCGGTCAGAATGACAAAATGCTTACAGCCTGGAATAGGATGTAGTCATTAAACTGGGGAAATGAACGATTTTGCTGAATGGACACAATGGGAACTTATTTGGAGTGAAACAATGGGCCTTCACCTCATTGTAAGATCAGGAGGATTTGCTAGGTACACAGGAACATTGCTCCTTCGTTCTGAAGTTAATACGGGATGAATAAAACAAAGGAAGAAATGACCCAAGCAGGGCAAATTTCGAACAAGAACACTGATGGGGTCAGGGCGTTTTGACCTCTAGGGTTAAACAGATCAAAGGGTTTGCTGATTAGTGGAGTTTCTTTTTTTTTTAATTACCATAAAATTGGCATCTCCACAGTTATTTTGTTAGTTACCTTTGCAGGTAGCAGTTGCCCATGTATATCGGGCAAAATCATTGACGACAAGTGGTTGAGTTTCCTTTTTAATCTGGTAAAATAAGGTGTGCGAATTGCAAGAAAAGAAAATCTGATGAATGCCTATTCTGAGGATAATGACATTCACTTATTGTATAGACTAGGGGCCTGATCCAATGCCCATTGAAGCCAATGGGAAAAGCCTCTTGTTCACTTCAATGGGCTTTGGATCAACCCTTAAGAGAACCACCCCAGCTAATGCCATCTAATAACTGGCACTTTCCATTATTAACTCTCTTGACCATTTGAAAGGAACAAATAAATGAAGACATCAATTTAACTGCAGAAGGTGGATGCCTGCATTTAAATGACAGGGATTTTTATAAAAAGAATGTATCCAATTGCACATGTAGAATTCTGTCTTAATACAGCTAAACCTCAGAGTTACAAACACCAGAGTTATGAACTGACCAGTCAACCACACCCCTCAGTACGCAATCAGGCAGCAGCAGAGACAAGAAAAAAAAGCAAATACAGTACAGAACTGTGTTAAACATAAACTACTAAAAAAAAAAAAAGAGGGAAAGCAGCATTTTTCTTCTGCATAGTAAAATTTCAAAGTGGTATTAAGTCAATGTTCAGCTGTAAACTTTTGAAAGAACAACCATCATGTTTTGTTCAGAGTTACGAACATTTCAGAGTTACGAACAACCTCCATTCCCAAGGTGTTTGTAACTCTGAGGTTCTACTGTAATATTTTGCAATTACATAGCCCTTTTCACCTAAGGAGTTCCAAGCACTTTACCAACATTAGCACACTGTGGTTTACACCACTCCTGGGAGGCAGGTTCATATTACTATCCCCATTTTACAAAGAGACGAGACATTAAAGTCAACATTTTCAAACTCAGATTCCTAGAATTAGGCATGTAAATCAATAATTAGGCACCTGAGTTTAACAACATTGCCCAAGTGACTTGTGATGGACCCGGAAGTCATCAGCAGATCTAAGAACATCACCCAGGAGCCAGTTTTGTGCTGCAACATGGAGTTCTGTGCCACTCCACCAGTGTAAAGTATCCCTACAGCTGGGATAGCAACCCACAGAAGGATTGCCCTAATGTAGGCTCTCCAGCACACACCCCAGGTAGGTAAGTATTATCCCCATTTTATTATTATAATTATTCCCAGCGATGGCATATACCCAGAGTAGCACCTCCTCATCAGCCCATTTCACCCCAGCTGCCAATGTAGGGGGCATGGCTGTAGAAAAGGGGCATAACTTTAGCTGCAGTGTGCCCTGGCAAAACTTAGGTGCTATCTTGTCCCATTGGGGTCATTGGCAGCTGGCTCAAATTAGACCAACCTTAAGGCTGGTTCAAGTTAGAGCAACCTTATGCAGCATGACCAGTCTGATGCACAGCCAACCCAGGTTCGGGGACCACAAAAGTGGCCTTAAGTCTGAGTTGCATTGCATTGTGTGCTGATTGGCCACACCCAGGAAGCTGCTTCCAGGAGCCTTGGTTCTGAATCCTTTGTTTTATAATTATTAGATAACCTCTTAGGCATGAAATCATTAAAAATTCCATGTTGTACATGCTTTTATTGCCCCTGGACAGATATGCTTTGTTATATACTTTTTTTAGATAGCTGAAAAAAAAATCAGGTTGAGGGTCATATCTTCATATCTCCCAGATGTTATTCAGCATATGTTTTGTGAAGAGTTTGTGGGGAACTGCATGTGTACTTGGCTGCTGCAAAAGACCAAGATATTTTCCAAGCCACGATTATAGCCACTGAAAAATAGCAATGCACAAAAGTCCCATTGCAGAGCAAGGGATATATCTTGTTAAAAGCCAAAAATATATCTGGATTTGCTTGACTTGACGCTGTCAGAATCCTGATGTGTTTTTGTTTTCCCTCAAGAAGTGACTGCTGTTTTGTGAGTGGCGGCATGTCACCAAGCCAACGTATGGCTTTAGATAGGTTTTGTTTAAAGGAAAGATTCATGGATTGAGAGCTGTTGTCTGTAGAACTCTGTGCATCAGCATGCCAGTAGTTCCTATTACTTATACTCCTTTGCTCTACTGGCAGATCTGGAATCAGTGGGTCTGCCTGTGGAATGGATGGACTGATCTGTACATCTCCAACCCTTGGCCATTTTCAACTAATATTTTAGCCCCATATCTAAGGCTGCAGTGAAAGAGGAGTGGATAAGCACATACAAGGTTTATTACAAAGGACATTGTAGATGATGTATGACAGATCACTGATTTCAATGGGGCTACACTGATTTACACTACCGAAGGATCTGGTCCAACATGTAGTATGAGAATACAGTACGTATTTATGTACACATAGTACCACCTGACTGTTCTCTCTCTGACAGTTTTCACAGTATAAGAGTCATATGAGGAGAGTTGGTTAGTGGGGTCACAAACCAAATGACTGCCCCAGCTCCACCTACTTATCCATCCCTATACCTCCACCCCTCATGATGTTATTTTATTCCAAATGGATGACATATTAATCGAAATGGACATGTCCTTCATTTCAGCCAGAGCTGACACAGTAGAATTTGGAAGAGGAGTGCACTGAGGCAAATTTGCCTTGTTTTGGACAAATCATAAACAGTTTTTCAGATACTTGGCCCTAATTTGGATGCGGTGAGCAGCTAGCACGAATCTCTCTTTGAAGCAGGAGAATATGGAGAAGGCCATCACTACATTGAAACTTAGGTACATTGTCATTTATGCTATGGATTTCAGATTCACCCTTGGGCTCAGGAACAGTTTTGCTTATTTCTCTGTTTTCTTATTGTTCTTCTTCAGCACCTCAAGGTATTCTGATATCATGGTGATGGATGAAAACCTAGACAGATACACATTGCAGAATCCAAAGCTGTGTGTGGTTATCCAAAGCTTATCCAAACCTCTTGGAACTGAAAATTGGACTTGAACTTCAGATCATGATTTCTTGCACTTTTTCCAGCACTTTGTCTTCAGCCCCTGCAGAAATAGTACATGGACAGACTTCTGCTGGAAGCATAGAAATGTTTATTTGGACAATTCAGGCTGGATTTTAGTGTTGATGGTTCAGCATTCTCATTTGGTCTGAAGACATTTGCCTGCTCTTTATTTCTATCTTTATTGTGCCTTATAGTGATAGACTTAAAGAGCTCAATCTGTGTAGCTTAACAGAGTGAAGGTTAACGGGGTGACTTGCTCAGGCTATAAGCACTTTCATGGGAAACAAATATTTCATAATGGGCTCTTCACTCTAGCAGACAAAGGTATTACAAGATCCAATAGCTGATTAAAGCTAGACAAATTCAGACTGGAATTAAAGCGTACATTTTTAAAAGTGAGGGTAACTAACCATTGGAACAACTTACCAACGGTCATGGTGGATTCACCCTCGCTGGCAATTTTTAAGTCAAGATTAGATTTTTTTAAAGAAATGAAAGACATGCTCTAATTCAAACAGGAATTATTTGGGGGATTTTTATGACCTATTTTATACAGAAGATCAGACCAGATGATCACAATGGTCACCACTGGCTTTGGAATCTATGAATTTCTAATCTCTTATTTACCCACTTCCATACATTTTTGTTCATTAAGCCTCCTATTCTCTCCCACCCCCTCCCATTCCATCCTTTTACCTCTGCCCACTCTGGTGACTCACCACTGTTGGAGTATCAGAAACTGCAATTTCCCATCTGTATGAAACCTTCTACACCACTGCAAAGATATTTACAGATAAAAACAGACCACTGTAAAGATCTGCTTTCAGTATATGTTCCAAAAAAGCAATAGAAATGAAGTGCTATGCAAAACGAATTTTTCATCTGTGGGTGCCTGCTTCCATGATTGGCTGCTGCATGGGGCTGTGACCAAGTTGCTTGCTTGTAAACAAGAAAGACTCTCCTCCCCCTCTGTCTATCCTCAGTATGGGGTTTGTAGACCCCATTACATATCCTCCCCTGCAAGGCTGAGGCCTGGCCTTGGTTGGCATAGGCTACTTCCCTGGACAGAAAATCAGCATTGTGATAGAAACTTCCTGCCCACTTCTGTATCTGAAAGGCATATGGTTGTAGTGGCAGGTACTATCCCATGATCCTCGGGTTTGTGTCTTTCATCACATTTAGCCAGCACAAGGGAGCATGATCTGTGACTAGTGTGAACTCATTTTCTAGAAGGTAGTACCGCAGGCTCTCTATTGCCCATTTGGCAGTCAAGCACTCTTTTTCTATCACTGAGTATATTTTCTCGCAAGAGAAGAGTTTCCAGCTGATATACAATATAAGATGTTCTTCTCCATTTACGTCTTGAGAAAGGACAATCCCTAGTTCTAACTCAGATGTGTCTGTTTGTAGTATGAATTTCAGTTCAAAGTTCAGGATCTACAGCACTGGGTGCCTTCAGAATATGGCCCTGAGTTTTTGAAAGGCACTTTTAATGGTCGGTGTCCACAGCACCTGTCTTGGGGCAGCGTCCGTAGGTAGGTCAATTAGCGGGGCTGCTATGGGCTCTGCTATGGGGTAGCAAAATGGGGTATGAAACATCAGTAGTAGCCAGCTAAGCCTAAGAAGGCATTTGCTTGCCTTTTGGCCATGGGGGTCTTGCATGCCTGTAAGGCATGAACTTAATTCACCAACGGGCGTACTTGTCCTACACCAACTCTGTGAGCCAGATAATGGGCTTCTTCCTTTCCTATTGCAAATTTAGCAGGGTTTGCTGTTAACCCAACTTCTTTCAGAGAGAGGAGAAAGGCAGCTACTTTGTCCAGATTGGAGTCCTAAGCCTTACTATAGATAACTACATCGTCCAAGTATGCTGCCGCATATTGACTGTGCTGTTGGAATAATTGGTCCATCAAATGAAGAAAAGTGGCTGCCACCTTGTGTAACCCTAAGGACATGGTCTTAAAATGAAATAGGCCTAGCAGTGTAGAAAAAGTTGTCTGCTCCTGGGAATCTAGATTTAAAGGGATTTACCAATACCCCTTTGTTCAAATCCAAAGTGGTTATACATTGGGCTTTTTCCAGTTAGTTTAAGACTTCATCCACTCATGGCATGGTAGGCATCACATTTAGAAATTGCATTCACTTTTCTGAAATATACACAAATGTAGTGAGCCATCTGGCTTCGGGACCAGCACGATAAGACTCCTCCAACCACTCTGGGATTCTTCTATCACCCCTAGTTTAAATGAGGTTCTGATCTCTTTCTTGACTGCCCCCATCAGCTTGCTGGGGATTGGTCAGAGCTCTTCCTGTATTACCTTACTGGGTTCTGTGTTAATGCAATGTTGTACTTCCCGGGGAGAGCTGAGAATACTTGTGGGAAAGCAGCCACCAGTTGGAGTGCCCATTCCTTTTGCTTATTGTTTAGGTTCTTTCCAAGAGGTACTGATCTTCCTATTAGGCAGTCAATGATTAAGTGTCCTACCTCTTGTTCCTCAGGATATGGTGTGATGAAAAGGTCTCCCCTGGCTTCCAGATTTCAGTAAATTTTCAGGGGTAAATTTCGTGTTCCTTTTTCTTCCCTGGTTGTCTGACTAAATAGTCCGTCGTCCCCACTTTCTTTATTACCTTGTAAGGGCCTTGCCATTTGGCCATTAACTTGACTTCTGAGCTTGGAAGAAGTAACAGGACTCTGTCACCCAACTGAAAGACAAGCATCTGTGCCACTTTATTATACTGTCATTGTTGTCCCTGTGCTTCCTTGAGATTTTCTCTAGTGTATGATCCCATAGCCACCAGTCTATCACAAAACTTTAAAACATACTGCACTTTGTATTCAGCTCTTGGTGCTTGGCTTTCCATAGTTTCCTGCACTAGGTCAAGTGTGCCACTTGGTTGTCACCCATATAGCAGTTCTCAGATGGCGAAGAGTAAAGCTGGAAGTAATTGGTCCCTGTGTTGGGGATCCTGGGCAATGAATTTCTTGAGCATCCTCATGAGTGTCTGATTTAATTTTTCTCTTAGGCCATCCATCTGTGAATGGTACATGGATGTGCATATTGCTTAGATTTTTAATAATTCCCAAACTTCTTTCATCAGCCAGAATTTGAAATTTGTCCCCATTTCTGTCAGGACCTCTTTGGGAAACCCCACCCACACGAAGACCTTCAGCAGCTCATCAGCAATAGTCTTAGCATTCATAGATCAGAGTGGTATGGTTTCCAGCTATCTGGTGGCATATGCTGATGTCCAGAGGTGCTCTTCACTAGATGGCCTATAAGGTCAACTCCAATTCTTTCAAAGGGAGTCTCCGCCAATGGGCTGAGTACTAGAGGAGTCCATGGGATTCCCTTAGGAGCTATTAACTGGCATTCAAGACATGATGAGCAGAAATGTTCAACTTCTTAATGACCCCTAGCCAAAAGTATCAGTTCAGGATCCTAGACTGTGTCTTGTCCTTCCCAAGATGTCCCGTACATGGGGTTACTTGTGCCAGATGCAGTAATTCACAGCAACATACCCAAAGTACTAGCAGTTGTGTCTGTATCTCTTGTGTCTGCTTGTCTTGGTCTATGTGATATAGCTAGTCTGTTTTAAGGGCAAAGTGAGGGTACTGCCATGCCTGTCTGGGATCCACCTCTTCATCATCTGTTGTGGCTACTTCTTTGAAGGCTTGGCTCAAAGTCTGATCTTTCTTTTGCTCCATGTGGAAATCTGAGAGTCCAGTTAGCTTCTCCAGGTCCAGTTGTGGATGGGGTATCATATTTGGGCCTGTAGACGGACCTTCTCCAGTGTTTTACGTCCCACCAGCATCAGATCCAGTGTCTGTGGTCTCTATTATGCCTATAGAAGGGGTCGCCTTTCTCACCTTCCTCCACTCTTTCCTTTCTATGCATTTTTCTTTCCAGGATTTTTTTCTTGGTCTGGGAGGTAAGAAGGGCAGGGTCTTTAAAAGGGAACAAGACTGCTAACATCTCTTCTGGGGTGCCTTTCTCAGGCATTTGTATTAAGGGAAGCCTCTGCAAAAGCTTGGAAAAGTATGGCCAATCTCATCTTAATATCATGAGGTATGGAAGGTCTGGAGACATACATACTCTTGTCCAGTCTTGGTTCCCATAAACAGTCAGTCTTATTATCATGCTGGGATACAGTAAAATATCTCCATGACACATTTAATAAGGATTCCCCCTTTCTCAAGTTTCCCTACCGGCTATCCATTCCTGGACAAATATCTGATCACAACCAGTGTCATTTGAACTTCCACTTTGACTGGGACTGTGAGTTTGCCTGGGTTTTTTTCCAAGGCCCTATTCTCTCCGGTCCAGACCTGTCCGAAGTTACACTCCACGTAGGGGCACTCATGAAATCTGTGTCCCTGTTGTCCACAGGAGTAACAGGCTATCACTCCTGTCCCTTGTTTCTAGTGGCTGGATTACCCTCCTTCTCAGTTTCACTTGGCCCTTGTTCCTGTGTAGGCATGGTTGAGGAGTAGGCGGGACACGTAAGGGTGCAAGCCTAGTGTCACAGGCAAATCTCATCCGTGGACTTTGAGGTGTTTGCTTGCCTCCTATCCTGTCTGTTAACCAGTCAGCTGTCTGCATCATCAAACCCCCAGTATGCTTCCTGGGCTTCCCCAATGAGGAGTGGGACAAGCCAGATTGCCCGCTGGGCTGGAGGTCAGTGGGAAGCCATGTCTACCCTCATGAAGGTTACCAGGAATGATTCTGGGTCATTGCCCATAGTCATTTTGAGGAGCATCAGGGCGAGAGTTGTTCCCTGAATTATGGGGGATGAATTCCCCACAGGGCCAGAACTTCTGAGAGGTAATGGCTAGTTCTGCCACCTTTGCAAGAATTGTTGTTGATGGGTTGCCATCTGTTTTTGTCTTTGTTGTTGTGTTTGTGAGTCAGCCAGCCATTGCAGGATTCATCCTCATAGCTCCATGGGGGAAAAGGAGGAAAAGTGGGTTATTTGGCTTCCCTTTTCTCCAGTGATGTTTAACCACAATCCCAATTCTGGTACCACACTGTCACTGTCTCTTAGTGTGATCTTTTGAGATGGTCTCTGCTTCTCCTGACTGACATCCTTAGTTAGTTCTCAGTCAACTCAGTTCTTGGACCATCAAGTCTGGTTAAGTCTATCACCTCTACAATTTTAGGGTTTTCAGTCTCCTTCAGTCTCTTGGCTGTTTTATTGGAGGCAACCTGGTGTGGGGCTGTCACCCTTTGCAATCTCAGGCCTTTTTGCCTTCCCTTCCTTCTGTATGCTCTTCTCTTTATAGCAGGCCTTGTTTTTTCTATTGGTTGCATCTGTGGGTCCCTGCCTCCATGACTGGCAGCTCTCGCAGCTGCGTGGGGGTGGGATCAAGCTGCTTGCTTGTAAACAGGAGAGACTCTCCTCCCCCCACTGTCCATGCTTACTATGTGGTTTGTAGACCCCATTACACAAACCCTTTGAGAAAATGTGGCTCTACAATATGATTCCATTTGAGGGATTAGATTAAATCCAACACCAACACTTGGATATAAATAAAAATATATAGGAGGAACATGAGCTGCTGGGCTAACTCATTATTCTAAAAAGAAAGCAGCCATGCTTCCAAGCACTCCTGGATAGCGTTAAAGATGAACTACCTGGACCCTGACCTATCAGATAATTATAAGGTCCCCAGACTAGGAATGTCAGAAGGTCCCTAAAAGTGGAGGGGCCACTGGTGCCCAAACCGTGGCCCCACCCCTGTGCATCCCCTTCTCCCCAAGTCCCCTCTCTCACATTGCCCCTTCCCCCAAGGCACCACACTCGTACTGTCCCTTCCCACAAGACCCCACCCCCTTCTCACTCCTCTCTGCCCTCTCCCCCCATCACTCGCCCTTACGGCCAGTAAAATGTGGGAGGCCATGGCCACCCCTGTTCTGGTACCTCTGCCACATACTATATATATATATATATATATATATATGAACACCTTACAAACATAAATAAATCTGAGTCAGGGAAGTATATTTTCCATAATTTACAAAGCCCTGAGCCCCAAAGATTGACTCTGGATCCAAATTTTCCTCACATCTGTGGGGAATGAAGATCTGGGGTTGAAATGGAGGTCTGTCCCTAGAAATCTTTGTGTTAACTTTTTCTAAGATGTCATTTACTCTGAGCTTTTTTGTAAGTACATTTGAAGCATTCTCCCTCCCCTTCCCCATTATCCAGCAATAAATCTTGAAGAACATTTCAATACATGTGTTGAAGAGGCTTTTGTGATACATGATAAGTAAGTTGCAATGAAGAGAGGTGATTAAAAGGTTAACATTCCATGTGTTGGGATGCCCGGGAGCACATGGTTAGAACATCCTTAGAGATCCTGTGATTACTTTGAAAGTGTTTGGAAAGCAGCCTTTATGGAAAATACCTGGAACTCCTAAAACTGGCATAATTTCAGACCTCGTAGACCAAGAAGGAATTCCGAGTAAAACCCAAACTCCTGAAGGGATCATTTATATGGACATTTTGCAGTTTTGGTATTCAGGAGTCTGGATGGTATTCACCACTACTTTTTGTTTGTTTGTTTGTTTCTGTTTCACCCAGAAGGCTTGTAAGATGCTTTGTGATTATGTAAGCCCTACATTTAAAAATAAAGAGAAGCTAAATTGTTGAAAAATATTCCCACCATAGCACATGAGATGATCCTGAGAGGAGATCTATCTGGTTGTATCAGCCTTGTATTACTTAGCCATTCATATGATAGCACCTTGAAATGTACAGAATGTACAAGGAGACAAACTAAATCTAATGGTGTGATTCAACCTCAAAACTGGCATCCACAGTGTCTGATACTGAATTGGCTGCTAGAAAATACCTGGGTTAGCAGCCATGCACTGCTGCTGTGTGACTGGAAATCACACACTTTCTTTCTTTCATTTCTTTCGACCAATTTCTACCTCCTAACTATGAGGGGGACCTCCACTGACTGAGGTGTTTTCTCAGAGAGGGCTACAAATTTTCCATGCAGCCAAAATGGCTTAAGAAATCCAAACCTTGTGGAGTGCTAGCCATATAAAACGTAAGCACTTTCACCAAAAAAATAACAAAATGAAAGTACTGGACCTTTTACTGCAAATATACAATTCAAGTTTATTTCCCTTTTTAAACAAAATTGCAGTTTCATGAAAGTGATGGATGACTTATTTATTTCAAAGTATAGAGTCCCATCCTTATGCTCCCATTCATATGCTCTGGGCACCTTGACATCACTTAAAAATCCAGGTGAGTCAGTTTAAGATAGCTCACCACGAATCCATCATGCGATTCCACACCCCTACAATCACAATTTCCAACAGTCCCAGTCTCCCAAAGCCTGAGAGGAAAGATGAGCCTTTCAAAAAGTATGGCATTAACAGCATAAACAAGAAATCTTAGGCCTAACAACTGATCCTGCTACTCAGGTTGGCTATTGAGAAGAGGACTGAGGAAAATGATCACATGAGTTTTGTGTTTTGGCTCAGTGGATGCTACTGCAGCACAATGGCTGAAGAAGCCTATGTAGGCCTGTTGGGGGCAGGGGCGGGGGGAAATGAAAGAATCCTTGCAATAGTGGAGCCTGCAGTCCTGCCCCTCCTCTGCCCCTATCATTCTTTGCCTCTTCTGCAAGCTGAGCTCCACATACCCTGAAGGTAGTTTACAGTCCTGACGAACCACTCTCTGAAAATCAGGCCCCCTTTAAAGTGTCTCAAGTTGGGAATCCAAAACCAATAAACATTTCCAGGGCAGGAAGAAATGGACTTGGGGATAAGATACTAGACTGGTGCTCAAAAGAGCTGGAGTGAGTTCCTGCCTCATACATAGACTTCTGGTGTCATCTCAGGCAAGTCACTTAATCTGCCTCTGTTCCCCATTTGTAAAACAGATCTACAGCTTTCTTACTTCACAGGGGTGTTGTGAGGAAATTGCAGTGGCGTAGTGGTAAACAATAAGTAGGTGAACTAAACTCCATATTTACCAAATGAGAAGAGGGTACTGTTTAGCCTCAACTACACTACTGGATAAGTGTCCACCAGTAATTGCGAGCTGCTCAGATACAGTGCTGATGTGTAAGTATCTAGAGAGAGACACTTGAAAATGTAAGGCAGTGTGAGTTGCTCCCATACACACAAACTTAATTGTAATAGTATCTTTTGGAGCTCGGCTTCTATTTATACATAAAGGTGATAAAAGGTGTAATTATGCCCTGTAACTAGGTAGTTGCATTTTGTAAATTTTCCACAAAGCATCATTGTGACAATTTTGCAAAGAACTACAGCTGGTGGTGAAATGGGAAGCTTTTTTTCACAGGGACAGGTGAAAGACATATAGGCCTGGTTCTCTTTTCGCTCTTAATGCTGTAAATCAGGAGTGAATCCATTGGTTTTAATGGAGTCACAATGGTGTAAAGCTGGTGTGAGGGGACAGCTAAGCTGCATGTCTATTAAGGGGGAGATTTTCAAAGGCAGTCAGGCCTCTCTTTAAGAGAATGGGATTTGGGAGCATTTGAAAATCTCCCCCTTATCTGTCTATCTGTGGTTTCCACAGTACCTAGCACCTTTATAGCTAAGCCCTGACACCTGCCATCAGTATTCTGAATGAGGCAAGACTGTTTTGTAAGTAAATCTAAGCCCCTGTCAGGATGACTTCATGAAATAAGAAGTTTCATAAATTTATAGCAATCTCCATTTACAGTGCTTTCAGTCTAAAACATCCCACTATTTTAACAGGCATGCAAAAAAGGAAAGCCAGTAAATTCAGGGTTTGTATTGTCATCCTCTTATTCAGAGGGAAATTTCTTGCTGCTTAACCTCTTGGTTTGTTTTATTTTAAGACAGTTACACTTTTCATTATACTTTAAAAATTAGGGTAGTTTTTTCTCCCCTTCTCCTTGTTTTGTGCAGACCATGAACCCTTTGAAATGTGCTTGCTCTTGTTGCCCACTAGAAGGAGAGGGGTGAATGCCACATATCTAATTGTGTGTCTCCACAGAAACTTTCCTCTAATTCCTCGTTGCTAACCCACATTCTTTAAGTCCTCTGGCCCCTTTCCCAACACTCCTCCTCTGTCTCACAAAGAAAAGAATTTGCTTCCCCCTCCCCATCCAAGGTCTTTTCTCATTTCAAAGCAAGCTACTTGAATGACTATTCAGTGTGTGCAGAATGAGGTCTCTCCACAACACTATGCTATAGTAAAAGCCGTGTGTGCTTATAAAGGCTGCTTGAAGACAGTCCTACCCCTCAGTGGCCCAGGCAGCATACACAGCACCCTGACCTAGCCATCTGTATGCAAATCTCCACAGACTAAGTAAACTTTCATAAAAATGTTCTGGCCCCTCTTTCTGTGTGTTTAGCAATTATTAGTGCACATTGGTCCTTTGTATTATATTATTATGCTTTGTGTGCAGAGGAGACTCCCTGGCACCTGCGTTTGTAGGTGGCAGATGGCAGTTCTTGGCAGCAATACGGAGGTTTTCCTGAATGCAGCTAAGCCACAAACTGGCATCTTTTATTTCTTTATGTGTGTACTGAGGAGAAAGGATTAGTGGTAGATTACCAGTAGCCTATCAAGGCATTTAACAAAAAAAATCTGGTGAATGTTTTACAAAAGAGGAGGAAGGTGGGGAATACACAGCAGTTATTTGCATTAAAAATTACCAACAGATACCTACGTGTACATACAGTCATTTGCACACAAAGGTAAAAATTGTAATATTTGAGGCCATGTAGATTTACAAGTATTACTTGACTATTTATAGCATTGCCTACCACATGTGCACATCAAGAGATTTTATGTGAATGCTACATAATTTATAATGTGCCTTCAATCCAAAGAGCTCACAAGTTATATACATTACATCATTATCAAAATGCAGTTGTCTCTGGGGTGGAGGGAAGGAACTATGTGGATAACTGCAGAATGGCATGTTGCACAACAGTAAGAAGAATGGAAATTTTGGCTAAAGACACCCACTATATTGAAGGATCAAGTGTGAAAACTGCACACCCAACAGTGGAAGGGCCCCTAATGTCAGGGCCCACCCATGATGTTGAACTTCAGACTGTCCAAAGGCAGAATCAGGCTGCCTGACAGTGATGTGATGCCCAAAATACAGGATAAAGGCCAATACTGAGGCACTTATAAACTTCCACATGCTAAAAAGATAAGGTGTTTTAAATAAAATGGACCAGAGATGGGCATAGCTGGACTCCAGAAGAAGGGAATAGGGAATGATGTGATGCCTGAGGAGATAAATAGCTAAGAAGGAAGAGGAGCCAGGAAGTTTCCCTTGGTCTTTCTCTAGCCCTGTAAACTCCTGAGACAAAAGGCAGGCTGTGATTTCTAAGAATGGATGTTTCTGTGTCTTATATTATCTTCCTGTGTAGCCACATTTCCCAGGCATCTGAAGAGCATCTTAAAAGAGCCTTTTAGAAGTAAGTTTCTGTATATTGCATTTTTATGTCATGTTTCCAACCATGCATGATATTTGTCTTTTAAATAGTGTTTAATAAATGCTATCATTCTCTCTGATTCCATCAAATGTAAGACTTCTCAGAACATTGCACACAAGCATATTACCCAAGAGAGAACTGGTCTAGTATAGATGGAGCTGTTCTGACCCCATTAGATGGGCCGACAGGAGAGTGTTTGAACCACAAACCTCAGAGCACAGGGAAAATATTGTCTCTTCCAAGGTAAGCCAGGGAGACTGTAACAGTGCAATGCAACCTTAGGTGGCCCTGTGAGAGGAAAGAGAACGTAGGGGAAAAAACTAGAGGGAGGAGGAGGAGAAAAGAACTGTAACTGAGGGAAAAAAGAGGAGGTTGGAAGCCAAAAACAAGCTAAAGACCTATGTAAATAACCAAACATAAGGCAAAATAAACAGAAAACAAAAACAAAAAAAGAACAAGAAGAAACAGAAGTATACAAGGAGAGAGAGAGAGAGATTGAACAGAAAACAAGCTGAGACAAAGGAAGTGAAAATGGGGTACAGCATGAGGGAACGGTAGTGGGACCTTGATTCAATGAAAGGATGAGGGATCCAACAAAAAAGGTGAGGTCTACTGATATACTGTCTAAGAGAGTATACCCACTGACCCAGACAAAGCAGAAGCCCCTCTTTGTGAGAACCATCTAGGAAGGAGTCAGAAACTTTTGGGTGCATTGGCCTTAAATGAAGATCGGGAGGACTCACTCTGTTCTTTATGCATTTGTATTGGCCATCTGCTTGGTTGTTATTGCCAGTGGAACCAGCAGAAACCAGCCTTCACAGATTCAGTCCTCTGAGGGCATAGGGGTTCAGTTTCCAGGGGAGACCCAAGGGAGGCACTGTTCCCAAAGGGGCCTGGCTTCCAGGAAGAGAGAAGCCTATGAGCTTACCAGAGAGGTGTGCAGTCCAAGGTTGGAGTGCAGGGTTGGAGTCACTGCAAAAGTATTCCAGGTCATATACCTCCTCCCCAGGATATCTCTGTAGTCTCCCAAAGCCTTTGGGAGTTGCAGACAAAGTAGAGTTTGTCAAAAACTGGTGAGGGGTTTTTGAAGAGCAAAAAAGGGCAAGTTTTTCATTTACAAGCTAGTCCATAAATATGGCAATTCGTGAAAAACTCCATCCAAAAAATCATGCCATTTTTTCAACGAAAATTTGAAAAAAACATCAACCAGCTCAAACAGTGAGTTAATCCTGTGAGGTGAGCCTCATGAAGTTCATGTTTGCCTCTCCCACAGGTTCATTTTTTTTTATGGGAAAGGAGCATGTTCCTCTGAAGGACTGAGGAAACATTTCAGGTACATTAATCCAAGATGGCTGCCACTGCGACTTATCTTTGAATTGGGTATAGTCCAGTAGGCTCACATATCTCAGTGAGTAAGAACTGAAAAGGCTCAGCAAAGTGAAAGTGAACCTATTCATGCAATTAGGACAAAAATAATTGTAAAGACTCCCATACTCCCTGCAGAAAATGACTGCTGATTTCACAGGAACTCTTTGTTACTCCGTGGAATTTTTCCTTAAAGAAATACACCACAGAACAAGTGAAATTTTAAGTATTCTAGAGCGAAGGTTTTCATCCATAGGGACAAGTGATTTTGGTATGGTGGTGTGATGAAGCGGGACTGTTCTTAATGTTTCCTCTGAATATTGTGGGGGTGCCTCAGTTTCCTCTATGCAGTTCTTAAGTATCTAGATGGTGGGATAAGGGTGTATGATCGTTGCAGAGCCCTAGAGGGCAGGTGTGTGCAGGGGTCTGGACACAGAAGGACCAACACCCTGTTTCCTGGCAACTGATGGCCTGGCCCTTCCCCCCTGCAAGGTGAGAGCTAAAGGGTTGGAGAACAAAGAAATTCGGTGACCTCCTGGCCCTGGAAAGGGACAAAGCCCAGAAGAGGAGGGGCTGGAGAGAGTTTCAGTTTGGGGCTGGCTGGGGACGAGGCGTGAAGTGCAGACTTGGTTGTCTGGCTCACTGCCCCCCAAAATGGACCCAGCTGAGGGGTCCTGTTCTCTGTATCTACAAGCTTTGTGTTAGACTATGTTCCTGTCATCTAATAAACCTCTGTTTTACTGGCTGGCTGAGAGTCATGTCTGACTGCGAAGTTGGGGTGCAGGACCCTCTGGCTTCCCCAGGATCCCGCCTCGGCAGACTCGCTGTGGGAAGCACACGGAAGGGCAGAGGATGCTGAATGCTCCGAGGTCAGACCCAGGAAGGTGGAAGTTGTGTGAGCTGTTTGCCCTGCAGACAGACTGCTCACAGAAAGGAGACTTCCCCAGAGTCGTGACTGGCTTCGTAGGGAGCAGTTCCAGAGCATTGCCCGGGGACTCCGTGACAGGTAGTTATCATGATTGCAACTTATGGCTGGCAAAGAGGAAATCTAATCAACAACATATATGTTTTTGTAAATGGGTCCCTTGATGAATATATCACTTGGAAAAATCATAGAATCATAGAAGATTAGGGTTAGAAGAGACCTCAGGAGGTCATCTAGTCCAATCCCAGCTCAAAGCAAGACCAACCCCAACTAAATCATCCCAGCCGGGTTTTGTCAAGCTGGGCCTTAAAAACCTCTTAGGATGGAGATTCCATCACCTCCCTAGGTAACCCATTCTAGTACTTCACCACCCTCTAGTGAAATAGTTTTTCCCAATATCCAACCAAGACCTCCCTCACTGAAACTTGAGACCATTGCTTCTTGTTCTGTCATCTGCCACCACTGAGAAAAGCCTAGCTCCATCCTCTTTGGAACCCCCCTTCAGGTAGTTGAAGGCTGCTATCAAATCCCCCCTCACGCTTCTCTTCTGCAGGCTAAATAAGCCCAGTTCCCTCAGCCTCTCCTCAGAAGTCATGTGCCCCAACCCTCTAATCATTTGCATTTCCCTCTGCTGGACTCTCTCCAATTTGTCCACATCCTTTCTGTAGTGGGGGCCCCAAAACTGGTCACAATACTCCAGATGTGGCCTCACCAGTGCCAAATAGAGGGGAATAATCACTTCCCTCGATCTGCTGGTACTGCTCCTACTAATGCAGCCCAATATGCCATTAGCCTTCTTGGCAACAAGGTCATACTGTTGACTCATATCCAGCTTCTCGTCCACTGTAACCCCTGGGTCTTTTTCTGCAGAACTGCTGCTTCGCCAGTCAGTCCCCAGCCTGTAGCACTGCATGGGATTCTTCCATACTAAGTGCAGGACTCTGCACTTGTCCTTGTTGAACCTCATCAGATTTCTTTTGTCCCAATCCTCCAATTTGTCTAGGTCACTCTGGACCCTATCCCTACCCTTCAGCATATCTACCTCTCCCCCAAGCTTAGTGTCATCCGCGAACCTGCTGATGGTGCAATCCCTCCCATCATCCACATCATTAAAGAAGATGTTGAACAAAACCGGCACCAGGACTGACCACTGGGGCACTCCACTTCATACTGGCTGCCAACTAGACATTGAGCCATTGATCACTATCCATTGAGCCCAACGATCTAGCCAGCTTTCTATCCACCTTACGTTCCATTCGTCCAATCCATACTCCTTTAACTTGCTGGCAAGAATACTCTGGTATACCATAACAAAAGCTTTGCTAAAGTCAAAGTATATTACATCCTCTGCTTTCCCCATATCCACAGAGCCAGTTAACTCATCATAGAAGGCAATCAGGTTGGTCAGGTATGACTCGCCCTTGGTGAATCCATGTTGCCTGTTCCTGATCACCTTCCTCTTCTCCAAGTGCTTCAAAATGGATTCCTTGAGGACCTGCTCCATGATTGTTCCAGGCACAGAGGTGAGTCTGACTGGAGTCTTCTTCTTCCCTTTTTTAAAGATGGGCACTATATTTTCCTTTTTCCAATTGTCCAGGACCTCCCACAATCGCCACAAGTTTTCAAAGATAATGGCCAATGGCTCTGCAATCACACCAGCCAACTTCCTCAGCACCCTCAGATGCATTGCATCTGGCACCATGGACGTGTACATGTTCAGCTTTTCTAAATAGTCCTTAATCTGTTCTTTCACCACTGAAGGCTGCTCACCTCCTCCCCATACGATGCTGCCCAGTGCAGCAGTCTGGGAGCTGCCCATGTCTGTGAAGACCAAGGCAAAAAAAGCATTGAGTACTTCAGGTTTTTCCACTAACTCTGTTGCCTCCCCCATTCAGTAAGGGTCCCACACTTTCCCACCTTCTTCTTGTTGCTAATATACCTGTAGAAACCCTTCTTGTTACCCTTCACATTCCTGTCAATAATCTTTATAAAGATGAAGATTATTGATTTCACATCAGTCAATAATCTTTATAAATACTGGTCTTGAGCCAATGATATAATCTGAGGAGCCTGTGGCCTGTGTAGATGAAGCTGTTATATAAAGCAAAACACATGCTCAAAACAGCCTCAGGTGCAGCATCCTTCTGGGAAAAAACAGCTGGGACATTGTACTTTTATTATTATTATCATCATCATAGGGCCTAAGAGCCCCTGTAATGGACCAGGCTCAGTGCTAGACATCGTACAGACATGGAACAAAATGACAGTCTGGGTTTAAATATTAATTTTCCTTCCAACAATTCCATAACAATTGTCCACTGCAGCTGTCACAATATATGTCAGGGTTTTGGGAAGTTATTTCTGTTCTACCTCTTTTCCTTTATATGGCAAAAGAGTCAATTGGTTTTTATAATCAGTGCACAAAACTGTAATTGCTAGGGGCCAGTTCTCCCACCATTTATCCTTGTGCCACACCTATTGAACTAAACAGATAGCACCTTCTTCCCTGGCTTTCCTAACAAAGTTGTCAGCTCTTGTTGTTTATTGAGACTCTAATGATATTCGGTGTTTTTCTTAAAGCTCCAGTTTCTGGAGTCAAGTGATTACATGAAAATCTCAACTTCCATTTAAAAAAACAAAACAAAAAACGAACAACCTTCTTGCCTTCCAAAAAGCTTGCAGAGAAAAGCTTGAAAACATGCACCCTAAAAACTCAACCCAAAAACAAAAAGAATCCTGATTTTTTTTTAAAAAATCTCATTATTTTTGAGACAATCCCAATATTTTGGAGGCCTGGGGACATTTTTCTGCTGACTCCATGCTCAGTTTCAACCCATCTTTCAACTCTTGTAGTTGTTCCTCTCTGAACCAAACTGTAATACCCTTTAGCCTATAATAAAGAACATGATTTTGCAAGGTGACCAACACACGTGAACTCCACTTGTGAATTCAAGTAGTGGGAGATTCTCAGCAGCACACAACAGATACTTAGTACATTGCAGAATCTGCCCAAAGGCCCTGTTTTCTTCCTATTTACCTAAAAAACTACCTTCTCCATGCCATAGTGCCACAGTTCAGATCAATGGGGCAACTGAGCTGAGCACAGGGGCAGCTGTCAGAGCATTCTCTGTGAGGGCCCCTCAACTTTGGAACTTGCTTCCCTGTTCTGAAAAGGTCCTACTTTATCAGCATACCGCAAGAATGTTTTTTCCTGAGCGGAGTAGAGTGGAACTAATAATGAATATTGCAGTTTGACGGGCTGAACTGAAAAATCCCCACAAAATTTTGGTTCAATTCAAACCAATTCTTATTATCCCAAAGTTTTTGTTGAAATGAAAACTCAAAAAAAAAAATCATTTTGAGTTTACCTGAGGTGTTTTGAAGTGACTCAAAATATATTTGGTAGTGGTGGTGGTGGTGATTTTAATTCATATCGTCTGTTAAGGGTATTTTTCATCCTTTCATGGATTTTTTTTTTTTAATTTCTCAAATGTCAATTTGAAACAGTGCTTTAAATCAAAAAGTTGAAACAAAACATTTCTAAACAAAATGGTTGAAAGGATGTGGTTCAAAATAGCAGTAATGAAACTTTTCAACTCTTTAAAAAATTTTTTTTAACTAAAGCAAATAGCATTTTGCCAAATTTGACCCCCATTCAATTAATAATTGTTTTGGTACCTGAAAAATGCTTTTTTGATGAAAAAACTATTTGATGGGGGGAAAAAATTGCCCAGATCTAGAGCCAAGAAAAACTGGAAGAAATTTGGTGAGAGGCCATAAAGATGAGAAATGTGTTTTTAGTTGCTGGGCTATGATTTATGTTAATGAAGGGGCAAAAGGAGGCTCCTGCAGAAAGCTATTTGTATAACTCTATTTTTTAAAAAAGCATACGAGCTCCTTTTTACTGAATGAATTCATTAACCACATAGAATCATAGAATCATAGAATATAAGGGTTGGAAGGGACCTCAGGAGGTCATCTAGTCCAACCCCCCGCTCAAAGCAGGACCAATCCCCAATTAAATCGTCCCAGCCAGGGCTTTGTCAAGCCTGACCTTAAAAACTTCTAAGGAAGGAGATTCTACCACCTCCCTAGGTAACGCATTCCAGTGTTTCACCACCCTCCTAGTGAAAAAGTTTTTCCTAATATCCAACCTAAACCTCCCCCACTGCAACTTGAGACCATTACTCCTTGTCCTGTCCTCTTCTACCACTGAGAATAGTCTAGAACCATCCTCTTTGGAACCACCTCTCAGGTAGTTGAAAGCAGCTATCAAATCCCCCCTCATTCTTCTCTTCTGCAGACTAAGAACATCTTTGTTCAATGTTCATATTTTTATTGCTTTCTCTGAATCAGAGAACTACAACTGTAGTAAGTATTTAAAAATCTGAAAAGCTTATAATGGCAGCAGGAAAACACCCTGAGCTTGATTCGTATAGACATTTGTATTCTGGAAACTCTATTTCTATTGCACACAGTGTACAATTAGAAT
This sequence comes from Eretmochelys imbricata, assembly GCF_965152235.1. Taxonomy (NCBI): domain Eukaryota; kingdom Metazoa; phylum Chordata; order Testudines; family Cheloniidae; genus Eretmochelys; species Eretmochelys imbricata. The sequence continues at coordinate 25,972,918 of NC_135574.1, forward strand.
GTGGAACTCCTTGCCACAGAAAGTCGTTGAGGCCAAGAACTCAGTAAGATTCAAAAAAGGCTGGACATTTATATGGCTAACAAGACAATCTACCATTGTTATAATTAATAACAAAAATTTTGCAAAGACATATTAAATCTCATGCTTCAGAGTTAGAGAAAATCTCAAACTATTAGAAATTAGGATGCAATCTAATGTGGGAAGTCAGGTTAGCCCATATCTGCCAACTTCAGGGTTTTTATACCTTCCTCCAAAGAATCTGGTACTCACCATAAATTGGAGACAGGATACTGGACTAGATGGACCTGGGGTCTGATCTAGGCTGGCAATCCCTATTTTCATCTGGTTGAAAAGTCTGGAAAAGATTCTATTTTATTAATCTGTTGAACTCACATGGTTGCTTTACACACACACACACACACACACACTGAGTACACATTTCACTTCCTTTTCTCAGCTTTAAACACCACTTTATTCTTTTCTCTAGATATAATTTACTGTAATCACCCTTAAAAATTAAAGTCATTGTAATGAGCTAGATAAATAGATACTCATTTCTTTACCACTCATATTTCAATCCCTAAATTCCTCAGGGTTCCTTAGAGTTCAAAATCTGAGCAATTGCTCATTCTTTGCCTTGACCTTCAGGTGTGTGTGTGGATGTGGATATTTTATGAGTAACATTGTGGGCTGGATGTTCCAGTCCTCCCCGCAGAAGGCTCAGTCTGCCCCCTTGCAAGATGCATAAAATGGCTTTTCCTTTAAATTAGGCTAGAGATCCTTATGAATCATCTGTCTAGAGATCTGATCAAAAGGCCCTTGAAATCAATGGGAGTCATTCCATTGACTTCAATGGACCATTTTGGTTCAGGCCCTAGATAATCTCATCCAGATATGGTCCAATATGAAAATATATTCATGCTTCAAAGTGGAGCAGCATTTTGCAAGTGGGATGGAAGAAAAAGAGAAGACAAAATCATAGAAAAATAATAGGAACATTTAACTGAGCAAGTAACTCTCTGTAAACGATCAACTTAAGTTAAAACAAAACAACGTCACTTTCACGCCCTGCTTTAGAGATAAAACATATCCAAATTTTAACCAAATCTTAAGTGAATCATTTAAGAACCAAGCCACTGAATTGTTTCATGCCTTTCATTTAATACTCAGCACCACTAGTTCCCACTGAACTCAAGCACCTAAGAGAAGGTTTTCAGCATCTTGCAGGGTTTGGCCTGTAGCAATAGAATTTCAGAGATGACATTTTAAGTACACAAGTAGGGCACTGACAGGCAGACCTGCTAAAGCAAATGCATACCCTTACTTTCACAAGCGTAGCTGAAACACTGGGCCTGTAGGTGTTTTGAACCTACTGTAAGTTACACGTGCAGATGGTCATCAGATTTTAAACTCTTTTGTGTTTGTGATTGTACATTGGTCTACAACCCCTTGCTCATTTATTTTTCACGTCCTCTGCTCTTTGTGCTTTTCAGTTAGGACCTGATCCAGTTCCTGTTAAAATCAATGGGATTCAGTGGGAGCTGAATCAGGCCTGCAAAAAAAGACAAAGCAAGCCATGGAGATATTAAATTTATCCAATCCTTCAGGGGATTTACATTGAATATCATTGAGTTCCTTTACAGAAGATACCCACTTCCAAGTAGAATTGTTAGGCTTCAGGCTGCATAACCAAGAAGAGAATTATTAGCAAGTGAAAGCAGGCAAGGACTGGAAAAAGATCTCACGGGAGAATGAAATATATCAGGGAGGTGGAGAAAGCTTTTATTTAGAGATGAGTTTGGATGAAAAATCTTTGGTTATAGGAAGGGCCCACCATGCCTCTGTTGGAACTAACATAAGTTTGCCCCATGTTTTAACATCGTACTAGATGTCAGTCCAAGGCACCACATTTAAATATTGAGAGGATACAGAAAGAGCATGCTCCTAATGAACCCAAAATCTAAAATAAATATTGAGATACTTGCTTAAGCAGATGAAAATATGGCACCAACTCTTAGATAAATCATACAATATTATATCCGCAAACTTGAGGCTTATGAAGTGTAATGGATTTTAAACTGTTGCTTTAGCATTCTTCCTTTACGAGGCATTAACCCTACTGATCCAGAGACAGATTGAGGGCAACAGGAGGCTATGTGAGGCAAGAATCATGTTCATCTGAGATATGTAGCGTTTACAGTGTTTTAAACAATAATGTTCTAAGGTTGATTTTTCAGCCTGTCTCAGTCACTATCTTCAGTCAAAACTCTGTGTAAATGGGGTTTGTTCTACGCCAACAGTGTGTCTATTGTAACTTTGGGCCACCTGTTAGACAGCATGAAGTGCTGCTTAAAAAAATACACAATAAGCAGATTGTTTGTTACAGTTGTGCAGAGACAACTGTATTAGTGTTCTTCACACCATATGTTCATATAAACAGAGCTGCAGCGAGCTATTCACCAGAGATTCAAATGGTGGTGAAGAAGCTTCTCTTAAAAGACCCTGGCTTTGCAAGCCTCAGTTCACCTGTTAGGCTTGCCTCAGGATTGCAAATGCTTACAATCAAAGGAGAAATATTCCTTCTGAAGTCTACGTGGAAAGTTTCACGCTAGAAGCAAAAAAAAAAAAAAAAAACCTATATATTTTGTCTTTTCAGTAGTTCTGCCAAAAGGAGGGGGGGATATATTTTCCTGTCACAGAGCTCTTTGATTTATTATCACCCTCAGTAAAAGAAAAAATCAGAACACTCCCTAATTTAAATCTCTATGCCACTGTGAGTGTGGAAACTAGGTATCAAGGGTAAATTCCAAATGTTGTCACATGACATTTTACGCTCCATCTTATCCATGGTTTTAGCAGGCCAGGCTCTCAGTGAAAGAAGACAGAGCTTATGAAAGTGTGAAGCAGAACAATACTGTGTTGTAATAACACCTAAACACACTTTTATTTATTCATTTATGTGGAAGGGTTTGTGTGTGTCTGAAATAAAAATGTCTCTTTTTGTTTTGTTAGGGGAGGGAAAGCAAGTTGTAGTGGAGTAGAGGGCCAGTTGGGGATGGGAAAAACCCAGATACCACAATGATAGGATGTGACATGGTAAAAGAATCAGATTAAAATAGACTGTATTGGAGTAGAGAGCTCTTGTAACAAAGGACATAGGAAATATGCAATGATATGCAGATCTACATGCTTGGGGCTCAGCTGTGAGTGCCTTATGGGGAGCAATGAGGCATAAGGAGACCCCACTTACCCATATTGCTGGAGCCTATGTGGAGGGAGAGCCGTTGTTGTCAGGTGTAGATGGCAGCGAAGAGGCAGGGAACAGGAAGAGCTCTGGCTCCACCCTCTCAAAATACCAGCTCACACGCTGGATCTGGCGCAGCAGAGGAGTAAGTCACTCCAGCAGAAGAACTGGTGCAGTTTACCCCTCTCCTAGAGCAAGGGCACAGAACCACAATGTGAAACTCAGGGCACCCTCTGTTGACTGCCTTGCTTCTGGAGCAGCACAAGTCTACACAGCCCTTTATTCAGGCTGAATTGTTAGCCACAATCCAGCCCTCAGAAAGGTTCAAAACAGGAGGCTATTTACAAACTCTAAAAGCAATCTCTATATGGCCAACATGTAGAATACGCCTTGCTATGATGTCAAGGACAGGAGTAGAGCTAGTTGGGACCTTTACAACAATTTTATTTATTTATTTTTGTTGGAAAATGACAATTCAATGAAACCGAAACTTGTCATGGAAACATACTGGTTTCAGTGAAACTTTGGTTAGGAAGGTTTCTCAGGTCAAGGGTGGAATTTCTGGTCAAAAACAAAGAGTGAGAACCACCCCAGAATAGCTACAGCAATCATATGAGATGTGGCAGACTCAAGTTTTAAGTGCCAGGCCTGACTCAGGCAGAGCAGGGACTTCAACGCTGATCTCCCACATCAGTGCTCTGGCTACTGTGCAACTGGCTATTTGGGGGCTCAATCTCTGTTTATTTTGTGAAAAATGTTGAAAGTTCTTGGTTTCATTCCACATTGGAACAGAAATAAATATTGAAACCAAGACATTTTTGTAAAATGGAATTCTTGTTCTCCAGCCAGTCCTGGGCAGGAAAGCAATTCCAAGGAGAATTTTACTTACCTACATGGCACAAAAGCACCTCAGCAAATTATTTCCTAACAGGTGTAATAAAAGTTGACCTTAGATTTGAATCCATGAAAGTAGCACAGATTGACTATGTTAGCTCCAGACATAGCATGATTTTATCTTTATTTTTATGTACTTATTCTTGGGGTGGGCTTTTTTTGGTAAAGCAGCTGTATAGGTTTCTTCTATGTTTGAAACAAAAATGTTATGAACCCATCTAGTATCTTTTGTGTTTTCAGCATGGTCTCTCTGTAACAAGGAGCAGCATTAAAAAGATGATTTTTAAAAGGTTCTGCTTCAAGATTAGTGAAACCACATTTTTAAACAAATTACCATGAAAGCTTTTTCCCTATGCTAATTTCCTTCTAGAATGAATGCAAAGCTGCCCAATTTTACACATTATGTGAGATTTTTTTTTTAATAACATTTTAAATCCATAATATAAGCACCATTTTTTTTTCATTTTCATTTTCAAGTGCTTGTGTAATCTCAGTACTGTTCTGTCTGATATTTTGAAATCATTTTCTATGTTTCTTCAACTGTACTGTAGGAACATTTCCATATTAAGATGGATGTTAAAAATAATTATTTATCTTTCTTTCTGGGATTAAATAATTTGGTGTTAAGTGTGTCTTGCTCTCCCTTCCGAAGGTACCCTCCTAGATCTGTGTTTGTCATCACTTTGGGTGATTGTTAGAATTATTATTATTTGTATTCAGAAGTGCTCCTGAATGTCAGTCCTGTGCCTTACACACAAGAGCATCCTCCCTCTCTTACTAGAAATTATCTCTGGCACAGCAAGGTTGTCGATTTCAGCAGTTCAAGAAAGGGACTTTCCCACTGGGGGATTTTTTCCACATATTTTACAGCTAAACTGCCAACTTAAAAACCAAACTAATTATACATGCTGCTTTATTCATAAGGAGTACACACACTATACCTGCAATCCTAACGTTATCACATTTCAAGATGTAAGCAGGTTTTGCTTGGTCACATGACTTGAAAAGCAGAACACCTACATGCTACATGCTGGGGCATTGCCAATTCAGTAAGGAACAGTCTTTTCAGAGTCTGCCCTTAATTAGTTCCCCAGGATGTTGTTAGAAGGCCCTGGAAAGATCCATATTTTCAGTTGAGGAGTCCTAACCAGTTAAGTGTACTTAAAGCATCCATAGTACTTTTAGAAAGATGATGTTGGACACATTTTAACTTGTGCAATTACACATTGACTACCAGGAATTCCCCCTGTCATTTCACTTGATTATGTTATTCTTCACTACTTGTTCTAAACTGTTGTGTATTGCTGTGTGTTAAACAGACAATGCTTTTCAATAGTGGGTGAAACTCTTTCTCGAAGTAGAACCAGATCTTGAGCTGATGTAAATCAACATAGCTCCAAGAAGCTACACCGATTAACATCCACTCAGGGTCTGGAACATATTTTATAAAGCTATAAAGTGCTTTATGATGAATTGCACTGTATAAACATACTATAAGTTGTTATTGACTATCTCAATAGCTTCCATGAGAAAAGCTTGTATTCAGGTTTCATGTTAGAGTGACAGAAGGCTTTCCCAGGAGTCGTGCTGCTCTTTTAAATACTAAAGCACGTAGCTACGGAAGCAAAGCATCTAAATTGCAACTGACTGAAGTCATTACTCTGACTGAAGTAAAAAAGGTCAGCTACTTCAGTAATCTCCTGCTGTAAATCTGCTAGAGAAACAACACACCAGTAGTAGTATGCATTTAACGGTATTGTCAGCACTAGAGTACTGATTTCCTTCTGCCTCGTCGGTGTTATCAATAGCATTAAATGCTGCATTCATGGAAACTTTTCCACTATGAGGAAAATTGCAGCATGCCGTGTAAACAAAGAACTGCACAATTTCAACTGCAATAATGTTTCTGTACCTGGTAGCTCTTAACAAGCTTCCAACAGGACTGAATATATATTCTAGACCATCGAACAGATTATGCTGAACAATACCCATGGAGGTTCACATTGACCGTCCTTTCTTTTAAAGAAAGAAAGATTGCTGGCAAAAGATCCCTGGTTGCAGCCCCTGGTGACAGATTTTTCAGCATGTTGCAGACAGGTTGGCACCGTGCCTGACAATCCACTAGGGCTGACATATTTTGGGCAGAGCTGTGGTAAAAAGGGAGCCATGTGGCCGATGTTAGTAAACATTATCTCGCACAGTCTGGCATGACACCATCAGCAGCGGGAGGGTGAATGGCTGGCAGATCACATGAACTGGACACACAGGCAGATAGAGCTGCCCAGGAAACACAAACTAGGGCCTATAATCTAGCAGCTGCTCCTGTTTCCATGACAACTAGAAACCGAACAATGAACTGGAAATCCAGCATGTGAGCCTTTATTGAAAGATCCCCACTGCCCAGACCAGTCAAGGCCAGACTCTCCACCCCCACATGCATATGAATAAGGAATATGGGAATATGTATAAAATATGAATAAGGAATATAGGACTATATGTATAAAACAGAGAAAAGGTATACAGGAAATATAAAAACCAGACAGCATAGGACATTGTTTCCTTTCCCCCCTCACTATTTAATGGCTTAAATTAATTCTTAAATGCTCCTTTCCTTTTGATTGTGCCATCATTCATTTATTTCACTGACCACCTATTCTGAGGGTCAATTCTGGGACTACATTTTCAATTAAAATTATTTCAAAATTAATTCCTGTAAAAAACACAGGAACTAGGATTTCAGTAGGATTTTGGATTTCAGTAGGATTTTTGTGGGTGAGAGATTTCTATGATAGATATTTATTTTAAAGCTGGTTCTGGGATGAAGAGGTTGAATTTGGATTTGGATCTCAACAGTCTCAAAGTTAGGAGGATTTAGATCGGGGGAGTTGTTTTAGCCCCTCTCTAATTTATGTTAAATATCCCAAAATTTGGGACTCTTGGCTTGATTCTGCTTTCATACATAACCCGTCTGCCAGGTGGTTAATGGCCACAACAAGGGACAAGTTCAATATATCTGGAGTCCCTCTTAACAAAAAACTAAACCTGCTCCAGCCCCCACCCAGAAACCTGGGAAAGCTAATGCACTTTCTCCGGCTGCCTTTAACAGGCAGAATTTTCCCACTCTCAGGTAGTCTGAGACTGAGTACCAACAAGGATATCTTTATGAGGGGAAAGAAAACACAAGTCATAAACTTGGGAAAACACAGCAACAGAATATATACACAACTAAACGGTAATATAAACCCACCCCTCCAGTAACTTTGACAGTAGTCCATCTAACTCTATTCCTCTCCCCGCCTGCCCCCTGTGAAAATGTTCCAAAGATCATACTCCCTGGGCCACCACCTCACACATCCACCAAACCTCACTGATGGTTTGAGTCAGTGAGTAGGAGCAGTCCAAGTGTCTTTTTACTATAGTATGTTAAGAAATGTAATTTGTTTGACGCTCATAAAACTTTAGTTATAGGAAATCTAAAATTTGACTGGACAGATCACTAGGAAATGTACTGAAAGAAAGTGTGCTGCACTGGGTGATGCATGGAGTCTTAATGGACCCAATCTAAATCCTATTAAAGTCAATGGAAAGTGTGCCAAGGTCTTCAGTAAGAGCTGGATCAGGACCCATAGATCTTTCTCCATCTTTAATTTCAGTGGTTCTAAAAAATTATGCTCCAATAACAGAATTATAAAACAGAAAGAAAAGAAAGGATGAAAAAGATGACAGAAATGCCTTGCCTTTATTGAATAGCGAATAAGGCTTTCTTTTCCAACTGGAGCCCACTCTCACATTGTCAATGCACAGTAAGACTGCAGGATTGGGTACATAGAAATATGTCTGGGCTTCAAATTTCATCTGTGCAATTTGATAGGCTACGGGTAAACTCACACCTTTAAAATGGAAAGTGATGTTTCATCATAACCTGAAAATGCTACAGCATGAGGTGTTTTCAGTTTAAAAAAGCTACTTTGTCTCTTTGTAAGAGAATGATGGAAGAAATTCTGTAATAGAGAAAAGGATGTTGTTGGGCACAGGACTGGGATCCAGGATTTGTATCCTGACATAGTCTTCTTATGTAACTCTGGGCATGTCACTTAAACCTGCTATTTTAATTTCCAACCTGTGTAAAATGGGCACAAGAATACTGTATGGAGTAATTAGCGAATATCTGTAAAGCAGTTTGAAGATGAAGGACTAGCTCCTCATCTGGTGTAAACTGACATAGCTCTGTAGACATCACTGAGCATCAGTGATCTACACCAGCTACAAATCTGACCTGCAAAATACTGATTATAAGGAATAACTTTGTTAGTTTTTCTTTATAGCTATAGAAAACACTATGGAATTAGTACCACAGAGGATGCATTGCATATTTAAAACAAGTAAGGGTATCTCAGTTTGAAATAAAATTCATCTTGGTTTAGGGCCTGATCCAAAGTCCACTGAAGTCAATGAAAAGATTCCCCTTGACTTCATTGGGCTTTGGCTCAGGCTTGCTTTGTTTTAGTTTTTCCTGAACTGTTTTTCTGTCATTTATCTGTTCATATATAATATAATATAATATAATATAATATAATATAATATAATATAATATAATAAATAAAGTGGCTCAAATTAGCCCAGAAAACAATTGAGGCCTCATTCTACAAACCTGCCAATTCAATAGGAGTTTCGCATGCATTAGGAACAAGAGACCAAATCATAAGCATATTGCATTTAATCTACTTTAGGTACTTACATGGCTCCAATTACTATAGTATCTGTGCACCTAATAATCTGTACTTATTTATCCTCATTCAACCCTGTGAGGTATGAAGTACCATTAGTCCCATTTTACAGATGGAGACCTGAGGCACCAGCAGGCAGAGTGACTTGCTCTAGGTCATACAGGAAGCATAGTGGAGTAGGAAATTGAACCGAGGTCTCCTAACCTATTGCCTTAATCACTGCAACACCCTTCAACATATTAGGAATGGAGTTTTAGTATTCCATTACAGTCAATGTTCCCTCTAATTTTTGACAGGCCATGTGCACAAAAAATTTCTTCTGTGCAAATTTTTGACAGGCCGTGTGCGCAAAAAATTTCTTCTGTGCAAATTGGCGTGCTTCTGTGCAAATTTTTGTGCGCGTGGTGTTTTGCTGTGCGCACGGGGTTTAGGATCTGTGTGCGCGCACACAAACGCACAGCTTAGAGGGAACAGTGATTACAGTTTTTTATTTTCTTGTTTAGTTTGGCTTTACCTGTTTTCACTCTGTTACCCTACAATGCAGTATATGACAGAGTGAAAACTACAGTAAAAAATGAACAAAATATGACATACCGTATCAGTATTGCATTGTGTTTGTATGAACGATACTGATGCTGAGAATCAAACAAGTTACTAATAAAAAACAACCCTTTTGATGGAGCAAGGTTTATCTGGAAATGCCATTTCTTTCTATTTGTCCTAGTGCCTCTTTGCTTAAGGGAATAGCAGACATTGCCCTGTTTGGGCTCGATCTTGCAAGCTGCTGAGCACTTCTGCCCTGATCCAGCAATTCACTTAAGCACATGCTTAACCTTAAGGAAATGAAATTGAAGTCAGTGGGACTACTTGCATGCTTAACGTTAAGTGCTTAGCTGAATCAGGATCAGAGGGGTGAAAACCTTGCAGAAGTGAGTCCTTTAGGAATCATTTCTCATATGTATTTCACATGGGAATTTGTGGACATCCCTAATATGATCAAATGGATGTTTTCCATTTACTATACTGTGAAAATACTATACATTTTCCCAGGTGAATCTGAATCTCTCTTAATGTGGGGGCCTCATCCTGCAAACCTTCCTCAGGCAAAAAAAAACCCAAAAAACATTAAACTGAGTGGGAGTTTACCTGAGCAAGGACTGTAGGCATGAGTCATAGGTGTGTAAGGAATTTTCTTAGGACCTCATGGTACACCCATTGAAGTCAATGGCAAAAACTCCCACTGAATCCAATACTGCAGGGTCAGGCTCTTGGGCCCAGATCTTCAAAGGTATTTAGATTCCTAACTTCCACTGATGTTGCTGGAAGTTAGGAGCTTAAACACTTTTGAAGATCTGACTTTAGTGCATTAGGTTTCTATGGCTATCTCTATTCTAAAGGGAAATGTAAAATCTACATGAAAGTCAAGCTATGCCATTTTGCAACAAAGATGCTCCTTATAATCATAGCATCCCAAATGAGCTAGGTGCTGTCAATGTTAAAAGAAAGACATGGTTCTTGCCCCAAAGAACTTGCAATCTGTGATGTTATGTTTCCCTATGACAAGAATCTAAGTTCTTAGCCATAGAAAAAGAAGCGACAAGGCTGGCTTTACCATGTATGAGAGACTTTCAGTGTTGAAAGAGCTCTCTTTTGCAGATTAGATAATAAGATCTCATGCCTAGACAATTTTTTTTTTTACTACTAAGAGCAGCAACAATCCTCTTGAATTACTATGCAGTGAATCAAACCCTTTGTTTCCAGAAGAAGAATTAAAAACCTACAGGCTTCATTCATTAAGAGTAATACATACATTTTGCACAGTTGTGTTTGTATTGAATTACTGCATTGTGAAATTCAGAACAGTGCTCATTGTGGTTTCAATAAGCTTCTTGAAATTCAGATTTAGACTTTTGCTGCTGTAAAATCTGATTTGGCAAACCAATCTAAAATACTCTGCCTCTCCCTCCTGCTTCCCTTCCCCAGCTCACTGCTTCCAAAAAATGATTTTTAAAATAGTTTTCATTTTCATAACACCCTATGTTCTGCCCTGCATTGCATATACATGGCTTTCACTGAAGTTATCGAAAACTATGCCTGAACATCTGAAGCCAGCATATGACCCAATTGTCCAGCTTCTCTCAGCTACCCTGGTGCATCCTCAGTGGGGAGAAGAGGCTCCTTTTATGACCTATCATATACTTTGTGTGGGTACAGAAAGCATTCCAGTGTACAATACACAACATGGTGTTAGCAACAGTCGTAGGGCTCACTCCTTCAGCCCCTACTCACTCAAACAAAGAGACAGGGAAAGGCAAAACAGGGATAGCTGTGCACAGGTGCATATGGACAGATTTTATCCTTGATACTTCCAAGCGCTCTGTTGGTTGCCCTCTGTATCTGGGGATTTGTTGGGAATTTGAAAGAGAGAGCCACACACTATGGGCTTAATTCTGTGCTCAGTCACACCCGCGTGACTGAAAGCAGGGATGGTCCCTCTGTCTTCCATCTCACTTAAATTCCATTTCAGTCATCTGAATTCTGCACTGTTTCTAGGCACACAAGGGGCTTTCATAGAAATGACTGCAGGAAATAGGACGATGCGGGAAGGACTATGGATTGTGAGATAATACAGCAGGAGAAAGTAGTCCCAGGAAAAAAGTTCCCATCTAGGGTATTTCTATGCCTTGTGCAATTTCAGTTAGAGATGGGCCTGATCCGGATAGGTCAGCCTACTGCAGAACCAGCCTCTTTAGTTTCCCTAGTCTGGAGTAGCCCAGAAAATTGAAAATATTTTCTGCTGCCTCAGGTTCTACGTGTGCAAGTTAACAGGTTAAAAGAGAAGCTTAATTGACACTCTAATCCTCATCTTGACTTTTGGATACCTCCTCCCTTGTTGCCTTTCCACCTTAAAGGTACAGAAGCTTTACAATTTTCTCATATAAAATTTTATACATATAAAACCCTTTGACAATCTCTTAATGCCCTTTTATTAAATCCCTTTACTTACTTTATTAATTAAATCCAGGGTAATTTAAATGATTATAAACATCTCTTTGGGGATTAAACTCTTTAAGCACAGTGAATATTTGTTGACACATTATTAGTACAATAAGAAATTTTTAAAAATCTGTGAGTAAAAATGTAAGACAAAGACCTCAATTAAAGAGGTTTAGGGTATTAGATACAAGATCTGCATGTGATCACAAGGAAAAAAACAAAGGATTTCAAATGCATTTTCAAATGTTGAATAGTATAGTGGCAATCAGGCGTCTCAGTTTACCCAACTCCAGATTCACCAGCTGGTATAAATTGGCATGGCTTCATTAACTTCAAAGCTGATCCACCAGTTTACAAGAGCTCAGGATCTAGCCCAATGTTTCTGAAATCGTTGTATAAACAATCCGATTATGTGCTTTCCATGTACTCTAGTAAAATATTCACTGTGATCATTTATTCACTAGCCATTGAAAGAAAAATCAAAGAGTTGTTTTTTCATGGCTATATTTGAGTTCTGCAGTAAAATATAAAATACATACTGAGCTAATCCATTCCTTCAGGTTTTATAGATGATAATGATCTACCGTTATTCAGGACTTTTCTTCTGAAAGATCTTTATAGGTTGAGGCATCACAGTTCAGTGGATTGAGTGATGTGAGTTCTATTCCTAGCTCTGCCACTCTCCTGCTGTGTGATCCAGAACTTCACCTCTCTTTCTGCTTGTCATAGAATCATAGAATATCAGAGTTGGAAGGGACCTCAGGAGATCATCTTGTCCAACCCGCTGGTCAAAGCAGGACCAATCCTCAATTTTTGCCCCAGATTCTCTAAATGGCCCCCTCAAGGATTGAACTCACAAGCGTGGGTTTAGCAGGCCAATGCTTAAACCACTGAGCTATCCCTCCCCCGTCTTGCGCATTTAGAGTGAAGCTCATTGCGGAAAGAGAGTGTCACTTAGTAGATCTGTACAGTGCCTAGCACAATGTGGCACTGATCTCAGTTGGTGCACTTGTGCCTGAATTTCCTATATTTTTAAAAGGTGAGCCCTCCTTCAGGAAAACACAATAAATAAAATAAATAAATAAAATAAATAAATAATATTAATAATAATAATAATAATAAACAAATGATAGTTAGGAATGGTTTAGATATACTTAATCTTGCCTCAGCATGGCAGCTGAAATCATTAGATGACCTCTTGATGTCTCTTCCAGATGTACATCTCTATTCTTTCTATAATCACTTTTCTAAACCACAGGTAGTACAGGTACTCTATTATACAGGTATTTACTCAGCCTGATGATTGCTGGTTGAAAAATTTTAAAATTACTGATGAAAAACAGGGACAAATTTTTCAGGCAAAATTCATCCTTTTTTCACCTGGCTATGACGCTGGCCAAAAACAAAAAAATGTATAATTTCACATTTTTCCAATGGAAAAAAGGGAGAAATATTCTCACTTTTACCACCTTTACTTGCTACCTGTTTAGGTGCTTATAGAGGTGTGGTATCCAAGCATCTCATATTGTGAGATCTGACAGCACCTGGTAGCAGTGTAATTTTCTACACTAAAGTGATAGATGCTGAATAACTGAAGTGTGCCTAGACACTCAAATGGCTAATACTTCCAAAGAACAGTATTGGGTCTTTAAAGGTCCCTCTTTTCCCTGTCAATTAGTGCATTTGAAGATCTATTATACTTCAAAGAAACCAGTTGCTAGTGTTTTCAAACAGAGCACAGTCAGAAGCTGGGAGACAAACAGAGGAAAAGAAGATAACAATACAGGACAGAGCACCTTCACCCACATAATGTTTTTCATACACACTGTGTGCCAGACCCTGAAAGGCGCTGAGTATCTGCTGCATACCCACCATTACCACTGCAGACAAGGGCTGATGCAGCTCCTCAGTAACTCTCAGGAGTTTTTTTTTCTCTCTCTCTCTGTAGAGTTAAATAGTAAAACTACAACAAAAATAATGAAAAGAAATATTAGCAAAGATGAGAGAAATTAAAAAGGAAAGAACAAGACATGGTTTTCTGCTGGGTGAAATGGGGAGTCAGTGTGGGAAAACTATCTAAGATTCCAGGAGCTCAGAGTAGAAGGCTTTCAGCTCAGTAGTAGCAAAATGGTGGGGGAAAAAAAAAGGAGGAAGGATTGTTTCAGTGGTAAGGTACTAACCAATGAACTGAAAGACCCTGTGTCTATTCCCTGCTCTACCTCACACTTTGTGTGCCATCTTGGGCAAGTCACTTAGAGCCAGAATTTTTAAAGTTTTTAAGCACTAAAGATACAGATAAACATCTAGTGGGATTTTAAAAGCACCTAGATTCATAACACCCATAGATTTCAATGATTAGCACTCAGGCATGAGTATTATCTGCATAAAAGGAATTAAAAGTGTGACAAAGCTCTGTCCTTGCCTCCATGGGTCCCATGTTTCCTGGCAGATTTCGCTAGCCTCAGAGGCTCACTGTGACCCTCCACGTAACCCTTCTCTCTCTAGGGACAAGGGTCACAGTCTACTGAGCCATTTTCATCATAAGCCAGCGAGGGAGGTGAGAAGTTATCCTTCCTTGCACAGTCTCCGTTGTCTCCCAGTCTCAGTGATTAATCAGGGGGCAAAGGTGGGGGGGAGCTCGGGACCACCCTCTACTCCAGGCTCCAGCCCAGGGACCCTAATAGTATCAGCTATGGTAGCTGACCTTTTAGAAACATGACATGTACAATTACTTCCCCCACAGCAGCCCTCGCTTCCTCAAGCTCTACTTCACCCTTACCTCAGGGCCTCCTTCCTTGTGCCTGATATGGTGTGAACTGCTCAGTCTCTCCAACAGCGCAACTTCCTCCCACAGCTCCTGACGTGCACACCCACCTGACTGACTGGGAGGCTTTTAACTAGTTTGAGCCAGCCCCTGATTGGCTTCAGGTGTCCCAACCAACCTAGCATTCTCCCTACCTTCTGGAAAGTTCTTAATTGGTCCCAGGTGTCTTAATTGACATGAAGCAGCTGCTGTTTCACTTATCCTAGTACCAGGGATTTGTTTAGCCTGGAGCTTATATATCTATCTCCCACTACTTTTCTATAGCCATCTGGCCTTGCCCCGTCACAAAGGCTAAAGGTAGAGATAACATAGGGGTAAAAATTACAATCCACTCAGAGATTAAGATTTTGGACAATGAGTAGGGAATCATAAATATATAACATCACATCACAACATTGTGATATTAGTGTTCTGATGTTGTGTCATCATATTGCAATGGCAATCAGGCATTAGACGCAAATGTGAACACACAAAACAAGTGATGCACTAGGGCATCAGAACACTAGTTAGGCCTAGTTGGATGGAGGCAGCGCTCTGGAGGCCAATAAAGCCTGAGAGAAACCCTTGTAGACATAAGCCTAATTTGTGATTCACTGTCTCAGGAATGGTGCATGGGAACCTTGGTGTAGAGAAAATGGGAGAGTCCATTTCTGGGAAGCTAGCACATGTAGGAAAAAAACTGAGAGACTTACAGAAACCCCAATAACATAACTTGCTCTGTGTGTGTGCACACACGTGCACATTTTATGACCATGTATCTAAATAAAACTTTGTGCATTTACTATCCCTTTAGTTTTTGTTGAAACCAAACACACTCCTAATTTCTTAGGGGGGGGAATCTTAAAATATGGACTGTTTACAAGCCCTTCTTTAAAAAAGAAAGTCACTCTTGCTATTTTCAGTAAACTTGCTACTTTCAGTAATTAGTGCACACTTGCTGGGGTGTAAATTCTACCAGAGTTTTGTACACTAACTGGCCTGAGTGGACCTTGCTGGCATGCACTAAAAGTTCCCTCGTATGCATTGACATAGTTCTGTTTGAAATGGGCCTGAGGGGTCCTCATGTTAGAATACCTCATACCCCAGTGGTTAGCACGCTCTCCTGTGAAGTGAGAAGATCAAAAGCCCTGTTCAAATCTTTTCTCCTCCCTCAGGCATCCCACATCCCAGGTAAGTGTTCTAATCACTAGGCTGAACATTTTAAGGTGGGCACCATCACCTCCTCCTCCTCTGGCCAGATTCTGAATTCAGTAGGGGCCTCTGAGCATGCATACTGGATCAGGCCCTGCATGTGAGTTAGGCACCTGAATGCCTGTCTTCCCCAGTTTGTGAATCGCTCAGGGGCTTAGCCAGGAGATAGGCATCCAGCCACCTAGAGTGAGGAACCAGTGCACATGTTCAGAGACAGAAATTTAGGCTCCAAGGGAACTTTCGCCCGGTCCCAGTCTCTCTGGTGAGCAGGGAGAAGATGCGGGAGAGGTCCCAGCCGGTCTCTCTCACCAGGCATGGTCCTTGGAGATAGAGAAAAAGTGGTGATAGAAGCTCTCAGCAACTGCCCAGAGCAAGGGCAGTGGCTCCTCATGGAGCGCTGCCCCGCAGGACCTCCCAGACCCTGCTTCCCAGGACTCTAAACCACCATCTCCTCACGCTGCCTCCTCTTCTGCTTCTGGGCCTGGTCCAGAAACAGAGATGGTGGCTCAGCAAGGACATTCATGTGAATTTGTAGTAGCATCTGTGGCCAAGGGGACTGAGCCACCTGCACTCCCCTTTGTTGTGCTCCTGTCTAACTCCCTTAGCCCTGGTCTACACTAGGACTTTAGGTCGAATTTAGCAGCATTAAATCGATGTAAACCTGCACCCATCCACACGATGGAGCCCTTTATTTTGACTTAAAGGGCTCTTAAAATCGATTTCCTTACTCCACCCCGACAAGTGGATTAGCGCTTAAATCGGCCTTGCCGGATCGAATTTGGGGGACTGTGGACACAATTCAACGGTATTGGCCTCCGGGAGCTATCCCAGAGTGCTCCATTGTGACCGCTCTGGACAGCACTCTCAACTCAGATGCACTGGCCAGGTAGACAGGAAAAGAACCGCGAACTTTTGAATCTCATTTCCTGTTTGGCCAGCGTGGCAAGCTGCAGGTGACCATGCAGAGCTCATCAGCAGAGGTGACCATGATGGAGTCCCAGAATCGCAAAAGAGCTCCAGCATGGACCGAACGGGAGGTACGGGATCTGATCGCTGTTTGGGGAGAGGAATCCGTGCTATCACAACTCCGTTCCAGTTTTTGAAATCCCAAAACCTTTGTCAAAATCTCCCAGGGCATGAAGGACAGAGGCCATAACAGGGACCCGAAGCAGTGCCGCGTGAAACTGAAGGAGCTGAGGCAAGCCTACCAGAAAACCAGAGAGGCGAACGGCCACTCCGGGTCAGAGCCCCAAACATGCCGCTTCTATTATGAGGTGCATGCCATTTTAGGGGGTTCAGCCACCACTACCCCAGCCGTGTTGTTTGACTCCTTCAATGGAGATGGAGGCAATACGGAAGCAGGTTTTGGGGACGAAGAAGATGATGAGGAGGAGGAGGTTGTAGATAACTCACAGCAAGGAAGCGGAGAAACCGATTTTCCCGACAGCCAGGAACTGTTTCTCACCCTGGACCTGGAGCCAGTACCCCCCGAACCCACCCAAGGCTGCCTCCTGGACCCAGCAGGCGGAGAAGGGACCTCTGGTGAGTGTACCTTTTAAAATACTATACATGGTTTAAAAGCAAGCATGTGAAAGGATTACTTTGCCCTGGCATTCGCGGTTCTCCTGGATGTACTCCCAAAGCCTTTGCAAAAGGTTTCTGGGGAGGGCAGCCTTATTGCGTCCTTCATGGTAGGACACTTTACCATTCCAGGCCAGTAACACGTACTCGGGAATCATTGTACAACAAAGCATTGCAGTGTATGTTTGCTGGCATTCAAACAACATCCGTTCTTTATCTCTCTGTGTTATCCTCAGGAGAGTGAGATATAATTCATGGTCACCTGGTTGAAATAGAGTGCTTTTCTTCAGGGGACACTCAGAGGAGCCCATTCCTGCTGGGCTGTTTGCCTGTCACTAAACAGAAATGTTCCCCGCTGTTAGCCACAGGGAGGGGGGAAGGTTGAGGGGGTAGCCACGAGGTGGGGGGAGGCAAAATGCGACCATGTAATGAAAGCACATGTGCTATGTATGTAATGTTAACAGCAAGGTTTACCCTGAAAAAGTGTAGCCACTGTTTTATAAAATGTGTCTTTTTAAATACCGCTGTCCCTTTTTTTTTCTCCACCAGCTGCATGTGTTTCAATGATCACAGGATCTTCTCCTTCCCAGAGGCTAGTGAAGCTTAGAAAGAAAAAAAAACGCACTCGCGATGAAATGTTCTCCGAGCTCATGCTGTCCTCCCACACTGACAGAGCACAGACGAATGCGTGGAGTCAAATAATGTCAGAGTGCAGGAAAGCACAAAATGACCGGGAGGAGAGGTGGCGGGCTGAAGAGAGTAAGTGGCGGGCTGAAGAGAGTAAGTGGCGGGCTGAAGACAGGGCTGAAGCTCAAATGTGGCGGCAGCGTGATGAGAGGAGGCAGGATTCAATGCTGAGGCTGCTGGAGGACCAAACCAGTATGCTCCAGTGTATGGTTGAGCTGCAGCAAAGGCAGCTGGAGCACAGACTGCCACTACAGCCCCTGTGTAACCAACCACCCTGCTCCCCAAGTTCCATAGCCTCCACACCCAGACGCCCAAGAACGCGGTGGGGAGGCCTCCGGCCAACCAGCCACTCCACCACAGAGGATTGCCCAAAAAAAAGAAGGCTGGCATTCAATAAATTTTAAAGTTGTAAACTTTTAAAGTGCTGTGTGGCATTTTCCTTCCCTCCTCCACCACTCCTCCTGGGCTACCTTGGTAGTCATCCCCCTATTTGTGTGATGAATGAATAAAGAATGCATGAATGTGAAGCAACAATGACTTTATTGCCTCTACAAGCGGTGATTGAAGGGAGGAGGGGAGGGTGGTTAGCTTACAGGGAAGTAGAGTGAACCAAGGGGCGGGGGGTTTCATCAAGGAGAAACAAACAGAACTTTCACACCGTAGCCTGGCCAGTCATGAAACTGGTTTTCAAAGCTTCTCTGATGCGTACCGCGCCCTCCTGTGCTCTTCTAACCGCCCTGGTGTCTGGCTGCGCATAACCAGCAGCCAGGCAATTTGCCTCAACTTCCCACCCCGCCATAAACGTCTCCCCCTTACTCTCACAGATATTGTGGAGCACACAGCAAGCAGTAATAACAGTGGGAATATTGGTTTCGCTGAGGTCTAAGCGAGTCAGTAAACTGCGCCAGCGCGCCTTTAAACGTCCAAGTGCACATTCTACCACCATTCTGCACTTGCTCAGCCTGTAGTTGAACAGCTCCTGACTACTGTCCAGGCTGCCTGTGTACGGCTTCATGAGCCATGGCATTAAGGGGTAGGCTGGGTCCCCAAGGATACATATAGGCATTTCAACATCCCCAACAGTTATTTTCTGGTCTGGGAATAAAGTCCCTTCCTGCAGCTTTTGAAACAGACCAGAGTTCCTGAAGATGCGAGCGTCATGTACCTTTCCCGGCCATCCCACGTTGATGTTGGTGAAACGTCCCTTGTGATCCACCAGAGCTTGCAGCACTATTGAAAAGTACCCCTTGCGGTTTATGTACTCGGCGGCTTGGTGCTCCGGTGCCAAAATAGGGATATGGGTTCCGTCTATGGCCCCACCACAGTTAGGGAATCCCATTGCAGCAAAGCCATCCACTATGACCTGCACATTTCCCAGGGTCACTACCCTTGATATCAGCAGATCTTTGATTGCGTGGGCTACTTGCATCACAGCAGCCCCAACAGTAGATTTGCCCACTCCAAATTGATTCCCAACTGACCGGTAGCTGTCTGGCGTTGCAAGCTTCCACAGGGCTATCGCCACTCGCTTCTCAACTATGAGGGCTGCTTTCATCTTGGTATTCATGCGCCTCAGGGCAGGGGAAAGCAAGTCACAAAGTTCCATGAAAGTGCCCTTACGCATGCGAAAGTTTTGCAGCCACTGGGAATCATCCCAGACCTGCAACACTATGCGGTCCCACCAGTCTGTGCTTGTTTCCCGAGCCCAGAATCGGCGTTCCACAGCATGAACCTGCCCCATTAGCACCATGATGCATGCATTGGCAGGGCCCATGCTTTCAGAGAAATCTGTGTCCATGTCCTGATCACTCATGTGACCGCGCTGACGTCGCCTCCTCGCCCGGTATCGCTTTGCCAGTTTCTGGTGCAGCATATACTGCTGGATAATGCGTGTGGTGTTTAATGTGCTCCTAATTGCCAAAGTGAGCTGAGCGGCCTCCATGCTTGCCTTGGTATGGCGTCCGCACAGAAAAAAGGCGCGGAATGATTGTCTGCTGTTGCTCTGACAGAGGGAGGGGCGACTGATGACACGGCTTACAGGGTTGGCTTCAGGGAGCTAAAATCAACAAAGGGGGTGTCTTTACATCAAGGAGTATTTCAGGCAGGGCTTCACGGAGGTTCCAATAAGAAATGGTGCACCTAAGTTATTGTTCTTATTGGAACAAGGTTAGCTTGGCCTCTGATTGATACATGGCTAGATTTACCTTGCTGCACCTTCTCTGTGAGTGACTGCAGTGTGACCTAGAGGAATGAGTCCCCTAGACGGGGGAAGGGGGGAAGCAAATGAATACAAAACAAATCTGGTCTATTTCTTGTTTTGATCCACTCCATCTATCTTTTACATCTTTGGCTGGCCGCAGACGGTGCAGAAGGACTGCATGCCATCCACATCTCATGGCTGCTCGGCAGAAGATGGTACAGTACGACTGCTAGCCATCCTCATCTCTTGCCTGCCCGGCAGAAGATGGTACAGTACGACTGCTAGCAATCCGTATTGCCTGCCTGCTCACCATAAGACGGTTCAATAGGACTGACTGCAGGACTAAAGAGAATGACCTGGTCAAGTCACTCCAAATTTAGTCCCTGCGCCCATGTCTGCCCAGGCGCTCCCAGCCAACGTGGCCAGGAGCACCTCGGACACGACGAGGACGGCTACCAGTCGTATTGTACCATCTGCTGCCACAAGGCAAGGGGTTGGTGCTACTGTGTAGCAATGCCGTACCACGTCTGCCAGCACCCAGGAGACATAGGGTGACGGTTACCTGAGCGGGCTCAATGCTTGCCGTGCTATGGCGTCTGCACAGGTAACTCAGGAAAAAAGGCGCAAAACGATTGTCTGCCCTTGCTTTCACGGAGGGAGGGAGGGAAGGGGGGCCTGACGATATGTACCCAGAACCATCCGCGACAATGTTTTAGCCCCATCAGGCATTGGGATCTCAACCCAGAATTCCAATGGGCAGCGGAGACTGCGGGAACTGTGGGATAGCTACCCACAGTGCAACGCTCTGGAAGTCGACTCTAGCCTCGGTACTGTGGAAGCACTCCGCCGAGTTAATGCACTTAATGCACTTAGAGCATTTTCTGTGGGGACACACACACTCGAATATATAAAACTGATTTCTAAAAAACCGACTTCTATAAATTCGACCTTATTCCGTAGTGTAGACATACCCTTAGACTCCTTTAACTAGTCTACAGAACTACATGTTCCCATGATTGTTATCCTCATTCTCAGTGCCCCAATTCCTCTGTTCTTCTGTTACAATCACCTGTTGTGAGCTTCCTGAGTTTAGATTGTAAAATAAAGAATTGGGGCTGTCCCATACAATCTGTACGATACCTGACCAACATACTAACAACTTTGTAATACACATTAATAATTTTTTCTTCAGAAAGAAGCCTAGAAAACAAGATAGATGTAACTAGAAAGTAAATGTAACATAACATTTCAAGGAGATTTTAAGATGGATCATAGGACTAGAGTGAAAGAGAACATCTACATGCTTTACAATTGATCATTAGTCTTCTTTGTTGTAAAGGAAATCTCTTCACACGTCAGTGCTCAAAGTTACTTGAGCTCCTCCAATATTAACTATAACACATTCACTACTAAACCTTTGTTACACTAAAAAAACCCTATGGCCCTGCCTAAATATAACAGCTTGTATTTTCAAAAAGAACAGGAGTACTTGTGGCACCTTAGAGAGTAACAAATTTATTAGAGCATAAGCTTTCGTGGGCTACAGTCCACTTCATTGGATGCATAGAATGGAACATATAGTAAGAAGATATATATACATACAGAGAAGGTGGAAGTTGCCATACAAACTGTAAGAGGCTAATTAATTAAGATGAGCTATTATCAGCAGGAGCAAAAACTTTTGTAGTGATAATCAAGATGACCCATTTAGACAGTTGACAAGAAAGTGTGAAGATACTTAACATGGGGAAATAGATTCAATATGTGTAATGACCCACCCACTACCAGTCTCTATTCAAACCCAAGTTAACGGTATCTAGTTTGATATTAATTCAAGCTCAGCAGTTTCTTATTGGAGTCTGTTTTTGAAGCTTTTCTGTTGCAAAATTGCCACCCTTAAATCTTTTACTGAGTGGCCAGAGAGGTTGAAGTGTTCTCCTACCAGTTTTTTAATGTTATGATTCCTGATATCAGATTTGTGTCCATTTATTCTTTCGCGTAGAGACTGTCCAGTTTGGCCAATGTACATGGCAGAGGGGCATTGCTGGCACATGATGGCATATATAACATTAGTAGATGTGCAAGTGAACGAGCCTCTGAGACCGTGGCTGATGTGATTAGGCCCTATGATGATGTCCCCTGAATAGATATGTGGACACAGTGGGCAACGGTCTTTGTTGCAAGGATAGGTTCCTGGGTTAGTGGTTCTGTTGTGTGGTGTGTGGCTGCTGGTGAGTATTTACTTCAGGTTGGGGGCTGTCTGTAAGCAAGGACTGGCCTGTCTCCCAAGATCTGTGAGAGTGATGGGTCGTCCTTCAGGATAGGTTGTAGATCCTTGATGCTGCGTTGGAGAGGTTTTAGCTGGGGGCTGAAGGTGATGGCTAGTGGCATCCTGTTATTTTCTTTGTTGGGCCTGTCCTGTAGTAGGTGACTTCTGGGTGCTCTTCGGGCTCTGTATATCTGTTTTTTCACTTCAGCAGGGGGGTATTTTAGTTTTAAGAATGCCTGATAGAGATCTTGTAGGTGTTTGTCTCTGTCTAGGAGATTGGAGCAAATGCGGTTGTATCTTAGAGCTTGGCTTTAGACAATGGATTGTGTGATGTGTCCTGGATGGAAGCTGGAGGCATGTAGGTAAGTATAGCGTTAGTAGTTTTCTGGTATAGAGTGGTGTTTATGTGACCATCACTTATTAGCACCGTAGTGTCCAGGAAATGGACTGCTTGTGTGGATTGGTCTAGGCTGAGGTTGATGGTGGAATGGAAATTGTTGAAATCATGAAATTCCTCAAGGGCTTCTTTTCCATGCGTCCAGATGATGAAGATGTCATCAATGTAGCGCAAGTAGAGTAGGGGCGTTAGGGGACGAGAGCTGAGGAAGCGTTGTTCTAAGTCAGCCATAAACATGTTGGCATACTGTGGGCTATGCGGGTACCCACAGCAGTGCCGCTGACTTGAAGGTATATATTGTCCCCAAATGTGAAATAGTTGTGAGTGAGGACAAAGTCACAAAGGTGAGCCACCAGGTTTGCCGTGACATTATCAGGGATACTGTTCCTGACGGCTTGTAGTCCATCTTTGTGTGGAATGTTGGTGTAGAGGGCTTCTACATCCATAGTGGCTAGGATGGTGTTTTCTGGAAGATCACCTATGGATTGTAGTTTCCTCAGGAAGTCAGTGGTGTCTCGAAGATAGCTGGGAGTGCTGGTAGCATAGGCCTGAGGAGAGAGTCCACATAGCCAGAGAATCCTGCTGTTAGGGTGCCTATGCCTGAGATGATGGGGTGTCCAGGATTTCCAGGTTTATGGATCTTGGGTAGCAAATAGAATACCCCTGGTCGGGGTTCTAGGCATGTGTCTGCACAGATCCGTTCCTATACTTTTTCAGGGAGTTTCTTGAGCAGATGGAAAAGTTACTCATGTATTGGACATTGAGTAAATAAAATTCCATGCTGTGTTATACATGTACAAAATGATTTGTTCCAGAAACTTTTGGTATACTAGTATGACCATTTATTTTCCACCATTCCTGAACTCCTTACCTTTTTTCTGTTGGTGTGTGCCTCACATTTGGAGCATTTGAATACTAAACTAATCACTATTTGTCGATCTAGGAAGCAAAATGAAGATAATAGCTATTTACCTATTTTACTCAATTGCAAATAGAAAGAATATATCAAAGAAATTAATTATATGCTTCCATTCCAATAAAGTTGCAACCGCTGTTTTATTCTTACAAAGCATCCTTAAAGATATGTGAGACAGACCATTTTCATACCGAGCCAAACCAACGAACTGTGTTTTTCTTGAAGTTACCACTTTGAGTCCAATATTGAAAGCTCTGTTGACACTGGAGCAACTACCAAGTTGGAGGGATCCAGTTATCACAAGGAAGTCACCTAACATTCTGTGACAGGGTCATGCCAGATGGCTACAGGAGAGTAATAGAAGGCAGATATATTAGCCCCCAGGCTAAGTAGATCCCTTTTCCCTGGGTAAGGTAACTGGGAAGGTTCCAGAGCAATCAGGAACCTTCTGGAGACAATTAAGATGGATAGGCTGATTGGCTGCAGGTGTTCTAATCAAGAAGCTGCTAGAATCAATTAAGGCAGGCTAATCATGGCACCTGGGTTTAAAAAGGAGCTCACTTCAGTTTGTGGTGCATGTGAGGAGTTGGGAGCAAGAGGCACTAGGAGCTGAGAATGAGAACACGGACTGTTGGAGGACTGAGGTGTACAAGCATTATGAGACATCAGGAGGAAGGTCCTATGGTGAGGATAAAGAAGGTGTTGGGAGGAGGCCATGGAGAAGTAGCCCAGGGAGTTATAGCTGTCGCACAGCTGTTCCAGGAGGCACTTTAGACAGCTGCATTCCACAGGGCCCTGGGCTGGAACCCGGAGTAGAGGGCAGGCCCGGGTTCCCCCCAAATCCTCCCATCTCCTGGTCAGACACAGGAGGAGTCGACCTGGACTGTGAATTCAGAAAAATGGCCAAGCTGAGGGCTGCTGTGAAGCTCCAAGGCGAGCAAATTCGCCAATAAGCGCAAGACCCACCAAAGTAGAGCAGGAACTTTGTCACAATACTTAAACTGTAGCTTGGTCTTGCAAGGTAGACTGTAATGAATCATCTTTTAACGGTGGTTCTGAACAGTGTTGTAGCCCTGCTGAAGTTCCAGGGTGACATACCATCTGGAACAGAATAAAAGCATGATTCACTCCTGTCTATACTGCAAAACGAACTGCTTTTTATGAGTTGTTATTATTAGATTACTATAAAGTAAGTGAAAAACCAAAGTCAAAGAGTAGTTGTCAATGGTTCTCTGTCAAACTGGGAGAACATATAGAGTGGAGTCCTGAAGCGGTCTGTCCTGGGTCCAGTACTATTCCATTCATGGCTTGGAAAATGGAGTGAAGAGTATGCATATAAAATTTGTGGCTGACACCAAGCAGGAAGAGGTTGCTAACACTTTAGAAGTTAGTGTTAGAATTCAAAATGACCTTCATAAATTGAATAATTGGTTTCAAATCAGCAAGAAGAAATTCAGTAAAGACAAGTGCAAAGTATTACACTTAGGAAGGAAACACCAAATGCCAAGTACAAAATGGGGAATAGCTAGCTAGGTGGTAGCACTGCTGAAAAGGATCTGTGAGTTATAGTTGATCACAATTTGAATATAAGCCAACAATGTGACGCAGTTACAAAAAAGGCTAATATCATTCTGGGTTGTATGAATAGGAGTGCCATATGTAAGACTGGGAGGTACTCTACTTGACACTGGTGAGCCCTCAGCAGGAATATTGTGTCCAGTTTTGGGCACCACACTTTAAGAATTATGTGAACAAATGGGAGGGAGTCCAGAGGACAGCAGCAAAAATGATAAAAGATTCAGAAAACCTGACTTGTGAAGAAAGGTTAAAAAACTGGGTAGGTTTAGTCTTGAGATGGCGGGGGGACCTGATAATAATCTTCCAATATGTTAATGGCTGTTATAAGAGGACAGTGATCCATTGCCCTCCATGTCCAGTGAAGGCAAAACAAGAACTAGTGAGCCTAATCTGCAGCATAGGAGATTTAGGTTAGATATTAAGAAAAGACTTTCTTACTATAAAGAGAGTTAGGTACTGGAATAGGTTACCAAAGAAGGTTGTGGAATCCTGCCCTTGGAGGTTTTTAAGAACAGGTTGGACAAACTCCTGTCAAGGATATACGTGGTCCTGCCACAGCAAAAGAGGATGAACTTGATGATCTCTCAAGGTCCCTTGCAGCCCTATGATTACAGTAGCATTACCTAATCTAGCCTCCATACAGACACGTAACAAAGATGACAGTCCCTGCCCCGCCCCCGCCCGAGATCTTACAATCTAAATGTCATATAGAAAGCAACAAATGGACAAATCAGGGAAAGGGGGATATCAATCCAATTTTACCTTAAAAATAAAAGCCTGTTCACCACTTGCCTAACCAATGGTAGATAGTCGAGATTTGTAGGCATCACAGCAGAGACACGGTCTCCCAAGATGGTAGCTGTACAAAGAATTTAACTTGATATTTCAGATAGGTGACCTCTGTAATTCAGTGGTAATTCTGGTGGATAATAAACATACACCCATCTGGGGTTCAAACAATAATCATATTTTGTTTATTATGTGTGTATGGTTTACATTTTTGTTATTTAGGATAGTCACACTGCAATCACATGTACAAGAAACTACAGCCATATGGTTTCTTCAGCGGACCAATGATAGCCGGTCATGCTGCTTACTATATTTGGATATGGACTTATTTCTAAATTAGCTGTGGTAGATAATCAGCATATTAAAATTATCTTTACAATGTATACAAACACTCTTTGGATGAGAAGTTCATTTTATTTTTGATAGGCCAAATGTTGCTGACCTCACACACAAGTTATGGGTCTGAAATGGAAAAAGTGGGGCACGCATGGTTCTGTGGTTAAGGCATAGCACTGGGAATCACAAGATCTGTATTCTGGGCAAAGTCCCACTAATTTCACTATGCCAAGATTTTACCTTCTATTCCTCCTTTGCCATAGACTTCCTGTGGGATTCTTAAAATCTAATTTTCAGAAGTACTGAGCAGCCCCAGTTCTCCTTGCAGCCAAGACTTAATTCACAAGAATGCTGTGAGGCTACAAATACATAAACTGTTTTCTGATCCTCAGATTAAAGAAATGCAAAGTATTATTTTCATTAAAAAGTCCTGAATTTCCCATTTGTAAAGACCACAATAAACAATGTAAAATCAAAGAGAAGCAAATTCACACAAAAACATAATGTTTAAACAACCTTAATCTTCTGATTTAAACCCGTAACAAACCTGGCAATTCAGACTTAAAGCTGATATCATTTATAAGTAATTTCATTGTGTTTGGGGTCATCAGCACATATAATGCAAACAGTGCCCTGTGTGAATTATACATGTAATGAAAACTCAAGCAATTTCTGCCATGACTTGGTGATAAGTTGCTATAATAGCAGCTTGGGGTCCAGCAAATTTACTTTCACATGCATTATTAGCGACAGGTGACATAGTGATAATGATACAATTAACGCATTTCACCTCTTTAAGCTCTCCCAAAGGTGAATTTTTGCTTTTACTGCTTTATGGGGGAACCATTTCATTTTCGGTGTTTGAAGGTCCATGTGTTTTAATGGTATTTTTAACAAAATAAGCAGAAAATCGGGGGCTGGGGAGTGTCCTTTGGGGGACATTTTAACTCAGGTATTACATACTAGGGAGAAATCCATTTTGTTCAGTCAGCAGCAATGGTACATCTGTGTTCAAGAAACAAGAACATAGGGATTGGCATAGTAGATCAGACCAGTGGTCCATGTAGTTCAGCATCCTTTCTCTGATTGGCCAGATTGGCTTCAAAAGAAGGTGAAAAAAACCAATCTATAAGCATTTATAGCATAGCCTGTCCATAGAGAAAGTTACCTTAACCTCCATAATAGTTAGGGCCAAGTTCTGCATTAAATGCAGTCCCGTGGTTGACCCGAGGGCAGAATTTGGCCCTTCCACTGGAATTTGTCAAGCAGTTCAACAGACCTCATCATTTCCAACTGCTCCTCCAGAGATATTGTGTCATGAAAATATAACATGCATATCATTAACAGGATGGGATGGAGTGTCTTTATATCGTATTTGAATGAGTACTTAGGGACTCTAAACTCTGTATATTGGCATGAAAGAGTAGTTTGTCTGTTGTCTACATCTGCATAAGGATCTTCATGAAACTATTGTTAAATAAAACACTTATTTTCTAAATCTGTCTTTCCCTTTTACCCCAAGCGCTCCTCAAGAAACCAAACAAAATAAAACCACAACAGCATAGGGCCGTAGCATGTCTTTTCACGTTTTCATTTAAATAACGAAGTTTGTATGCAAGAAAGCATCCAAAATAAACCAACTTCCATTTCATTTTGACTTAAAAGTCCTTAAAACTTAGATTTTCAAATGTAAAAACAAACACAAAACCTGTCTTTGCCAAATTGCCACCTATCACAATTTTGAAAGCTAGTTTATGAACCCCTAAAAGTTATTTAAAAGACAAAGAAAACCCCAAAGAAGGGTAGTGGTAGTGCTCTGTAGAGGACTATTGATTAACTATGCTGGGCCAGATGTTTAATTAAATGGAAGTAGGATCAGGCCCCCATTCTTCCAAAAAGGACACTTAAAAATGGTTTTTTGTGCTGAATCTTTAAACAAACACTTTAGAGCTTAGTTTTACATTCATCTTGATCCCTAATTACTCAGATGCCACAGCAATGAGTATGACATATAAACAGAATAGATGGTAATTGTTTCTGATAAATTATGGAAATATTTCTGTATATTGCATATCCAATAAAT
The DNA here is from genome assembly GCF_965152235.1 of Eretmochelys imbricata. NCBI lineage: Eukaryota > Metazoa > Chordata > Testudines > Cheloniidae > Eretmochelys > Eretmochelys imbricata. The sequence continues at coordinate 26,001,631 of NC_135574.1, forward strand.
GGGCACTGCCACCTCCATCAGTGATTCATGTCTGCCCATATTATGGTTTGTACGCATGTACGAAAGCATATGCAAACAATGACAGTTGTAGCATAGTTTTTACATCCATATTCAGCGTGATTACTTGTTAATGTTAAGAAGCTGTGCTAGTGAAAATGGGGAAGGCAATAGGACGGATGGTATGAAAAAACTCCCTTCCCCTATGGGAATGAAACCCATGCTACTTACGACTGTTCACAAACAGTGCTTCAGAACAACATTCTAACAGCAGTTGCTAATAGAACTGGCTTGAGAACCGTTTTCAAACTAGTTGTAACTCGTACAGTTAAGTGCTCCAGCATGGACAAGACTGTAGTTGTCTATGCAAAATACGTTTTAGTCTTTTTTTTTTTCTTTTTTTAAGTAATGTCATTTTGTGTTGCTGGAATGGTTGTGATTCAGTAAACGTACTTAGAGGAAAGAGCCCCTTGCAGTTCCATGGGCTTTCGATCAGGCCCTAAATCAGAACTAACTGAAGTAGTGCACATGGGAAAATAATTTATCGTTTACCTCTTTACTTATTTCTTATTTCTGACCAATCAATCTTGAATGTTATTTTCAAGAACTAATGAAGCATTAAAATAGAAGCTCCAGTTCAGAACTGGCTTCTTGAAAGAAATTATAACACTTAAAATGGAACTCTCTATTACATTTAATGAAGTGACATTTATTCCCCCCGTTTTTGATCCTTTGATTAGGACCTGAGCCAGCTTCCCTAGCCCACAAAACTCCCCTCACTTCCCTGAGAATTTTATTTATGGAATAAACTCTTGAATCACATCTAAATTAACAATTTAGAATTAACATACACATACAGGCAACATGGTGTATGTTGGTGCAGACTTGGTTGAAGCCAATGGAGCTATACGAGTTTATACCAGATGAGGTTCTGGCCCCTGTACATTTACTGGATTATACATAAGTAGTTCCAACCCCTGAAGTCCTTACTTAAGCAAAACTCCCACTGCCTTTGATAAAGAGTTGGTTGGAGTGTGGAAGTCCTTCATCTCCATGCAGTTGCAGAATAAGGGGTGTGTGTGAAGGTCTTGCCCAGCCTGGCTGAAACATAGGCTTCAAAGGATTAGATTTTTACTGGCAAATATGGGGAGAGGTTGATTTCACCGACAAAAAATATTTCCATCTATAATCATCAAATGTCTAGATAGGCAAAGTGAGAAAAATGCTGCTTCATAGCTTCTTAGAGTTTGAATTAAGGATATTTACTTTGTATATTTTAACATGTGATGTTGACAATTTGTGTTTTAGTGGTTTTAAAACATTAACTTTTTGAATCTCAACATCGGCTGTCTTTAAATAGTTATTGTCTGACCCTCTCCTTCTTGTCTGATCCCTCCCCATAATTTCCTGCACCTATGAAAATGTAAGTCAGTAAAAATAAAAAAGTGCTTACAAATAAACATCAGTATTACTTGTCAAAATTATTTTAAAAATAAATATTGAATTCTGCAAAGCCAACTGATAAAACAGCTCTTGGGACCACTACACACTCCTTAGGCACAGTTACAGTCCAGTGATCAAGTGCTTTTCACAGACCTACTGGCCCTGCCCTTGTCCCATCCACAAATCTTCCTGCTCCTGAGGAAAAAAGAACCTGCCAATCTTGATTCTGCAGCATACATACTGCTTGGCTTCTGTACTTTTTGCCCCCCCCCCCCGGCTTCAGAAATGACATTTGTGCAGCATTACAAGCCTGCTATGGCAGTGCTGGGATACAGCACAGCTCAGTGCTAAATAGCACAGCAAGACTGCTCCCTAAGCAGAAGTGGGAATTTTAACTTACGTCTGAGCATTGTTATAGATACTTTGGCATTTAGAAAGAATACAAACCACAGACCAGCACAAATCTTGCCTCTCCTAACAAATGGTGGCCAACCTTTGGGGTATGGCTTTTGATACAATAAGAAAGAAGGAACAGAATTAGAGTAAGGCTCAGATCCTAAGATCCTGGTTCACTACATTGACACTTCTCTTTCCTCCCCATGGCAGTTCATTCCACTGCTCTCACCGTATGCCTCCAGCACTGAACCCCAGATCACCAGCTGGTGGAAAACAGAATTGCATCCAAGCCGTGAGAGTGCTTGCTATACATTCAGTGACTGATCCAAAGCCTACTGAAGTCAAGGGGAGTCTTCAATGGGCTTTGGCTAAGGCCCATAGAGAACTCATGATATCAAAGAAAAGATCTGACATGTGGATTGACACAAGTACATTATAATCGTTCCCATTACAATTACTTTGTTAACAGAAACAGTAATTTGCTGGCTTCTCACCCCTCCTGAAGTGTAAGCTATCCTGTGATAGTAAGTACGGGGGGCTCGAATCATGTCTTTATGTCTCATGGGCACCATTAAACTTACAATAAAAGAGGATAACTATGTTTATAAATAAATAGTGAAGAGCACATCATTTAATTGCTATTTATTTTCATAAACATGAGGTATTTCAAAGTGCTATAAGACGCAGCACTAAATGTACATCGTTGGAAGAAATTAAACACAGAACTTTGCAGTTACCCAGTTCTATGCACCAAACATTAACAAATACATTAACTGGAAGAAACAGGCTAGGAAAAGGCATATATAGTAAATTTCTTTACAAAAGTTTTCTTAGTTCAAAAAAGTGATAAAGTAATATCTACTCAAAACTTTCACAACTCATTTTCATACGAAAATATAAGTATCAAATTTAGTTATGTATCAGCATCATACTAAAGTATACAGGCAGTGTAAGAATTAGTACAGTACATAACAGAGATTAACAATATATTTGTATACAAAAACATGCTCCTCAAACATTGAGGTATTACAGTACTTAGGTATGAACTTCCAGTCAAATACTGGTAGCAAGAGCCACCTCTCATAACCCAAGACATGTACAAAAGGCAAGTGTGTAGATGGTATTTACAGAAAATTCCCACAGAGGTACAAATGGTAACCCCTAAAGTAACATCTGTTAGAACATAAGCACCATTCAAAATTAGGAATGAACGTTTTTAAAACTTAACTAGGTGTCATCAGCAGCTCCAAAGGCTCACAACTTTTAAAGAACATCTATAGCTCTTAAGAAAAAATACAAGGGCAGTCCATCATTGTTTGGCAGTCTGTTAAACTCCTTGCAAGAACATCCATGTGCTCTGTACCCGGATAACATAGATTGTTAACTACTTGAGGGACTGGATTGAAAGTAAAACCAACATTCTTAACGTCAAAAAACACAATTTTTTTTTAAAAGAATTAAAAATGTGCAAAGTGGCAGTGACTGTCCAGGTCAGACAAAAAAAAAAGTTTAGCAAGTCCGTGTGTGTTCTATTTTCTTTAGCAACTGCTGTTGTCTGGCTTGCAATTTTTCCTTTTCTAGCAATAACTTGTGTTCCTCTGCCTGAAGGGAATGGACATAATCAGTGGCTTTTTTCAAGATGACCACTTTTGCAGCCTTCTCATTTTTAATCAGTTCAGGTACATGGTCCCTTAATGTGAGAAAACTAGATCGCAGGTCATTACGCCGCTGACGTTCCAGAATATTGTGATTGCGTCGACGTTCACTATCTTCTGAATCTGAGTTTCGAGGACTTGAACTCTTAGACTTTGGTTGGATCATGGGTTTTATTGGACGGGGCACCTCATTTTTTAGCTTTTTCTGCGGCGGGGCATCTTCGCTTTCCATGTATGGAGAAGGGGCAGCGTAATTATGCTGCTGGTGAATCGGGGCGCAACGCTTTAGAATCAGTTCATTCTGCTGCATTCTCACCGATGCCAAGGTAGCATTTTTAGGACGCACAGTAATAGTAAGAGTAGTAACAGCCTTGTTGGAGGAGGAACGCCTCTTCTCCACTGTCACAACATCAATTTCTTCCTCTTCATCCTCTTCCTCGTCATCATCTTTAGAAACACAAAATGTAAAATAAAGAAAGTAAGTTGTTCTCTCCAAAAAATATTCACACAGGACCTTGAAATTTAAAAACTAGTAACATATCTGTGTGAATTCTCAGGACAAATAGCAACCTGTAAGTATTTTAAGTGTTCAAAATATGCACAAATATTAGGATAAAAATAGGGTGCATATACTAACTATCTGCAGATAGATGGAGCTAAATAAATATAGACACACCATGCATACACTCAGACCCAGACACAATAAGTGGGTATTTGCTAACTCTAAGAACAGATAGTTTTCTGCACTTTTAAGCTGTATAATAGGAGGATCCATAAAGGTGCAACCCAAATAAACACATTAGAGGAAACAGTATTTGAGAAAATGCCCTAATTTATACTTTAGCCAACAAACTGGGGTACAGAACACACAGTGTGTGTGAGCGCACACACACCCACAACACCTCCCTTGCTTGATCAAAAAGGAGCCAGAAAACTAAACAATCGCTGGATTTGTTCTGATGCAGAATGTGAAGCTGTTCCAATCTGAGAGTCCCTTTAAGCCAATGTTTTGGTTTACTGCCAAGAAGACAGCTGTTGGGAGGAAGTGCTTCCTCACAGAAAGCTGTCAAGGCACAGACATTAAAGGGACAGTGAGCCTTTTGAAACAGGAGGCTTATCATCGACTTTATGATGATGGTCATATGGATCTACTCATTTACATAAGAGAAACTGTGTTTACAATTGAACTGGGCTTCTTTTACATGAGAGGAATTTTTTGCATCAAGATTTTCCTCTGCCTGTCTTAATCCAAAGACCCAAAAATAAAACATTTCCCTGCTAAATTATTAGACTGCCTAGCCATTCCAAAACCATGTACAAGGCAGGATGATTTTACACTAAAAACACTTTTATTGTATGGTCAATGCACTATTTACACAATACATTCTGCATAAGCTGCATTTTATTTGGCCCCATGAATGAATTTTGAGATTAACCACACGGTAGGCTTTGGCATGGGAGAAGATTAAAAAAAAAAAAAAAAAAAACACTCCAAGTTCATCCAGCATCTGTTAAGTATAAACATGCTCAGAATAGGATGCCCTTTAGTTATATACCACTGACTACTTTATCATCAGCTGCCTGCCAAAGGGTCTCCTTCAAGGAATCCTTTCAAATAGGCAATGTCCTAAGACAAGCATGCTGCCACCTACTGGCAAATCCATATACCTGTTAGAAATGGAGGGAGTAAAACGTACGCACCCACTTGGACAGTGACGGGTTTTGTTCTTGGTTATGTTTTTATCAATGAAGTAAAGCAAATGAGAGTGGTCTGAGATTTTTCAAGCTTCCCCTCTTCCAGACTAACTTTAGTGGCACCATACATCGATCTGACCTCTTCTAAATCTGCTGGTGGTGGACTCTCCCCCAGCCTCCCTTCTCTTCAACAGCAGGAGTTCCCATGCCCTAAGGGCTCACACCACTGTCATGTTTTACATTGAACTGATTGTGCAATACTTGTTCTTCCCCAGCTTCACCCCCCCAATGCTTCAGCTGCCCTTTTACTTACCCCTCCTCTCTCCCTGCCCAAGCCCTTCAACGCACGGGGCTTCCTCAAGCACTCAGGCATATGGCAACCAACTTTCCCCCAATCTTTTTTTTTAGTGACTCACTGAGATGCAAGAAACAAAGAAAAGGGGCATGACCTAGGACCACAGATTTATTTTCTTTGGTCTCCTGACCACATGGGGGCGGGGGGAGGAGAAGGGAAGACGGAGCTTAATTTTGATTACAGGAAGGAAATGTGGGGGGAGAGAGAGAGAGAGAGAGAGACCACCCCTTCTTTTTTCCTCACTGCCAATAGCCTAAGGCAGCCTTGCAAAATGTTCATGATAATGTACCAGCCAGGCACAACGTTACTCCCCCACCTTACCAGGATAATAAAAAACTAATGCTAATTTACTTGACCAGTAACATTCACCGTAAGTGAACTGAATTTTGCAAGCCTGTCCCAATGAATTCACTTTCTCTGTCTACACCTTTGGTTGGGGGAGATGCCTCATAAAGGTGATGCTGCCCCCAAAGCTGCATTTGAGGGTACGGCAACCATGCCCACACAACACCTCTGGGGATATGCACACAGGCTAACAAATCTGCGATGAGCGGCGTATTTACCCGAGTCACTGAGAGTATCGTCTCCTGAGCTGCTGTTGGCTCTGGTGGCACTTGTGTGGCAGCTGCTGCGCTGGGTGGTAGCTGCTGCCCCCTGTGCGATCCCACTGCTCCCACTAACGTTCACCCGGATGCCAGCCGTTCCCCCTGTTGCTGGGGCTGCGGCTGCTGTGGCTGCTGCCACTGGCTCCTTCTTGTTAATGGGGAAGGGGAACACCACGGCAGGATCCACGCACTCTGACACAGAGTTATTGAGCTCTGCTTGGCTGTTGGTGCCCCCAGGGCTGGCGGTGGTTGTGGATGCACCAGCTCTCACTGGTGCCACTCCTGCTCCCACTTTGCTCTGCAGTTTCTCACTCACTGCCCTCTCCAGCTTCTCGCGGGCAGAAAAGCCACTCCACATACAATCCTGGATGATGATGGAGTTGAGGTTGTTGCTCTCCCCAAAGCCTGTCTCCAGTAAGTCTCCTCCATCCGTGCTTCCCCAAAGGTCGGCCTCAGGGGGCAGCAGCAGCAGTTCAGATGCCCAGTCCAGAGGATCACGGGTTCGGAACCCCCCTAGAGCCACCCCTCCCCACAGCAGTGGGGCCCCTCCTGGGGGGTTCTCCTGAAGTCCTGCCCGACTGGGAGACAGAGGAGGGGTAGGCAGCAGTTCAAACTTTTTCCAGATGTCCTCCCCAGGGGGAGCAGAGTCCGGACCGCACAAATAGAAATCATCTTCATCTGGATAGAAGCAGGGCTGCAAAGAGTCAAACTCGAGGTCTGGGTTTTTACTGACCATCCCTGGCATTACTGGGTTCCTTCTGCTGATTCCTTGGTTGGGCTGTTATTTAGAGGGAGGTCTGAGTGTGTTTCCACTGAGAGAGAGAGAGAGAGAGAGACTTCTCTCAACACCTGAAAGAAAATTAAAAAAAAATCAAAAATAAGCAACTAGTTAAAACAGGAGGAAATACATTTAGATAGATTATTGTATAACAATTCATTCCTCCCAATTAAAAAAAAGTAAAGCCCATAATCATTAAAATGCCGCAGGAATGCAGGGAGCACTCCCTTAATGCTGCTTAAACCACCCAGACAAAAAAAAAAAAAAAAAACCCAAACAAACAACAAAAACCACACACACACACAACCAGGACAACCTGTGCACACACGTGCAAACTTTTCTGTTTTAAGCCTATGCTCTGTAACAAAACAAAACACTCCAGAAAGGGACAGGAGATCTGCAAAGGGGTGTCTGTGCAGCCTTACACATTGCAAGCTCTTCAAACTGCTTCAAAGAACCAAACACAGAGTAACCCAACCAATACACTGTATACATATGCAAAGTTTGATACAGCAATCGCTCCAGAAACCCCTCTTAATATGCCAACAAAAGTAGTGGAAGTTTCCCCCCTTTTTGTCATCCGCAGAACGGTGCAAAGGGGACAGAGGAGGATGCAAAAGGGGCAGAGGAGAGGCGGCTCTACGCAACTTTACAACTTGCCAGTTCATTCAGGCAAAGCTACTCAGAGAAACCCGCACACAACACGCGGGCGGAGGGGGGGATCGGAAGTAGCAAAATGCAGCAAACCTTATATAATAATTTCAATTAAAAAAAAAACAACAAAGCCGACACTAACAACAAAGCCCTTCGATATGGCAACAAGGTACAGGAAGTTTCTCTCTTGCTCAGCTGCCCACTGAGCAAAGGGGTGAAAGGCTGCAGATGCAACAAGGGAACTTTGCACATTGCCACTACGTTCAATGAGACCTGCTACAAACAAGCTTTCGATCCCCTCTCCCTCCGGAAGATTCCTTCATTGTGCGCCTGACCAGCCCACCACAACCCCCTTCCAGCACCGGAGCCCGCTTGCATCAGACATTTAAAATGACCTTTTAAGTCTGGAACAGGCGTTCAGTGTCCCCCTTCACCTCAGCAAGCGCAACCCGCAGGAAAATCGGTTTGCTGAGTTTCAAACAGCTGACATTCAAACTGAGACCAAAAGGAAAATCTCCATAAAAAAAGAAAAAAAAAAAAAGCCTTATGATGAAATGCAATTAAACGAGCCCCGCTCAGCTGCTCTCTCCCTGCCCCGCCCCCTGACCGCTTCCACTATTGTACCATTTTTCTACTTACAAAATCTATTGCAACCGTTTAAAATAAATCAAAGCAATGAAACTTCTCCTACAAAACACAGCGATGTCTATGCAACAGCTTCAGAAACCCTGAGGATTTCCTTCTGGTCAGTGAAACCCCCCCACGCAAATCACTTAACTGCCCCTGCATTCCCCCCCACCATCGTCCTTAGTTTTGCAACTCCAATACAACGTGAGGTTTTATTTATTTATTTGGTTTTGCCCTCCCTTCTTATTACAGCCGCGGTCCCTGCAGCTGCCTCTTCTTACCTCCTCCTTGGTGATGGGTGGTGTTGCAAAAGGGGGAGGGGGGCAGGAAAAAAAAAGAGGCAGATGATCTTGTATGTTGCACTTTATTGAGGGCCAGCCCGCTCGTCCCCGAAGGCTGGCTTAAGCCTCCACATTCACCCTTTGCTTGCAGACAGATGACTGTCACTGGCTGGCTTTGAAGCTCTTGGATATTATTAACTAAAAAAAAAACCCTGACACACCCGGGGAGGAAAAGGCGAGAGGAGAGAGAGGCTTAACCCCACCTCCCTAATTTCCATAAAAGCAGGGGAGGTGCCTGGCATTTGGCGCCAAAAGCCCCTTTGCTCTTTATGCTTTGCAAGGAGAATTAGGTCCAATTCCCTTTGCAAATAAATAAGAATAAAAAAGGAGAATGCAAAACCCGAGCTGCACGCCCGGCCACCCTGAACATGGGGGGGGGGAGGTTGTTATTGCACCAATGATGTGCCTATTCAGTGCTTTGCATGGAGCGCAGAGGAGGAGAGTGGGTGCCTTTAGGGTTCTTCTCCTTTGTATCTCTTCCCCCCCCCGCCCCCCGCCTTTTTAAGAGAGTTGTATCTATTCAGGCTTGCCGGCGCGATTTATTTTGCAGCAGATGCTAATAAGAGAAGGGAAGACCTAGGCGGCGAGCTTCGCCAGGACAAAAAGGAAGTCATTATGGAGGGTTCAATCCAAGGTGTCGGATTGATTCTGTTGTTGTGCAAATAACAACCCCGTCTGCCCGGGTGGGGGCAGGGGTGGTGAGCACCACAGCGGCGCTGCCCAGAGGAGGCAGATTGCAAAGTCAATAAATACAGAGGCCGTCCCCCCTCCCCCCGCAGTCCCTCTGCCCTCGTCCTGCCCCTCCCCCACGTGGTAAATAAATAATTAAAGGAGCGGTTGCGGCACAGGCTTTCCCTCTGCAAAAGGCGACACCTTGCGGAGGCGCGAGGGAGCAGAAGCAAAGCGCAAGGCGGAGGCGCCCCGCGCTTTTCCTAGCAGCCGCGCGTCGGGCAGGGCTGGCTGCGAGCTGGAGGAGGAGTGCAGGAGGGGTGGGGAGCTGCTTTTTCTAGCTGGGGATGCCCTGAAAGGGAGGGGTGAGAGGGGAGCAGGGGTGCTCAGGAGGAGAGGGGTGTATGCGTGGGTGGGTGGGGGCAGTGATTAAAGTGCCCTGAAAACAGCGGGGGTGGCCTCATCATCTGGCAGGCGCAGCTAGGGTAAAACAGGGCTTCAAGTGCACCTCTCCAGGGCCCAGCTCAATTTGTATTGATTTATTTTGGCTGATGCGTAACCTCTTGACACACCACCCCATTCCCTCACACATACTCTTCAAGCTCATGGAGGTGGGATTTGGGCATTCCTCTCAGGAACCTTTATTTTGAAACCAAGTCTTTTTTTGTGCAACCTGGTGTCTTCCAAAGGCAAAACACTTATTATTGTGTGAGGTTCTTCGGCCCTTGCTATGCAGGATGCCAGACTAGATGATCATAATGGTCCATTCTGGCCTTAAAACCTATGAATCTGTCAACCGCTTTCTGTTAAACAAGTATATTTATAATGAGGAATAAAAATGATCCCTGAGAAGAATGGCTAAGCAACTTCCAGACAGGGATGAAGCTTAACCAGAGACAGGGAAATCCCCTCCACAGTCTCTTTGGTTGGCGCATTGAATTGCAAAAGCACCACACTTTAGACCAGTGGTTCTCAACCGTGGACTACGGCGCCCTGTGGGGGACTGCAAGCAGGTTTCAGGGGGTCCGCCAAGCAGGGCCGGCATTAGACATGCTGGGGCCCAGGGCAGAAAGCCAAAGCCCCACTGTATGGGGCTGATGCCCTGAGCCCTGTCACCAGGAGCTGAAGCTGAAGCCTGAGCAACTTAGCTTCACAGGGCCATGGGCAGTTGTCCTCCTTGCTACTCCCTAATGCTGGCCCTGGCTTTTATATGCAGAAAAACAGTTGTTGTGACGCAGGTGGGCCCTGGAATTCTTATAGCTGTTGCGGGGAGGAGGGGCTCAGAAAGATAAAGGTTGAGAACTCTGGCTTTAGACTTTGCTTTCCAGAACACATTGAGCATGCCTCCTGTCATGTCTGAGTTGTCATGCAATGTCACATCATCATGTGATGTTACATTGTGATGATGTACCTCGAATGCCATCATATTGCTCTGCAATGACTTTATGAACACCCCAAAGATATTTAGCGATTCTTTCGATGCCCCATAGGACATGGAACAGCCAAGTCAAAATGAGACTGGTAACAAAATCTTGTGTATGTGTGTTAGCCAAGGATTAGAGATAGAGTTGCTAACTCTGATTGAAGCTATTCCGGGATATTTTTTCCCCAACATGGTGTAATGTCATTAATTGTACTGTACAATCTATAAAAATCTCCCGAATCGCTTTCAATAGTCAGCGGGAGATCAATACTGATTCCGGTAGACTCCTGACCAATCTGAGAGGGTTGGCAACCCTAATTAGAGAGGTGGTGCTGGGAAATAGGCCACGTTTGATGGCCAGGTGGAAAATTGTTCCATTGTCTTAAAAGATCCAGGAGTAGTTTGATTCAAGGGATGTCAGGTTAGCAGAGGTGAATCTTAGTTGTACCACAACTAGTGATAATTTTCTGTCACAAAAGATTGTTAGAATCAGTGATAGAGGGGATACAGTACAATGAGCTGGAGGTTTCACTGACCTGTGTCAGGATTTGAACTGCACTAACAGTTCAAACTACTACTAAGCAATAAACTAGTTCAAACTAAATACTAAGCAACAAACTAGTTAGGTTTTGTGCGGTCAGGGCTGAACAGCCCGACCCTCCAAAAACACATTTTGGACTCAAGAGAAGGAATTAATTAATTAACGTGTGTTCTGTACTCTGAAGGTGTGAAGTCCCATAAAAGGTCTAAGTATGATTAATTTGCATTAATTTGTTTATTTTGGCTGGTCAAAAAGGTGTGGATGGTTTTTATTTAATTTTTATTTTTTTCTCCTTGCATATCAATAGCTTTTAGTGGCTTAAAGCTTGTTTAAGAGATCTTAATGTGTGAGTAATTTATACATTCTCCTCATTCATGCTCCTAGCTCAATTTTAAGCAATTATATGTGGTTTGCTCCTTTTAAATTCATTATTTTTGTCTCCCACGTGCTCTTGAATTCGTATGTCTCTCTTTCTCTCTCTGGGATGGACACTGGATGCCATCTGATTGTATATTCAGAAATCTGTTGCTTGATTCTCTCTGTAGTCTCATCATTTCCTGTCTCAGCTGAATTTTCTCAGTAGCCTTTTTAATGATGTCTTCTTCTTTATCGGAATGGAGATCAACTCCTCTTTTGGGTCAAGTATGATATTAACATATATGCTTAACTCTTGTTATATGAACAGTCATACCTGATTGTGAACGTTAATAAGGGATAGTGCTGATCAATTAGTTGGTGCTCTGTTAATGTTACCTCCATAGTGAAAATAAACAATATGGATACTGAAAAGACAGCAACAGTTCGCTGAGCCAAAACCCAATGAAGTCAATGAGAGTCTTTCCATTGACTTCAAAGAGCTTCAGACCAGACCCATTGCACTCTGCCTCTCAAGTGAGTGACTATTTTAAAGTATCCCTAGGGTTTCCTTTGCAATTTTCTTCAATCTTTAATTAAAGATCACCTTTGCTAGAAACTGATTTTTGCTGCTTCTTTGAGTGGTCAGTTGCTCAAGACAGGTTTCCCTGTATATTTGTTTTATATAAAGGGGGTAGGGCAGTGGGTATCCTGCAAGAAACCAGAGACCTTAACTCAAGTTATTGAAATAAGGAGGCTTTTTAAAAAATATTTTTTTTCTTTATTTAATTCAGCATTTGGTGCTAACTCTGTGGATGTAAAAATATTTTTAAAAATACAGTTCTATTGTTTTCCTTTTTCAGCCTAGTCTCACCTGCTGAACGTTCTGTGAAGCATGGGCATGACTGCACAACATTGTTTTCTTTTTGGTTTACATTAACATTGAAATTAGGCACCTAAATATTGGACCTTTGATGATCTGATCCTGGGTGCTTTACAGATGTGTAAGAAGACAAAGTTTCTGCCCCTAAAAGCCTGCAGCCTAATTAAATGCATCAGGGCAGATGAGATGTAATGACATGCTGTGAGAACTAACAATGAACTTTAGAATGTTTAGTGTTATTGCAGTTTTTGTGTGTGGTTTTCTTTGTTGCAGGGTGGATTTTTAAGGCTGCTAATCCTTCTCTTGTTGCCTCCAAGGGGTGCATACTCTTATCATCCACCGTTTCCCAGACTTTTGGATTCGCTATCTCAACAGTCATAAAAATCAGGTAATGGGACTGCTAGCATCACAAAACCATTTACATTACTCAAGGATAAAAGATACTTTTGCTTCTTAACTTAGTGGCGAGAGCCAGAGCAGGTGCTGCAGTCTCTAATCTGGCTTCATGACAAATCCTGCAATTCTTTGTGCTCAGTGCTCTGCAGTCACATGCACCTGAGTATTTTATATAGGTTGGGTGCTAATGGTGATGGCTATTGTACATTTTCATTTCATTAAGGAATATCATGCAATGAAAGCTTCTTATGTGGCCAAATATATCTCCTTCCCTCATGTACCCGCCAGCCTCCCAGCCTCCTGCCTGCTCAGAAAACCAAAGTAATCCAGGACAATATTACCTGATATGCTGGAAGTTGTTTCTACTAGAGCCACCCAGATCTTGGCACACATTCCACTTAAACACCCAATTTTCTTTGTCCCTGACAGCACACTAAATGTATTTTATTTTCCCCCTTGTGAATGGACATTTCCTTAATCATGGGGTCTTCTAGGTGCATTTGTCAAAACCATTATATAATTGGAATAACTCATTCCCACTCCCTTACCTCCAACCCACAAAAATGAATTGCAAAACCTTCTGTGCCATGATTAATAATGGCCTGAGTTTGAACATTCACAGTCCCGGTAGTATGATATATAGGATACTTTATTTCATGTAATGAAGAACTCTGCAGCATCTGTTAAATGACAATGAATAACATTTTTGGATAGGACAGCTGTTTGGAGATAGAGCTGGTGTTCTATCTTTTTTTACTTTTTAAAAATGCTAGATTTACAGAAATGGAGACTGAATTCTTCTGTTTATCTAGGGTACTTATATGGCCCCCAGCACTGCAGTATACAAGCACCTCACAATCTTTAATATATTTATCCTCAAAACACCCTTTGAGATAGGGAGGTTCCATGAATATTTGGCCTTAAGTGTCTCTGCTGAAATTGCCAGCAAGGATGCCAAACTCACAGTGGTTCCTGTGACATGAAAACTTTTCAAAAACTGGTCATATAACTTATGCAGTACAATATGTGTTCAAAGCATTGTGTTCACATGAGAACCTGAGTCACTTCACCTAGATTCACTTCAAGCAGGCCACCAAACTGCCACTAGTTAACAGGAAACATTTAGATATAGACGAGAAGGTAGGACACAAAGTAAAGAGGGAAAGACACCAGGAAGGGGACCCCATTAAGATACAAGTGCCATGTCTTCCTGTGCATTTGTACAGCTCTTACCTCAATGGGGTCCCTTTCCTGGTATCTTTCCCTCTCTATTTTATGAGTCCTACCTGTGCGTCTATATTTTCTGTCTCCTTTCTTTTCCTACCTTTCTTCTCCTATCTTTCCCCAGAGGTTCCCTCCTGCTACCCGGAGGGTTCTGGACAGCAGCAATTTTCACTTTTGCTGCTGGCAAAGGAGCTGTCTGTTTGCAGACTCAGGAAGACAGCGCTGCATTGGTGACAATCAGGCTACATGGCAATTTTGGTGTGTAGCAAGCCAGGGTGTGAATCAACAATGCACTAGCTTGCTGCACACTAACTGGTTGCTTGCACCCTGCTGCCGTGCACTAAAAGTTCCACAGTGCACTTTGATGTACTACTGTTCCTAAAGTCAAATCACAGGGTAGAAGGGTCCACATGGTCAGTTAATGCATACCAAGGTAGTGAGCTGTAGAGTCACCCCCTAGCTTGCCTCACGCTAAATTGCCATGTAGACAAGCCCACAGGTTTGGAAGGTTGTCATCAAAACCAGAAGGGCTAGAGCCTTTTATTTTTTTGCTTTGGTAGAAGCTGATGGCACTTGCCCAGGAAAGCGTCCTACTCACAACAGATTTTTCAAACTCTATATATGGCTCGATAAACATGTAAGCATTTGGTACATTCCAGTTGTATATTAAACCAAAGAACTTCATGAAGTTACAGTCAAGGCTGCTACGTGTAATGCAGTAAAAATCATAGCAACTAAACACATAAATAAAAAAGTACTAGGGCATTACAAATTATGGAAATCACAAGCTAAGGCTACATAAACAGTTCTGACACTAGCCTTAATTCTTGCACCCACTCCCCATTGCAAAGAAAAATTTTCAATGATTGTCATCCAAACAACATAAACTCTGACCCACCATTTGTGTTACTACTTTGAGGCCCAGTCTAGCTTCCATTGTAGTCCAAAGTGTGAGGAATAATTCCCTTTTCAAACTCTTTTACCCATGCACTTTCCTCAGCCTACTATGACGGACTTATAATCACTGTCAAGTGCTTGCTGCTGGGTTAGGTGACAAATGCAGCATATCACAAGTGACATGCTTCTAGAGGTAGATTGTTCTCCAGTTACATTCCTGTATGTACAGATACTGGTGAGAGCATAAATTTTGTTGACATACAAAGTTCATTGCAAGGCAATTGCTGTGGCAAAATAAATATACCTCATGGACCAGTTACAGGGTGGTGATATATAATTTGAACATTAATATATGTTAAATGGGAACTATTTTTGGTCAGAAACATTTCTCTTTAAAATATGTAGATATATAGGTTGGGGATTTTTTTTGTGGGTTTACATTTTGTCACTGATGGAAGCTAAAAGGTGAAACAGATAGGTTCTTGTTTTTATGTGTGTATGATGTCTAGCAGTGAGGCCCTGCTTCTTGATTGGGGCCCCTTGGAGCTACTATAATACAAACAAATAATATTAATCTTCCACCCATTGTTCTCAGT
This sequence comes from Eretmochelys imbricata, assembly GCF_965152235.1. NCBI lineage: Eukaryota > Metazoa > Chordata > Testudines > Cheloniidae > Eretmochelys > Eretmochelys imbricata. Next base: position 26,017,160 of record NC_135574.1, read on the forward strand.
GTCTCAAATAAAGATGTTTGAAATGTATACTGCAGCCAATTCTTGAATGTCAGCCTTGGCCCAGAATGGGTTGTTTTGTGATGTATAATATGAACCCTTGTCTGCATTTCCATGTCTCTTTGGTGGTCAAGAAGGTGACCACCAAAGAGAATCAGAACTTGCTCCAGCACCAGCAGGATTAATTGATTTCAGTGAGCACTGGATTGGACTCAACTTTTAAAATACACCCAGCCTAGCACAGTCAGCCTTTTCATTTGCAGATACCCAAGCAAAAGAGAGCCTCGAGTTGGTGGAAGGAAAAGGAAACTGATCTGCAAGACCTGCTGCTGGTGGGAGACACAGTGGAGGTAAGACTGTGACTTGCTTTTGTGGACGTCCGAGCAGCCTCATCAAATTCCCTTCAAAGGCTAGATTTCCAAAGAGGTGTAGGCACCTAACTAATTGCCACTTTATGCACCTAAGCTCCAAATTTAGACACCACTAGTATTCACAAAAGTCTTGCTCAGCTGCCACCAAGCTCTGCAGGTGCCCAAACTCACTCAGCACCTAAGATTTTGCAGTAGATGCTCCCTAAGCACCTATGTTTCTGCCTCTGAGCATGCAGGCTGCTGCTTCACGCTAGGCATCCAGAGGGCTACATGCCAGTGCAATGTGTGAACCAGGGAAGACAGGTGTTCTCTTGCCTTGGTGCCCGATCTGGTAGGCATGTTCTGAGCACATCTAACTCCACACAAGATGGCAGCAGGGGAAGGAAGGAGGAAAAGGACTTTTTCATAACTTTACCCCGGTGGTTAGGGTATTCACCCATAGGTACTGGATCTAGCGGTGCTGGGAGTGCTGCCGCACCCCCTGGCTTGAAGTGGTGTCCATCATAGGTGTTGAGTTTCTGATCTGCCCGGTGGTGTTCCACTCAGGCCATGCCCCCACTCCACTGCTTCCCCCAATGGCCCACCCCCACCATGCTTCTTCCCGCCATGCCTCTTCCCCACCTCTTCCCGCCCCTCCACACCTCTTCCCCACCCAGTTCCGCTCCCTGCCCTGAGCACGCTGTACCCTCGCTCCTCTCCCCCACCCAGTGCCTCCTGATGCCACAAAACAGCTGATCCACAGCAGGTGGTAGGCGCTGAGAAGGAGGTGGGAGGTGCTGATCGGCGGGGCCCGCTGGTTGGCAGGAGGCGCTGGGGGGAGGGAGAGGTGTTGATATAGGGGCTGTCATTGGGTGCTAATCACCCACCATTTTTTTCCTGTAGGTGCCTATGGTGTCCATCATATACAGGATTTACAGTTTGTTCAATGGTTCTTATCACCCCCACTATACAAGTTGTTCCAGCACCCCTAATTCACCTGGGATGTAGGATACCCCTATAAGTGAGGGAGAGAAGTGATTTGCCACCTCTCAGGGGAGTGCCCTGTCCCCAGAGCTATTCTGATTCTCTCTCAAAAGATGGAGCAAGCATGAGAATGATTCTATAGCCTGGTGGTTAGAGGCTCCAGGAAGTGGGAGACCCTGGGTCCAGTCCCCCTGGCTTTGTAAATCCCAGTGATTTTCTAGGTATCTAAAAGTTACGGGTTACAACACTGAGTGTTGCACTACATAAGTCCCTTTGTGAATCTAGTCCAAAGGGGGCTACTGCTGAACCCCATTGCCAGACTTTTCAAAAGAACTCTGCTCACGTGTAGGCACCATATGGCTAGATTTTCTAAAAAGCTCATGGGTTCACGCTGGGAGCGAAGCCTCCTTGAAAAGCTAGCCCTAAGCATCACAGTGGGAGAGGCTAGGTAGTGATCACATTGGAAAATCTTGCTCTAAAAGCCTGGGGACTTGTTTGTGCTTAAGGCTTGCCCTGAAACCTTGGCATCATATTTTGAGTCAGTTTGAAATACTATACCGTGCAAATGTCTACATGTGTTTACATTTATCTTTTTTTCTTGTAACTTTCTCTATGAGTGAGGTATTGCTTGTTTTTGTGTGTTATTTTTCAGGCTCAAATTAGTGCCTATTTTTGAAAATTTAGCTCAGAACATTTCACTAGTCACTGCCCCTTTTAAAGTTTCGTTATCTCAGATCAATTGTGAAATATTTAATCAGATAATGCCCTGAGATAAATCTGAAGTATGCAGTTATGAACATAAAAGTATAACCAGTCTCATAAACCTGTCTTCATTAGCTCCATTTCAAACATGTCCAAATGTTAGAAATAGACATCCTCACGGGGTGGTTTCAAGCGTGAATCCGTTAGCTTTCAGTTGGAATCTGCTTTACGTTTAAAGGGAAGGCTTTCATTTCCTGCATCTGAGACTCATTTTCAAACACAAGGTATCAGGAGCATTAACTCTCAAGGATTATTAGTGGCTGCTCTGAATGGTATTGGTGCCTGGGACCTGAGAGAAAAAGTTTTTAAGACTGACTGAAGAGATGTATCAGGCCATATCCTGAGATAGGATAAATCAGTGTAACTCCCTTCAAGTCATTAGAGCTATTCTTATGTACACCAGCAGAAGAGCTGGCCCATCATGGTTCCAGCTGTAAACATGGGCCACAACTTGAAAGCTATGTTCTGGGTTGTTTTGTTTGTTCTTATTTTACATGCAGCAGATAAAGGCATACTGATAACCTCGGGGACAGTCTTCAAAGCTTTGCCATAAAAACTGTTAAATGCAAGGGAAACTACTTTACACTTATTGCAGTAATGAAAGTATCTTCAGACACTTTAAACTCCTTTATGGAGTATTGATGGCTTTATTATTGCCTGTCCAGCTTTAGTAAATCAAAGTAGAAGTTTTGTTTATTTACATGTCACATAAATTACTAGCGTATCTCTAGCTTTACCATAGATGTACGGGAAGGAGATGACAGAGGCTACACATGTCCTATTAGCTTCTCTTTCTTCACAATCAGCCTTAGAAAACTGAAAGTCGTTTACTGACCGTCAACAGGAGTTGGGCACCTACCTCCCCTGGACTTCTTTGAACGTCCTAGCCACTTTTGCCAAATAAAAGGATTTACAGTTTGGCACCCAGTTTTTGAAAAATATGGCATGGGTGCATTATTGGGTTTTTTTTCACCTTTCTCCAAGGCAACTGGCCATTGTGAGAGGCAGGATACTGGACTTGATGGACCAAGAGTCTGCTCTGCTTTGGCAACTCCTATAATATGCTCCTCTGCAAAGTTTGACTAGTTTTCCTGCTTACTGAGAGCTGCAGTCACTCTATACATCAACCGAAACAAAAACAAAAAAAAAAATACCAGCTTTGAAGAAAGCAAACTGTTAAATAGAAGGTTAAAAAGGGATTTGCAAAATTCTGTGCGTTTCTGGTCATTGTACAGCAGGATCATCATCTGATTATTGTATAGTCTGAAGATAGCCAAGCTTTACATAAAATTAGTTGCTAGCTCTATAGCTGCTTAGAAACAAACACTGCAGAAAATTTAACTTAATGGTAAATGTCTCTGCTCTGCAACAAGTAACCGGATGTTTCTTTTAGGGAAAATATGTTATGCATGAGATTTGGTTTCCTACTGCCTGCAGCATTCCACTGTGAACCTTTCAGATCACACAGGCTTTGTAGGGTTGTCCCTGCTTATTACACATCTTGGGGTGTTATGCGGCCGCCCGTCACCAGAGTGCCTGAGCACAATAACATCTAGATCTGACCACCTCCCTGCTACCACAACCACATACAGCCATTACTGTTGCCTTAATCCCCAAAACAATTGGGGCAAGTGGAGAAGAATAAACAAGAATTGGAAGTAATGGTATGTGGGAAGCTAGTTAGTGCTGTAGCCATAGTAAGAAAAAAGCTGGGGGAATAAGGAGTGAAACCACTGCAGCCACTGTGAAGGTGAGATCAACAGGAGAGTCAAAAGTTGTGGGGAGATATGTCCCTCTTATCTTGAATGGTTCTGGCCTTATAGCCAAGTGGGTTGACCCTGGGCATAATGTAGCATGAACATCCTGACATCTGGGGCATATGCACCCCAGACTTTTGCATATAATTAAGGTATTAGAATTGCTTAGATTTTCAGATTTGGCTTTTGACAGGGCCTCAGCTAATTGGTGGCTTTTAGTGATTTTTGATTAGGAAACCTGAAACATCAGTAGCAGAAGTGGCAATTAAAATGAGAAGGTCCTTTGAATCCCTGTACAAAACATTTAAACAATGTTGTTATTTAAAACATACCAGGGTCATAGAATGTACTGAAGAACGCATACTTTTAGAAAATATGGCCCTGGGGGGGTTGAAATGCAGCTACTTGTTTTTACTCTTCTGTTTCGTTCATTAGGAAGTTCTTTCTTTTAGGCTGTCGGTTAAAATAAATGTGCTTATGTCCCGTCAACCAGAGCTGTAATTCTGCTTTGGTGCTGGAAGAGTGTGTTAAATGTGATCAGACATCACATGTTAAATGTTTTATCTGTCAGTGCTCTAATAGGTAAGAGCCAGTTACAGTGTGAGGTCTGGCTAAAGGCTTTCTGCACTAATGATGCTGGTATTTGTTTTTACAATGTCATAACTTCATCACTAAACACTGATTACTGTTAAATATATTTGCTACTAGAATGTTTCTGATACCGTGTACATATTTCTGCATAATCCACAGATGCACAGTGTACAGGTGCTTTTATCTACAGAAAGCAGAAGTGTGCATTATTTTAAAAGAACTAGAGTTTATGTAAAAAGGAAGTGAATAAGTAAGTGGTGACAAGGAATTTTATTATATTTTATTTTCAGCTTGAGATTACACACATCGACTTCTTACAACAACTTTCATCACATCAACCCCAGAGTGCTAAATGCTTAGCGTTTTGGCAAGGTAGTCGCTGTACGATAATAGCATTCCAGCTCCTTTGATTTGCATTCTTTATACAGCCAGCCAAATCAGCATAAATCAATGCTGAAAATCACCTATGCCAAGGTTTTAGAGCACTGGTGAAGATTTGTTTTTGGCAGAAACAAGTCAGGATGGCAGCACAGATTCAAGGTTGGACAGAATCCTGCTCTCAATGACTCATGATACTTTATGGCCTAATTCCTTACCTACTCTGGAAGCAATATCGTACAAAAAGAGTCTGTTGTGTATAATTAGAAAAAGGGGCATTCTTTTTTCTTTTGCCAGCCAACGATCCTGTAACAAGCTTACATTGGATGCCAGCCAACTGAATGTAGTTGAACCAGAGTATATCCACAATAGTCAGAGAATGAATATTATTATATAGATATGTAATGCCGACCCACGCACGGGCATTGACAGTGGGGATCAAACCTCAGAAGCTTAATGCATGAGCTTTTACTGCATGGGCTAAAAGACCCATGTCTCTTAGCCAAGGCTGTAGCAGGCACATCAATCTCTAGCTGGCCTAGCCACCACTAGAGGGGAAAAAAGTATCATGCCTAGCAAGAAAGGGTTATAGATAGATGTTTTACCATGATCTCTTTTGATTTATTTTTTATTTTATTTTGATTCATACAAAGGAAGATTGGCTAAAACAGTAATCTGTTATGTATGTTTTAGAGAAATCAACAAAATATGTTCTTGTAAATTCCATTTTGATGATTTTTAATTGTGTCAATGCATGAACTTTTAATTAATCTCTCTTATAGAAAACTTAGGATAGGATAGCAAGTCTGTTAAATCATTTGAAAACACCCAGGTATTATTTCTCCTAGTTCACTGTGTATTATGTTTCTCCTAGCTACACTAGCCTGAGCTGTGATTTTACCTGATCTCCCTAGCTGAGCTGAGTTACTATTACTTTGATGGGAGCCCCATATAAAGCTGTTGGTAGTCTTTCTTCTGACACCAGGCCAAAACAATAGCCCAATATGGTGCTAAGGGGCTCGCCACTACTAGTGAAGTCATGGTTAAAATTCCATCTGATAGCAAACTCCTGACCATGTGTATTAAAGATATAACTGCATGTTTTTTATAAGATAGGAATGTTAAATCAAATGTCTTGACCAAATTCCAGCTCAGATGATTACATTCTACCTAGGGGGTGTGGGCCTGCAGATAAAGTATAGGATTGGCAGACAAAACATCTGAATTCCCTTTCATGCTCTTCATTAACTTGCTATCTTTTAGATTCATTTTTTTTTAAATTTGTCTGCCCCAAGTCATAAAGTTCTAGAGCTTAAGGCCAGAAGGGACCACCAGATGATCTAGTCTGTCCTCCTGTATATCACAGGCCACCCACACCTCCCAGCACCTACAATCCAACAACTGAAATTAGACCAAAGTATTATAGTCCACAGGAGACTAGACTATTATGTCCTGCAGGTAAACAGTGGGAGGGACCAAGGTGTACCATTGCCTGAGGCCCCTGCAATGGCAAGGGAATGATTAAAGCCCCGAAGTTAAGACCTTAAAAACATATTTAGGCATTTACATAAAAGTGTTCTGGTTTCCTGAGATGCTGAGCACACACAGGTCCCATTCAAGTCATTTGGTACCCACCATACTTGAAAATCTGGCCCCTAATATTAAGATGTGTGAATACAGATTTAGGAGCCTAACTGTGGGCAAAGTTTGAAAATATAGGCCTTAACTTCTCTGTGTCTCAGTTTCCCAGCTATTAAATGGCCATAATGATACTTAACCTCCTTTGAAAAAGCACTTTAAGATCTGTGGATGAAAAGAACTAACAATAAGTTGTTGGGGTTTATTAAATCTATATATTATTTATTACCATTATAACCCAAATTTCCCCTATAGATTCAGCTGGAGACAGTCTTTACCTCCTCTTCTCAACCGTTGCATAGTATGCACTACTAAACAGTGGCTGCATTTCAGTAGATAAATCAGTTGTAGTAGTTGATAGCCTATTAAACTGGGATAAAAGGTACTATATAAGTACTATATACTATATAAATACAATATGTTGTTCATATATCCATAGATTTTTAAAGGCCGAAGGGACTATTAGATCATCCGATCTGATCCCCTGTACAAGAGAAGCCACAGAATTCCAATCAGTTTCTCTCTTATTGAGTTCAGTAACTAGAATTTGACTAAAGTATATCTTCCAGAAAGGAATCCAGTCTGACTGGAAGACTCAAGAGATGGAGAATCCATCACTTTCCTTAGTAGCAGGCTTATTAATGCTGCTGCTACTGTTATTAACTGCCTCTCCTATACATGTCTTAGACTAATTTTCTAAAATAATTAACAAAATAAAGCATACAAGCTTGGGCAACTGAAAATCCTCTTCTCTAAGAGAATCAGCTATATGAAAATTTCAAGTGCCAGTGTTGGTTAGCATTCACTGTAAAAAAAAAAAATAAGGTAAATTTGGCACACAATAATGAAATGTTAAAGTGGCCAAATAGATTAGTCTGGCAGGCTCAGCTGTCAAGATAGTTGTATGTGTGTGTTCTGCAATGCAATGTAGTTGTAGCCGTGTTGGTCCCAGGATATTAGAGAGACAAGGTGGATGAGATAATCTTTTATTGGATCAGCTTCCATTGGTGAGAGACACAAGCTCTGTGTGGTTCGAAATCTTGTCTCTCTCACCAACAGAAGGTGGTCCAGTAAAATATATCACCTCATCCACCTTGCCTCTCTGTGTTCTACAGTGTCATTCTTGATTGCATTACTTTAAGATTTGGACTGAAGTCACTGTAATTAGGTGAAAATAGGTACTTCTGTTAGCACTGTGACTATAAAGAGTATGGAATTAGGGTTAAATTTCAACAATAGCCACTCCATTCTGCAATGCAATGATAGTCCGTGATAGAGTAGTCTGCCTTTTTACAGTTAGTGGGACCTAATGGTCAGCCTACCCCATGATGTAGTGTAACCCTTCTGCCCGTCAGAGTTGGCAGCAACAAGGGCCGGGTTCAATATCTAGGGGATCCATTCCAATAACACAATGCAAACCGGCTCGAGCCCCCACCCAGTGACCTGGGACAAATATATACCACCCCCGCTGGGCGCCTCCAAGAGGCAATACTTCCCCTCTCGCAAGCACATAGCCTGAGTGTAGCAAAAGCCTTTTAATAACAGAGAGAAACAATGTGGCATTATGTTGGGGAAACACCACCAACAGGATTCATAACACAACCCATGAGCAAAAAAAAACCCACCCCAGGCAAATTGGGGCATGCCCTTTTCCCTTTGGTTCTTGAGTCCAGCAACCCCAAATCACCCAAAGTCCCAAAAGTCCAATGCCCCAAAAGTCTCTGTCCCTGGTCAGGGCAGCCCCAGAGTTCGAAAGTTTATCTGCGGAGCTTTACCTCCCAACCTGGGTGGAAATGGGACGGGGATAAGAGGCACCTTACATGATCTGAAGCTGACCGCCCCATAGCTCCATAGCGGCGCTCCGCTCCGCCAGCCGCCCCACAAACTCCTTCGCTCCGCTGCGCTCCGCCAGCCGCCCCACGAGCTCCTTCGCTCAGCTGCGCTCCGCTCCGCCAGCCGCCCCACGAACTCCTTCGCTCCGCTGCGCTCCGCTCCACCAGCTGCCCCACGAACTCCTTCGCTCAGCTCCACGACCCACAAGCAGCTCCTGCCATCCACACACTGCTCCGCGTTGAACTGCTTCACCAGCCGTGCCGCAAACTGCTCCACAATATATCTTCAGGCTCCCCCACTACTTAACACAACACTCAGTGATTTCAGCTCTTAGGTGAATTCAGCTTGTAGTAGGGGAGCCCCAGTGCTGGCGCACTGTCAGCCCAAAGTGAGCTCAGCAGCCTATAACTAGACTTCTAATGAAATCAAAATTAGCTCTGATATTCCACAGTGGAGAGAGGAGGAAGTGCAATTAGCATGTAAGGCCCTCACCAAGGGGCCCATGCCACCAAGTATTAATACTTGTCCCCAGCCTCTCTCTATTCACACAGTTTTGGAACCCATGACCCTTGCCTAGCGAGTGCTACTTAGTTGATGGTGAATCCCTCCATCATAACAAAAGGCCACGTACAGTTCCAAGCACAGTTCCCATAATCAGGGTAATAACAATTTATTCTTCCTGCCCCAATAACAGAGACGCTGGGGATCCCACAGCAGCCAAAGTGACCATTTGAGCAGCTATGGTCTCATTCTAGGCGTGGTGGGTGTGCCTATGCAAATGACATCGGCCCCTGAAGTTCTTTTCCACAACTTGCCACACCTCACCACCAGATGTCAGGGTGGAGCTCATCCTGACACTGCTTACATCAGCATGTCCTTTTCAGGATCAAAAGGTCTGATTATATATAGAAGGACCTGGGAGACACTGGCAGACAGGAAGTGGAAGAAATCCGGTTCCTGTTTCTTTAAGGGCCCAGGACCAGGAACCCTGCAGAGAGGGAGGGGCAAGGCTCCACTCTCACTAGGGTGACCGTTCGTCCCATTTTGGCTGGGACAGTCTCTTTTTAAAGCCCCATCCCAGCCATCCTGACTTTTTTGGCAAAAGTGGACATTTGTCCCATTTGCTCTTGCTGGCTTGATCAAAAGTGGGTGCGGAGGAACTTGCGTGGGGCAAGCGGTAACACCAGCCCCATGCAGGGGGGAGGCAGGGCTCGGGTGGGAGCCAGGCAAGGCTCAAGTGAGCAGCGATGCCAGCCCCAGCCTCACACAGGAGACAGGCAAGTCTCGGGTAAGCAGCGACTCCACCCCCACACGGGGCAGTCCAAGATGTGACCTTCTACTTGTGCTTATGGTTGTTATTAATAAAAGAGACCCTTTGATTTTAAAAGGTCTGTCTGGACTTGTTTATAACCCAGGTGAAGGGAAACAAAGCCAGGATCACCTGCAGCGCCACATCTGACCAAAAGGAGGCCCCATGGGAGTGACCTCCATGCATCACATAGTCCTGTCTACATGATTTGCAAATGAAATCTTCAGTCTTCAGTCATTTATTTGTTGAGGGGTTAGAAGAATGTTCCGTTTTGGAGCTGATATTAAAAGTTAAGGTTGTGAATGCATTTTGGAATTTGGAACTTATCATTCACAGGGACTAACTACGTGTTAAGCATCTGCTCTTTGTACAAGCCTTTGTTCATGAAATACAGGCATATGTCTCCAGTTATACATTAGTCCCAGCATTTTTTTCCTGAGTTTGGATTGTGGAAATTAGTGAAAAAGACGAATGGATGATGAAAAATGAAGTATGAATACATTCATTGTCCTACAATTCCCAGTTCTATTTGCCAAAACTCCACATAATGGGTTATTTGCAGGGAGGAAGTGTGTCAGGTAGCCTAGCCTTAGTGTACAGCCCATAGTGCAGGGAAATAGGGAGTCTGTTTGGAGAACTATTTGTCAAAAATTCATACTCAGAAATATAGGTTGGGGGAAATCCTTTTGCTTTTTTGGCTGGTCCTTGTGCTGCCTTGCTGGAAGCCAGACATGAAGGAACTCTCACTTCTCTTACTGATTTGGAAACACATTTGGCCTCAGAAAGAGGAAGCTAGAGAGAGACTGAATAAGTTGATTTACCATCTCTTGCTGTACCTCCTTTACTGGTTCTGTGCCAGAAGCTGAAGTGCTGCAGTCACAGCAGCCAAATGGGAGTGAGGATTTGGATTAAGATAAAGGAAATGATGAAGTCAAAACTTATATTTAATCCATTGGCCTCCTTATCTGAAGCTAGCCACTTTCAGGAGCTCTGAACTATTGCTTTAGTGAATGAGCTTACCCTGTATTGTACCCCTTCTCCTGTGGGAATGTTCATGTTGTGGGATATTAGCATTATACTGAAAAGTAAACAATTGGATTTGATACACAAGGTATTATTTTCTACATCTTTGGTGCATGTGAGTATGGATTCAAGGATAACCCAACCAGGTAGGAGATGTGTTTGAGCTGTTCGACTGTGGATTTTTGACTATCACACCAAGCACATCTGTAGTTTAGTTCAGAAAACTGTGGGCTGTATAGGATGGTAGTTGATGATATGTTTGTGATGTTGATGAAGCTAAAAGTATTTCTCCATACAAATATTTCATTCTTCCAGGAACAGGCGGAGGAAGAGGAACTTTTGGTTGTTGTTGCTAATGTGGCTATTTTAAAACACTCCTAACTGCTAGGGTTCTAAGATATGTGGCATTTTTTCCCCTTCCACTTGGCTTAATTTGTAGCATCTCTACCATTACAGATACAGGGCTTGAGTCTCAGCTGGCTTGAGTCACCATCACTCTGCTGACTTCAGTGGAGCTCTACTGACTTCCACCAGCTGAGGATCTAGCCCATAACTAACACAAGTGATCAACATTGATTTATACTTGTTTAGATTATAATTTCTTTGGGGAAGGGACTGCCAGGTCGTTTCCATTCTTAAAGGAATAGACTTTAAGCAAGAAGAATTAATGTGAGTAGAACAGAACAGTAAACACATGGATAAGGACTGTTTAATGTTTATATTACATTTGCACCCCAGGACCCTCTCAGGATCAACACCTCATGGTCCAGTGGTCCCTCCTGCTAGGCTGGGGGAGGGGCATTTAGCAGTGGGTGGGCTTGCGCCCACCCACTTCCCGGGATTTTCCAATACGATCAACACCCCATGGTGCTGAGTCAGTCCAAATTTAAGGCTAGATTGTGGTTTTTTTAAGGACACCCCAAGTAAGGACCAGTGAGGAGCCACACTGCACTATGGAGAGCACCGGAAGCACTGTGTCTCCCCAGAGGATGCACATCCTTTTGTGGGATGCAGCTAACTTTGTCATTCCCTGCCCCCATGTTGCTGCCTAGGCCCACTGGCCAGTGCATGGGTGGGGTGGAGCCATGTCCCTGCCTCTGATACCGAAAATTTTAAAACTACTCCATTCTGTCCTTTAAACACAGCACTAAAAGCATCACTAAAAGCATCCACCATTCTCTGAAAATAAGGGAAAAAGTAAATTAAATTTGGCAAGAAATAGGGTAGCAATAGTAGACCATAACATTAAGATAAATAATTGAAATGCATACATGTGCACTGAAAGGATGAGGTAATTGTTCATAGTTTGGTATGTGTGAAATATTGGCATGCCTCCAAGTAAAAAGCAGAGCATGCTCAGAACAAAAGTAGGCTAAAATTCACACAGCCATTGAAAGTAGGTCAGATGTTGACATGCTCAGTACAAATGTAGACTAAAAGTTAGCTAAGTAGGTCAGCTAAGCATACTCAGTGTGAATATAGGCTAACGGTTACAGACCATACTACTAAAACAGACCATACTACTACAGTGATGATTGACAGTTATAATTCCAACAATTATGATTGGAGGATAAAGAAAAGATTAGAAAAGTAGCCAATAAAACAAGGGTCTGATAGTTGGCAAAACTGTATAAAAGGCAGTGTGCCAGGAGAGACTTTTGAAGGTATTAGGGGAGTTGTTAGGGAACGTGTTAGGGCGGAGTCATCCAGGAGGTTGAAAAAGAAAGTCAAGATAGGTCGGTCAGGGTCGAATCAGGTGGTGTGGTTATTGCAGTGGAACCAGAAGCAGCAGCAGCCACAGCATCACCAACAAATGCAATGACAGAGGAAAAGGAGCCCTGACAGAACAGAGGGATAGAAACCAACAGAGAAAGTGAGGCTGCTAGTTGTAGTTATAATATAGGGTTAGTCTATATGCATGTATATGTCTGAGTTAATAAAAATGAGTGTATGTGTTGTGGGTGTTATATTAATCTGTATGTATAAAATTTAAATAAGGATATATATAAGGATTGCTGTCAGCGAACAGCAGGTGACTGATCACTGTATGCAGAGTGCAGCCATTTAGTATTGCTCTAATCGTACGTCATTGCTGTTCACATGCTTTTAGCCTCAAAGATTGTGTTAACAAAAGGGATTTATTTTTAGATTATTATACCTTATATTATTTGCACCAAATAAAGAGGTGCCTTGTTTTGGAAAAACACTGCCAATCATTTTTATCAGAAGGCTGTATCCGTGGCCTCTCAGAGTAACAGGTCCAAGTTGTCCTGGGGAGTATCCCAAAGGGAGAATCTTTGGTACACCCAAGATTCCTTGCCCACCCTGTTAACCCACACCTAACAGAAACAGATTAGCAGGCCAGGTAGGCTGTTTTAGAGGGGACCCTTAGCAAACCTGGCAGGGGACAATAGGTGAGCTATTCTGAGGGTACCCTAAATCTGTTTTGGGGGTAAAATCTCCTCCATGCTCCCTTTTGGGCACCAAGTTCCTGTCAGAGTGTAGAAATCAAGCAGTGCCTGCGCTCCCCTGAGCTCAGAGTACGATTCTACTTGGCGCCTACACTGGGCTTTGCATCCTCTCCCACTCTACATACTTGCATAAAGGTCAGGCAGAATCTGGTCCACAGAGAGAGTCCTGGACCCCTTCCCAAAGAGCCTGCAATCTAAAACACTGGTAACTGGCAGGATGCTCTTCTTTCATGTGGCATTTGAAAAGCAATGGGCTGGAATTATCATTCAATTTTGAGATTCAAAAGCCATTGTAATACTTCTGGAGTGGGTAGGTGAATCCCTCTTGTATTACCACTGTATGTGTGAAGGGGGCAGTTGTCCGTGGTGTGTCACACGGTTTGTACCTCACCACAAGCACAATTTGGTGATTCTTTGATTTTCCATTCGTGGAGGAGATATCCACACTTTCCATGCGTTATCTGAACATGATCAAGTGCAGTCCACTGCCTACAGAGAAGGTAGAATCCCAGGATTTATTTTCATAGAATGTCAGAGTTGGAAGGGACCTCAGGAGATCATTTAGTCCAACCCCCTGCTCAAAGCAGGGCCAATCCCCAATTTTTTTTGCCCCAGATCCCTAAATGGCCCCTTCAAGGATTGAACTCACAACCCTGGGTTTAGCAGGTCAGTGCTCAAACCACTGAGCTTTTGTTGGATTTTCCATCAGGTCTTTGTTTGGAACGTCACAAGCAGCCCACAATTTGACACCACAACTACATTTTGGCATAAGAAATAGTAACTTATTTTGAAAAGATAAAAAAGTACTTTTAGCTCTTGTCACCTGACCTCACCTTCTGCTAGATTCAATCTTATCCAGGTGAGTCTGCAAAATTTGGAGGGGGCATATTTCAGGAGAACAGACTCTCTTATGCAATTTCCAGCACTTCTGCTTCTTGGGTGTGATCTTGCAATGTAAAGTTGAAGTTAGCGGGAACTGAGGGTGGTCAGCACTTTATAAGATTGAGCTCTTAATCCCAATCAGAAATACCGAGAGAACAAACAATCTAGTGGCATTTCACTTCCAGTGTCATCAGGAACCCAGAAGAACACTGGTGCAGGACAATGCAAATCAACTCCCCACCCCCCCACAAATGTTGAACAAGATTTGATCTGGTTTGGGTCTTACCACAAGAGTGGTAGATGTATTTTCCCAAAATAATTATTACATCCCTAATTTCAAAGATATCACTACATGTACAATAAAAAAAATTTCTTTTGATTTACAGATCTTTCTCCAAAAGAGCTTGCAAGTAAATTACATAATATTCTGTTTAAGATTCCTAATTAGTATAAATTGATATGAAGTTCAGCACCCTGATGAAAGGAATCCCATCCCAAATCATTTGCATGACAGAGTATTTGTCTCCTGTCCTTCCATTGTTTAAAATCTAATTGTGTACAGAGATGTCACAAGAAAAAGTGTTGGTTGCTTTTATTTATTCAGGTCAGGAAAGATGATCATGAAATATGTAGTCATATAGTAATTATGTCATCAGATACACAGTGCAGAACTCTCTTTAGTGAAGAGGAATTTCCTTTACACCTGATGATAACATTTTTCAAAATAAAATATGTTAAAGCTCAGAAGTTTATCTTGGCAGAACATCATACCATTAAAGCAAGATTAAATGTATCCTGTCCAAATCTCTTGCTTCTTGTAGTGGTGCCTAAGGCACAATCCTCCAGATGTTGATACGACTAGTAGAAGCTAGAATGTTGTATAGAAAAACCTCCTGTGACTGCAGACACTTATAATAGGAATCTTGTCTTACTTTCCAAAAATAGCTTGCCCAGTGTTATGCACATGATGAGTGATAACCATGGTAAGAAAAAAAGCACAAAAAGTTTTTTTTTTTCAAAAGCTGCCTGCAGCAGCAGGAGTAAATTTGGCTGGAGCAGCTGGTCTCAAATGCTTCCAACCCCCAAGCCATGTGGAACTAGAGTTCCAACTTACCTCAAAGTGGCCATAAATTGTCCTGACCTCAGAAAGGAAACAGTAAATGCTGCAGCAGCAATAGGACTGAGGTCAAGAGAGAGAGAGACTTCACTGCACCAGCAGCAGCCTGACACCATCAGGTCTAAATGTCATTGAACTGTATGGGTCTTATTTATACAGAGGCCACTTTACTTCACTTGGGTAGTGTAAAGGCACCTTCAAGCAGATGTAAGGAGAATCATGCCCCATCAATTTCAGTAAACAACATCATCATTTGGGCACGGGACTAAAGGATAGTGTTGGAGCAGAGTCCCAGAGAATGGGAGGAATTATCTCTTGGATACTCACGGCAGCTCACAGAATTGGATCATTGCTGGGGTGGGCTAGTCCAGGGGGATTTGGTGCCTGGAAAAGTTGGTCACTTTTAAATGCAATGGGACTTTTTGGATAGGGGTGGGTTTAGATGGTTGCTAGAGAGAGAAACAGGGAGGTTTAATGGTATATTTTTAGAATTATCCCTATAAAATTCAAGAGAGATGCAACCAGTAGATTTCTATGGAAATTAAATAGGATTCTATTGGTTGCTTAAATACCCAGTAATGCAACATCCTGGCCACACTAAAGCTGCTTTGCCCTGCTGTAACTCACATACTTAAAAGTCAAGCATGTCAAGTGGTTGCTGGAGAGAGGGATTGTCTCTTAGGCTTGTATATGGCAAAGATATTCTTGCTGCTATTTAGACTATGCTGTCTGGTCTATTGCTGTCATTTCTGCACTGAAGATGACTCTGGAAATGAGTGCCCAGGAATGGATGTCAGCATGGAAGAAGACAGGCATGGATGATTGTTGATACTTGATAAAATTAGACATGCAGTACACCATCCTCAAATGAACAAATCTTGGGAATTAATTGATCAGACCATTATTAAGAGGACTGGTGAAAGTTAAAAAAAGGCACGGCCAACTCACCTATCAGGATGGATGTACATTGAATTTATTGTGCTTAAAGTTATGCACATGCTGATGAACTTTTCCTGCAGAGGGACCTAAATGAGCAGAAGCTTGGAAAAGTTCATTCATCAAAGCAAACACATGGGAAGCAGCTGACTGCAACTCTAGTAAAAGTAATCTGTGAAAGGAGTGTTATTTTCCTATCTGCTATTGTCCACCACAAATACCTCCCTAAATAGACAAGGAGAAGATATTGGAGGTGCTATATTTACAGATGTTATAAATCTACAGTCTTAATGGGAGGGATCAACCATGGAAAACTCACTGAATCTGTGCAGCAACAGGAAAAGTACACCATGTGGTTTGACATTCACTGGTAATATCATCCGAGTCCTTCTTTGTAAATGCATCCAACAATATATATATTTAGGGTATCACACACTCTTGTTTTTTGCCTATGCTTTAAATCATTTCTGTTCAAACATTCTATCCTGGGTCATGGATGTATGCTTGGCAGTAGTAGAAGCAACATAATTCCCAAGTAAGAAAGGTCATGGATAGGGCAGTGGGACTCGAGACCCAAAGCTGGAAAATGTATTAACATACTTTAATCAGTCAGACAAAATTCCACTATGGCATATTTCCTCAACAAATTAGTTAAGAGGATTCTGGGTTCTGTCACTGGGAAAAAAACACTTAATCTTTTATTCTCAAAAGAAAGAAAGAAAGAAATAGTATAAATATAAATATAAGTATAAATACTAGGACAAATAGTAGAAATCAAATTACACTTTTGGTAAGTGACATTTTTGCATATGCTTATGTTTATTTATTAAATACATTATTTATTTTAGTCTTGTGTTTAAAGGAATGGGAATGGGACTCAGGAGATCTAGCTTCAGTTTTCAGCTTTCCTGGGCAACCATAAGCAAGGCATTTAATTCCTCTGTCTCAGCTCCCCATCTGTATCACTGCCTTTCTCCCATCCTTTGTTTGTCCTGTTTATTCAAGTAATCAACTCTCCAGGGCAGGAACTCTTTCTTATTGTGTGTTTTTATAGTGCAAAGCACAATGAGGGCCTGATTTCAAATGGAGCATCTAAGAATTACTTCAATATGAACAGTAATTTTGGTTTTGTCCAAATTGCACTAAGCAGCAGCTTATGATGATGAACAATTATCTCTTAAATTGGAAGTTCTTTGGGGCAGGGACCATCTGTTTGTTCTGTGTTTATATAGTAGGGTGCTCTTAGCCCATTTTCACTCCTATTGCGTGTTTTCTTTTCATCTACATTGGAGCAATCAACTTTACAGCCACACTGTTCATGGAATGCAAATTTTAGTATTTGTACTGAAAGTTTGCACATGCAAGCATTTAGTGAACAGAAACAATGCCGTGTGACCTACCAATCCAGTCATAACTAAGCCACATAATTCAAAATTTAGACTATTCCTAGACAAACTATATAGTAAAAAGTTTGAAAATATAGCAGTGAGATAAATGTCAACAATGAATATATTTGATTTACTTTTTAATTGATCCTGCAGGTCTTATTAGCTATACAGTGTCATAAAATTTCATGTCCGTGCTACTTGCATTGCTGCTTTGCAATCTCTTTGGTCTGAGTCAGCCATCCTTATACAGTGTGTTTTACCTTGATATGTTGGGGCTCAGAACCCATTTGTAAAATTTGATGACCTGTTGTGATTCAGAGATCCCTGGAGATGCTCCCAGATCTGATTGCCCCCGCTCCCCAGAAGTCCATCAGGATGGAAGGAGAGGTGGGCTTATAGCTAAGAATTCTAGATACTCTGGCCAGATGTGAACAGCAGGGGAATCCCCCCTCCACTGGCAACTGTGGGAAGGGGCAGTGAGCCAAGACCCCCCTCAAAAACACACAGCCCCCACATATATGGCCCATGGAGACATAGGATAAAGGAGTTGGGGGGCAGAAGCAACTGAGAGTGCAATAAGGAAGATCTGGGGGACTGGGGACTAGGATGGATGTCATGACAGAGGAAGAGTGACCAAACTGTGGGAGAGGGGTACATTAGGGGGCCCTCTCTGGGGGGGGTATGAAATATAGGGTGTCATGCATCTGCAGGCAGGGGGTAGATCAGGGGCCCATTTTTACCAGAGAATGTGAAACCCACTGTTCTCTCCCAGTTTCTCTCCTGCTGGGCTGGCTGGATTTAGCTCCCCTCTCCACATATTGTGACCTGTGGGGTCATAGCATCAATCACAGTTGTCCCAGCCCACCCCAACAGAGCACCACAGGACCACATTTTTGTGAGTGGCATTACACCCTGGCACACTGGCTTTCAAAGCCACTCACTCAAATTTGTCCCGGACAACCCCCCAGGTGAGGCCATACCTGAGCCATCAAGTTGCCACACAAAGGTGCAATGCCCGGGGTGAGGAGCTGAACCCCGCCAGCTCCGTGATTCTTTGACACGTTCTGGTGACCCAATTTTGGGTTGTGAGCCATGGGATGAGAAATCTTGCCAGTGTCTACCCCTGGCCCTAGACTGTAATGAAAGGCAACAACTAGCATTTAGCAAGTGACTACAGCGGCATTGCTGTGTGAAGATTCGGAGTGTAGTTAACAAAAATGTTCCTTGTACTTTACAGTCTAGATAGGTTTGAATTTAAATTCCTAATGTAGTAGTAGAGTTGATGTCTTTCACAAGTACCTTTCAGAGTTTATTAGTTCAAAAACCACAGAATTATGACATATCATCCTGAATTACGATCATAGTATGTTCAGCTGAGTTGAAGAGCAAATGTATGATTTCTTCTCTAAAGTAGGTATCACTGACAGAGCTTAAAAATGCACGGCATGTTCCTGCAGTAATTAACTATACAGGGAAAATAGGATTCTTCCAAATTACTTAAAAGCTGGCATATTTCCATCCATACAATTTAAACAGGCATTAATTTTAGGCCAACTGCTTCTTACCTTTTGCATCTTAGTATAACTTTCTTTTTTCCCTTCTGAGGGTTTGCTTGTGCTGTAGGCTTATGTGTTCCAACTTTATCTATACAATAACACTGGCTATGATCTCATAACTGTCTCTACAAATAGGCCCCAGAAAGACCAAATGCAACACACTAATGCTATATTCCTGCAAGTGGATTGTGAAAGTAAGTATATGAATACAGAGGGAAGCAGATTAGTAGTTGCCAAATAACACCAGTATTGCTAACTCTAAACATGTAAATATCATGAGTCCGACCCTTCCAATAAATCCTGAGATTGGCTTGAAAATCATGAGATCTTTAAAAAAAAATGGGTTATTTTTATTTGCCTTCTGGTTTTGATCTTTAGGGTGCACTGGGGTTATTTTTCAAGCTTGTCTTCACAACCAAGAAGGCTAGGAACTTACTTCATTTTTAAAACTGAAAGCTGAGATTATTCAAGTAGTCACATGTTTCAGGAGCTAGGGATTTAGGTAAAACACCAAATATCGTGAGACTTCATAAAATCGTGAGAATTAGAAACACTAACATATACACTTTTAGAATACAGCCAATGTGAGAATGCTGCCACATTCCCCTGAAAAGACTTTTGAGTTGGACCATTTTTGGAACTCTAGAATTCTGTAAAATGGCTGCAAGAGTGGGCAAGATAATAATTAGTGCTAGGGGAAAACCTAAAAAGGATCATAGGTTCCAAGTCTGGAATTTGGGGCCCACAGAGCCCATGTCCTGTAGCCTTAACTTTTCCCCCATTCGGTCATGCCCACACATGCACATCGTCCCTCCGCAGTCCCGCTCTTGCCGTTGCTTCTCAGAGCCTCCTCAGTGGGGAAGAAAACGCTGCAGGAGGCAAGAAGGGAAAGGTGAGGAAAAGGAAGCCTTGGCTACATCCTTTGTGGGCCTGAAAGCAGCCCTTAGTAGCCTGGAGGAGGAGCTACTGGGGAAATTATGATCACTCCCTGCCAGCCTGTTTATAAGTGATATTTCATGTGGCATGAGACAGAGCCATAGCAGAGGTCAGTACATGTGTCACTTCAGATGAGTGACATTTTTTGTACAGTGCTTAGCAGAGTGGGGCCCTGATTCGTGTTTGGGCCCCCTAGGTGCTAAATGCAATACAAGTACATAATACAAAAAATAGCATTTATGCATAGGGGCCTGATCCTCTGCCCAGTGAAGTCAATGCAAAGACATAGGAGTTGGATCAGGCCCAAAGCCTTTAGGCCCACTCAACTCCCACAATCCCCTTTGAGGGAGACGGAAGGGAACAAAGGTGAGAAGGCTTTTTCCCATGTTTAATCGCACCAGCTTTTCTGAGGAACTCTCATGAAGGCGTAGAAAGGGGCAGACTTCTCAGGGGGTAAATTACACAGTGTCCCCAGGAATGAGAGGAGAGAACAAAGAAAAAAAGGGGGGGCTCCTTAGAAAAAGAGATAAGGAGGAGGGAGGAGCAGAGTGACAGGGTGAGGACAAAGAGGGAGGGGACAGAAAGAAAGAAAGAAAAGATGGGTGGAAGTATGAAAAGAAAAATAGAGGTGGCCCGGCTTGGGGAGCAGGGCAGAGAGAGTTGTCAGGTAGCCAGCCAGCACCCTAGCTCCCACCGTGCGGAGACCCAGGGGCCCAAGAGGGCTGGGCAGCTCCCACCAGCTTCCAATCTGCCAGCTCCTGGCAGGAGGCTACAGTTTTCAAACTGTAGGGGGCGCATCCCACAGTTTGAAAACCTCTGTGCTAAATGGAAGGCAGAACTCTGGGGGGCATGTGACCCTGCGTACCCCCACATATCGCCTCTGCTTATGCATATGTATATCTTTTATCATATGATTAATCCCATTGAAATCAATGTGTAAATATACTAAAACACAAATATATAAATAATATTTAACATGTCATTGGACTGAGTTGAGTCACAGTGCAACTCTGTGCTTGATAATTCACTTTGGGAGGCGCTTATTGACTCTTACCATATTTTCAGATAGTTATAACTACTCTGTGAAGTTTGCTGATCAGCAGGGTTGTCATGTTGCCAGGAGATGAGCAGAAAAAAAGACAACTGGTTGACAGCTGGTTGCAACTGGTTACAACCAGGAAGGCATCAGCAGTAGAATAAACAATTCAGTCCTTAACAGCTGCATTTCTAAATACACGCAGCTTTCCAAGTATAATTTGCGAGCTAGAGACATAAATTATCTTTAATAGCATTTAGAAGACAGAAAAAGTACTGTTCCTCATCTCACCGTGCTCTCCTTTCATTAGTGAAAATTCTTGGTTTTAGTTCCCATCTTTGTTTTAAATGTTAGAGATAGTTTGAGCTTGTTAGGTGTTTTAACATTGTGTTTTAGCTTGTCCCCTGGTACACGGCTGTCTCAGTTTCTAAAGGTACCTTGCTACAGTTTCACTTGTACGCTGATATTTGGAGAGCTAGACTCCATAAAATTCACTAGGGATTTGCTACTGATTTTATCTGGGAGGAGCTCACATACTGAGGAGAGAGGTGGTAGGGAAAACCTCCAAGATAGCTTGCTAGTACATAATTTGAACTGGAACTCCATTATTCCATGGGTTACTTGAGTATACTGTTGAAAGCCTGGCCAAAGATCTGGGCTGCAGGGTCATGTAGACTATCTACTGTTTGGAGACAGGCAGAATAGTGTGTGTGTGTGTGATCTCACTTTTTTTGCCTTAAGATGGGCAGGCTCAGATAGTGAGGCTAGGCAAACCTTCTCCAGTCAGTTTTCAGAATTCAGAGAAGTATTCTGGAAAGGAAGGTGGATTGAGGACACCAAGTTCCCCAATGGGGGAAAAAAAAGTTTTTTAAATTTATTTGTTGCCACTGTAAGAGGCATCCAGTGTAGATGTGGTCTTTGAATAAATTGGTTTGCTTACTCTGAATTTGACTGAAAGCTTTTGTCCTTCATGTCAAGTGCTGAGCTAGGCTTTGGGGGCAGAAGGGGAACAGAATAAACAGAGGTACGGGGGCGGGTGGGGGCTCTGTCACAGTCCAAGATGTAAGCACATTTGGGGAAAAACAATTATTCACAAACATACTTTGGCCTTCACGTCCCATTTATTGTGTATATGAATTTGTGTAAACATATCCCTTTGAGTATTCATGCCAGAAGGGTTCATGCAACCATCCTGAAAGCTCTTTGTAGGTTTGGGAGACACCAGTCAGGGAGCAAAACAAATACACCAGTCACACACCATGAACAGCTCATACGTGAAGCAACGGTTGCATCTAGCAATTCTAGAGCAATCCATAGTCTGATTTACGTTTGCGGAAACGTATGGGCAAATAATTTCAGTGAACACACATTTGTAAAAATGGGACTGCTACTATAAGGGTGAGACTTGTGAGCTTACAAGCATGGAGCTCCATCCTGTAACCATTGACATGGCCACCACAAGGCCCACATTCAGAACAAAGGGCAAACCTCACTCATTTGACATAGCTTTCCTATAATAAAACAGAAAGCAAAAAGTTACTTATTAAAATACTATTGTTTTAAGACCAGTAAAAAAAATTGACAGAGCTGATAGGTAATATTAGATCAGATCAAGATGAGGTTAGATCTTGGCAAGTAGGAAAGCTTTTTTTCACCTCTTAGTCCATTCACAACTGTAACTGCTGTGGCTGTTAGACTTTACCAGCCTCGGCATGAAGGGCCCTTTTTGAAAGGGCCAGTTCTGCACAGCCTAATACCAGTCACAGTACAATCTGATTTTATTGTGCCTTCTTTTCATCCATTGAATTATTAGCATTGCTTTCCATGTTTTTTGTTATACCTGCTTTGATGTGCACAGTAAGAAATTCTCATAGAACACCTCTGAGAGTCCAAGACAGCTGATGTTAGAACATAGCTAAGAAATGATAGAACAAAAACAATTCAATATCACTGCATTATTGTCATATGTAAGCTGTTATCATAAAGGGCCATTCTCTCCTTTCATAAGGATAAGCTACTGAACATGAACTTATTAAAAAACAAGTCAGCACATTTATTAAATGGACCAAAAATGTCACAGAAGAAAATATTGAGCGTATAATAGAAAATCTTTTAAAAATCCGCCAAATTTACCCAAGACCTTAACGTTTTTTTTCAAACTTAGTCTTATCTCTTGGGTAAATAAGCTGTTTTACAAAACTGCCTAATTACATCTTTACCCAAGAGACTGAAATTATGTCTTCAGAGGCATTCCCATTTTCTTCTGTGACATTTTATTCATTTCACCCCATAAAATTCTTACTCACTCCATTTTGACCACAGGGGCATTTTGCCTGAGTAAGGACTTCAGGATTGGTCCCAAGGAAATGAAATGCAAAAACTACAATATACAGTACTTAAATGTTACAGGTCTTGTAATCAGCAGTATGGGTTAATAAATATTTTTTTTAATTTCCGACTGACATGAACCAATAAACAGAGAAAATTCATGACCTTTGTTACATGGGACTATTGCCAAGAGTAAGACTTATTTGTGTGAGTGAGATTTGCAGTGAGTAATATGCTGTACAGCTGTACTCTCTTCAATGCAGTGTGCAAAATTTTATAACTATATTTACTGACTTACCTAGGCTTCAGTATTTCAAAAGTAAGTACAATGCTGCAGCAGAGGGAAAGACCAGTGGTTTTATAATAAGGGTTGCATAGACAGGTAAATTTGTCTTTTTTGAAGAATAGATTAAAATCAAATAATATTTAAGAAGCACCTGTTGAAGTTTTGACTTTGCTGTGGCTGTGACAGGCTCTTTGCTTCACTGAGGCTCTGATTCACAAAAACTCGTAAGCACATGCTTAAGACAATCTATATTCAGCAAAGCACTTACACATGGGTTTAACTATAGAAGCATGCCTGTGTGCTTTGCTGAACAGGATTGCTTTCCTGAACTGTAGTTTTAGGCCAAAGCAGTCAAATGGGTTTCTTATTCCAGCATGAGCAAAAGTGGGTCCTGATCTCAAATTGGGGCTGACATTCTGGCTAGAATAGCATACACCTCACCAGTCCCATCTCCAGCCTCAGAATAAAACAAGATCATGGCTGACATTATGGTGATGTCATGGTAGGGGTCTACTACAGACCACCGAAATAGGAAGAAGAGGTGGATGAGGCTTTTTTTAAACAACTAACAAAATCATCCAAAGCACAGGACTTGGTGGTGATGGGAGACTTCAACTACTCAGACATCTGTTGGGAAAATAACACAGCAGGGCACAGATTATCCAATAAGTTCTTGGAATGTATTGAAGACAATTTTTGTTTATTTCAGAAGGTAGAGAAAGCTACTATTTGTTCTAGATTTGATTTTGACAAATAGGGAGGAACTGGTTGAGAATTTGAAAGTGGAAGGCAGCTTGGGTCAAAGTGATCATGAAATGATAGAGTTCATGACTCTAAGGAATGGTAGGAGGGAGAACAGCAAAATAAAGACAATGGGTTTCAAGAAGGCAGATTTTAGCAAACTCAGGGAGTTGGTAGGTAAGATCCCATGGGAAGCAAGTCTAAGGGGAAAAACAATTGAAGACAGTTGGCAGTTTTTCAAAGAGACATTATAACAGGCACAAGAGCAAACTATCCCACTGTGTAGGAAAGATCAGAAGTATGGCAAGAGACCACCCTGGCTTAACCAGGAGATCTTCAATGATCTAAAAATCAAAAAAGAGTCCTACAAAAAGTGGAAACTAGGTCAAATTCCAAAGGATGGATATAAACAAATAACACAAGTACATGGGGAGAAAGGAAAAGGTCAAGGCACAAAACGAGCTCAAACTAGCTAGAGACATAAAAGGTAACAAGAAAACATTCTACAAATACATTAGAAGCAAGAGGAAGACCAAGGCCCAGTGGTGAGCTGGAGCCGGTTTGCACCAGTTAGTGCAAACCGGTTGTTAAATTTTGAAGCAGTTTTAGAGCCGGTTGTTAGCCTGCTTCCCTGCCCGCACCCACCCCCAGCCCTGCCTGCAGCCAGCCCCTGTCTCCAGCCAGCCCTGCACCCCCCCTGCCCTGCCTGCAGCCAGCCCCTACCTCCAGTCAGCCCCTGCCCTGTCTCCAGCCAGCCCCACACCCCCTTGCCTCCAGCCAAACCCGCACCCTCCGGTTTTGTTCAATATCTTCATAAATGATATGGAGGATGGTGTGGTTTGCACCCTCAGCAAATTTGCAGATGAGACTAAACTGGGAGCAGAGGTAGATACGCTGGAGGGTAGGGATAGGATGCAGAGGGACCTAGACAAATTGGAGGATTGGGCCAAAAGAAATCTGATGAAGTTCAACAAGGACAAGTGCAGAGTCCTGCACTTAGGACGGAAGAATCCAATGCACCGTTACAGACTAGGGACCGAATAGTTAGGCAGCAGTTCTGCAGAAAAGGACCTAGAGGTTACAGTGGATGAGAAGCTGGATATGAGTCAACAGTGTGCCCTTGTTGCCAAGAAGGCCAATGGCATTTTGGGATGTATAAGTAGGGGCATTGCCAGCAGTTCGAGGGACGTGATCATTCCCCTCTATTCGACACTGATGAGGCCTCATCTGGAGTACTTTGTCCAGTTTTGGGCCCCACACTACAAGAAGGATGTGGAAAAATTGGAAATAGTTCAGCGGAGGTCAACAAAAATGATTAGGGGACTGGAACACATGAGTTATGAGGAGAGGCTGAGGGAACTGGGGATGTTTAGTCTACGGAAGAGAAGAATGAGGGGGGATTTGATAGCTGCTTTCAACTACCTGAAAGGGGGTTCCAAAGAGGATGGTTCTAGACTGTTCTCAGTGGTAGCTGATGACAGAACAAGGAGTAATGGTCTCAAGTTGCAGTGGGGGAGATTTAGGTTGGATATTAGGAAAAACTTTTTCACTATGAGGGTGGTAAAACACTGGAATGCATTATCTAGGGAGGTGATGGAATCTCCTTCCTTAGAAGTTTTTAAGGTCAGGCTTGACAAAGCCCTGGCTGGGATGATTTAATTGGGGATCGATCCTGCTTTGAGCAGGGGGTTGGACTCGATGACCTCCTGAGGTCCCTTCCAATCCTGATATTCTATGATTCTATGATTCTGTCTCCAGCCAGCTCTGCACCCCCTGCCCTGCCCGCAGCCAGCCCTGCATCCCTTGCCTCCAGCTAGCCCTGCCCCATGTCCCTGTCTGCTGCTGGCCCCACGTCCACTGGTACCCTGCAGTTCCCAGGAGAGTAACCCCGCACACCTGCTTCAATGAGGGGGGCAGGGAGCAGCTGGGACCCACACATGTGCACATCCTAGGGTGACCAGACAGCAAGTGTGAAAAATCAGGACGGGGGTGGGGGTAATAGGAGCCTATATAAGAAAAAGACCCCAAAATCGGGACTGTCCCTATAAAATCAGGACATCTGGTCACCCTACCACACCCCCAGGGAGTGGCAGGGACCAACACATGTGAAATGGAGCTCATTTCTAGTTCAGGCCCATCTTTTTAAAAAAGAACTTTAGGCAGGGTTAACATACATCCGTATTTTTCCAGACAGGTCAGACTTTTTGGTTCTTAAATCGCCGTCCGGGAAAATACAGACGTATGGTAACCCTGTTGGTACAAAAAATACATACTGGGGCACATCCTTTAAATCAGAACTTTTTATAGGGAACCAGTTGTTAAGATTTTGGCAGCTCATCACTGCCAAGGCCAGAGTAGGCCCATTACTCAATGGTGGGGCGGGGGGAGTAATGTCAGAAAATATGGAAATGGCAGAGGTGCTTAATGACTTCTTTGTTTCAGTTTTCACCAAGAAGATTGGTTGGTGATTGGACGTCTGACATAGTGAATGCCAGTGAAAACGAGGTAGGATCAGAAGAGGCTAAAATAGGGAAAGAACAAGTTAAAAATTACTTAGACAAATTAGATGTCTTCAAGTCCCCAGGGCCTGATGAAATGCATCCTAGAATGCTCAAGGAGCTGACTGAGGAGATATCTGAACCATTAGCAATTATCTTTGAAAAGTCCTGGAAGACAGGAGAGATTCCAGAAGACTGGAAAAGGGCAAATATAGTGCCAATCTATAAAAAAGGAAACACAGGGAATTACAGACCAGTCAGCTTAACTTCTGTACCCGGAAAGGTAATAGAGCAAGTAATTAGGCAATCAATTTGCAAACATCTAAAAGATAATAAGGTGATGAGTAACAGTCAAGCTTTCTTTGACAGGGTAACAAGCCTTATGGATGGGGGTAAGCGGTAGACGTGGTATATCTTGACTTTAGTAAAGCTTTTGATAGTGTCTCACATGACCTTCTCATAAGCAAACTAGAGAAATGCAACCTAGATGGAGCTACTATAACTGTTTGGAAAACCAATCCCAGAGAGTAGTTATCAGTGATTCACAGTCATGCTTGAAAGATATAACGAGTCGGGTCCTGCAGGGATCAGTTCTGGTTCCAGTTCTGTTCAATATCTTCATAAATGATTTAGATAATGGCATACAGAGTACGCTTATAAAGTTTGCGGACGACACCAAACTGGGAGGGATTGCAAGTGCTTTGGAGGATAGGATTAAAATTCAAAATGATCTGGACAAACTGGAGAAATGGGCTGAAGTAAACAGGATGAAATACAGTAAGGACAAATTCTAAGTACTCCATTTCGGAAAGAACAATCAGTTGCACACGTACAAAACAGGAAGTGACTGCCTAGGAAGGAGTACTGCGGAAAAGGATCTGAGGGTCAGAGTGGACTACAAGCTAAATATGAGTCAATAGTGTAATGCTGTTGCGAAAAAAGCGAACATCATTCTGGAATGTAGTAGCAGGAGTGTTGTAAGCAAGACATGAGAAGTAATTCTTCCAGTCTACTCCCCACTGATTAGGCCTCAACTGAGGTATTGTGTCCAGTTCTGGGCGCCACATTTCAGGAAGGATGTGGACAAATTGGAGAGAGTCCAGAGAAGAGCGACAAAAATGATTAAAGGTCCAGAAAACATGACCTATGAGGGAAGATTGAAAAAATTAGGTTTGTTTAGTTAGGAAAAGAGAAGACTGAGGGGGGACATGATAACAGTTTTCAAATACATAAAAGGTTGTTACAAGGAGGAGGGAGAAACATTGTTTTTCTTCCCCTCTGAGGATAGGACAAGGAGCAATGGGCTTAAATTGCAGCAAGGGCGGTTTAGGTTGGACATTAGGAAAAACTTCCTAGCTGTCAGGGTGGTTAAGTACTGGAATAAATTGCCTAGGGAGGTTGTGAAATCTCCATCATTGGAGATTTTTAAAAGCAGGTTAGACAAACACCTGTCAGGGATGGTCTAGATAATACTTAGTCATGCCATGAGTGCAGGGGAGTGGACTAGATGACCTCTCGATGTCCCTTCCTGTCCTATGATTCTATGATTATGAGCACTGGACTGTCACATAGCAGGGTTTTGTCTCTACACATAAAGCTAGCCGCAAGGCCAATGTAGTCATTTTCCCCTGGATAGTTCGGCCTTCTGTGCAGTCAGGATAAATGGCTTTCAGTCGGATGATAATGATGTCAGCTCGGCAGCTTTGCATGTGAACTCTGTTTCATTTCAAATGGGCTCACACCTGTTGAGTTTTGCTTTGTGTTTAAAGTTTGAATGAACCCAAAATCTCAACTTAGCCAAAACAGTTCAGCCCAGAGCCAAAGCACTGTGGGGATGGTCATTCCCTGGAGCAGGGCCACAACCAGAGTTTTCCTATAGATGGGACTCAGTTTACCTGGGGAGATGGGAAGCTGAGTAGAAGTGAAGTGGGAAGGCATCGGGGGCCCCCAGAGTGAGGAGAGAGTAGCAGGAGGAGCTGGGGAGGAGGCAGAAAGATAGTGGCTGGGCGGAAGCAGGGGGTGACTCCCTGCAGAGCCCATCCTGTCCTTGCCTTCCCCCTAACCTGTGTCCAGGTCCAGATAGTTCTGCTGGTCAGGCAGCCCCACTACCCAGCTTCCAACATCCTCTGGGCTCGGCTCTGCCCGAGAGCCCCAGCAGCTCCCCCGGCTGCAGCATCCCTGGCTCCCTCCGCACTGACCCATCGCTGATCACCCAGGCCCAGCACCTGCCAGTTCAGAGGATGCTCTGCAGCCACGGAGGGAAAGGAGCCACATGGCTCAAGACTGGCTCTCCCGGTCCCCCGAGGCACTGTCAACAAAGTCCCACTTATGCCCTACATCCAGGGGCCCCAGGCATGGCCTTATTGCTGGGTGAAAGAGAGTGTTGTCCTGGCCCGATCCCTCCATGGTCCCAGGTTTGTCCTGCTTCAGGCTCTTCTTGATCCAGAGGCTTCGATGGACATAGGTAGGGTGCACACCCATCTGCAGAGCCTGGGCACACACTGCACAGGGATATGTAGTGTCTATGGCCAAAGGGAGAAGGGGCTGGGCCCCTCCCTCCCACCCACTTCTTATACCCAGCTCTAGACTATATGGGTGTTGTAAATGGGAAGCAAGTATTCTGGGAAAGGGGACAGGATTTAAAAAAAGAGGCCTCTTTTCACTGATAGCGAGGAAATAAAACCTGTTGTGGGTCTCTTTGCTCCAGGGGCAGGAACAGCATGCATATCCCTCCACAAAGGCAAGTAGGCAAAGGACCTGCCATGCTTTGGAAACCTGCTCAGCCAATCTAACAAGCCCTGAGAATAGAGACTTTGACACCAGCCTACAGTAGAGAACCAATAATGTCTGAGGAGACTGGAGAGGTAGTTGTTTACTTAGGGTTTAATTTAATTCTATTGATTTTGCTACAACACCTCAGAAAGACAGAGTGAGGTGTGAATGGACTAGTCTGGTGGACGATTGTACTGACAGATAATATACCAAAATGAGTGGGCTTTGATTTACTGGAGGGCTAAATTAAACTACCCAGCAAAGAGGGAAACTAAGACAGTGGCCACATCTCCATCCTTCATTTTTATGCTTAACTTTAGGCTCCCAAATTTGAAAATGTTAGACATACCTTATAAAATATCTATGGCGTGGTATATACATATTTTGACTGCCTGCCACTGTTATTTGTTGAGTATTAGGGGGTAGCCATGTTAGTCTGTATCCACAAAAACAAAGACGGGGGTTTTTTACCCATGAAAGCTTATGCCCAAATAAATCTGTTAGTCTTTAAAGTGCCACCGGACTTCTTATTATTTTTGTTATTTGTTGGTATCAGTAATCCAGCCACTCATTTCTTAATAGATTTTACCCCCCATATTCATTTTATTTAGTACCTTCCCCTGTGATTGGGACTAATCACAAGGGAAAATACTACTCCATGTGAGTAAAGGTGGCAGCATGCAACCCTTCAATATTATGGTGAATATTATTTTGCTCTTCAAGGAAGAATGAAGATCTGACCAAAGTATGGTGGATAAGGAACTTGCCCGCCACCAATCAGACTTCTCTGTTGAGATCTGAGTTGTGCTCAAATCTAAATGCACTGCCACACTTGGCAATGTCTGGTATCAGAAACTGACAATTTAAGGAAGAACAGCTTTTCAGAGAGGAAATGGAGATGTTAGAAAAATCCTCAAATGCTTCCCAGTTTCCCCAATGTCCTGCTTACTATTGGAATCTCTCCACATAAGGTATAACTCATTGTGTCAGCACTGAATCTGATCCTTGTGCACACAGGAGGGTAGAGATTTAAACACCAGCCATCTGTTTGCTTGTTAAAAGGAATGTGTTGGTCAAGCTATTAGTGTCACTGTCACTAGGAGGTAAAAGAATGTGAAGAATGCTTAGAAAAATCCATAAAATGTATCCCTTGTTTTTGTGTATCCTCTGTCACAACAACAGTAAAAGATCCCCCAAACACCCTTGTAACACTCTGCTAGCAAATTGTTTCCTGCATGCAGATAAAACAAGCTGTCATTACTCTTCTAACCTTCAATTTCTCCATATCTATCTAAATAAAGACATTTATAGCCACAAAAAGTTTCTTCACTAAATATCAACCAGAATCAAAGAATTTTCTCCCTGAGATATTCAGTCATATTTCCAGATTGATACCAACGGGGTCACAGGCTTCATGATTGTTCAGTGTCACAGCTGCCCAGTGCAATTTTTTTTTTCTTTTTTTGTACTTCCACAAACTGCATTTCAGATATGGGTGCTTTCTCCAAATTGCAACTACTGAAGAAAATAACTCAGAAGTGAAGAGAATCAGATGCTTCTGCAGCAAGATCCTGGAATTCCCTGTATGGGAAACCCTCTAGAATGTAGTAGAAAATTATAACTTCTCAGTACATTTTGATTCCAGGAAATACCCAAGCCACAGGTTGGTATGTGGCGCTGACAGAGCAGGTACCAGTATTAAACTTCACTTCTTAATATTTTGTTTCATCATCTCTCTCTTCTCTATGTTGTTTAATTAGATTGCAAGCTTTTGGGGGCATTGGATTTGTCCTCTTGCTTGTTTGTGTTGCATCCAGCACACTTTTGATATAATAAAATCGTAACAAAACTGCCATGACTTACCTGCTGCTGCAAGATTTTTCCTAAATGATCTCTCAGCCAAGTATTGACCGAGCCTGAGTATATCTGGCTTGTTAGATTGGATGGGATTCCAGCTCTCAGAACCCAAAGGGCCTGACTGCAGACAACGTTGTACCACTTTCATCTCCTCTACCAAGTTTTCATGACACTGCATGGAGAAACAAAATGATCCTATTCTGAATGCTATTGTTCATTTCTGCAGCTCCACTGATGGCTGCCCCTGGAAAAATGGAATGGTTTCCAAGCTGGTGGCTCTGTTACTTGTGGCACACTTCTTCTTATGACCACAGTTGAGACGTGAAAAGAGAAAGAAAGCGGGTGCAGCTAATGCTGAAGAAAATAAACCCGGTGGGCAAACTCTTCAGCTGGTGCGCATCAGCTTGGTGCCATGGTTTACAACAGCTGAGGATCTGGCTCTCTAAATGCACAGCAGGTTTTATAAGCCTGTTTCTAGCAATGTGAGTGCCAGTGAAATCAGGGGAGTGGTTCTTCTACTGCTGAGCCAGTGATCACCTCAGTTAAAAAGCATGATAACTGCCAACTAAGAAGCCAGGCAGCTACAAAAATTGTTAACAATGCCCTGCAATTTATCTAGGACAGAGGCACTAATTAAAAATAAAGCAATTTATCTAGGACAGAGGCACTAATTAAAAATAAAAATATTTAGCTACAGCTAAATAAAAAGATAATGAATGAGGCACAAATTGTCTGTTAATTGATGTAATACACTGGAACAATCGTGAGCAAAGATATGTTTGTTATGTTAGAGATTCATTTAGACTATTAATGAATCTCACCAGCCATTATTTCCTGAATTAAACAGCGTTAAGTATTATAATAATACTCAGTCATTTTCATTCTCTAAGCACTTTGCAAACATTAACTGATTAATTCTCCCAACACTAATCTGAAACAGATAATATTATTCTTTGGTTTACAGTTTGGGAAATTGAGGCAGAGCAGTTAAGTGATTTACCAAGCTCATAGACACAGTCAATATAAGAGGTAGAATTAAAATGCAGGAGTTCTAATTGAATATTAATAATAAAATAATAATAATAAAATAACAAATACTAGATTATTATTACTATTAAGATTTTGCTAGTGCCCTGAGTGTGCTGAGCACTCTCCAAACATAGACAACATACTGCTTCCCCTCAATAGCTTAAAATCCAAAAAGATAAAGACAGACAAAGCATGGTGTTTTGTCTTTCGCTCCTTTACACAACAAATGTAATATAAAGGAACCACATAAGAAGGGCACGGTCCAAATAACCATGTTTACTAAACATATACAACATGGAAAGTTTACCTACATATACATTCTGTTGTTCTGTCTAGTTTCTGTGAACAGAAAACACAGTGGACACCACTGAGGGGGCTCACAAACTATTTAAAGGAATACTACCCTTTTCTGTGCACTACAAGTAGGTGTGTGGTTTCAATTCTACATTCTTCTGTTTACCTACAAGTGAGATGGGGTGGGCTGCACAAGGACCTTGCACAATGAAGTGAGTAATTTTACCTTTACGCAAAGAGCTCTGTGACCCATCTCAGCAGGGGTAGATCATTGGTGCACAGGAGGAGGTAAGCTGTGCCATACTCTGAGTGTGTCTTTACTGCCATCAGAGGCAAGAGCTTTGATCTAGCTATTTGAACAAAAATATTATTGAAGCCATGGCAGCATAGGCTAGCCACTTGAGTACATACTCAGGGTCCCAGGTGGGGTTGTAGACCCAATCCTACCATTCTTCAAGCTTGCTAGATCAATGCTAGGTTGGGCATGTCTACATGTGCTGCAGTCACACCTCTGATTGCAGTGTAGACATACCCCCTGGCACAGTTCAGGCTCTGTTCTTGGGGTAGCAGAAATATATGTGATTACAAGATGCCAATCTAGCCGTTACTGTGTAAGGACAAGATCCAAAATCAATTAAATTCCATGGGAAGTTTTCCATTGACTTAGACGAACATTAAATCCAGTCCTAAGTGCTCACCATCATGATTAAGGGTTGTAGAATCCGGCCCTGAGTAGAAATAGGCCTGGAGTACAAAATGTGTAGGTCTGATTCTCTCTTCACACTTACTTTTACATCATAGCAACTCCACTGATCTAAATGGAATTCCTCCACATGATAGAAGACAGTTGAACTGAGAATAAAATCTGTCTCTTCTCATCTGGATTCAAACTTCCCCAAAATTTAGGACTTTTTAGGTCCAAGGTGTTGCTTCAGCTCCATTTCTGTCATAGAGAATAATGCTTAGCCTAATTATTGTTTGCATGATGCTATCTGGAAAAAATATGTAATTGTTTAAACTTTTTTAAAATTTAGTTTTGGTGGAACATAAATATTGAGTATACAAGGTAAAGGCATTCATAAAGCTAAAGTGGTTTAATAATCTAAAACAAACCTGCAGATTTATAGCCTGTATAATAAAGAATTAATGCCAGCTCATATTTTGTTTGTCTTTATTTCTTCCTAGTCTTCTTTTCTCTGACACTAGAGATGTGCCAAACTGATACATATTCTCTACTCAGTTCTATCATCAGGAAGCACAGGAAAAAGTGCTCGCTCCTACATAAACTTGAGCAGTAAACACCTGGCATAAATGTTGCAGCAGCCAGTCATATAGAAGAATGAAGACCTTAAACAGATAATGCAAAGTTTTGAAAGATAATACAAAGCTTTAAAATGTGCTGCTTCAGGTCCTCAGATGTTCTTTGTCTGTCCATCTATTGGAAAAGAAGTATAAGCACTTTCACATCATGTTCTTGAAGGAAAGACCGGGAAAGTCACATTTTTCACACGGGAAAGTAGAAATTGCCATTCTGGCTGAAAGAAGTAATCTATCTAGATTGATATCCTGTCTCTGATAGTACTAGTTAAATCAGACTGTGTAAGTGACAGGACTATGGGTAATACGTAAAGTATGTGTGATGGGTACTTACATAATGTGTGTGAGATTTTGAAGTGTTCTTTGCTAATCTGACTCTACTGCCCTTTTCAAGCTGATGGGTCAGAGCAACAAAATTCAGATACACATCCAAACTTCCCAAAAGTGCAAAGGTGTTCAGATCAGGTTTTTGTTCTGGCCATTTCTACAGATGTAAGGGTCAGCGGCAAAGTTTGAATTCCGATTTGGTCTTCTGTAATGTTTGGTGGTGTTTGGATCCAGGGTTTTGTTTCTGGCACCTATCTATTTGTCCCATAGAGCTCAGGACCATTAGAAACCATGAGCTACTATGACTGTAGATCTTCCCCTTGGTGTTGAAATAGACTTTGCAGACTATAAAAAACAACCTCTACAAGCTACAAAAGGTTTGTATTCTGCAGTACAGATGAGAAAAAAGGCTGGATATTAACTCCATGCAAATCATCGAGCCTTTTCCACCACTTATTATAGCATCCGGATGTTCTACATCTGCTTGATACAAATTCACTAGCACCTAATACTTACAATATGTGTATAAACACAGAAGTCTTGTTTGCACGCCAAAAGCCTGCACATATTTTGGCTTTCTGGTGTTGGAAACAGAGTTGTGTGGTTGTTGAGTGATTCCTGTCTTTTGTAGTGATTATCTTTCTTCAAACTGACTAAGCAGATTCTCTTCTTATTTATTCATAAGGGGTGTGGAAATAGAAGGGGTGAACACTAGTTTAGAAAATGTCGGTTCCCTTTCTGGATCTGGATCATATCTAAAACTAACCCAAAGTGAGCTTTTTTGGATGTTTTTCGGCTTTGTACCTCCGTGCACTTCAAGGATCCAGCTGCAACTGGAAAATCTGAAATTACAGTATGTAAAACTCTTATTGCACTAATATTTGAAACAAAAAGTATTGGAAATCTGATGAGACTTCCAGCTACATTTGCAGACTCAAGACTGTCTGGAGGAGCTTTCAGACTGAGCACTTAAATCCACATTGGCATCTCCTGCTCCAAATTATCAATGCAACATGTATATAAATATAAATCTCAGACACAAAGATAGAGCTTGCCAAGATCAGGACATTTTCAGCATGATTTCCTAGCAACTCAGGTGGCCTTGCCCCATAACCTCAGCCATGCAGAACACAATGCCATCCACAGCCTCAGAAACAACTCTGACATCATAATCAAAAAGGCTGACAAAGGAGGTGCTGTCGTCATCATGAATAGGTCAGAATATGAACAAGAAGCTGCTAGGCAGCTCTCCAACACCACTTTCTACAAGCCATTACCCTCTGATCCCACTGAGGGTTACCAAACGAAACTACACCATTTCCTCAAGAAACTCAAGAAAAAGCACAAGAACAAATCCGCACAGACACACTCCTGGAACCCCAATCAGGGGTATTCTATCTGTTACCCAAGATCCATAAACCTGGAAATCCTGGACGCCCCATCATCTCAGGCATTGGCACCCTGACAGCAGGATTGTCTGGCTATGTAGACTCCCTCCTCAGGCCCTACGCTACCAGCACTCCCAGCTATCTTCGAGACACCACTGACTTCCTGAGGAAACTACAATCCATCAGTGATTTTCCTGAAAACACCATCCTAGCCACTATGGATGTAGAAGCCCTCTACACCAACTTTCCACACAAAGATGGACTACAAGCCGTCAGGAACAGTATCCCCAATAATGTCACGGCAAACCTGGTGGCTCACCTTTGTGACTTTGTCCTCACCCATAACTATTTCACGTTTGGGGGCAATGTATACCTTCAAATCAGTGGCACTGCTATGGGTACCCGCATGTCCCCACAGAATGCCAACATTTTTATGGCTTTCTTAGAACAACGCTTCCTCAGCTCTCGTCCCCTAATGCCCCTACTCTATTTGTGCTACATTGATAACATCTTCATCATCTGGACCCATGGAAAAGAAGCCCTTGAGGAATTCCACCATGATTTCAACAATTTCCATCCCACCATCAACCTCAGCCTGGACCAGTCCGCACATGAGATCCACTTGCTGGACACTATGGTGCTATTAAGCGATGGTCACATAAACACCACCCTATACTGGAAACCTACTGACCGCTATGCCTACCTACATGCCTCCAGCTTTCACCCAGACCACCCCACATGATCCATTGTCTACAGCTAAGCTCTAAGATACAACTGCATTTGCTCCAACCCTTCAGACAGAGACAAACACCTACAAGATCCCTATCAAGCATTCTTACAACTACAATACCCACCTGCTGAAGTGAAGAAACAGATTGACAGAGCCAGAAGAGTACCCAGAAATTACCTACTACAGGACAGGCCCAACAAAGAAAATAACAGAACGCCACTAGCCATCACCTTCAGCCCCCAACTAAAACCTCTCCAACGCATCATCAAGGATCTACAACCTATCCTGAAGGACGACCCATCACTCTCACAGATCTTGGGAGACAGGCCAGTCCTTGCTTACAGACATCCCCCAACCTGAAGCAAATACTCACCAGCAACCACACACCACACAACAGAACCACTAACCCAGGAACCTATCCTTGCAACAAAGCCCGTTGCCAACTGTGTCCACATATCTATTCAGGGGACACCATCACAGGGCCTAATCACATCAGCCACACTATCAGAGGCTCATTCACCTGCACATCTACCAATGTGATATATGCCATCATGTGCCAACAACGCCCCTCTGCCATGTACATTGGCCAAACTGGACAGTCTCTACGTAAAAGAATAAATGGACACAAATCAGACATCAAGAATT
Source organism: Eretmochelys imbricata (assembly GCF_965152235.1). Lineage (NCBI taxonomy): Eukaryota > Metazoa > Chordata > Testudines > Cheloniidae > Eretmochelys > Eretmochelys imbricata. Next base: position 26,054,316 of record NC_135574.1, read on the forward strand.
ATAACATTCAAAAACCAGTCAGAGAACATGTCAATCTCTTTGGTCGCTCGATTACAGACCTAAAAGTGGCAATTCTTCCTCAAAAAAACTTCAAAAACAGACTCCAACGAGAGACTGCTGAATTGGAATTAATTTGCAAACTGGACACAATTAACTTAGGCTTGAATAAAGACTGGGAGTGGATGTGTCATTACACAAAGTAAAACTATTTCCCCATATTTATTTCCCCCGCTACTGTTCCTCAGACGTTCTTGTCAACTGCTGGAAATGGCCCACCTTGATGATCACTACAAAAGGCGTTTCCGCGCCCCCCCCTCCCCGCCCCGCTCTCCTGCTGGTAATAGCTCACCTTACCTGATCACCCTTGTTACAGTGTGTATGGTAACACCCATTGTTTCATGTTCTCGGTGTATATAAATCTCCCCACTGTATTTTCCACTGAATGCATCCGATGAAGTGAGCTGTAGCTCACGAAAGCTTGTGCTCAATAAATTTGTTAGTCTCTAAGGTGCCACAAGTCCTCCTTTTCTTTTTGCGGATACAGACTAACGCGGCTGCTACTCTGAAATATATCTACAGTGTAGTGCATTGACATCTTGAGCACCTTTTGTTAGTGAAAGAAAGGCTTGAAGATGCTATGCATTAGAAGACCTCTTTGTGTCCAAGAGGAGCATCAATTTAGAATCTTTAAAAGTCAGGGAACAAAGTTCTTTGTAAATATTTGCATATACTTTTATCTCTGGGGAAAAAAAACTCTTCTGTAAATGTATCTGATTAATTCTAGTTAGTGGGTTTAAAACTATCTGCAGGTGCTTAACATTTAAACAATATACATGCTGGATCTAATGCTGCTGTCACTGAAATTCATACAACCTCATTTGCCCTCAGTTGGCATTACGCACACAACTGCCAGCCGTACCAGTTTTGCTGGCCCCAGCTGTGGACAGGTTAATCATGTTCTGAAAATATTTTCAGAACTATTTCACAACATGGCAAAGTTCACAGTACGGGCAGAGGTCAAAGCATTTTCCATTGGCAGTCATGAACGTCTCTATCAGCAACCCACCATTTTCTTCTGATAGTTCTTATGCTGCAACCACTGGAGACATACTCGGTGGTGATGCTTTCATACTTGCATAGTGCAGTGGTCTTTTTTTCATAGATCTATGGATTCTAAGATCAGAAGGGACCACTGTGATCATCTAGTCTGATCTCCTGTATCACACAAGCCACAGAATTTCCCCAAAATAATTCCTAGAGCATATTTTTTAGAAAAATTTTCAATCTTGATTTAAAAATTGTTAGTGATGAAGAATCCACCATAACCCTTGGTAAATTGTTCTAATGATTAATTACTCTCACTGTTAAAAAAGTACACCTTCTTTCCAGTCTGAATTTGTCTATCTTCAACTTCCAGCCATTGGCTCATGTTATAACTTTTTCTGCTAGATTGAAGAATCCATTATTAAATGTTTCTTTCCCATTTAGATACTTAGACTGTAATCAAATCACCCGTCAACCCTCTCTTCGTTAAGCTAAATAGACTGAGCTCCTTGAGTCTATCACTATGAGGCATGTTTTCTAGTCTTTTAATCATTCTCATGGCTCTTCTCTGAACCTCTTCAGTTTATCAACATCCTTCTTGGACTGGACATGGTATTCCAGCAGCACTTGCTTCAGTGCTCAATACAGAGATAAAATAGCCTCTCTATTCCTACTCGAGATTCTCCTGTTTATGCAGTCAAGGATTGCATTAGTCCTTTTGGACACAGCTCAGGTTCACCTGATTTTCCACCACAATCCCCAAATCTTTTTCAGAGTCACTGCTTCCCAGGATAGAGTCCCCCATCCTGTAAGTATGGCCTATATTCTTCATTCCTAGATATATACATTTACATTTAGCTGTACTGAAGCACATATTATTTGCTTGTGCCCAGCTACCAAGTCATTCATCTCAGTCTTTATTAGTGACCTGGTCTCTTCATTATTTCTACTTCCCCATTTTTGTGTCATCTGCAAACTTTATCAGAGATGATTTTGTGTTTTCTTCAGGTCATTGATAAAAATGTTAAATGGCATAGGGCCAAGAACCAATTCCTGCGGGACCCCACTCGTAACACATCCTCTCAGTGATGATTCCCCATTTATAATTACATTTTGAGACCTAATTGCAAGCCAGTTTTTAATCCATTTAATGGGAGCCAAGTTAATTTTATACCATTCTAGTTTTTTTAAATCAAAATATTGTGAGGTCATTTGAAGAGTCAAATTAATTTGCTAGCAGTGATAGCAATAGGACCCAAAAGTCCCCTCATGGAACTCTGGAGAAGAATAACTTTCTGCCGTAAAAACTCTGATCCTATTTAAATTGATGGCAAAATGCACTTAACTTCAACGAGAGCAAGACTGAACCCACATTGCTGTCCACGTAAAGTGCATGTGCTTAAGCAGAGAAGAATAATGTGGTTCTCATCTTTCTCCATTAGATTGCACATGTTGTTGTTGAAGTCTGGTGTATGTCAGCTAACAGCATACATTAGCTATCTGAAGACTATATGGAGTCTGAATTCTGCTGTCATCACTCCAGCTAAGTGAATAGTCAAAATATTTGTGAGAATTTCTCTATTAATTTAAATCTTTTGAAACATCTGTAATGTAGTAAGCTACTGCTGCTAATATCATTTTGCCCACCACTCTGATCATGTCACTCTTTGCCTGTCTTTGTTCTGACTTCCCCCTGTCTTGCACATCAAGATAAAGTCTCACTTTCAAAGATCTGGAAAGCTCCGCTCCAATGCACATCTGTTATTCCCTCTCTTGCTTTCAAGCCTCCCTTCATATCTTTCTCGCAATCATCTTCATACTTTCCTTGATATTATATTAGGTCAAAGGTTATACCCTATGTAAGAAAGTTTATGGAAGAAGAAGAGGAAAGCCCAAGTTATGTTCTCAGAGATCCTCCTGGTCTTGTGATTGAGAGAAGGCAGAAAATACTGGAGAAGAACCATTGATTGTGTGGCTCGTGAGAAGCTGAGGGTTTTGAGTGCATTCCAGTAGGAGAGGAGCTGTATGAATGGGACGACCTGCATCTCAGAGATAAGGGGGGCTAATTTTCTCAGATGGAGACAAGCTGGAGCAATGAGGTGTGTGTTAAACTAACAACACAAGTTAAGGGTACTAAGAAGGCAAATATGGTACAAACTCAGTGTGTTGTGAATAAAATTGAACTAATGTGATGAAAATATGTAGAGAAGACATTTCTCGGTTGCTTATATACAAATGCTAAGAATCTGGATGACAAGCAAGAGGAATTGGAAATTCTCATTGATACGAAGAAATTTGATTGCATTATTGAAACCTGGGAGTTTGAGCTGCACTCTTAAAGTCACTGGTAATAGCCTGTCCAGGAAGGATAAAGTGGGTAAAAGAGGCAGTGGAGTGGCATTCTACATTAAAGATACCATTACCTGTTTCTGAGTTATCAATAACTCTAAACTGCAGAATCTTGAATGCAGATGGATCAATGTTCTAACTAACAGACTCTGGAGGGGACACTAGTGGGAGTCTGTTATAGACCACTGAATCAACAAGAGACCAGGATGAGCTGCTCCTTAAGCACCCGTCTATATCATGTGGAGATGGGAGAAGAATTGTATTGTAACTGAGGACTTCAAATTGGGAGGCATAAATGCTTGAGGTCTCATGAAGCTAATCATAAAACATTATTAGACTTTCTAAAAATTATAGCTGATATTTTTTAACACAAAAGGTATTGCAGAATACATGAGGCTACTGTATTTTGGACCTCATTATGACAGATAAAGATGAGCCCAGCACTGGATTGGAAGTTGGTGGTTGACAGTAATCATGACATTCAATATGGGCAAACAGCGGGCAGTCTCATATACATGCTTGGTGCTTCAAAAGGGCTAATTTCTCAAAGCTGAGCAAAAGTATGAGCAGAATTGATTTTGAGGAAAAAGTTAGAGGAAAAATGGGAATGAAAATTGGGAACTCTTTGAAAGAATTTATTAAGTGGCCAAAAAAAGCCATGATTCCACGATCAAGAAAATCAACAACTTTGGCTAAAAGCTCATCCTGGTTCAATGGAGAAATGATGGCAGCAATTAGACGTTATATCTAAATAATAAATGAAAAAAGAGGCACTAGATAGCTATCAGTAAAAATTAGAAATTTTGAAGTATAGAAAACGGATAAGAAAAGCTAAATATATCAGGAAAGTATCCATGGCTAGCAGGGCTAAGGACAATAAGAAAGAGTTTTAATAAATATATCAGCACCAAAAGAAATCCTAGCTATGGTGTAGGCCCATTACTAGGTGGAGATGGTAAAATTTTTAATAAGGATGCAGAAAAATCTGAGGTGTTCAATAAATATTTCTGTTCACTATTTGGAAAGAAAAAGGATGATGAACTCTTATCAAATGAGGTAAATAAGACACTGTTCAGTCCATTAATAACTAAGGGGGATGTTAAACATCATCTACTAGGGACACACATTTTAAAACTAGCAGGCCAGATAACTTGCACCTAAGAGACATAAAAGAGTTGGCTGAGGAGATCTTTGGCCTGCTGATATTAATTTTTAATAAATCTTGGAGTAGTAGGAAAATTCGAGAAGACTAGCAGGCCAGATAACTTGCACCTAAGAGACATAAAAGAGTTGGCTGAGGAGATCTTTGGCCTGCTGATATTAATTTTTAATAAATCTTGGAGTAGTAGGAAAATTCGAGAAGACTGAAAGAATGCTAATATTCTGCCAATATTTGAAAAGATAAAGCAGGATGACTGGGGAACTACAGTCTGGTTAACCTGACATCAGTCCCAGGCAAAATAATGGAATAGCTGATACAGGATTCAATTGACAGAGAATTAAAGGCTATGAATATAATTAATGCCAGTAAACATGGTTCATGGAAACAAACCTGATTTCATTGATTGATAGATTTACAAGTTTGCTTGATAATGGTAACTGCAATATATTTCGACTTTTGTAAGGCATTTGACTTAGTACCACATGATATTCTAATTAAAATATTAGCATTATACAATATTAATAAAGTATACAATCTCAAAAAAGTAGTTATCAATGGGGAATCATCATTGAATTGCTGAAGAGTGCTGAAGAGTGCCGAGAGTGCTGAAGGAATTGGCGGCTGTGATTGCAGAGCCATTGGCCATTATCTTTGAAAACTCGTGGCGAACCGGGGAAGTCCCGGATGACTGGAAAAAGGCTAATGTAGTGCCAATCTTTAAAAAAGGGAAGAAGGAGGATCCTGGGAACTACAGGCCAGTCAGCCTCACCTCAGTCCCTGGAAAAATCATGGAGCAGGTCCTCAAAGAATCAATCTTGAAGTACTTGCATGAGAGGAAAGTGATCAGGAACAGCCAGCATGGATTCACCAAGGGAAGGTCATGCCTGACTAATCTAATCGCCTTTTATCATGAGATTACTGGTTCTGTGGATGAAGGGAAAGCAGTGGATGTATTGTTTCTTGACTTTAGCAAAGCTTTTGACACGGTCTCCCACAGTATTCTTGTCAGCAAGTTAAGGAAGTATGGGCTGGATGAATGCACTATAGGGTGGGTAGAAAGCTGGCTAGATTGTCGGGCTCAACGGGTAGTGATCAATGGCTCCATGTCTAGTTGGCAGCCGGTGTCAAGTGGAGTGCCCCAGGGGTCGGTCCTGGGGCCGGTTTTGTTCAATATCTTCATAAATGATCTGGAGGATGGTGTGGATTGCACTCTCAGCAAATTTGCGGACGATACTAAACTGGGAGGAGTGGTAGATACGCTGGAGGGGAGGGATAGGATACAGAAGGACCTAGACAAATTGGAGGATTGGGCCAAAAGAAATCTGATGAGGTTCAATAAGGATAAGTGCAGGGTCCTGCACTTAGGACGGAAGAATCCAATGCACCGCTACAGACTAGGGACCGAATGGCTAGGCAGCAGTTCTGCGGAAAAGGACCTAGGGGTGACAGTGGACGAGAAGCTGGATATGAGTCAGCAGTGTGCCCTTGTTGCCAAGAAGGCCAATGGCATTTTGGGATGTATAAGTAGGGGCATAGCGAGCAGATCGAGGGACGTGATCGTCCCCCTCTATTCGACATTGGTGAGGCCTCATCTGGAGTACTGTGTCCAGTTTTGGGCCCCACACTACAAGAAGGATGTGGATAAATTGGAGAGAGTCCAGCGAAGGGCAACAAAAATGATTAGGGGTCTAGAACACATGACTTATGAGGAGAGGCTGAGGGAGCTGGGATTGTTTAGCCTGCAGAAGAGAAGAATGAGGGGGGATTTGATAGCTGCTTTCAACTACCTGAAAGGGGGTTCCAAAGAGGATGGCTCTAGACTGTTCTCAATGGTAGCAGATGACAGAACGAGGAGTAATGGTCTCAAATTGCAGTGGGGGAGGTTTAGATTGGATATTAGGAAAAACTTTTTCAGTAAGAGGGTGGTGAAACACTGGAATGCGTTGCCTAGGGAGGTGGTGGAATCTCCTTCCTTGGAAGTTTTTAAGGTCAGGCTTGACAAAGCCCTGGCTGGGATGATTTAACTGGGAATTGGTCCTGCTTCGAGTAGGGGGTTGGACTAGATGACCTTCAGGGGTCCCTTCCAACCCTGATATTCTATGATTCTATGATTCTATGATTCTATGAATGGAAGTGTTTCTAGTGGAGTTCTGCAGTGATTGATTCTAGGCCAGATGCTACTCAACATTTTCATCAATGATCTGGAAACAAATATAAAACCATTGCTAATAGATTTTTACAGATGGCACAAAGATTGGCAGAGTGGTAAATATTGATGAGGACAGGGCAATTTAAAAAAGTGATCTGGTAAGCTGAACCATGCAAACAAAATGTGTTTTAATCCAACCAAATGCAAAGTTTCACATCGAGGAACATGGAATACAGGCCATACCTACAGAATGGGGAGGGGGGCTGTATCCTTGAACCAGTGACTTTGAAAAGGATTTAGGAGTCATAGTGAACAAGCAACTGAAGATGTGCTCCCAGTGCGATGCAGTGGCAAAAAGGGCTCTTGCAAAACTTGGATGTATAAACCAGGGAATAGTAAGTATGAGTAGGGAGGTGATTTTACCTCTGTGTATGGCATCATTGAGATCAATACTGGAGTTGTAGTGTCCACATTTTAAGGAGGATGTTGAAAGAAAAATGGAGAAAAGAACTGCAAAAATGATTTGAGGGCTGGAGAAAATGCCTTGCAGGGATAGACTTAAAGAGCTCAATCTGTATGGTTTATCAAAAAGAAGATTGAGTGGTTACTTGATTACAATGTGTAAGTACTTTCTCAAGGAGAAAATACCAAATACTAAAGGGCTTTTTAATCCAGGGGAGAAAGGCATAACAAGAACCACTGGCTAGAAGTTGAAGCCAGACAAATTCAAATTAGAAATTAGGCACTATTAGCAAGGGTGATTAACCAGTGAAACAAACTATCAAGAGAAGTAGTAGATTCTCCACTTTGTGATGTCTTCATATCAAGACAGGATGCGTTTCTGGAAGATATGTTTTAGCCAAACACAAGTTATTAGACTAAATACAAGGATAACTGGGTGATATTTAAGGGACTTTGTTATGCAGGAGATTAAACTGGATGATCATAATGGTCCCTTCTGGCTTTAAAAATCTATATCTCTGGTTAATTGTGTTAGGGGTGCATGTGAAGGATTTAGACCTGATATATTACTGTCTCCTCTAAAACTGTGCTTGTTTTTTCAGGTCAATAGAGGGTTGTTGTCAGAGGGACCTACTTCCCCAGTTCCTGTGGGGGGTGCTTGACCCCCACTATGCCCCAGGACCCGCCCCCACTCCACCCCTTCCCCCAAACCCCCAACCCACCCTGCCTCTTCCTGTCCCACCCTGCCCCTTCTCATCCCATTCCACCCCTTCCTCTCCAGAGCCTCCTGCATGCCGCTGAACAGCTGATCGTGGCAGGCAGGAGGCACTGGGAGGGAGTGGGAGGAGCTGATCAGCAGGGCCTCCAGCAGGTAGAAGAGCTGGGGGGTGGCGAGGGAGCTGATCCGTGGGGCTGCCAGTGAGTGCTGAGCACCCACTATTTTTTTTCCAGCCCCAGAGCATCCACGGAGTCGGCACCTATAGTTGTTGTTTCCTCTCCCCTTGATTTTTTGTTTTGTTTTTGTTTTTTAAACATAATGATGTAAAAGATCTGTTAATAATTTAGACGCCCCCTACAAAAACGATATATACTGGCAGCCAACACGTAAGGGACATATCTGATACCGAATGAACAGGCACTTATCCCTGAGAGCAGTTAAGAGATGAAAAGGAAGAACCTGTTCCAACCGGAAGAAACATTAGTATGGAATGGAACGTTAACACTGTTTCTTCTTTTGTATTGAACTGCTGTAGCTTTGTTTATGTCAAAAGATGTTTCACTCAGAGGATCTTGGTGTCACATTGATTGTTTAGGTAATAAGGTAGATAACCAGAAAAAGCAGTGGTACTTTGAACATTGACACAGTCATGTGAATGTAGACAAGTTTATAAATACAAAACAGCCAATGTTTTTGAATTTTGGTGATTTGTAAGAGAAGTCTAAAGCTTAATGTACTAACTGCTCTACCTGCAGCTTGCATCTGCTGCTCATTTATCCTTCTAGGTGTCTAAGAAAAGCACATAAAACAGATATTGAGAGATGCTTTGTGAAAATCTGCTATCTATTATGTGAAGTCAATGGACAATTTATCCCTGGTATAACTCCATTTAATTCAACTGAACTAAATAGAAATTCACCAGGGATGAATTACTTCAGGCTATTAATTTGTGACATAAGATAAAGAAGAAAAATAAATCTCTTTTTCTGAATTTGATAGTCTGTTTCTGAAGTCATACAGTATGTGAATTTAGGCACTTGTCAAATCTGTAAATAGAACTTCCCCATTGATTCATCAAGATCACGTAGGACAATATAACACTGAAGAATAATTGCAAAAACAACATTATGGGATTCTCAGTTAATTCTCTCAGTTACTTACAGTTCAGATTTGCTCATTTTAAACATCAACAAATCATAGAAATGAGAGATGGAAGTGTCCTGTGATTCTGGTGCAGAATCCTTCCCTTCAGAAGCTCCAGTGCCATGATGATGAATACAGCAGGAACAGACCACAGTGTTGTACAACTGCTAGTGTTTTGTTCGGTTTTATTAACTATGTCTCAAGCAATGGGGCTTCCACTATTTCCGTCTGAGACTGTTCCACATTAGCTTTCGTTGTAGGGGAGAGGCATGTTACATCATTATGTATTACTATTATCTGTAGTACAATAGTGCATACAGGTACCCACCAAGATCAGGGCCCCATTGAGCTAAGCACTGTACACACACACACAGTATGCCCCAAAGTGGAAGGGGGCACTGAGGCAGTGAGAGGTAAAGTGACTTGCAAAAGGTCATATCTCCATTCCTGGGGTTTCATCTGCCAAATACATAGATGATTTTCATGTCCTTCCTTAGTTATTCCTTAGTAAACTACATGGAACATTCATATTTAGCTCATTTACTTTGTCACCACAAATCAGCCTTTCTAGTGTTGTCCCTATCTGAACTCCCTTTAATTTGTCTGGAGACCAGTGTTCCCTCTAATTTTTTACATCCACGTGCAGAATGAATTTTGTTATGTGCACCAATATGGAGGTAATGTGTGGCGAGGGTGGAGCCGAGGGGTTCAGAATGTGGGAGGGAACTTAGCTGGAGATTCCTTTTTTACCTCCCAAATCTAAACTCATAGGGTCAATTTCTGCCCGCAAATGTCCAGTTGAGGGCAGAATTATTCCTTTGGCAATAACAACATATAGAAATGAAAATATGAATATTTAGCCCTCAATTCTGCTCTCCAATATGTACGTACAGTTCACATTAATAGCAGTATGAGATTTTGCAGAATCAAGTCTTATGTGATTGAACATTAGGAGTCTAGTTTACAGCACAACTTAAAATAGTTTTGTCCTATTCACATTGTCCGGCACCATCTAGCACAAATATGTTTACTAAATGCCATTTCAGGACACGTTGATTGTACCTCTGCAGGCTATATAGCAATCCTTCTTAAAACCTTACTGACCAGCCCGTGTGACAGATTCTTACAAATGATCCTTAAAACCCGAGTTATCAGTGAGATAATTAGTTTATTCCAGAACACTGAAAGGCAGCAGCAGAGACCAAAAAAAAAAAAAAAAAAGAAGAAGAAGAAAGAAAAGAAAAGCAAATATACTACAGTACGCTAAAAAAAATAAAGGGAAAGCAGCATTTTTGTTCTGCATAGTAAAGTTTCAAAGCTGTATTAAATCAATGTTCATCTGTAAACTTTTGAAAGAACGACCATAATATTTTGTTCAGAGTTACAAACATTTCAGAGTTACGAACAACCTCCATTCCTGAGATGTTCGTAATTCTGAGGTTCTACTGTATTGTATTAATTTAGATGGACTGTATGGACCCAAAGAGTCAGAGGGTGCCTCTACACTAAAAAAAAAAAAAAAAAATCCTGTAGCAGCAAGTCTCAGAGTCTGCCTGGTCCACTGACTTGGGCTCTCGGGGCATGCACTACAGGGCTATAAAAAAACCACATAGACATTTCCGTTCGGACTGAAGCGGGATGGTTTCAGAGCCCAGGCTCCAGCCTGAGTGAGAATGGCTCCTGCTGTGTTTAGCCCTGTAGTGCCAGGGCCGGTTCTACCTTTTTTGCTGCCCCAAGCAGCAAAGCAAAAAAACAAAACAAAAACGCAGCCACTGAAGTGCCGCCGAGGAAAAGAAAATTAAAAAGAAAACCGCCGGAGTGCTGCCCCAAGGACGGCCAGAGCGCCGTCCCTTCTGATTTGCCGCCCCAGGCACCAGCTTCCTCAGCTGGTGCCTAGAGCCGGCCCTCTATAGCGCAATCCCCATAAAGCCCAAGTCAGTTGACCCGGGCTCTGAGACTTGCTGCAGTATTGATGTACCCAAAGGTGTTAACATACCCCAGTCACTGTCCAACATTAGACAGTTTTAAACAAGGTTTGGGTTTTGATATATAGAAACCTCTGCCTGTGAGGTACCACAGCAAACACCATTAAAATATTTTTACCCTTTTTTTAAAGATAGAGAAAAAAGGAAAATCAGTTAAAGCATTTGAAATGTAAGGTATTAAGTAAGGCTTTCATTTTAACAACATTCCTCATTCACTCTCCCTTTATTGGGTTGCTAAATAAACTTACAAAGCAAGTTTTTGCAACAGGTTGATTTGTGGCCCTGTGAATTAAAAAAAAAAAAGTGAATTCAAAATAGGTACTGGAGCTGAGCACAATGTAACTGAACCAATCATACAGAAAGATTTGTAACTGCCCAGTGTTAAAAATTTAAAACTTCTCTTGTTTCATGTAGTAAGCCAAAATGAAAACCAAGTGTCAGCACGCACTGACAAGTATGTATAAAGGTAGATGCCACTCAGCAGGGTTTGAAACAGTTAAACAGAAAGACTTCTGTTTGTTCAGGTGGAAAAGCAGCCTGCAAATGCAGATGATCAAATCAGTGTTCTGCTTATCTACTGAATAGGATGAACAAGACATTCTTAAAGAATTTGATAAGGTATTTAAGAGGCCGTGATGCATATGGATATAATACATCGTATTGATAAAGATCCCAGATTAAGAGTAGCTAAGGACATGTATAGGAAGAAAAATGTGTAGGTACAAACTCAGAACTCATCGCAGGTTGTGCATAAGATGTGTGTGTGGAACACCCTGTTATGAGGCGTACAAACCCCACATTGGGCTCAAAGGGATTAAAGGACAATGCTGGGCGCAGGTAGTCACAGCCCTCCAGATCTGCAGAGCATGCTCCAATTGGACAGGTAGCTTAAAAGTGAGGTAGCTCAGAAGGGAGAGGCTGGGGGGACAGGGAGACAGCCCTACCTTGAGGGGTCCCAAAGAAGGGTGCCAAAGAACCCTTCATGTGAGGAATAGAAATGAACGCTGAATGCAGATGGCGCGCAGTTTTAATGGTCTTTTCTTTCCTTATCTGGTATTGGACTTGGAGCCGTGGGGAGAGACAGATGGTAGGAAGCGACCCAGTGGGGAACTCCAAGGTGCCGGACACTGATTCGCTTTCATAGGGCCCTGGGTCAGAGCCCGGTGGACTGGGATATCCCAGGCTCCCCTACCTACTGCCCCTGCTGCAGGAGGGGCATAAACCTCACCACCAATCCACTCCCCCTGGTAAGAAGAGGGCAAGGATACTGAAAACCCAAGGAGAAGCTAAGTGAAAACACGGGTGAGTAACTGGTCTTCCTGTTGGGAGGTGAGGCTGGATCCTGGGTGTGCTACTCACTGGACCACCTGGCCCTTCTTGGATTCTGTTGCATTCTGATTGATATCAATAGGACATTAGTGGGGGTTCTTAATATGAAAAATGTGCAGAAAAGATCATTGAAATTTCCACTGTAGATAAAAGATGCACACTGCTATAGATCATTAATTAACTTCCTGTCACACCTATTACTCCCAAATCTCATCATCTTCCTTCAATTTTTGATGAACCTCTGGCCTTCTTTCATGACTGGTGAAGTGTCCTTAGCAGGATAAAAGCAGATGGTTATTTTCCAAAGGTCTGTGCTAGCAGAGTGCAAATGGGTGAAGCAGACAAGGTGTGCAATGCATATGGGGTGGGGTGTAGGGCTCTGTTAATGTGTGTGTTGATTAACTGTTTTACAAGAGGAATCATTTCCTGTGCTCTCAAGTGGTTCCTTTTCCTCCATTTTTAGAAACATTGACAAACTTCACCATCACACTTCTGATGCTAAAAGCAGGTGCATGTGGGTTGTTAAATCACATCAAAAGGTCTGCTCAATTCTTTTAATTTAAGTTAATGGATGGTCACATGATCCAGTGTTGACGTACTCTTGATACGATAGCAGCAGTTTACATGGAAACACACACTCATTTTATAAATTGATTGAGGAGATACTATTTCCTTTCACCTAGAAAGATGATCTTAAGAAAACCTTCAGACAAGTTCCTTTCATAACAATTTTAATTAGCAGAAACTAACAAGCATTTCTACGTTTTGTTTCAGAGAAGAGATCTAAGGGGCATGTAGCGGGGTGGTTACCCTGCTCCTGAAATAAGAGGAGTGAAAACAGATGAGGGAAGCTGACTGAGTAGCTGACCACAGGTGTGGCCAGCTGAATCAGGGCCCAGCTAGCCCTGATAAGAGGGCTGGAGGCCAGGAGCTTCAGAGTCTCTCTTTAGCTGTGGAGAGAGAAGGACCTCGCTGCCTGGGAGCTCAGGGTAGCGGGAGAAGAGCAGTGCTTGGGAAAGGCAAGAGGAGCTGGGGAGCTCCAGCCTGGTAAACCCCCAAGAGCTAATTCCCAGGATGACCAGCAGGAGGTGCCGCATCAGTGAGTTGTCAATCTGCTACAGGGCACAACATCAGAAACCCATTTCTGAGGAAGAAAGTAGTGAGGCAGTGTGTATTCAACTACTGTACAAGTTCTGGCAGCTCTTCCACTGTGATCCCCTAATTTGCAAGTAGCCATGCCAACCTTATTTTATGTTCTCGTCAGAGTTGTTAGTTAAGTAGGGTCAAGTCTGGTTGGTACTTGGTTTACTAGGAGGTCTCTCATCCAAAATGATGCAAGAAATAACATTGATGGAAACTCCAAACATGAGCATCTTTTGTAGGTTTTGATTACATAAGTTTTAGCATAGGCCCAGGAAAAGGAATTTACATATTCTCCTGGCAAAGATGATGGATTTTATAAATTTCAGCAGTTAAACAGGTCCAGATAAAGCCCACAAGTTCAGGTGGCAAATCTTGAGGCATTTAGAAGTTCCAAAATCTAATTAACTCCATAACAAGTGCTAATTAAAAAAAAAACAAATTCTTTTGCTGGAAGGGTACAACCTATCACTACTTTAGTTCTTGGAATAACACACAAGAATCCAAAATCAGAGCAAAACCAAGGGGTTCCCTATGCAGCAAGGCACAACTTATCTCTTACTCTAGGCTGGATTTTTCCAGAATAACCATCATTGTACACTTCTTTGCAGAAACCCATGGCCTGCAAGCAGGACTAGGAAATGCCCCCCACTCCCCCAGTCTTAAAGTGGTACAGTAGTTTGCGATTCCAACACAGTTCTCATTATCACACAACAAGGAATGTAGATCTTTGCATAAAGATGACTTAATTATGAACATCTCACTAGAGAGAGAATTTTTTGACACTTTTTTTAAAGTCAAAAATAATATTTTCTTGATAAAAAATTTTTCTGGAAAATTTTCATGGTCATTGACTTTTTTAATAACATTTCTGAATAAGCAATTTCTACAAAAACTTTATTTTTCCCCCCAAATTTTTCATTTAGAATTTTTTTGAAATTGTGGAAAGATACCAATTTCTACTACCTTCTCTCTTTGTTCCCCTTCCCCCCCACACACACAGACACAGACACACAATCTTTATCTCAGTAGAATGGGGGGAATTGGATTTTAAAAAAATTGAAACATTTTACTTTGTTGATCAGTGTGCACCTTTTTTACAAATGGATTTTTTTATAAGAAAGTGGCATTGCTGGGCTTTTTTGTTTTGTTTTGTTTTTCCTTTCTTTCTCTTCAGAACTATCTTCAGGGAAAAATTTATTTTCAGCACTACATACCTAGTCTCGCTAAAACCTCCTGTTCCAAAACTATTTGTTGTGAAAATATCTCATATAAGACTTTTGAAGCAGAGTGGGAAGTTTGGTGAACTCAGTTGCATTTTAGTGAACTCTTCTAGCTCACTCAGCTATCTCAAAGTGGCAGTGGTGTCTGAGCTCAAGGAGGGAAATTCATGGTTTGGGTGTGCATCTTTGGCCAATTACTTCAGGTTAATTTCTAGAAAATACCTAAATTTTGGGGCATGTCTACACTTACCTCCTGAGCGATCGCTCCAGCGGGGGGGAGGGGGAGGTATCGATTTATCATGTCCAGTGAAGACACGATAAATAGACCGCCAGGTGCTCTCCTGTCAACTCTGGTACTCCACCAGAGCGAAAAGCGTAGGCGGAGTTGATGGGGGAGCGTCAGCAGTAGACCTACCTCACTGAAGACACCGTGGTAAGTAGCTCTAAGTACGTCGACTTCAGCTACGCTATTTTAGTAGCTGAAGTTGCGTAACTTAGACCGACTTAGCTCGCCCTCCCCCCCGTGTAGACCAGGCCTTAAAGTAAACCACGATAACATTATTAATTTGGGCTAGATTGTGGATCTTTGCCACTGCCTTCATAAGGAAAAATATTCCTAAATATTCCTAGTAACTACTGTGTATGTGGCAGGAACAATGCCTCTGGGAGCACAGTATTGGGGGATAGCACACAGCGGTGCAATACTGTTTAGCATGGTTCATCTTGCTCTGTCTTCTGTTCTAGGAACAGCTCTTCTGGCCAGAGGGAGGGTGTAGGTCTATGCTGCTGTCCATGCTAGTCTATCCTGGTCTTTCCTTGTTGGGAGCACAAGGACTGAGATTATGCCTGGCATCTCAGGGTATGTTTACACAGGGATAAAAACCTCACAGCACTGCCACAGCTGGGCCAGGCTACAGGCCTAAAAATTGCTGTGAAGACATTAGGGTTCAGGCTGGAGTCCAAGTTCTGAGACCCTCCACCGCCATAGCATCCCAGAGCTCAGACTCCGGTCTGAGCCCAAATGTCAACACAGCAGTTTTTCAGCCCCAGAGCCCAGCCCGAGTCAGCTGACCCAGGCCAGCGTTTTCTACCTGTGTACACACACCCTGAGTCCTCTTCCCATTTGTGTGTTTACAGGACTAGGCCCATTCTAGCGATTTACACTGCAACAATTCTTGTCAACCTGAAGGATCCCAAAGCATTTAACAAACCACACAGATTGTCCATTGTATGTAAGTCGTATCCAGTTTATACATGTAAGGCTAAGTTCTCCACTGTAGAAAGCCAGTTCTGGTTCCCAGCCCCCACATCCTATAGAGTAGCAGTTCTCAACCAGGAGTCTGGGGGCTCCCTAGGGGGCCGCAAGCAGGTTTCAGAGGGTCTGCCAAAATACCAGAGTGCAGGGTGGGCATTAGATTCGCTAGGGCTCAGGTCAGAAAGCAAAAGCCCAGGCCATGCGGGACTGAAGCCAAAGCCTGAGCAACTTAGCTTTGTGGAGCCCCCTGTGGTGTGGGACCATAGATAATTGTCCTGCTTCCTACCTCTTAACACCAGCCCTGGCTTTTAATCTGCTGGATATGCAGAAACCCAGCTGTTGTGACACAGGTGGGCAGTGGAGGTTTTTATAGCATGTTGGGGGCGGGGGGCTCAGAGAGAAAAATGTTGAGAACCCCTGCTTTAGAGCACCCTAGCGACCTAACTTCTTACATCAGTATGTGGGTGACGGGCACTTTACACCAATGGGAAGTTTCTATCTACAGGATTAGTACTCTCCTGGCCATTTATGACCAGAATCTGCCCCAAGCAACACAAAGAAGACAGAGCACAACAGAGAATCAGGCTCAGTTTGTGTTCTGGATGTATATATTTGGTTGTCTTGAGCTAAATTGCACATAAAAAAGTCATTTCCATTGTAGAGTAAGATCTTTTGTGGTGTGACTCTACAATGGATTGGCTTAAACACATGCAGGACTTAAGGAAATTAATACTGTGAGATGTTGCAGGCTATGCAATCAGCCATTTATATTAGCAATAGAAAGAAACCTGATTTTTCATAGGCTGATATCAGCAAATGAATATGCCCTGTGTCTCAGTGTTAATGATTGCACATCACACCAAGGAAATGTTTAGATGTGTCCACACGAAGGAAGGAAGGCTTATGACTGAACAGTGGGGAGTTCACAGAGCAATAAATAATGGCAGCCCTCTCTTGTTAAATGAACTGACTCCATGGAGTGAATCCTTTCTGAGTTCTTTAACTTCTCAACTTCCATGTGTCTATGGGCCAATCTGCCATTAAATTCCATTTCACCCACTGATAGCATAGTGCTAGTGAAAGTGCACGTCTGTCATGGTAGAGAATAAAGGTCTTGAAAGAAAGGTTCAGGGATTGTAGGAAGGAGAGTTTGGAGCAGAACAACTTTATAGTAAAGTGGCTATTGTCATGTCAATATTAAATGATCATAGAGTCATAAAAATTGGGGATAGAAAAGGCCTGTTAATCACCTAGTATACACCCTTCCCATTTAATGACTACCCCTTGCAATCTAGTTTCTATAGTGTTGTTCAGTCTAGTTTTCAACAGCACAGACCTTGGCACTTTAACTAGTATACAGCCAATAGCTTTTGCAGTCAGAAAGTTTCTCCTAACGCACTGGTTCTCAACCAGGGGTACTCAAAGGTCTTCCAACGGGTACTTCAACTCATCTAGATATTTGCCTAGTTTTACAACAGGCTACATAAAAAGCCCCAGTGAAGTCAGTGCAAACTAAAATTTCATACAGACAATGACTTGTTTATACTGCTCTATATACTATACACTGAAATATAAGTACAATATTTACATCCCAATTGATGTATTTTATAATTATATGGTAAAAATGAGAATGTAAGCAATTTTTCAGTAATAGTGTGCTGTGACACTTTTGTATTTTTATGTCTGATTTTGTAAGCAAGTAGTTTTTAAGTGAGGTGAAACTTGGGGGTATGCAAGACAAATCAGACTCCTAAGAGGGGTAGAGTAGTCTGGAAAGGTTGAGAGCCACTGACCTAATGTATACCTATTCCCCCTCCCAGTTTCATGCCTAGTTATATACCTTTATACTCAGAGTGCAGATTCAGGTGGCACACAATGGTGTGGCATATAAATACCTCGCTCAAACTACTACCTTGGTCTCCAGCATATCAGTTTTCATTTAGGAAAAAAAACCCTCTAGCTTGCATCTTAGTGAAGAAGGCTCAGCAATATGAATTGAGTATAATGTATGCAGTGATGTGTATGTGAGTCTACAGAGAACCTGCCAAAATAGTTCTGAGGGGGTGAATTGTTCCATTCATCTGAATGATAGCTTAAATCTGATGCCCTGTGATCATTTAAATGTCAACACTGGTAACTATTCCATTCCTTGGGTAAGAAAGGAGGGGGAGGATCACAGATTTGCCCAAGTTCCTGTTAGTGATGTCCCATTTTGCTGCCACCAGTGGGTAGTGTTTGGAAGATATCGAATAACATTTTTCCCCAGTCAAGAAGGCACTAAGCCCAAGGAGCCTAGTACAGTACATGCACAAATCCAAGCCCCATGAAATGGGAGTTAAGATCGAGGAGCCTTATGGTGCTCAGAGAGCTGCACAATTATAATTGGAATGTCTGTATGATCTGCTGTGAGCAGCATCTTATTTTGATGCTTCACATGGGTGGAGCTTATTTTGTGGGTCGAGCTTGAAAGAGTACTGTCACCTTTCCCATCCCCACGTTCCCAGTTTTACTCATTTGCACTCCTTTCTCCTCACCATTTATTGCTTGAATTGTAACAGATGCTTCCTTACTGAACAAAAGCTGTGTCACAGACCATAATTTGAGCTAGACAACAAATTTCCAGTTTCAAGACCCTCTCAGCAAGCAGCTGTTCTTAAAGTAGCAGTATCTAATACTAGAAGGCTAAATTCTGGTTCAGTTATACCAATGTAAATCCATAATATTCTGTTGACTTCATTTGATTTACCCTGAATTTACTTTTGTGTAAGAAAGGACACAATTTGGTTTATAGAATATTTGCAAAATATGTACATTGGTTCCATAAACACTTTTAAAATTAAAAGTTAAAGTGGGTGTGTTGCACTTTCTGAAATATCTAGGTGGTCAACTACAAGCAATATTTTAATAAATATTCTTTATAAGTTAAGCAATAACCTCCAGAGGAAAAGGCCAAATAGGCATATTTAGAAAACATTTAACAGCCACAAATTATCACCAACAAATTTTATTCAAGTTATCAGAGTTGTAAAAGACCTTGACCCAGATCTTCAGCCATGATCTCAGTCACAGGGAAACAGAAAGGGGTGCAAAGTTGTCTTCTAATCCAATCCATTATTGCCTGATCTCTGGGCCAGTCCCAGAGTAAGTTAGAGCAGCCTGCATTCTGCTGTAACTTGCACTGTCTGCCAAGGACTCATAGAGCAAAGAAGGGGTCCAGGCTGCAAGGAAGTCCTAATGATGACCCCTAGCCTCCCAGCCATGCCCCCTACACTTTCAATTAGTTGTGTCCACACTACCCAAAGATCCCCCTACACCAGTGCTTGCCTCCTGTGGACAGATGTGCCATTTTGCGGGCAACTGGCGGTGCAGTACAAAGCAACTGCAATACAGGGGAGAACTTAGCCCCTTGTCTTCCCTCCATCCTTGCCAATAAACAAACACCTAAGAGGTTCCAACTTCAACATCTAACTTTTCTACATAGCTTCTCAATGAACGAAAATGAAAACTTGAGCACTGCTGGAAATTCTGAATACTGAAATCTTCTACTTTATCTGTAAAATCAATTCTTCCCTCTTGCCTTTATTATTCCTGGCTGAAAGCAAACAATAATAAAAGAGTCTCAGCTGAGAAAGATACAAACTTATGTTAAAAAATGAATATTTTTCTTCTGATTAGTTCTCATTTGCTATTGAGCTGTGAATTGCTGCTTTGTTAAACTTGAAGTGAACAAAAGGAAACCTAATTAAAGGTTGCTACTTTTCATCTTTCTCTTTGTCAGTGTCTAAAATCTATCATATCTATGTTCCCTATTAGGTATCACAGGAGAGAAAACTGATAGCTGTTTTTGTTTCAGAGCAGCTGGCTGAGAACACGGTGTGCCAGGCCATATGCTAATTAAAGCTTGTCACAGATATGATAATTGTACTTCAGTAATACACTAATTTACTGTTATTTTAATTATCTCACTGTCATGAAAACAGACCCCTTTCCTGCTGAAGTCAAGGGGCGTTTACCATTGATTTCATTGGGAACAGGAGTGGGTTTGTAAGGAACAGTCTTCCTGATAAGAAATAAGAATGTGCATGTTAGGGATCACATTATGATTGTTCCTGCCTGAGTTTGCCAGAGGAAATTTCCTAGTTCACCTGTGCACAAAGCAGATGGCTGATAAGCACCAGGGAGTACAAGGTAAGGAAGCCAGCCCAGGCTGATTGCAGATGGTGTGAATCTAGGCAGGCATGAGGTCAGTGGACGCGAAGCTGGATATGAGTCAACGGTGTGCCCTTGTTGCCAAGAAGGCTAATGGCATATTGGGCTGCATTAGTAGGAGCATTGCTAGCAGATCAAAGGAAGTGATTATTCCCCTCTATTCAGCACTGGTGAGGCCACATCTGGAGTATTGTGTCCAGTTTTGGGGCCCCCACTACAGAAGGGATGTGGACAAATTGGAGACAGTCCAACGGAAGGAAACAAAAATGATCAGGGAGCTGGGGCACATGACTTTTGAGGAGAGGCTGAGGGAACTGGGCTTATTTAGTCTGCAGAAGAGAAGAGTGAGGGAGGATTTGATAGCAGCCTTCAACGACCTGAAGGGAGGTTCCAACGAGGATGGAGCTAGGCTGTTCTCAGTGGTGGCAGATGACAGAACAAGGAGCAATGGTCTCAGTTTGCAGTGGGGGGAGGTCTAGATTGGATATTAGGAAAAACTATTTCACTAGAAGGGTTGTGAAGCACTAGAATGGGTTACCTAGGGAGGTGGTGGAATCTCCATCCTTAGAGGTTTTTCAGCCCTGGCTTGACAAAGCCCTGGCTGGGATGATTTAGTTGGGGTTGGTCCTGCTTTGAGCGGGGGTTGGACTAGATGATCTCCTGAGGTCTCTTCTAACCCTAATATTCTATGACCCAACATCCTCATGTGTATTGGCAAGTGCCAGCAGGGCGGTACTGAAAGAAGCAAAGCTTCTTGTACACAAGCATCACGTCCACCTCCACAGTGCTCTGAAGTTGCTAACCAGTTCCAGATCCAAATACTGCAGCTCAGCCTCATCTCTTAAAAAAGGGTTTTAAGCCAAGGGCTACTCAGGCTGCTTTTCAGTCTACGTGTGCAGAAGTAGCCACACACTGTAGCAAGCTTAGTGTCTGTCATAGGGATTCATGGACATCTCTCCACTAGATTTGACGGATATGATAAATATAAATGCTAAAAAGGCTTAAATGTTTGAAATTTGTGGTATTTAGTCCACTTATCTTTCAAGAAGAACTAAGAATGACATCAAAGGAAATACAGAGAGCCAAAATACAAGCCACTTGTAAGTGAGTAGATTTGCAGCAAGTAGCAAACAATCTATAGCTCTTCCAGCAGTGCTGTCAGAGACTTGTTATATGCAATGTTGTTGTGGCCGTGTGTCAGTCCCAGTATATTAGAGACACAAGATGGGTGAGCTAATATCTTTTATTGGACCAACTTCTGTTGGTGAGAGAGACAAACTCTCAAGTTTACACAGGCCTGAGGAAGAGCTCTGTGTAAGCTCAAAAGCTCGTCTCTCTCTCCAACAGAAGTTGGTCCAATAAAAGACATTACCTCACCCACCTTGCCTCTTTAAAGAGACCTGTTGTGAGCCATTCTCTAGTTACTGAGACCATAACTGTTCAGAAGAGAAGAAGAATATGTCGTAGTTTCAGAAGTTATTTATAGGAGGGAAATAAGTAGCAATTTACTTCTTATCAATGTAAATAATTTAAAGTATCCATATAGGGCCTTATTCTCTTTTATGCAGTGGAAAGAATCAGGTCTGTAGGGCTCTTTTGATTGGTAAATTCTAGTTACTTTGCATCAGAACCAGCCAGAGTTTGCTGATTAACTTGGCCCATAGGCTGGATTCTTCACTGCTTTGTACCTTCTGAAGTCATTTATGTGCAGGCAGCAGACAATCAGGCCCACAGAATACATTGTATTATTTGAAACAGCATCTGGAAGGATACTAAGGCAGTTTACACTACAAACAGAGAGAACAGGTCCCTGCCCCAAAGAGTTTAAAATGTTGTCTTGTCAACACAGGAAAGATTTTCTGGTAAGGTGTGACTTTAAAATCTTTCGACACCCATGTGATCATTCTTACGCCACTATAGCTTAACTCCCTTCACAAGCAACATAAGCCAACCAAAAAAGCCACTCTTATATTGAAATAAGAGTGTCCACATGTGGAGTTATACCAGTATAGCTGTACCTGTGTAACTATATCTGTACAAATGGTAACATTTTCCTATGTAGAAAAGACCTGTAACTGTAGATTTAGTGTGATGAATAATAGAGAATAGGGTGGTCAAGATAATCAATTGATGTGATTGATTGTATTATGCATTAGTATATTCTTCTATCCTTGCAATTAATTTATATATAACCAATGTGTGGTTAATAGGTTTAGAAGACTGTAGATTAAGGATAGGTAAGGTAAGGCTTCAGTGTAAGGCCTACAGGCTTTAGACCTATAAGAGCTGTAGGTTGGCCATAGAAGGCCCTCAGGCCCGACATGACTACTTGACTGAGGGATAACCCTGTGCCAGTAAAGTTATAAGATTACAATAAAAGATGTGATAGTTGTTGATATTGTGGAAACTATGCTGCAATGTCCCCTTAATATCGCTAAATGCCCAGTAGTAACTTTTTGGTGAATTCTGTAATAACCTCAAGTTACCATATGCAGTGGTGTAATAGCCATAGCTGGTCCCAGGATATTAGAGAGACAGGGTGGGTGAGGTAATAAGTTACCATAGTAACTCATTGACGTATATTAATGAGAATAAGGGGAACCAAGGGAATAACCTATGAGTAACGTCTGAGAAACAATGGAGTGTTGGAGCACAAATGAGGAAAAGTGGTTGATACTCTTATGCACATGCATAAGCTTAGTGAGTGTAAGTATAACAGAGAATAAAAGGAATTGCCAAACCTGAATGGGGAGGGAAGCAATCAGGAGACACCTGACAGGACGGCCACCTGATGATCATCTTGCACATCTTGATGTTTTTCCAGTATGGAATCATTGATGCTGGGCACTTTATGATTTACCTCCATCTCTGTGTATGTTTCAGTAGCTGTGGCATTGTTCATCTGCATAATGAAATGGTTAACAAAAGGATATGTGATAACTTGTGAGCGTATGACGTGTGGTCACAGTTCCTTGTGTGCTCCTAGAGTGTTTAAACCTAACGATATTTCTAACTGTGATTCTCACTCTGCTAATCCTGATACTGTACTTGTTCGGGAGACTGAACTCTGAGCACAGCGTCAGCACAGGTCACTGTGGTTTCAGTTACTAACCCCAATTATTACTAGTGGGTAATACCAGCCCAAACATACCAAATTAAAGAGATTACAGTGGGTAATGACAAAGGTAACAACAACTATAGTAATTGGTTATTTGTATTTCAGGAGCATCTAAAGGTCTTTTTGTTGTTTATTTTAACATTTTTATATAAATATAAACACATAAATATATACATATAAATATAAACACAGAAAAAAACAAATGCATGCACAAGATGGAAATAGCTTATAAATAACAAAATTCAATGTTCATTATTTGCAAAACCTGAAAGAAGGAAAAAGTACAGGAACCCCTAGAGGTCATGCAGGGCATCAATTATTAAAGTGAGTAAATAGATAAGTGAGAACATAACCTAATATATACTGAACTGCCAAAGTATGCAATAGTTTCATGTGTGATGACATAAACTCATATGTATTCCAATAATTTCAATTAGAGTCATTTTTTCGATTAATGCAGTAGTAGAGAGTTCACTAAGCAAGTCTGTGTATGAGGGAGAACTGCAGACTTCCATTTTATCAAAATAATTCTTGGGCCACTAGGTTAGTTACTGCAATCCATTTCTTAATATTAATGGTAATACCAACCCATCCAGCCCCCCTAAAATACACAGGCTTGGAGAAGGAAAGATAGTGACAAAATTTTTGAGAGAGCATTGAATATGGCATTCCATAACGAGCATTTTTTGACAGGTAAAGAAGGTTATCATATGACTGTTCACATCTCCAACATTCCCTGTGCATTGCCAGGCAAGCCTTCAACAAACGTTTTGGAGTCCAGTAGTACCTGTGCGATATCTTGTTTTGGAATAAATCACAAGGATAAAGAACTTGAGGTATTCTTCCTATTATGCCAAGTATCCTTGGAGGTTTCTGTTGTAATAGTAAGGCTAAATTCTTTTCCCCATTTTTCTTTGAGATTGAAAGTACACTGCAAAGTATTAAACCACCCAACAGTAATTTCTACAAATGACTTTTGTCTTCAAATTTCTTAACATGTTCTTCTGTCGTTGAAACAGTCCATTTCCCCCTATCCTTGCATGAGTCCTGGAACATAGCTGCTGAAAGAAGGAACTGTGAGTAGTTGATATTTGCTACACAATCGAAGATGGCAGCATATTACATCTTCAATTTTTGTTGTTCCTTTTTCTATCCATATGGTCCTAAGCATGGAGTTGGCCTTGATCCTGAGGCACGAGTTATCCCATAGTGGTTATGAGAAGAGAATTAGTAAGACTGGAATCTATAATTGTCTTAATGCATTGCAGGATACCCCATGTAGATGCAAAGACTGGATTTTTCCTTAAGGATGTGGACAGCATCTTATGGTATAGAACAGAAGAGAGGAAACCAAACCAGACTAGGGTGTATACAGAGCCATTGGAGGATCACCATTTTACAACAGGACACACTTGGAATAATAGATAATATAGATACAAATCTGTCAACTCCATACCTCCAGTTGCACAGGATATTTAAGGGTCTTGTGTTATAAATGGGACTGTTTTTTATCCCATATAAATTGCATGATATGCCTATTTATTTGAGCAAAGACTAAGGGAGAGGCCTTGGAAGGCAATAGGCTAATAATATAAGTCAATCTTGGGCAGATGTTCATGTTGGTTGTTTCTGTTCTCCCCATTAAAGATATAGGGAAGAGACTCCATCTCTTTACATCCTTGGAAATTTGTTTTAATATATAGACCCTATATATCGAAAGAAACAATTTGGGGAATATTAGGCCAAATCTTAACACTTAAATAAGTGATTTCCTTGCGTATTCAAAACGGAAAATTCTGAAATTGAGAAAGATCTGATCTTTTGGATACAGCCATTGCTTGTGATATATTCCAGTTAATGCAAAAACCAGAGATCGCTGCAAAAATGTCAGCTTCATTCAGTAATGATGGAATTGATGAATCCTTCAATAGTACAAAAAATATCAACATGTAAACTGATTTTGTGTTCTTCCCTGTTCATTGTCACACCTTCAATGGCTGAGTGCTGACATATGTACATTGCCAGCAGTTCCACAGATAGACCAAAAAGGAGGAGGGGCAAGAGGGGACAGCCCTCTCAGGTCCCTCTTTCTAGTTCAAATGTGGGAGAAACAATTCCATGAGTAGGTAATTAAGCAAGAGGAGAGTTGTATAATACACTGACTCAATTCAGGAATATTGGTCCAAATCTGAATTTCTTTGGGACAGCCACTAGATAAAAGGCCATTCAACCCTAGCAAAGACCTCCTTTGCATTTAGCAATGAGGTTATGGAGGAAATGTCTGACATCTGAGCTGGATCAAATGAGCAATTTTTCTTGTATTATCAGCAGTCAATCTTCCTTTAATGAAACCAACCTCATCTTTGTGTACAATTGATAGGATGATAGTGTTCAGTTGTGGTGTTAAAAAATTTGCAACTATTTTGCAAGCTGTGTTCAATAGAGCTACGAGGCGGAAGTTACCACAGTTGCAACCATCTTTGTTCTTCTTTAATATTAGAAGTAATTAAAACAGTTCTCATGTCATAGAATAATAGAAATCATAGAATCATAGATCTGGAAGGGACCTCGAGAGGTCGTCTAGTCCAGTCCCTTGCACTTGTGGCAGGACTAATTATCTAGACCATTCCTGACAGGTGTTTGACTAATCTGCTCTTAAAAATCTCCAATGATGGAGATTCCACAACCTCCTTAGGCAATTTATTCCACTGCTTAACCACCCTGAGAGAAAGTTTTTCCTAATGTCCAACCTAAACCTCCCTTGCTGCAATTTAAGCCCATTGCTTCTTGTCCTAGCCTCAGAGGTTAAGAAAAACAAATTTTCTTCCTCCTCCTTGTAACAACCTTTTATATACTTGAAAACTGTTATCATGTCCCCTTGCAATCTTATCTTTTCCAGACTAAACAAACCCAGTTTTTTCAATCTTCCTGCATAGGCCATGTTTTATAGATCTTTAATCATTTTTGTCACTCTTCTCTGGACTCTCTCCAATTTGACCACTTCCTTCCTGAAATGTGGCACCCAGAACTGGACATAATGCTCCATTGAGCCCTAACCAGAGCGGAGTAGAGCGGAATAATTACTTCTCGTGTCTTGCTTACAACACTCCTGCTAATACATTCCAGAATGATGTTTGGTTTTTTTGCAACAGCGTTACACTGTTGACTCATATTTACCTTGTGGTCCACTATGACCCCCCAGAACCCTTTCTGCGGTACTCCTTCCTAGGCAGTCATTTTCCATTTTGTATGTGTGAAACTGATTGTTCCTTCCTAAATGAAATACTTTGCATTTGTCCTTATTGAATTTCACCTGTTTACTTCAGCCCATTTCTCCAGTATGTCCAGATCATTTTGAATTTTAATCCTATCCTCCAAAGCACTTGCAACCCCTCCCAGCTTGGTTTCATCCGCAAACTTTATAAGTGTACTCTGTATGCCATTATCTAAATCACTGAGGAAGATATTGAACAGAATCGGACCTAGAACTGATCTCTGTGGGACCCGACTCATTATGCCCTTCCAGCATGACTGAGAACCAGTGATAACTACTCTCTGGGAATGGTTTTCCAACCAGTTTTGCACCCACCGTATAGTAACTCCATCTAGGTTTCATTTCCCTAGTTTGTTTATGAGAAGGTCATGCAAGACAGTATCAAAAGCTTTACTATAGGTCTTGAGATATGGTTTCTTTTAGAAATGTTTCAGTGAAGACCTTTGAAAGAATAGAAGATAGGTGATTGTAAAATGTTTTGTAGAGATCTGCTGGAAAGCCATCCATACAAGGGACCTTCACAGAATTAAATGTCCGTTTTTAATATGTTTTTCTCTTCCCTGTTGCTTTATGAAAGACCCACACAAACAATAGGGTAAAATAACTCTACTAGTCCTTGGGAATATAGGCTACATATAAAATTTTATGAAACCCACCAAGTAAACAAACTGAAATAAATGGAAAAAAAGGCATTTTCTTTCCTCTAATCTCTTTCAGTTACAGTGATCTTCACTCATAACAACTGACAGCAAAACAATTCAGTCAGAGTGGAATTTTAAGATGATGGTGCTTAAATTAAAGTACATTACACATCAGCGTTTTACATTTATGGCACACTTCTCTGTAATGCATAAATTCTTTGGCTTGCTAGCACAAGACAATAATGCAGTGCATTGCCATGTGTGCAGCTTGGACAAGGACATAAGATTTATGTTCCACTGGACAGTGGCATACAAATGTGATACTGAGACAGCCTTTGGCAGACAGGGTGCCAGTTGGCTTGCTCTCAGAATTTCCTCTGTTAACTGATCCATGAAGCAGCATTGGCACCAATTGCACAGGAAACAGAGTATACCTGTCCATTCGAATAGAGGTCAAGAGCTTCTTGGACAGCAGGCAGCACACATAAAAGAAAGAATGAGAGAAAAGTGAAAGCAAAACACAAATATGGAAACAAATTGAAACAAAGGTGTGTGCTAGATTCAAACAACATCTGCATTGCTTTAATAAACAGAGGTAGTTCCAGTTTATATGGAACCAACCCTGGAGACAGATAGGACTTGAAATACTCATGTTCTGCTTCTAACTTTGGCTGCTATTAACAGGTCCAACCCAAACAGCTTATGCATTCGCAAAAATTCAGGTTGAATGTTTAGAGCCTGAATGAAATTTCTCACTAAAGTCTAACTAATATAGATAGAAAACATGGCTTAAATACACATCTGCCAATGATTTCCAACCAATGGTATGCACATCAGTAATAGTAAGTCATGCTTCTGTACTTGATGCTCCAGGTTACCCCTCCCTACATTTTAGAGCCCAGTTCCACAACCTTAGCTCACCCTAAGTAACAAGATTAAATTTGCATTAGTGCTACTCAATGTGAATAAAGGTTGCAGATATTGAGCTCTTAGGACTTGGCAAATTAGATGCTGGACATTTTCTGTTCCCATTTGAACTCAAGAAGAGTTAAGAGCATTCAGCATCTCCCTTAATGAGGGGTCTCTGTGCGTGGCTACAGTGTGTCACTGCCGCCCTCCTCCATTCATTTTTGTGCAATCTAACCTGGTGCAGCTCCAGTACTGGAGCTTGGCTGAGGGATACAGGTCACACACCGGATGATATACCCAAGGGTTTAGTGTTCAAAACATATCAGATCATTTTAAAATTAAAAATGACATCTTTCTTTTTTTAAAAAAAATCCGAAACAACATTCTCCAAAGCACATTTCTGGCATTGAGTCTGACGGATGTTCTAAAGTAGGATAAGCAGCTTTCAGTCTGTCCTTACCATCTGGTGAAACTCTGTTTTCTTTTCCTCTCACTCAGCTCCATTGAAAAATATCAACAGAAAGTGTTTTTGCCAAGAAAGCGTAAGTGTTGGTTTGTACTAAAACTCATGGGTTCTTTGTACTCTGGAAGAGGACAGCTGTGACATAATGAATGGCAGCCATTTGAACTCTCCAAGCTAAACAGCTCAAAAACTTGATAAGAGCTCTTGAGCTATGTTCAGACTATGCACAACACAGATCCTGCAATTGGGCAAAACTTGTTTTCTACCCAATTAGGAAGTAAAGACAACATGAAAGATGTAATCAAGAAATAAAGCAGTGGTGTGTGAGCAAGTGAAAAATCTCTTTTTTTTCCCCCTCTCTCCCTCTCAATATATATTTTTGTGATGTTTATAGAAAATTCAAACATCTCCTGAGGAGAAATACATGGTATGAGTGACACTGCATCATTAATAAGGCAAAAGAGAGAAAGGAGACATTAATTATTATATATTCATGTTATGGTAGCATCTACCATGGAAGTCTGGCTGGTCCCTCTGGGATTCTCCACTGAATGCGTAGATAGTACAGCCAACAGCACAATGGTAAGTGACAGGCATCAGTCAATAAAACTGTCTCCCCTTAGGAATTCCCAATGGCTCCCAAGGGTGGGGTAATGGAACCCGCTACGAGAAGGAACTGTCCCCAGAAAAGTGGATGAGCAAGAATCCTCTTGGCCAACAGTACCCACACTATTGGGACCACACCCATCTAGAAAAGGTGCCATTGCACACACAATAAGGCAGGTGCTTCCTTCAACTTGGAGTGGTGTTCTGGCTAGAAGGTGCAGCAGGCCTATACCAAACATCTTGACCTTCGTCTTGCCATTGGAGTTCTACAGTGCCTGACAAGAGAGAAGGTGGAGGGACTATGGCAACCCCTTCCTTCCTTGTTTTACGTAGGGATACACGTCAAAGGTCTCTGCTTGATGGTCGCCCATCCTGGTGGGGAAGGACTCAAGCATTCAGCAGCGGCTCAGATGTCAAAGCAGCCCTATTTAGGGGTGGCCTGCTTGCCCCAATCTGGGGAAGGCTCTAGGAAAGGTGAGCTAAAAAAGCTCCTTTCCAACTTCTTTCCTGGCTCTAAACTAATCATTGCCAGTTGGAATGTTCACACTACGTTAGCTGGACTTGAACTGAAAGACCACAAACTTTAGAAAACAGCCATCATTGATAGAGAACTACATCAACTGGGCATTGAGACCTCAGTGACATGAGACTTTCGAAACTGGATCACTAGATGAAATAAACTACAAATTCTGTTGGTCTGGGAAACCTGAAAATGAACCAAGGATATATTGTCGCATTTGCTTTCAAGGAGTCCGTCCTCAGTGCATGTGCCCCTCCAGTATTTATCAAGGAGAGGATTGATGTGGTTGGCTGTGAATACGAATTCGGGAACCCTGACTCTTCTGTCCATGTATGGATCAACACTTGACTACTCAAACAGTAAAAAAAGATCTATTCTCAACTGGAACACACCATAGAAGAATGTCCCCAGAAGGAACAGACTCTCTGTTCTCAGTGATTTTCAATGCCCGTATGGGAAAGGACTGGGAGCATTGTGGACACGTCATTGGCCAACACGGCACGAGGTAGCCTCAATGAAAATGGCCAGCGTGCCCTTGAGCTTTGTGAGCTGATAGTCTTGAACACCTATTTTGCTGGCAGCAGTGGCAGCAAGGTTTCATGGAGGCACCACCGCTCAGGACACTGGCATCAGTTTGACTTCATTCTGATCCATCACAGCAGTATTAGCGATGTACTGCATGCTCAATCAATGCATAGTGCTGATTGCACCACTGGCCATGCCCTTGTCAGGGCCAAGCTTCGATTACACCCTAACAAGATCCATCACATGAAGCCAAAAGGCAAGCCTCTCCTCAACATTATTAACATGAAGGACTCTGACACTTGTGCAAAGTTTTAGTGTGTGCTTAAGCGTGTTTCTGAAAATGATTCCCCTGATTCTGACACCTTGTGGGGGAAATGTCAAGAATAAGACACTGGCTAGTCTCAAGGATATATTTGGAACAAATGTCTGAACATCTGCTGCTCCCACCCATAGAAAAGAAAAAGCAAGCTCACCTCACTTTACTTCAGCAACCAACAAAGTCCAGAACCCTTAAGTTCAAAGAGGCTAAAGTTGCAGTCCAGAAAACCACCAGAAAATGTGTGCAGAAGTATTGGCAAAACCTGTGCAAAAAAGATTCAGACCTGCTTTGAAAGAGGGGACCTTCATGGTACCTCTGATGGAATCAAAGACCCATTTGGTCCAATTTGTAAAAAGACTGCAAACCTGAAAGCAAAAGAAGTACCATCTTGACTGACAGGCAAGAACAACTTGACCAATGGACTGAGCATTACAAAGAACTCTACGCACAGGATGCCATTATCTGTGATACCGCCTTATCTGCCATTCCCCAACTTCTAACAATGCAGGAACTGGACCAAACACCAACTCTCAAAGAGGCAGAGAAAGCTACCAAAGAGATTGCTCCTGGGAAAGCAGCAGGCAACAGTCAACTACCTCTGGAGCTTCTAAAGATAATCGGGAGAAAGCTTGAGAGACATCAACATGCTTCTCGGAGCCTTCTGGGAAGAAAGCCACATACCCCAGTATCTGAAAGATGCAAAAATAATTACTTTGTACAAAAATAAAGAGGACAGACTGGACTACAACAACTACTGAGGGATATCTCTGCTCAACGTGGTCAGCAAGGTGCTTGCAAGGGTCCTGCTGAAAAGACTCCATGTCTTTGCTAAGAGAGATTATCCTAAGAGCCTGTGTGGGTTCAGAGCTGGATGCTCCATAACTGACATGTCCTTCAAAATGCGCTTGTTGCAAGAAAAAAAGCCGTGAATAAGAGGCACCTCTCTATGTAGCATTTGTTGACCTACAAAAGACCTTTGACATGGTTATCAGGAATGGTATAGACAAGCTCCTGTTGAAAATTGGCTGTCCACAAAAAGTGTTCTCCTTATTTAAGGAGTTCCATGAGGGAATGAAGGCAACTATCCAGTATGAAAATGAATCGTCTGAGTTTAGCATTGATACTGTCATAAAGCAAGGCTGTGTCTTTGTGCCTACTGGTTTTGGCATCTTTTTCTCTATTCTTCTTAAGTACGCTTTTGGAAACGATCAATCTGGCATACTAATTGAATCGAAGACAGATGGCAGCTTGTTCAAACATCAGATGATTTCAGCACAAAAGGCATGTCACCCAGCTCACTAGTCAGGATCTGCTCTTTGCAGATGACACTGCATTCGTCTCTGACTCATCTGATGAATTGCAGATCATGATAAGTTCTCTGAAGCACGTATCAAGTTCAGCCTGGTAATCGGTATCAAGAAAATGGTTTTCATGTCACAGGGCACCAACATCCCACCTAAAATCTATATCAGTAATGAAGCTAGGGACAACATGGATCACTTCTGCTATCTTGGCTCAATTCTAACCAGCTCACTTAGCCTTGCAGAGAAATAGGTGCAAGAAGTCTCTGTCACCTTTGGCAAACTTACCTCACATGTGTGGAACAACCAGCGGCTAACCCTCAACACAAAGATGTCTATTTATCAGGCTTGCATCCTCAGTACCCTTCTTTACAGCTGTGAAAGCTGGGACATGTACTCCAAGCAGGAGTGGAGATTGAACAGCTTCAACTTTCACTGTCTCATAAAAAATCCTTGGAGTCACGTGGGACGAATGGATCACTAGCAATGAGATAATTGCGAGAACTGGCCTACAGTCTATGCTGGATGCTTGCAGGCTTCATTGGCTGGGACATGTGGAGCATGTGCCTCAAGTTTGTCCGCCAAAGGCTGCGCAATATGGCCAACTGAAGAACTGCCCGGGATGCAGAGAAAGGCCAAAGCTCTGATACAGCAACAACGTCAAGAAAGGTCTCAAGAAATTCAGCATTTCCACTGACAACTGGGAGAACCCTGCCCACAACCGCTCAGTCTGGAGAAGCCAGGTCAAGGATGGTGCAGTCATCACAGAGAGCCATCAGAGAGTCCAGACTGAGGCCCACAGGCGGGCCAGGAAGCAGCATGTGCTCCAACCTGCATCTGGCGAGTGGACCTGTAGCTACTGGGAAGGTCTGCCGCTTGTTCATTGGCACTTCTCCCACACTGTTGTCCCGCACCATTGACTGATTGACTTTGTCGTGTATCCTTTCATCTGTCAAGATTTTGGATGGGCCATGGTAGCACCTAGAGGCTCCATCAGGAATTGGACCCTACAGAGAGGCAGTCCTTGCCCTAAAGAGCTTATTATCTAGGCAGACAAAGCACAGGAAGTGTGGGAAGAGAGAAGGATTATCATCATCCCCATATTTAAGTTAGGGAGCTGAAGCACAGAGATATCAAGTGACTTGCCAAAGATCACACACAAAGTCTTTGGCACAGTCAGGATATGAATCCAGATCTCCTGAATATCTTGGGCACAAGGCTATCCTTCATCTGAATAGGGATGCAATGGAGCAGATTTGAATCTCATTTATGCCAGCATAAACCTGCAGTAATCCATTCCAGCCTGGATAGGGTGACCAAAGGGAAAATGGGACACTGTGCAGGGCTGGCCTGAGCACCCTCCCGCCCCCTCTCGTGGGGCTGGCCAGGGCCACTTGCCTGAGCCCCTCCCTGCCCAAGAGGTTCACCAAGGCCCCCCACACTCTCAGGGCCTGAGCTGCTCACCTGAGCCCTGCCCTTCCCCTCTCCATGTGTAGCTGGCATCGCTGCTCGCTTGAGCCCTGCCTGCCTTCTGCCAGAGCCCTGCGTCCCACCCCTGTGCAGGGCTGGCATTGCCACTCACCCCCCTGCCCATTCCTCTGCACCCCACCTTTTTGACACAAGTGGGCATTTGTCCTGTTCGCTCTTGCCAAATTGATGAGTTGGCAAAAGCAAACGGGACAAATACCCACTTTTGCCAAAAAAAAGTCGGGTTGGCCAGGACAGGGCTTAAAAAAGGGACTGTCCCAGCCAAAACAGGACATATGGTCACCCTAAGCCTGGATAACGTTGCCTCCCTAAATTCCTTTTGCAATTTCAATTCTTCGCTTCCTGTCTGAAACTCTTGTGTAATATTGCTAGGTGAAGTTTACACACTTACTGCATTGTACCGCAGTGTGGGTTCATTTCACTGAGAAAGATGAAATTACCTCATGTACAGTATGAGCATTGTCATGTAGGAATTTAGGATCCTTCCAGATGAAAAGAGCTAGATAAATGTACCATCAGTTACTGCGATTATCTGAACAGTTTCTTTAACATAATTATTTAAGCCTAAACCACCATTTTTGTATTATTTTTTTCAATGTGTTCAAACTGAACATTTCAGAGAAAATAAAGTGAATCACAGTCTGATTGTCTTTAGGAGACTCTGCAAAATCTTCTTTAAAAAAACCTTTCTGCCACAAGAATAACAACACTGACAACCCCTTCCATCCCAAAAGAGAATAAAAAAGAGGAAATTAATAACCTCTATTTAAAAAAATTAAAAAAAAACTCGATGGCAAGCAGTGCTTTGACCCAAAAGTGCCAAAACTTCATGAAGTCCACTAGGAATTGCTATTGATTTTACACAGAAGGCGCTCAAATATTACAGTGATGAATGGCAGGATAAAACTCTGAAATAGACTTATAAAATGGCCTATGGAAGGCCTACCTTCTGAGTGGGCAATGGGTTATTATTTATGGGAGAGCAGAGATATTTGTTGGGATGTAGTTCAGGAAAATTAAGCGTGCCTGACCACTTTTCTTTTGTTGTTCCAGGATATCTCCATGGCTATTCATCAAAGAGAATGCAAGATTTTCTAATGCCATTTTGTTATCAATGATCTACGGCTTTTATACTATTTGTTTAAAACTTCCCCTTTGGAGGTGCTGTTGCTTCAAGCATAATGAGTTGTATGTAATGTCTTTACTCATGTACTGTGTATGTTAGAGTGGGATTTTCAGGGGGCCTCAAGGGACCTACACATCCAAACCCCATTGAAATACAATGGGACTTGGGTGTCTAATTCCCCCCCAAAAGAGCCCCCTTCAAAGAGTCAAGTCCCATGCACATCCCTTCTTTCTGAGAAACAGCATTTCCACAAATGCTGGGGTCTGGGAGACCATCCTGGCCAGAGCACCCTGCTGCACCCCAGCCCACAAGCATCCCCTTCCCAGGACACATTCTAGGCGGCAGGCCAAGCAGGACCCAGACTCTCTCCTTGTGCTCCTGTCCCTGGGGCCTGCAAAATAACTCACAAGCTACAGGCTCTTCTGGCCTTGGCATGATCCCCTGTATGCCTGAGCAAAAACCCACACAGGCAGAGAGGAATTTCTTCCAAGGGGGTGCATGTGCATCAGCCTCTGGAAATGCAAAAAGCTGGAATGCTCCCACCACCACCTCCTGCACAGAGAGAGTCCATGGTCCCTTGCTCCTCATCCCTCCCTATTCCTTGTTCTTTCAGTCTGGCAGCAGCAGCAGGAGCTGCAGCAGGAGACCCATCAGGTCCTTATGGCCCCTGATAACCTTGTGGCATCCCCTCTCACACCCCAGGGAGGCACACCTCACAGTTTGGAAACCAATGTTCCAAGTACTATTCTGTGACTACCTTGTCCCTTTGATGAACTACAATGTCTTACCCTTTCTCCATATAGCTTTTAAAATCAAATCCATTCTTAATTATATAAAATATTTTCTTTATTAAAAATAATACAAGAGGCAAAAATTGGATATTTGAGTTCAGGTTTCCGGAAGATTGCACCTGCAAAAATGGAAGCTATTTTCATCTGCAAAATATGGGCCTAATCTAAAGCTCTCAGAAGTTAAAGACTCCCACTGACTTAAAAGGGCTTCCAAACAGCCCTATATATTGCCTATGTTTTTGTATGCTTAGAACCTAGTCTAGTGCCCAATAAGGTCATAGACTCATAGATTCCAAGGCAGAAGGGACCATTGTGATGCCCTAGTCTGACTTCCTATATAACACAGACCAGAGAACTTCCCCAAATAACTCCTAGAGCCTATCTTTTAGATAAACATCCAATCTTGATTTAAAAATTGTCAGTGATGGAGAATCCGCCACGACCCTTGATAAATTGTTCCAATGGTTAATTACTCTCACTGTTAAAAATTTATATCTTATTTCCAGTCTGAATTTGTCTAGCTTCAACTTCCAGCCATTGATCAGATTATACCCCTCTTCTAGATTGAAGAACCCGTTGTTAAATATTTGTTTCCTATGTAAATACTTACAGATTGTAGTCAAGTCACTCCTTGACATTCTCTTTGTTAAGCTAAATAGATTTAGCTCTTTGAGTCTATCACTACAGGGCATGTTTTCTAATCCTTTAATCATTTTTGTGGCTCTTCTCTGAAACTTCTTCAGTTTTTCAGCATGCTTGTTGATTTGTAGGCACCAGACCAGGACACAGTATTCCTGCAGTGGTCACACCAGTTCCAAACACAAATGTAAAATAACCTTTCCATTCCCACCTGGGACTCCCCTGTTTATGCATCCAAGGACTGCATTAGCTCTTTTGGCCACAGCATCACATCGGGAGCTCATGTTCAGCTTATTATCCACCAGGACTCCCAAATCTTTTTCAGGGTCACTGCTTCCCATAAGACCTTCCATTGACTTAATTGGCCACTGGACTAGACAAGGCCCTTGAACAGCTGAATAACTTATATGGTCCCACAATCAAGCACAGTACTTTGCCATCTAACTGGTAGAATTTGTGCCCCTAATTATTGCATGAACAATGTTTGCAAGTGCAAAGTTCTGCCCATTAGAAAGGGAGGCAAAAGTTTGTATCTTTGTAAGTCTCCTGTTATCTCTTCAATTTATAAAATATATGAGAAACACACACAGCTCAGGCTTCTAGTGCTGTTACTAATAACTTAAGCTTGATTCTTGTGGCTACCATGAAGTATTAGAACCCCTTCTTGCACGTTAAGAGTATATAACTCTTGGTTACCTGTATAGCTAGTACATATATTCACAGTGGAAGGCTCACCAGAGTTTTTTCTGTAGAGAAGAGTGAATGAGAATCTGATGTTGTGTAACAGTCACCAGAGGTGGTCAGAAAATGGAAAAAAACACTAGGATTGTCTCAAAATTTCATTTATTCATCTTCAGTTTTGTTTTTCTTAACACTTTCTGACAAGCTTAAAGTGATTATCCACATGTGACCAAACATCTCCTCAGCTAATTTCAACAGAGCTATCCCATTGTACCCAACTGAGGATCTGGCCCAGGAACTATACACTTGTTAGATGATTCTGTGTAATCTGAGTTCATACCTGCAATGCATTTTGTTTATACCTGCAATACTGTAGCCACTGTTTCATCTAGGGCCATGGAGTAATTCTGCCATTATTTGGATTTTGCAATATGGGACAATTTATTGGATGATGAGCCCTTGTTTTCCACTCTGCTCCATTACAGAGTCAAAGTTTCATTTGAACAACTAACACACACAGACTAGAATCTGCACAAAACTCACTGTATATACTTGAAGCGTTTGTAGGGCTGAGTCATCATAGCGGGGAGTTGGAGCTCTGGTTCAATGAAATCCAAATATTTCTAACCTGATTTTAGATATAGAATGAGGTAGAATCTGGAGATAGATTCTGCTAAATATTGTAGGAAGACTGCAGGCAGCAGTCTTACATTACCTGTAATACCTGATGTGCCTATGCACCATGTACCTCCATTCTAAATCCCCTAGTTGTGTGGGGTTCAGTTAGCACTTAATATTATGAGAACGTAGCTTTTTGTGGTCTGATCCCATGTCAGCTGAAAAGCCCTATTAACTAAATTGGCCATCAACCAGTTTGCCTATGCTACATAATGGGGTTTTGTACAAAATGAATTTTTCAGTGAGTTACAAATGTCATGTTTTAATCAATGCCTATTTAAATGTTAAATCTAATGAAAGCTTTAAGTAAGAGAATATAAATGCACACAGAAGGGTTACCATGGAAACAATAGCAATATCTGTTCAGAAGTTCCATGCGCAGTTAGGAGCAGGACAGAACAGTTTCATTTCTCAAGACTTTGGTCTCCCAAAGCAGCTTTGTCAGTTTAAACACAAGGCATGAGGATTTCGGGGGAGAAGGGTCCAGATTGACCATCCCATAGCAAAACATGCAGAAGGAAGCCAGAGAGACAGGCCCCTCCATAACGTTTTCTGCATGGCATGCCTTCTAGGGGGAGGAGATTAGAACCTGCAGAATATAAAAGGGCAGAGGCATCCTAACCCTAGGGATGCCAGGAATGGGCATGTCTGGCAACATGAAGACAGCATGCATGACACCACTGGCCTCTCCTCCCCAGCTCATTAAGACACCTGTAGAAGCAGGCTCGGGATGCCGAGGGGTTATATGGAGAGCTTAGAGTTGCACTAGCTCAACTATCCACTTCTCAGGTGCTGTGCAGGAGACAGTGTAGTGGAGTGCACTAGGTCTCCTGCTCCCTCTTCAACCTTTCCCAGGCACCAGCCCCAGAAGTCAGTGTAGTTGTTTCTCCCCAGGGATGGCCCATGAGAGGTATTTGCAGGGTGCTGGGGTGGAAAGGAGGAGAGGAGGTGAGGAGGCAGATGCTTTGGAAGAGAGTAGAGACAAGGGGTTTTGCATCTTCAGCCTGAAGGAGAAAATGACAAGAGCCAAGGCCTGTTTGAGGAGGATCATTAAAATTAAAATCTTTAAAATGGCATTTGGTTTTCACCTGATGTTTGTTTACTTATTACAACTCTGTGTAGCTCAGACAGTGAAACTAGTTAGATTGTAAGCTCCTTGGGGCAGGGACAGTCTTATGGTTATATGTATTTACAGTGCTTTGGGGTCTCAGTCCCCACTTTGGGCCTGGAGGTGCTACCACATTAGACAAAATAAATAAAACAATAATAATAATAAGACTGGACGGTTAACTCACTGCGTCTGCTCATTTCCCCTTTCTGATGCTCCTGGGCTTGCGCTGGACTAGGCTAATGGGTCCAGTTTCTAGCAGCACAAGGGAATGTTCCCGCTCACTTGGCTAACTTGTGATTTTTGTGAATGTAAAGCAGTAAAGCAGGAGAGGGGCACATTTTACACTGACAAGAGCTTTCTGTCTCTTGGCTTTTGGCCACAATATTAAAGCAATTTGCCCTAATCTGCCATATGGTTTTCTTTCTTTGCATTTTATAGAATGGCAGGGCTAAGTGAATGTGCCTTTTCAATACCAGTGACACAATCCTGATTTAATTTAGACTTCCATATTAACATACCAACTAAATCAAAGCTGCAGTCTACAAGGGAAAATTTTAGTGCTGTGCACAACCAGAGCTGTAATCAGTTTCCAAGTGGTACTAGCCTGCAGCCCTTGACCTGGTTCTTCTTTATTATTATTATTATTTCTAGAGGTCAGCCCAAAAGAACATAAAGTCTACTGCAGCAGCATGTGACCCCTGAATCAAATCAGGCCTCATCAGAACATTCTTCAGTCCTGAAATCACTTCCAAACAGCAGACATTGTCAGTAAATCTGAATCTTTATGCAAAGGATATATATGCTTGCTGTATAAAAAAGCAGCTCTGACATAGATTTCCAACACACCCTGGCAGTGACTCTTTTTATTCCAGGAGTCTATGCAGTGCACTTTTATATCACAGATGGCTCCAGGACTTGGACAAGTTCCATGAATAGGCTCTCAAACAGGGCTCGTCTACACTTTTTACTTTGGATTTTGTTATTGTTGTAGTGAGTATGTGACATGGTTTATCCCCAACGTAGTCCCTATGTGCTTCATTTTAATGACATGCATAGTTACATGCATAGTCACATAGACTTCAGGGGGACTACTCACATACCAGAAGTTAAGCACTTTATTGATTAGTTTGGGTCCACGCACACAACACAACATAGTTAACATGTGGCTACCAGTGGCACTGGGGTGCTGTGTTTTGGTCTTGCTGGTGGTCAAGGCTCTAGCTTGATTGTCTTGGTGCAATTCACTCTTCCCTGAGTCCACTATGTCCCTATCTCTTCCCCATGGGTTCTGAGGAGGGTGTCACAAAGGTGATCCTTCTGAGTGAGACAGGGGAGACTCTGTACACAGAAGAGCAAAATCTCCCCCCTCAGACTTTAAATTGTTGGAGGATGGGAGTTATAGTCAAAGGCTTGAGTGAAAAGGCAACTAACCACTGATGTGTGGGGCAAAATAGTGGATAACTTCGCACAGGAGTGACTGATACAACTGCACAGTTTAGATTTCTTCAAAGCATAGTAGACGTTAGCAGGCTGTCCATCTGAGAGGGGAAGGCCCAGATTCAATTCCCTCTCCACCATAGACTTCCTGTGTGATCGTGGTCAAATTACTTAGTTTCTCTGCTTTGGTTCCTTATCTGTAACATGTGGATAGCAGCGCTTCACTACCTGAAGGTGTTACAATAAAGATTGTGAGACACTCCATGATGGGGAGCCACATAAGAACTTAAGAGAGCAGTGCTATTTCCATTTTTTTAAAACCCCTCTGATTAGGTATCCTCAGACAAGCCTTTTGCTTAAGTTTCTATTCATTTCTTCCTCTGGGTCAGTCTTTCCCATAATAAACATTTTGTTGTGCTTTTCATGAAGTCCAGATATGTGTAACACATCTCAGAATATTTCTGGGGGCAGATTTGACTATATTTTTCTTTCCATTATGTTTTCTATAGCTTCCTATTATTAAAAACATGTTAATATTGTGTTTCTGGGGCCTACTTGAAGTAAGAAAGGTGTACAGGGGGAAAAGTTTGTACAAAAATTACTCCAAATACAGGACAAGTGTAAATCACATCCTGTCATCCCTAAGAGTGCTCCCTAGATCTGCAATGCAAGGACACTTGGGAACTATGGTTTCCACAAATGCTATGCACTGCAAAATGGGAGTGGGAATTCAGCGTTGAAAGGAATGGGCTGCCCGGTTGAGGATGGATTGCCACTTCCCTCAGAAAAGCCATGGGGAATCCGGGGAAGAAATCTTCGTGAGGCACTGTGACACTTTCTCAGGTACCCAGGACTGAAAGTCACCTGTTACCTACTCTGCCTCCAGCAAGAGCAAGTCTTTCTTGGGATAGCTGGGTGTCAGCTCCTTCACCTTCAGCCACTCAAGCACTCTCCTCTGGGCTTCTGCCAACCTTAAATTTGCCTTGCATGTAAACACTAGGTACACCCCAGTATCCCATGTCCCCTGACACCTCCCTCTGTAGTGTCCAGGCCTTTCCACTGAACACTCACAGAAATTACCAGGTAAGCTGTCCCCAAAAAGCCAGTACATTCACAAGCTTATTTGAGTCAGCTGAGTATCAGTGCCAATATAATAACACAGCACTTCTTCTTCTTAGCGTATGTGCAACGTGCCTCAGGTGGCACGTGACAAGGATTCATCACCAAATTTGGTCCGCTGGTTGGATCATTAGCTTCCCTGTCTTGGGCCAGGTACTGAATGCAATGTGAATGCTGATCCAGGCCCCCCAATGCAGCACTGTAATGTACATATAGTGAAAACAAATTGAGTTT
Organism: Eretmochelys imbricata; assembly: GCF_965152235.1. Taxonomy (NCBI): domain Eukaryota; kingdom Metazoa; phylum Chordata; order Testudines; family Cheloniidae; genus Eretmochelys; species Eretmochelys imbricata. The sequence continues at coordinate 26,095,464 of NC_135574.1, forward strand.
ATTAATGGAGATTAAGGTTTAAGAGATAGTGAGCAAGGATAATAAGAACAACAGGTTACAAATAAAACATAAAGAAACAACGTGCGTCTTCTAGTCTAAACTTAATTTTAACAGTCTAAGCCCTGGTCTGAAGAAATCCAAGGGCCCTTAACAATGCTTTCAACCCAACCGTGGTTGAGTCCAATTTTCATGAATGTAATAGCATTGCCCAGTTACTCTCTAGGTGAAGGATAAATCAGGGATCCTTTTGCCTTCCTCTTATACCCTGAAATTAATTGTCTTTGCACACCAGACACAGGACAATCCCCTATGATTTAGTCTCCAGTGTCTTCATTATGTTGTCTTCACATCTTCATGTTGACTTGGAATGCAAATGTAGATTCCATTGTGTTTGGCTTACAGTGCTTAATTTACATCAGAGACAAGGATAGGTAAATAGACATGCTTGTCTGGCAGAAAACCTGTTTGTCAATTGTGCCTGGTTACATAGTTAAAACATTTTAATAGGTACACAACTCCTTACATATTATCTGTACATACATATATCTCACAAAGCCTATGATGACCAGTATGTTACCTGCTTTGATTTTATACCTTACAAGACACTAAGAACATAAGAACGGCCAAACTGGGTCAAACCAAAGGTGCATCTAGCCCAGTATCCTGGCTTCTGACAGTGGCCAATGCCAGGTGCTTCAGAGGAAATGAACAGAACAGGTAATCATCAAGTGATCCATCCCCTGTCGCCCATTCCGACTATTTATGGATAAATACCATAAAAGTGATGTGCTAAGTTTAGTGAGTTTTTCAGGCCTGATAAGAGTTGCTGACACACAGTAGTGTGAACTCTTTGCCAGCTGGCACCAATTAGCCTCTGTGTCACAGGCACACCCCCACCCCATGGAAATCCCCCACATCGGGCACAGGTTTTGGTCTTCCCTGCAACAGGCCATGACACATGGTCAGATCCCCTGTCCCAGATTTTACTGCAGCCTTGCTATGATGAGCACTTCCTGACAGTCTGCCTCCAACATCTCTGCCGGTTGTGATGAGCAAGAGGGATCATATCACTCACGAAAGATAAAACAGTACAAGACCAGGCTGTATTATTGGTCAGAAAATGGAATTTCCATCCTGCAGGAAATTCCGATATCTTGAAACTTGTTTTCATCCAGAATCAGAAGGGGGAAAAACGTTGACATTTTAAAAAAAAATTTTGGAACAAAAATTCAAAACTTGATTCTGATCAAAACATTTTTCAGAGTAACAGCCGTGTGAGTCTGTATTCGCAAAAAGAAAAGGAGTACTTGTGGCACCTTAGAGACTAACCAATTTATTTCAGCATAATCAAAACATTGTTTCAATAAGGTAAAAACATTTCATTTAATCATGTTGAAACATATTATAAAACATGAAATAGAATTGAATTAAGATTATAGTATAAAAGTCAAAATTAAATAACATCTACATGAAACATTTGTACCTTATCAAAACAACAATGTCAAAGTGATTCATTTCAACACCGTTGCCATCAAGAAAACATGTTCCCATGAAATGTTTCAATTTCATGAAAACTGCTTTTTCCAACAGAAATTTTTTTATCCACTCTATTACATATCAAATATTGTGCTAGGCACTGTACAAATACAGAACAAAAGGACAGTTCCTATCCTCAGGAGCTTACAATAAGACAAGAAAGAGATGGATATAGACAGACAGATAGGGGAGCACAAGGAAACAATGAGACAATGTGGTCAGCATGAAAAGTACTTATCTCAGCACACCAGCTGCCTAACCGTTCAAAAACGTCTCTAAAATGAAAAGGGGCAAAATTAAAAACCCTAGGCTTTGTGCCATGCATCTCGTGGCAGAGTCACAGAAAAAAAAAAAAAAAAAAAAAAGCAGGAAGGCAAGAGAAATAAAAGACAGTATGGGTGAACTGTAAAATTCAAGAGATTTTCAGCCAAACAGGTATTGTTCAGAAAGTGGAAATCCAGCCCAAGTGAAGCCACAAGAAAAGAGCACAAACCATAGTGTTTAAAATGTAAAATGGAAGTTAGGGCCTCAGATCAGCTATGTACTGCAACACATGAATTTAGAGCATCTGAGACCCATTGAGCCTCAAAATACCTTGCTCAGTGGAAGCCTTGAGGGCTAAAATGGAATCTGACAAGCAAACAGTAAAAAACATAAAAACAAATGAAAAGTTCTTTAAGTGTTGTCAGATGCAGGAGTCTCAAAGTGCTACCTCCCAGACAACCTGAGTAATAATGGTTAAGTACAACTTTCTTTTTGTAGAAACCACCATTTTTCAAGCAGCCTCTCCACATGCTTTCCCATCTGTTCCAGGAAATGTGATAATTAGGAGACTATCTTGCCAGTTTGGAAAAAATCAGGATTTTTTCTCTCATGCTGCTAAGAAATGGCAAGGAGGTAACATGTTGTGTCATTCTCACTGTCCTCTAGTTAAGGGTCATCTCAAGGGCCATTTCCATTCTCAAGCCTGCTTTGCAAGGTGAGTGACTCCACCTGTTCAAGATGCACTGGGATGAAGTAGGATATAAAAGTGATCACTCCAAAAGTACATTTCACATAAATGGCTTATGCGCCTTATGGACTTCCAAGAGAATTCAGCAGTTTTTATTCTTCTCAAAGGGAGCTGCTGGTTGCTGAGCATTTTTTGCAAATCTAGCCACTTCATTTAGGACAGGGTGTCAAGGTTCCTCCCCCACTCTGAACTCTAGGGTACAGATGTGGGGACCTGCATGAAAAACCTCCTAAGCTTGTCTTTACCAGCTTAGGTCAAAACTTCCCCAAGGTACAAAATATTCCACCCGTCGTCCTTGGATTGGCCGCTACCACCACCAAACTAATACTGGTTACTGGGGAAGAGCTGTTTGGATGCGTCTTTCCCCCAAAAATCCTTCCCAAAACCTTGCACCCCACTTCCTGGACAAGGTTTGGTAAAAAGCCTCACCAATTTGCCTAGGTGACTACGGACCCAGACCCTTGGATCTTAAGAACAATGAACAATCCTCCCAACACTTGCACCCCCCCTTTCCTGGGAAATGTTGGATAAAAAGCCTCACCAATTTGCATAGGTGACCACAGACCCAAACCCTTGGATCTGAGAACAATGAAAAAGCATTCAGTTTCTTACAAGAAGACTTTTAATAAAAATAGAAGTAAACAGAAATAAAGAAATCCCCCCTGTAAAATCAGGATGGTAGATATCTTACAGGGTAATTAGATTCAAAAACATAGAGAACCCCTCTAGGCAAAACCTTAAGTTACAAAAAAGATACACAGACAGAATTAGTTATTCTATTCAGCACAATTCTTTTCTCAGCCATTTAAAGAAATCATAATCTAACACATACCTAGCTAGATTACTTACTAAAAGTTCTAAGACTCCATTCCTGGTCTATCCCCTGCAGAAACCAGCATATAGACAGACACACAGACCCTTTGTTTCTCTCCCTCCTCCCAGCTTTTGAAAGTATCTTGTCTCCTCATTGGTCATTTTGGTCAGGTGCCAGCGAGGTTACCTTTAGCTTCTTAACCCTTTACAGGTGAGAGGAGCTTTCCCCTGGCCAGGAGGGATTTCAAAGGGGTTTACCCTTCCCTTTATATTTATGACACAGGGACTCTGAGTTTCTAATTGGGTGAGATTTGTCCCCCCTCAAAGAGTGGAATCCTCACTCTGTAGGTGCCTGTGACAAGGCCTAAGTCCCGGTAGGTGTCACATTCCCTGGGCAGCAAAGTTCTGTCAGCATCAGCCCAACACCAAAAACTGAGATAAATAAAAGTATGCATTGTCATTTGACACAGTCCACATACTCCCAGAAACAATGCGGTTAGGTGCCTAAATGGAGCTGAGCTCTGAAAATCTAACCTATCTTGTCTGATCCTGCTCTAACTTATACCAACGTGACTTTGTAGTAATTCTGTTAAAGCCATTAAAGTTACAGAGGTGTAAAACTGGAGCACAAAGTCAGAGGCAGGCCAACAGGCAGTAATTCCACTGTCTTTGGGGCAGTTACTCTTGATTTAGCAGAGCTCTGAAATAAGTCCACAGGATAGTCAGAATAATGGTTTGAAGTAGTTACATATGTAAAATAAGGAATTTTTACAGATAAATATAATATCATAATCAAAAGAATATATTTCATACAAATGGATTGCAATCACCATACAAATATGAATTACATTGTTACAGAATTTTTATGTGGCATCCATGAAGATCAGCAGACATACCACCCTACCTAGTCTTTGTGGAGATGGGTGGCAAGTTAACAACTCCAGCCTTGGCAGAAATTCATTCCCTCCTAGATGCAGCTCCCCACCCCCCAATTATGGTGTCAGCTGGGATTGGGCAAAAGTCGTTTCATGTCTAGTGGCCTCTCTCCCTTGATTCCACTGACGAGAGTAGCAATAAATAAATACATACATACATAAGAGCGATTTATGGGTAAAAAGTGTATCCCCTCCCACCCCTTGAAGTAACAAAGGGGAGACAGGGCCTTATTTCATAGAAGACTTCCTATAGGGAGAGAGCAGATACTGCACCAGTTGAAGAAGGGACTTGTGCAATATTACTCCACCATCTTGAACTTGTGCTACCATGCTCTCTCTGCTGGGCGCAGAGGCAAACAATGTGCATTCTCCTGGTCCGTCTGCTCTTTCTCCAGCCCACCTGCTCCATGACCCCTTCCTCTGCTTTGGAACCCTAGATCAGCAGGATACTGCCCTAGAAGTGACTGAACCTTTCTTATGTATGGGAGGGTGAAGATCCACACGTGGATGGGGCATGATCACCTGCATAAGGATTAACCCATGGCTTTTGGCTCTGTCCTATCAGCATTGGTTCTAAGAGGTTGCTATCCTAAGCAAACTGAGAAATGCATGTCCCTCACAGCCCAGAGTTCTCATACAATGAACAGGGACTAGTTATTTAGTGCCCATTTTGCTGCTCATATGCCAGAGCTGGCCCTGTGACACATGAACAATAGGCCAGCCACCACTTGTAGACCCGCTAATGCAGCCAACTGATATCAGAAACATCAGAACAGACAGTGACTTTGTGGCCTTCACAGGACACTGTATCAGCATCATTATAAGAGTCTGCAGCTTTGAGAAGCTGGATAGCAGGATGCTGGGATAGCAGGTAGTATCAGTCCCTTTGATTGAGGGAGTACAGCTGACATTAGTTACTAGGGCTCGCAGCCAAGCTGTGGTGAAACCCTCAGCTCTTGTGTGATGATCATGTAAATCAGGAGTCACCCAGCCAGCTTTTTGCCATCTGTATCTAGCCAGGATGTGGTGACTGCTCCTTTCAGATGTGGACCTTGCCCATTATCCTGGCTTTCGTTGCCTCAGGATTAGACAACTGCAGTGTGCACTACATAGGGCTACACCTTACAACCATTCACAGACTTATGCTGGTGCAGAAGTCAGTGGCTCACTTAGTGAGTGGGGCACCGCACTGGGAGCATGTGCCGCTGGTGCCCCGGATGTCTAGTCATCTGCACTAGCTGCCTGTTGGTTTCTGGGTGGACTTGGTTATGATCTATAAAGTTTTAAATGGCATGGGGGCCTACTTGAGGAATCTCCTCTCTTTCCATACCCTACTGCCACAGCTGAGTTCATCAGGGATACCCAACCTGGACCCCCCCTTATTATAAAAAAAGGAACTGCTGACAGAACATTCTCTGTGAGGGCGCCATGACTCTGAAGCTTGCTCCCCTCCTTGGTCGGAAACAGCTGGGCATGTTGCAAAAGACATGTTTGACAGCGGTTTGGTGAGAGGGAGTACTTACTACGAAGTTTTTGGAAAGCGTAGGGGACAATTTCCTGGTGCAAGTGCTGGAGGAGCCAACTGGGGGGGAGCTTTTCTTGACCTGCTGCTCACAAACTGGGAAGAATTAGTAGGGGAAGCAAAAGTGGATGGGAATCGGGGAGGCAGTGACCATGAGTTGGTCGAGTTCAGGATCCTGACACAGGGAAGAAAGGTAAGCAGCAGAATACGGACCCTGGACTTCAGGAAAGCAGACTTCGACTCCCTCAGGGAACTGATGGGTAGGATCCCCTGGGGGACTAACATGAAGGGGAAAGGAGTCCAGGAGAGCTGGCTGTATTTCAAAGAATCCCTATTGAGGTTACAGGGACAAACCATCCCGATGTGTCGAAAGAATAGTAAATATGGCAGGAGACCAGCTTGGCTTAACAGTGAAATCCTTGCGGATCTTAAACATAAAAAAGAAGCTTACAAGAAGTGGAAGATTGGACAAATGACCAAGGAAGAGTATAAAAATGTTACTCGGGCATGTAGGAATGAAATCAGGAAAGCCAAATCGCACCTGGAGGTGCAGCTAGCAAGAGATGTTAAGAGTAACAAGAAGGGTTTCTTCAGGTATGTTGGCAACAAGAAGAAAGCCAAGGAAAGTGTGGGCCCCTTACTGAATGAGGGAGGCAACCTAGTAACAGAGGATGTGGAAAAAGCTAATGTACTCAATGATTTTTTTGCCTCTGTCTTCACGAACAAGGTCAGCTCCCAGACTGCTGCGCTGGGCATCACAACATGGGGAATAGATGGCCAGCCCTCTGTGGAGAAAGAGGTGGTTAGGGACTATTTAGAAAAGCTGGACGTGCACAAGTCCATGGGGCCGGATACGTTGCATCTGAGAGTGCTAAAGGAGTTGGCGGCTGTGATTGCAGAGTCATTGGCCATTATCTTTGAAAACTCATGGCGATCTGGGGAAGTCCCGGACGACTGGAAAAAGGCTAATGTAGTGCCCATCTTTAAAAAAGGGAAGAAGGAGGATCCTGGGAACTACAGGCCAGTCAGCCTCACGTCAGTCCCCGGAAAAATCATGGAGCAGGTCCTCAAGGAATCAATCCTGAAGCCCTTACACAAGAGAAAAGTGATTAGGAACAGTCAGCATGGATTCACCAAGGGAAGGTCATGCCTGACTAATCTAATTGCCTTCTATGATGAGATTACTAGTTCTGTGCATGAAGGGAAAGCAGTGGATGTATTGTTTCTTGACTTTAGCAAAGCTTTTGACACGGTCTCCCACAGTATTCTTGTCAGCAAGTTAAAGAAGTATGGGCTGGATAAATGCACTATAAGGTGGGTAGAAAGTTGGCTAGATTGTCAGGCTCAACGGGTAGTGATCAATGGCTCCATGTCTAGATGGCAGCCGGTATCAAGTGGAGTGCCCCAAGGGTCGGTGCTGGGGCCGGTTTTGTTCAATATCTTCATAAATGATCTGGAGGATGGTGTGGATTGCACTCTCAGCAAATTTGCGGATGATACTAAACTAGGAGGACTGGTAGATACGGTGGCAGGTAGGGATAGAATACAGAGGGACCTAGACAAATTGGAGGATTGGGCCAAAAGAAATCTGATGAGGTTCAACAAGGATAAGTGCAGGGTCCTGCACTTAGGACGGAAGAATCCAAAGCACCGCTACAGACTAGGGACCGAATGGCTAGGCAGCAGTTCTGCGGAAAAGGACCTAGGGGTGACAGCGGACAAGAAGCTGGATATGAGTCAACAGTGTGCCCTTGTTGCCAAGAAGGCCAATGGCATTTTGGGATGTATAAGTAGGGGCATAGCCAGCAGATCGAGGGACGTGATCGTTCCCCTCTATTCGACATTGGTGAGGCCTCATCTGGAGTACTGTGTCCAGTTTTGGGCCCCACACTACAAGAAGGATGTGGAAAAATTGGAGAGAGTCCAGCGAAGGGCAACAAAAATGATTAGGGGTCTGGAACACATGACTTATGAGGAGAGGCTGAGGGAACTGGGATTGTTTAGTCTGCAGAAGAGAAGAATGAGGGGGGATTTGATAGCTGCTTTCAACTACCTGAGAGGTGGTTCCAAAGAGGATGGTTCTAGACTATTCTCAGTGGTAGAAGATGAAAGGACAAGGAGTAATGGTCTCAAGTTGCAGTGGGGGAGGTTTAGATTGGATATTAGGAAAAACTTTTTCACTAGGAGGGTGGTGAAACACTGGAATGCGTTACCTAGGGAGGTGGTAGAATCTCCTTCCTTAGAAGTTTTTAAGGTGAGGCTTGACAAAGCCCTGGCTGGGATGATTTAATTGGGGATTGGTCCTGCTTTGAGCAGGGAGTTGGACTAGATGACCTCCTGAGGTCCCTTCCAACCCTGATATTCCATGGTTCTATGATTCTACTATAATAATGAAAGTGTGGGAAAGAAGATTTTATAAAAGGATAGATGGCTGAGTTCCTGTTTGAAACTTATTGCTGGTGAGGTTGTATTATCTTATTAATTATGTGTTTAGAGCACATAGTCTTGAAAAGGTACCTTTATAATGACAAAATAAATTAATGAAATTTTTGCTTTGATATTCACTGCTCCCTTCACAGTGATGGGGTGCACTGCTGTAAGGCGCTCAGATATGAGCGCAGCATAAAAACGTATATAAAATACACGGACAAGCTATTTAATAATGACCACTGTATACTGTTCACTTCACTGTGTCATTGAATTAGAAAAATCATTACATCTCCTACAACACATCCACCAACAGGAAGCACACCGTTCCGGAGCTGAAAGACATGCACAGTTACAGTAAAAGTTATACTACAGCATTCGGCATGACGCACAGCAGTGGAGTATGTACTAATTGGACTTTGATGGACATCCGATTAAATTCCCATCAGCTATTCATTCCCATTCCCACACTGACTGTTCACCTACTTCTGCTGTTATCATGAGATAACACTATACATCGAAGTCTTTCACGTTTTAACTAATACCTATAGCCTGTTTTTTGCGGTTTATGCTCAGAATGCTCCACCATTGATATATTTTCGATCAAGAAACTGCAAGACAAATATAGAGAAAAACATATATCACTGTATACCACTTCATCAGTCTGTCAAAGGCTTTTGATATGGTCAACAGACAGGGCCTTTTTATTGCTCTGAAGAAATTGGGTTGTTCCCCCAAACCGTTGAACATTGTTTGCTCATAACATCAAGGTATGAAGGCAACTGTGTATGACAACATAGAATCAAATGTATATGACATCAGTAACAGAATGAAACAGGGGTATGTCTTAGCCCCCATGCTCTTTAACGTCTACTTTTCATCCCTGCTTTTCCATGCATACAAGGACAGCAATGATGGCATTTATCTTTGAATCAGACTAGATGGGGGATTGTTTAGCGCACAAGGTTTAGTCTGAAAAAGGAAGTGAAACTGCTGGTTCGGAGAGATTTCCGGTTTGTGGATGACGCGGCCTTGGTTGTCACAGTGAATCTTCTCTTCAAAATTTCTTCGACAGATTTTCTGCATTATTTAAGAGCTTTGGGTTGACAGTTTCAAGAAGACAGTCTTCATGTACCAAGGGGTGGAAGAACCAATGTCTAACTTTACTCTGGACGGAAATCTCTTGGTGTCATCGACAGCTTTTGCTACTTGGGTTCTACAGTCAGCAGGAATCTTGACCTTCAGACTAAACTAAATAACAGAATTGGAAAAGCAGCTAAGAATTTCGGGCTATTACAGAAACGTGCATGGAATAACAACAAATGATCAGCTAAGTGAAAGATGCAAATCTATGAGATTCGCATGCTGTCATCCCTGCTCTGTGGTTCAGAAACATGGACTGCATATGCTAGGCATATCAGGAGACTGAAGAGCTTCCACATGAGATGGCAGTGTAAGATTCTGGAAATAAAGTGAAAAGACAAAATACCACCAAACACAGAGGTTCTGGAATGTGCAGGATTGACACACTTAGAAACTACTATCAAGAAGAGGATATGGCTCGGTCACATCAGGAGCCTGGGAGACCATATCTCCAAGAATATTTTGTACAGCATGTTTTGAGATGGCTCTAGAAAGCAGGGATCACCATTTATGACAGTACCATGATGTGTTCAAAAATTATATGAAGTCGTTCAACAACAGTGTAGACAGCTGAGAGGAGAGTGCAGAATCCTGTTCTATCTGCAGGGAACATCTGGCACTGGGTGCAGGGAACATCTGGCACTGGGTGAAGCTCAACATGAAGCGGCTTTGATCCAGAGGATGGAAGCAACGTGAGAAAGAAGAGAGCAAGGTGCTGTAATCTTGGACTCCAGCTTAGACAACACATGGATCTGTGAAACTTGTAATAAGCTGTCTCACTCTCGAATTGTGGGGGTCAGCCATAAGTGGATTCATCAGGCATCTGACTAGACCTTTTACGCATACACCGTGGTCCAGTGGAACGAGAGAGAGAGAGAGAGTGTGCACGCACATCATTGCAATCTGGTGTGCACTGGGTATAAAGAAGCTGTGTGACTCCTTTTTCATTGTTTAAGTAAATATTGCCTCTTCTATGCAACATCTGCTCTCTGCTGCTCACTTTGCAAATGGACATGGATCTAACAGAAGGGTAGAAGGCATTTTTGGGGTTTCCTGTTCTGGAGTAATTTTGGGAGCCTTTTTTCCTTTATTCACTCTTCTCTTCCAAAGCAACAATCAGACTCTTTGTATTTTCAACGGCAAACCAATTCTCTGTCTCTCCCTTTCCTCCTAGCTTCCCCTGAAGGCTACAGAAAAAAAGAACATGAATAGCCAAGCAATGAAATCATAAAATAGGCCAGTTTACTGTTATCTTTCCAAGAACAGTAGAGGCATTAAAGTTCTGAAACCTTTTCCTTGCAGCAGAGATTGCACTAGAACAGGAAATGGCACAACATAAATCCAATTTGTGACAATTATTGTAACATGAAAGGGAAATAGCATAAATCCTTGGTGTCAAACACCCAGGCCATTGGCTGGATCTGTCCCACTTCAGCTATTTGTCTGGCCCCATGACAGATTCAGATTCCGTACCACACAAACTTTCTTTCTTTTATTTTTTTTAAATGTATAGACTCGATGCTTGTGAAAAAGAAGCAAGTATAATGCATTGTAAAACCAGTGCAGGGTTATCTTCCTGAGACTGCAGACTGCCTGAAACAACAGCTCTAGGGGTATGGAACGGCTGCCATGTGAGGAGAGATTAATAAGACTGGGACTTTTCAGCTTGGAAAAGAGACGACTAAGGGGGGATATGATAGAGGTCTATAAAATCATGACTGGTGTGGAGAAAATAAAGAAGGAAGTGTTGTTATTTACTCCTTCTCATAATACAAGAACTAGGGGTCACCAAATGAAATTAATAGGCAGCAGATTTTTTTCACACAGCGCACAGTCAATCTGTGGAACTCTTTGCCAGAGGATGTTGTGAAGGCCAAAACTATAACAGGGTTCAAAAAAAGGACTAGATAAGTTCATGGAGGATAGGTTCATCAATGGCTATTAGCCACGATGGGCAGGGATGGTGTCCCTAGCCTCTGGTTTCCAGAAGCTGGGAATGGGTGACAGGGAATGGATCACTTGATGATTACCTGTTCTGTTCATTCCTCTGTGGCACCTGGCACTGCTCACTGTCAAAAGACAGGATACTGGGCTAGATGGACCTTTGATCTGACCCAGTATGGCCATTCTTATGTTCTCTATGAAATGAGATACATTCCCACTCATTTCAGTACATTTTAACTCTTGACCCTAGTGAAGGCACTTTAAGAGGCAGATTAGCACCGAAAATCTTTTCAGGTGAAGTTAATGTAATGGAAGGATTTAATTTGGCTTTCTTAAAATGGAGGCATACTTTTTAAGAGGAGAAGAAAAAACAAATAAGCATCTTACAGCCCTACCAAACATACCAGCCACCCAGTAACAGTACACTGCATCACTAACTAAATTATCTCCTAGGAACTTCCCAGTTCCACTCTTTACAAACGGGTAAAATTAACAGATAAAAACAGACAAGATGGAGAAAAAGCTTTTCTGGCTCAACCATTCATACACATTTCTAATTATGTTCAAAAATGTGGACTGGCTAAACATGTTCAAATAGCCACCTTACTGTCTTTCACAGCATACTGACATAGGCAGCCACGTCACCAGATTTCTTATTTGCCATTGGAACAAACAATTGAGGGTGCATTTTAATTTAGTGCTTGTCCTGAGACATACTGACAGCTTTTAGGAAAGCTACTGGATATGGAAAGAGAGATGTTTTTATATACTGTGTGATATTAGCAGTACTTTGAAGACTGTTTGTCAGTGCAGGCTGTTTCCTTCATCTGTGTGTCGGTTAAAGACATGGGAACTGAGGACAGGTTCACTTAGTGATGAACAAAGGAGCTATAAAAATCTAAGAAAGCATGGTTGATAGTATTCTGGTATGCACAATATCACTACAATACAATTCTTTCCAACAGAACCAGGAAAACATGATGGCTTCACGTACTATTCCTAAATTGCTTTTGAAGATATATGGCCTCAGTTCTTATTGTTGTCTCAGAACTCATTACTGAATCATAGTCTTTTCCTATTGTTACACTGCAATTTGAAATCTGGATGATATATTCAATTTTTTAGTACTTAGAGTTTTGTATAGTGCTCATCTAAGATCAAGGTCTGAACATATCCTCAGATGGGATAAATAGGAGTAGATTCATTGACTTCAATGTTCAGCAGCTGAGGGTCTGGTCCAAAATTTTTTGAATGATTATTTTTGTTCCTGTTATTTTTTTATTATGACGATAAAGACAGAATAAACGTTTTTGTTGCAGTTGACTAGCCATTGTCCAGACAGTACCACTCCAAAATAGTCTTCAAATATACATTTAAAGTATACTGAAAACAGTTATTCCACGTTAAAAATAATATTTTTATTGTGCAAAAGACATAACCTGATTTTAGCAGCTAGGTTCCAAATCAATAATTCTTGCATACAGTAGTATATATATGTTATGCTTCTGCCAAGGGGTTAATAGCAGCAGAAATGATCAGGTTTCATATGTCTAGGGTCTTCTTTGACAAATAAGGAAACTGGCTAGAGGTGCACCCAGAAACCTGGGAAGACTAAACACAGCCTCCATGGTTACTCATAATAGGCAGAGCTTCCACACTCTGAAAGCATGCACAAACAAGGAAATCTTTATCAGGGGAAAGGGAACACTACCATAAATTTGGGAAAACACAGCAACAATTTATATGCAACTAAAGAGTAAAATATTCCCTCCCTTCCAGTAATTTTGGCATCTAATTCCCTTCCCAACCACCAGTGACAATGTCCCACAGGTGAAAGTCCCTTAGCCTCACCCTTCCACCAAATCCCACTCACGCTATGGATCAGTAAGTACCAACATTTCTTTGCAGGTCTTCTGCAGTCCCAATGGAGCTGCTTACCTGGTTCTACCACATGACCCATATTAGTGAATCAGCTTTATTAAGGTGCTGGGTAAGCAAGGCTTCAGTTGGAGTCCACCCAACCTTGCTGCTGCCCTGGAGCTCATCTCGCATGGTAGAACCAAGAGCACTTAGAACCCCTGAGGAGAATCTTGACTCCTTGAATGAACCCTTTGCCACAAGGTGAAAGTGCTTTCCCCTCTCTGGGAGCCTGCTACCCTCCAAAATTTAAGTTCATATACAGTTATGGTGATTCTCCAAGTGTCACAAGAGGACTTTTGGGCAGCTAGTCTAAAGCCTATGCAAATGAAAATCTCTATGGCAGCTCTTTTTCCCTTCTCACCAATAGAGAAGGGAGTACAGAGCTCTTTCATCTTTGGAACTTTGGGCTAGAGAACATACATATTATTTAACAACAATTTTTGAAAAAAGCATGCTCATTTCAAGCCGTAGACTCACAGGAATACTATAGGTTTCAGAGTAGCAGCCGTGTTAGTCTGTATCCACAAAAAGAACAGGCGTACTTGTGGCACCTTAGAGACTAACAAATTTATTTATTTATTTATCCGATGAAGTGAGCTGTAGCTCACGAAAGCTTATGCTCAAATAAATTGGTTAGTCTCTAAGGTGCCACAAGTACTCCTCCTTTTTGAGGAATACTATAGGTGCTGATATTATAACTGATCTGTAAAAGTCATGATAACCAAAATCGATGGTACATTTCTATCTCCTATCCCCCTAATATACTCTCTGGGACAGACTGATCTCAGTTACACTGGTATAAATCTGCATTGAAGGAAGTGGAGTTTCTCTGGCTTTACACATGAATGGGATCAGAATCTGGCCCTTTGTGTGCTAAGTTTCTTTATTCAAAACTATGTGCAAGGTCCACTCTTTTCAAGTCTATTGGTATATTAACCCCTGGGATTCCCATAATGGAATTCCATCACTGCTGTAGGTATTGTTTTCCCTTAGGACATTTTACTTTAATCTTCTTGAAACCTGTTGAAATACGTGATTGAAATTTAGTGTCACAGGGACTTCTTAAAAGTTACATTTCCAGAGATGCACTGAACTAAGGCTTTAAGTCAATGGGACTTTTTCCATTTTTGATTTTTTGTTATTCATGTGAGCAAGTATTCACCATAGTTCCGAGCATGCTTTCTTAAACGTCTATACATTTTGAGGAGAAATTCAACAATAAAATAAATCAATCTGGAATGAAATTCTGGTGCTATTTAAGTCAATAGGAATTTTGACATTAATAGGACCAAGATCTCACCCATTGTCTATAGTACACCCATATCCGTAGTATCTTGAATTATTATTATTTAGAAAGTGCTATTAGTGTGCTAGTCACATCAGAACAGCTCCTCAGTTGGTGTAAATCAGCATTCATTCATTGACTTCAATCCTATCCTCATTTTCAGGGGTGCATGGCCCAGGGACTTGAACAGGAGTTGTAGCCATGTAAATGAAGGCAGAATTGACACCCTAGTCCTCGATTTCACACCTCCATATTATCCCTCTTTGTAAATTTGAGCTATTGTGGAATCTGAAGTGCAGCAAAGCAAAATTACTCCCAAGAGCCATTGTGTTTACTTGTTATTAATTGCAATTTTTAAAACAAAGATGTGCCTATCCAGTGCTTTCAGTGCTGTACTATCAGATATAATCACATGCAATATAACACAGCACATCAATCACCCTCAGCCCTTCACAAAATCCAGCCATAAGCAAGCAATACAATAAACAAGCCAATACCCCATCCCACTCCCTCTGTGCACCTCTCCTTTTCCAAAGTGTGGGCTCTTTCAATCCAAGAGCGGAGGAGCGAATTCTAAAGCTGAGGGACCCTAGTGAAGAACACTGTTCCCAACGTTCCCTCACACATATATCCTTGCTGTTGTGATCTTGAAGAGTGGCCTGTTGGATAGGGCATTAGAAAGAGTCTCAGGAGATTTGGGTTCTATTCCTAGCTCCAGCATTGACATGTTGTTTGAGCTTGGATATGTTACTTTACTTCTCTCTCTCCCCTCCCACTCTTTGTCTCTCTTGATTATTCAGATCATAAACTCAGGGACCATCTCTTACTGTGTCAGTATAGCACTTAGCACTAGGGAGCCCTGAACTTGTTTGGGCCCTCTGGTTATTTGTACCACAGTAATAACAAACAGTAGCAGTATAGCCTGGAGAGAGAGGCTGTCTCTTAAGCAGGCAGGTCCCAGGTCATTTAGGACTTTATAAGTCAAAAACAGCACTTTAAGAATAAATGGATATAAACTGGCCCTCACTAAGTTTAGACTTGAAATTAGATGAAGGTTTCTAACCATCAGAGGAAGTGACGTTCTGGAACAGTCTTCCAAGGGGAGCAGTGGGGGCAAAAAACCTAATTGGCTTGAAGACTGAGCTTGATAAGTGTATGGAGTGGATGGTATGATGAGACTGCCTACAGTGGCATGTAGCTCATCTGCGACTGCTAGAAGCAAATATCTCCAATGGCTGGGGATGAGACACTAAATGAGGAGGGCTCTGAGTTACTAGAGAGAAGTAGTGTATAGTTGATAGGTCTTACCCACATGTTCAGGGGCCAACTGACCACCATATTTGGGGTTGTGAAGGAATTTTCCCCTGGGTCAGATTGGCAGAGACCCTGGGGATGGGGGTGGGTGGTTTGTCTTCCTCTGCCACATGGGTCACGGGCCACTTTCCAGTTTAAACTAATGTAAATGGCAGATTCTCTGTAACTTGAAGTCTTTGAATCAGGATTTGAGGACTTCAGTAACTCAGTCAGAGGTTAGGGATCTGTTACAGGAGCAGGTAGGCGAGGTTCTGTGGCCTGCAATGTGCAGACTAGATGATCATGATGGTCCCTTCTTACTTTACCATCCGTGAGTCTAAAGCACACCAGTGACCAATACTGCCCCAGTAAGACATTCCACTCACTAAATTGGCAGCTACATTCTGGTACCGTTTCGCTGGCCAAAAGTTACATTGTTCCCAAATGAAAGTCTTGCCTTTTCCTTTGTTCACAGCAAAATTAATACCTCAGGACTGAATGTCTTTTCTGCACAAGGAAATGGTACAATTCCCACAGTAGCCCTGTCTATGGTGGACTGG
Source organism: Eretmochelys imbricata (assembly GCF_965152235.1). Taxonomy (NCBI): domain Eukaryota; kingdom Metazoa; phylum Chordata; order Testudines; family Cheloniidae; genus Eretmochelys; species Eretmochelys imbricata. Next base: position 26,111,854 of record NC_135574.1, read on the forward strand.
CCCATGCAATGCTGAAAGCTACCAACTTTCTCCTCCTATCCCCCCAGCTGAGGGAGCAGTGACTATTTTACAGTATCTCAAGGGAGGGATAACTAATTCTATTCAGCAACGGAAAATTGGGAATCCCAGCCTCACTCTGTAAAGGCATATGCTAAAGCAGGCTAGAAGGCTCAATCCCTTTATAGCGGAGACATGGACTATTGGAATTGTAAAAGTAGGTCAGTGCTTTACATAGCCTATACTGCAGTAGAATCCACTAATATGCATATCCGTTAGTTCACAAAAAAGCTTTCTTCTTGCCCCTCAAAGACTTCATAGTAGGCACTGGACGGGAAATCCCACCTTACTGAAATAATTCTTGCTTTATGTCCAATAGCTGTGATTGAACTAGAGCATGTCAATCTCGATTTTAAAGTTTCCAATGAGTGGGAATCCTACACAATCCATGGTAAATTGCTCCACTGGTTAATTACCCTCACTGTTAAAAAATTAAGTGTTATTTCAAGGCTCATTTCCAGCCTTTGGAGCTTGTTAGACCTTTGTCTGTTAAATTAAAGATCCCTCTATCATCAAATTTCTATTTCCCATGTAGATACTTAGAGACTGACCAAGTACAGGCCGTAGACTTTGCTCCAAGGTGTATGACCTTATGTTTGACTATACTGAAACACATATTGCTTGATTGTGCCTAGTTTAGCAGCTTGTTCTGCATTAGTAATCCATTTTATCTGTTATTTACTGTTTCTCCAATCTTTGATATAATCAGCAAACTTCTTTTGTGATGATTTTATGTTGTCTTCTACGGATAAACAGTCTAGCATTGGGCAAGAACCAATTGCTACAAATGGGCTCCCCCTTCCTCTCCAGGAAAACCCTTGCTGGAAAGACCTCTTGGTGAAATAAGCAGCACACAGGTCCACCAAGGTACCTTCACCATGTGTGCGTATTTGTCTCGTTCTTAAGCTCCAGATACAATACAACCATATAGCAGCAGTTATAAGGAAATCCTTCCAGCTCCTTGGGGTAGCCTTTTATATTGCCTACTTTCCTTTCTGGGTTCTCCAGCTCCTGAGCTAATTACCTAATTAACTCATCAGGCTACCAGCAGATGTAAGTGCTCCCTTCTACTTAAACACACCCAGTGATCTAAGTATTTGAAGTGATCAAGTTACTGGCTTCTATGGCGCTCAGGTTGAAGCTGTTAACGGCATCATGTCATGGGACCACACTAGAAATACACCCACTGGATTATGGTTCCCCATTTACAGTTACATTTTGAGACCTATCAGTCAGATGTTAATTCATTTAATGTGTTCCATATTAATTTTGCAAGGTTCTGAATGTTTTAATCAAGATGTCAAGCAGCACAACTGTCTTACAGAAGTGTAAGAATATTACACCAGTACTTCGCTTTATCAACCAAACTTGTAATCTCATCAAAAATGATACCAAATTGGTTTAAGAAGATCTATTTTCCATAAACCCATGGTGTTTGGCATTAGTTATATTACCCTCCTTTAATTCTTTAGGAATCCAGTCCCATATCAGCTGATCCATTATTTTGCGAGTGATCACTGTCAGGCTGATAGGCCTATAATTACTGGGGTTCTCTCATTTATCCTTTTTAAATATTGGCACAACATTAACTTGCTTCTAGGCCTCTGGAATTTCTCTTAGGTTTCAAGACTTATTAGAGATATTGACAATCCAGACAGTTCCTTAGCCAGCTCTTTTAAAACTCTTGGATGCAAGTTATCCTTACCCTCTGGTTTAAAAATAGCTAACTTCAGTAGCTGCTTTTTAACACCCTCCCAGCTACTGGTGGTGTGGAAAGATCATCATCATATGATGGAATACGTCATCTGGCTTTTTCCCAAATAAACAGAACATTTTACCCTATGCCTCTAAAAATCATGTATCCTTAGTGCTCAATGCTACAAAGTCCTCCTCCAGCCAGCCGCCCACAAAACTGACCTTGTCTGAGAAGAGAGAAATCAAAGCTGCAATTGTTGCTGACAGACTCTAACCCCAGACGTGAATTATATACAAGTAGTATGAACATTTACAGTTTACATGAAAGTGACTTCATATGAGTGGTTTTAACTGCTTTATGGAGATTTATTGCCCTGGAATTTAGTTTCTTAACCAGTAAAAACTACTGGCTTTACAATGGAGTCCAAAATTTTCTGGTATAAAGAAAAGAAGGTTCAGAAGTGTCTGAGCAGACTTAGGTTATCGCCACAATTTACTAGACTAAATGTTTTACAAGAGGGGGAGGTGAGGGGAGGAATACATTATGATTGGTCTATAGATATCATGTGGTCCAGATCCCAGCTGCTGTAGATTAGTGTAGCCTCACTAAAGTCAATGGGACGCAGCCTCAGCTGATGTAAATGGTGTTTTTCTGTGGGAGATTATATTAGCCATAGATATTAGAGACATCAGCTGCCATTCCAGGATCATGCTACTATAAGCAATAACTTCGTCTGCACTTTCTCATTTAAAAAGTTATCAGATTTTTTAAAAAAGAACAGAAGAGGGAATAATTCCTCAATTCAGTCATTTTTTTCAAAGTCGCTCGTCACAATTTGCTTTTTAACACCCTCCCAGCCAACCCTGTACTTTAAAGGGTTCTAAATTCACATTAAAAAAATGAAAGCTTTCTGGAAAAGTGAAATCAGCAGCAGATCTGAAAAGGCCAATATCTGCAAAGCGCTGATGCCTTCAAATCCCACTGAACTAAGAAGAATTTGAAATTAGGGTCATTTTTTTTTAAATCACTGACTGTAGCTAACCGCTAAAAAAAGTTATCCATGGACATAGTGGATTCTCCATCATTTGACGTCTTTAAAAGAAGACTAATATCTTTCTAAAAGATATACTATAGATCAAACAGAAACTGTGGTCTTGATGCAGAGATTACTAGATAAGGTTTTATGCACGCGGCTATGCAGAAGGAAAGACTCAGATTTTTAAGGCAAGAAAAAATCTATGAGTCTATTAAATCATTCAGCACTGCAGAAAAGGCATTCAGCACCTTGAAGGGATGGGCCCAAAGATATTTTTCTTGTCTAATTCCCTCTCTGGCCTTTGTTACAGATCTCTTATGCCCGCTTCTCCTCTCACTGGCACCAATGTAACTCCCTTGGGGTTCATGGATTGATTCCCAGTTTACACAGTGTAAATGAAAGTCTTCCTGTATCTGTGTTTACCACCTGTAAACATTAACTAAGGTTTAAGCATGGACAGAGTGTGGAATATGCAATAAAAATTTGCAATATAGACTAGATCATATTGCTCTGAGTGATTGAAATCCTCAGTTTGTTTAAGAATACATTATGGCATACTTTTTTTGTTCTTTATAATGGTAAAACCAGAGGGCCAGATACTCAGATGTATAAATCAACACCTACTTGTGCTGGAGATCTGGCCCACAAAATTCACCACCTGTGGCAACAAGGAAGCTGGCTATTTTTGTTCAGATGAACCTCTTCTTTGAGAAAAACTTATTCGACAAACATCTAACTAAAGATCAAAACCGACATTGCTCTCATGAAAGAATAATTCAGTCCACAGCAACATGAACCCTTCAGTCAATAGTCATCTCATCAAGCTAGTCTTGCCCCTATATTCAGAAAAATCTGAGGAAAGAGATGATATTGTATTACAATCTGTATTATAAAACATCGCTACACTCTTATCCTTCTCTAGCATCTTCTTTTACCTATAAGATGCCATGGTTATGTAACCCAGCATTTGTAAAAGAATATAAAACCCTTGTGAACCAAGGCATAGATACTGCATATGAACTACAGTATTTCCATTATATGCACACACCCTACTCAAAATAAGCTTGAATAATCACAGCTCTGATGTCATATGAAATGGAAGACTTTTATCCTCAGCTGGTGCAAATTGATTTACACTGATTCACATCAGCTAAGGAGCTGACTAATTTTTTTACTACACACTTAGATTTTTTTTTTTAGCTACAGCTGCACACATCCTCGATGAAATGAAACATTTTACCTGTTCTTTATATGTTCTCAGAACAGCTGCTCTCTCACTTAGCTACTGTTCCCACCACTGAAGTCACCAACTGAGGATCTGGCTCATAGCCTCTGCTCAGACAATTTCCTCTGGGGATTGAGTTTAAAGTGCAAATGTTTTCACTCTTGCTCTGAAAGAGTCAGCAAGCCCCAAATTGCTAACATGATTAGCAAACCACCCAAGATGTTGCTTTAATTTAGCTGGGGTTTTGTTTTCAATTAAGAAGTGTTTTTCCCTGAACATCATCTAAAAACCTTCCTCCACTCTCCAAGGAAGAATGGTTTGATTTGATTTTTAAATTAATTTTATTAATTCATGTAGTTAATTAACTGAAATACACAAAAGATAAGAACTAAATTGTTCCTTACGACAAGTCCCTTGATTTTAGTGGATTTACACAGGAATGAAACTGATCCAAAGTGTGTGAGAGACAATCCAAGCCATGTGTTAAAGACTCTTGTATTGGTTGTGCAGTGTGGATGGATGTAAAACTATAGGGATGCACAAATGAGAGTACAGGTAAGTAGGCAGGATGTCCCTATTCTGTGTAGTTTCTGCGATTCTGAACCCTCCTCAGAAAATGTGCAAGCTTGACAGGTGAGTGCAGGGGAAGGTGGAAACACCCCATTAAGCTGCAGGTCCCTTATCCCTCCAAGATCTGTGAAAGATTGAGCATCAATGCTACTTGCAGTTTTGAAATCACTTTGCTTCCCTCCATGCTATTTTGCCCCGGAGGGGTTCACATGGGCCATCAGGCTTGTCTAGCTGAGGGAAATTTGCGCACTGGGTTAACTATATCAGTGCAGACATACTGCATACAAGCCCCATTTTGCACTGTTGCAATAGGTTTACATTAGGTGCCAACATATCTATCAGAGCAAATCTTCCTAATCTGGACAAACCCATAATCATTAAGACATATAGAGCGTGTCTAACATGGAGTTGCAGCATATTAATTAAAGTGGTTATTTTTAAACTGACTGAAGGCTGGTCCACACTACAAAGATAGGACTGTGAAAAATTTCAAGCCCCTGTGCAATGTAATTACGCCTCCCTAAACCTTGGTGTAGACACCACTAGGTCAACGGAAGAATTCTTCTGTCGACTTAGCTACCTCCTCTTGTGGAGGTTAATTTACTCCAATGGAGGAGTCCCTTCTGTTGCTGTAGTAAGTTTCTACACTGTAGTACTACAGCTACACGTGCACTACTGCAAAAGGCTGTGTGAATGCTCTTACTTTGGTTTAAAACAAATGTCTTTCCATTTTGTTTAAGAAATTAGGAACAGGTTCAGCAAAATCAAAATAAACGATTCTTAAACCAAAATGAGAGGGTCCACATAAGGGTTTGCTCTGGTTTTAATTAAACTGGTGCAAATGTGTATGTAGACAAGGTCTTAGTTAAATTGGAGAGCTCCGAAATGTTATCTTACACTATAAAGATATGCAGCAAGTGGCGCAAAGAGGTCTTGAATTATCAGTAGCTGAATCAGCTGTAAAGCACAGTGTGTGCAAATTGCCATGAAAAATACTTAACAGCCTAACCAACCAATGTGCTTGGGCTTTGGACTAGCCAGCAAGGAAAGGTCACATAGGGAGAAGCCTTGTGTGTTTGTATTACTGAGATAAACCTTGAAAGAGTGAGGTATTCTGACAGTTGTCGCAGAACTTTTGTAGGGTTGCCAACCCTCCAGGATTGCCCTGGAGTCTCCAGGAATTAAAGATTAATCTTTAAGTAAAGATTATGTCATGTGATGAAGCCTCCAGGAATGCATCCAACCAAAATTAGCAACCCTAGAGAAGGGGCAGCCCAAGGAATCAGGAAATCTGTTTTGCTTCCTCCAAACATGATAGGACCAAATCACCATAGCTGACATGGTAAAGCAATTTGAGGCAGATGGGAGGAGAAGGTTGAATAATGAATCCTGGACTTACAGTGGATGGGAGAAGAATTGAGTAACTTTGAACAGGGCCCCAGATTTGCTTGATCTCTCCCAGTTCCAAATGATCAAAGTGCCCCTTTTAACCCAATAGGGTAGAACTTAAAGATGCCAACTACATTTGGGTACATAAAAATTAGATATGGATCACAGGCAAGTGTATGGTTTTCCATTTGCACCCACAATGCAGCCTGCACATGTCAGTTATATCAGCTTCATGCACAAAAATTGCACATGTAAGTGACTGTTCAAAGCTGCATGTGCACAAACAGAGCCCATATTTTGAAAATCTGGTGTACTCCAAGTGGTGTACTTCTGGTGTTGGGTAAGGATACAAACATTCAAGTCAAAGAGCCAAATTCTGCCTTCAGACATGCAAGCAGGATGCCACTGAAGTCAGCTGAAACACCATGCATTGTATGAGAGCAGATCTGGGTAAGATACTTTATCTTAAAGAATATACAATTCCTATTGCAAAAGTACAATTAATGTCTGAGAGGAAAATACAGCCTAAATGGCACCCAACAAAGAAAATAATTTTATATTTGGAAACCTCACCAAATATATACATCATGGGGTTTTCCAAAATCCTCAGTCTTGACCTAATTCTGCCTCCATGGAGTTCAGTGGTTGATGTCCGTAAGTACTGGGTCAATACTGAGCACTTCTGAAAATCCCAGTGCCCTAGCATGACACTGATCCTTTAAGAGGAAGCTGGGCCAGTTTGCTTGTGCTGTATCAGATGACCCAAGTTAAGCTTTAAAAGAGGGTACCTGAGTCTGGGGAAGGAAAGATCTAGTGAGTCAGACCTAGGAAGCAATGGAGAAGAAGACTGCTAGAGTTCCCCGGCTGGGAAGGTAGTGAGAACCTGAAAAGTAAAGGGGAAAAATACCTTGGGGCTTATAGTCCAGGGTGAGCTAAGAAACCATTTTTAAGTTTGGCTAATAAAACTGTCTGCCTGAAAGGCTGTGAGTGCAGTTGTGTATATTTGGGAGCTGGGAGAAGCCCTGCCTTGTTACACTCACACAAAATACTTAACAAGAGGGAAATTTTCAAAAGTGTAGGGATTTAGGAGCTTAAATCCCCCTGATTTTCAATGTGGCTTGTGCTTCTAAATCTCTTTTGAAAATTTCTCCCTAAATGTGTACAGACAAAATGCAATACGAACAAATCAATTGCAAAAATAAACTTGGGATTCAGAATTAGGAGTCACTTTTCCTTGACTTCACTGGCCTCCCCTGTTTAAAGGAAATACTTAAAATGTAATGAGGCCAATTCCTCACTGTATCAGTTTCATCTAAGGGCCTCTGGGAGATGCCCTGTGATGCATAGGGAATGTCTTCAACATTGTTGCTCATATGATGGAGAAGAGATGCAAGACTCACTGCATGAAACAACTCAAGAGAAACCTGAGACAGACACTTTCCTGAAGTTAACAAAATCAGCCAAGAGGGAAATATTTGCCCTAATAAAAATAGGTAGATGTTTTAAAGCAGTGTTTCCCAAACTTGGCAACCCGCTTGTTTAGGACGTAGTGGCCGCCTCTTCCCGCAGCCCTCATTGGCCTGGAGCAGCGAACCTCGGCTAGTGGGAGCCAAGATCGGCCAAACTTGCGGACGCGGCAGGTAAACAAACCAGCCCAGCCTGCCAGGGGTTTTCCCTGAACAAGCGACATCCCAAGTTTGGAAACACTGTTTTAAAAGAAGGAGAGGGAGACAAGATAAGGGGTTACAATCATTTAACAAATAAACAAACAGAATAGAAACAGGTTGATGTTAAAAATATTATTTAATTTAATCTCGGAGCCTCATTGTACTAGATGCTGTACAAACATAGAGTAAAGGACAGTCTCTGCCCCACTGATTTTACAGTTTACAAGACATAACAGGAGGATGAGACAAAAAGCACCCAAGGGTAGGGTGGGTGGGAGACAGGATAGCAAAAATAATTGATTGTGCCTAATTTTTAGATGGTCAGGAACAGTATTCACAACTCAGTACCTGCCCAGCTGTTATGAGATTGTGGATAGATGTTGAAAAAGCAGAGGTTAAAATGCCAACTCCACACAGAAGTTTTTAAAGATCAAGAAAGACAAGCAGAGATTTAGAAAGAAAAGTGATAGAAATAGGCAGATGTTTAGGAGAGAGAATGCAGAGACAGGAAGCAGTTTTAAAAAAATGCCATTAGAATAAAATGAAATTAGAAGCAGGCAGAGGTTATTAAAAATATAATACCTATAAAATTACACACCTGAATGTGAACGTCAAAAGCCACATTGTCTGCTGGTATAATTCTATTGATTTCAAAGGACTGAAGTCAAAAGAGAATTTGCCCCCAAGTTGTGCATACTTGTAGGTGGGATAAATGCACAATATTATCACTATTGGCTTCGTTCTCCTTACTGCTTCACTCCTACTGTTTGGTAAACTCACACATGATATTGTGTCTTAGGTTAGACTATAAACTCTTTGGGGGCAAGGGACCTCTTGGGCCTGAGTCACCAGTCTATTACTCCACTGAAACTAGAACAATGCAGTGATGGATCAGATCCATTATCTTATGGGTTTGTGCAGCACCTAGCAAAATGCAGCCCCAGTCCTGACTGGAAGTCCTGTGATGATGGAAGAATCTCAACTTTCATTATAAAAAGAAAAGGAGTACTTGTGGCACCTTAGAGACTAACAAATGTATTTGAGCATGAGCTTTCGTGAGCTACAGCTCACTTCATTGGATGCATTCAGTGGAAAATACAGTGGAGAGATTTATAGAGAACATGAAACAATGGGTGTTACCATACACACTGTAACGAAAGTGATCACTTAAGGTGAGCTATTACCAGCAGGAGAGCGGGGGGGGGGGGGGGGGAAACATTTGTTAGTCTCTAAGGTGCCACAAGTACTCCTTTTCTTTTTGCGAATACAGACTAACACGGCTGCTACTCTGAAAACTTTCATTATGTAAAAAAAGTAAGTTGTAGGACAAAGCTTTAAAAAAGTGACCAATGGGCACCCTAAAGGCTCATCAAAGAGAAGATGAATAGAAGAAACACAATGTATTGGTTTTAAATTTGCATATTTTTAAGCCACTCAAGAATTTTTGAGGCAAGCCTCAAAGGCTATGGGAATTTCTGAATTTTGAATATTTGGGGTTGCATTGTGAATACTAGTATGCTCAATTCTTTCACTCAAGGCGAATAAATCAGCTACTGTACTATGGCTTTACCTGGAACAGTGGATCTTGACGATGTTATTTTTTTTCACAACACATTTTTTCCCCTCCATGCAAATAAAAAGAATCAGAAACACTTGAAAAAGCAATCAGGCTGCCTGCTCCTTTCTCAGAGGTTCTTGTGTTAGGGTTTATTTGGGGCGGGTGGGGTTTGGGTTTTTTTTTTTTTCAAATAAAATCTTGTTAAGACCAGAAGGGCTCATAAATTCTAATGAGATACACATGTGAAACATATATAAAGACATTACATGTTTTAAAAAATATTTTCCATGTAAAGGGTTCAACAGTGTGAAGTTATTATTCAAAAGCTAAGGTAAGTCTTAGCAGAAGAGTGAACAAAATACCAATGGCTGATCATTATCTTAGCAGAGCGGTTGTTCTTTGTGTGAGAGGTAAGTTTCTAAGGGTCAGTAGCAAGAACACATGTAGCAACTTAAGGTTGCTTTCAGATACATAGCAAGCAGAGCAGATTGAGTTTCCAATGCCCTTACATGGTAATCTCAACATTAGTTCTACTAAATATGAGCTAGTGCTTACAGATCAGAGATACCAGGGAAGTGTATATTTAACAATATGCAATATTAGGTGCTAAGAAACAGTGCATACAAAACATTTCATTCAGATTCGATTAACAACAATTTCTAAAAGCTACAACATGGAAAGCTAGTGCTGGTATTCTATCTATAGCTCACACTATTGTGAAAACAAAAAAAGTAGAGTGTAAATTACTGAGAATATCCTTGATTTCAGATTCACTGGTTATTTTTGCCTTAAGTCACTGCATTATTACATTGAAGCATAGTCTTCAAAAATACCTTTGTTATTACAAAATAAGAGAACGTTTTACTTAAACTTTTCAGAGCCAGATTCCCATGCTCTTACTCATATAAAATCACCCTTATATTCTACAGTCATGCTCCCAAACATAATGGTGTTTGTTTTGTGTCCTCATGTAATATGCTGTTGTGTTTTTAATGAAGGCAAAGTAAGATCCAGATTGCTGTAACCTATCTCTGAGTAAATCCACTGATGTCAGTAAGACCACTCTCATTAATAAAGCCTGCAGGACTGGATTGTCACATGTATCCTGTGACTTCAGTCTAGAAAGCCTCACCATCCCCACAAAGAAGGCCAGTAGCAATGTCATAGTATTAACAAAAAGAAAAGGAGTACTTGTGGCACCTTAGAGACTAACCAATTTATTTGAGCATAAGCTTTCGTGAGCTACAACTCACTTCATCGAATGCTCAAAAAATTGGTTAATCTCTAAGGTGCCACAAGTACTCCTTTTCTTTTTGCGAATACAGACTAACATGGCTGTTACTCTGAAACCTGACAGTATTAACAGCAAATCAGGATTTTCCATCGTCACTGGGAGGTGACAATTCAAGGCAGAAACCTGGTATTACTTATGATGGGCCAGAAAAGGAAAGATTAGTTTAGCACAAAACCTACCAAAAGTTACCTTAGGTATTTATATGGTCACCATGGTATCTGAGCACTTGACAACATCCCTGTGACGCGGGGAAGTACTATTATCTCCTTTTTACAGAGGAGGAACTGAGGCATACAGCTGGATTCACAAAAGGAGTTAGGTACCTAAGTCCCTGTTTTAGGGGCCTAAGTCCCTGCTTTGGCTCAACGATGATCTGCCAAACCTGCCGGTGCCTCAACTCACTTGATGCCTAAAAGGGTATGTCCGCATGGCGCTAAAAGCATGCTGCCCAGCCTGGCTCTCACTAAGTAGGTGCAACATAGGGGGTAAGATAGGTCCAAGGAGGGAAGAGGTGGTGGAGGCATTGCTTGCCTTATAGTTCGTATCCCTGTGTTTGGTTTACTTGCCTGGGAGGTGGGAGACCCAGGTTCTATTCCCCCTTCAGGAAGAGGGGGAGGAAAAATTTGAACAGGGGTCTCCCAGTCTCAGCAGAGTGCTTTAATCATTGGACTACAGAGTCATTCTCACTCTCTGGCTCAATGACTATTTAAGTATTTATCCACTGTGGAACAGTCGTTGATCCAGAGAGAGTCTGAGAATGACTGTAGTCCTATGGTTTGGGCACCCACAAAGGTGGTGGGAGACCCTGATTCCAATATCTCTGCTGCAGTCACTCTTTCACTATTTATACACAGTGGAACAGCTTCAACAGGAGAGACTGAGAGTGCCCACATCAGGATATCCCATAGGTCAGTGATTAGAGAACTTTCCTGAGAGGTGGCAGACCCTGATCAAATCCTTTCTTCCCCCTCTGGCAGAGAGTGGAGAATTGAACCTGTGTCTTTCGCATCCCAAGTGAGTGCTCTAACCATAGGCCACAAGTTACAAGGGGGTGGGACACCTCTTCCTCTTAGGCACCTATGCACAAAGCCAAACTCTGAAGAAGGTTCCCAGCTGTGAATCAAAAGCAGAGATATTCACTTCCCTACAGACTGGATATAGGCACCAATCTCCCTCAAGGGGGCAGAGTTTAGCACACACCTATATTGTCATCATCTCCCATAGGTTGGCTTAGGCATCATGTTCTAAGGTACCTGTTTCTCCCCATTCATTTCACAGGAGCTTAGGTGCCTAACTCAGGTTTTGTAAATTGCAGCGCTTTTCCAGGCACCTAACAGTTAGGCACTGTGGTGCTCAGGATCATTCCTAACTCCTTTTGTATAACCAGACCAGAGATCATATATAATGTTTGTGGCAAAGCAGGAATGAAATCTAGGTCCTGCTCACACTAAGCTAGCATTTTAACCACTGGACCATCTTTCCTTTCCCATGCAGCCTTCTCGTGGAGCTCCTTATTCCTGCGGATTGGACGTCTAGTCCCCAAATCATTCCAGAGCTGTTTTGCTGCTCTCTAATATCTAGCTATAGATTTAAATGTCAAAGCAGAGCAAGTGCCTTTGTAGGAACAAGTCCTTGCATAGGGCAAAAGTTGGTTATGTTTTCATTTGTTTAACCCACAGAGGTCTTGCTACGTACTATATTTATTTGTATTCCATTTCAGTGCCGTGCAATACAAATATGTGAAGAAGTAAACTGACAGTCCTAATCTACTTTGGAAAAAAATCTCCTTTAAGTGCAAAACTGCCCTGTATATCCATTGTTAGTTTTATCAGCTGAGTTCTTCTATTTCTAGCCACTCTTTTATCTTTATTGGAGAAATGGAGTTCTGTTACTGTACAAACAGTTGAGCGTGCTCTGGGCAGAGCTGAGCAAACATATAGTGGAAAGGAAACATAATACCAGCACAAGTGTAAATGTACCAAAGCAGATCTCTTAATTAAAAGACTTTTTTTCTGAATGATTATGCTGGACAATGGTGTTATGCCAATAAAGCTAAGAATTCATTAAATAAGTGTGAGTTGTTTGTTTTGAGAACTTAAAACACAAAGGACTTCACTTTTTTAAAACTGATAATATTCAGAGTTAAAGAAAGAAAAATAAATCCAACCCTATTATCATTTTACATGAAGGGACTAGTTCCACCCTTGGTAGCACATGACTCCAACTTATTCAGTGAGAGTCATTTCCACAAGTCTGAGGAGAAAGATGAGCCCTAAATATGTAGATACTAATGGGAGAAACATCTACGCTTTACCTAACTGAAGAAGTAGTGCAGTTTCACACTGCAGTACATCTAAGAGGCTGCTGATTTTTAACCCTTTTTTAAGGGTAGGTTTTAAAGCAGGATTCCCCCGATATTGCGGGAAATAACAGCTAGTGCAAAATGTCTCCTCCACCTTCTGATTCTGAAAATTAACGTTGCTGCAACTTTATGAATGTCAATGTCATTCCCCAAGCTTTGCGGGACGATTGTGGATTTCTATTTAAATATTGAAATGGCTTCAGTAGGAGTTGTGTGTATCTCAGGGTGGAAAATGACTCTTGTTTTTTAATTTATCTTTCTTAAAGATAATGGGCCAGGTCTTGGTCATGCTGAAATCAATATCAAACTCCCATTGGCTTCTGAAATTTGGCCTGGTCAGTACAATTTACTTGCTCAGAGTAACTGCATTGCCACAATACCCTGCAACTCTGTTCCACACCCACCATGACCCTCACAAAATCTTCAGTGGCATGTTTGGGGAGAGAGATCACAGCTTCTTTTATGCCCCCAAATCTCTGAGTCATCTTGACCCTGCTTCCCCTAAGTTCAGCGTTCAATGCTTTGGTTCTCCCACCTGCAATAATGAGGTAAGGAGCAACAGCTGTTACTTACAGCTTTAAAGACTAATGGGCCCTGAGGTGCCCTAGCAGGAAAAGAGGTAGCTAGTGCAATTCTTAGAACGTAGGCATCATTGACTCCTGCAGCCCTTTGAGCAGTCGTGCCACTCTGTTCTACAGTAGCGGCAAGCTGTTATTGGTTTTTAAGCATATACTCAAATAAAGCTTATTGCAGTAATCTGGCCTTTGAGTTATGAAAGTGCCTTATTTACCTTTAGATTTTGACTTGTGTATTATGGCTGTTTGAAATCCCAGGGAGAGGCAGAACATTCATAACCTCTTCATCTATTACGGCCTCATCCTCTACAAAAGGGATTCTTCTTTTAGAATTAATCTGTCTTGATAGGACAATGTCCTTTGTAGCTGTCATAAATATAAGGGGAAGGGTAAACACCTTTGAAATTCCTCCTGGCCAGGGGAAAGCTCCTCTCACCTGTAAAGGGTTAAGAAGCTAAAGGTAACCTCGCTGGCACCTGACCAAAATGACCAATGAGGAGACAAGATACTTTCAAAAGCTGGGAGGAGGGAGAGAAACAAAGGGTCTGTGTCTGTCTGCATGCTGCTTTTGCCAGGGACAAAACAGGAATGGAGTCTTAGAACTTTTAGTAAGTAATCTAGCTAGGTATGTGTTAGATTATGATTTCTTTAAATGGCTGAGAAAAGAATTGTGCTGAATAGAATAACTATTTCTGTCTGTGTATCTTTTTTGTAACTTAAGGTTTTGCCTAGAGGGGTTCTCTATGTTTTCTAATCTAATTACCCTGTAAGATATCTACCATCCTGATTTTACAGGGGGGATTTCTTCATTTCTATTTACTTCTATTCTCTATTAAAAGTCTTCTTGTAAAAGACTGAATGCTTTTTCATTGTTCTCAGATCCAAGGGTTTGGGTCTGTGGTCACCTATGCAAATTGGTGAGGCTTTTTATCCAACATTTCCCAGGAAAGGGGGGGTGCAAGTGTTGGGAGGATTGTTCATTGTTCTTAAGATCCAAGGGTCTGGGTCTGTAGTCACCTAGGCAAATTGGTGAGGCTTTTTACCAAACCTTGTCCAGGAAGTGGGGTGCAGGGTTTTGGGAAGTATTTTGGGGGGAAAGACGCGTCCAAACAGCTCTTCCCCAGTAACCAGTATTAGTTTGGTGGTGGTAGCGGCCATTCCAAGGACCACGGGTGAAATACTTTGTACCTTGGGGAAGTTTGACTTAAGCTGGTAAAAATAAGCTTAGGAGGTTTTTCATGCAGGTCCCCACATCTGTACCCTAGAGTTCAGAGTGGGGGAGGAACCTTGACATGGTGGCATAGCGGTGGGATTCACCTGAAATCATTTTGAGATCCAGTTGAGATTTTTTGAACTAGAAATACAGATTTTAAAAAGGAATTTTTTTTTCCTGTGGCTTTGAAGCAGCTTTGAAACTGAAAGCATCTTGGGTTTTCCCTGCTTTGTGGCCAAGCAGAGACAAAAGGGGATTATCTTGTGAATTGCAGGTTTTCTTTGCCTGGAGGCAGGGTACTTAACTCCTGCAGGGAAATTCACAGTCTTCCAACCCAGAGGTTTTTTTTTTTCTTTTCTTCCTAAAAGTAAATAGGGGGTGTGTGTTCTACCCATTTGCTTTTTCTTTGGGCTGGGTAAGCAGGTTTCCAAGTAGTTTGGAGGTTTTTTGCTTTAAGTTGGGCCCAGAACAGAGACAAGGGAATTGTCTTTTTCTGTAGGCTGACAATCACTATCAGAGAATAGGTATTCTATTCCAGCACAGCAAAATTTTACAGCCAAGTTTTGTTTGTTTATTTCTAAACCTCGGGTGTAAAGTTAGTTAAAAACAGAAAGGTTAGAATGACCAAATCCTCAGCTCGACTACAGCTGAAATTAGCCAAATTTCAGGCTGAGGAAAGACAAAGGGAACATGAAAGACAGATAGAACTCATGCGGCTGAAGAAGGAACAAGAAAGGGAGGCAGAACAACACCAAGCGGCTGCTCACAGGAGAGCTATGGAAGCAAGGGACAAAGAACTGGAGGAGAAGGAAAAAGAGAGGAAGTATGTGGAGGA
Source organism: Eretmochelys imbricata (assembly GCF_965152235.1). Lineage (NCBI taxonomy): Eukaryota > Metazoa > Chordata > Testudines > Cheloniidae > Eretmochelys > Eretmochelys imbricata. Next base: position 26,127,331 of record NC_135574.1, read on the forward strand.
GATGGAGAAGATAAAGGCTCAGCAGAATATCCCAACAAACCCTAGTAATCCTTCTCCAAGTACCACTTCCCATCCCAGAAAGTTCCCCACCTACAAGGCAGGCGATGATACTGAGGCCTTCCTAGAAAACTTCGAAAGGGCCTGCCTTGGATACAACCTCTCTACTGACCAGTACATGGTAGAGCTGAGGCCGCAGCTCAGTGGACCCTTAGCTGAGGTGGCAGCTGAAATGCCTAAAGAACACATGAACAAGTATGAACTGTTTAAATCCAAGGCGAGAGTCAGAATGGGGATAACACCCGAGCAGTCTCGTCGGAGGTTCAGAGCCCTAAGGTGGAAACCAGACATGTCATTTACCCGACATGCCTACCACATTGTGAAACATTGGGATGCCTGGATATCAGGAGCAAGTGTTGAATCTCCAGTAAATTTGCCCTTCCTAATGCAAATGGAACAGTTCTTAGAGGGTGTTCCTGAGGAAATAGAAAGATACATCCTAGATGGGAAACCCAAAACTGTAATCGAGGCAGGAGAGATTGGAGCCAGATGGGTGGAGGTGGCAGAGAAGAAGAAAACTGGTCGCAGTTGGAGCGGAGACCAGAAGGGACCACCCCAGACCACACCCTATTACCGGGGGCCGCCCAAGGCCCCACCTACCTCCCAAAGAACCCTCCAGACCCCTTATCGTCCTGCCACCCCGTTCTCCAGCAACCCTCCTCGCCCCAGTGACCCGTCAGCTGGACGATGTTTTAAATGTAACGAGCTGGGGCATGTAAAGGCCAACTGCCCCAAGAACCCCAACAGATTACAGTTCATTGCACCGGAATCACACCAGAGGTCCACAGGCCCAGATACCTCCCAGATACCCTTGGAGCGGAGGGAAACTGTGAGTGTGGGCGGGAAGAAGGTCACCGCGTGGAGGGACACCGGAGCACAAGTGTCAGCTATCCATGCTTCCTTAGTGGACCCCAATTTAATCAACCCAGAGATCCAAGTGACAATTCAACCCTTCAAGTCCAACTCTTTCAATTTGCCTACAGCCAAGTTGCCTGTCCAGTACAAGGGCTGGTCAGGAATGTGGACTTTTGCAGTCTATGATGATTATCCCATCCCCATGCTGTTGGGGGAAGACTTGGCCAATCATGTGAAGCAGGCCAAGAGGGTGGGAATGGTCACCCGCAGCCAGGCTAAACAAGCCGTGAGGCCTAGCTCTGTTCCGGAAACTTCTATCAGGACCCAGTCAGAGGTGATGGACCCGGACCCCAGGCCAATGTCTGCAACAGCAGTAGTGAATCCAGTCCCAGAGACCCAGACGGAACCAGTCCCAGAACCGGAACCAGCCGAACAACCAACACCAGACCCCGTGCCAGCACTGAATCCAGTACTTGCAACCTCAACACCAGAGGGCCCCACCGAACCTGAACTGGCAGCAGCCGATAACCCTACACAAGAGGCTCAGCCGGAGCCTGAATCCCAACCTAGTGCACCAGCGGAGAGCGGTTCACAGTCAACAGAAACAGCTCCATCCCCTATATTGCTTCCAGAGGGACCAAGCCTAGGTCCACAATCCAATGAGGGACTGATGTCTCCAGCATCAAGGGAACAGTTCCAGACCGAACAGGAAGCAGATGAAAGCCTCCAGAGAGCTTGGACAGCGGCACGGAGCAACCCACCGCCTCTCAGCTCTTCTAATCGATCCAGGTTTGTTGTAGAAAGAGGACTTTTATACAAGGAAACTCTTTCTGGTGGACACCAGGAAGACTGGCATCCTCAGAGACAGTTGGTAGTTCCAACTAAATACCGGGCCAAGCTCTTGAGCTTAGCCCACGATCACCCTAGTGGCCATGCTGGGGTGAACAGGACCAAAGACCGTTTGGGGGGGTCATTCCACTGGGAGGGAATGGGAAAGGATGTTTCTACCTATGTCCAGTCTTGTGAGGTGTGCCAAAGAGTGGGAAAACCCCAAGACCAGGTCAAAGCCCCTCTACAACCACTCCCCATCATTGAAGTTCCATTTCAGCGAGTAGCTGTGGATATTCTGGGTCCTTTTCCGAAAAAGACACCCAGAGGAAAGCAGTACATACTGACTTTCATGGATTTTGCCACCCGATGGCCGGAAGCAGTAGCTCTAAGCAACACCAGGGCTAAAAGTGTGTGCCAGGCACTAGCAGACATTTTTGCCAGGGTAGGTTGGCCCTCCGACATCCTCACCGATGCAGGGACTAATTTCCTGGCAGAAACTATGAAAAACCTTTGGGAAGCTCATGGGGTAAATCACTTGGTTGCCACTCCTTACCACCATCAAACAAATGGCATGGTGGAGAAGTTTAATGGAACTTTGGGGGCCATGATACGTAAATTCGTAAGTGAGCACTCCAATGATTGGGACCTAGTGTTGCAGCAGTTGCTCTTTGCCTACAGAGCTGTACCACATCCCAGTTTAGGGTTTTCCCCATTTGAACTTGTATATGGCCGTGAGGTTAAGGGGCCATTGCAGTTGGTGAAGCAGCAATGGGAGGGATTTACACCTTCTCCAGGAACTAACATTCTGGACTTTGTAACCAACCTACAAAACACCCTCCGAACCTCTTTAGCCCTTGCTAAAGAAAACTTACAGGATGCTCAAAAAGAGCAAAAAGCCTGGTATGATAAACATGCCAGAGAGCGTTCCTTCAAAGTAGGAGACCAGGTCATGGTCTTAAGGGCGCTCCAGGCCCATAAAATGGAAGCATCGTGGGAAGGGCCATTCACGGTCCAGGAGCGCCTGGGAGCTGTTAATTATCTCATAGCATTCCCCACCTCCAACCGAAAGCCTAAGGTGTACCATATTAATTCTCTAAAGCCCTTTTATTCCAGAGAATTAAAGGTTTGTCAGTTTACAGCCCAGGGAGAAGATGATGCTGAGTGGCCTGAAGGTGTCTACTACGAAGGGAAATGTGCTGGTGGTGTAGAAGAGGTGAACCTCTCCATGACCCTTGGGCGTATGCAGCGACAGCAAATCCAGGAGCTGTGCGCTAGCTACGCGCCAACGTTCTCAGCCACCCCAGGACTGACTGAACGGGCATACCACTCCATTGACACAGGTAATGCTCACCCAATTAGGGTCCAACCTTACCGGGTGTCTCCTCAAGCTAAAACTGCTATAGAACGGGAGATCCAGGATATGTTACAGATGGGTGTAATCCGCCCCTCTGAAAGTGCATGGGCATCTCCAGTGGTTCTAGTCCCCAAACCAGATGGGGAAATACGTTTTTGTGTGGACTACCGTAAGCTAAATGCTGTAACTCGCCCAGACAACTATCCAATGCCACGCACAGATGAACTATTAGAGAAACTGGGACAGGCCCAGTTCATCTCTACCTTGGACTTAACCAAGGGGTACTGGCAGGTACCGCTAGATGAATCTGCCAAGGAAAGGTCAGCCTTCATCACACATCTCGGGCTGTATGAATTTAATGTACTCCCTTTCGGGCTGCGAAATGCACCCGCCACTTTCCAAAGACTTGTAGATGGTCTCCTAGTGGGATTAGGAGAATATGCAGTCGCCTACCTTGACGACGTGGCCATATTTTCGGATTCCTGGGCAGACCACCTGGAACATCTACAAAAAGTCCTTGAGCGCATAAGAGAGGCAGGACTAACTGTTAAGGCTAAGAAGTGTCAAATAGGCCTAAATAGAGTGACTTACCTTGGACACCAGGTGGGTCAAGGAACTATCAGCCCCCTACAGGCCAAAGTGGATGCTATCCAAAAGTGGCCTGTCCCAAAGTCAAAGAAACAGGTTCAATCCTTCTTAGGCTTGGCTGGTTATTACAGACGATTTGTACCGCACTACAGCCAAATCGCTGCCCCACTGACAGACCTAACCAAAAAGAAACAGCCAAATGCTGTTCAGTGGACCGGAAAGTGTCAGAAGGCCTTTAACAAGCTTAAAGCGACACTCATGTCTGACCCTGTACTAAGGGCCCCAGACTTTGACAAACCGTTCCTAGTAACCACAGATGCATCCGAGCGTGGTGTGGAAGCAGTTTTAATGCAGAAAGGACCTGATCAAGAATTCCACCCTGTAGTGTTTCTCAGCAAAAAACTGTCTGAGAGGGAAAGCAACTGGTCAGTCACTGAAAAAGAATGTTATGCCATTGTCTACGCTCTGGAAAAGCTACGCCCATATGTTTGGGGACGGCGTTTCCACCTGCAAACCGACCATGCTGCACTAAAATGGCTTCACACCGTCAAAGAAACTAACAAAAAGCTTCTTCGGTGGAGTTTAGCTCTCCAAGATTTTGATTTCAACATCCAACACATCTCAGGAGCTTCTAACAAAGTGGCTGATGCACTCTCCCGTGAAAGTTTCCCAGAATCAACTGGTTAAAATCGTCCTTAAGATGTGGAAAATATTGTTAGTCTTTATGTACTTGGTAGTATATTTAGAGATGCATGTGTCTTATTAACTCTGTTTTTCCTAGAGCTCCAGGAAGAAATCCCAGCCAGTGTTTCACCCTAGCTGAGATTTGGGGGGCGTGTCATAAATATAAGGGGAAGGGTAAACACCTTTGAAATTCCTCCTGGCCAGGGGAAAGCTCCTCTCACCTGTAAAGGGTTAAGAAGCTAAAGGTAACCTCGCTGGCACCTGACCAAAATGACCAATGAGGAGACAAGATACTTTCAAAAGCTGGGAGGAGGGAGAGAAACAAAGGGTCTGTGTCTGTCTGCATGCTGCTTTTGCCAGGGACAAAACAGGAATGGAGTCTTAGAACTTTTAGTAAGTAATCTAGCTAGGTATGTGTTAGATTATGATTTCTTTAAATGGCTGAGAAAAGAATTGTGCTGAATAGAATAACTATTTCTGTCTGTGTATCTTTTTTGTAACTTAAGGTTTTGCCTAGAGGGGTTCTCTATGTTTTCTAATCTAATTACCCTGTAAGATATCTACCATCCTGATTTTACAGGGGGGATTTCTTCATTTCTATTTACTTCTATTCTCTATTAAAAGTCTTCTTGTAAAAGACTGAATGCTTTTTCATTGTTCTCAGATCCAAGGGTTTGGGTCTGTGGTCACCTATGCAAATTGGTGAGGCTTTTTATCCAACATTTCCCAGGAAAGGGGGGGTGCAAGTGTTGGGAGGATTGTTCATTGTTCTTAAGATCCAAGGGTCTGGGTCTGTAGTCACCTAGGCAAATTGGTGAGGCTTTTTACCAAACCTTGTCCAGGAAGTGGGGTGCAGGGTTTTGGGAAGTATTTTGGGGGGAAAGACGCGTCCAAACAGCTCTTCCCCAGTAACCAGTATTAGTTTGGTGGTGGTAGCGGCCATTCCAAGGACCACGGGTGGAATACTTTGTACCTTGGGGAAGTTTGACTTAAGCTGGTAAAGATAAGCTTAGGAGGTTTTTCATGCAGGTCCCCACATCTGTACCCTAGAGTTCAGAGTGGGGGAGGAACCTTGACATGGTTCTCTCCCTCCTCCCAGCTTTTGAAAGTATCTTGTCTCCTCATTGGTCATTTTGGTCAGGTGCCAGCGAGGTTACCTTTAGCTTCTTAACCCTTACAGGTGAGAGGAGCTTTCCCCTGGCCAGGAGGAATTTCAAAGGTGTTTACCCTTCCCCTTATATTTATGACAGTAGCGATAACAGTGCAGACAAATTTTCAGTGCACGAAACAGTAACAGGGGTTATAGATATCTGGGAATATTGGATGCAGAGCATGAGTCTCTCTATAGAAGTGACTTTGATCCAAATCAGGGATCAAGACTGAGATAGAGCCATTGTAATCTATTTATTTGCTGAGTACAGTCCTGTTAAAAGCTGATGAGGATGCTTTCTTTGCTATTATTTCACAGTGATACAGGCCTATTATTGCTTCCTCTCTCTATTTTAATGTAGAAGTATTGTCTTTATAGCTCAGGTTCTGAGCAGATGCTTTCCCTATAATATTTCTAATCAAGCGTGTGACGAGTACTGCCAAAAGAAGTGAAATGATTTTCATATCGTTATCATCGTCTTAGAGTCTTAAGTAGCTGCTACAATTTCATCACATATTTACTTTATTTCTAGGGCTGTGAAAGAACTGGAATTTCTACTGTGCAGGAAATGCTATAATTTCAAACTTTGGTTTTGGTCCAAATTGGAATGAAAAAAGAGAATTTTGAAATTTCCTATACAATAAGACTTTTGCAAAATAAAATTAACTGAAAATGTTTTGTTTTGCTTTTGACTTCTTATTTTTAATAATATAAAATAAACTTCAAAACAAAAACGTATTTTCAAATGAAAAACTAAAATATTTTATTCTGAAAATATCAAAAAAGAACACTTTGATTTTATCAATGCCTCATATCCATTTTACTTTTAACAAAATGTTGTTGAAAGTAACACATTACTGCAGAAGATTTAAATTAAATGGAATTTTTCTGATGGAAAACTCTGGTAAGAAAATTTTCAGCTAGCTCTATATTATAGTGGCCATATCTCTAGTCCCACTAGGGTTAGGTAAGTGAGTTTGTGGAAAATGTTTGTTTATTTTGTGGCTCTTCCATAAGACCTTCCTCTGATGCCACATCGTAGTTTTTGTTAAAAAAAATGTTCACACTGAAAACAAGCAAAGATGCACTGTTGAAATTTTCATTTTTTTCACAAAACCAGGAAATAAACTCAAATCCCCTTTTTTTTCACTTTTGAGACCGAATGTTCCATACCACTCCCTTTGAAGTCACAAGAAACTACGGACTGTTCCAGTGTCTAAGGTAAACAAAGTACTTATCACTTTATTTCAATTGTCACAAATTATATTCAACCAGCTGAATAACATAAAGGAACTATACACAGTAATTTGTTGATGAAGCTGAACTAGATCATATTCAAGTCACAGTTTCAATGGTATTTCTGTATATAATTGGTCAGTTATTTCTAATTAATGTCTCACTTATTTATTTCAGTGTCTAAGCAACCCATTAGGTAAAGTTTGCTTATGATATGTAATAACTACAGAAAGAAAAATTATTAATCTGTGTTAATACCAAACAAAGTATCTTGTTAAAATAATTGGCATTCAGAAAGCTCACAGTGAAAGGAATAGTTCTATACAATATCCACTGTTATCAACTCCACCCTTATGCCAGTGTGACCCTAATGGAATCCCAATGCAAGAGGCAAGGGTTTCACTGGTATCAAATAGTGAGTTTCAGCTGGCCTGACCAGTTCAATGTGCCCCAATTCATTAATGTCATAACCAGTATCTAAAAGGTGTCATGTAAGATATCAATAAAAAGCTAATAATATACAGATCATTAATATTATTGTATGGTGTGAGTATAGAGGACAAATTCAAAATTACAAACATATTGGGAACTATGTTGTTAAAGTGTATCTGTCAGGCAGGGCTGAAGTTACCCCACCCTAGACAAAGGAATGTGGTGCAGCCACCTTGAAGATACTTGCACGGTTCAGTAAGAGACAATGGGAATACATTTACATAAAAGGTAAACTAAGCCATCAAGCTGATTAAGGGAGGAGATAACTAATCAGCATCATAGCACGGGGAGCAGATTGCAGAAACAGGTCAATTTGCCTTTTAGCAAACACCAGCAGGGGAAGAAACCAGCATGGAACTTCCTTCACCTTCAGACTCCATGGCGCCTTTCTCACAGCTTGAATGAACTTTACGTTGGGGGTAACCTTCAGAAGAATCCAGCTCAAAGGTTTACTGGACTATAAAAGAGAGGGGCAAACAACCCCAAGTTATTTTTCACCTAAGAAGACAAAAGAACCAAGTTGGATTTTGTGGGAGGTCCTGACCTAGAAGGTGGTCAGCCATCTTGCAGGAAGGAAGTGTGGTAAAAAAATCTTACCTTGAACCAAGATTGTAGTTTTGTCAAGGCTTAGTTTCTAGAAAACATTTTTCACTTTGATTTGCTTGTATCCATTTCTAACTCTATCCTCTATACTTGAACTCCCTTAAATCATATTTCCTTTTGTTAATAAACTGTTTTTACTTTTAATCTTCTAAACCAACGCAGTGCTGTGTTTGAACTGAAGTGCTAGTTAACTCTAGTTAAAGTGATAACTATGCAGTTTGTCCCATTAGAGGCGCAAACAAACCTTATGATTCCTCTGAATGGTCCTGGAGAGGGCTGGACATTGTAGAGCAAATTATTGTGGGAAAATTTGTGACTGGGGTGTGTTGGGAATCATCTTGCCAGGTGTAACCAAGACTGGTGGAAGCCAGAGTGTGGCTGTGGTGTAACAAGCAGGCTGCTGAGTCAGAGCTCCTGGTCCAGCGTTGCTTATCACATTCAGTACATGCTTGTATTCTAGCTGGGAGCATCCAGACAAGGTTGCTACAGCAGCAGAGCATTTTAAGGCACCAGGGTTACAGGGCAGGCAATGACGCAACCCCTCACTCCTCTGGATGACACTCCAGAATATGACAGACAGTAATTTGATATTGTTATGAACATAGGTGGAAAAAAGTTTGTCACTTTAAAATACAGAAGACTAATGCTACAGTGGATTGGCAATACTGAACCTTGTTCTATGGTCCTTTTGCCAGTTGTGAAAGTAAATTTTGACTTTGTAATTATAAGTTTTCTTACCAGCATGCTGATAGTTTTTACAATGTTCATGCAGTCAGGATACAGAAACATACCACAACCTCCATCTAATCAAACCAGGTTGACTTTCACATTCTGTTTGCCGACATAGAACAGCCTAAGAACTAATTGCAAATATTACCCAGTATCTATCAGCAGCTTGATGAATCATTCTGAATAGGAAACAAATTCAGAAAACCACAATCCATTTGCAGCGAAATTGCAGAAATTCATCAAACAAATGATTTTTCAGTAATTATTAACCTTACTCCATTCATATCACATGGGAATACCCTGCTCGATAAGCCATCCATTTTCCTCTCCCAAGCAATCTTATCATACATGATTTTTCTGTTAAGCTTATTATTTGGCTCTTCAGGGATGGTATTTTTCATGTATTAGCTATAAACCACTCAAGTTTCATCTGCCCCTTACTCATTCTGACCCTGCCCAAAAATGGGACATGAAGCAAGATCCCTCACCATCCTGATAACTATTGGAATGTCCCAAAGACGAGTGTTGAGCTTTCACTCATTCCTTTATTCTGAGTGACAACATATCTCCATTTTAAAGTCCTTCTTCCCCAATAGCAAGCTACAAATATTTTTCAGCTGAAACTGAGATCATCATGATACTGCTGCTTTCAGCCTGGATACCACAGGGTGTATGGACACAATGTAGCACATTTCAGTGTGACTATGTGTGCATACAGGCATATTTGGGGGTGGTGTAAGGTGTAAGAAAGCAACTTCAATGATACTCCTTTTCTCTGCTGATCCATTGTGTAGGGATCTGAGGGTAGGTTTGAAAACCAGTCAATAAGCCATCAGGCTGACCAGCAAACATATATTTAACCTCAATCCTTTGAGATATATAGTTCTGATAGTTAGATGCCTAGTAGAGTTTGGCATTTGTGTATAAGGAAAATAGATTTATTGAATCAAACAAAAAAAGAGTATTTTATTTGGGAAATATGTGCAGATCTTAATCAGTCTGACTCTTTGAACATTTTGTTCCAGTTAAGAACAGATTGAGCTGTTCTCTGAATCACTGTCAGGCAGGCAGTGCAGTATGAATCTCATGATGACATGCTTTTTGCTCTAGCTGAGTTCGTATGGGGAGAAATTCATCATACCAGTAAAGAGGGCTCAGGCATGGTCCTGCACGCCACTCAAGACCCCAGTGGCCTAAATGTTGAGGACCTGATGGGCCCTCTATACAGGACGAAATCATTCTGTATATACAACTTCCTAATAATGACATAAATAACTAATTTCCAGGCACATAATCCATGCATGTTTGATTCTTAGCTGTTCTTAACCTTGCTTTGGCTGCTTTGTACCATTCTTCGGCATAAGCAACACTAAGCCAGGTGGATCTGGTCAGAGGAGGATTCCCCCTTGTAAGTGAATTCGTAGGTGGCTTCAATCTGGCTGGACAGCTCCTACATCACTCTGCTCTCTGTGGCCAGCCTAGGGGGCATGGCTGTGGAAAAGAGGACATGGCTGTGGTTTGATTATCCTTGTCTGCCATATTCTAGCAGCTGATGATTGGTTCATCACTTGATGATTACCGGTTCTGTTCATTCCCTCTGGGGCACCTGGCACTGGCCACTGTCAGAAGACAGGATACTGGACTAGATGGACCTTTGGTCTGACCCAGTAGGGCCATTTTTATGTTCTTATGGTAAAAGTTAGAGCAGACTTTCTACTGCCCTAACTTATGCCGGGGGGAATGTGTGGTGCTCAGGTGGCCCAGGATCTGTGGCAGGCAAATGGAACTTCAACCACCTTTGTGTGTGTGCTCACACAAACTCCACTATGGTCTGTGCTGGGCACTCCTTGTCTGCAGCTCAATATCTGTGCCTAAGAGTTTTAAGTAGTAATTTAGAGACACATTAAAATTACTAAAGCATAGGCAAAATCAAGAATCAATAGGTACGTTTTCTTCCTTCTCTCAATTCAAACTGTTTTTTTTTTTAAAATAAACACCATAATGATCTGACCAAAGCTACTGAGAAACAAAAGTAGAAATCATAATTGAGGTTTAATTAAACTAGTTTTATAGCCTCCTTTTATCTCTACTGGGATGTTTACTGAAGCAGTTCAAGTTTTCTGTGTTTAAACAGGAATTCTAGCCATTTGCTAACTTGTTCATGATAAATGTCACCCTACTAAAATAAGTAGCTTTGACAAATCTGCCCCCACTCTACTACTCCAGCATGTTAAAAATATCACAGTAGTAGCCTGTCTTGTGAAATGGACAATGTGACTGTCATTAGTCACTGCTGGAGAAAAATTCCATTTATGTTTCTTGTACAAACTCTAGAGAAGGCCCAAATTCCTGTTAATTCTCAGAACAACACAAACCCACATCCAGAGAATGTGTTAGTATCACTTATTTGTATTATGTTACAATAGCACCTAAGTCCTATTTTCAAAAGCACCTAAGTCCTATTTTCAAAAGTGACTTGAGGCAGATTTTGAAAGATATTTAGGTGTTTGACGATTCAGATAGGTACCTAATGGGATTTTCAGAAGTGCCTAAGCAGGTTAATTTCCTAATTCCCATTGGTGCCTAACATGCTTAGGCACTTCTGAAGATCCCATTAGACACCTATCTGCATCTTTAGACAACTAAATGCCTTTGAAAATCTGGCCCTGAGTGCCTAGCTCACTTTTGAAAATTGACTTAAGGTACTTCAAAACCACAAATCAAGGTGTAATTGTAGCACAGGTAGGCATATCTTGCTAGCTTTAATCTAGCAAGTGCAGAAAGTATTAATAGTTAGGATGTGGCAGCACAGATTCAGTATGTGGTAGCCATCCCCACCAGGGACTCTGGGTATGTACTTGGGTCACTGACCCAAGCCAGAATCTGTGTTGCATCTTCATTCCTATTGTTACCCACCCTAGCTAGATTAAAGTTATCATACCGATGCTACAATTATACCTTAATTTGCAGAGTAGACATACCCTGTGGGGTAAATTCCAACCCAGGGAGACATACCCATGCTAGCTCTGATTGAGCTAGCATGCTAAAGATAAAGTGTAGCCAGGACAGGAGGGCTAGCTCCCCAAGTACATGCCCATGTGAGCCCATAGACACGTACTTGTGCTGCTGCAGCAACGCTGTACTATTAGCATGCTAGCTCAATCAGAGCTAGCACAGGTATGTCTCTTCAAGAAGGGAATCACACACACAACTCCTCCTCCATTCCCTGACTCCCTCCTGCCCACCGGCTTGAAGTGTAGACATACTCTAAGTCACTTGAAAAATTTGCTGCTAGATTCCACAACCAATTTGGAACACCATTGTGCGAGGTGCTGTACAGAAACATGGCAAAAGGCAGTCCCTGCCCTAATGAGTTTACACTCTTAGCTCCTGATCCTCTAACTACTTTTGCACAAGTTTAACTTTAAGTATGCAAGCAATCCCATTGAATTCAGTGGTATTACTAACACTTGTAGGCATATGCATAAGTGTTTGTAGGTTCGGTGCCTTAGTTTAAGATGAGAGGTAACAAATATGTGAAACAAACAGGGGAATGGGAAATAAAATCAATGTTTCATGTAGAAATATTTAAAGAAATATTTAAGTTAAAGATCTGGTCAAAGGCTTTCCATTTACTAAAGCTATGAAATCTATATTGGCTTTCGTATTTGGACAACGTATGAGAAATAACTCAATCAACTTAATTTAATGTAAAGCATAGCAGATATTTTAAACTGTGTGTGTATGTGGGGAGAAGAATTTTAATGATTGACACAGTTGACAGAGATTCATATTCTAGGGGAAGCATAATACATGAGGAAGTCAGAGTGATACTCTATGAAAAGGAAAATACTAAAATTATTATTGAATTTTTGGAGGCCTTTTTTTAAATCTGATTTTGATGTGTACCAATAGTCTTGGACTGGCCAGTATTCCCATATCGTAAAGCCTTGCTCTAACTACTAGACAACACTGCATACTATTGTAAATCAGAACTTCTTTTGTGGGGGTCTAATATTTTATTTGGAAGCCATTCAATGATTATTGAGCTATTTTTCATTTTCACTAACAAAACTTCTCTTGTATTACACTAAGTAGTCCAACTCTCAGTCTATATTAAAATTTCAAAAGTTGGGATGATGGGGTTTTCTAAGGATATACAACAGATCAGAGTGTACCCTTGAGAGTAATGGTGCAGTTTCTAGCACATCAGGATTTCTATGCCTGTCTCAGGTATTTCAGTCACGATGATTTAAGCTAAAAGTTTCTATATAAAACAAAAGGGGATCGCTATAAAGAGGCAGATCACAAGAGGAATAACACCTGGAGGGATAGAGTAATCATCGGGAAGTTTCGTTGAGAGCTGAAACTAGGTGTTTTTGTGTTGTTTATGGCAAACCAATGAAAATGAACCAAGAAAAGATCAAATATTATAATGTAGTTTTATTTGGAGAAAATAAAACTTTTGTCACTTTCTCCAGGCTTTAATTGCTCACTGTCTAGATGTACAGTGGTACAATAAAATACGTTTACAGGGAGTTGCCCAGCTCTGAAAAATTAAATTTGAGGAAATGACGGTAGAACTACTCTGAAAGAATTTAGACAAATCTGCCTGGTAAATAAAGGCTGTTCAAACAGAATATAATGTACGCCAAGCTTGTAAGACTAAAAGAGGGAGTCAGTATAAAGAGAATAAAACTCAGTCTGGCCGAAAAGAGAGCTTCTTTCAAATCATTAGGATCAAATTTTCAGTAGGCCTCTTTAATTATGCCTACAACAATCTGTAAATTCATGCATTCTGCACTCAGACCTGATGTATGCGCACATATGACAAGGACTATTAAGGAGGTCCACTAAGAATTTGCCCTTGAAGTGGTTCTACATATCACCTAGAATGATATGTCCCTCCCCCGCAAGGTTTTTCTGAATATTGCCCTTTCGATAATCTTTCTGGTTTAGTTTCTCAAGGGTGAAAACATCTCTAAAACTGCTCTCACTTCACTTGAATACATGACAATATCTCAGGTGGATAAAACAGAAATTGGTCTACAGTGAAATGATTCTAGACCATAGAGCCATTTCAGGAAGGGAAATAGAGGCTCAGGGAGATTTAAAGTGAAAAATATCCACTAACTGTGGCTGCCCAATGTGAGATGCCTACAATCTGATTCTTCAGAGCCCTTAGAGTTATAAACCACTCTATGGGAATGTCTACACTTACCTCTGGAGCGATCGATCCAGCGAGGGTCGATTTATCGCGTCTAGTGAAGACATGATAAATCAACTGCCGAGCGCTCTCCCATTGACTCTGGTACTCCACCGGAGCAAGAAGCGTAGGCGGAGTCGACAGGGGAGCGTCAGCAGTCGACCTACCCCAGTGAAGACACCGCGGTAAGTAGATCTAAGTAGGTCGACTTCAGCTACATTATTCACATAGCTGAAGTTGTGTAACTTAGATAGATCACCCCCCACCCCACCAGGGTAGACCAGGCCTATATGTCAAAGAGCTGCTCCCATTGATTTCACTTGTATTTGTGCATGTCAGCACTTCTGCACAGCAGACCCCAAGGTCTCAGACTCAGCAACTAGAAAACAAGGAACACACAACTGGTGTCCACCAATGAAAAGTTTGGTATAAGCATTTTGTGCAGCCCACATACAAACGCTATAGCAGAGATAGAATTAGAATTCTGTTCTTCAGGCAGCATTCAGCTGCCTTCACCATGTGAATCATTCTTGTCCTTAAATCCCCTGGCTCAGTCACTACTCACCTTCCAATTTCTGGAGCAAATGAGTCAGGGATCCCATGACCAAGTCTCCTATACTATACCAGAGCAAGTCTATCTTGTGCATTGAATGAGGGTGGGGTCCTTTGAAAAAAATAGAATCTGACCATGTCATTAAAGACTATATCATCATGCATACACCCAAGAAGACTGAATTAAGATTGCACAGATAATGTTACTTCTGAACTTTCCTAATTTTTGAAGTGTTTGATTTTGCAACCTTAATGTTCTTTTAATGTAACATTTTGTGTGTAATTTCCCAGATTTTTAAAAAAGGAAACAGAAAAAACAGAAATTCCATCATGTTACAACCTATTGACACCCATGGGTCAGCAACAGGATTTGAACCTTTAGATCCACCATACAAACCTCTGCCACTTAAGTTAAAAGAGTCATTTATAATGACAGTAGTTGTAATTCTTTGCCAACGGTCCTAGAAGGGGATGGGACACTTCACCAGCAGGTTCCACAAATGTTTGCTGATAGCAGAGGAATAGTGAGACTCAGGAATCTTAAATTCCAATCCAGATTCTGGAAGGGAATGTGATCTAGTGGGTACAAAGTCTTCTGTCCATGCATTCCAAGCTTGACTGCTTCTGCCCCTTTCCCTCCAACCTGTTGTTGTCCCAGTCCTTTCTCTCTCCAATCCTTGGCTCCCGATCTCATCCCATTCTCCTCACTTAATGAGATCCAGTCTCCCTCCACAGGCTTCTCACTCCAATCTCAGACTTCTTGACCAGCAAATCCTAGTCACACTCCAGACTCACTGTCCCAGTCTTACCTTCACTTCCAGTTTTATTCTTCTTGCCCTGCCATTCCTAATTCCCTTCTCCTGGTTCCTTAGCCAATCTATATCTCACCTCAACCCTGTCTTCCAGTAACTCCCACCCTCTCCTCATTCCCTGTCCCCACTTTCTACCAGTCCCACCATCCCCAAGTTCCTCATGCAATCTTAGTGATTCACCCACAGCTCCTTGTCCCAGTGTCTTTACCCAGCCATTCCCACTTCTACCCATTGAAACTGGCTCCTGTCTTTTCTCCTTCTGACCCCAATGATTCTCAGTCCCAGTCTCCATGCCCAGGCATCACAGTCTCCCCTCCACCCTAATTGCTGGTGCTCCTCTCTCCCCACCAGCCTCCAGCCCTAGATTCTGCATCATCCCCCCAGACTCCCTGTCCCTATCTGCTTGCCACACCCCAAGTGGAGTTCTAGCTCTTGTCCCCTTTACATTTGAATAAGGCAGATTCCTCCTCCACACTACCTAAGCCCAGCAAGGAGAGCATCGAGAGCACAAAGAGACAGGCACCCTGCTCTGAGTTCTGGTGCCCAGCCCCTTCTCCAGCCCACAGAAGTCCAGCACAACAATTGCAGAGAGGGTCCTGCTCAGACCCCATTTGAGGCATGCTCAGTGCACATGGAATCGCTGCTAAAATCTCTACTGAGCATGTGTGAATTGCAATTTGACAAAGGCTTATAAGTTGCCAAAATTTGGACAGATTTTCATAGGGAGGGCACAAGGCATATAAATGACAAAAAGGCCTCCCCCATCTCCCTGCTGCCAAATTTTGAACATCCAGCTCCACAGTATTGGGATGCTAGCGCTGTTCAAAGAAAAGTCACCAGAATTCTTGAATGTGGGCTAAACAATGTAATTTTGCACAGCTTCAGTCTCAGAAAGTGCTGAACCATTTTGGCTGAAAATTTTCCCCAAAAAATCATCCTGAGGCAGACACCAAGCATGGAAAATGTCAATGCAAATGATTGAAGTTTGGCAAAGTTATAAACACCTGAAAAAAGGGTCTAATATTGAAAAGTGTTGTGTAGCCTTAATGATTGGCAGTCCTTCCTATAACAAACAGTTGAAATAATATATTTATGGCACAATGCAGCTAAAGTCCTCCAGGTCTGCAAATAATCCATTTAGGGCCGGATGGTGAGTCTCTTACTCATGCTGGTGAACATTCATATGAGTGGCACCATTTAATTCAATAGGCTCCTTGTGTAAGTAACTGCTCACCTCTGTGAGTAGGAGGCTCTTAGTCTGGTCTATGATGAGCAACTCTGAAGTAACTGAGTGGAGAATTTGGACACCAGTGTGTCAGTGTGTGTATCCCTCTTAATTTGACTTGTATATTGATTTCTATTTAGATTGTAAACTGTTAAGATCAAGGACGGTCTTTCTGTGTGTTTGTACAGTGCCTGGCACTTGGTTAGGCAGCTGGTTCCCTGAGACCACTGTCTCTCACAATGACCAATATTGTCTCATTGATTCCTTGTACTGCCCCATCTATCTGTATCCATCTGTTGTCTTATGCTTAGATTGTAAACTGTTTGGGACAGAGGCTGTAATTTAGTTCTGTGTTTGTTTTAGTCCTGGTCTATGGCTAGAGTCCCTAGGTGCTATGCTAATTCAAATAATAAAAAATTAGAAGAATGGGTGGGGGGATCTAATTTCTACAGCTGCCTCATTTCTAAAGGGACAGGTCATCTTCAATCCTTTGTCAAATACTCCACCTCTCCAACTCACCCTTTTCTCCCAGGCTTTCACAACCAGATGTAAGAACTGTGCTATGGCAGCCTAAGGATTGCCCTAATCTTCTCGAAGTAATCACTTGCTCATCCGCTTTCTCCCCATTTCTTCTTCCCTTCCAGATGTCATTGAGACACTTTAGAAAAATGCTGCTTACTAAAGTACTAGGAGGGTACATTTGCTTAGCATTATTTATTTTACTACTTACAGTGTAGCAGATAACTATACCCTGTCCTAGCAAACTGCAAATTAGAGCAGCTCAGAAGCTTTATTTTTCTGATCAACATTTCTAATTTTGGGGTCAAAAAACTGAAAACATGAAAAATGAAGAATTTTGGTTTTCAGCCAAAAATTGCTCCAAACTGAAAAATGTGGGTCCAAATCTGAACATTTTTTTGAAATCACACTTTCCCCAAAATAAAAATGTCCATCAAAGAAAAGTTTTGATAGAAAATATTTGACCACCCCTACTTTATAGTTACTTTGTATAGGTTCAGAGCAGCAGGAGGCATCTCTTTGTGGTAGATCATGGGATGCTAACTCTCCTCTCCTGGTACTTACGAAGTTTTATTTTCAGCTTTTTAGTCAGGTCTGCTTTTCATCCCTTGACTTTCCATGTGCTGTAACTTAGTTTGTTTGTTCAGCCTATTGACTGACTGCAAAGCCTGCACTATCTAGATTTCAATCCCAGACCATATTATATAATGAATGTAATGGATGTTATCCTAACTTGGCTTTACATTCAAAGTTTCAACTTAATTTAGTAGCCAATTGCTTGTATGCCTTGTGCCCTCAGTAAACCTGGAATGCAGATAGTACCTCCTGGGGGATTATTATTACAATTTAGCATGAAAAATTATAAAGAATGAGCTCCAAAGAACCAATGCTTAAGGTTGCAGTATTGCATGATCATGGAAATTGCTGGTCTGGTGCTTTGCACTTAGAAGACCTGAAAGAAATAGTTTGGTTTCTGGGGTTTTTGTGCCTCAAAGGTAGATTGTGAAGTACCTGATGAGGAAATTATGGTTCAAAGAAAGGTTACAAAAATAACAGTAACCATCCTAAAATTATCTAAAAGATTTATAAGAAGTCAGCTACAATGTGTGGGTTTTGACCTCCAGGAACTGTAAATTTTATTCACATTGTGCTGTGGAACAAAACACTCTTGGAGCATTAAATCAATTTCATTTCGGTGCTCCAAGGATTTGAAGCTGAGGTTTAGATTATAAGGAAACAGATGTCAAGCGTAAAGCATAATTAAGACAGTTCTGGTGCCAGAACCAGGATTTTATTTTTTTCTGTGGACCAAGGAATTTAGTTTTTCTCAGCTCTTAATAGGAGGGGGTTTAGTCTCTCTCTCTCTCTCTCTCATTTTCTTTTCTTTTCTTTTCTTTTGTACACTCAAAATTGCAGCAGACCTGAATATGGTATGTGTGTTATATAAGCTGATAGCTTTACTTTAGTCACAGCCTGCCATGGATTTACCTGCTTTTAAGACTTGATCCATTGCCCATTGAAGTATCTGCAACAACCCCCATAGAAATAATTAAAAATTGAGCCAGTGGTGGTGCAGAGTGGTATAGTAAATAAGAACATAAGAACGGCCCTACTGGGTCAGACCAAAGGTCCATCTAGCCCAGTATCCTGTCTTCCAACAGAGTCCAATGCCAGGTGCCCCAGAGGGAATGAACAGAATGGGTAATCATCAAGTGATCCATCCCGTCACTCATTCCCGGCTTCTGGCAAACAGTGGCTAGGGACACCATTCCTGCCCATCCTGGCTAATAGCCATTGGTGGACCTATCCTCCATGAATTTATCTAGTTCTTTTCAGAACCCAGTTATGGTCTTGGCCTTCACAACAGCCTCTGGCAAGAAGTTCCACAGGTTGACTGTGTGTTGTATGAAAAAATACTTCCTTTTATTTGTTTTAAACCTGCTGCCTATTAATTTTATTTGGTGACCCCCTAGTTCTTGTGTTAAGAGAAGGAGTAAACAACACTTCCTTATCTACTTTCTCTACACCAGTCATGATTTTATAGATCTCAATCATATCCCCCCCTTAGTCATCTCTTCTCCAAGCTGAAAAGTCCCAGTCTTATTAATCTCTCCTCATACAGCAGCCATTCCATACCCCTAATCATTTTTGTTGCCCTTTTCTGAACCTTTTCCAAGTCCAATATATCTTTTTTGAGATGGAGCTACCACATGTGCACACAGTATTCAAGATGTGGGTGTACCATGGATTTATATAGAGGTAACATGATATTTTCTGTCCTATTTTCTATCCCCTTCTTCCCAACATTCCCAACATTCTGTTCGCTTTTTTGACTGCCGCTGCACATTGACTGGATATTTTCAGAGAACTATCCACAGTGACTCCAAGATCTCTTTCATGAGTGGTAAGAGCTAATTTAGAACTTATCATTTTATATGTATAGTTGGGATTAGGCTTTCCAATGTGCATTACTTTGCATTTATCAACATTAAATTTCATCTGCCATTTTATTGCCCAGTAACCCAGTTTTGAGAGATCCTTTTGTAGCTCTTCAAAGTCTGCCTGGGTCTTAACTATCTTTAGTAATTTTGTATTATCTGCAAATTTTGCCACCTCACTGTTTACCCCTTTTTCCAGATCATTTATGAATATGTTGAATAGGACTGGGCCCAGAACAGACTTCTGAGGAACACCACTATTTACCTCTCTCCATTCTGAAAATTGACCATTCATACCTACCCTTTGTTTCCTATGTTTAACCAGTTACCAATCTATGAGAGCACCTTCCCCCTTATCCCACGGCAGTTTACTTTATGTAAGAGCCTTTGGTGAGGGACCTTGTCAAAGGCTTTCTGAAAATCTAAGTACACTAATCCATTGGATCCCCTTGGTCCACACGTTTGTTGACCCCCTCAAAGAATTCTAGTAGATTGGTGAGGCATGATTTCCCCTTACTAAAACCATGTTGACTCTTCCTCAACAAATTATGTTTATCTAGATGTCTGACAATATTGTTCTTTATTATATTTTCAACCAGTTTGTCTGGTACTGAAGGCAGGCTTACAGGCTTGTAATTGCCGGAATCACCTCTGAAGATCTTTTTAAAAATTGGAGTCACATTAGGTATCCTCCAGTCATCTGGTACAGAAGCTGATTTAAATGATAGGTTACAGATGACAGTTAGTAGTGCTGCAATTTCACATTTGAGTTCCTTCAGAACTCTTGAGTGAATACCATCTGGTCCTGGTGACTTATTGCTGTTTAACTTATCAATTTGTTCCAAAACCTCCTCTAATGATACCCAATGCATATTCACTTTCCCCAGGTTTCACAAAAGGGGGAAGGTTCGGGCTTGTCTACACTTCAAATGCTACAGCAGCAAAGGCTACAGCCAGCCGGGATGAGGGTGGTCTAGCCTCGTGGTTGGAGGCAGTTCAGGCCTAGAGGTCAAAGTGGGCAACAGGCCTCGTGGCTAGGGTCTGAACCATAGTCAATAGTCAGGAACCAAAGCCAAGGGTCAAGCCAAGACCAACTGTACTTATAAGACTCCATGGAAACTAGCTCTGCTGCAGGCCCTGATTACTGACAAAAGTAGATACTGAATCCCTCCCATCTGCTTAGGTAATGCACCCCCCCAGGAGGCAGTATCTAGGTCGATGGGAGAATTCTTCCATCAGCTTAGTGCTGTGTACATGGAGACGTAGGTCAGCTTAACTACACTACTCAGGGGTGTGAATATTTTATACCACTGACCAACATAGTTCAACCAACCTAATTTTCTAGTGTAGACCAGGCCTTATTTACATTTTACTACTGTCAGTTTTAAAAATAATTTTAACATAAACAAAACCTCTTGTTCACTTTTGCACAAGCCAAAATTAAGATGATGGTTATTTATTATTTGTCTTAGGGCAGTGGCTAAGAGTACCACTAACAGACCAAGACACCATTGTGCTAGGCAAGATACAAATACACAACTAAATAATGGTCCCAACCTCAAAGAGTTCACAATCTAAGTATAAGAAAAGAAACAACAGATGGTTACAGACAGATGGGGAAGTACAAGGAATCAATGAGACAATACTGGTCACCATGATAGGTGGTGGTCACAGCACACCAGCTGCCTAACCAAGTGTGAATCACTATGCAAACACACATAAAGACACAGTCTTTGCCCTTTACAATATAAATAGATAAGATAAACAACAATAGACAAGTAAAATGTAGGGTGATTATGAGCACACAGCCCCTGATAGGCTCCTTTTCTCTTCTCCCCACCAGCCATCCCTACTCTTCTTCCCTTCCTATCCTCCAGGTGCTCCATCAAACCTTCTCTGCCTCTATTGCTTCACTGTGCTCTTACCTTCTTCCTGCCCCATGCCATAGATTCAGGTACTTTCCCCCATCCACATTCATGCAAGAGAATGCAGAAATCTAGCTCTGTACTGTGCAAACCCATATTTAATTGCCTAACCGTGCAGCTTGATAATACATGACCCCGATCACTACATGAATGTCAGCTAGACTGTCACTGAAAGGAAGGATGGTCCAGTGGCTAGGATGCTAGCTTGAACCTGGGTTCAAGTCCCTTCTTCACCACAGACTTTCTATGAGTACTGGGACAAGTTATTTACTCTGTGCCTCCGTTTTCCATCTATTAAAATATGGATAATAGTTTCCTACTTCATATGGTGGGGAAACTACATTAAAGATGGAAAGGTGCTAAAATTCTATAGTAATGAGCGCTGTGTAAGTACCAGAGGTGATCTTGCAGTCCTCAGAGGAACCCATAGACAAGGAGATATCTATCATTGGTATCAGAAGAGTGTAGTCTACTGTAATAAATGGAAGCCTGGAGGTTATTCTTTATTTTTGATTTCTTCTAGTTAGTTTGTCTAATGTTATAATTCAGCTTCTGTTTTTTGGTGGGACAGAAGGAGTGTGGGTGACTGTGGGAGGAACTTTGTTTCCTGTAGGAACTGCAGTAGGTATGGAAAGAGACATGTAAGACAAGGAAGAACAAGTTAGAAGAGGTAATTAAAAATACATCTGTGACCCTGTCATGAATGATCTAAAATGTTTCTCTTCAAGGAGGAGATGATACGGAAAATAAATCTCAGTATATGTCACAAAAAAGAAATGTAAAATATTACCCACTCAGCTGGTTGAGATGATAGATAAGATAGTTACTATGTAAAGGTTTGATCCTGCTTCACAAAATTGCTAGTTTTGCCACTGACTTCAGAAGGAGAATGAACAGGCTTTAAGGGCTTGGGAGTAGATTTACAAAGGTAATCGGTACCTAAGGATGCAGATAGGCACCTAGTGGGGATTTACAAAAGAGCCTGACTTTCAATGGGAGTTAGGTACCTAACTTGTTAAGGCATTTTTGTAAATTCCACTAGGCATCTGAATATACAGGTAAATCTGGTCCTTTATCCCACACTGTGCTGACAATCTCAGTTTGGCATGCTCAGCTGCCTGTGATATCTTTGTAGGATTGAACCTTCAGACCCCAAGTCAGCAAACTTCTTAAACATATGCTTAACTGTAAGCATGTATCCAAATATAGGATCCCATCAAAACATCTAACCTTTTATGCACTGACGTACATCTACAACAAAACAATAACATCAAACTATATTTGTGATAAATTAATGAGTATTAAAACACATGCCATGAAAAATGTCTAGTATTTCGTAGACTGACAAATACAATAGAACATGACTCTGAACTGAATGAGTGGCAAGGAATTTATTTGGATAAATGGGGATTAAATGCACATCAGCATACAGAATGTAAGACTGTGTAAGGCTGCTATTGTAAATTTACTGAAAAATGTGTGTATTGGAACATGCTTTGAACCAGAAAATAAATGGATTTTCACATGGAAGTGTGAGACTTAAAAGCAGAAGTGGTATCATCTGTATATTTTTTCTGCTTTTTAAATGAACCATGTAAGGGTCTATTCCCCTTTCGATATGAACATGGGAATGCTTGTAGATTGGGTTCCTGTGTTCAGTGAGGGAAACACATATGATTTGAGTAGCTAAAGCAAGATGTGATAAAAACACAACATCCTGGTTTGAAGAAGGCCTGTAATCTGTGCCTCATTGTACTATGATCCTCACATTTCTCTAAGCAGAGAAAGATTAGGTCAGTACTTGGATGAGAGGCTTCTATAATGTGCTGAGATACCACAGTGATGAATACAGTATAAAATAGAAAAGGACAGAGGACAAAACTTTCAAGAAAGCCCGTGTGATTTAGAAGCCTAAATATCATTTTCAAAAGTGTCTGCCATTTAGTTGCCTAAGTCTCATGGACTTTGACATTACTTCCAGGACATGACTTCCAATGGGAATTAGGCACTTTTGAAAATGTTTCCCAGAATAAATTCAAGCTAGCAACTACAAGAAAGGGCATTGGTACTTTGTTGTAGCTCTTCCCTCTGAATCAGCACTGAACCTGCACAATCAACATCATGATAACTAAAGATCCCGTAGCTTTTTTTTTTTTTTTTGGCAAGAACCTGAGTGCTATTCAATTCCATCACAAGTAATTACATTCTGCGGCCTGCAGTTTCAACTGGATGCAGTACTCTTCTTCACTTCTTTTCCTAAAATGGTTTTGTGGCGTTGCTGTGAGCTGTTAAACAATTCCCATGTTAAACCTCAGAGTTGGAGTGTTCAGTTGTGGGGTAAGTGAGCCCTCTGAAGAGTTTGTATTTCAATTTAAGTTTGTAATGTGTTTTGAAATCTTTCAGAATAAGAAGTGCTATGTAAATAATAAGGCCAAGATTTTCCAAAATGGATGGCTAGTTAGCCCATATTTAGACACTTGTGTAATGCCCATGCATAGTGTGTCCGCTCCTGAAACTCTGGACTGAGCCTCTAGGGCAGTGATTCTCAACCTGTTTATCATTGTGGGCCGCAGGTTCAGAACCACAGTGCCTCCTTCCCCCCCAAAACCCCCACAGGCCTCTATGACCTCCCCATCCAGAAACACCCCCCACACACACACCGTGCAGGTCCAGGCAGCCGGACCTGGACCCTGGGACCCCACCGCATGGGGGTGGGTAGCCAGCAGTGGACCCAGAGCCCTGGACCGTGAATCCCGCCATGCCGGGCCATGCAGCTGGCAGCAGACCCGGAGCCTGGCACCCCAGACCCGAGTCCTGCTGCACTGGGCAGCTAGGACCTCCAGCGCTAGGCCAGGAGCGGAGCACCAGGCATGGGCTGGCATCCCAGATCCAAGTCACTGGGCCAGGAGGAGAGCCCCACCTAAAACCTGGGGGTGCTGTAGCACCCCCACAAACCGCTAGTTCCCAGCACCCCACCCCCTCACTGCCCAGAACCCCCGCCCCGAACCTGCTCAGAGACCCACTTTCCTGCCACCTGCAGCACTCACTAGCCCCTTGCTAGCGGGAGCTCTCCTACAGGCTGCCTTATGCTCTTTCCCCCTCAGCCAGCCCTCACTTGCTCATTTTCACCGGATTGGAGCAGGGGTTTGGAGTGTGGAATGGGGTAAGGGCTCCAGAGAGGGGCCAGAAATGAGATATTCAGGATGTGGGAGGGAGCTCTGGCTGGGGGAGCAGGCTGTGGGGTTGGACCAGGGATGAGGGGGTTGGGATGCAGGTAGTGCTGCAAAGAATCATAGAATCATAGAATATCAGGGTTGGAAGGGACCTCAGGAGGTCATCTAATCCAACCCCCTGCTCAAAGCAGGACCGATCCCCAATTAAATCATCCCAGCCAGGGCTTTGTCAAGCCTGACCTTAAAAACTTCTAAAGAAGGAGATTCCACCACCTCCCTAGGCAACGCATTCCAGTGTTTCACCACCCTCGTAGTGAAAAAGTTTTTCCTAATATCCATCCTAAATCTCCCCCACTGCAACTTGAGACCATTACTCCTTGTCCTGTCATCCGCTACCACTGAGAATAGTCTAGATCCATTCTCTTTGGAACCACCTTTCAGGTAGTTGAAAGCAGCTATCAAATCTCCCCTCATTCTTCTCTTCTGTAGACTAAACAATCCCAGTTCCCTCAGCCTCTCCTCATAAGTCATGTGTTCCAATCCCCTAATCATTTCTGTTGCCCGTCGCTGGACTCTCTCCAATTTTCCACATCCTTCTTGTAGTGTGGGGCCCAAAACTGGACACAGTACTCCAGATGAGGCCTCACCAATGTCAAATAGAGGGGAACGATCACGTCCCTCGATCTGCTGGCAATGCCCCTACTTATACATCCCAAAATGCCATTGGCCTTCTTGGCTACAAGGACACACTGTTGACTCATATCCAGCTTCTTGTCCACTGTAACCCCCAGGTCCTTTTCTGCAGAAGTGCTGCCTAGCCATTCGGTTCCTCGTCTGTAGCGGTGCATGGGATTCTTCCATCGTAAGTGCAGGACTCTGCACTTGTCCTTCTTGAACCTCATCAGATTTCTTTTGGTCCAATCCTCCAGTTTGTCTGGGTCCCTCTGTATCCTATCCCTACCCTCCAGCGTATCTACCACTCCTCCCAGTTTAGTGTTATCTGCAAACTTGCTGAGGGTGCAATCCACACCATCCTCCAAATCATTAATGAAGATATTGAACAAAACCGGCCCCAAGACCGACCCTTGGGGCACTCTGCTTGATACTGGCTCCCAACTAGACAAGGAGCCATTGATCACTACCCGTTGAGCCTGACAATCTAGCCAATTTTCTACCCACCTTATAGTGCATTCATCCAGCCCATACTTCTTTAACTTGCTGGCAAGAATACTGTGGGAGACAGTGTCAAAAGCTTTGCTAAAGTCAAGGAACACCACGTCCACTGTTTTCCCTTCATCCACAGAACCAATTATCTCGTCATAGAAGGCAATTAGATTAGTCAGGCATGACTTGCCCTTGGTGAATCCATGCTGACTGTTCCTGATCACTTTCCTCTTGTGTAAGTGCTTCAGGATTGATTCCTTGAGGACCTGCTCCATGATTTTTCCGGGGACTGAGGTGAGGCTGACTGGCCTGTAGTTCCCAGGATCCTCCTTCTTCCCTTTTTTAAAGATGGGCACTACATTAGCCTTTTTCCAGTCATCCGGGACTTCCCCAGATTGCCATGAGTTTTCAAAGATAATGGCCAATGGCTCCACAGTCTCATCCACCAACTCCTTTAGCACTCTCAGATGCAACACATCCGGCCCCATGGACTTGTGCACGTCCAGCTTTTCTAAATAGTCCCGAACCACTTCTTTCTCCACAGAGGGCTGGTCACCTCCTCCCCATGCTGTGCTGCCCAGTGCAGTAGTCTGGGAGCTGACCTTGTTCATGAAGACAGAGGCAAAAAAAAGCATTGAGTATATTAGCTTTTTCCACATCCTCTGTCACTAGGTTGCCTCCCTCATTCAGTAAGGGGCCCACACTTTCCTTGACTTTCTTCTTGTTGCCAACATACCTGAAGAAACCCTTCTTGTTACTCTTAACATCTCTTGCTAGCTGCAACTCCAGGTATGATTTGGCCTTCCTGATTTCACTCCTGCATGCCCGAGCAATATTTTTATACTCATCCCTGGTCATTTGTCCAATCTTCCACTTCTTGTAAGCTTCTTTTTTGTGTTTAAGATCAGCAAGGATTTCACTGTTAAGCCAAGCTGGCCGCCTGCCATATTTACTATTCTTTCTACATATCGGTATGGTTTGCCCCTGTAACGTCCATAAGGATTCTTTAAAATACAGCCAGCTCTCCTGGACTCCTTTCCCCCTCATGTTATTCTCCCAGGGGATCTTGCCCATCAGTTCCCTGAGGGAGTCAAAGTCTGCTTTTCTGAAGTCCAGGGTCCGTATTCTGCTGCTTTCCTTTCCTCCTTGTGTCAGGATCCTGAACTCGACCATCTCATGGTCACTGCCTCCCAGGTTCCCATCCATTTTTGCTTCCCCTACTAATTCTTCCCGGTTTGTGAGCAGCAGGTCTAGAAGAGCTCTGCCCCTAGTTGGTTCCTCCAGCACTTGCACCAGGAAATTGTCCTCTACATTTTCCAAAAACTTCCTGGATTGTTTGTGCACTGCTGTATTGCTCTCACAGCAGATATCAGGGTGATTGAAGTCTCCCATGAGAACCAGGGCGTGCGATCTAGTAGCTTCTGCAGGTAGGAATGTCCTGGAGTCTCCAGGAATTAAAGGTTAATTTTAAGATTATGTCATTTGGTGAAACCTCCAGGAGTAAATCCAACCAAAATTGGCAACCCTAGGTACAGGAGAGGGCTCCAGATGGGGGCTGAGGGTTGGGGTGCAGGAGTTGATAAGGGATGTGGGCTCCAGGTGGCGCTCAGCTCAGGCAGCTCCCAGGAGCAGCAACATATCCCTCTGGCTCCTAGGCAGAGGAGCAGCCAGGCAGCTCTGTGCGTTTCCCCTGCTTGCAGGTGCCACCCCCACAGCTCCCATTGGCTCTGGTTCCCGCTTGGTGCGGGGATAGTGTGCGGAGCTCCCCTGGCCTCCCCTCTGCCTAGCAACAAGATGCTGACAGCTTCCCGGGAGCCACGCGGAGCCAGGCAGGCACCCTGCCTGCCCTGCTGTGGGCAGCTAACCGGACTTCTAATGGCCTGGTCAGTGGTGCTGACCAGAGCCACCAGAGTCCCTTTTTTACCTGCCCTTCTGGTCAAAAATGGGACGCCTGGCAACCCTGTTAACACCCTTTCCCAGCACAGAATAGAAACTGCTGCTGGGGCTAATAGGAAGTCTTCTGCTTGGGGTGATATGGACAAGCATTTTGCTGAGCCGATGATGCACCAGTGCTTCTCAGTCTCTCAGTGGAAGAAGACAGCCTGACTCAGAGATAGAGAACAACCCCAGTTTCAGTTTTGAGCTCTGAGTTCGGGAATCCAGAGCTGAGAGAGAATCACAGCAGTTCAGAGAATCTTTGATTAACTCCCAATCGCCAGAAAGGGAGTCCTTGAGCTGCTGTGGTGTCTAGTGTATGGGTCAGGCAGTTTCAGCCCTGCAGAGACCAGAGTCCTGAGTAGCAGAGATCTGACACAACACAAGCTGCCAAGACCTCCACAGGACTCCACACCAGAGAGTCAGGCGAGGACCCTTTTTGTTCACAGCACTGCAACAGTCATCTCTGAACTCATCCCCAGTATACCATCTGCCTGGGAAGGTGCCAGTGAAGGGAACTGTGGGTCGAGAAATGCTATTAGTGTTGGGAGGTGGGAAATGTGTTGTTTTATTAATGTTTAGTATTTATTAGTTAACCCTAACCTTCGCTTTCTTCAGATATTATTTTCCTGCTCCCAGTAAAGTCCCCCTTTGTTATATAGGGGGATTTTTTTTGGAGGGAGGGTGTTGTTTCTGTGCCAAGTTTTGTGTTTATGTACTTTATTGTTTCTCATATACTGGGTTTTATACTCCTTACTAGCAGTGGTGGCGTTGTTCATTTTCCCAAGGGACAGCACCCTTGTGTCTCGGACATAGTGAGGATTCACCCTGAGTGGAAGCACCAAGTATCACTCAGCACAGTAGGACCCTGCAAAAAGCTAGAGAGAGAGCTTTTGAGTCTGGTATTGGCTAAAGAGGCTTGAGGGCTGTAAGCTAAGAAAGTCTTCCTTTTGCTCTTGGTTCCTTCTGCATTCAGACACAGGACTATTTACATTCCTTGTAAATAAACAAAATTTCACCAAAGAAAATACCATATTCCATCAATTTCTACTTCAGCCGGAACAACCCCAGGTTCCCAAATGCTGTATAGCTGCTCAGGTCAAAAGGAGCTGCAATGCCTTCAAATCAAATCACATTGTGAAAACTTCAACTCTTAATAGTGCAGGAGATGTTCAAGTCTGAGGGACAAATTCCATTCTGTTGCACAAGGAAGGTGCAGCTGAAGTCAAATGTATTACATTACATTATTATAATTTAGCACCAACTGTTCACCTATTCAGAATGCCATGCTATCTATCTGTCACCTATAAAGAGCTGATATCCATGTAACAAATTATGGAACTGGGGGGTAAATTGCAGCCATGTAAATAAATAAATTGCACCTTTGACCACATCTCTTGATACTTGCTCATTTATCTCTGTAGAACCAAAACCTGCAGGGTGGTAAAGAGAATTTTGCACCATTGCAAATGGAAGATTCCCAGCTTCCCACCAGGATACTGTACATGCTTCTAGTCCTAGGAAAACCTGTTATAATGGACTTTAAAGTTATGACATTTTATGTCTAAAAAAGCAAATTTAGGTCAATTGAGGTTTTATGGCTCCTTCTGAGCCCTGCACAGAGGGATTGTTTGGAAACAAAGATACCTGTCTTTACAGGTGGAAGGATTTAAAAACAATAGTTCCCATCAAGGTTTTTTTAAAACTGTCTGAAACATTTTAACATAGTTTTTTGTAACATATGTGATATAGACCATGTATATAGTTTTGGTATAAAGGTTCACTGGGAATGAGTCTGCAATGATCTGCAAAAGGCCCTCATCCAGCAAAGTACCAAAGCACTTGCATGGTCCCTCTGAAATGGGTGTCTTTATTTATTTAATTCATAGAAAACATTGTCTGTCTCACATATGGTTGGTTCCATATTCAGTAACACAATGAAGCAATAGTCTTGGAGAAGCAGGGAGAACTTTTTATTTTCTGCTGTATCCTTATCTCCTTCGTGACAGTCTCTCCCACTCTAAAATCAGCCTTCTCTTTGCCCCACTTGGAATCACTTTTTTTCTCTGTTTAAAAAGGCTGTGTGATAGTAGGGATAAGCTGCTGGGCATGACTCACCCTCATAAAAACAGTGTTGTTTCTGGTACTAGCTTTCTTCACTGCTTCTGGTCCTTCTCTGCTGACTAGTGAAATGCACTGTTTAGTCTATATGCACCATCCCTCTTCCACAGTATATTCCCTTTCCTTAACAGTTAAAGGCCAGAATCTTAGTAGTTTGGTATGCACAAATACTAGAACATTCCCAACTTTGTACATTTCTCCAAAACCAGGCATATCAATGGGCACAGTGGCCAGCTAGGCATATAAGGCATGATCCAAAGGCCATTGAGGGCAATGGAAAGGCTCCCACTGCTTTTTAATTGGCTTTAGACCAGTCCCATGATACCTGATTTGTTCATTAAAGTCTGGTGTTTGCACATATAAATTTGGCTTTCACCAGTACATGAGCAACTTGGAAAATGGGGCTCCCAAAGCCTATTGCTGCTGATTATTTGAAATCCTTTCTTTTGTTTTAAAATGCCCAAATATTTTACATGTATTTTCACCCAGTGTAAGAACCCCATCCACAACAGCTAAAACATTTCTTTTTGATCTTTCTTTATCAGTTTAATTCAAAATAACCCAAAGAGGAAAATCAAAAAGCAGCAGTTTGCTTCTACCACATGCATCGTCTCCTGCAGCAGTGGAAATCTCCTGAGGTAAAATTCACGCCTGTGCAGTGGGCCATCCAAAAGCCAGCACTCCACTTAACTCCGATTTCATTCAGTTACATCTATAGTGAATCTAACATATGTGAGAAAGGACTTTGACACTGAAGTCATGTAACTGTAAAAGAGATACATCCTAGACAGTGAATCCATGTCTTTTCCAATACTGGTGTTTCCCAGTAGTAGGGCTTCACCCTGGAACTAAAGAGACCACCCCAGGGGCTGTGAGAGTAATTGGGTTTCCATGCCTATTCATTCCGTGGCCTCCTTACTGTGACTGTCACCAAGAAGAGAATCTAAGAAAAGAAATGTAAATGTTTCATTCAGAATGACAGGATCCTTGAAAGCCATTTCACCCTATGAAATGTATCTCTGAATAGTTTATCTCATTGGCAAAACAGTGCTACGTGAAATAAATCAGCATAATTACTAGCTGGCCAACAGCAACACCAATCTCACTGAAACTCCCAGAAGCTGATATTCACAGTTCCACTACAGTTCATAGTTTTGTTCTCTGATCCCTGTTGAAGTAGAAAACTGTTTATAGATTTTATTGATATATTCTGTTGTATCCCCAGGGAAAGAAGTACAGGGAGAACAGGGCTGCATTAAGGAACATTTTATGGAACAAAACCATGATTTCCTTCAGTCACTGCACATCCACAGGGAAGAGCAATTTGTGGAAACATGGAGATGAAGGGGTAATGGATTTCTCTGTCAAAATGATGAGTGAAAGAAAGAAGTAATTACCATTAATGCACCTCAATTATAGCATGACTTTTTTTAGCTGTATGTTCCCATCTACTTTTCATTTAAAACAAAACAGTTGCCAGAGACATAGAGCTAAAACCAGGAATCCCTTTCAGCTCATGGCAAATTAGCAGTAATGTTCTTATTATATAAGCAGAGGGATGATTGGCTTCTTCCAGGCAAACACAGGAAGTGCTTGTTTGTTTCAGCCCCTACTCCTTCTTCTCTGCAAACTCGCAGTTGAACTTTATTTCCGATGCTATAATCAGCTAAGCATGATAATACTTTTTTCTGGTTCCTATTTAGCTTTCAAAGCCCTCACAGGATTTCTGTCATGGATCACTGGCACCTTCCAGCAGGGAGTGAGGTCAATGGACATCCTTGGTACACAGGAAGGCATGTTCTATTAGAAAAGGGAAATGTTTTCAAATCCCTCAGATCTCGAGCTACTAAAAATAAACTAATGAGCCTTAAATTAACTTTTTTTTCACCAAGGCTTTTCAAGCTGAAAGAAAAGTATTTATTATCTGGGAGTGACACACAGGAAATTAGGCTTATAAATTGTGTTTAAATGGTTATGAGTTCCAACTTTCCTTAATGCTAATCTGTTGTGGGGTATGTGTTTTGACTGGAGTAAGTTTCTTTAATCAGTCATCGTTGTACCATATGAAACATTGATGATGAAGGTGTTCCAGTGGTTCACATGTTGCCAGAGTCACACTCTCAAAGTGCTCTCTTTTTTACCTCAACAGTAGTAGGATTGGTGCCGGCGTTGACTGCTGCCCGTTATTATTGTCATCAACAAAAGTTTCTCTTACGCAATTCTTTTAACACTTTAAATGTTCGAGTTAAGATAAATGAACTCATAACTAGGCATACCATGTGACAAAATATTCTGTAGTAGTTCAGATGGGGATGAATTTAGTGGGCCCAATTTGTCTTTGATGTAATTCTATGAACGTCAGTGGAGTTAACACAGGAACTAATTGAGCCCAGTGTGTTTGGTGGCTTACAAAGAAGTGAATAATTTTTGATCATGCCAAAACTGTTCCTTCTGCTTTGCTTTGTCTGGTGACATGAAGGGAATTTGTCCACTGTACAAAGTGTTGAAATACTTTCAAAAGTAGTTCGTTATTTCTGGGATCTTTTCTCTTGCACAGACATACAAAAGCACACAGTTAGCCTTAGCCTCAGCTGGTGTGAATGACTTCAGTGGAGCTGCTCTGATATACAGCAGCTGAGGATCTAGCCCACTGAACCTGCTTTTCTTGCAAGTGGCAAAAAGTATGGGAGAGTTCTTAACAAGCTAACTGTATTCAGTGAGCTAGGTCAACTTGTGCTAGCACAGGAATCTCTTCTCACTAAAGAATATAAGAACGGCCATACTGGATCAGACCAATGGTCCATCTAGCCCAGGATCCATCTAGCCCAGTGTTGTCTGACAGTGGCTAGTGTCAGATGCTTCAGAGGGAACTAATGGAACCAGGGCACTTATCAAGTGATCCAGCCATTGACATGTAGTCCCATCTTCTGGCAGTTAGAGATTTAGGGATACCCAGTGCATGGGATTGCATCACTGACAATCTTGGCTAATAGTCATTGATGCACCTAACCTCCATGAACTGATCTAATTCTTTTCTGAACTCAGATCTTTTTTATATCTCTGTTGATCTGGTGCTGACTTGAAGTAGGTGCAATTCAGGATAAAGCAATGATAGGTTACACTTGTTTAATTAATCATACAAGACAGAATAATGAAGATGTTCTTGCAAAAAGAAAAGGAGTACTTGTGGCACCTTAGAAACTAACCAATTTATTTGAGCATAAGCTTTTGTGAGCTACAGCTCACTTCATCGGATGCATCCGATGAAGCCAATATATATATATATACCCATCACTGTAGTATATAAGCATCTCACAGTCTTTAATGCATTTGTCCTCCCAAAACACCTGTGAAGTAGGGAAGTGCTATTATCTGCATTGTACAAATTAGGAACTGAGACACAGAGAGATTAAATGACGTGTCCAAGATCACACAGGAAGACTGAGGGGGAGGAGGGAATTGAAACCACATCTCTCAAATCCTAGGCCAGTGCCCTAACAAGTGGCAAAGCCTTCCTCTCTAGACATGATTGGCATAAAATGAATTACTCTGGAAATGCTACTTGTATGAAGAGTAGAATTGGAGAAAGAGGGTCAGGTTTCAGAAGGGATGCAGTTTGATGTAGCAGCAGAGACTCAGGAATGCAAACTGGGCCAGGCTGCTATCAGAAAAGCACAGGTCTGTCAACATGTACCATTGGCATCTCTACGTGCTCAATAAAAATCTTAACTGTGTGTAAACCAAGATTCTAAAATCGATTAGGAACCAGGGGACCTGCTGATAGCACATTCTCCTATACAGTCTGCTTTCTTCACTCTCAACTATGAGCCCTATTTTCCTTTCTACCAGCTAGCCATTTGCGCCAAACTCCTGTTCCCTACATATTTTCAGTCTAGAATGCACCACTATGATCATTTAATCCAGTGGTTCTCAAACTGTGGGGTCACCAGGGCTGTCTTAGACTTGCTGGGGCCCAGGTCTGAAGCCAAAGCCCAAGGGCTTCAGCCCTGGGCGGCAGGGCTCAAGTTACAGGCCCCATACCTAGGGCTGAAGCCCTTGGGCTTTGGCTTTGCCCCCCACTCCCCTCCACTCCCCCCACTCCCACCCTATTTTCCTTTCTACCAACTAGCCATTTGCGCCAAACTTCTCTTCCCTACATATTTTCAGTCTAGAATGCACCATTATGATCATTTAATCCAGTGGTTCTCAAACTGTGGGGTCTGAAGCCTTTGGGCTGAAGCCCTTGGGCTTTGGCTTTGCCCCCCACTCCCACCCAGGGCAGTGGGGCTTGGGCTCCCACACCCGGGACTGCGGGGCTTAGGCTGGCTCAAGCTTCAGTCCCCTCTCCTGGGGTCATGTAGTAATTTTTGTTGTCAGAATGTGGTCACGGTGCAATGAAGTTTGAGAACCCCTGATTTAATCTAACCTCCTACATAGCACAGTCCATAGCTCTTCAGACATTAAGAAGAGATCCAAGATAATCTTAGTATGATTTGGATAAAAGCAAAAGACGCTGGAGGGTAGGGAAATTGTAGAATGACTTATTTAAAAGATACTTTTGCCCATATTGCCCCTTCTTTCCCTGACCCATGCATTCAAGAAATGTCTGGTTTCTAAAGGCTGGTGAAATTTACATGAATCTACATGGAGGTCAACATGGAGCCTAGATCAATGATCTTCCGTGGCTTCCCCTGGCTTCAGTATCATGCAAGGTGGTAGGTCAGTTTTGATTAAAAGAACTCAGAGTCAGCATCTTAAAAAAAAAAAAAAAGCAGTGAACAAAGAGAGGTAATTGTTATGTACCAGGAACTGTACAACATGTCATCAGGAAATGTGTGAAGGCTTGTGTCAAATGTAAATGAGCTGGTAGTGGTACCAAGATAAGTGTGATACAGACAAAGGAGGAAAAATGAAGGGAAAGAAACATAACATTTTTCCCGTGGTTCATTTTTCCTAGCTCATTTTCTATTTTAGATGATTTTGCTGCAAATTTTATCACTCTTATTTAAAGATGGTGGCTGATCTAGGCTACACCAAGTGGAGGGCAGCTAAGACAAAAGAGGTTGCCAGGGAGAGGATCAGTCCCCAGAACTGGAAAGCTCCCCAGGGGCGGGCTTCTCAGGAGGGACCTGGGGAGGGGAGGCACCAGGAGAGGAAATCAAGAAAGAATGTTCCTTTGTGGGAAAGACTCCAAAAAGGAGGTGCTATGAATGCCAAGTCTCAGCAGAACCTGTCCCCCATGAAATGACTTCACCAGGTAACAGCAGAAGCCCCAGAGCGCAGGAATTATAGGCTATCCCAAGGAAGGATGATCGCAGTTTGACTTCTATGGAGACCTTGACCCAAGAGGAGAGACCCTTCCCCCAGCTGATGACAAAAGGCCATGGCTCCAGAAGAGTGTTCCAGGTCAAGAAGACCCTGCTGTAAGGGATCTGGAGATAAGTTGATAGACTTAGGTTAACTCAGCCCACTGTCCCTTCAGCTAGAGATACTGGGGAAGGCCTATCTGTACAATGTTCCACCCATGGATTAAGTAAACTAGACCCCTGGGGAACTGTTCAATTTACATAATCCCCATTAGAATCCCACTAGAGGAAACTGAGACATGGATGCAACAGCAGCACTGCACTGGGCTGTCAAGAGGTGCTTCAGAGGCCAGAGCTCCCATTACAAGGATCCTTACTGTGGATGGGGTTTGGAGGAAAGCTAATACAATTGCAGGCTGTATGATCTTTCCATCCTTCTCTGGGGATGGTAGGGGAGCAATATACATCCCATCTACCCATACACCTAGCCACCCACTGCCTGCCCCTTACTCCGCACAGATCCCTGCTTCTACACAGCGCCCTCTGCAGAGGCCAGGATGAGGGGGGGCATTGCCATGAAGGCAGATGGTTCTCACTTTCACATGTACTCTACAGCTGGATGGGGCTCTTCTGCGCAGATCATGGCAGCATGATTAGGTCCAGAATTTGGGAATCAGCTAGGTGGTTTTGCGTGTGGGGTGTTAAGAAACATTTGGAGCATTGGTAGTTTGAAGTTTGAAAATCACTTCAATTTGTTAAAGCAAAACTTGTTCACTAAGTTTCAAAATAATTATTAGGAGATCTGGTCCAAAACAAAAACCCTTCATTCAAATGCCCTCAAACCAAAGGAACTTTAGATCCATCTTTACAGAAAAGCATTGTAGAATGTAATACATTTTACTAAATGATATAATAGAGAATTTTATCCTGGCAATAGATTTGTATAGATGGCTTAAAAACCCATAGAAAAGATATCTACTAAAATATTTAGCATTTTATAATAATTTCCAGAGTACCTTATTCAATTTATAGAAAACGCTAATAGTTTAGCCACTATTCAGTTTTATAGAGCTTTCTGTAAGGGCAGCCCTTGATCTGAACTTTGTGACTGATTCCCTTTCTCGGCGATAGGTTAAACCAAAACCCTGGATCCAAACAGCCCAGAACACAGTTCAAGTTAGTATCCAGATCCAGTTCTGTAACTGAACTTTTCAGCTTGGGGCCACTCTAGTGATTCGATTACAAACAGGTGATGTTTGCTATAGGAAGCCCATATGCAAGGATACTTTTAATTCCATGGAATGCAATTGTTAAACTCGAAGCTTAAATGGATTACTTCATGGCCAAGTCATAGACATTATACTCTGGACAGCATGGTACATTTATAAAGTAGGAGTCTTTTTGTGTTTTGAGTGCCTGTAAACTTTTCTCACCTAATTTGTCCCACTGGCCTAACGGTAATGCACTGATTCAGGAAGGTGATTTCATTATGTAAAAGGAACAATGGAAACAGAACTCATACCTCTTCTGAAAAAGCTGTGATATTATGCCCTTGTTTGGACATAGAGCTGGTTACAAGGATTTTACCATAACATTTTTTTCATCCGAGAACATGGCAATTAATATTTTCTGTGGGAAAATGTCAATTTCAACAACATTTTTTTCAATATTCAAATCTGAAAAGCAGAACTCAAGTATTTTACTTTGAATCAACATTTCAAAAGAAGCAATATTTATCATTTAGTTTTTCCTTAAAATACCATTATCTTTTGGATTTTGGAAACCAAAAATGTTTGGTTTTCCACTTCAGTGCTTGGATTTTCAGGGGTATTCTTTTTCTCTTCCCTTTTTTATACTTTTCCTACAGGAAAGAAAGGTGAGAGTTTGTGAAAATGTGGAAAGCACACTTGTACCAGGAAATTGTCACTCTTTCTTACCATTTTCTAATTGGAAAATCTCTTTGGAGTTCACTTTCTATAGGACACAGACTAGGTATATCTGAACGTTTCAGAACAAAAGGATATATGTGGAAGCTGCATGTTGTCTCCTCACTAAAAAGAGAATAACACTTTGCTGTGGGGTATTTTTGTTGATTATATCAATGAATACCATTATGTTCTGTCTGCTGGACACAGCTGCTATTCTAGATTCAGACATAGCCCAATACAGCGGAGACACACATTGGCCCTGATTCTCAGTTACTCACTTCCTGCTCTGAGAGCAAGAATGGAAGGCATGGGGAAAAGGTGGTCTTAAACCACCTGTATGATACCTGTACCTTGGGGCAGCCAGAGGCCCTGTAAGGTACAGCCTAAGAAGCACAGAATAACAGTATCACAGGACACTCTGTCCATTCCCCCTTCCTACCCTTAATGGTGAGGATAATTAACCATTAGTAATTAACCATTGGAGCAATTTACCAAGGCTATTAGTTGGTTCTCTATCACTGGCAATTTTTAAATCAAGACTGGATGTTTTTCTAAAAGAGGTTCTCTAATTCAAATAGGAATTATCTGGAGGAAGTTCTGTGGCCTGTGCTAAACAGGAGGTCAGACTACATGATCACAATGGTCCCTTCTGCCTTGGAATCCATGAATCTGTCCCCTATACCAAGAGCTAGGGGCAAAGCTAGTGTAGAGTCTTTAGCCTGCTCTAAACTAGATAGAGATCCTTTAGGCAGGGGTACCCTTGGGGAGAGGGGAGGGATGTTTCTGCACCTTTTTAAGTCTGCCAGAGAGGCATATAGCATAACTGAGAAATTGGGCCCCCATTATACTCACGTATGGAGACTTGACTTCTGTTATGCCTTGCTTTGTTTTTTTTATCTTTAATGTACAGTAAATAGTTCATGCTGAAAAATTATGATTTCTCACTGTGTGATGAAGACAGGTTTGGATGAATGAACATACTCTGCAGTTGTTTTTTGCAGGTGGGAGCTGGTTGTTTTTTTGAGGAGGGGGTTTCTGAAGTGGAATGCAGAAATCTGTGGGAAAATTACTTTTTTGTCAGCACAAATCATACTGTAAATGAAAGAGATCAGTACGACCTGTTTGCATAGCCATTTCTGGCAGCATTAACACCAGCGAAAAATAATGCAAATGATTTTATCAGTATCAGAATTCACCACAATAAGCATTTATTTAAAATATCCATGGTCCTCCTTAGCAGATAGAATAGTCATACATTTAAAACTGAATCTGACTTCTCCCGCCTTAAACATTCTAATTCCACCCTGGTATGACATAAATGTTACTACCCAAAAAAAGTGGTTTGATTTGGACAGCAGCTGCCACTGGGAAACAGAAAAACTCTTCTTGAGATCCTGAATTCTGTCCAGACACTCATAGCCAAGTGTTACCACTAAGACATTAACATTATAATCACACTGATTGATGCACTGAGCCAGTGCTGTAGCTCACATCTTCATGCTCCCATACAGAGTACAAACTTCTGGCATTGCCAAAAGTTTCATACGTTTTTATTAGCTATTTTCTTGTAAAAATTCCAAGCAGACTGACTTTGTTTCTTGAACTGCCCCATAAAATAATAATAAAATGTCTAATCAATCTGTACAAATCGTATAGCCAAAGTTAGAATATGGACTTGCCAGGAAGATGTGTTGTTCGGTAACTTAACACTCTCGTTTGTAATTTTATCCAGATGTTTTCTGTAGATTGCAGCATTCAGGCTCAGAGTTGAGTCAACAGGATGTACATCTCCCTATGTCTTATTCTCTCCTTTCTAGGAACAGGACTCCATCCTATCAAGGAAATAAATATGAACTCAGCTCTGTGACAAAACCAAAATACAGAATAGATATTTCCTGTTCTATAAGTGGGTGTTTGTAACATGTTAGATAGTGTTTGGGAGGATATAGTCCGTGTGTGCCATAAGGAAATGCTGGAGTGAAATGAGCTATCGCAATGGTTTTAACTTTCTTGTATCTAATTTTAAACTTTCTGTTCTGTATACACACAAATATCTTACTGGGTTTGCTCTTAGTACCCTAGTTTGTGCACACCAGTGTAATATTTCTATACCTTTAATTTTGCTTGAACCAAAGCGAACTGATCATTTACAAGGACAATATGGCATATAGAATTTTATTCATTGAAATTCTCTTTGGATAAAGGTCTAGGAGAGTGGAGCTCCTGACCTCTAAATAACTGCATGCATGTATTTACCCAACAGGTATGGATCTATTTTCTTACACTCTTCCATTGCTGTTGTCTTTTAATAACCACCCACTGCAGTTCCTCCTTTCTTTTTCGTTTCTTGTATCCTTACTCCAAATACTAACCACTTTCTCTATTAAAAAGTGTACCTCAGTCGCTTGACCTATAGTGCCACCCATCTACCTTCTCTTCCTTTTGTCATCCTCCTGTCTAGATTGCATACATCATAGCTGACATAGCGGTTCTGAGAATCATACCAGAAGGTTTCAGTTTTGTTCAGTAGGTCATAATCCCTGTCATTCATTATCTCCTCCAATGTGCCATCCAGTTCTTGGATATCCAGTGAGTCGGTGTTTAGGAACATGGAAATAGCTAAATATTCATTTATCTGAAACAAATAGAGATATACAGTCCATCTCTGGTCATTGTAGTGATACCCAAAGGTGGATACCGTATTACTGCCCCTGACAGCTTTTCCATAGCAGATAGTGTGGACAAAATTAAAGGATGCTGTCATTGTTAGCAGATCTGAGATTTTACCTCTGTTGAGGTTTTCTCCTCGTATGTTTCCCAAATTCACATAGCTCTTTGTACAATTTTTTCCCCAAAAACAAATCTTTCAGAGCTTCCTTTTTCTACAAAATAAAAACAAACTGTCATCATTGAACCCAGGGTCTGAGCGCCAAAATAAATAAATAAATAAATAACAAGTTGGTGTGTGCATGTGATGGAAGAAACATTTCTTTAACACAATGTTATAAAGCCCAGTTTTTAATCCATTTAATATATGCCATGGTAATTATATATCGTTCTAGTTTTGTAATCAAAATGTTGTGCGGTACAAAGTCAAACACCTTACAGAAGTCTAAAGGGTATGTCTATACTACCCGACGGATTGGCGGGCAGCAATCAATCCAGAGGGGGTCGATTTATCACATCTAGTCTAGATGCAATAAATGGACCCCCGAGTGCTTTCCCGTCAACTCCTGTACTCCAGCGCCACGAGAGGCGCAGGCAGAGTCGACGGGGGAGCAGCAACAGTTGACTCACCACAGTGAAGACACTGCGGTGAATAGGTTTAAGTACGTCAACTTCAGCTATGTTATTCATGTAGCTGAAGTTGCATAACTTAGATCAACTCTCCTCCCCCCCCCAATGTAGATCAGGCCTGAGTATATTACATTAACACTATTACTTTTATCAACCAAATTTGAAAACTCATCAAAAAAGATATGAAGTTAGTTTGACCGCATCTATATTGCAGAATCCCATGTTAATTGGCATAAATTATATTATCCTTTAATTCTATATGAATCGAGTCCCATATCAGCTGTTCCATTATTTTGCCTGGGCTTGACAAAGCCCTGGCTGGGATGATTTAATTGGGGATTGGTCCTGCTTTGAGCAGGGGGTTGGACTAGATGACCTCCTGAGGTCCCTTCCAACCCTGATATTCTATGATTCTATGATGTCAGCTTAATAGGCCTATAATTACCAAAGTCTTTCTATTTATCCTTTTTAAATATTGGCACAACATTAGCTTTCTTCCAGTCTTCTGGTACTTCCCCATAGTTCCAAGATTTACTCAGCAGTAATGGTCCAGCTTGCTCCTCAGCCAGCTTTTTTAAAACTCTTGAATGCTAGTTTTCTGAAACTGCTGATTTAAAGATGCCTAACTTTAGTAACTTCTGTTTAACATTCTCCTAAAGTGGAATGAAAAGAGTGTTATCATCATTATATGATGAGACAAAATCTGTTTTTTTTTTTTCAAAAATAGAACAGAAATATTTATTGAACATTCTTCAGCCTTTTCTACATTGTTATTGACACTTCTATCATTTCTGTCCAGTAATGGACCAATACCATTGTTGGGATTTTTGTTTTTTGTTTTCTTCATCATAAACTTTAGAAAAATCCTCTCTCTTATTGTCCATAACTGTGCTGGCCTTAGATTTTTCCTTGTGTTCCTTTGCTTCCCTTATCAATTTTCAACAATTCCTAGCCTCTGATTATATTCATTATTATCAACTTCCCCTTTCTTCCATTTTTTAAATTGCTATTTATTTTTTTATAGAAGCCTTCACTTCTCTTCTAAACCTCGTCCATTTTTTTAAGCAATGCAGCCTTCATCCTTGATTGTGGGATTCTGGCATTTTGGGCATTTAATAAATGTTCTTAAACAATTCCCAATGATCATTTACATTTTTATGATTAAATTATTATTCCCAGATTATTTGGATCATAGTTGTTTTCATCTTTATAATCTGACCTTTTTAAAGCACTAAATATATATTACTGATTTGAACTTTACATGTTATAAATGAGATCAAGTCATGATCACCTAAGATACAATTAATTGTTAATTCTCTGATCAGTTCTTTCCTAATCTATCAAAACTGGGTCTAATATAGAATTCCCCTGCATTGGTTGCAACACTTTTTGAATTAGGAAATTGTCATCTATAGTATCTAGACGTTCCAGGAATGTTTTAGTACTGGCAGCATAAGTCCTCCAGCATATCTCACTCAAAGTCTCCCATGATCACATAGCTTTTTTCCAAAATATAAGAGGTAGATGCATAAGGAGCCAGTTATCTTGTTCCCTAATTTGATTTGGTGCTCTGTAGCAGACACCAACTAATACCTCATTTTGTGCTTTATCAGTTAGGGCAGTGTTTCCCAAACTTGGGATGCTGCTTGTTCAGGGAAAGCCCCTGGCGGGCCAGGCCGGTTTGTTTACCTGCCATGACTGCAGGTTCAACCGATCATGGCTCCCACTGGCCACGGTTTGCCGCTGCAGGCCAATGGGGGCTGTGGGAAGCGGCGCGGGCCAAGGGACGTGCTGGCCGCTGCTTCCTGCAGCCCCCATTGGCCTGCAGCGGCGAACCGCGGCCAGTGGGAGTCGCAATTGGCTGAACCTGTGGACGCGGCAGGTAAACAAACCGGCCCGGCCCGCCAGGGGCTTTCCCTGAACAAGCGGCATCCCAAGTTTGGGAAACACTGCATTAGGGCATTGATCCATAAGCATTCAGGATCATTCTTGTCCAAGTTATCAGTGACTGGGAAACAGGTAATGCTATTTTTGACACAGAATGCCACTCCCTCTCCCCTTTTGCCCACGTGATCTTTCCTAAACAGGTTATAACTAAGGCTACGATTTAGTCATGGGTATTTTTAGTAAAAGTCATGGACAGGTCACAGGCAATAAGCAAAAATTCATGTCCCGTGACCTGTCCTTGATTTATACTAAAAATACCTATGATTAAATTTTGGGGGCAGGAAAGGGGAGAGCCCTGGGCAGATAGGTGGGGGGGCACTGCTTTGGGGCTGTCCGGGGGTGCCGCTGCTGGGGAGGGGCAGCTGGGGCCAGCTGGGGACTGCGGCTGTTCTGGCCACCCTAGGATGGCTACCAGGGTCTGCTGGAGCAGCGGCT
Source organism: Eretmochelys imbricata (assembly GCF_965152235.1). Lineage (NCBI taxonomy): Eukaryota > Metazoa > Chordata > Testudines > Cheloniidae > Eretmochelys > Eretmochelys imbricata. The sequence goes on from NC_135574.1 coordinate 26,169,893, forward strand.
GGTGTGGCCGTTCTGTGGGCCACCTGAGCAGCTGGCCCTGGAGCCGGCTGCAAAAGTCTGTAATTTCCATGACCTCCATGACAGACACAGAGCCCTAGTTATAACCATTGATTTTTAACATTCCAATTGTGCAAAACATCCCACCAGGTTTCAGTAATACCAACTACATTAACATTTTGCTCATAAATTATCAATTCCAGTTCCTCTCGTTTGTTATCCAGGCTCCTAGCACTAGTTTATAGGCAATTAAATAATTTCTTCCCCTTTGGTTCCTTGATTAATTTTGTTCTCAACATCTTGATTCTGTGCTAAATGATTGCTCATATTCCCCTTGTTTTACTGTCCTCCTTTGTTATTTATTTCATGCTCTCCTGACTGCTCCAACTAGCCTGTCTTCAGAAAGCTTGCTTACTCTTCTATTGAAGTACAGGACATCCAAACTATACCCCCTATCTCCATAGAGGTGCACCAATGTTCCATAAAACCAAAACTTTCCACCCGATACCACTTATCTAGCCAGTGGCTCACTTCCAAAATCTTCTGTCTTCTTTCATTTGTGGGACGGAAAGGTTTCAGAGAAGATCACTTGGACATTTTTCTTTTTCAGCACGCTTCTGAGTTCTCTGAAATCAACTGTTGTTTGTGAGATATCCTTCAATGCAATGTCATTCCTGGCAAAATGAACCATCACCAGTGGATCTTTGCCTGTTGGCTTCAGAAGTCTATCCAATCTTAGAGTGACATCTCAAATCTTGGCTCCAGGAAGACAATGCACTGTCCTGCTGTCCACTTGTCCCTTGCAGAATGTTCTTTTGATTCTTCTGAGTATTGAAACAGAATACATGATTTAATGGTCCCTTCTGGCCTAAAAAACCTATGAATCATTAACCAGGAAGACCCTTATTATGAAAAATACTTCTCTGTCTGTATAGCCACAGTCATTGCAATATCATATTGACACTTCCTTAACTGTTTTGTTGTGCTTCTCTTGATTTTTTTTCTTTCCATTCCATCAAAATTGAACATAGTCCTCAAGGAGCTGTTTTATAAAATGTTTGTTTAATAGCCATTTTAGAGAATGTCACACTAATATTTTCTATATTATACCATAGCTACATACTGAAACACACATCATCATTTGGCTAGCCATCTGACCTTCAAAATCTGTTCCCTATCAGGATCCTACTAATTCAGAGGCCATCAGGGTAAATGAGAAGCTTCATTTACTAGTCAATATGGGTCAGATTCTGCTGTCTTGGTCATGCCAGACCCCCATTATTAATGGGAGTGTATTCACTCTTTATTAATTGTTAAATAAATGAGAGTTTGGATTGCAGGATTTTCTCCAAGGTACATTGCACTGCATTTATTTAAATTACATTACTTCTGCTGATGTGCTCTGAAATCCCTCAGATTGCTTAAATCCTGCAAAAGTATTAGTTTTGTGTCACTGATGAATTTTACCACTTGGTTGTCCACTATTTCTTCCAAATCATTAACAATTACATAAAAAAACCCTGGTCCCCATTTTGCTCCATAGGATGCCGAGGTATTCATTTTTCTCTCATATAAGAAGCAGCTACTAATTACAATGTTGGAATACTAATGCAGTCTAATGGTAATTTGACTATGTAAAAATGGTCCTCACTTTATTTGCTCTTTCCAGTCACATAATTTGTGATTGTTGCACAGTGTCTAATTTAATTTCAAGATGTCTTGACTTCAGCTACCTCAAGTGTCACAGAGTAATTAGCAAACTGTTGAAACACCAGTGTTACTTAGACCCAGTTTGTTGTATGAAGAAAAGAGTTGTATGCATTCATAAGAGTGCCTATGCCATTTAGTTTGAACTATTTTCACTTTATCCACCTCTCCTCCTCTTTGCAGGGTTTCAGTTCCAAATGTGGAATTTTCTAAAAAAAATCAGGAAAGAATTTTCAAAAGTTTTAAAGAGTTTGTTAAACAACATTTTCAGTCATGAATACGGAAAGTGCTAAACAAGCTGTCAGTTTGCCTTAAAGATGTGCAACCCTTTAGAGAAGCAGTGTATATAATCAGTGACCTAATCAATGCTAATTAATAACATAATAATAATAATGAATAATTTAAGTCTGGGGCTGTTCAGCTTGGAAAAGAGGTGATTGAAAGGGATAGGATAAAGGTCTATAAAATCATGGATGGTGTGGAGAAAGTGAATAAGGAAGTGTTATTTACCCTGTCACATAACACTCAAACCAGGAGTCACGCAACAAAATTAATAGACAGCGGGTTTAAAATAAACATAAGGAAATACTTCTTTACACAATGCACAGTCAGCCTGTGGAACCCATTGCCATGAGATGTTGCAAAGGCCAAAAGTATAACAGGGTTCAAAAAAGAATTACATAAGCTCATGGTGGATAGCTCCATCAATGGCTATTGTCAATATGATCAGGCATGCAGCCCCATACTCTGGGTGTCCCTAAACCTCTGACTGCCAGAAGCTGGGATTGGTTGGCAGGGGATGGATCACTCTATAAATTGCCCACTATTGTTCACTGCCTCTGAAGCATCTGGCACCAGCCACTGTCAGAAGACAGGATCCTGAGCTAGATGGACCATTGGTCTGACCCAGTATGGCTATTCTTATGTTCTTAATAATGCCTATCTATCTTAAGGTTTTGTACTGGTGGCCATCACTGTAATATCTAAATGCTTCTTAGGTAAATCAGATTGGTTAAAAGAGGTCCCCAGTGGACTGCATGATGTCGTCAACTTTCCTCCCTTCTCTGGTTATCAATGGTAAGCTCTGGTTGGGGTAGGCTTTTTAGGCAGGTAGGATGCAGTTATCATGAACATCGTTCTGGTTCTGGTGGAGAAACTTTATGAAAGAGGAAGGTATTGCAGCGTGATCAAACACCAGATTAGTCTACTTTCCTCTAGAAGTTTATTCCACTATCAGAACCCCTTGGCTTGAAGCTGCCTCTTGAGCACTTTGTCCAAGGAGATGGAAATATGGGATGAAATCTTGGCCCTGTTAAGTCAATGACAAAACTCCCATTGCCTCAGTAGAGCCAGGATTTCACCCATACCCTTTAAGGTAGCCCGGATGTGATCAATTAACAGTTTTGAGAACCAAGACCACACATTCTAAATTACTAGACTATAATAGGTTGTGTTTCTATAGGGCCTTTTATCCCAAAGGATGGCACTGCACTCATGGCCCAAGCTTGTAGTGTGATGAAGCTAAACTCCCACTGAGCTGAGTGGGAGTGCTGCTGAAGAACGGACAATGGGACTGGGCATGTACCACTGAACTACAGACACCTCTGAGATGGATTGAAAGTGCCAGGATATCACACCAAAGATAGGGAAGTGGAATGTTATAGACTAGCTCTGTTTAATATCCAAGTTGAGTAGTCATGAACTTATTTTTAAGGGTGCCCCTTAAGACCTCACTCATATCTGTGGAGATAGAGGTGGTTAGGGACTATTTAGAAAAGCTGGACGTGCACAAGTCCATGGGGCCGGACGAGTTGCATCCGAGAGTGCTGAAGGAATTGGCGGCTGTGATTGCAGAGCCATTGGCCATTATCTTTGAAAACTCGTGGCGAACCGGGGAAGTCCCGGATGACTGGAAAAAGGCTAATGTAGTGCCAATCTTTAAAAAAGGGAAGAAGGAGGATCCTGGGAACTACAGGCCAGTCAGCCTCACCTCAGTCCCTGGAAAAATCATGGAGCAGGTCCTCAAAGAATCAATCTTGAAGTACTTGCATGAGAGGAAAGTGATCAGGAACAGCCAGCATGGATTCACCAAGGGAAGGTCATGCCTGACTAATCTAATCGCCTTTTATCATGAGATTACTGGTTCTGTGGATGAAGGGAAAGCAGTGGATGTATTGTTTCTTGACTTTAGCAAAGCTTTTGACACGGTCTCCCACAGTATTCTTGTCAGCAAGTTAAAGAAGTATGGGCTGGATGAATGCACTATAGGGTGGGTAGAAAGCTGGCTAGATTGTCGGGCTCAACGGGTAGTGATCAATGGCTCCATGTCTAGTTGGCAGCCGGTGTCAAGTGGAGTGCCCCAAGGGTCGGTCCTGGGGCCGGTTTTGTTCAATATCTTCATAAATGATCTGGAGGATGGTGTGGATTGCACTCTCAGCAAATTTGCGGACGATACTAAACTGGGAGGAGTGGTAGATACGCTGGAGGGGAGGGATAGGATACAGAAGGACCTAGACAAATTGGAGGATTGGGCCAAAAGAAATCTGATGAGGTTCAATAAGGATAAGTGCAGGGTCCTGCACTTAGGACGGAAGAATCCAATGCACCGCTACAGACTAGGGACCGAATGGCTAGGCAGCAGTTCTGCGGAAAAGGACCTAGGGGTGACAGTGGATGAGAAGCTGGATATGAGTCAGCAGTGTGCCCTTGTTGCCAAGAAGGCCAATGGCATTTTGGGATGTATACGTAGGGGCATAGCGAGCAGATCGAGGGACGTGATCGTCCCCCTCTATTCGACATTGGTGAGGCCTCATCTGGAGTACTGTGTCCAGTTTTGGGCCCCACACTACAAGAAGGATGTGGATAAATTGGAGAGAGTCCAGCGAAGGGCAACAAAAATGATTAGGGGTCTAGAACACATGACTTATGAGGAGAGGCTGCGGGAGCTGGGATTGTTTAGCCTGCAGAAGAGAAGAATGAGGGGGGATTTGATAGCTGCTTTCAACTACCTGAAAGGGGGTTCCAAAGAGGATGGCTCTAGACTGTTCTCAATGGTAGCAGATGACAGAACGAGGAGTAATGGCCTCAAGTTGCAGTGGGGGAGGTTTAGATTGGATATTAGGAAAATCTTTTTCACTAAGAGGGTGGTGAAACACTGGAATGCGTTGCCTAGGGAGGTGGTGGAATCTCCTTCCTTGGAAGTTTTTAAGGTCAGGCTTGACAAAGCCCTGGCTGGGATGATTTAACTGGGAATTGGTCCTGCTTCGAGCAGGGGGTTGGACTAGATGACCTTCAGGGGTCCCTTCCAACCCTGATATTCTATGATTCTATGATTCTATGATTCTATGATTACAATTTGCATAACTAGTTCTTTATATTGGAGCAGAGTTCTCTCAAGACCATGTCCACAATCAAAGTTAAATGTTACCATGTCAAAACTTATCATGACAGTACACTGGCATGGCCAATGTAGGCAAAGTGGCTAGTATATAGTCAACCCAACATATAAAAATAATTGGGAAAACGAGGAATAGCATTCACTAGTCCTCACTTGCGAAGCATTAAGGAAAAGAATTTAAATAACTTTCACATATATCAAATACAAGGAAATGTCTTTTATTACTATAGCACATGTAATTTAAAAGCTTTTTCCTTTGATAGATACAGCTGATATAACAATATTTACAATAAAACTATTTTTCCAAAATGTGTTTCCCACAACAACTACCAATTCACCAATACTGGGGAAAATATTTTAAATTGTGTGACTCATTAATTATGCTTTTAAGCATCTAGGGTGGGATTTCAAATGCATGTAGGTTATTATTGAACAGAAGTTCTACTGACAGTCAATGGAACTGTGCTCCTAAATCACTTAGGTGCTTTTGATGACCCCATCCTTAGAGTGCTTTGCCTGAAACTTGTTCTGGGCTTATATTAATTTAAATTACCTGTTCCAAACTATCCACAAACTGTCCAGGTGAAATAGCCTCGCTGAACTGCTTCAGTAGTTGCAAGCAGCAGGTTTTGGCAAATGTTTTCAGAAAACAATATACTTAGGAAACCAAACCACATAATGATCCTTCTCAATAATAGTTTATATGTTTTTTCCATCACTCTAGTATACATGATAAATGAAAATCTGACTCCATTTTGAAGGCAATGGCAAAACTCCCATTGACACTAGCGGGGCCAGGATTTCACCCAGTTAGTTCTGCAAGTAAAGGAAAAGGAAACAGTGAGGAAAGGAGATTAGGGGAAAGTCAGAAATGTTTGTTTTATGAACTAGCTTTATCTTGATTTGAAAAGAGAGACCACTTTCCCACCCATACTTTTATGCCCTTTCTAACCACAGCACCTCCATAGACATAAAGTATGTCCACATGAAAACATTTGTGAAACAGTTTTGGCCTAATAATAATGCTGTGTATGTGGGTATGCTGAGGGCTTGATCAAAAGCCCATTGAAATCAATGGAAAGACTCCCATTGACTTCAAAGGGCATTGGACTGGGCCCAAGATCATTAGAGGAGATGATTTTGAAGTGCCATCGGTATATTTTGTTTCTCCAGTGCTGTGGCTTGTCTTACAGACAGAAAAACCAAATTTGGGGATAGTGGAGTTGAATGCTATTGTGAAAAGAGATCTGATACCATTTTCCCTTCACAAATAGCTCCATACAATAGAGGTACTTCATGAGGCTGTAGGGGCTGCACTTCAGCTTCTCTGAGATACAAATGGACTGGGGGGAGAAGTGGCCTTCCATGTGCACAATTACAATTGACCATTTAAAGCTCCAAGCTAGAGGGAAAAATAGACCTTGCCGTAAGTCAAGTGATCAAATTACAGAAAATCAACAAACCGAAGAGACGCCATATGAGAAGAGACATCTTTTTGTGTAAGTTGTTTCATGGAGAGAGATTTTAATGTGCAGGGAGGTGCTGAATACTGTGCTCAAGGCAACAGTGTGATATAGAAACTGTTTCTGTTTATATGGAGCTATTTTAGTAGCTCCAGTCCTAGAATAGTCATTCTGGGTTACTGAGGGCCACTGACCCGGAAACCTATGAAAGACATTTCTGTTTGGAGAGTCGCTTGGAGAGGTTGCTCAAATTAGTCAACATCTTTCTGAAACAAGCAGTGGCTGTGTGTGTAAGTTGGGAGAAATACCTTGCTTCAAACAACAATGCTTACTTTCTCATGGGAAAAAAATGTGTGAACAGAACAGAAATGCACTACCGCCTTTCCATCTGTGTCCAGGCAAACGAAAGCAGGCAGTCAGGTGGCTCCTTTCTTACAAAAGCAACAAGTTGAGCAAGCTAATTACTGTTTAATATTTCAAACAGGATGTTTGAAGGGGGCATTTAATTATCCTGTCAACATCTATTCAAATAAACAAAGGGGATTTAGAACATTTTTTGGATCTACAGGCTTAAAAGGGATGCCAAACATTCTAGGGCACTAAACCTCTTAGATCTCCTGTGTAATGTGGCATAGTAACATGCTTCTATTGACACTCTGCCTTGTATGTGAAGAGGTGCCTGCCCTATTGAACACCACGGTGATGTATCTTGAGGAATGGGCCTGCCTTCCCCTTCGCCCCTCAGACTGCTGCCTAAATTGTGTCTTGAAGATTTACTAAGGAGTAAAATGTTCAAAGTAGTGTATGAGGATTTTAGCTAAGCACATCCCTTTGAATTTAACGTAATGGCAGTTGCAAGCAAAATCCCATGGCACATTTTGAAAATATAGAGCGTATGTGAGACACTCTTCTACTATACTATATTCAATAAGAATAGCCTATCCTGAGCTACGTGATGCCTTTGTGAAAGTGCCAACTGAAGATGGCTATGTTAATGGCCTGTCAGGAATGCTTGCATCTACCTTATTTATTTATATGTTTATTTAGATCTTATATTTAAAATTAAAAAGAGAAACTAAGTGATCCTGTCACTGATACCCTCATTCTCCTTCCTCCTTTCTCTTCTGTTGTTCGTTACACATACTTGTTGTGTCTTGTCTTAAATTACATTAGAAACTCTTTGGGACTCGGACAATGTCTTCCAATATGTTTGCACAGTATCCAAAACAATGACTCTCCAATCTTGATTGGAGTCTTTGTGTGCTGGGTTATGATGTTATTATTTACCAGTTGGAAGGCAAATCATTAATGTCAAAGGGCTGGATCCTGCAAACTCTTACAGGTAAAGTCTATGTGGACAACTTCTGGATTTAACCTAAGCATGTGTCTGAGTGTCTTCAGGACTGGGACCTAAATAATTAGAACTACAGCATAAAGTATGGGGAACTCTTGAATTAGAATCCAAATTTTAACAGACTACAGAGTATCGAGAGTATAAATGACCAAAGGACTCTATGGTTTGCCAGGTCTCAGAAGGTAAAGATGATTGGGCCTAGTCCCTACCTGAAAGGAAACATGAAAGCAAAACCATGGCGCTGCAGGAGTAAAGCTAAAACCTGGGGGAGGTTGGTTGATTTGTGTGGGGAAAGAAGAGTCCCACGGCATAGGCCCAATGTAGCTGGGCCTACTAGTGGAAGGATCCAGGAAAAGCCATGGACTTATCTGGAGGTGAAGAAACTGGGGCTGTGAAGAACTAGGGAAGGTTCCAAGGTATGTGGGTATACAGTCTTCTGATATGAGAGAGGTTTAAAGTGCTAGGAGTCTTATGGATGTGCAGGGGAAGGGTTTATGATCTTGCAACATGGCAGAAAGTTGTGTAGCCCTGCTGCCTGTCCCTGAATCATAGAATATCAGGGTTGGAAGGGATCTTAGGAGGTCATCTAGTCCAACCGCCTGCTCAAAGCAGGACCAATCCCCAACTAAATCATCCCAGCCAGGGCTTTGTCAAGCCTGACCTTAAAAACCTCTAAGAAAGGAGAATCCACCACCTCCCTAGGTAACCCATTCCAATGCTTCACCACCCTCCCAGTGAAAAAGTTATTACTAATACCCAACCCAAACCTCCCCCACTGCAACTTGAAACCATTACTCTTTGTTCTGTCATCTGCTACCACTGAGAACATTCTAGAGCCATCCTCTTTGGAACCCCCTTTCAGGTAGTTGAAAGCAGCTATCAAATCCCCCCTTATTCTTCTCTTCTGCAGACTAAACAATCCCAGTTCCCTCAGCCTCTCCTCATAAGTCATGTGTTCCAATCCCCTGATAATTTTTGTTGCCCACTGCTGGACTCTCTCCAATTTCTCCACATCCTTTCTGTAGTGGAGGCCCCAAAACTGGACATAATACTCCAGATGTGGCCTCACAGGTGCCAAATAGAGGGGAATAATCACTTCCCTCGAGCTACTGGCAATGCCCCTACTTATACAGCCCAAAAAGCCGTTAGCCTTCTTGGCAACAAGGGCACACTGTTGACTCATATCCAGCTTCTTGTCCACTGTAACTCTTAGGTCCTTTTCTGCAGAACTGCTGCCTAGCCGCTCAGTTCCTAGTCTGTAGCAGTGCATGGGATTCTTCCATCCTAAGTGCAGGACTCTGCACTTGTCCTTCTTGAACCTCATCAGAGTTCTTTTGGCCCAATCCTCTAATTTGTCTAGGGCCCTCTGTATCCTATCCCTACCCTCCAGCGTATCTACCACTCCTTCCAGTTTAGTGTCATCTGCAAACTTGCTGAGGGTGCAATCCACGCCATCCTCCAGATCATTAATGAAGATATTGAACAAAACCGGCCCCAGGACCGACCCTTGGGGCACTCCACTTGATACCGGCTGCCAACTAGACATGGAGCCATTGATCACTACCCATTGAGCCCAACGATATAGCCAGCTTTCTATCCACCTTACAGTCCGTTCATCCAGCCCATACTTCTTTAACTTGCTGGCAAGAATACTGTGAATGACCATATCAAAAGCTTTGCTAAAGTCAAGGAATAACATGTCCACTGCTTTCCTCTCATCCACAGAGCCAGTTACCTCATCATAGAAGGCCATTAGGTTAGTCAGGCATGACTTGCCCTTGGTGAATGCATGCTGACTGTTCCTCAGAATTGATTCCTTGAGGACCTGCTCCATGATTTTTCCAGGGACTGAGGTGAGGCTGACTGGTCTGTTGTTCCCCAGATCCTCCTTCTTCCCTTTTTTAAAGATGGTCACTACATTAGCTTTTTTCCAGTCATCTGGGACCTCCCCCAATCGCCATGAGTTTTCAAAGATAATGGCCAATGGCTCTGCAATCACATCCACCAACGCCTTTAGCACTCTCAGATGCAGCGCATCCGGCCCCATGGACTTGTGCTTGTCCAGCTTTTCTAAATGGTCCTGAACCACTTCTTTCTCCACAGAGAGCTGGTCACCTCTTCCCCACGCTGTGCTGCCCAGTGCAGCAGTCTGGGAGCTGACCTTGTTTGTGAAGACAGAGGCAAAAAAAAGCTTTGAGTACATTAGCTTTTTTCCACATCCTCTGTCACTAGGTTGCCTCCCTAATTCAGTAAGAGGCCCACACTTTCCTTGACCTTCTTCTTGTTGCTAACATAGCTGTAGAAACCCTTCTTGTTACTCTTAACATCCCTTGCTAGCTGCAACTCCAAGTGTGATTTGGTTTTCCTGATTTCACTCCTGCATGCCTGAGCAATATTTTTATACTCCTCCCTTGTCATTTGTCCAATCTTTCACTTGTAAGCTTCTTTTTTTGTGTTTAAGCTCCTAAAGACATTTTATTAAGTGCTGCACAGACACATAGATATTGTCCAAATTCACAGAGAGAACATTAGGATTTTGTGGGGGTGGGGAGGGGGAAAGGATTGTTGAAGTTGAGGAGGCAATGGTAGAGCTGCAGAGCCTTCTGGACACTTCCATGTCATGAGGAGCTCAGACATGAATTCAGTGTTTTAGATACTCATCGAAACAACCTCTGAATCCATTGCACCATTATTTGTGTATGTATTTTTCAAATGTTTCTGGTGATTTTCTGTGAGTTTTTGTGTATAGTTTTGCAATGGGGAAGCTGGCTCATATGTACTCGTATTGTTGATGCTGGTTTTTTTACTGTAAGCTTCCATAATATATGTAGTTTTGCTCAAATATGTGAATTCAGGGAACTGTGAGACTTTAATGTAAGGTATCTGTCTATCTACTTCTATCATTCTGTAAGAATTCCATATTATTTTATTCATTTATACAGTTCATATTTATTTCAGGAAATCTTAACTATAATGATGTTTTTTATTATTAATAAAATGAAATATAAGTCCTTAAAAGACATGAGTTCACTAGTATGTTATCCTTGAAAAATCCCATTGTAGGCTCCAAATAGGTTAATAGGCTCCAAAACCTTGAGATCACATGCATTTTTCCATTTGAAAAGGGCATTTCCAACACCTTTTAAACTTTTTTTAAACTGAAATACCTTTTGACATTGCAAGTGGAAACACAATCTGTAACTTTTTTGTTCTTTGAAATGTGGCATGTGGTTTGAGTTTTAAAGTTTATTTCCTCTTGGTCTAATGAACCTCTGAAAGTGATTAAACAGAAGAAAGACAGGTTAAGCTAATGACATTTTATCAGAGGAAACACTATCAAATCTAATGCTAGCAAAGCTATTTTTGTAGGTTCCCAAGATTTCTCCCCAAAAATATTTATTTATTACTGTTGTAGTAATCCAGAATTCTGGGTTTTAAGTACATATCACCCAAGCTTAGACAATGTGGAAGCAGTGCTTAGAAGAAAGTACATACACAGTGTTCATAAGTAATCTTTGTAGGAATGGTGCTCCAATCTGGTGGCCTGCTTTTATTTTTATGTTGTATTATCATAAGTGAAACCTTGTCCAACCCAAACGCAGGGAAACTCTATCCAAATCAAACCTTCATCTCTTGTTTTGATGACCTTTTAAAAAGAAGTGGGTTAAGTGCATTCAAAATGCTTTATCATTATATCCTAAATCCCCAGGGTGGGCAGAAGATTAAACTAAGTTCAAAGTCCATTCACGTTTTAAGAAGATGTAGAGATGTGATAGGTGGATGGCAACTGCTTGAGTTGCTCCAGTCGTGGCAATATTTTGCTGTGCCACTCAGGTCCTGTAGGCAAGTGATATGAATTATCCTGCATTATCTAAGTTAGAGGATGCTAGAGCATACTTATTATTATTTGTATTGCAGTAGCATCCAGAGGCCTCAATCAAGTATCAGGGTCCCACTGTGTTAGGCACAGTATGCACACATGACAAAATATGGGGCCTGCTCCAAAGTGCTTACAATCTAATTATAAATCAATAGGGATACAATGTGGATACAACACACAGATGGTGGAAGCAGAAGGTGATATGACTGATAGGTGTACAAAGTGGTGGTCAGCTCACAACCAGCTACCCAAGTATTGTCAAGTTTTCGTAGGCATAGTGATGTGTTGCACATTAGTGTATTGACAGGAGTAGCAGTAGTATTTATATTATGGTATTACAGTCCTCCACCAAGATTGGGGCCTCTTTGTCCTGGGCACTGTACAAATGCATAATAAGAGATGGTCACAGCCATGAAGAGCTTACAGTCAAGCTGAACAAAAATGGAAGGGGAAACAAGCTATCGGGAGGGGAAGTGACACAACAGGTCAGTTTGCAGTGTTGTTGTAGCTGTTTTGGTCCCAGGATATGAGAAACAAGGTAGGTTAGGCAGTATCTTTCATTGGATCAACTTCTGTTGGGGCAGGTACAAGATTTCGAGCTACACAGCTCTTCTTCGGATCTGGAGAAGAAAAACACAGTGTCTGAGCTAAATACAAATTGGGACAGATTGTTAAACTCGAAATTAACAGATTGTTAAACAGAAGGGGTAAAATTAACAATCTGACCTAATTTGTATTTAGCTCAGACACTGATTTTCTTCCCTAGACCTAAAGATTTGTGTCACTCACAAACTTGTACCTTCCATCAACAGAAGTTGGTCCAAGAAAAGATATTACTTTACCAACCTTGTCTCACAGCTGATCAGTGACATCCTCAACATTTGGTGAAACATGAAATTTTTGAGAAACAAAGTTTTTCACATATCAGCCTGTGAAATCAACTTTGAGGATGAAGAGTTGAGATCCAAAGTTTTCACTCCCACATACCTCTGCAGCACCCTCACTGTGGACTATATAGCTAAGTAACTGTAATTCTTTTTGTTTTTCTGGACACAGCACATTTACATTTCTAAGCATTCTTCCTGGCAGAAGAATTCAGTAGCTGTGTTGTTTTCAGAGTTGCTGCAGACTATAACAGAACACACACAAACAAACACACACACACACACACACACACACACACACTGCGCTCTCTCTAGGAGATGTTACATTTGTTCTCTTGTGTTTTTTGTTTATTTAACTCAAAATAAAAGTCATCTTATGGTGAAAGAACAGTGCATGTTTTTCTTTTTGTATATGGAGTGTAAACTTATCTATGTCACAATAACCAAGAAGAACCTCCCTAAAAAAATCATGCTTTCCAGATTTTATAGTAGTTTCATCCACAGCACAGTCCTCAGGGGGACAACCTGTTCCTCAGTTTTTGTCCTCCCAAGGTTACTCAGTTCCTGTCTGCTTATTTATTCAAGTCAAATTAGCCAAACATTCTTCTGCAGCATCTCTTCTGAGGCCGGCTGCATGTAGAATTGTTGAGAGGTGCCCAGCGATAATGAAACTCTGCTGCTGATTGTAAAACTTGCCCTCTCAAATTTATTTGTGACCTCTTGATGATATTCATGCTGCTCTTGAAGCTATAATTCTTCCTTTTGCCTGAGTGCTTCCTTTTGTCATTGATACTACCGCTACCATTCCTCTTCATTGGGTACAGATGCCTCCGCTGAAAAGAGCAGACTTCGGAGGGCAGTTGCCCTTAGGTCATGGTACACTAAATGTAATGCAGGCAAAAGAAATATGAAACCAGCCATGACTCAATAAAACTGTGTCAAGTGAATGTTTGTGGGGGGGCTATCCTTTGGACCAGAGCACATATTCACAGATGGTGTGCTTTGTATGTGTGCTGGAAAAAAAGAACAAAGTATGTGCAAGCAAATGTCAAAGACAAGAGTCAGCTAGTTATTAAACAGGGTAATCATGGGTACGTCTCACAAACTGAATTGCCTGCATATTTTTTTAAGTATTGAAGGACAAAAAAATTAAAACTCATAGAAGGAAATACCTTATTCACACAACATACTATTAGCCTGTGTAACTCTTTGCCACAAGACACAATTGAAACCCACAGCTTAGTAAGGTTCCAAAAAGGATTGGATATGCTTGTTATCCATAAAATTGTCTAGTTATACTCTAAAGACTTTTAACAAGACAAGAGTTCTGGAAGGGTTGGAAACCCTCATGCTTCAGGGCATAAGCCAACCTCCAAGTGTTGGGCATTAGGAAGAAACTGCTTTGCAGACCAGTTATTGCATAACCAGTTATTGCATAACTGCCTACTGAAGGTTTTCTTGCCCCTTTCCGTGAAGTAGCTCACTCCGGCCATGTTGGAAGCAGGGTACTTGACAAGATAAACCACTAACTGGTCTGATCCAGGGGGACAGTTGCTAGAAACTCCATCCCTGGAAGACTGCAGGGTTTGGCCTCTGTTAGTTAGTCCAGTGTGTTATTTCCAGTGTTTTGCTAATTCACTTTGAGAGGACTGTGCTTTCATGATAAGGAAACAGCAAAACTGTTCTGCAAGAAATTGGAAACTCAGGGTGAATCTCTGGCTCCATCAAAGTTAGTGGCAAAACTCCCCTTAATTTCAATGGGGCTAGGATTTCACCCTTGGTGTTCAAAATTGTTCACACCTGTTGTGGCAAATATATGAGCATAGTCCAGCAGAAATGGTTGGCTATGCTTTTTTTAAATAAAACCCTACATTTAAAATATTTGTAAAACTTCAGTGGTTGCCATTGTTTCTATCCAGAGAGAATTCTCTCAGGATACCCGCGAAGAGGGTTTTTCACCCTGGCACCCCTCCCCTGCTTGTAATACAAGACAAATTACCAGAATGTCTCCTGATCACATTCCACATACTTCTGTCATCAGGAAAAGTAGGATTTAATTGAGAGTCCGGATACTGAGGGTGGTCAAAAAAGCCACTTCCAAGATTCAGAGATGATGGAAAAGAACCCCCTGCTTGTCCTCATGGGTGACCTTTCATTTGAGCTGTCAGGTTATCACAGATCCATCTGTAAACAAAGGAATAGCAGGTTCCCTGGGTAGTGTCAGGATCACACTCAGTGTGACACTGTGTTTGGATGTTCAAAGAATCCCTCTCTCCTTGCTTTCTTTTCCAGGCTTAATAAAGGAACTGCTAAAACCCTTGTAGCCTGATAAGATGACAAGACAGTCTTTTAGTGTTATTGATTGTACACAATAGATGGAATGATGAATTATTTCCTATAGTACTTTGAGTGGGTTTCATCTTTTCAAGAGATATACTAGAAATTCTGGGTGCAAATCCAGTTCTTAAACTTTCAATAAAAAATACAGTCCTTCATTAGGCCAAAGGATTGTAGCAAGACAGTAGCTTTTGCCTGAAACAAAAGAGAGGGACTTTGAGAGTGCATGATCTGGCTGGGATCAGAAATTATAACACCTAAAATAATCTCTGGATTGCTACCAAAAAATACTGCCAACTTAAACCAAACGTGCAAAATGAGCGACTCAGAGGCCAAATGGATTCCACATGTATTAAATTCAGCCTCTGGCCACCATCTTCATATATATGAGGATAGAGGTAATTAGCTGCAGGTCTTTTTGTTGTTGTTGTTGTTGTTGAACTGAAAAACATGTTTTAATTAAGGTACAAAGAAACTTACAAGTGCAAGCCAATAGTTTGAATGGGTGCATACAGTTCTAATTTTAAAATAATGTAATTGAATAGCCAGATGAAGTACTACAGAGACAAGGAGGGTGAGGTAATATCTTTTATTGGACCAACTTCTGTTGGTGAGAGACAAGTTTTGAGCTTACACAGAGCTCTTCCGCTGGTCTGGGGAACACTCAGAGTGTCACAGCTAAATACAAGGTGGAACAGATTGTTTAGCATAAGTAGTTAACACATATTTCAAGGGACCATTCACGGTGAATTATGTTAACTACTTATGCTAAACAATCTGTTCCACCTTGTGTTTAACAGTGACTCTGAGTATGTTTCCCAGATCTGAAGAAGAGCTCTGAGTAAGTTTAAAAGCTTGTCTCTCTCACCAACAGAAGTTGGACCAATAAAAGATATAACCTCACTCACCTTATGTCTCTAATATCCGGGCCTGACACGACTCCATGAACGCTGCATGAAACACACTAAGTACAGCCCTGTAGCAGTTCCTTGTATGGCAACATTTGGGTACCCCTGGCTTAAATTAATAACTTTGAAAGCATCAGCATTGAGTCTCACTCATTTGTATTTATTGACCATTTTCAGCGTTTCCAGTAACGGAGTTCAGCCAGACCCACGCTTAGAATAAGGCCTTTTCATGAATGTTGCCAGTATCTCAGATCCTATGAAATTTCCCTACCCTTATTTTCATCAAATCCTCTTAACTTAAATCTAAATGAAATGAGTTTTTTCCCTAGCCACTTAATTGCACTGATGATAGTATGTTATTATTATTAGATTTTTAATGCCAGAAGCATCAGACCTCCCATATAGCACAGAGCATAGAGCTTCATCCCCTTACCCCTGTATTGAGACCAATAACTTGTGTGTGACAAAAGCATACCTTCCAGACAGCATCTAGTCTTGATTTGTATTTGTATTATTTATACTGCAGTAGTGCCCAGGAGCCCCAGTCATGAACCAGGACCACACTGTGCTAGGTTCTGTACAAACAGAAAACAACATGACCCTCCCTGCCCTGACAATTTTACAATTTAAGTATAAAATGAGACTGAACAGGGAAAGACAGACAGAAAGAGCACTGGAAAACAATGACACAATACTGGTCAGCCTCTTTAGATGAGACATCATAAAGTGACTGCAAAAATGATCCCTTCCGATTCAAGATGTGGTTTCACATCTGTATTTCAGTCATATCTCCTTACAAAACGTACTGAGAAAACCAAATGCCTGCTGCTGCTATCCCTACAATACAGAGATGGAAGAGTATGAGCTGGATTCCATCCCACTTTGTGCACCATCAGCAGAATTCTCAATGAAGGACCTTTGCTGTTCGTAATGGGAGAGAAACACAACAGGATTTTCAGATCCCAGGTTGAGTTTTGGTTGGAAGATGCCCAACACCCTCGAACACACTGCAAAGATAAATAATAGTAATATAATAATAACCCACTGCCTACCCTACTTTTCATTTAGACCATATGGCCTAGATTCACAAAGGAACTTAGGCACCTAAAACCCAGATATAGGTCCCTGAATCTAGTTTTAGGCACCTAAGTCCTAGTTTTAGGCTCTCCTGCAATTTACAGAACCCCTGCTGAATCCGGAAGGCACCTACACGCACTTGGTGCCTACATTTTTCCAGTAAATGTAGCACTTAGGCTTCTGGGGGCATGCGCACTGCAGCTTCATTCGAGGCACATGAATACCTATCTCCCACCTAAGCTCCAGAGCGATTCACAAACTGGGGCAGATAGGTGTTCAGCTTCCAATTTCGTGTGCAGGGCTCAATCCACGAGTATGCTCAGAGCACACTTACAGGATCAGGCCCCGCGCATGAGTTCACCCAGAACAACTATTGGGAGGGAGGAGGAAACCACTGTTGGAAGACAGACTACTGAGCTAGATGGAGATTTGATCTGACCCAGTATGGCTGTTCTTCTGTTCTCCCTTCTAACTTTTTGTCCAGTGATTAGGGTACTTACCTGTCATGTGGGAGATTCCCTGGTTCAAGTTCCCCCTCCACCTGCTGAGGAGACAGGATGTGAACAGAGATCTGCCACCTCATAGGTGAATGCCCTAACCTCCTAACTCCCAAGAGTAATCACAGCTGAGAATCTCCAGCAGAGCTAGGTGCCTCCCTGCAGCCTGGATTTAGGCGCTTAGTTCTGTGAGAGGGGAGGGGCTTAACACACACAACTTCTTGTTGGCATCTCTCATTGGCTAATTTAGTTGGCTCCCAACCTAGCGTGCTGGCTTTTGTGAATTGCAAACCAGCAGCCTATCTCTCCCCATGCGTTGTATAGGGAGCCTCAGTGCCTAACTCACTCAGGCTTTGTGAATCTCAATGTGTTCCTGTGATTTTCTAGGTGCTTAAGTTCCTTTATGAATCAGGCAACACTCATGTGTTTTGTGCATCACCCCTGCACACATTTGAGCGTTAGACAATGAAAGAACAATACCAATAATTAATTAAAAAATAAATGT
Source organism: Eretmochelys imbricata (assembly GCF_965152235.1). Classification (NCBI taxonomy): domain Eukaryota; kingdom Metazoa; phylum Chordata; order Testudines; family Cheloniidae; genus Eretmochelys; species Eretmochelys imbricata. Next base: position 26,187,899 of record NC_135574.1, read on the forward strand.
CTCTCTGAAAGATACCTGCAGCACTTTGAAAGTGGAGTTTTATCAGTTGTATTTTGTGTGTCTGAATTGTATTATCTGTGTTTGATTTAGGGCCAAATCCTGTCCTGTGTTGTGCACACATGCCTCAGCAAGGCAGGAGACCTCTTTAGTGCTAGCAGGTGGTCTGGCTTTTACTTCAGTCACTGACACAGGCGCCGGCTTCCTCCTTGCTTCAGGGATGATCAACCACTGCTCTAGCCCAGGCCTCACCCCCACTCCACCCCACCCCTTCCCCCAAGCCCACAACCCCACCCCACCTCTTCCCACCCCCACTTGGGCCCAGGCCCTGCCCCGCTCCACCCCCTTCTCCCAAGCCCTGACCCCTGCCCTGACTCTTCCTGCTCAGTCTCCCCCCCTCCCCGTGCAGTGCCTCCCACCCATTAGAGAGCAGCTGTTCCGTGACAAGCGGGAGGCACTGGGAGGGAAGGGGAGGAGTTGATCAGTGTCAGTGGATGGGAGAGCTGGGGGAGGAGCTGGCTTCCAGTTGGTGCTAAACACCTACTAATTTTGTTCCGTGGCTGCTCCAGCCCTCAGGCACCCATGGAGTCATCACCTATGGCCACTGACGCTCCATGGTTCTGAGTGTCATCTGCCAGTTTGAGATGTGTGGTCAGGATGAGGGCTTGTCTGGATGTTGCCTGATTCCACAACCTTTACTCAGTTTATGTAGCATTGTTTTAAACAATCTAATAGTATGAATTGGCTATCTAGCTAGCTATTTAATAAACTGGGATGTGCAACACGCATTAGAGGGGGGATGAATACTATTATGCATTCCTATCCCGCTCTGCACTGTTAAGAAGGCTCAGAGACCCACTGTGAGCCACTCTACTCCTTTGTGTGGTTTAGACAAGAAGGGCAGGTTTTGCCTGAGACTATATACTTCTTGGGATAGTGACCATATCTCCTTTTATTCTTGTACAACGCAGAGTACGCTGACAGTGCTTAAACAATAATAACTGAGCAACACTGGCAATGAAGTAATTGGGAAGGAACAAATATGCTATTTTTACAGAATCCCTTTGGATTACAATTGTGGTGCAAAGCTTGTCACAGGATGTTTGTAATGTAAAATATCTAATATTATTGACCGTCACCCAATGATGCTAAAAATGATAATCTTACAAATTCAGTTTAACTGAATGTATATGTAGCTTGACCTTGGAACGGTGATGTTTGTTTGCTATGCTTCCGTTATTTAAGAAACTTTTGCATTCTCCAATAAATTGTGTTCATTCCCCAACCTTTCTAGTTTGATTGAAATAGTTCCTTAAGTGCAGAAAGTTTACCTAAAAACTACCTATGAAAACAAACAAACACAAAAATTACAGTGCCCAAAACCTTTGGCTCATTGCTACAGCATTTCCTGATATTGCCACTGTAGTATTTGTTGCTAATTCCATATTTAAAACAAGTCCATATGGACTTTTGGTCAAGAACTGATAACAGACAAGGGAGTACAAGAGTGAGCTGAGGAGTTGCTAGAAGGGCTTGTGGAGCAACTTGGAAACCAGACAGCACTGGAGTGGAACAGGGGAACTTTACAGGGGGGTTCAAGTTGAGCTGAATACAAAACTGTTCAGTCTATAGCTAAACTCAAACCCTCTGGAAGACATATACTTTGAAATGCACCTGTAAAGTACTTTTTCTAGATGCTAACAAAATGGGGCCTGATTCTCATTTACACGAAGACTCCTTTACCCCCCCCCCCCCATATGTAAATTTATAGCCATTTTAAGTGGTGATTTTCAGTGCTAGATGACTATAAAGAGACCTTAATGTAAATGTAAATCAGGTCTGGTGATCTTTAAATACGGAGAGACAAAGTATGGAAATATGATCTCTCTTAAATATTTCATCTTTAGATGAATGGATGTTAATGAAAAACCTATGATAGGTTATGTTTGTTATCATTTTTAAGCAACTTTAATTATTGGCCATTCTCATCTGACTGCCAGTGAAAGCGCCTTTCGTGTATTGTTCCTGTCCTTAGGTTTGAAGGATTTAGCTGGGACCTCAGGACACTTGATCAGAGCTTGTTGATGAAAGCCTGACACTGCTGTCCAAGTCTGCCTCCCCTCTGACTTTACCACCATGGTTGAAACTGTCAAGGAACATTTTGTCCCTAATGAGGTTGCTTAGAGGTTCTTTGTCAGACTTGTTTCTACTGACCCACCCCATATGAGGTAGTGTCTCCCATTTCTGGGTCAGTCTGATGCATTATATACCAGTAAATATATCATGACAGAACAAAATAAACACATGGCTGGAAAGAAGGAAGTTCTGATAACTTTCACATCACGAAAGGAAACCTAGGGTCTTTATAGTCACATCAGGCTTTGGCAGTACTGAATTAGGGGAGAATGAACTGGTAATGTGATCTAGCTACAACAGGAGTCTTTTATTCTAAGTTAAGTCTCAATCCACATTCTCCAGAATTATTTTTATATACATGCTTGTGCATTTTTCATTATTTATTTATTTATTTGTTGCATTTTATAGTGATCTCAAAGCACATAGCTAATGAATATATCTACAGCTTTAGCCTTTGATAAAAGTGGATCTAGGGCTAAATCATTCTAGAAAACCTTATTTTTTAATTTTTCCTCCAGTACTTTTATATTTCTTAAATTATTTTTAAATCTTATTTTTATATGGGCCAGATTGCAAAGCCTGTACCCACACTGAGTTCCATTGAACTCAATGGGACTATTCACATAGTAAAGTACTACCACATGTAAGTAAGAATATCACAATCTGTCCTATAGTGAGTGAATATTTAAGACATATTATGTATTCTGACTTACCCATATGTTTGTATACACTTCATGAACATTTAGGGCACTAGATTGTGACTTGGACTATGCATTCATCAAAGGAGAAAGAAATAGTCGGAACTCCCTTTACACCTTTATGTTGGCTACCCAGATCTTGAGTCCATGTGCATATGAGCAGATGAGTTCCCAATCAGGGAAAGGATGAGCAGAGAGGTGTAGGGCATGGCTGGATCCTTATCTAACAGCTTTCCCAATTGCAGAGTAATTGAGTCTGAACAATGAATAGGTATAGTAATTTTTTCTTAGTTTAGGCCAGTAATACATTTCCACAAACACTGGGAAGAATTCTGACTTTCATAGAATCATAGATTCTAAGTCCAGAAGGGACCACTATGGTTATCTAGTCTGACCTCCTGCATAACACAGGCCATAGGACTTCCCTGAAATAATTCCTGTTTGATCTAGAGCGTATCTTTTAGAAAAACATCCAATTTTGATTTTAAAATTGCCACTGATGGAGAATACACCATAACCTTTGGTAAATTGTTCCTAAGGTTAATTGCCCTCACTGTCAAAAATGTATGTCTTATTTCCAGTCTGAATTTGTCTAGCTTCAACTTCCAACCATTGGACTGGGTTATACCTTTCTCTACAAGACTGAAGAGCCCATTACTAAATATTTATTCCCCATGTAGATATTTATAGACTGTAATCAAGTCACCTCTTAACCTTCTCTTTGTTAAGCTAAATAGATTGAACTTCCTGAGTCTATCATTATATGACATATTTTCTAATCCTTTAATCATTCTTGTGGCTCTTCTCTGAACCTCCTCCAATTTATCAACATCCTTTTTGAATTGTGGACATCAAACCTGGACACAGTAGAGATCACATCAGTGCCAAATACAGAAATAATATCACCTTTCTGCTCCTCTTCTAGATTCCCCTGTTTATGCTTCCAAGAATGTCATTAACCATTTTGACCCCTGCATCACACTGGAAGCTCATGTTCAACTGATTATCCACCATGATCCCCAAGTCTTTTTAAGAGTCACTTTTCTCCAGGAGAGAGTCTGCCATTCTGTAAATAAGACCTACATTCTTTGTATACATTTACATTTAGCTATAGTAATGACAATTCCCCATAGATAGCCAGTTTTTAATCCATTTTATGCCTGTCATGTTTGTACTAAGTGTTCACACACTGATGTATGTCTGCCTCCCAGGGCTAAATCTTTTACTCACTAATCCTTGCTTAGGGTTGGCCTAAGTCACAAGCTAGTCATTAATTAGAAAGATTCGGGGCTAGATTGGGACAATAAGCACAACCTGGATCAAAGGGGTGATGTATACAGAAATTCTTTAGCCATGAACCCCACCAATACACTTACCAGTAGGATTCATTTCAGTCTTGAGCTTTATACACTCACAACAGTTCTTTTATGAGAAACCTCCACACATTGGATGAAGGGTCACAAGGCAGAAAGTTTGGGAGCTGATTGGCTTGCTGATCCTATATACAAGCGAGCATGGACGAAGATATGTGTATTATTCAATGAAAAAGAGGAGACAAAGTTCTGCAGGTATTTGATCCTTGATCTGTGGAGAGGAGCTTCTCCAGAGGAAAGGAAAGATGACTTTGTGCCTTTGGCACAGGGTTCAATTCCTGGCTCTACCACCACTTTCTTTTGTAATCTTGGGTAAGTCACTTAAGATATCTGCACCTTATTTCCCAGTGGGATAATAGCACTTCTTTTTTCCCACCCTTTGTCTGCCTTGAGTATTTAGACTGTATCTTCAGGGCAGGGACTGTATCTTACTATGTGCATATACAGCACCTAACACAATGGGTTGTAGATCTCAAATGGGGGTTCCTAGTAGCTTCTGTAGTACAAATAATAAAGGCGGTCTAACAGAGCAGGTAGAATTAGAAGCCCTTTGATTAAATGAAGAAAATAAACATGTAGACGGGTTATCAATTATTTTTTCTAACCCTAGGTCAATTAGAATATGCCAAGGGAAGTGGTGGAAGAAACATGATGTGGCTGTTATAAACTGGAAAAAGCACTACAAGTATACTTTAAAGTATACTTTAGAGAACAGTGCTGTATAGACAAGAGGGGTACACTAGATGACCTACTAGGGCTTTTCGCTTTTCTGTCATTTGGATATGATCCTTTGATACACATTCCATCCCCAAAAGGAAATCATGCATAGGTGCTCTGTAATGGAGTGCACCGCTGCATTCACACCATACACACTGTTGTAATAATCTTTGTACAAAATATGCCACGTGAAGTACCATTTGAAAAGTAATAACTTATTGGTCAATATTATATGGTAAAAAGCACGTAGCAACATTGTGTGTAAAGTTATGAAATCCCCCCTGTATAATGCTAAAGGCACATATTCAAACTCATGTAGCCCCAATTAGGTAAAACTCATCAAGCAGGTCTTAAACAAAGAGATGTGTGTTTACCTCAGTTTGCAGATAAACTGCAAACAGAGCTCCAAGACAGGGAGAGAAAGAAGGAAGAAGACAAAGAAAATATGCATCTCAGCAAACAGAGGGGAGAGAAGGAACAGCATGAAACCTCCCCTCATCAGATACTTTGTCTCTTTACTCTCAGCTAGAAAGAACTTTATGAGAGGAACTGAACTATAAAAGTGAGGGGCAAACACCCCAGTGTATCTCCCTCTAGCCATCTCTCTTGAGCCTCAGACAAAAGAATCCACTTCTTTGACTTTGGGAGGAATCCTGACCTGCAGATTGGTCAGTAATGCTGTCAGGAGCATATGGTAAGAATTTTACCTTGAACCAAGTCTGGTTTGTAAAGTTTTAGTGCAAGGAAATATTTTATCTTTATTTTTCTTGTAACTATTTCTGACTTTAATGCCTTAATACTTGTACTAACTTAAAATCTGTCTCTTTGTAGTTAAATAAACTTGTTTATTCTTTAATCAAAATTAATCCAGTGTTGTGAACTGTCTGGGTAATTCCATTTAGGGTCACTCCATTTAAGGGACAACAGACCTAAAACATCAGAACTGTCCAGGAGAGGGCTGGACACTGCAGAACACACAAAGTTGCTGAACCAGAAGAATGGCCATAGACAGACGTTCAAGGTGCATCCTGCATGTTGTTTGTGAGGAGCCCAGGTTGGAAGCCACAGCAGCAAAGCATTATGAGGTGCCACAGGTTGTAGGCCAGGTGGTGACACAGTCCCTCACTAGTCTGGATTGTACCTTGGAATGTCATATGCTCCCACTGGCTTGATGCCTCTGCTGTTTTACATAGACAAGGAGCCAGGCTAGAGCTGGAGCACTCATTTTTGGAGCCGAGATCGAGGTTTTAGAGGTTACCCATGTCTCCAAGCATTAATGTCTACATTTTTCAGAAAGTCATGAGATGCTTGTAACAGCAGCATAGTAACCAGTTCATTGGGTTATATAGCAGTGAAACATATGCGTGAGCAAGAACTTATAATACTGTGAGAAGGAATGTCATGGAAAATTTGAGCATGATAATGAAAAATGTTTTGTAAAGTTTAAATTTGTTCACACTGACATAAGAGTTTTCAGCTGAGCTTAAAAAGTTACAACATGGTTTATTTGCTTGATTACTCCAGATCAAACCCCAGGTCTGACGTTTTCCCCCCAATATGTTCATTTTAAAAATACAGCATTTCCATGGAGCTTACTGGGACTGACTTATACTCACTGTAGAGTGAACTCATTACTGTCATTGATATATTAACCAGAGAGAAGAATTTCTTCTCACTTATCAAGGAACGTAAAGCATCCTGGTAAAACACAAAAATCTCTTTAGATTGTTGTTATCCAGCTAGCTGACAGCTTGGTTTTAACTAAGTGCTTCACAGTTAAGTAAACTGGAACAAATAAATTTAAAGTCACAAATCTATAATAAAATATATGTTTAGTTTTAAAATCTACAGATAAGTGCATTTTAAAACACCATTTGAAAACCAGCTCCTCCTTAATTTAGCTGCCAAACATAGTTTCCCTTTGCATCAGATGTACTGCTAACAGCTAAAACTCTGTAAGGAATATACTGTAAGTTGTATACAGGTAGTTTCACAACAGACAAAGCAGCCAAGGTTTTGCCATAGTGATGAATAAACCTCAAAAGGTTTTTGAATTGTATTTTGCTTTGGAAAAGCACTCAGAATTTTAGATAAAAACAACAAGGAGTCTGGTGGCACCTTAAAGACTAACACATTTATTTGGGCATAAGCTTTCATGGGTAAAAAACCCACTTCTGAGCTATCTGAATCTTGCATCCGCAAGACTAAGCTGGAAACTTCATAAGACCAGCTTTTCTTGATATTTCAGAATTTGTGTTTCTGGTTGGAGCTAAGAAATGTAAAAGCTTATGAAACAGAATTTCCAAACATGTTTTATCCTCAGCAAAGCTAGTTCTAGCTCCTTTTCAATTATCTTTCCAACTCCGCTCCATCTACCATCACCTCCTCTGCACAGTCCCCTGGCACCTTCCTATGGACATTGGTTTCTTCTGGCCTTGGAATCTTTGAATCTATGTGATCATTTAGTCTGACCTCCTATATAACACAGACCATAGAACTTCCCCATAAAAATTCCTAGAGCATATCTTTGAGAAAAACATCCAATCTTGATTGAAAAATTGTTACTGATGGAGACTCCAGCATGATCCTTGGTTGTGCCCATGGTTAATTACATTAATGGCTAATGATTTAAAAGAAAAAGGGTTGAGGGAGAGATCAGGTGACCCAGACTCCAGAGATTGTGGGTCTGGAGTAAAATAGGACTGAGTAGGTATGATAGACATCTACATGAAAACCTTTTGTTGTTTAAAAATCCTTTTGTTGCATTGTGCTATGCTCTTACTGTTAAGATTAAACAATACTTTATTTTAAGATGGCTGCTTTGGGTTACTATATTCTCCACTGGTTATAGACTCCCAAAGTGTTCTGGGCTACAGCATCCTATGTATTGCTTGTGCTTACCTATGAGATCTCACTGAGTTGGGTATCTCCCCTGAGCTTTACTAGACTCATCTTCCCCAAGGCCCAATTGATATCCCAGTTTTTCACTTTGAAATGTATTTATCCTACACCTATATTATTTTGACTATACATGAGTGTCCTCCAGCTCTTATACAATAGGAAAGCTCCTGTAAAAATCATTGGTGGTTCCTTTTTTTGTGTGGATCTTGATGAAGAGCTTTGAGCTGAGCTTTTGTGACCACATAGGCAAAGATCCTTATGAAAGTCATATTTAGCTGTTTATCTGATTTTGGGCATCTTTCTTAGTTAATCAAGAAAACCTCAGATTAATGAGTACCGGTTAATGCCTTATTCAATTCATCTGGGTTTACTGGGAAAGTATAGTATCCTAAGTAAAGGATAAGCACTGAACAAATCCATGGATTTAATTATTTTGTCTCACTCCCTGTATCTGTAAGTTGAAGACTGGTTCAATTTTCTTTCACCTGACATAGCATATGATACGGTTTGGCACAAGGGCTTTTTGGTGAAATTGTCTAGAACTACACCAAGATGATTAGTATGTGCAATGGGTGTTTTTGAGAAATCACCATTTCCATGTGCATATTGGTGATAGAACAAGTGTTTGAATGCACTAGAAGAATGGCCTCCCACAAGGATCAGAATTACCTCCAATGTTATTCAACTTATATTTGAATTACCTACCATATACTGAGTCTCACAAGTTTGTTTATGCAGACAACATATGCCTCGGCACTCAGTCACACTCTTTGACATACTTGAGAGTGTTCTGAATGTACATATGGTGGCTTTGGCCAATTCTTGTCATTAGTGGTGCCTGATACCAAGTGGAAATAAAACTGTGTTGAGTGTCTTCTAGTTACATCATGTACAAGTGGGCAGAGAGCTGACTATAGTTCTCAATGATCAGTGAATAAAGCATGATTCGCACTTGGTCTATCTAAGCATCACATTGGATAGAATTCTAACATATTGTGACCATCTTACAAAGACAGCGACTAAGGTCAAAAGCGCAAAAATCTGCTTGAAAAACTGTACAGAACTACATGGGGCACCAATAAGAACATAAAAACAGAAGAACATAAGATGTCCATACTCAGTCAGACCAAAAGCCCATCTAGCCCAGTATCCTGTCTTCTGACAGTGGCCAATGCCAGGTGCCCCAGAGGGAATAAGCAGAACAGGTAATCATCAAGTGATCCATCCCCTGTTGTCCATTCCCAGCTTCTGGCAAACAGAGGCTAGGGACACCATCCCTGCCTATCCTGGCTAATAGCCATTGATGGACCTATCCTCCATGAATTTATCTAGTTCTTTTTTTAACCCTTTTATAGTCTTGACCCTCACAGCGTCCTCTGGCAAGAAATTCCACAGGTTGACTGTGTGTTGTGTGAAAAAATACTTTCATTTGTTTGTTTTAAACCTGCTGCCTATTCATTTCATTTGGTGGCCCCTAGTTCTTGTGTTATGAGAAGGAGTAAATAACACTTCCTTATTTACTTTTTCCACACCAGTCATGATTTTATAGACCTCTATCATATCCCGCCTTAGTCGTCTCTTTTCCAAGCTGAAAAAGTCCCAGTCTTACTAATCACTCCTCATACAGCAGCCGTTCCATACCCCTAATAATTTTTGTTGCCCTTTTCTGAACCTTTTCCAAGTCCAATATATGTTTTTTGAGATGAGGCAACCACATGTGCACACAGTATTCAAGATGTGGGCGTACCATGAATTTATATAGAGGCAATACAATATTTCTGTCTTATTATCTATCCCTTTCTTAATGATTCCCAACATTCCGTTTGCTTTTTTGACTGCCGCTGCACACTGAGTGGATGTTTTCAGAGAACTATCCACAATGACTCCAAAATCTCTTTCTTGAGTGGTAACAGCTAATTGAGACCCTATCATTTTATATGTATAATTGGGATTATGTTTTCCAATGTGCATTACTTTCCATTTATCAACATTGAATTTCATCTGCCATTTTGTTGCCCAGTCTTTTGAAAGATCCTTTTGTAGCTCTTCGCAGTCTGCTTGGGACTTAACTATCTTGAGTAGTTTTGTATCATCTGCAAATTTTGCCACCTCACTGTTGACTCCTTTTTCCAGATCATTTCTGAATATATTGAATAGGACTGGGCCCAGTACAGACCCTGGGGGTTCAGCACTATTTACCTCTCTCCATTCTGAAAACTGACCATTTATTCCTACACTTTGTTCCCTATTTTTTAACCAGTTAGCAATCCATGAGAGAACCTTCCCTCTTATCCCATGACTGCTTACTTCACTTAAAATCCTTAAGTGTGGGATCTTGTCAAAGGCTTTCTGAAAATCTAAATACACTATATCCACTGGATCCCTCTTGTCCACATGCTTGTTGACCCCCTCAAAGAATTCTAGTAGATTGGTGAGGGATGATTTTCCTTTACAAAAAACATGTTGACTATTCCCCAACAAATTATGTTCATCTATGTGTCTGACAATTTTTACTATAGTTTCAACCAGTTTTCCCGATACTGAAGTCAGGCTTACTGGCCTGTAATTGACGGGGTCACCTCTGGAGCCCTTTTAAAAAATGTATTCACATTAGCTATCCTCCAGTCATTTGGTAAAGAAGCTGATTTAAATGATAGGTTAAAGATGACAGTCAGTAGTCCTGAAATTTCACATTTGAGCTCCTTCAGAACTCTTGGGCGAATACCATCTGGTCCTGGTGACTTTTCACTGTTTAATTTATCAATTTGTTCCAAAACCTTCTCTAATGACACCTCCATCTGGGACAATTCCTCAGATTTGTCACCTAAAAAGAATGGGTTTAGGAATCTCCTTCATCCTCAGCCGTGAAGACCGATGCAAAGAATTCATTTAGTTTCTCCGCAATGGCTTTATTGTCTTTGAGTGCTCCTTTAGCATCTCGATCGTCCAGTGGCCCTACTGGTTGTTTAGCAGGCTTCCTGCTTCTGATGTACTTAAAAAAAATTGCTATTACTTTTTGAGTCTTTGGCTAGCTGTTCTTCAAATTCTTTTTTGGTCTTCCTAAATATATTTTTACCCTTCATTTGCTTGAGTTTACTCCTTTCTATTTTCCTCACTAGGATTTAACTTCCACTTTTTAAAGGATGCCTTATTTTTGTTTGTTTGTTTGTTTTTGCCTCACACTGCTTCTTTTACTTTGTTGTTTAGTCACAGTGGCTCTTTTTTGTTTCTCCTATGATGTTTTTTAATTTGGGGGATTTAAGTCGAACCTCTATTTAAGTCGAACCTTTAATTTAAGTCGAACCTCTATTATGGTGTCTTTAAAAAGTTTCCGTGCAGTTTGCAAGGATTTTACTTCTGGTGCTATACCTTTTAATTTCTCATAGACTCATAGATATTAAGGTCAGAAGGGACCATTATGATCATCTAGTCTGACCTCCTGCACAATGCAGGCCACAGAATGTCACCCACCCACTCCTGCAATAAACCTCTCACCTATGTCTGAGCTATTGAAGTCCTCAAATCATGGTTTAAAGACTTCAAGGTGCAGAGAATCCTCCAGCTAGTGACCCATGCCCCATGCTACAGAGGAAGGCGAAAACCCCCCAGGGCCTCTTCCAATCTGCCCTGGAGGAAAATTCCTCCCCGACCTCAAATATGGCAATCAGCTGAACCCTGAGCATGTGGGCAAGATTCACCAGCCAGATATCCAGGAAAGAATTCTCTGTAGTAACTCAGATCCCACCCCATCTAACATCCCATCACAGGCCATTGGGCCTATTTACCATGAATAGTTAAAGATCAATTAATTACCATTAGTTCTTAATTAAATAGTTCTGTTTAACTAACCTCTTCATTTTTATGCAGTTCCCCTTTCTGAAATTAAATGCTTCCGTGTTGGTCTACTATGGTGTTTTCCCGCCACAGGGATGTTACATTTAATTATATTATGGTCACTATTACCGAGCAGGTCCAGCTATATTCACCTCTTGGACCTGATCCTGTGCTCCACTTAGGATTAAATCAAGAATTGCTTCTCCTCTTGTGGGTTCCAGGACTAGCTGCTCCAAGAAGCAGTCATTTAAGATGTCAAGAAACTTTATCTCTGCATCCCTTCCTGAGGTGATATGTACCAAGTCAATATGACGACAGTTGAAATCCCCCATTATTATTGAGGTTTTTTTTATTTTAATAGTGTCTCTAACCTCCCTGAGCATTTCACAGGCACTATCAGCATCCTGGTCAGGTGGTCTGTAATATATCTCTACTGCTATATTCTTATTATTCAAGCATGGAATTACTATCCATAGAGATTCTATGGTACAGTTTGGTTCATTTAAGATTTTTACTTCATTTGAGTCTATGCTTTCTTTCACATATATAGTGCCACTCCCCTACCAGCATGACCTGTTCTGTCCTTCTGATATATTTTGTACCTTTCTGTGTCCCGTTGATTATTCTGATTCCACCAAGTTTCCATGATGCCTATTATAGCAATATCCTCATTTAATACGAGGCACTCTAGTTTGCACATCTTATTATTTAGACTTCTAGCATTGGTATATAAGCACTTTAAAAACTTGTCTCTTTTTAGCTGTCTGCAATTACATGATGTAATTGAATGGAACTTTTTTTCTTTTGACTGTTTCTCATCATATCCTACCTGTATTTTATCATTTTCCATCCTCTCCTCCTTATTAGGACACAGGGAATCTCCATTTATAGATCCTTCCCTAAGGGATGTCCGAACCATGTGCTCCTCCACACCCATAGGCACCGACTTCCTCTCTTTCCCGTGGGTGCTCGACTCCCTCTCTGCCATAAGAGCATAAGAACTTAAGATTGACCATACTGGGTTCAGACCAAAGGTTCCATCCAACCCAGTATCCTGTCTGCTGACAGTGGCCAATGCCAGGTGCCCCGGAGGGAGTGAACCTAACAGGTAATGATCAAGTGATCTCTCTCCTGCCTTCCATCTCCAGCCTCTGACAAACAGAGGCTAGGGAACCATTCCTTACCCATCCCATTTGGTGGCCCCTAGTTCTTATATTATTGCAACAAGTAAATAACTTTTCCGTATTCACTTTCTCCACACCACTCATGATTTTATATACCTCTATCATATCCCCCCTTAGTCTCCTCTTTTCCAAACTGAAAAGTCCTAGTCTCTTTAATCTCTCCTCATATGGGACCCCATTCCAAACTCTGCCCCCCATTCCACACCCCCATTCCAACCTCTTCCCCAAAGTCCCCACCCCAGTTCTGCCCCCTCCCTGCCTGTATTCCAACTCCTTCAACAAATCCCCGCCCTGGCCCCGCCTCTTCCCCACCTCTTCCCCTGAGCGCACCACATTCCTGCTCCTCCCAGCCCTCCTGGAGTGTGCTAATGATGCCAAACAACTGTTTGGTGGCAGCTAGGCAGGAAGCGCTGGGAGATGGGCAGAGGAGCGGGGACGCGGTGCAAACAGGGGAAGAGCAGGAGGAGGAGGTGGTGGGGTGGGGGGTGAGGGGAGGTTGGCTGCCGGAGGGTGCAGAGTAACCACTAATTTTTCTCCATGGGTGCTCCAGCTCCGGAGCACCCACGGAGTTGGCACCTATGTCTGTCAGCTTTCCCCCAGCCTTTAGTTTAAAAACTGCTCTATGGCCTTTTTAATTTTAAATGCCAGCAATCTGGTTCCATTTTGGTTTAAGTGGAGCCCATCCTTCCTGTATACGCTCACCCTTTCCCAAAAGTTTTCCCAGTCCCTAATGAATCTAAACCCCTCCTCCCTACACCATCATCTCATCCATGCATTGAGACCCTGCAGTTCTGCCTGTCTAACTGGCTCTGTGCGTGAAACTGGAAGCATTTCAGAGAATGCTATCATGGAGGTCCTGGACTTCAATCTCTTACCTAGCAGCCTAAATTTGGCCTCCAGAACCTCTCTCCTATCCTTCCCTATGTCACTGGTACCTACATGTACCACAACCGCCGGCTTCTCCCCAGCATTACACATAAGCCTATCTCGATGTCTTGAGAAATCCCCAACCTTTCACCAGGCAGGCAAGTCACCATGTGGTTCTCCTGGTCATCTCAAACCAGCTATCTATGTTTCCAATGATCAAATCGCCCATTACTAATACTTGTCTCTTCCTAATAACTGGAGTTCCCACCCCGGAGAGGTACCCTCAGTGCGAGAGGATACCACAACAACATGGAAGGAGGGTTCCAAATATGGGATTGTTTCCCTCTGCTCCAGTTGGATGTTCTCCTTCTCTGAGGCTTTCATCCTCCTCAACAGCCAAGAGGCTGTCAGACCAGGAGTGGAACCGTTCTACTGTGCCCCTGAAAGTCTCATCTATGTATTTCTCTGTCTCCCTTATCTTCTCCAACTCAGACACCATGGTCTCCAAAGCCTGTACATGCTCTCTGAGAGCCAGGAGCTGCTTACACCAAACGCACACATATGCCACCTAATGCCCAAACATTATGTACTTAATCCTTGGCACTCTGTTATTCAGCACCGGAGTAGTGCGCTCCAGTATGGGCTCATTCATCTTATACAAAGATGATTGATGTACAACTTAATTTCACCAGGTGTATTATTTCAGGCACATTTAAATCTACTCCTCTACCATGGTTACCAGTTCTCTGCAATATTGCTCCACCCAGTGTTTGCAGAGAGGAAACTGTAGCAAAGCATGTGATGAAATTGTGTGATATGCCACATCTACCATTAATTAAAAACTTGTTTAATCTACCAGTTGGTCACCTGCCCTCAGAGTGCTCATTGTGGATAGAGGATGCATGGCAAGCTTCATGGTCCTCAGAGAAAGTGAGAAATAATTATCTTGTCTTGGACCTCACACAGTGCCAACCTGGGTTTCGTTTACCACAAAGTCAGTGGAGACTGCTGAACTGGTTTTGTACCAGACATGGAATTTGTGCAGCAGCAGAATTTCAGTGGCATTTTAGAGACAATCCACTATGTCAGTGCCTCTCAATCTTTCCAGACTATGGTACCCCTTTCAGGAGTCTGCTTTCTCTTCTGTATAAGTTTCACTTAATTTAAAAACTACTTGCTTACAAAATCAGATGTAAAAATACAAAAGTGTCACAGCACACTATTACTGAAAATTGCTTGCTTTCTAATTTTTACCATATAATTATAAAATAAATCAATTGGAATATAAACATTGTACTTATATGTCAGTGTATAGCATATAGAGCAGTATAAACAAGTCACTGTATGAAATTTTAGTTTGTACTGACTTCGCTGGTGCTTATTATGTAGCTTGTTGTAAAACTAGGCAAATGTCTAGATGAGTTCATGTACCCCCTGGACTACTTCTGTGTACCTCTAGGGGTACACGTACCCCTAGTTGAGAACCACTGCACTCTGTTAATGTGGGCAGCCAGAAACCATGACATATATTGTTGAGAACTGCAAAACTGGCTAGGCAGCAGTTCTGCGGAAAAGGACCTAGGGGTGACAGTGGACGAGAAGCTGGATATGAGTCAGCAGTGTGCCCTTGTTGCCAAGAAGGCCAATGGCATTTTGGGATGTATAAGTAGGGGCATAGCCAGCAGATCGAGGGACGTGATCGTTCCCCTCTATTCGACATTGGTGAGGCCTCATCTGGAGTACTGTGTCCAGTTTTGGGCCCCACACTACAAGAAGGATGTGGATAAATTGGAGAGAGTCCAGTGAAGGGCAACAAAAATGATTAGGGGTCTGGAACACATGACTTATGAGGAGAGGCTGAGGGAGCTGGGATTGTTTAGTCTGCAGAAGAGAAGAATGAGGGGGGATTTGATAGCTGCTTTCAACTACCTGAAAGGGGGTTCCAAAGAGGATGGCTCTAGACTGTTCTCAATGGTAGCAGATGACAGAACGAGGAGTAATGGTCTCAAGTTGCAGTGGGGGAGGTTTAGATTGGATATCAGGAAAAACTTTTTCACTATGAGGGTGGTGAAACACTGGAATGTGTTACCTAGGGAGGTCGTAGAATCTCCTTCCTTAGAGGTTTTTAAGGTCAGGCTTGACAAAGCCCTGGCTGGGATGATTTAACTGGGAATTGGTCCTGCTTCGAGCAGGGAGTTGGACTAGATGACCTTGTGGGGTCTCTTCCAACCCTGATATTCTATGATTCTATGATTCTAAAAAATGACACAGCTTCCTGGAGATCTTTGTGCCTTGAACATCATTGATAAGAATGCTGTGGCTTGACCAGATTGCATAAACCAAATGAATAAACTACATGTATCACTTCGACTCTAGGCAAGATTTCCTGGAATGAAGGTCAGTGAGTCAGCTGTTCAGACTGGAAGTAGGGACAATGAGTCAGCGGTTGGCTCAGAGTACTGTGCTGACCAAAAGGACTCATAGACCAGATTTCTCTTTTTGCTGCCAAGTCAGAAGCATTTGGACACAGAGAGAGACTGCTGTTGTTATTCCAACTCTGCATAGACAATTGAGGAGTTTCAGTGATACACTACATTTTAGGAAACACACAGTAGACAGGAAACTGTCCCTGAAGATGATCAGAAGGATGTGTAAATGTGAATGTGCTGAATTAAATGAGGGTGGGTGTTATGCAAAGAGCCCTAAGCTGTGACAAAGAAATTAGAAATCATATTTTATCCCATCAGTACATGTGCTTGGGCAGCAGGAAAAGACTTTGTAGAAAGATAATACACTGATACTTTAACTACCCATGGGCCAGATCCCATACGACCAAATTTGTTTCTTTTAACTAGACTCTAGCCACTAGAGTATGTTTTTAAGGTACATCCCATAGGAAGATGTGGTAAGGAGCTGTACTGCTATAGGGAGAACACAAGGAGGCATGTGCCTCAGGGAGGCTTCCATGGTATGTGTCCTATAGTTCTCTGGTATACAGAAGGAGTATGCACGCTTTCATTACTCTTTATAGGGCGCAGCTTATTTCCCCTGACTCTCTTATTGTTTTCTTGATAATCTGTTTGGTTGCATGCAGCGTTTCTGTACCCATATCATTCCCAGGATATTAGAGATAAAATATGGGTGAGTAATATCTTTTATTGGACCAACTTCTGTTGGTGAGAGAAACAAGCTCTGGGTCTGGGAAAGGAACTTATGCTAAACTATCTGTTCAATCTTGTATTCAGCTGTGACACTCTTTTTTTCCTACTCTTTTTTGATAGATGTGCAAGAAAGCAGTCATCCTGTTCTCTAATGTGATTTAGTGGTCTGTAGCAGACACTAATAAACCATCCTGTGCTTTATCTGTTATGACATTTATCCATAAACATTCAAGATCATTGTCTTCCGAGTTATCGGTGACTGGGAAATAGGTAATGCCATTTTGACATTGAGTGCCACTCTCCCTCCCCTTTTGCCCACTCGATCTTCCTGAATAGGTTATAACCATTGATTTTTAACATTCCAATCATGTGAATTACCCCACCAGGTTTCAGTCATATCACCTAGATCAAATTTATTCTCATAAATGAGCAATTCAAATTCTCCTTGTTTGTTACCCAGGCTCCTAACATTGGTGTATAGGCAGTTCAATAATTTTTTCTCTTTGTGTCTTTGCTTGCTTGATTAATTTTGTTCTCAACATCTCCATTTTGTGCTGAGTGCTCATATCTTCCCCTTTTTTTTAACCCTCTCTTTTGGTGTTAGTTTAATGCTTCCCTGACTACTCTAACCAGCCCGTCTCCAAAGAGCTTGCTTCCCCTTCTACTGAGGTGAAGGCCATTCAAACTATACAGCCCCCATCTCTATAGAAAGTGGACCAATGTTGCACAAAACCAAAACCATACACCACTTACCTAGCCAGCGGTTTACTTCTAGAAACTTCTGCCTCCTGTCTTCATTCATGGGAAAGGAAGGTTCTCAGAGAAGATCACTTGGACATTCTTCTTCTTCAATATGCTTTCAAGTTCCCTGAAATAATCTACTGTCTGCTAGATATCTTACAACACAGTGTCATTAGTGCCAATATGAACCATCACGAAAGGATCTGTTACTTGCTCTCTTGGGTCAGATTAGAAATGCTTGATCTCTTGTGACAAAGTCAGCCCTGATAGATATAAGAGAGAAGTGGAGGGCAGATATAGCAGCCCTAGAATGGTGAAGGCCCTGTTCCCTATGAGCTGAAAAAGGTTTACCTCAGGTTAATTAGAGACACCTGTGGCCACTTAAGGGCTACCAATGACCTTTAAAAAACCCTTTTCTGGTGAGAGAGAGGAGAGATGGGTGATAAGCTGCAGCAGGGCTAGTGACAGTAGGGGAAAAGGCTTCTCCTAAATGGAAGTCTGTTCTCTTTCCTACAGGGGAAGCAACCTCACTAATGGACTGTTTGGGGAAAAGGCTGATACCAGAGGCTAGCATAATAAGGCTACACCTCAGAGAGGGGGTCAGGAAAGATATTCCCCTCTTTATGTTATGAACTTAGTACCCTTGGGCCTACCCTGAGGCGCACCTTGTAAATATGGAAGAATAAAAACACGAGTCAGACTGATTTACCCCAGGCTCCCACCAGCAGAGGAGGAAACTCTGTGCCTGGCGAAGCAATGGAGGCTCCATGCCACATACTCATCATATGAAACCTTTTTCCATTTTCCCTACAGATGTGACTCTGGAAGTGCAGAGGGGTGAAAAGGCATCGAGGGTAAAATCCTGGCTCAATTGATGTAAATCATAAAATTCCCATTGGCTTCAACGGAACCAGGATTTCACCCAAAATATTTTTGACATACAAAAGGGCTTGGATCATATGCATTTCAAGAGACAAGCAGAAACCAAGGTGCGTGCCCATTTACCATCTATAGTTACACTAAGCCTTTTGAGAAAAAAGAAAGTAATATTACCTTCTAGGAGTTTATGATAGAGACCATTATAAAAGCTTTTGCATTTGCACAAGTTTTTGGACCAGTCCAGAGTGCAAAGAGGACAGTGGCAATGAGAACAACCTCAGTAGCAGCTGCCCAGAAACTAGTGGTGTGCATAGAACTGGGCTGGAATTGTTGTGATGTAGCCTTTGATTTTTAGATTCAGAGGCCACGTTCCAAAGTTCGTACCCCCGTGTACATGGTACTGATGCTAAGCTGTAGATAGCTGCAGAACATCAACCTGCCTTTCCACACTCTTTTGTTTTTTCTGAAGTTTTAATGGAGGGTACTTTGGATACTTATGTGAGATGTCAAGAAAGAAGTTTTTGTTTAATGATAAAACCCAGTTATATAAATGTAACTGTATGTGCAACTCTGTGCAGTCACATTGGATGGAAGCTTGGTAATTAAATTATCCAAGGGGGTCAGGTAGAGTGACTACTACCACCACTGTGCTTCTGTCCACAGAAACCTTTACAGCTATTCTGAGGGAAAATGGGCCCTTTTCCCACGGAAATGGTCTATAAGGGACTGCTGCAGGCAGCAGGCAGAGAGAGAATCTGATCAAAATTATTTGACTTTTGGGTAATGTAATCAAAATCACTAAAGGATGGAAGGGGTTTCTATTGGAACTTAACTTGGCTGCCCCTGGTTGTGTCTAGTTGTACAAGATGGAAGTGTAATCGGGGTACAGTTGTGTAAAAAGAGTAATCACAGTGCAAAGGATGTTAGGCAAAAGAGAATTTTGTGTGTGTGAACAGGTAAAAGAAAAGGAAAAGGGGAGGAATGATGGGAACACTGAGCCTTGGGATGGCTCTGGGGGATTAGATTGTTGCTTTGGTGGGTGTGCATGAAAACTCTGTAGGCATGGGGGAAGCAGTTACACCTTGTGTAAAATTAATATGGCTAATATGATGTTATGGAGGTTAAACTATACGGAAGGAATGTGCATTTTCCCAGGACGTGTGCAGTGTATATTGGAGAAGGAGTAAAAGAAATGCAAATAAAACATGGTACTTAATTAAAATCCTAATAGGGCTCCAAAAGGAGCCACAATAGGTTGTGCTTTCTTTTTCAGATCTCTGTGTGTTTTGGAGCAGGAGATGAAAGTAATCAGAACTCTGGTGGAAGTAAAATGCTTCCCTTTTAAGACAGTGTCTGAGCTGCTAACAGCTTTGGATTTAGAAGCAAGCTAGTAAGCCTCTGTGTGTAAATGCAAATTATCTAGCTGATGGGCACAAAGGAGCTGCAAATAATGAATACATCTGGTCAGCAAACAAGCTACTAGAAGACTCAGATTATGGCCCTCCAGTAAAGGGAGGTGAAAAAAACAAGTCAAGGCTGAAAATAAGGGGGACAGGTTAACCTTAAGGGGTGTGTGTGTGTGTGTGTACAGTGCTAAAATCTGAAGCTGTGTCTCAGCTATTACCTGAGAATAAACTTAAAGCTTGGTACAGCAGAGAAACTATTGGTCTGTTGTACAAGAGGGGAAACTGAGGTACACCATCTCATGAATTTCATAAATGACCAGTGAGTGAGGTAATTCACTAGCCTGACTATAGAACAAAATAAGGACAGCCTGGAGGTAATTCTTCTGTTTTTCCTGCAATTAGCAAGGAAATTTGTAAAAGAAAGTGGTATTATTATTAAGCAATAATCTGTCCCCACCAGGGGGGTGGAAATTGTTTCTTTTGTTTTTCAGACACTCTACAAGCAAGCTGGCGCCAGCGGAAGAATAACTCAGAATACCATGGATCTATGTTTTCTGTTGTTTGTCTGTGGTGTTTGTCTTGTTGCTAGCATTGTTGTGTTTTAATGAACAGAAAACATCATGGTGTGAGTAGGAGGGGGTGGGTGTGTGGGTGGGTGAGGGAAATGGGAGCAGGGAATGGGGGTAAGAAAATTGGAATCATGTTTTGCTAAAGGGGGAAATGGGAACAGGGAATGGGAGTAAGGAAGTTGGAATCATGTTTGGCTAAGGGTAGGAATGGGAACAGGGACACAGGTGTAAGGCTCTGTGGTGTCAGAGCTGGGAAGGAGGATACTAAGGAAGGAAACTGGAATCATGCTTGCTGGAAGTTCACCCCAATAAACATCGAATTGTTTGCACCTTTGGACTTCAGGTATTGTTGCTCTCTGTTCATGCAAGAAGGACCAGGGAAGTAAGTGGGTGAAGGAATAAGCCCCCTAACATTGCAGAACATATTTCATGCTAATTACTTCATTGAGAAAGGATTGGGTTGCCTGGGTGAGAGAGATGCACAGCACAATTAAGAACAACAACGTTTTTTTTTAACTCATCTGCTTTTATGTCCCTGTGATTCTCAGAGCATTCTAGCCCATGAAAGCTTATGCCCAAATAAATTTGTTAGTCTCTAAGGTGCCACAAGGACTCCTCGTTTTTTTTGCTGATACAGACTAACACGGCTACCACTGAAAACAGAGCATTTTTTGACCTCCTACAATAACAATAATCTGTCATGCATGGATGAATCAATATTTGGGCAGTACAGTCAATGCATGTTGACTGGTGGTGGGAAATTTAGCAGATCATAGTTCAGTGGGTGTAGAAAAGTAGTTATAATGCTGGAAGACAAGAAAATAATAAGGATTCCAGTTATAAATACAGTATTTGCATGGCTTGTATATAACTTTTCCTCTACTGTATTAATAATCCTTACACTCAGAATGAAATATCAGAAAGTGATTGTCTGATTTATGTATTCTGTTTTCTGCAAAATTGAATAGCACCTAGACTTTTTTGGAAATGAATGTTTTGATTTGTTGACTACTTAAGTTCTCTCAGGTTTCTTGTTTCAATCTGCAAAACAAATGTATGCCCCAATAGCCGATCCACATATGGAAATCTATATATATCTCCCATATGTTTATCCATATATATAAACACAGTCATTAATTTCACAAAATGTACAGATTGGTCTAAATGGATTCATCAACATTAATAAAATGCTATTGTTTTTGCTTTAAAAATATGCAGTTCATTTTATAAAGTAAAAGTCAAGTTGAACCCCTAACTGCAGAACTCAGGGACCACCTTGAGCATCCAGATTTGAAATGGGGCCCGCCAAATATGTTTCAGATTGCAATATAGCTAAGAAATATATTTTACTTAAGACAACAGATAAGAAAAATCTGAATGATTAATAAAATAATGATAGTACTCACCCAGTATCCTAGAAGAGCACTGTTGACATGGCCATATAAACAGACCTTCTGTGGAATTTAGGTGTCTGAGTCACTTATGCACTTCTGAAAATTTTACTCTTCGTCACAGTCCTCTACTCTAGGCACTAATACTTAATACATAGACATTCTCTTTATAGCCCTGCTGCGCAGTCTTCGCAGAAAAAAATATACTCACCACTTGTGTTCAAGAATCATATGGTTTATTTTAAGTTCCCAGAAATGATAAGCCAAATAACTGTTTCTACAACTTTTGAGCAAGAAGCATTTATTTGAAACCAGACACAAAATGACAGCTATAAACATGCAGCAAACAACCTTGCTCAAAAACCCTCTCCTGTGCTTTTCTTCTAGTGATCGAAGACTGAACTGAAGAACAAGTTTTAAAGTGGGAAGAAGTATGTATTAGTGCCTAGAATAGAGGACTGAGGTGAAGAGTAAAATTTTCAGAAGGGCATAAGTGATTCAGACACCTAAATTCCATTGAAGGTCAATGTGATTTAGACCCTTAAGTCATTTAGGGTCTTTTGGAAATTTTTAAATAACAAATTGGTGATTCTTTTTCTCTGCCGTATAGGGTTTGAGCCTGTTGGGGTCACATTCCTCTACCACAGACTCATTCTCATTGAAAGTCACCCCCATGCAAAGAACCAACATAAGGTCAATATACCACTTATACCCCCTCTAAGTCCTAGTGACTTTAGTGGGATGGAAGCACTGCATAAGCGTTGTGCTAGACCTCTGCATGGGGGTTCATTTTATTCTCTGTAGCCTTCATCATCTCATGTAAGTTCCAAGTTGTTCAGTTTCCCCATCTGTAAAATGGGGGAAATAATGCCAAGTCACCTATGTAAAGGTGCTCCACTTATGTCAATGAAGGGTCTGTGTGAGCAACAAATGCAGGTAAGATACTTCACTTATCTGTAGCTGTCTTATTATTTCCTGAAGATCATGAAGTCAGAAAAAAGCGTTGACCACTCAGAGAATGATTCAAAGCCTGCTGAAGTTAACAGGATCTTTTGTCTTTCAGCAAACAAATTTCTTCTGGTTATTATTCCGATTGCAAGAAAAGCTGCATGAAGCTCCCTTTCTTGCTCTGGTCAGGCTCGGGTATTCTGTTTAGGCAGGCAGTGGTTTAGTTTCCAGGTCTTCATCAGTAACAGTCAAACTGCAAAAGAAAATGGGTCAGGAAATAGCATATCCTCATAGACGCATAGATTTTGAGGCCAGAAGGGACCATCATGATCATCTAGTCTGACCTTCTGCACAATGCAGGACACAGAATCTTGCCCACTCGCTCCTGTAATAAACCCCTAACCTCTGGCTGAGTTACTGAAGTCCTCAGAGCATGATTTAAAGACTTCAAGTTACAGAGAATCCACCATTTACACTAGTTTAAACTCGCAAGTCCCATGCTCCATGTGCAGAGGAAGGCAAAAAACCCCAGAGTCTCTGCCAAACTGACCCAGGGCAAAATTCCTTCCTGACCCCAAATATGGCAATCAGTTTGACCCTGAGCATATGGGTAAGACTCACCAGACAGACACTTGGGAAAGAATTCTGTGTGGTAATTCAGAGCCTTCCCCATATAGTGTTCCATCATAAGTCATTGGAGATATTTGCTGGTAGCAGTTGCAGATCAGCTGATGCATCTGAAGAAGTGGGTTTTCACCCATGAAAGCTTATGCTCCAATACATCTGTTAGTCTATAAGGTGCCACAGGACTCTTTGCCGCTTTTACAGATCCAGACTAACACAGCTACCCCTCTGATACAGATCAGCTATATGTTATTGTAGGCAGTTCCTTCATACCATCTCCTCCATAAACTTGTCAAGTTCAGTCATGAAACCAGTTAGGTTTTTTTTCCCCCACTACTCGCCTTGGGAGCCTGTTTCAGAACTTCACTCCTGTGATGGTTAGAAACCTTCATCTAATTTCTACCCTAAACTTATTGATGGCCAGTTTATATCCATTTGTTCTTGTGTCAACATTGGCACTTAACTTGTTCCTGCTCCTGAATGCTATGCTATCATGAATTCTCTCCCATTTTGGGTTTATTGCACAAATCCTTTGAGACCATGGCTTTAGATATGATCAACATTTAGTCATAACTATACTTAGAGAGAGCTTCTTGCCTCTCAAGGGCAGAAAAAAGCAAATATTGTCAAAATATTTTCCTGGGGTGGTAATAACTGGGCTCCCTTAGACATCTTTATCACTCAGCTCTGCAAAATTTGACTCTGGGATACATTTTTCCTTACACCTAGATTTTTTTTTCATTGATGCCTCTGCATTATTTCTGAAGGTTTGTATTTTTAATTTCAAGTGCCTGATTGAATCTCATTCCTAACACCTAGTACAGTCATGCTAGGTCTCCTTTCGTCTTCTCCAGAATAATTTTTGGAATGGGAATGCATGTATTTGTTTTTCCTGATGTGTTGATTTATGTGTTACTTTGTTCTTTATCTGTTTGCACCTCGTCAGTAAAATAACATCATGCTATCGTTTCCAGGGTTCACAGGACCCTGTCAACACTTACCAGTCAAAGGTCAGCCAACCTAAGAACTCATGGTTAAACAGGAGAAAGAAACACACACATTATTAATCCCAAGATGTAAAATGAAGAAAAGTTTTACTGGTATATCTAATAAAATAGCATTCACATATAGCATTTCATTATCACTATAGTATGCTGGCAATGCTGACTGTAGCATTGGATGACAAATTTTTGGAGTGGAGAATGCAGTTATTTGTTTTCTAGATGGCCACTGATTTATGTGTTGCTTTGTTCTTTATCTGTTTATAGGTATCCAGGAGAGCCATCCCATATATCTACACATTGCTGTCTTTCTTTCATCTTCTAAGTTGTCTTTGACCAGTTCATCTTTCCTTGACATTATCTCTCTGCCCGGTAAGCCTTTCAGTTTATATTTATTACAGTCATTTACAGGTTCACAGGACTCTGGCAATACTTAGTAGTCAAGGGGCAACAATCCTTCCTTAGCTGCAATCAAATAAATAAATCCACCTGTTATCCCCTAGTGACTACACCAGTTTCTGTATAACTGTATAGCTAACATAGTGGGTGAAATCCTGGCCCCCGGGAGTCAGAAGGAGTTTTGCCATATGAGTTCAATGAAGCCAGGATTTCACCCAAAATGTCTGTGGTATGTTAATAAAATATTTTAGCAATGAAGGGACCAATCTCATCAAAGCCATTGGCAAAATTCCCCAGTTCAGGATCCAGCCCCAAGTTACTGCAACAATATGCCTCACAAGTGGAATTAATGTAGTATTGTATTGTATTGTTTCATTACATATAGTAGTGTGAGATAGTTGAGAGGACTGAGCATCTCATAGAACTGACCCCATGTTACATGGTATATTGTGGGCCCAATACTACAAAGAAATACATAAGTCTGGAACCTTTTGCTCCCATGGAGTCTCATTGACTTCAGTAAGACATAAGGGTGAGGGTATGCATGTCCTTTTGCAGAATCAGAGCCTTAATTAGTAGAGTAGAATATTCAATAGACATCTGCTATTCATGGCTCATGATATGACATCTCAAAATGTAATTTATATTCTTTGTTAAAACAGAAATTATAAAAAAAAATTGCTGAAAGATTTCCACCTTTTATTTTAAGTTATATATAATATAGAGAGATTTATAGCATGATAAGATTTTTTTCTGAAGCTATTTAACTTAATGTATTTATTTAAATCAAATACCAGCACTTGATTTATCTAGTATTCTGATTACCAAGGATTTCAAAACAAATACTTCCATCTTTCTATGGCCAAGTCAAAATTTAGTAGTGTGTATCTAGTCTCATAGATGTTTTCAGCGTAACTACTACTGCTCATGCATACTTAGGGGCATGAGCAGGAATTTAAATTTGATGGCTTTTGAAGGGGCACGTTCTGTGCCCCTGCCACAGCCCCAGGGCCAGAGGAGCTGTCAGCTCCAGCTGTGTCCCTAGGGCCAGAGGAACTCACTCTCTCCACCGCGGCCCTGGGGCTCGAGGAGTTCTGTGCCCCTGCTGATTAAGGGGGGGCCCGTGCTTGCCCCCCTTATGCACATCCCTGCTTAACATATTCCTTGGAGTAGCCCAAAATATCTTCCAACCAGATGTCATTTATCCAAAAAGTTATTTCAAATATAAAATAAATGTCTTAATATTAACTTTAGATATTTTTTTTTAATTATTTTGGCATGTTTTAGGGATTATTTATGAAATGCTAAATTATCAGATACAGCATTATCCAGTGGTTAGAGCAGAGGACTGAGAATCAGGAGTCCAGGGTTCTGTTCCTAGGTTGGTCTCTTCTTCCTGGGTTAGCAATTATTGCTGAGAGCTCATAGGGGATGGGTGAGGGACCAGAGGACTGGAGAAGGGCAAACATAGTACCTATTTTTAAAAAGGGAAACAAAGAGGGCTGATGGAGTTATAAGCCAGTCATCCTAACTTAGATATCTGGAAAGATACCAGAACAAGGTATTAAACAATCAGTTTGCAAGCACCTTGAGGTTAGTGGGTTATAAGGAATAGCCAACATGGATTTGTCAAGAACAAATCATGCCAAACCAATCTAATTTCCTTCTTTGAAAGAGTTACGAGCCTAGTGGATAGGGGGGAATAGATGTGATATATCTTGATTTTAATGAGGCTTTTGATATTTCTGCCACATGACAGTCTCATAAGCAAACTAAGGAAATGTGATCTACATTAAATTACTATAAGGTGGGTGCACAGCTGGTTGAAAGACCATACTCAAAGTGTAATGGTTTGCTGTCAAACTGGGAGGGTGTATCTAGTAAAGTCCCAGAGAGGTCTGTCCTGGGCCTGGTACTATTCAATATTTTCATTAATGACTTGGATAATGGAGTGGAGAGTGTGCTTATGAAATTTGTGGATGACATCAAGCCGGGGGGAAGGTTGCAAGCACTTTGGAGGACAGGGTTAGAATTCAAAACAACCTTGACAAATTGGATAATTGGTCTGAAATCAACAAGATGAAATTCAATAAACACAAGTGCAAAGTACTTCACTGAAGAAGGCAAAATCAAACACATACCTACAAAATAGGGAGTAACTTTGTAGGTGGTAGTAGTGCAGAATAGGGTCTGGGAATTATAGTAGATTATAAATGGAATGTGAGTCAACAAAGTGATGCAGTTGTGAAAAAGGCTAATATCATTCTGGAATGTATTAACAGGAATGTCATATGTAAGACACGGGAGGTAATTGTCCAACTCTACTTGTCACTGGTGAGGTCTCAGCTGGAGTACTGTATCCAATTCTGGGTACCACATTTTAGGAAAGATGTGGACAAATGGGAGAGAGTTAGAGGAGAGCAACAAAAATGATAAGTTTTAGAGAAGTTGACCTATGAGGAAAGATTAAAAAACTGGGCCCATTTAGTCTTGAGAAAAGAAGATGGAGGGGTGGGCCTGATAACAGTCTTCAAATATGTTACTGTCTGTTATAAAGAAGACCAAGATCAATTTTTCTCCATGTCCACTGAAGATAGGACAAGAAATAATGGGCTTGGTCTGTAACAAGGGACATTTAGGTTAGATATTAGGAAAAACTTTCCAACTAAAAGCGTAGTTAAGCTCTGAAATAGGCTTCTAATAGAGGTTGTGGAATGCCCATCACTGGAGGTTTTTAAAAATAGGTGGACAAAGATTTGTCAGAGATGGTCTAAGTTTACTTGTTCCTGCCACAATGTAGGGGGCTGGACTTGATGACTTCTCGAGATCTGTCATAAATATAAAGGGAAGGGTAACAACCTTTATTTATGCAGTAACATCAAATCCCACCTGGCCAGAGGTACAGAATCACTTACCTGTAAGGGGTTAATCAGTTCCATTAACCTAGTTGGCACCTGACCAGAAGGACCAAAGGGGAAAGAAGATACTTTCAAATATGGGGTGGGGGAAAGGTTTTGTTTGTGCTCTCTGTGTGTTCTCTCTGGAGACAAAGAGAGAGACCAAACAGGTAATCCAGCTCCTCCTGAAATGATACATCTAAAATTAGAGAAATTGTAAGTAATAGCGAGGAAATGTGTTAGATTATCTTTTGTTTTAGCTTGTGAATTTTTCCTATGCCAAAAGGGAGGTTTATTACTGTTTGTAACTTTGAAGTTGAGCTTAAAGGGGAATCCTCTGTGTTTTAAATCTTTTTATTACTCTGTAAAATTACCTTCCATCCTGATTTTACAGAGGTGCTTCTTTTACTTTTTTTTAAATAATACAGTTCTTCTTTAAGAACCTGATCAGTTTTTATTGTCCTAAAAACCCAAGGGTCTGGTCTGTGCTCACCTTGTTAACCTATTTGGTTGGTATATTATTCTCAAGCCTCTCCAGGAAAGGGAGTGAAGTGGCTTGGGGGAATATTTTGGGGGGGATAGGACTCCAAGTGGCCCCTCCCTGAATGTTTGTTTAAATCACTTGGTGGTGGCAGCAATACCATCCAAGGACAAGGAAAGGAATTTGTGCCTTGGGGAAATTTTTAACCTAAGCTGGTGGAATATAAGCTATGGGGTCTTTCATGCGGGTCTCCACATCTGTACCCCAGAGTTCAGAGTGGGGAGGGAACCCTGACAAGGTCCCTTCCTGAAATAAGTAAAAACTTTCTAATTTGTCTGAAATTTTTCATGGACTTTTTTAGGGATTTTCTCCAAACTAATCCAAACATTTTCAGATTTTGGTTTTTCATTTTCTCCCCATTCTATACCTTCACTCTGTCTGTCCATTTTTACAATAGAAAAACAATTGGAGATGGGGGGAAAAGAGAGGGAAACCAAAAAAAAAAACAACCCAAATTAAGCAATTTTAGGAGGAAGGTAACAGGTTGTCAAAAAATCAAAATATTTTGACAAAAATAAATATAATGCACAAAAATGTATTTTGGTGAGACAGCCATTTTTAATTGAAAAAATGTTTTGATAAAAATTTTCAACCAGCTCTAGTCAACAGACTCAAGTTCTGTTAGACCCCAAGTGTGGGAAGCAACTTTTAAGGTTGCCTGAAAACGTTCTGCTTTAAGAGCAGAGACCTGTTAACATGACCCTTAGAGAGCAGATTCTAGTGCTGCCGGATTACATAAGGAGAGAGGTGGTCTCTGAGCTGACTAAAAGGCTGTGTGTGCTTTGAATGACACTCAAAAACTACTAGTCTTCAGATAATTAATAGTATATGAACCTTATGGATTATACAGCCTAGCAGGCAGACAGCTGCATTCTGTGCTACTTGTAGATTCTGTGCCAAATTCAGTGGTTTCCCCATACCTATTGTATTGTAATATACCAGGTGAGAGACCACTAAATCATGAATAACTGTAGCCAAGTCCATATTTGAGTGAACAGGGAGTAATCTTCTTACCAGACAGATATTTCACAAAGTGCTTTTAGACACCTATGTTTCTTGACAATCCAGGAACAAGCAGGAATATGAAAGTACCCTTAAACAGCATGTATTCTGTATTGAAAACTCTCTGTCTCCTTGGCAAAGCTAGAGTGATCCCCATTCAAAGAATTCAAAATTATAAAATAGTACTTGATAGTATCTTTTAGAAGTCTTGCTCTCTACGATGAGAGGATTGGATTTGAATGCCTACTATGTTCAGCGGTATATATAAAGATGCTGTGTTACTTTGACCTTTACAGTATTCTCTGTTTTGATTGTATTGTCATTCAGTTCTCTCCCCCTTCCATTTGCATCTTTGCCAATCTGAGAACTGAATTCTAAGGATCTGGAGTATTTAGAATATGAAAAAATGCAGTGAATTTGTGTCTCAGGATTTACGTACATGGGTGCATGAATCCATTATTCAAAACTCCCACCGAGTGGGAAGTTCATCAGTGGCAAACATTAATGTAATATTTGAGATGCATTCAGATTCTGTTATGAAACTCCAGTTCCACTAAAGACTGCTTGAGACTCCCTAGCATTGCTAATGATCTATAACCTTCATTATCTGCCCAGTCATTCCCCTAATAAAAGAGTCTCAGTCGTTACCATTATCTCTTACAGAAAATCCAAGCACTAAAAAACAAAGCATTGCCAACCAACACTGGTAGAACATAATTTACAAAACAAGGACAATGGTGAACGTAATAACAAATGATTCTATGGTGCTTTTTACATTCAATTGCATTTATTTATTTACAGTTATTGATGGATTTTGCATGACAATAGATCTTCAATTATATTAAGGGTTTCTGTCAATTGCAGGGTTTTTTATTTTGTAGGGTACCTTGGACATTAACCCTGATTTCAGCAATAGATGTTTAGCAACCAGTGGTGCAGCTGCACTTGTGTTAACATAGACAAGGAAATATGCTATTTGCACAAATGTAGTTTACCGCTCTTTGTAAATAGGGGCAAGTTATCATTTTTTTTCTGTGTGCTAGTAGTGAAATCTTGGACCTATTGAAATCAATGGGAGTGGTCCCATTGACTTCAGTAGGTACAGGATTTCAGCGTAGGAGTTTGCTCTGGTACAACTAAACTATATTCATTCATTTCAAGCAGAAGTGAAAATAGATTCTAAAGATTAGAGCGCCTAATAAGGGAACAAAAACAATATCATGTGAGGGTCAATCACATGAAGAGTACATACTCATAGTAGAGAGTTTGCAAGCAATACATATGGTGAAATTTGCTTGCACAAAACAGCCACAGAATGAGTTTAAACACTAATAAATTTGCATGAATCAGTCTGACTTCAAACAAGTACATGGTATAGATGAAGACTTCCAAAAGTCTTCCAAAAGGAGTTTGGGTGTCTCAGGTTTGGTATGCCCATCTTGAAACATCCTAAGGGGGCTGATTTTCACAAAGTGCTAAGAACTCCACCACATCCCCCTGAAAATCAAGCCCCTTTAAACTATCTGATGTTGAGAAACCCAAAATTGAGCTATACAAACTAGTTAGTTTTGAAAATCTTGGCTGATGGCTTATTTTTTGTTTTGAATTGCCTCCCGTCTGTATCCTGTAATTAAATGATATAGCTGTGTACATTTACAGCATGTTTGGTTCTTTCAGCTGATATGGCCTTCAGAACTCTAATATTCACATGCCTCACAATCATGAATAGATTCTATCTTCTCACGACCCCTATGACATTGGGAGGTCATCCCCATTTTATAGATGGGGAACTGAAGCGCAGGATAGGTTTAGTAATTTATCCAAAAATCATGTGGAAATGTCTGCAGCTGAGCCAGGAATTCAGTCATAGAATCATAGAATACTAGGGTTGGAAGAGACCTCAGGAGGTCATCTAGTCCAATCCCCTGCTTAAAGCAGGACCAACACCATCTAAATCATCCCAGCCAGGGCATTGTCAAGCCGAGCCTTAAAAACCTCTAAGGATGGAGATTCCACCACCTGAGGTAACCCATTCCAGTGTTTCATCACCTTCTTAGTGAAATAGTGTTTCTTAATATCCAACCTAGACCTCCCACACTGCAACTTGAGACCATTGCTCCTTGTTCTGTCATCTGCCACCACTGAGAACAGCCTAGCTCAAGTGATGAGCTGCCAAAAGCTGAAGAACCGGTTCCTTCAGTCGCTCCGGGTCTTCAGCAGCACTTCGGTGGCAGGCCCTGCAGTCGCTCAGGGTCTTCGGCGGCACTGAAGGACCCGCTGCCAAAGTGCTGCTGAAGATCCAGAGCGACTGAAGGACCCGCCGCCGAAGTGCCGCCGAAGACCTGGAGCAAGTGAAGGGCCCGCCGCCGAAGTGCCACCGAAGACCCGGAGCGCATCCAGGTGAGTAAAATTAAAAAGGGATTGTCAGGGAAGCCTCCCCAGCGGACAGCTCAGGCGAGCCAGACAGGATGGTCCCGCGGGCTGGATCTGGCCCGTGGCCTGGAGTTTGCCCACCCCTTTAATAACCGGTTCTAAACCGGCTTCAAAATTTAACAACCAGTTCACGTGAACTGGTGCAAACTGGCTCCAGCTCACCACTGCCCAGCTCCATCCTCTTTGGAACTCCCCTTCAGGTAGTTGAAGGCTGTTATCAAATCCCCCCTCACTCTTCTCTTCTGCAGACTAAATAACCCCAGTTCCCTCAGCCTCTCCTCGTAAGTCATGTGCCCCAGCCCCCTAATCATCCAGGACTCCTGAATCACTATCTTCCCCATCCCTACATGCATTGATGTCAGCTAGATTTTTTTCTCAGGAGATGAGAGCTTCAACACTCTAGTTTCTGATACTCCATGCAAAACAGCAGTAACAAGTCCGCTAGCCACACTCATCCAGTTATCAATCAACAATGTGAAAATATCATCAGCCAGAAGAGTGCCAGTATGGGGCTAAAATGAAACAAAGTCATATTCTGTGACTTAATGTATGAGCAGAGCAGAGAAGAAATGAAAACGATGTAGGAGGAATGATTTTACTAATTGGAATCAGGTTTTGTAGACCTGGTTTCAATTCAGTACTCTTGAGGTATTCTTATTATGAATGCTTCTTTTTCAGAAAAATGCCTTCATACCATATAAATTAATAAATCATTCTTAGGTAAACACTTAAAGCATGTATTTCATTAGGAAATAATGTGATTTGTGTACATATACTTAAAAATAAGACACATCATTCAAATACATTAGCACTGCTTCATGTATAACTAAATCTCTATGGACTCAGAACTCTCAACAGAGGATTTATGTCTGCTGATCTTTGCTCTTTTTACTTTATATGGGGCTGGCTAAAGGTACAACAAATAGCGCACCTAATGATGAATAATCTTGGCAAAAACCTTCCCATGATGTAACCCATGCCTCCTAGGTGTGGTGCTCTGTCACCCTCTAGTGGCACCTAGACCACTTCAGATTAATGAGTCTGTGACAGACTCAGCTAAGAGGCAAGTGGCTTTTAGCTCATGCAGTAGAGGCTCATGCATTTAGCTCCAGAGATCCCAAGTTTGGTCCTATCTCCTAATGATCGGGGTCTGTTGGTGTTACAATGGCACATCTCTATGCAGACCAATAGTCACACAAAATCCATCTGCCCACATCAAATGCTGGTGCTCCTGTAGTCAATTGATCAAGTTTTTCTAGATACACCTGTGACAGGTCATGCACTTAGGATAGTTTGCTACGTCAGTAGGGCTCTGCTAGAATGCACCCGTTTGGCGGTATGGAAGATGGAATATATCACTTGAGGAAAGAGAAGGGTCTTTAAGATAATCTAAACAGAAATAGAGAATTGTTTAGCTATGGAGACAGTGTTCTCAGTGTTCTTGTGTTCCATTCTCCGTGATGCTGCTGACACACTGTTAATCATAGAATCATAGAATATGAGGTTTGGAAGGGACCTCAGGAGGTCATCTAGTCCAACCCCCTGCTCAAAGCAGGACCAATCCCCAACTAAATCATCCCAGCCAGGGCTTTTTAAAGCCTGATCTTAAAAACTTCTAAGGAAGGAGATTCCACTACCTCCCTAGGTAATGCATTCCAGTGTTTCACCACCCCCCTAGTGAAAAAGTTTTTCCTAATATCCAACCTAAACCTCCCTCACTGTAACTTGAGACCATTACTCCTTGTTCTGTCATCTGCTACCACTGAAAACAGTCTAGATCCATCATCTTTGGAACCCCCTTTCAGGTAGTTGAAAGCAGCTATTAAATCCCCCCTCATTCTTCTCTTCCGCAGACTAAAGAATCCCAGTTCCCTCAGCCTCTCCTCATAAGTCATGTGTTCCAATCCCCTAATCATTTTTGTTGCCCTCCGCTGGACATTTTCCAATTTTTCCACATCCTTCTTGTAGTGTGGGTCCCAAAACTGGACACAGTACTCCAGATGAGGCCTCACCAGTGTCGAATAGAGGGGAACAATCATGTCCCTCGATCTGCTGGCAATGCCCCTACTTATACATCCCAAAATGCCATTGGCCTTCTTGGCAACAACAGCACATTGTTGACTCAAATCCAGCTTCTCGTCCACTGTAACCCCTAGGTCCTTTTCTGCAGAAGTGCTGCCTAGCCGTTCGGTCCCTCGTCTGTAGCGGTGCATGGGATTCTTCCGTCCTAAGTGCAGGACTCTGCACTTGTCCTTGTTGAACCTCATCAGATTTCTTTTGGCCCAATCCTCTAATTTGTCTAGGTCCCTCTGTATCCTATCCCTACCTTCCAGCGTATCTACCTCTCCTCCCAGTTTAGCATCATCTGCAAACTTGCAAACTTGCTGAGGGTGAAATATCCTCCAGGTCAATCCACGCCATCCTCCAGGTCATTTATGAAGATATTGAACAAAACCGGACCAAGGACCGGCCCTTGGGGCACTCCACTTGATACCAGCTGCCAACTAGACATGGAGCCATTGATCACTACCCGTTGAGCCTGACAATCTAGCCAGCTTTCTATCCATCTTATAGTCCATTCATCCAGCCCATACTTCTTTAACTTGCTGGCAAGAATACTGTGGGAGACCATGTCAAAAGCTTTGCTAAAGTCAAGGAACAATGGACATTACAGTTGACAATGGACATTACAGTTAAACTACCTGTACCTCAGTTACCTATCTGTAATATGGACATAATGATATTTAATCACATCAGAGAGCGGAAGCTTATCTAGTGTTCATAAAACACATTGAGGTCCCTCAGAACTAGGGTGCTGCATGAATGCAGATTATTTTTGTCATATGCATATTTATTAGGAAAGGGTAAAGTAGGTTCCCAGGAGCCTCTGTGGTGGCTCAGGCCCACCAATGAGCTATGGGTACTATTTGTGATTTATGCAAAAAGAATGTTCTGAAAGTTCAACAATGCAGAAAATGTAGAACACATTGTCCTAAAATATCCCCAGTATTAGAACTTCAGACAGAAATACAAGCAATGGGAGTCTCAAAACACAGCTGAAAGAACTGTAAGTAGAATTCAACCATCAGTGACTTGCACTCCCACACACGCTAACGTCACAGATCCAGACAATAGGCTGATTCAAGACAATGAATGCACAAGAAAAAAAGTCACTATTCTTCCGTCTCTATCTGCAATGCTAATTTTTTTTCTAAAATGAATGCCTGCTAAACAGATCCAGTTTTGAAATCACTTCTTTCTTAGTTGATATTATCTAATATACTGGGAAGGATGTCATTGTAGGTTTCATCTTGACTCTGCATATAAACTTTTCCCTAGAAAATCCATACATTATCACAAATGCACAGTGTGTTGGTATAAAGACAATATGTTGGGTTAATTGCTGTTTGGAGTGCATCACTGGTATTAAGATAAGAATTGCAGAAGGATGAGAAGCACTGGAAATTAGTAACAAGAATAATATCTTACATATACTAGTACGTAGTGTCTGGACCCCAAAGCATGTCAGTCACACAGCATCTTTCGTGGATGGATCCCAAACCCTTTACAAACATTAGGTAATCCTCATAACGCCCCAATTTGGCAGGTAAATATAATTGTGCTATATTTTCAGGTGATCAGTCTGGTACACAAAGAAGTGAAGTGACTTAATCGAGGCCACACAGTGAGTCATTGCTAGTTAGAAACAGAACCCAGGAGTCCTGGGCTGCAATGGCCATAGCCTATGCACCCTATGTTATGTGGCATCTGACTCATCGAGGAACCCTGGAGTTGCAAACATACTCTCATTCCACCAGCCAGAGTACTACCCATAACGCCTTGTCTTACTCCATTGTCTGTGGTCCAAAGCAGAGACTGAATTTCCTGATTTCTCTCTCCCATTAATATAATGTATATGGTGTTAGCACTCAGAGCAGTCAGGATCAGAAGCTCATTGTGCTGGGCACTGTACAAACACAGAAAGAGGCATTATCCCAGTCCTGCAGAGCTTGTATTCTAAGACAAGGGATGAAAGACATTGGTGAGAGGGATAAAATAAAATCTATACCATTTTAATGTGTGCATATGCATATAGTTATAAATAGGCAGACCCTTCCCCATTCCCTGATTGGAAGTTTCATTTTAGCTCCACTTCCTGGCTTCCTGATCCAGATAGGGGTCTCAAGAGAGACTGCAAAACCTCCCAAGTAATTGAGCAAGGATTTGCTACTGTCTGATGAAGTAGATTAAAGGAAAGACTATGTTTCACCCTGACCTGTAACTCTGAGTCTCTGAATGCCTCTACAACATCTCCTCCTGGATATCCTACCATCAGTTCAAACTCAACATGACAAAAACTGAACCTACTCATCTTCCAAGCCAAGACCCCTCCTCTTCCTTCTTTCTCCACTTGGATTCACAAATCTACTATACTCCCTACTCCACAGACACATGTCCTAGGCGCAATTTTTTCTCTCTTTGCTTCATAAATTCATCAATGTTTAAGACCAGAAGGAACTATTATAATTGTCTTTCTGGACTTTCTCCTGCACAATACAGACTCACCTGGTAATTTCTGCATCAAGCCCAGGTTTGAGTTGTTTCTTTTAGAAAAACACTGTCTTGATTTCACGGAATGGAGACCCCACAACATCCCAGCTAAGATATTCCAGTGGCAAATTCACCTCTCTTTTTAAAAATATGCACCTTATTTCTAGTCTGAATCTGTCTATTTTTAACTCCCAACCAAGCTTTTCTTCCATATCAGTGCTTGTTACAATATCCTGACATTTTACTTTTTTAGCAGTTTCTTAGTACTTTCCTTTATCCCTATTCCCACTTCTAAAGCTCTTGTCCAGGCCCTGCTTTTTTCTGGCCTTGACTTTTTCAACTTCCCCTTCTGTCTTTCTCCCCAAATCCTTTTGCTGAGTTTTCTTAGGCTTCTGCACCACACCAGACATAGACCCTAAATCTAGGTATGTCTTATTTGGCTGAGCAAGGGGGTCTAGGAACTTTAATTCTCTTCACTTCTGGTGTAAAACAAGGACACAATCTGTCCTTATATAATCAAACAACATTAAATTAGAGATGTAAAACATATATTTTACCACTAACCATTTTGAAAAATGCTACTGGGGTGAAATTCAGAAACTATTTAAAGTAACTATATGCCAGTTTAGCACAGAAAGTGGAAAATGCTGCCATTGAAATTGCAGGCTGATATTAGGTGACGAGCCACAATAAAGTCAAATAAATAAAGATAAACTAAAAATCAGTGTGATGTCAGAGAAGTGAAGGATTCACCAGATGGTCTTTTTCATAAATATTTCCAGATTAGAATGACTTCCGGATGGGCTTGGAGGCTATGATATTCACAGTGACCAGCATTTCAGATTATACAATTCAGAACATCTGCAAGCTCTTGAAACAGACTGAAACAAAAACCCAGACTTTATTTAGGAGGCTTGTATTTCAGAATTGAAATGATTCTCTCCCTTACCTATTTTGGGGAACAATGAGAATTAAATAAGTTCTATGGCTCTACCTTTTGGAGGTCCAAGACTTAGATTTAAAGCTATGTGGTGGCAAAAATCAAAATGAACAATGCAAAGAGACAATAAATTGACATTCTTTTTCACTCATGCTTTGAACTGCTAAAGACAAAAATACTATGTCTGCCATAACCACAAAAGCTTCACAAAAGGCAAACCACAATTTACTGCCTAGTGGAATACAAATTAAAGATCACTGTGCGATGGGTTCCCTCCAGGGTGCCACCTGGAACTGGGGTACCACTGAGCCCTCTGACCCACCAGCCTGGGCTCCCTCTCACATTGTGCTGCTGTGACGAACTGCAGACCTGCTCCCGGTCACTTCCACCAGCATACACACAGGTAGGGACACACCCATCTGTAGTTACATGCAGGCTCTCTGCCTAGCCACTGCTCAAACCAACAGTAGAAAGGCTAATGCCAAGGTAACTCTCAGCTCCCCAGGCACGCACCCGCTCTGGAGCATAAACCCAAAATTATATTGTCTTGCACTGCACAGGGAACTGTACAGCGCAAACTCAGAGAGTCCCCCTTCCCTCAATGTGGAGAGGAAATGCAACAGCCGCTCTGAGCTAAGAGTCCCATACACTTCACTCCAAAGTCACTGGTTTAGCTTAAAACATAAAATAAATGTATTAACTACAAAAGATAGATTTTCAGTGATAGCAAACAGATCAAAGCAGATTACCTAGCAAATAAACAAAAACGCAAACTAAGCTTAATAAACTAGATAGATTGGATATGAATTAGCAGATTCTCACCCTAACAGATGGTACAAGGCAGACTCATAGATTCTTAAGGCATAAGCTGCATTAGCTTTACATCTTGGGTTTCTCAGCTCTTCATACACAGGCTAGAAATCCCTTGAGCCTGGGTCCAGCACTTCCCCCAGATCAGTTTTTGTTCCTCGGGTGTTTCCAGGAATCCTGTTGTGTGGGGAGTGAAGAACCCCAGATGATGTCACTCCCTGCCTTATACAGCTTTAGTATATGGCAGGAACCCGTTGTTTCAAAACTTGGTTCCCAGACCAGTTTGTGGAAAAATACTGACATCCCAAGATGGAGTACGGAATCATGTGGTCTGGTCACATGTCCTTGTAGCGTCACAGCAGCCATTACTTACAGGCTGTCTGGAGTGTTCTCAGGAAGGCTCACCAAACGGGAAATAAGCGTCTCCTAAGGCCTACTGTTTTCCCTAATGGCTCATTATCCTGAATAGGGCCTTACCAACCAGCTATCTAGACTGAAAGCATCTTGTCTAGTGGACATAACTACATTTGAAGTTCAGATACAGAGTTGGTATTTATAACTTCAGATACAAAAATGATATATGCATACAAATAGGATAATCATATTCAGCAAATCATAACTTTTCCAATGACACATTACATGACCCATCTTCTACAAAATGCATCATAATTATGCCATAATCATATAATAATAATATAACTATGAAGAACATGGGGAGCAGTGTCACACACTGGATTTGGGAAAAAGAGTTACAGTGAATTATTAAACCTGGTGAACGTTCTGAACTCATTGACTTCTATACTTCTGGTTTCATTGTTGTCATTAACATGTAGTTACAATGCACACAGCTTATCTGTCTTCTAACCTTCCAGATAGACTATAAATATTTTACAGTGCTTGCAAGCTGATTTACGTACCTACTACAGATTATTTACTGAGTAAATAATACCCTATCTCTACAAAATGTATGCATGCATATAGCACTGTGTCAATAATTAATAAAATACAACAACACAATAAAGAGAAAACAGCAGTCTGCTGTACAGATGAAATCAGCTTTGGAGAAATTTTTTTATTATTGGAATTATGGTAATGCCTATAACGTAAATTTGAACCAGGGATCATTTCTTTGAAATATTTTGCATAATATAAATACAAAACAAATCCATCTTGTGTGTTTGCTGAGGTTTCTTGTATAAGTTGTAATAATCTCTAGCTCTTACCTGGCATTTTCATGAATAAATCTCAAAGTGCTTTACCAAGTAGTCAGTATCATTATCCCCATTTTACAGAAGGGAACACTGAGGCACAGAGAGATGAAGCAGCAGAGAGTCCTGTGGCACCTTATAGACTAACAGACATATTGGAGCATTCACCTTTCATGGGTGAATACTCACTTTGTCGGCTGCCTGCCGAGAGACATGAAGTGACTTTCCCATGGTCACCCAGGAGGCCACGGCCAGTCCTTAGTTCTGATTCAGTCTTCTATCCACCAGACCATGTGTTGTTGCCAATGTAGGCCCAGATCCATGTGGATGGAACTTTACACTCATGTGCCGCAATAATGGAATCAGTGGAGCTCTCTGCAGGTGCCTTGGTCTATGCAGCCTGACCCAGTTGCAGGACTAGAGCCACAGTTAGCTAACCACAGGTGTGGTCCAGTTCAGAATCAAGTATAGCAAAGAACAGTTAATTCTGTATTTGGCCACATATTACTAATAGAAACTAGCTTGTATCCACTCACTCATTACACACAGAGTGTCAGTCATTGGATAGTAATGATTTTTTATCACTAACAATCTGGACTAGATTTGAAGTGATGATCTAGGCCTCAATCCTGCCACTTCACCTGCAGTGCCAGCAGTCCTTACAGCTGTGCCTGGATCTGTTTGTGCAGGTTCTGTTCCCTAGACAGGAAAGAACCCTATGACTATTACTAAGGCCCTGATCCTCCAGACACAGACTCATTTGTTAAACTTTACTCACATGAGTAGCCCCATTGACTTCAATATTCATATGTCAAAGTTAAATACATGCTTAAATATCCTGCAGAACTGGGGTCCAATCTTGTAACTGCGCCATCTATAGAACTCACATTACAATCAATGGGAAATCTGTATAGGGGGCTTGATTCTGCAGGGTGCTGAGCACTCTGGCCCTGCTCCAGCAAGAAGTTAAAGCACATGTGCTTAAGTGCCTTGCTGGATTGGGGCCAGAGCACTGCACCCCTTGAAGGATGGCGCCCATAAAGGGATTTCACATACATTAGAATAATAGACGCTACCATGCCTCCAATTAAAATGTACTGTACACTAAAATGTGAGGGTTCAAAAAAATTATGCGTATCACAGGGTGATTACAGCCACAGATAAACTGTATTTTTACTATACTGTAACGGGCTGTAACAATGGGCTCTTTCCCCTTCCTATTGAGGAAGTGACTCATTTGTAACACAGGAGAAAGTAAACACAAGTACCCCTTTGTTGTCATGGCTTTGTCACCTTCCTGTATTTGTTCCAAGATTTGGCAAGGGACTGCATGGCCAAACTGATGAGCACATGTCTCATGACCACTTCTCCCATTCCTAAGTTCAGAGACCATCTACCCTCTTACTCACAATCACATACCATGCTTTGGCAACCACAGCAACTTGCTGATATATAAAAGCAACTGAAAGAAAGTAGCTATTGCATTTTAACTGTCTTTTAATGCAATTGCAAGAGACAAGGAGAAGGAGGAGGAGGAGAAGGGGGAGCCAGCTAGCCAGTTAGCAACAGACCCCTCAGCAAATGCCCTGTTGACCACTAGTTTAAGAACCTTCCATAAAAAAAGAACTTTTATGGAGCAAAAACGTGTACTTTATACCTAATTTTCATATTTTTATAGCGTATCTTTCTTTCTGAAAGATCCCAGGTTATTGTATAAATGAATGACCAAATTTCTCCATCCTTTCTCCTGCAAAACTCCACTGAAGTGATGGGATTTTTGTATTTGGGTAAAGACTGTGTTACTA
This sequence comes from Eretmochelys imbricata, assembly GCF_965152235.1. NCBI lineage: Eukaryota > Metazoa > Chordata > Testudines > Cheloniidae > Eretmochelys > Eretmochelys imbricata. The sequence goes on from NC_135574.1 coordinate 26,228,912, forward strand.
CCTCAGGTTTTCCCCCCTGAATATAGGTGTATATCAATAATCACATCTTGATATGAGGCACCTCTATGGTATGATGTGGCACCAACACTACAGAACACTTTGAGAAAGGAAAGGGAAACAATTGCCATATTCACGCTGACTGAAAATACAGGGGGGGATTCAAATCAAAGCTCTGACTGAATATTTTTCACCTGCTTGCATGAAAAGTAACACCTAAAAATACTATAGAGTCTGTCCTCCACCAGTGAAGTCAGTGCAAGTTTGGGTATTGATCCCAATGGGAGCTGGACCAGGCGTATCACAGAGAAAGATTTCTCAATTTTTTTCAGCTGGACATTTGACAGCCCTTTGCATATAGTCAGTCAGTCTCCTTTGTTGTTAGTGGGCTAATTAGTTTCCCTTACAGGCAGTCAATCATTTAGTCAGTTGTTTCCCTGGAGTCTTTCACATAGAATCCAGGGAGAGGAAAAACAATTAGAAAATAGGAAACTGTGATTGTAAAAAACCTTGGCCAGGATCATGGCATTCCTAATGACTTCAAAAGCTTGGGCGCTCAGGTTTGCATCCCAGCAGAGAGATGGCACTTTAGACTGTAAAAAGGGAAGCTACTCTAAAAAGCACCACAGACCTGCTAATACATCCACTCATGCCAAGTGTATTTTCCACCTCAGCAGTGCCTTTGGGTTTTTTCATGAAAACCTCACAACAAATTCTGAAGCTTTTTGTGCTATTTTTGTATAAACACCTGCCCATAATAATAGGTTGTAGGTGGGGGGTGTATAGAATAATAGCTGGATGAATTCGTAATTTGGAGCCAAACCTCGCTGTCAGAACTGGATTAATGCAATTTGTGACACCAGGCACACCATGACATAGGGCCCGTGTAGCTCTGCATCCACATCCCAAGCATGTACGAGGGCTCTGCAACCCACTTGAAAAGGCAGTGGCAGATACCCCTCAACTCCCAGAGGGGTAGGTATGGCTGCAGCAATGCTCTCTAGTACTTGCCCCAGCAGCCAGGTGTATTTACTTGGATGGGTGGGCCAGGCCTTCTGCATTGTCTTTCCTTCCAGCTACGTAAAGAATCTTCTGTGGGATGGATTTGGCAGAATCCCTCAGAGCAATGGGTCTTGGAGATAATACCCCATAGAGATGCTTGGGACAATTCAGACCCCTCAGAACTAGTGCTTCAATCTGTTTCCAGACGCAGACATCACTGATTTATTTACATTCAGGTCATATTTTCAAACTTTCCTTCACAACCATGAAGGATAGAAACATTTTTTAATTTAGAAAATTTAGATATTGATGCAGCCAGAACTCCAGGAGCTGGGGCCCTAAGCATAGGCTTATAGTTCTTATGCCTTAATTCAACTCTGATCAAAAGCCCCTATCTTCTCAAAATTCTAGCTCCAAACAACCTTGAATTTTGGAAGAGTTCTAATCCAGATCCAGACTTTGCAACTGGGACCTCTCTCCCATAAAAGGCCAGGTATTCCCTTTGGGTTTTGAAGCACATCTATTAATGCCATGGTCAGTATTTCTAATGTGAGCCAACAGGAAGAAGAAAATAAATGGTCAATTATGAATTGCCTCAAATCCAGTTCCATTAAGGTGCCCCAAGCAGAACAGTATACACATTTTAGTAGACAGGGTGATAGGGGTAAGTGTCAGGAATAAAGATAATCCAGTTACTGTACATCAAATGTAACCTTAAAATAGACAACTTGAAATTCAGCATGATTTTAAAAAAGAACTTAAGGTAATTACAAAAAGAAAAGGAGTACTTGTGGCACCTTAGAGACTAACCAATTTATTTGAGCATAAATTTATTTAGCTAGCTCACGAAAGCTTATGCTCAGATAAATTGGTTAGTCTCTAAGGTGCCACAAGTACTCCTTTTCTTTTTGCGAATACAGACTAACACAGCTGTTACTCTGAAACCTGTCATTATGCAAGGTAATTACAGTTACTACACTTCCCCTAGAGTCACTGTGCCAATTTTTGGAGTTTTAACCATGACATTTTCCTATTTTACAAAATGTTTTTCTCTCCCTGGTTGTTACCCTCAAAAAATAGCAAGGTAAACAGACCAAGTAATAGTGAAACTGAGTCTACCCAAAAAGCTAGATCCATGAAGAGGATTTAGATTTAGGCTCAAGCAGTGCAATGCCTAACTTTAGATGCCTTACCACTGAGTGGAAATCACAGCTCCAAGTGGGGTACTGAGGTTCCCTATACAATGTATGGGGAAAGTTAGGCTTGGTCTACTCTTACTATTTATATTAGTACACGTATGTCAGTCAGTGGTGTGAAAAAACACACCCCTGACTGGCATAGCTAAGACAACAAAGAGTGTTTCTGTCTGCATAGCTCATGTTGTTCGGGGAGGGGCTGTTTTTACACCCCCGGAAAAACACCTAGTGGAGAAAGCTGCCTCTAGCATAGGGGGCTGGAACCTGGCTGTCTCAGGAGAGTGCACCAGCCACTGGGTTCTAGAGTAATTCTTACTCTCTCTGCCCCAGTGAATATTTAAGTATTTCTTATGAAATGGCAACAGCTTCAGCAGGCGCAAATGAGTGCAACCCACCCCAGAATACCCTATAATCCAGAGCACTTACCTAGGAGGCATGAATCCCTATTATAAATCCCACAGAATGGGGATTTGAACCTGGGTCTCCCACAGTGCAGATAAGAGCTCTAACCACCAGGCTATTAACAGGGCACAAGCACTAACTATCATTAGCAGGGCATTGCATGGATGAGGCATGCTCTGAGATTGCATACTGAATCGGGCCCTGCAGCCAAGGTAGGCTGGGATTTAAGCAGTGCTGCACATGCCCACCAGCGGCAACGTCCAGGCCCAAAGGTTAGACAGCAGCTGCACAGGAGTTTTGAGGATCTAAATTTTGGATTTTGGCACCTAAAGTGGCAATTCGGTGCCTAAATCCCTTTATGACCAAAGTGCTGTCAGATGAACTATGTGAAAAAACTAAAAAACAAAACCTAAAGAAAAGGGAGAAAAATATTTTCCCTCTAATTTTTCTTTCATCTCTGGTAACGTAATGTGTTACATGTGAAAAACATTCAGACATAAATGTGATGTTAAGTTGATGGGGTCCCTTTAAAAAATTCTGCAAAATAATGTAAACTTACATTTTAGTTTTTCTTCCATTTTAAAGCTCTGTCTGCTATGATATGTTTCAATTATGCATTTTAAAAACATACAAAGGTAGATCATTTGAAGGGGATGGGGAGGGGTTAAATGTTCCCCGTACTGTTAGAAATCCAAACGCAGCAGGATTGTGTTAGTTCATCAGAACAAGAAGCTGAAAAGTTTTCATTGCCTAAGCTGAATGCCAGAAGTTTCCATTTGTACACAAACATTCAATTTATGACAGTCTTTCAGTAGTAATGATCTAAGATGTTATGAGGAATAGGTAGGAAAATATTTTAAAATATGGGATGTTTATCTTTAGTGTAGCCCAGCTCATGCTCCACAGTTCAGCACAAAATTAATTCCTACACATGTAAGATGAAATCCTGGCCTGACTGAAGGGGATTTGAGTTTTGCCATTGACTTCAATAGGACCAGGATTTCTCTCATTGACCTCTTTTGCCCTGTAAGAAAGGTGAAGCCACAGAGTACACAGACTACTGTCCCTTGTCTCCTGCAGATCACTGAGCCCCTGGAGGAGGATGACAGAACAATTGTGGCTAATACTGCAGAAGGCTTGCTCTGGTCAAACGGCCTTTAAAAAAGGGTTATAATATAAAATGAAATATTCTTAATTATCTGGTCTTTAATTCAGACTATATGTTTCAGCTAAGCACTGGAGTTTTAAAAGACCAAAGACTGTATTTTATGAATGGGCTTGGAAGGCTTAGATTTATATCAATAGACATCAGTAAATGTCAATTTTACTGTATACCCACAAACCGACAAAACAATACTTCCATCAGTAATAATCAAAATGTACAGATAAGCAAAGTAAGAATAATGCTGCTTGAGAACTTCTTAGACTTTGATTTAAGGAGAGATTTATTTTATATGATTTGATATGTGATGTTGACAATTTGTGTTTCAGCAGTTATAAACCTTTTCCTCTTCAAAGCTCAGCATTTACTATAGTTAAATAATTATTGTCTGAACCCCCTTAATTTTCCAGAACTGTGAAAATTTTAATTGATAACAATAGACAAAATCCTTAAAACCCATAATTTTGCACAACTGTGAAAATGTACATAGATAAATAAAAAAAGTCTTAACAATAAACATAAATATTATGCGTCAAAATTATAACAACATACAAACGGAATTGTGCCAAGCCCAAGGAGATCAAAGACAATGCAGACAACACATAGGGAAAACAGCTTTAGCAACAGTTAATAAACACACCGAGGTGATAGAGATGGGATTATTGTGCTTTCAGTAGCTAACCTGTGTTATCTGTATTTTCCTACTTCATTTGTCTAGATTGGCTCCAGGGAATGACACAAATGGGAGGAAGAGAGCAATCCGTTATTTCGCTGAGTGCTTTGTGATGTACATAATAAATCCAGCAAAAGGCCTTGAATGGGCTTGACTGTTCACTGATGACAACAGACCCTGCCTTACATGTCATGACCCCTGGAGTTCTGAGGGGCATGACTCTAAAAGGGTTAATCTTTTCCACCTGTTATTGACCACAAAGCAAGCTCCCCTGGTAGCTTTCCTACCATGAGAATGTGGCCTGTGAACTTTGAGCTGGAGTGGGCCCAGTTACAGTAAGAACTCTCTGTGATAATGAGCCCGGCTATTTTCTTATGTAAAATGCAGCTCATCTGTCCCATAATATTTTGGTCAGTTGGTATCCAGCACTGAAGCAAACTGTGCGCTGCCAGAAAAGCAGATGCGGGAGGGAATAGAGTTTGAGGCAAATAAGGAATTCCAGTTAACAGTGTCCACAAGGGTTACAATGAAGTGTATACTGAGTTATTATTCTCTGCTTTTCTTCTGAGAGTATTAGAAGCATCCCTTCATGGACATGAAAATGTTTTTTAGAAAAATAAAAATATTTAAATTATGTTGCAACTGAGACACAAAGCAGCAAAAGCCAAAAAGTTCAAAGTAAAGGCTGGGGCTGCACACAGACAATACAGCTGTCTCAGTCTATTGGATACGTATCTATTTACAATGGGGGGGAAATGGACCAAGTATTTGTCTCCATTACACTGGGGTGCATGCAGGGTAAGTCCTCAGAAATGGAGATGAGAAATTTTGAGGGAAGAGGCTTTTGTGTGAGTTTTCTTGTACAGTTCAGATCAAAAGGGCTGGATCATCCTCTTCCACAGGAAAACCCATGGGGTTTGGGGGCGGGGGGACAAGGGGAATATCTCTGTAAAGATTCCCACTGTGAACTGCCCCCTTAGAGGGAAGATGATCCAGTGGTTAAGGCACTCACTTAGGAAACCTGCATTAAAGTCTCTGCTCAGTTATGGAGTTCCTGTCTGGCCCTGGGCAAATCATTTAGGGCTTGTCTACACAATGCATTGGTCTGCACCAGTGGGGTATATATTGTGCTCAGTACCAATGTGTCATGTACTAACAGGCCTATGTGATCCTGCTGGTGTGCACTAAAAGTTCCCTAGTGTGCATTAATATAGTCCTGTTTCTTTTCTTTTCTGTTGTTTATTTTCTTTTGCACATCCCTGGTTTTGGCTGGGATGAGAAGAGAAACAATAATATTAATGATGATACAGTAATAATATTCCGTGTATAGCTATTATTCACTTTTATTAGCACTTACTCCATGATGTAGTAACATCCTCCCCCATAAGTACTGTAAATCCTTACCAACCAAAGAGATATACCATAGAACCCTTTACACGCAATACTTTCAATTCCTGTATCTCAAAGCACTTGCCAAAGGTCTCTAAGTATCATTTTTTCCATTTTGCAATAACATAGGAAATATGATGGCAAACAAATTATTGGCACCTTATTTTTGGGATCACTGGTAATCTCATAAATAGGACCCTACCAAATTCACGGCCATAAACAAACGCGTCAAGGACCGTGAAATCGGGTCTCCCCTATGAAATCTGGTTTTGAGTGTGCTTTTACCCTATACCATACAGATTTCACAAAGACCAGCATTTCTCCAGTTGGGGGTCCTGACACAAAAGGGACTTGCAGGGGGGTCAAAAGTTGGTTTTAGGAGGGTCACAGTATTGTCACCCTTACTTCTGTGCTGCCTTCAGAGCTGGGTGCTGGAAAGTGGCAGCTGTTAGCCTGGTGCCCAGCTCTGAAGGCAGCACCCCACCAGCAGCAGCGCAGAAGTAAGGGTAGTGATACCATACCCCATGCCACCCTTTCTTCTGCGCTTCTGCCTTCAGGCGGGCCGGCTGGAGAGTGGTGGCTGTTCTCAGATCCTCACAGAGATATGAAGTGAGCAGTTTTGCCACTGACTTCTGTGAGACCAGGATTTCACCATGGACATCATAGTCTGCTATCCCTGTGTGCATGGAACTGCCATTGACATCAGTTGTTTGCAATGGTGTTATAGCCATGTTGGTCCTAGGATATGAGCGAGACAAGGTAGACGAGGTAATATCTTTTATTGGACCAACTTCTGTTAGTGAAAGAGACAAGCTTTCGAGCTCTACAGAGCTGACCTGAAGATGACCTTGTCTCTTTCACCAAGGTCCTTACAATTTGACTCAGAGTCCCTCCCAAAATTGGGTTAATTCAGAGATTGCACTCACAGAAAGAAGGCGTTCCTGTAAATTGTGAATTGCAGTTTCTTACATTATGTAAAATAATCTCCCATGGAGAAGATTTACATTTTTAAGCTACAAACCCATTATTTTCTCCTTTAAATTACTATTTATAGAGATTAGGAACTGACTCCTTGAATAGAAATTCAAAAATTCAAAATATTTCTCTCTTCAGGTAGCATTTCACAGCAGTGGTGTACATCATAAATCCTACTTACATACACTTTCTTAAAGAAATAAAACCACCACTCCATCCTAATCCTGAGGTTTCGGGAAACAGAGAAGGCTTTCTTTTTTGCTAAGCACTGTCAGATTTGACTTTTCTTCCTTAGGTTGGTACCCAAGTGTATCAACCCTTCTGTAAGATGAGCTGCTGTTAAATAAAAGATTGGTCACCTATAAATTATGCAGAGCCATAGGTGACTTCCTGAAAAGCAACTGACTCAGCAACGGGGCCTTATGTCGTCCTTTGTGGCTTTGGGGCATCAATCACCAGTGGACCATAGAAGTGGGTTAAAGCTTCAGTTTACTTAAACTCTGATCAAAATAAACATAAGGGGTTCTGTGTATTTTGAACATTAAATAAAGTTATGGGGAATTCATATCCCAACTGAACAGAGAGGGAAGAAAAGTGAATAACAGGGTTAAGACAGATGTGAGACCTAAAAACATCTTCCTCACATCCTATTTATGGCCTTTGCTATGAAGGCTATAATCCCATCGCAAGTGTTAAGAATGAGGAGGGGGAAGTCACTTCTCATGAGGGCAGAAACAATGTTCGTTTAGCAAACACATTCATTCTACAAACCTGTGTATATTTACCCTTTCAACAGCCATCTCGAATTGTTTTTGGAAAAGCAGGATAACTGGTACCACTGGAGAAAACTTTGTAAATTCAAGTTCCACACAGATGAGCACCCAAAAGTTTGAATTATGATTGAATGTTTAGCCAAGACAGCAAAAATAGGACCTGATAGGTGCCCTCAACTCCCATTATCCTTAATCATCTTGGAAGCCACAGGATCAGATCCTTATGCCCTGAAAATTATCCAAAACTTTCCTACTCTTTCCAATACCAGTTAAGTTCTACTAATGTTAATCAATTTGGGAGACCTAGAATAGACAGGCCTCTAGCTGTCTCAGACATTTTCAACTTGGTGTTGATTAGACCTATTCTGAGCAGGGTTACGGGACACAAGTGTTTAAAACTCCTATGGCAGTTAGTGGCCAATATACACTAGGTTTCCTGCCATTATTATCACTGGTGGAATTGAACTGGTGTTTGCAATGCTGGCATAGGTAGAATCCTAGGTTTGTGAAAACAAGGTTTTCTCTGTGTGCTTTAGCAGTAAGATTTCCAATCACCATTCTGAAACCCGGGAGTTCTACAAAAGGAAAAATCTTAGAAAAAATGTATCCACATTTTTGAGACCTCAGAAACTTTCGAATTTGGGGAACACATTCTTATTTTATCTAAGGTGTACCTCCCATTCCTAATGAAATGGAGCAGTTAATTTTTCAAAGAAGCAACAAATTTTCTTTTTCTTTCTTTCTTTCTTTCTTTCTTTCTTTCTTTCTTTCTTTCCCTGAAGGCTGGATCACTGTTACAAAAATTTAGGAAACTTGTGGTTAGTGTAGAACAGGGAAGTATGAGATCACAAGGGACAAAAAGACCTGTTTTATAGGGGACACTGCCTGCAAAAATCAAGATTGGGATCAGTTGTTAGCTTCAAAAACATGTTCATGGATAATTAATAGTTTGGTATGAAAGGGTAAAAGGCTGTCTATGAGTAGACTCAGGGCTGGAGATCATCTGACGTCATGGCATATGGAGCACATTTCAGTACAGTGGCTATGAATTGTTGTGTTGAGAAAATATATGCTGGGATATGAAAGGGAAAGTTGTTACATTACGTGGTCCTATTTTCCTGGCAAAATGTTTTTTGAAAAATGCTAATGAACATCTACAACTCTTAACATTATTTTAAAAGCTTTGGTAAACACAAAATCCATAACCTTCATTTTGCATTTTATTTTAAAATACCTGAACAAGAGTCATTGAGATTAATTCTGTATCATCTGCTGCCCTTATATCAATTTACAAATTGCAGGAAATAACAAAATCAACTGCAAATGCCTTCCTTAGTAGCATCCTTTTCCCTTATCTGATAAGATTTCATAACCTGTATCATATTATTATTATTATTACTTGTATAATGGCAACAGCGAGTGAAGCACTTTAAAGAGAGGCGTAAAGATGGGGATTTAGATCTTCTGTCATCATTATGCTCAAGGCTACTGGCACAACATATAACTATATAGGTATACAGTAGCATATGGGGTACTGGTTTGTCCACTAATTCCTGCAAACAGCAGTCAGTATTTGTACAGCAAGGTGAGAACTCAAGATAACTCTTTCATCAGTTTAATTTTCTGTACTGCTTTCTGCCTTCTGGCTTTGAGTGAGCCCATGGTACCAACAATTGTCCATATAATTTTTCTGCTCTGAGTTATCAATTATCCTCCTGAAAATAGAGCTGACTCTCCTCATGCTGTTATTTTTTATTTTCACTCCTAGTGATGTACTGTGAATAGAAAGATGTGACAGCGTCAAAAGCTGACATGCAAGAAAATGTGCTTCAAAACAATGTACTCAATAGAAGCCTAAACCACATTTTGCTGTGGTGAATACAGCAGTGTGGGCTATACCATATGTGCCTCAAAGTGTGTTGTATTTTGATTTGTAAGGAGACTCAGCATTTGTACTTAAAAACGTACATGGGTAGACCTGGCGGTACACCTGATGGCACCTAATCGCTCATATTCATAAGCAGAGCTGGTGTAATTTTTTTTATAGTGCCTAGCACAATGGTTCCTTTGCCTCAGCTGAGGTCTCTAGGCTCTATTGTAACACTAAATTAATAATGAATAAATAAAATAAAATCATAATAATAGCTATATTAAGAATGGTAAGAGAAGATCAGATTGAAACAAAGGAAACAAGTGTGCAGGAGATATTTAGTCTGACACTTTGCAGAGCTCATCTAGATAAGGTTCGCCTTAGGTTTAGTTACAAAGAATAAAAAATATATCTTACATTTCTGGAAAGCACTTTCTCCTGTCTCCACTTTCACCCTTGTTTAGCCTAACCAAACAAAGGCTGAGTGGAGATTTGATTGCTCTCTATAAATACATCAGAGGGATAAATACCAGGGAGGGAAGGAGAGGAGTTATCTAAGTTAAGCACCATAGTGGACAGAAGAACAAATGGATATAAACTGGCTATCAACACGTTTAGGCTTAAAATTAGATGACCCATCAGAGGAGTGAAGTTCTGGAATGGCCTTCCAAGGGGAGTAGTGTGCGCAAAAATGTTAACTGGCTTCAAGACTGAGCTTGGGGAGGGCTCTGAGTTACTACCAAGAATTCTTTCCCAGGTGTGTTGTTGGTGGGTCTCGCCCACATGCTCAGGATCCAACTGATCGCCATATTTGGAGTCAGGAAGAAATTTTCCCACAGATCAGATTGGCAGAGACCCTGGGACTTTTTAGCCTTCCTCTGCAGCATGGGGTCCAGGTCACTTGCAGGTTTAAACAAGTGTAAATGGCAGAGTCTCTGTAACTTGAAGTCTTTAAATCATTATTTGAGGGCTTCAGTAACTCAGCCAGAGGTTATGGGCATGTTATAGGAGTGGGTGGGTGAGGTTCTGTGGCTGCAATGCGGAGGAGGACAGATTAGATGATCGCGGTGGTTCCTTCTGACCTTAAAGTCTATGAGATTACTATTGTTATTTAAATTTTTAAATACTCAGAATTAGCTAGATAGATAGATAGATAGTCATTGGCCATGCCATACTATCACATGAAAAAAATATAATGCAAAGATAACATAAAAGCCTAAAAACATAAAATAATTCTAGGCTGTTTAGAAGCCAAGGATGTTTATGATACATGAGAACAAAAGTTTCTTTCTAATCATTCCAGGTAGATGCCTGCTACAGAACTATACAGAGCAGAGCTTACAAATATAATAATGTAACACACATCTGAGAATTTTTGTGACACATTTGTTGACAGCTCAAAAAAATGAACATAGTCTTTGTAAATACAGTACAATATGCTTCCCAGGTATGTAATGTTTCAACTACCTGTGGGGAGCTAATCGTTGTGGTGGGTAAAGACAAGCACTGCTGACATCTATATCTTAGGATAAAATTTACCTTATAAATCTAACAAATTAAATCTGAATTTACTTCAAGATTATTTAGTATTTTCTGTGGTAGAAAAATCACCTAGGGCATGTCTATGCTATAAACTTAAGTCGACCTATGTTAGATTGACTTACAGCCACCACAGTAATTATGGCGGTGATTCATGTCCACACTACCCTCCTCACCAGGAGCACTTCCACCAACTTAAGAGGGGCAGTGCAGGGGGCTTCGAGCTCCACATGCAGCTCCCTGCCAGTAGCCCAGCTCCCTGCTCCCCACTGGGGGTCTGGCTGCTCCCCGCCCCTTGGCTTCCCACTCCCCGGTGGGAACAGGGCAGCCCACCGGACTCCAGGCAAAGAGCTCCCCACAGGGGCAGCTGTGCTCCCAGTGGGGAGTTGAGAGCCCAGGGGGAAGTCAAGCTCACAGTGGGAAGATCTGCACCCAGTGTCTGGTCGGCTGTTCTGTTCCTGGCAGGAAGCCGAGAGCCTGGGTGGCAGCTCAGAGTGGAGAGGGGAGCTGGGAGCCTGGGCAGCACCTTATCTGGGAGCAGTGACCCCGGGGCTGGGGGGAGGTGGCAGGCAGTAGGAAGCCGTTAAATTGACAAGAATGACATCCAATAGATGTACGTAACGCTGTGTCTACAAGGACACTGTGTTGCCCTAACTACACTGACATAACTATACCCTACACCACATCACCTTAACTACACATATGCCTCTTGTGGAAGTGGAGTTATTATGTCGGTGTAAGTGTACACTGACATAATTAGGTCCAATAATTAGGACATAAGCTGCCTTATGTTGACCTAACACCGTAGCGTAGAACAGGCCCTAAAGCTGTAGATTTAGAACCTAATCTTATAGCCCTTATTCAAGTGAATAATCCTAATATAGGAAAGCAGTAAGTGTTTGCAAAATAAGGCCCAGAGTTTAGTAAGAAGGCTGATGTCATGGTTAAATGTCAACTGAGAAGGAAAAAAAATTAGGCTTATGTCCTTTTCTTGCTTCTTTATGATGGATAAAGAGGTTCTGAAAGGTGTTCTCTTTTAAAGGGTTTTATTGGAGGGGCTTGTTTTTAATATTAGAAATGAAGGTCCTGTCTAGGCTGGAAGACTCTATGATAACTGGAGAACGAGTGAAGTGGTGATCTCACAAGACCGGAAAGTAAAGATATTAAAGAGGATAATTTTAGTGAAGCTGGTCAGGAATTTTTTTTCCCCCTGAGGAAAATTTCACTGAAAATGAAAACATTTTTTACTTTGGTTGCAATTTTCCATGGGAATTTTTATGCTTTCATTGAAAAGCCAAAAACTGAAATTTTGTTGGTCCTCAGCAACCAAAAATTTCAGTTTTAATTTGGAATTTGAAGGAAAATAATGAGGTAGCCAACATTTAGAATTAAAGAAACTTTTGTTGAAGATTCAACATCCTTATTTGTAGATTCTCTTTAAGACACAGAACCCTGAATCAGAAAATCCTGCTTCCATTCCTGTCTCTGCCACACAGACTTCCTGTGTAACCTGGAGTGGGTCAACTGGGGCTAAATTTTCAAAACACATCATTAGCAATTATTTGCACCTCTGGTTTTGCAAATACATATCCCTTGGAGGCACAAGATGGTAGAATTCATCCTTCTAACTATCTGATTTCTCCTGCAAAAAAGAAGGAGTAAGATGGTGCAGCAGTTAATGATTGTGTAAGGAAACAAATGGGACCTTCAGCATGATTTAAGGATTTTTCCCATCTACTGGGTAAACCATAGGACAAGCCCAACGGAGCACATGGGTCCTGATCCATGACTGAGGGTCCTAGTTGCTACTGCAGTACAAATACTACTAATGAATTAATATGGCTAAACATAAATGCATACGTCTGGGAACAAAGAACGAACAGGATGAAGTACTTTATCCTTCGTATCAGAATCAGTGACTCTGAAAAAGAGTTGGGGTCATGACTGATAATCAGCTGAACATGAGCTCCAAGTGCTATGCTGTAGCCAAAAGGGAAAATACGACACTGAGATGCATAAAAAGGAGAATCTCAGGTAGGAGGAGGGAATCTATTTTAACTCTGGTTTCAGAGTAACAGCCGTGTTAGTCTGTCTTCGCAAAAAGAACAGGAGTACTTGTGGCACCTTAGAGACTAACCAATTTATTTGAGCATAAGCTTTCGTGAGCTACAGCTCACTTCATCGGATGCATACCGTGGAAACTGCAGCAGACATTATATACACACAGAGACCATGAAACAATACCTCCTCCCACCCCACTGTCCTGCTGGTAATAGCTTATCTAAAGTGATCATTCAAGTTGGGCCATTTCCAGCACAAATCCAGGTTTTCTCACCCTCCCAACCCCATACACACACAAACTCACTCTCCTGCTGGTAATAGCCCATCCAAAGTGACCACTCTCTTCACAATGTGTATGATAATCAAGGTATTGTTTCATGGTCTCTGTGTGTATATAATGTCTTCTGCAGTTTCCACAGTATGCATCCGATGAAGTGAGCTGTAGCTCACGAAAGCTCATGCTCAAATAAATTGGTTAGTCTCTAAGGTGCCACAGGTACTCCTTTTATTTTAACTCTGTATTTGGCCGTTATGTAATCACTTCTGGCATATCATGTTCAGTTCTGGTGTCAACAATTCAAGAAAGATGTTGATAGATTGGATAGGATTCAGAAAAGAATCATGAGAATGAACTAGAAAACATTCCTCATAGTGATAGACTGAAGGAACTCAATCTATTTATCTTCACAAAGAGAAGATTAATTTCAATTTATAAGTACCTACATGGGGAACAAATATTTAATAATGGGCTCTTCAGTCTAGCAGAGAACAGTATAACATGATCCACAGAAGCTGAAGCTAGACAAATTCAGACTGGATATAAGGGATAATTTTTTTACAGTGAGTGTAGTTAACCATTGGAACAACCAGGATTATGGTGGATTCTCCACCACTGACAATTTTTAAATCAAGATTGGATGTTTCTCTATAAGATCTGCTCTAGGAATTATTTTGGAGGAGTTGTATGGCCTGTGTTGTACAGGAGGCCAGACTAGATAATCACATTGGTGCCTTCTGGCCTTGGAATCTATGACTCTGTGAAACCTAACACTAACAGTGGGGGTTCAGGCAAATGAAGGTTGCAGTGAAGCTCAGCTTCCTAACTAAGAGGTTTTGTGCTTGTATGCCCCTCGTAACCCTTCTTTCCATTCCGAGCGCATCGTTCTTACATAGGTGTGTTCAATAAACAGTGAACCAAAAGCACTTCAGCAAAATAGGAAAATATCATTAAAATTAGCAGATTAACATCAGCACTTTTAAAGTTGTTGAAAAAGAAGAAAAGAAGCGTCTAGCCTATTTTAGCACCTAAGAGTTAGGGAACTGCCATTTCAAAAAAAGAACAGAGAAGTTTTATGGGAGAATATGGTTGAATATGTGGGGCTCTGAGAAAGATGAGGATTCTATCCCCGCCACCATCCATGGAGATCTCCTGGGCATGGTCTTTTAATGGGGCTTTGTTCAGGAATCTCTGTCTCCATCCATCCAAGAATTTATATTGCGCCCATCACAGGATATCTGGGCACTGAGTCCAGGAGTTGGACCAATGTCTGGGAGGAATGTTTTAGAACACATCCAATGAATTACAGAAGCTACGGTGACATTAAATGTGTCTTTACTAATGTGCCAATGTGAGAGCATAAAATACAGAGGGCAAGATTCCACCTGACCCTTAGGCAAGTGCCATGTGGGGATGGAGGGAGAAAGAAGTCTCTCCCTTTGTGCACTCTGAATAAGGACCAGGCACAATTGCTGGTCTTGCTCACTAACTACTGTCTTAAAGGAACACAGAACTCCAAAGAGGTCCGGGAGGGGACAAGAGTAGGCAAGAGCCTTGGCTTCAAATCCTCACACCTGCTTCCCTGCAGAGGTGACCAGTCGCACAGTGGGGAGTATGCTGCAACCCTTAAAAGGGAACCTGGGAAGCTCTGTAAGGCAGTATGCACTCATAGTCCTCCTTTGGTGGTGAACCTCCACCACAGTCCCAGTGTAGGGCTGTATCAAAATGAGAGGAAGGATGGTCTTGTGGTTAAGACACTGAACTGGGACTCAGGAAATCTGGTTCAGTTCCAAGCACTGATATAGACTTCCTTTATGACTCTGAGCAAACCTCTTTGGCCCAGAACTTCAAAGATATTTAGGCACCTCCCTCCTATAGATTTTAAGTGAGGAGGAGATGCCTAACTACCTCTGAGGATCTGGGCCTTAATCTCCATGTGCCTCGGTTCCTGTCTGTAAGAAAGAAGGTCGTCTCATGGATCAGTAACTGGTTAAAAGTAAACCAGTAACAAAATAAACCAGTAAAAAGTAACCTAACAAAGGTTAGGAATAAATGGTTGGTTTTCAGAATGGAGAGAGGTGAATATCGGTGTCCCCCAGGGGTCTGTACCAGGACCAATGCTGTTCAACATATTCATAAATGATCTGGAAAAAGGGGTAAACAGTGAGGTGGCAAAATTTGCAGATGAAACAAAATTATTCAAGATAGTTAAGTCCAAAGCAGACTATGAGAAGTTACAAAGGGATCTCACAAAACTGAGTAACTGGGCAACAAAATGGCAGATGAAATTTAATGTTGATAAATGCAACATAATGCACATTGGAAAACATAATCCCAACTATACATATAAAATGATAGGGTCTAAATTAGCTGTTACCACTCATGAAAGAGATCTTGGAGTCATTGTGGATAGTTCTCCAAAAACAACCGCTCAATGTGCAACAGCAGTCAAAAAAGCTAACAAAAGGTTAGGAACCATTTGGAAAGGGATGGATAATAAAACAAAAAATATCATAATGTCATTGTATAAATCCATGGTAGTCCCGTACCTGAATATTGAATTCAGTTCTGGTGACCCCATCTCAAAAACATATATTAGAATTGGAAAAGGAACAAAGAAGGGCAATAAAAATGAATAAGAGTATGAGGAGAGAGTTAAAAGATTGGGACTTTTCAGCTTGGAAAAGAGATGACTAAGGGGGGATATGATAGATGTCTATAAAATCATGAATGGTGTGGAGAAAGTGAATAAGGAAGTGCTATTTACTCGCTCCCCTAACGCAAGAACAAGGGTTCCCCCGATGAAATTAATAGGCAGCAGGTTTAAAACAAACAAAAGGAAGTACTTCTTCACATGACATTCAGTCAACCTGTGGAATTTGTTGCCAGGGGATGTTGTGAAGGCCAAAACTATAACAGGGTTCAAAAAAGAACTAGATAAGTTTATGGAGGATCGATCAATCAATAGCTATTAGCCAAGATGGTCAGGGATGCAACCCCATGCTTTGGGTGTCCCAAGCCTCTGACTGCTAGAATCTAGGATTGCCTGTTTTATCTGGGATTGCCTGTTCTGTTCATTTTCCCTAAAGCACCTGGCATTGTTGGAAGACAGAATACTGGGCTAGATGGACCATTGGTCTGACCCAGAATGGCCGTTCTTATATTCTTAAACTGGAGATAATAATACCTCCATTGTCTATTTAAAATATAAGCTCTTCAGGAGAGGAACTGACTCTTACTATGCATTTGTATGGCTCTGTCAGTTGGAGCCTCTAGGTACTACCAAAATACTGAGTAGCACAAACAAGTATGAAGTTTACCCATATACAATACATTGTTGATATCCTAGTAAAATCTACACTTAAAATTATTTTTCCATTTTCTAATGATTCCATTCAGCAGTTCAGCTTATAGTTTGTTTAATGGTATTCCTCTGCTAGCTTCCTATATTTGTACAATGCAATATGCAATATGCAATACAAACTTTTAAAATAATGTGGGGGGGAGTGGGTTGAAGGGGAAGACACCCACAGAATTTTTTTAAATGTTGGTTTGTTCGTTTGAAGGAAAGGACAATGACTGAGCAACTGGACTGTCCTGGCTACAAATAACATTGTGAAAACACTAGTGTCCTTTGTAAACAAGTTAAATTAAATATATTTAAAATATAAGGTCCTGAGACCAAAGATAGTCTGCTACAGCTATATCCATACAGAAATCTGAAACTCGAGAGCATTAACAGCTGATCCAATTACATAATATTAGCTGCTCTGGAATGGAGTCATGAACAGCAAGGTCAGGGCATGGAGATTCTTGCAGATGTTGGACTTGGTTGACACCTGCAAATCATTTGGAAGCCACTGTTTGTTTAAGTCTCCTTTCATGCTACCAGTTTTTCTCTGTTTGTTTTCACTCTGAAGCTTAGCTCCCTTGAGACTGAAAGAGCTGGAGGAAAATTAGTGTAATCCTTGCTACGTGCAAGTCAAATGAGCATAATCACAGTACGTTTTATTTTCATTTTCTTTTTCCAGCCTCAGCAGACAAGTCAATAAACAGCTCCCAAATTATTAATGATGGGTTTACTCTCAAGTACTGTTCTCGTTTTTCCAACAAAGGAGCTTTCATAGTCAATCACCCTTCCAAGTTTAAATTATAGCACGGGGTGCAGAACACTGGTAAGCACTTGAGAAACATGTTCATTATTTCACTAAATTCATGTCAGCTTGTCCACACATTCAACTTCATGCAGGTGTAATTTCAGCTCTCTGCTTCCACAGAGATTCTCCCCGTAGACACAATAGTTACCAGTATAAACACAGAAGAGGTCCCTTTGGAGGAATGGCATTGTGGGAGTGTTCCTTTTTTCATCATTTTCAGTAGCTCTTCCACTGAAATCCATCATCTGTTATTAATAATAATAAAACACTCAAAGTAGTGTTTGGAGGTTCATTCATCCGTAAAATTATTTAAAATCCATAGACAGAAGGTGCAAAAGCCCTGCAAAGAATGAGGACAGATTGTTATTGCTATTGGCCAAGATCTTCAAAAGTGACTAGTGATTTTTGGTGCCTCAAATTTGGGCTGCCCAAAGAGACACCATGAAGGGGCCTGATTTACAGAGGATGGGTATTCTAACGTGGCCCCCAAAACTGAGGAACCCAAACTCACCAATTGCTTTTCAAATCTAAACCAATAATAATAATCAATCAATCATCATCCTTTGCCTGCCTATAGCAACTTCTGTCTGTGGATTTCAAAGCATTTACAAACTCGAATGAAGGAAACTCCCAGACACTCCTGTGAGGTAATAAATAATTATTGTCTCCACTGAACTGATGCAGGAAACTGATTCTGAGTGAACTTCATATGACTTGCTAGAGCAAGAAGAACACAGATAAATTTCTTGACTCCCAGTCCCATCCTTGAACTATTGGTATTTAGATATCACAGTGACGGGGCCTAAGAAATACCTTAGCTCAAATTAGATCTAGGTAGGGCAGAAACACTAGTGATTGAAACAGACTGAATTTTGATATCTAAAAAATGATTGAGATTTTTCTTTTCTTTATTCAAAAAGCCAAATACATGTCATGGGAGAATAAATATGAGCATTCACTGCAGTTTACGAGTTAAAATCAAAGTCCATTTACACTAGGCACTGTAGTATCTTAGGCCCAAATCCACAAAGGCATTAAACTCCTTTCAGCAGAAGTTTGGAGTTTAAATACCTTTGCAGATCTGGGACATACTGCCTAAAATGAGAAGTTTCCCAACTAATTAGCAGGATCCTTGTTTGAAGACAAAATAATCATGACCTTGCAGTACTTGCTGCCATCACACTGCTTCCCTCTTACTATGCCAGCTGGATTACTCCACAGTGTCATCATATACACAAGGGAAGTGAAGCAAGCTTGGCAGACAGTGTAGCTAACTGGGAGAGGATTAGAGCATAGAAGCTAAATCTGGTATACTGCAGTTTGCTGTTAACAGAGTGATACAAAACAAACCTTGTTAATCCAATTGTACTACACTAGCCATTGAAGATATGGATGCTAGTTTTGGAAACAGACTGAATTCAGAAGGTTAATTAGGTATTTTCCTAGCCCTAACAGAAAATGAATGTAATAGAGAAACATCTATGGGTTTTCTTTTCAGCCTAAAATATACAATGACTCCTTACAATCCTTCAAGACAGCTATGTCCTAAAGTGATAAAGCAGCTGGCAAAATCCTGGGTTAGATTATTAGGGGCTGCGGGAAGAGAATCATCAGACTGAGCACAAGCCTGAGAAAGAACAGAGCAAAATATAAGATACACCTTATCCATATACCATATCCATACAGGCTTTCTCTAGGAAATGCCTGTAAATAACCAAATATATCAATAAAAAACAATAACTGAATGTGGAACTAACTCAGGTTAAGGAAGAGAGCATATTTTCTCTGTTCTGCACATTTTGAGATACATCTTCAGTGGGTACAAATAATCTTAGCTCCTTTGGATCTGGCTCAAAATTTTGCTGCTTCCTAACTCACAGAGAAGTGAAGTGACTTGCTCACAGCCACAGGGAGTCAGTGACAGAGCTTTAACACTTAGACTTGTCCTTTTCCCAGTCAAAGTGCTCTGTGTTAAGGTCTGCAAATTTGGAAAGGTGAGTTTTCATGACTGCCAGCAAACTTTCTAATTTTAGATTCTCTGCTAATCACCCATCTAATAATAGTAGTGTGTGTCTTTCTCTTCTATAACAATTCTGAAAGGTAATTATAGAATTGCAACCCTCCCACTCCCCCCAATGTACAAAGTGCCTTCAGAAATTCCCTGATGGAGAGTTATGCCACCAAAACACCTCTAGTGCTAAATTAATTTTCCACCCCATTGAACTTTACATATACAGTCCACACAGACCTTTGTGTTTCTCTTCTTTGAGAGGAAGAGGGTGGTTCTGAAAGAATAGTTTTAGTTTCCACTTAAAAATACTACAACAAGCCACAGTAACAACCGCAAACTGTGCGGTTTACAAGGGTCAACATGGAATAAAATGGGGTCATTGTATTTTAAAAGCAACATATTTACAATGTAGATTTTAGGTATGGTGGAACAGCCAATGAGTCCCCAATCTTCAAAGGTTCATGTCAGTTAAATATATATGTGTATGTATATATATGTGTGTGTATGTATGTTGAACCTGGTCATCACAGCATTGTGAGGTTGCATTACTTTTTCAGATTGACAGGAGTTTTAAACCTTTATATTGTAGGAATCTCATAAACATGCTGAAAAAAATATATTTGAACATTATTTGATTTTTACCGTGGTTTAAGGAAAACTAGATTGACACAGGGAGAATAACAAGAGTTCCAAAATCACTTCTTTTGAATGTTTTTCACTGGTGTGTCCAAACTATTTTCAGATCCCTTTTGCAGAAATAGAAAGCACTCTGGGCTTTCCTCCACAGATTGTTCCTTGAGCTGAGTCTGACAATATTATTTATAAACAAATAATGTTTTTCTGTAGAGTAGATTTGTCATTTTTCAGAAGTTATCTATCTATCTGTATATGTATTGGTGAGAGAGAGAGAGAAAATGTGAAAAAATAGTATGTTATCATGTAATTAAAGACTGTATCAAAATGCATTGACCCAAAGGGGCTGAATTAAGGTTGCACAAACAATTAAGGTTGTTTGTGCAACCTTAATTCGGCCTCCTTGTGCCTAAGCATTACGATGGACGGCATATATGTCACACGTAATGGACAGGCATATATTATAGATTCCAAGCCCAGAAGGCACCATTGTGGTCATCTAGTCTGCCTTCTCATATATCAGAGGCCACAGAACTTCCCCAAAATAATTTCTAGAGCAAAGCTGTTAGAAAAACATCCAAACTTGATTTAAAAATTGACGGTGAGGGAAACTCTACCACGACTCCTGGTAAATTGTTACAAGGATCAATGACCCTCACTGTTAAAAATTTACACTTTATTTCCAGTCTGAATTTGTCTAGCTTCAACTTCCAGCCACTGGATTTTCCCTTCTCTGCTAGAGTGAAGAGTCCATTACCCCATGTAGGTACTTACAGACTGTAATCAGCCTTCTCTTTTTTAAGATAAATAGTTTGAGCTGCTTGAGTCTGTCACTGTAAGGCATGTTATTTCTACTTCATTCTTGTAGTTCTTCTCTGACTGCTCTCCAATTTATCAACATCCATCTTGAACTGTGGGCGCCAGAACTGGAGGCAGTATTCCAGCAGCAGTCATACCATTGCCAAATACAGGGGTTAAAAACCTCTCTACTCCTACTCGAGAGTCCCCTGTTTATGCAAACCAGGACCACATTAGACCTTTTAACCACAGCATCACATTTGGAGCTCATGTTCAGCTGATTATTCACCACAACTTCCTCATCACTTTCAGAGTCACTGCTTCCCAGGATAGAGTCCCTCATCCAACAATTGCCTACAATATGGCCTACAATTTTTGTTCCTAGATGTACACAATTACATTTAGCCATATTAAAATACATATTGTTTGTTGGAGGCTAGCTTATCAGGCGATCCAGATCATTCTGTATGAATGACCTGTCCTCTTCATTATTTACCATACCCCCAATTTTCATGCCATTTGTAAACCTCTTCAGTGAAGATTTTATGTTTTCTTCCAGATAATTGACAAAAAGAGAGTTTAAAGAGAGTAGGCTCAAGCACCGATCCCCATGGAACCCCACTAGAGACACACACACATGCAATGATGATTCCCTATTTACATTTACATTTTGAGACCTATCAGTTAGCCAGGTTTTAATCCATTTAATATATGACATGTAAATTTTATATTGGTGAAGATTTTTTTATCAAAATATTGTGCCATACCCAGTCAAACACCTTACAGAAGTTATCAGCTAAACGTGAAAACTCAAAAAAAAAAATCATTAGTTTGACATCTGTTTTCCTATTAATGCCAATCAACCTGCATTGACTGGTATTAATTATATTACACTCCTTTAATTCTTTATTAATTGAGTCCCATATCAGCTGCTCCATTATCTTGCCCAGATCAACAGCAGGAAGACAAGCCTATAATTACACAGGTCATCTAGTTTACCCTTTTAAATAATGGCACAACATTAGCTTTCTCACAGTATTTTGGAACTTTCCCAGTGTTCCAAGACTTACTGAAAATCAATTTTAATGTTCCAGTGAGCACCTCAGTCAGCTCTTTTAAAACTCTTGGTGCAAGTTATCTGGACCTGCTGATTTTTAAATGTCTAACTTTAGTAGCTGCTGTTTAACATACTCCTGAGGTATTAGTGGAAGGGAAAGAGTGTTATCATCATCATATGATATGACTACATCATCTCTTTTTTCCCAAATACAGAACAGAAATATTTATTGAACACTTCTGCCTTTTCTGCATCACTATTTACAATTCTAGCATTTCCATGTAGTAATGGACCAATAACATTGTTAGGATTCTTTATATTCCTAATATACTTTTAAAACTCCTTGCTTTCTTCCTCAGCTCTGCAGGCCATAGCTTTTTCCTTGTGTTCCTGCTCCTTATCACTTTTCTCCAACACCTAAGTTCTGATTTATATTCATTATCATAAACTTCTCCTTTCTTCCACTTGCTTATATATATATATGTGTGTGTGTGTGGAAGAAAGGAGAAGTTTATAATAATAAATTATATATATATATATATATATATATATATATATATATATATATATATATATATAAAATTTTGTATAGCTGACTTCACTTTCCCTCTAAATCAGACAGGTTTTTTAAGCAGTTCAGCCTTCTTCCTTAACTTTGGAATTATGGATTTTTGGGTACCTAGTAAAGTGCTCTTAAACAATACTTATGTATCAGTCACATTTTTCTGATTAAATTCTTTCTCCCAGATGAATTGGCTCATAATTTTCTTCAGCTTTGTGAAACAAGCCCTTTTAAAGGACCAAGTATATACCTTACTGGTTTGGACTTTATTCTGTTTGCACATTATAAATGTGATCAAGTCATGATCATTTGTACCTAAATCATTATTAATTTTCAGTTCAGTTCCTCTTTATCTGTCAAGACAATGTTTAATATATAATCCCTCTGTGTTGGATGCAACACTTTTTGAGATAGAAAATTGTCATCTATATAATTCAGAAATTCCAATGCTGTTTTAGTATCGGCAGCATGAGACCTCCAGCATATCTCACTCAAATTGAAGTCCCCCATGATCATTCATTTTTTCTCCCATACATTATAGATCCTGTTCCCTTGTGCAAATGTGTGATCTATAGCAGATACCAACTAGTATCCCATCTTGTACTTTATCTGCCATGAGATTGAACTATACGTGTTTAAGATAATTTTCTTCCAAGTTATCAGTAACTCTATTTTTGACATAGAGTTCCACCTCCCTTCCCCTCTTTTGCCCACTCAATCATTCCTAGATGGGTTATAACCATTGATTTTAAAATTCCAGTCATTGGATCACCCCACCAGGTTTCACTAATACTAACTAGATCGAATTTATGCTAATAATGAGCAATTCCAATGCCTTTTCTTTGTTACCTGGCTCCTAGCATTGGTATATAGGCAATTAAGACATTTCTTCTCTTTTTGTCCTTTGGTGGCTTGATTTTGTTCTCAACATCTTAATTTTGTCCTAATGAGTGCTCACATCTTCCCTGTTTTTACCATTCCCTTTATTATTAGTTTAATACCCTCCTGACTACTCTCGGTAATCTTAATTCTGGCATTTCCGAACTTCTGAGCCCCTGTCTTTGCATCTTAATGTGTGTTGGGGTGGGGGGGGGAGGCATAATTTTCTAGGTTTTTAAAAAGGCAAACTGAACAAACAGAAATTCCATTTGTTGCACCACACTGACACCCACATGGTTCAAGGTGGGACCTTTAGCTCTACCACACACAGACCACTGACACTTGATTTATCAGAGTAATTAGTAGCCTTAGTAGATTGTCATCTTCTGTGTGGACCAGCCCTACAAGGAGATGAGACACACATGTGGTCAGTGGGTTTCACAGATGTTTGCTGACAGCAGAGGAATGGTGATACTCAGGAATCTTGGGCTCCATCACAGGCTCTGAAGGGGAGTGTGATCTAGTGCGCACAGATCCCCTCAGCATGACCCCTTCTTCCTCCAACCTGTCCCAGTCCCAATCCTGTCTCTTCTTCACCCATGGCTGCTTGCCCTAGTCCCATTTTCCTTGCCTACCTACTATCAGTCTCCTCTGCTCAGGATTCTCAACCCAATCCCAGTCTCCTTGCCTGACTAGTACTAATCTCCCTTTCCAGACTTGCTGTCTGAGTCCCAATCTCTCTCACCACACCCATTCCCAGTCTCCTAGTCCATCTAGTCCCAGTTCCCCCTCCTAGCCAACTCCTTGTCCCTAGTCTCTTTTCCCAGCCAATTCTAGTTCTCCCCCTGAAACCCATCTCCCCTCTCCCCAATCCCATGTTTCCCCACTCTGGTCCTCTCCCCGCAACCCCCCATGCACTCCTAGTCTCCTTGTACAGTCAGTCCCTGTCTCTCCTCCTCCCTCCAGCACTTCATCCAATCTCAGTGTTCTGCCTCCAGCCAAATAGCTCCCACTTCCCTTCCCCATTTCTCTCACCAGCTCCCAGCCCCAGTCTCCTTGGCCAGCCAGTCCCAATCCCGGTTTTCCTCTACCCTCCCTCCCTGCAGTCACAGTTTTAGCAGACCACATGTCTCAATCTCCTTCTTTCCCTCCCCTGGTCTGGCTTTTGTCTACTGTTCATTCACATCAAATGGCTTCCTCCTCCACGCTACCTGAATGCCAGCAGGAGCGTCGCTGAGAGCACAGAAGTGACAGGGTCACTGCCAATGCCCAGAGCCACCCAGCCGGGAAAAGCTGGAGCAGCCACTACAGGGAAAGTCCAATTACTACAGTCACCGGAAACTGGCACATATGTAGTCCTTTCACAGGTGAGAGCTGTGATGGGATGGCACATGCTCAGTTACTCTGTAGGGATGGCCATATGCAATCAGGGTAGTACTAGGAGTAGGAGCTGTGGGAAGCTCCAGCATGCTCAGTGAGGATGGAATCTTTGGAAATTTTAGCAGCGAAAAGCTAAGTCTCTCCTGGGCACGTGCAAACTGAGATTTTTCAAAAGTTTATAACTTGGTCAAATTTGGGCAGATTTTCACAGAAGTGGCAAAAGGCATATCCCTGACACAGAGGCCATCCCTCATTCCAGTCCCTGCTACAAAGCATGGGGGTACTAGAGCTATTTAAAGAAAAGACTACTTTAACCAAGGCACAGCAATGTATTTTTCCCTACCCTTGTCCTTGAAAATAGTTGAACCATTTTGGTGGCAAGTTTTCTAAAAACTTCAGCCTAAGGCAGACAACCAGTATGAAAAATTTCAGACCAAATGGTCTGGAAAAGTTATAAGCTACTGAAACCAAGGTCTTATAATGAAAACTGTCTGCTACGACTAGCCATGCCTCTACTATCTCTCAGACAGCTGAGTTGCATCAGCCCAGTAGCAATGATGGTCTCTGTCTCCCATTAGCATTACCTCAAGAGTTCAGGTGCTCCTCCCCCTGCAGCCTCCAGTACCTCCCACTGCCTATCTCCAACCTCCCAGCTACACTCCCTTCAGCTGAATTTCTCAGGTCATCTAGGTTTGTATTGATCACTCTGGCACTTCTCCTGTGGTAGCTGGGCATGTTCACTGGGAATTTGAGGAATGGATGAATTGGTGTTTTTGGTGTACGGGTGGATGATCCATGCTTCGATCAGTGTGTCTCCAAGCTGAGAAATTCCAAACAATAAGGAAAAAGAAAGGGGAAAGGAGTGACCTTTAGTATTTTATGCTAACCTGCAAACTAACCATTTCCACAGTAGCATTATAGGAGTTCCCTGTGCAGCAAAGAGATAATGCAGACAGGATGTATTTTTCCTGTTCAGTCACTGATCGTGGTAAAAAATAATATCCTCAATGCCATAAGAATAGTACAGTACAAAGGAATTGCTGGTGATAGAAATAAATATGTATTTCTTCTTTATTCTGAGAGTTTAGTTTGTTGGGTCAGCTGTCCATGCCAAGCCCTGTTAGTTTTCTGGCCTCTTTGTCTTTTCAGGAATGCTAGGAATTTTGTGCCACCTCTCAGCAGACTTCAGAGCTTTTCTTTCTTTTCCCAAAGACATTAATCAGCAAACTTCCTTCAGACTATTCTTGTTCATGGCACTGCATGGTACCTGCTAGAGCTGGCATATGAGAAAAGACATTAATCCCTTCTCTAATTTATCAAAGGTCTCTGAGAACATTTTTCTGCCAAAATTTCCAAGTGCTTAAGAAAACAAAACAAAACAAAAAGAACCCAGAAGTTACAAACTATACTCACTCATCTTTACCTGCTCTGCCATCTCAATACAGTGGAGAGGGGGGAAACCATTATCAAATGTCAGATCTTTGCAAAGTTTCTCATTCAAAGTTCTTCATGGGATATTAACAAAACTGTTGCATGGTATTGGAGATTTAAATGGCAGCAATTTAATTTTTTTTTACAAAAGAAATTAAAAACAGAGAGACCTGAAACGTTACATAGAAATTTTCTGTACTGAATATTTTCCAAAGCATACAAGTGCCAAGTACCACCTCTTATCAGTTAAATAAAGTTCAGGTCTATGCTGCTCCATATGGACTGAATCCTGGCCTCTCTGCAAAAACAGATTAAACAGGTTTTCCATAAGGAATCTCCATAGAGGCAGGGTGGGGATAGAATCCTCTCCTTCCACAATGCAACCTATCAAGGCAATCACTGCTTCCTTAGTTCACCATATCAATGTAAACTGATTGGGTGAAATTCTATGCTGAGCCTCTAAGAGGTGCAGCTCAGAACTCACAGCCAATTGGGAGGGTGGCTATAATGGCTCTAAGCCATCTTTATGCCCTCCCAGTGCATGAGACAGGTACAGGAGCCTATCTAAGTTTTGGCAGCCTCCCCAGCTTGCGCTATGGGCCAGAGACCTGCACAGAGCTTCCCATACTTCTCCTATCCCCTGTTCTATCCACGACACATTCCCTAGACCAGACTTGCAAGGGGGCCTGCGGAAGGCAACCTTAAAGCTGAGTTCCACAGTGTCTGCACTGGGGAAATCCTTCCCCATCCAGAAATGGGACTTTTATTGCTCCTTTATACTGCCACACCCTTTTACCTGACATAAAGGGCCAGAGTGGGGCGGGGGGGGGGGGGAGAGCGGAGGAGCATCTCACCCATTGTCCATGCTGCAGACCATTATACTACTTCCTAACGCTGCCACACACAGATCCACATGAAGTATTGTTTCATGTAGCAAAGAGATTATGGTCTCTTGCACAGCCTTTTCTTGCCACCTGTACAAATGAGCCACTATAATTTTTTTATGATTAAAGCCTTCTGCCACCAAGGAAAGAGGTAGGCTTTAACTCTAAGAATTTAGCCATAGACAAAAGCCAAAAGACATCTTTTACAATATGACTAGATTTCCTTTCCTCCTATACACATATAACAACCCAAACTGGCCAAATGAAAAACTGATGAGATTAACAGTGTAACAATACACTGTATACAGTGTCTACATTTCCCTCACCTTGTCTCCCAGTGGTTGTTTTGACTACAAGGTACTGCCATTTGTTATAAATCACTCCTAGATATTTCAGTTCCTGCTGTCTTTCTGATTATACTTCACCTATATATTTTCTTTTCCCAGACAATCGTTCACTTCATACAGATTGATTTAAATATCAAAATGCTTGCAACTTTTGCATGGTGTGCTTTGCAGTGTGCTCATGCTGAGCTTTGCAGTTGAACCACTGCCAATGAACTCTGGATGCAAAATGCCACCTCTGTTATCAAACATCTGCCTAACATACTGCAAAGCATCTTGGTCTAAAAAAATCATTTATTATTACTTATATTCTGTAGCACCATAAGGGTGCCTGGTAGACAAATGCATAGATAAAGAGACAGCTATTTAGGACAGGAACTACCATTTGCTGTGTGTTTGTTCAGAGCCTAAAGCTATGGGGCTCTAACCTAATTGAGGCATCTCATTGCTACCACAGGAGCCCTACTGCCTCCTACACCCCCAATACACTGCCTATGGCAGGAGAGAAGAATGGAGATGGCACAGAGAGTCAGCTGTGCTTCCTCTTACCCAGCCTAGGATTCCCCACTGCTTAGGGAATCTGCTGAGTGTATTCGGCTGTGCATTTAGTGCATTTTTAAGTCCCCTTTGTGCTGTGGTGGTGTAAAGGGACTTAGTGTGGCTCAGCATCTGGTCCAATGCTACTCCATTGTAAAACTAGTGTGAATTAAAAGAGAATAAGATTCATACTATGCAAACCCTGCAGCCTTTACTCACATGAGGAATTCCACTGTGATTATGGAGTAAAGGATTGGGCCCTAAATGTGGTTCTACCTTGCCAGTAATTAGACTATCAATGTAATCTGTATTTTTAAGGATTCTAGTGGAACATACTGTTAACCTATTCACAGTCAGTTATTAAAGATCCCATCAGCGGTACACAGTTCTTCAGATAAACCCATGAAATATAATAAAGCTCTGTTTGGGCAATTTCAGTGTCACGGAAGAATGCAGGAAGGGTGGAATGGCAGCTTTCTGATGGAGTAATTTTAGATTTTATTGTAATGTCTGCCAGTGAATATTCCACATGCAGAGATTACTAAAGCAAGCTGTGAAAGGCTACAGCCTGCCCTGTCACCCTAAAAGGATGTTGGGTTTGGATGTGTTCCAGGGCAGCAGGATGTGTGGCCTGGATTAGAACACAGGAATATTCCTAACATTCATTGCTTTTTAATGATGTCATCCTTACTAGCTGTTGCAAGTCCTTCTGCTTTTCCGCATAGAAGCTCTTCTAATACTATCAAAACTTCCTGATGAGAAAAGATTTTAAAACAAGACTGTAAGTATCTTATCCTAGCAATGATAAAAGCAGAGAACCACTCATATACAGCATTTATGGAAAGTATAACTCAGCATGGAGACTTAAATTTGATTTCAGGATGTGTCAAAAATTCCAAAATGAAAGTCACTGAAATATACAAAGTGGTTAATTTCAGTGTTTTCATTTAGGTTCTTAAATGTAAAATATCTCAATTTGTTTCGAAACTTGAGTGTGCTTCTCCTACTGTAGAACTGAGTGAGCAGTTAATCTCACACTGCAGTCGTATTTTTAATGTAATTCAGAAAACATGCAATTACTGGATTATAAAATGAAACATCAATAAACTCGAACATTTTCTGCTCACAAAAATATACACTGGCCACCCTTCATCATGGCACGTGAACTCTGCCTGCAAACCAACAGAAATGCCAGCTTTTAGCCGATTACTACAATCTAGTGCAGAAGAGACTGAAGCATAGGCTAAACCCAAGAGATATTCCAAGTGTGGTCATAAGAATGTTTACTGATGTTATTAACAGGCACTGGAAAAAAGAAAGTTCAGAATCAAAATGACTCCAAGGTCACTTGAGTCACTGCTTCTTGAAGCAGATTTAAAGCTTCAAAGTGTAAAATCAGAGAAGTAAATGCTTCCAGGTGGTGAAGTGAAGTACAACCAAAAGGAGATGTTTTCTCAGCGTTCAGTTTCACAAGGTAAAACTCACCCAAGCATGAATCTCAGAGAGACAAGTGCTAAGTCATGCCATCACTTCATTCCATTTGGCAGGAATACAAAGGTAGTTCTATATATTGGCAGCACACATGAGCAATGAAATCTAAATCTACTTATGGGAACAAGAATAGAGTCCCCAGGAACCTCCCTGTTTAAAAAAAAAGTACCACAACGCTGGCTACCCAAAAAAATATGCTGCATCCACTTCAGAAGATATGCTTCAAAGCTTTCGTTAGTAGGTCTCAGGCCTGCAGGTTTGAAGTGTTTGGCCGGCAAGACAAGAAGCAGCAGCTAAGTTTGCAGAGCATGGTACTTACCTGCTCCCATTCCAACAAAGATGAGTAAAGGTAGTCCAGCTTGCTCAGCAACCGCCAAAATTCTGAGATTCCTCCATCACTGCTACTTACTGGAGCTGTGCAGAATTGCTCCTGCATACAGACATACAGAGATACTTTGCTGAGTAAATTCACTATAATAGGCTTTGCCCCACCTACTCCTAGGATTCCTGGTATAATCAGCTTGCCAGGGGCAAGATGAACCTTGGTCAGAACAGCATGGGCAGTAGCTGTTCCTCACCCAAAGCCCCTTGAATTCAATTCACACACGATTGTATTAATTTAGATGGAATGTGTGGGCCCAACGAGTCAAAAGTGTTAACAAGACCTTGTCACTGTCCAACATTAAACAGTGTTAAACAAAGTTCAAGGTTTGATATACAGAGACTTCAGCTTGCTTAGTACCATGGCAAACACACCATTAAAAAGCCTTTTAACCTTTTATTAAAGATACAGAAAAAGAAGAAAGCCCAGTTAAAGCATCTGAAATGTAAAGTATTAAGTAAGCCGTTCATTTTAACAACATCCCTTGTTCCCTTTCTCTCTAGCTGGAGACAGTGTTTAGAAGGGAAAATTCTTTGTTTGACTTTCCTTTCAATAGTATTAAAGATAGTAATAACTGTCCTTTTGGGGGAAAAGTTTACTCGAGCTGGAGCTGTTGTTATTGTTGCTGTTAAAGTCCCAGTTTTCTAAGAAGACAAAACAAGACAAACACACACAAAAGGGGAGAGAAAAGAACAGCAAAGATAGAAAATGCAACTTCTGTCTCTGGTGTTTACTTTCACTTGCAACCTCACTGCTGGAGAAATAGGCACACCACATGGCCCTATCAGCCTCTCTGAGACTGGCAAAGTTCTAGGGTTACCAGTTTTGGTTGGACGCATTGGTGAACGTTTCATCACATGACATAATCTTTAATTAAAGATTAATCTTTAATTCCTGGAGACTCCAGGACAATCCTGGCAAGCTGGCAACACTAGGGCAAACTTTTACCATCATTAGGCTGTTTAGGGAAATGCTTCTAGTTGCCTCTTTCTAGTCACAGACTTACAGCAGTCTTGCAAAATATACAGTCCTGGCTGGCTAAGGCAGATTCTTATCAGACAGAAGTAAAAAATGGAAAAAGAGAGAGAGAGAGAGAGAGAGAGAGAGAAGAAATGAGGTGGGGAAGGAAAAGGACATCTTTTTTGTGGGGGTGGAGGAAAGACAACGTCTCACATCCCAGATGGGGTTTGTGATTCAGCCAGAGCCAGTGGAAGGGTCAATGTCATCTAGATCCATCTCTCTCTGGCCCAGTCTGATCAGGATATCTCTTGGGATTAGGATGAAGAAGGTCTGGGGTCCCAGAAGACAGTGGGGGTGGCAGCCACGATGGTGAAGCTTGCTCCTTCCCCTTCTCTTGTCTTTCAGTCAGCCAGCGTTGTAGTAGCCACCCTCCCCCCCCCCCCCCCCCACACACAAAAAAGTCTCCTTTTGAGAACCCACGAAAGGAAGTGGTGGATTGAATAGCTCATCCCCTAATTATTTTTGTCCACCAGTTATGCCGAATTTCCAACACACCAATTTTGGTTAATTGATTTTTGGTTTCACTCTGTTCTTGTTTACCAGGCATGATCTTAACATAGTCCTTGAGTTATATCAGTAGGCCTTTTTGTTTGGACTAATTCAGACTTTCTGCCTTGCTTGTGAACCTTTTCCCATCCACATTTACTGTACTAGGTTATTGTGACATTCATGAACTTTCATTCCTCACAGCTGAGCTCACAATTAGGGCAATTTTCTAGGCCCAATTATCACAATACTTCTCATGGGAAATATCCCCTTTGACTTCAACAGACATTGGACCAGGCTTAGTGTGAGCTTCTCTACATTACCCTGACAAACTTGCTTCTGCCTCACTCAGTTAGTGCCATTTGTGATGTGGACCTCTTTCCTCTAGGATCTGGGCTCAGTCCACCAACCCATTAAACAACCTAATTAACTTTAAACTTGGCCTAGAGTTGAACCAGTAACCTAACGAAGATTGTATCCTATTATGAGAACAGGAGTACTTGTGGAACCTTAGAGACTAACAAATTTATTAGAGCATAAGCTTTCGTGGGCTACAGCCTACTTCATCGGATGCATAGAATGGAACATATAGTAAGAAGATATATATATATATACACATACAGAGAAGTTGGAAGTTGCCATACAAACTGTAAGCAGCTAATTATTTAAGATGAGCTATTATCAGCAGGAGAAAAAAACTTCTGTAGTGATAATCAAGATGGCCCATTTAGACAGTCAACAAGAAGATGTGAGGATACTTAACTTAGGGAAATAGATTCAATATGTGTAATGACCCAGCCACTCCCAGTCTCTATTTGAACCCACCTTAATGGTATCTAATTTGCATATTAATTCAAGCTCAGCAGTTTCTCCTTGGAGTCTGTTTTTCAAGCTTTTCTGTTGCAAAATTGCCACCCTTAAATCTTTTACTGAGTGGCCAGAGAGGTTGAAGTGTTCTCCTACCAATTTTTGAATGTTATGATTCCTGACGTCAGATTTGTGTTCATTTATTCTTTTGCGTAGAGACAGTCCGGTTTGGCAAAAGTACATGGCAGAGGGACATTGCTGGCACATGATGGCCTATATCACATTGGTAGATGTGCAGGTGAATGAGCCCCTGATGGCGTGGCTAATGTGATTATGTCCTATGATGGTGTCACTGGAATAAATATGTGGACAGAGTTGGCATCGGGCTTTGTAGCAAGGATAGGTTCCTGGGTTAGTGTTTTTGTTGTGTGGTGTGTGGTTGCTGGAGAGTATTTGCTTCAGGTTGGGGGGCTGTCTGTAAGTGAGGACTGGTCTGTCTCCCAAGATCTGTGAGAATGAGGGATCATTTTTCAGGATAGACTGTAAATCTTTGATGATGCGCTGGAGAGGTTGTAGTTGGGGGCTGAAGGTGATGGCTAGTGGCATTCTGTTATTTTCTTTGTTGGGCCTGTCCTGTAGTAGGTGACTTCTGAGTACTGTTCTGGCTCTGTCAATCTGTTTTTTCACTTCAGCAGGTGGGTATTGTAGTTTTAAGAATGCTTGATAGAGATCTTGTAGGTGTTTGTCTCTGTCTGAAGGTTTGGAGCAAATGCGGTTTTATCTTAGAGCTTGATCCATTATCTACAGCCAATGTATCTTAGAGCTTGATCCATTGTCTACAGCTTGCAGACAGCCCCCCAACCTGAAGCAAATACTCTCCAGCAACCACACACCACACAACAAAAACACTAACCCAGGAACCTATCCTTTCAACAAAGCCCAATGCCAACTCTGTCCACATATTTATTCAAGTGACACCATCATAGGACCTAATCACATTAGCCACACCATCAGGGGCTCGTTCACCTGCACATCTACCAATGTGATATAGGCCACCATGTGCCAGCAATGTACATTGGCCAAATCAGACAGTCTCTGTACAAAAGAATAAATGGACACAAATATGACATCAGGAATCATAACATTCAAAAACTGGTAGGAGAAGACTTCAACCTCTCTGGCCACTCAGTAAAAGATTTAAGGGTGGCAATTTTGCAATAGAAAAGCTTCAAAAACAGACTCCAAGGAGAAACTGCTGAGCTTGAATTAATATGCAAATTAGATACCATTAACTTGGGTTTGAATAGAGACTGGGAGTGGCTGGGTCATTACGCATATTGAATCTATTTCCCTAAGTTAAGTATCCTCACATTTTCTTGTCAACTGTCTAAATGGACCATCTTGATTATCACTACAAAATGTTTTTCTCCTGCTGATAATAGCTCATTTTAATTAATTAGCCTCTTATAGTTTGTATGGCAACTTCCACCTTCTCTGTCTGTATATAAATATATCTTCTTACTGTATGTTCCATTCTATGCATCTGATGAAGTGGGCTCTAGCCCACAAAAGCTTATGCTCTAATAAATTTGTTAGTCTCTAAGGTGCCACAAGTACTCCTTTTTGCGGATACAGACTAACACGGCTGTTACACTGAAACATATCCTATTATCAATCTCTTGACCTATCAAGTTCCCCTTTTTGCAACCGTTTTTGCCTGATAGTTCATTGAATTGGTGCAATCTAAAATGTATTATTTAATTTACCTGAGGAGACCAGGACTTTTATCATTTTTAGGGATTCTAAAGATATTATCCAGTGTAACAAATCAGCTGCCATGATAATATCAGTGAGCAATACTAAAGAACCTTTTCTGCTAATGATTCTGCACGCACTTTTGCAGGTGAATTTATTTGTGGGCGCAGATGCAGGCGTGTGGATGTCCCACGATCTGACTGTGTGCACCAGTCAAATGGCTGTTCCTCTGAAATTGAAGGCACAGAAAGTGGGGATGGGTTAACTGTCTCATATTGTTATTATTGTTATTTAACATATTTCTGTAGTGGTAAAAGTGTGCATGGCTCTTTAAAAATAAGCCCCATATAATTATTTCAGCAGCTATTTTGGCATGAATTAAATTTGACTCACAGACAAACTGACAGTTTTCCCTGCATCTATAGGGCCTGATTATTTTCTCATGTTAGCTTTGCACTACTGTAATTTTGCTGAGTTCAGTTATTTCCGCCAGCGCAAGTAAAAGGAGAAACAGGAAAAGGAGAAACATAAAGAAAAAGGAGAAACATAAAGACAAGACTCTAGGGTCAAATATTTTAATAACTCAATTTTCAGTGCTCATCCTTTTTCCACTCTAAAGCCTATGACTATCACACTTTTCATATTTTCCTTCTCATGTATCATCTTGGAATCTCACTAGTTTCCACATCAAAAAATTTGGAAAATATTGAAAATGTTCATTTTCAATTAAAGGCCATTTTTCCTGGGGAAAGAAAAGTTTAAAAAGAATTTTTTTCACCAGCTCTAACTTTGATAGATACATTTTTTTCTGGCATTTAATGATTCTTTCAGCACACCCATCAACCATGTGCAATACAACCAGGCTCTCTTAAAAAGAAAAAGGACAGCAAAAGAGTCTATGCCATTCCTTGAAGTTCTCCCTATAGAACTCCTTCTCCTAATATCAAGATTTACCTTAAAGCAGTAATATAGAGGCTTGTTCTCCTTACAGTCCTGAAAAGGAAACTGTCACTTCTAACTATTGCAGAATGTTAATTCTCTGAAACATGGGGTTTCCGTGAGCTCTGCTACGACCCTTCAACAATGTGCAGTTTATTCTGGGTGGCTTTGGAATTGCCTCTGACTCCTGCTCGTTTCCCAATAATTACTGATAATTGCTCCACTCAAAACAAAATGAAGCACAACAGACTCTTTCAAAGGAGTGGAATCAAAGTTTGTCCAGGAGCTGACCTTTCAGTTTGGAGGTGAGAGGAAGTGTGCATGGAATTATGTAGACCTGATGAGTTCCTTTCTAACTGATTTTGAAGGAAATCAACAAGCAGAGGCAGGAGGAAAACCAAGGCAGTAGTTTTAGGCAGCCCCAGGCAAAGGACTACGTGCATTCTTAGGTTTATTCAGTGGCTTTAGGAGCTGTCAGAGTTCTGTCTCGTCTGTTATCTTAATATACTGCAACAATGGCAATGATAAACAACATACATTTAACCTAAACCCTTCTTTGCCTGTTTATTGAAAGTGTTTCTTGGTCAGCATATAAACTGCTTTGAGGTCTCTTTAAGGCTTAATGCCAAACAATAAAAAAGTCCACAGTGAGGAAGAACTGCCAAGTTTCACTTATAAAAAGGAGGACTCCATCATTCAGAATAAAGTGTAAGGCAGTTTTTTCAGTATTTCCCTCTCTTATGAGGACTGGTTTGCAGTGTGTTCAATGCGACATTTAAAATCTCAACCACCCTATCTTTAAATCGTCTTCATTTAAATTGTCCTGGCAACAGCAAGGACCTTGGAACTACAGTGTCGTATTTGCATCAGTGTCAGAACTGATGCACAAAGAGGCCTTGGAGTTATGATGATGCATGTGCCCTAGAGTAAGTGCTGAGGGACAAGGCCTTGGAGTTATAACACTGAGGCATGGAGTTTTGATTCTGTAGTTCCTTCAATGTAAGAGCTGAGGCACTTAGGGGCCTTGAACCTCAGATGGTAAATGTACACCAGTATATCAATCAAGACATTTATTCAGTTCCTATGCGTTGTTTATAGTTATATGTATTGTGTCAATTGCTTGGATCCCTTACAGTTTCTATACATTATTTTAGAAGCAAATTAGTTCACATCTCATTTAAAAGGTACATGTGCATGTTTCACTTAAAGGACACATGGCAAACTCTGAGGAATGACGATAGCCAGGACTGGCCTTACCATGAGGCAAACTGAGGCAGCCAACTCAGGTGCCAGACTGTGTGGGGGCACCACTAGGACCCAGAGTTTCAAAGTTTTGGCCCAAGCAAGGGGGCATGGGGGCATCATTTGAGCTCCCTGCCTCAGGGGACAAAATGTTGTGGGCCGGCCCTGACGATAGCACCTTTGAAGGCAGCAAGAACCAGGGATTTCCCTATACCCCCCCATGGGAGTGTTTACCCCCCCACCGAATTTTCCCAACCCCCTACCCCCAGTTTTGTGAACTAGTTACATGCAGTGTTGCCAATTTAGTGATTGTTTGGAAATGTGAATTGAAATTGAAACAATACATACTTTAAAAGCATATACAGTGTATGATAAAATACGTGTATCTGAAAAAGTATAATAGATTTGAAAAGTATGAACATAGACTAGCTTCCTTGTACAGCTGTTTATGACAATATCAGTGCATTCATTTCAGTGATGTTGGCCAACCTAATAATTTCAAATTATGATTTGTAAGCAAAGTCTAAATGAGCTCTCCCTGACAGCTAGTGATGAGCTGGGGGTTGGGGGGGAAAGGCTTCAGGACCAGATTTTATTTACATTCACACCTAATCTACCTAGGTATCCAGCAAACAGAGCTGTGTTGCCCAAGTGATAGATTTTGGCTGGGGTTGGGTTACAAATCATTTGAATTGAATGCAGGCGGGTGCGGGGGAAGAAGGTGTAATGAAATGTTGTTATTCTTATTGTATGAGTGTAGGGCAGTAGAACTGTACTTAGCCTGTGTTGACTGAGGGCATCAAGAGAGAAGGTGGGGACAGGTGTTTTGCTTGATGGTCTGCCTGAGTCACAAGTACTATTTGACCTGCCCCTCTCCACTGTTTAAAGACAGAGCTGATTAGGTTCCATAAATAGTCTTTGTTTTGTTAAGTGATCACTACAGCTGAAATCACTGATAATCAGGTCTAAGTGCTTATACCTGCTGTGGGACAGTGTTTCCGTGGAAGAGATGGCCCAGTCTGCACTAGCAGCGAGGTTCCTTAACTGACAGCTCAGTTAAAATCACTGAGAGCTGGGTGGAACCTCAAGAGACCAACTTGCAGACGTCACAGTGGCTAGTGGCAGCAGACGGTGATGGTGCAGGGCCATTGGCAATAGAGCGATGGAGTGGTGGCACAACGAACAACAGTGGCCAGAGCAAACAGTGAGCAGCTGGATGAACGAACAAGGTGTCTTCTTGCCCCCCACCTAGGAGATGAAGTCATGTGAAAGCATCTCTGAACTCTGAGTCTCCACTGACCAAGGACAACACCGATGAGTGTTAATGAGGCTGTTAAGAATGTTGGAGACAAAACACAGTTCATGCGAACAAACATGGCCGTGGCATCATACTTTCTATTTAAGCAAGAGATACCACACATGACAAACTGGAGGCCAATGTTAAGTGCATTGTCACTTGTTCATTCTGAAGTTGAATACTGGTTCCAAACAAGACCAGAAAATGCTCACTATCATTCTGCAAGAAACTCAACTGACTGGCTAGATGCATGTGGTGCAACAGTGAAAGACTCAACAGTTGAAAAAGTGAAGAACTCTCTCACCACATTAAAAAAAAAATTGCATACATGGCTGATGAATGCACCAATGCAAATGGTCATCAAGTATTAAGTCATTGTGTACATTATCTTGATGTCAATGGTAGGCCAGTAGATGCATTTCTAGATGTTCAAGTTATAGAAGATAGATTGGCTGCATCTGTGACAATCCACATCTTAGAAGAGTTAAATGCTTGTCAACAGGACCCCAAACAGATGGCGTCTTGTGCATTTGATGGAACTGCAAACTTCTCTGGAAGACATGGTGGAGCACAAGCTTTGCTCAGAGAAAAGAGTAACCCTAGTCTTTCCTATATGCACTGCAGAGGCCATCTACTCCAACTAGTGCTAGTTCGAGCTTCAAAAGACATTAAAAAAGCTATACATTTAAAGTCTTCATTATATTCTTTTTTCAGCAAGAGTCCAAAAAGACTGAATATCTTGGAAAATATAGAAGATACACTGGGACTGAAGTTCAAATTAGTCCAACTGGGAAAACCCTCTGGCTTTCTCATGAGCGATCCTTGGCTGTTGTCTTAAATTACTCCAGCCATTATTACTAGCTTTGGAAAGTATCTACCAAGATGGGATGGATCTAAGTAGTGAGGCTGGTGGATTACTTTTGCTACTATGTTCAGAGAAGACTATTGTCATTCTCTCTCTTGTAAGTCTACTGTTGAAACCACTTGGGTCATTAAACAATGCCATCCAGGCATCTGCTACAACAGTAGTAGATCTTTGTCCAGCAATAGAAGCTTCATGTGGATCAGTCAGAGAGCAACCATTGAAAAAGTACTGGAAGAAGCAAAGACTTCAGTCCAGAAGTTGACTCATGAAGGCATTTATATTGAATCCTTATATTGAATCCTTAAGAGGACAAGAAGTGTTTGTTAAGACAACTGAAAAAGTACTCAGACTTGATTCTTAAAAATCTACAACAGCGACTTCTAGATTCTACTCAACCTCTGCGTAGCTTTTACAGATCCCTGTCTTATAAAACACTGACAGTTGAGTGGAGTGAGGCACTACCAGCAATGGGGCTGCCATGTGCTCAGGACAGAATAGAGAATTTGAACACAGAGTGGAATATCATACGACGAATGAATGAAGATTTGACTTCAACTTCTTTTTTATCATTGCTAGTGGCTCGACCTGATCTTTATGCTATGTTTCCTGGGCTGAAAGAAGTAGGAATTCATCTCTTACTACTCCCAGTCACAAAAGCTACAGTTGAGCGTTCTTTTTCATCATTGAATAGAATTTTGTGTTTTGAAAGAAGTCGCCTTCTGCCTAATCATTTGAATGAACTAATGAGCATATCAGTTGAAGGAATGGAAGTAACGGTCACACTAGAAGCCACCAAAGATGAATGCATTGCATTCAAGAAGTTCATTAACAGAGTTGTGCAAAATTATAACAAGAAACCAAGAAGGATGTAGATGTAGTGCTTCATAGAAGGCTTGAGTAGCCAACTTTAATTTGTGTGATGATTTTAAAATCTAATAAAATGGTCATGAAACATTTTTCAGTTTTTACTATGGTGCCATACAGCCCACCTTCACCCTCATGGTCTCACCCCTCATCGGCCCTGACCCTCTCCCCCCCCCCGTAAGTTTGAACACACCCCTAATTTCAATTCCTGGGGAAAACACTGGCCAACTATCTGAATTCACCATCTTTTCAAAAATAGCTCCATAGCTGCTTGGATTCATTTTGTTTTCCCCTTGACTTTTCTTTCCTGGAGGCAGTAAGCACAATCAGCTGTTATCCACTGGAAGTACTGTCAAAGCAGAGCTATTATTATTATTTATCATTTGTAAATACTAACAAAGTGCTGGATAAGAGTTTGTCATACAGAGAGCAGATGGTCTATTATACAAAGTTAAGATTCTGGGGTTTCAGAGATATCGGGCATGATTCTCCACTGCATTACTCCAGTGAACTCAATGGATACACTGATGTAATACTAACGCTCGCAATTTTATTATCTCTCACAATATTTGAAAAATATTTTAATTTCTGTCCAAAACATGTACTCTAGCTCTAACAGAAGTCATTGGTTCAATTTAGAAATGATTGGGTGAGGTTCTCTGGCCTGTGCTACCCAAGAGGTCAGACTAGATGATCATAATGGCCCCTTCTGGCCTTAAAATCTATGAATGTATGAATCTGGTTTTTCTGGTAGCTCCAGCTCCTGGGGTCATGTGAATAAGTGAGAATTCCAGCTTTTTTTTTTTTTAAAAAATGAAGTTTCTAGCCCTTGTGGTTGCACAGGAAAGCTGTAAAACATGAACCCTAAAGATTCACAACGGGAAATAAAAGGACCCACGGTAATTATTTTTAAAATCTCATGAGTTTTAAACCAGTGTGATGATTTTCTGGGCCTTGATTCATGATTTTTGAATGTTTGGGGTTGACAGTGATAGACTGGGCACACACAGCGTCTGATACTGCTCTCGCACTAGAGTGAGGGAGGACTTACTCTGCTGAAGCCAATGGAGTTAAACCAGTGTGAAACTGGTGTAAATTAGGCCCAAAATTATTATTTAATAGAATTATGTGAAAATTTTTTTTAAAAAACAATATGCTGAACTGTGTCTTTTACAGGACAATCTAATATTCCACTTCTGCAGTGCCAGCACTGGGATGTTGCTAACATCACCTCTTGTTTCTGGGCAAACCAAGGTATATGGAGAAATTCTTAGCAAATAGTAGAATAACATTTATAGTGAGGAATGCAGCTGGCCTACCAACCTAGTGGATCCTAGTTCAGGTTATATGTTCAATCAGAGGCTGAACCCTGGAACATGTTCAAATTGCTCAACCAGCCACTTGGATAAGGAAGGAGCAGCCAGTGCTGATCACAGGGGCCCTTTCTGACTGACCAAAGCAGCGCTGATGATATGACTGACATCCAGGGGTCCTCTCCAGAAGGAGGGCCAATGTGACATGAGACTTTTAAGAATGGGAATATAGGGAAAAATGCAAAAATGGGGAGGGGATCCCATTATAGACCCCCAAAGTAGGTTTGAGTGTCTGATATATGGTAGTTTACTGGTGGTCTGAAAGATAGATGACTGGTCATGTGATGTTGGCTCTCCAGCTACAGCTACAACTGTCCAGGCCGTTAACTGCAAAAAGAGTTTGGAGGCTTGTAAAAAATGACTGGAAATTGGTTCATGGTACTTTCAGAACTGTGGTGACTGGATGTGGTCATTGAACCTTTAAAACCTGGAACATTCTGGATGGAAAGTTCAAGGAGACTTGAACAGTTGGAAACAGTTCCAACAGTTCTTTGGAGGCTGGACATAAGAATGAAGCAGGGCAGGATCTAGCTTGAAAACAAGGACCCACTCATTGTGCTAACTTGGTTACTTTCCTGTTATTTAATGTTCTTATTATTTCAATCAAGTATCCATTGTCTGTAGTTAAAAGACATGACTGACTGACTGGAATTTGGAAGACATAAAGAGAAAATTAACTAGGGCAGGGTACCTTTGCTAACATTGCACTGATGGGGTCCTTTAATAGAGCAAGGTGACCAGTGAAACGGAAGCTAGGAGAGATCACTGGTTAAAATTAAGAAAAAGGAAGGTAAAAAATGTCTAAAATTGAAAAATACATACATTCTGCTTTGATGATTTGATCCTTTGATGAGGCAAGGATTTTGAAGTTTTTTTACAAAGGCCGATATACTGTTTTTACGCCCATGGTATTGAAGAATGTCTCAAGGAAAAGATCAGTTTTTCTAACTTTAGTTGGAAAAGAGACATTTGCTGTTCTGAAAAATTGTATTTTTGCCCCAAGATCCAGGTCATATGAACTACAATAACTTGACTGAAATGTTTAAAAAGCACAACCTACACTAACAAACCTCTTACCTGAAATATATATTTCACTTAAGATAACAAAGAGAAGGAGAAAGCATATCTGATGTTCGGGCTAGTCTTAAAAGATGTTCATGTCTCCTCATTTTGGTAATGGTGTGTAAGATGTCTTCAGGAATTACTTGAGAATTAAGAGACAGACTGCTGAGAATTGTTCACATAAAGGAACTAAACCTGGAAGGACTGATTCATGCAGATTAGCGTTTGAGTCCACCAAAAGAATTGTCTGAGACAAACTCTACCAACGCATTATGTGAAGGAATGAAGGTCCAATCCAGAAGACAGGAAGACATAAGAAGCCATTACATTCAGGGGGCCATCAGCAAACTGGAGAGATCCAGATTTCCAATGCATGGGAATATCATATTAACATGAACAATGTTTTTTAAATAAGTTGAAGTACAGGAATTGTGGTAAAAGAAAGCCTGCAGCTCTTGTGTGTGGTTTACCATAATGAAGAAGCAAATTAAACTAAAGGAAGTCACTATCACACATGCACCAGTCATGTGAATACAAAGGAGCCTGTTACTCAGACCTGTGCTTCTCCATAACAAAATGGCTTGTGGCTGATACCTCTTCTCAGACCTGTTTGTAGGAGTTAACCAGGACCATAATGCTCCACACTGGGTTAATATAAATATATATAATGTGGATGAGGATGTAAATTGAGGATGGTGCAGTACTTTTAACTTCTGGAGAAACATACTAACAAAAGCTTGCTATGGAGTCAAAAATGAAAGAAGAGCCAAGCTAGCTGCCTCTATAGGGAGTCACTGCTGAAGAAGGAGAAGAAGGAGAAGGAGAAGAGAAATAGTTCCTCAAGGACTGGAGAGCTTCCAGGCACCAGTGGGAAAGAAATGTCCAAGACTGCAAGAAAGAAGGGAATGAAGCAGACAAGCAATACGTCCAGAAGAGCAGGAAGAGAAGAGGCCTAGGGTCTGGGCTGTATGTTCATGGGAGCAGTGAGCAAAGGCATCATGTAGCAACGAAGCATGTGCAAATGGAGAAAAGAAGCAGGAAACGGGATGTTGAGGGGAAGAAGAGGAGAAGGAAATATAGTGGCAGAGAACCATGTGGAGAGTAGTGGGGAGATGGGAATAGAACATATGGGAAGGGGAGATGAAATGAGGATACAACATGATTAAACCTTTAAAAAATGTCAAAATACTTATCTAATTAAAGTGTCACTTCCAGGATATTAGAGAGGCAAGGTGGGTGAGGAAATATCTTTTATTGGATCAACTTCTGTTGGTGAGAGCCAAGCTTTCGAGCTACACAGAGCTCTTCCTTAGGTTCTGGGAAAGGTACTTAGAGCATCACACACTGTTCAATCTTGTATTTAGTGACTTTCCCAGACCTGAAAAAGAGTGCTCTGTAGCTCAAAAGCTTGTCTCTCTCACCAACAGAAGTTGGTCCAACAAAATATATTAAATCACCCGCCCTGCCTCTCTACTATCTAATTAACAGGGATCCTAGAAATCTGTTAGCCATGGAAAAATGCAGAAAAATGTGGAATTCGCATTTTTACAGAGAATATTTAGTTTTTACATTTTCTAAAAAAAATAAAAAACATATTTTAACTAAATATTGTTGAAAGTACAAATGTCACTTATTCAATGAGCACAACCTCCCCCTCTTGTGGTTGATTTTTGAATGTGCTTTAAATTTACAGTGGGACCCCATTTAGCCAATTTAATTGGGACTGGAGCCAGACTGGATAATCAAAAATTCAGAAGAATTGGCAAAGAGCTTTCTATCTCTTATTTTAAGATTGGGGCGGGACTTGGGCTGTCAGCCCCGGACAGCTGGTGCTTTAGTTAATATGAAGAGCTAGAAAATGAAAGTTCGGATAAATGAGTTCTACTGTTTTTCAATAAAACTTTGTGTTCAACTGATACTTGCATATATTGTGACTAGGGAAAGTAAAGTTCAGCATTTCATTTTAATTGTGGAAAAATTCAGATTTTTATGTTTTTTTATTAGAGAACATTGATTTTTTTATCACGGAAAAGTAGGATCCCTGCTAATTAAATAAAGTTAAAGCATTTAAATATTTTCTAATTGGTACAGTTCAATATAAGAAACTTGTAATGTTGCAACATGGATGTTTTACAGGAGGGAAGGTC
Organism: Eretmochelys imbricata; assembly: GCF_965152235.1. Taxonomy (NCBI): domain Eukaryota; kingdom Metazoa; phylum Chordata; order Testudines; family Cheloniidae; genus Eretmochelys; species Eretmochelys imbricata. The sequence goes on from NC_135574.1 coordinate 26,272,631, forward strand.
CTTAACATAATGTAGAAGACAACCTCTCTATTAAAATGTAATCCATTTAACTGAAGAGTTTGCAAACCCCTGGTGTACTTGAGATTTTTTAGAAGAACAATTACATGGATTCTATAACTTCTGTTTCCCTGTCCTTGCAGTTCACACATGTTGTTAATCCACAAAGAGGCTAAGCAACTATCTGACAGCATCGACCATTCCAGCTAGCTAATGGGGACACACATATTCATTTGCTTGTTAAACAGAATTCATCAATACAGGCTACTTGGTACTGCCTTTGACTTTGTCCAGTCTGACGGGACAAATGTCACTCAAAGAATTCACAGTTATTGGCTGGCAGCAGATTACACTGCTGAAAGCCCATCCAATAAGAAAAAACAGATCTGAAATGAGGTGCTTTCTTCTGGCCCGTGTGAGAGAAGCAGTGATGTCATCCCATGCCTCTGTAGGAGAATGAGATCTTGACAGCTATGACACCCTCTGCCCATCAGAGGACACAAAAGCCAGGCTTTCAGTGCTATGCAGGAAGATTCCAAAATAGTGTGTGCCTTCTATTAAAATACAACAGCTCACATATTGTACACAATCCGCAGCTCTTCCGCCTCCCCCAGCCTGTGCATACATGCATATGCAGCAAAGCCCCCAGGATAAAATGCCAAAAGATCACATTGAATCACCCACTGCTCTTTTCTCACACAGTTCAACATTCTGACACATTGTAAACTCAGCTGAATGTGTGCCAAACCACAAGAATCTGCTTCTGCTGGAATAGTGACATTTCACTGTGAACTCTTTAACCATCCACAGCTCAGACTAGAAAAGGGGTTACTGAGCTGTTTCCTGTCTTTTTATTTTTCTAAATTATTTATGATAACGTCACTTGGCATTACTGTATGACATGAATCACTGAGATTGAGCTGGGCTAACTCAAGAAACTGCTGGATCGGAAGGCTTTATTCTTCTCCAGGCTTCTGACATGTTGGTTAGGGGGGCTGGTTTGTATATTTTTTCCATAATAAAACAATCATAATAATTTAGACACGCATAATGGGGCAAATTCTGCTCTCAGTTACAACAGTGCAACCTCATCTGGTGTTACACAGAGGTAGCCAAGAATAAAATCTTAGCCCGTATTCAGAAGACAATCTGAATTGTCTTAGATAAGTCCAGTGCTCACTTGAAAGATCAGGGAAGTCATTATGTAGCATACATCTACCCCCTTCTTTTCTGGTAACAATTTGCCATAAAATATGACTCAGATCTTAGCTTCCCCCTGGTTTTATTCATTTTCTTTTAACCGGGACTTTAACCTAACTTCAAAGGTGGAACCTAAAGAAGCTGAGCTCAGCTTCATGAGCACAGCTTTATGTTCCAATTAGTGATGGACCAAAAAAAAGAGTCAGATTTCGATTTGCAGAGCTTCCTGCTCATAGTTTGGTTTTGAGGTAAGGGTTTGTGTGATCTTTCCTGGGGGTGCCCAGTGTTGTGAGGCACCTCACTGCCACCTGCCCACATGTGTGCTTGCTGTGGATTATCTCCCTGACTCCCTCAGCCTCTGACAACACAATCACTACTTTCCAGGTCTCCGCGGGCCTCAGTCTCTGGGTACTAGTAGCAATAGACACACACCAACCACCAAGTCCTCCAAAAAACCCTTTGGAGTACCCAACACCTATTCCACTGAACACTCACAGATCCTCTGTTCCCAAAGGAGTAGTACATGCCAGCTTATTATACTGAATTCAGGATCACCACACCACATAACACATAGCACTTAGATAGATATATGTAATGAAAACAAAAATTATCAAAGAACAGAGATTCCAGTGATAGAGATTGAGAATATTGGAAACAAATGGTTGCATATAAACCCAAATCACAACATGCTTCCTAGAGCCTAAACTTAACTCACAGGGCATTTCCCTGTCTCCTGCAAAATAGCTAACCCCAAGTCCTTTTCCCAGTGTTTTCAATCAGTTTAGCTGAGATCTCTTCTCAGAAGATCAGGCCCATTGGTGGCTTATCCTTACAGACTAAAAAGGAATAACAGGGGGCTCATCTGCACTCCAGATTAAGTTTCAAAAGTTCACTGTCTTACTCCTAAACAGGATAACCCTTGCTGTTTTTGTTTTTCCCCTGCATCTCTCACCATTTTGCTTCAATTATAAATGGGCATCCATTGTGAACCGTACAATACTCAGTTGGCACATGACCAGCCAGAGTAACGTAAGTGTCTCTTCCTTCCCTGCCTGACAGGAGTATGCGGATCACCTGTTGCTGACCTGCCTAGCTCACAGACCTAGAGAACATAATTTTTAGTATACTTACATAATTCTTCATATATTTTCTGTACATACATCTTGCAATGATTGTGGTGACCGGTGTGACACAGACTTTCATGAGAGTCCTTACATGACCCCATTTGGTAAACCCAGGGGATTTCTGTATCTCTAAGTACCCATGTGTCCTCTGCCAGTTGGCATCAAGAGGTCTTTGGGTCCCAGTTTGTTACCCCATCTCCAATCCCACTATCCTGCCCCTTGTACACATAAAATCTCTCATGGAACAGACAGTGGATCTAGGACAACAGAAAGAAACTGACTTTGGGAAATTGGTACAGATCCCAAAAGCTTTAAGAAGGGACTGCGCTTCTGCACAGCCACCCTATTGACCATCTCCCCTTAGAGGGGAGCCTTGATGAAGCCTTGTGGGTTGTTCTGGGACAGTTGTATGGATTTGTGCAGGTGGAGAATTAGGGGTGTGTGCTGCAGTGAGGGGCTATGTGTGTTTGGGGTTGTTGTGTGTGCTGGTTGTGTTTTACGTGGGTTGTGTTGATTTGTGTGAGTGGAATTTTGGCGCAGGGCTGTGGCAGTTGAGCCAATTAGTCCATCATCTGTGCAGTCTTCCTCATACAATGAATAAAATTGTTGCATGCAAATTAGCTGTGGATAAAGGGTAGTTACTGGTCGAGTTACCTCTGGTATCATGATGGCCTAGGACTCTTGGGATGGCATAGATACATGCCTTACTGTAGCTGTACACCACATGGACGTAATTTGTAACATTAAAATGGCTGAGAACTTAAAAGCTGGACTGTAAAAGACAGCAAAACCCAGTGATGATTCAAAATGGTGATATTCTGAACAAAAAGCACTCTCAGCCATGACTGTAGCTGCTTCCATGCCTTCACACTGATTCAGTAGCCATTTAGGCTTCAGAGTGACACACAAAGTGACATTCCTGGAATCTTATGGTATAGATAGATTTATAGATTCCAAGGCCAGAAGGGACAATTTTGAGCATTGTGTCTGACCTACTGTATAACAGAGGACATAGAACTTGTTATGCAGTGGTTCTCAACCATATTTGATTGGGTCTCTTTCTTTATGTCTGTAGTTGTTTACACCTCCCCCTCCCTCCCCCACAGTATGTATACCGAAGGCAGAGAGGAGAGTAGGGGCTGCTGGCCGGGCACCCAGCTCTGAAGCCAGCACTGCACCAGCAGCAGCACAGAAGTAAAGATATTTATCAATATCACTTTTCACAGCAGACTTACTGCCCCATTGCCACCCTTACTTCTGCACTGCTGCTAACACTGCAGGGCTGACAGACTCCCCGCCACCGTCAGCTGAAGGATGGGGCGGGAGGGAAGGAGAACCTGCGCCCTAGTGGCGGGGTTCCGGCTGCCCTTTTATCCCTGCCTCAGGTGTGTATGGCCCTTGTACATGAACCCTGGCCACCGAGGGCTGACAGCCAGAGCTCTTTTTAAAAAAAAAAAAAAAAAAGAAAAAAAGCACACATCTAGGGCCTCCCTGGACACGTTCCTGCAACTCCCTTGAGAGGCCCCCCTTATAGTTTGAGAACCACTGAACCTAAAGCATATCTTTTAAATCATGATACTGTCTTTAATTATAGGATCGCATACTGCTTTTTCCACAGAACTGAATGTTTTTTGGCTATTCCCTTCCAGTTGTATGCAGCCCTACAGGGTGCACTCTCTCTCTCTCTCTCTCTCTCTCTCTCTCTCCACACACACACACACACACACACTGTCCTTTTCTAGTGCTGGAATTAATTCACATTGTGTTCCAGGATATGTAAGCTGAACCTTTTTGATTATAGAAGGGAAAAAAAGCCTTCACATCCACTTAACAATATTCATTGTCATAACATTACTCGTGATGAATACATTTGCTTTTTATGTGGACATAATATGGATTCACATAAGAGTTTAGCAACAATTGATATAAATCTATACCATCTCAGATCCCTTATGTTTGGTGAGAGGATACATGCATGGCTTATTTTCAGCATGATTGTTTTTGATTGACTAATTATTGTATTGGTATTTATGAAGCCAATTAAAGATCTCTGGTCTCGCCTAAGCTTCTACTTAGCTTTGTCCTGTGTTTGGAAATGCCAGGAAATTCATCATACTTAAAACACTGGCATCTTCTGGTGTCCCAAAGCAAAACATTAGGCAGCAAACAGACTTAATCAAAGGATATTACAGTGCATGTTCTTGTAATAACTATGTAACTCAAGAAGGTTATGCTTCATTGAAAATGTGCTTTACAAATAGGTATTTATACAAATGTAGTTTATTTCCTCTCTCTCTCTCTCTCTAAGAAGCCTTCTCTTTTGTACCTCAATATAATAATATATTTACATTGTGTATATAGTAATATAATTAAAGTTAAAATGGCAATCTTTATAAGGCTGGTGCAAAACAATGAAGTTATATTGACAGTCACGACAACAACATATGTTCAAAACAGTTTTCCTCAATAAATAATGTTAGTGTCCTAAGTATAGTATAAAGAAAGTGAAACAATTTCTGCCTGCGGTCCAAGAATGGAAGCCTAAGGAAACGCACTGTAGGCTATAGATCAGAATCATATCTATGCTACGATTATAATTCATTCTCTAGCCTTTCAAGTGCCTCATAATTGTATCAAGGGTCACTGACTAGAAAAGGCGGAAGAGTGATCCAGAAAGAAAGAAACTCTACAGGAGATAAATCAAAGTCACACACTTTCATAAAGAAACACTTGTATGACAGCTCAACATGTAACTTTTCCCATAACCTATGCTGTGTGTGTCTATCCTTTTTTATTTGGTATCATCAGAAACTTATGCTACTAAAGGAACTCAATCAGTCAATCAGTGTCTCTTGAAGAGAACAGCACATTATTATGGAGTGTTTTCAAACCCAGCTCTTTCATTCACATGTTTATTACCTCCATGCTTTTAATAATTTGCTAATGCAACTCTTAAACTAGATTCTTCATATCTAATTTTCTATTTCTACGTGTCCATATCCCTCTTATATGCCTTGAGTATTCACCTGCTACTTTCTAATGGCTAAGGCAGTCAAGATGTCCCATTGGGAACAGATGGCTTTCAGGAATCTACCAGCAAGGGCCACTCCTGAAATAGATTTGATTTGTAGGCCCCACACAGAGATAATAAATAATACCTACAAATAGATATCACTCCCAAAGCCAAGGAAGTAACAAAATATCCTGCTGCTGCTCCTCCTAAACCTACCTCACAGCAACAATTTGCCAGCGGAGAGATAAAACACAAAATTCAACCCTCTACATAAACTTTTAAAGTGATTGCTCTATAACTCTATATCATTACCAGATACTTATATAAAAGTGTCTAGTTTTTATGGTCCATACCGTATGTCGTGGGAGAGGGAATATCAGCTTGTCGTTTAAACACAGGCCTTGGGAGCAGCAATAATATTATCCTTGCTCACAGGAGAGTTGTGAGGCTTAATTCAGTAACGTATATAAAGTACTTTAAGGCTCTCAGTGGAATAGGATAAAATATACAGTAGGTCATACAAGCCAGAATAGGATAAAATACACAGTAGGTAAAATCATAGTTGGTCCAATATATTCAGCTTGGTTTCTGTTATGACTTTGTTTTCTGTGTTCTGCACCTTTAAGTATTTCAGAGCTCTGCCTGTCTGCAGGGATGAGACAAGAACCACTGTGTTCTCAGAACTTCTGCACCCTGTTACAGAGGAGAAACACACACACACATTTGATTTGTCTTGTTTTGTTGTTTTTACTTTAATCTAAAATAAAATGGATTGAAACCAAATGCACATGGCTGATCTTTGTATTTGGAGAACACAATATGAATTCTGAAGGCGAGGATGGGATTGTAAAACAAAGAGCTCAGGATCTGTTGGTTAAAAAAAGTAAAAAATAGAAATGGTTGAATGACCATAGTGCTCCAAGCTCTCCTGATTTTATCCTGAGTCAGGTGATATTTGGTGTCCCAATTATTGCCAGGAGCCAAATGAGAGAATCTCACATTTCTTCTTCTTCTTCTTTTTTATTTAATTTATTTATTTATTGAAAAAAGATAGTTTCTAGCCCTCGGTAAAGGCTCAAACACCAGAAGGTAAATAAAAAGACACAAAAATTCTGATTTTTTTAAATCTCATGATTTTTAAGCCTATTTAATGATTTTGGGATCCTGACTCACTATTTTTGGACTCTTGGGTTGGTTATTCTGTGACCACTTATAGTAACATGGAAGGATTCCAGTTCCATGCAAAAAGAACAGTAATATATGCCCCAGCCAATTGGGGGAGCCTGGAAAAATGGGCACCCCTGCACCCCAACCTTCTCCACCCAACCAGCACTCCTGCTAGACAATAGGGTCGCAGCGCAAGGGCTTGCTCCGCACAGCCCACTCGGTGCTCCTGCCAGGGAGTGGGTGAAGCCCCCGCGCCCCAAACACACGCCCTGGCGGGGGACTGCAGGCAGAAAGGGTGGGGAGGGGCCCCCACTTGCTCTGTCCCAGGGTCCCACAAAACTGTAAGCTGCCTCCATATATGTGAAGAACTTGAAACTTCAGAAAGAAGAAGGCTATAAAAGAAAGAGAGGGGAAAATCCGAAAGAGCAATATTTGCAGTGAGTGCTTAAAGATTTTTCACAGGAAATGGCTAAGATGGAATATAAGGGCTTAAGAGGGGCACTTAAAAAGCCATATGTACCAGAAAAAATATCTAAGTGAAAGGTATGAGTTCCATTTAAGAAACAAAATGGAATGAGAAAATGTCTCTGTATTTCTAAAGAGACAAGGTGGGTGAGGTAATATCTTTTATTGGACCAACTTCTGTTGGTAAAAGAGACAAACTTTCAAAATTCAGACCTAAAGAAGAGCTCTGTGTAAGCTCAAAAGCTTTTCTCTTTCACCAACAGAAGTTGGTCCAATGAAAGATATTAACTTACCCACCTTGTCTCCCTAATATCCTGGACCAACATGGCTACAACAACACTGCAAATGATCTGTATTTCTAAGGGTATGTCTACACTATAAAATTAGGTCGAATTTATAGAAGTCGTTTTTTTAGAAATCGGTTTTATATATTCGAGTGTGTGTGTCCCCACAGAAAATGCTCTAAGTGCATTAAGTGCATTAACTCGGCGGAGTGCTTCCACAGTACTGAGGCTAGAGTCGACTTCCAGACCGTTGCACTGTGGGTAGCTATCCCACAGTTCCCGCAGTCTCCGCTGCCCATTGGAATTCTGGGTTGAGATCCCAATGCCTGATGGGGCTAAAACATTGTCACGGGTGGTTCTGGGTACATATCGTCAGGCCCCCGTTCCCTCCCTCCCTCCGTGAAAGCAAGGGCAGACAATTGTTTCGCGCCTTTTTTCCTGAGTTACCTGTGCAGACGCCATACCACGGCAAGCATGGAGCCCGCTCAGCTCACTGTCACCGTATGTCTCCTGGGTGCTGGCAGATGCGGTACTGCATTGCTACACAGCAGCAGCAACTCATTGCCTTGTGGCAGCAGACGGTGCAATGGGACTGGTAGCCGTCATCGTCATGTCCGAGGTGCTCCTGGTCGCCTGTATGAGGTTGATCAGGCGCGCCTGGGCAGACATGGGCTCAGGGACTAAATTTGGAGTGACTTGATCAAGTCATTCTCTTTAGTCCTGCAGTCAGTCCTATTGAACCATCTTATGGTGAGCAGGCAGGCAATACGGATTGCTAGCAGTTGTACTGTACCATCTTCTGCCAGGCAGGCAAGAGATGAGGATGGCTAGCAGTCCTACTGCACCGTCTTCTGCCGAGCAGCCAGGAGATGTGGATGGCTTGCAGTCCTTCTGCACTGTCTGCTGCCAGCCAAAGATGTAAAAGATAGATGGAGTGGATCAAAACAAGAAATAGACCAGATTTGTTTTGTACTCATTTGCTTCCCCTCCTCCCCCGTCTAGGGGACTCATTCCTCTAGGTCACACTGCAGTCACTCACAGAGAAGGTGCAGAGAGGTAAATCTAGCCATGTATCAATCAGAGGCCAGACTAACTTCCTTGTTCCAATAAGAACAATAACTTAGGTGCACCATTTCTTATTGGAACCCTCTGTGAAGTCCTGCCTGAAATACTCCTTGATGTAAAGCCACCCCCTTTGTTGATTTTAGCTCCCTGAAGCCAACCCTGTAAGCCATGTCGTCAGTTGCCCCTCCCTCCGTCAGAGCAATGGCAGACAATCGTTCTGCGCCTTTTTTCTGTGCGAACGCCATACCAAGGCAAGCATGGAGGCCGCTCAGCTCACTTTGGCAATTAGGAGCACATTAAACACCACATGCATTATCCAGCAGTATATGCAGCACCAGAACCTGGCAGAGCGATACCGGGCGAGGAGGCGACATCAGCGTGGTCACATGAGTGATCAGGACATGGACACAGATTTCTCTGAAAGCATGGGCCCTGCCAATGCATGCATCATGGTGCTAATGGGGCAGGTTCATGCTGTGGAATGCCGATTCTGGGCTCGGGAAACAAGCACAGACTGGTGGAACCACACAGTGTTGCAGGTCTGGGACGATTCCCAGTGGCTGCGAAACTTTCGCATGCGTAAGGGCACTTTCATGGAACTTTGTGACTTGCTTTCCCCTGCCCTGAAGCGCATGAATACCAAGATGAGAGCAGCCCTCACAGTTGAGAAGTGAGTGGCGATAGCTCTGTGGAAGCTTGCAACGCCAGAGAGCTACCGGTCAGTTGGGAATCAATTTGGAGTGGGCAAATCTACTGTGGGGGCTGCTGTGATGCAAGTAGCCCACGCAATCAAAGATCTGCTGATATCAAGGGTAGGGACCCTGGGAAATGTGCAGGTCATAGTGGATGGCTTTGCTGCAATGGGATTCCCTAACTGTGGTGGGGCCATAGACCGAACCCATATCCCTATCTTGGCACCAGAGCACCAAGCCGCCGAGTACATAAACCGCAAGGGGTACTTTTCGATAGTGCTGCAAGCTCTGGTGGATCACAAGGGACGTTTCACCAACATCAACTTGGGATGGCCGGGAAGGGTACATGATGCTCCCATCTTCAGGAACTCTGGTCTGTTTCAAAAGCTGCAGGAAGGGACTTTATTCCCAGACCAGAAAATAACTGTTGGGGATGTTGAAATGCCTATATGTATCCTTGGGGACCCAGCCTACCCCTTAATGCCATGGCTCATGAAGCCGTACACAGGCAGCCTGGACAGTAGTCAGGAGCTGTTCAACTACAGGCTGAGCAAGTGCAGAATGGTGGTAGAATGTGCACTTGGATGTTTAAAGGCGCGCTGGCGCAGTTTACTGACTCGCTTAGACCTCAGCGAAACCAATATTCCCACTGTTATTACTGCTTGCTGTGTGCTCCACAATATCTGTGAGAGTAAGGGGGAGACGTTTATGGCGGGGTGGGAGGCTGAGGCAAATTGCCTGGCTGCTGGTTATGCGCAGCCAGACACCAGGGCGGTTAGAAGAGCACAGGAGGGCGCGGAACGCATCAGAGAAGCTTTGAAAACCAGTTTCATGACTGGCCAGGCTACGGTGTGAAAGTTCTGTTTGTTTCTCCTTGATGAAACCCCCCGCCCCTTGGTTCACTCTACTTCCCTGTAAGCTAACCACCCTCCCCTCCTCCCTTCAATCACCGCTTGTAGAGGCAATAAAGTCATTGTTGCTTCACATTCATGCATTCTTTATTCATTCATCACACAAATAGGGGGATGACTACCAAGGTAGTCCAGGTGGAGTGGTGGAGGAGGGAAGAAAAATGCCACAGAGCACTTTAAAAGTTTACAACTTTAAAATTTATTGAATGCCAGCCTTCTTTTTTTTGGGCAATCCTCTGTGGTGGAGTGGCTGGTTGGCCGGAGGCCCCCCCACAGGGTTCTTGGGCGTCTGGGTGTGGAGGCTATGGAACTTGGGGAGGAGGACGGTTGGTTACACAGGGGCTGCAGTGGCAGTCTGTGCTCCAGCTGCCTTTGCTGCAGCTCAACCATACACTGGAGCATACTGGTTTGGTCCTCCAGCAGCCTCAGCATTGAATCCTGCCTCCTCTCATCACGCTGCTGCCACATTTGAGCTTCAGCCCTGTCTTCAGCCCGCCACTTACTCTCTTCAGCCCGCCACCTCTCCTCCTGGTCATTTTGTGCTTTCCTGCACTCTGACATTATTTGCCTCCACGCATTTGTCTGTGCTCTGTCAGTGTGGGAGGACAGCATGAGCTCAGAGAACATTTCATCACGAGTGCGTTTTTTTTTTCTTTCTAATCTTCACTATCCTCTGGGAAGGAGAAGATCCTGTGATCACTGAAACACATGCAGCTGGTGGAGAAAAAAAAAAGGAACAGCGGTATTTAAAAAGACACATTTTATAAAACAGTGGCTACACTCTTTCAGGGTAAACCTTGCTGTTAACATTACATACATAGCACATGTGCTTTTGTTACAAGGTCGCATTTTGCCTCCCCCCACCGCGTGGCTACCCCCTCAATCCTCCCCCTCCCCATGGCTAACAGTGGGGAACAATTCTGTTCAGCCATAGGCAAACAGCCCAGCAGGAATGGGCACCTCTTAGTGTCCCCTGAAGAAAAGCACCCTATTTAAACCAGATGACCATGAATGATATCTCACTCTCCTGAGGATAACACAAAGAGATAAAGAACGGATGTTGTTTGAACGCCAGCAAACATACACTGCAATGCTTTGTTGTACAACGATTCCCGAGTATGTGCTACTAGCCTGGAGTGGTAAAGTGTCCTACCATGGAGGATGCAATAAGGCTGCCCTCCCCAGAAACCTTTTGCAAAGGCTCTGGGAGTACATCCAGGAGAGCCTCGAATGCCAGGGCAAATTAATCCTTTCACATGCTTGCTTTTAAACCATGTATAGTATTTTAAAAGGTACACTCACTGGAGGTCCCTTCTCCGCCTGCCGGGTCCAGGAGGCAGCCTTGGGTGGGTTTGGGGGGTACTGGCTTCAGGTCCAGGGTGAGAAACAGTTCCTGGCTGTCGGGAAAACCGGTTTCTCCGCTTGCTTGCTGTGAGCTATCTACAACCTCCTCCTCATCATCATCTTCTCCGTCCCCAAAACCTGCTTCCGTGTTGCCTCCATCTCCATTGAAGGAGTCAAACAACACGGCTGGGGTAGTGGTGGCTGAATCCCCTAAAATGGCATGCAGCTGATCATAGAAGCGGCATGTTTGGGGCTCTGACCTGGAGCGGCCATTCACCTCTCTGGTTTTCTGGTAGGCTTGCCTCAGCTCCTTAAGTTTCACGCGGCACTGCTTCGGGTCCCAGTTATGGCCTCTGTCCTTCAAGCCCTGGGAGATTTTGACAAAAGTTTTGGCATTTCAAAAACTGGAACGGAGTTCTGATAGCATGGATTCCTCTCCCCATACAGCGATCAGATCCCACACCTCCCGTTCAGTCCATGCTGGAGCTCTTTTGCGATTCTGGGACTCCATCATGGTCACCTCTACTGATGAGCTCTGCATGGTCACCTGCAGCTTGCCACGCTAGCCAAACAGGAAATGAGATTCAAAAGTTCGTGGTTCTTTTCCTGTCTACCTGGCCAGTGCATCTGAGTTGAGAGTGCTATCCAGAGCGGTCACAATGGAGCACTCTGGGATAGCTCCCGGAGGCCAATACCTTCAAATTGTGTCCACAGTACCCCAAATTCGACCCGGCAAGGCCGATTTAAGTGCTAATCCACTTGTCAGGGGTGGAGAAAGGAAATCGATTTTAAGAGCCCTTTAAGTCGAAATAAAGGGCTTCATCATGTGGACGGGTGCAGGTTTACATCGATTTAACGCTGCTAAATTTGACCTAAAGTCCTAGTGTAGACCAGGGCTCAGTCAGTCTAAAGCAGCTTTGCACTACCTGCTGCTTTATTAAAATTCTGCAGGAAGCCCGACTCCATAATTTTGTTTTTAGCAAAAACGGAACCCTGAATTAAGAGAGAAGCTGCCATGCTCAGCATATAAAGGAACCTGCAGTGCAGGGAAATTGAATCTAGACAAATTCCAACTGGAAATAAAGGGTCATTTTTAACAGAGATGATAATTAACCATTGGCACAATTTACCAACAAATTTACCAAGAGCCACAGTGGAATCTCCATCACTGGCAATTTTAAAAATCAAGATTGGAAATTTTTTTTCCCTAAAATTTATGCTCTAGTTCAAAAGGAATTATTTTGGGGAAAGTCTATTGCCTGTGTTATATAGGATGTCAGATTAGATGATCACAATGGTCCCTTCTAGCCATCGAATCTATGGAGTTCTGCATACAGTTAAAGGAACAGATCTTCAAGTATAGCTAGTTAGACCTTGGCACAGCTGAAAATCAGAATTTCAGTGGTGGTTTTAATTTACGTCAACAGCTCCAAGGAGCCTTTTCAGCAGCTGGGGCTCAGCAATTCAGTGACCACGCCCACTTCCCCTTGACTAGGCACCTAGTAACCAACATGAATACATACAACAAAATCCTGTAATTTACAGTAACAGAAAAGTATGCCCAGTTTTAAGGAAGATCTTCATATTTTTCTTAGTTGAAGGTACTGGTCATAGATGTCAGTGAAACACTATTCTTCCTTCAGCTCTTTGATTGCTGTTTTGATTCACTTTCCACAGTGACATTTGCATTTACAGGCCAATAAAAATCATCCACCCTTCCATTATCTTTATGGCCAGCAGTTTCTGGATGGTATCATTTGTGTGCATGTGTGTGTGGAGGAATTAATTATAGTTTAACACATTTGTCCAAGTTGAGAACCCATAGTTTAGGTAAAGGACAAAGGTGGGAAAAGAAGGAGGCATGTTGAACTGAATATATGTAGTAGTCATATGTTGAAGGTCCCTGATAGTTTGTGCTAATGGCACGGTGATGTATCATATGTGCAAAGAATACACCACAAACACATGACTGTTAGCTGTAAAGTTTCACAAACACTCAAACCTCACCACACTAATGATTTCAAGTATCTTCCTGGAAGCAAATAATAAAAGGAATTTTTAAATAAAAGTTAATTATATATGACTGAGCTTCAACAATCTCAGGTTCAGGTACTAAGCAATAATGTTCAGTAAATCTTATTCTGACAATGAACTTTGCCAATGTCATCATTCTTAATATTGATTATTTGTATTACTGTATCCCCTAGAGGCCCCAGCCCTACTGTTCTAGTTGCAGTGTAAACAAAACACCTAACAAAAAGTCCCTACAATGTAAGGATAAGATGAGAGATAATAGGCAGATAACAACAAACAAAAGGAATTGATTACAAGGTAACAGGATGATTTTGATGTATAAGTACACCAGCTGTCAAACCATTGTCATGTCTTCTGTAGGCATCATGGCAGAGGAGAGTTTCAATAAGGATTTAAAGGTACTACAATGTGGTGGCTTTGCAGATAATTCCTGGGTGCTTGCAGTGATGCCATTGTGTGAAACACATTCAGTAAATCTCTGATTTCCCTTACCTGCGCCCCAAGGAAAACCACAAGATTTTGCTAATTTATTTATATTTTTTTAAAAATATATATTTATAAATGTTCTTTGAATGTTGTGGTGGTAAAGTGTGCTGGATTAACCACTCTGTATCCCCAGATAATACCTGTAAATCACAGGCAGCAGTACAAACTTCCACACGCAGTCTCATGATTCTTAACTGAATCTCAAACCCTGTCCTAGAAGGACCACCTAGCGAGGGTGTGAGGGATGTTCAGTGTTCATGCTCATTCATTCCCATGCTTCTTAGAGTGATAATGTTATAACCAGTCTGTGGGGATTTGGGCTGAGACCACCAGTATATTTCACACAAGGTCACAAATTACATTAGCTAGGGCTTTGTTTTCAAAGGAGATGAGCACCCACAGCTGTCACTGAAGATCAGTAATTACTTTCAGTCACTAGTGAACTTGTCTGGATTGAATCTCAGCCTAGAGGTAGAAAAGTTCTTACAGCAAGTCACTCCTGCAACAAGATGATCATTTGAATACTGAAACAGAACTGTATTGTTACATTTCCTAGTCTCGTCACAATCACTGTCAGGGAAAGTAGATTGATGTTGTTCCATTTCTTTTGACTATAGTTTCTGTCGTGAGGAAGCGGAAGCTCCTTTCTTCCTTAGGTCTCATCCAGCAATGATCGTTTTCAAGAGAACACACCCTTGAATCCAACAATTAAAATCCTGTGTCATTATTATAGTTAATATGTGGCTAGTATAGCCATGCTACAGTACAGAGTTTATACAGAGTATTTCCTAAAGTGGCAAGAATATGGACACAATATAAAAATCTCCTTCTCTAGTACTGTAATCAGAGACAGCACTGAGCAGAAGCAGTACTAACTAATAGCAGATTTACAACCTCTAGGTTACTAATTCTTTCTTCTTAATCTTAATAAACAGAGACTAACTTTGAACCCGTACAACTGAATCAGAGAGACATCTGGGCACGGAAGGAAATCTAGAAAGAGTATATGATTTTCCTTTAGTTTTCATTTGGGGGTAGAAGTGTGGGGAGTTGTACGACTTGAGTCTCATGCAAAATCATGAGACTTGTGTAGTTTTGACACAAAATATAAAATCAGCCCCTGTTTGCTCAACAGGCTGGTCTGAGTTTCAAGCTGGTCAGATTCAAGTAGATTTTCAGTTTTATAAACAATTGTTTCTCACAACTGCAGCCATAGATAAATATATAAAGTTACCTTACTACACTATTACTTTGCACCTCCATGAACTCAGAAAATACCTTGAAAACTGTAACTGCTGAGATAAGGTTAGTTAGCTAAGACAATTGAAAAGGCCATTGTAACAGAGAGTAAACTGAAAGCATCACCAGTCACTTTATTAATGTAAAGATTATTTATGCAGGTGAACCAATCAGGCTTCTCAGTATTAGCTGTATTTATTTAGTATCTATTTATTGAATGTTGTTACCATGAACTTAGAATGGATGTCTTAATTTGAAACAACTCCTTGCCATGTATGCTGATGTGTTAATCGTGTTCATAGAATTTACTGTAGAAAGTAGGTGCACTATAAAAAGAATGAAACATACAGTAAATGGACAAGCTATAGAAATGAATGTACCATAAAATTAACTGAGCATGTGGCCTGCATTTAAATCAGTAAAAATATGTTCATTAACCTCCAGAACAGCAAAGGTTTAGCACAGTTACATGCAAATTAGAGGCAAAAAAATCGATTAGGTCATCTTGTCTATTCCTTTCTGCTAATTCCAGGATTGTTCTCTACAATACATAATCTAGCATTTTTCAAGTCTTGTTTTAAATGACTCAAGTAAAGGTGGAGCTTCCATCACGTACCTTATGTTATTATTATACAGTCTATTAGACCTCTCTGTTAGGATAGTCTTTTTCAGTATTCATCCTACATTTCCTTTTGCCCAGTTTCATCCAAGTTATACCCTTTTTTGACCACCTTAAACAAATCTCCCTTTGGTATTTATATCCTTCAAATACTTACAGACACTTTAGCCACTATTTATCCAAGCTACGCTTATTTTGTTCTTTCAGATATTTTCTCATAGAACAACACTTTCATCCCCCTACTCATTTCTGTTGTTCTTCATAGAAGGGACCATTATGATCATCTAGTATGACCTCCTGCATAACACAGGCCATCACTTGTTTGGATTAACTTCAGTTTGTTAACAGCTCTCTGGTATTTAGGGGCCCAGAACTACACGGTATTCTAAGGTTGTCTCAGCAACCCTATAGAGAAAAACCACTATTCTTGGTCTCTGATTTGAAATTACTGCTATCATCCTTCATTGTAAGATATATAGCCTATATATATATATATATATATATATATATATATATATATATATATATATATTTTGCTGCCATATTACAAAAGGCTTCTATTTAGTTAACTATAGTTAACTATAGGTCCTTTATCAGCATGGCTTATGGTGAGCTGTGTCACACTGTCTGGAGTGGCTCATGACCGACAGTGCCAGAAAGCAGGGCACACACCCCAAACTGGTTGTATGTTCCATAATTAGATTTCACCAACCCAGTAACAAATGTGGACTCCTGGATCACTGTAAGTCTTACCATGGAGTAACAGACTTGTTGAGTCTTGATAGTTCTTCTGTATGGGTGGGAGAACCACTACCACTTTTCCTGCCTTGGTACACAAGTTCAGATGGGGCATTTTTACAATTATAAAGCAAAACTTACATATTACCTTATAGCCTGGGATACAGGCATTACAAGTAAGATTAATGTATGCAGCAATTTAGAAGCATTTTATAGAGTCTAAACACTAAACACATCCTTACAAGTCAAACACCTGTCTTGAACAATATTAACATACAGGTGAGCTGGTCTGGTTTCCGGCTATGAATTTGTCAGGGCTGGTGTCACAAGCAATCAAAAATGTAATGACTATTTCATTAAAATGCTGGTTGCCCATTAATTTCACTTCTTCTCTTAGAAAATAGATCTGTCTGACATAGGAGGACGGTAGAGAAAGTAGGATGAAAAAAGAGGGTATATTTTCAACAAGGAAGAACTGCTTCATGATAACTGTGTATATTGTATTGTTGCTCTTCCTGTCCTTGCATTCTACTTTGCCCTTTCTCTTCCCTCCTGTATCAGTCCTGTTTTTTTTCCCCTTTCATTTTTGAGGTGACTATGCTGAGGAGGAAATGGGTGGGCTGGGTTATTTATACCAGATACTATAAGAATGACTGTCTTTTTGCCTCCTTGTTTCCTGGCAGGTGGCATCATATTGTTCTCTGTGGAGAACTGTTTTAATTGTAGGATGGGGGAAGAGAAGATACTGGTTATGACAGGAACTCACAGTTTGGTCACTCCCTTGACAAGCAGACACATACTCCGAAGTGATCACTAATACCACGTACCTCGTTTGTGACTGCCTATTTGAGGCCTGATTTTCAGAGGTGCTTAGAACTCATTGCTCCCATTGACTGAAATGGTTGTTACTAATGTCCAGTAGTGATGGAATAGTGCCTCAGGTTGGGCGTAGCCTGTGAGACTCTAGTGTTCCTACAGCATTATGGAGATAGACTGTTTTGGGGCCTAGATCACTCAAGAGCATGTTTATCATTATTTGCAAACTGACAGGTTGTTCCACAATTCAAAATACGTAGTTGTAGGCATTTAGTGTGTTCTTTTTTTTTGTTTTGAGGCGAGCTGTATGTTGTGACAGGGTCGGGCCGGATGGCTACAGGAGAGTAATAGAAGGCAGATATATTAGCCCCAGGTTACGTAGGTCCCTTTTCCCTGGGTAAGGTAACAGGGAAGGTTCCAGAACAACCAGGAACCTTCTGGAGACAATTAAGACAGACAGGCTGATTAAAACACCTGCAGCCAATCAAGAAGCTGCTAGATTCAATTAAGGCAGGCTAATCAGGGCACCTGGGTTTAAAAAGGTGCTCACTTCAGTTTGTGGTGCGCGTGTAAGTTGCTGGGAGCAAGAGGCGCTAGGAGCTGAGAGCACATACTGTTGGAGGACTGAGGAGTACAAGCATTATCAGAGATCAGGAGGAAGGTCCTATGATGAGGATAAAGAAGGTGTTGGGAGGAGGCCATGGGGAAGTAGCCCAGGGAGTTGTAGCTGTCACACAGCTGTTCCAGGAGGCACTCTAGACAGCTGAATTCCACAGGGCCCTGGGCTGGAACCCAGAGTAGGGGGCAGGCCTGGGTTCCCCCCAAACCTCCCAACTCCTGGTCAGACACCGGAGGAGTTGACCTGGACTGTGGGTTCACGAAAACGGCTAAACTGAGGGCTGCCGTGAAGCTCCAAGTCAAGCAAATCCACCAATAAGCGCAAGACCCACCAAGGTAGAGGAGGAACTTTGTCACAATGTGTTCTGCTTTTATTTTCCTTCTTTTTATTGTTTCTTTAGCCTAAAATCTTCCAAAAGTAGGAAATTGTACCTAGCATTTTAAAATTTGCTAGGAAGTAGCCAGGGCCACTTCTCCTACCTTTGTTTCCCTTGCTTCCTCTCAGCACACCACAACTTTCCTGCTTTCATTAGCCTGACTGCAGGCCTGTATCCATATCAGCAGGCAAACCTTCTCCAGATAGACTGCAAGTAATTTGGGGCTCTCTAATATTAGAAGAAAGTTAAATACAAGAGTCAAAGTCTAACTTGAGGACCTTACACTATAGCAGCCTCCAGGGTAGTTCTTCATATAGAAGCTGTTCGGCAAATCTCAGGAACACTCAGGAAATGGGGTGCACTGCCTTTCTCCTTGGCAAAGAGACGCATCCATGGAATGGTTGGGCCTTTTGACTCTATCAGTCTCGTACAAGAGATTAATGTATAAAACAGCATTAAAAGACACATTATATTTGAGGTAATTTGGGTGTCATTTCAAGACTTCCTGAAATAAGCTAACTCTGGGAACTTACAAACCAATTCATGCCTATGGCAAACGATAATTGAAACAATACATATATCGTACCTCAAAAATGATACCGGTGTAATCCTCCATTTTAATCCAGCATTAAATCTTTATTTAATGTAATATTTCCAGATATTTTACTTCTGATGTAACACACGGTATAGACCCTACTGTTGGTTTGGGTGTTAATTTAAATTATTATTTTTAATTAAAATTTTAAATAACACCACTTTTCTTGTTTACTGTCGATTTTGCAAAACTATCACATCACTTTTCAAGTTCAATTATTTTAAAAATAAAATAGAACAAAAATATATAATACCTTTTAAAACTGTAAAGAGAAATGTCAAGACAGAAAATGTCCTAATTCCATAATTATTAGATTGGAAGTCATTTTTCTCTAAATCCTACATGAACGGAAGCATTTCAACTTCATCTCAATATTGTATAATCACTGTCAACATCTACTGTAAAGATGTATGTGACCAAGAACAAATGGCATTGCTTATTATGTAGAACCTTCTTAGTGCTTTTAACGTGCACTTCACAAGCTATTTTAATGGTTATATTGTTTCAGAGCATAGTATGACATTATTTAAATTAGGGATCTTTGATATGATACATTTTGTCAGTTTATTGTATGCAGCTGTTAATAAATGTGTTCCTGTTATGCAAATTTACCCTTGCTGGCATGTGAGAAGCTAACTGGAGAAATGCTATATTATTTAGTGGCAATTTAAGTAGTCAGCAAAAAGAGCTGCCAGCTGGTATACTTCTGCTGATTAAAGGTGATTTATTAAACTGTGCCTTATATGTTACACCATGTCATGAAAACACTATTGCAAACTAAAACGCCTTTTCTGTTTCCTCACCCTCTGAGAAGGTGGCATTCTGAGGTAACCCACAAGTAGGTCCTCAGTGTAGTTAATTCCAGGTATCAGGTCAAATTCAGAGGCCATGTAAGAGTAGTGCAAATTACACAGCAGAGGCCCTATTCTTCCACCCCAGGAGACTTTTACACCACTGAGATGCAGGTGGTTTTTTAAAAAAATTATTTAGGTGCCCAAAGATACAGATAGGTGCCAAATAGGATTTATAAAAGCACCTAAATTCCTTATTCCCAAAGAAATCAATGGGGAGTAATTTAGAAGACAAAGTTCCAGTTTCAAAAGTGGCCCAGATCTTCAAAGGTACATAAACCTAACTCACATAGAAATCAATAGGAGTTAAGGGCTAGTTCCAAAATATAATCCCTTTTTAGAAGAGTGTTTTAGATTGTTTCACTGTCTCTTTTTTCATGTATAAAATACTCAATACTTAAAAAGACTGCTTTGCATACAAAGATTTAATGCACATGTCTCTTCACCTATTTATTACTCATATTAAGTAACTAGCCAAATCTGGGACCATTTACCTTGGAAATGTAGGGTTTCACTAAAATGGACCCAGATCCAAAACCAGAACAATACCTAACCTCTAGGAGTCCTGACACTTAGTCGAATTCTCAGGCCCCAGTTAGGTGCCCAGGCTCCTTATACAATCTATGGGAATAGTTAAGTGCCTAAGAAGAGGATTCTCAGAAGCCGACAAGCTGAGTGGGGAGCCACCTAAGCCAGCCAGGAGTGAGATGAAGAGAAAAGGGCCCAGAAGCACAATGGTCCTTTGGTTCACAACCTCACTTTGGAATAGGGACTTGAACCCACATCCCCGAAGAGTGCCCTAGCCACCAGGCTGCTGGCTATTCTGGAGATGGATGCACAGAGAACTCCTCTTCACTCTATCTTCTGTGGGAGGCCTGATCCTGCAGGCATCCTCTGAGAATGCCTAAGGGAACAGGACCCACAGGTGAAATAGACAGGGGAATGCTTAGCGTGAGAACCCTGCTTCAGGGCCACCAGGCCATCAGATTGCATTAGTGTTTGAAGTAGTTCACTAGCTGCAGAGCAGTGCAGTGCTGAGGCAGCTTTATGCATGCCTACCAGAGAAAAAGGAGGTGCTCAGGGGTTAGGCAACTGCTAAGCCGTGCCTTTGAGAACTTACATGTTGAACTTGGGTGCCTAAGCACATTTGTGGATCTGGGCCTTTGATGCCTAAGTCACTGAAAATCAATGGCAATTGGGCTATTAACTACCTAAATCATTTTTGAAAATGGAACTTAGCCATCTAAGGACTTATCTACATCGCAAGTTACTGCTCAGGAAGCCAGGGTGAATCTGCAGTGCACCAGCTTGCCACCACTAATTCTCCACATAGACTGTAGCAGTGACCACATGGGATGTTAGTGCTTGGCAAGCTGGTGCACTGTAGATTCACACCCCAGCTTTTCATGCCATGTAGCTAACTTGCCATATAGACAAGCCCTGAGGCAATTAGGCTTTGCTGCACTTTGTCGAGCAATGCCTAAGTACCTTTAAAAATCTGGGCCTGGTACCCTAGGCAAGGGCCTGCTCCAAAGCCTATGGAAGTCAATGGGAGTCTTTCCATGGGCTTTGAATCAATTCCCAATTGCTCTGTGCCTCATTATACCCTCTATAAAAATGGGGATAATATTTATCTGACTCATATAGGTGTTGTGGGATCTAATTAAGTAGAGTTTGTAAAGCATCTTGAGATCATCAACTGAAATGTACTATGTAATACTAAAGTACACATCTTTTTATTATTCACTATTAAAAATTGTCATACCTTTCATGCATTAGGATGTCTCTTTGGAAGTAAGTGAAATAACTTGAAAACAGAAATATATATATTAAACTGCACAACTATAATAAATAACCAGCCTTTTGTTAAACTGTATTACATAACTTTTGTCTACAGACAGATTCTGTTGTGGCTAAGAAGATACATGGTGCAGTTTTCCACGAGGAATGTGAATGTAAATGAAGTGCTAAATGATTAATTTTACCATTCTGATTACACATCAGAAACAACATCCTTTATCTGGGCTGCTAATGCCAAGACTATTACTTATGCAACAGGAAAGGCTGGAGGGAAATGAGGGAAATACAGTTTAAGTACTGTATCATTATTAGCATATACAGAAAAGGTATTCTTTTGTATGAGTATGTTGCACTATTTTACAGGTGCTATTAAAATATTTTAGGAAAGCAAGGCATTTTTAGAAGTGCTTTGATTCATTCCATATTTTTATTTGGATCATCAATTATTTTTTTCTTGAAAATAGCATGAAAGGAGATAGCTTTTGGCCAATATCAAGTCCCAAACTAAGGACCTGCTCCAGTAAAGCCCTTGCCTAGCTTTAAACATGAGTTCCTTTGAATTCATGAAACTACTCACATGCTTCAAGTGAAGCACATGTTTAAGTATTTTGCTGGAGTGGGGCCTAAATCAGCAGTATATGGGGAAAGTATGAATGCAATGTGTTCACTTCTCTAGAGCATGTCACTTACTCTCAATGGTTTACTCTAATTTCACATAAATAAATAACAATTCTCCTGAACTTTCCAACTCCCTTCAACATTTCCAATTCCAGCTTGCCCCAGGCCTTCAATCCACCTCTTAATCAGCTCTTCATTCATTACAAATGCAGAATACTGGATGGAGTTAAAGCCAGCAAGCTATGCTCTCTTTCCCAAGTCACCAGACATTTCTGTCCAGAACCAGATGTTCTTCACAAGTGATCACTCCCAGGCTGCAGAATCGCTAGGCAAAATGCCACAGCAAGCCTTTTCTTCTCTGAAATCCAGATTATCTTGCTCTAAGTATTGTCATATCCCAAGCACGACAGAGGACTATTACACAATGGAAGTCCTGTCAGTTCTATATTTTTGACAATCCATTGAAAGAATATACTTTTTTATTATCTCATGGTTTTGTGTGCAGCTGCATCACAGAGACAGTTCCAGGGCTAAGGGCAAATTCCTCTTCATGTTACACATTTTGAATCTGTCCCAAACGAGCTGCATTGCTCCCTGCTCATGTTCTCAGAGTAGGTAAAAATAACCACCTCAAATAATTTCTCCCATGTAAAAAGAGCAACTGTTGTTATCTACATTAGGAAGCCCACGATTTAAAGTATTGTTCACTGCCTGCTCAGGAATCTCTATATGGCAGGATTAAATAATATTGTGGGTAAAATATCTGTTTTCTATCTATGTTAGTTCTTTCACTGTTATTACTACCAGTGGAGCTGCAATGGTGGGAGATATTGAGAAAAATGCCAGTGTAGATATCTCCTTATATCAAGGTTGGGTATTTCCTTCTTGTCTATTATCTTCAGAAACAAGGGGCCTGCAGGCCAAATTATGCTCTCAGTGACACCTATTCAACTGCATTGCCTTCAATAGATTTGTCTTGGTGTACCTGGTTAGAATTTAGTAAACAGTCTGTGGATGATGCACAAGATGGAACAAATTCCAGCTCTGTCTCTTAATTGTGTTGGCTCCCCAGGGGTAACAGGAGTAACACACAGTAGAAATGTGCTTCGTCACTGAAGTTAGCGGCTATTACTGTGAATACACATACAGGAAGCAGATTGGTTGAATAAGAAGGCACCGTTGTTATATTGCCACTTTTCAGAGTAGACCACATTTTAAGGCATCTTGTTGCTTTGGCTTTCTTTTCATCTGTAGCCACAGCAAATGCTTTTGAAGATCACAAACCAGGAATGTTGCCAACTGCTACAGAGGTTGTTGCATGGTTTCAGAATTACGTCCTTGGGTATGTCAGCTGGTACTTAAAATATTTCACAAAAAATACTATAATAAAAATAGACAGTAAAGCAAATAACTACTGCATTGATTTGTGCAGTGCACACTCTTGATAGTTAATCTCTGTATTACATGCACGCTCACACACACACACACGAAGCTGGAAAGATCAAAATCTCCAAATTCAAAAGAAATATTTACAAAGAATCTAAACTACTAGAAACCTCTCCTGATGCCATCGATAAACATAATTATTGTGTAATAATGCCAGCTCTTTACACCCTTACCAGACAACAAAAGGAGGAAATTATTAAAATCTAAAAAGAAACCCTGCCCTACTCCAAAAAGAGGCTTGATTCCAAAAAGAAGGATGTGCCAGAGATTCTATGAGGGCCACTAGAAACTTCGCTATGGCTATAGATTTGATGTGGAAGGGCTTAGATACTATAGAGATAGGTGGAAGTCTAAAACATGAAGATAGCTAGTTACGTAATATCAGCTTTACGTTGAGCTAACAAGCATTTGTTGAAAAATTTTAACAAAACATCTCTCCCAGGTTTATGCATTTATAGACATCTGCTATGCTGCTAACAAAAACCCGGGCTTTTCCTAGATGAAGATAACATTGAAATGGTCAATATTAGCCACAGACAAAGAATATTACCATGGGTCCCTCTCCTTGCATTTACCAATGTCTCAGCATTTTTTAAGTCTTTTCTGACTTCTTCAGAACCCTTCAGCAAATTAGAAGTTCCTTCATGTAGTTTATGCTACCATAAGTGGTCATTTCTTCTACTTCGTCTTCTTCTTCTGCTGAGCTTCTCAGCTCATTAAAGTTCTAATACATTGTCATTTCTATAGGTTTCCTTCAGTATGCCTCAGAAAGAGCAAATGAAGTTGTTTCTTCCTATACCTTCAGATGAGTAATTCTTGGCTGTGCTTCATTAAAAGTGCCAGTGTGTTGAGGTTTTTTTTCCAGCATCCATTGTCTGTACTCAATTTCATTCCCCTTTCACACACCGTACAGAACTGATTTCTAAGCCTAGCATAGCAAAATGAAGTCCTAAGAGGTGAGGGGGGCCAGCATGGGACAAGAGGGGGTCAATTCATCATATATTTTAAATAAAAACTCTACAGCTTGAATGATATGCTCACAGCACATTTCCACCCCTGTATACATGTACACCACAAGGTCTCTGAATCATTTCACTGGTGCGGGAGATATAATAAGCAGAAGGTAGAGAAAGCAGGTGCAGGATGCTACAGCAGTGAGCAACAAGGGATGAAAGATTGTGAGTTATTGTAGGGGTCTTGCCCATATCGTGTGCGTGTATTTAAAATAATATTCAAACATAAAGAAGCATTAACACAGAGCTGAGGTTGCTGAACTTCATTCATTTAAAAAAATCTATTAAATATACAGGGAACTTGGAATTAAGAAGCTTTATCAAACGTTAGAAACCACTGAACATGCACATATTGTAACATAAGGTGGGGAGAGACGGCTCAAGAAATCTTCACCCCTGAACAGTTCCGATGAGAAATGAAGGCACTGCCCCCAGCTAGCACTGCCAGTGGAGCTAGCCATCCCAGCCTGGCAGGGGAGGCAAAGTGAAAGTGCAGTCATGGCTTAGCTCCCTGCCCCATCAGCATGCAGCAGGGGATTTGGCCCAGCCGGGGTGGGGGCAGGGCACATTTTGCACCTGTCAAAGGGTGGCAGAAGCTGCTGTTCCAGCATGTGGTCTCTTGTGGAACCTGAGCCAGTATTTCTCCCGTGGAACTGAACTACAACACAGACCCTCCCCCAACCAAATAGCAGGCAGGCTGAGGGCCACAATGTGGCCCTATGTGCAATTGGTTTAGTCTCATTTTTCTTGGGTAGGAACCCAGATTCGGATTCTAACCCTGCAGCACTAAGATAATAAAAATTGTGGTTGTAGCAGATTTACAAAACCAGAGGGGAACTTCCAGAAAATTAAAATATCAAACAAACATGTTTAAAAAAAAAAAACCCTCAAGCTAAAAAAACCCTAAGACACCTGCAATTGAAGCCATTTCAAAAGGAAGCCACTGGGATTTTGGAGAGTGGAATAAAAGAAAGAAAAAAACCCTGTCTACCTGTGATTTCAAACTGCATCATTTTCAGTTCGGCAGAGTTATTTTTGGAAAGCAATTTGACATATCCCTATTTTAAACTGAAGACAAGTTCTTAGCTGCCAGTGTCACGTGAAAACAGATTAGGAAAAGGTAAGGGTTAAATAGGCAGGTCTGTCTGTATCATCAATTAAATAGGAATAAAAAGGGGGAGGAGGCAAGGTGCAGAAAGACAAGTCTGTGTGTGTCACAACAGGAGGATCAGAAATGATTAGAGTCAAAATTACAAGTCTGTCTGTCATGATATATGACAGATTTAAAATAGAGTAGAAGTCAAATGACAGTGAGACTGAACAGGGAAAATTTTTACCAAAGTGGGAAAATAAATTTAAACCTGGCATAGAAACTGGAGGGGTTAAGAGTTTATACTGATGCCGTATCACTTACTGCAGATGGGAGAACCGTCAAGTTAACAAGCCTCATGAACACGCAGAACATTGCTACTTGCTAAATGAATCATTTCTAACCCCCAGTTTCCAGCTTCCAACCCCCAGTTTCCAGCTCCCAACCTCCAATCTCAGACAATGGCCAACTAAATTGGGAAGAGGATCAGTTTTTATTTCTGCGATATTTTGTACATCTGAAGAAAGACTAGTTCATCCACATCTGTGAATGATTACACAAATATATGGATTGTTCCATTAGGAGCATGGAAATAGTATGGTGATCGGTACACTATGAATACAACACATAGATTGGAGATTAAAAGAGAGTCGAAGCTGTGTTCAGGAAGTTAACAGGCCCAGTGCCGCTAGTCTGGTTGGAATTGAGTCTCTCTTTATCGGTGTTTGATATCTGGGCTATTTCATGGCACATTCATGTAGTCTTTCAACGAGACCTCATGCTATGGTATAAAATATGATTGGCCTTGAAAATGATTTTGTGCAACAAATGTTTACAGAAGAGACTGGCCTAAGCTACAAAATTTGCATTCGGATTTAGACTTGCCACCTGCTGTAATATTTGGTATTTTCCTTAAAGCGCAGTGGCAGGAATCAAGAGACTGCAAGAGAATTTCACCTTTTTGTTTAAAAAAAAAAAGGACAGCTTTCAGCCCTCGTGAGTGCCAAGAAAGGTCTGAAAAAGTGAAGTAAGGGAACCAAAAAACCAGAAGGCAAATAAAAGGAGCTCAACATTTATTATTTTTCAGAAAAACTTACAGTTTTTATACCAATCACATAATTTTTGAAGCCTAGCTCATGATTTTTGAACTCTTGGAATTGGCAGTACTTACAGACCCAGACATGCCCAAAGTCTGGAGATGATCAGATCTACAGTTTGTCTTGGATCTTTAGAGAGACAGAAGCAAGCTGGTAAATTTGGGGTCTGAACCCTGGTTCAGATTCTGAATCCGGAGATTTTCACATCCAGGATTTTGGTTCAGGCCCATCTCTAATTTGGAATAGTATACAAAACAAGAATGAGTGGAAAACACTGAAAAAACCCTTAAAAAATGCCACTATGTGGCAGAAAGTTTGACGATTAACAACTTTGCGTTAGCACTCCTATTAAGCTGCTAAATGAACTCTCTTGTATCTGATACTTGTTAAGACAAGACAGTGAGGTTTTCCTTCTGGAATTCATGAGAACAATTGGAACCAATGGTCATTTAGAATACATGGAAGAGATTACCCAAATCCTTGGGTCCATCTGAGCTGTGCGTGGCTGTGTGCTTCCCCAGTCCCCAAGGCAGAGAGGGACTGGTTCAGCCCTGAGTGCAAATTAGAGCAGATTTCTAGCTGCTCTACTTTATGATAGTTTGTAATAGCCCCCTCCTGCCCCTGGTATTCCTCCTACACCGGGACACTGAGAAGGGCTTTTAACTTTCAAGTTATAGCAATAAATACTGTGCATTCATACGCAGTATGAAATTAAAGAAATGTGCATGCAGTGGCTTCAGCATGCATATTTCCAACACCTTGCACATAAGGAAATCCTTTAACAATGGAATCAAATCCAAACTAAACAGAGAGGAATTGTTTTGAGGGATGGCTCATTTCCTACTGCTGGCTCTTTACTGTTGATTATTTAAGCACTCATTCTACTTATAAATGGAAATTGAATCATAGGTTACCACACTGGAAAATTATTGGAAATCAGAGTAGGTCCAAGTCACAGACATGGCCATTTCCTCTCTGGACAGGAAGCCTACACTCAAATGGTCCTTTCGGGAGCTCTGAATGATAAAAAGCCTGTTTCTATCCTCTTTCATAAGGACCTGCATAATGTTTTCATATGTCACTTAGAAAAAAAATGTCAGGATGTCCCTCTCCAAACACGGATGTGAGAACAGGAAAAAGGAAAGGTGCCGTATACATTTTCTGCTTGTCTAGACAGCGTAAAGTCTGTTTTCAGTATTGGAATAAGACCGGCCCTGTAGATTGAGCATTTTATACACTACACCCTCCCCCTCTCTCATTTACTTTTATTTACTTATTTTGACTTATACGCACAAGAAAGATAAGGGAGTGCAGCTCCATGGCTCTAAGCACCTTTGTCAATATATTAAAAAATAATGATTATTATGCACAACTCCCTCCACTTCATCTGCCTGCCCTAACCAACAACTGCCAGATAGAAAATAAACAATGAAAACTCCCTCCCAGCCTCACCAGCTCTGTCATTCTCTGCCCCCTCCAAAGGCCAGGGACATGTCTGAAAGACTGATGCAAGCTATTTTGAACCTAGGTGGGAACTGGTTCCAGAAACAAGAGGCTCTCATAGAGAATGCTCTGGGAGTGGGTCTCTCCCTTTCATACCAACGGGGCTCCAGCTGGAGTTACTTTGTTGCCCACAGCTATGGCAGTGTCATACAGAGAGAGAGGTGCTTCTTAGTGCTATGATAGGTTCCCATAGGGGATGTTATAGTGTGATAGTATGCTTATGTATAGGATAATGTCTGGGAATTGAGATAACTCTACCATCAGGAAGTGTTTGAGGAGATAGGACAGTCTATCTGGAGGAAGGAATAAAACTTAAATGTCTCACTGTCTTGGTTCTCTCTCTTTTTGTGCTTGAACACTGAACACCTAGGCAGGCAGTGTCCCAGGTCATCTAGGGCTTACATCATAACCAATACCTTAAATTCCGCCCTGAAACCAGTAGGCAGCCAGCAAAGAGCCTAGAGTGTCATGAATTGAACCCAAACCATAAGTTTGAAAAAGGCCAAACTTCAAAGTCTGCCACGCACCTCTGTGCTTCCAGGACTGCCAGACACCATGCCAAAGACTATTATCCCAGGTTGTAAAGGGTGACAAGAAAAGGAAATAAAGGAAAAGCTCCCATGGACTCCAGTTCTTGAGAGAATTGCAGCTACAGTTGGGCCAAGGTTCAGAAAAATACAAAGGGCCTGATTCTCCACTGCCTTGTGTAGTCATTCACCCCTATGGTAAGAGGGTGTGAAGCCATTCTGAGGCAGAAGCATTTCATACTCACTTTGCACAACTGTGGGCAACTATATAAAGACACAAAGCAGCAGAGACCCAGTTCCAGAAATATTTGGGGGCTTATCACAACTCATCCTTCACATTTTTCCCAAGTCCCTCACTCAGCATGACCCCGCTCACCCGCAACACTCTTTGCACAAGCACAAACCTGAAAAAAGAAAACAACAGGTAGTGGTCACTCTGATTTGAGGGTTCTTTTCTGCTCAGAATTCAGTTCTATAAAAATGGGATAAAGAGATGCATCTGGCAATTGCGACCCAAAAACTCTATAGTGACAATCACACTGGAGTGACACTGTTATCATGCCAGCTGTTCGCTTGATTTGATCTTGATGAGGTTGCTTTTCCTAGCCCTTTTGACTTTCAGAGAACAAGGCATGACGGGATCATCATACATCTTTGTTTCAGAGTAACAGCCATGTTAGTCTGTATTTGCAAAAAGAAAAGGAGTACTTCTCTAAGGTGCTACAAGTACTCCTTTTCTTTATACATCTTTGTGTGTCTTATACAATTCATCTCTTGGGGTTCAGATGCTTTTGATGTAAGCAATGCCACAAAATGCAAAAAGAAATAACCAAGGATTGCTCATAGGATGGAGATGCCCAGAGAGTAAATATTTAAAGCATCCTTTAAAAAGTCTATGCATAGAACATAATCAAATGGGAGGAAATCTGCCATTGTCAGCACAATCCTGATAGTTGGTATTACTAATATCCTGCATCTCCATATCTTCAGCATGATGCCTCAATCCCAAGTGACATGGGATACTTGCTATGATGTGCAGGAGCTCTTTTATCTTCTCCTCCTGACCCCCCCTTTTAGAAATTTGTTGTCAAATATTGCAGGGATTAGTTTCAAACGTCAAAAGCAGATGTGGAGCTAGGAGTAAAGCTTTTTTTTAAAAAAAAAATGAAACCTGCCTTTTAGACACCTCAGATAAAGAAACATGAATCACTTCAAACAATCCTCATTTTGCCCAGCTATTTAATATTCTAGACTGCTGGTCTGCAGGCATCCAAATGGAATGCTAATTATTCACTTTTCTTCCCAGCTAAAAGCTTCACAGAGCCTGACAGAAGAAAAGACACTAGACTGTAGAACAACAAGGCCATGCTTTCAGTAGGAAAGGCAACTATAAAATGTTTCCTGCAGCCTAATTCTTCTAGCATCAGCTGATTCTTTACTAGTTCCTACTTGACACCAATTAATCTCTCCTCTTCAACATATTATCCCCTACAGCCCCAGCTGATACTCCTTCACTTTCTACTGTGTTTAAAGTGGAGGTGGGGGAGAACACGTTGATTCCTGATGGCCTCAGAGTATTTAAATTCCTCCTCATTTGATGAGATGTCATTTGTTCCTAGCTTTCATTCCCCAGCCCAGATTTCTCCAAGATCACAAACTCACTGGAATTTCTCACTTCTCTTTTCCTGTCTTCAGATCTTAATCAAAGGCAGTCCCCGCTGACAGAACAAAGACAGACTGGTCCATCACTGCCTCTCACTGTAGAGTCTCCTTTAGGTGTTGGTCACCTGAGTTATGTCTACACTTCAATTAGACGCTCGCAGCTGACTCGGGTTTGCAGGGCTTGGGCTAAGTAGCTGTCTTACTGCGGTGTAGGGGTTTGGGACACCACCTCACAGGGTATTAGAACCTGGGCTCCAGCCTGAGCCCGAATGTCTACACTGCAGTTAAAAAGCCCTTAGCCCAAGCATCACGAACCCGAGTCAGCTGGCATGGGTCAGCCACGGTTTTTAATTGCAGTGTAGACATACCCACAGTCTACACACCTGAGTTAGCCTTGCCCTGCTGTGAGCAGCCATGCTGCAAAGCCACAACTGAGTTACTGGGTCCCCACTGGTGCTGTACTCACCTATGTGTGTTGTAGGACTTCTGGGTGCACATCCCATAGGTTCTTTTTGCTGCAGTAAGCTGAGTCACTCTGATTCTTTTCCCGTGAATTATGAGGGAACTTATCTGTCATGCTGGTACACAGGGAGACTTGTGCGAAGGCACTGGAAGATAATCAGCATTTGAGTGATTTAGCCTGTACCTTCACTGCAAAGCAGGCAGATTACCAGTCCAAGTGAAAGCAGTACCCAGGCTTTAGTCTGCACTCCAGGATGGGCCAGGCAGCCAGGGCCGAACGTACCACTAAACTTGTCTGAGAGGGTTTTGTGTGTGGACAGGAAGGGCAGGGGGGCCCAAGCAGCAACATCCAAGTAAAAGCCAAAGTAAATTCTGCATACCCTTGTGCTGGCAGACAGCTCTTCTATCAGGTGATGCCTAACAGATGTCATAAATACAACTGCATCTGAGCATTAGCTCAGGGATGAGACCTTCCCCTTCACTAGAGAGATCCAACTACTCTTTTTCTCTGGTCCTCTTCTCTTGACTGCCCTCAGCATCCTTGTATAGATGCATTCATTTTTCCCCGTTGACTCATTCTGACCTTTCTATCTACCTGTCTGGCCTCTTTCAGCTCCCAAGTGCAGTATAAACTTCCCACAATTCAGAGTTTCAAAGAATGAAGTCCTCTTTCTTGCTAAAAAGTCAACTTTCACCCAGGAGGCCTTAACTTTGACTTGAATTTTGCTCCCAAGTCCAGAGATTTTGGGTCAAATTTTTATCTCAGTTACACTGCTTCAGCACCATGAATTCTGAAAAATAAAAACATTGATCACACTTAATTTACATGTGCTTAGTACAGAGAACTGGAATAGCTGCTGAGAGGCTGTGTTTTGTTTCACAGCCAATAGGGCACACGTAGAAGTTTTGGAGCAGCAGCTGAGGGGCTGTGTTTTTAGTTTTTGTGGCCAGTGTGACATGTTCAGCAGATTTTTGGGCAGCAGTTCAGAGGTTGTTCTTTTTCTTTTTTCAAACTAGTCTCTGGTATCTTTCCAGCTAAGCTTTTCAACACCTTTTGTCTGTGCAAATCCATAAACAAAGGATGAAAACAGTTTCTTTGCAAGAATAAACCCTATTATGGAGATTACTGATAACATTTTCTGGTCAGGCATGACTCCAGAATCCAGGCTCTTTCCTCTTCCCCACTTGACCACACTGCCACAGCCTGAACGTGTTTTACTTTCAAGATGAGATCCCCTTTTGTGTGTGTGTTAAAATATCAGCTTTTTTTATACATGTTGGTATCTGCCAACCAAATTTAAGAAAAGACTAATTAGTAACATATTCAGGTGGAACTTCTGTGCAGTTTTGGCTGTAGAATATTTTCATCATTCGTCTGAAGAACTTTTTCCTGCGCAAGACTCCTTTAATTTTAAAGT
This sequence comes from Eretmochelys imbricata, assembly GCF_965152235.1. Classification (NCBI taxonomy): domain Eukaryota; kingdom Metazoa; phylum Chordata; order Testudines; family Cheloniidae; genus Eretmochelys; species Eretmochelys imbricata. Next base: position 26,304,902 of record NC_135574.1, read on the forward strand.
TTTACATTTGGAGTTCATGAAAGATGCCAGAGCATTAACCCTGTAAACAGAAGTCTACTATGTATCACAGGCTAGAATGGACAATATTTCTCATGCTAGCCCAGGGACATTGTTGTGTGTTAACAACCTTTAGAAGACAGAGTGTCCTGCAGTTTGTGTACCAAACCAGTCTATGGCCAACATGGGATCTAAATCTGCAGTTGGTTTGTGATACGGACCCCATTCACTAGGAGCTGGAGGGAGAGCTTGTCTACACTGGAAACACTGCAGTAACGCAGCTGTAGTGCTGCAGCTGTGCTGGAGAAGCACTTCGGTATAGACACTACCTATGCCAACAGGAAAGGTTGTCCTGTAAGTGTAAGTAATCCAGCTCCTGGACAGGCAGTAGCTAAGTTGACAGAAGAATTCTCCTGTCAGCCTAGCGCTGTCTACATGGGGTCTTAGGTGGATTTTTCACACCCCTGAGCTACGTAGCAGGGGTCGATCTAATTTTCTAGAGTAGGCCAGCCCTGAGACAACCAATTTTTTTCACATAGGCCAACAAGCAGCAGGTAAGAGTAAGATAACTTTCACTTACTACTCAGCTGGCCTATATTCGAACCAGCAACCTGGATGTGACACATTCATATGCCACCATCCATGCAGACCCTCCAGAAATATTATTATTTAAAACTTTATGTTTCACAGTTTAAAATAATCTCTATTAAGATTTAGGATGAGGCATTCATGGATGAGGCCTTCCACATCTGCCTTCTACAGGGTTTCTTGCAGCTTCCTCTGAAATACCTGGGGCTGTCAGAGACAGGATACGGCACTAGTGGGACTAGCAGTCTGGATCCAGCCAGGCAATTCCTATGGCCCCCAAAATATGCAGAATAGAAAAATGACATTAATAAATGCTGCCTGGGATTCTCTGCTGACATTATTGACTTTAAATGGAAGAATTCAAGATAAAACATTAATTCTTTCCAACCTTTGAGTACTTTTCTTTCATTTTCTCTTTGTAAAACATTGAAGTACTTTGTAAAGAACCCAAGGCACTTTACAAACATGAATTAATTCCCCTTTTTCAGGCAGTAAATATTATTATCTCCATTTTACAGATGGGGAAGACGAGACAAAGAGAGGTTTGGCAATTTGCCTAAGCTTACTCAGGGTATCTGTAGCAGAGGCAGGGACAGATCCAAATCTCCTGACTCCCGATCCTATCTGGAATCAGAAGACTATTCCTCATCTTTATGGATCTGACTCCATTGACTCCAATGGGCTTTGCATCAGGCCCTATAGCCCTATTATATTAAGTGCTTCCGTTGGGTGAATACTCATGTAATACTGACAGAGTATGTCTCCAGTGAAATCACAGGGTTTGACTGCATCTTGTGTAGACGTACTCAAGATAACTTTAATCTAAACCAAAGGAATGAAACTGTGGCTGCACAGGCTTCAGCATGGGCTAGCCCACTGAATAATTACCCAGGGGTCCAGGAGGGCTTGTACAGCCCTCCTTAAAGCCCAGGCTCCCATGGCTTCACTGCTCCAGTACCCAAGCTAGATAGTTTAAAACAAATTCAAGTACGTCCACACAAGCTGCAGCCACAGCCCATGATTGTAGTATAGACATGCCCTTAGCCAAGAAGCACACAATGCTAGTTAGTGTGGGAGTTTTGCGAAAGTGGCATAATGCTCACTTCGTGTGGCTGATCCTGAGGCACAGAGTACTACGGTCTGCCTGATGTCTGCCCCTATTTACACCAGCTGCTAACAGCCGAACAGGGCCAAACGCACAGTCACGGATAGGCACAGCATAGAGGATTCCTGGCCTTGACCCCTACCAGCAGCAAGGCGGGGATGGCATTGGAGGCGCACCACCAGCTCTGCGCCATTGGAGAATCCCCTACACTGTCTAACATACACCAGCTGCTAAAAGCCCCAAGAGACTGAACCTGCAGTCAAAGTGCAGCACAGGGCTGGGCAGTCTGTCCATACCCGCTACAGGCCCCGGCTGGCGGGTATAGAAGCCTCTACACCATAGGCGGCACGTATAAGAGGCCAGGGGAGGCTAAGCCTTCCCAGACAGATAGCCTGCTGCCTTTGGAGTATGCTGCCATCAAAAGGGTGGGCACCCTGGCCATGGCCCCACCTGCGCTGCACCCTGAGGCCCCGCTTCTGTTCATCCTCTACCCCCCAAGGCCCTGCCCTCCCTCTGCCTCTTCCCATTCCCACTCCACCCACATGGGAGCCTTACGGGACGGGGCGAACAGGCATGCATGAGTGGTGAGCAGCCAGCTGGCTAGCCAGCAGGTAGGTGGGCAGGCCAGAGGAGGGGGCAAAGAAGTGCAAGTGGTGGGTGGGGTGGTCTGAGGGAGGAGGCCAAGCGGGGTCAGGGGTAGAACATGGGCAGGGCTTCAGGGGGAGGAGGCCGAGCATGGGGCGGGCTTGGGGCAGCAGGCTCGAGGCAGGGCCATGGTCCAGGTGCACCCAGCGTCCCCAAATGGAGAAGTCATGTGCCACCCACGCTCTACACCAATTCTATATATTTGGAGGATCCCCTATTCTGAAGCAATCCACCTGGGGCCAGATATAACGATGCTATGACCACAGTTTTCCAGCAGGATGGTATAAAATGGCCACACTACGCTAGAGGATCCAACTAAAGTGTTTTCCCATCCATCCTCACCTCAGCACCTTTTTACTCACTGTGAATTTTATAAATTCTCATTTGGAGTTTTGTTTAGGATTCTTGCTTGGACTAGTAAAAGTTCTTCTACGAGAGTTTGTTTGTTTTGTTCTATAGACTTGCATTTCTTTAGAGACGGGTTCACACACTCCTTTCTCAATGTATAATTACAATTGCTTTCCAATATGAGTGCAATCTGATACTCTAAGATGTGAAACAAATCATTAGTAAGAAATTATGAAACCCAGACTATTTCTTTGTTAGATACTATTTTCTCCCTTTTGAACTACTTCACTGTGCAATGGAGACTCCAGTGATTTCATTGTCAAAGATCGCCCCATTGGCCTGTGCCCTCATTCAATCAAATAAAAGAAAATGATTCAACTAATCCAATTTAAAACAAATTTATAAAAGAAAAATCACACTTTGATCCATGAATGAAGTTACTGACATCTGAATTAGACTTTGCAATTAGCCATACAATCATGGTATTCCTTCACTTATATTACATATACATTTATATTCAAGATCAAAAATGCAATCTTAAGGTCATCGAAGGACAGGCAGTCAGAGATTTATGAAGGGTAAGGTACCCTTCTCTGAGACTGAGTCAGTTCTATGGAAAGCCTACAGATTGTAAAGACCAAAATAAAACAGTTCTTTGTATCCTATTGTTTCCCAGACAGACTGGCACAGTCAGATCATTATAACCTGCAGTACTTGTCACACTAAGGCACTTAGCTGAATCATGCATAAAATTGAATACAGATTATAGTTTTACCACTTGTGAGCTTCAGCGTTCTTTGCGGTTGTTTTATTTCTTTCTTAATGTTAATTGATGTGGCTAGCTATGTAATTCACTAGAAGACATTCAGGGCATTCTGTATATTTGACCCTGGCCATGTATAAGAAACAGACAAAAAGAGTCTGACTGAAGCTATCATTTTCCATTTTGAGGGTTTAAATTAGACTTCTAAATAAATAGCCTGATTGTCAGAGATGTTGAATATCCTCCTCTCCACTGGAAATTACGCATCTGTGACAGCTGGTCATGAAATTATTTTTTTCTAATTAATAATTTACACAAAAATAACAATTTAATCAAAATTTTTCTTCAGAACTTTTTAGGGTTGTGTCAAAAGACCAGAACCCTGCAAACCTAAAATGTTAGGTTTTGATTGCCTAAAATTGTTTGTTTGTTTTTTCAACAAAATTCAGAAACATTAGGACAACAGCAGAATTTTATTTGTGAAAATTTAGAGAAAAATTATCTTTCATCAAAAAGCAGTTCAACAATTTTTTTAAAACCAGCTCTAGTATCTACTTACATTTTTGGTCCTGATCATCATAGTATCTGAGCATCTCAAAATACACATACATTTTGAATTTATCTTGACACCTCTGTGAGGCAAGGCAGTATTATCCCTGCCTTGCAAACTGAGACACAGAGAGTTTCAGTGCCTTGCCAAAGGTCACACAGGAAGTCTCTGGCCGTATGGGGAACTAAACCCCAGGTCTCCAGAATGCCAGTCCAGTGCCTTAACCATAAGACTCCCCTTCCTCTCTGACTGGGTGTTGTGGGTGCTCAGTACTGATCTTTAGGCACCCAAGTTTGAAAATTTTGGCAATTTATTTATATAAAATCATAGCTATTGAAGAAAAGACTGGCTATGGTAGCTCATTCGTCTGTCTCCTTGCCAGTTCAGGATTGTTCCTTGCCAGTGTTTGGCCAGTCTAACAAGTGACTTTAAACTTCCAAAGCAATGGGGTCTCCATCATTTCCTTTAGGCTATTGTTCCATAGTTCTCACTGGTGAATAACAGAGTCGATAATCATCTCCCCTATGTGCAAATTTGAGTACAGTACTATTGTCACTAATGCATACTGTTTAATATACGAAAAGGAACCATTGGGCCTGATTCTGCTGCCTTTACACACATGGAACGTAAGGAGCTAAACTGACAGAATTGGGCCCCTGGTTTTCATGTCTGTCAGCACGTGTTAAGGATTATATCTTTGGTAAGAAGCTGCATGCAAAATATAATCAGCAACATATCTAGAGATGCACAGCTCTCAAAAGATGCCGAGGTTCCACTGCATTCCAGGAGTTTGGACTCTGACCTGACACCTGAATGAGTTTGGTCTGTAAAAATGTGGTGGAAATCTCATGAGAACAGATCTGCTGGCAGAATGGGTCCTGGGTTTTGCAGGGTCCATGCACAGTAAAAGATGAGGGATGCCATCCAGGACTCTCCCTCATTGTAACTGAGCCTATAGCAGCGTGACTAGAAAGTGAAATATGGGATGAAGGATTACAACCTTAGGTAGCCTCATTAATAACATGGTCCTAAAACAGGCAATGGTTTCTTTTTCTCATACGACAAGGGATAGTCCTTCTGAGGATTTTGACACTTGTCCTTCCATTCATGACCAGAATCAGAAAGTCCAGAGGGAAAAAGTACAATTTACTAAACTTTCACGAACAAGGTTTAGCTCAATTCTGTGTTAGATCTGGAAGCTTGAGATCCTCCTAGTGTCTCAGAGCAAGTTCTCCTGTCCCTAACTTTATTTGCCAACTCTGCTGTCATTTGTACCAGCGCAAATCAGCAATCATTGTTTTACACAGGGGACAGGAAATTGTACATTATTCAGAGAGGGTGAAATTCACCCTGTGAGGAAGGCCAGAACAAAGCCTATGCACCACATAAATCCCAATTAGATCCTATTCTGAGGATTTAAATGGGCTGCAAGTTTTGTGCTGACCTTCTGCACCCTAACAGAGGAAAACACTAATGGCTTTTCTCCTCAAAGGGGCCTTTGTGTTTATTTACCATGCTGTGTAGCAATACTCAGATGCAGCTGTCAGTCAGAGGTGGCAAATCATCTTCAGATTTAAACATCTTTACTCAGAATCTGATATTTTTTCTACCTAGTTTGCTGAAATTATTTAGGAGAGGCACTGTTCCCACAACTACACTAGTTCCTTTCTCATCCCTGTTACCTTCAGAAGAAGTTTGAAAAACACCTCCTTTAAGTTTTTTCAAATGTTCTCACCATTAATTTCCCCTTTTTATCAAGTATTATTAGCTTACAGGTTACACTGCCAAACATACCACAAGACTCAAAATCATAGTGGATGCACTATATGTGAGATTCAATAAGTCTTCTACAGGTAATATGCTAAAATCTTAATACAAAAGTACTGATATATGATGCCAATCATTCACTCTCTTTTAGATTTCACAAAAAGAAAAGGAGTACTTGTGGCGCCTTACACAATTGCATACACATTGTAAGGAGAGTGATCACTTTAGATAGGCTATTACCAGCAGGAGAGTGGGGTGGGGGGAGGTATTTTTTCATGCTTTGTGTGTATAAAAAGATCTTCTACACTTTCCACAGTACGCATCCGATGAAGTGAGCTGTAGCTCACGAAAGCTTATGCTCAAATAAATTGGTTAGTCTCTAAGGTGCCACAAGTACTCCTTTTCTTTTTGCGAATACAGACTAACACAGCTGTTACTCTGAAACACATTCTACTGTAGCTAATAAAAGACGTTGGTGCAATACTGGAAGGTGTTAAACATATAGAAAATACTATTAAATTCAGAGAGTTGGTGTATTTATTTATTCTCTTACATTCAGATTTAAACCTACTGTGTCCATTGCAGGAAGCCCTTAACTTCCTTAACACATGACTGTTTAGTAAATGCATCCTTAGCATTTCACCCAGAAGACCTTAAAATGTGGCATCTTTTCTAGAGGATGCACACTTACACCTCCTGTTGAAGTGAAAAGCAATGCATGTAAGCATACGAGAATGAATCTGGCCGTATGATGCAACATCCATTGTAAGAATGTGGCAGGAAAAGCAGGAAAAGGGAAGAGAACAAACCTCCCCCCAAATTAGTATATGAAGAAGATGGAGCACAGCATGCTGGCTGCAATCTGCTCCATTTTATGTAAACTCCATACAGCATTCAGGCTTCTGCAAAGTTATCAAATCTGCCCTCAGTTGGACAAACTTTGATACCTCTGGGGTGCTTGTTGGGTTTCATGCTGACAGAGCTGACAGTTCATTGTAGCTCTACTCTTGGCTGGCAGAATTTTTATTTTATGTGAAGTCCATTCATATGGGCTTACAAGGCACATGCAGTCAAGTCATGCATGCTAATTCTGGTGTATCGGGGAAGCTAATAAAGGTCTATTTTCAATATGAAACATTTCATTTCTTTCCCCAAATTTGTTCTCTAGTCAGGATGTGCTAGAAACTTTGAGAAATTGAAAAAAAAACTTTAAAAGCTTTCACCTCCACAGGGCAGCGACTGACATCCCGGATTAAGATATTACAGCATGCTCAACAGTGCTAATGGGTTAGAGAAAAGTTAAAGGCACATTGTAAAGGTTTCCAAACCAAAAATTGACCTACCTTACCAGTGACCTATCAGGAAGACCTCACCTTCAGAATGCCATTACGTTTGTATTCTTCCAACATGTCCATTCTAGAATTTTGAATCCATTCTGCTATTTTGAGATCATCACTCCACTTAAATTCTTGCACTCATTACAACCTAATTAAATGAGGGATTTATATTTCTTCCCACCCTAACCCATCCCCCAATTTAAAGGAAAACATCTCTGAGACTGAAGTCTTTTGGAGTAAGTAAAAATTAATCTGAAAGCACGGATGTTTCATTCTGGTGGTTAATCACTATATTAGGAAGATTTCTACATGGGTGTTAAGGGATAGATAATGTAGTTCTATTGTTACAAAAAGCAATCCCTATTTTTAAATCTCTGGTAGAAAAAATAATAGTGTGCTGTACAATAGATAACACGTCTCTTTGCCTTGAAAAGCTTAGCGTCTGAGGCCCCGATCCTGCAAACACTTAAGCAGATGGCATAACTTTACTTACTATCGGCACTCCCAATTAATTCACTGCAGGATGAGGGTATAAAACAGTACAATATAAAACAGAACAAAATATAGTAATATTATTATTTGTAGCACAAGCAGTCAGGATGCGGTCAGCACAAGTGATCAAGGGCCCCTTGCACAGGACATTTACTTCTAGAGAAGACAAAGCACTGGTGAATGCAAGATAGGAACCAATGCTGCACTGGCTGAGGAATGGATTAGCTGACCTGATATGCTGCCTGATCCACCTCTAATTTCTACGAGCCTGTTGAACCGTTTTTTAAAAAAAATGTCTTATCCATAACGCTGTTTATATTCAAATGCACATCGGTAGTCTTTTGGCCTTCTTTCTTCATTTTCTTCTGATCGTACAAGATTATATGACACTAATCCTAAAGCACGTGATCCAGGTTTGAATATATTAAATATGATCTGAATTTTCAAGGGGGCCTCAATTTGACCTGCAAATTTTCACACCGAGTCATTTATACTCGCAGAATATTGAATTTGTTCTGCAGATGATACTCAAATGATGGCTAAGGATTTTTGAAACTGCTTCAGCGATCTGAACACCCATTTATTAGAATTGGGTGTCAAAAGACTTTCGATGCTTTGAAACATCTCAGCTTTTTATTTAATTTCTTTATTTATTTATGTGTTTTGTTATAACCATCTATGTAACATTTTTAGACATAACTGCAGATTCTTCTCTCATTTCCCAGTAAATACAGGGTGGGAACAGATGGTAATATGCAAATTTTATTTCATAATGATGAATTAACTGGTTGTTATGGAAAATGGAGCTAATCACTTTGTAACACCAGTGTTATGTTAATGTAACTCCATTGAAATCAGTGGAGTTACACTGTCATAAAACTTGTATAACAGAGTGGCGAATGAGCCCCACAATCTTCATCTGTTTCCACTAGAACTGATCTGAATATATTACTTGAATCTCATTCTGTCTGTCTCTCTCTCTCTCTAAGTATATAATATATGTATATACACACAAGCACACTATGGAGGTGCCAGGAATGGCTCCATAACTGAAGCTGAGTGCCATTTTGCCCTTATATCAGAAGTAGAGGGAGTGAGGAGTGCTCAGTTTCACAATTCATCAAAAAATTAGCTTTTTAAAAAATTGTATTTGTTAATCGCTTTCTCCTATGTTCGCATCTTCTGAGGCCTTACATCAGTAAATTAGTTTTAAAGTCTGCAATGTTAAGGATTTAATTTTGGATAACAGATTTTTCTTTTTTACTTCCATGACAGTCTGCATGGCAAAGACTGAGTTAGGGGCTCAGGATTTGCCCCAGGGAAATCATTACATAGGGAAAAAAATTCCATTCTACTAAGGGAAATTGGGGCATGGATATACCAAAACCATTCAACTCCTAACCTACCCAGCTTAATAGGGGCAGTCTGTGCTCAAGCCCACCCACAGTTTGGAATGACAGAGCTGTGACAGATCAGGACTACAGTGCATGAGCAGTGCTGTGTAGAAAACTATCCTGTCCAAACTAACTGTATGGGCCTGATTCTCATTTACACTAAGGCTTTTCAACACTGATGAAGAGGCCTTAAAGAGTGTATATAAAAAGAGGACTTAGAGTAAATGAGTGATCAGACCCTATGTCTGTATGAGTTGCTTTGTCTTAGCCTCTTTGACAATTCTTGCACCATTGAACTCAACAGGAGTTTTGCCACTGACAACGGCAAGAGGCTCAAACCCTAAATTGAAATTGCCAGATTCTGAAGTCTTTGCTTTGAGGACTTGCATAAGAAATTTGGAACCTGAACCTGCTTTTTGCCATTGGATTTAACAGGAACAGGACCTGGGTCTAGTAAAAGAAAGAAAAGACAAAGTACTCAGCAAAAGATGTATGGCTTATTGTCCTAAGAAGGCATTTTTGAGAAAACTATCTAAGCCATATATCATACCTTAAGAAATATGGTTGTAGGTAAGATCTCAAAGTGGTTCCTATACGGAGCTATAAGAGCATTTCTTTTCTTAGCTATTGTAAGAGAGGAATACAAAAGGAGAAAGAAATTAGAAGTAATGCATGTGCAACATACAAAACAAATTAGAAGGCATGACCCTCTGCAGCATGGTAAAACAGGAATCTCCTTCTATTTTTTCTTTTGTTATATTGAATGCACATGGTGAATGTGAGCTTTTATAATGAAATATTGTTGATTCACATTAACACTGTATGAAATTGTGACTGAAAAATTCACAATCTTCATTTCTATTTGAGATTTTATCAGGTTGGAGATTTGGCGTATCTTTAAGTCACACAAATGTGGAATGAAATGAAGAGAATATTTTTTGCCCTATGTTACTAATTATTGAAAAAAAAAGTTCGGTCTGTTGAATGATTATGATCCAATTTTGTTCTTAGTGGGGGGGCAATAGGCTTTAGACTATTATTTTATAGAATATAATGCACATTTGACTAGGTTGTAAATATTAAACAGCAACTGCAGCATGTCAGATGTGACTGGTTCATATTTTGTGTTTAAGAGAAGATTTGTCAGGATTGCTTTGCCTATTTACATTTCATGGGCTCTAAATTTCCCTAACTTTCCAAATTCAAAGCTTCACACAGCTAATAGTACTATCCTGGAAACGAGAACAAGATGCTATAGCTGACTCCAACTCTCAACACCTGATCAATTAGAAGACTTCCATTGGCTTCAGTGGACTTTGGGTTGGGCTCTAAACAAGCCGATGACTAACCAAAATCACTTTACTGGAGTTTTGGGAGACCACGACATAGCTGAGTATAGACTTCAGGCCAAAGACAGATGGCACCGTTCATGTTGCTGGCCCAGATTTAGAATCTTTTCACTGCATATGCTGCTGCTTCTGGCTCTTGTAAGCAGGGAAAGAACAGTACTTGTGGCATCTGCTGTGAATGGAGCTATGCCAATTTATACCAATTCAGGATCAATCCCATAGCCTTCAACACACAGTTTCCAATAAGCTACTGCTATTTCATGCTAGTCTGTGAAGTGTCTAAATACCTGGATAGTCTGTGAAATTTAATACCTAATAGTGTATTAAAGTGCATTGGTCACATTCTTATTGATTATAATTATACTTTGCATCTACACCACATTTCCTTTATCAGAGGAACTTAAACCACTCTATAAAAATCAATTAATTAATATGCCAGTCTCCTCTTGTGTAATTAAGTATTATTGTAACCACTTTAAAACTGCTTAAAAGGCAAAGAGAAGTTAAGTGACATGGTCAAGATCCCAGAGCAAGTTGAACAATTGACTCAAGACCAGAACCCAGGAGTCTGGGATCTCATTGCTCCATTCCAACCACAAGACAATATTCTCTCCATATATTAAAAAAGTAAGAAAAGAAAAGAAAAGAAAAGAAAAGAAAAGAAAAGACCCACCCACACTCCTAAAACTCAAAGTGGAAAAGAATGGATTCTGAAGACCAGCTTCACTTCTGTGCTATAAAGCAGAAGAGAAACTGTATTCTGCCATTTTCTTGGCACATCAAGAACTCTGCTAAAGTATAGTGTCTGGAAATTAGTCTAAATACCATTAGATTTCTATTTTGTGTCTTGTCCTTATGTAATGATCACAGAGACACATCTCTGGTCCCTTTCTACTAGATTTTTAATAGGGAAAAATGTTGCAACTGTTAAAAAAAAGAGCAGTAGCTTTTGTGGACAGTCACTAAGAAACATCATCATTTATTCATCTACTTCCATCTCTGAGAAATGTATTAAAGGAGCAGAACAGTGAAAAATAAAGAGGCAAACTAAAGGAGATACTTTCCTTTTTCTTCTCCTTTTATCAGACACATACAAAATGTGATCTGAAGGAGACTTTCTGGGTGAGAGTCATCCCTGTGCAGAAGACCAATTCAAAGCTCCCCGTACCACTTGGGCCCTAAGGTGAAGCTGCATTGGATGCCCTGGGTAGGGTTGGCACTGGTTATAAATAGAATACAAATGCCTCCATCAGCAAATGCTGTGCTCCTGTGGGGCAATGCGCATCTGGAAAAATCATGGAGCAGGTCCTCAAGGAATCAATTCTGACGCACTTAGAGGAGAGGAAAGTGACCAGGAACAGTCAGCATGGATTCACCAAGGGCAAGTCATGCCTGACTAATCTAATTGCCTTCTATAACGAGATAACTAGCTCTGTGGATGGGGGGAAAGCGGTGGACGTGTTATTCCTTGTCTTTAGCAAAGCTTTTGACACAATCTCCCACAGTATTCTTGCCAGCAAGTTAAAGAAGTATGGGCTGGATGAATGGACTATAAGGTGGATAGAAAGCTGGCTAGATTGTCGGGCTCAACGGGTAGTGATCAATGGCTCCATATCTAGTTGGCAGCCAGTATCAAGCAGAGTGCCCCAAGGGTCAGTTCTGGGGCTGGTTTTGTTCAATATCTTCATTAATGATCTGGAGAATGGCGTGGATTGCACCCTCAGCAAGTTTGCAGATGACACTAAACTGGGAGGAGAGGTAGATATGCTGGAGGGTAGGGATAGGATACAGAGGGATCTAGACAAATTGGAGGATTGGGCCAAAAGAAATCTGATGAGGTTCAACAAGGACAAGTGCAGAGTCCTGCACTTAGGATGGAAGAATCCCATGCACCGCTACAGACGAGGGACCGAATGGCTAGGCAGCACTTCTGCAGAAAAGGACTTAAGCGTTACAGTGGACGGGAAACTGGATATGAGTCAACAGTCTGCCCTTGTTGCCAAGAAGGCCAATGGCATTTTGGGCTGTATAAGTAGGGGCATTGCCAGCAGATCGAGGGACGTGATCGTTCCCCTCTATTCGACATTGGTGAGGCCTCATCTGGAGTACTGTGTCCAGTTTTGGGCCCCACACTACAAGAAATATGTGGAAAAATTGGAAAACATTCAGCGGAGGGCAACAAAAATGATTAGGGGACTGGAACACATGACTTATGAGGAGAGGCTGAGGGGACTGGGATTATTTAGTCTGAGGAAGAGAAGAATGAGGGGGGATTTGATAGCTGCTTTCAATTACCTGAAAGGAGGTTCCAAAGAGGATGGATCTAAACTGTTCTCAGTGGTAGCAGATGACAGAACGAGGAGCGACTGAAGGAACCAGTTCTTCAGCTTTTGGCAGCTCATCACTTGAGCTAGGCTGTTCTCAGTGGTGGCAGATGAAAGAACAAGGAGCAATGGTCTCAAGTGGCAGTGGGGGAGGTTTAGGTTGGATATTAGGAAAAACTTTTTCACTAGGAGAGTGGTGAAGCACTGGAATGCATTACCTAGGGAGGTGGTTGAATCTCCTTCCTTTGACGTTTTTAAGGTCAGGCTTGACAAAGCCCTGGCTGGGATGATTTAGTTGGTGTTGCTCCTGCTCTGAGCAGGGGTTTGGACTAGATGATCTCCTGAGGTCTCTTCCAACCCTGATATTCTATGATTCTATCTCAAAGCCAAGGATGAAACATGTGAGAGCTCGGACAAAGTATTCCCTGTGAAGGGGATCTGCGTATACAACAATCTTCCTGAGGAGATCAGGTGAATCTAGGATGACCATCTCTAGGAAACATTGCAAGGCCTGCCTCTTTGAGAGAGACTTTCCACCATAAGTGACGCTCACAATGTGACAACCCTTTTACTCCCAAACTCCTACCAACTCCACTCCCACACTAAACCTAGCCCCAAAACAGTTTTGACCTCCCCCCCCTCAAAAAAAAGAGAGATGTGCCAGAGATTCCATGAAGACCACTAGTGATTTTGCTATTGCTAGTGATTTTATGTGGAAGGTGCACAGATGCTATGGTGATGGGCAGCAGTATAAAACCCACAGACAGACAGACAGATAGAAATCAACCAGTATGGGATGGGAGATCTTTGGGGACTAGGTGAGGATGAATGGGATGGGGCCAAAGGATCTATTAGTATGAACATAGATCCAAATGCCCTTATAGATTGGATGTGAAGGGAATAGAGAATCCTACCCATAAGCTCCTACATCCCCTGCTCAGGGACTGTGTTTTTGTTCTTTGTACAGCACCTAGCAAAATGGGGCCCTGGACCAAGATGGGTGCTCCTGGGTCCTACAATAATACAAAGAGTAAACAATAAATGATGCCCTAAAAGTGACTGGCCTAGGAGGGAAAGTGGCCAAGATCCCTGTGAGATACATGTGATCAGGGGTTCCCAAACTGTGGTACGCAGACCACTGGGGGTACGTGAGACATCTCTGGGGGGTATGCGGGAGAAATTGTGTAATGATGGATTTTATTTATTCATTATTTTATTTATTGCATTTTTGTAATAGGCTACTGAGACAAAGCTTTACAACTCTGTGGGAATTTGTTATATAAAATAGAGTAGTTAATTTACTTCAAGATGTACCAGTGAGAACACAGGTATGCAGAGACACTGACATACACAGCCTTCACTTCCAACCACTGTACAACGTGGGTTCTGTTGCCCAGCAACTGTCCAGTCTAACTGAGCTCAGAATTTAGTCAGGGTATTTTTTTCTGTTGTGTACATCACAATATATCTACGTAACAATGAAATATGGACAGATGGCTAAAGAAAGGTAGTGTAAAGACGAACACAGAAAGTATCAGTGATGAGAAAGGGTGGGGTAGGCGGGCAGTTGGTAGATCTGGAAGGGGGTACATGAGCAGTTGGTAAATCCAGAAGGGTGTACACAATAAAAAAGGTTTGGGAACCTCTGCACTAGGTATCATGGCAGTGGAACTCCCATGGCGTCCTTATCACATACTAGAACTGCTCTCCGCTGGGGAGAGTAATAGAGCAAACGCTGCCTCCCCTTCCCTGGGGTACAGTGGCCTCCACTGGAACAAGATGGTGCAGTTTGCACCTCCTTACTTTCATATGTAGCTGCCATTTTAGAAGGGCATTTTCAAAGGCACAAATGGCAGTTAGATAACAAACACCCAAAGGGAGGCAGGCGCTTAACTACCATTTCAGCCTTCGAAAATCTCCCCTTAAATATATCACTAAAGTAATGAAAAGAAAAAGTCATTTCCAGCCCTGCAGAGTTCTGGCCCACTATCCCAGACTGACTGAATCATGTGAGGGCATGATTGTTATTATTGTCAACGCATCCTCCTACCATCAGCCCACAGCATCAGATGAGAGTCTTTTTATTTGGCATGAGGAGTTCACAGAGGCCACTCAAGGAGCCACATATGGGTTGCAGAACTCAAAGATTCTAGTATTTCAGTACTTTGTGGAATAATATAAGAACTCATGGCCTCACATTGCAATTTGATATATCTAATTCCAAGTGCTCCCAAGGAAGATTTGAAAAAGCTGTTGTAAAACTTGGTAATCATCAGCTACATGTGCATCATATCCTTCGGAGAACAATACATTTACTTGCAGTAGGGAGAAAAGAAAAATAATTTTTAAAAAAACAGTTGGCATTAGATGCTCTTTAATTCTTGTTTTTTTTTTTCATTCCTGTCTTAAACCCAGGGATCAGCCAAACCTACATGCACTTTTATCTAAGCTGAGTGACCGCATTGTAAACCTATTCTAGTCAACAAACTGTAAATGGTTTGAATTAATTAATTTCCTTTGGAAATCTGTTGTATCCTATATCCTGCTTTAACCCCCTATGAAGAAGGCCCAACATGGAAGTATCAGTTAGCACCATAAGTACAGCTCAGTGACAACTCACTTTGTTGTTAATGAAAAATGGTTACCGCTGCATTCAGAAGCCCATTGATGTTAATGTGTCCAATGATCTTGTGGGCTAACATCTGGTCTGTGTTAGGTGCTAACTCTAATTCTCAGTCAATATTTTCGGACATTGCTGCTGTTGACAGTTTACTGGTCTTACTTGTGTGTGCTACACAGCTTTGCTGTGATTTAGCTAAATAACATTTATTCTGAAATAATTCATTAGTATTAATTCTACATATTTCATCACAACTGCAGGGCAAGCAAACAAACATGCTATTAATACCTAATGTCAAGTTTGATCCCTATTCAGTGCTCTTAAGTTTGCCATTTTTGCCAAGTATTTGAGGTCTCAACTCCGCATGATATGTTGTAGCAATAATTTATAAAAGGGAAACATCCCAAAAGCCCTGTAGAAAAACGCAGACACCAGAAACATTATGGCTCACACCAGACCAGATTGGGGTAGGAGAGCTGACTATAGCTAGATTTATGTGCCTACCACAGCTTTTTTTTACTTGTCTGATTTCTGACAGCTAGTTATACTATTTTGGAATCTTCCTTCTCAACAATGGCAGCTGCTATCCAAAATAAGTGGTGGGGCAGCAATTAGCAATTTGCATATTTCTAGACAGGCAAGGTCACCACCTCTTTTCTCTGCACAATCATAACTGCTCACAATATCAATGCCTGCAATGCAATTAACACAGATGAGGGTGAGTCCCATGAGCACAAGAGGCAGGGATTTTTCAGCCATTGGTTCATTAGCATAGAACTCAGAACCAAAATGCAATGAAATGCAAAACTCATTGATCTTTCCATCCAAATAAATAAATAAAACCCCTCAGAGAGAAGGGGTTTCATGATGATCATGGTACTCAAAATGATTAGACAGACAGACAGATAGATAGATAGATAGATAGATAGATAGATAGATAGATAGATAGATAGATAGATAGATAGATTTAGTCAAATTTATTGCCTATATTTAAGGAACTTCCCATTACAAGACCTTTATTTCAGTTGCTTATGTCTTTGCCAAACTTTAGCCCATGCTCAGTAGAGACATGTCAGATGTTAGCCAGTTGAATTCTGATGCTTCCATCTGCACTGATCATGCTCCAGCTCAGGGCAGCAGCAAGAGCTGAGCCTGTCTTTCCCAGCAGTTGTTGCTCATGGCTGCTGGGCCTGCATGAGCCAGACACAGAAGTGAAAGCAGGGAAACTCTCTTCTGTGCTCTTAACGTCCCCTTGCTGGCATCCAGGCAGTGTAGAGCAAGAGGAACATCCTGACTGAAATACTGAGGGGACAAGAGCCAGGCATTGGTGGGGAGGGGCAGAGAAAGTAGAGTGGGACCGGGAGTTTGGGGGAGGGAAAACTGGAACTGGTAGCTGGTGAGGAGGTAAGAGAAAACTGGGATGGGTTAGGAAGGAGCCTGGGACTGGGACCTGGGGGGAAAGGAGTAGGGGGGGGACTAGAAGCCTATGGGGGAAGAGGGAAGACTGGGACTGAAAAAGGGGCTAGAGGAAGACTGGAAGTGGCTGGATAAGGAGAATGGGAAGAGGAGCCTGGTGGTGAGATTAGAATTGGGAGTAGAGGAGGATGGGAAAGATTTTATTTGGATTAGGATGCAAGCAGTGGAGGAGGGGTGGCTAGGAAGGCTCAAAAAGGAGATTGGGACAAGGGCTGCAGGGAGACATAGTGGGGAATGGAAGCAGGGGCAAGACTGAGATCTGAGGAGGATCCAAGATAGAAGCGGGGAAAGACTGTGATTGGCTGGACAAGGAGCTTGAGGCAAGAATCCTGGGGGAGATGCAGACTGAGTGTCCATTTGGGGAGATTAGAACTGCCTGGCAAGGAGATTGGAGCCTGGATGAAGAGCCCAGGGGGTAGAGACTGGAAATGGCTAGGTGAGGAAAATGGGACTGGGACAAAGAAATAATTTAATTCTGTCATCACCTGACTTTGGGTACTTGATTTTGTAACTTTAATGCTCTTTTACTGTAGTGTTTTGTGTGTTATATAAACACAATTCATTAGAATGCACACTGTGGCTTGTAGCCCTTTGTACAGCCATGATGAGTTCTTAAAGATTCATTTTATAAAAGAAGCATTGGTTGCTATGGAAGCAGTTTCAAAAATCCTTTGTTAGAATTGTGTTTTTTCTGCTAATATAAAAAGCAGTTTTCAGAGTAACAGCCGTGTTAGTCTGTATTCGCAAAAAGAAAAGGAGTACTTGTGGCACCTTAGAGACTAACCAATTTATTTTAGCATGAGCTTTCGTGAGCTACAGCTCACTTCATCAGATACTGCTGAATTGGAATTCATTTGCAAATTGGATACTATTAATTTAGGCTTAAATAGAGACTGGGAGTGGCTAAGTCATTATGCAAGGTAGCCTATTTCCTCTTGTTTTTTCCTCCCCCCCCCCCCCCCAGATGTTCTGGTTTAACTTGGATTTAAACTTGGAGAGTGGTCAGTTTGGACGAGCTATTACCAGCAGGAGAGTGAGTCTGTGTGTGTATGGGGGTGGGTTTTTGGAGGGGGGTGAGGGAGTGAGAGAACCTGGATTTGTGCAGGAAATGGCCTAACTTCATTATCATGCACATTGTGTAAAGAGTTGTCACTTTGGATGGGCTATCACCAGCAGGAGAGTGAATTTGTGGGGGGGGGTGGAGGGTGAGAAAACCTGGATTTGTGCTGGAAATGGCCTAACCTGACGATTACTTTAGATAAGCTATTACCAGCAGGACAGTGGGGTGGGAGGAGGTATTGTTTCATATTCTCTGTGTATATATAAAGTCTGCTGCAGTTTCCACGGTATGTATCTGATGAAGTGAGCTGTAGCTCACGAAAGCTCATGCTAAAATAAATTGGTTAGTCTCTAAAAAAAAAAAAAAAAAAAAGGTATCTGATGAAGTGAGCTGTAGCTCACGAAAGCTCATGCTAAAATAAATTGGTTAGTCTCTAAGGTGCCACAAGTACTCCTTTTCTTTTTATAAAAAGCAGTGCTTCTTTTTCTTTACCATATTTATCATGATTGTATCTGGCCATCTTACAAGAAAAGAGAAGCAGGTAGTTCCTTTAAATGCTCTCTCTATCCAGAAACAGAGTGGGGTGCTTGGCATTAATTACTAGTTTGATCTTTATGCAGGTGAGCTGTGTTCTTTTAACAAAGAAATAGGCTGTGAATTCTCCTGATCTCTTATTCATGGGGTGGCCACTGAAAAATCTGTCTCCAGCTCTCACTATTCTTACCATGTTGCATTCTTATCCTGTAACCTCCTTTGCTCCTGAGGTGTGAAGTTGTCACAGAAAGTCCTGACTCCTGAATAATATTTGTGATCCATAAAGTCTATTGCTGAGGACAGAATGTGTGGCATACATGCTGGAACATGACCACTGTAGTCATATTCTCAAAACAGGCCAATCAATGACTTGAACCTAAAGTAATCCTTGTAATGCTATATCCCCAATGTGTGTTTGTGTATGAGGCTAGGGAGGAGGGAGACATTCTGTTGAGACTGAGGCCCATGTGGGGAATGGGTAGACTGGAGTTGGAGTGCATATGTGAAAAGCAGATGTGGAGGGTGTTCCTGAGCAGAGCTGAGTATGTGACAGCAGGGGCTTGGGAAAGAAGTCTCTGTAATGACTGTGTTAAGATATTTTAATAAAGAAGTTACCTATTGTAAATAAATCCATATGTCTTCTAATCCGTAGTCCCATTCCTCCTTAGGCATCTGGCAATGTGGGGAATTAGAAGCCATAGAATTAATGGTATAGGTCCCTATTATGTTTAATCGGGGGCGGACAGCAATTAATGACTCATTTTAAATGACAGTTTTAATGAGAGTCTTCTTTTAGGAAGACACACTATTAAAAGAGAAAAAAAATTCCACAAGCCTTTCATCCATAGGAGGCTAAACTAACCAACAAAAGCAACTTTTGGAAAAATAAATATTTAACAGAAGACAACAAAGGAGCCATACATACAAGCTACTTGCCCCAATATATACATATATTACGATCAGGGCTGGCTGAAACTTTCCATTGCAGCCTTTTTCTATAGAAAATTAGGTTTCCAACAATTTTTTGTGTGTGAAAAATGTCTGCTTTTGGTGCAAAACTTTCACTTTTCACTGAAAAAACAAAACAACCATAACCAAGCCTTTGGCAGAAAACCAGACACTTTACAGCTAAAAAATTTCAGCGTTTGGTTCTTCAACAAAAATGTTTTTAAAAAATCCTTGGAAAATTTTGATGATTTTTTTATTTTATTGTCAATGGCGTTTTCCACAATTATTTTTTTTCCAGCCAGCTCTAATTACAATATTCATGTTTATGCCAGGTTAAGTAGCTTGTGTGTATGGATTGTAATAATAGTTACACATAGATCTTGTATTGTCTAAATAAAGAAAGGAAGCACAGTTAGTAGGAAAGAATTGTTAAGCAGGTCTTTTTTTAAAAAATTTCATGACTCCTTACGAAGTAAATTGAAGAGACAGTCAAAACTTCATGAAGCTCTGAAATGACCCTTTAGTCACTTTCAGTTTGGCCCAGACTACTTTAAATAAAGTGTTGCCATTTGACTCCCAAACTTTTCTCATTTACAGATCCCATTTCTCCCATACGTCATGATTTATTAAGCTAGGCTTTCACCTACACTACAACAAATACCACCAAGAAAGTTTCTAAATCAAGCTGAGTTTTTTATTTGGTACAGTCCACATGGGCATTCACTGACTCTTCATGGCAGGTCTTAGTCTGATTTTTTTTTCTTGAAAGGGAGTAGGGAGTTAGTGAGGAAGGGGTGGGAATTAAATACTTTTTGCCCAGTAATGCAGGGTTCATAACAGTTGTCATTGTGTGCATTCCCATGGAAATGCAAGGGTATGTCTGCACTGCAATGAAAACTCCGCAGCGGGCCCGTGCCAGATGACTCGGGCACACGGGGCTCAGGCAAAGGAGCTGTTTAATTGTGGTGTAGACGTTTGGTCTCATGCTGCAGCCCAAGCTCCAGGACCCTCCCCCTTGCAGGACCCGAGAGCCTGGGCTCCAGCCCGAGCCCACACATGTACACTGCAACTAAGTAGCCCCTTAGCCTGAGTCCCGCGTGCCCAAGTCAGCTGGCACGGGCCAGTGGCGGGTGTCTAACTTCAGTGTAGACATATCCCAAGCGTACAGAGCAACTGTAATTTTGGGTCAGTTCCTTCACACACTGTAATTTACCTAGAAAAGAACTGCATATTTAATAACCCTTACCAAAACAGGAGTTAATATATGAACATTTGCATTTTATTTGTCTCTTTTATAAGAAACATCTGTATTTGAGAGGATTTAGCATGGATTACAGGTCACAGAGGGGCAGAAAGTTATACAAGCTATTTTCTAATCCTGTTTTTTACCTTCAATAAAAGGAGTGTTATGGATTTCCTCTCCCACCCAGCTGGTTTGCATGTGGGTGGGGCTAGAGCAAGGATAAAAGGGAGTGAAACGTTACATTGTTTTTATAGTTGTGCTCCCAGTAGCTAGCCCTAGGGAAGAGAGGCACTTCAGTAGCTAGAGCTCTAGACATGTAAAAGATTGCTGGATTTAAAGAAATGTGGCCTTGCCTCACTCATTCAGATACCCCAGAGGCTTCAGTAGCCACAAAGTAAATGTGCTACATGCCGCTACAAATCTTCATGTTCACTCTGACTAGTATTTACCTAGCAAAAATGTAGTCCTATGAGATTTCTAAAAAAGAAAAAAAAATTCTAACCTACATAGCGAAGAGAATAAAGGCTAAGATTCTTCTCTGCATCAGAACCCTGCCCGGTACAGGAGATGGAGTAAAGTGTTACAGCTCTCTGATCCTCAGGGCTGCTCTGTGCTGACCACAACCCTGATGCAATTTAGAGTAGTTGCCAGGCTTTTCTAAGCTGCACCCCTGCACAGGCTCCCTGTCGGACCCTATGGTACTGGAGAATTAGTGTAGCAGAACTCTGCCATAGCCTTCCCTGTTCCCAACCTGCCTTTCTCATTCCCTTGACATGACCGTTTGCCCGAGTGCCCCACATTGACCTCTATGCAATAGAGAGCCTGGCAGGTTGTCTCCATTAGTGTAAACACAATTGGTTGTAAGTGAAGTGGTACAATAGAAGCAATTTCATTCAAATCTCAGGAATACAGCAGCAGGACCAGTGTCTTGTACTATAAACCAGAACAAGAAAATGTAGGTTTGTTAACAGCTTTAGAGCTCCCTGCCCACCCGGTTTCCATGCCTTTGATGTGGAGCATTCACCGTCTTCCAAGAGGCTAGAAAATTCACCACTACCGTATCACCTCCTTGCAGTTAGCCAGATCTCAGTCTGGGCTTAGCCATCATCTCTTTAAGTCTTTTAAGAGTGTGGAGAACTGAAAACAATTAGAATTTGCCCCTTTTCATGTTTCTGGTGCTTCTCTAAAAATGCAGTTTCCTGCAATATTTTTATAATCGTGGCCTGGAGACAGGTGTTAGAGGAGTCCAGATATTTAGGTATCTATTCTCCCCAGGCACACATATTTCCTATTATTGTAAATGGGATTTAAGTGTGTAGGCAGGAAGGGGAAAATAGACTGCTAATGATCTAAGCTGGAGAAAAGGTAATGCAAAGAAGTTAGAAAACAGGTTAGTCGAAGAGAGGAAGGAAATTATTGCCCTGAATTAATCATAAATGATAAGAATGGAAAAGACCATCTGGACTTGGGTTTTCTGCATGGAAGAGGCATTTCATCTCCATTTGTCTCTCAAATGTCGTACTTAATTTACACTTAAAGACCTTTAGTGACAGTGGATCAGCTGCCTCCCTAGGCTGATCATTGGCTACTAATTACCATAACGGCTCAGAAATGTTTTCCTGATGTCTAACCTAACCAGTAGGATGAGCAGCTTCCTCTGCTCAGAAAACACATGGAATGTTATTTATGCAAGTTAAACAACTGTGACAGAGAGAAGAAAAACATGTAGCACTTACTTTTCTTCCAAGAAAACTCTCAGCTCATACAGCATATTTCCAAATGGCCACGCTTTGCTACATATTCCTGAGACTGCTCTGATACAAATCACAGGCTTTGCTTTCACTTAGGCTCTTGTAAAAAAAAAAACCCAGAGATTAAAATCAGGCCTGCAATAAAAGAGTTAATGATGTGAGATGTGATGTCATCAAAAGTCCCACATGAATAAAGCAAAACCATTCATGATTACTCATAATTATGAGTGTAATCCTTTTACTTTTTGGTGGGTGGGAATAAGCTATCCTCGAACTACAAGGGCATGCCAACCCCTCATATCCTCCCATCCCCCACGAACCACCAGGCATCCCTCAGAGGGATGTCCTGCAGCCTGAGCTACCCAGGAGGTCAGACTAGATGATCACCGTTTTCCCTTCCAGCCTTGGAATCTATGAATCTATGTAGCTGTTGTTCTAGAATTAACAGTATAACGGAAAAAGAAAAGGAGTACTTGTGGCACCTTAGAGACTAACCAATTTATCTGAGCATAAGCTTTCGTGAGCTACAGCTCACTTCATCGGATGTACCTAATGGATGTGAAATCATGACTTTGGGGGAATGAACACTTTGAGACAAACTATATAATCTCATATGGTCACTACATAGGTAAAAAAGGAAGAGACATTGTTTAGCATAGGATGACATCAGAAAATATATATGGCCTTTAACTCATTGTCAGTGTGAACACTTTACCCAAGGAGAAATGACAGATTCACATGAAAGGGGGATGCGCCATACATAACCTCATCCTCTCTTGGGGACAGACATTTCTTCTAGGGAAAGAGATTTCTTTCCTCAAAGAGTTGACAGAGATACGTTTGGAGCAGTGGTGGATTTAGAGTTAGTGGGGTCTTGTGCTCAGCTTCATTTTTGGGACCCCCCCCCGCTCAGGACCCTGCAAAGAAAAAGAACATTCTCTCTTATCTCCCCCATCCTTGTTTTTCATTCTTTTTTTCTTCATCCTCCTCCCATATTATAAGTAATAGGAAGTAAATGAAAATAAAGTAATTGTTCTTGTAGTCTAACTTTTGGAGGGGTGCAGGAGTAAGGTCAGGGGGTGTGGGTGGGGCTGTGTGTGTGTGGGGAGTGCAGGATAGAGGGCAAGGGGCTGGGGGTTGTCGCAGGCAGTGCATGCGGGGGGGAGGGGGTGGCTCGGGGCTGGGGCTGGTGGTCGCGTCCCTCCCCTATTGCTGCTCCTGTTCGCTGCCAAAGGGAACTGTGGTGGCAGCAGCACGTGAGAGCTGAGACCCCCGGGCCTGCCGCTCCCTTCCCCTGGTTTGTTCCAGGGGCTGCCGGCAGCAGTGCACACCAGGGACTGCACATGCACTGCCCGGCATCCAGAGGAGCAGGGCAGCAGGACAGTCGCAGATGGACACCCCACCAGGAGAGCACTCACGCCTCCCCTACAGCGCACCCCCAGATGGCCCCTCACCTGCCTGCCTCACCTGGCTGCCAGCGCCAGCCAGCAGGAGCCCGGCTCACCGGCTGGGAAAGCACACCACACACTTAAACGGCTCCCTCCCTGCTCTCCCCCACAGCTTCTGCCCCCACAGCAGTCCCCCCCGCAGGACGTAGTTCGGGGGCCCCGTGCCAGGGCACTGTGTGTTTCATTTTAAATCCGCCTCTGGTTTGGAGCTGTGGGAAAGATTAGACAAGTTCTCACCATCCTGTACATGCAACTATAATCACACAATATTTTGTAACTTTAATTTAGTGGCAGCCTGGTGTGTTCCATGACATAATCTAGACATGTATGGTTTCTCAATTTTTATTTTCCTCTCTATTTCTATTAAACTGCCAATAAAGAACTTTAGTGAAACTCAGTCAGAGGCGCCAACTTCCCCAATTCCTGGGGGCATGCATGACCCCTACTCTGCCCCAGGCCCCGTCCCGCCCTTTCCTGCCCTTTCCCCCTGCCTCTTCCTGCCTCTGCTCCTCCCCCCGTGCCTTCTGCATGCTGCTGAACAGCTGATCGCGGTGAGCAGAAGGCGCTTGGAGAGGGGGGAGGAGCCGATGAGCGGGGCCAGCCGGTGGGCGGGAGGGCTCGAGAGGCAGGGAGAGGAACTGATCCACGGGGCTGCCAGGTGGTGCTGAGCTCCTCCCATTTTTTTCCCGTGGGTTCTCCAGCCCTAGAGCATCCACAGAGCCGGCGCCTATGAGCTCAGTTAAAACCTGCCCTGGAATATTTGCTGACTGAGGAGGAACAGAGCCCTGATCTCACAAGAGAGTGGGTAGCTGCCTGAGTAGCTGGAGTCAGGGGTCATATAAGGCTGTGGTGAGAGCCATTGTGTGCACAAACAAGGATATATCACTGTAGGGGTATTAATGATGTGATAATGACACCTTTATTAAAGGATGCAAAATAATGCTTTCCTTTGGAAATATAATTTTCCCTGACATTTCCACGGCTATATCTCTGGGACGATCATTATCTTTTATTCACTTCTGAAATTCATTATTATTGAACCTATTGAGGTTTCCATATTATATTTCTAAATTGTTCTTAGAGGAACGAAGCAGAATACTGCCATTCAGAACAAGTGAGAAGTGATAATTAAAAATAAATACTGCAGTAATTGCAAGGCGATTCAATTAAAGTAACAAAGAGGGAGAATTGTGACTGATCCATATAAAGTCATAGTTTATTGTTACAAATTGGATGTGAATTCAGTCTGGTTGGAAACAGGCAAAAGATCTCAAGATTGCAGGCACCACATGAAATGAGCTGGGATGATGAATTACCTGCATTGAAGCTTCTTTCTTTTTCCAGGAACAGCTAATGATAATGTTATCCCATCTGCAGCAGAGATTTTGCTAAAATTTTATCAGCGGAGTTTTTTTCAAACAAGTAATTTTAGGTTGTTGACTTCTAAAAAGAATAGCCATGTACAATAACCACCCATTCTCAGCCCTGCTAGATACTTCGGGTTGCATATAGAATTATAAAACCCTGGATGTTTCTCATTGTTGATTCAAAATGTATTAGAGCTCTTCATGATTTTATGTGGTGTTTCTTTTGATAGTTAAGTGCCCTATGCCTCTTGAATTTCCTTTACACTGTTTAGTTTCT
Source organism: Eretmochelys imbricata (assembly GCF_965152235.1). Lineage (NCBI taxonomy): Eukaryota > Metazoa > Chordata > Testudines > Cheloniidae > Eretmochelys > Eretmochelys imbricata. The sequence goes on from NC_135574.1 coordinate 26,330,285, forward strand.
TTCTGTCCAAGTAACTTGTAATTGTCATAACTACAGTTCAAAAAAAAAATTTCAGACAAAACTTTTGTCCATCAAAAAATGCAGCTTCAACAACACCAAAATGTTTCAGGGATTTGTGTCAGCTTTGCCAAATTGTGTGTTCGGAAAAAAGTGAAACAAAAAAAAATTCTGAAAAATAAAAATGTTTCATTACATTTTTTTAAAACGTTTAAAATGAAATGTTTTGATTTTGTCAAAAAGAAACGTTTAATTTGACCCCAAACTAATTCTTTTTAACTTTTCAATTGGCCAAAAATTTCAAAAAATTTCATTTTGGTCCTACCCAATACAACTTTTTTTCTAATTTTCGAAATTGCCAACGAACTGAAAAATCCATTATTCACCTCGCTGTAGCCATAATTCACATACAATGATAAAAAAGAGTCTGTGTGAAAGAGGGAAATAAAATCCCATGAACACAGTGCATTTGATCGTATCAGCATTCTTTATACACATTCTATGGGCCCAAGTTTTAGTAAGTTTTAATGTTGGCTAAATTACAAACTGAAATGTCATATATAAGGAATGGCATGGGAAAAAGTGCAGAGAGGCTAGAGTGAGAAACAGAGAAATGGTTGTTCAAGGATGGCATAATTGTGCTACAAAGGGGTAGGGCGGTAATACAACAAGAGACCAATGAAGAAGTATGGAGTAGCAGGTTTTTTTAGGAATTAAAGGAAATTCTTGAGAATGTATTGCTGAATCAATCAACACTGCTGTGAAATGGTGCCAAACAAAGAATTCAAGGAACAATATTTCAGCTATGAAGAATTACATTCCCTCCCATAAAAGCATTCAACATCTTTTACTGATTAACAGTAAATAACCTCATTGAGTATTAATGCAGCACGATAAAGTGTCCACTATGTTTTCCTGCTTCCTCATCTTTATGAGATCATTACTAATGAGGTTTTAAATAATAATTACTGGAAATCAATTGTCCATAATTGGAGCAAGAATATCACACTTGCACATATAATACCATTTTGGGAAAGGGAACTTTTACCATTTATGTGTTCAGTCGATAAAAGACAGTTTTTACCATGGTACATTTTTTCTCATTAGCTTTTTTTGCGGTCCATTTCCTCTTGCACAGAAGTAAAAAAAAGCTAATGTGATCAAACGCTACCTTCAGAAGAGCTTTTTTACAGAATGATTTGTCAGTCACAATGAACGGAGTATTTCATTCTACTAAGTGGAAGAAATCCTAATTGAGACTTTGCAAGTGAGAATAAACCCTTTGAGAAGAATGATCACCTTAGTGCTGCTGCCAGAATATACTTTAGGCTGGGATTTCAATAGGGTCTGGGGGAGTTATGCTTTCACGCGAGTTAAGTTCTAAGCTCCCTTAGACACCTTTGACAACAGAAAATGCAAAGGATGCAACAAATCAGAAAAAGGGAGGAAATTCCAAATTTAGACTGCCAGTCCCTCCTTCCTCCACCCCCTCAACACTCTTGAGAGGTGATCTGAACTACTTAAAATTTACTGTGATCTTGTCTTGTCTGTATGATGTGATAATTTACAGGTCTTATACAGTCTTTGCTTTTTAGTGCTTTTCTACAAAGGCTTTTTTGTAAGTCCACGTCTCTATCAGGAAATAGATGTTAGCCTCTCTTTTTAATTATTTTTCTGCATTACAATACAGCATGCATTGTCAAGTTACTTAAAATAGCCCTTCCTAAATAATCCACTTCAAAAACCATTGATAATCTTGTTCCTTATCTGCGTTTCCAAAAGTCTTTCCCACAACTGAAATCAGCGTTATGGGTCTGTGGTTTCCCATATCATCCCTTATTCATTACATAAAATCAGGAACTGAATTAGCCATCTGTCCATCCTCCGGGGTCACTGCCATCCTTGGCAAGCTATCAAAACTCGTTGCCAAAGGCTTTCCTATTTCTTCCCTTGTTGCTTCCTTCTCAGACTGAGGGATGTAATTCATCTAGGCCTGGAGCTCTGTCCATTTTTAAGAGTTCTAATTGCCTTTTTATCTGCCCCAGTGCAATGGTCAAGCTTTTTAGCATCTCTTTGCCTCCTGCCCCCAGGAAAATTCCTGTTGTTCATTTTAGAATGTGAAAGGTCTGAAACAAACTGACCTGCAGATGACAGTTCTCATTCTAATTCTGTCCTGCACTCTTCCCCGGCTTCCTCACACATTCAATTTTATTTTAAGAATCATAAAAATACTCTCCTGCTTCCATGCGTTCTATCTCCCTCTTTCACATATCCCTGTGCATCAAATGCCTCAGTAACTATGTGGGCGAAACCAGACAATCACTATACTCTTGAATGAACTCACACAGAAAAATCATAAAAGACAAGAACACCATATCACCCCTGGGTGAACTCTTATCACTCCATTTCTGATATTTCAATACTTGTCCTCAAAAGAAACCTGCACAACACCTTCAAAAGGCAAGCCTGGGAACTTAAATTCATAACTCTGCTATACACCAAAAACCAGGGACATAACAGGGACACTGGTTTTATGGCTCATTACAACAATTTGTAACACACCACACAGCCAGCTACCATTCATTGCTCATTTCTAACTCTTTATGCATAACAATCTAACCCAAAATTGCCCACTTCCTTGCAAGTGACCACCTGCACCATACCATACCCCTTCTGCTTGACAATCTGAACCACGTTGCATTTAGCTCAAGCCTTCTCCTTGCTTCCCCAGACGTGGAGAAGAGCTCTGTGTAGCTAGAAAGCTTGTACCTTCCACCAGTAGAAGTTGGTCCAACAAAAGATGTTACCTCACCTACATTGTCTCCTTCCTGAAACAGTGTTTCATGTGTTTAGCATGGAGATAACATTTCTTTACAACTCATTTCCTTCCCTTTTACTAAGCCACAGTTAGGGTGACTGTAATGGGGGTTGTGCTCAGCATCTCACTCCATGTTACCAGAACAATTATCTAGATTTTTTTTTAATTTGGGCCAGATACCGAGGGAGTTTTTTCAAAGACACGAATGAGTAGTTGGTCACAGAAATCCCACTGTAAGTCCATAGGAGTTATGGAATCTCCTGCTATTTGTGCCTTTAAAAATCTTCCCCAATTGTCTCTCTTTTTTTAATATTAGATAGAGATAAACAGAAAACACATTTTTAAATGTCTTTGATTTAAAAGGAAGGACAATTGCTAGATTTTTTAAAACTGAATCTTCCAAAACTAATCCCAAGTGTTAGTCAGCACTAATAATGACAATATAATACATGTATTTAGTGCCCTGCACCATGAAGGATGCTAAAGTACTTAGCAAAGGAGGGGCCAGATCCTCAGCCCAGTCTAAGTCCCCTTTGGACTGCTCCAGCAACACTCCAAGCTACGTTAGAGGGGCAGCTAGGGATTCCTCGTATGGTAGAGGAATCCTCCAATGGCAGAAAGCTAGCATGTTTGGCTGTACCCCTCCTGTTTTCCTGCTCACTCACACACACAAAAAGAAAAGGAGTACTTGTGGCACCTTAGAGACTAACCAATTTATTTGAGCATCCGATGAAGTGAGCTGTAGCTCACGAAAGCTTATGCTCAAATAAATTGGTTAGTCTCTAAGGTGCCACAAATACTCTTTTTCTTTTTGCGAATACAGACTAACACGGCTGTCACTCTGAAACCTCACACACACAAGAATCATGTCAGGAGCAGGATATGGGTGGCATACCTGGAGCACAGAAAACCAGTAATCCTAAACCAGCGGAAGGGCTCCCAGGTGACCATTCCAGCCAACTTAAATTGGAGCAGTCTTATGACTGCTTTAACTTGTGCCAGGGACTGAACCAGCTCCCCTTTGCTCCCAGGATCAGAGGGGTGGAAAGGTGGTAGAACACCACCTGTGAGCCCCATCAGGTGTGCTAACCAGAGTACCTTCTATATAAAATCAGTAGCAGTAGAAAAGTTCCTACTGGATTTCATGGAGTCTTGGGCATTTCTCCATTTTCAGAGTCAAAACTGTACTTCAGGTAGGGCTGTTTTGGTTTTGGTGAGCAGGGGGTTAGGAATTGAAGGAGGTGCCAGGGTTGTCACTGTGAGTATCACTGTGATAGTGGAAAGGCTTTGTGGAACCCACTGTCTTCCTCAGAACATTTGTACTGAACATCCCTAACAAGTGCTGCTAAATCATTGATGAATATTTTAAAGATCTGTAGCATCTTCTAAAGATCTGAACACAGAGGATTCAGATTAATGACTAGACAATTGAGGATAGCTCATTCTAAAATTTATAATGCAAATAATAAAACCTTCCACAGTGCTCACTAAACCTTCTAACTGGGTTTTGTTTCCTTTTTGTCACAGATGTCCCGGCCTGGCTGGTTATTTAATTATTAGTGCTCTAGTTCTGGAGAACTGCCACTTCTGGGTCAGAAAGTATATTTATAATTCTTCTGTCTGACTAAAGTGATGTTCCACAGCCCGTCAGCACAAGTACAAGACTTACACCAATGCTGAGAGTCTGTTGCCAGGATACATTTGCAAGTAATTTTTGCTCGCCTCTGTAATTAGAAAATGGGGGGAAATAACTGCTAGTCGCAGGTAACCCAAGCTACAGCTCACAGGTAGCACAACAGTTACCACGTCAAATGCAATGTCAAAGTGCCAAGTGGAATGTCAAAGTCTATCTTTGAATACACAACGAGCCTGTGCACTGGTGAGCTCAAGGAGAAGTTTTTCCCTCTGAGGCACAATGCTCCCCATGGTGCCCTCATAAGCCTGTGCTTTACAGGAAAATCTAGCCCTTGCTTGGTAATTGAGATGACATGGAAGAAGAGGATCACTTAACAAGCTGAACACAAGAACTCTGATACCAGAGTAAGGATCTGGATTGTACTGAATGACACTGTAGTTAAAAGTTAGGTGCGAGAGTTGGGGCCAAAGATTCAGTGAATGGAAGCTAAGGGAACTGTGTGTGAATATGATCAAATGAAAAAATGGAGTTAAGGTTTATTGTCCTGTAAGTTAAAAAAGTTACCAAAAACTGATGATGGGATCGATTCACTAAGGAGATGAGCAGGTTTGGTAAAAACAAATAATAATCAGCAAAAATGTTTCCATTTTTCATCAGACTTTTCCAATCAACTCACATGCTGAGCTCCTCCTACTGTGCTGAGCGCAGGATTGTGCTTGAAGCCACATACATTCTGCTATTGCCCAAGATTTCTGAGTTAAAACAGAATCTTCAACAGGAGGGAAATGGCAGCCGCAGCACATTTAAGACAAAAGTGATACAGGTCATGAGAAAAGCAAATACAGATTGAGTGAAGGGTTTAAGGTGAACTCTGTTCTTCTGTGAGTTGAAAAGTGTCACAAAGCCCAAGGTAACAGAGCTGATGACAGAACTGCAAACGCTGAGATTCAGACAATGACACGAACCGAAGGCATCAAAGGGATACAAAAAGCACAAGACAATCAGTTTGGCTGATCAGTTTGTCTTTAGCCTATAACATGACTGCACTGCTAATCCACAACAACAGACCTCTTTCTAAGGTTCCTGCAAGAACCTGGACAGTTAAGATTATGCTGGAGGACAGTAAGGTGGAAAGCCAGCATTTTGCTTTGCCCAGTACCAGAAACTGCTGGTTCAGATATCTTTAAACCATATGTCTAAATGTGCTGGAGGAACCACTGCTTTCATTACCTGTAACATCACATATAAACTGAGAATCTGGCCAACTGGCAAGGCATATGAAATCTTTTTTATCCTTCCTAGTGGCCCCAAAAGCAAAGAGATACAGGACCTTTGCAGCATTACCTGGTGTGCTGTGTCTGGAAATTAAATTCCCATTCTGCTGGCATGAATTAGAGATCACAATTTGGTCTGCCAGTATAGCATGAAAATGAACTGGAAATTTCTGCATAAACAATCCTTGTTTGCTATAATAGAGAACCCAATAACTTGTGCACGCAAGACAGCTGGGTGAGCATTAATCCACAGAATATCACAAGAGCAAAAAGCAGAAGGTAAACAAAGGATTAAATGATTTTTTTCTGATATTTATAACAGGATACAAAGTATAAAGATATGAATTATTGAAATAATCCTGGTATTACAGATTTCTGACATTACAGTGATAAGGTTTTTAATATGTGTTGTTATTTAGAGCCTGATCTCAAGAGGTGCTGAGCATCCAACACTCCTGTTTAAATCAATGGGAGTGTGGATGTACAAAGATGCACAGGAGTTTATCCTTGGTGCCCTAACACATAATCTGAAGGCCAAATTCTGACTAGATGCATATGTATAGCTCTTAGTGAAATGTGTGTGACCTAGCAACCTACCATCAGCAATGGGACAGCTTTTAAAACGTATGGTCTCCAATGGGACAGAGCCAAAGGAGCTACCCAGAAGAGGAGGAAGAAATTAGTGAGGTGATATGGAAGTAGATGCCTGAGATCCTAGAACCTGACGATAACGTTATGACCACGGAGGCCCCCTTGACAGTGCAACCAATGCACTCACCTGTGAAAGGGGAGAGAACAGAGGGAAGGATTCCAGGAAGGTTGCACAGGGCACTGTCCTGCATGACATACAGCGAAAGCTGGGTGAGCTGCCCAATTGCTGGGCCAGTTGCACTTCACCACCACCTCTTCCTCTTCTGGTGGTTTTGTGAACCTCAGTCCTGAAAAAGATTTTTGGCCAAAACTATTCAAATAATTTGTGTCAAATTGGCCAACAATTTTGTGTCAGTCGAAACTTTATTTTCCAGTGAATAAACTATTCGTAAAAAAAAACAAAAAAGTGCCCAGTTCTATACACCATATAGCCCCACAGGAGTCCCCTGTGAGCCAGCATAAAGGAGTACATTGGGGTGGGCCCTGGGCTGTGCAGGGGTAAAAGATCACTGCTGTGGTGATCCTCCCATCCTTCTCCCCTGAAGAGGGGATGCATGGAGGAAGAAAAGGTCACTGCAGCTAGCTGGCAAGATAAGGGGCTTCTCTGTGAAAGGGAAGGTATGTGTTTACTTGGAACTACACACTATCTGGAAATTTCTACAGAACAGGGTGACATTTAGTGGCTGAATAATATACTGCAAATCAACACATCATTATCCCTTTTAGCCTGAGCCATGAGCCGATATTTGGGGCTAATGTTAGGAGGAGAAATTGATGATAGAACTCAGTTGTTTCCCTGGTGCAATCTGTTTATTCACAAATAACATCCACAAAGTCTTGTTTCCTTGCACACACTAACAACACACAACAGGATGCAGTTTCCTTGCTCAGAAATCCACGCCTGCTTTCCAACCAGTCCTGTGCCCCAGAGAAACTCTCTTTCTTGGCTTCCCTCTAGGGCTATACTCAACAGTTTTTCTCTTGCATTCTTCAGGCTTTTGGGTCCTGTCTGCATCTGACACATATACAACTCCACCAATCAGTGCCCAGACCCTATGGTTGCTGTCAGTCCCAGGGAAAGCCCTCTTATTCTCCCTGAGTTAGTTCTTATTCAGGCCTTCCCATGCGGTCCAGTACCTTAGGTGGTAGCTGCTATTGTTTCAGTTATCTCTAAACAAAACAGCATTGAAATGCTCCATCATTTAACCTGAATGAAAGATGGCTAGTATGCCCATCAACTTCAGAGAGGTCTGTGATTACATATAGATCAAAGACACATTTGCTGGAAGCCACCAACACCCTCTGGCATAACAATTCAGTTAGAACCAGGAGGCCAGTACTCTAAAGTCCACTTCTTCCCTTTTATTCCCTGTGCCCTCCAGCTGTAGGAGCCTTCCCTCCTAATTTGGCACTATATGGTAAGTATTTCAGGAGAGGAGCTGGCAGCAGCTTTTGGTTGAAGGGCTCTTCCTGCTCTGGCCCCATGTAGTGTCCGTACACCTTATCCCAGACCTATTCCACCACCTTCCCCTGGTCATACTTTGGAATCTACTGCTGAGGTCACTTGCCTGGTGGATGACTGGAATGTTCCACAGTTTTAGTCTAAATGGTTACCTCGCCTACCCAGGATTACCTTGTACAATGTACCACAATATACATCAGCCACAAGGTGGCAAAAGTGCTGTCAGTTCAATGCCTGTTTTATGGTAATGAAAGATTAACAGGGAGAAAGAGGTTGGAAGGAGGGAATTTATGAACAAAATTGCAGCAAAAATCAAAGAAGTCCTAGTGAGGCCCCTAGCCTCCTTCTGACTGCTCAGCATGAGATTTCAGATACAAGGACATTTTCAACTAACAAAAAGAAGAAATGTTTGCATTAATTATTCACCCATCTCTAGGGTTTCCATGCACTCAGCACTACCAAACTTTCCATGTAAATTATTTAACACTTCATACTTCACCATAGATACTGCTCAAAGAGCAATGCATGGAATTCAGAATAATATAGTCCCCAGACCTTGATACCAAGCTGACAGCCCCAAGTACCTGATGGTTCCCAGCCACTGTTACGAACACCAAGAAAATAATAATAATAATAATACCCTGTCCTTATTAAAGCATTTTAATCCATAGCTCCATGGGTCAAAATGCAAGGGGGGTGGGAAGAAGTGGCAATGCTCAGCTCAAGCCCCACTCTAAATCCCAGAGTTCCATACAGTGCCGGCATTCCCCAGTCAACAGACACATTTCCTCAGAACAGTCCATATATTTTATGTGTTCAGAGATGTAAAATTCCACATCAGAAAGATAACTAGTTTACGTAGAAGGTTCCAGTTTATTTTCCTACCACTTCAGCAGACAGAACTGTGTTTCTAACTCATGCCAGCAATATGAGAAGTTAATACCAGTCACAGCACACCAGTTAATACTGTTGTAGTCTATGACGGGGTGTACTTACCCCTGTCCCTGGCTGGGCATGCTCCAAATGGAAGCAGACTATAAAAGAGGGTAGCTCAACTCAGTCTGGGCAGATCAGAGAGGAGAGAGGACATTGTTGCAGGCTCCCTCCCAGAAGCTGTTGGAGCCCCAGACCACAGAGGCCAGACATGCCGAGACCCAAATGAATACCCGGTTGTCCACTGAAGCCTATGAGGAGTCACTGGGAACTTTGCCTGCCAAGTACTTTATAAGAACATAAGAATGGCCCTACTGGGTCATACCAAAGGTCCATCTAGCCCAATATCCTGTCTTCCGACAGTGGCCAGTGCCAGGTGTCCCAGAGGGAATGAACAGAATAGATAATCATCAAGTGATCCATCCCCTGTTGCTCATTCCCAGCTTCTGGCAAACAGAGGCTAGGGACACCATTCCTGGCCATCCTGGCTAATAGCCATTTATGGACCTATTCTCCATGAATTTATTTCGTTCTTTTTTGAACCCTTATATAGTCTAGGCCTTCACAACATCCTCTGGCAAGGAGTTCCACAGGTTGACTGTGTGTTGTGTGAAGAAATACTTCCTTTTATTTGTTTTAAACCTGCTGCCTATTAAAGAGATTCAGAGAATCAGAGGACCTGCAGACTACAGAGCAGGAAGACAAGGTAGGAAGTAGCCCAGGAGAACCAGACATTGATCCGGTTGTGGTACTGGGAACAGAGTCAATGTGTTTTGATGGGATCCCCACTGACCCAGAGGCAGAACCACTCACTACTGATAGGTCTCTGGGCTGGGACCTGGTGGAGTAGGGAGGGCCCAAGTCTCCCTACCCCTGCTGCCAATTCACCCCTGGGTGGCGGCCCACTGCCCTTTGGCTACAAGGGCTGAGCATGTGACTGAATTCCTCCAGTCAGGAAGAATGAGACCTTGGATGGGAAGGGCTTCCCTAAACAGAAGGGTGGTCCCATTGACTCTGACCGCTAGGCCATACTGCTCTGTGCTGATAGGCAGTGCGACAGGCTGTACTTACCCCCCAATGTGGTCTTGTACCTCTTTGTTTTGTGGGCCACCAGGGAGGATATAAATCATTTCATGCACCTTTTCAATGGGCCAGGTTGTCAGCTCGACTGTTACAGATAATGACAGCAATGGTTTCCCCCAGCACATTTGGCCATATGGCTTATAGACATCTGAACCAGCAGTTTCTGCTACTGCATTGGCCTTCCAGCTTACTGTTCTCCATAATAATCAGAAATGTGCAGGTATTTGCAATATCATTGTACAAAGTGCTGTCATGGTGCTGCATCTGTGTGACAAGGTGAAGACAAATTAATCATGGAAACTGTTCCCTTTGTGCTTTTTTAATTCTTGTAATTGTCTGACTCTCACTCTTTGCAGCTTTGTCATCAGCTGTGTTATCTGAGGAGCTGTGACACTTTTCAACCCATGAGAGACCAGAGTTCACCTTAAGCTCTTCACTCAATCTGTGTGTACTTTTCTCATGCCTGGTATCACTTTAATATCTTTTGCCATAGAATCATAGAACTGGAAGGGACCTCGAGAGGTCATACCCTGTTCAGCCCCCCTGACAGTTAGGAAGTTTTTCCTAATGTCCAACCTAAGCCTCCCTTGCTGCAATTTAAGCCCGCTGCTTCTTGTCCTATCCTCAGAGGTTAAGAAGAATATTTTTTCTCCCTCTTCCTTATAACAACCTTTTATGTACTTGAAAACTGTTACTATGTCCCCTCTCAGTCTTCTCTTCTCCAAACTAAACAAATCCAATTTTTTCACAATCTTCCGCCACAAGTCATGTTTTCTAGACTTTTAATCATTTTTGTTGCTCTTCTCTGGAACTTCTCCAAATTGTCCACATCTTTCCTGAAAGGTGGCACCCAGCACTGGACAAAATGTTCCAGTTGAGGCCTAATCAGCATGGAGTAGAGCAGAAGAATTACTTCTCGTGTTTTGCTTACAATACGCCTGATAATACATCCCAGCATGATGTTTGGTTTTTTTGCAACAGCGTTACACTGTTGACTCATATTTAGCTTGTGATCCACTATGATCCCCAGATCTCTTTCCACAGTACTCCTTCCTAGGCCATTTTCCATTTTGTATGTGTGCAACTGATTGTTCCTTCCTAAGTGGAGTTCTTTGCATTTATCCTTTTTGAATTTCATCCTATTTGCTTCAGACCATTTCTCCAGTTTGTCCAGATCATTTTGAATTTTAATCCGATCCTCCAAAGCACTTGCAACCCCTTCCAGCTTGGTATTATCTGCAAACTTTATAAGTGTGCTCTCTATGCCATTATCTAAATCATTGATGAAGATATTGATCAGAACCGGATTCAGAACCAATCCCTGTGGGACCCCACCCGTTATGCCCTTCCAGCATGACTGTGAACCACTGATAACTACTCTCTGGGAACGATTTTCCAACAAGTTATGCACCCAACTTATAGTAGCTGCATCTAGGTTGTATTTCCCTAGTTTGTTTATGAGAAGGTCATGCGAGACAATATCAAAAGTCTTACTAAAGTCAAGATATACTATATCTACCACTTCCCCCCTATCCACAAGGCTTGTTACCCTGTCAAAGAAAGCTATCAGGTTGGTTTGACATGATTTGTTCTTGACAAATCTATGCTGACTGTTATTTATCACCTTGTTATCTTCTAGGTGTTTGCAAATTGCTTAATTATTTGCTCCATTATCTTTCCGGGTACATAAGTTAAGCTGACTGCTCTGTAATTACCCAGGTTGTCCTTATTTCCCTTTTTATAGATGGGTACTATATTTGCCCTTTTCCAGTCTTCTGGAATGTCTCCTGTCTTCCATGACTTTTCAAAGATAATTGCTAATGGCTCAAATATCTCCTCAGTCAGCTCCTTGAGTATTCTAGGATGCATTTCATCAGGCCCTGGTGATTTGAAGATATCTAATTTGTCTAAGTAATGTTTGACTTGTTCTTTCCCTATTTTAGACTCTGATCCTACCTCACTGGCATTATTATTGTCACTGGCATTACTAGACGTCCAATCACCACCAACTTTCTTGGTGAAAACCGAAACAAAGAAGTCATTAAGCACCTCTTCCATTTACACATTTTCTGTTATTGTCTTTGCCCCCTCATTGAGTAAAGGGTCTACTCTGTCATTGGTCTTCCTCTTGCTTCTAATGTATTTGTAGAATGTTTTATTTTTTCTTATGTCCTTAGCTAGTTTAATCTCATTTTGTGCCTTGGTTTTACTAATTTTGTCCCTACATAATTTATGTTGTGTTATTTGTTTATATTCATCCTTATATTCATCAGCTGCAGTTTTCAGTTAATCAAATGATCCCTTTCATTGGGAGACTATTCCATAATTAATATCTCCCCCTTTACCCTGCTGCCTCCTGCTAATCATCTCCATCTTTGTTCCCTCTCCCTCCTCTTCCCATTTGCTATTTCCTCCTTGCCTAAGTGTTCCCAATATCCACATTTCTATGTCCCTCCAATCTCTTATCTTCACTTATCCTCCCACAACCACCAATATTCAAATAAAAATATTTTCATAGTTTATGCATCCATTTTATTCTTATATATACATGGAATATGTGACTATATCTCAGTACACACACACACATACACACATACACACATACATATATCCTTAAGATATGAACATATCTTTGATCTACATGATCATGTATGTGCAACCCTTGGCTTCTGCTCTCCTTTCCTCACACTTCCTACCAGTCATTGCATTTTCCTTTTCTGAATTTCATTCCATCACTTTCCCAGTCATACTACCATGTAGCAGAAATTATTTGACACTTTCAGAGGTTAACCTTGATGATTCCATGATACCGGAGACTGTAAATACACTGTTAGCTACTGGACAGCTCTGTTTTGCTTAGCCAAGAAATCTGAAAATCCTGAGTAGAAGAGAGTCATCACTCCCTGAATAATGAATTAAATTGATAATCATGTCAGTTGTGGTTATTCTGTATGTCAATTCATGTGTTATATTTTAGGCCCCAGATAGCTGCAATGTTTGCATGTTCTTCTTTCTTTCCACTGCCTCATTGCCAATATGGTAAGGCCATTGTTACTGCAAGAAAGGCAGACTACATATGTTTCCACACAAAGAAGAAAGCAGAATAAAGGAATCTACAGAGAATTTGAACTTCTAAACACTTGAATATGCCATCTATGGTTTTGATAAGGAAATTAATGTTCAAGTGACTTTTGAGAAGTAAACAACCTGCCTTCTAAGTTAGAAATCTGCACAACCTGTTATTCATGCCAGTTTGATATCTAATAAAAATTTTCAAAAATTAACTCAATACTTTTACACTTACAGATCACAAACTAACATCCAGCTAGATACGTGCCTCGGCCCGCGCCACTTCCCGCAGCCCGCATTGGCCTGCAGCGGTGAACCACAGCCACTGGGAGCCACAATCGTCCAAACCTGCGGACACGGCAGGTAAACTAACTGGCCCAGCCCACCAGGGGCTTTCCCTGAACAAGCGGAGTCTCAAGTTTGGGAAACACTGATTTAGTCCATGAGCGATTTTTTTTGCCTACCATTTCCCAGAGTTCATCTGATAAATATATTGTTTGTACCTTGCTATTCACTTTCTTTTTACTATGTTTCATCCATCTCCCTCATGCGTATAATACTGAATGACCTTTTAAATTTCTCTTTTCAAGAATATCGGACACTGTCTTCCTCTCCAAGAACCATAAACTGTCTTCGTGAGTAGGCTTTATTTGGAAGGCAAACAAATAAAGATTTGCCTTTTTCAATTCACCTTCCTAATCTTCAACTAATTTGAGACATTTTCTACTTCAAACATTTAATAATTAGTTTTCAGATTAAAAAACCCCCAAGTTTTAGGCAAACAAGAACAAACAGAAAGATAGAAAATGGTAAAGATTGAGATGAAAACTCATACGTACTTCGTTTGAATTGTTCGAGAAAATAAAACACAGTAATCTTACAAAGTCAATCAACTCGGTGACATTCTGGAAACAATTCCTAAGAAAAGCAAAAGTTTTGTTTCCATAAATAGCATGTATGAATAATTTGGAATCAAGCTTTAGCTTCATAATAATTTTAATCTGATTCAGAGATACAGAAATAATGACACTGGATCTCCTCCTCCCCCCAAACCCCCAAATTCCATTTACTAGTGAATGAACTGAGTCCTGCATATGCTATAGAAATGCACCAACATATTGACTATTTATAACAACAGTAATAATAAACATTTACATATATGTAATTATTCTATAAATCAAAATATATTACCATGGAAAATATATCTATAGATAATGAGATTTCTGAACAATTGCCACTGAGTACTGCTTCCAGAACTAATTTATGAAAGGGAGGGAATGTGTTTACTAATGAAAGCAGTGGACTGGAAGTGACAACTCTTAGGTTCAAATCCCAGCTCTGGTACTGACACACATTGTGATCTTCTGCAAGTCACTTAGCCAGCTTTTCCATCTATAAAGTAGAGATAGTAACACTTTCTTCAAAGAGGTGTTGTGAGGATGTTTGTAAAGTGCTTTGCAATGCCAGGAAGAAAGGCTCTGTATAAGGGTAAAGTATTAATAATTGATTATTACTGTGATTGTGCATAGCCAATATGCCTGCTGATTTCTATAGGATATACCATACTCAAATCATCCACTATTGAACATAATTTAATTGTTATGTGTAACAATGCTAAAATATGAATCCCATGCATATTTCAAAGCATATGAATAAAGAAAAGTAGAAAAAAAAAAGGAGTTGATTGTCCCTGCCATCAAAGTATATCCTTTGCACATTCCTGGCACTACATCAAGGTTAAGTTAAATGCAGCACTTGAAGGCAGTTGCATGTGGTAGAGTGTACAACCAGGCTCATTAGCCAATGGTGAGTCTTATGCAAAAGTCTTTAATGTGGTACAATGGCATTTTTCAGCCTTCTTTTAAAAGGGAAAAAGTTAATAATGTGAAAGTTTTATTACTTTTTTTTTCTTTTAAAGAAGTCCCTTTCTGTAGTGAACTATTGTGGCTAGTTAGAGCGAAAGCTCGGGGATTTCCTTCACTCTAGGAATGACTGTAATTATACAAGGGGCAGGGACCACAGTAGTAAACTGGCAACACACCAACATCTTAACCTCTGAGACAGGAGGTGGAGAGGTGTTAGCAGTCCTTAAAGCATAAACATATGGTAAATCCATTATTTAAACTACAAAGACTAGAACCTTGCTAATGAACCTATTTACTGGGTTAAATAAATACTAAAAGTGTTTTAAAAAGGCTAGCTGTGTGACTTTTCAAAATCAAACATTTTTCACTTGTCAGAATTTGGTGTTTGGCATCTGTGAAACATGATGGCCTTTCCAAGCCCATGAACACATGTACCCACACACTGTCTGTGTCCTCACCACCACATGAAAATACAAAGCCTTTATAAGTTATGTGAATTGGCTAAGGTAGCATTTACACTGGCAATGTTTGGGCTTCCACAATCTGCACAAGTGGCACCAACAGTGGATATGTAGACAGGAGGACTTGTTGTCTAACCTGGTGGTGAATTATGTGTCTGATTTTACTTAGTGTAGACAAGACCTAAGAGTAGAAGTAAGAAGGGATGATTTGTTCATGTACAAATCTCTTCCTAATGCCCACAAAACAGCCCTGCACTGTTAGCTGTAGCAGCAGCTTTAATGCACATTTTCACACCAGCCTTAGTTTTACGGTGTAAAGGGCACGAAAGTCCATAAGAGCTGCGTTTTATAAAAATAAAACTAAACTGATTATTATGGGAATGAGATGGCTAGCAATACTCTTTAAAACCTCTATTAGTGGTTTCATTGCTTTACTATAGCAATTAGATCAGGTTCATCCAAAGCTGACTGAAGCTGACGGAATAATTTCCCATTTAATTCAAAGGGGTTTAGGGTCAGGCCTATGGAGATACACAGTTGAGAGAGAAAGGTTTAGTGACTCAAGACTCAGGTACTCTTCAGTTCTAAGCACATTCACTGTCTCTTTGGCCTCAGGTAAGTCACTTTTTTTCCCCTCTGCCTCCGTTTTCCCATCCGTGAAATGTAATCACGGCCTACTTCACATAAATGATATGTTAGTAATCTGTTCTGAAAATGAAATACATACTAGAAATTCATATTGTGCCAATATTAAGTAAAACATACACTTGCAAGAAAAGAGGAAAGCTCATGTTTATATTACTGTGGTCGTGGAAGCTGAATGGATGTTGGTCATCGGCTTGACAGAAGTCAGTCTTAATAGAGGTATTACCAAATGCAAGTTAGCATTTCTCATAAGAACATAAGAATGGCCATACTGGGTCAAACCAATTGTCTATCTAGCCCACTATCCTGTCTTTCAAAAGTGGCTTTTACACTTTACTTGCCAGAGATTATGGTCCTTTCTATTTTCCTCAGTAGGATTTGATTTCCAATTTTTAAAGATGTCTTCTTGTCTCTAACTGCCTCTTTTACTCTGTAGTGGCATTTTTTTTGTCCTCTTACATTTATTCGCTATTAAATAATTTATCAATTATTATTATTAATTATTATTGGATATACATATAGTTTGAGCCTCTATTATGGTGGTTTTTTAAATGTTTCCATACAGCTTGCAGGCATTTCACTCATGTGATTGCTCCTTTTAATTTCCATTTAACTAGACTCCTCATTGTTGAAGTTAAATGCTACTGTGGTGGGTAGCTGCATTCATCTCTTGAACCAGATCCTGTGCGTCACTTAGGACTAAATCAAGAATTGTTTCTCCCTTGTGGGTTCCAGAACTAGCTGCTCCAAAATACAGTCATTAATGGTGTCTAGAAATTTCATCTCTGCATCCCATCCTGAGATGACGTGTTCCCAGTCAATATGGGCATCTTTGAAATCTCCCATTACTATTAGGTTTTCCGTTTTTCTAGCTTCTCTAATCTCCCTGAGTTTTTCACAATCACTGTCGCCATCCTGGTCAGGTCCAGAAATCTGTGTGATCCATCAGTTTGACTCGTCTTTACTACCCCACTATCAACAGCAAATGTACAGACAAACATTAACTATGGTTCCTATGCTAGAGTTAGATCACTTGTGCAGACTCCCTTGCCCATGAGGAATCACACTGCAATCCATTGTGAAGTCCATAGTAGGGAAGTGAGGCCTACAAGCAATTTTAAAATATTAAACATAACTATATTTAAATCATGCATTGCATAATTGTGGATGACCTCTTGCAGAAGAGATAAAGCATTTTCTCTGAATTGTTCAGAGTCATAATTTCCATTGTTTTGAAAGAGTTTCAGTTTGCTAAAAAAACCAAGGGGGGAATGAACGCGATTTTCAGTAAAAACCAATGGTTACATGATTTAATATATAAATATGTTTATGCAACCCTCTGGGATAAGTTCACACTAGCAACAAATGGTTATTATTCACATACAGAGGGGAAATTATTTATTCCCACCCTAGAAAAAAGCATTTTGCTGTAGAAAATGGATTGTATGGATTTTTTATTAAAAGGGTCATTGATCAAGTATTTGCCATTATTTGTGTCATACTTTTATTCACCCAGGGCTAAAGCAGCTTTCTAATGTAGGATGACAATGTAGGCACTGCAGTGAACACAAAGGAAACAGCTGAAGAGAAAAGCTCAAGCAGCTGTATGAAATCATGCTATTCTGAGATTGTTCCAGTAACACCCCCCTTCCCCCGCCAGACACACACACACACCCAATGTGTGGTACAGACACCACAGATGGCTTAGGCTAAAAGTTTTTCTAACTTTAATAAATGGTAGTAGCCATAAGAAGATTTTACCATACTGAAATAGCATTTTTCAGGCAAGAGTTTGAATACTGAGGACCCAATCACCCTTCCCAGGAACAGAGACAAAAAGGAGCTCAGGAAGGGTGTTTCCGATAGGTTTTCCTTGTGAAATTCTCCTCACATTTTTCATCAGCATGAAATTTGACTCCTTTCTCCCCACTGCCACAGAACAGACCTCAAAAAGAAAAGGAGTATTTGTGGCACCTTAGAGACTAACCAATTTATTTGAGCATGGGCTTTCGTGAGCTACAGCACTTCATTGGATGCATACCGTGGAAACTGCAGAAGACATTATATACACAGAGACCATGAAACAATACCTCCTCCCACCCCACTGTCCTGCTGGTAATAGCTTATCTAAAGTGATCATCAAGTTGGGCCATTTCCAGCACAAATCCAGGTTTTCTCACCCTCCGCCCCCCCCCCACACACACACAAACTCACTCTCCTGCTGGTAATAGCCCATCCAAAGTGACCACTCTCTTTAAAATGTGTATGATAATCAAGGTGGGCCATTTCCAGCACAAATCCAGGTTTTCTCACCCCCCCACCCCCCTCCAAAAACCACACACAAAAACTCACTCTCCTGCTGGTAATAGCTCATCCAAAGTGACCACTCTCCCTACAATGTGCATGATAATCAAGGTGGGCCATTTCCAGCACAAATCCAGGTTTTCTCAAACCCCACCCCCACCCCCATACACACACAGACTCACTCTCCTGCTGGTAATAGTGCATCCAAAGCGACCACTCTCCCTACAATGTGCATGATAATCAAGGTGGGCCATTTCCAGCACAAATCCAGGTTTTCTCAAACCCCCCCCCCCCCCCACACACACACACACAAACTCACTCTCCTGCTGGAAATAGCTCATCCAAACTGACCACTTTCCTTACAAAGTGCATGATAATCAAGGTGGGCCATTTCCAGCATAAATCCAAGTTTAACCAGAACGTCGGGGGGAGGGGGGAGGGGCAGAAAAAAACAAGGGGAAATAGGCTACCTTGCATAATGACTTAGCCACTCCCAGTCTCTATTTAAGCCTAAATTAATAGTATCCAATTTGCAAATGAATTCCAATTCAGCAGTTTCTCGCTGGAGTCTGGATTTGAAGTTTTTTTGTTGTAAGATAGCGACCTTCATGTCTGTGATTGCGTGACCGGAGAGATTGAAGTGTTCTCCAACTGGTTTATGAATGTTATAATTCTTGACATCTGATTTGTGTCCATTTATTCTTTTACGTAGAGATTGTCCAGTTTGACCAATGTATATGGCAGAGGGGCATTGCTGGCACATGATGGCATATATCACATTGGTGGATGTGCAGGTGAACAAGCCTCTGATTAGTGTGGCTGATGTTATTAGGCCCTTTGATGGTGTCCCCTGAATAGATATGTGGGCACAGTTGGCAATGGGCTTTGTTGCAAGGATAGGTTCCTGGGTTAGTGATTCTGTTGTGTAGTATGTGGTTGTTGGTGAGTATTTGCTTCAGGTTGGGGGGCTGTCTGTAGGCAAGGACTGGCCTGTCTCCCAAGATTCCCAAGAACAGACCTCAACTCATTCACAAACAATGACTTTGTACCTCCCAAGACCTTCCTCTCACTTCCCGGCAGCATGACTCTCAGAACCAGCAGCTGCTCCTGGGTATTTCCCTTTAGAAGGTCTCCACACTACAGAACACAAGCCATGGAATAGCAATACAGTGCAATGCACTTTGCATAGGACTTTGGGAGAACTAAATGAACATTAATGTAGAGTTAAATCTATTCCATCTGCATAGAGCCCAAGCATTTCAGTGCAAAACAGAGTACAGAGGAGCTGGAAAGGTGAAAACCACCCCACAACACAAGGCTAGCAGGCTGAAACTGCCCTCACTGCCTTCTTTGTCAGCATTTGTGGAAACAGAAGAGATATTCTTTTAGTAGCAAGTAAGGGATGTGAGGGCTTCCCTGTTCAACCAAGGTATTCTCCATGCCTCCACACATCCCATTGGTGCAAAGGGTCTGATGTGGACATACTGACCATTACTGAATTTCTCCTACAGTGGGGTATGATGCACATAATCTAGTCTCAGTGCCTTGCTGTAAGGCGCTCCCAGTAATTGGAGACACCATATGCAACAGAGTAAATGAATTTCTGGCTAGCATTCAACTACCTAATGCAGAAGGTATTTTTTTCATTTATTCTAAAATTGTTTTTACAAGCATTTCCTTGTCAGATACCACAGCCTCTTTAACTGCAGTTTTCACACAAAAAAAAGCCCAAAACCATCTATTTGAATTTCATGGATGACAAGTCAGCAATAACATGTCAGCCAGAAAAATTTAAATGAATGTTTTCTGGGGAAGGAAAAATGTGATTTATAATATAATCCCTTATGCAAGTTGTTGTTTTAAACAAGTTCATATTTTTCCGAAATAAATACAGTAATACTCAGAACTCTCATACAGGTCTTTGCATATTCTAAATACTTACAAATTTTCTCTCCTTCCCCAAAAGACCTAGACTAATAAATATCATAAGAACATAAGAATGGCCATATTAGGTCAGACCAAAGGTCCATCCAGCCCAATATCCTGTCTACAGACAGTGGCCAATGCCAGGTGCCCCAGAGGAAGTGAAGCTAACAGGTAGCGACCAAGTGATCTCTCTCCTGCCATCCGTCTCCACCCTCTGACAAACAGAGGCTAGGGAACCATTCCTTACCCATCCTGGCTAATAGCCATTAATGGACTAACCTCCATGAATTTATCCAGTTCTCTTTTAAACCCTATTATAGTCCTAGCCTTCACAACCTCCTCAGGCAAGGAGTTCCACAGGTTGACTGTGCGCTGTGTGAAGAAGATCTTCCTTTTATTTGTTTTAAACCTGCTGCCCATTAATTTCATTTGGTGGCCCCTCATTCTTATATTATGGGAAGAAGTAAATAACTTTTCCTTATTCATTTTCTCTACACCAGACATGATTTTATATACCTCTATCATATCTCCCCTTAGTCTCCTCTTTTCCAAGCTGAAAAGTCCTAGCCTCTTTAATCTCTCCTCATACAGGATTCGTTCCAAACCCCTAATAATTTTAGTTGCCCTTTTCTGAACCTTTTCTAATGCCAGTATATCTTTTTTGAGTTGAGAGGACCACATCTGTACACAGTATTCAAGATGTGGGCATACCATGGATTTATATAAGGGCAATAAGATATTCTCCGTCTTATTCTCTGTCCCTTTTTTAATGATTCCTAACATCCCGTTTCCTTTTTAGACTGCCACTGCACACTGCATGGACATCTTCAGAGAACTATCCACAATGACGCCAAGATCTTTCTCTTAGTTGTCGCTAAATTAGCCCCCATCAAATTGTATGTATAGTTGGGGTTATTTTTTCCAATATGCATTACTTTACATTTATCCACATTAAATTTCATTTGCCAATTTGTTGCCCAATCACTTAGTTTTGTGAGATCTTTTGGAAGTTCTTCACAGTCTGCTTTGGTCTTAACTATCTTGAGCAGTTTAGTATCACCTGCAAACTTTGCCACCTCACTGTTTACCCCTTTCTCCAGATCATTTATGAATAAGTTGAATAGGATTGGTCTCAGGACTGACCCTTGGGGAACACCACCAGTTACCCCCCTCCATTCTGAAAATTTACCGTTTATTCCTATCCTAACCTTTGTTCCCTGTCTTTTAACCAGTTCTCAATCCATGAAAGGATCTTCCCTCTTATCCCATGACAACTTAATTTATGTAAGAGTCTTTGGTGAAGGACCTTGTCAAAGGCTTTCTGGAAATCTAAGTACGCTATGTCCACTGGATCCCCCTTGTCCATATGTTTGTTGACTCCCTCAAAGAACTCTAATAGATTAGTAAGACATGATCTCCCTTTACAGAAGCCATGCTGACTTTTGTGTAACAATTTATGTTCTTCTATGTGTCTGACAATTTTATTCTTTACTATTGTTTCAACTAATTTGCCCAGTACTGATCTTAGACTTACCGGTCTGTAATTGCCAGGATCACCTCTCGAGCCCTTCTTAAAGAAACTTAATCAACTGTAGATAATTCTTTGAAGTAAGGCACCTCAGTAGCTAATGGAACAGAAATATTCCTTCATTTTGAGCTGAAGCAAGAAAATTCACATACTGCAGAAGATTAAACTATGTTAGATATTTCTGATGGTTTTATGTTAGGTTTGTTTTTGCTTTCTTACTCTAAACAGTCTAAAGCAGTGGTGGGCAACCTGAGGCCTGCGGGCCACACATGGCCCATCAGAGTAATCCACTGGCGGGCTGCAAGGCAGTGTTTACATTGGCCATCCACAGGCATGGCTGCCCACAGCTCCCAGGTGCCACAGTTCACTGTTCCCTGCCAATGGGAGCTATGGGAAGTGGCGCGAGCAGCAGGGAGGTGCTGACCGCCGCTTCTCGCAGCTCCCTTTGGCCAGGAATGGCAAACCGTGGCCACTGGGAACAGCGGGCGGCCGTGCCTGCAGACAGTCAATTTAAACTCTGTCTCGCGGCCTGCCAGCGGATTACCCTGATGGGCTGCATGCAGCCCACGGGCCGCAGATTGCCCATCACTGATCTAAAGACTGATCACCAACAAAATCTATAGTTAGATTCATTCCTTTCCTCTCAGCCACAGTCACATTCACCAAATCATGATCAAAAGAACTGTTCCATGTACAGTAGAACCTCAGAGTTGCAAACACCTTGGGAATGAAGGTTGTTCGTAACTCTGAAATGTTTGTAACTCTGAACAAAGCATTATGATTGTTCTTTCAAAAGTTTACAACTTAACATTGACTTAATACAGCTTTGAAACTTTACTATTAAGAAGAAAAATGCTCCTTTTAATCATCTTAATTTAAATGAAACAAGCACAGAAACAGTTTCCTTACCTTGTCAAATCTTTTTTATTTTAGTTTTCCCTTTATATTTTTAGTAGTTTACATTTAACACAGTACTGTACTGTATTTGCTTTTCTTTTTTGTCTCTGCTGCTGCCTGATTGCATACCGTCGGTTCCAAATGTGGTGACTGGTCAGTTTGTAACTCTGGTATTCATAACTCTGAGGTTCTACTGTAATAAACTGCCTAATCAACTCATTATACCTTCACACACACCCAGACCTAAGCACCATCCACTGTAAAGGGCTGTCTTGCTCCTTAGCCAGTAAAAATCAACAGAATGAAAAAGGGTCTTCCTGGAACAAAGGACACAAACCCAGAACCAGGGAGGGTGCCCAAACCAGGAGGGTGCCTTGAAGGAGCTTGAGTCCATCACTGAAACAGAAGCCCTCTAAGCTCTGAGAGATATATGAAATCAACCCCTGCTTCTCATACATGGTGGCAAGAACATCTAGCTGCAGGATATCCAAGATCATACCACTCTCCCTAAATAATTCTGAAGTCCCCTCCACTTGATACCATCAAACTCATCAGTTACCTTCTTGTTTCTGACCTCATTTTCTTGGCAAGGTGACTGAGAATGTTGTAGTATTCAAGCTCCATCTCTGATGAATAGCCCTTTCTTGGCATGGAAGAAGAGAGGACACAAACCTACTATGCAGATACTACTAGATTTCTCAGTACCAGGTGTCAACCTCTCTGAGCACTTTGTGCCGATAACACAGCATGAGCAAATGAGGCAGCACTGCACTGGATTCACTCACATGGATCTGAGAGAGTTATCGTGGACATCTATTCCTTTTCAGCCTAGAACCATAGAGTCCTGCAAGGATTAATACTCTTATCCCCCTTCCTTAATTGCTTTGAGAGAACATGAGATCCCGGGACTCCACTGCCACGGATTTACAGATAGCATTTGACTACAATTCTCCTTTTACACTGTGCAGACTCTTGTCACCAAAACGTCTCAATGGCTAGAAAAAATAAGTGGATGGAAAAGCATAATACTTTATTGTGGGTTTTGTTGCTTTAGTTGTTTGACTATTTTAGGTGACGATAAATATTTCCAATTGTAAGGTTCATCTAGCAAAGAACACAGAATCTATGAATTTCCTTCACACAGCCCAACAACCAAATTTGCAACTGTAGTTCTTAATTATCCATGAAATTTTAAAATCATGGGGATTTTCTGTCCCTTGAAATCCTCAGAAAACTATTGGTGAGACTGATCTGTTCAGCATTACTAATATTGTCACATATTCCCAACCTCTTTCCTCCTGATAGTAGAATATTATTAAAACCAGTGACAGAGTTATGTGTTTTCATCTAACAAGAGTAAAAATAAATATAAACATTTCCAGTCAGGCTAACATAATGCAATATTCATATACTTCTCTCTGGACCAGTTTTGAAGAGCAGGCTTTATCCAGTCTCTTAATCCTAAAATTGTAGCCTGTCTTTTCCAATGTTAACAGTTATTAAATAATTTTCATGCAGCCTCCCTTTATTTGTGTTTATTTAATTGTTTAGATAATTGCAATTATAAATGGAATGCTTCACTGATTCTTTAATTAGGGAGCCTGAATTTGGAATAATGTATTAGGTTTTAATTTATGTGCTGTGAAATCTGTTAGATCATTTGTTAGTCACTGTGTTGTCTAGAATAAAGGCACTCTACAAAGAGATTTTAGGGTGAGGGTCACTAGTATAATCAGAAACACACTTGGCCTGGCCTCCAGCTAAAGATTACAAGCTTTTAAGTGTATTTCTGTTTTGTAAAGTAGCCTTTTGAAGACTTAGCCATTTCAACAAAATTCTTTTTTCAGATATGTTTTAAAAAAAAAAGGAGCAATTATTTTGCACAATTGTTCAACTTTTTAAAAAAACTGAGATGCACCAGTTGATCAAGTGTGAGACGTGTTTAGCACTCTGGACTGACTTGTCTGAACCTCTGGAATGAAATCTTCAAAGCTAGGAGCAAGTGTTGGTTTTAATACTAAGCAGTGAGCTGGGGCGAGGGGTTTGATTAAAAAATTGGACAATAAACTGAGCCAAGCCAATTACTGTCTCATGCACAAAGACACACTTATGTTTTCTACAGCATAGGGAAGGAAATGACATGGCTTGGCTTTGAATTGTAATTTACCATGTTCATCCATACACTTGTTATAACAGCCTTTGCTAATGCTGCTGTAGTAAAGGATCTGTCAGCAGGTCCATTATAAAGTCAGGTTTCAGCCTTTTTGTTGCCAAATTCAGCAGTTGCAAATGGTATTTGGCTAAACCGTAGCTCACAAGTTGTCAGCTTGGACATGATTCTGTAAAACAGAAACCCTGGAGTTATTTGAATCTCTTCAGAAATTTAAATTTTTCAAAACACAGCCAAAAAAGGGAGAAATGACAAGAATGTCATCTTCTATTGGCAGTCTCAGCAGAGAAGGCATTGATTAAATGTGCATGAAGACTACACTACTTCTCACACTCCAAGGGTGGCTCATTTATGCCAGGGTTGAGACACATTGCAGGAGTCTTGAGTTGCCACGGCCTGTGCTCGTAGTGGAGCAACAGTGGACTTCAACCTCCGCTGATGTCAAGCTGCCACCTAATCACCAGAGACAACTGCTATAGAAGCTGGACCTAGACTACGGAATTTACTCCCACAAAAGAAAAGAGTAATCACAGAACTAACCACATTCAGAATTAAGACTATGATGCTGCAAACACTTATGGATGCATGTGCTTAACTTTAATTGACTTCACTGAGATTAATGTGTTTAAAATAAAGTACACGTGTAAGTATTTGCAGACTCAGGGTGTAAATGCAAAGCCTATTTTTCTGACTTAGCTTTTCCACAATAAGATGTCCACTTAGACTCACACACAAATCTGCTACCTTTCACACACTCGTTATCTTCTGTAGCCAACATTCAGAAGAACAGAGACCGACTCAAAAGAAAGTGGTGATGTGCCCAGTGTACAGTGAGGAAGAAAGATCAGCAGATAGGAACTGGCAGGAGGAAACAAAACATAGGAATCATGTTTTATCTGGAGAAATCACAGACTGCACTTTGGATACGGCACATTCATGAGCACCCAAGAATGTCAAATTAAGGTGCATGTGTTGCATGTACATTCCTGAGGGAGGTTCTGCTGCTCAAGTGATAAAGGAATAAGATTTGTAGGAAAAAACAGATATGTGGTGTGCATACTCTGTGCAGCATTGAGTGTAGCCCCATCGGAGTCTTTGGAAGTGGGCAAAGGGAAGGGTGGAGCCGGAGAGTCTGCCAGTCCTTCCTTTCACAGATGAAACAAACTAGAACTACAGAGATAAGTATGGAAACCCATTTCCAGAACAATTCTGCTGCCAATAGTAGCTTTAGTGACAGGATTATTTCTTCCTTCTTCCTCACAGATTACCTCAGCATCCAGTCAAAATACTTGTCCCATTGGATTTTGTGCCTACACAGTCAGGAAAGAGGAAGAACTAGGTCCTTAGCCTGTAAGGTTCTAAGTGTCTCCTGAAAAGTGCTGAGAACCCTCAACCCTACTGACCATCAGTCGGAGCTGAGAATGTTCAGTACCTTGCAGGAAGTGCTCAGCACATTGCAGGATTGGGACTCATACTACTTTGTCAGGCCAGACATGTCTGGCCTATGAAAAGGAAAGGATAAGTGACAAGTGGGACTTCCTTTAGCCTCACAAATACAATGCCCTCAACAAAAGTTACTTTCAAACATAGGCAAATGTATAGAAAAGCACACGGCAATACTGAAATGTAGCACCAAAAATGTAGCACTGCTATCCCTTGGGTTTCAAGCAAGCAGAATAGAAATGAGATGGGGATATCAGGAAGAAAAAATCTGCTCCCCAATGGTGAAGAAAGAGTAGAATTTGTGATCCAGCAAATGAAACGTAAGCAATAGTTTTAAATGGAAAATTATGACCAAGAAAATAAATAAATTAGATTTGGTTTTAATTATGAGGTAATTTAATTATTGCACCAATTTCTGCTCTTGGCTTCATTGGTGTGATTCTGGCCTTTACCTGATCATGGAGTCAATGAATTTTTCCTCTGTAAGAACCACAGAATTAGATCCTAAAACCACAGGCTTGAAAGGACATGTTAATAAACCACAAGAAGAATACTCTTCACGTCACCATATTCCAGGAAATCATTTTATCAGAACAATAAAAACACACCAAAAACTATTGTAAATTGTGGGTGGCATTTTATAGAAATGTTCTTTGTGTGGTTTTATTATTCACATGTGAATTTTATTTCATAACTTAACAAGTCACTTCTTAAAGAACCATGACATTCTTTCTTCCTTTGTTGGAATTTTTGTTGTTGTTTGTTTGTTTTATTTGCTCCTGAAATACATGAGTAAAGCTACCTGCCAACCATTAAATACTAAAGTAATATAACCCAAGCAGGAGTCCCTAAGGGACAAGAAAATGCATATCAAAAGACAAGAACCATGTTAATTTCTTTTACATGCGTGCTCTCATTCCCTATTTGAATTGCTGCTTTTTACTGTGGCACTATATTACCTTGTTTCCCAGGAGTTTTCTGGATCTCAACCTATAATCCTCCATGGGGAGGGTGGGGGGGTGTTTTACATCTGTGAGAACCTTCACAGTTTGTTGCCAGTGAGTGAATTGGAACAATTTAGTTTAGCTCAGAGGAAGTGATTTACACACACACATCCATCACATCTAACCTACTCTGCTCTGTTAACTTTCTGTTTGATCTCTTGAGGGTTGAGTAGATTAGGGAGGGTCTTCACACGGTGGTTTCATTAACAGCCTATGGGTTAACCTGGCATGAGTCCTGTTTAAATATAATGGTTGTGCATTTCAGTGTTTAATGGGTATGCTTTAAAGTGGGAAGAAGAAAAAAAGATGTTAATTAGTATCATTATTTCCCAATTCAGGAAACACCAATCATGCTGCTAGAGGAAAATCGCTTTCCATTTGCTGGAATTTCAGAGTGTGTGCAGAGAACAGAATTTAGAGTTCTCTAGGACAGATTATACTCAAAGATTCCCAAAGAGCTTAAAACATAGCAAGGGAATTCCTGGTAATACAGTGTCTGTGCAGGCACACAGAGTATCTATTAAGCATCCACCAATAACTCATGCAATTCTGGACATTAGAACCTGTTTTATTGAGACAGGGAATGCAGGCCAGCTGGACACCGGGGTTATCATTATACTTTTAAAATACTGCCAGAGGATGAGTGGATCTCTGTTTAACATCTCCTCAGCAGGCCAGCGCCTCTAACACAGCAGCACTATCCCAGCCCTATCCTGCATTGTCAGCGCATTTGAATCTAAGCCCCAGTATGACACCTGAACCCAAGATTTCTGTTCCAGAGGTAAGAGTGTTTTCAAAGGATCCAACTACCTCAACTCTTGATAGCATCAAAGTTTAGTATCACAGATATCTACATTGCAGTGCCTCAGCGAATGCAATCTTGCATAAATCCCTGATCACTGATTATGTGTCATACATGAACATCCATATGAACTAGCTTATAAGGTATTTGATAATGTGTATTCATGCTTTACTCTAAATCAATGAAGGTGGATTTGTGGTGTGCCCTAATGTATGATGTCATTAAGTTGCAATATATAGTATATTTATTTTTTATGTCTACCCCTTCTACCTGTTATCTCACTACTTTGAATTCATAATATATTTAAAATAAGTAAATTTGGAAATAACATGATGCTTGTCAGATACAACTGCAATCACATTGCTTGTTGTACCTTTGTCTATTTACATTGTAAGTTCTTTAGAACAAGGATCGTGTCTTCCTATGTCTGTCCAATACAGTAGGATGTTTATCTTGAGGGTGTCTTTAAAGCATTTCTTTTGGCCTCCCTGTTTCCTTTCTCCTTTGGTGAGTTGGGCGTACAGCAGTTGTTTTGGTAAGCATAATATCTGGCATGCGCGCACGGTGCCCACTCCACCTCAGCTGGTACAGGATAATCAGGACCTCAACACTGAAGATGTTGGCCTCTGTGAGGACACTGAAATTAGTACGACAATCTCCCACTTTATATTGAGGTCCTTCCAAAGAAAGTGGTGGTGTTGGCGTTCCAGGTTGTTCAAGTGTTTTCAAAGGAGTGCCAAAGTATCACAGCCCTAGAGGAGAGTTGGGATTACCACCGCTTTATAAACTAAAAGTCTAGTATGTGTTCTGATGTTATGATTGTTGAACACCCAGTGAGACAGTCTGACAAAGGTAAGGTTTCAGAGTAACAGCCGTGTTAGTCTGTATTCGCAAAAAGAAAAGGAGTACTCCGCCAATTCTGTGCTGAATCTCGAAATCTATGTCTGTCCTCTGTGAGAGATGGCTGCCAAGATAGGCAAAGTATTCTACATTTCCCAGTTCTTCCTTTGCCAATGATGATGAACAAAGTAAAAGAAATCCAAACATTTGCTGACAGACATGATAAGCAGAGCTTTTTTTGTGAGACAAAGGCCCTGTATGGACCTAGCTCATGTGGCCTCACACCTCTGAGATCTGAAGATGGTAGTACCCTTCTTAAAGATAACAACTCCATCACAGAGCGCTAGAAGGAACACTACCAAAAGCTTCTAATTTGAGAATCAACTGTGACTGACGACACCATCGACTCCATCCCTCAGCATTCAATCTGGGAAACTCTTGACAACCCACCGACATGTGAGGAGGTCCACAAAGCAATTAAACAAATGAAGAACAATAAAGCACCAGGTCCTGATGGCACACCAGTTGAACTACTGAAAACGGGGGGGAGAAACACTGACTAACAAGCCTCATTTGCTGTTCCTCAAAATCTGGTGCACCGAAGAAATCCCTGCTAATTTATGTAATGCTAACATTGTCACCATTTTCAAAAAGGGAGACAGGACGACTGTGGCAACTATTGAGGCATTGCCCTCCTTACCATCACTGGGAAGATTCGTGTTAGGATCTTACTGAATCGCCTGCTCCACCTTGCAGAGGAAGTACTTCCAGAGTCCCAGTGTGGCTTCAGACCATCATGAGGTACCACCGACATGATTTTCACAGCGAGGCAGATCCAGGAAAAATGTCAAGAACCACACCAGGAGCTATATATGGCCTTTATCAATCTGACCAAAGCCTTCGACTCTGCCAGCCCTGAGGCTCTGTGGAAAATCATGTCAAAGTTTGGCTGCCCAAGCAAATGTATCAGCATTGTAAGACTCCTCCACGACCAGATGACTGCCTCCATCCTGTGCAGTGGCTCTACCTCTGAGTCCTTTGTTAACCAAACTGGCGTAAAACAAGGCTGTGTACTGGCACCCACTCTTTTCTTCATTTTCTTAGCAGTTATGAAAACATTAACCCAAGACCATCTACCACAGGGTACTGGCATCCAATATTGGACTGACAGCAATGTTTTCAACCTTTCTCATCTCCGTGCCAGAACTAAAGACATATCGTCAACAATAACCAAACTCCAGTATGCAGATGATTGTGCTGTAGTTACACACTCAAAGGAGGACCTACAAACAGCCCTTAATTGCTTCTTAAAAGCCTAGGGCTAACTCTGAACATTGGCAAATCAAAAGTTCTCCACCAGCCAGTGCCTGGTCAATCATCAGACCCAGCATATCATGTCTGCCAGCGAATGTTTGGATTTCTTTTGCTTTGTTCTCCCATCATTTGTTTTTGATTTCTTGTATTTCTTGGATTCTCCTTTCAACTTCAGCTTTGAGCTGATGGAAAGAGCTCTGCTTCTGACTGGATAGTGGTTGGTTTGCCAGTCACAGAAAGCTTTTCTCTTCTGGTCGTAAAGGGTTGTAATCTCAGTGTTGTTGTTGTCAAACCAGTTCTGATGGCGGCGGATAGGAAAGCCGATTGATTCCTCGCAAGCCTCATGGATGGTCTGTTTTAAGGCTTCCCAGTCCTCTTTGACACTTGTGTTGTCATTTCCATGGCCAGTTTTTCACTGAGGAGTGTTTGGAAGTTCTTTTGGTGCACTGAGGATTGAAGTCTTTGGATGTTGTATTGCCATCTGTGTGATTTGGATTGCTTTCTATGTTCAGGAGCAATCCTGATGGACATGACTAGGGCCCTACGAATTTCACGGCTGTGAAAAATATGTCATGGACCGTGAAATCAGCCGTCCCCCGTGAAATGTGATCTCCCCTGTTGCTGGGAGCCTGGGGCTGCTCTTGGTGCGGAGATCAGACCCACCTCCAGAGGCAGCACAGAAATGAGGGTGGTACAGCTTCATTTCAGTGCTGCAGCAGCCCAGGAATTGGGCTCCGGGCTTCTGTCCCCTTCTCACTCCACCTCCCCAGCCCCCCCACAGTTCCTGCTGCAGCTCTGGGCACCAAGCTCCTGGCTTCCCCTTCCTCCCGGGGCATCTCCCACACTCCAGCCAGGGCTTGCGGCAGCATGGGCTGGGGGCTTCTGCTCCCTGTTGCTCCAGCAAGAGCTCAGGACACCTCCCGCTGCTCCAGCCTGGGCAGCCTGGGCTCGGGACTTCGTCCCTCTCCACCGCGGCTCCTGCCATGGCTCCGGGCTTCCTCCCTAGCATGGGCTTGGGTCTTCCTGCTGGTGTAGTGCAAGAAACTGAAACTGCTGTCTATAGGAATTTACTACATCAGATAGCAGTTTTTTTACAGTCCCTTACATATGAGTAACTACTACAGGTAGCAAATTCCTACAGGTAGCAATTTCTAGCACTACATCTGCCAGGCTTGAGGTTTCTGCACCTACCCCTAGGGCAGCAGGGCTCAGAGCAATCCGGGCTCAAGGCTGCCCAGGGTCTAGGCTTCAGCTCCACAGCTGCAGCCTGGGCTCAGCATGCCCGGGCTCAGGGCTTCTTTCCCCAGGGCTCCTGCCAGGGCTCAGGGCGATCCAGCTGGGACTTCTACCCTCAGGCTTTTTCTGGCTGGGGCACCCATTTTTCCAGGGACCCCCCCAATTGGCTGGGGTCCTGCCTTAATCTGTCTCTGGCCTGGGCTAGCAGCGAGGAGCCCCTGGCTGGGGCACTCCTAGCAGCATAGGGGAGATCCTACCCTCTCCACCTCCCGGAACCTCCTCGAACTGCAGGAAGCTCAGAGGCTGCTACCTCGGAAGCAAAAGAAGTGACTTGAGGGTGCCAATCTTGCCCCCCCCCCCAATCCCATTTTGGGTTGGAACCTCAGGGTTACAACAGGTGAAATTTCAGATACAAACATCTGAAATCATGAAATTGACCAATTTTAAAACCCTCTGGCTGTGAAACTGACCAGAATTGACCCTGAATTTGGTAAGGCCCTTGACATGACTGACCTCACCAGGTGATGGTCAGTCCAGCAATCATTGGCTCCTCTCAGAAGATGAGTGATTTGGACATCTCTTAGATCCCATGTTCTTACAATAACATAGTCTAGGAGGTGCCATTGTTTTGAGCAGGGGCATTGCCAAGTTGTTTTGTACTTGGTTGCTTTGTCTGAAGATTATGTTTGTGATCACCAGGTCATGCTCTGTACAAAAAGATGCCATTGGAATTGGTCTTACCCACTCCTTCCTTCCCAGTGATGCTCCTCCATATGTTAGAATCTCGGCCAACTCTTGTGTTAAAGTCCCCTAAAAGGATTATCTTATCTGTTTTTGGAATGGATGAAAAATTTTATCAAGTTCAGCGTAGAAGGATTCTTTCTGGTCTTCCTCAGCGTCAAGTGTTAGTGCATATGCACTGATGATAGTGGCAAATGACTTATTGACCAATTGGATGTGAAGAGTCATAAAGTGCTCGTTGATGCCGACGGGGAGTTCAGTCAGGCGGTTGACTAGAAGGTTCTTGATTGAAAAGCCAACACCGTGTATTCACGTATCGCTTGCTGGTTTTCCTTTCCAGAAGAAAGCGTGGCCACCGCTCTCTTCCCTAAAGTGGCCTTCATCTGCACATTTTGTTTCACTGATAGCAGCGATGTCAATGTTGTACCTCAAGAGTTCTCAGGCAACAATTTTTGTTCTGTGTTTGGGTCTTTCACTTTTTGATTTACCTGGTAGAGTATGGACATTTCAAGTTGCAAGAACCTTTTTTGTTTTTCGACTGCATTGGGAGTCATCCCTCTGGATGCAGTTATCCATTCAGGTCTGGTGGGATAGCCTATGTTTGGGGCACCTTTTCTATGCCCTTCCCCATATGGAGTGAGCAGAGGGGTTCCTAAAAAGACCTGCTCAGTTATGACTGCTGCTGCCAAAAATGCCCCCCATCCCAGTCCAGGGGCACATGACGACCATCTTGCAGTCACTGCCTCTGTGTGGGACTCCTTGTGATCACTTCACCTGTTCCCTGTCACCTGTCGCCACTTGCCCATCACCACAGGACTTTTATGGGTGGGGGAAAAGTTCTTCCTGTGAAAGAAGCCTGCACGTGAGTAGTTTAATGTGCGGGAGCTGTTGTGTACCAGCAGTCACACAAATCTTGGTGGAAGAGGCATCTGTGTCTGGTGGCAAGGAGGTCCAAGACAACTGGGGGTTTCTTCTCCATTGCAGCCTTTGTCCACCTTCGCAGCCATTGAGAGGTGAACCTGCTTCTTCTGCCTCTTCTGCTATTGAGGTCTTACACTGGGTTGTGGTGTGTTGCACTTTGTCTGGTACCTCGCCTTTGACCTTACTGCCATGGGTGACCCTACCAGGAGAACAGGATTCCCGACGGCATCGCTCTTAGGGCCTTAAGTATACACAAGCTTCTCCACTATCTCAAGATAGCAGCCCAAGGAGAAGAATTTCTGAATTCCTATATTGCTCCTTATGACTGCATTAGCCTCTCCAGTAGGAAATCTGTGGAAACAATTCAGAGATGAACTGTAGTGTGTCTATAGTAAAGATTTGGTAGAGTTTCCTTAGAAAGATGACAGAATTCTGAAAATGACCAACACCAGAGCTGAGCTGAAGTGGGCTACATTTATTGTTCAAAGTTTATTTATTTCAATTTCTAAACTAAAACAAAGAAGGAAACCTCTTTCCCAAGCTCTGTAGGCACCAGGCCAACACTTAATCACATACAAAGTTATACAGTACAAAAAATACCCCAATCAACTTCACACCTTAAAAATATCTAGATGTAATCAAGTAGTAACAAAACAAGCCAATACCCACTTCCACTTAAAATCCTACAGCCCTCATTGTATACTCTCATCCTTCCAGAAGCCCGGGAAAATGGATGGGCCTTGCAACCCATTCTGAAGCTCAACCAATATGGGCTATTTTACATCCAGATTTGGGGGAGCAAATTCTCAAATGGAGGAGACCTCAGTAGAAATGCCCTGCTGACAGCTGCCTGCCATTTCTATTGAGGCTCCCCAGCCTCAGTAGAGTTAGGGTCTTACACAGGGGTGGCCAACCGGTGGCTCCGGAGCCACATGCGGCTCTTCAGACGTTAATAGGCGGCTCCTTGTCCAGGCACCGACTCCGGGGCCGCAGCTACAGGCGCCAACTTCCCAATGCGCCGGGGAGTGCTCACTGCTCACCCCCTGGCTCTGCCACGGGCCCCGCCCCCACTCCACCCCTTCCCATCCCCTCCCCTGAGCCTGCCATGCCCTCGCTCCTCCCCCTCCTCCCCAGAGCCTCCTGCACACCACGAAACAGCTGATCAGGAGCTGGAGGGAGGGAGGGGGAGGTGCTGATCGGCGGGGCTGCTGGTGGATTGGAGGTCCTGGGAGCAGGGGCGGGGAGCTGATGGGGGGCTGCTGACGTATTACTGTGGCTTTTTGGCAATGTACATTGGTAAATTCTGGCTCTTTCTCAGGCTCAGGTTGGCCACCCATGGTCTCATAGGTCAAAACCACCGACTTTATGTGCAGAAGCTAAGTGGCAAAAACCAGTAGCCTCCCTTGGCTTTTTTTTTTCTTTCCTTTGTTTTTCTTTTCCTGTTCTTCACTTTTATGTCTATATGTTGATGTGTCTTTTCTTCAGCCTTAGAAAGACACATACAACAGTTCTGTTCAGCATTGGATTTTCAGCAGCTTCACAACATGATTAGTTCCTTTCCTACAAAACTCATGACAAGAAGGAACATAAGAATGTAGAAATTGCCTGACTGGATCACCCCCAAGGTCCATCTTGTCCAGTGTCCTGCCTTTGACTGTGCCCAAATACTTCAGGGGAAGCTGTAAGAATCCCACAATCCTAAAGTAGATTTAGGATACTCTGCTCCCCACATTAGGACTCAACCTGATCTTTGAGGGTACGTCTACACTGCAGCTGGGAGGTGTGAGGCCCAGTGCAGATAGACAGATTCGTGCTAACTTTGCTAGAGCTGTTACACTAAAAATAGCAGTGTGGACATTGCTGCATAGGCGGAAGCTCGAGCTAGCTGCCCAAGTCCAGGCCTGCTGAATCTCCTGAGTCCCAAGCTCAGATGACTAGCCAGAGCTGCTGCCCATGTCCACACAATGTCCACACTGCTATTTTTAGTGAGCTAGCTCAAGCAATGCTAGCATGAGTCTGTATACCTGTGCTGGGAATCACACCTCCCAGAGGCAATTGTTAGAGAAGCACAAGTCAAATCAGAGTATAACCATTGACTTCAATAGGTTTTGGATCAGGCCCCTAATAACTTAAGTGTTGTTTAGAAAAGAAAGCCCATATTACTAGTTAATAAAGGTTAATTTCACCTTAAAGTTATGGAAAAATATTCTGGGTGTTAAATATTTTTGATAGAATCTTAACCTTTTATGTTTTTGTTTTTCCTTGACATGTCCTTATAATAAATGCTAGTTTATTATAAAAGGATTACCACTGCATATCAAGCAATAGCACTTGTTACTTCTTAAGCTTAAATTCAGCTGAATCAAACACCATAATCTAAACACAGACACACACACACACGAAAGAGGGGAGGGAGGCGGAAGAGTAAGACTGAAGAAAGTTGTTCTTTGAGAAAGGTAGGTGAGGTAATATCTTTTATTGGACCCATTTCTGTTGGTGAGAGAGACATGGCTTTCAAGTTTACACAGAGCTCTTCTTCAGATCTTGGAAATTAATCAGTGTCACTGCTAAATACAAGGTGGAACAGAGAGTTTAGCATAAGTAGTTAACACATATTTCAAGGGAGCATTCAAGGAGAAGAGGCTTGTTAACACCTCCCCAGTCATAGGGAGGAAAGTAAACATGAGGGTATAAGCAGCTGGGGGAGAGGGGTGGTTGTAGATTGTTGTAAAGGTATGTTGTTGGAATGGGCCACCCAAATACCCTGAGAGAACCTGTTACAATTCAGAAATAAAAACCCCTCCAAATGCACACCCTGAGTTGTCACCTACCACCCCACACTAGAACCCACATGGGGTATCTACTTGATGGGGATCACATTTTGAAAGAAATCTTTCCTGAACCCCATCTTCTGGCCTTCAAACAATCCCCCAGCCTCTCCAAGCTCATCATCAGAAGCAAGCTCCCCACAGATCAGGAGACACCAACTCAAAGCGGCACCAGACCCTGCCAGAACAAGAGACGCAAAACCTGCAGACATATCTCTGCTGCTATAATGATCAACACACAAAAAAAACTTTCAAGATCCTTGGGTCCTACATATGCCTATCACAACACGTGGCGTACCTCATTCAGTGCACTAAATGCCCCAATAGCAACTTCCACCTGGTTAAACCAGAGAATCACTATGCTCAGGGCTGTACCTAAGGGGGTGCAGGGCCCGGGGCCGACCTGGCCAGGGGCGGGTAGGGGAGGCGGGGGGAGGCAATGCCTCCCCAAAAAGCCAGGCATGGCCCTACTCACATATCCACCATACTCTGCTTCGGGTAGCACCGCTGGGCTCCAGGGGCTGGGGTCATGCTGGCTGCCTTCCCGGGGCTGGGGAGGCTGCAGCGGCACTGCTGTGCGCTCTCCCTTGGGTGAAAGGGGTGGGGCTGGGAACAGCCTCCTCCAGGCGGTGGTTCACCCGCCACTCATCTGGCGCCAGCCAATTGCAGCGGTCTGTGGGCCCCCCAATGTGCGGGGCCCGGAGCTGTCGCTCCGATTCCCCATCCCCTAGGGACGGCTCTGACAATGCTCTCCAGTGAACTGACACAGAAAAATGATAAAGACAAAACACCACATAACCTCTGGGTGAACACTTTTCACAAAACACGCACTCGGTAGCTGATCGATCAGTCCTCATTGTCAAAGGAAACCCCCACAACACTTTCAAGAGATGAGCTGGGGAGCTTACATGCATAACTTTACTGGGCACTAAAACTCATGGACTAAAGAGAGACACTGGATTTATGGCTTATTACAACAATCTGTAAACCACTAACTTCCCCCACCCTGATTTCCCCCCCACAGACACCCTCGTTTCCTTCCTATCATTGGAAGGGTGTTAACAGGGCACTTCACCTTGAATGGTCCATTGAAATATGTGTTATTTACTTATGATAAGCAATCTGTTCCACCTTGTATTTAGCAGTGACACTGATTAATTTCCCAGATCTGAAGAAGAGCTCTGTGTAGCTCGAAAGCTCCCTCTCACCAACAGAAGTTGGTCCAATAAAACAGTGTTTCCCAAACTTGGGACGCCGCTTGTTCAGACAAAGCCCCTGGCAGGCTAGGCCCGTTTGTTTACCTGCCGCGTCCGCAAGTTAGCCGACTGCAGCTTCCACTGGCCGCAGTTCGTCACTCCAGGCCAATGGGAGCTACGGGAAATGGCGGCCGGTACGTCCCCCGGCCTGCGTCACTTCCCGCAGCCCCCATTGACCTGCAGCGGCAAACCACAGCCAGTGGGAGCCGCAATCAGCAGAACCTGCAGACACGGCAAGTAAACAAACCAGCCCAGCCCGCCAGGGGCTTTCCCTGGACAAGCGGCACCCCTAGTTTGGGAACCACTGCAATAAAAGATAATACCTCACCCACCTTGTCTCTCTAATATCCTGTGACTGACATGTCTACAACATGTTAATCCAACTAGACAGATATAGGCTATTTTCTCCTGTCAAATGATATGTAATCAATAGGAACACAACCAGAGTGTGTGAACACGTGCAGATTATAATTCTATTTATCACTTACATGGGGGTGAAAATGAGTTATAATAAAAAATGAACAGCTTGTTCACTCCAGACTTAACAAACGTAGCACTCATTTGGAAGGAAGCATATTTCCTATGAACAATTCTAGAGAAGCCCCATGAATCTAGCACACAGTTATGGCAAGTTATGATCTAGCTCCCATCTTCCAAGAGACAGAAGGAATAAAATTCTACTGTACAAAAGTTTGATAAATACCCCACTTTCTTTAAAATTAGGGAGCACTGAAGTCTTAGTTCAAAAAAATAAACGGAGTACAATGTCAATTTTCTACCTAAAATATGGAGATGAAGGAAGATGTTTTTTTTAAATTACCCACTCATTCACCCAGAGTTAGTGCGCACTTACCCACAGACAGGAACAGGGCAGTAATGGAAACATTCATGAGAAATAAATAATGGAATAGCAGATTTCGAGAGCATTCCATTTCAAGGTCATCAGTTACAAAAGCAGCCAGGGAAACATTTCCTGATTCTGCCACTCCTGAGCCTGAAAACCTCAGCAGCTTGATTGTGTTTAGGTTTCAAAGGACCCAACTGGAGGGAAGGCCTGCAGCTAGGAAGCACCCAAAGCAAGCTTATGTATTGTTGCCCCTTTCAGATCCAAGCAGCTAGTCGAAGTTTAGAACCCTGGGGATGTTCCGGTTGGGGGTAGAAATTGATGATGGGATCGGATATTTTCTTTGGTGCAATCTTGTTTATTTACAAGGAATGTGAAGGTCCTGCTTCTCCAAATGCAGGAGGAACCAGAAACAAAAAAAACCACTTTCTTAGTTTACAATCCTATGCCTCTTTAGCCAGCCCCAGACCCAAAAAACTCTCTCACACTTTTTCCAGTGTCATACATCACAGTTCTCAGGGGAGCTTTAAAAGCCTTTAAAAGACCTTGGGTTTTGAGTTTGCCTTTCGCTTTCGGATTCAGTTTTGGATTTGGATGGTGCCAGTGCCCGTAGGGGTGGGTTGAGTTGACTTGAAATTAATCTCAAAGTGACTCATGACTACTGTTCTCTTCTTAAGCCCTCCTCACCCCACCGCCTCCATCACTTTGCTTGCTCACTACACTGACTGGCTCAGAAGGAGAATTCAGTGAATTAGAATAATAAAATCATAGAATATTAGGGTTGGAAGAGACCTCAGGAGGTCATCTAGTCCAACCCCCGCTCAAAGCAGGACCAACACCAACTAAATCATCCCAGCCAGGGCTTTGTCAAGCAGGGCCTTAGAAACCTCGAAGGAAGGAGATTCCACCACCTTCCTAGGTAACCCATTCAAGTGCTTCACCACCCTCCTAGTGAAATAGTGTTTCCTAATATCCCACCTAGAGCTCCCCCACTGCAACTTGAGACCATTACTTCCTGTTCTGTCATCTGCCACCACTGAGAACAGCCTAACTCCATCCTCTTTGGAACCCCCCTTCAGGTAGTTAAAGGCTGCTATCAAATTCCCCCTCACTCTTCTCTTCTGCAGACTAAATAAGCCCAGTTCCTTCAGCCTCTCCTCATAAGTCATGTGCCCCAGCGCCATAATCATTTTCGTTGCCCTCCACTGGACTCTCTCCAATTTGTCCACATCCCTTCTGTAGTGGGGGGACCAAAACTGGACACAGTACTCCAGGTGTGGCCTCACCAGTGCTGAATAGAGGGGAATAATCACTTCCCTCAATCTGCTGGCAATGCTCCTACTAATACAGCCCAATATGCCATTGGCCTTCTTGGCAGCGAGGGCACACTGCTGACTCAATTCCAGCTTCTCATCCACTGTAATCTTCAGGTCCTTTTCTGCAGAACTGCTGCTTAGCCAGTCGGTCCCCAGCCTGTATCGGTGCATGGGATTCTTCCATCCTAAGTCCAGGACTCTGCACTTGTCCTAGTTGAACCTCGTCAGATTTCTTTTGGTCCGATCCTCCAACTTGTCTAAGTAACTCTGGACCTTATCCCTACCCTCCAGCATATCTACCTCTCCCCTCAGCTTCGTGTCATCTGCGAACTTTCTGAGGGTGCAATCCATCCCATCATCCAGATCATTAATAAAGATGTTGAACAAAACCAGTCCCTGGATCGACCTCTGGGGCACTCCACTTGATACCGACTGCCAACTAGACATCAAGCCATTGATCACTACCCATTGAGCCCGACGATCTAGCCAGCTTTCTATCCATCTTATAATTCAGCACCACCACTAGGTAACCGTGGCTCAGCTTGGCTGGCTCCCCGCCTTTATTTTTTTAAATTAGAAATAGACTGAAGTTGGGGCAACTCTAGTGGTGTGGTGCACCTGTTGTGGGGGGGGGGTCTGTTGGGGGCTGGTGGCATGGCTGGGCGGCAGGAGGGGGCGCAGCTGGGAGATGGAGGGGTCTGTGTGTGGTGTGGGCTGTGGGGGGCAGGGGTTGGATTGGCGATGGGGCTATGGGGGAAAGGAGGGTTGTTGGCAGGGAGTGGTGGCACAGATAGAGACTGGGAGGGGTCCAGTCCAGGGAGGCTATAGGGGACAATGGCATAGCTGGGGGCTGTGAGGGCCAGCAGCATGGCTGCCCGGGGGGACAGCATGGCTGTAGGGGTTTGTGTGGGGGAGGGAGCTGTGGGGTGGCACAGCTGAGTGGGGGACTGCAGCATGGCTTGAGATGAGGAGGGACTGGTGGGGGACATACACCTGGCTGCTGGAGAGGAGTACAGTTGGGGAAGGATTGTGGAGTGGCATGGCTGGGCTGTGGGGGGCGGCAGCAGCTCCACGGGGCTGTGCAGGGGTGGGCAGTGGGGTGGCACGGTTGTTGGTCAGTCTTGGGGCAACTCTAATGGTGTAGTGCACCTACACTGGGGAGGGTCTGTCAGGGTGATTGTCCCAGGTTACTGAGTGGGGGTTCGAGCAGGTTTTATTGTTGAAGAAAAACCCCTAGATATTAAACCCAACCCTGTTTTCTGCCAACTCCATCTGGCAGAAGGGTTACATACCTTTTTGTGTGTGCTTACATTATTACTAAAAATAAATTATGGAATATGTACAAAAACAACCCTCTGAAATGGGTTTGGCTGGTTTGGGGCTTGCTGTGAAAGGCAGTGCAGCTTTTTTATCTTGTGAGACTTGGCAACACTTTGGGGTTTGTGATTAATTTAGGCCTGGTCTACACTTAAAATGTAGGTCAACAGAGCAATTGAGCTCAGGGGTGTGAAAAATCCACACTCACTGGGTGCTGTAGCTATGCTGACCTTAACCCCAGTGCACACCCAGCTAGGTCAATGGAAGAATGCTTCTGCCAACCTAGCCTCGGTGCTGTTGCTCAGGGAGGTAAAGTTGCTACAAGGATTGAAAAACCCTTTCCATTGCTGACTGTGTGAACAGTACAGGGTTGCAGCAGCATAACTACAGCGCCCTAACTATGATGCTATAGCACGCATGGTGTAGACATGGCCTTATCTTTATAGCTACACTAACTGAAGGGCACATTCATACCTCTCAACCTCAGTTAGTTGAGGTTTTTTTAACTTGCCCCATAACAAGATTTCAACCAGTTCATAACAATATACAACATGACACTGGGGCTCTTCACACCACTATGGATAAAAGTCCATCAAGCATTCTCACTATTACATCCCACATGTAGGCATTTATCAGCTTTGAAGAGGAACTTTCATGCTGGAGAACTTATCTAATATATTTGCCCTTCTGATCTTGTTCCTTTTCAGCAAATAGCAAACAGGAGGTGAAATCCTAAACCCACTGAAGTCAATGGCAAAACTCCTACTGACTTCAATAAGGCCAAGATTTCACCACCATATTTATGTTGAAAACTATGCTGTGAGGCCTACAAAACACTTGATAATGGTGAGGCAGTTGGTGTGTTCTTTTTTAACTGCTGCTTATTATACTAACCACAATTGTATTACTGTTACCATGTGCTACCCCCATCTGTTAGTTGTATCCATATGCTGTCTTGGGTCTTACCCAAGTTTTTCAAGACAGGAACCACCTTATATGTACACACCCTACATGTACAGTGTCCAGCAAAATGTGACCCTAATTCTTGATTGTGGCCTCTAAGTGCTAATGTAAAACAAATAATAAATAAAGCAATAATAATATGCTTAAATCAAGACTTACTTCATCCCATTTCCAGCTCCTCCTTTGCTCCTGCAGCTGTAGTGCTGAGTTGGAGACATCCCAAACATTTCCGTGGCAAACAGATGTATTGAACACAGGAAGACGATTTCTGCTGGATCCTGCGAGAGGGAGAAAGCTCTTATCAAAGGATAAAACAACAGCAGCAAAAGACACCCCAGAAAATAGCCATTGAAACTATGACAAGACAGTTCAATATAGCAGCTCAAGAACAAGTTCTTTTACAGATTTTTAAAAAGTAAAAATGGGTTATTTTACCATAATGTTTCTGATTTGACACTTTTTATGTTAGTATAACTCAAACATGGTATCAGTTTAAAAACTTTAGAAAGTGATTTATCTATCTCTGGCCTCCTTGCTTTTGGTATTTTCAGAAAGGAAGTGGGGGGAGTCAATGGGGGATTCAAAATCTCCATTGCCAATGCATAAGTAATGAGTTTAAGTCAAAAGTCTGGGGTGGAGCCCTGTAACTTGCTTTAACTATACCTTTAAAATTTACTTTTTTTAAAAGTTCCCCAGAGTGCTGTGTTGTGGCTCATTGGCTACTCTATAAAATCCTGCTGCTGGAGTTCTCTCCTGGAGCATGCACAGTGACACAGTCTGACCCAATGGATCAGCTGAACTTAAACCAACTCCTGCAATTGCAAGGGACTGGACTTGATGAACCAGAAGGTCCCTTCTAGTCCTATGTCCCTAAATAGAACATTCATTTAAAATAGCTATTTTGTTAACCCCACCACTCCAATCCAACGCTTTAGAAAACAGCTTCTTTGAGCAAGGGGTTTCAGAGCTTCCTTCCACCACATTATAAGCTTCTCTGTACAAACCCAGTTCTGAACATGATTCGCTACTCCTCCCCTAGTTCCACCTTTCCATTCAGCAAGAGCCTTACCATGCCACAATCTCTCTCCCTCATCATAGCTTCTGCCTTCAGCTGACTATGCCTTAGTTGTCTTCAGCCTAGCAGGATGGAGCCTTCCTAGCTCCCCCCGCTTCCTGTTTTCTTACCTATCCATCCACCTATCTCTCGCTCTCCTCCCTGTGCCTCCCTTGCACTGTCCTCTCTGTTCCAGCTCCCTTCCCCAATAATTGTCACACTAACCAAAACAACCCCTTCCATCAGCACCCTCTCCCAATCCTAAATTTAAGTAAACCAGAAATTAAGATGCGAATGGTGCATAGAATTGGGATAAAGGTAAATTTGTTTTGATGTGATTTTATGTTGCATTGTTCCAAATGGAGAAATGCCACACATACCATCGGGGCAGAATTGCCACAAATGCACAGCAACTAATTCAACAAAACTTTCCTAAAGATTAATATACAGAGTTCTATTTATTTAGGTGTTTTCATCTCTTTCGTCACTGCAGCAT
Source organism: Eretmochelys imbricata (assembly GCF_965152235.1). NCBI lineage: Eukaryota > Metazoa > Chordata > Testudines > Cheloniidae > Eretmochelys > Eretmochelys imbricata. The sequence goes on from NC_135574.1 coordinate 26,373,379, forward strand.
CTAAGCATATCACAAACATTAATGAACTTCTTATCCTCCCAACACCCTGTAAGGCCAGGAAGTATTATCATCCCCATTCTTCAGACAAAAAAGCAGAGATGTGCAGCCAATATAAATCAGCATCACTCCATTGACCAGACTAGCATTACTCTAATTTACTCCAGCTGCTCCAGAAAAATTAAGGCCCTCATTCTGCAAAGATTTAGACACATATTTAACTTTAAGATGGGAATAGGCCCCATGGAGCAAGCATACGCAAATACTCTCAGGCTCACAGACTAAATGATCTTTCCAAAGTCACACAGGAAGTTTGTGGCACAGTCATAGATCTTGAACCTAGATTTTGAGTCCCACTCTAGTGCCTTAGCAAGATCATCCTTAGGGGTGCATTGCGAAATTATAGTTGACAATTTCCTAACTCATAAAGTACATGGGGGAATTCTATATTAGATCCACATCTTGACAGATAAATAGGAATTGAGCTCAGAACTAAAAATTAGTGGTTGTTTAGGTACAAGTGATCATGACTTGATCATATCTGTCATGTGCAAACAGAAGAAAGTCCAGATCAGTAATATACATACTTTGTATTTAAAAGGGCCAATTTAACAAAGCTGAAAACAATTATGAGCCAAATCAGTTGGGACAAAGAATTTAAACAGGAAACTGTGAGGGATAATTGGGAACTGCTTAAGAACATTTTATTAGATGCCTAAAAAGTCACAATCAAGAAAGAAGGCTATGCTGGTTAAAAATCCAACCTGACAGAGAGGAAGTGAAAGTAGCTATAAAAAATAAATTAAAAAATACATGATGGGAAAAGGGAAAGTCCAAAGCAAAGAATATAAATTAGAAGCTAGGAATTTTATAAAATTGATAAGGGAAGAAAAAGGACACAAGGAGAAATCTGTGGTGAGCAGGATTGAGGACAATAAGAAGGAACGTCTAAAATATATTAGGAACTAAAGGAATCCTAACAAGGGTATTGGTCCATTGCAAGATGGAAATGGTAGAACCATCGATAGTAATACACAAAAGGCAGAAATGTCCAATAAATATTTCTGTTCTGTATTTGAGAGAAAGCCAGAAAATGTATTTAAATCGTATAGTGATGACAGAAGAATTTCCTTTCCAGCAGTAACTACGGAGAATGTTAAACAGCAGCTACTAAAGTCAGATATTTTCAGATCAGCAGTTCTGGATAACTTGCATCCAAGAGTTTTACAAGAGCTGGCCAAGGAACTCGTTGGACCATTAATGTTGATTTTCAATAAGTCTTGGAACCCTAGGGAAATTTCAGAGGACTGGAAGAAAGCTAACTTTTAAAATATTTTAAAAGGATAAAAAAGATGACTCAGGTATGTATAGGCCTGCAAGCCTGACATCAATCCCAGGCAAAATAATGATACAGCTGATACAAGACTTGATTAATAAAGAATTAAAGGAAGGTAATATAATGAATGACAATCAACATGGGTTTATGGAAAATAAATCGTGTCAAACTAATTAAATATACATATATTTTTAATTAGATTACAAGTTTTGTTGATAAAGGTTATAGGAAAAAGAAAAGGTGTACTTGTGGCACCTTAGAGACTAACCAATTTATTTGAGCATGAGCTTTCGTGAGCTACAGCTCACTTCATCGGATGCATACTGTGGAAACTGCAGAAGACATTATATACACAAAAAGAAAAGGAGTACTTGTGGCACCTTAGAGACTAACCAATTTATTTGAGCATAAGCTTTCGTGAGCTACAGCTCACTTCATCGGATGCATACTGTGGAAACTGCAGAAGACATTATATACACAGAGACCATGAAACAGTACACCCCACACACACAAACTTGGGGGGGGGGTGAGAAAACCTGGATTTGTGCTGGAAATGGCCCACCTTGATTTTCATACACATTGTAAGGAGAGTGGTCACTTTGGATAAGCTATTACCAGCAGGAAAGTGAGTTTGTGTGTGTGGTTTTGGGAAAAAAAGGGGGGGGGTGGTTAGAAAACCTGGATTTATGCTGGAAATGGCCCACCTTGATTATTATACACATTGTAAAGAGAGTGGTCACTTTGGATGGGCTATTACCAGCAGGAGAGTGAGTTTGTGGGGGGGGGAGGGAGGCGGAGGGTGAAAAAACCTGGATTTGTGCTGGAAATGGCCCAACTTGATTATCATACACATTGTAAGGAGAGTGATCACTTTAGATAAGCCATTACCAGCAGGAGAGTGGGGTGGGAGGAGGTATTGTTTCATGGTCTCTGTGTATATAATGTCTTCTGCAGTTTCCACAGTATGGATCCGATGAAGTGAGCTGTAGCTCACGAAAGCTCATGCTCAAATAAATTGGTTAGTCTCTAAGGTGCCACAAGTACTCCTTTTCTTTTTGCGAATACAGACTAACACGGCTGTTACTCTGAAAACGGTAATAGGGTTGATGTAATATACTTAGACTTCTGTAAGACGTGGTACCACATGACTTTTTGATTAAAATCTAGAAAATACAAAATCAACATGGCACACATTAACTAAATTAAAAACTGGCAATTGGATAGGTCTCAAATTGTAAATGAAAACAGGGAATCATCATTGAATGGGTGTGTTTCTCAAGTGGGTTTCAGCTCATGGGCTATTTAACATTTTTACTATTTAATATTTTTAAGAAAGAAAGAAAGAAAGAAAGAAAGAAAGAAAGAAAGAAAGAAAGAAAGAAAATGATGACTGATGTTTTCAGGTGATACAAAGATTGGGGGAGTGGTAAATAATGAAGAGGACAGGTTACTAAAACAGAGTGATTGCTTGGTAAGCTGGGTGAAAGCAAACAACATGTATTTTAGCATGTCCAAACATAAAGTCACACATCTAGGAACAAAGAATGCAGGCTGTACTTACAGGACTGGGAAATCCAGCCTGGGAAGCCATGAGAATGATTGTAGATTGGGGCTTCCCTCAAGATCGCAACAGCAGCAACTAGAGATAAAATAGCAGATGTATCATTGTATCTACAGTCACAATGGAAAGCGTGGCAACCTGCATGGAATTTGGAGGGAAGAGCTCGGGTCACAGTAGGGAACAGTTTAGAGGAAGCACCAGACAGCTAGTCTGTGTTTTGAGCGCTAGCTGCAGTTGCAACATCTCTGAAAATAGTTCTCTTAATAAAGAATCAGTTCAATTTTACAAGCACAGAGGCCTCTCATATTATTACCCAGCACGTGGTACAGGTCAGAGGTATAGTCCCCCTTTATTCGACATTGGTGAGCCCTCATCTGGAGTACTGTGTCCAGTTTTGGGCCCCACACTACAAGAAGGATGTGGATAAATTGGAGAGAGTCCAGCGACGGGCAACAAAAATGATTAGGGGTCTGGAACACATGACTTATGAGGAGAGGCTGAGGGAACTGGGATTGTTTAGTCTGCGGAAGAGAAGAATGAGGGGGGATTTGATAGCTGTTTTCAACTACCTGAGAGGTGGTTCCAGAGAGGATGGTTCTAGACGATTCTCAGTGGTGGAAGAGGATAGGACAAGGAGTAATGGTCTCAAGTTGCAGTGGGGCAGGTTTAGGTTGGATATTAGGAAAAACTTTTTCACTAGGAGGGTGGTGAAACACTGGAATGCGTTGCCTAGGGAGGTGGTGGAATCTCCTTCCTTAGAAGTTTTTAAGGTCAGGCTTGACAAAGCCCTGGCTGGGATGATTTAATTGGGTATGGGTCCTGCTTTTGAGCAGGGGGTTGGACTAGATGACCTCCTGAGGTCCCTTCCAACCCTGATATTCTATGAAAATGTGGTGGAAGCAATCAGTTTAGTTAGACCCAAAGCAAGGAAGAGAGTGTGACCAAGAGGCAAGCAAAGCTGGGAAACAGAGCAAACAGGGACTCTGACCACTGGGAATGTTGGATTTCTTTAATAAAATCCTTTCCTAAGAATGGAAGCTGTGAAAGCAAGAATTAAGTCTGTATACAGAGCTGACCATGCGGGGGATAAAGGTGAGAAAATAAAGGGAAAAGGTTTTCTTCAGCTCTCATTGGGAGAAAGGATGAGAATTAGTGAGATGCTATTGCCAGGAATAAAAACACTGGAACTGCTGATACAAGTGTTTGTTGAGTACCATAAGGCTGTAAAGAGATACTGTTTTTTTACCAAAAACCAAAAAGCAGAAAAGGGAATAGATACATTACAGAGCTAAAAACTGTGGTCAGATTGGTGACGTGGACTTTACATAAAGCTTACACTAAGAACATACCTGGAGGACTCTGTGAAGTTTCTGTGGGGAAGAAGACGGGGGGCGGAGACCAATAGTCAGTCTGATGCTGAGCCACAGACTTGCTGCTTTTATCACAAGTTGTATGTCACACTTGGCGGAGACCCCACCAGCACTCCTCAGACTATCATGGATACCTCTGAGGAGCCTGATATACAGACCCTTGCTGTGACTGGAGAAGAGGGAGAGGCAACACTGAGGTCCATCTATGTTGCAAGCCAGGATCTTTTTGAGACTCCACTGTAGTCTAGCCAGTCCCACCAGCCGAGTACAGAGGAGACCAATGCAGAGGAAGGAAGCCCAGGTAAGTGTGTGCATGCATTTTCCCTTATAATGTTTAAATGTGACGATAGTGCCTGGCCCAACCCCAAGTTAGCAGGACACAGGTATCTACATTTCATTGTTTTACTCAAAGGAAATGGTAGCAGTACAACAAACAGAGGAACCATTGTTATCTGCTTTACATTCCGTTGTAGGGTTAGGTGGGGAGGGGAGCAGTGCACGCAGAAAAGTTTGTTTATGGACATAAGAATGTCCCTGGTATCCTCCTGAGTGATCTCGATAAAACTTTCTTGTAGGTTGTCCAGCTGTCTGGAGTTGCTCATGCCCATGAGTGCCAGCCTCAGGGCTGACTGCTGCAAACCAGGCACAAACCCAGACTTGGTTGTGAGCTCTATACTTAGATTCACCAACCAAGTATCAACTTCTTGAGCACTATAACAGCCTTAACACGGAGTCACAGACAGTCCCTTGGGGTACTCTGGTCTATCTTGCCACTCAGGCAAACTTGCCTTCATGATAGATGGTCCCTTGTACCAAAAATCACAACAATATTCAGGTTATTCCCAGACCCAAAGGATCGGTTGCTTATCCCTGGTCAGTTGCATCTCAAACCAAGGACAACGCTTATAGCCAGTCCCATGATAAATTAACTAACTAGTAAAAACAAATAAGAGTTTTTTACAAGGTTAACACAGGTAAACATACACAATTCAGTTGCAGTCTTAGGTTTCAAAAAAATAATAGAAGCTGCTGTAATGTGCAAGTTCTTTCTGTCCTTTTGGGCTAACCGAAGCTAAACAGCTGGAGATCCCTTGCTTATGCTTAGACGTCTTGCCTTTTCCCTGAATTCCATGCCGCACAGAGACAACAATTTCTTCTTGGCAGGGATTTTTATTCCCTTTCCCCAGAGCCCAAGCTGATGAGATGAGTGTCTGAACATGTCTCTGCTTCGTGGGTATAGGGGGAGCAATGGACAGTCTTTTGCCCACAGATGTTCCATAATAGCTTGTCTGATGTGTGATTTTCTTTTGTTGACACCTCTTGTGGTAAACTAGTATTTCACACTTGATAATGCTTCTCTCCTGACTGTGTGGGTTTCCAGTTTCATAGAAAATGCTTTTATAGTTACAAAGCAAAACACTTAATTACTTTACAGCAAGGGGTACATATTTATTATATATTAGGTTAATTCATGCAGCAACTCACAAGCATTTCATAATGCCTGAACACATTTCTATAAATCTAATAACTATTTTAACAATACTAACACACAGGTGAGCCAGACTGGTTTCCAGCTGTGCAGTTGTTAGTGTTCAGTGAGGCCTAGGGGTCTTGGCATGAGCTGGCCCCCGGTCTGCCAGTGTCATAGAGGTGCTCTGCAATCCTCTGTCAAGCATTTCCAGGGATGGCTGCCTTATTTCTTCCTCCATGGTAGGACACTTTCCAAACGACTCCATGATGATTTCGGCGGGCACTACTGCAGTAAACAGGCTAGCGGCATATGGGTCCTGGTGGCTTTGTGACACCAGTAGCATATGGGTGCCTTTATGACACTCAGGAGTAAGAGAGAGCTAAAATCATCACTGCCTGTGGAAAATAATGCCAGTACTCAGTGTTGTCCCCTGTACTCATACCCACGGAAATAGGGTCGAAAAGGGGCCCTGGCCATTAAAAGTCTGCTCAGCAGTGCTGCAAAGCTAAGGCAGGCTAGTCCCTACCTGTCCTGGCTCTGCGCTGCATCCCAGAAGTGGCCAGCAGCTCCGGTTCCTAGATGGGGAGGCCACGGGGCTCCCCATGCAGCCCCCGCCTTGAACACCGGCTCCGCATTCCCATTGGCTGGGAATCACAGACAATGGGAGCTGCAGGGGCGGTGCCTGTGGGTGACAGCAGTGCGCAGAGCCACCTGCCACACCTCCACCTAGGCGCCGGACCTGCTGGCCACTTCCGGGGCACAGTGCAGAGTAAGGACAGGCAGGCAGCCGTGCCACTGACTGGGAGCCGCCGGAGGTAAGCCTGTGCCCCAACCCCAGGCCCCAATCTCTAGCCCTAAGCACCCCCCAACCCAGAGCCCCCTCCTGCACCCCAAACTCCTCATCCCAAGCCCCACCCCAGAGCCTGCAACCCCAGCCAGAGCCCTCACCCCTCCTTGCACCCCAACCCCCTATCCCAGCCCAGAGTCCCCTCCCATACCCTGAACCCCTCTGTCACACCCCCCAGCCTGGAGCCCCCTACTGCACCCTGAACCCCTCATTTCTGGCTCCACCTCAGAGCCTGCAACCCCAGTTAGAACCCTCACCCCTTCCCGCACCCCAGCTCCCTGCCCCAGCCCAGTGAAAGTGAATGAGGGTGGGGGAGAGCGAGCCAGCGAGAGAGGGGGAAATATAGTGAAGGGGGGGGAAGGAACAGGGAAGGGGTGTGGCCTCAGGGAAGGGGAGGGGCTAGGGTGTTCGGTTTTGTGGGATTAGAAAGTTGGCAACCCTAACCTGACCAGTAGAAACCCCTTCAAAACCTTATACAGGGTAGAAATTTCTGCCTGAGCTCGGAATTTGTTTTCTTGTGTGTTTTAAGTGAGATCCTTAACTTTATTTAAATGTATTTTTTATTGAAGCTATAATATACATAAGCATTAATATATACAGAACTATTATCCAACAGTGTGAAAGCATAAAAACATCTGAAAGTAATAGTTTTGTTGACATACATGAAGATTAATACCTATGAATTGGACTCTTCTGTGCTCTATGCACTCACATTTCATGGAGAGACTATATTTGTAGCTAGGGAAAATCCTTCACTCCTTTTCAACCTCACAGGAGCCCAACACAAAAACAAGAGGTGTGGGTGGTCCCCCCATCACCTTGTGCAAATTAAGTTTCAAGAAACAGATCACAGAAGGGTGATTCCTTCAGCAGCTAAAAGAAAATGTTACTTCTCCTTTCTTTATGTTTGATAGTTTGGTTTAGTGTTGTTTCAAGATGATCCACTACATGTCAGCATAAAGCTGCTTTAATATTTGTTTAGCAATAAAAGAAGCAATTTAGTTTGCAGTAGAACCACTTTGGTTCATCATCTAGCAATTCTGACAATACTGAATTTGCACCTTCTTTGTCTGTGTGACCTGGAAAGAAGTCACTACTGAGAAAGCAAAGTGAAATGATTGTTATTGTCCATCAGATAGGAATAGCACAAAACTTCACTAACTCAGTATCAACTTGAGCTGCAGGAATCCATGATTATAGCCATAAAACTGCACAAGTATTATTTACAATTTTTTAAAAGATTAACATTTAAACATGTCAAACTATGTCATTATCCCACTATTTGTAATAAATATTTGGAGACCTGAAATTCCAACTCATTTTCCTACCAATCTTTTTTTCCTTCTACATACAAAGTGGTGATTGGATAATTATTGTAGGGTTACTCTACCACTCTGTTTTAGCAAGTTAATTAGAGCAGGGCGCCGTTTGGTTTGTTTTTGAGGGGGTTTGTTTGTAAATTAACGTTGGGGCCTACCAAACTGTACAGTGTCCTGTTAAACAATAACTAACTTTTGGAATATACCCTTTTGGAAATCAGTCAGCAAATATAACTGTTAGTTGAGTGCTTCAGTGTAACAATAAGGCAGATAACAGTATTTAAAGAAAATTGGTTGTTATGGTTCTCACATCAAGGTCCCCTCCCCTGGATAGGTTGTAATGTCACTCCCAGCTGAACATATGGTAGCAGTCAAGCGTATAATCTACCTGGGGGTCCTGGTGGCCCTACAAACAGATCACCACCTCCCTGTGTTCTTTAAGGACTATCAATGTGCACTTGAGATAATTAAAATCAACATTCTTTCAATTTCACCCCTTATAAAATGTCTGGGAGAGTTTTATTCAGCATGAACCATGACCCTGGTTTAGTCCAACGCAGGCTGATCTCTTGTTCCTAATCTATCAATCTGGGTATAAAATCAAACCTCTCAGTGCATTCTATATTCAGCTGTTCACTGCTGTGGAGTGTGAAAAGCATCAATAAGTGACAGGGGTAGGTTTACCAGAATGCTAATGCCATCAAGAGCACGAATCAGAGAGATCGGGTTTCTCAGCTACAGTTAGGAGTACAGTTGCCTGTGACTTTGTTGTTTTGAACTCTGCTTCAGCGCTTGAGCTGAGACTCATTTCCGTTCAGGGCTAAATGTGCTGTGATTGAAGGATTAAATAAAGATACTTTAAAATTACTGTCTTCAGATTCTGTTTTTGAAAATAGCAATTGTGTTTCTAATATGCTCAGATACTTCACTGATGAGAACCTATGTAATGTAATTAAGCTCTAGTCAAGGATGAAACAGTAGAAAACCAACTTTGGTCATGGTTATATTTTTAAAAACTACTGTCTCCAGGTGTCTGAAAAACTCATGTTTAAGCATTTGTAAATAACTTCACTTTACTCACTTGCTTACCCTGAAGCTGCACTCCCAACAATACCAGTGCTTCTGGAAAGATTCAACTCTGTGGCCTTTCTTCTAGGTCAGAGATTCTCAAACTGTGGTCCGTGGACCGAGCTCCATTCAGGTGGTCTGTGGATAGTTCCCTCTAAGGTGCGCCCCAGGCAGCCACACACAGGAGAAAGAAGAGCCACCCACCTAATTAGTGCAGCCGCACAGGCATGGCTCCACTAATTAGGTGCCTGGACCCTGGAGAAGATGCATATGTAAGGTGAGGTGGTGGCCTTGGGGGGAATAAGGGGTAGGTGGGAGGGGGCAGTGGGATGAGAAGAGGGGGTGGGGGGAAAATGGGATGTGCAGGGTTGCGGCGGCCAGAGAAAGAAGCGACTTTTCGCAGCTCCAGGGCTGTGGTTGCCAGGGAGAGACCCCCCCTCTCCTTCCCAGCCCCAGCTTGGGGGCTGCCGCAGCAGGGGGAGACCCCCCCCCTTCCCTCACCCAGCTCAGGGGCTACTGCGGTGGGGGAGAGAGGGAGAGACCCCCCTCCTTCCCAGCCTCAGCTTGGGGGCTGCCACAGCGGGGGAGAGAGGTCACATCCCTCATATTAGAAAGGTAAGTCTACTGATATTAAAATATGAGTTGTGTGCTTTTATTTGTAGAACAAAAAAGTTTATTATTATTAAGGGTTTTTTTTATAGAGAGCTTTTATCCAAAGTGCTTTACAACAGTTAGCTAATGGTACAAACAACATTTGGAAAGATCATTAAGTGGAGTGCCAAGACCCTCAGCAATTTTCAAGTGATCCGTGAAAAGAAACGTTTGAGAACCACTGTTCTAGGTCATAACAACATACAAATCATGCTGCATTATGGCAAAGCTAGCTTTTGCTACAGGAGAAAACGTAAACCTAACAAAATAGAAGTCATTGGGCTAGATTCCAAGGCCCCTCCCCTTCTCTCTCTCCCACCCCCTTCCCCCCCCCCCCCCCCGTTAGCACAGGAGGGTGGGGATGGAGGGCATCAGCCACAGTGCAGTCATCTTTGATTGAAAGTACATACCCGCAACTGGTCAATTCACTTCACAGTTTAGGAGTGCTCCTGAATTCTTCATCGATGTTAAGCTTCCACATTGCAGCAGTCATGAGCAATGCTTTCTACGATCTCTACTTGGTTAGGAGGCTCCCTCTTATCCTGGCATTCAAAGACCTGACTTTGGTTTCACACACATCATCATCCATCTGGACTACAGCAATGCAGCGTACCAGCCATAACCCCTTAGCAAACTCCCAACTAATTCAGAACCTAACAACACACAGAGTACTGTGATCACATCAAACCCTGTCCTCAGTTCCCTACATTGGCTTCCCATAAAGTACAGAAGTCAAGTTTAGTACAAGTAAAGTACAAGTTTAAAGTCTTGGCCCTTATCTTCTCAAGGAATTCAATGGCCTGGACCGAGCATATATAAAAGATCATTTATATCTGCAGAAAGAACTCTGTGGTCAACAGCTCTACTGCTCTGGCACGATGGAACTTTCTACCAGACAGGTAAAGTTCAGCTGCAGAGGAGACACAGCTTTCTCGATCACTGCATCAGGATGGACTTTCTCAGGAGCTGAGGACCACCGCAAACCTCAAGGCAAAGGCAAGGTGCACTTCTATAGTCTATAAAGCCTTAGAAAACATGCATTATAGTGATTGAGCTCTTTGAGTCTATTTAGTTTAACAAAGAGAAGGTTAAAGGGTGCCTTGATTATGGACTATAAGTATCCACATGGGGAACAAATATTTAAAAATGGGCTTTTCAATCTAGCAGAGAAAGGAATAACATGATCCAGTGGCTGGAAGTTGAAGCTAGACAAATTCAGAGTGGAAATAAGGCATACATTCTTAATGGTAAGAGTAATTAACCATTGGAACAATTTACCAAGTGTCACGGTAGATTTTCTATCACTGACAATTTTTAAATCAAGATTGGATGTTTTTCCAGAAGATATGCTCTAGGAATTATTTTGGGGAAGTTCTATGGCCTCTGGTACATGGGAGATCAGACAAGGCCCTTCTGCCCTTGAAATCTATGAATCAATCTGCCTTCCCTAACAAAGACAGAGCAGTATGTACATTTAAAAAATAATAATAAAACAACCCTCAAAACCCCTCTCCACTACACACATAATTCTCCCAATTAGGAGAGAATGAGAGAACAAATGATCCACAGGTGACCGATGTTAGTCACACCATTTCATGTACCTCAGGAATGTGCTCAGACACTATAGTGATGAGGACAATACAAGGACTTATTCTTATGAGCTGTGTGAAACCTTGCTATGGATTGAGTTAAAACTCCTTTGAGATTGATAGGTGTGAAGTCACCGTTCGATTAATATAACTGTAAGCATAAATCCCCACCTAAAACAAAAGGGGTGTGTGAAGCCACCCAGGACTTTTTGGGTTAGTATTGTTTTGAGTAGATGTTAGGGGTGGAGAGGGGAAAGACAGAGCACACAGAAACTGAGGACAGACAAGGACAGAGGCAGATGCAGAAGCAAAAAAGCAAGAAAGCCAAGCAGCAGCCTGTGAGCACAGTGACACCCTGGAAAAAAGCTATGAGGAGAACTTTTATGTCTGGTGTTGGCTAAAGAGGTTTAGAACTGCAAACCAGTAAACTGCTTTTTGTTCTTGATTCCTCCTGCATTTGGAGGAGCAGGACTTTTACTTTCCTTGGAAACAAACAAGATGGCATCAAAGAAAAAGACCAGAGTCCATCAATTCTACATCCAACTAGAATATTGCTTGAGCCCTGAAATTTGTCTTGCCGTTTGGGTCAAAAAGGGACACCACTATAGAGAACAGAATAGGCTCCCTGATTCTGACTGCCCACCCCAGCTCCAAGGTGACTTAGTGCAGCCCAGTGGCTGCTTTAAATCATATACCTGGCACTGGGTTCCCATTGTGTCCTGCACCAGTGAGGAGTCATGTAGTAGAGTGCTGCTGTGCCACACCTTCTCTCCATAGGGTTGCCGAGTGTCCGTTCTTTGACTATAAAGTCCTGTCAAAAAGGGGACCTGGCACTGTCTGGTCAGATGTACTGACTAGACACTAAAAGTCTGGTTACTGCGGGTGGGGGTGAGGAGGAAGGTGCCAGGTCATCAACCCGCACCCACCCCTGCTCAGCTGGGGCTGCCTCCTATCTGCATCTCATGGTCACGCAGGAGCAGGCTCTGCACTGGGCTGCAGCTCCCTTCCCAGCCCTGGAGCAGATGGAGCCCAGCTGGGGCGGAGGAAAGTGGAGAGCAGGGAATGGGGCGGTGAAGAGAAGGGGCAGAGGATCCAGGCCTCATAAATTAGAAAGTTGGCCACCCTATCTCTTCACCTCTGCTGTGCTTCCTCCTGCCCTCTGTCCCATGAGAAGGAGGTGGCAATGGCACAGTACCAAGCAGCAATACAGCTGAATAAACAGGGGAATGCCCCCTTCATGAGGGGCCAGATTGCAACCTCTTGAGTACGCACATTAGAAAAACTTGCCTTAAGAAAAGCATGAAGTAGGTAGGGGCTTTATCCTGCAGTGGAATTCAGTGGGACAACCCATCTGAGCATGGCGTACTTGTATGAATAGGACTGAGACCTGAATTTCTCCTTCAGAGCTCAATGCGATGTGGGATTATTTCAGATCACATTGTTAGACACAACAAGGAACTTTTTCATTCTTGAAACGGAAGAAAAATCTTAATATTGGTTTCATAACTAGTATGTCCAGATTTTACTTTTTTATACAATGTACTTGTAAAATAAAAGCTGTTTGCAACTGGGTTGCAAGCAAACCAACAGCCATTATAAACATTCATGCTGCTACAACAGGCATTTCAAAATAAACCAAAATTAAAAGGATGGCTCTAAGAAAAGCCATATAATGAGCCATTGTGATCCTTGAAGTGGTTTCTCACATTAGCAGCACCTCAATAAATTAACTCATTCTTCTCATCTTAAACGCTCTCTACTAAGCAACGGTTGGAGAGCTGCAGATTCCTCTCTCTAGAGACGTAGCAGCCCTTGTGGGAATTCAGTTCTGCACTCAGGTTAATTAGCTTAATGTAGGACACAGATGAGTGAAGTCAAGGGTTTCTTCTTTAAATAATTAGGATGGAAGTTCTGGATATAGTAAAAATTCTCTGGGAAGACGTGCCATGGCAAAATATCCAACAGGTACAACAGTAGTACAAAGCACAGGACCATCGTTCTAAGGCAGTGTTTCCCAAACTTGGGACTCCACTTGTTCAGGAAAAGCTCCTGGCAAGACGGGCCGGTTTGTTTACCAGCCGCGTCCATGGGTTCAGCCAATCGCGGCTCCCACTGGCTGCAGTTCACTGCTGCAGGCCAATGAAGGCTGCGGGAAGCGGCGCGGGCTGAGGGACGTAAGTTTTTTATAGAGGTTTAATTATCTGTTTTATTATAATAGGTTTATATTAGAGTATATTTTGGCTGTAACACAAGGGACTTGCAGGCCACATCCTGTATGTTGAGCTAAGGCAAGGTTAGCATACATATGTTTGGGATCTTTCACCTAGATAGATGGTGATGAGCTAAAGCACAAGGTTCATATATGGCTATGAACTTTAACATAGAGGATGCATTAAAGCAGGTTGGCATAGGGGCTTTCCTAAGTTCATACCCTTTTAAACTTAACAGGTACACCACACCTTGGAACTTGGAAAGAACCAAAATAACCAGCTGGGACAGAAATAACAAATGTGATACCTAATCACAAAAGGGCCATGGTAACGAATTGACATATATGATAAGAAGTTGGGATAACTGATAAACTAACCTATAGGAAAAAAGACACTGCAACATTAGTAAGGTGAGGAAATACAAATAAGGAAAAGGGGGAAAATCCCCTACTGAATATGCATCAAACATGACAGGATCAGTGTAACATATTACAAAAGTGGCATTCCTGTCTAGGGGCAGTAGGAGAAGGAGATGTAGTCCTTGGGAGGTGTCAGAATGATGGCCACTAATGATGATGTGGAAGGTGATAGTGATGAGGAAGATGATGGCTAACACTTCAGGTTGTTCTACAAGGGATGGTGTGAGTATATGGATGTGCAGATGTACATTATGTAGTATCCCTGTCTTACAAAGTTGGGGTATTTGTGACAGTGATAATTGTATTAATTAACTATAGTTGTAAATATAAGAGTTCCTATAGTGTGCGTTGCAACTGTGCACATTGGGGTTCCCAACTATATAATAATTTGAATAATACTGGGCCTGATCTTGGGACAAGAACCTGTCAACCCTCAAAGTGATAACTGGGGATTCTTAAGTAATCCATATAATACATAATTAATGATCAGGCAACAATAAACAAAAATATAAAATTAGTACTGCTCCATTTGATGTCTCCTATATGACTAGGTGGAATAGGCTGGGTTCACCGCTAACAGGCTCAATGCAGGTTTTGAAAGTTTGGGAATGCATTTCTCTTAATGCATAAACTATGAAATACATTTAAAGCCAGATTACAACTAAAACTGGGACTTCTGAATGATATACTGTAGGGAGCTTATGTAACTTTTCACTGTGTTTTAGTCAGACAGGCTACCTTTAATATGTAATGTTTAAAGTATGATTCTGCTCTAAAGAGCGGCTATAAAAAGATGGCATGTGAGTGGAGGAAAGAGTTCTCTCAGTAGCCAAGTTTTTCCAAACGTGATTAGCGATTCTGAGACACCTTAGAAAGGAGACTGCTTTTCAGAGGGTGAGGACTCAGCCCCTTTAAAAGTATCTTCAGTTGCACACCAAAAACTGAAACACCTGACTCACTGGTCATTTTTGAAAACATTTACTAAGGAGCCGTGTTTACTAGATGTATTGTTTTCTAACTGGCAGACATGCAAACTGAGCATGGGCTCTGCATGTTTTTTCTTTCTTTTTTTAATTCCCCTTCTCACACTCATTACAAATAAGTTTTTCAGGCCAAATTAGGCTTTCAGTGACCCCTGTGCAAACCCCATGGTCTTAACTGGTTTACAACAGATGTAAACTGACTGGAATCATGCAAACAAATGTGCAGAGAATCAACAATGTAGAGTTTGCTCTCTTCAGCATGCAGGCTTAACAGTAGTAAAAGGCAACTAACTTGCTTTTTGTCACTAAAGTAAACAGATATGATTCTGGACACATGCAGTCTGAGTAGGAAAAAGGTTTTAAAGGGTCTCTTCAAAATAAAATAACTTTTTTTTTAAAAAAAGGGGGAATTGCAAAGGCAAGATGAAATTGGAGGATGTGTTCGGGTTGCAAACCCATTTCCCTGACTCTTTGGGTTATCTTATACCCAATGTTTAACTTGACCAGGTCCTGGGCATTTCTTGCTGTATTCAATAGATTGCAGAACAGTGCATGCTGGGGCACCTCTCCAAGTACAGATTGCATGCAAGATCACACACTAATTAAAATGGGTCTAGAAAACCCCTTGCAGCCTAGGTAGATAGGGCACCATAGGTCAACCTGGCTTTAACTTATTTTTCATTTTAAGTCAATCATTCAGCTTTACAAAAAGTGTTGACGCTTTAAAGTTCATTTGCCAAACGAAAAATAGGAGGTAGAAAATTTCTTATGTTGTGAGATGCAAAGACTGTGTCCTCTAAAGCAGTCAAGGAAGGTTGAGAGCACAGAAGGTAGGGTTTGCTTGGTTTTTTTTTTGTTTAATTTTTTTAACTCAGTAAGATGCTAAGGAAAAAAAGTGTGGGTGCTGTATATTTCAAGGTACTATGTGCTTTAGAAAATTGGATTAAATAAAGACACTAGTGAAAAAGTAGCATATTGCACATCAAGCTGTCACAGCAGGACTTTTATGTAATTTGGACAGTTGACAGAGAACTTTAAGTGGCTTCTGCTCATTTTAAAGCTTTTAGAGACTTTTCCTTGAATTTGGAAAAAAGTGTTCTTTCATTACTTTGGTGCACTACAATAGTACTGGGAGCAGCACTGTAGTTATGGATGTGCTGACCGTTATTTCAAATTGCATTTGGCTGTAACTTACACTACAAGAGGACAATGGGAATACAATTTTTTTTTTAAATTACAAAAAACTGGCCTACATGTTTAAATAGCACCAAAAAACTTAAGTCACATTACTTTTTTTTGGTCCCAATGCTGGGTAAAAGTGTAACCTCCCATTAAAGAACTTAATGTACTACAAATGGCTTAGAATTTTGAAACAGCTGATTTAAAAATATGGCTAAGCAGCAGGTAAATTTTATAACCACTGTTTTACAATAATTATTCATTCACTTTAGGAAAGCATGCTGGTCCTTCACAACCAGCTCTCAACAAGCCTATGAAGACCATGCTACGCATGCATATATGCTAATATGCCAGCTACTCTCACTCACAGACTTGAGTATCTTGGATGCAGTTTACATAATAAGATGAAGCCTCATTAGTGGGTGTTGGTACTCAAAAGTACTAGAACAGAGCTGGAGAAAGATAGCTTGTGTGGAGAACAGGTGTTTATAATGGGATTTTACTGATCATGTATTTTTGGTCTCTGTTCATGGTGTGGTTTTTAGCATCAAATAGAGATAATTAGTTTTGTTTCAAGTTAGATGTGATAGTATCTGCTGGGTTTTTGCCCAGGGCAGAAGACAGCTAATGAAACCCAGGAGGCAAAGACTGGTGGGCCAGGGTACTTTTATTACCTTACAGATTCTAAATGGTAGGATATTTCCATACCTGCCAGATCTGATCTGTTGAACATGCACGGTTTCCTCACTTCAGTTTGCTGCATCACATTTCTTTTCCCCTCTATAATTGTAGGCAAAGTAAGTCTTCTCAGCCCACTAGAAACAGTGCTGATTACCTGTCTAATGGCCTTTTGGGTATTACAGTATATAACCCCAGTTCAGCATATGTCCATGCATGTTCTACTAATATACTCAGTCATAATACAGCACTTTTAATACCTTGCTTTACGATGGTATATCAGCTACGAGTAACAGTATTCAGGACTTTAGTGAGAAGATATCTTTAATGTGTTATTACAAAGATTACCTTTTTGTGCCCATATAGATAAAATATTTTAGGTAGCACAGTGTGTATTTTCCAAGCATTACTATGACAAATTTTTGGTAAGATCATCACGTTTAGAGAGGAGCATGATATATAGCCTTGAGCAGAGGTCTATGAATCAGGAGATCAAGGCCATATTCTGTGTCAAGTCTGACTCTGTCTGGCCTTATACTAGCAGACAGTACAGTGAACTAGGACTCAGGAGACGAGTGTTTTATTCCTGGCTGTGCCACTGGCCTGCTGGGTGACCCTGGGCAAGTGACTTTGCATCTGTGCCTTCATTTCCACATTTAAGATGGGAATCATGATAGTGACCTCTTTTGTAAAGGGCTTTAAAAACAAAAAACAAAAAACAAAACCCACCTACCCACCCAATAGATAAAAGCACTATATGTTGATGACAAGCACTATACATGAAGAGATAGGACAGGAATCACACTCATCCGCCTTATGAAACTCTCTACAAGGTTATGGGAGATCATTCAGCATTATAATTATGAGATGCTTTCTATCTAAGGCCTTACTTTCAAACAGTTATAAAACTAGTCTATAAAGTTCGTGCAGAAATGTCTGGTGATCACAATATATTCAGAACAAACTATAATTGTCAAGGGGATTCCCCTACAATAGGTGCTAATAAGGTCTCTTCTAAGTTTAAGTTCCATAATTCATGGTTATTCTTAGTCCACATGTGACTAGAGGTAGAACTTTGACTGGTTGAGGATTTAAAACAAAAAAACAACACTACACAACACAACACAGCTACCCACGTTGAGTCCTTATTTCTGCCCCCACCACACCAAAAATAAAAATCTTAATTTTAAAATGTGGCTTAGTGTATGCATGCAATCCCTAATCACGAATATAAACTTGTAGCTCTCTGCTCATTTTGGTTTCCTCCTCAAGTTTTTGTTAGTACTATGAGCAGTAAGCTATTTTGATAATTGATTTCATTATGAAGGAAATAAGTTAGATACATAGTATTATATGGATATTCACATATGGAAGTGACCACAGACCAATTACATCTTCAAGTAGACTAGGCACATTTATTTGCATGTGTGGTTCCATAAACATGAGAACACTGAAGCAAAACACAGTATTGCCAGAAGCAATTTTGTCTGCCCTCACAGTAGCAAAATAGAACCGTACTTAAAAAGAGTAAGAGACCACTGAACTCCTGCCTTTGGAGTATACTAAAAAGGGGCCCCAACTCAGCAGTTTGGACACAGAGTAGCAAACACCATCTGTATCCTTTTCCCCTCCATAAAAGGAACCTTTATAGTGTAGAAAAGGAAAACAAAGAAAGATTACTACCAGTAGTTATAAATACTCCTATAGTTAATCATCCAATAAGAGCATGAATTCTCATGAGACATACTGATTCAACAGCTTTGTATTTCTGACTGTTTTATTTCTGACTATACTACAATGCAAAGTACCCAATAAGTGAAACTGCGATAGACAGGTCAACGTTTTATTCCTCCCAATTACACCCTTTTAAGAATATTTCTTCTAAAACAAGAAGTTCAGGAAAAGTAAAAGCTAACTTTTTTTGCTAAATTTTACTATATTCTTAAAATCCAGTATAACTCAGTTTTGATCAGGAACAATTAAATGTGTACGTGTACTGATTTGCTTGCCATCATTACCACCTCTTCATTCATAGCTCTGAAATTTAAAGACATTCAGTAACAGAGCTACTCACATAGGGTTGTACATTTTTGAAAATTTATCATTCCACGCTGATTACTAGAGTTAATGAGAACAGCAATGAACATAAACAGTTTTGACATGTACAGGTGATCTGTCTACAGCAAGAATTCATATTGTACCCAAAACAAGGTACAGACTGTTTAAAATAATTAGTGGTGGATAAAAACATTGACAGTTTAAATTGCATGTTTAATCTTGTAGCAACAAGTCAGCTAATGAAGCAAAGTTTCTTCACTGTGAACACTAAGTTTAGCTCCATACATGAAGATCCAATATCTTTGATAAAAAATTTTAGCTTGAAGCAGTATCATAAAAAAGGGAAGAAAAACAAAAACAAAAAACACATTGACGCCAAGTGGCAGTAACAGACTAGTTTAGATTTTGTGCCCCTTAGGCATCAATGAAACATTAGCACCACCATGAGGCAGTCAATAGATTTTCTGTTTTTAGCCATGACACACACCCACAGCCTTCAGTATTAATTGGGCAGCCAATTTAATGACCATGATACTAGTATGAATAATATTTTGGATATCATTGGTGTCTGCGCTCTCATGCCCAGCTTAAATAGATTCATGTTATTTGGTACTTGAGTTTCAAAGACATTCTGACCTCATTTGAATTGGTGTGACTACACTTAAACAGAACTGCTCCAGATTTAGACTGGTGGCAAAAACCCATCTTTAACTTTCAGCCATGGATGCAAAAGCAAAATCAACATTGCTGGATTCAGAAAGAATCGCTGTTTGAAAAAGGGCACTTAACTGGGGCCTTAGCTTGGGTTGCTTGCCTATACAGCATCAGTCTGCCTATTCCCAAAAATCTCCTAACCTACAACCAACATCAAGCACCTACTCTTATATGTCAAGCTACTTTGATTTAAAAAAACAAAACAAAACCTAAGCATCTTAGTTGAGTTCATCTTTCTCAGCTTTGTGGACTCACTAGGAAGGTGGTCTTATTTGTATTCCGAGATAGATGATCAGTAAAAGTCATAGTAACATTATAAACTACCACTAACGCAGCTGGCAGCCTGATTTAATATAAGCAATACAGTTTAATTCCTTGTAACAGGGAACACAAACAGCCTTGCCAATGTACCACCTCAACACACACATCCCCACCTGCCCCCAGCAACGATCTACATAAATGCCTACTAAGAAAGCTGTTCACTTTGCACTACATTCTGTTTAGCACAGCCAGGTTCTGAAGGATTTCCACAGGGAATAAACTCCATAGTTGGGAATCCTTCACTAAGTCATGTCTTTGAGAGTGCATACTTAAGAGACTACCAAAAAAAAGCCTCTTAAATATAAGAGAGAGGCTGATACTGGAAGAAAGCAAGCCAATGTTCTCCAAACCCGAGTGCCTAAAAACTATGTACTTAAAGCTTTATTTAGCCATCTTCAGTCTTCGGATTAGACTTCAGAATTGTGAATATTTAACGCCTCTCAATTTTTATTTTGGTGCCTAAACAAGGCTCTTACTTGAAACATCTGGTCTGAATATTTTTTGCTCGTCCTGTTCAAAAAAATTATTTCACTCTCTTTACACTTGGATGAAGGTTTAGGGAACAACTTTACTGACCAAAAAAAAAAAAAAAAAAAAAATCTCCACCCACTGAACGATTCTGATGCTTGTGTGTTTGGAGTGATTTTAGTGTTGCAAAATGAAAATTTCACTTACACCTACAATTTTTGAACTACTTAAGGAACACTGTTCAGTTGAGTGCACCTGCTTTGTGTGTGTCATATTGAGGATGGGGAAGGAGAACCATTACCACCTTTACTGATGTGAAGTCACATGGTAGGCTTCCATTGCTACATGAAAACGCACACTGGTGAGAGCCTGCCTGACTTGTGGCACCTTTGCTTGTATCAAAGTACAAGAATACTAGAAAGATTTTCAGAGATAAAAGAGAACTTGTAGGCCACTGCACAATTTATTTATAATATCCAGTTCTAATGAATCTTTCATCAATTTTTGCAAGTCAGTTTTAAGTTACTGACAAAATAACTAGTTCTCTTCCCTCTCCCGGGTGGGGTCCCCCCCCAACATTTTTCAACGTAGAGGCTACTTCATATTTCTCAGTGGGACAACTTAAAAACCTAGGCAGCTGGGTTCTCATCCCGATGCACACTGGGCCATTTCCTCCATTCTGGAAAGCAGGCACACTACTCCAGTTCTTGAAATATGTTTTCTGCTCACAAGAATGGAGAAGATATTCAGGGAAACAGGACAACAACTCTCACACATGCCCCTACACATACAATATCAGACACTTCCTGTAGCCTTGGATATTTTTAAGTGTTAAAACAGCAATTGGTTTGTTAAGCTGCTGAAAATAATTTTAAAGTAACATTAAGATTTTTACCTGAAGCCACAAAATCGAAGAAATCCAAACTTTTAAATGAAATGACATTAGACAGACATTACCTGAATGCATACGAATGCAATTTATAGTGACTATAAAAAGAGGATAGCCACAGAGATATCGGAGGGGTATTCAAAAACCTCCCTACTAGCGCCTTCAACTATTACCATTTATAAGGTCTGCAGGATGAAGACTGTCGCTTGTAATGCTTATGAATGCTGGTCCCAGGAACTTCCGTTTAGCCAAATGAATTCAAGTGTTCATTACCTTTTCCCAACAAACTTTGGATTACATATACTAAATATCAGACGACTCAATATTCTGCAATACTTAAGCAAAGCAGGATGATTTCAGAGGATCTAAGTTCCATGGTTTTGTAGATACAAGTCAGAGCCTCTAACTTCTAAGATATTTAAAAGAAACTTGCTGGATTTCTCCCACAATAGTTATTTTAAAACTATGTACTTTGTGAAAAGTCAAATGTTTGTTATAACATGCATTAAAAATCCTGTGTTCTAGTCCTTTTAAAAAAAAAAAAAAAAAAAAAAAGGAAAAACAAAAGAACACCACAAGTGAACAAAGTTTTGGTCAAGGTTGGCTATGTGATTCAAAACTGAATTTAATCTGACAAAATAATACCAGGACAAATCATTTTATATTTATGAGAAAGATATTTAACATTCTCACTCAATTTGGGGTGATGGAAAAATATAAAAACCACTCAGTTTTAGATTAGTTCTCTTTTATTAGGTCAGCATTTAAGACAGCTAAAACATGGGAGTCTACATTCTTGAACAGGGTTGCTTGACATGCAAGAACAGGGTCTTATTTTTAGAGTTATAGTAAATACTGCTGCTGAGAGGCAGCACAAGATTATAGTATTTTCAATGTGGAGCTTTTTTTTATTATTCAAGTCTTGCCTAAAGTGTGGCACAATCAAAACATTCTGAACAGCTGGTTAGGAAGGTAGCCAAGATGTAAGAAAGATGTCTGAGCCTCCTTTTCAAGGGCAGCCAACTCTTGTACTGTAGGTGCCAAAATATCCACATGGCCTTTATAGGTTCCACCTGCCAAAAAAGAACCACACTATAAAGGACATGCTTGAAATAACTTGTCCGCAGTACTTAGGTTCAGTTGCAATTGTTCAGAAAGTTAGTTATTCCAGCCTTACTAACTTGCTACTGGCAAACTTGAAGCCCTCACCACACACAGTAAATCCTATCTGTTGCAGGTAAGCTAGAAACAAACTGTAATTATCTAGACAAAAACCAATTAAAATACCTTTCATAAACATGAGAGTTTAGAAGGTCAGTTTATTTAACTGCATTTATGTGATGGTTAAACGCATGCTCAGGGCCATAAATACATAACCATGCTTTCCACTGCCTGGAAAGAATCCACGTGCTTATGTGCATGCAGCCACATTTTTATATAAATTTATATTTTGAAAAAAACAGGATCCTGTATAACCCAGAGGGATGTTACATTTGATGGCCTGCCATGTATCACAGACAGTCAGTCAGATATGGAGGGTGGAGTGAAAATAATCATGGTTGCTTTGTTTAGTGACATGGGCTCTTCCAAAAGGTTACATAAAAAGTGGTTATATAAAATTAAAAGTCCTAGGATAGGGATCATTGTCAATTTATTGTTATTAAGTCACTCTTTCCACTAATAGACTGAACAAAACATATTACTAGACTAGCGAGCACTAATTAGTTGTTTACCGCCTGCAGCTCTTCTTTGTCCATATGTAACTTTCCCATCGAAGTCATCCACTGGTACTTTTATATCTGGCTCAACTTGGGAAATAGTACAATTCAGGTGCTCTTCAATCTCACCCAGCAACTAAGAAAGAAAAAATAATTCAGTCTTAAAGATTCTTCCATTTCTGAACCAGAAGATAGTATTATATTGTTCTAAACCAGTGATTACATTCAGTGGTTCCAACTGGAGTGGCATACATTCAAGAACAGAGTTTGCCCTGAAAGGAATAAAGGCTCAGAAGTGCATGCATACTAGCTTGGACTCTATGACCTCTTGAGTTCCGTCGAGCCCTCCACTTCTGTGGTTCTCTCCCCTCTTCCTAAGGCATGATTAAGTATATCTCTAGACAATCCCTGACAGCTGCATTTGTCTAACCTGTTCTTAAAAGCCTCCAGTGACAGGAATTCTACCACCTTTCCAGGTAACCTGTTCAATTGCTTAACTATCCTTACATTTAACGCCCCCCCCTTCTAATATCCAACCTAAATTTCCCTTGTTACAAATGAAGCTGATTAGTTCTTGTTCTACTCTCAGTGGACATATAAACAGAGCAGTGATCAGCTGTTTTCTTTATAACAAACTTTTACATTATTTGAAGACTTCTGTCCCCCAAAGTCATGTTTTCAACCATTGCTTGCAGGTCATGTTTTTTAAACCTCTTATTTTTGTTGCTCTCTGAACTCTCTCCAATTTGTCTACATGATTTTAAAGGGTGGTGCGCAAAAAGTGGACACAGTACTCCAGCTGAGGCCCCACCAATGGTGGGGAAAGGGGAATTACTACCTCTTGTGTCTTACATATGGACACTCCTTTTAATACATCCCAGAATAGCCATAACTCTCTATGGGCAGATCCCCTACATCCAAAGAGTGCCCCTACTGCAGTGGTTTTCAAACTTTTTATACTGGAGACCCCTTTCACACAGCAAGCCTCTGATCGTGACTCCCCACTTATAAATTAAAATGTGGAGGGGAGGTAATTTAATTGGAGCTTGGGGCTATCAGCCCCATGGAGCTGACAGTTCATGACCCCCATGTAACCCCCTTGCAACCCCCCGAGGAGTCACGATGCCCAGTTTGAGAACCTCTTCCCTAACTTTAATGGGGCCGACCCACACAGAATAGCTTGTTGGCTGAACCTAACTGCTTATTTTATTACATAAAAGGTATTATATTTCACAAGTGCAAGTTGCCATGAATTTCCAGCAATTTCATATGTGACGTATCCCATTCAAAAAATCTGTATTTGTATAAAAGTGATATTCTCAGGTTAAGAGGAATGACAGATATAAAGATACTTTATCTTAGTAAATGAAATGGATTAAACAATATCAGATTTTTAATCCCATTTTATAACAGACCATAGCATGTCGTTAGGAAGGTGATAAAATACATATCCAGAACAACATGCAGATTCTGAATGCAAGATGAGAATATAAGATTCCTATCAGTCTGTGCAATAGCAGCATAAATCAGCTGCACTTTAAGTTATCAAAATTTGATTGGGAATTATTGTATGAGGTGATATTACATTCTTGAAACGGACATGCAAACTAATAGTCACCAGTCTATTTGACTAGACCATAAGAGTGAGACATTCTGCTTTCTACTGTGAATCATCATTTTTAAACAGGACAGTTAAGATGTAATTAAAACATTCACTAGCAATATCTTAGCATAATGGAGTCAGTTATTTTATCCGTGAAAACACTGGACATAAGTCAGTGCCAAAACTAAGAGGCTAGAAAAAAAAAAAAGTTCTTGGATATTTATCATCAACAGGATAATCATCAAAATGAATTTCAGAATTTGTAGATTAAAATGAGATACGTATTCCCAACCACCACATTTTTCACTTTAAATAAAACTATTTTTAAAAGTTTCAAAATCTCATGGATGAAGACAACATGATCTATACTTCAATTAAAACTAGACTAGACCGATAATGCACATTCCTCAATCCTTGAAAAACTAGTATCAGCTATTTTTTCCCCTTTTAAATAAATGTGATATTTTTGAAAAAAAAAAAAAAACAAAAACAAATGAAAGATTACCTGCATCTCATTGTACCATATAGTGCAACCTCCATCTTCCTTCAGCCTGGTATTATAGCAACCCTTTCCACGGCTACTACAAACGTGATACCACACCTAGACAAGAAGTGAAAAATATGCCACACAAAAACAATGCATTTATTATTTTCATTAAATCCAGTGTAAGAACTACAATGCTCAGTTAAAGATGCAAGAAGCAGATGCACTAAACCAAAATTAAGGGTACAAACTGGTGTTTTCCAAAGCAAGAGATTAAGTTAGGTATCAGCCACAATAAAAACTTTACTCAAAACAACTTTTGTTCCACCCAGTGCCTCTGCTTTTGGATTAGAATTACCTTCTCTTTTTCTGTTGCCACGAGGGAAATCGCCAGACCCATTCTGAAATGTTTGAAAGAAGTACTTAATAAATATTTCTAAAGTGCATTTGAAGCATTAAACAAACCTCATAAGACTGATGAAGGTTCCAACATACCTTTCAGCTCTGCCTACTCTCCCAATTCGATGAACGTAGTTTTGCTTTTCATCAGGGAGTGTGACATTGATAACTGCATTTTAAAAAGAAGTGGATGTTACCACATATAGGAGTATGACACTTCATAGCGGGAGCATACAACCCAGGTTGTACTAATTACTTCTAGTAATCATACATATTGTTAATTTATTCTGCCTCAACTCTGCTGTAATCCCTTTTTCCATGCATATAGAAAACAGTTTTACAGAGTAACAAAACAGTTGTTGACATGAAAGTTACCTTTAACAAATGATATTTTAAAAATTTTATTTTTCTTGTTTCAAACCGTCCTGCCCCAAAAATTATAACCAGCTCAGGTAGCAACACCTATAGTTAAGGTTGCTCAACACTTCACAGTATAAGACTGTTTTCTGGAGGGTTGGGAGGGAAAAAAAAAAAAAAGTGATTATGTAGTTACAGACAGCAACATGACACATACATACACAAGATGGCCAAATTAAGATTGCCCATGAACTTCCTAATATACGGTTACAAAATCAAGCACTCGAAAAGTTTTCAGTGTAGTTATTATAGACTTGGCTTACATATTCAAATACTTAAGAAAATCCTTACAGAGTTCCATAGCTAAAATTCAGGTGTTAATCATATTTAGACTTCTTACCATAAGGAACACCACGGATATCAATTCCTCTAGCAGCTACATCGGTGCAGATCAAGAATCTGACATCTCCCTTCTAAGGAAAAATTGAATTCATAGTTAAACCCACTACAGTTTGTTTTTAAATTTCTCCCACCCTCACCTCATACTCACTTCAAGGGCCTTTAAATAGAGAATTCTTTGAGAGCTGGGTGATTTATTTAGCCTAACATTAGGTTCCTTTAAAAAAATTTAATTGGTCCTAGTCTTTAGAAGCTACACAATCAATTACAGTAACATGTCACAAGAGTTTAGACAATAGTGAACAATTACATCCTGGGCCTCTGGCTTGATGAGCCATTTTAATGTGGATGCTCCTAAAATTGGAAGACTGGTCATACACCTTAAAGCATGGCTTATGCTATTAATTAGACACCACATATGACATTACGAGCCCTATCCCATGTTCACAGGAGCAAACTATTTGCTTACAACTTCAGGTAAGTAGCAGGGGGTAGCTGTGTTAGTCTGTATCCACATCTGAAGAAGTGACGTTTTTACCCACGAAAGCTTACGCTCAAATAAATCTGTCAGTCTTTAAGGTGCCACCGGACTCTTTGTTTTTTCAGGTAAGTAGGTAGGCTACTAAAGTAGTAATCTTTCCACATTCCATACTGCACTGTGAAGGACTTTTTCACTCCTCTCTGAAACTCTGAGTAGCATGAAATGGAGAAGTATTTGGGCAAAATGGCAGATACACTTTGCTCTCTCAATCTAGAGATTACAAGGCCATCCGGCATCACAAACATCATTATGAAATAAACACCCTTATTGAAGTGGTTTGGGAGTATTGCAGTTCCAC
The DNA here is from genome assembly GCF_965152235.1 of Eretmochelys imbricata. NCBI lineage: Eukaryota > Metazoa > Chordata > Testudines > Cheloniidae > Eretmochelys > Eretmochelys imbricata. The sequence goes on from NC_135574.1 coordinate 26,400,306, forward strand.
ATCCAGTCATCCTAGTTCAGATTTGTATGGAGACTAAGAGAAGCACCATAAAAATAGCCTGTATTTTACCTTAAATCTTTCCAAATTTTGTTTTCTTTCATGAGGTTTTCTGTCACCATGCAGACAGACACACGAGAACTGATGTCCTTTCCTATCTGGGCCTGAAAAAAGTTAGAATATTCTATTAAACAAAGAATACAATATACACACATTCAATGATCACACCAACAGCATACTACAAATATTTAGATGTTTAAGTCCAAAACTTATGGTGACAGTATTCAGATGTTGTACAAACAAAGATGACCTCTGTGAGAAGAGAGGTTTTAAATATGTCAGGCAGAAGATACAGTTCAGACATATCACAGTAATGTACTATTTTGTTACAGGACAGTTCATTTTAAGCTATTATTTGGAAAGTATAAGTGACACATGGCAAGTAAGTTTACATTTTACAGTACATGGATCTCGGGTGCCAAGAGGCCAAGAAAAGTTTGGTAATCATAATATGCCACCAACGCAGCTGAGCAACTAGTGGTTAACTAATGTTACAGCTTTCAGAAAATTTTATAATTAAGACCTGAAACATTCTGAAAGAACAAAAAACAATTTGATATAAACATCTTCAAGCGTTAATATTTCTTTAAAGCAAAAGTGAAAGACTATTTCAAGCCTACACAGTCAATTTTGAGATATCAATAAAATGGATTAAATAAGTTGTAGAAATATTACCTCCTCCTTGTTGCATAAAGTACTGCTCCATGTTATCACAGTCTATTTTAGTTCTGCAGAAAATAATTGCTTGATCCATCTTGTGTTCCTTAATTGCTCGAACAGCGTATTCTCCCTTCAGTATTTTAATAGCTTCAGACCACATTTCTGAGTATAACAAGAGATGTGTGTCACTCAAAGCATTTATAAAAATGCTATTTTCTAAGTTTATTACTATATGGTTTTCTGAAGGCTGCTTTGAACACTTATCACAGAAACCAGGTGTATTACTATGGATGGGTGCCAGGTTTGCAGCACTCACTTCCTCCTGCCCCAAAGGAAAAGGGCGAAGAATTCTCTTTCCTCAGCACGGGGAAGTTACCTTCTCTCAGCCACTAAGATTGTCTGCAGACTCCGGCAGACATCCCTGCCTCGGTTATATTCAGATTCCATTTTCAAGCTTTTCTTTGCTAACTTGAGGACTAGCAACTCAAGCTTTTTCTTAATTGGACTATGACCTAATCACTGGACTCTAGGAGCGGAGACATGATATACCTTTTTGTAGGGCCTCTCTCTTAATGCAGCCCAACTCTGCCTCATGATATTTTCTAAAGCAGAGGTAGACAAACTTTTTGGCCTCAGGGCCACATCTGGGTGGAGAAATTGTATGCAGGGCCATGAATGTAGGGCTGGGGCAGGGGTGTGGGAAGGGGTACAGTGAGCAGGAAAGGGCTCAGGGCAAGGGGTTGGAGTGCAGGAGTGGTGCAGCAGGGTACTCAAGGCAGGAGGGGTTTGGCCTGGCACCACTTACCTCGAAGGGCTCTGGGGTAGCAGCAGCAGCAGCATGCAGCGGGACTAAGGAGGGCTCCCTGCCTACCCTTGCCCCATATTGCTCCTGGAAGTGGCCAGCATGTCTGGCAATGGCTCCTGGGGGTGGGGTGAGGCAGGGCATGCAGCTCCACCACGGGCTCCCCTCGCCTATGTGTACCACCCCCCGAAGCTCCCATTGGCTGCGGTTCCCCATTCCTGGCCAATGGGAGCTGTGGAGGGTGGTGCCTGCAGGCAAGGGCAGTGCACAGAGTCTTCTTCCCTCTTATCCCCGCTCCCCAAAAGGGGTGGCAGGGACATGGTGCCAGCTGCATCAGGGAGTGGTGCGGGGCCAGGGCAGGCAGGGAGCCTGCCTTAGTCCTGCTGCGCCATGGGGCTGGCAATCCCACAGGCCAGACTGAATGCCCTGATGCGCCAGATCCAGCCCATGGGCCATAGTTTTCCCTCTCCTGTTCTAAAGAATACTATTTTAAAAACCACTGCTCTGATACCAAAATGTTGTTAAGACCTCAGAATAAGTTCAATTACCTGGACTGTTAGCACCAGGCCTTGTATTATCTTTTGCATGTACCTCATCAGTCTAGAAAGAGAAAAAAAACAAAACAAAACATGTTATTTAGTTACAGCAGTACCTTCAAAACTATGCAAAAGTAGCAGCAATTTGCATTTTATTTATTAAACACCAACAATCTATTTGGCGTTTACGACACAAGACAGCCACTGCTCCGAAGGCCTTGCCTAACATTAGCAAGCATGAAAGGTGAAGTTCTTGTCCCAATAGAATCAATGGGAGTATTGCTGTTAGAGTTGCCAACCCTCCAGGATTGTGCTGGAACCTCCAAAAATTAAAGATTAAATCTTTCATTAAAGATTATGTCATGTGATGAAACCTCCAGGAAGATGCCCAACCAAAACTGGCAACCCGAATTGCTATCAACTTAATCTGAAGTGAAATTTTTGCACTGAGTTTTCAGATGAATTTTCCTATCTCTAGGCCAAAAGTAGTTTGAATTTTGGGAAATTTAGAAAAATAAGTGTCAATGTTTACTTTATAGATATTGCTTTACCTCTATGTTTCAGTTTACTTAGTCCAAGAGCATAGAGCAAATGAATTGCATGGCAAGAATTATATCTCCTGCTCCTTTCTCTAACCTACATTGATTCTCTGACTGCTGAAAGGGAAACTACAGTATTCTGAGGGAGAGTTACAAATTTATATTATTCAGGAGTTAAAGATACTTCAAAAAAGGTGTACTTAAATATAAAAGAGTAAAATTCAAAAGAAGTCAACAAAACCACAAGAAAGCCAATTGTAAAAAACAGTGTTGTTTATTTTTAAACCAGAACAAAGCCCTTCAGGAGAAAATACTCAACTAGAGAAGTCAGTAATAAGAAGTGAGGCAAGTGAGTCCATATTGGTTACTAAAGCAACTCTCCTGAAAGCTGAATACTGAGAGAGTCACATTAATTCTAGCCAAGGCAGAAAAAAACCCATCCCTACCATAACCAGCTACATGAGAGCAACAGGAAAGTTTAGATGACCAATGCCAAGTATTTATTTTTATGGAGTTTGTACGAACCTATTCAAAAATTATATAAGTATGCTAGTTATGGAGAAATGTGTGGGCAAAAGGGAAAATGCTTGTTTTCCTAAATGAATTTTTCTGAAAAAGCCAAACAAGAAGTTGAGAAAAACTAAGTATTATATAAAGAAATAATGTAAATTTATGGAATTACCTTTAAAAGCAAGTTTCAGCTGCATTGACAAATGCATGGACTCCCTCCAGTGGGTAGTTTAAGACCTACCGCATTCTCTCTTAATCAAAGATTATTGGCTACAGAATTATCTCAAATCTCAGTGAGTTTTTAAGTAATTAAGTACTTTACCCTCAACTCAATAAGGATAAGTTCTCATCAGATATGTTAAATTTAAACACTGCAAAAAGTTTGCCAAACGAACCTGGCTTCTCCATGTCACCTTGGAATGGTTTTGTGAATAGGAAAATTTGCCTCCGGCTGGAAATGCTGGGGTCTAGCCATTCTCCTTGTGAGGTTAAGGATGGTCAGATGTTTTAATCAGGGAAACTGAGTCTTTATAAAACTTCAAATCCAACCCTGGGCAAGAAAATAGTTTCCCGTTCCCCAGGTTAGACAATAACTGCAGGCAGGGGCATTGTGAAGTATGAAGGTAAACATCAAGGAAGAGGTCATTTCTTTGGCAAAGAAACATGAGGCCTCCTCAGAGCAAGTTTGCCTCCTCCAGCACAAATAAATGCCAGTAGATCCAAGAAAGTGCAAGCTCCCCAGTTAAAGCCCTGAGCTAGACAGCAGACTAGACACACAGAAGCTACTGAGAACTTCCGGTGGTGGAGCTGGAAAATAGAGTTCCTGGGCTCCTGTTCTGAGGCTATAAGATCACAGAGTGATGACTACCTCTGTAATTATTTTGTTTAGGGTAGCAGGGAATGAGGTCAGTTGTCCATGTCTCTCAGAAGAGAAGCTTACTCCTGTGCTGCAGTGGGGCTGGATTGCACCAGAACGACATGCCAGCATTTTTGCTGCATGAAGGATGTTATTTTGTTCTCCAAATGGCAACCTGCCTCACACTCAATGGAGGATGTCATTTGGTAGAGCAAAAGGTCACCCCTCTGCACAGCATGTGTGTAAGGTCACGTTGTCAGAGGTGTTGGGTGCTTGCCCCATTCAGGACTACATCCTGTCCTTATTTGAAATTCCATCAAATGAATAGTTTAAAGAGCAAAAAATTACAAAAGAAAAAAAAAATCTATACGCTTCATTTAGCCAGGCAAAACTGGTCAATCTGAAAACAAGAGCCTAGAATTAATCAGCCAAAACTGACACTGCAGTTGCCAATCTCCATCTGTAAAGCCCATTAGCATAGTTGGTCTTGATAAGGGCATGGACCACCACAGCAAGGTCTACATTAGAAAGACTTATTTACAGACTCCTGACCAGTCACAGGGGAAAGATAATACAGGCCACAATGTCTGGGCTATGGAACACTATACCAAAAAAAAGCCCAGGTATAATGCTTTCCCCTGCAACTCAAACTCATTAAAGTTTGCTGGCAATCAGGTCTCTTTCATCCAGATTCCTAGTTGACTCAGGCACTGCAAGTGCAATAGTCTTGCAGAATTTGAGTTTTATTAGATCTGCAATATTATGTTGACAACATGGACTTCACACTACAATCAATACCCCAAATCCTATATTCAGATACATGCAGCCATTTCAATAGGCTACAGTGGCAGTTGGTCCCACATGGTTAAGTTCAGGTTCTAGCAGTTTAAATCACTGTGTAGCCTGAAAGTAAAAAAAGTTTTTTTTTTAAATTAAGTTTCATCTATTGTGGTATAATAAGCAACTACAAACCACTTACCCTGATATGATTCTTGCCAAGCCTTTCCCATTGTTTGTCATTTTTAGGATTCACAGGAACAACAACATGGTGCACAGTTTCTGGGACAGAATCCTCTCCTTTTAAGTCAACCCAAGTGGGGAAATGCATGATCTTCTCAGATAGTTTCTTCACATCAAAAGAATGTAGAGTTGCAGAACACACAATAACCTTAAGAAAAAACACAAAAAACGAACACTTTAGGGCAAGAAGTTTTACCAAAGCTATGAACACCATAATAGGTGACTTTTACTGGTCAAGAGTTTAGGTGGAGAGAATAAAATCCAGAAGGGTCTTGTAGGTTGGTATCATGCAGAGAACTTTTTGCCTCCCTACTTCTGACTCTATAGAGATTGATGGAAACCAGCCATATGAAGATCTTTCTGGACAAGTGAAATAATTACTCCATTGTTCTCTAAAATCAGCTGCCCACTCATTCCTGGTCAAGAAAAGTAGCATTATTGGCAGCTAAAGAAGAGGCAACACAGAGCAGAAATGAAGTGTATATATCTGAAGAATTGTTATACATCACATGGGTACTTTACAATTTTACAGATCTCTGAATGTGGACATTTTTAGGGTTGGCATGTATCTGTTCCAAGTATAATTTTCATATGAAAATGCCTACAGTAATACTGCAGATTACGAAAGTTGTTTTATCACCACTAATTTGAGTTACATCTAGAACCAAGTAGTAGACTATAGTTCTAGTGTTTTGTTTGTTTTTTAAAAAGGTCATGCACTTTTTTCATAATGAGGAAGTACACAGCTCTTGATGGCATTCTATGTAGTTTCTAGCCTACAAATGTTCTCTTTTCAAATTGAAAGCATTCTTTTAGTAAGAGTATATTTAAATAATGTAAAAATGTATGTTTCCCTTTACATTGTTGGGCTGAAATGGTTGGTTATCTTGAGTAATTTTAAGATGCTAGTTTTGAACTGAGCCAAAAAATGAAAGCCATGAAGGACCAGCAGATTAAAGTCAGGAGTATCTTCTGTAAACACTAAGAAACAGAAATAGTAATTTCAGGAAGTTGCTGACTTTCTAAATAAAAATCCGACATTATACCTTTAATTAGCAGACAGTCATCTATAAAAAACTATTTGAGTAAGATAAAAAAAGTAGGTAACCACTTATGGTGGAAGGTAGATTCAGAGAGTTGTAGGCCAGTATATCACAGGCCATTAAACTGTACCCAGTTACCCCTGTAATGAGCCCAATAACGTGTGAACCAACGTTGAAACAAATAAAAGAAAGTGAACACAAAAGTATTAAACTACCCCATAAAAGAAAAACATGCATCACACTGATAAAATTCAACAACTTGTAACATGTTAAAAAGGGACTGCTGATTATAATAGATAGCATTATACCTGCAGTCTTTTTCCATCTGAAGTTATCTGAGGAATTTGACCGTGGATTCTGTTTATGAAGTCTGAATAACCTTGGAGAAGAAGGCCATCCTACATTGGGAATCAAAAAGAGAAGCTACAATACCTTTTGTTAATTTACTCAATTAGACAAACAAATATTAGGATATAGACTCTGATGCTCTTTTAAAACTCTAGTCTGGCTAGATGGGCTAGTCTGGCTGGGACAGCAGTACCAAAAGGGAAAAATTCCTACAACTCCAGTTTATTTAAAGTGGACACAACAAACCCCCTAGACCAGCTGCTGCACTTTAAAGTTTTCTCTACTGAAATAAACTGAATCAGGAAACCTGAAACAGCACAATTGTAGCTTTTTGACTAGAACAAAAGTTCAGAATAGCCCACACAATTCCAAGAGCTGGTGAAATCAGGTTTTGGAAAAAACTAAACGCCAACAAGGAAGAAAAACTAGTTTATCTTAATCAATACCTAAAACCCACCTCAAAAGAGTCCATCTTAATTTTCTTCAAACCACCCAAATTAGTGTCAAAGCTAGATTTAGAAGATTAACTAAAATCAGAAGTGTGACACTTGTGACTGCAGTTGCATAAATTCAGCCTAGGTAGTATTTTCAAAGTTAGCAAATTAGGTATTTTTCCATAGTACTTTTTTTAATGTTTGCATTAAATCGTATTACATCAAATCTTGTGATAGCAGCTTCTTCCCAAGGGCTTTATAGAGTCACAAAGCTGCCTTTGAGGCTGCTACTTCCATGTAAGATTCCTCTGTTACAAGGTGAAAAGACTTCTTTTGAGAATAGCCATTTAAGTTTTTCTGAAGGTGAAGCTGTTTGAAAGCCTTGTGACCACTCATGGTCTCCATATTTCAGGGAGATGACTGGTTCAGTCCATACCTTGGATGCAATGCAAGTGCAGGAATGGGGCATGCTGCATTTACAAACACTAACTAGTATAACTAACCCTGAAACACGAGGATATTGAGCTGTCACGAATGCATTTACATACATAATTGCTTTAACTCTAGGGCAATGAAAACTTCATTTTTAACAGTAAATCAAATTGCCACAGATAAGTTTTGATCTCACAAGCAATACCACAATGTATAAACCTAAATATGAGTTTTTTCTTTACTTACAGCTTCATCAAGAACCAGGAATCTAACTTGAGATAAGTTAAGCTTTCCAGTTGACACCAAGTCATCCAACCTTCCAGGGGTTCCCACAACTATGTCCACCTATAAAATAATAAAAGGTTTTTTAAGTACATTTAGCAAGTCAAAACTTAACACTAAATTTAGGAAATTCCATGCAGAGTCAGAGTGTTGCGATTAAGGTTGCACAACCCTTTCCATTAAAAGACCATGTTTTCAGTTGCTGTTAGCTTTATAACTTATAACTATATCTGGTTCACACTAAATATCTTTGGAACCACTGTAGCTGAAACTTTCAACTGTTTCAGACAACAAGGTTGATGAAAGGAAAAAAAAATCTTCCAGTCACCTAATTGAGAAGTTCTAAGTCCTCCATGCATTGATGCAGAGACTTGATATTTTGCAAGGGGGAGGGGGGAGAATCACCTTTGTGATCAGTGAAATTATTTTTGCCATTCCTTTAACAATATATCTAAAATTTGGCCAAGCCAAAAAAAAAAAAAAATCCCAATTAAAAAAACAAAACCCCTGCGGGGCCAGATGAGAGCTTTAGGGCAGAATGGTCTACAGCCAATAGGGCACAATCTCCTACAGAGCCTGAAATTGAACCCAAGAATGTTCAGTCTCTACACTATCAGCAAATACCTGTGAAACCCATTAATAAAATGGGTATTGCATCCGCCTCTAGGGGCTGATCCACATTAGAGGATAACAGCCTACTTCTGCTACCAGTTCCTCCATTTGCTTAAGTGGAAAAGGTCTGCTGTGGCCTCTAAGGGTTTAAACACACTGTTTATAACCTACATGATAGAAATCCCCCCCCCCTTTTTTTTTAATTAATATAAAGGTTGCAAAGTCAAGTACCCAAATGGCAAGAAAAGCCAGCATTAAGGCTGCCTGTGCAACCTTATTTGGCCACCTAGTATGTATGCATTATATGATACCAGTTTAATTACATGATCACGCACTATTTTTTTCAACAGGACCCTAGCCTTGTTTAGTGAGCAGGATGGATGGTGTTCAGGGGATGAATCACAGTGGAGTAATGAATGAGCCTGTTATTTCTAGGCACAAAGCCAAATGTACTCCAATGCATTTTATAGATACATATGGGATGTGTTTCCCATATCAAGAACTGCAGTCACTTCTGGGGTCAAACAGTAGCAGATTAGCAGGTCAGCTCCCAGACTGCTACGCTGGGCATCACAAAATGGGGAAGAGATGGCCAGCCCTCTGTGGAGATAGAGGTGGTTAGGGACTATTTAGAAAAGCTGGACGTGCACAAGTCCATGGGGCCGGACGAGTTGCATCCGAGAGTGCTGAAGGAATTGGCGGCTGTGATTGCAGAGCCATTGGCCATTATCTTTGAAAACTCGTGGCGAACCGGGGAAGTCCCGGATGACTGGAAAAAGGCTAATGTAGTGCCAATCTTTAAAAAAGGGAAGAAGGAGGATCCTGGGAACTACAGGCCAGTCAGCCTCACCTCAGTCCCTGGAAAAATCATGGAGCAGGTCCTCAAAGAATCAATCTTGAAGTACTTGCATGAGAGGAAAGTGATCAGGAACAGCCAGCATGGATTCACCAAGGGAAGGTCATGCCTGACTAATCTAATCGCCTTTTATGATGAGATTACTGGTTCTGTGGATGAAGGGAAAGCAGTGGATGTATTGTTTCTTGACTTTAGCAAAGCTTTTGACACGGTCTCCCACAGTATTCTTGTCAGCAAGTTAAGGAAGTATGGGCTGGATGAATGCACTATAGGGTGGGTAGAAAGCTGGCTAGATTGTCGGGCTCAACGGGTAGTGATCAATGGCTCCATGTCTAGTTGGCAGCCGGTGTCAAGTGGAGTGCCCCAGGGGTCGGTCCTGGGGCCGGTTTTGTTCAATATCTTCATAAATGATCTGGAGGATGGTGTGGATTGCACTCTCAGCAAATTTGCGGACGATACTAAACTGGGAGGAGTGGTAGATACGCTGGAGGGGAGGGATAGGATACAGAAGGACCTAGACAAATTGGAGGATTGGGCCAAAAGAAATCTGATGAGGTTCAATAAGGATAAGTGCAGGGTCCTGCACTTAGGACGGAAGAATCCAATGCACCGCTACAGACTAGGGACCGAATGGCTAGGCAGCAGTTCTGCGGAAAAGGACCTAGGGGTGACAGTGGACGAGAAGCTGGATATGAGTCAGCAGTGTGCCCTTGTTGCCAAGAAGGCCAATGGCATTTTGGGATGTATAAGTAGGGGCACAGCGAGCAGATCGAGGGACGTGATCGTCCCCCTCTATTCGACATTGGTGAGGCCTCATCTGGAGTACTGTGTCCAGTTTTGGGCCCCACACTACAAGAAGGATGTGGATAAATTGGAGAGAGTCCAGCGAAGGGCAACAAAAATGATTAGGGGTCTAGAACACATGACTTATGAGGAGAGGCTGAGGGAGCTGGGATTGTTTAGCCTGCAGAAGAGAAGAATGAGGGGGGATTTGATAGCTGCTTTCAACTACCTGAAAGGGGGTTCCAAAGAGGATGGCTCTAGACTGTTCTCAATGGTAGCAGATGACAGAACGAGGAGTAATGGCCTCAAGTTGCAGTGGGGGAGGTTTAGATTGGATATTAGGAAAAACTTTTTCACTAAGAGGGTGGTGAAACACTGGAATGCGTTGCCTAGGGAGGTGGTGGAATCTCCTTCCTTGGAAGTTTTTAAGGTCAGGCTTGACAAAGCCCTGGCTGGGATGATTTAACTGGGAATTGGTCCTGCTTCGAGCAGGGGGTTGGACTAGATGACCTTCAGGGGTCCCTTCCAACCCTGATATTCTATGATTAGCACAGACACACTAAACAAAAGCTTAAGACTGAAAAATGAATAAGACTGCAGAGAATATTTAGGTAAACTAAATGTCAGACATTGTATCTATTAGAATGCACCAGAAAGAGGATTCTAATTTGTAAATCTCTTGAGTTTGAAGAGGTGAAAGGATAGTTTTCACTAAATCTATAAAGCAGGCAGAACATAGTAAAGGTTAGAATTTCTTTAAGACACTAATAACGACCTCGTGCTATAGGACCTTTAATTACTGTATGTGCTTAGGACCCTGGTTTTTACAACTCCTCTGAAAGATTGTACCTTCAGCAACACGATGTTTAACACCATGCTGGGGCTCAGGTTCTGATCCAATACAGACAGAAAACAGTCATTTCCTTCAGTGCCTGTATTTTCCTTAAACGTATCCCATACAAGAATAATACCGCTCAGCTTAGGAGACCTGACAGGATTATGGCTGGAGGTGATACGATTTTGTCTTGGTCTATGAATTACCTTACTCATAAATGCACCTGCTTTTCTTACAGAACATAAGGTTTGTATTTCCCCCCATCCACCAGGTTTAATTCTGCTAGTTTCCAGACATCCAATTAAGGCTCTACGTTTTGAGGCCCATGTGTCTCAATGCCCAAAGCAAAAAGCTATTTAGTGTTACAGTAAGCCAGCATTACCATGGCCTACATAGGTAAAAACAACAGCAGCATGACAGCAAAGCTTATGTAATGAAACCCTTCCTCACATCTCCTCCAAAACAGGGGAAACAGGGAGGAGGAGGAGACGACGACAAATTAGGATCCTTTTTTGGTGAAAAACCAATAGATGCAGTTTCCAAACTAATCTAGAGACAGAACAATTCCTGAAAAGCAGTACACGTATTTAGATAATCGGGTACACAGCTACAACTATGAATTGTGTTAGGTTTTTGGAGAATTTTTTCTTCTTTTCTTCTTCTTCTTCTCCCCCAGAACTGAATGACTAAAGTTAACAGCCTTAATACAAATTAAAAACTATTTACCTTACCTGGCTTAATTTGATCAATTTCTCTGTCTGAGGGAAACAAAACAGTAGAATACCACAGTAGTTGGGCAACATACCACTCATTTCATTTTATCAGACTTACAGAAGCTATATGGAGTGCAACGTTGTCAGGGAATTTGGGCTGTGGAACACCACAACTATAAAGTTTAAGTTAGTGATAAGAACACAACTTACACCATTTTCCAGAATGGAAAGTTGATCTCTTGCAGCAACACCACCAATAATTAGGAGTTCCCTAAAACAGAATTGTAGAAAAAAAACTTAGTTTTTGAAACTTTTATATTTGTACGTTATAGACATATCTTATTCTCCAGACTGTGGCCCTTTGCGTATCCAACGGAGTAACTAATCAGCTGGCTTGGTATTCTGTACTCCATTATCTATACGTACCTCACGCTAGAGAATTGTGTTTAAGGAGATTACCCAGAGCTCTTCTTCACCTCTGTGTGAGCTTGAAAGCTTGTCTCTTTCACCAACAGAAGTTGGTCCAATAAAAGATATTACCTTACCTACCTTGAAACTCCAATATCCTGGGACCAAAGACAGCTATAACACTGCATATTTTTAAAGAGACTGATAAAAATACTAACCTGTTTTAAACTAAGCATCAAGAAAAAAAAATAATAGCACTGGATAAAATTGTGACCTACAATACATATGCACATATTTAAGACCAGAATGTGATTGAAATTCACACTTCTGGAATTAAACAAACAGTAGCAAAATGTAAAAAAAGGAATGTGAAATTACAAGAGTGACAAATGCATTAAACATCCCTATCCTTTCAAAAGATACGTATAAGATTAAACGTACACTATATAATTTATGACATGTTAAATTATGTTCTCAGAAATTATGAATGCAGCGAGCTATACATACACTAATCAAATCTTCTAGCTCTACAATTCAGTGCTCTCTTTTTAAATGTAGTCTTGAGTTTGCTAATGTTTCTTCATTTGATCAAAATATTTTTTAGGTAAAAAAACTACTTTAACAAAAAAACACACCACCTCCATAATGAGCATCCACATATAAACCACGTGACTTGTGCCCTGATTACACTAGAGCAAAAGAAACACAGGTCTATTGTACTAGTTCATTTGTAATGGGGCTATAATAACCTGCAAAAGCAAAACAAGGAGAGCCAATAATTGATGTTAAGAAGGCTGAGGTATTTAATGCTTATTTTGCTTTAGTCTTCACTAAGAAGTAGTATGGTGGCCAGCTACTCTATGTAATTAATATTAACAAGGGGGAAGGAACGCATGTAAAAATAAGGAAAGAACAGGTCAAAAGAACATTTAGGTAAAATATATCTATATTTAAAGAGGCAGAACCTGATGAAATTCACCCAAGGATAGTTAAGGAACTAGCTGAAACAGAGGACTAGAAAAGGGCAAACACAGATAGGTGCTATAAGAGGAACAAAGAGGATCCAAGGAATTATAGACCAGTCAGCCTAACTTTAATACCTGGAAACATACTGAACAAATTAAACATTTTGTAAGCACCTAGACGATAACAGGTTATGAGGAATAGTCAGCATGGATTTATTGGAAACAAAATCATACCAAACCAACGTAATTTCCTTCTCTATGGTTACTGGCCTAGTGAATTGGAGGAGGGGTGAAGGGGGGGGGAAAAGGAAGGGGAAGAGAGAAGAACACTAAAATCATGATATATCTACTAGTCAGGCTTCTGATACAGTCCCACATGACATTCTCACAAGCAAGTTAAGGAAACGTGGTCTATCAGAAGTTACTATAAAGTGGGTGCACAACTGGATGAAACACCATACTCAAAAAAAGAGTAGTTATCAATGGTTTGCTATCAAACTGGGAGGGCATATCTAATGGGGTTTCACAGGGATCAGTCTATCCAATATTCTCATTAATGTTTGGATAATGGAGTGGAGAGTCTGCTTAGAAAATATGCTTATGACGTCATTAAGCTGGGAGGGGTTGCAAGCACTTTGCAGGACAGGATTAGAATTCAGAATAACCTTGACAAACTGGGGAATTGGTCTGAATTCAACAAGTTCAAACTACTACACTTGATGGGGTATGTATGGGGAAATTAAATGCACAACTACTACCTGGGGAATAACTGGGTTAGTGGTGGTACTTTTGGAAAGGATCTGGGGGCTAGAGTGAACAAAAAACTGAATGAGTCCACAATGTGATGCAACTGTGAAAAAGTCTCTTATTCTAGGTTGTATTCATAGGAGTGTCATATGTAAGACATGGGAAGTAGTTATCCTCCTCTACTTGGCACTAGTGAGGCCTCAGCTGAAGCACTGTCTCCAATTTGGGGTGCCACCCTTTCGGAGAGATGGGGACAAACTGAAGGGAGTCCAGAGGAGATCAACAAAAAGTTGTCAGGGGCCACTGAAATTAGGAAAAGAAATAAATGGGCTTAATCTGGGAGATTTAGGCTAGGTACTAGGAAAAGTTTCTAAGCTATATGGGTAATTAAGTGTCGGAGTAGGTTACCTAAAAGGTTGTGGAATATCCATAATTGGGGTTTTTAAAAAACAGGCTGAACACAAACACAACACACACACACACACACACACACCCACCCCCCCTCAGCGATGGTCTCTAGGTATACTTGATCCTGCCTCAGTGCAGGGAAGTTGCACTTGACCGCAAGGTCTTTTCTAGACCTACACTTCTATGATACTGTGATTACTTGTTTTCTTCCATTTTTCAAACTTAAGGGAGCATTAGACATACATTTGACAACCTAAGGCAAAACCCCAAACACACACCACATCAGGTAGAGATGGCCTAAACAAATATCCACTGTTCCTATTTGGATAGGTTTTGACATCATCCATACGGACCAAAAGTAACTGGAATGTTACCTGGATTGCAGATAACATTTGAAGAGATGTTACCTTAATTTAGGATTATCAACGTATTTCTTGAATTGTTTTACGTTGTTCAAAGTTTGTTCTGCTAACTCTCTGGATGGTTCCACAATTAATGCTTTTGGAGCATTAGGAAGGTTCTTTGTTTGAGCCACTTGTGCATTTCCTAGAGAAGAAAACATTTGTAGTTGAGAGAGTTAAATTTCACATCTTTAAATTCATTGTTAGAAATAATTTTCTAGACATGACAGTTCAAAAACAAACAACAAAACAAAAAACACACCCTTGAGAATGCACCTTTTAAAAGGAGTTATTTACTACATTTACAAAAAAAAAAAATCATTGCTATGGCCAACTTTACTCATTTGCAGCTAGTAGAAATCTTCACCTCCAGATGTACATTTTGTACTAAAAGTGTAATTCCCCACTCAAAAACAAATCAGAGCAAGACAAATGTTCATATTACCCATACAGCATGAACCATTCACTGGTCATCCTTTAATGAAAAACTGCTAATCCTTGAAGTGGGTGTCTTTTTATAATTAAGTTGAATTCCCATAAATTGGAGTTGGATATGCATAGACTAAATAGCTAAAAAATGCCAACTTCACATGAAGTATTAGACTATATAGAGTTAAGACTTAGGGTGAGATTTGCAAAAGTGCTCCATGTTAACCTAATTCTGCTCCAACTGAAATCAATGGTCAAGCATCAAGTGTCTTTAATAGGCACAATTAGGCCAATTCAAAGCCTTTCTGAAAAATCCCACTTAGTCTCCAGACTATCCTTCCCCCCAAAAACATACCTGCGTGCTGCGATTTCAGAACATTTCCATCAGGAGCTTTGCAAAGAGCAATAAATCCATCCTTTGGTGGAAACTTAAGGTCTTCTTCACCAAAATTGAATTTCAATTCAGCATTCTGAAGTAAGTAAGTAAGTAAATAAGTAATAAATAAATAAATAGTTTCACAAAACATTTCAGACATTGTGATAAAATTATATTATATATAATCACTTCCATAAAATATTTGTGGGAATCAGCCATAAGTCTATAGTAACATAGTAAAGCTTTTTAATCTTTTAAAAAAAGCACACCTCACAAAAGTGAGTTGTAAACAAAGCTGAACGTAAACCGTCTGATGGAGAGTTTGGATTCGTTTGTCTATTTCCTGCTCTTACTTGTGGGGTGTTTAAGATATCGGTTTTCTTCTGAATCAAAGTCTCCAATTTTAATATGACGTAAGCCCCTTGTGAACTTCAATATTTTAACCATGCCTGACTCATTGAGTAGTACTGCCTTTTAAACTGCATAAATTGATTGCATCATATCTAAGTCTTTGACTGCCCTGAAAAGTTTCACTGAAGGGACTTCATACATTAGACATACATTATAATAATTGACAGCATTTATAACTTAATAATCAGTGGAGAATGCTACACTAATGCACTGTTGTAACATTAGGGTTGAGAATTTAAAAGAAAGAGTTAAGGTTCTTAGCAAATTTTCCCACCTACATTATACGCTAGCATTTTTGGCTATTCTTTTAACTGTTAAGTTACTCAATGGTTATAGAGTGGGTGGACAAGACAGTAGTGCTGAGAGAATTAAATGTTTACTTTAATATTGCAAAATGCAAACTTACACTAATTTGTTTACCAAATCTGAGAAAAGTTAAAACCCTAACCCTTCCACACAGTACTCCATTTCTGTGAGAGGACAACTTCATCAGCAGATTGCTGATAGAAAAGATGCAAGGAGCAGAGTGGCCAATGAGGTGGAGATAGTAACCAAGGCAAGAATGCATAAGATTTTATATAAAAAGAATAGTTACTGAGTATGATCAATACTGGATATTTAAAACTGGATTGGAACAATTCTCACGTGATTATATATTATATTTGTGACAGATTCATAACTTACCTTCAGAACACAGGCTGCAAAGAGTGCTTGGCTCTTTATATGTGGTGGGATTTCAAATGCAATGCCAAGGTCTTTCCCTGAGAACATAATACATTTAAAAACAATTAGGGTGAAAAGTTAGACTGTCAAAAGAAGAAGAAGAAAAAAAAATAATAAATCAGAACTTACCATTTTTGGAGAACTTTATTTGCCCCTTGTCTATATCCAGATAGCACCCAACTGTATCATGCATAGTGAATTCCTACAATGGAAGACAGATTGAAAACAGAACAAACTGATTTAGAGTAGTTTTTCTTTTTTTTTTAATAAAATGTAAAGTGTTCAGATTGTTAATCTTCAGAGTTTATCTGACCCAAACTGCTTCACAAGCAGATACTGTTTTGAATTTGATTTAACACCCACAACTCTTCTCTGAACAGCACACTTTTCCTCAAAATATAAGTGTTAGAACAGACAAAATTGACATCTTAACATACTTAATGTTACAAGAAAGTCTGATTTCACATAATTAGTTTGTTCATAAAACCAAAAATATACTTTTGGAATAGATTCAAGTGTGAGTGGAAGTGCACTAAATATGGATTTATTAGACACGCAATCTCAGTTTATGAGAAATCATGCAAGCCTACTTCCATGTCAATTTATACAGGTACAAACAAGAGATTGCACTGAACATCTTTCAAAAATATTTAATGTAGCACCTCTTCAATAACCCTTGGGTTATTATAAAGTACTTCAATTTTAGTAATCAGAAAGTTTTTTTTGTTTTTTTGTTTTTTTTTTTAACAGCTGCAAAAGCTGCAATGCATAAGCTTTGGACAGTTCACCAATAATATTAAAGATAATTATTAAAATTAGGTTTCTGCTGAGTTACTCAGATCCATATACATTGTGTCAGAGGAATTCAGATAAATTCAGAAGCTTGCATGCCTAACTATAATTTCAAAAAGGCTAGAACAGAAACCGGAAAAAGCAGTTTTAATGGGAAACAAAAATCCAATTCTCAACTGAACAGCTAAGATGTAAAAGGTTTAGGTCTGACTGATTTCATTGTATTGATATAGTGTGACCAAAACCAAACAAACATAGTGTGCAGTAAGTGAAGCAATAAGGTAATGTGAAACAAACTCCTTAATTACTGCTCAATGCAATACAAGGTCCTCATTGTGGTGGTGGTGAATACCCATAAGGAGATCAGTTGCATACAGGACAATGACGACAATGGAAAGAAAAGCCCCAGAAATAAGTCCAGGAGGTGAGACTATTTCTTCACTTTATACGTAGCTGTAAGTTTTAAGATGTGGGCCTGTTGGGTCAGTATGCTTGTGTAAATAATATAGCACAAATCTGGAATTTTTATGTTTAATTCAATGCCTGGCCTTTAAAGCAGCAATCTATATTATACATATGGTACAGTATGTGGCTAACACAAATATTTTAATTTCTAAAATGGATGTTATTTACTAGAAATAACATTTCTAGCCACTTAATGATTGAAACTTACCTCACCATAACTGTCAAACTGTTTGTTATGTGACTTCTTTCCAGTTCCACCATAGCCAAAGCCAAATTTGTCAGTGCCTAAACTCAAGTTAAACAATATCATTGTTACTGTTCAAGTTGCAGGTCACAGATCCTTTTTTGCTACCATCTCAAACCATGTCAGACTCAACTGTTTGGATTTCCATCGTGCAAGGGAACAACACTTGCTTTTAAATAATTTTCACTGCCTTGGTGCACCCTCGAACACCATCTCTAAGATGGCATGCTGACTTTTTTCAGTCTCTACTCATCTATATTTTAATCAACTATGAAAATAGAAACAGAAAGCGAGAGTGTATCCCCTCTGCAGGCAGATCTCTTCCTGGCTGCTTAGCAGTGTTTGAATGAAAAGAGCTCCACACCCATGGGTTTGCTCTCCCTCCAATGCAATCCCCACAGATGTCCCCTCTACTTGTTCTCTGGAAGACTGGAGCAGGAGATTATATGCTCTCTATGGCACTGACCCCTGTAGACCAGCTGAACTTCAGAATTTTTTATTTTATGAAGAAAAAACTCACCCAAATCCAATGAAGCCTGCATAGTGGCCCACCCAGTTCTGCACAAGCCCTGGTCATGACAGGATACTTCATAATAATATTTTCCTTAAAAAAATAAAGTAAAAAAAAAAAAAAAAAAGAGGACATATACAACATTTAAATTTCAGTTTCATCAAAGCAGTTAGCTTGGTTACGTCAAGAGGAAGACTGAAGGATTTTCTGGTAAGATAATTAGTAAAACAACTTGAATATGCAAAAGTACATTTCTTCTTAAGGTCTTCAATCTGTATAAGACTGTGAGCCAGTGTACATTAGCCCAGATCCACAGTGACTATTCTGAATGCAACCAACTTAAACTGAGAATAGTTGACAAGGTAGAAAGTCAAAGATACTCAAGTTTCAGAAACTCATTGTTTTCAGAATGCATACTTAAATCATTTTATAGCTACCTTTAGTCACTCCTTTAGTTGCTCTGCATCCATGCCATTCCTTTATCTCCCTGCTTTGGCAACACAGACCATCTGATCCAATTGCTGAACAAGACAAAACAATGAGAACGTAAACATTTTAGAGTAGCTTTCATAAATGCTTCTTTTCTACAGGCAAGACCATAAATTTGAAAAGCAATTGTGTCCCAACTTGAATCTAAGTTAGTCTTTATTCCTTCACAATGGGGGAAGTCACTACATTTTGACCAGCTTCCTATCCATCATTTGGAAGACAATCATAGTTCAATGATATTTTGTATTAACTGGCATTTAACCACCGCCTCTTCACAGTCATAGATATTAAGGTCAGAAGGGACCATTCTGATCTAGTCTGACCTCCTGCATAATGCAGGCCACAGAATCTCACTCACCCATTCCTGCGAAAAACCTCTCACCTATGTCTGAGCTACTGAAGTCCTCAAATCATGGTTTAAAGACTTCAAGGTGCAGAGAATCCTCCAGCAAGTGACCTGTGCCCCATGCTGCAGAGGACTGTGTCAGAGGAAGGCAAAAACCCTCCAGGGCCTCTTCCAATCTGCCCTGGAGGAAAATTCCTTCCCAACCCCAAATATGGCGATCAGCTGAACCCTGAGCATGTGGGCAAGATTCACCAGCCAGATACGCTGGAAAGAATTCTCTGTAGTAACTCAGATCCCACCCCATCTAACATCCCATCACAGGCCACTGGGCCTATTTACCATGAATAGTTAAAGATCAATTAAATTGCCAAAATCATGTTATCCCATCATACCATCTCCTCCAGAAACTTATTGAGTTTAATCTTGAAGCCAGATAGGTCTTTTGCCCCCACTGCTTCCCTTGGAAGGCTATTCCAGAACTTTACTCCTCTGATGGTTAGAAACCTTTGTCTAATTTCAAGTCTAGACTTCCTGGTGGCCAGTTTATATCCATTTGTTCTTGTGTCCACATTGGTACTGAGCTTAAGTAATTCCTCTCCCTCTCCAGTATTTATCTCTCTGATATATTTATAGAGAGCAATCATATCTCCCCTCAACCTTCTTTTGGTTAGGCTGAACAAGCCAAGCTCCTCGAGTCTCCTTTCATAAGACAGGTTTTCCATTCCTTGGATCATCCTAGTAGCCCCTTTCTGTACCTGTTCCAGTTTGAATTCATCCTTCTTAAATATGGGAGACCAGAACTGCACACGGTATTCCAGATGAGGTCTCACCAGTGCCTTGTATAATGGTACTGGTGAGACCTCATCTGGAATACTGTGTGCAGTTCATGTTTCAGATGTGAAGAGATACAGCAAGTGTGCACACAACTCCAAGTATGTGGTACAAAAACTGTTAGTGGTTGGACGGTTTTAGTGTATCCTATATTACAATTGTGATGAATTTCTGTCTGGTTTCCTAACAACTCATATGATAGTACCATGTTAACAATCTGCAAGAATTCTCTCGTGACAGCGTTATTTATGGCTACACAGACAACACAATCCTTACCACAAAAGGACAACAGAATTATATATTCATGTCACAGAGGCATGAAAGTCAGCCCTACAACAAGCATAGCATGAAACTCGTACTGAAACTCAGCTCCATTTCGACTGAGATCAAGTTGACATTTGACAATGTCAGTATGGAAGGCAAGTGTCAGACTGTGAAAAGTTTGTATCCTACTTTAATGCTGCTTTATAAAAATACACAGTGCTTAAAAATTGTTCAAACACTGCAGTTTCTTCACATTGCTAATCCACTATTAAAATGGACAGAAACCTGATTCAGCCTTTTACAAAGAACTCATGTGGAGAAATGCTATGGCCAGGAGTGTATCTGACCGTTGCTTTGACACTTCAATTTTCAACAAGAGTAATTTATAGATTGGTACAGCAGAATGCACTATTATGATCACCTAGCATAACACAGGCCAGAGAACTTCAGCAAGTAATCTCCACATTAAGCCCATAATAAGCCATAGTTCAAACAGAAGTTACCTCGGATCTTTTTCTAGGTATGTCTACTACACTTAAAATGCTACAGCTGTGCTGCAGCACAGATACTACCTATGCCGACAGGAGGGATTCTCTTGTCGGTGTAAGTCAGGGGTAGGCAACCTATGGCACATGTGCCAAAGGCGGCAAGCGAGCTGATTTTCAGTGGCACTCACACTGCCTGGGTCCTGGCCACTGGTCCAGGGGGCTCTGCATTTTAATTTTAAATAAAGCTTCTTAAACATTTTTAAAACCTTATTTACTTTACATACAATAGTTTAATTATAGACTTATAGAAAGAGACCTTCTAAAAATGTTAAAATGTATTACTGGCACGTGAAACCTTAAATTAGAGTGAATAAATGAAGACTCGGCACACCACTTCTGAAAGGTTGCTGACCCCTCATGTAAGTAATCCACCTCCGAGAGGTGGAAGTTTGGAAGAATTCTTCGACCTTGTGCTGTTTACACTTGGATTAGGTCAGTCTAACTATGTTGCTCAGGAGTGGGGATTTTTCGCACCCCTGAGCGACGCAGCTAAGCCAACTTAATTTTCTAGTGTTGACCAGGCCCTAGTCTTGACTAAAAGGATTCAAATGCTGGAGAATCCACCATATTCCTAGGCAAGTCATATCAATGGTTAATTACTCTTGCTGTTAAAATTTCTCACCTTATTTCTAGTTTGAATGTGTCTAGATTAATCTTCCAAGTACTGGAAGTCATTATGCTGTGCCTTTGGTTTTTTGCCATATTAAAGAGAAAAATATACTATCAGAAATCAAGCCCTTATAGCCCTTATTGACTCTTCACATCTCCTCTTAACCTTCTCTTGGATGAAACTAAAAAAAAAAAAAAAAAGTTTCTCACCATAGGCATGATTCCAAACCCTTAATTCTCATCTCTCTTTTCTGAACCCTTTCCAGCTTTTCCAACATCATTTTTTGAAGTGTGAAAACCAGAACAGAACACAGCATTCCAGTAATGATATCCCTAATGCCATATTCAGAAACGATATCAACTCCCTACTCTTACGTGACATTCACCAGCTTATAAGTAGTGAACATGATCCTTGGATGCATAACTCATCTGTTGGAATTGCCATATGGTGGATCCAATGTGGACAACCATTCTACTCACATTTCATAAGCACCCCCTGCCTGAAGGTCCTTCGTGCTAAACTCTGCCTCCTTGGTCTTGATAATGAACTCTTACTAAAAATTAGTTCTCAGCCATCACTTACATAAAATTGATATACTGAAGATATCTACATCATCCTGATTTCAGAGGAAGATTTAACATCTTCCCTCCTCATGAAAAAAGTCACTCTCTCAAGGACAGGCAGCCTAAACTTTTTCTAGTCCTGGGGTATTATGAATAAAAATAAAAACCCTTTAAAGATAACATTGTATTGTTGGTCCACATTTCACAAACTATTGATCTTCATTTGTTTCCCCTTAATATACACCAATATTAACTTTCATTTTTTGTGGGTCTGAAAAGAAGCACTTCATATTAAATTGTAACTTTGAATGTTTCTCATGGACCATATCCAACCTGCTCCTTCTGTAAATCTGTTTGAGAATAAGGAGCCTATGATAAAAATAAAAAATAAATAAAAAATAAAAACCAACCCACAAAATACTCAGAAACATGCCCCCACTCTACCCTGGAGCCCTTAAGTAGTCCACTGAAATCAGTAAGCTACTTACACTAGTGAAAGATGCAGGCCTAGGTCTTATTTTCAGTTACATTCAAAATCAGCTTATACCTCTATTTACAGACTGCATTTTACAATTTAATAAATATTGGTTATTCATTCTTACAGCATTGAGAAGACAACTTACCAAAAGCTGATCCTCTATCGTATGGGTTCATCTGCCATTTGTTGAGTACTATTAAAATAAATAAATAAATAGTCAGTCAGTCAGTCAGTCCAGCTAGCATTAAGAACCTACAAGGTGTAAATATGTAAGTCAACTGTATTTTGGTACATGGTCTTACTGCATTTCAGTTCAGAGAATAAGTTTTTGAACTGTTAGGCCCAGATCTTACAAACCTCCTGGCTTTGTCATGGTTTTGGCAGTACAGAAAATATTCTAAAAACATAAGGAATTTTGAATGCTGTTGCTGTATATGCAGAGTATTCACTTTTCAGATATCTTGTATCGGTTAAAGTAACATTCCAGTTAGTTGTATTTTATTTATATTCTAGTGTACCTTGCGGAGACAGCTGTAACAAGTCAAGTTTCTGACTTTATTCTGCACACATATAAAGCTATTTGTGAAGATATTTTTTTTATAGTTTGTGTACAAACTAAGATCCCTTTTTATTGGATGGCCAACTTAAACCTGCAAAAATACAAGTTTTAAAACAAAATTCTATGGCAGTTAGGTCTACAAGTCCTTTCCACACGTATTACAGTGGTTTGGTTCTTAGAGTAAGTTCTTTCAAGCAGTACCATTTTTTTCCCCCCAATGCACTTGAACTGTACCTAGTGCAACTGGGGCTCAAACTGTAATTGGAGATTGAAAACTGTTGCAACATGAACACATTGTGACAGCTCCAAAGTCATCCCTACAAATCTCTACATTTTGTATAACTTACTATACATAGACCTTGGTTAAATAAATGCCCAAATTCTTTTTTTTTTTTTAAATAGCTGTACTTTAACTAAACAGGACTTAATAGAATGAAGTATATTCAGTTTCAACATTTCAAATGGCACAAGATTATATTGTACATATAAAATACATATTATACACAAGATTAGTTAAGTGAACAGACTTACCTGCCCCACCAGTTTTGATAGTAGTTTTCCCCTTTTTGCCTTCCTGCTGGTCCTTAAGGGTTTCATAAACAATCTGGATAACTGGGATGCTGAAAGCCTAAAAATACAAAGATCTTTTGTCACTGAAGAAATACATCATATGTTAAGCCACAAAAACACTATGCATAAAAGACAGATGTTATGATTTTCTAATTCTGGTGTTTAAAAATCAAAGCTGCCTAGTCTAGTTTTAAGCCATTTTATTTGTCAATAGAAATGTTTAATTTTAATTAAACAAACACTGCAACACACCAACACACCTGGCCCACCTGAATTGTATTAGTCTATATTAGGGTTGTCACCTTTCTAGTTGCACAAAACCGAACACCCTAGCCCCCCCATTCCCCAAGGCCCTCGCCCCACTCACTACATTCCCCCTCCCTCCGTGGCTTGCTCTCCAACCCCCTGCCACAGCCCAGTGAAAGTGAGTGAGTGCAGGAGGGGGTGAGGGCTCTAACTGAGGGTGAAGGCTCTCGGATGGGGCCAGAAATGAGAGTTTCAGGGTGCGGGAGGGGGCTCCAGGCTGGCGATGAGGGAGTGCGGTGGGGGGAGGAGGTTGCAAGTTGAGGCTCTGGGGTGGGGCCAGGGATGAGGGGATCAGGGTGCGGGAGGGGGCTCGGCTTACCTCAGGCAGCTCCCGGTCAGCAGTGCAGTTGGGGGACTAAGGCAGGCTGCCTGCCTTTCCTGGCACCGTGCTAGGCGGGCCCAGGAAACAGCCAGCAGGTCCAGGTCCTAAGCAGGGGGGCAAGGAGGCTCCCCGTGCCAAGCCCCTGCCTAGGGGCCAGGCCTGCTGTCTGCTTCCAGGGCATAGCATGGTGCCAGCCAGGACAGGTAGAGACTAGCCTGCCTTAGTGCTGAAGCTCCACTGACTGGTCTTTTAATGGCCCGGTCGGCGGTGCTGACTGGAGCAGCCAAGGGTGCCTTTTTGACTGGGTGCTCCAGTTGAAAACTGGAAACCTGGTCACTTCTAGTTTATATACTCAAATTAAGCCTGTTTACTTACACCAGTCTTTCCACTCCCAGTTTCTGCAGCCTGTTGGGGGGGGCGGAAGAGAAGTTTCAGAAGCTACATTATATTGCTCCATAATACAACTTTACCAATTATTTAAAATTTATAATAACTTAAAATAAATAGTGAAATAAGTGAATATAAGTTTTTCTATAGGACACATCAGTATAGGTTAAGTGCTTTCCAGGTAAGTTAGATCTTGATAGTAAGATTTCCAGTAGACTTTCTGCTTTTCCTTGATTACAGGAGCTGCTGACTAGTTTTTTTTTGTTTTTTAAACATAATATATATTTTTAACATACTGATCTGGTTATGATGGAAGTGTTCTCAAAAAGAAGGGTCTTTCAACACATGATAAAGAAGTACTCCATAAGAAGAGATTCCCTCTACTGCAAGTGTTCAATTGCTTCTCTCTTCACTGAAATGCAACCTGCTACATACTATTTTTCTGCTCATTGGACATTCACCACTCAAGGTGTCTGTTTTTCAACATTGTTGTACTGCATGCATACAGTTTGTGAAGTGCTCTCGTGTCCTGTACAACGAAAGCCACTGCATTTGTGTAATGTAATATTACTAAAGGTACCCAGGAGGGACTGTGTAGATGGGCGGGATGAATAATACTACTTGTGAGAGTCTCCTTTAGTTATCCAGAAATAATAGTGTCCTAAAGCACTCGAATTCTTTAAAGAGGTGTGAATTTAAGCAATAACTTCAAAGCTTGATTTTAATCAATTTAATGGTGGATGGAATGCTTAAATTACAAAAAAATTAAAAGCCCAAGAAAAAAAAATACCCCAAACAGTGGTGTATTAAAAGAGGACACATTTTAAGATAATTTATTTCTCTTTAGATTTCTAAAATACAAGAACAAATCCTATATTCTTTGTGCCCTTTTGGCGATACAAAATACAATATAAAGGATGACTCCATTATTATTGCTTTTGTTTCACCATTTCAGAGCAAGAGCTCTGAAAACATTAGTAAACTAATGATTCATTATGTCTGTAACATAAGACATGGGCAGCATTCTCCCCCATAAATGTAAACAAACGTGTTTGTCTTAGCTATTGGCTGAACAAGAAGTAGGACTGAGTGGACTTGTAGGCTCTGAAGTTTTACATTAAGGTTTTGTTTTTGAGTGCAGTTATATAAAAATTCTACATTTGTAAGTTACACTTTCACGATAAAGAGATTGCACTAACGTAGTTGTAGGAGGTAAATTAAAAATACACTGTAAAAAGATGAAATTGCAAATATTTGTAATGAAATGTAAATAATCCATCTACTGTACATTTAATTTTAAAATTGTAAGGCCATGAATTTTATTTCTGTGTAAACTGAACAGTTTAACATACATACCATAAGCACATCACCACCTCCTAGAATCAACGGGATAGACTCAGCTTGAATATCTGTGGGAAGACTGTAAAACCCTCAGTGTGAAACACAAGAGCTGACAGAGTAAAATGTCAGTCCCCTTGCATATCAGTTTACAGGAAGATTGTAATTGCAAAAGGAGGTCAAATTAACCAATTTAGTCAGTGTCCTGAAGTATTCAAACCTGCAATGTATTAATTTTGTCCATACAAGTGGAAATGTATTCAAAGAAAACTGAACTAGAAGCTGGAAACAGGGGGAAGCCACAATTATGCAACCAACCATTCAACTTCATTGGCAGCAGAATGAGACAAGCTAGCAAATGACCTGCATAACATCTGAAACCCAAGTTTGAAAACCACTAACTTCAGTGATTAAGATATTCTAGTTATCTGCTTCAGTAAACTCACCATAAGTACAATGAAAGTAAGGAGGAAAAAAAGCTTTTTGCAGAGAAAAGGCATCATAACATTGGCTGCAATCAAGACCTTACTCCTGACTTCCCCAACCTGGCTAACATCAGCTCTGCAATTACATTTATCAGATTTTCCAATCATTCGTATTAAAAGGAATACAAGAGATGCAACTGAAGATGCGGATAAAAAGGAAAAGACATGTATCTTTGCTGTTAAGTGAATAGAGAGACTGGATATTTCAGAAACTAAATTACACATCACTGAGACAAAATTTTGATGGAGATCTCCAGCTTATTAGGTATCTAAGCACTCATACTTACAGCCAGTCCATCTCCTCCACAGCTTGAGCTATCTCTGGCATAACACCCATCTCTATCAGAAAAACAAATGCATGCATTAGATATATCATAAGTCTGATGGCATTATTTTCAAATGGCAACCCTTCATGCAGTTCCAAAAAAGTGTTTTTATATTTTTGTCACAGTACTGTCTCTTCTTTAGTACCAAAATGTTTTGCTTGAAATACGTTACTTTGTCCATTTCCTCTGTTGCGGTTGACAAGTGAAGATGGCGGGACTCGGAGTTCTTTACCCCCCATCTTTTTAGTGCCAAATTTTACCCTCGATGTGCAAGTGTGTCTCCACCTTGACATCAATGTGAACTGCATGTGCATAGCAGAGGGTAGAATTTTTCTATGCTCCAAAATCTCAACTCGGACCACGACAGAGATGCAAGTTATTTTCTAAAGAGCAAAGCTACCAATATTATATAGGAAATCAGATTTTTAGACTTTAGACCTTTACTCCTCCTTTAGCAAGCACTAAAAGTGCCAAGATGGAAGAGGCTAGGAGTACTGCCACTGAAGGGCGCTCAGCCATAAAATAGGAAGCACGATATCACATCACTCTACAGTGGCTTTGTCCAATTAAATGTAAACTAACAGAGGTCCCATTTAAGTATTTTTACAGTAACACTCCCAAAATGAAAACATTTCTGCAACACAAACAGAAAGGTCTGTTTCCTATCACGTCCCAAACTCTCATTACTCCAGCATGACTGAAGACCGGAACACAGTTGCAATGAGTTTACCAATGCTGATAGGTCAGTGTGAAATAAAAGTTTTTGCCCACTTCCAATTCTGCTACAGAGGATTTTAAAAGAAAACTATCAGAAGACACACCAACTTCTGTGTCTGGTGGTTATGAGTTATGCACAGTGAACAGGGCACACTCATAAGTTGATGGATGGACTCCATTACTTTCCCTCATGCAGTTCAATAAGGTGAATGAGGTGCAAAGATCTAACCAAACTCATTGATTGCATCACGTTGTCAAGCTGATTATTCAGCTTCTGACCCACCTCTCTGCATGCAATTGCTCTGCACTTAATTCTATTATATCTAAACATGAAATGTGCCCAAATTTTCGAAGGCTAAGAATCAGAGGAATAAACAGTTATCTGAAGGGAGGGGCCTGGCTAATTGGGCGTTCACAGTAGGCAAGCATTGACCCAACCATGACATGTAAGCAGCCAAAAAACCTCCCTCCCCTCAACACCAAGTTTTAAAACTATTCTAATCATTGTTGCATCTCAGCACCACTGTGACATATGAGTAAGCCACTTTCATATCTTAGTGCTATGTTTAAGTTGCTAGTGTCCTTTTAAACCAAGGTACTTCTATTTAAGAAAAAGTTAAATATTCTACATTTCTTTTTGAACAGTAAAAGGAATGACCTTAATTTCCTGAACAGTTAAATAAAACACACTCAATTTGAAATTCTAACTATATTTTCATGTTGCCTGCTCATAAATGCAAAACTTGATGCCGGATTTAAAGAATTGTGAGGCAAACTACAATACTCAAGAAAGATGTGCAAACTCCTAGCAAGGAATGGCTATGCTTAGCTGTACCAAAGCACTATCATGATTGTATCTAGTTTAACTCTAATAATTGAAGACCACATAAACAATGTGACAGTCTCAGGTAATGAGGTTTCACAAAAGCAATGGTAGGTCCCTCCCTTCTCAAAAAAGAGATGATTTTTCCAGCTAAACTCTCACCATAAAGTCATGAAATTTTGGCCTCCTCTTTGTATCATTATATCTAATTCCTGGATTAAAGTTATGAAAACTTCATGATATGGAGAAGAATCTCTGATTTATTCAATGGTGTCCAAAGATACAGTTAGCATTACAGGAGAGTCTGAAGGGGTCTACAGTAAATCTCTGCAGTGAGAGTATAACTAAAGTACCAAATATCAGAAGTCTTCTTGTGACTACGATTTGTTTTCCTTGATAATTTTCATCTGTCAGCATAAACATATGTTAAGATTCCACACAATTATGTTATTTGAATGTATTAGAAGAGTACTCAGACCAGGGGTGGACGCCTGCCAGTATAAAATAAAAAAATAGCCGCAGTCCACTGTCGTGCGCAATTCAGTTATCATTAAACACCACTTACAGAACACTGAAGTCAAGGGGGATGAAGGGGATCTGACAAATATTTAAATGGTATAACCTCTTATAGTGAGCACCTACTTGAAAAACCCACAGCCCTTCTACTGCTATATCAAAAGCTACCCCCTTAATTTAATTAACACTAATTTATAACAAGTCAAATTATATAATGATTATTACACGCAACTGCAGCCAGCTTGGCCTAGGCCCTTATGACCCCTGTGAGGGAAGAAAGCTCGCCATCCTCAACCCCACGGCGAGGGGCAGCAATTTCCTACAGGCTGCGGTTACTGACACCGACTTTCATTGTTTTTCTTACCTCCTCACCGCAAGCTGTTACCCCCGTAAGAACCCAAGCCCTCCTCGGCCTGTGACCTACACCAGCCCCTCGGACTAAGCGTGGCGAGGAAAGCGGGCTGCCCGAGGCCCCTGCGCGACGGGCCTGAGCCAGGGCAGATCCTGCCTGCTCGGGGACACCTACGCCCGGCTCCCTTGGGGACCATGTAACGACAGACCGGGCATTACAAGGGAGTCTGCTGCTCCCCATCGGAGCCTCCGGGCTGGGCCCTTGGCTCCAGCTCGCCCACGGTGAGCCCGCCTCTCCACTCCCCGAGCAGCAGCTCCTGCCGCACCCGCTGCCTGCGCAACCGCCGGCCAACCCCAGCCCCGGTGCCCCATACCAGAGAAAGCCGCCATCTCGGCGCCACGCAGACTCCTGCCCTTGCGGCCCGCTGCCCAGAGCGCGTAGAGCCGGTCCCCACGCCTTATCCCTCCGGGCTGCTCCGCGGCCAGACCGCACCGGTTCCGGCTGCGGAAATCACCCGGCCTGCGCTGAGTCCGACCTGAGCCCCGACACAAGCCTAACCGAGTGTCTGTCCTGAACCGTGACCTGGGACTCCAGCCATGGCCCAAACCCCGAGCCCGATCCGAGCCCGCTCCCTGAGCGAGCCAGTGGCTTGAGTTGTAACCCGGATCGCTGGCTACCGACCAACTCCGAAGCGGAGTTCCTGGTCTGGATCCTCACCCTGTACCCTGTCCTGTCTGACCCCGAGCCGACCTGCCCTGACTGACTCCAACCCCTCTAATCCCCGGACAAGCCCCAACTGACCCCCCGACCAGTCCCGATTGACCACGAACCCTGCACCTAATCCGAACCCAAACGGAGACTAACCAAACCCTGACCATTACGTGAATTTTAAATCGGCTGGTAAGCCTGAGACCATAAACCAAACAGAGCCCAAGTTCTGAACCCTCATTCAGACTCAGTGTTGCCCACACCAAGAGTTCAAAACTGAAGAGTCAGGCTCCCAAATCTGAAATTATTAATTTGGAAAACTGGTTCTTTTTGCCACAATTTTAGGGTAGCTGCACTCTGTGCTCCAAGAAGGGCACTCACTCTAGACCTAATGAACTCATAACTAAGGGGGAAACCCAGCTGTGAGTTTTGAAAGACTAAAACCTACCAGAGCCCTAGGTTGGAGTTGGGGGTGACTACTAGTAACCTTTATAGCATACATGTAGATAGATTTTATTATTGTTTTATTATGTTTTCTCCGTAAAATTTTTATCTTAAGAATAAATGTGCTTGCTTAGAAGAATCTGTGTGGTAACTGATAACTACAGACCATAGGTCTCATCACTTGTCTTTTTAGGCAGTCTGTTTTGCAGCGGTTATCACAGTGTACAGCAAGCATCTGCACTGCCTTAAAATCCCTGTTAGGAGGGAGCAAGACACCAGTCTCTGCCCAAGAGAGATGATGACTTGGAAGCCTAGAGTGAGTGTCCTTCTTGAAGTTGAACTTACACATGTACAAAAAAACTGCATTCAAAAATAAAACTATGTAAAACTGTAGAGCCTACAAGTCCACTCAGTCCTATGTGTTCAGCCAACCACTCAGACAGTGCTGAAAATTTTTCGCTCAGGGGAGTGAAAAAACACCCCCCTGAGCACAGCAAGTTTCAGGGCTGTAAAACGCCAGTGTGGACAGTGCACCAACGCTGGTAGCTGCACTCCCAGCGCTGGTAGCTACGCCCCTCCTGGAGATGGTTTTTTTAGAGCGCTGGGAGAGCTCTCTCACAGATAAACCCTTAGATCCAAGATAAGCCCTTAGATCCAAAACCAGAATGAAGGCTGGGCAGATCAGCCATTTCTTTATACAGCTCAGGCATTTGATCTTGGTCTTCTGTAACAGCTAATCAGCAGACAGTCACTCTTACCTCAGGGCATAGCTTCTAAAGGGTGGGTTTTGGGGTAACTGGAGTTGGGGAATTTGCATTGTCCTCTCCCTAGGGATTCCCTAGGAAATCCACTTAACACTTATTGTCCTGGGATTGCCAACTTTCTAATCTCACAAACCCCAACACCCTAGCCCTGCCCCTTCTCCGAGGCCCTGCCCCCACTCACTACATTCCCCCTCCCTCGGTGGCTTGCTCTTGCTCACCCTCACTCACTTTCCATGGCCTGGGGCGGGGGGTTGGGGTGCGGGAGAGGGTGAGGACTCTAAATGGGGGTGCAGGTTCTCATATGCAAGAGGGGGCTCTGGTTTTGGGGGGCTCAGGGTTGGGTTACAGGAGACGATACGGGCTCTGGGGTGGAGCCAGGGATGAAGGGTTTGGGGTGCAGGAGGCGGCTCCGGGTTTGTGGGGGCTCAGAGCTGGGGCAAGGGTTCGGGCTTGGGTTTGGGGCACAGCCTTACCTTGGGTGGCTCCCAGTCAGTGGTGCAGTGGGGCTAAGGCAGGCTGCCTGCCTGTCCTGGCTCTGTGCTGCACCCTGGAAGTGGCCAGCAGGCCCAGCTCCTAGGTGGCAAGGGAAGGAGGCTCTGCGGCATGTGCTGCTCTCGCTTGCAGGCACTGCCCTCCCCCCCCCAGCTCCCATTGGCCGGAAAGCGGCCAATGGGAGTGTGGAGCTGGTACTCGGGCAGTGCATGGAGTCTTGTGTGCCCCCCGCCTAGGAGCCAGACTGGCTGGCTGCTTCAAGGGTGCAGTGCGGTGCCCCAGGACAGGTAGGGGACTAGTTTGCCTTAGCCCTGCCACACTGCCGACCGGGATTTTAACGTCCTAGTCAGCGGTGCTGACAGAGCTGTCAGGGTCCCTTTTTGACTGGGTATTCTGGTCAAAAACTGGACACCCGGTCACCCTGCTTGTCTGGCACATTTTTAATATAGTCTTTTGAAGTCCCAGGTCTCACATCTGTCACATCTCCCCCCTGGAGGGGTTACATACAATCGCAGCCCAAAATAATACATAAACCATACATACTATAATATGGTCTTCCAAAGATATTGGAGGAAGTTGTATTATCTGTCACACTTTTTATTTGCCCTTTGTTTTTTATCCGTTAGGATACATTCAGATCAAATTTTCAGTTTTTTTCCCATAACCATGAGGGCTAGAATCATACCTTTATCACTCAAATTAAAGATGAGATTCTCACATAAGCACACAATTCTGGGAGCTGGGGTTTTAAGAAAAAATACCAAATATAACAAAAATTGCAATAAAATGTAGAGAATTAGTAATACTGCTCATCTAACCCAAATCTGAAATTGAACTCTTTACCTGAACCTAAACCCAAACTATCTGTTTACAATGAGTATTTTGTCTTTAAATTATACAGTTATTACTATTATTATACTTATGAGGAGAGGCTGAGGGAACTGGGATTGTTTACTCTGCGGAAGAGAAGAATGAGGGGGATTTGATAGCTGCTTTCAACTACCTGAAAGAGGGTTCCAAAGAGGACGGATCTAGACTGTTCTCAGTGGTAGCAGATGACAGAATGAGGAGTAATGGGCTCAAGTTGCAGTGGGGGAGGTTTAGGTTGGATATTAGGAAAAACTTTTTCACTAGGAGGGTGGTGAAACACTGGAATGTGTTACCTAGGGAGGTGGTGGAATCTCCTTCCTTAGAATTTTTTAAGGTCAGGCTTGACAAAGCCCTGTCTGGGATGATTTAGTTGGGGATTGGTCCTGCTTTGAGCAGGGGGTTGGACTAAATGACCTCCTGAGGTCCCTTCCAACCCTGATATCTATGATTTTATGATTGTCACCTCTAGACAACTGGACTGGTGTAGTCTGGTTTCATAGTTATTTAATCTTTAATATAACAGCATGTTTATTAGAAAGTATCTTTTTTTACACATATGGAATTCTAACTTGTTTTTAGTAACATGTTACTGAAGTCCTTATTCAATTTTTACACAAATGTATTCAGTTTCTAGTCAGCCATTATTCAAGCAAACTACAATTGACAAGAGTGAAAACCTCTGGATTTGGCACTGTATGTATAAGATTAACCCCAGACTGGGAAGAAAACAAGTATAACTCCACTCCACCAGTTTACATTAGTGGTGAATTTAGCCCATTATAAGCTAGTTTATGGAAGAGAGAGCATGAGAGCAGAGCATCATGGTAATTCCCTACTGTTGTTAAAGTGTTGCACTTTAACTTCCATTGGGACTGTCCCCAGAGAGAGAAAGAAGGCACGTTGATTTAGATCTCATCTGAAGGACAGCATCTGTAACAATGCAGGATCTCCTACTACTGCATTGTAGCATGAATGGTGGCTATACTAATTCCTGTCATGGGAATTGAGTTCAGAGCCTTCTGTCCAAGTGTGTTACCATTTGGGGCATACTGACTATTACTGACTTATGCTGATGACATATGAGATGGGAGGTATTATATTAGAACTAATGCAATAAGTATTTTAGTACTTTAATGTATTTATATCATCATTGGTATTATTTTTGGTCCTTTTTGGGAGCTGTCTTTTAATAGTAACCAAGGGCTATGGTATATAGGTTTAATCTCAGTTTAATCTCTGTTATATTTTTGCAGTTATATTCAGATCAGTTCAATTTAATATAGTTTGTTTATATGATGATAACGATTTTCTGGTTTCTCTTATTTTGAACATGTACATTACAGTGGTTAGCTCATTTTTTATCTAATCTATCTTCTTCTTCATCATAGAATCATAGAATCATAGAATATCAGGGTTGGAAGGGACCTCAGGAGGTCATCTAGTCCAACCCCCTGCTCAAAGCAGGACCAATCCCCAATTAAATCATCCCAGCCAGGGCTTTGTCAAGCCTGACCTTAAAAACTTCTAAGGAAGGAGATTCTACCACCTCCCTTGGTAACACATTCCAGGGTTTCACCACCCTCCTAGTGAAAAAGTTTTTCCTAATATCCAACCTAAACCTCCCCCACTGCAACTTGAGACCATTACTCCTTGTCCTGTCATCTTCTACCACTGAGAATAGTCTAGAACCATCCTCTCTGGAACCACCTCTCAGGTAGTTGAAAGCAGCTATCAAATCCCCCCTCATTCTTCTCTTCTGCAGACTAAACAATCCCAGTTCCCTCAGCCTCTCCTCATAAGTCATGTGTTCTAGACCCCTAATCATTTTTGTTGCCCGTCGCTGGACTCTCTCCAATTTATCCACATCCTTCTCGCAATGCCCCTACTTATACATCCCAAAATGCCATTGGCCTTCTTGGCAACAAGGGCACACTGCTGACTCATCTCCAGCTTCTCGTCCACTGTCACCCCTAGGTCCTTTTCCGCAGAACTGCTGCCTAGCCATTCGGTCCCTAGTCTGTAGCGGTGCATTGGGTTCTTCTGTCCTAAGTGCAGGACCCTGCACTTATCCTTATTGAACCTCATCAGATTTCTTTTGGCCCAATCCTCCAATTTGTCTAGGTCCCTCTGTATCCTATCCCTGCCCTCCAGCGTATCTACCACTCCTCCCAGTTTAGTATCATCCGCAAATTTGCTGAGAGTGCAATCCACACCATCCTCCAGATCATTTATGAAGATATTGAACAAAACCGGCCCCAGGACCAACCCCTGGGGCACTCCACTTGACACCGGCTGCCAACTAGACATAGAGCCATTTATCACTACCCGTTGAGCCCGACAATCTAGCCAACTTTCTACCCACCTTATAGCACATTCATCCAGCCCATACTTCTTTAACTTGCTGACAAGAATACTGTGGGAGACCGTGTCAAAACCTTTGCTAAAATCAAGAAACAATACATCCACTGCTTTCCCTTCATCCACAGAACCAGTAATCTCATCACAGAAGGCGATTAGATTAGTCAGACATGACCTTCCCTTGGTGAATCCATGCTGACTGTTCCTCATCACTTTCCTCTCATGTAACTGCTTCAGGATTGATTCTTTGAGGACCTGCTCCATGATTTTTCCGGGGACTGAGGCGAGGCTGACTGGCCTGTAGTTCCCAGGATCCTCCTTCTTCCCTTTTTAAAAAATTGGCACTACATTAGCCTTTTTCCAGTCATCCAGGACTTCCCCCGTTCGCCACGAGTTTTCAAAGATAATGGCCAATGGCTCTGCAATCACAGCCGCCAATTCCTTTAGCACTCTCGGATGCAACTCGTCCGGCCCCATGGACTTGTGCACTTCCAGCTTTTCTAAATAGTCCCTAACCACCTCTTTCTCCACAGAGGGCTGGCCATCTATTCCCCATGTTGTGATGCCCAGCGCAGCAGTCTGGGAGCTGACCTTGTTCATGAAGACAGAGGCAAAAAAAGCATTGAGTACATTAGCTTTTTCCACATCCTCTGTCACTAGGTTGCCTCCCTCATTTATTAAGGGGCCCACACTTTCCTTGGCTTTCTTCTTGTTGCCATCATACCTGAAGAAACCTTTCTTGTTACTCTTGACATCTCTCGCTAGCTGCAGCTCCAGGTGCGATTGGGCCCTCCTGATTTCATTCCTACATGCCCGAGCAATATTTTTATACTCTTCCCTGGTCATATGTCCAACCTTCCACTTCTTGTAAGCTTCTTTTTTATGTTTAAGATCCGCTAGGATTTCACCATTAAGCCAATCTGGTCGCCTGCCATATTTACTATTCTTTCGACACATCGGGATGGTTTGTCCCTGTAACCTCAACAGGAATTCCTTGAAATACAGCCAGCTCTCCTGGACTCCTTTCCCCTTCATGTTAGTCCCCCAGGGGATCCTGGCCATCCGTTCCCTGAGGGAGTCGAAGTCTGCTTTCCTGAAGTCCAGGGTCCGTATCCTGCTGCTTACCTTTCTTCCCTGTGTCAGGATCCTGAACTCAACCAACTCATGGTCACTGCCTCCCAGATTCCCATCCACTTTTGCTTCCCCTACTAATTCTTCTCGGTTTGTGAGCAGCAGGTCAAGAAAAGCTCCCCCCCAGTTGGCTCCTCTAGCACTTGCACCAGGAAATTGTCCCCTACGCTTTCCAAAATCTTCCTGGATTGTCTATGCACCACTGTATTGCTCTCCCAGCAGATATCAGGAAAATTAAAGTCACCCATGAGAACCAGGGCGTGCGATCTAGTAGCTTCTGCGAGCTGCCGAAAGAAAGCCTCATCCACCTCATCCCCCTGGTCTGGTGGTCTATAGCAGACTCCCACCACTACATCACTCTTGTTGCTCACACTTCTAAACTTAATCCAGAGACACTCAGGTTTTTCTGCAGTTTCGTACCGGAGCTCTGAGCAATCATACTGCTCCCTTACATACAGTACTACTCCCCCACCTTTTCTGCCCTGCCTGTCCTTCCTGAACAGTTTATAACCATCCATGACAGTACTCCAGTCATGTGAGTTATTCCACCACGTCTCTATTATTCCAATCACGTCATAATTCCTTGACATCACCAGGACCTCCAGTTCTCCCTGCTTGTTTCCAAGGCTTTGTGCATTCGTATATAAGCACTTGAGATAAACTGCTGATCGCCCCTCATTCTCAGTATGAGGCAGGAGCTCTTCCCTCACAGACATTCCTGCCTGTGCTTCCTCCCGGTATCTCGCTTTCCCACTTACCTCAGGGCTTTGGTCTCCTTCCCCCCGGTGAACCTAGTTTAAAGCCCTCCTCACTAGGTTAGCCAGCCTGCTCGCAAAGATGCTCTTCCCTCTCTTCGTAAGGTGGAGCCCATCTCTGCCCAGCACTCCTCCTTCATGGAACACCATCCCATGGTCAAAGAATCCAAAGCCTTCTCTCCGACACCACCTGCGTAGCCATTCGTTGACTTCCACGATTCGACGGTCCCTACCCAGGCCTTTTCCTTCCACGGGGAGGATGGACGAGAACACCACCTGCGCCTCAAACTCCTTTATCCTTCTTCCCAGAGCCACGTAGTCCGCAGTGATCCGCTCAAGGTCATTCTTGGCAGTATCATTGGTGCCCACGTGGAGAAGCAGGAAGGGGTTCATCATCATGTTCTGCCTTGCTTTTGGGTAATAAATCATCATGTTCTGCCTTGCTTTTGGGTAATAAAATATGATACTAATGCAATTATTTTTAAAAAGATGCAGTGCCCATGTGAAGCCCTTGCAGAGCTCCTTGACAGATTGGAGCCTGTAGCTCTGAAGGAGAAATTTACTGTGAACTTCATATAGTTCCTGGAAACTGTGAACATTGGACTGATGCACTGCTGATGTTACCGTTTTACCTTGCTAAACATAATTCACCTAAAAAATATTCAGCAAAATAAACAATGATTAATCAGTAGTAATTTCTTCTCAAATGATACTATTTCCTTAATGTTTAACACAAGCTGTCTAACAGCATAGAGTGCTAGGTCTTGTAATTTCACAGTTTTGTCAGTATCTAAAACTAGACCACACCGCTAACTACAAATTAAAAAAAGGTTATTAAAATCATGCTAAAAATAGAAAATAAGATTAGCAGTGAGGTGTGATCTGATTTTCTTTCTGTCCTAAGAAGTCTTCATTACTGAAAAATACTATACACACAATTTTTTTTTAAATTACTGTTTATTAACTTATTTGTGTTTTGCTCCTAAACTAATGCTACCTGTCCCAATGATTTTGCGTTCTAGGGTGCTGATCCTGTAACATGACCATGGAGGTGGTAGACCTCTGTGCCTAAGCAAAGCAATG
The DNA here is from genome assembly GCF_965152235.1 of Eretmochelys imbricata. Classification (NCBI taxonomy): domain Eukaryota; kingdom Metazoa; phylum Chordata; order Testudines; family Cheloniidae; genus Eretmochelys; species Eretmochelys imbricata. Next base: position 26,437,939 of record NC_135574.1, read on the forward strand.
CTGATCCACTGGGGCCTGAGGCCAAGCTCCTGAAAGGTATTCAGACCCTTAACTTTAAGCATTATTTCAAATTCACAGGTTGGTTACTATTAAAAGACAGCTCCCTAGAGAAACCTTTAAGGACCTGGCCATGCTGGGACCTTTGGAAAGCATTTTGGCCCCATCTCTCTGCAGAGCAAAAGGCTTTAGGATGAGCCCAGCTTGCTCTACGCAGACAGCAGCAGAGCGAAAAGGGTTAAACACCTCTCTCTTCCTCCCCCCGCCCGCTGGGAGGAGGTTTGTCCGCTGCCGGGCGCCGTAGTGGCTGCAGCTGCGATCCGGGTCCGGGCTGAGCATGGCCGCTACCTGGGGGAGCTGGGAGGAGGAGGTGGAGGCGGCCGCCGATGTCAGTGGGGAAGAGGAGGAGAACATCCTCTACGACCTGCTCATCAACACCGAGTGGCCGCCGGAGACCGAGGTGCAGGTCAGTCCTCCCCGCGCCGGCTGGGAATGACCGCAGGTGGGGGCGGGGGGGAGGATGGCCACGTAGAGCCCTGCCGGGGGGAGGGAAAAGGGGCGTGTGAATGGCAGGGTCCCCCCCCCCCCCGCGCATAGCGGGGCGTGGTGGGGGGGCTCTGGCTCACGTTGGGGCACCTTGCACGGATGAAACTTGTAGACACGCAGCAAAACCCTTCAGCCGGACAACATGAGCCCAAGACGTAACGTGAATCCTGAGTGAGGGGATTTCTTCTCTCCAAGCTACAAGCTGCCGAGGCCACCCTTACATGCAGCGGATCATAAATCTATAACGAGCAGCCAGGGCAGGGACAAAACACCTGTAGCGTGCCCCTGAATGCTGCATTCAGTGAGAGGGAGAAGTGAGTCCCCTCCAGTTTGTCATCTCACTTTTGCAGGTTTGCTGTTTCAGTCACAGGTGCTGGAGCAATGTTTGGGTGCTGAAAGCAGTTGAATGCAACTGTAAACCCTGTATATAATGGAAATCACTTCAAGCCAGGGGATGCTGCTGCTACCCCCCCCCCCCCCCAGCACTCCTAGTTCTAGCACCTATGGTTTTAGGGTTTTTTTTTTTTTTTTTTACATCTGTCCTTTTTATACCATTAACAAATATTGATTAGGTTTTTACTTTTACAAAACATACAGAAGGTTGTTAGGGAGAAGTATTCATTGTGTAATTTACTTTGGGCCTGATCTCCAGAAACATTAAGTGCTCACAAACCAAAGGACTCAGTGGGAGCTGCCCTTATGAAAACCAGGCCCTTTGTCAAGTAAACAGTGTGTGATGCAAATGAAATGATTTCCTATTAAAGCTCTGGCCGGGCTTGATACATCTGCAATATGAACTGAGTGGGGAGGTGTCATAAATATAAAGGGAAGGGTAAACCCCTTTAAAATCTTTGCGTCTCCCTCCCTCCCTCCTTTGTATTTCATTGCTTGCCCTGTTAAGTAATCTCTGGCTTTAACCTTTGGAGGTGCTGAGTGTCCTCATCTCTCACTGAAGTCACATTGGGGAAGGAAGAGGGGGTGTCATAAATATAAAGGGAAGGGTAAACCCCTTTAAAATCCCTCCTGGCCAGAGGAAAACTCCTCTCACCTGTAAAGGGTTAAGAAGCTAAAGGTAACCTCGCTGGCACCTGACCAAAATGACCAATGAGGAGACAAGATACTTTCAAAAGCTGGGAGGAGGGAGAGAAACAAAGGGTCTCTCTCTGTCTATATGCTGTTTTTGTTGGGCATAGACCAGGAATGGAGTCTTAGAACTTTTAGTGAGTAATCTAGCTAGGTATGTGTTAGGTTATAATTTCTTTAAATGGCTGAGAAAAGAATTGTGCTGAATAGAATAACTATTTCTGTCTGTGTATCTTTTTTGTAACTTAAGGTTTTGCCTCGAGGGATTCTCTATGCTTTGAATCTAATTCCCCTGTAAGGTATCTACCATCCTGATTTTACAGAGGGGATTTCTTTACTTCTATTTACTCCTCTTTCTATTAAAAGTCTTCTTGTAAGAAAACTGAATGCTTTTTCATTGTTCTCAGATCCAAGGGTTTGGGTCTGTAGTCACCTGTGCAAATTGGTGAGGCTTTTTACCAAACCTTGTTCAGGAAGTGGGGTGCAAGGTTTTGGGAAGTATTTGTGGGGAAAGACGTTTCCAAACAGCTCTTCCCCAGTAACCAGTATTTGTTTGGTGGTGGTAGCGGCCAATCCAAGGACAAAGGGTGGAATATTTTGTACCTTGGGGAAGTTTTGACCTAAGCTGGTAAAGATAAGCTTAGGAGGTTTTCATGCAGGTCCCCACATCTGTACCCTAGCATTCAGAGTGGGGAAGGAACCTTGACAGGAGGGCATAAAATACTTGGTGTGTTTACAGAGCTTGTCATGAGTAGATATCACAGCACAATTTGGTTAAGCATTATTTCAAATTCACAGGTTGGAAAATTGTAATTTGTTGGAGTTCTGTTTGTTCTGCGTAGACCACTAGAGAAACCTTGGCCCTTTTCTGTGGTCAGTGAATAGCGGCTTGCCCTTGTATCCTTGGGGACAAATTTTCCGTCTCTTCTTTTTCTGTTCTTTCCCTCACTTTGTGCTGTCAGTTGTCCATCCGTCTGTCTTCCATCACAGAGGTTGCATTTTGGCTCTGAAGTTATTCCTTGTATTTATTATGTTGTGTTTTCAAATCCTGTGTGTGTAAAATTATACATACACACACGTATAAAATCATGCCAATTTTTGTAATTCCTTTGCCCCCTGCTTAAAACTGACTATTTGTTGAAAATATTTTCAGCTCAACATAGATACAGTTCAAACACTTCGTGATTTACTGATACTTCATGGAAACGTTTTATTTGGGAAATAATTGAGCAAAGAGCGTTCTTAGTATCCATGAATTGAGAAGCAGAAATTAGAACATTCCCATAAAACTGTATTTTTATTTACTAAGTTCATTTGCACCTACTGCTTTTTTCAAGACATCTGTTAAATGAACAGTCACTGGAAATTGTGATATTGCCAATTAACGACTCAGAGGTCAGGTGGGCAATATGCTGTTGGTGAAGCTGAACAGTCAACCACATGCAATGTTAAATTAAAATATGAATAATTAGGGAAGGAGAGAGAAAACAGTACAGATGCAAACTGAGTAACTTCATGTGTAAAAAGCAGCAAGTCTGGGGAGGACCTAGATATAATGGCAAATAACGGCCCTGAGCCAGTGATCAACTATGCTTATACAGGGATTTCCACAAACAGAGTTTATTGCAGAATTGGGGCCTAAATGAGCTAATGGTGCAATGTTATTTTTAGGGCTGTCGATTAATCACAGTTAACTAACACGATTAAAAAAATTAATTGCAATTACTTGCAGTTTTAGTCGCACGGTTAAACAATAGAATACCAATTGAAATTTATTAAATATTTTTGGATGTTTTTCCACATTTTCAAACATATTGATTTCAGTTACAATACAGAATACAAGGTGTACAGTGTTCACTTTATATTATTTTTATTACAGATATTTTCACTGTAAAAATGATAAACAAAAGAAATAATATTTTTCAGTTCACCTCACACAAGTACCATAATGCAATTTCTTTTATTGTGAAAGTGCAACTTACAAATGTAGATTTTTCTTTTGTTAAATAACTGCACTCAAAAACAAAACAATGCAAAACTTTAGAGCCTACAAGTCCATTCAGTACTAATTCTTGTTCAGCCAATCGCTAAGACAAACAAGTTTGTTTACATTTACGGGAGATAATGCTGCTTGCTGGCTTCTTATTTATGTCACCTGAAAGTGAGAACAGGCGTTTGCATGGCACTTTTATAGCTGGCATTGCAAGGTATTTATATGCCAGATATGCTAAACAATCGTATGCCCCTTCATGCTTTGGCCACCATTCTGGAGGACATGCTTCCATGCTGATGACGCTCGTTTTAAAAAATAATGTATTAATTACATTTTGGACTGAACTCCTTGGAGGAGAATAGTATGTCTCCTGCTCTGTTTTTCCCACATTCTGCCATATATTTCATGTTATGGAGTCTCAGATGATGACCCAGCACATGTTCGTTTTAGGGGCACTTACACTGCAGATTTGACAAAATGCAAAGAAGGTACCAATGTGAGATTTCCATAGCTACACCAGTCGACCCAAGGTTTAAGAATCTGAAATGCCTTCCAAAATTCGAAAGGGATGAGGTGTGGAGCATGCTTTCAGAAATCTTAAAACAGCAGCACTCTGATGATGGAAATTACAGAACCCAAACCACCAAAAAAGAAAATCAGCCTTCTGCTGGTGGCGTCTGTTTTAGATGACGAAAATGAACATGTTAGTCTGCACTGCTTTGGATTGTTATCGGGCAGAACTTGTCATCAGCATGGATGCACGTCCTCTGGAAGGGTGGTTGAAGCATGCAGGGACATGTGAATCTTTAGTGCATCTGGCATGTAAATATCTTGCGACGCTGGGTATAACCCTGCTATGCAAACACCTGTTTTCACTTTCAGGTATCATTATCTCCTGCAAATGTAAACAAACTTCTTTGTCTGAGTGATTGGCTGAACAAGTAGGACTGAGTGGACTTGTAGGCTTTAAAGTTTAACATAGTTTTATTTTTGAATGCAGTTTTTTTGTACATTTGTAAGTTCAACTTTAATGATAAAAAGATTGCATTACAGTACTTGTATGAGGTGAATTGAAAAATGCTATTTATTTTGTTTTTTACAGCACAAATATTTGTAATAAAAAATAAAGGGAGCACTCTACACTTTGTGTTCCGTGTTGTAATTGAAATCAATATATTTGAAAATGTAGAAAACATCCAAAAACATTTAAACAAATGGTATTCTGTTATTAAAAGTGTGATTAATTGTGATTAATTTATTTAATCGCACGATTAATCAACATTTTTTTCATTACTTGATAGCCCTAGTTATTTTTCATAGCTTCTGACATACAGGGGAAATGCATTAATCATTAGAAAACACGAATAAAAATCTACCCTGACTGTTGAAATGCATAAAATATAGTGTTCCTTTGGTCCTTGAGGCTGGGCTATGTTTTTAGATGCAGGATGAAGTACAATATATTTTGAGCCAATTAACCTTTATATTGCACCTCTAATTTTATTAAATTGTCTTTCTTTCCTTGAAAGTTTGATAGTAAACTGAAACATTTTTGTTGATTAGAATTCCTTTTGCAGGTCAGTAAGCATAATTTCTAATCAAATTGGAAAACATTTTTCAAGGTGAATCCACTTTATTAAAGATTCTAGAAACAATTGACGGAAAGGCAATAACTAATCTCAGTGGTCCAGCAAACATTTACACATGGGAATGGTCCCATTTACTTACTGTGAAAGTTTTCAAGATTGGGTCATAAGAATGTCCATAGTGGGTCAGACCAAAGGTCCATCTAGCCCAGTATCCTGTCTTCTGACAATGGCCATTGTGCAATGTAAAAATGGGAGGCTTTTTGAAAATTTAATTTTTGCAATTTCTTTCTTTGGAATTATTTTAGGTCATCTTAAAAAGGGTGTGGAGACTTTCAGGGAAGATAACATATGGTGCTAGAAATGTGTCCCCAACCTTTAAGGTCTTACGAGAGACCTTATGTATACTGATTGTTTCTCTGTAAATATTTTCTCAGGGTGATTCTGTTTCTGCCTACTTAGACTATGCTGCAGTTTTAAGTAGATGATCACATGTTGTTTTTTTCCACAAGACACCTGCCTCATTCAGTGCACAGTGGGAATGAATCAGAGTTGTGCCATGAACGAGACTGTTGACTGTAGGGGACCCCTACTTTTTTTTTTTTTTTTTTTTTTTTTTTTTGCAGGAGTTGGAAAGTGTATAGTGAAAGAGGCAAAGGACTACAGGAGGAGAAAGGATGGTCATGTGGTAAAGACAGTGAATGCTGCCCTGGATAATTGGATTCTTGCCTTGCCTTAGCCACGGAGTTTCTATATGATGCTGGGCAAATACTGTAACTGAAACAAAACTTCCTAGGTGGCTGCTCTGCGTTCCAAATTTTTTCGCTGCCTAACTTGAAACATTTGCCATCTGACTTGCAGAAGTGTTGACTGTTCACAATACAACTAAAGTTAATAGGAGCTGTGTTCTGAATGTAGTAAATACTATAAAATGCTAAGAATTCTGAAAACTTAGGCATAGGTTTCTCAAAGTGGAAACCAAAAATTAGGTGACACTTTTGGCTTTAATCTCTGTGCTTCGCTTCTCCACGTGAAAATGGTGACGATAATAAAACCACCTCACCTCACAGGAGTGTTGTGAAGATAAACTCATTAGTGTTTGTAAATAACCAAGATACTGTCATGAGAGCTCCATAGAAAAGCCCATGTGGGCTTTCTGTATTCAATGCAGGGTTTGGATGGTGTGTAGTAAATAATGCATGACGCCACACTACGAGGATAAAAAAGAAAATATTGAATAGTTAACCATTCACTGAACACTGCTCATTCTGTGCACTGAATGAGGCAGGGTCCTGTGGGGGGAAAATGTGTTTGATCATGTAATTTAAAGACTGCATGATAATGCTTATTGCATAAGGAGACTGAATTTTATGGTTGCCCAGGTAACCTTAATTCTGGCATTTCCTAACTTTTGAGTGCTTGACTTTTCAACTTTTATGTTTTTTTAAGGTAATTTTTATGAATGTGGTTAGGCAGCCAACAAATATCAATGCTAAATGGATGTATTGTCATTGCAAAAGTAGATATGAGTCATGTAGAGATTTGCTTGAATAGAGTAAAATTTGAAGCTTGTCCGTCAAATATGAATGAATCAGAAAAGGAGGTTTCTTCATGGGTTGGAAGATGGGTTTCTCTGTAACTATATGGTGTATGTAATTCCCAGTGGAGCTACGTTAAAGGGAGAGTAAATTCTAGTGTTCCTAATATGAGAGTAAATTACTTACTTTTAGGGATTAAAAAACAGTTGAAGAACAAGAGTACATAGTTTAAGTTCAGAAGTGGATGGTGTAAATCTTCAAAAAAGTACTCTAAAAGTAATGGGGGAGACTTTCAAAAGTGCCCGTGGGATTTAGGAGCTGTTCACGACTCCCAATTTTTATTGGGACTTATGCTCTTAAATCCCTTGGGCACACTGTTTCTTTTATTCATCAGATTTCCCAAACAAAACTTTGTCATTTATTGTTACTGTAATGCTGTGCAGCAGGAGTGGCCAAACTTACTGACCCTCCGAGCCACATACAGTGGAGTTGCATCATACGCGCATTTAACTTACACAAATTCAACTATATGTGCTCGGCAAAAAAAAAAGAAAAATAACAATAACTTGCAGCGATGGATTACTGTACAGGAGTTGACGGGAGAGCACTCAGGTCAATTTATCATGTCTAGACTAGATGTGATAAATCGACCCCCGCTGGATCGATTGCTGCCCGCCGATCCGGTGAGCATCTCACTGCGCTGAGTGTGATTCTAGTGTTTAAAGATACGTATTTTTTGTACAACGTGGCCCCTAAGTGCAAGCCAGCTACTTCATCTGGTGCTCAACTGAAGAAACAGCGATCTGTTCCAATGCTGGAGGAAAAACTGGCTGTGTTGGACTTACTGAGAGACGGTATGTTGGTCTCCAACGTGGCGAGTATATATGGCTGCAACTAATCTAGCATCCGCGCCATCAAGATACGAGAGAGAGAAATTCGTCAAGCTGTGGCATCAAGTGCTCCAACAACTGCTAAGGTGACGAGCCAGGTGCGTGATAAGACTTTAGTGAAAACTGAAAAGGCATTAAACTTATGGCTGGAAGACATGAACCATAAACATGTGCCTATCGATGGAAACATGTTGTGAGAAAAGGCTCTTAGCCTCTACACGCTGTTCAAACCTGCCGCTGAAGAGGGACAGCCTTCTGGTGAGAAGGAATTCAAAGCCAGCCAAGATTGGCTTAACTGATTTAGGAACTGCTTCAACCTCAAAAACGTGCAGACTACTGGTGAAGCTGCATATGCTAATGAAGAGGTAGCAAAAGCCTACCCCAAACAATTAAAGAAAATCATAGAAGAAAAGGGCTATCTTCTGGAAAAAGTTTTTAATGCTGACGAGACTGGGCTCTTCTGGAAAAAAAATGCCCAACCGCACTTATGCTTCGAAATCAGAAAGACAAGCCCCTGGCTTCAAAGCAGCTAAAGACCATGTTACTGTGTTACGTGGCAGAGTGGCTGGGCATTTAATAAAGCTGGACTTGCTCTACAGGGCTGAAAATCCCCGTGCCCTAAAAGGCAAGAACAAAAATCTCCTGCCTGTGTTCTGGCAATCAAATAAAAAGGCTTGGGTGACGGCAGCATTATTTCTGGATTGGTTCCACAAGTATTTCATTCCGGACGTCAAGTGGTACCTTGAAGAGAAAGGATTTGCGTTTAAAGTGTTGCTGATCGTAGACAGTGCTCCTGGCCATCCTGAGGCACTCCGGTTTGCGCATAACAACATTGAAGTCCTTTTTTCTCCCTTTTTTATTCTTTCATTCCTCTCTCTCTCTCTCTCTCTCTCTCTCTCTCTCTCTCTCTCTTTTTGGCTTTACGCGATTTTCGCCTTATGCACTGATTTTAGAACCTAACCCCCGCGTAAGATGTGACTCCACTGTACGGTAATCTTTAGAAGTTCGAGAGCTGCAAGACACACACACAACCTGCCCTGTGGGGCAGCACCTGTTAGGGTGCGGGGCTTCTCCCCTGATGCCCCCTTGCTGGGCTAAAGCCCTTAGTCCCCCTCCCTTCCCCCGAGTCCTACCACCCCATTGCAGGGCAAAAGCCTCAAGTTCCCTCCTGCCCAGTCTTGTAGGTGAGGGCGGGGGGAGGTTTGGCGGGAGGGGGGGCGCTCTGGGAGCTGCACTTTAACTGTAAAAGAGCCACATATGGCTCATGAGCAACAGTTTGGCCACAGCCGCTATACAGAAACTGCGGTCACATTGCTGCCTTGCTGATGAACCTTTACCGAGCAAATTGTTTATTGGGGCAGCTGTGTGTACTCCTCCTTTCAGCTCACCCACACTGAGACACAACAAAGAGGCATTCTAAAGAGCTGTTGACACTGTAAAAATATTTCTTTAAAAGGCTTTGCAAACATTAAATAAAAAGAGTATCTACCTAGGCCAAGATTTTCAAATTGGGAGCCTAGGACTTAGGTGTCTGAATATGCATGCATTTAGACACGTAACAAGTGGCCTGATTTTTCAGAAGTGCTGAATATCCCACAGTTCCTATTGATCTCAAAATATGGACTTGGAAACCTGACTATGGGCATTCATTTTTGAAAAGCATAGCCTTAAATATTTTTTTAAAAAAATTCTTACCTTTGTCACTGGCATGATTGTCATAAAACCATCTGCTCCATTAACCTAGTCGTTGACCTAAGAGTAGTTGTACTTCCTTCCTTCACTCTCCTTCAGTTTGTGGTGCTATGAGATTTTGACTAGAGAACGACAACCATATGTGAATGAAGAATGACTTTAAGCCAGTGGCTTTCAACCTTTTTTTCATTTGCAGACCCCTAAAAAACTTTAAATGGATTTGCGGGCCCCTTTAGAATCTTAGACATAATCTCCGGATTCCCAGGGGTCTGTGGACCACAGGTTGAAAACCACTGCTTTAAGCTCTGCTTGTGATTTCTTCCTTTCCTCTTTATCTGTGTTGTCCCTCTGTTCTTACTCCTTTTCACTTCTGGTTTAAATCTCTTCCTCCTTCCTTTTTTTTTTCTTTGAGAAGTAGTCTCATCCTCTTTTTATGGGCAAGAGCACTTATCCCAAGTTCTGTTGTCTCTCCCTTCTCTTTGGATCTCCCTTTTGATTGTATGTACTTTTTCCTTTCTTGGTTCTTTCCTGTAATGCTTTCCCTTTTGTCCTGGCTGATTATATTGCTTCCTCCTCTTGCTATGTAGCTCTCCTGCATTGCTCCTTTTTGCTTGAGATAGAAACCATGAGTTCTCTGTATGCCATTCAGTGGATGCAAAATGGAGCATAGTGGCATTGCTGCAGAAGTAGAGTATTAGTGAGATTATGTGGGAGAAGGAAAGGTGGAAGAAGGGTACTGGGGAGAGAAAATGGTCATAAATAGGTGTTTTACTTGGCAAAAATACATATAGAAAGGGACCTGTTGCTATAAAAGTTCTTGCTCTTTCACGTAAGCCTTTTGACCCAGAGACTTTTTCTCATGCACAATCAGAATGCAGTGCACCAATGACAGTACATTGAACAATTGTATCCTATGATAATGTTCTGTTTTTATTACAATTTGGCACATACTGAATGTTCAGTTATATAGTCTCTTAGCTTTTGCAGTTTAATATGGAATTGGGAATGGTCAAAATTAAATGAGAAGTTTTTAGAGGAGCAGAGGGTTTATCAAGTGCATTCACTGAGTATGTACATGAATATTGGATTGTTCAGATGTTACACGATTAATGTATTGTTGTAATTGCAGCCAAGAGGCAACAAAAAACATGGTGCATCCTTTATCATCACTAGAGCAATTACAGGTAAATATGACTTATTTTCATTGAAGGATTGTTGACTGGTTTTATATTTTATGGCTTAAATGATCTCTGTGTGGGTTCTGCTTACAGGCTTTGCTATGCTTGGTATCATGATGGGGCTAGTACAGGGGTTCTCAAACTGGGAATCGGGACCCTTCAGGGGGTCGCAAGGTTATTACATGGTGGGGGGGGGGGGTCGCGAGCTGTCAGCCTCCACCCCAAGCCCCACTTTGCAGCCAGCATTTATAATGGTGTTAAATATATAAAAAAGTAAAGTGGTTTTTAATTTATAAGGGGGAGGGTCCTACTCAGAGGCTTGCTATGTGAAAGGGGTCACCAGTACAAAAGTTTGAGAACCACTGGGCTAGTATAATGTAACATATACTATGTATCAATTTGGGAACAGCTTTTTATCATTTTCCCTTTGTATCATCTTATTTGTGAGTTTTTGTTCTGGCTAGATAGTACCCCATTGGGGCACACTAATAAAACATACATCCGACAAGCATCTGTATTACTGCAGAATGATATTGAGGTTTTGGCATGTGCCTTTGTCAGACCTAATGTTTTTAGTTAGAATTCCTGGACACTTCTACAAAAAGGTATTTAAAATCATGGTATGCTGCTATTACTATGATTGATGTATGCATGTTAGTAATTTTCACCCCCCAGATGCTTTTCATTGAGTTTTCAAAATTGAATGGGGTTTGAACTCTGTATTAACTTTTTTCATAAAATTTGTGATTCAGTGGTCAAGTAGAAATACAAAGAATATTCATTTTTATGCCAAAAATACTTTTTCTGAGAGTTCCCAGTGTCACAATTCAGGGAAACTGTACCTGTATTCCCCTTCTACGATCAAGCAAGTGCATCCACTCTAGGCTTCTGGTTCCTCAGCAGTTGTCCCTCTCCCTTCTGACTCTGGTAGTTCCAGGCTGAACAATTCCCTGCCTAAACTGGAAGCCCTGCATCAAAAGACAGGCTGCTTAAGTAGGCTTTTTTGTCTTCTCTTGAGAGAGATGTGATTACCACACTTAATCTACTAAACAGCTCTTCTTTAGCAAGCACATTTTACTCTTAAGGCAAAAGCAATACTGAGAAAACATGTTAAAACAATAAAAGAACCTATACGTGTGCTAATAAACTTACCAGAGATAACCCCAACTCCAACATGGGCTCTGGGTGGCGAGCAGTTCGTCATATCCCACACAGGGCTCTTCCTATGGTTTCAAGTTTGTAACACCCTTTACTCAGAACAAAAACACAGTCTTATGGGGTATCAGTAGGCCAAAGTCCTTCCAACCCCTCCCTAAGGATTGAGGCCTTCGTGGACTAGAGGTCCTGTCCATTTACTGAATCAGGAAGAATGCCATGAGTCAGTTTACTACTAGGTTATTTGTCCAAAAATCCTTTCTCTGTCTGTTGGTTCCTGGAGAATCCAATTAGAATTAGTTTATGTGGATCTTTCCAGGGGATGGTGTTCTTCTGGAGATGTTACAACTGGACTGACTTTGACTGATCACCCTCTGTTCTCACTTCCTGGAGGCGCTGTATTTTTATGTTTTCCATGGAAACACATACAATCCCTCAATAACCCATTAACAATTGCATTTTTAATAAATGGAGCCCAACGGTATTAAACATAATTCAGTAAGGTTTATCCAGGATATTGCAGGAAATTGCCCTATTTGTATTTTTATTTTCTGCTGTAATTTGAGGACTGATTTTTTTTTTTTTTAAACTGTTGAAGTAACTGTCTCAATTTATTGCTTTTCTCTTTTCATAGGTCCTGCATTATTTTTGCTTCAGTATATCTGGTACAGGTAAGTTTGAAGTTGGAAACAAGAAGATTAAATTTTTGCCAAATATTCGTTGTCATAACATTTTTTGCTTTAGAAGGTTATTTTTTTTGCCATGCCAGTAAAGACACACCTCCCTCCTCAATCCTGCTTCTCTTGAGAATTTCTGTTCCACTGAACCCAATTTATGGCCACGTTGTGCTTGTTAAATCTGCCAACAGGTATCGGAGTCAGAATTTGGCCATTAAAGTGAGTTTCTCCACTAAAAAGTGACTCTGTAAACAACCAAATGACATTGTAGGATTCCATGTTTATCTCCGTGACTCCATATCAAAGTGCTGAGTCATAATAAACAGTATATGTAGATTTATATTATTGGCTCTTTTATATTTATATTATTGGCTATATTATTTATATTATTGGGTGCAGGGCTCTCTTTCTTTGTGGTGACACTGTGCTGAATACACTGGTGCTTATAAAATAAGTAAATGGTCAGACAAGACAGTTTCCCAACTCCTTAAAATGAGACATACCATTCCTGCGGTGACCCCAAATGTAAGGAATTGGAAGGGAAAGTGGATGATCATCTCAGTCTTGTGGCTAGCAAGTGCAAGATTCTATGTAAAGAGGTTCTGTGATCAGAAGCCTAACTATGAATGGTTGCTGCACCCCTGGCCCCATGGAATGATAGACTTTTATACTTGCTAATCCCGTGAGACAATTGGGATGAACCTGGTAATCCACCACATAAGTGACCCTGTCAAACATGCTAGTCGTTCTGATATTTAGCAGGATATAGTTTTCACGGATGTGGGAATTTCTGTTTCTCTGGTTTGAGGGCCATACCTCTCTTCATAAACAATGTCCCTTGGTTCCATTTGCTGTGTGATTTGATGGACAATAATGTTCTTCTTGTCAGCAACTCGAGTGTTTTTTCTTTTTCTTTTCCTTGAGCTTGAACGCTCTCTAGGCTTCATGTTATCTGTGCTACTAGACCAGGGGTTCTGAGGACAAATTATTTGGTGGCCTCAGAGTGCGTCCACCAACTCTTGCTGGTGGCCGTTGTCACATTTTTTCCATAAAATACTTAATTAGCTCTAGGAAAAATAAATAAATATGCACATATACATGTGCAAATCATTGTAATTTGTTTGCTGCTAGCTAGTAAATCTGCTGTGAAAGGTGATATTAACCAACATGCAGGTATCACTTTTTACAGCAGACTTAGCCCCAGGGGACAAATTAAGTCCTGGATGGAGGATCGGGGGATGCAGCAGGAGGCGGGGCGATGTGGGGTGGGGTGTTGGCCGGGGGACGCAGTGCGGGGGCCGGAGCCTGAAGCCCTGCAGCCAGAGCCTGCCTCTCCCGCTACCTGCCGGGCTGAAGCCTAAATTCTGAGCCCCATCTCCCCTGGGAAGATGGGGAATTCTCTGGCTGTCCAACCCTTGCTGGAAGCCCCAGCAACCAACACCAAGGCTGTCCATCCAGCAGCACCAGGGAGGGGCAGGAGGTGGGTCCTCCCGCCCCATTGCAGCCCAGGAGGCTGTGGCTGCAAGAAAAGCCCTTGGTGCCTGCATGCCTGCATTTGAGAAACGCTGTATTAGAAGTATTCAAGTTCTTGGTTGAGCTTGTAAACTGTATATTTCCTTGGTCCTGCTCCTTTACTACTCAGTTCTGCAGCATCTAGAGTGCTGAGTTCAGACTTACTACTTTTCTCCATTCTTAATATGCATCTCATGATATTTACCTGCGGTGAGCATCACCAAGTCATTAGAAATTCTCTTACGGCATTCTCCTTCCTGAAGTGCTGTTGCTCTCCTATTGAATATTTTTCATTTTATTCTTTTCTCATTACTTTTTTTTTTCACTGCATTTCCATACTTGTGTTTCACAAGGCACTCACTTTACAGTTTAAACTCCATGCAGGAGACTGTGGTCTGGAGATGTTATGACTAGGGCCCTACCAAATTCACAGTCCATTTTGGTCTATTTCAGTCATAGGATTTTAAAAATCATAGATTTCATGATTTCAGATATTTAAATCTGAAATTTCACGGTGTTGTAATTTTAGGGGTTCTGACCCAGAAAGGAGTTGTGGGGGAGTTGCAAGGTTATTGTATGTGGGGGGCGTTGCAGTATTGCTACCCTTATTTCTGCGCTGCTGCAGGAGGCAGGCTGTCTTCAGAGGTGGGCAGCTGGAGAGTGGTGGCTGCTGGCCAGGAGCCCAGCTCTGAAGGCCGAGCCACCTCCAACAGCAGCACAGAAGTAAGGATGACATGGTATGAAATTGCTACCCTTACTTCTGCTGCCTTAAGAGCTGGGTGCTCGGCCAATGGCCACCGCTCTCCAGCTGCCCAGGTCTGAAGGCAGTGCAGAAATAAAGGTGGCAATACCATGAGCTCCCTAAAATAACTTTGCAACCCCTCTGCAACTCTCTTTTGAGTCAGGACTCCCAATTTGAGAAATTGTGATCTCCCCCTTGAACTCTGTGTAGTATAAGGTAAAAGCACACAAAAGACCATATTTCATGCGGGGGGACCAGATTTCATGGTCTATGATGCGTTTTTCATGGCTGTGAATTTGGTAGGGCCCTAGACATGATTGTGGACTATGCTACTGACTTGTAAAGTGATTTGCTTGAGGTCAGACAGCCTCTTAACACATTAGTTTTCCCATCTGTAAAATGGGGTTATACTTATGTATGCTGCTTAGAAATCATTTGATGACCAACACAGCCATCTAAAAGTGCAAAGCATTTTTGTTTTTCATACAAAACTTGAAATAAACACAATTATATTCAGAATCAGTTCATGCTAGTGTAACTTGCTTTGAATTTTACAGTATTCCAACATGCAGAAAAGTAACTCATCACTTTTTTTTAAGGATTACATGTATCCACTTGAAAGTTGTGATCTAGTTTTATCAGAAGTATAAAATAACTTTTCCTATAAGTAATTGGGAGTGGCATAGGGATAGAAGGGAAGGAATACAATGCATAGCTCACAAAACACACAGTAAAAATTGTTCTGATAAACTCATACTATAATGGACAAAATAAAAATGTAAGCATAGGTTCTATTTCAAGAAATAAAGGAAAAAATACAAGGAAGACTCTAGAATTGGAGGAGCCACTGTTTCCACTGGACTGCCACATCATTGCTAATCTTAATTTGCAATTCAGTGTAATGTGTTTAAAATAAAAGGTTCTAGAAAGGTCTCTAGCAGGATATAGTATACATGGTTCTCAAACTGGGGGTTGGGACCCCTCGGGGTCGTGAGGTTATTACATGGGGGGTCACAAGCTGACAGCCTCAACCCCAAACCCCGCTTTGCCTCCAGCATTTATAATGGCGTTATAAATTAAAAACACTTTTTTTTATATATTTAAGGGGGGGGGGGTCACGCTCAGAGACTTGCTATGTGAAAGGGGTCACCAGTAAAAAAAAAAGTTTGAAAGCCACTGGTATACATAAATGACAATCTTAGACTGTAAGTTTAATTATTTAGATTCATTTCAATATTTAGTCTGCCATTTAGTCAGATTCTAAGTTTTGATTTTTCTTGTCTCTCTGATTGGCTGGATCCCTCTGGTATCATTTGAATGGCAAGATATTTCCTTCAAATAGCAGTAGACTACACACATAAATCTGTCTGTATATACTTTTCTAACATGAGGTGTGCACCTGGGTTTTGATCTTGGAATTGGATCTGGCAGAGTCGGGCGTTTACAGCAATATGCTGCCTTTTGAAGTCATTGGACTCTAGGCAGATGTTAGGTCCGTATGCATGGATCCCTTTGCAGGTTTAGGGCCTTCATTTGTGTATGTTGTGGGAAATTTCTTTTAAGCTTTCATAGCGTATGCATTTGTTGTTTAAAAACAAAAGCACCCAAAATAGTTTTGGACATCTGACTTCCAGCTGGGAATTTTTTTTTCTGAAATAAAAAATAACTTTTAGGGTAATATTTTAGAGTGACCTTTTGAAACCAATTAATCTGCCATATATTTCTTACATATTACTGTTTTGATTTATATTGTATCAATTTTAAAACCTCACATTCTAATCTGAATATGCTTGGTATTTCAGCCCTGCAAAGTTTTCCCTCCCTGCTGGGCTTGTTCGTCTGGTTAGTAAGCAGATTAACTGGCATCTAGCGCTTGCAAGGTAAGAGGGATATCATTTTTCTTTCTGTGTCTTTGTTGACACACACTGTTTCATATACATTTATGGGAGAAAAAAGGCAAGCTCACTCTTTCTAGTAATTTTTGTAATAAGTTAGTTGAGCTAGCATATAAAAAATTCTATTTAGACAGCAATAATTTAGCATTATCAGAGAGACATGAGCTGAAGAAGAAGAAAATAAGGTATGGGTCCAGATTTGGTCATGGGTTTAACTTTGGTGGCCTCCCTGTCCCTGAGGCTAGTGGTTTGGCAGTGTTGTCTGAACCATCTCATTTAGTTTTACCCATCATATCTGCTGTGTGTGGAACTGCATGCAGGCTTCCATCCTCCTCCTCCTGCTCACCCCTGAATGCGAGCTCAATTTGCAAGTAAGTAGGATAAATCTTTGGCTGAGAATCTACTGGGTGACTTGTCAAGGCTTGCTTTACTAAAGTCCTAGAACCTGCAAGATGCTATGTCATCAAGTTCCATTAAAATTAGTGGGAGGTGAGTATAATGTAGTTTCCCGGAGCAGCTCAGCACCTTCTAAGTCTGGCCTTTGATGTGTGGAAAAATTCTGGTACTAAAAATAGCTGTTTTACAATAGTTAAATAAAGAAATGGAAAATGTATACATAGGAGGATTGCATGACCTGATATTAGTTTGCAATAGCTTTACTCAGGGTGTTTTATTATGGCTCTCATAGTATGTGTCATATTGGATCTGAACAAAGGTTCAGCAAGTTTGGTATCTGACTGAAGGCAATGGTCTGTGCCTGATGCTTCAGAAGAAGGGGAGACCCCTTCTTCAATAACGTAATTGTGCAATGCTGTATATTTTGAGGCAGGATGAGAATTTCCTTCCTCGCCCCAGTAGTGATCACCCTGAAACATGATATTTGATTAACTCCTGTCTTAGCAGGCATAATTTCAAATATTTCTGGCTTTGAAATTATGCTTCAGCAGTGTTTGACTCTGACCTCCTTTGGAACAACCATTTAAGTTTTTTTAATAGTTAGTGCTAACAAAAAATGAGATATTAATAGTACTGAGTGATATGATGCAGCCAGTGACATATGGAATCTACTAACTGCTAATTTACATTGTGGGTACCAGTATCTTCTAATAATTGTCATCATCCAATTATTTTCACTTGGAATGTAAGACAGAATTTAAATCTGAGTTTGTAAAATGACAGGTTTCAGAGTAACAGCCGTGTTAGTCTGTATTCGCAAAAGGAAAAGGAGTACTTGTGGCACCTTAGAGACTAACCAATTTATTTGAGCATAAGCTTTCGTGAGCTACAGCTCACTTCATCGGATGCATACTGTGGAAAATACAGAAGATGTTCTTATACATACAAACCATGAAAAAATGGGTGTTTACCACTACAAAAGGTTTTCTCTCCCCCCACCCCACTCTCCTGCTGGTAATAGGTTATCTAAAGTGATCACTCTCCTTACAATGTGTATGATAATCAAGGTGGGCCATTTCCAGCATAAATCCAGGGTTTAACAAGAATGTCTGAGGAACGGGGGAAGGGGGTAGGAAAAAACAAGGGGAAATAGATTACCTTGCGTAAAGACTTAACCACTCCCAGTCTCTCTTCAAGCCTAAGTTAATTGTATCCAATTTGCAAATGAATTCCAATTCAACAGTCTCTCGCTGGAGTCTGGTTTTGAAGTTTTTCTGTTGTAATATCGCAACTTTCATGTCTGTAATCACGTGACCAGAGAGATTGAAGTGTTCTCCGACTGGTTTATTAATGTTATAATTCTTGACATCTGATTTGTGCCAGCAATGCCCCTCTGCCATGTACATTGGTCAAACTGGACAATCTCTACATAAAAGAATAAATGGACACAAATCAGATGTCAAGAATTATACCCCTCCCCCCTTCCTCAGACGTTCTTGTTAAACCCTGGATTTGTGCTGGAAATGGCCCACCTTGATTATCATACACATTGTAAGGAGAGTGATCACTTTAGATAACGTATTACCAGCAGGAGAGTGGGGTGGGGGGAGAGAGAACCTTTTGTAGTGGTAAATTCCCATTTTTTCATGGTTTGTATGTATAAGAACATCTTCTGTATTTTCCACAGTATGCATCCGATGAAGTGAGCTGTAGCTCACGAAAACTTATGCTCAAATAAATTGGTTAGTCTCTAAGGTGCCACAAGTACTCCTTTTCTTTTTGAGTTTGTAAAGTGATACCTAATTGTGTGACCCATGTTTCACAAAAGCAACTTTTTATTTTAATTGAATTTTAACATGAAATGCTTTTTTCCCCCCTTTCAGTCATGGTAAACTGTTGGCAGTTGTTCAGGACCAATGTGTAGAAATCAGGTAGGTAACTCAGTATTATCTATCATTTCACTACCAATTTCATGGAGTATCTTGGGAAAATGGATTTAGGGGTTTATAAGCTATATTTTTAAAGGTAAAGTTAATTTTTTGTTTGTATTTTAGGCATCAGAATTTGTGAAATGGTCTTAGAACCTATTAACTTTAAAAGCAGCAGCTTTACACCCTCTGCTTTATTCCTGATACTGCCCATAAACACAAAGACTGCATTTTTAAAAATGAAGACCAAAAGAGACATGAACAAGATGGATGAACTTCACTAAGCACATTTCATGATCTTTCACTGCTTTTGTACTCCTTTGTGTCTCCCTCCCTCCTTTGTATTTCATTGCTTGCCCTGTTAAGTAATCTCTGGCTTTAACCTTTGGAGGTGCTGAGTGTCCTCCTCTCTCACTGGGGAAAGAAGAGGGGGTGTCATAAATATAAAGGAAAGGGTAAACCCCTTTAAAATCTCTCCTGGCCAGAGGAAAACTCCTCTCACCTGTAAAGGGTTAAGAAGCTAAAAGTAACCTCGCTGGCACCTGACCAAAATGACCAATGAGGAGACAAGATACTTTCAAAAGCTGGGAGGAGGGAGAGAAACAAAGGGTCTCTGTCTGTCTATATGCTGTTTCTGCCGGGGATAGACTAGGAATGGAGTCTTAGAACTTTTAGTAAGTAATCTAGCTAGGTGTGTGTTAGATTATGATTTCTTTAAATGGCTGAGAAAAGAATTATGCTGAATAGAATAACTATTTCTGTCTGTGTATCTTTTTTGTAACTTAAGGTTTTGCCTCGAGGGATTCTCTATGTTTTGAATCTAATTCCCCTGTAAGGTATCTACCATCCTGATTTTACAGAGGGGATTTCTTTACCTCTATTTACTCCTCTTTCTATTAAAAGTCTTCTTGTAAGAAAACTGAATGCTTTTTCATTGTTCTCAGATCCAAGGGTTTGGGTCTGTGGTCACGTATGCAAATTGGTGAGGCTTTTTATCCAACATTTCCCAGGAAAGGGGGGGTGCAAGTGTTGGGAGGATTGTTCATTGTTCTTAAGATCCAAGGGTCTGGGTCTGTAGTCACCTAGGCAAATTGGTGAGGCTTTTTACCAAACCTTGTCCAGGAAGTGGGGTGCAAGGTTTTGGGAAGTATTTTGGGGGGAAAGACGCGTCCAAACAGCTCTTCCCCAGTAACCAGTATTAGTTTGGTGGTGGTAGCGGCCAATCCAAGGACAAAGGGTGGAATATTTTGTACCTTGGGGAAGTTTTGATCTAAGCTGGTAAAGATAAGCTTAGGAGGTTTTCATGCAGGTCCCCACATCTGTACCCTAGAGTTCAGAGTGGGGGAGGAACCTTGACAGGGGGTGTTTGGCATCTTACTGGATTGTGTCAAGGAGCTGTCATTTTACTTATCTGTAAAGTGCCTTGAACATTTATGGTGCTCTACACATAATACTGATTTGAGTAAAATGATGTAGAGATTTTTACTTACCTCTCCCCAAAAGAGCCAACCAACCCACCTTTATTTGCAAGTTCAATGCAACCACCACACACTTATCTGCAGAACAAGTCTTGACTGAGTGTATTTGCTTGCTTCACAAAACTCCATTTGCTGGAAGATCAAACCTGCTATTTATATGTAAAAGAAGAAAATGTATGAAAACTGTTTTGATGAAAATAGACAAGAACATCACAAATGTCAAACTTCCTAGAATGTAAGGTTGAAGTTTGCATTTTTACTGTGTGGCTGTAACTGGCTGAATTTTTACACTGTTTTTGAAATACTAGCCTTACAGGATACTGAGCTTGTGTAGGTCCCACATTTAACTGCCTAATTTGTCAGGTGCTGATATAATCTGGTGGAATGGATGCTTCTGACTCTTTTTTCTAATTATTTTATAAATGCTGCAGTATTTGTCAGTTTTCTTGATTAAATTCAGTTAATTACATCTGTTCATGATTTACAGGTCTGCAAAAGATGACTTTGGATCCATTGTTGGAAAATGTCAAGGTATGAAAAACTTTTTTGATGTCAAGGAGGTTTCTTAAGCAGTATTATTGCTTATTGGGTTTAAAAGATTATTCATATGCTCTTTTAAGGAAATACCTTTTAATAACATTGATACAGTCTGACTGGCTGTGTTTTCTCCACTTTTCCCTTCCTCCACCCTGACTAGCGTACTGATCCTGAATCTCTGATGTGGAGAGGGTAGAGTTAAGAGGGCATGTTGAGGCAGTAGTAGAGTATTGAATATCAAAAAACTAGACAGGTTACAAGCCTTGATGTGTACAAAAGCATCTTGGTTATGGTGTGACTGCACAGTGGTTCAGCTGTCCTCCACCAAAGCTCAGTTAAAGATCAAATAAATGTTTGTAATTGGAGCTGAAGGGAGTACTTCATTTTTATTTTTTTTTAAAGGTACCATAACTCTAATTCAAAGTCCTTTGCATTCTCTATCCTATTAATCTGACTACCTCCTGTCATGCTTGGGGAAAAATTTCAAAAGCACTTAGGTGACTTATGGGCCATAAATCTCATTGACTTTCAGTGAGACTCAGTGATTCCTAAATCATTTTGAAACTGAGATTAAGGTGCCTTTGGAAAGGTTATCCGTTGTGTTTAAATGACTCCTTCAAATGTGACATCTTTTAGGTCTGAGGAAGGAAGCTCTTCCTTTAAAACAATCATATCGATGCAGTATGATGGTAGGATAGATGCAATAGTGGTCATAAAATAGAATTACAGTAAGCTTCCAAAAAACTTGTTACAATAATTTTCAGAAGGGTAATACTATAGTGCTGGAAATACTGTATGTACCCAGCAAGTCAGTCTCTCTCTTTCCTTCTGCTAGTCTTAATTTTAAGTCTGTTAGATAATGGGATAGGCTGCCTGGAATAGGCTGTCCTCTTCTCTTTGCTAATTGATCCCAGTGGATGCTTATTTTCAGGTGGTAAGATCAGTTATTGTTGCTGGACAATAAGAAGTGCATAGTGCAATGATTGAACTCTTTATAGTCTTTAAAGAATACACTTTATGTAACACCTATGTACAAAATTGTCGTGTGTCTGTGTAATAAGGAAAGTTGAGGCAGAGTTTCTGTTATATCTCTTATTTTTTCACATCACTCTATTTTTAAGCTGTTAAAAAGATTTCCACATATGCAAGCAGTACATTAATGCTGTGTAAAGAATGACATTTTTATAGTACAAAAGTTAGGAAATTCAGACTCCTAGTCTCAAGGTTTTCCACTACTGTGGATGAGTTACAGTAAGATTCATTTGCATGATCCAACAAAACTCTGTATTGTCCTAATTAAGACTCAGAAAGTTGATAGATGAAAACAGTTGAGTACAGTTTATAATGTAACCATTGAAACCATAGCCATATTTTTATGAATACACCTTGCCTTCCTTCTCTGTAGTGCCGAAGGATCCTAACACACAGTGGAGACGAGTGGCATGGAGTCATGACTGCACACTGCTTGCCTATGCTGAAAGCAGTGGAACTGTGAGAGTATTTGACCTGATGGGCAGTGAGCTCTTCGTAATTTCTCCGGTATTTATTCTGTTTATTAAATAAAGTTTCATACAGTGGAACCCTGTGTAACTTGTATGCACTCAAATGACTGCTTCTACTCTCTCCTCTGTAAAAGTTTAATAGCAGTATATTCTAGTGCAAGGATTTACAGTACAAACGTGCTATTAGTGTTTAGTAGTGTAGTATGAAATATTTAGACTAAATACAACTGAGTTACAAGTGTTAAATGAACAAAGTACATTATTCCTGCTCACAATTCTCGCTGAAAGTGCCAATGGATCATCGAAGAACACAGCTGACTGGAACTTTATCGTGACTATCCTCCAAAAATATGGCTGATCCAACAGCTTTCGGTGGCCTCTAATACCTTTATTGGGGCATCAGGCTCTGAGGCAATGATACTCAGACTGAGGCTCGTGAGCTGCACGTGCTCTCTAATGTCTCTCCTTTGGCTCTTTGCAGCACATGATATTAAAACACAGTGTGATTTAATTATTAACCAATCAGGAGGCTTTTACTATGTTATTAAGCAATTATAGTTGATAAAATAATAATGCTTAGTCAGTCGTTTTGCTTTGAGAATAGTGTGTGTGTGTGTGTGTGTGTGTGTGTGTGTGTGTGTGTATAAAAATAGTCAACAAAGCAATGAAGTCACACTACTGTGGCTCTTTTGGGTAATGTTGATCACTAATTTGGCTCCTGAACCACTGAGGTCTGAGTATCACTGCTCTAAGGAAACACTGCCAGCACCACAACCCGCAATAGCATCTGAACTTCCTTTTTTTTTTTTTCCCCCTTCTCATGGAAGTACTGATCAGGTCTGCCACTGTGCAGCTTATGTTCTGATTTGATCATGATCCAAAGTTGGCATTGTTGCTACAGGGATCTCAACAAAATGGTCTTTTATCTGAGGAAATGTAATGCTGTTTACAGCAAGCTAATAACAATTTCAGAATTAAAATCAATAAATCTTTCACAGCCTGAAGGACAAGTTATTATGAGCTAACGTTTTTGGGTATCTTTTAATCACTTTCCCTCAATATATTGTCTAAGCACCTTATGTTCTGTGTTAACATGACTGCCTTTCCTTAGTATTGTGAAGGGCAAGCTCATTTTCTTCTGGAACTAATGATATATATGAATTATTTCTGTTAGTTCAACTTAGCTGCTTCCTTGTGTTTTACCTATAAATGTCTGTCTTTTTTTGTGTTGTTTGGTAAAAGGCAACCAGTTTTCCAGGAGATCTGAGCTACGCAATTGCTGGATTGATCTTTCTAGAATATAAAGCAAGTGCCCAATGGTCAGCCGAACTGCTAGTCATCAATTATCGTGGAGAACTGAAAAGTTACCTTGTAAGGTAAAAATGAACTCGGATGCTTGTGGTACATTTCAGAACAAACTTGAAGTACCTTTTTTCCCCTCTAAAATATAAACTGTATTAATTTTTTCTGGTCTAGTGTTGGAACAAACCAAAGCTTCCAAGAGAGTCATAGTTTCAACTTCAGCAGCCATTATGCCCATGGAATAACTACAGTGGTTTATCATCTTGGGCACAGGTAAGCTTTTGATCAGACTAAATAAAACATGAATAATCATTGTAGTGATAAATACCTAAGAGTACTGCATATAGTTACATGCATTCACGCAATGGTTCTTAGGAATACCTGTTGCTGATTTGCTGTCTCTAACTATGAATGGTCTCTGGGTGAACTGTGTCATTTTACTGATAAGTTCAGGCTCATGATGCAGAACACAACTGCAAGAATGCAGTTCTCTGTGGAATGTATGGGAAAGTTAGGGGAACTTTATGGTCGTTGTGGCTTCCATCCTGCAAACTTGGGGACTCAGTGGAACAGTTTGCATACATATTCGCAGGATCAGGATCCAAATTTGTAATTCTGCTTTATTAGGGCATGATCTGACTCCCATTAAAGTCAACAAGAGTTGTCTTATTAGGATTAGGCTCTTAGGTGTCAACGTTAACTTTTTTTAAAAATGGAATTTACCATACTAAGCTATAATTCCCTGCTATCCCATGCATATAAATCGAATCTACTTTCTCTCCATTCTTCTGTACTTCCAACTGATAATATCGTCTTCCTATGGGATGGTTAGTAGTTTATTAAGAAATTAAGTATTCAGTGTTTAGAGTATTTTTCACATTGTTAGAATTTGGCTTTTAAAATATTGTTGCCTTTTTGACCTGAGCGGCTAGTCAAAGTTTAGGGCTCTGCCAATTGTTCCAATTGATGGAACCTGATGGAATTGATGGAATCTGGTGTTTTCCGTGATGCAATCTTGTTTATTTACAAGGAATGTACAAAGTCTTTGGCATTACTTAATACTTTCAAACCAGTATTGGTTAAACACTCTGTCAGAGAGCAGAGATTACTGGCAGGCTCCATGCCCACAGACTTATGAGAAATGGTTTTTTTACTTCAGAATGCTTTAAAGTTGCATAGTAATTGTGAAATGCGTAATTACTTAACTTGACTGCTGAAATCCTCCATTATTGCATCAAATATCCCTAAATACCCAGGTTAGTTATTTACAGTACTGTAACTTTTTTGTTGGTCCTTACCACAGGAATGAAATAATATGTGTTCGGCTACATAGATGTGCTCAAGAGAAACTTACGTTATAGATGTTTAGTAAGGCTTTTGCTTTTAATAATGTCTCGCATGACCTTCTCATAAACAAACTAGGGAAATACAACCTAGATGGAGCTACTATAAAGTGGGTGCATAACTGGTTGGAAAATCGTTCCCAGAGAGTAGTTATCAGTGGTTCACAGTCATGCTGGAAGGGCATAACGAGTGGGGTCCTACAGGCATCAGTTCTGGTCCGGTTCTGTTCAATATCTTCATCGATGATTTAGATAATGGCATAGAGTACATTTATAAAGTTTGCTGACAATACCAAGGTGGGAGGGATTGCAAGTGCTTTGGAAGATAGTATTAAAATTCAAAATGATCTGGAGAAACTGGAGAAATAGTCTGAAGAAAATAGGATGAAATTCAATAAGGACAAATGCAAAGTACTCCTCTTAGGAAGGAAACAATCGGTTGCATTCATACAAAATGGGAAATGGCCTAGGAAGGAGTACTGTGGAATGGGATCTGGGGGGTCATAGTGGATCACAAGCTAAATATGAGTCAACAGTGTAACACTTGCAGAAAAGGCAAACATAATTCTGGGAAGTATTAGCAGGAGTATTGTAAGCAAGACATGGGAAGTAATTCTTCCACTGTACTCCGCGCTGATTAGGCTTCAGCTGGAGTACTGTGTCCAGTTGTGGGCTCCACATTTCAGGAAAGCTGTGGACAAATCGGAGAAAGTCTGGAGAAGAGCAACAAAAATGATTAAAGGTCTAGGAAACATGACCTATGAGGGAAGATTGAAAAAATTGGGTTTGTTTAGTCTGGAGAAAAGAAGACTGAGAGGGGACATGATAACAGTTTTCAAGTACGTAAAAGGTGGTTATAAGGAGGAGGGAGAAAAATTGTTGTTCTTAACCTCTGAGGATAGGACAAAAAGCAACGGGCTTAAATTGCAACAAAGGCGGTTTAGGCTGGACATTAGGAAAAACTTCCTAACTGTCAGAGTGGTTAAGCACTGGAATAAATTGACTGGGGAGGTTATGGAATCTCCATCATTGGGGATTTTTAAGAGCAGGTTGGACAAACATCTGTCAGGGATGGTCTAGATAATACTTAGTCCTGCGTTGAGTGCAGGGGACTGGACTAGATGACCTCTCAAAGTCCCTTCCACTTCTATGATTCTATGTTGAGGAATAGTGAGACTTATTCTCTTGCTTACACTGGTGTAACTCAGGAATAATCCATAGAAGTCAAGGCAGTGAAAATGTTAACCCCTTTAACAGTTATCCAAAGTAGTCTTTTTTTTTTTGGCTGATCCAGGATGCCAGTATCTATTGTTTTGAGAGAATTTTGTTCATGGGAGGAGATGTAGGGACACTTGCTGATGTGACAAACCTGCTTTTCCACAAAATGGAACAATATTATCCCAAATGCCAAAAATGTTAAGAGGAATTTTCTTAAATTCCTTATGTGGCTCTCAATTATCAAATAAAGCACACAACCTTAGAATGGGGAGATCATTGTTTGAGTAACATCAGGTTCATGCAAAATGTACAGTTTTGAATCAAAATATTTTTATTTTCATGCAAGTTTTTCTTTGCATTTGAATTTTGCAATGACATGTCAGGCTTTGATATTCAAAGCTTTTCTATGTTGATTTTTTTGTAATGTGTCGGGCACAGATAGTGGACTTGAAAGACTGGCTAATCGGCGGCTCTTCATTTGGATTTAGATGGGGTAGGAGGTGGCTTCCATTCCTTTTTTTTCCTGTTTTTTTTTTTTCAGTTATTTTTAATTATTTAAAACACTTGTGTCTCTAAAACAAATATTTCTTTCATGTATTAATCCATTTTTAAAAACCTAACTCTTTTCAGTTTTTCTTCAATGGCAGAGTCTAAACTTTGGTCTTGGTAGGTGGAATTTCTCCTATGAGAACTGATATTGTTGCTGTTTGAGACGGAAAATTGGTGCTATCATTTTCAGAGATGAAGCTAGGCATGTTCTCATTTGCACCAGCCAAGCTGAAAAATGTTAAAGGCAACATTACTGTGTTGAGGTGTTGGGAACTTCTGCTCTGATTATGCATGCCCAGTTAGATGGCCATGCTTACAACTCAACAAACTCCTTTTTCCTTAACAAGGAGAGCATCAGTCCTTCTGATTTACAGTCCTTTCAAGTAGGACACTTGCATGTTGGAGTTTACTGACTTAGTGGGTTAACCCTGGCTTTGGTCAGAAGTGAAAGAATTTGGTCATCTTCTCCCTCATTTGTGCACATCACGTAACTTGGCATAATTCAAATTCAGTACAAGTGACAGCCTCCTCCAGAGTTCCAGGGTGTTATAGGTCAGAGTTAAAAAGCTTTGGCAGAGCTGCATGGAGAAACTTATATAGTACCTGGCTGCACTGGGCCTCATTCAGGCCAAGCCTATTAGCGCTTGACATTTACTGTGCTTGCTCCCAGATCTTTAAAACAAGCCGTCTTTCCTGCTGCCAGATTTGTGATCGAGACTTGATTAAACCTTCAGAATGAATTTTACTGTACTGTGAAGAATATTGGATAATACACTAGCTTATAGTATGTGTGTGACTGATTCAGACATTACTTGGATGTTCTTGGCTGTTTCGTTCTTTCTGTGTAAAAATTACATCATTATGGGGTTTTTTTTTTTCATGCTAGGTATGTTAGCTGCTGTGGAATTTCTAAAAATGGAAAATAAATCAATTGGTGTATTTGACAGTTGAGTAATAGAAGCTCTGAATATCATGTAGTTACTTGCTCACAAAGCAATCTTGTCAAAACTATTTATGCATGGAAAACTTAGAGATAAATAAAATATTTATTATATAAAAAGTGTTTCTTATTCCAGTGGGTTGGTCAAAGTCTTTCATTTGACTGATATTAGTAAGTAAAGTAAACAAAAGCAGCAGACAGTGTTATCAGGTGTCTTTTGTTGTTAGAAATGTTCAGTAGCCAGAGGATTAGCAATTATGGCTGATTTAATAGGAAGCATACAGTTGATAAAAGTTGTTTCCTCATATTTTACGTAAATACCATCTGTTCTGTGGGGATAAATAACATTCTGGCATAAAAAGAAAGATACCTAGTGCTGGAGGATTGCTTCCATCAAAGCTATCAGCATTCAGTTATGGTCCTAAATTCACAATAACAGTATCATATTAAGTTCTTCCAACTGTTCAAAATTTATGTTCAGTAGTGTTTAAAAATAAGTATTCGAAAGATTTTTTTTTTTTTAATTAAGTGGATGAGGAGAATGAAACAGATGTTACTTTGACCCTGTGAGTGAGCAAATCCTCTCTTCCTCTTGATTTTTGTATTCATTCTGGGTGTCAGAAAATTCTTGACTTCTGACACCAGAGAGCTCAAGATTCGTAAGCAAAGTCTTTTCTTGGAGTTATTCTTATTGTCCAGAAAGTGAGAGAATTTAAAGGGAGACAGCTAGATTAAAAATTGCCTGATTGTGGACCAGTGTGAATGCTTTAGCTTATTGAAATGGTAAGAACTTCAACTGTCTAATTTACATGCCACTGTTTTACTTACTGTTTGTTTGCTTTCTCCTTTTCCTCTGTGTGTGTGTGAGAGAGAGAGAGAGAAATCAGACTGGTTCATTCATTAGCATATGTATAATATAATCATGTAGTCCTGTAAAATTACTACATAACTGAAGTTCACTTTTAAAGTGCTACAGAGTTGTGCTTAAGAGTCTGTGCTTTCATTTTAAAACAATTTTAAGACTCAAGATGCAATAATTGCAAAGTAAATATAAATGATGTAATGCTGTTCAGTTGAGTCTGCAGACAACTTGGAACAATAGCTGTGTGAAAAGTGTAAACTTTAAAGTTTCACTGCTGATAATATTATTAGACACGTTAAACTTGTTCGGTGTGAGGATTAGGCGCTGAGTACAGTTATGCATCTTGTTGCCAAAATGGGTTGGGGTACAAGATGAGGAATTCAAAACCTTCCCTCAAATTTTAAAGTTACCTCATCAGCTTCCCATAATGGGAAGGGACAGAGGAAGTTCAGAAAGCCTCAAATGCTTCTTACACAGCAAAACCAAAGCCTCCACCTGTGCCTTCCTAGATGACAGTAACCCTAATTGTCCCCTTTCTCAAAGATCGCCTAAAGCTTCAGGATAGCGATTGGTCGATACCTCCATTCCTCAGTGATAATCGCTGCAAGGGTGAAGCTGGTCTTTGCAGAAGACGGAGCTTTTCTCAGGGGCCAGTGCAAGGCTCTGGAGCCAACTTCCACAGGAGCAAACCTCACCACTTTCCATTCCAGGTGCAAGGCACTGCTTTGATCTTGCTGTCAATAATAAAAGCACATAGTGCAACTGACATAAAAGAAATCAATAAAACCCCCACAGAATTTTGTCAGAAAATGACAAGTGCTGGTCACCTTCCGCAATGCAGTTTTGGGAGGTGCTCAGACACTACGGTTATGAGGGTGGTATAAGAATGGATACCCTGCCAGGCTTGGCCTGCCAGCAAGATAAGCTAGCAGAAAATCCATTTTCCCTTTGCAACCCTTAGCTTTAGATCTGGATGTTCCACTGGTGATCAGATATTTGGTTTTCTTTGTCAAATCTTGGAGACACACACAGTGCTTAATTTGTAACGAAAGAGCTGCCGGGGCCCAAGCAATTTTTTTACATTCATAATTGATACAGCAAGCCTAGAGGTGTTGGGGCTATGGACTGCCAGTGAGCCCCAGCAAGCCCTGGCACAAATTAAGTCCTGGAGATGCAGTTCATCGACCCCATACTCACGGCCTAAAGTTGTTCTGTATGGCAGAGTGCATAGAGAGAGAGAGACCATGGACATACAGGGAGACAATGGTAAAACATGATATATAAAACCATCCAGCCAAAACCCCCACAGGTTTAAATGACAGCTCAAACAGACATGGATGGAATCTGCTCATACCTCAGCCTTACTCCACTTTGGCATTTGATGATGATGGGGAAACTTATACAGTGCAGGTGGGAGTTAATGTAAAAATCTTAGCCTGCTGAAAATGTTTAAATTTGTTTAAATAAAACATTACTATTTTTATATTACAAGGAATGTCCTGCTGAGTGGAGTGGAGGTCCGTGTGGAGAGAGCTTGGGGGAATGTTGCCACTCTTTTAGTTCTAATGTGTCACATAGAATATGGGGCTTTGTTTTCACTTCTTAGTTTGGTGCACTGACATGGACCTGTGGTGTTTTGAGCTGCTAGTTCTACAGAGAGAATATTTAAATAAGTATAGTGAGAGGTTATTGTGACGTATGGAGTCACAATTATGACCTAGTGAGACTGCGCTTATCATTCTCTCAGCTTCAGAATAAAAAAAAAATTGATTACAAATGCAAGCGCAATACAGTCTCTTCTCTTTTCCCGTCCCTTCCCTTGTTCAAAGACTGGCTTGGTTTGGTTTAATGAATGGGGGTGTTCTGCGAACTGTGGTTTGGAATTTGAAGTCACCAAATTTTTAACAGTGAGGGTAATTAATTGTTGCAACATATTAGGAATTCGCTATCACGTGGCATCCAGTCTTGATTTAAAGATATGCGCTAAAGTCTAGTTTAACCATAAGCTGTTGGGCTAGATGCAGGGATCATTGAGTAAAATTATATGGCCTTGGGTTATTCCAGTCAAAATAGACCTCTGTCTCTTCTGAATTCATAAACTTTGTTTTAGCATGGATTGTATTTGTAGTTGTCTTTGATGAGAGGAGTCTCCATTCATGTTGAAAGAGCGAATGGGGAAGGAATGGTGGAGTCTACAATTTGTGTTGGGAGGAAAGGAAAGATAGATTGAGCACTCTGATTCATAATGGCATGATGGATGAGGAACTCTTTGTAGAGTGAGAAGAGAAGTCATGCTGGGCATTAATTAATGCTCTGGTCTGTGTGTGAGGTATATGGGGCAAGAAATTACTGGATGTGTCTTGTAGCAGGTTGATAGCACTTCTGGCTCTGAGAAGCATGTATGATGGATGGGTGTTTGGTTCATTGGGTTTGTAGCTCATATTGGAAATGCAGAAATGGAAATGGAGAATGGCTGTGAAAGGGTTTCTTGTCTGAAGGTTAAGTCTGTGTGAGGATTTGTCTCCAAAGTCCCTGGGCTTTATTTTTGCAATGCCTTACCAGTTTGCAGAATAAATAATGTTTTTGAATTTTACAATCTTACCTCTTTTTCTGTTGGGTCTAGGAAACCATATGCATTTACCTACTGTAGAATTGTATGTGTCTTCGGCTATCCCCAACAGATAATGTGAGTGTGGTGGTGGTGATGGGGGGAATGCAAAGCATGCATCTGTAATTTTTCTGTTAACGCAGTCTTGGTTTGTTCAAATTATGTAAAACTGAGAGAGACAAGATGGGTGAGGAAATAACTTTTATTGAACCAACAACTTCTGTTGGTGAGACAGACAAGCTTTTGAGCTTACACAGAGTTCTGCCTCGGATCACTTGGAGTAGGTAAAAGCATACTTCAGGTGACGTGAAGAAGAGCTCTATGTAAGCTCAAAAGCTAGCCTGTCTCACCAACAGAAGTTGTTCCGATAAAAGTTATTTCCTCACTCACCTTGTTTCTAATATCCTGGGACCAACACGGCTACAACAGCACTGTATCTATAAAGCTAAACACATTTGACTCAAAGGATCTGATTGTTGGCAGCCTTAGGCACCTGTCAAGATTTTTTTTATTATTTTGAGTCTCCTGTCCAGCTCTGGAAAAAAATTAATAATTTGTAAACGGTTCTAGACCTTTTCTATGGCTCTCAGAAGAGCTTTAAGGTTCTTTTGATAGCAGTGGCTCTAATCATCTTAATAGCTTCTGCTGCTGCTGTTGCATTTTTCTGTCTTTATGAAGAGCTTTTTAAAATTTTAAGTATGTGCTGCCATGATGAATTTTTCTTCAGTCCTGGGAGAGAAGGTCTTTTGTCTTGGGAGAAGGTTTTTTGTCTAACTTGATGTGGCAGCTTCATTCCAGCTGTCACTGAATTTCATCTATCCTGAGAAGAGACTTTTAAATTATAAATGTATTGCACGGTATGTGATGATTTTTCCAAAATCCTAGGGAAAAGATTTATTTGGATGGAGTTTTTAAAAGCTAGTTTGGGCAGAGTTGGAGCTTCGGTTGCTGCCATCGTTATTAACAACTTTTCCCTTTATCTTCATGCTACTGTTGGGCTATTACTCACCTCTGACAACAGAGTGTAGTCAATTGTAATCGAATTTCAGGATTCTAACCCCACTGAGATGTTTCTAGTTTCATTTAGTGATTTTTTTTTTTTTTTTTTTGGCTTGGTGAATGAGAGCTGATGCAAAACTTGTGAAGTGCCTATGGATTCAATAAATTATATATGGCTGTAAATAGTTTAGTTTAATCCTGTGTATATTTGACCCCGTCTTGTGATTATTAGCAAATGACATCTGTGCACTAGGTCTTTCATGACTTGCTGACTTGTTTGTGCTGATACATTTCCACTGTTTTATTGCCTGCCTTATGGATTTTTGTTGTGGCACTATCTGAATTAACACTTAGCACCACTTTTTATCAGGCAACAGATGGGTACCTGAGTATAACCTACATGTGAATCTGGCTTATCAACACGGGGGAAGAGGGGAGAAATAAACCACTTAAATTTTTGGAGAGCAGTAAAATAACAGTATGATCTTTCAAGCAGTTCTCTGTGTTTGGTACTGAAGCTAGGTCTTCAGTCCTTACATTTATTGAACTCCCATAATAATACCAGTATTTTCATAGTCCTTCATGTGTTTGTGACAGGGTGGACTAGGTCTTGAGCCCCCCTGCTGGAGGCCTTGTGGGCCTGCCACACTCTGCCCCAGAAAAGGGCCGTGGAGAGGGCCTCCAAGCTGCCTACAGTGGCTCTGATTGGGTGCGTCCTGCTAGCCTGCTTGGTATAAAACGAACTGCAGAGCCAGCCGCCAGAGTGAGTTCAGCTCCTTGCTGGAGATGGAGGAGCATAGATGGTGTGCGTGGCTGGCTGCGGGAGGTACAGGACCTTGGACAGAGCAGTGCTGGCAGAGACAACCAGGACTAGGCCCTGAGGTAAGGGTAAGAATGTGCTTGGGGCTGCAGGGAAGTGGCCCAGAGAATTGTAGCAGCAGCAACACAGTTTATTTAAAGGTACGTGGTGGGCAGCTGCTATCTATAGGGTTTTTGGGCTGGGATCTGGAGCAGTGGATGGTCTGGATTTCCCCACCCCCCACATTAGCCACTGGGGAAGTGGCCTGGACTTTGAGGCACTGAACTGAACTGTAGTGGCCAAGCTGGAGAGCTGAGGCCAAAAAGACCAATAGAGGGCGAAGATATTGCCTCTAGGGAGGGGACCTGGGGCACTGCTCTGTACCAGAGCAGGGACAATTTGAGAGAGTTCAAAAGGGGCTGAGAGACTGTTCGAACCAGAGTACTGCTATAGGCCCTGCTGGACCGATTGAGGAGCGAGCCCAAGGATAGGGCTGCAGATAAAGAGATGTTATAAAGGGCACTCAGAGAGGCCCCTCTTGGACTTATACCCCAGAAGGGGTTTGCTTTTTAATTCACATACAGATTGAGAGAGACTCGGCCGGAGGGCGGAGTCACTGAAGACTCACCGCAAAGCAGAGAAAAAGTGCAGGCATATGCACTCTGCCAAGGGAGTACTCAAGAGAGGTGAATGCCACCCCATAACAATGTTCAATGCATGTACAGACCTTTAATTAATCCTCTCCACGCAGGTGGGTAAGCATGGTTATACCCATTTTACAACCGGGGAAACTCAGACAGGAAGGTGTAGGAGCTTGCCCAAAGTCCACAGCGAGTTAGGGTCAGCACTGGGATTAGAATTTCAGACATCCTGAGTTCCCGGCTCTGTGTGTGTTCATGCAGATCAGTGCCATAGAATGAATTAGAGATTTGCATGTCGAACATACTGCAGAATCAGATCGTCATGCTTGTTTCTAGTCCAGTTTCTCAGATGATAGAAAAATTATACTCTGTTAATCTAGGAGGGAGTTGGTAGTGACCGCTATATTTAAGTTGCCCAACATTTTGTTATAAGTTTATTGAGAACTTTTTTGAGACACTGGAACACCTCCCTTGTTTTCAGCAGGCCTTTGAAAGTTCACTGTAAATGTGCTTTATGCATGTTCTGCGAAATTCCATTCATGTTTTGCTGAGCTATTAACTTTGGAAAATCACCATTTCCCTTCTCTTGCTTGACTTCCTTCAGGCAGTTTTGGCAGTGTTTAAAATGAACGAACGAACAAACAAACCCATCCTAAACGAGCTTTCTAAAGAGGCGAGCACCCATCCTCCCGGCTGCAGAAGCACATACTACATGGGAAACACCTTGTAGCAGCAGGGAAGAGAAAGCAGGATTGCACTTTCCTCCATGACTACAGCTCCTTGAGATGCAGCTTTCCATCTTTCTTTCCAGCTGAATTAATATTCTTTTCAAAGTTTTTATATCTTTTATTTATATAATTTCCAGAATTCTGGGAGGTATCTTACATGTGTGAGAAAACAAGTCCAGTTACGATGCATCCCCCCATCCTCCTTGTCTAACTGATCACTCCCATGTCTGTCCTTCATAGTGCAACTCCCTGTCTTTCCTCCAGTGACCTCTCTAGACTTCCTTCCTCATAATCGTTTCCTTCATGAATCAACAGCATCTCACACAAGTAATGTTGGCTGATGTCAGAGGGCTGAAGAAAAACCATGTTGCTTTGTGCCTTTTAGGGTACTGCTTGCTGGGTAGACTCCTGATCCAAATTGTTCTTTGGGAGGGCGGGTCCATTCAGAAGCAGTTTGCAAATGCCATGAAGCAGCTTCCAGACAAAAATGGTGGGTGAGGTGGGGGCACCCTGCCTGGACTGTCCTCTTTCTTCTTCCCATTTCCCAACTATGCTGCTGCTCTGCCCCGCCCCATTGGCTCCTGGGGTCTGGGCCAGCCTCTGGCCAGGGGGCTGGAAGAACTGCTGTCTAATATAGATCCTGTGGGTCGGAATTCCGCTTCCATTACCTGCTGTATTTTTAACTTCCCCTTGAATGTGATGCTGAAAACCATGTTTTTAAACAGTGAATTCCATTAAGAAAAAGTCCCAATGCTGGCTCTCTTTGCTTGAATATCTTTTGAAGGAGACTTACTCAGCTTGACTAGAACAAAGTATTTGTGTGTGTGTCTGTGTGTGTGTAAATCCCAGCAAATTATTGGTGCCAATTTAAAAACAAAATAGTTTAAACTAATTTTAAATGGAGATACTCTATTTCCTATATGTAATCATTAGATAAATGGCTTGTTTCAAGCAGTGTTTGCACATGGCTAATATATTATTTGGAGATGGAACCTGCAACCCAAATGTTGTTTGGTATTTATGAATATTGCACAACCATGTCCATCCTGGATCTATGTGAGGAATGTTGATCAATAATCTGACAATTTACTGATGAAAATCCCTTCATGTAATTC
Organism: Eretmochelys imbricata; assembly: GCF_965152235.1. Taxonomy (NCBI): domain Eukaryota; kingdom Metazoa; phylum Chordata; order Testudines; family Cheloniidae; genus Eretmochelys; species Eretmochelys imbricata. The sequence goes on from NC_135574.1 coordinate 26,473,368, forward strand.
ACTGCATAATGAGAAGTATTACTTACTCATAGAAAAATCTGTTTCCCAGCACCATTAAAGTAGCAATATTTTGCTTAGGCACTGAATTTCATATTAGCTTTGAACAAAGCTTTAGATATTTGTAGTAAGGTAAATTCACAAATGTCATAAATGTCTTAAAAGGAAAGCAGATGCATTTTTGGAGACTTGTCAACATGCTTTTTCTGTTATACTTTTAAGTATTGCACAGCAGATGCTTCTGCTCCATTAAAGAGGCCACTAGGGAGCTACAGTTGGAGCAGAATATGGCTGCTCACTTTCCTGGGTGTAGTAGCCAGAGATTCACAGATTCTAATGCCAGAAGGGACTGTCATGACCATCTAATCTGACTTCTGGTATAGCACAGGCCATAGAACTTCCCCAAAATAATTGCTAGGCCATATCTTTTAGAAAAACAACCAATCTTGGTTTCAAAAATCGTCAGTGATGGAGAATCCACCATGACCCTTGATAAATTGTTCCAATTATTAATTGTCACTATGAAAAACGTATACCTTATTTCCAGTCTGAATTTGTCTAGCTTCAGTTTCCAGCCATTGGATCGTGTTATACGTTTCTCTGCTAGATTGTAGAATCCATTATTAAATATAGACTGTAATCAAGTCACTTTTAACCTTCTCTTTGTGAGACTCAGAGCTCAATCTATTTATTTGATCATCATAAGGCATGTTTTCTAATCCTTTAATCATTCCCATGACTCTTTTCTGAGCCCTCTCCAGTTTATCAACATCCTTCTTGAATTGTGGACACGCAGGCTGGACACAGTGTTCCAGCACCAAATGCAGAGGTAAAATAGCCTCCTTATGCTTACTTGCATCCCAGGATTGCATTAGTTCTTTTGGTCACGGTGTCATACTGGGAGCTCATGTTCAGCTGATTATCCACCATGATCCTCCAAATCTTTTTCAGTCGCTGCTTCCCAGGATAGAGTTCCCCATCCCAGAAGAATGGGTACATTCTTTGTTCCTAGAGGTACACATTTACATTTAGCCCAGTGGTACTCAGACCTCAGTGGTTTAGGAGCCAAATTAGTGACCACAGTAGAGCCACAGTAGTGTGAATTCATTGTTTCATTTACTATAGTACTATATATTCATATTTAAACAATATGATGGGAAATATTAATTTATATATTATTTTCACAGCAAAATTACTGAGTATTATTATTTTTATCAACTACATTTGGTTAATAACATAGTAAAAGTATCCTGATTGGTTAATAACTTAGACTGGTTAATAATTAAATCTCACAGTATTTTAATATCATGTGCTACAAAGAGCCTTAAATAGCCACTTGTGGATCGCAAGCCTCAGTTTCAGTATCCCTGATTTAGCCATATTAAAATCCGTGTTCTTTGCTTATGCCCAGTTTACCAAACAAGCTAGATCACTATGAATCAGTGACCTGTCCTTTTCATTATTTACCACGCCCCCAATTTTTGTGTCATCTGCGAACCTTATTGGTGAGGATTTTGTTTTCTTCCAGGTCACCGATAAATATATTAAATCATTTCAGAGTAACAGCCGTTTAATATATTTTAATAAATATATTAAATCGTGTAGGGCATAGGGATATAAGAGTTTAACCAGTTAACCAATAAGCTTGATGCTTACTGGTTTCTGTTAACAGTTAAACTCCACCCAGGATCCTGGCTGCCTGCCCCACGTGCCTGGGGTCCCTCCGGACTACTGACCCTGCGGCTGGGGCTCTGTGGCACATGCCATCCTGGCATCCCTGTGCGCCCTGCATACCGGCTGCTGCCCTGTGCCGGGGCTCTGCTGCCGCCTGGCATCCCAGCGCACTGGGGTCCCTCTGGCCTGCCGGACCCACAGCCGGGGTCCCTCCCGGCAGCCAGGACCCTGGGCGCGCTGGGATGCCGGGCAGCAACAGAGCCCCAGGTGCTGCAGCAGTGGAACCCCGGCCGTAGGGCTGGCAGCCAGGAACCTGGGCACGCTGGGATGCTGGTGCAGGCGGCAGCAGAGTCCTGGCTGCGGGGGCCCCAGTGGAGCCCCACGTAAAATGTGGGGATGGTGCAGCACTCACTGCACTGTAGTTCCCTGGGTAAACGTTGAACTGTGTAACCAATAGAATTTTAATCGGTTACACGGTTACTGTTTTAACACAGGTTTCAGAGTAGCAGCCGTGTTAGTCTGTATTCGCAAAAAGAAAAGGAGTACTTGTGGCACCTTAGAGACTAACCAATTTATTTGAGCATAAGCTTTTGTGAGCTACAGCTCACTTCATCGGATGCATTCAGTGGAAAATACAGTGGGGAGATTTATATACATAGAGAACATGAAACAATGGGTGTTACCATACGCACTGTAACAAGAGTGATCACTTAAGGTGAGCTATTACCAGCAGGAGAGCGGGGTGGGGGGCGGGGAACCTTTTGTAGTGATAATCAAGGTGGGCCATTTCCAGCAGTTGGCAAGAACGTCTGAGGAACAGTGGGGGGGAATAAACATGGGGAAATAGTTTTACTTTGTGTAATGACCCATCCACTCCCAGTCTTTATTCAAGCCTAAGTTAGTTGTATCCAGTTTGCAAATTAATTCCAATTCAGCAGTCTCTCGTTGGAGTCTGTTTTTGAAGTTTTTTTAGGTCTTTTTGCAACTTTTAGGTCAGTAATCGAATGACCAAAGAGAGTGAAGTGTTCTCCGACTGGTTTTTGAATGTTATAATTCTTGACGTCTGATTTGGGTCCATTTATTCTTTTACGTAGAGACTGTCCAGTTTGACCAATGTCCATGGTAGAGGGGCATTGCTGGCACATGATGGCCTATATCACATTGGTAGATGTGCAGGTGAACAAGCCTCTGATGGTGTGGCTGATGTGATTAGGCCCTATGATGGTGTCCCCTGAATAGGTATGTGAACACAGTTGGCAACGGGTTTTGTTGCAAGGATAGGTTGCTGGGTTAGTGATTCTGTTGTGTGGTGTGTGGTTGCTGGTGAGTATTTGCTTCAGGTTGGAGAGCTGTCTGTAAGCAAGGACTGGCCTGTCTCCCAAGTTCTGTGAGAGTGATGGGTTGTCCTTCAGGTTGTAGATCCTTGATGATGCGTTAGAGAGGTTTTAGTTGGGGGCTGAAGGTGACGGCTAGTGGCATTCTGTTATTTTCTTTGTTGGGCCTGTCCTGTAGTAGGTAACTTCTGGGTACTCTTCTGGCTCTGTCAATCTGTTTCTTCACTTCAGCAGGTGGGTATTGTAGTTGTAAGAATGCTTGATAGAGATCTTGTAGGTGTTTGTCTCTATCCGTGGGGTTGGAGCAAATGCGGTTGTATCGTAGAGCTTGGCTGTAGACAATGGATCGTGTGGTGTGGTCTGGATAAAAGCTGGAGGCATGTAGGTAGGAATAGGCGTCAGTAGGTTTCCGGTATAGGGTAGTGTTTGTGACCATCGCTTATTAGCACCGTAGCGTCCAGGAAGTGGATCTCTTGTGTGGAGTGGTCCAGGCTGAGGTTGATGGTGGGATGGAAATTGTTGAAATCATGGTGGAATTCCTCAAGTGCTTCTTTTCCATGGGTCCAGATGATGAAGATGTCATCAGTGTAGCGCAAGTAGAGTAGGGGCGTTAGGGGACGAGAGGTGAGGAAGCGTTGTTCTAAGTCAGCCATAAAAATGTTGGCATTCTGTGGGGCCATACGGGTACCCATAGCAATGCCGCTGATTTGAAGGTATACATTGTCCCCAAATGTGAAATAGTTATGGGTGAGGACAAAGTCACAAAGTTCAGCCACCAGGTTAGCCGTGACATTATCGGGGATAGTGTTCCTGATGGCTTGTATTCCATCTTTGTGTGGAATGTTGGTGTAGAGGGCTTCTACATCCATAGTGGCTAGGATGGTGTTTTCAGGAAGATCACCAATGGACTATAGTTTCCTCAGGAAGTCAGTGGTGTCTCGAAGGTAGCTGGGAGTGCTGGTAGCGTAGGGCCTGAGGAGGGAGTCTACATAGCCAAACAATCCTGCTGTCAGGGTGCCAATGCCTGGGATGATGGGGCGTCCAGGAATTCCAGGTTTATGGATCTTGGGTAACAGAATACCCCTGTTTGAGGTTCCAGGGGTGTATCTGTGTGGATTTGTTCTTGTGCTTTTTCTTGAGTTTCTTGAGCAAATGGTGTAGTTTCTTTTGGTAACTCTCAGTGGGATCAGAGGGTAATGGCTTGTAGAAAGTGGTATTGGAGAGCTGCCTAGCAGCCTCTTGTTCATACTCTGACCTATTCATGATGACGACAGCACCTTCTTTGTCAGCCTTTTTGATTATGATGTCAGAGTTGTTTCTGAGGCTGTGGATGGCATTGTGTTCTGCATGGCTGAGGTTATAGGGCAAGTGATGTTGCTTTTCCACTATTTCAGCCCATGCACGTCGGCGGAAGCACTCTATGTAGAAGTCCAGTCTGTTGTTTCAACCTTTAGGAGGAGTTCACCCAAAATCCTTATTTTTGTAGTCTTCGTAGGAAGGTCTCTGTGGGTTAGTATGTTGTTCTAGTAGGGCATAAGAACGGCCATACTGGGTCAGACCAATGGTCCGCGTAGCCCAGTATCCTGTCTCCCGACAGTGGCCAATGCCAGGTTCTTCAGAGGAAATTAACAGAATGGCTAATCATCCAGTGACTCATCCCCTGTCCGCCATTCCCAGCTTCTGGCAAACAGAAGCTAGGGCTGCCATTGATGGACCTATACTCCATAAATTTATCTGTGGGTTTTTTTTTTTTTAAGCCTGTTACAGTCTTCACAACATCCTCTGGCAGAGAGTTCTGCAGGTTGACTGCGTTGTGGGTGGAAATACTACATTTTGTTTATTTTAAACCTGCTGCCTATTAATTTCATTTGGTGACCCCTAGTTCTGGTGTAATGAAAAAGTAAATAAGGAAGTGTTGTTTATTCTTTTTCAACACTAATTATGATTTTATAGACCTCTATGATATTCTCCCCCCCAGTCCTTTTTTTCAAGCTGAAAAGTCCCAGTCTTGTTAATATCTCCTCATATGGAAGCTCTTCCATACCCCTAATCATTTTTGTTGCCCTTTTCCATACCTTTTCCAATTCTAATATATCCTTTTTGAGATTGGGTGACCACGTCTGCATGCAGAACTCAAGATGTGGGCGTACCATGGATTTATATAGAGGCAATATATTTTCTTCCTTATTATCTATCTCTTTCTTAATGATTCCCAACATTCTGTTAACTTTTTTGATTACCAATGAACATTGAGTTCATGTTTCCAGAAAACTATCTACAATGACTCCAAGATCTTTCTTGAGTGGTAATAGCTAACTTAGATTCTGTTATGTTGTAGGTATAATTGGGTTATGTTTTCTAATGTGCAGTACTTTGCATTTATCAACATTGAATTTCATCTGCCATTTTGTTGCCCAGTCACCCAGTTTTGTGAGATCCCTTTGTAACTCTTCACAGTCTGCTTTGGACTTAACTATCTTGAGTAGTTTTATATCATCTGCAAATTTTGCTACCTCACTTTTTACCCCTTTTCCCAGATCATTTATGAATATGTTGAACAGTACTGGTCACAGTACAGACCCCTGGGGGACACCACTATTTACTTCTCTCCATTGTGAAAACTAGCCATTTATTCTCCTCTTTGTTTCCTATATTTCAACCAGTTACTGATCCATAAAAGAACTTTCCCTCTTATCCCATGACTGCTTATTTTGCTTAAGAGCCTTTGCTGAGGGTTCTTGTCAAAGGCTTTCTGAAAATCTAAGTAAACTATATCCACTGGATCAACCTTGTGCACATGCTTGTTGACCCCTCAAAGAATTCTAATAGATTGGTGAGGTGTGATTTCCATTTACAAACACCATGTTGACTTCTTCCCCAACAAATTGTATTCATCTATATGTCTGATAATTCTGTTTTTAATTGTAGTTTCAACCAGTTGCCTGGTACTGAAGTTAGGCTTATCAGCCTGTAATTGCCAAGTTTGCCTCTGTCGCCTTTTTAAAAAAATGGTGTCAAATTAATTATCCTACAGTCACCTGGTACAGAAGCAGATTTAAATGATAGGTTACGTACCAGAGGGCCAAGAATTGGTCTCTGCGGGATCCCACTGGAAGCAGACCCGCTCGATCATGATTCCCTGTTTACAGTTGCATATTTATACCTATCAGTTAGCCAATTTTTAATCCACTTAATGTGAGCCATGTAATTTTTTATTTTTAGTTTTTAATCAAAACGTGGTGCAGCACCAAGTCGAATACTTTGCAGAAATCTATTACATCAGCACTATTTCCTTTGTCAAACTTGTAATCTCATTTTAAACAAAAATCAAGATCCATTTTCCATCAACCCATGTTGATTTGCATTAATTACATTACCTTTCCTTAGTTCTTTATTAATCAAGTACTGTATCAGCTGCTTCATCATTTTGCCTGTGATTGACGTCAGACAAGCCTATAATGTCCCAGGTTATCTTGTTTACCCTTTTAAACTATTGGAACATTATCTTTCTTCCAGTCTTCTGGAGCGTCCCTGGTGCTGCAAGGCTTACTGAAAATTAACATTAGTGGTCAAGCAAGCTCCTCAGCCAGCTCTTTTAAAACTCTTGGATGAGAGTTATCTGGACTTGCTGATTTAAAAATGTCTAACTTTAGTAGCTTCTATTTAATGTCTTCCAGAGAGATGGTGGAATGGAAAGAGTGTTATCACCCTTTGATGAGACTGCATACTTTACTTTTTCCCTAAATACAGAACAGAAATATTTATTGATAATTCTACCATTTCCATCTAGTAATGGATCAGTACTATTGTCAGAATTCTGTTTGTTCCTAATATACTTTAAAAACTCCTTTTTATTGTCCTTAACTCTGATGGGCATAGTTATCTTCTTGTGTCCCTTCGTTTCCTATATAAATTTTCTACAGTTCTTAACTGCAGATTTTTATTCATTCATTTGTATTTATATTCATTACTATTACATTATGATTCAATGTCCGTTTTCTTCCATTTGCTATATATATTTTATAGCTGCCTTAATTTGCTCTCTAAATCAAGTTGTTTTTTTAACCAGCACGACCGTCTTCCTTAGTTGTGGGATTGTGGTGTTTTGGGCAACTAGTAATGGGTTTTTAAATGATTCCCAATTATCATTCACATTTTTCTTATTAAATTCTTTCTCCCGCATGCTTTGGCTTATCAGCTTTGTGAAATTGGTCCTGTTAAAGCACCAAGTATATATCTTACTGGTATGGACTTCATTCTGCTTGCACAGTATAAATGTCATCAAGTCATGATCATTTGCACCTAAGCTGCTATCATTTTTAGTTCTGGATCAGATCCTCTTTATCTGTGAACACAAGGTCTAATATAGAATTCCCCCATATTGACTGCAACACTCTTTTGAGTTAGAAAATTGTCCTCTATAATATTTAGAAATTTCAACCATGTTTTAGTACTGGCAGCATGAGACCTAGCATATGCCACTCAAACGGAAGTGCCCCATGATCACACAGCTTTTCCCCCCTACACATTATAGATAGGTGCATAAGGAGACGGTCATCCTGTTTCCTCGTGATTTGGTGGTCTTTGTAATAGATACCAACTAATATCCCACCTTATGCTTTATCTGTTGGGACATTGATCCATAAACATTCAACTTCATTATCTGTAACTGGAAACAAGTAAGGACATTTTTGATGTTGAATGCTACTCTCATTCCCCTTTTGCTCACCTGATTCCTCCTAAATAGGTTATAACTATAGATTTTTAATATTCCAATTTTACGAATCTTCCTACCATGTTTCAGTAGTACCAACTAGTACCAACTTATGCTCATAAACGAGCAGTTTGAATTCCTCTTGTTTGCTACCTAGGCTCTTAGCATTAGTGTATAAGGAATTCAAGAGTATTTTTTTCTCTTGTCCTTTGCTTCCTTGATTAATTTTGTTCTCCACATCTCGATGTTATGCTGAGTGCTCATATCTTGCCTCTCCTTACTCTTCCCTTGTGCTATTAGTTTAACCTCCTCCTGACTGCTCTAGCTAGCCTGCCTCCAAGGAGATGGGGCCTCCTTTTACTGAGGTGGAGGACATCCAAACTATGTAGCCCCTCCTCCCCCATAGAAGGTTGACCAATGTTGCACAAAACCAAACCCTACACCATTTACCTAGCCAGTAATTCACTTCCAGAATCTTCTGAATTCTGTCTTCCTTACTCATGGGACAGGACGGATCTCTGAGAAGATCAATTGGACATTCTTCTTCATGCTTCTGAGTTCTCTGAAGTCATCTACTATCTTTGAGGTATTCTGTGATACAGTGTCATTAATGTTGACATGAACATTAGGCTAGGGGATCCTTGCCTGTAGAGTTCTGAAGCCTGTCTAATCTTAGAGTAATGTCTCATGTTTTAACTCCGGGAAGGCAGCATGCTGTCCTGTTCTCCACTTGCCTCTTTCAGAATGTTCTTTCTATTCTTCTGAGTATTGAATCTTCTGAAAGGATCATCTGTCTTCCTGGGATGGTTGGAGAACTCCTTAGTGGGTAAGGTTGACTTTTTTTATCGGTTGGATCAAGCCCCCATCTACCCATATCCCGAAAATCTCACTATTCCTTCGGATATGCTGGATCTTGAGAGGTATCTTCCATTCTGTCCATGTTGAGGACTTCGTATCAATTCGAAACTTGTAGCTGTATGGAATTCCTCCTGTTTTCTTCTCTTTCTGCTAGCCACACTCTGCCTGTCCTCACCTGTCCCCAATAGTGGAGACTGCTGCTCTGACCTATTGATTAGTGATTATGATCTACCAGGCCTCCTCTCTGGTCGCCTCTCACTTATTCCTTTATGGCCAGCTCCATTCTCCCTGAGGTACTGGTGTTTCCTGAATCTGGTTGTCTAGCAACTCCTCAGCTTCTCTGATTTTTAGTAGTATCTCAATTTGTCTGTCCAATCCAAAAATCTTTTACTCTTGCACAGCCACCAATTTGCACTTCATGCACAAGAAATCCTTTCTGTCTTCAGGCAGGAAAAAGAACCTGGCACATCTGTTGCAGGTCACCACCATTGTTTCATTGCTTGTCATCTTGATATCAGTAGTGCTGATTCTGGAAGGAAAGTGTCTCACACTCCCTCTCCAAACTCCTCCCTTGTTCTGTTATCTGCCTCTATTCATGGCTCTCGAGTTCATCTAGCAAGTGACATTTTATACCAAATCTTCCCTGCTTAGCTGAGCTCAGCTTTTCCCCTCACCAACAGGGAGTGATTAGCCACTCCGACTTCAAACAGCTGGGCTGATCAAAGCTCCCAAGGCTGGAGTCTTGCAGCTTTTAGCAAAGCACTGATCAAAGCTCCAAGGGCTTACTCAGGGACCCACAGCCCACCTACACACCCTGTATATAGAGAACAAACAGACAACCCACAGATGGACCAAATACACCACTCTCCAAGTCTTGTTGCCTCCAAGCACTGAGTCTAGCTGGAGATACTCTCTCTGAAACTCCACTGTTAGCTAACTCTTTTCACGGTTCTGATCATGATCCATGATGGGGAAGATCATTTCAGTTGTACACAATAGAATTTGGGTTTACGTTTTTCCTTAAACTAGGATATTGCATTCAACCTCCTCCCCAAAGCCCTCAAACGCAGCAAAAATAACCCCATTCAAATCTTAAAAGAAAAACAAAAACTACAACAACCCTGTTAGAAGAACATTGTGCACTAGCAAACTTCTGTGGGATTTCCTTTTTCTTTCTTTCTCCTCTGACTCATTGCTGTGGATGCAGTAGTCAGAGATAATGTCATTATCCTGGAGCTTCATTTGATTCCAAGTGCTATTCAGGGGGTTGATTTTTTTATATAAAACAGCTTAATCAAAATCCTATGGAATGCAAAGGAAGATTTTTCACTGGGTTATTTGGAGTTGGAGAGGGCCCTAAATTATTACATGTGACTTGGTGGTGGCTTGCTGAAAAACTGTGTTCCGCCCCATGAGTTGCTGCAGCAACAGAGTTCATTTGAAGTGCTCAAGCTAACAGGCTCTATGTGTAAAAGTTAAAGTGATCGTGGCAGGGCATCCTCAAAAGAGGGTTACTGACTCTGTAGCATGGTTTCCCCATTGGTCTGACAAAGCGAGAAGCTGACTTCAGGACACAGTGCAAGGTCCTTCTGTTTCCTTCACCATTTTAACCAGTACTTGTGTTGGTGGGGAGAAGAATGTGTCTTTTTTTTCTTGCTTCTTGGAAAGAGGCAAAAATGGTTAAATAATATGTTTCTGTTACATGTTGTATAAATGCTTTATGACATACTGGCAATAATTTTACAAATAAAAACACCTCATGTTCAAAGTGTTTTTTACTTGCATTTATATCAAACTTTTATTTAGATGGTAAACTCCTGAAATATGTACAATTATAGACAAAATGGTTGAATAATTTCACTGTTAACCCAACTATTAAAACCTCTCAAGGCAAAACAAGGTAGACAATAAAGTATATAATGTAAGGAAGAGAATTACCCCTTCAGTGATGAGATTTCAGATTCATTAAGGGTGACTTCTATTAAGACCTGAATTCTCACACTCTTTTGGGAACTGTGTATAAGTTGGGGCTTCTCCATTCTCAACCATATGTGTTCCTCAGTACACATGCACAAATTCACATGCGCAAAGGTCCACTTCAAGTGCCCCATTCTGTTTTTAATGGGATAGTTCTCATTTTTTTTTATTTCCATAATTGACATGACTATTGGCAAAAACAGAAGCAGCACAATACAGCAATAAACAAATATTCAACATTAAAAATTACTACTATGTACATATTTTTGCAATATAAAATATGTTTATAATTTTATTTATTCCAGGCTCCTCACAATAGGAAGGGAGAGGAGGGGCATCCATTGTACTTAGATTCTTGCTGTATTAGCATGTGAAACAGAAGTATGGTTTATCCGTGAAATGATTGGGTCTATAATTAGGTATGGATATATATTTTAAAAAAAAGTTGTTTAAAGTCCCGAGTAGCCACTTGGTCACGTTCTATTCCAGTGCTGTAGAGGATTAACATGGTGCTGAGAGGTTTCAGTTAGGCTACTAGATACAGTAGTAATAAAAGTGAAGAGATGCTCTTTCTCTTCTGTAATCAAATGTTACTCAATTTATGCTGATTAGCCCAAATTAAATTAGATAATATTTTTAAAGTTTTTAAAATTAATAAGAACATCCGTTGGACCACATTCAATTTAAGCAGAACATTTCTGTCAAGGTTCCTCCCCCACTCTGAACTCTAGGGTACAGATGTGGGGACCTGCATGAAAAACCTCCTAAGCTTATCTGTACCAGCTTAGGTCAAAACTTCCCCAAGGTACAAAATATTCCACCCGTTGTCCTTGGACTGGCCGCTACCACCACCAAACTAATACTGGTTACTGGGGAAGAGCTGTTTGGACGCGTCCTTCCCCCCAAAATACTTCCCAAAACCTTACACCCCACTTCCTGGACAAGGTTTGGTAAAAAGCCTCACCAATTTGCCTAGGTGACTACAGACCCAGACCCTTGGATCTTAAGAACAATGAACAATCCTCCCAACACTTGCACCCCCCCTTTCCTGGGAAATGTTGGATAAAAAGCCTCATCAATTTGCATAGGTGACCACAGACCCAAACCCTTGGATCTGAGAACAATGAAAAAGCATTCAGTTTTTTACAAGAAGACTTTTAATAAAAAATAGAAGTAAATAGAAATAAAGAAATCCCCCCTGTAAAATCAGGATGGTAGATATCTTACAGGGTAATTAGATTCAAAAACATAGAGAACCCCTCTAGGCAAAACCGTAAGTTACAAAAAAGGTACACAGACAGAAATAGTTATTCTATTCAGCACAATTCTTTTCTCAGCCATTTAAAGAAATCATAATCTAACACATACCTAGCTAGATTACTTACTAAAAGTTCTAAGACTCCATTCCTGGTCTATCCCCGGCCAAGACCCAGCATACAGACAGACACAGACCCTTTGTTTTCTCTCCCTCCTCCCAGCTTTTGAAAGTATCTTGTCTCCTCATTGGTCATTTTGGTCAGGTGCCAGCGAGGTTACCTTTAGCTTCTTAACCCTTTACAGGTGAGAGGAGCTTTCCCCTGGCCAGGAGGGATTTCAAAGGGGTTTACCCTTCCCTTTATATTTATGACAATTTCACTTTTAAATATTATTTTGAACTATCCAAGCAAAGTTGAGCGTTACCTAGGGTGGTTCCATATTGCTAGATGAAATCCTGAGTTTTAGTTTTGCTATGTTAGTAAATCAGCTATCTGGGAATGCATTTTAACCATGAACAAGCTTTATTTACATCTCAACCACTAGGTGGCAGAAACTTTCAGCAGTCACACATCTTGAACATTGAGGCTATACGATTGTTACCCAGCTTGTTAATTTTTTTACTCATTTCTTTCCCAGATTGATTGTTCCTTGTGTACAAATATTTTTACTTTGATTGCTTATTTTTTAAATGTCCATATGCACAATACAAAATACTAGCATAGGGCTATGTTCTCAAAATTCTTTTCAAAGTAATCACTAGTTTCTAAAATACTGAAACTGCTTGTTTAACAGTAATCATAGGGGCTTAAGGGAAAAAGTGTTGTTTTTTTCCTTTTAGTAGTAATCAGCACTAGTTGTATGTTTTATAGTGTTATAAAATGGTGTTTTTTCCATATCTTCATGTTTTCTACTGTGTGTAATTAACAATATTACTAACAGATATACATGCAGTGATGTGTAGGTTATACTGCTATATACTAAGATGAAATTTTATCTACACTTAGTATAGGTAGTTGTTGATAGAATAAGCTGTTTTGTCCTTCTGTTTTGTGTTTTTTATTTTTATTTATAAATATGCAACTAAATGTTAAAATAGTATGATGATGTAAACTTTTTGCTGACATTTGCTCCAGCAACATATTTTGAGTATATCTTTGTTCTTGTTAAAGAATCTCAAGTCTTTGAATGTGTGTTTGTTAGTTTCTTTTAACTTTCTTGGGGAAAATATAATTTACCTATATATTAGCATATCTTATTTTGGAACTCAGAGATGGGAAAAATATATCAGAATATATAAGTAACTCATACACTGGGCCCAATTCATCTTTGGTGAGCTTGACTGACATCATTTGAGATATATCAAGGATGAAGTTGACTTAGCACAGAGAGGAAAAGATAGTTTTGTGGGTATAAGTTGGCTGAGAGTTGGGACATCTGGGGGCAGTGCCCAACTATGAAGCATATTTTTTGAGGCATGGAAGAAATCAACTAGACCCTGTTCCTGAAAAGACTTGCTTGATTTAAATGGGAGTAATCATAACTTAAAGTTTAAGTACATGCTTAAGACAAAATCTGTCTTTCCATTTCCTATCTGTAAAATGCGGATAATATACTTCCTTTTTCAGAATCTGTCTGTTTTGTCTATTTAGATTGCAGACTCTTTGGGGGAAATGACCATTTCTTCCTGCTTCTAGGTACAGCACCAAACACAGTGGGATTCCAGTCTTAGGCTATGTCTACACTGCACAGTTAACCTCAGTGATTGGCACGTGGGTTTATTCAGCCTGGGTATGAGTGTCCCAGCTGTATAGCCTTACCTGTTGTTACGTTCTCATAGTTTCTGCACTTGTCTGTGTGCTTGGTGTTACCTGCTCAGTTTAGGGCACCCTGCCTATACCCTACCAAAAGCTCAAGGTGTGACCAATCAATCTAGGCACCCCCACCCTTTCCCTTCCGAGGGCTCAGGGTGTAAGGCACCTATCCTTACCCACTGGGCTCAGGAAGAAACCTGGTCAATTTAAGTATCAGCTGTAAACATCTATTTATTAGCAACACACAGAATACATATACCAAGCAAACCTCTTATGCTCGCCATTCCCAATATACAGACAGATTTCACTCAATGTCCAGTCAGGATTCATTCATCTGGAGGTTCCTGAGATGCCTCTGCACATTATGGTTGTGCAGAGGGGTCAGAGTTCCATCAGCTTGGTGTTGAACTGCAGTCCGGAAATGGTTCCCAAAGAGCATTGTTTTTCATTTACATTATATAGGTAAAACTCCTTCAAATTTACTAAACCTATCACATTATCCCACACTCCGAAGTAACAAAAATTTTAACCGATTATGCACTGGCACCTATGTGTCCTCTTCCTTCCCTAGTTCTTTACATTTGTCTTTCATGCCCAAATTGTAACTTAATTGTGACCTTCTCTATTTGTGCAGATGGTCAGCATAAAACACTGGTCAGAGCTTATTTTACCATTTGTTGAATCTCTCTCTGTATCCTCCCTAATTTCTCAGCGTCTTTACAACCTTGGTGGTTATAACTCTTGTTAAGGACATTCCTGGGGTGGGGGTGCTTTATCAGCAGCAGAACATTCCTTTTTTCAATTTTAGTGATGAACTCCCTGAGTTTCACCCAAGGCTGGTTTAATATGGTTGGGGGTAGGGAGGTGGGGGCAGTGAGTTGATGAGGTCTCAGGCCTGCACTCCCATGGTTCTTTGTGATGAGATGCTTTAGATTTTTTTCCCTGTCAATTGAGGGAGAACTTGTCTGTCCTTTGGAAAGGGCATAGGAGGACTACCAGCGCTTTAGTGATTTCACTTGGGTCCTCACTTCACTCATGTGATTTAGCTTGTGTCATTACGGCAAAATGGGCGGGTTCCAGCCAGAGTTAAAGTGGAACCCAGGTTCTCACCCTTACTGCCAGCCAAGTAAGCTGGCCCAGGTTTAAAATGCCTCCAAACCGAAGTCAAACTTTGTTTTTTTTGTGTGCACGGTATGGGGAGGTTAAGGCTAAGACTTGGGTAAAAGATCCCAGGCTAATTGTGTAGTGTAGGCTTATCCTTAGTTGGGGCTTTTAGATGCTATTTTAATGCATGGTTTTATTCATTTTGGGTAAAGCTATTATACTCCTGTTAAATGGAATTACAAAATATATATTTGGACTCCTGCAGTAGGCAAAACAAAACAGAAACCTGCGTTCAGTAATAAAAGTTTTTGTGTTTATAGGCTTTTGCTTGTGGGTGGCTGTGAAACAGATGAAGCTGGAGTATCTAAAGCAACTAGTTGTGGAATATCTGCTTGGAGAATTCTTTCTGGATCTCCCCATTATAAACAGGTCACTAGTTATGAAGATGATACTGGGACAGTAAGTAGCTTTGGAGTCCTCATTTTTCTGTTGGAAGAATATTATAGTTACTCTGATTACATAAAAAGAAACTTTATGTAGGTTGCTTTCTTTTCCAACACCATAGCATGTTTCCATATTAGAGATACTGTTATGCCAGTATTCAGTCAGAATGACTTGGGCAACTGTAGGCTGGTCAGCATTAAATCAATCCCAGGCAAAATAATGGAAAAGCTGACACAGGATTCAGTTGATAAAGAATTAAGAGGCAGGAGTATAATGTCAACATGGTTTTATAAAAAATAGGTCTCATCAAAGCTTTCACTTGTCTTAAAACTATTTATTACTAGTATTGCAGAGCAGTTAGGAGCCCAGTCATGGATTAGGTTATTTTTCACCTGTATATTTTGAAAATATTTTAGTCTTAGCTCAGTTTGAAATAAGCCTAATTCTAACCCTTTTCTTAGGGCTGTAGCATACACAAAACTTACACTGGCATAATAAAACTCATTGTAGTTAAACTGGTGTATCCTACATGGGTATGTTGAAATTCGTTTCTATTTAGCTTGTAGCAATTTAGCTTAATACGGTAAACCAATTTATATTTTAGCATGTGAAAAGTTCTAATGTGTATACTTGGCAATATGTATTAAATGTTCTAGCATGGCATAATTTAGTTGCAAGCTGGTGGTGCTTTTTCATGGAAACATGCATACATAGTCCAAGTAATTCATAAGCAAATTTCACCTGTTGCAACATTCACATGAAGTGATATTTTAATACATAAATATTAAAATAATTCTTGAGTATTTTAAAATTTTCATAAAGCTGAGAGAATGTTGCAGAATAATGTATTCTTTCTTGATTGTTTTATTACTCCCCAGATTTGATTTAATTTTTACTGCATAAATCAAAGACTGTCTTTAA
The DNA here is from genome assembly GCF_965152235.1 of Eretmochelys imbricata. Lineage (NCBI taxonomy): Eukaryota > Metazoa > Chordata > Testudines > Cheloniidae > Eretmochelys > Eretmochelys imbricata. The sequence goes on from NC_135574.1 coordinate 26,489,459, forward strand.
TCTTAAAGTGTGTGATACACTCCTGTTTTAACAGGCAAAGAGAAGCGGATTATTAAGGATTATGAATTTCAGATTTTACAGCAGACAAGGAACAGAACAGGTAATACGTTCCTCCTTAACACTAGTAGCACTCTTATTCATTTAGATTTGGATTTACATGAAAGAGGAATCTAACTGACTTGAAGTAACTTAATTTAGATAGGTTTCAGAGTAACAGCTGTGTTAGTCTGTATTCGCAAAAAGAAAAGGAGTACTTGTGGCACCTTAGAGACTAACCAATTTATTTGAGTATAAGCTTTCATGAGCTACAGCTCACTTCAGCTCACGAAAGCTTATGCTCAAATAAATTGGTTAGTCTCTAATGTGCCACAAGTACTCCTTTTCTTTTTAATTTAGATAGATTAAAAATTAACCTGTTTAGAATTCTTTGCTGAAAACACACTCTAATGCAATAATACAGTGGTTCTCAAACTTTTTTTTTCCATGGACCACTTGAAAATTGCTGAGGGTCTCGGCGGGCCATTTAATGATCTTTCCAAATGTTGTTTGTACCATTAGCTAACTATTGTAAAGAGCTTTGGCTAAAAGCACTATATAAAAAAAAAGTAATAATAATTGACTTTTTTTGTTCTACAAATAAAAGCACACAACTCATGTATTTTAATATCAGTAGTCTTACCTTTCAAATACGATGGATGTGTCCTCTCTCCCCTGTCGCGGCAGCCCCCAAGCTGGGGCTGGGGCTGAGGGGGCGAGCGGTCTCTCCCCTCTCATCCACCGCAGCAGCCCCTGAGCTGGGCCTGGGAAGGAGAGGGGTTTCTCCCTCGCTGCAGTAGCCACAGAGCTGAGGCTGGGAAGGAGGGCCGTCTCTCCCTGGCAGCCGCAGCCCTGCTGCAGCCCTGCACATCCCAAATTCCCCCACCCCCTCTTCTCACCCCACTGCCCCCTCCCACGTACCCCCATTCCTGCCCCCCCCCCCCCCAGCCACCACCTCACCTTACATGTGCGTCTTCTCCAGGGTCCAGGCACCGAATTAGTGGAGCCACACCTGTGCAGCTCCACTAATTAGGTTGGTGGCCCTTCATTCTCTCGTGTGTGACCACCAAGGCATGCACCTTAGAGGGAACTATCTGAGGACCACCTGAATGGAGCTCGCGGACCACTGGTGGTCCATGGACCACAGTTTGAGAACCTCTGCAGTACTAGTAGTATTTAGCTTTAAATCAGGTAACTGGCAAGAGTTATCAAATTGCTTTTTCAGGGACTTTGTTTTGTTGGCAGACTGTTGCTCTGTTGCTGATTTGGTTTTACTTCACTTTATTTACTCTTGTTTCATAAATTACCTAGCATCATCAGTCCTGCTCATAGAGAACTCATAATTTTCAGTATATTTTATGACTGAAACAGATCCAGTGATTTATAAGGTGGGTAGAAAGCTGGCTAGATTGTCGGGCTCAACGGGTAGTGATCAATGGCTCCATGTCTAGTTGGCAGCCGGTGTCAAGTGGAGTGCCCCAAGGGTCGGTCCTGGGGCCGGTTTTGTTCAATATCTTCATAAATGATCTGGAGGATGGTGTGGATTGCACTCTCAGCAAATTTGCAGATGATACTAAACTGGGAGGAGTAGTAGATACGCTGGAGGGGAGGGATAGGATACAGAAGGACCTAGACAAATTGGAGGATTGGGCCAAAAGAAATCTGATGAGGTTCAATAAGGATAAGTGCAGGGTCCTGCACTTAGGACGGAAGAATCCAATGCACCGCTACAGACTAGGGACCGAATGGCTAGGCAGCAGTTCTGCGGAAAAGGACCTAGGGGTGACAGTGGACGAGAAGCTGGATATGAGTCAGCAGTGTGCCCTTGTTGCCAAGAAGGCCAATGGCCTTTTGGGATGTATAAGTAGGGGCATAGCGAGCAGATCGAGGGACGTGATCGTCCCCCTCTATTCGACATTGGTGAGGCCTCATCTGGAGTACTGTGTCCAGTTTTGGGCCCCACACTACAAGAAGGATGTGGATAAATTGGAGAGAGTCCAGCGAAGGGCAACAAAAATGATTAGGGATCTAGAACACATGACTTATGAGGAGAGGCTGAGGGAGCTGGGATTGTTTAGCCTGCAGAAGAGAAGAATGAGGGGGGATTTGATAGCTGCTTTCAACTACCTGAAAGGGGGTTCCAAAGAGGATGGCTCTAGACTGTTCTCAATGGTAGCAGATGACAGAACGAGGAGTAATGGTCTCAAGTTGCAGTGGGGGAGGTTTAGATTGGATATTAGGAAAAACTTTTTCACTAAGAGGGTGGTGAAACACTGGAATGCATTGCCTAGGGAGGTGGTGGAATCTCCTTCCTTAGAAGTTTTTAAGGTCAGGCTTGACAAAGCCCTGGCTGGGATGATTTAACTGGGAATTGGTCCTGCTTCGAGCAGGGGGTTGGACTAGATGACCTTCAGGGGTCCCTTCCAACCCTGATATTCTATGATTCTATGATTACTTTATCTTAAGTCTAACTTGTTACCCCAGATGGCAGGTGCAGAAAGTCTTTGCTAATATGTGCAATGTGTAAGTCCCAAGCAGACTGCAAAGAGCTACAAAAGGATCTCGCAAAACTGGGGGACTGGGCAACAAAATGGCAGATGAAATTCAATGTTGATAAATGCAAAGTAGTGCACATTGGAAAACATAATCCCAGCTATACATATAAAATGATGGGGTCTAAATTAGCTGTTACCACTCAGGAAAGAGATCTTGGAGTCGTTGTGGATAGTTCTCTGGAAATATCCACTCAATGTGCAGCGGCAGTCAAAAAAGTTAACAGAATTTTGGGAATCATTAAGAAAGGGATAGAGAATAAGACTGAAAATATCATATTGCCTCTATATAAATCCAGGGTATGCCCACATCTTGAATACTACATGCAGATGTGGTTGCCGCATCTCAAAAAAGATATATTGGACTTGGGAAAGGTTCAGAAGAGGGCAACAAAAATGATTAGGGATATAGAACAGCTGCCTTATGAGGAGTGATTAATAAGATTGTGACTTCTCAGCTTGGAAAAGAGACGACTAAGAGGGGATGTGATTGTAGCGCATAGGGCTAGCCTCCTTGCTTATATATCTTTTCTTATGGGTTTTATTTGTTTGTTTTATTATAATAGATTTATAGATTTGTACTAGAGTATTTTTGGCTGTAACGCAAGGAACCTACAGTCCACGTCCTATATGTTGAGCTGTACTGCCTGGGAGTCACCTACAATGGAGATATGTTGCTCATGTCCATTCCATGACCTGCCCTTCTTCCCCAGTGTCGGAGTTTCCGGCAAGAAGGAACTGAGGGTGGGGGGAGCCGGCAGCTCCCCTTATACCGCGGCATTCACATGCCACTGAGGGCCCCAGAGCCGGTTCCTTATGGATACTACTGAGGGAAAAACTTCTGGCACCTGTGCATGTGGCAAGCGCACACACCTACAATGGAATGCACATGAGAAACACATCTCTAAGAACATCAGTTATGAAAAAAGTTAACTGTCTTTTCCAGTATTTAACTGTCCTTTGTAGTTTGAAAGTGTGTCCTGATATCAAACCTAAGTCTCCCTTGCTGCAGATTAAGCCAATTACTTCTTGTCCTACCGTCAGTGGACATGGAGAGCAATCAATTTCTGTTCTCTTTATAACAACCCTTAAAATATTGGAATACTTCTTTTCTCTAGACTAAACATGCCCTTTTTCCCTCACAGGTCATGTTTTTCAAATTGCATACCTTTTTTGTTCCTTTTCTCTGGACTCTTTTCAATTTGTCCACATTTTTCTTAAATGGGGTGCCAAACCGGGCACAGTACTTCACCTGAGGCCTCACCAGTTCCCAGTAGAGTGAAACAATTACTTCATCTGTCTTACATACAGCACCCCTGTTAACATGTTCCATAATAACATTTTGCCTTTTTAGCAACAGTGTCACATTGACTCATATTCAGTTTATGATCCCCTATAAGTGAGAAATCCTTTTCAGCAGTACTACTGCCTAATCAGTTATTCTGCATTTTGTATTTATACATTAGACTGTTTTCTTCCTAAGTGTAGTAGTTTTCACTTGTCTTTATTATATTTCGTCTTGTTGATTTCAAACAAATTCTCTAATTTATCAAGATCATTTCAAATTCTAATCCTGTCCTTCAAAGTTCTTGTAACCTCTCCAACTGGGCCATACGATATTTAGGGGCAGGCCTCTCTGTCTATAAATACATACTCTTTCTGTCCTAATGAATATTTAAGAGTGACTCTGTAGCCCAGTGATGCTCACTAGGGTGGTTAGAGACCCAAGTCCCTTCTCCACATCAGGCAGAGGAGGGATTTGAACCCTCCACATCTTGTCTTTTTGTGAAAAAACACTAACCTGTCTTAGGCACCTAACTCCAGTAGAGGGTTTATTGCTGTGAATCCCGAGTATAGAAAGGTGCTTTCTTTTGGCCTGGACTTAAGTGCCTAAGTCCCTTTGAGGGGCAGGATTTAGGCTCTCCCCTCCTTGGCATCTCTTATTGGCTTGCTTAAGTGGCTCCCTGCCTAGCATGGTGGCTTTTGCAAATACCATTCTTAAGTGCCTAACTGTCCCCATGCCTGGACACCTAACTCAGGATTATGACTTCCGCTACATGGTAGGGCACCGAAAAGTTAGGCATTGTGACATTCTAGTCCCCCTTGTTAATTTCTCCCCTAGGTAACTTCATTGATATCAATCTAAGATGGTCTTGTATTTACATTCATCTTAAGCTCCCCCCGCCCCCATCTTTTAAATGCTTCTTCATGGGGTTTTCTCTGGCCAACATCTGAAGCTTAGCTGGTCAGTCATTGTCACAATCAGATTGACTGAAAGGATGGAAAGGTGTTTGTCTGCCCTGAGGAAAGAAATGCTTGGCTGCTACCTAGTATTGTTCCCTTGTCTAGGTGTTGTCAAGTTAATACTGACCCCTCAATAGTAGCATTTTCTGGGCTGGTATTTCAGTGTTCAAATTAAGGAATGGAAAATATGAAACAGAAGTAGATTATATACGTATGTAAAAGAAGCTCAAGTAAGTTTTTACTGAAAGGCTAGTATTGAAATGAACTAAACTTTAATGTTACTGCTCTTGCCAGCACTACATTTTAAGAGTAAAGATTACTAGTGTTGTTCACTCATCTTCAAAAGTTACAATCCCTGAAATTGTATTACATCTTAAATGCCTGAGGTATAATTTTATTGTGATTTATGAGAGATTGAAAAAGCTATTTAATACTGTTGCCAAGGCTCAGCGAGGACTTGCCTGTGGAGCCAGCTGTTCTCAACTTAGATGACCAATCTTAAATGTGGTAAGCCAGCCTACTGGAGCTTTCTATATTTTGTTCTGCAGTTGCCCTAAGGGTAGTGAACTGTTTACTGGGGTAGCAGAACCTGCTTTGCCTAAGGACACATGAATCTTTTGAGAGGCTAGATTTGGAGGTGTGTGGTGTATATGATGGGCATCCAAAGGAGCAGCAGTTGCACTGATTGTTGAGTTATGTATTGACTTCCAGAGAGACCTCTCTTAATGTTCACTCATGATGACATTCAAGAGAGGCTCTCAGCCTAGCAGGTAGGGTTTTTTATTTTACACTTCTATGCAGTTTCATAACCATCTTTCTCTTCTGTGAACAAATCTTGATTTATAAACTAAAAAGGAGAGTGCAATTCTTAATGTTGCAACTTTCAGCAAAGGGAAATAGAAAGCACGAGGCAGTAATATTACTGCTCTCATGCCAGTTGTTTCGTCAGAGTGGAAATCTACTATTTAACCAGACACCATCAGGAAGTTTAGGTACAAAATTTTAGGTGGGTGGTGTTAGTTATAACTTTTAACAAAAGCTTGCTATCATTTTAGGTTTAAAGCTTGCTATTCAATATTTGCAAGCCAAACACATAATGTGTAAGAACTGAAAGTAAAACTGATAAGCCAATTTTGTCTAAATGAACAAAATGTAAATTTTAAATAGTTTGGGTTAAGATGGAAGCTAGTCTAAAATGAAAGCAAACTTTTTGTTTTTCATTTGAAATTTCAAAATTATAGCTTCTTGACCGTCTTTAGAAACTAGACTTAAAATTTCGATTGTATGTAGCCCCAGTCATTGTCCATAGTTTGAGGATATGTAAGACAATTTCTGCCATGAGCATGATTTTAAGAATGGCCTTACTCGGTCACACCAATGGTCCATGTAGCTCACAGTGGTTGGTGCTAGATTCTACAGATGAAGAGAATAGAACAGGGCATTTTATTGAGTGATCCATCCCCTGACATCCACTCTCAGCTTCTGGCAATCAGAGGCATAGGGACACCCAGAGCATAGAGTTGTGTCCCTGACCGTCTTGGCTAATAGTCATTGATGGACCTCCATGACTTTATCTTTTGTGAACCCAGTTTCAGTTTTCTCCTTCACAAAATGCCTAGCAATGAGTTTCACAAGTTGACTGTGTTGTGTGAATAAGTACTTCCTTATGTTGGTTTCAAACCTTTCCTGCTACTGACACTGTCTAAACAATTCTGTATTGAAATGATGCAGACTGGAACTTCATGGTACACATGCTCTTCTTTCCTTTGGGGCCTCAGACCCAGATCTCCAAGATGCTCCTCAGATTGATCCCCAGATCTCCTCATATCCCAATCACATCTCTTTGAAGCTCTTCCAGTTTATTCTTCCATTATTCAATACACCTGCATTTTAATACAGTGAATGCAGCTGGAGTGCCTGCAGATAATTCCCAGAGACCATTGCCAGCATCAGGGGTTGTGTTACCTTAATTCTGTATTTCCTGGTTTTGAAAAGTTTGCGTTTTGCTGCCCTTGACATTCTGGAAGGGCAATCTTAATGAAGTTTTCTGCCATTTAATCTATACACACTTATTTAAGCAATTATATGGCTTAACATATATTTAGTCTCAATTTTTACAATTTTATGTTAGAAAATGGTGAATGACACATTACTTATTTACTGGATCATAAACATAAACTTTTTAGTCATGACTCGTCAAGCTGCATTTGGGTGGAAATGAAGTAAAAATGCCCAAAACAGCATTTTAATTTTTTTAGTAAAATAAAAACACGTAAGTATGCAGGATACATAAGAAAAAAAAGGTTGCAGAGTAGCAGCCGTGTTAGTCTGTATTCACAAAAAGAAAAGGAGTACTTGCGGCACCTTAGAGACTAACAAATATATTTGAGCATAAGCTTTCGTGAGCTACAGCTCGCTTCATCGGATGCATTCAGTGGAAAATACAGTGGGGAGATTTTTATATATATAGGGTATGTCTACACTACGGAATAAGGTCGAATTTATAGAAGTCGTTTTTTTAGAAATCGGTTTTATATATTCGAGTGTGTGTGTCCTCACAGAAAATGCTCTAAGTGCATTAAGTGCATTAACTCGGCGGAGTGCTTCCACAGTACTGAGGCTACAGTCGACTTCCGGAGCGTTGCACTATGGGTAGCTATCCCACAGTTCCCGCAGTCTCCGCTGCCCATTGGAATTCTGGGTTGAGATCCCAATGCCTGATGGGGCTAAAACATTGTCGCGGGTGGTTCTGGGTACATATCGTCAGGTCCCCGTTCCCTCCCCACCCTCCCTCCGTGAAAGCAAGGGCAGACAATCGTTTCGCGCCTTTTTTCCTGAGTTACCTGTGCAGACGCCATACCATGGCAAGCATGGAGCCCGCTCAGCTCACTGTCACCGTATGTCTCCTGGGTGCTGGCAGACGTGGTACGGCATTGCTACACAGTAGCAGCAACCCCTTGCCTTGTGGCAGCAGACAGAACAGTACGACTGGTAGTCGTCCTCGTCATGTCCGAGGTGCTCCTGGCCACGTCGGCTGGGAGTGCCTGGGCAGACATGGGCGCAGGGACTAAATTTGGAGTGACTTGACCAGGTCATTCTCTTTAGTCCTGCAGTCAGTCCTATTGAACCGTCTTATGGTGAGCAGGCAGGCGATACGGATTGCTAGCAGTCGTACTGTACCATCTTCTGCCAGGCAGGCAAGAGATGAGGATTGCTAGCAGTCGTATTGTACCATCTTCTGCCTGGCAGGCAAGAGATGAGGATGGCTAGCAGTCGTACTGTACCATCTTCTGCCGAGCAGCCATGAGATGTGGATGGCATGCAGTCCTTCTGCACTGTCTGCTGCCAGCCAAAGATGTAAAAGATAGATGGAGTGGATCAAAACAAGAAATAGACCAGATTTGTTTTGTACTCATTTGCTTCCCCCCCTCCCCTGTCTAGGGGACTCATTCCTCTAGGTCACACTGCAGTCACTCACAGAGAAGGTGCAGCGAGGTAAATCTAGCCATGTATCAATCAGAGGCCAGGCTAACCTCCTTGTTCCAATAAGAACAATAACTTAGGTGCACCATTTCTTATTGGAACCCTCTGTGAAGTCCTGCCTGAAATACTCCTTGATGTAAAGACACCCCCTTTGTTGATTTTAGCTCCCTGAAGCCAACCCTGTAAGCCATGTCGTCAGTCGCCCCTCCCTCCGTCAGAGCAACGGCAGACAATCATTCTGCACCCTTTTTCTGTGCGGACGCCATACCAAGGCAAGCATAGAGGCCGCTCAGCTCACTTTGGCAATTAGGAGCACATTAAACACCACACGCATTATCCAGCAGTATATGTGGCACCGGAGCCTGGCAAAGCGATACCGGGCGAGGAGGCGACGTCAGCGCGGTCACGTGAGTGATCAGGACATGGACACAGATTTCTCTGAAAGCATGGGCCCTGCCAATGCATGCATCATGGTGCTAATGGGGCAGGTTCATGCTGTGGAACGCTGATTCTGGGCTCGGGAAACAAGCACAGACTGGTGGGACCGCATAGTGTTGCAGGTCTGGGACGATTCCCAGTGGCTGCGAAACTTTCGCATGCGTAAGGGCACTTTCATGGAACTTTGTGACTTGCTTTCCCCTGCCCTGAAGCGCATGAATACCAAGATGAGAGCAGCCCTCACAGTTGAGAAGCGAGTGGCGATAGCCCTGTGGAAGCTTGCAACGCCAGACAGCTACCGGTCAGTTGGGAATCAATTTGGAGTGGGCAAATCTACTTTGGGGGCTGCTGTGATGCAAGTAGCCCACGCAATCAAAGATCTGCTGATATCAAGGGTAGGGACCCTGGGAAATGTGCAGGTCATAGTGGATGGCTTTGCTGCAATGGGATTCCCTAACTGTGGTGGGGCCATAGACGGAACCCATATCCCTATCTTGGCACCGGAGCACCAAGCCGCCGAGTACATAAACCGCAAGGGGTACTTTTCGATAGTGCTGCAAGCTCTGGTGGATCACAAGGGACGTTTCACCAACATCAACTTGGGATGGCCGGGAAGGGTACATGATGCTCCCATCTTCAGGAACTCTGGTCTGTTTCAAAAGCTGCAGAAAGGGACTTTCTTCCCAGACCAGAAAATAACTGTTGGGGATGTTGAAATGCCTATATGTATCCTTGGGGACCCAGCCTACCCCTTAATGCCATGGCTCATGAAGCCGTACACAGGCAGCCTGGACAGTAGTCAGGAGCTGTTCAACTACAGGCTGAGCAAGTGCAGAATGGTGGTAGAATGTGCATTTGGACGTTTAAAGGCGCGCTGGCGCAGTTTACTGACTCACTTAGACCTCAGCGAAACCAATATTCCCACTGTTATTACTGCTTGCTGTGTGCGCCACAATATCTGTGAGAGTAAGGGGGAGACGTTTATGGCGGGGTGGGAGGTTGAGGCAAATCGCCTGGCTGCTGGTTACATGCAGCCAGACACCAGGGCGGTTAGAAGAGCACAGGAGGGCGCGGTACGCATCAGAGAAGCTTTGAAAACCAGTTTCATGACTGGCCAGGCTACGGTGTGAAAGTTCTGTTTGTTTCTCCTTGATGAAACCCCCCGCCCCTTGGTTCACTCTACTTCCCTGTAAGCTAACCACCCGCCCCTCCTCCCGTCAGTCACCGCTTGCAGAGGCAATAAAGTCATTGTTGCTTCACATTCATGCATTCTTTATTCATTCATCACACAAATAAGGGGATGACTACCAAGGTAGCCTAGGAGGGGTGGTGGAGGAGGGAAGGAACATGCCACACAGCACTTTAAGCACAGCACTTTAAAAGTTTACAACTTTAAAATTTATTGAATGCCAGCCTTCTTTTTTTTGGGCAATCCTCTGGTGGGGTGGCTGGTTGGCCGGAGGCCCCCCTACCGCGTTCTTGGGCGTCTGGGTGTGGAGGCTATGGAACTTGGGGAGGAGGGCGGTTGGTTACTCAGGGGCTGCAGTGGCAGTCTGTGCTCCAGCTGCCTTTGCTGCAGCTCAACCATACACTGGAGCATACTGGTTTGGTCCGCCAGCACCTCAGTATTGAATCCTGTCTCCTCTCATCACGCTGCCGCCACATTTGAGCTTCAGCCCTCTCTTCAGCCCGCCACCTCTCCTCCCGGTCATTTTGTGCTTTCCTGCACTCTGACATTATTTGCCTCCACGCATTCGTCTGTGCTCTGTCAGTGTGAGAGGACAGCATGAGCTCGGAGAACATTTCATCGCGAGTGCGTTTTTTTTTTTTTCTTTCTAAGCTTCAGTAGCCTCTGGGAAGGAGAAGATCCTGTGATCATTGAAACACATGCAGCTGGTGGAGGAAAAAAAAAGGGACAGCAGTATTTAAAAAGACACATTTTATAAAACAGTGGCTACACTCTCTTTCAGGGTAATCCTTGCTGTTAAAATTACATACATAGCACATGTGCTTTCGTTACAAGGTCGCATTTTGCCTCCCCCCACCGCGTGGCTACCCCCTCAACCCTCCCCCCTCCTTGTGGCTAACAGCAGGGAACATTTCTGTTTAGCCACAGGCAAACAGCCCAGCAGGAATGGGCTCCTCTGAGTGTCCCCTGAAGAAAAGCACTCTATTTCAACCAGGTGACCATGAATTATATCTCACTCTCCTGAGGATAACACAGAGAGATAAAGAACGGATGTTGTTTGAATGCCAGCAAACATACACTGCAATGCTTTGTTGTACAATGATTCCCGAGTACGTGTTACTGGCCTGGAGTGGTAAAGTGTCCTACCATTAAGGACACAATAAGGCTGCCCTCCCCAGAAACCTTTTGCAAAGGCTTTAGGAGTACATCTAGGAGAACTGCGAATGCCAGGGCAAAGTAATCCTTTCACATGCTTGCTTTTAAACCATGTGTATATTTTAAAAGGTACACTCACCAGAGGTCCCTTCTCCGCCTGCTGGGTCCAGGAAGCAGCCTTGGGTGGGTTCGGGGGGCACTGGCTCCAGGTCCAGGGTGAGAAACAGTTCCTGGCTGTCGGGATAACCTGTTTCTCCGCTTGCTTGCTGTGAGCTATCTACAACCTCCTCATCATTATCATCTTCTTCGTCCCCAAAACCTGCTTCCGTATTGCCTCCATCTCCATTGAAGGAGTCAAACAACACGGCTGGGGTAGTGGTGGCTGAACCCCCTAAAATGGCATGCAGCTCATCATAGAAGCGGCATGTTTGGGGCTCTGACCTGGAGCGGCCGTTCGCCTCTCTGGTTTTCTGGTAGGCTTGCCTCATCTCCTTAAGTTTCACGCGGCACTGCTTCGGGTCCCTGTTATGGCCTCTGTCCTTCATGCCCTGGGAGATTTTGACAAAGGTTTTGGCATTTCGAAAACTGGAACGGAGTTCTGATAGCACGGATTCCTCTCCCCAAACAGCGATCAGATCCCATACCTCCCGTTCGGTCCATGCTGGAGCTCTTTTGTGATTCTGGGACTCCATCATGGTCACCTCTTCTGATGAGCTCTGCATGGTCACCTGCAGCTTGCCACGCTGGCCAAACAGGAAATGAGATTTAAAAGTTCGCGGTTCTTTTCCTGTCTACCTGGCCAGTGCATCTGAGTTGAGAGTGCTGTCCAGAGCGGTCACAATGGAGCACTCTGGGATAGCTCCCGGAGGCCAATACCATCGAATTGTGTCCACAGTACCCCAAATTCGAGCCGGCAAGGTCGATTTAAGCGCTAATCCACTTGTTAGGGGTGGAGTAAGGAAATCGATTTTAAGAGCCCTTTAAGTCGAAATAAAGGGCTTCATCATGTGGACGGGTGCAGGTTTACATTGATTTAACGCTGCTAAATTCGACTTCAACTCCTAGTGTAGACCAGGGCCTAGAGAACATGAAACATGGGTGTTACCATACACACTGTAACAAGAGTGATCACTTAAGATGAGCTATTACCAGCAGGAGAGCGGGGGGGGGGGGAACCCTTTTGTAGTGATAATCAAGGTGGGTCATTTCCAGCAGTTGACAAGAACGTCTGAGGAACGGTGGGGGGTAGGGATAAACATGGGGAAATAGTTTTACTTTGTGTAATGACCCATCCACTCCCAGTCTTTATTCAAGCCTAAGTTAATTGTATCCAGTTTGCAAATTAATTCCAATTCAGCAGTCTCTCGTTGGAGTCTGGTTTTGAAGTTTTTTTGTTGAAGAATTGCCACTTTTAGGTCTGTAATCGAGTGGCCAGAGAGATGGAAGTGTTCTCCGACTGGTTTTTGAATGTTATAATTCTTGATGTCTGATTTGGGTCCATTTATTCTTTTATGTAGAGACTGTCCAGTTTGACCAATGTCCATGGCAGAGGGGCATTGCTGGCACATGATGGCCTATATCACATTGGTAGATGTGCAGGTGAACGAGCCTCTGATAGTGTGGCTGATGTGATTAGGCCCTATGATGGTGTCCCCTGAATAGATATGTGAACACAGTTGGCAACGGGTTTTGTTGCAAGGATAGGTTCCTGGGTTAGTGGTTCTGTTGTGTGGTGTGTGATTGCTGGTGAGTATTTGCTTCAGGTTGGAGGGCTGTCTGTAAGCAAGGACTGGCCTGTCTCTCAAGATCTGTGAGAGTGATGGGTCGTCCTTCAGGATAGGTTGTAGATCCTTGATGATGCTGGAAAGAGCTCACCTTAAGAGATCACTCTGGTTACAGTGTGTATGGTAATACCCATTGTTTCATGTTCTATATATATATAAATCTCCCCACTGAATTTTCCACTGAATGCATCTGATGAAGTGAGCTGTAGCTCACAAAAGCTTATGCACAAATAAATTTGTTAATCTCTAAGGTGCCACAAGTACTCCTTTTTCTTTTTGTAAGAAAAAAAAAAGTTTATCAAAATGTGTTTTATATTTAAAATGAACTGATTTATTAAACAAATGGAATGTTCTCTGTTGTAGTTACTGAATTTAACTGATAATTTCTGGTAATCATGTCTTTCAAGGCCCTTCACACTTCATTTTTATTCATAACTTGGAAGAGAAAAACAAGCTATTTCTCTTTTTCAACTCCTAATTGGTTCTCATTTTTGAATTAACTTGTCCTTGAACTGAACTAGTTGAATAAACTGAAATGAAGAGAATATTCTCTCTTTACCTGCAGAAAAAGCTACTTCTGTCAAAAGCTGGTTTAGCACTTCAACAGACTCTCTAGTTCAGGGTGCTTAGCCAGTGATTTTTCCATTATTTCATCGGTTTAACTTTGCTCTAACTTTGGCAGCAAACATATACTGCTTGAATATTATTATTTTTATGTAATTTAAATCATTTTAATAGATTATATTGGGTTTTTAGGCTTTAACATAGGCTGTCATAATTTCAAATTTAATTTTGAAAGGTTTTTAAAAAGAAAAATGTATTTACATTAAAAAATCTCATTAAAATAAGATTATTTTGATTGAAAAAAAGAGATTTTTTTTATCCACCCTATCCTAGCTCTAATCACCAAACACCAATCAAAGAACTGTCTCTTTCTCCCTCTTGCATGCTCACTGTAGTCAAAAGACTACACTATTTCCCCATCTTATTTATTGTATCTTAAGGATCATTTTGGTCCTGTAATTAACAAACAAAGGTGTCCAGTAATATAGATAGGTAGAATACTTTCTACCTGTATTACTAAACTTTTTATATTCCTTTACTTACATTAAAAAATGAAATATAGCATATATTTCATTTTTATAGTATGCTAGATATTTGTAATTTAAAACACCCATACAAATAAGAAATTGTGGCCCTAAAATAAAGGGAAAAGTTATTCTGTATGCTGAACTGAATTTAGCCTAGTCTTACTGTGAGTCTTGGTTTCTTTTTACACTCTTTATTAAATTGGTTGGGCAGGATGGAGTTTTTAAGATGAATCTTTCTCCTGATGGAACTCTTCTGGCAGCTATCCACTTCTCAGGAAAACTGACCATCTGGGGAATCCCATCTCTCAAGCTACAAGGAGAATGGGATCAAAGCGAGCAGGTACATGGACATTTAAATATAATAAATATCATGAGTTTAGCTTTTCTAGGGATTGAGAGATGTTCTGGATATCTGTAATCTTAGCTACCAATATTTCTTTCCATTTATTTGCTTGTTTACAAGGTGCCCTATTTTTACTGATGCTCTAATTTTAATGTCTTCTGCAGCTTTGAAGTGAGGGGCCTTTCAGTTGAAAAACACTAATGATATTGGAATGAGTTAAAAGTTGAAAGTGTTGAAAATAATATGTAGTTGACAAACCCCAAAAGCGTGAAGAGAGTAAAATAAACAGATGCAGGTAAACTGAAACACTGTTTCAAAACACAAATCAGTTGAGTATGTAGCCTTTCAAGTTTATAGTTCTGGAGGACTACGTGGTGCAGTCGGCTAATGCATTAGTCTTTTACCCTGGTTAAGTAGTACTTCTCTCCTGAACAATGACACTCCAGAAGGGCTTGCTTTTCAAATGATGAAATCAAAAAGCTATGCTCTACCTAATACAATTTGTCTTAGTTTTTGTAAGCATGAAATTCAGTACAATAAAGACAACCATAGTAATGTTAACTAATCTTTGTGCCAGTACAGTAGTTCCAGTGTTAGGCCAGTTAGATTTTCCACATGAAAATCCTAAATAAACTGCTTATTGCTTCAACCATAGAGTGTGCTGGAGTTGTCCGTTAATGATGAAAAGGCATCTGCTTACAGTTTGAAAAATGGCAGATCTGGAATCATGAACACAAAGAACTCTGACTTCTCCTGCCTGATTTTGGAAACCATTTCTTAAGTATTAGATACTGACATAAGCTTTGTCTCTCTTACTACATATGGTGTATAGTGTTCAGTTAATGTCTTTAAAAATCAGGCATGATCCATTTTATAGGATAGAGTGCACTGTCTGTCCATCCAGTACTTGCTTTTGAAAACCAGAGTTCATATCTGAGTCTGCTCTAATTCTGCCTACTTTCAGGTGCATGCCTAGATGGTGGACTTTTTTGGTTAATGGCATGTAGCTGATGCACTGATCTGATTTCATACTGTGCATCTAGGAGGGAACATTTCATGTTTTAGGCCAGTTTGAAAAAGTACTTTGATATTTTAGCCATTAGATGCAAGGGTCTACTTGCATGGAACAGGCTGTGGGACTGAACAGATTTTGGAACCAGACAGGATGTTCGGTGTCCAAATATGTGAGTTAGAAGAATTATCCTTGGTGTTTTCTATCTACATTTGTATCCACAGAATTTGTTTATATGTCTTGTGTATAAATGTCGTTCTAATTTGTTTTAGGGTTGTTCAATTCACAGACTCACTGTTCTTTCTTAGTCTACAAAGTCCATATGTTGATGAATGAATTCCCAACCTATGCTGTTATGTAATATCTTCAATTACTGGTGGTTCACTGTGATTTACTGTCACCCAATATCTTTCTGCACAACATACTGACTACTTTAGGGCTCATGATATAAAATATTTTCTACAGTTTATGATCACTTTTGTAAGATGATTTAAATACCTCAGCTTCTCTTTGTCTATATGAAATACATCTACCTGCTCCCACAATATGTTGAACTCTTCTACAGTTCATGAGTTGCACAGCAGACACCACAAGCTCCAACATAGAGCTTTTTTTTTTTTAAATGGTATGTGGATATAGATTTTCATTGATTTTTTTTTTAAAGTGTTTTCCTGATTATTTCCATATCTGGGCATTATGAGGAGCATTTCCAATTAAGTCTTCCATAATAAGTGACCGGAACACTCACTGGGACTCATTTCATAAGTCTTACTAATATGTGAAGAGGATTGCGGTTCATAAAATACTCTAAAAGATGACACTACACTCCAAATATGGCCTACGACCATAGAGAGCCAAAAGTTTGGATGTCCACTGTCACGTGTTGTGTGTGTGTGTGTGAGAAATATCTTGGCTCAAGCCTAGGAGATGCATGTTTGTGACTGCCGTGACCAGATCCAGTCTTTGTTTATATTGTTAACATTAAGCAGTCCTATCTGGTAACGACATTTAGGCTTCAAGATATAGTTCTAATTTACATAGAGAACAGCACTTCAAAGAATTTGTTGAAATTTTTGGAAAAGAAATAATGTAATTTTTGTATTTTTTGCGCTTACAAGATCTACATTTGTGTTGAGGTTTTGCCCCAGGATGTTTACTACCTATTATTCATTTGCCGGTGAAGCCGTTTTCATAATTTTATGCATGTTCCAGTAGAAGGTGATATAAGAATGTACTGATGAACCTGCCTCATGCAGAGCCTGTTTTAAAACTATTTTTATATATATTATACATATATCAGTTGGTGTTGAATTATAACGGCTATTTCTTCTTCGAGTGCTTGCTCCTGTCCATTCCATGTTAGGTGTGCTTGTGCTGCGTGCACAGTCACTGGACATTTTCCCCTCCGTGGTGTCCATGGGGTTGGCTCTAGTGCCCACTGGTGCCATGTGCTCATGCACTGATATAAGGGGCCTGGGCAGCCCCACACCCTCTCAGTTCCTTCTTACTGTCTGTGACGGTCGCTGGAACAACTCTTCTTGCCTTGGCAAGGCGTTCATCTAGTGGTTCTGTGATTTCTTCTTTTCTTTGCTAGTTTAGTTACGTTCAGTTTATTTCTTTTAGCAGTAGTGTATATTGTTAGACCCACCCCTCCCTGACTCCCCCTCAGTTGTTTAGAGGAGTATGCTCTCAGCTTCGAACCCTTTGTCTCCTGCAGCAAGCTCATGTTGGTGAGCGACCCGCACTCCAGCTGTCTGAAGTGTCTGGGGGAGGCTCATGTGTGAGAGTGTTGCCAGATCTGCTGCCAGTTCAAGTGTCATATGAAAAAGGACAGGGAGGCTAGACTAAGGTCTGTCCTGATGGAAGCTGCACTCCAACAGGCTTCGGAGCAAAGCCGGTCAGATTCAGTACTGAATACCTCGGCATTGGTGCGAAGTGCTACTCTGGCAGCATGGATTTCTCGGCCCCTTTCTCCTTCATTGATGCCGAGGAAGAAGCACAAAACAACGGTCTGAGAGGGGGC
Organism: Eretmochelys imbricata; assembly: GCF_965152235.1. Taxonomy (NCBI): domain Eukaryota; kingdom Metazoa; phylum Chordata; order Testudines; family Cheloniidae; genus Eretmochelys; species Eretmochelys imbricata. The sequence goes on from NC_135574.1 coordinate 26,506,809, forward strand.
ACTTCCCAGGGCCAAGGAAGGATAAACACGAGGAGTGCAGCGGAGTGCGACCTGCATTGGACCACTCCTCTGCCCCTGCTCCACACATGGCACCGTCGACTCCGCCCTGCTTGGGGGCCATTGAGTCCAGTGTAAGACCATCTACTGACACCAGGGAGACATCGTAGCGCCAGCGGGGTTGTGCTGACCCAGTACTGGTGGGGCAAGTTCTGGCACCAGCGAGATCATTGAGCAGAAGGGAGCATGTTGCCCTGAGCTCCGGCACTGTTCCCCAGATCCTCAGCACCGACTGGCAGAAGCAAGGGGTACTGGTCCCATGCAAATTGACTCGTCCTTGGAGTCGGACCTGGAGTCATACACCCAACCAAGGGGCTGTTACCAGTACCTGATCTATGTCCCGTCAGATCCTGGTGCGGGTGCTCTCTCAGGCACCTGGCCTGGTGGGCATGTGGTCTGCGCAGGTCTAATGGCCTTTTTGGAATCCATGGGGTTCCACACGTTCATACTTGGGGGTGTCTGATAGAACCATCCGGCATCCGACCTGGACTCTGGTATTGAGCCGGGTACCGATACTCAGGACTTGGTGCTGTGTGATGTGATTGGTGCAGAAGAGGAGGAGGAAGGCCCCCTGCCAGTGCAGGCCACCGCCTCCTCCCCAGAAGAAGCTGTGTCAGGGCTAAGCAGCTCGGTGCCGTAGGATAACTTTAGAGCTCACCAGGCGCTATTGAAAAGTGTGGCTTCTAACCTACTGCTAGAAGTGGAGGTGCTTAAAGAGTCCACACACAGCGTGAGCAACATCTTGGTCGCAGCAGCCCTGTCAAAGGTGGCCCTACCCCCTCAATGAAGCCGTTATGGGTCCAGTCAGTCCCTATGGCAGACCATATCCTATCTGGCCCCCACTTATACCCCTGCCAAGGGGCAGAAATACTTATATTCCCATCCCCTTCCTGGGTCCCTTGTGGTTGGAGCGGCCAATGAAAGAGACAGGCAAGGCCTGTAAGATGCGTTCCCCAAGCCAAAGGACTCAAAGAAGCTGGACCTGTTTGGTAGAAAGATTTATTCTACTGGTGGGTTACAGCTCTGCATCTCCAATCAGCAGACCTTGCTTGGGAGGCATGACTGTAATGTCTGGGACTCCATGTCGTAATTCAGGAACTCGCTGCCCCAGGATTCCAGGCAGAAACTTTCTGCTGTGGTGGAGGAAAGGAAGACCATAGCCAGGGCCTGCCTCCAGGCTGCCCTAGGTGCCCTGACATGGCTACCAGAACAGTGGCATCAGTGGTGGTCATGAGAGGATGCTCTTGGCTCCAATCCTTGGGACTGCCTCCAGAGGTTAAGCAGGCCAATCAGGACCTTCCGTTTGAGTGAATTTCCCTCTTCTCAGCCCAGATGGATGCAAGACTACATGGACAGAAAGATTACAGGGCCATCCTCAGGTCCCTGGACCTCTATCAGTTTAACTTCTGTACCCGGAAAGATAATGGAGCAAATAATTAAGCAATCAGTTTGTAAACACGTAACAGTCATCACGGATTAGTCAGGAACAAATTGTGTCAAACGAACCTAGTAGCTTTCTTTGACTGGGTACAAGCCTTGTGGATAAGGAGGAAGCAGTAGATGTGGTATATCTTGACTTTAGTAAGGCTTTTGATACTGTCTCAAATGACCTGCTTATAAACAAACTAGGGAAATACAACCTAGATGGAGCTACTATAAGGTGGGTGTGTAACTGATTGAAAAACCATTCCCAGAGAGTAGTTATCAGTATTTCACAGTCAAGCTGAAAGGGCATATCAAGTAGATCCCGCAGGGATCAGTCCTGAGTCCAGTTCTGTTCAATATCTTCATCAATGATTTAGATAATGGCATAGAGAGTACACTTATAAAGTTTGTGGACGATAGCAAGCTGGGAGGAGTTGCAAGTACTTTGGAGGATAGCATTAAAATTCAAAATGATCTGGAGAAACTGGAGAAATGGTCTGAAGTAAATAGGATGAACTTCAATAAAGACAAATGTCAAGAATTCCACTTAGGAAGGAACAATCAGTTGCACACATACAAAATGGAAAATGACTACTTAGGAAGGAGTACTGCAGAAAGGGATCTGGGGGCCATAGTGGATCACAAGCGAAATATGCGTCAACAGCGTAACACTGTTGCAAAAAAAGCAAACACAATTCTGGGATGTATTAGTAGGAGTATTTGTAAGCAAGACACAAGAAGTAATTCCTCTGGTCTACTCCATGCTGATTAAGTCTCAACTGGAGTATTGTGTCCAGTTCTGGGTGCGCATTTCAGGAAAGATGTAAACAAATTGGAGAAAGTCCAGAGAAGAGCCAAAAAAAAAAAAAAATTAAAGGTCTGGAAAACATGACCGATGAGGGAAGACTGAAAAAAATTGGGTTTGTTTAGTCTGGAGAAGACAAGACTGAGAGCGGACATATCAGTTTTCAAGTACATAAAAGGTTGTTACAAGGAGGATGGAAAAAAATTGTTCTTAACCTCTGAGGATAGGACAAGAAGCAATGGGCATAAATTGCAGCAAGGGCGGTTTAGGTTGGACATTTGGAGAAACTTTGTAACTGTCAGGGTGGCTAAGCACTGGAATAAATTGCCCAGGGAGGTTGTGGAATCTCCATCATTGGAGAGTTTTAAGAGCAGGTTAGACCTGCTCAGGGATGGTCTAGATAATACTTAGTCCTGCATGAGTGAAGGGGACTGGACTAGATAACCTCTCAAGATCCCTTCCATTGCTTTGACTCTGATATCCTGGCACTTCAAGGAAGCACTTCAGGCCTCAGCAACCAGTCATCTCAGCTCCGTCACCTTGCCAACACCTGTTAAAGAAATGCAACAGGGATTATCAGCACGGGCAAACACTCCCTTCCACCTCAGCCTCGTTATTGGGCTCGCACATATCTGGGATGCCCCAAACATAACTTTTGAAGGGGCACCTGAGGACCTTATATCAGTTTCTAATACCAATTCTGCCCACCCTTTTGTTTTCTCAGACTGTCTTTCCTACTTTAGCCCGGCCTGGTCCCTCATCACCTCGGACAGTTGGGTGCCGAGTATGGTGGAGGAAGGTTATTCCCTTCAGCTTTCTTCCATCTCCTCCTCATCCCTCTTCAGTGACCTTTCTCATGAGCAGCTTCTCATCCTGGAGGTGTGTCATAAATATAAAGGGAAGGGTAAACCCCTTTAAAATCCCTCCTGGCCAGAGGAAAACTCCTCTCACCTGTAAAGGCTTAAGAAGCTAAAGGTAACCTTGCTGGCACCTGACCAAAATGACCAATGAGGAGACAAGAGACAAGATACTTTCGAAAGCTGGGAGGAGGGAGAGAAACAAAGGATCTGTCTGTCTGTCTATATGCTGTTTTTGCCAGGGATAGACCAGGAATGGAGTCTTAGAACTTTTAGTAAGTAATCTAGCTAGGTATATGTTAGATTATGATTTCTTTAAATGGCTGAGAAAAGAATTATGCTGAATAGAATAACTATTTCTGTCTGTGTATCTTTTTTGTAACTTAAAGTTTTGCCTAGAGGGATTCTCTATGTTTTGAATCTAATTCCCCTGTAAGGTATCTACCATCCTGATTTTACAGAGGGGATTTCTTTACTTCTATTTACTTCTATTTCTACTAAAAGTCTTCTTGTAAGAAAACGGAATGTTTTTTCATTGTTCTCAGATCCAAGGGTTTGGGTCTGTAGTCACCTATGCAAATTGGTGAGGCTTTTTATCCAACATTTCCCAGGAAAGGGGGGGTGCAAGTGTTGGGAGGATTGTTCATTGTTCTTAAGATCCAAGGGTCTGGGTCTGTAGTCACCTAGGCAAATTGGTGAGGCTTTTTACTAAACCTTGTCCAGGAAGTGGGGTGCAAGGTTTTGGGAAGTATATGGGGGGAAAGACTTTTCCAAACAGCTCTTCCCCAGTAACCAGTATTTGTTTGGTGGTGGTAGCGGCCAATCCAAGGACAAAGGGTGGAATATTTTGTACCTTGGGGAAGTTTTGACCTAAGCTGGTAAAGATAAGCTTAGGAGGTTTTCATGCAGGTCCCCACATCTGTACCCTAGCGTTCAGAGTGGGGGAGGAACCTTGACAAGGTGTAAGCCCTCCTTTGGGTAGGGGCTGTGGAGTAGGTTTCCTCAGAACTTGAGAGTGATAGGGTTTTACTCCTTCTATTTCCTGATCCCAAAGGCCAAAGGGGATCTTTGACCCATCCTAGACCCGAGGCGCCTCCACAGTTATCTCAAGAAACTGAGGTTCTGCATGGTCTCCCTGGCCTCCATTATTCCTTCTCTGGATCCAGGGGACTGGTATGCTGCCCTCAACTTGAAAGACAAATATCTCCATTTTCCAGGGCCACAGAAGGTTCCTCAGATTCATTGTAAACCAGACCTACTACCAATTTACTGTCCTCCTCTTCGGCCTGTTGGAAGGGTTTTTACAAAATGCGTGGTGGTGGTGGTGGTAGCGGCTTTAATCAGAAGGCAAGGTGTTCAACTCTACCTTTATCTCAATGACTGGCTAATCAAGGGCCAGTCCAAGGCTCAGGTGAGAGCCAGCATTTTTCTGGTTCTAGCTACTTTCCGAGCCATGGGTCTATTGATAAATTAGCAAAAGTCAACTCTCGTTGCCATGCTCAGTTCTACCCAAGCCAGAGCCTTTCTCCCAGAGGCTCACTTCCCGACAGTGTCGGCTGTGATATCGAAAGTCAAGGCCCACACTGTCATGACAGCCTCTTTCTGCCTCAAACTTTTAGGTCACATGGCCGTGTGCACTTATGTGGTACAACATGCAAGACTGCACCTCAGACCCCTTCAAGCTTGGCTGGCCTTGGTGTACTCACCGAGCCGCCATCACTTGGACTTGGTGGTTACAGTTCCCACCCCAATTCTCGTTTCCCTCGACTGTGGAATCGTCCCCAACCGGTTAGTGCGGACATCCCCTTTGTCAGTCCTCAGTCATCAGTATCCCTAATCTTGGATGTATTCACTCTGGGTTGTGGGGGATCACCTTGAACACTTCAGGTTTCTGGGCCTGTGGTCCTAGGATGAGCTCTCATTGCATATAAATGTCAGTTGCTCAGAGCAGTCCACCTAGCGTGCTGGTGTTTCTACCCCAGATTGTGGGCAAAGTAGTGCAAGTGCTCATGGACAATGCAGCAGCCATGTTTTACATCAACAGGCAGGGAGGGGCATGCTTGTTCACCCTCTGTCAAGAGGCCTGTGAGACTTCTGTGCGAAGCACTCCATCCACCTTGAAGTGTCTCACCTTCTTGGAGCCCAGAACACTCTGGCAGATCACCTCTGCAGGTCTTTCTTCTTTCACCACGAGTGGCCTCTTCACCCTGACGTAGCTAGATCCATCCTCCAGAGATGGGGATTTCCTTTTGTAGATCTCTTCGGAGTCAAGCAGAACAGGAAATGCCAGCAGTTTTGCTCGCTGCGGGGTCACATGCCAGGCTCGCTTACAGATGCCTTCCTACTTCCATTGACAGAGCTCCTGTTCTATGCATTTCCTTCCGTTCCTCTGGTACACAAGGTCCTTCTGAAAGTCAAGTGAGACAAAGCAAGGGTGGTTATTCTTATAGCTCCTGCATGGCTGTGCCGACACTGATTTGGCACGCTACTGGATCTGTCAGTAGCAGCCCCATTGCTGCTCCCTCTCCTCCTGGACCTGATATTTGCAAGATCATGGCCATTTGCTCCACCTGAACCTCAAAGCCCTTCACCTGACCGTGTGGAAGCTCCATGGTTGAATCTGGCGGAGCTGGCCTGTTCAGAAGAAGTCTGCCAGGTCTTGCTAGGTAGTATGAAACCATCTACTAGAGTGACTTACTTCACCAAATGGAAATGTTTCTTGGTTTGATTATCCCAACGAGGCCTCTTACCAACTCGGCCACTCCTCCAATTCAACCTGGAGTAACTGCTCCATCTGAAACAACAGGGCCTAGCCATTTCATTGTTCAAGGCGCATCTAGCGGCAATCTCAGGCTTCCATCCTCCGGTGGACAGTAGGTTGGTCTTCTCAGGCGAAATGTCCATTCGCTTCTTCAAGGGATTAGAGAGACTTTACATTGAAATTCATGAACCCATTCCACTGTGGGCCCTAAACGTAGTCTTGTCAAGACTCATGGGCCCTCCCTTTGTGTTGCTGGTATCATGCTCTCCCTCATATCTGTCCTAGAAGGTTGCCTTCCTGGTAATGATTACCTCAGCCAGGAGGGTCTCAGAACTCTTGACCCTTATTTCAGCATCCCTATATACAGTGTTAAGGAGAAGACTCAACTGCACCTCTACCCAGTGTTCCTGCCAAAGGTGGTCTCACAGTTTCATAGTAATCAGGCTATTTTCCTGCCTGTTTCCTTTCCAAAACTGCACAAAAATATGGGGGAGCAGCATCTCCATACATTGGAGGTTTGATGTGTCCTCGCCTTCTACGTTGAGAGAACCAAGTCATTCTGTAAATCCACGCAGCTCTTTGGGGCAGTAGCAGACGGGATGAATTGCCTACCAGTTTTGGCCTGGAGAATCTCATCCTGGATTGCTTCCTGCATTCGTACGTGCTATGAGCAGGGATGTCCCACCTCCTGCCATCTTGACGTCCCATTTGACGAGAGCTCAGGCTTCATCTGTCCCAGTTCCTGATCCAAAACTTCTGCAGAGAAGTGACTTGGTCGTTGGTGCATACTTTCTCCTCCCACTATGCCATTACTCAGCAGGCTAGGGATGATGCCAACTTTGGTAGAGCAGTGTTGCAATCTGCATGCCCATGAACTCCGAGCCCACCTCCTTGCGTACTGCTTGAAAGTCATCTAATGTGGAATGGGCAAGAGCAAGCACTCGAAGAAGAAAAAACAGTTACTAACCTTTCCGTAGCTGTTGTCCTTTGAGATGCGATGCTCATTTCCATTCCACAACCCATCCTCCTGTCCATGTCTTGGAGTTAGCTGGCAAGACGGAACTCAGAGAGTGCGGGGCTGGCTGGGGCTCTTATATCGGCACATGAGTGCTTGGCACCAGAGGGTGCTAGAGCAGCCTGACGGATACCACTGAGGGAAAAATCTCTGGTGACTGCATGCAGCGTGCGCACACCTAACGTGGAATGGACATGAGTAACACATCTCGAAGAATAACAGCTACAGAAAGGTTAGCAACAGTTTTTTATAGGACAAAACATTTCAGAAATATGCAACTTCTACCTATTTTGCACAGAAACGTTTTGGTTTCATAAAATGTCGGATGAGAACTGGCATGCAAAAAACCAAACAAAAATAAAACCCAGGTGATTCCAATGTGCTTTTGTGTTCCTTTTAAAAACAAAAAAAACAAAACAGAAAAACAACATCAACCAAATCCCAGACTTTCCACTGCACCGAAACTGGAGCCAGTCTGGTGTTTCAGTGTCAAGAGGTGTCCTTTTGGTATTGTAAATTGCTTGGGGCATGGCCACTATATCCTCTATCTCAGAGGTGGGCAAACTATGGCCCGCGGGACCGTTCTGCCTGGCCTTGGAGCTCCCGGCCAGGGAGGCTAGCCCCCGGCCTATCCCCTGCTGTTTCCTCCACCCCCACAGCCTCAGCTCGCCGTGCTACCAGCACTCTGGGCGGCGGGGCTGCGAACTCCTGCCGAGCAGTGCACCTGCGTCCGCCGGCCTGCCCTGGTGCTCTAGACTGTGCGGTGGCGTGGCTGGTTTTGGCCGGGTGGCACAGCTGCCAGTCCTGGTGCTCTGAGTGGCATGGTAAGGGAGCGGGGAGTGGAGAGTTGGATGGGTCGGAGGTTCTGAGGGGGGGCAGGCAGGGGGGCGGGAAGAGGGAGGGGGCGGATAGGGGGCAGGGGCCAGGCTGTTTGGGGACACACAGCTTTCTCTACCTGGCCCTCCCTACAGTTTTGGAATGCGGATGTGGCCCTCAGAGTAGGGGTGGGCAAACTTTTTGGCCTACCTTCATTGTGTCATACATCCTGACTGTATTCAGTAAATAATAGAAGCTGTTTTTTCTTTCACATACTGTGACACCTCACTGTATGAGATTCAGCATCACTCTCTTACTGTACATCTTTGTATGCTCTTTCCAAGATGAAGAAAAATCTATTCCAGGGCTTAAAGGAAGGAGCTGCAGGTGCAGAGGTCACTAAATACTGCTGGTTCCTCTGCTACATTAGTCCTACAAGGAAAATGTTACAGAGATAACCAACTATAACACATGATCCTGGGTGACTAAGACACAGGAGAATTCAGAGTGACACTTGTGTTCTATGATTTTTAACCAGTAGTTGTTCTCTTAAAACACTTCAGGTTAAACAAATCACATGTAGTTTGGGAAAGTGGGCAGCTTAACCGGATTTCCTGTATTTGAGAAATTCATGGGTAACCATTGCCCTAGAACGCTGCCTAGATAAGTGAGTCATTGGGTTATCTGTTGATGGATCCTGGTTTCTTATGTGGGACATGGTGCTAGGCAGGATACTGTATTAGATGGACCATTGGTCTGATCCATTGTGCAGTTCCTATATTTCTGAATTAAATATTTAAAGAAAGGGTCCAACTTGCACATCTGACCTAGTGGAGGAAGTTTGAATTTCATTCCAATGAGGATTGAATTTACATAGATGTAGTCTCAGTGATAACAGAGCAGTTTAAGAATGGAAAATTGAAGGTGTTACCTTTCGTGAGAAGTAGTTCGCTATAAAGGGGGAAAAATGTTTGCTTTTTAAAGATGGTTGCTTGCTAATATAGTTAATGTAACATTCCAACTTAATTTTTTTGTAGCCAGGTTATGATGAGATCAATCCAGATTGGAGGCTTTCTGCTGAAAAAAGGAAGAAAATAAAAGGTGGGTGGTGTAGTCAAATTATTATGCTACACATTGATGTTCTGGAAAAAAATATTTACATTGATTAAAGAACATAACGGTTTTAATTAAAATCTTGCCTCGGATAGTTGCTAAAATTGTGCATCTTTCTTGAATTTTCAGTTCATCCTAGCATAATGAGTGTCACAATGCAAACGTTTTAAAATCTGCTGTTAGGCATACTTTGCAGCTGAAATATCCTTTTATTTATGATTCAGATAATACAGGGCTTTTTCATTCATGATAAATCAGAAGGTTGTGGATCGTGGCTCCATGGAAGGCTTACTGCTCAACAAAAATGTCTCTGTCTGTCTTGGAAATACATGAAATAATAAATAACATGTTGCAGAAATTTGCAGAGCCCACCAGGAGGCCTCTTGGGATATATTGGAGCCTAAGAGAGCAGGCTTCCCAGCTCAGGTCCTCAGAGCTTGGTTTCTAAAGCCTTGGGAGGTGGGTGGGCTTTAGAGCCCAAGCTCCAGCCCGAACTGCAGCTTCAAAATGCTGACTATATAGCTATTTTTAGAGTGCTGGCGTGAGAAGATTTTCTCTCACGGGCTCCAAAATGCTGTGTAGACATACCCTTGAAGTCCACAATGCTAAATACACTTTTCATATTTAATTCAGTCCTTCCTCTGCACACCAGCATGGTGAATTTTAAAAGGCTAGGAACAAGTTAGAACACTGCAGGAGGTTGGTCTGCCTGCTTGTCTTCAGTTAATATTTTAGCTGAGAGCATGTTTTAATGTACTTCCATTTATAAATGCAGTGTTAATGCCATGCTTGTACATCAGTATATGAACAATGTTTATATAGCCAGTAGTTTCACGGCAAAGAAGCTAATAGCTTTATGGTTCCACTGATACTTCTTGTTACTTTATTTGTATTGCTGTAGTACCTCTGGGTCTCAATCGTAGATCAGGACCGCATTTTCCTAAGGTACTTGTGGTGCCAACCCCTAAGAGTTTACAGTCTTAAGTGACCTGGCATGCACAATCAGAGTAAAGACTTGTATAGAAGAGAAATGGAAAAGTCCAGCTACAAAAAAGTAAAGTTATTTTTGCCCAATTACATGACTTAATTTAAAACAAACAAAACCCTCTTTGGCACCATCCCTGCCTGAGATCAGTGAGTGGAAATCTTCCAAGGATGCATACAGGTGGTGTTTCATTATAGTCCCTTTCACCTGCTTACATCACTGATTTAACTAGATCAGTATAATTTGCAGTAGAAATAACAGCATCTACCTTGTTTTGAGGAGATGGGTTTGGCTAATACAGTTCATAGCTATAGTATAAAAATCACTGCCAGTTGGTGAGAGGCCAGCATTCTGAACCAAAGAAGAGCCCAAGGAAAATTTGTTGATAAAATATGACTGCAATTTAAAAGCTGCTATTCAGATACTTCTACAATTTCTGATATATATTCTGGTATTATCTATGTAACAAAATTCAAACAACAATCATTCAAAGTGAAAAGAATGAACTGAATTGAAAAGAGTGTGTGCTGTAATGTTTAGAAAATAAGGTGATGTCTGTTTTCTCTTAAGGGTGACATCTAACTGCATAAGCAAATAGTTGCCCACAAAATGTAAAATTCTAGATTGTAACTATTTTTAAAATGTCATCTTAATAACTATATTTTCTCCCTGGATGGTCCTCTAAGAGTTCTGTTTTCAGATGTGATATGTCCTCCAGCTGGATGCAATTTCTTCTGGATCCCATCTGTAATTCTGTATGCATTTGCCAAAGAAATTCACTCTTGGCTGTCCTGAGGAGTGATGTACCAAATCTTTATCAAATGCTCAAAACCTTTCATACTCAGTGCAAGTAAATCAGCTTGCGGTAGATTAGTTTTTTCAAGCAATATTTAAAAAGTAATGCAGTTAAGTCAAAAGCTATAACGGTTCAGTTTCACTTTTGTTAATACAGATTTGACTGTAATTAAAAATACCATTGCTGTAAAATAGAAACTTAGTGAAGCAAGGCTGTGTGTGATGCTGATGAATATATTTGTTAAATTGGGCCACCATATGAGATCTTTTAATGATTGAAGTCCCTTCAGCTCTTGGTTTGCTGTTAGAAATGCTTTTTGTTTTTTCCTTTAGATAAAGAATCATATTATCCACTAATGGATGTAAATTGGTGGGCAGAAAATGCTGTGATCTTGGCTCGCTGCTCTGGAGCTTTGACTGTGTCATCTGTGAAAACATTAAAAAACTTACTGGGGAAATCATGCGAATGGTTTGAAAGTTCCCCTCAGGTCACTTCTACTCATGATGGAGGATTTCTAAGCCTGGAGGTAATAAACATATACTAACAATACTAAGAAACCCCCCACTGGAGTATAATAGAACCTCACTTTTTTTTATTTTGCTAATGTGCACAACCCAAAATGTTTATAGGAAAGATGGCCATCTCTCCCACTCTAATAGCTGATGCCAAAATGAAATCTTGTCTTACTATGTTTTCATGCATTTACAAATTGTTTTATCATATGTACTCTGAGGGATTATCCTAAATCATAAAAGCAAATGGACAAAATAGTTTGAAATTTTTTGCTTTTTCAGTTGCCTTCTTTCTGGCTAATGTTCCGAATTCGCTAACTTGCAATGTATTTTCTGGTCATAAGTATAAATAAACAAGGCCCCACTCTATTGAGACATTTGCTTAGTTTGAGTATAGATTCTTTGATTTATTTAATTTTGTGCTACTTGGAAAAAATGGGTTTTCTTCAAACTATTTTAGTTAGAAGGAAAAATAAACTTGTCCACATGCGTGTAATTTTTTTCATTCTATGATATATACAGTAACCAAGAAAATGTGTATCTACAAATTTGTACAGCAAGAATGGTAATTTGTGTGTATGTTAAAATATATATCTATATATAATTGTATGAAAAATCCTGCAAACCTTAGTCATCCTTCCTCGAGTGAAACTCGCATTGGCCTGAAGTCTCATGGATGCTGGGTATGTTTGACTGGAGTGGGGAATACAGTATTTGTCCCTATCCCTTCTTCGGGAGAAGAAATGCTATTAAAAACAAACTATGTAAAATGTGTTTTTTGTAAAGTTCTTTCATTTTTTTAAATTATGCCAAAAAAAGCCTGCTGCCCTCCATAATAATGTATATTTGCAATTTTATTTCAATCCAAGCAATTAAATCGTTGATTTCCCTGTAACATTTTTATGACATGTTGGTCTTACAACATAAGAATGGCCATACTGGATGAGACCAAAGGTCCATCTAACCCAGTATCCTGTATTCCCCCAGTGGCCAATGCCAAGTGCTTCAGAGGGAATGAACAGAACAGGTAATCATCAAGGGATCCATCCCAGTTCCCTTTCCCAGGCTAGACAGATGAAAAACAAAACAAACAAGCCCCAGTTACCTTTATATCACAGTTGTTGCTAATACTTGTTTCAGAACAGCATGATTGCAATGTAAACAAGTTTGTTAATATGTCTATTAAAAGATGCATTATATGGAAATGATGTTAACTAAAAGACCTGAAAAACTTCTTATTACGTGCTTCTTATTCTTCCTTCAGGATGTTAACATTGACCTAATCAGAGAGAAGCTTAGTACGTTGATATGTAATTCCAAATTATTGATTAAATATGTGATTTTTCAGTTTGCATACTGTTTAACTCAAGTGTTAGCTAACTTTTCTGATAACAGAACTGATATGGATTTCGTCTTAGTTCCCCACCCTGTATGGCTTCCTGCCTCTGTTAGAAGACACAGAGTCTGACTGGTAGCCCACTGAGAGTTATGGACGTCTTTCTGTTAACTTCAGTGGGCTTTGGATCAGGTCTGTAGTCCAGGATGGAGGGCCAAGAAGCATCCTTGAAGTACAAATTATAGGTTACAAGCTAATGTTTTAATGTGCGGGAGTGGGAGGACGGGCAGGTCCTTGATCCTGAAGTTGATGTGAAATGTGGATGCTCAGCATTTTCCAATATGAGGCAGCTTGGGAGCAAACTAACAACAGCATATTTCACTGTTTAAGAATTGTCTTTCTGTGTAGTGCGAGATAAAACTGGCTCCAAAGAGATTACGCTTGGAGAGCAGGCCTGGTGAAGAAGATGAAGGAGAAGATGACTCTGACTCAGATGATGTAACTTCTGCCAAGGCCAGATATTTCAGTTACCTAAAGCAAGGCCTGTATTTTGTGACAGAAATGGAGCGATTTGCTCCTCCACGGAAACGTTCACGCACTATTACAAAGAATTACCGCCTTGTGAGTTTAAGATCTACAACCCCAGAGGAGCTTTACCAGAGAAAGGTGAGATTGAGACCCATACAACATAAGACTAGGACAACAATAAAGATTAACATAAAATAACTGTTTTTCATTGTTTCATTAACCAGCTTTGATACCTTCCTGTTTTAATTTTTTTCTGTTAATACAAGGATGTAGCCACGTATTTCTAAGGGGTGTATGTGAGTGAGAGAGAGAGAGAGAGATCAACAATCGTAGTGTGTCCACCAGCTGGAAGGCACATGATTAAAATAGAGAACCTGCATTAGTGTAATTCAAATGACAAGTTATTTAAGGATCATTTGAGCAGAAAGTATAAGATTCATTAGACTGTGGGTGGTGGGCTAAACTACCTCACATTAGACATTTAAAATTAGATTAGAGAAAGCCCTGGTAAATATATTCAGTGAAACAATCCTATATTGGCCAGAGGACAGACTTGATATGCTATCTTATTTCTTTGATTCTATGGTAATGTCCACTGACATAGATAGTATCACGGTTACAGGGCTAGCTGCACCTCTGTCCCCGCTAGTTTTTCTGAATGCATCCCCCCGCGTGTTTTTATCAAGATTTTCATAATATCTAACCAACTCTCCCTTGCTACAGAGTAAGCCATTATTTCTTGTCCTACCTTGAGTGGATGCAGAGAACAGTTGATCCCTGTCCTCTTTCTAACAGCTCTTAATGAATTTGAAAACTATCAGGTCCCCCCTCAGTCTTCTTTTCTCAAGACTAAACATGCCCAATTTTTAAAACTTTTCCTTATAGTTCAGGGTTTTAAATATTTTATTGCTTTTGTTGCTCTCTTCTAATCTCTTCCCTGTTTTCCACATCTTTTCTAAAGTGTAGTGCCCAGAGATGGAAACAGTATGGTAGCTGAGGCCTCGTCAGTGCAGAGTAGAGCAGGACAATTACCTCCCATGTCTTTTCTATGACAATCCTGTTAATACACCCAAGAATGACATTAGCCTTTTATAAAACTGCATCATATTGTTGACTCATATTCAATTTATGATTCACTCTAACCCCCAGATCCTTTTCAGCAGTATTAACACCTAGCCATTCCATTTTGTAGTTGTTCATTTGATTTTTGCCTTCCTAAGTGTAGTACTTTGCCCTTAATCTTAATTGAATTTAATCTTATTGATTTCAGACCAGTTTTCCATTTGTCTAGATCATTTTGAATTCTAAGTCTATCCTTCAAAGTGCTTGCAACCCCACCGAGCTTGGTGTCATCTCCAAATTTTGCAAGCATGCTCTCCATCCCATTATCCAAGTCCAAGAAAATATTGAATAGTACGAACCCAGGACTGATGCCTGTGTGACTCCTCCTAGATATACTCTCCCAGTTTAACAGTGAACCATTGATAACTACTCTGAGTTCAGTCTTCCAACCAGGTTATCGTAAATTCATGTAGGCCACATTTTCCTATTTTGCTTATGAGCATGTCATGTAGGACTGTATCAAAAGCCTTGCTAAAATCAAGATGTATAATGTTTATTGCTTCCCCCCCACCCCACCATCCACTAGGCCAGTAACCCTGTCAAAAAAGGAAATTAGGTTGGTTTGGCATGGTTTTGTTTTTAACAAATCCATACTGGCTATTCCTTCTAATCCTATTATCTTCTAGGTGCTTACAAATTAATTGTTTAATAGTTTGTTCCAGTGTCTTTCCAGGTATTAAAGTTGGGCTGACCAGTGTATAATTCGCTGGCTCCTCTTAGTTCTATCTTTTAAATGTAGCTATTATATTTGCTCTTCTCCAGTCTGCTGGGACTGCACCTAGCCTCGGTGCGATCTCAAAGATAAGGCTAATGGGTCTGAGATTGCTTCAGCTAGTTCCTTAAGTACCCTAGAACGAATTTCATCAGGTTCTGCCAACTTGAATAGATTTAATTTATCTAAATATTCTTTAACCTGTTCTTTTCTTATTTTGGCTTGCGTTCCTTCCCCTTTCTTGTTATAGTAATTGTGTTGAGTATCTCATCACCATTAATCTTTTTACTGAAGACGGAAGCAAAATAGGCATTAAACCCTTCAGCATTATTGATGTCATCAGTTTTTAGGTCTTCTTTCCCACTAAGTAAAGAACTTAGTTTCCCTTGTTTTTCTCTTGCTCATAATGTATTTAAGGAACCTCTTTTTATTGCCTTTTATGTCCCTTGTTAGGTGTAACTCATTTTGTGCCTTAGCCTTTCTGATTTTATACCTATGTGCTTATGCTATTCTTTTGTATTCCTCTTACCAATTTGTCTGTGTTTCCCTATTTTTGTAGGATTCCTTTTTGATTTTCAGGTCATTAAAGAGCTCCTGATGGAGTCGTGATGTCCTCTTACTGTCTTTCCTGTCTTCCCTTCTCATTGAGGTAGTTTGCAGTTATTCCTTTAATGTTGTCTCCTTGAGAAAGTGCCAACTCTCCTGAACTCATTTTTCCCTTGTTTTTTCTTCCCATGGGACCTTACCTCTCAGTTTGTTGAGTCAGTTAAAATCTGCTTTTTTGAAGTTCATTGTCCTTATTCAGCTGCTCTTACTCCTTCTTTTTAGAATCATGACCTCATTTCATGGTTACTTTCACTCAAATTGCCTTCCACCCACAGGTTCGCTCCAAGGGTAGATTTGCATAATTCTCCCAATCTTAAACCAAGTCCTGAGCTACAGTACCTTGTGTATCAACTGCTTACCAGCAGGCCCAGTTTAATTTTGGCACAGAAGACTGTGACCAGTAGTGAATATAGTGGCCAGATACTTCTTTAAACCTAAGTATTGTCCTTTTTAAAAAAAGGACCAAAACATATACAGAAAAAGGGTTTTAAAACAACACGTAGTTGACACACGTCTATTGTCTAAGGCTTACTTGATGGTAACTTATTCTGGTTTAACTTCTTCAGACCCTCCAGTTGGGTGTGAATGTCAGACTGTTTTCCCTGAACAACTCCACCTTCTTTGAGAAAGGGTTCCTTTTTAAACCTGCCACAGTCCTTAGCTCTCCAGTATGCACGTGCCTTTTCCTGTTCTGGGATTGTCTCTTAACAGCCCTGGGTATTTGTGGAGAATTTGATATCTTGAGAGATTATTTTTCTTTCCTGCTTGTTTTTCCTTTTGGATCCCTATTTAATTACACTATTATATTCACTCATATATAAACACACACAGTATTCACAAATAATTACAGAGCAATTCCATTCTGTCAGAGATGTTTATGTTCATGTACTTTGTTTTAGATTGATAATGAAGAATATGGTGAAGCTTTATCTTTGGCTCAAGCATATGGTCTAGATTCTGATCTTGTATATCAAAGACAGTGGAGGAAATCAACTGTTAACATTGCTTCTATTCAAGACTACCTGGTATGTTTTTTAAGTTGAAAGAAATTCCTTAATATCCTTGTAGAAACTGAAATCGTGTTCTAATTTATGTAACAAATGTTGGCACCGATTTGAAGAGTTGACCTTCATAAATTTCACCTAATGCAGAAGGGACTCACCTTGTTAAATTCGCTAGGTGCCAGATCTAAAGCCCATTGAAGCTTCCCCAGAAAGGCTCTTTTTTTGTTCAGTGTGCTTGGGAAGGAAATAATGCATCAAGATGGTGACTTCAGGTTGTCTTAATTATTTGGTTGAAGGTATTGTGGTATTGTTGGCTTATGAGCCTCAGATAATTTAAAGATGAAGTTCTGTTGCTAAATTAGCATTATCTCTACACCAAATGCTAATTGAAAAAGTGCCCATAGTAATATTGTACTAGCAGTTGTTCTCCATATGTTATCTGGGACATGCACTGGAACACCTCATTGTGTAATCTTTCATTTCTAGATCACATAAACAGCACTTGCTGAAGGAGATCATGCTGAAAATGGCTTTTGAAGATGGCCATATAGTACACTGAGTTGGGAGTAATTGTATGCTGTCATCTGACTGTAGAATTTTCAGTCAGATGCCATACTGACTACAGAGAAGAGTTAGAGTCTGAGATCCAGGATAACTAGGTTCTATTTCTAGTTCTGTGTCCGAGTTGTTGGGTGACCTTTATCAAGTCACTTGACATCTGTACCACAGTTTTCTCTTCTATAAATTGGGAAAAACATCTTTTGTACAGTACTTTGTGATCCTTCAATGGAAGGAGAACAGTATTACTTTATTATGTATTGGTTTCAAGTGCAGTCTATCTTGTTACCAAAAGCAATGGTTAGAGATTTAGGAACTCCGAAATTTAAACAAACAGCTTCTGTCCGCTAGTCAGCAAAGATTTATTAGAGTGCTGTAGTGAGGTCTCATTCTACTAATTGATTAATGGTAACCAATAGACTGCAGTTCATTACTGATAGATTAGGAAATGCTATAAATAAAACTAGGCTGTAGTTTTCAAAACAAATATTTTTGATGCATTTTCCTTCCTTTTTTTACCAGTTGATTCCTTTGTTTAATTCACGTTGAGTCTCCCAGTCACCAGAGTAAATTGACAAGGTTCTAAATGGAAGAGAGACTGACTGAAAAAATGGAAGACACCGATCTCAGGGCTTTGATGAGCTATAACATATTGCACTATGCTTACTTCTTGCTTTGTCATTTGGTTAGAGTAAAATTAAGAAGCGGTCCTGGGTTCTTCATGAATGCCTGGAAAGAGTTCCTGAGAACGTGGATGCTGCCAAAGAGTTGCTGCAGTATGGTTTAAAAGGCACAGACTTGGAGGCTCTCATAGCTATTGGAAAAGGAGAAGATGGTGGCAGGTTTGTTGGAATAATTTTTTTGTATCCTGTTTTAGTGCTTTGGACTTAGGCAGTGAATTGTCAGTTAACTACAAACTGAAATCTTAAGAGATTTTGCAGGATACATGGTTTTTAAAATATGTTCCCATAAGAATAGCTGTAACCAATACTAAAGGTAGCAGTCAAGTTCCCTCATGAAGGAAAATAAAGAAAATTGTGATCTCAGAAGTTGAATGCAATAGAGAGAAAGTGAATATATAGACAATAATATGGAAGTCAGCAAAAAATATTTCCAAAATTCGGCTTCTACTTGGAACAGATTCCTGTGTTGATGTTCTTAGACTAGTTTGAACCACAGTGTTTACTCCTGTGAGAATTCTGCGCCAAAAAGTTAAAAAATGATGTGCACAATGTTTAAAAATTCTGTCCTTTTTTTTTGTCAAAATAACACAATATAATCATGCCAGTTTCAACTATTTTGGTAACTTATTTTAAAATACCTGTCATCAACTATGTCTGCAACAATACAGACAACAAAAAAGATTCAGGAAATGTTTTTTGACAAATAGATTGCTTGCTTTGCATATTAATACAGAATACTGAGTAATAATTCCTGTAAACTACAATACAGAAATGGATTTCCCACACCCACAGCAGCCTTATGTGTCCCATTTTGTCTGTCCCCTCCGTATTCCACACCTCCTCACCAGGCCCACAGGCACGGCACTGTGAGAAAGGTGGCCTCTGCTCTCTCCCTATCCGCAGTTGGGGCTGTCGTGTGGGTGGATGCTATCTGTTCTGGTGCCACAGTGGCCCCCTGGTGGGCAAAAGGCATAACTGCAGCACCTTTCTGGCAGGATGTATTTTCTGTGGTAGTGGCGGGGGGCGGAAATTCTTCATGGCACATGAATTCTGTGCGTGTTCAGTGGCACAGAATTCCCCGAAGTGTTAAGTGCTGAATTAGCCTTTTTAAAATAGCTGCTTTTGCCTTAATTCTTAAGCTGTGTAGGTAAAATTTTTAAAAAATGCATCAGGGAAACAAAACGTGGTCTGGTTCTGTCTTCTGTACAGAAGATTGGAGAAAACACAAATGCAGGTCATTCTGTAATGATTCAGTACAGTGGTGATATGTAATTGCTTCTTGGGTATATATGTAATAACTACCACATATAGCAATATGTGCTGTGGAAATACTGTAGCGTCAGGAACTCTGTTGCTCGTAGAATTGTAAACTTTTAACAGATGAAAGCTTGTGTATTTTGTGAAGAAAATGTGAAGAATGCCTTCCCTATTATTGCAGATACTGAGAATAGACCATTTAAGCTCACAGTAGTAAAATTGTCTTTCAGATTATTAATTCGTTGTCACCAGTTTCAGTAAAAATCAATTCAGATACAAAAGATACAGATGGAAAGTTGTGTAAAATCTGTTGACTGAATAACCAGCTCTTCATATCTTTTTATCAGCATGGATTTTTGTTTCTTTCTGCCAGATTTATCTTACCAGGAGAGGTGGATGTTGATGAAGTGCCCTATGAAGAATTTTTGTCACCTGATGAAGAAGCAGAAAATAGAAAGGAAAAAGAAGCTAGGAAGCATCAAGAACTGCTTCTATCCGTGAACTTCTCAAAGTAAATGATATGTCAGGGCTAGTTTTCTCTTAAATTCGTGGGTTTATAAATACATAACCCCAAGGTCATAATTATCTTAATAAATTGTACTTCTTCTTTGGACAATGGTTAAAATTTCAATCAGCATTCCATTATGAAAGTTTTCAGTTTATTGAATTTCTTGTTATGCTTCCAATATATGTATCTGATAAAACATTTTTTGTCTTGTTGCTTTTGAATAAATCTGTTTGTTTTTTTAAATAGAAGTCTATCTATGCTGATGTGCTGTACCAATCTTGAAAATGTAGTGATCTCTTTCTCTCTCTCTTTCAAAACAGACTAACACTGGAACAAAAGGAACTTTCTCGAAGCAGGCTGAAATTATTAAGTTATTTAGATAGACTTGCAACTTATGAGGTGAGGAGATGGGGTTAAGTCCTTAGATCCTGTGTTGTGAATAGCTTATGTTGTTTTGCTGATTTATTTTGTTCTATTTTCAATCTTCTCTATTAGATACCATTGTTTCATCCTGTATTTGTTTGCAGTAATTAAAAAATATACCTAGTTAGAAACATTGAGTGGGTATAATATTATTGAGGTCTTTGATTGTGAAAATGGGAAACATAATGTGTCTCTGGGGAAAAAGCTTGTGAAGAAAATGCGTTACCACGTATCCCCTGCATCAGTGGTACAATGTAATAGTTAATGTAGAGCCATTCAGATATACTACTCTATCATGTAAATCTG
Source organism: Eretmochelys imbricata (assembly GCF_965152235.1). Lineage (NCBI taxonomy): Eukaryota > Metazoa > Chordata > Testudines > Cheloniidae > Eretmochelys > Eretmochelys imbricata. The sequence continues at coordinate 26,526,994 of NC_135574.1, forward strand.
CTCTGAGCATTTTTCATGAGACACTGTCTGAAATGTCTGAGCCCTGTCTGTACTAGCAATTTACAGCAAAAGCCAAGCCACAGTGACGGAAATACCAATTTACTCTTTCAAATACAGACACACACAGTTAGCGGCTACGTTAGAGTCTACTGGAAGCAAAACACTTGAAATTTACAACAAACTTATATAGTAGTAATTTAAGCTTAAAAGTGTTGAGTTGCTACATTCATTTGAGGTTTGAAACTAAACATTGAAATGGATTTTCCCCCCCCAATGTATGAAATTGCACTTAGTTTGACCAAAGCTAGTGGATTATACGGAATTCAAATTGTTCACAAATTTTAAATTCCCAAATTTCACTCTCTCTCTCATAAATTTAAACAGTCATTAATGATTTTGTTTGTTCTACTTAAATGAACACCATCCTCTTGAAATCTCGAGAATAAAAAGCTTCAGATAGGACAACTGCTCCTATCATCTTGTTGATTTGTGTGTGTGTGGTTTTACAGTCACAATAGCTAACTGTTTTTCAATTTTTTTTCTTTGTTGTTGTGTGGAACACCCACAGAAATGGCAGGGAGGGGTAATGACTATAGTGGGGAAACAGTGCAACTGGTTATATACAGAGTACTGTGAAATGTACAGAGTAAACTGATGAAACAAAATTTGTGACTCTTAACAATTGTAAGCAAAAAACAAACCAAAAGTGTCCATTCTGAAGTTGATAATGTCTTTTTAAAGTTAAGTATGTGCACATTATATGTCCAGGTATTTCTAGAAATTTTTCTTTATTCCAAAAATATTTAGACTTAAATCTTAATTGCTTAGCCAACTACTAAGACTTCAAAGATGAGTATAAAGAAAAGGAGTACTTGTGGCACCTTAGAGACTAACCAATTTATTTGAGCATAAGCTTTCATGAACTACAGCTCACTTCATCAGATGCATAAAGTGGAAAATGCAGTGAGGATGTTTTATACACACAAAAAGAAAAGGAGTACTTGTGGCACCTTAGAGACTAACCAATTTATTTGAGCATGAGCTTTCGTGAGCTACAGCTCACTTATGCATCCGATGAAGTGAGCTGTAGCTCACGAAAGCTCATGCTCAAATAAATTGGTTAGTCTCTAAGGTGCCACAAGTACTCCTTTTCTTTTTGCGAATACAGACTAACACGGCTGTTACTCTGAAACCTGTCATTATACACACAGACCATTAAAAAATGGGTGTTTATCACTTCAAAAGGTTTTCTCTCCCCCACCCCACTCTCCTGCTGGTAGTAGCTTATCTAAAGTGATCACTCTCCTTACAATGTGTATGATAATCAAGGTGGGCCATTTCCAGCACAAATCCAGGGTTTAACAAGAACGTCTGAGGAACAGTGCGGGGGGGGGGGGGAGAATAGAAGAATAGGTTACCTTGCATAATGACTTAACCACTCCCAGTCTCTATTCAAGCCTAAGTTAATTGTATCCAATTTGCAAATGAATTCCAATTCAGCAGTTTCTCGCTGGAGTCTGGTTTTGAAGTTTTTCTGTTGTAATATCGCAACTTTCATGTCTGTAATTGCGTGACCAGAGAGATTGAAGTGGTCTCCAACTGGTTTATGAATGTTATAATTCTTGACATCTGATTTGCGTCCATTTATTCTTTTACATAGAGACTGTCTAGTTTGAAGAATGTCCATGGCAGAGGGGCATTGCTGACACATGATGGCATATATCACATTGGTAGATGTGCAGGTGAACGAGCCTCTGATAGTGTGGCTGATGTTATTAGGCCCTGTGACGGTGTCCCCTGAACAGATATTTGGGCACAGTTGGCAACGGGCTTTGTTGCAAGGATAGGTTCCTGGGTTAGTGGTTCTGTTGTGTGGTATGTGGTTGCTGGTGAGTATTTGCTTCAGGTTGGGGGGGCCCTCTGTAGGCAAGGACTGGCCTGTCTCCCAAGATCTGTGAGAGTGATGGGTCGTCCTTCAGGATTGGTTGTAGATCCTTGATAATGTATTGGAGAGGTTTTAGTTGGGGGCTGAAGGTGACGGCTAGTGGCGTTCTGTTATTTTCTTTGTTAGGCCTGTCCTGTAGTAAACCAGTCGGAGAACACTTCAATCTCTCTGGTCACACGATTATAGACATGAAAGTTGCGATATTACAACAGAAAAACTTCAAAACTAGACTCCAGCGAGACTGCTGAATTGGAATTCATTTGCAAATTGGATACAATTAACTTAGGAATTTAGAGAATAGAGACTGGGAGTGGTTAAGTCATTATGCAAGGTAACCTATTTCCCCTTGTTTTTTCCTATTCCCCCCTCCACCCCCCCGCGTTCCTCAGACGTTCTTGTTAAACTCTAGATTTGTGCTGGAAATGGCCCACCTTGATTATCATACACATTGTAAGGAGAGTGATCACTTTAGATTAGCTATTACCAGCAGGAGAGTGGGGTGGGGGGGGGAGAGAAAACCTTTTGAATTGATAAACACCCATTTTTTCATGGTCTGTGTGTATAAAACATCCTCACTGCATTTTCCACTTTATGCATCGGATGAAGTGAGCTGTAGTTCACGAAATCTTATGCTCAAATTGGTTAGTCTCTAAGGTGCCACAAGTACTCCCTTTCTTTTTGCGAATATGGACTAACATGGCTACTACTCTGAAACCTGTCTTGTATGAACAGCGTGACAGTGGAAATGATAGAAATTTACATTAATCATAAATTGCTTCTACAGATCAGTGGTTCCCAAACTTGTTCTGCCGCTTGTGCAGGGAAAGCCCCTGGTGGGCCAGGCCGGTTTGTTTACCTGCCGCATCCGCAGGTTCGGCCGATCGCGGCTCCCAGTGGCCGCGGTTCGCTGCCCTAGGCCAATGGGAGCTGCTGGAAGTGGCGGCCAGTACGTCCCTCGGCCTGTGCCACTTCCAACGGCTCCCATTCGCCTGGAGCAGCGAACTGTGGCCACTGGGAGCCACAATCGGCCGAACCTGCGGATGCGTCAGGTAAACAAACTGGCCCGGCCCGCCAGGGGCTTTCCCTGCACAAGCGGTGCAACAACTTTGGGAACCACTGCTGTAAATAATCATTTCTAGAATAACATGCTGAGCTATATTAGTTTTTGACTAATGTAAGTGTCTACTCCTTAGTTAATCTAAGATGCAAGAATTTCATGACTTTTATCAACATACTTAAATCATTTTTTATTAAACCTTTTTTTTTTAAAAGGAAATCCTTGGAGGGCCTCATGCAGCTGAGCAGAGATATGATGCTGAATTCTTCAAGAAGTTCCGAAATCAGAATATTGTACTTTCAGCAAGAAGTTATGCTCGGGTATCAGTATTTATTTTTTTCTCAGAAGTTTAAATTGCTGTTTTTGTTAAAACTAATTAAATCCCCATCACCACATACTGAAATTCACCCAATTTATTGTTTTTTTTTTCCTGTTTGAAGCTATGAGAGATTTTAAAAATAGGAATAATATATCTTGAATGTTGTATTTGATTAGTTTTGTCTGACTGTAAAACGGGACAAGATTCCTCTGCTCTGTCAAGCTTCCAGATTATGAAAACTTTTCAAATAAATAAATGTTTTAGTCACTCATCCTTTAAAAATGCATGATGAAATCAGAATTGTAGTGTTTGCTGAGCAGTAATTGGAAAGCAGAATTATTCTTAAACTGTTTTTTCATAGTGTAAAACAGAATATTTTATATTTTCCGGTCTAGGAAAGCAATGTGAGAGCCCTAGAGATCTTGTTTACATACCATGGTTCAGACTTGCTTCCACATCGGCTGGCAATTCTCTCTAATTTTCCAGAGACCACCTCACCACATGAGTATTCTTTTTTGCTGCCTGAAGCTTGGTAAGAAAGCACTCTCTGAATATCAGTTACTGGACTGCATTTTCTTTTTAGAACATGTTGAGAGATTTTATTCTAAAAGTGTGGCTGTAAACTTACACACACACCCACACCCACTTCCCCAGTTTTCAAATTGTTTTTATGTAACTGTCGTATATAATTGTTTTGTTTCGCTGTTGACCAGCATCAAGAGAGCACTCTGGAATTTACTTATTGAATCTCTTTACTTTCTAGTTCATATAGTTTTCACTTTGACTTGTCAAATCACTCAGTGTAAATAGGTAAGAATCAGTGGCTTTCTACCTCCTGCTTGCAGAGATTTTTCAGGACATATGGTAAATCTTTAGGTGTTGAGAGCATTTAAATGTACTTACTCCCTTTTCACATAATAAACCCTATCAGGAGAAGTGTCCACTCTGACTTCCCTTAAGAAGCCCTGTCTAGCACTCTGTACAATTTATCAAATGCTGTGCTTCAGTGGTGCATGTGAGTCTTTCCATAATTTGTTTGTAACATGCATTGAGGTCCTCGGGTGTAAGGCACAATAGAAATGCAAATTATTATTATACATTCTTTAAATTAAGAAATAACTGAAGTGTGGAAATTTTACCTGTTGCTACTGACCTTAAAGTGACTCAGGAAACTTGGCAGACTACCTCAGATGAAGAGAGCATGAGGACGATAGTCTAAAATTCAGATTTCACATACAAAATGGTTTTTAAGTTAGGTTTTAATTCCTTCATCTTCTGTTTTACGAGAGATCTCCCAGATCCAACATCAGAAATCTTTTCCCTAAATGATCCGTTTCCATCTCCGTTGACATCTGTAGATGCTGCAGGATGCTGTGACACGTTTTCTGAGTCTGTCATTGATTGTGAAGCTATTACCACAATCTATGAAGATGTGGGGAAATTTACTGATAGGTTCTGTACGACTCCTTGTCTCCCAGGCAAAACTTCAAGACCATTGATTTCCCTATTGTGACAGGGTCCGGACAGATGGCTACAGGAGAGTAATAGAAGGCACATATATTAGCCCCAGGTTAAGTAGGTCCCTTTTCCCTGGGTAAGGTAACAGGGAAGGTTCCAGAACAATCAGGAACCTTCTGGAGACAATTAAGACAGACAGGCTGATTAGAACACCTGCAGCCAATCAAGAAGCTGCTAGAATCAATTAAGGCAGGCTAATCAGGGCACTTGGGTTTAAAAAAGGAGCTCACTTCAGTTTGTGGTGTGCATGTAAGGAGCTGGGAGCAAGAGGCGCTAGGAGCTGAGAGTTAGAGCACATACTGTTGGAGGACTGAGGAGTACAAGCATGATCAGACACCAGGAGGAAGGTCCTATGGTGAGGATAAAGAAGGGGTTGGGAGGAGGCCATGGGGAAGTAGCCCAGGGAGTTGTAGCTGTCGCACAGCTGTTCCAGGAGGCACTCTAGACAGCTGCATTCCACAGGGCCCTGAGCCGGAACCTGGAGTAGAGGGTGGGCCCGGATTCCCCCCAAACCTCCCAACTCCTGGTCAGACACAGGAGGAATCAACCTAGACTGTGGGTTCACAAAAACGGCCAAACTGAGAGCTACCGTGAATCTCCAAGGCGAGCAAATCCACCAATAAGCGCAAGACCCACCAAGGTAGAGGAGAAACTTTGTCACACTATATAAAAGCTTATGAAAGAGGCTATTCTCTTTTCCTGGATTAAATACAGCCAAGTACTATATCTCAGTTTCTGAAAAAAGAATGGAAAACCTAATTTCTCTGGTATTACAATAACAATGCTTTCTAATCATAAAGAAATAATTTTCAACAGACTCCTTTTGGGTGTCTGACTAAAACATTTGCTTTAATGAGTACTTACTGTTTTTATTTTCCCTTTTGGAAATTGCCATTGTATATACAACATACATAAGGAATAGGTTCTCTAGCATAACTGATCTAAAACCACCAAAGCATTTTGTGCTACACACTATTTTTACTGGTAACTACTTCAAGATATTTCATACTGTATCTGAATGAAACCGAGAGAAGTCAAATGAGATTTTCTTTGTACCTTTAAGCTTTTGGAACAAAAACAAGAGCAGGAAGCCCTATGTATTACAATCAATGCTATTGCACTTGAGCTTCTATGGCTATCATCATAGTGCCCTTTGTTAATATTTTCAGATCTCTCAATCTTTGTATGTTGACTTGAGGCATATTTCTCATTTGGGAAGAAATTGATTGACTTCTGAAAACTGTGAAATGGGATTTTAGTCTGTTTATTGTCCAGTATCTTCTGTATTTAAGCAGTTATTAAGATAAAATATTACTTTAGACAGCAGCATAATACAAATAAAAGAGCTGAAAGATAGCTGTGTAATTGCTTAACTTAGATCCTTAAAGACCATTGTAATCTCAGTACCTGAGTGCCTCCAAAATCTTTAATGTATTATACTCATAACTCATACTCATATTATACTCATATATTATTATTCCTATTTTATGGATAAGGAATTAATGCACAGAGTGACTGTGACAGTCCAAAGTCATACAGGAAGTCTGCTTTGAGTCCCAGGCTACCACCCTAAACGCTGGACTTCATTGTTCCTGTCCTGCAACATATTAACAGATTCTGAATTCTAGTTTTGCTGACAATGTTAAATCATTCCATTTTAAACCAGTTGTTCTACCACTTGTTTAAAACTTGGAACTTTTGCATTTCTAAAACTTTATAGGATTTAATGGGAAAAATAGTAATATGAAGTTAAAAAATAAGTTTTATAATACACAACAAATCTGAGATCAAAAGGACTCCACTTAGCTCTCTGAAATGCATGTGTGTATGTACTGCATGCCTTGGAATACAAAATATACCAGTCTTAATAATTACACTAAGATTACTGTAGGCTTTACTTGCACACATTTAGAGAAATAGCAGTTATAGATAAAATGGAGGAAAACTTTTGATGTACAGTACTCATGTTACTGATTATCACCTTCTGAATATTGAAACAATCTTGATGGCTTAATTTTCCTTGGAACTTAGTTTTATCAGGGGTTTGAAAACAGATGAAAACACACATTGCAATAAACGTTTACTCAGTTTCATGCTATAAATTCTAGGTTCAAGACTCTTGAATATATTTTATGTATTGGTTATCATTTGATGATTTACATGATGAACCTATGTAAGTCATTTGCAGTTTCTACTTTTTTGTTGTGTTTTGAACCTTTCTGACTTGAATAAGGGTCTCTGAGGAAAACTTCTAAGGTAGGGGTAACAGAATGGAGCTATGCCTGTTCAACCAAGAGAACATACCTTCATGAGATTTTTTGCCCTTGTGTGGGTGACTGAATTTCAATATGATTACAAAAAGAAAAGGAGTACTTGTGGCACCTTAGAGACTAACCAGTTTGTTTGAGCATGAGCTTTCGTGAGCTACAGCTCACTTCATCAGATACATACCGTATGTATCTGATGAAGTGAGCTGTAGCTCACGAAAGCTCATGCTCAAATAAACTGGTTAGTCTCTAAGGTGCCACAAGTACTCCTTTTCTTTTTGCGAATACAGACTAACACGGCTGTTACTCTGAAATATGATTACAAAGTAATGACACCGTTTTTGTGTGACAAATGATGTAACTAAAAATAAAAAAAGCCACTTGGGTTCCTTCAGATTTATGCCCTTACACTTTGTGGCACACTTTTCAGATGTGGTTTGGAAACTGGTATCTCTCTGAGAAATATTTAGGTGTCTATAACTAGAAGAACAGTGTGCACTAGAAAGTGAATGAAAGAGAGAGCACCATAGAATGCTACTTCTAGAACTCTTGACTACTGTAGAGTTCCATAAACTAGAGTAAAATTAATAAAGAGTAATAACTGATATTTGCTGACATAGGTCATCTGAATGTGTAGCTAGCTAAGCTGTAATTTATTGAGCCCTCTCCTGAATTGTAACTAAAGGCAGAGGTACAGCTGGTTGACATTGTAAAGCATGAGACTGTTAACTCACTAAATTATTAAAATATGTACCACAGAGCAGGCTTTCTCAAACTGTTTTATAGTGTGAACCACATCTTATTCTAGAGATTCTTATGGACATTTCTTCGTCGATTATTAGCAAGCAGACCACCTTCTTCCAAATTTAGGTCCCTTAACATCCCTGTAAAAAAAAAAAAAAAAAATGCAACAATAGATTACATTAAAAAAAATGAGGGAACTATTTAAGGCAGCTTAGCAGCTAGAAACAAGGAGACCCAGTACCATGTGAACAGCTAACTCCCCAAAGGCCCCTTTTTGAAAACCTTTTCCTCAAATAAGAGTCTATTGCTAAAGATATTCCTGAGCTTTTATCACAATGAAAACAGTTCGTTTAAAAGAATAAATGAATTACAAAAGGGTAAAAATTTCAAAAGCAGCTAATTCCCATTTTCAGGAGTCAGTCATATCGAAAGTCAATGTGACTAGGCTCCTAAATGCCTAAGTCTTTCTTGAAAATTGGACTTAGGCTCCTAAGTCTAGGTAAAATTGTCAAAAGTGCCTGATAGTTTGATCTTGTAATTAACAATTGTTTTATAATGCACACAAAAAAAAACAGAGTTAAGATTTGTAATTACTGACTTATGGATGCTTTAGAATGCAATCTTAATGTTTCTTCACATAGTTTTAAAATGAACTATTACAGTATATGAGAAGTAAAGTGCGCAAAATGCATATTGCAGTGTCTTTGGTACCACCATGTTAAAAAAATGTGTGATTCTGCATTTTAGAAAAATAAATAATTATCAGTGATCCTAAAGGTGTATAGAGATTCTGGGAACACAGAAAGAATCTGTTTTTCATCCTGAAAATACAGTAGAATCTTAGGGTTACGAATACCTTGGGAATGGGGGTTGTTCATAACTCTGAACAAAACATTCTGGTTGCTCTTTCAAAAGTTTACAACTGAACATTAATTTAATACAGCTTTGAAACTTTACTGTGCAAAAGAAAAATGCTGTTTTCCCTTTTTTAAAAATAGTTTACATTTAACACAGTACTGTACTGTATTTGCCTTTTTTGGTCTCTGCTGCTGCCAGATTGTGTACTTCCAGTTCCAAATGAGATGTGTGGTTAACTGGTCAGTTCATAACTCTGGTGTTCATAACTGTGAAGTTCTACTGTAAATTTTTCTGAAAGTTATTTCCTGGATTTGACTGTTTTTACTGTTACGTTTTATGTAGAGTGGATGAGCTTACGTGCTTTCACAGTAGATCATCCTCACTTTAAAATCATTACTCTGTCATAACTAGAAGACTTCTTTGCTTTAAGTTGTTTCATACCAGTGTTTCAATTATAAAAATAGATTGGAAGTGTAGAGCTCAGAGCTCATAAATCAGAATTGAGTAGACTTCATTATTTAGTAGTTGTAAGGAACATTTTTGAAGTCTTATCTCAGAAAGACAAGTTTTAGAATGTCTAATAGAGCCTTTATTTTTCCAGCACTGCAGGTTAAGCTTTTTCTTATTTCAAAGCATACTTTTCCAGATGGCTTGTTTCCTGCATTGAAGAGGCTTATTAATAAATCAAGCTTTTTTCCTTTTTCCCACTCACAATATTCTTCACAGAAAAAAGGGGAGAACTGCTTCTTGAGTAGAAATTGGCCAAGTACTTACTATATCTGACATTTGCAGAATGTCCCCTTTGGTCAACTAGCAAATGTTAAGACATCACTGATTTTTGGTGTCTAAATCATTGTTCTTTCCCATCTATTAAGACCGCTATTAGGACCATAAAAAGAGAGAGGAAAAATGAACAGCATGTTTCATTGCTAACCATTAACTCACTGATATTGCTTTGGTAATTGTATTGTGACAACCTGAGGCAGGAGCAAGAGGAATGAAAGGTGGTCACCTTTGAAAAGCCTGTTCTCTTTTAGTTTTGTGTGCACTTGTAGTTGTTTCCACCCTACACTGTTGACTCCCATATTCAAGAAACATTGTTCCATTACCTGATTAGTGAGTTGGTTTCCCAAGCACTTTTGCCTCCCTATGTAAATGATAAAGTACTTAATCTTTGGCCTTAGCAGCAGCTGTGAAGAGTTGTGCAATCATGGGTCGAGATAGTCCTTTTCCTCTACTCATGAAGAGGTGGCCGTGTTAAATCTATGGCCACTCTTCATAGTCCTGGGGTGGATTTGCAGACTCTAACTCGACTGGTATATATGGTGATCCTAGCACAGGAAGGTGTGTCCTGGGGAATACTACACATGCACATTTTTCCTCCTTAAAGGCTCCCTTCTGGTGCACTCTCTGTAAACTATGAAGAGGCTGAATGATGCAACATGCTTAATAGACAACTGTCATTGCTTGGACAGCTGCAAAATGGAGATGGGGTGGGAGGTACTTGGTGTAAAACAATCCCATTCTTAATACCTTTTACAAAGACATATTTTATATATATGTATATAAACCATTTCCTGCTGAGAAGCTAAGGCTCCACACAAATAATTAAAATAGGTCCGTAATAGGTAACTAGTTTTTTGAATTGGAATGCTTCATCTGTAGTACACTAGATCAGATTTGGCCCAGTTCAGTAGTAACAAAGTTACCACCTTGTGCCTGTTCCTCAATCTACTTGTATTTGAGATACGGTGATCATCTTTTGAGTTCCTTGCAGACATATACTCCAAGTGGACATGGTACCAAATTACCACCAAAGTAACACCTTTGTTGTTAGTTGCAGCAGAGATCCCAAGGGTGAAATGGGCATGCAGACTGAATTACCTCTCTTTCTGGGGAAATGTGCATTGCCACTGGATAGCTATATCTATTCCTAGGGCAAATTACATGACTGTATTCTTTAAGGGCTGTCAGTCCAGCACATTTCAGGAGCTCTACATTCATGTGTACACAAAAATGAAATGTCAATATGATGATTAAAACATCACAAAATATGCATTCTAAACCCAATAAAATATATTCGATACCGACTTTCCCAACAAAAGTGAGCACTGACGCGCTCGTTCTCTCTGTCTCTTGTGTTGAAATTATTTGGTGCCCAGTGTAACTTTCAGGCAGTGGTTGAACGTATGTAAAAATAACTTACGACCAATTATTCATAGGTAGTTTTTGAAAAACTGGAATTTTATTACTTGTACAGTTCATACTGTAAGATAAACAGATGACCCTATTTATGAGCTGAAACCAAAGGAGTTCCTCTTTCAAAACCCCATTTCCCCCACAGAACCACCATCCTATGCTCCCAACAATAAATTTGTAATGTATCAGACTTTTTTTTTTGTAACATAACCTTGAAAAAATAGTAATTGCATGTTAAATTAGAACAAAATATATATTTTTTGTTTTGGTTTAATACATTTTATACAGCCTATTTCAGTTCATGAATTTTTCTCAGTCACTTTTGGCTCCTGGAAGAACTTTAAAGCAAGGACCTTTTTTTCCAGCATAACTTTATTTTTGTAATGAAATATTGCCATATATGGAATAGCTAGTGTATTGTAGTGGCTATGGAAACAAGATTAGAGCAGTACATCCCTCTTTGTTATTCTTAGGAGAAACATAATAAGATTTCATTTTTTCCTATAAAAATGAAAAGCTGATTAGACAACCTAATCAAAATGAAATGAACGAATGTGTGATTCAGTACTACATTGCTTTTAGGTAGCGAATATTGAACATAAAAGTACTTGGCCTTGTACTTTTTGAAATAGGTTTTGTTCTTTTCATTAATTAAACTGCTGTGAGATGGCATCTGCAACATTCATAAAATTTGAAAGCATCTTTACTGACTCTTACATTGTTATAACAGTAACTGCTGTGGTCTTGTGGTTGGAAGAGGATGGGGGTGTTAAATTATGTTTCTGGACTTGCTATTTACTAGCTGTAACTTTGGACAACTCATTTGAGGCCTGTGGAGATCAGTAGATCAGGCAATTAGTCTGTTTATCCGTCCCTTAGTGTTACCTCATCTGTAAAAAGAGTAATATTTTTCTACCTTACAGAACTGTTTAAGCTTCCTTAATATTTGCAATGTGCTCTCTGGTGCTGTCCAAGTGCAAATATTTTTTTCTGTGATCTTATTTTGTATTACCATAGCTCCCAAAAGCTCCAGTTGTGGTGAGGGCATCATTGTGCTGTATACTCTACCTAGTAGACTGTAAACTCTTCAGGTAGGGAATATTTTTTGTTAAATTTAAAACAATGGGGCCTCCTAGATGCTATCATAATACAAATAATAAATAACATATAGCAAGATTCAGTCACTGCTCTGAAGCATTTACAATCTAATCGTAGCTGTAACAAACAGAGGGGTAGGAGAGAGGGGACATGGAATATTTTGTTTTTTTGTTTTGTATTATGGCTAGTAGGCCTGTTTAGTTGGTGGTTTGGATAAATTTTGCAAGTCAAACGTCTGTCTCGGAGAAGTAGTGAGGCAGACAGAGAGAAGATAGCTCTTTTCTAATGACTATTTTAATGGATACAATTAGAGTCCTTAGCTTATTTTAAAACTATTGCCACTGGGATTTAAGAGAGAATCTCAGTGGAAAATAATGCCCTTCCCTGCATTATAAATACATAACCAGAGCTTTTTTTCCTTTACTCTTAATTTCCTTTTTCTTTTTACTGCATTAAACTACCATGTTGCAACATTATAGCTGACACTTTAAACTCACAAAAGTCAGGGAATTCAAATGTATCGTTCTCCCAACAACCATAACTCAGTTATATTGCACATTATACTGGTAGTAAAAATGTACACTTTAAGATAGTAACTTTTATGTATATTCCTCTGTTTTTGCTCTCAACTTTCCCAAATATTCCTGCTGGGCTGAAACTGTCCCTGCTTGTTTTCAGCTTCAAGATGAATGTTTACTAGATACTTTGAATGAAATCCATTCAGCTGCTTGAGGTGAGGACAGGAATACCTTCTTAATAATTCAAACAAATAAACTTTAAAACTTCATAATTCCAATGTGTCAAGTTATCATTGATAGGTAGGTAAATGGTAGGCTTAAATTTAAAATAATGTTATAGACCGTTACATTTGCTTTTCAGAATGAAACCATTCTACTTAACCTGTTTTTTAGTTATCGCCTGCAGCACTGTAGAGTTTCAAAACTCTCCTTGCCGCGCCATGTTTTGTGTGCGTGTGCGTGTGTGTGTGTGTATAAATGGTGCGATTTAAAGCATATAGAGTTTTGCGAAAGTGTCCAAAGAGTGCCAGAGCTAAGGTTCTTTGTCTCTGTTTTGTCTACTGTTTTTAATAATAAAAAAAGGAGGGAAAAGTGAATGTGTTAAAGTCTTCTCTAGAAATAATATATTGACCTGGGAGAGCTGCTTGAATGGCCCCATGATGCAGAGAGCTGAGCCAGTAGGAATTTTATTCTCCTGGTCAGGTCACCCAAGCCAGCCAGGTTGAAGGATAGAAACCAGACAAAAATTAGTCTCATGGCCCTCCAACCCTTTGGGGATTGGGCATGATGGTGACAACCTAATTCCATAAAACACTTTTGTTATGGAAACAGAAGAACAAATAAGACACTAAATACTGATCCTTACCCTCAAATGGACAGCATGATGGATATCGGCCAAACTCTTCTGACAGGATGCTGTTACCCTGAACATCTCACTGCTGCAGGCTCATTCCAAACTTCAGGTTAGTTTTTGAAATGTGAGGACTGTTACAGATTGGGAAGTCAGCCCAAGAAATGGAAAATTACAATGTAGACATCCTTCGTATGAGTGAGTGCAGGTGGCCAGGTGCAAATAAAATCAAAATGAAAAACAGAAATAAATTTGATTCGCTCTGGGGCGCCAGATGGAAGAACAGAAGAAGTTGCATTGATCTTGAAATCTACCACACAAAGAACCATTTTAGACTTGGAACTAGTTAATGGCAGCAATATACAAGCAAGATTTCAAACACACTATATACACGTGGTGGTTATTCTGTGCTGTGGTTATTCTGTGGTTATTCTGCGCTTTCAGTAACATTCTTCAGGATCTCATCAGCAAAGGCCCACAACATGATTTTTATAGTAGAATGATACGAATTCTGTAGTTGGGATAGTCATGGCATGATGGACATAATGGATCACTTAACAACACTGGTAAGCATATTCTTGAATTATGTTACCTGAAACATTTTGTTGTTGGAGAAACACTTTTCTCATAAAGAAATAAAAAAAAAACAACAACATTGATTTTTAGAAATGCAGTCAGGTGATATCGAATAGATGATTTTGGTGTACAAAGGTAGTTTTAGTAGTCACTTCAACACATTTGCATATACAGAAGCACATATTTAGGAAGTGATTATCAATGCATTGCTATCATGAAATAAAATTGGGGAAATTGCCTCTAAAGATGATCACAAGAAAGATGAATATCTTTAAACCCGAGGACGAAAAAATAAGGAATGATTTCTAATTTTACTTTCAAAAAAGCTGTCAAATGTGGCTGAAGTAGTCTTTGATGTAGAAAAAGCATGGAAGCCATTAGAAAACCTTATATTAAGATGGCAAAGACTGTCCTTGGATTTAACAAAGCTAGGAAAGAAGAATGGATTTTTAAGGCCCGGTGGGACACTGTTGCAGAAAGAAAGAAACAGGTTAAATCTACTTAATGTCTTAGGGCCAAAAGAGTGTAAATAACAAAAGAAGGAATATAGGGATAAAGATAAACCAATAAAAATATCAGCCAGGGAGGATAAAAGAGCATTTATTGATAGGCATTGGTAATAGGAATGGCAGCAATGAAAGATTTTTTTCAAACCACTAAATGACTTGTTGGAGATTTTAACCATAGCAGAGAAGATCCAGTAAAAGATAAACAAGGGAAAATCCTTTACTACCTTGGAGGAACAAAACGAAAGATGGATAGAGCATTTCCATAATATCCTTAACAGGCCTCCACCAGAGATAGCATTCAGCTTTGGTAATGTAGAGAAGATGGCAGAGCTTGATGTTTGCTGTCAGGAAATTATCCTGGATGAACTGAAAGCAGACATTCATGGATTGAGAACAATAAATCACCAGGTGAAGATAAAATCATAACAGAACTGCCTAAGGCAAGTAGAGAGGACAACCTGAAAATCCTATTATCCCTGATATGGGAGAAGGGACATGCCCCCAGAGGAATGGAAAAGGGATTATAACAGCTCCTCAGAAAGGTAGATTTGAGTGATTTTGAAACAACTAGTTTGGTATTGTGCTGCTTTCAGTCCCAGGGAAAGTCTTCTGTGTAAGCACCCTAAATAGACATAGAGATGCCATAGGTAGCACACTACAACAAGCTGATTTTCATCCAAATCAATATTGTGTGGATCAGGTGTTCACCTTCCATAATGTCGTGAAGAAAAACAATGAATGGCAAGTGCCAATAGTCCTGAATGTTGTAGTTTTTCAAAAGACATTAGTGTAGATGGAGAATCTTTTTAGCAGATGATACAAATCTATGGTATCCCCAACAAAATAATTCAATAAACAGTCAATAAACCAGGAGCTAATGGACTGGTTAATGTTACCAGTCAATGGTAACTGGCATTGGTGTCAGGCAGAATTGTATCTTGTCTCCTATATTGTTTGGAGTCACTATTGACTTTATGTGACAGAGTATCAGTAAGGAAAGGGGTATTGTAGGAGTAGTAGGCGAGCTTGGAGAATTACATTCTGCAGACAACATCTGTCTTACAAATAAATCAGTCAAAGATATGCAGAGAAACAGAGATGTTCTCTCAAATTCTCTCGAGCAAATAGATCTTGTTATCAATAAATCAGATGGAAGTTATGAAAATTTACCTACCAATAACTTTACTCACTTAGAAGGTGAAGCCTTGAAAACTGTTAATAAGTAGTAGTATGTCTCATGATACCAGTGTTTGCGTATTTGATATAAAGTCCAGAATAGGTAAAGCAAGTGTTGTATTTTGAAAACTCAATACAGCATGGAAGTCCAATGCGATCAGCAAAACCACCAAACTTAAGATCTTTAGAAGCAACATCCCAAGTGTCTGCCTATAGGGGCAGAATCCTAGAAAATAAATCCATCCATTGGCAATTGAAAAATTTACAGTACAGATTCATGGATAAAATATGTAAAATGGACTGATAGGATAAGTAATTAAGAGACCTAGAATGGGCACAACTGCCTACAACAAAACAAGCAAGTATGAAAGGATGGATGGATGTGGGACATCTTTTAAGAATGTGTGATAGTAGGCTTCCTATATGAGCATTGCTGAGTAAACACCGAGAAAAAGGCAGAGGCGCTGACCTAGAGGCACACTCTCAGCTGAAGTGGCATTATTACATATGAATATAAAAGACTTGGAAAAATGAGCTTAGGATAGCGATGGTTGGTGCCATCCGACTTCTGTTTTATGCACCTGATGGTGTGGGAAGGATTATAATGATACATTATAAGAAGTTATTTCTACCAATACATTTTGTCTTCATTCAGTGACATTGCAGTCCATTGTCTATGGATTGTGACTCTTGAGTAGAAAGTTCAGAGTTTTTATTTGCACTCAACTTGTTTTTGTGATGAAAGGAAAAACAAAGTATGCAAGTTAAAGGAGTATGTGGAGAGGGGTGGGGGAGGGGTGTTCAGAGGAGCTAAATGTAATTAAAAGCATATGTTAAAACAATATTAAGGTTGTAAAAATGAACACATCCAGGAAATGCAAAAGATAAATATCTGATGGGAATGTTAATTTGTCTGTATTGCACATATAGTCACATTTTTGTTTTCTGGCTAGGCAGTTGTGCGTGTAGTCTTTAATATATATGGTGTGCAATATAGTCAGGTTACTTTCCCTATTATTACCATTGTATGGTTGAACTGGTGAGAGGCTGCAGGGCAAGAGCCATTTGTTTTACGTTTTCTCTGTTTTCTGTGTTCATGTTGTCAGATTTAATACTGCAGTAACCCAAGTTGTACGTGTTTGTGTTTGTAAGATTTCAGCTTTTTTCATTCAACATATACTCGAGGACAAAATTGAAGTTGCTGTGGGAATCGTCTCTCTTGAATTTAATTCTTATGCTTTAATATTAACATTGTGAAGTTAACACTTTTTCTGTGTGGTAGGGGTGTTATGATGAATCTTCTGGAATGTGTCCTTTCAGTTTTTACATTGTTGCCACTGTGCTAGGATTCCTGCTGTGTCCTTATCGACCAAGCACCACTTCCTCCTCCATACACTTAAAATTTACTACTTAAGCAGTCTCTCAATTCTTCTCATCAATAACACTGACATTCTCTCCATTTTGAATTGTTGATCTGTCTTAGGTCTGGTCTACAGTACAAGTTTATGTTGGATTTAGCAGCGTTAAATTAAATTAACCCTGCACCCGTCCACACAACAAAACCATTTTTTTTTTTTACATAAAGGGCTCTTAAAACCAATTTCTGTACTCCTCCCCAACAAGGAGATTAGCGCTGAAATCGATATCGCCATTTCGAATTAGGGTTAGTGTGGATGCAATTCGAAGGTATTGGCCTCTGGGAGCTATCCCACAGTGCATCATTGTGACTGTTCTGGACAGCACTCTGAATTCAGATGCACTGGCCAGGTGTACAGGAAAAGCCCCAGGAACTTTTGAATCTCATTTCCTGTTTGGCCAGGCAAGCTCATCAGCACAGGTGACCATGCAGAGCTTATCAGCACAGGTGACCGTGCAGTGCCAGAATCGAAAAAGAGCTCCAGCATGGACCGAATGGGAGGTACTGGATCTGATTTCTGTATGGAGAGAGGAATCCATGCTATCAGAACTGCGTTCCAAAAGACAAAATGCCAAAACATTTCAAAAAATCTCAGAGTCCATGAGGGACAGACGACAGCAGGGACGCAACACAGTGCCGCGTGAAACTTAAGGAGCTCAGACAAGCGTACCAGAAAACCAAAGAATCAAACGGACGCTCCGGGACAGAACCCCAGACATGCCGCTTCTACGCTGAGCTGCATGCAGTTCTAGGGGGGGCCGCCACCACTACCCCACTCCTGTCTGTGGACTCCAATGATGGGGTACTCTCTGCCATGCCTGAGGATTTTGCGGATGGGGAAGATGAGGAGGAGGACGAGTCTGAGGAGAGCACACAGCACACCGTTCTCCCCGACAGCCAGGATCTTTTTATCACCCTGACTGAAATACCCTCCCAACCCAACCAAGCCGGAAAAGGGACCTCTGGTGAGTGTACCTTTTAAAATATAATACATGTTATAAAACCAAGCTTTTTTTAATGATTAAGTAGCCCTGAGGACTTGGGATGCATTCTTGGCCAGTACAGCTACTGGAAAAGTCTGTTAATGTGTCTGGGGATGGAGGGGAAATCCTCCAGGGACATCTCCATGAAGTTCTCCTGGAGGTACTCTAAAATCCTTTTCAGAAGGTTTCTGGGGAGAGCAGCCTTATTCCCTCCTCCATGGTAGGACACTTTACCACGCCATGCTAGTAGCAAGTAATCTGGTATCATTGCATGACAAAGCTTGGCAGCGTATGGTCCCGGTGTTTGCTGGCATTCAAGCAACATCCGTTCTTTATCTCTCTATGTTGTCCTCAGGAGAGTGATATCGTTCATGGTAACCTGGTTGAAATAGGGGAATTTAATTAAGGGGACATTCAGGGGTGCCCGTTCCTACTGGGCTGTTTGCCTGTGGTTGAAAAGAAATTCTCCCCGCAGTTTGCCATTGATGCTGAGCTATTCGCATTTGGCTAGCAGGAATCTTCCCTGATACCAGCCACGCGGGGGGGGTGAGGGGTAAAGCAATCATCCCAGAGAATTGGATTTGAGGGTGGGTTAGTTTGGTTTCTGCTGCTGCACGTTAACAGAAAAAACGCAGCACTAAATGGCCAAAGCAACGTGCTTTGCTTGGTATGGGAGAGGAGGGCGCTGCTGTTATGAAGGTTGCAGAAGCCGAAAGACTATGGCTTACCCTGGCCGAATGTGTAGAGGGACACAATAGCGGAGTACAGGAAAGTGGCTGATGAACGTGAGGAGAGGTGGCGGCAGGAAGATCAGAGGAGGCATGATGCAACGCTAGGGCTACTGCGGGATCAAATGGACATGCTCCGGCATCTGGTGGAGGTTCATGAACAGCAGCAGGATAACAGACTGCTGCTGCAGCCCCTGTTTAACCGCCCTCCATCCTCCCCAAGTTCCATAGCCTCCTCACCCAGACGCCCAAGAACGTGGGGGAGGAGGCTCCGGGTGCCCAACCACTCCACCCCAGTGGACAGCCCAAGCAACAGAAGGCTGTCATTCAACAAGTTTTAAAGTGGCCTTTTCTTTCTCTCCTACGCTCCTCCCACACCCCAACTGGGCTACCTTGTGAGTTATCTCCCTATTTTTATAATCAATTAATAAAGAATACTTGTTTTTTAAATGATAGTGACTTTATTTCCTTTGCAAGCAAGCTGTGATCGAAGTGGGGAGGGAGGGTGGCTTACAGGGAATTTAGAGGCAATCAAGGGGGCGGGTTTTCATCAAGGAGAAACAAACAGAAGTGTCACACAGTACCCTGGCCAGTCATTAAAGTGGTTTTCAAAGCTTCTCTGATGCACAGCGCTTCCAGATGTGCTCTTCTAACTGCCCTGGTGTCTGGCTGCGCGTATTCAGCGGCCAGGTGATTTGCCTCAACCTCTCATCCCGCCATAAACGTCTCCCCCTTACTCTCACAGATATTGTGGAACGCACAGCAAGCAGTAATAACAATGGGAATATTGGTTTTGCTGAGGTCTGAGCGAGTCAGTAAACTGTGCCAGCGACCTTTTAAATGTCCAAATGCACATTTTACCACAATTCTGCACTTGCTCAGCATATAGTTGAACAGCTCCTTACTACTATCCAAGGTGCCTGTGTTCGGCTTCATGAGCCATGGCATTAAGGGGTAGGCTGGGTCCCCAAGGATAACTATAGGCATTTCAACATCCCCAACAGTTATTTTTTGGTCTGGGAAGTAAATCCCTTCCTGCAGCCGTTTAAACAGACCAGAGTTCCTGAAGATGTGAGCGTCATGGACCTTTCCTGGCCATCCCACGTTGATGTTGGTGAAACGTCGCTTGTGATCCACCAGTGCTTGCAGCACCGTTGAAAAGTACCCCTTGCGGTTTATGTACTGGCTGCCCTGGTGGTCCGGTCCCAAGATGCTATCAAAGGTAGTGACGCTGGGAAATGTGCAGGTCATACTAGATGGCTTTGCTGCAATGGGATTCCCTAACTGTGGGAGGGCTACAGATGGAACACATATCCCTATCTTGGGATGAAAAGACCTTTCTATTTTTCTTGTTTAGAGTTATATTGAAGCTTAAAAATCCTCAGTGCTTGATTCCTACAATTAAAAAATGCCTTTCTTCTTAAATGCCACATCTGACTTAGTGAGACAAGTGGTGAGGTATTATCTGTTTTTGGATCGACTTCTGTTCGTCCACTAAAGAGACAAATTTTTGAGCTATACAGAGCTCTTCTTCAGGTCTGGGAAAGGTATTCAAAGTATCACAGCTAAATACAAGGTGGAACAGATTGTTAAGCATAAGTAAGGCTACCAGTTTGTCCTGGAGGTCACCAATTTTGTGATTTTTTTTTTTGGTGACCTCTGTGACTTCAGGGCTCAGACTGCCAGCCCTGGTGGGCGGGGCTCAGGCTGTCAGCCTTGGGTGGTGGGGCTTAGGCGGCCGTGAATTCTTGTTTATTGCCTGCGACCTGCCTATGACTTTTACTAAAAATAACCGTGACAAAATCTTAACCTTAAACATAAGCGGTAAAACTTTCTGCGAGAGAAGTGTCATTTTCAAAGGGTCTGTCTTTAGTTTCCACAGCAGAAATTTTGAAGCAGCAGTTAGCATCTCAGCTGCTTGCAGCTTTCAGTGTATTATTTTAAATGTTGATTATTTTCATTTGGGTTAATCATTCCATAATGTTTCCTTTTGAGTAGGGTGGCTTAAAGAAGTGGCACTTGCTGTGCTTTAGGATAGTAAGGCACTTGAATGTATTGCCCCCTCTCTCTCTTGGTCTCCGTCTCTAGAAAATTGTGAGTATTGAACACACTACTTTCTTATCGTCTCTCGGGCAACGTGCCCCCCCCCCTTTTTTTTTTCCTGTCAGTTTATTAGGTAAGTTGAAAGTTTAGAATGGATGTAGTTACAGTCACCCAAAGTGCCTTGGCTGTGTCTGTCACTCTTAAAGAAAACCAGATGGCCAATTATAACTACTGGAAAGCTGGCTGAGGGGAGCTTTTTCCCAAATTAAAAATAAAGCACGGACAATATATACAAATATGATAAATATACACCAGGAATTTCAGAAAGATCATTCTTGTCTTATTATGTCCTCTTCTTTGGGTGAAGAGGACCTCACACATAATGAAGCTGTGTTTTAGGGCCTAATCCTGAGAACCTGCAAGTGGCACTGACATTGCATCCTGTCCTTTCATTTCCTTCTATGGCAGTTACAGGTGCTCAGTATTTTAGGATTTGATCATAAAAGCAGACATGGAATAATGTAGTTTTGTAACCCCTGTAATAAAGATAAAACAAATGCCTGACTTAATATTATAAGGTCAGTAAATTGTTTTATCTAGTCTATGATATTTATAATTAATTAGTATTCAAAGAAAAGTATGTGACGAAACGGTAGGAAAACAGAGATGTAATACTATATTTCAGATTTGATAACTTTCCGACATTTTCAAATGTAAAACATGGATATGTGTTAAATGTATGTGATTGCAGCAGAACAAATGACTCTCTAAGTACTCCCATTGCAAGTTTTTATATTATGTCCTCAGTATAGAATGCAAACTGGAGTTTTTTCCAAATTAAATGCAAATAAGATGAGAGTCAGAATTCTCACATTAGTGGCTTTTTGATGGTACATGGATGGAAGACTTTGTGAGAACTGTACCATATTTTGTGCATCCAACATCTTCCACAAATAGCTTTCTCATCTCTAGCATATCGATACCTTGCCTTTTTAATCTGTGTTCATTATATTGGATAGTCAGAACCAATACTTAGTACAGCAAACCTTCCAGATACAAAAAGTTTTGGAGCAAAACAGTGTTTCAGATGGTAAGAGAGACTCCGATTAAAAAAAAAAAATAGAGTGAATATGTAATAATGACATTGTGAAGTTCCATGTTTTTTGTGTCACAGTGTTTTTGGATCAGATGTGCAGAGTTTACAGGGAGAAGGTATTTCCTAAACTGTCAGCTCTACAAACTCAACCTGACATTTGAGAATCATATAGACACACACACATTGTACACAGTACTTACAGGAAAAAAGCGTAGAGTATAAATTCACCATGGGCAAAAAGAAAGAATTGAACTCTGTCCTTAAAACTGACTAATACCTTACCTTTTACAAAACATGTCTATGAGAAAAATAAACCCACAGCTTGAATACCTGCAATAAGTAGGGTATGGAACTTACAATAAAACAGGTAGTCTTTTGTCAAAGCAGAGAATTATAAGACCGGTTGAACTACGGTAAACAAAAGAGTGAAAAGGGCTATACTGAGAAAAGTGAAACCCTTTAGAAGAAAAAGATCATGAGTTGAGTGCCTTCCTAGTCTGTCAATTGATTGGACTCTGATTGAATTCGGAGTGTATTGAAGGAAGTAGGAACTTCAGTAACGTACCAAGAGGGAAAAAAAAAATCAAATAGTGTGTTTTTGCTCTTTGGAAGAAGCAGTTTAATTAGCAAGAAGATTATATGAAGTGTTGCAAACAAATGTCAGTGTGTAATATACAAATGCTAAGCATTACCTGATTTTAATCTGTTGATTTCATTGTAGGTATTGGGTATACAATACCACACTTAAGATTTTTCCTATGTGAGTCAACCTGGCACTATTCCATTGAGACTATTAGTGTCTGGTTGCTCCTGGCAATTGATGATGGCCTAAGAAGGGTGTGCATGATTCTTTGGCAAGCAGAACTTTCCCGATCTCTGCCAATCTTGACTGCTAAGTTCATTTGGCAGGAGGAGATGGAAGACTTTGTTTAGGTCTTTGGTGTCTGGGTAAACTACTGTCTCTATAATTGATCTTCCTTTATAAAAATCTTGGAGAAATTTTTTAAAGGGCATTATTTTTCTAAAATGTGTTGGAGCTATTTAATAAAATGACCTCCTTGAGCTTTTTGAGAAGTGTGCTAGTGTTCATAACAATGAAATCCTTACATGTTCTAAATTCAGAATTCTGCACTCTATATCTGTGTTTTGGAACAGCTAATTGTACTTCATTCATGTGTTATTTTTGCATCTTATTTGTTTGTATGGTACAATCTGTGGGCATGGTGCTTTACACATAAGACAGGTCCTTTCTGAGAAACTTGTTTTCTGAATTATACATGGTACAGCTAGGGATAACAGTAAACAATAGAAAAGAAAAGGAGTACTTGTGGCACCTTAGAGACTAACCAATTTATTTGAGCATGAGCTTTCGTGAGCTACAGCTCACTTCATTGGATGCATACCATGGAAACTGCAGCAGACTTTATATATACACAGAGAATATGAAACAACAATAGATTCATCCCTGAAATAAATGTTAAAATAGAAAGGTAAAGTAAAAATGGAAACTATCCCACTGTTGTCTGGATAAGATTAACCTTCACTGTATCAGAAAGGTCACACATACAGAACTGAAGTACAGGATGTCATAATGAATGAATTTCCCACTACTAACAGATATGTACATATTGAGACAGTTAGTTGTGCTGTCCCTTGTTTTTCCAGCTCTCAGTCATAAATTCCTATGATAAAACCAGATACAGAAAATGTTCTGAAGTGGCTCAGTACGATTACTCTGAGCTGCTTTTAAGGGCACACAAAAATAAAATGGCGCATGCTGTGCAACTGCATGGGAGTTGCTGTGAATCAATAAGTAGCACAGATGGTTTCTGGACAAATATCTCCTTGACATAGTGTAATAATACAAGTTACTTATTTGGAAAATGGGCCACATCACTGTTCAGAAACTATGGTAAATGATGTTATTAATGACCTATTTGTACTATGAAAGCACCCACAGGCCACAAACTTGACTGGGCCCCATTAATCCTGGGTGCTGTGCAAACAAAGTTCCTTTCCCAAAGACCTTACAAACTAAGTTAAAGAGGCAGCACATGGGTGCAGTGAGCAGTGGGAGGGGATGGAGGAGAGAAGACAAAGGCGATGGGAAAGAGAACGCGTTCATTACATAGTGCAACTATGTGCAGTGTTTGCAGATTATAGATGTTTTGATGTGTCAAACTATCTTGAGAGATTAGAGAGCTCGTTGCTGAAAGAAAGCAGGCTTTTCTTGTTTTTGGCATCATTATAGATGGAGATATGGTTATGGGAACTCAAAGCTTTGTACTTGAATGTTTTTGATTGACATTTATACTTTGTTATATAACTAATAATGAGATTACGTCTGACTGGTTAAGCAATAGTTTCATGTTTTCTGTCCATTGAAAGAAATAGATCAAAAATTACGGCCCTTGGAAGTGATGGAAGTAAAAATAATGACCAATCTGTGGAATGAGTGCTCCTTTTACATCTTCTGAAGTTTAATGCCATGGTAATGTATTACCACTGCATTACCCATAGGTTCGCTCTTTTGAGCTCTCATGCTGATTCTGTTCCATATCTGGAAGGATATCACATCACTTTGACAGGTCTTTTCTGTTACTTTAAATCTGTGCCTTAGCATTTTGATTAAACTGAAAGAGAGTTTATTAGATGAGCCATCGTTAAACCGTAAGGAAATTCATGGGGAGCTCCAGCTGGCAGCATATATAGCAAAGTAAATTGTATTCAGTACTCTGGACTATAAAATAAGTTATTTTAATAAGCTGTCTGATGCCAAAATCAGTATCACCTCTTTCCCACCTTTTAGGGCTGAAATATGTTCTTATAAATGTTTTGATGTTTGTTAGAATTGTGCCATATATTACAATAGCTGGATGTTGCAATTGCTAATTGCAGTTGGTTGTCTGTGAAGAAAACTAAAATGGCCTGTTTGGATGAGGGCTGCTGCACTTGTGCAGAGGGATTGAAGGTTGACCCAGAAACTGATGAAATGTGGACAGAACTCTGCTTTTCAGTGTTAACCATTTTGTATAGGGGAAGAAATTGAAAGTCCGTAAAACAGATTTTAAGTACAGTTAAAATGGAAGCTTAAAACAGATTCTCAGAGGTTGAATGTAATGTACTGTGTGTGCATAAGTGTTTGGCATATAGTCTTGCATCTGGCTCCTATATTGGATTTTTATGGGAACCTGCCCTAACTCTACATGTTTCTGAAATTGACTAGGTACTGATAAATACCATGTTGGGGACAACATAGCAGTAATAAAATATACTGGCTTTTTTTTTTTTTTTTTTTGACCACTGTCTAAATTCTTAGGGACAGTCATATGTTGATTACATTTGTGCCTATTATAGGAAAAAGTCAACCATTTTCCTTTTCTGATTTAATACTAGCTGGATGTCAGTTGATTTTTATTGTGTAAATATTAAAGGGAATCAGGGTGGATTTGATTTAAATCACTAGTCAGGAAGACTTGATTTATTCATGGTTTTCTACATAAAAGTGCATTCTTGTTGGTTGTTATAACCTTAATACAGACTCTTCACAACTCAGAGATAAATGTTGGTTTCATTTGTAGAAGGTACACACTACACATTTTTAAACCGTGATTTATTTTGAAAACTTTTCAGATTAGTTTTACAGCTATATCAGAAAATGAATAATTGTTTGGTTATTTCATTTACCAAAGGTAATTGAAGCAGATATTTATGAAATCATTGGGAAGTGAACTATCTCCAATTCAATAGGTTAATCATTAATATTTGGAGGATTTTCTTGCCATGCTGTATTAGGAGGAGAACATCACCAGACAGACATTTAAATTGTTTTATTTTACTAAAACAACAACGTTAAGTATTCTTGATTTTTTTCTTCAACAACAAACATAATATTTTAACAAAAAAGCATATGCCCCTCCCTTCTCACATTTATCTCCAGACTACTTCTCCTTGTTCAGATCTATTCCATCCTCAGCAATATTCTATTCATTGAACTTTTTGAAACTTTGCACTTTTAGATTGACTCTGTGTACACAAATTTGCAGAGGGACAATAGAGTTGCAGTCTGTTATTTCTCACTTCTATATATTATTTATTTATTTTAAACCATTTTTGCTGTTAAGAAGCATGTTACCTCTGGAGACACAAATCCACAGTTTGAGAACTGAAAAACTGAACATCTCTGATGGTATCTTCTAGACTGAGCACTGAGTCCCTTTGGATAGATAGAAAGATTAACCTAAATAATCTATACAGAAGCTTGTGGAACCCCATAAGATTGAGTCCCTAATCCATGAACTATTGGAACTCATTTACAAAACTTTTCTTAAACATTACATGAATATATTTTCATGCTATAGAATTAGAATTTTTATCCCTATTCCATGATGAGATATCTTTGAGCGATAAGGTATCTTAATTAAAACGATCTTTAGACAAGTGTTTTTCCTTCAAAAAGCATTTTATCAAAAAAATCTGATTTAAATAAAAAAAATCAGATTTTTTTTTTTAAATCCTTGATTTTTGTCGACCCCGAAAGGAATAACTATCACACATGTTAGTTCTGAGTTGTCAGCTCCCTCGCAAGTGTCATAGAACCACTCGCTGGCTGACCCTAGTATGTGAGCCACCCTAGTGTGTGAGCCAAGTTGGTGTCAGCAGATTCTGCTCTTTACCAGCAGCATATTGCTGTGTGAAGGAGTGGTCACCACTGAGACATCATGGGAGCGGGGGAGGTCAAAACTTAATGAGGCCTTGTGAATGTGTGTGTCTTCTATGTGGTTTTATCCAGGGTGTGTGATACTATGTAGTCTAAGCCAGGGTAAAGCACACAAAATATGTGAGAAAGGCCCATACGTGTGTGTTATCCATATATGGCCTGATTCAGTGCACACTGAAGTCAGTGAGAGTACCTTCATTAACTTTAGTGGACGTTGGTTCAGGCCTATAGAGAAAAGTCTGTATAATAAAGGTGAATTGGTGAGAGAGGACCATTTCGATATCATGTATTCCTCTTTTAACATCCAACTCATTAGTAAGAATATAATAAAACATTTGAAAAAAACTGATTATAGAGACGTGTACAGAGTTTCTACTGCATTTGTCCTATGGTCATTACAACTACACCAGTTAAAACTTGACACGATCTTGTGGTGCTCCATTTGGGTCATCTTGAAAAGCTCTAATAATGCAGAGAGTAAAAAGTCTGGGTTCTCCAGAATTGGGAGAGAGGACATAGATAATCACATTAATGTTTATCCTTTTTTGGTGTTCAGGTGAAGGCTAGAGAGCTGGTGAGGTGATTGAATGAAGGGAAAGGGTTTCTTTCTGTCTGTAAACATACATATTTTTGTGTGTGAGTGAGTGATTCTTAAAGTGCTCCTTGCAAGAAAATTCTAGGCTGAGGCTGAAATTCCATATTTACTTACATAACCCAGGCTTGATATTTTTGTGGATAGCACCTCTTCTATTTCTATATTTTTTGTGGTGGAACTTTTTGTTGCCCAACTTCCTTTGACTTCGTTTCAGTGGGTATTGGACACCTAGCTCCCATAAGCAATTTTGGAAATCCCCCACCCCCTTAGACTTGTTTTGCACTCATCTCTCTAGGTGTGTGTTCAGAATTGCAAAACAAGTCAGTCAAAACAGAAATTGCAAGATTTTTGGTACTTATTTTATAGTTTATTCACAAACATGCTTTAAAGAGGTCTCTTTATTGTCTGCTGTGGGAAAGGAAAAAGAGGGATGGGGAAAGGTGGCCCTTTGGGACTTCGGCCACTCCAAATGGCACTAGGGTGGTGTTTCTTTAGCAAGAATGAAGTTTTTTTTTTTGTAGGCCATAGTGTTCAATACAGAGATGCAGTGAGTTAATATGAAAAAGGGCTTTTGTCTGTTTTTAACCAGGGTCATAATATTATTTAAATGTCAGCTTGTAAGTATGAACAGTTGCAGCAGTCATTTCTGCATCATATGCTAAAGTTCTTCTTGGAGGCAATGCTGCTTTTCTATTCTTCATAGAATTAAGGAAGAAAAACAACAACAACACTGCTTCCCAACCAAGGAAAGAAAAGCCTGGCAAATCTGAACAGAGTGAAATACAGTTTCTGTCCCCTGAACTGTTCTTATTACAGTTGAAATTACAGGCCATAGTGTGATGTTGGACAAGCTATTCCACATGGACTCCCTATCTGCACATTTCTTTTCAAGTGCCTAAAAATCAGAAAGTGTTGCTTTGCATGGCACATTAGTTTTTAAAGAAACTTGACATATACCTAAGGGGGAAAAATGAATGAATGAAAGAAGAAACTTCCTGTACATGATGCAATTGTTCAGTGTTTAACGGAGCATGCTCTGCTTTAAAATGCCCTGAATACCTGTTCCTCTTGTGAGCACTTTAAATTGTCCTACTTAATTTAGACAGCATGATTTTCTCCTTTCTTGGAGCAATGTCAGTATGAATTTCTTGGTGCAGCAAGAACAAATCAAACACACTCTAATTTTTAAATGGAGGGGAAGGAAATATTTATTATAATTTTCAGTTGGAGAAGCCATGTGGTTTATAAGAGAGGAAAGATATGGGTCTTGGATGTGATGGTATCAGCCTTCTGAAAGGAAATGTGGAGTACAGTAATTCAGTGTCTTAGAGTATGTCTACGCTACCTGCTAGATTGGCGGGCAGCGATCGATCCAGTGTGGATTGATTTATCTCGTCTAGTCTAGACGCCATAAATTGACTCCCGAGCATTCTGCCATTTACTCCTGTA
This sequence comes from Eretmochelys imbricata, assembly GCF_965152235.1. Lineage (NCBI taxonomy): Eukaryota > Metazoa > Chordata > Testudines > Cheloniidae > Eretmochelys > Eretmochelys imbricata. The sequence goes on from NC_135574.1 coordinate 26,555,659, forward strand.
CTCCACCACCACGAGAGTCAGACAGAGTTGACAGGGGAGCGGCAGCAGTCGACTCACCGTAGTGAAGACACCGCAGTGAGTAGATCTAAGTACGTCGACTTCAGCTACGTTATTCACGTAGCTGAAGTTGCGTAACTTAGATTCCCCCTCCCCCCCGCCCCAGTGTAGACCAGGGCTTAGATTGGGTGGGTGCTTTCATGTCCTTGTTAAAATATAAGAAAATTTTAACAGCTTTTTCCAGTGTATGTTGGAAGCTAATCTGTATTGAAAGTACTTGGAAAAAGGAGGCACATCATTCATACAGACGCAATAATATGATTGACATTAGGTTACTTAAGAAGAAATTTTGCAAGTTTTGAGCTATTTACTGCAAACCACTAATGCTAATGAAATGTTCAAGCTGAGATACCACACACTCAAGAGACAAAATTCCAAAAATTAAGGTTTGCTTTGTTAGCCGTGTTTCATGGCAAATATATTTTACACCAATATTTGTCAACTTCGATGGACTGTTTTTATTAAAATTTGATAATGCTGACTTTGATTTCTCTGCACTGGAACTAATGTTCATGGTGTGTGCAACATTATCTCATGTTGAATGTCTGCTTAACATGCTCAGTGTCTGCTGCTCAGTGTCTGCTTAACATGCTCTGTTCAGTTTCATTAAGAAATACGATTTTAAGAAGTTCAGCTCTATTAACAACTTATCTTGGCCTGTGATGAAGAATACAAGTTTTTCAAATTGATGAATAGAAACAAGATTCTAACTGCTAACATATTTTTGAGTTGATGTGGTCAAGGATGATATTAAACTCCTATTTGAAAAGGCTTTTACCTTTAAACCATAACACAAGTTATAATAGTAAAAATGAGAAGTTTGTTTAGCATTAGGATTCTTGGAGACATCGAGTTAAAACACCTTGTAATTGTTAATGTGCCAGAAGCTGGGAGTGGGTGACGGGATGGATCGCTTGATGATTACCTGTTCTGTTCTGATGATTACCTTTTGAGGCCACTGTCGGAAGACAGGATACTAGTCTAGATGGACCTTTAGTCTGACCCAGTGTGGCAGTTGTTATGTTCTTATTCAACCTATACTACAGCTTCCTGGCTGAGTTCTGAAACAAAATGTTTTCCCACTTTTTGTTATAGTTCCTTTCTCCTATACTAACCAGCACCAGCTGTTATGGCTAGCCTTATCCCTCCACCAGTGAAGGAGGAGACACATTTCTGTCAGTCAGCTAGGCTAGAAGTTTGAGCACTAAAGTGAAGGAGAAGGAGCAGCCTTGTTTGGCATCACCATGGAGACTACTGTGGTTTTTTAAAAATACATAGTACTTCTCAGGATTTGATGTTTTAATTTAGGTGGAAGGTGATGCTCATTTTAAAGGTGTGGGAAATGGAAACATAGGGAAGTTGAGACTTACCTAAAGTTGCGCAGACTGGCATAGAACATAGGTCTTGACTCCACTTTCTGTGCTCTAATCATTAGAGCTGGTGCTTCCGCCTATATTTTCTTCCTCTTGACCTTTGTGACCTGCAGATCCTTCCTTAACACTTTGTTGCTGATTTTTCCAATGAAGGGTCTAATTTTGGATAGTTATGATTGTCCTTGGTGCCACCAACAGTGTTGGAAGCATCACAGTGGGGAAGGAGGCACATGTGGCCGTTTTGGAGACATGTGCCTGGGTGGTGAAAGTGAGTGAGGGTGTTCCACTTAGATAACACATGTAGTGCCTATTGCTAAATGTGATAGTTAATTAAATTTTCAGGTCACTTTTCATCAGTTTATTTGCATTATGCTTTTAGAATTGATTTGTGCATCAGAACATATCATTTTGCTTTTTAAGCTACCGAGGAAAGGAGTCATAAATATCCATTGCTACTGTTGCTGTCCTTGAAGGGATGAGAAATTTATATTAGCCTTTAATTTGCAATAAAGAGGTCGTGCCTGTAAGGCTTGCATCAGTATTATGGTATTGAATTATCAGGATCATGTTAAAATGAGTAAGGCATTGTATGCTTTATTGCTCTAATTTGTTGAAAATTTAAAACCATGCCTATGTGCAGTTTTCTCGTCTCCTGTGCTTTGGTTTCTGTTTAGAATGGCTAAACAAAATTTTCCAGCTTTTTTTGGTGTTTAAACACTTAACAAATACTAGGAAGATGAAGGATAAAAAACATAACTAATTGTTTTTAGTCATAACTTTTGTTTTTCTTAATCTACATTATATACAGGAAATTCAAATTCCATTTTCAGATGATTCTCACTACAGCATTTAGTAAATATTCACTATGGATGTTTGTAGGCATAAACCCATGTCTAACTTAATTGAGAAAATCAATACAGCAAGGTATATTTTATCTGTGTTCAGTACAAGGATTTGTTTACAGGTCTGTAAAGATTCCTGTTCTTTTTTTTAAGCTAAAGATCCTGTCTCACTCTTTACTATTCATTTCAAGCTTCTGTGATATAAATGTTCTTGTTAAATATCCTTAGTGTGAAAGCAAAGGAAGCCCAGACCTATAATTTTGCTATTTTTTTTTTTACAAATTAGAAAATTCTAAGATATTAAATTGTCAAAAATAACATGAGCAATATCTATTGTCCATGAAATAGCTCTCAAATATCCTGTAAGTAGCATACAGACTTTCCAAGTTAGGTGTGCACAATTATTCTCATGCCTCTCTATGCCCAGTTTATGCAACAGATACCTGTTAGCAGTTGATCCTGCCAATTGAATGGTAGCCCATAATATAGACTGAATCCAAATACTTGCTGTACTATCTATTCAGTTAACAGAACGTTTTTGCCAATCCATATTTTTTCAAAATGTTTGTATAAAATTTCCATTGTGTTTTGTAATAGTTGTAGGCAGGATGTGTTGATGATTCTTCCCTGGAATGAACAGAAGCATCGGGAAGAGGACTGGTGTGAAAACCCACAGTGCAAGTAAGTATAGTGTGCGTGTGTATGTGTGCATTAAAAAGAACAGTCTGAGAGGTTGCCAATATAAGGTTGATGAAATTCATGACTGAAATATTTGTCTTTACTATTTATGCCTAAGTTGGTAGAAAATTAAAAGCTCATGTAACAAAAATATATTAAAAACAACAACACTATGTTAATGCGGTGTTAAACCTGACATGTTAATTACATAAAAGTAGAGAAACTATAAGTTCAGGGACTCATAACAATATTAACTCTTCATCTTTGTGCACATTGATTTTTAATGGTATGTGTAACAGCCTCAGATGAGCTTCCCTTGCTGGAACCTCACCAGGCTGTTGTGTTTGGAGCCACACACTAGGCCAGTGTCTGGATAGGCTTCAGTCAATCTTTGGCTCTGGCCTCTCTAGATCACTTACTGAGTGCTGATTCTCTATCTGGTATCCCTTTTGGAAGTGGGACCCTGTGGCCTACCTGCCCCAGGACCAGTGTTAGCTCCCATCCACGATATCTCTATCTTTAGCATGCCTTTCTCAGAGTTCCACCGTAGTGGGCACCCTGGTTTATAATTAACCCCTTCAGGGACACGTGGTAGTTGAAGAAAATAGACTTTGTAAAACGATTTCTAAAGCAATCACTCTTCACTTTAGACAGCCCAAGAGATATACTGATCCATGCGAAATAAGGAAACCTTTACAAAATTTCCTGTGTCACTTGCCTCACTACTCTTGAGCATTCTGAGGATTTGCATTCTGATTCTGGTCTCTTCTTCCTCTCTAAAATGGCTGCTAGAGAACGTTTGTTCTATAGCTTTCAAGTCCCCTCTGTCGGGGGACCCCTGGTTGGATTCAAAACTCCTGTAAAGTGATCAGTCTCTTGCTTGGTGGTTAGCCAGTTGGAGTCCAGACTTGAAAAATTGGTAGCCAGCTCTTTATCCAAGGATACTTCCATTTATATGGACAGTCATCAAGGTTTAATTACCCTCCATTGTTAGCTGTCTGCTGGGTACAAGAATTTCTCCTGGGTGTTCCAGCTGAATATGGAGGCTGCAGGTTCAAAATGGTGCTCAGTGAGCAAAATGGAGTTTATAGTTTGATATGAATTCTGTTTGAAATCGTAAGTTGTACACAGACAGGTCTCCCAAATTGTTTTACAGTGTTTTTGACTTGTTTAAATTGCACCATTTCCTTAAGGCTGGGTGAACAAGTGTGGCATTTTGTATTGCTACATTTTATTCTATGTGATCATCATATAATGAAAAACAAAAACCTTTATTATGCAGATATACAGGAGACTGCTATGGGAAGTTGAACTTTCTGATGTGTGCAAATTGTGTCAGCATCATTGATTTGTTTTTGTGGAGAGTGGGGGGAGTCCAGGGTGAATTCTTCCTGAGTAATGTCTCCTGGTTTTGTCATACAGCATCTTTATAGGGAGTAGTGATTATTTAAAAAATGGCTTTTTAATCAATGTATTTGCTCTGTTTGAAAGTTCTTACTCTTTACTTCTCAGTTTAGTACAAATGCTTATTATTACTACTGTTTAGTCCTGTTCAGCTTTGCATGAACACATTAGCTGTGGGTGTCAGGCCTTGGTGTCAGGTCTTGTCTATGCTACAGGGGAAATTCAATCTAAGCTACGCAATTTGAATTACGTTAATAGTGTAACTCAAATCAACGTAGCTTATATCTACTTACATTATGCGATGTTGATGGAAAAGCTCTTGTTCTGGTGGAGTACAGGAGTCGATGGGAGAGCTATCTGTGGTCGATTTAGTGGGTCTTCACTAGACCCACTAAATTGACTGCCGATGCATTAATCCCCACCTGTCCATCACCCAGTAAGTGTAGACAAGCCCTTAGTCTTAGTCCATCTGTATATACCTTTGTAACTTTTTGTCTGCTCTTCTCAGAATGATATTTGAACCAGTTCTTCAAGATGAAGATGAATTCTTGTATGAAGCACAACCTGAGCTATTAAAGTACAGAACTACTAAGCTTTCGATAGACCTGGTTTCTGACTGGTATTGGAATAGGGCACAGGAGATTGAAAACTATGCTATGCAGGTAAGAACAGCAGCCCAGAAATAGTAATTGTTGGCACAGATGCAAGCATTTTATTGCTTCTTGAAGCTAATTAAGCTGTGTCAAAAGTAGGCGATATCAAACCATCTGAACTGAGTATTGGTAGTGATAGCAGACGCTGATGTAAAATGCTGGCCTATTGAGGTCGTTAGGGCACTTGCCATGGAATTAAGTATGGATTCACAGATTTTTATTTTTCATATGTACACGTATAGGGAAAGAAAACTATTTTGCTGCCAAATAATAATTTTAGATGGCCCCAAATTACTCTCTCAATTTAGAGATTCAATTTAGAGTGTGTTTCCTGAATTCAAACCTGTTTAAGGTTTACTCAGGTGAGTTGTGATTCATTCATGGGGGTGGATAGGGGAATCTCATAAATTTCCTTCAGCCTATCTGTTCCTGGGCTCTAGGAAATAGCAAAACTTTTCCAGCCGTGAAGAGCATTTTCCCTTCTGCTACATATTTTATGCTCATGTTATCTAAAGGAAGAAGTGTTGAATAGTGAGTGGCTTAAGCAGGTAACTCAGCTGTGATGTCAGGCCAGCTTGCTGTGTGAATTTGGGCGAGTCATACAACCTGTCCGTACCCTAGTTTCCCCACATCTTTAAAATGTGTAAAGCACTTTGAGATCCTTGGATGAATGGTGCCATGAGAGTGGAAGGTGTTACTATTAATGTTATGACATGCTCTTTCCCTGACTGTAGTTTTGAGAATCCTCTGTGGAATGTCACAGATAATTGCAGTTCGCTTATGGTTTAACAACATAGAGATGTTTAAAATACTCCTGTGTCTATTAATTAGTAATTTTAGGTACTTCCTTTTCCAGATCAACCTGAGCTCTTATTTCTTTATATTCCTGTGTTAATTGATCCTCCCAGTTTCATAGGTGCTTCATAAAATGCTTAATCTTTTCAGATACCCTCATTGAAGACCCTTTCTTTTAATGACTAAAATAACAGTAAAAGATAACGTTTCTAGTTGCCTACTGAATTAAAATCCTTAACTAATAAAAAGATTAATCTCCCCTTGCATTTTAAAAAAAGATATAGGGAATATTTTTGTTTTAGTGCCCAGAAATGTCTTTGGAAATCATTTACATTGGCCTCGAAAAATGTTATGGTGGTTGGTTGTATTCAATGAGGTTTTCATATGATATACAGCTCTGTGTGTTACACTGGAGCATAGTTTCATTTAACGTGTCAGTAATTTAATCGGTTTTTGGAAGTTTGTTTTTAGTCCAGTAAGTATTTGCAAAGGCGACAGATTCACAGATGATACTAGAAAAGACAGATTAGAATGAATGGTCAGAAAATATGTGGGTGTACTATTAAAAACAAAATACAATATTATTACTGTTTGATTTTTTTCTGTACTCAACTTGTTTACTTTAACCCATTTACTTGCAGTCATCTGCCTTTTAGTAACATTTCATCTGCCTGTATATCCATCACATTTTGATATCATATGTAGAGTATTTGTACTAATAAATCTCCCGTATCTTTTAATCTCACACCCTCATTTCCAAACACCTCCTTTCAGTATTCAAAAGTTAGTTGACTGTACCTTTTTATTGGCCTTTTCACCACTCTTATCTAAGATGTTTCCTATCTGCTGTGCTTGTGAGGAGTAAGCTAGTTAGCAGAGATGAGGCGCAAATATTTTGTTTCTATGTCATAATCTCTCCACTAGTTGCAAGTGCTGGGTTGTCCTCATTTTGCTTATCCATGTTAGGCAGCTGAAGTCTTGCTGCCTTGGAACTCTGTCCATTCAGCAGGAGATGGCTTCTGCAAGACGTGGGGGGAAATTATGGTAGTTTGATTTGTAGCTTGTTTGGGAATCCTGTAGTTCTTCCATTTCATTTCCCTGCCTGCTCCCCCACTCCTTCCCCTGCCCAACCTCCAAAAAACTGACCAACAATATACGTGCTGTCTCAAACAATAGCAAAGCCAGGAAATGTGGATAAATTGGAGAGAGTCCAGCGAAGGGCAACAAAAATGATTAGGGGTCTAGAACACATGACTTATGAGGAGAGGCTGAGGGAGCTGGGGTTGTTTAGCCTGCAGAAGAGAAGAATGAGGGGGGATTTGATAGCTGCTTTCAACTACCTGAAAGGGGGTTCCAAAGAGGATGGCTCTAGACTGTTCTCAATGGTAGCAGATGACAGAACGAGGAGTAATGGTCTCAAGTTGCAGTGGGGGAGGTTTAGATTGGATATTAGGAAAAACTTTTTCACTAAGAGGGTGGTGAAACACTGGAATGCGTTACCTAGGGAGGTGGTAGAATCTCCTTCCTTAGAGGTTTTTAAGGTCAGGCTTGACAAAGCCCTGGCTGGGATGATTTAACTGGGAATTGGTCCTGCTTCGAGCAGGGGATTGGACTAGATGACCTTCAGGGGTCCCTTCCAACCCTGATATTCTGTGATTCTGTGAAATGTGAATCCTATTAAGGCAAAAAGGTGCTCCTTTATGAAGCTTCTCTCCCAGCTTCTGCAGACTGTGTAGCCTGCTCACAGCCTACTGAACAATGACTGACTGAAAGGGATTCATTCTCTCAGGCTGGATTGAGCCTCCCACTGCAATGGGGCACTGCAAGAGCACTGCTATGCTATGCAGATACTTGTCAAAGCAGACAACTGTCAGTTGCAAATGAAATCACTCCCTATTCAAGGATTTCTCTGGGGTCAGTGCAAAAGGGCAAGATCTAGGAAGAGTCTGAGTGTTTCTTTTAATGTGTTTAAATGGGTTGTCATTAACTTGGGGAAACAACTGGTATTCTTTCTGCCTTGCGGGAGGAGTCACTTCAGGTTAGTGGGCATCACTTTTATGATTGATCCCTACCCCCCACCTTTTCTCAGGTGTGGATTAAAGGCTAGCCTCTCCTATCCTAACTCTTCAAAGACAGAGCAGACCCTTACTCAGATGGATCAATGGCTCCCTTTAAAAGGTTTGTGTTGGGGATGAGGTGAGGGAGAAATCTAAGGAAAAACAGAAAAGCTAAAAATCATTCCAGCTGTCATCCATCTCCTAAGTTCCTCTTTGATAAGGAGGGAAAATTGCCCGAGTTACATCTCGGGGGGGGAACAGAACCTGACATTTTGGAAATGTATTTTGCACTTTGATAGGAAGTGCAGGGCAGTAATCACATTTTAGGTCATAAAGCCTATAAAAAAGGAAAGGGAAGTATATTCCACCAAAAGGTTAATCATAAGCTGCTGTATTACTGCACACATAGTTTTAAGATTTTGTAAGGTCCATGCCAGAGCTGGCTGACTAAAATCCAAGAAGCTAAATAAACAGCTTTTTTAGTTCTGTAAGATTAATGACCCCCAACACTTCCCTAGCTCAAATATCTAATATGGATGCAGTTGTGGCATCCCTACCCCAGGACATGGTAGTTCCCTTGGAGTGTTGTCTTTCGAAAGATTATAGGACAGGAAGATACAAGGTACCCACCACAAGGATTCTGAAGCATTAGCAGTAGCTGTGAAAGCTTCTTTAGCAACCACATGCTTTGTCCAGGCAGGTGTGTCCTGATGCAGTGACCTAAAAAATACAGACCAATTAAACAGGGAATATTTTTTCTCTATTTTAAAGAAAATGTCCCTAGTTGTACCTTTTAAGTGTGATTCCTGTAGTCTCTGAACTTGCTAGTAAGAGCAATGACATCTAATTCAGTGACCATCACACTACTCTGGCTCAAACCCTGGATTGCTGAGACTAATCAAGTCCTTTGTAAGTATGTGTGGGAAAGGACAGGGAACTCTCACTTCCAAACCCTTCAGTAACACAAAAGAGATTTCAAACAGCCACAGACAAAGATGACAGCATTGTTTTTAACCCCTCATCTGGATCTTTATTAACTACTCCTACCTAGAAAAAATTATTGGAACAACAATATTTGAGAGACCAGTTAGAATTAGTTCAGATATTGATTACCAAAAAGAAACAATCAGGTAACAACATAATTTTTTTTCTTATTTTCAGGTGGACTGTGCTCTGTCCCTAGTTCGACTTGGCATGGAGAGGAACATTCCTGGTCTTCAGGTGCTTTGTGATAACCTGGTTACTTTGGAGATGCTGATTTATGAGACTGGATGTGATCTAACCCTAACCTTGAAAGATCTGCTGGAGATGAAAGATAGCGAAAAACTAAGACTGTTAATGATGAACGTACGTATTTTTGAAAATGCAATAGGTAGATTGTTGAGCCTAAATAATGTCCATGCTTATATAGACTCCTTGCATGTGTAACGTAACAGTGCTCTTCAGCCAGAGGTGTTTCCCTATCACATTTCCATTTATTATCCATCCATATCCCAAACAGCATTGGCACTAGATTTGTTTCTTTTTTTAATAGTATGGAAATGGTATTTTTGGAAAACAGCAGAACCAGTTTTGCTTATTTTAAAAATAAAATGAAAACAACCCCACTCTTACCCCAACTTTTCAGCAGAGACTAAGCCTGAATAATTTCAGGCTGTGCAAGCCATGATTTACTGAAAACGGGAATAAGATGGAAATGCCGTAAGTATCACTGTTGCTACTGCACAAGTTCTAAGAGCACTTTTTTTAAAGGTGGTTTTTGATGTTTATAAGCATTAGCAGAAAAACCCCAGCTCATTTCTGTGTAGCAGATAAACTCATCTGAAATCTTCTCTGGTTCTTCAGTCCTCTTTTTCTTGTGCAATATCCATCTTTTTTATACAGTTTGTATTGTAGGAGGAAACTGATAGTGACTCCAATATGTAGTTTTCCTAACATTTGCCATTACAAAAAGATTCTTGTGATTTTCTTTTTTCTTTTGGAACACCTCCAATGTGTACAGCAGGCCTTTGAAATTCAGCCGGGGGAATGTCCTTGGGTGAGAGAAGTGCCTTTTCTTTGTCCCGTGAAATTCTGTTCAAGTTTTGCTGAGACATACACTATTGCAAATCACTACAGCGGACCCTCGCTAAAGCGCGCATTAGTATAGTGCGAATTCGCATATAGCGCTGTCGCGGTGATGGATCCCAAATTTAAATATTTAAATTGGGATCTATGTTAAAGTGGCCCCCCCTATAACGCGATCCCCGCCTTAACGTACCGCGCATGGATCCTGAACCCCGCGTTCTAGCGAGGGTCCGGTGTATTTATTTTCTCTTGCTTTCATTCCTTGGGGAACTTTTGGTAGCCTGACAAAATAACTTAATATGAATATGGTAAGGCTGGGCTCGTGCCACCACCAAAGCAGCAGTGGCATGGGACATTGCACTGGGAATGCCTGGTAGTGACCATGTCAGCTGTAGTCAAGGGGGCTGACGAATGAGAAAGCTGGGCTTTTCTATAAGACTCCCTTAGACTCAATAGCCCATCCCTCCCATCTTGGATGACGGACTTCTCCTGCCAGTTAATTTAATTAGTTCTGTAGTTAAAGTGGTAGGAGTCTTGCTGCAAGCTCAGGGTTCAAACGGTGCTGATGATGCATGATGAGGGCAGTTTATTACTGTTACATATAATATAATTGTTTTTATCTTTTTTCATTTAAAAATAAAAAAGGAACCAGGTTTTATCATTGTTTTCATTTGTTTTGTTTAACTTCTTACACTTTCTAGTCTTCTGATGAAAGATATGTGAAGAACGTTTATCAGTGGATGGTTCCATTTCTACATCGCTGTGAAAATCAGTCCCCTGGTCTTGCAAACACACTTTTTAGGGAGTATTTAGTTAGCTTAGCAAAGGAAGACCTGAAATTCCCTCTGAAGATCTTTCAAAATTCAAAACCAGATGTAAGTACAGATTCATAGTTGTTTTATTTATTGCCGTATTTGAAAACTATAATTTATTTTGCAGAACTGGATTCAGAGGTAAGGTTGGTTTGTTTCCCGATCAGTTTTGGAGGTTGAGCCTGTCCTTTTTTTCCTTTTTAATGAGCATTTGTCATGTGGATATGAAAATAATGTTCCCTAAACAAAGTTAAAACAGAATTTCTAATGCATGGTTAAACCATAGTTCTTGATCAGGATATCAAAAGATATGTTAATCATTAATCACTAGCAGAAATACCCAGTAGAGTAAAAATGAGTAGGGATTCTTCTGAATGTCATTTTTTTGGTAATGCATTGAACTTCATTTTCTGAACATGGCTAAATATTCTGTTTGTTTGAAGCCTCTTAAAATATTTCTGAGTACTTCTGTCTGGTGCCTTTCCCTGAAGAATTTTACCAGCTTTCATTTTTTTGCCGCTAAAAGTGCTGGTAAGAAGTATTTATTTGCCTCATTAATGAGGGGAAAAAAGCAGTGATGTTGATCACTGTAGATAAAAATGCTGAAATTCATATTTCAGTAAGTTGCTACTATTCTCATAAGAAAGTAGAAGGACCACAAGAGAACTTTAATAAAATAAACTGTATCCCTTTCTATTCATCTTTGCATCCATTATTTAAACTACCTTTTCCCAGTAGCTAGATCAAAATGTGTGTAGTTAGATATTTTAAATTTACATTCACCCACAGCCCTCCTCAGTTCATATAAAGTACATTTATTTGTGTAATTATTTATTTAGAGTTCTAAAACCTACATAGCAGAAAGGTCCAGCTTAAATCCTGAGCTTCCTGTCCTGTGTTTTAAGTGCACAATCAATAATCACACCAACACACCCGCTTCCTGCATAGGCACACTCTGGCTGCCAAGGTAAGTTCTAGCCTCCTACCTCTCCTCATAGGGTAGAGAAGGACACCTCTACTGCTTCTGAAAATAGAGATGGACTCTCCCTGCTTCTTCTGGAAGGGGAGAAGACCCCCTGCTGCCCCTACTTGAAATGAATGTTGGGGCATAAGTCCACAGGGGGTAAAACCAAGGGGGTCCAATGTATCTCAGGGCCCACATTGCCTTAATCAGGACCTGATTCAAAGTAAACTAATGAAAGAAATATTTAGAGTGAATAAATCACTAAATATCTGCAGGGCAACAGAACTATGCATAATAAACAGCGAGGTTTTATAAATTTTGTTAGACAAACATGCCTGATAGTTTTTTCCCCACAGTAATAGATTTGGATTCTAGTAAAATGATAAATACTGTATTTCATGAAACCTTAATTGGAACATTGACAGTGCCTTGGATTGACGTTGCCTTGACTGTGGATTGACCTTTGGCTAAAAATGGAAAGCAAGAGCCAGTGAAAGATAGCAGTGTGTTAAGTTCGAGTTGGAAGCCACCAGTATTGTTTCTTGAAACAGTGATATGTGACATCTTCATTAATGATATAAAAGATGGAAGAAATAGCAAATTAATATAATTGCTATGATACAAAATGTCAATACAGCTAATTTTCACATTAAGATACAGATTTTAAATTGCTTCTGATGGATGTAGTCCCATATGAATGAGATTAATATTTGAGTTACTTTAAATCTGATCCAAAAACTTGGTACTCTGGTGATTCAATTTATAGTTTATAATGTAATATTTCAAAAGATGAAACTGCAGCCAAGTTCATGTCCCAATCCTTAACTGTTATATGATTGGTGTTTCATTTGCACAGCAATAACCTCTTTACTCAAAAGAGGGCGTCAACAGTCACTTCTTACATCTCACAAAAATGATATTTAGAGAAAAGTTCTGCAGATGAATTAACTGTGCATTTAGGAGCAAATCAAAATTGCAAGTGAAATTGTATTTCATATGCTGGCCTAATAAACACAAGTTTTGGCCCTCTCTCCCCCAACTGATGTTTTATCTAATTACCTACTTTTGAAGTGTGGTTCTACGCTGGAAAAGTGTTGCTAAAAATGATGACTTCTTACTCAGGAGGTCTGCTCGTTGTGTCTCTTCAGGCATATCTTATTGTTTAAGATACAACTAACTTTTTACCACTTCTCAGTGTCTGCTCGGCAGAGTTAGAAGTGAGAGAGCTAGATGATGATCCCCCTTGTACATCATCAATGGAAGTGTTTACTCATTTCCACTTGCTTTTTCCCACACAGCCTCACTAGAGCTATTGGGTTTGCACAATTCAAGTGAGGGCAGAATTTGGCCTGTAGAAACTTTTGTTATTGGTGATGGTACATGAGAAAGGAAAGAACTAAGGGATAGGGGACTTTGAAAACCTTTTCAGTGTTGACTGACTCTACTCCTGTGGAAGTCAGTGGTAGTTTTACCGTTGACTTCAATAGGAGCAGGATTAGGCTGACACCGAGTATTTTTAAAAAAAATTAACCCTAAATGCTTAATATTTTATCTATTGTGATAGAAGCACATTCAGTACAATTGTCACCTCTGCCAAGTTATGACTATTCCAATAAAATGATATCAAGAATTTCTCACTACTACATAGTCATCCACTGTGATAGGCTTATGAGCCATCACTTTCTGAGTAACATTTCCCCACTATCTCTCTCCTTCCTCAGAGTCAAGTAGAAGGACTTAAATACCCACATAAGTTGTCCTATATAGATAGGTCCATGGAATCAATGGGTAACGGGAAGTAGAAGAACTGCATGTCTTATAAACCTTTTTTTTTGGGTGTTGACTGTGCTGAAAACTTTCTCAAATTCTCCCACCACTGCTCTACCAAAAAATGGAGCTGTACCACCGATAGTTTGTAAGTAATTACATCCTTGCTGAACAACACACTATTGCAAAAGAACTTATTTTTCCCATAATACACCCTTGTATTCATAGGCGCCGACTCCATGGGTGCTCCAGGGCTGGAGCACCCACTGGCAGCCAAGCTCCCCGCCCCCACTCCACAGCTCAGCTCACCTCCGCCTCCCCTGAGCGCGCCACGTCCCTGCTTCTCGTCCCAGCACTTGCTGCCATGAAACAGCTAGGAAGTAGGGAGGGAGAAGCGGTAATGTGGCACGCTCAGGGGAAGAGGCAGGGCTGGAGCGGGGATTTGGGGTAGGAGTCCGATAGGGGCAGGGAGGGGGTGGAGTTGGGGTGGGGACTTTGGGGAAGGGGTTGGAATGGGGGCGGGGCAGGGGTGGAATCGGGCTGGGGCCGGGAGGGTTTGAGCATCCACTGGCGCCAGGAGAAGTTGGCGCCTATGCTTGTATTTCTCTTCTCCATATCACATCCTGCATTTACAGTAGTGTGAGATCGTGCGTAGATTGGCATCCACTGTTAATGATCTGAGCAATGCAAGTTGACACGATGGTAAAAACACTGGCAGTTGATCTACATTGAAGGTACCCACAAATCGTGGCCCCGATACAGAGAAAAATAACACCAGACATTGTTACTGGGGGAGGGGAGTGCTTTTGCAACCGTGAATAACTGGTCTTTCTAAAAGCATGGAAACTTTTAAAGGGTTCTTCAGTAAAATATAAAATACTCTGGCACTATAAGGCTGCACTTCAGCTATTGTATTTGCAGCTATATGAATTATTGCAGTGTATCGATCCAGTTTCAGATACAGTTTGAGATTCCTGAATCATAAATCGACATAATTATTAGAAGCACCTTATTTTCCTGATGCATGCAGTAGTGGGTTCTATGGTGGATGGGCTGTACTCAATAACTGCAGCATTTTAGTGTGTATTGATGCTGTTAATGTGCAAATGAAGTAAATTCCTTTGTGTGTAAGTAATGGTTTCAAGCATCTAACGTATTTTTTAATAATTTGCCCCTTTTAAAATATTTGCTTTTTCAAAATTAAAAAGGATTCAGTTGCAAGTATCTTCCTCTTTCAGACAGGTTAAGTACACAGAGGATACAGATTAGTTTTTGTTGCATTTTCTGTAATTACAAAAGATATTTCACAGAGAATTATTAAAGATCCAGAGAGCCTCTAATTAAAAAGAAATCACTAAATTTGTTTTATAGTTGTATTTGCACTAGTTAAGATTGTATTGACATTAACGCTGGAGTATGGAAAAACTGACTGTAAATGGAAAAATGTTCCAACATACAGCAAAATATATTCTGTTTTTGATAGTGTCAGCAAAAAATAATTCCAGATCAGGACCAACTGATGAGTATGGCACTGGAATGTATCTACAGTTGTGAACGAGATGACCAGCTCTCCCTTTGTTATGATATTTTGGAATGCCTTCCACAAAGAGGATATGGGTGAGCATATATATGTGGTTATCTGTAGCTGTTTTAGAACACAATAAATATAGTTCTGAATTTTCTAAAATATTTCCTGAGATGACATTCGTTTTTCCTGGGGAAATAATTAAAATAAATTAAAAGCTAGAGTATGTAATGTAATTGGTGTAATACCTTTATTAATTGAACTGTTTGAATCTATACTTCATATATGTTAAAAAAATTGTTTAACAAATTATCTAAATCGAAAGGTCAAAATCAGGCCATCCAGGCCATGCCCACTCCCCAGGCCTTTGTGTCAAGCAGAGGTGGGAGGGTCCCTGAGCTCGAGCTGCAGCCCAAGCCCAGATATCTACACTGCAATTAAATAGACCTTCAGCTGCAGCCATGCAAGCTCAAGTCAGCTGGCACAGGCCAGCCATGGGTGTCTAATTATAGTGTAGACAAAATTTCGGAGTACATTTCCCAGACCTGAAGAGCTCTGTGTAAGCTCGAAAGCTTGTCTTTTTCACCAACAGAAGTTGGTCCAATAAAAGATATTACCTCGCCCACCTTGTCTCTCTAATAACACGGCTATATACAACATTGAAGCTCATAAGCATTCATGCCATCACGAGACAGGCCCTCCTACAGAGAAACTGCTCTGTGACAAACAACATTTCTGGAGAAAATGGATGAAAGACTAACAGGAGAAGCCCTAGGCTACCTGCTATTCTTCTGGGTCCATTGCCAATCTCCACACTTGGGAAGGTCACACTTGGAAAAGTGGAGGTGGATGGACGGGAGGGAGTTGAAGGGGAGGGTGTCAGATAAGAAGTGAGCCTATATTTCAAGGGGTGAGTTCAATGTTGTCTAGTATTACCCACAAGTTCTTGGCCTTCCTTCTACCAGAAGCCAACAGTTTTAATCCTTCCTTTGAAAGCTGCAGCATCCTCTGGATTTTGAAAGGTTCCAGAAAGAATATTCAACTTTTTGGTGTTTATTTCCATGTCAATGTTAGGGGGCTTATTCCTTCACCCACTTACTTCCCTGGTCCTTCTCGCATGAACAGAGAGCAACAATACCCGAAGTCCAAAGGTGCAAACAATTCGATGTTTATTGGGGTGAACTTCCAGCAAGCATGATTCCAGTTTCCTTCCTTAGTGTCCTCCTTCCCAGCTCTGACACCACAGAGCCTTAGACCTGTGTCCCTGTTCCCATTCCTACCCTTAGCCAAACATGATTCCAACTTCCTTACTCCCATTCCCTGTTCCGATTTACCCCTTTAGCAAAACATGATTCCAATTTTCTTACCCCCATTCCCTGCTCCCATTTCCCTCACCCACATGCCCATGCCCACCCCCACCCACACCCACTCACTTCCTCATTGACTACAGATTATGTAGTAAAACTTGAGTTCTGCTTAGCTATACCTTAATCAATCATTTTCCTGAAATTTAACTAACCAATCCTAACATATTGTCCAATTATATCCCACCACCTTAATTAGTTTACACCCAGCAAAATTAATTATACAGCAGACAGGAACAATCACAGAACCAGACAGAGATTATACAGACAAACAATAGGAAAGTGGGAACTACAATGACAAGACAACACAGAAGTGAGGATTTCACATCCCAGCTATTGATAAGTGAGTTCTTGCCAGACAGGATGCTATCAAACTAAGTTTCCTTTTACATGTTCTAGGCACTTCCCTTTCTCTGGAGGTGATAGGAATACAATCCTGTCCTGATAGTGCCTAACAGCCCAATAGCACCTTATTTCAATGTGACTAGTTTGGAATGTGAGAATGTGACTGTTCGCTTCCCAGCTTATGGCTGCCTCTGCTGCTTAGCCAAAGGCCTGAGCCTAAGAACAGGGCCTCAATCTGTCACAGTAAGAGAAGACCCTTACACCGGCAGACAGTGATTTCTTTCTTTTATACCTCTAGAACTAGCCAAGCGATAAGAATACACCTAAATTCTTAAAGTACAGGCCTTTGCAGACAGGCCTGAATATCTATATCCTAACAGTCGATAATGTGTTATACCAGCAATAACTGGATCATGCATTCAGCAGTGTTTTTTTTATTTTTAAAACCTTCACAGCCTGGAAACAGACTTAACTAAAACTCTTCATGACAAGGTAGATGAACTGGAACAAATTCTCAGGTAAAAACCATTTACCATATCAACAGTTCATTATGTTTTATTGGAGGACTAGTACAATAATGTGCAGGTTACCATGGCATAGGATAATAGGTCATATCCAAACCCTTCACTACAAATCTAGAGGGAAAATACTTTCTGAATGTTGAGTTCTTCTACAATATTTGGGTTGTAACTTTCTTCCTGCAAAACATATTCCTACTGCCCCAAATCAGATATCAAAGCTAGTATTGCAAAGGATATGAATGGAGTGCTGAACCGCTCCTCTATCTGTGGAACGGCAGTCAGAGTATCTATAATGTGGACAAAAGGGTTTAGGCCAAATCTGAGCCTCTAAGCCAGTGGTCCCCAAACTTTTCACCTAGCACTCCCCATTAGCTCTGTCTGCGCTGTCCCCACCTCTTGAAACTGGGGCCAGGAGCGGGGCCACGGCTCTTGGGGAGGGACGGGGACATGGACAGGGGTAAGGGGGCTGAGGCTGGGGCCATAATGGGGCAAGAGTGGTGCCTTGGCTGTGAGAGGGATCCCTGGGCGTGGGATCAGTAGCCACACCCGGAAGCGGAGCCCTGGGCCAGTATGGAGCCGAGTGGCAAACCCTTTCTGTCCTCCATGGGGGCTGGCCTGGGCCCCAGCCGTACCCATCCCGAATGTTCTAGGGGGCACACCCCACAGATTGAGGACCTCTCCTCTAAGCCAAGTTTCAAATGTCTTGAGTATTTATAGGAAGAGAAGCATAACAAAAATGACTTGAAGAGGTTAGTCTAAGAAGGGAAGTAATCAGCAGGGTTTTTTCGGTTTCCAATGATATTGTTGTAATGTCAGCTCCCTGTAGCTTAGCAAAAGTTTGTATGTTCTGATAATCAAATTTTATAATGCTTGTAGGTTGTATAAAATTCAAGAACTTGCTGAAAATATTGCTGTTAGCTGCCAGTGTGGTATATTTACTGAAAGTATTCTTTGTTTGAAGGAGGGACAATACTCATGTGGTTATGGCACTAGTTTGGGATTTGGGAGATGTGAGTTCAATTTCTGGCTCTGCCATAGACTTTATTTATGACTTTTGCAAAGTTACCTTCTCTCTCAATCTCAGTTAGGCTCCTCATCTGCAAGGTCCCTACTAATAATTCCTTCCTCCCACCTTCTGTCTGACTTGTCTGTTGAGGTTGTAAGATCTTTGGGGGAGAGATTCTCACTATATGTGTCTGTGCAGTGCTTTGCACAATAGAACTCTCATCTTGTTTGAAGCCTCTCGGCCGTTGTTTCTCAACGACCGGTCCGTGGACTCGTGCCGGTCCGTGGACTCGTGCCAGTCCCTGAGAGCTCCCTGACAGTTTAGGAAGGCAGCAAACCCTGGATCCAGGTATCAAAAAGGTTGAGAAACACTGCTTTAGGCAATATTGTGATACAAATAATGATGATCTAATCCAGGAGAAAATGACAAGATGCTAAATGATTTATACTGTATATTTATAGTGTATCAGAAATTTTGGAGAAGCATGGACTTCAGAAACCTGTGTCATTTGTAAAAGATACGCAGAACAGCCCAGAGCAAGCGGAGAAGCTTATGATTAGGCTGACCAGGCACACAGGACGCAAGTGAGTATTGACACTGTTGGGCAGCTTAGAATATCCATGTTCAGAGATTGTGCATTTTCACCATCAGAGTATGCATCCGATGAAGTGAGATGTAGCTCACGAAAGCTTATGCTCAAATAAATTGGTTAGTCTTTAAGGTGCCACAAGTACTCATTTTCACCTTTATACACGAATATGATGGTACTTTTTTCTCTCAGCTTTAACACAATATTCATAAAACAAACTTGTTAACGTGAAATTGAACATTGACTATAAGCGCTTCACTGCTTTTTGTTGTTGTTAAAAATACTACCTCTTCCTAGAATTGTTGCAGACTGATTTCAGTATGGTTGTGTTTTGTTCAGTTAAGCAAGCTTAAAGGCATATTGGCAGAGAAGATACTTTACTTTAAAAATGAACAATAAAACTAATGTCCTGGAAATAAAATCCTTTAAAACTAATTCTGTTTTACAGAAGGTGCAGAATTTATGAAATAGCATCTTTCAGAATTTTTTTTGGCTTCACATGGTTTTCTTATGAGCTTTTTTATTCAGTAATTTTTAGTTCAGGTATTTAGCAATAATTGAATCTGCTGTTTCTTCTTTTAGTGATTTTTTTTTTTAATTTGGAAAAAAAACCCTCTTATTTTTCATATTCTATCTTACTGTAGCTGAGCTATTGTACATCCTGTATTGAGAACAGAGAAATCAGATTGCTGAAGCCTTGATTAAAAGCAGCATTTTTTGTGTTGTAATTACTCCTTCTCTTGCTAAGAAAAGCTCTGTCAGTCCTTATCGGTAGTGTATAGCTGGTGCATGCTGAAAGCCCTCTTAAGAGTTTTTAAATAGTTTGGAAAGGTCAAATCAGTGTTCTTCCTAAAGTAAGAAGGTGCCGTAGAAGAAAAGTACCTTGCCTCTTGGACGTCCATGTCTTACTACCTTACCTGTTAGGGTCAGGTGCTCAGTTAAATAATTTAATATCAAGAATATAGAGAAAATGCTAACATCAGTGTTAATTCACAATCAAAAAGCAGTCGGGCAGATAGTGAACCAATAGACAGCTTAGTAGAATCCTGCCATCTAAATCTCACCAAATTAAAATAAAATTTAAATAAAAATAATAATGCCTTCTCCATGGGTTGTAGGTAATGTATGTCAGGCTTTTTGGTAGCTTACATTAAATTTACTGCAGAGTTGATGTCTCAGAGTTATGATTACCCAACTTTTTTGGGTGCTGTTAGAAATAGCTCAACAAATAGCTCATCACCGGAGGATTTTGGGAATGCTTACTTAAAAAAACAAAATTGTGGTATGTCGGGTCACATGATGAATTCTAGCATCATCTCCCTTTGTTCTTTCTTCAGCTAACATTCCATTAAGGGGGACAATAAATATTGATTTTTTTTTCTATTTATTTAGGCAGCCTCCAGTCAATGAGATGCACTGGAAAGGGTTACTGCAGGATATGTTGGATATGCAGCAGAATGTCTACAAGTGCTTAGAGCCTGACAGTTGCTATGAGGTGATTTCTACCCAGTCCTCTATTTTTATTCTACGAACTGATATCAGAATAAATCATCTCAGTTTGTACTGCTGTTCTCATTTGTGTTATCGGGATTGACATGAGTAAATATTCACATGCTGTACTGAAATATTACCCACTGGCTATCTGTGAACTCTACCATTGAAACTAATGTGGTTAAAGTTTCTGTTAGGGAATTCCTTGGATACATTTCATCAGCAATCCATGTAGTCTCCTGTCAGTCCCTCAGCATGAGGTTATTTTTATTTAAATCAAAAGACTAAAGTTACTTGAGGAACATAAGAGTTATAAGATCAATAGTTTTTGATTCATAAATATCTTAATAAATAGAAGTTTAGGCCAGTGATTACTAATAAAAGTAATTTAAAGATAAATTATATTTTCGTTAAATGTTACATTTTAATTAAACATGAACTTTGTGTTCAGCCAAGCATTTTAATGTCACCCACAGTACCTACAGGACTGTGTATAAATATTTTCCTCTTTGATTTAAAGTGAAACGTGAAATCCAATTTCGGCAGAAAATAATCTGCATATGTTATGCTGAAGTTGAATTTATTTTGATATGTGCTGTTTATTTGCATATTTACTTTAATACACTACAGTTCAGCATTTAGATTACACTATGCATAGGCTTACTTATCTTGACATTTTGACATCTTTTGAAAGTTTTATATTATTGTAAGTTTTTTTTCATTACAGTTTACAGAATTAATTGCATATAGCTGCCAGTCTCTCTTGCTCTTGGGAGACGTTCTGAAAGCAAATTTGAACTGTTTTGAAGGAATTAAAGAAAAAAAAGCGTATGGGACTTAAGCTAGAAATTGAAATATGCCACTTTTTTCTACAGTTATACATTTTTAACCATGTCAAGAAAAACTCTGTATGTTAGAAGATATTCCTGTTTTTTGTGAAATAATGGACTAGATAATTAAAACAGTTGGATTATTCATTTGACTGACAGTATGCATATTTTGTTGCAGCTAGAACATACAGTAGAACCTCAGTTATGAATACCTTGGGAATGGAGGTTGTTTGCAACTGTGAAATATTTGTAACTCTGAACAAAACATTATGGTTGTTCTTTCAAAAGTTTATAACTGAACATTGACTTAATACAGCTTTGAAACTTTATTGTGCAAAAGAAAAAGGCTGCTTTCCCTTAATTTTTTTTTTTTGATAGTTTACGTTTAACACAGTACTGTACTGTATTTGCTTTTTTTTTTTTTTTTTTTTTTTGGTCTCTGATGCTTTCTGATTATGTACTTCTGATCCAAATGAGGTGTGTGGTTGATTGGTCAGTTCATAACTCAAGTGTTTGTAACTCTGAGGTTCTACTGTATTTGTATCTTCCATTACCACTCAGATCTGGTAAATTAATATCTTTTGTTTGAAAATCATGCATGGCCTTCGAAAAAGAATAGCCCTGTAAGGGGGCTTCTGCATCAATGTTGGGGCGTTTGTGTTGGGACTTTGTTGTGAAGTGTGTTGTGTTATTTGATTGAAACAAAAACTCTGGGGATCCTTTTGGAGCATGGGACCCGTATCCAACAATCTGCTTTTTGGTCTATTCTCTTATTTATAAATCAACAAATATAGATACTTTTTTGCCTTAGATCATTATCTACAAATTGCTATGTTCATACATACTAAGAATTGTTTACCAGTCAGATATTTTTATGGAGATTAAAATGGTTTATCGCCAGCCTTGTGGTAGCTACTCTCTGCCTATATTTCGGCTTTCCCTTGAGAAATATTGCATGGTGAATTGTAAGACCTCTGCCACATTCTAGTGGTTTGGTGCTTTTAAGAACACTAAACCATTAGACCACAAAAGGAAGAAAGTTAATGCCATAGATTTCCTATCTGACCTTGGACATATCACTTAATCCTTTTGTGTCTGGTATGCCTATCCATTAGATGTCATCTACATTTCATGAAGTGAAACTGAAGTAATCATTTCTGAAATATAAGGTTCTTCTTTGATTCTTGAATGGAAGGTGTCATGGAATCCAAAGTATTAGTTCTTTATTTATTTGTTGAACATCTCATTGTGTTTTTTGCTATGAGAGGGAAGAAGAAACTTCCTGCTTGATGTCTTAATATAAGCTGAATAGAGAGACAACTCAAAAGACCTGTAGAACCACATAAAAAAGTTTTATCTGACAGTGCTTGTTTTGTTGAGTGTGTGACAGCATTTTTACTAGTGGTGTAGTGTCGGTGGGTGGACTTATTTTAGCATGTGTTTCGGTCATCAAAATGTTCTACTAGTTTTGTAGCTCTGTTCTTGCCACCTGTTTTGCAGGTATCCCTAATGTCATCATGTTGCTTTTAAAATCTAACACCAATTTTGAGTATGCATATGTGCTATGCCCTACTCAAAGGTTTTAGGTGTAGGAATGAGACACACAACTTTGGATATGGTTATCTCACTGTTGTTTGACTTGCACTGGAGCAGGGCATATGTAAGACTGTTGCAACCTGTTGTCATGGGGGTGAGGCGCCTCTGGGTCTCTATATAGTCTTATGTGTGCTTCCAGTAGAGCTCACTCTCTCCTGACATATGGATTTGAAAGAATAAAATAAACTATATTTTATGTAAAGTTTTTCTGTGGTGATCATAACTATAGTATCTGAGTTTCTAGAAATACAGATGTTACTTACAGATGCACTGTTTTAAATTTAATTAACTAAATTTTGGGGCAAAAAAAAATCTTCCTAACTCAGAAATATTTTAATTTGTTTGTCATGGAATTAAAAGCTTTTGATCGATGCAAAATTATAATAAATAGTGTTCAAATATTTTGTTTTGTTCTTGTTAATTAGGATTATACTGGTCTCTTACTTTGTGGAAAAACTATGATTCACTGATTTGAGTTATTCTTAAAGAGTATTTATGCAGTTTAAGTACATTTTAAGTAATCACAGCTTTTTGGCCTAAGGCTAAAACAGTTAAATGTTTCATGGCAAATATCTTGATATATCAACATTCAGATTTTTGTATTTTGAAGATTAGTCTTGATTTAAAATTTAAAAAATAAAACCCAATGGGAATTCTAATATTATTCCAATGTTCATTATGAACCTAAATGTGTTACGTTTAGAGCCCTACCAAATTCATGGATGTGAAAAACATGTCATGGACTATGAAATCTCGTCTCCTCTTGAAATCTGGCTGTGGTAGTGGGGGCTGCAGTTTTGCCACCCTTACTTCTGTGCTGCCTTCAGAACTGGGTGGCTGAAGAGTGGTTGCTGCTGGCCGGGTGGCCATCTCTGAAGGCTGCGCTGCTGCCAGCAACAGCGCAGAAGTCAGGGTGGCCTGGTATGGGTGGGCCTCGTCTTCACAGCCTGCAATATTTTGAGAGGGTGTCCCAGCAAAAAAGAGTCCAAGAACCCCTGATTTAGCAGACTCCCTTATCCAGGGTGGCTGACAAGCCCAGTAGTAGTACAGTACAATACTTATATATTTACTGTATGAACACATCTGTGAAATTTGCTATTTATGCTGTGACCAACCCACAAAAAATGTGTGATTTCGCTGCGATTTAAGTAGATCTCAAGTTATTTTTCTTCAGGAGCAGATGATGATGGAGGAGTCAGTAAAACTGCACCTGGGCAAAAACATGGAGATCAGACTTCAGCAAGTGCTTAGCTTTACACACTTGAAGTGGACTTCAGTGGGACTGTTTATAGTGTGTAAAGTTAAGCACTTATATAAATCTTGATGATATCAAGACTTGTCTTTGTGGTATTGCTTAGCAGCAAACTATTTTTTTTTTTTTAAATTTCCATCCAAAACATGTGTGTGTTCAGTTTCAAATTTGCAGCTAACATAATTAATCTATTAGGAGGAAGAAGTGGCCCTTTTTGAAGCTTGAGCTTTTTGTTTATAAATGTGCATGCATATTGTTACACAAATGTCATCTAAATTTTATCTATATATAACACTATTAATAAAAATATTAATTACACTGTAGAAATTTATTCTTCTAGTTTTTAAGCCCCATCTATAAAAACAAATAAAAAAATAACCACCTCAAAACTTCTGTCTCTAGTGTGGGTCAATTCTGAGTTGTAAAATATTTTGAAATTGCAAGATGTTACCTTTTGAATTTTTTTAAATTAATCTTGTTGAGTTTCACTAAAGGTTTTATTCTGAAGTTTAACAATTAATGTGGTAGCAGAACTAAATTTGTACTGCAATTAAAAAACAAAGAGAAAGATAGAAATAATTGTCTTAATTCTGCTTTTGTGGTTAAAATACTTTAAAAAATTATTTATGCAAATATTAATCCTGGAATAATTTTTCAGATACATCTTAAATTCATTTTCTCCCAACATATTACAAGGAACCTTTATGTTCAGATGGCTTGGTCCCACAGAAAACTAAACACTTTTTTGGTTGAAGCTACTGTAACAAATTTACCCATCTTACTTTGCAGATATTTACTGAAAGCCTTCTATGTTCAAGCCATCTAGAAAATATACACCTAGCTGGGCAAATGATGCATTGCAGTGTTTGGTCAGTGGATCCACCAGTTAGTGTTGCCTCAAAAGGAAAACCACGATATAGAGTCAGCTATGAGAAAAGCATCAAACTGGTTTTGGCTGCTGGCAGAGAATACTTCAATTCTTCTACCAGTCTGACTGATAGCTGCATGGATTTGGCCAGGTATAGTAAAACACATTCTCTCTCTCTTCACCTTTTAATTCCTTCGTTTTAAATGTAGTAGATGATGAATTTTACTGAAAAAGAGCTTGGGCCAGATTCCTCTCTACGTTCTGTGCCCTTGTGCAAAGCAAGTGGGGAAAAAAGGGCTGTAACCATAGCTTCTCTGAGGAGTCCCCTAGTTCCTTTGCAACAACTGGCTTAGTGGGGCATAGTTGGAAGGAAAGGGGTGTTGCTGGAGCATCTCTGCACTCCTGGCTGCTAGAATGGCTCCCTATGTCACATCTAGCATTACAAGGGATGCCATAAGCAAGACGGTAATGGAGAGAGTTTGTGGAGAAGAAGAATGCAATACCATTAAGTGTTTGGATTTTTTTTTTCTGAGTTTCTCCGTGATGAGATGGAGATCCGTGCATTTCATCTTCTGATTCAGCTTTGAAGATGTGAAAGTACACAAAGCTGTCTGGCTGGGATAAGTTACTTTCTATTGCACAGCTTCTCACCTCATTGATTCCTAATGGGCTAAACCTCCCCATCTATGGAGTTTGGAGACAGTTCAATGTTGTTGCAGGAGGCGCCAGGACTAAGCTCTGCCCTTCACCTCAGGCTACCAGCCTTTCTGCCTCTGGCAGTGTAACCAGGTGGCAGTTCATTTCTCCTGACCATTTGTTTTTTAAACTTTATTTTTATTTGTTTTTGTGCAATTGCAACTTCTCTTCCTCCTCCTCCTCCCCTACATTGGGTAAATAGCAATATGGTGGTTTCAACCCCCTGGATCTGCTGTTGCAGCGCCCCCCTGCCAGATCCTTCTGACAACACTAGGGCATGAAAGGGCTGTCCCACAAACACCTGGATTAAATCTAAGCCGTGTTTTCTATGTGAGGGTCTGTGAAGGGGGAAGAATAAGCTGCCTGTTCCCATATGGCCAGCCCTTGCGGTGCCAGGGCACAGGGCTCAGAGTTGGACTGGCATGTCAGGTCCCCACTCTGTTCCAATGAACAATGCTCCAACACAGGAAAGCCCAATAAGGAGCTTCTGAGTATATGGGAGAAAGTCTGGGGAGGAGGAAGAAGTTATCCAGCCAGCTCAGGAGGTAAATTGCATAACAGAGCTGGACAGGAGGGGGAAAAAGCCTGGAAGGATCCAGAGTCCCCCCTGCTCCAGATACTGACGTTGGTCTTCTGCTCCCTGGGGAAAGAAGCAGTGCTCCTACACAGCTCCCATTCCTCCCGCTGTGAACTGGGGGATTCTCATGATATTCAGGAGTAAGTCCTGCAAATCCCAGAGACTGAGTCCCAAAGAGGCAAAAGCAAGTATCCTTTGCAAGGAAGAGACTGATATTGTTAATGAACAAGTGGAGTGAAAGTCCTTTTCCCCCGAGGAAGTGCTTGCTGTGGCTTTTCTCCTACACAGTCTCTCTAAGTGCTTTGTATCATGGATTGTGCCCCTCCCTCACCAGCAGCATGTCTGGGGATGCAGAAGAGCCAGTTCCTCCTGTGCATCCCTGCCTCAGACTGCAGCCTGCTGCATGTGGAACCCTTCCAGGACCCTGGCTCTGAAAGGGAAAGGGGCTCAGAATTCAGGCAGCATCAGAATGGGAATTGAGCATTTTGACCATCAGCCATAGCCCCTTGATGTCCACGGAAAGGGGCGCAGACTCTGGAAGGTGGGGAGGTCTCTCTCTTTCCCCACCCATCCTCAGGCTCCACGTGAAAGCCTCAGGAGCACGTCAAGCAGTCTGTGACCAGAACAGAGGCACATGAGGATTCCACTCTACACAAAGCTGCACCATCATGGGATTACTGGGTGGCAAGTGAGAAATATCTTCCCATGTTCAAACTGATCCTGATGGATTCAGTAAAACCCTGAGTGGTACTGGGTTACTCCTGCGGTACTTACTTGGGTGCTAGCCCGCCCGGGGCAGCAGGCAGGCTGCGTTTTAGGCTCCTGGGGACAGCTAACAAGCTGTTACATGAATGCCATGCCAGGATGTATCGTGTACTGCCTCTCCCCTACAAACAGCATGGGAAGAAATACCAGATATGGAGCAAAAGCAAAAAACTACAGGACTCTTACAGGACAGCATGTCAGTGGCTTGCAAGGAAACTAATATTAATTCAGTACTATCCCTTTCAAGAATTATTAGATAGGTATTTTCCTATTAATGCCTCCTTTCAAAGCACATGATATCCAAATGAGGATGTCCGATTAAACTAAATGTTAAACCAAAATGTTTATATAAAAATGAAAGAAATTTCATACCTATTGGGAGCCTAAGGTTGGTGCAGCTGTAGGACCACCAGTGAAAGACAATTACACCTTCAGAAGGGGACTTCCTTCCAAATGACCCCATAGACCATAGAATTCATGACACACTGCACAACGATTTAAAAGCCTTGCCTATAGCCATTCAAATCAAAAGGTTTTCATATATTTGGTAAGGAAAGCTTACTTGGCGGCAGGCAAGTGGATCATCATCTAGGGATATGATCCTTGCTTAGAATGAGCTGTCTTGGGTTCTGTCTTGGTCAAATTCTTGATGTGATTTGTGATGAACAATGGCTTCTACCTTGGTGGCTACACGGAAGTCATGTAATACCTGTGAATGGTCATCGCTCGTCCTAATTGGATATCTTATGCTTCCAAATGAAGAACTGTCAGGGGAAACAGAGAAATTAGAAGCTGACGTTGCAGAGGCACCTCAACCCTTACTGTTGAAGCCAGCAGACCAACCCATTGGTTGCTACTGAAACCAAGGGTACCAAAGAAGGGACTATTACCCTCGCAGAGGGAAAAATCTGAAGCAAGTTTCCAAAGAAACCTAGATAAATTTTCCTCCAACCCAACAAAATACTCTGACAAAGACAAAAACCATTTGTATAGAAGAGCTGACAACTCCTGTGCAAGAGTCTTCCTTCTGATTTACCCTCTGCACTCTGAATCTTGAATGGCTTGTGGTAGTCACAGCAAGACACAGGTTGCATGTTATACACTTATTCCCATGCATAGACAACATTCCAGTCAGTATTCCATCCAGAGAAACAGACCAGTTCATAAATGAACAGCTTCTGGAAAGGATTCATGGCTACCAATTCTTCAAAATCAAGGAGTTTTTGATCTCAGTGCAGAGAGTTGCTGATCCAGAGATCAAACCAGACATGGATCTGGCCATAATTTTACCACAGTGGTAAATATTGTAGAGATTCAGAACTTCGTTACATCAGTCATTTCTCGAGGAGTCATCCAAAGGCTAGAATTGCTAGTGTTAGGTATCAGCTTCATCCCCTGAGTGGGTTTCTCAAAATGCACCTGCTGAAATGCCTTCTGAGGACATAGAACCATGCACTTGATGTAATGCAAAATTAGGCATTATTCTGAGATCACATCCAAATGCCTCTTTCTGGGCAGGTAAGGACAAACAACACGCTTCAAGACAAAAAAGGTCGCTCTAGACCTTTACGTACAAGTATATATGGAACACAAATTTCCAAAATCTTATAGTACACATTCTTTAGATCATTTCAACCCTCATAAACAGGTCAGTCTTTAAAAAGCCATATTGAATTGGACCAGTGCTCCATCATCTCTGGTATCCTGTCTGTGATAGTGAGAAAGAAACCATGTAGTGGGTTATTATGATACTTATAGAGGAAGTTTCCTGCTACCTCCCATTAGAAGTTGGCTTATGATTGAGGCATGAGTGTTTATATCCATTCCAAAATCAGGGAGTAGCAAGAAGTCAAAGCTTCTCTGTTACAATGTTAAAAATGTCCTGGACAGTGAAGAATCTGGTTCCTTTCAAGACAGTTCACCGAAAGGATACAAAAGGGGAAAGCTGAAGGCATCCTACTCCTCCACTGGATTTACTAGAGAGCTAAGGATCTCACATTGCACCTGAAGAAAATACCTGACCTCTTAAAGCTGTGGGATGCCTCTTTCATCTGGACCTGAAGCACCTACAGTTAACAACCTGGCCATCAGAAGAGAAGTTCAGCATGGATTGTCCATTAACTTCTGAAAAAAATTGGTATCCAGACAGAACTCAACCAGGATATTTCATTCATTGATCTGGTCAAATTTATGTTTCTGGTGTGAGGGGAAAGCTGTTTGTGCAGTGCCCAGCACAATCGGGCTCTGACCTTTAGATGCTGTTATAATACTAATAATCATCATAATACAAATAACCAGAATAATTACTTCAGCTTCAGTCACATCAACATACATTAAAAAAATGTAAAAAACAAACAACCCCTCCCCCCACTTATGTGCTTAAAATTAGGCATGTGTTCAGCATCTTGCACTTCCTATGTGACCAAGTCACTTGTCCTCTCCATGTTACCTGCACAATTTGGGGCTCCCACACCCATCCCTAGGCCCAGTGGCCCTCTGAGGGCTAACAGGACCTTCTCCCAGTGAAAGAGCCTTTGTCACACAGTAAATATTCTTAAACATGTACATGTATTTATTACCAATTAACAATCAACAGAATACACATGCCAAGCATCTAATGCTCATCTTTCCCAATAAAGCAGACAGAGTCTTCTAATCAGGATCTGATCTCGTCCGGGTCTCCAGCTTCTACACAACCTAATCATGCAGGGGTTAAAAAATCCTAGCAACTTTGGTCTTGAGCTGTATCCTGGAGTTAAGTTCCAATGAGCTTGTTCTCTGACCCTTATTATATAGTTAAAATGAGGATTTCTTTTATCTATGCCTTAATCAGTTATTTTACTAAAATTGTAGCTATGCAAAAAAACCCACTAACTGTACAGTGGTTCACATGCCTAAGACCACCTACTCATTAGCTTTTGTATTTTTCACAGTTAATAATAACTTCTCAAGGACTACTTATCTTTGTGCTTCATTAGTGGGATACACTTAGAACAGCAAAACCTCATATTTTTTTTTATCAGGAAGAAGCTACAGAAATTCAAGGTTAGCTTGTCCATTCTCTCCCTATTCTTATAACTTTGTGAATATATATCTAGCCGTATTCGTAATGCTGCAGCTGATACTTTTCTATCTGTCTGCCTAAGTCAAGCCTGAATTCTCCTGACTCTGTAGTTTTTTGTTTTCAACTTACGGTGGCTGAGCATACAACATGACTGCGGGTTATGCTAAGTCCATACACAAGATGGCTGTGACTCAAGTCAAGTCCAGGGTCTTGTTGTACTCTATGCTTCAGTTTCTGATCTGTAAAGGGGAAGTAGTTATCCAACCTCTAATATTGGGTGTTCTGAGGTTTATCTCAGTGATTTTTGGAAAGTGCTGTGAGAGTCTTGAACAGAGGATATAAAAGTGTGTGTATCTGTTTTGTTTTGGTCAAGTAGCAATAGCTGCTGCTTACCATGCTGATCAACATTCTCTCATTGTTTCCTTGTTATCCTCATGTCCATATGACGCTGTCTCAGACTCTTTGTGGTGGGAGCCATCTCTTTGTTCTTTATTGGTACAGCCCTGATCTTCTGGATTCTACCACAATGCAAATAATAAGTAATCATTTTTCTCTTCAGTCTTTCAATTTCATCTCCTTTTCTTTCCTTCTTTATTTCCCTTATTTTCTTTTAGTGCAGCCTTGCTGTACTTCATCCCTTTCTTTTTAGGAACATTTTTTTTTCTCTGAAAGAAATAGAGATGTCCCCGTCATCACAAGATAATTATATCTAATGTGAGAGATCATTTCACTGAAATGTTAAATATAATAGTGTTTTAATGGTTCTCGTCTATGAGGTACATGTAGATAGGTAAGAGAATCTGATTTCTCCTACTTTGAAAATAAATCATAGAAGAGAGGTTGGAAGAGACCTCAGGAGGTCATCTAGTCCAACCCCCTGCTCAAAGCAGGACCAACCCCAACTATGGTTTATACCTTGGCTTATCCTGAATATTAATTTTATATACAAATGACTTATTTTATCTGGTATTTCCTTATTATTTAAGAATTTTCTATTCCATTTATGTTATTATTTAAGTATACATTAATTCAGACTAATTTCTTTCTTCCCCCGTAAGATAGAATCAACAAAACTTTTTGTTTTTTACTTAATTACATCTAAGTGGATGAACCAAAGTATGAGGAAAAATTATTAAATAAGTTAGTGTTTTCTAAGGCACAGTATTCATGTTGGCCTATAAAAATAATTCTTTGTGCTCCTTATCAGTTTTTGCAGCGATCACAAAAAACAACTTTTAATTGCGTAATTCAGGTGCTTTACAGTTGAACAGTTAATAACTGATTTCACTTTCTTGATATTAGGAAGTTTTATTCTTTTTAGTGGAACACTTACTCTTACTGAGTGTATAGGTCAGCAAACCATGCATTTATTCTCATGAATAGTTAGGGCCACCGCTAACTAATTGGGTTTCTCCATGAGTGAACTGGAAAAAAAGTTGTTAAAAGGGCCTGAAAATGCAGTTCTGATCACCCCCCCCCCCCCCCCCGGCCTTTTCTCTATTTTAGAAGTGATAGACTGATGTTGGACACAGACTGGGGATACACTTTTGTAACCAAATAGACCAGTTTCATCCCTCTTGGTCAGAGCTTGGTTTAGTATTAATAAATACAAACATCTTCTGTACATTTTTAAAACAGTTTACTTATTATTTCTGTTGATGGAGTATAAATAATTACCTGTGCAGATACATATTTTGTGAAGTACTGAGTAGGAAAAGAAGCTAATGAATTTTGCATATTCAAGGTTTTTCCCTTAAAATTCTAGGGAAAGGTGGGAGTAAGCCAATAAATAACTCTGGGTGACTCATTGAGACTAACTTGGAAGTTAAATGATCAAATATGGCTTAAGACCTAGACTCTTGTCTGGTCCTTATATATAAGGACAGTCAAATAACCATAACAAAGAGTGGGCTATTGGTATGCCTCTCTCTCTCTTTTCCAAACCCAATCAGAGACTGCGGGTGGCATAGAAGGACTTCTAGGGGAAGGCATTGTCTCTACATTTTAGTATGTGTGATGCACTCTCTCCAATCCCATACAGATTTTTTTTCTGTTACCCATGTGAGGGAGGAGGTGAACTTCTACATGTCGAGTGAAGACCGCCAGATACTTTAGTTTACGTCAATTTAGCTTTGGTTGTGTTCATATTCACCTGTTTGGGGGGAATTATACTTCTATGTTTGCCGCCATACTTTGATCGTAAATATTGATTTTTGTATAAATTTAGATTGTTTAAAACTAAAAAAGCATGCAGAGAAGACATTTCACAGAAGATACATTGATTTTTTTCAGTAATGTGAGCCTGGAACATCTATTTTGTCTGTTTGTCCCACTAAGATCTCTACACTTTCTTCAGCACTGACTTATATACATGGAGTATATACCTTGATTTAATCCTTAAGGCCATTGTCCTCCTCCTTCAGATTCCTCCTCTGGACCCACTTTGGTTGTGTCCCTTCCCTGAAACAGCCCAGCAACTATGTCTAAATTGTGTAGCATTTGAAGACGTCAGATTTTATTTACCACAAAAAGACAATGAGTTGGAACAGTTGGGAGCCATCAAATTGTGCAGTGCCTAGCCTGTGCAATATTGAGTTAGCTGTCCCTTCCCCCTTTTTGATCATGTTAATATTAAGCTTTGGATCAGATTATAAACTCTTTGGGGCAGGGCCCAGGTCTGTCTATTTGAAGACTTTAAATTGAACCATAGGGTTTGTGCTGACTTTTGCACCCCCACACCATAATGACTAGACTGGTACATTCTTAAAATAGATTGATTGTCACATTTCTGAGATACCAAGGTTACTAGATACCCTGCAGAAATATTGATGGATTCCTGCTAAAACATATGTATAACTATTTGTTAGAATATTGCCATTTACATATGCATTCAGTAATCTAAGTGCACATGCTGTATCTAATTATTAAAAGCTCTTCAATGGGGATTTATGTGCCTGTAGAGAAGGCAGAATGTGGCAGATTAAATCTGCCATGTGTATATGACAGTGACCGTTCCCCATGCTAACTAGTAATGGATAGTTAAGCAGTGTTTTCCTCCGCAGAAAGTAGTAATGATGATCAGACGTAAGCTATGGCTACACTTTAACCGTTACAGCGGCACAACCACGTCACTGTAGCACTTCGGATGGGAGGGTTCTCCCACCACTGTAGTTGATCTGTCTCCCCAAGAGGAGGTAGCTATGTCAATGGAAGAATTCTTCTGTTGACCTAGCACTGTCTATACTGGAGTTAGTAACTATGTTCCTCAGGGGTATGGATTTTTCACATACCTAAGCAATGCAGCTGGATTGACTTAACCGTTTACTGTAGACCTAAGTCACAATTGAAAGGGTTTGTTCCGATTAAATTTTAAATGGTTATGCTTGTAGTCTGAATAGTTACATAGGTGGACACAAGCATGTGACTTGGGCCGGATTTTCAGAAGTGTTCAACATACAACAGCTCCCATTAGGCACCTAAGGT
Source organism: Eretmochelys imbricata (assembly GCF_965152235.1). Classification (NCBI taxonomy): domain Eukaryota; kingdom Metazoa; phylum Chordata; order Testudines; family Cheloniidae; genus Eretmochelys; species Eretmochelys imbricata. The sequence goes on from NC_135574.1 coordinate 26,589,100, forward strand.
CATCAGATTTTCAAAAGTGCCCAGCTCTCTTTGAGAACGGAGGGAGCTAAACGGTAGCAAGCACTTCTGAAAATCTAGGCTCGCTTGTATGTGCTGAATCTTCTTGAAAATCTGACTCTTCAGTTATTAACAAAGCTAGCTTACATCTATCACAACTGCATCCTTTTAACCTGATACCTTCTTTCTCTCTCAGATTATATATACCAAATATTCTATATATATATGAAGATGTCCACATGACAAATTGCATAAGCATATGATAGAATACACAGGTTCTTATGGAGTGATGCCTCCTTCACTGTGCACCATATAAGATGAAAGGTTGTTTTAAAGACAAAAATCATTTTTGATGCATTTTACTACTTGAGAAATAGTATCTGGTCATGCGTAAAACACTTATTCATAGTTGGTACATCAGCAATTTTTAATCTATCATTTCTGTTCATTCAGGAATTTTATTTATTTATTTATTAACACATTGCTGGATGAACTGCCTGGAGTCCCTGGAAGAGTTGCGTTTGTGTAATTTTTCCTCACGCTTTTTGGCGTTGTGTGCTATTTTTGGCAAAGCTTAAAAGCAACAGTGGTGCATGGAAGTTTGCCCCTATGCTGCATTAAATTTTTCAATAAATGTAAATGTCTCAGTGTCTCTGTTTCATTAAATGTGCTCGAGTATTAGAAGTCCTAAGTTTTTCCTAATTTAGGTGTTTAGTGTCTTAATTTAGGTCATGAGTATCACGGGTCACCCAGCTAAGATATTTGGTAACTAGTATGTGCTTCTGAGTGTCGCAGAGCATTGGTCAGCTAACGGTGAAATCATGTAAAACTCTGTCACATGATGCAGTTTCTTTTAAAAATTTGACAGTCCAAAAGTGTAATAAATCACTGTTGTTTTGCACTTTTCAGGCAAATATAAAAAGTTATATATATTATAAATAACTTGTATAAAGTTTGTAATGTTCTTTTTCTGTTTATTTAGATGCTGTTTACAACTTATTGTAGACTGCCCCAGTGCTATCCAAGAGGAGCTAGATCTCATTCGTGCTCTTAGCTATCTTGAAGAATTTGGTCTGAGAATCTTGCCATTACAAGGTACAATGTATTACTTATGTCCCTGATGTGATGGCTTGGTGGAACATGAGCCACAGTTCATTAGCTGAAAATTGTCTATAGCTTTAACATGAGTAAGCCCAGTGAAGTTAATAAGACTCCATCTGTACATACATTTTACTCTTGTGCATAAGTGTTTTGCTGCATAAGAATCTTAATATGCCTTTTGTTTGTAAAAACACTTTGGGGATCCTTTGAGAGGGAAAGACACTGTTTAAATGTAATCTATTTTCATGAAACTATTTTGAAAAAGTGAGCAGCTTGATCATCATTGATGTTCATTACTGTCATAAATATAAAGGGAAGGGTAACCACCTTTCTGTATAGAAAACTATAAAATCCCTCCTGGCCAGAGGTGTCAAGTTTCCTTCCCCACTCTGAACGCTAGGGTACAGATGTGGGGACCTGCATGAAAAACCTCCTAAGCTTATCTTTACCAGCTTAGGTCAAAACTTCCCCAAGGTACAAAATATTCCACCCTTTGTCCTTGGATTGGCCGCTACCACCACCAAACAAATACTGGTTACTGGGGGAGAGCTGTTTGGAAACGTCTTTCCCCCCAAAATACTTCCCAAAACCTTGCACCCCACTTCCTGGACAAGGTTTGGTAAAAAGCCTCACCAATTTGCCTAGGTGACTACAGACCCAGACCCTTGGATCTTAAGAACAATGAAAAAACATTCAGTTTTCTTACAAGAAGACTTTTAGTAGAAATAGAAGTAAATAGAAGTAAAGAAATCCCCTCTGTAAAATCAGGATGGTAGATACCTTACAGGGTAATTGGATTCAAAACATAGAGAACCCCTCTAGGCAAAACCTTAAGTTACAAAAAAGATACACAGACAGAAATAGTTATTCTATTCAGCACAACTCTTTTCTCAGCCATTTAAAGAAATTATAATCTAACACGTACCTAGCTAGATTACTTACTAAAAGTTCTAAGACTCCATTCCTGGTCTATCCCCGGCAGAAACAGCATATAGACAGACAGAGACCCTTTGTTTCTTTCCCTCCTCCCAGCTTTTGAAAGTATCTTGTCTCCTTATTGGTCATTTTGGTCAGGTGCCAGCGAGGTTACCTTTAGCTTCTTAACCCTTTACAGGTGAGAGGAGTTTTCCTCTGGCCAGGAGGGATTTTAAAGGGGTTTATCCTTCCCTTTATATTTATGACAAGAGGCAAAACCCTTTCACCTGTAAAGGGCTAAGAAGCTAAGATAACCTCGCTGTCACCTGACCAAAATGACGAATGAGGAGATAAGATACTTTCAAAGCTGGGGGGGGGTGGGTGTAGGCAGCAAAGGGTCTGTCTGTCTGTGTGATGCTTTTGCCAGGAACAGATCAGGAATGCTCTTCAGAACTCCTGTAAAAAGTTAGTAAGCAATCTAGCTAGAAATGCATTAGATTTTCTTTTGTTTAATGGCCGGTAAAATAGCTGTGCTGAATGCAATGTGTATTCCTGTTTCTGTGTCTTTTTGTAACTTAAGGTTTTGCCTAGAGGGATTCTCTATGTTTTGAATCTGATTACCCTGTAAGGTATTTACCATCCTGATTTTACAGAGGTGATTCTTTTACTTTTTCTTTAATTAAAATTCTCTTTTAAGAACCTGATTGTTTGTTTTTTCATTGTTCTTAAGATCCAAGGGTTTGGGTCTGTGTTTGCCTATGCAAATTGGTAAGGATTTTTATCAAGCCTTCCCCAGGAAAGGGGGTGTAGGGCTTGGGGGGAAGACGTCTCCAAGTGGGCTCTTTCCCTGTTCTTTGTTTAACACGCTTGGTGGTGGCAGCATAGGTTTCAAGGACAAGGCAAAGTTTGTACCTTGAGGAAGTTTTTAACCTAAGATGGTAAGAATAAGCTTAGGGGGTCATGCAGGTCCCCACATCTGTACCCTAGAGTTCAGAGTGGGGAAGGAATCTTGACAATTACCCACCACTCCCACTAACTGCAGTGGAAAGGACACCTCTGAAATGGTGCCCAGAATATTCATACAACATAATTACCTTGAAAACAATCTTTGAGAGAGTTTTTTTTTTTTTTTTATCTGCAGGAAGTTGTTGTTGAAAAAAAAATAAGTTTCTTTCTTTAGCAGATTGCTGTATGGCTTCGTATATTTCTGTAAAACAAATTGACAATCGAGGTCAACATTTGCAGTAGATTTCCTTTTGGAGAACTCCTGATTTAAAATTGTAAATAGTTTTTTTGTGTTTCCCATTTTTTTAAAATGGTGTGGAATTCGTTTTGTTTTTCCATTGCAAATATTTTTGTAAAAGCTAAATGAAACAGATATATTTCCATAGGAAAAGCATAAGAACTTTTGCCAGAAGCAGGGCACGAGCGACAGTGGATGGATCACTTAATGATGACCTGTTCTGTTCATTTCATATGGGGCACCTGGCACTGGCCATTGTTGGCAGACAGGATACTGGGCTAGATTGACCTTTGGTCTGACCCAGTAGGGCCATTCTTATGTTCTAATTTCCTGTGGCACAGGGTTGAAGGATAAAAAGCCTAGTTGCAAAACATTTCTGTATTCTGCAGTTGAATTATTCTTCTTCAAGGTGAATTGATTTATTTTGTTCAGATTATAAATGACCTTGGAGTGATATGCACGGTTCTTTCATGCCTGTTTCACTTACTAAAACAGAGTCATTAAAAAAAATTGTACTGGAATACAGTTTTAATATCACCTGTAACATATCCAATTTGCCATAATTACTGTATGTGAAATGAAGCCTGTCATTTTTAATGGTACTGCTTTATCCTTCTCTCTTCAAAATCTTTCAGATAAATTCATCTAGTAAAGGAATAAAAATCTGTTTTAAAGTTTTCATATAGCTGCAAGAAGTTTATCCAAGGTAGATGTTATTGTACAGTAATTTAAATATTTTAAAGATGACATTTAAATAACATTAAGAGTGAAACACTATTTAGTGCATAAAAGGAAGGAAAGAATTAAAGTTGTGGGTTTACATTCTTTGTGTACTCTGTGCTTGGGAACTGCAGTGCACTTTCTCAGAACCGTGGAGGGAGGAACGAACACACACACATACACCACACCCCATCTCTCTCCCCCTTTCCCACCTGATCCTGTGTAGTATCATCTTGCTCAGTAGGATGTTAGGATGCTCTCACAACCTTTCTCAGAATTTCTCTGTAGGTATGAGCCTAACCTTTAGAGTTACTTTACTTATACTGACAAGTTTCAGAGTAGCAGCCGTGTTAGTCTGTAACCGCAAAAAGAAAAGGAGTACTTGTGGCACCATAGAGACTAACAAATTTATTTGAGCATCAGCTTTCGTGAGCTACAGCTCACTTCATCTTATACTGCTTTGTCTTTTAATTTCATTAGCTTGGCTTTTCTTTATCCTAACTCCGACTCTTGTGTTCCCCCGCCCCGCTTTTTTGCAAACAACTGAACAATAATCTCTAGTTAATTGCCAAAATGTGTATGAGGCTCGCAGTATATTCTATAGATATTAAAATAGTTTATTATATTTGTACTTCTGGATATCCTCTTCCTCCTCAAATAGTCTTATCAAATTTTATTTCCTCTCTTCATAATTTATATAAGATCTTCTTGAGACAATGGCTCCTGACTCTGCTTTCATCCACAAAGATTTCTTTAATTTTTCACCTCTTTTCTTTTTCCTCTGTGCCTCTTTAGTTTACTTTCTTCTCCTTTTTTTCATTATTAGTTTCCCAGTCATGTCTTTCAATTTGTTTTTCTTTAGCTTTTGTTACATTTTCTTTTCTTTTAATTCCTTTCTCAGTCTTTGTTTTCTATTCCCACTAATCTTTCATGTCCACCTTTGCTTGCCCATAGTCTTTTGACTGAGTTTAGGTGACCTTGAAGTAATGAAAACTAACTAAATTGATCAAGTCCTGAAAGGTCACATTTGGGATCATCTTAGCCCTTCAAGAGTTTGATAGAAGATTTTTAGTGTTGCATGATGCCATTGATTGAAAAAAATCTTAAATGCAAGACCCAGCGTCTAATACTAGCTTGCAAAATACGCATGAAACTTTACCATCCCAGTTGCAACATTGTCTCTCATCATTGTCCTCATGATGATGCTAAAAAATAATATATTAGTTGCCTGATTATTTTGTTTGTTTGTTTGTTTTTTAAATATGGAGGTAAGTGAGCTAGTAGAATTTTGTAAGGCTCTATTAATGCAATGTTAAGGTACCCCAAAGGAAACACATACTAGGAGCAGAAGTAGTAAATGATTTTGTAGTATAGAAGCTGCCTGAACAGCATTCCAGCATCATGTGCCAAGAAATACTCTTTCCAGCCTACCTGCCCTGGAGCATGGCTCAAATGTTTAAGAACATTTACAGATACCCTTGTTGTGTATATAAAGTGGTAACTTTAAGACATTATTTAGTTTGATTATCCATCCATCCAGCCGTACCACAAATTTGGGCCAAATAAAAGTGTGGGGGATTTTTAATCCCACCTGTCCTTTGTTAGAATATTCATCCACCACCTATCGCTGTAGTAGCTGAGTGTGTCTCATGAATCATAAAATCATAGAATATCAGGGTTGGAAGGGACCTCAGGAGGTCATCTGGTTCAACCCCCTGCTCAAAGCAGGACCAAAACAAACTAAATCATCCCAGCCAGGGCTTTGTCAAGACAGGCCTTAAAAACCTCTTAAGGATGGAGATTCCACCACCTCGCTAGGCAACCCATTCCAGTATTTCACCACCCTCCTAGTGAAATAGTTTTTCCTAATATCCAACCTAGAGCTCCCCAACTGCAACTTGAGACCATTGTTCCTTGTTCTGTCATCTGCCACCATTGAGAACAGCCGAGCTCCATCTTCTTTGGAACCCCCCTTCAGGTAGTTTAAAGCTCCCCCTCACTCTTCTCTTCTGCAGACTAAATAAGCCCAGTTCCCTCAGCCTCTCCTCATAAGTCATGTGGCTCAGCCCCCTAATCATTTTTGCTGCCCTCCACTGGACTCTTTCCAATTTGTCCACATCCTTTTTGTAGTGGGGGGGCCCAAAACTGAACACAATACTCCAGATGAGTTTGCTTTAAAGAAGAAAAAAAATCTCTACCTTCCTTCCATGCCAGCGAGAAGTAGTATTGGAGCCTATGTCTGTTTTCCCTTCCCCTTTAATGAATCCATTTCTACATTATTTGAGTATGGCTATGCAGTGAGGATTGAGAGACACTGAGAGGAGGACTGAGAGCTTGCAAAGTTGCTGCCTTGACTCTTGAGCTGATCTGGCCAGTATTAAGTCTTTCACTTTAACGAGCTATACGCTTCACCCCTGTTTTTTATCTTCTTAGTCTCCAGAAGGCTGACATATTTTGCAGGTGCAGTCTTGTGTTCAGCTGCTGAGTCCTTGTTATGTATATAAAATGTAAAAATAACCTTGTTTAATGTATTCGTATGAGAAACAGAATTGCCCATCTGAATTAATGGCTTTAAAAAATTAATGACATGATTATGAAGCTTTTAGGACTTTTAAATATTATATGTGAAAATTTCTTTTTTACTCTTTTAGGGTAAAGGGCCAAGTTCAAACATTAAGTTCTTAATTTGGGTTTTTTTTTTTTATTTGAAAGGGTGCTGTTTACAGTGTTTTAATCTTAAAATGGGACTCCTTGTATCTTTTAAACTTTTTTTGGTTTCCATTTAGATTCAGGATGTGATCTTTCTTTCATTTATGTTGTTGTACATCAAGGCTAATTATTGAAGTGTAGAACTGGTGTAAATTATTGCCTATTCAGGCCCATAAATCCATTAGCTTTTACTTCTAATGGGCTAAGTTCTGGGCTAAGTTCTGTTCAGTTACATCAGTGTAATATTTTGAAGCAAGTTGAGTTAGTCACAATTTGTGCTGGTGTATCGGCACAGGGAGTTAAATTAAAATCTTGGGGTGTGATTTTACCAAAATAGTCAGCGTTGACCTAATTGTACTAAAGTTAATGGTAGAACTCCAAAGTTAGGCCAATTCAGAATACATCTGAAAATCCCCATATTTGATATTTATGAAACCACAATATTGTCTTGGTGTGTGGTATTCCTTTTAATTAGAATGAGAAATACTCTGACAAATTTAACTGGTGTAATCAGTAAATGCAAAGATTTTAATGGTGCCCACTAATGTATTGTGTTACAGAACCTACAAAAAAATCAATACTTTTGTTATGTTTCTTGTCTTAAATCTTTACTCTGCTTGACTTTTGAAAGCTGACCATTTGATTTCCAGAGGTCCTTCATAAAATTTGCAATACATGGATGCTTTTATGTTGTTCTTATTGATATGTTTGTCTGGTAGAAATTTTTCTAATATAGATATAATATGCTAATATTGATTTTTTCCCCCTGCATAAATTAATTTCCTGCTCATTTAATTGAGTATTAAGTGGGAAGGTTTAATGGTTAGCACTCTGTATGTTCTCTTCATAGCTTGTCTAGTAATATGAAGCAGACTCATTTTATAGAGTGGGAAGCTTGATCGAAGCAATTTTGAAGGTCAATACTGCTGTAAAAATATAAACTTTAGTTTTATATTACAGTATATAGTTTTATATAAACTATAAAAATTCATTGTGTTAAACACTTTATAGACCACCAGTATTAAAATATGCAGTATAGGTAATTGTTTGCAATTCCTGTTAAAATGTGCCTCTAAAGTCCTAATGTAAATTGCAAGCTTTTCAGGACAGGGGAGATGTATTTTATGTGTTTGTGAAGGACCCTCTGCATATATAGTCCTCGTTAAACTATAACAAATAACTATATTACCTTAGAAAACGAGGTGTTTTGTTTATGCAGCATGAGTAAGTGTGCCTGCATTTTAAACAAAAATTACACATACATTAGAGAAAGTTTGTGCATATAATCTCCCTTTAACATATCATATTTTCTTTAAACAGTGCGTTTGTGTTCTGATCGACTCAGCCTCATCAAGGACTGTATTGCTCAGTTGCCCACAAACTACAAACAGTCTGCCAGGCTCCTGGGACTTGCAGATTTACTGAGAGTTGCAGGTAAACTGTTGTAAATGTTAAACTGCAATGTAAGATATTAACTCAAGGGCATTTGAGTTAATCATCAGGATGTACTCAAGGATGGCACCAAAGTGTCCTGTGTAGGAGCAGCCTTCAAGGATGACTGACATATTTTACAGGTGATCTTGTATTCAGCTGTTGTGACCTTCTTTAATACATAAAATAAGAACAGCCCTGTTTAATTTAGATTTTGAGCCAAAGATCATGTCAAATTTGGATTTGGATTTACAGGTGAGAATATTTTATGATGTAGAATCAATTATTAGTATTAATAATTTATTAATACTAATCATTTTTCAAATCCAGTAATTTTCTTATCCCTGTCAAGTATACTAGTTTGATTTAACAACAGTCCTGCTCATGTAAGAGAACAAAAGTTGTGTGTCACATAAACTTCAGTGTAACAACGCAATTTGTCTACAGTTGATTTAGCATATTTTTATGCTGAAGGTAATGTGTTAGGGCTGAATGCTTATTTCAGGTGTTGAACATCTTGCAGGATTGGACCTGCAGTACAATAGCTGTTCCAAATTGAATGTTCTGCTTTTGCAGAAAAGGAAGACAATGAATTCGGCACGTTCCCCCAGACTTCTCTGCTGAAGTGTTTTCAACACTCTAATTATGTTTAATGATAATAGTACCTAGAACTTATATATAACTCTTTTCACTCATAGCTCAATATAGATGTTGCTATTGATATTTTGGAGGCATCACTAGAGATCTATGGTTAGGATTGTTTTAAAGTTTTGGGTGTTTGTTGGGAAAACTAATCTTCCTCCCTGGCTACCCTAGATCAAATCACTGATTTTCCTTTTACATGTCAGTATTACCTTTTGCATATTGTTTATGCTAAATTCTTGTTCCGTTTCTGTTACTGTTTACAAGGGTATTGGTATGCATAGAACATATTTTCCCCAATCTTTGAATGTGAGGAGTGTGACCAGCATGTGTTCTGAAGTGGCTTACATAAAGTCTCATGCATCTTGTTAGCTTTCTTTATCACTAATGTCTGTATATTAATGCGAGAAGTATGGGGAGTAAGCAGAAAGAGCTTGAAATGCTAGTAAATAAACACAACTATGACCTAGATGGCATCACAGAGACTACGTATCACTGGATAATACGGATGACTGGAATATTGGTATAGAAGGAGGGACAGGTAGGGAAAAAGGTAGGAGATGTTGCCTTATATATTAAAAATGTATGCACTTGGACTGAGGTTGAGACAGAAATAAGAGACAGACTTGTTGAAAGTCTCTGAGTAAGAATAAAAGGGATAGAAAAACAAGGGTGATGTCATGGTAGGGGTCTACTACAGACCACCAAACAAGAAAGAAGAGGTGGATGAGGTTTTTTTTTTTTTAAACAACTAACAAAATCATCCAAAGCACAGGAGTTGGTGGTGATGGGGGACTTCAACTACTCAGATATCTGTTGGGAAAATAACACAGCAGGGTACAGATTATCTAACAAGTTCTTGGAATGCTATGGAGACAATTTTTTATTTCAGAAGGTGGACAAAGCTACTAGAGGGGAGGCTGTTCTAGGTTTGATTTTGACAAATAGGGAAGAACTGGTTGAGAATTTGAAAGTGGAAGGCAACTTGGGTTAAAGTGATCATGAAATGGTAGAGTTCACGATTCTAAGCAATGGTAGGAGGGAGAACAGCACAATAAAGACGAATTTCAAGAAGGCAGACTTTAGCAAACTCAGGGAGTTGGTAGGTAAAATCCCATGGGAAGCAAGTCTAAGGGGAAAAAGAATTGAAGACAATTGGCAGTTTTTCAAAGAGACGTTATTAAGGGCAGAAGAGCAAACTATCCCATTGCATAGGAAAGATAGGAAGTATTGCAAGAGATGACGCAGGCTTAACGAGGAGATCTTCAATGATCTAAAATTCAAAAAAGAGTCCTACATAAAGTGGAAACTCGGTCAAACTACAAAGGATGAATATAAACACATAACACAAGTATGCAGGGACAAAATTAGAAAAGCCAAGGCACAAAACGAGATCAAACTAGCTAGGGACATAAAAGGAAACAAGAAAACGTTCTACAACTAAATTAGAAGCAAGAGAAAGACCAAGGACAATAGGCCCATTATTCAATGAGGAGAGAAAGACAATAACAGAAAATGTGGAACTGGCAGAGGTGCTTAATGACTTCTTTGCTTTGGTTTTCACTAAGAAGGTTGGTGGCAATGGGACATCTAAAATAGTGAATGCCAGTGAAAATGAGGTAGGATCAGAGTCTAAAATAGGGAAAGAACAAGTCAAAAATTACTTAGACAAGTTAGATGCCTTTAAATCACTAGGGCCTGATGAAATGCATCCTAGAATACTCAAGGGGTTGACTGAGGAGATATCTGAGCCAATATTTACAAGTGCAGTGAGGAGCAGGGGGCATTGCATGGTGTCAGGGAAAAGATTGTGGGCGACTGAGAGTTATGGCTGGCTGAATTGCATTGTGGGTCCTAGGGGAAATAGAGAAGGGGTAACAGGAAGTACCGTCCTGCCTTTTCAGTTTGCTTAACAATAATGTCATATAATAAGTTAGGGTAACCTAACCTGTATGTATTTAAAATAATTGTATGCATATGACTATGAGAGCATATATGCATAGATGCACTCTCACACATATAAATAAGTCATAACCATTCCGTAGCTCATTCCAATAAATGATGTGTAGATAAAATTAAATCTCTCCCTCTCCCTCAAAAGGCAGGGTTACAGAACTTTTTTTTTTTTTTTTAAGTATATCTCAGTTAAACTGGACAGACTGAGCATTGCTTTGTCTTATGTTTTGAGCTTATTGTGTTGCCCTTCTCCTTCCTCAAGAGGTCTTGGTGGTCAGGCTAATCATGTTGCTTTTTCTTTTGTCTACTCACTAACCTAAATGATAAGAGGAAGGAGAAGTACAACCAAAGGAATTTAGATAAAGATAAAAAAGAACATAGTGGATATTTCAGCCAATAGTGCGATACTTTGTGCATTAATAATTATTTTCCAAGCACACCAGGCATCTCTCAGTGACTTTAGAGATAAAATCTCACGTATCATAGTGGTAGTCACTCCCAATATAAATATGGAATTTCATGGAAATGAGTGTATTTCAAGAGGCTGTCTCACTGAGCAAAAGACTGTGCTTTAACAGTTGGTAACATTTTTTGTCTCTTGGCTGAATAAATGTACAGAACTGTGTGTTCCCATGTTGTCATTAATAAGTTCCACTTTGTAATAGCAACAAAACGCTTCAAGTGGATTATTTTTTATATAAAATCACTCTGCATTTGGCGATATACTTTTACTGCCACTGGAGGTTTACAGTATGCCAGTTTGGTTGGTATTATTGCAATAATGGAAATATTCTTTACAGTAGACCTCAGGTATGTTTTTTCTAGTGAATCCATGCCTACAATTAATACCTTAATTATTAATTAATCCACACTCATTCCTCATCGGCGTTGGAACTTGGTAACGTGCTCCAAAACACAACACTTGATTTTAAGAAAAATCAGGACTAAGAACTTTTGTCTCTTGGGGAGCTACTCATTAGAAAGGAGCCTTAGTTGCAAAAAAAGACTTGAACAAGCTTTACGTTCTGTGCAGCAGAGGACAACAGTACGTGTTCGCAAGTATGAAGTATTCCGGTGCATTACATTTTGAGTTTAAACATTAGTGCTGTTTCAGATGGTTTTGTTATGCTATTTATACCTTTAAAGACTCAGAAAATTTGTTGGAATTTGGAAACTGTTATAAATTAAAAGGAGTACTTGTGGCACCTCTGAGACTAACAAATTTATTTGAGCATAAGCTTTCGTGAAGTGAGCTGTAGCTCACGAAAGCTTATGCTCAGATAAATTTGTTAGTCTCTGAGGTGCCACAAGTATTCCTGTTCTTTTTGTAGATACAGACTAACACGGCTGCTATTCTGAAACCTGTTATAAATTAAGATCTGGATGACTCGCAAAGAATGAGCTATTCACAGGATCGTATAAATTACCATAGTACATGAAACCCATGATCCATCTTGTCCAATCTCCTGTCAGAAACCAGCACAAAATGATTCAGAACAAGGTACAAGAAAATAGGCAGATGTAAAAAAATCTGCCTCCCTCCCAAGGTCTCATCCTAATCTCTAATAGTTAAAACAATGGTTTAAGGTTTAAATCTTGAGTTACTTTATATCCCTTCAGAATTTTTGTTAATATTATCTGTTGTAACTGGATATTATCCATACAAAATCTTGCTAAATTCTTGACCTTGATAACATCATGTGGCAATGAGTTCCACAGTCTGATTATTCAAAGTTTGGGTTTAAATCTGCCATTCACTAACTCTGACATGCCTCGATATTGCAGCATTGACTTGAATGAAAGTTGTCCTTGGATTGAGCTCTGTGTTTTTTTAAAAAATATGATAGGGCAAAAGAGCTTTCGACAAATTCATTTAAATTTTACATGAGGAAGATGTTTTACATAATCACAACAGCTTTAAAAACAACTAAAATTTGCTCTTCAGCCAGGACCTCTCACCAAGTTTAAAGTCTGTTAATTTTTATGGTCAAATTAATAAACCCTTGCAAAACAGAGATTTCAATGGAAATACGGATGCAGCCTTAACTATAGTGTGTAAATAGAGCCTCTCATGAGCTTTAACAGTCAGTATAAAAATATATGTATCAATTAGGTTGTAAAAGCAAGACACATAGGGCACTTTTGCATTTATCCTCTCTTTATTATTTTATTAGGTTGCAGTGTATCGTTAATATGATGAATAGTTACTATAGATCTTTGTAGCTATAACAATATTAACAATATTATTAGTTTGCTTCAAGTTATGCATTGTAACCTAAAGAGCAGCTCATACATTCATATTATTTTAAGATATACTAAAAATCAAAACCTATTATTTAAATTTAAATTAAATTAAATTTAAACCTATTATTTAAATTTTCAGCTTGAAATAAAATGTACTTGTTTTCCAAATTAATAGGTTTGCTTCTATGGTTCATTAAAATTTTAAATAGCATCTATGAACCAAAGCTTTTATTCTGCAGTAGGGTAAATTGCATGTGCTCTCTATGTTCCACCATTAAAAGAGAATGATTTGGGGAAGGACAGACGCTAAGCCAGGGGTGGCATAAGATTCTCTGTACTGGGGTGTGGCAATGTTATGGGAACACGGAACTCCAAGAGTAGCAATCCACTGTGGAGTATGTTTTTAGAGAACAAGAGTTATAGGCAAGTCATGTACTCCTCAAATTTCCTTTGAGCACTCTTATGGTCTTTCATCAGGTATCTTAAATCAATTAGTAAATCCTAATTAGGCTCACACCACGGCCTCAATAAAATAGGTAGGTAAGGAATATATCCGTTTCACAGGTGGCCAAAGAAAGGGAGTCATGGTGGGTTTTACAAGGTGTTACTAATAAATTAGTGGCAGACTTTGGAATTGGAACCAGAGTCCTCATTCCCAGTAAAAATCAGAACACAAATAATCTATTTTAGGTAATTATTTAGCCTTAAATTGGTGTATTTGATTGCACACTGGAACAAAAAAGATTCAAAATACAAATCAGTCTTAGATAGTTGCTTTTAATTGCTGTTTGTTTACTGTTACTGAATGTTGTAAAAGCCTGTCTAGACATTGTTTTGTGCTGTCACATGTTACAGGAGTTGCTTGATGAGACGTTAATTTAAAAAAAATCCATTTAGTTTCTCATTAAGTTGACAGTAAAGTTTTTGGAAAAATGTAATTAATTTTAGGAATGGGTAAACTTTTCTAATTAAAAAATGTTTTGAACTCTTATCCAGAAGTCATACCTATTTTTGAAGATTACCAAGTTCCTCAACTTTCTCATGCTGTTGCCCTTTCCAATTTCAGCCAAAAGAATATATATCAAAATAGCGCACAGCTGTTCTTGCTGTATATGAAAGAGGCACTGTTGTCTAATTGTCTGAGCATAGGACTTGTGACTATTTTATTGAGGAACACCTGAGATCTAAATCCAGGTCTGACATTCTGGGAATTTGGGATGGTGTGTGCCTCAGTTTCCCTCATCAGAAGATGATTCTGACCAACTTAGCCAAAATTAACTTTCGGCACTGGAATTATCCTTTATTAGTTGTAATTCATATTTTCTTGCTTGCTGGATGACCCAGGCTGCCTGAAATGGAGATGTTTTCTTTATATTTCTTAAGCACTGGTAGTTTTCTTCCTTACCACGACATCTGTCCGTCATTATGACAATTTGCCTCGAGATAAGATGAGATGCATGACATCCTTTAAGGATTCTGTAAATGCTTCTCAGTGGATTGACCCTCAGTAGTCATGAAGTCAGAGCATACAAGTCCTTATGCTAGGGAGTAGTCCTGAGGAGGTTTGTAAACTCATGCTGTTTATACAGGCTGTGCTATAGAAATAATAAGTAATAAAACATTTCCAGTTCCTGAATTTTAAATGTCTTTTCTATTCAATCTGCTGGATGTCAAACAATACTAACAGATAGGAATCATAGAGTAAAATAAGACACTCATTTTATGATGGTGTTTATCTTACCAACAGTTTTAAAGAAAAATCTTGAATGTCTCATGTCAATATCACAAGGGATGGGGGACTGTGGAGCTAGATGTTTAAAGCTGCTTCATTTCTTTAAGACTTAATGTTAACTCCCAAATCAGGAACCGCGAAGCAGTGGCAGTGAGTTTCTAGGTCTAAATGGAAGAATAAGAGAAGATACGAGAAATCCTGCAGGGGGTAGGATTTTAATTGGCTTCCCTGAGTCAACAAAAGCCACATGAAAAACGTTCTAGCTGTGCATTGCTGGGGATTTGCTAGTCATGTTGGAGTTGCAATCCTTTGATATAACGGTGTGCATCAAGATAATGGGAGTTTAAATAGGAGGCATATTGATTTAGGGTACTAACTATTGTAAGAGACTAGAGAGAGGATGATGATAATGTACATTTGCACTCTTGTAAAACACGCAGACGGAGAGCCTATTGCTTGAAAATAAATTAGCCAACCATCCCCCTCCCCCCCCCCCCCAAAAAAAACCCTCTAAGCCATAAGACCACTCAAGATCAATTAAGAAAAGAACAGCTTCAATTGTGTCCCTACTGATTTTAGATACTAATAAATTGCAGTTGATTATTGGTCACGGTGATTTCTGAATAACAGCAAAGATCCATTTACTGCACTTTTGTTACCCCTTCCTTGTGTCTGATGCTGACACACAAATCTCCCAATATAAGTATAATACATTGGAAAGCTACCAAGGGTATGGGGCAGGCACTGGATTCCTGGCAGGTATCTAGGAACATTTCACCTCTAAGACACTGGTTCAAATTTATCCTAGGTAAAAAATGACTAAAAGTTGTTTCCATTTAATTGCTGGGCAGTGGCCTGGATGAGAGGAGTTTCATAGCAGTCCGCTCCCAGTGGGCAAAAGTTCACATCACAAAAAACATGGTGGAGTCTAATTGGCAACACTGTATAGCAGTCTGTCTTAGTGGAGAGGCTAAGGAATGAATGAATATGGAGGTCAAGCTACCCTCCAGACCCCAGAGGTGGTCCCTCTGCATCCGGAGCCAGAGGCATCTTGGTTGGACAGCTCTGTAAATAAAGTTAGAGTTTTTTTGCCAGAAGTGACCACCAGATCATCTGGTCTGACCTCCTGTATATCATAGGCCACCAACCCTACCTCCCATCTATGCACTAAAATTATTGTTTTACTATTTCTTTAGGGTTGTCAGTCTAGCATAATCAGTACATTTACCTTTATGGGCGTGATTAAAAATAAATAAAAAAGATTAGACAAGCAATGTGGTTTACCTCTGTTGTTGGAGCCACAGAGTGGAGGGGAAAAAATAACCATGGACTTCTTAGTTGTTTTTATAGTCTTAAGTCTACAAGTTAGATAAATTTAACTTTTTAAAATATTTGAAGTTGAATTACTCCAGGACAGGTATGTTAACATAAAGAAAAGGAGTACTTGTGGCACCTTAGAGACTGACCAATTTATTTGAGCATGAGCTTTCGTGAGCTCAAATAAATTGGTTAGTCTCTAAGGTGCCACAAGTACTCCTTTTCTTTTTGCGAATACAGACTAACACGGCTGTTACTCTGAAACCTGTCTGTATGTTAACATAGTGTCTCATAATCTGACCTCCTTTCAGATAGCTGCATCAGCGCTGCATCCTTAAAATCCTCTGATAGCTGGTGAGAAGAAGTAAAGATTGACTCGCATTGAAAGAAGCCCTTTTTTTTTTCTGATCAGTCCATCCCTGTAGATCTTGCATATGTTTAAAATATATAGATCTAGATCTTACTTGTGTGTGAGACTGACTGCACTTTCATATACAGTTATGGACATATGCTGTGTTCATTACAACTTGCCAAGCGAGGTGAGAAATAGAGGGACAAAAAAAATAGCGGAAGGAGGGAAGATTATATGCATGGAATATAACTGTGGTTTGGAAAAGGAGATTAGGACTCCTCATATTCCTGATTTCCTTTCCTTTTCATGCTCACCTAGAACATAGAGGCAAATTTTTACCAGAACATTTGCATGTGGAATGGGTTTTATCTCCAGGACAAGATTTTATAGACACATTGCTTTCCCTCCTTCCCCCCAAAGTCAAATTCTGTTAATCCTACACTGTCCATGTTTTATTTTACATTTATCGGGTTGCACGGGAACATGCACAGTCATCTCTTGTTGCCTAGGGGTAAACAATTGAACAAACTGCTGGACTCAAAGACTTCAGTGAAAAGTTAAACCTGTGCAAGTCGTTAATGGAGACAAGAGTTCAGTGACAACACTGCAACCAATTAGAAGTCCAGGCCATAAAGAATGAATTAGAGGTTTTATTCCTTTTGGAGTCCTAAGGGATCCTACAGGTGTTAACATTAAAATGATACAGAGAAAAATCAGTCATGCTGTATTGGACACACAGATATAGGCCCTAACATACCTAAAAATTAACATGGAAGCACATAGCAGCTCCCTTTGAAAATAAATGCATATTTAGAGACCTACTTGGTGATTTAAAGAGCCTAATTTTAAGCCCCTATTTCTGAAGACCTTTTGTAACGCATACAATGGAAATTAACTAGACAGTATTTATTTTTTTCAACAAGTGTTTTCCACCTTGTGATGGAAATACATACTGATGTGAGTTCTTCTGGCAATATATGAACACATGGTTTGGGCACACAATTACCTGTTTCACTAATTAAGTTATGTCTTGGTTTCATCAGGAAGAGGTAGATCTATATTGAATATTTGTAGCATCCAAACCATCAACAGCTTTGAAAGAGAGCCATTTTCATCCACAATATACAGAAACATTCTTGTGAAATACTGTGCTAATAATTGACTATTGACCTTTGAAATAATTGGTAACAACTTTTCTGACTCTTCTTACAGGAGATGACCAGACCGAGAGAAAAGGCCAGGTTCTGATCCTTTTAGTGGAACAAGCTCTCCATTTCCAGGACTACAAAGCTGCTAGTATGCACTGCCAAGAGCTTAGAGCCACAGGTGAAGTTTACCACTTAAAAAAAAAAAAAAAAAAAGTCCTCTCCTGAATTTTCTGACATTATGTAAAATCTGTGACTCCAGACTGACTAACTTAATTGGTAGGTCAATCCCATTTTGTTTGTAGAAATTAGAATATAGTTACTTAGAATATAGCAAGTGTAGAATACTATTTTACTTATATAAATGTTCTGTAGTCCATGTGATTTAAGCAACAGTGACCTCTGGAAGAACGCAGGTTTTCAGTTTGATTAATTCTATGCGAACTGTCTGCGGGAATTATGTATTTTAGTTCAGATATCCTTTATTTTCATCGCACTGTCTCATAAGTCTGTCCCAGTAGGGATTTAGTTTTAATTGTTTCCACAGTGGTTTATTTCCAAATTGTTCGTGTGGAGGGAGGAGAGAAGAAATTTTTTTCATTTATCTCATATGAATCCCCATGTGTGATAAAGTTGAAAACTTGTTCATTAATGAATATTCATTGAAATACTATTAAAATCCAAAGACCCCTATAGATCCTAGTGGTAAATGCATTAATTTCCATTTTGTGAAGACCTTCTGGACCCATTCATTCTTTAATCCTTTTCTATGTAAATTCTCCATCAAAACATGAGCACATTACTTTATGAAGCTGTGCAAGGATCTGGTTTCAACCTAAAAAAGTTAAATCAATTTAGAAACTTCACGGTGTAATGAAAGACCAATTTATCATATCAAGTGATTGGTTGACTTGTAGAAGTAATTAAATAGTGAGGAATGTAGTTATTAGTTATACAGTTGCTCAGGGGTCCTGTTGTATTACTCTGAGAACGTTAGGGACTATATTCATAAGGGGAACTTAAGTGTTGCAACGCTCAGCGTTGCAACACCTAACTTTTAGGCATCTGGCTGTCTTGTGGAATTCACAGCCCCAAGTTAGGCACCCAGGCTCCTTCTACAATGTGTGGGTAGAGTTAAGCTCTTAAAAAAAGGATTCACAGAAGCCAGCACCCTAACAGGGAGCCAACCTCCGCCCTTAATTTAGTGGAGTTAGGTGCTGAACTCCAGGCTGGAAGCTAGTGCTTCCCTCTGCTCAGGATTCATAGTTGTGAACTTTACTTAAAATCAGTTAAGTGTGTGTTTGGTGATGGGGGAGGTTGACATGTCCCCATAATCCCTCCTACAATGCAAAAAGTGGATCCCAGTTATATGTGCTGTTTGTACATATTTGCAAACATTTAAACAATGTTCTGTGTTTCCCATATGATCTGGGGCCACTAGACTCTCAGCCACTGGAAGTGATTGTGTGCACTTTGGAGAAGTGTGGTTCCTCTTCTGGTTCTACCGCCCACATCCCATCCATCCAGAGGATAGCTAGTAAAAATGATGGTGCTTCACATTTCTCTTTGTCTGCCCAATCCTATTTTAATTCTTGCAAGTCTAATATGGTTTATGGGTGGGGGAAGGTATAAGTGGAGATCGGGGCATTGAATAACAGAAGATAATCTGCTCCTGTGCTTTTCCCCTCTATTTCCCCATGGCCCTAACACAGAAGAGTTAAATTATTTTATTTTAAAAGACAACACTGATCTTTTACATCAGCAGGTCTATTCTAAAAATGTTCAGTTTATTCTGAAGCAGTCTGATCTGATTTTTCTTAACATGGTGTCACTAAGCACAAATACATATGTATGGACACACACACATGACCATGCACCATATTGGTACCTAGAGTATATATAATGTTAGGTAGCTGAATTCCAGGATTTTTTGCTTACTGCTAAGTGTCTCTCTCTCTTCCCCCACCCCCCTCTCCTCTCATGAAATGTTGAGAATTTAACAAGAGAAGCTATACTCTTATCTGATTTATTGATGATGATGTAACCTTTGGCCATTGGAAAAAGTTTATTTCTTTTCTCCCCCCCTCCCCCCCAATTAAATTATTGATTTTATGTGACTTTGCTTGGCAAACTTTTTGTTACCTTTGCAGGCTATTCTAAAAGTTGGGAGGTATGCAGCCAATTAGGGCAATCAGAAGGCTACCAAGACTTGGGTATTCGGCAGGAGCTCATGGCTTTTGCTCTGACACATTGCCCTCCAGGTGCCATAGAGTCACTGCTGGCAGCAAACAGTTCTTTGCAGACTCAGGTAGGATCCTTTTCTGTAAAATTTTCCTACATAAACTGTGAATACTTATTTTCTGAAATAAGAGGTAACTATTTTGTGTTTTTTCCCCCAAGCTTCCGACAATGTGTCATCAATTTTCCGTATTTTTCTACCTTACATTTTATGTCTGAACAGTTAAATATTGCATTTATAATACATTTTCTATAATCAATAGATAACTATATCAAATAAGAATGCAGTTCCTTTTCTGTTATAACTAGTACTGGATGGGTGCTATATCGCCTTCTATGATGAGATTACTGGTTCTGTGGATGAAGGGAAAGCAGTGGATGTATTGTATCTTGACTTTAGCAAAGCTTTTGACACGGTCTCCCACAGTATTCTTGTCAGCAAGTTAAAGAAGTATGGGCTGGATGAATGCACTATAAGGTGGGTAGAAAGTTGGCTAGATAGTCGGGCTCAACGGGTAGTGATCAATGGCTCCATGTCTGGTTGGCAGCCGGTGTCAAGTGGAGTGCCCCAGGGGTCGGTCCTGGGGCCGGTTTTGTTCAATATCTTCATAAATGATCTGGAGGATGGTGTGGATTGCACTCTCAGCAAATTTGCGGATGATACTAAACTGGGAGGAGTGGTAGATACGCTGGAGGGCAGGGATAGGATACAGAGGGACCTAGACAAATTGGAGGATTGGGCCAAAAGAAATCTGATGAGGTTCAATAAGGATAAGTGCAGGGTCCTGCACTTAGGATGGAAGAACCCAATGCACAGCTACAGACTAGGGACCGAATGGCTAAGCAGCAGTTCTGCGGAAAAGGACCTAGGGGTGACAGTGGATGAGAAGCTGGATATGAGTCAGCAGTGTGCCCTTGTTGCCAAGAAGGCCAATGGCATTTTGGGATGTATAAGTAGGGGCATAGCGAGCAGATCGAGGGACGTGATCGTCCCCCTCTATTCGACATTGGTGAGGCCTCATCTGGAGTACTGTGTCCAGTTTTGGGCCCCACACTACAAGAAAGATATGGATAAATTGGAGAGAGTCCAGCGAAGGGCAACAAAAATGATTAGGGGTCTGGAACACATGACTTATGAGGAGAGGCTGAGGGAACTGGGATTGTTTAGTCTGCAGAAGAGAAGAATGAGGGGGGATTTGATAGCTGCTTTCAGCTACCTGAGAGGTAGTTCCAGAGAGGATGGTTCTAGACTATTCTCAGTGGTGGAAGAGGACAGGACAAGGAGTAATGGTCTCAAGTTGCAGTGGGGGAGGTTTAGGTTGGATATTAGGAAAAACGTTTTCACTAGGAGGGTGGTGAAACACTGGAATGCGTTGCCTAGGGAGGTGGTGGAATCTCCTTCCTTAGAAGTTTTTAAGGTCAGGCTTGACAAAGCCTTGGCTGGGATGATTTAATTGGGGATGGGTCCTGTCTCCCAAGATTTGTGAGAGACCCAACACTCTCACAAATCTTGGGAGACTGGCCAGTCCTTGCCTACAGACAGCCCCGCAACCTGAAGCAAATACTCACCAACAACCACATACCACACAACAGAACCACTAACCCAGGAACTTATCCTTGCAACAAAGCCCGTTGCCAACTGTGCCCACATATCTATTCAGGTGACACCATCACAGGGCCTAATAACATCAGCCACACTATCAGAGGCTCGTTCACCTGCACATCCACCAATGTGATATATGCCATCATGTGCCAGCAATGCCCCTCTGCCATTTACATTGGTCAAACTGGACAGTCTGTACGTAAAAGAATAAATGGACACAAATCAGATGTCAAGAATTATAACATTCATAAACCAGTCAGAGAACACTTCAATCTCTCTGGTCACGCAATCACAGACATGAAGGTCGCTATCTTAAAACAAAAACACTTCAAATCCAGACTCCAGCGAGAAACTGCTGAATTGGAATTCATTTGCAAATTGGATACTATTAATTTAGGCTTAAATAGAGACTGGGAGTGGCTAGGTCATTATGCAAGGTAGCCTATTTCCCCTAGTTTTTTCCTCCCCCCCCCCCCCCCGATGTTCTGGTTTAACTTGGATTTAAACTTGGAGAGTGGCCAGTTTGGATGAGCTATTACCAGCAGGAGAGTGAGTTTGTGTGTGTATGGGGGTTGGGGGGGGGGGGGTGAGAGAACCTGGATTTGTGCTGGAAATGGCCCACCTTGATTATCATGCACATTGTAGGGAGAGTGGTCACTTTGGATGAGCTATTACCAGCAGGATAGTGAGTTTGTTGTGTGGTTTTTGGGAGGGGCGTGAGGGGGTGAGAGAACCTGGATTTCTGCAGGAAATGGCCCAACTTGATTATCATGCACATTGTGTAGAGAGTTGTCACTTTGGATGGGCTATCACCAGCAGGAGAGTGAATTTGTGTGGGGGGGTGGAGGGTGAGAAAACCTGGATTTGTGCTGGAAATGGCCCAACTTGATGATCACTTTAGATAAGCTATTACCAGCAGGACAGTGGGGTGGGAGGAGGTATTGTTTCATATTCTCTGTGTATATATAAAGTCTGCTGCAGTTTCCACGGTATGCATCCGATGAAGTGAGCTGTAGTTCACGAAAGCTCATGCTCAAATAAATTGGTTAGTCTCTAAGGTGCCACAAGTACTCCTTTTCTTTTTACTCATAATTGTGTTGGTACAGTACAATCACACAGGAAGGCATTGTATTTTCTCTTAAGAGCTAAGAAGCTAAAAAATAGGAAAAAAAACAAAAAAACCCAGGTACAACACAAAAGTAATGTGGTTTGGCTGATTAGAAGCACATCTCATTTTTCTTTCTCAAAATTGTCTGTGTATGTCTTATTTATATTACAAGAATGTATTTTTAAGTGTTTTGGAGGGTGGCAGCACATGATTGAAATTGGGGAGTGGAAGTGATTGTTGCAGTAAGAGAAGAGTAGGTAAAAGAAAGGGTAGAAGCATGATGGGTAGAGGGAGAGTGTGTGCAGCTGAAGGGTGCAGAACGAAGGATCAGGGTAAAGGGGATCAGCAACTAATAGAAATACTGCAAATGATGGGTGAATGTGGAGGAAAGTTTGTCAGTAACTTCCATACTAAGGCAACCCACTTACACGCTTTCTTAACTTCATTACTATCGGTGGCCTCATTGATTAATGGGACTTGCCACAGAAGTAAAGAGAAGCATAGGTATAAGTATTTGCAGGATTGGGGCCTGAATATTTAGTTTATAAGTAAAACAGTGCTATCCACCTGGCATTGGAACTTATTTCAAACCATTTTTAGATAATATACAAACCAGAAAATACTCCTATTCACTCTCCCATTATTGCAGTGGCTCTACATTACCAAGAGTGAAAAGCAGTAAAAACTTAACTTCTGTCAACACAGTGAATATAAGAGGAGATCTGCCAGTGAATATATGAGGTAGATCTGTTGAGTAAGAAGATGCCATTTTCATGTAGTTACTTTCTTGAAAAAAACAGGAGCAACAACAGTACTTCATGGAAAATGCGTATACAGTACTGAGAGAAGGTAGTTTTTTTGTAGACATTTATATCAGTGGTTCAGCACGATGCCATGATTATTTCTTTTTATTCTCCTAGAAGTTTTACCACCTGAGATTCTTGCTTTCTCATGACACCAGGTAGTTTGAATAATTGTGTATTATTAGTTTGAATGATAGCAGAAATAATGTATACCCCTTCTTTTCAGATTCTTTATCAAGCAGTGAATTACCAGTTACGCCCTTCAGAAGGAGGGGAGAATATAAATATCTCAGTACCTTCTTCGCTGATCGCTAAGGGGACTCCTCAGGTAAGTTTTCAAGTGAGACTGTAAAATGACCACCATTGCATTCTGTTTTATTCTGTATCATAAGGAGAAACAGATTTAAAAGATTTCACCTAGCACAGCGTAGCGAACTTGAGATATTTCTCTGCTTTAGGCTTTGTGCATAGCACTATCAAATAACCTAAGGAAACAAACCAATAGATGGTTTTTTAATGAAGTTTTCTTGCTAATATATACTCCAAATGTGGTCTTGAACATCCTTGTCCAGTGGGGTCTCAGCACTGTAAACAAAATAATTGAGAGCATAAATAAATACAAAGGCAGGAGAAGTGGAAGACAAGACAAAAGCCTAATCTAAAATAAAGGAATAATTATTAATGTTGGTGATAGCCTTGCAGGATGGCATAGATCAACATTGGTAAATAAACTGAATAACATTTTAATTTAGCATATTATTCACATATGGGCATTTTATCTTTTACAAATTCACAGTTGCTCAAACACTTTGTATGTACATACTTTCATAGCTGTTCTTTTTTTTTTTGAGGCTTGAAGGCACCATTATGATCATCTGCTCTGACCTCATGCTTAATGTAGGCTGTAGAATTTCACCAAGCCATTCGTGTATTAAGCCCATAACTTCTGATTGATGTAGTATATATCTTTCAGAAACACAAACTTGATCTTCATTTAAAGACTTCTAGTGACAGAGAATCTGCTATGTTTTAGCTTATTTGTTTTTTTGTAATCTGTTAGTTTTGACTGTTTGATTCATTGGTGTAGTTTGTCACCTAAATAACGTGACATTATTTTTTTTCTAATTGGATAACTGAAGATTTCTAAACTGTAAGTACTTTTGGTGCAAATATTCAATACCTGCATCTGAGCAAAAATGCCTCATAATTGTGAGCTGAGAGTTAGAAGTTTGATTAATCTCCTTCTTTTGAAGGAACAGGTTTTTGCTAACTTGGATTTCATTTATTTCCTCTTACCTTTTCTGTTTCTTATAGTATATTGGTAATAGTCTTATTTTTTAAAAAAGTAAAGAGAAAAGTCTATAGTTCAGATTCTACAGTCTAAGGCTTATTCAGGCAAAATCCAATTGATTTCGGAGATCATATGTATGTGGGTATGTATCAACTATGTATTTGTTGGGGAGATCATGTGTGTGGGGGGTTACCATTGATTGCTAAAGCATATTAGATAGGGTTGCCAGGTGTCTGGTTTTCAACTGGAATGCCTAGAATGAAAAGGGACCCTGGTGGCTCCGGTCAGCACTGCTGACCAGGTTGCTAAAAGTCCGGTTGGCTCCTAGGCATAGGGGCAGCCAAGGGGCTCCATGTGCTGCCCCTGCCCCAAGTGCTGGCTCCGCAGCTCCCATTGCCTGGGAACCATGGTCAATGGGAGCTGCAGGGGCAATGTCTGCGGATGAGGCAGCATGTGGAGCCCCCTGGCCGCACCTCTGCATAGGAGCCGGAGGGGGGGACATTCTTCCGGGAGCTGCCTGAGGTAAGCGCCAACTCGGAGCTCTGTTCTGCACTCCAAACCCCTCATCCTTGGCCCCACATCGGAGCCTTCATCCCTCCCAAACTCCAAACCCCTCATTTCTGGCCTCACCCCAGAGCCGGCACCCCCAGCTGGAGCCCTCATCCCCTCCTTCACCTCAACCCCCTGTCCCAGCCCAGTGAAAATGAGTGATGGTGGGGGAGAGTGAGTGACTCAGGGAGGGGATGAAGTGATCAGGGGTGGGGCCTTGAAGAAAGGGCAGGATAGGGGCAGGGTAAGGGTGTTCGGTTTTCTGCAATATGAAAGTTGGCAACCCTAATATTAGTTAATACTATTTGTTTTAACTAATATTATATGGATAAAGCTGATAAAACTAGTACTAGATGGGCATAGCTCCCTCATCACATCATGTTTCACGCTCTCTAGGGCTCCAATAAAAGATTTTTCACTTGTTTGGCTAATTTTAACTTTTTATCCTCCCACAGTGAATTGAAATGAGGAGGTCTAGGGTGTGCTGGGATGACATAGGTGGGAACATAACCATTTGGCTCGTCTGCAAACCCCAATGTTTAGACATTTTAAAATAGGACTATACAAAGCATTAAAATAAATACTGTAGGGAACAATCCTTCACTGGCATGAGCTGGACTAGATCACCTAATTGGCCTAGTCAGTCTTCAGCTCATGTAATTCTTTGAGGAGCTATGTTCAGAAAGGGAAAGGAATTCCTCCGTAATGATTACTTCTTGCTTATTAAGCTCCTTTTCTCCTTTGCACTCTTGTTGTATGCTGTAATTACCTCAATGACTAATCTAGTGGTGCTCAAAGAAAAAAATCTCCATGTGCAAATTAGGACCTTGATCCATGAAGAATATTTCAGAATATTATAGATTAAAGTATAGTGCTTAGCCACATGATGCTGTGTTATGTTTTAACAGGAGAAATAATAACCACAATAAATTATGCCTCATAAATGAGGGCTGACTTTATACTTAATCGGCTTAATACTTAAAACCTGCATTACATCTGCTGTAAAGATAATGATTTTATTTATATATTTAGGTAATGTGAAAATGTAAATTACTGTGCAGTAGCACTTTAGCACAAGAGAAGCTTGCAGTTTAAAGAATATTGGTGTTGTCCTTGGAAACAAGGTGTTATTGATAAATTGCAGAGGATGCATAATTTGCAAACATCCTTCTGTAAAAATTACATATCTGCTTTTTGTATAAATTCTCTTTAAAGAACTCAGTTTCTACTAGCTGCAGTTTAGTATTCTCTTTTGCTAGAGTTCGTTATGCAACTTAGCCTATGCTTTAACCTGAAAATCAATTTAGATTTGAAAAATTTGCTACACCTGAAGTCTCAGATTAAAAACCACACTTATTAGTTTGTGACATGCATTGTACTTATCCTTTTACTGAGCATCAAATACCTTTCAAGTGAGCTACAAATGTATGCATTATATTTAATGAAAGGCTCATCTAATTGAACATATTTAATGAAGAATTTGTATATGTAGGGCCTGAGCAGTGATAGCCTACGTTCTCAGTGATTTAGGTGGAAGACAGAATTACAATTTTTCTGTACATGGAAATGCTTACTTTGTGATAGTGTCACTAGTTAAGGCAATGAAGGGCAAATTCTCACCTCACTTATACCTATGCAGATTCAGAGTTCAGTCCATTGGAGAATCTAGTTCTGAATCACATGACTTAGCAAATGTCTGTTGTAAGTAACTTCTAAGAGAAATATCGTAAATTCTGGGATCTGAACACGACTATTTTTTAGCTGATTAAAAAGTTACAGGAATGTGTGCTGTGTGAGATCCGTGTAGAAGTATGCCCAGCATTTTTTGGAAGAATTAATGGATTAGCTCATTGTATATCGCAGAACCTGTGAGAGAGAGATGTTTTTTTTAATGTGTCTACTTGCTAGTTCTGAGCTTATAATCAGACATGTTGTTTCATCACTGCTGATTGGCTGGGAACAAGTGGGCGCTAGGCCTGAAACACTACAGGCTAGATCCACAAAGGGAGTTAGGTGCCTAATTGCCACTTTTGGCACCTAAGACCAACATTTAGGTACCACTAATATCCTGAAAACCCCCACTCAGCTGCTGACTAACTGTATAGGTACCTAAATTCCCTTGGTGCATAAATTTCTGCCAGTCAGCATGTGAAAAATGGCCTGAGTCCCATTAGCACTAAGCTGCTCGATGCCTAAGCCCCAGTGGAATTCTCAAACTAGCTGTGCCCCTGCCTGTTCACCTTCGGGGCCCAAAGCAGTAGGATGCTCAGAGCACACCTAACCCATGGAGATGACCAGATCGGGAATTTGGCTGGCTGAGTGTGTGTGTGGGGGGGGGCACTGTGTGTTCCCATGCCCAATAGTCTGGTGGCTAGAGCACTTACCTGGGATATGGAAGACCCAAGTTCAAGTCCCTTCTGCAAGTAAGGCAGAACAGGAATTTCAAAAAGTGGTTAGTGCCCTAACAACTGTGATATTGGCTACAGTGGGGTGGGGTAGGTTTCTCTCTGTTCTTTTTGTGAGACCAGGCTGAGCTTGGTTAGGTACTTATGTATAGGCCTGGGGTTCACAGTTGGAGGAATCATGAGTGGAGGTGGGTGCACATTCCTCTGGTCTATAAATTCTGGAAGGCAGACACTTCATCTTTCACCAGTTGGTACGCTATACAAATCGTTTGGTTAGGATAATAAACATTTCTTAAATAAAACAACTCTCTCATCCATCTAGGGTTATTTTTTTTTGTAGAAAACTCCAAGGGCTAAGTGTGAACTGAGACGTTCCATGGAGAATTATTGTGTATTGCTATATATGTGCTCATTAGGTAAATAAAACGTGTTCCTGACTCAAAGAGCTTATAATCTAAGGGCAAATCTGTGTCATACTAACCACGGTCACGTTCTATAGCATGTGCTCAACATCCTACAGATTGGGTCTTTATCTAATCCATCTCTGGGTTTTCTGTAGCACACATGTCCATGCTTTCAAAGTGCAGCACTGGTTAACTCAATCTTTGTTCCAAAATTCATGTTATAGAGGGTTCTAATAGGAAGTTCTGTTGGGGTACCTGTTTAGGGATAAAAATTCTTCCTGTTACAGAGAGGTTTATTTGAACAAAAAAAGTGGATCCTGCAGTATGTTCTAAAATGATTAGACTTTGATTCCAAATGGAACAACACAACTAACTAAGCTAAGGGCAAAACAAATGAAGCTACAATTTAAAATATTCCGCAGCCAAACTACGTTGACCTGGAATGCTTTATCTCTGGCTCTCACAAGCTTTGTCCTGGATTTAGTGAGGTGTATTGTTCCGGGGGAGGATTGGGGGCATCGTGGAGGTATCTGAAATCTGACTGGGTCATTTTGGTCATTAAAAATTGCTAGGGAAAGGTTTTTTTCCCCTCCTGTAAAATTCAAATCCACACAGTTTGCTTTAAGAAACGGAGTACTTGTGGCACCTTAGAGACTAACAAATTTATTTGAGCATAAGCTTTCGTGAGCTACAGCTCACTTCATCAGATGCATTCAGTGGGAAATACAGTGGGGAGATTTATATACATACAGAACATGAAACAATGGGTGTTACCATACACACTGTAAGTCTGAGGGGTTGGAGCAAATACGGTTGTATCATAGAGGTTGGCTAGACAATGGATCATGTGGTGTGGTCTGGGTGAAAGCTGGAGGCATGTAGGAATAGCGGTCAATAGGTTTCCGGTATAGGGTGGTGTTTATGTGACCATCGCTTATTAGCACAGTAGTGTCCAGGAAGTGGATCTCTTGTGTGGACTGGTCCAGGCTGAGGTTGATGGTGGGATGGAAATTGTTGAAATCATGGTGGAATTCCTCAATGGCTTCTTTTCCATGGGTCCAGATGATGAAGATGTCATCAATATAGCGCAAGTAGAGTAGGGGCGTTAGGGGACGAGAGCTGAGGAAGCGTTGTTCTAAGTCAGCCATAAAAATGTTGGCATACTGTGGGGCCATGTGGGTACCCATAGCAGTGCCGCTGATTTGAAGGTATACATTGTCCCCAAATCTGAAATAGTTATGGGTGAGGACAAAGTCACAAAGTTCAGCCACCAGGTTTGCCGTGACATTATCGGGGATACTGTTCCTGATGGCTTGTATTCCATCTTTGTGTGGAATGTTGGCGTAGAGGGCTTCTACATACTTACAACTACAGTACCCACCTGCTGAAGTGAAGAAACAGATTGACAGAGCCAGAAGAGTACCCAGAAGTCATCTACTACAGGACAGGCCAAACAAAGAAAATAACAGAATGCCACTAGCCATCACCTTGATCCCCCCAACTAAAACCTCTCCAACGCATCATCAAGGATCTACAAATTATTCTGAAGGACGACCCATCACTCTCACAGATCTTGGGAGACAGGCCAGTCCTTGCTTACAGACAGCCCCGCAACCTGAAGCAAATACTCACCAGCAACCACACCCCACACAACAGAACCACTAACCCAGGAACCTATCCTTGCAACAAAGCCCATTGCTAACTGTGTCCACATATCTATTCAGGGGACACCATCATAGGGCCTAATCACATCAGCCACACTATCAGAGGCTCGTTCACTTACACATCTACCAATGTGATATTTGCCAGCAATGCCCCTCTGCCATGTACATTGGTCAGACTGGACAGTGTCTACGTAAAAGAATAAATGGACCCAAATCAGACGTCAATAATTATAACATTCAAAAACCAGTCGGAGAACACTTCGATCTCTCTGGTCACTCGATTACAGACCTAAAAATTGCAATTCTTTAACAAAAAAACTTCAAAAACAGACTCCAACGAGAGACTGCTGAATTGGAATTAATGTGCAAATTGGATACAATTAACTTAGGCTTGAATAAATACTGGGATTGGATGGGTCATTACACAAAGTAAAACTATTTTCCCATGTTTATTCCCCACCGCCCACTGTTCCTCAGACGTCCTTGTCAACTTCTGGAAATGGCCCACCTTGATTATCACTACAAAAGGTTTTCCCCTTCCCCACCGCTCTCCTGCTGGTAATAACTCATTTTAAGTGATCACTTTCATTACAGTGTGTATGGTAACACCCATTGTTTCATGTTCTTTATGTATATAAATCTCCCCACTGTATTTTCCACTGAATGTATCCGATGAAGTGAGCTGTAGCTCACGAAAGCTTATGCTCAAATAAATTTGTTAGTCTCTAAGGTGCCACAAGTACTCCTTTTCTTTTTGCGAATACAGACTAACACGGCTGTACTCTGAAACCTAACAGTTTGCTTTGACTGCTATTGGTAGCTATATATTTAAGTTTGTTAAATGGTAAATTATTTTTAAAACAGTGAGTAGTTTGATACCCTGGGATGTAAAGCTGTCTATAAATTCAAAGTATCAGTTTCAAAATTATTTTCTCTAAAATATATATTAAAATATGACTTACCAAAGGCACTAGGGCAAACTAGGAATTTAAACTAAGGTCTCCCAATAATCTGCTCAGAATGCTAGACTATGCTTCTGGTATCTTCAATAAT
This sequence comes from Eretmochelys imbricata, assembly GCF_965152235.1. Taxonomy (NCBI): domain Eukaryota; kingdom Metazoa; phylum Chordata; order Testudines; family Cheloniidae; genus Eretmochelys; species Eretmochelys imbricata. Next base: position 26,619,722 of record NC_135574.1, read on the forward strand.
TACCCTCATAAGTGCCCCAGTTCAGGAAAACGTTTAAGAACATGCTTATGTCCATTCTTGTTCAGCCAATCACTTAAACATATGAATTTAGTGTGGATTTAGGCACATGCTTAAGGCCTTAGCTGAATAAGCATCGTCTTCTGAATTGGGCCAGGATTATTTTTCTAGGGCACAGTCTTTATTTTTGTTTTAAAACTTTCACTTTCTGATGGCCCATATATTTTCACACAGTTTTAAAAAAAAGTATTTAGTTTAAATTTAGTTGAGAAGTAATTTCTTGCTCTTATTTTCCTAGATACTTGCATTAAATGGTCAGGTTTCATGACGCATTCTCTTGAAAATAGTATAATGCCTTACAAAAGAAGAAACTAATTTTTTGTTATTTTTTTAAAACTTTCAAAATAAGTATCAGGAAGTACTATTTTTATTTAAACAGAATCTAAATAAATCCTGTTGCCATTTATTTTTCAGGAAGAGTAAAGATTCTGGCATATTTCGCTCAGCATGCAGTCCCTTTCATCTGGTCAAGTGGGAATTGAAATTTCCAATTGATTGTTCAAAGGCTGGCAGGAGGTCCTCTCTTTAGATCATTTTATTACTATTAATAATCAGGGAGTGCTCACATTTACAGGTTTTGTTGCAGGCAGACAGTTGTTGATGCCTTTTTAATGACAATGATAGATTTGGTGATAAATGTCTTCCTTGTTTTTGTACATTTAAAAAAAAAATCAGTGGGGCAAAATTTCACCTAAGTCATTTTGGCCACCCTGTTTAGTGTGTAAAATTCTGTCTCAAGTTGTTGAACTGAAAACTGGTAGTTCATATCCTCCTGCCAGCATAACTGTAGAAAAGTGATTTTCTTTTGATAGGTTTAAATTCAGTATATTGTGTTGGGAAACTAACCATTGTAACTTACTGGCTATTAAAACATCAACAATATGTATGTATATAAGTGTATTGTAAATATTACCCTACTGTACATTTGTGTGATTATCGTCAGTGGAATATAATTACATAATTTACAGCATAGTGAAATCTGTTTTATGTTTTAATATGTAAGCTGTATAAAACATGGAAAGAACAGGCACAGACCTCTTGGTAGTGTAACAATTAGTGACACATGAATCACTGCAGATGTATCAAATATTAATTTAAACCCTTTATTTCAGGTAGGCCTGATCCAGTAACCCAAATTTGCAAAACGCAGACCCTAAATTTTGAAAAAGCAGACCTGAACCAGCCATTATTGAGTTTGGATCCAGGTGTCTGCCAAAACATGCGTATGTGTGGGAAGGGTGGGAAATCAGAATAGGCAGAAATCTCACAAGATCTGTTTGCAGCTTGTGAGAATGACTATATTTGGTTAATGTCTCACAAAGCACCAGAATTTCAGAATCCATGAACATACATACAGCTGCCAGTATTCTCACATCAGTGCAGGTAATACAGACCAACAATATCAAATGGAGGAGCTGGAGAGAACCCTATTTTGGATAGCTCTGAGATGAAAGATTAAAGTTTTTCACCAGCGAAGGGTGTAAAGACAACAGTCCCCTTCTGAGAATTTGGATGGCTTAGTTGTGCTCTTTGGAAATCCACACAATCCTGGGTTTCTATGTTAAGATTGTTCATAAGATGTTGAAGAAGTTGGCAGCTGGTATCAAGTGGAATGCCTAGAGGTCGGTCCTGGGGCCAGTTTTGTTCAATATCTTTATTAATGATCTGGACGATGGGATAGATTGTACCCTCACCAAGTTCGCGGATAACAGTGGGGGGAGAGGTAGATACGCTGGAGGGTAGGGATAGGGTCCAGAGTGACCTAGACAAATTGGAGTATTGGGCCAAAAAACATTGGATGAGGTTCAAGAAGGACAAGTGCAAAGTCCTGCACTTAGGACTGAAGAATCCCATGCATCGCTACAGGCTGGGGACTGACTGGCTAAGCAGCAGTTCTGCAGAAAAGGACCTGGGGATTACAGTGGATGAGAAGCTGGATATGAGTCAGCAGTGTGCCCTTGTTGCCAAGAAGGCTAATAGCATATTGGGCTGCATTAGTAGGAGCATTGCCAGCAGATTGAGGGAAGTGATTATTTCCCTCTGTCTGTCACTGGTGAGGCCACATCTGGAGTATTGTGTCCAGTTTTGTGCCCCCCCCCAAAAGGATGTGGACAAATTGGAGAGAGTCCAGTGGAGGGCAACGGAAATGATCAGGGGGCTGGGACACATGACTTACGAGGAGAGGCTGAGGGAACTAGGCTTGTTTAGTCTGCAGAAGAGAAGAGTTGGGGGGGATATGATAGCAGCTTTCAGCTACCTGAAGGGGAGTTCCAAAGAGGATGGAGCTCAGCTGTTCTCAGTTGTGGCAGATGACAGAACAAGAAGCAGTGGTCTCAAGTTGCAGTGGAGGAGCTCTAGGTTGGATATTAGGAAAAACTATTTCACTAGGAGGGTGGTGAAATACTGGAATGGGTTGCCTAGCGAGGTGGTGGAATCTCCATCCTTAGAGGTTTTTAAGGCCTGTCTTGACAAAGCCCTGGCTGGGATAATTTAGTTGGTGTTGGTCCTGCTTTGAGCAGGGGGTTGGACTAGATGGCCTCCTGAGGTCTCTTCCAACCTTAATCTTCTATGAATATATGATTCAGTGGCCAGTATGCCCAACCTCCCCTTTTTGATAAACTTCAGTGTATTAACAGAACAGTGGGACTAGTTGAGCAAATAAACACTTCCATAACCTTCAAAAATGTAAATGGCTGGTGTCCAAAATATCATGAGATTAGAATTTAATGAGAAAATGTTCTACTAATCAAAAAATCAGCTATGGAATTAAAAAATTGCAACATTGTTTGTAACTCTGCTTGTGGTTAGCTTGCTGCTAAATGAGACTGATAATTGAAATAACTCATTAACCAAACTCTTATCAGTATGTCCTGATGCCAGTTTGTGTTTGTTCTGGGCATTTGGCCTTATTAACTCATGGTGGTGATAATGCTGAGGCTATTTCTAACATTTGTTGTTGTGTGTTGCATAAACTCACAGGAAGAAATCAGCATTCCTTCTAGCCAGTCTGCTGACTTCTTGTATTGGACCACCGCTAAAACCATGAAAGTTCTGTCTAATACAACTACAACGACAAAAGCCATGCTGCATGCAGTCAGTGATGGACAATGGTGGAAGAGGTCATTAACTTATCTTCGGCCATTACATGTAAGAAGTCACTAAAATCTCTCCTACTGTCTTTGGTTTCACTAATGGATAACCGTATAGGCCATATTCTTTCACAAGGATCTGCTAGTCCTGCTTCTGGAACCACTGGCAGTCACATTGACATCAAAGGGCCATGGATGACTTTTAATGTTTTCTTATATTTTGTTAATCTTTCTTTTCCAAAATGAATAATACACACTGTTGTTGTTGTGGTTTTTTTAGCGTTAGCTATGTCATCAAAGAAGAGCAAAAGGCCAATACTAGTAAAATGTCAGGGTGTTTGTGGTGGGAGCTATAAGCAGTTGAAGCACCATTAAAGCATAGTGTCGTACTTTCTATTACAATTTAGAAAATCTCTTTACCTTCCTATTCATTTAAGGTCCTATTCTTCACTTTTCCTTCCATATGTATGTTCATTTTTACTAGTCTTTTTTTTATGATGTCTGTGATTCTCTGACTAATTCTGCTAATTTTTCTTTTTGTTTTTAATAATTGATGAATAGATGAAACATGGGTCCTGATCTTGCAGTTTGTCATATGTAGTTAGCATACTCCTCTATTAAGCCCCATTGACTTCAGTGGAGTTCTGCGGGGTTCCATGTACGGAGTCCATTGCAGGATCTCCTCCCATCTGAACATATGACTACTTAATAGACTTTAAAGCAAGATTTCATTATTACCAGGTGTCACGCTATCTGGAATGGCTCACGACCATGAGTGCATATCTCAGGGCAAACTGTAAAAACAGGCAGATACCCCAAACTGGTTGTAAAATCTAATTATATAACACAACAAGCCAGGGACAAATGTGAACTCCTGGATTACTATGCCAGTCTTATCATGAGGACACAAACAGTCCTCTTAGAGTCTCTAGTCTATCTTGCCATCCAGGTAAACTGGACTTTGTGATAAAAGGTCACTTATACCAAAAATCACATCACATTTAGGTTGCTTCCATTCCAAGATACTAGTCACTTACCCTAGATCTTACACCAAAGACAACATGCGCAGCCAATTATATAATAAACTAACTAAAGGTTTATTAGCTAAAAAAAAGAAAATGAGAGTTATTGAGAGATTAAAGCAGGTAAAATATATGGACAGGTGAGTCACAGTTTACAATTCCAAATAGTGACAGTGATGTAATAAATTGCTAGTTTCCCAAGTCTTTTCAGGGTACTCAGATTGTGTCTGAGGATCTCTGCTTTGCATCTGGTACACTTCCCTGTTAAGAGTCCAAACAGTCCAGAGATGAAGGAGCTTTCCTTGAATCCATACTTCTTCTCACAGAAAACAAACTGGAAGTGTCACTACATGGGTTGGCTTTTCCTTTGACGACGGAGAGTGAGGAATGAATTTTGAGTCTTTGACCTCTGATAATCACACACAATGACCACTGGCTTTGAAATTAGCACTTTTCTGTTAAAGTTCTTCATTTGCATTCCATAAGGCTTCTTTCTCGTTTGATGGGTTATTTATTTACAGGGGTATATGCAATGTAAATGTTTGCTACTACATTATAAAGGGATACAGATAAGTAAAAACAATGCATGTAACACCCCATTAGTTTTCATGAAGTTTAAACTCCAGATACACTCTTATGCATTTGTCAATCACTTTGATCTATACTAGTACACAAGTGAATTGGCCTGGGGCTCTGACATGAATTGGCACTTGGTCGACAAGCGCCACACTTAATTCTGCTTATTCCTTCCAGGGCCAAGAATTTGGAGATGTGTTAAAAAGCAGTTCTGGAGCGAATGCTGCAGTGGAAAAGCAGAGCTGTCATCCCTTTTATGAATCTCTAATTGTTGCTCCCTGTGTTGCAGAAGTAAGTTTAAGATGCATTAAGAGTTAAAGTACACTTATAGAAGCATTAAAAGAAGACTGTGTACTTTTCTGAGGAGCTCAAAACTATGGGTGACCTTGTAACTCCCCCACCTCAGCGAGAGAGATGTTTGCTTGTGCTAAACTTGGTGACAACTGCTTCACACCCTACTCTGTTAGCAACCACACACAAATTTCTCACGATTATGCCAGCCCTTACTTTACCTTGCAGGTAACACTTTGTGCCACCCCAGTTCCCAAGCGCCCTGGAAGAGCGTTCCCATGTAGCATCCAGCCCCTGTCACTGGAACCTCATAGTAATTGCCAAGTCTGCTGTCTCCAAAGAAACAGTGTACACACCAGCTTGTTTGATTCAACTAAGAATTAGTATTTTGCTTACTATTACAGTACAGAGATCTACTTACGATAAAACAAAGAAGTTTATTAGCGAAGATAGAGTTTTAACTCATATTGCGTAAAGGTAGTAGAATCAGAATTGATTACAAATAAAACAAAAGTATAACATGCTTTTAAGAGGCTAAACATAACTAGCAAGCTACGGTTCTTTGGCTAAAGCAGTTTTCTCACCCTCAAAGCCCTTTTGCAGAGTTCACTGATTCAAATCAGGATCCAGATTTTTCATGAATCACTTCCCTCTGCCACTAGAGTTCCTCAGTTAAGTGGATCACCAAGGGTTCCCTTTCATCCTCCTCATATTCCAGAAATCCTTTCAAATGTATCCCTTTGAAGTGTACTCCCGGACAAAATTCTTCTTTCCCACTATTTGTTCTTTCGTGTGCTGATGCCATATTCTCTCTCTCATCCCTGTGTTGACTTAACATGCAAATGAAGTTTGCTTGGTGTTGACTTACACAGTGTGTGCTTTACATCAGAGAGCTAGGCAGACAGGTAAATCAACATTAATTTGTTTTGGAAAAACTTTATCTAGACTGTCTGTTTACATTCACAACGCTTATGATGACCAGTGTCATAGGTTTCATTTGACATATTAAGTCAACAGGAAAAAGCAAGTTAACAGGAGAACTATTAGGTTTTCTATTGCTGCATAAGATCTCTATCTAGAATTAAAAAAAAATAGAACCAAATTATATAATTGTATCTAATGTAACATTATAAAACATAAAAGGAGTACTTGTGGCACCTTAGAGACTAACCAATTTATTTGAGCATGAGCTTTCGTGAGCTACAGCTCACTTCATCAGATACATACCGTGGAAACTGCAGCAGACTTTATATATACACAGAGAATATGAAACAATACCTCCTCCCACCCCACTGTCCTGCTGGTAATAGCTTATCTAAAGTAATCGTCAGGTTAGGCCATTTCCAGCACAAATCCAGGTTTTCTCACCCTCCACCCCCCCACACAAATTCACTCTCCTGCTGGTGATAGCCCATCCAAGGTGACAACTCTTTACACAATGTGCATGATAATGAAGTTAGGCCATTTCCTGCACAAATCCAGGTTCTCTCACTCCCTCACCCCCCTCCAGAAACCCACCCCCATACACACACAGACTCACTCTCCTGCTGGTAATAGCTCGTCCAAACTGACCACTCTCCAAGTTTAAATCCAAGTTAAACCAGAACATCCGGGGGGGTGGGGGGGAGGAGGAAAAAACAAGAGGAAATAGGCTACCTTGCATAATGACTTAGCCACTCCCAGTCTCTATTTAAGCCTAAATTAATAGTATCCAATTTGCAAATGAATTCCAATTCAGCAGTTTCTCGCTGGAGTCTGGATTTGAAGTTTTTTTGTTTTAAGATAGCGACCTTCATGTCTGTGATTGCGTGACCAGAGAGATTGAAGTGTTCTCCGACTGGTTTATGAATGTTATAATTCTTGACATCTGATTTGTGTCCATTTATTCTTTTACGTAGAGACTGTCCAGTTTGACCAATGTACATGGCAGAGGGGCATTGCTGGCACATGATGGCATAAATCACATTGGTGGATGTGCAGGTGAACGAGCCTCTGATAGTGTGGCTGATGTTATTAGGCCCTGTGATGGTGTCCCCTGAATAGATATGTGGGCACAATTGGCAACGGGCTTTGTTGCAAGGATAAGTTCCTGGGTTAGTGGTTCTGTTGTGTGGTATGTGGTTGTTGGTGAGTATTTGCTTCAGGTTGCGGGGCTGTCTGTAGGCAAGGACTGGCCTGTCTCCCAAGATTTGTGAGAGTGTTGGGTCATCCTTTAGGATAGGTTGTAGATCCTTAATAATGCGTTGGAGGGGTTTTAGTTGGGGGCTGAAGGTGACGGCTAGTGGCGTTCTGTTATTTTCTTTGTTAGGCCTGTCCTGTAGTAGGTAACTTCTGGGAACTCTTCTGGCTCTATCAATCTGTTTCTTTACTTCCGCAGGTGGGTATTGTAGTTGTAAGAAAGCTTGACAGAGATCTTGTAGGTGTTTGTCTCTGTCTGAGGGGTTGGAGCAAATGCGGTTGTATCGCAGAGCTTGGCTGTAGACGATGGATCGTGTGGTGTGGTCAGGGTGAAAGCTGGAGGCATGCAGGTAGGAATAGCGGTCAGTAGGTTTCCGGTATAGGGTGGTGTTTATGTGACCATTGTTTATTAGCACTGTAGTGTCCAGGAAGTGGATCTCTTGTGTGGACTGGACCAGGCTGAGGTTGATGGTGGGATGGAAATTGTTGAAATCATGGTGGAATTCCTCAAGGGCTTCTTTTCCATGGGTCCAGATGATGAAGATGTCATCAATATAGCGCAAGTAGAGTAGGGGCTTTAGGGGACGAGAGCTGAGGAAGCGTTGTTCTAAATCAGCCATAAAAATGTTGGCATACTGTGGGGCCATGCGGGTACCCATAGCAGTGCCGCTGATCTGAAGGTATACATTGTCCCCAAATGTGAAATAGTTATGGGTAAGGACAAAGTCACAAAGTTCAGCCACCAGGTTAGCCGTGACATTATCGGGGATAGTGTTCCTGACGGCTTGTAGTCCATCTTTGTGTGGAATGTTGGTGTAGAGGGCTTCTACATCCATAGTGGCCAGGATGGTGTTATCAGGAAGATCACCGATGGATTGAAGTTTCCTCAGGAAGTCAGTGGTGTCTCGAAGGTAGCTGGGAGTGCTGGTAGCGTAGGGCCTGAGGAGGTAGTCTACATAGCCAGACAATCCTGCTGTCGGGGTGCCAATGCCTGAGATGATGGGGCGCCCAGGATTTCCAGGTTTATGGATCTTGGGTAGTAGATAGAATATCCCAGGTCGGGGTTCCAGGGGTGTGTCTGTGCGGATTTGATCTTGTGCTTTTTCAGGAAGTTTCTTGAGCATATGCTGTAGTTGCTTTTGGTAACTCTCAGTGGGATCATAGGGTAATGGCTTGTAGAAACTCGTGTTGGAGAGCTGCCGAGCAGCCTCTTGTTCATATTCCGACCTATTCATGATGACAACAGCACCTCCTTTGTCAGCCTTTTTGATTATGATGTCAGAGTTGTTTCTGAGGCTGTGGATGGCATTGCGTTCCGCATGGCTGAGGTTATGGGGCAAGTGATGCTGCTTTTCCACAATTTCAGCCCGTGCACGTCGGCGGAAGCACTCTATGTAGAAGTCCAGTCTGCTGTTTCGACCTTCAGGAGGGGTCCACCTAGAATCCTTCTTTCTGTAGTGTTGGTAGGGAGACCTCTGTGGATTAGTATGTTGTTCAGAGGTATTTTGGAAATATTCCTTGAGTCGGAGACGTCGAAAATAGGATTCTAGGTCACCACAGAACTGTATCATGTTCATGGGGGTGGAGGGGCAGAAGGAGAGGCCCCGAGATAGAACAGCTGCTTCTGCTGGGCTGAGAGTATAGTTGGATAGGTTAACAATATTGCTAGGTGGGTTGAGGGAACCATTGCTGTGGCCCCTTGTAGCATGTAGTAGTTTAGAAAGTTTAGTGTCCTTTTTCTTTTGTAGAGAAGACACTACAGTGCTAATAAACAATGGTCACATAAACACCACCCTATACCGGAAACCTACTGACCGCTATTCCTACCTGCATGCCTCCAGCTTTCACCCTGACCACACCACACGATCCATCGTCTACAGCCAAGCTCTGCGATACAACCGCATTTGCTCCAACCCCTCAGACAGAGACAAACACCTACAAGATCTCTGTCAAGCTTTCTTACAACTACAATACCCACCTGCGGAAGTAAAGAAACAGATTGATAGAGCCAGAAGAGTTCCCAGAAGTTACCTACTACAGGACAGGCCTAACAAAGAAAATAACAGAACGCCACTAGCCGTCACCTTCAGCCCCCAACTAAAACCCCTCCAACGCATTATTAAGGATCTACAACCTATCCTAAAGGATGACCCAACACTCTCACAAATCTTGGGAGACAGGCCAGTCCTTGCCTACAGACAGCCCCGCAACCTGAAGCAAATACTCACCAACAACCACATACCACACAACAGAACCACTAACCCAGGAACTTATCCTTGCAACAAAGCCCGTTGCCAATTGTGCCCACATATCTATTCAGGGGACACCATCACAGGGCCTAATAACATCAGCCACACTATCAGAGGCTCGTTCACCTGCACATCCACCAATGTGATTTATGCCATCATGTGCCAGCAATGCCCCTCTGCCATGTACATTGGTCAAACTGGACAGTCTCTACGTAAAAGAATAAATGGACACAAATCAGATGTCAAGAATTATAACATTCATAAACCAGTCGGAGAACACTTCAATCTCTCTGGTCACGCAATCACAGACATGAAGGTCGCTATCTTAAAACAAAAAAACTTCAAATCCAGACTCCAGCGAGAAACTGCTGAATTGGAATTCATTTGCAAATTGGATACTATTAATTTAGGCTTAAATAGAGACTGGGAGTGGCTAAGTCATTATGCAAGGTAGCCTATTTCCTCTTGTTTTTTCCTCCTCCCCCCCCACCCCCCCGGATGTTCTGGTTTAACTTGGATTTAAACTTGGAGAGTGGTCAGTTTGGACGAGCTATTACCAGCAGGAGAGTGAGTCTGTGTGTGTATGGGGGTGGGTTTCTGGAGGGGGGTGAGGGAGTGAGAGAACCTGGATTTGTGCAGGAAATGGCCTAACTTCATTATCATGCACATTGTGTAAAGAGTTGTCACCTTGGATGGGCTATCACCAGCAGGAGAGTGAATTTGTGTGGGGGGGTGGAGGGTGAGAAAACCTGGATTTGTGCTGGAAATGGCCTAACCTGACGATTACTTTAGATAAGCTATTACCAGCAGGACAGTGGGGTGGGAGGAGGTATTGTTTCATATTCTCTGTGTATATATAAAGTCTGCTGCAGTTTCCACGGTATGTATCTGATGAAGTGAGCTGTAGCTCACGAAAGCTCATGCTCAAATAAATTGGTTAGTCTCTAAGGTGCCACAAGTACTCCTTTTCTTTTTGCGAATACAGACTAACACGGCTGTTACTCTGAAACCTGTCATTATAAAACATGTTTGTTTTTTTAAAAAAGGATATTTATCTTTGTCATATTAATGCAAATGTGGTTTGTTTGTTTGTTTTTTTTTTTTTTTGTAAGTCTGAAGTAGCCTATGCTGGATTCCAACACAGTTCTTCAGAAAGTTTTGCAGAAGTATTGCTGAGAACAGGAAAATTAGCAGAAACTAAAAGTGAAGGAGAGGACCTATTTCCAGCTACAGAAGGTACATTGTTTTTTGTGTGATGTGTGTTTTATTTATAATATAATGTGTATGTATATACTGTACATGTTCATGTATTCAGTAGTGTTCAAAAGTGATATTTTAGTATTTTCTAAAAATATCATCATGGTTTAATTTCTAACAAAGAAAACATCTATAAAAAGTGGAAAACCCTTGGAGGGTGCAAAAAAGTGGTTTTGGGGTTTTTTTTAGGCTAGTAGGTCAGCAGAGTCTCGGGAAATCTCAAGAGAGTTCCTGATTATTGGTCAATCTAGAAGTGCCTCTTTTAGAAGGCTCACGGGTGCTTGTCCATTGTGACAGAAATAGCTGTGCACTTCCAGTGGTCCACAGACACAGTTTGAGAAGCATTGGAGTGCAATAAAATGTCCATCAGATTATCTGCAGATAGGTATGTTCATCTATTGCAATTAGAGTTAATATTCTTTGCCACTTTGCTAAAATGATCTTTGAATTATAGGTTTTCTTTCCACTATTTTATTTAGTGCATAGTTCGTATTTAAAATTCCTGGATTCCTGAGAATTTCTCTTTACCAAAATTAAAATTTATCTAGGGACTATACTGAGAGTGATTCAGAACATACTTAAAAATGTCTTCACTAAAAAAAAGACACTTCACCAGGGAAATAAATTGCATCACAGAACCGGCCACTCAGATACCTTGGGAGAATCTGTTTCAATACTGAGGGGGGGGAGAAAACAATGACCACATACCCGTAATTGAAAAGGAGTACTTTTGGCACCTTAGAGACTAACCAATTTATTTGAGCATAAGCTTTCATGAGCTACAGCAGCTGTAGCTCACGAAAGTTTATGCTCAAATAAATTGGTTAGTCTCTAAGGTGCCACAAGTACTCCTTTTCTTTTTTGCGAATACAGACTAACACAGCTGCTACTCTAATACCCCTAATTGGCATCTACCACCCTACACTGGAACCCCTATGGGTATTATCAAACAATTACAACCCATACAGGATCACATCCTGAAAAAAATCTTTCCTGAACCCCCTCTTCTGGCCTTCAGACAAACCTCCGGCCTTGCCAAGCTCATCAGAAGCAATCTCCCCACAAACCAGGACAAACCTACTTAAAGTGGCACCAGACCCTGCCAGAACAGATGAAAAACCTGCAGACATATCTCCACTGCTACAATGATCGTTACGCCCACAAAACACTTTTCAATATCCATGGATCCTATACATACCTATCCCAACATATGGTGTACCTCATCCAGCGGATCACATGCCCCAACACCCTTAAATACGGGTGAATACCAATATGGGTGAAGCCCAATAACACCAATATGGGTGAAGCCAGACAATCATTACACCCTTAAATAAACTCTCTCAGAAAAATAAGACAAAAACACCGTGTCACCCGTTGGTGAGCACTTTTCACAAAGCGATCACCCCATATCTGACTGCTCAGTCCTCATCCTTAAAGGAGATGTGCACAACACTTTCAAAAGACAAACCTGGGAACTTAAATTCATAAGTGTGCTAGACATTAAAAGCTGTGGACTTAAGAGACACTGGTTTTAAGGCTCATTAAATCAGTTTGTAGCACACACTATTACCTGCTAACCCTTAATTGGTGTGCTACAGTATGTGTGAACCCCATATGTTTAACAGTCCTGTCCCAAATTCTGTTTAGCTTAGACACTCTGGTTATCTTCCCCAGACAAAAAGAAGAGTTCTGTGAAGCTCGAAAGCTTGTCCCTTCCCGCACCCTCACCTACCTTGGGTGTGTCATTAAAAGTGAAACATTCTCATGTTAGTACTTCCATTTTTTCTCCTATCTATGATTATATATCTTTTTCACTTTAGTTGCCTCCTGCCAGTTTAAGAAATGAACTGTTTAAATATTTACATGCTGTTAGTGTCCTTTGAAGGAAGATGTCTGTCTAATGCGTTACTCTGTGGAGAATTCTGGCATGACAAATTAGTGTATTAGATCACATGAAGTGTGAGTAAACTCACAGTTTAATCATGAGGCTCACAATATTTTCATTTTTTTTCATAAAGCTCTAGCTTCTAGTGATTGAGAAACTCTGCTTTATTTTATTTATTTCATTAGGCTTCTAGCCCTTGTGGTTCTGGATAAAAGCTTGAAAACGAGGATTCTAAAGGTTAAATTATCAAAAGGCAAATAAGAACCACAATGCAACCGTAACTCTGTCCCTCTCTAGCTGGCAGTAGATACTGGGAATAGTTCAACAAAGGTGATGCCATAGTCAGTAGGCATGATGAAGGGCCGTGAGATGGTGTCATTGTTCATGTTGTGTTCCACAAATTTTAATTGCAGCATGTCTCTCCATGCACTCTAGCTGCATTCATTGTGTTAGGTGTAGCTGTATTGGAGGGTGGAGGGACTGGCGGGAGCAAGTTAGAAGAATTGTCACTGTGATATGAGGTGTGAACCTTCAGGAATCAAATATGTCTCATTTCAGTGCTGAGTTCTGTAGGCTGTATCAGTAGGCAGGATTTATGAATTACGTGTCTTACCATGAATCAGTATTAAAACACACATTAAATATAGTAACAACATTTGCTATAAACCTGAGGCCCACCCAACATGCTATACAAACTCCAGATCCCAGTGGAGGGAGGGGGGCCCTCGGGGCTCTGGCTGCTTGGTGGGGGTGGGGGGAACTTGGGCATAGGTGCAGTTTGACTTCTATTATGGTGGGGGGGACAGGGCTTGGCAGGTCCTAGAGAGGGAGCCCCACCTCCACCGCCGACTCACCTCAGGAGGCCACCCAGCCTGTCTGGTTTGGAGGGGGAACGGGGGGCTGCTTCTCGAGGACTCTGCTGGCCCCAGGTGGCTCTTACCAGCTGCACGAGCAGTCACAGGGGGCTGGGAGCTGAGGAGGAGCTGGAGCCCCAGGCATCAGCATCAGGAGGAGATGGAAAGAGCAGCCAGGGTAGCAGCCGCCTCGCACTGCCCGGCTCTGGCTTCCCAGTTCTTACCTGGCGAGGAACTGGGGTAGGGGAGGAGGTAAGGCTGTGTGTGGAGCTGCCCCCGGGACTGCCTTGCTCTGGTTAAGTTTGGAGAGACAGTGCCACCCCCGTATCTCCAACACTCTGCCCATGGGCTTGGGGTTTCTGCCCCGGGGGTGCTGGGGCTTGGGGTTTTGCAGACCTTCTGAAACCAGCCACTGACCCCTGGTGTGTTTGAGGACATTACTACAGGATTGTTATTTGAGGAACTATATATGCAGAAACTGACAGACTTCATTGCTGTTCACACCATCTAAACAATGGTTGCAATGACACGGGCCTGTCAATTTACCTTGAATTTTAATTTAGAGGATGTCCCCCCTTCTTTCTTGGGAGGGGTAGGGTGCATCTGACATGCTCACAGCCTTTGGCTGCACTCTTCTCCTTTTCCACATGTGGATGGGAGGTAGAGGCTGCTGGTTTGGTGGGGCAGGGCTTTGCATAGCACCCATCATGCTCTGATTAGCCAGTTCAGGTGAGACAGAGGGAATGGATTGGATCCCCTGCCATTTCTCTGAAGAATATAAGGCCTCTCTTGGATGTGGACAGTATTCTACATGTGTGTTGCTCCCACACATCTTTGGTTAATTGTAGTGTTACTGGTTCTCCTGGTATGCTATGGGCCTGGCCAGACTGTATTTTTGGCATCCAGAAGTGATTTTTCTGCTAGCCAAGACTGGCCATGTGTCCACACTTTTTTTTTTTTTTTTTTTTTAAATCTTCCCCATACAAACCTGGAGGTTTGGTGATGAAGTAGAAGATGGGCTATGTAACGGGGCTCAGACTCACCACCGCTGCGCCTCCTTCTGGTTGCCCTGGGAATTAGCTCATTCAGCTGTGGAGCACCCTCTGCAGGTGGTGTCCCACCCGTTGCTCTGCTCTGCGGTGCTCTCTGGGACCCGCATTGCTCCCTGGCTTGCAGGGTCCTTTTCTGGACAGAGCCCTCTGGTTGTGCCCCACTCGGTTCTCTCCCATTCCAGGGGTATCCACAAGTCCTCAATCTGCACCTGCCCTCGTGACCAACTGCAGCCCCAGAGTCTAGCCCCTTGCCTCAGGGACAAGCCACAGTCTGTATTGGGCCATGTTCCTCCATGGCCAGGTGTAGAGTAAGGGGTAGGGGGGCCAGGCCCGCCCACTACTCTGGATCCTGCCCAGGGACCCTCCGGCGGCAGTCATATCCTGCTCTCCTTCTCTGCCCTCTACTGCTTGCACTCCCGGGGCCACCTCCTCTTTGGCCCTTGCACCTTCTCGGCCCTTTCTTTCAGGGGCCTGAGCCTGACAAGTATCGGGCTGGAGCTTTTCCTCTGCTCCCCTGAGCCTGCGCAGTGCTGCTCTATCTAAGGTGCTATCTCTGGGAGCCAGTCCTTTTCCCTTGCTTGTCAGGGAGCGACTCCTGTCTCTTCTGCTTTGCAGCCTTTATATAGGGCCCAGCCTGGCCCTGATTGGCTGCCTTTCTGCCCTTCTCTGATTGGCTTGGTTTTGCGCAGCCACTGCAAGGGCTGCTGTTAACCCCTCCTCTGCCAAAGTGGGGCAACTGCCCCACTACAGGTAGAATTAGAAATTTGTTGCAGCTAATGGCCAGTATTGTGCCAGGAGGCTGCTAGTGAAGTCAGCTCCTGAAGCAAGCCTGAGCATAGTCCCAGATCACTGTCATTGATCCCCAGTGGTTTCAGGGCAGGGGATGGCTTAAAGTTCAGGTTGATCTTCATTTGCTTGAACATGTAGCCCATCCATTGTGTTCAGTAGACATTGGATCTGTTTCTAAGTGCATAGTAAACAGTTTAGGTCCTGAGGTTTCCTTAGCGTTTTCAGTAATCACAATGAAAAATGAATTGAAATTTTCCAGATTTTCATAGATATGCTTTGAGTTCTACACAAACACAGTAATTTTTCCACAGAGAGTTCTACATAAGAACATAAGACCAGCCACATTGGGTCATACCTATGGTCCATCTAGCCCCGTATCCTGTCTTCCGACAATAGCCAATACCAGGTGCTTCAAAACAGGGCAGTCATCGAGTGATCCATCCCTTGTTGTTCACTCCTAGCTTCTTTTGTGAAGTGCAACTTTTTTCCTAGTGAAACTGACAAAAACCAAAGAGCATAATTATATTGACACTTGGACCTTTCTAATGTCTAACAATGTTTGTTAAAATGCAAACTGTTTTATGCCTCCATGAGCTGTTCCAGAAGAAAAGAAAAACACACAAGCAATAAATAAAGTTTGGCAAATCCATCAGTGACTCTAATATTTTATAGTCACAAATTCTTTAGTTTCTTCAATTGGGTATTTTGGAAAGTCAATGCCCAGTTTGCACTGACAGTGTTATAATTTAATTTATTGGAACGTGGATAGAAAAGTAAAGGCTGCACATAATGTGAGTATCTGGCAGTTTTGTGAGCATCACCTAGAATGATGGGTAAATGGCAGTCTTCTTTTAAGAAGGTATGACTTTTCTCAGGACATCTCAGATTGGGTCACAGGACCATAAGCCGTTATTTTTTTCCTCTTTTCATTATTATAGGCTTTGCAGTTTGATGAAGATATGAGTTTTGGCAAAACTCCTTCAGTGATTAGTAATGAAGGCATTCAACCAAAATACTTGTCTTCTGAATTTATTTCTTTAGTTTTTGTCAGATATACAGGTTGTGTCTTGTTTTTTTTGTTTTTTTTTTTAAGGGAACCCTAAAATCAGACCAGTCATCTTCATTTTGGTATGCAAGTAATAGA
Organism: Eretmochelys imbricata; assembly: GCF_965152235.1. Taxonomy (NCBI): domain Eukaryota; kingdom Metazoa; phylum Chordata; order Testudines; family Cheloniidae; genus Eretmochelys; species Eretmochelys imbricata. Next base: position 26,636,165 of record NC_135574.1, read on the forward strand.
GTGCAAGTTGTGAATAAATTGAGCAACTGTCTTGTCAAGCTTGAATGAAATGGAAGTATTGCAAATGTTAGGCCTCAAACTTCCGTATGCTTTAAAATGCAAGCCTTGCAAAAACGAAGCTTAAGACTGTGGCTTGTGGTCAGGACGTGCTGCAACCAGATAACAATTTATGCTGACTCCTATGTACTTATCAACCCAAATTACCCACATTCAAAATCTAATTGGCTACCGAAAATAAATAGCCCTCAATTATACGAACTACTAACAATTGGACAAAAAAATTGAATACTCATCAATTATACAACTAGGGCAATCACATAAACAATGTGGCCTACCCTGATTGGTTGGTCTGTTCTAAAACACGGCCGTCAGATCAGATAAAAAGAACGAAGGCACGGGACTGTGTGTATGTGTGTTTGTGTTTTCGGAAAGCCTGACCCACACCCCCTGAACCGAAGGGATGTGCACTTCGACTGTCTGTACCTGGCCAGTGCGGAAAGCGGCCAACTGAAGGGTAATCTATTTTTGGACGAACGCAGAGTAAGTCTATGAAGTAAAGAAGTCTGGCTGCTCGAGTCGAATTGATCATAGTTGTATCATACTGTAGCATAAAATCAGTAGTAGGTGGCTGATGCATAATACCTTTGCATGTATTAGTGCTTGTCTTTTAAGTAGTCTGAGGAAATGCATGTAGCACTGTTGTTCATCAGCTTTATGTTGCCTTTGAAATACTTTGTCACTAGGAATATAGAGCTGGTGAATAATAGCTTTACGTATAAAAAGAACAGGAGCACTTGTGGAACCTGTGAGACTAACAAATTTATTAGAGCATAAGCTTTCGTGGGCTACAGCCCACTTCATCGGAACATATAGTAAGAAGAAATATATATACATACAGATAAGTTGTCCGTAATGAGCAAAAAGCTTACATTTTATAAGAGCTCTGGAGCAAGTTTCAATGCTTTTACAGCATATTTGGAGAAGAATCTCTCTTTTAAAGGGAAACTATAGACTTTTTATCCCTGATGACTTCAAATTATTTTGATAACCGGTGTCTTCAAAATTATCAAAAGAGACGGAAAATCCAGTTCAGAGAAATTCCACCAAACTGCTCCTTTCAAATGCACTAAAAAACCAACAAATCAGGAAATTCGTTGTCTTATGAAGAACATCACTCAGACATCGCCAGTGGGTGGAAAATGGAAGAGATTTAGTTCCAGTTACTTTCAGATGACCCAGAAAATAGTTATAGCCCAATTCTGTACCTCTGAGCCACCCCAATCTTTATTGGGTTACAGAAAAATTCACAGTGCAGTGTTTGGGAGCAATCATGGCAGTTTGAAGAAGGCTACTTATTATGTATATTGGACTATGAAGATGCTTAAATTCACATCTGGTGATGATACATCCATATCATAGAATCATAGAATAACAGAGTTGGAAGGGACCTCTGGAGGCCATCTAGTCCAACCCCCTACCCAGAGCAGGACCAATCCCAACTAAATCATCCCAGCCAGGGCTTTGTCAAGCCTGACCTTAAAAACTTCCAAGGAAGGAGATTCCACCACCTCCCTAGGTAACGCATTCCAGTGTTTCACCACCCTCCTAGTGAAAAAGTTTTTCCTAATATCCAACCTAAACCTCCCCCACTGCAACTTGAGACCATTACTCCTTGTCCTGTTGTCTGCTATCACTGAGAATAGTCTAGATCCATCCTCTTTGGATCCACCTTTCAGGTAGTTAAAAGCAGCTATCAAATCCCCACTCATTCTTCTCTTCCGTAGACTAAACAATCCCAGTTCCCTCAGCCTCTCCTCATAACTCATGTGTTCCAGTCCCCTAATCATTTTTGTTGCCCTTTGCTGGACTCTCTCCAATTTCTCCACATCCTTTTTGTAGTGTGGAGCCCAAAACTGGACACAATACTCCAGATGAGGCCTCACCAATGTCAAATAGAGGGGAATGATCACGTCCCTCGATCTGCTGGTAGTGCCCCTACTTATACACCCCAAAATGCCATTGGCCTTCTTGTCAACAAGGGCACACTGTTGACTCATATCCAGCTTCTTGTCCACTGTCACTCGTAGGTCCTTCTCTGCAGAACTGCTGCCTAGCCATTCGGTCCCTAGTCTGTAGCGGTGCATTGCATTCTTCCATCCTAAGTGCAGGACTCTGCACTTGTCCTTGTTGAACCTCATCAGATTTCTTTTGGCCCAATCCTCCAATTTGTCTAGGTCCGTCTGTATCCTATCCCTACCCTCCAGCGTATCTACCACTCCTCCCAGTTTAGTGTCATCCGCAAACTTGCTGAGGGTGCAATCCACACCATCCTCCAGATCATTAATGAAGATATTGTACAAACCGGCCCCAAGACCGACCCTTGGGGCACTCCGCTAGATACCGGCTGCCAACTAGACATGGAGCCATTGATCACTACCCGTTGAGCCCGACAATCTAGCTAACTTTCTACCCACCTTGTAGTGCTTCCATCCAGCCCATACTACTTTAACTTGCTGACAAGAATACTGTCGGAGACCGTGTCAAAAGCTTTGCTAAAGTTGAGGAATAACACGTCCACTGCTTTCCCTTCATCCACAGAACCAGTTATCTCATCATAGAAGGCAATTAGATTAGTCAGGCATGACTTTCCCTTGGTGAATCCATGCTGACTGTTCCTGATCACTTCCTCTCGTCTCAGTGCTTCAGAATGTATCTCAGATTTCCAGTAAGGGAGCAAATTAGTTTATTGTCAGGGGCTAGTCTAAGATTGCAGAACCAACTCCTTAAGGGTCTAAGAACAACCACATTCCTCACCGCTTTCCAGTCCAAGTTCAAGGCAAGCTTCTTTGACCTTGCTTTCACTAATATAAATCTATAACACAATATGTATAAAAATATATTGTATACTATAATGTATTTTTTTTTTAAATCCACATGCAACTTTTCCATTAGGAAAAGAAGGGAAAAAGAAGGAAAAAAACGGTATATGACTGTCACTAGTCATACTGCTTAATGCAGTCTTGGAAAGCACTTGGGCACCGTGCTGATGGGCATGGTACAGGAACCTGAATAGAATAATAGATTGCCTTTTGGCCTTGTCTTGGTGCCATGGTTGTTCACACAATTGCTTGGCCTATGAGTTGAGTGGCCAGACATAGGAGTATCGTGTTTTGTGTACCTGGACAATTGGCTCATTAAGGACAATATTTTGAAAAAGATCCAAAGATTAGTCATGCAGGTTATGGGTTCATTAGGATTTTCAAGGAAAAAAACAAAACAAAACACACAACCTAGAATACCAGCCTCTCTATAGCTAGAGAACATGAATAAAATGTTAACAAATTCCTATGCAAGTCGTTAGCCTTACCATTGTATTTCCTGCCCTGAACATAGGGAACATCACAAATAACCTTAGTTGCAAAAGCAACAACATTCAGATTTTAATAGTAACTATGTTAGGAGCTCTGTTAGATATCTTAACTCAGACAGGATCCAGGACATGTTGAGTCTAGCCAGAGCTAGAAGCTTTTGTCAAAAGCCAAGTTATCAGCATAGATAGTGATGATCACATTTGTAGTCTTGGTACCTGTGGCCTGGTGCTACCTGAGCAACCTCTGTGGCCACGTGGCATCCAAAGACTTGGTTATTGCATCTGGCTGAGGGAGAACATCACAACCACCACAGTTTGATGGAAGCCCAGTGACAACCTGCAATTATAAATAGTCCTCCAAACTTTTTCATTTTAAATGAAGTAACCACATAAACAATCCCACTCCCCTGGGATGAGGAGTTCACAAGAAGAGGCTGAAATACACAGGCCCCTTGATAGGGAGCCCGCAGGAGTGATTCTTGGATCAGGGAGTATCAGAGTGTATCAAATCTCCTTTTAGGCCATGTGTACAATACACGGACTATAGCAGCATAGCTATGGTGTTGTAGCTATGTCAGCATAACCTTGTAGTTAGACGCAGATGTCAGCAATGGAGAGGTTTTTCCGTCGTTGTAGGAACTCCACATCCCGAAGCAGTGGTAACTAGATTGATGGAGGCATTGTTCTGTCAACCGAACTGCAACTACAATGGGTGTTAGGTGGACATAGCTACAGCATTCAGGAGTATGGCTTTTTCGCACCCCGAGAGATGTAGCTATGTTGACCTAAATTGTAAGTTTTGTCAAGGCTGTTAAAAGGGGCAGGGTGCTAGGCATGCAGGGATTATCGTTATTATATTTTGGTGAAATCAAACTCCTGCTCTGCAAATAATTGAGAAAGTAAATGTGGTTTTGGCAGATTAATAATTATTCCTCATTGCAGTGTTTGATCCACGTTTTCTAAAAGTGTGTTTACAAAAGTTTGTACATGATTCTTGGAACTGAGACTGGTTTTAAAAATTTAATATTTAGGTTGAGTGGGTTGAATATTAGTTTTGAGGAGATTACAAAAATCAAAGCAGACGCTGCAGAATTCACGAGAGGCACAATGAGTGGGAAGAAAGTACAAGTACACATAATGTCCCTGTGATCTAGTGGAGTAAGCACTCCACCAGGAGTCAGAAGACCTGGGTTCTGTTTCTGACTCTGCCTCTGGTTTGCTGGGTGACCTTTGGCAAGTCACTGCACCTCTTTGCCTCACTAGCCCATCTGTAAAATGGGGATAATGATACTGCCCTCTTTGTAAAGTACGTTGAGATCTACTGATGGAAGCATTATTACATCTTCCCGAAGTGAGCAGTGAACTTAGAAATAGGATGGCTACATAGAGTAGACAAGATCCTTTGTCCCCTGCATACCTTATAACCATGAGTTTTCCAGTTTCTCTTAAATGACTGAAGGCAGACTTTTATCCTGTCTGGGCCATAGGTCTACCCTCCCTGCTTTCCCCAGATTTATATTACATGTAAAGACTTATTTTTTAATGGGATTTATTAATTTCATTTTGTCAGGGTTTATTTTTAGCAATTTTTTGAGTTTTATGCAGTGACAGAAAAATCAGTGTTTTGGGGGGCTTTTGTAAATGTCTTTTATATATACGGTAATGAATAATGTATAATGAATAATGTATATTGTATACATTACTCTTTGCAGAAGTATATACTCTGAGTAATCTTTGTAATGTTTCACACAGCACTAGGTTAAAGTGCACTAGGGAACGTTTAGTGCACATTTGCAGGATCTGCACAAACCAAATATATGCAACTCTTTACTGTACTTTAGAAATCACACCCCTGTAGTCTGCATGACAGGTCTGGTTAAACAAGCCATTCAGGGACTGCACAAGGGGTGGGGGGGCAAGCAGGGGCATGGGCTGCCCCAATAATTCGCTGCAGCGCAGAACTTCTCTATGGTTGGGGCAGGGGCACAGTACATGCCCCTCCGAAAGCAGTGACTTTAAATTCCTGTGCATACCCCTGAAGCCCTTAGGTACAAGTAACCATTTGTGGTGCATTTTCTGATGTTTTATTGGTTAAACACTGATTTCTTTTTGTATTGGTATGTTTTATTGGTGTTTATCGTGTAACACCTAAGATCAGAAGTTCTAATTAAATGCTTCCAAAGAAGTGCAAATGGCAGGATGCAGACCTTCATTGTTGACATTTCTTGGACATCTTGGCTCTTAAATTTTTTCCCCTCAGCCAGTTTAATTTGAAATTTAAATACCCTGAAAGGGAACCAGCAAATTTGGTTTTGGAGTGTTGAACTCAAGATTTTCCTCAGGCACTCTCTTGTCCCCAGTCACCTGCCTGGCAGGGAGGAATTAGTGGAAAGCCAAGAGCAGAAAACGTGCTGTGGTCTCAGAGGTAGAGAGGGCTTGGCTTATCCTGCCTGGAGACTCTCACAGTTTGTCAGATGAAGTTCGTTCATAACAATACTTATTGCCCATTCTCCCAGTGTCCTCTAGGATCTCTGTGATTCTTCTTTTCTGATAGGAAAGAACTGGCCAGGAAAATTGTGTCTTTTATTTGAAAATCAGTACTACATTAGGGGCTAATGTAAAGCCCATTGGCTTCAATGGACTTTGGATCACAACCACAATTTCTCTGCAGTCTTTTGGTATCTCATCAGTTGGCAAACAGCTTTCAGAAATAATTGTCAGTGAAACAGTTAGCTAATTTTCTTAATTTTTTAGAATATGTATCATCTGGACCAGCTTCTTTGCTTCTTCTTTATCAATACTTAATTATACAGGTCTTCCTTTAAAATAACACAATACTATGTTGCTTTTTTATTTAAAGATGAAAAGTTGATTAATAATTGAGATTTTTGTTGTGTGCAGCTTTCAAGTAAATGTGATGCTCTAGCTTCAGGAAACAATGTATTTTACATTATTCCTCTGCTTGGTTTTCTTCGATGCTCATAACTTTATACTACTGCCTTCATTTTACAACCAACAGATTTAGTTGTTGTAAATCAGTGCAGAAAATGTTTCAGCAGTTTGGGATCTGATACTGCAGTATTTCATCTTCTTTGGTTAATGTATAAATGCTTTGCCTGGAAGTTAAGGTAAATCAGGATTTCAGTTTAACTGTGACAAAGCTCTGTCCTTGTCTCCGTGGGTCCCGCGTTTCCTGGTGGATTTCACTAGCCTCAGAGGCTCACTGTGACCCTCCACGTAACCCTTCTCTCTCTCGAGACAAGGTTACAGTCTACTCAGCCATTTTCATCATAAGCCAGTGAGGGAGGTGAGGAGAAGCTATCCTCCCTTTCACAGTCTCTGTTGTCTCCCACTCTCAGTGATTAATCGGGGGCGGGGGGAGCCCAAGCCCGCCCTCTACTCCAGGCTCCAGCCCAGGGACCCTCATAGTATCAGCTATGGTAGCTGACCTTTTAGAAACATGACACATACAATTCCCTGGGCTACTTCCCTACAGCAGCCCCCACTTCCTCAGGCTCTACTTCACCCTTGCCTCAGGGCCTCCTTCCTTGTGCTTGATATGGTGTGAACTGCTCAGTCTCCAACAGCACAACTTCCTCCTACAGCTCCTGACATCCACACCCACCTGACTTTTAACTAGTTTCAGCCAGTCCCTGATTGGCTTCAGGTGTCCCAATCAACCTAGCGTTCTCCCTGCCTTCTGGAAAGTTCTTAATGGGCCCCAGGTGTCTTAATTGACCTGGAACAGCTGCCATTTAACTTATCCTGGTACCAGGGATTTGTTTAGCTGGGAGCTAATATATCTATCTCCCACTACTTTTCTATAGCCATCTGGCCTTGCCCCGTCACACTACACATTATCTTTTCCTGGATTGCACTGATTAATGTTTAATTTAACATATATGGAATGCTTCAAGCTAGAGTCTAAAAATATGGTTACATGATAAATATTTTACTTGCTAAATGTAAGGGAAGATGGGTCAGTAATCAAAGCTTTATTTCCCCTCTCCCCTCCTGTATTTCAGTTCTGTTACAACTGGCTAGTGATGCTTTACCAAATGATATGACCTTATCTCTTGCCTACCTACTTGCATTACCACAGGTAGGTTTACTTTTATGTGTGTATGCACAAATGTTAGCCTCTCATATATTTGTTCGCTTATAATTTTGGAAACCTGTTTCTTTGGGCTTAAAATTCATATCCTTCATCTCTACAAAATCCAGCTTTGGGCTGATAACACTGAAGAAAATCTGAACAGATATTACTGAACTGTTGTGTCGTGAGTGCTGGTATACATCCTGATATTAAAATTAACTTGTCAAGCCTTTTTGCACAACAATAACTCAAATGCGGCCGACAAATTTGGAAGGTAGCATTTTAATAAAGGGGGATCAGAATTGTGTTTAGCTGAGTGATATTTTTCGGTAGCCTCAAGACAGGAGCTAGTGTAATAAAGGTGGTGTTTTGTTACGTATTTTGATGCAGTTATGTCCATTTTTGCTATATATTAAATCCCTTTTAGGGGGGAGAAAAACACATGCAGTCAGTTCTGTTTCTAAACCATCATTCAAGACCAGCTTCTAGAAAGCTTGTGCGCTTACAATTATAAACTTGTTAATTCTTTCATCTAAGTTAATGTCCTTTTTCTCCTAGGTGGTAGATGCCAACAAGTGCTTTGAAAAGCAGTCACATTCTGCTTTATCTCTCCAGCTGGCAAGTTATTACTATAGCCTGCAGATCTATGCTCATTTGGCACCATGTTTCAAGGACAAATGCCACCCCCTCTACAGGGTTAGTTCTCTTTTTTTCCCATATTCGTTAATATGCAATATAAAATCTATTCTAAAAAGCCTGTATTAAGCCTGTTAAGGGGAAGCTCTTACTTGCACTTTGGATAGTCAGCCAGGTTGTATGTAATAATTTATTCTACTGTTCTGTAAACAGAGAAGTACTTAACATATGTTTCAAAAAAGTATAGTACATATTTTTGATATGTTAAGTTATTTAGAATTTGTATACAGTAGCGCTGTCCATTTCCAAAGCACTTTACAAACATTCATCATATACTGAATAGGTCATCTGCCAGTATGGATATTACACCTTTGGGGAAGACTAAACTGTCTGTCTAAACAAGAACTGTGTTGTTACAAAAAGTTTCTTTTGCGTGTTTTGAGACAGTGTATTGTTGCACTGTACCTTAGGTCAAAAATACTTCATTGCAAATTGATTACCGAATGATAATTACTCACTAACTTGATTTGACCAGTTTCTTTCTGTTGTACAGATTCTCTCCTTATTCATCACTAATAGTTAATGCAGGCAGGGGGATCCTACCAGCTCCCTGACTGCCATGGGCCAGGGAGACTCCCGCCAGCTCTCCACACACTGCTGCTGTGCGGCAGAAGGACCCCTGGCCGCTCCCTGCCCTCTGCGGCTATGGGGTTGGAGGATCATGGAAGCACTCCCCACCACTGGGGAGGGGACAGGGGGACCCCAGCAGCCCTCCCTGGAACTGGGTAGGGGGCAGGGGGACCCTGGAGCTCTGAGCCCGCATGGGCAGTGGGGGCCCCAGAGCTCCCAGCCACCCCGCAGCAGTCCAGTGCCTTCCCATTTTATCATGGATATTTTTTAGTAAATCCTCAAAATGATAAAGGCATTTGTACATGAGAACTCACAATTTCTCTACAAGACTCTTCCTTCTGATCCACTCTCCGCCCCCAGAGTCTTAAAAAATGGCTGGTAGATGCTATAAAACACAGGTTGTAAGTTACATACCTAGACAACATACCATAGTTTGACCTGTCCAGAGAAGCAAACTCATTCCCAACTGGACAGTTGCTGGGAAGAATTCATAGCCACCAGTTGTTCAAAATCAGGAAGAGCTTTCTGAACTGAATGCCAAGAATTGCTCACCTAGGAATCAAAACAGACATGGTTGGTCATAACTTTACCAACATGGTAAAATTTACAAAAGTCCTAAACTTCAATTCATTAATCATTTCCTGGCAGTGATCATTTATAACCAACTAGCCCCAATAGCTATTAGTGCTGATTGCATGCATCAGCTTTCACCCTGATTGGGTTTCTCAAGATATGCCTGCAAAAATTCTTTCTGAGAACCTAGAACTACTCCCCTGATGCAATACAAATTTAGGTGTCATTCTTTGATTATTTCCAAATGTCCCTTCATGGGCAGGGAAGTACAAAACATATGCTGAACACAACCCAATTTTCACTCTAGACTCTGGAAGTAAGCCTTTCAGGGTGGGATGCATACTTGAAAGGCAGTCTTTCAAAATGTCAGTGTTCACATTGTTTTAGTTCACTTTGACATCTTTTTCAGTGAGGGGTTTTAATAAAAACATTGGTGCCATTCCTGTGTTCACACTGTCTAGGGCAGTGGCCAATTCCTGCTGCTTCAGAAGATGGTGCAAGTGACCTGGTAGGGGGCAGTTTTGGTGCTCACAGAGGAATCTGCTCCTACTTCCCATTAGAGGTGGCTTCTGGTTGAGGCACCAGTATTTAAAACCCTTCCAAAACTAGGGAGTAACTAGAGGTCAAAGCTTGTCCACGGCAATGGAAATAATATCCGGGGCAGAGAAAAAAAATCTACTACCTTTCAAAACAGTTAAAGTAAAGGATACAGAAATGAGGAAAAGGGAGAGTTGAAGTCCTTCTCTTAATCTTCAACTGGTCCAAAGGGCTCTTTGGACTTGTTAGATAGCCCAGGAACTCATCTTGTACCTGCAGAAATTACTAGACCTCTCAAAGCAGGCACTCCTTCATCTGGATCTAGAAATCAGACAATTAATAGCCTGGACATCAAAAGAGAAGTAGAGTTCAGCAAGGATTCTCCATTAGCCTCTCATACATCTTGGAATCCAGACAGAACTTTCAAGGAAATTTCATTCATTGATCTGGTCAAATTACATTTCTAGTGTGAGGGGGAAACATAAAGCTCTTTGGGGAAAGGACTGATTGTGCAGTACCTGCAGAATGGGGCCCTCACTTCCAGGGGTTGTTATAATATTAATAGAATAATCATCACAAAGTTCTGGTGATCTCAGCTACATTAGAGTTTCTCCAGAATGGTTGTTTGGAATTGTACAGCAAGACACCATTAAAATATGGATACAAGCCGTAATGGTGTTCTGTAGATAAGCACATCAACTTTATCATCAGGTGCCTAAATTAATCAGAATAACAGATCAGACAAGCCTAGACCCCATTACCTCCAAATGGTAGGTTTTGGAATTAGTTCCCCAATCTCTACAATAATCCCAATTCTGTTGTGAGGAAAAGATCATTCTTATATCTCTGGGCATCTTTCTGTTCAAGGTAAGTTTGTCTTTCCATAAGTCCTGTTGAGCGGTTTTTTATTTAAAATCAATTTAGTGATTTTTCTGTTAAACTTCCATGGGTTCAGCTCCTGTTGCTATAGTTTCAAGCTCAACAAAGTGAAAATCCCCTCTGGTGCTTTTCTCAAATTTGGAGACAAGGAACACATGAAGACCAAGGAGAGTGACCACAGACACAATCACAAATACAAAGTCTTATCTATACTACAAGTTTTATTAAAGCAATACGTAAAGTTACAATTACCTGTGCTTATATAAATCCTAAGAAAAACCATGCAATGACTAAGACTGTAGTTGTACTCATATCCTCAAAGATATTCTAGAGTCTGATGAATCTCTCAAGAGATGATCATTAATGGTGGGGTTTCAGAGTAACAGCCGTGTTAGTCTGTATTTGCAAAAAGAAAAGGAGTACTTGTAGCACCTTAGAGACTAACCAATTTATTTGAGCATAAGCTTTCGTGAGCTACAGCTCGCTTCATCGGATGCAAGTGAGCTGTAGCTCACGAAAGCTTATGCTCAAATAAATTGGTTAGTCTCTAAGGTGCCACAAGTACTCCTTTTCTTTTTATTGATGGTGGGGTGTTTCCCAAGGGTCTTCCCTTCTTTTTACCCAATCCGGGAACCTCTTTTAGATTGCTGTTCTGATCACGTCTAACACCTTATGTATATGAATGAGAGTTTCAACACTCTCTTCCTTATCTGTACTTCCACACTCCATGAGTATTGGGGTGCCACATTTTTCATAGGTTGATTCTTAGTTCCCCTTATTCTCACTAGCATCTATGCACAACATGTATGCATGATAACCTGCAGTCAGAATAGGACAATCCATGGTGTTACAATCAGGTGTCTTGTGGTCTTGGACAATACATTGCAGTGTGTTGCAGTCTATTTTTCTGTAATGGTACCTATTGGCACATCTTTTACAGTAATTTTTCAACCTTACTGGCATAGGGGTATTCCTAGGTCACAGACTCATGACAAATGTTCTTAAGTTTACAGCCTAGTATGGCTAAGCTAAAATCTTACAGGCCTCTCGGCCTGCAGGCCTTGCAGTCCAGCCACTCTTTACTTATATACCTAATACACACTCATCGCACTTTGGGATCCATGTCTAGTAGCACAAATATGGTAGTATGAATAGTAAAATAATACCTCAAGCATATGAAGTACATATGCCAATTCATAGAATCATAGAAGTATAGGACTAAAGGGACCTTAATAAAGGCCATTTTCTGTTCATCTCATTCCATGCAAAATGCCGAGGCGTTAGGGTCTCAAAGTTGCTGCAGGCAAGATGTTAGAATCCTGCACCAGTTGGCATTCTAGGCATCTGTGAAATTATTAACAGAAGTCCTGACATATATTGGAGGGAAGAAGTGGGGGAGGGAGAGGAGCATTTGGGTTGTTCTTACGTAATTCCTTAGTGTGCATATCTCTTGCTTTATTCATTGATCTGGTCAAATTTACATTTTTGGTGTGAGGGGAAACAAGCTTCTTTGGGTCAGAGCTACCTCTTTGTGCACTTCCTAACACCATGGGGCCCTGACCTCTAGATGCTGTTGTCATACAAATAGAGGAATAATCACAAAGGCCTAGCAATATCAAGTACGCTAGAGTTTTTCCAGGAAGTTCTGTTGGATTCTTACAATCAAGCACTGTAGAAACATGGATACAAACCATAGCAGCATTTTGTAGGCAGGCACACTGGAGTCTCCATTTGAGTATCAGGTGCCAAGTTTAATCACAGTAACAAAGTAGACAAGCCCGTGACTGGTCTTTTTGTCACCATTACTTCTGAAAGGCAAGTTTTGGCGTTAGTTCCCATATCCACACAAGAACACCTGAAGGAAAAGATTATTCTTATACTCCAGAAACCTTTCTGTTCGAGGTAGGTTCCTAGTTCCACAATTCCTGGGAAATAGTTCTCCCATCATCTTTTTGTAACCCTTGGAAACTTGGTTGCATAAATGAGTATTCCTAAAACTCTGAAGCTATATCCCAGGCATCTGAAGTACAAATGCCAACTGTGTCCTGGTCATCACATTCTATTCAAAATGCCAAGGCCTTAGGGCAGGGGTGCTGGACCAATTTTTATAGTAGATGTGCTGCTGATGGAAACCATATATTTGGTGTTCGTTATGACTACTTCAAGCCAGGAGGTGCGGCAGCACCCCCAGCAGCCCTAGTTCCAGCACTGCTGCCTTAGGGCCTCAAAGTTGCTGCAGGCAAGATGTAAAAATGCTGCACTAGTTGTCATACTAGGCATCTGGGAAACCATTCACAGAAGTCTCTCGAGGCATTGTGGGGGGAAAGTGTATGAGCCCCACTTGAGGCAGATTTGCAAAGTAAATTTCCATTCCTTTTGGTAGGAAGGTGCTCCTGGGTTAGTTCCCACATAACTCCTTAATTTATAATGCTCTTATTTTGCATGGGGGATGGGAGAGGGACTTTGATTCCTGCCTGTTATTCTACTATATTATTATTATTATTTTATTTTTATTATTAAAACTCTGCTTATCCCCTCTCCCCAACTTCTGGGATTCACTTCCTGCTGTTTCTGGTTAGTGATGAATAAGGAGTGAAGCTGTGCAACGGAATGAGAAATTTCTTACCTGAGAATTTTCTTTCTGTTAGCAGCTTCTCTCCTTATTGAACCTACCCTGACCGACTGGTAAATGACCAGAATACAAATAGAATTTTTTCTCTAACAGGAGACTTGGGGATATAATTGTTTTAAAATTAATATGTCAAGTTGTTATCTTAATGCTAATAGTTGGTTGCTGGAGTATTTCTGTGGCTGTGAAAGAACTCTTCTGGTGGCCTGACATGAAGGGCAAGGCTTAGTCCTGGCGCCTCCAGCAACAAGATTGGGTTGCCTCTGAATTTCATAGCTGGGGGGACATTACCTATATTGATGAATGAGGATAGAAGATACCAACAGAAAATTGTCAGAAAAGAAATGTGTGGTTCTCTTCTCCTGTATGGTATTTAAAGTAAGAAATCAAAGGAAAAGCTGAAACATTCATGTTCACTATGAATGTTCTTTTCTGAGCCACTGTGTTATTTGTCTTGTGACTACGGGTATGTCTACACTGCATGTGGAGGTGTGATTGCAGCATGTATAGACATACCTGAGCTAGCCTTAATCTAGCTAGCTTTGATGCCAACAGCAGTGAACCTTCAGCAGTACTTGCTAGCCATGGAAGTACCCAGGCTCCTGGATGGGCTTGTAGGACTTGCGTTGAAGCCCGCATTGCCATGGCTTTGCCACTGCTGGTACCCATGCTAGTTAAAGCTACCTTGGGTACGTCTACAAGTGCTGCAGGTACACTCTCTGATTGCAGGGTAGGTGCACCCATAGCGCAATGGTAGTCACTGTAACTAACTGGCTGTTGCCAAATCCAGCCTATGATTGCACCAGAATAAGGAAAGCATGAGCTAGGTTGGTTGTGAGTTGACCAGACTAGACATGGTGTGGGAAAAGCTTTGTGTTGCATTTTCTCAGTTCTGCCTTTTTTTCATGAAGCTAAGAACTGCCTCCATCTTTTCGAGTGTCAAGCTTCAATCTTGTATTCCTTCAGATCCCCTCTTCAAACCCACTGCTGTGCAGTAGACTTGAAAAGTTAATCTGTTTTCTGATGTTGTCTTCACTCATTCTTGTGCACAACTCTTTGCTATGTGTAATTTGTCCCAGGTGGATTTTAAGTTCCTGGGGCACAGGTATTTTCTTCCTCTATGTTGGCAAAGTATTGTGTCATCTGTAGTGTTGAGAGCAAATAATAAATAGTACTAACAGAGTCTTACTTGGTCTCAACAGAGAGTAAACCATGCCCAAACATGCCTAAAATCTTTTTGACAATCCCATTTTATCTTGGAAAATATTAATTAAGGGTTAGAAAATATGCCTTATACTGTTAGGCTCAAGAAGCTCAATCTGTTTAGCTTAACAAAGAAAAAGTTAAGGGGTAACTTGATTACAGTCTATAAGTATCTACATGAGGAACAAATATTTAATAATGAGCTCTTCAGTCTAGCAGAGAAAGGTGTATAACATGCTCCAATGACTGGAAGTTGAAGCAAAATGTATACTGGAAATAAGGTGAAAATGTTTAACAGAGTAATTAAGCATTGGGACAATTTACATGGGTCATGGTGGATTCTCCATCGCTGACCACTTTTAAATCAAGATTGGATGTTTTTCCAAAAGGTATGTTTTAGGAATTATTTTGGGAAAGTTTTTGGGCCTGTGCTATACAGGATGTCAGAATAGATGAACACAGTGGTCCCCTCTGGCCTCAGAATCTATAGCCCTATTAATGATGCAAGCCTGTCTGCCATCCAAAAGCTGTAATCGTGTAGGGCCGGCCAAGTGCCATTGCCGAAACAAAGCTTTCTCTTTTAATTCAGAAAAAGGACAGTTTCCTTCTCCTTCCAACTCTTGGTAAGGGCCCTATGTCAAATAACTTTTTCCAACCACATTTTTAACATCATAACTCCTCCAAATCAATTTATGTAACTAAGTATGTAATTACAAGTTAGAGGAAACCATATCAGTCTCCAATAAGTACCTTCCATTCAGGCAGTCTGCTTAACCTGTACTTGCATTTTCTTGTGTTTTGTAGTTTGTGGTGATGAAGAAAAGTTACCAAAGTAGTACTTTATCTGAGTAAGTTGATTGTCACAGAGAGTGTTTTGCACAATTCAGACAATTAAAAAAAAGAAGTGAATGCAAACCATCTGTTTCTGCTCCTCTCATCCTCAGCTGCAGTCTCACATTGCTCAGCTTCCATTTTGATCCAAGAATTTCATGATTGAACCTTTGTTGCAAAAGAAATAATGATCTCCTTGTACAACACTAGAGTTGGGTATAGTCCCACAGTTGTATTACTTTGTTCCTGTAAGACCTACTTGTCCCCTCTGCTAAGTCTCTTGTCCCTTTTTTAAATGTCTTGGAGGCAGCAAAAGGAGGAAAAGAGAACTTGTGCTACAGGTTCCACTTAATGCTTTTTTTAAGCTGCTCTCCAAACACTGATAGTGTAAAAAAACATTGTATTCCTAAACTTACTCTTCTCCAGACCCTTACCCAACTGCTTTTCTCTCACTCCAGTTGTCAAGTTTTCAAGGTGATCTGCTACAAAGTGCCGAATTTCATTTTACTAAAAGATCTGACTTTCACAATCAAATGAGAACCAGAACTCTCGGTTAGGGAGGAGGGAGTGTCTAATTTTCTTGCCACCCTCTGATTCTTTATGGTAGCCGTACGTAGACTTTCACATAGCAGTACTTGGCAGTAAGTTGCTCACTACTTGCAGCATCTTTGTGTCTCCATGAAATAATCACCTAAGACTTGGAAAAGTTTTCTAGTGAGCTGGGGAGAAAGAAAAAAAAATTACTGATAGATTAAAGTGCTTTCAGGACTGAAAGATATTTGGAGGGACTTATACCACAGTGATTCTGATCTACTGTGAGAAATGGTTTGAAATTGTAAAGGCATTTCATACAGGCCCCCAAATCACTATCACAGGTTAACAACTTTTGGGTCCTACCTGCTTGGGCTGAATTTGAAACAGAGATGGAGAGGCATAAAGCTCCGTGTCCCATTACAATCTACTGAACTATCCTATCTGCTATCTTGTATTAATGGGCAGTTATGTTTTGTGGTGCGATTTAATTTGACCATATAGTCAATGAGGTTTTGATCATTACTGTGCTTATTTAAACAGGATAACTTAAAACTGAATAAGTTGTCATTGCCACACATCTCACTTTTTTTTTTTGTGGTTTTTTTGGATAAGTAATGGGGAGTCCTTTTGGACTTTCCCAATGCAATAGAATTTAAAAAAAGAAAAGAATCTAGGAAGTATTCCATCAGCCAAAAATTGCCCGAGTATTCAAACAGTGGAATCTACTATTTAAGGGGTTTACTATCAAATCTGCTTATATGGGTATTCCTGCCTTTACTACTCAGATATGCATAACATTATCCCGTTTTGACATCCATAGGTATAAATCAGTTATGTCTAGAAGTGTGTATTGTGACAAAGTTCCTCCTCTACTTTGGTGGGTATTGTGCTTATTGGCAGATTTGCTCGCCTTGGAGCTTCACGGCAGCCCTCAGTTTGGCCGTTTTCGTGAATCCACAGTCCAGGTCAACTCCTCCTGTGTCTGACCAGGAGTTGGGAGGTTTGGGGGGAACCCGGGCTTGCCCTCTACTCTGGGTTCCAGCCCAGGACCCTGCAGAATACAGCTGTCTAGAGTGCCTCCTGGAACAGCTGTGTGACAGCTACAGCTCCCTGGGCTACTTCCCCATGGCCTCCTCTCAACACCTTCTTTATCCTCACTGTAGGACTTTCCTCCTAGTGTCTGATAATGCTTGTACTCCTCAGTCCTCCAACAGTCCGCGTTCTCGCTCCCAGCTCCTTACATACGCACCACAAACTGAAGTGAGCTCCTTTTTAAAACCCAGGTTCCCTGATTAGCCTGCCTTAATTGATTCTAGCAGCTTCTTGATTGGCTGCAGGTGTTCTAATCAGCCTGTCTGTCTTAATTGTCTCCAGAAGGTTCCTGATTGTTCTGGAACCTTCCTTGTACCTTACCCAGGGAAAAGGGGCCTACTTAATCTGGGGCTAATATATCTTCCTTCTCTTACTCTCCTGTAGCCATCTAGCCCGACCCTGTCACAGTATTCATTACAGTGAAATAAAATATCAGGTTAAAACTATTCCCCTGCTTATAAACAAGAGTGGAGACTTCTCATTTCAAGCTTTAGTAATAATTCCACGAAAATTCCATCTCCACACCATGGAGTCTTGTACCAAATATATAGAGGAGGGAATCTCCATTAGGTAGTTATAATTTTAGAAATTGAAGGTACTGTGGAATTGTAGTTCTAACAGTTGCCCATTTTGGGGAAGCACTCTGGGTCAAATTGACTTTATCATGCTGTCCACAACACATGGAAATTAAGAAACTGGAACCTATCATTTCATAAGCAACATTTTTTAAAGGAACACATAATTAACTCAAGTGCTGCAGGATAAAATACAGCAGGAGAGGTCGGGAATTAAGTAAATATTAAAAACAAAAAATCCTATATACTTGTATTAATAACTATCTATCCTCATGCTTCAGGACATAAACTGATTGGTATCTGAGGTCAGAAAAAAATCCCTCATGTGTAGACCAGATGCATTACCTCCAAAAACACCACCTACTAGACACACCTGAGTTCCATAGCAGAAAATTCTAATATTTTAAAGTGGTAACTTTAGGCTCAGGGCAAATGAAAGGCAGTTTTAAAAAAACTGTTTCGATTGACTCCAGAACTTGATGAACTGGAACATCCAAGACTATTTAATTTTTTTAAATTAAGATTATTAAAAGCACCATTAAAAGCAGTGTGCCCTTGTTGCCAAGAAGGCCAATGGCATTTTGGGATGTATAAGTAGGGGCATAGCGAGCAGATCAAGGGACGTGATCATCCCCCTCATATTCGACATTGGTGAGGCCTCATCTGGAGTACTGTGTCCAGTTTTGGGCCCCACACTACAAGAAGGATGTGGATAAATTGGAGAGAGTCCAGCGAAGGGCAACAAAAAATGATTAGGGGTCTGGAACACATGAGTTATGAGGAGAGGCTGAGAGAACTGGGATTGTTTAGTCTGCAGAAGAGAAGAATGAGGGGGGATTTGATAACTGCTTTCAGCTACCTGAGAGGTAGTTCCAGAGAGGATGGTTCTAGACTATTCTCAGTGGTGGAAGAGGACAGGACAAGGAGTAATGGTCTCAAGTTGCAGTGGGGGAGGTTTAGGTTGGATATTAGGAAAAACATTTTCACTAGGAGGGTGGTGAAACACTGGAATGCGTTGCCTAGGGAGGTGGTGGAATCTCCTTCCTTAGACGTTTTTAAGGTCAGGCTTGACAAAGCCCTGGCTGGGATGATTTAATTGGGTATGGGTCCTGCTTTTGAGCAGGGGGTTGGACTAGATGACCTCCTGAGGTCCCTTCCAACCCTGATATTCTATGATTCTATGATTCACCCAAGAGTGTCAGGTGCCTCCTGATACAGAATAAAAAGACGTGTTCCCTGCCTTGAGGAGTTAATAAGCTAATGTAAGATGTGATTCAATGAAAGGAGTAACCCACATTAGGGAAGGATAAGAGAGCAAAGACATGGATTACATTTTTAAAGGCTTAGGGCTTAACTGTATAAACATTTTGTTCATATGGCAACTTGAAAAACAATGTTAAAGTTAGGTATCCAAGTTTGTCATCCAGGCTCCTGGCTGTCCTTCTGGAGAAATTAAAAAACTTACACACATATTTAACTTTACATACTGTGAGTAATCCAATAGTAGTCAATGGGACTACTCACAGTGCATGAAGTTAAGCATGTGCATAAATCTTTGTAAGGTCACGGCTTTACTCAGTGAAGGCTAGTGCACAGAATGATGGACTGAAGTTTATTTTTTTGTTTTTTTTTTAAAGATAGATAAAATGAGTAGGTGATTTAGTCAGCCATTTTTTTATAGACATCCTGGAAAAAGTGGGTCTTGAGGAGAAGGTAGGTCTTATCTACACAGTATTACATCCTGGGACTACACCAGTGCACTTAGGTATGCTCTAAAACGTACAGCCCAGTGGGTGTACACTAACACACCATAAAGACAAGCCTGTAGCGGCTTTGTGGACCAGCTCAGGAAGGAATTATTTACTAAGATCACTTTTGGAGGACATTTCTGTTCTCCAAGCCTAAGTTTCTTATTTTCATCAAAAGATAAATTTTGTAGAACTTCTTCCTATTGATAGAACAGGTAAGAGGATAACTGTTTTACTGATCTACAAGGAAAGCATACTATCCTCCAGTGTGTGGGGGTCCTCCAGGATACCATATTCTGAACTCTTCGGGTGTTCGCAGGCAAACAAAAAAGATATATAGGACCTACTTTTAGTTCCAAATCAATAATACACATTTGTAGCATTTATTTTATCTTGTCATGAAGTATCTTTTTATTTGAGGAATTTGTTAAGAATTACTAAACTTGACTGAAGAATTGCAGTTTGGATGTTTCAGCAGCTCACCCCAAAATTATTTACTCTGATTAGATTTTCCTCTCAGACAGACCTTTTTCTTACTTTTCAGGCAAAGTCTTGAAAACCACAATTATTCCTATTAGAACCTTGTTATATATAGCTGAGAAAAAATATAATAAATTGTAGTATGACGTACTTTCCTGAGCTGCAATCTGGAACTGGGATACCTCTGTGGCATACCAATCTGGGCCCACCTCTCACTCTGTGAGGCTGTGACAAACTGCAGTCCTTGCCATATCTTGCACTTACGCAGCCAAACACACGCACGGAAACACCCCGCTGCAGTTATGTGAATGCTTTCTCTAGCCACTCATGAACCAACAATAGAGAGGTTTCAGCCAGTTCCTCCCAGCTCCCCAGCCTAGGACCCCAGGGCTCTACCATCTTGCCCTGGTCAAAAGCTTGACCAAAGTAATTTTATTGCCCAGTCCACCCGTCGCTCAATGTGGAGAGGACAATGCACTAGCACCTGTTCCTGAGCAGATCCCTGGTTCAGTCTTTCTTTCTAAGGTGTTTCCGGTGTTGATTCATGCGGGGGATGGAGAGGAGTAAGGCCAAGTGATGATGTTACTTCCTTCTTTTATAGTTTCTTCATTGTCCCAAGCAAAGTCCCCAGCACAGTTTGTGGAAATGTACAGGCACAAGATGGAGTCCCCTGTCACATGATCTAGTCACCTGCCCTTGCATGCTTCAATGAGTCATAACTGCCATTATCCATATACTGGCTGACGTGTCCCCAGGAAAATCTATCAGGTGGGGATAAGCTTCTTCCATGGCCCATTGTGTTCATTGATGGGCCATTAATTGAATGGTTCAGCCACAATGTGCTGGCTAGGCTGGATGTAAAGTACCTTGTCAGTGTCACCCCAGGAGCAAACACATTTGAAATACTGGTACATAGTCAATATTCATAACTTCAGATACAATGACAGCACATGCAATCCAGCAGGATATTAATGTTCAACAGATCAAGACTTTTAGAATGATACCTCACAAGGCATACTTTGCATAAAACATATAATTATATCACCATGGTAAATATATATCACCATGTCAGAGTGTTGATTTGGGGTACAGAATGTCACACAGTATTAGAAAAGATTGCTTTTAAAATTAAGGTCTGAAGTGTAGTCATCTTTGAATGCATACCCTTTAATAAAGGGGAATGATGATAGTATCAATAAGTGACCTTTTAGAATATGTCTACACTGCAATTAAAAACCTATGGCTGGCTCATGTCAGCTGATCCAGGCTAGGGGCTCAGGCTGTTTATTTGCATTGTAGTTGTAGGGCTTGGGCAGGAGCACAAGGTCTGGTATCCCACTAATGGGTAGAGTCCCAGAGCTCAGGCTCTAGCCTGAGTCCAAATGTCCCATTGCAGTTAAACAGCCACTTGGACTAAGCCCGAGTCTGCTAATATGGACAAGGTGCGAGCATTTAATTGCAGTTTACACATACTCTTAGATCAGGAGTCAGCAACCTTTGGCATGTGGCCCATCAGGGTAATCTGCTGGTGGGCCGCGAGATACTTTGTTTATATTGACTGTCCGCAGGCATGGCCCCCTGCAGATCCCAGTGGCCACAGTTCGCTGTTCCCTTAGATGCAACATCTTCAAGTAGTTGTTGATTACACCAGTGGGTTATAACTGTGCCAATTGAAAAATAATTCTCCTTTAAAGGAAAATCTGTAATTGGAAGCTCACGTTAGAAATTGTGGAAATTCTTCATTCAAGTGAACAAGGTTGTTCACTATGCATAGATTTTTGCCTATTCTAGTTTTTTACTCTATGCACATCACTGGCAATGACATGAGGGACCAATAATCTGTGTGCAGAATTAGTGTGTGTCAACCCAGCTGTTACTACAAATGTCACCAAAATTCCATTTTCATTTGCCTTGCAAATAGAGTATTGCATGAGTTTTAAGTTCCCATTCATAACTTCCCAAGCTCTTCATACTTTAATTTCCCTGAGTAGCTAGGCTTTCTCAATGAATAAAGCAGTTTTAAATTGCTAGATATTGGAACAAGGGGAAAACGAGCAAACCTGTTCTGAAAGCTCAAAAAATACTGCTCTTATGCTAAGGCCATGTGAAACCCACATTCTCCTGATCTTGCAGTCAATAATGTCATACTTTGAACAATGGTCAAAAGCTGATTCCTGAAGTTGTTATAACTCAGCCACTTGTGGCCTTGAATTCAGCTTGTGATGAGCATGTTTCTACAGCTAAGGTTCTTCTTTGAATGCTTGTTCATATCCATTCCACATTAGGTGTGCGCACTCTGCGAGCATGAGCGTCGGAAACATTTTCCCTTAGCGGCTCCCGGCGGGTGCCGCTGCGCCATGCATGTATACCCCTGCCGGCCTGACCCCCTCCAGTTCCTTCTTACCATCAGTGGCAGCACTGGAACAATCTCTCTCTCTCTCTCTCTCGTAGAAGAGCAGTCCCTTAGCCTTTTCAGAGTAGCTGTTATCAGTTAGTTAACATACCTTTATTGTGGACGCTTAAGTGATTAGGTGCTTGGAGGCTTCCAGCACCCGCCCCGGGCCGCGGGGCATGTCGCAGGCCCACAGCTTCAAGGCTTGCGCCACGTACCGCAAACCTATGCCAGTTAGTGACCCCCATGACTCGTGTCTATGTTGCCTGGGGGAAGAACATCAAACTGAGTGGTGTAGGGTTTGCAAGATGTTTAAGCCAAGAACAAGGAAAGAAAGAGACTTTTGTTCAAAGCAGCTGTTGATGGAGGCTGCATTGCAGCCACCAGGCCTGGAGCACCCGACGCTGGCTCAGGCTTCCTTGGTGCGTAGTGCCCCGGAGCCGTTGAGAGACCCGGCACTGGCTAAGCACTGTAAACTGTCAGTTCCAGAGCGCCAGACTAGCCCCGGCACCGCTCGTCCTCCCTGGGGTGGCCCTCGGTGCATCTGGAAGGAAGGCGTGGTCGTTCCCCGCACAGGAGACGGGCACTTCCCAAGGCCCCGAGCGCCGATAAGAGAGGGAAGGCCGCAGTACGGACACGGGCGGTCCCGGCAGCACAAGCTTCACTGAGCCTAGACCTAAGTGAGCTTAGTGCGGACGATGGGCTCGAGGGCATAACGAATTAGCCCTCCACGCATGGCACCTTTGAGGCTGCAAAGGACCTCACCGAGCTGTCGGCGGCGAGCCCCCTCCCACATAGGGAGAACCCTCCGGCACCCATGGCACGGGTGCCATCGAGGGGTAAGCCGGCAATGGTGTGCCGCTTGAGGACACCATCCTGGCACCACTCCCAGAGTTGGTCCCGGTCGAGCTCCGACTCCATGTACTCACAGTTACCAGCGGCCCAGAAGGAGGTCGAGACACTGGGAGCGGGTCAGTGTGAGGAAGCACCGGAAAGGGTACACCACTTTCTGGCACCACCCAGAGACCGGCACGGGGAGGAGTTGAGACGGCCCTCGCCAGAGGACTCCCGCAGACAGTCCTGGTCCAGGGAACACCGGCACCCGCTACCACTGGTACCATACCAGTACCACTCCCAATCAGCCAGGAGCCACTCGTTCTCCCGCCGGCGCAGATCGTTGGCACCGTTGTGGCCTTCGCAATCGGCATCGCCACAGTCTGGAGCCAACTCTGGCCTCAATAGCTACCCGCACTGGGCCCCGGACAGCAGGTGGGCTGGCAACCCCAATGGGGGCCGCCAAGCCATTGGTCCTTTTGGACCCCCTGGGCCTATCAGGAGTGCCAAGGGGCCTGGTCCAGGGCAAGTTACTTGTTGCAGCTATCCCGGTCCCCACACCGACGTCAGTTCCCCCCCCCCACCTTCTCCGTCCCTCTTCAGGGACCCCTCTCATGAGCATCTCCTAGAGAAGGAAGTCCGCTTGCTACTAGAGGCGAGGGCGGTAAAGGCGGTGCCGCACAGCCTAAGGGGGTCACCCAAGCCTACTCCCAGTACTTCCTCATCCCCAAGGCCAAAGGGGGCCTTCGCCCCATCCTAGACCTGCATGGGCTCAACAAGTTCCTGGTCAAGGCCCGTTTCCGCATGGTCTCTCTAGGCACCATCATTCCTTCCCTGGATCCGGGGGGCTGGTATGCTGCCCTCAACACGAAGGACGCATACTTTCATATCGCCATCAACCCTAGACATTGGTGGTTCCTACGCTTCACCATGGGCCAAGAACATTACCAATTTGCAGTTCTCCCGTTCGGTCTAGCCGTGGCCCCACAGGTGTTCATGAAGTGCATGGTGGTGGTGGCGGCCTTCTTATGGAGGCAGAGAGTCTGTGTGTACCCATACCTCGACGACTGGCTCTGGCAGGTCGATCCAAGGCGGAAGTGCGGGGCCATGTGGAGGTGGCCCTGAGATTGTTCCACGAGCTGGGAGTCCTGGTCAATGTCCCCAAGTCCACGCTCGTACCCACGCAGAGAGTGGAATTCATAGGGGCGGTCCTGGATGCGGTGCAGGCCAGAGCAAACCTTCCAGTATCTCGATTCCAGGCTATCCAGCAAATGGTCACCTCCCTGCTCCAGTCTCCAACAACAGCGAGGTGCTGCCTGTGGCTGCTGGGTCACATGGCAGCATGCACGCACATGGTCAGGCATGCCAGACTGAGACTCAGGAGTCTGCAGGCGTGGCTCGGTTGGGTGTACCGCCCATGCAGGGACCCCCTGGACTTGGTAGTGACAGCCCCAAGGGACATGCTGGACTCCCTGCGGTGGTGGCAGTCCTGGCCAGTGGTTTGCGAAGGCATCTCCTTCGCTGCCCCACAGCCGGACCTGACACTGGTGACAGACGCGTCAGACCACCGATGGGGGATTCACCTGGGGGACCTCATGACGCAGCGGTTGTGGTCCGGAGCAGAGCAGTTGCTCCATATCAATGTGAAGGAGCTCAAGGCAGTTCGTCTCGCCTGCCAGAACTTTCACGCTACTCTGAGTGGTCACAGTGTGACAGTTCTGACAGCCAACACTACTGCCATGTTTCATGTAAACAGACAGGATGGGGCCCATTCCTCGCCACTCTGTCACAAGGCTCTCCTCCTCTGGGACCTTTGCATAGCCCAGTCAATTCACCTCGAGGCGTCCTATCTCCTGGGGGTACAAAACGAGTTGCCGGACTCCCTCAGCAGGTCGTACCGCATGCACGAGTGGACGTTCAGGGCGGACGTCGTGCTTTCGCTCTTCCTCAGGTGGGGGTTTCCCCGGGTAGACATGTTTGCCACCAGGGCCAACGCCCAGTGCCTGCGGTTCTGCTCGTTCCAGGGCTGCAGCCCGGGCTCGCTCGTGGACGCGTTTGCGATCCCGTGGAGAGGGGGCTTAATGTATGCCTTCCCCCCGCTCCCCTTGGTACACAAGGTCCTACTCAAGATGCGCAGGGACAGGGCGGCGGTGATTCTTATCGCCCCAGCCTGGGCCTGCCAGCACTGGTACACATCACTCCTAGAGCTGTTGGTGGAGACCCCAGTAGTCCTGCCCCTACACCGGGATCTCATTACGCAGGTGGCAGGCGGCTTCTCCACCCTGACCTGCAGTCACTGCACCTGAGGCTCTTTGGCTAAACGCCTTGGAAAGCCAGTGCTCTCTTCCCATGCAGCAGATTCTGCTTGGCAGTAAAAAGCCTCTACCAGGGCGACCTGTCTGGCCAAGTGGAAAAGGTTCTCGTGTTGAAGTGAACCCCGACAGGTGCGACTGTGCCAGGCCCCGGTGCAGGCCATCCTGGAGTACCTCCTTCACCTGAAGCAGCAAGGGCTAGCCCCGTCCTCACTCAGACTACACCTGGTGGCCATCTCCGCCTTCCATCCGGGGTTCTCGGGGGTGCTCAGTATTTTCCCATCCAGTGGTGGGACGGTTCCTTAAAGGGTTGGAGAGGGTGTTTCCATACTCACTGTCCCCAGTCTCTCAATGGAACGTTAACCTGGTCCTCTCTAAACTCATGGGACCCCCTTCTGAGCCCCTCACTTCCTGTTCTCTCCTCCACCTTTCCTGGAAGGTGGCATTTCTGGTTGCCGTTACCTCGGCTAGAAGGGTATCCAAACTGAGGGCCCTCACTTCTGAGCCACTATATACAGTATTTCACAAGGACAAGGTGCAGCTCCAACCGCACCCCAAGTTCCTCCCTAAGGTAGTCTCCCAATTCCATTTGGGCCATTGTCTGCTGGTGTTCTTCACGAAACCCCATACGGATCTGAGTCACTGCAGCTTGCACACCCTGGATGTGCGTTGAGCGCTGGCGTTCTATTTGGAGTGCACCAAGTCCTTTCGCAAATCCGCGCAGCTGTTTGTGGCTGTAGCTGAGAGAATGAAAGGCCTCCCAGTGTCAGCGCAGCAGATTTCGTCTTGGATTACAAGCTGCATCCAGGCGTGCTATGAGCTCACAGGTGTTCCAGCCCCGGCGGTCACGGCCCACTCGACCCGGGCACAAGCGAGTTCCACGGTGTTCCTGGCACAGGTCCCAGTCCAGGAGATCTGCAGAGCAGCCACTTGGTCCTCGGTGCACACCTTCACGACCCACTACGTGGTCAACCAGCAGACCAGAGAGGATGCGGCGGTTGGCAGAGCAGTCCTCCTAGTAGTTGTTCCGTGACTCCTACCCTCCTCCAGAGGTAAGCTTCTAATTCACCTAATGTGGAATGCACATGAACAAGCACTCGAAGAAGAAAAAATGGTTACTTACTTTCTCGTGACTGTTGTTCTTCGAGATGTGTTGTTCACGTCCATTCCACCACCCACCCTCCTACTCCTCTGTTGGAGTCGCTGGCAAGAAGGAACTGGAGGGGGTCGGGCCGGCAGGGTATATATGCACGGTGCAGTGGCGCCACTCGGGAGGCCCCACCGGCCGGACGGGAGCCGCTAAGGGGAGAAGTTTCTGACGCTCATGCACGTGGCGCATGCACACCTAATGAGGAATGGCCGTGAACAACACATCTCGAAGAACAACAATTATGAGAAAGTAACTGTTTTTTCTATTTAGTCCAGATAGATCACAGTTTAAAGCTTTCTCATATTCCTTTGTGTTTAAATAGCACATACCGTAATGGAGCCTCAACCCTTCCTGAAGCCTCTTGTCACTACCACAGTAGAAGTAATTGATAATTGTTTCTTTATGTCATTCCCTTTGGCTAAGACTTTGGTTTAAGTGTTTGCTCTGCAGCAGATAACTCCCCTTGTTTTGCTAATCGTAAAAAATAAACTGTGCTGAAAGGACAAAGACCTTCATAATAGGTTTCTCAGTTCCACCTCTCCCAGGGCAAACTAGACTCTTCTGTTTCCTCTTCCCCCAAATATAAGGTAATAAGTGGGTGTAATAGGGATAATTGCCTCTAGCACGCCCCTTATGGCTTGAGGGGCCCTGTAGTACCCTGCTTCTGTTTCCGCCTTCTTCAGGGCTTAAACTCTACACAGTCCAAAGGAAATTCAACCTTCTTCTTTGGGTGCTGCTTCCTATGTGTATTCCACTGTGGGTGACTAGTTCAATCCATGTACTGGACGCAGAGAATTTTGAAAGCAGTGTCCACTGATACATGCATGCTCCCTTGCTCTCCTTGTGCCTCCAACCAAGGAGATAAATTGTGGGGCAGACCAACTGCCTCTCCAGTTCCTTCTTAGCGTTTCATTGCCTCGGTCAGAACCTCTAGGGTCCCGAGCTTTGTTGTCTGTATCTGTTTGTCTATAAATCATATGTATATATTTGTAAATAGTTTTTAGAAATTTTAGTTTTAGTCAATAGTTTTATTTGGAGTATAGTTAGATAGTTAGCTTCTCTGCTCTGGGGATCTCTCCTACCCTCCACCATATACCATTACGGGTACTGGACTATGCCCAGGACTCCAGCCTTCATAATTTGTTTCCTGTTTTCACTCCTTCTTGATCAGCAATGACCATCAATGTTGCCTGTATTGCCTCGGGGAAGCCCACATCACAACAAGGTGATGTATCTGCCACTCATTCCCCAGTTGTACTCATGAAGGGTGGGAAGTTGATCTTAAGAAGCACCAAATGGAAAAGACATGAGGTCGCAGTTGGACCCAGGGGAGACCCCCTGATTCATATCAGCAAGGTATGTGCCTCCTGCCTTGAGGTGCAAATCAAGAGCGAGGGATTGTACCCCCACAAATCCCTTGTCAGGGTCTTGTCGTGAGGACCTGGGGCATTCCCCTAAATATAAGAGTAAATCCTCCTGTTAGAGAGCTTATTCCTTCACTCTCCCACTTTCCTGGTCCTTCTTGCATGAACAGAGAGCAACAATACCCAAAGTCCGAAGGTGCAAACAATTCGATGTTTTTTGGGGTGAACTTCCAGCAAGCTTAAATCCAAGTTCCTTTTTCCTTATTTTCGAATCCCAACTTACTTCCTGTTTGCCCCTAATTTATATAGTAATATTCTTAGCTATACCTTAACCAATCCTTCTACTGAAATTTAACTAACCAATCCCAACATATTGTAACATGATTAGCTAACCAATTAAATCCCACCACCTTAATTAGTTTACACCCAGCAAAATTAATTATACAGCAGACAGAAACAATCACAGAACCAGGCAGAGACCATGCCAATAAACAATAGCAAAGTGGGAACTATAATGACAAAACAATACAGAAGTGAGGATTTCACAACTACATCTATAAAGACATAAGGGTTTCCCAGCTGTGTTTATTGATAAGTGAGTTCTTACCAGACAGAAGACTATCAACCTAAATTTCCTTTTACATCTTCTGGGCTCTTCCCTTTCTGTGGAAGTGATAGATCGGATCACCTTCCTAACAGCCCCATATTGACTAGTTAGGAATGTGAGGGTGTGACCGTACGCTTCCCAGCTTATGGCTGTCTCTGCTGCTTAGCCAAAGGCATTGGCCTAAGAACAGGGCCTCAGGTTGTCACAGTGAGAGAAGGCCCTTACACAGATTCTTTCTTGTATACCTCTATTACTAGCTAAATGATAAACATATACCTACATTCTTAGAGTATAGGCCTTTACAGACAGGCCTGAATATCTATATCCTAACACCTCCTTCAAATCCACTTCGAAGCAGCTGGATACAGCACTGCCTAAATCAAGCAAGTCTCCTAGCTTGACCCAAGAGAAACGAGAACATTCTAAGTCTCAGGGGCATGAGAAGAAAGCCCACAAACCTAGGGCTTCATCAGTACTGGATCACTATTCGAGGACAACGGGGTGTCTGATACCACCCAAGCATAAAATGCAAGATCCTCCTACACTGATAAAATGCAATCATCGAGCGCCTCAGCTGCCAACTGTATTGAATCTATCGGGAACCTTCACACTCTGGGAAGAGTTGAATATTACGCTCCTCCTGAGGACATTTTTGGTCTCCTGGATGCAAGGTCTCCTTCTCCCTCACTTGGGAGGTCCTGACTCTACTGGGAGATGTGACTTTTTGGAGAAGCCTGTCTCCCATTCCATCCGCCAGTTAAGACTTCCTTCAGGTGGGTCTGTCAATGCCACCCATGGATCTGGAATTGGCTTTTTCTTCCTTGGGAGATTCTGAATCACCCAATGAACCAATGTTTCCTCTTTCAAGGCATACCTTCCCGGGTAAGGTTTGGGACCAAGCTCAACCTAAACCTGTATCTCAGCGTTGTTGGTACTCTATACCATGGGGACCTCCACACCTCTATTTGGCCCATCTTAATGGCCATACTGGGTCCGTGAGACCAGTACCATCCTGCAATGTCGGTTCAATCTGCTAGGGAGTCAGTACACCACTCCTCCTCCCCCCTCCAAGAGGATAACCAGAGTTTCCTTCTGATCTGTTCAACAGGAGGCGTATGCACCAGATCAGTGGTTCTGCCAATACTGACAAATTTGGTGTTGTCTTCTTCAGATGAAGGAGCGGCTCTTGATGACCATAAGTAGTTCCAGGAACTGTTAGGTGCAATTGCAGGAGAGTTACAGATTTCTCTTCAGGAAGTTCAGGATCCTCAACAGAAGCTCCTGGACATTCTTCAATCCTCCAGTTCCTGCTGAATAGCGCTTTCTGTTAACAGAACCATCCTGGAGTCAGCTAGAGCAATATGGAATACCCAATTAAAAAAATTATTTTGTTCCAGGTAAAGGGATAGAATTTCTCTTTTCCCATCCTGCTCCTAACACTTTGAATAGCTCTCACAATGAGGAGCAATAAAGTGGTTATCTGTTCAAAACAAGGGGAAAGGTTTTTACTCAACATTCTTACTAGTACCGAAGAAGAATCGTAGCTGCAGACCTATTCTTGATCTCTGCCATCTCAACTGTTTTACTGGCAAACTCAAGTGTCACATGGTCACACTGGCATCTTTAATCCCTTTAAAAGGATGCGTTCATAGCTTTTGATATGAACAACACATACTTTCATGTAGGCATTTAACCTGCTCACAAACTTTTTCTCAGATTCATGGTAGGCTCTGACCACTTCCAATACTCCTATAAAAGAGTACTCCTATTAGAACTTGCTACCACCCCAAGGATCTTTACCAGATATTCTCTGTAGTAGCAGCCCATATGAGGCATTCTTCACCATCCTCCCCTATCCTGGCTGGCTTCTCATTGCCAAGACACGTCAAGAAGCTTAAAGGTCAACTTTGGCAACGCTTCAACTCCTCTCTTCCTAAGGGGTTAGCATAAACTTGGAAAAATCCATCCTCGCTCCAGCGCAGACTTTAGATTTCATTGGAGCATCCCTAAATTAATCCGCAGCAAGAGATCTGCTGATGGATAGGTTCCAGGCGATGAACAACCTCATAGACCAAGTCATAAGCAACCCTTGAGAACCTTGTCTTTCTCTCCTGGGTTGTATAGCTTCATGCTATTCCACCCAGACTTAACCAGGAGATCTTCAATGATCTAAAAATAAAAAAAGAGTCCTATTAAAAAGTGGAAACTAGGTCAAATTACAAAGGATGAATATAAACATATAATACAAGTATGTAGGGACAAAATTAGAAAGGCCAAGGCACAAAACGAGATTAAACTAGCTAGAGATATAAAGGGTAACAAGAAAACATTCTACAAATACATTAGAAGCAAGAGGAAGACCAAGGACAGGGTAGGCCCGTTACTCAATGAGGGAGAAAAAACAATAACAGAAAATGTGGAAATGGCAGAGGTGCTTAATGACTTCTTTTGTTTCAGTTTTCACCAAGAAGGTCGATAGTGCTTGGATGTCTAACATAGTGAATGCCAGTGAAAATGAGGTAGGATCAGAGACTAAGATAGGGAAAGAACAAGTTAAAAATTACTTAGATAAGTTAGATGTCTTTAAGTCACCAGGGCCTGATGAAATGCATCCTAGAATACTCAAGGAGCTGATTAGCAATTATCTTTGAAAAGTCATGGAAGATGGGAGAGATTCCAGAAGCCTGGAAAAGAGCACCTATAGTGCCCATCTATAAAAATGGAAATAAGGACCACCGGGGAATTACAGGCCAGTCAGCTTAACTTCTGTACCCGGAGAAATAATGGAGCAAATAATTAAACAATCAGTTTGCAAACATCTAGAAGATAATAAGGTGATAAGTAACAGTCAGCATGGATTTGTCAGGGACAAATCGTGTCAAACCAACCTGATAGCTTTCTTTAATAGGGTAACAAGCCTTGTGGATAAGGGGGAAGTGGTAGACGTGGTATATCTTGACTTTAGTGAAGCTTTTGGTACTGTCTCGCATGACCTGCACATAAACAAGCTAGGGAACTGCAACCTAGATGGAGGTACTATAAGGTGGGTGCATAACTGGTTGTAAAACTGTTCCTAGAGAGTACTTATCAGTGGTTCACAGTCACGCTGGAAGGATATAACGAGTGAGGTCCCGCAGGGATCAGTTCTGGGTCCGGTTCTGTTCAGTGTCTTCATCAATGATTTAGATAATGGCATAGAGAGTGCACTTATAAAGTTTGCAGACGATACCAAGCTGGCAGGGGTTGCAAGCTGTGTTCCGTGTAAGCTGCATGCTTGGGTGGCCGCACAGGAGAGATTCAGGTGCCACCCAGCTGATTAGCAGAGCGCATACAGGCAGCAGCATGTGTTCAGGTGCCCCCACACACATGTTGTTCCGTCCTGCAGCTGCTCCTGGGACCCTCCTGCTGGCTGTGCAGAGCTGGGGGGTGGGAGGAGGGTGCTGATGTCAGGGTGTCCCCCTCCCCCCCCACCCCTATACCCCATCTCCGCAGAGCAAGGCAGAGGGGCAGCCTGACTCAGGAGGCCTTAGAGCTGCTGAGGTCTGAATGCTGAGTGGCTGCGTGCCTTTCTTAAAGAGACAGTGCACTGTTTCTGAGATTTCCCCAGCAGCCAGCTCACGCGCGCCCACTCTCTCTCTCTCTCTCTCGCTCTCCCCCTCCCCTCCTCTCGCCCCCTGCCCTTGTACCCCATCTCTGCAGAGAGGAGACAATAGGGCTCAGGACAGAGCAGGAGAGCTTTCAGTTAGCACGGCTTTTCCCAGCAGCCAGCACATACACTGTCTGTGTGTGTGTGTGTGTGTGTGTGTGTGTGTGTGTGTGTGTCTCTCTCTCTCTCTCTCTCTCTCACACACTCTCACACACACACACACACACACACACACAGTCTGTGTCTCTCTGTCTCTTTCACACTCACCTCCCTATACATTGTTGTTGTTACTTCTTGGTACTTCCTGCAACGTACATATATTCTCTGTAATTTTATTCTTTCCATTTTGTCATTATTTTAGTGTTTTGACTGGTCTATGCATGTCATAATTTTTATTTCTCTTACACTTAAATTTAATTCTTTGAGTAGTGAGTTCTAAAACGCCTGACCTGTATTGGCTGGAGTATTTATCCCTACGGTGACTTTTTAAAAAAATATGTCTAGGTTTTTTGTTTCTACTGGTAGTGCACATCCACACATACCTTGGTGCACATAACAAAATTTATTCCGCACATGGATGGAAAAAATTTGAGGGAGCATTTGTTGCAAGTGCTTTGGAGGATCGGATTATAATTCAAAATGATCTGGACAAACTGGAGAAATGGTCTGAAGTAAATAGGATGAAATTCAATAAGGACATATGCAAAGTACTCCACTTAGGAAGGAACAATCAGTTGCACACATACAAAATGGGAAATGACTGCCTAGGAAGGAGTACTGCAGAAAGGGATCTGGGGGTCATAGTGGACCACAAGCTAAATATGAGTTAGCAGTGTAACACTGTTGCAAAAAAGGCAAACATTATTCTAGGATGTATTAGCAGGAGTGTTGTAAGCAAGACACAAGAAGTAATTCTTCCGCTCTACTCTGCACTGATCAGGCCTCAACTGGAGTATTGTGTCCAGTTCTGGGTGCCACATTTCAGGAAAGATGTGGACAAATTGGAGAGAGTCCAGAGAAGAGCAATAGAAATGATTAAAGGTCTAGAAAACATGACCTATGAGGGAAGATTGAAAAAACTGGGTTCGTTTCATCTGGAAAAGAGAAGATTGAGAGGGGACACAATGGTTTTCAAGTACATAAAAGGTTGTTACAAGGAGGAGGGAGACAAATCGTTCTTCTTAACCTCTGAGAATAGAACAAGAAGCAATGGCCTTAAATTGCAGCTAGGGAGGTTCAGTTTGGACATTAGGAAAAACTTCCTGTCAGGTGGTTAAGCACTGGAATATATTGCCAAGGGAGGTTGTGGAATCGCCATCATTGGAGTTTGTTAAGAGAAGGTTAGACGAACACCTGTCAGGGATGGTCTAGATAATACTTAGTCCTGCAATGAGTGCAGGGGACTGGACTAGACGATCTCTCGAGGTCCCATCAGGTTGTATGATTCTATGTACTTATATCACGCCATTTGCCAGACTCCATCTTCGTTGCCTGTTAGCGTGGCTTCAAGCAGTGTATTCACCAAACCAACAGTCGGTGAATACCATAGTAACCGTTACCACCAAAGTAATATCATCTCTGCTATGATGAAAGAATACCCGCTAGGTGTAAGTGGGTGTTTCCAGACTTTCCTCCTCACTGCACAGGACAATCATTATAGATATCTCCCTAATAGATTGGGGGAGCTCATATGCACATCCGCACAGCACAGGACACTTGGACATCTCCAGAGTCCAGGATGCACATCAAATTTTGGGATTGTGGACAGTCCAAAAGGCTTGCAAGGCCTTTCTTCTGTTTATTGAAGGTCACCATACCCTTATAATGTCAGAAAATTGCAATTATCTTTTACAATAACAAATAGGGAAGACCGAGATCCATCTCCCTGCGTGCAGATGCGTTCACCTTGTGGAATTGGTGCATTAGCAAGCACATCATCCTGTTGGCATTTTACTCTTCAGAATGTGCTAGGAGATTCCCTCAGCAGATATTTTAATATCGACCATGAGTGTGAGTTCCATGTCTATGCAGTAAATAATATGTTCTCTCGATGGAGGATCTTGCAGATGAACGAAAATGCAGCATATAGTGCTCCAGATGAGCCCTAGGACACTGTTCTCAGGGCAATGCTCTACTTCTTCCATGGTCAGACTATCTAAACTATGCCTTCCCTCCATTAGCACTCCTGTGGGTCTTACAGAAAATTTGTTAGGACAGGGCGTAAGTCATCCTCGTTGCCCCAAACTGGCCCAGACGGTTTTGGTTCCCAAGACTCCTATGCATGTAATCTTGATCAACATTCAGTCGTTTTCGATTTCCTGACCCAGGGAAAAGGTAGAATCAAGCCGCAAACCCCAATCACATCATCTCAAGGCATGGTTTTTGGATGGGCATCAACTTCTGAAGCTGTACTAAGCAGCCTTATCAATCATAGAAAGGATTCCATTAGAAGATGTTATTTAGCCAAGTGGAAGCATTTCTGTACCTGGGCATGGCGAAGTTGTATGTCCCCAGAAGCTAGGGCTATTTCATTTATTTTGGACCATCTTCTTTCCCTAAAAATAGAATGGTTTCAGAGTAACAGCTGTGTTAGTCTGTATTCGCAAAAAGAAAAGGAGTACTTGTGGCACCTTAGAGACTAACCAATTTATTTGAGCATGAGCTTTCGTGAGCTACAGCTCACTTCATAAGATGTGGAAACTGCAGAAGACACTATATGCACAGAGACCATGAAACAATACTTCCTCCCACCTCACTGTCCTGCTGGTAATAGCTTATCTAAAGTGTTCATCAAGTTGGGCCATTTCCAGCACAAATCCAGGTTTTCTCACCCCCCTCCAAAAACCACACACACAAACTCATTCTCCTGCTGGTAATAGCTCATCCAAAGCGACCACTCTCCCTACAATGTGCATGGTAATCAAGGTAGGCCATTTCCAGCACAAATACAGGATACAAATACAGGAAATGGCCCACCTTGATTATCATGCACATTGTAGGGAGAGTGGTCACTTTGGATGAGCTATTACCAGCAGGAGAATGAGTTTGTGTGTGTGGTTTTTGGAGGGGGTGAGGGGGTGAGAAAACCTAGATTTGTGCTGGAAATGGCCCACCTTGATTATCATACACATTTTAAAGAGAGTGGTCACTTTGGATGGGCTATTAGCAGCAGGAGAGTGAGTTTGTGTGTGTGTGTGGGGGGGGGGGGTGAGAAAACCTGGATTTGTGCTGGAAATGGCCCAACTTGATGAACACTTTAGATAAGCTATTACCAGCAGGAGAGTGCGGTGGGAGGAGGTATTGTTTCATGGTCTCTGTGCATATAGTGTCTTCTGCAGTTTCCACAGTATGCATCTGATGAAGTGAGCTGTAGCTCACGAAAGCTCATGCTCAAATAAATTGGTTAGTCTCTAAGGTGCCACAAGTACTCCTTTTCTTTTTTTAAAAATAGAATGTCTTTCCAACAGTTCTTTATGGGACCAGTTGGCAGCAGTGAGTATGTACCAGCCCTCTTCACGGGGTTGTTTGAGCTTCACTCACCCATGGACTAACAGATTCTGGAAAAGCCTCCAGAAACTTTCTGCCAGTAAAAAAAAAAAAAACAAACCCTACTTCTCAATGGGACCTGAACTTTGTTCTCCTGTTGCTCACTAAGTCTCCCTTCAAACATTAGCTACATCTCTCTCTCCTATGCATGAAGGTTTCATTCCTGGTAGCCATCACCTCAGCCTCCCTTCGAACATTAGCTACATGAGTCATCTCTATCTCCTATGCATGAGACTGGGTGTGGATGGGTCATTACACAAAGTAAAACTATTTCCCCATGTTTATCCCCCCCTCCAGCCCCGTTCCTCAGACGCTCTTGTCAACTGCTGGAAATGGCCCACCTTGATTATCACTACAAAAGATTTTTTCCCTGCCCCCTACTCTCCTGCTGGTATTAGCTCATTTTAAGTGATCACTCTCCTTACAGTGTGTATGGTAACACCCATTGTTTCATGTTCTCTGTGTATATAAATCTCCCCACTGTATTTTCTACTGAATGCATCCGATGAAGTGAGCTGTAGCTCACGAAAGCTTATGCTCAGATAAATTTGTTAGTCTCTAAGGTGCCACAAGTACTCCTTTTCTTTTTGTGAACACAGACTAACACGGCTGCTACTCTGAAACCTGTCATTGTTCGTTAAGTGTTTCTTGACTGGGCACTTAATTTGCACATTCCTTTCTCAAGAATCTGACCAAATGCTTTACTAAGGCTACTTAAAATCAAGCAAGTACACAGCCAATATTCATAACTTTGAGTACAAAAATGGCACATGCATACAAATAGGATGGATATATTCAGTAGATCATAACCTTTAAGCGATATGTTACATGGCATATGTAGCATAAAACATATTCCAGTTATGTCATATATACATGCATAAGCATATTCACATAAAACATTATGGGGTGCAATGTCAGATATACAAAGTACTGTCAGCCTTTTCTAGTGGTCTTATGAATTTCCCTATACTTCATGTGTCTTTATCTACTCTTGAGTGCTTTTAGAACTGTTTTCTCCACCTAGCACATCTCAACTGAAAGAATTCCAAGGATTTTTCCAACTTACTTAAAAGTTTCAGAATTTACACTTGCAACAGCTTCATCTCTGAGAACTTCATGTGATTCTCTGATTGTGCTGATAGCTTTGAGCAAGCCCAGTTTAAATTTCATAGTAGAAGTGAACTGTGGTTCTCCACTGTTCTGGCAGGAAAATCTTTGGAGATGCCTGTCAAAAATATAAAGGGAAGGATAACCACCTTTCTGTATACAGTGCTATAAAATCCCTCCTGGCCAGAGGCAAAACCCTTTCACCTGTAAAGGGTTAAGAAGGTAAGGTAACCCCGCTGGTGCCTGATCCAAAGGGAGCAAATGGTTTGGTCTGTGTGTGTGATGCTTTTGCCGGAAACAGATCAGGAATGCAGCCTTACAACTCCTGTAACGTTAGTAAGTAATCTATAAGTAATCTAGCTAGAAATGCATTAGATTTTCTTTTGTTTAATGGCTGGTAAAATAAGCTGTGCTGGATGGAATGTATATTCCTGTTTTTGTGTCTTTTGTAACTTAAAGTTTTGCCTAGAGGGATTCTCTGTGTTTTGAATCTGATTACCCTGTAAGGTATTTACCATCCTGATTTTACAGAGGTGATTCTTTTACCTTTTCTTTAAATAAAATTCTTCTTTTAAGAACCTGATTGCTTTTTTCATTGTTCCTAAGATCCAACGGTTTAGGTCTGTGTTCACCTGTACAAATTGGTGAGGATTCTTATCAAGCCTTCCCCAGGAAAGGGTGTGTAGGGGTAGGGGGGATATTTTGGGGGAAGATGTCTCCAAGTGGGCTCTTTCCCTGTTCTTTTTTTGGTGGTGGCAGCATACGGTTCAAGAACAGGGCAAAGTCTGTACCTTGAGGAAATTTTTAACCTAAGCTGATCAGAATAAGCTTAGGGGGTCTTTCATGCAGGTCCCCACATCTGTACCCTAGAATTCAGAGTGGGGAAGGAACCTTGACATGGTGGCAGAGCGATGGGATCATATATCTCCTGATGAAATTCCTATTAAAGTATATTTTCACATTGAATAAGATTGTGATTTTTTTTGTTTGTTTGTTTTTTTCTGTCTCAGAGTTGGGGCAGATATGTGAAACGCATCTGAGGCAATATGGGAAAACTTATGTGTTGCAGGAAGTTCTGTTGGTCATTCAGAAGGTCGCACTCCTCTCTCTGAGTCAGGATGATAGCAATGCCCCTGGCTGGGATTAATGGACATAAAAACATAAGAATGGCCCTACTGGGTCAGACCAAAGGTCCATCTAGCCCAGTATTCTGTCTTCCCACAGTGGCCAGTGCCAGGTGCCCCAGAGGGAATGAACAGAACAGGTAATCATCAAGTGATTCATCCCCTGTCGCTCATTCCCAGCTTCTGGCCAACAGAGGCTAGGGATACCATTCCTGTCCATCCTGACTAATAGCTAATGGTGGACCTATCCTCCATGAATGTATCTAGTTCTTTTTTTGAAGCCTGTTATGGTCTTGGCCTTCACAACATTCTCTGGCAAGGAGTTCCACAGATTGACTGTGCGTTGTGTGGAAAAAAAAACTTCCTTTTGTTTGTTTTTAACCTGCTGCCTATTAATTTCATTTGGTGACCCCTAGTTCTTGTGTTATGAGAAGTAGTAAACAACACTTCCTTATCTACTTTCTCTACACCAGTCATGATTTTATATACCTCAATCATATCTCCCCTTAGCTGTTTCCTTTCCAAGCTGAAAAGTCCCAGTCTTATTAATCTCTCTTCATACAGAAGCCATTCCATATCCCTAATCATTTTTGTTGCCCTTTTCTGAACCTTTTCCAATTCCAATATATCTTTTTTGAGATGGGGCAACCACATCTGCACACAGTATTCAAGATTTGGGCGTGCCATGGATTTATATAGAGGTAACATGATATTTTCTGTCCTATTATCTATCCCTTTCTTAATTATTCCCAGCATTCTGTTCACTTTTTTGACTGCTCCTGCACATTGAGTGGATGTTTTCAGAGAACTATCCACAGTGACTCCAAGATCTCTTTCTTGAGTGGTAACAGCTAATTTAGATCCCATCATTTTATATGTATAGTTGTCGCCTAGTCACCCAGTTTTGTGAGATCCTTTTGTAGCTCTTTGCAATCTGCCTAGGTCTTAACTCTCTTTAATAATTTTGTATCATCTGCAATTTTGCTGCCTCTGTTTACCCCTTTTTCCAGATCAT
Organism: Eretmochelys imbricata; assembly: GCF_965152235.1. Classification (NCBI taxonomy): domain Eukaryota; kingdom Metazoa; phylum Chordata; order Testudines; family Cheloniidae; genus Eretmochelys; species Eretmochelys imbricata. The sequence continues at coordinate 26,675,075 of NC_135574.1, forward strand.
TTATGAATATGTTGAATAGGACTGGTCTCAGAAAAGACCCCTAAGGCACACCACTATTTACCTCGCTCCATTCTGAAAACTGACCATTTATACCTACCCTCTGTTTCATATCTTTTAACCAGGTACCACTCCATGAGAGCACCTTCCCTTTTGTCCCATGGCAGCTTACTTTGCGTAAGAGCCTTTGGTGAGGGGCCTTGTCAAAGGCTTTCTGAAAATCTAAGTACACCATATCCACTGGATCCCCTTGGTCCACATGTTTGTTGACTCCCTCAAACAATTCTAGTAGATTGGTGAGGCATGATTTCTCTTTACTGAAACCATGTTGACTCTTCCTCAACAAACTATGTTCATCTATATTTCTGACAATATTGTTCTTTATTATAGTTTCAACCAGCTTGCCCAGTACAGAAGTCAAGCTTACAGGCCTGTAGTTGCTGGGATCACCTTTGGAGCCCTTTTTAAAAATTGACGTCACATTAGCTATCCTCCAGTCATCTGGTACAGAAGTTGATTTAAATGATAGGTTACAGACTACAGTTAATAGTTCTGCAATTTCACATTTTAGTTCCTTCAGAACTCTTGGGTGAATACCATCTTGACTTGATAACTTATTGCTGTTTAATTTATTAATTTGTTCCAAAACGTCCTCTAATGATACCTCAGTCTGGGACAGTTCCTCAGATCTGTCACCTAGAAAGAATGGCTCAGGTTTGGGAATCTCCCTCACATCCTCAGCCGTGAAGACCGATGCAAAGAATTAATTTAGTTTCTCCTCAATGGCCTTATCTTTCTTGTGTTGTCTAGCATCTTGATCGTCCAGTGGCCCCACTGGTTGTTTAGCAGGTTTCCTGCTTCTGATGTACTTAAAAATGTTGCTATTACTTTTTGAATCTTTGGCTAACTGTTCCTCAAATTCTTTTTTGGCCTTCCTAATTATATTTTTACACTTCATTTTCCAGTGTTTATGCGCCTTTCTATTTTCCTCACTAGGATTTATCTTCCACTTTTTAAAGGATGCCTTTTTGCCTCTCACTGCTTCTTTTACTTTGTTGTTTAGCCATGATGGCTCTTTTTTGGTTCTCTTACTATGTTTTTTTTTTTTTTAAATTTGGGGTATACATTTAAATTGAGCCTCTATTACAGTGTCTTTAAAAAGTTTCCATGCAGCTTGCAGAGATTTCACTTTTGGCACTCTACCCTTTAATTTCTGTTTAACTAACCTTCTCATTTTTGTGTAGTTCCCCTTTCTGAAATTAAATGCTACAGTGTTGGGCTGCTGTGGTGTTTTTCCAGCCACAGGGATATTAAATTTAATTAAATTATGGTCACTATTACCAAGCGGTCCAGCTATACAGTATTCACCTCTTGGACCAGATCCTGTTCTCCTCTTAGGACTAAATCAAGACTTGCCTCTCCTCTGTTGGGTTCCAGGACCAGCAGTCATTTAAGGTGTCAAGAAACTTTATCTTTGCATCCTGTCCTGAGGTGAGGTGTACCTAGTCAATATGGGGATAATTGAAATCCCCCATTATTATTGGTTTCAGAGTAGCAGCTGTGTTAGTCTGTATCCGCAAAAAGAAAAGGAGTACTTGTGGCACCTTAGAGACAAACAAATTTATTTGAGCATAAGTTTTCCCCATGTGTCCGTCCCCCTCCCCCCCCCCGCCACTGTTCCTCACATGTTCTTGTCAACTGCTGGAAATGGGCCACCTTTATTATCACTATAAAACATTTTTTTTCCTCTCCTGCTGGTAATAGCTCACCTTACCTGATCATTCATGTTACAGTGTGTATGGTAACACCCATTGTTTCATGTTCTCTGTGTATATAAAATCTCCCCACTGTATTTTCCACTGCATGCATCCGATGAAGTGAGTTGTAGCTCATGAAAGCTTATGCTCAGATAAATTTGTGAGTCTCTAAGGTGCCACAAGTACTCCTTTTCTTTTTCCCATTATTTATTTATTTATTTATTTTAATAGCCTTTCTAATCTCCCTGAGCATTTCACACTCACTATCACCATCCTGGTCAGGTGGTCGGTAATATATCTCTACCGCTATATTCTTATTATTACAGCATGGAATTTCTATCCATAGAGATTCTATGGTACAGTTTGATTCATTTACAATTTTTACTTAATTTGATTCTACACTTTCTTTCACATAAAATGTCACTCTCCCACCTGCACAACCTGTTCTGTCTTTCTGAGATATTTTGTAGTCTGGTATTACTGTATCCCATTTATTATCCTCATTCCACCAAGTTTCTGTGATACCTATTATATTAATATCCTCATTTAATGCGAGGCACTCTAGTTCACACATTTTATTACTTAGACTTCTAGTATTGGTATATAAGCACTTTCAAAATTTGTCTCCTTTTAGCTGTCTGCCATTACACGATGTAATACAATGTAATACTTTATAATACAAAGTAATATTGGACTCTCTTTATTTTAGAAGAACAATTTTCATATAGGCGGAAAAGACCACTCTTTCCTCTCCTATATCCAATCAGAATTCTGGGTTTTCAGGCTTTGAAATGGTACAATATAAAGCATTTGTATTTAGCCAGTCACATATGACATTACACTTTACAACACCATGCTGTACAGAAAAAAACCTATTTAATAACCTTTAAAATTATTTAATATTTTCTTTTATGTCTAGGTACTTCAAGGCCTATATGTGGAGTACAGCTGGGGCTGTGTGAGTTATTCAAAGGCCTTTGTATACCTGTACAACTAAGGCAATATGAGTTCAGGAGTGGAGATTATTTTATATGGATATAGTACTAATAAAAATGTTTTATCGTCTTAATTGTTTAAAATATCTTTTCCCCAGAGGTGGCGTAAGCAAAACAGAGTGTTCCATGGTGACATTTTAAATTGCCATGACTCTGACATGAACTGCCTGAATTGTAGCTTTGTCCCTTGTGAGTAATGTCATATTTATGTGTAAGGTTTTTATACTACCGCACACAGCATCTTATAATAATCTCCAAAGTTTTAATAAATGTATCAGAACCTTTAGCCTGAAATTAATGCTATTAAAACCTCATTTCCAGCTCCACAGCAAAAGTGATGCTGGGGTGTTGCATGAGCTTTCAGTAATGCTGATTGTAACTGTGCAATTATTATTGTGTATTTTCTGGCCTTGTTTCCCAATTTACCTTTGTTTTGGTTAAACGTAGCAGCTTCAGTCAAAACTTTTGTATATTGTTACTTACTGGTTCTTTCAATGGATAAACGTGCCATTTTTGATGGCTCTCTGCAAGGTCCACTTTGTATTTGATTCTTTATGCTCTCATGCATCTTGTGTTAATCCACTGAAATACCTTTCAGATTCAGTAGAAACAAAGTGATGAGATTGTTTCCTGCCTGAAGCTGATTCTTTCATATCTGACCCCAAGAGGAACCAAATGGAAAATAAATAAATAAATAAAAATAAAACCTTTGCACAGGGAGTAAATTATTCCCAGTTTTGCTTGAAGGGCTGGTTTCAACAAAGAAACAAGGAGAAAAAGCTTTTAAAACCCAGCACTTGGACAAGTCATTCAGCTCTACAGGTATAAGTCATTTAATGTAACAGTGGTAGCAACTGGTTTGTCTTTTTTTGTTTGTTTGTTTTTTGCCAGGAGCAATATCTTGAACACTGTTTTCAGCCACACTGGCGTCCATGTTGGTACCTGGGGTTTTCTGCTGGCACTGACAGCCCATCTGATATCAAATTTAACTCTTTAGGCTGGCTCCTAAAAGGAGTACACCTTGCTTTGCTAGCTAGATTTAATCTTTTAACTCCATTGGGAGCTTAACAGCGTAAAGTACCGTCAGTCACAAATACAGGACACATGATTAGAATGGTGTGTACAGATCAGTGATGGGCATCCTAGATATACTTTGGATAGTTTGTTACAGTCAATTTCTCTATCCAATACTTAGATTTCATTCTGTGATAGCTGCTCAGACTTGAAAGCAGAATATGGTCTTTACATTTTATTAAATGCATTCCCCTCCCTTACCCCACCTCGGGCATTGCAATAGGCCCAGTGTCTGAATTTGCTACTTTTGAAAGATTTAAATTAGTGTGCAAGTTCTTTACGGCATGGACCATGTTTTTCTATATTGTGTTTGTACAGTGCCTAGCACAATCTTGATCGATTCCTTTGGGCTCCAACACAATACAAATAGCAGCTAATAGCTTTCTCTGTAACTCTGTGTTCTAACTTTTAAAGGTTCGTTCTCAAGTCAAAAGGAAACAGCCTAACTCTCTGGCATCAACACCTAGGGCAGCATTTTTGGTTCATTTAATGAAAAAGAGGCTCTTAGGATCCTATCTATTTTATCCTCTCTTTACTCGCACAAAATCCTCCAGGCATCACATCATAGCACTGCTCTCTCTCAGTCCTTTACAGTCTCTGATGGATCCAGTTAATTACCCACACTGAGATCTCTATGTGTTGGTGCAGTGTGCAGTCTCTGGACTGTCAGCCTGGTCCACTCTTAGAGAATTTGAATAAGAATTTCTTATTAGGAATACACAACATTTCTCCACTCTTCTAAGACTTCTGTTTTGAAATCTCTCAACCATTCTAGGGCTCATCTCACACAGCTCATTTCCTCTAGTGAGAATGTGAGTGTTTGGTTGTTTTATGAGTAAGATATCATCTTGAAGTGAGACAAATTCAGACTGGAAATAAGGTGTAAATTTTTGACAGTGAGAATAAACCACCTTTGGAACAAATTACCAAAAGTCACATTGGATCCTCCGCCACGGAAATTTTTTTAAATCAAGATTGGATGTTTTTCTAAAGTACATGCTCTGGGGGTTATTTTGAGGAAGTTATATGCCTTTTTTGTATACAATCCCCAGACTAAATGATCCCAGTGGTCCTTTCTGGCCTTGGAATCTATGAATCTATCCAGTCATTTTGATATAATTCACTGAAAAACTATTGTGGGGTGTCAAGGTTCCTTCCCCACTCTGAACTCTAGGGTATAGATGTGGGGATCTGCATGAAAACCCCTAAGCTTATTCTTACCAGTTTAGATTAAAACTTCCCCAAGGTACAAACTATTTTACCTTTTGCCCTTGGACTTTATTGCTGCCATCACCAAGTGTCTAACAAATATATAACAGGGAAAGAGCCCGCTTGGAAATGTCTTTCCACCGCAAAATCCCCCCAAACCCTATACCCCCTTTCCTGGGAAAGGCTTGTTAAAAAAATGCTCACCAATTTGCATAGGTGAACACAGACCCAAACCCTTGGATCTTAAGAGCAATGAAAAAGCAATGAGGTTCTTAAAAGAAGAATTTTAATTAAAGAAAAAGTAAAAGAATCACCTCTGTAAAATCAGGATGGTAAATACCCTACAGGGTAAGCAGATTCAAAACATAGAGAATCTCTCTAGGCTAAACCTTAAGTTACAAAAAGACACAAGAACAGGAATATACATTCCATTCAGCACAACTTATTTTATCAGCCATTTAAACAAAACAGAATCTAACGCATATCTAACTAGATTGCTTACTGACTTTTTACAGGAGTTCTGACCTGCATTTCTGCTCTGGTCCCGGCAAAAACAACACAGACAGAGAGAACCCTTTGTTTCCCCTCCTCCAGCTTCGAAAGTATCTGGTCTCCTCATTGGTCATTTTGGTCAGGTGCCAGCGAAGTTGTCTTAGCTTCTTAACCCTTTACAGGTGAAAGGGTTTTTCCTCTGGCCAGGAGGGATTTAAAGGTGTTTACCCTTCCCTTTATTTTTATAACATGTGGTCACCCTTCTGGATTGGAAGGGAGAAGGTCTTCCGAGCTAAAATTCACTTGTTTTCATGTGAATGAAGTTATACACACTGTGTGCACTTTGCATCGGATGGCATACGTTTTGGGTCCTGGCTTTTGGATTTTAGCCAGAGATGTGTGACATTTGCTAATATTGGAAAGCTAATGGACAAATTTGAGTTCTGAACTTTCATAAGGTTTCCACTGAGCACTTGAGTAGTTATTTAGGTTCACAGTGTTGGTTCTGGTCTTTAAAATACTGAATGGATTAGATCTGTGCTACTGTCACAGTCAACCTAACGCTTTATGACCTACCACAACTACTGCAATCTGAAAGAAAATAAGAATTGGTATGGCTAGTTCAGTATCCTGTCTCTGACAGTGACCAACAACAAATGCGTCTGAGGGAATGAACAGGCAGAGCTGTTTCGAGTGATCTATCCCCTGTTGTCCAGTCCCAGCTTCTGGCTGTTGGAGGTTTAGGGACATAAGGAGCATGGAGCTGCTTACCTGACCATCTTGTCTAAAGCCATTGATGGACCTGTCCTCCATGAACTTATCTAATTCTTTTTTGAGCCCAGTTATACTTTTGGCTTTCACAACATCTCCTAACATGTTCCACAGGTTAACTCCGTTATGCAAAGAAATGCTTCTTTTTGTTTGAAACCAGCTGCCTATTAATTTCTTTGCGTGACTCCTAGTTGTCTAATGTGAAAGGGTAAATAACACTTCCTTATCCATTTTCTCCATACCATTCATGAGTTTTAAGATGTCTATTATGTTCCCTTTAGTCGTCACTTTTCTAAGCTGAACAGTCCCAGTCTTTTTAATGTCTCATATGGAAATTGTTCTATAACCTTAATTATTTTTGTTGCCCTTCTCTGAATCTTTACCAATTCTAATATATCTTTTGTGAGATGGGGCAACCAGAAGTGCACACAGTAAGGTGTGGACATACCATGGATTTATATAGTGGCATTATATTTTCTGTCTTATTATTTATTCCTTTCTTAGTGGTTCCTAACATTGTTAGCATTTTTTGGCTGCTGCTGCTCATTGAGCAGATGTTTCCACTATCTACAATGACTCCAAGATCTTTCTTGAGCGATAAGAGCTAATTTAGACCATGTCATTTTGTATGTATAGTTATGATTATATTTTCCAATATGCATTACTTTGCATTTATCAACACTGAATTTCATCTGCCATTTTGTTGCCCCATTCCCCAGTTTAGTAAGATCCCTTTGTAACTCTTCATGGTCAGCTTTAGACTTAACCATCTTGAGTAATTTTGTATAGTCTGCAGATTTTGCCACGTCACTGTTCCCCACCTCCTCTTCCAGGTCATTTATGAATATGTTGAACGGCATAGGTCCTAGCACAGATCCTTCGGGGGACCCGACTTATTGCTCTCTCCATTGTGGATCCATGAGAGGACCTTCCCTCTTATCCCATTACTGCTTACTTTGCTTAAGAGCCTTTAATGAGGAACCTTGCCATAGGCTTTCTGAAAGTACAACTACACTATATCAACTGGATCACCATTTTCCACATGTTTGTATATACCCTCAAAGAATTCTAATAGCTCAGCGAGGCATGATTACCCTTTAGAAAAGCTGTGCTGACTCTTCCTGAATATACTGTAAAAAGAAAAGGAGTACTTGTGGCACCTTAGAGACTAACACGACTGTTACTCTGAAACCTGAATATACACTGTTTATCTGTGTGTCTGATAATTCTGTTCTTTACTAGAGTTTCAACTAATTTGCAGAGTACTGGTGTTAGGCATACTGGCCTGAAATTGCCTGGATCGTCTCTAGCGCCTTTTTAAAATATCGGTGTTACATTCACTATCCTTGAGGCATCTGGTGCAGAGGCTGATTTAAGTGATAGGTTACATACCACAGTTAGTATTTCTGAAATTTCATATTTGATTCCTTCAGAACTCTTGGGTGATACCGTCTGGTCCTGGTGACTTATTTCTGTTTAATTTATTACAAAAACTGCTCTATTGACTCTGCACCTTGAACATTTCCTCAGATTTGTCCCCTAAAAAGAATGGCTTGGGTGTGGGGCTCTCCCCCACAGCCTCTTCAGTGAAGACCAATGCGCAAAGACTTCATTTAGCTTCTCTGCAACTGCCTTGATACTTTCTAGGACATGATTCAGGTTACTGGTAGGGCATTCCAGATGTGGTCACTGAACTGCACAATCACCTGCCCACCTGAAGATTAGGATGAGTTAATCTTGTTAGTTTTAAATCACAGCACAAGACCCTTCTCTTTGCACAGGACTTCCCCTAGTAATGGGATTAGAGAATGGCCAGTTAGTTTCTCGTAAGGCAAGGTTGGTTGCAATCAAGTTGGTGGTGAACATGTGAAGGTGGGGAGGGGAGTATGTAGAAGTGGAGAGTCTAGGTGCCATGTTAGGGTAGAGTATGCAATGAATTTGTTCATGAAGTCTCTGTGCAGTACCTGGTGATGGGCCCATTAGGGATGATAGATTTAGAAATCGTTATAGTTTCTAAAATAGTACTTCAGAAGTTGGAATTAAATATGAAAAAAGTTTAGAATGGACTATCTGAAGGTAGAAAATTGAAATACATTAAAATAGTTGAAGCTATTTTCTATCACTATACTTAAAGGTTTGGATTTGACTTGACTATCAATTGTTCACCTTGTTTCTAATCTACAATCTTTATGCATTTCTCAGTACCTCAGTCTGCAGTTATGAGAGAGAGGAAAAAATAATTCAGGCAGATTACTGTGTTTTGATAGACTGTACAACTGTCATATCTTGAAACCTACTTTTAGCTTCTGTAAGAAGTCTGTCTGATGTTTTGCCACAAAATAAAGAACTTTTGAAAAGTTACTGATGAATGGAAATTCAGATGGTTATAACAAAATGCACAATGTGGAATGGTGGAGCTATCTGCAGTTGGATAAATCTTTTTTTTTTTTTAAATAAAGGACTTCATTTAATGTAAAGATTATATTTTTTAAGAGTTAAAAGGGGTGTTGATATTTTTTAAAGATGGGGTGATATCTAAAGATAATTTCCTTTTTTGTGATTACAAAGATCAAATGCAGTGTGTAAAGTGACAAAATTCTGGTAAAATCCCCCATTGATGAATCATGCTTAGCTTGAAAAATTAACCCTGCCACTCCCATTATCAGTCAGATGCCTCTGAACCTTCTAACAAAAATTAGAATCCTCTGCACCTTCACTTTTTTCAACTCCCTCTCTTTGCCATCCCTTATGGTGCTCTCTTCCCCCGTTTTTCCCTATTGCTCTTTCAGTCCTCTGTTATACCTCCTTCTTCGAGTACTGTTCTCCATCCTGATATGGAGCAACTGTAGGTACACACATCTCAAAGAATTCCATTTACAAGTTAAGTAACCTCTCCATCTTTTTCTTTCTGCATTAGATCTCCCCCTCATGTTTCTGTTCCTCTGACCTCAGTCTCTGTCTTCAGAATACTTCCCCCCACTTACTCTGCTTTTGTCAGGCTTGGAATAACTCCCTTTTAGCTGAGGACAGATATGTGCTGATTGCTGGGGGCCAGTAAGAGTTATTCCAGCATCAGTAGGAGGGATTCTTGTAAAGCAGAATGTGGTGCTTGTTCTTGTATGATGGATGAACATGTGTTCTTGAGAACGTGCCCCACCTGTGTCTGACCAATCAAAGCTGAATCTTACATTGTCTTCCCAAGTATTGCATTTCTCCTTTCCGACCAGCATCATTTGCCTGGGTTCAGTATGAGCCAGCAGCTTTTCATCAAAGGGTTTGTAGGATTCTGACATTTTTGGCAGTGAGTTCATCAGTTGAAAATGAGTAAGGCTAAGATTTTATCATGGATATTTTTAGTAAAAGTCAAGGACCGGTCACAGGCAATAAAGAAAAATTAACGAAGCCCATGACCTGTCCATGACTTTAACTAAAAATATCCATGACAAAATGGGGAGCTCAGCTGCGGGGTCTCCACAACCCCCCCATGCAGCTGCGGGAGCCTGGTTTGCTCTCCAGGGTTCCCCACTGCCTGTGGCGGCTCAGAGCACTGGGGTCCTCCTGCTGTCTGCGCCGGTCTGGGAGCTCCTGGGGGTCCCCGCCACTCCCGGCTGCCATGGACTGAAGTCATGGAGGTCGCTGGTAGTCACGGATTCCATGACTTATGTAACCTCTGTGAAAAAATCATAGCCTTAAAAATGTGACACATAGGTACCTCCTTATGTATACTCTTATCAAGAGTGACTGCAAACATTGCTTTTGAGCAATTTATATGTTAGTTGTATTAGATATAAATATTCTGATGTGTCAGAGAAAACAGAAGCAGTAATGTATGGACAAGATAACTCCAGTGTATTCTTGCACCTGGATAACTCAGACATCGTAGTTTTTAATCTTGAAATTTGCTGTTCACTTAATCTTCAGTGAGAGCAAGTGTTGTTGACATAGTTAATGAAAATTTGTGCCAAAGGTTTGAGCCTCAATTCTGGAAAGCATTTAATCTTAAATCCATCCCTCTTCAGGACAGCACTTCAATACGTGCTTAAAGACCAACATTCATACTGAGAATGACTAAAATGTTTCTTTCCTGAATTGGGGTCTGAAGAAAAGCTATAACTGGTTCTTTCTCTTTAATACTTCTATTTTTATCTTTTTGATATTATTGGCTGTCTATCACCTTAGACACTGAGGAACATTTTCAAAAATTAAAATACATGTTATCATTTGTAAAATGGTAGTGAATGGATTCTGTCCAAATCTGGGATCTTCATTTCGTCTCTCTAGTCTTGATTTAGCTAAATAAGTTTGACATCTACAAATTTTGTATCCTCACTATTCACACCATTATCTTGATCACTAATCTGCTTAGACCCCTGACCTTCCAATCCAGGCTGCAAATCTCTCCAGTCCGGGCAAAGTGACCAAAATTTTCATCTTATGTTATGCAGGTAGTTATACATAAGGCTATGTTTTAGTCACAGGTATTTTTAGTAAAAGTCATGGACAGATTATGGGCAGTAAACAAAAATGCACAGCCTGTGACCTGTCTATGACTTGTACTGTATACCCCTAACTAAAACTTGGGCTGGGGTGGCATGAGTGCTTGGATGGGGGCAGTATGGGGGCACCCTGGGTGCTGCTGGGGGTGGGGTGCGGGCTGGTGGTGGTGCACAGCCCAGGACCCTGTTGGTGCTGGTGGGAGGGGTGGGCGGCGGCATGTGGAACGGGACCCCCGCTGGTGCTGGGGAGGGGGTTGAAGGGGCTAGCAGGCTCCCTACCCGGCTCTGCGCAGCTCCCAGGAAGTGACTGGCATGTTACTGCATCTCCTAGGGGGAGGGAAGGCCAGGGGGGCTCCCGCATGCTGCCCCCATCACGAACTCCAGCTCTGCAGGTCCCATTGGCCAGGAAATGCAGCCAATGGGAAATGTGGGGATGTTGTCTGCAAGCAGGAGCAGTGCGCAGAGCCTCCTGGCCCCTCCACCTAGGAGCTGTAGGCACATGTCGGCCACTTCCGAGGAGCCCCCTCCAGGTAAGCGCCATCCCGCACCCCAACCTTCTGACCCATCCTGAGCCTCCTCCCACACCTAAACTACTGCAGCTGCTGACCCAGGGGCTGCCTGACTGTTCAGGCAGCCCCTGAGCCAGCTGCACCAGCCACTGCAAAAGTCACGGAAGTCATGGAAAGTCACGGAAACTTCCGTGTCCTCCATGACAGACACACAGCCTTAGTTATGTAGCACTGTGTGAACAATATTTTGCAAGTAGTTAAAATAATTGGATGTCACTGACTGCCAGAATTTAGCAAAATTCAAAGAGGAATTGGTTACCAAAAATAGCCAGTTAATACTAGCAAATTTGGAGAGATGTGAAACATCTTTGGGTTTTAAACTAATCTCTAACTGTTAGGGATTAGGATAAGAGAGTCAGATTATTACATATCTGTGTGTTTGTGGGGTTTCTTGCACCTTCCTGTGATGCATCTGACCCTGGCTATTGTCAGAGACAGTTTTAGCTAAATTTTATAATTAGTTAGATTCCTTGTCCCAGGAAACTGTCCCCTCCTCCTCACCCCATTATCCAGTTACACGTATTAGACTGTGTCCAGAACTTCAGGCTTCAGTAACTGTGCTTCTTGTCACCTCTCCTTCTTGGTCAGCAGTGACCATCAATGTTGACTGTACTGCCTCAGGAAAGGTCATGTCGCTGCAAGATGCTATGTCTGCTGCTCTTTCCCCAGTCGTACCCAGGAACATCAGCCTGACTCAGCAAGGAGTGCACTTTCTGACACGAAGTTCAATTTATGAGCAAGGGAATCTATTCCCATAGATCCCCCCATTGAGGTCTTGTCAGGAAGGCAGGGAACATTGTCATAAACACAAGAGTGAATCCTCTAAGTTCACTTCAAAGAAGTTGGATACAATCCTGCGTAAGGCAAGCAAGTCTTCCTGTTCAGCCCCTGAGGATTTAGAACATCCAAAGTCTCAGAGTCATGACAAAAAAGCCAACAAGTCTAGGACTCTGTCACTACCAGATTGCACTCTTGGTGGCAATGGTACCAGCTAAGCCTAAGCATTGGGAACCGATGGCACCAACAAAGGACACAACTATTGGGAGCCTGATCCACAAACTGTAAGTGCTGTCTTTCTGTCAGTTTAGATGAATAGGACCCCATGCACTCCAGGGAGAGCAGAGACTTGTGCTACAGCTGATGACATTTTTGCTCTCCCTTACCCCAATCCCTGTTGCTATCAGGTCCGTCCCTCATGAGAGAAGTCCTGACTACATGAGGAGATGCAAATTATTGGAGGAGTCTGTCCCCCATTCCATCATTCACCCATGATTTCCCTCGAGCAGAACCGTTGGTGCCACCGTTAGACACAGACTAGGCCGTTTCTTTCTTGGGAGACTCTGAATCACCCGAGGAACTGATGTAATAGAAATAGCTTCTTAGACAAGGGACTTGGACATGTCTAGAACTAACCTCTTGTACCTTAGGGCAAAACTTCCCCAAGGTACAAAATATTCCACCCTTGTCCTTGGATTGGCAGCTACCACCACCAAACAAATACTGGTTACTGGGGAAGAGCTGTCTGGAAACGTCTTTCCCCCCAAAATACTTCCCAAAACCTTGCACCCCACTTCCTGGACAAGGTTTGGTAAAAAGCCTCACCAATTTGCCTAGGTGACTACAGACCCAGACCCTTGGATCTTAAGAACAATGAACAATCCCCCCAACACTTGCACCCCCCCTTTCCTGGGAAATGTTGTATAAAAAGCCTCACCAATTTGCATAGGTGACCACAGACCCAAACCCTTGGATCTGAGAACAATGAAAAAGCATTCAGTTTTCTTACAAGAAGACTTTTAATAGAAATAGAAGTAAATGGAAGTAAAGAAATCCCCCCTGTAAAATCAGGATGGTAGATACCTTACAGGGTAATTAGATTCAAAACATAGAGAACCCCTCTAGGCAAAACCTTAAGTTACAAAAAAGATACACAGACAGAAATAGTTATTCTATTCAGCACAGTTCTTTTCTCAGCCATTTAAAGAAATCATAATCTAACACGTACCTAGCTAGATTACTTACTAAAAGTTCTAAGACTCCATTCCTGGTCTATCCCCGACAAAGACAGACTATAGACAGACACACAGACCCTTTGTTTCTCTCCCTCCTCCCAGCTTTTGAAAGTATCTTGTCTCCTCGTTGGTCATTTTGGTCAGGTGCCAGCGAGGTTACCTTTAGCTTCTTAACCCTTTACAGGTGAGAGGAGCTTTCCCCTGGCCAGGAGGGATTTCAAAGGGGTTTACCCTTCCCTTTATATTTATGACACCTCCCATCTCAGCATCTGTATCAGAACCGGTGGCACCTCGTGGTTCCAATGGAGCTCCACAATCACCCTTTGACCTATCTTACTTACCATATTGGGGACTGTGGTACCCATACCTACACCCTGCAGGGTCGATGTGATCCACTAGGAAGTCAGTCCACCGGTCCCCTGCAAGAGGACAACCAGAGCTTCCTCCTGGCACCGTAGAAGAGGAAGATTGTGAACTGGATCTGGCAGTTCTGCTGGTACCAATGAAACAGCCTTCATCTCCAGATGAAGCAGACACTTCAATATTTTCCCCTGCGTGCTGAAGTGATCACCTTATAGAATCTGTGCATCAGCAGTTGAATCACCTCGTCACAATCACCTTCTAGGGAATCAAAATGTGTTGTTGGGCACCTTGAGCAGGCACTATAGGCACTTCGCTATTGACCACAAGTGAGTGTTACATGACGCAGTGGTGAGCAGTATTTTTGTTCTATCGGAAATCCCACAAGGGATCTCTTCGCCTCTCAAACAAACCTATACTGTTACAGAGGAGCCCAAAGACATCACTTTCAAGGTGACGCTCTCTTTCTATCATGGTCAGACTATCAGAACTATGCCTTCCCTCCCTAGCCACTCCTATCTCAGATTTTATGGAAGATTCATCAGGATAGAGGTTGAGTCATTCTCATCAACCCAGTTGGCCCAGACAGTTTTGGTCCCCAAGTTTCCTACACATGTCATCCCAGTTGCTGATCAACATGTAATCCTTTTCCTAGAGGAAGGGCAGAATCAAGCGTCACAACCCCCAAGCACTCCATCTCAGGGCATGATTTTTGAGTAAGTAGCAGCTCTAGAATATTCGCCCTCTGAAGCCGTACAAAGTGTTCTTACTAAAAAATGAATAAATTCCTCTAGGGAATCTACTTAGCCAAGTGGAAGAGTTTCTCTATATGTACACAACAAAAACTTGTTTCCCCAGAAGCAACAGATATTCCCCTTATTCTGGACTATCTTTCCCTCAAATCAGCTGGTCTTTCCATTAACTCTATATTGGTCCACGTGGCAGCAATCAGTACGTATCACCCATGTTCACATGGTTACTCCATTTTCATTTGCCCACTGACTACCAGATTCTGGAAAGGTCTAATTGGAACTTTTTTGCCAGTAAGGAAATTCACTCCTCGGTGGGACTTAAAGCTTGTGCTTTCGGTGCTTAGTAAGCTGGCCTTTGAACCACTAGCTACATGTTCCATGTCTCTCTTCTTTAGGAAGGTTGCATTCTTTGTGGCTGTCAACTCAGTCAGGAGGGCAAGTGAGCTTTGAACACTGATAGCGGATCCACTTTACACCATATTCCATAAAGACAACGTTTCCTTGGTTTCACATCCTAAGTTCACCTGAACTAGCCAATCCAATCAAATTATCTATGTTTTTCCCAAAATCACACTCATCTGAAGAGAAGAAGACTTCATTCCCTCAACATGCAATGAGCCTTAACCTTTTACCAACAAAGGAGAAAGCCAATCAGAAAATCACCAAGACTGTTCATCACTGTAGCAGAAAGTCTCCAAGGTCAAGGTGTATCCTTTGAGAAGATCTCTAAATGAATCTTGGGCTGTATCTTACCCTGCTGTAAGTGGTTACATCTTCCTCCCCCTCATGTGGTGAGGGCTCATTCTGCAAGAGCACATCAATAGTATTGCTTCAAGTAGTACCTGTACTTGACATTTGCAAAGCAGCTACATGGAGTTCCATCGCACATTCACTAGTACAGGATGCTGATGCATCCTTTGGGACAGCGGCCCTTCAGACAGCTCTCTGCTTGCATCCTTGCACCTTCTCCTACTTGATTACTTCTTGTGAGTCACCCCCAGTGGAATACACAGAGGGGCCATTACTTGAAGAAGAAGAGAAAGTATTTACTTTATGACAACTGGAGGTTCTTTGAGATGTGTAGTCCCTATCTGCATTCCAGTACCCATCCTCCTTCGCCTTTGCTTTGGATCATTCTTGGATTCGTGGTAGAGAAGGAACTAGAGGCATGGTCGGTCTGCTCTGCTCTTTTATCTCCTCAGCTGGAGGCACAAGGAGAGCAAGGGTGCATGTGCGGGCCAAAGGAATTCTCAGATTCTCAAAGAATTCTCCAAATTCGGGTGCCTGGAGCACATGTGTACCCACAGTGGAATACAGATAGGGACCATACATTTCAAATAAGCACCAGTTACTCTAGTGTAAATAACTTTTATATTCCTCAATGAGTTTAGTCTAAAATGCAATTTTTTTTTGGTATGGTATTAGATGACCCATTTCACATAGCTCTTTGGATGATCCACACACACCTATCTTGCATCTGTCACTCATCTCTTTATTCCATCTGAACTGAAATTCCTGTTCACCCCTCTACTCAATAGCTTCAGTCATTCCTTAACATCTGCTGTCTAATACAGAAGTTGTTCTGTACTGCAGGACTAGTTTCCTTCCTGGTTCCTCTCAGTTACAATTATACAGTATATATTTTAGCTATTCTCTCTTCAGATTGTTAGATTTCATTATCTTGTTTCTACACAGCTCTTGCAGCTAATTTTGTTCAAGTAATATATTTCATCTTGCCTATTAAATTTCTCAAAAAATAATCTTTTTACTTAATAGGTAAGATGAAATATATTACTTTGAACAAACTTAGCTGCAACAGCTGTATAGAAACAGGATGATAAAGTCTAGCAACCTGAAAATATATATAAAATGGAACAGAGCAAAACAGATTTTCTCTCTGTCTACCTCTTTCCACTATAGCTATTTTGGGAGTTGCTGCCACCTCATGTAACAAGGCATAGCACCCTTCAGGTTGTTCATCTTTCCCAATGCCACTTTGGTCCACAACATTGTGATATTGTTTGTAGTTATAGATAGCTTCTGCTTTTGACTGGGTATTCAGGCAATAGCACAAATTCTGACTGCCTGCACTGAGGTCAGAGTTTAGTTCTCATCTCTCCAAGTTTCCTCAATAGGAATTTTCCCCATTTTAAAACTTTGCATCTAAATCAGTGGGTTTTTTTGTGCAAATTATTGAAAGATAAAAATCTCAAAATAGAAGGTATCTGTAAATAAATGCCTATAGTTGCATACTTGGGAAAACACAATTAGGCAGGCACAAGGCTAGTGTTATGAATATTAGCTACATATCCAGAGAGAGTCTGGGTCAGGCTAAGTGGCTTTCTCTCAGCCTATCGTGTGAGTTTCTTGAATTTCAACATGGCTCAAGAAAGTGTGTTTGCCAAGGGGTGGATGTTCTGTGTTTCAGAAACCACTTCCTCTTTGCTTTCCCTAATAATCTACCATTTGGTAACCAAGGACACAGGCTATCAATTGCATCATTTCCATGAACCAGACCTAACTTCTGTTCAGGAATCTCCCCATAACCTAAAGCTCGCTTCATCTGTATAGCGGTTATATTTACTTTAGAAACCTCCTTTCAAAATTACATAGACGCTACTAATCTTTGTTCACTTGTATGGCAAAGTAAGGACTACCCAAACCACAACCCCAATGCTTGAGAGTTCAGAGTGCACATACAGTTTTTCTGTTTCCTCTACTTTCCTTTCCTGGAGCATCTGGATAGGGTGTGGACAGAGCTATTGCTTGCCCTAAATGCCTGTCTCGCTCATCCATTCTCCAGTCAGGGGAAGTATTTTGCACTTCATAAAGGTATGTGCAGTTGGGAGCCCCTGACTATGGGTTGCATGCAAACAGCCCAAAGCACTCCTATAAAGTGTCTTAAGTCTAACAGCAAATTATATTTCACATATTACTCTACTGCCAATCAATTAAATAGAAAGAAACACAAAATCGCACAGGCTATTCCAAAATCAAATTCAAATGTATATTAAAAATAAATACATAAAAATAATAAAAAATTGAACTATCTGAAAGCAATTTGGGGTATATTCTTTCCACTGTTGGAAAAAAGTTTATTCACAATATGAACTTCACTTTGTGTCAAAATAAATTATTCAGTTGTCATATCTTTTCTTTTTGTGATATTGTGGACATTTTTTTGTTCTCCGTTCCCCAACATACAACTATTAGAGTTCGTAATTACAGGGGTTGGCATCTACATTTTCCATCTGCATTTCCAGGAGCTCTATGCTATTAATTCACAAAGAAAACTGTGGTAGAGCTGTCAGTTGAAAGTACAGAAATTAAGTCAAAGTACAAGTTGACTGTGTAAACCATGATTTGATGCACATCTAAGTTTCATAAATCGTGAGAATTGCGAGCTCTTTGTTCAGGCTTCTATATGCAGAGATGTTTTTTCTTTAAGATATGGTCATCCTAATAGCATAGAATAATGTTCTTTTGTGCTGTGAATATGTACAGCTTGAATAAACACCAAAGTGAGGAGAATGATTCAGAAACAGAAAAGCTTTGCATTTATTTTAAGCTCTTTAAAATGAGGAGCTAATGAGATATTATACAACGTTCCATTATCTTGATGTCCTGTTAGAGCTGAGAGAAATACATCTGAAAATGTCTGCCTGCTGAGCACCATGCACTGTCATTGTGTCTTTAAAACATGTCTTATTTAAAACACTTTTGTGAATGGCAACAAAAATGATTAGGGGGTTGGAGCACATGACTTATGAGGAGAGGCTGAGGGAACTGGGATTGTTTAGTCTGCGGAAGAGAAGAATGAGGGGAGATTTGATCGCTGCTTTCAACTACCTGAAAGGGGGTTCCAAAGAGGATGGATCTAGACTGTTCTCAGTGGTAGCAGATGACAGAACAAGGAGTAATAGTCTCAAATTGCAGTGGGGGAGGTTTAGGTTGGATATTAGGAAAAACTTTTTCACTAGGAGGGTGGTGAAGCACTGGAATGTGTTACCTAGGGAGGTGGTAGAATCCCCTTCCTTAGAAGTTTTAAGGTCAGGCTTGACAAAGCCCTGGCTGGGATGATTTAGTTGGGGATTGGTCCTGCTTTGAGCAGGGAGGTTGGACTAGATGACCTCCTGAGGTCCCTTCCAACCCTGATATTCTATGATTCTATGAAGGCCAAATATTGTACCTGTGTCAATTACTTCTAAGGGTGTACGTGTACAAATATGTGCACATAACTTACCTCCTTTTTTCTTTGACACATTTAATTTCAGCTAACCTCATAATTTTTATGATCATGTATCATTTTTTAGATTTATTTTTTTGAATTTATAAAATGTTTGCAAATTGTTTGTGAGCTTTACTTTAAAAGATATAATTAACAATTAAGGAAACACATATAAGTGAGATTTGAGGGGAATATAAATTAGGAGAAACATGGTATTAAGACCAGGATGTCTCAACAGAAGGGGAAAGAGGCAGAATTACTTTCTCATGATCTAATATTGTCAATGATTTATTTCGTACTGGGACACAGGATTCTAACAGTTACTAGTTCTGTTGTTTTTGTATTGAGTTGTATGTTGCATAACTGGATAAATGTGATGAAAAAGTCCCATGTAAAACAAAAAAGCACTGTTGAATACTCAAGCCCACCTTCTCTACTGGCCATGTCTTTCCATCGAATAACATTAAGTTCCTGTGAGTGAAAAATGCACTCCCTTTCTGAAGGACTCACTGGACTCCAAGGTCCTAGGACTGCAAGGGGTAAGTGACTTACTCTTTTTACAACCTAGATTGACTGTACTGAATTGAATTCAGCATATTTCTCAAAAAGAAATATGAAACTTTTCTTTTACTTAAACACAATTGCTCACTTAAAAAGAGATTAGCCTAAAGTGGCAATGTGTCATAATTTTTAATAAAAAAAAATCAAAGTCACATTGGGACTTGTGACTAAGGTGGAAAAAGTCAGCTAAAAAGGAAATGCAAGATGAATTCGAGTAACTTACTATAATTATCTTAATAGCCATCGTTTTCAATCCCTGTGACATTAGTGAGAAATAATTTGTCCATGTGGGAGTTATTTCAGTATCCGAGGGGTCAAGAATCTCATGTGTAAAGGAGAAGAAACACCTTTTAGTACACAAGTTTGTCTGAATTTGAACAATTCAAGTGAAGAAAAGAGTATTGTAATTCAGATATTAAAGAGAGAATGTTAAGGTCTCGTGCTTCTGTATAGTACAATATTCATGCCAAAAAAGAAGAAACATTATCACAGATTACTAAAACTCAATCTGCAGTTCATAACTCAGTCACCTAATACTGACTCAAGTGTGGATTTTAAATATAGGAAGACACAGTTTTCCCTGCACCTTGCATTTAGAGTACAAGGTATTTTATTGTAATTAAGGACCATCACAGGGCTGAGTGATTTGGGGGAAAGGATAGGAAAACAATAGAGAGAGTTGGGTCTCAAAAACCAATGGATGATGAAAATAAGGACATGTAGTTATTAATTTTTGGTATATGCAAATCTTGACATTTCCATTAACTGAATTATATGTACAGGTTAACTGTCAGTTGTGCTGCTAAGATGATTGTTAAGGAGGGATTTGAATGAGAAGAAGGTGATGGCTTAGTGAACAAAATTTTTGAGATTATTTTATGGATAAGGGGCGGACAAAGCTAGTAGCCCCAAAATCAAATTTTTTCTCTTTAGTCTCAAACAATAATCCATCTTATCACAACGGCTGTGCAGGCACACTTGAAATATAGCTCATCTACTGTGTTACTCTTGTATGGAAAAGATAATGAATGCTTAGGTTAGAAACATTATTGGAGAGAAGCAGACAATGCTGTCAGAAATCAACAGGTGCAAATGTATATATTTTGGTCACATCGGGCATAGAAATGGAAGTAACCTTGAGAAGATTACTGTGGAAGGAATGGTGGTTGGTAGTTGTAGTAGGGGATGACCCCAGTAAGGAGACAGATAGAAAGTGTGCAGCAGATCACGGGGAGGTCAGCTGCTGAGTGCTTGAAGCTAGTGAAGAATCAAGAAGGCTTCTGAAAATTCTGTGTTGAAGTCACCAATATCATCCATGAATATGTGGATTTTGCTTACTATGTTAAGGAGAAATATCAGTTAAGACACCTGGTACAGTGTGACCCTTGTCTCTGATTGAGGAATGTAGGTGCTACTGTAGCGTTGTTTTTGATGACGATAACTAATCACAGGTAGCTGACACAGTGTTGAGCACAATCTGCACTGACTGCCAAGTCACAGTTAACACTGTGGCATCAAACTTGATAGTTTCCTGTTGTGTTCAAATGATATAAAATTTTGTAAATTAGACAAGCCTATGGTGGAGCATCAGGGAGAAAAGATATATTGTTCAAGCACTTGTCTTAAAGTATCAGGAAAGATTTACCTAATAAAAGGAAGCAGGGGAATCGGGCTTGTAGCCACACTTTCTCAGTGTCTGAGAGAATTTGAAAAGCCAACAGATTGTCATGTACTTGTCTTTTTTTTTTAACACATAGCATTAGAAAGAACAAACTGATTCTAACTTCTTATCTAGCCTGTTGACTGTTTAAGAATATTGAGGCGCCTATGAATTACATAAGTACGGTGGTAAACAGTGTGCTCTGTAGCCTTTTTTGCAGGTTTCGTTTATAATTAATGATATTATTAGTGTTTGTATTTACACTTCCCTCTCCCCCATATTTTAATGAAGACAGGTTTTATGTGAATGTAGAAATATTAGTATATTCTAAAAGGATACTGTGAAAATTTATTTCATAATTTTAAATAGCTTTTTATTCATTCTTTAAGCCCCACACAGCTTGACACTGAAATGTTTTTTATATTTTATGATCCATCACTAGGTTCTTCTTCTTGTTGAATAGCCAATAAATATCACACTAGTAGCATCAATGTTATTTTAAAAGTCATTTTAGGGGGTATAGAAAAAGACTGAGTGAGCAGAAAGAGAAGGGATAAAACATGTAATAATTAAATGGACTATGAAAACAGACACAGTTGAGAAAAGTATTTTCCTGGATTCATAGATTTTAAGGCTAGTAGTGATCATTGTGGTAATCTGTTCTGAGCACCTGCATAACACAGGCCATGAGACTTGCCTGGATTAATTCCTGCTTCAGTTTCAATAGCTGTGGCTGAACTAGAGCATATCTTTTAAGAAGAAGAATCCAATCTTTAAATGAAGATTTACAGGGATGAAAAATATGTCACATGGTATATTGTGGTAAATTGTTCCAGCACTCAAAACCACTGTTAAAAATGTTCACCTTATTTCTAGACTAAATTTGCCTAGCTTCAACCTCCAGCCATTGGATCTCATTATTCCTTTGTCTGCTAAATTGAAGAGCCTTTGTTATCAAGTTTCCATATGTAAATACTTATAGATTGTGATCACATCACCACAGGACCGTCTCTTTGGTAAAATTATCTTTGAATCTCTCACTATAAAGCATATTTTCCCAGTCCTTTAATCATTTTCATGACTCTTCACTGAACTATCTCCAATTTCTCAACATCCCTCTTGAATTGTGGACACCAGAACTGGACATAGCATTCCAGTAGCAGTTCCATAAGTGCCACGTACATAAATAATAGAATCTCTCTACTTCTAAGGAGATCCCCCTGTTTATAGGTCTAAGAATTGCATTAGCTCTTTTAGCCACCACATCCATTTTATTTATCATTATTTATTATTTATATTGTGATAGCACAACAAGAAAAAGATGGTCCCAGACCAAAGAGTTTATAATCTATTATAAAAGAGAGACAAGTGGGTATATACAGACAGATTGGGGAGAAAAAGGAAACAGAGAGACAGTACTGCTCAGCATGAAAAGCAGTAGTTTCAGCACACTGTTGTGAAGGCCAAGACTATAATAGGATTAAGAAAAGAACTAGATAAATTCATGGAGGATAGGTCCATCAATTGCTATTAGCCAGGATGGGCAGGGATGGTGTCCCTAGCCTCTGTTTGCCAGAAGCTGGGAATGGGCGACAGGGAATGGATCACTTGATGATTACCAGCTCTGTTTATTCCCTCTGGGGCACCTGGCATTAGCCACTGTCGGAAGATAGGATACTGGGCTAGATGGACCTTTGGTCTGACCCAGTATGGCCGTTCTTATGTTGCACACTTGCTACCTATCCGTTGTCAAGTTTTCATAAGCATCTTGACAAAGGAGAGTGTTATGGATGGATTTGAAGGAGGAGGCTTTGCAGATATTACGGGGGTTCCTCCCAAGTATGATAGGCAGCATGGAAAAAAGCACAGAGGTGCTTTTTTGAAAATTCAAAAAGAGAACAACGAAGGCTGGCTTTTTTGGTAGAGTGTAGGCGAGTCAATCTCAATAGTGTATTAGATATAGTCAATGTAGGGCCTTGAAAGTGAAAATCAGTAGTTAGCTTGTAGTGAAGAAGGGGAAGTGAAAAGTAGGTCAGATGTTGGGCTTATCAGCCTTTGCAATGTATTTTAAGTAGTTTAGGTATGTATAAAATGTATTTTACTTTATTTTTCATGTTATGCTTTTTTGCAAGAACGTAATTATTCATGTATCTTGTGAACTGCAAAGTAAATTACTCTGTCACCCACTAGGAAAAGTTCTGGCACAATTACATTACATTATTTTCTGCCAGTTTCATTGCTATATTTATTATTTATTTAAGCATTGTCAGTGGGTTTAGTGCTGTACATGGCACACAGTGGGTCAGACAATACAAAATTATTTGGGGCCAGATTTTCAAAAGTGTATATGTCTCTGTGCCATTGATTTATGAATGTGGAAACTATAATGCACGTTCAAAGATCTGATTTCTGTGTGCAGTTTTGAGCTAGATACTACAGCAATTATGCACTTTAAATACATAACACAGATGATTTTTAAACCTATAAACAACTCTTTGTCCTGTTATGGATATGCTGTTACATTTGTGTGTTATTTCTCTCAGTACATTGGAATCAGTCATTGATTCAGAAGAATTATTTTAATATTTGTGGTATGTTCCTGTGTTTGATTGTAGGATGGTCATTAGCTAATTTGTAATCAGGTAACTTATATTTTATACAGATAGTTTAGGGTCTGCTAATTAATCTTTCAAGTCAATGGATCAATAAATGCAGGATTTTCATAATAAAGAGACTTTTTCCTCTCCTTTTTGTGCTTTTACTACTATTGCAAAATGTGTACTTACGATATTACTTCGATAATCAAAAAGAAAATTTGTTTCCTTTATCTCGTACCATACAAATACAAGTTTGACAGCAGTGCAGATTTGACTTGCATCAATTATATACACGTGTTCAGGTTATTTAGCATTCAGTGGTCACACTTACATTTCTACCATTTTGAAAGGTTCCACGGTTTCCAAGAGCTTCCCTACGTTCAAAATGTGGAATACCACTAGATCTGATCATATCTCTCAGGATGGAAGAAATATTTCATGTTTCATTAATGAAAACACCAGCAGATGGATCTTAGAATGGCAACTTTGTTTTATAGTTTTTTAAAATAAAGGCTTTTTAAAAAAAAAAAAATTGATTTCACAGGCTGACCCAAAAGAGCTGATTAAGATGGTCACAAAGCACGTTTCTCAGTGTAGCTCTGCAGACTGGCCTGAAGAAATAGCAACTTTGATTAAGCAACTGTACTACTACAATGAACGACTACTGGACTTCACTCAGGCTCAAATCCTTCAAGGCCTTGGCAAAGGAGTGGATGTGCAGAGGTTTACAGCAGATGACCAGTACAAGAGAGAAACTATACTGGGGCTGGCGGAGTAAGTAATTGCTCTTATGTGTTTTTTCTTTTGTTCAAGGGGAAGTATTTAAAATTCAAAATAGGAAAGTAAATTTTCAGCAGCACTGACCTTCAGAAGGACTTATTAATCACTCATTTTGCAGGTTTATTTTGCAGTGTTGCTTTAAATGGGACCCTTTTTTCTCCAACCACTCTAGTCAAATGAAGTGGTGTTTGTCCAACAAAATGGATCAATAAGTGCAGGATTCGAATAGTAAAGATACTCTTTCAACTCTCTCCCATCGCCCTTATCCTTTTGCTTTAGCTGCTACTATAACAGTCCATTAAAACAGATGCCCTAAAAGGAGGGGGAGGGGGGATTTCTGAACCATGCTAAAAAATAGTGTCTTCCACTATTGAATTTTAATAAATTATAGATAAACCCTCTGTTTTAATGTTGATAATTTAGTTATAGTAGACTTACATTGCAAAAATGTATACACTCCCCCTGCTTCCCCCCCCGAAAAATCTGGTATATTGTACATCAGTCTCATATCATTGACTAGAGACCCAGCTCTATTGGATTTCCCATTCAATTTTTCTATTGAATTGTAATCCTGATTTCTAGAATCCCTTTGTTCTAGTCTTGAGGTTCTTGAGAATAGGCTGCAGAGTTCCTCCTTAAGGGCTTGATTCACATAGAAATGGCAATACTGAGCATCAAAATACCTCACTTTTAGGTACCTAGAAAATCACTGTGATTCCCAAAGTCTGATATGGGTGCCTAGGCTCCCTATACAATGAATGGGGAAAGATAGGCACCTTAGAATGAAACTGACAAGATCCAACAAGTAAGGCTGCTTCTCACCTAAGATAGACAAAGGGAGATGCCAAGCTAAGGAGTGTTTTGCTAAGGTTCCCCCCTCTCTTGGAGGTAAGTGTCTAAGTACAGACTGCACGAAGGTTCCTCCCTCTGCTTGGGATTCTCAGCTGTAAACCTTGTCTTGGCATTAGGTACCTATGCCATTTTAGCAAGGAGCATGGTACGGGTGAAGAACCTCATTCATAATTTTTAACCCAGTGGTTAATATACTGACCTGAGATGTGAGAGACCCTCTCTTCAAGAACCTGTTCTACCTGAGGGTGGGGAGAAGGGATTTGAATTGGAACCTGCCACCTCTCGGGTGAGTGCTCTCACAACTGGGCTATGGGATATTCTGCTTTGGGGCTTTCCTCAGTCTTTCGTGTTGAAGCTGTTTCATGGCGGATAAATATATATATATTTTTAAATGGAGCAGGTGGCTGGACCCTGGGTCTCCCACCTCCGTGGGCAGAGGTCTAACCACCAAGCCACAGAATCATTTTTCATGCTTGCTCTCTCTGGCTCAGTGTTGAAGGTATTCCACTGTGGATAAATTAATGAAAGAATCATTGGGGCCAACGGGTGAGCGGAAGAGATAAATTGAGAATATGATTCTGTAGCCTGGTGGTTAGAGCACCCTCTTTGGAGGTGGGGGATCCAGACCACCTGTGCCAATGACCTTTTAAAATATTATTTATCCATAATGGAACTTCAACAGGAGAAACTGAAGGAGCCCCCATGTCAGAATATCGCAGAACCCAGTAGCTAGGGCACGCATCTGGGAGGTGGCAGATGACTGTTCAAATTCCTTCTCCTCACTCAGGTGAAGAAGGAGGACTTGAACTGTGGGTCTCCAACATCCCAGGTGAGTACCCTAACCACTGGGCGACAAGTTATGAAGATGCTGCTCCCTCCCTTCTGGTCCATTTTGTGTAAGCTCGTCTAGAGGGACCTGATCCAGTAGCTGAACTCTGAGGATGTTATCAGTTCGGTCGCCACAGGCAAGTTAGGTGGAGGAATGCCTAATTTTCTCCAGCTTGTGCGGTGCTTAGACATTCGGACGACTGGCGTGGAGCTGCAGTGCACATGCTCACAAGCAGAAACATAGGCACCTATGGAACTTTTTCTGTGGAAATTTAGGCACAAAGCAATTTTAGAGGCCTGCAGGGCTTGGGAACAGCAGAGCGGGGGATTTGGGAATCCCAGTGGGGCCTGACTGGGGATTTAGCCACCTAAGGTGCCAGGGAGGCACGTAAGTCCTTTTGTGAATCCAGCCCTAGGGATTTTCAGTTGTGTATATTGCACCTGCATCCTTTTTGATATCATCTACACAAGAGAAGTTTAGTGTTCCAGAAACTATTTGATTCTTCCTAGCACCCCGTAAAAACATGTCACCTTTGTCTGCAAATGCTCCTAATAGTGTACGTGTTTGTCAAATATTGTTTGGAGTTAAACAGCCATGCCTGCTGCTCTAAATGAACAGAATTTCAGCAGATTCATGCAAGACTTGAATACCAGCTAACAGGGAGAGTCAGTGAAAACCTCCTGCTACCCTGTAACAGTCACATTGCATCATTTTGTTCCAATTTTAACCATCTTGTGCATAAGTTGTTGAAGAGAATATATGGATGCTATCACTCTTCCATCACGATAGTAGTTCATGGCTAAATATTTTTAGATTATAGGGTCACAAAGAAACACTGATACAAACTATTTGATTAAGCATAGTATCAAAACAAAAGTATCTCATTCAACAGCTTTTGCCCTACATTTATTATACTGAAGGCGATGGGATTTTTTTCTTCATAGGGATTGTGTGATTAGGCCCTACATTCCCTAAAGTTGCTCCAGGCATCTTTTAATTTTTTTATTGGAGTTGTCTTTCCTTTATCTCCGTACTCAAGGAGATGGTTGCATCATCTTAATACCATGCTGATGGCTTAAATGGTGTTTGTTATTTTTGTGTAATAAGTTCATCATGCAATATTCTACCTTTTTATGAATCTTTATTTTTGGCATGTGTAATGACTTTGTATTTTTAGAGTTCTTCCTTTTTTTTTCTTTAAACAAAATAAATATGAAGCGAAAGTTGAGGAAATTCTTCACAGCATACATAGATTGTTGAAAATACTGAAAAGAAGAATTAACGAAATCTGAGTTTCACATCTCATAGTTTAGGATGACAGTTCTGCTAGTTCGGGCAATTGCAAAGATTATGTTAAATGCTTGTTCATCTCACAGCTTTCTTGGTTTCATTTTCTCATTTGACCCCTAATCTGCACATATTAATTAAAACAATATGTACATTTAATATAATTTTGAAGCATATTTTTATTATTTATTTTTGAATTATTAAAAGAAAAACTCATGTTTTGCACCATGCATTAAATGAGGATCACTCTGGAAAGATGGTGTCTTACGTACCAAACAATTTCTGCTAAAATGAGCAGTTTGCTTGCTAAAATTACTTAAAGAACAAAATGGTGTTGGTTTTATCTTGCATATTTATTGTATTCTCATCAGGGCCTATTATGCATTATTTATCAAGCATTTAAACATTGGTGAGGTGTCTCAAACACCTAGGTCAAGACTAGTCCCTGTCCCAAGCAGCTTACAATTTATTTGGACAAGATGGACACAGGGCATATGGGGATGGGGAGAGAAGATAGAACTTGATATAATGTAATATATACAGTCGAACATTCATTCTGATTTGCTGATAATTGTTGTGCTATCCTGGCCACAAATCAACTCTACTTTTATGTACTGAATCACACCACAGAAAAGTGTGGACACTCCTTCACAAATAATGATTACCGATCAGGAACAGTACATGATTCTCTAGTGAAATTTTATGATTATAGCTTCTTTTTAAAATAGAATAATGTATGAGAACCTTGCTAATTCACACTCATGGTGGGGAGCCCATTGCCGATTAACTTTTAAAAAAAATTGTATGGGTCAGCTTCTTCCTGACTTGTACACTGTGGTTTACTGGAGGACAGAAAGGATGCCAGTAGTCTCTTCCCACATGTGAATACAAGTATTGAGCCTAGTTTTTCCTTGTGGAGTATGGAGACTGGAAGCCTTGCTGCAGTGGAAGGGTAGAAAGTGGCGATGCTGTCATGAGCAGAAAAGACACCTATAAAAAGAGAAGAAAAGAGATAATAGATAAACATCTGTGTTCTAACACTATTTTTTTATTCTAGCTTTTTGGTTTACCGCTTTTTAATTTGCACAATATATTTATCAATGCAAAATGTTTTTTTGCCAAATCTTTGCCAACAATGATTTGATAATTGCAGAAAGGCACAGATGCATCACAGGGAGTCTGTTTTGCTATGATATTATCGCTTTTTGGGTAAATACTCATAAACCAAAGGTCATTAACATATCAAAGGTGTGATATTCCAGCATGATATCGTTCCCTGCTCATATATATTATCCATTATCTTGTTTTAATTCTTCCATATTTTATGGAGAATAGTGCAGTGGGATGTCATGATGAATTTTATGGGAAGTGTGGGAGCCAGGATAAAAATACATTAATGTGTGCACTAGGGATCAGAAGGGAAGGAAATTGGGGTGGAGCCAACGTTCTAAATCTAAAACTTGTTCAGTATAGAGCAAGGCATTAAATAATTGCAAAAATAGTAGAAGCAACCTTTATTTTTCTTCCCAGTTGCCCTTTTATTGCTCTGGTAGTCCAGTGTCAGTGATGTAAGAAATGCTGTGTAGATTCTTGCAGTTCTGTTGCCAATTCTGTCCACTAGCCTCCTGTGCAACTATTCTTCGATCATGGGCAAAATAATAGAACAGCTGTTATGGGACTTAATTCATAAAGAATTAAATTGGGATAATATAATGCCAATCAACATGACTTTATAGAAAATGGACCTTGTCAAACTAATATGATATCCTTTTTGGATGAGATCACCAGTTTGGTAGAGAAAGGTAATAGTGTTGATGTCCTATGCTTTGGCACCCATAAGGCATTTAACATCTTGATTAAAAAACTAGAATGATACAAAATCAACATGGCACGCTTAATAGGGTTAAAACCAGGATAGCTGTTCAGTCTCAAAATGTAATTGTAAACTCAGAGTAATGACCAAAAGGGTGTGTTTCTAGTGGGGTTCTACTTTATTTAATATTTTAATCAATGCTCTAGAAAAACACCATAAAATCATTCTTATTATTTGTATTTCTATAGCACATAGGACAGGGGTGGGCAAACTTTTTGGCCTGAGGGTCACATCGGGTTTCCAAAATTGTATGGAGGACTGGTTAGGGGAGGCTGTGTCTCCCCAAACAGCCAGGCGTGGCCCAGCCCCCGCCTCCTAGCCGACCCTTCCCATGCTTCTCGCCCCCGACAGCTCCCCTGGGACTCCTGCCCCATCTAACCCGCCCTGTCCCCTGATGGCCCCCCCCGGGACTCCTACCCCATCCAACAGCCCCTGCTCCCTGTCCCCTAACCACCCCCAGACCCTGCACCCCTGACTGCCCCATCCAACCCCCCCTCCTTCCTGACTGCCCCCCAGGTCTCCTGCCCCATCCAACCCCCTGTTCCCCGCCCTCTGACCGCCCCGACCCCTATCCACATCACCACCCCCAACTCCCCTGCCCTCTATCCAAACCCCCTGCTCCCTGCCCCCTATCCAAACCCCCTGCTCCCTGCCCCCTTACCGTGCTGCCTGGAGCACCGGTGGCTGGCGGTGCTACAGCCATGCTGCCCAGAGCACTGGGTTAGGCTGCGGCTCTGCAACTGTGCTGCCCGGCTGCCCAGAGTGTTGCGCCGGTGGCACGACATGCTGAGGCCGCAAGGGAGGGGCTGGGGGCTAGCCTCCCGGGCCAGGAGCTCAGGGGCCGGGCAGGGGGGTCCCGTGGGCTGGATGTGGCCCGTGGGCCATAGTTTGCCCACCTCTGACATAGGAGCTATAGTCATGGACCAGGACCCCATTGTGCTAGGTGCTGTACAAACAGAATAAAAAGCCCCAAAGAGCTAGAAATCTATTGTCTCTTGCCTGATACCTAGATAGATTCAGATAGACAGGGAACTACAAGGGAACAGTGGGACAGTATTGATCACCACGGTAGGCTATGGCATCAACGTGTCAGTGTCCTAACTGTTGTCAAGTTTATTGTATGCATCATGGCAAAGGAACATTTTAAGGAGGACAGTGAGGTCACTTCACAGATGATTACAGGGAGCAAATGTGCGGGGTGGCATGGAAGAAAGCATAAAAGTGCTTGTTTCAAAATTTAACAAGTGATCGAGGCTGGCATCATTGGCCAGTCAGAGGTAGGAGTCCACATTTTGATTGTGAGTGAGAGATGATAGGTAAAATGGGGATAAGCCATGAAGGGCTTGAAAGTGAAGACAAGCAGCTTATATTTTATGTGATAGAAAAGGGGAACCCAGTTGAAGAGATGGAAGGAGGGAAATTACATCATCTAAGTGATGGGCTAGGAGAATGATCTTTGCAGCGGCATTCTGAATGGATATGAGTGGGGCAAGATTGCATTTGTCTTGGCTAGAGAAAAGGGTATAGCAGTAATTGAGACGTGAGATTATGAAAGCCTAGCTGTATGGGTGGTTAGGAAAAGCTGTATCGTAGAGATTTTATGGAGAAAGAATATGCAAGATTTAGACACAGCCTAGATGTGTGTACCTAGAGAGAGGTCCAAGTTGAAGATGACACTCGGGTTATGGGCCTTAGTGATTTGATCTATCCCTACAGAAGAACAATTCTGAAACGGGGTAGCCAGTCTTGCCGACAAAGGATAACAAGATCCAATGGCTGGAATTTGAAACTAGACAAATTTATAAGGCCAAAGTTTTAACAGTGAGGGTAATTAACCATCAAAACAACAAACGAAGGGTTGTGGTCGATTCTCCATCATTGGAAATCTTTAAATCTGGATTGGATCTTTTTCTAAAAGATATACTCATCTTCAGACACAACTTTTTGATTTGAAGCAGAAATTAATTCAAGGAAGTCCTATGTTCTGCAGGAGGTCAAGCTAGAGGATCACAACTGTTCCTTCCCAGTGCTATCTTTCCCCCCCAGCTCTTCCTTCCAGTCCCATTTTCCTTACCTAATCAGTCCATCTCCACTTCTCAGGATTCTCGTCCCAGTCCCTGTTCCAAAGCATGGGGACACTAGAGCTGTTCAGAAAGGGTCACTAGTATTGATTAATATGGGGAAAATATATTTTTCCCTAGCCTTGTTCTCCGAAATGGCTGAACCATTTGGGCTGAAATTTTCCAAAATAATGTCAGCCTGAGTCAGACAACTAGCATAGATAATTTTACTCCAAACTTTAAAGTTTAGCAAACCTATAAGCAACTGAGAAAATGGAAAGTGTTGGGTGATCTTTATAGGCAGAGTTACCTGCCCCTGTCTCTATTATATCCCTTGAATCAGGGTTAAGTCCAAAAACCCCCAAAAGAAACTGCACCTCAATAAAACTGTATATATATAGAGAGAGAGTAAGGACTGTCGATTAATCGCAGTTAACTCACGCAATTAACTGAAGAAAATTAATTGCAATTAATCGTGGTTTTAATCACACTGTTAAACAATAGAATACCAATTGAAATTTATTAAATATTTGGGATGTTTTTCTACATTTTCAAATATTTGATTTCAATTTACAACACAGAATATAAATTGTATAGTGCTTGCTTTATATTATTATTTTTATTACAAATATTTGCACTGTAAAAATGATAAAAGAAATAGTATTTTTCAGTTCACCTCATACAAGAACTGTAGTGCAAACTTACAAATGTATATTTTTTGTTACATAACTGCACTCAAAAACAAAACAATATAAAACGTTAGAGCCTATAAGTCCACTCAGTCCTACTTCTTGTTTAGCCAATCACTAAGATAAACAAGTTTGTGTACATTTATATAACTTCTATTTGTATCTTTGAAAATCTCTCCCTAATATTTTAATACCTATACCTATGGGAATTTTTATTTATCCAGTACAAACAATTACAGAATGATAGAATTTTAATCTGTTTTACTTTTGAGAATAAAACAAAGAAGTAAAACCAAATTTAATTGTTGTTTCTCAGTGTGTGTGCCTGGGGGCGGTGGGGAAGGTTTGCAGAGCAACAATGCCTTTTCTATCTTAAGTATTTTTCTCTGACTTTTTTTCTAAGCATCTTAGTGTGACCAGTTATTTTGTTTTCTCTTGCTGTGTTTTATGGTTCTCCCCTAACAAGAACACTTGAAGAAAATGTGTACAAGATCGCTCTTTCCTTGGCTCAGCGTTACAGTGTTCCGCTTTGGGAAGTTTATATGACACATCTTGAGTTTCTGTTCACTGATAGTGGGTAAGTGTTGAGACTCATCTGAATTAATTTACAGTTCTGTTCCATTGAGGTATGACCCATTCCAAGAGAATTTTCATGGCAGAAAGAAGCAGTTTTTGTTTACTAGATTTGCTTTACTTCCACATAGCATGCTTCACATTTTCCATATATTTACATTTTAATCAGGCCTTCCTTAACAATCCATAAGAGGATTAATGGAGGAAAGGTAGAAAGGCTCTTTAAGGCTTCATGAGCTCCCATCTACACCTCCATTGTTGTTCTTATTCAGCCTTTTGGGCTTTGGATCAAAGTACAAGTTCCTATGGTTTATTCAGTGTTTAGGCCTCTGTTTTCACAAAGCCCTAACATCACTAAATGCAAAGCATTTCTTCTCATGCCTTAGCTTCTTAAAATCATCTTATGATATGGAATTACTTTTTTCCAAATGAGTGTCAACTCACTAATGTCTAAGGCATTAAATATTTTATAGAATTTTGAAAACAGTTATATTCCTCAAGCAGTTCTAGAAGGTTCTTGTGCTTCTCCAAATTCGTGCATGCGGGCAGGATGCAGTGGGCCTATTAAATGACACAGAAATGTATATGCTTCATTCCTGAGGATTTCATGATGGTTATTCAATTTCCATATTCATTGCATGTGTTGTTAACAGTAGAGAAAAGTGGGAGAAAATGTAACCTAAAAGAATATTGCTATCACATCTATGTATCTAACACTACTAAATGCAAATTGTCTGAATTTTGTTGGAGAAACAGGTGTTGTGCTAAAAACAATTTAAATGTGTGTGAATTTTAGAATATTGATTAAGTTAAAAAGGTCATACTTTTGTATGTCTACTGACAATGTCATGATATATGAAATATAAGATTGTATTGGGGAATACATCTGGCTGATGCCAAGTTATTTATAATTAAGGATACAATTTTGTCACGGAGGTCATGGATTGCGTGACTTTAAAGGACCTCCATGACTTCTTTGGCTTCAGCCTGTACCAGAGCAGCAGGGCTGGAACAGCTGTCTAGCCCCACCGAAGTTAGCAGTCTGTCGACAAAGCTGACCCAGCCACAATGGTAGCCACCCAAGGGCTGGAGCCGCAGCCAGGAGCTGGGTTTGTGCCTAGAGCAGCATCGGGGGCAGCCCCTCCTGGAGCAACATCCAGCGCCCCTGATTGTTAATGACAGGTTTCAGAGTAACAGCCGTGTTAGTCTGTATTCGCAAAAAGAAAAGGAGTATTTGTGGCACCTTAGAGACTAACCAATTTATTTGAGCATGAGCTTTCGTGAGCTACAGCTCACTTCATCAGATGCATACCGTGGAAACTGCAGCAGACTTTATATATACACAGAGAATATGAAACAATACCTTCTCCCACCCCACTGTCCTGCTGGTAATAGCTTATCTAAAGTAATCATCAGGTTAGGCCATTTCCAGCACAAATCCAGGTTTTCTCACCCTCCACCCCCCCACACAAATTCACTCTCCTGCTGGTGATAGCCCATCCAAAGTGACAACTCTTTACACAATGTGCATGATAATGAAGTTAGGCCATTTCCTGCACAAATCCAGGTTCTCTCACTCCCTCACCCCCCTCCAAAAACCCACCCCCATACACACACACACTCACTCTCCTGCTGGTAATAGCTCATCCAAACTGACCACTCTCCAAGTTTAAATCCAAGTTAAACCAGAACATCTGGGGGGGGGGGTAGGAAAAAACAAGAGGAAATAGGCTACCTTGCATAATGACTTAGCCACTCCCAGTCTCTATTTAAGCCTAAATTAATAGTATCCAATTTGCAAGTGAATTCCAATTCAGCAGTTTCTCGCTGGAGTCTGGATTTGAAGTTTTTTTGTTTTAAGATAGCGACCTTCATGTCTGTGATTGCGTGACCAGAGAGATTGAAGTGTTCTCCGACTGGTTTATGAATGTTATAATTCTTGACATCTGATTTGTGTCCATTTATTCTTTTACGTAGAGACTGTCCAGTTTGACCAATGTACATGGCAGAGGGGCATTGCTGGCACATGATGGCATAAATCACATTGGTGGATGTGCAGGTGAACGAGCCTCTGATAGTGTGGCTGATATTAGGCCCTGTGATGGTGTCCCCTGAATAGATATGTGGGCACAATTGGCAACGGGCTTTGTTGCAAGGATAAGTTCCTGGGTTAGTGGTTCTGTTGTGTGGTATGTGGTTGTTGGTGAATATTCTCTGTGTATATATAAAGTCTGCTGCAGTTTCCACGGTATGCATCTGATGAAGTGAGCTGTAGCTCACGAAAGCTCATGCTCAAATAAATTGGTTAGTCTCTAAGGTGCCACAAGTACTCCTTTTCTTTTTGATTGTTAATGTCATCCCTCTCCCCACCCCCATTTTTAGAGAAAGTCTGGGACAGATCGCAGGCTTTCGTGAATTTTTGTTTATTGCCCATGACCTATCTGTGATATTTACTAACAATACCCATGACAAAATCTTAACCTTAGTTATAATTGATCAGCATGCACAGGAATTACACTCATATTACATAAGCTTCAACTTCTTCATATAGGGCTTGATCCTCTTTGCATTAAAGTCAATCATAGTAATTTCACTGACTTCAATGACAGTAGGATCAGATTCCTAGTAGTTGTCACTGTGCCTTTTCATTTATTTATATATATATATATATATATAGAGTCATGTGAGGTTCGAATTTTTTATAGGAACACCTTTCATCTTTGTAGCAACTTCACAGAACTGGGTCCAGTTTAGGAGATTATGTCCAACTCTTGGTTATATTGGTTTAAAAAAGGATAAATGTAAAGTAATGCACATTGGAAAAAATAACCCCAACTATGCATACACTATGATGGGGGCTAATTTAGCTACAGCTAATCAGGAGAAAGATCTTGGAGTCATCGTGGATAGTTCTCTGAAGACGTCCACGCAGTGTGCAGCGGCAGTCAAAAAAGCAAACGGGATGTTAGGAATCATTAAAAAAGGGATAGAGAATAAGACTGAGAATATCTTATTGCCCTTATATAAATCCACGGTACGCCCACATCTTGAATACTGCGTACAGATGTGGTCCCCTCGTCTCAAAAAAGATATACTGGCATTAGAAAAGGTTCAGAAAAGGGCAACTAAAATGGTTAGGGGTTTGGAACGGGTCCCATATGGGGAGAGCTTAAAGAGGTTAGGACTTTTCAGCTTGGAAAAGAGGAGACTAAGGGGGGATATGATAGAGGTATATAAAATCATGAGTGGGGTGGAGAAAGTGAATAAGGAAAAGTTATTTACTTGTTCCCATAATATAAGAATGAGGGGCCACCAAATGAAATTAATGGGTAGCAGGTTTAAAACAAATAAAAGGAATTTCTTCTTCACTCAGCGCACGGTCAATCTGTGGAACTCCTTGCCTGAGAAGGTTGTGAAGGCTAGGACTATAACAGGGTTTAAAGGAGAACTGGATCAATTCATGGAGGTTAAGTCTATTAATGGCTATTAACCAGGATGGGTAAGGAATGGTGTCCCTAGCCTTTGTTTGTCAGAGGGTGGAGATGGATGGCAGGAGAGAGATCACTAGACCATTACCTGTTAGGTTCACTCCCTCTGGGGCACTTGGCATTGGCCACTGTCAGTAGACAGGATACTGGGCTGGATGGACCTTTGGTCTGACCCAGTATGGCCATTCTTATGTTCTTATGATACCTTTGTTTCTAATTCTAATTGGTTTGAATTCATCACATACACATAACAAGAACCTTGTGAGGCAGACGAATACTATACACCCCTTTTTAAAAATGAGTAAGATGGAACAATAAGAGGCTATGCCAATTTTCCTTATAGCAGGTTCAGATGGCAGTGCATCTGGCTCTCGGTATAAATACAGAACAAAAGCAATGAACCAGGTCAATTCTTATCTCTTGTTTTGAAATTCACAACTAAACCAATTTCAGTTAAAAAAAAAAAATGAAGATGTTGGCTTTAAATTTGAAATAATTTATGGAGCTATACCTTTCAGTACCACTTGCACCCCTTTTAACATTAACTATTAATTAAAATGCATGAAAAAGTTATCGTATTTTATAAAACATGAGACAGAAGAGATAAAACTACTTATGTATAGAGTGGAGAGGTCTGAAGATGGAGGAGCAGTCTGAATTTTTCTCTCTTAAAAAAAGTAAGAGAAAAAAAGCTACAGCCCTTAAATTCGAACGTGTTCCTATACTATAGTGGAAATGTATTGTGGGTTAAATTCTTCAGATTTGAGCTTGTCAAATTTACATTTTCAGCGTATTCTAGACATTTTCGGTTGTGGCTTTAATTCTGCCTGCATTTGTATTTAACGTTGTTTAGTTGTTCTTATCTGTACTAAGCTATTTCAAGAGATCTCTGGCCTTCCTGGTATTCTAAGTGTCATTTTCATTTTCAGTTAAATGTAATGAGTATCACTGGCAGGTTGACAGATGTGGAAAGTGGCTCTACAGAGAGTAGGTACAGAATGGGCAGTAATACAGCAGGTTTCTTCATCCTATCCATAGATGTTTCTCAAAACTGTTGCATGGGGCTCAGCACGAGGCATGAGAGGATAGCTGAATCTTCATGTGCATTAAATTTATGGGGAAATGCGTCAATGTGCTAACAGTGACTGAATGTATTTGAGAGATTAGGCTATCTGAAGGTAACCTCTGTATGAGGACTATGTGCTGCACTTGCAGGGGAATGGATACTCTGGTCTAAGCATTATCTATCAACATCATCTATTGCTAGTATAAACTGTTATAAAATCAACAAAGACTCAGTCTAGCACGTTCCACATGGAGAATCTTGTAGCATCCTGGCCTAAGTCATTTGCCATGTCACCAACAGTCCAGCAGATATTAACTTTCTGGTCATTACTGAATCAAAAAAATGACCTAAAGATATGCCATTACCATTTCCCTTTACTGACCAAGTTCTCTGACTGTATTGTACATCTAAAGCATTAATATATCATGCTTCAAGTGCATAGGTACCATGTCGCTAATGAATATCCTAATTCTGCTGTTTATGTCCATGCATGTGCACATTCCTTTTTTATAATGTGAAGGTTTTTGCCATTTAAAAAAAATGTGGATAGCAAAATCAGGCAATTCATAATACGGAATAATTACTTTTTTAAATGGATAATTTAAAAAAAAATTGAACTATAAAAGCTCCATTTTCTTACCCTTTTAAAACTTAAATTCAGCCAAAATCTTGCTCCGTGATGGAGAACCCCCCTGCCAAGTTTCATCTTTAAGCTGAATTTATGCAGCAAACTATAAAATCTGAAAATAGATTTTTTTTTTATGGAAATGGTGATCCAATATCTTTTGATGACATTGGAATGTAAAAGTATGAAATATTCTGTTGTAACTAATATGACTCTCTATATACATGTCTAAATAAGTAGTTTATTACCCAGCCTCTTGTCTTCTTGTTGCAAGAGCATGAATTATTTCAGAATTTCTTAAATATTTGTGATCAGTTTTTACCCGTCAGACATATGTAAATGAAGTAGTATTCACACTTCAGAATCTGTTACGAAATTGAACCTTTCTGCTTAAGGGAAAAAAATGAGTTATGTCTGGTATGCATTCTAATACAAGAGGTATTTAATTTACTTGAGTGTCTAACCTTTAAAACAATATTTGTTTTACACACAGCTTATCTACTGGAGAAATAGAAGACAGAGCACAAAGTCTTGGTCTCTTTGAGACTTTGAAAACCAACCCTGAAGCCCTACATGAACACATGGCCAAATATGTTTACCCGGGTATTGAAGGCATAGATCACCAGCGGTTGCTTTATTATTTTACTCTCCTTGAAAACTGTGGTTGTTCAGAATTTGTAAAGCATGCTATCAAACCTGAAACTCACATACGGCTGCTGAAAAAATTCAAGGCCATTGCACCAGGTATGAGATTTATTGATTTTGTACTCTATAGCTGTAGTTACTTATCACATTTATTCAGTTTTCTGAGTATTGACAAGGTCACACTTTCTAGTTTCAAATTATCAGGTGCTCTTTTATAAACAAATCAGATAGATGCAGGGAGCTGAATAGGTTTCTTATGCCTCAGAGGAAAATTAACCTTGTCTTTGGATTTATTGCATGTTTAGATTAGTCTTTCATGGCAAGCTACAGCAAAATGCATTGCTGAAAAAAAATTAAAGTGTTTTAATATTTCTAGTCTAGTAAATGTTAAATATTTTAGCTTATAAAAATGTTATGTAAATATGAAATGTCTCTTTCTGTAATTAAAATGAAATTCTCCATTCTGT
The DNA here is from genome assembly GCF_965152235.1 of Eretmochelys imbricata. Lineage (NCBI taxonomy): Eukaryota > Metazoa > Chordata > Testudines > Cheloniidae > Eretmochelys > Eretmochelys imbricata. The sequence goes on from NC_135574.1 coordinate 26,713,839, forward strand.
GAAAATATGGGTTACAGTGTATGAAGAATCTTAAAAAACAAAAACAAGCACTTGAATAACATACTGTGGACAGAAATGCAGTTTATGTAAAATCTGCTCTTCTAAAACTACCTAAAATGCATTCTGTGTATTGGTGTGCCTATCAAAAATCTTAATTACATAATACATAATTTCACAGATGTTAAGCATTTTTCTTTTTAAAGTTCATAATTTTTAAAATAATGTTGTTTGATATTACTTTATTCCTCAGAAAGGGATATGATTTTAACTATTATTTTTCATCCAGCCTGGCAACAGGCATTTATGTAATTATATTTTTAAGCAGGGCTAATAGTGTCCGCATTATTAAAGTTGCCTGACACTTCCTATTATAAGACCCTCTTTTCAGTTGTGTATAACTTTGCCAAATTGTAATTGTTTGGTTTGAAACTTGACATGATAGGTGTCTTCCTCAAGCTGAATGTTTTTAGAAAACATTTCAATACACAGAACGGAGCTGCTCTGGGGATGAATGAGGGTTGCATAGTAAATGAGGTGCTGTCTTAGGACTCCTGTCTCATGCTGCAGAAATTGGAAGGCGTGTCGTGAATAATACAGGGGATTGCAGGACGAAAAAGGACTGTCTCATGGTTAAATCAGTCAAATGCTGCGTTGGATAATTGGATTCTATCCCGGCCACTGCCAGAGAGTTCCTGTGTGAAGCTAAGCAAGTCACTTAAAGTAAACTTTTCAGAGGTTCCCACTAATTGTTCGTGTTCCTCATTTTTTCAGTGCTCAACTTGGTCACGTGAGGTCTGATTTGCAGAGGCGCTTAGTCACAGCTACAACCGAAGTCAATGTTTTAAATGTACACAGTGCTTTATAACGCTAAGAACTCTTTTTAAAAAAATCAAGTCTTAAAGGCTTCTCAGGTTGAGCACCCAAAAGTAGTGTACTGTTTGACCTTAATCTCTGTGCCTCAACCCCCCCAGTTGTTATGTGGAGATAATAATACTCCCTTATTGCACAGGGGTGTTGTGAAGATGGATTGATTAATTAAGCATTGAGATGCTATAGTAATGAAGGCCATAGGAAAGACCATGAGGATATTAATAATTCTGTCTTTATAGCAGGGTTTGAACAGTGTGCTGTGAATTAAGGCCTGAGGCCACACATTTAACTATGGGGACAAAACAGAATATTGAATACTACTCATTCAGTGAGCAGTTTGTCTATGCACTGAACGAGGCAGGGGTCCTTTGGAAAAAATAGCATTTAATCATGAAATTAAAATCTATCATAACAAATACACACAAAGGGCCAAATTAAGGTTGTACAAATAGATTTGTGGTATTTCCTAACTTTTGAGTATTTGACTTTGCAGCCTTAATAATGGTCTTGTACTACAGCTTTATGTGCAATATGTACACACACGTTTACTTCACCCATGGTACTAGCAGCTCACACTCCCCCTTTTCAATTGCTCATATCTTTCACAATAAAATTTAAGCCAAATTTTTGTTTTTTGTAAGTCCAAAGGTGATATTTTGAAAGTTTGAGCAATTTTTTCTCTGATATTCTCAATTAAATGTTCATTTTAAAAAATCATGATCAAAATTTTGCTTTTGAATGATTTACTTGGCTAAGCCTAGAAACATCAAAATGTGATTGATTTCCAGACATATATTGCATTTAAAAAACTAATGTGTCTGAAGAAATGTTATGAATCTTTTTAAAAATAGCACTTTTTCTGTTTGTCTCTCCTTTGCTTTTTTGTCATTAAGTACATGCAGCTCCATTAGTAACAGAGTTGAGGCTGGGAGCTTGCAGAACTCATAAACTTCACAGAAGAGACAGCTGTGAAAAGCCATTAGCATAGGCCCAAGATTGAAGAATTTTAAAAGTTCCAAAGCGGAACATATGTAGATTTCTTTATTTCTGTGTGTGTGTTTGTTCTAAATTGGGAAATTAAATGTTAAAAACAAGTGTTATAACACTACTGCTGAAATAATAAGCATTCAGAAGTCAGGAAATTATAAAAGTTAAGATTGTTCCAACAACTTTATCTTTGTCATGGTGTAAATAGTATTCTAATCTGTTGTCTTTTTTATATAAATTTTTAATATATTATTGATTTGTTGTTAATGTATATCACAGTATTATATGATGGCTGAATTACGGTTGTGGGAGTAGTTTTAACATTTGCATTTCTTGGCTGCTGTGTACTTGCACCTTTAATCTTGATCTTGCCCTGTTGCTAGGGATTTTTTTTTTCCCATTTACCACAGTCATGGTATTATTATTTGTACACCACCATAAACGTGCATAGAATTGTAAAGACAAAAGACGAAGTCCCTGCCCTGAGGAGCTTACAGTCTAAGGCCTTGTCTACACTACCAGGGTAAGTCAACCTAAGTTACACTATTCCAGCTACATGAATACCATAGCTGGAGTCAACGTAGCTTAGGTCGACTTACTGTAGTGTCTGCACCATGCTGCGTCAACGGGAGAGTTTCTCCCATCGACTTACCTTACTCCTCTCATTCCAGTGGAGTACCGGAGTCAGCAGGAGAGGGCTCTGCAGTCGATTTAGTGGGTCTTCGCTAGACCCACTAAATCTTCCCCCGGTACATCAATTGCAGCAGTGCTGATCCCAAGTAAGTGTAGACATGACCTAAGGCTCCCTGAGCTCAAGGAGACTCCTGAAAGTTAAGCATGTGTAAGCCTTTCCAGAAGGGCCCAAGTGAAAGCAAATGTTTGAAGGATGTAGATAAACATATATCTGGCAAGAGAGGATATGGGGCTGAGTGGAAGGGCTATAGTGTAAAGTAATGCTACTGAAGATGTTCCACCAATCTCTCAGGGTTAAGGTTTTTGGACAGAGCAGGGCTTGTTTACTTTTCTTCATAGATGGGCACACTAAGTCTTTGTCTTCACTGACACACACTGTTTTTACAGCAAGATAAATAATATGATTGTTATCTCACTGTAAAATCCTAAATGGAGACAAGGCATTTGTAGTTCTTTTCACGAGGTAGCCAGGGAAAGTCAGTACTACCCCCTGGCAATGGGTGACCTTGCCTAGTTTATGTCTCTGTAAAACTAGTGTCTTGTCTCCACTCTTTTTACAGTGAGATAGCTCATGCGTGTTAGTTTTCCCTTGGTAAAATCCTACTTTTTGTCAGTGAATGCAGAGGTGGAAATTCAGGTTTTGTAGGCTTTACAGGAATTTATATATATTTGTAGCCAGAGATGTATCTGTATATGCACTTGCTTCTCTGTGGATAAACACATATATGTATATGTACTTGGTGTGGGACTTGAATAATTAAAAAAAAAGTGCTAATGTTTCTTGACAGTTTGTTATCACTAGGAGTTTAAACCCGTTGATTATCAGCACATAGAGGCATCAACAGCCCTTTCTACAGTACAGTCTGACAAAATGCATCAACCCTAAGTTAGAATGGACTTTGTCTAGAAAAGCTGTGGAGATGATAGTTTTGTCAGTGCTCTTTCAGTCCTTGTTTGTTTTTTTTTTTGTAGGTAGAATGCCAGTTACAGTCCTACCTGTTGAATAGATGCAACGTTAATAACTACTTTTGTTTTTCTCTTTCTGCCAATAGATCTCAATTACAAAAAACTAACAGATGAAAATGTAAGCCCTTTGGGAGTATTGGAGCCCATCCTTACAAGTCAGAACATCTTATCCATTTCCAAACTCGCTCCCAAAATCCCTGAGAAAGATGGTAGTATGCTCTCTCCAAGCTCTGTTTACACCATCTGGTTACAAAAACTCTTCTGGAATGGAGATCGCAAGCTCATTAAAAAAACACCAGAAACAACACCAGAGTGGTTAAGTGCATATGATGTGTGTGCAAAGTACTTCGATAGACTCTACCCAGGAGATATTGTCACTTTCCTTGATGATGTTACCTTTTCTTCAAAGGCTGTTACTAAGGTAAATATAATCCCTTTTACAAAAGAATTGCAAGTTTGGTTAAGCTGTTTAGATAATAAGTTTCATAAAGATAGTCCATATCTCATTTTTATCACTTTTTCTTCTAGGGAAATGTTGAATTAATGAACTGTATTAAAAAACAAAAACAAACAAACAAAAACCCAAACCTTAATTTTCATATCTAAAATTGCTACTGTGGAAAGAAAATCTGTGTTTTAATTTTACATTTTTATCAACCTAAATTCATGGTAGGTTCATCCTCCCAGTGAAAGAAATACTTCCATGATCCTCCAAAGTCTCCATTATCCAGGCCGAGCAGAGAAATAGGGAAATGCTTTTCACTGGTGCAAATCTGAAAATCTGTATTTGCTCCAAGTTTCCATTAGCTCCAAACCCAAGGATAATGGTCTGCATTCCTTGGATTTGTTAGAGATCTAATTTACTACTAGGACATGAGAACTCAATATAGAATGAATGTCTGATGCCCTTTTATGACCTACAGTTACAATATAAGAGGGTCTAAAAGATACCTCATGCCACAATTTCCATATTCCTGAAAGCCTGCTATTACAGTGTCTTACAAGAAGGTGCTGCCTTCAGGGCCCAAGCTCATTCTGCTGAATACGCAGTAACTTCTTCCACAAGGGAGGTCTGTAAAGTAAAATCACCTGGGCCTTGTTTCACACTTTTGCTACCCAGCACTACGCCAACTAAGTCAAAAGCCTCACACATTACCTTTGATTCCAGATTCCTGAGTGCTGTTGTCTCTAACCCTGTATCTTAAAAAAGGATGATGAGAATTCTTCCTCCTCCTCCTTATTTCCTGTAGTTATTCATTCTGGTTAATCAGTTGTCATTCCCTCCTTTTTTTGGATATTACTATATACTATTTCCCAGCAGCTCATTCTGACTGGTTTATGACCCCTCTGCTTTTTTCTACACTAGTATTTGCTTGCTCAAAATTTTCACTTTCTGTAGCACAATTAGGGCACTAGGTAGACTAGGTGCTACCAGCGTTGAAATAACTGTCATCTAGACCAATGGTTTCTACATCTCTAGCTATGTTCTTCAAGTCTATCTTCTCCTCATAAGAATGGCCATGCTGGATCAGACCACTGGTCCAACTAGCCCAGTGTCCTGTCTTTCGACAGGGGCCGTGCTAGATACTTCAAAGAGAATGAACAGAACAGGGCAATTGTTAAGTGATCCATCCCCTGTCATCCAGTCTTAGCTTCTGGCAGTCAGAGGTTTAGGGAAACCAGAGGATGGAATTGTGTCCCTGACTGTCTTGGCTAACAGTCACTGAGGACCTATCCTATCAGGATAACTGGTTTGATGGATGGGGGAATGTGGTGGACATAATACGGAGATATACCTGGACTTCAGCAGGTGTTTAACACAGTCATGACATCCTGATAAGTAAGCTGGAGAAATGTGGGCTTTGCAGAACTACTATTAAGTGAATACATAATTGGTTAAACAACCTCAAACAAACAAAGAGTAACTATTAATGGAATTATGTCAGATTGGAGGGAGGTTTCAAGTGGGGTTCCACAGGGATCTGATCTGGGTCTGGTGTTTAACATCTTTATTAATGACCTGGGTCTCAGAATATAGAGCATACTATCAAATTTGCAAATGACACAGCGCTAGGGGGGTTGCAAACACTTTGGAGGATAGAGCTAAAATTCAAAGGGATCTTGATAAATTGGAGAACTGGGCTATAAACAACAAAATGAAATTCAACAAAGACAAATGTAAGTTGCTACACTTAGGGAAGAAAAAATTAATGGGGGATAACATAAGAACAGCCATACTGGGTCAGCCCAAAGGTTCATCAAGCCCAGTATCCTGTCTTCTGACAGTGGCCAGTGCCAGGTGCCCCAGAGGGAATGAACAGAACAGGTAATCATCAAGTGATCCATCCCCTGTCACCCATTCTGAGCTTCTGGCAAACAGAGGCTAGGTGCACCATCCCTGCTCATCCTGGCTAATAGCCATTGATGGATCTATCTTCCATGAATTTGTGTAGTTCTTTTTTGAACCCTGTTATAATCTTGGCATTCACAACATCCTCTGGCAAGGAGTTCCACAGGTGGACTGTGTATTATGTGAAAAAAATACTTCCTTTTTGTGTTGTTTTAAATCTGCTGCCTATTAATTTAATTTCCTGACCCTAGTTCTTGTGTTGTGAGAAGGAGTAAATAACACTTCCTCATTTACTTTCTCCACACCAGTCATGTTTTTATAGACCCTTATCATATCCCCCCTTAATAGGCTTTTCTTCCAAGCCGAAAAGTCCCAGTTTTATTAATCTCTCCCCATATGGCAGATGCTCCATACCTCTAATCATTTTTGTTGCCCTTTTCTGAACCTTTTCCAAGTCCAATATGTCTTTTTTGTTATGGGGCGATCACATCTGCGTGCAGTATTCAAGATGTGGGCAAACCGTGGATTTATATAGAGGTAATTCATATTTTCTGTCTTATTATCGATCCCTTTCTTAATGATTCGCTACATACTTTTTGCATTTTTGACTGCCGCTGCGCATTGAGTGGGTGTTTTCAGAGAACCATCCACAATGGCTCCAAGATCTCTTTCGTGAGTGGTAGCAGCTAATTTAGACCCCATCATTTTATATGTATAGTTGGGATTATGTTTTCCAGTGTGCATGACTTTGCATTTATCAACATTGAATTTCATCTGCCATTTTGTTGCCCAGTCACCTAGTTTTGAGAAATCTTTTTGTAGCTCTTTGTAGTCTGCCTGGGACTTAACTATCTTTTGTAATTTTGTATCATCTGCAAATTTTGTCACCTCACTGTTTACCCCTTTTTCCAGATTATTTATGAATATGTTGACTAGGACTGGTCCCAGTACAGACCCCAGGGGGACAGCACTATTTGCTTCTCTCCATTCTGAAAACTGACCATTTATACCTACTCTTTGTTTTCTATCTTTTAACCAATTACCCGTCCATGAGAGGACCATCCCTCTTATCCCATGACTTTGCTTACCAAGCTTATTTTGCTTAATAGCCTTTGGTGAGGGACCTTGTCGAAGGCTTTCTGAAAATCTAAATACACTGGATACTAAATAACTGGCTTGGCAGCAGCATTGCTAAGAAGGATCTGGGAGTTGTGGTGGATCACAACTTCAGCATGTGTCATCAGCGCAATGCTGTTGCAAAACACAAATGCAGTTTTGGGTGGCATTAACAGAGGCATAGAATGCCAGTCATGGGAAGTGATAGTACTGCTCTGCTCAGCACTGGTTAGGTCTCAGCTGGAGTACTGTGTTCAGTTTGTCACCAATGTATAGAAAGGATGTAGAGAAACTGGAGGGATCCAGAGGGAAGTAGCAAAGACCATCAAAGGGATGGCATGCAAGCCATATGAGCAAAGACTAAAAGAACTGGGTATGTTTAGTTTGGAAAAGAGGAGATGGGGGGGGAGCATTATAGCAGACTTCAAACTCTTGAAAGGCTGCCGTAGAAAAGATGGAGAAAAGTTGTTCTCTTTTGCCACAGAGGTCAGGACAAGAGGCAATGGGTTCAAACTACAGCATAGCAGATTTAGATTAAATATCAGAAAAAACTTCCTAACCGTAAAAACAGTGGGACAATAGTACAGACTGCCTAGGGAGATTATGGAAGCTCCTTCAGTGGAGGTTTTTAAAAGGAGTCTGGATAGCCATCTGTCTTGGATGGTTTAGACAAGGGGTGGGCAAACTTTTTGGCCTGACGGCCACATCAGGGTTGCAAAACTGTATGGCGGGCCGGGTAGGGAAGGCTGTGCCTCCCCAAACAGCCTGGCCGTGCCCCCTATCCATCCCCAGCCACGCCACACCCCCTGACTGACCCCCTCAGAACTCCCAACCCATCCAACCCCGCCCCCCCCGCTCCTTGTCCCCTGACTGTCCCCTCCTGGGACCCCCCACCGCTAACCACCCCCCTGAGACACCACCTCCCCTGACTGCCCTGGCCCCTGTCCACACTCCCGTCCCCTGATAGTCCCGCCGGGACTCCCACACCCTATCCACTGTTCCCCGTCCCCTGACTGCCCCCCTGGAACCCCCCTGCCCCTTATCCAACCCCCACTCCCTGCCCCCTTACCATGCCGCTTGCACGGCGGCATGTCTGTGGGGGAGGGGGCGACAGCAGGGGAGAGGCCACAGGCTAGCCTCCCCGGCCAGGAGCTCAAGGGCCGAGCAGGACGGTCCCGCGAGCCGTAGTTTGCCTGCTTCTGGTTTAGACAGAACTAATCCTGCATCTTGGAAGGGGATTAGACTAGGTGACCCTACCTGTCCCTTCTAACCCTATGGTTCTATGATTCTGTGATCCTCCATGAACTTATCTAATTCTTTTTTGAACCCAGTTATAGTTTTGGCCTTCACAGCATTCCCTGGCAACAAGTTTCAGAGTTTGACGCTATACTGTGTGAAGTACATGTTATGTTAGTTTTAAACCTGCTGCTTATTTATTTCATTGCGTGACCCCTGGTTCATATGTTACATGAACGAGTAAATACCACTTCCTTATTCACTGTCTGCCACACCATTCATGATTTTATAGACCTCTATTATATACTCTCGTAGTCATCTCTTCTCTAATCTTTTCTCTATCTCTGACCAGCCAGCTCACCCAACACAAACACCATGTTTATCTCTCTTCCCCTCTTCAACATGTCAGCTGGTCCCTGCATCATGTTCATCTATAGCCCTTTCCTCTTCCACTCTCAACACACCTGTCTACCCCCCAACACTCCTCAGACCACCAATTCCCAGCATCCACTTTCGTTTCTAGCCTGGAACCCTGACTTCTTTGTTGTCATTAAACTCTGCTTGTCTGACTTGGGTCTGGACTGAGGTAGGCAAGACAAGTTTGGGGTGGAATGGGGGAGGAATGTTGGCTTCATTAGGGTGGGTTGCTGTTTTTTATTGGCTCTGCTGTCTGTTGTTGAGCTGACTCTGTGCTTCATTGATTCTCACCTTTACTCACTCTCCCTAACTGAATAGAGAAAGAAATGCAGCCTCTGCTATGTTTATCTCTCCTCTTGGAGTCTTTATGATTCTTGCATTCTTATGTTCTCTTGGGGGGGGGGGGGGGGGGTGTGAGTAGAGAAAGTAGGACTGCTGGGGTGGCTGAGGTGCCAGTAGAAAAGTTTAACAGAAGCCTCTGGAAGGTTCTGTTCGTCTCCCTTAGGCAGACTCCAAATTACTCCTGGAGAAATTCTGCACCAAAAAAATAAAAATTCTGTGCACAATATTTTAGAATTCTGCAAAATTCTGCATATTTTTTGTCAAAATAACACTATATAATCACGTCAGTTTCAATTCATTTGGTAATTTATTTCAAAATATCTGTCAGCATGTTTGTCTGTAATAATACAGACAAAACAGATTTGGGAAATCTTTTTTTTTTTTGGACAAATATGTTCCTTATTAGGCATATTTAATACAGAACTTTGAGTAATAATTCCTTCAAACTACAATACAGAAAATAATTCCTGCACCCCTCAGAAGCAGTGCAAAGGCTTGGGGAAAGTAAGGGGTAACAGAAGAGCTGAGCGAGAGGGAAATAATTGTTGGGAAGGAGTGAACCTGGAGGGTTGTTGGGTGTGGGTGGGAGAAGTATGGAACAGTTATTTGGGCAAGGGAGGGATTACTAATGCATTGGAGAGCCTCCCCCATGCAGACCTTGGCTGGACCCCTAGCCTCTCCCATTCAGCCAGGCATATCTGCATATGTCCCCATGATTCCCTGCACATTCACTCAGCTGGGCATAACTGCCCTTGTCCCCCATGTGTCCCTGAATCCTCTCTCCCATTCAGCCCCTGGCTTAGTGTTACCCCACTAGCTCCTGTGCCCTTGCCCCTGTCTGTCTCTCCCACTAGGCCTTCTGAACCCCAGTCTGTTTGATCTCCCAGCAGCCCTCGTCCTTCCCCCTTCCTCCATATCCCTTGTCTTCCTCACCTGGCCCTGTGGGCAGGGGGAGCCTCTGCCCTCTTCACCTCTGCAACTGGCTGCTCCGGCATGTGAGCCAGCTGCCCTCTCTTCTGGTGCTACATTAGCCTCTGATGGGCAAAAGGTGTAATTGCAATGTGACCCTGCTAATGGCTTCCCTTTGCCTCTCTGTCAGAATCAATTATTTGGGGTGGGGGGGAGTCTGCAGGGGACATTAATTCTGCGTTTTCATAGTCATAGAATCATAGAAGATCAGGGTTGGAAGGGATCTCAGGAGGTCATCTAGTCCAACCCCCTGCTCAAAGCAGGACCAATCCCCAATTTTTGCCCCCAGATCCCTAAATGACCCCCTCAAGGATTGAACTCCGCAGCCCTGGGTTTAGCCAGTGCTCAAACCACTGAGCTATCCTTCCCCAGTGGTGCAGAATTCCCTCAGGAGTGTCCAAATACAGCAGCAGCTTCTTGAACATCTCCCCAAACATTCTCAGGCAGCTTATTTAATACACGTGTTAGGACTGGGAATGAAACAGTCCTTTAGCTAAACCCAGGAAATGGTCTGCCAGTTAATTGCCCAGCTTTCCAGCCCAATACTGGCATGTACTGGAGTCCATTAAATAGCTTCCTAATGGAAGTGTATTATGAAAATATTACTGACCGGTAGTTTCTGAAAACTTCTATCACTCTTATTTTTAGCTCTGTTTGTACCCCTCACTTTGAATTTATCAGCGTCAAAATACTACTTACTGCATATCAGCTGTCTTTAGATTCTAACTTTTAATAGCCTTCCCCGTCCACCCCTCACTTCAAACCTTATCCCATTTAGACTCTGTATTAGTCATGTAATGATCTTCCAATCCCATTCACTCCTTTAGCCGTCAGCTCTCTGATCTTTTAGCAGCTTTGAAACAAATCTAATTTATCCTATTTCTCTATAGCTGTCTTTAAAATATTGGTTCTATTTGGAACTAAAACAGGGATGTGATTCTAAATGCATTGAAAACCAGTGAATGGATAAATTGAAGTCCTGAATTTGTTTAAAGAAATTACCCTATAAATTTCCAAAATAGGAGTCGGCTCTGATTAGGTTAGGAAGAGAGGTTAAACCAATAGTTCTTTTATACATTATTTATAAGTGACACTATCAACCTGTTTAGAGACATATTTATCCATATTAAAGATATAAATCCTACACCAGGGATGCTGAATGAAATATAAGCTTCTTAAAGAAAGCCACAGTATGTGGCCTAAATAAGATGAGTCACTTCTTATATACCTTTTATCATGGAATTTACCTAAAAGATACCTGACCATAATTCATTGCTGCCAAGTTTCTGCATCTGCATTTGAGACATTTATCTTCCCCCTCCTGGTGTCCTCTGCTCCTAAGTGGTAGGACCAGACCATGCCTGAGTGTCCACATCTCTCATATACACACAGGGCCACACTTGCCCATGATACTGTCAGAGAGATGATTATAATCTCTCTCACTGGCAAATGTCACACTTGGAGCTGCACAATGCCGACACTGGGCAGGCCTGCCTACAGAAATAGGAAGACTTTTGAGAGGTCTTGGAAGGTGAAGTAACAAAACAATTGTATGGGGGATCCCATAGTCCTCCATGAGAAAATCGTGAAATGTCCTCTTCCGCACCACAATACGTTCATTGCTGCCATCCCTTTCTTCTCTAAAGTTAACTCCCTGCCTTTGTACAGGCCCCTGCTTCTCCCAGCATTTCTCAGGATCTCCACTCCCTGATCCAGCTACATCTTTCCTCTCTTTAGCGGAGAGGAACAGCAGTAGAAATGGGAGCCCTAGTAAAGGGTAGGGTTGCCCCGAGGCCATGCCCCTACCTCATCCCTTCTCTGAGGCCCTGTCCCCTGCTCACTCCATCCCTCCTCCCTCCGTCACTTGCTCTCCCCCACCCTCACTCACTTTCACTGTGCTGGGGCAGGGGGTATGGGGTGGGGGTTGTCTCCTCGTACATATGAGAAATAGAAGTGAGGTGTGTGTGAGAGAGAGAGCAACTAATCCAAGGGATTCACATGAAAGGAAGAATTTGCTGTACAATGTGAACATGTGTACATTGGTGTGTGCAAGAGAATGTGTTCTGTGTACATATGTGCAGGTTATGTGCCAGAAAATGTGTTGTTTTTAGTGGCTTTGCTCAACTGGTATAAAGTATTACATTAATTTCTAATTATAGCAGTTTTTGTGAAAGTCCACTTCTAAAATCATAAAAAGAAAAGGAGTACTTGTGGCACCTTAGAGACTAACCAATTTATTTGAGCATGAGCTTTCGTGAGCTACAGCTCACTTCATGTGTGACTTGCCTGGGGGAGTAAAAAGCAAGATATTCTTGCGAATATCATGATAATTAAAGATGCAACATCTCTTGAACTGACAGGGCTTAAAACATTCTGCAGACAGGCACAAATGCTCTCAGAACCAATATACTTTGGTATATTACCCTGAAACAGAGACAAAAAGAAATATTCAAACTTCTGCACTGCTTTTTGTATGGTGTTTTGCTATTCATTCATCTATATGCCTCAGATCAGAATTAATCTTATGCCATACCAGTATTTCATATTGCAAAAAATTTAAAACATTATCTACCTGAATGTAACAATACCCCTAGCTGGACTGTCTGCAGGGGTTGATCTAAATGCATAAGCCTCTACTGCTGCAAATAAAAGACCAGATCCATTAGCTTAGAGACAATAGCAGACCCATTTGGCACAGACTATCATTTATTACATTTGTACAGTTTGTACATTTGCCTAGCATTACTGCAATATAAATGTTAAAAATAATATTGTGTAGCCACAAAAGAGTGATAAAGAGCCATTCTGCAACAGTGTGAGTTACATAAAAAAGGGAATTCTCCCCCCCCCCCCCCCTTCAGGTTTTCTAATTGTTCTCTGAAATTGTTGCCTCTGTTAAAACATGTGATTTGAGTCTGTAGCCTTTTCTTGTGGCAGATGTCTTTTGCTTTTAAGAAATGCTCACATCATAGATTCTCCATTACAGTAATGATCACGTCAAACTTTTCAATCTTCTTGTTGGCTTCCTATTTATCCTTTTTGACAATCTGCACAAAGGTCTTAATATTTGAGGGTTTTTTCAATTCCTTTATTGATAACGTAGCCTTTTGTTTGGTTGGTTTTGCTTAAGAGTATGTTGTGCCTTCAAAGAAGTGCTGTTTCAGTGCTCAGAGGCTGTTGTCCTGATTCTTTGTGAAAAAAAATACTAAATATCCTTTTGACAAATAAAATACCAAAGCTGTTGAGAAACATGACAATAATTGTGGTCTCCCCCCTTTGTACATTGTCATTACCAAGGACACACTATAAATAGGGACAGGCACAGGATGTCAATAAGCTGCAACTTTAGTCAACGAAGTAAAACATAAATCAATGGCATAATCAGTAGTGCTACTTGGGAATCTTTGGACTAAACATTTTTGCATCAGGAAATGCCTAATCACAAAATCTTTTTTTTGTGGAAAAATATCTGTTTTGAGAAAACTGTCTCAGGTCCAGAATGGAATTTCTGGTCAAACCACAAAACAGACACACTTACTCCACAATAGCCAGTAGTGCAATGGTTATGCAATTCACCAGGGATGGAGGTGACCCAGGTTCTGGTCTCTGCTCTGCCTCATCCAGAGCAGGGACTAGAACTTAAGTCTCCCAGATCCTTGGTGAATAGAGTATTTTTGGAATAGAAAACCAGGGTATAGAGTCTCTTAATCTCTCTAATTGAACCTGTTCCCAGAATAGCTCCTCTTGGAGCTTCAGAAAAGGGACTAATATATTATGATTTTCTTCTTATTTCATTCAAAATGTGAGTGGCTATCTTCTTTATTTCTAGTCAGTTTCAGTTAGCTTTGCTTAGCCAAAACTCCATGTTTCATTTTATCATTTATTTTTTAGAATATATATTGCATTTGTGTTAAATGGTATTACAAAAAGAATCCCCTTTGAGATCTTTTACTGACTTTGGACCCAGTTCTACCACCCTACCTTCCAATGAGTAGTAGCTTAGTTCCCAATTCAGAAAACCATGTCAGCACATGTTTGAGTCAATTCATATTTAGAAAAGCACTTAACTACATATTTAACTGCTTTCCTGAATCAGGAACATATACCAGAAATAGCCTTAGCTCTGCCTATCTGCAGTGCTGCATACTGTTCAATGATAGTAAAGTTGTGGAGTCAGGGTTTCATGTACAGGTTAATGTTATTAGTAGGAAATACACTTTTTCGTAGTAAATAAATTTACATATTCTGCCAGGAATTTGCCTTTAATATAAATGTACATTTCAAAATAAATGTGAAATTTCCCTCAAGGAATTAAATCTCTAGAGCTAAAATTATGTATGATGTTCCATGGTTTATAAATGAAATGAAACAGGCTTTTAGGATTTTTTTTCATTGCAGATTATTGGCTATAAAATTAAACAGTTTTATATTCATAAAAGAAGCTTTTAAAAATATTCTTTATTTTCCTTCCATGCAAACTAAGATGGAAGTAGCCCCCAAGCTATTCTAAAGCACTGTGCATGATAGCAAATCTCATTACTGAAACTGACTAGAAATAAAGAAGATAGCCACTCACATTTTGAATGAAATAAGAAGAAAATCATAATATATTAGTAGTGCTGCATTTTATCACTGTGCAAAGATGAAAACAAAATTAAAATGGCATTGGATAGCCCAGTACTCTTTTTAATGATCCAATCTATATATGCATATGGTTTCATGACTTCTAAGCATACAAAACATTTGGATACCTCTCCAGAAATTAATAAAGCAAGGTAGAGTGTATGCATAATTCTGCTTTCTGCATCTTTGTAACCATAGTTTGGACATCATAATGCACTAAAAGGGTAAAGAAGAAGATATGATGTTGGTTTAATCTTTTCCATTGTCTTTTTAGTTTTAGGAAATAAATATACAACTCTTCAAAGTTGTTGAGCCAATTTAATATGATTTGGTATAAAAAATCTTGATTGCCACTGGTCTCATGCTTATACTAACATTGTATTAAAACCTTATTTTCTTAGTTGACTACAGTATTTCTTTACTTTTCACAGCAATGGAACAGTTCACAAAATTATTTGACTTTGTGGAGTTTTATAGTAAAATATCAATTAGCAAATTAAACAAGTTAATTCTCTTTAATCCTTTAGCACTCCAAAAAAAAAAAAAAAAAAAAAAAGAGGGAGGGAGGGAGAGAGAGAGAGGATGTGTTAGTAAATTCAGTTTTCATTAAAAGTACCCATTGGAGTATTTCCTGTAGTTCAGAGCAATAGCCCTGAAAAACCAGGGTAACCTCTATGTCTAGCATTAAAGAGTTTTATGGTGCACAAGTTTTAACACTGATAATAGGACATCATTGACTTTGCAACCTCTGTCCCCTGTGATAGTAAAACTAAATGGACCTTATTCAAACTCTAAAGATGAATTTAACTTTTTTATACAGAATGTTATCTGTTACCTTTCCTTGAAAAAAAATAAGATTCTTGCAATATTGGTTCTACTGCAGTTATCAATGAAAGACAACAGGAATCAACTGAGTAAAACTTCTCATTCCGACACTTCATTCTAGGTACAGGAAAACACCACAATAAGTTGTGATAAAACCAATATTTCTTTTTAAATGATTACCACTATAGAAATGCAGGTCTGAAAGACAAAAATGGGTACTTTTTTTTCTCCAAGTATCTCCAGTGTCAGGGTTTTATATTTAAAGAATGCACCTCTACATCATCTAAATCTTGCAAGTATTGCCCTGGTTATGCAAAATATGAAACAGACTGTACAAATAACCATAAAATAACTGGTCTAACCATCAGAAATATTGTTTCTAAAGTGAATCAACAGACTTCTATTCAAAAGCAGCAGAAAGTGGCTTTAACTTGTATTTGCACTATTTCCCATTGGAACAATAATAATTTTTCTGTGTTCAAAATCAGTGCGTATATCAAGCTATTTTGTAGTTACATCTAGAATGTTCCTGACAGATTTCAGCTAATTCAGAGTGTGTGAATATGCATAAGTTTAAATTGTTCCTCCCATTATTGATATTGTTGATGATGATGATGACATTATGGTATCACCTAAGAAGCCCCAACCGAGAGTGGAGCCCCATTGTGCTAGGCACTGTACAAACAAGTTGCAAGAGACAAGTGCCTGCCTGAAGCGCATGCAGTCCAAAGAGAGAAAATTAAAGTAACCCTTTTCCTGAGGCACAGATATTAAATGATGTCATCAGACAGGGAATCTGTGGCAGAGCAAGGAAATGAAATCACATTTCCTGAGTCCTAGTCCATTGCTTTAGCTGCAAGACCTGCCTTTCTCTCATGAGCATAAAGTCAATAGTTCCCACGATGGACCTTCAGACAACTTGCCAAATTGGTGGACCTTACTATTTGCAGAAAGAAAATTGGGGTTCATGTTATATAAAGGTTCAGTTCTGTTGTTTAAAAAAAGTCATATAACCAGGCTTAAACGATATTAATCAAAGATTAATCAGCGCACTACAGAATACAGAAAGGAACATTATACAGTATCAAAATGATCTGGGAAAATGGACCTGCAGCTTGATTCCCTGTCAGCTAGCTTTCAGAAGTTCACCTCTGTATATACTGTTCTTATATACAAAGAAATTCCATTCCCATAATTTACTTGCCTGTGGGGTTTCTTGCCCATGGTATTTTCAATTTATGTGATCAATAAGCTAAATACATCTATAATCAAGTCATTATATCACAAAACACCTGTGGCAACAAGCAGATCCTGATGAGCTAAACACATTTTTCAATAATCATTATGCCATCAGTCACAGAAGACATCTGTAATAACAAGTATCTCTAATCAATCACAAGTAGTCCCTTTCTGGACATTTGGACACATTTCCTGAAGGCCAATAGGTTAGAGTAAAGAAATTACATACAATCCATCATTTGGTAACACACAAAAGTGCAACGTAAGTTCAAAGCATCTAGCAT
This sequence comes from Eretmochelys imbricata, assembly GCF_965152235.1. Taxonomy (NCBI): domain Eukaryota; kingdom Metazoa; phylum Chordata; order Testudines; family Cheloniidae; genus Eretmochelys; species Eretmochelys imbricata. The sequence goes on from NC_135574.1 coordinate 26,730,756, forward strand.
ACAGATACAGAGCACTTTGGTTCAGATACAAATGATTATGGGATTTTGGTTTGTACTGCTAAGAGTAAACCTGTCTAAATTTTCCTGTTTCCCTCAAGGGAATTCCCTTCCACTTTCTCATACAAACTCCTGGAGTTCTCCACAAGTTACTGCCATTCTTACAAACATATCTATTATTCTCTCAGTACCCCTCTATCAACCGCTTTTCTATTCAAGATCTGGACATGTAGACCCAATCTTTGTTTCGTACCTCCTGTGTGTCAGGACTTTGAAACTTGAAATTATATTCACCTGTTGCCCTTTAGTCACTATTTTGGTAACTTTCTCAAAGCATGCTAACAACATAAGCTTTGTAAAACTCATTAATCCTACAGTGTTAAGTACATTTAAAATATTGGTCTCATCCCAAACTTAAAAAGCCTTTATGGTAAAATCTTAATTGTGATTTTTAAATAGGAGAAAGGAGGGAAAAAAAGTTCAAGTACATTACTTTGAGATCCTATTTGAATCTTTGAATCCAGGTCTGGGAGATGGCGACTCCGATGTTGGGAAACAGATAAGGGGGCTCAGTGAACTGACTGTATCTTAGCTACTCTTCTTGAGAGACTGTCTTTGCTAAGAGTATTTCTGCCCATTTCCTTTCCCTGTAGATCTTAGCTTTGGGGGAGCTAAGGTGTATGCACACCCCGTCTCCCTTCGGGGTGGAGTAGGGTTGCGCTGATACCAAAGATACAGTCTTTGAGACTGGGCTGGGCCTCACCATAGTGTGGCCCAATGTCCAGAGTCAGAGTGGTGGCCCTCAGGTTCTGGGCTGAAAGGCCTAATGGCTCGAGACAATATGGCTGCCCATGAGCACAGGGCAATGTGGCCTAGTGGCTGGGGTAAATACATCAGCCCTCGAGCGCAGGATAGCATGGCCTAGCAGCCAGAGTCAATAGACTGGTCCTCACATGCAGGGCAGCATGGCCTCGCGGACAGAGTCAATAGAGAGGTCCTTGAGTGCAGGGAAGCACATCCTAATGGCCAGAGTCAATACAGCATCCCTTGAGTACAGGGCAGCATGGCGTAGCTGACAGAGTCAATAGAGTGTCCCTTGAGTGCAGGGCAGCATGGCATAATGGCCAGATCTGGAGGCTGTCACCAAAGGGGGTGATGGCTGGCGTAGGAGGGCCCAGGCTCACCCGACGCCACCGAGTCCCAACCCAAGGCCCCAACAGTGGCAGAGTGGTCCACCACTGGGTCAGCAGGGAATCCAACCACAACATGCTGACCTTACATGGGTGGAAGATAGTATTCCCTCCAGCTCCCTGCACTTCCTACTGGGCTTCCTGAAGCTGCAGTCTGTAGGATGCCAGGGTCTCCGGGCTCTTCGGCGCAGGTAACTCCCTAGGATTCCAACTCAGGCCAGTTAGTTGTAGGCAACAGGTCTCTGCTCTGTGACTTGGGATGTCTGGCTCCCGCAGGCAAGGACTGTAACAACTCTTGGGCTGAAGCCTCCACCAAGTGTCCTTACTCTTAGGCAGTCAGCCCAGACTGAGCTGGGCTACTCTTCTTTATATTACAGTAGCTGGAGCATGACCAGCACAGTCTGAGGATCAGGACTTCCTCCACCCATAGTGTGGGATTAACCGTTTCCTGGCTAGTATGGGGTATGCACACCTTGTAAAAGGAGCTCAAAATCTGTGGTTCCTTCGCAGCCCTGAAATCTGTTGCCATCACCTGCCAACCCAGGACCATAGGCACTAGAGCAACTGAGAGAGAGAAACACCTTATCACACTAACTTCTTTAAAAATACATGTCTAGCTGAGAACAGTCTTTTATCAATGTATAGTATGTACAAATCTCTACATGGAAGTCCAAGAATAAAAGTACTTTCTAGGGGAAAAAATTCCTCATTTGAGTCTACTGTTTAACTTAGTTCAAGGAGACCGTTTTTGAACACTTAAATTTTAGTTTAATTTATTTAGACTGCTTGATGTGTGTTAATAAATGTAAAATAATCTGAAGGAAGTATATGTTGTTGATATAAGCATTGGTAGGATTATAAGATCTCTCAAAGTAAGAATAGCTTGTTTACTAGTGCTGCTTATATGACTCAAGCATTTGATAGAATAGAACTCACTTATCTATAACCTTTCTAGTTAAGCTTGCACCTTCTTTAAATAATGTCTGTAGTTGCAATCAATGCCTCTAGCAAATGGACTAAAGTTAGTGTAAGCTATAGTACATCCTTGATTAGAAAAAATGGCGTTCTGTTTGTCTACATCAGCATCTGATCAGCTGAATATAAAAAGTTACAATGAATGCATGGATGGTTGGACTCAAATGTGGCTTATGATGGATAAGCTAGAAATATGTAAATTTGTAGACCTCCCACTGTTCTAAGTTAAGTATAGATTTAAACAGTGACCTAATATAAATCAAAATAGCTTAACTCAAAAGCTGGACTATTGACAACTTCAAAGAAATTTGACAAGCAATTTAAAACATATGAATTAAAATTTGGACTTCAAACTTGTCCCTAAGTATATCCTAATAAATATTTTGTGTGAAACAACATTTTAAAAATGGAGACTTTCAAAGTTCCATTCTATGGAACGTTCAGCCCAGAAGTTAGGGGATAAAAGAACACTATGTGTTTTTTTCTTTTTTTCAGCTGTTATTCTTGCTGCTTCTGGTTCATAAGAAAAATGCAGGGAAATATACAGAACGTGATGGTTTTCAAATAAATGACTTGGTTAGAGAAATAAGAATGTTGCCATTTAGTGTTTCAACTTAATGTTTTAGTTAACTCTTTGGAGCAAGGACTGTGTATTACCATGTGTTTATACAGTGCTTAATGCAATAGAGTCATGATCCTGGTTGTGGACTCAAAGCAATATTGTAATACAAATAATAATGAATGAATAATAACGATAATGATCAAATAAGCATAATCTCTTTTTCAGCTGTCAGTAGATGCCCGGCTAGAGATGACTAATAAGGCTACTAAAGCAATGCAACAAATCATTGAGAAATCAAGAAAAAAGAATTCTGAAGATGGTATGGACGGTACTGGAAGCACACCTGTCACTTATGAGAAAGTGCTGAATCATCTCCAGCAGTCTCTTGCTCATCTGGAAACACTCAATCATAGGTTTATCATTTCTCTGAAAAACAGTGACCAGGTAATGAGAAATTACACATAACAAACAAAATCAAGTATATTCTAGCAGCAGCATATATTTGCCTTCTATCTCTATTCACTTTCAAGTTACTACAAATGATGTTAGAGGTTTGCACTTGATGGGATTTCTAAATTGCTGAATATGCCTTCTTATTCTTTTTGTAGATCATTGATTAACTCTGAGACTTGACTATGTTTAATCATAAATTGTAATAATTTAATACAAAAGGATCAGTTCTCTTTTACTGGAACAAAAGGTCAGGGTGGGGGTTCAATTTAAAGTTCATAGGTGGAACTTATGCAAGGTTTCAGAGTTTGTATTGTTTCAGAGTAACAGCCGTGTTAGTCTGTATTCGCAAAAAGAAAAGGAGTACTTGTGGCACCTTAGAGACTAACCAATTTATTTGAGCATGAGCTTTCGTGAGCTACAGCTCACTTCATCGGATGCATACTGTGGAAACTGCAGCAGACTTTATATATACACAGAGAATATGAAACAATACCTCCTCCCACCCCACTGTCCTGCTGGTAATAGCTTATCTAAACTGATCATCAGGTTAGGCCATTTCCAGCACAAATCCAGGTTTTCTCACCCTCCACCCCCCCTCACAAATTCACTCTCCTGCTGGTGATAGCCCATCCAAAGTGACAACTCTTTACACAATGTGCATGATAATCAAGTTGGGCCATTTCCTGCACAAATCCAGGTTCTCTCACTCCCTCACCCCCCTCCAAAAACCCACCCCCATACACACACAAACTCACTCTCCTGCTGGTAATAGCTCATCCAAACTGACCACTCTCCAAGTTTAAATCCAAGTTAAACCAGAACATCTGGGGGGGGGGGGGGTTGGAAAAAACAAGAGGAAATAGGCTACCTTGCATAATGACTTAGCCACTCCCAGTCTCTATTTAAGCCTAAATTAATAGTATCCAATTTGCAAATGAATTCCAATTCAGCAGTTTCTCGCTGGAGTCTGGATTTGAAGTTTTTTTGTTTTAAGATAGCGACCTTCATGTCTGTGATTGCGTGACCAGAGAGATTGAAGTGTTCTCCGACTGGTTTATGAATGTTATAATTCTTGACATCTGATTTGTGTCCATTTATTCTTTTACGTAGAGACTGTCCAGTTTGACCAATGTACATGGCAGAGGGGCATTGCTGGCACATGATGGCATATATCACATTGGTGGATGTGCAGGTGAACGAGCCTCTGATAGTGTGGCTGATGTTATTAGGCCCTATGATGGTGTCCCCTGAATAGATATGTGGGCACAATTGGTAACGGGCTTTGTTGCAAGGATAAGTTCCTGGGTTAGTGGTTCTGTTGTGTGGTATGTGGTTGTTGGTGAGTATTTGCTTCAGGTTGCGGGGCTGTCTGTAGGCAAGGACTGGCCTGTCTCCCAAGATTTGTGAGAGTGTTGGTTCATCCTTTAGGATAGGTTGTAGATCCTTAATAATGCGTTGGAGGGGTTTTAGTTGGGGGCTGAAGGTGACGGCTAGTGGCGTTCTGTTATTTTCTTTGTTAGGCCTGTCCTGTAGTAGGTAACTTCTGGGAACTCTTCTGGCTCTATCAATCTGTTTCTTTACTTCTGCAGGTGGGTATTGTAGTTGTAAGAAAGCTTGACAGAGATCTTGTAGGTGTTTGTCTCTGTCTGAGGGGTTGGAGCAAATGCGGTTGTATCGCAGAGCTTGGCTGTAGACGATGGATCGTGTGGTGTGGTCAGGGTGAAAGCTGGAGGCATGCAGGTAGGAATACCGGTCAGTAGGTTTCCGGTATAGGGTGGTGTTTATGTGACCATTGTTTATTAGCACTGTAGTGTCCAGGAAGTGGATCTCTTGTGTGGACTGGACCAGGCTGAGGTTGGTGGTGGGATGGAAATTGTTGAAATCATGGTGGAATTCCTCAAGGGCTTCTTTTCCATGGGTCCAGATGATGAAGATGTCATCAATATAGCGCAAGTAGAGTAGGGGCTTTAGGGGACGAGAGCTGAGGAAGCGTTGTTCTAAATCAGCCATAAAAATGTTGGCATACTGTGGGGCCATGCGGGTACCCATAGCAGTGCCGCTGATCTGAAGGTATACATTGTCCCCAAATGTGAAATAGTTATGGGTAAGGACAAAGTCACAAAGTTCAGCCACCAGGTTAGCCGTGACATTATCGGGGATAGTGTTCCTGACGGCTTGTAGTCCATCTTTGTGTGGAATGTTGGTGTAGAGGGCTTCTACATCCATAGTGGCCAGGATGGTGTTATCAGGAAGATCACCGATGGATTGAAGTTTCCTCAGGAAGTCAGTGGTGTCTCGAAGGTAGCTGGGAGTGCTGGTAGCGTAGGGCCTGAGGAGGGAGTCTACATAGCCAGACAATCCTGCTGTCAGGGTGCCAATGCCTGAGATGATGGGGCGCCCAGGATTTCCAGGTTTATGGATCTTGGGTAGTAGATAGAATATCCCAGGTCGGGGTTCCAGGGGTGTGTCTGTGCGGATTTGATCTTGTGCTTTTTCAGGAAGTTTCTTGAGCATATGCTGTAGTTGCTTTTGGTAACTCTCAGTGGGATCATAGGGTAATGGCTTGTAGAAACTCGTGTTGGAGAGCTGCCGAGCAGCCTCTTGTTCATATTCCGACCTATTCATGATGACAACAGCACCTCCTTTGTCAGCCTTTTTGATTATGATGTCAGAGTTGTTTCTGAGGCTGTGGATGGCATTGCGTTCCGCATGGCTGAGGTTATGGGGCAAGTGATGCTGCTTTTCCACAATTTCAGCGAGACAGTTCTGTATCAGTTAATTGGTAAGCTTTATTGAGCTACTGTACTATTACAGGTATGTCCCTGGAAAAAAAATTAATTCACTGGACAGCTTTATTTTTCATACATATATCACTGTGTTCAGGGAAAATGTTCCCGCCCACCATTTTTATAAAGTAATATGCAGCAGGTCAGCATTTTTTTGAGGAGCATGAGTCAGATGAAAATGTTTATACTTTTTACGAAATCTTCAGTTTTCCACAATGCAATAAAGTGTTTAGTTTTGCGTATATTTTTGCTTGTAAAATAAAGCACACTTGAAAAAATAAGTTGCTGTTGCTAGTAAAGTTCCTCTACATAAATGTGACATTATCGATGATACTCATAAAAAGTATTTTGAATTATATGGAAGCCTGGTTACTAATCAGTTATTTGTTTTAAATGTTACCATGAGCTATAATGGTGGAAATAATGACTTCTGCCATATTTTATTATGGTATATTTTGGTTTTGTTGACTTGTTCTTTGAAGGTCTTCAGAAATTTCCTTTAGCCAGTCTTTTCTGTTCCACGGTAAATATTGAGGTACTGAGCCATACATATCTGTAAGTAAAGATCACCCTATCTCATGAGTTTTAAAATGTCTGTTTTCAGGAAATGCTACGGAAGTATGGCCACTTATATGATTTATCCAGATCAGAGAAGGAAAAAATCCATGACCAGGCAGTAGCTATGTGTATAGATGGTCAGCCTCTAGACATGATACAGCAGTTGTTGGAAGTGGCGGTTGGAGATCTGGAACTCTCCCCCAGAGATATAGTACAATGCGCAATAAATAAAATTGTATTTGCATTAAGGTAAGTTAAATTTCTACAATTATTAAAAATAAAAATCTTTCTTATTTCTTTGTGTTCCAGGATGCTTGGAATTCTGCAGGGCCAGAAGAAATAGCAGATATTAGAGAAGTTTGGGTTGATGTTTATATTTAGCGGTTTATAATTCCATGCCTATAGAATTCATTGTGGTATACAGGGTTCCAGGACACTGAGCATGGACTTAACCTTTTTTCGTAAATTTGCTCTTATGCCATGGGTCCAGTTTTTGGAAATGTGCTCATAAGATATACCCACTATATACACCTGCTGTGTGTCTTTGGAGTGATTACAATGAATTGTGCCTTTGTTAAATAAAGAGAGAATGGAAAGTTCCCTTATGTAGAGTGGATGTTGGGAATAGGTTGTGGGGTCCAAAAGGAGGAATTTCCTGTGTTATAGGGATGTTTTACATATGGATTGGGCTGTGTGGACCTGGGAGCTCTTTCATGCTGGAACTGCAGAACCTTTAGGTTCCAAATTAAGGCCTGTGTTTTCAAAATGACTGATTTTAGGTTCCACAATTTTGGGGTGTCCAGCTTTAAAGGAGCCTTATTTCCTGATGGTGGATGGGTGTTCATCACTTTGTGAAAATCAGACCCTCTGGTTACATCTAGTCCGATATCCCATATTATTAGTTACTTTTGAAAATTTAGGCTTTCAAGATTTATTTTTTGTCTTTTATGTAGCTTTGATCTGTTTGATTTTACGGAATTGAAAAGTAATTGTCCTCAGAGTCCTAATCTGAATGGAGGGACCTTGAGTTGAATGCACAATGAGTAGTTGGGTGAGCAGTTACCTTTTTTTGAAGGGCATACATTATTACACTTTATCATTTATTTGTAGGGAGTAGAAACGGACTGTTGTAAGAAAGAAATTAAGTAAAGGAAGAAGGAAACTGATAGGGAGGGAGGGAGAAAGGAGAAGAATAAAAAGGTGAAAAACATAATGTGCCCAAACAATAAAGTTGGGTAGCTGATAAATTGTAGGGTGCATAAATATAAAGGGAAGGGAAACCACCTTTCTGTATACAGTGCTACAAAATCCCTCCTGGCTAGAGGCAAAGACCTTTTACCTGTAAAGAGTTAAGAAGCTCAGGTAACCTGGCTGGTTCCTGACCCAAAATGACCAATGAGGGGACAAGATACTTTCAAATCTGGAAGGGGGAGGGAGGCTTTTGTCTCTCTGTGTGATACCTTTGCCGGGAACAGATCAAGGATGCAATCCCTCCAACTCCTGTAAAGTTAGTAAGTAATCTAGCTAGAAAATGCATTAGGTTTTCTTTGTTTTGACTTGTGAAATTCGCTGTGCTGGAGGAAATGTGTATTCCTGTTTTTGTGTCTTTTTGTAACTTAAGGTTTTTCCTAGAGCGATTCTCTACGTTTTGAATCTGACTGCCTGTAACATTATCTTCCATTCTGATCTTACAGAGTTGTTCTCTTATCTTTTTTTGTTCTTCTAATCAAGTCCTGATTTTTAAGAATCTGACTGGTTTTTTTGGGTCTTAAAAATCCAAGGCTGGTCTGTGCTCATCTTGTTTATTCTCAAGCCTCCCCAGGAAAGGGGCTGTAAGGACTTGGGGGGATATTTTGGGGAAATAGGAACTCCAAGTGGTCCTTTCCCTGATGGTTTGTTAAATCACTTGGTGGTGGCAGCATTTTACCTAATCCAAGGGGAAAAACTTTGTGCCTTGGGGACGTTTTTGACCTAAACTGGAAGAAATAATCTTAAGGGGTCTTTCATGCGGATCCCCACATCTGTATCCTAGAGTTCAGAGTGGAGAAGGAATCCTGACATAGGGGTAGGTGAGTAATGGGATGATCAGGAAACAACCACCAGTGACCAAGTTTCAGAGGTCTGTAAATGGTGTTCGAGGCTGTGAATGCTTCTCCTGGCTGCTGTCCCTAAGCAAAAGGGAGAGTCGAAGCTAATGAACGCAGTTCTCCAGATGAGTCTGTTCAGTACCTGGGAACTAAAAGGCCTTGATTTACCCCTGTAAACCTGGCTATAGCTAGTGTTGGCTGATTTGGGAAAGGAGCCTCAATGGTTTGGGGTATTTCCTTCTCAGAGATCATCCTGTCTGTTACTTCTGCTTCCCATTTGGCAGGAGGGAAGAAAAGGCAATTTTAGTGCCCACATCAGAAAATCTGGGCCCATATGTCCCTACTTTGTGACAGGTGTAAAAAGACAGGTGCTGTCAAGGTTCCTCCCCCACTCTGAACTCTAGGGTACAGATGTGGGGACCTGCATGAAAAACCTCCTAAGCTTATCTTTACCAGCTTAGGTCAAAACTTCCCCCAAGGTACAAAATATTCCACCCGTTGTCCTTGAACTGGCCGCTACCACCACCAAACTAATACTGGTTACTGGGGAAGAGCTGTTTGGACGCGTCCTTCCCCCCAAAATACTTCCCAAAACCTTCCACCTTACTTCCTGGACAAGGTTTGATAAAAAGTCTCACCAATTTGCCTAGGTGACTACAGACCCAGACCCTTGGATCTTAAGAACAATGAACAATCCTCCCAACACTTGCACCCCCCCTTTCCTGGGAAATGTTGTATAAAAAGCCTCACCAATTTGCATAGGTGACCACAGACCCAAACCCTTGGATCTGAGAACAATGAAAAAGCATTCAGTTTTCTTACAAGAAGACTTTTAATAAAAATAGGAGTAAATAGAAATAAAGAAATCCCCCCTGTAAAATCAGGATGGTAGATATCTTACAGGGTAATTAGATTCAAAAACATAGAGAACCCCTCTAGGCAAAACCTTAAGTTACAAAAAAGATACACAGACAGAATTAGTTATTCTATTCAGCACAATTCTTTTCTCAGCCATTTAAAGAAATCATAATCTAACACATACCTAGCTAGATTACTTACTAAAAGTTCTAAGACTCCATTCCTGGTCTATCCCCGACAAAGACAGACTATAGACAGACACACAGACCCTTTGTTTCTCTCCCTCCTCCCAGCTTTTGAAAGTATCTTGTCTCCCCATTGGTCATTTTGGTCAGGTGCCAGCGAGGTTACCTTTAGCTTCTTAACCCTTTACAGGTGAGAGGAGCTTTCCCCTGGCCAGGAGGGATTTCAAAGGGGTTTACCCTTCCCTTTATATTTATGACAGGTGCAAAAGCTGTGAAGTGCATCCTTGTGCAAGATAGTATGCTGCATATCGACCTAAGTACAGAAGAGGGTTACAACTGTATAAATAGCTTCTCTCTAAACATAGTGAGCATTTTAAAGAAAGGTTGTTGCCTGGCATCTTTTTAGCCTGATGACATTGGTGTCATTGAAGTGAGTGAAATTGGATGTGTCTCAGTCATGCACCAGCACATTAACATTCAAGCTAGTGCATATCACAAATCGAAACTTACTAACCACAACATTTTCTGTGACTCCTGTGCATTTCAAGGTTCAGTGGGGAAAAAAGTGTAATTATAAAAAAAAATCCTTGCTGTCTGCAAGGACTGCCAAGTTAAGGAACTCAATAAGTGTAACTTGATAAAAGAAAAGGAGTACTTGTGGCACCTTAGAAACTAACCAATTTATTTGAGCATAAGCTTTCGTGAGCTACAGCTCACTTCATCAGATGCATGTCTCCTGCTGGTAATAGCTTATCCAAAGCGCTTTGGATAAGCTATTACCAGCAGGAGACATGCATCCGATGAAGTGAGCTGTAGCTCACGTAAGCTTATGCTAAAATAAATTGGTTAGTCTCTGGATAAGCTATTACCAGCAGGAGACATGCATCCGATGAAGTGAGCTGTAGCTCACGAAAGCTTGTGCTCAAATAAATTGGTTAGTCTCTAAGGTGCCACAAGTACTCCTTTTCTTTTTGCGAATACAGACTAACACGGCTGTTACTCTGAAACTTGATAAAAGAAAACTCCTAAGGTTTTTTTTGTTTTGAAACTTCTTGGGCTTATTAAGGATTGGACTTGTGAATTCCTAGAAATCATAGAAATGTAGGACTCGAAGGTACCTTGATAGGTCATCTAGTCCAGTACCCTGAACTGAGACAGGACTAAGTATTATCTAGACCATCCCTGACAGGTATTTGTCTAACCTGTTCCTAAAAGCCTCCAATGACAAAGATTCCACAACCTCTCTAGAGAATTTGTTTCAATGCTTAACTACACTTACCATTAGGAACGTTTTCCTAATGTTTAACTTAAATTTTCCTTGCTGCAATTTAAACTCATTGCTTTTTGTCCTGTCCTCAGTGGTTAAGGAGAACAATTTATCACCCTTATGCTTGTAACAACCTTTTATGTGCTTGAAGACTGTTATCACGTCCCCTCTGTCTTCTCTTCTTCAAATTAAACAAACCCATTTTTTTCTTTCCTCGTAGATCATGTTTTCTAGACCTTTAAATCATTTTTGTTGCTCTCCCCTGGACTTTCTTCAGTTTGTCCACGTCTTTCCCAAAGTGTGGTGCGGAGAACTGAACCAGTACTCCACTTGAGGCCTTATCAGTGCTCTGTAGAGTGGAAGAATTACTCTAGGGTCTTGCTTACAACACTCCTGTAATACATTCCAGAATGATGTTTGCTTTTTTGCAACAGTATTACATTATTGACTTATATTTAGTTTGTGATCTGCTATAACCGCCAGATCCTTTTCTGCATTACTCCTTCCTAAGCAGTCATTTCCCATTTTGGATTATTCCTTTCTAAGTGTAGTACTTTGAATTTGTATATATTGAATTTCATTGCATTTATTTGAGACCATTTCTCCAGTTTGTCAAGATCGCTTTGAATTCTAATTCTGTCCTCCAAAGCGCTTGCAACATCTCCCAGCTTGGTATCATCTGCTGACTTTATACATATACTCTCTATGCCATTATCCAAATCATTTATGACGTTATTGAATAGAACCAGCCCCCAGGTTGGTTCCAGTTCAATTCAATAGTGGCTGGTCATACAACGGGTTTGATAGAACAGAATGTTGCGAAGCTGAAGAGTTTGAGTTTTGTTTTGGGGTGCATGATGGTAAACTGTGTAAATTGAGGATGATGTAGATGTAACATTTAGCTTAACTGGAGTTCCCCTGGATTTTTAATGACTGAGTTGATAGGGAATGTCATTGAACCATCTTAACCTTAATGTAAGTTGCCTTCTTCTGTGAAAGATTATGTTGGCCTCTGTGATGGCTCCAAAATAACATTCAAATCTCAAAACAAACTTAATGCAGGACAAAAATCCCTCTGTTTAACATTTTGATGATAAAATTAAGATCCCACAGTGAGTACAAAAATTATTCATAGATTCTAAGACCAGAAGGGACCATTGTGATCATCTAGTCCAGCGATACTCAAATTGTGGGTTGGGACCCCAAAGTGGTTTTTGACCCCATTTTGATGGGGTCACCAGGGCCAGGATTAGACTTGGTGGGACCCAGGACTGAAGCCAAAGCCCGAGCTCACCCCCACCCAGAGCAGCGGGGCTCGGGCTTGGGGTACAGACACCTCTCTTCGCACCTGGGGGAGTGGGACTTGGGCTGTAACACTCTTTCTTCACACACGGGGTGGCAGGGTTCGGGCTCCAACACCCTTGTCCCCAGGGATCATGTAGTAACTCTGTTATCAGAAGCGGGGGTCGTGGTGCAATGAAGTTTGAGAACCCATGATCTAGTCTGACCTCCAGTATAATACACACCATAAAACTTCCCCAAAATAATTCCTAGAGTGTATCTTTTAAAAAAAAATCCGATCTTAATTTAAAAATCGCCAGTGATGGAGAATCCACCACAACCCTTTGTAAATTGTTCCAATGGTTAATGACTCTCACCATTAAAAGTGTATACCTAATTTCCAGTCTGAATTTGTCTAGCTTCAGCTTCTAGCCATTGGATCATGTTATAATTTTCTCTGCTAGACTGAAGAGCCCATTATGAAATATTTGTTCCCCGTGTAGGTACTTATAGACTGTAATCGAGTCGCTTCTTAACCTTCTCTTTGTTAAGCTAAATTCGTTGAGCTCTTTGACTTTATAACTATAAGGCATGTTTTTTAATCATTCTTGTGGCTCTTCTCTGAACTCTCACCAGTTTATCAACAATCTTCTTGAATTGTGAGCACCAGAACTGGATACAGTATTCTAGCAACAGTCACACCAATGCCAAATACATTACATTAGCTCTTTTGGCCACCATATCACACTGGAAGCTTATGTTTAGCTTATTATCCACCATAACCCACAAGTCTTTTTAGAGTCACTGTTTCCCAGGATAGAGTCCCCATCCTGCATGTATGGCCTACATTCTTTGTTTCCAGATGTATACGTTTACATTTAGCTGTATGAAAATGCATATTGTTTGCCCGCGCCCAGTTTACCAACTCATCTAGATCTCTCTGAATCAGTGACCTCTCATCTTCATTATTTAAAACTCGCACAATTTTTGTGTCATCTGCAAACTTTATCATTGATGATTTTGTTTTCTTCCAGGTCACTGATAAAAATGTTAAATAGTGTGGGGCCAAGAAACAGTCCCTTTGGGACCCTTCTGGAAACAGACCTGCTCAATCACAATTCCCCATTTACAGTTACAGTTTTAAAACCTATCAGTTAGCCATTTTTAATCCATCTAATGTGTGCCAGGTTAATTTTATATCATTTTAGTTTTTTAATCAAGATGGTGTGCAGTACCAAGTGAAATGCCTTACAGAAGTCAAAGTATATTACAGCAATACTACTACCTTTATCAATCAACCTTGAAATCTCATCAAAAAAAGATATGAAATTAGTTGGATAGGATCTCTTTTCCAGAAACCCGCATTGATTGGCATAAATTATATTACCCTCCTTTAATTCTTTATTAATCAAGTCCCATTTCAGCAGCTCCATTGTCTTGCCTGGGATCGATGTCAGAATGACAGGCCAATAATTACCAGGGTCATCCTATTTACCCTTTTAAAATATTGGCATAACATTAGTTTTCTTCCATTTTTCTGGAATTTTCCCTGTGTTCCAAGACTTTTTGATGTGAATGGTGGTAAAATGAGGACAGATATGTACATGGAATTGAACTTTAACATGGGAAGGGTGATATCCACCCATCTCCCATACTCTCCTGTACAAGGCATTTAATCGGTTCCAGTGTAGGGGTTACGGGACTCCTTACCAAATAACCCATAATATCAGTTAGGCTCTTTTCAGCCTACCCACACAGAACTCAGCTTTATGAGTTCTAGAAGCCTTTTCCCACAACAGGGACAAAGGGAGCAGCAAGGATGGAGACCTCAGTATGCAAGATTTCACCCTATCACATGAGCCTAAGGCCCAGATCTTTGACCTCTGGGAACCGTTCATTTTATTCTCTTAACTGCACTGGAAACTGGTCTCAAATTCTAACAAACAAACAACTGTACCCCAGTAGCTCAATTAGGTAGTAAGCATGTTCCTGTTTAACCCATTGTGGCTTGAAGGTGCTGCGAGGAAAACCAAAAAAAATAATAAAAATTCCCTGGTCCCGTGGGACAAAAAAATGGTCCCTGACTCCTTGAACAGGTGATCAGCTAGACATGCAGCATCTATCAGGCTGGGTTGACATTTCTAGTTCATGTGTGTAGGGTGGGTTGCTGGAAAAGAGCCAGAAGAGGCTCCACATGGGGTTAATCCTGGGAGCTGGGGAATGCTGGCCAGTCAGCACCCTTCTCTCTCAGCAGGCCAATGGGTGCTAGAGACTCCCAGCGGGAGGAGCTACCTATCGTCCCTTAGCGAGTGTCTCCTTCTCTTGCTGCTGGGACTGTACCCCAGGCACTGTCAGCCCCATCAAGTTCCCCTACCCTTGGTGAAGGTGATAGCATTTGAAAATCAACATTAATTGATGATTAACCAGTAATCCAGTCCAGTAACCTCAACCAGCACTTTTAAAACTTTTGGATGCAAGTTATCTGGACCTGCTAATTTTAAAATGTCTAGTGGAATGGAAAGGGTGTTATCATCACCATGTCATAAGACTATATCATCTGTTTCCCTCCAAATACAGAACAGAAATATTTATTGAACACTTCTACCTTTTTTTGTGTGTTGTTACTGATAATTCTACCATTTCCATCTAGTAGTGGACAAATACTATTGTCAGGATTCTTTTTGTTCCTAGTATATTTTTAAAAAATCCTTTTTATTATTCTTAATTCTGCTGGCCATAGATTTCTCTTTGTGTTCCTTACCTCCTTTATCAATTTTCTGTAATTCCTAACTTTTGATTTATATTCATTACTATCAACTTCCCTTTTCTTCCATTTGTTGTATATTATTTACTGTTGTTACTATGTACAGTTTCAAAAGACAACAGAATTTTGTGCATTTTCCTAGTAAACTATTTACTAACTTTTGCACAGAACCATCTAAAAATGTTCTCTTTGAAATTCCTCTCCCCCTTTTTTTCACATTTCTTTGGATTTTTCAAGCTAACCAACCAGCTCCAAACTTCTCTCACACAAACCTTCTTAGAAACAGATCAGTTTTAGATGGAACACAGAGTTATTCCCCTAATTCTAGATACATAATTTTGAGCTAAGCCAAGAGTATTTAACAAAATTGTCAAGTTCTGTCAGATACTTCCATTTTCCTATACTGTCAACCTGCCTCCCTGACTCTTCAGTCCACTTCTCAAAATTTAGGGTGGAAACTCTTCTCTTTCCACCGTCCTTCTGTCTCCACTGCGCTGCCTGCTCTGAATCTTCAGAATGTTGTGTCCGTAGAAGCATATCCTGACGTCTGTCCAGGAAATCTTCAGTTTCTCTTATGCAACGCAGGGTCAATACTTGTTTCTCCAGACCTTGAACCTTCTCTTTCAATATGGAGACCAGCTTGCACTTTGTACAGACAAAGTCGCTTCTGTCCTGTGGAAGAAAGAGAAACATGACACATCCTATGCAGGTAACAACAGCTGAAAGCTCACCATCCATATTACCTTCCTTCTACGAGTTTCCTCAGGTGTTGTAGTAAGTACTCAGAGAAGCCTGCAAGATGAAAGCCTCAGTGGGCTCTCCCCAGGCGAACTCCCTCTGTTAGCCTCTCTGCTGTTCGCCACTCACCTGGTTCGCAGCTGACTGGCTTTTTATAACTGTCAGGCCCACTCAAGGCTCACCTGGAACAAAGCACTCCCAATTCACGCTTTTCAAACAATGAAGCACACAGTCAAACTGACAAACTGTCCCCATCCCCGCAACAGACACTGAGATACTCACCAACACAGCCCCCCAATGCAGCACTTAGCATATTTCCTCTCGGACAGATCCCAGGCAAACTCCCTCTGTTAGCCTCTCCGCTGTTCGCTGTCGAAGGGCTGCACAAATATAACAGGATGGAAAGTTAGGCTAAGGAAGGCATCAGAGATTTTCAGTGAATAATGTAATTAAGTGAAAAGATTTAGCTGTGTTTAATTTATTTGCCTTTTAAGCATTCTTTGTAATTTTTTTTATTGCTCTTGAGGAACTTTTTGATTAAATTCATGTTGTTTTTCTGCAGCTGAACTGAAATTAAAATGAGCCTTTATCAGTTTGTTTATACTAGACTCATGCAGTCTTCACATTAAAACTTCTAGGTTTCTTGGGAGGGGGGTGTAAGGGGGGGGAGAGAGAAAAACGCACACAAAATACCATATAATCTGTGTGAAGGACTAATGTTTCATTAATTATGTTTGCTTTTGTCAGTAGCTTCTGATGATTTTACTGTTAATTAGGAGGAAAATAAGAAAACTGTATTCCTTGTAAAAATTTAGCAGATGATTGTTTGTCATGTAAAAGTCTTTTGAATTGTAATTCTTTTTCATTGTCCTAACCAATTTTAAGGCAACTCAGATAGTATCAGGTTTTTAAGAAGAAAAATATTTGCTTCCAACCATATATTTTAGAAATTAACATTATTTGTTTACAATTAATTGAGTTAATTTCTGTTTTATTTTAAAATACATCCTTACCATGGATAACTAGACTTTCCACTTTCGGAAAAAGGGCCAACTTACCCATTTTCTGGTGGAATAACACTTGCCTTTCTACATCACCTTCCGTGTGACTATCTCAAATTACTCTATAAACATTAATGAATTAACATTATCCTGGGAAAGTAAATATTGTCCCTGCTTCACATATGTGATAATTGAAACACAGAGATGTTAAGGCCTCAGTTTTCAGAAATATCCTTTAATTTCTGTTGTTTCAGATGAGCCCAGTTTGAGATACATAGCATGATTTCTAGAGGTACATTTGCACTTCCCGATGAAGTCACCCAGAGCTTTTTAAAAAAATCAAGTCCTGGAGGTGTTTCAGGTTTTTGGCCATCCAAAACCTGAGGAACCCAAAATTAGTGAAAAACACTTTCTCCTATGGCATACAATTTGGTTATCCATAGAAAAGGTATATCTTAAATGACTGGAAAACTAAATCACAGAAAGTCCTGTTGCAGAGCTAGGAATAGGTCTCATATCTCCTCATTCCTAGTCCTGTACTTTAACCACAAAACCATCCTCATTCCCTCTGTACCTCACAGAACCATATTTCTCTGTTTGGATTGTGTTTTTTAAATCACTCTTACAGTTCTTTGTATATTTGATGGTATATATGAAAAACAAATTCCCTTATTGCACAAGCTAGTCCAAAAAACGGATCAGGTCCAACAAGACAAGATGGAAAATTTCAAGTCAGTCTCCAGAAGAATCTCTAATAATGTGAGTTTAAATGGTATAGCTCTCTTGATTCTATGCCAGTATTTGAAATTTTATTTTTGTTTCCTTCTTGTTATTTTTTTAAACAGAATGGAAACCATTTCATTGTGCATATAGCTCTGTTTTGTCCTTATTACAGGTTCCCTTTTTCAGCATCCCCATTCTTTCATATGGTTTATTACTTCTGCATGTTTCTAGGTGGGTGGGGTTTGGTTGGTTGGTTGGTTTTAGTTGGTTGGTTGGTTGGGTTTTTTTTACAAAGAGCTAGACATCAAACTATTGATGTGATGTTGGTCAAAATGGTCTCACTCTGTTAAGTTTTACCCAAGGTAGTTCATGGCACCCACTAAATATTTGGGGGACCCAAATTGACAGTGGTACTTAGGAAAATGTAATTTTTATGTCCATTTATCAATACAGAAAAATGACTGCAGGGTTTCCATTCTCGCCATTTTATATGCTTTAAAGTTCAATTCTTGTAAGCGCAGTAAAATACAAATGGTTACTTGGAGTGCTTTGAAATATGATGTGCCTCTTGGAGTGCATGTCAGCATTAGTGATCCAAATTTGGGGTCATTTGAGGATTTCCTGAGTTACAGGCCCTACAAATATGGTTTCTGTGTGCTGCCTTATACTGTTAAACTGAGCGATACTCATGACTGGATGAATCACAGATGTGTTTGAGTTTGATGTCTGTGAACTCATCCATCAATTAACATAACTAAGGATAAGTTAATTACAAGTTCCCACCTAAGGAAAAAAAGTTTTGGACTGAATGACTGGAGGCTGCAGCAATCTGAGAGTCATAGGTGGCAATTTTATTTTTGGGGAATATAATTAAAGTACTGGGCGGGGGAGAGGGGAAATTGGACACGTGAATGCTCCCTGGGTGGGGGGAGGTGTATTAGGTGGAGAGATGTTTAGGGCTGCAGCAAGTCAAGTTTGACCGAAATGGGTGCCATGCACTAATTATGTATTTGGAGAACCCAAATTGTGAACTTTAATTAAGAAAATAAATTTAAGATATTTAAGAAAATGTTCACTTCTTAGCTTGTGTAGACGTGCACTGTGGAAGGATTATAGTGCACATGTGCCATGACAGAAAAACACAATGAGATGTTTTCTTTGCAGCCAACTTATGCTTGCCTGGGTAGTTTGGGGGAATGTGCCCATGTCGCTGTTCCTGGTGAACACCCCTCCACTGATGTTTCTACTCCAGAAGTTTGTACTCCTGTGCAATAGAAATTTAATAACTCAGAAAGCTTGCTACACGTTGCTTCTGTTACAATGTGTATTTATTTTAGGGGAGGTTTACTGCGAACACAGCAGAATAGTCAGCAGCCAGTCTAATCAACTTTTTTGTTATGTGGGGTGGGGAGGAGCTGGAGACAGAGGACTTTGGGGAAGGGACAGAGACAAGTAGAGGAGTTGCGGCTGCAGAGCGGGCAGGAAATGAGGGTGGGTGGTAGGCAAGTGTTGGACTGAGTATTTGAGAAAATATATATTTTACAGGTCCCAAGGCAGGGCAAGTGGCTGCTTCCAGATCTTGAAGCAGATTAACGAGTTTCCCAACACACAAAGTGGTCGTTTGCAGCTGACTACCAAGGAAAAGAAATGTGCGTGCTGCCAGAGTTGCCAACACGTGGATTCTGGGAGATTCCATGTTTTGCCCACACTGCAGCATCTAACCAGTGACCTAAGAAGTTGTGATCTACTAGACGTTGTGATGATTCACTCGGGTGGAGCTGATCTGGGCTTTATTCTTAGGATACACAAAACAATGTGTGAGAGCAGATTTGGATCACATCAGAGATTTGTGTGCAGGAGCTGTTTTCTCAGATTTCGCCAAGAGTCTGAATAATTTCTACAGCGTCAATATGAAAGCGATTAAGTTTTGGAAGAACACTAATCAGGAAATTGGAAATGGGCTGACCAGACAATGTGCACTATATGGCATAGAAACATTACCAGCTCTGACATCTCACTGTTTCTGGGAGATGGGGTACATCTACTGGACAGGGATTAGGGGATCTTTCTCTCAAACATAAAACGCTCAGTATTTTGGAACAGAAATCCTGCCTCAGTTCTTCCACCAGCCCTATCACAAACTCCACCCTCCAACCATTTTGAAACATGACCAGGAGCCCCATTCCACTGTAACATAGTTGTTCTTCGCTCTAGGCACTGTGTATGAGTCAGTTATAGAAGGGAGGTAATGACAGCAATAGAGATGTTTGTATACGAGGAAGTAAAGACTTCCTGGAAATCCATTCCCTGCTTGTGATGTGGGGGCGGTGAGCACCTAGGTACAGTAGTGGGGAGGGGGCCAGGTTCGAGGGGGAATGCAGTGAATGGGTCAAGGGCATGGCTGGCAAGGTGTGCGTGTTGGGAGGGAAGGATAGCTGGTTCAGTAACAAGCTTGTGGGACATGATATCTACAACTGCCGAAATGACAGCTAATTCCTACCAGCAATGTATCCTTTTCTGTTTGGGAAAAATAAATAAATAAATAAACCTATGAAATTGAATGGCAAAAAAACCTACATTAATTCAAATTTAAGGTATATCATCCCCTTGAAGAACACTGGGTTGAGCAAGGCTCAAACTTCTGAAAGTCAGGAAATGCAGAGTTAAGGATGCTTTTGCAACCTTAACTCTGTCCTCTTTCAGCAGTTACACTCTATTAACACACATACCTTTACTCTGCCAAGCCCACAGTTGCTGAAATGTACAAGCTCTTCACCTCCCTTTACAAGCCATTCACTCTCACTCACAGGATTCCATCGAATGCTATTATAGGACAAAAAGGAAAACAAAACTGTTTGCCCATGCCGCCTTTCTTCTGTTTCCCTGCAATAGGCAGTAACCAATGGGAATTACTTGCATACACTCAAGGTGCAATCAGCATGTTAGGTGTACCTAAAAGAACTGATGAAGGCAATAGTTCCTCCTGCTTGGTAAAGGTGCGTTTGTGATTTAAGGAGCTGTAAGTGTGATATGAGATCTGAGTTTTGTGCCTGCTGATGTGTGAAAGCAAAAAGAAAGGACTGCATGTGAACCTTCAGGATCTAGTATGCATCATTTCAGTGCAGAACTGTGTACATTTAGGGCTTCTGATTTTAGGTTATAACTAATACGCTGATAAAACATCCCCGATATGAGAAAAATGAAATTAGCATTTATCCAATAAACACCAGAAATGGTTACTCAATTCATGTTGACTTCATCCCTTTCACAGTGCAGTTTGTTTATATAGGTAAATGTCACTGCTGCTTGGCTTATATCTAAGGGATTGTCTATCCAGAGCAGTAATGTGGACTTTGGGGGTGTGATTTCTAAAGCACACTAACATGTTGCACTTTAACTGGTCCGTGTAGATCCTGCTGTTTCACACTAAAGATTCCCTGGAGTGCTCTAACAGTGCTAAATGAAAAAGTACTATGTTAAAACGCAGTAGGGACAAGTACACCAACCAGGGGTTCAATAACGAGGATGTGAAGCTTAAACTAATCATCTAGAGCATTTTTTATACCTGTAATAAAAATTAAGTAGACAAGAATTTTGGGAAGTACCTGGAAAAAAAAAAAATCTTCTCATTACAGTATACAAGAGATCCTTGAAACTCTGACTTCTGAACATCTATATAGAATGGAAAAAACGCTAAAAATAAGCCTAAAAATTGAAATTAAAAACTCTGAGAAACAGAAGCTCTACACACATTATATAATTAGCAGGGCATGGGACAGGGTATTACTAGGGCTATTGTCAGTAATGAGCTGGGATATGCGAGCAGTCTAAGCATTTATCATCAACATGTACTCAAGCTAAAGTGTGGTCAGTGTCACGTGTAGCTGGATTGATTAGTGGAGGCACTAATTAGCTCTGTTTTGTAGAGATGTGTTTGTGATTGTGATATGAGGAGATGGGTGTTTCACACCCTCTCACATGATGAAAGGAAAGAGGTGCGTATGTACCTTTAGGATGCAGTATTCATCATTTCTTTGCAGAATTGTGTAGGTTATGTCAGTATCAGGAAATAGGGCTTTTATTACGAAGGACATTGTCAGCAGTGAACTAGAATATGAGAGGACTAATACTTTAATGATGGTTAAGTGGAAGTGGAAGTTAAGATGGTATGCTTTAAGTGTGAGAGAGTTTTAAAAGGCTGTGAAGTGATTCTTCAGTTGTACACATGTGGTATTCTTTCTGGGCAGTTGGCTAAGTGTATATGCCAGGATCTGGAACCTCCTGAATCTTACAGGCCAGTGTCGTATGTGTTTATCAAGGCATTGCTCAAAGGAGGAGGGGAGGAGGAAGATTTCAACCTTTTTTTGTCCTATAATAGTGTCAGATGGAATCCTGTAGATTAGAATGAATGAGTGGTAAAAGGAGGTGAAAGTTTGTACGTTTAAGTGTTAGGATGTAGATATTCAGGCCTGTTGGTAAAGGCCTGTACTCGAAGAATTTAGGTGTATTCTTATCACTTGGCTAGTTATAGAGGTATAAAAGAAAGAATCAAAATCACTGTCTGCCGGTGTAAGGTCCTTCTCTTACTGTGACAGTCTGAGGCCCTTTGGCTAAGCAGCAGAGGCAGCCATAAGCTGGGAAGTGAACGGTCACATCCTTACATTCCAAACTAGTCCCATTGAAATAAGGTACTATTGGGCTGTTAGGAATACAATAACCTGTTCTGATAGCGCCTATCACCTCCAGAGAAAGGGAAGTGCCCAGAAAATGTAAAAGGAAACTTAGTTTGATAGCATCCTGTCTGGCAAGAACTCACTTATCGATAACTGGGATGTGAAATCTTCACTTCTGTATTGTTTTGTCATTATAGTTCCCACTTTGCTATTGACAGGTTTCAGAGTAACAGCCGTGTTAGTCTGTATTCGCAAAAAGAAAAGGAGTACTTGTGGCACCTTAGAGACTAACCAATTTATTTGAGCATAAGCTTTCGTGAGCTACAGCTCACTTCATCGGATGCACACTGTGGAAAATACAGAAGATGGTTTTTATACGCACACACCATGAAAAAATGTGTGTTTATCACTACAAAAGGTTTTCTCTCCCCTCCCTCCCCCCCCCCCCCACTCTCCTGCTGGTAATAGCTTATCTAAAGTGATCACGCTCCTTACAATGTGTATGATAATCAGGGTGGGCCATTTCCAGCACAAATCCAGGGTTTAACGAGAACGTCTGAGGAATAGTGGGGGGGGGGGGGGGGATAAACAAGGGGAAATAGGTTACTTTTTATAATGACTCAACCATTCCCAGGCTCTATTCAAGCCTAAATTAGTTGTATCCTTTTGTAGTGATAAACACCCATTTTTTCATGGTTTGTGTGTATAAAAACATCTTCTGTATTTTCCACAGTATGCATCCGATGAAGTCAGCTGTAGTTCACGAAAGCTTATGCTCAAATAAATTGGTTAGTCTCTAAGGTGCCACAAGTACTCCTTTTCACTTTGCTATTGTTTGTCTGTATAATCTCTGTCTGGTTCTGTGATTGTTCCTGTCTGCTGTATAATTAATATTGCTGGGTGTAAACTAATTAAGGTGGTGGGGTATAATTGGTTACGTAATCATGTTACAATATGTTAGGATTGGTTAGTTAAATTTCAGGAAAATGATTGGTTAAGGTATAGCTAAGCAGAACTCAAGTTTTACTATATAGTCTGCAGTCAATCAGGAAGTGAGGGGGTGGGGGAGATGGGAACAGGGAATGGGAGTAAGGAAATTAGAATCATGTTTTGCTAAAGGGGGAAATGGGAACAGGGAATGTGGGGTAAGGAAATTGGAATCATGTTTTGCTAAAGGGGGAAATGGGAACAGGGAATGGGGGTAAGAAAATTGGAATCATGTTTGGCTAAGGGCAGGAATGGGAACAGGGACACAGGTGTAAGGCTCTGTGGCGTCAGAGCTGGGAAGGGGGACACTAAGAAAGGAAACTGGAATCATGCTTGCTGGAAGTTCACCCCAATAAACATCAAATTGTTTGCATCTTTGGACTTAGGGTATTGTTGCTCTCTGTTCATGCGAGAAGGACCAGGGAAGTAAGTGAGTGAAGGAATAAGCCCCCTAACATTAAGCACCTGTGGTTTTGGCAGTGTGTATTAACAGGGTGTAATCAGGGCATTGCTGGTAGAGGGCAACCTTAACTCTGCATTTCCTGATTTTCAGAAGTTTGAGTTTTGTTTAACTCATCATTCTGCAGGGGGATGGCATGCCACCAAACAACTTTAACTCTGCATTAATGTAGTTTTTTGCCATTCAGTCATTTTTAATCTACTGATCCAATGCTATTGACATAGACTGTGACTACTAATCAACATTAAAGAAGAAAATCTGCTAAGGTTTCAAAACCTGCACGTCTATACTTTCCTCAAGGGTCACCTGTGTAGAGTAGTTATTTTCTTAGCCAGGGCACATATTGTCCCGCTGCAGTTGCATAAATTACAAGGTTGTAGAAACTACCATAACTCTAAGGGTAAATGTGAAAAGCGCTGTAATTATTCCTCTGCATATTGCAATATCTGATACTCTTTGGGTTATCTCATCTTTGGCAGAGCAGTCATTGATGCCTTTGACATTTTTTGAATTAGTAGGAAGCCATAGTTCTCTGGTATAGCAAAAGGCTGACACTTATTCTAATGATACAATAACTGTACTGTCCTGATGAATTGAAGGGAGGGTATAATCTATCTCTGGTGGTTGAGTTGTTCTCAGCAAACCGAGTTTTGGAAGCATTTGTCTAGCATTCTTAGTTCTTAAAAACTAAAATGAGCCACCCTAAAATAGACAGGTCAGCTTAACCATCAGTGTCCTTATAACAGTTTGTGTGAAAAGAGACTTGAGGCTTAAAGTGCTAGTGTAATTCAGTTTCCCCATAAATATTCGGTCATTTTTCATGTTTATTTCTCTAGACTTCATATAAAAAATTTGAAATTTCATTCCATAAGACAAATGTTTAAAGAGCACTGCAACTTTTATCTTTAGATAAGTAGCTAACAACAGCCACTCCAACTTTTATCATCTTCTGACATGTAGTGTGTCCCAACTGTGGAAATTCCCTGACTGGAGACATGATTCATAATTATTGTATTTAATCATAGGCAGACTGATTCTTGAAGAGAAAGTATGGTGACACGTTTTGTGCATAGCCTTTAGTCTATTAATAATCAGTGGAGGAAGATACCCACACTGAATCATGTTACCCTGCAGATTTTGCCAGTGCATTTCTGTAATTTTTCACCTGGGCCAGGTTTGAAATGGGCATTCTGAAGAATACCAAATGTTCCAGGCCATTTCAACTCTCCAGATTTTTCCCTTAAAGTGCATTTGAGTTCTGTTGTTTTCTCCTGTTGTTTATTTCCATTTTTGCTCCTCACATCACATATGACAAAGAGATAAAAGGTACTAATCAAGTAAGAAAACTGCTAAAGTTGTCACATTTATCGAATATTCATAAATGACCTTCAGGTCTACAGACAAAATTAGATAGTGTGTCCAGAAACCTTTATTCTAAAATAATCATGGTTTTGTATAAACTGGTTTGTTTGATTCTTTTAACAGTGACAAGGGTGCTGAATGTACTTTGATAAAAGACCCACTTCAGATCCTGGAAGGGATTGTTTCTGCAGTCCACGCAAGTGCTGAAAAGGGGTAAGAATGTATATGAATGCTGTTAACCTGATTTTTAGCGGGTTGTCTATTGTTATAGGCTCACCCATGATCTGACCAGAAAATAATCAGGTTCTTGTCCTGAAATCAGGCTACACAGAATTAAATGTAGAGAGTTCAATATTTTTTAAGGACCCTCAGGGTGTGTGGCTAGAATGCTCATGCTGAGATCAAAGCTGAACTTGAGAGATTTTTATTAAAATAAAGGAAAAAGTTATCAAAGCTCAAAACCACAGAATCAAAAAGAAATAATAGAGTTCTGGGGATACTTATGGTATCAAAAACTGGTTAGATTAGCAGACTCACACCCTTCCTGAGTGGACCTCGTGATGGGAGACAGAGGATCAGCCTTGTCTCTGGTATGACAAATGAGTCCGATGCTTCAAGTTCGTCAGTGTCCAAGATGGTGGAGAGAAGGGTCAAATGTTGTGTAGCTGTTGTATTGAAAAAGCCAAGCGAAAAGCTAAAGACAAAAAGAACAAAAGGGAACTAAACTAGTTGGATAGAGTACCCCTTCACATGGTGCTTTTACCCTTTTATAGGGTCTTTGCACTCTCCTGAATATTCATGTCAGTGCCCAACATTCCATGCCCAAATCTTATTTCCTCACCCATATAATCTTAGGGCACACTTACTCCAGAGGCTAGCATATTCATACATATTAACAGCGTAGCCATACATATTAATGCCAGTTATCTCATTCTCAAAACCTGTTACCTTTGACCTGGACCATTACTTCCATGTTCTTGCGGTGTACCTTGTAGTTATCTGTAGGTCGCAAAAATCTTTGATAAGAACATTAAATTCCCTAAAATCTAAAGGGTAACTGGTAGGCCATTTATCTATGCTAAACGTTACAAATACTTATGCTAACTTGCTTTAGCTAATCGTACAGGATACAGGCCAGTAGTTTCCTTGTGTTACAGCCAAATATAATGAAGTAATGTTTACTAAAGTTATTTAATATAAAAATATAAGCCAAATATAATAATATAACTCAAACCAGTAAATAAAGACAGGCTATGATATAGTAGGCTAGTCCTATGGGCTACAATACATCTGAGAAATCCTTTTGCTAACACTGTCAGATTTTTTTGGTCACAATGCTATGATAAGGTACAGTAGCGAATGTGGATATTTTTCTGCAAAGGAGTATACAATGGATTTATTTCTCGCATGCATTATACGACACCCATTAGTAGTACTAGACTTTTGTATAATTTAAAAGAAAATCATACTATATTCCACAACCCCTTACAATTATCAAACTATACTTACTGAAAGGACTAGAGCCAAGAGCCTAATTACCAGTGGGGATTGCAACATTTTATTGGAAAAGCATCTGAACAAAAAGGTCCATTTTGCATCCTGCTATAAAAGTGACAGAATCCCACTGAGAATTAATTCCAAACCCTAGGATCTGCCATCAAGAATTCCTTGATTGTAGCTCCTGGAAATTCATCCTCTGAACGACTTTCACAATCCATTAGTTACATTTAAAAAAAAAAAAGCTCTCCCACCTATCCAGTTCCTTGTTAATAACTCCCATTCTAGGAAAAAAAAAAAAAGGCTTTACTTAATTCTGAATCGATCCTCATCTGTTTGCTGTACAACACTCATTAGCACTATACCTATTTTTGACTAAGCCATAACCAGAAGCAGCAGGCATGAAGCAGGGGGGGATGGTAAGGTCTGTACACTTTAGTGTCCTGCCAGTGTTATTTATCATTTTATTGGTTCTCTTAGCATTGCTACTCTTCTGGTGTGTCAGCACTTTCATGATACCTCAGCCTTAAAATTTATTCTGGACTGAAACACGGCATACAAATCTCAGTTTGAGATGGAAAATGTAGTATACCAAACAAAAAAAAAAGTGGTCTTATGGAGGTAAACGAAAAAGAAACTTAAGTCAGATATATGTTTGTGAGCTTTTATAATTCAATGTGATGGGGTTTTTCGCTGACTTTGGTGATAGGGGGAATCTCACATCTTTTCATTGGTCCCCATAATTTCACTTGTTAGCTGAGAGAACTGATCCCTGAAAGAAGTGCTGAGCCAGGGCTTTTGCGAATTGTTTATCTGAAGTAACACTGTGCATGGGGAAGAGGCAGAACTCCCCCGTCCTCTCCCAATACACATTAAGGTAGGGGTTCTCAAACTGGGGTCGGGACCCCTCAGGGGGTCGCGAGGTTATTACGTGGGGGGTCACGATGTGTCAGTCTCCACCCCAAACCCAGCTTTGCCTCCAGCATTTATAAATGGTGTTAAATGTATAAAAAATTGTTTTTAATTTATAAGGGGGGGGGTCACACTCAGAGGCTTGCTATTTGAAAGGGGTCACCAGTACAAAAGTTTGAGAACCACTGCATTAAGGTATGTGTCCACAGCAGCTGAGAGGTGTGATTTCCAGCAGAGGTGAACGTAAACTTGTTAGTTCTGTTTGAACTAGTTTCTAAAACGAGCAGTGGGGCCATGGTAGCACAGGCGGCAGCTTGGGCTAGCTGCCCCAGTAAATACCTCGGGGGTCAGGCAGGATTGTTTTTGAGTTCCTAGCCCTAGCCGCAGCCCATGTCGCCACAGCCACACTACTACTTGTAGGTACTAGTTTGACTAGAACTAGAACGTGTCTGTCTACAGGCTCTGGGAATCACACCTCCCTGCTGCTTTCTAGACATACCCATACTTAAGGCCCATTGTTGAGCAACTCCATATAAGGGCAGGTCGGGGCATGCTGAGCAGGGCACATTAGCTGCGCCCAGCTCAGCTTAGTTGTAGAAGATCTGAACTGAGCAATAAGTGGCTTTAGACCAGTGGCTCTCAAACTTTTTTACTGGTGACCCCTTTGACATAGCAAGCCTCTGAGTGTGACCCCCTCCCCGTATAAGTTAAACACACTTTTTTATATATTTAACACCATTATAAATGCTGGAGGCAAAGCAGAGTTTGGGGTGGAGATTGACAGCTCGCGCCCCCCCATGTAATAACCTCATGACCCCCTGAGGAGTCCCAACCCCAGTTTGAGAACCCCTGCTTTAGACCCTGTCCTTGGCAGACAGCAGCAACAGACCGGCAATTGAGAAAACAGAGTCTAGTAGGATCCTCACTTCCACCTCCTGTTTAGCACTTTGATAAATTCAGTGAGCAGTGTGTCTTCAGGTGTCCAGATTAGAGTTGAGAATTGGCTATGCTAAAAATGGCTAGATAAATTAAACTATTGCCAGTTTTTACTTCCATAATCTATGACAACTTTGTTTGTTTTTTAATCCCAAACAGCCTAACATGAAACTGCAGTTCAAAAATGGTCCACTGTGCGTTATTTCTTTCCATGTGTTTTTGCAAGCATTTTTACTATGGCTCATACACATCTTTGATATATAAGCCACTCCATCATGTGCTTAATACCCATGTCATGGGGAAAAAAAATCCAAGTATTACTAAAACCAAACAGACCAAAACTGTATAATAAATGCTTTAAAAACTTCATAATCCTATATTTCTCTTTGAGTTCATATTATAGGAAACTCCAAAACACGCAATGATTTTTCAGAAGCAGAGGTAAAATGTTAAATGGCAATACCAGAGAACCTGGTTATAGCACTGAGGCATATATCTACTCCTCCTATTTAAGATGGTGGAAAAATTCTCATTGACTTGAGTTAGAGCAGGACTGAGTGCTTCAAGTAATAGTCCATCACGAATAGCCACACTTATAGGTGAGTTTAGGAATACACAGTACAAAAGAGAGACATATATAATCTGTGTCCTGAATGTTAGGAAAACTGACAGACTCTCCATGCATTTCTTGGCTTTAGCTTCTTGTTCATCAGTGTTTGTACAGAGAACTTGAAGTCAAGAGAATGGTACATGACAGATCGTGGCTTCTCTATAGTAGTTAGTGCTGGGGTCTGAGAATCAGCCAGTCCATCCTTAGCACAGAATGGAATTTAAATTTCAGTCCCATAAATACCAGGTCTATTAGGCATTGAATACTTCAATAAATTGCTAGTATAACTATACCACTGTAATTATACCAGTACAGCTCCCCATGTGGACACTCTTATTTGAGAGTGAGTGCCTTTTTCTAGTTTAGAATCATAGAATATCAGAGTTGGAAGGGACCTCTGGAGGTCATCTAGTCCAACCCCCTGCCCAGAGCAGGACCAATCCCCAACTAAATCATCCCAGCCAGGGCTTTGTCAAGCCTGACCTTAAAAACTTCTAAGGAAGGGGATTCCACCACCTCCCTAGGTAACGCATTCCAGTGTTTCACCCTCCTAGTGAGAAAGTTTTTCCTAATATCCAACCTAAAGCTCCCCCACTGCAACTTGAGACCATTACTCCTTGTTCTACCTCAGCTACCACTGAGAACAGTCTAGAGCCATCCTCTTTGGAACCCCCTTTCAGGTAGTTGAAAGCAGCTATCAAATCCCCCCTCATTCTTCTCTTCCGCAGACTAAACAATCCCATTTCCCTCAGCCTCTCCTCATAAGTCATGTGTTCCAGACCCCTAATCATTTTTGTTGCCCTTCACTGGACTCTCTCCAATTTATCCACATCCTTCTTGTAGTGTGGGGCCCAAAACTGGACACAGTACTCCAGATGAGGCCTCACCAATGTCGAATAGGGGGGAACGATCAAGTCCCTCGATCTGCTGGCAATGCCCCTACCTATACACCCCAAAATGCCATTGGCCTTCTTGGCAACAAGGGCACACTGTTGACTCATATCCAGCTTCTCATCCACTGTCACCCGTAGGTCCTTCTTTGCAGAACTGCTTCCTAGCTATTCGGTCCCTAGTCTGTAGCGGTGCATTGGATTCTTCTGTCCTAATTTCAGGACTCTGCACTTATCCTTGTTGAACCTCATAAGATTTCTTTTGGCCTAATCCTCCAATTTGTCTAGGTCCCTCTGTATCCTGTCCCTACCCTCCAGCGTATCTACCACTCCTCCCAGTTTAGTGTCATCCGCAAACTTGCTGAGGGTGCAATCCTCACCATCCTCCAGATCATTTATGAAGATATTGAACAAAACCGGCCCCAGGACCAGCTCTTGGGGCACTCTGCTAGATATCGGCTGCCAACTAGACATGGAGCCATTGATCACTACCCGTTGAGCCCAACATTCTAGCCAACTTTCTACCCACCTTGTAGTGCATCCATCCAGCCCATATTTCTTTAACTTGCTGACAAGAATAATTGCGGGAGACTGTGTCAAAAGCTTTGCTAAAGTCAAGGAATAACACGTCCACTGCTTTCCCTTCATCCACAGAACCAGTTATCTCATCATAGAAGGCAATTAGATTAGTCAGGCATGACTTTCCCTTGGTGAATTCATGCTGACTGTTCCTGATCACTTTCCTCTCGTCTAAGTGCTTCAGAATTGATTCCTTGAGGACATGCTCCATGATTTTTCTGGGGACTGAGGTGAGGAGTAGTCTGGGAGCTGACCTTGTTCGTGAAGAGAGAGGCAAAACAAGCACTGAGTACATTAGCTTTTTCCACATCCTCTGTCACTAGGTTGCTTTCCTGATTCAGTAAGGGGCCCACACTTTCCTTGACTTTCTTCTTGTTGTCAACATATCTGAAGAAACCCTTCTTGTTACTCTTAACATCTCTCGCTAGCTGCAACTCCAGGTGTGATGTAGCCTTCCTGATTTCAATCCTACATGCCCGAGCAATATTTACATATTAAATACATATTTAGCTTATGTAGCTTTCATTTAATTTTGTTCAGCAAACTCCCTCCCAGTCTGTCTCCACCTCCTCCCTCCCACGCACAGAATACTTACTTGATTCCAGTTAGATGGCAGAATTGCCAGTTTGTCATCTCAATAACACACAAATTGGCCTCCTCATATGATTGGGCCTGTTTTGCATGGGGCTGTAGAAATGGTCCAGGTTCCTGTACTTTCTCCTGTTTTTTACCATCAGTCCCACCTCACGTGAGTCCTTAGTTGCAGCAACACTTCTGGTCAAGAGGCTTCATCCCCTTTCCCACTGCTTCACAGACATATCACTGTAATGGGTGCAATGGTTCACTGTGTAGTTTAAGCTTCAAATGCAATTCCCATAATAGCACTCTACATTGTCCAACCTATTTTGGGATTGCTTTTTTTAAAATTCATTTGTAGGTGAAATTTTCCATTTTTATTAGTCCAGAGATTATTTTGATTTTAATTCGGAGCAAAAAAAAAAAAATTGTTATAACACAGATTGTGACAAACCACCCTATTCAATGCTAATTTGAACTGTTTTCTTTTGAAAGGAGCTGTCTGGAGTCTCAGTTTGTGTACACTGCTAACATTGTGGCATTTAAACACTAATCCATTGTGAAGATCAATGTGACTATGGAAAAGATTACTCAGATTCATTTAAACACACTTCCTTACCTCCTTATACTTCAGCTATTAAGACAGCAAAGCACAAAGCTTCTGTTTCAAAAAAGTCAAAAAATTGAGACGAGTGCTTGCCTAACTTTTGAGAAATGTTCCAACAGTCACTTTTAATTTTCACACTTCTAATTTACACTCGTTCAGCAGAGTGAGTTCTAATTTAGCTCAAGTTCTGAGATAGATAATATAATAATAGAGCCTAAATAATATTGAAATTCTCAGAACTGAAAACTTAAACTGTCAATGTTTATTATTTCAGACCTTCAAGATAGGATAAATTGGTGTTTTCTGACTGATACTACTTTGCCATCTGTCTTGTTAGGACAAATAAAGGAACATTAGTTATAAATCACATTTCACCTGGAGCCACTTTCTTTTAAAAAAACAAACAAACCCATTGATAGTTTGAAATATTACCAAAGAATAGCAGAACATTGTTTACAGATTTATTACATGGTACTTTGGAGTCTGTAAAGGACTGTGAACTCTTGCCTACAACTATTCGCTGATTTTACTAATCCGTACACTGTAAATACAGTTTTATAATCAGATTGCATTCGTTCTAATATACTTCATGATATGATATAATCTATTCATATTAATTTATTTTCATTATCTGCAGTCCCAACCCCCCCCCCCAATTTAATTATAAAACACCTCTTTTTCTTCAGGCAGTGTCCCTATGGGTGCTCCACTTCAGGCGCCTCTCGTGCTCTTCATCTGAGATTTTCAGTTGGCATGGTCCGTTCAGCCTACACATGCTCCCTATGCCTCCTCGCGCCAGATACTGAGGCTGTAGGAGTGTGAGAGCAAACCACACTCAGGTCCTTCTCAGCTGCCTCAGCCTCAGACACAGCACTAGTCTGGATTTACATCTGTGCCAATTAGTCCCCATCCTTTCCTTTGGAGACCACATTGCTTATGCCCAGCGTACTTGGAGGCAGATTACTATGGACAAGTGGGTAATAGAGGTCATAACATAGGGCTATGCCATCCATTTTACATCACTCCCTCCCTTCCACCCCCCTTCCCTGTCCCTCTTCAGGGACTTCTCTCTCGAGCTTTTATAGAGACAAGAATTGAACTCTCTCCTTCAATTAGGAGCAATACTGCTGGTTTCTCCTCCTCACAAGGGCAAAGGATTTTACTCAAAGTATTTCCTTGTGCCAAAGAAGGATGGAGGGTGGAGACTGATCTTATATCTAAGACTTCTAAACAAGTTTGTAAAGTTTCAAAAGTTTAGAAGGGTGACTCTTGCAGTTATAATTCCTTCACTAGGGAAAGGGTATTGGTTTTCAGCTCTCAACTTACAAGATGCCTATTTGCATATAATGATATACCAGTTGGACAGGAATTACCTATGCTTGACTAAAGAGCAGGATGATTTTAAAAGATGAGTGCTTCCTTTTGGCCTTTCCTTGGCCCCGAGGGTATTCTCAAAAGTCCTTGCTGTAGTGGTTGCTTACCTGAGACAAAAAGCAATCCTAGTCTTCCCATACCTCCACAACTAGCTGCTCAAGGGCTGTTCTGACAAAGCCAGATTTATCCTTATAGTGCCTAAGAGACAAGCTTGTCACCCTTAACTGCTTCACCTATATATCTAACTGTTGTTCTAGCTCCCAGCCATTTCTCATCTCCTGTAATGAGATGCAGATCATGTGGTTCATCCCAGCTTAGGGTTCTCTGCCTCAGGGCATGACTCCTCAATGGTTTTTGCAGTTAGAATCCTCCTGTTCTACGGAAGTACAACAGTATGACTGAATAGTACAAAGAAATCAACCAGTACTACTTTCTGCAGAAATGGAAGAGATCCTTCCATTGTTGTTGTCGTCTTCGCTGCCTCCTGTCTGATTTGGTGCCACTTTGCCATTTTGGATTATCTGTTGCATCTAAAGAAATCAGGGTTATCCATTAGTTAGACTAAGATCCATTTGGGCACAGTATCAGCCTTTCATCCTCCATTAGAAAGATTCTTCATATTTGTTCATCCAGTATCATCTAGTTTTATGAAAGATTTGGGGAATCTGTTTGCAGATTAGAAAACCTACGCTGATCTGAAACCTCAGTTACCTTATGAGATTTCCATTCCAATGAATGGCAAACCTAGTCTCTATTGCATTTGTCTATGAAGATGGCCTTTTTGGAGGGATCTGCCAACTCCAATCTCCCTGACATCATGTCAGCCCACAAGATCAGGGAGATTGGAGTTGGCAGATCCCTCCTTTACAGGATTGTTTAAGGACAAGGTCTCTTTACGTCTACACCCTAGAGTCTTACCCAAGGTTCTGTCAGAGCTCCATTTTAATCAATAAATTCATCTTACCAGTGTATTTTTCCTGAAGTGACATAGTTCTCTACAGGAATCCTGTTTATATACAGTGGGTATTAGAGGGCATTTGGCTTTCTATTGAGATAGGACCAAGCAATTTAGAAAGTCACCTAGGTTCTTCATTTCCTTCATGGATAGATCCACAAGGTCTTTGATCTCTACTCAGAGACTATCGAGATGGATCTCTGAATGTATTGTCACTTGTTATGATGCTGCAGGCATTCATCCCATCCTCTCCTCCCCACAAAGGGTGATAGCACATTCAACAATATCACAGGCACCATCTGTAGCGTTACTGAAGACTGTACTAGTATCTGAAATATTTAGGGCCACTACATGGGCTTCAATGCACATTTTCAAAACATTATACCCTGATCCATGCTGTCAGATTTGATGTGGCACTTGGTTCTGCTATACCACCTTCAGTTCTGGACTCTATTCTGAAACTGCCTCCTCCATTTGGAGGTACTGCTTGGAAGCCACCAGAAGTGGTGCACTCATAGGGACACTACTCAAAGGAGGAGAAGAGGTTACTCACTTTGTGCAGTAACTGCGGTTCTTTGAGTTGTGTACCCCTATGGGTGCTTTACTACCCGCCCTCATTCCCTTTTGCATAGGACTGATCCTCAGGAGAAGTTTCGGTGGAGAAGGAACTGAGGGTGGTTCATCTGTGCACCCTATATATCTTCAGTATCTGGTATGAGGAGCCATAGGGTGCATGCATGAGCTAAATGGACACTAACTGAAAATCTCCAATCAGGGGCTCCAGTGGAGCATGTGAACTATAGTGGAACACCCATAGGGACACACATTTTGAAGAACCATAGTTACTGTACAAAGTGGTTAACCTCTTCTTCTCCCTTGCTGATAAACGTGGTTGTTGTGTAACATTAATAACATAAATAATAGGACATTAAAAAGTAATTAAATTGGAAAGGGTGCTATTCAGAAGGAGAGAAGATGGAAGGTCAACAATGGTATAAATCTGTAAGGAAAAGAAAAAAATTCTACGTGCTTTTTAAAAGTAGGAAAGAATGATTGTTGGGGGAAGGAGTGAGCAAAAGCACAGCAAAAGCAAATTACTTACCAACCAAGTTTAACTCACTTTTGTAGGCAGAAGATGCGGTAGTACAGACACCCATTGGAACCGGGCCTGATCAGAAGGTCTAGTATCTTACTCCATTTGGATGTAATCCACTCGATCAAGCCAATACCTTGGGCTAATAACACACACTGATACGTAGACCTTATATGATAAATTACCTCAAATTAGTTGTCCAAATAAAAATGTTAAAAAATTAGTTATCTGGTCAGTATTACCTATTATACTGCCAGGCAGAGTTTGTTGTTTAAATGAATATCCTTCTAAGATGCCTGTTCCCATTCAAATACCTCCAATAGCAGTTTTCTATGTCTGTACTCAAATATTTCCAGGTTTATTTTGAGGGGATGGGGAGAGAGCAGAATGAAATATAAACTACTGCAGTATAGGACAGAAACCTGGGAACTGGTCCTCTGGAATTTCCCTGAAAGTTATTGGGGAGAGGGACCCACCCAGAATATTTGTTTGGAGTTAGGACATGGTTATAAATAGAGCAGCCATCCTAACCTACTGTTCCATTGAGCTCAGTCCCCTTCACAATTTCTACAAAGTCCAAATCCTGTACACCATTGAGGTTTTTTTAAAAAGAATAAAGGTACCCAATTCCGTTGAAAACTTTTGCAAATCTTGACTATAAGGGTTAAAAATATGCTTTAATTTCTTAACTGCTTCCAAACAGAGACATCAAAATCTCCTGACCTAACAACCTATCCAAGAGTTAGTGTGCAGCAAGCTGGGGTCTGAATCAGTGTGCCATGGAACTTCTAGGGCATGGCAGCAAGGCCTCTCTGCCAATTAGTGAGCAACAAGATTGTGCACTGTAGATGCACAGCCTGGCTTGCCATGCTCTAAGTCTCCATATAGATAAGCCCTTAAGTTATCACTACTGTGCCCCATGTCACGCTCTCGTGGCGCTACGGGGAAGAATAATATTTTTTTCCTCACATAGAGCGGTTCTCAGGCTTGAAATCATTAAAGCAATTGAGACCTCCTAGGTTAAAAAACATATGGCAATAGCATAGATGTTTTTAACCTAGGTACCTATCTGTAAATGGCTTTTAAGATACAAAGATCATATTAAAAGAGGGGGAAAGTTTGATGCCAAGCTAATTACCTTTCAGGGAAGATCCAGAAACTATGCAAATGATATGAGTGTTTCTTTTCAAGCATTAAAAAAAGTGACTGGATATTTCTACAACCTTAGTTTTGAATTGTGGTGCAATTGAAGGGAACACAGTACTGTAGATGTGATATGTGTTGGGTTTATTAAAGTAAATGGTAGTGTCTCAATCTCGTTTGAAAAATTAATTTAAATTAACTTGAGTATGAACGCTGCCAACTGAACTGAAAACTAGCTGAAAGCATAAATGGATAGATAACAGAATTTGATCATTTTAGATTTAAGTTCTGTAAAAAGTATGTGCTATGTGTCTCCTACATAAACATTCTTAGCATCCTCCCCCACTAGGAACAGACACTGGTGTTCATTGACAACCGTAGATTTGTTAGACTAAAATAATCTGTAGATTCTCATGAAAGAATATTTAATTGGCTCTTTGATAATTGTAATAACATTAGCTAATTTAAATATTTCAAAATGAAAGGATTACAAAAAACCAAAAATGTCGTCTAATGTAGTTTAGGGTAGAAATGCATGAGAAGACTCTATTACTGCTTAGTAAACAGCAGAAGCATTAATCCAAGCCATGCTCAGATGAATAAGAAGCATGTTAAAACCATTTTTCAGTGCCCATGGATATCTGTAGCAGGGCAGCTGAGGCCAACAGAGAAGAGGGGAAGCTTTTATTTAAATACCTTTAGGAATAATTAACCTAGAAAAACACCGAAAATATGTTTAAAAGAACGAGGATTATTTCTAAACCGTGTTTTCTCCAATTTAATTTTTACATGATGCTTCAGCTGTTTTTTAAAATATAATGAATTCAGTCACTGTTGCTATATCTTATCTTCACTATTTGAAATGAATGTTTCTGTAGTTTTTGTGCCATATCAATGATTTAATTATTCACAATGACAAAATGCACTACTGTGTTCTAAATTACATATTAGCCCTTAATTTTCACCTGTAAAGCCCTAAAGGGTTTGGGGACTGGCCTACCTAAAAAAGTCTCTCTCTTCTTGTTTGATGATGGGATAGCTGAGATCCCCCAAAGCACTCAACCTGCCTGTCCCTTGTAAGCCAGTGGGAGCTGGTAATGTAGTATTTTGGTTGGGAAGGGCAGAGATGGCACCCCCCCCCCCCCAAACTTTCCATAAGACTCCTGATTTTTTAATATAATTACAAAATTATTAAATCAGGCTTAATTCTACTAATTTTGCAATTACATTTAAAAACTGGGAAGATTGTTTTCAGAGTAACAGCCGTGTTAGTCTGTATTCGCAAAAAGAAAAGGAGTACTTGTGGCACCTTAGAGACTAACCAATTTATCTGAGCATGAGCTTTCGTGAGCTACAGCTCACTTACTAATCACTTGGGTCTGATAAACAGTGACATGGTCATGCGAGGATGTTTTTGACCACTGCTGGGGTCCCTGTGCAAGGGCACCCACAGCCCAGCAGTATGCATGTTGTGCATAGTGCATACCATTTTTGTCGGCCAGGCTAGGGGAGGCGTTGCATTGGTGAGATCTCCTGTTAAGGTGAGCCCATTCCAAGCCAATGTACCTTCATAGGGCATGAACAAGGAAGCATAGAGTTTTAATGTTGGTTTTATTATTACATTTATTTAAAATACAATTATTTTTAATATCAAAACCCCCAAATTATCAAAATTATTAGAAATTGTGTTCATAGACTCTGACCATCAATGTTCAAAGTATTTTGTGTCTCCTTTTATCTGTTTACTTTTTACATTTTGTATTACAACTATTGGAATGGCCTCATTTGGAATGGAATCATGAAAAAACAATTCCTTCATGAGATTAGTAAATGCTTGAGAAGTTTCATTTCTCTTTGTTCATATTATGTTAAATATTGGAATGTGTTTTGCTGTCTATATGCTAGGAAGACATAATATTCCCTGATTAAACTCTTACTGTTTAGAAAATAGTGTTTTTATGTATAGCTGGTTCTTCATGATTCCTCTGTGATGACCCTTAAAACTGATTCATGTAGGAAAATTTAAAGAACTTAGAATGGATTTTTAACTGAGGGTGTATCTATTTAAATAGATGTAGTGGATGTGTGTTTCATTTGATGTTTGCAGGATGGATGTATATGAATTCTCTTCCCAACAAGATTCATTTTTGAACATGATCATTTCTTCTCCTAATCCATGATCATCTATATTGTCACTTATCCTAGAACAGTCCTTTTCATTGATCTTGTAGTGTTGTTTCTTAAAATCAGAATGGCATGATAGTGAAATCGGCATGCAATTAATATCATTTGAGAACTCCTTAATTTATTTTCAGGTTCATAAAAAGCAGAGTGGATTAAGTTCCACAGGTTTACAGTCTCTATTTCAAGGTAGTCAAATATATGACCAAGTAACATAATCAATAATACAGAAGAAAATGCAATTCAGAGGCACTGAATCTCTGTGGTTCTGTTCAGGTAGGTCTAACTCACAGGGGCTTATTCTTCTAATCAGAATTAGAAGTGTTTACAATGTTCCCATTAAAATTGTTCACAACTAAACACAGGACATGTTTCTTATGTGACTATCAGTGATAATGTCTTTAGAATTTGGATTAAAATGACTAAATATTAATTAAAGCTGAACCATTTTATTTGGATTACAGGGAGAAACTAATTTCTTCAGATGATCTGTTGGAGTGGTTGAGACCTTTCTGTGGTGATGACTCCTTGCCAGTGAAGCCCCGCATTAAGGTGTTGCAGATTATGGAGCAAGCATTTCATCTCAGTGATGAGGATAGCAGGCTACTTGTGTTCTTCAGAACTCATGCTGTTCTCAAAGCCTGTTGGCCTGAGACAAAGGTATTATTATTTACTCTAACATTAAGTGATAATGTATTACCATTTTTCTCTTTTAAAAACTGTATGATGTAACTTTGTCAGTTGTGTAGTATGAACCATATAGGCAGTTACAAATGCATGCTATCTGGTGATGTCTGTCAGATGGATTCTCACCAGTTCAAAATAATGAAGCATGGAGTTCAGTCAATTTTGAGGGTCTTTTGCATTTCAGTTATTTGTCCTACGCTGCCCTTTCGCCAGGTAAAATCCCAACTTTCTGCTGTTGAGTCAGTCCCAGTTGCATTGTTGTTGTCCACTACAGACTAGAGAGATTCATGGCCACCATCAAAGCAGCAATATCCTCTTATTGCTACCCACATAGATGTTCTTGAAAACAATGCAGCATGCAGTCTTAGTTCTTGCAAGTATGATCTTTAAAATGCCTGCATTCCCATCTGGCTCATGTTTTGCCTTGAACCCTCGTGTTCTAGGCAGTGGTAGTATTTTGCACTTCTAGCCAAATATGGCTAGAGTAACTCCCAGGGACTGCACGGTGATTAGAGATAGAGGTGCTGGACTACAATCATATGAAAGCTGTGTCTTTATTTTCCTGAAACTTTACAATACCTGCTATGTGGCACCAGTCTGTTCTAGTTTTTAGCCCACGAATAAGGTTTTAGTTGGTTATCCATGTTAAAAAAACTAGACTTTAAAACAAGCTCATTTTATCAGTGACTATCCGTATTTGAAGTGTTTAGTACCAAGGCATTTCTCTTAGAGGTTCATGTTTTTAATCTGTGAGGTTTAGAGGGAAAATATCCTTAACAACAAGAAACTTCCTCCTTTTTTACACCTCAGCTCTGTCTTGGGACATTCTCTTGTTTTGAAACCCGTAAGCATCATTTGCTACAAGACAGAATCATTCAGCAGAAAAGAGCTACTATTCAGCCATTTTATGACTCTCACCTTTCCATTGTCACCTTCTATGAATTACTGTCAAGTCCTCAAGAAAGCAGCATAGAACATCTTCACCTACTTGCTAGATAATTTTAATTTATTAAAAAAAATTGCTGATAATGTAAAACAAATAGCAATATCTTTAGTTCTGAACGAATTAGCTAAAGATGGGTGGTTTTTCTTTGTTTGTTTAACTGCTTTAGGTTATCACTCAACTCCTTAAAATAGACCTATCCACTACATTTTCTGTATCTCTGGCACTTAACAATTCAACCATTCTTTAAACATGTGCTATACATGAAGGTTCTTGACCCTTAGCTGTTTTTTCTTGTTCATTCTAAGTATCCCTTGGCACCATTTCTCTTCTTTTTACCTGTAATTCTAATAGCTTGCTTTCCAGCCTCAAAGACATTACAATTCTGATATGTCCAGCAAGAGGTCTTTAAAAATATATGATGAATCACATGTAACTAATCCCTGGCAGTCATGTCTGTAGAAGAAAAACACACAGGAAACTGTATTTGACAGAAGCCTTCACAGTTTTGATTTGGTGTTAGGAGATATCGTCTACTAATTCTCCTATCAACCTAATAATCCTGACTGTATATAGCTTCACAGTTTAACCAAATTGTATCCATATTTTCATGATGTTTTAGAGAGGAATCTAATACAATAACTCCTCACTTAATGTTGTAGTTATGTTCCTGAAATATGCTACTTTAAGCGAAACGATATTAAGCTAATCGAATTTCCCCATAAGAATTAATAAAAAGAACAGGAGTACTTGTGGCACCTTAGAGAGTAACAAATTTATTAGAGCATGAGCTTTCGCGGGCTAGAGCCCACTTCATCGGATGCATAGAATGGAATATATATATAGATAAGAAGATATAGATAGATAGATATACACATACAGATAAGTTGGAAGTTGCCATACAAACTGTGAGAGGCTTACTATATGTTCATTCTATGCATCCGATGAAGTGGGCTGTAGCCCACGAAAGCTTATGCTCTAATAAATTTGTTACTCTCTAAGGTACTCCTGTTCTTTTTACGGATACAGAATAAAATGGCTGCTACTCTGAAACCCATAAGAATTAATGTAAATAGGGGGAGTTAGGTTCCAGGGAAATTTTTTTCATCAGACAAAAAGCTATATATATATATATTTATATATACACACACACACAGTATAAGTTTTAAACAAACAATTTAATATTGTACACAGCATGATTGTGAAGCTTGGTTGAGGTGGTGAAGTCAGAGGTTGGAAGAGGGTGTGATATTTCCCAGGGAATGCCTTACTTCTAAATGATGAACTAGCACTCAGCTGAGCTCTCAAGGGTTAACACGTTGTTAACATAGTCTCACACTCTACAAGGCAGCATGATTGGAGGGAGGGGAGACAGCATGTCAGAGAGAAACAGAGAGACACACCACGTGTGTGAGAGAGAGACGCGCATTGCCCCTTTAAGTACTCTAACCCCACTCTAAGTACACTGGCTTTTTAAGTAGATCAACAAGTTGAGACAGCAGCTGCTGCCAGCAAGCTCCCTCCATCCTGAGCCCTGTAGTGTCCCAACCCTGCTCTATGGAGATGGGGTAAAGGAGCGGGAGGCAGGAGCAGAGGGGAGGGGAGGGAGACACCCTGACATTTGCCC
Organism: Eretmochelys imbricata; assembly: GCF_965152235.1. Taxonomy (NCBI): domain Eukaryota; kingdom Metazoa; phylum Chordata; order Testudines; family Cheloniidae; genus Eretmochelys; species Eretmochelys imbricata. Next base: position 26,772,273 of record NC_135574.1, read on the forward strand.
CCTTCTTCCCCCCTTGCACAGCAAGCGGTAGGCTCCCGGGAGCAGCTCCAAGGCAGAGGACAGGAGCAGCACACACAGTGTGGGGAGGGTCAGCTGACCTGCAGGCAAATAATAGCCTGCTGCGTGGCTGCTGTACAGGGAACTTAGTGGAGCGGGGAACTGATGGGGGGCTGCCAGTTCACCCTCGTTCCAAGCCCCCACCACTAGCTCCAAAGGGCTGCTCTTTCTACAAGCAGTGGACAAAGCAGGAGGCTGCCAAACAACTTTATAAGTAAGCATTGCGCAACTTTAATCAAGCATGTTCTCTAATTGATCAGCAACATAACAACAAAACAAGGTTAACTGGGATGACTTTAAGCGAGGAGTTTTACGGTATAGTTCCATACTGGCTCTCAGGTAACGGGTGTCTTCAAGTAATAATAAGCTATGTTTTCTGAGCTTGAATAATAATAGCTTCCCCTCTATTTCAAATGACCTTGAAGAGATTTAGAAATGTAACCAGTTGATATACATGCTGTGGCTAGATTCAGTCCGGAATTATGTGGGGAGGGGCATTCACTAGTGTAAACCATGGCACAGGGCTTTAAATAACCAAGAAGCTTCTGTGGCAGGGAAGGATGTTGTGGTGCGAAGAAAACAAAACTTTCCCACTATTGGGCAGGCTGCAAGAGGACTACACTTCAGGGGGTGGGAGTGAAGTGAGGCCGGAGTGGCTCATGAGAGCCTCTGGCAGAAATTGTAGCTGCCATCTCTTGGGGAGGAGGGGTGAGAGGCTGTGCCTTATGGGGCCTCCCTGATGTGGGAGGATACAGTTTATGCATCCCTGCATCAGCTTTAGTGAGTGTTGCCCTAAATGCTGTCTGTATGATTTACTTTCACACACTACTGAAACTGATTGATATCTGAGGTGAAATACAGTAGCACTATAACAACACGCACTTATGCTACACATCAGCCAAGGAAAGGCTGTGCAGAAAAGGTAAGTATCCATATGAGACTGTGTGAGGAATTTTAGTACCTGGGAGAGATTGTAGTTGTATGTCATAGTTAACACTCCTGCTCCCGCAGAAAGCGGTCATTTTTCTGTCTTGAGACTCTTGCAGGTGTTGCTCCTCTCAGATGAAATAGACCACCGCTTGCAGTATATTGCCCTCTAACATCTTGGAGCAAGGAGTTGGACTAGATGACCTCCTGAGGTCTCTTCCAACCCTAATCTTCTATGAATGTGTTTGGACATTGGTTCTCTACTTCCTTCCCGTACCTCTAATTGTATGTCTTAATACTCTCCCATCCAAATAGCTACCTGTGCCAACCCTGCTGAGTTTGTGAGATCCAACAGGATGGTAGCTGTATGGCTGAAGACAACACCCCATCTTTCATAAGAACTAAGTAACACAAATAGACAAGACCCTGGTAGGAGATGGAACTGCCTGTAGTTCCTTCCCTTTTACAAAACCGAATGTAATTTTTTTCTTGGAAGAGAGAGGAATGTGTGCCATTCTTGTTCTCATCACAGAAACGTCAAATTCAGATAGCAGCAAGAAGAAATAGATAAATATAGTATAGGTTCTTTAAAATATTGTGCTTTGTAGAAGGAACTATTCTAGCTATTATTGGTATGGGGAGGGGAAGGCATAGAAAATTATCATGCAAAATGCTGCTACAGGTCAGATACCCCTCATAGCACAAGGCAATTCATCAAAACATCTTCAATGTTTTACTCTTCAGCTGCTGAGCAAACAAGGCATAATTACGAAAGAGTCTAGTAATATCTTGTAACAAACAGCCAAGGGTGTACTCGGTACCCAGTAAGCTCAAATCCTTCAGAACTAATAAGCAATGGGTTTGTTTCTTAAAGTTATAAAAACAGTTTGTGTACTTGACATAAGCAATAGCTGTTCTTTAGGCTTTTCCCATTCCTGATACAGAGTATGTCAAAGGACACCTCTTAGTATAATTTTTAACGAGTTTTAGTATTCATATCATTACAGTGTAGATGCGATAATGTACACATTTGGATCATCCAGCAGGCTCAAAGCTTTGGTTCTGGTGAATTTTGGGGTGCTTTACCCTGAATAACTAGTGAAATGATTCAGAAGTGACAGGCTGGTATGTCTAGCAGGTATCAGTTGAAGTTCTTTTTTTTTTTTTTTTTTTTTTTTACCATTGCTAAAGAAAACAATTTAGTGAACTTCCTTTTTGTGTGCATGTAACATCATTGGTTGATGAGTAACCCAGAATATGGTACTGAGTGAGCTGTTGTATTTGAAAAAGGAAATGGAGACACCATGAAGGTAAATAAGCCTGGTGTTTAATTCCTGAGCCTTCACAAATTCAATGAATCCACACTGATAGTGGGAAATCTCGAGTCATCAAATTTTGCAGATTAGCAAGTTAGTGACCGCAAAGTAAAAAGCAAAGATAGTTTATCACACACTGTACTGCATCCCTTTGTACGCAAAATGTCCTATTAGTTACTTGTCACAGTGTTTCATGGTAAACTAGTAAAGTACAATCTTAGAAATATAAAAGTTCACACTACAGAGCTCAAGAAGTTACATCTTTTCCTGGAAACTGAGAAGAGAGCAGTCGGCTTGTATGTGTGGTTGGAATGTGCAGGTAAGCAAAGCATATATTAGCAAGTTTCTATTGCACTGTGTTAATACTTCCATAGTTTACTCAAAGATCCCACTTTACAGAATGACTGTCCCAACTTTACAGATGGAGAAACTGAGGCACAGAGCTAAAGTGACTTATCCTAGGTCATATAATGAACTGGTGGCAGAATCAAGAATAGAACTCAGCATTTCCGACTTCCAGACTTGTGACCAAACTGCTAGACTATGCTGCTTTCTTACCTCCTTTTTACTATTCCTACTTTGTATTTAACAAGACTTCCCCTCTCATTTATAATGTGAACCTTTCTCAGAATAGAGTGGGCAAAATAGTGCTGAAATAGTAAAGCCCTTTGAGATGTCAGTGAAAAATTGCTATCCCATTTCACCTTGGGACTTGCAGATAGAAATGTATTTCTGAGACTTCTGTAATAGTTGACATTTAAATCATTGCAGACGTGGGGTGCCTGCTCTTTCAATAGTTACAAAATATCTTAATTTTATTTCAGTGTCACATTATTTCAAAAATTGTTTATCCTTCTTTGATAATTTTTTCATTCCTTTATAATGTCCTCTCTTTTCCCCAATCCCTGTCCAATACCTAAACGGACACCAGATATTGCAAAGGATGGATGTGTATTCTTATTAAGTAAAGATAAGTTTAATGTTATTGCAATGTTCAATTACCAGAAAATATGTGAAAGCCACCCTCAGTATGTCTAGTAATCCTCTTAGTCGGGCTTTGCACACATCAAAGAGGGACTTAACATTTAATTATGCTCAAGGTGCTATAAGTAGTGGTCCCACAAATCAATATGCTGCTGGGAGATCGGCCAGCTCGTGCAAAATAAAAAATTTACTTTAGGCAGACAGCGACCTATCTAACAGTCAGAAACACAGCAATTTCCAGTTCTCTAATGATTAGTTAACAAAATTAAAAATTCAGAGGTCCTCATTTTTCAAAGGCTTGAGAGTCCTTAATTCACATTCCAGTAGCATCCCACAGCTACTGACGGGAGGAGGCATGTGTTGTTTTAATCCCCTTGATAAATTTTATCTGAGCTTTTCAGGTTCTGTAATTTTCTAGTTAACTGGTGCATGAAAAATATGGGTCAAAATACTGACATTTTCTTTCAATATTTTTTGGGTAAGAGAAAATGTATATCTTAGAATTGTCATGTTTTAAATTTTAGCTTATCCATTGAGGATATATAACTCATTCCCTGCCATTATAAATGAGAAATAATAGAGCTTATAAGGACTTATAAGGACTTATCCAATAACATGACTAATGTATATATTATGTCTACTTACGGGACATGTGTGAACATATCAGTCATTTAATTTGGTCATCAATGCTATATAATTTACAGTAGTAAAAAGTTAGAGCTTTACCCTGGCAAGCAGAAGCTACTGTAGGAATATAAGAGCTTTAGCAAAGGTTCTGTATGTAAACCAATATTTATTTTAAAATAAGTAATTAGCATGTAGGATTGTTTAATCATCATTATAAGAACAACATTTGTCATTTGTGTTTGTGTGTGACTTGAATCCAAATAGCATGCATAGTTTAGAGAAGGTAATCTCATTTAGAGTTTCCTTCAGTTTTGGTATATCCTAAATTGTGATGCTCCTGAGACCATTTTTGAAAATCAGGAAGGTACCTAAATATGAATTTGGAGCCTAACTTTAGGCTCCTGTTTTTTAAAATTATAGCCTTGAAAAGCGGCATGAAGTGTGTGTGTGTGTGTGTGTGTAATAAAAAGAACTGAGGAATCTTCTAAGTAGTTGCATTAATGTACACATTAATTTAATGCTTTTCGTGGAAATTCATTCTGGAAGATGTCCGTCTCCTCCTCCACCCATCCAGAAAAGCTATGTAGAGGACAAAGGCAGTGCGTATTGATCTCAACACCTAATTAGAAAGAACGTACTGAATTATTGTCCAGTCTCTCTTGAGTGACGGAGGTCTTTGATGTGAACACCATCAGATAGTCGTGGTCTTTGGCTGTTCCTGCCCTTGACTGAATCTGAACTGTCAAAATAGTTGTGAGGGCATTATATCAATTGTCCCTGAGCAGTCTTGTTCAGTTGCTGAGTGGTTAAGGCACTCAACTACAGTTGTGAAAGTCCTGGGTTAAAGTCTTGCTCAATCTCACACTGAAAGGCCAGTTCACCCAGCTGCGGAGTGGCCTTATCCATTTGGTTAGGGCAGTCAGAGACCATCAGACATCATTCTGGCTACATCACTCCCTTGTGTAACATTGGCTATGAAGCTGACGTGCCTTAATGGCATCAGCCTGATGAGCCATTCACTCAGGAGAAACTTTTAACATCTTGCAACCTCTGAAACATTACTTAATACATAAGACTTAATGACCAAACCCATTTTTAGTGAATGAATTAATTAGAAATTGCTTATCATTGCTTTGAATCAGTTGTTTATAGTGTAGGTGTCTTTACCGAAGGAAAAAAAAGTCAAATGAGAAACTTGGAGATTTTTAATGTTAAACTGTAAAAAAAAAAAATAAATAAAAATAAAAAAAATAAACAAAAAAAACAGCCAAATAAACTCAATTTGTGATTATGCCGTTTCTCCATGTGAAAAAGTGCAGCATGGATTGCTTCCGAGAACATCACATTCAAGTATGTGATTCATTAAACAGTTCCTATAATATGCAAATGGAAAATTTATCAGTATGCACTCAAGCAAAACATCAGATGAAATGAGTAGAAAGAGATACGGGACAGTTTGAATGCACAATATATGAATGTTAGTTTGAAATGTGGATGAAGATATAGATAATTTACAAATGCCTTTCCCGTTCTCTTAGGGGGTGGGTGTATATTAATCAGAGTGGCAGGAAAATGGGCATTTCCTGGTTTCCTGAAAACATTAGGAACATAGGAATTGCTATACTGGATCAGACCATCTTATCTAGTATTGTGTGGCCAGCATCAGATACGTCAAAGGAAGATGAAAGAGTCCCACAGTAAGCAGATGTGAGATAATCTAGTCTCCACATTAGGTCACCTCCTTATCCTTTATTTCTGGAAATTGATTTAAAACCTGAAGCATGAGATTTCACATCAGTTTTAATTTTTTGTAAACAATAGCTGTTATAACTGTGGATATTCTTGTAATCCATATACATATAAATCACTTTTGGAATCTTGCTAAATTCTTGGCTTCAACACCTGGTGACAGTAAGCTCCACAGTCTAATTTTATGTGTGAAAAAGTATTTCCTGTTTTACATTTCCCACCTGTTAATTTCAATGAATGTGCCCCCTTGCCCTTGTATTATGGAAAGTGCATCCGATGAAGTGAGCTGTAGCTCACGAAAGCTCATGCTCAAATAAATTCGTTAGTCTCTAAGGTGCCACAAGTACTCCTTTTCTAGAAGCTCACTGTCTGCCTTCTCTGTAAGATTCATTACCATTTGTTACTTTATATATTTTACCATGTTGCCATTATTGTCTTTTTTCCTAAAGCAAACACTTCTAATATTTTCATCTCTCTTCATACGAAAGTTTTTCTATGCCCATAATCATTCTTATCAACTATCACTGAACCCACTCTGATTCTGCAATATACCTTTTGAGATGAGGTTAGTATTCCAGATGGGGTTGCAGTATTTATTTATATAATAACAAAATATTTTTGTATTATTCAATATCTTATTCCTTATGCAGCCTAACATCTTGTTTGCTTTTTTGACTGCACCTGCAGATGAAGTAGAGGTCTTCATTGAACTGTCCACAGTGACTCCCAGGTCACTTTCTTGAGTTGATACAATTAATTTAGAACCTTGTAAGATATGAGTTGTTTAATTTTTTCTTTCCAATATGCATTACTTTGCATTTATCAGCATGGGATTTCATCTTCTGTCATATAACCCATTCACCGAACTTAGTTTAGGTCGCTTTGAAGTTCCTCACAGTCCTCTGTGATCTTTACCAGTCTTAATGACTTTGTGTTATCTGCAACTTGATACTTCACTGCTTTCCCCCCCACTAGAAAATTAATAAGTATATTAAATAACACCAGACCTAGTACAGAACCTTGAACCTGTTAATCGTTTGCCGTTTCAATTGACCATTCATTCAATCCTAACTTTTTTGTCTTCTAGACCTTTTTTGGTCCATGACAATACTTTGCCTTCATCGCATAATTCAGTTTCTTGAGAAGCTTTTCGTGAGGAATCTTGTGAAAGACCTTTTGAAAGTCAAAATTGTCATCTGGTTCTCCTTTACCCCTAACTTTACTGATGTGTTCAAAAAATTCTAATAGATTAATTGAACACAGTTTTCCTTTGCAGAAAGCATACTGGTTAGCCTCTATTATATCATGGTCTTCTATATTTTTGTCATTCAATTTTTAATAATTGTTTAAGACAGTGTGCCAGCTACACATGTATAGCTTATTAGTCATAATGTCTCTGTAATTAGTCTGTAATTTTCTCTGTGACTCTGGAGCTTTTTCTAAATGTAGGTACAATATTCACTATCCTCCAGTCCTGTGGAATTGTTGTAGGTGTTAATGAGATCACATATTTTTGTTAGCAACTCAGCTACTTCATAATTAAATTCCGTCAAAACTCCTATATGTATACCATCTGTACCTGTTGTCTTAGCGCTTTTTAAATTATCTATTTGTTCCGCGCAGTTGATGTAATGCAGATTTAGGTATCATTCTGGCATAACAGCAGTGTGCCTTTGTGGGCTGATAAGTTCAAACAACATGCTGAAATCCAACCCAACTTTCATTCGAAACCCTTGCATACTCATGATTGAAGCAGACATTTATGGAAGACAAATTTCCAAACTCTCTCAGTACACATCTCTTCAGTTCATTTAGACACCTCTATCTCTGTGCATTTTAAAAAAGCAAAATCCACAAACATGACCATATGGGATCAGACCAGTAGTCCATCGAGTCCAGTATCCTAGCAGTGACAGTGACCTGTAACAGCTGCATCAGTGGAAGGTGAAAGACGCAACATTGCAGGCAAATATGGTACTCTCAGAGAGTCTCCTCCTACTTCCCATGAAGGATTGACGTATGATTGAGGGCATGAGTATTTATATCCCTTCTGAAATCAGGGAGTAACCAGAGGTAAAAACTCTGGCAATGGAAATAAAGCCCTGGATAGAGAAGAATATGCTGTATTTAAGACAGTTCACATAAGGGATACAGAAAAGAGGAAAAGGGAGGGTTGAAGTCCTCTTAGTCCTGGCCCAGAAGGCTCTTTGGACTTGCCAGATAGCCAATGACCCCATATTCGATCTACAGAAAACACCAAACCTCTTGAAGCAGAGATTCCTTCCTTCATCTTGAGAACATCTATAGTTAAGACCCTGGGCATCAGAAGAGACGTGTAGTTCAAAATGGCTTCTCCATTAACTTCTGATTCAGTTAGATATCGAGACAGAACTCAACCAGGATATTTCATTAATTGATGTGGTCAAATTTATGTTTTTAGTGAGGGGAAACAGAATGCTCTGTGGGGCAAGGACTGCTTTTGTGTCTATGCACTGCTTAGCACAATGGCATCTTGACCTCTAAATGCTATTGTCATACGAATATAATAATAATCCCAAAGTTCTGGCGATATCAGCTATACTAGGGTTTCTCCAGAAGGTTTGGTTGGAGTCCATTCTAGCATATTTCTCTACTATAATAATGTAATCAAATTAAATTATGCTTATCTTCTCCCTCCCCACTTCTGCAATTCATTGCCCATTATATCCCATGAATGATGAAAGAAGCTGTGCAACAGAATAAGAAATAATTTACCTGATCATTCTCTTTCTGTTAGCAGCTTCTCTCTGAATTCAACCCATCCTGCTACTCTGGTAGACGACCAGAATATATATTGGACGTTTTTTCTCAAAGGAGACTTAGATGTGTGTTGTCTCAATGTTAATTTAATACATTATATAGTTGCTGTAGCTGATTGCTGGAGTGTTTCTGTAGCTGTGGAACCTCTCTTCTGGTGGCCTGAGCTGAAGGGCGGAAATTAGTCCTGGAGTCTCCAGCAACACCATTCAGCCACCTATAAATTCCAACGGGGAGGGGGGGAGAGGGGAAGGGACATTAGCCCATGAGTAATGAATTTGAAAAGATGCAGCTAACAGGAAAACAAATCAGGTAAGAAATTTCGCATTCCTCTCTTCCAGATTTCCTCCTGTAAATTATGCTTCTGTTTTTGTTGCCCTTCACTAGGGTCAGATTTCCAAATTTTGAAAAATTGATTTGGCTAAAATTTAAAATATTACCATTTAGCCATATTGGTGCATTCCTTGCTTTCCTGTTTTCCTTTTTGTTCGGCAGTGCATATTCCTTCTGAGACTATTATTGTTCCCTTAAGTAGTATCTAAGTCACCTCATTTGGACTTTAGGCCCTTTTTGACCAAAGTTCTCATTTTATTAAAATCTCCCTTTTAAAGTTTAGTGTCCCTTTGTCCCTTTTTGGTACCTTACTTGTCCCTTGCATGTTGAACCTAATTATACTGTTTCAGAGTAGCAGCCATGTTAATCTGTATCCTCAAAAAGAACAGGAGCACTTGTGGCACTTAGAGACTAACAAATTTATTAGAGCATAAGCTTTCGTGAGCTACAGCCCACTTCATTGGATTCATAGAATGGAACATATAGTAAGAAGAAATATGTATACATACAGATAAGTTGGAAGTTACCATACAAACTGTGAGAGGCTAATTAGTTAAGATGAGCTATTATCAGCAGGAGAAAAAGACTTTTGTAGTGATAATCAAGATGGCCCATTTAGACAGTTGACAAGGTGTGAGGATACTTAACTTAAGGAAATAGATTCAATATGTGTAATGACCCAGCCAGTCCCTGTCTCTATTCCAGCCCAAGTTAATGGTATCTAGTTTGCATATTACCATTTTTTCTCCTGCTGATAATAGCTCATCTTAACTAATTAGCCTCTCACAGTTTGTATGGTAATTTCCAACTTATCTGTATGTGTGTGTATATATATATATTATTATATGTTCCATTCTGTTCATCGGATGAAGTGGGCTGTAGACCACGAAAGCTTATGCTCTAATACATTTGTTAGTCTCCAAGGTGCCACAGGTGCTCTAATAATAATTAGTTTTTGCTAATTATACTGCGGTCATTATTACTTAGTGGCTCAGCTACTGTTACTTTCTCATAGCATTCTGGAGGTCAGATAGATGGAGATAAGGATAAAAGAAATCATTTTAAACAAACAAAACAAAAAGTGGAAGATATGGAGGGGGACTGTAGGAATACTGTCACAACTTGTATACAGTTCAGGAGGTAAGAGGCTTCAAGGGTCCAGCTACTGGAGTAAACCAGATCATGGGTCTCGGGAGGGAATTGGTGGCTCCTATTAACTTGAGGCAAAAGAAGGTCTTAAATCTAGGCAGACTGAGCTTCACAGTACCCTATTTCATCCTTGCTGGAGGGAAGGAGTGATTCAGTACTGGGCTGAATTATGAATTGAGCAGTGGAGGTTTGCTAAGACAGCCAACCCTCATTCCTTGGTTATATGATGTGAGGCCATTTATCTCTGAACTGAACCCAGTTAATGCCTCATAGATTGTGGGGGGTGGAGGGGGATGATCATCTTCCCTTTAATTTTAAAGTTAAGGAAGTTGCAATCCGTCATATCTCTGTCCTCATTTTCCTTTGTGTCCTGATGTAATATATAAGTATGGAGCTACGTTTGTGTAGGGGTTAATTTTTACTTTCAGTTCATATGGATTTCATTCGATGAATTACCATTTGCTTTAAAAAAAAAAAGTTAATTGGTTGCCATAGCTGTGCAATGACATATGCTGTGTTATCTGAAAGAGTGCTGAGTAGCTTTTTTTATCCATAAATATAATAACTGTTAAACTTACTATATTATTATAACTATCTTCCTTGGGAAATTCTGTGGTGTTTATCAGCTTGATACCAAAGTGCTCTTGTTAAGAATCACAAATGCATATACAAATTGGAGGAGTGTTAAATTGAAATATACTTTCAAATTACTAATGTGATCCTGGAATAAGAATCTGCATTTGGATCAGTAGCATGAAAAACTTTAAGATTATTCACAGAAAGTGTTGTTGTTTTTTTAACACAGTATAAAAATGCATAAGCATTTTACCTTACCCATGTTGTCATATTGGCACACTTGCAAGTTGTCATTATGATAGAAAATTTAATTTTGATAAATATTCATTTGCATAAACACAATTTAAAAAAATATTTCTAATCTATTAGCAAAAATAGATTAGAACAAATTGGACTTTATGTTATTGCTGTGTTGATAGTCACTGGTTGAATACTCAAAAAGAAAAGGAGTACTTGTGGCACCTTAGAGACTAACCAATTTATTTGAGCATAAGCTTTCGTGAGCTACAGCTCACTTCATCGGATGCATACTGTGGAATACTGGGATCATGCACATACTAATGTTAGTATTACTCATAAGCAAATGCCTAAATAGCAAAAGTATGGACTTGAAGGGATTGATGCCTGAAACGGATATAAGAGCTTAAAAATAAAGGGCATCTTTTTAAATCTTGGGTGCCAAAAAGTAAGTACATATATCCATATTTAGGTACTTCAATATATGGGCTGATTTTCAAAATTTGTGGTCACCTAGAGTTTCTGCTGACTTTTGCTGGAATTGTGGCTATTTAGCACCTCTGAAAATGAAGCCTAACTCAAGATAGTTAAGACCAAATAAGATAGTTAAGACCAAATCAGACTGTGAAGAACTTCCAAAAGATCTCACAAAACTAAGTGATTGGGCAACAAAATGGCAAATGAAATGTAATGTGGATAAATGTAAAGTAATGCACATAGGAAAAAATAACCCCAACTATATATACAATATGATGGGGGCTAATTTAGCTACAACTAATCAGGAGAAAGATCTTGGATAGTTCTCTGAAGAAGTCCACGCAGTGTGCAGTGGCAGTCAAAAAAGCAAACAGGATGTTAGGAATCATTAAAAAAGGGACAGAGAATAAGACAGAGAATATCTTATTGCCCTTATATAAATCCATGGTACACCCACATCTTGAATACTCCATACAGATGTGGTCCCCTCAACTCAAAAAAGGTATACTGGCATTAGAAAAGGTTCAGAAAAGGGCAACTAAATGATTAGGGGTTTGGAATGTGTCCCATATGAGGAGAGATTAAAGAGGCTAAGGACTTTTTCAGCTTGGAAAAGAGGAGACTAAGGGGGGATATGATAGAGGTATATAAAATCATGAGTGGGGTGGAGAAAGTGAATAATGAAATGTTATTTACTTGTTCCCATAATATAAGAACTAGGGGCCACCAAATTAAATTAATGGACAGCAAGTTTTAAACAAATAAAAGGAAGCTCTTCTTCACTCAGCGCACAGTCAACCTGTGGAACTCCTTGCCTGAGGAGGTTGTGAAGGCAAGGACTATAACAGGGTTTAAAAGAGAACTGGATCAATTCATGGAGGTTAAGTCCATTAATGGCTATTAAGCAGGATAGGTAAGGAATGGTGTCCCTAGCCTCTGTTTGTCAGAGGGTGGAGATGGATGGCAGGAGAGAGATCACTTGATCATAACCTGTTCGGTTCACTCCCTCTGGGGCACCTGGCATTGGCCACTGTTGGGAGACAGGATACTGGGCTGGATGGACCGTTGGTCTGACCCAGTATAGCCATTCTTATGCTTTGGTGCCTAACTTGAAAACTTTGACCTCAGTGCCTTCTCGAATATAACATCCTACTATGAAAGTGATAAAATAAACTATTTATCCTTTAGAACAGCACTAATAGAGCAGTTTATATTCCCTATCACCCCCAATATTTTTCATTCTTCCTATACAAAAAAGGTGTTGGGGGAGAGGCTTGAATATCTGTATCTAAAACTTAGCAGTATGAGAGAAGTACTTTTTATACGGAAAAAGGTTGTGAGTCTATATAGGGTTTTCAGCTCCACTTCATGTTTTAAATAAGGATATATACTTTTATAAATAGTTTATAAAGGGTTAATAAATGATTAACAACTGTTAGATGTGAGTAAGTCCTTTTAGATGTTTACATCACACATCAGTAGAAGGTGTTGATGGTTGTAAGGGATGGCTTAAAGCAGCCTATTTACCTGTCAATTGACACTCAGTTGATACAGGTTTTTAAAATGTTTATTAAATTATCTATTAATCATCTTAGTCTTTTTAAACTGCTTATAATATAAAGTCTTACATATATAAATTGCTTCTGTGCCAAGATTGCAGACTGGAAACCATAGATGGGCTCTTACAGAATACAGATAGATATATTTTATATTCTGCCCACATTTAATCAGTTTTATGCATTAGACCATACATGCACGTTTACTGAATCTATATACATTCCCCAGTAAAGGTTTGGTTGTGTGCTGCATATCAAACAGATAATGTATTAAACTATGCACAAATGAGTTTGTGAAGTTAGCCAAGAACTGTTTTCTCTAAAGATAAGGCACCTTTTGATATGCTTAGGCTCTCTTTAACACCTCACTATTAGGTTCTTTTTAGCTCGAATAGTGCTAGATCTTGTTTTCCTTACTGACTGACTTTAGTGTGAGCAGTCTTTAGTCTGTGGTTTGTAAGATTATGGAAAGCTTTGCAATATCTATATACAGTTGAATAAGGGCCTGATTTTCAGAAGTGGTGAGCACCTGTGATTAAGGAACTTCAGTAGGATCAGAGGAATTATACCAGATCAGACCTGTGGTCTGTCTAGTGCACTATCCAGTGTCTGGTACTAGATGCTTCAGAGGAAAGTGCAAGAAAATCTGACCTTAAGGAAATTTCTTCTTATTCCCAGTAGCTAGAATATGATTTATGCCCTGGAGATTAAGTTTATAGCTCTTCCAAAAGTTTCTTTTAAAAAAAATATTTATATTTTAATATCTTAGTTATGCATTTTTGATAGTGGAAACTTCCTTTTGGCCTGTTTCAAAAATCCTGATTATAATAGCCTAAGTGCTTAGGGCATTCACATCTGTTCCTTCCTTTGCATGTTACTTTATGCCTGATCTTTCCAATAAGTGGAATATTCTACCCAAAGAACTCTAGCCTGCCTACCTGCAGTTTCATCAGAAGAGAGGTTTAAAGAAGAAAGAAAGGTCTCAAATTAGTAGCTCAAGTCATCATTCATCTGATAGTGGAAATGATCAATCTATGGGACAGAGTTTTTTCTGACTGGGGCAAGTTTGGTGTAATTCAATTATCTGTATCAGCAGTATCAATTGACTAATATTCACATAATCAAGCAGTCTACAGTTGTTTGTTCTCATGCCTATGGATACCCCATGGGCACCTCTGTGTATATGATGTCTTGAGAAGTTTCCCATTCAAACAGGGCACTTAACTCACAAACAATGATAAAGTTGTTCAAAGCTCCCAAGCAGATCATATCATAGAATCATTGGATTAGAAAGGACTACAAGGGTCATCTAGTCTAATCCCCTGCTAAGATGCAGGATTTGTTGTGGCTAAACCATCCAAGACAGATGGCGATTCAGGCTCCTTTTGAAAATCTCCAGTGAACGAGGTTTCACACTTTCTGTATACAGTCTGTTCCATTGTCCTACTGTTCTTAGAGTGAGGAAGTTTTTTTTTCCTGAGATTTAATCTAAATTGCTATGCTGTAGGTTGAACCCATTGCCTCTTGTCCTGCTCTCTGTGGCAAGAGAGAACAACTTTTCTCCATCTTTTCTATGACAGTCTTTGAAGACCATTATCATGTCCCTGCCCTTAATCTCCTCTTTCCCAAACTAAACATACCCAGTTCCTTCAGACTTTGCTCATGTGGTTTGCATTCCATCCCTTTGGTCATCTTTGTCGCTCGCCTATAGATCCTTTCCAGTTTCTCTACAACCTTTCTATATGTAGGTGACCAAAATTGGGATATTTTAAACTGATCTACATTAGTTAAACAAGTTTATCCAAAAACCAAAATTCCACATGATATCCTTGGCATCAATAATTCCCTCACTAAAGGAGGTCATGTGGTTCGCACCTCTAGACTTGAAAGACACACATTTTCATATAGACATCCATCCATCCCGCGGGAGGTTTCTCAGGTTCCTCTATGACCAAGACCATTGCCAAGTCAGAGTCTTTCCCTTTGACATGGCTACAGAACACAGTGTTTACAAAAATTTCTTCACAGGTGGCTGCTTGGATGAGAAGGGAAGAATTTACTGTCATCCCATACCTTGCTGTGTGGGTTCTCACGGGCCACTCCTGCAAGGATGTCCACAGGTCAACCTGTGTTCTGCGTCAGTCATGAAAAATCCACATTGACCCTCATGGAGTGCATAGACTTCATAGGGGAGACATTAGACTCAAATACAGCAAGATGACATCTACTTCTTGAAGGGTTTCAGATCATGAGCACTGATCATCCACCATGTCACTATTAGACCCAGGAAGTCAGTCAGAACTTGCCTTTACCTCCTTGGCCACATGGCTTCATGCACACACATGACCACCATTCATCAGGCTACAGCTATGAAGCCTACAAGCCTGGCTTCTCCTCGGTGTTCTCACCAGAGAAGGGTACCATAAAGGCCAAAGTCACAATTCCACCCAAGGTATTAGGCTCTCTTGTCCGGTGGACAAAACCGGAGACGTTTTGGTAGGAGTCCGTTTCCTCACACCAACACCTGAGGCAACCTTAATTACCAATGCTTTCTTCCTGGGTTGGGGTGCACACATGGGTGATTATATGGCATAGGGCATCTGGACCTACCAGAAGCCCAAAATTCACATCAGCTTATTAGAACTCCTAGTGGTCTGTTGGGCCTGCAATGCCTTCCTGCCACTCATCCAATCCAAGCATGTTTATATAACATCAGACAACATCAAAGTATTTTATATAAACAAGCAAGGGAGAATGAGAGCTTTCTTTTTGTGCATAGAAGTAATCACCCTCTGAAAATGGTGCATCAAACATCACATAACTCTATCATCTGCATACTTACTTGGGTTTCCAAATTACCTAGCAGTCTGCCTGAGGAGACAAGTTTCTGTGAATTATGAATGGGAGATTCACGATTCATTTCTCAGCAACATCTTCACTCCATGAAGAAAGCCATCCTGGGATCTTTTTGCCTCAAAGTCAAACAGGAAGCTTCCTTGGTACTGTACCAGAGCAGCCCCGGGAAAGAACTCTTTGGGAGATGCCCTCCTGATGTCATGGAAGGGTCACCTGAAATATTCTTTCCCTCCAGTTCCTTTAATGTCACAGGTTTTCTGGAAGATCCCTCAAGACAGAGGTTGAGTCATCCTCATCATGCCCAAACGGTCAAGACAGTTCTGGTTCATGGATCAGCTGAAACTCTCAAGGTGACCACCCATGACTGTCCCCATTGTGACAGGTTGGATCACAGAAACCCTCTTGGGGCTGCCAACTGATGTGCCAAGACTACTATTCCCCCTGCTTTCCCTGCCAGCTTGGGACTCCAGAACAGTGCCTGGTTGTGCCAGACACACTTGCTGGCTACAAACACAGACGCAGGTCTGAACAACGTCCCACGAGCTGCAGACTTAACTGAAAACAGCTTAAGAAGTGTTCCTGTCTCCAGCACTCAGATGCCCAACTCCAAATGGAGTCCAAACCCCAAATAAATCCATTTTACCCTGTATAAAACTTATACAGGATAAACTCATAAATTGTTCACCCTCTATAAGACTGAGTGAGAGGTATGCACAGCTGTTTGCCCCCTCAGGTATTAATACATACTCTGGGTTAATTAATAAGTAAAAAGTGATTTTATTAAATACAAATAGTGGTATTTAAGTGGTTCCTGGTGATAACAGACAGAACAAAGTAAATTACCAAACAAAATAAAATAAAACACGCAAGTCTATGCCTAATACAGTAAGAAACTGAATACAGATAAAATCTCACCTTCAGAGATGTTCCAATAAGCCTCTTTTACAAACTAGCCTCCTTCTAGTCTGGGTTTAGCAATCACTCACACCCCTGTGGTTACTGTCCTTTGTTCAAGTTTCTTTTAGATAGCCTCTCCACCCCCAAAGGATATCTCTTGAGCCAGCTAAAGACAAAATGGAGGGGTCTCCCAGGGATTTAAATAGACTTTCTCTTGTAGGTAAACACCCCTCCCTCCCCCTGTGTAGAATTCCAGCTACAAGATGAAGTTTTGGAGTCACATGTCCATGCATGACTCAGAACTTACAGGTAGCAGCCATTGTTCGCATGCTACCTTGAACGTCCTCAAGTAGACTTCTTATTTGGATTGGAGCCTTCCAAGATCCATTATCTGTTAAGTGTTTCTTGATTGGGCACTTAACTTGCAAATTCTTTTCTAAAGAAGCTGCCCAAATACCTTACTAAAGCTACTTAAAAACAAACAAGTACACAGCCAATATTCATAACTTCGAATACAAAAATGATACATGCATACAAATAGGATGAATATATTCAGTAGATCATAATCTTTGCAGAGATATGTTACATGGCATATGTAGCATAAAACATATTCCAGTTATGTCATATTTACATTCATAAGCATATTTCCATAAAGCATTATGGGGTGCAACGTCACACTCATATTATCAGACCCTCTAGTATGACACAGGGACAAGGTGACATACCCCATTCAGGGCTTCTGGAAATGAGAACCAGTATTTGGATGGGCATCCGAGATAGAACACTCATGTTCCAAGATCATAGATCATAGAATATCTGGGTTGGAAGGGACCTCAGGAGGTCATCTAGTCCAATCCCCTGCTCAAAGCAGGACCAATCCCCAATTTCTGCCCCAGATCCCTAAATGGCCCCCTCAAGGACTGAACTCACAACCCTGCATTTAGCAGGCTAATGCTCAAACCTTTGAGCTATCATGCAATTCATCCTTCACCAAAGTAGAAAAGATTCTACTTGAGGAGAAGCTGTTACTCAGCTAAATGGAAGCGTTTCTCTGCATGGGCTCATCAGTGCTTTTGTCTCCAGACTCCACCGGAATCCCTGATATCTCAGTTTCTGCTTCGAGGAGTGTCTCTGTGGGTGCTCCACTTTAGGTGTTTGTGCACCCGAGCACTTCTAGTTGGAGATTTGCAGTAGCAGTGCCCCAGTTGGCCGCGCACACGCGGCAGCCGTCTCACCCCACTCTGAGCGGCTATCCAGTGCGCGCAGCCAATCGCCCCCCAGTTCCTTCTGTACCGCCGTTGGTTTCGGTCGGAACAACAGCAGCACCCTCAAAAACCTTACTTTCCTTTAGTTCAACCCTTGTAGCTTTATTCTTTTTTTATTTACTTCTTCCTTCATTTTTTCTCTATTGAAAAAAAATTCCATTCCCCCTCCCCTCCGGCGGGCATCCGCCTCACGGTACAGAGACACTTGGAAGGGACTAATCCCATTCTTTCTTTGTGAACAGCCTCTCTGACATGCCTGGTTCTCCAGGTTTTAAATGCTGTCTGACCTGTAGACTGTCAATACCAGTCTCAGACGGTCACTCGCAGTGTGTCTGTTGTTTTAGAGAGACACACATCGCACAGAAGTGCCACCCCTGCAAAAAGCTGACAGTGAGGACTAGAAAAGCTAGGGATCTTCAGTTAAAACTTATGATGATGGAGAAATCCCTTCAACCTGCTGCTGATCCTGAGCACAGGACCCCTCCCCACCAGCACTCACCCACGGTGGTATCGGATATGGGATCCTCTTCAAAAACAGCTGCAAAGGACCCAGTCCCGCACAAAGCCACAAAAAAGCACTCTCACTCCTCGCCTCAGAGAGAATTGCCTCTCTGACCGCCAAATCTGCCCCAGTACTGTTGGCACGCAGAGCCCCCAACTGAGAGGCACCAGGACCGTCCGACACCGGGACGGCCTGAGGAGCAAAAGACCCGCCCGTAGTCTAGCTCTAAGGCAGGCACACTTAACAAAGCTAATCCTGTTACCTAGGCACCGAGGAAGCTGAAGGAAACCTCAGCACCCAGCAGCACAATGGCTCAACCTGCTGCACCGATATAGAAGCAATTGAAGAGCCACCAGAGGGTGACACCATCCCACCAACCCACATCTCCTCTTTGTCTCCTGATGGAACAATAATGTCTCCTCCTCCCACATCAGGTGATGACTTTAAATCCTTCCAGGAATTATTTAAACGAGTGGCTGACTCCCTCAACATTTCCTTGGCAGAGCTGCTGGAGACACAGCATAAGCTGACAGATATTCTCCATACATCTCCTACTGCCAAAATTGCACTACCCATCAATGTTGCCATGATGGACCCAGCAAAAACTATCTGGCAGATGTCAACTACAACTCCACCTTCTTGTAAAAGATCAGAGAAGAAGTACTACATCCCAGCTAAGGGAGCTGAATTGTTGTTCACCCCCCCACCCCAATTCATTGGTGGTGAAGCCAGTTAATCAAAGGGGAAAGCAACATCTGGCTAGGACCACCCCTTATGATAAAGATTGGAAATGCCTAGACCTTTTTGGCAGGAAGGCCTGTTCCTCAGTGACCCTCCAGTTTTGAATAGCAAACTATTCTGCATTACTGGCCAACTGCACACACACACAACATTTTTGCACAAATGACAACTTTTATTGAACATCTTCCAACGGATAAAAAAGAACAGTATAAAGCTAACATCATAGAAGGGCTCCCTCGCTGCCCGAATGGCCTTACAGGCATCCTTGGACTCCGCTGACACACCAGCCAGCTCCATCACCACATGCATAGTCACATGCATAGTCACAAGGAGTGTGTCCTGGCTCCACCTTCCAGGCTTCCCCAAGGAAGTTCGGGCGACAGTAGCGGACTTACCTTTCGAAGGTCAAAAACTGTTTGCGGGAGGCACAGATGCAACTTTACACACACTCAAAGATTCCTGTGCCACATGGAAAACCCTAGGAATATATGCCACTGGGAACAAAAAGAAACAGGGCAAATTTTATACCAACACTGCCCCATATGCCCAATCTCAAAGACATGACCAGTGCCGCAAACAATGTCAGACGAGATGCTGACAAGCCCCAGAGTAATCAGCAAAGTCTCAACCGTCCACTTCCAGACAAGCATCTTGAAGCGTTGGTCGAAGACACAAGAGCCCCCCATACTCCACTGCCGAAGTCACTCATAACCTCCAGCCCATTTGGGGACCACCTAACCTTTCTATGCGGTTTGGGCAACCATTACATCAGACGCGTGAGTTCTGAAAATTATACGCAAGAGCTATTCTATTCCTTTTGCCTCTATCCGGCCTACCCACCCTCCTTCCCCGTCCCTCTTCAGGGACCCATCTCATGAGCACCTGTTACAGCAGGAAGTAAACCACCTCCTGCAACTAGGTGCTGTTGAACCCGTACCTACCAAGGGGGAGCGGGTTTTATTCACACTACTTCCTCACCCAGAAGAAAACAAGTTTGGGGGAGGAATGGCGAGGGGTGCACATTCCTGCCCCCACTTCCTCCTCCTCGGTGCTGGAGAGAGGAGGGGCTGAGCCAGCAGGCGTATTAGTCAGGCTTGGCCCTGGTCTGGCTGGGGTACCGTCAGTACCAAAGAGAGGCGTTCCTGGAGTAGATGTGATGAAGAGGTCTTCCTGGCTAACAAACTGCTGCGGCACAGGTAAGCTCGGTGCCAATGGAAGAGGCACGCTTTGGTTTGAAATCATTGTGATTGCTGTTGGTGCTGTAGACTTGCTGCAATGTATTGGTGCAGGAGGTGGTGCCGTGGATGGAGGCCCATCTTGGACTTGCACAAGCTAAAAAGTTTGTCAGAACACAGAGCTTCAAGATAACACTACCAACCATAATTCCGGCACTGGAGAAAGGAGACTGGCTCTCAGCCCTTGACCTACAAGATTCCTATTTCCACGTCACTATTAATCCAGCACACAGAAGTTTCCTCCAATCTAGACTCGGGAACCTCCACTATCAGTACAGAGTGTTCCCATTCAGATTATCCACAGCCCCACGGGTATTCTCCAAGGTCCTCACCATCGTTGCAGCACACCTTCGCAGACAGGGTGTGATAAAAATATTTCCCTACATAGACGGCTGCCTCCTAAAAACTTCACCATACCAGGCTGCAGTCAACACTCTTCACATCACTACAACCCTGTTTACAAAACTTGGGTTACAAATCAAGTTTCAGAAATCCACTCTAATTCCAACCCAACCGTTGACCTTTATAGGGGAACATTTCGACTGCACCACAGCATCATAACAACTGCCTCAACAACACATTGTTGCCCTAACAAATCTCATTACAACAGTAAAAAACAGCCCACAAACATCTGCCATAATGTGCCTACAACTCCTAGGGCACATGTCAGCCACCACGTCTGTTGAGAAGCATGCCAGGCTTCGAATGAGGTGTCTACAAACCTGGCTTCGTACTCTCTGTACTCCTCACAAGCACTCCACCCACAGATGACTGACAATGCCCAGAAGGGTAATAGACTCACTAACATGGTGGACAGAACAAACTAACGTTTGCACAGGTGTTCCATTCCAACAAGACACCCCATCAGTAACGATCACCACAGCTGCCTCCCTCGTGGGATGGGGAGCACACTTGTCCGAGAATACCATCCAGGGCCAGTGGTCCCTTACGGAATCTACCCTATTGGAACTCAAAATACATGCCACCGCTTTCTGCCCCTGATGCACAACAAGATTGTCCAGATCCTCACTGGTAACTTGGCCACTATGTTTTACATAAATCGCCAAGGAGGGGCCCGGTCTGACTTGTTTGGCGCAGAAGCAGTTCACCTCTGGGAATGGTGCATCTCCAACAACATAGATCTCATCGCAACCTACTTACAGGGAAGCCAGAATGTCACAGCAGATGACCTAAGCAGAAACTCATCACAAATGCATGAATGGGAGCTGGACTCAGGAATCCTGAAAACTGTATTCTAACAATGGGGTTTTCCCTCAATAGACCTTTTTTGCAATGTCCCACAGTGCCAAATGCCCACATTACTGCTCCTGGGCAGGACTTGGACAAAATTCCCTAGGGGACACCTTCCTCATGAAATGAGAAGCCCCGTTGATGCATGCCTTCCCTCCGACTCCACTATTGGCCGCGTACTTCTCAAGATCAAGAAGGACATATCCAGAGTAATCCTAATTGCACCAACATGGCCCAGACAAACATGATTTCCATACCTGAATCAGATGGCCAGAAGACCACCACAGACCCTTCCCCTTGTGCCTCACCTGCTGACACAGGATGTGGGATGCCTCCACCTCCCCAACATTCCGATTCTCCGTTTCAAGGTGTGGCTAATCCATGGATGATGAACCTAGAGTCATGCTGTTCCAGGGAAGTACAGGATATCTTCCTGAACAGCCGATGACTCTCTACGCGAACACTTACTTGAGCATGGGTAGGGGTTTTTGTAGGAAACAATGGTTCAAGAGAGAATGCTAGATTTGTATACCAAAGTTGTTTTGTTCAGGCTAGACAATGGGAACTGATCATTCCTGGCTATGGGCGATGTTCCTTTGAGGGAGCTCACAATGCAATTAGGCAGCTTCAGTATTTTGGATACCAATAAAGGATTTATTACTAGAATTGGCCTGATAACTGCTGAGCTGTGTGTATGCAGGCATGGGTTCATTAATATCTGGAGAAGAGATTCCCCATCATGCAGTGCTTTCCTGCTTTTCTGGTCCCAGAGTTCAGTGCGGTTCTTGCATTGGAATCTCTGTACTCCATTCTGTATGCTAATGGAGATGCCTCCTTGTCCCATCTTTGATGCAAATGAGGCTAGGGGAGTTTCCCTAATCCTGTCACCCTTGTCTAGAGGGGTTTAGGTGTGTCTCCCACTGCCTTTTCATTGCTTTTTGTAAGTCTTTCTTCTGATCAACTTTGGTTCAAGCAGAGGCTGGAGGAGTGTGGGGGGGAGGGCGGGAGCAGGTGGGAAGGTCTTTTATGAGTCAGACAGGCTGGGTATTGCACCCTGGTTCCCCAAGAACAAAGAGCTGATAGGTGACATCCATTACCCACCTTCCCTTCTTCTGCAAATGCATTACACTGCAGCATGAATGGGAAACTAGAGAGGCATTGGCCCACACTGCCCTTTGTCCTCAGTTGGGAGCACAAGTCTAGGTGTGGTACATATGTGGACCAACGGACACTGCTCGCACAAAATTCCAGGCTCAGGAATATGTGGTGCATGCGTATCTCAATGTGGAATATAGATAGGCACCACACATCTCAAAGAACGTCCATTTACAAGTAAGTAACTTCCATTTCTGGCCTTAAAATCTGCTAATGTGTGGAGAATGGAGATGTGAAAGACAGTATGGCAAGGAGCAAGAGGTCTTGGCTCTCCATCCCATCTTTTAGGTAGACTGGGTGCTCTCTAGCTCCATCTGGTATTTTGGGAGATGGACAACAGATCCACTGTCTCTTCTGGCCCATTTTGTGAGGGAATTCTGCTTGGCCAAGTATCTCTAAATGCCCATGTTCAGGTTTGCAATCCCCATTCCCTTTCTCACCCTGTCCTAGGGACTGTCCCACTGCTCTCAATTCCCTCATTCAGCCATCTTTGCCAGTCCCTTCTTTCTACCCTGAATGGATGGGTAATCCCTTGGTTTAGGCTTCCCATTCTCCTTGATCTTTCGTGGTGTGGGTGTCCCCTCTATATCCTATCAACACGAGTAATTCAGTTTAACGTTCCCAATTTGGTGGAGTAGTTTCTTTATAAGATCCTCAGCTCTGGAACTTGCTCCCTCCCCTGGGGCCAACAGAGTGAATTCATTTGCTTTTAGAGTGTGCTGCAAATCTCTATTTTCTCTGGCTTTTGCTAAGGAAACAGGTTGCAGTGTGTGTCTTATGTATGGGCATCTGAGTTGTTCTTTTTGTGGGAAGTTGCTTATGTAAGATTTGCATTTTTACAGTATCTTTGTGAATATTATGTTTTCAGAAGCACCCAGTGTCTTAGGCTGATTTAAAGAAAAATAACTGAAAAAAGAAAAGATTTTACTTTTGTTAGTTCTGTAGGGTCAATAATAGCTATATGTATTTGACCAAATGGCCAGCTAAATTCCAATTACAAAATCTTTACTGTTGATTTTCACACTGAATTTAGCAGTGTGAACAGTTACTTTGCAAAAGTTCTGTTTGACTTGCACACTTACAGATTTTGTGTGGAAGTAATGGTGAATAAATATGCAACAGTTGGATATTATTTTGACTTCTTTGCTCACCAATCCCATGTTTTAAAGCCTTCCTCTCCACCCATAATTCACCCTGTTTTGTTCATGCATTTTAATGCCCACGTAGGGCATTAATTAATTAATTGCAACAAGCTTTTTAACCATGTGGCTCTATGCATGAAGTGGCTTGCATAGTGACTTATCTTATGCATATAGTCGAGAATGTACCCCAAGTGGGTAATGTAAGGAATGATGATCTAGTGGACTGGGACTTGGGGGAGATTTGGGTTCAATTTCTGGCTGTACCAAAGACTTCACATGCAAATATATCTGTGACTCACTTCCCCAGTTGTAAAGTAAGGATAGTACTTCCTTTGTCAGCTTGATCTATTTAGATTGTAAGTTCTTCACAGCAGGCACTGGCTCATATTGTGTTTACATGGTACTTAGCAGGTTAGTGTCTTTAAGTAGTAATACAAATAATAGTTTCCACTATTGCTCTTAGAACCCTGCAATACCTAAGCACAGTGTTCAGCTTCCTGAATAGAAGCTTTAGCTCCTGAATTCTTCCTTTGCTTTTTCTAGGACTGTCGTAAATATAAAGAGAAGGGTAAACCCCTTTAAAATCCCTCCTGGCCAGAGGAAAAATCCTCTCACCTGTAAAGGGTTAAGAAGCTGAAAGTAACCTCGCTGGCACCTGACCAAAATGACCAATGAGGAGACAAGATACTTTCAAAAGCTGGGAGGAGAGAGAGAAATAAAGGGTCTGTGTCTGTCTATATGCTGCTTTTGCCGGGGATAGACCAGGAATGGAGTCTTAGAACTTTTAGTAAGTAATCTAGCTAGGTATGCATTAGATTATGATTTCTTTAAATGGCTGAGAAAAGAACTGTGCTCAATAGAATGACTATTTCTGTCTGTGTATCTTTTTTGTAACTTAAGGTTTTGCCTAGAGGGATTCTCTATGTTTTGAATCTAATTACCCTGTAAGGTATCTACCCTCCTGATTTTACAGAGGTGATTCCTTTACTTCTATTTCTATTAAAAGTCTTCTTGTAAGAAAAGTGAATGCTTTTTCATTGTTCTCAGATCCAAGGGTTTGGGTCTGTGGTCACCTGTGCAAATTGGTGAGGATTTTTACCAAACCTTTCCCAGGAAGTGGGGTACAAGGGTTGGGAAGATTTTTGGGGGAAAGACGTGTCCAAACTACGTTTCCCAGTAAACCCAGTTACAGTTTGATCGTGGCAGTGGAGATCCAGGGACAAAGGATAAAATTAATTTGTACCTTTGGGGAAATTTTAACCTAAGCTGGTAAAAGTAAGCTTAGGAGGTTTTCATGCAGGTCCTCACATCTGTACCCTAGAGTTCAGAGTAGGGGAGGAACCTTGATAAGGACTAAAGAAAAATATTTCATGTTGTTTTAGCATAGTATTTTAAAATATAGCCCCTACAACATCCACACTGTTTTGCAAGCTGAGCAGCTGGTAATAAATATGAATGTAATGCATTTTAGCAGGGATTCAGGTTGACTTACAATGTATTGTAGCAATACTGCTCAAATTCCTGCTCAGCAATTCTGTTCTTAATGCCATATTAATTCAAATTTACATTGCAGCCAAGGATATGCGAATATTTTGAGATGTTTACATTTATAATCTGGTAAAAGTAATAAAATGAACTTACAAAGATGTAAATCAGTAAGTTGTTGGTTGAAACTCCAAGACAGTAAGGCAGAAGCATTTGTGTTTTATCTATCAGGCATTGATTTTAAACAAAGATATATCTTTTTGAAACATCCAGGCAATTATAATAAAGGAAAACATTCATCTGGGTTCTGAATCTTCTTCCCCTGCCAATGCTCACCAATATTTGTCTCAGAACGTTAGTAGTATCCAAACAATGTCCACTAAAACCAAGAGTTTTCCTTTCCTTATAAGAATAAAAATGTATTGAGCTGAACACATTTCAATACAAAAAAGCTCTACTTTACTTTGATGCTCACCAACTCTGTTGATAAGTGTAGTGCAAAGTAGAATGCATTTTTTTTTGGTCTGTCTGACTGAATCATCTCCCTTTCACTGTAACTTTTCAATAATTCCGTTTTACGGCAAAAGGTATCTCCAGGTTACCAGCTTCAGGTTCTCCAATTATATGACTTAGGCAACACAGCATTTACAACCTTAGCAGATGTTTCCATATTTTAGGAACAGGGAAACTTTATATAATGGATTTCTGTGCCTCATGGGCACAATTTAGAATAAGCACCTGTGGCAAATTGCCAGCACTGCTATGATAGGTCCCGCGCTTTCTCTTCTTGGAGGGATTCAGGGCGCCGTTTGTTGCCCCTCATCTGGGGTATTATCTGTCCCACTAGTATCGCAGAGAAGGGGAGTGGAGAGGGAGGGACCCGGGCCCGCCCTCTACTCCGGGTCCCAGCCCAGGGGCCCTAGGGATAATGGCAAGCCACTTGAACTAGCGATTCCTTCCCTTTGGCTACTTCCCTCTCTGGCCCTTCAGCTTGTGGGGCTTCCTGCCCTCTTTCTGCTTGGGCCAAGTTTCTCCCAACCCCTTGTGTTCGTGGAGTTCCTCTGCTCTGCACAAGCCGGATTTCCCTTTACCTAGGGTCTTCGTCTTCTGGCCCGCAACAGCACTTCTTCAAACTCTCCTTTGCCTCCCTCCAAACTGCTCTCCTTCAAACTGCTCTCTGCTCCAACACCAAACCACTCTACTACAACTCCTCCAAGTGTCTGATTGAAGCAGGGGGGTTTTATCAGGTGACTGGCTTCAGGTGCTCTAATTGGCTTCAGGAGCTCTAATTAATCTATAGCAACCTCTCTTCCCTCTACAGGGAATAAGGCTGTCATCATCCTGGGGCTTACATATCTCCCCTCTATCACCCTCCTGCTGCCCTCTGGCCATGCTGTATCACACACCATACAGTGTTGGCTAAAATTTAAAAAATAAATAAATAAATAAATAAAAAGAGAGAGAGATGTAACAAACTAGAGGGAGTGACCCAGTACAATACCATGTCACAATCTTTGTCATCTTTGCCTTTGCCATCTTTGGCTTTGTGAAAAACTATTTGCCCATGATTTTTTAAAAGTTGATAATTGTATAATTTATACAGCATACTATTTCCTTTAAAACTACAGTGTCAACAGCTTTTTACAGATTCCACCTATAAGGAACTGTTCACATATTGACTCATCTTCAGGAGTCTCATGATATGATGCATATACATAAAGCAATAGCCATGCTATGAGAAAAAGGAAAAAGGTCAAACTTTTGAGTCATTGAAACTGGATAGCAAATATCTTGGAGGATGTCAGTGCTTTGAAGTCTTATGGCATCTGTCATAAATATAAAGGGAAGGGTAAACCCCTTTGAAATCCCTCCTGGCCAGGGGAAAGCTCCTCTCACCTGTAAAGGGTTAAGAAGCTAAAGGTAACCTCGCTGGCACCTGACCAAAATGACCAATGAGGAGACAAGATACTTTCAAAAGCTGGGAGGTGGGAGAGAAACAAAGGGTCTGTGGGTCTGTCTGTATGCTGGTTTCTGCAGGGGATAGACCAGGAATGGAGTCTTAGAACTTTTAGTAAGTAATCTAGCTAGGTATGTATTAGATTATGATTTCTTTAAATGGCTGAGAAAAGAATTGTGCTGAATAGAATAACTATTTCTGTCTGTGTATCTTTTTTGTAACTTAAGGTTTTGCCTAGAGGGGTTCTCTATGTTTTTGAATCTAATTACCCTGTAAAATATCTACCATCCTGATTTTACAGGGGGGATTTCTTTATTTCTGTTTACTTCTATTTTTATTAAAAGTCTTCTTGTAAGAAACTGAATGCTTTTTCATTGTTCTCAGATCCAAGGGTTTGGGTCTGTGGTCACCTATGCAAATTGGTGAGGCTTTTTATCCAACATTTCCCAGGAAAGGGGGGGTGCAAGTGTTGGGAGGATTGTTCATTGTTCTTAAGATTCAAGGGTCTGGGTCTGTAGTCACCTAGGCAAATTGGTGAGGCTTTTTACCAAACCTTGTCCAGGAAGTGGGGTGCAAGGTTTTGGGAAGTATTTTGGGGGGAAAGACGCGTCCAAACAGCTCTTCCCCAGTAACCAGTATTAGTTTGGTGGTGGTAGCGGCCAATCCAAGGACGACGGGTGGAATATTTTGTACCTTTGGGAAGTTTTGACCTAAGCTGGTAAAGATAAGCTTAGGAGGTTTTTCATTCAGGTCCCCACATCTGTACCCTAGAGTTCAGAGTGGGGGAGGAACCTTGACAGCATCTAACACCTTTATTCTATAGGTGACAGAGAAAAATGTATACCACTTTTTAAAAAAGTGTGCTTTACATGAAGTGCTGATCATTAAATGCACTAAAATCCTTTTATCCCTGTACCTGCAGCAAAGAACATGCACTCAGAGTATCTAGTAAATAGTAGAATTTCAGATACCATAAAGCTGAATGGATTAGAAAAGTGAAAGACACGTGCTAAATTGCTTTTATTATTGATACCATTACAAAAATAATCTGAAACTCCTATTTCATGTTTTTGCACATGAAACCAATTTTTGTTGTTGCTGAAAATTTGAAGTAAACGCCCCTGAAAACTTATTTGATGCAATTGAGCATTAGTAATAAAACTGGAGAACTGCAGTAGGTTGTTTGATAAAACACTGGACTCCAATGGCAGCTTTTTTGTATTCAGGTAGTTATTTCAGTTTTCAACAGATATACAAGAAGCAGCAAGGTCAAGATTATTTCTGTATATGAGTAGATGATTGAACGTGCTGTGTCAAATCCAGTGAATCTGATACTGATAAGCAGACTGTACGTATTAAAGAAATATAGCTGCTGTGATGGTTAAAGTCACCTAATTCAAGGAGGTATTGTGTGGTTATGCTCCAAGACAACAGACATGACATATCAGAGAAAAAAGAAAAATTAAATTCTGGCTTTTGAAATGGTGTAGTAGTTGCAGAATACAACAGAAATAATCAGTACGCTTTGGAATTCCCAAAACATGTTTGGCTAAGTGGCTTGATTAATGCTGGGGAAAAAGTGGGTCCATTTATTAGCCAAAGTTAACTTTTTGGGATAAGGCCAGCATTATGACATCATAAGCAGTCATGGCCACCAACTCGTGAAACCTTGAGAACAGCTAAAAGCAAAAGCAGGCAGAAGGAGAAAATAATATTCTTCATTGTGCTGTCTCCTCAAGCCACCTTGATTCAAGCAACTGGTATGTAGTGTTTGTTGCAAGTTTCAGAGTAACAGCCGTGTTAGTCTGTGTCATAAATATAAAGGGAAGGGTAAACCCCTTTGAAATCCCTCCTGGCCAGGGGAAAGCTCCTCTCACCTGTAAAGGGTTAAGAAGCTAAAGGTAACCTCGCTGGCACCTGACCAAAATGACCAATGAGGAGACAAGATACTTTCAAAAGCTGGGAGGAGGGAGAGAAACAAAGGGTCTGTGTCTGTCTGTATGCTGGTCTTTGCCAGGGATAGACCAGGAATGGAGTCTTAGAACTTTTAGTAAGTAATCTAACTAGGTATGTGTTAGATTATGATTTCTTTAAATGGCTGAGAAAAGAATTGTGCTGAATAGAATAACTATTTCTGTCTGTGTATCTTTTTTGTAACTTAAGGTTTTGCCTAGAGGGGTTCTCTATGTTTTGAATCTAATTACCCTGTAAGATATCTACCATCCTGATTTTACAGGGGGGATTTCTTTATTTCTATTTACTTCTGTTTTTATTAAAAGTCTTCTTGTAAGAAAACTGAATGCTTTTTCATTGTTCTCAGATCCAAGGGTTTGGGTCTGTGGTCACCTATGCAAATTGGTGAGGCTTTTTATCCAACATTTCCCAGGAAAGGGGGGGTGCAAGTGTTGGGAGGATTGTTCATTGTTCTTAAGATCCAGGGGTCTGGGTCTGTAGTCACCTAGGCAAATTGGTGAGGCTTTTTACCAAACCTTGTCCAGGAAGTGGGGTGCAAGGTTTTGGGAAGTATTTTGGGGGGAAGGACGCGTCCAAACAGCTCTTCCCCAGTAACCAGTATTAGTTTGGTGGTGGTAGCGGCCAGTCCAAGGACAACGGGGGAAATATTTTGTACCTTGGGGAAGTTTTTGACCTAAGCTGGTAAAGATAAGCTTAGGAGGTTTTTCATGCAGGTCCCCACATCTGTACCCTAGAGTTCAGAGTGGGGGAGGAACCTTGACAGTCTGTATTCGTAAAAAGATAAGGAGTACTTGTGGCACCTTAGAGACTAACCAATTTATTTGAGCATAAGCTTTCGTGAGCTACAGATCACTTCATTGGATGCATACTGTGGAAAGTGTAGAAGATCTTTTTATACACACAAAGCATGAAAAAATACCTCCTCCCACCACACTCTCCTGCTGGTAATAGCTTATCTAAAGTGATCACTCTCCTTACAATGTGTATGATAATCAAGGTGGGCCATTTCCAGCACAAATCCAGAGTTTAACAAGAACGTCTGAGGAGGGGGGAGGGTAGGAAAAAACAAGGGGAAATAGGTTACCTTGCATAATCACTTAGCCACTCCCAGTCTCTATTCAAGCCTAAGTTAATTGTATCCAATTTGCAAATGAATTCCAATTCAACAGTTTCTCGCTGGAGTCTGGATTTGAAGTTTTTTGTTGTAATATCGCAACTTTCATGTCTGTAATCGCGTGACCAGAGAGATTGAAGTGTTCTTCGACTGGTTTATGAACGTTATAATTCTTGACATCTGATTTGTGTCCATTTATTCTTGTACGCAGAGACTGTCCAGTTTGACCAATGTACATGGCAGAGGGGCATTGCTGGCACATGATGACATATATCACATTGGTGGATGTGCAGGTGAATGAGCTTCTGATAGTGTGGCTGATGTTATTAGGCCCTGTGATGGTGTCCGCTGAATAGATATGTGGGCACAGTTGGCAACGGGCTTTGTTGCAAGGTTCTGTTGTGGTTTAGTGGTTCTGTTTTGTGGTATGTGGTTACTGGTGAGTATTTACTTCAGGTTGGGGGGCTGTCTGTAGGCAAGGACTGGCCTGTCTCCCAATGGCCCAGCTTGATTATCATACACATTGTAAGGAGAGTGATCACTTTAGATAAGCTATTACCAGCAGGAGAGTGGGGTGGGAGGAGGTATTTTTTCATGCTTTGTGTGTATAAAAAGATCTTCTACACTTTCCACGGTATGCATCCGATGAAGTGAGCTGTAGCTCACGAAAGCTCATGCTCAAATAAATTGGTTAGTCTCTAAGGTGCC
Source organism: Eretmochelys imbricata (assembly GCF_965152235.1). Taxonomy (NCBI): domain Eukaryota; kingdom Metazoa; phylum Chordata; order Testudines; family Cheloniidae; genus Eretmochelys; species Eretmochelys imbricata. The sequence continues at coordinate 26,803,339 of NC_135574.1, forward strand.
ACAAGTACTTGTTTGTTACAAGTCAATCAACCACTGCACACACTTCCATATAGATCTAGATATGTTCCTGGCTAGATGTGATAATCAAGTTATTTTTTGAAGATCACCAGTAATTTGCAAACACTTACACATGATTTTAATTTTAACTATGTGTGTAGTCCCATGAAAGCAATGGAATTTACTCACATACTTGCCATTTAGCAACTGAATAAATGTTTGCAGGTTCTGCAAAGTAAATTGTAAAATACTTTCACATTAGAGTACAGCTGGGTGGGAATCAGTTTTCTGATCTGGAAAAACTTTTTGAGATTTCAAAATGTTCCTGTTACGTATCAGGATGAACCCATACCTTTTTGAAGGTTTTTTTTTCATGGGTGGTAGGGGAGGGAGAGAAAAGACAAATAGCTACGTGGTCAGGGTCCTGACTTGGGATGCAGGAGACCAGATTCAAATCCCTTCTCTGCCATTCTCTCACATTCATTCATAGAATCATAGAAGATTAGGGTTGGAAGAGACCTCAGGAGGTCATCCAGTCCAACCCCCTACTCTAAGCAGGACCAAGCCCAACTAAATCATCCCAACCAGGGCTTTGTCAAGCCAGGCCTTAAAAACCTCTAAAATTGGAGATTCCACCACCTCCCTAGGTAACCCATTCCAGTGCTTTACTGCCCTCCTAGTGAAATAGTTTTTCCTATTGATTCCTATTGATCTTCCCATAAACTTTCATGAGTAGCACTTTTTAATTCCTTTTGCAAGCCAACTTGCACCCATTGTGTTTAATATTTGTATAGACAGGAGTAAAACTTGAACAAAAATTGTTTTATTCTTGTTTAAAAAGATGATAATGTTTATGAGGAATTTGGGCAAAATGAGCTGGATCTCTCATGTTTATCAAAAACGAAAATCTTACTTCTGAGAATAATAAAACATCTGCCATGAAACAAATGTTCATGGAAATGTTTGTTACTACATCTGAAGCTTAAGTTGTCTTGATAATGCTACATTATTTTGTAGCATTGAGAGAAGGACACTTATCTCTATGGTAAACTGCACTCAGAAATGCTGTGGGTACACTATCATTTGATACCTTGGTACACAACCTTTTTCTTATCTTGTGATATTAGATGTCACTGTGAATAGATTGTGGTTTGGTTTAGTTTGGCGATGATTGTGGTATCAGAAGCCGCTTGAGCAAGGAGTTTTAAAGAGTGTAGCAGAGAAACTTGTCACTGTCTAACTGAGAAGGGGTCTCAAGGTTTTACCTTCAACTTATTTGTCTTTATTATATAGAACAATCTCACTTTTTGTGTGCATTGTGATTTACCTTTTATTAGTATTTATATGTAGTAATCTCTTCCCTTAGTAGGTATGTTTTACCATTTATTTTTGTGCTGTGTAGTGTCAGGAAAGCATTTTAAAAAATCAGTCTTTCCACACTGTCTTTTTTTTTTTCTTTTTTTCTTTTTTTTTTTTTTAACAACACCCACTTCTTTTGTAGGCTTTTTCTTTTTCTGCTGCTAGGAAAGATTATCTTCTTACAATACAGTGGGCTATATTATCTGCAGATTTTTTTTGCCATGATGCCACAAAAGTTATACACACATTAAACTGTCAGGTGCTCCACAGGATGTGTAAATTTACACGCTGAATAGTCTCACTAAAATCAGTGGGACTACTTATAGTATGTAATGTGAAGCATGTACCTAAATCTTTGCAGGATTGAGGCTTAATGCATTTTTAATATTGCAGTCATCCAGGAAAACTTTTAAGAAATGTGCATAACATGGCATATATATGTGGCCATCCTGGATGGATTATGGCAAAAGCACTATAGGCCCTAAACTTATGGAGTCATGTGATTACATGAGAATATCAGCTTTTATTTAAAAAAAAAAAAAAGTGAGTTTTTAAGCCCTTACTGTTGCAGAGAAAAGCTTAAAAACATGAACCGAGCATAATCAATGCAATGTGATGTCTAGTGGCATGTCTAGATTCTGCCAGTGAATATTGTGTACAGGAGACAAGTTCATGTCAAGATCTCATCCCACCTTTGAAGACCTTTCTTCAAATTAAAAAAATACAAGAAAGGCAAAAGTAGCCATAGTGGTGATTATAGCCATCGTAATGCAATTTAGCTTTTTCATTATACTTAGGATTGAGCTTGATTTCAAACTACCATCCTGTAACAATGCACTAGCAATAGGAGATGACTGGAAGAGGAAGAATCATATGATAGATTGAAGAAGACAAAATTGTAGTGTTTTTTCTTTGAACTGGAAAAATACATTTTTATTCAGTCTAGACAAAACTAGTAATTCTACAGAGGCAAGCATGCCTTTCATCTGCCTCTTGCCTTTCACATCACACCACCTTTCCTTCATCATTCCTCTACCCTCCTGTTGTTTCTTTTACCTTTAATCACCCTCTTCTGGCTCCTCAGACATCTACAAGTAGATCCTTTCATTTCCTCTTAGAACTGAGTGAATAACTGATTTTGTTGTTGTTTACTGACCATTTTAAAAAAATCAGCTTGGGTCAAACCAAAACTGCTATTTTTTTGGTGCATCGAACAAATATGAAAAATTTTATTTCATTCTAACTGTTCAGCCCAAAATGACATGTTGTGTTTTGGTTTCAGCCACAGTTAACCATTTCTTTTAGTAAAAATAAAGGAAATAGAGGGCTAGAGTCACAAAGTAATGGAGTTTGTGCTGGTTTGCCCTGCTTCCTGATACCCAATAGCCCCGTGCTTAGGGTGCTTATCTGGGATGTTGGAGACTCTGTTTCAAATCCCCACTCTGCAGTAGAGAACCCCCAGGTGAGTGCCCTAATCCTCAGATTATTGGGGGTTTGGGGAGGGTGAGGCTCTCTGTTTCTCCAGGTAGAGCTGTTCCACTTTATATTAAATACTTGACTAGTTATTGGGCCAAAGAGAGAGAATGTGTGACTCTAAAGCCTAGTGGTTAGGGCATGCAGCAGTGGTCGGGGTCAAATCCCTGCTCCAGACGGGGAGTTTGAACCTGGGTCTCCCACATCTGGAGTGAGTGCCCTAAACACGGGCTATTCAATGTAAGGTGGGGGCACCACCACCTCACTGGCATCCAAGTCTGCTTGCAAATCTGGCCAAAAAAGTTGAAAACTTTTGTGTAGACATTATCAAGATGAACCATTTTGATGTTTCCTAAATATTTTTTCTATTTATCATTTCAACCAAAACAATTTGCCAAAATCAACATGAATTTGCAAAATGTCAGAATGTTTCTCAACCCAAAATCTACTTTTCCAGCCAAAGAAAAAGTTTTGGATGAAAAATTTCCCCATTTCTATTTCTTGAAAAATGAAGCTTCATTCTAATACCACTTGTTTCTATAATAATGGCAGTGACATTCATATTATGGTACCATATGAGTAGTGAACTTGAAATCTTAGACTAACATTTTTCTAGGCAGATAGTAGACGTTTGTATTATTTAATATGTCCAGTTACCTGTACTAAATACTTTAAATATCCAGTATTTTAAAATAATACTACTTCAGATGATATTTTTATTTGAGACATTTTCAGATGCACCCTGGGGCTGGAAGCAAACTGTCGACATTCAATATATTAAAGCCACAAAACTGTGTAGGAATTTCAACAAATTCATGGGCAATCTGTATTTTTCAACCTTGTTTGACAATTTTGCCCTTGTTTGAGTCACTCAAACTATGGGAACATGAGCGTTAATCCTTTAAAGTTCCTATAGAACTGAGGAAAACTTTTTGGTCCAATTGATGTTTTAGAACCACTTTTGGACTGAAAAAAAAATTAACATTTAATGTTGTGAATCGTAACTGAGATGAAGGTAATATTTGATGATTTGGAACTTTTCCAGGTTTGGGGGAAAATATTTTTCAATACAAAAATGTTCTAATGTTAGAGAGGAAGAATTTCTATTTCTATTTTAAAGCTATCTTGGTGCTAGGGAACAAATTATTTTTTAAACTGGCAAAAATTTTAACATGTCAGGTTGACAGTAATTAGATACATCATTTGAGAAGTCCTGTTTGTGTGATAGCCAAACTTTTAAAAAGAAGCTTCTTCTCATTTAATAGCCAGACCTTTTTACCTTGCACTTTTACCAGGAGAGCTTCAGAAAGTAATTATATTTAATAGAACCTGTCCTCAATTGAAAGCCTCAGGGGAACCAAAGTAAATTCTAGAATAAGCCTTGTTTTCTGAGTAAAGATGCATGGTGTGCCAGTGATGGAGAGGAATTTTTTTTTCTTTATAGTACAAATGTGGAGAAATATGTGCTAGTCAATAGCTGCTCTGTGTGGCAAACATGAGTTAAAAATCAGCATCCAAATTTCCTTCTCCAGTGAATGAGGATTAGATGCTGCCAATTTAGGTAGAACAATGGTAGTTTTTACTCTGTGTGTTTGTGTAGGGGGGAAAGGGTCATTTTTTAAAATAAAAGTAATTTTACCCAGTAATATATGTTGGGAAAATATCAGAGGACCTTTTTTTTAAAGGGCCAGAGAATTTTTAAGTGATGATGTGAAAAGTTTGAGGTGGAGGGATCACTTGAACTAATCCATTGATCTACTTATGTGGGTTTCATGTTATTTTAGGAACCTCATTCTAAGTAATTTCCCATCATCTTGTTTCAAATGCATATAATTGAAGATTAAGAGAAAATTGCTTGGGCTGTGTTTCTGCCTTGTTTCACAGTAGTGTTATCCTTCACAGATGGAACACATCATATTTATTGTTACATAGGTATGGCAGAGTTAGTTGGTTTAGATCCTGTTCTTATATGGCTTTATTTTTCTTGCAGGTAGAGATAATTGATATTGAAAATGAAGAAAAAAGGTATTCTCTCTTCCAGGAACTCCTGAACTCTAGTAACAGTCAGTCTGAGTTTCAGCACTTGGTTTTACTCCTGCAAGCTTGGCCACCTATGAAAAGTTCAAGCATGTAAGTATTCCTTCAAAGAGAAATCAGGAAGAACAGTATGCTCTCTCCTACTTTGATTTTGAAATTACTGAACCTTTCATGCAGCCTTCAGTCAGTGAATTCAAACAAACTGTTACATAAAGGAGTATAACCATCTTAAATAGGCCCTTTTGGAAGGCACACAGAATACAATTGTATATGTAGGACAAAGAAGTTTCTTCTGAAAAGCATTTTCAAGGAGCCACACATTTAATTTTGCTGATCTCCGTGTTTCCTATTAAACTTTAAACTGCCTAGTCCAAATAAAGACTTTATAAACACTTGCTAGGCAAATCAAAGCCTAGCTATCAGCACCCAGTGGAAAACCTGCAGAGAGGAGGGGAATGTGTGACTGAAGATTTTCACTCCAGTTCTGGTTCCCTCAAAACACTTTCTGAAGTTGCTCTTTTGGGCAACGACTGCAGAGACACATTCCAGGAAAGGTCCATGGGTGGAGGGAACATTCCAGACTTTTGTACGTGACCAAGCAATGGTAGGTTTCTTTTCTACACCTACTACCAAGTTGTCCCATCCCAGAGTAAACTACAGGGAAAGGAGGAATGTTGTCAAGGTTCCTCCCCCACTCTGAACTCTAGGGTACAGATGTGGGGACCTGCATGAAAAACCTCCTAAGCTTATCTTTACCAGCTTAGGTCAAAACTTCCCCAAGGTACAAAATATTCCACCCGTTGTCCTTGGACTGGCCGCTACCACCACCAAACTAATACTGGTTACTGGGGAAGAGCTGTTTGGACGCGTCTTTCCCCCCAAAATACTCCCCAAAACCCTGCACCCCACTTCCTGGACAAGGTTTGGTAAAAAGCCTCACCAATTTGCATAGGTGACCACAAACCCAAACCCTTGGATCTGAGAACAATGAAAAAGCATTCAGTTTTTTACAAGAAGACTTTTAATAAAAAATAGAAGTAAATAGAAATAAAGAATTCCCCCCTGTAAAATCAGGATGGTAGATATCTTACAGGGTAATTAGATTCAAAAACATAGAGAACCCCTCTAGGCAAAACCTTAAGTTACAAAAAATATACACAGACAGAAATAGTTATTCTATTCAGCACAATTCTTTTCTCAGCCATTTAAAGAAATCATAATCTAACACATACCTAGCTAGATTACTTACTAAAAGTTCTAAGACTCCATTCCTGGTCTATCCCCGGCCAAGACGACTACAGACAGACACAGACCCTTTGTTTCTCTCCCTCCTCCCAGCTTTTGAAAGTATCTTGTCTCCTCATTGGTCATTTTGGTCAGGTGCCAGCGAGGTTACCTTTAGCTTCTTAACCCTTTACAGGTGAGAGGAGCTTTCCCCTGGCCAGGAGGGATTTCAAAGGGGTTTACCCTTCCCTTTATATTTATGACAAATGTATTTTAGGGCCACTGATGTCCTGAAAATAAACACAAGATTATTTTTGCAGCATTGTGCGCATTCTGAAGCCATTTATATGGCAGGCCATAATTTGCCAATATTTTTGTATTGGTCTTTTGTCTTCCTGTCTACCTGTAGTGCTTCTATACATTCCATTTGTTCAATACTTTGATCATGGCTTCTAAGATTTAAAGTGTCTCTTTGTCTCTACATTATGCTGTCAGCAGTCATCTATCCTTCTATCCATCCTTCAAGGAGAGCAATAAAATTAACTTTTTATGGGCTAGCCAGCACAGAGTACCATCTTTCATCTGTCAGCAGTTAGGTGAGAAAGGCTGGTTACTAATTTCCACTTAACTTTGAGTTCCAGGTGCCATTGATCACATTCTGTTAGAATATAGGGAATAGACTCCCAAAAAGGCTTGTGTGAAAAATTAAGGTATATTTTTATTTTCCTGAAAACTAATACTTTTGTGTGCATTTAAGGTACTGGTATGTTAGGGACCAATCTGCAGTGATTATTCAACTTGAAGCCTTTATCAGTGTGTTTTGGATTTGTGGATGAAGAACTGAACTAATTCTTTACTGCCTTTTCATGAACAAAGAAAGCATTTCTCAGGCATTAAAAAGTTATAGGGTGTTCGCTGTCTCACTTGTCCTATATTCACATTGTCATTTCCCTACATATTTTCGTTTTACAAACCTTTAATGCAGTCGAAATGGATCAAAATACAATGTAGAAAACACCGGAACTTCGGAACAAAGGTTAAAGTTATGGACTTTCACAACATGATTTTTTTTTCCCCAAGGGGTAGAGTTCTACCAAATTTTATGTTTATAGCCTTGGTGAACAGTAAACCTGCCAAGTAAACAGTGATTTTATTGTAATCGTTTTCATATTATTTTATAACGTTGACAATCCAATTGAAATTTCAGTCCATTATAGTGAAACAGATGTTATTGTTACTATTAGCTATTCTCTTTCTTTCTTTATGAAGGAGGATTAGACTTAGACATTGGGACTCTTCTAAAGCTCTTCTTTCCCCAGCAGAAGGGTGTTTGTATTTATATTTCCTAAAATGACATCTCCAAATAATTGTTCATTGTTATAAGGCTTTTCAAAAACAAATCACTTTGGAGGTTGGCGGCTTACAGAAAAACCCTGCCGAAATACACGCATTCCTCAAGCCAATTTTGAGAAAGGACTCCCTATGCACCTCTTTGGTCTCCTGATCTCAGGATCAATGGCAACACAGCTAGCTCAGCAGCCATATTGAGACTGGTTCCAAGCCAGCACCTGCTCTCTGCATGACTCTTCCACAGTATTATTGAATCTTTCATCTTTACTCATAATTTAGACCTTGCTATAGAGGGAAGTGATCTTCCCTTGATTTGACAGAGATGCTAAAGGTGGCTACAGCTACGAAGAAATATTCCACATTGCCATCCAATGCTTTTTCCTGTTATTTTGCTTCACAATGCACAGCAGAGGCTAAAAGTGTCAGGGCCCTTAGTTCATTCATACTGCGTGTTCTATTCATTTTATCCTCTATTCCTGAAGACCAACTTCCTAATCTTATTTCCCACCTGTTCATAACTTGATTCAGTACAGCATCTAAATTTGCTCCATGTTTGTTATACTCATTCCTCTCTTTAACAATGCAGATTGGCCCAGAAAAAGAGGAGGATAAAAAAAATACAGGTTAAATTGTATTCTCTTCCCATCTAATGATCAACCAAACCCCAGTGGTTTGGAGGTTTGTCTTAATCCCAGTTAGGGTCTGAAGGTTAGACACCTGCATAAATTATACAAATCTTTTAAGTCTAAATAAGTTAGGACTTGAAAACAACTGATAGCTGGTATTTTGACAAAGAAATCAGCAGCATTGTGAAGGAATGGGGAAGGGGGCGAGCTGAATTAACTATCAGCCTCACATTTAATTTGAATCAATGGAAATGTCAGAATGATTGAAGCTTATGTATTCATGGTAGGAATGAGCCTGCCCAGGGTTTGTAATAGAAAATTGGAAACTTTTTCTAAAGCCCTACTTCAGCGCCCATCGAGGTCTTTTTTGAATACCAGTTGATTCAAAGTCCTACAGTCTGATTTTCAGAGGTGCCAAACTCCTGCAGTTCCCATTGACTTCAGTAAGAGTTTCCGTTGACTTTATATATTATTAGGGATGCAATGTAACAGGAGAGAGCAAAAGCAGAAATTGCAATTGCACTGGAGACAGAAATCAATGGTCTGTGAATTCCACACTATGAACAGAAATATACATCTGTATGCAGTTTTACAACAGTCACCTACAAGCATAGAAATAGCTGCCAACAAGCAATGTGCAATCTTCTAAGATAGATAGTTACCAACCTTTCCAAAATTTCTGCAGGCTGGTTACCAGGAGACTTGTGACGTTTGACTGATCGTTAGCTAGCTGACCAGTAAATTAAAACCGCACCTGTGCATCCCAGATTTTCTGTCATGAACTTCAGAGTTTATCCCATGATTAGATTCTTTTTAAATGATTTCCCAGAAATGGTCAAATATAAGTCAAAAATAACTATTTCTTTTATGAAACAAGTTATTTTAAAGTAGGGGTGGCCAACCTGAGCTTGAGAAGGAGCCAGCATTTATGAATGTACATTGCCAAAGAGCCACAGTAATACATCAGCAGCCCCCGATCAGCTCCACCTCCCCACCCTGCTCCCAGCACCTCCCCCTCCCTCCCCACACCTCCTGATCAGCTGTTTTGTGCAGGAGGCTCTGGGGGGAGGGAAGGGAGAGGAATGAGGACATGGCAGGCTCAGGGGAGGGGGCAGGAAGATGTGGAGTGGGCGCAGAGCCAGGGGTTGAGCAGTGAGCACTCCCTGGCACACTGGAAAGTTGGCGCCTGTACTCCAGCCCCGGAGTTGGTGCCTATACAAGGAGCCGGTGCCTATACAAGGAGCCATATATTAACTTCTGAAGGGCCGTGTGTGGCTCCGGAGCCACAGGTTGGCCACCCCTGTTTTAAAGAAAAATAACAAAAATTGCTAGACTTGTTACCTTAAAGAGTTTTTGGCTCCTAAAAATTAAAAACAAATCATAATTATTATATCTCTGCCATTAGTCTATTAAATATGTGAAAAGAACTTACCCTCTTTATTTTTTTTCACAGGATGAATATGTTTGATACTAAAGGATGAACTCAAACTAATCCTGGTTTTCATCATTTTACAATCAGCAAATTGTCATTTTGTTATTACATTTTATTTAAAATTAGATTTAAATAGTATAGATTATATTTTTTTTAAATTTCAGTTCTTAACTATTAACATTAATAACTATCCTGAATTAAATTCTTCCCATTAAGAACATAAGAATGGCCACAGTGGGTCAGACCAAAGTTCCATCTAGCCCAGTATCCTATCTTCCGACAGTGGCCAATGCCAGGTGCCCCAGAGGGAATGAACAGAACAGATAATCGTCAAGTGATCCATCCCGTCGCCCATTCCCAGCTTCTGGCAAACAGCAGCTAGGGACACCATCCCTGCCCAGCCTGGCTAATAGTCATTGATGGACCTATCCTCCATGAATTTATCTAATTTTTTCTTGAACCCTGTTATAGTCTTGGCCTTCATAACAACCTCTCGCAAGGAGTTTCACAGGTTGACTGTGCGTTGTGTGAAAAAAAACTTCCTTTTGTTTGTTTTAAACCTGCTGCCTATTAATTTCATTTGGTGACCCCTAGTTCTTGTGTTATGAGAAGTAGTAAATAACACTTCCTTATCTACTTTCTCTAAACCAGTCATGATTTTATAGACCTCTATCATATCCTTCCTTAGTCATCTTTTTTCCTAGCTGAAAAGTCCCAGTCTTATTAATCTCTCCTCATATAGCAGCTGTTCCATACTCCTAATAATTTTTGTTGCCCTTCTTTGAACCTTTTCCAAGTCCAATATATTTTTTTGAGATGAGGCGACCACATCTGCACGCAGTATTCAAGATGTGGGCAAACCATGGATTTATATAGAGGCAATATGATATTTTCTGTCTTATTATCTATCCCTTTCTTAATGATTCTCAACATTCTGTTAGCTTTTTTGATTGCCGCTGCACATTGAGTGGATGTTTTCAGAGAACTATCCACAGTGACTCCAAGATCTCTTTTTTGAGTGGTAACAACTAATTTACACCCCATCATTTTATATGTATAGTTGGGATTATGTTCTCCAATGTGCATTACTTTGCATTTGTCAAAATTGAATTTAATCTGCCATTTTGTTGCCCAGTCACCTAGTTTTGAGAGATCCTTTTGTAGCTCTTCGCAGTCTGCTTGGGACTTAACTATCTTGAATAGTCTTGTGTCATCTGCAAATTTTGCCACCTCACTGTTTACTCCTTTTTCCAGATCATTTATGAATATCTTGAATAGGACTGGGCCCTATACACACCCCTGGGGGACACCAATATTTACCTCTCTCCATTCTGAAAACTGACCATTTATTCCTACCCTTTGTTTCCTATCTTTTAACCAATTACCAGTCCATGAGAGAACCTTCCCTCTTATCCCATGACTGCTTACTTTGCTTAAGAACCTTTGGTGAGGGACCTTGTCAAAGGCTTTCTGAAAATCTAAATACACTGTATCATCTGGATCCCCCTTGTCCACATGCTTATTGACCCCCTCAAAGAATTCTAGTAGATTGGTGAAGCATGATTTCCCTTTACAAAAACCATGTTGACTATTCCCCAACAAATTGTGTTAATCTATGTATCTAATAATTTTGTTCTTTACTATAGTTTCAACCAGTTTGCCTAGTAATGAAGTCAGGCTTAGCAGCCTGTAATTGCCAGGGTCACCTCTGGAGCCCTTTTTAAAAATTTGCATCACATTAGCTATCCTCCAGTCATTTGTACAGAAGGTGATTTAAATGATAGGTTATAGACGACAGTTAGTAGTCCTGCAATTTCACATTTGAGTTCCTTCAAAACTCTTGGGTGAATACCATCTGGTCCTGATCAATTATTGCTGTATCGTTTATCAGTTTGTTCCGTTTGTTTTATTTTTTAACAAGGTAGGTCATCCATCCCCAATCACAATCCATCACTTGACAATCAAACACCTGGGAAAGTATATCTGATTAACACAGTCATCATAGAGAAAACTGATGATGCTGTGTAAACAAGTGTCACATTCATGGCCAAAGCAATGAAATGTTAATGTCTTTCAGGTTAAAAAAAAAATAGGAAACACACAAATATTTTTCCCTTTTTGAATTTGAAACTGATTATACTTATAGATCATGCAACAAAGGGAAGATGAAAGTCAAATGATAAATTCTGTTTGGTAATGTCAAATTCTTACTAACCGAATAATGCCTTTGTGATCCTCCAACTCCCAACCGGCTTTTAATACAAAACTGGACAAAATGCTTGAGAATATGCTAGAGAGAACAATGGGTCTTTATGTCCTTATATGGCTATTACATCTGTAACCTAATGAGTTCTATAATATTGGGAAGAGTTAGCACAGGACTAGACATGTATCTTAGCAGCAAGCCTTTACAAAGACATGGGAAAATTTAGGGTCCTAGTTCTGGTTTCTGTTCATTTCTTGTTTTAAATTCTTCCACACGTTGAAGGGTGACTTTTTTTTTCCATTAGGGGAAGGAAACAAAATAGAGTTTTTCTTCATTTACTAAGGAGACAGCACCTATAAAGTTTAAAAAAAAAACATTCGGGACAGAAAGAATCATAAGCAGGAGACAGATCCGGCAGCAGAAGCTTGTTGTCGCCAATCCCTCAATTTGAGGATGATCTCTACCCCAGATTTACATATGGGTCCTGAGATGACTCAGGAGTCCGATCCTGGAATCACAGCATAAGCTATTAATTTAGCCAGTGACAATGATGGAGCTGCAGCATTCTTCCTCTATCTCTCTTGTGGGTTATGCAGCAGCTGCTCTACACAGTCTGGCATCATGGTTTTCTATATTAACTACTATGCGTAGGTTTGACCCAGGAGGTTGGAAGAAGAGAAGGGGAGGGACTGTACTGATAGCAGCAAGGCTTGCAGCAGTGAATGCTCATTGACTATGACTGATTAAAATACTTTAATTAAGTTGTCAAGAAAGAATAAAGATAATGGGTTTTAGTCATTTCTCACTCAAATGTAACTATTACTAGTATCTCTCTATCTGTTACACAGATCAGGATAGAATAGCCTCTTCACCTGAAGCCAGTATTTCTCATCTTTCACTAGACATTGTGAGTCTATTGCTTGGGCTGTGTTTCTGCCTGATTCTTTTGTTATGAGCTGTTTAGTTCTTTTCGTAGTAATTGGAGCTGTACAATTACTACTTATGATCCATGATTGTATTTTTTACCAATTACCACCCAATAGCAACATTAACAATGCAAGGTTTCCAAGGTACCTCCCAGTTGCTGTTTTAAACAGCATGTATGCCAGTAGGTACCTTATGAGTGACTTGATTTATAATGAATCCAATTCCAGTGGGTGTTAGAGGGCTTATTCCTTCACCCACTTACTTCCCTGGTCCTTCTCGCATGAACAGAGAGCAACAATACCCGAAGTCCAAAGGTGCAAACAATTCGATGTTTATTGGGGTGAACTTCCAGCAAGCATGATTCCAGTTTCCTTCCTTAGTATCCTCCTTCCCAGCTCTGACACCACAGAGCCTTACACCTGTGTCCCTGTTCCCATTCCTACCCTTAGCCAAACATGATTCCAACTTCCTTACTCCCATTCCCTGTTCCCATTTCCCCCTTTAGCAAAACATGATCCCAATTTTCTTACCCCCATTCCCTGTTCCCATCTCCCACTTTAGCAAAACATGATTCCAATTTTCTTACCCCCATTCCCTGTTCCCATCACACACACCCACATGCCCACCCCCACCCACCCCCCGTCACTTCCTCATTGACTACAGATTATATAGTAAAACTTGAGTTCTGCTTAGCTATACCTTAACCAATCATTTTCCTAAAATTTAACTAACCAATCCTAACATATTGTAACATGATTATGTAACCAATTTTATCCCACCACCTTAATTAGTTTACACCCAGCAAAATTAATTATACAGTAGACAGGAACAATCACAGAACCAGACAGAGATTATACAGACAAACAATAGCAAAGTGGGAACTATAATGACAAAACAATACAGAAGTGAGGATTTCACATCCCAGCTATTGATAAGTGAGTTCTCGCCAGACAGGATGCTATCAAACTAAGTTTCCTTTTACATTTTCTAGGCACTTCCCTTTCTCTGGAGGTGATAGGAATACAGGACAGGATTGTATTCCTAACAGCCGAATAGCACCTTATTTCAGTGTGACTAGTTTGGAATGTGAGGATGTGACTGTTTGCTTCCCAGCTTATGGCTGCCTCTGCTGCTTAGCCAAAGGCCTTAGCCTAAGAACAGGGCCTCAGACTGTCACAGTAAGAGAAGGCCCTTACACCAGCAGGCAGTGATTTTGATTCTTCCTTTTATACCTCTATCACTAGCCAAGTGATAAGAATACACCTAAATTCTTAGAGTATAGGCCTTTACAGACAGGCCTGAATATCTATATCCTAACAGTGGGTATCAGTCGATCATACTATGGTTTTTCATTTTAGTTTGAATTAGTTTTGAAAACTTCCTGTGTAATTGGAAGATAGGTTCAAAGACATATAAACCCTTTTCCTGCTTTTCACTGCTAATATGAGGAGGTCATATTTTTCTCCATCTCTGTCTCTTGACTGGCAAATATATCTGTTGGCAAAAGTTGATTCTTCAAGATCAAGGCTGAGATATTGCTCTGTGCTTTGAAGAGGTGTAGCACAGAACTTACAGTCTAGGACAGGGGTGGGCAAACTACGGTCCACAGGCTGGATCCGGCCCCTCAGGGCTTTGGATTTGGGCCATGGGATTGCCTCACGTGGTGCCGCAGGCCCCGCGCCGCTCTCAAAAGCAGCTGGCACCACGTCCCTGGGCGTTGCTCTTGTCTCCAGGCACCGCCCCCCACAGCTCCCATTGGCTGGGAACGGGGAACCATGGCCAATGGGAGCTTTGGGGGAGGTACCTTGAGGCGTAGCAAGGGCAGCGTGCGGAGCCCTGTGCCCCCCCGTCCCTCAGGGGCCACGCAGGGATCTGGTTCCAGCCACTTCCCAGAGCGGCACAGCATGGGGCCAGGACAGGTGTGGAGGGAGCCTGCCCTGGCCCTGGTACGCGCCGCTACCACCCCAGAGCCACTTTCGGTAAGCGGCGCTGGGCTGGAGCATGAAGCCGTCCTGCAGCCTGCCCCCCAACTCCCTGTCCCAAGCCCCCTGCTTGCACCTCACCCCTTCCTGCACCCCAACTCCCTACCCTGAGCCCCTGTTGCACCATGCACCCCTCCTGCACCCCAACCTCCTGCTTTGAGCTCCCTCCCACAGTCCGCACCTCTGCCCTGAGCCCCCTTTACACCCCGCACCCCTCCTCTGCCCCAAACCCTTGCCCTGACCCCATTCCTGCACACTGCACTCCCTCCCGCACCCCTGCCCCAGCCCTACATAGAATTTCCCCATCCAGATGTGGCCTTCAGCCCAAAAAATTTACCCACCCCTGGTCTAGGGGCAGAGGGGCCTGTGGTGGTTTTAAGCCACCTTTGTGTCCCCCTGGTGGTCTGTCTAAGTTATGACAGCCTGTCCCCAGCTGCATGCGAGTTGCAGCACTTCCCAGAATCTCTGTAGTACTACATGCTACAGCTCTGTTCCCAACACACTCTTCCCACCCCCAGCACACCTTCTAAGGCAAGGCCAGTACGGGGGTCCTTGGAAGATAACATACAGCTGCCTTCCTCAGTTCCTAGATCAAAGGAATCCTCCCCCCATGCAGAACTGGTTTTGGAGCCCCTTTACACTCCTCCATTCCTTTTCCCAACAGAGAGGGGGTGAGGATTTCACCAAATGAGTGTGCACTGTATCTGTGGGGGGAGACTCTTATCATAATTTTTATGGGACCAATGTGTGCTAGATACTTTACAGGCACAGATATTTCCTTCAAAGAGTTTACAATCCAAATGTAATTTTTGCTTCTCAGAAGTGCTGAGTGCTTGGAGTTCCCATTGACCTCAGTGTGGTACTTAACATCTCCAAAACTTAGGTCATTTATAGAGGTGCCTAAAAATAGATGGATTAGAGCTTGAAATCTTTGGCATAATCTGACTGAGACATTGACCCGATTGTCATAAATCGTGATATTTTGCTATTCCTGTTATGAAAAACCACGGTTACATGACATAGAATCATAGAATATCAGGGTTGGAAGGGACCTCAGGAGGTCATCTAGTCCAACCCCCTGCTCAAAAGCAGGACCCATCCCCAATTAAATCATCCCAGCCAGGGCTTTGTCAAGCCTGACCTTGAAAACTTCTAAGGAAGGAGATTCCACCACCTCCCTAGGCAACGCATTCCAGTGTTTCACTACCCTCCTAGTGAAAAAGTTTTTCCTAATATCCAACCTAAACCTCCCCCACTGCAACTTGAGACCATTACTCCTCGTTCTGTCCTCTTCCACCACTGAAAATAGTCTAGAACCATCCTCTCTGGAACCACCTCTCAGGTAGTTGAAAGCAGCTATCAAATCCCCCCTCATTCTTCTCTTCCGCAGACTAAACAATCCCAGTTCCCTCAGCCTCTCCTCATAAGTCATGTGTTCCAGACCCGTAATCATTTTTGTTGCCCTTCTCTGGACTCTTTCCAATTTATCCACATCCTTCTTGTAGTGTGGGGCCCAAAACTGGACACAGTACTCCAGATGAGGCCTCACCAATGTCGAATAGAGGGGGATGATCACGTCCCTCGATCTGCTCGCTATGTCCGTACTTATACATCCCAAAATGCCATTGGCCTTCTTGGCAACAAGGGCACACTGCTGACTCATATCCAGCTTCTCGTCCACTGTCACCCCTAGGTCCTTTTCTGCAGAACTGCTGCCTAGCCATTTGGTCCCTAGTCTGTAGCTGTGCATTGGGTTCTTCCGTCCTAAGTGCAGGACCCTGCACTTATCCTTATTGAACCTCATCAGATTTCTTTTGGCCCAATCCTCCAATTTGTCTAGGTCCCTCTGTATCCTATCCCTGCCCTCCAGCGTATCTACCACTCCTCCCAGTTTAGTATCATCTGCAAATTTGCTGAGAGTGCAATCCACACCATCCTCCAGATCATTTATGAAGATATTGAACAAAAACGGCCCAGGACCGACCCCTGGGGCACTCCACTTGACACCGGCTGCCAGCTAGACATGGAGCCATTTATCACTACCCGTTGAGCCCGACAATCTAGCCAACTTTCTACCCACCTTATAGTACATTCATCCAGCCCATACTTCTTTAACTTGCTGACAAGAATACTGTGGGAGACCGTGTCAAAAGCTTTGCTAAAGTCAAGATACAATACATCCACTGCTTTCCTTTCATCCACAGAACCAGTAATCTCATCATAGAAGGCGATTAGATTAGTCAGGCATGACCTTCCCTTGGTGAATCCATGCTGATTGTTCCTGATCACTTTCCTCTCATGTAAGTGCTTCAGGATTGATTCTTTGAGGACCTGCTCCATGATTTTTCCGGGAACTGAGGTGAGGCTGACTGGCCTGTAGTTCCCAGGATCCTCCTCCTTCCCTTTTTCAAAGATTGGCACTACATTAGCCTTTTTCCAGTCATCCGGGACTTCCCCCGTTCGCCACGAGTTTTCAAAGATAATGGCCAATGGCTCTGCAATCACAGCCGCCAGTTCCTTTAGCACTCTCTGATGCAACTCGTCCGGCCCCATGGACTTGTGCACGTCCAGCTTTTGTAAATAGTCCCTAACCACCTCTTTCTCCACAGAGGGCTGGCCATCTATTCCCCATGTTGTGATGCCCAGCGCAGCAGTCTGGGAGCTGACCCTGTTCGTGAAGACAGAGGCAAAAAAAGCATTGAGTACATTAGCTTTTTCCACATCCTCTGTCACTAGGTTAGCCTCCCTCATTCATCAAGGGGCCCACACTTTCCTTGGCTTTCTTCTTGTTGCCAACATACCTGAAGAAACCCTTCTTGTTACTCTTAACATCTCTCGCTAGCTGCAGCTCCAGGTGCGATTTGGCCCTCCTAATTTCATTCCTACATGCCCGAGCAATATTTTTATTAACAATCTAAAGTGAATGTGAGCTTTTTTCTAATCTCCTCCTTAATTGCATTGTCATTCATTAGTACTTCATGTCGGTAACTGCCATTTAAAAAGTCAGCATTTTTCAACACTTCCCACACAGTGGTATCTTTATCCATGTTTTTGCCTTAGACTGAGAATAGGTAATAGCTCTGGTAGATATATCTCATGGCACATGTTGACTTTGGAACAATAACCATTGTTCATAATTCTGTGCAGAAAAAAAGGGTATTTGGGATCGAATTTTAAATGTGTAACAGGTGTATCTGATTGGCTTTCAGCAGTAGTTCTGAAAGCACTTCACAATCTATGAGAGCTAGATGGTGGGTATTAATTTATTTATTTATTAATAGCCAGTTGCATATGTACATGTGTCATAAATATAAAGGGAAGAGTAAACCCCTTTAAAATCCCTCCTGGCCAGAGGAAAACTCCTCTCACCTGTAAAGGGTTAAGAAGCTAAAGGTAATCTCACTGTCACCTGACCAAAATGACCAATGAGGAGACAAGATACTTTCAAAAGCGGGGAGGAGGGAGAGAAACAAAGGGTCTCTGTCTGCCTTTATGGGTTTTTTTTGCCGGGGATAGACCAGGAATGGAGTCTTAGAACTTTTAGTAAGTAATCTAGCTAGGTATGTGTTAGATTATGATTTCTTTAAATGGCTGAGAAAAGAATTGTGCTGAATAGAATAACTATTTCTGTCTGTGTATCTTTTTTGTAACTTAAGGTTTTGCCTCGAGGGATTCTCTATGTTTTGAATCTAATTCCCCTGTAAGGTATCTACCATCCTGATTTTACAGAGGGGATTTCTTTACTTCTATTTACTCCTATTTCTATTAAAAGTCTTCTTGTAAGAAAACTGAATGCTTTTTCATTGTTCTCAGATCCAAGGGTTTGGGTCTGTAGTCACCTAGGCAAATTGGTGAGGCTTTTTTACCAAACCTTGTCCAGGAAGTGGGGTGCAAGGTTTTGGGAAGTATTTGTGGGGAAAGACGTTTCCAAACAGCTCTTCCCCAGTAACCAGTATTTGTTTGGTGATGGTAGCGGCCAATCCAAGGACAAAGGGTGGAATATTTTGTACCTTGGGGAAGTTTTGACCTAAGCTGGTAAAGAGAAGCTTAGGAGGTTTTCATGCAGGTCCCCACATCTGTACCCTAGAGTTCAGAGTGGGGGAGGAACCTTGACAACATGGTTCACCTCTTTACCCAATTTATATGTACTATTAATGGGGTTTGCAAGCAGAAAGGGTGCGTGTTTGTTTTTAACTATGTAACTATTCCTCCTATATTTACATATTTGGATCTGGGTGTTGATTTTTGTCAGTGATTTTGAGGTAAAGGTTTTTCATTGAAAAACCAGGAGCTGGATTATCTGATCACTGAGAGGGACTAAGAGGTCAGAATCTTGCTGAAACTACCAAATTAAGAATCCCACTTCCAATGAAAGGAAATTTTCAGCTGGTGTAAAGCCAGCAGTGCCCACTCCTGTGCCAAACATTCTCCATGTTGGGTTTGGGAGAGAGAGCTCCATTATGCTAATTCACAGTTGCAATTCAGAGTAGTCCAAAGGCTGCTCTAAGTTACATGGAGCAGTTTTAGAATCACATCCCTACTTGGCCCCAGATCTTTTCACTTTTTCATACTATTATACCATGCTTTTATTTGCAATTTTTTGAAATAGTTTTCTGAATTTTGTTTTCTTGTTTGTTTGTTTTTTTAGCGCATACACGAGTAATAATCCATGGGTGAAACTAGGGACAGTCATGCTATCGAGATGCCCAACTGAGCAAAAAGAGAATATGGGAAATGAAATTTTGAAGATCTGTCGTTCTTTGTATGAGACTAAGCACATGCTCCCCGTAGAGGTGAGTTGTAACTTCAAGTACCTTGCAGATATACCTGCACCTTGTACAGTGGATGCAGTATCACTATTAAAGCTCCTTATATAGCTTCACTGGCCGCACTTGAGTACTATTTGGCAAAAACTATTAAAGATAAACACCAGTAACTTGCCACTTCTTAAACATAGAAAGTTGTCCATGAGGAGGTTCTGAAATATTTGGGCTTTAATTAGCTTTTATTTTACAAGCAGTTCTTCTTTACAAGTACTCTAGTATTCCCTCTTCCTAAATTAATTATGTGTATTCTCTTCCATACAAGCCTCTCTTATGTCCCAAAGTGCCACAGCATCTCATACTGATGCATCATAGCCTAACCATACCAGGTTTAAAAAAATGATTAAAAATCTTCACACTTCTCTGGAATTATTCCCAGACATCTTCTTTTATTATCCTGATTCATCGTTTACAGTGAGATTCACATAACCACAGTCTTTGTTCCTGAAAATAGCCAACATGAAAATTATGTGCAGTGTAATGGAAACGGATCAGAGGCTTCTTTTCACTTTAATACAAAACCAAGAAGTCTCTTGTAGAATTTGAAGGGCAATACATTGTAAAACAAATGGGACACTTGTATTTATGCAGCTTAAAACCCACTTCTGGGACTTGCTGCCAAAAGAAGTCAGTAAAGCAGAGTGCCAAATATATTTTGTGGAGAGAGCCAAATTTAATTTTTAATTACAGTGCATGGGATAGACAAAGGGCCCGATGGTCATCATGAGTAATACTTTATATCACAAGTAGTTCTGATCAAAACCAGTGGGATTACTCCTGCAGGAAGGTACTATTCAATCTGATTAAGGGTGGCCAAACCAAAGTTAAGGTCCTAGGGTGGAATTTTCTAAAACATCTAAGTGACTTATGAACACAAATGTAATAGAAAATCAGGGTTCTACCACAGCAGATCTCCTCCTGATAGGAGGGTTACGCCAAGGTCAAACATCGATCATCTCTTTTTAGTTAATAAAGTTACTGTTGAATTCAGCATCAGTAAGGCCTGGTCTGTGCACAGTTTTTATACTGGTATGACTGTTTCAGTTAGAGGTGCAATTTTTTACCAATATAATTATACCAGTACAACCCTTAGTATGTGCATGTTATACCTTGTATAAAAGTGTCTTTATATTAGTGTAGCTTATTCTCCTCTCCATACGGAAATAAAGTGCCTTTATACTGATATAACACACTAGGAGGCTGAACTGCTTTAACTGTATCAGCATAGTTAAAAACAACATAACTTTTGTGCATAGCAGTTAAAGCAGTACAACTTTTGTGTATACAAACCTTTACTGTGGAAAAAGTAATGTAGGGTAATTTAAGAACCATTGCTAAAACTATTTGATCAAAACTTGCATTTTGCAGAATCTGTCACTGGAGCCTATTAAATACTTTGAGTGGCGAGAGAAGCATAGATCAGCTGCTTCTTTTAAAAAAAGATTGGCTAACTTTGACCACCAGTAGCATTTGTGGGTCTGAAGTCTAAAGACAATAATTGAAAAGGCATTTAAATGTCAGGATGTTCACTGATGACCGGGATGTTCACTGAGGTCAGGAAGAAATCTTTCTCTAAAGACACCATAATTGCAGGATTGCTGGAGGAACCAACTAGGAGCCATGCTCCTCTTGACCTGCTGCTCACAAACAGGGAAGAATTGGTAGGGGAAGTAGAAGTGGGTGGCAACCTGGGCAGCAGTGACCATGAGATGGTCGAGTTCAGGATCCTGACAAAAGGAAGAAAGGAGAGCAGCAGAATACAGACCCTGGATTTCAGAAAAGCAGACTTCGACTCCCTCAGGGAATGGATGGGCAGGATCCCCTGGGAGGCTTATATGAGAGGGAAAGGAGTCCTGGCTGTATTTTAAAGAAGCCTTATTGAGGGTGCAGGAAGAAACTATCCCGATGTACAGAAGGAATAGCAAATATGGTAGGTGACGAGCTTGGCTTAACAGTGAAATCTTCGGTGAGCTTAAACACAAAAAGGAAGCTTTCAAGAAATGGAAACTTGGACAGATGACAAGGGAAGAGTATAAAAATATTGCTCGAACATGCAGAGGTGTACTCAGGAAGGCCAAAGCACAATTGGAGTTGCACCTAGCAAGGGATGTGAAGAGTAACAAGAAGGGTTTCTACAGGTATGTTAGCAACAAGAAGGTGGTCAGGAAAAGTGTGGGACCCTTACTGAATGGGGGAGGCAACCTAATGACAGATGATGGAAAAAACTGAAGTACTCAATGTTTTTTTGCCTCGGACTTCACAGACGAGATCAGCTCCCAGACTGCTGCAATGGGCAGCACAGTATGGGGAGAAGGTGACCAGCACTCAGTGGTGAAAGAACAGGTTAAGAACTATTTAGAAAAGCTAGACATGCCCAAGTCTATGGGGCCGGATCTAATGCATCCGAGGGTGCTAAGGGAGTTGGCTGATGTGATTGCAGAGCCATTGGCCATTATCTTTGAAAACTCGAGGCAATCCAAAGGGGGGGGGGTATTGGACAATTGGAAAAAGGCAAATATAGTGCCCATCTTTAAAAAAGGGAATAAGGAGAATCTGGGGAACTAGGAGAAGGAGAAATGGTCTCAAGTTGCAGTGGGGAAGGTCTAGGTTGGATATTAGGAAAAACTATTTCACTAGGAGGGTGGTGAAGCACTGGAATGGGTTACATAGGTAGGTGGTGAATCTCCATCCTGAGAGGTTTTTAAGACCCATCTTGACAAAGCCTTGGCTGGGATGATTTAGTTGGGGTTCATCCTGCTTAGAGGATTGGACTGGATGACCTCCTGAGGTCTCTTGCAACCCTAAACTTGTATGATTGTCACTTCTGAGTCTTATGCCTCCAGGAGTGAAGATCTTAAGAGCTAGTAGACTTTCTTGCATGGCTCATGCTGAATGAAGAACACCCAGGTGTGAGAATTTTATGTGAAATTACAGTAGCAAAATTTACAAAGTGATTTTCCCTTCCTTCTGCACCAGTGCATATACAGTACAGCATTGATCAAATTGGCTAAGTGGGTTAAAAAAAATCCTGCCTTTCACTGATGGCAACAACTAGTACCGGAAGCATATACTAGATGTAGAAGGCCTTGTAATGGCAACTTATAGTTTTTAATCAAATATGGTACTAGCATTACATTCAGAAATCCAGCTAAGGTTGTGTCTGTGTTTTCATTTTGTATTTCAACTGTAACTGTTTGCTCTTGGCTAAACCTCAGAATGCAAAGTCAGTAGTTCAAGAACAATCTTCTTATACAAATAATCATAAAATGTGTGTGGATGTTCTTGAATTATGTTTAAAAAAAACTCAAACATGTGTCTTTAAACATAAAATGTTCCAGGTTAGATATAGCCATTCCATAATGTAGGATAAGCTTCTTTAGAACCCAATTCAGGCACTGAAGCATGTACTTAACTTAAAGCACTTGAGTATTCCCACTGGGATATAAGCATGGGCTTAACATTAAGCATTTGCTTCAGTGCTTGGCTGAATTGGGACCTTAATTTTTAAGAAGGGTGTATTATTACTTCTATCTAAAATACATAAATAGTACCATTTTAAAATTAGTTGAATATGTATATTTGTATTACCAAGATTAATACTCCCAATGATTAAGGTACTAAATATGGCTTTACATTAAAGACTAACTATAAGGAATTATTGGGGCTTATATGTAATTCTTTTCAGCACCATGTGGTATTCTATGTAAAATTTTGCAAAGGATGCAAGTTGATAATAAACATTTTTGTAGCTAAAATACCTGTTTGACCTGAAATTTATTTGTTGCAAAAATACTAATGTTAATACCTACATTAACTGCATTTTCAAATTGACATAATCTGATGGCATTTTTTCTGTAATATTTTAAATCACTTCAATAAGAAAGCAAATTGTAATTCAGCAGTTCAGTGTTTTAAAAACACCTTTTCATTTTCCTAGTCATTTGCTTTCCTAGTTATTTCCTAGAAATGCTCACTGTACCTAATTATGTTTAACAGTGCACTTAAATCATCTGCCTTTCCTTCTCTCCTCCTACTACCTTAAGGTACAAAAATGTGATTTTTTTTTGGGGGGGGGGGGGAATTCTTTTGAAAGCTTTTTTTATAGTTATATGTTGTTCCCTATGGCACTGCTTCTTCTCTTATGGTTTTGATGGGTTTTCAGATATCAAATGTTACCAGAACTATAAACTTGCTGTTACACTCAGGTTGTGCATCCTACAACCCTCAAAATTTATTTTTCCTAACATAAAGGGGTATCCATGGTGATAAATTGTGCTTTCCAGGCACAGAGGGACTTGTAGAATTATAAATTGCTAAGTTTGCATTCTGTAATCTCCTTAGTATGTTGCTGTTTGGCAGAAATGAAGGAGAAAATCAAAATATCAAAGGCTTAATGGGTGTAATATTTTTAATTTTGCCTCACCCTTTATAGTCTTTTCAATATTGCTCTTCACCTGTTCCTGTAATGTTAGTTCTCAATGAAAGCAAAGCCTGTCAACTGCAGACTTAGCCATTGCTTAAGTTGATAAACACTTATGACACACTTCTGTCTATTCTTTGGCAACAAAAGACAAAATCTCCTCAGTGTGTTACAAACCTTTTGTTTTCTCGTTAGGCTCACCAACTTCTGCTTAGCTGCAATAATAAAAAAAAAATGTTTTACTTGATATCCTAAGGAGAAGTTTAGTTGATAGCAAAGTGTACCAGGTTCTCAACTTTTGTCTGCTGAACTGCAGTGCAGGCAACTGGTGAATGCATTTGGAAGATGTTTTGCTCGTAGTCCTGTGTCTGCTGTTTTTTGTGTGTAAACTCTTTCCTGATTGGAGCTTTGCTGGTGATGTGCTAGTGTAGACGAGACAAAGACGTTTTTACTACTGTGTCATTTAGTCCGGCTCTGAACAGTGGAAGTTTGCAAGATTTTTTGATAACTACCATGAACTTTACCAAGCACAGTGTAATTTTATAGTTATGTTGCATTCTGAGGTATGCATCACAATTAAATTAATATTTTGCTGTCAGAAATGCAGTTGAGGGGGGTAACTGAAGAGTGCCTGAATTATCTGAAAACAAATTGGCTGGGAAAAAAGATGTCAGTAGATACCGTACTTTAAGATCTCAATCCGTAACAGCAATCTCATGTATGTAATATGTATATAATACTCCAATTTATCATTTTCCATTTTTTTTTAAGTTAGAGGTTATATAACTACCCCAAGGGTGTGACTACATTTATCAGCACCTTTCGGGCACCAGATTAATCAAATTTGAACTTAAATGGTAAAAATTAAACATTTGAGTTCCCTTTTTACATTGTAAGCTCTTTGGGGCAGGTGCAATGTCTTTAAGTGTTTTTCTGAAGCACAGAGCATGTCTGTGGATGTCTAAAATGATATTGTAATAATATCTATGTTATATAATGCACAGACTAACCAGATGGAGTACTGTTGTTGTGTGATTTCCCTAATTGTTCTCACTAGAAACAAAGTATAGCGGGGAGGGATACAAGTAAACTATATCTTTGAACCTGGTCACTCTGGACAAGTTAGTTTGTTGTTCATAAAGGGAAAGTTATCATTTATTTTTGAGGTAAAGTAATCCCTTTTTAAAATGGGTCAGTAATTCATTTATACACCATAGTAGATGAATATATAAGATACATGTGTAAGATAAAGACTAATAAAGGTTCACATTGTTACTAACCAGAGTAGACCTAGATAAGGGTTTGGAAGTAATCCTACTCGGTGTTTTATTTTTTTAAGCATCATTTTCTGTTGCCAGCCTCAGTATGAGGACACACTATACCAAAATTGTAATGCCAGATAGTTCATGCAGGATAATAAAACATGGAAACTCATATTAAAATGGAGAAACTAATATATTGCATCAGAGCTCAGTAACAGACATTTGACAAGATTTTTGGGATAGCTTTACAGTGCTGGACTCTGATATAAGGAGCTGTTATATTCCTTCTTTATTTTATTCCACCTTTATGACTATATAACTGAGTTACAGAAATGTCATAGATGTGTTACCTTACATCTTATAAAAAGAACAGGAGTACTTATGGCACCTTAGAGACTAACAAATTTATTAGAGCATAAGCTTTCGTGGGCTACAGCCCACTTCATCGAATGCATAGAATGCAACATATAGTAATTTTCAGAGTAACAGCCGTGTTAGTCTGTATTCGCAAAAAGAAAAGGAGTACTTGTGGCACCTTAGAGACTAACCAATTTATTTGAGCATGAGCTTTCGTGAGCTACAGCTCACTTCGTCGGATGCATACTGTGGAAACTGCAGAAGACATTATATATACACAGAGACCATGAAATAATACCTCCTTCCACCCCACTCTCCTGCTGGTAATAGCCCATCCAAAGTGACCACTCTCTTTAAAATGTGTATGATAATCAAGGTGGGCCATTTCCAGCACAAATCCAGGTTTTCTCACCCTCCCCCCACCCCCCTCCAAAAACCACACACACAAACTCACTCTCCTGCTGGTAATAGCTCATCCAAAGTGACCACTCTCCCCACAATGTGCATGATAATCAAGGTGGGCCATTTCCAGCACAAATACAGGTTTTCTCACCCCCCCACCCCATACACACACAAAGTCACTCTCCTGCTGGTAATAGCTCATCCAAAGTGACCACTCTCCCTACAATGTGCATGATAATCAAGGTGCGCCATTTCCAGCACAAATCCAGGCTTTCTCACCCGCATGGCCCCACAGTATGCCAACATTTTTATGGCTGACTTAGAACAACGCTTCCTCAGCTCTCGTCCCCTAACGCCCCTACTCTACTTGCACTATATTGATGACATCTTCATCATCTGGACCCATGGAAAAGAAGCCCTTGAGGAATTCCACCATGATTTCAACAATTTCCATCCCACCATCAACCTCAGCCTGGTCCAGTCCACACAAGAGATCCACTTCCTGGACACTACAGTGCTAATAAACAACGGTCACATAAACACCACCCTATACCGGAAACCTACTGACCGCTATTCCTACCTACATGCCTCCAGCTTTCACCCTGACCACACCACACGATCCATCGTCTACAGCCAAGCTCTGTGATACAACCGCATTTGCTCCAACCCCTCAGACAGAGACAAACACCTACGAGATCTCTATCAAGCATTCTTACAACTACAGACAGCCCCCCAACCTGAAGCAAATACTCACCAACAACCACATACCACACAACAGAACCACTAACCCAGGAACCTATCCTTGCAACAAAGCCCGTTGCCAACTGTGCCCACATATCTATTCAGGGAACACCATCAAAGGGCCTAATAACATCAGCCACGCTATCAGAGGCTCGTTCACCTGCACATCCACCAATGTGATATATGCCATCATGTGCCAGCAATGCCCCTCTGCCATGTACATTGGTCAAACTGGACAATCTCTACGTAAAAGAATAAATGGACACAAATCAGATGTCAAGAATTATAACATTCATAAGCCAGTCGGAGAACACTTCAATCTCTCTGGTCACGCAATCACAGACATGAAGGTCGCTATCTTACAACAAAAAAACTTCAAATCCAGACTCCAGCGAGAAACTGCTGAACTGGAATTCATTTGCAAATTGGATACTATTAATTTAGGCTTAAATAGAGACTGGGAGTGGCTAAGTCATTATGGAAGGTAGTCTATTTCCCCTTGTTTTTTTCTACACCCCCCCCCGACGTTCTGGTTAAACTTGGATTTATGCTGGAAATGGCCCACCCTGATTATCATGCACATTGTAAGGAGAGTGGTCAGTTTGGATGAGCTATTGCCAGCAGGAGAGTGA
This sequence comes from Eretmochelys imbricata, assembly GCF_965152235.1. NCBI lineage: Eukaryota > Metazoa > Chordata > Testudines > Cheloniidae > Eretmochelys > Eretmochelys imbricata. The sequence goes on from NC_135574.1 coordinate 26,830,589, forward strand.
GTTTGTGTGTGTGGGGGGGGGGTGAGAAAACCTGGATTTGTGCTGGAAATGGCCCACCTTCATTATCATACACATTTTAAAGAGAGTGGTCACTTTGGATGGGCTATTACCAGCAGGAGAGTGAGTTTGTGTTGGGGGGGGGCGGAGGGTGAGAAAACCTGGATTTGTGCTGGAAATGGCCCAACTTGATGATCACTTTAGATAAGCTATTACCAGCAGGAGAGTGGGGTGGAAGGAGGTATTATTTCATGGTCTCTGTGTATATATAATGTCTTCTGCAGTTTCCACAGTATGCATCCGATGAAGTGAGCTGTAGCTCACGAAAGCTCATGCTCAAATAAATTGGTTAGTCTCTAAGGTGCCACAAGTACTCCTTTTCTTTTAACATATAGTAAGATATAGATATATATACACATATATATGTACACATACAGATAAGTTGGAAATTACCATACAAACTGTGAGAGGCTAATCAGTTAAGATGAGCTATTATCAGGGGGAGAAAAAAACTTTTGTAGTGATAATCAGGATGGCCCATGTAGACAGTTGATAAGAAGGTGTGAGGATACTTAACTTAAGGAAATAGATTCAATATGTGTAATGACCCAGCCACTCCCAGTCTCTCTATTCAAACCCAAGTTAATGGTATCTAGTTTGCATATTAGTTCAAGCTCAGCAGTTTCTCATTGGAGTCTGTTTTTGAAGCCTTTGGTTACAAAATTGCCACCCTTAAATCTTCTATTGAGTGGCCAGAGAGGTTGAAGTGTTCTCCTACTGGTTTGTATGGTAACTTCCAACTTATCTGTTTGTGTATGTGTGTGTATATATATATATATATATATATATATCTTATTATATGTTCCATTCTATGCATCTGATGAAGTGGGCGGTAGCCCACGAAAGCTTATGCTCTAATAAATTTGTTAGTCTCTAAGGTGCCACAAGTACTCCTTTTTTGCGATACAGACTAACACGGCTGCTACTCTGAAACCTTACATCTTGCAGTTTCCAGTGTTTCAGTGACCACAGCAAAAGTATTAGTCCCACAGAGAGCAGTGATTGCGCCATACTTCTTTCAGTAAAACTCTGTGAGGGTTGTAATAAGTATTCAGTGCTTGCCTTGTTTCTCAAACATTCTACTTACATCCCTGTACTACATCCTTTTTTAATTTGTGCTTTCAAGTTTCCAAACCGGCTTCTTTCCACTGGGAAATTCATTTGTTTTAAAAGTTTTATTTCCATTTTGCATTTCACACAAGGTTTTTCATAAAATTTTGTGTGCATAATGTTACTAAGTATCTCCTGAGTTTTGACAGTCTGGGGTTACTTTTTGTTTTCAGTGTACAAAGGAATTATGTTTGCTGCTGCTTAACCAGTCTCTCCTGCTGCCATCCCTGAAACTGCTAGTAGAAAGCAAAGACCAAGATCTGCATGCATTGGCACTGGAGCAGATAACAGCTGTTGCTAAGGTATGAGCAGTTCAATTAACTATCCTTCATAGTTTCAGGTAATAAAATAGCTTTTTTATCTTCATGTAGGAAGTAGAGTCTCTTGAGTGTGTTGTCATTATTAAGATTTTCTAAAGTTATTTTGTCTTCAGCCATAGGGCTGATAAAGATCCTTTATACATTCAGAAGAACCCACAAACGCTGTTAATTTTAATTATCTGGCTACCCATTTGTAAGTTAATGTGGTGGAACAGAAACTGCTATGTTTTACAAAGTACATTTTTTGTAGGTCTTCATGTTTTAGTTCTTTTAAAATAACTTAATCCATAATATTGCATAAAACTTGCAATGGCCCACTGCTGTAGACTCTTCCATACACATGGTGGGATTGTTTATTCCTGTGGAGTTTATTTTGCAAATAATCGAATTTATATTAACAGAGTCACTTCTAACTTCCCTGAAAATTCAATCTTGTTGATGCTGATGTACATTTTTCACACACAACACAAGGATTTAATCTCACTCTAAGTGCAAATTTCAGTTCAATTTAAACTATAGCATTGACCAACACATCAGTAATGCCTCTAAACCATCAAATTTTGTTTCTGTTTAATTCCTAATGAGAATCTGGGATGGTGGGATATCTTATGTATCTTAATGCTTAACTCTTTTTGCTATCCCCAAAGTAAGTGTATGTCTGTCAATCATATGTATATATCTGAAAAAGTAGGTAAGCAACTGTGTGACACAAAGCAAAAATTTAATCAAGGAGTTCTTGTAAATGCTTAATCTCTCAAACTCATGAAACTATCATACTAGAAGAAGCTTTATCATCAAATCCCAAGATTAATTTTCTTAGCATATCATTTTTGCTTAACTTTCTTTTTTGTAACATCAGGTTACAACAAAAGACAGACAAAAACCAAAATCATGAATCTGTCAATGCCCAAATTTGTTTTTGTGAGTGTAATGCGGCTCGCCGGGGCTCAACCCTCTCCAGGACGGCAGGGAGCTACACCAGCTCATGACACACGGATATTGTTTGGGGAAATTAGTCTGACCGCGGGAGTCTCCCTCAGTGGCCCTTATGACAACTGAAACAAGCACCGTAAGCCCAGACCCTAGGTCAGGGCGGGGCAACAATAAGTCAAGTGTTCAGGCCCTCTGGCAGGAGCTGAACAAACAGTTCAATAGTAGCAGGCCAGGCCCTGGATCAGGGTGAGGCAACCAAGTCAGTAGCTCAGGCCCTCAGGCAGGGGCTGAGAAAACAGTTAAATGTTAGCAGGCCCAGGCCTCTAAAGGACCTGGAAGAGGGGGAGACTGCCACCCACAAGTGGTGGGGTGGGACGCAGGTCCTCCCACTCCACTGTGCTCAGAGCTCCCTAGCTCCGCCCACTCAGGCACCCGGATGGGCTCATCCCTCTCCGGGGCAACAGGGAGCTACACTGGCTCACTACAGTGAGGAAAAAGGTTGATTGAGAATCAAAAACCTATATCCAAACTTGCTCCTATCATTGTCATTTTCAGCTCAGTCTCTTCTTGCTTTCAATCCATTTTTGGTTTAAATCCATTTTTCAGTTCTTGTTTAAAAGTACCTAAGTTTCCAAGGTCAGTTAATAAGATTTCAGAAACAAAATCCTTGTAAGATTTACATAAAAAGTTTCTTTGTGAAGTGTTTGTAGTCTATGAACCCATACATAGACAAAGACTGACTTGCTTTTGTTAAAATCACTAAAATATATTTTTAAAAAACCCTGTAATCTTCATTTCAAAGATACAAAACCCATTGATGTAATTGAAAAAATACTTATTTAGTTGCTGTGTATGTCCATCAGGTTATTAGTGAGAGTATAACAGAAGGATGTAGAACCCAGTATTCACAATACCTCGTAATTTTCTACTCCTCAGTTTCCCTCAGCCTTATAATGCTTTCAGGGGATAGAAATTGCCAGGGTATGTGCTGGAACATGATGCGAAGCTGCAGTTAGAAGTGAAAAAGGCTAAATTTTCTATGCCAGATGTGACAAAAATCTGCCCGCCACAGAAAATATAATAAACAATAACAAATTTTTCACAATTTCCATTGTTGCCATAACCTGCAGAAACCAGGACTTATTGTTAAGGAGATCTGATAGGTTTTATGGAAAACTGGCTATTGGAACTTTCAAAATACATCATACAAGAAGGTTCATGTGGAATGAACTTTCTGTATGCTTTTAAGGAGAGCTAACCATGGCTTCTCTGCATTTACTTATTAATCTACAAAATTTTCAATAAAGAGTCAGAATTATACAATCTACAAAGAATTTTTTTAAAGTTCCATTAGGAATCAACAATTGATCAATTATTGGATGTACACAGTCAAGATTCAGCTTATGAAGTTAACACAACACATTATTAATTCTCTCAAATACTGGTCCTGGAATGCGAATGGGAGCATAGTTTATTTCTCAGCCTTTTGAAGATTCTCCTTCAAGATTTCCATTTACTGAGTGAATTATACAGCTGGCTCTCCTCCTGTCTACCTTATCCACCTTGATACAGCAAGTCTTAACTTCCTTTTCTAGAAGAGAGAGGTTTGCATAGATAGAGCTGTGTAAATCCACAGATATCCACATCTGCGGACCATTTTTGCAGATCATGGATTGGAGGCGGTTACAGATTTTGTATCCATGCAGTGCTCTATGCATAGACACATTTTTAGAAGACAGAGTTCACAAAGTTATTTGAGACGGAACTCATGTTGAGTTTGGATAGGCACAAATTATTACTTACCAAACACATGTGTACACTCATTCACACCTTTTCTTTCACAGGCCAGGCACCTTCCCAGCCTGGGCTCCATCGTTTGATTTTGTTTCTTGGATGTTCACAGCAGTCATCCTGGGTGGGGATTCAGTGAAGAACGAACGCTGATTATGTCAGTCTCCTGCCTTAAATAGGTTTTACATATGGCAGGAATTCTTTGTTTTCCAGTGTGGGTTCTCCCCTCACAGTGGAAAAATACTGGTATTCTATCATGGAGTCCATGATACCGGTGACTTGATCACATGATCCTACAGTGTCAAACCAGCCATGAGTCAGTTTGTAGCATCCCAGAAAAGTTTTTCAGGAAGGTGGGAGATTAGCATCTTCAAAGACCTATTGTTCGCCTTAATGGTTCAGACTCATTGCATTCTGTCTGGTGGGTGTTCCCCAGGTACAAACACTTTTGTAGTACAGATGTATAGTCAATATTCCTAATTTTAGATACAAAAATGATACATGCATACAAATAGGACAATCATATTCAGCAAATCATAACCTTTCCAGTGATATCTCACATGCCTTATCTTGTACAAAACATATCATAGTTATGCTATAATCATACTATAACAATATTTCTATGAAGAATATTGGGTGTAGTGTCACACACAGGTCTCGTGCCCCAGTAATGTGGTCCAAGCTGGGTCAAGGGTGGGCAACCTTGACCTTTGGAAAGCCTCCCTCCCGCAGTTTTTGCTAGTGGTTCTTTGACCATATCGGTCACTAAACCACAAGTCTGATATACGTCCAAAATATAAAAAACCATGGGATTAATGGGAGATTACTTCATGAATGCAGCTTCAACCCCCACTCCTTTGAGCTGAATTGGAGGGAGCAGAAAGTGCCAGATTCCTCAGAGTCTCCACACATTCTGGATGTGATTTCTGGCGTAATTTGCTCTCAGCAACAAGGCAAGGAGACAGAGGTGCCTTAGATCCTGTTAATATAAGTCCCACTTAAGGTAAAAAAAAATATTACAATTTATATTCACTAAAGAAAATGGAAGTTTATACACTAGGCCATTGGTTCTCAAACTGTGGTCCGTGGACCACTAGTGGTTCACGAGCTCCATTCAGGTGGTCCGCGGATAGTTCCCTCTCAGGTGCACGCCTGGGCTGCTGCACATGGGAGAATGAATGGCCACCCCCCCTAATTAGTGGAGTCGCACAGGCATGGCTCCCCTATTTAGGTGCCTGGACCCTGGAGAAGACGCACATGTAAGGTGAAGTGGTGGCCTTGGGGGGAAATAGAGGGTAGATGGGAGGGGGAAGTGGGGTGGGAAGAATTTGAGATGTGCAGGGCTGCAGTGGCCAGAGAAAGAGGCGACTTTCCCCAGCTCTGTGGCTGCTGAGGCGAAGGAGAGACCCCCCCTCCTTCCCAGCCCGAGCTTGGAGTCTGCTGTGGTGCGGGAGAGAGGGAGAGACCCCCACTCCTTCTCAGCCTCAGTTCGGGGGCTGCCATGACAGGGGAGAAAGGGCACATCCATCGCATTAGACAGGAAAGACTACTGATATTAAAATATGAGTTGTGTGCTTATATTTATAGAACAAAAAATGTTAATTGTTTCTTTTATATACAGCATTTTTCTCCAAAGCGCTTTACAATAGTTAGCTAACGGTACAAACAACATTTGCAAAGATCATTAAGTGGTCCACCGAGACCCTCAGCAATTTTCAAGTGGTCCGTGAAAAAAAGGTTTGAGAACCACTGCACTAGGCCTCTCATATAGGCCTATTTCTTTCACACATTGAAGTCAATGGGAGTTTTACTATTGACTTCACTTCAGTTGGAGTACGGTTTGGTCAGTGCCTGAAAGGTTAAATTTATAAGAGATTCTTGGCAGTATTTGAAAAGCAGGTCATACAGAAGAGGCTACCATTATTCTGTGTAAATCTTGTAGTGTTTGGAAGTGTTTTTGTTGCACTCCAGAAAGCATGCCTCCTGCTAGTTATTTTTCACTCTCATAATTACTTTAGGTGGAATTTTAGTAAAAGATTGTTAGCCAACATATATGCTATGTATTAGAGCAATTACATTAATATTGTAATATTAATAGTAATATTGTAATATTAATAGTATATTAATAATACACTATCAGAGGCTCGTTCACCTGCACATCCACCAATGTGATTTATGCCATCATGTGCCAGCAATGCCCCTCTGCCATGTACATTGGTCAAACTGGACAGTCTCTACGTAAAAGAATAAATGGACACAAATCAGATGTCAAGAATTATAACATTCATAAACCAGTCGGAGAACACTTCAATCTCTCTGGTCACGCAATCACAGACATGAAGGTCGCTATCTTAAAACAAAAAAACTTCAAATCCAGACTCCAGCGAGAAACTGCTGAATTGGAATTCATTTGCAAATTGGATACTATTAATTTAGGCTTAAATAGAGACTGGGAGTGGCTAAGTCATTATGCAAGGTAGCCTATTTCCTCTTGTTTTTTCCTACCCCCCCCCCCAGATGTTCTGGTTTAACTTGGATTTAAACTTGGAGAGTGGTCAGTTTGGACGAGCTATTACCAGCAGGAGAGTGAGTCTGTGTGTGTATGGGGGTGGGTTTTTGGAGGGGGGTGAGGGAGTGAGAGAACCTGGATTTGTGCAGGAAATGGCCTAACTTCATTATCATGCACATTGTGTAAAGAGTTGTCACTTTGGATGGGCTATCACCAGCAGGAGAGTGAATTTGTGTGGGGGGGTGGAGGGTGAGAAAACCTGGATTTGTGCTGGAAATGGCCTAACCTGACGATTACTTTAGATAAGCTATTACCAGCAGGACAGTGGGGTGGGAGGAGGTATTGTTTCATATTCTCTGTGTATATATAAAGTCTGCTACAGTTTCCACAGTATGCATCTGATGAAGTGAGCTGTAGCTCACGAAAGCTCATGCTCAAATAAATTGGTTAGTCTCTAAGGTGCCACAAGTACTCCATTTCTTTTTGCGAATACAGACTAACACGGCTGTTACTCTGAAACCAACCATTAATATTGTAGACAGTATAATAAGTGATATAGTTGCAGATTGAATTGTGCTTTACCCAAAATGCTTTTCGCTCATGCTAAGGAATATCCCATAACTTTTTTCAGTAGCTAACCTTTGCTCTTGGTAAGAGGAAATACAAAACCTGTCATAGTACGAACACTATGCCTTGGGTAGTTAGAGGATGCCTGCAGTGACACCTGGAATGTGGTAGTCAAAACAAAGATAAGAGAAAGGTACAGGATAGCACAGAAAAACAAGATAAGAAGCTTGTATTGACTTGTCTGTTAAAGCTTGGGTGATGTACAGAGTGTTCACTACCTTGTAAAAAGGGCTACTATTAATATGGATAATCTCAAATGCATATTTTTGAAACAAAGGTGAATGCTGCAAGATTGCTATGTGTTGTGTTCTGTTGTCTTTGACTAATAACCTGGTTAAACTTAGGCTACATGGTTTCTTGAATATTTTTAATAACAAACCACAAGTGTAGTCAAGCAATTGGGTTTGGCTATACTTAGTTTTCAGATTTGTTGCAGAAGGCCAATTCCCATTTACATTAAACAGGGAGGGAAATATGCCATCTGGCAAAATGAAATAGTCAGATTCCCTGACATACTGCAAGCACAGCTCACAAACATGGCTGTGAAAAAAATACAGCAGTTGCTTGCTAGTACGGATGTATTATTTAGTCATTTGTTGTATGATGCTGACAGCTTTATGGATGTTTACAGTTAAAAGGATGATGCTGAAGTGCTGATCTAGGAATGTACAGCCTTTGCCGACAATAAAACAGACAGATTTTTAAGCTTTTCTGAAACTGCACACCTCTATTATTGTGTAACCTTTTGCAAACTGCCAGTTCCATCTTTCACATACCAGAAATAACTAGAGTACCCCCTCACAGTGAATATGGTGTGTGAATAATTTAAAAAACTTTATCTTAGTATAGCCAGTTAAGTAGTTTATGAATGTCAGTAGGATTCAGAGCTTCTCTTTAAGAGTTGCTTATTTCTGAGAACACTTTCAGTGTTGTCGTCTTTCTTATGTCAGCATGCAAAGGTTCAGACTGATTTACTCCTTATAATACAATAATTCTATAGACTGTTTGTAGCTGTACTGGTAAAGCAGCCATAGATTGAGAGCCTATGTAGTCAGCAAAAAATGCTGCTTGTACTGAAGGGACTTGAGTTGAAAGTGGCACTTGAATATAACTTTTTTTCTAGTTAGTCTAAAATAACTGTTGATATTTAGCCTACTTACATATTGTATATTCATTGTTGATGTACTTGGATAGATCCTTTATATTTCAAAACAATTTATTCCTTTTGTAACAAAAAAATTTACAAAAAATGAAGTTTGGAAAATAAAATGGAATTTACAGTTATTTGTTTTCAACTAATTCTGGGTGATTGTGCCAAAATAATCAGCTCCATATTCCTTAAGATCCTCTTCAGCTGTGTAACTAGCCTCTTCCTTCATTAATGACTGTTGACTTGCAACCTGGTTTATCAGTTTCTTCTTTATTGGAATCTTTTCAAACAGTGTGTGTATGGCCAGAAAAGTGACTGCAAAAATATCAGCAATTTACTCCAGAGATCTAATCCCTGTGTGTCCTTGAGCCATACCTGTTCAATTCAGGGACAAAACCAACATTTAACCTTTGCTAACAGTGCAAAACTAATACTTACATGGAAGAACAAACTCAATTCTGTTCTGTCTGATGCACCATCGGCAATAGTATGTTGTCACTAGCATGCTTAGATGTTATTAATCAACAGAAAAGGATAAAACCTCACTCTTTATGGTAACATTTTTTCCACTGATAACACTATGTATCTCAGCATCTACCTGCCCAATAGACACCAGGTGGAGCTACCAGAAGCCACTGAGGTGAGAAAGGCATTCCTGTCCACCCCTGTTCTGGACTGTGTCCTTGACCGCACCTGGGTAGATTTTCAGAGAGCAACACACTATTTCACCTCAAATATTTAGTGAATCTCCACTTGATGTTTTGTGTTGTATTGCCTGCATCCATATAGGACTGTTTTAATGAACTGGGTGGTCTAAAGATGTAATAGCCAGGAACTCCAAGTCCTAATCTTTGCCCTGTCCACGCTGTGTGCCCTTGAGTTTGTTACACTGCTTCTTGGTTTTGCATGCTATGGAGTGGGATTAACACTATTGATGATGCTACTCGTAATACTCATGAGGAACTGTGTGCACTAGCTGGTATTTGTACAGCACTTTATGAAGTGCTATATAAAGGCTGGATATCATTGTATACAGTCTCTGAAAGTGATTACTAAGGCCTGCTAAATTTAAACCTGCATTTTATGTCTTTCTTACTGTTGTTGTTATTTTGCTGTGTACATATTCACCAAATCAGTTTATATATGTTAAATGAAAGAACATGACATAGCTTTGGTTGGGAAAGCAGTTGCTTTAGCTACAAGTAATTCAATACTGAGATATTACACTTGATCTCTCACCAGAAAAAGGGTGAATTAGTGTGTATTTTAGTAGTTGTAGGCAGTGTTGTTGCAGTCCAGTTGGTCCCAGGACATTGGAGAGATAAGGCAGGTGAGGTCATATCTTTTATTGGACCAGCTTCTCTTGGTGAAAGAGAGAAGCTTTTGAGTTTACCCAGAACTCTTCTTCAGGTCTGGGAAACTGTCTTAGGCTGTGTCTACACTACAGCTTAAATCGGCATAATTTATGTTGCTCGGGGTGTGAAAAGTCACACTGACATAAACACCAGTGTGAAGAGCCCTATGTCGGCAGGAACATAAGTAGTTAACATATTTCAAGGGATAATTCAAGGTGAAGTGGCCTGTTAACACCCCTCCAGTCATGGAGAGGAAAGGATGGGAGGAGGGGCAGATGGAGTGTGGGGAGGGGGGTTTTTAGTGGGTTATAGATTGTTGTAATATGCCATAAATCCAGTGTGTCTATTTGGTCCTTGATTTTTAGTGTCTAGTTTAGTTATGAATTTAAGCTCCCAGGCTCATCTTTTGAAAGTGTTGTGCATGTTTCCTTTGAGGATGAAGACTGATAGGTCAGCTGTAGAGCGATTGCTTTGTGAAAAGTGTTCACCCACAGGTGATGTGGTGTTTTTCTCTCTTATCATTTTCCTGTGTGAGTTCATTCAAGAGCATAGTGATTGTCTGGTTTCACCCCCATATTTGCTATTGGGACATTTAGTACACTGGATAAGGTATACTGTATGTTGTGATAGTTATGTGTAGGATCCAGGGATCTTGTAAGGTGTGGGGGGGGGCGAGGAGGGGCGTATTTATCACGTAGCAGTGGAGATATGTCTGCAAGTTTTTCATCTGTTGTTCTGGCAGGATCTGGTGTCACTCTGAGTTAGTGTTTCCTGGTCTGTGGGGAACTTGCTTCTGATGATGAGCCTGGAGAATTTGGGTTATAGTTGTTAGATGATAATCCTTATGGGTTCTAATGTGGGGTGGTAGGTGCATTTTAGCAGTTGCCTTTAAGGTGTTCGCAAGACTATTTGATTTCTGTGAGTTTTGTGGGTCTTTTTTCATGTGTCTGTGTTCCATAAAACGTTGACGGTATAAATGTGTCTGAGGTGTCTGTGTGTATTGCATATGGAGTATTTGTCTCATATTTAAATGGTAAGCTTTTGGGGGCAGGGACAGTGTTTTTGTTTTGTGTTTGTACAGTGCCTAGCACAATGGAGTCCCAGTCCGTGTCTAGGGCTACTGTATGCTACGATAATACAAATTATAAATAATAATTCATGTTTACATGTCTATAATGTAGACATGTCTGTTCTCTAACAGCCAAAATGTCTTTAAAACCTGAAAACTAGTCACCTTACCACATCCACAAGCTGACGTGGTTCTCTCAGTGTTCTGAGCCACACAGCACAAAACTAAAATCCAGGTATAACCCATGACGGTAACTTCATCAGATTGTTTAATGTTCTTAGAATTGTTCCTCCAGAGAGTAAGGCAAGAACTACTGTACTTTGAAATAATTAGCTTTGCATCCATGGAGATAATTTCATGCAACAGATTGATAATGTGCCAAGGATTTAAAAAAAATGTGTTTTAAAGATGTCAATGTGAAGAAGACTGTCAGTGAGAAGTACAACTTGTATCTAAATGAAATAAAAGGGAAATGCAGGTTCGGAGATTTGTAGCATATAGACTTGAAAGCCAGAAGGAACCATCATGATAATCTAGTAGTCTGACTTCCTGCACGTTGTAGGCCACAGAACCTTGCGCACACAGTCCTGTAGTAGGCCCATAACCTCTGGCTGAGTTACTGAAGTCCCCTATCTTGACGTAAAGACTTAAAGTTATAGAGAATCCACCATTTTAGTTCAAACTAGTGCTGTCAAGCCATTAAAAAAATTAATTGCCCTTTTAATCGCACTGTTAATAATAGAATACCATTTATTTAAATATTTTTGGATGTTTTATACATTTTCAAATATATTGATTTAAATTACAACACAATACAAAGTGTACAGTGCTCACTTTATATAATATTTTTAAAAATATTTACACTGTAAAAAAGATAAAATAGTATTTTAGTTCAACTCATACAAGTACTGTGGTGCAATCTCTTTTATCATGAAAGTTGAACTTATAAATGTGGAATTATTATTTTTTTACATAACGGCACTCAAAAGTAAAACAATATAAAACTTTAGAGCCTACCAGTGCACTTAGTCCTACTTCTTGTTCTCCTTTAGGGGAGTCTCGGCTTATTGAAGGGGTAAGATATTTTTATCTCAGAAAGTAAGTATTCTGAAGATGGGAGGGGTGTGAGTTGTGCAGGAGAAGGGTGAATTCTTGGTGCTGCTCCTGTTATGGTTGGGTTTCTGAGCTCGCCAGGCTCACCTCCTGTCAAAAGAGGAAGAAAATTTAACCTTAGAAATCTTCATTTAGTATTTGGGGAGGCTGGGGTAGGGAGCAAGCAATGACTTGTGCAGGAGGAAGGTGAGAGAGATGCCTTGATGCTGCTTCTGGAATGGTGGTTACTGGTACTGGGGCTCGCCTCCTTTTACTGAGCTCGGTGGGCTCCCTTTAACTGAGCAAACCCTTGTTTGCAAGGGAGGATATGGATTTTACCTCAGGAATTCGGCATGTGGCAGGGAGGAGAGGTTGGTGGCAAGAGGCTAGCTTGCCATGCACCTGTTCTCTATGGGGTACCCCCCAGAGCGAGGGGCTGTCCAGGGGCAATGGGGCACAGCATGGGGAGGGCAGGGTGGGTGTCAGTCCTCAGATCAAGTTGCTGGTTGGGGACAAGGGTGCACAGCACGGCGGGAGGAGGGAGTCAGTCACTGTAGCAAAGGGCCGGCTGGGCGCAATGGGGCACGGTGTGGGGAAGGTCGATCCCCAGAATAAGAGGCCGGTTGGGGGCATGGTGGGGGGTGAGCGAGGGGCCTGCCGGGGGGACATTCAGGCACAGTGCATGGGGAGGCAGGGGGGAGTTGGTTCCCGGAACAAGGGGCTGGCCATGGGCAGTGGTCACAGCCGGGGGGGGAGGGGCTTTGCCCCAAGAATGAGGGGCCAGTCAGGGACAATAGGGCACAGCATGTGGGGAGAGGCAGTCCCAGGAGCAAGGGGCAGGCCAGGGGCAACGGGGTACGGCAGGTCAGGATCCCTACCTCTCAGCCAGAGCTGGAATAGGAACCACTTCCTCTCCTCTCCTCTTGTTTTCCCACCCTCCCAAAGGGGATTGGGTTACTGCACCTGACTGGACACTGTCAGGTCCTCCGCAGCTGGTGCCTGTCTCCCTCCCTGCCCAGAGATATGGGATTAACAACATTAAAAAAAGAATGTGTTAATTTGGTTTTCAGTTAATTGTAGGTGTTAACTGCAATAAAGTGACAGCTTTAGTTCAATGAGTGACCCATGCCCCATACTGCACAAGAAGACCACCAGGGTCTCTGCCAATCTGACTTGGGGGGGAATTCCTTCCCAACCAGATATCATGATGAGTTAGACCCTGAGCATGTGGGAAAGACCTGCCAGGCAAACACCTGGGAAGAAATTGTCTATTGTAACTCAGAGCCCCCCCCCCCCCCCCATGTCCTATCTTTGCCCGTCCGGAGATATTTGCTAATAGCAATCACAGATGGGCCATATTCCATTGTTTGTGATCTCATCATACAATCCCCTCAATAAATGTATCAAGTTCAGTCTTAAAAGAAGTTAGGGTTTTTGCCCCCCTTCTCCCCTTGGAAAGCTGTTCCAGATCTTCACTCCTCTGCTGGTTAGAAAAAATCTTTGTTGATCAGGACTCCTGTCCTCCATTTTACCTTGGAAAATCCATCATTTCCCCTCCAAGACTCCCTAAAGTCCCTAAGGGAGGGAAGTTAGTTAATAAACCGATAATAATAAAGGGTAATTTTTAAGGCAAATTCAAAGAAAGAAGGTAGTGATACCTGGAGCCTATTATCTAAGAAGTATGGTTCATCAAATGAACATTCTCGGCATGCTGACATGCTTTATATTTTCTCTCTTTTCCTGTGTTTTAAAAAAAGAAAGAGAGGTTGGGAAAACTGTTCTACTTTTAAAAAGGAGCAACAAATTATTCTTGCACGTTTTTCTGTGTCCTACATAAAGATAAAGCACCAGGCTGTCTTCTCCCACCACCTCTTTAACAAGAGAGAGATGCTTACATTTATAAGGGTGAAAGGATCTAAAGATAACAAAGTTCTTCATTCTAAAATAACTTGTGTGGTTTCATCAGTTGGGGCTCAGTCTCATCTCTGTTGAAGTCAGTGGCAGCTCTCCCACTGACTTCAAGAGCAGTAGGATCCAGCATAGGTTTCTTTTGAATTCTTCATGCTCCTCTGCATATGTAATGAACATCTCAGTGTAGCCGCTGTGGTGTGAGAAACGGCGATGTCTAAGGGCAGGTCTACACTACTTCCGGCTGCGCCACTTTTCCATGTTTGGTGAAGACTCTCTATGCCAGGGGTCCCCAAACTGGCAGGGAGGAATGTTCGTGTGAGGGCAGCTGGGGCCCAGGCGAGGCTGCCAGCCTGTCCAGGTCGTCTCCCCCCCTCGCCCTCCCAGAGCTTCGGCCCCAATCCTAGCTCCAGAGGAGGGAGGGGGGAGCAGAGAGGGGGAAGGGGGGGCCCGCAGTAAAAAGTTTTGGGACCACTGCTCTATGCCGACAGGAGAGCACTCTCCCGTCAGTATAATTACTCCACCTCCACGAGAGGCGGAAGCTATATTGGTGGGACAGCGTCTCCTGCTGACATAGCGGCAGTGTGGACAGTACTTAGGTCACTGTAACTTGCGTTGCTCACAAGGGTGTCTTTTTCACACCCCTGAGCGACGCAAGTTAGATCGACTTAAGTGGTAGTATAGACCTGTCCTTAGCCACTAAGTTTGGTTTTTGGCTCACCGGACCAGAGGTATATTTAATCTCCCAAACAGAGGCTCAGAGCTGGTGATTCCCCCTATTGTCTGAGAAATGGAAGTGAAATGATGAAATAGGGAATTGGGATATAACCAAGAAATGTCCATCCTGATGCTTTAGAGGGGCGGGGCGGGGGGAATTCAACCTGCCAGTTTAACCAAAACACTGAGAAGGTAAGCCCTGAGCTGCTTCAGCTGTATAGCTAGAGACAAAAAAGACAATCAGAAAATGATAGGCAAGAAAATGTTGGATGTTGTCCTGAAAAATCAGGATGCAATGATTTATGATGCTGGTTGAGTCAAAAATTGCCTAGAGATAAGTTGCCATATGTCTCCAAGATGTCATAGATTCAGCTACATATGCTGACCAGTGGGAGAGCTGTGCTGCTGTACCAGATGACTTCAGATGACAATATGAGTTCCATTAACACTTCCTGCTCTGCCAGCCATCAAAATATAGTGGACAGTTATTCTGGAAAGTGGGACCAAAGTTGAGTATAAGGGAGATGGAATTTAAAAAAAAAAAAAGTCTGGTCAGGAAATCACTCATTATTTATTAAACAGTTTAATTGGTTTGTTCATATTTTATCTGATGGAATGCATTGAAAAAAAGACGATTTCTACATACTTCTTACAAGGTTCATTTCTGTTGCTTGTTAATTTTTTTCTGGACATTGGAGACGTAAGACACTTTATGCCATTAAAGCAGTGTTGTTTTTCCGGGAGCTTAGATCTGATTTATCTTCTAAATTAGCTAAAATTGAATTTAAAAACTTAATCCTGTAGCATTGTCCATACAGATATAGGCGCAATTTTCAAAAGAACTCCATCCCTATTGTATGCCACAGTGGGAGCTGCTGGGTGCTCTGGATTTTGAAAATCTGAGCCTGGTTATGGGTTCTGGTCCTGAGCTCTATTCAGACACTTGCCTGTATAGTGCACACAATTCAGTGTGTCAGAAAATATAGTTTACCTTATGATCTCCCATATGAATCTCTGTTAATCCTTCTATTAACGTAAAGATAGAAAGGGAGTTTTCTATATATATAGGGAAGATACTGGGAATCTATTCCAAGCTCTGCACTACCTTCTATTTAGTTTCTTTGTTCCTTAGTTTGAAATGGGTATATCTGTAAGACTTGTGCGGTTTTATTAATAAAATAAACGATGATTGTTAAAGGTTTGCCTTGGATGTGTAAAGTATATATCACTATTGCTATTAAGCTATGGAGAACATCCTACCATTGCTGCTTCACAACTAAAAAGCATATTGGAGGAGGTCATGGTTGATGATTATAATGGTCTTGGTCCCTTGTGGCCTTAAAAAAAAATCTATGGATGTAACCAATAACTCAGTCTTCATTTTTGTGTATTTTTCTTTCTTTGCAGATTGATGGTTCCAGCTGTGATTCTGAAATTCTTTCCTTGCTCCTGAATGCAAAATTAGTGGTAAAGTGCATATCCACTGTGTTCTACCCTCACCTTATCAACCACTTACTGGCCAACCAGGAAGAGGGGCATTGGGATGTAGAGGAAATAGCAAAACAACTGCAGGAAGCAGGCTTCAGTGCAGAGGCAGGGTCTCTTATGATGTGTTACAAAGGGATTCATCCTGCACTCAGAACCTACAGTACTGCCCTCAGTGCTATTCAGCATTGGATCTGAGTGGCAAAACAAACTGAATTTCTTTTGACAAAACAGCTGCCTGAATAATGTGTTTGTTTCAATTGCCTGCTTTTCAGATGGAAATCTTCTACATGAGAGACAAATTGTTGTAATGAAGTGATATATTTAGAGTTGATCATCTCTTCTTATGATTTGTGGAAAATGCTAACAATATACATACTGTGGATTTACTTCCAGTTTATTTTGAAACTTTTTACCAGTTCTAAAAGTCTCTCTCAGTATAGGTATAGTAAATCTCTCAAACTGGTAAAAACTTTCAAATTGGCAAAAACATTTGAAATGCAACCACTGTAATGTGTAAATTATAAACTAGGAAAGTAACTTGTGATGCTGCAGGGTTATACAATGTGTCACACAATTCTTGTAAGTCATTTACACCCTGGTCACAATGTAAAACAATAGTTATCAATAAAAGTGTTTAGAACAAACGTCATCACCATGAAGAGAAATAACTAATGAGAAGTTCTGAAATCTTAAAATTTGATATTTTTCAATGTTGTTTTGGATATCTTATTACAATAGTTTTATTTGCAATAAGTGACATACTTTTCATTTATTAAACCTTTTCTTTTTTTTCCCCCCTCCTTTTGACTGAACTGAGTATTCTTCAGGGGGAAGCAGGCTGATAATTTTTGTCACGCTTACTATAGTTTGGTCTTTGTTACTCTCTATCCAATTTCAGAAAACTTGGCTCAGATCTCCAGAAGATTTTGTTCACCGTTTTGTCTTTCTTTCCAGATGTCTTCTCCTATTTGCTATGGACATGAATAGCCGATCCATTTCAGTTTTGTTCAGTAAGTCCTTACACCCCCTTTCCTGGGGAGGCTTGAGAATAAACAAGATGAGCACAAACCAGCCTTGGATTTTTTAAGACCCAAAATACCCAATCAATTCTTAAAAAAACAGAACTTTATTAGAAGAACAAAAAAAGATAAGAGAACAACTCTGTAAGATCAGAATGGAAGATAATCTTACAGGCATCAGATTCAAAACATAGAGATTCCCTCTAGGCAAAACCTTAAGTTACAAAAAGACACAAAAACAGGAATACATATTCCTCCAGCACAGTGAATTTCACAAGCCAAAACAAAGAAAACCTAACACATTTTCTAGCTAGATTACTTACTAACTTTACAGAAGTTGGAGGGCTTGCATCTTTGATCTGTTCGCGGCAAAGGTATCACACAGAGAGACAAAAGCCTTTTTCCCCCCCTCCAGATTTGAAAGTATCTTGTCCCCTCATTGGTCATTTTGGGTCAGGTGCCAGCCAGGTTACCTGAGCTTCTTAACCCTTTACAGGTAAAAGGACTTTGCCTCTGGCCAGGAGGGATTTTGTAGCACTGTATACAGAAAGGTGGTTACCCTTCCCTTTATATTTATGACCGTGCACATGGATTTATTCTATGTAGCCTGTTTTACCAGAAGCATTTGGTGTTCATGTGTTTATATGATTATGGCTTTGTGTTAAAATTACCTTCTCATTTCGCTCTTGCCTAGTTCTATACTGAGATCAGTCTTCAAAGGAATTTTGCGAGAACCTGAGAAAAAAATAACATTTCTGTTTCATTCTACAAAAATGAGTACTGAGACAATAGTTTCTAATCTTTATTTAAGTGTAGGGTGGATGTCCAGTGCAGGTACTCCATAGGAAAGCTATACAACTGGATAAATGGCTTGGAAAAGGACTTAAAAAGAGATGTTTGGTAAAGAAGCAAAGCGGGGGGCAGTTGGGGACTCCTGTGATTGGTATGGCAGGGGGCCAACCCCGATTATTATAGTCCACCTTAATCCTCCTATGAGGGGGGCAGTGGATAAGGTAAGGTAAGGTCCTGGCAATGGATTTGCTGGAGGGACGTGAGTGGGATAAAAAGGAGGGAGCTGGTAAAAGTCCCCCGGGTAATTATGGAATAAACATAGGGGTTACCTGCACTGTACACTTTTATCTGCTGGGTAGTCCCAGACATCTAATAATAGTGTTGCGGTCTGATTAAATCCATGTCAAATGTGTCCTGTCCTTCTTTTGGTATAGCCAGACAACCATTGTTGGGTTAATTTTCTATAAATATCATTTGTGGCTTTGAATTAATATTATTTTATTTTACTTACACTTTGTCCTAAAAAAAATCGTTTCATAAGACACTTACCTCACAATTTGCTTGGAATTCTTTAAGAAGACTGTAACAGTGTATTGAATCCTTCAGGTGGTTTGGCCCTTTTTAGTTCACACATTTTCAACGATGTTTGAGAAAGGGACTTCCAGCTTCCTTCATTCATGACCATAATTTTCATTCATCAATCTCAGGGGTTAGAACTGAGGTCTTTTTCATTTAAGTTCCCCACATTAATCTTTGCCTCAGGTTCCAAATACTATATCTTGAATAAAATCAAAGCTCATTGGCATAGCACAGAAAAAACAGGAAAAATCACAAACCCAAAGATAAATGGAAATAAATAAATGCACTAAACAATGCTATTAGCCAGACACATGGGTTGTTTTACAAAGTATTGAAATAGCACCTACAGCATGGCATAACAATGCATATCACGTTTCTCAACCTATTACCTCAGAATCATGTTTCCAGGGAGTCCATGTGTTTGTGTGTCACGTCAGAGTCAGTGCAGTAGATAAAACCCAGCAGTGTTAGCAGTTCAGAGAGCCGCTAACATCCTGGCAATACATCACACCAAAGCTAACCCAGGGTAGATAACAGTCGTTGGTGTCCAGTTGGTATGGTTCCTGTGTGGTTCTAGCCCAAAAACGTGCACAGAGATTAAACAATTTTCTGCATCTTCATCCAAAATCACATGCTGAGTCTTAACTGTTCTCCAGTAACACTTTCCAAATGACATTATCAACCACTTCTTTCTAGATGAAATAGAGTTCTGTTTCCCCCAGCCTCATCAGTAAACAGCTTATGCAGACAGGAACTCTGAGGTGCAGATAGACTCAGTGATTAAATAGATTCTTAACTTTATTTAAACATTTTTTAAAAGACACATTGGTGGGTTATACTGGACAGATGGACATAATTTCTCACTGGATCAATATGGAATGAACTGTCATAATTTTCCTCATGCAAAGTAGGCTGTGAAGCAGTGTAAGTAGTACTTGTTTAAGACAGACAATTAATGGTAGCTGCTCATCTTTTGGGGCTGTATTTCCCCCTGTTGACTCTCAGTGAATTGTAAAAAGAAAAGGAGTACTTGTGGCACCTTAGAGACTAACGAATTTATTTGAGCATGAGCTTTCGTGAGCTACAGCTCACTTCATCAGATGCATACCGTGGAAACTGCAGCAGACTTTATATATACACAGAGAATATGAAACAATACCTCCTCCCACCCCACTGTCCTGCTGGTAATAGTTTATCTAAAAGCCATTTCCAGCACAAATCCAGGTTTTCTCACCCTCCAGCCCCCCACACAAATTCACTCTCCTGCTGGTGATAGCCCATCCAAAGTGACAACTCTTTACACAATGTGCATGATAATCAAGTTAGGCCATTTCCTGCACAAATCCAGGTTCTCTCACTCCCTCACCCCCCTCCAAAAACCCACCCCCATACACACACAAACTCACTCTCCTGCTGGTAATAGCTCATCCAAACTGGCCACTCTCCAAGTTTAAATCCAAGTTAAACCAGAACATCGGGGGGGGGGGGTAGGAAAAAACAAGAGGAAATAGGCTACCTTGCATAATGACTTAGCCACTCCCAGTCTCTATTTAAGCCTAAATTAATAGTATCCAATTTGCAAATGAATTCCAATTCAGCAGTTTCTCGCTGGAGTCTGGATTTGAAGTTTTTTTGTTTTAAGATAGCGACCTTCATGTCTGTGATTGCGTGACCAGAGAGATTGAAGTGTTCTCCGACTGGTTTATGAATGTTATAATTCTTGACATCTGATTTGTGTCCATTTATTCTTTTACGTAGAGACTGTCCAGTTTGACCAATGTACATGGCAGAGGGGCATTGCTGGCATTGTGTTTGTGACCTTATTTGTCCTGCCATTTGGACATGGTCAGTCAATTGGCTGTCATACATCAATGACATTAGATAGAGGCATTACATGGTTGTAGGTGTCTCACCAGCCTGCAGCAAGTAGCTTCCACCACATGCAGGCATCTGTTCATGAAAAGAGAAGGCACATTCTGAGTATATGTGTATCAAAGTACTGATGTATTTGTGAATTTCTCCCATGAGATTGATTTCAGATTTGGAGTTTTGACAGTTGTTATTAAGACATGTTAGCAAACGGGATAACAATGTGAGTTATCCCATAAGACCCTCTCATCATCTGTTACTTATTAAGACCATAAAAAGGTACTGACAAGCTGAATTGACACTTGTGCCTACTTGGATTTTGTCAATTTATTTGAATTACAATTAGAAACTGTTCAAAATATTACTTTCAATGAATACAGCACGAGCTGGATCTCTCCTTTGGAGGTTACTCATCTTAGTAGTTTGTTCATTTTCTGATAAAGAAACAGGCCACAATTTAGGCTCTTACATTCATATTCAATCACCTAAATAGTAATGGGCTGATTTTGAAAGGTGCTGAGCACCCCAGCTCCTAATGATGACTATGGCAGCTGCAGGTGCTCGACACCTTTGATAATCAAGCTCTTCCAGGTAGTGTCTATGGTTGAGGTTTGGAGCCTAATTCCTAGGGCTATATGGGTTGAAAATGTTAGCAAGTTCATAGTTTATTAGCTGTCTGTAGTAGTGAACAGGGTAGTATTTGGACAATTAAAGTTGTTGAGACCAAAACACTCATTGGCCTGATTCATTTCTCATTCATATTGGTTTGAAATCAAGAGTAACTCAGATAAAGTCAGGAGAGTCTTCATATGAGCCACCATTAATAGACCACCTGGATTAAGCTCATGTTACCCAGGATGAGGAACAGGCCCATCCCTGAAGCTATCCAGCACTTGTGTGGTGAAGAGAAGGAGAATTTCACAAGGCAGGCTTACAGAAGCTATGTCCTGTCTATTGGATTCAAGGTCAGCATTTTTTGCTCCTGGACAGGGTGCATAAAATGAATGATTTAAAAAACAGATTTTTTTTTAATTTAAATTAAATACTGGTTTATTTTTTAAAATAAACCTATTAAAATTACATTTGAAACAATGGCAATCTATATTAAGGCCCAAACTTACTATACTCTATTAAAATAATGTAGATTAAATTAAAAATAATATTAAGCAGTACATGTTTGCTGTTGACATTTTGAAGGAAGTCAAACCACTGAACTGGAGGAAGTCACTGGCTAAAGACGTAGAACCAGATTTGTTGAAGTGTTAAATGAGTTTTTGACATTGGTAACCTCTTTTGCAGGTGCGGAGAGAATATTTTCTTCATTTCAGTTTATTTAACTAGTTCAGTTCAATGAGTTCAAAGTTAAGAGACCAACTGAGAGTTGGAAAGGGAAAACAAGCTTTCCTGTATTTTCAATCTATGAATTAAAAATTAGATGTGAGAGGATGAGATCCACTATTCTAAAATATTGAAGGGCAGTGGTGACCATAAACAATCAGTTCAATTCTCTAATTACATATGATACATCATTTAATAAATCATTTTAAAATGCAGAACATGTTTTGATCAACTTTTTATACACTTATTCTTATGTATCCAGCATATTCGTTTTATTCAACCAATAAAACAAATTTAAAATGTTTTTGTGTATGTTTAATTAAATTCATATTTCCACCCAAGTAGAGCTTGACACAAATCACAAATTAAAAAAAATCATCTAGTAAGTAAGAAATGCATCATTCGCCATTTTCTAACATCATAAAAATGGTAAAAAAAAATAAGAATCTGACTAAGTAGAAGTAAAGCTATATAATTATTTAAATGTATATACATCTAGTGTATCCTCCTGGTTAGCAAATGAAGCACCAAATGTAATGTAAAGGGCTATATTTAATTGCAAATCAACATATTTTAATGGTTACCAATCAATGTGAATCACTTTTTTTTAGGAAAATATCAAAAGTACAAATGTAAACAAGATTAAAATCAATTATTTATATCAAAAATTTTCTCATTCAAAAGCTTGTCTCTCTCACCAACAGAAGTGGGTCCAATGAAAGATATTACTTCACCCACCGTGCCTCTCTAATATCCTGGGACTGACTCAGATACAACAACACTGCATACAATGATGAAGAATAGAGGCAAAATAGCCAAAATGGTCATTGGTACATAGCTTTAATACCATCTAATAGAAAATATCATTCATAGGAGGATGGTTAGCAATAATAAATGGATCATAGTATTAGTGTTCTTAAGACTTTCTACAATTATATTTACCATTTCAGAAAACGTATTGTTAACTGAGTAATCATTAAATAAGATGTATAAAATACTAAACTTAATCTGGTGTAACCAACATGAATTTAGCAAAGGCAAATTGAGTCTCAGTAGTCTCTTAGAATTGTTTAATGCATCAATATACTTATAGAGAAGGCCTTTGACAAGAAATAAGAGGCAAAGTATTGTTTTGTATCGAAAACTGGCTAGGAAACGTAAATCAGATTCATGTTCCATGTTCCAAAGCATAGCCCTCCCAAGCAGAAGTTGGCAAACATGTCTGATCTAAACAAAGGAATGTGTGCTCAGCTTGATTTGCACTTAAGCAGTAAACAGAGTCATCAAGCAGGAAAGGGAGACAAAGGAAGCTCAAACAGGTGAGAAAAAAGCATCAGGGAACATAGACCTTTTATCTCCAGATACTAAGCTGGAAATGTCTTTCAAGAGGGGGACTGACACTATAAAAAGGAGGGACAAATGCCCTCAAGGCACCCCTTTCTCTTTTCCTGCACATCACATTCATGGCACCTGAGGTGACAAAGGAAGCATTTGTTGGATTCTGGGAAAAGAGGTTGTGACCTAAGAAGTTTGGTCAGTAAGACTGCTGAAAGCATGTGATGAGAAAACTTTGCTTTGAATTTAATATAGTTGGTTAAGTGAGGTACCAGTTGCCTTCTTTCTTTGTTTTTCTTGTAATCATCTCTGGCCTTTATGCCTCATTACTTGTACTCATTTAAAATCTATCTTTGTAGGTAATATAATTTTTATTGTTTTCTCTAATCCAGTGTGTTTAAAGTGAAGTTTAAATGCTCCATTTGGGGTGGCAAGTTGTGTGCATATTGATTCTATTAAAGATATAACTGACTTTATAAAAACTTGTATTGTCCAGGACTGGGCTTGGCAATACAGGACACTGTTACATTCTGTAACTCGTGGGAACACCCTACACTCCCATGTTCGTCCTTGTAATATGATTGTGTGGTATCTAATGCTAAGTTTGTCATATCGGGTGTCTTCAGAAGGCTCATGATGCACTGAACATTGTTATAGTTATGTTATAGTAATGTTCTAGGTTATAATTTCATGTATATAGTTATGAGGCTGAAAATGTGTCCTCATGGCTTAAAGCAAGCCCAGGCAAAAACTCTACAGAAGCAGAGGGGCAGTTCACACCTCATCAGGGCATGTATGGGACAAACCCAGCCCAGCCTCACAGGAACAAAGGACACTGGCTTAGGCAACAACAAAGGATTTGTTGGACTCTCAAGTGAGTCACCCTCCCTTCCTTTGGTCAGTTTGGGACTGTGATGAGGTAATGCTCACCTGACTCTGAAGGGGGGCAGCAAAGCCAAGAGGGAAGACAGAACATGATCAAAGGGAGAGACATTTGCCGTCCTCTTCCTCTCTCTTCTACCTACATCTACAGACACCACACCAAGCAACTGAAACGCTGATCAAAGGGGAGAGCCTGGCTGAAGAGCAACCAGCCAGCCTGTGGTGAGAAGCATCTACGTTTGTGAGGGCACTGAAAGTGTTAACATCAGCTTAGAATGCATTTTGCTTTTATATCATTTGACCAAATCTGACATGTTATATTTTGACTTATAATCACTTAAAATCTATCTATGTAGTTAATAACTCTGTTTGTTTATTCTACCTGAAACAGTGCATTTGCTTTGAAACGTGTCAGAGACTCACCCTGGGATAACAAGCCTGGTACATATCAATTTCTTTGTTAAATTGATGAAGTCATATAAACTTGCAGTGTCCAGCAGGCATAACTGGACACTGCAAGATGGAGGTTCCTAGGTTTGTGTCTGGGACCGAAGATATTGGCTAGTGTCATTCAGCTGCACAATCCATGCCACAGGATGTGCTTACATGCCAGAGGCTGTGCGTGAACAGCCCAGGAGTGGGGGTTCTCACAGCAGAGCAGGGTAAGGCTGGCTCCCAGAGTCAAGGATTGGAGTGACCTAGCAGATCACCAGTCCAGATAACACCAGAGAAATATCACAGACATACATTTCTGACGGAAAATATAAACCTGGGAGTGTGTCTGGGTACCCTTCAGTATAACTAAGGCTGGTAAGAACCAAGCTGTGGCTGGCTGGCTGTAGCGCACACACTGGCATCGCTGGGATGACTTTCATGCTGGAGGCTGTTTGTGAGCCGTCCAAGCTGGAGGCTATAGCAGCAAAGCATTGTAAAGGTCACCATAGGTTAGAGGGCATGGGTGACACAGCTGCTCCTTAGTCTGTATTGGTATGTCACAGTATCTGGAGATGTGAAGTACTGAGCAGCTTCCTTAGGGTGCTCAGTAGATCTGTTGGTGAATAGTTTCTTAAAAGGGAGAAGTTAGAAGAAGAAAATGCACCAAGGCTAATATTCATAAAGAAAATAGGAAAATCCTTTGTGCTGATTTCCGAGGACTCAGGAAATAGGACTTTTGAGGGTGATCAATATAGTTTTTATATCAGGTATCAAGTACAGTCTCTATTGCAATTGGTTTGTCCTACAGAACTTACATCCTTCCCTCTCTGGATTAGTTTCCTCCTCAGTTTCACTCCCTAGCATCCCCATCTCGCTTTGTTTGGTCCTACAGACTTCTGTTGTCACAAGATAAAATAAGTTGCATTTAGTCTAAATCCACATACTGATTTAGTGGCCAAAGGCTTTTGCAATGCATAGATAGACAGAAAATGTTATGAAAGTCCTTTTCTGCAATGTGCATATAAAATATTTATTGTAATGAGTAAAGCAGATGTATACTGTTTAAAAATAAAAACCTAACACTGAAAACAAATAAGCAGAAGGAGTTTACTCTAAATGGGAGAACAATGCAGAACACAAACTGCAAATGAAACCTGGAGGTGATTTTAATTAATCTGGTTGTACCATCTGTGCTGTTTTTGGCAGTACAGGAAAAAAAGGCATAGTAATGTCTGTATGCATCTTTCAAGAGGATATAGTTGATAGATAGGCACTATGCTGATTCATGTGCCAACTAAAAAGGCAATCATGGTGCAATTTAAGGCCCTGATCCTGCAAATGCTTACACACACACTTCAATTTTTGCAGTCAGTCAGGGGAAAAGTAAGAAAATGCCAAGCAGCTGTTGGACATAATAACTAGGTCAAAAATGAAAGGTTATCTGGAGTTGAGGCTTCTGATGTGAAATAATGTAACATTAAGATGCCGGAGGAAATGGCTCCATGATTTAAGCAACAGGCTTCCCTGAAAGTCCACATTTGATTCTTCGTTACGGATTCATAGTGATGAAAAGATCACCACGATATAACTTTAAGAATAATACTGAGCTCTTCTAAAGCACTTGGCATGTTCAAAGCATGAAACATCAAGCTTACAAATGCACGAGAAGGAAAGTAGCATCCTCATTTAGAGATGAGGAAACTGAGGCAGAGAAAGAGGACGCGACTTGCCCAAGGCCACACAGCAAGCCAGTGGAAGGCTAGCACTGGAACTCTGGACTTGACTCCAAGTCTTTCTGCTGAAGCATGCTGCCTCCCAATGCATTCTGTGTTATTATTACTACTGTGGTATAATCGTGGTACTTGGAGGCCCAGATAAGGGATTCTCACTGTGGTAGGTATATGGTTAAAAAGTCAGTCCCCGACCCAAAGACAAAACATGCAGGTGGAGAAAACGAAGGGTTGGGGGTTGGTGTCAGAGAAGACAAGGTAACAATAACACAAGCATGTATTCATGTGGACCAGCGGGGCACCCAGTCCAGCTCAGCACCCACTGACAATACGTGTTGACTTAAATTTACATTCCTGTATCACTTGGTTTCCCCTGCTTTGGGATCCTTCCTCTTCACCACCTTTATTGAGTGATCTGCAGTTTAAATGACAGTGGGATCCCGTGTCTGATAATCAGCAGGGAAAGCGATTGCAAGCCAAGGAAGCCAAGCTGCAGCTGATTAAATAAATGCAAAGTGCCCCCTACCATGCACCGCAGCGGGTCTGCTGAGGAGAGCCCAACTTGATTCCAATTCATGCTTCTTCAGGACTAATCAAAGCACACCAAATACATCTTCTTGGAAATGGACAGGAAGCACTTTCAAGAGCTTTATCCAAAGACATGGAAGAGCTTTGTGCCAGAGAAGACACTTGTAGAGTGTCCCCTTCTGAGATTTCTACATATGTCAAGCGGCATTCTGTCGTGCACTGATTTTTATCTTTGATATTTGACTGTTTTACTCATTGGTCTTGAGTAGAAATAGCTACTGAACTGGCTTAAGTAAGATGGAGGAAAAAAGGGTACATTTAGAACTCAGGCAAATAGAGTCCATGGAAGCTGTGTTAAAATCATTCAGTTCCTGCTTACTGCCAGAAGGAGTTTATTTTTTTTATCAATTTCTACATCCATATTTACATATGAACTTGGCAATGTTAAATACAGGATTTGGAAAGAAAAGGAATATCATTGTATTCAGAACTTAGCACATTGATAGTTGTGAGAATTGTTTAACATGACATTTTCTGCCTAATTCAATGAAATGATAAAAAAATACTTTTTAGTTGCTCAGATGATGCATTTAAGAATAATTTAATGTTGTTATAGGTGAATTATATTTACTGCAGAGCTCTGTCTTGGATGTACTGTGCTGTAATTTACTTTGAAACCATCAAAGAAATCAAGTAGAAAAGATGTTTGTTTTTAAAATCTGGTTTGAAAGTCAGAGTATTCCTTCGGTGGAGAGGATAGCTATGGCTGTTTTGCTTGTGCCAATGTTTTAGCTACAACTTTTAGCGTAGATTGATATCCCTGAAGCCTGAAATCCTCCTTTTTATGTACAGGGAGCAGTGATTCAGTCTTCCCCACATTCTCCCATTGTTTTTCAGTTCTGACTTGGAGGGGTCAGATGGCAGTTCAGACTCCATGCCCATTCAGAGTCTCACTGACTTCAACAGGTGCTGGAGGAGGCTTACAACTGTTGGCTTCCCTCTTGAGATTGCTAACAGCTATGGAGGTGGATATGAAATGCACATAACCACCCAAGAGGATATAGATTCAGACCATCAATATATTAGGGAGGAAAGGGTGGTCTTGTGGTTAAAGGCACCTGACTGGGAGATCTGGGTTCTTTGCAGGCACTGCTACAGGTACCATATGTGAACTTGGGCACGTCTTTGTGCCTCAGTTTCCCAGTCTAAAATACTTTATGTAAACTTCATGGTGAAAAGATTTGTCAGAAAACAAACAGTTGAAGCTGGTAAGCTCTCCTTCCCTTATGTTAGTATTTAGAACAAGAAGGGAGAATAATTTAACTACAGTAATTATTGATACTCCCCAATGTAGATCCCCTGCGATCTCTATGTGTGAAGCCTGACCAACTCTGAGACATTCTCCCATCTCGGCTCCCGAGAAGTCACTGTTAGCCCTTCTACCGTGCATGTATGCAAGGGGCAATGGAAGCCCTTTGGTAACTCCCAGCAGGGAAAGCGGGCATTGTGAGGTAGAATTCATTAATATTTGTAGGATGCTGAACACCATACATACCCTATAAAGAAATAAAACGTCACCGAGGCCACCAAGTGGCTGACAGATGTCAGTGACTTCTGATCACTTTGGAACCTTTAATTGGATTAGAAGTGGCAACCTTACAATGAAAAGCTCCATAGCCAATTCCTAATCTCATAGACATTCAGTCCCTGTTGCCCCTCCTGCTCCATGTATAATTGTCCAGGATGGTCTTTGTGAACCTTCTCTTTTAACTGGGACAGACATGGTAGCCCTTGTGAAGACAATGATTTGTCATGATTGTAAACCCTCATTACTTCTCTTTGTAGTTCAGATAGATCTCGTGGATAAAGCTTTCTGCTGAAATTATCTGTATTCAGGGCAATTGTTGATTTTATACTGTTGGTGCTCAGCTCAGTGTTTTACAATGGTTGGATTGCTTCCCTCTCCTGACAGTTTGACCTTCCCCAGATTGGTCTGCTCACAGCTGTCACGTTGGAAATTTTAAACTCCCAAGACCTTCCTGAAAGGCTGCAGAATTTCTTCCATTTTACCACTCCACCACCACAGCCCGTTCCAAGGGATCCTGACAGGTCTGTACAAGTATCTGTATGTCTCTTGTAAGGGCACTATAAGCCTCTGGAATGATCTCTGGTTTCCAACTCCCAGAGCTGAACTCTGGACCAAAATGTTCACGGGTGACTAGTGATTCCAGATGCCTCCATTTTGGGTTTCTAACTTGAGACCCCTTTAAAAGAGTCTCATTTTCACAGGGTGGGTGCTTTCCACTTTCTGAACAGTGTATCGGGTTGAACACCTAAGATCACTGGTTACTTTTGAAAATCTGAGCTTGTAGGATCTAGGATTCTAGGGTGTAGGTTTTGCTACAGGTAAAATAGATAGCAACAAACCTATGTCTTTAAATATTTAAGTTACATTTGTGCATCTGCTTTAATTCCAGGTACAGATTTGGAGGGCAGTCCCAGCTCAGACAATGTCAGATCTTAAGGAAATAGCACACTGGTAGAGCAAGGGGTGAAAGAAACAGTAAGTTGTACTGTACTGCTGCTTATCTTAGAAGACAAAGTAGCATGGTGAGAGTTGAAACAGTTCTGTCTGCATAGCTACTATGCCTTTAAAAACCACTGGTCCTTAGGAAGCGTTGACCTTTCATATCATCATGCATATGATCTCATGGTCCCTCCAATGACCCTCTGCCACAGCAGTGGGTAGCTAGTGCTGTAACAAACACAATGCAGTTTAAGGGGAAAAGAGCAAAGTTTATCCATGAAATCTGTATACAGAGGGAGCATACTCTAGTGATTAGAACATGGGACTGGAAGCTTTTGTTGTCTCTTGCTTTCCATTCCTGGTCCTACCACTGTTTTGTTGCCATCTTAAGCAAGTGACCTAACCTGCTTGTGCCTCAGGTTCCCCACCTGTTACTTGGAGATAACATCTTTATGGGGATGTTGTGAGGTTTAAGGAATTTATCTGTATTGCACTAGAGCCTAGCAATTCCAAATGAGATCAACAGCCCCCCCTTGTGCTAAGCACTGTGCAGACATGTAGTGACAGACGAACCCGGCCCTGAAGAGGTTACTGTTTAACTTGGATTGTTTTCAGTCATCTTGAGGTTTGTTATGATCTGTGGGCTGTGGTACGAATTCAGAACTGCATTTTCCTCACAATGCACAGCGGATCTCTCATTGAATAAGCAGGAGGCTTGCACAGAGATCAAGGAACTTTAAGTTAAGGAGTAACTAAAAATTTAGCTTTTGTTTGTACTGTGTCTTTTCATCTCTTCGGGAGAGAATATACTCCTCTGCAAATTGCCATTATTTTTGCCCTTTGTTTCTCTTCCTCTCCCATCCTCCTTTTTCTGTTTCTCATCCCCTTCCTGGTCCTGGTGAATCTCATCTGTCTCTCTGTATTTCCCTGCAAAACCCTACCCTATGTGCTTCACTCCCACCCCCTTCCCCATTCCATTTGCTAAAATGATCAGCTCTGAAATAATTAATGTTGATGCTGAAGTGGCATCACTTAACACTCCAATTAGATTAATATGGGACAGGGAAATTCATTCCTTTGAGTCATTGCTTCAGACCGAGCAGGCTCAAGCAGCCATTACTGCATCAGTTACACTTCATGCACATGGATGGTTATCTCTGCAGCACAAGGACTGGAAAAATGCAGCTCATGAGCTGGGTCTGGCCATTTTTTTTGACATCCCTGTCTAAACAAACAGGAGGTGAGAGGGGAATTAGTCATAGAGTGGGGAAGTGACTTTCCTGATTCCCAGCTCTGTGCCCAGTTCATTGGAGCATTGTTTGCATTTCATAGTCTTCAAATGCTCTATAACTGCAAAGTACTGTACTATTCTACTGTAGTCCCCGTGAAATGGTCATCTGATACCAACACGGAGCACACACTGGGTATCTGAGTCAATCTGAATTATTTCCTGTTCTGTGTGTTGTGTGTTGATAAATGGTGACTTGTCCATGATATGTTTAATTCAGTGGTTACTATGAAAGGTTGTTTGAATAAGACCCTTTACTCACCCAGCATAGCTTCTCCCGTTCTTCAGTCTGGCAAAGACGTTGTACTCCTGGGTTTATTACGTTGCTCCATTGCTCTGAAGATGATTGTGACAGCAAAATTCAGCCTTACGACAACAGCAGGATCAAGGAGGTCTGCACGGGCTGTAAGGGGAAAGACTGTTACATTTGATCATAAGCAAAAGTATGTGGAAAACTGTGACTAGGGATTGGGCAATTAATGGATTTATGTTGCTATAATAATTGTGAGGAAGATGATGATTTGTTTTTGTAGCATGTAGGAGTCCTGGTCATGGAGCCCCACTGGTGCACCGTGCTATACAAACAGAAAACAAAAAGACAGTCCCTTTCCCAGGAGCTCACTTTGACCTTACATAGAGACTTACACAGAGGATACCAAAATGCTTTACTAACAGTAAGTACGCCTCATTTCACAGTGGCAAAGTATATGGGTATTAGCCCTATTTTCCTGATGGGGAAACTGAGATGTGGAGAGAGAAAGTATATGCCTAATGTCACAAGATGAGCTGGTGGCCAATGCAGGAGTAGGTTTCTGACTCACATACCTTTAGTGTAATCCCTGGATATGCACCTTCTCCATGTTAGTTCCATCTATAAGTCATCAGGGCTGCTTTTCATCACATGTGGCTGTTAAGGTTATAACAACATAGGTGAATAGGGATCAGCAAGCTGGTTCCTACCATTCTGATGCACTTCAGTGTTATTTCTGAACACTCCCTCATTTCAAATCTGTAAAGGATTTTTCAAAGGGGCAGAAAATAACTAATATGGAGTCATAAAAAATGTTCAAAAGCAAGAGAGAGCAAATCCCGTACATCCTCCAGAGGTGTATGAGCAGCATAGCCTCAGCAGTAGTGTTTACAAACCTGCCACCGAAGATAACCAAGAAATGCTGCAAAACAGAAAGTTTGAGGTGGTGACTGAGCCCAAAAGGGCAAAGCCCCACTTCACTGATGAGATTTTCTTAACACCAGACCCTAAAATTTCTCCTCTATTAGAGATGCAGGTTAACATTGTCCCCAAGAGGAACTGTTCTTACACCCAGGGTATGTGTTATGCTTATAAGAAGCCATGTGTCTACACTGGCAGAGTTACAGCGCCGCTCAGAGGGCACTGAAGGGAAACCACTGTTGTGTGTTCACACTGTCAGCTGCCTGTGCAACAGCGTGATCACGTATGTGGCACTTGCAGCGGTATTCGGAGCAGTGCACTCCCACAGAGCATCTCTTCCTCTTCTGCCGCTAAGAGTTGTGGGAAGGCAGAGGGGGTCGCAGGACATCCTGGGTCCTGTCCCAATGCCCCGGGATGCATTGCTTCGCATCCCAGCAATCCCTGTGCTTCCATCCGCATTTGGAGCCATCTTTCAATAGTTTGTGTATTGTGCGTCCTGCCTCTTTGGGCCGCAGGAATGGCTCCCGCACTGCTGACCAGTATGCTGCTTGCTCTGACCAACGCGTCATGAGTGGCAGTGGAGTTATTCCTTAATCTACAAAGGCAAAAGGAGTGTGACATTGACCTCGCCGCACGTCATAGCTATGACACGAGATCGCTTGTGGCATTCAGAGAGGTGCTGACCACAGTGGAACGCCGCTTTGGGGCTCGGGAAACAAGCAGTGAGTGGTGGGATCACGTGGTGATGCACGTCTGGGATGACGAGCAGTAGCTGCAGAACTTTCGCATGAGGAAAGCCACATTCATGGGACTGTGCAATGAGCTCACCTCAGCCCTGCGGCACAAGGACACGAGAATGAAAGTTACCCTGCCATTGAAGAAGCGTGTGGTGATGGCACTGTGGAAGCTGGCTACTCCAGACTGCTACCGATTGGTCACTATCCAGTTTGGAGTGGGAAAGTCAACCGCTGGACTCGTGTTGATGGAAGTGTGCAGAGCCATTAATTGCATCCTGCTCCGAAAGACCATGACTCTGGGCAATGTGCATGACATTGTGGATGGCTTTGCACAAATGGGCTTCCCTAACTGCAGAGGGGCGATAGATGGCATGCATATTCCAATTCTGGCACCAGCCACCTAGCCACTAAATACATTATTCGGAAGGGGTATTTCTCTATGGTTCTCCAGGTGCTTGTGAATCACAGTGGGCCTTTCACGGACAGTAAGACAGGCTGGTCCGGAAGGAGCATGACGCACACATCTTTCAGAACACTGACCTTTTCAGGAAGCTGCAAGCCGGGACTTTCTTCACGGACCAGAAGATCACTATAGGCGAAGTTCAAATGCCCATTGTGAAGCTGGAAGACCCTGCCTACCCCTTACTGCCATGGCTTATGAAGTCATACACGGGGCACCTTGACAGTAGAAAGGAGCAGTTCAACCACAGGCTGAGCAAATGCAGAATGACTGCTGAGTGTGCTTTTGGCCATTTAAAGACCCGCCGACACTTCCTATATTGGAGGCTGGACCTGGCTGATGACAATATTCCTATGCTTATAGCCGCGTGCTATATGCTCCATAATATTTGTGAAGGGAAGGGTGAAAGCTTCCCTCAGGGCTAGACCGTTGAGTCCCAGTGCCTGGAGGCTGAATTTAAACAGCCAGAGACCAGGGCTATTAGAGGGGCGCAGCGCAGGGATGCCTTGAGGCAGAAATTTGAAGCTGAAAGCCACTAATATTTGTAGCTATGCTTGGGAGTGCAGTGCTTGTAATGCTAGGAGGTGCTTGTGATTGGTGCAGACGATGCACTATGAATCATAGAATCATAGACTATCAGGGTTGGAAGGGACCCCTGAAGGTCATCTAGTCCAACCCCCTGCTCGAAGCAGGACCAATTCCCAGTTAAATCATCCCAGCCAGGGCTTTGTCAAGCCTGACCTTAAAAACTTCCAAGGAAGGAGATTCCACCACCTCCCTAGGCAACGCATTCCAGTGTTTCACCACCCTCCTAGTGAAAAAGTTTTTCCTAATATCCAATCTAAACCTCCCCCACTGCAACTTGAGACCATTACTCCTCGTTCTGTCATCTGCTACCATTGAGAACAGTCTAGAGCCATCCTCTTTGGAACCCCCTTTCAGGTAGTTGAAAGCAGCTATCAAATCCCCCCTCATTCTTCTCTTCTGCAGACTAAACAACCCCAGCTCCCTCAGCCTCTCCTCATAAGTCATGTGTTCTAGACCCCTAATCATTTTTGTTGCCCTTCGCTGGACTCTCTCCAATTTATCCACAGGTTGAAGGTTTAAGAAAATTGCCTGTTGCTTTGCAGGGCTCTGTTTGCTTTCAATAAATAAAGAATAAGGATTGCTTTCAAACCAACACAATTATTTTATTAAAAAACAACAACCGGAGGGGAGAGACAAACAAAAAAACACATCAGCAGTGAGGGGGATGGGGGAAGAGAGGGTCCCGGGAGGAGGTGGGGTCCCAGGATGGTTAAAGATTTGTGTATGTTCAGGTATCGTCTCCAACCTTCTCCTTTGGAGTGCAGTGCAGCGGGTGCTGTACTTCAGCAGGACTGAACTGCAGAGGGACGGGTGTTGAGTGCAGTGGGTACTGGGAGTCGGCAGGGCTGGACTGTGAGGAGGGAGGAGTGGAATGCCGCGGGCACAGACTGGAGCCAGGAGGTCGATAAGAGTGTGCTGGCGGTGTCTGGGCGGCACATGGGAAAGAGTTTTGTGACAAGGGCTGCAGGGGAGGGCGGGCGCGGAGTGGCTCAGTTTGCAGTGCTAGAGGCTCCTGTAGCATGTCCGCTTGGTGCTCCATAATATTTAAGAGCCGCTCCGTGGCTTTGGTCTGGCGCACCGCGTTCTCCTTTCAGTCCCTCTTCTTGCTGTCCCGCCACTCCTTCAATTCTTGTTTTCCAGCCGTGGAGTATATCATGACCTCACGCAGAAAGTCCTCCTTAGTTCTTCATGGCCTCTTTCTAATTCTGCGCAGCCATTCAGCTGGCGATAATAAAGAGGGAAGCTGGGCTCCCAAGGTCATATCTGTGAAGCCAAAATGCAGCATTTTACAGAAGCAATATTGTTTGCAACACACGCACCACTGATTCAGTGATTTAAAACACAGCCACTATTCACATACCTGTCACTAACTGCCTGACCCAGGCAAGATCACATGAGCCACAAGACCCCCCGAATGGTGAGTAACCGCAGGGGCAGGGGAGATCAGTGTTCCAGGACCGCACTGTACACTGAGCATGTGGCTTTTGGGGGACCCTTATAATCATTCCTGTCCCCACGTTTCCCACAGGCTATGTTCATTATGGAAGATATCTCACTGCTGAGGGTGAGCAGGGAATCAAGGGAGGGTTTTCTCCAAGACTGCGGCTTCTGCCCTGGCCCTTATGCGGCTCACCTGTGTGCAGCAATGGTCACCCTCACCTCCGTAGTGACGGCAGAGTGGCATGGGAAAGTTACCCTTAATGGGGCAAGAACCCAACCAGCTCTGCCAAAGAACCTGCGGCAGCGGATTGCCCAGTATCTCCATGACAGTTTCCTGGAGATCTCCGAGGCAGATTCCCATGAACTGAGGGAGTCAATCAACTCCCTGTTCTGCAGCTCAGACTAGGCATGTGGTGGTATGCACATCATACAGACACAAGCCTGCTTTCTGCAACCTCTGAGTCATCCTGTGCCTCTGGATTCCCCTCCCCCTCCACATCCTCATCCAAGATTTCCTCCTCCTGGCTTGGTCCACTCTCGACTGGCACGCGAGCCAACAAAGTATCCACAATGGACTTCACAGTGGAGGTGGGGTCACCACAGCGTATCGTGTCCAGCTCTTTGTAGAGACAGCAGCTTGTGGGCACAGTACCGGAGCAGTGGTTTGCCGCCCGTGCCTTGTGGTAGGCATTCCACAGCTCCTTCACTTTGACCCTGCACTGCAGTGTGTCCCAGTCATGGCCCCTTTCTCTCATGCATCGTGAAATCTGTCTGTAGGAATCATAATTCCTATGGCTGGAGGACAGCTGGGACTGGATAGCCTCCTCTTCCCAAATGCTGATTTTGTCCAGCAGCTCGGCATTGCTCCAAGCGGGGGATCGCCTGGTGCGTGGAGCAGGCCTGGTCACCTGGACAGATGTGCTGAGACCACTGCACGTGACACCGAGCAAACAGGAAGGGGACTTTTCAAAATTCCCAAGGAATTTAAGAGGTGGGGCTGATGGTTGGTCACCTGGGGGCAGGGCAGTAGAGTTCAAACCCATGACCAGAGAGTCGAGAACAGGCATTGTGGGACACCTCCCAGAGGCCAGTTGCAGCGCTGTGATCGCCCAGGGTGTCTACACTGGCACCCCGGCGCTGTATCCCCAACACAAAGCTCTACGCCTCTCTTTGGGGTGGGTATTTTTACAGCGTTGCATCTGCGTGATTTCTGCGCACTAAGTGGCGTGGCCGTGTGTGCACCTCGGGAGTTAGAGCGCCGAAAGCTGCTTTACCGTGCAGAAGCTTGCCAGTGTAGACAAGAGTCTTAGCACTGCTTTCTGAAAGCTGGCAGTTATTCCTACTATTTGCGTTCCAAATCAGTTTCTATTGTGTAATGTACATGTAACTTTCTGACCGTCACCTTTTGGGCTGAAATTTTCCATGCTGGTTTTCTGCCAAGTGACAATGGGTGCAAAGCCTGCTTTACGAAGTCTAACACGCTGTGTACAATGCAGCTGAGGGAAGTTTCTCTCTGCCTCAGACTAATAACTATGGAGCCTTATCCTCACTTGTCAGCTGTGAGGACTGTAACATTTGGAAAGAGCTCAGGAAGGTTGGTTGAAGAGCAGGCCGAGCTTTTTTTATTACGCAAGCACTCCATTCGGACTGAGATGGCTCAGGCTTCTGGGAGCCCATGATTTGCAAAAGTGTTCCATGTTGGCCTCTTTCTGCTCTCACTGAAGTCATGATAAAGCCCCCATTGATTGCACTGGGAGCTGAGTTTGGTCAAAGCTGTGTGCTTGGAAAATCCCACCTCGAGTTCACACTGTGTAGGCTCAGGAGGTTCACATGGGCACGAGTATAACCACTCCTGTACACACTCTACATCATCTCACTTGCTTTGTCATAGGCCTTGTCCACACACACAAGCTGTACTGCTTTAACTGTAACTGTATCCTCTCTCGGGGTTGTACCGGTATAACTATATTAGTGTTAAAAAAAAACCCCACATCCCTACTTGAAATGGTTATCCAGAGGCAAAATCCTTATGCAGACCTTAGTCACTCCCAGATCAGTAATATAATACCTATCCTTACAACAAAAAGGAGTACTTGTGGCACCTTAGAGACTGACAAATTTATCTGAGCATAACCTTTTGTGAGCTACAACTCACTTCATCGGATGCGTGCACCTCGGTGAAGTGAGCCGTAGCTCACGAAAGCTTATGCTCAAATAAATTGGTTAGTCTCTAAGGTGCCACAAGTACTCCTTTTCTTTTTGCGGATACAGACTAACACTGCTACTCTGAAACCTATCCTTACAACGATGACTGCGAATGCCTTTGTCATTGTCCCATAATGAAAGAAATGTCACCATAACGGTAGTTTCCCCTTCCCCTCTTTTACAGCATCAGGACAGCCCCGATTTATATAGCACGTATGTAGCCATGTTTTCTTTTGATGTGCACACAAAGTTCAATACATCCTCTCTGAGTAACAATATGCAATAAAACACCTTTTCTTCCTCTTGCACAATAGAATTGTTGATATAACTGGGGTTCTCTATAGTATACACTCTCATGTTCCTTTTGTTTTTTCTACTGTTCACCAAGCTACTGATAGTCTATCCCTCCAAGTCTAACTCTCAGATATTAGGCATCAAAATTCATTAGTGTGCTGGTTTCCTTCAAGATTCTTAGAACATGCTTCATTACCATGCAAACAGAAATAGTCCATGAGTCCAAGTGAGCAGTCAAATAGCGTAACATAAAATATTAAATTCCCCAAGGTTTCTAGCGAGTACAATTTATATTCTACAGAGACAAATCAATCCACAATATAAAATCATCACCGATAAAGTTTGCAGATGACACAAAAATTGGGGCAATGGTAAATTACGAAGAGGGCAGATCACTGATACAGAGCAATATGGATCAATTGGTAAGCTGGGCACAAGCGAGCAATATGCATTTTAATATGGCTAAATGTAAATGTATACACCTAAAACCAAAGAATGTAGGCTGTACTGACAGGATGGGGGGGCTCTATTTTGCGAAGCAGTGATTCTGAAAAAGATTTGAAGGTAGGCCTGGATAATTAATTAAATATGAGCTCCAAGTACGACTCTCTGGCCCAAAGGGCTAATGTGATCCTTGGACGTATAAGCAGAGGAATTTGGAGTAGGAGTAGAGAGGTTATTTTAAGTCTGTATTTGGCACTGGTGAAAGCACAGCTGGACTGTATTAGTCCAGGTCTAGTGTCCACAATTGAAGAAGGATGTTGATAAATTAGAGAGGCTTCAGAGAAGAGCCATGAGAATGATTAAAGGGTTAGAAAATCCATCTTATAGTGTTAGAATCAAGAAGTTCTATCTGTTTATCTTAATAGATTAAAGGACGACTTGATTACAGTCTACAACTACCTATATGGGCAACATGTATTTGATAATGGCCTCCTCAATCTAGCAGAGAAAGGTCTAACATGATCCAGTGCCTGGAAGCTGAAGCAAGACAAATTCAAAGTGGAAATAAGTTTAACAGTGAGGGTAATTTACTACTGGAACAATTTACCAAGGGTGGAGTGGATTCTCCATAACTGTGATGCTCCCCAGAGGTGCTCAGGGTTGTGAGGTATCTTGCTACCACCTGCCCTTAGTTGCCAGGAGTCAGCTCCCTGATTCTCCCAGCCAGAGGGCAATACAAGCACTCCCGTCTCAGCCCAAAGGGCTCTGGTGTCCCTCATGCAGGCTAGCAATAGGCACACTCCAACCCCTGAGTCCTCTGAGCATCTCCCTGCAGTGTTCAGCTTCTTATCTATTGGACACGCATAGGATTACAAGATCCACTGTTCTCAAAGGAACAGCCCCGCAGCCAACTAGTTACACCTTAGAACACAGCTCCATTTAACACATGGCACTGAGTTTTATTTACAGATAAAGCAAGTATCTGTTTATTTAACAAAGGACAGAGATTCAAATGATAGCAAGCAGAAATATTGGAAACAAAGGGTTACATATAAAATAAAATCATAACACACATACTAGTGCCTGAATTCAGCTAAGATGGCTTTTTGTTTAACAAACTACTGCTTACCCCCAAAGTCCTCCTCAGAGTTTTTCAACCAACTCTTCTTTCATGAGCTCAAACCCGCTTGCAGCTTGTCACCCCTAGATGAAAGATGCTAAGGCTTCTTTCTGCACCCCTAGATATATTAGACAAGTCCTTTGCTATTCACAGCTCCTCCCCTCATCTGTCTTCCTGTTAATATTTCCTTCTGAAGTTCTGGCAATCTCTTCATTAGCATTTGATTCTGTATGCAAATCAACTTCCATTGTAAGAACACAATAGTCAGCTAGATCTTCCACCTTCCCTTTGGTGGAACCTGACCTAAGGCCTGCTACCTCTGGGTGACCTGCCTTTAATTACAAGGTCTTAAGAACATAATTTCATATATATATATATATATTGTGGCAAATTGCCGGCACTACTTTGATGGGTCTCACACTTTCTCTTCTTGGGGAGGGTTCATTTCTTGCCCCTGAACTGGGGTATTAACTGCCCCACTAGTGTCGTAGAGGAGGGGAGTGGAGACGGAGGGACCTGGGCCTGCCCTCTGCTCCGAGTCCCAGCCCAGGGGCCCTAGGGATAGCGGTAAACCACTTGAACTAGCAGTTTCTTCCCCTGGACTACTTCCCTCTCCTGCCCTTCAGCTTGTGGGGTTTCCTGCCCTCCCTCTGCATAAACCAGGTGTCCCTTTACCTAGGGTCTTGGTCTTCTTAGCCCACCGCAGCATTCTCCAAACTCTCCTCTGCTTCCCTCCAAACTGCTCTCTGCTCCAACACCAATCCACTGTGCTTCAACTCCTCCCCTTGTCTGATTGAAGTATAGAATCATAGAATCATAGAATATCAGGGTTGGAAGGGACCCCTGAAGGTCATCTAGTCCAACCCCCTGCTCGAAGCAGGACCAATTCCCAGTTAAATCATCCCAGCCAGGGCTTTGTCAAGCCTGACCTTAAAAACTTCCAAGGAAGGAGATTCCACCACCTCCCTAGGCAACGCATTCCAGTGTTTCACCACCCTCTTAGTGAAAAAGTTTTTCCTAATATCCAATCTAAACCTCCCCCACTGCAACTTGAGGCCATTACTCCTCGTTCTGTCATCTGCTACCATTGAGAACAGTCTAGAGCCATCCTCTTTGGAACCCCCTTTCAGGTAGTTGAAAGCAGCTATCAAATCCCCCCTCATTCTTCTCTTCTGCAGGCTAAACAATCCCAGCTCCCTCAGCCTCTCCTCATAAGTCATGTGTTCTAGACCCCTAATCATTTTTGTTGCCCTTCGCTGGACTCTCTCCAATTTATCCACATCCTTCTTGTAGTGTGGGGCCCAAAACTGGACACAGTACTCCAGATGAGGCCTCACCAATGTCGAATAGAGGGGGACGATCACGTCCCTCGATCTGCTCGCTATGCCTCTACTTATACATCCCAAAATGCCATTGGCCTTCTTGGCAACAAGGGCACACTGCTGACTCATATCCAGCTTCTCGTCCACTGTCACCCCTAGGTCCTTTTCCGCAGAACTGCTGCCTAGCCATTCGGTCCCTAGTCTGTAGCGGTGCATTGGATTCTTCCGTCCTAAGTGCAGGACCCTGCACTTATCCTTATTGAACCTCATCAGATTTCTTTTGGCCCAATCCTCCAATTTGTCTAGGTCCTTCTGTATCCTATCCCTCCCCTCCAGCGTATCTACCACTCCTCCCAGTTTAGTATCGTCCGCAAATTTGCTGAGAGTGCAATCCACACCATCCTCCAGATCATTTATGAAGATATTGAACAAAACCGTCCCCAGGACCGACCCCTGGGGCACTCCACTTGAGTAGTGGAGTCCAAGTAGGGGGGGTTTTATCAGGTGACTGGCTTCAGGTACTTTAATTAATCTATAGCAAACTTTCTTCCCTCTACAGGGAATAAGGCTCTCTTCTAACACTCTCCTGCTGCCCTCTGGCCATGCTGTATCACAATATATATAATACATGTATCTCCTTACAGTATTATCTGCACATACATTTTGCGCAGCTTGTGATGACCAGTGTGACACAAGGTTTCAGTAGAAACCTTATGTGACACTCTGCTGAAATAAAATGTAAATACCAGATCCAGGGAATCCCTGTAGACTTTATGCACCCCCAGTACCCTCTACCAGTTGGCATGAAGAGGTCGTTGCATCACAATTTTAAATCAAGATTGGATCCTCTTCTAAAAGATATGCTCTAGGAATTATTGGGGGGAGGAATTTCTATGGCCAGTGATCTTGCAGGCTCAACTACATACAGAGGCATGTTCCAATAGTAACAGAAGTTAAGTCAGTTTGTGGCTAACTAGTGCCTATGTACCAAATCTACTGTATGTTTTATTAATGAATGTTGGTAGGCACTTGCTAACTGATAAACCTAGGGTCTTTTCTTAATCCTATATTAGGTTTACTTCGTTAATCTCTCAAAAATCAGGACAAGCTAAAGGGAACACATATGCCTGCTCACTCTGTCCCTTATGACTATGCTTTGTGATACTATATCAGATTTTGAGGTCACAGTATATTTTAGGGGTGAAATCTCAATCCTGTTTGTGTATGTTGGAGGGGTTGTAAAGTGGTTTTGCACCTGCACTGTTCTGAAGACTGGAGAGGCCTCAGTACAATTTAGACAGCCCTAGGAGCCTGGTAAAATTACGGCAGCCTGCCCAACAAGTTGTAGGACTGCCTAGAATTTCTGCAGTGCTGTGGCCCTCTCCCCTGTCCCCAGCACGCCTCTGCTGATCCCAGCCCCACCCCAGCATGCCCCTGAGGCTGGGGCTCATGACGGGGTCCTCAGGAGGCAGCCTATGGCTGTCTTTGTTGTGTCTGCTCTGGGGGAATCATTTCTTCTCCATAGCAGAAGCTTTTAGGACCGCTCTATGCCATTCCCGCCCTTATACATGCTGTAACTGGGCTAGAGCGGGGGTGAGGATCTCACCTCTGGTATTTAAGGTTGTTTTAAAATAGGTGTTTGAGGACTAGTTGGTGAACACATAATTACATTGTAATGCACATTCACAAGGGAGCTGGGGTAAGCTGTGAATTGAAGCTGAACATATACATTTCCCCACTGCTGAGTGCTTAATCATGCAGCCGGACTGCAACATAACTTCTTATTTTACATTAACATTTAAAGTTATTGTTAGGGGGCTTATTCCTTCACCCACTCACTTCCCTGGTCCTTCTCGCATGAACAGAGAGCAACAATACCCGAAGTCCAAAGGTGCAAACAATTCGATGTTTATTGGGGTGAACTTCCAGCAAGCATGATTCCAGTTTCCTTCCTTAGTATCCTCCTTCCCAGCTCTGACACCACAGAGCCTTACACCTGTGTCCCTGTTCCCATTCCTACCCTTAGCCAAACATGATTCCAACTTCCTTACCCCCATTCCCTGTTCCCATTTCCCCCTTTAGCAAAACATGATTGCAATTTCCTTACCCCCATTCCCTGTTCCCATCTCCCACACCCACCCCCACTCCCCCCCACACCCACACCCCCTCACTTCCTCATTGACTACAGATTATATAGTAAAACTTGAGTTCCGCTTAGCTATACCTTAACTAATCATTTTCCTGAAATTTAACTAACCAATCCTAACATATTGTAACATGATTATGTAACCAATTATATCCCACCACCTTAATTAGTTTACACCCAGCAAAATTAATTATACAGCAGACAGGAACAATCATAGAACCAGACAGAGATTATACAGACAAACAATAGCAAAGTGGGAACTATAATGACAAAACAATACAGAAGTGAGGATTTCACATCCCAGTATTGATAAGTGAGTTCTTGCCAGACAGGATGCTATCAAACTAAGTTTCCTTTTACAGTTTCTAGGCACTTCCCCTTCTCTGGAGGTGATAGGAATACAATCCTGTCCTGATAGTGCCTAACAGCCCAATGGCACCTTATTTCAATGTGACTAGTTTGGAATGTGAAGATGTGACCATTCGCTTCCCAGCTTATGGCTGCCTCTGCTGCTTAGCCAAAGGCCTGAGCCTAAGCACAGGGCCACAAACTGTCACAGTAAGAGAAGGCCCTTACACCGGCAGACAGTGATTTCTTTCTTTTATACCTCTAGAACTAGCCAAGCGATAAGAATACACCTAAATTCTTAGAGTATAGGCCTTTACAGACAGGCCTGAATATCTATATCCTAACAGTTATTTTCTTTCATTATTAAAGGGGTATGAAATGGGCTTCCTCCGCTCCTGAAAAACATGCCAGAAAAGAGCTTTGCTCACGAAAGGACCTAACCGTGAAACTGCAAAATCTTGTTTAAAAATAATACAGTATTCTGTGCTACTGATTCCAAATGCTTTCCAATGGGTTTTGTGATTGTGTTTGGGGCACTATAGGGATTTTTACCTCCTCTCAGAGCAGACATAGTGTTTTTGCCTGGGTCTCATACAGTATTAAGCACAAGATTATGGTTAAAAATAATTTCCCCTCATTGTCCTCAGGCACCCACAAGGGGCTGTGGAGAGATCACAGGGCAGCCTGTGTCACCAAGAGGGCTTCCTTCTTGGTGCACCTGGGTGATGCATTCTGGTGCATCCCTTGGAGTGGGTGAAGCTTAATGCTGGGCAAACCCTGCCATTTCCTATGCTTGCTAAGGCAGTTATGAAGAACCAGGACCTGGGCTCCCAGCCGTATTGTGGCTGACACCTCCATAGGTGTGCAAGTGGGAGGAATTAGGCTCTTTGAGTGAGATTTTGTGCTGAGACTCTAAGACATTCAGCTCAAAACTTGCAGCCCCCAACCAGGAGGAAGGGGTGCGTGAAGTGGGATGGGACGAGGTAGCTTTAAGCCATCTTTGTGGTCTCCCAGTTCTTAGCTGTAGCATGGCTGCCTAAGTTATAGCTGCTTGGATGTGTTACAGCTACATCTCTCCCAGGGGTTTCATAGAGTAGCGTAAACTTCCCTCAACAAAGTCTGTGCCAGAAGAACCAGATTCAGGGCTCAATGGTTCTTTTTATCTGCCATAGCAGTAAGAGAGCCATAGTGGGAGAAGAATCATTCCTTTGGTATCCACCTCCTCTTGCACATTGGCACTGCCCTTAAAATTTAATAGCCAATTTGTCCATCCATCCCTTATTGAGATTTTTAACACTTCTCTTAGAAACACTGAATTGTTTAAAAAAAAAAACAGCTCTTTCTTTTCCAATATGGTCTATCCCAGTTTAATATCATATAAAAAATTGATATAGAGATGCTTTGAAACACATAGCAGCAAAACCACCCTCCTTCGTTTTCCTTTGTTTAGTTGGAAGTATATCCTGTGGTTCTCAAAATGATGGAATGATTTTGTCC
This sequence comes from Eretmochelys imbricata, assembly GCF_965152235.1. NCBI lineage: Eukaryota > Metazoa > Chordata > Testudines > Cheloniidae > Eretmochelys > Eretmochelys imbricata. The sequence goes on from NC_135574.1 coordinate 26,874,809, forward strand.
TATTTAGAGCTAAGCAAACTATTTGCAGCAGAAAATTAACCTGACAAATACAGCTTCTTTTTCCCATTTGTGTTATTGGTGAACACACACAGCTTTTTACAAATCACAGTTCTTTGAAATAATTCAATGTTTCAGGATTTCATGCACTGCTCACATACCATTTATGGCAGCCGTTGCTTTGAGTGTCTTGTTGCTTGCGATTCACCAGTCACTGTGTGTGTGATGGTTCTCCTACAGTGAGCCATGTGGCATTGTTTCTGCTCTGTGACTGAGCCTTTTTCAAATGGGAAGAGAGCTTAAAGAAGTCTCTTGTGGTGCAGATGTTTATTCAAACACATTTGCATGAGTATTTGGGATACTTTAATTCCACAAACATCCTCGGGAACCAAAAGAATCTCATTTACGTGCTTGGAAAAGATGACCGAAAGGGGTTGAGAATCCCACAGTGTGAATCCTTTTGTTTTAAGGTGAGTTTATTTCACTGTATTCTCCTAGCTGTAGTAATAATCTAGCTGCCAATACTTAGAGGATGTTGCCCAGATGTATCAGCTCTGTGCTTTGATTTGGCAGTTATCCTTGTTCCATATGATGCTTTCGCTTAACTCTGCTCAAAGGGGCTCATCCTGCTCACTACATGCAGCTTGCCATTCTGAGGAGATGTGAATGTGTGATGCTCAGCTTTGCTGGCTTCTGCCCACAGGTTTTGCTCAGCACAGTAAAGGAGTGCCTGGATAACCAGCCACATGATGGCAGAAACCATTATTTACCTTTCCTATAAAGAGGAGAGATTTGTGAGTCTCATTAAGGGTTTGGGGTGATGCTTGAGAATCAAGGAGTGCCTACAGAGACTGAGCACAACAAGGTATTCTTGTATGCTGTCACCCTCTAGTGATCTCATATACAGAGAATTGGAGGTGTGCCATTATTGCTTGTGAAAGTGGTTTGGCTTGAGCTCACGTGGTAAAAGTTTCTTTTTGGAGCTGAGAAACCAGGATTCACCTCCTGGCTCCCCATGCAAGTGTGTGTGGTTTGTATAATGATTGTCTCTTGTTTTCAGTTCATTAATTTGTTACTCTTGTGTAGTGCCTCAAATCCTCCTAGCTGAAAAAGACTGTTATGTGAAATGAGAAGCCAGTCTCCCAAGAAGAGGCTACAAAAGGTAAGTGTGTTTAGCTTCTACATGTTGCACCACTTTATGTTCTGACAATAAACACGTATGTTGGTACACTATATATTGTAATAGGAGAGACTGAAGGTTCACTTATTTGCAAGGGTACTGGGCGTTGGATAGGAAGATCTGGACAAGATACTCCTTTGAACTTTAGTTTATCTTCTGCACCCAGTGGCATATAATTGGATGTTTCTATCTACAATGACTATTTGGCCAGGTGAGAGAAGATTTTTCTCCTAAACTATGACACCTGGCTACAACCTTTGATCCATTCATGCGGTCGGTGTGGATCTGCCTCTTGTGCCTTACATTGAGACTGTCAGGGATACTATTTGTTTTCATTCTTCCCCTTCACTTTGAGAGTATTACCCCCTTTGGCCCCAAATCCAAGCCCTCTTGGAGATACGATCATGTCCAGTGCAGTGTGTTCCTGCTGAGCTATTGGGATTGCCCAGTTTGATTACAAATCCAGGAAAAATAAAACTTAAATTCTGGAATAATGAAAATGACCCCATGACACCTTATCCTGGTGAAATACACTGCTGCCCTGTATGCTACTTTAAAAGCTACCTGTGGCCAATTCAAAGTGTATGGAATTTAACCATTCTATTTCCAGTACTTAAAGGGAATTATTTAAAAATCTCTAATCATATACAGTCATCACTGATAATTCTAAACAACTATACAGATGTGGAACAAATAAAGTCAATGTGAATTTCCTACAAATATCCATCATTCCTTTATTAGTACACTCATTACCATATCTTGATAAAGGAACTGCAAGGTGTAGCTTCAGCACTGGCAAAGCTCACCCATTTTTACAGACACATTGAGCTAGAATCTGCACTGTCGGGTATCAGAGTAACAGCCGTGTTAGTCTGTATTCGCAAAAAGAAAAGGAGTACTTGTGGCACCTTAGAGACTAACGAATTTGAGCATGAGCTTTCGTGAGCTACAGCTCACTTCATCAGATGCATACCGTGGAAACTGCAGCAGACTTTATATATACACAGAGAATATGAAACAATACCTCCTCCCACCCCACTGTCCTGCTGGTAATAGCTTATCTAAAGTAATCATCAGGTTAGGCCATTTCCAGCACAAATCCAGGTTTTCTCACCCTCCACCCCCCCAACACAAATTCACTCTCCTGCTGGTGATAGCCCATCCAAAGTGACAACTCTTTACACAATGTGCATGATAATCAAGTTAGGCCATTTCCTGCACAAATCCAGGTTCTCTCACTCCCTCACCCCCCTCCAAAACCCACCCCCATACACACACAAACTCACTCTCCTGCTGGTAATAGCTCATCCAAACTTCCAAGTTTAAATCAAAGTTAAACCAGAACATCTGGGGGGGGGGGGTAGGAAAAAACAAGAGGAAATAGGCTACCTTGCATAATGACTTAGCCACTCCCAGTCTCTATTTAAGCCTAAATTAATAGTATCCAATTTGCAAATGAATTCCAATGCAGCAGTTTCTCGCTGGAGTCTGGATTTGAAGTTTTTTTGTTTTAAGATAGCGACCTTCATGTCTGTGATTGCGTGACCAGAGAGATTGAAGTGTTCTCTGACTGGTTTATGAATGTTATAATTCTTGACATCTGATTTGTGTCCATTTATTCTTTTACATAGAGACTGTCCAGTTTGACCAATGTACATGGCAGAGGGGCATTGCTGGCACATGATGGCATAAATCACATTGGTGGATGTGCAGGTGAACGAGCCTCTGATAGTGTGGCTGATGTTATTAGGCCCTGTGATGGTGTCCCCTGAATAGATATGTGGGCACAATTGGTAACGGGCTTTGTTGCAAGGATAAGTTCCTGGATTAGTGGTTCTGTTGTGTGGTATGTGGTTGTTGGTGAGTATTTGCTTCAGGTTGCGGGGCTGTCTGTAGGCAAGGACTGGCCTGTCTCCCAAGATTTGTGAGAGTGTTGGGTCATCCTTTAGGATAGGTTGTAGATCCTTAATAATGCGTTGGAGGGGTTTTAGTTGGGGGCTGAAGGTGACGGCTAGTGGCGTTCTGTTATTTTCTTTGTTAGGCCTGTCCTGTAGTAGGTAACTTCTGGGAACTCTTCTGGCTCTATCAATCTGTTTCTTTACTTCCGCAGGTGGGTATTGTAGTTGTAAGAAAGCTTGACAGAGATCTTGTAGGTGTTTGTCTCTGTCTGAGGGGTTGGAGCAAATGCGGTTGTATCGCAGAGCTTGGCTGTAGACGATGGATCGTGTGGTGTGGTCGGGGTGAAAGCTGGAGGCATGCAGGTAGGAATAGCGGTCAGTAGGTTTCCGGTATAGGGTGGTGTTTATGTGACCATTGTTTATTAGCACTGTAGTGTCCAGGAAGTGGATCTCTTGTGTGGACTGGACCAGGCTGAGGTTGGTGGTGGGATGGAAATTGTTGAAATCATGGTGGAATTCCTCAAGGGCTTCTTTTCCATGGGTCCAGATGATGAAGATGTCATCAATATAGCGCAAGTAGAGTAGGGGCTTTAGGGGACGAGAGCTGAGGAAGCGTTGTTCTAAATCAGCCATAAAAATGTTGGCATACTGTGGGGCCATGCGGGTACCCATAGCAGTGCCGCTGATCTGAAGGTATACATTGTCCCCAAATGTGAAATAGTTATGGGTAAGGACAAAGTCACAAAGTTCAGCCACCAGGTTAGCCGTGACATTATCGGGGATAGTGTTCCTGACGGCTTGTAGTCCATCTTTGTGTGGAATGTTGGTGTAGAGGGCTTCTACATCCATAGTGGCCAGGATGGTGTTATCAGGAAGATCACCGATGGATTGAAGTTTCCTCAGGAAGTCAGTGGTGTCTCGAAGGTAGCTGGGAGTGCTGCTGGCGTAGGGCCTGAGGAGGGAGTCTACATAGCCAGACAATCCTGCTGTCAGGGTGCCAATGCCTGAAATGATGGGGCGCCCAGGAGTTCCAGGTTTATGGATCACAGGGCCTAATAACATCAGCCACACTATCAGAGGCTCGTTCACCTGCACATCCACCAATGTGATTTATGCCATCATGCGCCAGCAATGCCCCTCTGCCATGTACATTGGTCAAACTGGACAGTCTCTACGTAAAAGAATAAATGGACACAAATCAGATGTCAAGAATTATAACATTCATAAACCAGTCGGAGAACACTTCAATCTCTCTGGTCACGCAATCACAGACATGAAGGTCGCTATCTTAAAACAAAAAAACTTCAAATCCAGACTCCAGCGAGAAACTGCTGCATTGGAATTCATTTGCAAATTGGATACTATTAATTTAGGCTTAAATAGAGACTGGGAGTGGCTAAGTCATTATGCAAGGTAGCCTATTTCCTCTTGTTTTTTCCTACCCCCCCCCCCAGATGTTCTGGTTTAACTTGGATTTAAACTTGGAGAGTGGTCAGTTTGGATGAGCTATTACCAGCAGGAGAGTGAGTTTGTGTGTGTATGGGGGTGGGTTTTTGGAGGGGGGTGAGGGAGTGAGAGAACCTGGATTTGTGCAGGAAATGGCCTAACTTGATTATCATGCACATTGTGTAAAGAGTCGTCACTTTGGATGGGCTATCACCAGCAGGAGAGTGAATTTGTGTTGGGGGGGGTGGAGGGTGAGAAAACCTGGATTTGTGCTGGAAATGGCCTAACCTGATGATTACTTTAGATAAGCTATTACCAGCAGGACAGTGGGGTGGGAGGAGGTATTGTTTCATATTCTCTGTGTATATATAAAGTCTGCTGCAGTTTCCACGGTATGCATCTGATGAAGTGAGCTGTAGCTCACGAAAGCTCATGCTCAAATAAATTGGTTAGTCTCTAAGGTGCCACAAGTACTCCTTTTCTTACTGTCGGGTATGTGCATTTCCTCTGCCAATCAGTTTTGAGCTGTCATCTGACGGTAATAGTAATGACCAAATTAACAGCTACTTCACACTCCATGATGCAGACTTCAGCAGTGTGTAATGCCAAAGGTTGGATAACTTCTTCGGATTTTGATAGCTGCATCTACCATAAAGAGCTCTGCTCTTGTCACTTTCCAATGATGCTAGCAATGAAAATTGTGAGCCGCATATTAATGCGAAAGGGGCTCCTGAAGAACTGACCCTTTAGCACTCAAGGATATAAGGAGGAGAAGGGGGGTTGTTTTAAGAAATGTTTTGTGCAGCAGGAGACGTTTGCATTTTCACTTTATTGGATGTATTCTTTTTCATGCATTTTGTGGAGATTTAAAGACGGGGAAACATGATGGATTGACAGCCCCAGAGACTGAAGTTCTCTCTGTCTCTACAGAACATGTACAGCACAGACAGCACCAACACAGGCTTCAGAGTGGTAGTCGTGTTAGTCTGTGTCGCTCTCCAACATGTCCCTATCTAACCTGTAAGGATCCTGTTCTGCTTAGGTTCTTCTACTGTGCCATCGCTATGGTATCTGACTGCCTGTAAGAGTGAGAGGCTAATTCAGCATAGGTACCCATTCAAGGTGTCACTGTCTGAGGGTATGTCCACACTACGAAATTAGGTCAAATTTATAGAAGTAGTTTTTTTAGAAATCATTTTTATATAGTCGATTGTGTGTGTCCCCACACAAAATGCATTCAGTGCATTAACTCAGCAGAGTGCTTCCACAGTACTGAGGCTAGCATAGACTTCCGGAGCACTGCACTGTGGGTAGCTATCCCACAGTTCCCACAGTCTCTGCTGCCCATTGGAATTCTGGGTTGAGATCCCAATGCCTAATGGGGCAAAAACATTGTCACGGGTGGTTGTGGGTACATGTCGTCAGGCCCTCCCTCCCTCCATGAAAGCAACGGCAGACAATGGTTTCCCACGTTTTTTCCTGGGTTACCTGTGCAGATGCCATACCATGGCAAGCATGGAGCTTGCTCAGCTCACTCCCACTGTATGTCTCCTGGGTGCTGGCAGACGCGGTACTGCATTGCTACACAGCAGCAGCTCATTGCCTTGTGGCAGCAGATGGTGCAATAGGCCTGATAACCATTGTTATCATGTCCTAGGTGCTCTTGGCCGCCTCGGGCAGGAGCACCTGGGCAGACACGGGCGCAAGGACTGAAATAGGAGTGCCTCGACCAGGTCATTCTCTTTAGTCCTGCCGGCATTCCTATTGCACCATCTTCCGGCAAGCAGCCAGGAGATGAGGATGGCTAGCAGTCCTACTGCACATCTGCTGCCAGCCAAAGATGTAAAAGATAGATGGAGTGGATCAAAACAAGAAATAGACCAGATTTGTTTTGTATTCATTTGTTCCCCCCTCTCTCCCTCCCTCCATGAAATCAATGGCTGACAATCATTTTGGTGAGATCTGTCAGAGGCACCTTGAAAAGTTTAATGGCGATTCAGTCCTGCCTGAAATACCAGAGGGAGGAATAGCTCGGTGGGTTAAGCATTGGCCTCCTAAACTCAGGATTTTGAGTTTAATCCTTGAGGGGGCCATTCTGTGTAACAGTTGTTTTTGTTTCTCCTTGATGTAAAGCCACCCCCTTTGTTGATTTTAATTCCCTGTAAGCCATGTCGTCAGTCTCCCCTCCCTCCATCAGAGCAACAGCAGACAATCGTTCCACACCTTTTTTCTGTGCAGACGCCATACCACAGCAAGCATGGAGCCCACTCAGATCACTTTGGCAATTAGGAGCACATTAAACACCACGCACATTATGCAGCACTATATGCACCACCAGAACCTGCCAAAGCGAAACCGGGCGAGTAGGCGACATCAGTACGGTGACAAGGGAGATGAAGACATGGACACAGACTTCTCTCAAAGTCTCTCACAGGCCTTGGCAATGTGGGCATCATGGTGCTAATGGGGCAGGTTCATGCTGTGGAACGCTGATTCTGGGCCCAGGAAACAAGCACAGACTGGTGGGACCGCATAGTGTTGCAGGTCTGAGACGATTCCCAGTGGCTACGGAGCTTTCGCATGCGTAAGGGCACTTTCATGGAACTTTGACTTGCTTTCCCCTGCCCTGAAGTGCCAGAATACCAAGATGAGAGCAGCCCTCACAGTTGAGAAGCGAATGGCAATAGCCCTGTGGAAGCTTGCAATGCCAGACAGCTACCGGTCAGTCGGGAATCAATTTGGAGTGGGAAAATCTACTGTGGGGGCTGCTGTGATCCAAGTAGATAACGCAATCAAAGGTCTGTTGATATCAAGGGTAGTGACCCTGGGAAATGTGCAGGTCATAGTGGATGGCTTTGCTGCAATGGGATTCCCTAACTGCGGTGGGGCCATAGACGGAACCCATATCCCTATCTTAGCACCGGAGCACCAAGCTGGCGAGTACATAAACCGCAAGGGGTACTTTTCAATAGTGCTGCAAGCTCTGGTGGATCACAAGGGACGTTTCACCAGCATCAACGTGGGATGGCCGGGAAAGGTACATGACGCTCGCATCTTCAGGAACTCTGGTCTGTTTCAAAAGCTGCAGGAAGGGACTTTCTTCCCAGACCAGAAAATAACCATTGGGGATGTTGAAATGCCTATTTTTATCCTTGGGGACCCAGCCTACCCTTTAATGCCATGGCTCATGAAGCCGTACACAGGCACCCTGGACAGTAGTCAGGAGCTGTTCAACTACAGGCTGAGCAAGTGCAGAATGGTGGTAGAATGTGCATTTGGATGTTTAAAAGCGCGCTGGCGCAGTTTACTGACTCGCTTAGACCTCAGCGAAACCAATATTCCCACTGTTATTACGGCTTGCTGTGCCCTCCACAATATCTGTCAGAGTAAGGGGGAGACGTTTATGGTGGGGTGGGAGGTTGAGGCAAATCGCCAGGCCACTGGTTACGCACAGCCAGACACCAGGGCGATTAGAACAGCGCAGGAGGGCACAGTGCGCATCAGAGAAGCTTTGAAAACCAGTTTCATGACTGGCCAGGCTATGGTGTGAAAGTTCTCCTTGATGAACCCCCCCCTCCCCTTGGTTCACTCTACTTCCCTGTAAGCTAACCACCCTCCCCTCCCCCTTCAATCACCGCTTGCAGAGGCAATAAAGTCATTGTTGTTTCAAATTCATGCATTCTTTCTTAATTCATCACACAAAGAGGGGGATAACTGCCAAGGTAGCCCGTGAGGGGTGGTGGAGGAGGGAAGCACCAGGAGGGGTGGTGGAGGAGGGAAGGACAAGGCCACACAGCACTTTAAAACTTATTGAATGCCAGCCTTCTGTTGCTTGGGCGATCCTCTGGGGTGGAGTGGCTAGGTGGCCGGAGGCCCCGCCACCACATGCTTGGGCGTCTGGGTGTGGAGGCTATGGAACTTGAGGAGGAGGCCGGTTGGTTACACAGAGGCTGTAGCGGCGGTCTGTGCTCCAGCTGCCTTTCCTGCAGCTCAACCGTACGCTGGAGCATATTAGTTTGATCCTCCAGCAGCCTCAGCATTGAATCCTACCTCCTCTCATCACGCTGCCGCCACCTATCATCTTCAGCCCACCACTTACTCTCTTCAGCCCACCACCTCTCCTCACATTCATTTTGTGCTTTCCTGCACTCTAACATATCTGCCTCCATGCATTTTTCCGTGCTCTGTCAGTGTGGGAGGACAGCATGAGCTCAGAGAACATTTCATCGCCAGTGCATTTTTTTCACCTTCTAATCTTTGCTAGCCTCTGGGAAGGAGAAGATCCTGTGATCCTTGAAACACATGCAGCTGGTGGAGAAAAAAAAAGGGACCGTGGTATTTAAAAAGACACATTTTATAGAACAATGGATACACTCTTTCACGGTAAACCTTGCTGTTAACATTACATACATAGCACATGTGCTTTTGTTACAAGGTCGCATTTTGCCTCCCCCCAGTGCGTGGCTAACCCCTCCCCCTTCACCCCACCGCGTGGCTAACAGTGGGGAACATTTCTATTCAGCCACAGGCAAACAGCCCAGCAGGAACAGGCACCTCTGAATGTCCCCTTAATAAAATTCCCCTATTTCAACTAGGTGACCATGAATGATATCACTCTCCTGAGGATAACACAGAGAGATAAAGAATGGATGTTGTTTGAATGCCAGCAAACATACACTGCAATGCTTTGTTCTGCAACAATTCCCGACTACGTGCTACTGGCCTGGCGTGATAAAGTGTCCTACCATAGTGGACGGAATAAGGCTGCCCTCCCCAGAAACCTTTTGCAAAGGCTTTGGGAGTACACCCAGGAGAGCTTTATGGAGATGTCCCTGGATGATTTCTGCTCCATCCCCAGACATGTTAACAGACTTTTCCAGTAGCTGTACTGGCCGCGAATGCCAGGGCAAATTAATCATTAAACACGCTTGCTTTTAAACCATGTATATTATTTAAAAAGGAACACTCACCAGAGGTCCCTTCTCTGCCTGGCGGGTCTGGGAGGCAGCCTTGGGTGGGTTCTGGCTCCAGGTCCAGGGTGAGAAACGGTTCCTGGCTGTTGGTTTCTCTGCTTGTTTGCTGTGAGCTATCTACAACCTCATCATCATCATCTTCCTCGTCCCCAAAACCTGCTTCCGAGTTGCCTCCCTTTCCATTGACGGAGTCAAAGCACACGGTTGGGGTAGTGGTGGCTGAACCCCCTAAAATGGCATGCAACTTATCGTAGAAGCAGCATGTTTTGGGCTCTGACCCGGAGCGGCCGTTTGCCTCTCTGGTTTTCTGGTAGGCTTGCCTCAGCTCCTTAAGTTTCACGCGGCACTGCTTCGGGTCCCTGTTATGGCCTCTGACCTTCATGCCCTGGGAGATTTTGACAAATGTTTTGACATTTCGAAAACTGGAACAGAGTTCTGATAGCACGGATTCCTCTCCCCATACAGTGATCAGATCCCGTACCTCACGTTCGGTCCATGCTGGAGCTCTATTGCGATTCTGGGACTCCATCATGGTCACCTCTGCTGATGAGCTCTGCATGGTCACCTGCAGCTTGCCACGCTGGCCAAACAGGAAATGAAATTCAAAAGTTCGCGGGCCTTTTCCTGTCTACCTGGCCAGTGCATCTGAGTTGAGAGTGCTGTCCAGAGCGGTCACAATAGAGCACTCTGGGATAGCTCCCGGAGGCCAATACCGTCGAATTGCGTCCACAGTACCCCAAATTCAACCCTGCAAGGCCGATTTCAGCGCTAATCCCCTTGTCGGGGGTGGAGTAAGGAAATCTATTTTAAGAGCCCTTTAAGTCGAAAAAAAGGGCTTTGTCATGTGAATGGGTGCAGGGTTAAATTGATTTAACGCTGCTAAATTTGACCTCAACTCCTAGTTTAGACCAGGGCTGAGACTGCTAACAGGGGTGCTAATTATGGTAGTGGTTTTTGTGAAATGCTTCTCTCTCCACTGGGAAAAGGGCTTATTTCACAAAAGTCACTAATTAGACATCAGATGGTGATAATTTACAGCTTGTCCCAGATTTGAACCAGCAGTCTAGAAGGTATTGAATGTTTGGGTTTTTTTCCCCCAAATAGTTCTGCTATTTGGTTTCTTTTGCTGTACTCCTTCATCCTGAAGTTTGCACCTGAGCATAAGAATGCATCAATAATTCTATTACAACTTTTTGGTCTGAATGTTTAGTCAATACTCCGGGCCTCACAGGTTGTGTTTGTTAGGAGAGGAAACTGATGATGGAACAGATATTTTATTGTACGTAATCATGTTTATTTGCAAAGAATGTACACCAAGTCCTATTTCCCTGAATAACGTAGGAATTAAATAACAAGAGGTGACAGCTTTACTCATAATTCCAAGTGTTTTTCTTGCCAACACTTCACCCAAAAAGCCCTTTCTTGGCTTTTTCTCAATGCCACACTCCCAATACTTCTCTTGTTATCTCCTTCATGTTCTGCTTCTCTGTACCTGATTTCTGGCTGCTACTCCCGCCCCTGCTCACACATACACTCACTCATCCCCCTGCAATCAAATCAGTCACAACCCCTGCATTTACATTCCATCAAGACTTATGTGGTGGCTTCCATTGTTTCAGCTATCACTAAAAAGGAGGCATTTAATTATTGCCTCATTGGGTCTGAATGGCATTCAGCATGCTTAACATCTTCTGTGGAGGTCATTTAGTAGCCTATCACACAAAGACAAGCTTATTAGGAGCTACTCAACGTCCAGCATAACAATACTCTGTGCAAAACACAATGTAAATATAATTTAGCATAGGTTTTGTTTTAATATTTGGGATGCAAACGTCTGAGAAAGTTAACCAATAAACACAGATTGGCATAGTAGGTGGGGTGCCTTTTGGCATCCCTGAAAAATGTGACATTCGATAGCAAGAAATTGTCACTAAAGAAAGTAACACATGTGGTAGCAAATAGCTGGCCTACTTGTTACCACTCATATGACTTTGTAATGTGTAACATAAAAAACTGATACTCCTAATGGACAGTAACAAATACAGTTAATTGACATTATAGATTTTAAAAATGACAGTACCAAATAATCTATTTTTCTTAAAATCAGTTTATTTTAAGGTTTTTATGCCTTGAGCTAAATTTAAGCAACTTGATTCAGAAAAATAAAATCTGGCATCTACAGTAGGCATTGTTGCCAAAAAAAAAAATTTTGTTTGTTTTTATAGTGTGAAAACTCTGGCTATTTTTTTTCCAGAATATGTAGTGTACTAAGGAAATCTCAGAGTTTGGCCATTTTTGGTTAGCTTTTGAAAGTGGACACAAATATACTCTGTAATGCAGTTTAGGCACTGCTTTCATTACTCATCTTAGAGACAATCCATATTATTTGAGGGTGTATGTGGGAGGTGAGAAGGAAATGCAAGACCAACAGGACAGATTGACTCATTCTGTAAAATATTCCCTAGACCAGTGGCATGGGAAAACATTCTGAACATGCATGTCCAAGTCTAGTTTTGTCAAATAAATGAGTTTGTGAGCCAAACTTTGTTCTCTGTGACTTTATTATAGATGAAGTGGGACAGCTCCACAGTGAATATAAATCACCATATGATGATTTACACCAGCAGAGGATCTGGCTCTGAAATGAGAAGGTTCAAACTTCAATTCAGCTTCATTGTATGGTTACAATTTAAAGCAGCCCAGCCTCTCCTATAGACCTGATGAGCACCACAGCCAGGCTTCCTCCTCAGTTTTGGTTGCTTCAGAAGCCCTGGAGTTCAAAGAAAACAGCTGCTTTCTTCCTTCAGTTCTATCCTAGAATCATAGGACTAGAAGGGACCTCAAGAGGTCATCTAGTCCCATCCCCTGCACTCATGGCAAGGGTAAGTATTATCCAGACTATCTCTGACAGGTGTTTGTCTAACCTGCTCTTAAAAACTTCCAAAGATGAAGATTCTACAACTTCCCTAGGCAATTTATTCCAGTGCTTAACAAGCCTGACCGTTAGGAAGTTTTTCCTAATGTCCAACTTAAAACGCCCTTACTTCAATTTAATTAGATCAATTTAACTAGATGAACTATTACCTTTATGAAGAGCCCACTGCATATGTACACATTTAATTGTATATATGCAGGGGGCTCTTCATAAAGGTAAAGACTTAGTACCAGTCTGTAGCACAGCCTTAATTGAGGATGATGAATACATAGGATTTTAGGCTTACAGAGGTAGTTAGGCACCTAGTGGGATTTTTAAAGTGCCTAGGTGCCTAGCTCCTGTTGAAATCAAAGGAGTTAGACACCTAACCTGCTTAGACACATTTGAAAATCCCCACTAGATGCCTATGTGTATCTTTAGGCACCTTTTAAAATCTGTCCCTAAGTCACACTATGGGACTTGGGTGCCTAACCTGCTTAGGTGCTTTTATAAATTCCACTAGGGACCTATCTGCATCTTTAGGTGCCTTGATACCTTTGTAAATCTGGCCCTTAGTGATGTACAGTCATGATCTAAACCTCATTCTATTTGGGAAGTAGGATCCACATACTACAGGTAGGAACCCTGAGGGCTGAAGATAGATTAGGGATTCTAGGAGTTCCTGATTCCCAATCCTGTCTCCAAACCATTCCTCTTCCCTCTCTTGACTATTCTTAACTCAGGGAGCTGACTAGATTTTCTTTCTGTGCCAGTGCCCTCTTGTTCTCTCTCCCCTTTTCTCCCCCCCAGCATACCTATACTCTGAGACATCTTCCTCCTATATCCCTTTGTCCCCTGATATGTTCTGGTAGATCAAATTTAGCAATGCTTTTCTGTGCTCTTGTCAGAACTGTTTTCAGTGCCCTTAGTTGGGGATATTTATTTCACTCTGTGTCCTCTCTTCCTTTTTTTTTTAATATACTTTAAAAATCTGGATTTATTATTCCTTGGACTACACACCTGCAGTGGTTTCCATAGCAGCAGAATTCTGCAGCCCCCAGCTGTTTTGTTACTGACTTTTATTAGCAGTTTGCTAGCTGCTGGTAAAAATGCTGCTCGTTTTGAGAAGCAACCTGGCAACTGAAATATTTAATTACTTTGCAACTACTTACCATGTGGCAAGTCTGGTCCCATCGACAAACATGAAAACAAAAGTTAACTAGGATTGTTTAATCATCTTGTTGCCTTAGGGATGCATTCCCACTGCCTTCCCCTTTACATTCTCAAGCTGGTAGCACCCAGCCAAAGCTAGAGATTTCTTGTGATCAAAGCAAATCTGGGGATTTGTGTTTTTGTTTTTCTCTTGGTGTATAACTATTCTCATTTCAATGAGATTTCAATAGAGCCAGGCAGATTGTGGAGTCATTCTATGTTAAGCTTCGTCAAATAGCTCAACCCAAATACCTCCATCTTCTCCCTGTTCTGATATGGGTTTGTGAGCAGAGATTGTACTGAAATAATGCAGTAGTCTGCCTGCTCCAGCTATGGTGTTTTTATGCCCCTCTCATCACCATGGAGTCTGAGTGCTTGATGAGAAAAAATGACTGTGGGAGACTCCAAGAGACTATCAGTCCTATTTCACTTCTGTCCTGAATAGGAGTCCCATCTAGTTTTCAGAAGCAAAAGTCTAGTGGATTAACTCCCACAATGCCATGGCCAATTTGGAGCACTATTTTTGAAATACTGTATTTTCACACTTAGCAGTAAATGCTTCCCATATTAATAATCCCCCAGGAATAAAATGCTAAACAAAGGTGAGCACTGTTAAGTGTATAAAGCAACTGTTACATATTGAATGTGTATACAAGGATGTACGTACGTCTTGTGTGCAGAGGTACTGGGCACAATTTCAGGTTAAAAATACCAGTCACAGGAAGGATATTATTGACAGACTAGCAATGGGTACAAAATATGGTGCTAGGTCTTGAATAATAAATAACCTATAAGGAAAGGCTAAATAAGTGGAACTCATTCTCACTGGAAAAGAGGAAACTTTCAGATGGCCTAATAGAAGTTTTTAAAATCCTGAAAGGAACTTGAGGTAAAGTTGATAAGGAAGGATAAACTATGGACAACGGCAAAGGCTTTTTCGTTCTGTCTGGAATAAATCTCCTAAATTGGGTTTCTTACCTGAACTTTTAGAGTGTCTCTCTCTCTGTGTGTGTGTGTGTGTGTGTGTGTGTGTGTGTGTGTAATGAATAATTTATAGTTAATATTTTAAGTTATTTAGATGTCCTGTGTTGGAAATGTGAATGAGATTCTGCAGGTAAACTCTTCTCTATTTCTAATGTACAACAGGGCTTGGCAAACTCTGGCTTTCCCTCATTTTCTCCTCCCTGGCAGCTGGAGTAATGGGATAATTTGACTTAATACTTTATTTTCCAGCACTGATTTCCTTGGTAGCAATCCAAATGGGTTTGAAGATATATTAGGCAGAATAAAAAAAAAATGTGCTCCTCAATATCAATGTATGGTTCAGTATTCAGGAAACTTTGCGCAAATTTCCACTGAAATTAACAGCAAGCCTCTCATTGACTTGAGTGGGGGGTCTGGCCCTTTCTGAACATGTGTTGTCATGTAGTAGTTAGTTTGATAAAAGTTTTCAGTGGAAATATTTTTTCAAAGGAAAAATGGCTTTTTTGATCAAATGAAAAAACAAACAAAACTGAAAACACATTTTTTTTTGTTTTCAGCAAATGAGAATAAAAAAAAATTCAAATTTAAACTGAAATTTTCATTTTTTATGAGAACTCACAAACATTTTAAGAACATTTTGTTGATATGAAAATGTCATTTCCTGCCAGCTTTGTTTCAAGTAAATGTTTGTGAGAAGGCTTGACCTGCTTGACTCTCTTGATCCAAGGTTGAGTTTTCTGGGCTGGCGGCTAGAGTATATGGCACCATCAAGAAATGGTAGCTATGGAGCTCCACAATTGCACTTTTACAATGTCACATTTCAGCCTAGATTAACACTTTCATAATGGATTAAATGGTTAAACCTTAAATTGGCTGATGGATCTGTTTTTGGGTTATTTTAAATACAGTAAAAAGAAAAGGAGTACTAGTGGCACCTTAGAGGTGATGTCCTAAAATTGTGGTAAATCCTTTCTTTTCCAAATCTCTCTCTCTCTCTCTCTCTCCCCCCTATAATTAGGGCTGCAGATTTGTTATGGCAGTTTTTATCAATAATCACACAGAAGTGATTTAGTAGAATTTAGTAAAAGTCACAGGTTTTGTGATTTTTTTTTAATCTAAACAAGGAAAGATGTGGAGACTAATGAAAAGGAGCAGAGGCTGGAGATCAACCCTGCACCACACTCACCCTGCAGCAGTTGCTCCTGCAGTTCCTGTCCTGCAGGGCTGGGCCCGGCTTTCTGCTCTAGGTGTTGTGACCTGGCACATGGGGTCACAGCGCCATCCAGGTTTGGCCTGGCTGCTCCTGCCTCATGACAGGGGGCCAGCCGGGTCAAATTTGAGTGAGTGGCATTGCAACCTGGCTCATTCAAAAATCATAGAACTTCAGGGTTGGAAGGGACCTCAGGAGGTCATCTACT
Source organism: Eretmochelys imbricata (assembly GCF_965152235.1). Classification (NCBI taxonomy): domain Eukaryota; kingdom Metazoa; phylum Chordata; order Testudines; family Cheloniidae; genus Eretmochelys; species Eretmochelys imbricata. The sequence continues at coordinate 26,890,831 of NC_135574.1, forward strand.
GCAACCCCCTGCTCAAAGCAGGACCAACACCAACTAAATCATTTTTCCAAGCCTGAGTCACGCTATCATCCTGTGCACCAGGCCGCAATGCCACTCATGCAAATTTATTCTAGCCGCCCACTGTCATGAAGGAGGGGCAGCTGGGTCAACCCTAAGTGGAACTGAGACCCCATGCGCAAGGTTGCAATGCACGGAGTGGGAAACTGGGTCCAGCACCATATAAATAAACAATAGAAATTGAGAGTTACACAGATGATTTTGGACAAAGTCTGATCTTTCATAGAATGATTAAAGGGCTGTAAAGTCTGGGTGGATAGATATAGCTGACCTCTTTTCAAATCAGTATTTATTCACTGAACTCTCTCTTCTTTTTTAAGCTACAGTATGTGGCATGTTTCCCCTGTGAAGATCTGGCTAATCAGTGTCAATTTGACTCAGCTCCAGCGTTCACTGCTTTTAATATGATAGTTGGCGAAAAATTAGAGAAGCAGCAGCATCTAATCGACTGAGTATGGGACGGGGACTCCTGAGTTCTAATCCTAGCACTCTACTCAGTTGCTGTGTGGCCTTGAGGCGAATCATTTAATCTCTCTGTGCGTCCGTTTCCCTATGTGTAAGGTAGGATAGCCGGGGTGCATTGAAGTTAAATTATGTTATGTATGTAGAACACTTTGAAGCCAGATTGTGAACCCCTTACTCTCAGTGGTGAGCCGTTACTTGCACAAGCAGTTGCACGTAAGTATCTCAGCACAACATGGTGAGTAAGCAGTTGACAGTCTAGCCCTCAATTAGCAATAAATATAATTTGTTCTCATCCTTTGTCTTTCTTTTGGATCTCTTGTTTAGATTGCAAGAGTGAAGGAGGCACCTTCTCTTAAATATCCAGTTCTCCATCCTGCACGGACGAAGTAGGTTAGTAGATTTCTCCTCTTTTGCAGGTGAATTTCACATTGTAATTTAAAAAAAAAACATTTGAAAGAATCAGAGGAAAATAAGGATAGTGGTTTTGTTAGATTAGCAGTCACCACATGCTCATAAATATCACTGCTTCCTCCACCCTGCAACCTCAACCTGCTGCCACGGGAACAATGAGTTATGCCTTGCAAGAACGAGGGGTCAGCACCCATCAGGCCTGCCGACAGGGTGGAGGTGGTAGTGGTGATGGCCAAGAGCCCCAGGCCCTTTTAAATTGCCTGGGTGGGCCGCGGGGCTCCTAGGTGCGTGTGGACTGGTACCAGCGGCGGCGGGCATGTGGAAGCCCTGGCCATGCTGGAAGAGCTAGCCCAGCAGCGCAGCCACTGGGCACCAGCCAGCACAGGCCCAACACCACCCAAATGTCAGGCAGACTGCGTCAGCGGCCTGTGAGTGTGTGCACTAGCCGCTGCACGTGGTCCAGCTCCGTGCCCATGTGGCAACGGCAGGCCAGCAGCAGTGTGGGGCTTGGCTCCAGCAGTGTTGTAAACCTCAGCCGTCCTTTTTCTAGGGAGCCCATTGAGTGTTCTGCCCTGGGACCCCAGCGGGGCTGGCATGTAGTGAACTAGAAGCACAATTTACCATTTGACTTCCTAACAGCATCCAAATGTACACCTCACAGTTTTTACTGTCATAAAACCAGTTAAAAGGTGGAAAATCCATTTGGGGAGGTGTCAGGTTTTGTATTTTCTATTAGGGCTGGGAGAACTAGTTCTGTCAAATGTAGAACCCACTTTTATTAGCTTTTACTATTATTATTATTATTATTATTATTAGCCTACTTTATCTCTGAGTAAACGTATTCCTGGAAAAAAAATTTAAAATATGAATTAATGACACATGGGAAACCAGGGCAAGTAGGATTTTGGACCTGAGTTTGTATGAGATGAAAACAGCCAGAGGACCAATGCTGAGACAGAACCACAAGCACTTTTCAAGCAATTTGGGGGAGTAAATGACAAGATAACGTACCTGCTTACCCACTCTGGAATATTTATTCAGATCCACTATAAATTTCCTTGTGGCTATTCTTTATTAGACACAATGAATGCAGTGTGCTGAATGCACAATGCGTTTGGACTTGTCTGACGCAAGATTATTGTGATATGCACTCCACGCAATATCAAAAGCTTGCGTGTCGAGCATTCTTTCCCTTCATGGGTCTTTCATAAGTGATAGAAAAACAAGCTGTGAAGGAATAGTCAAACAAAACCTGCAGAGACTCACTGAAGAGTGCTGAATGGTTGTGCAACCATATATATGTGGGGGGATGGGGAAGAGGAAAAGCAGTTACAAGTTGATTACTTGGGTAGAATAGGAAGGACATGCTGAGTATTGTGGAAGGATGTGCTAAGTGACTTACACCAATGCTTGTGCATGTGGGGGGTGGCTTCTGCTGGCCAAAGATCATCATCCACCTTGGAGTGACACATGCTTGCTTTTCCACTCAGTGAGCTGGAGCACAATAGATAATTCAGCTCATGCATTAACTTTGACAGTGAATACTTTTAAAATCTTCCACCTGAGCTTCGCAAAGTGTTGTACAAATATTAACGAATGAAAGAACACGATAGCCCTGTGATGTAGCTATTCCCATTTTTGCATATTGGGAAACTGAGGTACAAAGAGATTGTGACTTGTGCATGGAAGACTGGACAAAGCCAGGAAAGAACCCAGACTTCTTGGCTCAAGTCCTGTGGGTTTTTTTTTTTTTTTTGCCATCAGACTATCCACCTCCATACCTTTGCTTTGCACTTACAGTATATACTGTTTTTCTTCAGAGCAATATTTCAATGTATTAGACTGAGCAGATTATCCCTAGTTTTACAGACTTCAATAGAACTTAAATTCATGCCAAATTGCTGTCCTGAATAGGGATGCTTTTCTGAATTAGGACTTCAGCCAGTGTAAAACTAGGAATAGAACCCAGGTCTCCTGACTCTTCATGCTGGAATGTATATGGGGGACCAGGTTGCCTTAGTCCTTGAATAGAGCATTACTAGCTCCGCCCATCATGTACTATTCCATTACACCACATCTCAAGAAAATCACTGTGGCCTGATTTGCATGAATTTGGGCTAGTCACCAAGTTGCTATGGAAGTCAAAGATGGCCACACTTTATAAGTAGGAATGTTTAGTTTAAACAAAGTCCTAGAACTGCTGAAGTTTCAGGAAACAAGTGCCCTTTATATTGTTTGCCAACTGCTTAGAGAGATTCAGGGTAACAGCCACCATTGTGAAGGAGAATATGAAATAAAAGAAGCTTTCATTATCCAAGATACCGCCTTATTCTCAATACTTACCTTTCGGTAGTGGCACATAAACCTTCTGTATGTTTTGGCACCAAAACCGTATAACAATAAGTTGTTGTGTTTTGGCACAGACCATCTGTGCAATGAAGCTCAGATCTGTACACTGTAAAAATGCTTACACTGTAAAAATGGAATTGGGAAACAGAGTTAAAATTTCCAAACAGTCAGTTGTTATCTGTGTACTGCAATTACTTTTGCTGTCAGCAGGAGTTAAATTTACCACCACAGAAAAGTGTAAGAGTCAGATGGCCTCCTGCAAAATAGATTGTAAGCTACACGTAAATAATTCTGTACCTCCTGAAAGCCCGTCATCTGTCTACCACAGGATAAGACAGCTGCTCAGTTTTAATTAGCAATAGTATTTATTACTTGTATTGTGGTTGTGCCAGGAGGTGCCAACTGAGATTGGTGGCCCATTGTACTTACTATATGAACATATGTCTAGTAAGAGACTGTTCTTGCCCAGAAGTGCTGACAGTCAAAATAGACAAGAAAGACAAAGAGCTTGGAGAAAAGAAGTAATTCTGAAACGTGTTGGTTTGCAGCAGTTGGAAGACTCTGAGAAAAAGAGAAGTGAAACTTTACGCTCTTTATGTTCATTTATGTTCTTTATTTGTATTTATTTTTTGGTGGCACCAAAAATCTGCTAGACAATAACCAAACATAAAAGAAGGCATGACTTCTGCACATAAAATCTTACAAGGCAAAAGACAGGCAGCTATACAGACAAAGAGAAGGGGCAGAGGTGCAATGTTTGAGCAAACTAGTCGAGATGGTAACTGGCCAACTTAATGTTCAGTAGTACAATCTTGATTCTTTGTTTGTTTGTTTGTTTGGTTTTGGTTAAGTATACAGCTACATTTCCCTTGGGTAAAGATGATCTCATTAGGAAAACAGAACACAATTTACAGCATGTACAATGTTCATTAAAAAGTCAGTATTTGTCAACAGTTACCACACAGTGGTATTTGAGATACCAGGTTTTCCATTGTATTTAGAATAGGAATGTAACATTATAATATACATAATATATATAATAAAATGTTGACTGGTTAATGGCAACCACTGTGCAACCACTCAAACCTTCAGGTCAGTTTAGTTAGATTGAAATAGCTTCTATCCTTTCTGTACATATTGGGGCAGTCATAATCTGCTCAAACATAACTGTGCTTGACAGGCAGGAAGGGATTTGTATTCATTTAAATGGAATGTATTGGCCAAAGGTGTTAACGTATGCAGTCACTGTCCAACATTAAAAGTGTTAAATAAGGTCTGAGGTTTGATATACAGAGACCTCAGCCTGTTTAATACAGCAAACACACCATTTAAAATCCTTTAAACTTTTTATTAAAGAAACAGAAAAGAAGGAAAAAAAGTTAAAACATTTGATATGTAAAGTATAAAGTAAGGCTTTTATTTTAACATATCTTGTTCCCCTTTCCTTTAACTGGAGAGAGTTTTAGAAAGAAAAATCCCCTTGTTTGACAGTATCTGAGATGGTATGAAAGATGGTAAGAACTGCACTTTCGGTTAAAAGAAATTGTTAGTTGAGGTGTGCTGGTGCTGGTCTATAAAATCATGACTGGTGTGGAGAAAGTAAATAAGGAAGTGTTATTTACTCCTTCCCATAGCACAAGAACTAGGGGACACCAAATGAAGTTAATAGGCAGCAGGTTTAAAACAAACAAAAGGAAATATTTTTTTCACATAACACACAGTCAATCTGTGGAACTTCTTGCCAGAGGATGATGTGAAGGCCAAAACCATAACAGGTTTCAAAAAAGAACCAGATAAATTCATGGAGGATAGGTCCATCAATGGCTATTAGCCAGGATGGGCAGTGATGGTGTCCCTAGCTTCTGTTTGCCAGAAGCTGGGAATGGGAGACAGGGGATGGATCACTTGATGATTACCTGTTCTGTTCATTCCCTCTGGAGCACCTGGCATTGGCCACTGCCAGAAGACAGGATACTGGGCTAGATGGACCTTTGTTCTGACCCAGTATGGCTGTTCTTATGTTGTTGTTGTTGCTACTGTTGTCAAAGTCCAATCCCAGTTTCATCTCAGGTGGTGTTTGGGATTCAGCTGGAACTGGTGGGGGTAGTGATGTCATCCAGATTCCTCTCTCTGGCCTGAGCAGGTCGGGACAAACCACAGGATTAGCACGAAGGAAGACTGGGGTCCAGGAAATGGTGGGGGTGGCAGCCATGATAGTGAAGCTTGTTTCAGTAGCCTCCCTCTGATCTTGCATCGTTCTTCTGTCTGTTCTGTAAGGACCCAAAAAGGGAGTGATGTGTAGAAGAGCCCACCCTCATTATTTTGTCCACCAATAAGACCTAATATCTGACATACCAATTTTACTTCATTAATTTCTGGTTCCACATCTTCTGTTTTTACCAAGCATTATTTCAACATAGTCCTTGAATCATATCAATGTGGCCATTTTTGTTTACATTAGTTTATAGTCTCTCTGTCTGGTTCTCTTGCACATGTTTATAACACTTATTACTGAAAACAACTTGACCTACTTTCCATCCAATAATTTCCAATAATTTGTTATTATAAGATAGGTTATTGTAACATGTTATGAACTTTCATATATTTTTTACAATTGATCTTACAACTATGGTAAGTTCATAGGCCCAAATGAGTGCTGATGTCCTATACAAGGAACATGGTTGAAAATTACCAGCACTTAGAAAGGAAGTTAAAGTTTGCATGATGTTGGGTGAGCAATTCAGTGAGAAAAAGGGTAATGTTGGTGCAACAATAAACTTTTTCAACAAGTAAATATTGGATATATGTAGAAGAAACCAACAGTTAAAGGGAAAGATCCAATAACACGGTAGAGAATTGAGAAGGCTCCTTAAGGTAATTCCCAGAAGGGGTGATGAGCACTGTGGAGATGGGGTAGTCAGGACAAAAGAGTTGCAGATTCATGAAGGAGGAAGGCTATTGGTTTCACTGCACTATGACCTCTTGGCTGTGTGACCAGTGTGAAGCTGAAAGTTTGGGTTTGTGGAACATTGAGCTACATCCCAGTGGGAGAGGGGGACTGCATCTTACAAGTAGTGGGATAATCTCTGTTGGAGACTATCTGGATCAGTTAAACTAGTAATTTCAGGGAAGGCTGCTAAGACAGCAAATGCAGTATAAACTCAATTCAGCGTAGTGTGAACAAATTGAACCTATATGACAAAGAAGGTGAAAAGAAGAAATTTTTCAATTGCCTATATACTAACTCTAGGAGGCTGGGTAACAAGCAAGGAGAAATGGAAATTCTTATTGATGAGAAAAACTTTGATATAATTAGTATATCTTGAAATCTTGGTGGGACGATATGCATGATTGGAATGTTACAAAAATCACTGATTATAACTTGTTTTGGAAGGACAGAGTGGGTAAAAGAGGAGATGGTGGTAGGTGGCACTCTATGTTGGACACCATTATCTGTTTTAGTGTTATTGATAACTCAGAACTGCAGGATCTTAAATGCAAATGGATCAATGTGCTAAGTTACAAAGTCTGGGGGTGGGGGGTTACTCTTGGAGATCTGTTACAGACCACTGAATCAAACTGCATTAGTGAGACAGATCCTAGAATATTTCATACAGTTCTGATGTTCACATTTTAAACCAGATGTTGAAAAATTTGAGACCTTTTTTGTGCCTCTTTTCTACACTGTCTGAAGGCCGGAGAAAATGTCTTATAGTGAGACGTGGAGTTCAAGCTGTTCAGTTTTTTCAAAAAGAAGATTGAGAGATGACTTCATTGGAAGGTATAAGAACCTTAATGTGGAGAAAATACTGGATGTTAAAGGACGGCTCTTTAAACTAGCAGAGAAAGGCACAACAAGAACTGATAGTTGGAAGCTGAAGCCAGACAATCTTCAAATGAGAAATAAGGCACACATTTTTAACCATTGGAATAAACTCCAATGAAAGTGGTAGATTCTCCATCTCTTGATCTCTTCAAAACAAGACCGAATGCCTTCTCGGAACATATGCTTTAGTCAAACACAAGTTTTATAGTACTCTCTCCAGTGGTACCTGGGTAAAATGTAATGGCCTGAGACGTACAGGAGGTCAGGCTACATCAGGGGTAGTCAGTTATTTTTTTGTCAGTGTCCACATTTCTTGGTCAAGATATAGTCAAGGTCCAGACTCCCAAGAAAATAATTTTAAAAAAGATAAGTAAATAAAAAGATTTTGGGGTCTGTTCTAAAGCATCTGGTAGTCCGGATTTGGCCCACAGTCTACCTATTGACTACCCCGGACTAGATGCTCTAATTGTCACTTCTATATATCTATATTAGAAAACTGATTTCACATCTTCTCTCTCTCTCTCCATGTAGGTGTAATTGTATGCATATACACTGAATCTATATGTACACACACACTCCATTCTACACTCCTCTGTATTGTCACTCCACTTTAATGACAGACATTGATGGAAGATGATCATTATTCAGGTACAATATTTCTCATATCTTATTTCATATGGACAGTTCACAAAACTATTACTCCAGTTATTTTGTCTTGCCATCAATTTAACTGGTGAAATAAAATTCATTTCGCTCTCAGATTATATTACCTGTACTCATGTACTTTATTTGCATAATTGCTCCTGTTTAGAGGTTTTATTGCTCACTAAAATCAGGACTGTATTATTACACCTTTGTTACTGAGTAATTCACAGAATTTAAGATTTATTTCCGAGCTAAGGTGCAACCCCCCCCCCCACTACTTGCTGAGAAATAGCCTATAGATCCCAAAGGTAACAGAAAGGTAAGAAATACTGTAGAGTGCCTTTTATTTTTTAAATTACTATATAGTAAATATATACTCTCTTTGATACTCCAATAATCCAGTAGTTTGAGGCTAACTCCATTATTGCTGGCCACAGCGAGTCCTGAATATTTACTAGGGGTATTTGATTAAAGGCTATTCAGACATCCAGGGCTGGATTATTCTTTTGCCTCTCAGCAGTGTAGGAGAGTAAGGCCCCCTTTATGGCCTTGTAGGATGCTCCTGGATTATGATGTTGGGCACAGGGGAGAGAGAGAAGGGCTGCATGCCCAATATGCCCGCTCCTCCACCAAGCAAGTGGGGGAAGAATCAGGGAATGGGAAAAGACCTGGCTTCACCCATTCCATGCACTTGAGATCAAGCCCCATTGAGCTAGACACTGTGTATAGCCAGAAACAGTCTATGCCCCATAGGTTACACTCTAAATAGACAAGAGGCATTGGGAGAAAGGGATAGTAATATTTCCTAATTTACGGATGGGGAATTAATGCACAGACGGATTAAGTGATTCACCTCAAGTCACACAATCTACTTAATCCCTCGTGCCTCAATTTGACAGTTTACAGTTTATTTACACTGTTTATTATCTCAGCTCTATTCCACATCTTCAGTTCCAGTCCATCACCTAAACCACAAGACCATTAGAGGAGTGATGAATCTTGTCCCTTTGTGTGTGTTTTCAGTCCTGAGGCAGGGAATATAGGCAGACTGCCTTTAAAAACGCTTTTGTTGTTTTAAAAGTTTGATGTACGGTAGAAAAACATTAAGAAAGAAAAGCATTAAGATTTCCTTCTTGGCAGTTTGTTGTTTGGCTGTAGGGGAAACTTTTTTCACAATGTGTATTTGTCTAAATACGTGAAAAGTCTGTGCTAAATAAGCAAAATATCCATTTTCTGTATAAAAGCTACATTAGTACAAGCACCTAGTGACCGGTCCTTGTGGTTTATACTTTGATTAAAATGGATCCCCCCCACCCAAGATAAATGGTTATGACAATATCTTAGCAAATGACTGTGGAATGAATGTTTAAAATACAATTTAACAGGAGACAAGAGTTTGCAGGAGAAAACAGTTCAGTGGTCTCTTCATTCTTTTTGCTTGATTAGTACTACAGTACAAATCATAAGTGTTAATAAATGTTGGATCTGTGCTGCTAAAGATGACAATATTCAATTTTACAGCTCAATAATAAACAAGATGATGATAGATCTAATTGGCCTGCAGCATGCTTCTGTAGATATTGCTATTCAACTATCTTAAATTCTCAGTACTGTGACTTTAGATGAGTCACTTTATCTCTCTGTGCCTCTGGTTTCCCCATCTCTAAAAAGGCAATAACCTTTGCAAAGTGCTTTAAGAACTGTTATGCAATTATTAAATATAACTTTAATTATTACCTTTCATGGGTGAGTTATGAGACTAGAGTTGAGAGAAATAACTAGTAATTAATAATTTATTCAGAAATCAGTTTATATTTATATTTATATCAATTGTCATTTCATGAACTCTGCAGACAGGTCATACTTTTCTTGAATTTAATCACTATGCAGAATTATCTGCTGAACAATTTCTGTGAACAGTTCTCAGTCTACACATTATTTCAGAGCAGTTTGTTAGAGGATTCAACACTCAGTATCTGAGATGTTGTTTAGTTTTGATTGGACACATTTCTGTTACCTGATTGGATTAATGTAATTCTTAGAATTTTTTTTCTGGTTTGAGTTCAAAATTCACTTTCTGGAAATAATTCTCTGCTTAAAATGTACTCTCTCTACAAACTTGCCTGCTAGTACAATCATTACCTAAATTAATCATGTAATGTGAATACCAAAGAGGCATGGATATAAAGGAAGTCAAACAAATTTTGTTTTTAAATAAGAGCAAATATTCACAGAGCATGTTATTATTGTGGTGGGGGGGTCTATCTTGTTACATCATATAAGCTAGAATTTGATCTGTTGTTCATACCTACAAGTGCAACACTGCTATGTATTCTGTGTTTTACTTCCATCTGAAATATTTTTAGTGACATAGCACCAGTGCTGCAGCCTACTCAGACAAGGGAAGCTTTCGAGCACAGGGGTCTAATGTGTTTGGACCCAAACACACCAGCCTGGCAAGTGTCCAGTTGAGGGACACTTGTACTTAGGCGGTGGCAACCCCTCTTCATCTAACTGGGAGGGCATAATGAGCTTCTATAGCTGGCTCGAAGTGTTTTAGAAATAGGTCCCATGAAAAGAAGTTACAGAACTTAATCAGATTCATGTCTATGCTTTTGACAGACACCCACTACTGTAAAACAGGGAGCATGCCAGCAAAAATGGAAAGAATTGGAAAAAGGTATGTGGCCAATACACTCAGAAGATGTTTCATTCTGTGCCTTTCAGAAGGAGTCCTTTTTATATCTTAAGTAACTGCATCATTCTGCGGTGGCAGGAATCTTGCATGATAGAGACCTGCATTATACTGTACTCATCTTTCACAACAAGTACAGCTTTTGCTTAAACTATGCATATGTGTAGTTTATGAAGTATAATAAATTATTTATATTTCATCCACAGCTGTAACCCTTAGTTATACGAGTGAAGTGAGCTGTAGCTCACGAAAGCTTATGCTCAAATAAATTGGTTAGTCTCTAAGATGCCACAAGTACTGCTTTCCTTAGTTATACCAGACACTTTACTTCCAGGGCAGCAGTCTGAATCAGAGTACTGAATATCCCTGTTGTCTCATACCTCCTCTTCTTCAACTGTGTCTTTCTGTGTGTTTCAAATAGAGATTTTGGCCCCATCTTGCCGCCAATGAAGTTAATGGCAAAGCACCCACTGTCTTAAAACAGAACAAGACTGGGCAAACATTTAATTTAGTACATTAGGGTTGCATGTCGAAAGGCATAACAATGAATAAACAATGAAATCAGAGATAGTAGCATCCCTATTTCAGAGCTAGGGTTGATGTTGATTTTCAGGATGCACAGTCTGAGTTCAAAAAGAAAAGGAGTACTTGTGGCACCTTAGAGACTAACCAATTTATTTGAGCATGAGCTTTCGTGAGCTACAGCTCACTTCATCGGATGCATACATCCGATGAAGTGAGCTGTAGCTCACGAAAGCTCATGCTCAGATAAATTGGTTAGTCTCTAAGGTGCCACAAGTACTCCTTTTCTTTTTGCAAAGACAGACTAACACGGCTGTTACTCTGAAACCAGTCTGAGTTCACTGATCCAACTGGAAGCATACATAGCCACCAGAACAGCCAAGATAATTACCATAGGAGAAGGCAATAGATACTGAAACTATTATCAAACAATGAAACTAGAATTACCAGGCGGCCGGTTTTCGACTGGAATGCCCAGTCAAAATGGGACCCTGGCAGCAGCATTGCTGACCAGGCCTTTAAAAGTTGAGTTGGCCACCAACAGCAGGGCAGGCTGGGTGCCTGCCCAGCTCCATGCAGCTCCCGGAAGCAGCTGGCATGTCCCTCCTCTGGCTCCTAAGCATAGGGGCAGTCATGGAGGCTCAACGTGCTGCCCCACCCGAGCGCTGGCTCTGCAGTTCCCATTTGCAAGGAACCATGGCTAATGGGAGCTGTGGGGGTGTCACCTGCAAGCAGGGGCAGCACGCAGAGCCACCTGGCCCCTCCACCTAGGAGCCAGAGGAGGGACATGCTGGCCACTTCCTGGAAGCTGCCTGAGGAAAGTGCCTCCCGGAGCCCGTGCCCCAACACCCTGCTCCAGCCCTGAGCCCCCTCTCACACCCAAAATCCCTCCCACAGCCCACACCCCCTCACTCAACCCAACCCCCTGCCCCAACCCATAGCCTCTTCCTGCACCCCAAACCCCTCATTGAAGGCCCCACCCCAGAGCCTGCACTCTGAATCCCTTGGCCCTGTCCCCCACCCTGGAGCCTCCTCCCACACCTGAAACCCCTCATCCCCAGCCCCACCCCAGAGCCTGCACCCCCAGCCAGAGCCCTCACAGCCTCCAGCACCAACCCCTTGCCCCAGCCCAGTGAAAATGAATGAGTGAAAATGGGGGAGAGCGAGCAATGGAGGGAGGGGGATGGAGTGAGCAGGGGTGGGGCCTCGGGGCAGGGGCGGAGTAAGGGTGTTCAGTTTTCTGTGATTAGAAAGTTGACAACCCTAAATGAAACAATGACCTGGAAGTGTAAATGTAAATGCTTCACCAACTGCCTTGAAGGCTCTTACCTCTGTCCATAACCACAATACCAATTTAAGGGGTTGTCCAGTTTACAAAATATCACTGTGTGCGAACATGGTTGTAATGAGTAAAGTTAGTTGACTTGAAGCTGACTGTGACTGACCAGTTAATGGAGACTAGGGTAAACAGTGTTTTGGCATTGTATTTAGACATTTAGTTGTGATTAGTTGGCACAATGCTAAAGACACTTTTCACTGCTGTGCTCTGACTAATCAATACATAGAATTGTAGAACTGGAAGGGACCTTGAGAGCTCATCTAGTCCACTCCCTTTCACTCATGGCAGGACTAAGTATTATCTAGACCAGGGGTGGGCAAACTATGGCCTGGGAGCCACATCCAGCCCTACAGATATTTTAATCCGGCCCTCGAGCTCCCACTGGGGAGTGGGGTCTGGGGCTTGCCCCGCTCCGCACAGGTCCCAGAAGCAGTGGCATGTTCCCCCTTCGGCTCCTACATGTAGGGACAGCCAGGGGGTTCTGCATGCTGCCCCTGCCCCAAGTGCTACCCTCACAGCTCCCATTGGCTGGGAACCATGGCCAATGGGAGCTGTAGGGGCGGCACTTGCAGACAGGGCAGTGTGCAGAGCCGGAGGGCGGACATACCGCTGCTTCTGGGAGCTGCTTGAGGTAAGTGCTGCCTGGAGCCTGCACTCCTGACCTCCTCCCACACTCCAAGCCCCTGCCCCAGCCCTGATCCCCCTCCCGCCCTCCAAATTCCTCCGTCCCAGCCCAGAGCAACCTCCTGCACCTCCAACCCCTTGTCCCCAGCCCTACACCAGAGCCTGCACCTCCAGCTGGAGCCCTCCCCCCCACGCTTCAACCCCCTGCCTCAGCCCGGAGCCCCCTCCCGCACCCTGAACTCCTCATTTCTGGCCCCACCCCATAGCCCACACCCCCATCCAGAACCCTCACCCCTTCCTGCACCCCCAGTCTCCAATTTCGGGAGCATTCATGGCTCTCCACACAATTTGCATACCAAGATGTGGCCCTCAGGCCAGAAAGTTTACCTACTTCTGATCTAGACCATCCCTGACATGTGTTTGTCCAACTTGCTCTTAAAAAAATCTCCAATGACAGAGATTTCACCACCTCCTTGGACAATTTATTTCAGTGCTTCACCACCCCAACTGGAAGTTTTTCCTAATGTCCAACCTAAACTGCCTTTGCTACAATTTAAGCCCATCATGTCAGCTAACTCGACTGTTCACAACTGTGTTTGAACGTGAAAAAAATTTGTAACGTAGACAAGTCCCAGAGTTACATGGAAGCACTGATAATGTCAGTCCCATCCACATTTATTTTTTCCTTTACAGTTATAAAAGTGTCTGTTCAGGGCTCTCGGCAGCACACTTTGTACTGTCACAGACTGCTAAAACAAGACCTCCCATATACCAGAATAAACGTTCTCTATTCCGACATGTATTCAGCCTCCCTGCTAGTGACCATGGAAAATATTGTGAAACAGAAGAGCCCTATAACCTGCCCTAAAAGTCACCAACTGTGTGTTTTGTCAGAATAGGAGAGTGGGAGTAAATTCTTGAGAGCTTCTGTAATTTAAAACTCTTGTAATAACCTCAGACTGTTGGGAAATGCTGGCATCCTTGCAATTCTTGGAAACAGTGGAGAGGAGGCAGTATAATATTGAATCTAACATACTCTATATTACTTTTGCGATTGTTATTTCTCCTATGACAAGGTAATATAATTGGAATGTTTCGTTATTCTCAGGACTATCATTTGCCTATAGTAATTACTTAGCAGCTATGGTCATTGCTGGTCATCTTGTGGAAATAATTTTATTGTCACAGCTTCTGAGCTATCAGGAAAGATTTGGACTCTGGAAATGAATTATTTCCTTAGTAGGAGAGATGTGTGTGCGCACATACAGGATGTTCGTGCCTATTATTGCTTTGAGCAGAAATGGATATTAAACAGCAAAAACAGCAGCCACGCTCACAACGTTCTGATTCCAGAAATCAGCCATGTCTCACACGTTGTCCCAGTGGCACTTGCTCACTGACTACCATAACTGCTCTCCAAATAGGGGTTTCAAAGAAGACACCAAGCTGCTGGTAAGATCAGGTTAAAGGATGTCTTTTAAGAGAGGGGTAAATCAAACTGAAGTTGAAGAGTAAAAAAACGAAGTGAGAAGAGAATCAAGCCCTGGCTCCCCAATTTCCAAGTGCTATGTTTGGAAACAGGAATGTCTGACCATGACATTGCAGAAGCACAGCAAACCTTCTGATGTGGCTTCACGCCAAGAAGCCAATTCTTGTCCACTGTGCAAAGACTGAGTAAACAGATTTTATGCTGTGGAGCTATGGAAGGAGCTCAGGTTTATAGGGAACTCAACCCTCCCTCCTCTCTAATTTAGAGTTAGAGAGGGGCATAGCTCTATAATAGCTTGTTGGATATTTCTGTACTTCCTGGCTATAGCAGGAGCTGCAGGATGCTAAGTGTCCATACATTTTGGTGAGTGCATCTGAAAACTTTGCAGAACCAGTTGGCCCATTCCCTGCTCTACTTTGCCACAAGGACATTCACTATGGAACACAGCACTGCAATGTTCAAATTATGGAATTCCACTATGCAACTTCTCTCCGTGAACTAGAATCATGATAGTTTGAGTGCCTTTTTCAATTCGGTGGGGGCAATATTTTTTCATTTAGTGCAAAGCAGGCTCATTAATCTGATACAATTTGTCTTGGTTTGAATTGAGGAGAATTATTTATATAGACTGTAAGCTCTGAGGCAGAGTCTGCCTCTAGCTATATTTTTGTATACATAATGAAGCCGCAATTTCATAAAGTAAATTAGCGGGTAGAGACTCTTCCCACTTGTTCCTTTGAAGTTTTCTACTTTTGCAAGATGTTAACTTTAAAAAAGGAGCCTGACTCTGGTTTCTACTGAGGAAATTAAAAATACAAAATTTAAATGGAAAACTATTAGGAAGGCATTGTTCAAATCTACCCCGCATAATCAGTAGGCATGCCTCATTATTTCCTCTGCTTTTTGAAAGCTCCCTCACATAGGAGTATTCAAGCAAACACATTGTTTTTCTTGAAGAAAAAAATAAAAACAAATAAAAAATCAGCTGAAAAAATCGAGAAGTGACAAATGAATCTGACACTAGGAAATAAAGGAGGAAAACAAAAGTCTTTTTCAAAACACAAGAGAGATTTTTGGTATTTCCTTTTCTTCATAGGTTCAGCAGATGCATCTTTATAAATCAACATTTACCATTGCTTTGGTATTCATACCTGTCAAAGGTATTTCGAGGGACATCATTCGTTTTAGACCCGTTTCTTCCATTCCTCACAAATGTGGTGTCCCCTTTTTTGTTATTGAAAATTATTTAGATCAGAAAGAATTCATAGATTCATAGATACTAAGGTCAGAAGGGACCATTATGATCTCTAGTCTGACTTCCTGCACAATACAGGCCACAGAATTTCACCCACCCACTCCTGTGAAAAACCTCTCACCTATGTCTGAGCTATTGAAGTCCTCAAATCGTGGTTTAAAGACTTCAAGGAGCAGAGAATCCTCCAGCAAGTGACCTGTGCCCCATACTCCAGAGGAAGGCGAAAAACCTCCAGGGCCTTTTCCAATCTGCCCTGGAGGAAAATTCCTTCCCAACCCCAAATATGGCAATCAGCTAAACCCTGAGCATATGGGCAAGATTCACCAGCCAGATACTACAGAAAATTCTTTCCTGGGTAACTCAGATCCCACCCCATATAACATCCCATCACAGGCCATTGGGCCTATTTACCATGAATATTTAATTACCAAAACCATGTTATCCCATCATACCATCTCCTCCATAAACTTATCGAGTTTAATCTTAAAGCCAGGTAGATCTTTTGCCCCCACTGCTTCCCTTGGAAGGCTATTCCAAAACTTCACTCCTCTAATGGTTAGAAACCTTTGTCTAATTTCAAGTCTAAACTTCCTGGTGGACAGTTTATATTCATTTGTTCTTGTGTCCACATTGGTACTGAGCTTAAATAATTCCTCTCCCTCTCCGGTATTTAGCCCTCTGATATATTTATAGAGAGCAATCATATCTCCCCTCAACCTTGTTTTAGTTAGGCTAAACAAGCCAAGCTCCTTGAGTCTCCTTTCATAAGACAGGTTTTCCATTCCTCAGATCATCCTAGTAGCCCTTCTCTGTACCTGTTGCAGTTTGAATTCATCCTTCTTAAACACGGGAGACCAGAACTGCACACAGTATTCCAGGTGAGGTCTCACCGGTGCCTTGTATAATGGTACTAAAACATCCTTATCCCTACTGGAAATACCTCTCCTGATGCATCCCAAGATCACATTAGCTTTTTTCACAGCCATATCACATTGGCGGCTCATAGTCATCCTATGATCAACCAATACTCCAAGGTCCTTCTCCTCCTCTGTTACTTCTAATTGATGCGTCCCCAGCTTATAACTAAAATTCTTGTTATTAATCCCTAATGCATAACCTTACACTTCTCACTATTAAATTTCATCCTATTTCTCCTCTTCAATTTCTTCCACTTCTGAGCACAAATTAATCTCCCAGGGAAGCCCCTCACATTCCTATGCTAAGATTTGAAAGGATGCTCAATGAATATGAGACTCATAAGACTTCTGAGAGGAGCTGGGTGAGGGTGAAATCCTGGCTTCACTGAATTCAATGGCAAATATCCCATTGACTTCAAAGAGGCCAAGATATCACCTTAGATGAAAAGTGGAGGGTGCGGGAGACAACTTTCTCCCAATGTATGAAGGGATATTGTAAAGAGGACACATACAAGTTCTCATTATTCAATGAAAATATAAAATGCAATCAGGGAAAGTGTGGTTGAATATTAGGAACATCTTTAAAAGATCATGTATGCAATGAAATAAGCTACCAGATAAGATTGTGGAGTTTACATCATTGGGGATATTCATGGTTAATCTAAACATCCATCTGTTAAAGATAGTTAAGGACTTTAACATCTATCCTACCATAATGCAGGAAGATCCATCAGACCCAGCCAGTCACTTCACTTACATAATGGTTGCAAACTCCAAATTCAAGCTGAAACTTGTTCCTTTTATCATTGCTTCAACCTCAAACCTGGGAGAATAAAGTTAAGTTGGCAGACTTTCCCTTTGAGATTCTGATTGATTGATTGAACATATACCGTCGGCAAACCCGAAAGGATCTTAAACCAAATAAAATATAAAACCCCTACACACCAAACCCAATTCATTTGATGCAGCCCTAATTTCAAAACAAAGTCCAATTCACCACTGGTGTAACCAATTAAATTTTTTTACATCAGTGGAATTGCAATCTCTGCAGCAGTGAATTTGACTCATGTAGTATGATTACATAAATTATCTTATATCAAGTACATATGGAAACCATATTGGCACCAGCACTGACTGTCTCCATGCTGACAGTATACTAGGTAGCTCCTCTCAATGTCAGACTCTTTGCTGGTCCAGGAGTTCTCTGGTGCTATGGCTTCTACTGGCTCATCCTCTGTTGTGTCCTTGGCACCTTCTGGCCATGTTGCAGAGCTGCTGGGACCATCGGCACTGAAGCTCACACCACCTGGGCTGCAGACTATGGAGTCAAACTGGGCCCAGAACCAAAGGCCCCTTTGATGGTGGTGCATCCTTCAGCACCATCATTGTCTCTGTGGCTGATCGCATCATCAGGATCACTACCAGCCTCAGTGCTGATGCCTCTCTCGGTACCAATGGAAGCGTCTCTCATTTGGTGCTACCCATGCTAATTCCCCACTCCTTATTGAACCTCAGATTAGTCCAAATGATTGTTTGCCCCCATTGGGGCTGGATCCCGTCTTGTCATCACAGAACTTCTGGTATTCCTCAAGACCTAGGTATGGGTCATCATTCTTGGCTCATCAGAAAGGTGTCAGAGATTGCCATGAGATCTCTATTGGTGCCAAGATAGGCATCTGTCCTGCAGTTTGGACAGGAATGTTTGGCCTGGTGCCTACTGGCCACCAATTCCTTATCCATATGGCCAGTGGCCTCCTTGATATCCCTAGGATGCTCCTCGGTCCCTGAGATCCTGCTCCTCATCCCCACTCCAGAACAAGATCACCAGTGGTAGTGGTGGTAGTACCAAAACGGGATCCATCGCTGCCGTAGTAAACCACCTCCTCGTCCTCCATGGCTGACTCTACCATGCTGGAATCTTCCTCTTCCCTTGGTGCCTGAGGACTTTAGAGTGTATCAGGACCTCTTGAGTCACTACCTTTTGGTATTCAGGTAGAATTACTGAAGAAGAATACACATAAGTTGCTGAATATTTTCCAACCATCAGCTCCATGGATGGTAGCCCTCCTAATACATGAAGCTCTCCTGGAGCCTGCAAAGGCCCTCTGGAATACATTGCCTCTATAGTGAAGCATTCGGAGAAATGGCACTTCATTGCCATGCAGGGGTTTGAAAGTTTCTAGTCCCATCTAGCCTCTAACTTCCTGGTGGTGACTGCAGCAAATGACCAGGTTCAGCAGGGAAGATATAAATATACAGACAAGAACAGAAAGTCGATTTATACTTCCTCTTCTCTGCAGGCGCACATTGCGAACAGCAGCTACTGCTCTCTAAATACAACTTAGTTAATTGGGCAGCCATGTCTAAGTTTGTGGACAAGTTGCCAAAAGCCTCGAGGGAAGAGTTTGAGGCATTCATTGTCGAAGGCCATTTGGTGACCAAAATGTCATTGTGTAGGCAACTCGGGCTGTGGCGAATGCCTCAGCAAGGATTGTGGCATCAACAATAACCATGAGGAGGGCATCGTGGCCACAGAACTTGCGCATTATGCGGAACCTGCAGCAGACCACTGAGGACTTACCATTTGATAGCTGGATTTTGTTTTCAGAAAAGACCATCAAAACACTGCACTCTTTAGAAGACTCCTGAGCTATTTTATGTGCTTTGGGAGTGTATACTTCAGCCACGGAGAGATGCCATTTGAACAGTCAGCGGTTGCAGCAGCAATACCACTTGCAGCATTTTTTTCTGGACAATCCTCTCCTTCTGTTCCATGGCTGGACTCCTCCAGAAAGAGTCACAGATCCCAAAGAAGAAGGTCCTCTGGTTCTAGATTTACCTAGCTGGCTCTTCTGCCCCTGACATCTAGCTAGCACCCATTTTGACTTCTGTATCCGGGACAGAGATCCAGTGGTAACCTCTCTTTCTCTGTCCCCCCATTCAGGGCTGGGTCAGCATGCTTTTACAATGTCTGGGACTCTATTACAATGGAGAGCTGGGTCCTAAGCACTATCAGATCGGGTTCCTCTTCATCCCTCCTCCCTACCCCAACCCTATTCTTTTTTCAAGGACGGCTCTTAAAAGACATTGCTCCTTTAGTGAGTTCTGTCTCTAATGACTCCAGGTGATATAGAGGAGCCCCCCGTTCCCCCTCCAGCACTGGGGGCATGGGTTCTACTTCTGGTATTTCCTGGTTACACAAGTCCAGTGGAGGGTTGACTTATCCTCAACCTCCACAATCACAACAGATGCATCAGATATGTGAGATTCTGTATGGTCACCCTAGAAACTATCCTCCCTGTTTTGAATCACAATAGCTGGTTTGCTGCCCTGTGTGACACTGCACCCCATATTCATCATAGTGGTATCATTATGATATGATTATGATGCATCTTGTACAAAATGTGTTATGAGGGGTCTATGAAAAAGTTATGATTTGCTGCACATGATTTTCCTATTTGTGTGCATGTATCATTTTTGTATCTGAAGTTATAAATATTGACTAGTATCTGTATTTCGAATGTGCATATGCTGGGTAACACCCACAACTAGCCTTTCAGGTACAACAATGAAGAAGCTAGTCGGTGCTCATTGCCCATCACCAAAGACAATGTCCATGGAAAAGTTGTGTTCATATCTGGGAACGCTTCAGACAGCCTATGGATAATAGCTGCTATGACTCATCAGGACCATGCAAGGGCATGTGACAAGATCACATGATACTAGACTCAATTTTTTTTACCAGTATTTTTCCACAAACCGGGCTGGGAACTCAGCTTAAAACAAAGGAGTTCCTGACATATGGAAAGGCTATAAAAGATGGGGAGTGACGTAATTTCTTGGCCTCACTCCCCACACAAGAGAACACCTGGAAACACCTAAGGAACAAAGAGTGAACTGTGGGGAGTGTCTAGATTCATAGATACTAAGGTCAGAAGGGACCATTATGATCATCTACTCTGACCTCTTGCACAACGCAGGTCACAGAATCTCACCCACTCACTCCTACGATAAACCTCTCACCTATGTCTGAGCTATTAAAGTCCTTAAATCATGGTTTAAAGACTTAAAGGAGCAGAGAATCCTTCAGCAAGTGACCCATGCCTCATGCTATAGAGGAAGGCGAAAAACCTCCAGGGCCTCTTCCAATCTGTGTTGGTCTCAGGCTAAAGGGATTTATAGCCTGTGTATGGAAACTTGGTGGACTGCTTGTATCATCAGTCAGGGTGAGATATTGCTGATTCAAATCCTATCTAGTTTGTATGAAATGTAGATTGAATTTTTATTTAATTTCCAAGTAACCTGCTTTGATCTGTTTGCTATCACTTACAATCACTTAAAATCTATCTTTCTGTAGTTAATAAACTTGTTTTGTGTTTTATCTTAACCAGTGTGTTTTTGAGTGAAGTTCTTGGGAAAATCTCAGCTCAGTTAACAAGGGCTGGTGTGCCTGGTCCTCTCCACATCAAGGGAGGGGCGAACTGGGTAATAAATTCATACTGGTTGGGTTTTTGACCAGGGAAGGACAATACAGCTCTGAGATCCTAGGCTGGGGGCCTGGGAGTATTTTGGCTTTAGACTCTCTATTGCTGGTTCATGCAGTGGCTGGCCAGAGCCTGTATGTAACTGCAGCTGGGTGTGTCGCTACCTGTGTGAATGCTAGTGGGAGTGTAGGACCGGGAGCAGTCTACAGCTTGTCACAGCAGCACAGTGTGACAGTGAGCCTAGGCTGGTGAGTGAGAGCCAGTGGTACCCCAGTTCCAGGTTGCACCCTGGTGCGGGGGACTCATCACACCCTGAACCTTCAGGACCTTTATTTCCACACAGCAAACCTCCCAAGCCACAGGAGTTTCCTTGTATTTGTCATAGCTGGCTGGTGATGCCAGTACATTGTGCTGCCTTTTGGCTTGTTTTCAATTCCCCAGATTTTTACAAGGTGTATGATTGTGGTAACAGAGTACCTTAAGAAGAAGGAAATTCATATCTTCTCATATCTGGATGATTGGTTCCTGAGAGGCAAGGCCAGAGGGGAAGTCCCCTCTCAAGTTCACTTCACACTATGCCTACTTGATTGTCTACATCTCATCCTAAACAGTGGCAAGTGAACATTGGTTCCTATTCAGAGTTGCATTCATTGGGTGCTGATAGATTCTATGAATTCAGGAGTGTTTCTACTGACCGAGCGATTCCAGGTGATCCACCACCTATGTCTGGACTTGCAGTCTCAACCCTCATCCCCATCCCGAATATGTCTAAGGGTGCTAGGCCATATGGCTGCATGCACACTGGTAGTCCAATATGTCAGGTTGTGCCTGCATCCTCTTCAGATATGGCTGAAATCGGTCTATTATCTGAATTGCTATCCCTTTCACATGGTGGTTGGACTCCTCACATTGATCCTGCACACCTTACAGTGGTGGACCATTCAGGACTATGTGTGCCAGGCTGTTCCTTTCACACAGGTGACATCAACTAGAACTACAGTCACCGATGCCTCCTTAATAGGTTGGGGAGTGCTTCTGGAATCATTGGAAGTTCAAGGTCTGTGGTCAAAATGACAAGCTTCTCTACATATCAATGTCCTGGAACTTTGTGCCATCTACAATGCCTGTCAGACCTCTCAGGATCATATCAGGGGCTCAGTGTTGCTCATACTCACCAACGATACCACTGCAATACATTATATAAACAGACAGGTCGGAGCACACTCCAATATGCTTTGTCAGGAGGCAATCAGGCTCTGGCAGTTTTGCATAAGGGAACACATTACCCCCATGGCCAATCGCTTACTCACTTGGCAGATCACCTCAGCAGGAATTTCTCTGAAGCCAAGTGTCCTATGTCTTTGCAATTTGGGCATCCTGATGATTGACCTGTTTGTCACAAGACAAAACCAGAAATGCCATATGTTCTTCCCCTGAGGAGGTCTCAGGCTGGGCTCCTTGATGGTTGCTTTTCACTTGAGCTGGAAATTTGGACTCCTGTATGCCTTTCTTCCAATTCCAATAATCTTGCAAGTCATTCTCAACTGAACTGAAATTGGAACATTCCAAGATCATTCTCATTGCTCCAGTGTGACTGAGACAATGTTGGTTCTCCTATCTCCTCACATTATCAGTTTGGCCTCCCATAGACCTTCTTCATCCCAACCTCCTGACCGAGCACTAAGGTCAGGTTTTACATCCAGCACTCAGATCCCTGCATCTCACAGCATGGATACTGCATGGTTAGATGATGAGGAGGAATGATGCTCAGAAGTAGTCTGGCAGGTCTTGCTTAACAGTAGAAAGCCCTCCACCTGGGCAGCCTATTTGGCCAAGTGGAAGTGATTCTCGGTATGTTGTTAGCCTGGGGAGTTCAACTGATGCTGGCTTGTATCCAGGACATCTTGGAGTTCCTGTTACACCTTCAATCTTCTGGTCATGCACTTAGTTCATTGAGAGTCCACACTGTGATGTTTTTGGCATTTCATCCACCTATCCATAGGAAGTCAGTGTTTTCAAACTCCATGGCAGTGAAGTTCCTGAAACAAGTCACTCATCTCCACCCACCAGTTAAAAGTCAGTTCCTTTGTAAGACCTTAATACTGTTTTGGCAGCTCTTATGGAACCTTGGTTCAAGTCTTTGGTAACTTCTTCTTTCTCCCGTCTGTGTCAGAAAACTTGCCTTCTTCATGGTAATAACATCTGCAAGGATAGTGTGTACGTTGTAGGCTTTGATTGCAGAGCATCCTTACATGCAGTGTTCCAAAGACAATGTAACCCTGCTTATTATCAAAGGTAGTTTCCCAGTTTTACTTGAACTAAGTTATACATCTACTAGTGTTGTTTTCTAAGCCGCAATGAAACCCAGAGGAGCAGCATCTACACACATTCTTTGTCAGACAATATCTAGCTTTTTATCTGGATAGAACTGAATCTTTCCATTCCTTCCCTCCTCTGTTTGTTTCATATGTAGACCCAGTGAAGGATCAAGCAGTCATATGCTGAAGACTGTCTGTGAAGAGAAATAGCCCAGGTTACACCACCTCAGAGGGAATGAACTTTTAGTGCAAGAGCTCAGGTGACATCAATGGCATTTCTAAATGAAATTCCTATATTGGATTTATTCAGGACAGCCACGTGGTCCTCTGTGCATACTTTTGCAAACCACTGCGCCATTATGGCTGCATCCAGATCAGAGGCAAACTGAAGTCCCCCAAGCTCTATCTCCTGTGAGTACTGCTTGTGAATCACCCACATGGAATACATGGCTGCATCTACTTGAAGAAGAAAAAACAGTTACCTATCTATAACTGTTGTTCTTTGAGATGAGATGCAGATGTGTATTCCATGACTTGCACTTCATCCCCGCTGCATTGGAGCCTGTACGTCTGATGATCAGTGCCAAGTGTTAGAGAGCTTATTCCTTCACTCTCCCACTTCCCTGGTCCTTCTCGCATGAACAGAGAGCAACAATACCCGAAGTCCGAAGGTCCAAACAATTCCATGTTTATTGGGGTGAACTTCCAGCAAGCTTAAATACAAGTTCCTTTTTCCTTATTTTCGAATCCCAACTTACTTCCTGTTTGCCCCTAATTTATATAGTAATATTCTTAGCTATACCACAAACAATCATTCTACTGAAATTTAACTAAACAATCCTAACATATTGTAACATGATTAGCTAACCAATTATATCTCACCACCTTAATTAGTTTACACCCAGCAAAATTAATTATATAGCAGACAGAAACAATCACAGAACCAGACAGAGACCATGCCAATAAACAATAGCAAAGTGGGAACTATAATGACAAAACAATACAGAAGTGAGGATTTCACAACTACATCTATAAAGACATAAGAGTTTCCCAGCTGTGTCTATTGATAAGTGAGTTCTTACCAGACAGAAAACTATCAACGTCAATTTCCTTTTACATCTTCTAGGCACTTCCCTTTCTCTGGAGGTGATAGGCACTATCAGGACAGGATTGTATTCCTAACAGCCCAATAGCACCTTCTTTCAATGTGACTACTTTGGAATGTGAGGATGTGACCGGTCGCTTCCCAGCTTATGGCTGCCTCTGTCGCTTAGCCAAAGGCCTTAGCCTAAGAACAGGGCCTCAGACTGTCACAGTAAGAGAAGGACCTTACACTGGCAGACAATGATTTTGATTCTTTCTTTTATACCTCTAACTAGCCAAGTGATAAGAATACACCTAAATTCTTAAAGTACAGGCCTTTACAGACAGGCCTGAATATCTATATCCTAACACCAAGGAACTGAGGAGTTGGGGTGGTGCCATCCTTATATGGCAGGGAGGGGCTATGGTCACAGGGCATGAGCGTCCCTGCTACAGATACTGCTAAGCAAAGATTATTCCAGCTCTGGTGCCTGAGGCATGCACATAATCTCTACATTACATCTTGAAGAACAACAGTTAGGGAGGTAAGCACTTTTTTGAAGTTATTTCTAGAAGGGCTTCCTAATTTTTGAACTTTGTTTGCTGAGCAAAACATATGTTTGTTAAAGGAAAAATGGAAATATATGTGGTGGTTGGAGAAACCGACGACAACTTAAATACAATCATTTTAATTGAATAGTTGCTCTGGTTGAGCTTTTTGGATAAAACTGACTATCCTACATAAAATTAGTCATGTTTAATGTTTGTGTATATAAGAGAGTACTAGTCCATTCCTAACTGACAGCAATGTAGCTTGAAATCTTAGTTATCCCCAAAGCAGCCTAGTTACCCAGGCTGCCCCACCAATGTGCCTTAATACTGACTAGAAGGAGCCAACTTTTAGGTGTGAGAGAGTAGTGCTCTTTTCAGGCTCATCCAACTATGACCTCTTTTGCAAAGATTAATCAGCAATTACTGTTGGAGGAGGCGTTTGCCATGTGGACATCTGTCCAACTGAGACCACTACACTTATTCCATATAGACCACCTCTGAATACAGTGGGGTGGAAGCATCCTGTTAAAATTTATATCAAAGTGTTTAAGATACTGAAAGAGTCTGAAGGCTTTAGGAATTAATGGTAAAAATTCAGATATGAACCACGGGACTTACTGCTAGTAAGTGTCTTCTATTGGATCTTTGATTACCTCCTGTCCATCAGTGTGTGTGTCCTGTTCCTGTTTCCATTCCCCTCCCTCCCCTCTCCACTATTAACTGGTTTATTGATTCCTTCCACCCCACCTCCCACTGAACTCAGACTCACCTCTCCCATAAAACTGAGATGTTAGAGAAGGAGTGGTGTTAATGAGGACAAGAGGGTGAAGCAAGTTATCATTCTGGTGAGTGGGAGAGTTCATTGCAGTAATCAAACTAGGAGTTGAGGGCAAAGAGGAGGGCAGCTAATTGGACAGATCACACATTCATTTGAAAGTTGAAGTTGCTAAAGATGAGGCTGGGAGTTTGTGAGGAGAGGAAAAGGTACAGTTATGAGTCAAAGTCTGAATGGAAGGAAGTTGGGGAAGAGATGGGACTATATTAATAACTCTATAACAATTTTTGGTTATCTTCCACAGCATCAGGAAATTAGACACTGCCAGCTTGACTTGATGGGGATGTGTTTTTATCTGTTATGGCAAATCCTAAGTCCATAAATATTAGAAGCACAGGAAGAAATGAGTAAGTAATCTTAAAAGAAATGAGACCAGAAATAATAGTGAAACTATTTATTATGCTGAAGTGGGTGACTTTGATTTTGTGATTCGGCCAAGACGGAGAAATAAAGATCCCCATTGTGTAGACGGGCCCATAATATTCCAAATGTTTGGTATAAGACATAGAATAATAGAATATCAGGGTTGGAAGGGACCCCAGAAGGTCATCTAGTCCAACCCCCTGCTCGAAGCAGGACCAATTCCCAGTTAAATCATCCCAGCCAGGGCTTTGTCAAGCCTGACCTTAAAAACCTCTAAGGAAGGAGATTCTACCACCTCCCTAGGTAACGCATTCCAGTGTTTCACCACCCTCCTAGTGAAAAAGTTTTTCCTAATATCCAATCTAAACCTCCCCCACTGCAACTTGAGACCATTACTCCTCGTTCTGTCATCTGCTACCATTGAGAACAGTCTAGAGCCATCCTCTTTGGAACCCCCTTTCAGGTAGTTGAAAGCAGCTATCAAATCCCCCCTCATTCTTCTCTTCTGCAGGCTAAACAATCCCAGCTCCCTCAGCCTCTCCTCATAAGTCATGTGTTCTAGACCCCTAATCATTTTTGTTGCCCTTCGCTGGACTCTCTCCAATTTATCCACATCCTTCTTGTAGTGTGGGACCCAAAACTGGACACAGTACTCCAGATGAGGCCTCACCAATGTCGAATAGAGGGGAACGATCACGTCCTTCGATCTGCTGGCTATGCCCCTACTTATACATCCCAAAATGCCATTGGCCTTCTTGGCAACAAGAGCAAACTGCTGACTCATATCCAGCTTCTCATCCACTGTCACCCCTAGGTCCTTTTCCGCAGAACTGCTGCCTAGCCATTCGGCCCCTAGTCTGTAGCGGTGCATTGGATTCTTCCATCCTAAGTGCAGGACCCTGCACTTATCCTTATTGAACCTCATCAGATTTCTTTTGGCCCAATCCTCCAATTTGTCTAGGTCCTTCTGTATCCTATCCCTCCCCTCCAGCGTATCTACCACTCCTCCCAGTTTAGTATCATCCGCAAATTTGCTGAGAGTGCAATCTACACCATCCTCCAGATCATTTATGAAGATATTGAACAAAACCGGCCCCAGGACCGACCCCTGGGGCACTCCACTTGACACCGGCTGCCAACTAGACATGGAGCCATTGATCACTACCCGTTGAGCCCGACAATCTAGCCAGCTTTCTACCCACCTTATAGTGCATTCATCCAGCCCATACTTCCTTAACTTGCTGACAAGAATACTGTGGGAGACCATGTCAAAAGCTTTGCTAAAGTCAAGAAACAATACATCCACTGCTTTCCCTTCATCCACAGAACCAGTAATCTCATCATAAAAGGCGATTAGATTAGTCAGGCATGACCTTCCCTTGGTGAATCCATGCTGGCTGTTCCTGATCACTTTCCTCTCATGCAAGTGCTTCAGGATTGATTCTTTGAGGACCTGCTCCATGATTTTTCCAGGTACTGAGGTGAGGCTGACTGGCCTGTAGTTCCCAGGATCCTCCTTCTTCCCTTTTTTAAAGATTGGCATTACATTAGCCTTTTTCCAGTCATCCGGGACTTCCCCCGTTCGCCACGAGTTTTCAAAGATAATGGCCAATGGCTCTGCAATCACAGCCGCCAATTCCTTCAGCACTCTCGGATGTAACTCGTCCGGCCCCATGGACTTGTGCACGTCCAGCTTTTCTAAATAGTCCCTAACCACCTCTATCTCCACAGAGGGCTGGCCATCTCTTCCCCATTTTGTGATGCCCAGCGCAGCAGTCTGGGAGCTGACCTTGTTCGTGAAGACAGAGGCAAAAAAAGCATTGAGTACATTAGCTTTTTCCACATCCTCTGTCACTAGATTGCTTCCCTCATTCAGTAAGGGGCCCACACTTTCCTTGGCTTTCTTCTTGTTGCCAACATACCTGAAGAAACCCTTCTTGTTACTCTTGACATCTCTTGCTAGCTGCAGCTCCAGGTGCGATTTGGCCCTCCTGATATCATTCCTACATGCCCGAGCAATATTTGTATACTCTTCCCTGTCATATGTCCAACCTTCCACTTCTTGTAAGCTTCTTTTTTATGTTTAAGATCCTCTAGGATTTCACCATTAAGCCAAGCTGGTCGCCTGCCATATTTACTATTCTTTCGACTCATCGGGATGGTTTGTCCCTGTAACCTCAACAGGGATTCCTTGAAATACAGCCAGCTCTCCTGGACTCCTTTCCCCTTCATGTTAGTCCCCCAGGGGATCCTGGCCATCCGTTCCCTGAGGGAGTCGTAGTCTGCTTTCCTGAAGTCCAAGGTCCGTATCCTGCTGCTTACCTTTCTTCCCTGCGTCAGGATCCTGAACTCAACCAACTCATGGTCACTGCCTCCCAGATTCCCATCCACTTTTGCTTCCCCCACTAATTCTACCCGGTTTGTGAGCAGCAGGTCAAGAAAAGCGTCCCCCCTAGTTGGCTCCTCTAGCACTTGCGCCAGGAAATTGTCCCCTACGCTTTCCAAAAACTTCTTGGATTGTCTATGCACTGTTGTATTGCTCTCCCAGCAGATATCAGGAAAATTAAAGTCACCCATGAGAATCAGGGCATGCGATCTAGTAGGATGTTCCTTCCCCAAAGTGATGTCAAGAAAATATTATACTGAAAGTGGGAAGACAGTCCTACTTTGAATTCCTTCTGAAGCAGCATCTGCTGAAAAGCCGTTTTTAATACATCTGTGATGTGATGTGATGTGTGGTGGTTCTGTGCTTAGTAAATTCAACAAGGCAGTTTGAAACCAGGACTGCTCAGCTAAAGACTGTTCAAAGAGGATAATTTATAAAACCTAACATGCAGGCACATTAAAGGGTTTAATTGAAGTTTAAATAATTAAGCACCTCTGGGTAGATTAAAAGAGAAATAAAAGCTTGAGATGCTTTGCGTGACAATGTGGATTTAGCACTCACTCAATGGTACCGTAATGGAACCATAATATGGGAGAAAGAGTCCCAAAATAATGGTGCAAAACCAAACAAATGTCATGGAAAAACCTACAAATGATTTGGCTTTTATTGTTTTTATTACAGTGCTTCCCATAACTTCAATTTCATTATTTCTTCTTTTATTTACAGTAATAAAAAGTGTGATAACAGTAGGATTGTGAGGCAAGGATAAATAGGGCTATATTTGGGCCTAAAATGAGGGAAAACCTAATAATGAAGGAAAAATGAGAGAGAAATCTAATATGAATATCATTTCTCAGACCAAATACCATAACCCTGTTTCCCAGCTATGCTTCGGTGGCTTCCAGATCAGTTTCTTGGATTTATTGCAGGCCATTAACTGCTGTGCGGCAGAACAGTAAGAAAGTGACAAGATTAAAGTACCAGTTTAGGCAGTTGAGAAATAATTTAGGATTCCATCTAACTGTGAGTCCATTGTTAAAC
This sequence comes from Eretmochelys imbricata, assembly GCF_965152235.1. Taxonomy (NCBI): domain Eukaryota; kingdom Metazoa; phylum Chordata; order Testudines; family Cheloniidae; genus Eretmochelys; species Eretmochelys imbricata. The sequence continues at coordinate 26,920,487 of NC_135574.1, forward strand.
TGTTCTCACCTGTTTATTCTCATAGTAAACTTAGTTAGTGAATTTATTATCGGAGGCTTGGTGATCATTCAACTGAGTGCTTACCAACTGTCAGCAAGAGGTTAAAATTTGAGAAATATTTGTTTCTTAATTAGTTCACCAGACACCCTTTTAAAAAATGTTAACATTATTTTAAGTGTCATTTGCCTTATGCAATTGTAGGAAATCTAGATGAATAGATACTACAGAAGGAGGTGTGATATCTCGTGCTGCTGAAGTTGGCTATTTTGTATTTTTATCATCTTTGTGTACTTTTGCATCTTTACTTGCAACACTATCTTAATAGAGTCATCATCACTACGAAAGCAAGAATGTGATTTTATTGACATAAATGTAAAACAGTTGATTCTTTTTCCTTTGAAGAACTTTATTTTGAACCTGAGATAATAGTAATAAGGAGAGAGGCACTTGGACCTGTAAACTGGAATGGTTTATAGCAGGTCAGAGAGATACTGCATCTGTTTGATGGTGAAGATTAACACATTCAGAGTATAGTAAAGTGTGTTAGCTTCTATTGAGTGATGGCTAGTACCTCACTCAAGAACCCATCTCTTGAATAATTATTGTCCTTTTTGGAGAACATGGTGGTGAGGCAACTTGGGTGTTATCTGAAGTCTTTTAATTTCTTTGATCGCATTTGATCTGGGTATGGTATTGGTTGTATTGATCTTGTTATTTGCTGATCTTTCAGATGTGGACAAAGTCAAATGTCCCTACACTTTCTTCTTCTTTCAGCAGCTGTTCATGTTGTTTACCAATTGGTTTTGGTGCTCTTTCTGGCTGGGACTGGTGATATGGATCTTGACATCATGCATGGATCTTTCCTCTTAGAGATCCTGCAGAATCATTTGGGATAATTACTCATTTGCCCTGAAGAACATTTCTTATGGGGTTCCTCAGGGTTCTCATCAGTCATTCCTCTTTTTCAAAAAGTATGTGAGAGTACTGGATGAGTTAGTGAGATGATTTTGGTTGCAGTACTATCAGTATGAAAACAGCACACATCTTTACTTTTTTCTTCCTGCCCAAGCAGTGCAGTGTGGCTACATTTCCAGTGCCCTGCCAACAGGAAGCTAGCTAATGCTTAATCCAGGCAAGATACTGATGGTCCTTCCTGATGGGGAGTATGATGGCAAGTGGTTTCTACCTCCAATACTGAAGAGATTGTGAATCTTTGGAGCTCTGGATTTTGGGGGTACTTTTCACCTTTTTGGATTTCAGTTTTATAGCTTATAAAATGTATATATTTTGGGCATACATACAAATTGTTTTTTCCACTAAAAATTCAGTCGAAGTTCTTAGTCTTACACACAAATGACTCCATATTCCCCCTTCCACAACATTTATTTCCCCAGCATTTCCATTATATATAACTTTTAGGCAGGATAACAATTTGCTGAGTTTTTTTTTTAAATTACATTTGTGTTCTTAAGCATAGAGACATATCTTCTATTACCACCTGTAAAGTCATTAAGAAGATTAGATTTAAAAGCTCCATACCATAGTCTCAGAGCTCTGGATTGAATAAATGGTGGGGTAGCTTTCTTCTGTGATGAATCAGCATCATCCTGGCTTACTGGAAATAGTTGATTATTGATTTAATTATGGTTTTATAAACTTAAAGCAGTAATAAATTTTCTTCTAGCCTTCCATCTGGGGTCTAAAATGTCTTGAAATAAATTGCCGTTTTTATCAAATGTTACCCCATAGAAATTTATTAACAACAGCTCTAAAACTTAATACAAATTTCACATCGTATACAAGGGTTTATATTTCTGATCTTTTGCACTAAGGTATACAAAACAAAGTTTATATAACACATTACTTGGAGGGCTCAATCACAGAGTTATTGCTCTGCCTTGACTCAAGTAAGCCCATGCTCAACTTGTATATTAAAATTGCCCAGGTTCAACTTTAATTTAATTTAATTTAATTTAATTTAATTTAAGTTGTTCTATTTTCTTTTCTTAAAGGAATCATAGAATCATAGAATATCAGGGTTGGAAGGGACCTCAGGAGGTCATCTAGTCCAACCCCCTGCTCAAAGCAGGACCAAGCCTTAACTAAATCATCCCAGCCAGGGCTTTGTCAAACCTGACCTTAAAAACCTCTAAGGAAGGAGATTCCACCACCTCCCTAGGTAACCCATTCCAGTGCTTCCTAGTGAAAAAGTTTTTCCTAATGTTCAACCTAAACCTCCCCCACTGCAACTTGAGACCATTACTCCTCGTTCTGTCATCTGCTACCACTGAGAACAGTCTAGATCCATCCTCTTTGGAACCCCCTTTCAGGTAGTTGAAAGCAGCTATCAAATCCCCCCTCCCCCATTCTTCTCTTCTGCAGACTAAATAATCCCAGTTCCCTCAGCCTCTCTTCATAAGTCATGTGCTCCAGCTCCGTAATCATTTTCGTTGCCCTCTGCTGGACTCTTTCCATTTTTCCCACATCCTTCTTGTAGTGTGGAGCCCAAAACTGGACACAGTACTCCAGATGAGGCCTCACCAATGCTGAATTGAGGGGAATGATCACGTCCCCCAATCTGCTGGCAATGCGCCTACTTATACAGCTCAAAATGCTGTTAGTCTTTGTCATAAATATAAAGGGAAGGGTAAACCCCTTTAAAATCCCTCCTGGCCAGAGGAAAACTCCTCTCACCTGTAAAGGGTTAAGAAGCTAAAAGTAACCTCGCTGGCACCTGACCAAAATGACCAATGAGGAGACAAGATACCTTCAAAAGCTGGGAGGAGGGAGAGAAACAAAGGGTCTCTGTCTGTCTATATGGTTTTTCTGCCGGGATAGACCAGGAATGGAGTCTTAGAACTTTTAGTAAGTAATCTAGCTAGGTATGTGTTAGATTATGATTTCTTTAAATGGCTGAGAAAAGAATTGTGCTGAATAGAATAACTATTTCTGTCTGTGTATCTTTTTTGTAACTTAAGGTTTTGCCTAGAGGGGTTCTCTATGTTTTGAATCTAATTACCCTGTAACGTATCTACCATCCTGATTTTACAGAGGTGATTCCTTTACTTCTATTTACTTCTATTTCTATTAAAAGTCTTCTTGTAAGAAAACTGAATGCTTTTTCATTGTTCTCAGATCCAAGGGTTTGGGTCTGTGGTCACCTGTGCAAATTGGTGAGGCTTTTTATCCAATATTTCCCAGGAAAGGGGGGGTGCAAGTGTTGGGAGGATTGTTCATTGTTCTTAAGATCCAAGGGTCTGGGTCTGTAGTCACCTAGGCAAATTGGTGAGGCTTTTTACCAAACCTTTCCAGGAAGTGGGGTGCAAGGTTTTGGGAAGTATTTTGGGGGGAAAGACGTTTCCAAACAGCTCTTCCCTAGTAGCCAGTATTTGTTTGGTGGTGGTAGCGCCAATCCAAGGACAAAGGGTGGAATATTTTGTATCTTGGGATAGTTTTGACCTAAGCTGGTAAAGATAAGCTTAGGAGGTTTTTCATGCAGGTCCCCACATCTGTACCCTAGCATTCAGAGTGGGGAAGGAACTTTGACAGCCTTCTTGGCAAACAAGGGCACATTGTTGACTCATGTCCAGCTTCTCATCCACTGTAACACCTAGATCCTTTTCTGCAGAACCACTGCCTAGCCACTCAGCCCTTAGTTTGTAGCAGTGCATGAGATTCTTCCATCCTAAGTGCAGGAATCTGCACTTGTCCTTGTTGAACTTTGTGGCCATCACATCCACCAAGTCCTTTAGCACCCTGAGATGCAGTGCATCTGGCCCCATGGCCTTGTGCTCGTCCAGCTTTTCTAAATAGTCCTGAACCACTTCTTTCTCCCCAGAGGGCTGGTGGTCTCCTCCTCATACTGTGCTGCCCAGTGCAGTAGTCTGGGAGCTGACCTTGTTTGTGGAAGACAGAGGCAAAAAAAATATATATAATAATATGCAACCTAGATTTCCCCCACTGCAACTTGAGACCATTACTCCTCGTTCTGTCATCTGCTACCACTGAGAACAGTCTAGATCCATCCTCTTTGGAACCCCACTTCAGGTAGTTGAAAGCTATCAAATCCCCCCCTACTCTTCTCTTCTACAGACTAAATAACCTGAGTTCCCTCAGCCTCTCCTCGTAAGTCATGTGCCCTAGCCCCCTAATCATTTTCATTGCCCTCTGCTGGACTCTCTCCAATTTGTTCACATCCCTTCTGTAGTGGGGGGCCCAAAACTGGACACAATACTCCAGATGTGGCCTCACCAGTGCCGAATAGAGGGGAATAATCACTTCCCTCGTTCTGCTGGCAATGTTCCTACTTATGCAGCCCAATATGCCATTGGCCTTCTTGGCAATTAGGGCACACTGCTGACTCATATCCAGCTTCTTCTCCACTGTAATCCCCAGGACCTTTTCTGCAGAACTGCTGCTTAGCCAGTCAGTTCCCAGCCAGTAGCGGTGCATGGGATTCTTCCTTCCTAAATGCAGGACTCACCACTTGTCCTTGTTGAACCTCATCAGATTTCTTTTAGCCCAATCCTCCAATTTGTCTAGGTCTAGGAAATTGGCAACACATGAAATTTCCCTGATTTGCAGCTGTGGAGACAAAAGCCTTGTATTCATTTATCCATGGAACAGGTACCACACTATACTATCTCTAGGCCAAGAGGGTAATGTAGTCCTTAGCATTTTTTTTTAGATATCCATTGAAGGCCTTAGTTGTAAGGATATCAGAGTTGGATATTTAACCATTAGGACTGTTAATCCCTTTATATAAACTGTCAAACAGCCAAAGTATACTGATGTGACTTTCTGTCATTAGCAACATGGGTTGGATTTGACCTGGTAATACTGAAAGGAAAGCTTGTATAGCTGAAACTCAATCTTCTGAAAAAAGAAAAGGAGTACTTGTGGCACCTTAGAGACTAACAAATTAAGGTACCACAAGTACTCCTTTTCTTTTTGCGAATACAGACTAACATGGCCGCTACTCTGAAACCTGTCAATCTTCCAAGTCAGTCAGTTCCTGGCACTTCTGTTCTCTAAATCTACATGCTTTTCAGTTTGGAACATTAATTTTTGGCTAACCCCACTTCTTTTTATACATTTCCTACACTCCTTTAAAGCATGCTCACTACCTGCCATTATAGCTGCGGATTTCTGCATGATATATACTTATTTGACCAGAGTGAGAAAGATACACAGCTTTTATTGCCCTTTTAAACTGTGCAGTTGGAGTACAAAATGTGGTGCACAATCTAATTTTCTTCAAGTGTGAGTCATTGCTATAGTTTTCAACAATAAAACCTATTTAATAATTGATCCAACTCTCTTCCTTTTGAGATTCTTTTACTGACTGATTTTAACTATTGTCTTAGTAGAAGCCATTTCATAGGACTACAGCTGTGATGGTGCCTTGTCACCTTCATATCATTCAGCCTTCTTTTTGTCCACAATGGTATTCAAGACTTCCTCCTCCCCATGCATTTGACAGAGATGAACACATTCTTGTGAATTGTCTTTATCTATCTGGAGAAGATGGAGAATATCCGTCTTTTCAAGAGCATCAGAGAGCATTACCAATATATAACAGTCAATTTAAATTAGATTAAATACATTGTCTTGACCATTGACAGAATAGGGATCAAACAGAAGTAAAAAGAGTTCCTAGATAATACGTCTGTTTCTCACACACACACACACACACACACACACACACACACACACACACACACACACACACACACACACACACACACACACACACACACACACACGTATAAAGCTTTTAGATTCTACTTCTACAGATTGAAATATGAAATAAATGAACAGTAGACTTTGGTCCTATCCTGACTTTCCTAGAAAATGTCTTGGCTTTCTAAGAGACAAATCTATGTGTGTTTGTTCGTGCTAAAGTAATGCAGAGAATGCCCTGTCTTCTTAGGGCTTGTCTATACAAACACTTAATTTGTTGCAAGCTGGGGTGTAGCCATGTACTGTCTATGCAGAACCTGCTGACGCACGCTAAAATTCTGTGGTGATGCTTTAATCTACTCCTCTTTCTAAGTTGTTATGAAGGTGTTATCAAATACACACAGGAGTTTTGTTCAGTCCTAGTATAATTGCCAAATAGAGAAAAGCATTATTATTTATTTAATTTGTTTTTAAAAGTATAATTTCTTTGTATTTTTAAATGACTTGTCCTGACTATTTTTCACTAGCTAGTCTGCAGACTAAACCAACTTTTCACATACTTATCCACTGTCTTGCTGTGGCAGTTCAATGATGAGACAGAACACAGCTTTATGCAAGCAAGCAGGCTGGTCAGCTGAGATGGGCTGTTCTGCCCCCGCCTTCCACCTTCTCCTTTTATTATATTTCTCCCCCCTAAGCATTACACACTGCTACCGCAAAAAGATACGGTATGTATGACGTTGATTAATATACTTATTTACCATCCTTTATCTACTACAATCCTGGTTCTCAGGCCTTGAGCCCAGGCTAAGAAAGCTTCCCACAGTCGCTGTCCCAACAATCAAGTTCTCATGGTTCATATCTAGCCTTTGTCCTTGGATAGAGCAATGTGTGCATTGCTTCTACAAAACAGTCAGGGTGTGCCCTGCCTGCTTCCAGGTGGAATAGCTAAACATGAACCCTTCATCTTGCCATTTGTTATACCATTTGTAACTCTCTGTTCAAAGGTAAATTCCAATTTCATACTAGTGCCCTCTTTGTGCTCTGCGGGAAAAGGGATGAATACAGGTTTTGGATTAAAGGATGAAAAATACCAGCCCTGAAGCCCAGGTGGTTCCATGCTCAAAGGCGCTGGTACTGCTAAGGATGGTAGAGAAAAGAGTCCATGCTCTAGTCAATGGGGGCAGAGGCCGCCAAAGCAGGAACTATGCACTGTAATGAGGGGGTAAAATGGGGCCCAACCAGTGCAACCAATGGACCCAGAACTGTGCAGGGGAGACTCCCCTACTCTCTGGGTGCTCAGATCCAGGTGATGCTTCCCTCCACATGTGGGATGCAGAGAAGAGCTAACCAGAGACTCTAGCCAGTAAGAGCAGAAGCAGCCAAAGCAGGGACCTTAGGACCTCCTTAGAGAAATTTCTACAGTTTTGACTGGACTTTCTCTGCCCTGTGCTGACTGGCTGTTTGCTTTAACCCTCCTGCTCCTCCTCCCTCAGATTCTTCACCTGAGCTTCACTCTACCTCTCTACTTGTACCCTTTCCCCCCTCCCCCAGCCCTGTCCCCCTCACTCCCTTCCATTTTCTTTGCATTTAGCTGATCCCCTCTGCCTGAACCCTCACTACAGCTCTGCACACTGCCCCCACCTCAACCCAAATGCTAGCTCCACAGCTTCCATTGGCTGGGAGCCGCGGCCAATGGAAGCCGCGGGGTGGCACCTGCAGGCGGAGGCAGTGCAGAGAGCCCCCTGCCGTGCCCCTACCTAGGAGCAGCCGGAACAAGTTGCCGCTTGCAGGGAGCCACCAGAGGTGAGTGCTCCCCTTGATACGGCACTCCGCACCCACTCCTGCGCTCCAGCCCCCTCCTACACTCAAAATCCCTCCCAGAGCCCACAGCCCTTCCCATGCCCCAACCACCTGCCAGCCACACGCCAACCAGACTATAAACCAGAATTTCAATGAAAATCAGAAATCTCAGTTTATAGAGCTTTCCCATTGGTGAAGTGCCAGATAAAACAGCTTTTACTGTATAATTATATAATGGAACTAACTTGACATTTGCGATGATCCCATTGTTTCTGCTTGTGTGTTATACCTCTTTCCTTAGCCTGCATCTCTCTGGTCTGTTTAGATTGTCAGCTCTTTAGGACAGGAACATAAGAATGGCCACACTGGGTCAGACCAAAGGTCCATGTAGCCCAGTATCCTCCTTCTGACAGTGGCCAGTGCCAGGTGCCCCAGTGGGAATGAACAGAACAGGTAATGATCAAGTGATCCATCCTCTTTCCCCAATTCCCAGCTTCTGGCAAACAGAGGCTAGGGACACCATCCCTGCCCATCCTGGGTAATAGCTATTGATGGGCCAATCCTCCATGAACTTTTCTAAGTCTTTTTTTTAACTGTCTTCAGCTCTGTGTTTGTACAGTGCTTAGCACAATGGGTCCCCACTATTGGTTGGCCCTTAGGCCTAACATTATACACATTAAATAATTACTATGAACAATTTCTCTCACCCTTTAACATCTGCAGTATATCCAGGTATGGCATATATATATATAGACACTGTGTGTTTGAGTGTATTAAAGCAGCTGTATTGCAAAGGAGTAGATAACTAGGCCTATGTGTATGCAATGTAGTTTACATATAATCTCACTTTGGGAAAGTCCAGTATGCAAAGTGCCCAATAAGCATAAGATATAATTTTTATTATAATTATATTATAAGCATAAGATATAATTTTGTATTATGTCTCCATGCGCATATTATCCTCATTTACAGCTAGAAAGGATGAACTGAAAGGAAGAAAATTAAAGAAAAAAACATCTCTGGCTTTAATATTACTTGCTACACGTCACACACATCTTGATGCTTAAATATTAATAAAGCCAATTCTCCATGTATAAATTATTAAAGCTTTAAAACCCAGTCAGAACCACAAAATGTCAATTTTGGACACAAGGTTAGCTCTTAATTTCAAGTTCTGTCAGGCAGTATGTCATCTCAGTCAATTTTAGCTTCAGTGTTTCTCGAAAAATTCGTTGGTGTCACCTGCCTACTTGAAAACATATTCTTTGTCTTGCTCCCAGGATAAAGGATAAAGCTGAAAGGCATCTGTCGTCTTGTAACGGCAACAGCACCCACCTCTTGTGGGCGCCCCCTTTCTGGTCAGGTGTGAGTCTGCTTTTCTTTCTGTTCTTACTAGGGGTGGCACCCACCTCTTGCGAGGGGTCCCCTAGTCAATGGCTGTTCAGCAAGTCTTCAGGAACTCAGCCCTCTGGTTGAGTCACACACATTGTCCCTCCTTCCGGGGTATACAGTCTCTAGTTCTTTCTCATGACCCTGGTGTGGGGCTGCAGCACTAAGGCTTCTTCCCTGGAGGCACTGCTTTCTTTAACAGCCCAACAGAGGTCCATCTTGGTACCCTCAGTTGGTATCCTTTCAGCAGCCCTCCCTAGGCTCAGTCTTCAACCAGATTAGCAGGGCCCATCATGGTACCCTTGCCTGGTCTGGCTAGGTTCTGGGCTCAGTCCCCTGGGCTCAGCCTGCCTGCAATAAACTGTCCGTGGTCCTGCTGCTGTTTCAGCCAGCCAGGCACCCTCTTTGAGCTCCAGGCAGCAATTGACTGATCTTCCTCTGCAGTTCCCTTTTATGTGGTCCTTCTGGCCCCGATTGGCTGCTGCAGCAGCCCTTCTGATTGGTCGATTCTCTGAAGCCACTCTAGGCCTCCCGGGGGGCTTCTCCTCTGCTCTTTTCCGGGGCGGGATGAGGCAGGGCTGTGAGGCCTCCAACAGGAGGCCTCTGGACCTAGTTCACCCTGTCACACTTCTAAATGCAAAGAGGCTATTTTTATGAACAGCAGAGGTTTTCATTTAGGTAGAAATTTGACACTGGATCACTAAATTCCAAAATAATAATCCAGAATAATTCTGAATGTTGTGGCCTTTAAAAAGAGCAAATCTTGCAGTTCCCAATTCACCATGAGATTTCCCTCTGTGCCTCAGAAAATGGTGGAATCAGTTATAGTCTATGCATTCTGATTACTCACCTAGCTCCTTGCAGAGTTTTGTGTGCCCTTTCTATATTCTGGGATAGCCACGCAGGGACCCTATTTCCCAAGAACACACATTTGAGCCTTCCCTCATCCTTTCTGTATATAATACCAAGTAACCACTTGTAAGCTCCTTCCTGATTTTCTAGCCCTTTGTATTGCTTTGCAGAAGCTTACTCTCCAAAACAAAAGTTTTTGGATGTCTTGTCTTACTGTGTTTTCTCACAGCTGTGTTTTTTGAGCGTTACCTCTGTCGGCAAAACTTCGTTCTCGATATTTCCCACAGTCTATATTATTAACTCACAGGGAGAGCTGGTCAAATTTGGTTTGAAGATTCTGATCTGAGGAGTCATCTGGAGTCCGTGTATTTCTTTCTCTCTCTCTTTCCTGCTGCTGGAGGTGAAATCAAGGGCAGGGAAAAAAAACTTCCTGGGTTGCATTATTTTTACTTTTCAGCCTTATTTGCTTTTGTGTCAGCAAGACTAATTCTCTGGAATTTCCTCATGAAAGGAAAACCAAGAATGTCTCTGAACAATAGAAAACTATCTTGTCTCAAAGAAAACATGTTCAAGCTGTTGTGGTACCATTCTGTTCTCCGTCATTAGTAGTTAGGGCTTGTCTACACAAGGAAGTTATACTGTGAATTAGAATATATCACATCCCCTAAGAGGTAACTTGGTAGAGAAGTTGCACAGCTTGTCCCGATAAGGTGAACTCTCAGTTGGCCCTTGGAAATCCTAAACCAGAATTATGCAGCCACTATCATGGGAGGAGTTTTTGGAAGAGGTTGCAGTCTTTGGAAGAGGTTGCAGTCTTGGTGGCAATATAGCCACTGATGATCACACCACTTTTGTAATGCTTTGCGCCTGGGTGCATTGTTGGCAGTGGAAATTGAACCCAGGACCTCAGGATTAAAAAGCTAAAAGTGCTACCCTGCTAACTCAGTGCCTGTAGCAGATTCTTAAGCCTCTAGGTGCTGCAGCCACCAGACGGGAACAGAGAAACACTGTGTATCGATTATGTCTTCACTTGTCAACAGTTCCAACACAAGTTTAGGATGAATCAAGGCCATAACTATGAATAGAGCTGATTAAAAACAAAACAGCATTTCTGTGAACAGTTCCTTTAGTTCTTATAATCAAAATTCATTCTTATTTTTTATTTTTTGCCATTTGTAGCCTAGGAAATAATCACCAGAATTTGTATGTTGCCCATATGAAAAAAGTGGATAAAAATCTCATTCAGATTTTGCCATTGCTCAGCTAGCTTTATCTGGATCGATAGCTGAACATGATCTGCAGTCTTGTCAGGAAATCAGTGATCTTTAAGCTAGACTGATGGAGCTTTCTCAACCAGCATGTAAATCCCTGAACGAATAATGTCAAAGGCCTGCATGAGGCTTATGCACCACTTACCCATTCCGAGGACTGACATGGCATGTAAGTGGTTATTAGGACCCCGTGCTGGCCTCCTGCACAGGAATGAACTTCATTCCAAGGGCTGATTCTGCCACACTTTCTCAAGTTGAGTAACAGTGTACTCACACAAGTAGTCCCATTGATGTCAAAGGGACTGCTCATGTCAGTCAGGCCATACTCAACATGTGTAAGGGTGGCAAAATCAGGCCCTTAGAGATTAATAATAGTGTGCATAAGTTAAATTTTCAATGGGAATAATAACTTTTGCTGAGTTTATTTCAACCGTGGAGCCATACGTTTGCATTAATGTAGTTTTTTGTATGTGCTTTCCTTTGCCAGGTGTTCTCTTGCACTTTTATGGGCAGAGCAACTCTCTATATAGAAGAGACTAGCTTTGCAATAGGTCTGACACATTCTCCCTCCAAGCATGTTTAAGCTCTTTCACAGGCACTTTGTGTGCCTGGGGATCTAGACACTGGGAAGAAGCCTATTGTGTGACAGCTTGGTGGAAGCTGACACAGCTCACTCCCATTGCCCTGCTACTGCAGGCTGTACTGTCAAATACTTGGGATTGGATCTTCAGCTGGTCCAAATCAGTGATTTATGTCAATTGAGCATCTGGCCCTGTGATTAGCAGGTAGTTGAATATTACTAGCTTTTTCTTTGTTCATATTGTAGTGTCATTGCCTATCAAACACTATATTCCATAACAGAGCTTTTTTATCATTTCTTTGTAGGCTGGAAATAACTGTCTTAATATTGTCTGTAGAGAGCCAGAGTAAATTTTCATATTCCTTACAGTGCACATGAATTTAATAGTGCCACTTTAATCTCTTGACTTTAAGTTTTTACTGCTTCACTGGAGCAAGGAGAGAATAAAATGAAGGAAGGAAGAAATACAACTTAAAATTAAGACAATAAAGAGGACAGAGCAGAGGTTACATGGAATGAGACAGATCTGCTTATTCAAAGTATTATAATTTATTTGTTGGCGTGCCTGTTAGTATTCATTGGCTTATCATGGCACCCCTACTGCCATTTCCACTTGCATTTCTCAGAACATTTTGTGCAGCCTGACAAAATAACTAAACACACAGACATTCTCAGGCTGAGAACGCACCACTGCCAAAACAGTAGACACCTGCACTGGGAACACCTGGGAGCTGCCACAGTGGTTGAAGTGGGGGAAGAAATCTGGGTTGGGCAGATGTTCTCCCCCCACCCCGCTGACCTAGATCTAGACTTCCTAGATCCATCATTTCATCCCTACCTCTAGGGGCACTACATAAGGCGGGATCCCTCCATATCCCAGGGAAGGAAAGAGCGAGCTGGGCTCCCTCAACCTCCCCACTGGATTGGAGTCCCTTCCCTCCACCCGCGCTAACAGCCTTCTGCTGCTGTCAGCTAATGAAGTTACTTCTGTAGCTGAAAGGGTAGTAATTTGGCTGCAATGTTAAAGGCTCAGGTTTCAAATGAGGCAGCAGTTGTTATGTTTGCGCATAGCATTATTTGTTCTTACCTTTTAAAAAAGAATTGAAAATTACACACAAATCTACGTCTCACCCCATCCCCAACCTCTGCTACATTAAAGGAAAAATATTTCATGTTGCACAGCCAGTCAAAATTAAGGAAATGCCAGATTTACAGCTGGCTGTGAAATCTTAGTTTATATCCTCTTGTTGTACATATGCATTATGATGCAGCCTTCAATTATATGATCACATACTATTTTTCCACAGGATCCCCGCCTCATTCAGTGCACGGAATGGACACACAAGGAGGCAGCATTAAGATTGCATAGATCATCATAATACTGGCATTTCCTCACTTTTGGTTGACTTTGCAACCTAAATATCTTTCTTTTTAACAGATTTTTAAATATAACTGGGGACATAGATTTCAACTCAGAGGGGAACACAATGAGAAGGATTTAAGGAGGCATAAATGTACTGAGGACTTCCTTGTGCAACCCTGTCTTACACTTTTGAGCAGTCGTTGACTTTGGGGAGAGCAAGTACTCCCCAACGTAAATAACATTTCCTTTCCTACCTCCTTTGTTTACTATTTCTATCCCCAGTAAAGAAAACCAACTGTGCCACGTTACATGGGGAGTTGTACAATTCTCCGTACTCATCCTCTGTGTGCCTTGCTTTGGAAGGATTAACTTTAGGGTGCAGAGACTAGTGGTAGTCTCCATGTCAAATTCAACAGTGCCTTTAGCTGAACCTGCAAACAGCACACTGCCAGTTGTGTATGTATGTGTGTACATGTTCATTAAATAATGGACTGAGACCCATAGAATCATAGAATATCAGGGTTGGAAGAAACCTCAAGAGGTCATCTAGTCCAACCCCCTGCTCAAAGTAGGACCAACACCAACTAAATCTTTCCAGGCAGGGCTTTGTCACATCCCTAGGCAACCCATTCCAGTGCTTCACCACCCTCCTAGTGAAATATGTTTCCTAATATCCAACCTAGACCTTCCCCACTGCAACTTGAGACCATTGCTCCTTGTTCTGTCATCTGCCACCACTGAGAACAGCCAAGCTCCATCCTCACTGGAACTCCCCTTCAGGTAGTTGAAGGCTGCTATCAAATTCCCCTCGCTCTTCTGTTCTGCAGACTAAACAAGCCCTGTTCCCTCAGCCTCTCCTCGTAAGTCATGTGCCCCAGCCTCCTGATCATTTTCTTTACACTCCGCTAGATTCTTTCCAATTTGTCCACATCCTTTGTGTAGTGGGGGGCCCAAAACTGGACACAATACTCCATATGTGGCCTCACCAGTGCCGAATAGAGGGGAATAATCACTTCCCTCGATCTGCTGGCAATGCTCCTACTAATGTAGCCCAATATGCCGTTGGCCTTCTTGGCAATTAGGGCACACTGCTGACTCATATCCAGCTTCTCCTCCACTGTAATCCCCAGGTACTTTTCTGCAGAATTGCTGCTTAGCCAGTTGGTCCCCGGACTGTAGCAGTGCATGGGATTCTTCCACCCTAAGTGCAGGACTCTGCACCTGTCCTTGTTGAACCTCATCCGATTTCTTTTGGCCCAATCCTCCAATTTGTCTAGGTCACTCTGGACCCTATCCCTACCCTCCAGTATATCTATCTCTGCCCCCAGCTTAGTATCATCTGAGAACTTGCTGAGGGTGCAATCCATCCCATCATCCAGATCATTAATAAAGATGTAGAACAAAACCGGTCCCAGGACCAATCCCTGGGGCACTCTGTTTGATACTAGCTGTCAACTAGACATCAAGCCTTTGATCACTACCCGTTCAGCCCAACAATCTAGCCAGCTTTGTATCCATCTTATAGACCCCAACTCAATCCATGTAACCACTGGACATCCATTAGATAGCAATGACTTTTAGTCACTGCTGACATGACCCAAATTTGAACTAGTAATCTAGCAATGAAAGGCTCCACTTCCCATTAATCTCCTTAAGAGGAAATTAATTTGCCATGAAATGCATTTGTCTAGGGCAGCATGACTATATTGTCCTACATGCTTTGCTCTTTGGTCCAGATTTTTAAAGATATTTAAGCATTGCTGTGCTCAGCACATATACCTAAATCTCTTTTGAAAGTAAGATTTAGGCTCTTAAATCAGTTAGGTATTGCAATGCTGAGTGCAGCAATGCCTAAATATCTTTAAAAGTCTGGGCTTTAGGGCTTCAAAAATGTATACTTCTGACAAGGTTTAATTAGAATGGATTCCACCTATACATGAATGTTTTACAATTTCCTAACAAACAGTCTCATTACTAGGGGCTGTAATTTTTACTTCATTAATGTCTTCTCTGAGATCATAAACAGGAGAACATGCCTGCCTGTAATGAGCCAGGAGGAGGAGGAAGAGTTGGTGGAGATTTATTTATCTGTTTCTTCCCAAACTGACATCTTAATAAATAGCTAATTTCGTACAAAAACTATAAGGAAGAGAGAGCTATTCACAGCTCAATTAAAAATAGAATAATTTGAAATCAGTATTTCCTTTCATCGTTTAGTTTTTATTTTTGAGAGGAAGGATGGTTGAGTGGTTAGGGCACTAGCCTAGGATTTAGGAGACTCAGGTTCAATTTCCTGCTTCCCCCACAGACTTCCTGTGTGACTTTAGCCTTGCTATGCATCAGTTCTCCTTCTGTAAAATGAGGATACCAGCACTGCCCTATCTGTCACACACAGAGGATAAATACATTAAAGATTATGAGACCTAGGCTACTTTTCGGCCTTTGTTAGCTCAGATCAAGCGTAGTATCTATTTTGTAAGGATCACCAGAAATGAAGATGTATGGATCTTAAAATATCTACTAACGTTTATCCCGTGATATCGCCAAATATCCATGAATCCATCAGTCTGCTTTGGTTAGTTGCCACACCAGAAAGTGATGTTTCAGGCCCAATTGAAATTAAATTATGTTGAGATCATTGTTTAGTGCATAAATTGAATTACTACAATCTAGTAGATGAAATGTCAATTGTTTAAATTTAGGGGCATGTGAATCCTGCAGGGTGTCATTCATGATGGGTTTGTTAGCTGAGTCCTTCAGTCTCTGCTTGCATTAGCTGGGAGTGAATTAATCTGTAGGTTGTTTTGGAGTATCAAGTATGGTGAAGTCTAACTACTGTCCCAGGGAAACACCCTCTGTCTATGGGCCCCGGTCTTATGGGCAGCTGCTGAGGAAAAAGGAGAATGGGATTCACAGGGGCACAGCTGTGCAAACAGTCTTAAACAAGGAACATGGGTGAGGTTTGCAAACATGCTGAATGGGTCTGAGGTTTGATATGACTACTTGGCATAGCATGATCCTGCTGTGTGGGGCTATTTCATATAGCGGTTGGCCCACCAATGACTTAAGCCCTACTCCTACTACAGCCAGTGAGAAAGTTTTTACAGCCGAAGGGAGACATTTAGAGTTAGATGTTCTTTGTTTTTAGATCCAGGAAGTCCAGATGGTCAAAATAAGCAGGATGACAAGAAGACCACGAAGCCTGTTAGGCCACAGAGATATAGTTCACAATCAAAAAGTCCATGCATCTACAGAATCCTTACAAAGTACTAACATTCAGAAGCAAAATAAGTTTCTGCATTTCCACAAGCGGGGAATACAATACCAATTTTCTTACTGGTGGCTGGGTACCAATTTGGAGTACCTAAATTTTGTATGAGTTTCAGCAATATGTATGTCAGTATGACATCAGAAAAAAAATCTAGCTTTGCTTAATGTTCAAGTAAATGTATGGTTCCGGTGTGACAATAAAATAGCTAATTTGTTCCTCTCCAGAAGTGATTATGCTTGAAGTATAAATAAATATTTAGCACAACTATCTAGCATATCGCGGACACTATGACAATCTAACATAGCATTTGTCATTTGTAAATCTCAAAGTACTTTTGCAAAGGTAAGTAAGCATCATTGCCCCATTTTTACATATGAGAAAACTGAGGCATGTAGACATTAAGTGACTCTCATTGGGTCACACAAACTGTCAGTGGTAGTTCAGGGAGCAGAATCCAGATTTCTTGCTTATAGTCAGTGCCCTATGCACTGGACTACACTCTGTCCACTTCAGTGATGTGTAGAGTGATTCTTAAGGGTGGATATAAGATCCAATTTTACGTTCACTATACACCAAAACTCCTACTAAAGCGAATGGGGGTTTGGGGTGAACAAGAATTGCAAGATTGGATCCATAGTTCATCTGTCACAATGTAAAGTTCTAAAAGCTGTAAGTATAAAGTGATAGTGTAATGGAAAAACCACAAATTTATAACTGCCATTATATGCTTCTAAATACAAATTCCACTAAGGTATAGCCCAAACTATAATACGTTTGCTCACCATTGAACCTCTTAAGTAAATAAGTCATGGTACACTATAAGGAATGGAGGTGAAATGATAGTAAAGTGTTATGCTAAAATGAAAATGTCTTTTCCCTCTAGCATGATTATTGTCTCCAAAGACAATTTTTAAGATCTGAAAAAGGGATTTGTATAGATTAGTCCTGAGAAACTCACATGCACTGTAAATGATAATGTTTGTCATTTTAAGAGAATAACTGAATCCTTACATATAACCAAAATATCCTTGAGGCACAATGCTGTATTCCACTTTCTCTACATAGCACAGAGGCAATTGCCTCTAGCAGATTATATGTTAGTAAGCAGTAATTATCCAGGAATTGGACCCGTTAGTGAAGTTGTGGCATCATTTGAAGTTGGAATACAATAAACTAGATTTGTAGAAAGCATAACTAATATTGTGAAAATATGAATTTTTAAACTTTATAGCAATCCAGCCAGGAGGAAAACAAAGAACTGTAATATATTTGTAGAACAAAATGAAGGCATAGCTTTTTTGAGTAATTTATGAATTACGCATTTCTGCCTTGAACCATACAAATCCTCCTGTCTTTGTTCTAGGTCCAGCATTTCTGACCTTTCTTACACCTAATTAATTACAACATGCATTTTCCTCCTTAGCCAATGATGCATAATTTATTATGTCATGATCATAAAACCACTTTAGGTGTGTTTATTGAAATATATTCAAAGTACCTTGCTATAAGATTCAGGCTTCAATGATACACACTTACCTGGAATTCAGATAGAAATGTTTGAAAGCTGAATTGACCTGTTAATTGTATTTGTAATTTGTATTTGTAGGCCTCAGATGCAAATCATAAAGGGAAGTGTTTTTAAAAAATACAATATTAATTAAAAGAGTCTGTGTAAAAATGGCATCATCTTACTAAACAGATCTGTTCCTTGGGGGGCATTCAGAGACACAGATTTTCTGACTTTGTGACAACAAATACATTTTTGTGCTGTTTTTCACTCATTAGTACTGTTGACCCAACACAGCTAAGAAAGAGTGGATTGCGTTCTTTTCTGACCTCACACATAAACAGAATTATTAGCTACGTACTAATGCCAGGGCCACTTTCTCGTATTACAGCTGTTCCACTTTGCATGAACTACTTTAATGTTCATTGGAGCAGGGCCTGGAACCTGGGTCTCCCTCATCACTGGGCTATGGAATCATTCTCACTCTCTCTGGCCCAGTGAATATGCAAGTATTTCATATAAAGTGGAATGGCTTCCGTCATGCTCTCTGGAGTGGCTCACAACTGTGAATGCCTACCTCAGGGCAGACTGTCAGAAAACAAGGGCAGACACCCCAACCTGGTGGTATGTTCTATAATTAGATTTCACCAAGCCAGTAACAAACAAATGGAACACCTGGATCACTATACCAGTCTTATCATGGAGTCATAGACAGTCCCCTTAGACTCTCCAGCCTATCTTGCCACCCAGACAAACTGGACTTTGTGATAAAAGATCACTTAAACCCAGAATCACACCACATCAGGTTTCTCCCAGTCTCATGAGACCAGTCACTTACCCCAGATCAATTGGTACTTTAGATCTTACACCAAAGACAACTCTGGCAGCCAATTCTATAGTGACCTAACTAAAGGTTTATTAGCTAAGAAAAAAGAATTTATTGAGAGGTTAGAGCAGGTAAAATATATGTACAGGTGAATCACCGCTTGAAATTCCAAAGGCGGCAGTGATATAATAAACTGCCAGTTTCCCAAAAATCTTTCAGGGAACCCAGATTGTCTCTAGGGATCTCCACTTTGCATTTGGCACACTTCCCTGTAAGAGTCCAAACAGTCAGAGATAAAGGATCTTTCTTTGAGTCCATGTTTATATCTTCTTCTCACAGAAGACAAACTGACACTCTCTACCCACGTAGGCTTTTCCCTTGATGATGAGGAGTGAGGAATGCACTTTGAGACTCTGAACTCATGTCATCATGACCATCACCATTTGCTTCGGCATTAGCACCTTTTCTGATAACATCCTTCATTAGCATTTCCCAAGGCTTCTTTGACGTCTGATGAGTTATTTAGTTACAGGGGTATTTACAATGTAGATGTTTGCTATTACATTATGATGGGAACAGATAAGTGAAAACAATGCAAAGAACATCTCATTAATTTTCATGAAATTTAAACACCCGATACATTCATATACATCTAACCATTACTTCGATCTGAATAAACGCTAGCATGACTTGGTCAGCCAGTATCACAGCATCAACAGGAGAGAATGAGAAAAACTCACAACAGAATACCCAGAAAGGTGGGAGATCTGGGTTTAAGTATTCACACCAAATCAGACAGCGGGGATATTTGAATCTGGTCTTACACAGCTTGGGTGAGTGCTCTAACCATTGGGATATAGGGTATAACGATGCTGCAGGGGTGGGGGAAGGGTGCTGCCACCTGTATTTTGTGCAGGGCACAATATTGCAGGCGTGCTTTGAAATGAGGCCAGAGAGATGGAGGAATGCCTCATCTGAGGATCTCACTGGGGCTTTAGACATGAGGTAAGTACCAGGCATCATGACGGAGGTGGGTTTACACATGCCTACCAGCAGAAATTTCAGTGCCAGGGGACTTTACCAGTGGAAAGTGAAGTTATGTCTAAACTGCAATAAAACCCCCACAGCACCTAGTCTCAGAGCCTGGTCAACTGACAGGCTGCAGGGCTAAAAACAGTTGTGTAGAAGTTCTGAGACCCAGGCTCTGAGACCCTCCCAGCTCATGGGATTTTGGGGCCCAGGCTCCAGGCTGAGCGTGAGTCTACTTTGCTGGTTTTTTTAGCCCCACAGCCTGAGCCCCCTGAGCCCAAGTCAGTTGACCAGGACTGAGACTTGGTGCTGTGGATTTTAATTGCAGCACAGACATACCCTTAGGCACCCAGGGAATTTAAATGCCTACAAGCTTGGGTGGCAGCTGAGTGGGAGTTTTCAGAGTGTAAATTTTGATTTTGGATGCCTTTAGGGGCAGTTAGGCACCTACATTCCATTGTGGAGCTAGTCCTAAGTGCCTAAGTCACTTTGGAAAGTGAGATTTAGCCATCTAAGTCACTTGGGGCAGATTTTAAAAGATCTTTAGGCACCTACCAATACAGATTGGTGCCAAGTGCAATTTTGAAAAGCGCCTGAGCACCGAATGTCTTTGTCAGAGAAAGCTGAGTCCATCTGGAGGGAAGCTGCAGAACTAAGAGAAACTGACAGTCCAATATATATTGAACTGGAGAGGAATAAAGATTTGGGCCTGGAGAAGAAACCAAAGCATAGCTCAGTTTTTCAACAGAGGGAAATTGCCTGCATTTGCCTAGAGTGTTTGGTAGGGAAAATAGCTTTCATTGAGAGTTGGGCACGTAGGGGCGTTTGAATATCCCACTTGGCACCTATCTGCATCTTTAGGTAACTAAATGCCTTAAAAAAACTCTCCCCAAGTCCTTGCAATACTGAGCACCTATATACGCCTCCATTCCCCATCTATAAAATGTGGATAATACTGCCCTTCCGCTCAGGGGTGCTGTGAGAATAAGTTCCAAAGTGACGAGGGCTATGTAAATACCTGGGATGATTAGATAGCAGCTCCCCCTGTAATAAACCAAGGCCTCCATCTCACAGTGAACCCTATGCAATTTGACCCCTGTAACTTCCGTCTGAAGTCACTGGGGCTTCCCATGGAAGCAGGTGTCCTCCTGTACAGAGTTCATTGCAGGACTGAGGTCTGAGTCAGGCATTTTCCCTGATCTCAGCTATTGCAGTGGGACATAGGGGGAGAGTTGATCTCATAGGTAGGAGATCCAAGCCATATGAAAAGTTAACATCCTAAATGCTCTACCTAGTCTTAGTGCTGCCATTTCCTTGGAGTAATCTTGCTGAATAGAAGTAGTTTTCCTGCTTTTGAGCCGGGGGTTGGACTAGATGACCTCCTGAGGTCCCTTCCAACCCTGATATTCTATGATTCTAAGTGCACTGTTGAATTGG
Source organism: Eretmochelys imbricata (assembly GCF_965152235.1). Taxonomy (NCBI): domain Eukaryota; kingdom Metazoa; phylum Chordata; order Testudines; family Cheloniidae; genus Eretmochelys; species Eretmochelys imbricata. The sequence continues at coordinate 26,941,497 of NC_135574.1, forward strand.
GGCTCATCAGAAACCCATAAGCTAGCTGATTCCCTTGCCTTATGTAGGAAAATGATGTTTAATAGGGGTATCACCTTGTCAGGAGCCTTGCTTTATCTCCTCTAATCTAGCTGTTTAAATAAAACATTTCTTCAGTCATTTTGTCACTTATTTTAAGTTCTCCAACATGCAAGCCGTAGTCTTTTTTTTAATAGAATGAGTTTTCACTGCAATTATAATTGTTAAACATGCTTCCACATTCTTGTAATTGTTAATCGTCAGGACCTTAATAGCATGTTTCTTAACACCTGTTTCTTGAGGCCAAACTATTTCAAATGTAGTTCTATTTTCCTAATCAGAAACTTTTCCTCCACTAGCCAGTTCATTGACCTCATTTCCTCTTTGAATTGAAGTAGGCTCAAACTTAATTTCTGGCAATGAACAAGCTAACCTTGTTTCTAATTCTGCCCTATTCTCACATATTGCCAACAATTATTTTATATATAGTTATAATATAATCCCCAGAAGCCATTCTCCTGCTCGCTTCTCAAGCAAATGAATTCACTAATATAATTCTATAAATGCCAATTCAAAATTACTTAGCTCAAATCTCTGCTCATATGCCAAACTTCTCTGATTGATTGGTCTTTTTAATTTCTTTTTATTCTAATTATTTGGTTATTTCAGTGCCAGATAGTTTAAAGGAAACTATAAATTTTCTGACTTCCAAGAATATTTGGGCTGTCACTAGCATCCTAATCAGAAAAGCTCTACTTTTGTTTTGCTGAGCCCTCAGCTGCCAGAAATGATTTTTTAGTCCTTTCTGTCCTTTCCAGAATATGCCAGAGTTCCAGGACATTAAGTATATCAAATAAACTTTCACCCATATTTAACTTGACCCTAAGCTTCGAAGCTGTATGAGATTGCTCTTTTTCTACTCTCTGTTATGCTATGAAAAAGCTTTCCAGACATGGAAAGAATTTACGTAAGTATGTCAGATGTTCCCTTTTACATGCCACAAATTTCAACCTTCACCATGATTAGAGAAACTGAAATATAAAGATAATAAGATTAGCAGGTTAACTTCTCATTTCTAATTAATGCATTTCTCCCTAGCTGCATATTCAATAACAAATTATTTTCCTTTTACAAGGCTGGCAGGTATATGAATACAGAAGGGATATTGTTTGTTTCACCTCTATTCCCAATAAAATTCTTCAACATGTTAATAAACTTTTCCCATCAAGAAGGTCTTCTAGATACAATGTCATTAAATCTCATTCTCTTTCAGGACTGATGTGTAGGCTCCTACTGCACTGAAAGCCTGATTCAATGGTTCAGATTTAGGTTGTCTGTTTAGTCTCTTCCTGTCCACTCCTCTGTAGTTGTATTCCTGTGGCCTGTCTGTGGCCCTGGCTACATTCTCTTCTGTGATGCTCTTTAATACAATTCCAGAACTACTTCTGTTGAACACTGATCCTCTGGAGGCTAGGATTATGTTCTGAATCAGCATGCAGCACTCCTGTCTGCAGGAGTGCTGGAAGAAATTATATAGTGGGGGTGCTGAGAGCCATTGAACCAAACATAAACCCTGTATATGATGAAAACCACTTCAAGCCAGGAAACTACTTCAGCCTAGCACCCCTAGTTCTAGTACCAATGCCTGCCTGTCTTCCTCAACTCCATGGTTTGCTGGTCTTCCTCAACTCCATGGTTTGCCTGGCTGGTTTTTGCAACCTATTTTTCCTACCAAAGGTTCTAGGCAGTTGCAGGCAATTCCCCTCCAATGGAGATATGTGCGGCTTGCTTCTGCAGGAAGAGTTTTTTAGTCCTCCTCAGTTTCATGGTTTTTTGGATGGTTGGTTACCCTTAGCTCTTCAGCTTTCTCCAGATAGTTCCAGCTTTCTCTGACAAAGACATTCTGAACTGTGATACTTAGACTTCCTCAGACACAGTAATTTGCATTTTCCACTCACAATTAAATCTGCTTGATTGTGTTTAGGAGGTCTAAGCACTAACTACCCCAACTGGTCAATTGACATATTGCTTTTTATTCATTTAATTCTTATAACAAAATAAAAGAAAAAAAAAGAAATTGTAAAATGTAAGACACCTATAATTGTGTGTCTTTCTTGATGTCCTATTCTCTCTCTGACCTGATCTGACTGTAGAAGTGTTTAAATGAACTGGGAGTGAGTAAACTGGGAGTGAGTATTAACTCTGTTAATAAAATTATGACATGAATATCTATAGTCTTAATCAGCATAATAGTTTCCACTTCTACCATATCTTTTTTTATTGGAGGATCTCAAGGCAACTTATAAATATTAGAACGTTATACTTGCAACAACCTTTTGTGGTAAGTCAATGTATAGAGAGTTGTTGCACATACCACTGAAATGCAGACATCTCTGAAATACAACACAATAGCCGTTCAAAACCAAATTAAACAAACAAACAAACAAACAAACACAAAAAAACAGATCTTTTACCCAAATAATAAAATCTATAGAATGGCCCCTTCAGTAACTGCCTGCCAGGTGTTTTGGTTTTTACCAAATATTCTGAAAGCATTTAAAAAAAAAGAGGAAAGAGTGACTCTGCCAAAGATGGTGATGTTTTCTTCATACTTTACAATTGCTAATCATTTGCTTTATCAGTGTGTTTGGGTTATGCTAAGCTAGGATAGGCTATGCTGCCCAGCATAACTGCCTGAGGTAATGTGGCCTTCCACACAAGCATGTTTGCTCTCTGGTCCTGCTTAGCTCACACTACATTCTGGGGACATTTTGTGCCACAGGAAACACAATTTCAAAGACCACCTATTCTCACTCAACTTTGATTGAATCTGGTCCGTCCAAAGAGAGAGTCAGACAGCCTTTCTCCCTTTTCTCACTCTCTGATGAGGCCTCCCTACGATTCCCTATCTGGATCTTTTTGAGCCAGATGTTGGGTCTCTGGCAAACAGCTTGTGCAGATCGAATAATAACTTGAGAATTGTGCCAGTTGCCTCCCATATTAGGAGGAGTGCTATGAATTGTTTAATACTTTTTTGCCTATGACATAAATCTGTTGCTCTAGTAATTTTTCTTTCCTTGAGACCTCCAAGAGATAACCAAATGTTGAAAACAGTAGGGTAGAAGAGATTTTGAAGGGAGACTGATGTTTGATAATGTGCAGTTCTATTTGACTAGTTAGAAAACTGGCTTCAGCACCACTTTAACTGTGTGTTGTTTTTATTGCACCTCAGTGTGCTATGCTGATAGACAGCTGTCTGATTATTCTGCTGTATAGAATGTTTGCCAGGGATAAGAATAGCCTAGAACATTAACCCTGTGGACCTTATTTTGTGAAACAATCTCACACTTTATTATGCCAGAACAGCCTATTTCTCCTCAAGATTGTGGTATTTTATATTAAAACTTTTCAAATCAGCTGCTCTGATGTTAGCAGTGCCACTCCATTTTCTTGAATGTTAATATAAACAAAGGACCAGACCGAGTAATGTTTCACGGAACAAGAACAGAAAATAATTATGAATATTTTAAATAGTCATTTTAAAACAACGAGTAAAAATCTTTGTGTTTGCTTTGAATCTGAAGCAAGACTGGATTTACCTGAACTCATCTCTGAATAAAACAAATGCCAAAAAGCCAACCCCAATCTACAATATTTATTAACTATGTGAATACTCAGTGTTCACATTTTTCACTTTTAAGTATTTATTAAATATACAAAAATAACTTTAATCAAGGGGGATGATAGACTTTTTAATAATTTAAATTTGAAAAGAAAAAGGTGGAGAACAGGGTATAGTAGTTAGCGACAGAATAGTGTTTAATAAGTGAATAAAAAAATGAGAATACAATAAATATTTTAATGTCATCTGAACAAAATTTCTAGCTAGAGAGTTACAGTGAGCCATTTATTTATTCATTTGGATTTTATTGCTCTAGGCAACATTAAAATAGCTCTTAAGACACTAATACTAAATAATGATATATTTGCAAATCCATCTTCTTGTGCTCCTCTCTACTTTGTCCAATACCTGGATATTCTTTATATAACAGAATGCAATATGCCAGCCTTTGCAACCCTTTCTACAGAGTAGCATTCCTTCCTTTTGAAACATAGGAACATATATTTGTCATACTAGATTCAGTCCAGTGCCCTATCTCTGACAGTGGCTACTACTAGGTGCTTTTGAGGAAGGTGCAAGAAAGCCCCAAATAGACAATTATGCAAGAACCTGCTCAGATCAGTGGGTAGTTGGCTTATAACCTGAAGCACAAGGGCTTATATGTCTTATATATGTATTTTTCCTATTCAGTTGTACTAAGGCTGTTTTCATTATCCAGATAAATGGCTGTTTTTTAAATCTTACTAATGGCCTTAATGATAATGTGATCCTCACTGCCACAAGCTAATTATGTGCTGTGTTTATCTGAAAAAAAGAAAAGAAAAACATTCTTTTCCTCAACTTTAAATGTTTTGCCTTTAAGGTCTCTTGTTCTCATATGAAGAGTAACAGGGTAAATTGGAGCACCCATTATACCTTCTGTGTACAATTCATTATTTTTTATGTCTCTATGATGTTTCCTCCTATTTATTTCCTCTCTAAATCAAAAGAGCCTAGGATGAGATCTTGGCCCCCTTGTCGCCAATGGTAGTTTGGCTGTTGACTTCATGGGGATCAGGATTTCACCCTTTAATCTTTTCAATCTCTGTTCTTTCTGCTAATTCCAAATCTTTTTTTCAGTCCCTCTGAACTTTTTCACCGTCTTCTATGATCTTGAAAAACATGAATAAGTGTTGGTTTCAGAGTAGCAGCCATGTTAGTCTGTATTCGCAAAAAGAAAAGGAGTACTTGTGGCACCTTAGAGACTAACCAATTTATTTGAGCATAAGCTTTCGTGAGCTACAGCTCACTTCATCGGATGCATTCAGTGGAAAATACAGTGAGGAGATTTATATACATGTTATATGTATATGTATTTGTATGTATATAAATCTCCTCACTGTATTTTCCACTGAATGCATCCGATGAAGTGAGCTGTAGCTCACGAAAGCTTATGCTCAAACAAATTGGTTAGTCTCTAAGGTGCCACTAGTACTCTTTTTCTTTTTATGAATAATTGTGACCGATATAGATTTTACCACCACATTGCTCACCTCCTTTTCCAGGTCATTAACACATTTGTTAAACAACACATGTTCTAGTATGGAACCTTGTGCCCTCCCACTGGTAACCTTTTGGCTATGTTGAATGTTGACCATTTATTCCCACTCTTTGTTTTCTGACTTTTAACCAGTTTCTAATTCACAACAATTCTTTCCCCAGAACTCCAGGAATACAGTGAAGAACTTTGGCAATGGCTTAATCATAGAAATGTAGGGCTGGAAGGGACTTTCAAAAGTCAAGTTCAACCCTCTGTGCTGAGACAGGACCAAGCATGTTGAGACCATCCCTGACAGAAGTTTGCTAACCTGCTCTTAAAAAATTCCAGTGATAAGGATTGCATAACCTCCCTCGAAATCCTATTCTAGAACATAACTACCGTTATAGTTAGAAAGCTTTTCATAATATCTAACATAAATCTCCCTTGCTGCAGAATAAGATCATTACTTTTCGTTCCATCTTCAGTGGGCATGGAGAACTCTTTGGTACCCTCACCCTAGACTGGGGAGTCCTATCCTTTGGAACCCTAACCTTGCCTAGATAGCACTTAACAGCACAAGGCCTATCCCTGGCCTGGGGAGCCATAGCAGCCTATTTCTATCCCTGGTAGTCCTTCCCTTTGGAACCCTAACCCTAGCCTTGGGAACCCTGCCCTTTGGAACTCTAACCATAGCCTGGGTAGCCCTACCAGCTCCAGGCCTAATTTGGCTCAGTAGCCTTATCCTTGGGAACCTTAACCCAAGCCCAGGGAACTCTACAATTCACCAACATCCTCTTTATAATAGCCCTTTACATACTGAAGACTACTGTTGGGTCCCCTTTCAGTTTTCTTTTCTCGAACTAATCATACTCAGTTTTTTAACCTTTCCTCAGAGGTCAGGTTTTATAAAACTTTTATCATTTTTATTGCTCTCCTCTGGACTCCTTCTAATTTGTCCACATCTTTCCTAAAGCGTGTTTCTCAGAATTGGACACAATACTCTAGTACACCAGTGCCAAGTAGAGAAGGACAACTATCTTCCATGACTTGCATAGCACACACCTGTTAATACATCCCAAAATGAAATTCACTTTTTTTTGCAATGGCATCACATTGTTTACTCATACTCAATTTATGATCCACTATAATCCCCAGATTTTTTTCAACAGTCATACTGCCTAGCCAGGTATTCCCCATTTTGTAGTTGTGCATTTGACTATTCTTTCTTAGCTGCAATATTTTGCATACTTAGCATTTGACTTTGTTGAATTGACTTTGTTTTGAATTCTAATCCCGTCCTCCAAAGTGCTTGCAACCAGCCCAGCTTGGTGTCAGCTGCAACTTTTATAAGCATACTTTCCACTCCGTTATCCAAGTCATTAATGAAGATATAAAATAGTACTGGATCTAGGACTGACACTTGCACAACCCTACTAGATACAGCCTACCAATTTGACAGCAAACCATTTATAACTACTCTTTGAGTACATCTTTCAACCAATTGTGCACTTACCTTATAGTAATTTCATTTAGGCCACATATCTCTAGTTTGCTTAGATGTGCCTTACTAAGTGAAAGTTCAAATAAGTGATATCTGAAAGTTCAAATACTTTCTCCTTTACCCACTCTTTGGTAGGCACATGCAAAAAATTGTATAATATTATAGAGACATGATTTTCCATTACAGAAGCCATGCTGGGTTTGCCCCTATTATATCGTGTTCAGTTAGGAATCTTTCTATTTTTAATGATAATTTCCATCTATTTTCCTGGTACTGAAATATGGCTCAGTGGGATATAATGCTGAAGACCACCAATCTACTATCTTTTTAAAAGAATAATATAAGACAAATCTGAGCCTCTGTTTAAGATATTTTTTCTAGTGTCTGTAGCCATGAACTACTGTTAGATCCTTCCCTTATGCTGCTGCTTATGATCACATGAAGTCTTCCCCCCCCCAACGTCTCCCCCCACTCTTCTACTCCGCCCTGTATTGAAAGGCAGAGGTTATTTAGATTGTATGCTCTTTAGGGCAGGGACCATATTTTGGTCTGTGTTTGTAGAGTACCTAGCACAATGGGTCTTCGTCCATGACTGCAACTGTGTGACCCAGGAACCTCTTGTTGCTACTGACAGAGGGCACATTCTGGCTTCATTCCCTGGCACTGCAGTCTTGGTCACTGTTGCTCTGGGACCCACTTTACAGGCAGCTCCTTGCCATGGACTAGGGACCATGAAAAAAGACCCATCTCTGGACTGCCCACTTCTTCCTGACTTTCCCACAGCCTGTTCATACTCCTCAGTATGGATACTTGCTTTGATTTCTGCTCGGTCCAGGGATAGGGGAGGGATGCTGCCACTCAGTCAGCTGATCCCTCCTTTCATGAATGATAGGGAGGGTTCAAACAGGACTATGTTAAAGTGAACTAGATACCTTTTTAATTTGTGGTAGCAGAGTCTACATGGGGTAGTTAGAGTGCAACACTTCAGTGCACGTGGCAGCTCACATTTCTGTAGTCCGCACCGTGGGGCTGTGTAGACAAGTGCTCAGTTCCATTTTTAAAAGAGATTTAGGCACATAGGGGCTAGATTCACAAAGAATAGTAAATATGGCAGGCGACCAGCTTGGTTTAATGGTGAAATCCTAGCGGATCTTAAACATAAAAAAGAAGCTTACAAGAAGTGGAAGGTTGGACATCTGACCAGGGAAGAGTAAAAAAATATTGCTCGGGCATATAGGAATGAAATCAGGAGGGCCAAATCGCACCTGGAGCTGCAGCTAGTGAGAGATGTCAAGAGTAACAAGAAGGGTTTTTTCAGGTATGTTGGCAACAAGAAGAAAGCCAAGGAAAGTATGGGCCCCTTACTGAATGAGGGAGGCAACCTAGTGACAGAGGATGTGGAAAAAGCTAATGTACTCAATGCTTTTTTTGCCTCTGTTTTCACTAACAAGGTCAGCTCCCAGACTGCTGCGCTGGGCATCACAAAATGGGGAAGAGATGGCCAGCCCTCTGTGGAGATAGAGGTGGTTAGGGACTATTTAGAAAAGCTGGACGTGCACAAGTCCATGGGGCCGGACGAGTTGCATCCGAGAGTGCTGAAGGAATTGGCGGATGTGATTGCAGAGCCATTGGCCATTATCTTTGAAAACTCGTGGCGAACCGGGGAAGTCCCGGATGACTGGAAAAAGGCTAATGTAGTGCCAATCTTTAAAAAAGGGAAGAAGGAGGATCCTGGGAACTACAGGCCAGTCAGCCTCACCTCAGTCCCTGGAAAAATCATGGAGCAGGTCCTCAAAGAATCAATCTTGAAGTACTTGCATGAGAGGAAAGTGATCAGGAACAGCGAGCATGGATTCACCAAGGGAAGGTCATGCCTGACTAATCTAATCGCCTTTTATGATGAGATTACTGGTTCTGTGGATGAAGGGAAAGCAGTGGATGTATTGTTTCTTGACTTTAGCAAAGCTTTTGACACGGTCTCCCACAGTATTCTTGTCAGCAAGTTAAGGAAGTATGGGCTGGATGAATGCACTATAAGGTGGGTAGAAAGCTGGCTAGATTGTCGGGCTCAACGGGTAGTGATCAATGGCTCCATGTCTAGTTGGCAGCCGGTATCAAGTGGAGTGCCCCAAGGGTCAGTCCTGGGGCCGGTTTTGTTCAATATCTTCATAAATGATCTGAGGATGGTGTGGATTGCACTCTCAGCAAATTTGCGGATGATACTAAACTGGGAGGAGTGGTAGATACGCTGGAGGGGAGGGATAGGATACAGAAGGACCTAGACAAATTGGAGGATTGGGCCAAAAGAAATCTGATGAGGTTCAATAAGGATAAGTGCAGGGTCCTGCACTTAGGATGGAAGAATCCAATGCACCGCTACAGACTAGGGACCGAATGGCTAGGCAGCAGTTCTGCGGAAAAGGACCTAGGGGTGACAGTGGACGAGAAGCTGGATATGAGTCAGCAGTGTGCCCTTGTTGCCAAGAAGGCCAATGACATTTTGGGATGTATAAGTAGGGGCATAGCCAGCAGATCGAGGGACGTGATCGTTCCCCTCTATTCGACATTGGTGAGGCCTCATCTGGAGTACTGTGTCCAGTTTTGGGCCCCACACTACAAGAAGGATGTGGATAAATTGGAGAGAGTCCAGCGAAGGGCAACAAAAATGATTAGGGGTCTAGAACACATGACTTATGAGGAGAGGCTGAGGGAGCTGGGATTGTTTAGCCTGCAGAAGAGAAGAATGAGGGGGGATTTGATAGCTGCTTTCAACTACCTGAAAGGGGGTTCCAAAGAGGATGGCTCTAGACTGTTCTCAATGGTAGCAGATGACAGAACGAGGAGTAATGGTCTCAAGTTGCAGTGGGGGAGGTTTAGATTGGATATTAGGAAAAACTTTTTCACTAGGAGGGTGGTGAAACACTGGAATGCGTTACCTAGGGAGGTGGTAGAATCTCCTTCCTTAGAGGTTTTTAAGGTCAGGCTTGACATAGCCCTGGCTGGGATGATTTAACTGGGAATTGGTCCTGCTTCGAGCAGGGGGTTGGACTAGATGACGTTCAGGGGTCCCTTCCAACCCTGATATTCTATGATTCTATGCCAAATTGCCTAATCATATAGGTATAGTTAAAGAGGTACAAACTCCTAATGGGGATGCAGTTATACTGTATAATAGTGCTTATAGTGCTATAGCTTCTTCCCATATGGGAAGAGGAATAAGCTATATTGCTATACGTACTTTTACACCAGTATAACTGCATCCTCTATAGGGTGAGTACGGTATAGAAATAATATAAGTATTTCAGTAAAAATAAATCACACCATTAACAGAAGTAGTTGCACAAGTACAAAACTTGTATGTAAGTCAGGCCTAAGTCCCAGTGATTTTCAGGCTTAAGCCACATTGATTTTCAATGAGGCTCAAGTCTTGTCTACATGGTGAGTTAATGCACCCCACTGGGTGTGTGATTTCTGAAGTGTACTAACATGTTACACATTAATTGTGGTTGTTTCAAACAGCACTAGATCAAAGCACACAAGGGAACCTTTAGTGTGCACCAGTAGGGTCTACATGGACCACATGATGAGCAACCCATTAATGCACTCTAAAAAATTCACACCCCGTAGTGCACATTGTTGCTCCGTGCAGACAAGCCCATAGGCTCTTAAGAGTTCATTTTAGAAATTCGGACTTAGGCTCCTAGATTGCTTAGATATATTTGAAAATGTTACCCATCATGCTTGTTTTCTTTCCCTGTTAGAGATTAAGAAGTATTATTAAATACAGCAGTGAGTGAACAATTTTCAGGAAGTTATACACACCTGGAATCTTTTTTCATTTAAAATCTCCCACATTTTTAAAACATAACGCCTGGCATGTTCATTCTTTTTCTCTCTCACACTTTCTTTTTTGCTGTTTCATTTCCTTATACATTTCCTGTTCATATTGACTGAACTGTGATAAGACATTTAGTTTTGGCAATGAACCATAGCTCCCAAGCGCAGTGATCTGAAAGATGGAGATTTCTAAGAAGTGTATTAATATGAATCAAAAGATTTGGGCAACATAATCCTTTTATGATGAAGAAACAGGCAAAAAAAATTAAATAGTTTACACAGGACTGAAGAGGCCTCTTTCTAATGTGGGTGACTTGACAGATTTGGAGGATCCATTACTGCCAACAATTGTAATTGTAAGCTATTTTATGGAATCCACTCTATTCTACTGCAAGTGCTTTGACAAATTAAATGTATAAATAAACTCATTCTGAGAGTCCTCTATCGTAAATAAAGAACCTGCTTTGCATATCAGTGAAAATGTTATACATTGATTGAGTGGATACTGATGTAATGCTGTATGATTTAACCTAAAATTGCAAGAGAGGAAAACATTATGAAATGTAAATTTTAAAAATTTAATTAAGAAGCACAGTTTGTCCCAGCCTCAGTAATTCCTGCACTAGTAATTATAAACTAATCACAGAGATTTGGTTTATTCCACTTATTAAAAAAACCCATTAATACATTAACTACAATTGTAATCCTGTGTCTGAGAACATTTCTAAACGGTTGGTCAATTTTGGTGCATTACTTCATGATAATTACACCTATAATGTTCATGCTCTGCTGGATGCCATACAAGAAACAATACAAAAATTACAAATCTATTTTCTCAAGTACTGTGTAACCATCCTAACGCATCTGTTGTCATTGCCTAATAGTGCAGTAATCTAGTCTCTTGTTTTGTTTTTTTCTTATTGTCCTTGACTGAAGGACTGAATTTCCCATTACATGTTAGGTTATCATTAGACGCTATTTAGTCAAAGTAAGTGCTAGACAGAATATCTGATACTTTTCTGTTCTCCATTCAGTTGTACCCAGTTACTTGTAACAGCTGACAGGCTAGCAAGGGGAAAATGCTATTCTATACTCAACAATCACTTTGGGCTTTATTATGATTTTATTTTAATAATTCTCAGTGCTGTGAATCTTTGCATTAATATACTTTGTTACAAGAATAAGGATCATTGGATCCTTTAAGCCAAGTAGTGAAATGAAAGAGTATTTGGAAGGTATACAAGCTAATGCAATCCATTGAAACCACCCACAGAGTTTATTAGAAAATAAAAACCCTTGTTCCTCTTGTTAAGAAGAAAATTTCAATTAATACCAGACTGGTGGTATTAATTGAAATGCCTGTGCAGAATAACTGCTATTTATATGTAGTAGTGATTGGTCTTACCCTGATATTAATTTGTCTGGTTAATGAGGATTGTGGTCTATTTTCATTGCTGGACTCAGTGCAGGCTAGTGATGAGGGCAAGCACAACTCTTTAGGTGCTATTGATGTGCATGGTGCTATAGAAGTGTAAAAAGTCATAGTCCCTGTCTCAAAGATGCAACAGTTTGAGTAAGACAATATACAGACTACCCTCCCCGCATCCCCTCCAAAAAAGAGATAAGGGGAAAGAGTAAGATAAGACACACACAATGATCTAAACTGCATTGTTCCAGTGAGTCACATGTCTTTGTGGTTCTGCATGCATTAATATAATTCCAGGAGAGGCAAAGCTGCTTTTGTAGTGAGCCAGCCACTCCCAGTCCCTATTCAAGCCCAAATTAATGGTGTTAAATTTGCGAATGAATTTTAGTTCTGCAGTTTCTCTTTGAAGTCTGTTTTTGACACCTCCACCTCAATTGACAGCTACTCATCAATTATTGGGAGTGGACTACATCCACCCTGATTGAATTGGCCCTGTCAATACTGGTTCTCCACTTGTGAGATAACTCTCTTCTCTTCATGGGTCAGTATATAATGCTGCATCTGTAATTTTCACTCCATGCATCTGAAGAAGTGGTTTTTTACCTATAAAAACGTATGCCCAAATAAATCTGTTAGTCTTTAAGGTGCCACTGGACTCCTTGTTGGTCTAATAAAGTTTGGTTTTTATATACATAGATTATTGGATTAGAAATGGTTACTTAATTCAAAGATCATTGGCTGACTGTCCTAGCAGTCGGGCTGCCATATGCATGCCCCAAGTCTACATAAAGCCATTAGAGATTTTACTTAAGCAAAATGACTGTGTGTGCACAGTAGCTGATGCCTGAGTAACTAGTCACCACAATTTCCTCTTTGCATTAGCTGAAGTACATTACTGAATTCAATGTGGCAACTGATGAGTTATTCTAATTAGTATTATGATTAATATTTTGTTTTATAAGCAAAATTGTACCTGCTGTTCATTCTGAACAACCCTACTTTTAGCAACTGTAAAGTGAAATATGCTGATGAACTCCACTCTCATAATATCAGTGGCTGTTGCCTGGATGGGAGAAAGAGGCAGGCATTGAAATTAAGGTGCATCAGAGATATAAGAGAAGAAGCTAAAAGTTAGAAAAGTTGACATTACAGGCCTTTGTCTAAGACTATGGGGAAACATGTAGCTATCTTTCACATATGGTAGATTGTGCTAAAGCCATAAGTGTCATAGACATTTTAAGAACAAGATGGCCTGGGAGATAATTAGAAGGTGAAAGAATCCATTTATTTACTCATCTTTCCAATAGTTTCTCTGCTATTGGGATTGTTAACAGGGAGAAATTTCTTAGCTGAATGCTGCTGCTACTTCTTAAAATGAAATTTTTAATTAGTTCCTGACACAAAGAAAAAGTGATAGTATGTCAGATGATTTGTACCAGTTCACTGGTGGAGGGGATAGGAATATGGGCAGTGATTGCCATTAAAGAGTCAACATTTATCAACCTATTCTAATTGGGGAATAGCCATTTTATCTCATATCCAAAGGTAGGGACTGTTTGGTAAATGCAGACTTTCAATGGAGACTAGATTAGCAGCCAAAATCAATTTCCCCCTGCTCCATGTGCCATTTACTATTTCTGTCTGGCTTATTTATCTTCCTCACTCCTATCACAAGATGACTCAAGCACTCAGTAACACTTCATGGCTGGCTAAAACATTTCAACCTTTTACTTTCAGGGGTACTATCAAATCCAACTTATAAATAAAAATGGACAGAAATGTTGCCAGCCAGCCAGAGAAATTTTGCTGATGCTGTGGTTAGACAAAAGTTGGTATGAGCTGGAATGGTGAAATTCAAAGAACAAGATATGTCCTATCAATAAACTACTCAGGGAGAGATTTTCAAAGCTACAATGAATAGCTAGGCACCCAACTGCTATTGAAAGTTAGTGATTGTTGGCTACTAAACTCCCATTTATGTCTTTGAAAATCCCCTGCAATATTAATAGTGGGTGAACTTAAAGGTTTAGGTTTTGTCTGGATACATACCCAAACTTAACTTTATATGTGAATTATCTGAACCTCTTGTGCCTTATATGCATGAGGGAGTAACTCAGTCTCCATGTCCATTCAGTGATTGGCCCTTCTGTTCATACTGACAGCAAGAGTACCACTTGTGATGGTGTTTTGCTTGTGGGGTTCACCTGTCTCCTGGGATATAGACTAAGAACAACAATAAGGTACCACAGAATTTATAGATTTCAAGGCCATAGAAGGGACTGTTGTGATCATCTAGTCTGACGTCCTGTATAACTAAGTCTGTAGAACTTCCCCAAAGTAATTTCTAGAGCATATCTTGCAGAAAAAAAATCCAGTCTTGATATAAAAGTTGTCCGTGATGGAGAATCCACTGCTACCACTGGTAAATTGGTCCAATGATTAATTACTTTCTCTGTTAAAAATGTATACCTTCTATTCATCTGATATTTGTCTAGCTTCAACTTCCAGCCATTGGATCCTGTTATACCTTTGCCCAATAGATTGAAGAGCCATTATTAAATATTTGTTCCCCATGTAGATACCTGTAATCAAGTCACTCCTTTATCTTCTCTTTGTTAAGCTAAATAGATCGAACTCCTTGAGAATATTACTATAAGGCATGTTTTCTAATCCTTTAATCATCGTGGTTCTTCTCTGAACCCTATCCAGTTTTTCAACATTCTTCTGCAGCTGTGGACATGAGAAGTGGACACAGAATTTCAGCAATGGTTGTGCCAGTGCCAAATACAGAGATAAAATAATCTCTCTACTCTACTCAACTGTACTCCACTCCCCTCAGTTTGAGATTCCTCTGTTTATTCATCCAAGATTTGCATTAGTTCTTTTGAGAGCAGCATCACGCTGGGAGCTCAACTTCAGCTGATTTTCCACCACTAGCCACCAAATCTTTTTCAAAGTCACTGCTTCCCAGGATAGAGTCCCCCATCCTATAAGCATGGCCTACATTCTTTGTTCCTAGATGTACACAATTACATTTAGCCATATCAAAATGCATATTGTTGGATTGAACCCAGCTTGCCAAGAGAGCCTAATTGCTTTTTGTCAGTGAATTGTTCTCTTTATTATTTACCACTCCCCCAATTTTTGTCATCTATAAATTTTACCAGTGGTGATTTTATGTTTGCTTCCAGGTCTTTAATAAAAATGTTAAATAGCGTAGGTCCAACGACTCCACTAGAAAGGCACCCATTTGATTATGATTCCCTGTTTACAATTACTTTTTCAGACCTATCAGTTAACCAGCTTTAAATCAATGTAATGTGTGCCATGTTAATTTTAATATCATTCTATTTTTTTAATAAAAATATCATGTAGTACCAAGTGAAATGCCTTACAGAAATCCAAGTATATTACATCAATACTATTACCTTTATCAATCAAACTTGCAATCTCATCAAAAAAGATATGAAATTAGTTTGACAGGCTCTCTTTTCCAGAAACCCATGTTGATTGGCATAAATTATATTACCCTCCTTTAATTCTTTATTAATCGAGTCCCATGTCAACCACTCCATTATCTTGCCTGGGATCAATGTCAAACTGACAGGCCTATAATTAGTTGGGTGATCCTGTTTACCCTTTTTAAATATTGGCACAATGTTAGCTTTCTGAACTTCCCTGGTATTCCAAGGCTAAGTGAAAATAAACATTAACATTCCAGCTAGCTTCTCAGACAGCTCTTTTAAAAGTCTTGGATGCAAGTTATCTGGACCTGCTGATTTAAAAATGTCTTATTTTAATAGCTGATTTTAACATCCTCCAGAGATACTAATAGAATGTGAAGTATGTTATCATATGAAATAACTACATCATCTGTTTTTTTTCCAAAATACAGAACAGAAATATTTATTGAACACTTCTTTCTGCATTATTATTGATAATACTGCCATTTCCATCTAGAAATAGACCAATACCATTGTTAGGATTATTCATAAACTCCTCTTATTGTCCTTAATACTGTTGGCCTTTGATTTCTCTTTGTATCCCTTTGCTTCTCATATGAGTTTTCTACAATTCCTAGCATCTGATTTATAGACACTACTATCCACTTCCTCTTTTTCCATTTGTTTTACATACCTCTCTATATAAAATGTATGTTATAGCTTCCATTTACTTCCCTTCTAAATCAGTAACCAATATGACCTCCTTCCTCAATTGTGGCTTTTTGTGCATTTATTGGGGGTGTTCTTAAACTATTTCCAATTATCATTCACATTTTTCTGATTAAATTTTTACTCCCAGCTGAATTGGCTCAGAATTGTATTCAGCTTTATTAAATTGGCCCCAAGAAAGCACAAAGTGTATATATCACTGATCTGGGCTTTATTCTGTTGTACGTTATAAATGTGATCAAGTTATAATCACTTGTACCTAATTCACCGTTAATTGTTAGTTCTCTGATCAGTTCTTTTTTATCTGTCAAGATAGGTCTGATACAGAATTTCCCTGTGTTGGATGTAACTCCTTTTGAAATTTCAGGAAATTACAATTTATAATATTTAGAAATTATTTGGATGTTTTAGTACTAGCAGCCTGAGCTCTCCAGCATATGTCACTCAAACTGAAGTGGTCCATGATCACCCAGCTTTTTTTCTGACACATTATAGATAGGTGCTTAAGGAGCCAGTTATCCTGTTTCCTAATGTGATTTGAAAATCTGTAGCAGATACCAACTAGTAGCCCATCTTGGGCTTTTATCTTTTAGGACATTGATCCATAAGTATACAGAATCATTTTCTTCCATGTTAACAGTGACTTGGAACCAGGCAATGCCATTTTGGACCTAGAGTGACACTCCCCCTACCCTTTTGCCCTGCTTTTAGTTCCTATGCCTGGCCCCAAAGTGGCCCACAACAGCTGGGAAGAGCAATTCCAAGGAAAGTCCTGCTCAGAACATGGTGTGTGCTCATTGCAATCTGAATCTTTAGAGAATTTGATGAGAAAATTCCAAGAAGTCTCTACTACCATGTGCAAACTAAGATTTTTCAAAGGCTTATAACTTGGCCATTTTTGAGAAAATTTTCATAGATACAAAAAGAACATCCCTGACATCAGGGTGACCCACCTGTGAAATTTCCAGTTCATGCTCCTAAGCCTGATGGTGCTAGAACTTCTCAAAGAAAAGGTCACCTGAATTTTGCATATCAATGTATTTTCCCCTAATCTTAAATTCAGAAAAAGCTAAACCATTTTTGATAAAACTAAAAAAAACCCCAAAACAAACAAAAAGCCTGAGGAAAACACCCAGCCTGGAAGATTTTACCCTGAATAATTAAAATTTGGCAAAGTTATAAGAAACTTAAAATAGGGTCTTACAACAGGAAGCGTGGGGTAATTAGATCTGTTTATTATACCTTAGGTAAGTAATGTCTAAGGAAAGACATAAAGGGTTACATATATTTGAAGGATGTAAACACCAAAAATGAAAATGAATTATTTCATCTGATGCATGAGGATATAAGTAAGACTAATGAGATGAATATAAGAAATGGAATGTCTAGGTTGATTGTCTGGGAAATATTTTCTGACAGTGAGATTTATTAGAATGTGAAATTGTCTCACTAGGGAAGTAGTTGAAGCCTAATTGCTTGGGTATTTAAAACTAGAATAGCCGAAACCCTAAAAATGTACTCTTGGAATCAATCCTGCAAAACCAGGAATATGGATGGATGATCTAAGAAGCCTTTTTCTTCTTTAAATTCTATGATCAAATACTGTTTAACCTACAAATATGATCAGTGCCTCACATGGAAGATTTGGCATTACTGATGATGGAGACCAACACAAATGAGAAAAGGAAGTGTTAAGAAAAAAGCTGTGAAAAGAAAAATCTTAAGTTGCTAATGAATCACATTGTGCACTTTTCTCCAATGGAGTCTTCTTTCCAACAGCTGGCCTATGGTGCACTGACAGCAGACTGATTTACAGTGTCACATCTAGAGACAGGTGTTTGATTTTTGTTAGCCGGGTGCCAGGATTATGTGAGAAGGTGGTTGTGATGAGACAGGTCACCCACAGCTACCTCACAGATTTAGGGGAAAGGGAGTTAGTAGTTCACTTAATCTTCCCTGTTCATCATCAGTCAGTTATGTGCAAGTTTCAGAGGCAGATGTGCAATCTGGGAAGTTTTCCAAATTCATTTTTGTGAACATCAGGTGTCCTCAACATTAACTGTACTAAACAGAGTCCTCTTTATAACAATTGTGCCACCAGCATCAAAAAGGTGCTGTGCTGATTTCAAACACGGATGGCTGACATTTGGGCCAAACCAAGCAATTTTAGATAAAATTACTCTTAGCTAACATTTGAGCTGGGTTTCACACTTTTGCTATGTTTTCTCATCACCAGAGCATCTGAGCACCTACAAAATGAGCATCTTTATTTTTCTTTTGTCCCCAAAATATTCATAAATGGCTATGTAAAATCCTTGTGAATACTTCTGCTGTACTGGACAATGAATCACCCACTCTAATCTATCCGTTTGATCAGAGAGACTCAGATTGGATTGCATAAGAATCACACTATGTTTGCTGCTGATGGTAAACTGGATGGTTACTCTTTATTGGGTGTCTTTTGCTGTTCATCATGTACAAGTAAGAGGTTATCCTTTATGGAATGTATCTAACTGAGGAAGAGGAGTTGGGAAGAGTAGGAAGAAGACAATCTATTGTATTTTGTTGACTGTCCTCAATTTTGGCCTTGTTCACTCTGAGTGATTCCAGTAGGAGTTTGAACAGGCCTATTGAAATTTATGATTCTTGCTACAAAGAGTCCTTGACTTTGGAATGGACTCCTCTTTGTCTGCAGTGGCCCAGATTTCTCCACCTTCAGAAAATGCTGCTGGGCTCATCTATTTTTCTGTGCTTTTGATTATAGCTGAGAGGCATGAAGTGGGCAAAGTCTTCAGTGGAGGTTGGTTGCTTCCTTTGCCCCATTGGTTGATGAGTATTTTCTGTCTAGAAGTTTCTTGGGGGGTGATTTGGCTTGAGCCAGCTTGTTTAATTATTAATTTTTATTAGTTGTGTTTTTATTTTAAATGAAGTGGTTTCACCTAGAGCAGTGGTTCCCAAACTTGTTCTGCTGCTTGTGCAGGGAAAGCCCCTGGCAGGCAGGGCCAGTTTGTTTACCTGCTGCGTCCGCAGGTTCAGCTGATTGCAGCTCCCAGTGGCCATGATTTGCTGCTTCAGGACAATGGGAGCTGCTGGAAGCGGCGCGGGCCGAGGGACATACTGGCCACCTCTTTCAGCAGCTCCCATTGGCCTGGAGCAGTGAACTCTGACCACTGGGAGCCGCGATCCGCTGAACCTGCAGATGCGGCTGGTAAACAAACTGGCCTGACCCACCAGGGGCTTTCCCTGCACAAGCGGTGGAACAAGTTTGGGAACCTCTGACCTAGTGGTCCCAGTAAGGGACTTGTTATATGTTAAAATAAAGCAGTAATGTAAAGAAAACATATTGACTGATATTTTAAAAGCAAGATTTGATGTTAGGGCTCTCAAAGTTTCAGAGCAGCTGCTCCTGTATTCTCCGTCTGGTCCACCAAGGGCACCCATCTTAAGCTCTTGACTCTCAGGTGTCATCTCTCTTGGGCGATGAGCCACGTCTCTCTCCCTCCTGGATTGGGTTTTAAGGCTGCACAGTTCACTGGATTACACTGCAATATCCCCAGCTAACCAGTCTGTCTAAACAGGCCAGTGCCTGCACTTTGTTTTCTCTCCAAAGGTTATGACCATTGTATTGCCTGCAGTTACAAGTTACCACACAGCTCCTTCTGAGCAAGCACCTTCATTCTTAATGTAAAAGCATTATTAGAGAAAACATATTAGAACAATAGAAGAATCTACACACATGCTTAAAAAGCTTACCAGAGATCACCTCCAACTCCAACCTAGGACTCTGGTAGGTTTCAGTCTGTCAAAATCCACAACTGGGATTTCCCCATGGTCACAAGTTCATTTCTGTCTTGGATCTAGAATCCAAACAACAACAACTAGGCAGAGCAGCCATTTCTTTATACAGTTCTGGCCTTTGATCTTGGCCTTCTGTAATAGCTAATCAGTGGACAAAGACTCTCTCCTCAAGGCATAGCTTCTAAAGACTGGGTTTTTGCATTATCCTCTTGCTAAAGATTCCTTAGGAACTCCTCTTAGCAGTTATTCTCCCAAAAATCCATGCTTGTCTGACACATTTTCAATATAGTCTTTTGAATTCTCAGGTCTTACATTTGTCAGATCTTCCCCCTGGAGAAGTTGCATACAATCCTGGTCCATAGTAATAAGCAAACTTAATACAATAAGGTCTTTCAAAATATTGTAGGAAATTGCCATATATATGTCACAAGGGCCAGATCTACAGCCCATTAAAATCAATGGAATCTTTCTACTGACTTCCATGGGTGTTAGATCAATCTCCTAAGGATAACAGCACAAACAGAGTTTTATCCCTCCTTACTCCAATTATATACAGTGGAGGCTGAGATGGTTATACCTCATTTAACTCCTTGGAAACACTCTCTTAGGACTAGAGAAAATTACCTACAAGAGGGTTAGATTCTAGTATATATCCTCCAACTTTTGAGGCAAAAAAAATAAATTCAATGCACCTCTTTTCTCAGGTTCTACTTTTTATCTTTACCATTGAAAAGTTACAGCATAGTTTGTGTCATGCAAAATCCCATGCTTATACATAGTAATGGTGAATCCTTAACACATCTCATCCTGACATATTCAGTTTATGAATAGGCAGTGCTGAATTTGTAATGAAAGAGGTGAGGGAGCTCAAGCAATTAGGTGTGGGGGCTCAAGCAATTTTTTTACTTTCATAGCTGATGTGGCATGTCCAGAGGTGCTGGGGTTATGAACTGCCAAGTCTAGAGGTGCCGGGACTCAGCCGTGGCAAGCTCTGTTGCAAATTAAGGTCTGTGAACGGGGAAGCAAAACCTTTATAGGACTGTTAGTGGGAGATACTTTGCTTTGTTGCTTGCTGTCTTCATTCTGTGTTGAGGAACCAATAAATTGGCACCAACCAATATTGCTGTAGCAGTCCAACTGTTTTGTTGATACCTGTACATAGAGTGGTACGAAGTTCCTGCTTGGCTCAGTGGCCCAGTTTTCAGGTTTTGTCCCTTTCTCCTGCTTTTTGGTTATCTCCTTCTAAGAAAGAGTTAAATGGCTATTATTCATGCTTATGATTGTCATTTGCTGAACTTGTTGCTGTGATCAAATTATGCATTTACTGTAGTCTTCCCACCCTTATTCAACAATTATCCATGAACAAATTGATTGGTTATTATAAATGTGTATGTTACTTGAAATTATATTCTGGATGGTTACAACAAACCCATTTCAACTTATGCTTGCTCAGAAAACTATTTGCTGTGATTATTTTGATTATATGTTTTCTCTTTCCATAATTTTTTGTGCAAACAAAATTCTCTTGCACCAGTGTTGGTGGAAAGTGAATGAAAGAAGTAATGGCTACACATGATGTGAATTCATGGCCTTTTATTCTAACAGTTCACAAATACATTTTTTTCAATAGTTGCTCAGCTCCATTCATGATACACAATTACCCTATTAAAATATATTAGAATCCATTGATATTCTACATGAGCCAACCTCAGACATATTTGTGAACCATTAAAAAAAGTACAGGCACCTCCTATTTTAGAGGTTCTCAAATTATGGTTCATTCATTGCTGGTAGTCTGCAAAAAACTTGCTGGTGGTCAGCAGATAGCTGGCTGGTCACATGGTGTTGGCGCCCCTTCTAAAAGTGTCCTGGGATGGAGCCCTGTAGAGGCAGTTGATAACACAGAGGATGATCCAGACTAACTGTCTGAACTAGGGGGCGCTGTCACAAAAAGGAAGAGGAGAGGTGACTTAATAGTAAAAGAAGACAGTGTGGTCAATGGCTAAATAGTTGTCTCATTAAAGACAGTTACAATTACCTAAATTCCTTCCTTATTGTTTCTTTTCCACATAAGGAATTGCTATAGTGGTTACAGGGCTGTTGCAAAGTCATGGATAAGGGGGGAAACGGTTTATAAAATTGCCTGTGGAATGGGAGATGATCCGTGAGACAATCTTTCTATTAAAATGTGTCCCACGTTATAAAAATATTTTGAGAACCCTTCCCCTATTGTAGGACTCAATTTAGCAAATCACTTAAGCATGTGCTTAAGTCAGTGACTTCAGTGGGACCTAGCTATGTTCTTTACAGTTAATCACATGACTAAATGGTTTGTTGATATATAGAGCCTTATTTAGCATAGGAAAGAATGGTGGTAAGCTTAGATAGTACTCCATAGTAATTCTTAGCCAGTGCTGACTTTTTAATGCTAACCAATGTACGGCTCAGAGTGTAATGAAGAGATGATTCAGCAGAAGTCTTAACTCTAAGGAAAAAGGTTATAAATGTATGTTATAAATGGTTCACATTAATTATTAGTACAAAGAACATCATAGTATCTCTCACAGCAGAGAAGAGCTATGACTGTTCTAATAAACTACACAGCGGGGCATTCTATATTTATACCACTGGGCACACACACTCGCACTGTAGTCTTCTCAGGCTTTCCAGCTCCTAAACTAATTAAACACAGCCTCTGCTGTTTCTGTCAAACTAATGGTTTACCGTGCCCCCGGCATGGTCTAAACAGCCGTGGAAAGGACTTCTGATTGCACTACAAGATTCACACAAGAACTATGTCAAAGATATACTATGCCATTGTGGTATCCACATGGTTATATGCTTCTGAAGCTTAGGAAACATTGGAAACCTCCATCAGAGATGATTGCAAAGAATAGTTGATGTCAGCTGGTGAGATAAAGTAACTAATGATGACGAGTTACAGAGAACTGGCCAGAAGATTTTAGAGACAACGATTTGAGAAAGAAGGCTGAAGTGGCTTGGATGTGTTGTACTGATGTCAAAAATTATATTCCTGTATAAGTCCTTGACTGGATACCACCTGGTGGAAGACAGAAAAGAGGAAGACAACAGATGAGATATAAGAAAACCACTGAGAAGATGTCATTGTTATGGAAACAGAATATAATGGAGCAAGAAATGTGGCATTAGACAGACGGGTGGAAAGACTGGGTTGCCTCATGAGTCACAGTGCACGACAGCATTTAATAAACAGATAATAATCTGACCACCAAAAGCTTCAGGAGGAGGACTGTGGCTGATATGTCTGCACCTAAGGCACAATTGAGCTGTTCACCACAAACTAAAGCTAATTTGTGCAAGAGATAAAACTTTCTCAGGGGCCAGCTCAAGACTGTATAATGAACTCCAACAGGGACTAACAACTGCCTCAAAGCTCATCACCTTCTGCTTTAAGTGCAAAGCATGTTTCTTTGACCTTGTCTTTTCTAATATAAGTGCATAGCCATGTGTACATGGAATTTATAAAAACAAACAAACAAAAACTCAAACACCACAACACAATTTTCCTATAGGGAGAAGATCAGAAAAGGAATGACCCACGCATGTCAAATGACAGGCATGTCACCTTAATGTACTACTTAAAATCACACAAATTTCATGGTGATGAGGTCAAAATAAGAACCTGTACAGAATAGAATATCCGTGGAGTCAATAATCATGATATCCGGGCTCTTGCCAGTCTTTACTGTATTTATCTTCATAGCAATCTTGTGAAGTTAGGAGGTACAACTACAGCTACAGAAGGGGAAATGATGCCTGGAGGAAGTACTTGACTGACCTATGGTCACAGTGGAAGTCTGCAGTAGAGCAGGGAATTGAACCTCAGTCTCCCAAGTTAGCACGTCAGCTACTGAACCATCCTTCCGAAGGAAGTTTTGCCTTCATTACTGTATATGTGGCTTTGATTTAGAAACCTAAAATACAAACATCCTATGTAATAACAGGGATACAATATGAATGCTTGTGAAATGTCATAGTACAAAGCACTCAACAAAATGACAGATTTGTTACAGTACTAATCACTGAGGCACAATAATTAAGTGTTTATGATCATGGCAGATATGTTACACTAAAAACACTTTCTAGTCTTTGTCTCTCTGTATTTTTATTAGATGTGATTTATTATTAACTAAGATGCCTTTTTTTGTAAGACAGATTCACATTCTTTTGATCTTCTAAAAATTAATTTAAATAGAAATCAAAATAAAAGTACTTTTGCTATTGAAAAAAATGCAATCGAAAAATATCATTATATTGCTGGTTCTATGTTATCTTTGCTTTTTATTATTCCTTTTACTTTAGCAAGGATTATGCAAATAATTATGGATAAAACTCCCTGGGAGCCTGGAGCAAAAATTAAATGTTAACATTTGTTTGTTTATGCTTCTAAGTGGGACCCAAAAAGAGACATAATAATAATTCCCATATGATTATATTTTTTAAAGGGATTTCTTTTTTTAATTAGTTACAAGCACATGATTTGTTTTTTGTTTTGCTTTAAAATAACCTGACTTTTTCATTAAATTATGTTGGGTATAAAAGAATTTCGGAAGCACGTTTTAATGACATGGTTTGTAGCAATGATAATGACTGATTTGAAACAATCAAAAGAAACTTGAATTATTATATAACAGTGCATTACTCTCCAAGCCAGAAAAGAGAATAACTTGAATCTTTAGAGAAGAGGCAGGTTATACAGACAGAGACTGATGTACTCTGTCATTTAAGCAGTTGAAAAACAAGGTCAGATTTTTGGGAGTTTGTTTCCTTTAAATTTTTGTCCCAAACTCCATTTCTTTGTGGAAGCTGAAGGAGACAGGGAAAGGAAGTTCAGGCAATAAATCTACACAATTTCAGCTTTTCTTGTTCTTATTTAACCACATTAGTTAGTGAAGGTATCTATTTGCCCCTTTTTAATTTCAAAAATGAAGAAATTCAAGACATTTATGATCCAATTTTCTTAAATGCTGACCCCCCCACTAATCTCACTGACAGCAATGAGTGATGTTGATACAGCATCTTTGAAAACCAGATAGTTGCTTTATGATTTTACGTTCTCTAGTACTTTTGTAAGTTACTAGAGCAGGGGATTGGCAGTTGGAGACGCAATGCCTTGACTCTTTGTTCTTAACTCTGCCACTCACTTTCCTTCTCAGTGCCCTAGTTTTTCCACCTGCAAAAATGATTATAATCATGGAAGTTTTGTTGGCTTAATTAATTAACGTGATTTGAGAGGAAAGGCTCTGTGCAATTGCAAAGTTTATTATTATAATTATCCTGAAAGCAAATATTGCATTAATGAGTTGGAGATCCCTACATCTTTTTCACTAGGAGTCAGTGCACAAAAGGCCCCAGTTGCAATAGTCTGAATACTTGTTTCAGAGTAACAGCCATGTTAGTCTGTATTCGCAAAAAGAAAAGGAGTAATTGTGGCACCTTAGAGACTAACCAATTTATTTGAGCATGAGCTTTCGTGAGCTACAGCTCACTTCATCGGATGCATACCGTGGAAACTGCAGAAGACAATATATATACACAGAGACCATGAAACAATACCTTCTCCCACCCCACTGTCCTGCTGGTAATAGCTTATCTAAAGTGATCATCAAGTTGGGCCATCTCCAGCACAAATCCAGGTTTTCTCACCCTCCACCCCACCCCCACAAACTCACTCTCCTGCTGGTAATATCCCATCCAAAGTGACCACTCTCTTCACAATGTGTATGATAATCAAGGTGGGCCATTTCCAGCACAAATCCAGGTTTTCTCACCCCCCCACCCCCATACACACACAAACTCACTCTCCTGCTGGTAATAGCTTATCTAAAGTGATCATCAAGTTGGGCCATCTCTAGCACAAATCCAGGTTTTCTCACCCCCCCCCCCCCAAACTCACTCTCCTGCTGGTAATAGCCCATTCAAAGTGACCACTCTCTTCACAATGTGTATGATAATCAAGGTGGGCCATTTCCTGCACAAATCCAGGTTCTCTCACCCCCTCAACCCCCCTCCAAAAACCACGCACACAAACTCACTCTCCTGCTGGTAATAGCTTATCCAAAGTGACCACTCTCCCTACAAAGTGCATGATAATCAAGGTGGGCCATTTCCAGCACAAATCCAGGTTTTCTCACCCCGCCACCCCCATACACACACAAATTCACTCTCCTGCTGGTAATAGCTCATCCAAAGTGACCACTCTCCCTACAATGTGCATGGTAATCAAGGTGGGCCATTTCCAGCACAAATCCAGGCTTTCTCACACCCCCCCCCGGGGGGGGGAACACACACACACAAACTCACTCTCCTGCTGGCAATAGCTCATCCAAACTGACCACTCTCCAAGTTTAAATCCAAGTTTAACCAGAACGTCTGGGGTGGTAGTAATTATCTCCCTCTCTCTCTCTTCAGTGGCTGTGTTCATCTAACCTGGAGATTGGTCCCAACTTCACATTGCCTGTGCAAGCCTTCCCAATCCATAAAATCAGAGGGAAGACTCACCATCTTCAGGGCAGCATAAATTCTTGTGGTTACCTTTCTCAACACCTACTTTGAATGGAGACTTATCCTTATTTTGCAGGTATCTTTAATTTATGATGTGATTGGTGCTTTCTACTACTAACAAAGTGAACGTAAAGCAAACAGTGAAAATGAAGTTAGGCTGGTGGTTGGAAGTGGAGTGGTGTCAGTTGTGGTGCACCAACAGATGGTTTAAAGTTTACCTAACGGGACACCTGAGTGTTCCCCTTCACATAGAGATGTGTTGGGGATATCTGGAGACAGGACAGAAGTGTGAGGCTTTTCACTGATTCCTGGTCTGGTGAAACCATCCCTAGACTATCTTTCTAGCCGCCATGAATTAAACGAGCCCTGTGTCTGCTCTCTCTTGTATAGGGGAGCTGGCCCATTACTGGGAGAGACAAAAAGGTGACTCAGAGCCACCTTTGCCCCACCTTGCCAGGTGAGCATGAGGACAAAGCTGTGTGTGTGCAATGACATGATCTGTATGTACACAGGTTACTTGTTCATAGGCTATGGGTGAGACTGCATGTTTCGGGAGTCAGTTAGGTGTCCACACATGAAAAAGTGACCCACTGTGGCCAGTGCCAGAACAGAACAGGGCAATTATTGAGTGATCCATCCCCTACCTGGCTCCACATGGCTCCCCAGAAGCAGAAACATATCCCTGCTGCTCTTAGGTGGAGGAACGGCCACGAGGGGTTCAGAGTGTGGGAGGGGGTGAGGGGCTGGGGGTTGGGGCACGGGAAAGGGTGCAGGGTGCCAGAGCTGGGGGAAGCTCATCTCAGGCAGCTCTCTGCAAGCGGTGACCTGTCCCAGCTGTTCCTAGGTGGAAGCGTGGCAGGCAGCTCTGCACACTGCCTCTTCCCGTAGCTCCCATTGGCCGCGGTTCCTGGCCAATGGGATCTGTGGAGCCAACACTTGGGGGAGGGGCAGCGTGCAGAACCGCCTGCCACGCCTCCACCTTGGAGCAGCAGGGAGAGGTCGCCGCCCTCCGGATCTGGCACCCTGAAGCCCCTCCGGTTCCCCAACCCCCAGCCCTGCGCCCCCTCCCACACCCAAAGTCCCTCCCACTTAGTTAACCAGCATTTTTCACTTACCGGCACCCCCCGTTTCCCCAACATGCAGGATGAAAAAGCTTTTACTGTATATGAAAATATAGAGGAGCTCTTCTGGACACAGCGACAATCATCTCACACAGCCCAGCTTCTATTCTGCCTACATGCAAGAGAGTGGATAAGAAGTGTTATGTCCCGTCAAAGGGCTCAAAATTTTTATTTTCCTATCCCTCACCGAAATCCTTGGTAGTTGACACAGTTAATGAATGTGGAAGGCAGCACCATGCTAAAGCCACACCTCTTGAAAAATACCATAAGAGTCTAGACTTGCTGGGGAGGAAATCTTATTCCTCCGCCTCCTTACAGTTTAGAATTGCCAGTTATCCGGTGTTAATGGCAAAGTACAATCACATTAATTATACCAAGCTGAATTCTGACCACCTACTGACAGAGAAGAAGGAACATTTCCAGGCAATTATTGTGGAGGGCCAACTACTTGCCAGAACAGACATACAAGTCTCCCTTGATGCCACTGATACAGCCACCCATTCAATCGCTACAGCGGTAGTTATGAGAGAGGCTTCCTGGCTCCTACTCTCTGGATTCCCAAAAAAGGTCCAGAATTCAGTAGAGGACCTTCCTTTTGGTGGGTCTAAGTTGTTCACAGATAGCACAGATGAGTCTCTGTGAATGTTAAAGGATTGTAGGATTGCTACCTTATGTTTTCTTGGTATTTACACACCCACCTACAAGAGAAAGCTCAGCAAGTCACAGATAACTCAGAGATTCTGCCCTGTCCAATTCCTTACCTCCCAGAGATCATATGAACCACATCAAAAGAGGCAGAGATTACAGAGAAGGAAACTCTCCACTTCTCAGCCTCCCACGGTATACCCATCCACCTCTAAGCAGCAATTTTGATGGGTTGGTTGAGGGTTTGAATAGCCATTCTCATTCCCTTCAGCTGCACAGATTCACAAGCCTTCCTCCCTTTGGCCACCACCTTCACCACTAAAGGTGGACTTGGGTGTTGATCACTACGGATAAGTCGGTTTTGGAGATCATCTCCACAGGACACCATCCACTTTACTACACTTCCACCAACAACCCTCCCTTCCCCATCCCTCTTCAGGGACCCCTCTGTCCACAGCAGCCAGAACCCCCGGGCCTGCCGCAGAGCCTCCCCACACCCCCGCTCACTCCACCAAGTGGTACAAGCCTCTGGGGGAGGAGGTGGGGCCAGAGTGGAGCAGAGCCCCAGTGGCTAAGGGCTCCTCTCTGCCCCATCACTGGCAGGAGCCTCAGGTGGTTGCTGACTGGCTGACAGGAGTAAGTGGGAGGAGGAAGAGGTCAGAGAGAAGGGAGGAGGAGGGAGAACGCAGCCCTGGGCCCACTGTCCGAGAGGTGCTTGGCCGGATGGAGAGGAACCAGTGCCTTGGCCACAGCACACAAGTTGAGCGCCAGGCCGGCCAGTGCACAGAGCCCACTTTGGCAGCTGCCCACCCCAAAGGCTGGCCCTGATCGTCATCTCAGCAGCTTATCTCCTGGGGGTTCAGAATGTGACCGCAGATGCACTCAGCAGGCAGTTCTTCCAAGACCACGAGTGGGAAATAGATTTCAGCATATTACACTGTCAATAGGACACCCCTCAGATAGACTTGTTCACCACAGAGT
This sequence comes from Eretmochelys imbricata, assembly GCF_965152235.1. Lineage (NCBI taxonomy): Eukaryota > Metazoa > Chordata > Testudines > Cheloniidae > Eretmochelys > Eretmochelys imbricata. Next base: position 26,970,662 of record NC_135574.1, read on the forward strand.
TAAACAAGAAACATATCTGCTTCTGCTCAAGCGGCGGACTGGGTCACCAATCCCTGGGGGACACTTTTCACCTTCATTGGTCATCAACTCTTCTGTACGCATTCCCGCTGACTCCCCTAACAGCCAAAGTTATGCTCAAAATAAAGACAAAGCCAGAGTCATCCTAATAATTCCTACCTTTCCTGGACAAACATGGTTTCCTTACCTGACACAGCTGGCTGTTTGCTCTCTGATCACTCTCCATGCCACTCCTCATCTCTTCTCCGAAGGAAGATCTTTCACCCATTCTTGCAGTGATTCATTTCAAGACATGGTTGGTTGATGTCTGACAGGATTAGAGGCAATCTGCTCAGAGGACAGAAAAAGAATACTTTTACACAGGAGGAAACAACCTACTCACTACACATACTCTCAAAAATAGATGAGGTTTGTTAGTTGGTGTGACCATGTTCCACTGATGACCTCATCACTGTCAGATACACTGGATTACATCCTAACTCTAAAAACCTCAGGGATACTAATGAGCTCCAGTAGAGTCCACCGACAGCCATCACAGCTTTCCATCTCCCTGATAGAGGGTTATTCTGTCTCTGCCCACACAACCACAGAAAGATTCCTTAGAGCACTTGGAAACCTCTATCTACTGCTCCAAAGCCCTACTCTGGTATGGGACCTCATTCTGGTCCTTAAATCCCACACAAGACCACCGTTTGAACGGATGGCTACCTGCTCCATTGGTTAATGAAAACAGTATTCCTGATAGCTATCACGTCAGCACAATGGATTGGAGAAATAGGGTGTCATAAATATAAAGGGAAGGGTAAACTCCTTTAAAATCCCTCCTGGCCAGAGGAAAAATCCTCTCACCTGTAAAGGGTTAAGAAGCTAAAGGTAACCTCACTGGCACCTGACCAAAATGACCAATGAGGAGACGAGATACTTTCAAAAGCTGGGAGGAGAGAGAGAAACAAAGGGTCTCTGTCTGTCTATATGCTGCTTTTGCCGGGGATAGAACAGGAATGGAGTCTTAGAACTTTTAGTAAGCAATCTAGCTAGGTATGTGTTAGATTATGATTTCTTTAGATGGCTGAGAAAAGAACTGTGCTGAATAGAATGACTATTTCTGTCTGTGTGTCTTTTTTGTAACTTAAGGTTTTGCCTCAAGGGATTCTCTATGTTTTGAATCTAATTACCCTGTAAGGTATCTACCATCCTGATTTTACAGAGGGGATTTCTTTACTTCTATTTACTTCTATTTCTATTAAAAGTCTTCTTGTAAGAAAACTGAATGCTTTTTCATTGTTCTCAGATCCAAGGGTTTGGGTCTGTGGTCACCTATGCAAATTGGTGAAGATTTTTACCAAACCTTTCCCAGGAAGTGGGGTGCAAGGGTTGGGAGGATTTTGGGGGGAAAGACATGTCCAAACTACATTTCCCAGTAAATCCAGTTAGAGTTTGGTGGTGGCAGTGGATATTCCAAGGACAAAGAATAAAATTAATTTGTACCTTGGAGAAGTTTTAACCTAAGCTGGTAAAAGTAAGCTTAGGAGGTTTTCATGCAGGTCCCCACATCTGTACCCTAGAGTTCAGAGTGGGGGAGGAACCTTGACATAGGAGCCCTGATGTCACACTGCCCTTTCACAATATTTTTAAGGATAATGTCATGGTGCAGCCACACACCAAATTCTTACCTAAGGTTTCTTCCGAGTCTCATATCAATCAGCCCATTCCCTGCCTGTCTTCCACTCCAAACCGCATTTAGATAACCAGGAGGCACTCCTGCACACCCTTGATATCAGGAGAGCCCTGACCTTGTATATGGATGGGACAAAGTCCTTTAGAAAGACCCACAGGCTGTTTGTCTCGCTAGCAGATAGCGCAAAAGGGTCTGCAGTCTCTAACCAGAGGCTTTCCAAATGGATATCAGCCTGCATTAACTCTAAGAATCTTGTAATATTCAACCATCTTTGAATATATGCATTCATTCTACAAGGTCCATTGCCACTTCTATGGCCTTCCTCGAGAACATGTCCATTATTGAGATCTGTAAAGCCACTTCTTGGGTGTCTATACATGTGTTCACCGAATACTATGCTATAAGTTATGATTCTGATTTTGATACTGTGTTCAGATCAGCTGTACTTTCCTCCGTACTGGACTTGACTCTGAAGCCACTCTGCTTTAGAGGGAATTCCTTGTTAGACCACGTCTACGCTACCATTTATGTCAGCAAAACTTATGTTGCTCTGGGGTGTGAAAAAACAACCCCCTGAGTGACATAAGTTTCGCCGGCATAAGTGGTAGTGTGCACAGCACTATGTTAATGGAAGAGCTACTCCCGCCAATATAGCTACTGCCTCTCATTGCGGATGATTTAATTATGTCAAAGGGATTATGTCCGCTCTCTCCCATCAGCACAGAGTGGCTACACGAGCAATCTTACAGTGGCACAGCTGCATCGGTACAGCTATGCTGCTGTTAGGTCTCTAGTGTAGACGTAACCTTAGTCACCTAGAGTGGAGCACCCATGGGGACACTACTTGAAGAAGAAATGGTTACTCACCCTGTGCAGTAACTGTTGTTCTTCGAGTTGTGTGTCCCTATGGGTACTCCACTACCTGCCCTTCTTCTCTTCTATTTCAGGCTTCTCTGCTATGGAGCGCCACTGTAGAGAAGGAAATGAGGGCGGTTCACCCAGGCAGTGCTATATAACAATGGCATGGGGCATGAGACTGACTAACATGCATGTGCGGGCTGAATGGACACTTCTGTGAGAAATCCCTGATCAAAGGTGCAGAGTGTGCTTGTGTGCCTAGAATGGAATATCCATAGAGGGACACATCTCAAAGAATCACAGTTACTGCACAGGGTGAGTAACCATTTCTTTAGTGGTGACTGCTAATTAAGACCCCATTATTTTGCATTACTTTGCACTTATCAACATTTAATTTCATCTGTCATTTTGTCACCCAGTCACATCGTAAAGAGACTTACAATGCTCCTTTAGTGTAAATTATTCTTTCTAGAGCCTCAGTTTCATGGTTTTTTTTTATTTCTGATGTAAATAATTTGCTCCAATGAAAGGGTGGGGGACAACCAAATATGTGTGGACTATAGGTAACTTTGGGACTAAAATGACATTCCTTGAAATGAGGGAGATTTGAGACAGGGCCACCCGGGGGTGGGTGGAAGGGGCCGTTTGACCGAGGTCACCCATCTGAGAAGGACCCCCAAACCTGTGAAATATGAATGAGCGGTGTTGCGACCTGCCACATGAGGTCAGTATGTCACTCTGTTTTGGCTGGTAGACCTGAATTGGCAATGTGACCCCAAGGACCAGGTTGAAATGCCACTCACTCAAACTTGGCTCTGCCTCCCCTCCCTCATGTCAGAGGGGTGGTCAGGCCAGACCTGAGGGTGCTGTGATCTTGTATGCCACATTGCAATGCTTGGAGCAACAAGCTGGACTGAGGCCTACAGGACAGGACCTGCCACTGCAGGGTGAATATGAAGTGAGTTTACTTTCTAATCCCCCATCCTCCTGGGGCCTCAGTTGCAGGGTGGGAAGGGTAGGAAAACTTCTGTGCAGCCCTCTTTGAAAAGCAACAGTGTAAGTGCTAGACTATTCTCACAAATGGACTTTTTGATTTGTTTCTCCCACATACTTTTGAATGATCAATATGCTTGTTCTTTTAAATGTATTTTTCTGCATTTAAAGTAAACAGAAGAACAAGCAAAACAGAATCCAAGCATACTCATTTCTATTACTGCCCACCTTCCAAAGCAAAATATGTTGGGATGTCTGGTACATTCATGCTATAAAAATCAGAACACTCTTGATAGCTGCCTTTTCCAGGATAATAATAATAATTACAATAACCCTGTACTTTACACATCTCTAACAGCTATTCTGGGATCTCAAAGAACTTTACAAATGTGGATGATATTATTTATTGCAACACTCGCGTGAAGTAGGAAACTGAAAGCTAGGAGGAAGAGAGATGTATGCGCTTTGGTCAAGGTCACACAGCAAGTCCTGCCTCTGAGCAGTTTGCGGTTTGCCCATCACTATATCATGATAGAAGTTGCACATGTTACTGTGAGTGACATATTCTTTAAGGTTTCAGAGTAACAGCCATGTTAGTCTGTATTCGCAAAAAGAACAGGAGTACTTGTGGCACCTTAGAGACTAACCAATTTATTTGAGCATGAGCTTTCGTGAGCTACAGCTCACTTCATCGGATGCATACCGTGGAAACTGCAGCAGACTTTATATATACACAGAGAATATGAAACAATACCTCCTCCCACCCCACTGTCCTGCTGGTAATAGCTTATCTAAAGTGATTCTTTAAGGTTGTCGCTGTAGGTGGGGGTCATTAAAATGTTCATTAAAATGCTTCACCCCATTGTGGAGAATAACTTTAAGTACTACTTAAACCCTTTTTAGGGCCTCAATGGGATACATGTGACACACAGGCCTTGTGCAGGCACTGTGTACATGAGTACATTTTGCTCATAGCCCTTAGGTAAAGGCTAGTGGCTAGACAACAACTAACAAACTCTACTAGCCAGTCAGTGAGGAAGCATTTTCCAGCATCTCTGTGAAAGCTGACTGTTCTACTCTCTTCTTGGTTGGAGGCTAACTATCCAGACAGCAGAGTATTGGAGGAGCTTTAGGATAAAAATATGCAGAGAAAATTAGTGGTCTTCATTCAGAATTATGGGGTGGATCTAAATGATACAATGGCTCAATGCCTGAGAAGCAGACCATTGGGCCTCCCCGGCAAATACAGAATGAAGATAAATCATACTGTTGTTTGGAAGCACAGTACTGATCCAATTCCCACAGTTTTTCTTCTAGAGACAGATAAGATGAATCACTGCAATGAACAGGGATCATTCATATTGCCACATGCACACCCACACGGATGAGATTTAAACTGTCATTTAATTTGTTCTCCATTAAAGTTCACGTACTTTCACAGCCATGGTGAAAGCCTTTGGGAGTTGGGGAAGGTTTGAGAATGCAGTCTGTTCCTTTCTTTTTTTTTGTTCTGCCCCATTTATAGACTTAGCATGAAAGGCAGGAATTACATTCCTTAGCAGTTATTCCTGCACATCACGAGTGGTCTCAGAGTTGACTCAGGATAGTTAGGACTGTTCATAGCAGTGAGGTCTGTTTTACCCAATAACACTTCATTGATATGTGCAGAGCAAAACTCTTCCGAGACCTGTGCAGTTTATGTAATCCAGCCCTCCTATACACAGATTGTAATGTTGCATTTCATTTTTAATAAGTGATCCCTAGAAATCTGCTTCAGAAACATTTTAATAAAATGACAAGTATTATTTATCCAAAGGCTGCCTGCTTGTACTGTTTCCCTCTTAACAATGTAGGACTAGATTTAACATAATCGCTTTTTTTGTGGTATAGCTAGAAGATGGCATTGAATTTCCAATATCCTGTAATCTTCCTTAGGCCCTTCCCCATACTTAGCAACAAGAAAATGTGAATGCGGTTATTCCTTTAAAATCATGAGCGGTCTGGCTTTGGTCATAGCATGATAGTCTTTTACCCCTGGGATTCCTCAGCTAGCATTTGATTTACAGTGCTAAGTAATATGGTTTGAAGATTCCTGTGATGGAGTGTCCATCCCACACAAGTTCAGAAGGGACTAAGGTGACTAGGTGGGTCAATTAACCATCTCGGCCATACCTGGAGGAGGAGAGTTAATTAGAGATGAAGCTCAGCTGGACAGGAACAGGAGTGGCCTATATAAAGCCCAGCAGCTGAGAGTAGAAGGTGGCTGCAGAGAGAGAGGGAGGGGCAGACTGCAGTCACTCTCAGGGTGAGAGAAGGCAAGGTAGAAAGTAGCCCCGGGATACAGCAGTAAGGTTTAGGATCATGCACATTTTGACTGCTTGTTGTAGGGTCTCTGGGCTGGAATCCAGCGTAGAGGACCAGCCTGTGTTCCTACATTAGCTGCTGGGGAAGTGGCACTGTTAAGGGGCTGTGGGTCCTGAGAAACTTTGATATATGCACCCCTGACCTCTCACTCCCCCAGAAGGGGAAAACTACAGTCACCTGGCCAGAGAGCCCAGCCATGAAGCGGAAGCAGTCAAATCACAAAGAGAGAGCACCCTGAGTTGCAGAGAGAAAGGTGGCAGGGCATGTGGACAAGTGGCAGAAAGGGGCATTAAACCTGAGAAGAGCCAATCCCCCCAGAGCAGCCAGGAAGAGGTGCCTTTTCGGTGAGCGGTACCCCATGACAGTACCTTATAGACTTCCCAGGAGAAACTGTATTTTGAGGGCTTTAGGGGTGTATAGGGCTTGGGCTGGACTCCTAAACTGGGTGAAGTTCACCCTGCAGTTTATGGGGCCTGCTCAGGGTCCTAAGCACCCATAGGGGAAAATTCTGACTCCTTTGGCAGCAGTGTGGCCCAGTTCAAATGTGTAAGAGAGGTAAGATTCTGGGGGAGTCGAGTGGTGGTGGAGCTCAGCTCCATGGGTCCCCCTGTGTGAACCAGGTGGAGTAAGGCAGAGACACCCCCCAGGTCACAGAGAATATGCCAGATATTGGGCGAGAATCATAGAATCATAGAATATCAGGGTTGGAAGGGACCTCAGGAGGTCATCTAGTCCAACCCCCTGCTCAAAAGCAGGACCCATCCCCAATTAAATCATCCCAGCCAAGGCTTTGTCAAGCCTGACCTTAAAAACTTCTAAGGAAGGAGATTCCACCACCTCCCTAGGCAACGCATTCCAGTGTTTCACCACCCTCCTAGTGAAAAAGTTTTTCCTAATATCCAAACTAAACCTCCCCCACTGCAACTTGAGAGAAGCCCCTGGAAAAGTACCACAGCTTCCTGGGAGGTGAGGATTCTTCCCATCCCTCCTCTGTGCATATGTTCAGTATCTAGATCACCCAGACTTGCTCCTTAATGTAGAGCTTAAAGTGGTGCATAGGGCCCTGTGTTGGGTGAACTTCACCCAAAGTACCATAATGACCAGATTGTGTTCTATGGAAGCCTGAAGATTAACCAGGGTCAAGATGAGTTTGCCACCATGCCAGACCTCAGTGCTACTGGGGAAAACTGGCAGCTTTTCTTGGTGTAGAGACAGGATTTTTGTTTACACTGTCATTAAACATAGTAAGTAATCCCCAAAAGTGTATCCTCTCAGAGTTTAAAGGTGTTTGGAAAAAATGTCCTGTGCAATTTCTTATACAGATATGGATACTGAAAAAGAAAACTCAGAGGAGCATTATTAGCTATTTCTCTTAATTACTTTTTGGTTCATATTAGCTTTCTTCATTTCTCACCTGCTTATGAAAAGGAAATGAAAAATGATCTGTGCAATTTTTGACAGTGAAGTGCTGCTATGAAAAGCATATGGAGTATCCTGACAGCTGCTGTATATGAATTAGTCTTAATCTCATCAGCTACTGTGCTGTTCACGTTTAATTCAGACTTTATGTGCAATGAAGCTTCGGTTTTGAAAGCTAGTACACAGTCTTTTAGTAGTTTATAACTGATGCGGTTATAACTATGGATGTGGTTTATAACCGATGATAATGAAATCTGACTACCCTAGGATGACTTGTTTGTCCTGGGTAAAATATTTGCATACTCTTTTCTGTGCTCCTTTTTAAGACTTTTACCAACAGCAATGAATATTCATGCAATCTGTGTTCACAGCCACAGTGGTGGGCAAAAAATAAAATCGCCCCTCTGTGTGAAATGAACGTTTCCTAAACTATTTATGAAAAAGATGAAAAGGTTAGAAAAAAATCTTCTTTTCTTTTTTTTCATCTCCCGCTTTTACAAATTGATGATTTTTATTCGGCACCGTAGTCCAAGGGGGTGGCTGCATTTGGCAATGGCTTATCAAAGATACATACGGATGCTTAAATTAATTAGGAGAAAGCATACATAGAGGAATTCACTACTAGAAGACAACTGGAGATATGAAAAGAAATGCAAGCCACAGCCTTTTCCATGTTTAAAAAGGTAGTCTTGTAAAAGAACCAAATTATTTTCTTATTTTGAAGTGCCTTTTAAAAATACCAGGATGATCCAAGATTCCCTTATTGGAGAAAACAGGGGAGAAAGGGGAGAACTTGCATGTTCTAATTAAGCAATCAATACATGGGGCAGTTCTCAGGAATTTGTGACTGCCTGGGAGGAAGGAATGGTTTAAAGTCTTACCTCCAGCTAGGTATTAATCCTTAGGAAATACCATGAGTTGAAGTTGTCATTGATGATATGAGATAAAAAATTGCCAAAGAAAAAAAAGCAAGGGTTTGATCCTGAAAACATATAAGTAGCTTTACTTTCACGAATACTTCACAGAAGTTCAATGGGACTACGCAAATGAACAAAGTTATTCACATGATTTAGTATTTACAGGATTGAGCCCTAACTGTATAGATTTATGCCTGTTAAAATAAGTTGACCATTTTCAACTGGAATAGACCGGACATTTCAACTCAAGTCCCACTTATATCTTCAAAATAGAGTGAATAGACTTTGTGCATTTTGAAGTTCACCCCTCTGCAGATGGGCTGCACAAGGCCTATGTATGACAAGCTTTGTTTTGAGGACTAAAGTGAGTGCCCATTGCTCTTATGTGGTGAATAGCTCAATAATGTCCATAGTTCTGCATAGTAGTGAATTTCACCCGGATATTGGTTAACGAGATTGCTTAAATCATTCTTCAGTTTCCCATTCAGTTTGTAACAACTACTTGTAAAAGGCATTTATAATGGATCTGTGTGCTAGCAGTTCATTTTAGGCATCTGTACTAGTCCTCAGTGGGTTAGGTGGCCTAGTGACTAGTACGCTTAGTGCCACCTCCAAATTGCAGTCCAGGCTGTCTTTTAATCAGGAGTGCAGTTAGGTGGGCAGGCAGCTTGAGCACTTCCTATAATGGAGGCAGTGGTAGGGGAGTTCAGTCCCTCACACTCCACTGGGCTAAGAGTCAGGGCCTTAGGAGGGTCAACAGTGTCTGGCCCCCAAAGGTGCCCTCCAAGTTGCACTCCCTGGGTCACTTCCTACCATCTGCTTTTCTCTCCTAGCTTCCAGTCCAATATAAAGTGAAAAGAAAATGAAAAGGCAATCAAACCGTCCGCCCCAACTGGGCTCAGCATATGGTCCTGTTCCCTCAGGGAGGCTTTTCTGGTGCCTGTGTCAGGAGCCTTCAGGGTAGGTCTGTCCTCCTCCCCAGCCTCCTTTCTTTTGAGCAGGGTTGCTCTCTTTTTAACCCTTTCTCCAGTTGGAGCATGATCTGCAGAGAGGTGCCAGCTACCCGTGCCTAATATTGTCCTTTGACCCCCACCCAGTCCAGTGTAGGGTTTATATACCCAGTCACAGCATCATAATTAATAATACTTAGCACTTACCTTGTAGCATAGCAGCACTTACACAACATACTTTACACAAATTAATGAGAAGTTTGATACGTAGCAAGTGATTTCTGTGCGTGCACTACTTTTAATTTGTAAAGCAGTCTGGGATGAAAGGCCCTAATAAAGGGGTAGTGGTTATATTTTTTGTATTATATTGGGTATTCATTTTTCCTTACACATCAACCTAAAATATTGGGAATATACTGCTTTTATGCCTCTAAAATATTACTTCTTGGCTAGAGAGTATTTTTTCTTCTGTCTACCCAAAGATTTTTCAGTCATATTCAGGATGATAAATTACAGTTTAAAAAGTATTGTCCAAATCTTGTTTCCCTTACTTCAGTCCCTACTGAAGGGAATGGAACTACTTGCCTGAGTAGTCTGAGGAGAAATGGCCTCTCTACCTTTAAGGGGAGAGGAAAGTACATTGCACTCATTTTTCAGAGAGAAATACTGTGTATATTACAATATCAAAGACTGAATAAAGCAGTGCAAATTTTATGTGTTAGGCATTACAGAGATGATAGCAGCCAGAACTGTTTCATTTATTTCAAGTAATAGTTCAATATGTTTAACAAGTACCCACTGTATTGTACTAAGCAGAATCTGTGGTTTTGATTCTGTTTTTCTGAAGCTATTACATCAATTTCTTAAATGGTTTCCAGTCTCCTTTTTAGTAGTATTCTAGATAATGCAAAAGGAAACACATATTAATTTCTTCATGAAAAGAGAATTTTTCTATATTCTTATTTATATAGAGAGTAGGGCTGTTGATTAGTCGCAGTTAACTCATGCGATTAACTAAAAAAAATTAATCATGATTAAAAAATTAATTGTGATTAATCACATTGTTAAAAAATAATGGAATACCAATTGAAATTTATTAACTATTTTGAATGTTTTTCTACATTTTCTAATTTATTGATTTCGGTTACAACACAAAATACAAAGTGTACAGTGCTCACTTTATATTATTTTTATTACAAATATTTGTAAAAATGATAAACAAAATAAATAGTATTTTTCAATTCACCTCATACAAGTACCTTAGGGAAATCTCTTTATCATGTAAGTAACTTACAGATACAGATTTTTTTTGTTACATAACCGCACTCAAAAACAAAACAATGTAAAACTTTAGAGCCTACAAGTCCATTCTGTTTTACTTCTTGTTCAGTCAATTGCTAAGACAAACAAGTTTGTTTACATTTAGCCCACTTCTTATTTATAATGTTTCCTGTAAGGGAGAACAGGTGTTTGCATGACACTTTTGTAGCCGACATAGCAAGATATTTCTGTGACAGATATGCTAAACATTTGTATGCCCCTTCATGCTTCAGCCACCATTCCAGAGGGCATGCTTCCAAGCTGATGATGCTCAGTAAAAAAAAAAAAAATGCTTAATTAAATATGTGACTGAACTCCTTGGAGGCAAATTGTCTGTCTCCTGCTTTGTTTAACCCGTATTCTGCCGTATATTTCATGTTATAGCACTCTTGAATGATGACCCAGCACGTTGTTCATTTTAAGAACACTTTCACTGCAGATTTAACAAAGCACAAAGAAGGTACCAATGTGAAATTTCTAAAGATAACTACTGCACTCAACCCAAGGTTTAAGAATCTGAAGAGCCTTCCAAAATCTGAGAGGGATGTGGTGTGGAGCATGCTTTCAGAAGTCTTAAAAGAGCAACACTCCAATGCGGAAACTACAGAATCCAAGCCACCAAAAAGAGAAAATCAACATGCTGCTGGTGGCATCTGACTCGGATAATGAAAGAGAACATGCGTTGGTCTGCACTGCTTTGCATCATTATTGAGCAGAACCTGTCATCAGCGTGGACACATGTCCTCTGGAATGGTGGTTGAAGCATGAAGGAACATATGAATCTTTAGCGCATCTGGCACGTAAATATCTTGCGATGCAGGCTACAACAATGCCATGTGAATGCCTTTTCTCACTTTCAGGTGACATTGTAAACAAGAAGTGGGCAGCACTGTCTCTTGCAAATGTAAACAAACTTGTTTGTCTGAGTGATTGGCTGAACAAGAAGTAGGATTGGATGGACTCGTAGACTCTAAAATTTTCCATTGTTTTATTTTTAAATTCAGTTATTTTTTGTACATTTGTAAGTTCAAATTTCATGACAAAGAGATTGCACTACAGTACTTGTAGTAGGTGAATTGAAAAAGACTATTTCTTTTGTTTTTTACAGTGCAAATATTTGTAATAAAATAATATAAAGTGAGCATTGTACACCTTGTATTCTGCATTCTAATTGAAATCAATATATTTGAAAATGTAGAAAACATCCAAAATATTTAAATAAATGGTATTCTAATTTTTAACAGTATGATTAATCACACAATTAATTTTTTTAATCGCATGATTAATCACGATTAATTTTTTTAATTGCTTGACAGCCCCAATAGAGAGTAAGAATTGTGCATGATACATTACTGATATGTAGGAATATAGGGTCTTCTCTGCCTCAAGGAGCTCAATGCTAGGAACCATGGGCCTGATCCAAATCTGCAGTGAAGATTTTGGTGGGTGTTAGATTGGGCCACGGATAATTTCTTATGTATGGAAAAAACCTAATGAGAATTTTGGCTCCCAAAGTTTCTCTGAGAACATTCTCTTCAGGGTGGTGGGCTATAGACCCGATAGATCATAGACGTTAAGGCTAGATAGGATCATCATGATGATCTAATTTGACCTCCTGCACATTGCAGGCCATAGAACTTTGCCCACCCACTCCTGTAATAAACCCATAACCTTTAGCTTAGTTACTGAAGTCCTCAAATCATGATCTAAAGACTTCACATTACAGAGAATTCACTATTTACATTCAGTTTAAACATGAAATATCCCGTGCCCCATGCTGAAGAGGAAGGCGAAACCCCCCTAGGATCTATGCCAATCTGACCCAGGGAAAAACTCCTTCCTGATCTCAAATTATAGCAGTCAGTTGAGTCTTGCCAAAATGCTCTGGGTTCAACAGCCATACACCTGGGAAAGAATTCTCCATAGTAACTCAGAGCCCTCTCCATCTAGTGTCCCATCACTAGCCATTGGGGATATTTGCTACTAGCAGTTGCAGATCGGCTACATGGCATTCCCTTCATCAGACCATTCCCTTCATAAATTTATCAGGCTCAGTCTTGAAACCAGTTAGGTCTTTTGCCCCCATTGCTCCCCCTGTAAGGCTGTTCCAGAACTTCACTCTTCTGATGGTTAGAAAATTTCATCTAATTTCAAGTCTGAACTTGTTGATGACCAGTTTGTGTCAGCATTAGCACTTAACTTAAATAACTCTTTTTGAGAGGAATCAGGGGGCACGACCCTCTTAATCCACTTGCCCTGAGACCTCTAAGGAAAGCCTGCAGATCTCAGAGAACCCATGAAGGACGAGTCATTTACAAAGTTACCCAGTGCTTCCTTCACTACTCCCTAGTCTGCTCTTGCCCCATCCATAACAGCATGGTTGTCTCTGGATGAAACATCTCCATCAGATGCTTCATTAAACAATTCCACAGTGACATTGGAAGCCCCATAATACAATACTGGCATAATCAGAACTATCTTACACTACACATTCTTCATATCTTTCGGGTTATCTTTCAAATGATGTCACAAATAGCTCACTGCATAGTTTAGCTTCTTTAAATAGCGCAGTTCTAAGCAAAGTCCCTTTTTCTGTTTTATGGCTGTAGTTACTCAGATACAATACCGCCCCGCAAATGTCATAGATACAAAATGTTCAGAGAAAAAAATCTATAAGAACCATAGCAATTGAAAAGCAGTACTCCCTTTATCCAACTTCATCAGTGCCGATCAGTGACAATATATATGGGCAACTATCAGGAAGCTATAACAACACTTTTGTATTCTCTTGAGTAGTGCCCTCGCATCAAACTACACTATCATCCTTACACACGAGAGTCACTGGGATCATTCACTTGAGTAAAAGCTGAAGGATATAGCCCTTCATCAATATTTTTGTATTCATTTAATATTTATATTATAGTAGTACCTAGGGGACCCAATCAGGGCCCTATTATGCTAGCCATTGTACAACACTGGGTGAAATCCAGGCCCAGCTAAAGTCAATGGAAGTTTTGCCAGTGACTTCAGGAGAGTCAGGGTTTCACCCACAGTCACTGCCTCAATGAGTGTACAGATAAAGAAATAAGTGTAGCACATCCTAGAAGACTTAATGAGGCTATGCTAAGGATATTTGGGCTGCCTCATATTTGAATATCCTTGGCTCTGTGTTAGGATATAAGCATTTTTTTAAATGTTGCATTCTCTCATAAAAGCATGAGTCTACTGGTATCTTAGTTTTGGCCTTTATAAGAGGTTCCCGATGGAAATGCTTTGACATAATTTTGCATTAATTACATAAATGATAACAAGCTCTCATTCTGTAGCAGAGTCTTCTTGGTAATCTTGCATCGCAATGTCTTATAGCTAGTGCTGAATGAATAGTTTGGAAAACAATGCAACTCTATAAAAACATGAGGCATTTATGTGAACTGAACAGAGTCTTACAGGGTTAGTTTATTTTTAATACTCCTGCAAAACTGTTGAAGATTTTCTTAAAAGATGTAAATAAATATTTTCACTTTAGCAAACCTCTTCTCTCCTCTGTCAGTGTAGATGGGGGAAAAAAGAGATTATAACACTGGTATCCTGGCTGGCCTCAGAAAATCTCCCCACATGCTATAATCTTGTGGGTGAAGTAGTTTTATTCTAATACATGACACATGATGAATTTATAGAAACCAGTAGAGCCTTCTTAGGTTAGCAGCTTCACAGTCCAAAACTTTCGTGACTAGTTCCATAAGTTAGAATTTAATTACCCATATAGTTATGGCTAAATTCCACCAGAAACTCAATTTTCCTTTATTTGCATATTATCCTTAATTAATTTTCTTTACCAATAAATATTTAATTATAGTACAATAATGTCTTAATTAAAACTAAATTAAAATTTTGGGCAGTTAATTTTAACCATTACCAGCCTCTGTCTTAGCTTATAGTAATTTCTAATCAGCTGCAAATTGTCATAATTTTTTCTAAAAAGACCTTAGCCATGGTTTGATTTATTAATAAAATCATGATCATTTCATTAAATTTTGTGTTTCTTAATGCAGAATGATTTTCAGCTGGTTGGAATGCAGGAAACCTATCCTTTTCAGTTTATCATCATAATTGATTGACAGGCCTGAAGGCATGCAAAGTGCTATTCCTTTTGATGTTAGTCTCTTTGAAACTTTAGGAATGGAGAAAGGACTGTGACTGTTGAACCTCTATTAAAAAAACCTCATCAGTTAAGAAAACGTCCTGCATGAATATTTAAAAACACATGACAAATAGACATGGGATGAAATATTCTAGTAAACTTCAAATAGATGGCTGGAGGCAAAGAGACAGCTCATCTATTTTACTTCTGTCTGGATCAGTGGGTACCTGCTCTCCTGGAGCTTATCATGCAGCCCATACATAGGTAAGACTCTCTTTGGCTGCAGTGTGTGATACCGGCAGAATCAAGAGACTGGGTATCATCAGTATATGGAATAATGCCCTTGAAAACTCTGTTCTGGGGAACAGCATCCCAACCGCTGATCATTTTTATGCTTTGATGGGAGGAAAACCTCTGGAAAGGACATAAACATATTGTGACACTCACACATATTGCATAATTCTGTTACCAGAGCCAAATTAATTGAGTGCAGGACCTGGAAATAAGGATTCAGACTCCTGAGCATTGTTGCACAACATGTGTTGGGACACTATAAAACAATTTAGAAATGACCCTCAAATGTTGAGCTTCCAAGACACAACTTATGCAAGCCTTCTGGGTGACGTGGTTCAGATGGTATTAAGGGGCCAAAGGATGCCACTTAAAGGGGGTAGTGATCCCCAGCTGCTGGCTGGGAAGTCTGGGCAGTATGATTCCTTTAAAGCCATGCTGTCAGGTAGCCAGTGCCCTTTGGCCCTGTGTGTTCCCTCATCTACCTGTGATCCATTTGGTTTGTAGGCCAGAAACTCAGTTTCCTTACACAGGGGAGGCAAATTGTTCCCCTGATGGAAAAACTCATAGGAAGCTCTTAAGAGGAACCTGACAGATTTTTCTGGCTCTTCCATGGGTTTTCCTAAAAGGGGCACACTCTGGCCACTGATTTAAACTAGAGTCAGTCAAGTCAAGTTAAGCATTTAAGTTCCATCTCATATACAATAAGTTATAGTTCATTTCCCTTTGGGTACATTTATTTATTTGGGCTTGTAAATATGACTCCCATCTCAAGCACTGGGTATATATGTCCATTAAAAATAACAAAACTCACAATAAACCAATTACAAAACAAGGACTCTCCTTGCCCAATAACCTTTCATGAATAATAAAACACCACCCACCTTCAGTCGTCGGGCATGGTCCTTGCAGAATGCCTGGGAATTCAACATGTATGGGCTCCATTACTCAAGCTGCTTGTGAGATCGACAGATCTGTTGAGCTCTCTTGGCTATTTTTATGACTGTGGGTGTGTGACATTACCCATGGCACAATCTAGACTGATGAACAGCTGTGTGCTCTCAGTTCTCCAACCTGGGGTGCCTTTTATACTGTTATGCTGTGAGAGTTACCACTCCTGGTCTTCTCACACACAGCCTCCAACATGTAAGTTACTCCTAGTTATAGTGCTATAGCCAGCTCTTCTTGAATTACACTGCAGAATAACATCAACAAATTCCCAGTTCCAGACTTCCCCCTGGAAATATACATCTTGAACTGCCCAGCTCTCTCCTGGACAATACAAGCTGATATAAAGTCCATCATTTTATTAATAGAAAAGCTGGAGAATATAGCCCTTTATTATATTTTTTGTATTAATTTAATATGTACAGTATGCACAAGTTCTGTTATCCCAAATGGAATTTCAATCCAAACATACTGGTTTACATAAAACAATAAAACATATATTAACTATGAAAATATATGTTTTAAGTGACTACAAGTAATGAGGAATAAAAGTCAATTGGTTACAAGAAAATAAAAATAAAACACAACCAATGCCTAACTGAAGACTAAATGAATTCAAACCAAAGACTTGCTCACCACATGTTTCAGTAGTCTTACTAGTGGAATCTCTTTTGGTCAGGATCCCTCCCCCCAGTCCAATGATGCTTTCTTTGTTCATCAAATGTTGTCAATGCCATGGGTAGAGAGGGAGGAAGGGAGAGATAATTTGGAGCGTCTCCTCTTATAGCTCTTTTTCTTCTTTGAGAATCATCTCCAGCTGAGGTTCAGGAGACAAAGTCTGTATGGATGGGAACCCCAAGCTGTTTCTTTGTTGAGATATAGATTTTCACCTACATCCTCTTTCCTTCCAAAGAATGGCCACTTGACCAGGTGATGGTCCATTTGATTTTGCTGACCCCTGCCTAAGGCATTGGCTAGCCTTTTGTCTCTGGAGAACTGCTTTGTGGCTGCTCCCCCTGATTTGGAACATGTCTAGTAATACTGTACAGAAGAATCCTATAATGTTACATGCTATGTTGCCCCACATATTTTACCAGGACAATAATGATCAACAAATTATGAGTTTTCAAATGATGCTCACAAGGCATACATTGTACAAAATTTATCATAGTCCTGTAAAAGGGGTGAATATAGCGGTACAGACTGTCACCTGATATTGCCAAAACTCTTCCAAAATCTACTAACCTGTCATCTGTATTTGAACCCCAGTTCTATGATCATATGTGTTCTTAACTTCACCACAAGTTAAGAAAATATTCTGGTAACAACATGGTTTCTTTCCAGCTATTTCATAATATAAATAAAGTTTTGAGCTCCCAGTGAACCAACACAAAGCATATGTCACCTGTAGGAGGACAAAATTAATACATTCTACTCTTTTACAATACATATTGTAAAAAACAGCAGCAGTTCAACTGAATGTCTGAGAATGAGCAATACAGACTATTTAAAATAATAGTTTTTCTTTTCCAGGAGAAAGGTGCTTCCTCAGAAGAAGGAAAAAGTCTTTAGCAATAATCCTCATGCAACAATCCAGGGTGCCAATCAATATTGTATCCAGCATAGTTCACAATCAATACACTGCAGTAAAAAAAAAAAAAAAGTGTGTGTGTATAAAGACCAAAAGGATGGAAAGTGTGATAACCTAGGGAAATAAACAAAGTTCATAATATTGGCTGCTGAACAGAAAAATGAAGCAGCTAGTTTAAAAAAGAAAGAAAATGCTGCTCCTCAGATAAAATATTGCTCATTGCTAATATTTATGGATTGCACATACAGTGCAATGCACAATGTATAGACGTTTCTAAGGCCCAGCCATTCCTCTAAGACCCATAGATCTCCTAATTGCAGTATTTCACCTGTGAAAAAAAATCCTGTACATTTAAGGAAAGGAAGAGGTTTAATTTGACTTCTAAGGTTCTGTGGCTACATAGGACTTCATGGTGTCTGAATTTCAGAGGCATCAGTGGAAAGAACTCAACACCTCCTTTTCCAGAATCTTAGGCCCCCACCACTTGGGTTAGTCTGTTAATTGTAATAGTGTTAGGCTTTGGGTGCACGCACTTGTGTGCATTCACACACACACAGGTGCGTATGCACACACTCTGAATTGCTATCCACTTTAGATACAATTTTCAGGCAATAGATTCTTCAATCGGCACTTAATCCATTTCAGGATAATGATTTGTATAGCGAGATATAAAATGATTCCTTTGGGGGAAGAAGTAATTATTGAGATCAAAGCTAAATTAATAGATTTTACAGCATCTTTTTAATCTTGGGCTAATTCTCTTATGAGAGGGCTCTCAATGGCAGTCACTGCCAGCTGCTTCCCATGAATTGCAATGTCTTTCTGCTGCAAAGCAAAGGAAAGTATCCTTCAACTATGACTTCTTCATACAGAAGAAGATCCATACTGCAACACCAAAATTACAGGTAAGAATACTAATTTTCCTTAATACTCCATTCAAGGGAATAGACTTTAACCACCTAAAATAAAAGTTTGGGGGTTTGATTCTCTCCTACAAATTTAATAAATCAATTTAGCAAGAAGAGTTGATTGATGGGTGTCCACTATGGAACCAGCCAAAGAAAGACGGTAGGGTTAGGCTATTCTGCCAAGATTAAATTCACCCCTTTGAAGAGGATTAGCAAAAAAAACAAGGCACCAGTGAGTCTCACTGAAATCCTGACCCCCTGTGGAGGAATGAATTTCAAATCCCAGGTGAAAAAGGCAAAATGCATGACACAACTCTGGCATCATCTGCAATCAGTGCAAGGGGAAGAAAGCAGAGAAGCAATGCTCTTGCAGGACTTTTATGGAAGAATGTTCAGTAATATTACTTATGAGTGATAGTTCCAGAAATACTGCATGTGTGTTCCAGCATTTCCTTGTTTAGGACTCCCAACACTGCTCCAGAGGTGCTTAGCATACGCACTTATGCTGGTGTGACGGATTAACATTTGGTCTATCATGGGAAAAGTGTTTGAAGATGACAGATGTTTTGTAGATTTTAAAATGTTATTACAAGCAACTCTATTTAATTTGGACACCTTAAATTGAAACAACTGTGACAGAACATTCCTCAAGAAACTGATTTAGCCTAATGGTAGTAGTGAATGGTAATCACGGCTGCTTAACTGACCGTATTGGCACACAATATTAGTTAGTGTCTAGATCAGAGGTGGGTGAACTATGGTCAGCGGGACCCTTCTGCCCGGCCCCTGAGCTCCTGGCCTGGGAAGCTAGTCCCCGGCTCCTCCCCCCCATTTCCCCTCAAGTGCAGCCTTAGCTCACTGTGGCACCAGCGCAAAGCTCTGGGCGGTGCGGCTGGGAGCTTCAGGAGTAGTGCAGCTGCAGAGCCCGGCCTAACCCAATGCTCTGTGCTGCACGGTGGCGTGGCTGGCTCCAGCCATGCGGCACAGCTGTAGCATCGCCAGCCACCGTTGTTCCAGGCAGCGCGTTAAGGGGGCAGGGAGCAGGGGGGGTTGGATAGAGGGCAGGGGGTTCGGGGTGGTGGTCAGGGGGTGGGGGTGTGGATAGGGGTTGGGGCAGTCAGAGGGCAGGGAACTGGAGGGTTGAATGGGGGCAGGAGTCCCAGGGCGGCAGTCAGGAAGGAGGGGGAGATTGGATGGGGCAACGGGGGGGGGGGGCAGTCTGAGCAGGGGTGCTGGGGGGGCCATCAGGGAACAGGGGGGTTGGATGGGACAGGAACGCAGGGAGGCATCAGTGGGCGAGAAGTGTGTGGGGGGGGGTGGATAGGGGCAGGAGCTGGGCCACTCCTGGCTGCTTGGGGAGGCACAGCCCCCCCAACCGGCCCTCCATACAATTTCCGAAACCTGATGCAGCCTTCAGGCCAAAAAGTTTGCCTGCCCCTGGCCTAGATAGCTTAGTGGTGAGTGACTAGCTGTGAAATACTAGGCTCCTGTTATATAGATATAAAAGTGGGTTAGATTTGAGTAGAGAATAAAGTTTATAAAAGGAAAATTTCTTTTGAATTTTTGATCTTTCTTTTTTTTGTTGCAGTCTCTCTAAATTTGTTTCATTCATGTTGTTTTTACTTTCTTGTTTTTATTATTTATCTTTTCCCTGCCCCTTTATTATAGTTCTGTTTCTTAATATGTGACTCTCTATATTTAAGCACTCTGTTCCCAAGATGTATTTAGAGGTGTACCTGCTTATTTCACTGACTAGTTTTACTCTCCCTATTTCTCCTTCTGTTACTATTGCAGAGCCAACGTAGCACTATAAAAGGGAACTGGATTCTATTCTGATTTGCACATAATCAATAGAATTGATGATAGAATCATAGAATATCAGGGTTGGAAGGGACCTCAGGAGTTCATCTAATCTAACCCCCTGCTCAAAGCGGGACCAATTCCCAACTAAATCAAATAATTGATAATTAAGTTCTTCAGAATCTTTATTCTTGGTGATGTATTGGCTAGTGAGAATCCAGTGAGTTTGTAGATTGGAGATTCAGTTTGCAGGATTGGTTGTTAAAAACATGATTTAATTGTATATTGTACACACTTGGAAATCATTGTGATGCATTGCAGTGATGCCATTTTTAGAGAAACACTTTTCAGCATAGAATGACACTTTTAGCAGAATTGAAGCAAAAATAGCATTTAGATCTGAGTGAAACTTTCAAAACTAAAATATTCAAATAACTGAATATATTGAATATTTATTCTTCAAATGTCCATCGATAGCTCTCAGTGATATTCGTTATTCCTTTCATTGAAGGTAGAAATATATAATTGTATAGCTACCAAGTATTCCTGATCTGGGCCAAAACTTATCACAAAAGTCCTTGATCAAGGTGTACCTGCTCAATCTTCCATCTTTTCCACTGAGACCTGCACATAAAATCTGCAAAATAAAGGATGTATTGATTCCGTAGGATTTTATGGTAGCTACCTTTGTTCTTGAAAGTTAATATTGCTTTCTTACTTTGTCCCTAGCCTGTAATTAGATGGGCCTCTCCAAAGGCCTTGCTTAAATGAACAATTTATTTCCTTCACCTCCTCTGGGATTAAAACTTGGAGTATTAAACAAAACAAAAGAGAAAGCTAATAAAACCAGAAAAACTCTCAGGCAATTAGGAGTCAAACACTTAAGCAAATTCTGGGCAACTATATTATGCCTTCTCACGGAAGTCAGGCAGGGATATGTAAAATGATATTCCAAACAAATTGAAAATGCCTTCATGTATAATCAAAGCGAAAGCTTATAAGTGGTGAGATAAAGGAAGTGAGATCTTAGCTGTGAAACACAGAGGATTTTCTGAGATTAGATACACTGCAATACTCTTCCAGACCTTTCAGGCCTACTGCTGAAAATTCTCTCTCTGATTATTTTTATTATCTCAAATTACTTCCCTTAAATTACGTTTAAACAGAAAATAGAGTTTTACACCCACATTGTATTCACTTTGTACAGGTATATGAGTAACAAAATGCAAGGCAGTGAGTAATTAGTCCCCTAGGCTAGAATGTTTCATTTCACTAAATTTCAATGTGCTCTAGGGATTATGCTGTTTAAAACACATTGCACCTAACAGAGAAGAACTTCTTAATATCTTAATTCAGGCTGCATTCATTATGGATTCTGTGAAAACATAAAAATTCTCTTAACCTGCAGATTTAGCAAAGATTTCTTTAAAGCAACACCAATATGCTATTGTAACAGAATGTACTACTGCTAGTTGCATTCACTTCACTGGTTCAGTTGTACAATGGTCTGTGTTCATTGCAGAAGAAATTTTGACTAGTTATACTGCTTATCTCTTGGTGGCCTTTCCCCATTCTGCTCATTTTAGTTGAATTAAGGAGTTCAATCAGCTATTATTTAGTGACTGAATGAAACATGAAGTATTATGTCAGCCATCAGTTTTATGCTCCCCAGAGAAATGGGAGCTTCTTTAGCCATCAAATCATGAGATTCTTCCCATAAAGCATCTGGAAACATGGTGATCTTTTTCTCATCTTAAGGCAGACCAACAGTGTATGGTAGATTTTCCCCTCTTCTCCACATTGGTGTTGAAGTGAAGAAAGATTCCACAAGATGTGTTGGTTACTTTTCTTTTCCTTCAGGAGCACATCAGGGAGTGGAGAGAATTGTGGGCATGGGTGATGGTGCGGGGAAAAGGCGGGGGGGGAAAGGTTGTTTAGCAGATGGAGTAGAAGGCCTTATATCTAAGGTGCATATCACTTTGGAAACTCAGTGTCTCTATTCTGAGTCAAGGTAGGCAGAATAAGGGAATCCTGCTTACCACTGTATCTGTATCTATTTGCCCGCTGGGAAAACACTCAATTGCCCAGGGCTTCCAAAACACATCAGCTGTTCCCTCTATGGTTCTGTGAATGTTTTATTTTGTTTTCATTGCTGGTGAGTGAATTGAAACTTCAAGTGAACTTGGTCTGTTTGCTGGCCAAGAAAGATACAAGCACAAACAAACTTTATAACCGTGTGCATTTTTTAAAAAAAGTATACTCATTTCAATGTAAATTATGTGTGACCTAGAAGATTTTCTGCATAGCCCTCTAAGATTGGATACCCCTCAGCTTTGGAGTGTGACTTATATTTTGTTTTCCATATAGAATATTTCAAAGTTGCATATGTTTTAAAACAAGAAGGAACAATTTTGATAATCTAGAATGACTTCTGCATAACATAAGCCATGGAATTTAATCAAGTGATTTCTGTATCAAACCCATAACTTGTGGTTGAGCATATCTTTTAGAAAGGCATCCAGTCTTGATTTAAAGACATCAAAATGGGATTCCAAGATGAATGGGTTTTGATAAGTTTCAATGATACCCATAAATACGCTTTTCCTTGCTTAGATACCAAAGAAAAAAAGATCTGAGCATTTAAATCCCTTTTTTGTTATAATAATAAAAACAGGATAAAAACATATTATCAGATGAACAGCATACAATTTTTCAATACCTGCATCTGTATCTCTCTGGCCTTTCAACCTGAGTTTAGCTTATTTGCTCTCAGTGTTGATTTATTGTAATTTATTTGAAAGAAGGCCATTCAGATGAGCAATATTACATTTTAATATCACAATGGACCCAAAAGGTAAATGCTCATGAAATAAAAGGTGATTCATTTTGACAAAGAATAGTGATCTCTGTAATCTGTCCATTTCATCAATGATCAGCAAACAAAAACTCATATGCTTTAATATGCTTCCATGACTGCTGTGTGCCTAGTTATTTATATGGTTAGAGAAAGTCCCCTCCCCCATAAATTTGAAATTTAGTGAGAATAGTTGTTTGCTGGAAATTGTATATCATTACCTCATATGTCAGACAGTTGGCAATCTTGATTGTGTCAAATTTTGAAACTCAAATATTGCAAAATTTGAACCTAAATCTTGAACATTGAAATGATTATAGATATTTAGATCTGGAGTCAAATTTGCAAAATGCCTAGGTGATTAAGGGCCATTTTCAGAAGTCACTTAGGGCCAATTTTCAAAGGTATGAAGATTCAAATACGTGCCTAATGGGATTTTCAATAGTACTTAAATAGGTTAGATAGCTAACTGCTATTGAAGTAAATGGGAGTTAGGCACCTAAGCTGCTTAGGTACTTCTGAAAAACCCACTAGGTACCTAAATACCTTTAAAATCTGACCCATAATCATTTGGGAATCTAAATCTCATTAAAATTCCTAAGTTACTTCTGAAAATTGGACATAGGCTCCTAAATCACTTAGGCACTTTTGAAAATGTTTTTCCTGGTTCAGCATATTATAAAGATAAGAGCCATTTGAAAAATTTGGGTCCATATCTAGGTTCACATTCCAACCCTGCCTAAATTCAGAGATTCATGATCTGGGCTTTGTTTCTGACCTATTTGAGTTAAGATTTTCCTTTTTATGATTTCTTATAGTTACTCCAGTTCTGATCCCTTTTCTCCTCTGAAGTTTGTTTATAATTCTGGGGTTAGACACCAAATCTCAAAGTGAAACATAAGTGAAATGGCTGAGTTTCAATTGGTTTCAAGTAGAGATTAGTCAAGCCTGCACATTTAAGTAATAAACTGCTGCACATTTCAAGGGATTCTGGACTCAGATCCTTGGATCTGAATCCGTCATTCAGTTTTGGTTCTTGGGTGGATCTAAACTCAGAAGAGGCTTGTACTCTGCTTTCATGTTGGAGGCAGCTGACATTTCTTGAGAACAGCCATTCTCGTTAGATTTTTGGCTGAAAGCAGAGGAAATAGAGAATAATTGATTTAGTGAGATTTCTACTACTAAAAATATGGTGGAAATCTCTCCAGAACAGTTTGTGAGATTTCAGTATCCTCCCAATATAATCCCTCATCCAATTTGACTTCAGAACTAAGTCCACGACCTGAATCTGAACATAGCTACCTCAGTCCAACTCTGCTTTCAAATTTCAATACTACAAAACCACAAATTGCAGATGATTTTGCTCCAAACCCACAACACCAATTAGGGTTAATGTGGATGATTTTGAACCATGGAACCCCTTTTTAGTGATCCAGCCTGAGTTTTGAGTTTGTAACAAATACAGAAATCAGAAGATTTGAGGGGTCATTTTGAGCATTTCCTGCAGCTCTATTTCTGTGCACGTAAGAAGAGCAGATGCAGCCAGCAGACTTGCAGTGCTGCATTTGATCTAGAGTTCCTTACTTTGGCACTTTAGTCTTGGTACATTGCCTATCAGTGTGCTCCCACTCATTCTGCCAAATGCATTTCAGCCCAGAGTCGCATACATTCACCAAGCTATGTACATTGCTATTTACCCTAATCATATAGCCTATAAAATATATAGTAAGCCAGATCCTCATTTGATGTAAACTGGCATAGTTCCATTGATTTCAATGAATTTACACTCATTTATGTCAGCTGAGAATCTAGTGCAATATATGCCATAAGTATCACCTAATTGTTTTTGGTTTTCCTTCTGACTATTTTAATCCTTAATTAACAAAATTGGAAAATGTAGTTTCATAAGGTGCTCAGCTACGGCACCATCTTTAAAAAGGTCCATCACTTAATTATTGTCATTCCTTCCTTGTGACAATTTTCATTTCATTGGATGTATTAATATTGGATAGTGACCATCGCTGTAAGGAAGTTGACAACAAAATGCACAATGTAAACACACATGCATTTACTGAGATTTAGTTTTTAAATGCCCATCACATACAAACTCAATCTAATTCCACCTTGAATGGAGTTCTTTCTTAGATTATCTGTCTCTGGTACGCTATTTTAGGTTATCCATCAAAAAGGACCTCTTTATCAAGGCTATTATCCTCTTTTTTTTCTGTTGGCACATAGAAAACAGAGGATAATCTACCATTACAAAGGCATTCAAGCCTAAACAGTAATATCAAGCTCAATAATATGTAGCAGAAAAAATAAATTCTTAGATTGCCTGGATAAAAGCTCTGGACAGCCATTTCCCTTTATAGAACACATTGGCTTCTAGGGACTAACAAACTTATTAGGGCTCCATTACAAAATTGTTGTCGTGAATCACATTTAACTGTAATGTCATATTTTCTCTGTGAAAGGCTGTAATGGAAACAAGATATGGCAGATAAAACCAGCATAGAATAATACTCATTTTACTACTGAATCACAGTCAGCTGCAGCCCTTTGTAATACATACAATATTTGTGTTCGAACCCACATCAAATATGGGTTTCTTCTTGAGTGGAAGTGGTTTTATCCTTTAAACATTAATTCTTAGCCCTACAGGTTTTTCTCCATGCCTTCACCTTTAAAAATAATTCTGCTAGATCTACTGTTAAAAATAATTACTAATAGATAGTTGGATGGTAAAATAAATGTTAAATAAATTGGTGATCTAATGCAGGTGTTCACAACAATACATTACCAATACAATTTTGACACCTTTTGACACAGGTGAAAGAACAGAACTCAAATATTACAATGATGGCCACCCTAGAAAAACCTTAGTGTGATAGATTGCATTGGCAAGATTGCATACTACACTTTAACCCTTAAAAGTAGTTTCTCAGTCATAAAAATGAAGCATATTGGTGGACCGATGAGAGCAGCCTTCCACTGATATTGCTGTACTTTGGTTTCTGAATAACTAGATGACTTCCTTCTTCATTCTGGTCTCTTTCTAGCACTTTCAGGAGCACTGACCTCTGCAAGGCTATTCCCTGAAATCTGAAAATAAGACCTAATAAATGTTCACGTAAATGAGAATCTCACTTCTCCCTATAATGTATGATGAATGTTCACTTTCTTACCCTTAAAATCTATATTGTTAATAGCTATAATACCTTCTCATTTGATATTTGCTCTTGTTATCCAAGCCCAGTTATTAAACCCTGGCCAAGTCACCATTTTGTGAAGTAAATGACTGATCACTGATGGTTTTGTTTGATTGAAGGAGGACTTCTTTTAAGACAGCACAGACTGGTGACTTTTCTTTTAAGATATTAGCCCCCCCCCCCAATAACTGATAGTGATGGTGTAACCTACTGGTCAGGGTGTGTTACCTGCCCCCACTCCATGCCCAATTCACAAACAATGTTTGTTAGAGCCCCAACCTACAAACCTATGCTATGCAGCTTAAGCTGTTGAGAGAGCCCAAGTTCAGTTGCCAGTGTCAGCCAAGATATTGGTTTTCACAATCACTTGGACTAATAATGTGAATTTATAAACACTGGGCTAGAACTTCTCCCCCACTCCATCTTAAACACTCTGCTCCTAGCTCCCCTCCACTGCTAGGAGACATCAGGGATATGGAAAGAGTACACTATTCTCCTGAGATCCTAGGCCAGCACAGTGGCCAATTCTGTTGCCATAAATTAGAGCAGCTTTGAGGCTGCTGCCAGGATTGAGGCTAGGGTCATAAAGGTGGTGGAAAACCACCTAATCCCCTCTCCCTCCAGTGTGCCGAGTACAGTGCTGACACACCTTAGCACCTGGACGACTATGTATATAAATGCGCACTACTGCAATAGATAATAAAGTACATGTTTGCTTTGAAAAAAATACAGTACTAGAGTAGGCAAGGACAAACGTTCCTGTATACATGCATTTTACTTTTTCAGACACAATAATTGTTTTAACTGTGCAGTGCAATGTAACAATACATAAATCCTAGTTAAAAGGCATAGGAATTGTTAATACTATGTTGGATAAAATTATTATCCATTTCTATTGTTGTAATACCTAACAACCCCATATATGGTTTAGGACCCCATTGTATTAGACACTAATAGAAAAAGAGACAGATTCTGTCCCAGGTAGCTCACAATTTTAGGATTTAGACAATATACAATAGGTGGTAATACAATGAAATACCAGAAAGAGGAGCAAAAAGATAAGGTAACAGCAAGAACAGATATTTTTGCATAAGTTAGTAGCCACTGTGATCTCAGTAGTCATAGATGTCCTCTAGTCTAACCAATGCCAATAGATAGTAAGTTCAAGCTATGTAAAATAAATTGTAGGAGAGTAAAATTTAAGAGGAACAATACAGTATATGCCATTAGCTGCCATAGATTCTAAGTATAGTGATGGCCCTATACATCAAAATAAATAATTAACCATTACTCTTAGGAATAACAGACACTAATGTGTTCAGGTGAAAAAAGGAAGAAGAAAAGAATCAGGACCATATATCACTTGGAGGACTGAAAACATTTTCTTACTGAGATTACATACAACTAAATCCTACTGCATGTTAACGAATATGGATATTCTCAAAGACAGCATAACACAGATCTCCTCAAAAGTACCATAAACACTAATGAAAAACAAAATGTATGTCATCAGTAAGTGTGTGTGTGTGTGAAGAGTCTTTCCATCCACAGAAAAGCAATGCAGGGAGATTCCATTCCTTCACTATGTGGATTCATTGGCTATAAAACCCATGTGCCTACATTTAAAGTGGGGAGTTGGAGGAGAAGGTTTCCAATCATTGATCATAAAACAAACAGTCTTTGCTCACGAATCAGGGTTTGCTTTGGCCTTTATTAAGTGAGTTCAGTGCTCCTGAAAGTGCTAGACTAATGCATAATTCATTACTTTTCCTGAAAATGAAGCAATTTATGATACAATTTCCTGTTCATAACAACGTTTGATCCACATAATAGCAAATCAAGTTTTGCAGTGGGGCCACAACATTTCTACCAGGCAGAGGAGTAATTTAGTAATGGAAAACTTGAAAGAATGATGGTGTGAGCTTTGTATGACAATTCTTATTTCTTTCAATAGTTAGATGCACTGTAGTATAAACCAGAGTATACACACTCCATCCCCAAGAGTAAAGGGCTCAATGTGTTAGAATATTTTGTTAGCAACATCCTATTTGGAGGTGCTAAATGTATTCTACCTCTGGACTGTTGTGAATGTAATGGGGCATTCAATATGTTGGCAGGAGATAATAGTATGGGAATGATAATGGGACCTTCCAATCCATATCTTTTTCTTGTAGGGATTCAAAATAGCTTTTTTCAATTATGCTATACCCAAATTATACCTGCAAGGAATTTAAACGTCTAAGAATGAATAATTCTATCCTACTCCATAGTAATTTTAGACTATCTCATTGCTCTAGCTATTTTAGAGATTCTCATGTTGGTCTCAAGTTGCAGTGGGGGAGGTTTAGGTTGGATATTAGGAAAAACTTTTTCACTAGGAGGGTGGTGAAGCACTGGAATGCGTTACCTAGGGAGGTGGTGGAATCTCGTTCCTTTGAGGTTTTTAAGGTCAGGCTTGACAAAGCACTGTCTGGGATGATTTAGTTGTGGATTTGTCCTACTTTGAGCAGGGGGTTGGACTAGGTGACCTCCCGAGGTCCTTAGTGTTCTATGATTATTGAAAGACTTGTAGAGATTGCAATTTTTAAAATACCTACTTATTCTACCCAAAGTTATAGTAGTGGGAAAATATCCGACATTCACTGTTAATTACTAATTACCTGCTTTATCCTCTTTGGCAGTTTGAGAAACCTGGAGTTACAGGACAAAATTGCTTTCCTGATTCATTGTCTACTTAGACCACTTTAGACAGGCATTTCCAAATGAATTAATCAAATACAGTGCATAAAGGACACGCTAAACGGATTAACTAAGCAAACTTTAATAGTAATTGAAATTAAATGAATAGCATTATGTCACTTAGATTAGATTTAGAGAGACTGTATGAAATATCTTTCATTGAGCAGGCCTCCCAGCTTGAGGTATTATATACTCAGTTTAAATTAAAATTTGGCAATAGAGGTTTGTTGACAACATAACTTTCAATTAGCAAGCACTAAATATTTGCCTTTAAGTAGGAAAGTGTAAGGTTGTTAGTGACAAATTTTAAGGAGGTCACTGTTACTCACATTCATTGTATGGTAACATATCTTGTTTATGAGGCAGTTCATCTAGTGGTATGTGGCAGAAGGTCTGGGCACACAAGAGTGGACAAACTATTTATATCAAATCATTACAAAACTGGTTTAATTTCCTCATTTTTGTGCTTCATTTTTTTTATACTCCTTCTCTGTGGGGTCTCCTTTTCTTCCTGTAGATCTGCTGGAAGTTAGAAGCATAGTTAATGACTCATGGGTGGAATATCTGATTTTACCTCCCGTGGAAACATACAGCTGGGATTTTGTGAAATTTCAGTTTTAATAGGATGAATATGACCCTTCACCTACCCATGGTGTTTACCATTATTCTGTGAGCCAGTTCTGCCAATCTTCGCCTGTATAGCCAGGAGGATAAGGAAAATAGTCTCACTGTAACAAAATGCCTGGACATAAATTGATTCCAAAACATAACTGGAGTCCAGGCTTTGGCTCCAGTTGCCATAGCAACAAGAGCTCACCTCTTCAGAAAGTAGCCAGTGGAGTCTGGGAAAGGGTGCCAGAAGCCTTCCGAAGGAATCAAACACTGGGTTTTTTTCACTAGCAGATGGGGAGTAAAATACTGTGGAAAGGCAGCACATCGTTTGGGAGAATCAGACCAGGAGCTCAGAAGGAAATGGAGGGCTCAGCCAAGCACTCAACTTATTTTCTGCAAACTCCAGTACCTTAGATTCTGAATTCTGCCCTCCTTAGAAACATCTGTGTCTCTTGGTAACCCTCTGCCATTGTTTAGTGTAGGCTACCCAAATCTCACCCTTACACAGAGACTGACTGGTTCCTGAGAGAGCTTCCCCCTATCACAATGCATTGCACCCTATCTCCCACCCCATCGCTGAAGTCCCTTACTGCAGCAGCAGGCCTCGCTCTCTCTAACTGCACACATGTGTGTTTATTTGCTCCTTAGATAGTAAGCATTGCTCTCCTTGCTGTAAAGAGGTTACTTTCACTTTCCCTCTGATTTCTTGTGGAGACCAAATCTTATACTAAAGGTGCAAAGCTTGTTTCCTCAGTTGGAGACACCATACGTTTTTTTAATCTGGCATCAGAATTATTCTTCTAGAGAGCCCCCATAAATTTCCAGTAGATCCATGGCTCTTGCTTAACCTCTGAGGACAGCTTGTCCAGAACATAGCAATCTTGCCCAGAGGCAAATGGGTGGAGTGTGTGAGAGGTAGGTGAGTTACCCATTATTTTCAATGCATATTGATTTTGTAAATAGCTCCTATATTGTAGTTGTATATATTTTTATTCATCTGTCTGAGACAAAAAAATCCTAGTTTGTGATTGTCTGAAAACAATTTTTAGGTCAGTTGGTAAACCAATAGCATTCATCAACTCAGAGGCAGGATGGTTCAGTGGTCAGGGCACTAGATAAGGATTTGGAGACCGTGGTTCAAATTCTTGCTGCATCACAGACTTCCTGGTGAATTGGACAAGTTCCTTGGTCTATGTGTGCCTCAGTTCTGCATCTATAAAATGGGGATAATAGCATTTTCCTATCCCACAGAGTGTTGTGAAGATCAATATGTTTAAAAATTGGGAGGTTCTCAGATAATATGGTGATGAAGATCATATAAGTGTCTTAGACAGAGGTCACTCATGCTGAAGCCCATAACAAGAGCAACTATTCAGATGAGTAAATTTTAACTGTATGAAGTGATAACTTATTTACTGACAAGCTAGTCAGAAAGCACATTAGAGTAATGGAGAAAGGTAATTATGTTTTGCAGAGGATTTAAATATTTTAAAATTTGATTTAATTCCAATATGGAATAAAACCAAAAATTCTCTGCAAAACTAAGT
The DNA here is from genome assembly GCF_965152235.1 of Eretmochelys imbricata. NCBI lineage: Eukaryota > Metazoa > Chordata > Testudines > Cheloniidae > Eretmochelys > Eretmochelys imbricata. The sequence goes on from NC_135574.1 coordinate 27,001,819, forward strand.
GGAGAAAATGGCTCTGCGGCAGTCCATCTGGCAGGCTACCGAAGCCCTTAGTGGGTGAACTGTCAAGGACCTGGACAGGAAACCAGGCGTGTTTCTGACAGAATCTTACCTGAATTCCATTGGAACTTCATCAAGATCAAACTGTCGCTGTGAAGCATTTTGATTTTTAACAAATTGTAAAATTCGAATGAATCATCAAATTTTTCTGACCAGCTCAGTTTCTGTATCCTGACCGGATCATAATAATCATTTTTTGCACCTGGATGTCTGTTTTCCTCTCCCCTTTTGAATGCTAGCTCCAAAAGAAAAATGACTACACTGATTAAATTCATGGTAATTGTGGAAAGATTGCCACATATCTCATGTGAAGATATTGAGATTGTACAAAATGTAACATGGTCTGTAGCCCACAAAAGCTTATGCTCAAATAAATTTGTTAGTCTCTAAGGTGCCACAAGTACTCCTGTTCTTTTTGTGGATACAGACTGTCAAGGTTCCTTCCCCACTCTCAACTCTAGGGTACAGATACATGAAGTGACCCCCTAAGCTTACTCTTACCAGCTTAGGTTAAAAACTTCCCCAAGATACAAACTTTGCCTTGTCCTTGAACAGTATGCTGCCACCACCAAGCGACTTAAACAAAGAACAGGGAAAGAGACCACTTGAAGATGTCTTCCTCCAAAATATCCCCCCAACCTCTACACCCCCTTTCCTGGGGTAGGCTTGATAATCATATCCTCGTATCCAATTGGTACAGGTGAACACAGACCCAAACGCTTGGATCTTAAGAACAATGAAAAATCAATCAGGTTCTTAAAAGAAGAATTTTATTTAAAGAAAAGGTAAAAGAATCACCTCTGTAAAATCAGGATGGTAAATACTTTACAGGCTAAGCAGATTCAAAACATAGAGAATCCCTCTGGGCAAAACCTTAAGTTACAAAGACACAAAAACAGGAATACACATTCCCTCCAGCACAACGAATTTCACAAGCCAAAAAACAAAAGGAAATCTAACGCATTTTCTAGCTAGATTACTACTAACTTTACAGGAGTTGGAAGGCTTGCATCCTTGATCTGTTCCCGGCAAAGGTATCACACAGACAGACAAAACCCTTTGTCCCCTCCTCCAGATTTGAAAGAATCTTGTCCCCTCATTGGTCATTTTGGGTCAGGTTCCTTAGCTTCTTAACCCTTTACAGGTGAAAGGATTTTGCCTCTAGCCAGGAGGGATTTTATAGCACTGTATACAGAAAGGTGGTTACCCTTCCCTTTATATTTATGACACAGACTAACATGGCTGCTATTCTGAAACCTCTAATTATAGTGTGATGAACTGGGGCTATGTCTTTGCAATTTATGAATTCTGATTGATATAAGGTTGTATTATGGAAAAACTGCTCTGTTGGGTTTCAGAGTAACAGCTGTGTTAGTCTGTATTTGCAAAAAGAAAAAGAGTACTTGTGGCACCTTAGAGACTAACAAATTTATTTGAGCATAAGCTTTTGTGAGCTACAGCTCACTTTATCGGATGCATTCAGTGGTGAGGAAATGTGCCAGAGAGGATAAGGGAGGAATTAGTGCTGCAGCCTGATGAGACTCCAGGAGATTCATACACCCCTGCGGAATCCAGAGCACAGAGGTTTGGATTCCCCATACAGGTGTCTTAGTGGATGGCCAGGAGCGGGGATCTGTGACAAATGGTCTGCGTAAATACAGCAGAATTCAGCTGGCCAAAGGCTTTGTGAATTCATTCTTGCTGGCTGATTTACAGGGATGAGGAATGACCTTACCCCTAGAGATTTGCTTGGTGGTTCAAATTAAATTAATTAAAAGCTGTAAGGGAACCAACCCAGCTATTCCCTTTGTTTGTTTGATACGTTTTATCTTAATTTAGACTATAAACTCTTGGGGAGCAGGGACTGTCTTCTACTATGTGGTTGTTTGTAGAGTGCCTAGCAAATTTGAGCCTTGGTCTGGCTGAGACCTCTGGGTGCTATTTTTGTAAATAGTAATGGTAATGCTGTCTCTGACATCTGGAAATATCTTCCCCCTTCTTGCATTCCAAGCAACCTCCATTTTCTCCTTCAAATTAACTTTCACTTCTTTGGTGATGTCTTCCAGCACTGACCACCTCACCAATCATATCTTCAGTCCTTCTGTTAGCCTTAACTGTTGTGTTATCAGGTGTGTTGTGCATATAAGCATTATTGTATTGTCCTGACTCCCCTGTCCCTTTCAGTTGTTTTACATCATTGACTATGACAGAACTCCTCCTAATTTACACTGTTATGGCTCAGACTGTGTCTGTAAAGTGCAGAATGCCTCCAGTCACTGTTGATGGTGGAGTGCTCTTCCTCTACCTCTTACACAGTTGTGGCTGGTAAAGCCCTAACCGAAGACATAATTTTAATCTTTTGTTTTGTATTAAGGAAAGTTACAATAAACAAACAAACAAAAAAGTCTAATTTTTTAATGTTTTAGAAATGTGCATGTTAAGTGATTTTAGCTCTCATGAACAGGTCAGCTGGACAATACTGGAAACGTAAGCCCTCTGGCCACAGAAATGGGATCAGCACAAGCTTCTCCACCCATAAGCCTCTGCACTAGCAGTAGTGCCTATAAGGTATGTCTACACTGAAGCTGGGAGGTGTGATTGCAGCACAGGCAGATGTACCTAAGTTACCTTAGATTGAACTAACTCGCTAAAATTGGCAGTGAAACTGTGGCACAGGTGAGCTGCTCAAGTACAATCCTGCCTAGGACCCTGGGAGTGTACATTGACAGCTCACCCATGCCTCTGTGGCGCATTGCAATTTCCAGTGGTCTAGCTTGATCAAAGTTGGTCATGTATGCCTACATGTTCTGTAATCAGACCTCCTGATCACAATGTAGATATAACCTAAGGGTGAAAGTCTAGTCAGTCTCCATCCTTGTTCAATCATTGTTGCCTTCGGTGAGCCTGCCACAGTGGTGCCAATCATTTAAAGCCTGTCAGGTTCGGATTAATCTTTTGTGGGCCCTGGCACCTGAACTGTGGCCCCAGCCCCCGCTCCTCCTGTTCACCGCCCCAAGGCCCTGCCCCTGCTTGGCCTCTTCCCATGAGGCCCTGCCTGCCACTCTCATGGTGGAGAGGGGGCAGAGAGGAATGAGCAGTGGGCGGGGCCTTAGAGTGGAAGAGGCCAAGTGGGGGATGGAACCTTGGGATGGAGCGTGGGCTGAGTGGGGGGGTTGGGGCCAAGGTCTGGGCACCGGGGACCCTTCTGAGTGTGGGCCTGGTGCCACAGCACCATTTGCACCATTGTAAACCCAGTACTGAAGTCTGTCTGAAATGGAAATAGAAAATTTTCTTTAAAAATCACTTCTTAGACCTATAAACATCCATGGGAAAATTACAGTTTAAAAATGCTCTCTGCACTGAAATGTCACATCACATTATACAATTTTATGAATCAACTGCCATGACCCCAGAATGACCCAGTGGAAATCTATTATAAGTACAAGTAGTGAATATGACAATCCCATGATTGTTCTGAAGCCAGCAGATTTTTAGAAATAGCATTTTAAAGGACTCTGTTTCAGGAGAGGTATCATTTGTTATTTCCTAGAGTTAATGATCTCGTATCACAGATTATAATTTGTTTTTATGACTCGAGAGAAATTTCTAAGAAAATACAAATAAATCAGGGCTTTTGTCTGGTGATTTGCCAGAGTAGATTATGACTGGCTTGTAGTAGTTTCTGGTCCAGAGGCACAACAAACAACCATTCCCTTGCACACACACAATCTTACATGGTTGTCTTTTTGACCTTGGTGTGACCCTTAACTATCCCTCAGGATTAATTTTTAGGAGTAACTTCAGTAATAGCAGCTGTGTTGTCACACCTCCTAAAAGTAACTTAGTTATTGTTTAAAATATTCTCAGTGTGAATTGCAGATAGCGACAGGACTCATGCTACATATTTTACATTTTGCTACTGAATTGCAAATTAAAATCAAACTTGGTCTTGCATGTACATTTTAGGCTAATCTGCTTTTATGAGTTTTTAAATCGTACTGCTGTTAGAAGCATACTACAGATTAGTCATACTTAATTTTATAGATTTGGTGAAAAACTAAGGCCCTGATTCTGCAATAATTCAAATGCATGATTAGTCCCTCCGACTGAATTCAATGGGACTAGTCACCTGTATAAAGTTATTCATGTGCATACGTGTTTGAAATAATAGATTCATACATTCCAAGGCCAAAGAGACCACTGTAATCTAGTCTGATCTCCTGTATAACACAGGTCATAGAACTTCCTCAAAATAATTCCTAGAAGCATATCTTTTAGAAAAACACCCAATCTTGATTTAAAAATTATCAGTGATATAGAATACACCACAATCCTGGGTAAATTGTTGCAATAGTTAATTGCTCTCACTATTAAACATTTGTGCCTTATTTCCAGTTTGATTTGTCTAGCTTCAACTTCCAGCCATTGAATCATGTTATACCTTTGACAGACAGGGCAGAGTCCTGCAAAAGAATCTGTCAGGTCAAGCCCTCTCTAGTAAATGGGAGCTTTTCTGTTGACTTCAGCAGGAGCAGGAGTACGCCCTAAGGAACCGTTCCTACACTAATGAGAACCCTAACTCCAACTGAAAATGAATAAATGTGAATGTTCAGCACCACGTAGGGGATCTTGCTTGCAAGACTGTGCCCTAAGGTCCCAGTTAAGGAAAGCACTTAAGAACGTAATTAACCTTAAACACTGAAATGGTCAACTACTATGCTGAAGAGGGATGCCTTTAAATGCCAGTGACTAAGAGAGAAATTCACAAAGGTACTTGGGCACCTAAGTCCAACATTTAGGTGCCACTGACATTCTCAAAACCACTACTCAGCTGCCACTTAAAGTCCTCTATGGACTAACTTTGGCTATTAATCATGTGTAAAGCCAACCAAGTCTTGATGATGCCTCACAGCTAAAGCACTGCTCAGAACCCCGCTACAAGGTGAAGCCCCAGCAGAATTCTCAAACTAGGTGTTCCCCTGCCTATTTCATCAGCAGGGCCTAACCCTGTAACTGTTCTCAGAGCACACCTCCAGGATTGGGCCTTGCACAAAAGCAAGAGTGAGTAGCTCAGAACATCTGATAGTGTAGGGGTTAGTGCACTCACTTGGGGCTTGAGAGCACAGGGTTTAAATCTCTGCTGTGCCTGGTTTGGAACAGTTTTAAAACCTGTGGAAGTCAACAAATGGCTACGCAGGTAGTGTTGGAGAGAAGGCTTTGGATTCTTTGACCATGGGATGGTGTTCCATGAAGGAGGAGTGCTGGGCAGAGACGGGCTCCACCTTACGAAGAGAGGGAAGAGCATCTTTGCGAGCAGGCTGGCTAACCTAGTGAGGAGGGCTTTAAACTAGGTTCACCGGTGGAAGGAGACCAAAGCCCTGAGGTAAGTGGGAAAGCGGGATACCGGGAGGAAGCACAGGCAGGAAAGTCTGTGAGGGGAGGGCTCCTGCCTCATACTGAGAATGAGGGGCGATCAGCAGGTTATCTCAAGTGCTTATATACGAATGCACAAAGCCTTGGAAACAAGCAGGGAGAACTGGAGGTCCTGGTGACGTCAAGGAATTATGACGTGATTGGAATAACAGAGACTTGGTGGGATAACTCACATGACTGGAGTACTGTCATGGATGGTTATAAACTGTTCAGGAAGGACAGGCAGGGCAGAAAAGGTGGGGGAGTAGCACTGTATGTAAGGGAGCAGTATGACTGCTCAGAGTTCCGGTACGAAACTGCAGAAAAACCAGATTGTCTCTGGATTAACTTTAGAAGTGTGAGCAACAGGAGTGATGTAGTGGTGGGAGTCTGCTATACACCACCGGACCAGGGGAATGAGGTGGATGAGGCTTTCTTCCGGCAGCTTGCGGAAGCTACTAGATCGCACGCCCTGGTTCTCATGGGTGACTTTAATTTTCCTGATATCTGCTGGGAGAGCAATACAGCGGTGCATAGACAATCCAGGAAGTTTTTGGAAAGGATAGGGGACAATTTCCTGGTGCAAGTGCTAGAGGAGCCAACTGGGGGGGGGGGGGGGGGGAGCTTTTCTTGACCTGCTGCTCACAAACCGGGAAGAATTAGTAGGGGAAGCAAAAGTGGATGGGAATCTGGGAGGCAGTGACCATGAGTTGGTTGAGTTCAGGATCCTGACGCAGGGAAGAAAGGTAAGCAGCAGGATACGGACCCTGGACTTCAGGAAAGCAGACTTCGACTCCCTCAGGGAATGGATGGGTAGGATCCCCTGGGGGACTAACATGAAGGGGAAAGGAGTCCAGGAGAGCTGGCTGTATTTCAAGGAATCCCTGTTGAGGTTACAGGGACAAACCATCCCGATGTGTCGAAAGAATAGTAAATATGGCAGGCGACCAGCTTGGCTTAACGGTGAAATCCTAGCAGATCTTAAGCATAAAAAAGAAGCTTACAAGAAGTGGAAGGTTGGACATATGACCAGGGAGGAGTATAAAAATACTGCTCGGGCATGTAGGAATGAAATTAGGAGGGCCAAATCGCACCTGGAGCTGCAGCTAGTGAGAGATGTTAAGAGTAACAAGAAGGGTTTCTTCAGGTATGTTGGCAACAAGAAGAAAGCCAAGGAAAGTGTGGGCCCCTTAATGAATGAGGGAAGCAATCTAGTGACAGAGGATGTGGAAAAAGCTAATGTACTCAATGCTTTTTTTGCCTCTGTCTTCATGAACAAGGTCAGCTCCCAGACTGCTGCGCTGGGCATCACAACATGGGGAATAGATGGCCAGCCCTCTGTGGAGAAAGAGGTGGTTAGGGACTATTTAGAAAAGCTGGACGTGCACAAGTCCATGGGGCCAGACGAGTTGCATCCGAGAGTGCTAAAGGAACTGGTGGCTGTGATTGCAGAGCCATTGGCCATTATCTTTGAAAACTCGTGGCGAACGGAGGAAGTCCCGGATGACTGGAAAAAGGCTAATGTAGTGCCAATATTTAAAAAAGGGAAGAAGGAGGATCCTGGGAACTACAGGGCAGTCAGCCTCCCCTCAGTCCCCGGAAAAATCATGGAGCAGGTCCTCAAAGAATCAATCCTGAAGCACTTACATGAGAGGAAAGTGATCAGGAACAGTCAGCATGGATTCACCAAGGGAAGGTCATGCCTGACTAATCTAATCGCCTTCTATGATGAGATTACTGGTTCTGTGGATTAAGCGAAAGCAGTGGATGTATTGTATCTTGACTTTAGCAAAGCTTTTGACACGGTCTCCCACAGTATTCTTGTCAGCAAGTTAAAGAAGTACGGGCTGGATGAATGCACTATAAGGTGGGTAAAAAGTTGGCTAGATTGTCAGGCTCAATGGGTAGTGATCAATGGCTCCATGTCTAGTTGGCAGCCGGTGTCAAGTGGAGTGCCCCAGGGGTCGGTCCTGGGGCCGGTTTTGTTCAATATCTTCATAAATGATCTGGAGGATGGTGTGGATTGCACTCTCAGCAAATTTGCGGATGATACTAAACGGGGAGGAGTGGTAGATATGCTGGAGGGCAGGGATAGGATACAGAGGGACCTAGACAAATTGGAGGATTGGGCCAAAAGAAATCTGATGAGGTTCAATAAGGATAAGTGCAGGGTCCTGCACTTAGGACGGAAGAACCCAATGCACAACTACAGACTAGGGACTGAATGGCTAGGCAGCAGTTCTGCGGAAAAGGACCTACGGGTGACAGTGGATGAGAAGCTGGATATGAGTCAGCAGTGTGCCCTTGTTGCCAAGAAGGCCAATGGCATTTTGGGATGTATAAGTAGGGGCGTAGCGAGCAGATCGAGGGACGTGATCATCCTCCTCTATTCGACATTGGTGAGGCCTCATCTGGAGTACTGTGTCCAGTTTTGGGCCCCACACTACAAGAAGGATGTGGATAAATTGGAGAGAGTCCAGCGAAGGGCAACAAAAATGATTAGGGGTCTGGAACACATGACTTATGAGGAGAGGCTGAGGGAACTGGGATTGTTTAGTCTGCGGAAGAGAAGAATGAGGGGGGATTTGATAGCTGCTTTCAACTACCTGAGAGGTGGTTTCAGAGAGGATGGTTCTAGACTATTCTCAGTGGTGGAAGAGGACAGGACAAGGAGTAATGGTCTCAAGTTGCAGTGGGGGAGGTTTAGGTTGGATATTAGGAAAAACTTTTTCACTATGAGGGTGGTGAAACACTGGAATGCGTTGCCTAGGGAGGTGGTGGAATCTCCTTCCTTAGAAGTTTTTAAGGTCAGGCTTGACAAAGCCCTGGCTGGGATGATTTAATTGGGGATGGGTCCTGCTTTTGAGCAGGGGGTTGGACTAGATGACCTCCTGAGGTCCCTTCCAACCCTGATATTCTATGATTCTATGATTCTGTACTCTTCACTATTAGCCACCTGGGTGTCTCTCTCTCGGTTTGTTTTGTGTTCTTTTCTGTGAGAAACAGCTAACTTGGCTTAGGACCCTAGCTCCAGAAGAAGGTTCATGGCTGAGAATCCCAAGTGGAGAGAGGTCCCAACAGCCCAGATCAGGGAGTTAGGTGCCTATGTACCTTTGTGAATCTGGACCCTAAACCTCATCCCTCTGTGTTTCACTCCTGGCTAGCTTAGATTGCTCCCAGCTCAGCTTGCTGGGTTCTGAGACTCTTTTTCTTAGGTGCCTAAGTTACCCCATACAATGAGTGGAGAACCTGAGTGCCTAAATCAGGGCTATTTCCCCTCGTAGGCAGGGCACTTAAGAACCTGGATAAACAGAATTCTTCAGTCTCCAGGTCTGTCAACACAGACCCTTTTCACAGCAATAAATTCACCTAAACATTTTAATGTGAAAAAAATGTCAGATTTCTTGAAACACTGGAAATATTTTTAAAAATTGATTCAGGTTCCAAGAAGTAATTAGCGGGCTTCATTACTTTTGGCGTTAAAATGGTGATTTAAATTGCTATTTTGTTTTCTTGGCTTTCTATTATAATGAACAGAAACTCTCATTCAAAGTAGATTTTAATATTGGGTATTTTCAACAGTAGAGAAAATCAATTTAAATTAAAACTCAAAGTAGGTATAAAACCAGGACATTCAAAGTAGGTTTTAAAATGAGGTGTTTTCAAGTTAAGCCAAAACCAATCAAACTGTACAGACATTTGCATTTACCATGACTGCTGTCTATTTCTGCAGAGAGAAAATGAAAGGCATACTGTGCTCTGGAAAATATGTACAAAACAACCACACCACTTTCCAGTTATAGATATTTTCAGACTTACATCTTCATTTATTATTCATGATGACTACTTTACAGACATATCTGAAGGACTGTTTACTGCAGTGTTCAGAGTATATGTAACAAGGAGTATGGAGAGGTGAAAATAATGATTATAGGATCATATTATGGAATATGCAAATCATTTTCACAGGAACATTACCATATCAACCATTTTAAAATATCTCATTCCCATTAATTTCCAATTCATATTACAGTGAGATTTACATAAATGTTATGATATATATTTTCAAGGAATTGGAAATCCAGAATGCATTTTCATTATTTACTATCCTATGCTATAACTGCACTGCCTGCTTGAATAAATTAAAATCCCAAATAAAGAGGCCAAAGATAATGTAAAATTTTTAGTACAATTCTACACTCTATAAACATGCCTTTCACATTGTATGCTATAGTAATCTACCAGTGGGAGGTTTTAACAGATTGGCATGCCGAGTATTGGCACATGTTATGCATGTATTAAACATGGTAAATTCCCATGATAATATCGTGCATGTGGTTAAGTCTCTTTCTCTTAGTTTAGTTCTAGGTGGAAGTCTTCAAAAGCTTATTAGGAGAGAAAAATCACTGACATGGAGGAAGTCAGATGCAACGTCCATGAATTGATTATAAATCTTACAGGAGACTCAGAGAATGGGGATTTGTATACACAGAATAGTTTTCACAGATGCTAAACATCTCAGAATGTTTAGATAAGTGAATCTTCAGAAGAGACAAGTTGATGCTGACGAGCAAGGGCAGTTAAGTGTTGGCAGTAGATTTTATTTAGAGTCCCCTTGTGGAGATTAGTTTTCCAATATAACTTTATACTGTTTGTTGATAGTACACGTGATATTCAGAATTCCACACACGCACACAGTGTGACTGGGTGTCATGGGATGCAGGACAGGAGTGTTTTTGGCTTTGTTTTTCCCATAGCACAGTTTCCCTAGCAAAGTAAGGCAATGTCTGAAAGTGAGGGGATGATTGGACCCAGTGGAATCCCCTCCGGAGTGGAAGGGAAAAAGGCAGGGTAGATATACACTCAATTTACTAAAGTAGATATTTAAAGGCTATTGTCATAAAAGGGCTGCTACTGCTGCTTGATGGAGTGAAAACTGCTCTTAATTCCTTGTAGGGAAACTTCTTGGTTTGTCTGATGTTATGAACTTTTTTGAAAAGGCAGCTTAAAGAACTCAGGGCTCCAAGAATGTGGCTTCAGTAGGAATTTGAATGAAGAGAGGGTGGCAACATTATGACATGCTCTAACTAAATTATCTTGGCATCTGAGGCATATGGTTGCCACCCACTCTTCATTCAAATTCCCATTGAAGACACATTTCTTCTGCCAATCCTAAATTAGAAGTTCTGTTGCCAACCCATAGTGGGTCTTGTCCTGCTATTACTCACATCCATGAGAATTTTGCATTCAGCTTCAATGGACATGATCTATGGCAGAAAAGAGAGGAAAAATACGATATTTTATGATATGATAACTTTCCTCTGCTAGTTCATGGCACTTTGCATTCGTGGTGTTCTGGATTGGGGAACATATCATTGAAGCTTGTGGGGGTTGTTATGCTGCTTGGATTGGTTCACGACCATGAGTGCCTACCTCAGGCAGACTGTCAAAAACAGGACAGACACCCCAAACTGGTGTTGTGTTCTATAAATAGACTTCACCAACCCAGTAACAAATGTGAACTCCTGAATTACTGTAAAAGTCTTACCATGGAGTCACTGACAGTCCTCTTGGCCTCTCCCACCTATCTTGTCACCCAGGCAAGCTGGACTTAGCGATAAATGGGCACTTACACCAAAAAAAATCACAAAATATTCAGGCTGCTCCCAGACCCAAGAGACCAGTCATTTACCCTAGATCAATTTGTACCTTAGATCTCACACCAAATGCTGGTAGCCAATCCTATATTAAACTAATTAAAGATTTATTAACTAGGAAAAAGAATTCAGAGTTATTTACAGGTTTAAGCCGGCACCATATATGCACAAATGACTTTCAATCCTTGGTTCTAAAAGGTGAGAGAGATGTAGTAATCTGTCAGCATTGAATATCTTTTCAGGGCTAACCCAGGTTAACCCTGGTGGTCTCAGCTTTTTGTTTCTTAGTTCCAGCCCTTTGAAGAGTCCTAACAGCAAAGAGATGTCCACTATCTTTATTTCCCTCTTCCGGCATTCAAACCAATGTGATGAGGCTTCTGAGCATACTTCTCCATGGGTGGATGAGGTCATCAACAAAGCTTTTGTCCTACAATGGACTACTTAATTTTGCTAGCCCTCCTGGATGGGTGCAGGGAACCACTCTTCTTATTACTAGCAGGAGAGTGAGTTTGTGTGTGTGTGTGGGGGGGGGGGGGCGGCAGAGGGTAAGAAAACCTGGATTTGTGCTGGAAATGGCCCAACTTGATGATCACTTTAGATAAGCTATTACCAGCAGGACAGTGGGGTGGGAGGAGGTATTGTTTCATGGTCTCTGTGTGTATATAATGTCTTCTGCAGTTTCCACGGTATGCATCCGATGAAGTGAGCTGTAGCTCACGAAAGCTCATGCTCAAATAAATTGGTTAGTCTCTAAGGTGCCACAAGTACTCCTTTTCTTTTTGTCTGAGTTCACAAATTCAGAGCAGGCATTTTTTACAATTATAAAACAAGCTTATATTGTACCTTGTAGCATGGGATATAGATATTACAAGTCAGATTAATGCATGCAGCAATTGACAAGCATTTTATAGAGTCTAACCACTAAACACATCCTTACAAATCTAACACTTGTCTTGAATAATATTAACATATAGGTGAGCTGGTTTGGTTTCCAGCTATGAATTTGTCAGTGCTCTGCAGGCACCTACAGACTTGGCAAGAGCTGGCACCTGGTTTTTACCAGCATCACCGGGGTAACCACTGTCCTTCATTTAAAAGATATGTAAGAAACACTTAAGGTTCTTTATGAAACAATAGCAGCTTCCACCTCAAACTCAAGCCCATGTCACCACCCCAAACAAAGGTGCATGTGAGGCTGTTCAGGAATTTAAACTATGTGGGAGAGAGGTGTGCCTGGCTATTTTGTGTGTGTGTGTGTGAGAGAGAGAGAGAGAGAGAAGCAGGAGAAACACCATAGAAACAGACACAGAGAAGGAGCAGCAAGCCAGACATGGCCTGAACAAGCACTGTTAGCACAGCCCTGCAAAAAGCCTAGAGAGAGCTCTTGGATTGCAGGCTGGCTGAAGGGGCTTGGAACAGTAAGCAAAGAAACTATCTCCTGTTGTTTGATTTCCCCGTGTTCAAGGAAACAGGACTTCATAAATAAACAGGATAACATCAGAGATACCTGATATCAATTGTTCATCCTATTGGAAACAACCCATATGGCCCCAAACTTTGGATGACTGCTTGAGTAAAAAGGGGCAACAGTATCCTTTTGTCTTCTCATGCAGATTATAAATGCCATGGGCCATGTCTTCCTCTATGTTTTGTACTATGTGTAACATGTTAAAGCTGTGTTAAAATAGTAGGCACTCATTTTAAATTTCAAGTTTTTTTCCTGGTGCTGCTTGCAGGTGAGGGAAAGCGCTGTAGGGAGCAGCCTGCTTTGTCTCTCAGAGTGTTAGAGTTCTTGTGTGTCTATTATCATTCTGAATTCTCAGAAATAAAATAGTGTCATGTTCCAGTCTTCCAGAAAGAGAATTTCAACATTCCAGCAAGAAGATTTTATCTAACTTCACTGTTGTATGCCACGGAATGTAACACCACACTGAACACACTATTGATGCTTAGCAAATAAAAAAAGACTAATTTTGGCACCTGATGGTACTTTTGAAGCCTGAAATTAATTTATAAAAGTGTTTTAACTTCAGCAGTGTGACTGCTGATCCTGATACCTTGGGTTCGTAACAACTGAGATTTGGTTGTCTTGCTGCAGGGAAGTGCACTGTTTTAGGTTCTGATCCAGATCCCACCAAACAATCTCTGTTGACTTCAGTGGGAGCTGGATCTGGCCTCTACTGCTTTCTTCCCATTGGAACACTGAGTATTAAAGGCAACAGCTATTTACTTTTTGTCCAGTGGTTTTCCTCTGCCATTTACTCTGCTCAAGTGGCAGCTGAGAACACTGGTACCACGACTTAAACAACAGTTCTCTTAAACTTCCCCTTCCAAAGGGAGAAAGAAGTGAGGTAAGATTATATCCCTCTCCTGCTGAAATCAATGGAACGCATTCTGCTGACAGAACTGGGAATCACATGAGTACCCTAATTCTTCTAGTTAAGGATCAAGAGCCAAATTCTACCCTTAGTAAGCACAGACCGTTACTATTGAGTCAAACAGGAGGGTATAATTTTTCTCCAATGGATTTTTCCAGCTACAATATTTTTTTGTAAATTGCAGACTGTTCAATTCTAGGACTGAAGTAGGATACTGGAGAACCTACACAAGGGGTTGACTTTGTTTGCTCAGGATTTAATTGTGTAGGCTAGTTATATGGTTTAATGTCAAAGGAAAGACTTATCGGTATGAACTTAGAAGTTCCATTATTTTCTTTTACTTTGGAATCAACATTTAACACGTATTCCTTGTATTAACAGTTACCAAGTTAAAGGTGGGAGGAATACAAAGGTTTGAATCAACATAAATAGCTTTGAGGTGAAAATATTTCAGAAATGGTTTCTAGAGCCTGGCCATTGGAAAGTTTCTAGGCCCTGGTCTACACTAGGACTTTAGGTCGAATTTAGCAGCGTTAAATGGATGTAAACCTGCACCCGTCCACATGATGAAGCCCTTTATTTCGACTTAAAGGGCTCCTAAAATCGATTTCCTTACTCCACCCCTGACAAGTGGATTAGCGCTTAAATCGGCCTTGCCGGGTCGAATTTGGGGTACTGTGGACACAATTCGACGGTATTGGCCTCCGGGAGCTATCCCAGAGTGCTCCATTGTGACCGCTCTGGACAGCACTCTCAACTCAGATGCACTGGCCAGGTAGACAGGAAAAGAACCGCGAACTTTTGAATCTCATTTCCTGTTTGGCCAGCGTGGCAAGCTGCAGGTGACCATGCAGGGCTCATCAGCAGAGGTGACCATGATGGAGTCCCAGAATCGCAAAAGAGCTTCAGCATGGACTGAATGGGAGGTACGGGATCTGATCGCTTTATGGGGAGAGGAATCCGTGCTATCAGAACTCCGTTCCAGTTTTCGAAATGCCAAAACCTTTGTCAAAATCTTCCAGGGCATGAAGGACAGAGGCCATAACAGGGACCCGAAGCAGTGCCATGTGAAACTTAAGGAGCTGAGGCAAGCCTACCAGAAAACCAGAGAGGCGAACGGCCGCTCCGGGTCAGAGCCCCAAACATGCCGCTTCTATGATGAGCTGCATGCCATTTTAGGGGGTTCAGCCACCACTACCCCAGCCGTGTTGTTTGACTCCTTCAATGGAGATGGAGGCAACACGGAAGCAGGTTTTGGGGACGAAGAAGATGATGATGATGAGGAGGAGATTGTAGATAGCTCACAGCAAGCAAGCGGAGAAACCGGTTTTCCCGACAGCCAGGAACTGTTTCTCACCCTGGACCTGGAGCCAGTGCCCCCTGAACCCACCCAAGGCTGCTTCCTGGACCCGGCAGGTGGAGAAGGGACCTCCGGTGAGTGTACCTTTTAAAATACTTCACATGGTTTAAAAGCAAGCATGTGAAAGAATTACTTTGCCCTGGCATTCGCGGCTCTCCTGGATGTACTCCCAAAGCCTTTGCAAAAGGTTTCTGGGGAGGGCAGCCTTATTGCGTCCTTCATGGTAGGACATTTTACCACTCCAGGCCAGTAACACGTACTCGGAAATCATTGTACAACAAAGCATTGCAGTGTATGTTTGCTGGCGTTCAAACAACATCCGTTCTTTATCTCTCTGTGTTATCCTCAGGAGAGTGAGATATAATTCATGGTCACCTGGTTGAAATAGAGTGCTTTTCTTCAGGGGACACTCAGAGGAGCCCGTTCCTGCTGGGCTGTTTGCCTGTGGCTAAACAGAAATGTTCTCCGCTGTTAGCCACAGGGAGGGGGGAGGGTTGAGGGGGTAGCCACGCGGTGGGGGGAGGCAAAATGTGACCTTGTAACGAAAGCTCATGTGCTCTGTATGTAATGTTAACAGCAAGGTTTATCCTGAAAGAGTGTAGCCACTGTTTTATAAAATGTGTCTTTTTAAATACCGGTGTACCTTTTTTTTTTCTCCACCAGCTGCATGTGTTTCAATGATCACAGGATCTTCTCCTTCCCAGAGGCTAGTGAAGATTAGAAAGAAAAAAAACGCACTCGAGATGAAATGTTCTCTGAGCTCTTGCTGTCCTCCCGCACTGACAGAGCACAGACGAATGCGTGGAAGCAAATAATGTCAGAGTGCAGGAAAGCACAAAATGACCGGGAGGAGAGGTGGCGGGCTGAAGAGAGTAAGTGGTGGGCTGAAGAGAGTAAGTGGCAGGCTGAAGACAGGGCTGAAGCTCAAATGTGGCGGCAGCGTGATGAGAGGAGGCAGGATTCAATGCTGAGGCTGCTGGAGGACCAAACCAGTATGCTGCAGTGTATGGTTGAGCTGCAGCAAAGGCAGCTGGAGCACAGACTGCCACTACAGCCCCTGTGTAACGAACCACCCTCCTCCCCAAGTTCTATAGCCTCCACACCCAGACGCCCAAGAACACGGTGGGGGGGCCACCGGCCAACCAACCACTCCGCCACAGAGGATTGCCCAAAAAAAAGAAGGCTGGCATTCAATAAATTTTAAAGTTGTAAACTTTTAAAGTGCTGTGTGGCATTTTCCTTCCCTCCTCCACCACCCCTCCTGGGCTACCTTGGTAGTCATCCCCCTATTTGTGTGATGAATGAATAAAGAATGCATGAATGTGAAGCAACAATGACTTTATTGCAAGCGGTGATCGAAGGGAGGAGGAGAGGGTGGTTAGCTTAGAGGGAAGTAGAGTGAACCAAGGGGCGGGGGGTTTCATCAAGGAGAAACAAGGAGAACTTTCACACCGTAGCCTGGCCAGTCATGAAACTGGTTTTCAAAGCTTCTCTGATGCGTACCGCGCCCTCCTGTGCTCTTCTAACCGCCCTGGTGTCTGGCTGCACGTAACCAGCAGCCAGGCGATTTGCTTCAACCTCCCATCCCGCCATAAACGTCTCCCCCTTACTCTCACAGATATTGTGGAGCACACAGCAAGCAGTAATAACAGTGGGAATATTGGTTTCGCTGAGGTCTAAGTGAGTCAGTAAACTGCGCCAGCGCGCCTTTAAACGTCCAAATGCACATTCTACCACCATTCTGCACTTGCTCAGCCTGTAGTTGAACAGCTCCTGACTACTGTCCAGGCTGCCTGTGTACGGCTTCATGAGCCAGGGCATTAAGGGTAGGCTGGGTCCCCAAGGATACATATAGGCATTTCAACATCCCCAACAGTTATTTTCTGATCTGGGAATAAAGTCCCTTCCTGCAGCTTTTGAAACAGACCAGAGTTCCTGAAGATGTGAGCATCATGTACCTTTCCCGGCCATCCCACGTTGATGTTGGTGAAACATCCCTTGTGATCCACCAGAGCTTGCAGCACTATTGAAAAGTACCCCTTGCGGTTTATCTACTCGGCGGCTTGGCGCTCCGGTGCCAAGATAGGGATATGGGTTCCGTCTATGGCCCCACCACAGTTAGGGAATCCCATTGCAGCAAAGCCTTCCACTATGACCTGCACATTTCCCAGGGTCACTACCCTTGATATCAGCAGATCTTTGATTGCGTGGGCTACTTGCATCACAGCAGCCCCAACAGTAGATTTGCCCACTCCAAATTGATTCCCAGCTGACCGGTAGCTGTCTGGCGTTGCAAGCTTCCACAGGGCTGTCGCCATTCGCTTCTCAACTATGAGGGCTCCTCTCATCTTGGTATTCATGCGCTTCAGGGCAGGGGAAAGCAAGTCAAAAAGTTCCATGAAAGTGCGCTTACACATGCGAAAGTTTCGCAGCCACTGGGAATCGTCCCAGACCTGCAACAGTATGCGGTCCCACCAGTCTGTGCTTGTTTCCTGAGCCCAGAATCAGCGTTCCACAGCATGAACCTGCCCTATTAGCACCATGATGCATGCATTGGCAGGGCCCATGCTTTCAGAGAAATCTGTGTCCCATGTCCTGATCACTCACATGACCGCGCTGATGTCGCCTCCTCGCCCGGTATCGCTCTGCCAGGTTCTGGTGCTGCATATACTGCTGGATAATGTGTGTGGTGTTTAATGTGCTCCTAATTGCCAAAGTGAGCTGAGTGGCCTCCATGCTTGCCTTGGTATGGCGTCCGCACAGAAAAAAGGCGCGGAACGATTGTCTGCCGTTGCTCTGACGGAGGGAGGGGCGACTGACGACATGGCTTACAGGGTTGGCTTCAGGGAGCTAAAATCAACAAAGGGGGTGGCTTTACATCAAGGAGTATTTCAGGCAGGACTTCACAGAGGGTTCCAATAAGAAATGGTGCACCTAAGTTATTTTTCTTATTGGAACAAGGAGGTTAGCCTGGCCTCTGATTGATACATGGCTAGATTTACCTCACTGCACCTTCTCTGTGAGTGACTGCAGTGTGACCTAGAGGAATGAGTCCCCTAGACAGGGGAGGGGGGGAAGCAAATGAGTACAAAACAAATCTGGTCTATTTCTTGTTTAGATCCACTCCATCTATCTTTTACATCTTTGGCTGGCAGCAGACGGTGCAGAAGGACTGCATGCCATCCACATCTCATGGCTGCTCGGCAGAAGATGGTACAGTATGACTGCTAGCCATCCTCATCTCTTGCCTGCCCGGCAGAAGATGGTACAGTACGACTGCTAGCAATCCATATCGCCTGCCTGCTCACCATAAGACGGTTCAATAGGACTGACTGCAGGACTAAAGAGAATGACCTGGTCAAGTCACTCCAAATTTAGTCCCTGCGCCCATGTCTGCCCAGGTGCTCCCAGCCGACGTGGCCAGGAGCACCTCGGACACGACAATGACGGCTACCAGTCGTATTGCACCATCTGCTGCCAGAAGGCAATGGGTTGCTGCTACTGTGTAGCAATGCCGTACCGCATCTGCCAGCACCCAGGAGACATACGGTGATGGTTACCTAAGCGGGCTCCATGCTTGCCGTGGTATGGCGTCTGCACAGGTAACTCAGGAAAAAAGGCGCAAAACGATTGTCTGCCCTTGCTTTCACGGAGGGAGGGAGGGAACGGGGGCCTGACGATATGTACCCAGAACCACCCACGACAATGTTTTAGCCCCATCAGGCATTGGGATCTCAACCCAGAATTCCAATGGGCAGCGGAAACTGCGGGAACTGTGGGATAGCTACCCACAGTGCAACGGTCTGGAAGTCAACTCTAGCCTTGGTACTGTGGAAGCACTCCGCCAGTTAATGCACTTAGAGCATTTTCTGTGAGGACACACACACTCGAATATATAAAACCGATTTCTAAAAAAACGACTTCTATAAATTCGACCTTATTCTGTAGTGTAGACATACCCTAAGAGATGAACAATTCCACATGTCGTTGCTATTCATCTAAATGCTGCATTTATCATTACAACTAAAAGGCTCCTCTCACCTCATTAATCTCCAATTAAACTGAAATTCTCTGTGTTGAAATTATGAACTAATGACCTGCAAAATTTCATTTCTTAAAAAGAAATAGAAAAAGAATTAGCTTTGCTATTAAGCCTCATTATATTGAAGTGGAGCAGCTTTTGCGGTCCAGTAAAACACCCACAACTTGTCAATTTGGGATGCTGTTAGTACTGAAGAACAATGAAGTTTAGGAAGATGCTTTGAATTGTGCACTCAATTCATTGTCCTCACTACAAAGGGCTGACTTCTGAGCCAGAGAGCATAACTGGAAGAAGTAAGCCAAAAATCAAGATATATCTTTATTTTTTTTCTTCTTCATACAGAAAAGTGTTTGAAGGGAAGAAGGGATTATAGCTCCATGATTAATACAGCAGCATATCATCACTTGGCAAAAATAATTAAGCATTTTAAGCCTTCAGCCTCCAAAGCAAATTACCCATTTTGTGTCATAAGCTACATGCATGCGCTCAAAAACAAAACACTGTAAAACTTTAGAGCCTACAAGTCCAATCAGTCCCACTTCTTATTCTGTCAATTGCTAAGACAAACAAGTTTGTTTACATTGATGGGAGATACTTCTGCCTACTTCTTATTTACAATGTCACCTGAAAGTGAGAACAGGTGTTCTCATGGCACTTTTGTAGCTGGCGTTGCAAGTTATTTACATGCCAGATATGCTAAACATTTGTATGCTTCTTCATGCTTCGGCCATCATTCCAGAGGGCATGCTTCCATGCTGATGATGCTCATTAATCAGCTCATCAAAAAATAATTCATCAATTAAATTGTGACTGTACTTCTTGGGGGGAGAATTGTATGTCTCCTGCTTTATTTTACCTGCATTCTGCATATATTTCTTGTTATAGCAGTCTCGGATGATGACCCAGCACATGTTCGTTTTAAGAACACTTTCACTGCAGCTTTGACAAAATGCAAAGGGGGTACCTATGTGAGATTTCTAAAAATAGCTAGAGCACTCAACCCAAGGTTTAAGAATCTGAAGTGGCATGCAAAATCTGAGAGGGACGAGGTGTGGAGCAGGCTTTAAGAAGTCTTAAAAGAGCAACACTCCGATGTGGAAACTACAGAACCCAAACCACCAAAATAGAAAATCAACCTTCTGCTGGTGGCATCTGACTCAGATGATGAAAATGAACATGCGTCAGTCCAAACTGCTTTGGATCGTTATCAAGCAGAACCCATCATCAACATGGATGCATGTCCTCTGGAAAGGTGGTTGAAGCATGAAGGGACATATGAATCCTTAGCGCATCTGGCACGTAAATATCTTGCAATTCCAGCTACAACAGTGCCATGCAAATGCCTGCTGTCAGTGGCGGATTTAGAGTTAGTGGGGCCCTGCACTCAGCTTCATTTTTGGGGCCCCTCTTTGGGACCCAGCCAAGAAAAAGAACATTCTTTCTTATCTGGCCCCCGACCCTGTTTTTCATTCTTTTTTTCTTCATCCTCCTCCTATAAGTAATAGGAAGTAAATGAAAATAAAGTGAGGTACCTTGATTGTTTTTGTAGTCTAACTTATTTTTCCACAGACCACTTGAAAATCACGGGGGGTCTCGGTGGACCACTTAATGATCTTTCCAAATATTGTTTGTACCGTTAGCTAATTATTGTAAAGTGATTTGGATAAGACCGCTTTATAAAAAAATGTAAAAAAAAGTTGGGGTGCGGGGTCTGGCCAGGACTTAGGGTGTGGGAGGGGGCTCAGGGCTGGGGGTGCAGGGTCTGGGAGGAAGTTATGATGCAGGAGCAAGCTGGGGGTTGGTGTGCAGGAGTTAGGGGGTTGGTGTGGGAGGGGGCTCAGGGCTGGGGCAGGGGGTTGGGGTGTGGAGTGCTTACCTGGGGAAGCTCCTGTTTGGTGGGAGGGGTGCAGGTGGGGATGTGGGGGGTGCAGGAGTCAGGGTGGACAGGGGGCTGAGGGTGTGAGGGGGGTGCAGGTGGCGTGGTGGGTTGCAGGAGTCAGGGCTGGGGATGCGTGAAGGGGGTGCAGGAGTCAGGGCTGGGGGTGCGTGAAGGGGGTGCAGGAGTCAGGGAGGGCAGGTGGATGGGGGTGTGTGTGAGTGGGGTGCAGGAGTCAGAGCTGGGGGTGCAGGGTCTGGGAGGGAGTTATGGTGCAGGAGCGGGCTGGGGGTTGGTGTGCAGGGTCTGGCCAGGAATTAGGATGCAGGACGGGGCTCAGGGTTGGGGCAGGAGGGTGGGGTGTGGAGCGCTTACCTGGGGTAGTTCCCATTTGGTGCGAGTGGTGCAGGTGGGAATGTTGGGGGGGGATGGAAGAATTCCTGTTTGGTGCTCACAGTTGGGGTGCGATGTGGGGGGGATGCAGGAGTCAGGGCATACAGTGTGCGGGGCTGGGTATGTGTGGGGGTGCAGAAGTAAGGGCAGGAGGCTGGGGGTGTGGGCTGAGGTTGTGTGGGTGCTCCCACCCCCCTGCCCTACCCCAGCCCCCTGCCCTGAGCGGCTCATGGCATGCGGCTGGAGGGGTATGCGTAGGGGACTGCAAGGGCCCCACCTTTGCTCCGCCCTGCCCTGATTCCACCCCCTTCCCTAAGGCCCCGCCCCTGCCTCTTCTCCTTCTCCTCCCTCGAGCATGCTGTGGCCACGCTCCTGCCCTTCCTTCCCTCCCAAAGTGACCTGAGCACTGGCAAACAGCTGTTTGGCAGCGGGAGAAGCACTGGGGACGGAGGGGTAGGGGTGGGAACGCAGCATGCTCGGGGGAGGAGGCAGGGAAGAGGTGGGAGAGGGGGAAGCTTGGCTGCCGGTGGGTGCAGAACCTGCAGCAGGAGCCCCAGGAACCAGCAGGACCAAACTTCTGCCCCCGCAGCTGCCTAGCCCTGGGGCTCCCTGTCATGGGGAGCCCTGTGCCAGGGCACCCTGTGTTTTACTGTAAATCCACCTCTGCCTATTCTCACTTTCAGGTGACGCTGTAAACAAGAAGCAGATCTTGTTTGTCTGAGCGATTGGCTGAACAAGAAGTAGGACTGAGTGGACTTGTAGGCTCTAAAGTTTTACATTGTTTTATTTTTGAACGCAGTTTTTCTTACATAATTCTACGTTTGTAAGTTCAACTTTCATGATAAAGAGTTTGCACTACAGAACTTATATGAGGCGAATTGAAAAATACATTTTTTTTGTTTTTTACAGTGCAAATATTTGTAATAAAATAAATATAAAGTGAGCACTATACACTTTATATTCTGTGTTGTAATTGAAATTAATATATTTGAAAATGTAGTAAACATCCAAAAATATTTAAAATAAATGGTATTCCATTGTTGTTTAACAGCGTGATCAATTTTTTTAAATTGCTTTACAGCCCTAATATATATATATAAATATTATATATATTTTTATGCTAAGGAAGTTGCTCTATAGATGAGTATGTTTCTTTATAAACTTATCTGACCCAATTCAGCTGTTGAGCCCTTCTGCTATTCCGTCTTGACAACGGTCTTTTTCCAAATGGATTTTATCCACATTCCCATATTCTGGATATTGTGCTATACTGTACTATCATTTCTGGATCTGTTATTTCCTGCTGTGTTATATCCTGAGGGAGTAGTATATACTCTGCTTTCCCACTCCTGATGTAGTGCATTAGCTGTATGTAGTTGTGATGATAAATAATGTTGCCCTCTAATGACTGAGCCAAAAGAGGTTATGGGACCTACCACTGCAATTTAACTAAGGGAGTTTTTCTTTAGCTCAAAGTATGAAGGGACTGAGTTGTTTTCAGACCCTGAAGAGCTAGCTCTCTGTGTGTGCATATATGATTTCTGTAGTTATTTGTGAATTTCACTGTATACATTTATTTGTTGATTACACTGAGATGATGCCCCGTTAAGTATTACTGTTCCAATTACTGGCCAAGACTTTATTCAGAGGTTCTCATGTGATTTTCTGTTAGTGCATTAGCCTGACAGATTTTAACTGTATCTTCCAGGGTTAACTGTGACCCTCTCTTATCTTTTTGCTATTCATGCTATAGACCACATGATCAAAGAGATTTTCATGATCACACCACTGCAGGATTGATTTTTTTAATCTCATGACTGACATAAGTACCAAACATTTTTCCAGACTTCTGTATTTGGCAATAAACCATGTAGCACTCATATAGTTCCTTGTGCCTTCAGAGACTAGTGTGCATCCAGTAGTCTAGATTGCCTCAATTACCTTTCACAGAAAATATGTCTGAGTTTGCTATCTCAGCTGCTTGAACCCTGACTGTACTTATTACTAAGGCAACTCTTTATTCACCACACCTGTTTGCTCCCATGGCTTTAGATGCAGTAAAAATGTCTGCTTAAATAGCATTGCTCTCCATGTTTCCTGTAATCTTCAGGGCACCTGGGGGCTTAAATCATATTCACTGTGCACTTCATTGATAGCTTTCTTTTATTTTCCTGGCCTGATGCCATTCTTCATGGGTTGCTTAATCTGCTGTAAATGAGCAGCCAGCAGACACCCATATTCTGTAACAAACTAAGCCCTCGGGAAGAAGCAGGAGCTCTTTTTACTAAATGCCCTCTAACTTTTTGGCACTAAAGACAGCATTCTCCTCTTCTTCCATCTTCCAAGGCCCATATTTACCCTATTCTCACCTCCCTCACACTCCGCACACTGTTTCAGGTCTCACATCCCTTATTCTTTTTCCTGGCTTCCCCCTGCTGGCAGCCACACATGCTGTGCTGTGCTCAGATAACTGCTAGAGAAGGGAGAGAGGCACACACAGGGACAAGCAGGAGAGGTGGTGATCAGCATCTAGAGGGGAGTCTTAGTACATCCCAGTTAGCGGCATATATCTATGGTTGCCACAAGACAGACATGGTGTGTCCATCACAACCAATTGTTTAAATGCCCTTGTGAAGGATGCAGGTGAAAGGCACAGAAAGTGTTTTTCTTAGAGAGTTTGCTTCCAACTCAGTGCTGCTCCCATGTATGATGTGTTGTATTATTTGTAGCATGGATGAAATTACTAATGCAGACCTACAACAATAAGAGCCATATCCTAAGTACAAACGTAAACACAAATTTACCTGGGCAGCATGGAGAAATTATCTCTCTGGTTTTCTACAAACTAAAATAGAAAATAAATTTGAAACTATAATTTCTAGCCTTGATGGATTGCTGTCTTAGCTATAACACTATTTGAGCAAAGTTTTCGCTGTAATTATGAGCTGTATGTCATACAGTGTTAATCTCTGTGTTTTATTAGCCTTACTCATCTTGCTATAATAAGCATTGGATAGACCCGTTTGCTGAACACCATGCACCCAATGTATCTCTGAAATACTTCAGGTGAATTTGATCTTGAGCCTCTGCAAAAATGTCAATAGTTGAAAACAGCTTAAATGCTCAAGGAAAGGGTTACTAATTCTGTACAGTATCTACCCATCTTACAGTTTTCTAGAGTGCTCATCTCTGTAATATGGATGTGTAATCATTTGGGTCTGAGTGATGAGGTCTATCGTGAATTCAGAGGAGTATTTTGCTCCTCTATTTTCCGGGATTCTAAAAGAATTTACTCCTTTTCAGTCCCCACCTTTACTTTTTGAGTCTAGCTATGGTGTGAAAGCTTGAACAAAATTGGTGTAACAGCACATTCTAAAAGCTGTCAGATTTTGGAGTAATCAGATCTCCTCTGGCAGCTCATTCCATAGCTGAGCAACCTTGAGTGGGAACACTTTGTCTTCAGTTCTTATATATTTGGGTGCTGATTCAACAAGTTACTTGAGATGGTGCATAACATTTAAGCATGTTGGTATTCCCATTGTCCTGAGTGGGACTAGAGCTGAGAGAATAACTGATTTTTTTGGGAAACTGAGAAAATAAACTGATTTGGTCTGAACTATTTTGGAATTTTTGGCAAATTGAAAAAGTCCATTTCAGATTGGACAAAATATTTTGTTTCTGGGCATTTTTAAGGGGCCAAATTAACAAAACAGCCTGAATTGGTGGTGGTGCTGTCTCCGTGATATCTTTTAGACCACTCACCTGGAATATGGGAGACCCAGGTTCAAATCCTTGTTCTTGAGCAGGTCTTCCCCATTTGCAAGTGAGTGGCCTAACCACTAAGCTCTTACTACTCTGAGGGAAGGTGGTTTGACTTTGTATAAATAATTAAAGTTACTGGCTCAGGGACTTGAACTCCACAGATATGTGCCCTAATAATCAGACTTTAGAGTCAGTCTCGCTCTGACCCCTTGGCTATTCAAGTATTTTATATAAAATGGAACAGTTTCAACAGCAAAGAGACCCGCCTCAGAAAACCCTGTAGCCTGATGCTTAGAGCATTCACGTGTGAGTCTGCAGTTCAAGTCCCAGCTCCAGAGTGGGAATTTAAACCTGGATCTGCCACATCCTAGGTGAGTACCCTAAGCACTGGGCTAAAGGTTATAAGGGGGCTCCATGGCCATTTTGCTAAAATTATTAGTGAATTTGTATCAAATTTATGAACAATTACAGCTTGACTGAAGCTGCGTTTTTCAGCAAATAAACTATTTGTCCAAAAAACTTTGCCCCTCTCTTATTGTGACTACTCTTATCCATGTGCTTAAGTACTTTGCTGAATTGGAGCCTTGGTTCTAGTTTTGGTATCTGTCTTGTCCCAGAAAAGTGAAGCTGTCTTCTTGGGTCATGAATGGAAATGTGGTTGTTGATGTATCTGCTATGAGTACAATATCTGTTTAAGTGGTAGGTCTTACTAGGTATGTCTACATTGTGATAAACCCCCCACAGCGTTGAGTCTCAGAGCCTGGGTCAGCTGACTCAGACTTGCGAGACTTTGGGCTGTGGAGTTGTAATGTGGCAGTGTATATATTCGGTCTTGGGCTGGAGCCCTGAGACCCTCTTCCAATTGTGGGGTCTCAGAGCCCAGGCTCCAACCTGAGCCCAAATGTCTACACTGCAGTTTTATAACTGACCCAGGCTCTGAGACTCGGTACCACAGGCTGACCCAGGCCAGCCATGTCATGCCACAGGTCTTTTATTGCAGTGTAGGCATACCCACTGAGTACAGCTCACAAGCCCTTGGAGTACCAGTACTATACATGTTCAGTGCCTATGGTTAAGAACCACTATACTGTAGCTTGTCATGCTTTAAAGTTTTTTATAAATATGGTTGTCTCTCTACTAAATTTATCTCCAGTTCAATCACATCTGTTGCACCACTTCTTTTTTACAGGTTTCAGAGTAGCAGCCGTGTTAATCTGTATTCGCAAAAAGAAAAGGAGTACTTGTGGCATCTTAGAGACTAACATATTTATTTGAGCATAAGCTTTCGTGAGCTACAGCTCACTTCATCGGATGCATTCGGTGGAAAATACAGTGGGGAGATTTATATACATGTTGTTTCATGTTCTCTATGTATATAAATCTCCCCACTGTATTTTTCACTGAATGCATCTGATGAAGTGAGCTGTAGCTCACGAAAGCTTATGCTCAAATAAATTTGTTAGTCTCTAATGTGTCACAAGTACTTCTTTTTTAGTTTTTCATAAATTAATCAGAATAAAACATAAGGGACAAAACCTTTGGCTTATATTACTTCTAGCAGCACTTTCACATTACTTCCACAGCAGCAGTTAATGAGTAAGGCGGAGTCCTGGTGGTCTCAGTGCCTTCAGCAAGAGCAGAACTAAGGTCAGGTCTTTATTTGGCAATGATGGCTAAAATATCAAGGTTCTTCATTATGTTCCTAATTAGATTTTGTTAACAAATGGACTATATTTCCTTTAAATGACTTTAATCTCCAGAAGCTTCAAAGAGGGTGTTAATTAGATATTTTGATTAGAGATGTGCACACGTTTGTTTGATTAATTTTATCTTTTTTTTTCTATTTGTGAACAGATTTTGACTTTTAGAAAATTTCATTTTAAATTAAATGAACAAAATTCAGCATATGGATTGCTCATTAATTGCATTCACCACATATATTTGTTGTTACCATTTTATGATTGGTCACCTTACTTTGCACTTTTTCTGTTCCTTGATTGAATTAATACTTGGATGAAAAAAAGGATAGAGTGGGCAAGTATCTGAGCTTTTGATTGTCAGGGACAGGGTGTGGAATTAGGAAAAGGTAAACTGTCATTTTTTGCAGTAAAAAAGGAGAAAAAGTCAATATTTGCCAACATTACCACAGATATCACTTATTCTACATACAGAGGTACTGTGGTAAAAGTTATCAAAAGCTGAATTTTAATGGTGACCATTTCAGGAGAGTGAATTTATGAAGTGTCCTTAATAACTTTGGATTCTGGAATTTCTGTCCCACATACAATTTTTATGTTTGTTACCGTACATTTTTTTTAAATAGATCGTTCAAAATTCAAAGACATATACAATTTACCCCCAAAAAAGTACTGTATGTATTTTGCCAAGGATTTTAAGTACTTCTGCTGTATGCATTTGTGCTTTTGAAATACAAACTGTGAGTCTATGATGATCGGCTGATTTAGAAATGGGCAAACCTTGTGGAACTCTTGGTTCAAACCATTTTCTCTCTAAAAGAATGATATTTCACAATATGAGTGTGTTGTGGGAAGCTGCTTAGGTTTTTTCATACACAAAGAGTGACCCCCTTCTGACCTTCGTCTTATTTTAGAGTAAGGGAAACAACTAATAGAGAGAACAAGGAAAATTTCCATCACAGAGCATAGTGTGTGCTTTCCTGTAACATGTTGCATCTTGAACCCTGCCTCAGAAATGGCAGATGCATTTGGAGACAGGTAGACTCCTTAGCAATTTAAATGGGCCAGTACAAAAAAAATCACTTCTTATATACTAGTTAGTGCCACCAAAAAACTCAAGGTTGAAAAAAATACACAAGCCTTTTCCTGGTATCCCTCGGTAAAGGGTTAACAAACCTTATCCTTTTTGATTCATTCAGGAGGAGGAACGTGAAGATAGGGACATCTGACCCTCTTCCCTCGAGTGTCCTCTCCTCCAAAAAATCCTCATCTATTAAGTTTAGAACTTCACATAATTCAAAGTACACACCAGTTTCAGGAAAACAATTGAAGTCTTAATGATCTGTACAGAAATTGTACATTTACTATATCTGTTCCAATCCCCATGTTTTTTAAAGTGGATTATTCATTCTGTGCAAACCAACACAGAATACCAGTCTAATATCATTTTTCTCCTTCCTAGTAGAAATTATCTAAAAAAATATAGGTTAACTACTTCAAATACTTTTTTTACCCAAGAACTATTGGTTCTTGACATGGGTGCTGCTACAAGTTACTATAAATTGAAACATTCAAGAGATTTACACTTGCCAAGTAACACCTGGTTTGTGGTTTACTAGAAGTGACTTTCTGATCAACATAATATGTATATAAGAAATGGACATCACAGCTGAATCAGTTATTGGTGGGGAAACAGAAGTTGACTCTTAATCAGTTTCTGATATTGATAAATTGAGATGACTCTTGAATGGAAAGGTTCTGACTTGGGAGTCTCATCCACACATTCCAGATCTCATCCACAATATCAGCAGATTAATCCAGGGAAAATATTGTAACTCCTCCTGCTGATCAACAGGTGTCTGCTGCACAAGCCTAACTTGTGTACCCATTTTGTGTCATACAGGGTCTATCTTGGCTTTGGCTACAGACAGAAACAATTTAAACCTTGTATCAAAATGATCGAGACAACAAGCACTATTCTGTTTAAAAAAACCCTGCTTTGAACTAATACCTTTGTGACATTTCAGGGTACAAGTCAAACTAATGAGCAGCTGTCTCAACCCTGCCCTGCAACCTTGGGTGCCTTACAATGCCTTGCTGAAGTAGCGCCCACCTGCGCCACTCACAAGCAGTGTTCCAGCATGCAAGCCACACACTGAGTGTCTATGTGTGGCTGCAGTCTGCCAGCCACACTTGGGTTACACTCTGGCTCTCACCAGCCTTGGTTATACTGCAGGTAGGGTGACCACCCATCCCGAACAGGATGGGAGAGGCCTGAAATGCAGAGTTCAAGTCCCAGTCCCGGGCTAAATAACTCTGGGACAGCATTTGTCCTGGATTCCCTGTGGCTCTGCTTCGCGCCTGCCCAAGGCTCAAGGTCAGTGCCAACGCCAGCCTCTTCTTGCGGGGGGGGGGGGGGGAGGCTGAAGTGGGCCTCAGACCACCCCCCCCCCCACCATGAGGCTCCCCCTGTTACCCGGGGTTCTTTCACCCCAAAGCTCTTGGTAACTTTTGCTCTGTGGGAGGTGGTGTCAGGAAATAAATCAGGGGAGACACGGCCGTCCGACCAGTAGATGGCTGGCACAAACAGGACAACACACGAGTGCTTTCACTTAAAGCTAAACTTTACTTTGTCTCAAGCACTTATACACACCTCCGCAACAGGCTGGTAAAACACCCCCAACTCTTGATAATTACCAAAGCTGAGTGTGGCTCTTGAGTGGCACAGCGGCCGCCCATCTCTTAGTGGGGAACACAAGATGCATCCAGAGGGAGAGTCCAGTCCTGAAGAGTCCCGCTACCTCAAACTTTTCCCCCTTATTTATACATTAGTAATAGAATGACATGTCCCTTAAAGCAAACTTGTTAAGCAGTTTCAATGGTCAAGCGAGAGGTTCCTTCTGATTATCGATTAACCAGGTGTGGGTTTTTCCAGAGTTTGCAGCCTTGAGGCCCCAATAGACATTCCTGGGACACATCCTGTTCTTCTAAGATGCATGTATCAGCAACTTCAACACAATTCTTATCAGGAAGGATGCAAGATCAAGCTGCCCTCTCTGTCGCACCCAATCCCCCGCCCTCCCCTCCTGCCTTGGTTAAACTGAGACTGCTGAATGGCCAATTTACAGCCTGCTGACTTGGCTGCTTTTAGCAATAAGCCATAGAGGTTTTAGGCACTTTACTGGTTTGCCAAAGTCTCCCCATAAACCCCCTGCTCCTTCTCTTCCTCTGAGGCCCTGCCCCCTGGCCAGGGCAGTAGTAAGAGCTGCCCAGGGAGCCTGGGCCATGGGTGGGAAGCCCCAGACAATTCACCTGCCCTGGGTGGTGTGCCCCAGGGCCAGGGACATGGGTCGGGGGCTGCTCTCGGGCATCCCAGTCCCCTGCTCAGAGCAGGTGGAGGGTCCATGGCTCCCTGGGCAGCTCCCAGACTGCTGCGCTGGGCATCACAAAATGGGGAAGAGATGGCCAGCCCTCTGTGGAGATAGAGGTGGTTAGGGACTATTTAGAAAAGCTGGACGTGCACAAGTCCATGGGGCCGGACGAGTTGCATCCGAGAGTGCTGAAGGAATTGGCGGCTGTGATTGCAGAGCCATTGGCCATTATCTTTGAAAACTCGTGGCGAACCGGGGAAGTCCTGGATGACTGGAAAAAGGCTAATGTAGTGCCAATCTTTAAAAAAGGGAAGAAGGAGGATCCTGGGAACTACAGGCCAGTCAGCCTCACCTCAGTACCTGGAAAAATCATGGAGCAGGTCCTCAAAGAATCAATCCTGATGCACTTGCATGAGAGGAAAGTGATCAGGAACAGCCAGCATGGATTCACCAAGGGAAGGTCATGCCTGACTAATCTAATCGCCTTTTATGATGAGATTACTGGTTCTGTGGATGAAGGGAAAGCACTGGATGTATTGTTTCTTGACTTTAGCAAAGCTTTTGACACGGTCTCCCACAGTATTCTTGTCAGCAAGTTAAGGAAGTATGGGCTGGATGAATGCACTATAAGGTGGGTAGATTGTCGGGCTCAACGGGTAGTGATCAATGGCTCCATGTCTAGTTGGCAGCCGGTATCAAGTGGAGTGCCCCAAGGGTCGGTCCTGGGGCCGGTTTTGTTCAATATCTTCATAAATGATCTGGAGGATGGTGTGGATTGCACTCTCAGCAAATTTGCGGATGATACTAAACTGGGAGGAGTGGTAGATACGCTGGAGGGGAGGGATAGGATACAGAAGGACCTAGACAAATTGGAGGATTGGGCCAAAAGAAATCTGATGAGGTTCAATAAGGATAAGTGCAGGGTCCTGCACTTAGGATAGAAGAATCCAATGCACCGCTACAGACTAGGGACCGAATGGCTAGGCAGCAGTTCTGCGGAAAAGGACCTAGGGGTGACAGTGGACGAGAAGCTGGATATGAGTCAGCAGTGTGCCCTTGTTGCCAAGAAGGCCAATGGCATTTTGGGATGTATAAGTAGGGGCATAGCCAGCAGATCGAGGGACGTGATCGTTCCCCTCTATTCGACATTGGTGAGGCCTCATCTGGAGTACTGTGTCCAGTTTTGGGCCCCACACTACAAGAAGGATGTGGATAAATTGGAGAGAGTCCAGCGAAGGGCAACAAAAATGATTAGGGGTCTAGAACACATGACTTATGAGGAGAGGCTGAGGGAGCTGGGATTGTTTAGCCTGCAGAAGAGAAGAATGAGGGGGGATTTGATAGCTGCTTTCAACTACCTGAAAGGGGGTTCCAAAGAGGATGGCTCTAGACTGTTCTCAATGGTAGCAGATGACAGAACGAGGAGTAATGGTCTCAAGTTGCAGTGGGGGAGGTTTAGATTGGATATTAGGAAAAACTTTTTCACTAAGAGGGTGGTGAAACACTGGAATGTGTTACCTAGGGAGGTGGTAGAATCTCCTTCCTTAGAGGTTTTTAAGGTCAGGCTTGACAAAGCCCTGGCTGGGATGATTTAACTGGGAATTGGTCCTGCTTCGAGCAGGGGGTTGGACTAGATGACCTTCAGGGGTCCCTTCCAACCCTGATATTCTATGATTCTATGATTCCCCACAGTGGCCAGGTCTGTCTAGATGGCTCTGATCATGGACCGTCTTCGACTTCTGGCCTGGCCGGGGACGAGGCCTCAGGGGGAAGAGCAGAAGCAGGGGGGTAGGGCCTTGGAGAAGAGGGAGGAGGGGCAGGGCCATGGAAGTTGGTGGGGCTCCTGCATGTGTCCCTCTTTTGCCTTTTGAAAAGGTGATCACACTAACTGTACGGTGATTCCCCACACACCCCCTGGCCCATATTCCCCCCCCCCGCCCCGAAATGTATGCCCTGTACTGCCCAGCCCTCTTCTGGACAGTACAAAATATTTTAAGTCCATTAATACTGAAAGGGAATAATATGCTAACTCATTATCTCAAATAGTAATTCAGACTCTTTAATTTAAACACACTGGATTAGATAAAAAAGTTTTTTAACTACAAGAAAGAGATTTTTAAATGAGTACAAGTAGTGAGGTATAAAAGTCAGAAATGGTTATAAGAAAAATAAAGAAGACATTTACTAATATCTAACTTAAAATATATCAGATTCAAGCAAAGTTTCTAACTACATGCTTTCAGCAGTTTTACTGACCAAACCCTGTAGGTCAGCATCCCTCCCCCAGAGTCCAATGAATGCTTCCTTTGTTGCTACAGTGAATGTAATGGGCAGGGAGAAGAAGTGAGTTACCTTGGGGTGTTTGTCCCTCCTTTTTATAGTTTCAGTTCCTCTCTTGAAAAATATTTCCAGCTGTGAAATAGGAGACAAAGAATCTGTGTGGAACAATGTTCCCTGATGGTTTTTTCTCACCTGTTTGAACTTCCTTTGTTTCCCTTTCTGCTTGATGACCCTGTTTACTGCTTAAATGAAAATTAAGCAGAGCACACTTTCCTTTGTTTAGGACAGACATGTTTGCCAGGGCTCGGGGGTTTGGAACATGTGGTAATAACACCATATAGGGAAAGCTTATAACTTTACATACAGTGTTGCTACACATATTTTCTCAGGATGACACTGACCAGCAAATTTTCAAATAATACCTTACAAGACATGCCTTGTACAAAAATTATTACAATAGTGTGTAGGGTGTGGAAACAGGAGTACATTCTATCACAACCTTCAATCAGTCTACCTGTGGTGGCTGTTCTTGTACCACTCTTGTCATTCTTCATAGTTCCAATAAATTGTAATGGTTGTTGAATTGATAAAACTGCTGGCAACTCCTTTGTACTGGTGTGAACTGTGCTTTGGAATAACAAGAGGTTAGATAGGTGTATATGATCAGGGTCTTCTCTGAGAAGAAATTGTAATTGTAATTTAAAAAATAAATCTGTTGGTTAAATCGTGGTTTGGTACTAACATTAAGACTTGCACCATTCACCTTCATCCAAATTTCAGATATGTGAGATACAAAGTGATGCTCATTGACACTTCTGAGATGTTTGAGGTAACTAAGACAGCTGACCATTTCAGTGGCTTTTATTTCTTTGTTCAGATATTTTAAAATCCCTCTGTTTGAAACATCTATGAAGTTTGGTGAAGGCTGAGTCTCTATCTGAACGTTGGTTTGGATTTGTTACACAAAAATGAGTAAGCTAGTTGAATGGAAATTTAAAGGTACAGTTACAAAAATGAAATGCCAGCATGGAAACTTTAAAAAACCACTATAATAAAGATTCAAATTAAATATATACCCCAAATTAAAAAATATCATGAGGACCGAGAAAGTGCCACCATGGCTAAACAACAAAGTAAAAGAAGAGGATAGATGCAAAAGGCATCCTTTAAAAATTGGAAGTCAAAGGAAAATAGAGGACTACAGAGGAAAATAGAAAGGAGCATAAACTCTGGCAAGTCAAGTATAAAAGTATAATTAGGCAGGCCAAAAAAAATTTTTTTTTAAGAGCAACTGGTGTTGTTCAAAAACGAACAACAAAATTTTTTTAAAGTACATCAGAAGCAGGAAGCCTACCAATCAGTGGGGCCACTGGATGATCAAAGTGCTAAAGGAACACTCAAGGAAGATAAGGCCATTTCAGAGACGCTAAATTAATTCTTTGCATTAGTCCTCACTGCAGAGGATGTGAAGGAGATTTCCACACCTGAGCCATTCTTTTTTGCATGACAAATCTGTGGAACTGTTCCATATTGAAGTGTTAGTAGAGAAGGTGATGGAACAAATTGATAAATTAAACAGAAATACATCACCAGGACCAGATGGTATTCACCCAAGAGTTCTGAAGGAACTCACATATGAAATTGCAGAACTACTAACTGTGGTATATAACTGATCACTTAAATCAGCTTCTGTGCCAGGTGAGGATAACTAATGTAACACCAATTTTTTTAAAAGGCTCCAGAGACAATCTTGTCAACTACAAGCAGTAAGCCTAACTTCACTACCAGGCAAGTTGTTTGAAACTATAGTAAAGAACAGAATTATCAGAAACATAGATGAACATGATTCGTTGGGGAAGAGTCAACATGGCATTTGTAAAGGGAAATCATGTCTCAGGAATCTCAGAATTCTTTGAGTGGGTCAACAAACATGTGGACAAGGGTGATCCATTGGATCCAGTGTACTTGGACTATTAGAAAGCCTTTGACAAGGTCCATCACCAAAGGCTCTTAAGCAAAGTAAGCTGTCATAGGATAAGAGAGAAGGTCCTTGCATGAATCTGTAACTGGTTAAAAGACAGGAAACAAAGGGTAGGAACAAATGGTCCCTTTTCAGAATGCAGAGAGGTAAATAGTGGTGTCCCCCAGGGATTTACACTGGGACCAGAGCTGTTCAACATATTGATAAATGATCTGGAAAAAGGGGCAAAATGAGGTGGCAAAATTTGCAGATAATACAAAACTACTCAAGATAGTTAAGTCCAAAGCACACTTTGAAGAGTTACAAAGGGATCTCACAAAACTGGGTGACCGGGCAAAAAAATGGCAGATGAAATTCAATGCCGATAAATGCAAAGTAATGCACATTGGAAAACATAATCCCAACTATACATACAACATAATGGGATCTAAATTAGCTGCTACCTCTCTAGAAAGAGATCTTGGAGTCACTGTGGATAATTCTCTGAAAATATCCACTTAACGTGCAGCAACGGTCAAATAAGCTAACAAAATGTTAGGAACCATTAGGAAAGAGAGAGATAATAAGACAGTAGATATCATAATGCCACTATATAAAGCTATGGTATGCCTGCACCTTGAATACTCCATTCAGTTCTGGTCACCCCAATTCAAAAATATATATTAGAATTGGAAAAGGTACAGAGAAGATCAACAAAAATGATTAGGGGTATGGAGAAGTTTTCATATGAGGAGAGAGTAAAAAAACTGGGACTTTTGACCTTGGAAAAGAGACAACTAAGAGCGGATATGATAGTGGAGATAGTGGTGAAAGTGAGTAAAGAAGTGTTATTTACTCCTATACATAACACAAGAAGCAGGGATCACCCAATGAAATTAATAAGCTGCAGGTTTTAAAACAAACAAAATCAAGTAAACAAAAAGTCAACAAAATATTCACAGAACACAAAATCAAGCTGTGGAACTCCTACCCAGGGATGTTGTGAAGGCCAAAACTATAACTGGGTTCAAAAAAGAATTAGATAAGTTCATGGAGGACAGGTGCACTGATTAGTATTAGCCAAGATGGTCAGTGATGGTCCAGGTGTGCCTAGCCTTTGACTGCCAGAAGCTGGGAATGGATGATAGGGGATGGATCACACATTAATTACCCTGTTCTGTGCATTCCCTCTGAAGCTTCTTGCATTGGCCACTGTCTGAAGAGAGGATACTGAGCTAGATGGACCTTTGGTCTGATGCAGTATGTCCATTTTTATGTTCTTGTGCACGTCAAGTGTCCTTATTCCTTTGGATGTTCAAAAATATAAAATCCATCAGTGTACTGAATGATTGAGCCCAACTGGTAATGGGATGCAGGAAACATCCACTTCTGGGTTGCTAGTACGAATCTAGTCATGATAGTTAGGGACTACAAGCTGAAACCATCTAGCTGATGGATGTTCTGTGACCTATATAAAATAAATTGGTCATTTATACCTCCCAGTGGACAGGTATCCAGATCACAAAAGAGCACTGAAAATCCTTGTGGGAAATCTGAAAAGAGAGACCATGGACTGCATATCATCAGTGGTCCCTCCTATGCAGTTGAGGTACCTTGACATAGCTTGTACTGTGCAAAGTCTGTGTTGTAGGTAAACAGAGGACTTCAGCTTCCAATGCTATCAATTTATCATTTTTCAGAACACTAAACTGTCATCAAAAGTAGCAGGTGCTGCTGAGCAAGAACAATAAAAGAAGATGAATGGAAAGCTTTGCTAGGATGGTTAAAAACCTACAAACAATAATTGGGACTACATTTGCAGAAGGTAAAAAGGAATGAGGAAAATAAGCCAGACACCAGAATGAAGCAATAATTGTAAAGGGAAATGAGAACACTAAATTCAAGAGGTAATACTAGTTTGCAATTTAAAAAAAGAAAAGAAAATGAATGGAAATAAATGTGCAATCAACAGAGAAAAAAAGAGAATCAGAAACTGTGCATCTATGATCAGCAAATTTTTAGGATTCTAATTGAATATAATAATACTTGGAGTTATACATTGGGGTTTGAGCCTCTGCTTTTTTGAACATTCTAGGATGTGTTTTGAGTCTGTCAGCAAGTCATCTGTTGTATCTGATTTTCTTATGGAAATAACTCCATTCTTCCTGAAGGAATGTAAGATTTACACAGAGATCATTAGAAATTCACGTTGATATTTTGAAAATTTGGGGGATTTATATGGAGGTCACCTGCTTATAAATCAGGGATGGTCAAACTTACTGACTTTCCGAGCCACATATGACAATCTTCAGAAGTTTGAGAGCCTGTGCACACCTGCCAGGAGCTGGGGATTGGGGCTTCAGCCCTGCTCCTGCCGAAGCCCCAAGCCCTGACAGGTGCACTCCGCTGGGCAGAAGCCCCCAAACCATACTCTCTGCTGGGCAGAAGCCCCTACTTCACCATCCGGCTACAAGGCAGAGGTCCCAAGCTTCTTCCCTCCCCGCCACTTTGGTAGGAGGAGCCTGGGGGGCATCAGGGGCTCCATGAGCCACACTTTAATGGTAAAAGAGCCGCATGTTGCTCGTGAGCCACAGTTTGGTCGCTCTGTTATAAATTTTTGAACTTCTGCTACGTATGGAAAAGGCCAATTAGGAACAGATATGCTTTTCCAAGACTAGTGAGTCAAACAAGTAGCATGCTCCAAATTAATACTTGCTCTGCTTAATTTTTCAGTGCTGCTGTCTTGGACTGAAATGTCCAGTGGAGACCTGCAAAAGTTTCTGACCTTGATGAAGTCCATTCTGAAAACGAATGATCAGGATATACAGCCTACACTCTTGTTTCCAAAGCAGGAAGTGAATATTCCACAGTTTGTCAATGCCAAAGGAATGAAGGGATTAAGCTGGTTGATTATGAGCAATGAGGGCCAAAATTTAGTGCAGCATGTATTTGGTGTACGTATGAACGAAAGATTCTTAAAAGAAAAATAGGCAAGTTAGAAAAACTGACGATGGAAGAGGACTGTGCTATAGAGGCATTACTGAAACATGGCGCAATGACAATTATCAATGAAATATTGTAACCTAGCTATAAAATATACAGAAAAGAGAAAGTGGGTCATTGACGTGGAGGAGTAGCATTATATCTAAAATATCCAGGCCACAGAATGCAACCTGATGAAACATACTAATAGGATTATGCTGCTAACCTCCTGATCAGGAGAAGGAAGGGTACAAAAAGTTGAGATAAATAAAAGAATCTAATAGAATGGTAATAATGGGTGACTTCAGCTACAAACACACACACTGATCAAATAAAGCAAGGTTAGGAGAAACAACTTCTTCACACTTTTAAACAACTCCTTCTTGGAACAGATAGTTCTGTAGCACACAAAAGGAGAGGCTATTCTTGACTTAGCCTTAAGTACTTCACAGAAGATGATGGATAAAGAAATAACTACAGCTGAGCCTCTTACTAATAATGAGCCTAATAATGAGCTTCTTACTATAATGAAGTTCAAGATTTTCAGGGGAGAAAAGGTATCAAAAGGCAGAAAAGTGACACTTAGGTTTAAAAGGGATGACTTTTAAAAATGAGGAAGTTTCTCCAAAAAGTTTCTAAAGTCAAAAATAAGGAGATTAAAGTCTTTCCTCTCAACATGGAGGCTTCTTAAACCTATTGTAATAGAGTCCTAGAGCGTGTGCAAACCACTAAACAAAAAAGGAATGGAAGGAAGAAAGAAACTAGCATGGGTGATAGAAGTTATTCAAGTAAACTGTCATCCTTCAGAAAATGGAAAGCCAACTCTAGCAACACTGATAGAAAAGAGCTTTAACTATGGCAGGTAAAATGTTAGGAGGAAATTAGGAGGTGTGATAGGGAATTTTGAATCAAAGAAATAACAGATAATACTTTGCATCAGGTCCTTAGCTGCACTCGGTAAGTGCTGGGTGCAGTTAGGAGGGTGATGGGAAGGAAAGTTGCTGAAAAGGAATTGTTTGTAGTTCCCTGATCATGGGCCTGTTTAGAAACTTGCCTGGTCCTTGGTGTGCTTTAGAGCAGCCTCATATCTGATCTAAAGGATGCTGATTGAATATAGTCCCAGGGGGCCAGTATGGCATACTGCTAGAGTGCAGCAGAGCTCTGGCCATGCCCCCAGCACATGCTCAACAGAAGGTTGAGGTGGCAGAAGCCAGCTGCACCAGCTTTGTGCCAAAGAGGGATCCCCTCATGTCGAGTGAATGTACTGTGGATGCCCGCCCTTTCTGGCTGCTTGAAACCACAGAATATGAATATGAAACATTGAATAAGATAGTGAGAATGCCTTATCGACCTCAGAAAGGTAATTAAACATTGTGACCCAGAGCACCCCTGTACTCACATCCTACACATTATTGTAATAATCTTTGTACAAAATATGCCTTTCGAGGTATCATATGAAAACTATTGACCAGTGAGTTATTAATATCATGGTGAAATGTATATAGCAACATTACATATAAAGTTAGAATTTCCCCCAGTATTTTATTAGCACATGTTAAAACCAGACAGACCTTCCCAGGCAAAAGTTGTTAAACAGGTGTATCCTAAACAAAGGAATGTGTGTTCACCTCAATTTACATCTAAGTAGTAAACAGGATCAGCAAGACTGCAGTGGGAGGAGATGGCAAGAAACAGAAAAAATCTGCATTTGAGAAAAGGCAGCTGCGGGGGTAGAAAGAGCATGGAGCTTCCTTCATCACCAGATTCCATGTCACTTTTCTCATAGCTTGACTAAACTTAACTTTTATCCTTCAGAAGAATTCACTTCAAAACATTCAGTGGACTGTAACAGAAGGGGGCAGAGAATCCCAAGTTATCTCTTTCACCTAAGGAGATAAAGGCACTTTGGGCCTCTGGGAGAGATCCTGACTGAGGAGAGGATCAATCACCATCTTCAACAAGGCCTTGAACCAAAACCTGCTAGATTAAGTTTGACTTTTAGATGCATGTTTTCACTTTTATTTGCTGGTAACCATTTCTCACTTTATCTCTTATTCTTGAACTCACTTAAAATCCTATCTTCCTCTGTTAATAAACTTTTTCTACTATTAAGTTAAACCAACAGTGCTGTGTTTGTACTAAAATGAACACAGCTCTAGTTAATTTGGCAAACTGTTGTGTTTTGTCTCCTTAAAGGAGTAGATGGATCTTATTATTCCTCTGTTTCAGGAAAGGACTGAACATATCAGAGCACATGGGTGTGGGGAAATTCAGGACTGGGGGTGTGTTGGGATCATCTTACTGTTTGTAACCAAGGCTGGTGGAAGCCAGATTGGTGTGCTGATGGCAGGTTTATGGGATCAGAGTTGATGGACTAGGACTGCAGTTATACTCATGCTGGTAGGCTAGTTGTGATGGGCTCAGATTGGGAGCTACAGCAGCAAAGCACTGTGAAGCACCCGGTGTTACAGGGCTGGTGGTGACATAACCCGTCACAGGCCTGGATTGCACCTCAGACGGTGACAAGCATATTTATTCCCATTTTACAAATGTTGAAAAAAGTACCCTTTGTTTAAATGATTTGCGTACAATCACAGAGCAGGTCAGTGGCCGAGCTAGATATAGATCCCAGGTCTCCTGACTCTCAGCTCAGTTTAATCCTCTAGATAATAGCTGCCTTGTGTTCAGAGTGTGGTCTCCTTACTGAAATACACATGACTTACTCACACTTCTTTTCCTAGTTTGGCTCCTGTCTCAGCTTGACTTAGAGTTTAAGGGCCAATAATTTAAATTAAATTTAAATGAAAGGCAGCTTCCAAGAATAGATTTTAAACTTGGCAGGGGAGCATCCATATAACCAAGAAACAAACTGAATTGTCCAAGTCACACATCCCTAAAGCAATGCTACCCTGTGCATAGTTTTTCTGTCTTAAAAAAATTACTCAAAATCTGTTCAATAAAAGCCTAAGTGACATTAATGATTTTCTAGACCCTTATAATTCAGGCAGATCAGAGATCTCACATCTTTAAGGACAAATGTTTTCAGAAGGGGGAAAATAAAGATGTATGATTCTTCTTTAATAACAAGAAAACAGCACAATAATGTGAGTGAGAGCTGGCAAAGTACTGGTTAAACATATTGGAACAAAACAACTCACAAGGAGGGAACAATTGAAAAGGTATTTGCCAACACCAAGGAATAACTTAGCGCCAATGAGCTAGGTTACATCAATGAATGTATATCTTCACTTAGAGAAAGACAGGAGAGCAGGATGCAACCAACCCTTCCTGCTAATGGGATTTTACAGTTGCAAATGTTTTTCTTGAGGGAAAGATCTGATCCTTCAAAAATAATATAAATATCAATGGTGTTTCCTTATTGGGGGTCATCATAAATGATTTGGATAATGGCATAGAGAGTATACTGATAAAATTTGCAGATGATACTAAGATGGGAGGGGTTGTAAGCACTTTGGAGGACAGGATTAGAAATCAAAGCTATCTTTACAAACTGGAGAAATCTGAAATAATTAGGATGAAATTCAATAAGGACCAATGAAAAGTACTACACTTAGGAAGGAACAATCAGTTGCACAAATACAAAATGGGACATGACTGCCATAGAAAAGGAGCTGGGTTATAGTGGATCACAAACTATGCGTCAACAATGTAATACTGA
The DNA here is from genome assembly GCF_965152235.1 of Eretmochelys imbricata. Classification (NCBI taxonomy): domain Eukaryota; kingdom Metazoa; phylum Chordata; order Testudines; family Cheloniidae; genus Eretmochelys; species Eretmochelys imbricata. The sequence goes on from NC_135574.1 coordinate 27,042,725, forward strand.
TGAAAAAAAGCAACATCATTCTGGGATGTATTAGCAGGAGTGTTGTAAGCAAGAACTGAGAAGTAATTCTTCTACTCTGGTCAGCACTGATAAAGCTTCAACTGGAATTCTGTGTCCCATTCTGGGCTCCAAAGTTTGGAAAGATTGGAGAAAATCCAGCAAAGAGCAATAAAAATGATTTAAAGGTCTAAAAACCTGATCTACAAGGACAGACTGAAAAAAATGGGTTTGTTTAGTCTGGAGAAGAAAAGACTGTGGGGGTACATAACAGTCTTCAAGTACATAAAAGGTTATTATAAAGCTGTGATACTGGATGATTTATACCATTGTTACTATCAGTGTTATGTAATTGCAACAAATCTTATACAAAGTATGCCATGTAAGATATCATTGGAAAAGATAGAATCTATCAAATATAATTATTCTGTTTGTATGAATGTATCATTTTTGTATCTGAAGTTATGAATACTGGCTACAGATCTGTAAAATTTACATTGAAGCCAGATAGCTTTTTGTTGATGGCCAATCAGAGGCAATGGATTCTCACAACTGGCCATAGAGGGAACTCATTCCACCCAGGTGGCTCTTCCTGCAGATGCCGTAGCCTTCCAGTGGCCAATGGCTTGCCACTATGAGTCAGCAAGCCACATAAGGTCATGTGACTTGCTCATGTGACCCTGGACTTTCCCACAAACTGTGCTGTGGGCTAAAATTCCATCTACATGGCAGAGGTTATAAAAGATCCTGTGTGACCCTCTGTACCTATCCTGACCTGGCTCAAAAAAGGTTAACTGCACATTGCAGGCAGAGGAGGCTATGCCCCTCCACCTCTGCCGGGCATGCTCAGCCTGGAGACAGGATATAAAATGAAGCAGCCCAGCTCAGTTTGTCCAGGCTGCTGAAGGGGAAGGAGGCAGATTGCAGGCTCTATTCCCGGAGCTGCTACAGCCCCCAGCCACAGAACCAAGGCATACCGAGCCCTAGACAGATTCCAGGCTCCCTGTAGAACCCAGAGAAGGGACCAAGCCATCAGGAGCTGCAGTGGCTGAGGACTCCAGAGACGTGGGGGAACGATGGACCAGTGCTGCGTAACGCAGGGTAGAAAGCAGCGAAGGGGATTTAAACATTGTTCTGGTTGAAGGACTGGGAAATAGGTCAGTGTGCTTTTTCTTTTGCAGGTGCTCGGGGGTCCTGCTGACTCAGTGTCAAGCACCCTCACCACTGCCCAGGACCTGGGCAGGGACTCTGAGGAGCAGTCCCCTTTTCCCAGGCACCACACACCCCTACATGGTGCCCCACTTCCCCAAGGGGCCAATAGGTCAACAGCCCCACAGAGGTGGGCAGCTTTATTGACTCCAGCCATTGGGCCTAGCAGCCTGATGACGAAGGGCTGCTCCATTGCCTCTGGCCATTGGGCCACGCAGCCCAGTGAGGAAGGGCGGCCGCTCCATTGACTCTGGTCAGTAGGAGGTACTACCATGCTTTATAGTCATGGTCACCAGCATAGGACCTAACCAGCTGTGGTACAGCCTTTCCCTTTCTTTTGACCATACATATACCCCAGGATGGGATGCACCTATTCCATGATCCCCATTTTGTCATAATTTCCAGCTTCATTTCTCGGGACTGGATTTCTAACAAGGAAGTGGTAAACAAGGATTGATGAACTCCAAGCTGTTTGGGTAACCCCCCGACCCGAAAGCTGTTTGAGAGATTTTTTCAAACTAGCAGTTTATTCCATCACTGCTTCAAACCTGATATAAGAACTTTGCACTCACTTGCATGCATATGATTTCCTTAACCATTTTAACTTTCTTTTTCTTTTATCTTAAAAACAAACCTTTAGATTTTAGCTACTAAAGGATTGGCAACAGCGTGGTTATTGAGTCAGAGCTGAGTTCTATATTGATCTGGTTATGTGGCTGGTCTCCTGAGATCAGAAGAACCCTTTGTTTGATTAATCTGATTTTCAATAACCACTCATCATAACGTCCAGTGTCTAGGTGGTGAAATGAGGCTGGAACGTCTAAGGAGACTGCATTTTTGGCTTCTTGTTAATCAGCATGGTGAGACAGAAGTTTACTTTTGTTACTGGCTTGGTATATCTAATGGTAGAATAATCACCAATTTAGGGTGAGCCTGCCCTACTTCTCAGCAGTTTGTCCTGAATCTGGGATCCGCAACTGTGAATAACTGAGGTACAGTCATGATAGGTGGGTGAATTGCAGTCTTTGGGAGGCTAGCCCCCAGCTGGCCTCCCCTTCTGCCTAGGGACTTGCCCCTCCCTCCCGCTCCCCCCCTGCCAGCCCCAGGATGCCCGAGTGCCTGCCCCCCTCAGTCTTGGAGCATCCCACCTCCACAGCCCCAAAGTGCCAGGTACCAGTACCAGCTGAACATGGCCCCCAGCACAGCAGGTAGCTGGGCAGCAAGACCCCCAGCCCCAGAGAGCTGGGTGGGCAGGCAGGCAGCACAAGCAGTGGCTCCAGATGCCCAAAGTTGCCCAAGGTGGAAGCAAAAGCGGTCCCCTGCCTGTGTCCCAGGCCAGATGGCGGGACCCAGGCTCCCCACAGCTGCCCGTGCAACTTTTCCTGGCCCATTTCCAGCTGGTGGGGGGCCCTCAGCGCCACAGTCTGGCCATGATAAGAGCCAGGCAAGCAGCTGTGTGGAGCCATGGTGGACCCTTTACCTACCAGCTGGGTGGGGCAGGTGGAGGTTCTGCAGCTCCTCACAGCTGCCTGCGTGGTTCTTACCATGGCCAGGCTGCGGCTCAAAGACCCTCCCCCCCGACCGGAGCTGGGTCAGGGAGAGCTGCATGGGCAGCTGTGGGGAGCAGGTGTGGAGTTGTGGACCCTCTTCCTGCCCTGGGGAGCCAAGGGGGAGAGGACATGGGCCAGGGACGTCCCCCCCACACTCTAGAAAGGTGGAGGGTCTGCCGTGGCTCCCCACAGCTGTCCAGGCTCCCCGGCCGAGGTCCAAGCCCATGCTGGAGGGGAAGGGGCAGGGGTGGGGATGGGGGTCCTCCCTGGCAAAGAGTGGATGGGCCAGGCCTATCCACTTCCAAAAAGTGGGAAGGCTACGGCCCTCTGCCCCCACCGCCCCGATTCCAGCACCACTGGCCCAGGGCCCCAGCCACATGGGAAGGAAGAGCCACAGCACAGCGCTGCAGGAAGCAGGAGGGGATCTGGGGGTGGTGTGTGGGTGGGGCCATGCAAGCAGCTTGGGTAGGCTGTGCCTTCCCCTGCCTTTGATATCTGCCGCTCATGAGTACCGTGACAAAAGTGGAGGATGATAAATTGTTCTCCTTAACCACTGAGGACAGGACAAGGAGTAATGGGCTTAAATTGCAGAAAGGGAGTTTTAGGTTAGATATTAGGGGAAAACTTCTGAACTGTAAGGGTAGTTAAGCACTGGAACAAATTACCTAGGGAGTTTGTTGAATGTCCATCATTAGAAGTTTTGAATAAGTTAGACAAGCAACTGTCAGGGATAGATAATACTTAGTCCTACCTCAGTGCAGAGGACTGGACTACATGACCTATCAACATCCTTCTAGTCCTATATTACTATGATTCTATGTTTTTTCTGACCAGCTTAAAAATGTGTAAAAGCAATCCTTGATACCATTGTAAACTCATTTAATGAAATGACAAAAAAAAAAGTCTGAAGATACTACATTTCCTATCTACAGTTTGTTCCAATTTCCAAGTATAGTAGCCAGCATTAGAGGAAAATATTTTATTTGACATTATATTGATTTCTATGTTAATCATTTAAAATCAAATTGTTTAACAAATATTGAACTGATTCTCTTACAACGTGACAAAATGGTGGCTTTAAAATGAAAATACACTTAGCAGAGCACTATAAAAATTTATCTTAAAAAAAGGAAAAATTATTATTATTCTAGGTTAACACTACAGCCTGTTTTTGTGTCCAATTAAAATAATGTGTTTCATAGACTTTTTTGTGTGTACCAAACATGATGTTCAAACAAAAATTCAGAAGTCTTCAGGAAATAACATCCTTATTCATGAGAATTGTGCAGCATGTTTATTGTTCTGGCACAAAGAGAAAAATAGTAATCTAACGCGTTATCTGTGCACTGTGTACATTGACTTGAAGATTAATCTTCGTTAACTACTTGTTCAATGTTAGTTAACAATTAGTTACCTTGTAGCCCTTTATCATCCATCACTTTGTTTAACTGTTTTTTGTTGTTTTTTTTAACTTTTAAAGGTTGTTTATCTTTGCCTAAGGCTGTGTTGGATAAATCTACAAGGGTAAAAAAAAGTGCTGATCCTGAGACAGTGTATTCCGCACACAAAATTCACATTCTTTTGCAATTACCAGTCTTGTTTCTATTCATTAGGGAGGAAACAAAAATCTCCTGTAACATTTACTTCAATGTGCAGGCCTGCTATATCATTTTATATTACAGTGGGTTACAAATACTTTAAAATGTTCTTCCTTGCCTAGGTTTTTGGAAATGGAGTTTACAGAGATTAGTGGTTTACCAGAATATCACCAAATGTAACCACACTATCATGTTGTGGCAGGGATAGTTTTCTCTTTAGAAGTATCTTCCTACGCACTTGTAGATATTTGAACTGTTAGCTGGCTGCTTTTAAGCACATTTCATGGAAAATCTATTAAATATACAGTATTTCAATTCTCTGCATAACCCCTATCTATTTTCAGAGGTAGCTATAGAAACTGCAGAAAATGTATCTATTGTGCCTTTTTAAATGTTTTCTGAGGAGTCTGTAAAAGATAAAATTATGATTGTGTTTCTTTTGGCAGTGGATATCTCCCAGTTTGGTTGTCTCAAAGGCTAATCACAACTTTGAATCTAAATGTTTTCAGGAACTGATCTCAAGAAGTTAGGATCAGCTACTGGTAATACCTTGATTACAATAGATCCAGGTTACACAACGCCTGCTCTGCAATTCCTCTCTGCCCATATACAACACACTACTGATGTGTGAATAACTCTACTCAGGCATAGTGAACAGGTGCTGAAGTTTTATCCTCTCCAGGTGTTCCCTTGTTAAGGCTCTTTAGAAGGGATTGTTGGGCAAAGCTCTACATTAATTCCACTGAGCAGATAATTCTCTAGTAAAGCAAAAATAATTACAGTAAATGCAAAAGTATAAAATAAAAATAATATGGAAAATAACATTAAGGTTTTAATCTCCCACCAAAATCAGGAAATTACAAGATACAATTCTCACAGTAACTATACCTCAGCCCCTGGCATATATGTGGTATTCTATATTATTGCATATGGTGTTAACATCAATGCTTTAATATATATTTACAAGATGTCTTAGTTACAGTTGCTCTGGGAACTATAACTTTGAAATGCTGACTTTTTTGTGCCTAAAATTGCAACCATAGCATTCCATGAATGTATTATTTTCCTAATTTAATTATATAAGGAATTAATCATACGTCTTTTGGTGTGCTGTGTACCATGCTATAGAAAGAATGGGAGAGATCCTCAGCTGGTGTAAATGGACATAGCTCCACTGAAGTCAAGGGAGCTATGCTCATTTATACCAACTGAGGATCTGTCCCAAAATGATTAATCTCGAGGGGGATACAGCATATTATAATCAAGATGAGGTGAGGTCTTATTGCTTGCCTTTCAATAGATTGCCTCTCAATTTGGAATGTTAATTTTAATCTGTTGGGAAAAGAACAGGTCTGGTTCTTGTACTCAGTTATAGGGATGTAAATCAGGAGTTAGCCAATGCAGTCTATGGAAGTTATCCACAGTCTATGGAGTTTAAACCAGAGTAAGATCCTGATCAGGCTTAAGCGATTAAGGTGGCCTAATAGAAGCTTTCAGAGTGATAAAGGTGATCCTGGCACTTTGCTTATTTTAGAGAAATTTTAAAGACTAGGTACAGACCTTGGGTATAAATGACAGGGAGCTGGAAGTAGGGGTCCATGAGTGTCCTTGATACTTGGCAATCCTCCTCATGGTCCAATAAATCCTGGATTTGATGCAAGGCCATCTGTTTTTTTTCTTCGTGATTAAGGAACTTGGGTGGTGATACTGAAGGCTATTTATATTTTGGCATGCAGTGATGATTTTAATGAGCAAGGCTTTATTTGTTTTGTTGCTTATCCTTATACTTTTTACATCATTTCAAATATACTAGTGACTAGATATTTAAATACATCTGGAAGTATAAGGTAAAATAAAATACCTGAAGTAATTTGTGCACGAGATTGCAACGTGTGGCTGTAGGGTGTCCCAGTGCAAGCTGTGTTGATAAATTAGGAGAGTCATTCCAGCAGGAAACTTTGTTTCTGCTACTTTATAGCATCCTCTGCTGTTTAGGTGGCTCCTGTTTTGGGGGGGGTGGTGGTTGAAGGGGTTCTCTTTAGATGGGGAATATGCTGTGAATTATACAGGAGACATCTGTCTTAAACTGTTTTAACCAGTGTAACCAATTGGGTGTTGCCAATAATTGTAAAGAGTCAGTAGTTCAAATTCAACCAGATGCATTCTAGAGTAGGAAGGTACAAGTGATTTAGACTGAGCTGCCTGTCCCCATGGGCAAGAAAGCAACCTTATCGGATGTAGCTTGTTGAATATTATGGAGCAAATACATTATTCACTAAATTTTGCTTCTTCATCAAATAAATTATTCATCAGAATGTTTGTTTGTTTTTCAATGATTCAACGACATCTGATGCCTATGCTACAAGATATTATGGGTCAGATCCTTAGCCCCCTTTCCCCAGATGTTTTGTGCTGCTCAGGCACAAAGGGCTTCCCTGAAGTGTGTAGGGGAATCTCTGGTATGCACAAGAGCAGGTGTAGCCCGCTGTACACCACTAACTTACACCCGTATGCTGAGGGGAGGATCAGGGTGGGGCTGGAGCAAGCTGCAACTGAGGTGCCATTACAAGTTTGTGTATGGTACTGTAGCACATCTGCTTGATGACTCCCTTTGGCCCCCTGTCTCACCATGGATGTAAGATAAAGCTGGAACCTCCTACTTGAGATAAAGCTCTCTCCAACCTCTGTAATAGAAGAAATATATCTAATCATGGCATAGGCAAGCACAGCTCCCATTTACTTAAATAATAATTGTGCACATGTAGCTACTCCCCCATCTTGTATGTCACCAGGAAATGATCTGTGCATCTCAAGCATGAGCCTCTACAGCTGGAGTTTAAAGGACAAGATCTCTTGGCAAAAAACACTCAATCTGTGTGGATCAAGCACAGGGTAAGATACGGGGTGTGTATGAGGGTAACATACCTGAGTGACAGGGCTGCATTTGGTTCCCACAGAATATCATATTGGTTTAAATTACAGTCCTCCTCCATCTACAGACATTTTCTGACCAACTGATGCAGATTATATGGCTTCCATCATACTTTATCACAGCTAAATTTGATCCATTGGTTACTATAATTATTTAATATACATTGAATGCTACAACTTTGCATGACAAGGTGGGTGAAATAATATCTTTTACCGGACCAGCTTCTGTTGGTGAGAGACAAGCTTTGGTTGGTGTCTCTCTCACCAAGAGAAGTTGGTCCAGTAAAAGATATTACCACACCCACCTTGTCTCTCTCATATCCTGCGACCAACATAGCTACAACTACACTGTACACAAGTTTGCATCACATTTTATAGCCAATAATGAGCAGAATCTCTCTCTCCATTATTTTACTAAGCTCTTTAAACTGAACTGTATTTAACTATTTACTCTACTTAATGTCATTTTTTTAAACTCTTATCAACTGTCAATTATTTTACTAGCCTTACCACCCTTCTTTAGTCCCCTGATTTCAAATCCCTTGACTTCAAGTCCCCTGACAGCTAGGCAACAGAGAAAGTTCCATTAACACACTTTCAGGGACAGCCTTTTGTTCTGTATTTTTACAGTGCCTCACACAAACAGTCCTGGTCCATGACAGTGGTTCCTATGTGCTACTGCAATAGAAATAAATAACAACAGTGCAAAGATTATGCAAGGAAACATACCATCCCTAGTTATATGGAGTAGCAATGCAACAATGGGAGAAAAATCAAACTTTATCAAACCCTTTACCACAAAAAGGAATTTAACCATAAATAAAGTACAAATCAACCCTTTCCTTTTCATATAATCATGCCACAATGTAAGTCTGATACATTTTGTGCACAATAAATTCAGGATTAAAGGCCACAATCTGAAATTTGAGGTAGCATTATTTTATTGTAATTAGTTATTCTGGAATTACGGTGGTATAACCAAAATCTGAATCTGGTCATGGTTTCCTATGGTTTACATGGTTGCCCTGTTGCGTCAACTAAAACCTATATCTAGGCATTTAAATAAATGATTAGGTGAAAAATGGTTTGATTTATATGGACAAATGCTCACTTGAAAAAGTAAATGTGGAGGGAGGACAAGGATTTTTTGCAGATTTTTGTGGGCTTGTACTCACATTGAAAAAAATGGCCTTGTGCGGTTCTATGATGCCAGCCTGTATACATTTTTTATAGATCACAAGAACATAATTAGTGTACATCTACCACACAACATACTGCAAACAGTCAGTATTTTCTGATCTTTGCATACAGAATTTTGAAACTTCATAACTGCAGAAACCTTCACCAGTTAGTCTTCACAACACTCAATTTTTTCGGAGAGAGAGGGTTGAAGTGACTTGGCCTGGCAACACAGCAAGTGGAGCTGTCATAAATATAAAGGAAGGGTAAACCCCTTTGAAATCCCTCCTGGCCAGGGGAAAGCTCCTCTCACCTGTAAAGGGTTAAGAAGCTAAAGGTAACCTCGCTGGCACCTGACCAAAATGACCAATGAGGAGACAAGATACTTTCAAAAGCTGGGAGGAGGGAGAGAAACAAAGGGTCTGTGGGTCTGTCTATAGTCTGTCTTTGTCGGGGATAGACCAGGAATGGAGTCTTAGAACTTTTAGTAAGTAATCTAGCTAGGTACATATTAGATTAGGATTTCTTTAAATGGCTGAGAAAAGAACTGTGCTGAATAGAATAACTATTTCTGTCTGTGTATCTTTTTTGTAACTTAAGGTTTTGCCTAGAGGGGTTCTCTATGTTTTGAATCTAATTATCCTGTAAGGTATCTACCGTCCTGATTTTACAGGGGGGATTTCTTTATTTCTATTTACTTCTATTTTTATTAAAAGTCTTCTTGTAAGAAAACTGAATGCTTTTTCATTGTTCTCAGATCCAAGGGTCTGTGGTCACCTATGCAAATTGGTGAGGCTTTTTATCCAACATTTCCCAGGAAAGGGGGGGTGCAAGGTTTTGGGAAGTATTTTGTGGGGAGAGACGCGTCCAAACAGCTCTTCCCCAGTAACCAGTATTAGTTTGGTGGTGGTAGTGGCCAATACAAGGACAAAGGGTGGAATATTTTGTACCTTGGGGAAGTTTTGACCTAAGCTGGTAAAGATAAGCTTAGGAGGGTTTTCATGCAGGTCCACACATCTGTACCCTAGAGTTCAGAGTGGGGGAGGAACCTTGACAGGAGCAGAGCCAGGATTAAAACTCAGGAGCTCTTGAGTCTTAATCTCATATATAATCCAATACTTGTCTCTGCAGAGGAGCATGTTGCACTGCACACACAAATATGGGTTTGCAGTATTTCAGGTACCATGTGTCTTCTATTAGTCCCCAGAATATTACACCTTGCATAGGTTTCTCTCATCAGAACTATTTTTCTCCTTGAGGACAATTCAGGTCTAAAGGAATTGACAGATGTGATTGCAGAGCCATTGGCCATTATCTTTGAAAACTCATGGCGACTGGGGGAGGTCCCGGATGACTGGAAAAAGGCTAATGTAGTGTCCATCTTTAAAAAAGGGAAGAAGGAAGATCCGGGGAAGAGGCCAGTCAGCCTCACCTCAGTCCATGGAAAAATCAGCATGGATTCACCAAGGGCAAGTCATGCCTGACTAACCTAATTACCATCTATGATGAGATAACTGGCTCTGTGGATGAGGGGAAAGCAGTGGACATGTTATTCCTTGACTTTAACAAAGCTTTTGATTCGGTCTCCCACAGTATTCTTGCCAGCAAGTTAAAAAAGTATGGGTTGGATGAATGGACTATAAGGTGGATAGAAAGCTGTCAAGATGATCAGGCTCAACGGGTAGTGATCAATGCTCCATGTCTGGTTGGCAGCCAGTATCAAGTGGAGTGCCCCAAGAGTCGGTCCTGGGGCAGGTTTTGTTCAATATCTTCAATTAATGACTGGAGGATGGTGTGGATTGCACGCTCAGCAAGTTTGCAGATGAAACTAAACTGGGAGGAGTGGTAGATATGCTAGAGGGTAGGGATAGGATACAGAGGGTTGGGCCAAAAGAAATCTGATGAGGTTCAACAAGGACAAGTGCAGAGTCCTGCACTTAGGACAGAAGAATCCCATGCACTCCTACAGACTAGGAACCGAGCAGCTAGGCAGCAGTTCTGCAGAAAAGGACCTAGAGGTTACAGTGGATGAGAAGCTGGATATGAGTGAACAGTGTGCCTTTGTTGCCAAGAAGGCTAACGGCATTTTGGGCGGTCTAAGTAAGAGCATTGCCAGAAGATCATGGGATGTGATCATTCCTCTCTATTCGGCATTGATGAGGCCTCATCTGGAGTACTGTGTCCAGTTTTGGACCCCACATTACAAGAAGGATGTGGGAAAAATTAGAGTCCAACAGAGGGCAACAAAAATGATTAGGGGGCTGGATCACATGACTTATGAGGAGAGAGATTATTTAGTCTGCAGAAGAGAAGAATGACTGGGGATTTGATAGCTGCTTTCAACTACCTGAAACAGGGTTCCAAAGAGGATGGATCTAGATGGTTCTCAGTGGTACCAAATGAGAGAACAAGGAGTAATGGTCTCAAGTTGCAGTGGGTGAGGTTTAGGTTGGATATTAGGGAAAAACTTTTCCATTAGGAGTATGGTGAAGCACTGGAATGGGTTACCTACGGAGGTGGTGGAATCTCCTTCCTTCTAGGTTTTTAAGGTCAGGCTTGAGACAGCCCTGGCTGGGATGATTTAGTTGGGGTTGGTCCAGCTTTGAGCAGGGGGTTGGACTAGATGACCTCCTGAGGTTCTTTCCATCCCTGATATTCTATGATTAGTCCCTCCTCTTGATGCCTCCCCAGAGAAATTTAGGTTCCCATATGCACAGAAATCATGGCCTAGATCCTTCCCTCCCCAAACATGTTCTCTCTCTGGACCTTACCTGGGCAGTCTCCAGAACAACCTGGCAAAAAAAGTCACATAGTACAATCTTCACAAAGACACATTTTTAATTAGAAAGAAAGTCTAAGAGTTAGCAACACTCTAAAGCTCAATAGTTTATATTTTAGAACAACAAATTAACCCTTATATGCTGTCAATAAATTAACCCTTACATGCTCTCAACTCACAAAGGTTGATGAATACAAATGTGTGAAACTTTATTGCATTTCACTTCCAAATAAATATTTACCCCAGTGACTCAATCTAACCCATTTCCTTAAATTATCAAAGCAGTTTCTGGAGATTTATGTGCATGATTCCCATTGACATTTTAATAGGAATTATGTAACTGAATATCTACACACCACTTACAAAATTTAGGAAGGTGTTTCATTTAACTGAAACTTATGGCTTTTAACATGGTCCTTAGACCTGCAACACACTGTGAAATGCAGAAATATTTTCCTCCTTGAACACAGGCATTCACAGAGTGGCAGCCAACTCACACTGCAAGATTTTATAGGCATGTCATAGAAATTATTTCAGACTGCTGATATAACATTTTACAGAAACTTTGTTCCAGAAAGGAGGAACTGAAGCTCTTTTTACACAGGCTCTTATAGATTACTCATATAGATATTGGTCAAGATTTTCAAAAGTGACTGGAAAGTTGAGCTGCCTCAGTGTTAAGGCGGTTAACTTGACACATTAAACAGTGTGGTGCTCAATATCACCAGTAGTTGATACTTTGAATGAGTAAGGGTTTCTGCACTGGGTCCATAAAGTAGAAACAATCAATATTCAAGATGTCCAATTACATATTTGTGAGGAATAATGGTTCAACAGTTTGGGCACTAGCCTAGGGCTTAGGACACCTGATCTGAAGTCCGTGTTCTGCCACAGACCTCCTGTATGAACTTGTACAAGACACTTAGGCCCAGATCCTCAAAAGGTATTTAGGTTACTAAACTACATTGATTTCAGAGAGCCCAAGTGAGTGAGGTAATGTGTTTTATCAGACCAACATCTGTTGGTGAAAAAAACTAGTATTTGAACTTACCAGAAGAGCTCTGTGTAAACTCAAAAGTTTGTCTCCCTCACTAACAGAAGTTGGTCCAATAACAGATATTACCTCATCCACCTTTGTTTCTCTAATATCCTGGCACCAACACAGCTACAATTAGGGTTGCCAACTTTGTAATATTTAAAAACTGGACAATCTACCTTTCCTGCCCTGCCCCTTCCCCCTAAGGATCCTCTCAAGGTTCCTTCCCCACTCTGAACTCTAGGGTACAGATATGGGAACCTGCATGAAAGACCCCCTAAGCTTATTCTTACCAGCTTAGGTTAAAAACTTCCCCAAGGTACAAACTTTGCCTTGTCCTTGAACAGCATGCTGCCACCACCAACCGTTTTAAACAAAGAACAGGGAAAGAAACCGCTTGGAGAAGTCTTCCACCAAAATATCGCCCCAAGCCCTACACACCTTTCCTGGGGAAGGCTTGATAATAATATCCTCACCAATTGGTACAGGTGAACACAGACCCAAACCCTTGGATCTTAAGAACAGTGAAAAAGCAATCAAGTTCTTAAAAGAAGAATTTTAATTAAAGAAAAGGTAAAAGAATCACCTCTGTAAAATTAGGATGGTAAATACCTTACAGGGTAATCAGATTCAAAATGTAGAGAATCCCTCTAGGCAAAACCTTAAGTTACAAAAAGACACAAAAAAAGAAATATACATTCCCTCCAGCACAGCTTATTTTACCAGCCTTAAACAAAAGAAAATCTAACGCATTTTCTAGCTAGGTTTCAGAGTAACAGCCATGTTAGTCTGTATTCGCAAAAAGAAAAGGAGTACTTGTGGCACCTTAGAGACTAACCAATTTATTTGAGCATGAGCTTTCGTGAGCTACAGCTCACTTCATCGGATGCATACTGTGGAAACTGCAGAAGACATTATATACACAGAGACCATGAAACAATACCTCCTCCCACCCCACTCTCCTGCTGGTAATAGCTTATCTAAAGTGATCATCAAGTTGGGCCATTTCCAGCACAAATCCAGGTTTTCTCACCCTCCGCCCCCCCCCCCCCCACAAACTCACTCTCCTGCTGGTAATAGCCCATCCAAAGTGACCACTCTCTTTAAAATGTGTATGATAAACAAGGTGGGCCATTTCCAGCACAAATCCAGGTTTTCTCATCCCTCCACCCCCCTCCAAAAACCACACACACAAACTCACTCTCCTGCTGGTAATAGCTCATCCAAAGCGACCACTCTCCCTACAATGTGCATGATAATCAAGGTGGGCCATTTCCAGCACAAATCCAGGTTTTCTCACCCCTCCACCCCCATACACACACAAACTCACTCTCCTGCTGGTAATAGCTCATCCAAAGTGACCACTCTGCCTACAATGTGCATGATAATCAAGGTGGGCCATTTCCAGCACAAATCCAGGTTTTCTCACCCCTCCTCCCCCCCACACAAACTCACTCTCCTGCTGGCAATAGCTCATCCAAACTGACCACTCTCCTTACAATGTGCATGATAATCAAGGTGGGCCATTTCCAGCATAAATCCAAGTTTAACCAGAACGTCTGGGGGGGGGGGGGTAGAAAAAAACAAGGGGAAATAGGCTACCTTCCATAATGACTTAGCCACTCCCAGTCTCTATTTAAGCCTAAATTAATAGTATCCAATTTGCAAATGAATTCCAATTCAGCAGTTTCTCGCTGGAGTCTGGATTTGAAGTTTTTTTGTTGTAAGATAGCGACCTTCATGTCTGTGATTGCGTGACCAGAGAGATTGAAGTGTTCTCCGACTGGTTTATGAATGTTATAATTCTTGACATCTGATTTGTGTCCATTTATTCTTTTACGTAGAGATTGTCCAGTTTGACCAATGTACATGGCAGAGGGGCATTGCTGGCACATGATGGCATATATCACATTGGTGGATGTGCAGGTGAACGAGCCTCTGATAGTGTGGCTGATGTTATTAGGCCCTTTGATGGTGTCCCCTGAATAGATATGTGGGCAGAGTTCGCAACGGGCTTTGTTGCAAGGATAGGTTCCTGGGTTAGTGGTTCTGTTGTGTGGTATGTGGTTGTTGGTGAGTATTTGCTTCAGGTTGGGGGGCTGTCTGTAGGCAAGGACTGGCCTGTCTCCCAAGATTTGTGAGAGTGTTGGGTCATCCTTCAGGATAGGTTGTAGATCCTTAATAATGCGTTGGAGGGGTTTTAGTTGGGGGCTGAAGGTGACGGCTAGTGGCGTTCTGTTATTTTCTTTGTTAGGCCTGTCCTGTAGTAGGTGACTTCTGGGAACTCTTCTGGCTCTATCAATCTGTTTCTTCACTTCCACAGGTGGGTATTGTAGTTGTAAGAATGCTTCCTATTCCTGCCCTTAGCCAAACATGATTCCAATTTCTCCACCCCTGTTCCCCCACCCATCCCCTGATTGACTGCAGACTATATAGTAAAACTTGAGTTCTGCTTAGCTATACCTTAATCAATCATTTTACTGAAATTTAACTAACCAATCCTAACATATTGTAACATGATTATGTAACCAATTATATCCAATTAATCCCCAAAATTAATTATACAGCAGACAGGAACAATCACAGAACCAGACAGAGATTATACAGACAAACAATAGCAAAGTGGGAACTATAATGACAAAACAATACAGAAGTGAGGATTTCACATCCCAACTATTGATAAGTGAGTTCTTGCCAGACAGGATGCTATCAAACTAAGTTTCCTTTTACATTTTCTAGGCACTTCCCTTTCTCTGGAGGTGACAGGCATAATCAGGACAGGATTGTATTCCTAACAGCCCAATAGCACCTTATTTCATGTGACTAGTTTGGAAGGTGAGGATGTGACCTGTCGCTTCCCAGCTTATGGCTGCCTCTGCTGCTTAGCCAAAGGCCTTAGCCTAAGAACAGGGCCGCAGACTGTCACAGTAAAGAAAGATCTTACACTGGCAGACAGTGATTTTGATTCTTTCTTTTATACCTCTAGAACTAGCCAAGTGATAAGAATACACCTACATTCGTAGAGTATAGGCCTTTACAGACAGGCCTGAATATCTATATCCTAACATCCCCCACCACCAGATTTGAAAGTATCTTGCCCCTCATTAGTCATTTTGGGTCAGGTGCCAGCGAGGTTACCTTAGCTTCTTAACCCTTTACAGGTGAAAGGGTTTTGCCTCTGGCCAGGAGAGATTTTTTAGCACTGTATACAGAAAGGTGGTTACCCTTCCCTTTATATATATGACAGACCTGCCCCTGCCCCGCCTCTTCCCCCTCAGGCCCTGCCCCTGTTTATTCCTCTTTTCCCCTCCCCCATTGCTCCTTGCTCTTTCCCTCTCTCTCGTACCTCTGTCTAGGTCAGGAGGTGCTTGCCTGCGGAGCTGGGGCTGGGAGCTGGAGTCGCCTGACTCAGGGAGGAGAAGGTGCCAGTTAAGTAGGGGCTGGCATGGATGATGACTGCCTGCCTCCCCTACCCCACAGTAACTGGACTTTGAGTGTCCATTCAGTAGATCTGTCGGGACACTGTCAGGTCCCCTTTTCGACTGGACTTTCTGGTCGAAAACTGGGCACCTGGTCACCCTAGCTACAATACTGCAAACATTGATGTCAATAGCAGTTAGAAGCTGAAATACCTTTGAGGATTTGGGCCTTAGCCTCTCTGTGCTTTAGTCCCCCCCCGCCCCAATCTATAAGGGGGTATTGCCCTACCTCACAGAGGCATGGTGAGGATAAATACATTTGAAAAGATTGTGAGTTGGTCAGATACAACAGCAATGAGTCCTACCATAGACAGAATTACCAAGTGTGACTGGGTGCCTGGAGGGGCCACACTGAGAATGCCACACTCAGGGCAAACTGGAAGGAATAGGGCAGACAATCCTCAAAAATGGTGGTTTATTCTATAATTAGATTCACCAAGCCAGTAACGAAACAGCTTCTGTAATACCACACTGGTTACCAAGAAGTCAAATACAGTCTCCTTTTAGTATCCCAGCCCTTAATTCCCATCTAGACATCCAGGTCTAATATAGTGATTGGTTACTGAAAACCAGATTCACCATATGTTAGGTCCACTGGTCCCAAAGGACCAAAGACTGATCCCCAGGTCAATATGAGTTTTAGATCTTAGCCAATAATCACGCAGATGCCAAACCTTTAGTAACTAAAGTTAAAGGTTTTAATAATAAAAGGAAAAAGTAGGAAGAGAGATAGAATCATAGAATATCAGAGTTGGAAGGGACCTCTGGAGGTCATCTAGTCCAACCCCCTGCCCAGAGCAGGACCAATCCCCAACTAAATCATCCCAGCCAGGGCTTTGTCAAGCCTGACCTTAAAAACTTCTATGGAAGGTGATTCCACCACCTCCCTAGTGGCATTCCAGTGTTTCACCACCCTCCTAGTGAAAAAACTTTTCCTAATATCCAACCTAAAGCTCCCCCACTGCAACTTGAGACCATTACTCCTTGTCCTGTGATCTTCTATCACTGAGAATAGTCTAGATCCATCCTCTTTGGATCCACCTTTCAGGTAGTTAAAAGCAACTATCAAATCCCCCCTCATTCTTCTCTTCCATAGAATGAACAATCCCAGTTCCCTCAGCCTCTCCTCATAAGTCATGTGTTCCAGACCCCTAATCATTTTTGTTGCCCTTCGCTGGACTCTCTCCAATTTCTCCACATCCTTCTTGTAGTGTGGGGCCCAAAACTGGACACAGTACTCCAGATGAGGCCTCACCAATGTCGAATAGAGGGGAACGATCACATCCCTCGATTTGCTGGCAATGCCCCTACTTATACACCCCAAAATGCCATTGGCCTTCTTGGCAACAAGGGCACACTGTTGACTCATATCCAGCTTCTCGTCCACTGTCACCCCTAGGTCCTTCTCTGCAGAACTGCTGCCTAGCCATTTGGTCCCTAGTTTGTAGCGGTGCATTGGATGCTTCCATCCTAAGTGCAGGACTCTGCACTTGTCCTTGCTGAACCTCGTCAGATTTCTTTTGGCCCAATCCTCCAATTTGTCTAGTTGCAGTGGTTAAGAGATCAATATACATACATACATGTGAAAAGTCCTTAGGTCAGTTTCATAGCAGAGATGGGGAGACTGCTGATTAGTAAAAGTCTTTGGAATCAATTTAAAAGGTTATAGTCCAGTCGGCAATCCAGGTGTGGAGGTTATTCAAATTCTTCCATGAGAATTTCAGGGTAAATCCAGAGTAAACCTGGAGACCTCAGTCTTGTGGCTTAGACCTCCCCTTTCAAAGTTTAAGCAGATCTAAGATATAAAGGATCAGGTCTGAAGCTTTCTCTATGTATTTCTCCAGCAAGCTGATAAGCTTCTTGACAGCCATTGTCACAGCAGGATCTTTCCTGGATGAAGATTAGTCAGTGTATATTGTTGCTTTGAAGCTAGTCTTCTATTTCCTATGCATACATGGGTAAACTAGCTGCTTTGAAGCTAGTCTTCTATTTCCTATGCATACATGGGTAAACTAGCCGCATCTATTCCTATAAGGCAATTAGCTATTCAAGCTATCAAGGCAGTTCATTAGAGCATAGATAATTAAGCTCAAGACAATATAAATAACATTATTTGTTCCTGTAGTATCTTACATTTTTGATCTTTGAGTCAATAGAATACAGTAATGAAGCATTATAAAACAGGAACAAGATTTTAGCATCTGCAAGCTAATTAAATCCCATTGTTAAACTTCTAACAAGATACATGTAAACACAGACAAATACACTTAGCATCTACCCTTGATCTCTATTACTATAAATAAATGGGTTAATGATTGCTGGTCTAGGACATCTCTTTGAAATTCACAAACAAGTAGATTGTTCTGATTACATTTCAGTACCACTTGTTAAGTTGTTATGGGTCATACCCAAGTTGACCAGTTGGTCAGTGTCACACCAAGCTTTTCACAGGTAAATAAAATGCCTGCAATGGGAGAGGAGGAGGATTTGGGCTGCAAAATGTTGAATAGGCTGCCGAGGAGGAGGTGGGGATTTCTGGTTTTTACATTAAGAATTCAGGTCCTGTTTATTCTTGATGATGCTATTGTGACTGGAAAGCAAGTGTAATTATGACATCAGCAGAGAGAGACTGAAATCTGAGAAAATGAGCAGAGAAGAGATTTGTTTGAGGGGGGTGTCAGACTATTTAAACTCTTAACACTTATTTAATTCCAATGGGTAATTAACACTTTGGAGAGAGGATGTCTTTGTTAGTGATTCAGAACTCCCATCCCTTCACCCAAAACACATCTCTGAGAGACCTAGATATTTTGAAACCTTTAAGTTAAAAATAGGGCAGATTTTTAAGCCCTTGTCTATACATTCCAATAAAGCCCACATGGGCAGAACCCCAGTAGTTTATAAACTTCATTTGCAGATCACCTATAAGAAGTGGGTGCTCTCGCTACAGCACTCAGCTTTGACCTGGCCTAACGGCACAGTGCCTCCCAGGATGTCCTGGGGGTTAACCAGTTATTTCATAACAGCCTCATTGAGGACAGCATTTTGGGAGTCTATGATGAAAGGAATTATATAAGAGCAGGACATTTTTTATTTCTTAAACATGACATTTCTTTTTAGTCACATGACAAACAAAAACAACTTTCTGTCAAACTGGGCCATTTCGGCATTAGCCTAAGTTAGCATCTGTATAGAGCCTGAGGACAAGTTCAAGGCGGGATTGTGCTTAAGTGGTCAGCTGTCCAGCTACACCACGCTTTAGAATTGTGTATAGTGCTTCCCCAAAGTCCTTGTTCAAGAATACATGGTGAATCAGTGGTATAGCTGGGAATAGAAAGCAGGGACCAGCTCATTGCTCCCATGCACCCTGTGGCTGCTCCATGGTATACCTAGCTGTAATGCAGCACAGACACCCTACCCCTGTACCTCCTGCTGGCTTGCTCTGGGAATTAGCTCATTCAGCTTCTGGAGCACCCTCTGCAGGTGGTATCTTGCCAGTTCTCTGCTCAGCTATGTTGTCTCCAGCACTGGGACATGCATCGCCCTCTGGACCACAGTGTCCTCTTCAGGACACTGCCCTCCAGCAGTGCCCACTACTCCATTCTCCCCCCTTCCAGGGGTATATCAGCAGTCCTAGTCCACATCTGTCTTCATGGTCACCCGCCACCCCAAAGTCTAGTCCCTTACCTGAGGGACAAGGTGCAGTCCATGGGCCACACTCCCTTGTGGCAAGGTGCAGTGCAAGGGGCGGATGCAGGCCCGCCCACTACTCTGGGCCCCAGCCCAGGGACCCTTGAGCAGCAGCTGCTTGCTGCCTTCCTCCATTCCCCAACACTGCCTGCCTTCCCTGGGCCACTTCCCCGTAGCCCTAGCACCCGCTCAGCTCTTGTTTCAAGACCTGCAGTCAGCCAGAGCTGAGCTGAGCTGAGCTGAGCTGAGCTGAGCTGAGCTCAGCTCAGCTCAGCTCAGCTCAGCTCAGCTCAGCTCAGCTCAGCTCAGCTCAGCTCCTACCAGGAATCAGTCCTCCTCCCTTGCTGGTCAGGGGGAGAGTGCTCTGGCATCTGTGCTTCAGTCTTTATATAGGGCTCAGCCTGGCCCTGATTGGCTGCCCAGAGGCCCTTTCTGATTGGCTTCCCATCTGCACAGTCTCTCTGGCTTACTTTACCCCATTTTCTCCTGGAGTGGGGCAGCCGCCTCACTACACTAGCCCTATGGGACCCTTGTACAGTCTGATGTGGAGAGAGCATTTTGGATGGAGGGAGGGGTGTTGACTGGGATACAGCAGGTAAAACTAGACCACACTGGTTCCAATGATCCCTGGATGATGAGAATTATTATAATCATTTGCTTTAAGTTATGTGATGGACTGAACTGACCCTGGTCAGCCCTAGCATCACAGAAGTATGCAGATAGTAAACTCTCACCTTTGTCTCCTCTGTTTAGCTGCACCAGGCTCTGCAGCAGTGTCCTAAGAATCAGGTCCTGTTTTCTGATCCACTAGACCATGCTGCTTGCCCAAGGCATCAGTTCTGAATTCCTTCTCACCCGACATCTCTTGACCTTTTTATTTCTGCATATGCATCCCTTTATCATAGAATCATAGAAACGTAGGGCTCAAAGGGACTTCAAGAGGCAGGACCAAGTAACCCAGACCATCCCTGACAGGTGTTTGCCTAGCCTGTTCTTAAGATCAAGAGCTGCAAACCAGTCATGTTTAGCTCTGTATCTTTTTTCTTTCCTTGTACCGTTTCCTCTTTTTCTGCATATGAGAAAGTGATGCTTTTTCTCAATTTGCCTATTTTGATTACATTCTGTTCATTCCCTCCTCTGAGTCTAAACCTAGCATGGAAGCTGGACCTATGTGCAATGGTGCAGCAAAGGTGTACAAGTAGATTTTGAGTGATAAATAAGTTTTGTGCTGAAATGTCCTCATATGCCACCTTTGCAGTTCCTACTTACTCCTTTAGGTTTTGAATGTTTATTTTTTTTAATAGCTCCCAGAATTCACCTGCATCAGGGTGGGGGTAGTGAATACACTGTGTGTTGAAAAATGCCTTCTTTTATTTGTGGGATCACATCACATATCACAAGCTTGAGTCCTCACAAAGGCCATGATAGAGGTCGACAGTGTACTTTATTTCCTCCACTGGAGCAGTCACCCATTACTTTAGCTAATAAATTCAGCGCTGGTGTTTGCGCAGGCAAATTTACTCAGCAGCATCTCAGTTTCATTAGATTAATTAACTGACATTTTGTACTTAGCAGTGTACAATAGTGGTTTAGGGAATTATAAATTCCAGTGGGTTTATTTTTAATGTTCAAAATGAAAAAGACACAACTTCTGCACTTATTTCCCTTCAAATCTTTTTTCTGTCCTCTTTAGCAAGCTCAAGGTTTGATTTTCTCTTTCTTACCTTGTTATTCCCTAATATTTTCATGTTCCCTGCTGTCTTTTTTCCTCCTTCCTTTTATGCAACCAAAGAAATGAGAGGCATTTGTGTGCCCAGTTTTCATAAGAAATTATATTGATTGTACCTGGTTTTATGCACATGCAAACAGCCTGTTCTTATTGGTTCCTCGGTATTCATACTGTGCTAAGTGCTTTTCAAGCAATGTAAATAGACACACAGAGTTTACAATCGAACTATTGATATAACTCAGCAAGTCAGAATAAGAAACACTGTGAGAGAGGATATATTTGAAGGAAGCAAATAGTATAAGGTCCTACCAATATCCATTGTAGGGTTTGTATCATGGTCTATAGACCTTTCCCCCCCGCCCAGCAGTCCATTTGGACCTGTCATATTTCTGCCTCCCACACGAACACTCTATCACTGTCATTCCATAATTCCGTCTTCCTTAATGAATCTATTTCTCACATCCAGTGTCCATTCACCCACTACTTTACACCATGCTACTGGCACTTTTTTTCCCATTTAAATCTATGCCCTCACTGAACTCTCCTCCCTCCAACAGGCAACACTCCCAATCCTTCATTCACAGGAAGATCTCAAGCCTGCCTTCCAACATCCACCACACACCACCCACAGTGATGAGTGGCACAAGTGAGCCCTTCAGATGACCTTGGAGTTAAGTTTCTAACATGTCATTCCCATGTGTGAACAATGTGACTGTGTTTATGAATCATGGGAACTACACTCATTGAGGTGGACAAAGGAATACACATTTGATATTCACAAATTCTTGCACAGTTCTAAATATTTGGCCCCACTAATTCATCATAATTAGACAATGTGGTAGTTTCCCCTACAGTAAATTTTTTTTGGTCCAGTATACCCATAAAGGCACAAGTGATGGTGCTTCCCGCACTCTCCAAGTGAGCTGTAGCTCACGAAAGCTCATGCTCAAATAAATTGGTTAGTCTCTAAGGTGCCACAAATACTCCTTTTCTTTTAGCCCAGTCAATGTTACTTTCCACTTTTTTCCTGAAATTTAGCTTAATTTTTCCTTACCTTAATTTCCTACTGTTACTCCTATTGATATCCTCATGTGTAGCACTATATAATTCCTCTTCATCCTTGGTGTTTACAGATAATAGTAGACTGTTATCATGTCCCTTTACTTAGTTGTCTCTGACTCAAGATATGTATGTTTAGCTCCTTCAGTCTTTCCTGATAAATCAGTCATTCCAAGTCCCTGATCACTGTTGCATTTCTCCTACTTCCCTCCAGCTCACCATTTTCTTTCTGGTAATATGCTGCCCAGGCTTCAATATGCTACTGCAAATGAGGGTGCACAAAAGCTCTCTGTGCACTCATATTTTCTATTTCTTGTCAGCTTTCTGTTGCTTTTCTTCTTCAAATGTTTCCCCCTCATATCTCGATTAAGAGTGTCCAAGAAAATATCAGAAAATATTCTGCACCATGTGAGCCAGGATCAATTAATACGAGGGGGACAGAGCCAGGAGGATGGAGCAAATTTCCCAGTACTGCCCAGACAACGTATCTGAGCTCTAACTGGAGGGCCTATTTCTATGGATGAGATAGTATTTCATTTTCCATGGCCCACTCCTTGGGTGTTGTATTATCTAACTAGTGTTTGAAGATGAAAAGTGCTGCATAAATACTAAACATTTTTATAGGCCACCAAACAACCATCAGAGGATAACAACTTTCAAGTCACTACTAACCTAATCTGGTTTTGAACTGTCATCCTGGAAATAAAAGATTCTGTCTCTCATTTCCAATTCCCTGAGTCATCCATTTCTCCCGTTCTAGATTTTTGCTATAACTAAGTTCATAGTATTATAAAGATGAAAGAAAAAACGTTTCTTTCCCTTTGCACAACAGTACTAGGTTTTGCCCAGAGGTTAAACTGATCCTGTGTGGATTTCAAAATGTTTCTCATGTCTGAGTTAACATTTTTTAAAAAATCCTGCTTCTCTTCTTTCTGTTCTTTTCTACCTTCTCTTGTTATCTTTTATATTATATAGAGAGCTCATAGTGCAACCTATTATTAAGGTTTCCTGGCACTTGTGAATATATAATCCAGTTTTCAGTTGCTTATAATTTTCCAAAATTAGGAAAATTTAGGGCTAAAAATTTCCAAACCAGATGTCTGCCTCAGACAGAATTTTTTGGAAAGTTTCAGCCAAAACAGTTCAGCCATTTCCCAGAATAAGGTTAGAGAAAAAAATTGTTTTGCCCATATTATAACAATTCTTACAACCTTTTCTCAGCAGGAAGTGAAATGGTCAAGAGCCTTCCAGGTGCGCTGCCAGAGGCTGAGCACCTTGACTTTCTCCCTTCCTGGCTCTCTGCATCTCCCGCCTACTCCCAGCCTGGTTGGCTGAAGAGGCAGACCCAGGGCATGCAGCCTCTCTGCTTCCCATTCCCAATTACAACAGCTGGAGAGCAGAGAACAAGAGTGCTCAGCCTCCCCACTTCGCTCCCAGCTCCAGCTACTAGAAAGCCACATGTCAGTGTTTCCAAAATGAATTTTTTTCAAATTTCCAGCCCATGAAAATGATTTTTTTTTAAATTGGTTGCAGTCCCAAAATGAAAACCAGATTTTGAAATAGAAATCTCAAGTTTTTGTCAGCTCTAACTCATACCTCTGAAAACCAGGAAACGAAGTGTTAAGATAAAGCAAGCTTAAACCTCTGAAAACCAGAATACAAAGTTAAGGTACATGCCATCCCCGCAACACAACCTTCACTCTACCCTCTTTGAGTAATGACTCAATGCACCCATAACACATACACACTAGCATTCTAGCTAAAGAACAGGGAACAGACCACATGAGCAGTGCAGGACAAAGTCTAACACCTTCCCTTTGTTAAGACAAAACTCAGGTTTAAGTGATGGGTAGTGAGCAAGAGTTACCTGCAACTGGCCTCCACTCAAACACTGAATCTATTCCACACAAACCATCCCAGACATGAGAAATGTTACCATCCCTACACCCTTCCACTGAGGATTCCTTCTTTAACTTTGCCTTCACTTGCCCCTCACTAAGTTCTGGAGATTGCTGCAATTCATATCTGTGGAGTGGAACACAACACAACACAAACAATGATTCAACTTTTTATTATTTTCAGAAATTTAGTTTCTTTCATCTTAACTCTTCGTTTCTTGGTTTTAACGTTTGAACGTAGCTGAACTTAACATTCTGGAGGGAAATTTTGTGTGTTCTGTGACCTGTTAAAAGCAGGATCAGGTTCTTGTCAGTATTGGAGTGGGAGTCCTCCCAGAAAAATCCAAAGGCTACGGGAAGTGGTGTTGATGATTTTGTAACTGGCACTTTAAAAGGGCTGCCTGAACTTTAAGGGCCAGGAAGCCTTGCAACAGTCTGTCCTGTTCAATTTGCCCTGGCTGTGCCATAATTTTCTGCATCTCAGCCTGAGGAGGTAGGACTAATGGAGTCAGCTGTTAGCACAGCGAACACCTGGCCCTCATGAAATGGCTTTAGAGAACACATTTAGGAGGAGGAAGTTGTGGCGGAGGCTGCAGAAAGCAGGAGGCTCCTGCAGAGAGAAGAAACCCAGAGAGCAGGTTAATCTCCTGTGGGAAGCCCTGAGGTAGGGTCTGTAATAAGTAGAGAGATCCCTGGGAGAATGTCAGGGCTGTCATTGGGAGGTATGACCTAGTGGTCAGAGCTTGGGCGGAGTCAGGTTCATAGTCAGAAGTCACACCAAAGGTCAATGCGAGAGCCAGAATCTGAAGCCACACCAAGGATCAATCCAGAGTCAGGGGGGCTGCACTGAAGATCAGTGTCAGGGTTGGAGTTGGTAGCCTGGTCAAGGATTAAGATGGAATTGGAGTCAGAAATCACACCAAGGGTCAAGCTGGAGTCAGTCACTGGAATTAGGGAAAGGAAGCAGGAGCAAGGAGCAGGAACTAGGTGAGAAGGCAGGAAGTAGGAACAAGGATCAAGGTGTGGCAACAGGAGCAAGGAGGGGGAACAAGGCAAGGAGGCAGGAACTTGGTCTCAGGGGTCTGGTTTGCAGCAGGCCTAGCAACTAGTTGCTCAGACAAGGGATGGGACAAGAACAGGAAGCTTTATGCCAAGTGATGTCCAATCAGCAGTCTGCTGCTAATCACCTGACCCAGTGGAATCAGCCTCC
The DNA here is from genome assembly GCF_965152235.1 of Eretmochelys imbricata. Classification (NCBI taxonomy): domain Eukaryota; kingdom Metazoa; phylum Chordata; order Testudines; family Cheloniidae; genus Eretmochelys; species Eretmochelys imbricata. The sequence continues at coordinate 27,068,069 of NC_135574.1, forward strand.
AAGGAGAAATCCATGGGAGCACAGCTGAAGGAGTAAAGAACTCTGCAGGCTTGTGGGAGTCAGGGCAAAGAGAAGGGAACTCCAATGAGTAACAGACTGTGAGAGGAAATCCAGGGAAAGTATCTTGGGTGTGGGGGATTAGGTCTCTATAAAGGAGCAGGGGAGATCGCCTTGTAGGGGCTGAGAACTGAGCCCAGAAGGGGGTAGAAGAATAGCCCAAGAAGGGCAGAAGAAGAAATGTTTATTCACCCTGTGCAATAACTGTGTTTTTTCGAGATGTGTCCCTATGGGTGCTCCACTCTAGGTGTGTTGGCATTGCTTGTGTCTTTGATCAGAGATTTCTCACAGCGGTGTCCATTCCGCCCGCATGCTAGTACCCTATAATGTTGTTTATATAGCACTGCACAGGTGATCTGTCCCCATTTCCTTCTCTACTGAGATAGCTCCATAGCAGATAACTCTGAAGGACAAGGGAAGGAGGGAGGGTAGTGGAACACCCGTCGGGACACACATCTCGAAGAACCACAGTTACTGCATAGGGTGAGTAACCATTTCTTCTTCAAGTAGTGTCCCTATGGGTGCTCCACTCTAGGTGATTACCAAGCAGTTCCCTCTAAGGCAGGGGTGGGGTAGGGTGGGCTTTGAAGGTGAGTCCAGCACTGAAAAAAGTACCACCGAGCTGAACACAGTATCAGCAGCAGAGTTGTGAATTATAGCATAGTGTTTGGTGAACGAATGCATAGATGCCCAAATAGAGGCCTTATCTATTTCAATAATGGGAAACTTCTTTAGGAATACCGTAGAGGTGGAACTGGACCTAGTAGAATGAGTATGTATATTTGAAAGTGTTTGAATATAGCAAGATTTGTAGCAAGAATTAATGCAGTCTGATATCTGCTTAGAAAGTTTTTGAATAGAGACTGCAGACCCTTTTGACCTATCTGCTAGTGAGACAAACAACTTGTGGGTCTTTCTGAAGGACTTTTTCCTATCCAGGTAGAAGGCCAGGGCTCTCCTGATATCAAGGGTGTGCAGGAGTGCCCCCTGGTTATCTAGATGCAGTTTGGGGTGGAAAGCAGGCAGGTGAATGGGTTAGTTAATATGAAACTCGGAAGAAACTTTAGGTAAAAATTTTGGGTGGGGTTGCAGCATGACTTTGTCCTTAAAAAATACTGTGTGAAGGGGACATGCCATCAGGACCCTTATTTTCCCAATCCATTGTGCCGATGTGATGGCTATCAGTAATGCTGTTTTCATTGATAAATGGAGCAATGAGCAGGTAGCTATCTGTTCAAATAATAGTCTTTTGAGGCATTTGAGGATCAGATTGAGGTCCCAAACAGGAGCAGGGCATTAGACTGCCAGATAGAGGTTTCCAAGTCCCCTGAGGAATCTCACTGTAGCTGGATGGGCAAAAATGGAATAATCCTCTATTTGGGGGTGGAAAGCTGTGATGGCTGCCATATATAGTCCCAAACTTTTTAGAGTTAGGATGTAGTCCAGTATATCCAGCAGCAATGAGGTCATCAGTGGAATATGTCTGAGGTCACATCAACAGACAAATCTTATCCATTTTTGAGGGTCTGCATAGTGAGTAGACTGTTTCCTGCTGTGTTATAGTACTGTTTTTACTTCTTCTGAGCAGGTTGCCTCTAATCCCTTGAACAATTGACCAACCATGCTTTGAGATGAAGCACTGTGAGATTGGGGTGAAGGCTCTTCCTGCCTTTCTGGGAGAGAAGATGAGGAGCAGGGTGGAGAGTGATCAGTGAGCAAATGGCCAGCTGTATCAGATAAGGAAGCCAAATTTGTCTTGGCCACGTTAGAAATATTAGGATGATTCTGTCTTTGTCTTTTTTTTTATTTTGAGCATAACTTTGGCTATTAGGGGAATCAGTGGGAATGTGTACAGGAGAGTTGATGACCAATGAAGGTGAAAAGAATCCCCCAGGGATTGATGACCCAGTCCACCTCTCGAGCAAAACTGGGTACATTTATTGTTTAACACTGTGTTGAACAAGTCTATTTGAGGGGCTCCCCATTGCTGGAATATATGGTGTAATATGATGGGGTCTATTTCCCACTTGTGGTCTTGAAAGAAGTGCCTGCTGAGTGTATCTGTGGTCACATTCTGAACCCTTGGGAGATAGGCTGCTGTGATGATCTGGTTGCATATGCACCAATTCCAAAGCTTGACAACTTTGACACAGAGGGAGTGGGATCTTGCTCCTCCTTGGCAATTGATGTAAAACGTCATCCACCCTGTGTCATCCTCCTGTAATGATTTAACAGTTGGTTGTATCCCTGGTTTATAGGCTCAATGTATGGTTTTTCTCTTATTTCAGCCTTTGTTTAGGTTTCACCTTCCGTGTACATGGTTGTCAGAACAGAGTCATAAAAATGTCATGTTGTGCATCGTGACCTTCATGCGTTTGCCCCGAATTAGTAGTAGAAACTGGAGACGTGTATCTGACTGCTCTGAGTTCCAGGAGGTTGATGTCTAGCTTGGCCTCTGGCAATGTCCACTTGCCCAGAGTTGTGTGAGTATCTAGATGTGCTCCCCACTCTAGTAGAGGAGCGTCCATTGTTATGACGACCATTGGGGGAGGACTTGTAAGTGGGACTCTTGTGCGCATGTTGTGATGGCCTTTCCACGAGTTGAAAGATTGTTTACACAGGTGGGTATGGAAAGAAGCATATTTAAACTGTCTCTATCTGGTGAAAAAACAGTTCTGAGCCACCCTTGAAGACCGCGCATTTGGATCCTGCGTGTTCTATAATTAAGGTGCTGGCTGCCATGTGCCCCAGCAACTGAAGACCATTCCCGACTGGAGTTTGGGGGCTGATCTGAATTGTGTTGGCTATGCTGAAAAGAGCCACAGGCATGGACAGAGGAAGGTTGGCTTTTTCTGTTACTGAATCGAGATGTACCCCTATGAACTCTCACCCTCATGGAACACATAAAGTGGATTTTTGGATGTTTGATTGAAGGCCTGATTTGAGGAGGAGCTCTACGGCCCTGGAGGTCAGTTCCAGAGAGTGGCCTTTTAGCAGCCAATCATTCAGGTAAGGGAATATTAAAATACCTTTCCTGCAGAGCTTTGCTGCTACTACTGATATGACTATTGAAAGGACCCTACAGACAGATGACAGACCCAAGGGGAGCACTCAGTACTGAAAGTGGTCCTCGCTGACAGTGAAATATAGGAACATTTGTGGGATGGGTGGATCGCAGTATAGGTGAAGGGCTGAGAAACAAAGCCCTTGCCCTTGGGATGAAATTATTTCCTGTATGTGTCACCATTCTGAATTTTTGTGCCTTCACATAGGTGTTGAATAGCCTCAAATCTAGGATGGTTCTCCAAACTTCCACTCTCTTTTTTTTTTTTTGGTACCAGGAAATACCTTGAATAAAACCCCTTCCCTCTGTGCTGCATAGGGACCAATTCTATAACTCCCAAGTATAAGAGAGTGTCTATTTCTTGACAAAGCAAGCTCTCATAAGAGAGGTCCCCGAAGAGGGATGGGAAAGGGGGGTTTGTTGGTGGAAGTGTAGTAAAGTGGATGGTGTATCCTGTGAAGATGATCTCCAGAACCCACTTGTTGCAGTGATTGATTCCCAAGTGGTCACCAAATGGAGGAAGGCAGGTGAATCAGAGCAGTTGATGAGGATGGTAACTCAGGCCCCCGACCAACCCATCAAAATTGCTGCTTTGAGGTGGAAGGGTGCAACGTGGGAGGCTGAGAAGTGGATAGCTGAGAAGTGGACAGTTTTCTTATCTGGAATCTGTCTCTTTTGTTGTGGTTAATACAGCATCTGGGAGGTAGGGAATTGGACAGGGCAGGATCTCTGAGCCATCTGAGACTTGTTGAGTTTTTTCTTGTAGAGGGATGTATAAATACCAAGAGAACATAAGGTAGACCTAGAGTTCTTTAATGCTCACAGAGATTTGTCCGTGTTGTCTGCGAACAACTTAGACCCATCAAAAGGAAGATACAAATGATCTCTCTGGGCCTGATGCTTTGCTGTCTTTTGGTTTCGCTGTGCCCTGGATACCTGAGGAATCAGCAGCCTTGTGGGTATCTGTTTGGAGAGCAGATGGTGACAGAGTGGCTAAAGACACCAACAACGTTGGCATGTTAAAGGTAGATTCCCTACCTAGTGAGCCAGGGGCATGGTCCTTTTAGGACTTATGACAGGAGTCTTGTGTCTTTCTCTTACATGCCCTGGAGGTATGGGGTTCCAATATTATGGAGGCAGCAGATTTGCTCGGAGACCAATGTACAGTAACTCCTCGCTTAACGTTGTAGTTATGTTCCTGAAAAATGCTACTTTAAGCGAAACGATGTTAAGTGAATCCAATTTCCCCATAAGAATTAGTGTTAATGGGGCGGGGGTTAGGTTCCAGGGACATTTTTTTCGCCAGACAAAATACTGTATTATATATATCTACACAGTATAAGTTTTAAACAATTTAATGCTGTACACAGCAATGATGATTGTGAAGCTTGGTTGAGGTGGTGGAGTCAGCGGGTGGAAGAGGCCGGGATATATCCCAGGGAATGCCTTACTGCTAAATGATGAACTAGCACTCGACTGAGCCCCCAAGGATTAACACATTGTTGTTAATATAGCCTCACACTCTACAAGGCAGCACAAATGGAGGGAGGGGAGAAAGCATGGCAGAGGGAGACAGAGACACACACTGTGTGTGTGTGTGAGAGTCAGATGTGCATCGCCACTTTAAGTAGGCTGATCCCACTCTAAGTACACTGCCTTTTTAAGTAGATCAGCAAGTTGAGATAGCAGCTGCTGCCAGCAAGCTCCCACTGTTCTGAGTCCTGTCGTGTGTCCCCCTGCTCTGTGGAGATGGGGTGCAGGAGCAGGGTGCAAGAGCAGGGGGAGGGGACACTCTGACATTAGCACCACTCCCTGCTCCCTTTGCACAGCAAGCAGGAGGCTCCCGGGAGCAGCTCTGAGGCAGAGGGCAGGAGCAGCACAGGGCACTGGGGGGAGGGACAGCTGAAATGCCCTGCAATTGATAGCCTGCTGGGCAGCTGCCACACAGGGAACTTAGGGGATCAGATGAGGGGGGGCTGCCGGTTCACCCTGGTTCCAAGCCCCCACCAGCTAGCTCCATGTTCTCCAATTGATCAGCAATGTAACAATGAAACAACATTAACCGAGATGACTTTAAGTGAGGAGTTACTGTACAGGGGGATGTCCTCTGGCCTGGGTCAGAAGACCTCATAAGAACGGCCATACTGGGTCAGACCAAAGGTCTATCTAGACCAGTATCCTGTCTTCTGACAGTGTCCAATGCCAGGTGCTTTGGAGGGAATGAACAGAACAGGTAATCAAGTAATCCATCCCCTCTCACCCATGCCCAGAGCACAAGTGCTCTTCTCCAGAGTTGGCAGACAACCATAGGTATATCAAATTGATTGGGCATTGACAGAATATTCAACTATCTTTTTTCTTTAGGAGGAGCAAAGCCAACTAGATCAGCCTCTCTTCCCTTTCTGCATCCTTCCCCACCTCCCATCCCTGCTCCCACACACAGTCTGCACAACTTTGTTCTACAAAAGAAACAGCTCCAATTTGTGCTGGACATAGGCAATTTTTACAGCAATGGAAAAGGATTAGCTGGCTCCTAGAAACAGATCAGCTCTACCTGGTGTGAACAGCAGGAGCCTGGAAATTCCTATCCAGCTCAATCCATCTAATAATCCTTTTGAGGTAAATTGTGGCTTGCAGTGATACCATGTGTCACTTGGCCTCTTAGAGCTCTCTGCTCTATGTCAACTCACCTAAGGAGGCAAAATAGAAGATGGCAAAGAAAGAGAGAGAAACCTAGAAATGCAACACCAACTGACCAAACCATGTAGATACAGAATACTGAAAAAGTCAACCTAGTTTATCACACTCCTTTAATACACTGAATACACTCTCTACATTGTGTGATCTGGCACAGAAAACTGCTTCAACTTTGCTGTTTTTCTAAAGAGGTATCATGGTATGAGACACTCAGATGACTACGGTAGTAGAATTTTGTTATGCTCTTCAGATGTTATACTTTTGTGACTCAAAAGATCCCATTTGTCAGTTTACTCGCAAAAAAATGATTATTTCAATATACATTTGCCTTCACTGAATACAGATGTGTGTTCTCTAGACCCTATTACAAATTCCATGTTGTATTGCAGGAGTATTACAAGATGACACTAAATATGGGATTTAAAATGATAAGGTAATAGGAACAATCACTTACATTAATCTCTTTATACTTAAGATCTTATACTACAGACATTAGTCACATCATACACTATGCTGATATCTCAGTCCTCCTATTTTGTGCCATGAATTTATATTACAAAAACAAACAAACCTACAATGAAATATGCTGCTTTGGATAATCCTTTTAGTTAGGGAATCTGCGAAACACCCCAAAAAAGAATATTTAGCTAAATAATCCCTATACAAAATGATGCTTTGCATAGAAGTAGGTTTGGAAGAGACTGAAGATTAATTACTGTATAACAGTAAGTGTATACAAACTGCTTTCCCAGCACACACCAATTATTAATTCTGGCAGTAGATCAGTTTTTCTGGCACCATATTGTTGATTGATGTAGTTTATTTGCTCTGTGATCACAGAATTTAGAAGTGTGAAGGTAACAAATGAAACTACACTGAGATTCAACATAACCTCTGTTAAGGAAAGAGATGTTTTCTGAGCATAACACATAAGTAAAATGCTCTGCTGTAGAATTCCATTACTCTCCACATTTAGTAATGTTCTGCATTTCAGATAACACTTTCCTTTTTATCTGTCTTGCTTGAGTTTTGCCTCTTATAGTCCCTGATTGAGCAAATGGATAAGCTAGTCTTAGCCACGGACAACTGACATGTGTCTATGCTAATACAGCTACATCTGTCAGCCACTTTCAACACCACTAGTCATGCAGTGCTGCTGCCTCTTGTGAGTGACCCAACAAGGTGAATGGAATAACACTAGGCTGACATTCTCTGATAGGTAGAACTCAGGAGTTTGTGATGAGCAACTTCTCCTCCTACCAGAGAGCACTCACATATGCAAATTCTACAAGGATCAGGCCTTGTCTCCTGTTGTATTGAATATGGATGTTAAACACTTCAGAGAAGATTGTTAGATGTTTTACACTTCAGCGCCAAAGGTATCAAGATAACACTAGTGGTGAGCTGGAGCCGGTTAGCACCAGTTCACGTGAACCGGTTGTTAAATTCTGAAGCAGTTTTAGAACCGGTGGTTAACCCGCTTCCCTGTAGGGGGCGCTGAGGCTTTCATGGGCTCTGGCCGGGAAGTGATGTAATTCCTCCTCCGGCCGCCGGGGGTGCTGTGCTGAGGGAGCCATGTGGGCTGCCTCCTGGCCCTGCGCAGGAGCCCTGGTGCTGCTGCTGCTCCCCCGACCCCTGGCCCTGGGGCTCCCGCTGCTGCCTGGTGGGTTCCCGTCTGCTCTGCTGGGCCTGGGCTGCGTCCTGCTGCTTGGGCTGCTCCGAGCCGCTCTTCCCGTGACCACCCACCACCCTGCCCGCAGCCAGTCCCTGCCTCCAGCCACCCCCGCACTCCCTGCCCGCAGCCAGCCCCTGCACCTCCTGCCCTGCCTCCAGCCACCCCTGCCTGCAACCATGCCCGCACCCCCTGCCTCCAGCTAGCCCTGCCCCATGCCTCTGTCTGCAGCTGGCCCCACGTCCACTGGTGCCCTGCAGTTCCCAGGAGAGTAACCCTGCACACCTGCTTCAATGAGGGGGGCAGGGAGCAGCTGGGACCCACACATGTGCACATCCTAGGGTGACCAGACAGCAAGTGTGAAAAATCGGGACGGGGGTGGGGGGAGGGTAATAGGAGCCTATATAAGAAAAAGACCCCAAAATCAGGACTGTCCCTATAAAATCGGGACATCTGGTCACCCTAGCACACCCCCAGGGAGTGGTGGGGACCCACATGTGAAACGGAGCTCATTTCTAGTTCAGGCCCATTTTTTTAAAAAAGAACTTTAGGCACGGTTAACATACATCCGTATTTTCCCAGACAGGTCAGGCTTTTTGGTTCTTAAATCGCTGTTCGGGAGGAATTTTTAAATTTTAAAAATTCCTCCTGGGAAAATACAGACGTATGGTAACCCTGTTGGTACAAAAAATACATACTGGGGCACATCCCTTAAATCAGAACTTTTTATAGGGAACCGGTTGTTAAAATTTTGGCAGCTCATCACTGGATAACACCCAGCTCTAGAGTTGATATAAAGGAGATGTAGAAGCATCTGGATTTGCTAGACCTATGTGAAGGAATAACTGAAAGAACAGCTGACCCAAGGGCCTCTTGATATGAACTAGCAGAGGACACAGTGGTACATAGGGGTACAGGGATTCATCAAAAGTAGTTATTTAAGGTCTCTGCTGAAAGCATGTGTCACACTGGTCATCATAACCATTGTGAGATGTGTATATAGAAAATATGTGAGGAGTTAAATATAACATGGAGTTTACATGGAGTTAAATATAACTCCTCACATATTTTCTTTACACATCTCACAATGGTTATGATGACCAGTGTGACACATGCTTAATTTCTAGCATGTATAATGTTCTTGAGGCCTTATAGTCAAAGGTGGATCTCTCTCAAAGGTAGTATGCCTGGAGACAAATTTCATCATTGTGTCCTGTGCATCTTACAATAGAAGTCTATCTGCATACTGAGTCAAAAGTTAATGAAGAGTTTGAGGAGACTTCAGATGGAAATTAACAGGAAGAGGTAAACAGCAGGGGCGATAATTATTTTGAGGTGAAGTTCAAAGGTCTGGTTTGGCATCTCTGTGGGTACAGAGAGACACCCAGTCTGTGAAGACAAGCTGCCAGCAGGCTTGAACTTACAGAGGGGGAACTCAATCAACTTGGTTGAAACTCCTGGAAAAAGATCCTGGGGTAAGCTTTCCTGCAGAAAATAAGGGACTGTCCTGTGAGTTAAGTTTAGAGTCTAGAAAGCATGTTATGATTTTGTTTTATTTGTAACCATATTTTTCCAGTATTCTTTCTTTCTGTCATTTGTATCTCTGTTCTTTGATAATAAACTTTTTTGTTTTCTCTATAAATATAGCTGTGTGCTAAGCAGAGTGACGATCCTTCGTTAAAACTAGTAAACTGGCATACACTGTTCCTTTGAGAGTAGTGAATCTGTGAGTTCTGCAAGTGTTGAGTGGATCCAGGGCTGTGTATTCCAGAAGGAATGCTTGGAGGGCTCGGGGTTGGTGTGTGCCTATCGCTAACCTGTACAGAAAGAGTGAGGTCTGCATGGGCCTGGAAGGTAGTGTTTGTGTTGCAGAGGCTGGAGGAGTAGGGGAGCTGATCCACAACAGGCACAGACAAGATTCCCTCACTCTTAGGGCAAGTGGTAACAAGGTGCCTCCCAATCCTGGGTACCCCAGGAAGTGTCACATTAACTATAGCCCGATGTGAGATAGGTAGGAAGAAGGAAATTCTTTGAAGAACTTTCTAGAGCTATGACCTCATCCTTGGCTGAGGGTGTTTGCCCTCCAGGTGCCATGGGATTCCACTGGGCTCTCCTCTGCTCCTGGATACCCAATAGTGAAATGCTGTCATCCATATTTGGCTGGCCAGGAGGTTGCCCTCTACCCCCTGTCAGAGAGGGACCCAACAACTCTGATCCACACATTCATTACCTTTAACTATTGGACCATCTATTGCACTGTATCTGGGATTAAAGATGGGGGCCACCAAGAACCTCCAGCTTGTTAAGGAAAAGTTAGCACATGTGACTCCATTTTGGTTTGGGGCCCACCATTGTTTAAATGCCAGCACATCATACATCAGGAGGAGTAATCCTTAGATATTGAATCCCTGTGAAAATCCTCCTCCTTGTCTCCAGCCTGCCTTGTTTCCCAGTATCTGGTTTTTGTCAGTCTCTAACTCCCTGTCTCTTGGCCTTGATGTGAGGCCTCCCATCCTGATAATAAAAGTTACTGATGCATGGCTTTAGGACCATGCTGTGTAATTAACATACTGGTATAGCACGAGGAATGCACCAAGCAGGGATAGGTGGTAGATAAGACAAGGGTTTGTTTATTGGCTAAGGTTTCCGATGCACGAGGGCAACATGCTTTGCTAAAAGGTATATAACCTTTGTATAATCTGCATTCAGGGTCCCCTCCTGGCTAGCAGGGGGGCACCACGCTCGAGCGTAATAAACTTAGTGTCTTTTGGGAACTCTGCAGTTGTGGACTTTGTTTCTGTGCCTCAGCCTAGATTCGAACTGTGCGTGACCTATCAGGTATAATTCGCAGCACTGGTGTGCGTGTCCTATCAGGTATAATTCGCAGCATTTGTGTGCGTGTCCTATCAGGTGTAATTCGTAGCACTTGTGTGCGTGTCCTACCAGGTGTAATTCGTAGCACTTGTGTGCGTGTCCTACCAGGTGTAATTCATAGCACTTGTGTGCGTGTCCTACAAGGTGTAATTCGTAACAGTTTTGGCGACCACGAAGGGACTCTAGGCTCGCCCCAACAAGCGAGACTACACTCCTCCTCTCGGACAGCTCCAGCCGGCACAAGGTGAGTTCACCTTTGAGAACTCCGAGGAGGGGGGGGTGTGAGCCGTCGCTTAGGCGATAAGGTGGCACATTTTGTGTTCTTTTGGTAGCCCATTATGGGTTCTGGGCAGAGTGTAAGTAAGGGGACCCCTTTAGCTGAAATTCTCGAAAATTGGGGGAATATCTCTGGCACCCATGGGTTAGGCAGAAAAAAAGCTGTTATTTTATGTAAGGTTGAGTGGCCAGCACTAACAACTCAAACATCTGTTGAATGGCCACCGGATGGGTCCTTTGCTGGGGATACATTAACAACGCTTAGAAGAAGGCTGGAGGACAAAGCTCCAGCCCAAATGGATTATTGGTATGTATGGGACAACTGGGCTTATGCGCGTGCGAAAGGACGTCCTCTTTCCTCCTCCTTTTCCTATCTATCTCAGGGGTCTTCAGCCCCACTCTGTGCTATGCCTGTTTCTTCTCCTCCCCGGCCTGTTTCTGCCCCTCCCCCGGCTTACCCTCGGCTTTCTGACTTATGCCTATCATCTCCTTGCTCACCACCCCCCTGCCCGTGCGGGCCCACCATTGACCCACCGGTTACTCTGCAAGCTCCCCTCATTCAGCAACCCCTTGTTACTCATAATACGGACGGAAGTGAACGGTTTGCTTTTCCCTATGTTCACCGCCCTTTTGGCCCAGGCGATTTAGTAACATGGCAACAGCAGATGCCTCGCCTGCGTGACGATCCAGAGAAGGTTCTGCAAACCATTCGGTCTGTATTTACCGCATTTAATCCTACATGGGGAGATGTCCAGGTAATCCTGGACACACTTTTTACCCCTGACGAAAAATATTCCATTCTGGATGCTAATAGGCGCTGGGCAGGGGAGGATAGTACCCGGACTTCTTGGCCCCTGACTGATCCCAATTGGAATCCTAATGTGCCTACTCAAATGGGCCTTTTAAAGGCAGGTAGAAACGGCCTTTTAGAAGCTGTACGTAAAGCTGGTAGTAAAACGGCTAACTGGTCTAAAATTCGTGAATGTCAGCAAGAGCTTACTGAGCACCCCTCCGCCTTTTTGGCCCGGTTGTCCAAGCAAGTTCGTGTATATGGGGGCGGTATAAACCCTGAGGCAGAGGAAAACCGTCCTATGATGGTCTCCTTTTATGTTGATCAGGCAGCATCAGATATAAAAAAATATTTTTCTAAGCATGTGCCCGATTGGCCAGGAAAACCCCTCCAGGAGGTTGTCCGCCTGGCCACCTTTGTGTTTAACGGCAGGGACGAGGAAAAAGCACGGGAAAAACGTAAACAGAAGAAGGAGGAGGTAAGTATGTTAGCTGCTGCCTTGCAGGCTCCTTCGGGAAACCAGCAATGGCGAGGGCGCGGAGAGATGAGGGGAAGGGGGCATGGACAGGGGACAGGAGGAGGGGGAGGTTGGGATAGAATGAGGGACGGGAATTGTAATTATTGTAAACAACCAGGGCACTGGAGGAGGGAGTGTCCCCTGCTTCCCCGAGGGGCTCCTTGGAAGAACCAGGTAGAGGCTAATCCTTCTTTTCCCCCTAACGCCCCCCAGAACCTTGTTAACCCCCAGTGACTAGAGGCGGAGGTTTTGGGGACTTTGGGAGAGTTGGAATGGGACTTGGGATTACAGTCACAAATTTATTTAAAGGTTGGGGAACACCTTGTGCCTTTTCTAGTAGATACTGGGGCCACTCTCTCCACTTTAACTTTTGTTCCGGGCTCTCTGTCCGATACCAAGGTTTGGGTGCAGGGTATAGAAGGTAATCCCTGCCCGGCCCCTTTATCCTACCCTGTCCCTATCGAGCTTGGTTCTTTAAAGCTATCACATAGATTTGTTGTAATGCCGGAGGGCCCCGCAAACCTCCTCGGGCGGGATGTGCTGGGCAAATTGGGGGCACATATATATTGCGCCCCCGAGGGGCTCCGCATGTCCGTCCCGGACTCGGCGGTTGCTTCTCTTATGACATCGGTTACCCCTATTCCTGGTGTGCCCTCTGAATTGTCCAGTGTTCCCCACGCTTTGTAGAGCACAAATTCTACTGATGTGGGTCTTCTTAAATCAGCAGTTCCAGTGAGTCTGAAAACAGGGGGCGGACCGCCTCCGTCCGTAAAACAATACCCCTTGCCGAGGGAGGCGGAAGAAGGCATCTCACTCCTTATTGACAGTTATTTGACTCAGGGGGTTTTAGTCCCTTGCAGTTCGCCCTGTAATACTCCCATTCTTCCAGTAAGGAAGCCTAAACCGGGACCAGACGGGCGTCCAGTCTATCGATTTGTTCAGGATCTTCGGGCTATAAATGGTTATGTTATAGCCCCCCATCCAGTTGTCCCTGATCCGAGCACTATTCTAACGCTAATTCCTCAGTCAGCCACTTGCTTTACTGTCATAGATTTGTGTGCAGCATTTTTTAGTATTCCTTTGCACCCTGATTCTCAATATTTATTCGCATTTACCTGGAAGGGTCAGCAGCTAACATGGACGCGTCTTCCCCAGGGGTTCTCAGGATCCCCTACTATTTTTTCCCGGATTCTCACCGAGGATTTAAAAGACATTGTTTTGCCTAGTTCGTCTGTCCTGGTTCAGTATGTGGATGATTTGCTAATCGCTGCCTCAGATTATAACGCATGTTTAATTGACTCTGTTGTTTTGCTTACTGCATTAGCTAATAAGGGTCATCGTGCTTCCCCATCCAAGTTGCAGCTGTGCCTAGATCAGGTAATTTATTTGGGCTTTGTAATTAGGCCTGGGGAGCGTTTACTCTCCCCTGATAGGGTGCGGGCAATCCAGGATTACCCACGTCCGACTACAAAAAAGCAGTTACGGGCTTTCCTGGGGGCTGCGGGGTTCTGTCGACCCTGGGTTGTGGCTTTCGGAGAATTGGTAAAACCGTTAGTTCAAGCTACTACAACACTGACCCTCGATCCTGTCTCCTGGACCCCGGAAATGGAAAATGCTTTTAAATCCGTCAAAAAGGCTCTGATCTCTGCGCCCGCCTTGGGATTCCCGGATTACGGTAAACCATTTTCTCTTTTCACTCATGAACGACAGGGAGTGGCTAGCGGCGTCCTTTTGCAATATCTGGGGGGTCGCCCACGCCCCGTAGCCTATTATTCAGTACAACTGGACCCTGTGATTCAGGGCTCTGTCTCCTGTGTACGGTCTGTTGCTGCTGCTGCTGTCATGGTTGAACGGTCACGACCTATTGTTTTGGGGCACCCTTTGACTGTCTGGGTCCCTCATGAGGTTGAAATTCTTTTAAAACAGCATTCTACACAGGCATTGTCTCCACAGCGGGCTCATAAATATGAACTAATCCTGTTGGCCGCTGACAACGTTACTTTACGCCGCTGTAACATCCTCAATCCAGCCACAATGCTACCCCTCCCAGAGGACGGTACCCCTCACCATGTATGCATGGATGTCGTCGCGCAGAATGGTAAGCCCCGCCCGGATTTAGCGGACTCCCCTTTAGTAGAGCCCGATTTACTTCTTTTCACAGATGGGTCCTCGTACTATTTAAATGGCCACCGGGTCTCGGGCTATTCGGTTACCTCTCAGGCAGACGTTATCGAGGCTGCCCCCCTACCACCTTCCTTCAGCGCCCAGGGTGCAGAGTTACACGCGCTTACCAGGGCTTGCTTATTGTCTTCAGAAAAAACTGTTACCATTTATACAGACTCTAAGTATGCTTTTGGGGTTTGTCATGCTACAGGCCAGCTCTGGAAGCAACGAGGATTTTTAACCTCCTCTGGCACAAAAATCGCTAATGGCCCTCTAATCTCTGCCCTTTTGGAAGCTATTCAGGCCCCTCGTCAGGTGGCGGTGGTTCATTGTTATGCGCACAGGCAGTCTAACAGTGTTGTGTCTCAGGGCAATGCATTAGCTGATTCAGCCGCAAAGGCTGCAGCTCTACAGCCCCTTCTGGTTTCGGCTTCCCTCCCCCTGGATGTGTCCTTCCCACCTGCTGACTGGACACTGCTGTATGCTGACGTATCCTTGGAGGAGCTGCATGACTGGAAACGCTGGGAGGGATCTAAGGGCTCCGATAAGGTTTGGCGGATCGGGAACAAACCTATTCTCCCCCGTCGTTATCTACTCGCAGCTGCTCATTATTTTCATTCCCTGGGTCACGCTGGTATTCAGGGCACGGTGGCTGCCATACTAAAGTTCTGGGCAGCACCGCATGTTTATCCCGCGGTAAAGCGAGTTCTTGGCTCCTGCCCTACTTGCCTGGCCTTCTCTGCTAAGACTCGGCTCGATGCCAACTCAAAAGGGGGGAGACCCTGGGCAAACTTCCCGTTTCAGCGCTTGCAGATGGACTACGCAGAAATGCCTAAATGCTCAGGGTTTCACCACCTCCTTGTTATAGTGGACCAACTTTCCGGATGGCCTGAAGCAATACCAACCAGAAAGGCAGATGCAAGATCTGTGGTCAAGTTCTTAATGAAAGACATTGTACCCAGGTTTGGTGTCCCTGAAGTCATTGATTCAGATCGGGGCTCACACTTTACTGCAAAGATTTTGGAGGAACTGTACCGGTGCTTGGGGATTATTCGACAATTACACACCCCGTACCACCCCCAGTCTGCAGGTCAGGTGGAGCGCATGAACCGAACAATAAAGACAATGGTAGCAAAGTTTTGTAAGGAAACTGGACTTAAGTGGCCAGAGGTCTTGCCTATAGTTTTATGGCATATAAGACGAACGCCACGCATGCCCCTAGGCCTGTCCCCATTTGAGGTACTGTTTGGGAGACCAGCTTTGGTCCCGGGAACTTATGTTCCTGTACATGCTAGCCTCTTGGATGGAGATGAAACTTTGGCCAGATATGTTGCTAGACTGCAAAAGGAGCTGACTGAAAACCAGTCTGAAGCTCAGTTGTTTCAAACCGCACCCTTAGGGTTACAAGTTCATTCCTTTAAACCAGGGGATTGGGTAATGGTAAAAAAGATCCCCCGCACCGACCCCCTGGAACCTCGGTGGGAGGGGCCGTACCAGGTTCTGTTATGTACTTATTCTGCTTTAAAAGTTGCAGGTAAAGGTTCCTGGATTCACCATAGCTACGTCAAGTTGGCAACAGAACCCCCACCTGACCCTGGCAAGCCAGCAGACGAGCCACTTCACGAATGAACACTACAGCCAACCCATGGACTGAGCTTTCCAGCTACTGGGACCTTCATAGCCCACCAGGACTTTTTGTGTTCCTGTTTATTGGACTTACATTGGGGGTAGTGTTTTTTGTATGGTACAGGGGAGGATGTCAACATTGGTATGGTTTGCCTGGGGGATCCTCTCCCTATTCCCAAGTCCAGTACAAGGATGGGAGGGCAATAGCTTTTTAAATTTAACCCGTGCTATCAAACAGGGTGTAAATCGAACGCAGTGTTGGATTTGTATTCATACCCCCACATATTTAGGTCAGGGCGTCCCGTTGGTAGGGGTACCTATCCCCCTTAATCGAACGCTCCAAACCAAGCTATGGGCAAACACTACATTTAACTGGAATGTTACAATTCAAATATGGTCTATTGATATGGTGGCCCAGGGTAATTATGCTTTATGTGTGTCACGACGTAAGGGCATAGAAAATACAGTTTTTGTAGGGAATTTTGTAGGGTGCAAGGACACCACCCAAATCAGCTCTGGTGCGGGAGGCCCCTCTACCTACTCCAGAACCCCGTGGCCAGTCCCCGAGGGGTCTGGCTGGTATTGGTTATGCAATCACACAGCCTATAAGGTTCTCCCAGCAGGATGGTGTGGTACATGTACCTTAGGGGCTATAGTACCCGCCGTGACAGTACACCAGAACCTGACCCGGGGAGAGATCCGCAATCTAGTATGGAGGGACCGACGAAGTATTCCTTTAAACCCCCTTTCTTATCGGCCCAAAGGCTTTCACTCCTTTGTGCGTTGGTTTCTGCCATGGTTGGGAGTAAGCGAGCTGGAAAAAGCTATAGTTAACATTTCAGCTGCTTTGGAACTAATGGCAAATGCTACTGCAGATGCTCTATCTGCCCTTCAAATTGAAGTCACCCAGCTATCCCAAACTACATTGCAAAACCGCCTAGCCCTGGATTATCTCCTTGCAAATCAGGGCGGGGTTTGTGCTCTGGTCAACTCAAGCTGTTGCGTATTTGTAAATCAGCATCATAGGGTGGAAACTGACATCCACATCCTCAAGCAACAGGCAGCCCTATTCCACCACATCAGCCTCGATACTACCAGCACCGGATTCCAGGAGGTCTGGGACTGGCTCACTTCATGGCTACCGGATGTGGGGACTTGGGGACGGCGTATTTTGTATTTACTTTTTTTAACTGTTATTGTTTTTGCGTTATTTTTTGTATGCCTACAATGCTGCAGTATGTGCTGTCGGCAATTGCTAACCCTGCAGCGCGGTTACTCAGCCCCAATATAGCTTACTGACGTACAAAAAAAAAAAAAAGGGAGGACTGTTAAGGAAAAGTTAGCACATGTGACTCCATTTTGGTTTGGGGCCCACCATTGTTTAAATGCCAGCACATCATACATCAGGAGGAGTAATCCTTAGATATTGAATCCCTGTGAAAATCCTCCTCCTTGTCTCCAGCCTGCCTTGTTTCCCAGTATCTGGTTTTTGTCAGTCTCTAACTCCCTGTCTCTTGGCCTTGATGTGAGGCCTCCCATCCTGATAATAAAAGTTACTGATGCATGGCTTTAGGACCATGCTGTGTAATTAACATACTGGTATAGCACGAGGAATGCACCAAGCAGGGATAGGTGGTAGATAAGACAAGGGTTTGTTTATTGGCTAAGGTTTCCGATGCACGAGGGCAACATGCTTTGCTAAAAGGTATATAACCTTTGTATAATCTGCATTCAGGGTCCCCTCCTGGCTAGCAGGGGGGCACCACGCTCGAGCGTAATAAACTTAGTGTCTTTTGGGAACTCTGCAGTTGTGGACTTTGTTTCTGTGCCTCAGCCTAGATTCGAACTGTGCGTGACCTATCAGGTATAATTCGCAGCACTGGTGTGCGTGTCCTATCAGGTATAATTCGCAGCATTTGTGTGCGTGTCCTATCAGGTGTAATTCGTAGCACTTGTGTGCGTGTCCTACCAGGTGTAATTCGTAGCACTTGTGTGCGTGTCCTACCAGGTGTAATTCGTAGCACTTGTGTGCGTGTCCTACAAGGTGTAATTCGTAACAAGCTGGTGGAATATTCAGCAGTCTGTCTAATAAATAGCACATCTGTCCAGCACTCTGTGCATTGTACTGGCTCCAAGGTTCTGAACTTGCAAAGCGGGATCACCAATCACCAAAGTTATCAATGAGCCTGGCCGTGGTGGTTTTAGGATCTCTTTCTACCTTAAGGATCCACAGCTGCAACCACGTTCCTGAGAGATTATGGAGCAGACAGTTCCCTTGGTGAGGCATGAAGCATTTTATCTCTTATATATCTGATCAAATGTAACATTGTGTGTTCACAAATTCCATATAACCAAACCCATTCAAAAAATAAAGAACACCCCCCCCGCATAAAATTAGAAAATTCTTCTCACTCTCGTGATGTAATAGGAGGGAGGATCTGAGACTATATATAGTTTTTAACCAAGAGTCGCTTCATGTAATTCAGTTAGTTCTCATATCAAACTGTGGACATGCTAATATTACATAGGTACAATCATTTCGTTGTATAGATTCATATGATCAAAAGTGGCTTCTGCATCTGGGCCCTTCCATTTTTGCGTGACCAGCTTTAGACATCTTGGACCTAATTCTACATAGGAACTTACGACTTGCCAGGCCAGATCAGAGCAGTGGTCCACTTAGCCCACTATCCTGTCTGTGACCAGTACCAGAGGAAGATACAAAAACGTGAATTGCAAGTAACATTGATAGGAGTTGTGGCTGAATCTCACAATCAGACCTACAGTGTCTAAAATTGGACACTCAAAAATGGAGGCATTAAAAAAATTAGAGGCTACTTTTAAAAATGTGGGCCATAATTACTGATTGAATTCCTGATGATTTGACATTATAGGTGGAAGTGACTTATTTCCCTCTCCCCCAATTTGTTCAGTGCAGTCTGTGTTTGTGGTGATGATGGAAAGGGAACTGAGCTTTCCATGCAGTTAGGTAGTGTAGATGGTTCAATTTTTACTGCTGCTGACCAAGATTTGAAATAACTAGTAATAAACACCTTCCAATTCCTCTGTTAGTTAAGGCCTGGGCTTCAGTATACTACAAAAAGAACAGGAGTACTTGTGGCACCTTAGAGACTAACAAATTTATTAGAGCATAAGATTTCATGAGCTACAGCTCACTTCATCGGATGCATCATAGCTCACGAAAGCTTATGCTCAAATAAATTGGTTAGTCTCTAAGGTGACACAAGTACTCCTTTTCTTTTTGCAAATACAGACTAACACAGCTGCTACTCTGAAACCTGTCAGTATACTACAGTTTACTAATCCTAGATAAAGAGATGCGGTGATTTTATGATATAGATTACTGCCCAGTAGAAAATGATGAGACAACAGTTTCATTTTACTTAGGCACTCATGCTGAAATTGAATTGTGTATGAAGCAGATTCGCGTCTTAATGAGAGTAATAGCAGCTGCAGTTCACGCCAGAGTACTTACAGGCGGTAAATTTGATTACATTATAAATACCTTTCTAGCAGATCCATTGCCCCGGCTGTTCTTTGCATTGTTACAAAACAATGCTTGTGGTCAGCACTGTGCTCCTCTGGCATATTCCATCATTATCTTTCAGTACTATACCTGCATATAGTACACGTGAAAAAAAAAAAGAAAGGTTAGATGAGATTAGCTGAAGTGGAGTTAAAATCTCCAAAATGAATATGTATTTGCAGTAAATGAAGAAGTGTTCATTGCCTGTTGCTGTTTTGTACTACTATTAACATTAATAATACCTCACTCCGATATAGTGCTTTTCACCAAAAGATCTCAAAGTACTTTACGCAGGAGATCAGTATCATTATCCCGTTTGACAGAAGAGAAAACTAATGCACGCAAAAGGGATGTGACTGGCCCAAGATTATCCAGCAGGTCAGTGGCAGAGCTGGGAATAGAAATTTACAAATTTACAAATATATACATTTGCATTAAAAACAGAAAATTGTGAAGGCATTGCATTCTATATTAAAGGCAGAATATATGTTGTACAATATGGTATATAACCAGGCAAGGAAAGTAGCAGAGCCTTTTAGAATTTAGTATCTGTCTGACCCATCTTTCAATTGTATAATACAATGACACTTGTAGAGGAGCCATTTCTCCTGAGCCAACCTCCTGACTTAAAATACCATCTTAATATAGTCTTAGAGGCACTGAATACAGTTCTTCTCCACCTGTAATAGAAGAACACCTGTTTTAAGCAACACCTTGAATGACACAATGAGGGGGAGACAATTTTTAATGAGTCATTAAAAAAATCAGTTTAATTTACTCTGGACAGCAAATGCTAAAATGCATCGATCTTAACCATGTGGTATTGTAGGGTGTCGCTATCAGGCAGAGTTAGGGTTGTTTGCGTGCCCTAATTATTCATTTCCATGTTTTAACATATTTTGATTTCTTTTACATTTAACATTAATTATGAGTTTCTTGGATTTATAACATGTATTTATGGGATAATTGCAACACTGTTATAATGTTTTACACTAAATTACTGATATGGACTCTCTCAGTTTTTGTCCAGGAATATAGATTCCTGCTTCATTATCATCCTAATCATCGGAGCTGGGAAATGTGAAGCCCAAGTTTTCAGGCAAGTCTACTTCGTTGCTTCTGTGGCATATTCATGAATGCAGCTGTTTTGTGCACTGAGATTGCATGTGCAAAATGCTATAAACCTGTACAATAGTCAATCTTGCATACACAAAATGGATACAGTCATACATTTTGTTGGCACAGTTATGGATGTCTGTTGAAAATTTGGTCCATTGTGCCTTTGTAGGCTAACATGACAAAGAGTAGACAAATCTTGAGATGTATAACAAGGAAGTCTTTTCTCCTTTGCTCACAGAACAAAAGCAGAGTGAAAAAGATGACAGCATTTTAAAGGTACAATCATCCTAAACTTCCGATAGTGTTTGGCACACTACTTAAAGTCCGTTGGGAAAGTAGTAACCCCTAGTACAGTACAAAATCTCATGGGTGGTTGACTGAAAAAAGATTGCTGTCCCAAGTTCACAATGATATTTAGTCAAACTGACAAATTGTGGGCCAAATTGTGGAGCTGTGCCAGTTTACACTAGCAGAGAATTTGACCCATCATCTGTACATTTGCATACAAAGGCCTCTACAAAAAGATACTAAACTTACAAAAGCAATTGAAAGAAATTTCATGGGGACTAGACAGATTAAAAAGCTAATGGTACTACCGTCACAATCTCAGTGGAAATCTGGTTTGATCCAATTAAGAACAAAGAAGTGAAGCCATACAAGCAGTAAAAACAAAATATGATTTAGAGTAGCTATGGAAATATTCCATTATTTAGGCAACCCGACAGCTTCTAAATACAAAGGTCATAGGCTGAGCCCACAACTGGAAGAAGAAGCTGAAATGTGGCTGATGGAATATAACTCAGAGTTCCTTCTTTTTCTTCAAACATTTAAAATCCAGATTTCTTTCCCAAGACTATGTTTGCAAGGGAGCTTATGTCATTGTAATTTGTTGCATCAAAATAGTGAGAAATTGTAGAAGTAAAATCCCAGAAGACAGGATAGTTGAATTCAGAATGTTTTCAATTTTTAAAAGGCCTGTACTCCTGTCCAGTCAGCTCAACCGCAAGTGAATGTATTTTTAGCACATTTAGATTGCTCTGGCTATAACAGCATAGCAAGCTAGGTGCTGAAAAAATAAATACATTTGTAAAATTGTAGTGGTCTCTAAAGGTCTCTCAAAGAATATTAAGCCTAACTAGCTAGCAGATGGGAGACTCAATTAGTATGTTCTGGTGGTTTGCATTACAGTTTGCAATGCATGTGCCATTTTGAGTTACAAGTGACTCTCATAGCCTGTGGTTTGTTTCTTGCATAAAACCCTTTTTCCTTTTTATTTGTTCTTTTTTTCACTGTTTTCAGTATTTTTGTTGCTATTTGTTTGTTTTGTCTTTTTGCTTTTTCTGAAAACAGCAAGTGGGTTTTTTAGGATCAGGAAAATCACAACCAGTGTGGGGCAAACTCTCCATATTCTATGTTCAAAGACTTGCTGAGGTCCAGAGATGTAGCTCTAAGGATACATTGTACCACATGAGAGGTGGAGCTTGTGGCAAAATGGTTGAAAGTGGGAGCGTTGTCAGCAAAAGTTGTGGAAGCTGAGACCTGCCCTAGAAAAAACTGTGGTCCTCATGTTTTCAGTGTAAATGGACCTCACTTAGCGAGCCTTCCAGATGTCACCTCAGACCTGTACAAATAGGCCCACAATAGCTGCATAGAATA
This sequence comes from Eretmochelys imbricata, assembly GCF_965152235.1. Classification (NCBI taxonomy): domain Eukaryota; kingdom Metazoa; phylum Chordata; order Testudines; family Cheloniidae; genus Eretmochelys; species Eretmochelys imbricata. The sequence goes on from NC_135574.1 coordinate 27,090,127, forward strand.
ATAGAAACAATAATACCCCTTCTTCTGTGCGTAAAAGCTATGGAGAAATGTTACAGACTGGCTGGCCCTTTAAGGTGAGCTGGATTCAGCCTTCTTGTAACCTGGCAGCTACATCCCAGATTAATGTGATATGGATAATGTCTGGTGCCTGCTGTGGGGACGGGGAGGGAGGAGAACAAAGGGGAGAACTCAGTTAGGGGGAGTCCATGAGAAAGGAGGTGGGGAATTCTGCTTTCTCTGTGAAAGACCGGAAAGACAGCTTGGAGTGAGCTGGGAAAAAGAGCCCGGAGAAAGGTTCTGTGATAAGCTGTAGCTGTTTGAAACAGCACAAAACCCTGAAGGAGGGAGGGTGGTATGAGGAGGACAGAAAAGCAGGACAAAACCATCCAGAGGGGAGGTACGCTTGGGGAGGGCAGAAGAAGTAGAATCCGTGACCAGCAGTGAGAAGTGGCATTGAATTATTTGCAAAGAAGGTAGGACTGGGGAGGGCAGAAATACAAACTCTGCCCTAGGGGTGAGCCCTGGGAGATGGTCAGGTAGAATTAGAGAGGACTGTGACATGAATGCTGAAAAGATTGTGGTAATCCCAGAATGGGAAGATATTATTTTGGGTTCATCATTTAGAGGAAAACTGAGGACTGCACCCTGGAAAGGTGACTAAAGACCTGAATAGCCCATGCCAGGAGAAGGAGAGTGGAATAAATAAATGAAAGTCAGCAACAGAATTGCTTGAAGCGTTGGTATGCGTTTCTGAGATGGTTACTAAAATACCAACAGAGAGAATAATCCCGCTGAGGGCAGCTGTGGGTGAATACTTTGGCCAGCAGAGGTTGCATATAGACATAAATAGGTACTTTCAAGAAATAGCTATTGTTAATACCCCTTGATATATCTGCCTCCAACATGCAGAATTGGGCTCAGTCACGACTAGTGGCAAAGGGTAGCTGTCTTTCCTACGTAGACTTCTTTTTCCATTCATGTAGTTTTAAACCTCCCTGTTTTCTCTGAGATTTAGACCACTGAACTCAATGCTGCAAAAACCAAGAGGCGCACAGGGCCTTAAGGGGGAGCAAAACTTTTTTCAAGTGCTTGCACACTAAATATAAAGAGAAATTGTTTGGGGTGGCAGAGTGGGAAAAATAAAGCATAATGGAATGAAATTAAGCAATACGTTTAGGAAAATCTTCAAAGTGCTAAGCTCCGTTGGAAGTGCTCAGGTCCTTTGGAAGGTTATTCCACAGTCCGAAAGCAGAAATGAAAGCCCCCATCATTTGTGGGATTTAAAACTAGACTCCACAAAACACTAGAAAATCAGGTGCCCAAAGTAAGAACAAGGGCATAAGATTGTAGTAGGTGAACAAATATCTGCCAGTCTTTTCCATGTCTGATATCAACTAAGTGGTTATATACCATCACATCTATGATAGAAACCCAGCAAGGCATGTTCTTTATGGCTTGATGTAAGCTTCCAGATGGCTCAAAATATGGCAAATCTGTAAATAAAATGAGACTCCAGTAGTTAGCCTGGATTTCAACTTAGGTTAGTTCATATGGGAAGATGAGAAATAATAATGCCCTGATTCTGATCTCACATAGGTGTAAATAAGGACTATTGAAGTTAGTGGGGTTACATCAAAGTAAAAGAGACAGAAGTGAGATCAGAATCAGTTCAGCGTGAGTTTGTGTTTCATGTTGTAAAAGTTTGCAGTTTCAAAGTACTCCTGAAGATGTTACGGCAAATATTGTGGATGCTGACCTCAGCAATATACATCCAAGGTGTAAGACAACAATACATCAATTAATCTCCTGTGATAAAATGTCAAGAACTAACAGTGTGTGGTAACTACTGTATTATAAACTGTACCCTTAGTTTTAGTAGTGGTGGTTAGTCCAGTGTAATTGCCAGTCCTGAATTGCCAGTTATTTTTTTGCTGTATTGCAGAAATGTCACTGTGGATAGATATGAAAAAGAGAATTGGATTTACAGCAGATATTAAGGATTAACAATCAGCTTTACAAGTTGCCCTTATTTTTCATTAACAGTGATATTTATGCTGTTATAATTTAAAAGAACATTTTAAGACACACTGCTTTTTTTATTTTCATTTACTTACAAAATGAAAATATTAAAGGTCACCAACTTGCCAATTTAGATCTTGCTATATTTGGAATGCAAATGCAACAAGCAGTCCTAAAATGGGAAAATCTGCTAAAATGGAAAATTAAAAAATATACATATCTTTTATTTATATGTATATATTTTAAGGTATAGTTTGGCAGTATATGTAGATGGATAGTGAAATATTCAGACGTTCAAGCTGTCCAGGAATATGAAAAATGAATCAGTTCCTATTGGATATTTAGATTAGATGACATTTGTTTTAATTTCTCTAGTATCCGTTGCTAACTGTAAATTCGTCTTTGAAATATTTTCTATTTGTACTCTTGATATATTTTAATGAACTAATATTTTGTTTTGAATTTTCGGTATTAGATAATCACATAATATAATATTAATAGCTATTGCTCATCATAGTGGTAAACAACGATTTCTTTTAGGGCTGGATATGTTCTGAGATGCACCCCAAAGTGTAGTAGATTTTGGATCAGATCCACACAATTTGTGCAAGGAGATGCCCTTGTAACCCTGCTGTGCCAAAAAAGGAATCAGGTATTTCGAGGTGGGAGTGGGGAGAGCTTCTCCAGGGCATGTGCTAGGGGAAGGAAGGTTTCCACAGGAGCCTAACTGCTGTACTTGGAGCCAGCAGAGACACAGACACAGAGGGAGCAGATAGAAGCACAGCTGTCAGCTGTGCTGGCTTTATTATTCAGGCAGCAAAACTGAAATCAACACAAAAATGAATCTTTGCACTGGGGAGAGGGGAGTGCTCAAACATATAAAGGGACAGGACATCCCATTCCTCCAGCCTATTAAAAAAACCTTTCCATATATATATGGAAATATATATTATGGAATTATAATATATAATTGTCTTTTACACAGCTACCAAAACCACTACATAATCTAGTTTCTCAAAAGAAGTTTCAAAATTAGTTATAACAGAAGGAGGTTCAATCAGAGGAACAGAATGTCCTACTAGAGCATCCCTGAACTCTGGCACTTGTAGAGGCTGCAGCTGGTCCATGTGAAATTTCCTTAAAATACCATTGGACAGTTTTACCACAAATGAAAAGGTCCTGTGCATTTTTACAAGTTCTCCAAGTACCCATTTCACTACACAGCTGTAGTTGTGAGTCCACACTAAGTTTCATACTTGAAAAGAAGGACAATGAGACTCACGCCAATCAGTTTGCATCACGTGGGATTAGGCCACATGTGAAGCAGTATAAGGATGTATTAGGTCCCAACCACTATGCAAAGATCACTTCAAAAAGAGTTGTAGTTGACTCCTGGGGAGTAGCATGTGGTGTGTCTCTATAGACAAGCAGTCTGTGCTAGTGATGAGTAACCTATCCATCAAATTGAAATAGAACACTTTGTCTAAAGTTTCTTTGGGTTGACAGGAACTTGGATACGGTAGATGTAACAGCTCATCAACATTGCCATGCTAAATCCATTTTGTAATGATAATCAAGGTGGGCCGTTTCCAGCAGTTAACAAGAACGTCTGAGAAAGAGTAGGCGGGGGGGAGATAAACAAGGGGAAATAGTTTTACTTTGTGTACTGACTCAACCACTCCCAATCTCTATTCAAGCCTAAGTTAATTGTATCCAATTTGCAAATTAATTCCAATTCAGCAGTCTCTCGTTGGAGTGTGTTTTTGAAGTCTTTTTGTTGAAGAATAGCCACTTTTAGGTCAGAAATCGAGTGACCAGAGAGTTTGAAGTGTTCTCTGACTGGTTTATGAATGTTATAATTCTTGACATCTGATTTGTGTCCATTTATTCTTTTACGTAGAGACTGTCCAGTTTGACCAATGTACATGGCAGAGGGGCATTGCTGGCACATGATGGCATATATCACATTGGTAGATGTGCAGGTGAACGAGCCTCTGATAGTGTGGCTGATGTGATTAGGCCCTATGATGGTGTCCCCTGAATAGATATGTGGACACAGTTGGCAATGGGCTTTGTTGCAAGGATAGGTTCCTGGGTTAGTGGTTCTGTTGTGTGGTGTGTGGTTGCTGGTGAGTATTTGCTTCAGGTTGCGGGGCTGTCTGTAATCAAGGACTGGCCTGTCTCCCAAGATCTGTGAGAGTGATGGGTCGTCCTTCAGGATAGGTTGTAGATCCCTGATGATGTGTTTGAGAGGTTTTAGTTGGGGGCTGAAGGTGATGGCTAGTGGCGTTCTGTTATTTTCTTTGTTGGGCCTGTCCTGTAGTAGGTGACTTCTGGGTACTCTTCTGGCTCTGTCAATCTGTTTCTTCACTTCAGCAGGTGGGCATTGTAGTTTTAAGAATGCTTGATAGAGATCTTTTAGGAGTTTGTCTCTGTCTGAGGGGTTGGAGCAAATGCGGTTGTATCGTAGAGCTTGGCTGTAGACAATGGATCATGTGGTGTAGTCTGGGTGAAAGCTGGAGGCATGTAAGTAGGAATAGCGGTCAGTAGGTTTCTGGTATAGGGTGGTGTATATGTGACCATTGCTAATTAGCACCATAGTGTCTAGGAAGTGGATCTCTTGTGTGGACTGGTCCAGGCTGAGGTTGATGGTGGGATGGAAATTGTTGAAATCATGGTGGAATTCTTCAAGACTTCTTTTCCATGGGTTCAGATGATGAAGATGTCATCAATATAGCACAAGTAGAGTAGGGGGATTAGGGGATGAGAGCTGAGGAAGCGTTGTTCTAAGTCAGCTATAAAAATGTTGGCATACTGTGGGGCCATGTGGGTACCCATAGCAGTGCCGCTGATTTGAAGGTATACATTGTCCCCAAATGTGAAATAGTTATGGGTGAGGACAAAGTCACAAAGTTCAGCCACCAGGTTTGCCGTGACATTATCGGGGATACTGCTCCTGACGGCTTGTAGTCCATCTTTGTGTGGAATGTTGGTGTAGAGGGCTTCTACATCGATAGTGGCCAGGATGGTGTTTTCAGGAAGATCACCGATGGATTGTAGTTTCCTCAGGAAGTCAGTGGTGTCTCGAAGATAGCTGGGAGCGCTGGTAGCATAGGGCCTGAGGAGGGAGTCTACATAGCCAGACAATCCTGCTGTCAGCGTGCCAATGCCTGAGATGATGGGGCGTCCAGGATTTCCAGGTTTATGGATCTTGGGTAGCAGATAGAATACCCCAGGTCGGGGTTCCAGGGGTGTGTCTGTGCAGATTAGTTCTTGTGCTTTTTCAGGGAGTTTCTTGAGTAAATGGTGTAGTTTCTTTTGGTAACCCTCAGTGGGATCAGAGGGTAATGGCTTGTAGAAAGTGGTGTTGGAGAGCTGCCGAGCAGCCTCTTGTTCATATTCCGACCTGTTCATGATGACAACAGCACCTCCTTTGTCAGCCTTTTTGATTATGATGTCAGAGTTGTTTCTGAGGCTGTGGATGGCATTGTGTTCTGCACGGCTGAGGTTATGGGGCAAGTGATGCTGCTTTTCCACAATTTCAGCCCATGCACATTGGCAGAAGCACTCTATGTAGAAGTCCAGTCTGTTGTTTTGACCTTCAGGAGGGTTGGTAGGTTGGTCTCTGTGGATAATAAAGATAATACAGAGAATTTCTAATTCTATTTGCACTTAGTTCTTCTCAGGAGTAGTGAGTGTTTGTGATGCGGAAACAATTGGTTTCTCCTCCCATTAGGAAGAATGTGGGAAAGAACTGAACCCATTCCATATGGTGAAGCATCACCAGTCAATTGTAATGGTAGCAAAGCATCAAAGTGCGTAAGAACTTTGAATGCTATCAACAGTTTCTTTGCTTCCTTAAATACACACCCTCACTCAGTCCATTTTCATTATTTCTTTGCTTGTAAGTTTGTTTAAATTTGCAAATACTGTCAGCAGATTAGGCAGAAATTTACCTTAGTCGTTAAGCAGTCCTAAGAATGAATGTAACTGTGACATGTTCTCTGGCAGTGGCACTTCAAGAGCTGTCATTTCTTTCTCTGGCAATTTCCTTAAGTGTGTAGCATCAATTACATGTCCAAGGTATTCAGCTGAAGGTTTGAAAAACTCACATTTGTCTCAATGTACTCTCAGTCTACGGTCTTCCAAACTTTGCAAAACAGCGTCCTAATTTTGAAGATGATCCTCTTGATCCTTTCTGGTAACAAAGATGTTATCCAAATAGCATTGAACTTTGTTCAGTCGCTTCAGGATCTCATCCAGGGCTTTCTGGAACAGGGCAGGTACCGATATGAGATATTTGAGAAATGTTTTATGAATTTCCATTTGTAGATTTGCATTGAGCAAATCCAATTTATTGAAATACTGTACTCCAATAAGAGCAGCAAACAAATCTTCAATATAAAACAGTGGATACTGGTCTGCACATAAAATTGGATTCAGTATCATTTTGAAATCTCTGCAAATTCGGACTGACCTTTGCTTTGATCACTGGTGTGATGGGTGTAGCCTTTTCACAGTGTGACACTTGTGACAGTACTCCAATGTTCATTAAATGGTCCAAATCAGCTTATACCAGAAGCTTAAGAGCATAAAGCACAACTCTGGGATTGCAATATTTGGGTTGGCTGTCAGTCTTAACAGTGATCCTCACTGTTACATTGCTCATCTGTCCAAGTTATTTTTCAAAAACTTTGGAGTGTCTATCCAGTATTTTTTTGGAGATTTCAAGGTTCTTTTGTGACTGCCTTGAACTCAGTTGAATTCACCCTGAGCTTTTCAAACCAAAATCTGTCAGATAACGGTGGATACTTTCCTTCAGCCACACACAAGGGTAAAACAACTGATTGTCCATCTAGTTGAACTTTCATCTGGAATATCCCTTTTGGGACTAACTTTTTCTCAGTATAAATCTTCAAAACTGTGGATGTTACTTCCAGAGGAACTTGTAATAGACAAAGTCTGGTGATAGATAGATAGATAGATACAGAAATGCGTGAGACAACAGCTCTAGTATTAAGTTCCATTCTTGAAGGAACTCCTCCAACCAAGGGTGTATATCAGATGCCATCACTGACTCCAGCTTGTGATAACAAACGTAGTGCTAGGTCTTGGCCAGTGTCACTGGCTCCCTTGTCTTTTTCCACACTATGAATTCCGAACTGATCATACCCCTGTGCAGCTGCTGGAACAGCCAAGCATGGACACATGCACCCACAGCTGTGACCAATACACAAAACTAGCCTGCTATAAATAATAGAGAACAGAGAGGTAAAAGGGGACAGAATGGCTTGGGATAGCAGAGGGATAACAGCCCCATTCCAGGCTGCCTCTGATAAATCAACATGGAGACTATAAGCCCTGGAGTTTAAGAACTGATAGACTCAATTGCAGACAAATTGAAAGGGACCAGTTAGGAAAAATACAGTTAACAGGTGGGTTTCCTATGAGATCTCTAGGCGAAGGTATAGGCAAATGTACTCCCTCCAGTTATGCAAGGCCTCAGCCCTTGGAGGCTTTGCCCTGAGGAGGGGAATCGGTCTGCTGATTTACTTCTTCCTAGAGTTCCAAGGTTAAAGACCCAAACTATATAAATGAGTGACTCATGGATTCATGGGGGTTCTTGTTCTTAGAAAAGTCCCTTGGTGGGGTTTGGAGGACTGATCACCTGTCAGAGTTCTTGCTGGAGATGGGGTGATCTCTGGTAAGGTTATTAGTATGTGCATAGGTTCTTTTATTTTTTAATATGGTTTCTCGGTAACGTTTTCACCTTAAGAGTAAAATGTGCTTTGTTAGAAAGAGCCATTTAATACCTTATAACTGGGGGCAATTATGCTGTTCGTAGCCTTTGAGAAGAAAGCAAAGCAGGCCTGCTTAGGCAGTCTGACTTGCTGGGGAACTCACACTGTCCTCAGGGAACTGTACAACCTGGAAAAAAACAGGTCAGGAGAGACAGTGACATGGGTCTCTGCCCAAGCAAGGGGATGGCTGGGAGTCAGAAGCCTAAACTGGGTACACTTGTTGGGCCATGGAAGGGGAATACAGGTGCAGTTGCCCTGAACTGAAAGGATACTGAAGAGTTATGGGTTTGGATGAGATGGAATGCTGTTATGAGTATGCAGACAAGCGAGGGTGTTGAGGCAGGAGAGGATCTAGACTGGTCTTGAGGGAGAATTCATTTTGGCTATACTAAGAATGGCTTCCCTGGAGGCTCATTGGTGTTTTGGCAATGCTGAGGGCAATGCTGATTTTGTGTGCAATTAGGAGTGATGTGGGAGGATGCAATTTTGTGGGTTCCTACAGTTAATTGGATAATCCTAGACTGGCTCTACTTGGGTGGGGGGAATCCCTAACTGACTGACTATGGTATCTTTATGACTCTTTTGTACTGTTGGGGGAGCACAATGGAATGGTACTGTGGCCAAGAATTTGGCCCTTTAATATTTCCATGTAAATCAATTCATACAGCCCTCTAAAAATTTCTGTTGTTCTTTGAATTATCTTTGGTGTCTTTCAGTTATTCAGATATCCAGAACTGAAAATGTTATTCAACGCTTTATCAGTAATTACCTGTGAAATCTGTTGGTTGACTATATCTCAGATAGTTTAACGAACAAGTAGATTAACCATGGGTTTCCAGTAATGTACTGTAACCTGATTACCAGACTTCTGCATTTAGCATAAGATTACTACTGCATTTACCAGAAGGATTACTCTGACCTGTAAAGTACCATAAATCAAGTGTGGAAGGGTCACTTTTGACTGTGCTTACGAGTGTGCTCAAGGTTACTTAATGATACTTGTAAATGCTGTATCTCCTCTTGCATCTCATAGGTGAGTGCACAACTCATCTTCACTTTGAGACTAAGGAAATGAGAGGAAGAATTCAAAAACTATGGGAATGACTGGATTATCAACTAGATTCTGTTTTCACAGATCCTCCGCTCCCTCCAATTTACGCTGAGCATGCCAAAGAAGTGGGCCTATCTGGGAATCAGTTATAGCTCCCTAATTTTCTGATGACCATGGCTTCAGACACAGTTTAGAGGAACATGGGATTTGATCCAACAAACACCACCTGGCAATGGTTTCTAAGAGAGAGGGGTAGCCAGCGTGCAGCACACTACAGCCACACATTACTTCAAACATAACCTCTCACTGTGTCTAAGGTGTAGGAACCAGTGCTGTGCCAGCTGGAGCACAGAAGTGAACAGTGCAAAGGGAGCAGAGTGAAGGTGAGAATTTGCTCCATCGTTTTCATTTCTCTTATGAAAATATGAGGCAATATGGCTTCCATTTCATTGCACGGAGGTTGGTTATGCTTTCTGAGAAACATGTTTACGGGAACATGTTTTCCATGTTGAGATACATGCTGGAGAACTCAACTGGCTAGAGACAGGATGTTATTCTGTACACTGAACTTTCTCATAGTTTGAAAAGTTAGCAAAACATAGTGTAGGTAAGTTCAAACTGCACTACTCGGCTTTATTTTAGGTACTAGCTCTTTTCACAGTGACGCAGAAACTAATCATTATCTTACGCTACCAGCATTACTGAAAGACCAGTGTAATTAAGATCGTTATCTTAGGAAATGTATCTTGGGGACATTTACAACAACAAAAAGAATACTTTTCTGTTTTTGAAAACATGAAGCATAGCTTCTCTCTTTATTTTGTTGACGCTGAAAATATATAAAATGATCTATGGTTAATTTCCATAAATACGATACTTGTTAATGTTATGTAACACCATAGGTAAAACTGCTTTACACATATTACCAATAATTATATAATTTCAGCAGCCAGTACCCCTTCACTAAATACGGCAGCTCCCATTTCAAGATCTATTTTCAGACATTTGTTATCACTAAGGAATGAAAAATCATATTCTGAGACAACACTTAAATAACAGACATAAAATTAGATAAGAGACAAAACGTGAGAGTGAGACGCAGGCAAAACACTCATGTTCTAATCAGTGAATTGACGACCCAAAGATATAAAACACTAAACCAGAAGTGGAATTAACAGGTGCTTTGCGGGGTTAACCACCCTCCACTCAGCAGCCCATAGGTGTACGTGTGGCACCTTTTCAAGAATATTATGCAGTTGACAAAAGGAGGTTTCACCTTGGGCTGGAGAGTGAGCCTGCTCCACACTCACCAGGCAGCAGTGACTCATGTCCCGGGGGGGGCCTGCCTTCACACTTTGGGCATTGTAACAGTGCATGCGGTTCTGCAGCCCTGTGTGCCAGATAGCAACTCCACTCACGCAAATTTGGCTCAGGTGCCCCTCCATCATGACGGATGGCCAGCCCCTTGTGTCAGGTCATAATGCCTGGAATGGGGAGCTAGGCCCAGCTGCTGCTGGAGGACTGTGAGGTGGGCTCAGTCTGTAGCCCTTCCCCACCCCCATATACTGGCCTCCCCCCTGAACTAGGCAGGGGTTGTAGTAATGCCAAAGCAAGGGGTAAGGAAAAGATTTTTTTTAAAGGGAGCTGAACAATTTAGCACATAAGAGCAGGATACAACTCAGTTATAAAAATGGGAGAAGTTTCACAGGAGTATGGCTTTTTTCTTATTTTATCTGAAAGAGCGCATCAGTCCCTAGTTTATGCATTCTTGAATGAGGACAGGTGAAGATTCCATATGGCATCTTCCATGTGAATTAAACTAACATCAGTGGATCCTCCACATTCTGACCTACTAGGACATGGACATTGATGTTTCCCCATAAAAACGTGTGTATGGTACTCATGGATGTTAGCATATAAGCCTGTTTGTCAGTCTGAGATAGAATTTTGGGTTTAACTTTTAATATTCTTACATCCTTACTAATATGTTTGAAGGACAAAGATGCTGTGTGCTGCATTTCCCACAACCAGATGGGGCTTTTAGTAGAATGACACTGTGATACAGGAGAGCCAGGGAGCAGTGGGAAAGTGCTAGAGGGGAAATATATAAATTCAAGGCTAATTAAGGTGTGGTTCCCTGTAGACTAGGGAAGGTGGCTGCAGGTTAATTGGAGCACCTGCAGTCAATTAAGGCCCTCTTAGGAACCTAATAAAACCCCCTGCTGCAGGCATGTAGAAGAGGAAGGAGAAAGGACTAGAGCTTGGAGGTGTGCTATGAGACTTGGAAAAATCAGAGACCTGAAGTAAGGGGGACCCTGCTCCAGTAGGGGAGGGAGACTCTTCCCCAGCCTCTAAGGACTTCAGGTACCCCACGCAAGGGGGAAGAGGGTAAGAACCCACAAGGTTGAGAGGGGTTGGGGCTCAGAGTGAGGAGCAAACCCAGACCCCTCTCCTGCTTCCCTCCTTTACCACCTTCCTGGGCCACTAGTGGGGCCACTGATGCCCAAGAACAGGGGCAAGGGGTGGCATCTTAACTCCCTGCCAAGAAAAGTGCAGGAACCACCAGACTAACATTGGCCATCTTGTCCCACACAGATAAGGGATAGAGCTAAAGGTGTTACAGGGTATGCTGGGAATGTAATGTATGAGCACACACTTGATGACTGCCTCAACTCCTTATCTCAAAGCAAGGTCAGGCAACCAGTTGGGAGGGGCGAGGCAGGATTTGGGGGTGGGGAGGTAAAACACTAAGAGACCAGAGAAATGCCTTTCCCCTAACCAGAGCACAACCTTACTCCTTATCCCTCCTATGGGGTACAAATGCGATGGGATGAAGACCCTGACTCAGGACCCTCCAAAATGGAACATGACAATAAGTTATAAGGGGTCTGACTAGGGGTGTGCAGTGCAGATATATTTGGGCCTGCTAAGAAGAAGAAGGGGGTGGGTGGGAAGGGGAATGATAATGGTAATAAGGGATGGGGGACTGGGAACAGGGGAATGAGGAACAGGGACACAGGCAAGGCTTGGCAGCATCAGAGCTGGGAAGGGGGACAGGGTAAATGATCTGTGGCATCAGAGCTGGAAACAACACTGGGAATAGGGAGCGCCAATGGTATGCAGAGCTAGGGATTAGAAGAAGAAGAAGGAGTTCTATCTGCATATAAAACTGTAGTTGGGGGAGGGGAAGGGGAAAACTCTATCGCTGTATAGACATAAGCCCAACTGGTGTGAAGGGCTTCGGAATATGTTTTCTTGAAACTAATCCCCAATAAACATCGCATTGCCTGCACTTCAAACTTTTGATCTTCTGCTTTCTGTCTGCATGACAAGAACGAGGGGAGAGGGTGAAGAGAAAGCGCTCTAACACCAGATTACCTCACTTTGCAGGTTAAATGCACCTTTATTCTGGTCTGTGCCCATATCGTTTGAATACTTTAAGATCATAATCAAAGAATTAGAAGAGAGGCTGACAACAGTGTGCTCAGAAATGTTACAGGTCTTATTGTTTGTGTGGGGAAAAATAACTGGCACAATGCCCTTTTAACTGGGACACTGCCAGTTACGTTGGCTTTATGACACAGATGAGTTTGTAAAGTGTATTTAATGGTGTATCAACTTGTTTCATTTATGGGTGAGCAGCTTTTGTCATTCTCAAGCTTTTGCAATTTATTCTGTTTGCTTTTCATTTTTCTTTGTAGCTCATAAGCCACTCAAAATCTCCTGGCATCAATTATAATGATGTTTACATTTCTAAAACAGCAAAATGTATGAGGTTATTGTACTTTACAGGATCATTTTGATTTGTTTTGTTCAGATTCTCTTGTCATCACTGTCCAGCAATACTTTTCATAGAATATCAGGGTTGGAAGGGACCTCAGGAGGTCATCTAGTCTAACCCCCTGCTCAAAGCAGGACCAAGCCCCAATTTCTTCCCCAGATCCCTAAATGAGCCCCTCAAGGATTGAACTCACAACCCTGGGTTTAGCAGGTCAATGCTCAAACCACTGAGTTATGCCTCCCCCTGTACATATTGTCCCATATATATTGTTAAAATGTTAAGTAACCACCTGTGTGAAGTGACTAACTTATGCAAAATGAATATTTATTGATTGGTTTCACTTAGATACTTTTGTTGCCATTTGTAACATCTGCTGAGCATAGTTTTTCAATATGATACTCGTGCTTCAGCTGGAAATCCTCAATAATGACACTAGGGGAAATATAGTCTTGGGGTTAAAGTGAAGGACTAGGCTGCAACAGAATTGGGTTCTTTTCCCAGCTCTGCCTTCTGCTTCCTTTCTGACTTTGTGCAATTCACTTAGGCCTTGTCTACACTACCTCTCTGTGACTCAGGTTTGCAATCTGCCAAATAGAAATGACTGTTTGCTTTGGCCCTGATGCAAAGCCCATTGAAGTCAACACGAGTCTTTCCATTGATACCAATTGGCTTTGGATCAGACCCTTATTGAATGAAGGTGTTGCAAAACTTAATTATTATTTATAAATGCACTTTGAGAACCTTGAATTGTTGACTCTGCAGAAGTGCAAAGTATAATTGTGTCAGAACTGTACATAGTTTTAATAAATTTTTACTTTGCTAAACACCTTTTTCAGGGAACATTAAACAAATACAAGATTTTGTTGCTTGTTTGATATAGCTATGTCAGTCTCAAAGAGTTTGGTATTATTTCCTTGGGTTTGTAACAAAGCATGAATATTGAATGCAGAACTTTATCATGTGATTTCTCATAGGAGTACTTCATGAAAAGCCATTTTTGATATCAAGGGCTACACCAAACTTTAATGAGATTACCTATTCTTTCACTGCTGCAGAGAAAGCATGTCCTTAGAGAATCTATTACAGTCCCAGGAATGTTACATCCCTTACTGGAGAAGATTATAAAAGAATATATGCATGTTCTGTTGAGATTAAATCCTCTCACTTTTTGGAAATACACCATTTTTAGAGTTCACTGGCTTACTGTGTAGTTATATTTTAGACTTACCATCAGGATATTGATCTTACATGTAAATTGCTGTATCTGCATTGTTCAGGTCCTAGACAAATTGATCTGTGCCTATTATAGAAGGTATCATGAGGCTTATTTCCAGCTGATTCATTTTATGCAGCAAATGACTTGGGAAAAGGACAGAATTTTAGACTTTGACCTGAAACTGACTAAAAAAATTCTTAGTTCTCTGAGGTGTCTTGAAATTAAAATGTTATATTTTGGGGTGGATTATATTTCTTTGTTGCATTCAATTTCATTCTGTTAAATTACAATAACAAAATACTGAGATCCTAAAGGAGAATTTGGTAATCAGAATACAGGGATACTGCTATAATAGATCATTACTTCACTGTTACAAAAACAATGTAGTCAATATTAAAAAAACCAAAACACTTTAAGTTAATTAGAAAGTTAATAAATCTCAAGTAAAAATTAAATTAACTATTGAACAGATAATAACACGAACCAATGGATATAGATCAATCCAAATACACACATTACAAATAAGATAAACAATCATTCTTCATTAGGCCCCTGTGAGATTCAGGCTGAAATAATTGCCTTCCTGTGCAAGAAAAGGGCAGTGAATAGGCTGAACTATTTTGAATGTAGATTCCATTAAACCTAAGTAGAAGAAAATGAAAGTTTAAAAAGTTAAAAATATTCCCAATGGAATATGTTTAATCTCTCATGCATACATTCTTTTATACCCTTTGAACTGAATTTCAAGAAGAAATTAAATTGTCCAATACCTTTAAGACTCCATGGACAACTTAATTCACTCTCTCTGCTGCGAGTTCATACTGTAAGTGATTCTGCCTTTAACCTACTGTCAAGGTTCCTCCCCCACTCTGAACTCTAGGGTACAGATGTGGGGACCAGCATGAAAAACCTCCTAAGCTTATCTTTACCAACTTAGGTCAAAACTTCCCCAAGGTACAAAATATTCCACCCGTTGTCCTTGGACTGGCCGCTACCACCACCAAACTAATACTGGTTACTGGGGAAGAGCTGTTTGGACGCGTCCTTCCCCCCAAAATACTTCCCAAAACCTTGCACCCCACTTCCTGGACAAGGTTTGGTAAAAAGCCTCACCAATTTGCCTAGGTGACTACAGACCCAGACCCTTGGATCTTAAGAACAATGAATAATCCTCCCAACACTTGCACCCCCCCTTTCCTGGGAAATGTTGGATAAAAAGCCTCACCAATTTGCATAGGTGACCACAGACCCAAACCCTTGGATCTGAGAACAATGAAAAAGCATTCAGTTGTTTTACAAGAAGACTTTTAATAAAAAATAGAAGTAAATAGAAATAAAGAAATCCCCCCTGTAAAATCAGGATGGTAGATATCTTACAGGGTAATTAGATTCAAAAACATAGAGAACCCCTCTAGGCAAAACCTTAAGTTACAAAAAAGATACACAGACAGAAATAGTTATTCTATTCAGCACAATTCTTTTCTCAGCCATTTAAAGAAATCATAATCTAACACGTACGTAGCTAGATTACTTACTAAAAGTTCTAAGACTCCATT
This sequence comes from Eretmochelys imbricata, assembly GCF_965152235.1. Lineage (NCBI taxonomy): Eukaryota > Metazoa > Chordata > Testudines > Cheloniidae > Eretmochelys > Eretmochelys imbricata. Next base: position 27,105,551 of record NC_135574.1, read on the forward strand.
CCTGGTCTATCCCTGGCCAAGACCCAGCATACAGACAGACACAGACCCTTTGTTTCTCTCCCTCCTCCCAGCTTTTGAAAGTATCTTGTCTCCTCATTGGTCATTTTGGTCAGGTGCCAGCGAGGTTACCTTTAGCTTCTTAACCCTTTACAGGTGAGAGGAGCTTTCCCCTGGCCAGGAGGGATTTCAAAGGGGTTTACCCTTCCCTTTATATTTATGACACCTACATATGAGAATGATAGAGTATATCTAATGTTAGGCCAAATCCTCAGCTTGTGTAAATCAGTGTCACTCCATTGAAGTCAATGGAGTTATGTCAACTTACTTTGGCTGAAGATCTGGCCCAAGAGATAAAACTATCATTGCAGTGTTGTCTAATCATCTTTTTAACCTATCTTCAACAAAACAGTATCACTCTTTTATATAAATTATTACTAATGGCATAATTATGCTATTATGTAATACTGGCAATAAAATATTTTCAAGTAAATTTAGCCAAATCCTCTCAACAGACATGAAGGCTATAATTACCTGATTCAACATTTATTAAAATGAGTCATTTTTACTTGAAATTTGACTTCAGGTTATTTTACAAGATCTCTATCATGCCTAACAGAATAATAATAATACATTGCCAGATCCTGTAATCTATTACTTAAACACACTTATTTTTAGATTAAAATAGAGAATTCTCTATTTCTGTAACCAATACATGAATTGATGGGAGTTTAAAAATATATCTGCCAAGAGGAATGTATTTTTGAAATCACAGACCTTTCTGTGCACGGGGATGTGGAATTCGTGGCATCCGTTAAAGGGTTAGTCTGAAAATCAGCTCCCAGAAGTTGCAAGATCCATTGTCACTCACCAAGGTAAGTTCAACCACTGGTAACTTGTTTTGATGAAATAATTTGTATTCAAGGTTTTTTCTCAGTACAAACCTCACAGTACAAAAAGATAAACTTATAATACCATCTTAACAGGCAGTAAAATGTTAACAGAATACATAAACCCATTTTAACAATGTTAATAGTAAAATAATATTGACTAAATCCATACTCTACAACTAATGGGGGGACAACACTGACAAGGGAAGTATGAAGGCGGGGGAAAAGAAAGTTGAAGAGACTAAAGTTAAGGGAGATAGGGAAGGGATGCAGGTCTGGACCCACCATTGACCTTTGGGCATTCCCTGGTTGAATGTTTCTAAAAACTAATCCCATATCTCTTCAAATGTGATTCCTGTGGTAGAAAATGAAATATTTCTAAGTGTGTTTTACTGAATGTGTTTTTCCTTGGTACCCTGATGGAGGTTTGGAGAGGAGTTTTGTGAATACAGTCCCCCACAAGAAGCTCAGCTGAACTCTTACTTCATTCTTGCATTTGAATCATTAGAGATGTGGTTTTTGGATCAAAGCAATTTTAAACCTTGGATTTGTATTCATCTGGACCAACATCTTGTGAGATGTTGACTAGGAGTGACTGAAAACTGAGGAAATCGGTCACCTCATATTTTTGTCACCTTGAAGAAAGGATATTTCATGAAATTAGCGGTTACTAAGGATTTCCATCATTTTTGGCTGAAGTTTCATGAAACTGGCTGTTCTCACGATTCCAACTCAAAACACAACAGGCCTTATCCAGGTTTGGATTTGACACAGAAGCAAAACTATAAGGGTGCCAAATCTGGGTGGTTTGAATCTTAACTTACCTCCTTGAAACCTGTGGTCTGGATCCTCAGCAGTGTAAATTCCTCAGCAGAACTATGTTGATTTGCACCAGCTGAGGATCTGGCTCTTGAGGCTTTTGGATGCAAGGTTATGGCCCACCTCCATTAGTTACTATTGTTCCAAAACCAGCTGTTTACAAAAGAGTGGAATTGATACTTTAAAAGGAAAACACAGTCTTCGAAAGAAATAAAACAATGTAATGAAGTGGGCTATCTCTGAAGTGAGACTAAATTGTGGCTTGATGACATTACTGCTAGAGGACTTTGTGGCACCAGTGTTGAGAAGGTAAGAACAAAAACCCTGAATCTGATGTTGTAAAACATGGAGGGAGTTGAGGAAATCAAAGAAGGGAGGTGATGTGGCTGCCTTTACTACAAAATTTGTAGTGATGGTTCCAATATTTTTCTGATACATGGAATGCTTTTCAGTTAAAGGCAAGACCAGCCCTATTCCAGCTATTTGGCATTGGTGTGCCATCTCAGCCCTAAATGAGACTGGATTGCATGCTGTAAACTGGAAGTGGTATGCTAGACCCGAAAGTCAGTCTGGAGTGGTTTTTGTTTTGAATATGACCCAAAGACTGACTTCCTTCTCTTTGGATTGTAGGGTAACTTAGCTGACATGAGGAGCAGGCATAAGTTAAGACAAGTAGCTGCTGAACAAGGCTGAACAAGTAATTGATGAAATAACTTTTTCTCAATATGTTTATACTAAATAAGGGAAGCGGCAACTAACTATTGTGGGTTTGTTTATGGTGTGTGTGTGTGTGGGGGGGGGGGGGGGGCAGAAATACCGTGAACTGATAAGCTTGCTTGCAAAGGGATTGGTCCTTACATGCAAAAAGTATGGATGTTAGTAGCTAGGAAAGACGCATATAATCTGTGTAGTGTGTGATAGCTTGTGCCTAAACCCTGTGTACGGGCCTGTCAAGTGTGGAGAAAGAGCTGTTAGATGCCCAATAAAGAAACCTGAGTGATGAACTGGAGTCAAACTGATTTTTTTTTTTTTTTTTGGATCCCACAGAACTCAATGAAGTGTTCTTCCAGAATGGGACGAGATATTTGGGATAAGCTGAGTGGAAAGGTTGTGAAGGGAATCCCATCATAAATTATGTCCTTTAATCAGGGGTAAATCACATAATATAAAATGCTCAGATTGTCTCTCAACTAATCTCAGTTTTCCTCTTTTTTTTTTTCTCTTATTCTGTGGTTTTTGAAGCATTTAAGTATGACAAATAATGGTATATTTTACCTGTCACATATTGCACATGCTTATATAAGGAGTGTAATTCATTCATTGATCTATGAACCCAAATCCTTTAGTGTGCCAGATTTTTTCTTTGGATTTCGGGTTTTTAATCTTAAAACTAAAGTTAAAATGTTGGATCCAGATGGTTTAGGAGAATGAATTACTTCTACAGAGAATCATTTTCAGTTAATGCTTGCTGTTCTTCCTTAAATTGTTTGTTTTTATTTATAGAGCCTAAAGTGTGCCTGGTGCTATATAGACACACAGGAGGAAGCAGTCCCTAACCTGAAAGGTTTATAATCTTTAATAAAGGAGGAATTTTTAATTGGAAAAAGGCATATCTGCTCTGGATGTGCAATTCTTGTCTACAGTGACGCACATACTCTGTTACTTGACTGTGTACATGCTCTCACATGTTCCCAATAACTGCACCATGTGTCTATATATGCTGTGCTGGACGTGAGTATAATACTATGTACACAAGTATATCCATGTCCACACTGCTGTTATGTGATGTTAGCACTACCATTTCAAGGGAGGTATCCCAGGGCTGTTTGCATCTGTCAAGGTTCCTCCCCCACTCTGAACTCTAGGGTACAGATGTGGGGACCTGCATGAAAAACCTCCTAAGCTTATCTTTACCAGCTTAGGTCAAAACTTCCCCAAGGTACAAAATATTCCCCCCGTTGTCCTTGGACTGGCCGCTACCACCACCAAACTAATACTGGTTACTGGGGAAGAGCTGTTTGGATGCGTCCTTCCCCCCAAAATACTTCCCAAAACCTTGCACCCCACTTCCTGCACAAGGTTTGGTAAAAAGCCTCACCAATTTGCCTAGGTGACTACAGACCCAGACCCTTGGATCTTAAGAACAATGAACAATCCTCCCATCACTTGCACCCCCCCTTTCCTGGGAAATGTTGGATAAAAAGCCTCACCGATTTGCATAGGTGACCACAGACCCAAACCCTTGGATCTGAGAACAATGAAAAAGCATTCAGTTTCTTACAAGAAGACTTTTTAAATAAAAATAGAAATAAAGAAATCCCCCCTGTAAAATCAGGATGGTAGATATCTTACAGGGTAATTAGATTAAAAAACATAGAGAACCCCTCTAGGCAAAACCTTAAGTTACAAAAAAGATACACAGACAGAAATAGTTATTCTGTTCTCAGCCATTTAAAGAAATCATAATCTAACACATACCTAGCTAGATTACTTACTAAAAGTTCTAAGACTCCATTCCTGGTCTATCCCCGACAAAGACAGACTATAGACAGACACACAGACCCTTTGTTTCTCTCCCTCCTCCCAGCTTTTGAAAGTCTCTTGTCTCCTCATTGGTCATTTTGGTCAGGTGCCAGCGAGGTTACCTTTAGCTTCTTAACCCTTTACAGGTGAGAGGAGCTTTCCCCTGGCCAGGAGGGATTTCAAAGGGGTTTACCCTTCCCTTTATATTTATGACAGCATCACAGGGAGATATTTTAGGAATTACCTTGAAGTGTGTTGCTGGTACTGTCTCCTGCCTTCATGAATTTGCTGATGATAGTTCCTGCTCACCCCTCCCTCCTGCCAACCTGGTTGGAAGACATGAAGCAACTGGATGAGGATCTGGTTCTACTCCTGCACCTTATTGCAGGACAAGTGGTTATGTGTTGGAGTAGGCAATCGGCAAGATGCAGGATAGAATCTGGGCAGAACTTTGACATGCTGATGGCTAACCATAATGGTGAATTACAATCCATTTGTGTCCCCTGGAACAGAGATGGTGAATGCTTGCATTGCCATTGTATGCGCATGGGTGGACCATCGCTTCTGGCGCAGGAGACGCGCACGGTGTGGCAGATCACCTCATTTTGGAAACCTGGGATGATCAGCAGTGGCTTCAGAACTTCCAAATGAGGAAATAATCCTTCATGGAGCTGTGTGAGGAGCTTGCACCAAACCTCCAGCACCAGCACACTTGATTCAGGGAAGCCGTATTAGTACGGAAGTAGGTGACCATTGCCTTGTGGAAGCTGGCAACACCAGACAACTGTTTGTCGGTTGCACACCACTTGGGGGTTGGAAAGTCCACTGTTGTGGGATCATAGCTGTGCAGGTTTGCATGGCAATTAACACTGATCTACCCATGGGTGGTTGTCCATAAACAGAGTTCCAGAAATAATAGCTGGGTATCAGAGGATGGGATTTCTGAATCATGCAGGGCAGGGGCCACCAGTGGAACCAATATCCCAATACTTTGCCCACCAGAAAGGTCAAGTGAGTGTGTGAACTGAAAAGATTATTCACTCATTCTGCAAGGCATAGTGGACCACAGAGGAAGATTCATGAATACCAATGTGCAAAACATTGGAAATGTTCATGACACCCAGGTGCTGAGGACATCAACCTTGTATTTTGAGGAGAAGGGACTTTTTTCTGCAGAAATTGATTCTCTCTAGTTGGTCAGTGTCCACAGTTATTTTGAAGTTGATAAAACCACACCCTGATGACATTGCCCTGGAAAAGGAAATTCAGTTATGAACTCTAGCTTCAGAATGGCCATGGAGTATGCATTAGGTAGAAGGAGAGTGGTGGTGGTGCTGGTTGACAGGTCAGTGGCCATGATACAAGGAAGATTCTTAATTCATTTAGTCACCACGACTATGAACTGCCCTTTCTGCAGTCTGCACAACCCCTGAATCATTGCTATCTGCATGCTGGCCAAGAAATGGACAGATAGGTGCACAATGCTTGGTGTTTAATCTGTTTTAAAGCTTCTGCCAATTGCATAATAGTGGTTAAAGGAAAATTAATAAAATCATTGATTTATAGCTTTGTCTGGCTCAGGAACCATTTCGGGATGGAATGAAGTGGGGACAGGGCTTAAAGTTAGGAATGTAGCACCAGAGCAAGAAGGGATATTGGCAGGGAGAGTGGAGGTTCATTGTAATTTACCAGTCTTGGGCTCTGGTTACTGCTGAGGCTCGGGGTCCTCAGGCTCATTGTGGGGAGGGGCTTCCACAACTGCCTCCTCCAGGTACAGATGCAAAATCACATGATCCTCTTCCACCAGGTGCATCCTCTGTGGTCCCTGCTGCCAGCTCATCCTGGTTTACGGAAACCATGTACAGGCACTAGTGTAGATGTACCTAAAGAGTCCCTCATGGCTCAGCCAATGAGGAACAGAATTAATACAATATGACCAAGGTGTGGAATCAAAACAACACAAATTTCATATTTCAAACAATCACAGGGAATTGCCATAAACCATCTATCACTGAAATTTGGCAACCCACTATGCACACCAAATACATCAAAGAAAATCAAACTCTCAAGGACAATTTGCAGACAGTGTATAATAGGCTTAATTTCATCATATCATTCATTTGCTACAAATTATTTTCCAAGCTAATGATTTATTAATAATCAGCAACAGTGTGCTTGCCACTGTCCAAACATGTAAGAAAACAATTACTTGATACCCTAAGAAACTAGCAATCTAGAGCCCTGGTTGTGAAATGAGATCTACATGGGTGTAGAGAAAATAAATCCATATAGAAACAGTACTGCTCATTCAGTGATGATATAGAGGTTAGTTGTGCAGTTGGTTTGCAGTATTTTTGGTGGATAGCTTTTTTGCAGAAGACAGATGATGGGATTTCAGATAACAAAGGCAGGCCATCAAGGCTGTCAAAATGTAGATTCCAGAAGGTAAACTATTTCAACTACAGCCAAAATAGGAAGTACTTCTTTCAAGAAGAATAAGAAACAGAGATGAACTAGATCATAAGTTCAAACTTATTTTTAGTTTTGTTGAAGGATGAATGTTGAGTGATTTTATTTCTAGGGATTTTAAAAAATCCATCTGCTCTTTTGGTAGGAGTTTCATATTGAACTTTCCATGAGCCGCTGACATCTCAAACAGTGAAACTCGGATAATATCATACCAGCTTCCTCAAAAGTGGTCTTATGCATCTCAATTTTTTATATTATTGCTGATTTAAGCAGGACTTTTCCAAGTTGAAGCTTGCTGATGGTGACCTAATTCAAACTTGCTTGGACCAAGTTGCATGGCTCCAAGATAGTCTTTGCATCTCATATACCTGAAGATCTTTTAGGGAGGCACTGCAGGATAGAGAAAGTGAAGTTCACAGGCTATAAGAATCAAGGGTAAGCCCTAGAAGGCTCATCCTTTGGGTCAACAAACCACCTGACAGAAGCCTGTCCTTCCAGAATCTCCAAGAGCAGTCACCTCAGGGAGAGGAAGTTACAGCATCCACAAACAGCCTATTCACTCTCTCCCTGCACCTAGCAGAGGTCCACTAGTGAGACACAATGTGCCAGCAGAACATCACCATTTGGATTCTTGACTGCAGTTTCAGCTCCTACTCTAAAAGAGTTAGAAAAGACTGTGACAGCTGAAGAGTTTGCAACCCCCTGTTATCTTAAGTATCTCATTTTCCCCCCTTTTTTATGTGTCTTTAATTTTTATTAACTGGGAGGTAATTCCAGTCATTTTATTCTCTTTATTTTTGGGATGTGAAAGTGTGATTGTGTCCATGCATATATGTATGAGTACCCATAAAGTCTCTATGGAGAAGGCTCCAGAAAAGTTCCTCAGGTACCCTAAGTAATGTTCCATAAAATTACTTATTAAAATGTGTTCTATGTTTAATAGTTCTGAGATACTTGAAGTTGTCAGCTGTAATTTCTGGATACAGCTGATAAAGTATGTCTGTTAGAGGAGTGAGGAGGGACAGGAAAGGGTTAGCCACCACAGAAGAATAGAATTCTAAGGAAGCATTATAATTGGCCCTGAGGTTTTAGGCATTAAATAATTTGGTGTTTTCAGTAATAAGATGTTCAGCTACGTTAAGTGATTGATAGCAGGGCCCTTGACTCAATGGCTGTAGAGGTCCTTTCCAATTCTATATTCCTAAACCAACTCCAAATTATAGATTTTTTTTTTTTTTATTTAGGTAGAATTCTTTAGTTAGGATTTATAATCAAATGGACACCCATATACTCAGACCCTTCCCAGAATTTATAATTGATTATTTTTTGGTATTATTTGATTTAACTCAATCCAATATGAATCTCTGGGGATCTCTTTTAATTCCCTTCTCATTTCACCCAGATTTGGTTGTTTCTCAGTGTGTAGCTCCTGTTTCAACTTGGCTTCAATAGGATTATATGTCCTCTCTAGGACTAACACTACCCCTAAAGATTCAGACAATTTACGGTTTGTGACTTACACACCGACCAATCCTGATTTCTGCAACTGTACTTTTTATTTGAGAGAACTTGCAAACAGTTTGGACTAATTTCCACTTTATGCATTGCTCTCAAACTGTTCCATATTCCATCATGTGATGCTGTTTCATTGCCCTGGTTGGATGACTCAATTTAAAAAAAAAACAACAGAAGAATGATGAATGGCAAAGAATGTTCAGTACACGTTTTTGGACAAATCATTCATTCTTAAATTCATGAAACTTTCAGGAGGATTCATGAACATTTTCAGGACTACCTGTCAATCATCCAAATTGTCTTAAATAACATTAGCCCATTAATCTCAACAAATTGAAAGTCCTGAGGCCTATGGGAGAAGGGAGGTAATTGAGTGAGATCTCTGATACCTGTTGAAGAACAAGGGGAAATCGCTCAGTGAGGCAGTATCTCATTTACATATTAAATGAAGGCAATTTGGGGACTTTGGGGTATCATTTGACCAAGTTTTGTACTTGGGGCCCATATTTTTGAGATTATCCTGTTGGGAAACCTACCTGGGCAAAATCTGGACGATGACTGGGTATGGGGTCACACTGAAGAAAACTGGTGTTTGCTGAGGTGGGGTAAGAGGCCCTGAACAGAACCAGAGGGTAAATGGAGAAAGACTGCATATTCCTTGCTTGCTGCTGGGTGGTAAGGAAATCTGTGGCCTTGGGAACCCAACAGAGTCCCTATCTGTAAAAGCTGAGCTAAAAGCTGTAATTGCCTACATGAGCAGAACTCAAAGGTTCCAGTTATCTAGCTGGCAGCAGTTCTGTTCACCTGAGCGGCAGGCAAGGCAAAGCAGGTGTTGGGCCCTGTCAGGGTTCCCTCCCCACTCTGAACTCTAGGGTACAGATGTGGGGACCTGCATGAAAGACCCCCTAAGCTTATTTCTACCAGCTTAGGGTAAAATTTCCCCAAGGCACAAACTCTTTGCCCTTGGAAGGTATACTGCCACCACCAAGTGATTTAACAAAGAATCAGGTAAAGGACCACTTGGCATTTGTGGGGGAGGGATAGCTCAGTGGTTTGAGCATTGGCCTGCTAAACCTAGGGTTGTGAGTTCAATCCTTGAGGGGGCCATTTGGGATCTGGGGCAAAAATTGGGGCTGGGCCCTGCTTTGAGCAGGGAGTTGGACTAGATGACCACCTGAGGTTCCTTCCAACCCTGGTAGTCTGAGTTCCTATATTGCCCCAAGCCCTTATACCCCCTTTCCTGGGGAGGCTTGAGAATAATATCCTAGCTAATTTGTTACAAAGTGATCACAGACCCAAACCCCTGGGTCTTAGGACAATAGAGAAATCAGTCAGGCTCTTAAAAGAAACAGAACTTTATTAGAAAGGTAAAAGAAGCACCTCTTTAAAATTAGAAGGGAAGCTAATCTCACAGGGCAATCAGATTTAAAACACAGAGTTTTTCCCTTTAGGCAAAAACTTTAAAGTTACAGAAAGAAAACCAGGAATACACCTTCCTCGCTGCACAGAGAAAATCACAAGCCAAAACAAAACTAAACTTGTAAAACGCATTTTCTTTCTTGTACTTACTAATTCTAATGGCGTTGGATTGCTTGCTTTCTTGATCTCTCTCCAGCAAGCACACAGAACAGACAGACAAAAGCCTTTCTCCCCCACCCCACCCCACCCCACCCCAGCTTTGAAAGTATTTTGTCCCCTTATTGATCCTTTTGATCAGGTGCCAGCCTGGTTACCTGAGCTTCTTAACCCTTCACAGGTAAAAGGATATTGTGCCTCGGGCCAGGAGAGATTTTATAGCACTGTATACAGGAAGGTTGTTACCCTTCCCTTTCTATTTATGAAAGGCCCAGTCTTAGCCCCCCTCACGTAGAGCAAAGCAGCAGTTGGATTCACCCACGGACCACAGTATCCAATAGGAGAGCAGTTGCACTACAGTGGGAACAGAGGAATTCACAGCAACTGTCTGTGTCCCCCCTACTGTTCCTCACATGTTCTTGTCAACTGCTAGAAATGGCCCATCTTGATTATCACTAGAAAAGGTTTTTTTTTCCTCTCCTGCTGGTAATAGCTCACCTTAACTGATCACTGTCATTATAGTGTGTATGGTAACACCCATTGTTTCATGTTCTCTGTGTATATAAAATCTTCCTACTGTATTTTCCACTGCATGCAGCCGATGAAGTGGGCTTATGAAAGCTTATGCTCAAATACATTTGCTAGTCTCTAAGGTGCCACAAGTACTCCTGTTCCTCTTGTGTCAGCCTAGTGACTCTGGTAAGGCCTCTGTGTCCTAGCTGCTGAAATCAATATAGCAGGACAGGTGGTGCCCCAGAGCTGCCTATAAAACAGGGACCCTGATTTACCTGGACTCACCAACTGTGAGTGAAGAAGCTTGGGAATCCACAAACGGAGAGTGGGAGGATGAGAGGGAGAACAAACCACACTAGTCATTCAGGGTCCAATTGTTTGAGACTGTGACTTACGCACCCTGAGGTAAATGGTGGTGGAAGATGTTAAATTGTAAATATTTGTCCCAGTTCAACCTGGCCTTTCCCTTTTCTTCCCCTCCCCAATAAATTTCATTTGTTTGAACCATTGTACTTGAGAGTGGGTACAGATTTGCTTGCAAACGTGCCCAGAGTGGTTATAGATTCCCAAATTACTGGGTGGGGGGGTCAAGACAAAATAATTAAGAAATTGTAGAGAATCCCCTAAACTAAGAACCTGGCTCTTTGCTGCTGATGCTGTTGGCAGATGGGTTGAAAAAATTATTGGCAAAAATATATACAAATGAGCTTTTTTCCCCCTCTTTTGTCAGCTTTCACTATACAGCTGAGCCCAAATTTCATACCATGGAGAATCTTGGTATCCACACTTCAGAATCCTTGTCTTGAACAAGGAAGAGGTAGGTGTTAGCGGGTGAAGGAATAAGCCCGCTTACTTCCCTGGTCCTCCTCACATGAACAGAGAGCAACAATACCCGAAGTCCAAAGGTGCAAACAATGCGATGTTTATTGGGGTGAACTTCCAGCAAGCATGATTCCAGTTTCCTTCCTTAGTGTCTCCCTTCCCAGCTCTGACACCACAGAGCCTTACCTGTGTCCCTGTTCACATTTCCCCCCCGCTTAGCAAAACATGATCCCAATTTCCCCACCCCCCATTCCCTATTCCCATCCCCCCCACTTCCTGATTGACTGCAGACTATATAGTAAAACTTGAGTTCTGCTTAGTTTTACCTTAACCAATCATTTTACTGAAATTTAACTAACCAATCCTAACATATTGTAACATGATTATTTAACCATTTATATCCCACCACCTTAGTGTACACCCAGAAAATTTAATTCTTAGAGTATAGGCCTTTGCAGACAGGCCTGAATATCTATATCCTAAAAGAAAGAGGGGGTGGAGGGTGGGAAGGGGTGGAGTGTTAGGAAATAGATATTCAGGCCAGTTGAGGGTTCTGGCAAGCCAGGGTAAAGGATTTTTTTGGGATAAATGGATAAGGAAGAACCAGGGCCTATACCAGGTGCAGGGGTCAACCTGGGATGAGATTAAAAAGGAAATGGAGGCACTGTTAGGGGCCCCAGAGGGATGGGGGGTGGCGGAGAAGCCAACCCTCATTTGGTATATGGGTAATGGAAGAAGGCCCCTGCCCACTGGGACTAAATACCTTCCAGGGAAAGGAGGCACTTCAGTCTGCTTGTAAAAGGTTTGAAGCAAGGGCTGCATTATGAAAAGCGCCAGTAATCTTTCAAGTTTGGTGCTGCTTCAGCAAGGGCTGCTGAAGGGTTACAAATTAGTTAGGGGTGGTTAAAGGCAGATACTCTAAGAATTTAGGTGTATTCTTATCACTTAGCTAGTTATAGAGGTATAAAAGAAAGGAATCAAAATCACTGTCTGCTGGTGTAAGGTCCTTCTCTTACTGTGACAGTGTGAGGCCCTGTGCTTAGGCTAAGGCCTTTGGCTAAGCAGCAGAGGCAGCCATAAGCTGGGAAGCGACCGGTCACATCCTCACATTCCAAACTAGTCACATTGAAATAAGGTGCTATTGGGCTGTTAGGCATTATCAGGACAGGATTGTATTCCTATCACCTCCAGAGAGAGGAAAATACCTAGAAGATGTAAAAGGAAACTTAGTTTGATAGCATCCTGTCTGGCAAGAACTCACTTATCAATAGCTGGGATGTGAAATCCTCATTTCTGTGTTGTTCTATCTTTGTAGTCCCCATTTCCCTATTGTCTGTATAATCTGCCTGGTTCTGTGATTGTTTCTGTCTGCTGTATAATTAGCTAAGTGATAAGAATACACCTAAATTCTTAGAGTAGAGGCCTTTACAGCCAGGCCTGAATATCTATATTCTAACAGTCGAGGTTTTTTTTTTTTTTTTTTTTGCCACATGATGAATGGAGCTACCCAGAGACTTACATCACAGATATTAAATTTAGAGAATACAGTGGACTCTAGACCACCTTAAAGATTCAGATAAATGCTGGAAATAAACACCTTTGACATTATGCTAAAGGATACATGTCACTTGGAAATGACAACTCTAATCCTCATCTTTAATACCACCAGCAGAAGTCCTTGGATTGGGAAAACATCCAAATTGATGTATCCTTTGATTGTTAATGACAACTACTGTTGCCACAAAAATAATCTTTATGATATGGAAATCATTATACCCTGATCAGCTCATACTTCAGTGGGCCCAGTACATACATTGTTAGACACAGTTAGTGTAAAATAGTGTCAATAGCAATTTACATATGTGCTACTAAACTATTTATATATTTTCTGCTATTGCAAAGAAATGCTTAGTTACCTTAGTGACTGGGAAACGATATGGGACTTATTCTCTGGTTGAATCCCAACATACAGTATTTCCAAAAAGTGTACTTTTAGTTTAAAAAATTACTGTAAAAATTGCATCATGGAGTTCCGTATTCTTTTCTAACTGCCAGCCGTGTAAACTCAACATGGAGTCTCAAAGCTATACTGGGTCCCTTCCATCATCACTGTTATGGCTGTTAACCTATGTATTGTAAGTTATAGATATGTGTGGTATTTCTGTGTGTCAAAACGTGTGCTGTGTTTCTGGGTGACACCTCCAGACAGATTGGCATCAGCACTGCCTAGCCTGTTTGATGGCCCATCAAGGGTCATCAACTGTACAATGAACCCATTGAAAGGAAATAGGGAACACACCTTATGAGTCAGCATGGCATGTGGTATGCTTATAGACAGAAAGCTAAGGCTTTTCCATGCCATGTGCTGTAAAGCTTGTGTTTGGGGACACAGAAAGCACTAGCCACATGGCAAAAGACTATAGAAGGCAGCTGCATCTTCTCCATTTTGTCTTCATTCCTGCTTCTTACCTCTGGAGTAACTTTTTTCTACAAACGAAGCTCTGAACAAAGGACTGAATGACCCATCCAAGCTGTGGATGTGTTCTGGGGGACTTTCAAGCCAAAAAAACTCACCAACGCTGCTAAGAGCCTGATATGTGGACTTTGTAGTCTTATATGTGTACCTAATTTCTTTACCATTTAATAACTCTCTTCATGTTCTTTCTTTTATAATAGACCTTTAGTTTTAGATGCTAAAGGATTGGCTGGCAGTATGATATTTGGTATAAGATCATGCTAATACTGAACTAAGACCTTGTGCACCCATTGCCCTGTTACTTCTTGACTTATCTTGAGATAGTACAGTGTCACAAGAATGGATGAAATGTCTTTTTCACAGCATTACAAGCAGAAACTTACCATGCCCACCTAGTGTCACAGAGCTTCTTCAATTCCAAAACTATATTTTGGGGTTGTACTTTCTTTTGAAGGACTTTGCATTTAGTTTATATAGCTGATTCTGAGAGAGACGTGTACAGTTTCTCCAGGATAGTGTGTGTGTGGGGGGGAAATGAGTGCATTTGTTTCCCTTCTGTACATCACCAATAACTAAATTTAGCCTGAACCTACGTTTGAGGTACTTTTTCCTGTAAGAGAGCTTACACACCTTTACACCTTTTCACCATCATATTTCACCATGTCTGGGCAATACAGTGATGTATATCAGTACCACACTGTGACAACGTGTTCTTCACATACTAAAAAAGAACTTTGCATCAAGTGATTTGGCTGGATAGAAACCCAGAAATATTTCATATACTGTGCCATTCGTATATTATCTCAACACACTTGACACTTGTTCTACTTTGTGAATGTCTTTAGTTTTGTCAACCTTTATAGAGAAAACATTGTCTTTTTTCACTTCTTGGCTTATACACTGAAGTATCATTTCTGACATAATTTAAATTATTTCATTTTTTGTTGACAAGTGGTTGTGTTTTGCATTGTATGGTCCACTTTCAAATTTCTTTCTTACCACATAATTTTATTTGGCTATTCGAGTCAGGAACTCCAGGAAGTTGCCCTTATTGTTGCTTTCACTCTCTCCTATTCCTCTTTGAGCAATCATCCCCCAAACTTCGGTGAGTCACTGGACATCTGCCATGACTTCAATACATATGCAATTTTCTTGCACTAAAGCAAAATATGCATCAGTAATTTGCAACTGAACATCGAGACCATCAACTTTTAACAGAATATTTTTGAATGAAGCCCATGCCCATTGAGAGCTCTTGGGTTTCTGACTATTATCATGCGGTCAGAATCATGCACCTTTGGCATAACCATTTTTTTCCATTTGCTGAAGCCATTACCAATAAACACAGATTTTTCAACACAAAAGGATGTTGGGGGAAATTGGCACAGGAAGCAGTAAGCTGTGTTCATTATTCCTCTATATGTGACTCAGGGATATAATCTGAACTACTCATTAATCACTTCCACAGTCACAGCTCACACCACAGTAAATCTGCTGCTATTCTACTTCTCCAGTCACGTGGGCTGGTGAAAGGAGTAGCAGGAAAATATTTCAGGATATTTTTGCCCAATCCCACTTGATACTCCTTGGTGTCACCCCTGGGGCTATGGCATGGGCCCATTTGGAGGAAATTAAATTGATGATTGCACTGTGCAAGGAACTGAAGCAGAGCCAGGCTGACATTGAAATATGGTTAGAATGGAGGACTTTGGCTCATCCAGTGTCAGCCTTGGTACTGATGATGGGTTATAGGTTTCCCCAGCAGATAAGCCTGAATTTAGCAACTATGCTGGGCCTTCAGTGAGGGCACATGTTAGAATTTACACAAATACAAAAGTGGAGGTGTGATAAATACACACACACACACACACATTCTCTCACTCACTCACTCACTTTTGGAGCACACATTTGCCTTGGCCCCCAAGGGAGGTGACACTCCATTGGAATGTGGTGGAGGGTCAGCTGGGTGCTCTCCACCTAGGCACAGGACTATAAGTGGCAGTGTGGGATTGGCTTTATCTGCTTATGGTGCTATGGGCACTCCTATGGGTTTACTATGACAAAGGAGAGCATAATGTGGGGAGGTGTTCAGTAGAACAAAAGATATCACATAAAGGACAGATAGACTGATTCCAGATTTAAAAGTCCTCAGAGGACTGACATCATATAGTAAGAGGCTCGTGCTCTCTCTCTCTCTCTCTCTCTCTCTCTCTAAAATATTTAAAGCTGCAGGGCTTTCAGGGTATCAGATTTGCAATCCTCCCTTTTGATACAGTTGCCCCCAAATGATACCAGGGGGAAAATTACCTAGAATAATTATCTTTCTCTTATTCTTCCTTTGCATCTGTGAACACGGTGAAGGCTTGCAGAATAGGAATAAAGTTTAATAGTGAGCAGCTTTCTAGTTTCTCTCAGGCTCTAATCTGCCATTTTTTATTACAAGGGTAATACAGCCAAGCTCAGGGCTGCTCATGATTGTGCTCATGCTCTAACAGTTCAGTATACTGTCTAACTGACAGTTCAGTATACTGTCAGACTGGATAGTGGTACACAGATTGGGTTTGTGAGTTACAGATCATGGGCACCTGGATACATTATTACTTCAATCCAGGAGGGATTCAAGAGAGAATACAAGCCTGTTGGCTGGTAGGTTAGGAGCCAGCAAAAGAAAAAAAGAGACCCCAACCCCATTAGGCTGGAGACTGAGTTAGGTACCAAGACAGATATCTCTGCTCACTGGTCCATGTTGGTAATGGCCAGTTCTTCGATCCACTCAGAGGTGGACAGATTTTTGAGACTAGGTGCTGGGAGATAGTGAGGAGTAGATATTACTCTGGCTGCAATTAGGAAACGAATTGTTAGCAGTCTGGGAGTTTAGTAGGAGTTGGTGGGAGGCAGATAAGCAATTTGCTGGCACCTCCTGGTGGCAGGTGCCCAGTGCAGCTAATTGTTCATTGGGGTCAGGTTCTCTGATAAACTGGAATTGCAAGCAGATTAGGAAAAGGCATCTCATAAAGAGGTAGGGAATGGAGGTGGGGCTCCTAATGTGTGGTGCAGTGAGGAGACAGTTTCCTCTTCCTCACCCTCTTAATACTTAGACCAGGAAAGGGCAATGCAGTCCCATCAATGATGCTGGGATCAAATTAATGGGATGGGAGGCTGATGGCAGCTCTCCAGAAGGTAGAACTGATTACAAAGGAGCTATGCTAAGCTAGTTATTGCTGGAAAGTTGTCAGATGTGTTACCTAATAAATTTGAAGTCTAGTTAAACCAGGCTATTTGTCTTTCTTCCTGCAGTGTCTGGGACAGCATTTCTGAATGTTTGAGTGTTTACTTTTTCAACCTTAATAATGCTCTGTTAACATAGGTTTTTTTTTTGGTGTGTGAAATTATATAAATATCCTAAAACACTGTATAGTTTGGTAGCCAATTTAGGCTTCAGTTTTTTTGGCTTTCATGACCCCTTCTCCCAGGTTTTTTGTGTTCTGTAGCCTTCAGCAATTCCTAATAATCGTAAATTCCAGTTTTGATTAAAAAGAAGCAGGATCAGTCCCGAAGAGTTTAGAGTCTCAGCTGACTCTAAAGAGTGTGTTTCTTTAGGAGCAAGGTGGGAACAGCATCTGATCAAAGGGAGGGCCTGATGCAGTCCATAACCGGGGACTGTGGCCTAATGTCTCTTCTCAGTCACTCTCAATTTACACTACGA
This sequence comes from Eretmochelys imbricata, assembly GCF_965152235.1. Classification (NCBI taxonomy): domain Eukaryota; kingdom Metazoa; phylum Chordata; order Testudines; family Cheloniidae; genus Eretmochelys; species Eretmochelys imbricata. Next base: position 27,122,856 of record NC_135574.1, read on the forward strand.
TAATTTGGTATCTGAATTTGGCCTCTGAGTTTAAGCTTAAATCTGAAAAATCCTGATTTCTATCCATCTAAATCCAAATATTAGTGTTAAACTGGAGGAAAAAATACATATATGATTGTCATGAATCAACAGGTTGAGCTTGCCTCTGACTTTTATACAGATTCTCTGGGAATATTCTAAAAAGTGTGTAGAGTTCTCAGCAGTGGGTCCTCTAGAGTGTCCTCATGAGCTTAGGTCCCTGACAAAGACTCAGTCCCTCTGGGAGTTATGCAATCAGCAGATGTTTGCAGCAACACCGGGCAGCCTTTCCAAAACAAGCCAGTATTTATTAGTCAGCTGGAATACAGTATTTTAGGGTCTGTGATGAGGTATATAAACCCCACATGGGCCAAGATATAGCTAACTGAAGTCTGAGAACTCTATTTGCCCCACCTGAGTACATCTGGAGAGGCACGTCAGGCTCAAGGTAGACTTAAAGGAAGGAGCTCTGGGTAGTTGAGGGGAGGATGTCCAGGAGAGAGGAGGTCTCAAGTTCCCTCTGATGAGAGAGGTCTGGCAAGAGTTAGGAAAAGGTAGCAAAACATAGGAAAGAGGCTCTTATGGTAGGCCCTGGCAAGGGGCAAGACTCGAAGGAGGCCATGCTGTGAGTTCAAATTCTGAAAAAAGGACAGAGGAAAACTAACAGAATTGAAATGAGGATGAGACACTCGGACCCAGGAGGGGGTGGGAATTTAGCTCTGTCTTTGGTTGGTTTGATGTTTCATGGAGGACTCCACGGAGAAATCTTGAGGGTCACTGTTCTAGGGAAAGAGTGGGACTGAGAAGATGCCCAGGAGGAGCAGAAGATTGTGAGTTGATTACATTTATTTTATCTGTTTGGCAGACATTATTTGAATTCTGGCATTGTGGGTCTAGATTCTGATCTAGCAGCAAGACCATGTCACCATAATGCAACAAGGGGCAATCTGGGAAATTGAGAGTCCTTGGATTAGAATGGAAATCTGCATGCTTGTCCCAGTGTCCAGGATTCAAATCTGCCCCACTGCTCTGGGCAGCAGAGTTCTTATTACAGTCTCCTTACACCTCCATTCTTTGTCTGAAGCTGTAGACAGGCTATTTTCCCATCTTCTACCTCCCTTGGTCAGCAGCTAAAAGTTGATATCTTATGGTTGGTCTTCCATGGTATCTCCAAGGTAACTCCATTCATGTGTTGACAGTTCTTGACAGTTCATTCACACTAACTGCGGTCATGCTTACATGACCAATACCCATTTCTTATTCCCCTGTCTCAGAGAACAAATTAACCTCTTCATGTCTGAGTAGGTCACAGCACAAAAGTGAGGGGGAAAGCAATTCATACATATTTTTCCTAAAAATAATACAGAGATTTCCTGTGTTCTCCACTATGATATATTAAAATCCTCCCTGCATGATCTGCTATAGTCTTGCCAGCTTAATGGTATTGCATCACTTTTTGTCAGATGGTCAATAGCTCAGATTTTCAGTGTTGATTGTCAGCTAGCTTTCATGGAGATCCACTATCACCAGCATTAGTGAGAAACCACTTGAGTCACCCTCATTGCTTAGTATGTACAGTAGACTCCCTATTTTATCTCCTATTTGTCTCCTATCCTCAATGAAGCCTTATTTATCCTTATTACCTTTATTTATCTCCTACCCTCAATGAAACCACATAGCGGACTATGTAAGGATACAACTGATGCTGAATGGCTACTTGTTCCAATAAGAAATGTATTTTAGTTATTTTCTTTGTCATCCCCTTCTATTTAAAAAAAAGAGCAACTTTTATGTAAAATCCAGTCCTTTCCCCAAATTTTGATTCATTAAAATTAAAATTCTTTCACTTGAAAAAACTGAATTTGTATAGCATTCTCAATGGATCAACCTAAACTGTGGATTTATCTACTTAACTCAGAAACTGTTGGGAGGATTAATGTTTCTACCATTATTACTATTATTGTGATCCTATTATTATTGTGATCTAGGATGAGATCAGGACTCTGTTGTGTGAGTAACTGTACAAACACTAAGTAAGAGACCAATCTCTTCCCCCAGAGAACTTCCACTCTAAGTAGACAAGACAGAAAATGGGAGTATTATTTTTCAGACAGTTTAAGGCACAGCGAGACTAAGGGCTGAGTCTCCCAAAAGGAGGTAGGTGCCTAAGACCCAATTTTGGCTCCATTGTGATGCACAAAATTCCTGCCTAACCCTGTAGGTGCCTTAATTTGCTCAGTGCATAAATTTTCAGAATAAAAGTTCAACAGCTATTTTTCTGCCTCTGGGTAGGTGCACTGCTGCCTCCTCCTAGGCATCCAAACACCGATCTTCTGCCTAAGCCCCAGAGCAATTCACAAGAAGGGAAAGACAGGCATTCGACTGCCTAAGTTACACATGAGGCTCAATCCGATAAGGATGCTCAGAGCATGCCTACTAGACGATCAGGTCCCATTCAAAATCTGGCTAGAGGAGGAGCAGGATAAGGTGCCCACCTTATAACTTTTAGGCCAGTGGTTAGAGCACTGTCCAGAGAGGTGGGAGACACCTGTTCAAATCCTTTCTTCTTGGGTCTCCTACATCCCAGGTGAGTGCACTAACCACTGGGCTAAAAGTTATAAGGTGGGCACCAGCACTATCACCTCTTCATCCTTCTCCTGACAAAATGGCATAGGTACCTAACTCCAAAGAGGGTTCCTGGCTGTGAACTGCAAGTAGTGATAAAAACCTCCCTGTGGCCTGGACATAGGTGACTATCTACCTGAGAGAGGCAGGTCTCAGGACACACTCTTCTTGTCCCATTGGCTACCTTAGGCATCTCCTCACCTAGCATGCTGTCTTTTGTGAATCACAGTCTAAAGTAACCATGGATACATAGCTTGCTGATCACAGAGCAACTTGCTTCCAGCACTCATATTCTCAGAAGAGATCACAGGCAAACCAGAAAAGAGAGCCAGTTCAGTCAGAAATATCGTCAGATGGACTGGTGTCCAAAGAAGAGTGGAAGTGTTAAAACTCTGTCACAACAGCAAAAGTGGGAAAGTGGTGGTCAACAACTGCCATCTTGAAGATATCACTTGAAGAAGTCTAGTGGGCTTCTCTCTCCCCATTCATTGTGTTGGACCTAACTTGGGCATTGTAAATCACAGTGATTGTCCCGGCTCCTGACTTTGGGCCTAGCGACTAAGGTCACACAGGAACTCTTTGGCAGAAGTAGGAATTGAACCTAGAGTCTCATGTCCATGCCTTAACCACTAAACCATTCTTCCTCACAAGCCTCTGCAATGCTTTTAAACATGGAAAGTGCTGCATAAGTGATGTTATTTTTAAAAAAGGAGTACTTGTGGCACCTTAGAGACTAACAAATTTATTTGAGCATAAGCATGAGCTACAGCATCTGATGAAGTGAGCCATAGCTCATGAAAGCTTATGCTCAAATACCTTTGTTAGTCTCTAAGGTGCCACAAGTACTCCTTTTGTTTTTGCGAATACAGACTAACACGGCTGCTACTCTGAAACCTGATATTTTTCTAACTCAAAATATTTACTAAAGTAAAATAAAATCTGAAAAATACAATTTTAAAACATAATTAGTCACTTTGGCCCGAATCCACAAATCTATGTAGACTCCTAATTTCCACTTATTTCAGTGGAAGTTAGGAGCCTAGATACTTTTGTGGATCTGGGCCTTAAACTCTATTCTTCAAGATCAACATCAGATTAATTCATGATTAATTAATATTTGTAAGTTGCTTTGGAAGTATAAAGCACAATTTAAGTTACGAGATGAAAATCAAAAGTGACTGTATAATATTATGATTACACTTGTCACAGGTACGTGAAGATCACCTCCCTTTTGTTTTGGCCTCCCTTCAAATCTCTGATTTCTCTGAGTCCACGGAAGAAGTTCTGAGTTAAGAACTGTGCAATTGGGTTGCATTCCAAAATCTAGTTCACAGTCTGACATTGATGTTGAAAATGCCTATGACAAAACTGAAATAGAATGACCATTTATAGAGATTAACTTGTTTTGTATAGTGCCCTGCAAGCTGCAATTTAATGAGCTGGAAAGTCTCATTTTTACAAATACTAAAATATTAAAGGACTAAAGGGACAGTACACTATATTTTATTGATGTTTTTCTGAATAAAAGACCTATATCTCATTGACAACCACTGTTATCCTCCAATTTATAACATGCCAGCACACCAAATAGCCACTTAATTTGCATATCAGTAGAAGGCAAGATGTCAGAACAGATTTTTTCAGCTGGCTTGTAGTGTTTTCCAAATTTGAATGAATAACCATAATGTCAGCCCATGATACAATTGGAATGATTTACTAATCTCCTTTTTTATAGCATGTACACCAAAATATATATATTTGTAAAGCTCTCATCTTTTTTTAAACCGTTTTTTGAGCTAATACATAACTTTGGTAATTTTTAGACAAAAAGTACATTTGGGCTGATTCTGGACTCTAGCTGCTGTAAACTAGGAGTAACTGCACTGAAGCCAACAGAGTTACACTAATTTTTAGAAAATGAAATGAGAATCAGGCCCATTACTCCTCCCAATAGTTCTGGTGTGCTATTGAGAGCTAGATTGTGTGCTAGGCAAGGGGCAGCAGATTATGGTGCTGTCCAGGAGGGACATGTCTCTCTCTTGCTTTAGGGAGTGAGTAAATGTGCTGTTCTATAACCAGCACAGCTACAGTGTCTGGTGCATTAGGGGGAGCCAGGACTCTGCTTACTTCACACTCTGTCCTGTCCACCTGTGCAAAGTGGGAAGGTTGCAGTTTTGTGGAAGCACTTTACACTCCCATAAGCAGCAACACAAGTCAGGGCAGAATCTGGCCCAAAGGGCTTAACCCTCTCTTTGACTGCAGTGGGATTTGAAAGCACTAAGCACTTTGCAAGAGGAGCTCGGCACCTTGTAAGATTGGACTGACACTTCTCCTGGTGGCATTTTTGTGAAGATGATCTAGATGCAATCAAATCCTGGCACTGCAACTGTAATTGTTCGGTCCCCCTCTTGCTTTTTCTGGGAAACAGCTCACAATCCCATGTCAGAATGAGACTGCTCTGTAATAATGTATCAATACCATATGTAACATGTTATTGGGATAGTTACTGTGTGACTATGCTGGTTAAATCAACAGGCTGTTGGGAGTCAAACCAGAAGGCAATAAATTGACTTGAGATAAGACGCCTCCTGATAAACACCATGGGGTGTTTTAGAGAGAATGCCTTAGCTACTAACTGTGAGGATCCTACCTGCCAGGCTCCAGACAAATTACACAGATTGTTTTGCCAATGCTGAGAACCAAAAGACCCAGGAAAAAGAAGCAAAGGACTTCTGGCTAGATTAAAAATGACTTTTTCTAGGGAAGGCAGCTGTTGTTTGGGAGACAGTAAAGAGAGGTTTGCCTAGGGTCTCTGCCAAGGGATGTGGCAAGCCTCTAGATAAGATAGTGTCTGGTTCCTGTGTTCACCACTGGTCACAGACTTCTGAAGGGAAGAACCACAAGTACTGAACCCAGTTGGATCGGTTTGGCAAGCATGATTGAGCCACTGGGTACTGTAATCTAGATCCCAACCTGGGAGTGTGAGAATTATGAGATTCCGCCCCAGGATAGGTCCACTGACACCTGAGGTTGGGAGATAAGGAAGCAGCTAGTCCTGAGTTATGACACCCCAATCTGAGTTATTATGTCTTCCCATGCCTTGATAAAGTAGCCTGTGATAGGTGAAGAACTGTAGCCCAATATTAAAGTAAGCAAGCAGCAATAACAAAGCCATTAAAAGTCCCTTTAGTGTTTTACAGCACTGTTATTATTGTTTGTTTTATTTTAGATTGCCCTGAGTGCTTTACTCAGCTAGTGGAATGGAACGATTTCAATTTTCTTCAGTGGGCTTTGGATCAGATTTCAGGGGCCCAAATGTGAGTAAACTCACTGACTTCAGCAGGACTATTCACCAGGGTAAAGTGAGCAAAATCAAACTCTAAACATGAAATACACTTAACTGTCCCCAGGTTAGGGTCTTTCTGACCCCAGAATTAAATTGTGCTGAGACTTGTATGATCCTGTTTAAGCAAATGATGCCATATAGATACATAATATACACTAGAAGAACATTACTAAGGTTGCAAAATCAAGCACTCAGAAGATTGGAAATGCCAGAATTAAGGTTGCCTGTGTAACCTTAATTCATCTCCACTGTGTGTGTATTTTATTGTAAAGAGAAAAGGTGGGTGAGGTAGTATCTTTTACTGGACCAACTTCTATTGGTAAGAGAGACAACAGATGTTGGTCCAATAAAAGAGATTACCTCACCCACCATGTCTCTCTAATATCCAAGGATCAACACAGCTACAACAACACCACATATATTATTATAAAGTATTTAATTACATGATCACATGCTATTTTTATTCTATAGGACTCCTGCTTCATAATGCACAAGATGGATGGTACTCACTTAATGAGCAGATATTCAATACTTTGTTTTTCTCCTATTTATTCAGTGTGCCAGATAAGATCCCAGAGTCTCAAGTCAGATAACCAGGAATTTCTTGGCAGTGACTGAAAGAAAAGCGACCTGGCCCCAGCCTGCTCCACTCCCCTGGCTCCCAGCCGCCCTGCCGGCAAGTGCTGGGGGGTGGTTTCCCCCTGCTCACCAAGCCTGGGAGGTCACTCTACTTCCCACCGGAAGTGACCAGGCAACCTCAAACGTGAAAATATACAAAGTAAATATCCTTAAATTGAACTCTAAGAGGAGCATTTTTCTAACTTTGCCTATCTTTAAATTTCCATTGTAAAAATGGAAATCTTTTTTGTCCATTTCTTGTGTAAGGTGAAATCAATATTTATCAACATTTACTAATAAAAATCTACCACCAAGCCTAATCATAATACATGCACAATAGACTTGGCTGAAATTAAAAATAGATAAATAAATTGGCCTGAGGCAAACACCCAGTATAGAAAATTTTGGCCCAAACAGTTGGTTTGGCAAAGTTATAAGCAATTGAAAACAGGGTCTTATAATGGGAAGTACTTGGCAATCTTAATAATAGGCAGTGCCGCCAACTCCTTGTATAATATATATGGCACCATTTTCTTAAATATATATTGATCATGTTGTGACATATTATGGCAACACTACTGTAGATCATACAATTAATCATTTCAACCAGCTATGCATTGTGTCTGATAATCCAAGGGTGTAATGTGTGGATGGTTTGTGTGTATATTTTGCCGATTTTAGTGACAACAGAATGATGTATCTTTTTTTCTTCCTTTTTTGAAACAGGTAGAAGATGTTCAATGTTTTCATTATTGAAATGGTAGAGAAAATCTCCCAAAGACAATTCTAGGTTTTCCCAGGACAGGTATCATATCTGGCAGTTGGAAAAAAGTGGTAACCCTATCATTCATTTCAGTATACTTCTAAATAATGACTTTTATACAAATGAGTGCCAGTACTTTGAAATGAGAGAGAAACTATTGAGATACTGCTCTGCTGAGTTCAGTGCAACAAGTTTAAACACTAAGTAGAAATGAGCCAAAATTAATGGGGAAAAAAAACTATTACCTAAGAGAATTAACACACTAACTGTGTTCTTTCACATTATTACAGTGAAGAGACAATGAGATGATACAGGATTAATTGATTGCGCATCCACTCACGTGTCCAGAGCAACTGCTGTGAGAAGACTCATCCTAAAGATGGAGAAGCTGCTCTCCACGGTGAATAACGCAAGATCCTATAAAGGGTATCAAGCATAATGGAAAAGAACCTGAAGAGACATTAATACCTTTTCAGTACCTCCTGCAGCTGCAGGAATAAAATGGTATAAATAAATGATAGTGGGAAGCAGACAGATGTCTAACAAAAGAACTGTTTTAAAAGTTAATTTCTCCGTTCTTGTTTTCAGGCCCCATGTGTTTTATAAACAAAGAGGACTTGGTTGAATTATAGCAGGAACTTCTTCCTCTTATCTGATCTTAGTTCTGGATCCTGGAAGGCACTAGGCAATTCTTGAGTGCTGTCCTAGACTTCAGAAGGGACCATCATGATCATCTAGCCTGACCTCCTGCACACTGCAGGAAGTCAGTGAGTGAGTCATTGAGTGCTATCAACTCTCACTGATTTTTCAGGAAGGAGGCACTCTGCACATTGCAGCAGAGGTAATTAGCAAACCGTAGATCTTATTTCTCCTTAGGAGTTGTCCTTTTCTTGGGCTGTGGTCATTTATCTTATTTTAGACTCTACATACTTCAGGACAGGGGATGCAACATATTGTTCATGCCACTTTGCAGAACATGCATATGGTAAAGGATAGAACAGGTATATGTTTGGGGACTGTATAAATTTTTATGCTTATTTATTATTTCAGACTGAATTTAGGGCCAGATCTTTGTGGTAACTTATTAACCAAGACTTTTATAAAGATGGAGTGCCGTTTTATCTGAAGTGGGGATTCCCAGATCTGAATCTGGGAGGTGCAAAGTAGTAGCCTTAAGTAGTTACTTTATAACCCATCTGTTACTTTATCAGTCCTGGACTGTGAACACACAATATTAATGTTTGAGAAACTGCATCCAAATAATTTTAGAAGTGGTTAAGAAAGGCCACAGGAGTGTCTCCACTGCAATTGAACACCTGCAGCTGGTCTGTGCCAGCTGACTTGGGCTTGTGGGTCTCAAGTGAAGGGGCTCTTTAATTGGGGTGTAGATGTTTGGGTGCAGGATAGAGCCAGGCTCTAGGACCCTGCAAGGTGGAAGGGTCCCAGAGATTGGGTTGCAGCCTGGGCCTGAACCACAATTAAACAGCTCCCTTAGCCTGAGCCCTGTTAGCCCGAGTCATTTAACATGGGCCAGCCGCAGGGTTTTAACTGCAGTGGAGACATACCCTGGAAGTGAAACAGCCATACAAGGCAGTGACAGGATTATAGCTTTGTTGGAAAATAATAGAAACTGCTACTTTCCAAGCAGATTCGCCAAGCAAAAAAGGGTTTCAATATCTAAATGAATGCAGTCATAAATGGCAGCTTTTAGGGTTTGATTTGCCTGTTGTAAAACATCACTTTACATTACTAAGTGTCTAAAATCTTTGCACTCAGACAGATTGAGGCTTGTTTTTATCAGTCTCCAAGTCCCTTTATGGGTGGTAACAATAATGGCATACATGAAACAATGTTGCATGAAAAAATAATTATTTGCAGCCAGTTACACCAGGGAGGCATAATTTGGTTTTAACTCAGAATTTGAAGTCAGGAAATCAGGTGAGATTATACTCCTGATTCTGACTTGTTGTGGGCTCTAGGCCAAGTCACTTAACCTCTCTCTATTTCAGTTTCCCCAACTATAAAAGAGATATAATTTTTTCTGACCTCTCTCACAAAGATTAATCTTTGACAGTTGTAAAGCTCTTAGAAGACATAAGGGGATTTGCAAAAGTTAGGTATTTTTATTTGCCATATCTGTTCTGGCTGCTTGGAATGGCTGCAGCCAAAGATACCTAGTTTGCAAGAACACTCTTCCAGGGGAACTAAACGTTAAGGAAGGGAAGGATCTAAAAAAGTGAACAAGTTTCACATCTTTGGCATAAGTTAAACTGTTTATTTCTAAGCACCCAAAGTGTGCTAGGCAGCTAACAGTAATGAATAAACATATGGGCCCTGATCCTTCAAATGCTTATGTGTGTGCTTAAGCACATGAATAGTTCCAATTACTTACATGAAGAATCTACAGTCCAACTTTAAGAGTGAGAGTCAAAAACAAACTGAACATGGGAAATGTTCAATTATTAGCATGCAAGAGAATGTATGATCTTTGAAAGGTGAATAGAAATCAGCTGTCTGGGGACCTACTGTGAAATTCTTGATTTGACATGTTTGATATCTGATCACCGGTGCTTCTTAATCTGTTTTTTTTTCAGGTGATTGTCATAAAGGAAGCTTTGGCTTGGGAAAAGAGCAGATGTTTTTAGTGAACAGTTTTCAGCATTGCTTTTTACCATTCAATAAAGTGCCATACTTGGACAAATTTGGCAATTTGCCATTCGGCATGTATTTTAATTGTGCACTGTATGTATGTTGAAGTGTGTGTGTGTATGCAAGAACAAGTACATCACTGATGGATAAATCTGTAAGTCAAGGGAAGTGGGGAACACTGTTGCTAAGAGAACCGTGAATTATTATAGCAACAGTGCCAAATCTCTATAGATTAAATGGAAAATTAGTAATGATTTAAAGTACAGTGGGAAAAGACTGTACTTCAGCTTAGCAGAACCTCTCACCTTGTCAGCAACAAGTCAATATCAGTCTAATGTCACAGGCCCAACAGTTAAGTCATTTCTCATACACAAACTTCTAGCTGGAGGAAGAGGTTTGCTGCTTAAATTGTTTATGTAAAGTAAATTAGCCTGCAAATTAAAATGTCTGCAGCCTATGCGAGGTAGGTAATGATTTATATGCATTGTCATTTGTCAATTCACAACAATTCTATTCTTAAACTTTGTGGGATTTTTTTTTTCCAGGACAATTTTTACAATCAAGAAAACTTTGAAATGAGATCCTTTATGGACACATTAATATGTGTTTGGCCAACCTATTTTAGTTTCCCTTTCTATAATTAAAGATATTTTTGTTCTGATAAGGGTTTTCTGCCTCAAATGCCAGTCAACTGTTTAATTTTATAGTAAAATTATTTTTTCTTCATGATATATTCTGTATGCATGAAAATGAGTTTCAAGATAACAACCAATTCAAAATTATTGTGCCAATTCTGCTCTCATTTACACTGACTTTACATCAGTATTACACCGATGTCAATGGAGCATTTACTTCTGATCTGAGATCAGAGTCAGACCCTCTAACGCTGCTGTAAAATCAAGCTAGGAACCAAAGGTGTCAAAACAGACGTGGCAATTTAGCATTCAATCCTGAAAGTTGCAAAGTGCCTCTTGGGAGGTGGCGATGACTCCCATTGTCCTTCGGGAATTCTCAAAAATATTCAGCGTTGACCTAACTCTGCTCCCATTGGGGTCAATGGTAGCTTGCCATTGACTTCAGTATGAGAAGAGTGTGACATGCCCCAGGCTACAATCTGGACTGATGAATAACTGTGTCCCCTCAATTCTCCGACTTGTAGTGCCTTTTACACTGCTTCACTGTGAGAGCAACCAATCCTGATCTGCTCACACACAGCCTCCCAGCTATATATTACTTCCAGCTACACTTCAAGAGTGCTTCAGCCAGCCACTGTTGAATTACCCTTCAGAGTGCCACCAGCGAATTCCCAGTTTCAGACTTTCCTCCATAAATGTGTGTCTTGTACTGCCCAGCTCTCTCCTGGACAATGCAAGTGCATATAAAATCCGTCATTTCATTAATAGAAAATGATATGCACAAATCCTTTTATCTCAAATGAAGTTTCCCTGAACACTTCAATCCAAACACACACTGGTTTAGATAAAACAATAAAACAAATTTTGTAACTACAGATAGATTTTAAGTGATTACAAATAATGAGGCATAAAACTCAGAACTAGTTACAAAGCAATAAAAAGTAAAACACATCTAATACCTAGTTTAACAAGCTAAGTGAATTCAAAGCGAAGAGTCTCTGTTGTCACATGCTGTGGCAGTCTTACTGGCTCAACTCCTTTCAGCCAAGATCTCTCCCCAGTCTAATGATGCTTTCTTTGTCCTTCAAGTGTTGTCTATGCCATGAGTAGAGGAAGAAAGATGATTTGCGGCTCTGATCCTCATTTTTATCCTTTTCCTCTTCTTTGAGAATCATCTCCAGCTGGGGTTCAAGTGACAGAAAGCCTGGGGAGACAGGAATTTCCAGCTGCTTCTTTGCCAAGATGTAAATTTCTCACTCATATCTTTTTCCTGCCAAAAAATGTCTGCTTAACCATTTCATTTGATTTTGTTGACACTTGGCTGAGTCGTCAATTTGTCTTTTGTCTTCAAGGAACCCATTTTTGCCTGCTTTTCTAAACTTGGAATATGTCTCAGTAATGTTTATATGGTAAAATCTTATAACTTGACATACAATGTTGCCACACATTTTAGCAGGACAGTAATGATTAGCAAATTATACGTTTTCAAATGATACCTCACAAGGCGTACTTCACACAAAATCCATTAAAGTTTTGTAAAAAATGTGAACATATGGATACAGACTGTCACAAAGAGTTAGACCAACACTGGGTACTTTTGAAAATCCTACCCTAAAAGTGCAGGTTTGGTCCCAAATTTTTTACATTTAGTAAAAAATAATGAAAAACATAGGAATGATAAAAGGTTTTAGTACAATATCTGACTTCCCAAAGCCCACAAAGGTCAATAGAACTATTATATTTTATAGTTAGTTTATATTACCCCTTTCATTATATATAATATATATTTAAATTTTAATATCTTTTATAGAACTGAATACACCAGGAATTAAAATCTCACACCTGATTCCAGATACGTTTGACTGAAGTTACAAAATCCCCATTGATATCTGGAATCATGTGTGTTCAGATCCGAGACTTTGATTTAGCCAATTAACAAGAAAGAAACAGAAAAAGTTTGACTAAGTTTGTCAAGGATTCTTCAACTCAGTGGCCTTGACTCAGGAAATCACTTAAACACATGCTTAACTTTAAGCATGTGGTTAAGTACATGCGTAAGTGCTTTCTGAATAAAGATGGTTTCCTGAATTAGGGCCCAACTCCCTTGAGTAAAGGTTTTTCAGGACTGGATCCGTATTCAGTATATGTTAATGTGATTGCTCAGATTAAAATCTTTGTGGTTGGCTAGAATTCTCTGGAATAACTTCTTAGTGCAGTGTCTGTCCTAAGTACAGCATTTTAAACTCCATACATTAAAACAAATGCCCAGCAAACATAATAATATCTCCATGTAATAACTGGAGTAAGTGATTTTAAGAAGTATAAATGTGGCACTAATAATTTGTCTCATAAAAATCTCAGTCCCTTTAATGTTGGTGAATACAGCTCACTCTCACCACCCTTTGCCAGCTATCTCCTGCCCTCTCATTAAGGTTTAAGGGGTTTCAGGTAAGACAGTTGAGAGCATAAATTTTTTAAAGCTGACAGTTAATAGAATGCTTCAGTGAATAATCACTCAAGCTTGGAGATTAATCAATTATGGATTAATAACTGTTATGACAATCACTTAAATTCACCCACTCCCCAGGTGCAAACTGGTGGTCCGTTGGCCATGCAGTTGGCTATGTTTGGGGGCATGAAGGTGTGAGGACACTTAATATAGGGAAATGGTAGGAGAACACTTCACTGGCCACTCAGTAAAAGATTTAAGGGTGGCAATTTTGCAACAGAAAAGCTTCAAAAACAGACTCCAGGGAGAAACTGCTGAGCTTGAATTAATATGCAAACTAGATACCATTAACTTAGATTTGAATAGAGACTGGGAGTGGCTGGGTCATTACACATATTGAATCTATTTCCCCATGTTAAGTATCCTCACACCTTCTTGTCAACTGTCTAAATGGGCCATCTTGATTATCACTACAAAAGTTTTTTTTCTCCTGCTGATAATAGCTCATCTTAACTAATTAGCCTCTTACAGTTTGTATGGCAACTTCCACCTTCTCTGTATGTGTGTGTGTGTATATGTGTATACACACACACACACACACACAGAGATCTTCTTACTATATATTCCATTCTATGCATCCGATGAAGTGGGCTGTAGCCCACAAAAGCTTATGCTCTAATAAATTTGTTAGGCTCTAAGGTGCCACACGTACTCCTGTTCTTTTTAATTATTGCTTCCCCAAAAGGGAAGTGGGTGGTGGAAATGATTCACGAATGGTCCCAACAGAGTAATATCAGGATTAGAGCCATAGTCTGAGCCCCAAGTATGTGTAAAAAAAATTATAAGAAGTATAAAATTTGGATGTTACATGATTATTTTAGTGGGACTGTATCTCACTTAAATGATCTCAAAAATCTTGAATACTAAACCAACCCTGTGGCTATTTTCAAGACAAGATTTTTTGGGGGGTGGGCCTCTTTTCCCCTAATCAGTTTTCTCTTACCCTAACCTATTCTATTGTGTTCCCAGCACTCTGTCTATATGTAATTGCAACAGCAGAAAGGGACAAATTTTCACACCCAGATCCAGTCTTTCAGCCCCAGAAAGTCAGCAGTTACACTGATTTGGGGAATTAGGAATGTAAGGGATAATTTCATTTTTAAAGATGATCTGTAAAGGGGCAATAACTGAGAACTTTGTTTGATTTTCACCTGATGTGTAAAGAAGGGATGAAGATTTGGGGACCTAGGTGATTTTGTTTGTTTGTATGTTCGTTTTAGTTTGTTTTGGGAAGGGAAGACACATTTATGTTATCTCCTTTTATATTAAAAATCCAGGTCCTGTCTAGTCTGGGGGACTCAGGCTTTGGCTTTGCCTAGACTAGAGTTGGTGGTCCTGATATAATTTGAGCTAACTGATCGTAAATGCTAATTGTGTTGATAACAGGTTTTCCACAAATGTTTGTTCTGGGGCACAAAGTTTTGTGGTTTTGCCTGAGGCTGAGCCACCATGTCCTGATACTTTGCAAATGTTCACGTCTAGATTCGTGTTTAGTCACTTAACAAACAACTGGCAATTAATTATAACAGGAGGACATATGCTAGTCCAGACAAAGCCTGTAATAATAGGAGAACTAGTGAAATGATAACATCACAAGAGTCAAGAGACAGAAAACTGAGCAATGGAGAGGGGAAGGGATTTTAAATCACACACTGAAAAACTGTTTTGTCTGATTTTGTTTTAACTTCAGTGCCAAATGAGTATTTGGGATAAAGGATGCATGGGTGCAAGGGAGGGATAAGAGAGACACATTTGCCCCCAGATTTTTACTATCCTGGGGGGCCAGGACAGTCCCGCCCCCTTCATCCCATAAATGGCAACCCTGAGGACAGACACTTCTCCATCTAGGCAGAGCAGAGCAGCTCGGCACGAGCAGAAATGGGGGAAGGCAGTGACAGTGACTCTGCATGCACCCCCAGCCCCAAACTGCACCCATGGTGGACTCCCCTCGCCTGAGCCAGGTGCCCTCTGCCTGAAACAGGACTCACTTAGTGCTGCCTGCAGTTGGAGCCAGCTGGGATCTGGAGCTTGGCCTGGAGATCTAGGTAGCAGGTGGGACGACCCAGGTGAGCAGGGTCTTACCGCTGCTGATCAGGCTGGGCTCCTGTAGAGCAGAAGGAGCCCTGTGCTCCCTCCTCGTCCACTCCTAACCCTGGCTGGAGCACTGGGGCAGCTCCCTGAGGCTGCTGGAGGAGGGACCCCACCCCCCACCAAGGGCTGGGTCAGCCTCTGGTGCAGCAAGCCCAGGGGCTACAAAAGTTGAACAGCTCAGTGGCGATTAACACAGCCATCTTATTAGCTGATCGGTGGGGGCGGGGCTGCCTAGGAACTACTGATCCCTGGCTGGGGCTGCAACTCTAGTGCCGGTGGATGCTTAGCAACTGCTTCTTTTTTTTCCCTCCAGGGTGCTCCAGGGCTGGAGCACCCACAGAGTTGGCGCCTATGCCTCCTTAGCAATTTGTGCACGTTTCCCACTTTTGGTAGGATTCTTTTTTTATTTTCAGGCCGTTAAAGAGTTCCTGATGGAGTCATATTGGCCTCTTACTATTCCTCCTGTCTGTCCTTCTCATTGGGATAGTTTGCTGTGGTACCTTTAATATTATGTCTTTGAGAAACCACCAGCTCCCCTGCACTCTGTTATGCCTTAGAGTTTCTTTCCATGGGATCTTAGCTACTACTTCTCTGAGTCTGTTAAAAGCTACTTTTTTGAAGTCCTTGTCCTTAAGGGATGATGTTGAAGAAGGAGAGGGGTTAGAATGGACAAAAATTTCAGTAAAAGATCACAATAGAATAATTTATCACCAGGGATCCTAGAAATCTGTTTGCCACGGAAGAACGTGGAAAAATGCAGAATTTGCGTTTTCACAGGGAATCTTTTTATACTTTGCGGGACCCCCCCCCATATATTAATTATTAATTAAATTTTACTGAAAGTACCAGTGTCACTTATTCAATGCGTGCACTATTCTCCTCTTCTTGTTCAGTTTTTGAATGTGCTTTAAATTTACATAGCTAAACATACTCCAATAAACTGCTTCTGGCATATAGAGGTTATTCCGTCGTGTATGGAGCTCATGTGTTAGTGCATCTCAAATTTCACTTCAGCCTCCAGACATGAGTAATTAAAGTTATGAAAATGTGGCGGTTCAATGATGAGACAGAACACAGCTTTATCCAAGCAAACAGGCTGGTCAGCGGAGATGGGCTGTTCTGCCCCCCCGCCTTCCACCTTCTCCTTTTATTATATTTCTCCCCCTAAGCATTACACACTGCTACCCAAAGGAATGAATGAATGACGTTGATTAATATACTTAGCTACCATCCTTTATCTACTACAATCCTGGTTCTCAGGCCTTGAGCCCAGGCTAAGAAAGCCTCCCACAGTTGCTGTCCAAACAATCAAGTTCTCATGGTTCATATCTAGCCCTTGTCCTTGGATAGAGCAATGTGTGCATTGCTTCTACAAAACAGTCAGGGTGTGCCCTGCCTGCTTCCAGGTGGAATAGCTAAACATGAACTCTTCATCCCCCCGTTTTTTATTTAATGAAATTTGGCCATCTCATGGTAGCCGTCAATTTGTTTTGTCATGCTATTTAACCCCCAGACAGACAAGGACATAACCTGGGGAGCTTTCCAGGGCGAAATTTTACAAAGTCTTAACAAGGAAGGAATACATTGTACACAGCAGCAGCAAAAAAAATAAGCCCAATGATTACAAACACAGAATAACCAAAAAGCTCAACATCTGCAATACAATCATCTAAAAGGGGTACACTTCTTTTACTACAATTGTGACCAGCAAAAGGCAATATAAGTATCATTCTACTAAGACAGCAAAGGGTGCCATCACTTAAATTTGCAGGAATATAATTAAAGGTGCGTGAACCACAAGTAAAAAACCATCCTGATGGTAGGATGATATGGCCATAATTATATAAAACATTAACAGCATGGGAACAATTTAAAAGGGGTTGAGAAATTTTTCGGCAGCCCAAGGGCACCTTTGTACTAGTGCAGTTAACTACACGCGCACAGGTGACATTGTCAGCCCCGGCCGGGTACGGTGTGTGGAGGGATATAGCCGTGTGAGGCAGAGTATAGTTGGCTGGGCCCCAATTAGCCATGCTAGAGTACTGGGAGGAAAGATTCGCATAAGCAGAGAACAGTGTCTTATTCTCCGTCTCCTCAGGGTGATGACATACTGGAATAAGGCATGTACCTAACAAATCTCCGGCTGCTACAGAATTAGATAGACAAAAGTGGGTAACATTTGCTATTAAAGCCAATCTTTCCCATATGTTATATGTCATTCGGGCTTGTAACAGAGGAAGCGCTTCCGAGCCAACCCCTACAGGAAATAGCAGGCACAAAAGGCACACAATCATCACAGAATTAGCAGTGACTTGGGCGAGAATCGCCATAGACAAAGTCTCAGGAGTCTCTGGCTGTTGATCTGCTGCCAGTCTTCATTGGGCCGCGGCGACCAATGCTTTTACTGTTCCCCATGTCACGGGCTGGCTTGGGACGCTACGCCTCCTCCGTTTCCGTCCCGTCGTTGTCGACTCGGGGGGCAACACGGTCTCCTCCAAGGTCAGCTGAAACTCTGGTATGGGATTCGACAGTCCCTGGTGCCATGCCATGTTGTTTAAGTGCCGGTCGCACACACCGAGCTGGAACCCACAACGGTCCTGCAGGGAGAGACACAGCAGCATATCCCCGACCCCAAGTGATTAGAGGTACTGGGCCCAGCCACTGTGGATCGGGCAGCTGACGGTAAAAGACACGCGGTCTTTCCAGTACCTCAGATTTGTGAAAATGCCGATCCGCAGGGGTCTGCTGATCTGCATTCAGTGTTAAATTATTTAAAGTAAACAAGAGGATATGCATTTGTTGTTAAATGTCTCCTAAGGTTCGGAGACGCAGCTCCCCTTGTTTTAATTGTTTATCTAGCAAGGTTTTGAGTGTGCGATTGGCACGTTCAACAATGGCTTGGCCCGTGGAATTATAAGGGATTCCGTGTTTAAGACGGACGTCCCAGCGGGCACAAAAGGTGGAGAGGGCTGCAGAGCAGTAGGCTGGGGCATTATCTGTTTTAATTTGGCAGGGGCGACCCATAACAGAAAAGCAGGCCAGCAAATGGTGAATAACTTTGTTAGTGGCTTCCCCACATTGTGGGGTTGCCCAAAGGAAGCCTGAATAAGTATCAATGGAAACATGTAAAAACGAATAGGGGCGGAATTGTGGCACATGAGTAACATCCATTTGCCACAGCTGATTTGCTGCGGTACCTCGGGGGTTAACGGCATAAGAAAAAGTAGGAGCAGCAGCAGCACAGTGGGGGCAGGAACGAACAATGAAACGTGCATGATCAGCAGGAATGTGAAACTGCCGGGCCAAAACAGAGGCAGACTGATGAAAAAAGGAATGGCTTTCAATGGGGTCAGAAAAAAGGGAATTTACCTGACCACGCAACGCGCAATCGGCGCGTGCATTGCCCTCAGTGAGTGGCCCAGGCAGAGGGGTATGACTGCGAATATGAGCAACAAAGTAAGGGAAATGACAAGTGGCAAAAGGGTGCTACAAAAACAAAAACAGGCGAAGGAGGTCTGCATCAACCTGAGGGGTAATGAGGGCAAGGGGTAAATGATCAATTACCTGATAAACATAATGGGTATCCACAATTAAATTAAAGGGACAATTAGCAAAAAATTGAAAGGCCAAAATAACAGCAGCTAATTCTGAGGGCAAAGGGGGATGGTGAAAAAACAATCTTTTAAATCTAACACACAAAGTTGATTGGTTTGAGGAATTAAATTTGGATTTGGTAAGCCAAATTGCAAGGGGCCCATAGGTTGGATGCATTTATTTATTTCCCTTAAATCATGTAACAGCCGCCAAGCACCCGATTTTTTCTTAATAACAAACATCGGGGTGTTCCAGGGACTAGTGGAGCTCTCCAGTCGCTGTGCTTGCAAATGCTGCTGCACAAGCGAATGAAGTGCTTTTAGCTTTTCTAGAGGGAGGGGCCACTGGTCAATCCATACGGGCTCTAAGGATTGCTATACCAAGGGTAAGGCGGAGGGCACGGTGGGTGAGGGAGGGTTTTGGGCCATCAGATGTTAATATCGAGGGTGGTGTCTAACTTTGTAAGTAAATCATGGCCCCAAATATTGAGGTGGACAGGGAGTACAAAAGGGCGGATAGTAGCAAGGGTACGGCCTCCCGGTTTAGAGACCGTGACCCAAGACAAACTTTGGCGCCCGGGTTTACTACCCCCGATCCCCCACAATTCTCTAGAAGGAGCCGTAGGCCAACTAACCGGCCACTCCAGATCACGAATCACCGTAACGTCAGCTCCAGTGTCCACCAGCCCTGTAAAAGGAACATCATTCAAGAGAAGTGTTAACTGAGGTTTCGAGGGGCGGACTGACATTGTCAGAGCAACAAGTGGAGACCACGCGCTGTGAGACGGCGAGTGAGACAACGTCGATCCAAAGCCGCCTCCGCCCCGAGTTCGATCCTCGGCAGCTGGCACCTGATAGGGGACTAAAATCAATTGTGCAATTGACCGTCCACGCGGGAGCGACTGTGGAAGATGAGTCCACACCTGAACCTTAATAATGCCAGTGTAATCAGCATCAATGACCCCTGGAATGACAAAAAAGCCCTGTTTCCCAGCATGTGAGCGAGGGAGAACAAGACCTACAAAGCCGGCAGGGAGAGGTCCCGTCACCTGTGTAGGTATGGCACAGACCTCCCCTGGCAGCCGAAAGTCAGTGTCCTCCTGCATGATCAAATCAAGCCCTGCACTTCCAGCAGTCGCCGCCCTCATAGAGTCCTTTTAAATGGATTGTAAAGCAGAGGAGCGGTTGTCTGAGTAGGAAACACCCCCGTTTGGCCCTGGGTTCGGGGGGGGACCCGTCGCGTGGTTTCCCGACCCGCTACGACACTGATTGGCCCAGTGATAACCTTTCCCACACTTGGGGCACTTCTTTGAGGGTCGGGCTGGTGCCTTAGATGAGCGGCACTCCCGCTGAAAATGACCCTCCTTACCACAGCGGTAACAACACTTCCCCTCCTTCCCGGTTTTTCTGAGGGCTGCAGCCAGAACTCCAGCCTTGTGGGCTTGTGTGCCGATGTTCTGGCACGCCCGCAGCATGTCTGAGAGCTCTAAAATACCAGAGGCTTGCGCTGCCTGGAGAGCACGGCGGCAATCCTCGTTTGCATTTTCAACTGCCAATTTTAACAGGAGCTCGTGAGCTGCCTCAGTGTTATCCACCTGTCGGAGGATAGCCTCCTGCAATCTGTTGGTAAAATCCAAAAAGGACTCTGAGGCACCCTGACGGATACTGACAAAGCTTTTGGTAGGCTTGCCTGAATCCGGGACCTTCTTGAAAGCATGCTGGGCACAGGTGGAAATAATGGGGAAGACGGCCTGAGGGAGTTGAGACTGCATCTCAATAGTAGCAAACGGGCCCTCCCCTGCCAAATGCTCATAAATGATACCGTGCTCTCTATGTACCTGAGCTTGGCGTTCTGCCATCTGCCGATACTCACTAAGCCAAATAACATACTGACTGGGTGACAACATCATGCGCAGCAGCGTTTTCCAATCCTCAGGGATTAGGGAGTACCCAGTACCCATCCCTTCAATGAGACCACGCACAAAGGTGCTGGTCAGGCCAAATTCACGAATTGCTTTCTTTACCTCTCTAACCACCGAGTATGGCAAAGTGGTCCAGGTGCCCACGGGGTTGCCCTGGTCATCATTCTGCCAGGTCACCGGGCAAACGGAGACCAGATCAGCCAGCTCCTCCGCTGTAAGATCTGATCGAGCTTTCGCTGCGTGAACCATTTGTTGCACCAGCGAAAGCTTCTGAGCAGATGCAGATGACCCTCCGGGGGGCCCCACGGGGGGAGGGTGATCACACACCGGCTCCGGTGGGGAAGGCCAGGGAGGCGGTGGTAATAGAGGCACTGGGGGCGAAGCAGGGGGAGGGATGGTTGCAGGAGCGGACAGGGGTGGCGGGATCGGCAGCCCCTCTGTTGGTGCTGGAGAGGGCCTTTCCGAGGCGACACGCTGTGTCGCATCGCCAGGAGGGGGGATGGCTGCAGGAGCGGACGGGTGTGGCGAGATCACCAGCCTCGCGAGGGAGGGCCTGTCGGAGGCGACACGCTGTATCGCGTCGCGGCAGAGGTGCCAGGCATGTAAAGCCTGCACGGGCGCCCGAGGCTCTTCGTGCAATGTCTGGCCCAATCGCTCCCAGTCCGCTAGCTTAAGGCTTCCGGCTTCAGGATACCACGGGCACTGGGCACGCACCTCCTGTAGCAGGAGAGTAAGTGCTCGAGCCGGGCAGTCATGCTGAGCCTTACGCAGCAAATACTGCAGCTCATTGCGGTGTTGCACTTGCAAAGCAGAGAGGGAGCTTCCCATACTTACCACAATGAAAAATACTCACCGGGATCCACGAAGCGGATGAGTGACGCGTCTGAAACCCTTGCCGGGCGAGGTGAGTGCTGAGGGCCCCACGTTTGGGCGCCAGTTGTGGCGGTTCAATGATGAGACAGAACACAGCTTTATCCAAGCAAACAGGCTGGTCAGCGGAGATGGGCTGTTCTGCCCCCCCGCCTTCCACCTTCTCCTTTTATTATATTTCTCCCCCTAAGCATTACACACTGCTACCCAAAGGAATGAATGAATGACGTTGATTAATATACTTAGCTACCATCCTTTATCTACTACAATCCTGGTTCTCAGGCCTTGAGCCCAGGCTAAGAAAGCCTCCCACAGTTGCTGTCCAAACAATCAAGTTCTCATGGTTCATATCTAGCCCTTGTCCTTGGATAGAGCAATGTGTGCATTGCTTCTACAAAACAGTCAGGGTGTGCCCTGCCTGCTTCCAGGTGGAATAGCTAAACATGAACTCTTCAATGAAAAGATGCTGAACACTTTAAAAATCACCCCAAAAGACTGTTTTGGCAAGGATAAATTTCACGTTGATGGTAATGTGCTGTTCTATACTGTACGCAGCAACTGTATTGTACTGTATGGTCTGTACTGTAGCTTGCATTCAAAGGCAGATAATTGTAGAACACATGGAAAGTGCTAAACATAAACTGAATGAAAAGAAGCAAAAGCAAGAGGTTGAAACAGCAGGACTAGTGGAACAATGCACTGTGACTGGATCATTCCAGTGCTTTGCAACTGCCAAAGAACAGCATGAAACTGTCACTTCAGATTTTGTTCGAATGTGTGTAAAAGCAGACATTCCTCTTGGTGTCTTCATTGTGGTAAGTGGACTGCTGACGCTCTCCCGTCAACTCCGTTTATACTCCTCATTCTGCTGGAGTACCGGAGTTGACGGGAGAGCGCTCAGCGGTCTATTTATTCCGTCTATTTACCTGTTGTCAGAGATTTTTTTTGAGCAAGTGCATTAAGGGAGGTGGTGTCATTCCTAAATCAGATTAATTGTATTCCCATTACTTACCAACTCTTTTTGAAGAGGAAAAACAGCACCTTCTCAGTGACCTGAACAGAAACTCCATTGCTGTGATCGCTGATGGAAACAACCAACTTACAAAATAGACTACTTTATTAATGTTTTATTTTAGGCGCTCAAGGTAAATCCTCCTAAGCATGCTGACGTTACTGCACCACCGCTTGTAAAGACAGCGTACTTTGGAAAAGTTAATCATGCCACCATTTCACAAGCCTTGATTTCTTATATGGTGGAATTCAGCATCCCAATGGATTGAATATTAGCATTTGTAACAGACCGTGCGAGCTACATGGCAGAGGCTTGTAATGATGTGCTTTGAAACCTGTGGTCAAATTGTGTACATAGTCATTGCTATGCACATATAGTCGCTCTGGCAGGAAATACTTGGCAAGATACCATGGGCAGCATGTGAACCCCCCGTTCGGGGAGGCTAGCCCTCTGCCCAAGGCCCTGCCCCCATTCTCCCCTCTCCCCCGCTCTTGCCCACCAGGGCCAGAGGAGCCCCAAGCCATGTACCACAACAGGAGGCGCCCCTGCTAGCCTGGCTCATTTGCCTGAGCTGCCCCACCTGCATAAGCCTCTCCAAGCCCCAGCCCACCTGAGTGACCTACCCATCCATGCTGCCCCCAGCCCTCTCACCCAAGCTGCCCCAATCCCCAGACACCCGGAGTTGGGACAGGGAACATTAGCAGAGGTTTGGGGAGGCTTTACCTCCCCCAGCTTGCTTTATGCACCAGCCATACGAGATAACTTTAAGCAAGTGGATTCCTTTGTCACTTTGAGTGAAAGCTCCAGTTCATTGTGCACAGTTATTGAGATACCTGAATGAACACAGTGTTGATTCGCCAACACTTCCACCCAAACCAGTTGTGACCAGGGGAACACATGGTTCAATTGTGTAAAGTACCATGCATGGTACTACCTGTTCTGTCATGGGTTCACGGATCATGAATGAA
Source organism: Eretmochelys imbricata (assembly GCF_965152235.1). Lineage (NCBI taxonomy): Eukaryota > Metazoa > Chordata > Testudines > Cheloniidae > Eretmochelys > Eretmochelys imbricata. The sequence goes on from NC_135574.1 coordinate 27,146,475, forward strand.
TGGAACGTGGGGATACATCTGTTCTGTGGAACTAGCCAGCCTGTTTGCGATAGAAGATGCGCACGCTAACCTGAAATACTTTGCAGAGAACTGTGGTTGCCTGGTGACAGTACTGGACATTTTACAGTCCCAAAAAACACGAAATACACAAAGTGTGCCACACTGTCCTCGATTTAATTTCGATGGCTGGAGCATCTTGCATCATCGACTGATAATGCAAATGGATTTGCAGTGGCTCAAAGTTCTGCTGATAAATGGGGACAGTACAACCTAAAAAATAAACCACCAGCAATTGATTTTCTCCATACGGTTCGTGCACTGGATCCTAAACAAGTAGGCGCTGCTTGTACAGATTACGAAACCGTGAAACTGCAATTAAAGCTGTCTGAGGAATGCCACGGGCACTGGCCAGCGTATTTAGGGATTGCCAAAGACATGTTTGGAGACATCAAGGATCCCATTTATTTCTGGAAGTCTGTTGAAGATCATGTTCCCAACCTGGCAAAACAGTGGTTCTCCTCTAACTGAGTGTAAATTCAGCTGACATGGAGAAAAGTTTCAGCTCAGGGCCAAAGTCTGAAAGACAAAAATGTGGATGGAATCCTGCAACTCTATTTTGATAACCAGGACTATCTCAGAAAGTGAGTAATGTTAATATACAAGCAATTTTCACTTTATTTTTTGTGCATTTAAATATCTGAATATCTGAAAATACAGACTATAAACATAAAAGAAATGTCAGAAATACAAATTGCACCTGTATAAATTTTATTTTATTATAATGATGGCATTAGTAGGCTTTGAACTTGCTTAAAATTGTAAAAATATCAATAAAACACTGTGTTCTACTGATACCTATATATTGTAGAAACTAGAGTTCAGTGTGTCATTTTAATTGTGGAAAAATGCCGTTTTTTATGTTTTTTTTATCGGAGAATGCTTTTTTTAGCATGGAAAACTAGGATCCCTGTTTGTCACACACATTGTATTGTCTCCTAGGGTTTTCTTTATGCTTTTTTTTTTCTTAAAAAAGAGAGGTTCTATGGTAACGAATGCCACAGAGCTGCTTATAATGAATATAAATACATATACAATTGCAGTGGTGTCTTATGTGTTTGTGCATGTTGATAGATTTGAGGGAACAATGTCAGGTAAGAAGGCAGGATAGGACTAAAGAGTGTGCCATTTCTATTCAGAAAGCTCTGTCATATGCCCCACATCTTGAGTTATAACCCATTCATTCTTTTATAAGATATGTTCTTAATGCAGCTATAGCTAAAGCTTTATCAATCTTTTCAGTATTATGAGGCAGTGTCCTTGACTGAAAATAGCAGGACTTTTTATTAGCTGATTTTTCACTGAATGGCATTGTTTACTTTTCTATACTATACTATACTGAGTGGTCCTGCCTAGTCATTGTTAGCTGAGATCCTTTTGTTTACTCTGTAGAATTACTGGCTGCTTATTATTCTTCTCCAATAGTCAGAAAAGGTAAAGTGAATAGGCCAACTTCAACTTTTATTTTATTAAATGCAATCATGTGGCACTGACTGCCTTAAGTTTAGTTCAGTTTTCATTAACGTTATACTATTCAATATATAGCAAGACAAGCACAAATAAAACACATTGTTTTTTTCTCTTTAATTTCCTACAGATGTTATTGGACGAGTACAATGCTGCCTTTATGTGATGATGAAGTCATAGGCTTATCTCTTCCTTTTGTTAATGACAAAATTTGCTGGCTAATATGGACATTATATGCATCAAAATTATATGCAAGGAAATATGACAGCCTGGAATGTGGAACAGAACTAATTCATTATAAATACATGTTTTGAAAGAATGTTTTTGACTAAGGTATAGAAAGTTCCCAATAATAAAAATATAAAACTCAGTTTTATTTAAAAAAACCATGGCTAATTGGGACTGGGAGTCAGGACTGCTGGGATGAAATTTGGGCCTCATTGAATTCAAAAGGTTGAACACCATTAACACCAACATGGCCAGGATTTCATCCTGGGGTCTGTTCTTGACTAGTCCACCAGTTCACACTGCAACCTTGGCAGGCCACTTAAACATGCCTCAGTTTCTGTATTTGTAAAATGGTTTGTGAAGAATCATTTTACTGGTGGTGTCTGTCTCATGGGAGATGCAGGTCTTTATTAATTTGTAAATGATTGCAAAGTGCTTTGAGATCCTTAGATGAAAGGCGTTTTCCACAAATTTTTTTCTCCAAACTTCACTTATCCCAAACCCTCTTTTATCAGAGACAGATTCACATGCACTGGCCATTTCAAATGAAACCCCTTTTTGTTTTGATGTGTTGAGATGTCCTACGTTATTATTATTATAATATTCTTTTCGTGTCCAGGGGTGGGGACCTTATCTGAGGTTGTGCCCATTGTGCTAGAAGCTGCACAAACATACAAGAAAGGCTGCCCCCAGTAGCCTATTTTAAGACAAGATGCAACAAATGACTGTAGCCAACAATAGGAGAGAAGGGTAACGGAGGACAAGGGTAACAATAATAAGCTAACTCACTCACATCCAGCTCAGTAGGAGTAAGGCATGCCTGGTAAAATGAAAACAGTGCTGGCTGGTGGTCTGTAATCACAACTCTCAGTTCTGCAGTCTCCCAAACCTCAGTGCAGATTGTAATGCCTGCAATGCTGGCAGCCCCTATTATCTGATCCTCTGATCACCCTAAGGTTTCAGGTGTTCCCAGAGACCTCTGAATAATTGAGCTTTTGCTATATGTAAGTGCAAAGTGCATTAGGAGAGCTGAAGAGAGCAGAATTTTGTCAAAAAATAAACAAACATGAACTCAAAATCTTATAGTGGGCACTAAAAAGATCCCCCCCCCAGGGGTGCAGATGATGGCAAATAAATATTTTAAAGCATGCAGTCCCCATAACCTCACTGATTCACAGTCAATCATCAGAACAGGCCCTAGGCATGTTAGCTTGGCCAGACATTTGTTTCAAGGCTGTCATTACAGTGTGTCTTTAGTCCTCTGTACCTGACTCAATAGCTTCTTCAGTTATCATTGCACCTCATTCATCACTGCCCCTCTGCATCAAAGAACTCACCTTTGGCAACAGCATGATGATTGGATTGAGAACAAAAAGTTTCTGCATTAATTTTAAGGGCAGCAAATTATTCAGCATTCTTTGCACTCGTTCTATAGTTACCTACTGTGCAAACAAGAGCATAAACTTTTATTCTCATGGGGCAGTCAAATGTCCTGAAGGATTATAAAACTTTGGGTTCAACATCTGAGATAAAAACAAAGAGAATCTTCACACAAATCTGCTAGGCAGGTACTTTACGGAAGAGAAGCGAGGAGGAAAAGAAGTAGTTATAGTATAATCATAGTAATTAGTATTATTGGTTGTACTGCTGTAGCATCTAGAGGCCCCCAGCTGAGACTGGGGCTTCATTGTGCTGGGCATGGTACAAACATATAGTTGGAGACAGTCCTGCCCCCAAAAGTTAACAATCCAAGGCACCATGCAGAGGGACTGCTGAGAACTGCCCCCCACTACAAAAAGGATGTGGACAAATTGGAGAGAGTCCAGTGGAGGGCAACAAAAATGTTTAGGGGGCTGGGGGACACATGACTTATGCAGAAAGGCTGAAGGAACTGGGCTTATTTAGTCTGCAGAAGAGAAGAGTGAGGGGGGATTTGATAGCAGCCTTCAACTACCTGAATGGGAGTTCCAAAGAGGATGGAGGTAGGCTGTTCTCAGTGGTGGCAGATGACAGAACAAGGAGCAATAGTCTCAAGTTTCAGTGCGGGAGGTCTAGGTTGAATATTAGGAAACACTATTTCACTAGGAGGGTGGGGAAGCACTGGAATGGGTTACCTAGGGAGGTGGTGGAATCTCCATCCTTCGAGGTTTTTAAGGCCCAGCTTGACAAAGCCCGGCTGGGATGATTTAGTTGGTGTTGGTCCTACTTTGAGCAGAGGCTCAGGCTCGGTGGCCTCCTGAGGTCTCTTCCAACCCTAGTCTTCTATGATTTTATTAACATTGATCTATGTAAGGTGTCCCTCTATCTCTCCTATTGAATCAATTGCTCTGTTGATAAATCAGTAAGAGAAAGAAAGAGAGAGCATGAGTGAGCACAAGCATGAGAATGACTCCATAGCCTGGTGGTCAGCCCACTCATCCAGGATGTGGGAGACTCAGGATCCAGTGCTTCTGCTCCAATGATTCACTCATGATTTATCCACATTGAAATGCTCAGGGAGATTAGAGAGGCTATTAAAATTAAAAACTCAATAATAATAATAATAATAATGGGGGATTTCAACTATCCCCATATTGATTGTGTACATATCACCTCAGGAAGGGATGCTGTGATCAAGTTTCTTGACACCTTAAATGACTGCTTCTTGAAGCAGCTAGTCCTAGAACCCACAAGAGGAGAGGAAATTCTTGATTTAGTTCTAAGTGGAGCACAGGATCAGGTCCAAGAGGTGAATATAGCTGGACCGCTTGGTAACAGTGACCATAATATAATTAAATTTAACATCCCTGTGGCAGGGAAAACTCCACAGCAGCCCAACACTGTAGCGTGTACTTTCAGAAAGGGGAACTACACAAAAATGAGGAGGTTAGTGAAACAGAAATTAAAAGATATAGTAGCAAAAGTAAAATCCCTGCAAGCTGCATGGAAACTTTTTAAAGACACCTTAATAGAGGCTCAACTTAAATGTATACCCCAAATTAAAAAACATCGTGAGAGAAACAAAAAAGAGCCACTGTGGTTAAACAACAAAGTAAAAGAAGCAGTGAGAGGCAAAAAGGTATCCTTTAAAAAGTGGAAGATAAATCCTAGTGAGGAAAATAGAAAAGAGCATAAACTCTGGCAAATGAAGTATAAAAATATAATTAGAAAGACCAAAAAAGAATTTGAAGAACAGCTAGCCAAAAACTCCAAAAGTAATAGCAATTTTTTTTTAAATACTGTACATCAGAAGCAGAAAGCCTGCTAAACAACCCATGGGGCCACTGGACGATCGAGATGCTAAAGGAGCACTCGAAGACGATAAGGCCATTGCGGAGAAACTAAATGAATTCTTTGTATCGGTCTTCACTGTTGAGGATGTGAGGGAGATTCCCAAACCTGAGCCATTCTTTTTGGGTGACAGATCTGAGGAACTGATACACTGATAGTGTATTTGGATTTTCAGAAAGCCTTTGACAAGGTCCCTCACCAAAGGCTCTTAAGCAAAATAAGCAGTCATGGGATAAGAGGGAAGGTTCTCTCATGGATTGGTAACTGGTTAAAAGATAGGAAACAGAGGGTAGGAATAAATGGTCACTTTTCAGAATGGAGAGAGGTAAATAGTGGTGTCTCCCAGGGATCTGTATTGGGCCCAGTCCTATTAACATATTAATAAGTGATCTGGGAAAAGGGGTTAAACAGTGAGGTGGCAAAATTTGGAGATGATACAAAACTACTCAAGATAGTTAAGTCTCAGACAGACTGCGAAAAGCTACAAAAGGATCTCACAAAACTGGGTGATTGGGCAACAGACGAAATTTGATGTTTATAAGTGCAAAGTAATGCACATTGGAAAACATAATCCTAACTATACGTATACAATGATGGGGTCTAAATTAGCTGTTACCTCTCAAGAGAGCGATCTTGGAGTCATTGTGGATAATTCTCTGAAATCATCCACTCAATGTGCAGCGGAAGTCAAAAAAGTGAATAGACTGTTGGGAATCATCAAGAAAGGGAGAGGTAATAAGACACAAAATATCATATTGCCTCTATATAAATCCATGGTATGCCCGCACCTTGAATACTGAATGCAGATGTGGTCGCCCCAGCTCAAAAAAGATATATTGGAATTGGAAAAAGTTCAGAAAAGGGCAACAAAAATGATTAGGGTTATAGAACGGCTTTCACATGAGGAGAGATTAGTAAGACTGGGACTTTTCACCTTGCAAAAGAGGTGACTAAGGGGGGATATGACAGAGGTCTATAAAATCATGAGTGGTATAGAGAAAGTAAATAAGGAAGTGTTATCTACTCCTCATAATACAAGAACAAGGGGCATCCAAATGAAATTAATAGATAGCAGGTTTAAAACAAACACAAGAAAGTATTTTTTTTCAAGCAACGCACAGGCAACCTCTAGAACTCCTTGCCAGAGGCTGTTGTGAAGGCCAATACTGTGAACGGGGTTCAAGAGGGAGCTAGATAGATTCATGGAAGATAGGTCCATCAGTGGGTATTAGCCAGGATGGGAAGGAAAGGCGTCCCTAGCCTCTGTTTGCCAGAAGCTGGGATTGGGTGATAGGGAATGGATCACTTGATGATAACTTGTCTGTTCATTCCCTTTGGGGCACCTGCCACTGGCCACTGTCAGAGGACAGGATACGGGGCTTGATGGACCTTTGATCTGACCTGGTATGGTCGTTCTTATGTTCAACAGTTGAGAGAGTCACCCCGTGCATCAGAATATCCATAGACCAATGGTTAGATTGATCACCTGAAAGGTGGCAAATCCCTTTTCCCCTCAGGTGGGGAGGGACTTGGAGTGTGTGTGTTTGTATGTGGGGGGGTGTCTCTCATCTCCCAGGTGAGAAACTGTGACCAGGTGCCTGGAGGGGCCACACTGAGAATGCCACACTCAGGGCAAACTGCAAGGAATAGGGCAGTGGCATTCACCCTCTGGCACCTCCTCAGCCTGTCTTGGGAATTAGCTCTGCGGTTAAGTGCGGTGCATTGTTGCCGTGACTCCCGCTCTTGGACCCATGTCTCTCCAAGGACCGCAGCGTCCTCTTTGGCAACACAGCCCTCTGGCCATGCCACACACTGTGCTCCCCCCTTCCGGGGGACCTGCAGTCCGCTGGTCAGCCACTTCCTGTCAGTGGCAAACTGCAGTCCAAGGTCTAGCCACTTCCCACATGACTCCAGCATCCTCTTAACCCTTGTATCAGGGCCTCAGTTTGCAACCCCCACCCAGCAGCCAGCCAGGAGCCATCTCTGGCTTCCTCAGCCCCTGTTTACAGCACTGCTCTGTCCAGGGTGCTGGCAGTTCTCTTGGCCCAACAGGGACAGACACAGTCAGTTAATCCTCCCTGGGCTCAGAGCAGAAAACTTCCTTCCTCTGCCTTGCAGCTCCTTTTTTTTATATGGGCCTTCTTGGCCCTGCTTGGCTGCTCCCTCCAGCCCTTCTCTGATTGTCTGCCTCTGGCACAGCCTCCCTAGGGCTGCTTTCAACCCCTTTTTTTGCCAGTGAGGGGCAGCTGCCCCTTCACAGGAAGAAACCCCTAAAACTGGTGGTTTATTCTATAATTAGATTAACCAAGCCAGTAACCAAACTACTTCTGTAATACCACACTGGTTACCAAGAAGTCACATACAGTCCCCTTTTAGGTATTCCAGCCTTTGGTTCACATCCAAACAAATCAATCTCATATAGTGAGAAGGTATTGAAAACCGTATTCACCATACTTAAAGTTCTATCAGTCCCAAAGGATCAGACACTTACCCTCAGGTCAATCTATAGTTCACATCTTACCCACATATCACGCTGTCAGCCAATGCTTAGTAAGCTAACTAAAGATTTATTAATAAAAGAAAGAAGAGAGTTCTTAAATGGTGAAGGAAGCATACACATGCAAGTAATTTTCAGTGTTCCTACATCAGGATCATAGCAGTGATGTTATATCTGTGGGCTTGAAAAAAGTTTCTTTGGAATTATCCCACAGATCAGAATTCAAAGGCAGCTTAGATGTAGAGTCTGTTAGAGTCTTTCCATGCATTTTCCAAGGTATTCCAAGTCACTACTTGGAAGATCTCAGTCCCCTGACTTAAACTTTCCCTGTTCAAACTTCAGCAGCCTAGAGATGAAAGGATCATGCCCAGGATCCATTATTTATAGCTCTCTAGTAGGCTGACAAGCCTGCTCACAGAAATTGTCACAACAGGAAGAATAGGCAATACAGATAGTTTGTGGACCTTTGATTCTGAAAAAAGAACAGGTGGTTTTTTATGTGACCATCACTTATTAACACAGTAGTGTCCAGGAAATGGACCTCTTGTGTGGTTTGGGTCTAGGCTGAGGTTGATTGTGGTTGACGGAGAGGTTGATAGTGTCCATTTCCTGGACACTACTGTGCTAATAAGCAATGGTCACATAAACACCACCCTATACCGGAAACCTACTGACAGCTATACTTACCTACATGCCTCCAGCTTCCATCCAGGACACACCACATGATCCATTGTCTACAGCCAAGCTCTAAGATACAAAAGCATTTACTCCAATCCCTCAGACAGAGACAAACATCTACAAGATCTCTATCAAGCATTCTTAAAACTACAATACTCACCTGCTGAAGTAAAAAAAAAAAAAAACAGATTGACAGAGCCAGAAGAGCACCCAGAAGTCACCTACTACAGGACAGGCCCAACAAAGAAAATAACAGAACCCCACTAGCCGTCACCTTCAGCCCCCAACTAAAACCTCTCCAGCGCATCATCAAAGATCTACAAGCTATCCTGAAAAATGATCCCTCACTCTCACAGATCTTGGGAGACAGACCAATCCTCGCTTACAGACAGCCCCCCAACCTGAAGCAAATACTCTCCAGCAACCACACACCACACAACAAAAACACTAACCCAGGAACCTATCCTTGCAACAAAGCCCGATGCCAATTCTGTCCACATATTTATTCAGGGGACACCATCATAGGACCTAATCACATTAGTCACGCCATCAGGGGCTTGTTCACCTGCACATCTACCAATGTGATATATGCCATCATGTGCCAGCAATGCCCTCTGCCATGTATTTGGCCAAACCGGACAGTCTCTACGCAAAAGAATAAATGGATACAAATCTGACATCAGGAATCATAACATTCAAAAACCGGTGGGAGAACACTTCAACCTCTCTGGTCTTCACTTCAACCACTCAGTAACAGACTTAAAGGTGGCAATTTTAAAACAAGAAAAGCTTAAAAACAGACTCCAAGGAGAAACTGCTGAGTTTGAATTAATATGCAAACTAGATACCATTAACTTGGGTTTGAATAGAGACTGCAAGTGGCTGGATCATTACACATATTGAATCTCTTTTCCTAAAGTTAAGTATCCTCACACCTTCTTGTCAACTGTCTAAATGGGCCATCTTGATTATCACTACAAAAGTTTTTTTCTTCTCCTGATAATAGCTCATCTTAATTAATTAGCCTCTTACTCCACTTTTTCATGTTCTCTCTCTATATATATCTATATCTTCTTACTATATGTTCCATTGTACGCATCCGATGAAGTGGGCTGTAGCCCACGAAAGCTTATGCTCAAATAAATTTTTAGTCTCTAAGGTGCCACAAGTACTTCTGTTCTTTTTGCGGATACAGACTAACATGGCTGCTACTCTGAAACCTTTGATTCTAAATTAATCTTCTATTTTCTATGCCTACACAGGTAAACTAGTTATACTAATTTACATAAGTCAGTTAGCCAGCCCCCCATTGTAACAGAGATCATTAAGCTGAAGACAATGTAGATAATATTATTAGTTTCCTGCAGTGTCTCACATCTTTGATCTTAAGGTTAACTGAACACAGAGACATACATAATTGGTAAACTTATAACAAGATAGGTAAACACAAACACACACATTTAGCAACTATTCTTTGATTCTTATCAATACAAAGTGAATGAACTGGGGATTGCTAGCCTAATTAACATTTATTTGATATCCATACATAAGTGGATTGTCTTAATTACAATTGCAATGCCTCTTGTTAAGTAATTATGGGTCATACACCGCTCAGCTGGTCTGCCAGTGTCACAGTAACTTTACCACTGGGATGAAAGCCCAAGTTATTTTGTGTAATCTCACCTATGGAGGATGATCTGATAGACAGTCTCTGAGCATACCTACTAGATTGGGTCCCTTAGGTGAGTTAGGCAGTTGAACACCTATCTTCCCCAGCTTTGTGAATTGCTCTGGGGCTTAGGCAGGAGATAGGCATCTGGACGCTAGAGGGAGGCAGCAGTGTGTGCCCCGAGACAGAAACATAGGTGCCTAGGAAACTTTTATTGAAAAGACTTAGGCGCTGAGTGAGTATAGGCATCTACGGGATTTCAGCAGAAGCTTTGTGAGTTGCAGTGGTCCCAAAACAGAGATTTAGAGGCTTAAAACAGGAACTTAGGCATCTAACTCCTTCTTAGCATTCAGCCCAAAGTGATCTAGGCACTGCAACTCTTAGGTGCCCTGTGGCTTAGTGGAATCATCAGACCCACATTGGACTCCCATCTCCCCTCAGAAGCCAGCAAGCTGAGTGAGAAGCTACCTAAGCCAGTCAGAGGTCAGATACAGAGGAATGGAATGGGGCTTTTGCCTACATCCTCAAATAGATTTAGGTGCCTAACTCTGATTGATCTGGCTCTTTAGCACCTGAGTAGCTCACCAGTGATAGCTGCCTCCCTGTGCTTGGGATTCTCAGCTGTGGACCCTCTCTTGGTAGCCACTTAAGTAGCCTGTATTCTGGCAGTCTCAACCTACACATTTCTCATGGACAAAAAAGAGTCCCCAGTACAGCCAATAGCCCTGTGGTTAGGGCACTCGCATAGGATGTAGGAAACTGGATTTCAACTCCACTCCCTGCCTGATTTGGAGCAGCAATTTGAACCCACTTCCAAGGAGAGTGCCCTCACAACTGAGCTGTACAGTCAGTCGCTCTCCCTGGCCTACTGACCATTTAATATTGTTGTGGTTTACGCTAAACATCATTGAAGCTGATGGGTGTAGCCACCACCCTTCAGTTAGGATGACTGTGGAAACAGAGACCTTTATAGCAGTTGTCACCAAGAAAAAAGAAATATGTGAGTGGAAGGATTTGCTAGGTGGTGTTTGACCAGCTTTGTTTGTGTGTGTGAGAAAGAGAACAAGCTGAAGCCACATAGAGAGCAGAAGCAGTGAGAAAAAGCCAGGTAGACAGCAACAGAAGGCTGATAATCAGAAAAAAATCTAAGAGAAAACTTTTTTGGAGGGTTGTCATAAATATAAAGGGAAGGGTAAACACCTTTAAATCCCTCCTGGCCAGAGGAAAAACCCTTTCATCTGTAAAGGGTTAAGAAGCTAAGATAACCTCGCTGGCACCTGACCAAAATGACCAATGAGGAGACAAGATACTTTCAAAGCGGGGGGGAGAAATAAAGGGTCCTCTCTGTCAGTGTGATGTTTTTGCTGGGACCAGAGCAGGAATGCAGGTCAGAACTCCTCTAAAGAGTTAGTAAGTAATCTAGTTAGATTCTGTTTTGTTTAAATGGCAGATAAAATAAGTTGTGCTGAATGGAATGTAGATTCCTGTTTTTGTGTCTTTTTGTAACTTAAGGTTTTGCCTAGAGGGATTCTCTATGTTTTGAATCTGATTACCCTGTAAGGTATTTACCATCCTGATTTTATAGAGGTAATTCTTTTACTTTTTCTTTAACTAAAATTCTTCTTTTAAGAACCTGATTTGCTTTTTTCATTGTTCTTAAGATCCAAGGGTTTGGGTCTGTGTTCACCTATGCAAATTGGTGAGGATATTTATCAAGCCTTCCCCAGGAAAATGGGTGTAGTGCTTGGGGGGGGGGGAGGATATTTGGAGGGGGGGGAGATGTTTCCAAATGGGTACTTCCCCTGTTCTTTGTGTCACACTTTGGTGGTGGCAGCTTTTAACCTAAGCTGGTAAGAATAAGCTTAGGGGGTCTTTCATGCAGGTCCCCACATCTGTACCCTAGAGTTCAGAATGGGGAAGGAACCTTGACAGGGGTACAGCTGGGAAGGCAGGCTTGGAACAGTGAACAAAGGAACTGTCTCCTGCTGTTTGTCCCCTACTATGTTCAGGGACACAGACTTTGTAAATAAACAAAATTGTATCAAAGAAATACCTGACTCTTACCAATTTCTTCTCTTATCTGGAACAGCTACAAAAGCCTGACTTTTTAGCTAACTGCTCAAGTCAAAAACAAAGTAGAACTGCTTCAACAGGAGCAATTGAGAGAGACCTACTCCAGAATGGTCAACAGCTTTGTGATTAGGGCACTCACACACACACACAAATTCCCAACCTGCTTGCTCCCGGCCACCTTTGTCACTGGTATCATGTCTAAGAACACCTACAGGATCAGATCCTGTTGGATTGATAGTGGGAGATCACCTAGTTTAAGCTCTGCTTCAGGCTGCCAGGACTTCAACTTGAGCAAGAGTTCCAAGCAGCTTGATGAGGAAGGGGGCGGAGAGAGGTGTCAGTGCTTAGGCAACTTTGCAAATGCTGACTGGTGGCAAATTAGGTGCCTTGGGGACTTAGGTACTTATGGGGGTAGGTAGCATGTGAACGGTGGTTTTGAGGATGTCCGTGGCCTCTAAATAGTAGGCTTAAACACCTAAATAGGTAGATAGGCATCTCAATACCTTTGTGGGTCTGGCTCTAAGTCATTTTTGAAAATGGGAGTTAGGGTCCTAAAGCACTTTTGAAAATTTTACCTTGGTGACTGTGATGGAGTGTCCACCTCACACAAGGCAGAGTAGGTTAAATTAGGTCAATTAACCAAATATGCTGCACCTGGAGGAGAGCCAGGGCTCAATAAAGCTTAATGGAAGATCAGAGGCAGCTGGGAAGGAACAGTTTGGGTCTGAAGTTGAACCAAGAAGAGGGCTGGCCATTGTAGCTTTTCTAAATAAATAGACACACAGATGGACTATGTGCACTCTGCAAGGTGGAAGAAACTGTTGATAACCTTTTGTGGGTATGCGGCAAAGAACCTGTAGCACCTTATAGACTAACAGAAGTATTGGAGCATAAGCTTTTATGGCTGAATACCCACTTTGTTGGATGCATGTTGTGGAAATTTCCAGAGGCAGGTATAAATATGCAAGCAAGAATCAGGCTAGGGATAACACGGTTAGTTCAATCAGGGAGGATGAGGCCCTCTTCTAGCAGTTAAGGTGTGAACACCAAGGGAGAAGAAACTGCTTTTGTAGTTGGCCGGCCAGTCACAGTCTTTGTTTAATCCTGAGGTGATGTGATGTTTGCTTCTCTTTGAGAGAGATAATTGTGACACTGCAGCCCATATTCTTCACAGTAGTATTCTGGTATGATTATGACATAATTTGAATGTGTTATATGTGAGATAAGTCATGTGAGGTATCATTGGAAAGGTTACGATTTACTGAATGCAATTATCCTATTTGTATGCATGTATCATTTGTGTATCTGAAGTTAGTCAATATTCCTATGTATCTATATTACAAATGTGTTTACACCTGGGGAATGCCCACTATGCAAAAGTTTCTCAGTCTAGATGTCTGGCTGGGAAGGGCCCATTCAGGTTAATGAGCCATTAGGAGAAACCAGTAGGCCTTAGAAGAGCTTATCTCCCACCAGGGAGCCTTCCTGCAGATGCTACAGACAGCTTCCGCATTATGGCCACTGTGACATGTGGGCAGGTCACCTGGTGCTGGACTCTATCTTGGGATACCAGTGTTTTTCCACTGACTGGTATGGGAACCAAGCTTTGAAAGAAAGAGTTCCTGCCATATGCAAAAGCTACTGAAGGCGGGGTAGGGACCTCACGGAGGTTCTTCACTGACTCCCCACCCAAAGAGACTCTTGGAAACACCTAAGGAACAGACTGAACTGGGGGGAAGTGCTGGATTCAGGCGAAAGGGATTTTTACCCTGTGAATGGAACACCTGGGGATTTTAAGCTGTAAACAAGTGCAGCTGGCCCCTCAAGAATCTGCAGCCTGCTTGTATCATCATTTAGGGTGAGGATTTGCTATTCATATCCAGTGTCTTTAGCACATTAAGTTTAGTTTGTGTGTTTTTTGTTTGTTTTGCTAGGTAATCTGCTTTGATCTGTTTGCTACCTCTTATAATCACTTTCTTTTTTTAGTTAATAAACTTGTTTTTGCTTTGTCTAAAACCAGTGTGCATGGGAATCATAACTCGAGGCAGAAAGCTGTTGTCTATTTCCTCTCCACATTGAGGGAAGGGGTAAATTTCATGAGCTTATGCTGTACAGTTCTCTGTGCAGTGCAAAGCGGTATAATTTTGGGTTTACACTCCAGAGGAGAGTGCATACTTGCCTAAGTAGCTGGGAATTTCCTTAGCTGGAGCCTTCCCATGCAGAGCTGATCTCTGCATCTTCATGTAACTGCCCCTGGGTGTGTCCCTACCTGTATGTGTGCTGGTGAAAGTGCAAGACTGGAGCCTGGGAGAGGGCTTGGCAGGTGGTCACAACAGTACAGTTTAAAGGAAGCCCAGGCAGGTGGGTCGAGGGACTCAGTGGTATCGCAGTTCCAGGTGGCACACTGGGGGAACGGTCACAATAATTCAACCACTTGCAGCTCCTTCTGACAGGATAGCCAGTCAAAGCTTAATGACGTAATTTTCCAAAGTACAAACCTGTAATGACAAGCATATGTCTAAAGGGCCAAATCTGCTGGGGTGGTAAACTAAAAAAGGCCACTTTTAAACCAAAAGAAAAATATCCACAAATGAGTTTGTACCAGTTTATTTATATTGATGCAGTGTGTCTTTGTAGCCACAGGTTGTATCCGCAAAAGGTGTCCGGCACTGTGGGCAGACATTCAGATGTCCCCCACACCATCAGGTGCACTAACCTCTGGATCAAACTTCTTCTGTTCCATCCTGTCATGTTTTAGGATTCACCCAGAAAATGTGTTCTGGCTCTGCCTGAGCTGTAACTTCAGGGACCTTTGTGCTGGGCTGCTATAGTTCAATTCCCTGACACTAGTATCCTGTCTACAAGCATAAGGTCTCACACCTTCACTTTCACAAGCCTAGTCCTACCTTTGTAGGGTGACATCAACAACCAGAGATAACCCATACCTGCCAACTGGGGGAGGGGGAGCAGAGTGAGGGCAGCAGCTTCAGCAGATGTTGAGCATGCTCAGTACAAGCCAAGCAGCAACTCCGGGGGGGAGGGAGCATGTGACCTGATGTGCCCCGCCTAAGGTGTTTCCTCTAACAGCCCCTCTCAGCATATGTCCTCAAGCTCTTAAATATCAGACACACAGTTCCCCTCTGGTTCATCACCCACAAAGGCATGAAACCAGCCCCCCCTCCACACACACACATTACCAGCTCACTTAGGCACACACAGTTTGCTCACCAGAGTCCTGCTTGGGATAAAAATCAACAATGTTTAATGGGGGTGGGGGTGAAACCATTCAAAGATGAAGTAGTAAAGAGAAAGGAAACCTACACTTTACACAGACAAACAGACTCAATGTCTAGCTTTACACTTTCATATTAGAAAGGGGATATTATCTACCTATTGCTTTAAAACAGTTTCCCAGTGTTCTGCCTAGCTATAGGGGGGAAGCAATATTCACAAACCACCTCCTGCCTTGAGTGCGTCCCCTCAAATTCTGGATGATCTGTTCAAACCCCTTATATTTTAAAAGGGTTTGCAGTGTGTGGGGGATCTCTTTTTTTGGTTTTTTTATTCAGTCACTAAAGATGCCTCAAGACATGGGGACACTCCCTCCTTTCTGAAGACTGGGGTTTTCTTTTCAGTTTTCAGCTGTTCACATCTGCTTTGATTTCTTGTTGTTCTCCCGGGCTGGACAATGGCTAGGTGCTTGAACCCAGTCTTGTCTGGTTGGAGAAGTAGCCCTTGAGTTCTTCACTGCCTTGTTGTGAGGTGATGCTGAAGTCACATCAGTCACTATTGTAATTTTCTATACATACACATACATTCATAACCACAACCACAACCTGCCTACATATCTCATAATGACTGACGTTCAGTGTAGTACAAGCTTTCATAAAATCTTATTCTATTTACTCTTATGGTAAAATAACCTAGTCTGCTATCAGTTTGGTGTAACTGCTTATTTGGGGAGGGGGTTAAACCTTCTGTTCTCCCCATGGGATGTCTGGACCCTGATTGTCACACATCCCATTAACTTCTCTTTTCCAGTTTTTAAAAACCCCACAGTTCCTTCTGTGCCATCCCACATTCTGCTCTTCCTCATGCCAGTCTTCAGTCTCTGCCAACTTGCTGTCAGAAACATGGATGACGAACAAATCAGCCTAGCTGTCTTGTCTGTTTTGTTCTCCTGTATGTGTGGATCTACCACAGTGGCCAGCATAGAGCACTGAGGTGTCCTGGATGATGCAGACAGTGAAAGAGAGTCAACAGATGTTGCAGGCGTTCAGTGACCAGCAGCACACCGTGAAATGGCAGTTCAATTGGGCCTGTAAAATAAGCACCAAGATCAGATTGTGATGCAAATCTGGGATCAGCAGTGGTTACAGATGCAGAAGGCAAAATGGCTTGAGTTGTGTACTGAGCCTCTCTCAGCACTGAGACACTGAAATGAGTGCTGCTTTGACAGTTGAGAAATGGGTGTTGATTGCCGTCTCAAAGCCTGCGACCCTGGATTGTTATTGGTTGATGGTCAATCAGTTCACTGTTGGAAAATATATGGTGGGGTGGGGTAGAAGGGGCTGCCAACCAGCTGTGAAAGGCCATTAAACATGTCCTGCCACACAGGATTGTGACTGAGCAATGTGCAGGAAATAGATTCAATTAAATGGGCTCAACCCTGAGAACACCAACAGAAAAGGGTGGTGGATAACCACGGAAGTTTGAGACATTGAAACAGGATTGTCAGTAGAGATGCAAGCATCTTTAGGAATAAAGAAAAATCTTGAAATGCTGCAAGAAGGGACACTTTCCCCAGACCAGCGTATTCCCTTGGTGGGGTTGAATTGCTAATTATGATTCTCAGGACCCCAGTCCACCATTTTCTTCCCTGGCTCATGAAGCCATATACAAGGGCACCTGGACAGGAGCAAGAAAAGAATTAACTATCAACTGTGCAGGTGTGGAATGACTATGGATTGTGTATTTGGCATATCAAAGGGCCAATAGAGATGTCTTATGACTAGGCTGGATCTGAGTGAGACAAATATTCTCACCATTGTTGGTGTGTGTTGCATCATATTTTTGAGTTCAGTGGGGAAATGTAACAGACAGGGAGGTGGGGCAAAGTGGAAAGACTACTGACTTTATTTGTGTGTAGTTTGATACAAGGGTAATTACCAGAGTCCATTGAGATGCTGTATGGATGAGGAAGGTCTTTCAAGCACACTTTGACAGCATGCCATAGCCAGTGTATTTCTTTGTTACTTTATGAATATACAGTGCATAGCCATGAATTTTTATGAATCTGAGGCATTAATTTGGGGGGCTATATCTATATTGTGAAACAAAGAAATGGCTTTCACAAAATAGAACTTTTGTGGTAATGAACAACAAACTACTAACAAAAGAGTGCAGGGTGTTGGCTGCTCTGGACTGTAACGCAGGTTACTGTATGTATAATTCATCGCAGTTCTCCATTGGGATTGAGTGGCATGGATATTGTGGTAGGGTGGGGAGAGTTAATGGCTGCTGGAGTGTAGGCCTTTGGATGTTTTGCCCCACTGGAGCATCTGAGTTTGTTGTCTGAGGAGTTGCAGGATGCCTTGGTGTATTTCTCGATGCACCTCTCAGTCCTTCTGCCATTCCTCCAGAATGTGTTCCTGCCATTTCCTGGTCTCATGGGCTCTGGACTTGGCCTCTCAAGCAGTTCCAAAAACACATCTTGCCTTGTCAGTATGTATTTCTTGGTTATCGTGGTCAGTCTGTCAGCAGGTGTGGCTCTCAAGGATACCTCAGCAGGGGCACTGGAATGAGGCTGGGGGGGTGGGCAGGCCCATGATGGGGAAGGGTGATGCAGGGAATGGTGCCACAGTTCGGGCACCTGTGGGACCTCCAATTTTAGAGAGCTTCTGTCACTCCTGTACCTCAGCTGAGGTAACTGATAAACAACCAGATTGCTAACCCTTTAAATCTAAATAGCTGGCTGACATCAAAAGAGAAGTGTCACAATTCACTACAATTTTTCTCACACAGATCTGCTTACAAATAAGAACAGTCACACTCACTACTGCTTGCTTCAGGGTCATGTATTGGCAGACAGCACAGAGAGTAGATGGGGTTGAGAATTTGAAAACTATCCTCCCCCTCCAGAGATAAGTGTAGGACTAATTTAGTAAACACTGCTAAACTTACTCCAGGTGGTGGTGGTCTGGGCAGATATCCTCACTCATAAGGATGCCAAAGGCCCAGAGAAGTCAGCTGCTCAAGACTGAGGTTGCTTGGGTCCATATGCTGATGGGTTCCTCACAGCAATGGCACCCTGGAGCTTATTGCAGAGTGGCATAGGAAGGAGTCTTTCTGTAGCAGAAGAAAGGCGCCTGCTCTTGCTAGAAATGTGCAGGCGAGGGCCAAACAAATTCAGTGAAATCATTCCAGAGGACAAAAAGATGTTTGAGCCAAAGTAAACTAGAAACTCTGCAAGTGGAGAAGATTTGGGGTAGTGGTCTAGTTCTGTGAGTCAGTCCAAGCCTTGCACCCTGAACCACCAGCAGTTTCCTGATTCCAAGCACAGTATGCAAGTAATTTGTTCTGTGCTTGGACTTTCACACTTGAAAACCAAATTCTTGTGTTTTGGACTACACAATCTCCATCCAGTAAGTTTACAATGGCATTTTGCAAAATCACGTAGTCCGACTATCCAGTTACTGGACTGCTTGCAAGCATTCTTTTGCATTTTTGATGTATTTAATTTTTATGTTCAGATATTGATTTGAATGCATTCATTTTTCAGTTCTGAATTAATTGAAATATACTTCCATTATTTTTTACCAGAAATATTTTCTGCATGTAAGAGGTATTTTACTTAAAATGCATCAAAGGCTTTTGCTAAAGTGCATCTTTGGGTGTGCTTTTTGATAATTTAAAGTATTCTTTCTTTAACTTTTTGCCTATTACTTTCTAGTACATGCTCTTAAAATAAAGTGACTACCTTAAAACAGAATTCTATTCCCTGCCTGTGGCCACCATTTTGAGAGGAGGGGTTGAAAGTGTTGAGGGGCTATGCAAAAAGGAGTACAATACACTAAAAGGGACAGTAAATTACACCTACCAGAATCCCTTCCCATTCCTTATTGGGGCCTCTCTGGGCTCAACTGGGTCTCAGAGATCCTGTCCATGGGCTCTGCATCCGCCATGTCCCCCTCCTTAATAAGCTCTGTCACTGAGCAGTTCTGGGGAGCCTTCTAGGAGTGAAGTAAACTCCGCCAACAAAAGCACTTATCTGCTGGTATTACTGCATCTACACTAGAATGTTAGCTGGCACAGCTAAGTTTTAAAAAACCAAACAAACAACAACCCCTACCTAACCAATATAGCTATGCCGGCAACAGCTTCTAGTGAAGCATTGCCCTGAGACAGACAGGCTAATGTTGTGACATTTCCCAGGGTACAATCTGGACTGTTAAACAGCTGTTCCATCAATTCTCCAACCTGGTGTGGCTTTTATGCTGCTTCGCTGTGACAGCAACCTAGCGTGCTCACATACAGACTCTTGCATGTAAATTAGGCCCAGCTGAGTTATATGAGTGGTCTTAGCCAGCCATTCCTGAATTATATTAGTCACACCAGCAAATTCCCAGTCCCAGACTTGTCCTCAGAAATATGCATCTTGTACTGTCCAGTTCTTTCCTTCTGGACAATACAAGCTCATAGAAAGCCCATCATTTCATTAATAACTGAATGTGTGCATATCATTTTCTAGCTCAAATGAATTTTCCAAACACTTTAATCCAAACACCCTGGTTTCAATAAAATAATAAAACAAGTTTAACTACAGAAAAATAGGTTGTTTTTTTTTAGGTGTTTACAAGTAACGAGGCATAAGTCAGAAGTGGTTACAAAGAAATTAAAGGTAAAACACAATTACTAGCTAACTTAGCAAGCTAAAGTGGGGAGACATCCGTGCTTTGAATTCACATGTTCTAGCAGTCTTACCGGCTGGATACCTTTCAGCCAGGATCGCTCTCCAGTGCAATGATGCTTCCTTTTTCTTTCAGGTGTCATTGATGCCATAAGTAGAGATGATTTGTATCTTCTGTTCCTTATTCTTCCATCGTTTCCTCCTTTTTGAGAATAATTTCCAGGAGACAGTCTGTTTACATGGGAACCTCAAGCTATTCCATTGCCAAGCTGTAAATTTCTGACTCCTCCTTCTCCAACCAAAGAATGCCCACTTAATCAGGCGATAATCCATTTGATTATGCTAACACCTGGCTGAGGTGCTGGCTAGCCTTTTGTCTCTGGGGAATTGGTTTGAAGCTGTTTCCCTAGACTTGAAACAAATTTTTTATAGTAGAATTTTATAACTTTACTTTAACAATATTGCCAACATGTTACCAGGACAGTAATGTTCAGCAGATTATGAGCTTTCAAATGATACCTCCACAAGGCATTCTTTGTACAAGATTTATCATAGTTTTATGAAAGTGGTGAACATAAGAATACAAATTATCACAGGTGTCATTCCTAGTCTGAGAACAGGAATTGAAGCCCACCTCAGTGCAGTGCCTTAAGACATCTGTCATACCAGGAGGAGGAAGCTGGATGGTGGTGTGGGTGCTTTGTGACTATGTAGCCTATTTGTGGTCCCCCTCCAATCACACTTCTAGAGAGGCAGAGTTCTTCTGGGCAGTGTCCACTGCTTGCCTAGAAACCTTTGAAGAGCAGTGCATGCTGTCAGGTGTTCTCTGCTTGGTGTCCCCCTCAGGATCCCTGATTTTCAACCATTGACCTCACACCCCTCCTATTTTTTTCATTTTTTGCCCCAGAAATAAACTGTAGCCTCGGCTTAGTGGTCCCTCCCCATTAGCTAATAGGGCAGCCTTTTGCTTCTGGGTAGGCCTAGACCCACCTGCCCCAGTACTAAAAATAGTTCACACCTTCCAACTTCTGCAACAAATGAGGGAGAGGTCCTAATGATAACCATTTCCTTTACTACAAAATCCTGATTCATCACTGGAGCAGGTCCAATCTGCTCACTGAATGAGGCAAAAGTCTTGTGGGGAAAAAATAAGTAGAAGATCATGGAATTAAAGATTGTATCATAATGCATACACAGGGAGGGAAGGGGAGGCACAGGAAACTAATTCAGGCACTTCCTAATTTTTGACTGTTTAACTTTGCAACCTTAATATTTTTAGCATTGTGTGTAATTTCTTAGATTTTTTTTTAAATAAAAAAGCCATCTCTCCTCCTACATGTTCGTATCTTATGTGCATGAGATGTAGAGGTGGCAAGTCCTGCAGTGTCATCCACAAGAAGTGCAGCACTTGTAATGCTGCCACAGGCAACTGCCTGCCTTCAGACCCACTGAGTGTTTTTAAAGGAAAATACACTGTGAGGTGACAAATTAATTAAAGCAGCTGAGTGATATGCAACAGGTGCAGTCACAGAGACCCCCCATCTGACATGCTGAAGTTACCTGAGCCCATTTTCCCTGCCAGCTTGGGACTCCAGAACCCTGTCTTGTTGAGCCAGACACACTAGCCTGCTGCAACACAGACCTAGGTCTGGGCCACGCCCCCTGTGGTAAATGAAGGTGTGTGTGTGTGTGTGGGGGAGCTCCCTTTTATGCCAAGTATCAGGGGGTAGCCGTGTTAGCCTGTATCCACAAAAACAACGAGGAGTCTGGTGGCACCTTAAAGACTTACAGATTTATTTGGTCATAAGCTTTTGTGCGTAAAAAACTCACTTCTTCAGATGCCTGGAGTGAAAATACTCCAGTTAGCTGTAAAATCTTTCTTGGTGTCTGTTCTCTGCTCGCTTTACCTGTAAAGGGTTAACAAGCCCACAGGTAAAAGAAAAGGAGTGGGCATCTGACCAAAAGAGCCAATGGGAAGGATAGAACTTTTTAAAATGGGGCAAAAAAAGCTTCCCTTAATCTCACAGGTCAAGCAAGCAGAGAACAGAGACCAAGAGGGATTTTACAACTAAGTGGCTCTGTCCATAAAAGGGAGTTACCTCTCCTCCGTTCATTTATCACACCCCCAAAGCTGCAGGCTTTAAGTGAAAACAGCTTAGCAGGTTATCTTCCTCCAGCACCAAGAAACCCAGCTCCCTCCCAATGGGATCCAAACCCCAAATAAATCTGTTTTACTCTGTATAAAGCTTTATAGAGGGTAAACGCATAAATTGTCCACCCTCTATCTCACTAATAGAAAGATGCACAGCTGTTTGCTCCCCCAGATATTAATTGCTTAATCTGAGTTCATTAATAAACACAAGTGATTTTACTAAGTATAAAAGTAGGATTTAAGTGGTTTCAAGAAATAACAGACAGAACAAAGTAAGTCACCAAGCAAAAATACACAAGTCTAAGCCTAATACATTAAGAACTATCTCCCCCTCAGATGTTCTAATAAGCTTCTTTCACAGACTAGACTCCTTCCTACTCTGGGCCCAATCCTTTCCCCAGTACAGTCCTTGTTAGTTCCAGCTGACCTCTCGGGCGGAACTAGGGGTTTTCTCATGACTGGCAGCCCCCTTTGTTCTGCTCCACCCCCTTTTATACCTTTGGCCCAAGGCGGGAATCTTTTGTGTCTCTGGATTCCCACTCCTCCTTCTAAATGGAAAAGTACCAGATTTAAGATGGATTTCATCTTAAATGATCGCATGCCCTGATTCTCATGGGTGACTTTAATTTTCCTGATATCTGCTGGGAGAGCAATACTGCGGTGCATAGACAATCCAGGAAGTTTTTGGAAAGCGTAGGGGACAATTTCCTGGCGCAAGTGCTGGAGGAGCCAACTGGGGGGGCGCTTTTCTTGACCTGCTGCTCACAAACCGGGTAGAATTAGTGGGGGAAGCAAAAGTGGATGGGAATCTGGGAGGCAGTGACCATGAGTTGGTTGAGTTCAGGATCCTGACGCAGGGAAGAAAGGTAAGCAGCAGGATACGGACCCTGGACTTCAGGAAAGCAGACTTCGACTCCCTCAGGGAATGGATGGCCAGGATCCCCTGGGGGACTAACTTGAAGGGGAAAGGAGTCCAGGAGAGCTGGCTGTATTTCAAGGAATCCCTGTTGAGGTTACAGGGACAAACCATCCCGATGTGTCGAAAGTATAGTAAATATGGCAGGCGACCAGCTTGGCTTAATGGTGAAATCCTAGCGGATCTTAAACATAAAAAAGAAGGTTACAAGAAGTGGAAGGTTGGACATATGACCAGGGAAGAGTATAAAAATATTGCTCGGGCATGTAGGAATGAAATCAGGAGGGCCAAATCGCACCTGGAGCTGCAGCTAGCGAGAGATGTCAAGAGTAACAAGAAGGGTTTTTTCAGGTATGTTGGCAACAAGAAGAAAGCCAAGGAAAGTGTGGGCCCCTTACTGAATGAGGGAGGCAACCTAGTGACAGAGGATGTGGAAAAAGCTAATGTACTCAATGCTTTTTTTGCCTCTGTTTTCACTAACAAGGTCAGCTCCCAGACTGCTGCGCTGGGCATCACAAAATGGGGAAGAGATGGCCAGCCCTCTGTGGAGATAGAGGTGGTTAGGGACTATTTAGAAAAGCTGGACGTGCACAAGTCCATGGGGCCGGACGAGTTGCATCCGAGAGTGCTGAAGGAATTGGCGGCTGTGATTGCAGAGCCATTGGCCATTATCTTTGAAAACTCGTGGCGAACTGGGGAAGTCCCGGATGACTGGAAAAAGGCTAATGTAGTGCCAATCTTTAAAAAAGGGAAGAAGGAGGATCCTGGGAACTACAGGCCAGTCAGCCTCACCTCAGTCCCTGGAAAAATCATGGAGCAGGTCCTCAAAGAATCAATCTTGAAGTACTTGCATGAGAGGAAAGTGATCAGGAACAGCCAGCACGGATTCACCAAGGGAAGGTCATGCCTGACTAATCTAATCGCCTTTTATGATGAGATTACTGGTTCTGTGGATGAAGGGAAAGCAGTGGATGTATTGTTTCTTGACTTTAGCAAAGCTTTTGACACGGTCTCCCACAGTATTCTTGTCATCAGGTTAAGGAAGTATGGGCTGGATGAATGCACTATAAGGTGGGTAGAAAGCTGGCTAGATTGTCGGGCTCAACGGGTAGTGATCAATGGCTCCATGTCTAGTTGGCAGCCGGTATCAAGTGGAGTGCCCCAAGGGTCGGTCCTGGGGCCGGTTTTGTTCAATATCTTCATAAATGATCTGGAGGATGGTGTGGATTGCACTCTTAGCAAATTTGCGGATGATACTAAACTGGGAGGAGTGGTAGATACGCTGGAGGGGAGGGATAGGATACAGAAGGACCTAGACAAATTGGAGGATTGGGCCAAAAGAAATCTGATGAGGTTCAATAAGGATAAGTGCAGGGTCCTGCACTTAGGATGGAAGAATCCAATGCACCGCTACAGACTAGGGACCGAATGGCTAGGCAGCAGTTCTGTGGAAAAGGACCTAGGGGTGACAGTGGACGAGAAGCTGGATATGAGTCAGCAGTGTGCCCTTGTTGCCAAGAAGGCCAATGGCATTTTGGGATGTATAAGTAGGGGCACAGCGAGCAGATCGAGGGACGTGATCGTTCCCCTCTATTCGACATTGGTGAGGCCTCATCTGGAGTACTGTGTCCAGTTTTGGGCCCCACACTACAAGAAGGATGTGGATAAATTGGAGAGAGTCCAGCGAAGGGCAACAAAAATGATTAGGGGTCTAGAACACATGACTTATGAGGAGAGGCTGAGGGAGCTGGGATTGTTTAGCCTGCAGAAGAGAAGAATGAGGGGGGATTTGATAGCTGCTTTCAACTACCTGAAAGGGGGTTCCAAAGAGGATGGCTCTAGACTGTTCTCAATGGTAGCAGATGACAAAACGAGGAGTAATGGTCTCAAGTTGCAGTGGGGGAGGTTTAGGTTGGATATTAGGAAAAACTTTTTCACTAAGAGGGTGGTGAAACACTGGAATGCGTTACCTAGGGAGGTGGTAGAATCTCCTTCCTTAGAGGTTTTTAAGGTCAGGCTTGACAAAGCCCTGGCTGGGATGATTTAACTGGGAATT
Organism: Eretmochelys imbricata; assembly: GCF_965152235.1. Classification (NCBI taxonomy): domain Eukaryota; kingdom Metazoa; phylum Chordata; order Testudines; family Cheloniidae; genus Eretmochelys; species Eretmochelys imbricata. Next base: position 27,171,447 of record NC_135574.1, read on the forward strand.
GGTCCTGCTTCGAGCAGGGGGTTGGACTAGATGACCTTCAGGGGTCCCTTCCAACCCTGATATTCTATGATTCATTATCAGGTGACATGGTCACATGTCCTGTGATACCCCAGCCTCCATTCTTCCTGGGCTGGCCCACAGGTACACAGGATGGTTTGCAAGTAAACAGAGCTATTTACAGATCATTGATTCTAAAGCACCCTTAATGGCTTCCACTTAATATGCTTACATCAGGAATACAAGTTTATATCTTAGACTCCTAACTTCAGACATAGAAATAATATATGAAAACAAATAGGATGAAAACATGCAGTAAATTATAAGCTTTGTAATGATACCTTCCAAGCGACCTTTTGCATAAAGCATATTCCAGTTACATCATATTCAAATTCATAAGCATATTTTCATAAAGCATATGGAATGCAACGTCATATGGTACATTCTGTAAAGCTGTCAGGGCAATAAAAGACAAGGAGTCAGACATATACTTTCCCTTATCTTGCCATTTTATTTAAGCCAATTATTTTATCCAAAAGTCACTGTAATAAGTTAACTCATGACCTGTCATTGTAGCTACACTGGGGTAGCTTTTGATGTGAAATCTCATAGCACAAAGTTTACATCCCAGCCCTGAAGAAGAGCTCTGTGTGTGGCTCAAAAGCTTCTGTCTCGCCAACAGACGTTGGTCCAATAAAAGATATTCCCTCACTCCCCTTGTATCTCATGCATGTTAGAGGTCACTTTTGAAGTGGGACAGAGGAAGAGAGGGGAGCAGGGCTTACGCTATTTGACAAGCAGGCAGTGACTTTTCTTTCCCTTGGGGGTTTAATCTTTACTTTTTAATCTTGAAAGTTAGTGGAGCTGAGTGCTGAAACCCATTGCAGAGCAATTATCCTTCCTGCTCCAGCTCCTTTGCAATTCTTTTCATGGGAGCTGATGATATACAGAACTATGAATCAAGTATCACTCACCTTGAAGCCAGCCATTCATCTATTTAGATGAGTTAAAAGTCAACATTTGAGAACTGTCCTGGCACTAAATGACAATGAACACAAACAGTTCAGAGTAGCAGCCATGTTAGTCTGTATTCGCTATAGCTCACGAAAGCTTATGCTCAAATAAATTTGTTAGTCTCTAAGGTGCCACAAGTACTACTTTTCTTTTTACAAACAGTTCAGTTTTCAGATCATTCAAACCTAACTGCAGTTGGGCAAACTGGCTTGTCAAAACAAAGCCAAACAAAAGCTTGTTGGCTAAATTGATGACCTGTCACTGCAGTGTCAGGGGAAAGAGCTATCGTTCTGAATGCCCATAATAAAAGTTGTAATATTTGATAGGCTTCACTCTTAAAGGGTGGGAGGCAGAAAGGTCTCCTGCTATCTGACACATGAGCAGAGAGATTCTATTATACCTCTGGGGTTTTATCTATTCTTTTGAATCTTGAAAGCAAGTGGAGGTGAGTGCTAAAATCTATTACAGAGCAATTGTCTTTGCTGCTCAAGCTCTTACTGTTATCTTCATGGGAAGCTCAGGTGGCTAGGTCTGACACAGGATGATGAATCAAGGAGCTGCTCTTGGACCCATTTTAATGCTTCCACCCCCCTACCTGCTTAGATGGTCTTGACATTCATATGTCAAGACCATTCACTGCATACTTAAAACGAGAATCTTTTTAACTAGCTATTCATATAAGAGATTCTGCTATTCAAGAGGTTCCATAATCCAAAGAAGATTCGGGCATTAATTATTTATAGTTAATTATCATTATTGCAACTATGTCGTTGCATTAAAAATCTCTCAGGCAAAACAGTAACACAACAGCTATACAGAGTTTGGAAAATGCATACAGAAGCTGCAAAGGATTCTTCAAGAGGGATGTGAAGGGGAAAATACCTCAAGGACAAATATAGCTGCAGAACACTTGTCAATTGAGTACAATGCTATTTAGTAAAGAGAACTGAAATATGTGAAATTGCTTGACTAGGTCTTAAAAGATGTTAATGTTTCAGGGAAAGAAGTTCCTGAAAGGTAGATACCATGAATATTGGAACTTGTGCATAAGGAGACATTTGTGGACATAGATCATATCTCAGAATCATAAGTATGTAGGGTAATTGACAAGCATATATTGTATAGTGTAATGCCATGCTTTTTCCTACACATGCTCAGCTGATATTGTATTTGCATATCATAGGGGACATGTGCATCCAAATGACATTTTTGATTCTGATCTATGTCAGGGTAAGGTGCAACCCCTGGCTAAAAACATAATAGTGTTTTAAAATATTTAATTGGTGGTTAAAAGGCTCATCTTTCACAACTATCATGAGATATTAACTAGGTCTTTGTTATAATTATGAAGTCAGCCTCTGTAGAATCTCTTGTCTATGCACCTCAAAGCACTTTACAATGGAGGCTGAAATCTTGCTATCTTTCGTCTTGCCAGATAGCAATTACTCATATGAGCAGTCATTGTGTACAATGGAACTGTGTGAATAATTACTTCTCAGCAGGAGAGAGGCTAGCAGAATAGAACCCTTAGGGCTTGGCTACACTTGTGAGTTAGAGCGCATTAAAGCAGCACCTTAACTCATGACACGTCCACACTGGCAAGGCACATAGAGAGCCAGGACTCCGTGGCTGGAGCGCTTCTGGTAATCCACCTCCATGAGAAGCATAACGCTTGCTGCACCCTGGCTGGAGTGCTGCGGCATCAGTGTGGATGCCCTGGCCTATTAATGCGCTCTGATCGACCTCCAGAAATGTCCCCCAATGCCTGTTCTAGCCACTCTGGCCATCACTTTGAACTCTACTGCCCTGTCCTTCAGGTGACCAACCATCAGAGCCCCCTTTAAATTCTCTGGGAATTTTGAAAATCCCCTTCCAGTTTGCTCAGCAAGGCATGGAGTGCTCTCAGCGAATCTTTCCAGGTGACCATGCCTCCATGCGCCAGGAGATCCCCAGTATGGAGCAATAGCGAGGTGCTGGACCTCATCAGTATTTGGGGGGAGGAAGCTGTCCAGTCCCAGCTGTGCTCCTGCTGTAGGAATTATGATAACTTCAGGCACATATCAAGGGACATGATGGAAAGGGGCCCTGACCGGGACATACTGCAGTGCAGGGTTAAAGTGAAGGAGCTATGGAATGCATACTACAAAGTGCGTGAAGTAAACGGCCTCTCTGGTGCTGCCCCTGTGACCTGCCATTTCTACAAAGAGCTGGATGTAATATTTGGTGGTGACCCCACCTTCACTCCGAAGACCACCATGGACACTTCAGAGCTCAGTTCAACAAGGCAGAAGGAGGAGGAGGAAAGCGGGAGCGAGGGTGCTGAGGAGGAGGGAGACAGCCCGGTATCCCTAGATGCATGCAGCTAGGAGCTGTGCTCCTTGTCCCAGTAAGGCTAACATGTCCACACCACTGTGCCATGAGGGGTGGGAGGGAAAAATTGCTGTACACAGGCAAGCTGCATATGGGCCAGGGCGGAAGCCGCATTGTAGTAGAAGACCCTCCCTTGCTTCCCAGGTCACCTCAGCAGTGAGATATCTTCCAAGACGAACTCCTGTGTAAAATGTGGGGACAGTATTCAGTATAGGGAGCCCCCTGCAGCTGTTGGCTCTCCCGAAGACACAGAACCCCAGGGGACAGTATGGCCATGAAACAATCAGTCCCCCTTGCCCCTGTGCTTAGTCACCATTTTGGGGCTCCTGTGGGTTATATGTGCTTGCTTTGGGATGGGCAATTTCTGCTATTGTGTACACTGTGCTTGTCTTTAAGTATGGCCGAATCGTTGCTTTGTCTGGTGTGAACAATGCTACCTCTGTTAAGTGTTGCATTTTGGCTTTACAGAGGCAACCTTGAGATCCAAGATGTCCTTGTTATCAATGACCGAAAGACTCCAAAGAATCAGGAAGTGTACTCGAAAAAGCAAAGAGAACATGCTGTATGAAGTGATGTAGCAGTCCATTAATGAAAATCAAAAAGTGCAGGAGTGGTGGGAGAGTGAAAGGAGGGTCCGCCAGCAGAATGCAGATCACCGGCACCAAAGCATGGAGTGGCTGCTAAGCATCATGGAGCACCAAGCAGACTCGATACAGGTGCTCCTAGCAATGCAGGTGGAGCAATTCCGTGCCTGCCACCCCCTGTAGCCCTTGTCCCAAAACTTTCTCTTTTGTCCCCATGTCACCGCCAACCCACCTTCCCCAACATCCAGGTTCTTATTGCCACCAGCTGCCTCCAACACCTGTGGCTTCACCCAGCCCTGAAAACTATGACCCTTACCCACTGCATTCAACCCCTATCACTATACATTTTAGCCAGCCTGAAGTGCAGGACTCATTGTAGTTACTACAACTCCTGAGGAAGCTCGTAGAAGAAAGGCAATATGGATGATGAGCGTTCAGCTGTTGTGACCTGCACAGGATGTGCCATGTTTGTCTTTCTTCCACAGGACAGAAGCGACTTTGTCTGTACAAAGTGCAAGCTGGTCTCCATATTGGAAGAGAAGGTTCAAGGTCTGGAGAAACAAGTATCGACCCTGCGTTGCATAAGAGAAACTGAAGATTTCCTGGACAGACATCAGGATATGCTTCTACGGACACAACACTCTGAAGATTCAGAGCAGGTTGTGCAGCAGGGACAGAAGGACGGTGAAGAAATTTGGCAGCATGTGACCTACAGAAGAAGAAAGGGGAACATCCATGTACCAGCAATGCAGATACAGGTAAGCAACCATTTTCATGTTCTCTGCACAGGTACTAATGCGGAGAGTGGACTAGATGATACATCTGAGGGAAGGGAGCAGAAGGAGACTCCGCCGATTGGAAGGCATGAGATGCCCTGTCCTAGGGATGCGGATTCCATGACCACCACTCCCAAGAGAAGGAGGCTGGTGGTGGTGGTTAGGGACTCTCTCCTCAGGGGGACTGAGTCATCTATCTGCCAACCTGACCGGGAAAACCAAGAAGTCTGCTGCTTGCCAGGAACTAGGATTCACGATGTGACGGAGAGACTGCCAAGACTCATCAAGCCCTCGGATTGCTACCCTTTCCTGCTTCTCTACATGGGCACCAACAATACTGCTAAGAATGACCTTGAGCGGATCACTGCAGACTATGTGGCTCTAGGAAGAAGGATAAAGGAGTTTGAGGAGCAAGTAGTGTTCTTGTCCGTCCTCCCTGTGAAAGAAAAAGGCCTGGATAGAGACCGTCGAATTGTGGAAGTCAATGAATGGCTACCCAGGTGTTGTCAGAGAGAAGGCTTTGGATTCTTTGACCATGGAATGGTGCTCCAAGAAGGAGCAGTGCTAGGCAGAGACGGGCTCCACCTAACGAAGAGAGGGAAGAGCATCTTCGCAGTAAGGCTGGCTAACCTAGTGAGGAGGGCTTTAAACTAGGAGATCAAAGCCCTGAGGTAAGTGGGGACGTGGGATACCAGGAGAGCATGAGAGGGGAGAGCTCCTGCCTCATACTGAGAACGAGGGACGATCAGTGAGTTATCTTAAGTGCCGATACACAAATGCAAGAAGCCTGGGAAACAAGCTGGGAGAACTGGAAATCCTGGCACAGTCAAGGAATTATGATGTGATTGGAATAACAGAGACTTGGTGGGATAACTCACATGACTGGAGTACTGTCATGGATGGATATAAACTGTTCAGGAAGGACAGGCAGTGCAGAAAAGTGGGGGAGTTGCATTGTATGTAAGAGAGCAGTATAACTGCTCAGAGCTCCGGTATGAAACTGCAGAAAAACCTGAGAGTCTCTGGATTAAGTTTAGAAGTGTGAGCAACAAGGGTGATATCATGGTGGGAGTCTGCTATAGACCACCGGACCAGGAGGATGAAGTGGACGAGGCTTTCTTCTGGCAACTAACGGAAGTTACTAGATTGCAGGCCCTGGTTCTTATGGGAGACTTCAATCACCCTGATATCTGCTGGGAGAGCAATACAGTGGTGCACAGACAATCCAGGAAGTTTTTGGAAAGTGTAGGGGACAATTTCCTGGTGCAAGTGCTGGAGGAACCAACTAGGGGCAGAGCTTTTCTTGACTTGCTGCTCACAAACCAGGAAGAATTAGTAGGGGAAGCTAAAGTGGATGGGAACCTGGGAGGCAGTGACTATGAGACGGTGGAGTTCAGGATCCTGACACAAGGAAGAAAGGAGAGTAGCAGAATACGGACCCTGGACTTCAGAAAAGAAGACTTTGACTCCCTGAGGGAACTGATGGGCAGGATCCCCTGGGAGAATAACATGAGGGGGAAAGGAGTCCAGGAGAGCTGGCTGTATTTTAAAAAATCCTTGTTCAGGTTACAGGGACAAACCATCCCAATGTGTAGAAAGAATAGTAAATATGGCAGGAGACCAGCTTGGCTTAACAGTGAAATCCTTGCTGATCGTCAATACAAAAAAGAACCTTACAAGAAGTGGAAGACTGGACAAAACCAGGGAAGAGTATAAAAATATTGCTCAGGCGTACAGGAGTGAAATCAGGAAGGCCAAATCACACTTGGAGTTGCAGCTAGCAAGAGATGTTAAGAGTAACAAGAAGGGTTTCTTCAGGTATGTTAGCAACAAGAAGAAAGTCAAGGAAAGTGTGGGCCCCTTACTGAATGAGGGAGGCAACCTAGTGAAGAGGATGTGAAGAAGCTAATGTACTCAATGCTTTCTTTGCCTCTGTCTTCACGAACAAGGTCAGCTCCCAGACTACTGCACTGGGCAGCACAGCATGGGGAGGAGGTGACCAGCACTCTGTGGAGAAAGAAGTGGTTTGGGACTATTTAGAAAAGCTGGATGAGGACAAGTCCATGGGGCCAGATACGCTGCATCCAAGAGTGCAAAGGAGTTGGTGGATGTGATTGCAGAGCCATTGGCCATTATCTTTGAAAACTCACAGTGATCGGGGGAGGTCCTGGACAACTGGAAAAAGACTAATGTAGTGCCCATCTTTCAAAAAGGGAAGAAGGAGGATCCGGAGAACTACAGGCCAGTCAGCCTCACCTCAGTCCCTGGAAAAATCATGGAGCAGGTCCTCAAGAAATCAATTCTGAAGCACTTAGAGGAGAGGAAAGGATCAGGAACAGTCAGCATGGATTCACCAAAGACAAGTAATGCCTGACTAATCTAATTGCCTTCTATGACAAGATAACTGGCTCTGTGGATGAGGGGAAAGCACTGGATGTGTTTATTCCTTGACTTTAGCAAAGCTTTTGATACGGTCTTCCACAGTATTCTTGCCAGCAACTTAAAGAAGTATGGGATGGATGAATGGACTATGAGGTGGATAGAAAGCTGTCTAGATCATCAGGCTCATTGGGTAATGATCAATGGCTCCATGTCTAGTTGGCAGGTCTGTCCTGGGGACAGTTTTGTTCAATATCTTCATTAATGATCTGGAGGATGGCATGGACTGCACCCTCAGCAAGTTTGCAGATGACACTAAACTGGGAGGAGAGGTAGATACGGTGGAGGGTAGGGAGAAGATGCAGAGGGGCCTAGACAAATTAGAGGACTGGGCCAAGAGAAATATGGTGAGGTTCAACAAGGACAAGTGCAGAGTCCTGCACTTAGGACGGAAGAACCCAATGCACTGCTACAGACTAAGGACCGAATGGCTAGGCAGCAGTTCTGCAGAAAAGGACCAAGGGCTTACAGTGGATGAGAAGCTGGATATGAGTCAACAGTGTGCCCTTGTTGCCAAGAAGACCATTTTGGTATGTATAAGTAGGGGCATTGCCTGCAGATCGAGGGACGTGATTGTTCCTCTCTATTCAACATTGGTGAGGCCCCATCTGCAGTACTGTGTCCAGTTTTGCGCCCCTCACTACAAGAAGGATGTGAAAAAATTGGAAAGAGTCCAGCGGAGGGCAACAAAAATGATTAGGGGACTGGAACACATGACTTATGAGGAGAGGCTGAGGGAACTGGGATTGTTTAGTCTACGGAAGAGAAGAATGAGGTGGGATTCGATAGCTGCTTTCAACTACCTGAAAGGGGGTTCCAAAGAGGATGGATCTAGACCGTTCTCAGCAGTAGCAGATGACAGAACGAGGAGTAATGGTCTCAAGTTACAGTGGGGGAGGTTTAGGTTGGATATTAGGAAAAACTTTTTCACTAGGAGGGTCGTGAAACACTGGAATGTGTTACCTAGGGAGGTGGTGGAATCTCCTTCCTTTGAAGTTTTTAAGGTCAGCTTGACAAAGCCCTGTCTGTGATGATTTAGTTGGGGATTGGTCCTACTTTGAGCAGGGGGTTGGACTAGATGACCTCCTGAGGTCCCTTCCAACCATGGTATTCTATGATTCTATGATTGCACAGCACTCCAGGCAGAAAGGCTGAGTATGATAAGTCATATGCAAATCTGTGATTGTCCCGTTGCCATCGTACCCCCTTCCCTCGTCCCACACAGCACAGATGTGTCATGTTCTTTCTGTTTCCAAAGCAGTTGTATTTCTTTTCAAAAAATGAATTTTTTGGCTTTGAAAACGTTCTTTATTATTGCATTTAGTAAAAGATACAGTAGCCCAGGAAAGCAAGACACACTTCAAGTCAGTGCATCATATGTAGCAAACACAGATTTCTACTAACATTGGAACCACTGCACTTCACTCCTTTGCAGGCCACCAAACATTAGTGGTGGCTTTCAGCCTCAAATTGCTCCTTCAAGGCATCCCTAATCCTTACAGCCCCACACTGGGTCCCTCTAAAAGCCCTGCACTCTGGCTGTTCAAATTCAGCCTCCAGGTGTTGAACCTCAGAGGTCCATGCCTGAGAGAAGCTTTCACCCTTCCCTTCACAAATGTTATGGAGGGTACAGCACGCGGATATAACTGTTGGGATGTTGTCATCGGCCAGGTTCAGCTTCCCATACAGACAGCGCCAATGACCCTTTAAACAGCCAAAAGCACACTCCACGGTCATTCTGCAACCACTCAGCCTGTTGAATTACTCCTTGCTGCTGTCAAGGCCCCTGTATAGGGTTTCATGTGCCATGGCATTAAAGGGTAAGCGGGGTTTTCAAGGATCACAATTGGCATTTTGACTTCCCCTATGGTGATCTTCTGGTCTGGAAAGAAAGTCCCATCTTGCAGCTTCCTGAACAGGCCTTGTGCTCTGAAAGATGCGCGTGTCATGCACCTTTCTGGACCAGCCTGCATTAATGTCTATGGAATGCCCACTGTGATCCACAAGTGCCTGGAGAACCACAGAGAAATACCCCTTCTGATTAACGTACTTGGAGGCTAGGTGGCTGGTGCCAGAATTGGAATGTATGTCCCATCTATCGCCCCTCTGCAGTTAGTGAAACCCATTTGTGCAAAGCCAGCCACAATGTCATGCACGTTACCCAGAGTCATGGTTCTCCTGAGCAGGATGCGATTAATGGCCCTGAAAACTTGCATCAACACGATTCCAGTGGATGTCTTTCCCACTCCAAACTGGTTAGTGACCAATTGATTGCTGTCTGGAGTTGCCAGCTTCCAGATTGCAATAGCCACCTGCTTCTCCACCAGCAGGGCAGCTCTCAATCTTGTGTCCTTGTACCGCAGGTTTGGGGCGAGCTCAGCACGCAGTCCCATGAAAGTGGCTCTTCTCATTCGAAAGTTCTGCGGCCACTGCTCATCATCCCAGACTTGCATGACGATCTGATCCCACCACTCAGTGCTTGATTTCCTAGCCCAAAAGCGGCGTTCCACTATGGTGAGCATGTCCATGAATGCCATAAGCAACCTTGTGTCGTATGTGTTATGTGAGTCGACATCATCCTCAGACTCCTCACTGTCAGTTTGTAGCTTAAGGAGTAACTCGACTGCAATTTTTGACATGCTGGCGAGACCCATCAGCATATTTCTCAGCAGTTTGGGATCCATTCCCGCAGACCAAAAGGGAAGACAGCCTGCAGTACAAAAACCATTGAAAGGTGGCGCCAAACGTGGATGGAAGCACAGGGATTGCTGGGATGCGAACTGATGCATCACAGGGCATTGGGACTGGACCCAGAATGCCCAGCACCCTCCGCCCCTTCCCACAACCCACAGCACCAGAATGGCAAGAGGTGCTCTGTGGGATAGCTGTCCATAATGCACTGCTCCGAATGCCACTGCAAGTGTCTAAAATGTGGCCATGCCAGTGCGCTTGCAGCTGACAGCGTGAACACACTGCAGTGTTTTCCCTGCTGCGGTCTCTGAGGACTGGTTTAACTCCCAGCTCTCTTCATCTGCAGGTGTAGCCATGCCCTCATTAATGAAATCTACAATTCCCTTTTGTAGGTAGGTATTTTGTTATTCCCAACTTGCAGATGGATAAATTGAGTCACAGAATTAAGTGACTTGAGCAGGGTTATACAGCAAATCAATGGAACATCTGGGAATAGAATGCAAGAGTTCTGACTAAATCCCTGCAATGATGTATGATTGCAAACACACAAAAGTAGTCACTAAATATCGATGACAATGAATGAATTACTTTTCACTCCAGAAACAATCCTTTTCTGCGACCTATAAAGCCAGTCCGTGCTTCTTAGAATCTAAAATATGAGATAAATTTTATTTTATTTTTGGGTTTCTGAGGAGACATTTTAAAAAAATTCTAGTTAAGACTGTTTTCTTTTTAATTTGTGATAGTGAATGAATTATCCTTGTGGTGGTTTTTGTGTCAGGATTAAGCAAGTTGGTTGGGCAGACATTCCCCTTGCACTATTTTAGTGTAAAGCTTAAGAATGTAAGAACAGCCATACTGGGTCAGACCACAGGTCCATCTAGCTCAGTATCCTGTCTTCCAACACTGGCCAATGCCAGGTGCCATAGAGGGAATGAACAGGTAATCATCAAGCGATCCATTCTGTGATGTTGCACTCCATAATGTTTTATGGAAATATGCTAATGAGTGTGAATACAATGTAACTGGAATATGCTTTAAGCAAAAGGTCTCTTGTAAGGTATCATTGCAAAGCTTGCAATCTACTGAGTGTGTTCATCCCATTTGTATGAATGTATCATTCTTGTATCTGAAACTAGGAATATGAAGTATAATGCTGAAGTCCTATTGTAATTACGCAAAGTGTGGGCCATTTATGGTGGTTTGGAAGCTTGATGGCTCCCATTGACTAGGACAATTGGTTGTAAATGGTCTGTTTACTTGCAAGCCTTCCTGGGTGCGTGTGGGCCACCCCTGGAAGAATGGAGGCTGGGGTTTCACAGGACATGTGAACATGTCACCTGATACTGAAATCCATCTTAAATCTGGTGCTTTTCCTTTTAGAAGGAGGAATGGGGACGCAGAGAGACAACAGACTCCCACCTGGTGCCAAAGCTATAAAAGGGGGTGGAACAGAACAAAGGTGGCTGCCAGTCATGAGATCACCCCTGCTTTCCACCTAAGATGTCTGCTGGAACTAACAAGGACTGTACCAGGGGAAAGGATTGGGCCCAGACTAGGAAGGAGTCTAATCTGTGAAAGAAGCTTATTGGAGCATCTCTGAGGGTGAGATTTTACCTGTAATCAGTTTCTTAATGTATTAGGCTTAGACCTGCGTGTTTTGGCTTTATTTTGCTTGGTTACTTACTTTGTTCTGTCTGTTATTACTTGAAACCATTTAAATCCTACTCTTTATACTTTTTATATTTTATAAAATCACCTTTATTTATTAATGAACCCAGAGTAAGTGATTAATACCTGAGGGAGAAAACAGCTGTGACTATCTCTCTATCAGTGTCATAGAGGGTGGATGATTTTTGAGTTTACCCTGTATAAGCTTTATACAGAGTAAAACAGATTTATTTGGGGTTTGGATCCCATTGGGAACTGGGTGTCTGGGTGCGGGAGATAGGTGACCTGCTGAGCAGTTTTTGGTTAAAATCTGCAGCTTTTGGGGCATGGACAAGACCTGGGTCTGTGTTGCAGCAGGCTAGCATGTCTGGATCAAGAAGACAGGATTCTGGAGTCCCAAGCTGGCAGGGAAAATGGGCTCAGAGGTAATTCCAGCATGTCAGGTGACAGTCCCAAGCGGGTCTCTGTAACTTAACCCATCACACATTCCCTGTCACTCATTCCCAGCTTCTGGCAAACAGAGGCTAGGGATAGCATCCCTGCCCATCCTGGCTAATAGCCATTGATGGATCTATCCTCCATAAATTTATCTAGTTCTTTTTTTAAAAAGAACCATATTCAAGGACAAAGGAGGAAACGGCAAGGGCTCTTCTTAACTAAGGAGGATCCTGGCATATTCCTGGCACTTTTTTGCACCCATGTAAAACTCCATTAATCCGTACAATGAAACAATGCCTGGATAATAAGTAGATCACCACCTTCTTTAATCCTTCCATTGTTTCCATGCAAGGATAAAAAGAGTGGTCTGCCAAGCACTGTTAGGTACAAGGGTTAAGCAAGAGACTATTCATAGGAGCAATGCTAGTGGGGAAATAGAAATAATCACTCTTTTCAATAGCCAAAATCCTGGCATGTTCCATTTATTTTTGGTCTTGTAGAAAACAGGACTAATCCTTGTCTCTTTGTGTCATCACACATGATTCTTGCACTTTTTCTGGCATGAGTAAATCAATGCACCCCTTCGATGAATTTGCTAGAGCTACAAAAATGTCTATAATATAATCATGGAAAAACATTAAGGACCAAATCATGGCCCTATGAATATTAGGGTAGAGGGAGCAAAGAGGAAGATGTTATGCCTCCAGCAGTACTGGGGGATGCACGGTAGAGAGTCATGCTGCAGCATGAAGGTATAGCCTGTGATGCCTACAGTACCACCCTGCCAGCACGCCCTGGTGTGTTGGCTGGGCAAAGCCATGATTGCACCCCTTTCCTTCTAGACTATAAAGATGCCACCAGCTGCATTCGCCATCTTGCACCTCTTGCAATCCCAGCCACATTGTGGCTGTCATCTTGAGGGTTTGCTGGGAGGGAAAAGGAAGGGGCTTCTCCACTCTAATTCATTGGGGGCCCAATTATCACTTACACTAAGTCCCCTTTATACTACCTAAAGTGGGTGTAAATGTGGCTTACTCTAAGGTCCCTTTACTGCCAGAGGGGTGTAAAGTCGCCTTTGTGCATAGGCCTGTCATGAGTCTGTCTGTCTGTAGAGTGCCCCCTCTAGGACTGTGATAAATGAAGGTGCGGGGGAGCTCCCTTTTATGGACACCCAGCTATCCAGTTAGCTATAAAATCCCTGTTAGTAGCTGTTCTCTACTTGCTTTACCTGTAAAGGGTTAAAAAAAGTCCATAGGTAAAAGGAAGGGAGTGGGCACCTGACGAAAAGAGCCAATGGGAAGGCTAGAACTTTTTAAAATTGGGAAAAAACTTCCCCTTTGTCTGTCTTGTTCTCCGGAGAGAGGGGACAGAGCAGAGACAGGGCTGAAGCTATGCTGTAAAAAGCTGTGGGCCTGGTATGAAAATCATCATCATACCTAGAGACTACTCAGTTGAAACCCCAGGTATGTAAGTAGATCAGGAAATGTCTAGGAAGACGTGATTAGGTTTATCTCTTTTATGTCTTTATGGCTTGTGGACTCCTATGTGCTAGCCCCAGATGCTTTTGTTTTGCTTGTAACCTTTAAGCTGGACCTTGAGAGAGCTATCTTGATGCTTAATCCTTGTAATTGTTTTTTTTTTAAATCTAGCAAAAAGCCTAAATTCCAAATGTATTTTCTTTCTTTTTGTTTTTAATAAAATTTACCTTTTTTAAAGAACAGGATTGGATTTTTGTGTCCTAAGTGGTTTGTGCGTATGTTGTTAATTAGCTGGTGGCAATAGCTCATTTCCTTTGTTTTCTTTCTCAGCTCTTCCCGGGGGTGGGGGTGAAAGGGCTTGAGGGTACCCCACAGGAAGGAATTCCTAAATGCGCCTTCCTGGGATCTAAAAGGGATTTTTTGCACTTGGGTGGTGGCAGCATCTACCCATCCAAGGTCAGAGAGAAGCTATAACCTTGGGAGTTTAATACTAGCCTGAAGTGGCCAGTACTGATTTTTAGAATCCTTGCGGGCCCCCACCTTCTGCACTCGAAGTGCCAGAGTGGGGAATCAGCCTTGACAAGACCTACATGGGAAGTACCCACCTGAGTCCAATTATCCCCCATCCTAGCAGGTGTTACAGGGCATCTTTCTAACAGGCTAGCCCTCAATCCTATGGCTGAGGCCTCTGGAGTCTGATCCCCTCACAGGGTCCCAGGTGAAACCACAAAACAGCCTGCAGTCAGTAAATGGGGCTAAACAAAACCAGGGGTGGGGGGAACCCTGTAGGTAGCTCCCTCCAGAATATGGGCCTCGCTTACTTCAGAGGGGCCATGGGGCTATCACCATCCACTAGGGTTCCAGTGAAAGTAAATATCAGTCCTTTCTCCTTCATATAAGGGGTCCTGCACCCTGCTTCTGCAAGGGTAGGGGCTCTGCAATCTCCCAGTCCTCTTCCGAGCTAGAGAGGCTCAACAAACTGTTTCCTTCACAGGGTTGGCCAGATATGAAAAGCATTCAGTCCTTTAACTCTTCCTCCAGTTCTGGGATGACTCACAGGTGTGGAGGAATGAGGCCATTCCAGCTAGGGTGACCAGATAACAAGTGTGAAAAATCGGGACGGGGGTGGGGGGTAATAAGAAAAAGTTCCAAATATCATGACTGTCCCTATAAAATCGGGACATCTGCTCACCCTAATTCCAGCCCAAAGCAGCTCCTTAACCACTTGCATACTAGTGCAGGGTTTATATATCCTGTCACAAGGCCTCTGCAGTGTATTATAAATGCTGAAGTGGATAAAACATATCTGTACATGGCATTAAAAGAAGATTAAAAATCCCTTCCAAAGCCCAGGTGTCGCTGGTAAAAAAAACAAACAAAACAAACCCCCTGCCCCAAACCCCATCATAAGATAAAATAAAACACATTTGTGACACAAGCGATGAATCAAGAGGATCTGATCTGACAGGGAAATCAGATAATGGGTTCTACAAAAGTGTCTCTATTCCTAGACAGGAAGACTAATACTTTTAAGTGGAAATGAGGTCCACGAGTGTTGGGTCATTTGAGGTATCAACTGTGGCTGTAGTGATGTGAGAAATATTTGTTCTGGCAGAAAAGATTAAAATAAGTTTCAAAAACTACAACCATGTATAAAACATTCCCTTCTATCCTTGGAGACCAGTGAAGAAACAGATAAATAGAACATCTTAGGAAAGATTCAAATCTAGTCTTGACAACCTATTAGCATTGCTCAAGAGCAAGTTGTCCCTGTTGTCTTTGAGGATTAGGGAAATGGAGGGACTATGCTTATGAGAGGACGCACAGAACACAGGGATGTTTCAATGCCAGCAAACAGTCACATACACTCCTGCAGTATTTATAGCATAACTTCATTGGGCTAAAAAGCATATTTGCATATGGACCCTCTAATATAAACTTGCAAGTGCAAATTATGTATGGTAATGCTATTGGTTGCTGTTATAATCAGCTTTCATCCTTTTATACTATATGTCATACCAACTGTTTCTCTTATCATCCATAAGTCTGCTATTAAGTTACAAAGTTTTTAAAAAGTACATAATGTCTTGTCTTGTCTTATTCCTGGCTTATAGATGTTCTTAATTTATTTCTCTGTTCAGCTCCTTTTCCTTTCCCCACCATACAGGCAAATACTGCACAGATTTTGTTTAACACATCATACTAGGCATAAACTTCTTTTTAAAAGAATTGCATTGTTCCATGCTTAACTTGGATGCCTGCTTATCTGAAAAAAGCAGTAAATCTCATGTATAACAATTCCAATGCTATGGATAGATTTATAACAGATCCCAAGTAATTTTCTTCAATCATACTTCTCTCTGGAAATATTGCACCTATGATTGTTTCAAGTAATCCATAAGATTAGTATAGCTGAAAGAAGTTAGACGGGGGTGGGGATTAAGGGAAGGGATTTTCTATTTTTAGTTTGTTTGCTTGTATGTAGTTGAAAGAATTTTTGGTATTAGTCAGTTTCACTGTTTTCCCTGAACAGTCAGTTACAGTGAAATTCACCATTGTTCAAATTCTGGACCTCTACACAATCTGCCAGTCCCTAATTAAACCTTCTTAGGTGGGTTTTTAAGGGGACTGCAGTGATGCATATGCAGTGTGGCCAACTCTAGCCACTTTGATTGCAAATTTTGTGATAGGTGGCATTTGTCTTGACTCCCCAGCTCTGGTAATCTGTGACTGTGAGATTCTCAGCATTCTTTAAAAAACAACAACAAATACTTGTAGCCCTTCTGGTTGCTAAGGAAAGCTGAAAACATAGAATCACAGTAATGTATAGCTGGAAGGGACCAGAGGTCATCTAGTGCAGTCCCCTGCACTGAGGCAGGACCAAGTACACTAGCTCACTCCACTAGAGAAGTAGATCACAAAATGGAACGGGCTACCCATATACCCTAAGACAGTGGTGGGCAACCTGCAGGCCACACACGGCCCATCAGGGTAAGCTGATTGCGGGCTGAGAGACATTTTGCGGCTGTTGACCGTCCGCAGGCACAGCCCCCTGCAGCCTCCCAATGGCTGAGATTCACCGTTTCCAGCCAATGGGAGCTGTAGGAAGCGATGGCCAGCACATCCCTGAGGCCTGCCGCTTCCTGCAGCTCCCATTGGCCAGGAACAGTGAACCACAGCCATTGGGAGCTGCAGGGGGCCATGGATGCAGATTGTCAATGTCCGCAAAATGTCTCACAGCCCACAATCAGCTTACCTTGACAGGGCAGTGGTGGGTAACAGGTGGCCCAAGAGAACCCGCTTCATTATGGGGTGGGGGAGGGGAGGAAATCCCACTGATGCCTAGTTATCAACTACCACACCACCCTGGAACCCTTACAGAGTGTCATCAAACAATTACAACAAATACTTAATGGGGACCACCATACTGAAAGAAAACTTTCTAGATCCGTCTCTTCTGGCTTGTGCTAAGCTCATCATCAGGATCTCCCCACAGATGAGGATGCACCAACTCAAAGTGGCACCAGATCCTGCCATAACAACAGATACAGACATATGTCCACTGCTTTGATGATCAATACTCCCAACAACATGCCTTTCAAGATCCATAAGTCCTACATGTGACTATCACAATGTGCACGAAAGGGGGAGAGTAGGGGACGAGAGCTGATGAAGCGTTGTTCTAAGTCAGCCATAAAAATGTTGGCATACTGTGGGGCCATGCAGGTACCCACAGCAGTGCCACTGATTTGAAAGTATACATTGTCCCCAAATGTGAGATAGTTATGAGTGAGGACAAAGTCACAAAGTTCAGCCACCAGGTTTGCCGTGACATTATCGGGGATACTGTTCCTGACGGCTTGTAGTCCATCTTTGTGTGGAATGTTGGTGTAGAGGGCTTCTACATCCATAGTGGCCAGGATGGTGTTTTTAGGAAGATCACCGATGGATTGTAGTTTCCTCAGGAAGTCAGTGGTGTCTCGAAGATAGCTGGGAGTGCTGGTAGCATTGGGCCTGAGGAGGGAGTCTACATAGCCAGACAATCCTGCTGTCAGGGTGCCAATGCCTGAGATGATGGGGCATCCAGGATTACCAGATTTATGGATCTTGGGTAGCAGATAGAATATCCCAGGTCGGGGTTCCAGGGGTGTGTCTGTGCGGATTAGTTCTTGTGCTTTTTCAGGGAGTTTCTTGAGCAAATGCTATAGTTTCTTTTGGTAACTCTCAGTGGGATCAGAGGGTAATGGCTTGTAGAAAGTGGTGTTAGAGAGCTGCTGAGCAGCCTCTTGTTCATATTCCAACTTATTCATGATGATGACAGCACCTTCTTTGTCAGCCTTTTTGATTATGATGTCAGAGTTGTTTCTGAGGCTGTGGATGGCATTCTGTTCTGCACGGCTGAGGTTATGGGGCAAGTGATGCTGCTTTTCCACAATTTCAGCCCGTGAACGTCGGCGGAAGCACTCTATGTAGAAGTCCATTCTGTTGTTTTGACCTTCATGAGGAGTCCACCCAGAATCCTTCTTTTTGTAGTCTTGGTAGGAATGGCTCTGTGGGTTAGTATGTTGTTCAGAGGTGTGTTGGAAATATTCCTTGAGTCGGAGATGTCGAAAATAGGATTCTAGGTCACCACAGAACTGTATCATGTTTGGGGGGGGGGGGGCAGAAGGAGAGGCCCCGAGATAGGACAGCTGCTTCTGCTGGGCTAAGAGTATAGCTGAATAGATTAACAATATTGCTGGGTGGGTTAAGGGAACCACTGTTGTGGCCCCTTGTGGCATGCAGTAGTTTAGATAGTTTAGTGTCCTTTTCCTTTTGTAGAGAAGCAACAGAATGTTTGCCAGTAAAAGATGACCTCGCCCACCTTCTCTCTCTCTCTCTCTCTCTCTCTCATATCCTGGGACCAACATGCTTACAACACTGCAATAAACTATCCCTGACAAGCGATTGTGTAACTGGTCTTACAAACCTTCAATGACTGGGATTTCACAACGTTCTTTAGAAGTCTATTCCAGATCTTAACTATCCTTATAGTAAGACAGTTTACCACAATATCTAACCAAATCAACCTTTTCTCAGGATTAAGATGAGAATAATTCATTGAGAATAATTGATCACAGTGCTCTTTATAACAGCCCTTTACATATATGAACTGTTATCAGGTCCCCCCTCAGTTGCCTTTTCTCAAGACTTAACATGCCCAGACTTTTTAACCTAGCCTCATACGTCAGCCTTTTATCATTTTGTGTTCTCTTCTACACTCTTTCTAATGTCCACATATTTCTTAAAATGTGGTGTCCAGAACTGGCACAGTACTCCAGCTGAGGCCTCACCAGGGCTGAGTAGAGCAGGACCAATGGAATTACCTCCACTGTCTTACATATCACACTCTTGTTAATACACCCCAGAATGTTGTTAGCCTTTTTTGCACCTTTTTTTTTTTTGCATACTGTTTGCTCATGATCAGTTTATGATCTGCTATAATCCGCTAATCCTTTTTCAGCAGTACTACTGCCTAGCCAGTTATTCCTTGTCTTGTAGTTGTGCATTTGATTTTTTTTCTAAATGTAGTACTTTGCACTTGACTCTATTGAATTTCAGCAAGTGAACCTGAAAGGCTCAGAGAAGAGAAGGTGAATTAAAAAAACAAACAAACAAAAAACGAACTAAAAACCTCCAGGATTTTTAAGCTATGCTCATGAGTTTTAGGACCTGACTCGAATTTTTGAACATTTAGGGTTGATGATGCTGCATAGGGCAAATACAGGCCATCTCTGCAAGGGTGAATTTCCCCTAGGGAATATAGATCCTTAACTTGGGCCTAATTCTGCTGCCATACTGGAAGAATTCTTATTAATTTCCCTGGAAGCAGGAGCAGGTCTGTGCTTGTGTGACAGCTATCATCTTGGCTGACAGCAGCAAAGATTGAATCAGGGACTTCAGAGCTAAAAGCACAAGTCTTCACAGCTTGAGCTCAAGAGGCAGCTTATGCTCAAATAAATTTGTTAGTCTCTAAGATGCCACAAGTACTTCTGTTCTTCTTACTACCTGAGAGATGTAACAGATTCACATCTTCTGTGGATTAGGCACAGACTGGGAGATAGAAAACATACTGATCACTGGGTTTCACTGTCATTTAGTATATTTTATAACTATGAATATATTTCAAGAGGCCAGCACTGTGTGGGTAGATAATGCTGCTAAGAATGTTTTTCTTGTTTGTTTGTTCATTCCTTCCTTTAAAAGTGTGGAAAAACTAAACTGGGCAATTATAATTCTTTTGCTTTTAATTATCGTAATTGTTAGTAGTATACATGTATTACAAAATATGAATTTTAAGTTTAAATGGCTCTTTAAAATGTAGGTCCTGACATTTTTATTGCATGCTTTTTGATGAGACTTAAGACATCATCTGTACTTTCTGAAGTCAGAAAAGTCTAAGAAGTTTATAAAACCACACTTCACATTTGTGTATGCTGTGTGGATTAAAATATTAAATCACACATTACAAAATGAATTTTAAAATATCTTGCTATTCATGTGGATGGAGAAAATGTCTCCTCTGTACATGTATTGCATCCTTTGGGTGTTAAAATATAGATTAATTTGGTACATAAATTAACCAAGCAATTTGACATTTAAAAACAATCCCCACTAGTCTTTCATTGTCACTTCCCACTGCAGGTGCATTAAAAATAAACAAATTATTAACTTGTTAGCAGAATGAATTGAAATGTTTAAAATAACTTTTTAAAAATATTCCTTCTAACTGCCTTGTGATTTACTCTGTTTGAATACAACCTGAACGATTCATGAGAAAACAACTTGTAAACTGTTGAAAGCATTCCCATTTCCTACCTGGTCATAATCTCTATAGATAAAAATAATTGAAAATAATAATTCATTAGTTACTCCAAAACAATGTTCAAAATTTTTTACTTTTTAAAAAATTGTACTTTTGAGAAAATGAGACAAAAATGGCAGTCAGAGCAAATGCTTTGACTCTTTTAAAAAATTTAAAAGACTTTTTTTTTGTAAGTAATGGTAATTAACCATGATTAGAACAATTTATCCAGTAAATCCTTAATCACTGGCAATCTTTAAATCAAGACTGGACTTTTAAAAAAAGATATGTTCTAGTTCAAACAGGAGTTAATTCAGGCAAGTCCTAGGGACTGTTATACAGAACATCAGAATAGATCACACTGGTCCCTTCTGGCTTCATTATCCATGCATCTGGGAAATGTTAAGGTCCAGTTTTTCAAAAGAACTCCATTCCAATTTAAGTACTTAAAAAGCTGTTGAGTGCTCAGCACTCTTGAAAATCTGCTCACTTGGTCTAGGTGCCTCAATGAAAATTCTTGGGTGCTGAATTCTTTTGTAAACCTGGACCTCAACTCTTATTTTTCCATTCCGGTTAGTCTCATAAGAACTCTGACAATGTTATGCCTGGCTCAGTGGTGTGGCATGCGGGAAAGGGCCTGTCTCGAGTGTGACTTTGGAACCCTC
Organism: Eretmochelys imbricata; assembly: GCF_965152235.1. Classification (NCBI taxonomy): domain Eukaryota; kingdom Metazoa; phylum Chordata; order Testudines; family Cheloniidae; genus Eretmochelys; species Eretmochelys imbricata. The sequence goes on from NC_135574.1 coordinate 27,192,414, forward strand.
ACTTCACAAAGTTGGCAGGGTCTTGGAATGATTGTCCCATGGAGAAAGGAGACTCGCTGAATTCTGTGGCAGTCGCAATACAGTGCTGTGTCAACACGTACTGATATGGTGAATCTGAGTCTGGAGTCCATTCTGAACATAAAGAGAATTCTGTGCATGGCTGTATGCGTGCATACACACACGTAAACACACACAAGGGCCCAGAGCCCTAAAGATATTTAGTGCATTGGCTCAGCATTGCACCACCTAACCTGTACATAGGGTTAGAAGAGACTGCAAGGGTCATCTATACTAATCCCCATAGTTTGCTGACCAGTGGAATTCTCAGCCCTGAGTTAAGTACCCAGGCTCCCCATAGAGTGCATGGGAAGAGTTAGATGTTAAAGGAAGGGATCTTCAGAAACTGGCCATGTGAGCAGGGCGCCACCTAGGCGAGCCAGGAGTGAAATGCTGAGGAGAGGGGCTTAGGTACCTTAGTCCCGAGGTGTACACACTGTCAAGCCCCTTAGTGCTCAGAAACTGCGCAGTTGTAGCGCTCTTAAAAAAAAAACTACCCCGGTGCGAGGCGTAGAGCTTTCTGCGCTGGGGTACAGTGCCGCGGTGCCAGTGTAGACCCCGTGGTGATTCCAGCACTGCAATTGGCCTCCGGGAGGTGTCCCACAATGCCTGTTCTCACCTCTCTGGGCATTAGTTTGAACTCTACTGCCCTGTCCTCAGGTGACCAACCGTCAGCCCCACCCCATCATTCCTTTGCAAATTTGAAAGTCCCCTTCCTGTTTGCTCAGTGATGCGTGCCATGGTCTCAGCGCATCTTTCCAGGTGGCCGTGCCTGCTCCATGCACCGGGCGATCCCCCGCTTGGAGCAATGCCGAGCTGCTGGACCTCCTCGGCATCTGGGGAGAGGAGGCTGTCCAGTCCCAGCTGCGCTCCAGCCATCGGAATTATGATACCTACGGACAGATTTCAAGATGCATGATAGAAAGGGGCCGTGACCAGGACACATTGCTGTGTAGGATAAAAGTTAAGGCGCTGCGGAATGCCTACCACAAGGCATGGGAGGCAAACTGCTACTCTTGTGCTGCGCTCACGAGCTTCTGGTTCTACAAAGAGCTGGACCCAATACTCGGTGGTGACCCCACCTCCTCTGCTAAGGCCCCTGTGGATACTTTGTTGGCTCACATGCCAGTCGAGAGTGGACCGAGCCAGGAGGAGGAATTCTTGGATGAAGAGTGGGAGGGGGACACAGAGGTAGAGGATGGCTTGGAGGCCAGAGATGCATGCAGTCAGGAGCTCTTTTCTATCCTGGAGAAGCCTAGACAGTCAGAGCAATTGGATCTTGGTGAAGCACAAACAGGAGAGGAGGCCCTTGGTCAGTGGATCTGATTTTGGGAATTGCTGAAGCTAGTTGTTGGGGGCGGGAGGGTTGCAGGAGGCAGAGTTATCTCCCACCGTGTGCCTAGTCTGAGCAGTGGAACAGGCTGTTGATTGACTCCCTCATTTCACGGGAATCTCCCTCAGAGATCTCCAGGAAACTCTCATGGAGATACTGGGCAATCTGCTGCCACAGGTTCTTCGGCAGAGCTGCTTTGTTTCTTGCCCCTTTAATGGTAACTTTCCCATGCCACTCTGCCAGCACGGGGGTGGAGGGGAAAAGGGGGGAACCATTGCTGCACACAGGCAAGCCGCATAGGGGCCAGGGCAGAAGCTGCAGGCTTGGAGAAGACCCTCCCTTGATTCCCCGCTCACCCTCAGCAGCAAGTTATCTTCCATAATGATCACATCCTGTGGAAAGTGTGGGGACGGGAATGATTATCAAGCCCCCCCATTACAGTGCTGGCTCTCCCGAAGAGCCATGTGCCCAGTATACAGCAGGGTCCAGCAAGAGTGTTTCGCCCTGCCCCTGTGGCTACTCACCATTTTGGGGGTCTTGTGGCTCATGTGTGCTTGCCTGGGGTCAGCCAGTTAGTGACAGGTGTGTGAGTACTGGATGTGTTTTAAAGCACTGAATCAGTGTTGTCTGTGTTGCAAACAATACTGCTTCTGTAAAATGTTACATTTTAAACTTCATAGAGATGACCTTGGGAGGCCAACCTCCCTTATTGGCGGCAGAACGGCTGCACAGAATTAGAAAGTGGCCACAAAGAACTAAGGATGACTTTCTCCATGAGGTTATAATGAATTCTGCTGCTGAGAAATAGGAATTGAAGGAGTTGCAAGACAGCAAGAAAAGGACTGAAAGGAGAATGCGGCACACCAGAAAGGAGCCACGGAGAGGCTCTTAAATGTTATGGAGCGCCAAGTGGACACGCTCCAGGCAATACTAGCTCTTCAAACCGAGCAGCTCTATGCCTGCCTTCCCCTGCAGCCTCTGTCACAAAACTCTTTCCCATGCTCCCCCTCCCTGCCACACCATCAACACACTCTTATCAACCTCCTGGCTCCACTCTCTACCCACAGCATTCCACTCTTCATAGTCCAGCAGTGTTGTCTCCCACCACCCACTGCACTCAACCCCCATCCCTCTGCAGTTTGGCCCTGCTGAAGTACAGCACCCACTGTATTGTACTCCAAAGGAGAAGGTTGAGTATGATCCCTGGACATACACATATCTGTAGCCGTCCTGGGACCCTTCCTCCTCTGGAGACCTTCTCTTCCCCCATCCCCATCCCTGCTGATGTATTTTTGTCATTTGACTCTCTCCTCCAGTTGCTGTCTTTTAATAAAAGAATTGGTTTGGTTTGAAAGCAATGTTTATTCTATTAAGTGAAAGCAAAAAGAGCACTGCAAAGCAACATGCAATTATGTTAAACCCCCTTATTGCATCATGTGCACCAGTCACCTCCTAGCATTACAAGCACTGCAATCCTGAGCATAGCAGCAAATATTAGTGGCTTTCCGTTTCAAATTGCTGCCTCAAGGCATCCCTGATCCTTATGGCCCCACACTGCGCCCCTCTAATAGTCCTGGTCTCTGGCTGTTCAAACTCAGCCTCCAGAGCACCTGAGTGAAGTTTTCACCCTTCCCTTCACAAATATTATGGAGTGCACAGCACGCAGCTATAAGCATAGGAATATTGTCATCGGCCATATTCAGCTTCCCATACAGGCATTGCCAGAAGGCTTTTAAATAGCCAAAAGCACACTCATCAGTCATTCTGCACTTGCTCAGCCTGTTGTTGAACTGCTCCTTGCTGCTGTCAAGTTGCTCCATGTATGGCTTCATAAGCCACAGCACTAAGGGGTAAGCGGGGTCTTCCAGGATCACAGTGGGAATTTCAGTGATCTTCTGGTCCAGAAAGAAAGTCCCTGCTTGCAGGTTCTTGAACAGGCCAGTGTTATGAAAGATGTGTGTGTCATGCACCTTTCTGGACCAGCCTGCATTAATGTCCATGAAACACCCACGGTGATCCACAAGTGACCAAGAACAATTGAAAAATACACCTTGCAATTAATGTACTCGGTGGCTAGGTGGTCTGGTGCCAGAATTGGAATGTGCGTGTCATCTATCACCCCTCCTCAGTTAGGGAAGCCCATTTGTGCAAAGCCATCCACAATGTCATGCACGTTGCCCAGAGTCACAGTCTTTCGGAGCAGGATGTGATTAATGGCCCTGCACACTTCCATCAACACGACTCCAAAGGTTGACTTTCCCACTCTGAACTGGTTAGCGACAGATCAGTAGCAGTCTGGAGTAACCCGCCTCCAAAGTGCAATAGCCACATGCTTCTCCAATGACAGGGCAGCTCTCATTCTCTTTGTCCTTGTGCTGCAGGGCTGGGGTGAGCTCATCACACAGTCCCATGAATGTGGCTTTCCTCATGTGAAAGTTCAGCCACCACTTCTCATCATCCCAGATGTACATCACCATGTGAACTCAGTGCTTGTTTCCTGAGCCCTAAAGTGGCATTCCACTGTGATCAGCACCTCCATGAATGCCACAAGCAATCTCGTGTCATAGCTACTACGCGTGGCGAGATCAATGTCGCACTCCTCTTGCCTTTGTAGATTAAGAAATAACTCTACTGCCACTCGTGACGTGTTGGTCAGAGCGAGCAGCATACTGGTCAGCAGTTTGGGATCAGCAGGGATCCATTCCTGCAGCCTGAAAGAGGCCGGGCATGCAGTACACAAACTGTTGAAAGATGGCTCCAAATGTGGACAGAAGCACAGGGATTGCTGGGATGCGAAGCAATGCATCATGGGGCATTGGGACTGGACCCAGGATGCCCCAAGACCCTCTCTGCCTTCCCACAAGTCTTAGTGGCAAAAGAGAGAGAGGTGCTCTGTGGGATAGCTGCTCAGAGTGCACCACTCCAAAGAGTGCCGCAAGTGTGAACACGTTATTGCGCTGGCAGCTGTCAGTGTGAACACACAACAGCAGTTTCCCTTCTGAGCTCTCTGAGTGGCGCTGTAACTGCCGGTGCTGTAACTTTGCTAGTGTAGACATGCCCTTAGACACCCAAGCCAGGTCAGCTGCTTAGGAAGTCCATGTGCTAGCAGCTGCAACTTGTCTGTTTCCTGCTCACTACAATACCCTCTCACACTGATACTACATTTACTTTGGTCCCCAGCTGTCTTTTGTGCAGGTGCTGTGCTGTCCCTCCACCTATCAGTAGCCTGCATCGAGCCCCCTGCTGAGGCATCTGACAGGTATCAGATCTTAGACGTGATCAGACCATGCCTGTAGGTTCAGGTCCTGGTGGTGAGATAGATGTTCTCCTACTTAGTTTGACAATCCAGCTGTGGGGTCTCTGGGGCTTATTTCACTAGGTGTCTAGGTGCTTAAGGGGTTAGGCAACAACTGAATGGTGGCTTTGAAAATTTCAGTGGCACCTAAATGGTGAACTTAGGCATCTACCAGCTTCTTTAAGTGCCCAAGTACCTTAGTGGATCTTCCAAAGAGTGTATACAGGGCAAGACAGTTGTTTGGATCCCAGTCCTGCAAACACTTACATGTGTGTTTAACCTGACTAATTTAACTGTTTGGGACTATTCACAATAGTGAAGTTAAACACATGTGTAAGTGCCATAGAGTCAGGATGCTGGCCACCCAGAAGAGAAAAGCAGAGTTGGAGTAGGGAAGATGGCTGCCAGGCCTTTCTCCTTTCTGGTGTAGACCTATAACCAAGTAGGTGTCTCTGGAACTTATTAAAAGGAGGGAATATGTAAGGACTAGGGAAAGAAAGGTCGTAAAGTTCAGGTAATACAGAAAAAACATGATATAAACTAAATCTGATCTTCGAAGTTAATCCACCTTGAATCTGAAATCAATATGTGGATAGAAGCAAAAGCTCCATCTTTCAAGGACAGAGTGAGCTGGATCTGCTGGATGTTCAGTGTCAAAGGAGCTCAATCAAGTTATAATGAACCCTAATTAGTACTTTCACAAGCTGTTAAAATCTTTACCTGCAGCTGAGTGGCACTGAAAGGTATGAAATTCTTTGAAAACATAAAAGAAAATCAATTCCTCATAACTGGAAAAGTCTATCAAAAATGTGTAAGCAATGGTGATCAAAAGTCCATCAAAATGTGCAAGCAATGGTAATCACAAAAAGCATTAATGCAAATGGGAACTGGTTTTTGGTAAGTCATATTGGCTTTGTACAGCTGAATGATACCAACGAAGTGTTCCTTAAAACCAAAGTCCACTCTATGTATATTTAGATTTTCTGATATGAATAAATTAGTTTCTTAGTACATTTACAGTAATGTAAATTATATTCTCAGAATAAAAATATTTCTCTTTGCAGCTTGTCTATAAATAACTTTAGACATTAAAGTGCTACAGATAGGCTTGATCCTTTCTGGATCCAGATCCAAATATCCCTAAGCATTAAAGAGTGTTGATCCCAACTTTGTCTCAGGCCATCAAACCCACATCAGTGTGTGGGCTGCTGCGTAAATAGAAGAGAGCTGCTAGGATCTCTGCTAATCCTCACTAATTTAGCATGTGTGTGTGTGAGTGTGTGTGTGAGAACACCCTCACAAGGTATCCAGGAAGTGGATAGTGAAAGAAGAAATATGTCATGACAGAATCCCAATGGTAGGATTTTTCAAAAGCTGAAAGGTTCATTCAACATTGATCTGATTCAGCTCCTATGGGATCCAATGGAATTTTACCAGTGATGTCTATGAGAAAAGGGTTAAGCCAATACTGATGGCTTTTGAAAAGTACACCTAATATTTTCTGTACTGTACTATACGTTCATTGTACTCTTACAACTGCATCTGGTGATGCTGAGTCAGGATGGTGCAACATCATATCTAGAGTGGATCAAATTAATGTTACTAGCCAGTCTATTCAGACATTTTAATGAATGTTTTTTTGTTCATAAGAATCTTTGGGGAATGGCTGTTCATGTAAACCACATGTACTGGCATGTGAAGAACGGCAGTAGGGAAAGACAAGAATACTTATATTTCATTCTTTGCTATTTGCTAGTTTTAATTTATAATTCTTCTGCTTAAAGTGTTCTTTATTCAATCAAAAAGAAAAGGAGTACTTGTGGCACGTTAGAGACTATCCAATTTATCTGAGCATAAGCTTTCGTGAGCTACAGCTCACTTCATCGGATTCTTTTTGCGAATACAGAGTAACATGGCTGCTACTCTGAAACCTTTATTCAATCAGAGAGCACAAAAGTACCATGTAACTAAAGTAACCAATCCCATACCAGGAATGAAAATAGTAAATAGTCAACCCAAAAAACTTGCAAACAACCCACAGGCTTAAGAGTGTGTGCATACATTATTCAGGAAATCCTTGTAAAAATGAACAAACATAGAATCATAGAATCATAGAATATCAGGGTTGGAAGGGACCCCTGAAGGTCATCTAGTCCAACCCCCTGCTCGAAGCAGGACCAATTCCCAGTTAAATCATCCCAGCCAGGGCTTTGTCAAGCCTGACCTTAAAAACCTCTAAGGAAGGAGATTCTACCACCTCCCTAGGTAACGCATTCCAGTGTTTCACCACCCTCTTAGTGAAAAAGTTTTTCCTAATATCCAATCTAAACCTCCCCCACTGCAACTTGAGACCATTACTCCTCGTTCTGTCATCTGCTACCATTGAGAACAGTCTAGAGCCATCCTCTTTGGAACCCCCTTTCAGGTAGTTGAAAGCAGCTATCAAATCCCCCCTCATTCTTCTCTTCTGCAGACTAAACAATCCCAGCTCCCTCAGCCTCTCCTCATAAGTCATGTGTTCTAGACCCCTAATCATTTTTGTTGCCCTTCGCTGGACTCTCTCCAATTTATCCACATCCTTCTTGTAGTGTGGGGCCCAAAACTGGACACAGTACTCCAGATGAGGCCTCACTAATGTCGAATAGAGGGGAACGATCACGTCCCTCGATCTGCTCGCTATGCCCCTACTTATACATCCCAAAATGCCATTGGCCTTCTTGGCAACAAGGGCACACTGCTGACTCATATCCAGCTTCTCGTCCACTGTCACCCCTAGGTCCTTTTCCGCAGAACTGCTGCCTAGCCATTTGGTCCCTAGTCTGTAGCGGTGCATTGGATTCTTCCATCCTAAGTGCAGGACCCTGCACTTATCCTTATTGAACCTCATCAGATTTCTTTTGGCCCAATCCTCCAATTTGTCTAGGTCCTTCTGTATCCTATCCCTCCCCTCCAGCGTATCTACCACTCCTCCTAGTTTAGTATCATCCGCAAATTTGCTGAGAGTGCAATCCACACCATCCTCCAGATCATTTATGAAGATATTGAACAAAACCGGCCCCAGGACCGACCCTTGGGGCACTCCACTTGATACCGGCTGCCAACTAGACATGGAGCCATTGATCACTACCCGTTGAGCCCGACAATCTAGCCAGCTTTCTACCCACCTTATAGTGCATTCATCCAGCCCATACTTCCTTAACTTGCTGACAAGAATACTGTGGGAGACCGTGTCAAAAGCTTTGCTAAAGTCAAGAAACAATACATCCACTGCTTTCCCTTCATCCACAGAACCAGTAATCTCATCATAAAAGGCGATTAGATTAGTCAGGCATGACCTTCCCTTGGTGAATCCATGCTGGCTGTTCCTGATCACTTTCCTCTCATGCAAGTGCATCAGGATTGATTCTTTGAGGACCTGCTCCATGATTTTTCCAGGGACTGAGGTGAGGCTGACTGGCCTGTAGTTCCCAGGATCCTCCTTCTTCCCTTTTTTAAAGATTGGCACTACATTAGCCTTTTTCCAGTCATCCGGGACTTCCCCAGTTCGCCACGAGTTTTCAAAGATAATGGCCAATGGCTCTGCAATCACAGCCGCCAATTCCTTCAGCACTCTCGGATGCAACTCGTCCGGCCCCATGGACTTGTGCACATCCAGCTTTTCTAAATAGTCCCTAACCACCTCTATCTCCACAGAGGGCTGGCCATCTCTTCCCCATTTTGTGATGCCCAGAGCAGCAGTCTGGGAGCTGACCTTGTCAGTGAAAACAGAGGCAAAAAAAGCATTGAGTACATTAGCTTTTTCCACATCCTCTGTCACTAGGTTGCCTCCCTCATTCAGTAAGGGGCCCACACTTTCCTTGGCTTTCTTCTTGTTGCCAACATACCTGAGAAAACCCTTCTTGTTACTCTTGACATCTCTCGCTAGCTGCAGCTCCAGGTGCGATTTGGCCCTCCTGATTTCATTCCTACATGCCCGAGCAATATTTTTATACTCTTCCCTGGTCATATGTCCAACCTTCCACTTCTTGTGGAATATGCAGAAATCAGGACTGATTCACAAACAGTCTGAATGGAAGAGTCTAATGTAGACTTTCAGTGGGACTTACACTGCTAAGTCACTTAGAGCAAGATTTTGAAAGATATTTAGGCACTTGAAAATGCAGATAGCTGCCTAGTTGGATTTTCCCATTTATTTCAACTCCTTAGGCTCCTTCCCGTCAAGCACCTATTTGCATCTTTAGGTGCCTAACTTCCTTTGAAAATCTACAAGGTTATTTTTAAAATTCCACACTACTCTTTAGAAATAAATTATCCAATGAATTTAATTTGTCAAGTTCTCTTCACAATGCAACCCACACAAAGTCAGATTGCCATACTGTGCTACTCTACAATTGTGTTTTGTGATGTCATGGCTCCCCAACTCCTCAATATTGAGTCCAACTCTTCTAAAAGCACATCAACAGCCAAAATGTGAGCAGCAGGTACAGATTCCGAGAACTGGTCATCCATGCAGTTCTAAGTGAAATCTACAACATTAGTGAAATTATGGGCTTCACAGGGCTTCAAGCACAGAATGTGATTATTTTCAAATATTTGGTAATGGGGGAATGAATAGGACAATGCACGTTCCAATGACTGTTAGAATACAAAACATATTGCCAGGTCATCATTTCAAATCCAGATCAGGTTCATAGTAACATAAAATAAGTGTTATATGATGGTTTGGTGGTCTATGTGCAGTGAGTTGATAGCTTCAGCTCCCTTCCAGAGAGCAAATCTCCAGTTTACCATACGCACTAATTAGCACCTTTTGTTGGCAATTTCAGCAGAGAGCCTGAAGTATCCTCTCACTTGAAGCGGTGGTCCGTATGACTCTGGACTGAATACATCAGCAGCACAGAAAGGAAAAGTTTGTACTGTCCTTGCTCATGCTAATCTCATTCTGTGGATAAATAAATGACTTCATTTTTCATGATTGTAATCCAAACATATTTGATGAACATGGACATTCATTTAATTATGAACAATGCTGATATGCCTTGGTTATGCCATCGTTAGGTGTAACATATTGCAGTACAGATGCATCTCCCTTATTTACTGAGACCACAGCTATAATATTTCTGTTTGTCAAAGCATCTTGGCTCTGCAGGTAACTTTGCAGTATAATGGTATTTATGCCACATACCACTGAAGGCACTACAATGTACTAAGTACCTATGTATGTTATACTGTATGCAGTAGGTGAACAAAGCATGCATAAAGTAAGATAAAACCTAGCCTGCAGTATTCCACATCTTTGTGGTAAAAGATTGGAGATTCAATGGTAAGGTGGGGGAATGGAACACCATCACCATTCAACTTCCTTTCCCTCAGAGAACATGGCTGTGACGTTCTGTACCTCATGGGAAGACCCTACGTCCCCATGTTCATCCTTATAATATGATTGTGTGGTATCTAATGCAAAGTTTGTCATGCTGGGTGTCTTTGGAAGGCTCATGATGTACTGAGCATAGTTGTTATGGTAATATTATAGTAATCGTTGTTATAGTAATGTTATAGGTTGTAATTTCATGTATATAGTTATGAGGCTGGGAATATGTCCTCATGACTTAAAGTAAGCCCAGGCAAAAACTCCCCAAGAGCAGAGGGGCAGTTCACACCTTATCAGGGCATGTATGGGACAAGCCCAGCCCAGCCTCACAGAAACAAAGGACCCTGGCCTAGGCAACAACAAAGGATCTGTTGGACTCTCGAGTGAGTCATTCCCCCTTCCTTTGGTCAGTTTGGGACTGCGATGAGGTAATGCTCACCTGACTCTGAAAGGGGGCAGCAGGAAGAACCCAAGAAGAAAGAAAGAACATGATAAAAGGGAGAGACGTTTGCTGTGCTCTTCCTCTCCCTTCCACCTCCATCTACAGACATCACCACCAAGCAACTGAAGTGCTGATCAGAGGGGAGAGCCTGGCTGAAGGGCAACCATCCAGCCTGTGGTGAGACGCACCTAAGTTTGTAAGGGCATTGAAAGTGTTAAGATTAGCTTAGAATGCATTTTGCTTTTATTTCATTTGACTAAATCTGACTTGTTGTGCTTAGATTTTAAGTGATTGTAAGTCAATCTTTCTAGTTAATAAATCTGTTTGTTTATTCTACCTGAACCAATGTGTTTGGTTTGAAGTGTGTCAGAGACGCCCCTTGGGTTAACAAGCCTGGTACATATCAATTTCTTTGTTAAATTGACAAACTAATATAAGCTTGCAGCGTCCAGTGGGCATAACTGGACACTTCAAGAAGGAGGTTCCTAGGGTTGTGTCTGGGTTCGGAGATATTGGCTAGTGTCATTTGGCTGCACAATCCAAGGAGCAGTTTACACACCAGAGGCTGTGTGTGAACAGCCCAGGAGTGGGGGTTCTCACAGCAGAGCAGGGTAAGGCTGGCTCCCAGAGTCAAGGACTGGAGTGAGCTATCAGATCACTTGTCCAGATAACACCAGAAGGGAATGTCAGGGCCATGTTGATCCTTCCCATCATGGAATTAGGTCTGGTAAAGATTCTGTGGTGGGCTCCAAATTCCATAACTTAGACTTTATTTTATGTATTTTCAACACTTCCTCAGTCACACAATGCTTCATGCTTTGGCCATCAATGTCTCCAGAGGCTTGCATGCAGAGGGATGAAAAGGAAATATTTTGAAACTAAGGGTCTGGGCTTAGTTATTTATTTATCTGGTAATGTGGCAGCTGAAACCCCGAGGACACACAATTTGGTTACGCTAAGCATCAGGTACTAAAGGACACTAATATCAATGAAGGCTTTAACTGGAATTACAAAGAAATAAGGGAATTTGGCATTTGATTTTAGACACCTAAACAAATGTACTGACTTACATTAAAAAGTTTTTTTTTAACAAAAAGAAAAAGAAGAAGTGACTCACACTTTAAATAGCTATATTTCAACTGTGATGGCAGGCAGCAAGGTGCGTTAATTAACCCATATGGTAGGGCACAATGCAGCATGTAACTAAATAGAAGGGGAAAGGGAGCAGAGCACTACATCACAATGGACTGCGGAGGGCGGGGGAGAGAAGGCCTGCCCTTAGCAGAGAAGAAGCTCTTCTTTCCTGAAAAAGCATGCCTGAGAACAGCAAGCCACCATCTTTGAGTAACTACAAAAAGTGGACCACAGACAGGGTAATAAATCCACGCACCATTCAGCTCAGAATATCAAAGTAAATGATTGAATGAAACAAGCACTACTGGTAGAGATGAATAGGAGTGTAGCAGGTGGGAGGCTGAAAAAGCTTGAGGGAGACTTTTCAAAGGCACAAAGGGCAGTTATGTGCCTAACCCCCATGAAAAGCGCCCTGGAAGTTCCACAGAACCTCCCACCCACTTGCTCTGCTCTTTTCCCAGAACGCTTTTATCTGCTACCACAAGGGAACTGTGCTGTTCTGACCTCTCCTCCCCTCCCCACTAAACACACCCTTCACTGTGAGGGGTTCACTGCTCCCTGTATTCATTACCACAGCCCTCTATCGCTCAGGGCTGGAAGGAGAAGCCAAGTCATACTGGTTTAGGTTATTTTCCATAATGTTGGCAACGGGAGGCAGTAGGTGATGATGAGGAATGAAGACTAAAAGCATCGCTAGTCTTGAAATCTGATATCTTAAAAACACCGGCCTGGATTCTAAGGATCAGTGAATTTTAAAAACCGGTGGTAGAGAGTCTCTGAGCCCGGGGCTACAGGCATGGCCTTCTACTATAGAGCTAAAAACAGCCGTATAGACATCGGGCTCTGATGCCCATCCCCATCCCTATGCTTCAGAATCTGAGTGCAGGGGCAACGTGTAGGGTGTGAGCAGTGGGGGTTCATGTGCCCCCCCCAGATTTACCTGTTATGGACTGGGAGGGAGAGGGGCTACATGAGCTGGGAGCCCCCCCAGCATCTTGGCCCCTGTCCCTGGCAGCTGAGCTCAGATGAGGAGGCATGCCACCCCACCACTGCCTCCCAACCAGGGTCTTTCAGGCAGAAGCGGTTCTGACCTGTTCCTTGCTCAGCTACCAGGGAGAGCCGAATGTGCTGGTGGGCGGGAGGAGGGGCACAGTGAGAGAAGGGCAGAGCTCCCTTCCCCCTCAGGTAATGTGGGGCAGGAAGAGTGTGGTGGCCATGGGCTGGGCGGAGGGTGGGTGGGGGGACACCGGGCAGAGGAGACACGTGGGGCAGTCACATGTCCTCCCCTTTAGTTTGTGACCACCAAAATGCCTGAGCCCTAACCTAACACAAACATCTACTCAGCTGTTTTTAGTTTTTAGTGCCATAGAGCAAGTCTGGATCTGCAAACCCAGGCTCTGACACTTGCTGCTGTGGGTTTTAAAACACAGTGAAAACATACCCTAAGAGCAGCAGATGTTTCTACCCTTGGAAGGTTATGAGACAGCAGATCTTAATGCAAAATGATGTATTTTTATCAGCTTGCTTATTTTCAACCACTTCACTTCTGTGTGAGAACTCTTGGAGCTAGAGATTATTGCTGTATATACTAACTAAATGCTTGGGATTGCAGCTGTTTAGTGCTCTATATCATCCAGTTGTAAATATGTGAAATCAGTCTTAAAACTATCACTGGTCCCTCAAACTAGCAGTTTCTTGTTCAGCCACTGCATTCTGAAGCAGAAGCTTCTCTTCTTAAACCAGCCATAAACAGCAGCCTCAGCTGGGTGGAGGACTGTACCTAGAGCCAGGAACAAAAAGGACACCTTCAGATGGGGAATCCAAAAGAAACTGAACTAAAGATAGAATGCTATTAAAAATAGATGAGTGATCTTGTGACACATAGCCAGAAATGGTTAAGCAACTTGCAGGCTAATTGACTCAGATTCAACCTTTAGAGACATGTTAAAGTATGTAAAGGGTAATTAGGGCCATTCCATGTTAGATAGGCTAGAGCTTTGAAATGTAAACTTAGTGGGTAATGTGTCCGATCCTTTGGGATTGGTAAAACTTTCCTATATGATGAACAAGATTTTCAATAATCCTTATCATATTTGACTTGGCTGTCTGGGTGAGAGCTCAAGGCTGGGCTGCTTTAAAGTAACTGTGTTTTGGCTTCTGTGTAACCAGTAAGGTATTATAGAAGCTATTTTGATGCTGGCTTGGTGAATCTCAGCATTGGAATATCTACCAGTTTGGGGGGATTGTCTGCCCCATTCTTTGCAGTTGGCTCTAATTAAGCAACCTCAGTGTGGGCCCCCTGGGACCTTGGTCACAGATCTATAACCCAGCATCTATCTACTTATCCTCCCTTGTGTATCACAGTGACATCAGTGTACCTTCCACATTGAGTGTCAGTATCAGCTATAATTCAAAGAAGATTATACTGGGAATTTCAGCACAGAAAATCTGAGGAGAGTGATAAGGAATGAGAACAGCCTGTAGAAAGTGTATATACCCGTCCATACCAAGCTACTGGAAAGTATGGAAGGAATGCAATTCAAATTTGACTGGAGACAACATAGAAATGGTGAAAAAAATTTTAACTGAGTTTTATTGAGGGATGGGGCATACATGAATCTGCTCCGCTGTTAGAAAGGTGTATATATGTGAAGGCAAGAAGGTAAAGTCCCACAAGAAGAGTGTCTGCTCACTGATGCTAAGCATTGGTAGAGTAATGTAATGGGTTGGGACTCTCTCTGTCTAATGATTTTGAGGATCTGTTTTTTTCCCAACTACTGGCATAATAGTGCAGTCTGTGAAGGGATTTGCAGATATTTTAGGCCAGAAGAGACCATTGTGATCATTTAGCCTGACCTCCTGCATAACCCAGGTCATAGAATTTCACGTAGTAATTCCTGCAGTGGAAGGAATTCTCTTTCCCAGCTGTGAGCTAGATTATCACTTTGCAATCTGCACTGAGTAACGGGTAACACTCACATGAAGGAGAAGCAGATTACAGCACAGCTGCAATGAATGGGATGGAGCCAAAGCTCTGTCTAGCCTCCCACACCTATTTGTGTATTCCTCGCCCATCAGGATGAAAGCAGAAGTAGCGCCCCCTTGGTCTCTGTTTTCTCCCACTGAAGGACTATGTACACTGAGGGACTGAATGCATAGCCAATGGAAGAACAGTGCACCTCAGTCTTCTTCCTCCTCTGCAAAGGGACATTTTCCCTTCCCCTGTGTTTATTAACTCTATTTTCCCTCATAACCTGAGGCTGAAATCAAGCATATCTTTTAGAAAGTGTGGTGTACTGAAAATTATATTTAAGCTGTCACTTTAAATGTGCAGGGATTTTCCTGGTCCTGCTTGCAGGCTAGAGGGATCTGTAGGGAAGTGTGTGATCTAGACTAAGTAACAGTCAATCTTCAGAAAGGTTTCAGAGTAGAAGCCATGTTAGTCTGTATCCGCAAAAAGAAAAGGAGGACTTGTGGCACCTTAGAGACTAACAAATTTATTTAAGCATCAGCTTTTGTAAGCTACAGCTTACTTCATCGGATGCATTCAGTGGAAAATACAGTGAGGAGATTTATATACACAGAGAACATGAAACAATGGGTGTTACCATACACACTGTAAGGAGAGTGATCAGGTAAGGTGAGCTATTACCAGCAGGAGAGCGGGGTGGGGCGGGATGGATCTTTTGTAGTGATAATCAAGGTGGGCCATTTCCAGCAGTTGACAAGAATGTCTGAGGAACAGCAGGGGGAGGGGCGGGGAGAGGGATAGTTTTACTTTGTGTAATGACCCATCCACTCCCAGTCTTTATTCAAGCCTAAGTTAATTGTATCCAGTTTGCAAATTAATTCCAATTCAGCAGTCTCTTGCTGGAGTCTGGTTTTGAAGTTTTTTTGTTGAAGAATTGCCACTTTTAGGTCTGTAATCGAGTGATCAAAGAGATTGAAGTGTTCTCCAACTGGTTTTTGAATGTTATAATTCTTGACGTCTGATTTGTGTCCATTTATTCTTTTACATAGAGACTGTCCAGTTTGGCCAATGTACATGGCAGAGGGGCGTTGTTGGCACATGATGGCATATATCACATTGGTAGATGTGCAGGTGAATGAGCCTCTGATAGTGTGGCTGATATGATTAGGCCCCATGATGGTGTCCCCTAAATAGATATGTGGACACAGTTGGCAACGGGCTTTGTTGCAAGGATAGGTTCCTGGGTTAGTGGTTCTGTTGTGTGGTGTGTGGTTGCTGGTGAGTATTTGCTTCAGGTTGGGGGGCTGTCTGTAAGCAAGGACTAGCCTGTCTCCCAAACCTGTGAGAGTGATGGGTCGTCCTTCAGGATAGGTTGTAGATCTTTGATGATGCGTTGGAGAGGTTTTAGTTGGGGGCTGAAGGTGATGGCTAGTGGCGTTCTGTTATTTTCTTTGTTGGGCCTGTCCTGTAGTAGGGGACTTCTGGCTCTGTCAGTCTGTTTCTTCACTTCAGCAGGTGGGTATTGTAGTTGTAAGAACTCTTGATAGAGATCTTGTAGGTGTTTGTCTCTGTCTGAGGGATTGGAGCAAATGCGGTTGTATCGTAGAGCTTTGCTGTAGACAATGGATCGTCTGGTGTGATCTGGATGAAAGCTGGAGGAATGTAGGTAGGCATAGCAGTCAGTAAGTTTCTGTTATAGGGTTGTGTTTATGTGACCATCGCTTATTAGCACCGTAGTGTCCAGGAAGTGGACCTCTTGTGCGGACTGGTCCAGGCTGAGGTTGAGGGTGGGATGGAAATTGTTGAAATCATGGTGGAATTCTTCAAGAGCTTCTTTTCCATGGGTCCAGATGATGAAGATATCATCAATGTAGTGCAAGTAGAGTACGGGCATTAGGGGACGAGAGCTAAGGAAGCGTTGTTTTAAGTCAGCCATAAAAATGTTGGCACATTGTGGGGCCATGCAGGTACCCATAGCAGTGCTGCTGATTTGAAGGTATACATTGTCCCCAAATGTGAAATAGCTGTGAGTGAGGACAAAGTCACAAAGGTGAACCACCAGTTTGCTGTGACATTATCGGGGATAGTGTTCCTGACGGCTTGTAGTCCATCTTTGTGTGGAATGTTGGTGTAGAGGGCTTCTACATCCATAGTGGCCAGGATGGTGTTTTTAGGAAGATCACCGATGGATTGTAGTTTCCTCAGGAAGTCAGTGGTGTCTCGAAGATAGCTGGGAGTGCTGGTAGCATAGGGCCTGAGGAGGGAGTCTACATAGCCAGACAATCCTGCTGTCAGGGTGCCAATGCCTAAGATGATGGGGCGTGCAGGATTTCCAGGTTTATGGATCTTGGATAGCAGATAGAATACCCCAGGTCAAGGTTCCAGGGGTGTGTCTGTGAGGATTAGTTCTTGTGCTTTTTCAGGGAGTTTCTTGAGCAAATGCTGTAGTTTCTTTTGGTAACCATCAGTGGGAAATCGCTTGTAGAAAGTGGTGTTGGACAGCTGCCTAGCAGCCTCTTGTTCATATTCTGACCTATTCATGATGACAACAGCACCTCCTTTGTCAGCCTTCTTGATTATGATGTCAGAGTTGTTTCTGAGGCTGTGGATGGCATTGTGTTCTGCATGGCTGAGGTTATGGGGCAAGTGATGCTGCTTTTCCACAATTTCAGCCCATGCACATCTGCGGAAGCACTCTATGTAGAAGTCCAGTTTGTTGTTTTGACCTTCAGGAGGAGTCCACCCAGAATCCTTCTTTTTGTAGTCTTGGTAGGAAGGTCTCTGTGGGTTAGTATGTTCTTCAGAGGTGTGCTGGAAATATTCCTTAAGTCGGAGACATCAAAAATAGGATTCTAGGTCATCACAGAACTGTATCATTTTCGGAGGGGAGCAGGGGGGGGGAGAGGGGCAGAAGGAGAGGCCCCGAGATAGGACAGATTCTTCTGCTGGGCAAAGAGTATAGTTGGATAGATTAACAATATTGCTGGGTGGGTTAAGAGAACCACTGTTCAGGCCCCTTGTGGCATGTAGTAGTTTAGATAGTTTAGTGTCCTTTTTCTTCAGAAAGACAGCTTAGAGTAAGGTGGAGTGCACTGTGCCTTTCTGTTTTAGGGCAGGGATCAGCAACCTTTGGCATGCAGGCCATCAGGGAAATCTGCTTGCGGGCCAGGACAGTTTGTTTACCTGCAACGTCCGCAGGTGCAGCCAATCTCGCAGCTCCCACTGGCTGTGGTTCACCGTTCCAGGCTAATGGGGACTGTGGGAAGCGGCGGCCAGCACATCCCTTGGCCCACACCACTTCCTGCAGCCCCCATTGGAACGGTGAACCAATTTCCCTGAATGGCCACGTGCCAAAGATTGACAATCACTGTTCTAGGCAGTAGCCTGCTTTGTGTCTCTGTTTTGAGGTTCTTGTATGTTATCATTCTGAACTCTAAGAAATAAAGTAGCATTACATTGCAGCCTTCCAGCAAAACTATTTTTTGTTTTTTGCCTAACTTCTCTGTTTGCGTGCTGTGAAACCTAACAGACACCCAGACACATCCGTACCTGCAATGAGTGGAGGAAGCTTGAAAAAGAATTTATAATCAACAGAACAATGACCAAAGCATGCATCACATGTGGACAACTCTGCAACAGAAAATGATTCAACGGCTAACTTCACTGTTGGCAGAAATGAATGCAAATCAATTGAACTACACGGAGTTCCAGCCACTGATGCTAGTGGCAAATATGGAACCAAGTATTTAATACTTTGGCCATCACAGCCACGTGATTTTACTCCAGTGGAAAGAAGTTGGAGTGAATTGAAGATAACAGTAGAGAAGAACATTCACAGCAAGAAAGGCTCCTTCTCAAAAAAATTCTGCTGTCCATACAGCATTTTTAGGACACTTTAGTGGGTAATACAAGCTCATGGTGGGTGCCAGAAATATTAAATAGTCTGCAAAGGTATATTCACTACCTTTTTTATTTATTTAACTTTTCAGTATAGATCTAAACTTCTGAGTGAATAAAGTCAGGTGCCCAGTTATATAGTTTCTTTTATACAATTCTAATTAAATCTCCAGTTAATTTCTGATGGAATCTTTTATTACCGGACAGTACAAATAAACAACATGGAAAGAACAGAAATGCCACAGTGGGAACAGTTAGGAAAGTCATATGCCCTATTATGTATGAGGTCTGAAGCAATGACATAAAATTAATGCACTAGACATTATTATACTTGTAATGGTATATTCTGTTTTGTTGTCATGTTTGGATTGTACCTGAATGTGCAATTATATATGGCCTCACAGCTGGCAGGTAGCATGGAGCTGGTGATTTGCTGATAACAGAAGAACTGGAAGGAGGTAGCTACAGTGCATTACTAGGTATTGAATCTTGCTGCTTTTCATCTCCAGTCACAGTATGTGGCTGTTTCTATGCATGGTATAACCAACACAGCTTAGTAATCAGCATCTTGTCTTTGAGTGGATGCCTGATCACATTTTCAGAGAACTCTCTTCTTGTAGCATGCATCTACAATCTATAGGCCAGATCATACAGCTCCATTGATTGAGGATAGCTCTGCAGGGATAGCTGAGTCCCCCTTCTGTGCAGTAGCTGCAGATGCGGGTCTTGATTCTAGTTTTTCATTTTTCGTGCCACTTTAAATTTGAGCTATCATGGCTATTGCACTCAGCATTATAACATGAAAGGAAAAGCATGTCAGAACGAGGCTCAGCAGAGTCAGTCCTGGGCAGACATGATGGGAAATCTCAAAGGAAAATCCTAGGTCCTTCAAGGAGTGGTGCTGGGGATTCAGTAAATGACATTCTTCCCTCCTATTCTGTACTGTCCATAATACACAAAAACAATGACCTCACTATTTGGAGTGTTTAAAGATCCCCTGAAATATTTTGGAAGTAAAAGGGTGTTAACCCCAATGTGGTGGGTTTTTTAAATATCTCAATATTCCTGGTATTTAACAACCCTTTGTAGTTCCACTTCCTTCTCTTCTAATCCTCTACTATTCCACAGCATTGCTGTGGTGTGTTAAACATTTGCAATGTCCCACCCATAAATGGCTGCACTTGAGGGATTGTTGGGTGAATTTTAGATTCTATAAAGCCTGATCCTGAAAAGCAGTGAGCACCTACCACTAAGGTGATGAGATCCTGATTTTTATAGGGACAGTCCCAATATTTGGGGCTTTTTCTTATATATGCACCTATTACCCCACAGCCTGTCCCATTTTGTTTCACATTTGCTATCTGGTCACCCTACCTACAACTCCCACTGGTTTCTGTGGCTAGTTCTGACATTCTTTCCCCAACACGCTAAACCGATGAGTACAAATACGTGAAAGTCTAGATAGGAGTTGTGAGCGGCCAGAGCTTATCAAGATCCAGACTATAGTTTGTGAGGCACGTTGCGACGCTTCCAGATGTTATATAATTGAAAGTGTTATGAAAATCTATTCAAATACAAAAAGAATAAGAGAAAAAATCATGGCCTCTTGAAGCTGCTAGGGCTAAGGAGACCTTTAAGTCTCAGAATCTGAAAAAACTAACCATATTAAACAATTATCTCATTTTGAATTGTGATGCATTTAAAATGCCTGCCTTTGTAAAAACAATTTTTTTTAAAATGAGAGATGAAGTCCATCTCTACTAAGAGGTGTCAAAAGAAATGGCTGGTCTGGGACAGTAGGGGGGATGTATTCATACAGTGCTGAAAGGAGGTGTTGTCGCTGATGAGGAATGGAGGGAAAGGCAGCATAGGGTCTTATAAGAGCAGAGCCAGATAGAGATTGTGGGAAGAAGAAAGATAACAGTTGGGTATATAATCTGCCACAATACAGTACATACAAAATGCTCAGCCACAGTTCATCAGCTTGTGTGCTGTGGCCACTGCTTTTTGCACTTATCATAATTGTCTCATTGTTATCTTGTGCTTCCCCATCCATTTGTTGTAGCAACCTGTTGTGTTTTGTCTTGCACTTTTATTGTAAGCTCACTGGGGCAAGGGCCATCCTTTTGTTATAAATGTGCATATTGCCCAGAACAACGGGGCCCTGACGGGAGGCCTCTAGGTGCTATCACAATTCATACAGTAAATATCAGTAATAAAGCTGGGCCTCTGAAATGCCCTACTCTAGCCCTCCCTCCTCCTAAACCTCTTTGTCTTTCATTCTTTCTCTATCCTTGTTCCTCGCTCCACCTCTTTTCTTCTTCCCTTTCTGCTAAATGTGAAGGTCAAGGCAATGCACATAGACAGTATATTAATAGGCCCAAGACAACTGTATTATTATTGGCTGGGTTACTGCTTGTGTCACAGACAATTAATCTGTGGGGAAGTGGAGTCGCAACCACCTTGAAATCAAAATTTGAAGGCTGGTTCCCCTGACTTACCAATGCAACAAGAGCAAATATCCAAGCATGGTTCATGTGCTGTTCCTGGTGCAGCTTAGCTATGCATGAACCTTTTGTAACCTTGCACTCCAGCCCAGTGTAAAGAAGGGTAACACAATCTGGCCATTTCTTGGTATCATGGTTTCCCCTTTCCAGCTTTGACGTCACTGTGTCTGCTGAAAATTCTAAAGTTCTAGTAAAGTATGTTTGGGGGAATTATAGATATAAATAATACTAAAAATGTCTAAGAGCCAAGATTCTTCTGAAAAAATTCTCCACGTAGTCAGCAGTCTAGTAATTATCACATTGCAGAAGGGTACATGATGCTACCCGTACATCATTCTGAAAAGCAAAAAACGTCCAGTACATCTTGTAATGATGTTATTTAAGGAGACATTCTTCCCTTTTGATGTAAAAGCTCATGGTGACCTATGCTAAGTCATTAGGATAATCAAATCTTTTGCTTGGAGGCATAAATGCTAATTGCCACGAACTCTGGAATTTTAATCTTTCCTTTCCTCATGTAGAATCCACATTTGTCTATTTAGCACTGATGGATTTACTTGAGGATTTACCAAATGCCCTATTTTGGAAGCTCACCTCTGGACTTTGGCAATACGAATAATGTTATGGGATGGCAGCATTAAGACTGCCACCTTTGACTCCAGCCTGTCCACTTCTCTCATTTGTTTCCTTCCTCTTTCTCCTCCCTGTCTCTTGAAACTACTCTGCAATAATGGATCACAAGAAATATGTTGTGTTGTCAGCACATGCTTGCAATAAGACCTTGAGAATCACCTGTAGACTGCTCCCTCTGGTTGCCCTTTTCTGTTGCCTCTGAATAATCATTTGTACAGTAGTGATCATGGAAAAAAATAAAAGAAGCAGCAACTAATTATTCCTATAATTTTATAGAAGGCACATTGAAACAACCCAATTTTTAAAAATAAATCACATCAAATAGTAATTCGTGGGGAGAGGACTGGCCCAGAAGAGGGTTCCTGACCAGAATGGGGAAAGGGGGCTTTCTAGTTGCCCCTTGAATACCTACTTTAGATTTACACAAGTGTAATTCCCAGCAAACTCCAGTTCTACATTTGGGACAATGGAGTTTTGACTTGCATATCGGACTTGAGTCTAGAAATTGGGCCTATTAACAAGGGAGAAGGAATGCAAGCCAAAATAGGAAAAGAACAGGTTAAAGATGATATCAAGAACTTAGATGTATTCAAGCTCGCAGTGTCTGACATTCACCCTAGGGTACTTCAGGAATAAGATGAAACAATATTGGAACCATTAGCAATTATCTTTGAGAACTCATTGAGGACAGATGAGGTCTCAGAGGCCTGGAGAAGGGCTAACATAGTGCCTATCTTTAAAAAGGAGAACAAAAGGACCCAGGGAATTAAACACTAGTCAATCTAATTTTGATTCCTGATACTGGAACAAATTATTAATCAATTAGTAAGCACCAAGAGTATAATAAGGTGCTAAGTAATAGCCAAAATGGATTTGTTAAGAATAAATCATGCCTAACTAACCCAATTTCTTTCTTTGTCAGTGTTGCTGAAACCATAGACCTGATATTTTAGTAAGGCTTTTTTAAGTGTCTCAGAGGACATTCTTGTAAGCAGAAGTGAAATGTGGTCTAGATAAAATTACCATAAGTTAGGTGCAAAATTGATTGAAAGACTGTACTCAAAGTGTTATGGGTATAAAGATGATCATGTTTAGTTTTGAAAAAAGAAGGCTGAGCGGGACCTGATAAGTCTTCAAATATGATGAGGGATGTTATGAAGAGGACTGTGATCAATTGTGCTCTATGTCCATTGGAGGTAGGACAAGAATGAATGGTCTTAATCTGCAACAAGGGAGAGTTAGAAAGATTTTCCTAATATCTACCTTAACTATAAGAATAGTTAAGTACTGGCATAGATTACCAAAGGAAGTTATGGAATCCCCATCACTGGAGGTTTTAAAGAACAGGTTAGACTAACACCTGTTATGGATGCTCTAGGTATACTTGCTCCTGCCTCGGCACAGAGGGTGGAGTAGATGACCTCTTGAAGTCCCTATATTTCTACAAGTCTATGGGCTTCTGAAACAAAGCCTCACAAACAAAACAGGCAAGGTAGAAGGGAACTGGGGCCTGGCTGGAAAAGGCATGTAGGGTGGGGCAGGAACCTGATACACTAGCTTCAAACCAGCTGAAAGCTCCCTCGTACTAAGGCAATTCTGAGCTGGCCAGATAGTCTGATTCTGAAATAGTGCAAGGGGGATTGAACTGGGAAGAGAACATGGACTTTGAACATTTGAAAGTTAACTCAGAAATATTTCAGTAGTGATGCCATGCACAGCTACAGCACTACAGATGTAAATACATTGTAAAAAATGATGTAGTGTATTCTAGAAAGAATTCAAGTGGTTTTCCTATACAATTTTTCAATAATAAATATTTAAAGAAAATGATGTGAGTGGGGATGCAGGGTCTGGTTGGGAGGATCACAGTGATATTCGAGTTTCACATAAGCAATGTTTCCAAACTTTTAGTTGCTTACCTGAATGAAATCTCTGAACCTTTAGTACTATTACCATAGAAGATTCAGAGTTGAGATTGGGATTCTCATGACACAGCAGGTCATGCTGCTCTCTACTTGCCCCTCTACAGTCTCCAGTACTATTCAGTTTTCTTACATGTAAACTAGATTAAACTCTTAAGCCACTAATACACTTTACAGAATATTTTATCTGTGTCCCCATCTTAAAATCCAACGATTCAAGATCTGCAGAGAATGGCTGTGTTACTTAGCAAACTTGTTGAAGGAAATCTGCTCTCACTGAAATGAAGCTAGCTTTCCCTAATTTCATATTATTAATATTTGTCAGGCTCTTTTTAAGGAAAAGTAATTACTTATTCATTATAAAACCAATTTTAATCCTGATTCATCTCCCACTGAAGTCAATTAGAGTATTTCCATTGACCTAGGAGGGCACTGAATTTAGGTTCAACTTACTTCCTCCTCCTGAGGAAAACAAAACGAAACAAAACAAAAAGCCCAGAACATTTTCCCTTGTTATCACATCCCAAGATAAAAGGTGTCCATCATGAATCTTTCTCCCTCACCTTAATTTGCGTCACACAGCAATGTATAATTTTAACAGAGTGTGAAAAGTCAGCTAGAAAAACAAAATGACATACCAGAAAATATTTTACTTTTGAAACAGAAAATAAAGAATTATTCTTGAGGGTGGGAGAGAAGACACGTTAGGACTTAGGCCACCAGAACTGTACAATTGTAATTTACAATATGCCTCTACTTGTTCTGATCTTTACTATTAAAAAAATGTTAATTTGGCAACTTCCCTACTGATTAAAAAAAAAGATCATTGGGGCAGGGACTGTGTCTTCCATCATGTTTTGTACCGTTTAGTACTGAGCACACTATGAAATAGTACCAACAGGGTCATCTACTAACTTATGTAAGAAAAGCCTATGCAGAAATTCCATAGGGACAGGATTTACCCCCATCATAGAACACACAGCAGGGAATGGTTGGTCCCCTTTGTCCCTGGGTCTCAGGATGACTCTGCTCTTCTCCCAGTGTTCCCTGAAGAGTTATTCTCCCATGCAGTCCCCACCAAAAACTCCAGTCGAGCTACTGGTGGTTCAACTTAATTAAAGACGTTAATTCTTTATCTCACGTGATAACAGCTCATCCTTTTAGTGCTGGAAGTTCCAGGTTCAGTCTTGCAATGACTTCCATCATTGGAAGGACCTTATTTTTCTCAACAGCTAATACATCTGTAACTATAGAAGGTGATCAGAGCTGTGGCTCTCTCCCCTCTCACTTGTTTGGGATCTAATATGGAGCCCCCTGCACTGTGTAGTGACCTTGTGATTCAATAATAATAATTTTATTATTATATATATAATATATTATATAAAATAATCAGCTGAATGATCACATTGGTGAAAATTCAACAAGGTGGCATTGGAAAAATAACCCAACCCAAACTTTTAGCTTTTTCAAAATAACACTGCAGTGAAAAACTTTGCCAGCAATTTCTTTATCTCGTAGGCTGGTATTTAAAAATTACCAGCCAACGACTTTGCATTAATCCTGCCAAAAACTGAACAGCAACTAACAGTTGTGCTTTACTCTTCTGGGCTCATCATCAGTGAGGTGCAGCTGCTGCTTTAACTTCATCTTTTGTGTCTTGTCTTTGAAATGTTGTACCTTTTTTTTTTGCATTGCTCTATATTAATTTTATTATCCTGGCTTCTCTTAAGGACTCACATTTACCTTGACAAATCCATGCTGATTAGCTGCAAGAGGGATGCTCCGTGGTTCTTTATGGTGAATGAAATGCTGGCTGAGGGTGTAGAGAATAGGTTTAGAAGATGCATACACGTCGGCAGGATGCAGCAGACTGATGTTCATTTTAGAATAATGGGACATTTTGTCATTGGAAAGATGGCAGTTATTTTGTAAGCAACACTAGGACATCAGCTGGATGAGAGTGAGCATGTTTGCTACCCTAAATTCTCTTCCAAAGTGATCGTATTTATTTTATTTAAGCTGTGTTTTAGGAGCACAAAAAGAAGGCAGCAGAGGGGCAGTGACTTGGCTAGCATAAAGTTATTTACATGAGTACATCACAGCTTGACATTACCCATGTTTGAAATAGAGTGGATTATACATGAAGACTTTTAAGAATATCACTCTGCTAGATCTTATTGTATCTGGTAATTACAACGATATAAAACCTGGACGTAAAATACACTATTTACCTTTTCTCAATGGAAAGATCTCAAAGAGAAGTGCATGGAAATATGTTAAGGACAGATACTTCAAGTAGGGATAAACAAAACAGTTTGCATTTATGGTAAGGATTCAGCAGCTTTCTGCATGATGGAAGCAACAATTTTGCTGGAGCGCTGTCAGATTTATTTACACATTGCTATGTGCTCTGACAATCTGAGCCCAAGGAAGTGAGATTTATCTGGAAAGAAGCGTATCTTTTGGCTAAGGAAGGTTTTCTAATCAGAAGGTATGCAATGAAAAAAACAATTACAATATACAAAGATAATGAAGGAAGACTCTGTAATCACAATTAGTTGAGAGAGTGACACTAATTGGAGTAAATTTATTACAGTTTCCAGTAGTAACAATGTATTTGCTTCTCACCTTGAAAGTCTCCCATAGAAATGTGACTTTCATGTTTAGAAAGAGCCTGTTGGGAGCAACCCCTGAATTAAGGGGCTGGTGGTGTGAATTGCACTAATTTATAGGGAGCTCCTGGGGTTGGTGGAAAGAAAAAATAATTTGAGATACTCTTTTATGGAGAGCACCATATGTCTGGCCAGCTCTGTTAGCTGGCACATAATGGAGCAGAGTCACCTATCCTCCCTCCTCTTTTCAGACAGTTGGTCTGGACAGGAGCACAGGCTCTGTGCGACATTCTGTACCTCGGGGGAGCGTATTGTAACCCCCATATTCTTCATTTTCATATCATCATGATCTCACATATAAAGTATGCCTTGTAAGGTATTAGGGGAAAGGTTATGATCTGCTGAAAATCATTTCTCTATCCACATATGTATGTCATTAATACATATGAAGTTATGAGAATTGTGTTGTATGGTGGTCACTAAAGCATGGTGTAAGTTGGGGAATCAGCCAGATATTAGCTCCCCAGAGGCAACACCAAGGAAAGTAACCAAAGCCCGGGCAGGGTGTCAAATAGCTTTCAACAGCCATTGTCCAGCAAGGGAGCTACAATGCAATGACTCACCTGCATGAGGCCCCACCAGGGGTATTGCTCAACCCTGCTTGGGGAGACTCAGCAATGCCACACAGACATGCTTGGACTTGTGTTCCACAGGCACATGGACTGAGAGTATAAAACAGGCAGAGTGGACACATCAGTGGTGTAGCCAGGTGGCGAAAACTGGGGGAGTAGAGATAAAAACGGCACAACCCACTTGTACTCACCCAGCGGCGCTCCGGGTCTTCAGAGGCTCTTTGGCATCGGGTTCTTCACTCACTCCGGTCTTCGGTGGCACTGAAGGATCCCCTCCCCCGCCCACCACTGAAATGCTGCCAAAGACTGGAGCAAGTGAAGGACCTGATGCCGAAGAGCTGCTGAAGACTCGGAGCGCCTCCTGACCTGCCGCCGAAGACCCGGAGCACCGCGGGGTGAGTAAAAATTCAAAAGGCGTCAAAAATTTTTAAAGGCACCATTTGTGCTCGGTGGGGGAGCGGCCGCTGTCCCACTCCCGCCCCTAGCTACACTACTGGGACACATACTGAGCCCTTCTCCCGCCCCACCTATCCTGCAAGCAACCAAGACACAGAGAAGAAGACAAGACTCCAACACAGAAGATTGGTCCAGGTTTAAGGAACAAACTTGTATTCTAAGGACAGCAATATCTAGTGGGGTGAGAAAAACTGCTTAGTCTAGTTGCTGCCCAGTCTAATAGGGTTGAGAGTTTAGACTGTGTGCTTATATTATATTTTATTTTATTTTGGTGAGTTGTTATGCTTTGTCTTATAATCACTTAAAATCTACCTTTATAGTTAATAAATCTGTTTGTTTGTTCTACCTGAAGCAGTGTATTTTGTTTGAAGCGCATCAAAGACTCCACTTGGGAGAACAAGCCGGGTACATATCAATTTCTTTGTTAAACTGACAAACTTATGTAGGCTTGCAGCATCTAGCAGGCATAACTGGACTCTGCAAGACGGAGGTACCTAGCGTTATTTCTGGGTCCGGAGATATTGGCTAGTGTCATTTACTTGCAAGTAGCTGGGAGCAGCTTACATGCCAGAGGCTGTGTGTGAACAGCCCAGGAGTGGGGGTTCTCACAGCCGAGCAGGGTAAGGCTGGCTCCCAGAGTCAAGGATTGGAGCGGCCTAGCAGATCACTGGTCCAGATAACACCAGAGGGGAACGTCACACTCTGCTACTGAGGGAGAGGAGCAAAATGGTAGCAGCCCCTGTGCTCATTTGATTGCAGGGGCAGTGGTTCTGTGTATCCATAAAGATGCACAGGCAGGCAGGAGGTGCAGTAATTATTCTCCCCAATACCCTGTTCAGCAGCAATAGAAAGGGGCACAATCTAGTCCAAAGGGATCACTTCAGTATACATGTGGGATTAGAGTCAGTGTTGTCACTGATATTCGAATTGGGCACCGTTATAGGGGATGCTTTGTATCCCCGTTGCATCACAGACATTCCAGAGGAAGATGATGTATTCAGTTATCTAGATTGTCCTGCTGCTTGTATGGGAATGTTCAGCAGAGTCAACACTCTAGTGCTTCCTTCAGCCCACTTTTACATGACCCAAATAAATGTGGCTTCCTGCACTCCCCTTGAGAGACAATCCCACAGATTTTTCAACATTGAAAATTTATTTTCCTTACATGAAGCCTACATTTTCCATTGATTTGCCTCTTTTCATCATTATTTTTTATGAACATGGTAACTGCTGATCCTTGAAATACATAGCGGTTCAGAATTTAAATGGCAAGTGCATGAAAAGACGAGCTACACAGTAAGTTTAGAGCCTGATGCTACATATCTGTACACACATAAGTACTCCTAAGTCAATTTCAATGGGTCTATTCACCAGACTAAGGACTTTATGTGAGGTGAGAGTGAGCAACAAGAGGTTTTTGGGGCCAGGTTGTGTCCTAGCCTAGGAAGCTGTCCAGGGAAATAAAAAGGAGCAAGTCCCACAACATGCTCCTGCAGGGCTTCTCTGCATCTCCACCACAGGCCCATAAGGGAAAAGTGGTCCTGTGAGCCGGATTCTGCCCCTTGCACAGATGGTGGGAAATGGGTGGAGCACTGTCATCACCCCTGAGCCAATGGATGTTTGTGAGGGTAGTAATTTGCCACTGGAAAAGATCAGTAGCAGGTTTCCATCCTGCAGGAACAAGGAGAAAATAGGGATGGAACAGAGCATCTCAGAGGCAGTTCCTTCCCTGCTCTGTCTCTGGAGTTGAACAGCTATATGCCACGCCTATTATGGGCTCAAGGTAAAAAGACAATCAATCCCTTGTTCTGTAAACTGTTTGGGCTATGGATCTGTCTTTTATTTGTCTGTACATTACTGTACACTCTTACCATATTGTAAATATTATTATTATTATATAATTATATAATAAACATGCAGTTATTTCATTCCTGTAAACCAGAGTGCAGGTTACCTGATAGTGACACTATTTTGGGAACTACAGGACTAAAAGCAATCACCAGAAAAGATTAAGGAACCATGAATCATGCACTGGCATGGTTTTAACCCGCAAGTAAAACCTGCATAAGTAATTAATAGGGCTGTCAAGCAATTAAAAAAATAAATTGCACGATTAAAAACATTTGTTCAGCCAATTGCTCAAACAAGTTTGTTTACAGGAGATAATGCTGAATGCTTCTTATTTACAATGTCACCTGAAAGTGAGAACAGGCATTCTCATGGCACTGTTCTAGCTGGAATCACAAGATATTTACATGCTAGATGCACTAAAGAGTCATATGTCCCTTCACGCTTCAACCACCATTCCTGGGGACTGCGTCCATGCTGATGCTGGGTTCTGCTTGATAACAATCCAAAGAAGTGAAGACTGATGCGTGTTCTTTTTCATTATCTGAGTCAGTTGCCACCAGCAGAAGGCTGATTATCTTTTTTTGGTGGTTCAGGTTCTGTAGCTTCTGCATCAGAGTTTCTCTTTTAAGACATCTGAAAGCATGCTCCACACCTCATCCCTCTCAGATTTTGGAAGGCACTGCAGATTCTTAAACCTCGGGTAGAGTGCTGTAGCTATCTTTATAAATCTCACATTGATATTTTCTCTGTGTTTTGTGAAACATTGAAAGTGTTCTTAAAATGAACAACATGTGCTGGGTCATTATCTGAGACTGCTATAACAAGAACTATATGGCAGAATGCGGGTAAAACCATGGAGTAGGGGACATACATTTCTCCCCCAAGGAGTTCAGTCACAAATTTAATTAATGCATTACTTTTTAATGAGCATCATCAGCATGGAAGAATGTCCTCTGGAATGGTGTTCAAAGCATGAAGGAGCATGTGAATGTTTAGCATATCTGACACGTAAATACCTTGCAATGCCGGCTACAAAAGTGCCATGCAAATATCTGTTCTCACTTTCTGGTGACATTGTAAATAAGAAGAGGGCAGCATTATCTCCTGTAAATGTAAACAAACTTGTTTGTCTTAGAGATTGGCTGAACAAGAAGTAGGACTGAGTGGACTTATAGGCTCTGAAGTTTTACAGTTTTGTTTTTGAGTGCAGTTATGTAACAAAAAACCCACGTTTGTAAGTTACACTTTCATGACAAAGAGATTGCACTACAGTACTTGTATGAGGCACATTGAAAAATACTATTTCTTTTATCATTTTTACAGTGCAAATATTTGTAATAAAATAGCATACACTTTGATTTCAATTACAACGCAGAATGCAATATATATGAAAATATAGAAAAACATCCAGAATTAATAAATTTCAATTGGTGTTCTATTGTTTAACACTGCAATTAATCATGATTAATTTTTTGAGTTAATTGTGTGAGTTCACTGTGATTAATCGACAGCCCTAGTAATTACTTAAGCTGATTGAATAATTAAGTGAATAATTTCCTTGATGTGTTTAGCCTCATATTCCACTTGTGGAATGCCTACAGGATGATTGCAATTTCCACAAATAAATTTATCACTGGAATTTGCTCAATTTCTTTTTTTTTAATATTTTTTGTATTATGTATTGATTGTGATCAAACTGATGTGAATATTAAATATTTGATATCTGAAACTTGAGTTATGATGGCCAGTTGTGACTGGTCATGTAAATCACATTATTGTTTCTGGTCCCTGACCTGGATGAGTGTGGTTCTTATTGGCCTCACCTGGATGAAAAGTTTTGACCAGTCATAGTTGACCCAAAGTAATGCGCATGTACACAAGCATGTGCAGTCTTAGCTGCAAAGGGTGCAGTCAGAACTTTATCTTGCTCATTTAGTTTCCTCTGTGTCAGAACTCTGGCAATGGGTTTTCCCTTTGTGGTGTCCCTCCTCTTCTGGTACAAATGTTTGCATGTGCGTGTTTACATTTGCCCTCAGCAACCATTCATGCCTACAGAGTTTGGTCGGGGAAAGAGCATAGAAATGCAAACAAAGCCATGCCAAAGTCAAATCCAACTGCTTGCTTCCGCCAGATATGTCATAGAAGGAGGTATAATAGGAGCAATGGAAGACTCAAAGACATTGCATTTGAGAAGTTTCATAATAACTTTTGTTAATTTTTTTTTGCAAAAAAATAGTTTTCCTCTATACTGGCATCTCAGTTTCAGCTCACGCTATTCTCCCCATGCTCCTCCAAACTTTTTCTAGTGTTCCTCTGACCTGTCTCCCCTTACAACTAGATGTGGCTCGCTATCTTCCCATCGACCGCCCAACCCTCTCTTCCAGCACATTGTGGCACCTTCTTCCCTCCCCTAACCACCATTAAGGCCCCGCCTAGTTCCCTATCTTCCCGCTGCCCTCCCCACAACCTCTTCTGACCTAGTATACTTTCTCAACTGCCCAAAACCTCTTTTGTCCTCCTGTTGTCCCTTGTGAATGCTTCTAACACTTTCTCCTCATTTCCATGGGACCAGGGCTTAAATTCAGCCTGAGCTGTCTGGAACAGACCTCCAGGAAATATGTTCAACCCCCCTGGAGTTTTCATAGCATGTTGGGGGCTAGGGCATAGACCGCTCTGGGAACTACTCTGAGAATTTAAGCCCTGCATGGGACTAAGTATGGAGTAAGGTACAACTCAACATGACTAAAGGTGGTAGAATCAGATCTCATGTGAATATTCACAAAGATGTGTTTGTGCCATTTGTCCACCTCCAGTAATTACTATGTGTGCCCACGAGGGCCGGGGACTGGGGGCGGGGGGGGGGGGGGAAGAGAGATACCAGCGAAAGGAGGACACTCAGGCCTAAGAATAGTAAACTATGCTTTATTGAAGGAAGGAAGGAAGGAAGGAAGAACTTATGCTCCAATCTGCGCGGGGAACCCCTAGGATGTGCGGAGGGGCTGCAGGGGACTCTGGCCATTCGGGACAGCTGACCAGGCAGGACTCCGTCAGGGGGAGTCCTCTGCAGCACTATATTCTCTGCGCTTATCTCAGGGTTACATGGGGTCAACAGCTGGTTACATTCTTATATGTATGATTTATGCTTATTACATAAACTAACTTGTTTACAGGCAAAAATATGCTGAGCTATGCTACAATATCTTTTGGCAGGGTCTGTCGGACAAAGTTCATTGAAACTGCCTGCATCCTCCGCTTACATACAGTCACATACTCAGTCCACCACTTAGCTCCTCGCCAATCTTCCGCAACCTTGCCCCTACACTATGCACTGGATATAAACAGGTACTGACATACTGACATGGTAACTGGTTAAAAGATAGGAAACAAAGGGTAGGTATAAATGGTCAGTTTTCAGAATGGAGAGGTAAATAGTGGTGTCCCCCAGGGGTCAGTTCTGGGACCAGTCCTATTCAACATATTCATAAATGATTTGAAAAAAGGGGTAAACAGTGAGGCGGAAAAATTTGCAGATGATACAAAATTACTAAAGATAGTTAAGACCCAGGCAGACTGCGAAGAGATAAAAAAGGATCTCTCAAAACTTGGTGACTGGGCAACAAAATGACAGATGAAATTTAATGTTGATAAATGCAAAGTAATGCACATTGGAAAACATAATCCCAACTACACATATAAAATGATGGGGTCTAAATTAGCTGTTACCACTCGAGAAAGGGAACTTGGGAGTCATTCTGGATAGTTTTCTGAAAACATCCCCTCAATGTGCAGCGGCAGTCAATAAAGCAAACACAATGCTGGAATAATTAAGAAAGGAATAGATAATAGGAGAGAAAATATCTTGTTGCCTCTATATAAATCCATGGTATGCCCAAATCTTAAATACTGTGTGCAGATGTGGTCACCCCATCTCAAAAAAGATATATTGGAATTGGAAAAAGTTCAGAAAAGGGCAACAAAAATTATTAGGAATATGGAACAGCTGCCATATGAGGAATGATTAATAAGACTGGGACTTCTCAGCTTGGAAAAGAGACAACTGAGGGGAGGTATGATTGAGGTCTATAAAATCATGACTGGTATAGAGAAAGTAGATAAGGAAGTGTTGTTTACTACTTCTCATAACACAAGAACTAGGGGTCAACAAATGAAATTAATAGGCAGCAGGTTTAAAACAATAAAATAAAAGAAACTATTTCTTCACATATCGCACAGTCAACCTGTGGAACTCCTTGCCAGATGATGTTGTAAAGGCCAAGACTTCAACAGGGTTCAAAAAAGAACTAGATAAATTCCTGGAGGATGGGTCCATCAATGACTATTAGCCAGGATGGGCAAGAATGGTGTCCCTAGCCGCTTTTTGCCAGAAGCTGGGGATGAGCGACAGGGGGTGGATCACTTGATGATTGCCTGTTCTGTTCATTCCTTCTGGGGCATCTGGCACAGCCCACTGTTGGAAGACAGGATACTGGCCTAGATGGACCTTTGGTCTGACCCAGTAGGGCCATTCTTATGTTCTTAACAATGTAAAAGGACGTGATACTGCCATTGGATGAAGAACAAAAAGCAGAAACCTGCAGATGGGCTATAAACAGAGAGCATCTATTGGACGAATATTTTATTAATTGTGCAGTGTGTTCTCTCCAGTGGACCTGTCCTCTAACCTAGCCTAAGTAGAGCAACTGGCCTATGGTGCATACTGCAGATGGATAGCAACAGCAGCAACACACTTACATAACTGGCTCACAGGCATCTGGGTTCATCTTACCAGCGAGCTGCCATAAGCCAAATATTTATTTGTTGTTTGGAGGCTTTGGGGTGTGTACTGTTGTAAAGAGGTAGGGACAGTGGTGCGCTGGAGCTGGGTCCCACCGGTTCACATGAACCAGTTGTTAAATTTTGCAGCTGGTTTAGAACCGGTTGTTAAAGGGGTTCAGGAAACTCCGGCCCGCAGGCCACATGCGGCCCGCAGGACCGTCCTGTCCATCCCGCCTGAGCTCTCGGCTGGGGAGGCTCCCCTGAGAATTTCTACTCACCCAGCAGCCCTGCGGTCCTTTGGCAGCACTTCGGCGGCAGGTCATTCACTCACTCCGGGTCTTCGGCGGCACTAGGTTTCACTCTAGTGTGTGGCGGACCCGGAGCGACTGAAGGAACCGGTTCTTCAGCTTCTGGCAGCTCATCACTAGGTAGGGGATCTCAATCTCTTAATCAGAAACGTTTGTGGATTTAGGATCTGCCTGTGGATTTTCGCTGTATTTTCCAGAAATCTTTAAAAAGTGATGTTTTTATCTCTTGATTGCAAAATGTGCATTCGCAATCTAAAACAATGTCCAATCAGTATCATCATGTCAGGATCCCTGCTACCTAAAAAGAATTGGCATTTTGGGGAATGTTCCTGTTAATAATAAGAAAGCACAGGCACCTAGGTACATAGCAACTTTTCTCCAAAGATCTCAAGGGCCTTTACAAACAGTTGATTAACCCTCATGATGCACCTATGGAGTAATTTTGCAGATGGGGAAACTGAGGTGTATATAGAAATTAAGTACCCAGAGTCACGCAGTGGATTCATGGCAGGGCTGCAAATAGCTGCAGGAGTTCTGATCCCCACCTCCATTCCCATTAGCTCCTAGAACACATTGCATGGAAGAGTACTGCATGCGGCCAGCAGCCTAAGATTTAAAAGCATTTTGATTTTTTTCCAGTAAAAAGAGATTTTTCTCCTCACATATCCTGGTGA
Organism: Eretmochelys imbricata; assembly: GCF_965152235.1. Classification (NCBI taxonomy): domain Eukaryota; kingdom Metazoa; phylum Chordata; order Testudines; family Cheloniidae; genus Eretmochelys; species Eretmochelys imbricata. Next base: position 27,227,285 of record NC_135574.1, read on the forward strand.
TTATATACTATCTGTTCACTCACTGCTAAAGGGAATAGCAAAGGGCTCATGAATGATTAATGAAGTTTTAGGTCCAAAAATCTCTAAGTAGCAGTGTACTTGCAAGTTTTACAGAGTGATCTGTTACCAGGGAATATACCTTTTGATGTTTCATTTGTTGGATATATTGTGCTGTGAACTGGATAATCCTTTTCATCCTCCCCCTTTCCTCCTCCTCCAAAATGATCAGCTGGGTGTGGGCAAGAGAAAAACCTTGCTGCATTAAGTGGATATTGCTGGTAAGAGTCTGGTATCTTTCTGCATGGCATGGGGAATTGTTTCTTGTTTATATGCTTGGTAGGAATAGGGATTGGGGGAAATCTCTGATTTTTCTGGCATTTTCTTCTGGTATGAAGTACAATTTGCATAGCATCCACCACAAACTTTTTCATATGCTTTATTAATAGCCTTTTAGGGAAGACAGGAACACTCCTCCAGGTAGCTTTGGTCTGGAAATCCTTGTCATGACTGAATTTTAGAGGCTTGAAATAAAGGATGAGTCACAACTAGCTTTAGGAGGGAAGCAATTATGCTGGATGTATGAATTGCAGGTTGGTGGGGGGTTTAATAGAGATGATATGTTTCATCTTTGAGATGGGTTGTCACATTGCTTGAGAGGGTGGGGAATTGAGGATAATAAGTGGCAATCCTAAACTCAAACAGCCATGGTACAACATGCTCTGCTTGTGTGGTATTACACTGCATACAAAAAATGACATTCAAAGGATGTTCTTTAGGTTGCAAAGTCAAGCACTGGAAAATGGCAGATGCAACCATGCAATTTTAATTCTGCCCCTTCATACATCCATTCTGCATCCTGAATGAGGCTGGGGTCCTGCAGGAAAAAAAAACGTATGGGTACATCTACGGTAGTGAGTCCGGGTCTGGGTCAACTGCGATATGGGGCTAAAAATAGCAGTGCAAACATTCCTACTCAGGCTGGAGCCTGGACTCTGAAACCAGGGTTGGGAGGAGGGTCTCAGAGTGGGAACATCTGCACTGCTATTTTTATCTCCATTGTGCGATCCCCACAAGCCTGGATCAGTTGATCTGGGCTCTGAGACTTGCTACCATGGCTTTTTTATTTTTATTTTTATTTATTTTCCCCCCAGTGTAGACATACCTTACTTGATCCAGGCTTTCCATCCGCTGAATTTCAAAGGCCTGCAGCAAACAGAATCAGTAGAGCTTCTTAAAAAAAAGTCGCAAAACTTCCTTACAATGGAATGTGCTGGCAACCTAAATATAACAGGCACTGCCAGGTTTCACTCTAGTGTGTGGTTAATGAGCACAAATAAGAGAAGGAAGAAAAACAATGACTAGACAGGTGTGATGTAATAAATATATCAGTGGAGAATGGCTTGAAGTACAAATTCAAACAGAGCTAACTCAAACTACCTGCGATCAAGGCCAGAGCTATCTAACTAGGGCTAGCTCTAACCTGTAATGAGCAGATACTGGCCTTGTGGGAGGGCTTATTTTACAAAGAGTCATTTTGAAATCCTGTCCCTACCAAAGACAACTCTTGGCATGGAAATTCTGCCCCAAAAAGAGGCAGTTTGCTACTTAACCTCAAGTTTTTGGTCTGAGACTTAGATGTATGGGGGACTTTTCATGTCCTGCTGGTAGCACCATTATCATGGATTGCCTCAAACTTGCCTACTTAAAGCGTCATTGAATAGAAAAGGCAGACAGTAACTGTTCCACATATGCCCTTCTTTTAATGAGTTCTCCATGTTAATGACAGCAAAACAGTTGACTGCAAAGCTAATTTAGTTGTGCCTGAGATATACAATTAGGGACTGATCCACTGAATTCCACTCCCACTAACTTCAAAGGACCCTGAAATAACTTCATGGGAAATCTAGAGAATTTGCTCAATATGAGATTTTCAAATGCCCAATCTCATTCCAAATAAAACCAGTTTCCACCAGAGAAAGACAACGAACTGCTCCTCAGGCCTGCTCTACACTAAAAAAGCAGACATAACTATATGAGCTAAGAGTATGAAATAGTCATATCCTCTATCCAACTTAACTATTCCAACAAAAACCTCAATATAGATGCAACTATGCTTACGGAAGAGTACTTTTGTTGGCATAGCTAATATCCTTCACAGAGATGGTGATTCTATATTTGCAGAACTCCAGTTGGCATAAGCTGTGTGTCCACTGGGAGGCTCTGCTGACATAGTTATTGTGGCATAGGCTGTGGAGTGTAGACCTGCCTCAGGGATGTCCATCATGTCAAATGATGTCTTTCAAACTTCAGCCTTTCGGGCTAGTCAAAAAAAGGTCACCATGACTTTTTCTTTCATTCAAAAATAAATAATAATAATTAATGAGATATATTTCTCACTCTCGTATCACCCCCAAAACAAGAAATCACTTTTACTGAAACCTCTCAAAACAACCTTGCCGTCCAGCAAAGATCAGTTGTGGAAAATTTCAGTGCAAAAGGTGAACTTTTCTGAGAGACTGAAAGCAAGAATGGGAACAGTCTCGAAACCTTTATGAGAACCAGGTTGCAGCTACTGCCCCATTATAATAAGAAAATTTGACATTTTAAAATATATATTACAAAAATAAAGCAGAGGCAGATGATGCAATGGTGGGAAGATGGTTCTAAAACAAAGAAATGGTAAGTGGGGTCATTAGAGCACTCAGCTGAGAGGAAGCACTTTGGCTTGGCTTTATCTTTTCTCCATTTTATTTGGCATATTTTCCCCTGTTGACTCTTAAATTGGATGTTAAATTCTTTTACAGTATTTACTTTCCAACCTTGCCTAAAAGGAAGATTAAGGTAGATTTAAATTCTCTGCAACTGAATCTTTAAATTCTCAGGGGCTGGTGAGTCCTCTAATTTCGCTTTCATAGAATCATAGAAGATTAGGGTTGGAAGAGACCTCAGGAGGTCATCTAGTCCAACCCCCTGCTCAAAGCTGGACTAACCCCAACTAAATCATCCCAGCCAGGACTTTGTCAAGCCACTTGACAGGGCTTTGGCAAGCCACTTTCTTCAGTGCTGGCCCCTGGTGGAATCGTGTGTGATTCCTCATTGTGCACTGTCCTAGAGGAAGAGAATTGGAGACAACCTACTGATTGTGGTTATGTACATTGAGCTTGAGTGGATGATACACTAGTGCAGCCAGGCTATTTTGTTCATTCACTTTTGAAATAAAACTTTATAACACGCTTTGGGTGGGTAATGCATGTGGAAGGATAATAAATTATATTAAGCATTATAAACTTTCAAAACACTGAACAAACACTAGTTTACTAATCCTCAGAGTACACCAAGAAAAAGGAAGTATTATTTTTCCCATTTTTAAAGATTAGGGTAGCTGAGGAACAGAGAGATTATGCCAGTGGTATTACCAACCCTCGTGATTTTACTGGGGGGTCTCACAATATTTGGTATTTTTCTGAAAGGCCCAGCATCTGGAGTCAAGTATTTACATGGGAATCTCAGTTTCCATTTTCTTTTGAAAGTAAATTTCTAGTTCTCATGGCTGTGGAGAAAAAGATCGGAAACCAGAAATCCCAACCCCCCCCCCAACTTTGACTAAAAGCCAAAGTCATATATAAATCTTATGATTTCAGGGGTCTGCATCCTAGTTTTTGAATGCCTGGGGTTGGCACTACTGTAAGACTTACCCAATGGCGAGCAGCAAATCAGTGTTGTCAAGTGACAGTGGTAAATAACACAGTCTTCTAACACTGTATTAGACTAAGAAAAACATATTCTACTAAAACTACTCTGATTAACTGTTTCTCTGTAGTGTTTTTCTCTGGAATCTTCCCCAGCTTCCTCCTGCCTCATTTTCTGTTCCAGTTTAAACGAAACAGTGTACACCCTTAGACGTGGCAGAGTTAGGATTAGATTTTTGGAATACTTGAATTATACTTCATTCAGTAGATCATCCTGCCTCCCTGCAGGAATACAACTAAGGAGGGATATAGGCAGAGACTAAAAAAAAAAAATATTATTAGCCACTTTGCAACAGCTTAGCTGTTAGAATCCTGCTATTTCCTGGAATGATTTGCCAAAGTGATGCTTAGAAGAATGTGGTGTATTTAATACAGAAATGGAAATTATTGGTGCAAGTTAACTGATGTTGTTTTAGCTGATTTTTTCAAACCAAAATTAAGGTACAGTGATTATTTCTACAAAACAGATTATTAATATTTTTTTCCCTAGCACTCAACTTCCCTGTAGAGGCCAGCTCAGAGTGTGAAAATTATTTACTGTTGATAAAGAAATGTTACAGTGGACTTACCACAGTGTCCGGAAAGGATTAATTATGTGCTGCAGAACCAAATTGAAACAGTGTAAAAATCACATGAAAGCATGTAATGTCAGAATCCTTGGCCTGCCAGTTGGTGCAGAGAATGGGACCTGATTACTTTCTTAGAAGATTGGTTTGTGGAGGTCTTGGAACTTGAGACAGTGATCTGATCTATGTTGAAAAGGCTTACAGGCTTCCCACCAAGAAGCTTAATAAAGAATTGTTGGCTGGAAATACTGTAATTTGTAAACCAGTGACTTTAGGGATAAAGACAAAATTCTGAGAACAGCTTGTGTGAGAGGTGAAATTCTGTATCATTTATTAGTCCTGGTATACAGATCGTACTCCTGGGGGAATTCTGTGCCACTGCGCGCACACAGAATTCCATGTCACCAATGTTCCCTCTAATTTTTCCCACTCACATGTGGAGTGAATTTTGTTATGTGCACTGTCATAAATATAAAGGGAAGGGTAAACCCCTTTGAAATCCCTCCTGGCCAGGGGAAAGCTCCTCTCACCTGTAAAGGGTTAAGAAGCTAAAGGTAACCTCGCTGGCACCTGACCAAAATGACCAATGAGGAGACAAGATACTTTCAAAAGCTGGGAGGAGGGAGAGAAACAGAGGGTCTGTGGGTCTGTCTCTATGCTGGTTTCTGCCGGGGATAGACCAGGAATGGAGTCTTAGAACTTTTAGTAAGTAATCTAGCTAGGTATGTGTTAGATTATGATTTCTTTAAATGGCTGAGAAAAGAATTGTGCTGAATAGAATAACTATTTCTGTCTGTGTATCTTTTTTGTAACTTAAGGTTTTGCCTAGAGGGGTCCTCTATGTTTTTGAATCTAATTACCCTGTAAGATACCTACCATCCTGATTTTACAGGGGGGATTTCTTTATTTCTATTTACTTCTATTTTTATTAAAAGTCTTCTTGTAAGAAAACTGAATGCTTTTTCATTGTTCTCAGATCCAAGGGTTTGGGTCTGTGGTCACCTATGCAAATTGGTGAGGCTTTTTATCCAACATTTCCCAGGAAAGGGGGGGTGCAAGTGTTGGGAGGATTGTTCATTGTTCTTAAGATCCAAGGGTCTGGGTCTGTAGTCACCTAGGCAAATTGGTGAGGCTTTTTACCAAACCTTGTCCAGGAAGTGGGGTGCAAGGTTTTGGGAATTATTTTGGGGGGAAAGACGCGTCCAAACAGCTCTTCCCCAGTAACCAGTATTAGTTTGGTGGTGGTAGTGGCCAATCCAAGGACAAAGGGTGGAATATTTTGTACCTTGGGGAAGTTTTGACCTAAGCTGGTAAAGATAAGCTTAGGAGGGTTTTAATGCAGGTCCCCACATCTGTACCCTAGAGTTCAGAGTGGGGGAGGAACCTTGACATGCACCAATATGGGGGTGATGTATGACACAGCACCTTCATATTGGTGCACATAACAAAATTCATGTGGTAGGGGTGGGCTGAGGGGTTCAGAGTATGGGAGGGGGCTCAGGGTTGGGACAGACAGTTGGGGTGGAGGCAATGGGGTAGGGCCAGAGATGAGGGGCTCAGAGTTGGGGCAGAGAGTTGGAGTACAGAGGTGTGAGGGCTGTGGCAGGCTCTGGGGTGGGGCCGGGGATGAGGGGTTTAGGGCTGGGGCAGAGGGTTGGAGTGCAGGCTCTGGGGTGGGGCTGGGCATGAGAGGTTTGGGGTGCAGGAGGGTGCTCCAGGGCTTTCCTCTTCCCAGCTGTTATTAGCAAGCAGCCTGGCTCTAACGAGCCCTGGGAGCTTCTCCCTGCCAGGCAGGGACTACAGCCCAGCCCAGCTCCCCGCCAAGAACCAGCAGCTTGGCGGGCAACTTCCGAAGAGCCAGAAGCTTGGCAGACAACTCCCTGGTTGCACTGAACTACTTTCCCCTCTGCAAGCCCTACCGGGAAGGCACACTAAAGCGAAACAGGCAGGGGTTCCACTCCACAACCCGGCCGGTCACCCCATGTGCATTTCAACTTGCAAGAAGCAATTAGCTCCCCCGCTCTAATGCCCCCTGGCAGAGAACAGGGACGATGTGGGAACCTGCTGCTTTCCGCCCGCCAGGACCAACCACAGCCAGAGAGACTAAGGGCTGGTCTACACTGGCAACGCTAAAGCGCTGCCATAGCAGTGCATTAATGTGGCTTGTGTGGTCGCGGCAGAGCCAGGGAGAGAGCTCGCCCAGTGTACTAAAAAAACCCGCCTCCACGAGGGGCGCAGCTTCCAGCGCTGGGAATGCGGCTCTCAGCGCTGGTGCACTGTCTACACTGGTGCTTTACAGCCCTAAAACTTGCTGCACTCAGGGGGGTGTTTTTTCACCAGCCTGAATGAGAAAGTTGCAGCACTGTAAATTGCTAGTGTAGACAAGCCCTAAGCTGCTTCCACCATCTCCACTCCCTACCAGCACCAAGGCACACAATACCTCTGACCTCTGAGCACACCACCACTAGCCCCAGCCCCTTCCTGTGGCCCCCAGGCATGAGATCACTGGCCCCAGCCCCCAGGCATGAGATCACCAGCCCCTTTTCTCCTCCTGCAGCCCCCAGGGACAAGATCCCTGGCCCCAGCCCCCTCCTGCAGCCTCTGGGCTGTGGGGGAGAGGCACCTCTCCCCACCATGGCAGCTCCAGGGCTGGGACCACAGGGTAGGTGTCCCCGGCAGGTCCGGGCCAGGGCTGGGTTCAGGCTGGGGAAGGTCCAGGATGTGGCAGAATTGGGGCTGGGGGAGGGGCACCCCGGCTACAGTAGGTCCAGGCTGAGGCTGCATTCTACCTACACCTGTGGTAGGTTGGGGGCTGGGGTAGGTTGGGGCCAGGGAGGTGTGCCCCCCCTTCCTGGCCATGGCAGGTCCTCAGGTGAGTTCCCTGAGCACCTGCACAGTGCTAAATAGGCTGTTGCATGGCCGCGCAGCTTACAGAAAACTTAGCATATCCCCTGCAGATTTTTTCTTTTCTCTGTGGAAAATAAATTGTTGGAGAGGCACTGCAGTTATGCCTTTCACCCACCAGGAGCTGCTGTGGTGCCAGAAAAGAGGGCGGATGGCTCACCAGCAGTAGCAGTCAGCAACTGATAGAGAGGAGGAGGAGAGGCTACGTTCCTCACAGTGGCCTTCCTGCATGGTCAGGTGAGGAGACATGGGATGAGGGGCACAGACTAGAGCAGGGCACATGGGGTTTCTGAGGGATCACATTAACTGGGGTTCAAAAGTGATAGTGAGGGACAGACTGGGTAGGGGGCTAAATGGGAGTGGGGGTGCAGGGCCACATGAGGATGGGGGCAAGGAAGTGCAAGGCCACATGTGTTGGCTGAGTGGGGGTGCAGGGACAGAAGGAGACGGGACAGTTGTGCCTGACTGAACGGAAGAGGCTAGGAGTCAACCAGGGTCTGAAAGACTCCCCAGCTCCCTAACAATCCCCCAGCAAAACCTGCTCCATACTTCTCCCACCCAAAACCAACAACCCTCCAGGTTGACCCCCAGTCTCCTTCCCAGTTATTACTTCCCTCTCCCTGAGTTCCTCCATCACCCTGACTTCCCCAAGCCTTTGCATTGCTTCTGAGGGGTGCAGGAAATATGTTTCTCTATTGTAGTTTAAAAGAATTATTACTCAGAGTTCTGCATTTATATGCCTATTGGTCAGAAAACATTTCCTGAATCTTTTTTGTTGTTTGTATAGTTACAGACATAATTGCTGATAGGTATTTTGAAGCAAATTACCAAAATAATTGAAACTGGTATGATTATATTGTTGTTTTGACAAATAAAATATGTATAATTTTGTACAATTTTAAAATATTGTGTGCAGATTTTTTTTTGGCACAGAATTCCCCCAGGAGTAAAATCAAAAGGTGGTCTCTTGCAGACTGAGACAGGGATTCTAATATGGCAGGGTCCATTCTTTATCCAGCAAAAACCCAGGTCTCCAGGTTTGCAGAGAGTGTCCACTGGGAAAGGCTAGAAAAATATCCCTCAGACATCTCTGTCAGATTTGGAGATTTTTTTTAAAATATATATATATATACTCATTTAACCTCTCTCTGGACTGCATTGTAACTTTAGAATCTGCTCTGAGTAAAGGGGTGGTTCATAGCTGCAGAACTCCCGGGGCAGACCAGAGAATGGTACAGGTGCAGAGAAGGGCTACTAAAATGATCAGATGAATGGAAAACCTACTTCATGAGATAACTGGTAACTAGTCTCTCGGAACAGTTTTCCAACCATTTATGCACCCATGTTATAGTAGCTCCATCTAGGTTGTTTTTTCCTAGTTTGTTTATGAGAAGGTCATGCAAGACAGTATCAAAAGCCTTACTAAAGTCAAGATATACCACATCTACTGTTTCCTCCCTATCTTCATGGCTTGTTACTCTGTCAAAGAAAGCCAGTAGGTTGGTTTGACGCTATTTGTTCTTGACAAATTAATGCTGACTTTTACTTACTACCTTATTATCTTCTAGGTGTTTGCAAATTAATTGCTTAATTATTTGCTCCATTATCTTTCCAGGTACTGAAGTTAAGCTGGCTGGTCTGTAATTCTCCTGTTTGTCCTTGTTTTCCTTTTTTATAGCTGGCACTATATTTTCCCTTTTCCAGTCCTCTGGAATCTCTCCCATCTTCCAAGACTTTTCAAAGATAATCACCTTTCTCTCCCTCTTTCTTTCTTACCTAGTTAAATATATAGGACCCGATCATCAGTTGGTGTGTAAATCAGCATAGCTCCATTCAAGTCAGTAGAGCTACATTGCTTTATACAACCTGGCCCATACAATTCTGGGAGGGGGAGTAACAAAATCCTCTCTGTGGTTTGCATGGTTATGGGCTTTGCTTCAAACATTTCACACAGCTCCAGCACCAAGCTCATTTTTTTCTAAAGGTATATTTGATTTTTAAAGGTGGTTTTGAAAGTAGCAATTAAACAAAGACCTTACTGGAATACAATCTCTCTCTTTGTGGGTATGATCTGGTGTCTAGCATTGCAACAAGTGACCCTTAGTTTACACAACCCTCATCAGGATACAGTGTAGCAGTTTGAGTGATACAATTAATGTGATATGACCTTGTCTTACTGAATGTCATTTTCCCTATGCCCCTACTCATGAATTGCTGTCAAAAATGGTTTTAGATTGTGTCAGCTATTCAAAAACATTTATACCCACAATAGCATGGATTGTAACATACCTTATCCTTCACAGCCTGACAGTTAACTCACGTCTGCTTGCCCTAATACTTAAATAGTTATTTCACCAAACTAATTTACCTTCATAAGTGGTAAGTTCACATACCAATAACATGTTATGACCCTAAGCTGTGACACTTGTACTCACACCCTAAACACTATTGTAATACTCCTTGTACAAAAAACATGCCTTATAAGTTTTCAAGTTATGCCTCTCAACTTGCTGATCATTAATACTCTTGTATGATGTATGTATGCAGTGTGTACTAAGAGTTATGAATATATGCTAGAATTATGACTGTGTGATTAAACCAGGCATGTCAGAGGGAGTTGGTAAACAAGTCTGCCTTAGACAAAAGAATGTGCTTTGCTTCTCTGACCCGCAGCCCAGCTGTCAGGCAGAGACAATGAAAATACATTTACATACTGGGTAAATAAATATATCAAGAAACAAGAGGGGTAGGAGACGGCATGGCATGAAGAAAGAAGCTTGGTCAGGGTTTTACTTTTCAAATAATACACTGCAAATGTTTACTTACTAGAAAGAGGGGGGTTGGACCTCAAGTGAAAAGCAATTGAAGCAACTGATTGTATTCAGTATTTCTGTATTATAAAAGTGTATAGAGTGAGGTCTTTTATGAAAGTTAATGACACACTGGTGACACACTGGTGATTAACATCATTTATCCCAGTCAAGTTAATAAGATGTGATGTACTTTTGTCACTTCAAAGGAACAAACAAATCTTGTTATTTCTCTGAACTGTCCAGAAAAGGGCTGAACATTGCCAAGCACAGAGTTTGAAGAAAACTCAGGCCTGGGAGTGTGTTGGGGTCACCTTGCTGGTTGTAAGCCAGACTGGTGGAAGCTGCTAGAGACAGAGTTCTGAAAGCAGGGTTGGCTGACTAGCACATAGACACTGAGGTCGTGACCTGCACTCTTGTAGGCTGGTAGGGAGCTACATCAGAAAAGCCTTATATGGTGTGCAAGGGCTTTGGGGCAAGTGGTAACACAAAGCCTTACTGGTCTGGATTGCACCCCAAACCCTGTGACACATGACTCAACTGTATATTGTTGTATTTAGCATGTAGCACAGTATCTCACTGTGTGTTGCTCTAATTGCATTTCTGGCCAATCCAACAGAGCTGTGATACTGTGATGTTTTTAATTGGCAGGCATGGATCTCAGAATTTTTGTCCTCTAGGTCAATGTGGAGAGTGATCATCATGTTACCCAGGGTTTTCAAAACCCAAAACAGTGGTAACTTTACTGTTTCTCTCCAGGTACTGTCAGGAATAAATCAATGGGGGCACAGCTCATCCATCTGATAAATAATTGGCACAAGGAGGATTGCTTTCATCTAAACTACTTTTCTGTTAGATCTTAAGCATGTGAACACACGCACATGCTGTCAAATTAGGGTTAAAGCATTTCAAAACATTTATAGTTACCCCAAAAGTCTGAAATTGTTCCAAGGGATCATCAGCCAGGCTTCAGTGGGGGCCCCATTTTCCGTCTAGCTACTGGGGAACTTAGCTGTCAGATCCTTGCCCAAAGAAAGATTCCATGGACTGCTCCAAAGTAAATTCTTTTGCCTAATCTTTTATTGCTAACTTCAATCAAAGCACATAACCTACAGTTACTTTTAGTGGGTCACCATAGTAACCCATAATGTATTACCAATTCTCCTATTTTCAAAGAAACTACTCATATCTTATCATAAAAAAAACATTTCTAGTCATAACAATAATAAAACTTACATATCAGAGATGTCAGAAGAAAAGGAGTACTTGTGGCACCTTAGAGACTAACAAATTTATTTGAGCATAAGCTTTCGTGAGCTACAGCTCACTTCATCGGATGTAGCTCACAAAAGCTTATGCTCAAATAAGTTTGTTAGTCTCTAAGGTGCCACGAGTACTTCTTTTCTTTTTGCGAATACAGACTAACACGGCTGCTACTCTGAGAGATGTCAGAGACACTCAAGACCAAGGTCAGCCATCCAAGCACTCCTATTCTCACAATACATTCACTTCTTGTCCCAGTCTCCCATTCTGATAGCAATAACTGCAAACAATTATTTGGCCTTGCCTCTCATGGCCTAAGATTTTCCTAGGTATGTGATGTTTGGTTTTCAGCTATCAGTGGCATGTCCTTGCATGCCCTGGCAAATTCTGCAAGGGATCTCAGAGCAGCATGGTGCCCCAGAGGTAGAGTGAACAGGCCCACTGATATGTGGAAAACATCCTGCACTCACTATCCCTTGCCCCTAACTAGCGGGCTAGTAGCAAGAATCTCACCAGTTTCAATGGCAGATAGGACTGTTATACTCTACAGCGGCCTAGGAAGTGGATGCAGACAGAGCAGTTGTCTACTACTATACAGGAACAATTCCACATCGACAGCCATAGACTGCACCCTGACCCCTGCCAATTGCCTTTAGAACACATGCAACTGGAGAACAGCCGAATGGGCAAGAAAGCGTGAATGGTTCAACACAAGCCATTACCACTGAAAACAATTCTGAGGACTAAGGAAAGTTTTACAGTGAAGAAGATCATACTGGCAAGCAGTAGGCAACGACGGGCTTATTTTGTTCTAGATTAACCACCATATGGATCTTTGAGGCACAGAGTCTGAGTCATAAACAGAAACAGACTTGGCAGGCACAGATGGCAATCTTTTCCTCAGCATCAAGCTACCTATGCACTTCATCTGGAAAGGACTGCCACTCACACATTGGTCTTTGTAGTCACAACTGTACTCACAATCATGTAAAACAATCATCAGTGTCATCTTTGGTCATGAGGGACAAAGAACAACAACAACAACAATAGGGAGAGCAGCATACTGAACTCAAGAACAATGTGGTGGATCTCAGCACCCAATTCTGCACTTTTAGATAGTCTATGTTGATACAGGGGACTGAACTAGATGATCTCTTGAGGACGCTTCCAGTGTTACGATTATATAAAGGCTTTGGAGAGAGAAAATGCCTCAGTGACCATTTTAAAACAATATTTTACTGGAAAGGTTAAAGCCTTTGGGGCCTCAGCTAATATAAATCAGCAGACTCTTACTGAAGTCCCTGGAACTACATTGATTTATACCAGGTTGGGATTTGGCCGCCTTCTATTTTGCTTGTGAGGGCATGGAATTATAGCAATGATCAGTCACTTCTGAGGATTATCTTGGTGCTATACTGCAGCAATTTCCTACTTTCTCAGCCACTGGTGATTCAAGTTTTTGCTGCTGGTATTTGGCTTGCCTTGCTCCCCTCAGCTGATGGCCCCCAAGGCAATAAGTGTCCCAGTTTGGGACCCAATCCAACTCCCTTTAAAGTCAATTGAAAGGCTAAGTGAATTTAATGAAAGTTGAACCTGGGCTCTTAATGATGACCCTTTGTGCTGGATGTTGGTGAGTTGATGTTAATGACTTTCCATTCATTTATAGCTGGTGCACTCTAGATGAATTTGCCTTCATGTTTTCATATACAGTAACTCCCTGCTTATAACTTTCACCTGTTAGATTGAAAATGTCAAGGTCTGGGTCTTTTTCTGTGGGTGAATAAGGCCTGGTCTACACTCGAAAAATAGGTTGGCATAACTATGCCACTCAGATATGAAAATTTTTCACACCCCTGAGCCACATAGTAAAGGCCTTGCATAGTCAACACTAAGCCAACAGAAGAAGTCTCCCATTGACCTAGCTACCATCTCATGGGGAGGTAGATTACCTATGCCAATGGAAGAATCCCTCTGATTGGCGTAGGTAGTGTATATGCTGAAACGTGACAGCGGTGCAGCTGCACAGCTAGGCTGCTGTAGCATTTTAAGGCTAGACAAACCCTTAGTTTGGAGAGTTTCAGGAAAAACAATTCAGCTACTTCTGAAGGAACAGAGAATAAAAAAAATACATTTTCCCCCATTATAAAAACATTTCTTTAGCCTTTTATTGAACAGATTTAGCTTTGAAAGGAATAGAGGAACAAGCTGAAATTTACTTCCAATATAATCCCTGTCATGGAGATAATTCCAATGAAAATAGCTTTTTATGTGGCCAAGTCACAGTATTTTTATTATAGCAATATTTTTAACAATAGAAGTTGGTTTCTGCTGCACCTGGGTACATGTCTGATTTACCTGCATACCCAAAAATGTGCACTTATCCACTGTGCAGTAGAGTGTACATTGTGTAAAGCAGGGCCTACTTCATTCAGTGTACTCTTGTAAGGTTACACATTGAGGATCTGATCCACAGCCCATTGAAGGCATGTGAGTCTTTCCATGGACTTTAATGGGTTCTGTATTGGTCCCAAAATTTTCAGTAGCACAGGGTACACCTTCACTCTCGAATCCTGTCTCAATGAGGCACGGTATCCAGTGAATGAGGCAGGGTTCCGCAGAGTCCCTTGCATCAGTGAATGTACACTCAGTGTCAGACAAGGCATCCTGGTGGCATGTTGCCAAATTGTTCCCAATCATGGAATGTCTTTTTTCTTTTGAAAAATAAAAGACAAGCCAGGGGAAAAGTCATTTAAAAGACAACAAACCCTATGTTAAGAGAACGTTAAGGTGAGCATTCGGACGTTCAAAAAATGTCAGAGTAAAGATTGCCCTCCACCCTTAACACTTCTTCCTTGTGTGTGCATGTATACATCACAAGGAAGTTCATCACCTGTTCATATACTATTTCTCAAAAACACAATCTGTAGTATCATACAGATTTTCTTCTTTATCGACTTATGGAGATACATCGTGGGAGGTGTTCAGTGAAGAAGACAGGGCTCCAACTGAGCCCTTTCAACTCTGAGTATTCATCTGGAATAGAGCAGGCTATTCCAGTGGCACCTAGCCAAATAATTGAAGATTATAAATTCTTTTCCTTAAAAAGAACCCATCTAAGGTTTTCCCACCAAAAAACATACAAAAAACCAACAACCCCTCTCTCCTCACTATATAATGATTGCACAGTTAAGAATTCAAAAGTAAGGAAATGAAGTTTTATGTTTGCTTGTATGATATAGCCCAGCAGAGAAGAAAGAAACAAGCATCAACGAATCCTAAACAACATTTCTGACATATACCAAGTGAGATAACCATCCTGCTATTTCTATCAGGTCACATCTTGATAAATGAAAGTAGGAGAGAAGTTCGGCACAAGGGGCTATAAGGTGAATCATCATAAATGAAAAAGAGTGATGCTCTTCAAAGAGAAGTTTTTCAAACCAAAATTAAATCTATACAAAATAAAATAACAGGGCCCTTCCAGGCACTCATGTCTTACTGTGTAGCGAGTTGCAGCAACAAAACAGGTTGGTAGCTGATGCTTTAGGTATCATTCACTGCTAAACACAAGGTCCACACAAAACAATTTGTCTTTAAATTATTATTAATTGAAAAGCTACTGTGGCTGAACAACAAAGGGAAGTTGACAATTTACCTCTTTCCAGAGGCAATATACAACGAGAGAAGACAGACATGAGCAATTTCATTTCTATACTAACTGCTGTCTTAGTAAAAAATAAACACAGTAGGCCACTGACATTACCTTCCACAGCTACAGCAGCATTACTTTTCTCTTTGGCTTTATCTGTATACTCTGTTAAACCCAATCTAACTACCTATACTTGTGGTTCTCTGTACAGTGTCTGACGCAGAAAATCTTGATTATAATGTATAGCAAATGACAAGTTGCATATCAATCTGTTGCTTCTTATCTTAAATTAGCTTGTAAATTCTTCAGGGCAGGGATCTTCTCTTACTACGTATTAGCACAAGGGCTTGAACTTGAATGGGATTTGTGGGCACTAGTGTGACAGTATAATAATAAATACTAATAAGGGGTCAATGTCACAGAGTAGTTGGGGAAAATATCATATTTTGGGGGTTCTGATTCATATGCCTCTAGCTGTCCTCTCCTCCCCAAATCCTGATGGATAGGGCAGGAGGAAGAGGTGGCTCAATCATTACTAGACTAGGATGGAGCTTGATGTGCTTGATAGTTTAGCTGAGTTCCTGGAGTGTGGACAGGCTGTGAAGCAGGACAGTGATTGCCAAACCCTGTGAGCTCTGCGACTCATGGTGGTGGTGGTTACACCCAACCCACTCTATGTCTTCCTTCCTTCACTGCTGCCACTTATTTTATTGGTTTAGGGCCCTGAGCCTAGTGATGGCTCCTGCGATGGGAGAAGGCAAAACGACAGGACGGGACAGGTCCTGTGAGATATTCAGCCTCCATAGGACTTCTGGGGTAGGCTTGAGGTCTTGCAGGATTTGGCCCATGATTTGCAGCCATAAGGTCTTGTGGGATTTGGCATGAGATTTGGAGCCAGGATAAGAGCCACATGCTGAGAGCCACTTCCTGTTTGCTGGTTTCCAGCCGTTGAAGAGGAACAGAACACACAGAGTACTTGGATCATAAGCAGCGGTCTGGGAATAACCCAAACCTGCTGGATTATGCAGGGCACATGGCCAGCTGGTTGTAGACCTGGCACTGAGCCCCAATGGAGCAGCAGGATGGGCTAACAGACCCACTGCATCCACCTGATGCAGGGGGCTGTGTGTTTCCTATCCCAGACCAGAAGGTAAACAGAAAGATCAGGAAGGAGAGAGAAAAGCACATGAACCCAAGAAGGGAACTATGTCCTAAGCAGCCAGGAATAGGGAGAAGATGCAATCCATTTCAGATCGGATTGGATCCTTGGAAAACAATGGTCAGGTACAGCCTGGGACTCCTTGGTCCATGCAGCAGTTCTGGTGAGGGCAATGGGCTGAGCTCCAGGTGGCTTCAGAGTCAGCCCTGCTGGGGAGATCAGGGCGAGGGAGGGAACATAAATGGGGGAGAGAGCTATACAACATGCTGTGTGTCTACAGGTGTGAGGAATTTGTGTATGTGTGTGTGTGGGGGGAGGGGAAATGCCCAGCCTGCCCTAGCTACCCGCACTCCAGTCACCAGCTCCACAGATGATGGCCTTACAGATTCCAGCATCACAGCTACTGGCCCCCAGCCTATGGCTCCACAGCTTCACGACCCTCCTCTCCCTGCCCCACAGCCTTTATTGCAGCAACCTAACAGGGCTACTAATGTGGGTTTGAATTTGCTCTTGTGTGCAGCTGCTTCTGATCAGTTGGGCCGCTCATCTTCTCCAATCAACACATGAGAAGATATGGAGGGCAGAGTATCTGGCCACATTTTCCCTTCTGTTCAGGAAACCTATATTAGACTAGAGGGCTAAGAGAGGGACCTTCCCACCCCCAAGAGAACGAGGAACTGGGACAACTGGCTTGTGGTTTACATCACCTACATGGGAGTGATGGGACAGCTATACACAACAATGTATGGGCCCGTACTGAAGTATTTGGATCTTATACATAGGGCACATAATAATTTTCAGGCACCTCATGATGAGCACTTTATAATGAAGGCAGCGCTGAACCCCTCCCTGCACGGGGATAAAATGGATCAGGGACTATGACTGGAAGGCATAGTGTAGGGCAGCTGTTAAGAGGCCTCCGCACTGGTAGGAGCCACATATTGGAGAGTTCGGGAGGTGAAAGGGGGAACAAGGCTAGGCACGAGGCAAGGATGCCTGACCAGCTGAGGCTTTTCTGCTGGGAGTATGATGAGACGGGGAAGTATTTTCATGCATCAGGTAGGTTTTTGCCATGAATGTGGGCATTCTGGAAGCAGGCACACATCCTCAGGCTGCCAGCATTTTAAGGGCACCTTCCCTGGGGGAGGAATGGGGGGAATGCGCAGCAGCTGAAGACAGCACGGAGTGTGGCCAGGGCCAATGTGACTGAAAAATTCAACATCTCCAATTAATTTGCGGTTTTGAGCCTCTCCTTTTAAGTGACTAGCCCAAGAAGGCAGATTTCATATATTTGTGAGAGAGTTACTTTCAGGGTTTCAGGATGAATGTGAAAAAAATGGTTAAATTAAGATTGGCATAACGGAGGCATGCACAGTACAAGAGTGATCCTATAATGGATTTGCCAGCCCTTGTGCTTGGATAACTGCATCCTCAAATGACCATGATTCAGACCAATGTAATGGCAAATAACTTCAGCTCTGTTAAAGGCATGGAGGACATAGCCAGGGACAAGATTCAAAAGAGGTCCATTTGATGAGGGTTGCGTGTCCTTTCCAGCAAATGCTGTTGCCTAATCTCTGTCTCTCCCCCTTGGGCCTTGTCCCTAAGGAAGTGTCTGGTGAGTATTGCCTCAGTCACCATTTCTCATACCCATAGGGGGAATCAGTGAAAAATGTGATCAACCCCAGGCTGTGCACTGTTCACTATGCGTCAGGCGACATGGCAGTGCACATGGTATGCTCATGCGGCCCTGCTGCCTTTCTTGCAAAGTGCAACATTAAGTAGGCTTTTCACTTCCTCCCTGTCCATCCAGCTGACTGTGACCTCTTGGGCTTTTCCTTCGATGGTCAATTTTATGTGGACAAAGCAATGCCCATGGGCAGTGTTATTTCGTGTGTAACCTTCAAAAAAAATTCATTACAGTGCTGGATTGGAAGGTCAGGAGATGTGTTGAAGGTCACTTGTTAGTGATACGTTACCTGGATGATTTTCTGGTTGCACACAGGGCTGGGGCAGGCGAGCATGAGGGCCTGCTTTCAGTTTTTCAGGTGCTGACTAGCAAATTGGGTTTTTCCCTAACTGATGAAAAATGGAGGGACCTGTGACCACATTGACATATATAGGCACTGAGCTTGACACTGTCCAGGGCAGTCCCACCTTCCTTGGGCCAAACTTTTGATGTTAAAACATATGGTTGTTAGGATGAGCAGGGCCATAAAGGTGAGTCTGAGGAATCCCCAGTCTCTGTGGGGCCATTTGAAGTTTGCATGCAAAGTCATCACCCCTGGGCATGCCTTCGGTGTGTGGTTTGCTACTGGTTTTAGTGGGGTATGAGCCCCACACTGGTTTATAAGGGTAACTATGGAGATGACGGAAGATCTGGCGACCGGCATTGTTTCCTTGCTCATTATAATGAGGTGTCCATATAGTGAGATGTTTACATGATCAAGGCCAATCTGGAGTCTACTTGGACGCAGCAGGAGGCATAGGTTTTGGCTTGTGTTTCAGGTGGCATTGGTGTGGCCCTAGGCGTGGAAGGAGTCTGGAGTTTTGAAGGCCATCACATTCCTGGAGTTCTTCCCCATTCTGGTGATGGTCACCGTCTGGGAGGGGGAGTTCAAGGAGAAGAGGATCAGGTTGGAGGGCAGCAATCATCAGTTGTTCACATGGTGAACTCTCAGTGCGCTAAATTGACTTGTGTAATGAGGTTGGTGAGGCCTTTCATTTGCCATTGCCTCAAATGCAATATTTAGTTCACTGCAAAGTAGGAACTTGGGCTTAACAATGGCATAGCCAATGCTCTCTCAATTGCAGGTCGACAGATCCTGAGCACTAGCCCTGTGGAGTCTTGGTTACTAGACACAGCATCCATGGCCAAGGGATCCCTTATACCACATACCTTTTTAACTTACACAATGCTGTTTCAGGAATTTCAGATATTCAGGGGATATGTGGGACAACCCGGGCCTGGTCTATACCAGAACCCCACATTTGGCAGTTTAAGGTCTCAGTACATAGGCAGGGGCTGGTGCCACCAACTATAGCAGGGGTGGGCAAACTTTTTGGCCCGAGGAACACATTGGGCAATAGAAATTGTATGACGGACCAGGATAAGAGCCAGGTGCTCAGAACCACTTCTTTTTCGCTGGTTTTCAGCAGTCAACCCACTTTGCCTCCCTTGTGCAGGTCCCTGTGGGCTGTGCGGGTTGCCACTTTGTGACAGGAAGGATTTTTTTCCTCATACCACCAGACTGGGAGAGGCTGGTTGGGTTTTTTCACATTCCTTTCAGCAAAACCTAGAGGTTGAATTTGGGTAAAGGGAGGTCTGGAATTCTCCCCGCTCCCAGACGTCAGTTGGACCTATGTGAGAATTGTTGAGTTGTCACAACTTTTGGCAGAGGCCCAGTGTATGAACTCACTGATTTGGAATCCAAATCCAAAAAAGGTAAGATAGCGGGCAGCCCGAGGGAATCTCCTTATAAGAGGGAGGCAGTATGTCTAATGCCCCTGGGGGCAAATGCAAATCTGAGGCACCACTGTAGGGGGACTGGCCCTCAAATGTGCTTGATGGCAGTGGTGGCTGGGGGTTGAGTTCCACTCTTGGCTCAACACCTGAAAAGGGGAGGGATGCTATCAGGCAAGTAGAGGCATCCAGAAACCTTCTTAGCGTGGTGATTGACAAAGGATCAATGGAGTGCAAGTGACTGCATGGAGCTGTCCCCTGCTGGGAACCTTGGTTGTATTTTAACTAATAAAGTTGTGGCTTGGTTAAAACCCATACCACGTGCCATCGTCCACGCAGTAAGCACACCACTATTACTTCTGCTTCTCTGAAAAACAAAACAAGATTCTTTCCCTTTTCAACTTCCATCCCACAAAGGGCTTTCAAAATAACCCTGCAAACACAGGAGATATTGCTGCACATGTATACTCTTGTACCGTTGCTTTCAGCAAACAACGCAACTTTGCCGAAAGACGGAGTGAAAAACAGATTTTAATGGTCAGAAAGCCACCCTTACTCATGGTGAATGGAACCTTACTCCATCAGTAGTCCCACTGAAATTCAGGTGGTTACCCATGGGTAAGATACTACTCATCATTAGTAAGGTTACAGAATCTGACCCGGGGTAAGGATTTCAGAATCGATTTGGGTAACAAATTTTCAACTGAAACAAACTTGTGTGTATGTAAAAATGCAGATTTTGTGACACAAACATTTAATCAATTCCTGTCCATTTCACCAAATTGTTTGTGTATGGTTGTTTTGACTGAAAGTCCATGTTTCATTTTGACAATTTTGAAATTAAATATTTCAATTTTTTTTATTTGAAATGACTTTTTTAGAAATTGCCTTTTTTAAAAAAAAATAAAACATGAAACAATGCTCAAAATCTAAGCAGAATATTTTATTTTGGGGGATTTTTTTGACCCAACATTTTTAAACAAAATTTTTGCAACCAAAAAAAATCCATCAGAATTAGGCCCAGCGTGAAATATAAACTCTTCGAAACTGCTAGTTGTAATTTCCTTTTCCTTCAAAAACGCTGTTTTATATCAGCCTTGGACATATTCAGGAATTGTTCCTGTATCATCAAATCCCGCATTCCTCCAAAGCTAGTTACATCCTGTCCTTTGAGCCATTTATCAAACAGATCTGTCACCTGGTTTACATAAACCACAGTACTTAGTCCAGGCCCTCTCTTAAGGGTTCGAAATTTTGCTCTGAAAGTTTCAGGTGTAACTTGAAATTGTTTTAAAACCAAATCCTTGAATTTAGCATAGTCAGAAGACTCATCAATAGGCATCTTATTGAATATGTTCAGAGCTCTTCCAGTCAGCACTTACTGAATATGTTCAGAGATCTTCCAGACCAAGAGATTCCTGATTACTTATTCTTTTAGTGCCAGCTGAAAGACAGAATTAACTGGAATGCTGGAAGTTGAGGATGGAGGGAAAGACCTATATTTACCTGAATGGACCCCCTGATTTATTCTAAAGGTTGGCTTGTTAATGCTAATCTAGTACATTTATGCACATCAATCGCATAAATCTATGAATACTCCCAACCAAATGTAAATATAACACTACAGTTCTGAGATAAAAGACAAAAAAAGTGAACATTTGTATTTTCAATAAAGCCAAAAAGCCAGACTTTACTGGGTTGATTTCAGAAAATTTATGGGATATAATTCTTAGGAAAAGAATATCACATTTTCATTAACATAAAAATGCATTATGTAGTCCCATTCCACCCAGTGAACTCAAGGAGGTCAAGAATATTTGCTAGATTCCCACAGAGAAATAAACAGAATAACGCCACCAAGTTTTCAAGCATTTAAATGAGAGAGGCAGTGCTTTACCTGCCACTAGAAACTATTGGTTTCATAAGGATACTTTTCATATTAAAGCACTTCATAAACATTAGCTATTTATCTTCTCTACCCTAACAAAATTATAGAGATTCAGTTTAATTTACAGGGAAGGGAATGATTTCTGAACATGGATTAATGTTGCTAAGCCTTCATAAGAGCATAGAGGAAAAAGCAGGACATTCATCAATAGCAACATGTCTTCAATAGCAACATTTCTAAAGATAACACATTTTTTGATGGAAAAAAACTAAACACCCACACTTTCAAGTCAGAGGCTAACGCTAATCCCCACTGGGGCCTAGAACACTGCAAGTCTTTATTTTTCCTTTGGATATTGCACACAGGGTTTAAAAACTGAAAGTAGCAACCTTGAGATGGTACCTTGGTATTACGAAAGGTACTACTCACAGCTGAGCCAGATCATCCCCTTTGCAGGGTAGGAGATTGCGAACCTCCATGAATTTCGAGTCAAGGAGTTTCCATCTGACCTCTGCCTTTGAGGGATAGAAGTGAGGTTGGTCCTTTCACGGAATGAGAGCAGGATTCATGGCTGTCAGAGGCCTGGATATCAGGAACTTTCCAGAAAGCCCCGGGGCTGTGCCAAAGACTGTGCTTTCAGCAGTTTCCATGGGCCTGCAAATCAGCTGCTGCCTCATGAGCCTCCTCCTTTCTGTGGGCTGAGGGAAAAGTTAGATAATGACCTAGTCAGCATTATTTAATGATCCTCCCTGGGTTTTTGGGAGATCAGTGAAGACCCACAGCCTATGGTTGCCAACTTTCTAATTGCACAAAACCAAACACCTTTGACCTGCCCCTAGCCCACCCCTTCCCAGAGATCCTGCCCCTTTTGAGGCCCCTCTCCCACTCACTCCAGCCCCCCTCCCTCTGTTGCTCATAGTCTCCCACCTTCACTCACTTTCATTGGGCTGGAGCATGGGGTTGGGGAGTGGGAGGGGGAGAGAACTCTGGGGTAGGGCCAGAAATGAGTGAGGCTCTGGGCTGGGGCAAGGGGTTGGGGTGTGCAGGAGGTGAGGGCTCCAGCTGGGGGTGCAGGCCTTGGGGATGAGGGCTTTGGGGTGTAGGAGGGAGCTCTGGGATGGGGACAAGAGGTTTGGAGTGCAGGAGCAGGCTCAGGGCTGGGCAGTTAGTTGGGGTGTGGGAGGGTGCAGGCTCTGGCTGGGGGTGTGGGCTCTGGGGTGGGGCTGAAGTGTTTGGGGTACAGGAGGGGGTTCACGTGGTTTGGAGTGCATGAGGAAGTTTGGGGTGTGGACTCTGGGAGGCAGTTTGGGTGTGGGATGGAGCTCAGGGCTGGGGCAGGCGGTTGGGGTATGGGTGGAGGTGCAGGGTTTGGGAGGGGTTCAGACCTGGGGCAGGGGGCTTGGGGTGCAGGCTCTGCCTTGGTAGTGCTTACCTCAGGTGGCTCCCAGTCGGCAGTGCAGTGGGACTATGGCAGACTCTCTGCCTGCCCTGGCTCCGCGTTTCTCCTGGGTAGTGTTTTTCCATGATACCCAGGGACAGCTCTGTGGGGGGGAAGACCAACTTCCCTCACTTCCCCGGTCCATCAGTTCTCCCTCTCAGTCATTTCTGATCACACTGCATTCTCTTCTAGTTTAGGCTCCTCCAGGTAGTCATCACCCAATGGGAAAGGCTCTGGTAGTTGCACATGATGTTATCTTACCACTCAACCATCACTTAATAAGTGGACTTTAAAAGACAAGGTCCAGTTTGCTCTAGGATAGTACTTGAATCCCCAGTGGCTGGTGAATTTTGAAACTATTGTTATAGGTCCGTTAGGTCCAGCTCTGTCATGGTTTTGTTTTTGAAAAGCTTGCTTCCCCAACATTTGCTTCCTCAACACTTCCCCCCATGCTTTGATGCATTGAGGGACAAGCTCATGCCTGTTGTAGTTTGAGGAGTGGTTCTGTATTTCTAAAGAAAGCAAACCAGCTTTGTTTCCAAGCTTCCATCATCTTCATCCCCTCTTTAAAAGTCCTTACTGCTCCCTCTGCTAGACCACTGAAAGCTGGATGATATGGGTGTAGTAGCAAGAGAGTGAAAGAGCAAGCACATGCAGGCGCCTGGAGCAAGGCCCAAGGCCTGAAACAAAGTCAGCAAAAGTTAGACTATGAGAAAAAGTCAGGCCCTGCACAAAATAAGATGGTTTGACAGAGGTGATGAATAGGGATGTTTAGTTTGAAATATCCGGTGATAACCATGAAACACATAAGGTGATACACAAGTTTTTTATCTCAGATTGTTTGTCTCAGTCTATAAATGTTGGGATACCTCACCTTCACTCTTTGTCAGGCCTAAGGGGCAGCAGAAAATTGCACTGCTGACTGAGCTGGTCCATTGTGCTGAGCATACACGTGTTAGTGTACCTGTAGACATTGATCCTGGGAACTAAAACCGTGATTTGTTGACAATAAACCTGTCAGAGCACCTTCACCACCGAACCAAGACTGTGGTCCTTCTTCAGTTCTTCAAGGTCGGCTGGGCCAGCTATCTGTGCAGAGCCAGGACAACACATAGAGAGAACATATACACACTTGACAATAACAGTGTTACTCGCAAAAATCTAGGGCAACCCACCTATACCCTACCGAGGTCTCAAGGTGTGACCCAATCAATTTAGGCAACCCCCACCCTGTCCTTTCCAAGGGCTCAGGGTGTAAGGAACTATCTTTACCCACGGGGCTCAGGAAGAAACCTGGTCAATTTAAGTATCTGCCCTTTCCTTCGGGGATCAGGACGCTATGGGTCTGCAGAAACTTTTCCCAGTGAAAAAGCCTTAAACATCTGTGTTCTAAACATCTATTTATTAGCAACACACACAGAATACATATACCAAGCAAATCTCTTATGCTCACCACTCCCAATATACAGACAAATTTCACCAGATGACTAGTCAGGAGCCACTAATCTAGGGGTTCCTTGCTATGCCTCTGCTTGTCACAGTTGTGCAGAGGGGTCAGAGTTCCAGCAGTTTGATGCTGAACTGTGGTCATGAAATGCTTCCCAAAGATCATTGTTTTTCATTTACATTATATAGGTAAAACAAGTTCCCACCTTCAAATTTATTAAACGTATCACATTAGCCACACTCCTAAATAACAAAAAAATTAACCAGTTACATACTGGCACCTATGTGTCCTCCTTGCTGCCCAAGTTTTTACATGTTATCTTTCATGCCCAAATTGTAATTTAATTTAACCTTCTCTGTTTATGTATATGGTCAGCCTAAAAACTCTGGTTAGAGCTGATTTTACCATTTGTTGAGTCTCTTTCTGTATCCTCCCTAATTTATCAGAGCCTGAGCGTCTCTACTTTTATAACCAACAAGTTGTACTCTCATTAGGGACATTCCTGAAGTGGGAGTGCTTTATCAGCAGCAGAACATTCTTTTTTCAGTTTTGGTTGTGAACTCCTTGAGTTTTCCCCAAGGCTAGTTTAATATGGGATGGAGGTGATCAGGTCTCAGGCCTGCAACAGAGACGTTTGAATGTGTTTAATCCCATGTGTCATGAATGTAGAGGGAAGGGTAGCAACCTTTATGTATGCAGAAGCATAAAATCCCTCCTTGGCAGCTGTACTGGATTGCCTTACATGTAAGGGGTTAAGCAGTTCAAATAATCTAGTTGGTATTTGACTAGAAGGAGCAATGAGGAAAGAAGATACTTTCAAATCTGGCGTGGGAGGTGCGGGGGGGGGGGGGGATTTGTTTGTTGTTCTCTTTTGTTGTTCCCTCTCCGGACGGAGGGAGAAGCCAAGCAGGTACAACATCTCCTGAAAAAATACCTGGAATAAGCCATCTAAAACCACAGAAACTGTGAGTAGGGCAAGGAAATGCATTAGGTTATCTTTTGTTTTGGCTTGTGCATTTTTCCTATGCTACAGTGGTAGTTTCATTCCTGTTTTTGTAACTGTGAAGCTGAGCCCAGAAGGGACTCCTCTGTGTTTTAAATCTTTTCTTACTCTATAAAGTTACCTTCCATCCTGATTTTGCAGGTGTGATTCTTTTACTTTTTTCTTTATTATAAAGTTCTTCTTTTAAGAACCTGATTTATTTCAGTGTCCTGAAGACAAAGGGTCTGGTCTGTGCTCACATTGCTAAGGCAATTGGTTGGTACATTATTCTCAAGCCTCCCCAGGGGGTGAAGGGACTTGGTGGGGGGGATATTTTGGGGGGATAGGGATTCCAAGTGAGCCTTCCCTGAATATTTTCTGTAAATCACTTGGTGGTGGAACAATACCAGTCCAAGGACATGGAAAGGGATTTGTGCCTTGGAAAAGTTTTAACCTACGCTGGTAAAATCTTAGGGGGTCTTTTATGTGGGTCCCCACATCTGTACCCCAGAGCTCAGAATGGGGGGCGGGAGGAGAACCCTGACACCATGTTTGCTTAAAAAGTCTTTAAACTCCAAGCCTGTAAAATTTGGTCCATGGTGTGTGGCAGGTACTCCTGGTAGTCTGTGTGAGCAAGGATCTAACTGAGCTGTTCACAAGTAGCAGTGGAGATTGTGGGGTCATTGCATGCACTACTAACCATTTTTAATGTGTATCCAATAAGATTAGAAACATTTTATCCCAGGTATGGGCCTGCAGAACCCATACATATGCAGAATCATGGCTGTTCTGGACATTCTTACACTGATTTAGCCAGGCCTGCAGTATCTGATGCTGCCTCTGGGCAGGATAGGATTCTGTCTAGTCCATTCCCCTACCTAGGAAGCCTTTACTCATGTCTGGTAGAAGTGGTGCATGAACACCACAAATCTCTCCTGGAAGCACCATAGAACCAGCTTGTTCTGATAACACCAATGGACTAAAGGTATCTGTGTTAGCATAGTAATGTCCAGCCTCAGAGTCTATCCTGTACACATAAACCGCTATGGTCAAAGCCCAACAGTGTAGCAAGTGGCCAGCATACACTTGTTTTCATGGAAAAGTCCCACAAGTGGTTTGTAATCTGTCAGAACAGTACAAGGCTCCCCATACAGATACTGATACAGTCTCCCACAGTATTCTTACCAGCAAGTTAAAAAAGTATGGATTGGATGAATGGACTATAAAGTGGATAGAAAGCTGGCTAGATTGTTGAGCTCAACGGGTAATGATCAACAGCTCGATGTCGATTTTGCAGCTGGTATCAAGCGGAGTGCCCCAAAGGATGATCCTGGGGCCGGTTTTGTTCAACATCTTCATTAATGATCTGGATGATGGGATGGACAGCAAGTTTGAGGATGACACTAAGCTGAGGGGAGAGGTAGATACACTGGAGGGTAGGGATAGGGGCCAGAGTGACCTAGACAAATAGGAGAATTGGGCCAAAAGAAATCTGATGAGGTTCAACAAGGACAAGGGCAGAGTCCTGCACTTAGGGTGGAAGAATCCCATGCACTGCTACAGGCTCGGGAACGACTGGTGAAGCGACAGTTCTGCAGAAAAGGACCTGGGGATTATAGTAGATGAGAAGCTGGATATGAGTAAACAGTGTGCCCTTGTTGTCAAGATGGCTAATGGCATATTGGGCTGCATTAGTGGGAGCATTGCCAGCAGATTGAGGGAAGTGACTATTCCCCTCTATTCTGCACTGGTGAGGCCACATCTGTAGTATTGCATCCAGTTTTGGGCCCCCTCACTAAAGAAACATCGGAGAGAGTCCAGAGGAAGGCAACAAAAATGATTAGGGGTCTGGGGCACATGATTTATGAGGAGGAACTGGGCTTATTTAGTCTGCAGAAGAGAAGAGTGAGGGAGGATTTGAGAGCAGCCTTCAACTACCTGAAGGGGGGTTCCAAAGAGGATGTTCTCAGTGGTGGCAGATGACAGAACAAGAAGCAATGATCTCAAGTTGCAGGGGGGGAGGTCTAGACTGGATATTAGGAAAACCCTTTTTCAGCAGGAAGGTGGTGAAGCACTGGAATGGGTTTCCTGGGGAGGTGGTGGAATCTCCATCCTGAGAAGTTTTTTAAGGCCCAGCTTGACAAAGCCCTGGCTGGGATGATTTAGTTGGTGTTGGTCCCGCTTTGAGCAGGGGGTTGGACTAAATGACCCTCTGAGGTCTCTTCCAACCCTAATCTTCTATGAGTCTATGATGAATTTTTGTATTCTAAAAATGATATTTAGATCTCTAACTGAAAACAATCCCATCCAGCTTTAGTCAGTGATCTGGAGACATAGCCAATTGGCCATTCTCTGACAAAATTGTCCCTATCCCACATGAGGAAGCAGCATATGATAGGATCAATTCTTTGCCGGGGTCAAAATGAATAAATTTAAAGATTCTGAGTAGATTTTAGACTCCTGGAAAGCTCTCTCATTCTCCCCCTTTCCCCCTCCCCTCAATTCCTGGAGAGCTTCTTACTTCAGAGTTGATGCAAGGTCTCTAAAAGGACTGAAACATTTGGAAGAGACCTGTAATAATAATTTAACATACCATACAGCTTGCAGCTCAGCTGAGTTCTAAGGGGCAGGAGCCTGATTAATTGCTCTGATGTGATCTGCTACAGAGTGAATCCCTTCATTGTCTATTCTGTAGCCCAGGTACACCACTTTTGGTCTCATAATGAATCTTTGATCCTTAATCCCTTTAGGAGCCCTTAAACGGTGGGTGGGACTACTCAGGGTTTTAAAAAGCCATCTCCAATGTGACCTTGGGTGGCCTCCGCATCCGCCCTGGCCCCACCATGTTGCCTGCTCACCACCTCCTGGCCTTTGGGCCCCATACCTACCTGGCCTCTAGGCCCCAGCTTATGCTGAGGTGGCCGCTGACCCAGCCCAGATGTCCTTCACCTTCGCCTTGCCCACGCAGGTGTTGTACAATGGAGCCACCGTTTAGCAGGTGGACGTTCCCACTTCGAACGGCTCCTTTGGCATCTCCTGTTCCCACCCTGCAGGTCCTGAAACCTGGAATTGTGATGGTCTTTGCCAAGGATGGCACAGCGACCAAGTACTTTGTGCAGCTGCTGGCAGAAGAGGTGGCCACTTTAGACATGCTGGATCTTGCTACTGCTAAATTGAATCTGGATAAGTCCTTATCCCAGCTGGCTGCAGTACCTGATGTAACAGCTAAAGTAGAAGCCCAGATTAACAGCCCAGATTAGAAGAAGCCCATGAGTAGAAGACCAGATTAGAAGCGCAGATTAGAAGCCCATGAGGCCCTTGTAAAAGCCCTGGAGTAATCAGGGGATTCTGTGGTCGATGTGCAGAAGCCATGGACTGGAGCTGGGGCTGGGCCTGGCTCCTCTCCCTTCCCTCCCCCCACCCGTTTGTACAGATGGCATGAGACAGATTGATGCCGATATATCACTTTGATCAATTAAAGAAAACAAAAGCCTCCCCCCCAAGAAAAAAAGTGACCAAAGGAACTAGTGAGCAAGAGCTGCAAACAGGGGAGTTTTGCAGGGGAGTTTAGAAGGGAGCGAGAGCCAGATACACCAAACATTCTCTAAATGTAGGTCAAGAAACACCTCCCCCGACCCCAAAAGAAACAACCACCACCAAACCAAAAAAAAAAGCTGCAAGATTAAAAATAATGCAGGCAGAAGTCCAGCAGCAGAACGGGGGTTACCAATTTATCACACTGAATGCATCATGCCTGATTACATGTTTCGTGGGCAGGTGGCATGTGTGCATTCAGTGCAAGCAGCTCATGGCCCTTAGAGACAGACAGAGTATGGGCTCTTGAAGCCAGAGTGGCTGACCTGGAGGAGCTAAGGGAGACAGAGTGCTACATAGATGAGACTTTATGGGATACAGTGGAGCAGGGCCTCCCCCAGTCTGGCCACTTGCGTGCTGTTGAGGAGGATGAAAGTCTCAAGGAAGAAGAAGATCAAACTGGAATGGAGGGAAGTGATCTCCTAGTTGGGGCCCTCCTTCCAGATGATGTCATGGTACCCTCTTGCACTGAGGGTACTTCTCTGGGGAAGGGGATCACAGTTATTAGAAACAGACAGGTAATAGTAATGGGGGGGTTCAATTCTTAGAAATCTAGATAGTTGGATTTGTGATGACCAGGAGAACCACATGGTAAATCCCCTGCTGCGTGTGAAAGTTGCAGATCTCTCAAGAAATCTAAACAGACTTATGTGCAGGCCTGGGGAGGAGCTTGTGGTCACAGTACATCTAGGTACCAATAACATAGGGAAAGGCAAGCCTGGACGCCAAATTTAGGCTGTTAGGTAAGAGATTGAAGTCAAGGACCTCCATGGTAACATTCTCTGAAATACTTCCAGTTCCAAGAGCAGGGCCAGGTAGACAGGCAGAATTGCATGGTCTCAACCCATGGATGAATGAGGGTAGGGGAGTTTTTTTTAGGAACTGGGGAACCTTTTGGAAAAAGAGAAGCCTATACAGGAAGGATGGGCTCCATCTAAACCAAAATGGAACCAGATTGCTGGCATGTAAAATTAAAACAGAGGCCTAGGGGAAAAACCAATGGGTTTGTAGGAACACACAGTTCAGACAGGCACATCCCTTACAGGAGGATCTATTAATGGGGATTCTCTACATCCTAATAAAGAAGAAAGGATAGAAGTTGACAAAGTACTGGTAGGAGCTGAAGAGAAACAGTCAAATGAAAAAGAGTCCCATGCAATTTTATCACATGAAGGCAGACAACTAAATATTGTCTAATTTTATAAGTGCTTGTATACAAATGCAAGAAGTCTAAATACTAAGATGGTAAACTTGAGTGCCTAGTATTAAATGAGGATATTGGTATAATAGGCACCAGAGAAACTTGGTTGAACAAGGGTAATCAAAAGGGACATGGTAATGCCAGGGTACAAAATATATAGGAATGACAGAGTAGGTCGTGCTGCTGGGGGAGTAACACTATATGTTGAAAGAAAGTGTAGAGTCAAATATAATAAAAATCTTAAATGAATCAAACTGTACCACAGAATCTCTATGGATAGGAATTCCTACTGCTATGGTATTGTTGTTCAAGGGGGCGGGGGAGGTACCAAAGAAGAACACCAACTAGCATTTATCTTCAAAAATGGGAACTACATAAAAAGAAGGAAGCTAGTTAAATGGAAATTAAAAGCAACAGTCAAAAAAGTGAAATATCTGAAAGTTTTATGGAAACTTAACCCCCCCCCCAACAAACACAATAATAGAGGCTCAAATTACTTGTATAGCCCAAATTAAAAAAGAAAAAAAATAGTAAGTGTACCAAAAAAATTCCACCTTGGCTAAACAGAGTAAAAGATGGTTACAGACAAAGAGACATCTTTTAAAAATTCAAAGTCAAATCCCACTGAGAAAAAGTAGAAAGAAGCATAAACTCTGACAAGTCAAGTGTAAAAGTATAGTTAGGCAGGCCAAACATTTTTTTTAAGAGTACCGTGCAAAAGACATAAAAACTAACAGGAAAAAAAGATTAAGTACATCAAAAGCAGGAAGCATGCCAACAATCAGTAGGACCAGCAGGCGATCAAGTTGTTAAAGGAGCATTGGAGCATTTCGGGAAGACAAGGCCATTGCGGAGAAGCTAAATGAATTCTTTGCTTCAGTCTTCACTGCAGAGGATGTGAGGGAGATTCCCACACCAGAGCAATTCTTTTTAGGTGTCAAGTTTGAAGAACCATTAGGAACGAGATAGATAATAAGACAGTAAATATCATAATGCCACTATATAAACCTTGAATACTGGACACAGTTCTTGTCACCCCATCTCAAAAAAGACATTCGAATTGGAAAAGGTACCGAGAAGGGCAACAAAAATGATTAGGGATATGGAACATCTTCCTTATGAGGGGAAATTAAAGGGTCTTGGATTATTAATCTTAGAAAAGAGATGACTAATGGGGGATATAATAGAGGTCTATAAATCATGACTGGTGTGCAGAAAGTGAATAAGTGAAGAAAGTGAATTTACCCCTTCACATTACACAAGAACCAGGGGTTACCCAATGAAATTAATAGGCAGGAGGTTTAAAGCAAACATGAGAAAGTATTTCTGCACACAACACAGTATCAGCCTGTGGAACTCATTGCCAAGAGATGTTGTGAAGGCCAAAAGTATAACTGGGTTACAAAAATCAAAAATAGTTCATGAAGGATGAATTACTTACTGAGACAAGTTAGAGGTCTTCAAATCACCAGGGCTTGATGAAATGCATCCTAGAATACTCAAGGAGTTGACTGAGGAGATATCTGAGCCATTAACAATTATCTTTGAAAAGTCATGGAAGACAGGAGACAGAAAAGGGCAAATATAGTGCCCATCTATAAAAAGGGAAATAAGGACAACCCAGGGAATTACAGACCAGTCAGCTTAACTTCTGTACCTGGAAAGATAATGGAGCAAATAATTAAGCAATCAATTTGCAAACACCTAGAACAGTGGTTCTCAACTGTGGTCCACTGTTTATTCAGGGAAAGTCCCTGGTGCGTTGGGCCAGGTTGTTTACCTGCCACGTCCGCAGGTTCGGCCAATCACGGCTCCCACTGGCCGCGGTTGGCTGCTCCAGGCCAATGGGGGCTGCAGGAAGGGCAGCAAGCACATCCCTCGGCCCACGCCGCTTCCTGCAGCCCCATTGGCCTGGAGCGGCAAACCGCAGCCAGTTGGAGCTGCGATCGGCTGAACCTGTGGACATGGCAGGTAAACAAACCGGCCCGGCGTGCCAGGGGCTTTTCCTGAACAAGCGGTGTACCAGAGTTGAGAACCACTGACCTAGAAGATAACAAGGTGATAAATAACAGTCAGCATGGATTTTTCAATAATAAATAGTGTGAAACCAACCTGATAGCTTGCTCTGACAGGGTAACAAGCCTTGTGGATAGAGAGGAAGTGGTAGATGTGGTATATCTTGACTTTAGTAAGGCTTTTGATACTGTCTTGCATGACCGTCTCATAAACAAACTAGGGAAATACAACCTAGATGGAACTACTATAAGGTGGGTGCATAACTGATTGGAAAATTGTTCCCAGAGAATAGTTATCAGTGGTTCACAGTCATGCTGGAAGGGCATAATGAGTGAGGTCCCACAGGGATTGGTTCTGGGTCCAGTTCTGATCTATATCTTCATCAATGATGTAGATAATGGCATGGAGAGTACACTTATAAAGTTTGTGGACAATACCAGTCTGGCAGGGGTTGCACGTGCTTTGGAGAATAGGATTAAAATTCAAAATGATCTGGAGAAATGGTTTGAAGTAAATAGGTTGAAATTCAATAAGGACAAATGCAAAGTACTCCACTTAGGAAGAAACAATCAGTTGCACACATACAAAATGGGAAATGGCTGCCTAGGAAAGAGTTCTGCGGAAAAGGATCTGGGGGTCATAGTGAATTACAAGCTAAATATGAGTCAACAGTGAATGCTGTTGCAAAAAAAGCAAATATCATTCTGGGATGTATTAGCAGGAGTATTGTAAGCAAGACACGAGAAGTAATTCTCTCTACTCCACGCTGATTAGGCCTCAACTGGAATATTGTGTCCAATTCTGGGTGCCACATTTCAGGAAAGATGTAGACAAACTGGGGAAAGTTCAGAAAAGAGCAACAGAAATGATTAAAGGTCTAGAAAATATGACCTATAAGGGAAGATTGAAAAAATTGGGTTTGTTTAGTCTGGAGAAGAGAAAGCCGAGAGGAGACATGATAACAGTTTTCAAGTATATAAAAGGTTGTTAAAAGGAGGAGGGAGAAAATTGTTCTTCTTAACCTCTGAGGATAGGACAAGAAGCAATCGACTTAAATTGCAGCAAGGGCAGTTTAGGTTGAACTTTAGGAAAAACTTCCTGTCAGAGTGGTTAAGCACTGGAATAAATTGCCTAGGGGAGGTTGTGGAATCTCCATTATTGGGGATTTTTAAGAGCAGCTTGGACAAACACCTGTCAGGGATGGTGTAGATAATACTTAGTCCTGCCTTGAGTGCAGGGGACTGGACTAGGTGACCTCTTGAGGTCCCTTCCAGTTCTAAGATTCTATGAAAGGCTATTAGCCAAGCTGGTCAGGTTGTCCCTAAACCTCTGACTGCCAAATTCTGGGACTAGATGACAGCAGATGGATCACTTGATGATTGCCCTGTTCTGTTCATTCCCTCTGAAACATCTGGTATCAGCCACAGTCAAAGACAAGATACTGGGTTAGATGGACCATTGGTCTGACCAGTATGGCCATTCTTATGGATGTTAGATGTTCTTTATTTAAAAAGCCCTTACTTTGTTGTAAGCAAAGCACCATGGCCTTCAAATCTTTGAAGTACTTTTGCCAGTGTTGAGACATTGTGTCACTTCTGCCTGTGATGAGAATGTCATCAATCCTCACTAAAATACGTGGGGCACCTTTCAGCAGAAGTTCCATGGCCCACTGGAAAATTAATGTGCTGCTGATATTGCAATCTATTATATGAGTATTAGTCCTTGGCAGTGTCTATAGTGCTAAGTTTTCTGAGGGCATAAGGAAGTGGACTTACTTTAAAGTATTTTGGCTTGACCCCATCCTGGGTATAAATCCTGGCCATTACACCATCCAGGGTCCCTAATCCTTCTTTAAAAAGGTGTAGGTCAATGTCCAGGAGTGCTGTGTTTTGCTAGGGTCTAATTTGGGCATTTCCTCCCAATTCAGTTTTAGTTCTTGCAACCAATCTCTGCCTAACAGATTTTACATTTGTCCCCAAGTCATCAGGGGTCAGGAACGTGGGCGGTCAGGTCCACTGGTTGGAGCAGAAGTCAGGGCTGGGAAATGGAACTGAGGCTCAGAACCAGAGCCAGAAGCTAGATGCCAGAGCCAAGGGTCAGACCAGAGTTAGCACCAGGAATCAGAACCAAGCGTCAGAAGTGGGTTACCTGGAGTCAAGGAAGGGAGAGCAGAGCTAGGTCTGAGGCAGGATTGAGACTGGGATAAGGCAAGTGTAGTCCCTTACCCCCTACCACAACCTCTCTTATTCACTGGCTCAGTTTGAGATTGTTCAAGATAGGGGAAGCCTGCCTTGTGACTTTTTACACAACTTTGGTAAACTGCGTCTGAGGTGTGCTTTGTGTTGTGTGTCAGTGTGTGTTCACCTCAGACCAGACCCATTCAGACAAACCACCAGGAATAAGGCTTTATTCTTTAAAGAACACAGGACAGGATTACAGGCCAGCAGCCTCCTCTCTGCTTGCCTGCTATGTGCTCCCAGCTGAGTCAGTGCTGAGACCTCCTGCTGGGGGGGCACAGAGTATATCTGGGTCGGAACCAGGAAGTTCTCCCAACATGCAGCAGTTCGTTGTCCACAACGTGTAGTTCCCATGGCTGCTGTTGAAGCACACTGGACTTTGGGCTACACAAGGATGCAGGAACAAAGCAGGATCTGTCTCAGCAGCAAGTCAAGGACCTGCCTTGTTGTACAAACAGCCTACAAGTGTTTTCCTTAGGCCTTTAATAGCACAGTGGGGCCAATACAGAACATTGCAGGCTCGGCTAGTCAGGGCCTCTGTGGGCAGGACATCCAGTGCTACTTGGCTCCACAATGTTCACAGAACAGGGATATGCAGACCCAGGTCCTAGCCCAGCTGATCCTCACCTCAAGAGTGGTAACTTTTCCTTTACAGGGACAAGCACAAAACCTACCACCTGTACGGGTTTTCCAATGTATATGTGCAGTGTCACTTTTGCATTCAGTCCTGCTTTGCACTGCTGACCTGTACGTAACGCTGACAGACCCAGGAGGTGTGTGGGTTACATGTATATTCATTGATCACCGTAGCTGAAGTCTCTGTATCTAATTCCATTTGGACTGACTGATTGTTTAACTCTACCATTATTTCCTAAGGTCCCACTTTCTTCACTTTTAGACCATACACGGTATGTACCACATTTTCTGTCCTCCCCACCAAGGTAAAAAGCCCTCTGCTTTCTCTTTTCCTCTGATCTTTGGGAATCTACCCTCCTGTGCTTGATAGTCACCTTTGCTTTTTCTGGTGACGTGTCCAATCTTGAGCCATCTATGACATGGAGCTGCTTTAAGTTTATAAACTGATGCAAAATGAGCTCCTCCACAGCAGAAATACCTCTCAGGAGTCTGAGTCTCTTGCAGCTGGCTTTGTCTTTTTTATTGATTTGCCCCGAATTCTAAGTGCAAATACGTTGTAAGTTTTTTTAAAAAAAATGCTGCTTCCATTGCTGTTGCTAATTCTACTGCCTTCAGCCAGGCTGAGTTCTCCTCTGCCAGCAATCTTCTTTGAATTCTCTCATTATTAAAGCCACAAACAAACCTGTCCTGCAGTCCTCTAGGACTTTTCCAAATGAGCAATATTCCGTTAATCTTTTTAGCTCTGACACATACACAGATACAGTTTCACCTTGAGGCCTCATTCTAGTATGAAACTTGAAACATTCCACAATAATGTTTGGCTTTAGGGTGTAGTGCTCTGGTAAGATATTTTGCAGGTCTCCTAAACTGTTGTCTCCAGGTTTCTGAGGCTGTAACAAACTCCTTAAGCAAGAGTAGGTTTTGCAACCACTGACCCTGAGGAAAATTGGTCTCCATTTGTCCTCATCTATAATCTCATTTGCAAGAAAATAGTGTTCCAATCTTTCAAAATGTTGCTGACTCTCCTCATTTTCTGCATTAACTGAGGAATTTTATCAGATATTGCCATTCTTATGTTCTTCCTTGTGTAACCCTTCTGCCAGATGGAGTCAGTAACAAGGGTTGGGTTCAATATCTCGGGGTTCCTCTTAATACAAAACAGAACCGGCTCAACCCCCTCAACCTGTAATGTGGGAAAACTAAACACCACCCCTGGGCTCCTCTAAGAGGCAACGCTTCCCCGCTTGCAAGCACGAAGCCTGTGCATAACAAAGTAAAACTTTATAAAAGGGAATTGCGAGGTGAAAGTCTGACAAATGAATGTCCCTTTAACACACCACTCCTGTTTCTCTCTGCTTCACCCCAC
Source organism: Eretmochelys imbricata (assembly GCF_965152235.1). Classification (NCBI taxonomy): domain Eukaryota; kingdom Metazoa; phylum Chordata; order Testudines; family Cheloniidae; genus Eretmochelys; species Eretmochelys imbricata. The sequence continues at coordinate 27,263,653 of NC_135574.1, forward strand.
TCACAGTTAGTTGTCCTTGGTCAAGGAAGATCCAGAGTTCAGAGAGTCGTTTATCTCCCATCCCTGACAAGGGAGGAGGAAATTCACCAAACAATGTCTCTGCTGACACTTTTGCAACTTGCTCACTGCTGCTGCTGTCTATGCTACCACATGCCATCACACTCTACCACCGCCACTGTTCTCTCTGCTGCTGCTTTGCCACTTCCGCAAAGCTGCATTCCGAGGGTCCACCACATATCTGTGGAAGTCACTAAGAACTGAGCTCAATGGTAGACATCTCAGCTGCTACCCCGTCAGGGCCTTTCATACAACACTACCTCCCCCACTGCATCTAAGTCTTTTCCCCCAGTTTGTCACTAGATGTCAGGGCAGAGCTCATTTAGTTGCTGCTTATACTTGTGAACCAGTGAATGCTCACCAGCCCCAAGGAGTTCGGTAGACAATCATTAATGTACTAATGTGGTTAAGCTACACATGGTGGACCAGGATGATCTGACCACCGCAGGATGAAGTGGGGGTTGGGGAATGGAAAAAAATATCGAAGCCCAAAGAATATGCAGTATTAGTGATAAAGGACATATCAGAATTTAAATTATCATTTATGCTCAAGTCTTTTAGACCCATTTCTCCACCATTTTCTCACATCTTGGCAAGTTTTCTTGGGAAGGCAGCCCCCAGCCTTTGCCTGATTTGCCCAAACCTTGTACCTTTTATCTAACAGGGCTTTGTACCTTCTCCTTTCCCAAAAGGATTCTTTTCCTTAGGCACTGTTTCATCCGCCCAATTTGCTAAAGCACTTGCTCATCCTTATCCTTTGAAATGAGCTGGGTCGGGTTTATATAGGCCCAGACCCATCCCACTTTTAGGAGCTTCTAATAGGACTGCCTAATTAGAGAGAGCTGCTTTCCTCCACTCACATCATGTGACAGGTTACTCTAATGCATTCCTCAACACCAGTGTTGTCAAGGGACCACTTATAGTATTGCAGGCTGGGAATGTGCTGCTTTATTCAACTACATATGAACAGAATGGGGCAGGGTACACCCAGTAACTAAACTGAAAGTAAGGGTATGTCTACACTACGAAATTAGATCGAATGTATAGAAGTCGGTTTTGTAGAAAGCGTTTTTATACAGTCGATTGTGTGTGTCCCCACACAAATGCTCTAAGTGCGTGTAGCCGGTGGAGTGTGTCCACAGTACCGAGGCAACCGTCGACTTCCGGAGCTCTGCACTGTGGGTAGCTATTGCACAGTTCCTGCAGTCTCTGCCGCGCATTTGATTTCTGGGTAGAAATCCCAGTGCCTGATGGGGCTAAAACATTGTCGCGGGTGGTTCTGGGTACATATCGTCAGGCCTCCCTTCCCTCCCTCCTTCCATAAAAGCAAGGGCAGACAATCATTTTGGACCTTTTTTCTTGAGTTACCTGTGCAGACGCCGTACCACGGCAAGCATGCAGCCCGCTCAGCAAACCGTCACCGTATGTCTCCTGGGTGCTGGCAGACGTGGTATTGCATTGCTACACAGCAGCAGTTTGTTGCCTTTTGGCAGCCGACAGTGCAGTATGACTAGTAGCCGCCGTCGACATAGTCCTGGGTGCTCTTTTAACTGACCTTGATGAGGTCAGGGCACCTGGGCAAACATGGGAGTGACTCAGCCAGGTCATTTCCCTTTTAAGTTTTGTCTCTTGGCAATTGAACCCTACTGGCAGTGCACTGTCTTTTAATCAGCAGCCAGCAGAAGATGATGACCAGCAGTCATACTGCACCGTCTTCTGCTGAGCACCCAGAAGATGACGATGGCTAGCAGTCGTACTGCACAGTCTGCTGCCAGCAAGATGTATAAAGATAGGTGAAGTGGCTCAAAACAAGAAATAGACCAGATTTGTTTTGTATTCATTTTCTCCTCCCTCCCTCCGTGAAATCAACGGCCTGCTAAACCCAGTTTTGAGTTCTATCCTTGAGGTTTAGAGTTCTATCTTTGAGGGGGCCATTCAGTTTCTCGCAAAGCCACCCCCTTTCTTGATTTTAATTCCCTGTAAGCCAACCCTGTAAGCCATGTCGTCAGTTGCCCCTCCCTCCATCAGAGCAACAGCAGACAATCGTTCCGCACCTTTTTTCTGTGCAGACGCCATACCGCGGCAAGCATGGAGCCTGCTCAGATCACTTTGGCAATTAGGATCACATTAAACACCACACACATTATCCAGCAGTATATGCAGCACCAGAACCTGGCAAAGCGAAACCGGGCGAGTAGGCAACGTCAGTGCGGTGACAAGAGTGATGAGGACATGGACACAGACTTCTCTCCAAGCAGGGACCCTGGCAATGTGGGCATCATGGTGCTAATGGAGCAGGTTCATGCAGTGGAACTCCAATTCTGGGCTCAGGAAACAAGCACAGACTGGTGGGACCGCATAGTGTTGCAGGTCTTGGACGATTCCTAGTGGCTGTGAAACTTTCGCATGACAAAGGGCACTTTCATGGAACTTTGTGACTTGCTTTCCCCTGCCCTGAAGTGCAAGAATACCAAGATGAAAGCAGCCCTCACAGTTGAGAAGCAAGTGGCAATACCCTGTGGAAGCTTGCAATGCCAGACAGCTACCGGTCAGTCGGGAATCAATTTGGAGTGGGCAAATCTACTGTGGGGGCTGCTGTGATGCAAGTAGCCAACGCAATCAAAGATCTGCTGATATCAAGGGTAGTGACCCTGGGAAATGTGCAGGTCATAGTGGATGGCTTTGCTGCAATGGGATTCCCTAACTGTGGTGGGGCCATAGACGGAACCCATATCCCTATCTTGGCACCGGAGCACCAAGCCGGCAAGTACATAAACCGCAAGGGGTACTTTTCAATAGTGCTGCAAGCACTGGTGGATCACAAGGGACGTTTCACCAACATCAACGTGGGATGGCCGGGAAAGGTACATGACGCTCGCATCTTCAGGAACTCTGGTCTGTTTCAAAAGCTGCAGAAAGGGACTTTATTCCCAGACCATAAAATAACAATTGGGGATGTTGAAATGCCTATTTTTATCCTTGGGGACCCAGCCTACCCCTTAATGCCATGGCTCATGAAGCCATACACAGGCAGCCTGGACAGTAGTCAGGAGCTGTTCAACTACAGGCTGAGCAAGTGCAGAATGGTGGTAGAATGTTCATTTGGATGTTTAAAAGTGCACTGGTGCAGTTCACTGACTCAGTTAGACCTCAGCAAAACCAATATTCCCACTGTTATTACTGCTTGCTGTGCACGCCACAATATCTGACACTAAACTGGGAGGAGAGGTAGATATGCTGGAGGGTAGAGATAGGATACAGAGGGACCTAGACAAATTAGAGGATTGGGCCAAAAGAAATCTGATGAGGTGCAACAAGGACAAGTGCAGAGTCTGCACTTAGGACAGAAGAATCCCATGCACCACTACAGACTAGGGACTGAATGGCTCGGCAGCAGTTCTGCAGAAAAGGACCTAGGGGTTACAGTGGACGAGAAGCTGGATATGAGTCAACAGTGTGCCCTTGTTGCCAAGAAGGCCAATGGCATTTTGGGATGTATAAGTAGGGGCATTGCCAGCAGAACGATGGACGTGATCGTTCCCCTCTATTCAACATTGGTGAGGCCTCATCTGGAGTACTGTGTCCAGTTTTGGGCCCCACACTACAAGAAGGATGTGGACAAATTGGAAAGAGTCCAGCAGAGGGCAACAAAAATGATTAGGGGACTGGAACACATGACTTATGAGGAGAGGCTGAGGGAACTGGCATTGTTTAGTCTGCGGAAGAGAAGAATGAGGGGGGATTTGATAGCTGCTTTCAACTACCTGAAAGGGGGTTCCAAAGAGGATGGCTCTAGACTGTTCTCAGTGGTAGCTGAGGTAGAACAAGGAGTAGTGGTCTCAAGTTGCAGTGGTGGAGGTTTAGGTTGGATATTAGGAAAAACTTTTTCACTAGGAGGGTGGTGAAACACTGGAATGAGTTACCTAGGGAGGTGGTGGAATCTCCTTCCTTAGATATTTTTAAGGTCAGGCTTGACAAAGCCCTGTCTGGGATGATTTAGTTGGGGATTGGTCCTGCTTTGAGCAGGACGTTGGACTAGATGACCTCCTGCGGTCCCTTCCAACCCTGATATTCTATGATTCTATGATCTGTCAGAGTAAGGGGGAGACGTTTATGGCGGGGTGGAAGGTTGAGGCAAATCACCTGGCTGCTGGTTATGCACAGCCAGACACCAGGGTGGTTAGAAGAGCACAGGAGGGTGCAGTGCGCATCAGAGAAGCTTTGAAAACCAGTTTCATGACTGGCCAGGCTACGGTGTGAAAGTTCTGTTTGTTTCTCCTTGATGAAACCCCCCACCCCTTGGTTCACTCTACTTCCCTGTCAGGTAACCACTCTCCCCTCCTCCCTTCAATCACCACTTGCAGAGGCAATAAAGTCATTGTTGCTTCATATTCATGCATTCTTTATTAATTCATCACACAAATAGGAGGATAACTACAAGGTAGCCCAGGAGGGGTGGTGGAGGAGAGATGCACCCCGAGGGGTGGTGGAGGAGGGAAGGACAAGGCCACACAGAACTTTAAAAGTTTAAAACTTTAAAACTTATTGAATGCCAGCCTTCTGTTGCTTGGGCAATCCTCTGGGGTGGAGTGGCTGGGTGGCCGGAGGCCCCCCACCGCGTTCTTGGGCATCTGGGTGAGGAGGCTATGGAACTTGGGGAAGAGGGTGGTTGGTTACACAGGGGCTGTAGTGGCAGTCTGTGCTCCTGCTGCCTATTAGAGAGCTTATTCCTTCACTCTCCCACTTCTCTGGTCCTTCTCGCATGAACAGAGAGCAACAATACCCAAAGTCCGAAGGTGCAAACAATTTGATGTTTATTGGGGTGAACTTCCCGCAAGCTTAAATCCAAGTTCCTTTTTCCTTATTTTCGAATCCCAACTTACTTCCTGTTTGCCCCTAAGTTATATAGTAATATTCTTAGCTATACCTTAACCAATCATTCTACTGAAATTTACCCAACCAATCCTAACATATTGTAACATGATTAGCTAACCAATTATATCTCACCACCTTAATTAGTTTACACCCAGCAAAATTAATTATACAGCAGACGGAAACAATCACAGAACCAGACAGAGATCATGCAAATAAACAATAGCAAAGTAGGAACTATAATGACAAAACAGTACAGAAGTGAGGATTTCACAACTACATCTATAAAGACATGAGGGTTTCCCAGCTGTGTCTATTGATGAGTGAGTTCTTACCAGACAGAAAACTATCAACCTAAATTTCCTTTTACATTTTCTAGGCTCTTCCCTTTCTCTGGAGGTGATAGATCGGATCACCTTCCTAACAGCCCCATATTGACTAGATAGGAATGTGAGGATGTGACCGTACGCTTCCCAGCTTATGGCTGCCTCTGCTGCTTAGCCAAAGGCCTTAGCCTAAGAACAGGGCCTCAGACTGTCACAGTGAGAGAAGGCCCTTACACAGATTCTTTCTTGTCTTCCTCTACTACTAGCTAAATGATAAACATATACCTACATTCTTAGAGTATAGGCCTTTACAGACAGGCCTGAATATCTATATCTTAACATTGCCTTTCCTGCAGCTCAACCATACGCTGGAGCATATTAGTTAGATCCTCCAGCAGCCTCTGCATTGAATCCTGCCTCCTCTCATCACGCTGCCGCCACCTTTCAGCTTCAGCCCTCTCTTCAGCCCGCCACCTCTCCTCCCGGTCATTTTGTGCTTTCCTGCACACTGACATTGTCTGCCTCCACACATTCGTCTGTGCTCTGTCAGTGTGGGAAGACAGCATGAGCTCAGAGAACATTTCATCATGAGTGCGTTTTTTTCGCCTTCTGATCTTCACTAGCCTCTGGGAAAGAGAAGATCCTGTGATCCTTGAAACACATGCAGCTGGTAGAGAAAAAAAAAGGGACAGTGGTATTTAAAAAGACACATTTTCTAGAACAATGGCTACACTCTTTCACGGTAAACCTTGCTTTTAACATTACATACATAGCACATGTGCTTTCGTTCCAAGGTCGCATTTTGCCTCCCCCCAGCATGTGGCTAGCCTCTTCCCACTCCCCCCTCCCCGTGTGGCTAACAGCGGGGAACATTTCTGTTCAGCCACAGGGAAACAGCCTAGCAGGAACGAGCACCTCTAAATGTCCCCTTAAGAAAAGCACCCTATTTCAACCAGGTGACCATGAATGATATCACTCTCCTGAGGATAACACAGAGAGATAAAGAACAGATGTTGTTTGAACGCCAGCAAACATACACTGCAATGCTTCGTTCTACAATGATTCCCGAGTACGTGGTACTGGTCCGGAGTGGTAAAGTGTCGTACTATGGTGGATGGAATAAGGCTGCCCTCCCCAGAAACCTTTTGCAAAGGCTTTGGGAGTACATGCAGGAGAGCCGTGAATGCCAGGGCAAATTAAACATTAAACATGCTTGCTTTTAAACCATGTATAGTATTTTAAAAGATACACTCACCAGAGGTCCCTTCTCTGCCTGGCGGGTCCAGGAGGCAGCCTTGGATGGGTTCGGGGGGTACTGGCTCCAGGCCAGGGTGAGAAACAGTTCCTGGCTGTCGGGAAAACCGGTTTCTCCACTTGCCTGCTGAGAGCTATCTACAACCTCATCATCATCATCTTCCTCGTCCCCAAAACCTGCTTCCGTGTTGCCTCCATTTCCATTGAAGGAGTCAAACAAAATGGCTGAGGTAGTGGTGGCTGAACCCACTAAAATGGCATGCAGCTCATCATAGAAGCGGCATGTTTGGGGCTCTGACCCGGTGCGGCCGTTCGCCTCTCTGGTTTTCTGGTAGGCTTGCCTCAGCTCCTTAAGTTTCACGCGGCACTGCTTCGGGTCCCTGTTATGGCCTCTGTCCTTCATGCCCTGGGAGATTTTGATAAATGTTTTGGCATTTCGAAAACTGGAACATAGTTCTGATAGCATGGATTCCTCTCCCCATACAGTGATCAGATCCCATACCTCCCGTTCGGTCCATGCTGGAGCTCTTTTCCGATTCTGGGACTCTATCGTGGTCACCTCTGCTGATGAGCTCTGCATTGTCACCTTTGCTGATGAGCTCTGCATGGTCACCTGCAGCTTGCCACGCTGGCCAAACAGGAAATGAAATTCAAAACTTTGCGGGCCTTTTCCTGTCTACCTGGCCAATGCGTCCAAGTTGAGAGTGCTGTCCAGAGCGGTCACAATGGAACACTCTGGGATAGCTCACGGAGACCAATACTGTCTAATTGTGTCCACAGTACCCCAAATTCGACCCAGCAAGGCTGATTTCAACGCTAATCCCCTGGTCGGGGGTGGAGTAAGGAAATCGATTTTAAGAGCCCTTTTTGTCAAAAAAAAGGGCTTTGTCATGTGGACGGGTGCAGGGTTACATAGATTTAACGCTGCTAAATTCGACTTCAACTCCTAGTGTAGATCAGGGCTAAGAGAAGGGTGGATTATGGCTCCAGCCCATAATACTCTAAGTAACCCAGTTAAACTCTGGATAACTACTTTACTACAGAACCCCCCCTCCACCAGATCTATTGCTGAGTCAATTAAACATTTTGTAGCAGATCAGAAAAGCCACTATGATTTCATGGCTGGGAGGGGAGGAGAACGGAAGAGCTACAATAGGAGATTAATATAGTCCCAAAGGTGGGCAATGTTCATTGAGAAAGTGCATAAACATGGAATGTGTTGATTCAGAGTATCCTATAACCAACCTCCATAAACTAGGCCCTTGGGTAGTGGAACCTACCCCCTGCAGTAACCTCAAGGGATATCAGTGGAATTAATCTTTTCTGAGGCACAGAGGGTTGCTGCAGCACTGAAGTATAAATTGCTCCTCCCTGCATCAGGATTAGTGAATATCACACACAATTTTCTGGAGAGGTCCAGAGAAAACAAAAACTAAAAACTCTGTATACAGGTTTAGGGTGCTATGAGTGAAAGTTAATAAAGCAGAGGGTTACTTGTTTGTTTAATTTCCTATACTTAGCATCAGATTATTGCAGGTAGGAAATGGCCAGTTTTATTGGCACCTACCACATTTTCTACAAAGAAATCTTCAGTAATGACTCTGTGTCCACTCTGAGTTTAGGGACAAGTATGTTAGATGCTGAAAACAGATACAAAGCATGCAATTCACTTTGAGCCTAGAGGAAGAGGAGAAAGTGTTACAAAAAGCAGACTTTACAAATGCTTATAAACTGCTTGTCTCCCTATACGAGCTGTTTGACACTAGCTTTCTCTTTGAAATTATTTTTACTTTATGTACTCAGTTATACAATGTCTCTGCTTCTGAAATGTTAATGTCTTTTTGTGTATAAAACAGGGCTGGATTATCCTTTCTACAGTACTTTTAGCAGGCACTTAGGTCTTTGCCAGTGCTAATAATGTTTAGGAGGACCCTCATAGTTGACCTGGGGTGGAGGTTGGGAGTGGGGGAGGGGAAGGGAAACAATAACCCCTGCCTTCCTTCTCACTTACAGAGAATAAATGCTCCTTGTGACTCACACTGTTTTAATTCTCTTGAATGCCACTGTCTTTTTTTCCTTCAGAATTGAAATAAATTTACAAGGGTGTTTTAGAGAAAGGAAAGTGGAAAGGCTGTTTATTCTCCAAGCACACCATGCTGGCTTCTTCAAGCAGCAGTCATTGTTCAGTAGTTATATTCCCTGCTGAACTCATAAATTGAATTCAGGGAGGCGGTGCAAAGATGGTGGGAAGGTTAGATAAAATGGCAAGTTGTTCCAGTGAGTCCCACAATGATGGTAATGTCTTATTTATTTCGTGCTTGCAACTACACTTGACATTTTACAACATGTAGAATATTGCCACATGCAAAGTCCCAGAATTCATGTCCTGAAGAGTTTACAACTGAGCAGCACTTAGAGGAACTTAGGTTGGGACCTCAGGGTGCCATTGTCAGGCAACATGTTAATTATCATTATTATTAAGAGTGATGTGGGCATGGTCACATGTGGGCATTGCTGAATGGGCTGATATTCTGAATATAGATCTCGAGGTGATTGACATACAATAATTGAGAGGCTATTCCAAGCATAAGGGACCAAATGTAACAAGACATGAAACTGAGGAAAGAGAAAAGACAAAAGGCTAGATCTAATTGTTTCCTTGCTTTGTGATTAGGTCTGGAAGGATTAAATTTTTGTCTATATATGTCAATAAATACTAATAAAAATTTACATACAGGCAAAGTCAGAAAAATGCTGCTTGAGAACTTACTAGAATTTGATTTTAGAGTATTTACTTTGTGTATTTTGACATGTGATAGTGACACTTTGTATTTTTACAGTTAGAAAGTTTAACACTTTTAATCTCATCTTCTACAGTCATTAAATTATTATTGTCTGACCCTGTCCACCCTAATTTTCTGCAACTATGAAACTTTAAATGGATAAAAAGTGAAAAAAATGCTTAAGCCCCATAATTCTGCAGTACTGTAAACATTTAAATAAACCAAAAAAGTGCTTAAAATAAACACTGATATTATCCATCAAAATTATTTTTAAAAAATCAAATTCATAGATTCATAGATTCATAGATATTTAGGTCAGAAGGGACCATTATGATCATCTAGTCTGACCTCCTGCACAACGCAGGCCACAGAATTTCACCCACCACTCCCCATCTAAAATTCTGCCACCATGAGGGCCTGGAGCTTACCCACTGTCCTGACCAAGGTGATAGAAGTTAGGAAGCCTTCCCACACCAAAAAATGTGTGAGAGAGCAAGAGGTAGATCGCACCAGCTTCAAATCTCAAGCAGGCAAAGGTTTCAATACTGAGAGAACATTCTGATAACAACTTTTAGAAACTTTAGTGTTGTGGAATGGGCGAAAACTGAGCCATTCTCTATTGGAGGATGAAAGGCCTGAACAGTTGCTAAATGTGCTCATAGAAAGTGGATGGATAGGCCCAATGATTTCAAAGAAAGAAAAATTCCAGTACAAGAGGGATCCTGGGCTCCTCAGAAGGTAACAGATGCTGCTGACATCACAAGGAGAACCTCTTCCATTTGGTGGCATAGCACTTCCTTGTGGAGGGTTTTGTTCTATTGGGAAGGATGACTTGAACCTCCTTTGAGCAAGAATTTTCTAGGTCCTTTGCCCATCCACAAACCAGGCTGGCAGATGAGGGGATGCCATGCCATCCCTTTCTCCATTGTGCAATAGTAGACATGGGAAGAGCTATTTTGTTTCTTAAGCACAGCACTGAGAACATTGCTCTGCCATCATTAACTGAAAATAGAGGAAAAAACTGAAATAAAATTAATTAAATGAATTGGCCGTGGTAGACTATAACATTAAGGTGTATAAGATAACAATTAATCATATACTAAAGAAATAAGGTGATGGTTTATAAGTTAAAAGTTTGGTAATATAAGTGTGCATACAATATTGGCACACAGTCAAGGACAATGAATTGGCAGTTTCAAGCAGTTTGGCCTATGGCAGTCGTTCTCAACTCTGGTCCACCGCTTGTTCAGGGAAAGCCCCTGGCGTGCCGGGCAGGTTTGTTTACTTGCTGCGTCCACAGGTTTGGCCAATCGCGGCTCCCACTGGTCACGGTTCGCCGCTCCAGACCAATGGGGGCTGCAGGAAGCGGCGCGGGCCGAGGGATGTGCTGGCTGCCCTTCCTGCAGCCCCCATTTGCCTGGAGCAGCGAACCGCGGCCAGTGGGAGCCGCGATTAGCCGAATCTGCGGATGCGGCAGGTAAACAAACTGGCCTGGCATGCCAAGGGCTTTCCCTGAACAAGCAGTGGACCAGAGTTGAGAACCACTGGCCTCTGGCTATTGTGTTGGTAGGCAGAATGTGGACTGAGGTTAAGTAAAGGTCACTCCAACACTGCAGGGAGGGGTCAGTCAGGAATGGTCAGTCCAAAACAGGATGAGGGTCCTCAGACCATAGTAGTAAACAACCCATAATTGTTGTGTAACAGCTTTGATTGACAGTTAGACTTCACAGTTCTAATTAATTAATACTACAGAGTTTGGGGGGAAGTTGGAAGGAAGTAAACAGTTAAGAGTTGTGGAAATGTTAAAAGGTAATGGTTGTGAAGATGCTAAAGAGTAACAGTTGTGGTGTTATAAGAAGGAAGTTTTTGGTTTGATGATAAAACCCAGTTATATAAATGTAATTATTTGTGCACCTCGGTACAGTCACATTGGGTGGAGCCCTGGTAGTTAAACAAATTATACAAGAGAGTCAGGTGACTACTACCATCACTATGTTTTTGTCCTCAAAAGCCTTTACGGCTATTCTGAAGGAAAATTGGCCCTTTTCCCACAGGGAAGGTTTATAAATACGATTTAATCAAAATCACTAAAGAAATGTAAGGGGTTTCTATTGGAACTTAACTTGACTGCCTCCAATTATACAAGATGGGAATGTAATTTGGGTACAGTTGTTTAAAAATAATGAAAGCAGTGCAAGTTAGGCAAAAGAGAATTTGTGTGTGTGTGTAATTATGTAAGGTTATAAGGACCTAAACCAGCATTCATGGTTTGTAAAATCCTGTTTGTAGATTTAAGACAAATTGGTTTGGTTTTGTTTTTTTACAATAAAGACAAAAACGGTGGCACTAAAACTCCATTTGAATCTCTCATTCAAAGTTGCAACACTGACAGACCTTTGTGCCAGACATGGGTAGCTAGTATGATGTGGCTTTGGTATTTAACATTTAACTCTTTGGGTACCTTCCATATTTTTTAAATAGAGTTTAATATCTTCTTAAATAGGGACCAGAGAATGTGGCCGTGGCTGGGGCAGCCAGAACTGGGAGAAGGGGAAGAGATTCTGGATCCTTTTTGGTAATGAATAGCAGGAGGGGAACAAAAAAGTTAAAAGAGAGTGTACCTGTGAAGCAAAGACAGGGGTGGAATGTACAAAAAAGCAATGTCAGAAACACTGAGCCTTGAGGTGGCTCTGAGTAATCAAACTGTCACAATGTTAAACCTTGGGATAAAAACTAGTGAGTAATCTTGTAATAATGGATCATGTGTATGATTTTGGGGAAATTTTTAAGCATGCTAAAAATGGTCATTGAAAGCAAATGTGATGTCAAATGTTTCGTAGCCTCTCAGCTATTACCTGTGAATAAACTTAATGCTTGGCACAGCAGAGAAATAATTACAAACCTGGTCCGTTGTACAAGAGGGGAAACTGAGGTACACCACCTCATGAATTTCATAAATGAACAGTGGGATAACTCACTAGTCTGACTATAGAGCAAAACAAGGAAAGTATGGAGGTAATTCTTCTGTTTTTCCTGCAGTCAGCAAGATTTGTAAAAGGAAAGGGATATTTTAAAGCAATAATCTGTCCCCACCCAGGGGGCTGGGAAATGTTTCTTTTGTTTTTCAGACACTCTACAGGCAAGCTGGCACAGTGGAAGAGCAACCCAGAACACTATATGTCTACTGAAACTACAATGATTGTGTTGAAAGAAAAGGAGTACTTGTGGCACCTTAGAGACTAACCAATTTATTTGAGCATTAGCTTAGTCTCTAAGGTGCCACAAGTACTCCTTTTCTTTTTGCGAATACAGACTAACATGGCTGCTACTCTGAAGATTGTATTGTGTGTTTTGTGTTGTTTGTCTTGTTATTACTGTTATTTTAGTGGATATTGTACAAGGAGGGTTAACACATATAGTAGCAAAGGTCAACGAGTGGTATGACCTGCCTGGGAAGCATGGTCTACCCACGCTGGGAAATCAACAAAAAGGCACAAAATGGGGGTTAAGAAGGAGGATGTATAAATTGTTACATGTATATTACAGGTGGACCTACAAAGGGAAACCCAAGGATTCCCTGGCCTGGGATGGAACAATCATTGCTGCTAATGACAATTGTTGCTGTTAATGTAACCCTACAGGTGATATGGATGCCAAGCTGGAAGAATTCTGATCTAAACTGGCCACAGCCTGGAGCCGGACATACTTCCTGACAGGCAAATGTGTTGGAGCCACTGTGGGAGCGGGTGCAATCAGCGCTTCTCAACGTGTCTTTCCAGTCCATAACATGGGTGGTGCATCCTAGAGAATGGTGGGTGGACCGGGTATACCCCAACTGCAGTACATACATAAAAGGTTGATGCAACATTTTAATAGGTGAGTGAGGGGACCCAGATGGAATTGTCGCCGGAAAAGGGATTTGTGGGAAGCAGGAAAAACAGGGTTGGGTGTATGAAATCATTGGGTAACTAAGTAACTGATAAGCCAGAATGTAAAATTGCAGCAGCAAATCAACGAGCTATTGGCACAGCTGTCTGCAATTGCAATGGGGTGGAAAAGAGCAGCAGAGCTTAACACAGTGGACAAGGAACCTTGTGATGTCGGTGGGAGGTGGCTTCAGAAGGCTAATCTGGGGGGAAGGATGTATGGGAATACAAAATGCTCAACTGTGGGGCTAGCACCTGTGTAATAGTTACTGTGGTACCTTGGAATGGGATGGCAACTAAGGTGGCCCCCAAAAGTCCTATGGGAATAATGAGACAGGGAAGGGCTTGCTGGAAACCACTGGGGGTATAGATGGGGAGGATGGAATGGTGAAAATTGGACTATAATTCAATTAAGTAATTGTCCAGAGAAAATATTTGGATGTGTCCCTCTCCGATGGCCATGGTGGAGCAGACCTAATGGCCTGTTGCCAGGAGTGGACAATTGAGTGTAATGTATGTAATGTATTGGGTATGGAGTGTTATGCTGGGAGTGTATACAATTCTGCAATATAATACTTGGGAGTACCAGTGCACCAGCATCTGGCACAATTATGCACATTGATGTGCTGCCATCGGGACTTCAGTATACAAATGGATCTGTGAAACTCATTGCTGTGGACAATCAAACCAGTGTATACTACCTGATTCCATACCACGTGGTCGAGCTGGTTTGGACAATACCCCATTTCTCTGTGGACATTCAGTGGGCTCATGATATAGACAAAAGCATGCAAAACCTGGAGGAGCAGCTCAATGCAACTGCCAACAATTGGACATATTTAAAATATATTCTCCAGAATGGTGTTAAAAGGATCTTAACCCTGTCAACAGAGGAGAAGCAGTATTTCTGGTGGTGGCCCGGATGTTGGGTTATATTATGATGGACAGGGCTGACAATATTACTGTGCATAATTGTGGCTATTGGCCTATTGTTAAGTGTGCTAATTTTGCAATGTATAGTATGGTGGTTAAGTGGGGCACAGACTCACAAGGTATAACTACTAATTGTCACATATAAGTAATGTAATTGGCCCTCCACCACAGTGTAACAGATAACCTGGACCCAACCTTCTCGGGCCCATTACTATGGAGAGTCTGACACACTCATTGGAATATACATGCCGTATGTCCGTACGAGGGAAGGTGCAGGGTATCATGCCGCATAGGTGGCAGTGGGACAGATGGAGCATTGACACATTCCATCTTGATACCTGGCCTTTTCAGGAAATGTGCTGCCATATGTCCTATGCTTTTCCCTGGGAGGGTCCCAGAAGAAAAGAAAATAAAGGGGTGGAGTGTTAGTATATAGGTCTGTTTGTTAGCCTGGGATAGAATTTTGGGTCTGACTTTTTGATACTCTTATACTAAAATGTGTAAACACGGGAAAAAGACACTGTGATGTTGCTTCTGCTTAGTCAGCTGGATTTGTTAGTACAATGGAAACAGATAAGAGCAGTTAAAGTGTTACTCACCAGTGTTACTCACTTAGCAATCCCTATCTCAAAGCAAAGTTAAGCAACCAGCCGGGAGGGGCAAAGGGGCTTGGGGTGGGGGAGGTATAAAACACTAAAAGACCAAGTAGCACAATCTCACTCCTTACCACTTCCATGGGGTACAAAAGGGTGGGATGAAGACCCCAGACCCAAAATGGACCATGACCCTAAGTTGTAAGGGGTGGAGCTGTGGGCATGCTTTGCAGGTATATTTGGGCCTGCTGAGAAGGAGGAGGTGGGCATTGGAGAATTGGGAATGGGGAATAGGGAATGGGAAATGGGAAATGAGAACTGGGACACAGACAATGCTCTGCAGCATCAGAGCTGGGAAGGGAACACTAGGGAACAAATTCTATCAGCCTACAGAGATAAGCCTGCCTGGTGTGAAGGGCTTCGGAATATGCTTGCTTGGAAACAAATCCCAATAAACAGCACATTGTCTGCACTTCAGACTTCTGGTCTTTTGCTGCTTGCTGTCTGCGTGCAGCAAAAGACCAGAAGTCCAAAGTACAGACAATGCAATGTTTATTTGGAACATTAACAAGAACCAGGGAAGTGGGAGGGTTGAGGGAAAGCCCTCTAACAGTGTAAATCACCAGGTCCCCAAGAAGGGTGTGCAAAGAGCTCGTGGGAGGAGAGCTGGTTGGATTCTTTGGAAGAGTGCAAGCTTGGACATGGGGGGCTTGGTGCACTGTGATACTGCCCGTGCAGAAGGCAAACACTCCGTCCCATCCTTGCATAACGCAGGGGTCAGTCCCGCTTCCTTTATGAGTGGATTTGGAATGTTGGAAGCTCCCGGTACTGTATGTGCAAGCCTATCTCCCTCATGAGCTCTGCACACGCCCGTTCCAGGGCATAAAGTCATTGGGTTTACTGGAGGATTCTGAGATGCAAAGTGTCGGTTCTAGAGGGGCACTACCCCAAGACTAAAGTTGAAGAAACAAAGAGTGGGAGGGTCCTGAATTCAAAAGGAGCTCTATTAGGTGCCTGTGGAGTGTGAAATCCTGAAACAGCCTGATAAAAGGTGGACAAGAACAGCTGATTTCACACAGCGAAGGAATGTGTGATTCCCAAGGAAGTACAAGCAGCTCTTGTGCATGTCTGTAGGGCAGGCAGGGTTTGAAGCCTGGACTCCCGAGCAAACTAGGTGCCTGAACTGTGTGGGAACAAGAGGGGAGGAAATTCCCCAATCCCAAATTATTTAATTAAGACAACTGTCTAATTTACAATTTATATACAGAATTAAACTTTGAAGGAATGCTAGAATGCTACAGACTTGTATTTCCATCCCAGACCACTTGTGGCAGAAAGGAACGGGAGAGGTGGCCAGTCGGTTCCATCCCTTATGCCCTGGACTAGGAACACCAGGAGGTGAAGGGCACAGCTGCGGCCCAACAGACACTTCCTTTGAAGAGTTTGTGATCTTGAATGCAAAGAGCACATACGCACCCACAGTGAATACCCATAGGAACCAACTCTCAAAGAATATTTTTTTTTCCCAGCTGAAGATGGCATGTGCCTCCCTTCTCAGACAAAAATAATTCAGAAGTCTGTGACAAGCAAATTCAACAATCTGACATCCACCAAGCAATAATGCCTGAGACAAAGCTCTTGAGAGGTGGCAAGAAGGTCTTCTTGTTTTAGGGCGTCCTCTGTGTAGTGCTGTACTCACAGTTGTGATGTTTGGCCACCAAATGTCTTTCTTCTCATCTTTGGAAACAAAAATGGAAGCCAAATTGTTTTCTTTGTAGCTTGTTGTTGTTCTGTCCAATAAATACCTGTTGTTACAGTCTGTGGCTAAATTACTAGGAGACTGTGGAACAGCTAACCAGAAAAGAGAAGAATAGGCTCAAGCCAACTATTTTCAGAGCGTAATGCCTCCCAAGAACTACCACAGATAAGTAATGACAAAAACAAGAGAGAGAATGAAACAATAAGCAAAGCTCCCTAAATTAGGAGAGGTGAAGAGCAAAGTACATTATGGACAACTTCATGTGAATCAGCTCTATTGTATATGGTATATTTAGAAACGGTAGCAGAGAATAACACTTAGTGAGTCTGTTTCCCACTGATTTTCCTCAGCCCCAGTAGTTCCACTTAGTTTTATTTTGGTCTATTGATTGATCTTGAAGTTGTTATTCCTACACCTCCACTACAAAAACAGAAAGATGTTTCTGCAACCATAAAGTTTTAATCGGTCTTGCTCTGCTCTCCTGCATAGGAGGATAGTGGGGATTCTAATAATAGGGAGTTGCAGACAGAAGAAAGGAGCTGATCACCAACTCTGAAACTTGCCACAACAGAGATATGTGTTGATGTAGCTCATCCAGAGTGCACCAATCTTTCTGTGAATAAACTGACCTACTGCAGAGCCAAGATATGCAGCCTTTTGGAGCTTGAGAGGCTTCTAAGGCCAAAGATATACCATATAGTCCTCCAATCAGTGCAAGTGGACAAGTGCTTATAAAAGTGCTTTGCTGTGTTCTGCTCTGATGTTTTCTGCTGAAAGGAAGAACAAATGGAATATCTATTTGCTTTTTGCCACTGCAGTTGGACTGCAATGCATGGAGAGAAATGTATCCACTGGTATCTATTATACTGTTCATTTGAACAGGACATTTGTACATGTATTTGGATCAAAAGACAACATTTGGGCACCAGGTGGATAAGGCTTAGACAGGTTTCAGAGTAACAGCCGTGTTAGTCTGTATTCGCAAAAAGAAAAGGAGTACTTGTGGCACCTTAGAGACTAACCAATTTATTTGAGCATGAGCTTTCGTGAGCTACAGCTCACTTCATCGGATGTAGCTCACGAAAGCTCATGCTCAGATAAATTGGTTAGTCTCTAAGGTGCCACAAGTACTCCTTTTCTTAAGGCTTAGACAATTCATCGAGAATTGTATCAACAGGCCGGTGAACAGAAGTAGTGCTTGGTGTAGTTATCGAAAACCATGAGAACAATTGTTCCAGCAGCAATCATGTTCTCTCTTTAGGATGTCTATAAACCCTACCCCTACCACTGGGCTACAAGAATAAAGATATCCTACCAAACATGTACCATGAACAGGGTAATACAGCTCATTGTTTTCCATATCTCACAAAAGCAAGAGCAAACAGGGACAAGTTTGAAGTCCTCATCAAATAAGTATTAAAAACAAAACAAAAGAAAACAGCTCTAGCTTGTGGCACCGTGATTAGAGCAGGTCCCCTAACTGAGAAAATAAAAAGCTTTGAAACCTCTCTGTCCTCTTTGTGTTCTGATGACATCCTCAGGAGGCACACAAAGGAGTTTCAAAATGAAAGCAAGCTCCAGGCTAATTATTTGATTTTTATAGCACTGAGCCTCAGAAAAGTTTAATCTTTCACCTGAGAGTAGTAGAAAATTCCATCTATTGCCTGTACTTTGGGTCTCTGCTAAAATGCTCTGACCCCCAGGGGCAAGCAGGTAAAGAAAAAGTAATATCCAGTCCCTGCAATTAGAAGAGTGTTCCCCCCCACCCCAGGCTACAAGGATTCCAAATGCTTTTGAATTCCTGCATACCATTCAAAATTGTGTTCTTTCTAAATGATAACAGTTACAATTAAATGAATGGAATAATAGTTAAAATTAATAAAACACTTTTCACTGCCACATCTTTCCATGGATAGATGCTGTGCATTTTATATTGCAGCATGGGTCTAGGTAAGTGTTTTTGTAAATTAATCACTTTCTCATTACTGGAGTAAAGGTCAGTCCTTAGGGGAAAAAAAAAAAAACAGTGCCTGTCCTGTTACTGGAAATGATACTTTCGTTTAATTCCCTGCTTCACTGCTAATCTATTATTTTATGCTTCATAAAGAGTTACTTAAGCAGGAACCAAAGACGGGGTTTGGAATTGCACAGGCGGCAATTGTCAGTCGATAGTTTTCAGTCAAGTGTGAAATTCATCAGGGGAACGTTTTAGATTTGTGCAGCTCGCATTTTTTTAATCCAGGTCATCTTTATTCGTTTTTCTTTCTAAATAGAAAACGTCGTTATTTGATGGCATCTGGTAGAGTGATGTGTGAAGTTTGATCAATCAGAGGTTTAACCAACACAGTAAGAGTGAAGGGAGAAAAAAGATCTATGAGTGCTTCCTGTCAATGTCTGAATGAAACTGGTTGGTTAGGACCTACAGGTAAGGTTCAGAAATAAGAGATCCCACCTAAAAGCTAGTTGGGGATTCCTAATATACAAATTTATACATGATATCAAAGAAACACTTATGAAACACGAACGCTTTAATAGTCTTTGTCACTCTGTCTGGAGTGGCTAACGGTCATAAGAGGCAACCTCAGGGCAGACTGTGAAAAAGCAGGGCAGAAACTCCAAACTGGATGTATGTTCTATTATTAGATTTCACCCACCCAGTAAAAAGTGTAAAAAGAAAAGGAGTACTTGTGGCACCTTAGAGACTAACCAATTTATTTGAGCATAAGCTTTCGTGAGCTACAGCTCACTTCATCGGATGCATACTGTGGAAAATACAGATGATGTTTTTATATACACAAACCATGAAAAAATGGGTGCTTATCACTACAAAAGGTTTTCTCTCCCCCCACCCCACTCTCCTGCTGGTAATAGCTTATCTAAAGTGATCACTCTCCTTACAATGTGTATGATAATCAAGGTGGGCCATTTCCAGCACAAATCCAGGTTTTCTCCCCACCCTCCCCAACAAACCCATTCTCCTGCTGGTAATAGCTTATCTAAAGTGATCACTCTCCTTACAATGTGTGTGATAATCAAGGTGGGCCATTTCCAGCACAAATCCAGGGTTTAACAAGAACGTCTGAGGAATGGGGCGGGGGGGGGAGGGTAGGAAAAAACAAGGGGAAATAGGTTACCTTGCATAATGACTTAGCCACTCCCAGTCTCTATTCAAGCCTAAGATTATTGTATCCAATTTGCAAATGAATTCCAATTTAGCAGTCTCTCACTGGAGTCTGGTTTTGAAGTTTTTCTGTTGTAATGTCACAACTTTCATGTCTGTAATCGCGTGACCAGAGAGATTGAAGTGTTCTCCGACTGGTTTATGAATGTTATAATTCTTGACATCTGATTTGTGTCCATTTATTCTTTTACGTAGAGACTGTCCAGTTTGACCAATGTACATGGCAGAGGGGCATTGCTGGCACATGATGGCATATATCACATTGGTAGATGTGCAGGTGAACGAGCCTCTGATAGTGTGGCTGATGTTATTAGGCCCTGTGATGGTGTCCCCTGAATAGATATGTGGGCACAGTTGACAACGGGCTTTGTTGCAAGGATAGGTTCCTAGGTTAGTGGTTCTGTTGTGTTGTATGTGGTTGCTGGTGAGTATTTGCTTCAGGTTGGGGGGCTGTCTGTAGGCAAGGACTGACCTGTCTCCCAAGATTTGTGAGAGTGTTGGGTCATCCTTCAGGATAGGTTGTAGATCCTTAATAATGCGTTGGAGAGGTTTTAGTTGGGGGCTGAAGGTGACGGCTAGTGGCGTTCTGTTATTTTCTTTGTTAGGCCTGTCCTGTAGTAGGTGACTTCTGGGAACTCTTCTGGCTCTATCAATCTGTTTCTTCACTTCTGCAGGTGGGTATTGTAGTTGTAAGAATGCTTGATAGAGATCTTGTAGGTGTTTGTCTCTGTCTGAGGGGTTGGAGCAAATGCGGTTGTATCGCAGAGTTTGGCTGTAGACAATGGATTGTGTGGTGTGGTCAGGGTGAAAGCTGGAGGCATGTAGGTAGGAATAGCGGTCAGTAGGTTTCCGGTAAGGGTAGTGTTTATGTGACCATTGTTTATTAGCACTGTAGTGTCCAGGAAGTGGATCTCTTGTGTGGACTGGACCAGGCTGAGGTTGATGGTGGGATGGAAATTGTTGAAATCATGGTGGAATTCCTCAAGGGCTTCTTTTCCATGGGTCCAGATGATGAAGATGTCATCAATAGAGCGCAAGTAGAGTAGGGGCGTTAGGGGACGAGAGCTGAAAGCACTAAGGACACGATTCTGTCATGGAGGTCATAGACTTCATGGAATCTGTGACTTTCTGGGACTTTTGGGACTTCTTGTGGATGTTAGCCGACAGCCAAGGATGTTTGGTGAGGTGCCAGCTATGCCCGTTTATACCATCCGTGACTTTAACCGCTAGGACGCACTGTCCCTTTGTGGCAGGCAGCCCGGGCTAGGCTGACGGATGCCCCAAGGTCCTAACCACCCGTGACTTTAACTGCTAGAGCTCAGAGCTCCTTCGCAGCGGGCAGTCAATACTGACTGACAGGTGCCCCAATGGCAGCACTAAGAGCCTCTCCACACCCGTGACTTTAACTGCTAGAGCTCAGAGCTCCTTCGCAGCGGGCAGCCAGGATTGACTGACAGGTGCCCCAAGAGTTTGCCCCGTGGAGGCGGCACAACTCAACGCTAGGCTCTTAGTACTCTCACCTAATGGCCAGGCTTCAGAGCCAAAACGGCTGAGGTTCTTTAATTGTGTTGGCTGCTTTACAGTAAACCAGAGAAAACAAGTCAGGCTTATGCACAAATGGTTACCAAAATTTATTAAGCTAGATTCTAATCATGTGGTTACAAAACTGCTAGTGCCTACTTATTTAAATGTAGAGATGTTACACACACAAACAAGTTACAAAACTGAAGCCACAATCCCAAAGAAAGAAAACAAAGTATAGAGCTCTATTTCAAAATATGTGTACACTAAAGATAGGAGATCAGGTGTGGGTGCTTCTTACCCTCCTTGCATCTCTCGATTCCAGCGGTGCCAAGCCAGGATCGGTCACTCAATTCCGCGGAAAGACGAATAAGGGACAAGGCTTAGGGACCCTCTTAGCTGCAGAAGCCTTGGGAGGCTGTCACTTATCTGACCAGCAGATAGATAGTGAAAAGCACTCAAAAATCATGGTGCTGTAGGTCCCCTACTTATACCTCTGTACTCCTTTATTCTCTTTCTCCTTTCTTATGCCAAATTGAGGCTGGTCTGTCTGGGTGACGCCAGCTTTTGCAAGAGTAGTTTACACTTGCAAGGGAGAGAAACAATAAGTTTCGACTACTGGACATTTCTTTTATCAGGGTAAATATTTTCCCACCTAGGATGTTGGTGTGTGTGCATCACGCTATTTAGTAGGGGCTAAGAGCCATGTCTGTCACAGGGCCTCTGCCTGCTGTGAGCTTAATCGTTATATATGTTCCCAGAGGCACATTGTAGCAGCCCACCTGTGCTTTTCACAGCTTCAAAGGCTGTGCTGGAATATATGTTAAGTGCCCTGTTCCGGCTTCCTCCTGTGTTTCCAGCAATGCTGGTCTGAGGGGCGGGGGGGGGGGGGGGGAGGCTGTCTGTCTGGCTACAGTGGGGCAGGGCTGGAGGGGTCGTGGCCCCTGGAACAACTGTCTGGCAGTCAGCCCCAGGCCACCAAACAGTTGACCAAGGGAGCAGCAGTCCCCGGCCTGCTGGAGCAGCAGCTGGGATTGTGTCAGCCTCCCTGGGGCTGGAGCAGCACTGGTTAGCGCTGGTCCAGTTTAAAGGTTACAAGCAAAACAAAAGCATCTGGGGTTAGCACAGAGGAGTCCACAAGTCATAAAGATATAAACTTAATCGTGTCTTCTTAGACATTTCCTGATCAATTTACATATCTGGGGTTTCAAATGAGTAGTTTCTAGGTATGATCTGATGATTTTTCATACCTGGCTCAAAGCTTTTTACAGCATTGCTCCATGCCTGTCTCTCCTCTCCAGGAGAACAACACAGACAGACAAAGGTAAGTTTTTTTTCCCAATTTTAAAAAGTTCTAGCCTTCCCATTGGCTCTTTTGGTCAGGTGCCCACTCCCTTCCTTTTACCTATGGACTTTTTAACCCTTTACAAGTAAAGCAAGTAGAGAACAGCTACTAAAAGGGATTTTATAGATAACTGGCTGGCTGAGTGTCCATAAAAGGGAGCTACCCTGCCCCGCTTTCATTTATCACAGCCCCTGCTGCAGGAGCAGCTGCAAGCCCTGGCAGCACTCTGTTTGTCTCCCCCACCTCCAGGGTATTTTTAGTAAAAGTCTCAGACAGGTCACAGGCTTCTGTAAATTTTTGTTTATTTCCCACAACCTGTCCTCGACTTTTACTAAACCTGTGACAGAATCTTAACCTTAACTATAACAGTCTCCCCATGGAATCACAGACAGTCCCCTTGTGCATTCCAGTCAATCTTGTCACCCAGTCAAGCTGGACTATGTGATAGAGGGTCACTTTACACCAAAAATCACAACAATATTCAGGTTACTACCAGTCCCAAAGGACCAGTCACTTACCCCAGATCATTTGTACTCAGATCTCAAACCAAAGACAATGCCTGTAGCCAAACCTGTAATTAACTAAGAAAAGAAATGAGAGTTATATACAAGGTTAAAATAGGAAACACACACAAAATTTACAGTCTTAGATTTAAAAAGGTAATAATAAGCAGCTCTGTATGTCCTTTAGGGATGACCCATACCAAGCAGAATGGGGAACTCTTGCTTGTTTTTAGGAATCTTTGTCCCTCAGAGTCCAGAGAGCATAAAGAGACCCCAATTGCTTCTGATCAGGGATTTTTATCACACTCCCTAGAGTCCAAGCTGATGGGACAAGCGCTTCTGCACATAACCTCTTCATGGGGGTTGGGGCAATCAACAAAGTCTTTGTTCCACAATGGCCCATTTGGATTCAATAGTCTTTTGTTATGGGCAGAAGAAAACACCTTCTGTAGGAACCCAACAGTTTGCATTAGATGAAGGGTCCCCTTCCCCCCCATCGCTGCTTGATTGGTTACAGACTTTCAAAACACACATTTTACAGTTATAGAGCAAACACTCAAGTATTATCTTATAGCATGGGGTGCAGATATTATAAGCAGGATTAATACATGCATGATCATACAACCATTCCATAAAGTCTAAACACTAATATCTATTTTAATTATACTGACCCACAAGTAAGCCACACTGGTTTCCAGCTATGCATTTGTCAGCATTTGGTGAGACCCAGGGACTTGGCATGAGCTGGCATCTGCCCTACCAGCACCACAACCTTCTGCATTTTAGTCAAGTCTCTTTATGTTATGTCTCTTCTTTGGCTATTCCTCGATGCGAGGATGATGTCTTTTAAAGGGGGTTCATTGGTGAGTTTTTAAGTGGCTGAGGAGCCCAATTCTTGCCCTGCTGATTTTCCCACAGAAGTGACAGGTGTAATCTTGGAGGAGACATAGTTGTCAGCTGGAGTGTTGTGCCCTTTCTTTCCTCCTCTGTCACTTCTCTGTCTCATGAGCACGTCTGTTCTCCTCAAAGTGAGCTGTGGCTTGGTGTATGGAGTGGCATCACTGTGTTCTGTTCCGTGCCAAGTCCTCCCAGTTTGTTGGGTTGATGCCTCCCTTTTTAAGACATACTTTCAGTACATCTTTGAAATGCTTCTGCTGCCCTCTGTGAGCCCTTCTACCCTGACTGAACTGAGAGAAGAGTACTTGCTTTGGGAGGCAAGTGTCAGGCATACGTACACAGTGACCAGCCCAGTGGAGCTGGTATTTCATGACCTGCGCTTCTACACTGCTGATGTTGGTTGAAGAGAGAGCGCTGATGTTAGTGCATTGGTCTTCCCAGATGAGCCTGATAATCCTCCTGAGGCAGTGCTACTGGAACCACTCAAACCGTTTGAGATGTCATCTGTAGATTACCCAGGTCTCACACCCATACAGAAGGGTGGAGAATGACAACTGCCTTGTAAACCAAGATCTTGGTTCCTGTTCATAGATCCCTTTCATTGAAGACTCATTTGAGTAATCTTCCAAAAGATGTGCTGGCACGGTGGATCCTGTATTCAATTTCTGTGTCAACGCTGGCTGTTTGGGAGAGGTGCCTGCCAAGGTACAGAAAATAGTCCACATTTTCCAGGGGTTCTCTGCTGATGGTGATTTGTGGAGTAAAAAGAGTAGTTTGTGTAGGTGAGGGCTGGTAGAGTACCTTGGTTTTCCCGATGTTGAGAGAGAGACCCAGGCTGTGATAATCATCTGCAAAAAGATTTAGGGTGTTTGCACATCTGTCTCTGTGTGTGCAAGAAATACACAGTCATCTGCACACTGAAGGTCAGTGATGCCAATTCTCATGATCTTAGATTTTGTTTGGAGATGTCGAAGATTGAGGAGTTGGCCATGCACACAATACTCAGTCCTGATTCTGTCAGGAAGGCGGTCACAAAGGAGAATCAGAATCATGGCAAGGTAAATGGAGAAGAGTGTTGGAGCAATGACACAGACCTGCTTGACACCAGTGCAAATGGTAAATGGTTCGGTCTCTGAGTCGTTGCACCAAATGGTAGCAGTCATCCCATCATGGAGTAGTCTGATGATGGAAATGAATTTCTGTGGACAGCCAAATCTATAAAGCACCTTCCATAGGGCATCACGGTTGATAGAGGCAAAGGCCTTGGTTAGGTTGATGAATGCCATGTTCTTGTTGCTGTTCCTGGTGTTGCTCTCTGAACTTTTCCTGAATCTGTCGTGCCATGAAGATCATGTAGGTTGTGCCTTGGGATGGCTTGAAGCCACACTGTGATTCAGGGAGGAGTTCCTCGGCAAGGGGGAGGAGGCAGTTTAGTGGAATTCGGAAAAGAATCTTCCCTGCAATGGAGAGGAGAACAATACCTCTGTAGTTCCCACACAAGGATTTGTCCCCTTTCTTGAATATTGTAACCATGTTGGCATTCTTAAAGTCAGGTAGAATTTCTTTGCAGGTTCAGATTTTCTCAAGGAGTTAGCAAAGTTGGTGCTGGAGCATTGTTCCACCAGCTTTAAAAACCTCAACTGGGATGCTGTGCGGGCCTGGCGCCTTGTAATTTTTTGCCTGAGTGATGGCATGCCAGACTTCCTCAAAAGATCGGGGATCAGAAAGGTGTTCCATTGCTGAGTGTTGTGGAATAAACTTGATGGCATCTTCAGAGGCCGTGGATTCGCGGTTTAGTAGACTCTCAAAGTGTTCCTTCCAGAGTTGTTTAATGGTTGCATTGTACTTGAGGGGGGTGGAGACATCCTGAGAACGTAAGGGGGTTGGGCCTTTGGAGCTTGACCTATATATAGTTTTTGTTGCTTGAAAGAAGCTTCTCATGTCATCCTGGTCTATGAAACCCTTGATCTCACAGGCCCTTTCTTGTCACCACTTGTTTTTGATGTCATGTAACCACCTTTGGACTTTGGGTTTAAGCAGGTGATAGGCCTCATGTTTTTGTTTGTTAGAAGAATCATTTTGCCAGTTACAAAATGCATTTCTTTTGTGTTGAATTAATGCTAGGATTTCCTTGTTGTTTTCATCAAACCAGTCTTGGTGCCAATGAGTGGAATATCCTATGGTTTCAGCATATGCATTGTGAATGGTGTTTTTAAGTTGATCCCAGTGCTCTTTGTGACAATGACGTTGTCAGGCAGGCTAAAGCATTTCTCCAACAGATGTTGCTGGAACGACTCATAGCTGGCTTTGTCTTGAAGTGCTTTGACATTGTACTGCTTTCGCTTAGTCTTTGGGTGTTTGTGGTGTGGTGGAGCGAACTGATGGAGCGAGCTGATGACTGATCTTACTAATCAATGGTCTGTCCAACAGTGATCAGAACCTCTCATATCTCGGGTTATACGGATGTCAGTATAGTCTCAGGCTCTGACTATAACATAGTAAAGGAGGTGCCAGTGTTTGGACCAAGGATGTTTCCAGGTGGTCTTAAATTTGTTACTCTGCCTAAAGATGGTATTTGTGATGAGCAGGTCATGGTTCACACATTTGCTGAGGAGGAGAATACTATTGGGGTTTACATTTCCCACCCTTTCTTTCCCTATTGTGGCTCTCCAGAGTTAGGAATCCTGTCCGACTCTGGCATTGAAATCTCCAAGGAGGATGTGGTTGTGAGAACTGACTCGAGAGTTCCATGAAACTGCTCCTTATTGTCTTCCTCATCATCAAGTGTTGGGGCATATGTGCTGATGATCGTGGCATATTGGTTATTGCTAAGCTTGAGCTGACAAGTCATGAGACGCTCATTGATCCCCATGGGAAGCTCCAAAAGCTGATTGGTGATCTTATTTTTGATGGCAAAGCCAATCCTGTGACTGCATCTCTCTTCAGGTGGCTTACCTTTCCAAAATAAAGAGTAGCCACCTCCATCATCTTTTAATTGGACCTCATCAGAGTGGCAGATCTCACTAAGAGCTGCAATGTCAATACTGAGTCTCTGGCAATTATGGCAGTTCTTCTTTCTGGGCATTCACTGTCCAGGGAGTCCATAAGGGTGCAGACATTCCAGGTGGAGAAATCCATTGTCTTGTAGCTCTTGTTTTGGCCACAGAGTTGAGTGATCTCATGGGATATGGCCATCCAGTCCGAAGAGTGAGAGACAGTCTGTGTTTGGGTCACATTTTTTAGCCTCCTCCCCATTTGGGGTGAGCAGAGGGGATCCTGAAAAGGCCTGCTCAGTCACAGCTGCTGCTGCTGAAATGCTCTTCTGTCTCAACCAAGCACAAGATGACTGTCACACAGCTGCCACCTGCATGCAGATTTGTGACTAAAGACTCCCAGAGATCACTGCTTCTGTATTTCCTGCCACTCATCCATCGCCACAGGATTTTGTGTGGGTTTGAACCCTTTGGCAGAGGACTGCATGTGAAATCTTTTAACGTGGCGAAACCAGTGTGCAGGCGGTAACCATACAAAACTTGACAGGAGGAAAACCCTGACCTGGTGGCGAGGAGATCCAAGATAACCAGGGGTCTCCCTTCTGCTGCAGCCCTCATCCGCCTTCACAGCCGCAGAGTACTAAAGTTCCTTGATATGCGCCCGATCCACCATTGGGGTCTTTTGACATTTGGACCACGGTTAGTAAGGAGCCTTGCCTCAGACCTGCTTGCCAAGGGGGACCCTACCAGGAGTATAAAAGCTCTGGATGATATAGCTCCAAGGATCTTTAGCCCATGCAAGCCTCTCCACCATGACCATCAGAGAGGTTATATTATTAATTAATTAATTATTATATTATATTATATTATAATATGTAGCACAGCGGCTACTGACAGATATAAATCCATAGGACAGCTGCAGCAGCACAGGAGACAGCAAACAGAGCTGTAAACAGGGGAGTTTGAGTGGGAGTTTGCAAGGGGAGTTTGGGGGGAAGACTAGGAGAATCAGGCAGAGGAACAGACAGGCTACTGAACGGAGTGTGTGAAGGTCTTGCAGTGTTTTGGTGCTTGTTTGGGGGTTTGTTTTTGCCGTGCGTGGTGGTGTTTTGGTTTGGTTTGTGTTTCCTGGACTAACAGGGACTTAAGTGGGAAGGCTGTGAAAGATACAGAGGCAGCAGTGGGAGTGACCCAAGCAGTGGAAGACACAATGAAGAGGACTGGATGTGGAAGCTGCAGCATATACATGATCCTGGAGGGGGTACCTGAAAAGACTTTCGTCTGCATGAAGTGACGTCTGATAGGGCTGATGGAAGAAAAGATCCGAGGATTGGAGATACAGGATGTGGAACTGAGGCTGAAGAGGATCCTAATGGGAGTGGGAAAGAATCCACTGATTGTCCTTCAAGTGGGAACAAATGATACGGCTAGATTCTCACGGGAATGTATCAAGGGAGACTATGCCAGGCTGGGGATGACACTTAAGGAAATCGAGGCTCAGGTGATCTTCAGTGGGATTCTGCCTGTTCCTAGAGAAGGGCAACAAAGGTGTGACAAGATTATGATGATCAACAGATGGCTCAGGCAGTGGTGCTATAGGAAGGACTTTGGGATGTATGGCCACTGGGAAGCATTCATGGACAGAGGACTGTTCTCTTGGGATGGATTTCACCTGAGTAGGGAGGGAAATAGACTTCTAGGATGGAGGCTGGCACAACTGATTAAGAAAGTTTTAAACTAGGAATCTGGGGGAGATGGTTGGGAGATAATCCAGGTAATCTCCAAGCCGGATTTTAACATTGAGAGGGAAGAAAATGAAGTAAGAAAGGATACAACTGTGGGTTGGAGAATGGATATAAGAAGGAAGGGTAGTGTAGATACCAGTCTAATAGATGATACTGGCAGTAGAATGTATGTGCCTAATCGGGTAAAGAATGTGAGTGAAGCCAAATAGCAAAAATTAAGATGATTGTACACTAATGCGAGGAGCCTAGGTAACAAAAATGAGGAACTAGAGCTATTGGTCCAGGAAGTAAAACCAGATATTACAGGGATAACAGAAACATGGTGGAATAGTAGTCATAACTGGAGTACAGGTATTGAAGGGCATGTGCTGTTTAGGAAAGACAGAAATAAAGGCAAAGGTGGTGGAGTAGCATTGTATATCACTGATGAGGTAGACTGTAAAGAAATAAGAAGTGATGGAATGGATAAGACAGAGTTTGTCTGGGCAAAAATCACACTGGGGAAGAAAGCTAATAGAGCCTTCGCTGGGATAGTGCTTGGGGTGTGCTATAGACCACCAGGATCAGATTTGGATATGGATAGAGAACTCTTTAATGTTTTTAATGAAGTAAATACTAATGGAAACTGCGTGATCATGGGAGACTTAAACTTACCAGATATAGACTGGAGGACAAGTGCTAGTCATAATAATAGGGCTCAGATTTTCCTGGATGCGATAGCTGATGGATTCCTTCACCACGTAGTTGCTGAACCAAGAAGAGGGGATGCCATTTTAGATTTCGTTTTGGTGGGTACTAAGGACCTCATAGCAGAAATGGTTGTAGGGGACAATCTTGATTCAAGTGATCATGAGCTATTTCAGTACAAATTAAATGGAAGGATAAACAAAAATAGATCTGTGACCCGCGTTTTTTATTTCAAAAGGGCTAACTTTCAAAAATTAAGGAAATTAGTTAGGGAAGTTGATTGAACTGAAGAACTTATGGATCTAAAGGTGGAGGAGGCCTGGAATTACTTCAAGTCAAGGTTGCAGAAACTATCAGAAGCCTGCATCCCAAGAAAGGGGGAAAAACTCATAGGCAGGAGTTGTAGACCTAGCTGGATGAGCAAGCATCTTAGAGAGGTGATTAAGAAAAAGCAGAAAGCCTACAGGGAGTGGAAGATGGGAGGGATCAGCAAGAAAAGCTACCTTATTGAGGTCAGAACATGTAGGGATAAAGTGAGAAAGGCCAAAAGTCAGAGTTGGACCTTGCAAAGGGAATTAAAACCAATAGTAAAAGATTCTATAGCCATATAAATAAGAAGAAAACAAAGAAAGAAGAAGTGGGACCGCTTAACACTGAGGATGGAGTGGAAGTTAAGGATAATTTAGGCATGGCCCAATATCTAAACAAATACATTGCCTCAGTCTTTAATGAGGAGCTTAGGGATAATGGTAGGATGACAAATGGGAATGAGGATATGGAGGTAGATATTACCACATCCGAGGTAGAAGCCAAACCCGAACTTCACCTTAATGGGACTAAATCGGGGGGCCCGGATAATCTTCATCCAAGAATATTAAAGGAACTGGCACATGAAATTGCAAGCCCATTAGCAAGAATTTTTAATTAATCTATAAACTCCGGGGTTGTACTGTATGACTGGAGAATTGCTGACATAGCTCCTATTTTTAAGAAAGGGGAAAAAAAGTGATCCAGGTAACTTCGGGCCTGTTAGTTTGACATCTGTAGTATGCAAGGTCTTGGAAAAAAATTTGAAGGAGAAAGTAGTGAAGGACATTGAGGTCAATGGTAACTGGGACAAAATACAACGTGGTTTTACAAAAGGTAGATCGTGCCAAACCAATCTGATCTCCTTCTTTGAGAAGTTTCAGAGTAACAGCCATGTTAGTCTGTATTCGCAAAAAGAAAAGGAGTACTTGTGGCACCTTAGAGACTAACCAATTTATTTGAGCATAAGCTTTTGTGAGCTACAGCTCACTTCATCAGATGCATACCTTTGAGAAGGTAACAGATTTTTTAGACAAAGGAAACACAGTGGATCTAATGTACCTCGTTTTCAGTAAGGCATTTGATACGATACCACATGGGGAATGATTAGCTAAATTGGAAAAGATGGGGATCAATATGAAAATTGAAAGGTGGATAAGGAACTGGTTAAAGGGGAGACTACAACGGTCATACTGAAAGGTGAACTCTCAGGCTGGAAGGAGGTTACTAGTGGAGTTCCTCAGGGATCGGTTTTGGGACTAATCTTATTTAATCTTTTTATTACTGACCTTGGCAGTAATAAAAAGTGGGAATGTGCTAATAAAGTTTGCGGATGACACAAAGCTGTGAAGTATTGCCAATACAGAGGGGGACCGGGATATCATACAGGAAGATCTGTATGACCTTGTAAACTGGAGTAATAGTAATAGGATGAAAGTTAATAGTGAAAAGTGCAAGGTCATGCATTTAGGGACGCATCACTTTGAAGTAACAGAGAGTATCTTGAAGTATTAGTTGATCACAGGATGACTATGAGCCGCCAATGTTATATCGCCGTGAAAAAAGCTAATGCGGTCTTGGGATGCATCAGGTGAGGTATTTCCAGTAGAGATAAGGAGGTGTTAGGACCGTTATACAAGGCACTGATGAGACCTCATCTGGAATATTGTGTGCAGTTCTAGTCTCCCATGTTTAAGAAGGATGAATTCAAACTGGAACAGGTACAGAGAAGGGCTACTAGGATGATCTGAGGAACGGAAAACCTGTCTTATCAAAGGAGACTCAAAGAGCTTAGCTTGTTTAGCCTAACCAAAAGAAGGTTGAGGGGAGATATGATTGCTGTCTATAAATATATCAGAGGGATAAATACCAGGGAAGGAGAGGAATTATTTAAGCTCAGTACCAATGTGGACACAAGAACAAATGGATATAAACTGGCCATCAGGAAGTTTAGACTTGAAATTAGACGAAGGTTTCTAACCATCAGAGGAGTGAAGTTCTGGCATAGCCTTACAAGGTGAGCAGTGGAGATAAAAGACATATCTGGATTCAAAACTAAGCTTGATATGTTTATGGAGGGGATGGTATGATGGGGTTGCCTAAGTTTGGCAATTAATTGATCTTTGACTATTAGTGGTAAATATGCCCAATGGCTTGATATGGGATGTTAGATAGGGTGGGATCTGAGTTACTACAGAGAATTCTTTCCTGGGTGTCTGGCTGGTGAGCCTTGCCCACATGCTCAGGGTTTAGCTGATCACCATATTTGGGGTCAGGAAGGAATTTTCCTCCAGGGCAGATTGGCAGAGGCCCTGGGAGGTTTTCACCATCCTTTGCAGCATGGGGCACGGGTCACTTGCTGGAGGATTCTCTGCACCTTGAAGTCTTTAAACCATGATTTGAGGACTTCAATAGCTCAGACATTGGTCAGGGGTTTGTTACAGGAGGGGGTGGATGAGATTCTGTGGCCTGTGTTGTGCAGAAGGTCAGACTAGACAATCATAATGGTCCCTTCTGACCATAAAGTCTATGATTGTATGACTTGCATAAGGAAATTCAGCCCTGATGCAAAACCCACGGAAGCTGATGAAAGTCTTTTTCCATTGAGTTAAGTGAGCTTTGGCTCAAGGCCTTTGAGTCCTGTCCTGACACCCCCTTCTCCTCTATTCCAAGGATGTTTAGTACTGGCCATTAGACAAATTCAGACTAGATATAAGGTGTACATTTTTGACAGTGGGGGTAATTAACCATTGAAACAATTTATCAAGGGTTGAGGTGGCTTCTCCATCACTAACAATTTTAAATCAAGATGGGATGTTTTTCTAAAAGATATACTCTTGGAATTATTTTGGGGGAAGTGCTATTGCCTATGTTATACAGGTGATCAGCCTACATGATCACAGTGGTTGCTTCTGGCCTTGGAATCTATAACGTGCCTTCATTCAGAACTTTTACAACAAGGTGAGAAAAAGTACTAGACTCTGTATTATAGGGAGCAATCCTATATTTGCAAGAGAGGTACAGATTATGGGGAAAAAATTCAAAAGCACCTACTGAAATACTGTGGCCAGTTCTGGTGTACACCTTTTAAAAAGAATGTTCAAAAAATGGAGAGGGTTCAGAAGAGAGCCACAAAAATTATTTGAGGGCTGCGCAAAATGTCTTCCAGTGGGAAACTTAGAGAGCTCATTCTGTTTATCTTATGAAAAAGAAGATTGAAAGGGGACTTTATTACAGTGTATGGAGCCAGGTCTACACTACAGACCTATATCAGTGTAACTATGTCACCCAGTGGTGTGAAAAATTCATACCTTTGAGTGATGCAGTTATGCCAACCTAGCCACCCATGTAGCTGTGTCAACGGGACAGATTCTCCTATCAATGTAGCAATCGCATCTCGGGGAAGTGGATTAACTGATCCAACAGGAGAAGCTCTCCCGTTTGTATAGTAGTATCTTCACTAAAAGCGCTGCAGCGGCCCCAGCTGTGCTGCTGTAGTACTGTAAGTGAAGACATGCTCTTAGTATCTTCCCAGGGAGAAAATTCAGGATACTAAAGGGCTCTTCAATCTAGAGAAGAAGGGCATAACAAAAAACAATGGCTGGAAGATGAAGACATACAAATTCAAATTTGACATTGGGCACAAATTTTTAACGGTGAGGGAAATTGGATGAATGAATGGGGAACAAACTAGCAAGGGAAGTGGTGGATTCTCCATCTGTGAAGGTCTTCACATCAAGACTGTCTGCCTCTCTGGAAGATATGCCTTAGCCAAGCACAAGTTATGCATTAGTCAAAGTTATTGGGCTAAATACAGGGATAAAATGTAATGGCCTGTGCTACACAGGAGGATCATCTAATGGTTCTTTTGGCCTTAAACTCTAAGAATCTAAGTGTTGTAAGAGCTTAAGGGCCAGATTTTAAAGGTATTTTGCACCTAAAGACGCAGATAGGAACCTAAGTGACAAGGCTTTAAAAAAATCTCAGGAGGTTCTTATCTGCATCTTTAGTGACAAATACCTTTACAAATCTGGCCCCAAGTCCCATTTTCAGAAGCAGCCTAGGCACTTAGGATGGGAACATAAGTCTCACTGACAGTCCATAGTACTTAGGCTTCTAAGTGTCTCAGTCACTTTTGAAAAGGGGAGATAGATTTCTAAAGGTATGCTACACTGTAATCAGGCGGTGTGATTGTAGCACACGCTGACATTCCTTAGCTAGCTTTAATTTAGCTAGGTCAAGTACTGTTAGTAATAATACTGGGGCAGTGCAGGCTTCAGCATGGACTGCCCAGGCCTGCCCAGTATCCTCAGGCAGCTAGCTGTGCAGAAACCCATTCTCCTATGGCTTCACTGCTACCCAAGCTAGTTAGATTAAAGCCAACTTTGGGTATTGTGACAGATATGGCAGTTTCCTGCAGTATCTTTGGGAGATGCTATCATTTGATGTAATATTGTGGGCCAGGGAAAGTATGTAATTCTATGGGGGAGGATGACCACATCTCCTCCAGGAGCTCAGAACAGTGGTGGGTGATTAGGCAAATTCATTCAGGTTGTAACATGTCCAGAGGAATACCATCACCTGGAGACACTCGCATATATTAGTTCAAACTGGATTCTCTGGAGACCAACAGACAAAGAAATGACTTTTGGATATATAGTCTCACGGTAAATAGACTCAGGGCCTTCTTTGTGATCCAGCAAACGGTAGCCAGTGAACTGGGCAGCCTGGAAACCATGGCCAGGAGGAAGGGAGAGTTCCCGCCTATGGGAGGTGATGTCTGAGGAGCCAGGTGCCTTTGCTGGATCATGAAGGGAAATATAGGTGCAGTTGCCCTGAACTAAGTGGTTTCAAGTAATAAAAGACAGAACAAAGTAAGTTACCAAGCAAAATAAAACAAAACACGCAAGTCAGCCTAATACAGTTAAGAAACTGAATACAGGTAAATGTCACCCACAGAGATGTTCCAATAAGCTTCTTTCACAGACAAGACTCCTTCCTAGTCTGCGCTCAGTCCTTTCCCCTGGTACAATCCTTGTTAGTTCTATCTCAGGTGGTAACTACGGGATTTCTCCATGACTGGCCCCCTTTGTTCTGTTCCACACCTTTCAATAGCTTTGGCACAAGGTGGGAATCCTTTGTCTCTCTCTGGGTTTCCACCCCTCCTTCTAACTGGAAAAGCACAAAGTTAAAGATGGATTCCAGTTCAGGAGACATGATCACATATCCTGTGAGACTTTATTACCCACTCACTGGCACACAGGAAGTCTTAAAAGTAAACAGAGCCATTTACTACCAATTTTCCTAGTCAATGGGAGCCATCAAGCTTCCAAACCACAATTAATGGCCCACACTTTGCATAATTACAGTAGGACCTCAGAGTTCTATTTCATATTCCCAGTTTCAGATACAAGAATGATACATTCATACAAATAGGATGACCACATTCAGTAGATTATAAGCTTTATAAGTAGATGATACCTTACAAGAGACCTTTTGCATAAAGCGTATTCCAGTTACATCATATCCACACTTAAACATATTTTTTATAAAAATATGGAGTGCAACGTCACAGACATAATGCCGCAGAAAGTCTCAGATACTGCCAGATATATGGTACCTCTACACTGCACAAGAACCCAAAGCAAAAACACCCCCCCATTTCCCCAAAACCTGAGGCAGTGGGCCTCAGTGCCCAGATCAACCTGAGCTCACGCTATGGGGTTAAAAATACCAGTGTAGATGTCTCTGCTTCAGCTGGAGCCTAGCTCTGAAACTCAGCAAGTCATTTGACATGGGCTTTGAGACTTGGTGCCACAGGGCTGGTTTTTTTCCGCATTGTAGTCATGCCCATAGACATTTTAGTGCATAACTGCCTTTACTTCCCTACATGGTGGGGCACATATAACATTTCTTAAAGCCAGATCCTGAGCTAGAGTAAACTGACACTGAAGTCAAAGGAGCTACACCAGCTTGGAATCTGTCCCCTCAGTCTTTAGAGTCTCTGGGTATGTCTATACTGAAGAAGAAAAAAAAAGACCTGCAGCAGTTAGTCTCAGAGCCTAGTCAACTGACTCAGGCTCATTGGGCTTGCACTATGGGACTAAAAAATTGCAGTGTAGATGATCAGACTCAGGCTGGAGTTAAGGTTCTGAGACTCAACCCTACCAGATTTCAGAGCCTGGGCTTCATTCCAAAACCAAATGTCTACATTGCTCTTTTTCATAGAATCATAGAAGATTAGAGTTGGAAGAGACCCCAGGAGGTTATCTACTCCAACCCTCTGCTCAAAGCAGGACCAACACCAACTAAATCATCCGAGCCAGGGCTTTGTCAAGCCTGACCGTAAAAACCTCTAAGGATGGAGATTCCACCACTTCCCTAGGTAACCCATTCCAGTGCTTCCCCACCCTCCTAATGAAATAGTTTTTCCTAATATCCAATCTAGGCCTCCTACACTGCAACTTGAGACCATTACTCCTCATTCTGTCACCTGCCACCACTGAAAACAGTCGAGCTCCATCCTCTTTGGAACCCCCATTCAGGTAGTTGAAGGCTGCTATAAAATCCCCCCTCACTCTTCTCTTCTGCAGACTAAATAAGCCCTCAACTTCTCCTCATAAGTCACGTGCCTCAGCCCTCTAATAATTTTTGCTGCCCTCCGCTGAACTCTCTCTAATTTATCCGCAAATTTTGCTGTGTAGCATGAGCTGAGGTCAGTTGACTTGGCCTCTGAGACTCACGGCTGTGGGTCATTTTTTGTAGTGTAGACATGCTTTCGGTTTTGTAATTCCTCCGACATCTCTGGTGAAGCTGTCATTCCTTACAATTCATTTCTTTATTTGAGGAAAACTCAAGTTGTGGCAATGATTTACATTCTTATTATTAGAATAACAATTAACTCCGTTGAAAAATGGATCACACTTATATCTACTTCTCACATTCTACAGTCTTGCTGCTTCCTGGTATGTGACCAAACACCAAGATTTGGATGAAAGAGAACCATCAGAGGCTCAGTGAAGGCAAGATTAATGGAATGCTCGTGGGCAGGAAGAAGCATCTACAGAAGCATACAGGGCAGTGGGTACATCAGGCTTTTCCCAGTATAATTCAGTGTGTTGATATCCACTTAGATCCATCACTACTCCAGGAATCCACAGATAGGAGCAATGGTTCCTCATGCTTTAATTCCCCCCCACACACACACCATGATATATGATCTTTCCACCCAAATATGGTCCTTAGTAGTTACCCATCCCTTTTTCATCTAGCTGGAGGTACTCTCCTTAGGCTCAGCTTGAATTCTGTATTAGTTGAAAATTCCCATGTGATCTTCATCTGCTCCCTTCTTAGATTGGGCCAATCCATAAAAGCATGAAACATGAATTCTGTGTACTGGCTGCCTGTTTACTTCCAACAGCAATTAGAGGCATTGATAACAATCTTTAAAGCCTTGAACCTGTCTGAAACCCAGCTTTGTGGGAGTTAAGATCAGTTGGATCATTCCTAAAATCAGAGATGGTATTAAAACTTTCCAAAGCCTGCAGCAGAGATCTCAATGGAAGGCTCTATTCCTCTGGCAGATCACCAGAATCTAAGTTTGGCAGCCTTCAAAGCATAGTGTAAGGCTTACTTGTTCAATCAACCATTCAATTAACTAATATGTCAGTATGTTGGTCCTTTGTGAGACAAATAAAAGGCAGTTAGAATGCATTAGGCTATCCATATGGGTGTTTTTTAATTAATATTTGTTTTTAATTTATTGTAAGATGCTCTGCCAATGAGTTCCAAAGAAATCCTTAAAATAATTAAATGAGTTCTGTAAACTTACTGGAGGGCACAGGTTTTTCCTCTGTGTGTGATTAGAATTAGGCAAACTGTTTAATGGACAATTTATTCCACACACTTAATCATTTTTACTGTTCATGCATTATTTGAAGTTTCACAAATGAGTTATTTGTAACTAACTGTCCATTGAATTATTTGTACAAACAAGATACGGATTAACCACAAACTGACCAATATAATTATTTGTTAGACATTTTGTGATTGGTCATCTAAATAACGTCATTCTCTGACTGAATACATTAGGAAGTATGCCTGAACAAATCAATGACACTTTGAATGTCTCATGAGAGAATGGAAAGTCTAAGGAATTTTAGGACATTTTAAATAATTTCCTATTTAAATTCCTAGAGAGCTTTTGGCATCAGTTCTTACGATGGACTAATAAAAGTTGTTAGCATTCTATGAAATGGAAACCCTAACATTATCCTCTCTATGCAATACATACATGTATGAATGCTTCTCTGTTACACAGAAATATAAATGATATAATATTTCTGTAAGCAGGCAGTTTGGTGCCTGAATTGAAAAATCTGAAAGAAAACTTGGTTAATTTCAAATCAAAACTGAATTCTTTTTATTTTTTTCCCCCTCACTAAACCAAAATAAAAAAACATTCTTGTTGAACAAAGTGTTTAGAATGTCATTTCAGATTCAAAATAACATTTTTGAAAAAAAGTGTCAAAAAGTTAATTTTGACAGTTCTGAGTTTAACTTTGTTTGTTTGTTTTCAGCCAAAACCAGTTGCTGAATTTGACACAAAATCATGAAATATTCTCAGTGTCCCCAAAACACGTTTATTGGTGGATTTACTATTCACTGAAAAATTTTGCACAACTGTTCCTAACACAGTACCCACACATTGTATCTGATCCAAACTTACCCTCTTCCTAATTCCTATCTTTATATAAAGCATGAATATAAATCTCAGCCTAAAATACCTTCTCAGCTTGACTGTTTCTAGGGTTTTTCACTGAAGGGCATCTCTATACCTTTATCCCTTCTTTTCCCTAGTTTCCTCAGACTTGGAGAGAGAACTAGAGAGCCAAACCCTTTTATATCCTTGTTTGGTACTAAGACAACCCAGGTGAGATGGCTGCCAGCATGAGTCAGCAATTTAAGTGCATCTTTGCACAGGGTCCTAGCACTTGACACTCAGTGCCATAATTAAAATGAGTCAATGGGTCAATTAAAATGAAGTTTTCAATGCTAATGACTCTTAACTGCAGCTTTTTGGAAAAGCAATGATATGAAATCAGTGCTGGCTTGGTAGGACTAATCCAAAAAGCTTGTTATGTAGGCAAATACACCATAAAACAATGTTTGAATTCAAAGGTGAAGCAGGGATTTGTCACATAGCAAATGGCCATTTTAGTAACTGTTGGTAGCAAGCAATACTATCAGGAACATATAAAGCTTCTGTATTCATTTGAAATTTTGGATATACCTAAGTATACAGTGCACAGCGGATTAGAAATAACTGTTTCTAATGCTCAGAGGAGGATGATTTTTAAGTGCCAGCACTATTGTGGCAATCATTTGATGTATTAATCTTAAATAGCAGCATATTTTCATTTCAGAAAAATGGGTTAGTTCAAGGAACATTGACAGGATTGGTAGGTCCAATATTTTTCTTTCATTGACTGTAAAAATGATATAGTTCTCAAGAGTGAGACTGAACTCTGCACTGTCCCCTTAGCACCAGTTAATTCCACTGGTGGGGTTGTTCAGTGACTACCATCTAAATACCCATACTGGGCAGCCTCTGCACTCTGTGAATGCCATGGGCTGGGACGGGGGAGGGTCTTGCACCAGGTCCAGATAGTTTGATATGTATGAAGATGGCTTGTGAATGGAGTAGAAAATCCATAACGATGAGGTTCAAGTGATGCAAAACCTTCATGTGGGATTGGGTTGCGGCATCTACTCTGCCATGGGCTTTGTGGTCTATCTCCCAATTAATCTACCACACAAAAGATTACTTGGCCTTTGTGGGAAGTGGGTGAGGTTAAGTTTTACCCTATGCACATTGAGTGGGATTTCTGAAAGCAGTCAGCATTTACTTAACTCTAGTTCCATTGCAATCTGTGGGTGTTCACTATTGACTTCAGTGGGAGACAAGTTAGTCCAATACTGAGAGCTTTGGAAACTCTTACCCTTTTTGCTTTTGAAAACAAACATACTGATGCTTTAAAATAATAAATCAAGGCCCTCTGCCCCTCACTTAGGAACAACTATACCAGGGGTGACCAACCTATGGCTCCGGAGCCACATGCTGCCCTTCAGAAGTTAATATGTGGCTCCTTGTATAGGCACCAACTCTGGGGCTGGAGCTACAGGTGTGAACTTTCCATTGTGCCGGGAGAATGCACACTGCTCAACCCCTGACTCTGCCACAGGCCCTGCCCCAACTCCACCCCTTCTTATCCCCTCCCCTGAGCCTGCCATGCCCTTGCTCCTCCCAAGAGCCTCCTGCATGCCACGAAACAGCTGATCGGAAGGTGCGGGAGGTAGAGAGAGGCACTGATTGGTGGAGCTGCTGACATATTACTGTGGCTCTTTGGCAATGTATATTGGTAAATTCTGGCTCCTTCTCAGGCTCAGGTTGGCCACCCCTGAACTATACAACAACAGATTAATATCTTTACACAATGGAGCACAGCTAATTTCAGCATTAAGCTTCCAAGGGATTACAAACAGCAAGAAAAAATATTTAAATGATGAAATTCCCTTGACAGTGTCCTTTTAAATATACTGAAAAGAAGGATGGATGGGTATTTCTCTGGAACATTCTCTTATTTATAAAGACACAAGTTGGCAGCAACATATTTCATTCTAAAATAGTACTTCATTGTTGCAAAGTGTAGTGTTCCTTGATTTTTTTCTCCACTAAGCACTAATATGTCAAAGACCACATATTTAATTCAAAGGTATCAGAAGAATGCAGCATACCCTAAAGCACAAATGTTTGAATAGTATTAAATCCAGTTGGTTGTGAACCTCAGGCACCTGTCTGTGGCACACATAAGGAACACATTGAAATGACAGTGCAGTTTATAGTGACACTAATAAAATAATCATGATCATATATATATATATTAGTTCTAAGAATTAAATGTGTGTATAAATACTTACAGTCAATTCTTATATTTCTTTTAAACAATCTCTCATTTGTATTGCTTTCCATGATCTTTCCTCTTATTCAAAGGGCACATAGGAGTAAGAATACTTCCCTTTTAAAGCCAGATTGTGATAGTCTTACTCATGCTGAATAATACACCAGGAGTATTCCCTTTGAAGTTGGTGGGTACAAAGTACTGCTGAGGGTGAGTAAGCATATCACAGTTTGGCCCTTAATATTTACTCCTGTTGATAGCTTTCATGTTGCTAGTTCCCTACCCATACCTCCGATTCTGTCATGCCTCATGAAATTTGCAGATGACACAAAGCGGGGGGCGGGGGGTTTACCAACACTTTGCAAGATAGAGCTAAAATTCACAGGGATCTTGATGAATTGGAAAATTGGGCTATAGACAACAAAATGAAATTCAGCAGAGACAAATGTAAGGTGCTACACTTATGGAAGAAAAAAACAAATGCACAAATACAGAATGGGGGATAACTGGCTTAGCAGCAGCACTGCTAAGAGGGATCTGGGAGCTGTGGTGGATCACAACCTGAACATGAGTCAGCAATGCGATGCGAGTTGCAAAAAAAGGAAATGCAAATTTTAGGTGGCATTAACAGAGGCATACTATGCAAGTCATGGGAAGTGATAGTACTGTTCTACTTGGTGCTGGTTAGGCCTCACCTGTAGTACAATTTTGGTCACCAAGGTATAGAAAGGATGTAGAGAAAATGGAAAAGATCCAGAGGCAAGTGACAAAGATGATCAAAGGGATGGAATGCAAGCCATATGAGCAAAGGCTGAAGAAACTGGATATGTTTAGTTTGGGAAATAGGAGATTACTGGGGGACAGGATAGCAGTCTTCAAACACTTGAAAGACATCCACAAAAAAGATGGAGAAATGTTGTTCTCTCTTGCCACAGAGGGCAGGACAAGAGGCAATGGGTTTCAAATTACCGCATAACAGATTTAGACTAAATCTCAGGAAAAAATTCCTAACAGTAAGTAGAGTAGGACAACGGAACTGACTGCCAAGATTGTGGAAGCTCCTTCAGTGGAGGTTTTCAAAAGGAGGCTGGAGAGCCATCTGTCTTGGATTGTTTAGATACAACAAATCCTGCATCTTGGCAGGGGGTTAGACCAGATAATCCTTGAGGTCCCTTCTAACCCTATGATTCTATGCTGCCTATAAATGTAGGCCCAGATTCTTTATGTTATTTATACTGGTTTTACATCCATATAAGTATTCATTTCAATGGGGTTACTCCTGATCCACACCTGTGTGCAAGAGATCCAAATCAGGCTGCCACCTCTGCTGTCTGTGGATCAGCAAGGAAGACTGAGATACTTAGGTCTTCCAGTTGTTGTTTGCTCTTTGCCAATTAGTCTATAACTTAACTTTGGACGTGACTTTTTCACATGGATTATCATCAGTGCCACTCTGTGTTCAAATAATGTTTAAACTTACTATATGTATTAGTTAAGGCAGATGATACACCACATGTTTTACTCACCCTGTTTTTGCTGTGGTAGCATAAGGAGTCTCCAAAGTTTGAGTGATTTTATTATATTAGAGGGGCTGTGTGGATATAACAGAGAGAAAGAAAGGAATTTTAGACTAAGCTCTGAATTTCTTGTTTGATGAGTCTGAGACTCAACTACATTATTGTCCAAACCTGCTCAGATAGAGCCTGATTTCTAGAATAAAAACCTTCCATCCATGTCCATGGATATGGCTACTCAGCTCCAGCTGAAAATCAGGCCCATAAACTGTACCTCTCACACATGTGCGCGCACGCACACACATACACAGAAAGCCTGCATCATTTACGTAAACAATTACCCATTCTGTACAACGGAAAGCCAATTTTGCATGGACAATTGCTGTATGTACAGTTAAGTAGGTGCTATTTAGGTCAATCTTGAAGATATCGCTCGCACAAAACTCCCAGTGAGAGTTTGCCCGGAAAGAGTGGGATTGGATCCCTGTTTTGAAAAATCAAATTAAATATTAAATTAAGGGAATTTTGTGCTTTTAAGCAGGGTTTAAGGGCCTGATCTTGCAAACACTGAAGTATCTTTACTCATGAGTCATCCCATACTCATATGAATAATGTTAAGCATGTGCATAAGTGTTTGCATATTAAGGCCCCCAAAAAAGGAAAAGAATAAGAGTGTCAAGAAAGTATTTAAGAGTTCACAAGATAGATTAGCACACAGTAGTCCTGCTGTTAATACAAAATTAAGTACATACTATTGGCTGCTTTAAATGTAAAATGCCATTGGGCCAATTATAGTTTATTTCCCAAGAATAACATAGTTCCAATACTATTAATATGCACACAACCATATGTCACCATTACGGTACGTTCAGAACATACATCTTAACATGTAGGTCTGTATTATTTAGCTGTAGTAAAATTCTACTGCAAAGGGGAAAATGCACATGTTCAATAGCCACTTTTAAAATTTACAGTAGGGATGAAATTCTGCTGGCAGCTATTTCAGTGTAAATCTGGAGAAAAATCCATTAACACAGGATGTTTCTATGGATTTACAGTAGTTTTAATCAGAGCAGAATTTGTCTCATTGTGTCCATCCCTACTTCATGCCCAACATACACAACTCCTATTTTTGATTTACAACAGCTCAAAGAAGTGTCTAATCCCATCATTCATTACTTTCCTTATACTGAAACTTTAAAAAAAAT
This sequence comes from Eretmochelys imbricata, assembly GCF_965152235.1. Lineage (NCBI taxonomy): Eukaryota > Metazoa > Chordata > Testudines > Cheloniidae > Eretmochelys > Eretmochelys imbricata. The sequence continues at coordinate 27,307,017 of NC_135574.1, forward strand.
CAAATTAAATTTTGTCAAAAGATCCATTCTAGTATTGACTATTTTGTATGTCAAATATCAAACTAAGACATGTTTTTACAGACAATGTAAAAACCCTTCATAATAACAAAAATTAAAATAAGATCTGGGTTTATCTTGGAAATACTGACCATAATTTAACTAACAGCAGCAATAGGGTACCCAATTACTGTATTCACAGATTATCATTTAGGTCTCAATCTTGCAATGGAACCCACCCCAGAGTAAGACTCCATCTACACAGTTCCTGTTTCAGGATTAAAGCTCTATATTTTGGAATACAATTGACTTACTACAAGTACAACTATAAACTTTAAGTGGTGAATGAGTTCACATACCTGGGGTCCACTATCACATTCAACCTCTCACTTGAAAAGGAACTCAACATCCACATCAGAAAAGCTGCTACAACAATAGCTAGACTGAACAAGAGGGTATGACAAAACAATGAACTGACAGAACACACAAAGTTGTGTGTCTATCGTGCATATCTTATCAGCACACTTTTGTGTGGAAGTGAGGCATGGACCTTATACTCTCATCAGGAAAAGAAGGTTCAACGTGTGCGTTGTCTTCGTCGAATCTTTGGAATCTCCTGGAGGGACAGAGTCACCAACAATGAGGTGCTCAAATGGGCCAGCATACCCAGCATGCAAACACTCCTCAAACAGAGATGCCTCCGCTGGCCTGGGCATGTGTGCCAAATGAATAACAGGTGCATCCCAAAGGACCTCCTCTATGGTGAACTGGCATCTGGAAAAAGACCCAAACAACGCCCAAAATTGTGGTTCAGGGATGTGTGCAAGCAAGACCTTGAAGAAACGGACATGGATGTGGATAACTGTGAAGATCACACTCAAGGCCACAGCCTTTGGAAACAAGAGCTTAACTAAGGTCTCCGGAGTTACGAGAAGAAGCCACCGAGCTTAGCAGAGGAGAAAAGAGCTCGCATGAGGCAGAGCCCACAGGGTTGAAACATCACCTTTAAATGTGACACACACAGCAGAGATTGTCACTCTCCAGTGTGTCTCTTTATCCACAGCCACGGCTGCCGTTAAACCAGCTCAGTAAATTCTTTACCTCTCAGGGGCACGTATTCATGGTCTCTCCAGACTTAAGGATGCCTACTACTACAAGTGTTTAATAAATCTCCACATGCATATCCAGGTAAATTCTTTGGGGTAGGGATTTTATTCTCCTACCTGTCTATAAAGCACATAGTTTGTGCAACATAAATAACAATATGGACCAGCAGTCAGAGAAAATTATGAATGGAGAAGTATTAAACTATTTCAATAGTAATGTTCTATAACAATGAGTGAGATCTGAGTACTGGCATTAACATCTACAAAGCCTAGCCCAGCGTTTCCTCCATAATAGCATACAAAGTTAAGATTAATGTACGGCCAAAATGATGGGCTGTGGAGAAATAACATTGACAAGTTCAAAGCAAATGTCTCTTAAAAATCCACTGAATTAACATAATAAACTATGCAGTTCCCATTAGTGGGGATGTACCATGCTGCTTATATAAGGATTCTGCTTCTGCTCCTGTATTATTCATAGCAGGGCAGTTTAGGGAAACGAGGATCTAGCTCCAGAAGTCAAAAAGTCAAATATGGAGAACATACAAACTCATCTTCCTACTTATCCCACTTACCTGCTCCCCATGTATTTCCTCCCTCCTATCATTCCCCCCTCACGCTACCCTTGCACCATAATAAAAAAGAAAAAGAAATGTAACTAACTAAACCTGTACCCAGCACTCTTTCCCCATACCCTTTATTATTTTGTCTTTTTAGATTTCAAGTGTATTGGGTGCAGGGACTATGTCTTCCTGTGTTTTTGCACGGCACCAAGTATCATACGGCACTTTTGGGCACTAATGCAGTATAGATATTAAATAATGATAATGCCGTCCCTAATCTTATCACCTGTTCAACAAAACTTCACTTATTATTGTGAGCATAAAGCTTGGTACTATATATCTCACTCTTGCCTTACCATTAACTTCTCAGCTGTAGAGAGAGAAACTAAACTCACCAATGGGATAAAAAAAGAGTACCTACTATAGTAGCTGTTCAATGTTAGGGAAATATACTCCATTTCAAGTCCACCTAGGATGCTATACAATAATGTAAAGGCTTCTGCTGTTCTTTTTTGATAAGGCCACAGTTATCAGCCAACAAATATGATCAAAATACATGTAAAATATTACACATTTGTTAAAAGGTGTGCTATTGGAATTTGAAGCCATTCTATCAGCTGTTTGACATGGGTAGAAATTCACTTTTAAAAATTCCTCCTACTAAAGTAAGTTGTTCACACAGTGTTGTAGTAACGATCAGTGCTTTGAAGGGAAAAAAAAGAAAAGAAAGAAACACCTTCTCATTTTATTGCCAAATAACTTTGTCAAGCATATCAGCAAATATAAAACCAGTTACATGACCTTCCGTTATAAGGTTGTCAAGTTCCCCTTTTTCTTTTTTTTTTAAACAGATGTCTTATGTGAAACAAATGTTGACATCTGTCTTCTAGTAAAGTACACTCCATCCTCATAACATCAGTCATGGAAGGCAAATGCTTTGTTTGTTAAAATGAAGTACTGTTGCAACAAGGTTGCTTATGATGTTGTTTAATATAGAAGGGAGCCAAGATACAGTATATCAGAGAGGGTGGAGTGTATATACAATAATTCTGCCATCTGTTACTTGATAGAGAGGGGAAAACAAAAACCAAATGCATTTTCTTTCCAGTATCGATACAAGCAAAAATAACTTGGTCATTACAAATTGTATGCTGCTCATCATAATAAAAAAAAAAGGATAACAGATAGATTTAGGAATGTCCAGTATACTTAAGAATGATAGCTGATTATATATATAATGTTATGATCTTTTTATTTCAAGGCTGAGAATTAATCAATGAATGAACTTGGAATGGGATCTGAAATAAAAAAAAATGCATTGATCACATGACATAAAAGGCATCTCTTTATGAAATTTTGGATTTCTAAATTTAGACTAAGCCTATTTTCTTTTATTGGATTTAGAAATGCAAGGTAAACTTGGTCACATTGCTATAGTTTGGAACACTCAGCATGCCAAACTCAATTTTATTTTGGCTTCTTTGCAGCGTATAAAGAGGTGGCAAGTATCCTCAGAGTACTGGTGCAGTAGCTCTGTGGGATGCAAGGCAAACCTAGAGCAGGAGACCTTGCAGGACTGCTCTCTGGAAAAGCATATATGTAAATTGCTCACCAGAATACTCCCCCTCCTTTATTTAATGTTTCAGAATGGCTTTGTTCTCAAGAAAGCAGCTGCTCACTAACTCTTAATATTTTCAGAAAGAGTAGAACACTAAAGTATTGTCGGAACATCTAGCAGAAAGAGAACATATAGGAAGGAAAAAAAAGAAGAGAACAGATTTTTAAAGTTGTGATCAGTTTCTGCCAGAGAAAGGTAAAAAGACTTACACCTGATTAATACCTTGCTATAGTTTACTGGACTAAAATTAGGGCTCTGGCTACCAGATGTATTTAGAAATAAAACAAACAGAACCTCCTCCCACCCCACAGAACTAGCAGAAGATTTGAGACAGTTTGTTTGAAAGGCAAATGTTAGTGAAAAACTCTTTAGCTAAATCCGCGTCTATGGCCCCAAATGCTTAAAAGGTATCATGGATTAAAGCCATGAAAATAAATTTAAAAGAATTTCAATTTGAAATTTTATTAGCATGTTGCTAGAATGGCCAACATCGATTGACAGGAGAGACTTTGTCCACATACTTTGTAAATCTCCTCCACACATACCCCTCTTTTCTTCCCCTCTCTTTCTTCGTTCATTAAATGTTATTAAAAGCCAAACCAAATACTGGTTATGGGTGTAAGAAGAATGCTGGTTTTCTGGAACGTTGCCCCATGGATTCCGGTTTAAATTGCGTCCCACCAGAGAGCGCAGCCCCTGGTCTGTCTGTGGCAGACAGCTCCCGCCAAGCCGGGGAAAGAAGGGAGCACCTCGTCTCTCCGCTGTTTGTTACTCTTTCCCATCCACTATAGCCAGGTCTTTGATCACTCTCAGTTTGCCACTGGCATCGATCCTGCGCTTCTCCCTTATTAGATCCTCCAGGCTGTGGAATCGCACCGTGTGCACCTTGTTCTCAGCCAGGTGGATCTTGAGATAGTACTGCTGGTGGTGCTGGGTGCCGGCAGCAGCCTGCAGCTCCCCCCCGGCTTTGAACTCCCTTTTCCCGAACCGGCACCAGGCGGCGAAGCTCTCCGAGTTAGTCCAGCAGATCTCGTCGCTTTTTAAACCCAGGTGCCCGCAGGCGTTCTGCACCACCAGCTCTGCCACCAGGGGGCGGTAGCGGTACCAGCTATTCACCACCCGGCCCACGTTGCCAGCGCCCGCCTCGTACAAGCTGTCCTGGCGGATCTGGCCCTGGTGCAGGTGGATGATCTGCCCGCTGCCCACATAGACTGCCCAGTGCGGGGGTGGGGGTGGGTGGTCGGATGGCCCCAGGTAGAGCAGCTCCAGCAGGTCTCCCGGCTTGCAGAGGGCAGGCAGGGCAGAGACCGAGAAGACGCGCAGGTCCCCAGCCTGGGGGCCGCTGCTGACTTTGGAGAAGATGCATTCCTGGCCGCGGAAGGCGGAGAACTGGGTCTCGTTCAGCACCAGCTGGTGGTGGTGAGTGGGGGTCTCCTGCCCAGGGCTGCTGGAGCCCTTCACGCTGTACTTGTCCGGCTGGCCTCGCTCGTCCAGGTCCTCCTCCTCATCCGAGAAGAAGTAAGCCACCCCGACCCGCAGCTCGTCCTTCTCGATCCCCGAGGGGTCTCCGGTCGGCAGCTCGCTGTAATTCAGGTGGGTGATGCGATCCAGTTGATTTCCCATCAATGACAAGGCAAGGCGAGGGCAGGAATCGCCGGGTCTGGGGGGGAGGGAGGAGAGAAGCAGGACGGGGAGAGGTAAGATGGGGGGGGGGGGCGGAAGAAGGGGGAAAGGGAGAGGAGGAAGAACAAAAAAATCCAGGCACAGAGTTTCAGTGATTTCCCCTCCCGGACCGCGTCCCCGCTCCCCGCGTTAGGAGAACCCTCCCTCCCCTCCAACTGTGCCCCTTTGGGGCTGCGCCCTGCCCGTGCCCGGAGCAATCGTTACACGCGTGGTTCGGGGAACGGAGCCGTACCGGGGGCACCCGCACCATGCCACAGCGGTGCAGCCGCGTTTGGGGGGCACAGCTTTCCCGGGAGACGTGGGGACCGCTGCCGCCTCTGGCGAACGGCGTCCCGGGCGGCATCCGCACCCTGTCCCGCTTCCAGGGTCCCCGCCGGCTCCTGGGCTCCGGGGGGGCGGGAGGGGGGGAGGGGAGAAAGTTCACCGCAGCGTCTCCGGGCCAGGGGCAGAAGGACGCCGGGTGGCTGGAGCTGGGAGCGTCCCGCCTCGCACCGGTGGCTCCAGCAGAGCACGCTCTGCCCCGGCTCCCGGCCGCCCAGCTCGGCGGGGCTGCACGGGCAGGCACTGCAGGGCAGCGTCTGGTTCCCGGGAGCCGAGCCGTGACCCCCCGCCTGCCCCCTTCCATCTCCCGCCCGCAGCAGCGGCCCCGCTCCTGCCCCCTGACAGCGACCCCCCGCGCCCTCCGTACCCGTGATCGCCCCGCTCCAGCCAAGCGCCCAACTCCCTTAAAGTCTTCTTGTCCCCATGGGAGCCGCAGAGCAGGTGAGCAGCATCATCCCCGGTGCCCCTGCCGCTCCCCGAGCTCCGGCTCCTTGGACGCGCTCTACCTTCCCCTGGACAGCCCCGCTCCGCTCTGGGCTGCCCCCAGCACCGGCGAGTCTAAGTACCGGCGGCTCCCGAGCCCAGCACCCGCCCCGCGCGGAGCTCATTGGCTGCTTTGCTCTGCGGTTGGCGAGAGGAGCGAGCCTCCGGGATGTCAATCACCGGCCCAGGGTGGGATTCCAAACGTTCCTTCTGCTCGCTGCTGCTCCGCCAGGCCCCTCGCCTGCTTGGCCAAGCTGCTAAAGGGCAGAGCATCGACCTCGGCGGCAGGAGCACTGGGAGGCGGAGGACCCAGAGCCCGTACCACTCTCTCTCCCTGAGAGCTTGGCTGTGCAGAACCCTTCCGGCCCCCAGCTCGCATACTGTGGCCAGAACAGCCAGGAAATATTCAAGTCAGGAATCTGCATAATGCCGTGATAGACTGGTACCACGCTCCAGGTTTATTCTTCATTTTCAGGCCGAATAGCACAATACCTTGCTTTCTTGGGAGACCCTCAAGCAGCAGCTACTAGATCCAGGTTATGGGGCAGGAAAGTAATAAGGGAGAGAAAAGGTTATTGAAATAAGGTGCATGATATTACTTCAGTGGAAAGCTATATTATATAACTAGAAAGTTATTTCCACTGTAAATACTTAGGAGGTCTGCTGGAGGAGCTCAGACATTCACCAGGCTTCATAACACCAAGAGATTTGATGGATTCTCCTTTGTTTGGAGGCTTTAAGTCAGTCTTTTTAAAAGAGATGATGTGGCTGAACCAGATTTTGGGAGGGGGTATTCAATGCAGGAATTACAGGGTCTCTATCAGTGGTGTTATGCAGGAAGTCAGGCTACATGATCATTGGACTCGGATTCTCAATGGTATTTAAGTACCAAATTTCCATTGATTTCATTGGGAGTTAGGTGACTACATACCTTTGAGGATCTGGACTAATAATCCGTTCTGGCCTTTAAAAAACAAACAAACAAAAACCAACCACACCTGTGAATCACCACTGTGAGGTAGATAAGTATTATTATTACAATTCACGTTTTACAAAGGAGGAAATTTGGTTATTAGGTGATGAAGTAACCGTCCAAAATCTCACCATGAGTCCGTGTTAGATTATAAATAATAACCTAGAGTTGCCAGCCCTGTGCATTAACCACAAAAGCACATTTCCTTTCCTCTTTGCTGAGGAGTGAGAATTTAACCTAATTATGTCAGATATATATATCAGCAAATTTTAATACATAATATTTTGGCCCATGTGAAAACCATATGAAAGTACAAATTTTATTTACATGAAAGTAAAGGTACTATGTTCCTTGCATTGTAATTGTTTTTGGTCATTAATAAACTCAGCCACTCTCCCTTTCATTATCAGCAGGGAGGTATACCCATATTGCTGGCAACATATACTTGTGTTGCTGGCATCTTATCTGATGCTTGCTTCATTTGGATCTTTTCTTCTTAACTTTGAACAATATCATCAGTTCATTTTCACCATATAGGAACAATGATCAGACTTTATTTCAGCTTCAGAATGGTTCAAGGTGCACACATAACAGCATCTCAGACAAATGTGGAGCTTCTTAGTTAAATTAGAGCCTTGCATACTATTTGGAAGACCCCACACTACTGCCATCCCACTGATCAAATGTTTACTTGGCTATCTTTCTGCAGTAGCATTTCCAAGATGTGTCACTTATGAAGGGCTAATTAAACACAACTTAATTATGAAAATATAGTAAAAAATGTTGGACTTATTCCTTATATTCATTAACTATTGCAAAAAGAAAAGGAGTACTTGTGGCACCTTAGAGACTAACAAATTTCAGTTTATGCTTATGCTCAAATAAATTGGTTAGTCTCTAAGGTGCCACAAGTTCTCCTTTTCTTTTTGCGAATACGGACTAACACGGCTGCTACTCTGAAACCTGTCATTAACTATTGCATCTACTTATACAAAGAAAAACAAACACACGGGAGAGAAAATAAAGGGCAAGCTCACATTGACATTGATCACCCAGTTGACAGGTGTGCCTCTGTCACACACAGCCTATTTTTCATTGTAGTAACTATACTGAGCTAGTCATGGTTACAGGGTGTCCGAAGTTTGGGGACTCAAGGGCTAGATTGTCAGATCAATGAACCTATCCTGACTTACGTCAACAAAGGTGCTGGCGACTGGATGGTGGATTCAAAAGAACAAAAGATTTTTAAAAATTTCATTCTACTATGATAAATTTGAAAGTTTTTATGGCGCTAAACATGATAGATCAGAATCTCTTAATATATGGAAACAGTGTAAATGAATTTCTTAAAACTTGTTAGTTATTACATAGTAATCGAGTTTTAAAATATAGGGGTGATGAAGGTATACCATAAGACTGAGGCATCATTGTATCTTCATAGTTAAGGTTATTTTGGAATTTGCACATAAAGCAGGGTTTAAATGCCTAGAACTTACATTACTGTTTGTTAACATCCTCCATTTCCAAAGCCGGACCATTTTGGAGATCAGGTCCCCCTCATATTTTCTAGGGTAAATCTTTCAGTACTTTTATGAACAGTTTCTGTTTTCTAAACTCTATTTTTTCTTTTTAATATCAGCACTTTTTTGGACCCATTCCCACAGTTCACACTTCCCACAGTTGCCAATCATCAAGATGATGAGAATGGCAGAGGGTCATTTTTAGACAATTTCAAATAAACAACAAGTTAGTTCATCTTTGCCAGAAACAGTCAGTGGAGAATGCATCACTGCTATAGGCTACTTAGTGCAGAAGGAAGGAGCTGTGCTGTTGTCTAGATGGCAGGTTCCTTGATACAACTCTGTTCCCCTCTGTGTCCCCCATTATAACTCTGCTTCTGCTTCCCATGCTCTCACAGGTCTGTCCAATCTATCTGCTTCACTCCATCACGTTCCCACAGTTCCATTTGGATCAACTCCCCTCAACCCCACTCCACTCACCCCCACCGTCCACTTTCCATTAATATTCCATGTCTGCTGACCACCAGACTCTGCCACAACTTTGCTAACTCCTCCATTCTCATCCCTCACACAGTTCTTTTAACCCCATCTTTTCTCTAACCCCCAAGAACCTGATGGTTAAAATCTTAAATTGGGCAAAGTGCGTGAAAGGTCATCTTATTTTCACCAATAAACATACTGTAAAAATTGTGAAAGGCAAGTACAGAACAGTCCTAGGGAGTATGTAAACAGACTGCATGAACAAAGGAGTTGTTGATTAGGAGTTTCAAAGCTCCTGGTGAAGTTACAGAATTGTTACAGAAGCAGACCAAAATGTTCTTAAGATGGAAAAAAGTTTGGACCACAGCCTTGGACCTCTGGATGCTTGTGTTGATTGGTCAGTTTTGATGAGCAAATTTGCTGCCTGTTTCAGACATTACTTTTCTGGAAGCACTTGGTGACTTCTTCAGCACAACAGTGAACTCAGAGCTTGGCAGCAAGCTTAGAGAAGGCGTGAGATTGCAGCAGCATACTCACATTGACCAGCATCACAGTGTTGCCATCATGGTAGCAAAACCACCACATGTTGGGACAGAGGACTTTACCATCACAAACAGTGAACCTTCTTTTTTCTAATAGCAAATAATGTTTCCCTCAGACCAGACAAAGGAAGGGAACCAGATGATGTTACCATCTCCACGGCTGCACCCTGAACAAATCCTGGTGCGAACCTAAGGTTTTCATTATTATCCCTTCTCTTTGGTTCATCTTAGTCTTCCTACTTTTTTCTGTCTTTCTTCGCCTTCTGTCTAATAAGCACCAAGTTGAGTCAGCTAGAAGAACTCTAACCTGGTAACAATTGCTGTGACCAGCTTGGCAGTGATGTATGCTGTGCCTGGCTTTTCTGGTTAAGAATCTTCTCTTATAGATGTATTTTTGTTTTATCTTAAGAAGAAAGAGGATTGGATTTTTAATAACAAAACCTGAGACTCGTTACTTAAAAATGACTCTCTCTGTGTCTTTTTTTCCAACAATAGCATTGACTGCATTACATTTACTGGCATCCAATGAACTGTATTCCTGGTTTCCTTGGAACCAGTAGCGAAACTCACATAGACCACAAAAGAGCTGGTTATCATAAATAAATATAAACGGCTATTGAGAAAATTAGTGAACAAAATAGATGTTGTGATGCATTATCCTTGATTTTCTTAATCAATCATTTACTCAGTAATCTGCAAAGCTCAGGGATTTGAAAAGGTTCTCCCAATTCAGAGATTTTCAAAGTTTTTCACAACGGGGACCACATCTTAATACAGACACTGTCTCACAGACCATTCCTCTGGCATTTACAATCATACAACTTTCCTGTGGCAACTAAGGCAATTGCTTCCATGGAAAAGTAATATTTTGGGGAGTAGTTTGTGTATATGTGTAACACCGACAGACCCTGGTCGTCAGTGGGCGGGATCGAACCTGGACCTCTGGAGCTAAATGCATGCTCTAAAAGCTACATTGCCTCTTAGCTAATGCTCTAGCAGCCTCAATCTCTAAGTGGTCTCAGTGCCAGTGGAGGGGACAGAACACCACACCCAGGAGGTGTGTGGGTTACACACTTCCTATAGCTGAGGAAGCATGTCCTGAGCTTCAGAGACTTCCTAGTTGATATCCCGGACGAGCCCCTACTTGTAACTCCAACAGACCCCAGTCGTCAGTGGACGGGATCGAACGTGGAATCTCTGGAGCTAAAAGCATGAGTCTCTACTGCATGAGTTAAAAGCCACATGCCTCTTAGCTAAAGCTATAGCAGACTCATTAATCAGTAAGTGGTCTCGGTGCCACCAAAGGAGACAGAACACCACACCCAGGAGGTGTGTGGGTTACATATGCACTTGTCTTTCAATACAGTGTAGCAACTGGACACAAGGAGAAAAAAGCCAGCATCATGTGATCAACCAACCAACTCTTTGGGGACCATCAGTGGAAGTCCCTCTCCTAGTGACTAGCATGAAGATCCTGGCACAACTTGAAGCAACACTATCCTAATCAGGAATTTATTAGTTTTCCGAACTGGACAGAATTAAGGTAATATCTACACATTTGAAATGTAATCACTAAAGTAATGGCTTCCCTCTACAAAATGTGTCTCGGTAAATTACATAGGCCAGAAGCCATAATGTATGAGTATCTAAGGTCACATAGACAGCTTTAAATATATTGTTAGCTTACTGTTCCCTTTTCGCATCCCATAGCCCCTGAGGCATACTTGGCAATATGACTTCTCCAGTGTAAGTCATCAAGTTTTCATGGATTTCCCATTTCAGAATGGAGAGAATACAATTTTTACTGAAACAGCTGCTGGCAGCTTGGAATTTGCCTGCATGCATTTTTCCTGGCCCTGTCCTCCTTTACTTGTGTAATGTGATCCTTTATTAAATCTTTGTTGTGTAAGTATGATGTGCTATAATACCCCTGATTTGTAATATATATGAATTTTCTGCTGCCCTCAAGGACCCTCACGAAAATTAGATGTTTAAATAAAATGATCAGTAATGCTTCTTCCTAGGCCAAAAGGCCAGTTAATTTTTTAAAAGTCTTTTGTTTGTGGATCTTTGATTATTTTTCTACATTTACCCTGCAAAAATGACTTTCTAAATATTATAAATAATAATACATGCTCCTTGATTGAATAACAATCTCTGTGACAGTTGCTATTCATAAACAGCTCAGGATGCGCACTCATAGTTTATAATGTTTGCAGAACCTTTCAGTGAATTTGCAGAGCTGGATGCAATAGAGGACTCATTCCTTGTTATATGTAAATACCTTTTGAAGTAGTTTCTGTTTTGCTTTTTCAAATATAGAGTCCAATCCTGTAGGCCTAACTCATTAAAACCACCCATTGATTTAAATGCTAAGCCTGAAGGATGAAGCCCCTATTATAGAAAAGCCTGTTAACAGTAACATGCACACAATCTCCTTTGAAGATAGTGTGATCTATAATATGCATCCAAAGCAAGAATATGGCCTTCAGTACTTAGAAAATAGCAGATACATTTATATTACTGGAAATGTTTCAAGTCACCAGGATGTGTAAGTGTTGAATGAAACTATTGTATATGCATACAGGTTTCGTTAAAGTAGAATTATACTCTGCAAAAATGACACTGAGGGTTCCAAATGTATCAATTCACAAATATTTCCATGTGAAACTTTACAGCAAAAATATGGATTTTTTTTAGTGTCATCCTGCAAATTTAACCTGGGATCTGAGAGACAAGTTGGTTTCTTTCCTTCTTGTGCATCATCAGCTATAATAAAGGGTTTGCAGACCAAATCAGACTCCCAGTTACACCTGTTCAACCCAATTAACTTCAAAAGTATGCTTTCAGTTACATCTGTGCAACCCCATTATTTTCAGTGGGGTTGCACAGATATAACGTATTGAAATTTAGGAAACTATTTTATTGATGATGCAAGAAGAGTAGGGTTCAACTCATTCCCACTTCGCTGTGTGGTTTCTGCAGTAATAATAAGTGAAAAGCAGTACAAAATTTATTTTTATCACTAAGTTCAGAAGATGCTGAATGACCCTGAATACACATAAGAAAAAGCTAGATGAAGTAAGAAAGTGCCATTTTTACATAAACATTTTTCAGAGCAGAAATGCATATTAAGTGACCTCTTTTTGTTCAGAAAAATCTCAGGCTGAAAAGATGGTCCTGTGAAATGGGGACTCTGAAAATGTGTGTTCAGTTCTGAGCTCTACCAGACAGACTTGCTATGTAATTCTGGGCAAGTAATTAAATCTCTTGGTACTTTAGTTACACATCTGTAAAATGGGGATGAAAATACTTCCTCTCCTGCCTTTTATCAGTCTTGTTCATTTAGTGTAAGTCTCTTGTCTGCCACAACGGAGTCCAGTCTTGTTAGTCTTGTCCAGTCTTGGGATCTTTAGGGACTACTGTAATACCAAGTAATAAATAATAATAGTAATAATAATAATAATTAATAATAATGTGTTGTTAGTTAGGTTTGAGGTGCATTGGCTAAGTTACACAGGGAAGATTGCAGAAGATGGGCCCATAGCTACCCCTGTCTTGAAACGGAACATCTGTGTAGGTCTGAAGAGGCAATTTATGACATAAAGAAAATGGTTCTACAATGTCAGTGCAGGTCTAGAGAGACGATGTTACAGTGGTAGAAGGGAATGAAGTGATGTTAATACACATCTACAGAGAACACGTTACACAATCAAAGTGAAATGAAACAAATGCAGAGGTATGGAGTCACTGTCATACAGAAATGAAATTAGACTACTGCAAGTTACATTAACATTTAAAAAAAAATTAAGCTCACATTTTCAAAATGGCACTATATGAGATGACACTACACAGTGGAGCTCATTGTGCCCTGGAGGTGATAAAATTGGACTATATATGCATAAAATTCACCTCTGTGCAGAGAGCCTACACAAGGTCTAGGCATCACTTAAGCCCCATTTCCATGGCTTAAATGGGACTTCAATGGCACAAAGACCTTCTGCAAGCTCTGAGCAGAGGGATGCATTTCATCCTATGTGAGTGGGGGGACTGCTATGTGGTGACAGATTATTTGGGAGGCATTAGCACCAGGCTTGGAGGAAATCCAGTGTTCAGGACATTGTGAAAATGATAGGTTTGCGTTTTGTGGTATGGCTAATGGCTGTATTTAGGCTCAAAGTTTGAGGGAAGCTGCTATTCTGGTGTAAAAATATGTGCAGGGTTGGTGATTGCAGGCAAATGTTGCTCAGACACATTAACAGGAAGTGCTTTTCCAAAACCAAAGATACAGAGACAACAGAAGCAACAGAAGAGGACTTGACATTGTAAAAAAATCTAAATAAAACATTAAAACAACATAATGCATGGCTGGGAGAGGAGAAATACAGGAATCAAACAAGGCTAATAGAGAAGACACATCTTACAAACAACTAAGCATGGTAGATTAAACTGAGAGGGACACAAGTCACATATGTTCATCTCAGCCTTAACTGGGCAAATAATTCATAATGAATCATTTATTTGACTCATTTTGGCTGTGTTTCTGTTCACAAATTGCCTGTGAAGAGAACATTGTTTTCTCCAAGGAATTCATTATGCAAAATTATTTTGCTGAACAATTTCTGGAAACAATTCTTGGTCAGTAGCTCTAGTTCATGAGCAATTTGTGGCAAGTACTTAAATCTGAGCTGGCTAGGTTGGACACAGTTCATTTGCTATGAGTTCTCTGACTAGGTGAATGCAGACTCAAGGTTATGGTGAGAGTTTTTATTATTATGAATTCAAAATACATTTTCACGGTGAAATTAACTCCAGTACAGTGGGCCAACATGAGATGGCTGAAAGTTAAAGCTAGACAAATTAAAAGTAGAAATAAAGCACACACTTTTTAGTAGTAAAGGTAATTGGAACGAACTATCATGGAAAAGGCAGATTCTCAATATATTGATGGCTTCAGATAAAGACTGGATGCCAAGATATGCTTAGCCAAACAAGTTGGGCTCAATACAGGTGTAACTGGGTGAAATTTAATAGCCTGTAATATTAAGAAGATCATCCTGGATGATCTACAGGCTCTTTCTAGGTTTATAATTTATGAATCTATAAAAGATAACAGCTCTTGATGGCTGCTTATGATCCCAATGCTGAAAGCTGTTGTACGTAGACGGACTGTTGCACTGGCACAGATCTTCATTGATATCAGTGGGGTTCCATCATAGTGCAATAAATTGCAGGATTAAGGCCTAAATCATAAAAAAGGAGGAGGGGAGGGGAGCATTTTAAGTGAGATGTAGGCAGCAATTTTGGCTCTGGCCTGGCCCTCTGCACAGAGGTGAATTTCACTCTCTGTGAATTAGTTTCCAATACTTTCTTATAATTCACTGTTTTGGTGAATATTCCTGCCAATAAAACTCACTTGTGAAAAGTGAACACAAAAAGGGGGAATAGAGTTGGTGCAAATTCATTTAAAAGTCGGAACACATATTTGTGGAAAATGTTGTGCAGTATTTGCCCAGGTTTATCATAGCCACATTAATCAATTATTGTATTCACTAAAGTGGCCTCTTTGGAACAATCGAGACTTGAAAATTGATCTTTTTTTCTGTATATTTGAAAAATGGGAACCATCTACTATGCTATGCTTTTGGAGAAGGGTTGTTTCAGTAAGCTTCTCCATTAAAAGTATTTCCAAATTCTAGAAAACTATTATATTTTTTAATTATGTCCAGCTGTCCTCACCTCACTCACATCCACCCCACTTTTATTCCCAATTTGCCACAAGTTCAGATCTATTTTTCATCCAAAGATATATTTTGTATATTTTCTTTCACATATAACTACAGCTGGGAGAACCAAGACACAAGGGCACTGTTTTTAAGGTTATCCTTGCTCCTTAACTCAATCCCATTGTTCACTGTAGTCTAAGGCTATGTCTACACGACCATCCGGCAATCAATGCACTGGGGATCAATTTAGTGGGTCTAGTGAAAGTGTAAGTGTAAAGTCTTATCGTGAAAGTGTAATTTACAAATGCAGATTTTTTTTTTTGGTTACATAAACTGCACTCAGAAACAAAACACTCTAAAACTTTAGAGCCTACAATCCACTCAGTTCTACTTCTTATTCTGCCAATCACTAAGACAAACAAGCTGATTAAAAATAATGCATTAATTAAATTTGTGACTGAACTCCTGAGGGGAGAACTGTATGTCTCTGGCTCTATTTTACCCACATTCTGCATATATTTCATGTTATAGCAGTCTTGGATGATGACCCAGCACATGTTTGATTTAAGAACATTTTCACGGCAGATTTGATAAAACACAAAGAAGGTACCCATGTGAGATTTCTAAAAATATCTACAGCACTCAACCCAAGGTTTAAGAATCTGAAGTGCCGTCCAAAATCTGAGAGGGACAAGGTGTGGAGCCTGCTTTTAGAAGTCTTACAAGAGCAACACCCTGATGCGGAAACTACAGAACCCAAACCACCAAAAAAGAAAATCAACCTTCTGCTGGTGGCATCTGGCTCAGATGATGAAAATGAACACGCATCAGACCACACTGCTTTGGATTGTTATCAAGCAGAACCCATCATCAGCATGGATGCACGTCCTCTGGAATGGTGGTAGAAGCATGAAGGGGCTCATGAATCTTTAGTCATCTGGCATGTAAATATCTTGCAATGCCAGCTACAACAGTGCCATGCAAATGCCTGTTCTCACTTTCAGGTGACATTGTAAACAAGAAGCAGGCAGCATTATCTCCTGCAAATTGTAACCAACCTTGTTTCTCTGAGGGATTGTCTGACCAAGAAATAGTACTGAGTGGACTAGTAGGCTCTAAAGTTTTACATTATTTTATTTTGAATGCAATTTTTTGTACATAATTCTATATGTGTAAGTTCAACTTTCATGGTAAAGAGATTGCACTACAGTACTCGTGTGAGATGAATTGAAAAATATTTTGTTGTTTTTTACAGTGCAAATATTTTAATAAAAATAAATATAAAGTGAGCACTGTACACTCTGTATTTTGTGTTGTAATTGAAATTAATATATTTGAAAATGTAGTAAACATCCAAAACTATTTAAAATAAATGGTATTCTATTGTTGTTTAACAGTGCAATTAATCACAATTATTTTTAATTGCTTGACAACCCTAATTTAGATATATTGTACCAATGTATTTACATTTCATACATTTAGATTATTTAATGAGATATATGAGACTATAATTGCCTACACTGCTTTGAAATATATATGTATTATATATATATAATAAATAAGATACCAGTATATGGAAGGATATTTGGGGCACCACTTGAACTGTATTAGTATGGCCCTCATTCAGGAAAGCATACCTATTTCAGGACAGTATACTTAAATCCCACATGTTTAAGTACTTTGCTGAGTCAGGACCCACATTTGGTTTGAAAAATGGCTTGGATCTGTGAATCCAACACCTTGGCACAAAGGGGCTGTAAAAAAAGTGAAATTGCAGCCTTAATTCAGAATTTCCATGCTTTTGTGTTTTGATGTCTCAGGTTTAATGCTATTTTAATGTAGTTTCTTCATCTTTAATTTTACAGAGAGATTCATATTAGATGCATTATTAATTCCTGTAACACTGCCTTCCCTTTTCCAATACAGTATGACAGAGTCCTAGTTGGAACAGAAGTAGTATTATGCAGGATTGTTTTTTTTTAATTTAATATATGAATAAACAAACACTGTGGATTATTTTTTAATCTGCATGCATTGTAATTTCCCCCCTAAGATTTTACTAACATTGTAGTAAGACTGAGAGACATAAACAATCACTAGGAGCCTTTAAATGGGATCTTTGGATATGTACCTTACAACCTGAAATTCTCATCATGCAGCACAGTGTCCTGGAAAATATTCTCATGTTCTAAACAGAAATGTGAAGTACAGTATCTGGATTTTCTACAGAGGTTTGAGATAGATTAAGTAGAACACAATTCTAACATGATGATAAATTGTAGAAGAGGCAATTAAATGTTTAATTAATGATAATTAATGGGACGAATTAGAAAATATATTTTGAAATGTGAATGCTAGTGTTAGTGATGCCCATGTCTGAGAGAGAGGAGGCGGAACAAGAGATTATAAATGAATTGAAGAAGAAATGTCTTTTTGGGGGCGGGGTGATTACAAACTGTTTTCCTTTTGCAGTGAAATGTATACAGTCTTCTTTGGATGATTTCACTTCCCTGTTCTTATGGAGCTACAGCTGCACTACAAATAAGCCAGCAAGAAAAAGAATAACATGGTGCAGTGAAAAGTATGAGCACAATATTTCTACTTAAATGCAATAGACTAGAGCTGTCAAACTATTTCCTGTAGAAAATCACACAATGTATTGTCTCATAGATATCACCCTGTCCATCAAATCTCATAAGAGCCCTGTGGTCAATGACAGTGACTGCTTACATGGAAAAATTAATGTTAGAAGAGTATGTATGAGTCAGATCCTCAGCTGTTATAAATTGGTATCGTTCTATTGAATTCAAATCGTGCATTTTTTAGTTGTCTTAACTGTTTTTTTCTTTATAAAAAAAATTAACCACAAGATAAAATTTGTAAAAGTGCTTGAATGATTTAGGAGCCTCAATGCCATTTTCAAAAGTGACTTTCAAAGAAACCTGTCTACATAGCACATTAGTCTGCATTAGTGGGTTGTAAATTCTAGTGTGCACTAGTGTGTTGTGCACTAACTGGCCCATGTAGACCCTGTTGGTATACACTAAAAGTTCTCTGGCGAGCATTAATATAGAACTGTGTGAAACGGGACTACATTAATGTGCACTAGGGAACTTTTAGTGCATGCCAGCATGATCCACATCAGCCATTTAGTGTGCAACACACTAGTGCACACTAGAATTTATACCCCTCTAGTGTAGACAAGCATTGTGCATTGTGTAGACAAGCCCTCTGGCTGTTAAGCCACACAGGCCCTTTTGAAATGTTACTTACTGCCTACTTTTGTTCTTCACTTCTATAGCTGGTCTGGAACTTTCCACTGGAATAATTTTCTCTCCAAATGGATTTTTTCTGGAAATCCTTTCCCATGAAAAACTGTGCATTTTTGACTTTTCAGAATGGAAAAAAACAAATATCACAACATTTTCCACAGGAAGGGATTTCCATTTTCAGGTAGCTCTGTTCATTTCATCTCAACTCCATATTTATTCTTTTCCTCTCAGCTGGTAACCGGAAGGACAGTAAGCATTGTGTCCAGCTAGCTCTCCACAGACCCCCAGCAAATGGTCTGCAGACCACAGCATGGGAACATCTGAAATAGATATTCCATATTAAAATAACTGACATTTTGTATGATTATCATTTATTCTTTATATATAATTTATCCTTTAAAGGCTTTGTATTAATCTAAAGACTAGGGTTTGGGCTCAGTGATATGGAACACATGGAAATTAAATGTGGCTCTAAACTAAAAGATGTACTACATGTTACACTTAAAAGCCATAACCCAATGAAAACTGCATGGGACTATATTTACGCAATAACTTGCTACCTGCAATTTGCCGGTGTCCCTCCAAGTGGTGGTGGAGAAGAGGGCTACAATATCAGATGAACTTTTCAATACACTCATCACATCCAGAAGGGGAAATTTTCTCACAACTTCATGGGGGGAAATAAAGTGTAAAAATGACTAGTGCTACTGAAAATATAGGACTATTTATGATTCTTATCTTGATTTGAATAACACTAATTAAATAAAGAGGAGAAAATGCTGGTGATTATTTTCATGCCGGGGAAACTTGGGGTCACTTTAGGGACTTATGGACCAGGTTCTAATTTCAGTTATTACTTATAAATCCAGAATAATTCCATTGAATCCACAAGGCCTGATTATAACTCACACTTGGGCAATGTAAAGTGCAAAGGAGCCTTAGTGTAAATAAGAATCAGGCCCAGAGAGGTACTCTGGATTTATAGCAGTAAAACTATGATACAAATGTGGTTTAGTATCTAGAAAACAGATTAAGTGGCATGAAGTCAACATTTGTGGAAAATACCAAAATTATAAGATCCAGAAGAATGTATAAATCCTAGACTAATGGAAATCAGACTCAGAGGTAAAGGCTCTGATTTTGCTCTCACTTGTACTAGTTTTAAACAGTGTAGTGATATTCCTGATTTACACCAAAGTAAGTGAGGGAATAATCCGTCCCAAAGTCATGCATCTGGGAGGCCTCACAAATAACAAAGTATACAAGGAAGGGTATTCCATGGGAGAAGATGAAGGAAAGGGAAGTTAGTACTGTACTAAAGTTCTGATTTCTTTGGTGTTGTACAGTCCACACAGTGCCGGTGTGTAATTTGGAGCCTGCTTCTCAAGTCATCTATGTATGGAACTCTCATTGAAGACAGTGGGAATTCTGTACACAGGGCTTTCACCATTGGGCCCCTTTTAAAAGCCCCTGCCAGATAGGCAGTATTTGTTGCCTGCTTTGAAACATTTATTCTGATATTAGCAGAGGCCTAGAGAAGAGCTAAAAGACTGGTTCACAGAGTAAAAGAATTCTCTCATTGGGGGCAGGCTTTGGGTATTAGACTTGTCCACACTTGAAACACCACAGTGACCCAGCTTCCACTGCACCACTGAAGCGCTTCAGTGTAGACTCAATGGGACAGGTTGTCCAGTTGGTGTAGGTAATCCACCTCCCCAAGAAGTGGTAATTAGGTTGATAGAAAAATTCTTCTGTTGACTCAGTGCTGTCTACACAGGGACTTAGATCAGTTTAACTATGCCCCTCAGAGGTGTGGATTTTTGCCAACCTAATTTTCTATTGTAGGCCAGACCTTGGATATAGTCACCTGGAGAAAGGAGTAGGAGATCAGACATAATCATGGTCTTTAAATACTGTACTTCATGCAAACAGACCCAGACTAAGACTGGTACTCAGCAGTGCTGACCAATAGTCACAGTTATAAAATAAGCAGTTAAGGCCAGATTGTGATCTATCAGAGAATCATAGAATATCAGGGTTGGAAGGGACCTCAGGAGGTCATCTAGTCCAACCCTCTGCTCAAAGCAGGACCAATCCGCAGGACCAATCTCTGTATATCAGTGACAATTCAGGGTAATTCCTTCTGGACTGATTCTCTACTGCTTTGAACCTTGGTAGGCATTCACATCTGTGCTAAATGAGTGCAAAATGACACCATTCTGACTTGATAGTGTTTCACACAAAGTTGGGACTCACTTTGTGAGGCAGTGCAGACTCAGGCTCATTGCCTTAGGAGCCACTCCTATTTTGAATTACTAAAACCAAACCCAGAATGGTTCCCATGCAGGTTTCATTTAGACATGCTGTCCTTCTAGCCTCTGATGAAATATTACCCACATCAGAATTCGGCATGACTCATGGGAGAACAAGGGAGTGGAACAACAGCGGCTGTTGCAGATCAGGAGTGCAGCAGGTGAGAGTTGTGAATGAGCACAATGTGAGCCATATTCTTAACTGGTGTAAATTGGTGTAGCTCCACTGATTTCAATGAAGTTGTGACAATTTACTCTAGCTGAGAATCTAGCCTTGTATGTCTGCATGGTGCCTAGTAATAGTCAGTGCTATTATCACCTGACTGTAATAAGCACTATATGTAAAAGAGGTAGGTGAAGCCAGTAGGCTTTGTTGTTCTCAATAATTTTGTGCTGTACTTGTAATAGACAAATATTGCTAGAAAAATCCTCCACCTACAAACATAATAGAAAATCAACCATAAATATTCCTCTAAACAACTCTGCTTTTCTAAGAATAAGGGAATATATATTGAAAGATGCATAAAATACATGAAGCTCCAAGAGCATTTTGGAACGTTCAAACTAATAATCACATTGACACCACTATAATAGCTAGAGCACAACATACAGCGTCACAGCATGTCAGCAGAATATACAGTAGCACAGCAGAGTTTCATGGTAAGCTCTGTGCACAATATACACAGCAGAGCCTGTGATAATCCATGATTGTACAACTGGTATTTCAGGCTACACTGGAGCTGCTCTCAGGTTCTGGAATTAGTTTGTGCTAGCAGAGCCAAAAAATAATATACATGTTCTGTAAATGATTATAGCACTTCCTCTCCCACTCAGTATTCTCCTCCTTTCTGAATCCCTCTGCAATATTTTGCCCAAACTCCACCTATTTTATTGTCTGGTTGGCTTACTTTTTAGTTTAGATTTGTAAAAGAACCTTCATTTAATTCCTCCCTCCCACACAGTTCTGAGCTGTAATACTCTGAGTGGACACCGTAGTATGGTGTCAGGTTCTACTACTTTGCATAGAGTTGCAAAGCTCTTTTGCAAACACATCCTGATAGGAGGTATTGGGACCCAGCACAGAGATGCAGAGTTAGTCAGCTGACTCCCGTTGGCAGAAGTGTAGGAGAGGTTAAGCTTCTCTTTGAGGCAGAGAGAATTAAGGAATAGGAAGGTTCTGCAGTGGAAAACTCTAGAGACAGCTAATCTCAGGAGCAAATTTAGGCTGAAGGTTATATTTTGTTGTGTTAACAATCAAAGTAAAATTGGTAAATCTGGACCAAATTTTCTCTCTCCCTCTCTCTCTCTTTCTGTAGCAATGTGGGAATGCCAT
This sequence comes from Eretmochelys imbricata, assembly GCF_965152235.1. Classification (NCBI taxonomy): domain Eukaryota; kingdom Metazoa; phylum Chordata; order Testudines; family Cheloniidae; genus Eretmochelys; species Eretmochelys imbricata. The sequence goes on from NC_135574.1 coordinate 27,328,946, forward strand.
CTGCTTACATTTACTTCTGCCACATTTTAGATTAAAACACCTATAAAAGAAGACCCCTCAAACTAGTCTGCAGTAAGAATTAACAGTAATAAATCATCAATCATCATCATAATCACAGTGATACAGTGCTGGGTATGATTTGAGAATCTAAATAGAAGAGAAATAGAATAGTGTGGCTCAATGAAAGGCACTAGCAGAAAATAGTTCTCTGCGAGTGGTTTGTGTTGGGTAGGGGATGCGATAGGTGTGGGGAAGTGGTTGTCTTTAGCCATGGGACATGAGTGGATATCTGAAAACCAAATATACCTAACCTTCAAAGGTCAGGAGCATTTGTCATTCTGTGGTGATGGATATACAGTACAGGACCTCACCAAATGGCTGTCATTGACTTAAGCCTGAAGGCTGCTTATAAATCTTTGGTAAAGTAAAACCTGCTTGGTTCTGCAATAAACCATCTTCATTTTGAAAATCTACAGCAAAGAAGTGGTGGAACTGTAAATTATCAGTGTGTCCAAGCTCACATCAATCACAGTAATTGATAGTCTTATAAACAATATGGCAATGATTTGGCAAATGTGTAGCACTGCCTCAACAGAGAGAAAATGGTGTATGTCAGAGGCCCTATATTGCTAACGATTAAAAATGATTCTCCTGTAGCTTAGTGATAGAGGCCTGTGCTTTTGGAACAGCAGCATCTGAATTCTATCCTTGATATTGCTATGAAGTTTTGAGTGTCTATGGATTTGGTATTCTGTTATTTAGTCTGTGTAGTATATTTCATATGTACTGTATCACAAAATGTTTCACAGAGTCGAATAATTCAACTGCTGAGTTAAAAATAAGATTGGGAGAAATTAAGAGATACTGGCAAGGGAGAAAATATGTTGATGAGAATTAAAAAAAGATCAAAAGTCAATGAAGTCTAGAGATACAGGAAGCTCACATTCCAGCAACAATAATAAAAAAGGGAACTTAAAAAAAACTTGTACAAGGGGAGTGGATTGTGTTCACAGTTAGATCTTAGTATATTCATTGGCTTCCACACTTATCCATGTTCCTATTTGATGCCATCTTCCTGTTCTGATTTTTAAGTTTTCGTACAACCTGCTTTTCAATTTCAATTTAATGGGTATATCCCAGTTCACAGCCAGTGAACCCAATCTGGGCTCCAATTCCGCTCCTGTGGAAATCAGTGACAAAATTCCCCAAAAGGCAAAATTCACTAATACAGGGCTTCAGTGAAAAACATGAAACCTATGTCAAGTGTGAGAAAGTTCATATTCAAGAACTGGCACTTTAAATGCCTGTCAAATCACAGATGAGAGGCAAGGAAAGACCTGAAGTTGAGGAGAGGAAATACGATGAGCCACCTCTCACCAATTTTGTATATATTTGATTTAAAATGCTTTTCTCTCTCTCTCAACCCCCCCACCCCCACCACCTGTGGGGACTACTGAGACTTACACTGGGCTCAGTAGTGAGCCAGACTCAGAAAGCACCCCTTTACTCCTCTGCATTGGCCACATCCATTGCAAGTTAGAGAGCAGCCTCACTGGTTTCATTCATCTTTCTGAGTAGGGAGCTGGGTAGTAGGCGGCTGGAGTCCCTCCCAATATATTAGCCAACACAGAAGAGCCAACACACAGGGGCAAGTAAACTGCACCAGAAAAAACAGGCTGCCACAGTTTAATTCCACCCTGGTACAAGGAGGAAGCAGGGACCAAATTGCGACACTACTCAGCACTGCACAGGCCTAACTGAGAGCAGATTGTAAGGTGCTAGTTAAGGTTATTAGGGTTGGATGGTGTTCAGAATAACATAGATAATGTAAGAGTTATTGCTGGAAGTTAATTTTATTTTGTTAAATTAAAAATGATCTGTTGTACTGTCTTCCTGGACTGTAGGGCACAAGACTGTTGGAGCCTGGTATATGCAGATGCAGAAGAGTGACTGCTTGCATTTTTGCATCTGCAGCATCTGGAATCCTCTGTAGCTTGATTTTCAAAGGGCTGTATTTTTTATTTAAGAAGGACTTATCAGGAGGTATGTTAGACCAAATTCATCTCCAGTGTAGCCCAATTCAGGTCAATAGAACCAGAATAAGTTTGAATCATTTTTTTATGATTAAATTTTAGTGTGTTTTTCTTGTGAGAAAGTATCTAACATGTCATTGATAGGTAACTATTAACATTTATTAGTACATATTAGTAATTGGGATAGGACTTCTGTTAAAAAGAAGGAAATTATGTGAACAAGGGATTTATATTTGTTTTAATCTATGGAGACACATTTGTCAAAGTTAATCAATTCCCCCCAATTCCCTGATATTAGCAAAACTCTGTTGAGTTAGAATAACAAAAAGATGTGAATATATATTAAAATGTGAAATAAATAACTGAGGAGATGCTAATCCTATTTTATTTGGGAAGCACTTATATCCTAGTCATCTGTGATATAGACTCTACTATTAATAAGGTTATAAAGAGTAATTTTATGACGTGTTTTGGGGGTTTAATTTCTTAATTTTTGAACAAATATTTATTTGTAACAAAATAAAAAGATGTATTGGATGTTTTTTTTCTTAATTGGCCTGAAAGAGGCATTTCTGTCCCAGAGAAAGCATCACATTGTAAAATACACATTTTTAACTAAAGAATTGCAACCTTAAATCTGATTTTCCCCTTACACATCTGAAGCAAGAAATAGGGTTGAAAAAAATTGTTGAAAAGCCCATGGAAAAATTTGTATATTTCATTAACTTGCATTTCATGAAACAGTTGAAACAGCTCCTGGGTCCATTTAGATTAATTCCCTTATAATAATTCCCTCCTTTCCTCAGCCTCTGATATCTCAGGTGTAAGCTATATCTATGCAAAAGTTGACAGGAGTAGTTTATTATTTCTTTTGTGCATGCAGAATGTACATGGCAATTAAAGATAATTCAGCGCTCCAATATGAACAAAAGAAATGCTAATATGTCTGTCAATAACACAACTCAAAGAAATAAAAGGGGAAAACGTGCAATAATGAAGCCATTTCCAAATTGTTTTTTAAATATGCTTCAGAATTTATAACAGTGCCAGCTAGTGCACGTCAACTTCTCCTTTTTAAATCTTCCTTTTAGAGGGTTATAACATGTTTGTGAGATTACTCTCTGGCCTAACACTTGGTATTCAAGGGCATAACTCAGAAACAATTTTGTTTTTACTTTGGACAAATTGCCAGAAAAATCGTATTTGCTGCCTTTAAGACTGAACTTTTTTTTACCACTGCTGTGAGGATTTGGGCTTTGAGGGTTTTCAAAAATCTTTTCGTTTTGTAGAGAAATATATTGGATTGTATGGAGATTTTTCAGGACTTTTCCACATGAGTGGGGGATCAAGGAGTGGATTCACAGCAGGGAGCCATTTCTACTACCACACCAGAGAAACAAGCCTGTTTCACACTTCCCACCCTCTTGCCTGAGCTAGGTTCTTCAAACTGTAATGTATTTACTTGTAAATATGTATATTTAAAGGCCCTGAGTCTCTACTGCTGAACACCAGTGTAAGTCAGGAGTAAATCTGTTGAAGTTACACAGCTCAGATCCTACACCACATTGTGGCCACTGTGTGCACCATCGGTGCAAAACAGCCATTCCCATTTGAGGGACCCTATAGTGGTCTAGAACCAACAGTGTGGCTCCTACATCACCTTCTTCCAGCACAGGAGGTATGGCTGTTGAACCCCCTACATTTCAGCATTGATGTGAACAATATTATATAAGCCAAACCATATAAGGGAGAAATGGACAGTAAGGTAAGTATCCCTACAGGTCATGAGGTCTCTTTTTGGTGGCATTAGAGGAGGCTATGTTCACTGATGCAGCTTTCAAGGAAGCTGACTACCCTACATATATCTTAATGAGGTTGGTCAGAATCATAGACTTTGCCCACAGGGAGAGTTTGGGCAGCTGGTGTGCATGCATGTGTGTTTTCTGTTCAGAATCCATAGAAACATCTATGGAATGATGTCCATCTTCTGAGGGTTTAATGTCACAGAAGGCACATGGGCCAGCATTTGGGACACAGTCATCTACTATACCAAATACTTCACCCACTTTCATCACTAGAAAGCCATTCGTATAAAAATAAAGGTATATTTTCACAGGATATATCTTTAGAACAAGATCCTAACTGTCTGACTTAAAAAACAAGGCCAGATTCTCCTCTCTACTGAGTCCACTCTCTACAGGGCACTGAGTGGCCCTAAACCCAGTATAGTTGGCCACTGAAGGATCATCCTATGCTCCTACACCACCTCCCTTCCCACCTATCAGTGTAAGGCACATAACAAGGGCATCCACATCCTTCCTGTTCCCAGGTGCATTAACAGCAGCTTGGGGCCATAAGCAGCCAAAGCAACCCTTCAACTGAACTATGTGAGTCATGGACTGGACCAGCCAGCCCAGGAGTGGGTAGTCTCAGACCACCTTTGTACCTTCTCCCTCCCTGCTGAGTGTTCCTTGGATGAAACTCAGATTCTGGACCCATAACTTTATTTTCACTAGATATTGCAGAGATAGCTAAACAGTGGGTGGCTGTTAGACAGTAGGCCATGGGTGATCAGGCCTAGTGGTCAGAGCAGGAGCCCGGCAGCAGATCCAATCCAAGGGTCACAACCAGAGTCAGAAACCAGTAGCCACACCAGCAATTAGAGCCAGGATCAGGAACCATTGGTAGGCACACCAAGGGTCAGAAGCAGAGTCAAGAAGCAAGGTCAGGGTGAGGAAGTCAGAACCAGGAGGAAGCTGGGGTAGCAAGGACTGAGCAGACACAAGACTGGGAGACAAGGCAGGAACAGAACTAGGAGCAGGGCTGGGGCAGGCACAGGAAGGACCACACCTGGAGTCATGAATGCATTGAGCAGCAAGAGAGCTGCTGCTGCAGCGGGGCTAAAAGCCAGCCAGCTTCCCTCCTTAACCAATCAGGTAGCCTGATGCAGGCCTGCTGTGGTTGTTAGTTGCCAGGAGACTGGGTCTGCTGCGAGCCCTGATCCTTGATAGTAGCCCTTCCTGTGATTTGTACTGCATACTTACACCTGCTGGCGGTCAAATAAGGATTGCCTTTTTATTTTAAATTCTTTATAGTAGTGTTGTTCTCACCAAAGAATTTCAACTGTTTTTTTTCTCTGTGTGTGTGTGTTTCAGTTCACTTCCATTGTATTTTCTAATTTTTTCCCCATGAAATTATTTATTCTGAGAAGCATGTTTCTGTGTTGTGTTTTCATCTCTTGTTTGGGTATGCCTTAGGATCTTGTATTTTCCCCGTCTTAATTACACAATACTGCTATTGGCAGATTGATGATGGATGAGGGTATGGTTTAGAAAGGACTACTTACTATATGTTAAGCAAGAGCTGACTATATGTTACTTTGCCAAGCTCCCTGTTGAGACATGCAGTACTCTCTTCATTCAGAAAGAATATCAAGACATATAGCTAAGATTTAGGGGACTATGTTGATCATCCACTGTAAAGGAAACTACGGACCCAGTCCAAAGCCAGTTTAAGTCAATGACTGTCTTTCCAGTGATGTCAGTGGATTTTGGATCAGGCTCAAACTGCCTAACAGCTGCATTTTTGCTGTATTCACAGTTGAATTAACTAACTAAACAGCAATACAAATTAAAACCATTCTAGATTTTCCCTGCACTTACAGCTCCCAAAGACATTTTCAACTCTCCCAAAACATAATAATTTTCTCCCAGTTTTTCTTTGTTTTAAATAATTTTTAAAAACATAAAAGAGGTTTTAGGGGGAAAAAAATCATTTTTACCCTTCCAGAGGAATCTTGAAACAAGCCTCTTTACTAAATCATAGATTTCTTAAGTTAAGGGGGACTGATAGTGTTTGTGTATTAGATGTACAATAGCATTAATGAGAAAGCAGCTGCTATGGTAACTACCTTTTAAAATGAGTACCAAGAGAACGGTGTAGGAAATTCACTAATTAGCATGTTAGCTAGGGATTTTAAGGTGAATTTTCACTCTCAAATATTTTTTCTGTCATTTGTTTTATTATAATAAATTGTTAAGTAAAGCTGCAAAAACTCTTTTAATTGTTTGATAGCTCCCCAAAGTTGAGCTGTGTGCTACTTGGTTGGGGTGCACTTGCATATGTGGTATGAAGAAGGCTATTGAACCAAAACAGTATGTTTTTCAGAAATTATTCAAGTCTAAACAACTCTGAGCAAACACATTCAGAAGAAAGATTTGAAGGAGCACAAATCTGGAGCTGTTTTGGCAGTGCAAGCCCCAACAAGTGTTAGCTGCTGACTAAGAGAAAGGCCAATGTATTCAGAGACAACTCTGGATTACTGGAGAAGTCACACCCCTCTCTACAGAAACTCAGTTCAGAAGCAACCATTTATGGAACCATTTGAATCTTCATGTTCTGTATACCATTATTTCGGAGAATTGTATCTTTCAGTCTTCCTCCAGCACACCCAGCCATGTATCATTTGGAGTTAATTGAGAACTAGGGAGAAGATTCTTACCTGCATCTGATCTTCACACAGCACTGCTGCTCAGGAGAGGTCAGGTAAAGTTGGCTGTGAGCCATCTTTGTAGCCCGCAGATTCTGGAGATGGCCAGGGAAAAGTCTTGTCCTTGGCATAAATTAGAACAGCCCAAAGGCTACTCCAACATACCCAGCTTCCCACAACCGCAAGAGGGCATTCTGGCTGATGCCCTAGTGGTGCTCCCAAAGGACAATACCAATAGATGAGGTAGTTTGTCTTGAGTCTTTCCCATGAGATCATTTCCCAATAGATAGATGAGTGGAATCAGGACAACAGGAAAATATTATATAAAAAGAAAAATAATAGTTCTAGGCACATGCACGATCATAGCGTGCAGAAGACAAAGGCTGAGGGCAGTACAGGCAATTCAAGGAATTCTTGACTGCTAGTGATCCTAGACATAATAGCTATTTATTTTATTTAGATTTTGGATATTTCCAACCACCCCAGTTTCCTCCATTGTTACCTATTTGGGCAGGTTTGGGGCCCTTCCTCCTGTCAGAAAAAGTCTTTTGTGGAGAACAGAAAGGAGAAGTTGGTTCTTGCTCATTACCAACCTCCCCCTTCTTCCCCAACACACTTGCTCCCCAGAGCCGTTTTAAGGAGAGAGTGAGCTCCAGGGCCATTTTTCTGTGTACTTTTTCCCCCATAGATGACAGCACTGGCTTTGTTAAAATGCTCCAGTCAGACAGCAGTGATGAAGTCTAATGTCTCATATTGAATTGGAATATGTTTTACTGTCTACGCAGGAAGAGAAGGACAATAATATTGTATGATTATTTTCATCACATAGACAAATTATAACCAATGTCAAAACCCCAGGGTTAATATTCAGACTTCATATAGTTTAGTTGTTTTTGCAAAATTACATAATAACTTTACTAATATTCATGAAGTACAATATATCATACCTAACTAAATCTAAACTACAATTTACAGTCTAAGTAAACAAAAAAACATTACTGAAGCAATAGCCTTGGGGGATAGGGGGGCGTTATTGAGTGCATTTGCTTCCTCACTAATTTACAAGATTCAATAACTTGGTCCAGTGCTGGGCTGTAAATCTTGGTTTAAGATTAAGAATGTGATATTCAGAGAAGCTATTGCTATGTCAGCAAGATACATGTGTAAACAGACAAATATCTCATGCTCTGTAATGCCCCTCTATCACGTACATCATGGGAGACCCATGGAGGTAGCACAGATTTCAGCATGGCATAGCCACTCAAGTAAGTACCCAGGTTCCAGGGTGGACTTGTACAGCCTGCGCTAAAGCCAGTGCTGCAGTGATTTCACTGCTAATAGTATTTGCGCTAGGTATGTTAAAGGTAGCTCTGGTAAGTTTGCACATATTGCAATCACACTTCCCATTGCAGTATAGGCATACCCTTGATCAGAACAGCCAATGTCTTCCTCCAACTTCCACAGTTAGCCAGCCTGTGCCATTGTCATGTTTTCCTGTAGTACAAGCCAGAATGTGGATGTATGGCTTTTACTAGGAAAAAAAAGACTACCGCATTATACAGTAATGTCACAACCTACTGCTGGGTTCTCCAGTGTTATTTTAGAAAACAGTGCCTTTTATTGTTACAATAAGGGACAGCTGCAACTGGTCTATGCAAGGTAAACATAAGGAAGTTGTGGTGAGAAACTGCAGTATGATGTATTTTATAGCATGCAAGATTTATATTTAAATATAGGAAAATCTTACTATTGCTAGAGAGAGAAATGGTTTAGGAAAGGTAAAAAATAGAAAGGAATAGAAAGAGATTACGGTTTATAATTCCTGAAACTGCAGAGTTTTGGCAACTGAATGTAGATTTTAACATGGCTGATTCATCACGGCCTTCTTCCAGATTTACACCAGTGTAAATCCATTGAAATCATCAACATTAAAATGGACACAAGTGTGAATAACCTCTCAGGTGAAGGAACTTTGCAGTATTGTAAAATTTCTGCATCAGATGAAAAAAAATCTCATTTTTCCAACCATTGTATGCATGCAATTTTTTAATAAATCCATATCCATTGAAAGGACTAATGTATTTTCATATTTGACACCCCATGAAAATATTCCATTAAGCTTCATATTAACGCAAAGAAATCTTACATTTGTATGTTCCTCAGAACCATTAAAAACCTTTGGATTGTTAACTTTTTCATCAGGAAATATGGACAGCAGGAAGCTGAGATCCTCATTAAAATTCTACTAGCTAACTCATGATGCATCATTAAAAATTTAAAATCCATCCTTTTCATCAGGTGCTTTTCCTTATATTAATTATCTAATCACAACAGACTCAATTGATTAATAGCTCTTATAAAATGTGGTTCTAGCCTATCGGAAAGGGTCGTCTGGTTAGAAAATGTGTCGTTTATACAGGAATTGCTGCAACAAGGTCTGTTTTTTTTAAAAGTTAGTAGAGGATATAAAAGTATGGGGGGGAGGGGGATGAAGCCCATGCTATGTTGGAGAATAGCAAGAAAATCATACAAATAAAAATTGCTTTCAACTTTTTAACTGCATGTAATATATTTCTGAGATTCCATGTACAATATGTAACAAGAGTGAGATCTATAGTAGAATATAGCAGATTATTAACAATCTTGAAACCTCCAACAAGAGAAATAGTTTTGAATGCAATTTTTTTAGATTTTCTCCATCAGAATTATCAGGATATTGAAATAATAGTTATAAATAGATCTGTAAAATCAAGAATGTCATGGAGAAAGTGAACAAAGAAGTATTATTGAAGTGAGCTGTAGCTCACGAAAGCTTATGCTCAAATAAATTGGTTAGTCTCTAAGGTGCCACAAGTACTCCTTTTCTTTTTGCGAATACAGACTAACACGGTTGTTACTCTGAAACCTATTATTTACCCTGTTACATACCACAAGAGTCAGGGGCCATTCAATGAAATTAATAGGTAGCCAGTTTAAAACAAAAATTAAGAAGTACATCTTCACACAATGCACAGTCAACGTGTGGAATTCATTGCCAGGAGATGTTGTGAAGGCCAAAAGTATAACTGGTTCAAAAAAAAATTAGATAAGCTCCTGGTGGATAGGTCCATCAATGGCTATTAGCCAAGATGGTCAGGGACGCAACTCCATGCTTTGTATGTCCCTAAGCCTCTGATTACCAGAAGCTGGGACTTAATGACAAGGGATGGATTACTTGATGAATTAATCTGTTCTGTTCATTCCCTCTGAAGCATCTGGCACTGGCCACTGTCAGAAGACAGGATACGGGGCTAAATGGACCATTAGTCTGACATAGTATGGCCATTCTTATGTTCAATTATTTTAAAAAGTAAACGAGCAAACATTTTTTAAAATTTATTTCGAAAATAAATCTAAGATTCAGCAAAATCATTGTTGCTGAGCACAGCAATTTTTCATTTTTTCCATGTTCTATTGATTGCCATGTAGTTGATGAGGAGGCTACATGTTTATTTTCATCATATACAGTAAAGGAATAGTTTTCAAACTATGGTCCATCCGCAATTCTAGGAGCTGCTTCTGTTGCAATGGTGAAGCATCTGCAAGGCTTCAAGCAGTAGTGTTTCCTGCTAATATTTGATCAACTACATTAAAAACAAAAGCAACATATGCAGCTGATTCATGTCTTTCTTTTTATACTTATGTATATTCAATCCTGATTAAATTTGTGAATGAGACCAAAACGGGATGGGTGACAACCATACTGCAAGGTGATCTAGGGATGATACCTCCACACAAATATGGACAATGCCATATTTTGTATTAGAAGCAAGGGCTTACAAAATTCATAATATAAATGTTAGTGCTGATTTTCAACAAGTGTTTTCCTAGCTGTATAAATAGACAATAAATTAATCTGTAATAATGTGGAATGCTTTTAAATCAATATGACAAGTAACTATAACATCAAGAATAGGAATCTTTGCCAGACACTGGCCCTTTAGTTTATAGAGAAATTAAATTATCATCCTAAATTCATAACACTCTATTAGAAACAGATTATGAAAACTGTCCTCATGTGCCTACTTCTTTTATAATGTCAAGTAAAAGTTTATCTCAATTAAACAATCTATGTTAGAGTTTTACATAAAGGAACAATGAATAAATCTCCTAGGACATCTGTGACACACCTAGATCAGTTGCACTCAATGTTGAACACAGAAACATGGGAAAAGTCTCTAAAGAAGCCAGGACTATCAATTTTGCTCATCTTGTTTATTTCTTGCTATTGGGTGTGTATGGAGTAGCATCATAATTGAAATAGCAGCTGGTGACTGTTAGCTTTTTTAGGACTGGGCACTTAATTTTAAAGTAGCTCCCACACATTTGCAAAATGAGGATATAACAAATATAAAGACCCTTAGTGTTAGTTTTCCCCTCTAAAGCCTTTCATTTATATATCTCTAGAGTTTGACCTTTGTTTTTAAGAATAATTTTTACTGTCTGTGAAAGGTGCCAGACTGACAGATGTCCTCTGTTTAGTCTTCAGAAAGTACGGCATCTCTGAAAGTTTCCTATAAACTGCCTCAATCAATGTATATCATCTCTGATGTGTACAACCATTTTTAGTAGAATGACGGAGTAGTTCAGTCTCCAGGCTTATTCAATTCTCTGCCCATCTGATGAGTTTACCAGGATTGCAGTTGGGATGTGGCTACATACCCAGTAGTAACTGGACTTTGTACACAAACTTATTTCCTATAAACCAAAAAACATCTGCCAGATTATAATGACTTTGGGTCACTCCCATGCCATATTAAATATGAACCAGAGACCTACAGGTGAAAGTGATTCTATTTCTCCAGCCCACTGTAGATTAAATTTTCTGTCAGTAACATTTGCGTGGCTTTTAAAACATCATCAGCACAACAAAATCTTTTATTTTATATCACTTTCATTTAATTTAATGTGAGAAAACAAAAGTCTTAATGGGCACATTTTTATTAAGCATTAATTTCTTAGTGTTCTGGCATATTTAGGAAAGTTTATCAGCATAAAATTCAAATGTGGTGTTTGGGAGTGAGTCAGTGAATTAATACAATGTATAGTGATGTGGTCATTTTTTGTTTACTTTCTCTGTGAAATTTTAAAATAGGATACAAGATCTGAGAAATCCTTTTTAACAGTATATTTTATAATATTACTGATAGGAAAAAGGAAAATGTTGTTGTCTGAAATCAAAATATCCTGCGGGGTAAAGCAACATGAAGTATTCATATATTACAGTGATAAGGAAATACTTTCTATTGCACCAGTAACTAGGGAAGCTGTTAATCAACAACTATCAAAGTTAAGGATTTTTTTAAATTGTCCAGACTGGATAACTTACACTCAAGAGTGGTAAACAAATTGGTTGAGAAACTCTTTGAACCACTATTGTTGATTCTTAACAAATGTTGGGACACTGGGGAAGTTGTAGAAGACTGGGAAAAAAATCTAACATTGTGACAATATTTAAAAAGAGTAAACAGGATGACTCGGGCAACGATAGGCTCGTTGGTCTGACGGATCCCAGGAAAAATCATGGAAAGGCTCATATGGGATGCAATTAGTAAAGAATTAAAGGATGGTAGCATACAAAATTTAAAAATAATTATTGTAATGAGATTATGTAACTGTGTAATATGCTTAAACTTCTATAAAGTATTTGACATAGTCTCATATGACATTCGGACACAAAATTAGCACAATACAAAATCAATGTAGCCCTTATTAAATGGTTAAAAACTGGCTAATGAATACATTTGGAAAAGTAATTGTAAATGAGGAATTATCATGCTAAGAGGGTGTTTCCAGTAAGGTTCCTGTTTTTGGCCCAATGTTACTCAATATCTTTATACCAGTAATCTGAGTGAAGAGATAAAATCATAAAATTTGGAGAGGATAGCAAAATTAGTGGAGTTGTAAATAATGATTGGCACAGGACAATTATACAGACCAACCTGTATCCCCTGGTTGTTGCTGGCCAGAAAACAGCATATTTGTCCCACGGGAAATTTTGAGTGCTTGAAATTTTGTTTCATTCCAAATTCGAACAAAACCTTGAAACTTGGAATTTCCTGTAAAAGACTATTTCGATTCAGGAATATACCATTGCTGCTGCCACCCATCCTAGGTCTCCCTGTCCTTCAGTACTGCTCCTGGAAGGGACCGCAGAAATCCCTCAGGTTAATGACTGTGAGGGGTTGGGAGATTGTGGAGGGAAACTCCTGGGCTGACAATGGGAGAGGGTGGGGTTGGAAGGAAACCCTGGGGGGTGATAAGAAGAGATCAGAGAGAGGGAATCCCCTAGAGCGACAATGGGATGGCAGCATGGATATTTGGGCCTCCCACCATACTGGCTACTGGAGAGGTGGAGATTGTGAGCAATCCTGGCTCCCACGCTCACTGCCAGGCACGGTGCTAAGGACTGAAAGCTCTGGGAGCCACAGCTGCAAAGGAGTTGCGAGGCTGGAAGATGAGGCTCCCAGACTCTCAGATGCTGAGAAGCCAGACTGGTGAGCTGGGGAAAAAAAACAAAACAGGCATGTTGCTCACAGAAACTGGCCAGGCAAGCAGGACTCCACTGAAAATTTTGCCTGGTTTCCATCAGAATTTTGTCCCTGCAGAGCATTTAGATTTCAATGAATCGCCATTTCCAATGGAAAAATGTTCTCTGAAAATTTTCCAACAATCGCTAATCACTTGGGAAAGTGGTTTCAATTGGACAACATCCTTTTTAATATAGCCAGTTGCAAGGTCATACATCTAGGGACAAAGAATGTAGGTCACAGGTACAAATTGGGAAACAGTATCCTGGAATGCAGTGATGCTGAAAAGGATTTAGGGATCATGGTAGACAACAAACTGAGTGTGATTTCCCAGTGTGATGATGTAGCTAAGAGGATCCTTGGATGCATAAATAGAGAGGCTGTATTACTTTTGTTTATTACATCAGTAAGATCAGTCCTGGAATATGTTGCTCAGTTCTGGTATCCACACTTCAGAAAGGATAATGAAAAATTGGAAAGGGTTCAGAAAAGAGAATGATTCCAGGAAAACATGACCTATGGTACGTGAATCTCAATGTATTTAGTTTATCCAAGAGGAGGTTAAGAGGTGATTTGATCATGGTCTGCAAGTACCTGCACGGGAATGAGATTTCTGATAGGAGATGGCTCTTTAATCTAGCAGGAAAAAGTTTAATGAGATCCAATAGTTGCAAACTGAAGCTAAACAAACAGATTAGAAATAAGGTGCACATTTTTAATAGTGAGAGTAGTGAAGGTAATTAATGATTGGAACAAAATACCCATGGCGGACGCTCCATCCTTTGAGGTTTTAAATCAAGATTGGATATCTTTCTAAAAAAAATATTTGTATCTCAAACAGAAGTTAAGAGCTTGATGCAGAAGTTACTGGGTGATGGCTTATGGCCTTTGTTATGCAGAAGGTGAGACTAGATGATCTAGTGGTCCCTTCTGGCCTTAAAGTCTATGAATCGATGACATTATGTCCTCTAATTTGTGGCTGTGAAGGAGCACAGACACCAGTGCAATGAAAAAGTTCTATTGTGCAAGTGCTTGCAGGATTTGGGGAGCCCGAGCAGGAGGTATGCTTTGGGCACAAAGTCCATATATTCTCCCTGCCCCTCTCTGCACAGCAAAGTTCAGTGAAGAGTGTGTCATAGGTGGTTTGGAAGAGAAGCAGAGATGGAACCAATGCAACACATATCCACTATCCACAGTCACCCCCTTTAACATGGATATAGGGGTGACTGGAGCTACTGTACCCTCAGAGTATCACTGTTCCCATTCTCTGGCACACTTAAGTTCTTGTGTTGACTTTCCTCACCCCATCAACCCATGCAAAACCTCTTGCACAGAGCCTTGCTACTCAGGGTTGATACAAAAGAAAAGAATTGTTCTCTGTGAGAGGGTGTACTGGCCCCACACTGGAGTGAAAGGGGTTAAGGCAATACTCCTGGCAGCATAAAACATGCCCCCTCAACCCTGCTGGACATGCTCCAACTGCTGTTGCAGTATCAAAGGGAGCAGCCTAGTTCAGTCTGGGCTGACCTCTGAGGAGGGAGGATGCACCTTGCCAGCTTCAGCCGAGGAGCAGCCAGTAGCCCAGACCAAGGGAGTGGGAGGCGCTGAGGCCCTGGCAGGCACCCAGACATCCATAGATGCCCTAGATCCCAAGGACACCCCAACTCATCTACAGGAGTCATGGTAGGAAGCAGCCCAGGGAGGGACTAGCCAGTACCCCTGAAGTAGTTGGTGTATTGTGGGCAGATTCCCTGCCGACTAAGTGGCAAACCCCATTGCCACTACCAGGGCCCTGGGCTGAGACCTGGTGGAGCAGGGAGGGCCTGGGTCCCCCTACCTGGCAGCCCCCTCTTCTGGACTCTGGCCATTGGGCCCCACTTCTTGGCCACCAAGGGGAGTCCTATTGACCCTGGCCACTGGGCCAGGCTTCCACACAGACAAGGGGAGTCCTATTGACACCAGCCATTGGGACACACTTCCCTGCAGCTAAGGGGAGTCCTATTGACTCTGGTCATTGGGTCATGCAACCCTGAGGCTGGGTGTAACCCTCTTGGCTTCACTGAGGTGCTAGCACACCCTTGCCTCACCCCCAGGGTGATGGGGTGTACTAGCCCTGCAACAATCCCATGTAACTTACTGTGCTTTACTGGAGTGTGAACTCATTGCTAACAAGATCACATCTACTTTCTTTACATATTAATTGAGATTATTACTTATTACTTTCTTAAGGTATGTTTACACTGAAATAAAAGACCTGCAGCATGGCCACGGCTGGCCAGTCAACTGACTTGGGTTTATGGGGCTAAAAATTGCAGTGTAGGTGTTTAGGCTTAGGCTGGAGCCTGGGCTCTGAGACTCTTCCCCCCCCTTGCTGGGTCCCAGAGCTCAGGCTTCAATCTGAGCCCAAATATCTACACAGCAATTTTTCATTACTGCAGCCTGAGCCCTCTGAGCCTGAATCAGCTGAACCAGGACATCCGTGGGTGATTAATTGCTGTGTAGGCATATCCCGATTGTCTATTATACTGACCCTCTCTATTATTGCTACTTGTTTTACTAGTTTGTAAATGTGATGGGATGAATTACAATTAAAAGCCCCTCTTTATAAAACAAGAAATGCTTGCAACCGAACAGGCGAAGAATTTATTCTTGAAAAAAAAGCATAGAATACATGGGATACTAATAATCCACGTGCAAACTTCTGTCACTCTGATAAAGTTCATATTCAAGGAAAAATGAAGACTGCCTGCCATGAGAATATGATTTGTGATTCATGGTTTAAAGCTTGTTCATCCCCATAACCAACATGTGTATAATCAATAAAAAATACAAGATTATTATTGCATAGTCAAAAACCTTATGATGGTCTCTGATAATATATATAGACTGCCAGGGGCTAATCTAAATGGACTACTTAGAGCCAGCCAATAAGCTTACTTCTTTACAATAGATGTACTATATACAGTAGTCAACATGTCACAGTAAGAGGAATATCACCTTCACAAAAATATCTTCACAACAATCTATGAGGAATGAAATTATTCATAAATTAATAAGCATTTTGAAATAATTTATTCAGAAGAGATGCCTTCAGAATTCCCTTCATAATAGTAAATTCATGAGAATTAAAAAGGATGCAAAGTCAACAGACAAGTAACAGGTGTTCAGGTGGTGTAAATGAGTGTAGCTCCATTGGATCTGTTCAAAAATATTTTAATAAAATATGATTAAATAATTAGTTTAATTACATTGCACCTACACATACACACACAGAGATTCTATTCACCTCCACCAAGAGGCCATGGTCTACTAACAAAAAGAATACATAAGTGTGGATAATATAGGATATTTTTGCATTATTTTTATGAAATATTATTTGTGTCTCAGGTTAGCTGTGTAATCTTCTGTTGCTGGTTACCTGACCTTGAGGGGTTAGTATCTTTCCAGACATACTCACTTGGCATAGGAAACAGGCAATCATGTACTATTGCACATACACTGATCGCCATGTAGCCCTGTCTGGGTTGGGTGAATGAACTATCAAGATGCATTGGCACTTTAATGGGTCTATCTGGGTAATACAGTAGATATGCTAAAGAAGATGGCAAAACCAAGAAAATTTGTTCTGCTCAGGAGGACTGGTAAGTAAGCAACAGATCACCTGAGGCGGGGTAGCTTTCATCATCTGACAAGTCTAACAAAGGGGACTAGAAGTTCTAAAAAGGAAGAGTCTCTCATTGGTCATTTTAGAAAGACGAGAAGGGTACTAACTGCAGAGGTCAAACATAGATTTCATGTTCCAGAGGAGAAGCCATGAGTTTAGAGGTACAGGAGAGGGGAACAGGGATCTTGAATGGACAATGGCCCAAATCCTGAAGAACACTCCAGAGTGGTGATGAAACTCAGGCAGGAAATGGCATCTACATGTTTATTAGTTTGTCTAGATCTTGGGCTGTCTAAAGTACAAAGTATTTGGTTTTGGAACTTTTTGCAAAGTCTGTGTGCTGTGTTCTTCAACTATCATGTGTCCCTGAAGAAGTAAGATGCAAATCAGAGTGCACACAAGGATGGAGCTCTGGGAAAGGGTGTGCTAAAGCTACTGGGGGGCCTGGGGGAGCCAGCATTAGGTTCAGGGCCTTGGCCATTGGACTGTGGGGGTCTCAGTTCTCACAAAGGTATACTAGACAGAGGATCTGCATCCCAACAGTGTGCCTAGAAACCGAGGGCCAAGGACATTGCATGGACTCTGCTCAGACTAAGGAAGCTTAAAGCACAAGGGTCCAGTGTGTTGGGACCCAAACATAGCCGCCTGGTGAGTATTCAGAAGGGAGATCTTGATTAGGGCTGTGAAAACAACAACAACAAAAGGCTAGCAAAAGGTCCAAAGAGGGGAGATCCAAAGAAAACAAGTTTCAGGGGAATGTGGTTAAAAGTGGTTGTACTTTATTTCCTTGGAATACATTCTTAGGTGTTGTATAAAAGTGGGAAGGTGTGTATAAACACCACACCAGACCTGAAGGAGTTAAGGAGCAACTCTGGATTCAGGCAGCCCCACCAATGCCCACTTGCAGAGCATGATCACACTGGAGATGGAGCTTAAAAAGTGAGCAAGTCAACTCAGAAGGGCACAGATAGGGCAGTAAGAGCTCTGTGAAGAGGACTTCCTGAGAGCTCCTGAAGAGGACTTCACAGAATCCTTTCCCTGGGAGAAAAAACCTGCCTGCTGAGCCCAGTGGGGCTGAAGTTTCAGTCACTCTTTTTCTTTGCTACTGTGTCAAACTGTAGGACTTTGGTGGGGTAGTGAGTGGTAGGCAGGAGTCCCAAGGGTAGTGAGTGACCCAAGAAGGCAGCCTTAAGGTACCCTTGGGTGCTGAACATTGTTGCTTCTTACAGGGCCCAGGGCTGGATTCCAATGGCATGGAGGGCCCAGACTGCCCTGCCAACTACCTTGTTGTGGAGGGCACAAAACCCCCCTCTTCCAGACTCCCCCCTGAAAAAACCTGGAGAGGGTAAAGACTTTGAAAAATCCATTGGTAGGAATGACCACTTTCAGAGATTGCTAAATGGACTGAAGGTCCTCTCCCACCTACATTGGGAGGGCTTGAGACCAAATATCTTCCTTGGGACTCCAATGTGGGATACGGCTAATTGGTGACCTGACTAGAGGTTTGAGTCGACATCTACCAAAAGGCAGATCACAACGGGACGTGACCGTGGCTAGTGAAAGACACTGGATTCAGGACAAGTAGAGATCTAGTGCCCTAACCACTGTGTGACACTGCCAGTGAGCACCACCCATCACAGGTGGACTGAAAGGAAAGTAGAGGAAGGGTGAGTTGCACACTACCATAGGGCCCATCACAGCAGAGGAATGATCTACAGATTGACAAAGAAATCTCCAGGGTGGTTCTTGATCATAGGAACCTGTCGGGACAATGCTAAAGGAACCAGGTCTCTCATATACCCATTGCTAACAGTTTCAAATAACCAGCAGTGTCCATGTAAAGTCAAACTGCCATTCTGGAAGAAGCCAGCGTAAAACACACAAGGTGCACATACTATGGACACAGTTACTCAGACCAACAGGCAATTGTGATTCTGCATCTGACACCAGTGCAAGTGAAGGAAGAGCCTTGTTTACGCACCTCCTAGGAGTGAAGTGCAATAATCAAGCCTCATTGTCACATGGGTATATGTTGTTGATGCAAAGATATCACTGGGAAAGTAAGGGGAAGTTTCACAGCTACATGAAACACCACCTTCATGCTACACCTGATACCTCTGAGTGAGTAAAGAAACAAAGGAAGAGAGAGTATCTCCATTCTGAATAGCTCTGCACACAGGAAGACTTCAGCTTTCCAGCAGTGGAATGCGAGAAAGCTCCTGGACTTCTGTATGGAATATCATCCAAGCATCCCTTTGGTGATGAGAGAGAATATGCAGGGGCAAGAACTATACAATCAGTGTAATGTTGGTACCCCCACCCCAATGTTGGAAAGGATCCCACCATGAAGTATTAAAAATATCGATAAATATAATGCAAAATATTCAGAAACATATGCATATTTTGGGCCTCATTCATTCTGCTTCTGCATGCTCTGGTGTAACTTCATTAAAAGTCAGTTGAGTTATTCCTGTGTAAAACTGGTATAATGAGTGGAGAATCAGGTCCATTAACTTCAATCCAGGAGCCCAATTCTGCCCTGCAAATATCTTATTTACTTATGTGAATATATTTGACTTACGGGCCAAATGCTATCCTCAGTGTGCAAGAAACCTTCTGTTGATGTCAACAAGAGTTGTTCAATGGGGAAAGAGCAGTAAATAGCCCAAAACATGCAGTGCATTCATGTGGAACTCCGGCTGGTTTCAATGGGAGCTTTTGTGCTTTTGTGTAAAACTTAGCCCTCAGGCTTTTTAAGTGACTCATTTTCTTCCTTGGTATAACAAGATGCACCCTTTCTTACATTTATGAACTAGGAGTTTATCTAAGGTGGCCCATTTAGTGATAAAATACTTCCATCTTTGTATGCAAATATTGAGGTCCAAATTATTGGTGGGTCTCAACTGTGTATGTGTATGCTCATGTGTGTGCAAAACCAGCAGTATATTTGCACAATAAACCAGTATATACTGTCAGGTACCTAGGTAACAACATGGGATTTTCACTGAAAATCTGGCCCTTAATCTTAATATTCAAAACTAGAAAAGTATCTGATATCCTAAAATTAATCCAACAACGTTTACAACAAATTAGCATAGAAAACAACTACCCGTTCCTTTCCTTCGGCTGGGTTACCTTGGCATTGATCAACAAACCTCTATTGACTTAATGGTTGATAATCATTGCTTAGATTTGGCCTCATATACAATCCTCTCATACCAATAGTTTTTCTGCATGTTATACCAGAAACAGATGGAGAAAAGTTTTCTAATGTATGGTTTTTCATTTGACAATTTCATGTTTTTTCCACATTTCAGCAGATACTAAAAAGATCAGTGTTGGGGGCAGTAACAGGGCTGCCAGGACCATTAAGGACTCCAACTCCAGTAGATCCAGTACAGAGGGTGTCAGTACTAATGAGGAGGCTTTGCTGTTTCAGGCTTTGGTGCCAATCCAGGATGATCAGGTCTCTGGGCTCATAATACAGAAGAGTCAGGAGGCACATGGCTCTTTTAAAAGTCTTTGATCTATCTCATTTCAGGAAAGAGAATTGGTGCCAGGAGGAACTCAGAACTGCCCGGCCTTGATGTGGTGGAGGTGTTATCAGGCTTCTGTGATGAGCTGTCAATGGTGATCTCAATTTGGAGGACCAAGGATGACTGACGGAGAGGGTTGCTGATCTTTTATTGGTACCAGTAACAGCAGCCTTTAGGGCAGAGTCCCTGCGTAAGAAGTTCTGATGGTATGGGATCACTGGGAAGAGAGTCTTCTTTTGGAGCTGGGGAATTGTCTTTTGGAATCACACAGTGCTCTCACAGATTGCTCCAGTAAGTAGAGCTTTAGCTGAATGTCTCTGGAGGAGAAAGTTCCAGTGGAGGAGGACAAGCAAACAAAGCACCAGTCTGGAACATTGCTCTCTCCCATCCAGAAAAGACATTGATTGTCTCCATCGGTGAAAGGATTAAATCTGTCACATGATGGGCATGGCTTGAAGACAGAGGATTTAGATTCAGCCATTAAGTGCGGGGAAATAGCCAGAAGAAAGGAAAGACGTTTAAAGAATGAAAACAAATAAGGGGCTGCTAAGAGGGCAGAAATTTGTCACTAAGCTAAATTCACTGAATATTTACAAGCGGATTCAATTTAAGGGCATTATGGAGCAGCAGGCGGACACTGCCCAATTCCATTTTGCTACCATGTGCAGTAAGAAGGAACTCAGAGGCAGTCAGGACCACTCTATTCAATTCTATCATCAGGTGGAGGGGCACAAGGATATACAGGGCATAGCCAAGACGGCATTAAATGCTGCTGGTCAAAAGAATCTGAGGCCCAGATGCTCAAAGGAAGTCAGGTGCCTAATTCTCATTGACTTCAGTGAGAGGCATCTAAAATTCCCTGGGCCTGAGTTCCTATGCGTAAGACACATGCACACCAGTAGTGGGAGAGAGAGACAAAAACTTAAAGAACTAATCTTTCTAGGAAATGTATCAAAGCAGCATTTTAGTTTTGCTAAACTGCTTTTCTAGAATTAAAATAATAGATTCTTTTTGTTGCACTCAGCAAAGCAATGAAGAACATTTATTCATTTTATCAATTTTAAAGGAAATACATAGGAGGAGATTGACATGAAGTACTGACATTCCTCTCCCCCACCCCCCGCCCTCAGGGTTCTGTAGCTTTTTCCTTCATGTCTAGGACTCTAAACCAGCACTCTCTAAACTCAAAATGAAAGAAAAGTGAAAATAATTGAACATTACTTCATTTGTTTCAAAATATAAACTTGTAGCTATTGAAATGTAGTGTAAGTGTTCTTTTAACCTGTGATCACTTCTTGTTTTTGTAAGCTACAAATACTAAGGCCATAACTCACTGGCATATTAGCTATACAAAGGCACTGGAGTGTATCAGTGAATGTTAACTTACAATGTTTTGGTTCTATAAAATTTATGTTTGGCTTCTTTTCAGCATAAAAAAAGCCATAGAGGAATAGGAGGCATCTCGATACCAATTAAACAAACTGATTTTCCCCTTCACTGCAATAACAGTTTTTACTTGACTGCAAACACATACACTGGGAGTGATTTTCCAAAGCACAAAGATGACTTAGCCCTGGTCTACACTAGGACTTTAGGTCGAATTTAGCAGCGTTAAATCGATGTAAACCTGCACCCGTCCACACGATGAAGGCCTTTTTTTCGACTTAAAGGGCTCTTAAAATCGTTTTCCTTACTCCATCCCTGACAAGTGGATTAGTGCTTAAATTGGCCTTGCCGGGTTGAATTTGGGGTACTGTGGACACAATTCGACAGTATTGGCCTCCGGGAGCTATCCCAGAGTGCTCCATTGTGACCGCTCTGGACAGCACTCTCAACTCAGATGCACTAGCCAGGTAGACAGGAAAAGAACCGCGAACTTTTGAATCTCATTTCCTGTTGGCCAGCGTGGCAAGCTGCAGGTGACCATGCAGAGCTCATCAGCAGAGGTGACCATGCAGAGCTCATCAGCAGAGGTGACCATGATGGAGTCCCAGAATCGCAAAAGAGCTCCAGCATGGACTGAACGGGAGGTACGGGATCTGATTGCTGTATGGAGAGAGGAATCCGTGCTATTAGAACTCCGTTCCAGTTTTCGAAATGCCAAAACCTTTGTCAAAATCTCCCAGGGCATGAAGGACAGAGGCCATAACAGGGACCCGAAGCAGTGCCGCGTGAAACTTAAGGAGATGAGGCAAGCCTACCAGAAAACCAGAGAGGCGAACTGCTGCTCCGGGTCAGAGCCCCAAACATGCCGCTTCTATGATGAGCTGCATGCCATTTTAGGGGGTTCAGCCACCACTACCCCAGCCGTGTTGTTTGACTCCTTCAATGGAGATGGAGGCAACACGGAAGCAGGTTTTGGGGACGAAGAAGATAATGATGATGAGGTTGTAGATAGCTCACAGCAAGCAAGGGGAGAAACCAGTTTTCCCGATATCCAGGAACTGTTTCTCACCTTGGACCTGGAGCCACTACCCCCCGAACCCACCCAAGGCTGCTTCCTGGACCCGGCAGATGGAGAAGGGACCTCCGGTGAGTGTACCTTTTAAAATACTATACATGGTTTAAAAGCAAGCATGTGAAAGGATTAATTTGCCCTGGCATTCGCGGCTCTCCTGGATGTACTCCCAAAGCCTTTGCAAAAGGTTTCTGGGGAGGGCAGCCTTTTTGCGTCCTCCATGGTAGGACACTTTACCACTCCAGGCTAGTAGCACGTTCTCGGGAATCATTGTACAACAAAGCATTGCAGTGTATGTTTGCTGGCGTTCAAACAACATCTGTTCTTTATCTCTCTGTGTTATCCTCAGGAGAGTGATATCATTCATGGTCACCTGGTTGAAACAGGGTGCTTTTCTTAAGGGGACATTCAGAGGTGCCTGTTCCTGCTGGGCTGTTTGCCTGTGGCTAAAATGTTCCCCGCTGTTAGCCACGGGGAGGGGGGAAGGTTGAGGGGGTAGCCATGAGGTGGGGGGAGGCAAAATGCGACCTTGTAATGAAAGCACATGTGCTATATATGTAATGTTAACAGCAAGGTTTACCCTGAAAGAGTGTAGCCACTGTTTTATAAAATGTGTCTTTTTAAATACTGCTGTCGCTTTTTTTTTCTCCACCAGCTGCATGTGTTTCAATCACAGGATCTTCTCCTTCCCAGAGGCTAGTGCAGATTAGAAAGAAAAAAAAAACGCACTCGTGATGAAATGTTCTCTGAGCTCATGCTGTCCTCCCACACTGACAGAGCACAGACGAATGCGTGGAGGCAAATAATGTCAGAGTGCAGGAAAGCACAAAATGACCGGGAGGAGAGGTGGCAGGCTGAAGAGAGTAAGTGGCGGGCTGAAGAGAGTAAGTGGCGGGCTGAAGACAGGGCTGAAGCTCAAATGTGGTGGCAGTGTGATGAGAGGAGGCAGGATTCAACGCTGAGGCTGCGGGAGGACCAAACCAGTATGCTCCAGTATATGGTTGAGCTGCAGCAAAGGCAGCTGTAGCACAGACTGCCACTACAGCCCCTGTGTAACCAACCGCCCTCCTCCCCAAGTTCCATAGCCTCCACACCCAGACGCCCAAGAACGCAGTGGGGGGGGCCACCGGCCAACCAGCCACTCCACCACAGAGGATTGCCCAAAAAACAGAAGGCTGGCATTCAACAAATTTTAAAGTTGTAAACTTTTAAAGTGCTGTGTGTCATTTTCCTTCCCTCCTCCACCACCCCTCCTGGGCTACCTTGGTAGTCATCCCCCTATTTGTGTGATGAATGAATAAAGAATGCATGAATGTGAAGCAAAAATGACTTTATTGCCTCTGCAAGCGGTGATCGAAGGGAGGAGGGAAGGGTGGTTAGCTTACAGGGAAGTAGAGTGAACCAAGGGGCGGGGGGTTTCATCAAGGAGAAACAAACAGAACTTTCACACCGTAGACTGGCCAGTCATGAAACTGGTTTTCAAAGCTTCTCTGATGCGTACCGCACCCTCCTGTGCTCTTCTAGCCGCCCTGGTGTCTGGCTGCGCATAACCAGCAGCCAGGCGATTTGCCTCAAACTCCCACCCCGCCATAAACATCTCCCCCTTACTCTCACAGATATTGTGGAGCGCACAGCAAGCAGTAATAACAGTGGGAATATTTGTTTCGCTGAGGTCTAAGTGAGTCAGTTAACTGCGCCGGCGCGCCTTTAAACGTCCAAGTGCACATTCTACCACCATTCTGCACTTGCTCAGCCTGTAGTTGAACAGCTCCTGACTACTGTCCAGGCTGCCTGTGTACGGCTTCATGAGCCAGGGCATTAAGGGTAGGCTGGGTCCCCAAGGATAATTATAGGCATTTCAACATCCCCAACAGTTATTTTCTGGTCTGGGAATAAAGTCCCTTCCTGCAGCTTTTGAAACAGACCAGAGTTCCTGAAGATGCGAGCGTCATGTACCATTCCCAGCCATCCCACGTTGATGTTGGTGAAATGTCCCTTGTGATCCACCAGAGCTTGCAGCACTACTGAAAAGTACCCCTTGTGGTTTATGTACTTGCCAGCTTGGTGCTCCAGTGCCAAGATAGGGGTATGGGTTCTGTCTATGGCCCCACCACAGTTAGGGAATCCCATTGCAGCAAAGCCATCCACTATGACCTGCACATTTCCCAGGGTCACTACCCTTGATATCAGCAGATCTTTGATTGCGTGGGCTACTTGCATCACAGCAGCCCCCACAGTAGATTTGCCCACTCCAAATTGATTCCCAACTGACCGGTAGCTGTCTGGCATTGCAAGCTTCCACAGGGCTATCGCCACTCGCTTCTCAACTGTGAGGGCTGCTCTCATCTTGCTATACATGCGCTTCAGGGCAGGGGAAAGCAAGTCACAAAGTTCCATGAAAGTGCCCTTACGCATGCGAAAGTTT
The DNA here is from genome assembly GCF_965152235.1 of Eretmochelys imbricata. Taxonomy (NCBI): domain Eukaryota; kingdom Metazoa; phylum Chordata; order Testudines; family Cheloniidae; genus Eretmochelys; species Eretmochelys imbricata. Next base: position 27,354,120 of record NC_135574.1, read on the forward strand.
CTCAGCCACTGGGAATCGTCCCAGACCTGCAACAGTATGCGGTCCCACCAGTCTGTGCTTGTTTCCCGAGCCCAGAATCGGCGTTCCACAGCATGAACCTGCCCTATCAGCACCATGATGCATGCATTGGCAGGGCCCATGCTTTCAGAGAAATCTGTGTCCATGTCCTGATCACTCACGTGACCGCGCTGACGTCGCCTCCTCGCCCGGTATCGCTCTGCCAGGTTCTGGTGCTGCATATACTGCTGGATAATGAGTGTGGTGTTTAATGTGCTCCTAATTGCCAAAGTGAACTGAGCGGCCTCCATGCTTGCCTTGTGTCCGCACAGAAAAAAGGCGCGGAACAATTGTCTGCCGTTGCTCTGATGGAGGGAGGGGCGACTGATGACATGGCTTACAGGGTTGGCTTACAGGGAATTAAAATCAACAAAGGGGGTGGCTTTACATCAATGAGTATTTCAGGCACGGAGGGTTCCAATAAGAAATGGTGCACCTAAGTAATTGTTCTTATTGGAACAAGCAGGTTGGTCTGGCCTCTGATTGATACATGGCTAGATTTACCTCGCTGCACCTTCTCTGTGAGTGACTGCAGTGTGCCCTAGAGGAATGAGTCCCCTAGACATGGGAGGGGGGGAAGCAAATGAGTACAAAACAAATCTGGTCTATTTCTTGTTTTGATCCACTCCATCTATCTTTTACATCTTTGGCTGGCAGCAGACGGTGCAGAAGGACTGCAAGCCATCCACATGTCATGGCTGCTCAGCAGAAGATGGTGCAGTAGGACTGCTAGCCATCCTCATCTCTTGCCTGCCTGGCAGAAGATGGTACAGTAGGACTGCTAGCAATCCGTATCACCTGCCTGCTCGCCATAAGATGGTTCAATAGGACTGACTGCAGGACTAAAGAGAATGACCTGGTCAAGTCACTCCAAATTTAGTCCCTGCGCCCATGTCTGCCCAGGCGCTCCTGATCGACCTCACAGAGGCAACCAGGAGCACCTCGGACATGACGATGATGGCTACCAGTCCTACTGTACCGTCTGCTGCCACAAGGCAATGGGTTGATGCTGCTGTGTAGCAATGCAGTACCACGTCTGCCAGCACCCAGGAGACATACGGTGACGGTTACCTGAGCGGGCTCCATGCTTGCCGTGGTATGGTGTCTGCACAGGTAACTCAAGAAAAAAGGCGTGAAACGATTGTCTGCTGCTGCTTTCACGGAGGGAGGGAGGGAACGGGAGCCTGATGGTATGTACCCAGAACCACCCGTGACAATGTTTTAGCCCCATCAGGCATTGGGATCTCAACCCAGAATTCCAACAGGCAGCGGAGACTGCGGGAACTGTGGGATAGCTACCCACAGTGCAATACTCCAGAAGTCAACGCTTGCCTCGGTACTGTGGAAGCACTCCACCGAGTTAATGCACTTAGAGCATTTTCTGTGGGGACACACACACTCGAATATATAAAACCGATTTCTAAAAAACCGACTTCTATACATTCGACCTAATTTCATAGTGTAGACATACCCTTAGGAGCACAAGTCCCCTTGAATTTAATTCAGATCTATGCTCTGAAGTGCTTATGAAAAGCCCAGCCTAGACTTCTCTAGGCTTCCTTTCTTCTTGCTATTGAGCTAACCTTCTATCGCCTCTCTTAGCACTTCTCTTTTTAAGTGTGTCTGTCATCAGGGTAATGAAGCATGTGATGCACCTTGCTTAATTCAGTGTTTGTTGTGCCAATGAGATTTTCTGGGGAGTTTGTTGTTTTAGTGTTCCAGTACACAAAATGTAATCTCACGGACATATCAGATTTAAATGAACACATCCTCAACACTGGATGCTCCCCAGTGTGCTATTTTCATGACAGTAATGTAAAGCACAGGCAGCGGGTGGTGGCCAGGGTTCCAGAAGATCCTTGAGCTCTCAGAGATCATCCCCCAGAGCGGGGTGGCCAACCTGTGGTTCTGGAGCCACATGCGGCTCTTCAGAAGTTAATATGCGGCTCTTTGTACAGGCACTGACTCTGGGGCTGGAGCTACAGGTGCCAACTTTCCAATGTGCCGGGGGGTGCTCACTGCTCACCCCCTGGCTCTGCCACAGGCCCCTCCCTCTCCCCTGAGCCTGTTGTGCCCTCCTATCCCCCCCAAGAGCCTCCTGCATGCCATGAAAAGGCTGATCGGGAGGTGCAGGGAGGGAAGAGGAGGCATTGATCTGCGGGGCTGCTGCGGGGGTGGGAGGCACTGGGAGTAGTGGGGGCGGAGAGCTGATTGGAGGGATGCTGACATATTACTGTGGCTATTTGGCAATGTACATTGGTAAATTCTGGCTCCGTCTCAGGCTCAATTTGGACACCCCTGCCCCAGAGAATGGGCAGAGGGAAGAGGCTAGCTGCATATAGCAACTTCTCATTAGGGACATCCCAGAGGACCATTGGGGCAAGCCAGCAGCTGTTTAGACTGAAAGGGGGACCCCACATGGACCTGAAGTCAGCAGTATTCCCAGGGGTACTGAGGCATTGTGATACTGAGTGTTGAAATGCCTAACTTTTAAGCACCTAGAAATTACAGGAACAACTCTGGGAATTTGCAAAGCCTGAGTGAGGCACTTAGGCTCCCTATACAAGGATGGTGAGAGACAGGCACCTTAGACTGTGATTCACAGAAACCAGGTTGCTAGGCAGGAGCTGCCTTAGCTAGCTAATTGGAAATGCTGACAAGAGGGCTGTGTGCACCCCTCACACAGAGACAGCTCTTAAATATGGGCTGCAGAGAGGTGCCTATCTCTGTTAGCAATCCACGAAGGGGAATCGCTTTCCTGGAATCAGGCAGATTAGGTGCCTAAGCTGCTTCCCCTGAGAATGAGTTAGGCAGGCAATTAACTCCACACAAAACAGTCAGAGGAAGAGGAGGAGCAGCCCACCTTATAACTTTTAGTCCAGTAGTTAGCGCAATTACCTGAGAGGTCGGAAACCTAGGTTCAATTCCCTCCTCTGCCAGAGGAGGAGAGTGGGTTTGAACAGAGGGTCTCCTGCCTTCCAGGAGAGGGCTGTAACCACTGAGTTTGGGATGTTCTGTTGGGGAGGGGAATCCCTCTGTCTCTCCTGGGAAAGCTGTTCCAGCTGGCTAACAGACAGCTGCAGCGGGACAGGAGTCAGCAAACAGAGCTGTAAACAGGGGAGTTTCAATGGGAGTTTGAAAGGGGAGTTTGTCTTGTTTGGGGTTTGTTTTTGCTGTGGGTGGTGGTGTTTTGGGTGTGGTTTGTGTTTCCCAGATTAATAGGATTTAGGTGGGAAGGCGATGACAGATACAGAGGCAGCAGTGGGAGCGACCCATGTAGTGGAAGACACAATGGAGATGACTGGATGTGGAAGCTGCAGTATGTACATGATCCTAGAGGGGGTACCTGGTAAGAGTTTTGTCTGCATGAGATGCTGTCTGATAGAGCTGATGGAGGAAAAGATCCGAGGTTTGGAGATGCAGGTGGAAAGTCTGATAGAGTTTAGGAAGGGGTTCAAGCAGATTATGGAACAAAGACATGAGGCAGCTGAAGGGAAAAGCTCAGACTTGCAGATGGAAGCAGGACTGAAGAATTCTGAGGGGAGACTGCTGGGTGAGGAAAGTGGACAGTGGAAGCATGTGACTAAGAGAACCAGGCAGAGGAAAAGATGGGCTAGTGAAGGAGAAATAGAGCTCAGGAACAGGTTTGCAGAGTTGGAAAATGAAGAAGAGGCTCAGCAGGTGGTCACTGAAGATGGAAGGGCAAGGAAGAAGAGAAGAGCAGCTAGTCCGATAGGAAAAGGAGAAGAGTCAATGGAGACTACACCAACTATGAGCCCCAGGAGGATACAGGATGGGTTGAAGAGGATTACAAGGGAGAATAGGAATGGAAAGAACTTGCAGCCAGAGGGAATGGGGATAGACTGGAGAATAGCACTGTCACCAGGAAAGGCAGGTCTATGTGATCGGGGACTCCTTACTGAGAAGAATAGACAGACCTGTAACCAGAGCTGATCCGGAGAATAAAAGGGTGTGCTGTCTTCCAGGTGCTAAGATACGGGATGTAGACCTGAGGTTGAAAAGGATCCTAAAGGGAGCGGGAAAGAATCCACTGATTATCCTTCATGTGGGAACAAATTATACCAGTAGATTCTCGCTGGAACGTATCAAGGGAGGCTATGCCAGGCTGGGGAAGACGCTTAAGGAAATCGAGGCTCAGGTGATCTTCAATGGGATTCTGCCTGTTCCTAGAGAAGGGCAACAAAGGTGTGACAAGATTATGACTATCAACAGATGGCTCAGGCAGTGGTGCTATAAGGAGGGCTTTGGGATGTATGGCCACTGGGAGGCATTCATGGACAGAAGACACTTCTCTAGGGGTGGACTTCATTTGAGTAGGGAAGGAAATAGACTTCTAGGATTGAGGCTGGCTCAACTGATTAAGAGAGCTTTAAACTAGGAATTTGGCGGAGATGTCCAGGTAATCTCCACGCCAGATTTTAACACTGAGAGGGAAGAAAACGAAGTAAGAAAGGATACAGCCGTGGGTAGGAGAATGGACATAAGGAGGAAGGGCAGTGTGGATACCAGTCTAACAGGTCATACTGGCTGTAGAATGACCATGCCTAATCTGGTAAAGAATGTGAGCAAGGCCAAACAGCAAAAATTAAGGTGTTTGTACACCAATGCAAGGAGCCTAGGTAACAAAATGGAGGAACTAGAGCTACTGGTGCAGGAAGTGAAACCAGATATTATAGGGATAACAACAACATGGTGGAATAGTAGTCATGACTGGACTACAGCTAATGAAGGGTATTGTGCTGTTTAGGAAAGACCGAAATAAAGGTAAAGCTGGTGGAGTAGCATTTTATATCAATGATGAGGTAGAATGTAAAGAAATAAGAAGCAATGGAATGGATAAGACAGAGTCCGTCTGGGCAAAAAACACATTGGGGAAGAAAACTACTAGAGCCTCCCCTGTGATAGTGCTTGGGGTATACTATAGACTGCCGGGATCTAATTTGGATATGGATAGAGCCCTCTTTAATGTTTTTAATGAAGTAAATACTAATGGAAACTGCGTGATCATGGGAGACTTTAACTTCCCAGATATAGACTGGAGGACAAGTGCTAGTAATAATAATAGGGCTCAGATTTTCCTGGATGCGATAGCTGATGGATTTCTTCACCAAGTAGTTGCTGAACGGACTAGAGGGGATGCCATTTTAGATTTGGTTTTGGTGAGTAGTGAGGACCTCATAGAAGACATGGTTGTAGGGGACAATCTTGGTTCAAGTGATCATGAGCTAATTCAGTTGAAAGTGAATGGAAGGATGAACACAAGTAAATCTGTGTCTAGGGTTTTTGATTTCAAAAGGGCTGACTTTCAAAAATTAAGGAAATTAGTTAGGGAAGTGGATTGGACTGAAGAATTTATGGATCTAAAGGCAGAGGAGGCCTGGGATTACTTTAAGTCAAAGCTGCAGAAGCTATCGGAAGCCTGCATCCCAAGAAAAGGGAAAAAACTCATAGGCAGGAGTTGTAGACCAAGCTGGATGAGCAAGCATCTCAGAGAGGTGATTAAGAAAAAGCAGAAAGCCTACAGGGAGTGGAAGATGGGAGGGATCAGCAAGGAAAGCTACCTTATTGAGGTCAGAACATGTAGGGATAAAGTGAGACAGGCTAAAAGTCAAGCAGAGTTGGACCTTGCAAAGGGAATTAAAACCAATAGTAAAAGGTTCTATAGCCATATAAATAAGAAGAAAACAAAGAAAGAAGAAGTGGGACCGCTTAACACTGAGGATGGAGTGGAGGTTAAAGATAATCTAGGCAAGGCCCAATATCTAAACAAATACGTTGCCTCAGTCTTTAATAAGGCTAATGAGGATGTTGGGGATAATGGTAGCATGACAAATGGGAATGAGGATATGGAGGTAGACATTACCATATCTGACGTAGCAGTGAAACTCGAACAGCTTAATGGGACTAAATTGAGTGGCCCGGATGATCTTCATCCAAGAATATTAAAGGAATTGGCACATGAAATTGCAAGCCCATTAGCAAGAATTTTTAATAAATCTGTAAACTCAGAGGTTGTACAGTATGAGTGGAGAATTGCAAACACAGTTCCTATTTTTAAGAAGGGGGAAAAAAAGTGATCCAGGTAACTACGGGCCTATTAGTTTGACATCTGTAGTATACAAGGTCTTGGAAAAAATTTTGAAGGAGAAAGTATTTAAGGACATTGAGGTCAATGGTAAATAGGACAAAATACAACATGGTTTTACAAAAGGCAGATCTTGCCAAACCAACCTGATCTCCTTCTTTGAGAAGGTAACAGATTATTTAGACAAAGGAAACACAGTGGATCTGTTTACCTAGATTTCAGTAAGGTGTTTGATATCGTGCCACATGGGGAATTATTAGTTAAATTGGAAAAGATGGGGATCAACATGAAAATTGAAAGGTGGATAAGGAATTGGTTAAAAGGGAGACTACAGCGGGTCATACTGAAACGTGAACTGTCAGGTTGGAAGGAGGTTACCAGCGCAGTTCCTCAGGGATCGGTTTTGGGACCAATCTTATTTAATCTTTTTATAACTGACCTTGGCACAAAAAGTGGGAGAGTGCTAATAAAGTTTGCAGATGATACAAAGTTGGGAGGTATTGCCAATTTAGAGAAGGACCAGGATATCACACAGGAGGATCTGGATGACCTTGTAAACTGGAGTATAGTAATAGGATGAAATTTAATAGTGAGAAGTGTAAGGTCATGCATTTAGGAATTAATAACGTGAATTTTAGTTCTAAGCTGGGGACACATCAATTAGAAGTAACGGAGGAGGAGAAGGACCTTGGAGTATTTGTTGATCACAGGATGACTGTGAGCCACCAATGTGATATGGCCGTGAAAAAAGCCAATGCGGTCTTGGGATGCATTAGGCGAGGTATTTCCAGTAGAGATAAGGAGGTGTTAGTACCATTATACAAGGCACTGGTGAGACCTCACCTGGAATACTGTGTGCAGTTCTGGTCTCCCATGTTTAAGAAGGATGAATTCAAACTGGAACAGGGACAGAGAAGGGCTACTTGGATGATCCAAGGAATGGAAAACCTGTCTTATGAAAGGAGACTCAAGGAGCTTGGCTTGTTTAGCCTAACCAAAAGAAGGTTGAGGGGAGATACGATTGCTCTCTATAAATATATCAGAGGGATAAATACCGGAGAGGGAGAGGAATTATTTAAGCTCAGTACCAATTGGGACACAAGAACAAATGAATATAAACTGGCCATCAGGAAGTTTAGACTTGAACTTAGATTACGGTTTCTAACCATTAGAGGAGTGAATTTCTGGAATAGCCTTCCAAGGGAAGCGGGGGGGGGGGCAAGCAAAAGACCTAAACTTGATACTTTTATGGAGGAGATGGTATGATGGGATAGCATGATTTTGGCAATTAATTGATCTTTAAATATTCATGATAAATAGGCCCAATGGCCTGCGATGGGATGTTAGATGGGGTGGATCTGAGTTACTAAAGAGAATTATTTCCTGGGTATCTGGCTAGTGAATCTTGCCCATATGCTCAGGGTTCAGCTGATCGCCATATTTGGGGTCGGGAAGGAAATGCCTCCAGGACAGATTGGAAGAGGCCCTCGGGTTTTTTTGGCTTCATCTGTAGCATGGGGCACGGGTCACTTGCTGGAGGATTCTCTGTACCTTGAAGTCTTTAAACCATGATTTGAGGACTTCAATAGCTCAGACATAGGTGAGAGGTTTATCACAGGAGTGGGTGGGTGAGATTCTGTGGCCTGCATTGTGCAGGAGGTCAGACTAGATGATCATAATTGTCCCTTCTGACCTCAATATCTGTGAATCTATGAACTAGCAGGATCCTGGATCTCCCATGTCCCAGGTGAGGACCCTAACCACCAGGCACTGGAGTTACTCTCATTTGTTGTCTCTCTGTGTCTGACCCAATAACTCTAAGAAGCTATACACTGTGAAACAGCTTAGACTACTTAAAGAGTCATTGAGCCAGAGACAGAAATTGAGAGAAAATGACTCTGTAGCCTGGGTATTAGGGCTCCCACCTCAGCACTGGGAAACCTAGGATCCAGTCCTCCTGCTTTAATCACTCTTTAATTAGTTAGCCAAACTGGAACAACAGGAGAGAATGAGGGAACCACCCTTTCTGCCCCACAGAATATCACCTTGCTCACTTTATAAAGCACTCTCCTGAGAGGTGGGAGATTCCTGTTCAAATCCATTCTTCCCCTCTGCCTGAGGGGGAAAATAGAACCCAGGTCTCCCATATCCCACATGAGTGTTCTACTTACTGGGCTAACAGGTATAAGTAAGGAGATGGCAACACAACTGCTCCCTCCAGCCAGATTTTGAATGGGGCCCAATCCCACTAGGCAGCCTCTGAGCATGCCCACTGGATCAGGTCCACACACAAGTGGAGCAGATGAATGCCAATCTTCCCTGGTCCATGAATCACTCTGGGGCTTAGGCAGGAGATAGGCATCTGGACACCTAGAATGAAGCAGCAGTGCGCATGCCCACAGACTGAAACCTAAGGAATTTTGACACTTAAAATTTAGGTAGCAAGTCAGCTTGGGTGACTACAGGGTTTGATGAGAGCTCTCTGAATTGCAGTGGAGCCAACACTGGGATTTAGGCATCTAAACTCACACTAAGGGTATGTCTAGACTTCAGTGTAAGACCAGGATTAGTGGGACTTGAGTCAGCTGACACATTGTTAGGGAAACGTGGGATTGAACATCTACATTGTATTTTAACTCCAGGTTAAGAATTTTCTGACTTGTACTCCAACGTAGGGCTCTGGCGTCCACACTACAGTCCGCAGACCCGAATCAAAGTAACCATGTCCCAGAATCCCTAATGCTGCCCCCACTCTGATATGTAGCCATAGTAACATAGTTCACTGTGGGAAAACTTTACTGCCCACCCTGCACATTACCCGGAAGCAGCTCACTTTGCAAAAGGCTTGATCGGTTCAAAATCCATTGCAAAACCAGGAGGCTTCTGAGATACTGTGCTTGCAGATTGGTGAACAGAACAGAACGGGTTAGTGCTGACCTGAGCTGCTGTCATTTGCCAAGGTGGGGTTCGGGGGGGGGTGCTTCCATTTTCAATAGTGTAGATTGCAGGTTGTTGGGACAGAGAGACTAAGGAAGTTGTCCAATGAAATTGGTGGGATTGTTCCAGATGACTCCCAGACCTGAGTCAAGCAGGGCTGTGGCTACACAGCAAAGCAATAGTGCTCAGACCTTAGGTTCCAGCTTGACTTGGGTTTAGACCCTCCAGCCCTGCAGGGTCTTGGAACCCTGGGTCTGAGCCCTGGGTTAGCGCAGTTGCAGTGTAGATGCAAGATGGATTAGCCTTGAGCCTGGACTCAAGCACAAGCTTACATTGGGTGCCCTTAGGCCCCTAAATACCTTTGTGAATCTGGGCCTCTCTTTTGTGACAAATATCCCAACTCTATTCATCAAACTAACAGAATCTTCCTGCAACTAATATTGCAAGCATCCTGTCCCTCTCTCCCCAGGGGCTGAATGCAGCTTTTGTGACTCTGTGACATATGTTCCAGTCCCTATCCCAGCTGATGAACCCCCTCCAATGATAAATCCCCAACCTGCCTCCTAACTGATTAAACCAAATCTGACCCCTCAGCAACAGTATTAACAAGTGTCCTGGTCCTTCCTACCTGTCAAATCCCTCAACTCCCAGATAGTACACAAGCTAAAGCAGTCTGTCTATGGATCATCTGCTCATACTTTGCACTGTGTCCCACAAAAGGTAGGGCCAAACCAGAAGAGCACCTCCTAAAAATTGCCAGGAAAGCATAACAAACTGAATTTTTCAAAAGGCAGAATTCAGCCATTATTAAAATGTTCTACTTGAAAACAAAAGCAATGCAGCTATCTAGTGAAGTTCTTTTTTTTCGCCATAAAAGAATTTCTAGCCCTTCTGGAATAATTCACTAGTTTTCTCAGGCTTGAAAAGCTGTTTATTTGGTGGTATTTTCATTTGTTGCAACAATTAACACATATATTTGAACTATTTCTCCTTAATGATCTCTAACTCTGAAGCTTGCAGTGCTATTAAGTGCTGAAAAATCATCTGTTTTATTAATGCTCTCCAGAGTTAGATAATCCCTGTGATCCTCCCTCCTAAAACTGCTCCGGAACAGCTACCTGATGAATTTCAAACAATGAAGGAGCCACCACCTCAGCTAAGCTCCTGGTCGATGTGGTATTTAAAATTCAGGAATTTGCATTGCACATTTGCCAACTTCTTCACACAAGATTCTAAAACTGAAATGCAAGACTGAGAACTCTGTGCTCATGTGTCATAAGACTCTGAGACAAACAAGAGACTCAAAATAAAGCACAGTAAATGTAATGTCTTTTTCATTTCTGACTTCTATAATTCTATCATGCACATTCCAGGGGACAGACAGAACCATTCTTTTTTGTCTCTTTCAAATGGGAGACTATGCACTATTTACCACATTAAAAAGATTGAGTTTTTGATTCCTATCCAAGGGCATTTTAAAAAGTACAGTACTTAAATACACTTACTATTTAGCTCAACCTTAACTACAGTAACAAAGGTTTTGTTTTTTGAACTGGATACACAACACCCATAGTTTGTATCCTCAGTATCCATGATTATTGCTGGTGTGCCTTGATATGTACTATAGCAGGGTGGCCAAACTGTGGCTCGCAAGCCACATGTGGCTATTTTACAGTTAAAGTGTGGCTCACAGAGCCCCCATGGCCTCTCTCCCTTTTTTGCCTACCAGACTGTGTGTGCAGGATCTTGGGGCTTCTGCCCTGCGGTGGGCTGGTGGGGCTAGGAGCTTCTGCCAGAGACAACTGGTGCCTGCTGAGAGTTGGGGCAGGCAGCACAATTTAGAGGTTCCCCCCTAACAGCTTGAGTCACTCCCCCCGGCATGTCCCCCCCCCGACCCCCAGCAGCCCCTCCCTGCAGCTCCCAGATGTTTGCCACTGCCTCTTCCCAGGCGGTCACTAAATGTGTGTTCCTCATTTCTGAGTGCTGGACTTGAGACGTTGGAGTCTCATATGGAGAAGTGCTGAGCCCTCATAACTGCAAATGAAGTAAATGGGAACTGTGCTTTGAATATGTGAAGTGCTATATAATGCTATGTACTCTGAAAAATTACATCCTAGGTGTTGCAAATTGGGTACCCCAAATAAGTGGATACTTTTGACCTTAATCTCTCTGTGCCTCAGTTTTCCAACCGTAAAATGACAATAATACCACCCACTGATCTCAGAGGGGTGTTGTGAAAATAAAAGCCCTAATATTTGTGAAACACTCAGTTACTATAGTGATGAGTGCCACAGAAGTGACCAATAGGGAATTAATAAATCTGTCTTCAGAGCATGCTTTTGAATTGTGTGCAGTAAATAAGGCATTGAACCACACATTGAACAACAATGAGAAAACAAAATATTGAATAGCTGTTGATCAAGTAAGCATCATCCATTCTGTATACTGAATGAGGTGGGAGTCCTGTGGAAAAAACAGTATGTGATCATGTATTTAAAGACTGCATCATAATGCATGCTCACAAGGGGGCCAAATTAGAGTTGCACAGGCAACCTTAATGCTAGCATTTGGTAACTTTTGAGTGCTTGACTTTGCAACATTAATAATGTTCCTTTAATTAGTTTTTGTGTGTGTAAGAATTAGTACGCCTTCTAACCTTTTTAATGTCTGAATGCTGCCTTTGTTCAAAAGGAGTAAATAACTGGAATAATAACGTACAGAGCTACTCCTTTTATAAGTGCACCACTGCTTACATGCTGTATTGACTGCTCTGTTTGACTTGGCAGCTTTGACTGAGACATGCCACCTAGTACGTGGCATACCTAGGTCAATAACTGCAGCGTGTGATGTGCATTACAGTTCTCTGAAAAGCATCCCTTAAAATTCTGCAGTGTAGAGACCAAGTACGGTTCCCATTCAGTTTTGTCCTCTCATGTGTGATTTTGTGAAATAGTAAATTCTGCATTGTCTTACCCCTGTAATTCAACTCCATTGAATTCAGTTGGGTATTAGATAACGTAAATCAGCATAGAATTTGGCCCAAAGCTCCCAAGAGATAGTAACAATGATATCTGATTGTGTTTCTTTGGATCACTGAACTAGCTGAAATATATGTAAAGATCACATTTATGCAGCCAGTTGCTGATTAATTAGGTATCTGAGGAGGCTCTTATGTGTTGTTTATTCCAGAAAGTAAAAGGCATATCTGGCACTGTTGAAAGCTGACTGACAGGTTGGTGGCAGAGTATGCCAATAACAGGTAAGTGGGACTAAAAATATCTCTTGCTTATAGTCAAAGAGAACTCTTTAAAAAAAAAATCTTCTAGCACAGGTATTACATATATATCTGCCATTACACTGGGCCTGATCCATTAAGATTTACTCTGATGCTTAGGCCCGCTGAATTAATGACTTCTCTAGTGACCATTTGGGCAGAGTAGGTGAAATCCTGGCCCCACTGAAGTCAATGGAAAAACTCCCACTGACTTCCATAGGACCCAGATTTCACCTATTTTTAGAGTACTCCACTATAGTTTTGAGCAGAGGCTGCTGCTAACTCCACAGATACATGTTCTATTTTTTCCCTTTTGTTTCTATGTATGTACTAATCAGATTAGAATTAAGTACAGTGTGCCAAACCCATCCCTAGTGTGATTCCACTGAAGTAAATGGAGGTACACGAGAAATGTATTTGGGATATTGTATTTTGACAACCACAACAAAATAACAGAGGGATGAAGAAAATTAAAACAACACATGCCAGATTTCAATATGTTTAAATTACATGAAAGGAAAAAGCCCTCACTCTAATCTACACCTATATCTATATCATCTATGATCACCATTAATAAATCAACATTTACAGCAGTGGTGTCTGAGATAGTATAGCTATTTCCTATTCTAAGTGTGGTAAGGGTGGGTATTTGTGGAGTTTTATTAATATGTAACCCTTCTGCCCGTCAGAGTTGGCAGCAACAAGGGCCGGGTTCACTATCTAGGGGATCCATTCGAATAACGCAATGCAAACCAGCTCGAGCCCCCACCCAGTGACCTGGGACAAATATATACCACCCCCGCTGGGCGCCTCCAAGAGGCAATACTTCCCCTCTCGCAAGCACATAGTCTGAGTGTAGCAAAAGCCTTTTAATAACAGAGAGAAACAATGTGGCATTATGTTGGGGAAACACCACCAACAGGATTCATAACACAACCCATGAGCAAAAAAAACCCACCCCAAGCAAATTGGGGCATGCCCTTTTCCCTTTGGTTCTTGAGTCCAGCAACCCCAAATCACCCAAAGTCCCAAAAGTCCAATGCCCCAAAAGTCTCTGTCCCTGGTCAGGGCAGCCCCAGAGTTCGAAAGTTTATCTGCGGAGCTTTACCTCCCAACGTGGGTGGAAATGGGATGGGGGAAAGAGGCACCTTACATGATCTGAAGCTGACCGCCCCATAGCTCCATAGCAGCGCTCCGCCAGCCACCCCACGAACTCCTTCGCTCAGCTGTGCTCCGCTCTGCCAGCCGCCCCACGAACTCCTTCGCTCAGCTGCTCTCCGCTCTGCCAGCCGCCCCACGAACTCCTTCACTCAGCCCCACGGCCCACAAGCAGCTCCTGCCATCCACAAACTGCTCCGTGTCGAACTGCTTCACCAGCCGGTTCGCAAGGCACTCCAGCCGTCCCGCAAACTGCTCCACAATATATCTTCAGGCTCCCCCACTACTTAACACAACACTCAGTGATTTCAGCTCTTAGGTGAATTCAGCTTGTAGTAGGGGAGCCCCAGTGCTGGTGCACCGTCAGCCCAAAATGAGCTCAGCAGCCTATAACTAGACTTCTAATGAAATCAAAATTAGCTCTGATATTCCACAGTGGAGAGAGGAGGAAGTGCAATTAGCATGTAAGGCCCTCACCAAGGGGCCCATGCCACCAAGTATTAATACTTGTCCCCAGCCACTCTCTATTCACACAGTTTTGGAACCCATGACCCTTGCCTAACGAGTGCTACTTAGTTGATGGTGAATCCCTCCATCATAACAAAAGGCCACATACAGTTCCAAGCACGGTTCCCATAGTCAGGGTAATAACAATTTATTCTTTCTGCCCCAATAACAGAGACACTGGGGATCCCACAGCAGCCAAAGTGACCATTTGGGCAGCTATGGTCTCATTCTAGGCGGGGTGGGTGTGCCTATGCAAATGAGATCGGCCCCTGAAGTTCTTTTCCACAACTTGCCACACCTCACCACCAGATGTCAGGGTGGAGCTCATCCTGACACTGCTTACATCCTCCCCCCAGCCGAGACTTTGTCGTCCCGACAAACCACACTCCCTTTATACCAACTCATTGGTTTCCTCCAAAGGGCCTCAGGAAGCCCACTTTAGCTTCCACAAGCCTGTGTGCTAAATGTATTGGCTCCTCACTAGTCACCCCAGGTGCATCATAAGTTAACCGTTTCACTGGTCTTATCACCCTGTCTCGTCTATTGAGAATCTCTGTTGCCGAGGTAGGGGGAACATACTCTTGAGTGATGGATGGAGAGGCTTCCCTGGAGGGTCCCTCGGCTACTAGCGTAGGCCCCTGAACTCCTAGTTCTAACGCTGGAGGGTCCAAGGTGCCCAGGACATCCTCTACCTGTCTGTCCCCATTGTCCAATAACCTGTGTGTGTCATCACAGGGGGGTCTCATCAGCAGCACCGGGGTATCAGAAAGGGGCCTAAATAGTTCCGCCATTATGTTTAGGGCGGAAGAGGGAAAACTCTCGTTTGGTTCAGCTGATCGAGACTGAAATCTTGTCTCCATCCCAGGATACACCAGGGTTGTGTTTTCCTCCTCAGACTCACTCTCAGATGTGCAGAATAGGGGTAAGTTAGCTGCAGGGGGCTCACTGTCTGTGTTGGATGGCGGCTTTGGTCTAGCACCTCTGTTCTGCCCGGCGGCCCTGCCGTGGCCCATCTCATAAGGGGTGCTTACCAATTCCCCCACAGGGAGCAAAAGATTTCTATGCACCGTCTTTATTTGCCCTGGACTGTCTTCAGGTTTGATCTTGTAGACCGGCAGATCTCCCAGCTTTTCCATCACCAGGTAAGGTATTGCTTTCCATCTGTCAGCTATCTTGTGTTTGCCAGCAATACCCAAATTTCGCAGCAGGACTCTGTCCCCCGGCTGGAGCTCCTGCGAACGCACTCTAGCATCATATCGATGTTTGTTGCGGTCTGCGTTCTTCCGAGCCGCAGCAGTAGCTAAGCGATAAGCATCCCGCAGCTTTTCTCTTAGTCGGGATACATATTGCTGATGAGTTTCATAGCTATCTCCATCCTCTGATACACCAAAGCACAAGTCTATGGGTAATCTTGGTTCTCGCCCAAACATCAAGAGATATGGGGTGACTCCCATAGCATCGTTCTTTGTGGCATTGTAGGCATGCACCAGAAATGCGACATGCTGGCTCCAGGTTGCCTTCTGCTCTGGTCGCAAAGTTCCCAACATATCTAATAGGGTTCGATTGAACCTCTCTGGCTGAGGATCACCTTGGGGGTGATAAGGCGTTGTCCTAGACTTTTTAATTCCTGCTATCTTCAGCACCTCCTTCAGAAGGTGACTCTCAAAATCCCGTCCCTGATCAGAGTGTATCCGAGCCGGGAATCCATAGACTGAGAAATATTTGTCCCACAATACTCGAGCAACGGTGGTGGCCCTCTGATCACGTGTGGGATATGCTTGTGCATACCGTGTAAAATGGTCAGTCACTACTAGAATGTTTCCAACATTCCTCTTGTCTACCTCTACAGACAAGAAATCAATGCATACCAACTCCAAAGGTTTGTTGCTGGTGATGTTCTTGAGATATGCAGCCCTCGTGGGCAGAGTTTTCCTTTGAACACATCGAGCGCAAGTCTCACATTTCCTGCGAACATCTTCAGCCATTCGGGGCCAATAGAACCTACTACAAATAAGTTCCAGGGTCCTCTCCATCCCTAAATGCCCAAAGTCATCATGCAGGGCCCTCATGGCCAGGGCTCTGTACTTTTTTGGCAGTACTAGTTGTGCTCGTTGTTTTTGTAAAGGGTCAGTGGTCATTCGGTGTAGCACTCCCTGAATCAGTTTTAGTTTGGTCCATTCTCTCAATAGTAGTTTACCCTCCGGGTTAGGTGGGACAACCGCAGCTGGGCTTCGCCCCTCCCTTTTGGCAAGTAGTGTATCACGAATGTCAATATCTTGCCGCTGGGCTTCTTGCCAGTCAGCCGCATTGAGCGTGGGCAAAGGAGATTGGTCTAATGCAATATAGTTCACTGAAGCAGAAGGCATGCATTCAGGGGGCAGGCCCAAAGCTTCTGCAACACATCCCTGAAGGCCCTCACGGGCCTCTGGCTCTTGGCGACTCACACTGCAAATAGCTCTCACTCCATCTGTGGGTATCACAGCAACTTCTGGAGCCTGCAGACCCCTGGACAATGCATCTGCATCTACATTGCTTCTCCCTGATCGGTACTGAATGCTGAACTCATAGCTAGCCAAGGCGGCCACCCATCTCTGCCCTGTAGCATCCAGCTTAGCACTTGTTAACACATAAGTCAGTGGATTGTTGTCTGTCCATACCTGGAACTGAGCACCATACAAGTAGTCTCGAAATTTCTCAGTGATGGCCCATTTCAAGGCCAAAAATTCCAGCTTGTGGATGGGATAGCGAGTTTCACTATCAGACAATCCTCGGCTGGCAAAGGCTACAGGTTTACATTTGCCTTCTACTTCCTGGTACAGGACTGCTCCCAGACCCTCCAAACTGGCATCAGTATGCAGGATAAATGGTTTGCTTGGGTCAGCAAAAACTAGGACTGGAACATGAGTTAGGCAAGTAATGATTTCTCGAAAAGCCCTTTCACATCTCTCATCCCACCGTGGCCCAAATGGTGCAAAGGGGCCATTGTGTCTCTGCACAGGAGGCTTTGGGGACCTCCCCTTATTCTTGGACTTAGATTTGTTCTTGTTGGACTGATGTCCCCTGGTAAGATCATTCAGAGGCTTTACAATCGTAGCATAGTTTTTCACAAATCTGCGGTAGTAGCCACTAAATCCAAGAAAGGTCTTGAGTTCTCTGTAGTTACTTGGACGTGGCCATGTAGTGAGTGCTTCTATTTTATCAGGATCAGTACTCACACCTTCTTGGGACACAATGTGACCCACATACTTCACTGAGGTTCTGCAGAACTGGCATTTGTCAATTGAAAGCTTCAGACCATAATCCTCCAACCTATCAAGCACTTTAAGAAGTCTTTCTTCATGCTCCTCTAAGGTTCTTCCAAACACAATCAGGTCATCCAAATAAACTAACACTTGCAGTAAATTCATGTCTCCCACAACTTTCTCCATGAGACGTTGAAAGGTGGCAGGTGCTCCAGAAATCCCTTGGGGCATGCGTTCGAACTGATAAAACCCTAATGGGCAGATGAAGGCTGTCTTCTCCTTATCTTCTTCTCCCAGAGGGATCTGGTAGTATCCACTTCGAAGATCCAACACAGAGAACCACTGGCTTCCCAGCAAACAGTCTAAGGCATCTTGCACTCGAGGCATAGTGTACTGGTCGACCACAGTACGGCTGTTTAGGGTGCGGTAGTCAATACACATCCGGATTTTCCCATTCTTTTTGCGGACTACCACAATGGGTGAGGCGTATGGGCTGCGGGACTCTGTAATGATGCCATTCGCAGCCAGCTCCTGAAGATGATGTCGCACATCTTCCATCTCAGAGAGAGCAATCTTCCTAGATCTCTCCCTGAAAGGTCGAGAGTCATGTAGTCTGATATTGTGCTCTACTCCTTTTGCACATCCCACATCCCACTCATGCAGTGAGAACACCTTGGATCTTTCACAAAGTTTCTTCCTCAGGCGATCTTTCCAGTCCTCGGACACTGGTGAATCTCCAAAGTCAAACTTTGCTGGGTCTATTGTTGGAACTTGAGTTTCACACTGGGGTTTTACAATCGACTCAGGCTCAAAGAGGTCTGCTATCTTTTGTCCTTGCTTCACAACAACATCACGACTCGTTTCATTAGCAATCATTATAGTCACCCTTTCCTGGGCTTCAGCAGGTAGGGTTATGACTCCACTGGGGACCAGCACTCCTTCAGGGAGCTCTCCTCCCATCGGCTGCTCTATCATTGCTAACGTCCCTTTACTGCCTTTCAGCCAGGTACTCATGACAAGCACTTCTTGCTCCGTCCTTGCAGGCACTACTAAGGGGGTTGTGCCAGCGTACTTCAGTGCCCCAAGCGGTAGCTCAGATGTGTCCCTTTTAGGGCTCTCAATTTTCCTATAGGCTTCAGCACAAAGCGTATGGATCATCAGGGTATTCAGGTATTGGTCCCCAGACCGCCTTCTGCAGTAATCCGTGAGTACCTTGAAGAGACTGGAGTTGGTCCCTATCAGCACAGACACATCAGAAGTCCCTTTAGGGTCAGGGCATATTAAGGCAGCTGTGTCTACCTCTTCTCTTAACCCAGCAACCTCCTCTGGGAATTCCAGGTGCACTATGACATACCCTTGGTAGGGGTATTCATCCATGCTGAGGCCACACAGGCCAAGGCCAGTCAGCGGCTGTATAGGCAGGTGCCTAAGCATCTGTTGGTAGAATGACTGAAATATAATAGTCACTTGAGATCCAGTGTCAAGCACTGCTTTACACTCCACCCCTTCGATCCTCACCGTGACCTCTGCTCGAGGCCCTATCAGTCCTGTGGGGATCCCAGCTGGACAGTCTTTTCTGGGGGAATCTTCAAATCCTGCAGACCTGGGGGGTCCCCGTCCCCAGACCCTCTGGCAGCTACTGGATCTCTCCCAACTGATCATCAGCTTTCCATACACTAAGGAGGGGTTTTCTTCATTACGGCACTTGGCAGCACTGTGTCCATCCTGACCACATCGGTAGCAGAAGAATTGACCTTTCCCCCTTCGACTGGGGGGGATGGTGGCTCTAAGTGCGGGCTTCTCAATCACCACAGTTTGAGGCTTCTTATTCCTGGAAGTCTTAACTCGGTCAACGGTACTTTGCAGCTCAGCTATCCGTTCCGTCAGGACCTGCATTTGTTGGGCAAGTTCCTCTCTGGTGCTCACCATCAGTACACTGGCCGTTTGCAGTGGTGTTGTGCTGGCTGGCTCTGATGTTTGGGCTTCCCAAAACTCACTGGCAGCCTGCCTTTCTTCCTCCTCTCTGACCTCTTTTATCAGCTGGGAGTAACTTGGGGGATGTTCCCGTCGTTCTCTTAGCTGGAGATGAAGTAGAATCGGGTTCTGATACTGAGTTCCTCTTACAATTTGAGCCAGTCTGGTCTGATCCATCTGCTCAGCAGTCACTGCTCCCCTCATGACAGCTCTCTGAAGCAGTCTCTCCAGTCTCTGTATGTAGGCTGAAGCCTTCTCGCCCTTTTGTTGTCGGGAATTAAGGAACTTACAGTAGCTGTCTTCAGGGCCCTCTACGCTCCCAAAGTTGTGTTCAAGGGCCTCTAGGCAGTCCTTCACACTGACCCCAGGGTCAATGAGCTTCAGGGTGCGAATCACATCTAATGCTGGGCCGCCAAGGCTCTCTATAAGGCATCTTCGCTTTTCTGCATCTGGTACGGCCCACTCTTGCAGCATTTCAGTGGTATGCTCTAACCAGGGTTCAAACTCCTCCTCCCCAGCAAATAATCTTAACTTACGACAAGAGTCTGACTCAGCATGGGGCAGCACAACCTTTTCCAATGTTTGCCCCAGAGCTTTTGTCCAATCATCAGCCGAGGCTGCAGCCTCTGAGCTAGAAGCTGCTGAGCCAGGGCCCAACAAACCTGACATATTAGCCATTATACAAACAGTAATTTCCTCAAAATATAAGCACAAACAAAAAAAAAATATAAATTGTTTCCCAATGTAGTGGATCACTCAACAGGTGCTTGCGAGGGGTACTGACCCAGGCGATCCTGGACAAGCCCCCAAAAATGTAACCCTTCTGCCCGTCAGAGTTGGCAGCAACAAGGGCCGGGTTCACTATCTAGGGGATCCATTCGAATAACGCAATGCAAACCAGCTCGAGCCCCACCCAGTGACCTGGGACAAATATATACCACCCCCGCTGGGCGCCTCCAAGAGGCAATACTTCCCCTCTCGCAAGCACATAGTCTGAGTGTAGCAAAAGCCTTTTAATAACAGAGAGAAACAATGTGGCATTATGTTGGGGAAACACCACCAACAGGATTCATAACACAACCCATGAGCAAAAAAAACCCACCCCAAGCAAATTGGGGCATGCCCTTTTCCCTTTGGTTCTTGAGTCCAGCAACCCCAAATCACCCAAAGTCCCAAAAGTCCAATGCCCCAAAAGTCTCTGTCCCTGGTCAGGGCAGCCCCAGAGTTCGAAAGTTTATCTGCGGAGCTTTACCTCCCAACGTGGGTGGAAATGGGATGGGGGTAAGAGGCACCTTACATGATCTGAAGCTGACCGCCCCATAGCTCCATAGCAGCGCTCCGCTCCGCCAGCCGCCCCACGAACTCCTTCGCTCAGCTGTGCTCCGCTCTGCCAGCCGCCCCATGAACTCCTTCGCTCAGCTGCTCTCCGCTCTGCCAGCCGCCCCACAAACTCCTTCGCTCAGCTCCACAGCCCACAAGCAGCTCCTACCATCCACAAACTGCTCCGTGTCGAACTGCTTCACCAGCCGGTTCGCAAGGCACTCCAGCCGTCCCGCAAACTGCTCCACAATATATCTTCAGGCTCCCCCACTACTTAACACAACACTCAGTGATTTCAGCTCTTAGGTGAATTCAGCTTGTAGTAGGGGAGCCCCAGTGCTGGTGCACCGTCAGCCCAAAATGAGCTCAGCAGCCTATAACTAGACTTCTAATGAAATCAAAATTAGCTCTGATATTCCACAGTGGAGAGAGGAGGAAGTGCAATTAGCATGTAAGGCCCTCACCAAGGGGCCCATGCCACCAAGTATTAATACTTGTCCCCAGCCTCTCTCTAGTCACACAGTTTTGGAACCCATGACCCTTGCCTAGCGAGTGCTACTTAGTTGATGGTGAATCCCTCCATCATAACAAAAGGCCACATACAGTTCCAAGCACGGTTCCCATAGTCAGGGTAATAACAATTTATTCTTTCTGCCCCAATAACAGAGACACTGGGGATCCCACAGCAGCCAAAGTGACCATTTGGGCAGCTATGGTCTCATTCTAGGCGGGGTGGGTGTGCCTATGCAAATAAGATCGGCCCCTGAAGTTCTTTTCCACAACTTGCCACACCTCACCACCAGATGTCAGGATGGAGCTCATCCTGACACTGCTTACAAATAATAACTGTATATATGTTCATATACATAGCAATATATACTGATATACGTGATCTGTGGGCAAAGAGGAAAAGGAAGATAGAGAATCACATTGAGGGGATGTCTACGCTTGGAGAGGAGTGTGTGATTCCCCACTTGAATAGACATACTCATGTTAGCTCTCGTTGAGCTAGCTCATGAAAAATAGTAGCGTAGCACAGGTGGTGGTGAGCAGCCATATAGGCTTGCCATGCTGAGTACAAACCTTCCCAGGCACCGTGGGTACATACTCAGGGTGGCAAGCCCATGCCACTGCCTATGCTACTGCATCTACACAACTACTTTTGGCTCTAGCTGGAAGAGACTATTATGAGTGTATCTGCTCAAACTGGGAATCACAGCCCCAGCTCCAACCATAGACAGAGCCTAAATGAGAGGAGACAAATCTGGATCACACAATAAGAGGCCAAGATCTCAAGAAGGATAATAGTATAGGCAGACATTGAGTGGGTTATGAAAGAATAAAGAACACAGAATGCAGCTTGGAAATATACTGTAATTCTAGGTACTGAAGCTGCAAAGATTAGAATACAAAGGTGAGAAGAGTGAACAGTTTCCATTCAATGCTTTATATTCCCTTTTCCTAGCTGCACATTATTAATCACCCTTTTCTGCTTTCAGCATCATATTCTCCTTTTTTCTCTTTTGCCTGCCTGTCCCTTTTTACACTTCAACTTGCATCTGTACTTTTCCTCACATATTTTTTTTCAAACTCCTTCCCCTGCCTCACTTATAGTGAAGCAACTCACATATCCTCTTCCCACTATTTATTAATCTGATATCGTTTATAGATAAGGCTCCTACTCTGAGGTAAAAACCTTTTGGAAATAAGAGAGATTTGCTAGGCATTATTAGATAATGGCAATCCTTCTCCCTTGACCCATTTTTCAAGTAGCTTTTAATCTCTGTAACCCCAGATCATCAGTTTTGCATAGCCACTAGTTTATTCCCAAATAAGAATGGCAGGGAATTGACTGGCGATGAGAGGAATGCTAGAACTGTACCAGACTGTGAAACCCTTCCTCATACTGAATGGAATCTTATATAATGAGTACTTCCATTGAATGAATGCATTTTTTTCATGGCGTAAAATGCTATTCAACATGAACAATGTATCCTAATCTGGGCCATTGTGAATAAAATTGTGATAAATGCAACTCCCCTGAAATGTTCAGTTTTAAGCTATTTTTAAAAAATAGCCTGGGGAATTTAACAAAACAAAACAAAATTAAAAAAGCCAAATGTAAGTCCAGCTGGGAGCAAATATTGAAGATAACATCTGCTGCCTTACCAACATGGTAAATATGCAGCCATCACAATGGAGTGGTAATAGATTCTGATACTACAGCCACATTTTCAAAATGGATATTTTCAAGGCAACTCAGCCCTCAGAGAAAACGCTTACATAGGCAAGTACAAACTAATATCCCCAACTGAGGCACACGGAGGTTAAACAAGAAACAGCATAATAGAGTTATCAGTGTCTATACAGCATGAATGGGGAGAAAGGTGAAAGTATGTTTGGAAAATTGTGACCATAATTCATCAATTTGTTTTGTGAATTTTTTAAGTCCTCAAAATATTGCAACATTATGATGATGATGATGATTTATGAAATGCTTTTTCACAGATCAGTCGGTGAAGCACACAGCCAGCTTGCATTTATGATTTTATATTTAAGGTTTAGGCATGCAGTATTGTAGGTATTTAGGTGAAATTCTGGCCCTATTGAAGTCAACGGATCCAGAATTTCACCCAACATTTACGGTAATGTACTTTGCATTTATATAGCACATTTCACATGAAGATCCAAAGGATTTTGGGACCCTGTCTTTGCAAATTGGGCCTTTTATTAATTAATGAAGTCTCAAATTCAAACTCTGAGGAAAGGTAGGTATTGTCACAATTTCTCAATAGATACAATATTTTCTAATAGTCAGAGCAAGTGATAGATGATGTTGGTTATGACACTGACTTGCTGTGTGATCATGGTCAAATCACTTAATGTCTTTTGTGCCTTAATTTCCCTGTCAGATCATCAGCTGGCATAAACTGACAAGCTCGCCTAAAGTGGAGGATCTGGTGCCCTGTCTGTAAAATGGCCTTCCTCATTGGTGTGCTGTGA
The DNA here is from genome assembly GCF_965152235.1 of Eretmochelys imbricata. Lineage (NCBI taxonomy): Eukaryota > Metazoa > Chordata > Testudines > Cheloniidae > Eretmochelys > Eretmochelys imbricata. The sequence goes on from NC_135574.1 coordinate 27,377,698, forward strand.
GACAGAAATAGAAAATGTCTGTATAGTGCATTCATCTTGAAAATGTGAATATATAATTTACTATAGTATTATTTTATTGCTAAACATTATGATTATTTGAACACTGCAAGTGAAATGTGTATACTCTGATTGGCTGCTTTTTTCTTTTGAATTAACAGGGGTTGCAATGGTGAAGCAGGCAGACTGAGGCACCGTGATTCGTGGGAAGATGGAGAAGTAGCATGATTAATATTTTTTAAAAAATCACATAACTAAGGCAATATGTGCCTACCACCACCTTAAACTATGTGACTGTCTCTCTCTCTCTTTCCTGCATAGTTTGTGTGCTTACACTAAGCTTTTTGGTGAACAAGGATCATATCTCTGTGCTGGGAAGTGCCTACCATATTTCGGGGCACAGGGTAAATAATACAATAATAATGATAAACTAACAGATGTGCAAACTGAGGCTCAGGAAAGTTAAGTGACTTGCCATAGGTCACATTGTCAGAGGCAGTGCAAATAAGAAAAATCCAGTGTCTGAACTCTGTCAGCTATTCCACCATTAAACCAGGTGAAGATTTCATGTTTAAGCAGGAGCATGCACATGAATAAAAATTTGACAGCTTTAGAGGGGCACATTATATGTTCTTGCCACAGCCCTGGGGCCAGAGAAGCTGTCCACTCCTCCCACGGCCCAGGGCCAGAGTAGCTCGCTTTCCCCTCATGGCCCAGGGCTGCAGAAGCACACTCTCCCCCTGGGCCCAGAGGAGCTTGCTCTCCCAACCATGGCCCCAGATCTAGAGGAGCTCTGTGCCCTGTCAATTATTGCGGGGGAGGGGCGTGCTCCTGCTTGTCCCTCTTGTGGACACCCCTATGCTTAAATATAAGAAATGATGCAGTTTCATTCTTGATTTTTAAAACATCCTCTAGCACCAATATGGGGTAGGGAAAAAGGAAGTAACAGGCAAAGTTCTGGTGTGCACAAGTCAATGGAAGGAAATGTTAAGGGTCAAAAGTTCAAAAGTGGCTTCAAAGTTCAAGTGCCTAAGATGTCTTAAAGCAGGCATCCCAAAATAAGGCCCACACTTTTGAAAATTTGGCAGCAAAATGCTTCAGGTGATATATACTTTAAAAATATGTATTCTATCGGTCCTTTAAAGCTGGAGCACCAAAGAAACACAGTCAAACAAAACCATTCATTCACAAAATATGTAAATATATGACATTACAAAGGTGGCACATATTTTACCTGTGGGATTGGGTCTAGTCACTCACTGACTGCAAATGCATTGTTGTTAGTGGGTTTCCTATGAACCGTGGATATCAAGGATTGACTGTGCTATTTAGTCACAGCCCACTGCATGGCCCAGAAGTATAGAATCATAGAAGATTAGGGTTGGAAGAGACCTCAGGAGGTCATCTAGTCCAATCCCCTGCTCAAAGCAAGACCAACCCCCAACTACATCATTCCAGCCAGGGCTTTGTCAAGCAGGGCCTTAAAAACCTCTAAGGCTGCAGATTCCACCACCTCCCTAGGTAACCCATTTCAGTGCTTCACCACCCTCTTAGTGAAATAGTTTTTCCTAATATCCAACCTAGACCTCTTCCCACTGCAACTTGAGACCATTGCTCCTTCTTCTGTCATCTGCCATCACTGAGAACAGCCTAGCTCCATCCTCCTTGGAACCCCCCTTCAGGTAGTTGAAGGCTGCTATAAAATCCCCCCTCTCTTCTCTTCTAAACCATTAACATTTTTTATCTCATCAAAGCCTGAGAAGTGAAGCTAGACAAATTCAACCTGCAAATAAAGTACACATTAAGTGAGGGTAATTTGCCATGGAAATAATCTACCGAGACATGTGGTGGAAATCTTTAAATCAAAACTGGCTGTCTTTCTAAATGAAATGGTCTAGTTCAACAGAGGTTATTGGGTTCAATCCAGTAGTTACTCAGTAGTTTGCTCTCGGTTATGCCGGAGGTTGGGAGACAGACCAGTCCTCGCTTACAGACAGCCACCCAACCTGAAGAAAATACTTTCCAGCAACCACACACCACACAACAAAACACTAACCCAGGAACCTATCCTTGCAACAAAGCCTGATGCCAACTCTGTCCACACATTTATTCAAGTGACACCATCATAGGACCTAATCACATTAGCCACGCCATCAGGGGCTCGTTCACCTGCATATCTACCAATGTGATATATGCCATCATGTGCCAGCAATGCCCCTCTGCCATGTACATTGGCTGAACCAGACAGTCTCTACGCAAAAGAATAAATGGACACAAATCTGACATCAGGAATCATAACATTCAAAAACCGGTAGGAGAACACTTCAACCTCTCTGGCCACTCAGTAAAAGATTTAAGGGTGGCAATTTTGCAATAGAAAAGCTTTAGAAACAGACTCCAATGAGAAACTGCTGAGCTTGAATTAATATGCAAATTAGATACCATTAACTTGGGTTTTAATAGGGACTGGGAGTGGCTGGGTCATTACATATATTGAATCTATTTCCTTAAGTTAAGTATCCTCACACCTTCTTGTCAACTGTCTAAATGGGCCATCTTGATTATCACAAGTTTTTTTTCTCCTGCTAATAATAGCTCTTCTTAACTAATTAGCCTTTCACAGTTTGTATGGTAACTTCCAACTTTTATATATATATATATAAATAATGTATTCCATCCTATGCATCCGATTAAGTGGGCTGTAGCCCACGAAAGCTTATGCACTAATAAATTTGTTAGTCTCTAAGGTCCACAACTACTCCTGTTCTTTTTGCGGATACAGACTAACATGGCTACTATTCTGAAACCTAGACTATTACTATGATTCCTTCTAGCCTTAAAATCTATTGATCCTTTTTTGTGTTGCCAGTGCTTAAAACTTTAACAATAAAATAAAAAGTAATGAACAGGTGTAACAAAAAAAAAACATTTTAAATTTTCCTCCTAATACAAGATTCTCACCATTGTCCTGTTAACTAAAACAGATAAATAATAAAGGAATAGAACTACAGCTTTATTAAAATGCATAGGCACTATTCAAATGTTATCTTATATCTTACTTTTTCCCCTGTCCAAGTTTCATCCATGTCTTTAAGCAAAGCATTTTGCAAAATTGTGTATAATTTCTGAATTGGAACTAATGCAAGAAATCCAGGTCACGATATTGACTTCAAGAAGCACTCCTCAACTGATTATGTCATCTTCACTGATGATTACAGAACATTCCCTTTTTCATTCAGCTCAAGCTTTCTTCTGTAACTTCCTTTTCTGGCATCTTTGGTGGAGCAGAGGGAATGGGGGGGTTATATGTGAAAGCTAAATAACATATAATTCAGCTCTGCCAACTTCAATTTAGAAGGAAATGGATTTGGAGGTCAAGATCTTGAGGGGCATTATCATATCAAACCTTCCTTTCTTTATGGCTAAGTAGGAAGGGGGGAAGAAGAGTTCTGTTTTTTCTGCAATGACATGGGGGTCACAGTATAGAAAAGTTGAAGAGCTGCTGATCAAGAGGAAGGCAAAATTCATGAGTATTACAGTCATGCTTAAGAAAGGTACGGTTTATATCAAGACCCTTTTAAAAATGGGGTTATTAATAATTTGATTTAAACTAATTTTGCAAAGTATGGAGACAGACAAGAAGCATGAAGGCTACAGAGTGGAGCAGGTGGAAAATCAAGTGTGAAATTGGCAATTTTTTGAGTTATACAGGGAGTTTAAGGCTTTATTGTTCGACATGATATGACTGGAACAGAGGTGCAGTGATTTTGCCATCCATGGAATGGCTATTTATGTCTGTATAAAAGGATCTTAAGCCTGGATTTGCAAGTGGTGTTTTGGAAATTATGATTTAGTTGAACAAAGTTAGACAAGGCATGGCTAACAAATGGGTTATTGGTTAGGCCTGTGGAATAGGAATTTTACCAGAAGCAGAGGTGAAAAGGAATATTATCACCTTGTTTCCAGACTGCTCAATGCCTTCTTTCCTATCAGGTAAGTGCATAGGGAGGAGATTGGGGCTGGAAGATGACACCAGGGTAGTACGTAAGACTGATCTTTATTCTTCTCATATAGCTCTATCAGATATCATAAGCAACGCAAGACTGGACCACATCAATACCTGACTAGAACATTTCTCAGGAAAATTCAGACAGTGCAGGAAGTGGTACTAGTGAATCAGTAGTGAATCCACTCTTCTATATAATTATTGAAGCAATTATTATAGAACATGATCTTAACAAGCACTGTAGATGATAATGGACTGCTGATCACTACCTTAATTCTTGGTTTCTGAGTAGACATAACTCAAAATGTTGTAGAGAGGAAAATCCCAGATTACTGTAAAAATGAAAAAAAATATTCACAAGAGTAGCTGGGAAATATGTCATTTCTGCATTTTACAATAATAAAATCAGATGCCTTTGTACAGTTTTGCTGATGTGCTGTAGAATAAATACAACTACATCCAGAGATGTGGTCCCTTCAGCTTGCTGATTTAAAAGAACACCATGCATGCCATTAGAAATATTCCTGCTTCGATTATTAATACAGAGCCTGATAGATCAGTGCAACCAATAGTTAACTTTTGTTTACTATGAGACTCTGCTCCTTTTAAACTTAGAGAAAATATCTGATCAACAGGAGCTGCTACAAAAACACCAATCTGCAATGCTTCAGACTCCGACTCTGGCTTAGTACTACAGTAAAGAGAGAAAAAAGAGAAAAAAGAAAAAAAACCCTGTATGCCTAACTCCGAAAACCCTCCCAGACACATACTCTTGCCCATATGCTCAGGGTTTAGCTGATCGCCATATTTGGGGTCGGGAAGGAATTTTCCTCCAGGGCAGATTGGAAGAGGCCTTGGAGGTTTTTCGCCTTCCTCTGTAGCATGGGGCACGGGTCACTTGCTGGAGGATTCTCTGCTCCTTGAGGTCTTTAAACTACAATTTGAGGACTTCAATAGCACAGATATAGGTGTGAGGTTTTTTTTTGTAGGAGTGGTGGGTGAAATTCTGTGGCCTGCGTTGTGCAGGAGGTCAGACTAGATGATCATAATGGTCCCTTCTGACCTAAATATCTATGAATCTATGAATCTTTCCTTGCACAAGTCAGCATTTATTCACCTGAGTCAGGGACAGCAGGACTGGCCTTTTTATACTATACTTTCCTTCATCAATTTTCAAGACCAAAATATGAACTCCTAAAATTGATATGAACTAGCAAGAAAACCTGAAAGTACTGTTTAGAGATTTAAGCTAGAGGGAGGATTCCCAATATAAATTCACACAGTTCTATTTATTTCAAAGATCTAAGCCCATTTCCACCAAGTAAGCATCTGGTCTAGAGAATTTAAAAGACTTAATGTAACAGAAATAAAACTTCCAACTTTAAAAAGAGCTATTATTGGTTCTTAATATAGAGATAAAGACATCTTTATGTATACTGCACTTTATAAGTCTGTTAGGCCCTCAGATATCTCAGTGGTGGGTTCAGCAGAAGAATCTAGACGAATAGAGAAACACACATATAGTTTTGGAACAGCACTATAAGATGTAACATCCAACCAGGCAGAACTTTGCAGCTGGATTTTAAAGTAAACTGCTTCGTTTTAGAATCATAGAATATCAGAGTTGGAAGGGACCTCAGGAGGTCATCTAGTCCAACCCCCTGCTCAAAGCAGGACCAATCCCCAACTAAATCATCCCAGCCAGGGCTTTTTCAAGCCTGGCATTAAAAACCTCAAAGGAAGGAGATTCTACCACCTCCCTAGGTAACGCATTCCAGTGCTTCACCATCCCCCTAGTGAAAAGCTTTTCCTAATATCCAACCTAAACCTCCCCACTGCAACTTGAGACCATTACTCCTTGTTCTAGAGTAACAGCCGTGTTAGTCTGTATTCGCAAAAAGAAAAGGAGTACTTAATTGGTTAGTCTCTAAGGTGCCACAAGTACTCCTTTTCTTTTTACTCCTTGTTCTGTCATCTGCTACCACTGAGAACAGTCTAGATCCATCCTCTTTGGAACCCCCTTTCAGGTAGCTGAAAGCATCTATCAAATCCCCCCTCATTCTTCTCTTCTGCAGACTAAACAATCCCAGTTCCCTCAGCCTCTACTCATAAATCATGTGTTTCAGTCCCATAATCATTTTTGTTGCCCTCCGCTGGATGCTTTCCAATTTGTCCACATCCTTCCTGTAGCGTGGGGCCCAAAACTGGACACAGTACTCCAGAAGCAGATAATTATCTGAGAAAGTGAGATAATTTACAACTAGTATCCCTTTGGAAACCACTATTAAAAGTGCCTAGTCCTAGATCCAAATACAGAGAAAGGGAGAGATTACTGTCGATTTGTGTTGTTTTAATGAAAGCAATCTGCTGACCTTGTAGGGAGAATTGTAAGTGATGTTAATGTGAGAGGAAAATTTTGCTATGGCTATTTTTGAAAATGTTACACATTCTCCTGGCAAAGAGTGATTGTCTTTATCCCCTTGGAGCAGAAAATCTAGGGTTCTTGACATAGTGTGAATGTGCTCTATATCTGCATCTTTGATTGTGAAATTTTGGATCCTGCTGCAATTCATGGGGCTATTGCTTTATATTGCAGAATGAAATTTCAACACCATTTGTGATGACTTAGACATGCAACTTCTATTTATGCTAATAGGAACTGCATGTCTGATCACCCATGACTTGCACTGGAAAGGTAATCCAATATGATATCTTTATACAGAAATATCATCTGTGATATTGCTTGTCACTGTGACTTGATACACACCTTTTTTTTTTTGGTAACCAGCTGCCATTGGAATTCTCTTTTGAAAACTCATGTGCTCCGTATTTACATTTGTAACTATTACATGTATATATTATCTACCTAAGAGAAGATGGGAACCTTTGTCCACTCATATTTGGGAGAGGGGGGCATAAAAGGGGAATGGGAGTCTGAGAGGCAACACATTGCCTCCCAAATACCTAGGAGTGTAGGTGACAGCAGACTTCAGTAATGTCTGCTTCTTCTTCTTCTACACTGTGGAAACCAAGGTTAGTTGTGGTTGGCTGGGGGAAGGGTCTGTACTTTCTATAGGAAGCAGTATAGAAGCAAAGGGCCCCATGTACAGATGCCATTGCTTCAGGCAGATCACGGGAGTCTGTGGGTTCGAGGCAGCCTTTTACACTGGACAATCTCTATCTTCCTACCCCAGTGGAAGAACTAGATGGAAATTCCATGAGTGTGAAATTTCAGAATGTCCAGTCCCTTATGCACATCGTATACATTCACTTCTACTAGTAGGTCACCAATCTGAAATCCCCTCCACCCTCACCTCAGACTGGTAGTGACTGAAAGTTGTTAAAATTTGATGGACATGCAAAATAAGTCTGGTCACCTGAGCTCAGCTCTCAGTGAAATAGCTCCGGTGCCCAAAGGACACATCAAATAAAAATCACCATAGTTTGCAAAAAAGTAGATTCAGGTTGGCCACATGCTGAATGGGTATAAAGATTGAGTTACACCCTTACACAGAAAGCCCCTCTAGAAAATATTGTCTATTTTGGGATACCTATAAAACTCTCTGTTTTTAACAGCTTACTCATCCCTATGAACAAGTCTTTACAGAATACGTTCAGTGATTACTCCACCATAAAGAATTAGCACCAACTTTTCAGATTCAGATGTAAGAACTGCAGCAACAAGGATTCACCTTTATATACAAAACTGGTATTTGCATATTTAAGTGCCCAGCTATGCACACAGCTACTCATCTTGCATTTGAAAGTTTATGAGAATGTGTGTGAGAGCACAACGTGTAAAACAACTTTTGTGTGACTGTACCTATTTCAGCTTTCCTTGAAAATGTAAGGCCAGGCCCAGCTCCCAAGGAAATCAATGGAAGTTTTGCTTTTGCCTTCAATGGATGCAGAATCTGGCCCAGGCCCAGAATTTGTCAGGGGCCAATAGATTGGGCTCCTGCATCTCCAGATTCAATGCAGCTATTCCAGCAGAGTGTTTAGAATTTATCTGGTTTCATAAGCATCTGTTTTTATTCTAAAGCTTTTCATGGATATTTTTTTTCTTATTTACTATATTTGCCTGTAAGTATTTGTAGCTTTAACCCCTGCCCCCTCCCCAATTAAATATTAAAAGAAGAGAAACAGACAAATGGAAAAAGGAGTTCTTTTTATGTCACTTCTGCCAGACTGGACTCTCTCCCTCTCTCTCTCTCTCTCTCATATGTGTGCAGAGATCATGTAGTTTATTGGGCTAGTCCATTCCTCTATATGGAATAACACTGATAATAGAATGATTTGAAAATCCACCATTTACTTGAAGGATCCTGACAAGTAAGCATTTCTAGTCAAAAGGTGATTTCTCATAAATCATGAATTATTAGAAATACTAGATTAAACTCAGGGGCATTTGAGGTAGATCTTTTGAAGCCACTAGTGTAAATGAAGACACACACAGGATAATCTCCACAAAAATAATACTAACAGAAACAGTCATGTAATTCAATCACAGCATAAACAAGGACCAGATTAGCCAGACAGCACAAATACATACACAGAGACAGCTGCATTGGTTGAAGCCAAATTCTGGCCAGCCTCATTCTAAATATCTAAATAAGTGGATGTGTGGCATAAAACTTGCTTAAGACACATCACATAAGTTCACCTGTCAATAGAGTAATTTTGCCCCAAAATTTGTAGGCAGGAAGATACAAAGCTCTTCCACCTTTTTGCTACAAGGCCCACACGCAGAAGGATCCCAGCATTTACTTTGGTGTTGGCTGTTCTTTGGAATCTCTGACCATCTTTGGCCAGATCCCATATTATACTCATCTGGGCTTTTCCAGCAGCAGTCTTTGGCTAGTGTTCTGTATCTCTTAGGCCATCTGTCTGTCTCTCCTCCCTTCCCCCAAACCACCTCATTCTCCTTTCTCCCATCCCTCTTCTCTGCTCAAACTGCCTTACTGTTCATTAGACCCCCAAATACACATTTCACTTACTTCTCCCCAAAGCCCTCACATTTTATTCTTTCCCAAGCCTCTTTTCATTCATCATCCCTCCAAATTTCCTGAATCTTTCTCCTGTTCTTGAATGCCCCTCCTTCCTGAACGCTCCTCCCTCTCTTCTTCTTCAAACGTCCTCACACTTATCCTGACCCATCAGCCTCCCCTCTGAAATCTTCCCCTCCCCTTCAGCTCCCAGCAAACCCCACCCAAACCTCCTTCCTTCAAGACTTCATCTTCTCCTCCCTCTCACCCCAAACTCCTCTCTTTCAGCCTCCCGGCCACAACCTCAGACTCCTCATCTTCACCAGTGGCTCTGCTTAAACACCCCTCAGACTCTCCTCCAACTCACCCAAACCTCTTCCTTTTCCCCAAAATCACTCACCCTCCCTTTTCCTCAGTTTCCCCCATTTTCCCCTTGTGTTCCCTCCAGCTCTCCTCCCTCACGCACATCTCCACCAACCCCATCCCCCTCTTCCACTAAACCACCGATATACCCTGTTCAAGGCTTCCCCAGATGCCTCTGTCCTAAGTCTGTGTCCCTCCCCCCAGTTCTTTCCCATGAGCCCATGTTGCCCCTTGCGAGCCCACTGCCTCCTACACTAGAACTTCTTGTGGGAAGAAGGTAGAGCTTGTGTTGTGCAGGGCCTAGAACTCAGCCCTCTCTTCACTGGCTGGACTCTCCTGCTCTTCACTCAGAGCCAGTTGGAGGAAAGGGCAGTCCAATAAGGAACTATGCTGGCACCAGATAGAAACCTCCATCCTGCCTAGCAGAAAGATGGACATTGATGCTCCTGGCAGGAGACACACAATGGTTCTCTTTGATCAGCTCAACAGCCGATCACTGGATAAGACAGCACTGAGTAGTGCTGGACTAGCAGCAGCAGCCTCTCATTCACGTCATCTCCCTCCCATTGAGGTGGTAGAAGGGGATAGAATCACTGTGCTGTCCCCCTACTGCCAGACTGAGGCTGGGATATAGATGTCCCTCTTTCCCTGTCCCCACCCTCTGAAATTAGGTCAACAGTACCTGTGCATGCAATGTATTTTGTCTACGCATGAGTCTTACAAAATTTGGTGTTTTCTTTAAAAAGACAGCTCCTGGAGTCATGTGATTATATGAGAATCTGAGATTTTGTTAAATAAAGAAAATTTCTAACCCTTATGGTTTCATTGAACATTGAAAATGTGAATCTAAAAGCTCACAAACCAAAAGGCCCCACAAGTCAATGTCTTCAGTTCCAATACCTTCCCACATGATTCATAAATGAGATGGAATATGAATTCACTCCATGACAAAACTTTGGGGTCCGATCCAAACCCTACTGAAGTCAATAGACAGACTCCCATTGCCTTGAACGAGTTGGATCAGGACCCAGATGTATGACACTGATAATTATAGGCCAGATTCTACTACCTGACTCATGTTGAATTAATGGGACTTCTTTGCAGAGTAGGGTATTACTAAGTGTAAGGGTGACCTATGCTGGCTATGAAAGTTGGTAGGGAAAGACAAACACAGACTTGAATGCACATACTAACGTTTCCTGTTTATGAAAACCATTTTAATAGAATTTGTTGCAAAGAAAACATATAGCTAATGAGTGACATACTATTGTAATTCTACCACAGATCCTACTCAAGTTTCTGTTTTGTCTCTTTTCCATTCAATTATGAGTTTGTGTTGCACTTCTGGAGAGAATAATTCTTTTAATGAATGTTAATATAACCTAATTCCTTTGTAGTCTAGCCTCTTCAATCCAAAACCAGGATAATCTGTATTCAATAATCACAGGATAGACTTCACAGAAAATAGTTAAATCCTAGCCTAATCAGAAACAAAATTCAAATAAATATATAACTCAACTGTAAGGATATTAAAGTTGCAGATTAAACCTGTGATGTAACTGAAATTCACAATCTAGGCATACCGGGGGACCAGCCTCATTCTTTAATATGCCCCCCGCATTGTGCATAGAGGCTTGAAGTTTGGTCTTAAATTTTGAATGTCCATGTTGTCATGGGTCTAAACAACAATCTTATTTTTTAATGTAGTTTTTGTCTCTGATGTATGTTCTTAACAAATGACAACACTTTTTCTACACCACTGAGCAAAGTGTTACAAAGTTTATATGATTTATCATGAAAAATATTGCATTAATTACTGTAGTCCATAATTCTCTTAATACATATTTAGCCTGTAATGAGTAGAGATTTGGTCTTAATTCTGAGGAGTGGAACACTGTGTGGCTGCATTCCTTTTCAGTACAACAAACTCATCTGTTTATCAGACTCACTTTAAAATGTTTGATTGCCTATTGTTACCAAGTACAGGGCCTAATTCTGACATCCTCACCCAGGTTATATAGCACATTATCTCATGAGTAGTCTACTCATGAGGTAAGGTACTATTCAACAAAAACACAAGTATCAAAAATGTGCCCTTAGTAACTCAGCATTTTCCATGTGGCTTTATTTAAATATTATAACAATTCCTTGGCCATCTCAAACTTCCTGGTTTTTATTATAAACTGTAGATGAAACTTTAGCCCCATTGAAGTCTATGGCAAAATTCCTATTTACTTCAATGGGATTAGGATTTCACTCTGTGTCTCCAACCTCTTGTGAATTCTTGACATCAGATTTATTCTAGTTTGTTCTTCTGCTAAAGAGGAAACAAAGAGGTGAAGACAAAGATGATGAACAATATTTTCCTATTTTTCCACTTCAGCTCATTCGTCTATTTCCATGATGCTAAGGCCATCAGTTACTTATCGCTTTCCATCTAAATCAATGGGGGATTCCATGTTTTAACTGACAGCTTGATAAGATTCAGGGTGATTAGATATGCCCCAAAAGAAAAGACCAAAGGTGATATTCTTCTCATATATGTCTGTATGACTTCCAGGGAAAATAAAATCAGCTGTGCCAAAGCATCCAAAGGCAAAATTTGGCCCTAACTTTCAGGTCTGGTCAACATGATATCTCACATTCATGATGAAATTTGATCCTGTGTAGTTAGCATACTTCTATACACATATATGAATAATGAAAATATAAAGTTACATCAGTCAGACTTTTTTAAAGTAAGACATATAAAGCCTCATAGCTTCAGAGCATAAGCCAACATCTGATTGACACAGGTTTGGAGGAAAGTTCCCTGATGAAGAGGTAATTATTCACTATGGGATATCCTCCACCTTCTTGCATGGTATGGGCCACTAACACAAGATACTGGATGGTTTAATTGCTATGAATCACAGGATAACAACATCTACAGCAATAACTACAGAAATAACACCATGTTGCTTCAAAGCACTGTTAGTGCTTTAGAAATATTTCCTGAACAGGCTGGGTATGTAAGCCTCACACTGTTCATTTTCATTCATCATCTCTGCAAAGGGGAGTTACACTTTTGCAAAAATTCTATAGGATCCAGCTTTTCACAACATCCTTCATGTCTCAGCCTCATGTTAAGCTATGCATATTGCAACACAGAACAAGAAAGATTATGAGGCACTGAGAAAGAGCAATTTGTATGAGAAAAAGTGCATAAAATTGATACTACCATAAAATGATCAAAGGGTGTCTTTTTTTAAAAAAAAGATGTCTGGCAGGATCTATTTTTCTGTGCACAACGTTTCATCGTATTTTTGTCAGATAGTTATACAAAAAAGAACATAACAATCCATTTTAGCATAATATAATCTCCAGTAGGTTTGGCTTTGGTCATTTTTCATCCATTCTCATAAATAAAGTTATAATTACACTCTAAGAATATTCCAAGTCACTGAAAATTTTAATTATTTTTCAATTATTGGATTACTTAATCCACTCATTTAAAACTCAACTCCTTTAAATGATATTTGCCAGTGTGATAGCCAAATAAATGCCAAAAAAATGCTTAGACATTTACTGTGTGTCTGTATAATATACGTCTGCCTGAGTTCTGCTTGGCACAAGACCTAATTGTTGGGGGTAGGTGGGCAGAATCCACTTTTATGTCTCCAGTCCTAGTCTGTGCTGAGTCCTCAGTCAGCCCTCAGCACAACTGCAAGCAGCCTGAGGGCTGCTCTGATATGTACCCCCAGGAGCCATTACTGCAGCTGTGGATTGCCAGAGTGCAGAACAATTTCCTCCTTCCTGATGGTAGGGGCTGTAAAGTGGGAATCCTTGGCTTGACTCTTGAAACAACCTTACATCTGCTTTGTCTCATTAAAAAAAAAAAAACTACCTGCACATATTTTTGCATCTTTTCAACCTACACTAAGGCCCAGATCCACAAAGATATTTAGTCTCTTAACTTCCCCTGATAACTGAGCTACCACAACCTCCAAATCAGAGTTAACCTCTTCCACTGTCTGCCAGGGATTTTAGCCAATTAAGATACAAGGATAATTTCCCCCCACCCTGCCCTATGGAGGAATACATACATAGCAGCCAAGTAGATTTTCTACTTTAGAAATCCCAGCAAGAGATACAAAAGTAATAGTCACTATACAAATGGTCCAGATACATCCCTGGCGTAACTTAAATGTCATTGACTTCAGCAGAAATAAATATGGCCCTTCAAGATAGGGAAAGTTTCTTCCTCTTTGTTTCAAAAGTGCCTGACATATTTTGGATGATAGCTCAATCCATAAATTATTAATAATCATATAATAACCTGACAAAATGGCAAAGGCATAATATAGAAATAGATTTGTTTCTATAATTTATATTTGAGTTGGATGAAACCTTACATTGGAAAGGGTTAAAAACCATACAGAGTATCTTAGCTTGGTAATATTAGTTGATGCCAGAAAGAATAACTTCGGGAATCAATATCACATTGTCTCACCTGGTTGGTATAGCATGTACCTCCTCTGAAATGTACGGAATTACAGTGGCTATCCTGTAGAGCTCCCTTAGCTGAGAAATGGTTCCCTTTTTCAGACATAGCCCAAGGAAATGTATCAGTACCATCTTAGGGTGGTTATGGTTGACATCAAGCACAGTTAGGAATAACCGTGACTGGTAAACTCAACACAAATCATTTAGGGCCAAATACGTTGCATGACATTTAACTTGGGGGACACTCTGGTATTAGTATGTGGAAGGAGTGGTGAACAAACAGGACGCTCCATCGAAGTAATTGCAGATAAGAGCGGCCCCACTGGAACGGATATGTAGCCACCTTTCGGAGAGCAAGGAAGCATGTGCTGACTATAACTGCAAGTACAAGGGAAGAAAGGGGATTTCCTGCACTCACCATCCAGTATCTCAGTTCAAAATTATACATGCCTGTCATGAAAATAAAGACTGCTATGTCTGTCGTCAGCCATTTCCCTCATATAACAAGGAAATAACCAGAGATTGCCCCTAACCAGAAACCTGGATCAAAACACCAATGTATTTTGAAAAAGTTTGGATCCAGTTCCAAAGTTTGGGGCTCAGACCCACCTTTAGGAATAACGTATTTTTGAACGGCAAAGGGTGAAATCCTGGCTGATGTGAACAATGAAATTCATTGAAATTAAAGAGGCCAGGTTTTCACCCCACGTCTTCCTGAAGACTCAGAAGTCATGACAATAACATAAAGAAGAAGTCACCCATCTGATAAATATTATTTTTTCTTCTTTAAAGGGACAGGAATAATAATGATGATGTCAAGAGAACATAAAAAGAAACAACTAAAACTTCTGTTTCTTTCGTTTTAAAAAAGGATTACACTTTGGCTTTTAAAGTGTCCAAAGGATTTAAACCCACATTACTTCCTGATCATCACTAGCAGCAGCTCCACCTTCAATTGCAAGCTGTATCTCAGAGACCTTTGAAAGAGCTCCTCTTGTTAATGTATTTCTGGAACACACTGCTAATTCTGTAAGGGAAAAAACAAAGCACCATTATTGCCAACGAAGGAGTAAAAACAACAGAGGAGAGTGTAAAGTTGAGATATAGTCATTCACATAAGATAATAATGAAACAGCCATACAAATTGCTAAATTAAAAAATACAGTGTTTTAACAAGATTGATTCTGTGGGAGGATTCCTTTTACAAAGCTTGTCCATTCAGACTCCAGTTTTACAACACACTGTGTACGGTTTGATACAGCACAAAATGGGTGTAGCCTTCCTTGCCCAAGCCCCTGAAAGGCAAAGATCCTCTTGGCTCTGCAGCACACCAACCTCTTCAGAGAAAAGGTCTGTCTTCCATAAAACAACTAGAAATGTTATACCAATAAAATAAAAACCAGCAGGATCTTATTAAAGAGGAATAAGGCAAAATACCACATTTATTGTGACTACAGAAAGAATCATAGTAAGCAGTTAGTTATAGCTATAACATTCCATTCAATCTCATATTTATTCACACATTCATTCATACAAACACACAGACACAGGTTCTGCAAGATTTTTATCATAGTTACCAGCCTTAGAGTTGCTCATGCCAAGCCACTGGCCAGGTGGCCTGGACATAAGGAGGGAGCAGGGCCTTCTCAGATGCTCATCTGATGCTCCTGGAAGTTGGTTTGCAGAATCAGACCCCCCAAGTTCTCATTTTCTAAAGTGCAATTTTTATAGGAATTTCTTCCTATGCCAGTCTGTGGGAATTGCTTCATCATGCTGTTGCTGAATCAATCAGCAGATGGCACATTCCTGACAGCTCCGTGCTGCCAGATGTTATCTTGTTCTTTGGTTCTCCCATCCTTGAGGCTGTTGGGTGGATTCCAGTCTGCCCTCCAGGGGTCCTCTGGTTATTTCCACTTGACGCCTTCTTCAGCCGATGGACACTGGGTTCTTAGGCTGGCACCTCCCTGATCATTCAGTTATTATCCACACCAAGCATCCATCCACATACGTCCTCTATCTCTATTTTAATCACAATTGTTAATACAACAAAAGGGCGGGGAGTCTCTGGGTGCTGTTTCTGTTGTTACAGAGTATTGCTTTGAGTCTCTCTCTCTGTGAATTGCTTTGAGAACAGACTCTGTCTTAGAATGTACTAACGCAATTAGCAGCTTGCAAGTTTCACACATAGAGGGAGAGAAACAGTACCAAAAACCAAGAGACCTCTTAATTAGTAATACCCTGGAATTTAAACTATGGGGAATCAAACTCATTCGTGATTTTAATACAGAATTTCTTTAATATGATCCAACAGGGATACCACCTGGCCGGTATTTGACCAGCCTGGATTTCCAATTGCCAGAAAAATAATTTAATCTGCCTTTTTTTACGTGGTCTAAAGATTTACATTATTATCACAATACACTGGTATATGTAATGTCAAAAGTTTCTGTGTCCAGATATGGATGCTGCAGTGTTCCCACTTCTGCAGTTTAAATAAGAAAGTGACGTAATCAATCTTACCTATAGGTTTCAGAGTATTAGCGTGTTAGTCTGTATCCGCAAAAAAGAAAAGAACTTGTGGCACCTTAGAGACTAACAAAGGTATTTGAGCATAAGCTTTCGTGAGCTACAGCATCCGATGAAGTGAGCTGTAGCTCACGAAAGCTTATGCTCAAATAAATTTGTTAGTCTCTAAGCTGCCACAAGTCCTTCTTTTCTTCTTAACTATAGGTGTTATCTCTCTAGATACTATAAGTGGCTGTTGAAGGGGGTGGGTTGCAGAGTCGCTTTGTGATTGGGGACTGGAGTGGCAGTGGGCTTGCCTTGTGATGGGGGTGACTGCCTTTTTTTTTTTTTTGTTTTGTTTTGTTTCGCATTTCAAAGATTGTAAGGGTAGACACAACCCATCCCATTTCATAGAATCATAGAATAGCAGGGTTGGAAGGGACCTTAGGAGGTCATCTAGTCCAACCCCCTGCTCAAAGCAGGACCAATCCCCAATTTCACTCCTGTTTGGGCTGCTAATCAAAAATCACCCCCCCGCCTTCCAGCAGCTAGTTTAGGTCACAACCACGTTCAGAGTCGGATTTGGTTACCTTGAGTAGCACCTTGCTCATTCCACTGATGAAGCCTCTTGGAAGCTGAGTATTGGTGGCTGATTCTGGACCTGAGGTTGTACTTGATTTGTCTGCTGGTGAGGAGCAAATGTGTTGTCCACATGTTCTGCAATATAAAAGAAGTTCACAAAGCCTGAGTGTTGGTAGCTAACTGCCCATCGGTATTTCTCACCTATTTTTTCCTCACCTATATACAGGGGTAAAATCCTGCCTATATTGAAGTCAATGGGATTTTTGCCATTCACTTAAATGGGACCAGGATTGTACCCTGTGTCTTTAGAAGTTGAGATACGAACACAATGAATTAGAGGTATCTAAAGTGGCCACCTCTGCATTATAATCATGTGTCCCATTTTAGATATTTATTTCAATAACATACTGGTTTCATATCTCTCTCTTCATGGGGGCAGATCCTCAGCCTCCAATGGAGCTATAACAATTTACATCAGATGAGACACTTCCCCCATAACTTTACCATTTTTACCACAGTGGTTTACAAATATTGATGGGTTCAGGATTCTACAGCAATAAAATGTTGCCTGAAGGTTGGAAATATTCCTCAGATTAGATTAACACTGTGTCCTGATGTTATCCAATGTCAAAGGTCAAGTTTGCCTCTTGGAAAAGTTCCTCTTTCCTGTCTCCACATCTCCCTCCCTTAACAGCTCTGACATTCCCTTCTTGCCACCTCTGGTCTGAAGAAGGCCCTCCATGTGCATATGGAAACCGAGGGCAGAATTAGGCAGATCAGAATTTATGAGTTTTCCTTTAAAAATGATGCTCAGGAAAATGTACCAAGCTAGGATCTTCAAATGTGCTAGTCTTTTCAAGATCACACTGTACCTTATTGCTTTCATGGCCCTGGAATAATAGCTGCTCTGAAAGAGAAATTATACTTTCAAAAGCATTCTTTCTGCCAGCAAAGATTTTCTTGGGAGTGAAATTGACCATAATCTCCCTGTCAAGATCAATTTGTAGTTATTTTTTCACCAGCCTCTTAAACAGGATTTAATTAAATGAGCTTGCTGGGATGTTCTTGTGACCTGTTAAGAAACAAGATGAATCCAGACTCCCCTAGGTTCAGACATAGTTCCATGCCATGGTACCAGATATTCAAAATATGCCCTCCTGGCTGTTGCAGGTTCTCTTAATACTTGTCTCATTTTTATTTTGTTTAAACTGAGGTTTTCTGTTGTGGGTTTGGGCGTAAAGGGTTGATCTCCTGCACCTGGAATTTAGCATTTGGTTGGAGAGCATCCTGGTTTGCCTCCTCTTGCAATTTATCAATAAATTAAGAAGAGGCCAATGAATTGAATGATTGCCTGGCTGATTGTTGCACTGCTGCTCACGTAAACTGAAGCGTGAATATTTGAAACTGTGCTGGCCTGTCAGTATTGGATTTGTATTTGGTGTGTGAAGAGCACACTGGGAGGTTTCAGATAAATCACAGCACAAATAAATAAATACAAAAAGGTGGGTTATGGGTGAAGAAATAGAAGGATACAAATGTACATATTCATTTACTTATACAGTATCAGGAGATGAGGGAAGCAAAGAGGTGTAATTTTTCTAGTCAAGGATATCATTTGGTCATAGTAACTCCAAAACAAATGACATCAGCCAGTGTTGTTCAGAATCTCCTGGAAAAGTAGGTTTTCTGAATGCAGTGGGAGAGAAGCCACTTTGAAGGATGCTTTTCAAAAAGTAGTTTCTTTTCTTTTCTTCTTTTAAATCATTACTTCACTTTACAGCACATTAATGGAGCGCAGAAAAACAGCTCAATATTGTAAGAGTAACATGCTCAAGGTTAAACATTTCTGACCCAGGAGTTATTGTGTTTAAAGACAGAAGGGAGGAGGGGAAAGTACTGCATTGTATGACTATTTTTAACTTCTCTGATTCATAAAATGCCTGGAAATCTTCCCTTTGGAATACAATAACAGTACAGAGAGTGACTGGACTTTTAGGTAATTATTTAATAGAATTATTTATTATCTGTAATATGGTAGCACCGAAGGGCCCCAACTGAGACAGACCCTTTTGTGCTGGATGTGATACAAACACATAGGGCCAGATTGGGAACCCCTTACTCATTATGATAAATTATTCATACAAGTAGTCCTAAGCGAACAAAAATTCTCTGTAATTATTTTCAGCATTTCTTTAAATATAGCACAAAGCACAACTGCATAAAAGCTGAAGTTTAAAAGTATCCCAAAACATTGATATTATTTAACTTTAACATTGATACCAGGACTGTCAAGTGATTAAAAAAAATAAATCTTGATTAATTGCATGATTGAAAAAATTAATCGTGATTAACCTTGCTGTTAAACAATAATAGAATACCATTTATTTAAATATGGTTGGATGTTTTCTAAATTTTCAAATATATAGATTCCAATTACAACACAGAATATAAATGTACAGTGCTCACTTTATATTTATTTTTATTACAAATATTACACTGTAAAAACAAAAGAAATAGTATTTTTTAATTCACCTAATACAAGTACTGTAGTGCAATCTCTTTATCATGAAAATTGAACTTACAAATGTAGAATTATGTACAAAAATATAACTGCATTCAAAAATAAACAATATCAAACTTCAGAGCCTACAAGTCCACTCAGTCCTACTTCAGCCAATTGCTTAGACAAAGAGGTTTGGTTACAATTTTCAGGAGTTAATGCTGTCCACTTCTTGTTTACAATGTCACCTGAAAGTGAGAACAGGTGTTTGCATGGCACTGTTGTAGCCATTTATGTAGATATTTATGCACCAGATGCACTAAAGATTCATATGTCCCTTTATGCTTCAACCAAAATTCCAGAGCACATGTCCAAGCTGATGATGGATTCTGCTCAATAATGATCCAAAACAGAGTGGACCATTTTCATCATCTGAGTCAGACGCCACCAGCAGAAGGTTAATTTTCTTTTTTAGTGGTTCGGGTTCTGTAGTTTTCACATCAGAGTGTTGCACTTTAAGACTTCTGAAAGCATGCTCCACACTTCATTCCTCTCAGATTTGGGAAGGAACTTCAGATTCTTAAACCTTGGGTCAAGAGCTGTAGCTATTTTTAGAAATCTCACATCAGTACCTTCTTTGCATTTTGTCAGATCTGCAGTGAAAGTGTTCTTAAAACAAACAATATGTGCTGGGTCATCATCTGAGACTGCTATAACATGAAATATATGGCAGAATGCAAGTAAAACAGAGCAGGAGACATACAATTGTCCCCCAAGGAGTTCAGTCACACATTTAATTAAAACATTATATTTTTAATGAGTATGATCAGCATGGAAGCATGTTGTCTGGAATGGTGGCTGAAGCATGATGGGGCATATGAATGTTTAGCATATCTGGCATGTAAATACCTTACAACACCAGCTACAAGAGTGCCATGCGAACACCTTTTCTCACTTTCCAGTGACATTGTAAATAAGAAGCAGGCAGTAGTACCTCCCGTAAATGTAAACAAACTTGTTTGTCTTAGTGATTGGCTGAACAAGAAGTAGGACTGAGTGGACTTTAGGATCTAAAGTTTTACATTGTTTTGGTTTTGAGTGCAGTTATGTAACAAAAAAAATCTACATTAGTAAGTTACACTTTCATGATAAAGAAATTGCACTATGGTACTTGTATGAGATGAATTGCAAAATACTATTTTTTTGTTTATCATTTTTACAGTGCAAATATTTGTAATAAAAATAATATAAAGTAAGCACAGTACACTTTGTATTTTGTGTTGTAATAGAAATCAATATATTTGAAAATGTAGAAAAAACATCAAAAATATTTAATAAATTTCAATTGGAATTCTATTGTTTAACAGTGCGATTAATCACTATTAGTTTTTTTATTTAATCGCCAGAGTTAACTGTGTTTAATTGACAGCCCTAATTGATACCATCGGCCATTATTTTGTATCTACTTACCCATATATTGTTATTTCCTATTTCCTTTGCAAAGCCTAGCATGTCTCTATAGCCTTTTAGGACTCTAACTCTCTGTTTTCATTTGCAAAGCTTTTATATCTCTCTTCCTAATATCACACTTACATTTGAAATAGAGGCAGTACCCCTGTCATTGCCATGATCCATTGCAGGCTATCATTTATCCCTGTTCCTCCTAATCTCAGTGCATCTGATTAGCCACAACAAAGGGCAAAGCAGATTTGTGTATTTTGGCCGATGACCATGATATCTTTACAAAAATAATATTGTAAGAGATACAAAATGTCAGCTCCCACTAGCAATCGTTGATGATTAAATGTTTGTTTTTCCCCAGTGGTTGCTACATTTTCATGTTACTGCACAGATGATTTTTTTAAAAAAAAGTAAGAAAAAAGATTTAAGGCCTTTTCTGTTTCTTCCTGTCCAATTTTAAGCATTACTTACTTGTAATAGAAAATATGTTGCTTAAATGAGCAGTTTTCTTGGGCTGGTTCAATAGTTTTTGAGGCCCAAATGTGTGCCAAATACTGCTTGGAAAGACCACCACAGGAGAACAATTAAATTTAAAGTAGGTTACATTTTTCATTATAGAAGACACAAATTAATGGCCTAAACACCCTCTTACTACAGAGATACAACAAGGGCCCTCCGGGATAATAACGCTGTGAAAATCTCTTCAAAGAGATTCCCTCTCCCCAATCACTCCATGTATGTGTGTGAGGGAGGGACGTTTTCTCCACAAAAGATGTGGTCCTGCCTAATAGATCCTTCCTGTAATGTAACGTCTGGTGATACGCAGATTCTGTAGATGGTGACACTACTGCACTCATCAGCATAGTTTCTGAGTAGTCCTGAGGTACAGCAGCATCCACTGCTTCCTCTGGCCTGCACCCTGGCTCCAGCTTGCTCGCTCTTTTTCACTTGTAACAGTGGCCAGTGGAGTCAGTGGCTATGACCCCCAGCCATATGACACATATACGTTTTGTAACCATGACCTATGTCAGGTGCCTAGATCAGAAAATACAAAGGGCTTTACCAGTGTTTAGCAGAATTTGTGGAGAACTCTCTGGTGTTCTAGAAAAAGGGGATGGTTCTGTGGAATTTACTGACCATTCCCTACCACGCAGCACAGGAGGTCTTCTTCATGTGGATCTTCTGAGCATGCTCTAGCCGAATATTTTGAACTACAAATATTATTTTTAACCTGTGAGTCTTTAAGTTCCTTAGAAACATGTACTAAATGTTATAAGCCTTCTTTATACTAATTTTCAAGATTGATCAACTGAAGCAAAGAGTTTGTATGAAAAAGTGCTCACACCTCCCTATTCATACACACAAGCCTGACTTGTACATACACACGAGTTTTATATTTGCAACAGTGACGTTCCTAAAGTAACACAGGACACAAGTCAGCAGCCAACTATGAATGCACTCTAACTGTCCTGACTACTGGGGATCTTTTTTTAACAGTTTCTGTGCACATAACAAAGCCTCAAAGGTACTACTATATGGAGAATTTCCAGATTTCCATTCTGCAGATTGTTACAGGAATTGGGCACATCATGGGAGGGTAAAATAGAAGTAGGTGAGTTTGGGAGTCCCTATTTAAATCAGCAAAAGAGAAACCACACAGCCACACAAAAAGCTTTCCAGTAGCTCCGCTTGCTATGGCAGGTGATACTTTTAATCTTGCCCTTTAGCACTGTCATTTCAATTTGTCTGTAACAAGGAAATAAGGCTTTCTTCTGTGCTGGGGGGGGGGGAGAAGTCAGATAATAATTAAAACACATTTAACTTAGCACATAGCTCAAAAAGCTAAAATAATTAGTTTTTGAGGGGGCGGGGGAAAGAGCAGAGGGTAGAGTTTGTTTCTGAGGCTGAACTCTTCCAAATACGCAGGTGGTGTCGGAGAGAAGGCTTTGGATTCTTTGACGATGGGATGTTGTTCCAAGAAGGAGCAGTGCTAGGCAGAGACAGGCTCCACCTAACGAAGAGAGTGAAGAGCATCTTCGCAAGAAGGCTGGCTAACCTAGTGAGGAGGGCTTTAAACTAGGTTCACCGGGGGAAGGAGACCAAAGCCCTGAGGTAAGTGGGAAAGTGGGATACCGGGAGGAAGCACGAGCAGGAGTGCGCGAGAGGGCAAGGCTCCTGCCTCATACTGAGAAAGAGGGACGATCAGCGAGTTATCTCAAGTGCCTATACACAAATGTAAGAAGCGTGGGAAACAAGCAGGGAGAACTGGAAGTCCTGGCACAGTCAAGGAATTATGATGTGATTGGAATAACAGAGACTTGGTGGGATAACTCACATGACTGGAGTACTGTCATGGATGGATAGAAACTGTTCAGGAAGGACGGGCAGGGCAGAAAAGGTGGGGGAGTTGCACTGTATGTAAGGGAGCAGTATGACTGCTCAGAGCTCAAGTATGAAACTGCAGAAAAACCTGAGTGTCTCTGGATTAAGTTTAGAAGTGTGAGCAACAAGGGTGATGTTGTGGTGGGAATCTGCTATAGACCATCGGACCAGGGGGATGAAGTGGACGAGGCTTTCTTCCGGCAACTCACGGAAGTTACTAGATCGCAGGCCCTGGTTCTCATGGGAGACTTCAATCACTCTGATATCTGCTGGGAGAGTAATAGAGCGGTGCACAGACAATCCAGGAAGTTTTTGGAAAGGGTAGGGGACAATTTCCTGGTGCAAGTGCTGGAGGAACCAACTAGGAGCAGAGTTTTCTTGACCTGCTGCTCACAAACTTGGAAGAATTAGTAGGGGAAGCTAAAGTGGATGGGAACCTGGGAGGCAGTGACCATGAGATGGTCGAGTTCAGGATCCTGACACAGGGAAGAAAGGAGAGCAGCAGAATACGGACCCTGGACTTCAGAAAAGCTGACTTTGACTCCCTCCGGGAACTGATGGGCAGGATCCCCTGGGAGAATAACATGAGGCGGAAAGGAGTCCAGGAGAGCTGGCTGTATTTTAAAGAATCCTTATTGAGGTTACAGGGACAAACCATCCCGATGTGTAGAAAGAATAGTAAATATGGCAGGTGACCAGCTTGGCTTCACAGTGAAATCCTTGCTGATCTTGAACACAAAAAAGAAGCTTACAAGAAGTGGAAGGATGGACAAATGACCAGGGATGAGTATAAAAATATTGCTTGGGGATGCAGGAGTGAAATCAGGAAGGCCAAATCACACCTGAAGTTGCAGCTAGCAAGAGATGTTAAAAGTAACAAGAAGCGTTTCTTCAGGTATGTTAGCAAAAAGAAGAAAGTCAAGGAAAGTGTGGGCCCCTTACTGAATGAGGGAGGCAACCTAGTGACAGAGGATGTGGAAAAAGCTAATGTACTCAATGCTTTTCTTGCCTCTGTCTTCACGAACAAGGTCAGCTCCCAGACTGCTGCACTGGGCAGCACAGCATGGGGAGGAGGTAACCAGCCCTCTGTGAAGAAAGAAGTGGTTCAGGACTATTTAGAAAAGCTGGATGAGCACAAGTCCATGGGGCCGGATGCGCTGCATCCAAGAGTGCTAAAGAAGTTGGCGGATGTGATTGCAGAGCCATTTGCCATTATCTTTGAAAACTCATGGCGATCTGGAGAAGTCCCGGATGACTGGAAAAAGGCTAATGTAGTGCCCATCTTTAAAAAAAGGAAGAAGGAGGATCCTGGGAACTACAGGCCAGTCAGCCTCACCTCAGTCCCTGGAAAAATCATGGAAAAATCAGGTCCTCAAGGAATCAATTCTGAAGCACTTAAACAAGAGGAAAGTGATGAGGAACAGGCAGCATGGATTCACCAAGGGCAAGTCATGCCTGACTAATCTAATTGCCTTCTATGATGAAATAACTGGCTCTGTGGATGAGGGGAAAGTGGTGGACATGTTGTTCCTTGACTTTAGCAAAGCTTTTGACATGGTCTCCCACAGTATTCTTGCCAGCAAGTTAAAGAAATATGGGCTGGATGAATGGCCTATAAGGTAGATAGAAAGTTGGCTAGATTGTCGGGTTCCATGGGTAGTGATCAATGGCTCCATGTCTAGTTGGCAGCCGGTATCAAGTGGAGTGCCCCAAGGGTCGGTCCTCAGGCCAGTTTTGTTCAATATCTTCATAAATGATCTGGAGGATGGTGTGGATTGCACCCTCAGCAAGTTTGCAGATGACACTAAACTGGGAGGAGAGATAGATACGCTGGAGGGAGGGACAGGATACAGAGGGACCTAGATAAATTGAAGGATTGAGCCAAAAGAAATCTGATGAGGTTCAACAAGGACAAGTGCAGAGTCCTGCACTTAGGACAGAAGAATCCCATGCACCGCTACAGACTAGGGACTGAAAGGCTTGGCAGCAGTTCTGCAGAAAAGGACCTAGGGTTTACAGTGGACGAGAAGCTGGATATGAGTCAACAGTGTGCCCTTGTTGCCAAGAAGGCCAATGGCATTTTGGGATGTATACGTAGGGGCATTGCCAGCAGATCGAGAGACATGATCGTTCCCCTCTATTACACATTGGTGGGGTCTCATCTGGGGTACTGTGTCCAGTTTTGGGCCCCACACTACAAGAAGCATGTGGAAAAATTGGAAAGAGTCCAGCGAAGGGCAACAAAAATGATTAGGGGACTGGAACACATGACTTATGAGGAGAGGCTGAGGGAACTGGGATTGTTTTGTCTGCGGAAGAGAAGAATGAGGGGGGATTTGTTAGCTGCTTTCAACTACCTGAAAGGGGGTTCCAAAGAGGATGGATCTAGACTATTCTCAGTGGTAGCAGATGACAGAACAAGGAGTAAAAAGAAAAGGAGTACTTGTGGCACCTTAGAGACTAACCAATTAAGTACTCCTTTTCTTTTTGCGAATACAGACTAACACGGCTGTTACTCTAGAACAAGGAGTAATGGTCTCAAGTTGCAGTGGGGAGGTTTAGGTTGGATATTAGGAAAAACTTTTTCACTAGGAGGGTGGTGAAACACTGGAATACGTTACGTAGGGAGGTGGTGGAATCTCCTTCCTTAGATATTTTTAAGGTCAGGCTTGACAAAGCCCTGGCTGGGATGATTTAGCTGGGGATTGGTCCTGCTTTGAGCAGGGGGTTGGACTAGATGACGTCCTGAGGTCCCTTCCAACCCTGATATTCTGTGATTCTATGAAATACTTCAACTATAGCGGGTTAGGTACAGAAATGGGAATGAGGAGACCTGAATTCTGTTGCCACCTCTATTGCAGACACCCCAACAAATCTCTGCATGCCACATTTGCCACACCTATATCATCTGGCTAAACGTTCCTTATCCCTTATATTTTTTTGAAATCATCAGTTGTATGGAGGTGACAGTTGTGGTTCCATAGTTAAAGTTGAGTTCAGTTCCATGCTTAATCCAGGGATTCATCCTTATTCTTATGAATTAAAAATGAAGAGAATCTTCCCAAAAGTTATAGCACTTTCCGAGTATAGAATAAATTTCCTGAGAATGTACAAATAAATCTACTAAATTAGTTTTGGAGTTAAAATGAATGTTACAATGAATCCTTTAAAAAATTTAGCACCTTTGTGTGTCTGCAGTTATACTAATTATTATTAATTATTATTATTCATTATTTGGATTATCATTTTATCTAAGAAAACTATTCATGGCCTGGATTCCTATTGTGTTTTGTGCTTTTCAAACAGAAAAAAAATGAATGTCCCTTCCCAAAGAGCTTATAATGTAAATACATTACAAGAGATAACAAATGGATACAGACAGAGGGGGAGTACAAGGTAACAATAAGACAATATTGGTCAGCTTGACAGGTAGTGGTCTCAGCGTACAAGCTGACTAGCTTCCGAGATAGCTAAGAACTTACTGAAACATGCATACACTTCATTTTAAGATATTTATTTA
The DNA here is from genome assembly GCF_965152235.1 of Eretmochelys imbricata. Taxonomy (NCBI): domain Eukaryota; kingdom Metazoa; phylum Chordata; order Testudines; family Cheloniidae; genus Eretmochelys; species Eretmochelys imbricata. Next base: position 27,404,484 of record NC_135574.1, read on the forward strand.
ATTTAATTAATTTATTTATTTAGAGGATTAATGGTCACTTTTCCTGTTATTCTTCATGAGTGAAAGTTTCTATTTCAGCAGATGTTGAAGAAGGATGTTATATTACAGAGAACTTCACGAAGAACTGCCCTCTTTTAAAATGGCTGCCAACTCCCATTTTCTTAATGGGACTGGATGATATTATTTAGTTGGCCATTTTGAGAGGGGCATCTATGTTTCATTGTTCTCAGTAAGACTGAGTACACTTTTCCATCTCCTGACTGTATTGAAGACCCCCATCTTCACTGATAGGAAGTTGGCTTCAACCTCATTGTGAACAATGGGACATGGTAGGCATTTTGAAAGAGCAATTCTTCATGAGTTATTCTGAACAGGAATCTATGTACTTGCCCTTCTGACAGGCAACAGAGAACTAGAGAAGGGCAAATATAGTGCCCATCTATAATAAGGGAAATAAGGACAACCCCAGGAATTACAGAATCTAACTCATATCTAACTAGATTGCTTACTAACTCTTTACAGGAGTTCTGACCTGCAGTCCTGCTCTGGTCCCAGCAAAAGCATCACACAGACAGAGAGGACCCTTTCTCCCCCCCACCCCCCGACCTCCAGCTTGGAAAGTATCTTGTCTCCTCATTGGTCATTTTGGTCAGGTGCCAGCGAGGTTATTTTAGCTTCTTAACCCTTTACAGGTGAAAGGGTTTTTCCTCTGGCCAGGAGGGATTTAAAGGTATTTCCCTTACCTTTATATTTATGACAGGTAGTTACAATCTGGCCAGGACACAGGGGTTAAGATCCCTACTCTAGCAAAAATGAGATGAGATTTTTAGTAATCTTGGTTTTATATCTCATGGTAGATTATAAATTCTGTCCTCCACAACAGTAACAGAAGAATCTTTTTCAAAACACAAGTGATTTTTTAATGGAAAAATAAAGCTATTCGCATTCTCTGTGTTCAACTGTTCTATCAGACATGCAAGAGACTATAGATTGGGGATTTGTGTGTGCAACTTCAATCCATGTTAATGGGCAATACCGTACACGCCTAAATCCCCATGCGTCATGCTGAAGATGCATACCGCTTTTTTCCCCCTTTGGCCCTTGAAATGAAACACCAATATCTTCCTTTTCTGAACTTTTTGACTTGAGGGATTCTAAGCCTGCTGAGTATTTGAAATCCATTTTAAGACTAAGCAGATGTGGAGGCAGGAGAAGAAAGTGACAGTTTTCATCCAGCCTTGTCTGCCCTTTCAAATGTCAATAACTGCAAAATACTAGCAGAGAAAGGATAAAAGCTTTTTGGATGTGTGGACGTTTTCTAATACCCATGTGAACACCTAGCTAAAGAGTGAACTGGTTCTAAGATATAAGGGTACAGCAGTATCTGAATAATCTCACTTGAAAATTTCTTCGTTAATAAACTGATTTCTTCAGTTCCATTGCTTTGCTATGCGTTTTCCCTGTCACAATATCCTTTTATTCCTTAAATAACTGAACTGTCTCCCGCCCCACAAGTACATTCTTAAACTGTATGCTTATAATGATCCTTGTCTAATATAATCTTGTGTTTCCATATTTAAACTCTCATTCCATAAGGAAAATCATATTGCTTTGTTCTTAATATGCTAATTTTGCAATCATCATTCAACTTGCAAAGTATTTGTTTTTTGATATGCATGAATATGGCTTAGGGGCAGCAGAGTTCCTTTACTTGTAACCAAAAAGATAAGATTAGCTTGTCATTCCTTCTTGAACTTTAATCAACCCAGGGCTCAAACTAACGAAGGGCAACAGTTCAACCTAATGAAAGGCAACAGTGGCAACTTGTTAGGGTCCCATGAGTCTTTGGCATAAGCTTAAGAGGTACTATGTGTCACAGGCCAGAGAAACAACACCTATGTTCCCCCTCTGCAATCCAGCAAAGGCACCCTCTCTAGGCTCCTGGTTCCTCAGTTATTACCCATGTCTCTCTCCCTTCTGACCTGGTTACCAGTCTACACTGTGAGTTCCTCAGCAAATCTATCTCCCACGTTTGGCCTGAAGGCTGGTCTTTGACCATCCCTGATTTAGGACTACATATCATTTTTACCATTCTGAGTTTCTTTGCAGAAAAGCACCAACATGTTACATAAATGCAGAGGCTGAGTATTCATCCCTACTTCTATTTTAAATTATTGCTCTTTGCAGTTCCAAAATCCAGAACAATCAGTGAAAAGAAGACTGACAAATGTGGCTTTCTAGGAACTGCCTTTTTTGTACTCCATGAAGTTATTTACAGAGATATGTTAAATTTTAAGGGATTTCCCCCTCCCCCCCGAAATGGGCAAATGCCAACTTTTTTCTAGAAATGGCCAAGTGGGTATTGGCAGTGGGACAGTAAGACCATTGAATGGCCAGTAAAAACCAGAGGATGTTATCACAAACAGAAGAAGATAAATTGTGATACCTGCTATCTTAAATGTGATTACAATTATTATTGTGCAATCCATCAGAGATTGAGTCTCTCTCACACACAGTTACTCACAAAAACACAGGCAGGTAGAAATCAAGAAGTAGGATTAAATAATAAAATTGGACATGTTTTATTAGTCTTTGCCTTCAGACAATCAAATGTGTTTTATTTATGGCTTTCCATGCAATACAAATACCATATATACCTAGTACATGGAGCACAGCCTTTCTGGTTAATCTCCATCCTCAGGGATTCAGTTCAGGATGGATATGCCTGGGCACTTCAATTTTACAGGAGTAAAGCAACAGGACACATTTGGAAAAAGGCCAGTTTTGCTTTCATTTGCACCAGTTTAAATATGTAGTAACTCTACTAATTGTGGACATACACTGAGATATCTGAGATCAGTATTGTCTTTATCACACTGAGAACAAAAAGAACTCACAACTTGTTTTTTGTTATGTAGTCCCAATATATTATAAATAACATCTAGCATTTAAAAATATTTTGCATTTCTATGAAGGGATCTCAAAGCATTTCACAGAGACCTCTTTATCTTTGAATCTCAGGAGACTCTACAAAAATGAAAAGGAGTACTTGTGGCACCTTAGAGACTAACCAATTTATCTGAGCATAAGCTTTCGTGAGCTATAGCTCACTTCATCGGATGCATTCAGTGGAAAATACACATTGTTTCATGTTCTCTATGTATATAAATCCCCACACTGTATTTTCCACTGAATGCATCCGATGAAGTGAGCTATAGCTCACAAAAGCATATGCTCAAATAAATTTGTTAGTCTCTAAGGTGCCACAAATACTCCTTTTCTTTTTGCGGATACAGACTAACACGGCTGCTACTCTGAAACCTGTCATTATGCAAGGCACTGAATTTAGCCCTATGAAGTGGAAATCTATCAACTTCATGAAAAAACTCATACAGATACAGACAGACATCATCTTCCTTTCCAAATGCAAACAGATGGACATCATACCAAAAGGACTGAAGGTAAAAAATATCACTCTGGTTACAGTGTGTATGGTAATACCCATTGTTTCATGTTCTCTATGTATATAAATCTTCCCACTGTATTTTCCACTGAATGCATCCGATGAAGTGAGCTGTAGCTCACGAAAGCTTATGCTCAAATAAATTTGTTAGTCTCTAAGGTGCCACAAGTACTCCTTTTCTTTTTACAGAAATGAACTAATTTAGACTTTCAGGTTTGAAGGCTATTATTAGGTATGAACCATCATAGAACCAGCATCCCAGAGTGCCTCCTGGTGGTGATACCGAGAGTTGCAGCCCCTCTGCTTTATCCTCTTCCAGACTTCAGTGTTCTGTGCAATGACTTGGGTGCAATGACTTGACCCTCTGGCTAAGTCAACCATTTCTGGGATATCCAAGTCCAATAGAAACAAAACACAAAGTCTTTGTCCCAGTCTGAAACTGGGCCCTTCCCCTCCTTCCCAAGAGGTCTATCTTCTCTTTTCTAATTCAAGTACTGTTCTGCCCACTCACTGAGCTCAGCTTTTGCTCTCCCTGGGGTTCTTTCTGTCTCTCCCCTCAGCGCTTCCTGGGCTCCATTGGGTTGCTCCCTGGTCTTTCCTGAGCAGCCACTCCCAGGCCTTCCTACTTAGAGTCTACCATAGGCCTTTGTGCCTGCTTTGTGCTCTCCTCTGGCTCATCAGTCTTCTGTGCTCCTCTCTAGCCAGCCTCCCACTGTTTGGCTTCCTTCATCTTAAATCCCAAACCCTGCATGGGTATAGTGGGGCAGGATTAACTCCACGGTACTGATTACCCAATACCTCCTAACCCTCAGAAGGACAGGTTGGAGTATTACAATATCCCATTTCACACATGAGCAGAGGAAGGCACAAAGAGGTTAACGCACTACTTTTCAGAGGGGCCGAACATCTGCAACTTCCACTGACCTCCATTTTCATATGTGGGCCTGTCATAAATATAAAGGGATGGGTAATCACCTTTAAAATCCCTCCTGGCCAGAGGAAAAATCCTCTCATCTGTAAAGGGTTAAGAAGCTAAAGGTAACCTCGCTGGCACCTGACCAAAATGACCAATGAGGAGACAAGATACTTTCAAAAGCTGGGAGGAGGAAGAAAAACAAAGGGTCTGTGTCTGTCTGTGTGATGCTTTTGCCTGGGACAGAACAGGAATGGAGTCTTAGAATTTAGTAAGTAATCTGGCTAGATATGCATTAGATTATGATTTCTTTAAATGGCTGAGAAAATAGCTGTGCTGAATAGAATGAATATTCCTGTGTGTGTGTCTTTTTTGTAACTTAAGGTTTTGCCTAGAGGGATTCTCTATGTTTTGAATCTAATTACCCTATAAGGTATTTACCATCCTGATTTTACAGTGGTGATTCTTTTTACTGTTTCTTCTATTAAAATATTTCTTTTCAAGAGCTGAATGCTTTTTTCATTGTTCTAAGATCCAAGGGTTTGGGTCTGTGGTCACCTATGCAAATTGGTGAGGATTTTTACCAAACCTTTCCCAGGAAGTGGGGTGCAAGGGTTGGGAAGATTTTTGGGGGAAAGACGTTTCCAAACGATGCTTTCCTAATAAAAATGAACTCAGATAAATGTTTGGTGGTGGCAATGGAAGTCCAAGGGCAAAGGGAAAATAGTTTGTACCTTGGGGAAGTTTTAACCTAAGCTGGTAAAAGTAAGCTTAGGAGGTTTTCATGCAGGTCCCTACATCTGTACCCTAGACTTCAGAGTGGGGAAGGAACCTTGACATGGTGGCAGAGTGGTGGGATTAAATCATTTTGAGATCAATTTGAGATTTTTTTGAACCACAAACACAGATTTTAAAAAGGAAATATATTTTTTCCTTTGGGGCTGCTGGAAAGCAGGTCCAACTGAAAGCAGCTAGTTTTTTCTTTGCTTTGGGGCCAGAGGAGAGACAAAAGGGAATTACCTTTTGTGAATTGCAGGTTTTCTTTGCCTGGAGGCAGAGTAGTTAACCTCCTGCAGGGAAATTCACAAGTCTTCACAGACCTGAAGTTGTTTTTTTTTTTTTTTTCCTAAGAGCAACTAGAGGGATTTCTACCTATTTGACTGAAGACAAAAGTGTTAGTTTTGGGGTTTTTTAGGATTTTGATTTTTTTTTTTTGAACAAGGAGCACAGATTTGAAAAGGAAATGTTTTCCTTTGGACTGCTGGAAAGCAGGTCTCCAACTGGAAATAGTTGGAAGCTTTTTTGCTTTGCTTTGGGGCCTGAGTAGAGACAGGTTTTCTCTACCTAAGGCAGAGTAGTTAACCTCCTGCAGGGAAATTCACCAGTCTTCACAGACCTGAAAGGTTTTTTTTTTACCTAAGAGTAACTTGAGGAGATTTCTGCCAAATTGCCTGGAGACAAAAGGTGTTAGGTTTTGTGGGTTTTTTTGGATTTTCCTGTAGGCTGACAATCACTATCAGAGAATATAGGTATCCTATTCAGCACAGCAAAATTTTACAAGCCAAGTCTTTTTTTTTTTTTTTTTGTTATAGTTTTCTGTCTAACTCTCGGGTTTAAAGTTAGATTCAGTTAGTTAAAAACAGAGAGCTTAGGATGACAGACTCCACAGTTCAACAAAAGCTGGAATTAGCCAGATTTGAGGCTAAGGAAAAACAAAAGGAATATGAAAGACAGATAGAACTCATGCGGATGGAGAAGGATGTAATGGAGGCAAGGGACAAAGAAATGAAGCATGAACTGGAGATGGAGAAGGTAAAGGCTCAGCAGAATATACCAAAAAACCCTAGCAATCCTTCTCCAGGTACCACTCCCCATCCCAAAAAGTTCCCCACCTCAAGGCAGGCGATGATACTGAGGCCTTCTTAGAAAACTTCAAAAGGGCCTGCCTTGGGTACGGCATCTCTACAGACCAATACATGGTAGAGCTGAGGCCACAGCTCAGTGGACCCTTAGCTGAGGTGGCAGCTGAAATGCCTAAGGACCACATGAACAAGTATGAACTGTTTAAAACCAAGGCGAGAGTCAGAATGGGGCTAACACCCGAGCATTCTCGTCGGAGGTTCAGAGCCCTAAGGTGGAAACCAGACGTGTCATTTACCTGATATGCCTACCACATTGTGAAACATTGGGATGCCTGGATATCAGGAGCAAGTGTTGAATCTCCAGTAGATTTGCCCTTCCTAATGCAAATGGAACAATTCTTAGAGGGTGTTCCTGAGGAAATAGAAAGATACATCCTAGATGGGAAGCCCAAAACTGTAATTGAGGCAGGAGAGACTGGAGCCAGATGGGTGGAGGTGGCAGAAGAAAACTGGTTGCAGTTGGAGTGGAGACCAGAAGGGACAACCCCAGACCACACCCTATTACCGGGGGCCACCCAAGCCCCCCTTAGCCCCCAAAGAACCCTCCAGACACCTTATCGTCCCACCACACCATTCTCCAGCAACCCACCTCGCCCCAGTGACCCGTCAGCTGGACAATGTTTTAAATGTAATGAGCTGGGGCATGTAAAGGCCAACTGCCCCAAGAACCCCAACAGATTACAGCTCATTGCACTGGAATCACACCAAAGATCCTTAGGCCCAGATACCTCCCAGATATCCTTGGCGTGGAGGGAAACTGTGAGTGTGGGTGGGAAGAAGGTCACAGCGTGGAGGGACACCAGAGCACAGGTGTTGGCTATCCATGCTTCCTTAGTGGACCCCAATTTAATCAACCCAGAGTTCCAAGTGACGATTCAATCCTTCAAGTCCAACTCTTTCAATTTGCCTACAGCCAAGTTGCCTGTCCAGTACAAGGGCTGGTCAGGAATGTGGACTTTTGCAGTCTATGATGATTATCCCATCCCCATGCTGTTGGGGGAAGACTTGGCCAATTGTGTGAAGTCAGCCAAGAGGGTGGGAATGGTCACCCTCAGCCAGACTAAACCAACCGTCATGCCTAGCGCTGTTCCGGAAACTTCTACCAGGACCCAGTCAGAGGTGATGGACCTGGACCCCAGGCCAATGTCTGCAACAGCAGTAGTGGATCCAGTCCCAGAGACCCAGACAGAGCCATTCCCAAAACCGGAACCGGCGGAACAACCAGCACCAGACCCATTGCCAGCACTGAATCCAGTACTTGCAACCCCAACACCAGAGGGCCTCACCGAACCTGAACCGGCAGCAGCCCATAACCCTACACAAGAGGCTCAGCCAGAGCCTGAACCCCAACATAGTGCCCCAGTGGAGAGCGGCCATATTTTTGGATTCCTGGGCAGAACACCTGGAACATCTTCAAAAAGTCTTTGAGCGCATAAGGGAGGCAGGACTAACTATTAAGGCTCAGAAGTGTCAAATAGACCTAAACAGAGTGACTTATCTTGGACACCAGGTGGGTCAAGGAACTATCAACCCCCTACAGGCCAAATTGGATGCTATCCAAAAGTGGCCTGTCCCAAGGTCAAAGAAACAGGTTCAATCCTTCTTAGACTTGGCCAGTTATTACAGGCGATTTGTACCGCAATACAGCCATATTGCCGCCCCACTGACAGACCTAACCAAAAAGAAACAGCCAAATGCCGTTTAGTGGGCCGAAGAGTGTCAGAAGGCCTTTAACCAGCTTAAAGCGACACTCATTAAAGCGAACCTGTACTAAGGGCACCAGACTTTGACAAACCATTCCTAGTAACCACAGATGCATTCGAGCATGGTGTGGGAGCAGTTTTAATGCAGGAAGGACCAGATCAAGAATTCCACCCTGTAGTGTTTCTCAGCAAAAAACTGTCTGAGAGGGAAAGCAATTGGTCCGTCAGTGAAAAAGAATGTTACACCATTGTCTATGCTCTGGAAAAGCTATGCCCATATGTTTGGGGACAGCGTTTCCACCTGCAAACCGACCATGCTGCACTACGGTGGCTTCATACTGCCACAGGAAACAACAAAAAACTTATTCGGTGGAGTTTAGCTCTCCAAGATTTTGATTTCGACATCCAACACATCTCAGGAGCTTCTAACAAAGTGGCTGATGCACTCTCCCGTGAAAGTTTCCCAGAATCAACAGGTTACAATACTCCTTGAGATGTGGAAAATATTGTTAGTCTTTATGTACTTGGTAGTATATTTAGAGGTGCATGTGTCTTATTAACTCTGTTTTTCCTAGAGATCCAGAAAGAAATCCCAGCCAGCGTTTCACCCTAGCTGTGATTTGGGGGACGTGTCAAAAATATAAAGGGATGGGTAATCACCTTTAAAATCCCTCCTGGCCAGAGGAAAAATCCTCTCATCTGTAAAGGGTTAAGAAGCTAAAGGTAACCTCGCTGGCACCTGACCAAAATGACCAATGAGGAGACAAGATACTTTCAAAAGCTGGGAGGAGGGAGAAAAACAAAGGGTCTGTGTCTGTCTGTGTGATGCTTTTGCCTGGGACAGAACAGGAATGGAGTCTTAGAATTTAGTAAGTAATCTGGCCAGATATGCGTTAGATTATGATTTCTTTAAATGGCTGAGAAAATAGCTGTGCTGAGTAGAATGAATATTCCTGTCTGTGTGTCTTTTTTGTAACTTAAGGTTTTGCCTAGAGGGATTCTCTATGTTTTGAATCTGATTACCCTGTAAGGTATATACCATCCTGATTTTACAGTGGTGATTCTTTTTACTGTTTCTTCTATTAAAATGTTTCTTTTCAAGAACTGAATGCTTTTTTCATTGTTCTAAGATCCAAGGGTTCGTGTCTGTGGTCATTTATGCAAATTGGTGAGGATTTTTACCAAACCTTCCCCAGGAAGTGGGGTGCAAGGGTTGGGAGGATTCTGGGGGGAAAGACTTTCCAAACGATGCTTTCCTAATTAAAATGAACCCAGATAAATGTTTGGTGGTGGCAGTGGAAGTCCAAGGGCAAAGGGTAAAATAGTTTGTACCTTGGGGAAGTTTTAACCTAAGCTGGTAAAAGTAAGCTTAGGAGGTTTTCATGAAGGTCCCCACATCTGTACCCTAGACTTCAGAGTGGGGAAAGAACCTTGACAGTGCCCCTAAATGCAGCCACCAAAATGCCTGTTTCAGTGCCTACATAAGTGGTATGATTTAAAGAGGTGATGCTCTCTTCAGTTGCCTACATAAAGATGAGATGTTCATATTCAAGGCACTCGCATCTGCAAGTTTTGGCATGAGTGACTTGTCCAAACTTACACCACAAGGTGTCATGGAAATGGGAATTCTGGAGATTTAACTATTAGACCAATAATTATAAATAACAGGTTTCAGAGTAGCAGCCGTGTTAGTCTGTATTTGCAAAAAGAAAAGGAGTACTTGTGGCACCTTAGAGACTAACATTTATTTGAGCATAAGCTTTCGTGAGCTACAGCTCACTTCATCGGATGCATACCGTGGAAAATACAGTGGGAAGATTTATATAGATTCATAAAGAACATGAAACAATGGGTGTTACCATACACACTGTAACGAGAGTGATCACTTAAGGTGAGATATTACCAGCAGGAGAGCGGAGTGGGGGGGACCTTTTGTAGTGATAATCAAGGTGGGCCATTTCCAGCAGTTGACAAGAACGTCTGAGGAACAGTGGGGGGTGGGGAATAAACATGGGGAAATAGTTTTACTTTGTGCAATGACCCATCCACTCCCAGTCTCTATTGAAGCCTAAGTTAATTGTATCCAGTTTGCAAATTAATTCCAGTTCAGCAGTCTCTCATTGGAGTCTGTTTTTGAAGGTTTTTTTGTTGAAGAATTGCAACTTTTAGGTCTGTAATTGAGTGACCAACGAGATTGAAGTGTTCTCCGACTGGTTTTTTAATGTTATAATTCTTGACGTCTGATTTGTGTCCATTTATTCTTTTACCTGGAGACTGTCCAGTTTGACCAATGCACATGGCAAAGGGGTATTGCTGGCACATGATGGCATATATCACATTGGTGGATGTGCAGGTGAACGAGCCTCTGATAGTGTGGCTGATGTGATTAGGCCCTATGATGGTGTCCCCTGAATAGATATGTGGGCACAATTGGCAATGGGCTTTGTTGCAAGGATAGGTTCCTGGGTTAGTGGTTCTGTTGTGTGGTTGCTGGTGAATATTTGCTTCAGGTTGGGGGGCTGTCTGTAGGCAAGGACTGGCCTGTCTCCCAAGATCTGGGAGAGCGATGGGTTGTCCTTCAGGATAGGTTGTAGATCCTTGATGATGTGTTGGAGGGGTTTTAGTTGGGGGCTGAAGGTGATGGCTAGTGGCGTTCTGTTATTTTCTTTGTTGGGCCTGTCCTGTAGTAGGTGACTTCTGGGTACTCTTCTGGCTCTGTCAATCTGTTTCTTCACTTCAGTAGGTGGGTATTGTAGTTGTAAGAACACTTGATAGAGATCTTGTAGTTGTTTGTCTCTGTTTGAGGGGTTGGAGCAAATGCGGTTGTATGGTAGAGCGTGGCTGTAGACAATGGATCATGTGGTGTGGTGTGGGTTTTTTTTAAGAGCACTGGGAGAGCTGTCTGCTGCGACCACATAAGCCACGTTAAAGTACTGCCACGGCTTTAGCGTTGCAAGTGTAGACTCACTCCCAGTCATTGCCCAAACGAAACACTCTGTGCATTTAAGGAGTTGTACACAAGGTTTGAATAAGAGATTAGAATCAAGCTGACACTAATTAAAAGCCATTGTGAGCTGGATTGCGCCCTTCATGACCATACACAGAATCGAGTGCAGATTTGATTCTGCATATGTATATATCTTTTATCCACTATAAAATCTTACTTAAATTAAAAGTTACATATATGGGTCCTGATCTTGCAGTCATGTATGCATGAGTATTCCCACTTTGAGTCATCTGTTTGCAGCATTGGCATCACTGTTTGAACGCCATAGAAAGGACATATTTCCATGTACAGTATAGTAAATATAACCCTATTTGCTTTCATGATGTTTCTTTTGACTATAAAAATGATCTCATTGGAAAAAAAAAAAGATGTGGTATTGTGACAGTTTGACCCAAAGTCAGGTCAAAGAACACTTCTTAGATCTCTGGTAGAAATAAATGTCACAGATAAACCAAGTTGTAACAAAGCAATTTACAAGAGTGGATATTTATGCATACTCTCCAGCTAGTTGTTAGTTCTTACTGAAAAGCACACAGATCAAAATATATCCCTTCCCCAGAATTTCTAGCTGAAATATCCTAACTGCAGCTACGGCACATATAAATGGATAGCTTTAGCTGATGATGTAAACCAAGGACACAGGTAAAATGTATGCTCCAAGATCTAAAAATACAACATTCTTTATTTGGGTGGGAGTGGGGTTGGGGAGTAAAGCTGATGTTTGAGCTCTCCCTCTGCTATGTCTTTATGTCATTTTAATAGTCTGGAATCTGGTTTAATATTGGACCATATTCCTTTTAAGAGCATGATCTCAGAGTGGTTTCATTTAATTGGTTAGCAATTCTCAGAGTTCATTCTAATTCATCTATTAATTATGTTATCTAAACAAGAATTCTTTGGTTGCTTCAACCTGTGACATTTTGCCTAAATTAGCCCATCAAAGAACTAAATGTCTATTTTGAGCTCTTGGAGATTCGAACAACTTGTACAAACCTCTACAGCCTTATGTTTCCTTCATAACTAAGCTTAACTGCAATTAGTTTAAAGGGAAAGCCAATGGGCACTGCCAGTGACACACAAACCTATTAGATCCAGAGAGGTTTAGCTATTAACATTTACATTGACAATTAAAGGACAGCTTTTTTCAAATTGTCTGGAGCGCAATACATTTTTATCTATACCCTGCAACTCAGATGCCAAAGTTGGAAGAAGTGATCTTGGAAACCCTCCTTGTATCAAGAGCTATTTTGGAGGTGGACAGGTAAACCTTCCTCAAGAGCAAGGAGGAACAGGAGGCTTGACAGCAGCAGATTGGTGGAGCATAGGGACCTAGAACAAGGTGAGAACACTTCTGTATATCACTAATCCATACTTCCAGGTTATTTAACACAGGGTACTATTGTTATGTCAAAAACAGGATGCACATCAAGATATCTAAAATAATAGACCTAAGCTGAGTTATTTAAAGTGAGTAACTCACATTTTTCCTCTTTTTAAAGCATACAGTACTTTGCAATTTTTTTGCACTTATTCTTTATTCCCAACACATTATTCTCACCCTGAGTAATATCTGGTACCAATCTTGGTGTGCAGATTGTTCACAGCTTGGAACAGTGCATTATTGATATTCAATATCTGAAATTTGAGCTGCATTGGCTAGTTTCAGTCAGATGTGTGGGCCACAGGTTATATTTGTTCCATAATTGAATGAGCTTAACTCTTAGAATCATATTTCCCATGTGAAATTCTCACATTTCTGTGTTAAAATTAATTTCAGGGGGCAAACCCAGTTCCAAGGTCCTTCCAAGCAGCAGAACCCAGGAGCCCCATTGTGCAAGGGACAGGGATGGATGCAAGGGGACTACACAAGCTCATTTGTGAGGGAGCTCTCTATGGAGCATGGAGTAGATTGGCTGGAAACAGCGAAGGATAGTTATAGGATCCATTACTGTAGGAAGGCTCCCTGGTAACAGGAGGCTGCATCTGTCTCAGAGATGAAGGGATGAGTCTACCATGTAAGCAGTTGAACCTATGCTTCTAGGGAGACTCATTTTCCAGACTTGTTCCACAGATTACAGAACCATCCTCTCATGTAGATACTAGCCGTGGTCTGTAAACAGCTTCATTTACTAGGTGCACATTTTACAATGAAGGCTGCAGGTGGAAAGCACATTTCATAAAACACTGGCTTCTAAAGAAATCTATAAGCGTCCATATGCAAATGCTAGTAGGAGCATGGTTATAAAGAAAAATAGCTTGAAATGTGGCTATAAAAAGAAAATATGATTTCATAGACATTACAGAAACATAGTGAGATAAGTCTCATGATAAGAATATCAATACAGGAAAATATATATTTTACATATGAGAGAGAAGCTTAGGAAGGAGTAGGTTATACTCTACACTGAAAAAGTACAGTGATTTAGATTCAGGTATATAATGATGGTAATAGTAATATTGAAACTATGGATTAGATTAAAAGAAAGGAGCAATAGCGAGGAAATCATAGCCAGGGTTCTGGATCAGCAGGAAGAAAACAACAAAGTATTGGTAAAACATATTAATGCTGACTAGTGATAGTATCCGATGCTATTCTCGGGAGATTTTACTCAGCTTTCTGTTTTGATAAACTGTGCTTTATTGCAAATGTTTCCCATTTTTTAAAGTATTGATTATAATTTCCTGTTTCAATGAGTGGAGAAGGAGACCGTGCAGAGACACATTTGGATTTACTATTGACCAGTTGGAAGGAAATAACCATGGGATACAAATTAATGGGAATCTTGTAGCAATTTATCATAAATGAATAGAACTAAATATACCAAAGTAGGAGTTCAAGATCAGGATATCAAATTTAAATGTAAAAAAGCAATGAAACCTCAATGCAGCACATCTTTCCTCCCTTGTGACTATTTAGCTCTGCTATAATTTATATTTTAACAGCACAAATTAGGGGCTAATCTTGACCCTCTGTCTGCTTGGCAGTGCATTTATGCCACATAAATGGAGGGGAAAAGATTTGGGAAATGGGACATGCAACCCCTGTGCTGTGTGGAAGAAAGAAAAAAAAATTCACTAAGAGTGTATAGTGGGAAGTGATGACCTGAGACTTTATGGGAATAAATGGAAGGTTAGATAAAGAACAGAAACACAACACTGAATCATATACAGAAAATAGAAGAGGGAAAAGAGAACAAAATAGGCTATTAGGTAAGCAATGAAAACTTATAGTAACAAAATTAGGGGGGCAAATAAACTAAATGAAACAAAACATGAGCATTAAAGAAGATAAGGTTTCTTTTTAGTAGCACATTGCTTACATTGGCTGTGTCAAAAACAGCAAATAAGGTTTAAAAAATCAATACATGCAATTTCATCATAAATACTGAGAGGAAAGATATAAAAGGATTATTTTTCAGAGTAACAGCCGTGTTAGTCTGTATTCGCAAAAAGAAAAGGAGTACTTGTGGCACCTTAGAGACTAACCAATTTATTTGAGCATAAGCTTTCATGTAGCTGTAGCTCACGAAAGCTTATGCTCAAATAAATTGGTTAGTCTATAAGGTGCCAAAAGGATTATTATTTCACAGTTAAATGAGGAGCGTCAAAACAAATAACAAGACAGTGCACAAATACTTGACCAGTGATCTTAAACCTCTGAAGAGGAAGAAAGAAGACAAAAAACATAAGAATGGCCATACTGGGTCAGATCAATGGTGCATCTATCAATGTTGAATTTCATCTGCCATGTTGTGGCCCAGTCACCCACTTTTGTGAGATCCCTTTGTAACTCTTTGCAGTCAGCTTTGGAGTTAACTACCTTGAGTAATTTTGGAGCATCTGCAAATGTTGCCATCTCACTCTTCATACCCCCCTTATCCAGATAATTTATGAATGTGTTGAATAATACAGGTCCCAATACAGAACCTTAAAGGACCCTGCAATTTACTTCTTTCCATTGTGAAAACGGACCATTTATTCCTACCCTTTGTTTCCTGTCTTTTAAACCATTAGTGATCCATGAGAGGACCTTCCTACTTATCCCATGATTGCTAACTTTGCTTAAGATGCTTTGGTGAATGAGTCTTTCTTGTTAAAGGCTTTCTGAAAGTTGAAATACACTAAATCAACTAAAAAGAAAAGGAGTACTTGTGGCACCTTAGAGACTAACAAATTTAAAATCTGTATGAGCTTTTTCATGAAGTTGATAGATTTCCACTCCATAGGGATAAATTCAGTGCCTTGCATAATGACAGGTTTCAGAGTAGCAGCCGTGTTAGTCTGTATTCGCAAAAAGAAAAGGAGTACTTGTGGCACCTTAGAGAAACTTCATGAAAAACTCATACAGATTTTTGCCACAAGTCCTCCTTTTCTTTTTCCGAATACAGACAAACACGGCTGCTATTCTGAAACGAAATCAACTGGATTACCCACATGCTTACTGACACCCTCAAAGAATTCTAATAGATTGGTGAGCCATGGTTTCCCTTTAGGAAAGCAGCACTGATTTTTCCCCAACCTATTGTGTTCATCTATGTGTCTGATAATTCTGTTCTTTACTATAGTTTCAACGAATTTGCCTTGTACTGAAGTTGGCCTTACAAGCCTGCAATTGCCAGAACTGCTTTTGGAACCTTTTTTTCTTAAAAAAAAAATCATTTGATACGGAGAGTGATTTAAGTGATTGGTTACATACCACAGTTAGTAGTTGTGCAATTTTGTATTTGAGTTCCTTCAGAACTCTCAGGTGAAAACCGTCTGGTCCTGGTGACTTATTACTCTTTAATTTTCAGTTTGTTCCAAAACCTCCTCTACTGACACTTCAGATTTGTCACCTAAAAAGAATTGCTCAAGGGTGGGAATCTCCCTCATATCGTCTTCAGTAAAGACCCATGTGTAAGGGGACTATTGCCCCCTTACTAACATTCAGTGGGGGTGTTTTGGTTGGCTAGCTCTCAGTACTCAAAGGGGAAGGGTCTATGGGAAATCAGGACCCTGAGACTGATAGTCCCCAGGAACAGTGGGGAGAGGCCAATGCTCCAGGTCAGCCTGAATGACAGGGCAGGCAGGTAATCAGGGAGTCAGAAGGTCAGGGAGGTCCCATCCTTCGTGTGAGCTGGAATTGCCTGGGTCAGACGGAGTGGGGCAGAGCTAAGGAGAAAGCAGGGACGCAAGCTGAGCTGGGGAGCAGACCTATGCCAGATCCAGAAAGAGCAGACCCTGGTCTGGGAGCAGAGCTGCAGCCCCAAAGCCAGAGGCACAGCACAGAGAGAGCAGACTTGCCCTGGGAGCAGAGCTGCAGCAACCAGAGCCAGAGGGGCCAGAAAGGCAGCCCACGAAGCAGGTCAGTGCTGGGAGCAGAGTCACAGAAGCAGCCTGCAGAGCAGACCTGTCCTGGGAGTAGAGCTGTAGCAACTAGAGCCAGAGGGGCCAGAAAAGCAGCCCAGGGACTGGAGGCAGAGCAGCAGCAGCAGCGCAGAGACAGAGTGGTGGAGCTGGGGCTGGAGCAGTCTGGAGCTGGGTGCGGTGAGCAGCTGGGGAGAGCAAGGGGGCTCTGGACAGCGGGCCCAGCACAGGGAGACGCCTCAGCCAAGAGGCTCTGCAGGCCAGGCTTGGATCATAACCCCGACAAGGCGGGGGTGACTGGGAAGAAAGGTCCTACCACTTAGAGCCTGAGAGCGTGTGGCCACCACCAGAGCAAGTGTCCAACCCACAGCATCCCTGCAGCACAGCCAGGGCCTGAGAAGAAGGCCTGGGACTTACAAGGAACAGACGGTGAACTACCCTGACATTCCAGAGACACTGTTTGTGATGTTCCCTGCCACAAAGTGGGTTGATGTGTTTCCTTTAACCTTTCCCATTTTTCCTTATTCTTTTTCAAATTAATTGTTGATTAAATAACTTGCATTTGCTTTAACTTGTATGTAATGGTCAGTGGGTCAGAGAAGTGCCCAGTGCAGAGAGAGTACCCCGGAGTGGGGACACCCTAGCCCCTGTCCTAGGTGACCACAGCAGGGATGGGGGTCAAGCCCCCCAGAAATCCTGGGCCCAGCCTTGCTGGGGTTACGAGGACTCTGCCAGACAGGAGAGTGGAAGGGGAGTTTTCAAGGGCAGGGAGGCCACTAGGTAAAGGAAGTGGGAGCTAGGACTCAGATCGTTTCACTAGCCCACTTCACCGGTGTAGTGCAGAAGCCAGGAAAGTTCCCCACAATAGCGGGACTATTCCCCTGCTTACACATGCAAAGAATTTATTTAGCTTCTCTGCAATGACCTTGTCTTTCTTAAGTGCTCCTTTAGCACCTTGATCCTCCAGTGGCCCCATAGATTGTTTTGTAGGCTTCCTGCTTCTCATGTACTTGAAAATATTCGCTACTAGTTTTTACTAGTTGCTCTTCCGATTCTTTTTTTGGCCTGCCTAGTTATATTTTTACACTTGACTTGGCAGAGTTTACACTCCTTTCTATTTTCCTCAGCAGGATTTTACTTCCAATTTTTAAAGGCTGCCTTCTGGCAGCTGACTGCCTCTTTTACTCTGCTGTTTAGCCATGGTGACATTTTTTTAGTCCTATTACTGTTTTTTGTTTTTGTTTTTCACTTGGAATGTACATTTAGTTTGAGCCTCTATTATGGCATTTTTAAATAGTTTCCATGTTGCTTGTAGACATTTCATTTTTATGACTCTTCCTTTTAATTTCCATTTAACTAGCTTCGTCATTTTTGTAGTTCCCCTTTTTGAAGTTAAATGCTACATTGGTGCGTTTCTGTGGTATTTCCCTCTTGTTAAATTTAATTACATTATGATCACTATTTAATTAAATTTAAGGTTGCTGATTTAGTTACATTATGGTCACTAACTTAATTACATAGGTATAAGGAGGAATTATTCATAGATATCAAGGGCCGAAGGGACAACTGGGTCCATTTCTTTTGTCCTTTTACTATCTGACCTTTGGTACAAGCATATGAATACATCATCAGTTTTTTCTACCAAATACAGAACAGAAATATTTATTGAATACTTTTGCCTTTTCTGCATTGTTATTGCATGACCATATACTAGTGGACCAATACACTGTTAGGATTCCCTTTTATTGATATAGCAAAAAAAAGTTCATTTTTATTTTGTTTAACCCTGCTAGCCATATATATTTCTCCTTTTATCCCTTTGCTTCCCTTATCAGTATTCTGTACTTCCTCGCCTCTAATTTATATTAATTGTCATCAAGTTTCCCTCTCCCATTTATTATGTATTGTGGATTCTTTATTTACTTTATTGTATTAAAATAGCTGCTTTCACGTCCTCTCTACGCCAGGTTTTGTTGTTGTCTTTTTTAAAGTTAGCATAGCCTTCTTTCTTAACTGTGGGCTTGTGGCATTTTGGGCAGTTAGTAAAATGTTATTAAGCAGTCCCCAATTATCAAATTCATTCTCCCAGCTAATTCAGCTCATAATTGTTCTCAACTTTGAGAATTTGTCTCTTTGAAAGCATCAGATATGTACAACTCTATTCAGCTGGCACATATCAAATGTAATCAAGTCATAATCACTTACACCTAAGCAACCTAAGTTCTAAGTTCAGAGATCAATGTCTCTATCTGCCAAGTTGAGGTCTAATATAAAGAGTAATGCTAACTTCAAGTTGTTGTGTCATTACTACAGCTGGGTGAATCTATTTGATGATTTTACCCTTTTTTCTGTTTAGGAACAATGCGTGAATGACTTGGATTTTCCCAAGTATGTTTGTTCAAAATAAGGGTTTTATTTATCACATAATTTCTGTCTAGATGTGCCCTTAAAATGGAGTTCTTTTGGAAGCACCACACAAACATAACTATATACATACACAAACCCACAAAGAAGAGTTGAGGAAAATAAATGTAGTACTTGTCTTTAAGAAACTTAAACCATGTTTTTATGTCTATTGTAAAGATCAATTGTTTGGGTACTGTATAAATTAATATCACTTATAATAAAAGAATGACCCAGGAAATGACCAGTCAGTTAACCTAGCTTTAATACTGAGGACAGTCTGAGAAGATAGCCTAAGGTGATCTATATAGACCAAATACTGAAGTCCTTAATCAGGCAAACCACTCTCTGGAGTTTGTTTATTTATTTTTGGAGTGAGGGTTGAGTAAAGGTGTTATGAGAGAACTGAATTTGACATAACCTGCAGCCATCTTGTGCACTTAGCCACCATAAGCTGGAAACAAAAAAACAGTCAGCAAAAATCTGGCCTTGGTTTAGGCAGGCAGAAAGGACAGATTCACGAGAAAGTGAGGTAGGTTTTGTGTGTGTGTGTGTGTGTGTAGCTGACCTTGATCTGGGCTCCTGTGCTTAAGTTCCTTTGCTAAAATTGCTTTGGTGATAAGTAAAATAATGAATTATTGTTTGCTGTTCCTAGGGAGATTGTTGGCCTGTTAGGGGCTATTTTGAGCTATGTGCTTGGCACAAAGAAAACTTATAAAGAGTTTAGTTAGGTATACTTTGGAGAGGTTTGGATTTTCTACAAGAAAGGAGTCATTGACATAAAACTTCCCAGCAGCAAGGAGAAAGGCTGGGTCACTGGAAACCTGCTGCAGGCACTTGACACCACATTAGATCTTGGGTAACTACATTTTGGGGTGTTCTAAACTACTGCATTTTTTATGTGGGCTTTGTACTTAATAAAAACAAGGATTTTGGGGTGGAAGCACTCTTGTTTATCAGACAGAGGTGTTCTGTCTCCCACTGATTTATTTCCTGACACTGCTTGGGAAATAGAGTCTAGTTACCATAGCTTTCGGTTCAGATAACCCTGGGTAACAAGGCAGAGTATGAACATCAGGATTTGACCCCAAAGAAGGGAATGCCTGTTCTGTAGTGCCCCCTTCTGGCCAACTGTGGCTTTGAGGTACCCCACCTCAGTTTCTCCCTTCGCTTAGGCTCTACAATAACTCCACACAGGCTTTCTCCAATAACAATGCATCTTTTGTGAGTCTGGCTTAGTAAAATAAACTCAAAGTCTCTTCTGGTCTGGCTCATACTGAGCACAACCCCTCATCCCTGAGGTCTGTCTGTCTTCAAGCTTCCAGGTTGGACATAACTTTTCAGCCCTTCCCAGGCTCTGCTCAGTCATTCCCCTCAGCCCATCCTGGGCTCCTTTAAACACTCCCTGCTCTCTTCTGAGCATTGGCTTTCAGGCCTTCCTACCTGGAACCTATTCTTGCTCTTTTTCTCTGCAGCAACTCCTCGACTTTTCTACCTGGTGTTTCGCTCCAAAGAACTGGTAACAACTGTTACGTATAGAAAATAACCAATCAACACAGAACTTGAGCAGTTAGGTAATCTGAATTACCAATCAAGAACTGTTTTTGGGTAAGCAGGTGCCTTTCACATGACTCGCGACCATAAACAAGACAGACCCATGTTCCTTAGGCCCAGTGTTCCTTCTGCGCATGCATAGCCTGCAACAGTCTGTATCTCTGTGCTCACCCTTTTTACAAGACTGTGATACGTTTTATACAAAGTGTGCCTTGTGAGGTAGCATTTGAAAACTCAGTTGGCTGATCATTGTTGTTCTGGTAAAATACATGTGGCAACACTGTATATCAAGTTATAAGATTCTATTGTATAAGATCACTGAGACATGTCCCCAGGTTAGGAAAGCAGGCACAAACCAATTCCTCAAAGACAAAGGCAAACTGATGCTTCAGGCAGGGATCAACAAAATCAAATGAACTATCACCTAGTTAAGTGGTCATTCTTTGTCAAGAAAAAGGGTGTG
This sequence comes from Eretmochelys imbricata, assembly GCF_965152235.1. NCBI lineage: Eukaryota > Metazoa > Chordata > Testudines > Cheloniidae > Eretmochelys > Eretmochelys imbricata. The sequence continues at coordinate 27,425,258 of NC_135574.1, forward strand.
AGCGAGAAATCTACATTTTGGCAAGAAACAGCTGGAGATCCATCCCAGACCTTCTGTCTCCTAAACCTCTGCTGGAGAGTATTCTTAAAAGAGAGGGAAACATATAAAGACTGGGGAACAGATGCCCCAAATCATCTCTACTCATGGCATCAACACTTGAAGGACAAAGGAAGCATCATTAGACTGCGGAGATATCCTGACTGAAAGATTCAGCCAGTAAGACTGCTACAGAAAGTGGTGAGAGAGACTCTTAGCTTTGAATTCACTTGTTAAGTTAGGTATTAGATGTGTTTTACCTTTTATTGCTTTGTAACCAGTTCCGACTTTTATGCCTCATTATTTGTAATCACTTAAAATCTATCTTTCTGTTGTTAATAAACTTGCTTTATTGTTTTATGTAAACCAGTGTGTTTGGTCTGAAGGGTTTGGGAAACTCCATTTGAGATCACAGGATTTGTGCATGTAATTTTCTAATAATAAAATGACGGACTTTATATGAGCTTGTGTTGTCCAGGAGAGGGCTGGGCAGTACAAGACACACATTTCTGGGGGAAAATCTTGGGACTGGGAATTTGCTGGTGTTACTCTGCAGTATAATTCAAGGGTGGCTGGCTGGAGCACTCTGGGAGTAATTTACATGTGGAGGCTGTGTGTGAGCAGACCAGACATGGTTGTTCTCAAAGTGAAGCAGTGTAAAAAAGGCACCTCAGGCTAGAGAACTAAGAGGACATGGCTGTTCAACAGTCTGAATGTACCCTGGGGAATGTCACACAGCAGACACCTTGATTGACAGCCCAAAGGCTGCACTCACTCTACTGGCCATATATTGTTAGCACAGCTTCAGATTTGGCTCATGTTATGGAGCAAGATCTCTAGACAGCACAGCTGGGAGTGGCATTGCATTAGCTCCCTGCCTCAGTTTCACCTAGTATGCTCTCAATATGTTCAACCAGGCTTTACACAGAGAACAACATTCCTTCTGAGAGGTCTAAGGTATTAATGAAATGCTGATGAGAATACAAGCAAACCTTCACTCCAGCATCTTGGCTAGGAGATTAACTAAGACTGACTTGATCTGCTCCCTCCTGAGTCCAAGATCTTTGACAGCAGGGTTCTCTTGACACAGGTCCCTTCCCCTGAATGAGTCCTCTTGCTGCTTCTTGGAGAGAATCCTTCCCTAGAGCCAGAGGCCCACAGAGATCTGCCAACTGCAGCTGTTCTCCAGGACAGCACATAGTTCCTGACAGGCTGGGTTTCCTGCTGTTGTTTACAAGAGACCTTGAATTGTGCCAGGCCTTACTATAGGCCTGTTAGCTGTAGAGATGCCCTTAGGAACTTACCCTAACTGAGCGCAGGTAACCTTTTGATTAGGTCCCGGCGCTCACATACCAGCAATCAGTTACTCACAGGTGGGTCTTCAGAAGGAGTCACAGGCAGACTGGGCCCTGACTCCTCTTAAAAGGGCCAGTTGCCCCATGACAGGCTAGCTTTGTACTTGTCTGGGAGTTCTCTCTTGGGTTACATCAGGAAGTGGTAGTGATTCACCAATTAGCATATTTAGGTCAACTGAACAATTGCTCGAGCTTGGTATTAGGGGGTAATGTACTGGTGTGGGTGGGGTTTGTTTGGTTGGTTTTGAATGAGAGAAACTCAAGGTCCTGAATGTTTTTGGTCAAAGAAAGATTTCTTGATATTTTTTCTTTCCTAAAAATAGGGATGTTATCCCTAGTGTTGTGGCAAGAATCGAGAGTAGGACAGTAATGTAAATTCTGCCTTTCTGATAGAGCTGGTTGAATAAAATCAGTTGAATAATTTAGTCAACTAATTTTATAACTTGTTTGAATTAAATATTAAATAGATTATTTTTCACTAATATTTACTCAGCTCTACTCCCAAATCTAGCCCTAGGGCGTCAATTGCATATTTCCTTTACTTCCTTTCCTAAACTTCCTTTGCTGTGTTTCTGTGGTCTGCTAAACAGCTTCTGTATTCTATCCCACAGTGGTTGCTCTAACTGTGGGTATTTTAGGCAGAGCTGGTAGTACCAACTATTACAGTATTAGGGTTGCTCGACACTTTCTGTTATAAGACTTCGTTTTTCATGGGTTATCATTTTTCCAAACTTTAACTGGGCTGCAAATGTCATATTTGGTTTCTGCTTTAGGCTAATTTTTTCCGGAAGACTTCAGCCAAAACAGCTCAGCTGTTTCAAAGCTTGAGGTTAGAGGAAAATACATTGTCTACCTTTCTTTGAGAAGCTCTAACTCCCTGTTAGCAGGTACTTGAAGTTTGGCATCGAAATGGCCTTTGTGTCAGGCTGTGACTTTTGCTGTCCTGGTAAAAATTGGCTCAAATTTGGCCAAGTTATAAGCCTTTGGGGAAAAAAATTACAGTTCACACATAGTCAGTAGAGACTTGCTAGTGTTTTGTGGATACATCTCTCAAAGATTCCATTTGCACTGAGCATGCTTCGGCCCAGGTCTGCCGGATCTGAGCAGGAGCAATTGAAGCTCTGTGTTGCTGCCGGCTGGACAGGAGTCACCAGAACTTATATCAAGGATACAGGCTTTCCTGAGCTCTCAATGATTCCCCTGTTAATGCCCAGGCAGTGAAGAGGAGCAAGTTACATAGATATTAAGGTCAGAAGGGACCATTATGATCATCTAGTCTGACCGCCTGCACAATGCAGGCCACAGAATCTCACCCACCGACTCCTGCAATAAATCTCTCACCTATGCCTGAGCTTATTGAAGTCCTCAAATCATGGTTTAAAGACTTCAAGGAACAGAGAATCCTCCAGCAAGTGACCCATGCCCCATGCTACAGAGGAAGGCGAAAACACCCCAGGGCATCTTCCAATCTGCCCTGGAGGAAAATTCCTTCCTGACCCCAAATATGGTGATCAGCTGAACCCTGAGCATATGGGCAAGATTCACGAGCCAGATACGCAGGAAATAATTCTCTGTAGTAACTCAGATCCACCCCATCTAACATCCCATCACGGGCCATTGGGCCTATTTACCATGAATATTTAAAGATCAATTAATTGCCAAAATCATGCTATCCCATCATACCATCTCCTCCATAAACGTATCAAGTTTAGGTCTTTTGCCCCCCCTACTTCCCTTGGAAGGCTATTCCAGAAATTCACTCCTCTGATGGTTAGAAACCGTCGTCTAATTTCAAGTCTAAGCTTCCTGATGGCCAGTTTATATTCATTTGTTCTTGTGTCCCCATTGGTACTGAGCTTAAATAATTCCTCTCCCTCTCCGGTATTTATCCCTCTGATATATTTATAGAGAGCAATCATATCTCCCCTCAACCTTCTTTTGGTTAGCCTAAACAAGCCAAGCTCCTTGAATCTCCTTTTGTAAGACAGGTTTTCCATTCCTTGGATCATCCTAGTAGCCCTTCTCTGTCCCTGTTCCAGTTTGAATTCATCCTTCTTAAACATGGGAGACCAGAACTGTACACAGTATTCAGGAGAGGTCTCACCAGTGCTTTGTACAACAGTACAAAAATCTACTTATCTCTACTGGAAATACCTCATCTGATGCATCCCAAGACCGCATTAGCTTTTTTCATGGCCATATCACATTGGCCGCTCAATCATTCTGTGATGAACAAATACTCCAAGGTCCTTCTCCTCCTCCGTTACTTCTAATTGATGCGTCCCCAGCTAAAATTCATGTTATTAATTCCTAAATGCATGACCTTGCACTTTTCACTATTAAATTTCATCCTATTACTATTACTCCAGTTTACAAGGTCATCCAGATCTTCCTGTATGATATCCCGGTCTCTCTCTAAATTGGCAATACCACCCAGCTTTGTATCATCTGCAAACTTTATTAGCACACTCCCACTTTTTGTGCCGAGGTCAGTAATAAAAAAATTAAATAAGATTGGTCCCAAAACTGATCCCTGAGGAACTCCACTAGTAACCTCCCTCCAGCCTAATATTCTTGGATGAAGATTATCTGGGCCCCCCGATATAGTCCCATTAAGCTGTTCGAGTTTCGCTGCTACCTCAGATATGGTAATATCTACCTCCATATCCTCATTCCCATTTGTCATGCTACCATTATCCCCAACAGCCTCATTAGCCTTATTAAAGACTGAGGCAACGTATTTGTTTAGATATTGGGCCTTGCCTAGATTATCTTTAACCTCCACTCCATCCTCAGTGTTAAGCGGTCCCACTTCTTTCTTTCCTTGTTTTCTTCTTATTTATATGGCTATAGAACCTTTTACTATTGGTTTTAATTCCCTTTGCAAGGTCCAACTCTGCTTGACTTTTAGCCTGTCTCACTTTATCCCTACATGTTTTGACCTCAATAAGGTAGCTTTCCTTGCTGATCCCTCCCATCTTCCACTCCCTGTAGGCTTTCTGCTTTTTCTTAATCACCTCTCTGAGATGTTTGCTCATCCAGCTTGGTCTACAACTCCTGCCTATGAGTTTTTTCCCTTTTCTTGGGATGCAGGCTTCCGATAGCTTCTGCAGCTTTGACTTAAAGTAATCCCAGACCTCCTCTGCCTTTAGATCCATAAATTCTTCAGTCCAATCCACTTCCCTAACTAATTTCCTTAATTTTTGAAAGTCAGCCCTTTTGAAATCAAAAACCCTAGACAGATTTATTTTTGTTTATCCTTCTGTTCAGTTTCAACTGAATTAGCTCATGATCACTTGAACCAAGATTGTCCCCTACAACCATTTCTTCTATGAGGTCCTCACTACTCACCAAAACAAATCTAAAATGGCATCCCCTCTAGTTGGTTCAGCAACTGCTTGATGAAGGAATCCATCAGCTATCGCATCTAGGAAAATCTGAGCCCTATTATTATTACTAGCACTCGTCCTCCAGTCTATATCTGGGAAGTTAAAGTCTCCCATGATCACGCAGTTTCCATTAGTATTTACTTCATTAAAAACATTAAAGAGGGCTCTATCCATATCCAAATTAGATCCCGGCGGTCTATAGCACACCCCAAGCACTATCACAGGGGAGGCTCTAGTAGTTTTCTTCCCCAATGTAATTTTAGCCCAGATGGACTCAGTTATATCCATTTCATTGCTTCTTATTTCTTTACATTCTACCTCATCATTGATATACAATGCTACTCCACCACCTTTACCTTTATTTCTGTCTTTCCTAAACAGCACATACCCTTCATTAGCTGTAGTCCAGTCATGACTACTATTCCACCATGTTTCTGTTATCCCTATAATATCTGGTTTCACTTCCTGCACCAGTAGCTCTAGTTTCTCCATTTTGTTACCTAGGCTCCTTGCATTGGTGTACAAACATCTTAATTTTTGCTGTTTGGCCTTGCTCACATTCTATACCCAATTAGGCACGGTCATTCTACAGCCAGTATGACCTATTAGGCTGGTATCCACACTGTCCTTCCTCCTCATGTCCATTCTCGTACCCACGGTTGTATCCTTTCTTACTTTGTTTTCTTCCCTCTCAATGCTAAAATCCGGCATGGAGATTACCTGGACATCTCCCAACCATCTCCCCCAAATTCCTAGTTTTAAAGCTCTCTTAATCAGTTGTGCCAGCCTCCATCCTAAAAGTCTATTTCCTTCCCTAATCAGATGAAGTCCACCCCAAGAGAACTGTCCTCTGTCCATGAATGCCTTCCAGTGGCCATGCATCCCAAAGCCCTCCTTATAGCACCACTGCCTGAGCCATCTGTTGATAGTCATAATCTTATCACACCTTTGTTGCTCTTCTCCATGAACAGGCAGAATCCCATTGAAGATCACTTGAGCCTCAATTTCCTTAAGCGTCTTCCCCAGCCTGGCATAGCCTCCCTTGATACGTTCCAGCGAGAATCTACTGGTATCATTTGTTCCCACATGAAGGATAATCAGTGGATTCTTTCCCACTCCCTTTAGGATCCCTTTCAACCTCAGGTCTACATCCTGTATCTTAGCACCTGGAAGACAGCACACCCTTCTATTCTCTGGATCAGCTCTGGTTACAGGCCTGTCTATCCTTCTCAGTAAAGAGTCCCTGATCATGTAGACCTGCCTTTTCCTAGTGACTGCTATTCTCCAGTCTATCACCTGTTCTCTCTGGGTGCAAGTTCTTTCTATACCTATTCTCCCTTGTAATCCTCTTCAAGCCATCCTGTGTCCTCCTGGGACTCATATTTGTTATAGTCTCCATTGACTCTTCCCCTTTTCCTATAGGACTAGCTGCTCTTCTCTTTTTACTTGCCCTTCCACCTTCAGTGACCACCTTCTGAACCCCTTCTTCATTTTCTAGCTCTGCAAACCTATTCTTGAGCTCTATTTCTCCTTCACTAGCCCATCTTTTCCTCTGCCTGATCAGAATGCAGAAGAGAAAGGGAGCTGGTGTGGGGGTTGTGTGGGGAATCTAGGCCTGGGAATTGGCATTGAGGGAGATTGGAACCAGCTGGGAAAGGACACTGGGAAGCAAGACAGGGAAACAAGGTTATGGCTGGGAACCAGTGGGGTGTAGGCTGAACTCTGACAAGTAGCTGCATGGGATATAGGGACTATCTGGGTAAGGAGACTGGGACAAGTATGAGAAACCTGAGGAGTAGAGACTGTAACTGGCTAGATGAGAAGAACAGGACTGGAATAAGGAGACAGAAGAGACAGGAACTGAAAAAAGATAAAAGACAAACACACCACATCACTTGTAGGTGAACACTTTTCACAAAACAATCACTCTGTGTCTGATCTATCAGTCCTCAAAGGATACCTACACAACATTTTCAAATGATGAGCCTTAGAGCTTAAATACATAACTCTGCTATACAGTAAGGCTATGTCTACACTATGGATCTTCCTGCTAGCTACCAAATGATATCACTTCTGAGTTTACAGACTTCTGGAGTGATTAATTCTGCAAAGAATAATGCCCACAGTAGAGCAGGCTCTGAGTGATGACCAGGCAGGTTTCAGACCTAACAGGCACACTTGTGACCAAGTTCTCACTTTCAGCACCTATATAGAAATGGTTTCCAACACACCGAGAAGACAAGGGCTGTGTATCTTGTCTTGACAGTAGCATATGATACCATCCGGCCTGCTGGTCAAGATGTCACATAAGTTACCCCAGTGGGTTGTTATGGTCATGGAAATGCTTTGAAACAGACAATTCCAAGCAATACTAGGAAACCAAATTGATCATAAGGAGGACTCCCTCAGGGATCTGTTCTTGTTTTACAAATGATCTGCCTCCAATAATTTCAAGACAATTTAGTATGCAGACGATATCTGCCTACTTCAAGAAACAGAGACTTCAAAAAGATTGAGGACAACCTGAACCAAGACATAACAGCCATCAGTGTCTATTGACATACCCACACACTTAAGCCCAGTGTATCAAAGTGTTATCATTCTTCTATCTCAACCACACCAATGCTACGTGACAGCTCAACATCTTTGTGAATGGAGAATGATTGACTGACACCAGTCTCAAATCTAGGAATAATTCTAGCTCACGCTGACCCAAATGAGCCACCTCACCAAAGTAGCTCAGAAGATTAAGAGGGAAAATGGTCTCCTAAATAAGCCTGGGACAACTGACTTGGGTTTGCAGGGCTCCGAATAGCAGCGTAGATGTTCCCATTCAGGCTGGAGCCCAGGCACTAAAACCAAGCAAGGGAGGTGGGTCTCAGAGCCTGGGCTCCTGCCCCAGAAGGAACAGCTACACTGCTATTTTTAGCCCCATAGCACAGACCCACAAGTCCCAGTCAGTTGACTTGGGCTCTGAGACTTGCTGCCGCAGGGTGATTTTCGCAGTGTAGCTATAAAAGTCAAGAGCATCAAAGGGTACATCTACTCTATTTGTCCATTTTATATTTTGCATTTCGAAATTTTTTCATCTTTATTGTACCACTTGTGCATTTGCTAATAATATAACTGCACTGGGAATCCTCTGTACAATATTCTCTGTATAGAAAGAACTTCTATAAACTATGGAAATAAAATCCAAAGAGAGGCAACAAGGGAAACGATAGGATTAGAAGGTATGACATCTGAGGAGAGATTAAGGCAATTTAATACAGTATTTACTGCTTGAAGGAAAGGAGATAAAGGGTAATATAACTACTTACAAACACCTCCGAGGTAGAAATATAAGAGGTATGGGCATGTTTACAATGACTGGTACAATACAAGTTTATTTTGTGTGGTAACTTCTATACCAATCAACTCAGACAGTTATCCTGCAGAGGCACATAAATTGAGAACCAAGCAATCTATTGTGCGGGGGCCTTTCAGATGAAACCATAGAAATAGAGGCTATTACTTAAGGAACAGTTAGGTTATTAGGAAACAGAATAAAGGCTGTTGGGACCCGATTCGGCATCATTAATGTGTGTGGTTATTTTGCAAGCGAGTTGTATAGATGTGGTACTGAGATGCTTAGGCAATTACATGAATTACTAAGGGAAGTGGTTAACAGGGACACACTTTGTCATCAAAGATGCTCTTAAACAGATGCAGGGAGCAGGGTAGAGGACAGTCTAGACCAGTGGTGCACGGCCTGCGGCCTGCACGCGGCCCACCAGGGTAATCCGCTGGCAGGCCGCCAGACAGTTTGTTTACATTTGCACGGCTGCCTGCAGCTCTCAGTGGCCACAGTTTACTGTTCCCGGCCAATGGGAGCTGCGGGAAGTGGTGCAGGCCACAGGGATGTGCTGGCCGCCATTTCCTGCAGCTCCCATTGGCCTGGACAGCGAACCGTGGCCACTGGGAGCTGTGGGTGGCTGTGAAAATAAATGTAAACAAACTGTCCAACGGCCCGCCAGCGGATTACCCTGTTGGGCCACATGCGGGCCGCAGGCCGCAGATTGCCCACCACTGGTCTAGAGGGAATACTCATGCAGGGTGTTGAACTAGATGACCTCAAAAGGATTTTTAAGTTGTTTTCATGTAGTATTTTACCACTGTTAGATGCAGACATTTTAGACACAGAGCAGAGATGTTAAATCATAACATGTACTTTACATTTATTATAGTTTTCTCTGTGAGCCATCAATACTGCCTGCTGTCAAACATGCCATAATGGAAGAAAACTCCTTTTTACAACTTTATTTCTAGCTAGAGGGAGCAGAGAATAAAGGTGTTGACAGGTACTAAATTTCACATGGTTTCAGAAGTACTAATTTAACCTACATGTCTTACTGCGTGGTAGACAATTTTTTTGTAAGCAGTTCAACACAAAAATGCTCACTACAGAATAAAAGGACAGCTGCACAAGGAGGAGGAATATCAAAATATGACTAAGAATCTATGTGTTTTACATGAGAGCTTTTTTATTTCATAACTTACTCATCTATTTTGTATTTCAAACCATTTGTGTTGTCATAACTTTAGAACATGGTATATAATTTCACTGAAAGAACTTCTCATTGTTCTGCTACTGATAGAGGGAGAAACTGGTTCTAGCAAGAGTTAATCTACAGCAAGAATCAACTTCTAATTCATGTAAAATACTGATTTTTCTTATTTACTTTTGAAAAATGAAGTTATTTCACACTGTTATGTGGCAAGGTGGTTGGATCCTTAATTAGTCTTACAGTACAGAAATTGTTCTAGACCTATGCATGGGTGAAGAACTTCTATCACTAAATGCCACTTATGTGCCCAGTCCTTCAGATTTTATCTTTTCATAGGTAATTATCTATTGAATCTGCCTAATGCATTCTCTGGGTTCTTATTTTGCAGTGTGGTAGCTGGGAGCCCATTGACAATGGGAAAATGAATTGATATGGACTGCAGGAACAGGCAAAATGAGTGATGACCAGACATTGACTTCAGCATTCAGGAGTTCGTTGAAATATGCTTCTTTTTCTCGCTCTTCCATGTCCATGAATGATTTTGTGCCAGTATCTGTTATCCTTAGCCATTTGTATATTTAGCATATCCACAGACCACAACACTGTGTCCATGACTAGCAAACAAACTGTGTTACACATACCATCACTTGTTTTCTTGCAAATGAAAGTTTTCTTGCAATTCCCTTTGAAAGCACCAGGCAATATCTTCCCAAATATAATAATCAGATCCTGTACAGATTAGATAAAAATCTATGTATTTATTGGACATTATAGCAGTGAAAACAGTCAATAAAAACTACCATTAACCATCTGATAGGACATCTATGCTGTTTGCAGTGGTGGTGCAGCCATTTTGGTCCCAGGAGATTAGAGACACAAAATGGGTGAGGACTTTTATTGGACTATCTTACACATCTTGTCTCAGGACATGTATGAACAGGTTCTGTAAACTGTTCTATATACTTAGATTTGGTAGTAAAGACTTAGTTTAGGGGGAAAAAAACCAATTACCTCATCAAATTACATAGCCAGAAGCATCTTGGCTACTGATGCTTTCTACCGGAGCACTACCATAACGTGTAACATTCCCCTGGGAGAACATGTTTTTCAACGGGGTTTCCTTCCGCTATAATTTAAAACTCTTTTTTTCCCCCAGGTGGCAAGCAGGCACAGGAGATTGCTTTATTAGTGCTTTGTCAAGGTACATATGAGTTTTTGAGTCTATAGTATCCCCATATTTGAAGTTATACTAAAAAAAGGAAATTGTGATTTTTGTATAAGATACTTATTAATCACTAGAACCATTCCCCCTAATTCTTTCCTAAATACCGCCAGATTTGAAGCAAGACTTTGATCTGTAGGCATTTTCTCAAACTCATATCTAGAGCTGTGAAAATGACTGATTTTTTTTTTTAGTTTAGTGGATGTTCCAAAAAGGTAAACATTTGCATTTTAGTCAAAAAGAAAAAAATCATTCAACCCAAATGGAAGTTTGATTTTATTTAAAAACACTCAAATATAAAAATATTCAAAGTGCATTTCTTAATTAAATATTTTTTAAAACATTTTTTGAAACAACTTAAAATTCCATTTCAAATATGTTGAAACAAAAGCTAATTTTTTTTGTTCTAATGTGGAATGAAAAATGAGACCTTTCAAATTTTTTGTGTGTGGAAAAAATGAGAGTGTATCAGACCCCCAGAGGTTCATCTCAGAACAGCCAACAGCCAGTGGTTGGGCCACTCACTTGGGATGTGAAAAACCCAGATTCTGGTCTCTGCTCCCTTAAACCTGGTTTAAGGTGGTCTCCTACATCCTTGGTGAATGCCCTAACCACTAGGCTACTGGCTATTCTGGAGTCTCTCTCTTTCGGTTCCCTCCTGAGATGTTTTCATTGAAAGCAATACATTTCCACGACAAGTTTGTTTCAAATTGAAATCTTCTGACAAAAAAAACATTTTGTTGAAAAATTCCCAACCAACCAGTTTGTCACAGTGATGTTTGGAGCTGCTACTAGGGTGGAAGATGCAGCTGAGACAACATGCCTTACTCCGGGCTGTGCCCAGCAGCACCATCTAGCATAGTGGGACTGTTTACTGAGGAAGATACTACTGAACAAGAGTCAGTGTGGCAGAACTGGACCCTTAAAGAACAAGAGAAAATGGGCAATTAATTATAATCACAGGAAAACCGATCCAATGTTGTTAGTAACAGGATTTCTTAGGGGTTATGATCAGGAACATCAAGATCCAAAACCTTGTAATCCCATACAAGTGACTTGACTTTGTATTATGAAAGTGATCTGTGGTTAACAAAAATCCTCCATAACATTTTCTTCTCATAGTTGTGCTTCCTTTTTCTTCCTTATCGTATCACCAGTCGGAGTGAATGTAGATAAGACTAAGTCCATCACCAACAAGATATTTTCCTAAGAAAAAGTCTGTTACAGGTTGACAGCTGGTCATATTGTTGGCTGACCTGTGCAGTTATGTAAAGGTTTTGGAATATAATATAGATTTTAGAATTAGCATTAGAATTATTTTAAAACTTTTTAGTGCACACTGGTGTTATGAAGCCATAAATGTACATCAAGTGAGTGACCTCCAGAATATTGAAAGATATTAGGATTCTGCATTAATTAATTGATTCACCCCAGGAGGTTACATTTAGTTAAACTGTCACTATATGCCAGCTTCCAATGGAAATAAATCCTCAGATTTGCACAAAGTTTGAAGGCTTTTTTAAAAATAACTTTTATCATTAAAAAAACCCACAATGCAGTTTAAAAATCTGTTCATAATGTACTAATCTGGAATCACACTAAAAGGCTGTTGTAATTAAAAGACTGAAAAATTAATTCTGACAGAATGGCATTAGGATATTACTGTATTCTTTGAAAGGTTAGGTATTTAATAGAATTGTGTCAGGGAACAAGATATTTTTATTATGTTTGGGAAGGAATGGGGAAGGTAGGTGAAAATTAAGATAAAAGTGTGCACTGCTATACATAAAATGACATCCTTCCTTGTTTAAGTAGGATCCTGGGATACAAAGCCTGTGCCATATTTCCAGCTGATGTATGTCAGTGTTGCTACACCAGTTTAAAATAACTGATGATCTGTCCCATTGTGTTTAAAGTTGATACCCAATGCACCAAGAAAAGAATCAGAATTATCCTTTACCACCCAGACCATATCACTACCAACAAGCTAGCCCACCACTTAGATGAGATCAGCTAAAGGATGAAGAACAACTGTCTGAAGCTAAATCCAAAATAAATAAATAAATAAATGAAAATGGAGGTTATGCTAGTTGGCAAAGGAAAGTACTGAACGAAATACAGCTATTGTGCAGTCTCCTTTGGTTGAAGGTGTACACGCACAATGGGATAAGTCAGTCTGTAGTTTAGCACTGCTCCTGGATTCCTCATGCACCCATACTAACCTCTCACCTGGCATCACCCCTGGGTAACACTTTATACCATTTCTAGGTGACTAGAAGACTCCATCCCACCCTGTTGGATGATGAACAGGCCTCAGTTATTCATGCCCTTGTCATCTCTCTCTGATTATTATTGAAGTACAACAATACAATGAACTTGTGTGATCAAAAGCACTTCTGTATTCACACCTTACATACCACTGTAATAATCTTTGTACAAAATATGCCTTGTGAGGTACTATTTGAAAACTAATACCTGACTGGTCAAAAATATTGTGAATTTATATGATAATATTATATGTAAATGTATGAATTCCCCCTGTATGTTGTTGTTAGCACATGTTCAGAACCAGAGAGCCCTGCAAAGCCAAATGTTGTTAAACAGGCCAATCCTAAATAAAGGAAAGTGTTTACTTCAATTTACATATGCATAATAAACAGGGCCCTCAAGAGAGCAGAGGGAGGAGACATAAAATAAGCTACATGGCAATAACTGTTGAGCATTAGAGCACACATTCTTTTGCAGCCAGTGCAGGAAGAGTTGATCTTCAGTTCGTGAGGGTCCCTTTAATCCCTTGGTTATCCCAGTATGACCCTAAAGAAGGATAGGACAGTGAATGGGAGTTCTAAAAGTCTGACCCTGCTGGTGTCTGACACATGGTGCCAGTTGTCTGTTGTGGGGATGTTTCTCTTTTGATGGTGGGGGAAACCTACTTTTGGTGGAATCAGACTCAGCACTGTTTCAGTCCAGCCATGGCACTACCAGATACAGTATAGATCATTGTTTTTAAATGCTGTCTTCACAAACATACAGAATTATTGTATAATTATTTTGCACATTGTATCTTTCTTGACAAAGTATCAGACAGAAAAAGACTAGATATGTTAACATGCTAGTCCAGGGGTGGCCATCCTGTGGCTCCGGAGCCACATGCGGCTCTTCAGAAGTTAATATGCGGCTCCTTGTATAGGCACTGACTCCAGGACTGGAGCTTCAGGCACCAGCTTTCCAATGTGCTGGGAGGGGGGTGCTCACTGCTCAACCCCTGGCTCTGTCACGGGCCCTGCCCCCACTCCACCCCTTTCTGCCCCTTCCCCTGAGCCTGCCATGCCCTCGCTCCTCCTACTCTCCCCCCGAGAGCTTCCTGCATGCCACAAAAGGGCTGATCGGGAGGTGCAGGGAGGGAGGGGAGGCGCGCCACTGATCAGCGGGGCTGCTGAGGTATTACTGTGGCTCTTTGCCAATGTACATCGGTAAATTCTGGCTCCTTCTCAGGCTCAGGTTGGCCACCCCATGCTTGTCATTCAAATATGGATGGGAGTCCTGAGAAGGAGGCTACACAAATATTTAACTGTTTGTACAATTTACTGCACCTTCACATAAATTTGTCATAGTTTTTTAATAGCACTCTGGGAATGTAAGCTAGATATTATGAGAGGAAGCCATACTTGAACTACACTAAACGAAAAAGCAGTTGTTTGGGTACCTGTATGCTGTTGGTAGATCTCACATTTCCAATAATGCTGTCAGAGTATCATCTTTGCTGCTCTGAAGTATTAATGTCAATCTTTTTCATTTACATTGTTCCTGAAAGTTAGATGATTTGACTTAGGCAACTGTTTATGAATATGTTTGAACAATAATCTAATTTCACATTTTATTTACTGTAAGGTTCGTAATGATATTAAACAAACTAAAATATCTGCTTTAGATGAAAAATTCTTCAAACACTGATGCTAAAAATGATTTGATCCAAATTCATCATTAGACCTGGCATTCTTTTTCCCCCATTGCAAAAGTGTAAGTGATTATTTGGGCTGTAAATCTGTGGTTTGGGGGGAATCTTTTCTTCAAAAACATAATTAAAATACTTTTAAAATAAGTTCACATAAAAGTTCCTGAAGATGACACTATTTAAAATGACAAAAAATATACCAACTATGCAGGAAAAATGTGACAAATTTTGTTTTCCAGAGCTTTTATTCCAGGAATTTTTATGTTTTATAATAACTTTAGAATCATTAAAGCGGCCTTTCATATTGTTACCTGTCCTATATTTAATATTAATCACTTAGTCATGGAAAGCACCCTGCTGTAAGCAAAATAGGCAGTTAAATTTCTACAGGGCAGTTTTATTAGGGTAACTATTGCCTTCAGCAGTAAACAGTTACACATGATGCTTTCAATTATTGAAATCGATTAGTAAATATGCTTCATTTATTCTCAGGGGAATAAGAGGAAGCTATATAGATTTCCTTTGTTTTTCAATTATGTTATATCCTTGAAATGTAATCCAGGGTTAGCTATTTTTTCATGAACCACTGTCTTCCTTTTCAGATGATTCCCTTTACTCATGTATTGTTTGGATTTTACTGAACAGAACTAAACCCAGTATCCATGCAGCATATTCATGAAGCTGCTTTATTAACTCTCTTGATAAGGAGGTATCAAATGGAAAATTCCACCAATTAAATCTTGTGTCAAAAACAATGAATTTTCTTTTATTTTAAAAGAGTGTTTAAAATATTGAAGCACCAGTTCATGAAGCAGAACTGCCCACCTCCTTGAAGTCAAGGTGAAGGCCTGCTTACTATCTGATGGCTCATCGCACTTAACACCAGCAATTGGCAAAATGCTGAAATTCCATGGAAGCCTTCATTTCCCCCAAATAGGCAGGAAGTTTGATTAATATCAATGTCTGCCTCTCAAGTGTGGTGTCATCTGTGGCCATTTTTAAGGGTATGTCTACACTAATGTTTTTCCCTTCAGTTAATTGGCTGCCAACTAAATTGAGGTAGTTTACCTCCTTAGATAAGTGTTCCAGGTTACAAACATTTGTACTTTATCCTTAGGATCAACTGTTTCCTGTGCACCATTAGGATCACAGCCCTGGAGATGACATGGGAGAGCACTTCTTGGGCCATGTCATTTTTAACCTGAGCTCAGCAAGTTCCAGACACCCTTCCTTCAGTACCTCTTTTTCTGTGGCTTCTGGACAGTCTGTGTTAAATTCTTCATTTAAAATCACCTGTACTAAAACACAGTTTTTTAAAAATAGAAAGAAAGATTATAGCAAAAGAAAGTTTGGGTGACGCATCTAACCTTAAACCATGCAAAAGTTTAGCTAGATCAGCACTAGTCATCCCATCACAGGGTGCAAGTCATGTCTTCCATATTACCAAACCCCTTGGTTTCCCTTTTTCTTCCATGCCTTTTTGGTGGGGTAGTGTGAGTGCATGTGCTAATGCAACGGGGCCCCCTCTGTTCAGATGGAGCACTGCTGCACAGAGTCCAGTCTGGCAGGGCAGTGAGTCAGCTCCTCTTGCCTGAATCCCTATGGGAGTCCCATTTGGGCTAGAAAGGGTGTTAGTTGCAGTCCCACTGGGATATACAGGTTTCCCTTTATACTTGGCATGGTTAGCTCATCCTGGTCCTCAGGGAGTCTAAAAACTCCTTTGGTTTTTAAATCTGAGGTAGCAGTAGGGGAATCCAGGCCCACACACATCACTGGGTTCCAGGTCAGGGCCCTATAAACCAGGCAGGCTGAATCAAAGCCTCATCAAACTCTTCTGCTTTGCCCTGAACTTCTTCCTCTGTTATGTAGGCTTCTCCACCCAGTAGATCTGGTCAACTTCTCAGCAGCTTGCTCCTCTGGCAGCCACCTCACCCTTCTGCATCTCAGTTCTTTATTCTCTCGGTTGCTGTGAAGCTGCCAGTCCGAGCTGTATGGTGATTGCTGCATTAACTCTCTTTAATAGTGTGACCAGACATCAAGTGTGAAAAATCAGGATGGGGTGGGGGGGTAATAGGAGCTCATATAAGAAAAAGCCCCAAATATTGGGACTGTCCCTATAAAATCGGGACATCTGGTCACCCTACTCTTTAATCACTGGGCCAGCCTATGCACCCCATGACAGGCAGCATATTACAAGCCACTTTCTGGTATCAGATATCATCCTTTCCCCTTTTCCCTGAATCCTTTCTTTCCAGGATCCCTCAGTTATACTTTTCAAGTTACTTTGATCTGTCCCTATGAACTCCCCAACAAAGGCATTTCCACAGATATACCATCCAATGGGGTGGGATCTTAAGTGCCAGGTATATATTTCTTTCCAGTAAACCCAGGGGATTCAACCTTTTCTTCTGTGGTCCTGCTTCCTAGGGTAGAAGCTCAGCTAAGGTCCTGGATTGATCAATCCTCTTTCAGCCAGG
This sequence comes from Eretmochelys imbricata, assembly GCF_965152235.1. Classification (NCBI taxonomy): domain Eukaryota; kingdom Metazoa; phylum Chordata; order Testudines; family Cheloniidae; genus Eretmochelys; species Eretmochelys imbricata. Next base: position 27,442,239 of record NC_135574.1, read on the forward strand.
TCACAGTTTAATGGAGCCTTGAAGACACTGAGATAAGTGGGCAGCCTGCTGATGTACACCAAGAAGGTAGATCAAGAAGAATTCAGAGAGCTCTGATAAAAATTAAATCTAACACAGAATCCCATGTATTTAGTATTCTCAGATTTTGAATACAAGAGAGTTCTTTGCTAAAAATCAGCCTAAATCTATTTTCATTTTAAGTATGTGTGATGGGTTGCTTCACAGAAACTCCCTTGGGAACTCCCACCTGATGTGCTGAGACTACCTTTAAGCCTGTTTTCCCTGGCAGCTTGGGACTTCAGTGCCCTGCCTGGTTGTGCCGGATACGGTAGCCTGCTACAAACACAGACCCAGGTCTGAACCACGTCCCCCAAAAGCTGCAGGCTTAACTGAAAACAGCTTAAGAAATGCTCTTGTCTCCAGCACTCAGATACCCAACTCCCAACGGGGTCCAAACTCCAAAAAAATCCGTTTTACCCTTTATAAAACATATACAGGATAAACTCATAAATTGTTTGCCATCTATAACACTGATTGAGAGATATGCACAGCTGTTTGCCCCCCCCTACCCAGGTATTAATACATACTCTGGGTTAATTAATAAGTAAAAGGTGATTTTATGAAATACAAAAAGCACGATTTAAGTGGTTACAAGTAATAACAGACCAAACAAAGTGAATTACCAAGCAAAATGAAATAAAACACGCAAGTCTAAGCCTGCTACAGTAAGAAAGTGATTACAGATGAAATCTCACCCTCAGAGATGTTCCAATAAGCTTATTTTACAGACTAGCCTCCTTCTAGTGTGGGTCCAGCAATCACTCACACCCCTGTGGTTACTGCCCTTTGTTCCAGTTTCTTTCAGGTATCCTTTGCGAGTGGAGAGGTTATATCTTGAGCCAGTTGAAGACAAAATGGAGGGGCCTCCCAGGATCTTATATAGTTTCTCTCTTCTGGGTGGAACCCCCCATGTAGAATTACAGCTACAAAATGGAGATTTGGAGTCACATGGGCAAGTCACATGTCTATGTATGACTCAGAACTTTACAGGAATGTTCCCAGGAAAGCTCAGATGTGGATTGGCATATATCAAAGTCTATTGGCAGATTAAGTGTTTCTTGATTGGGCACTTACTGAGAATAGTCTTTTCTGAAGAAGCTGACCAAAAACTTCACTAAGGCTACTTAAAGTCAAACAAGTACACAGCCAATATTCATAACTTTGAATACAAAAATGATACATGCATTCAAATAGGATGAATACATGCAGAAGAACATAACCTTTGCAAAGATATGTTACATAGCATATCTAGCATAAAACATATTCCAGTTATGTCATATTTACACTCATACGCATATTTCTATAAAGCGTTATGGGGTACAACTTCATAGTATGTATTTCATAGAATCATAGAAGATTAGGGTTGGAAGAGACCTTAGGAGGTCATCTAGTCCAACCCCCTGATCAAAACAGGACAAACCCAACTAAATCATCTCAGCCAGGGCTTGTCAAGCTGGGCCTTAAAAACCTCTAAGGATGGAGATTCCACCATCTCCTTACATAACGCATTCTAGTGCTTCATCACCGTCCCAGTGAAATAGTTTTTCCTAATATCCAACCTAGACCTCCCCCACTGCAACTTGTTCTATCATCTGCCACCACTGAGAACAGCCTAGCGCCGTCCTCTTTGAAACCCCCTTTCAGGTAGTTGAAGGCTGCTATCAAATCCCCCCTCACTCTTCTTTTCTGCAGACTAACTAAGCCCAGTTCCTTCAGCCTCTCCTCATAACTCATGTGCCCCAGCTCCCTAATCATTTGTGTTGCCTTCCGCTGGACTCTCTCCAATTCATCCACATCCTTTCTGTAGTGGGGGACACAAAACTGGACACAATACTCCAGATGTGGCCTCACCAGTGCCAAATAGAGGGGAATAATCATTTTCCTCAATCTGCTGGCAATGGTCTTACTAATGCAATCCAATATGCTGTTAGCCTTCTTTGCAACATGGCACACTGTTGACTTGTATCCAACTTCTTATCCATTGTAATCCCCAGGTTCTTTACAGAAGAACTGCCGCTTAGCTAGTCAGTCCCCAGCCTCTAGCAATGTATGGGATTCTTCTGTCCTAAGTGCAGGATGCTGCACTTGTCCTTGTTGAACCTCATCAGATTTCTTTTGGCCCAATCCTCCGATTTGTCTAGGTCACTCTGGCCCCTATCCCTACTCTTCAGCATATCTTCCTTTACCCCCAGTTTAGTGTCATTTGCTAACTTGCTGAGGGTGCAATCTATCCCATCATCTTTATGTGAATAAAGATAAAATGTATTGTTAAGGGAAATTCATAAATTTCAAATAAAATGTGATTCAGCTTAAGAATTACTCAGTAAGAAATAAGTATTTTCTTCCTTAAAGCACTTATCCTTATGTTTGCAAAGAATGGATAACTGTTCAGATTTTGCTGTCAGAAAGGGGGAAAATGTTGGACTTTATTAAATCTCTTTCTTTGTCTTTAGTCTACAGTCTCTTTATTTAATAATTGTTCTTTTTCCTTTATTTTGTTTGCACACATTTTAATATGTTTGTGAGGAAAATGTTTAAGATCATTCATGACTGCCATCATACAAAAAAACTTAAATGACTGTCTTTCAGGACAGATTGTGGCCTCTGAGTTGGAAGTTAAAAATGTCAGCATACACACATTAAACTTTTCAAAGGTCCAATTTTCAAAACTTTCCCAATTAGTTGTGAATGCAAATCCTGTCTAGTTGGTAGGCCTGCCAACTTTCTAATCGCACAAAACCAAACACCCTAAGAACATAAGAATGGCCATACTGGGTCAGACCAAGTTCCATCTAGCCCCGCATCCTGTCTTCCGACAGTGGCCAATGCCAGGTGCCCCAGAGGGAATGAATACAACAGGTGATCATCAAGTGATCCATTCCTTGTCACCCATTCCAAACTTTTGCCAAATAGAGGCTGGGGACACCATCCCTGCCCATCCTGGCTAATAACCATTGATGGACCTATACTTCATGAATGTATCTAGTTCTTTTTTGAACCCTGTTATGGTCTTGGCCTTCACAAAATCATCTGGCAAGGAGTTCCACGGGTTGACTATGTATTGTGTGAAAAAATAATTCCTTTTGTTTGTTTTAAACCTACTGCCTATTAATTTTGTTTGGTGACCCGTAGTTCTTGTGTTATGAGGAGCAAATAACACTTTCTTATTTACTTTCTACACACCAGTCATGATTGTATAGACTTCTATCATATCCTCCCTTAGTTGTCTTTTTTCAAAGCTGAAAATTCCATTTTATTAATCTCTCCTCATATGGCAGCCGTTCCATACCCCTAATTTTTTTTTCCCTTTTCTGAACCTTTTTCAATTCCAATATATCTTTTTTGAGATGGAGCAACCACATCTGCATGCAGTATTCAAGTTGTGGGTGTATCATGGATTTATATATAGGCGATACAATATTTTCTGTCTTATTATCTATCCCTTTGTTAATCATTCCCAACATTCTGTTCACTTTTTTGACCGCCACTGAACATTGAGTGGACATTTTCAGAGAACTAGCCACAATGACTCCAAGATCTCTCTCTTGAGTGGTAACAGCTAATTTAGACCCCATCACTTTATATCCATAGTTGGGATTATGTTTTCCAATGTGCATTACTTTGCATTTATCAACATTTAATTTCATCTGCCCTTGTGTTGCCCAGTCACCAGTTTTGAGAAATCCTTTTGTAGCTCTTCACAGTTTGCCCGGGATGTAACTATCTTGAGTAGTTTTGTACCCTAGCCACGCCCCTACTGAGGCCCCTTCCCCAAGGCCCTGCCCCCTCACTACATTCCCCCTCCCTCGATGGCTTGCTCTCCCCCACCCTCACTCACTTTCACTGAGCTGGGGCTGGGGTGCAGGAGGGGGCGAGGGCTCTAACTGGGGGTGGAGGCTCTGGGCTGGGGCCAGGGATGAGGGATTTGGTGTGCAGGATGGGGCTCTGGGTTTGGGGGGAGGGGGCGTGTTCATTAGGGCTGGGGCAGGGGGTTGGGGCATAGGCTTACCTCGGGTGGCTCCTGGTCAGCAGGGCTAAGGCAGGCTCCCTGTGTGTCCTGGCTCCGTGTTGTGCCCCAGAATTGGCTAGCAGATCTGGCTCCTGGGTGGGGGAGCCAGGAGGCTCTGCGCGCTTGCCTCAAGTGCCAGCTCCGCACTGTGGGGGCAGTGCCCGCAGGTGAGAGCAGCGCACGGAACCTCCTGCCTCCTCCCCCAACCCCCACCGCCTATGAGCTGGACCTGCTGGCTGCTTCCGGGATGCAGCACGGTGCCAGGACACACAGGGACTAGCCTGCCGTAGCCCCCCAGCACCATCAACTCGACTTTTAGCTGCCCAGTTGGCAGTGCTGACCAGAGTTGTCAGGGTCCCTTTTTGACCTGGTATTCTGGTCAAAAACTGGACACCTAGTCATCCTACTAGTTGGCAAGGTTTCAAGAGGTAAAATGCTATATTGGCCTCTAAAATCTACAAGAGAGATCACAAACTGAAACGATGTGCGGAAAATTCTGGGGATGAAACAATGCAAGTATCTTGTATTCCAGATCTAGATCAGATCCTTGGCTGGTGCAAATGGAGCACTTCTGGTGCTCTGTCTTCAATGGAGTAGTGCAGATTTACATGAGCTGAGGAGCTGACCCCTCTATGCCTGCTGCAGATGATCACTTAATAAACTCTTCCATTAAGTTCTAGTTTTGAATTTTGGACTTTTCTTCTATGTTGGACAAAACTTGATCACCATTAGTACCTAGTATGGCAATTAATCCAATACTATAATCCTTACCCCCTGCAGAACCTCTAACTGAAACCAGCATGAGGCTTGCCTTTTTAAGGACTTCAGAACTGGCCTGTGTGGTGTATTTTTGCTGTGTCTTCCTTCCCCCAATGAGCTTTATTCAAGCAGGAAATTGAAAGATGGTTCTTTTGTACAACAGAAGCTTTGGATGCATTTGTTGTACATTTCCAGTAGGTATTTCAGTCTCTCCAAGTGCTCTATGAGAATCCTTATGACTCTAGTCTACAAGAGGCCATGACTGAAACAAAATGTCACTCAAAGTAAATACCATGCAAGCAACAGAAAGGTACCATCCTTCAGTCTAATGTATGATCCTTCAGCTCTAAGGATGACCTTTTGCATGGTATGCTTCACTTGATCCCCACTCTGAAGAAAAACGAAACCTAAGAGACCAAGCCAGATTTTGACTTTGCAGTTTGATGTCATTTAAAACCACATTTTCCCCAGATTCATTGTTTTTTGTGTGTGTAAAGGCTCAGGTGCTACCTATAATACTGCCACAGAAGCCCTTCAGCACAGATTATACAACAAATGCTCCTTAATTGTAGTATGAAACACTAAAAGCTCCAAGTGGGCTGTCCTCCATACTGTTTCTAAGGCATTTGGTTAAAGCTTTAGCAAGGCTTTGACATACAAAACTATGAGCAAGGAAGGAGGTGAATTTAAAAAATGAACAGGTTGTGCTATTAAGGTAAAAAAAATGACACCATAGAAAAAGAGAAAAGCGTATTGTGAATATTGCTACAATGTGAAACCAAAGCAGCCATACTTGAGAGACCAAATCTTCTAGACTGCATGCATGTTCAATCTGCATGCTCAATTACTGCTGTTGTGTACACAAACATAGTGCTTGGCTGCACACATTTTTCCTGAACACAATGCTGAAGAGCTTAGCTTTTATTTCTAAATGTAGGTAATACATTTTAATAGCACTTCTAAAGGCAAAGGGGGAAAAAATTATGTTGTTCTAATCAACCAACACTTCTTTGAAGTTTCTGCTTTAGTGTATGACATTTCAAAGTTTTCTCAGTAAAACTGATAGTAGATTACAAAAAAATCACAGATTGGAGAGATGCTTTCTTTGAAGTTTGCATTGATGGGTCATTTAGTTGTGAATGCCTAAAAGATAAGATAGTTAAGGTTGATACCCACTTCATGTCTTCCACAATGAACATGTATTTCCCGAGAAGCAACTTGGCAGAACATACCAACCTGAGTCCTCAATAGCAATTTACTTACAACATAGCAGTGTGTGTACTGTTATTGCTCTTTTCTTGCTGTCTTTTACAGGCTTCAAATGGTATAATTGTGCATTTATATACAAAAAGGTAAGCATCACAAATTTCATAGATTATATGTTAATTTGCCATACCTTGGTGTAGTCACAATGACAAACTCAGTTAGAAACCACAAATATAAACCTAATAAACCTTACAGCTAAGAACTGTAACAACACAGAGTATTAGGGACTTGTTTTTTGACAGGACTCATTGGTGGCAACTAGTGCCAGTGCACAAGGTGTTGCACACTTAAATGGGGAAGGGATAAGATAATCACAAATTCTACTTGTGCAAGTATCATGGTGGAGCAAATGCTGGATTGTTTCCATCAGAGTTGGTGTGGAATACAGTCTAAACAGCATAATTGTTACTATAGAAAAGAGTCAATCAAAATGAGGCAATAAAGAAAGATAAAAGAAAGTTGTATTTAAATGCCCTTATTATATATCCCTTTTCAATCCATACATTCATTTTTCTCAATGATTGCCAAAAAAAAAAAAGTGTCTTGTATTTTTAAGACCAGGCATTAAGACAATCAATTTATCAAAATAACTTACAATTACATAGTATTTTTCATGTTAAATGGTCCCACAGAATACTACAATTTTAGTTTCTATTCAACCAATTTATATGGAAACTACATAGGGCCACTACATTCACCACCAGAGCTGAGCAATCTTTAAAAAGCAGAGGACAATACAGTACTATGCAAAACTTTAGGAGAGCAACTGAAGAAATAGCAGATCCAAACAGAATTGCATGGGAAATTTAGGCAGTCAATTTTGCAAGAGTCTAAATGTAAAAGTAATGACAATGAATGTAAAGGTTCATGGATGGAAAAGTGTAAATTTTACATCTAATATACAGATGCTCAAATTTGAGCAGAACACCAGGATTATATATCAATCACCTGCTATCTTATAAAAAATGTTACAGAAACTTTAATGACCACAAATATTCCAGTATCTTAGTCTTAAAACATAAAAAGACAGCACTTTCAACAACAGAGTATGGTTAACTCACACTAGGGCAAATGGTCAGGCCCAACTCGGATGGATGTGTGCCACTTGTAAAATTACCAACACCATGTTGTGCATTTTGTTCCTCAAAGTTGATCCAAGTACTGATTCAGCCCAATACTGTCCATCTTGAAAGATCTAACAGGATAATAGCTCAAGGTGCAACAATTTACTTGCAAGAGTTTCAAAGCCTGGTGTATGCACCACTCAGAGTTTGTTAGATTACTGCCATTTACCCTTCATGTTCTCTGTTAAGAGTGAATGGGCCTATAATCCTCATAACAGATAGTGAGCCTATTCCATATATCAAAATCATCTTTGTAGACTCTAATGGATCTAAAGTATAGGAATTAAGGAGCTTTGAAAAAAAATCTGATGAGAGATCTCTAAAATTACTCATGTGATAGCACTCTTGCTACTGCAGCTGAAGATCACAGGTTGTTATCCCATGACAGGGCCTGGATTCATATTTAACATGGACACTAGTGTAGTCTATTACTATTTAGATAGAGTAGGGTTTGGCAGACAACATGCATGTCATTTCAGGAGAAAAATGGAGGTACTGACATTTGTTTTCATCCCGCAGTGGAACACCCCAACACCCTTTGAATTTTTTTGTGACTAGACAATGCCTCAGAGGTTAGGACACTCCCTCTGAACAAGGGAGAGCTAGAGACTGCTGCTTCATTTGTTGCAGGAGCTGGAATGCATGTAGTTCTGGCTATCAGTGTCATCATTATCTCTGTTTTACAGATGGGACAACTGAAGCACAGGCAGGGGAAAAGGACTTGTTCAAAGTCACCCAGCAGGCTGGGTTTTGGTTTAAGTGACTTGCCCAGTATCACACATTATGGTCCAAATACTTAGTCCTGCCTTGAGTACAGGGGACTGGACTTGATTGCCTTCCAGTTCTATGATTCTATGAAAACACTGAATAGCTTCTCATTAAGTGTGCACTGAATGAGGAAGGGTCCTGTGGGAAAAAATAGTATATTATGTAATTCGACAAGGAATACATGTGACACGCAAAGGGGGGATGAATTAAGATTGCCAGCCTAATCTTTATTCTAGCATTTCCTAACTTCTAAATGCTTCACTTTACAATCTTAATAATGTTCTTTTACATTGTGTTTTGTGTGTAATATTTAGATTTATTTCCTCCCATGTAGAGATGTGAGAACATTGCCCCTATGTTTCTTGTAGAGTACATAATGGCTATTCTACATATCTATAGTATCATCTTGTTACTGTGCTTAGGTCTGGAGGGGAGGCAGGTGGATTGGTAATCATCCATACAATTTTAAAATTCATTGGGGAGAGTGACTGTGCTTGCCATTAAGGTTTTCCACAGGTTCTACAGCTCTAGTTAAAACTGGTGTTTCATTCTCCCTCTTCAAGGGTATTTTAATGCTTTTGGAAGCCATAAATAAAGGGTGAGTAATTTTCCACATGAATTCAAAATCTGTGCTGCTGCATTCAGCCTCTGAATTACAGGAATCATTTGAACTGAAAAAGATCCAAGGAAGTACAGCTTACTGAATTTTACAAAGCAAAGTTATATTTATTCATTGCATATGCCAAGTGTGTGTATCTTGGGGTGGAAGAGTGACTGTTTAACATGTGCAGAGTATTATAACTTTATACATGCTTTTAAATTGCATTGGCATTCTCATAAAAAAAAAAAAAAAGACTGACTTCAGTGGAGTGATGACAACAACAGCTGAGACTGCCCCCTTGCATATCTCCTTTCTGGGTTTCCAGAGTGGTTCATCATTAGGCAAACCATTTTTAGATGAGAAAAAATCCACCCATGTACAAACGGTTCTAGAAGAAGTAAACTTGTAGTTCTGCTGTTCCAATACCGCAGGCTACTGATGTCCTTCTAAAGTGCTAGGCTGTATGCTAGCATGAATCCACTTTCCATTAATACTTAACCTACCTCCCCATCATATTCAAAAGCCCCGTCCCTTTCCAGAGATCTAAATGGCATGGTGGCTACTTAACAAGGCTGATGAAATACCACTGCTTAAAACCCAGTAGCTTTAGCTACAAGTAACTTAATCTGTAAAACATCTAATAGATATTAGACACATTTTACCCTTCCAAAGAGTCTCATCTCTAACATTTTCACTTATTTTTTCCTCATCCATGGAGCTGAGGAAGAAAAGCTGTGGAACACCTCTCCTTCATAAAGCATCTTCTCTCCTCCAAACCCTTCTTTAACATCCATCTCTCTTGGAAATGCTTCCTACCTTCTCCACATCGATAACTTTAAAATAACCTCTCTTTAAAGGACTTTTCCCCCTCTTTGTCTCTCTCACACTGGAGGCTCTTGAGGGCAAGAAATGCATCTTGTTATGTATGTGGCGCACCATATAAATGCATAAAGTTATTTTTAATTGTAACTACAATGAAATAGTCTCTCTCTTTCTCCCCTGTAAGTGGAGGGGAACACCATATATTTCCTTATCAGGCCCTAATACAGTTTTTGTGCAAGTCTGCAAGAATTGTGTTTGTAGTTTTATACTCTCACAGATTAGGCGGCACTAATTAATTCTACGTTTTTATTTATTTTTTTTAAAGCAGAATTACAGGACTAAATTCTGTTCTCAAAAGCATTCCTCATCCCCTTTGATGTCAATAGAACTTTGCACCTCCATCTGAAGGTAAAATTAGACATGCAGGGTTGTAGACTCTTTTCACAGGGTATAAGTAACTCCAGTTGAAGTTAATGGGAGTTCCTCATACATGGTTATTGGAGGATAACCATGAAGAGCCTACAAGCTGCATTTGAATAAGTAAAGTAGGTGTACTTTTGATTAATATAAAGCATGTATGGGTTGACATAATGCATTGAAGGCTGTTATGAAAGGTCTGGTTAAATTCATTTGACCTGAAATGTCACAGGGCAGCTTAGAAACACCATACATAACATATACAACTCATATTTGAGCCAAATTCACTACTGGTGTAAACAGGTTTTGCTCCATTGGGCGTAAGTATAATTCCAGGAAGCTGCATCAGTTTACCAACAAAAAAATTGGTCTATTATTCCCAGTGGTTTTATTTTAAACATCACACAAGGCTCTAAGGATTTTGCAGCACTTCAGTGTCAGTTTAATTCTTCATTTAATTCTTCATTACTGAAAGATCGGACATTTGGGAAATCAATGAAAGGTTAAGTTTACAGACTATTTTGAAACCAGTCCAAGATCCTGCAGCTTTTCAGATTGCTTGGGGCATGACAAAAAGCCATTTTCTGAGGCAGGGTCATACATTTTATTGCTAAGAAAAAGAAAAAAATGGAAGCAGATCTTGAAAAACAAGAGAAATCCCTAGAGAAAAGAGCACAAAGCTACCTGTACCACTTTTCAAAAAGTTTTGAAAACCAGGGTCAAAATCTAGGGTTTGTTAGGTGATTTTCCCTAGAAACTAATTTTGGAAAAGGAGATGCAAAAAATGGTTGAACTATGGGTTAAACAGTTGCACTTAGGGTGACCAGATGTCCTGATTTTATATGGACAGTCCCGATATTTGGGACTTTTTCTTATATAGGTGCCTATTACCCCCCACCCCCGTCCTAATTTTTCACACTTGCTATCTGGTCACCCTAGTTGCGCTGGTAAACAATAGTTATTCCCACCAAAATAAAGCAGGATATATATATATATATATATAGTTCTTCTCATGCACATTCTGTTTATCAAAAGGATGAGGGTAGCATCTTGCTTGCTTGGAGTATAGCCACTATTTCCATTGAACCCACTTAACTGCACAATGAAAAAAAATGGTGAACAGGGTAGAAATTGTACTTGGAATGATAATTGAAAGAGCCCCAAAATGGAATAACTAATTTGCACGTTAGGGCTTTGCCCCAAACCCCAATAGTTGCATTGACATCGGAGCAAGCCAAGACCCAAACTGTAAAAGTCAATGTGTTTCCTGGTTCCTCCCTTGCTCCATGGCTAGATACTATATCCTTATATCTGGCACAGATCACTCCTACTGGGAAACCATTAAAAGCAACTAAATATCAAGGTTGTAAAATTGAGATACTCCTCGAAATGCATTCACAGGAAAAATTCTAATGAAGTATATTTGTAATGATTCACAAACAAAACTAGATATTGAATGAAAAACCCATCTTTAAAGATAAAAAACATTGACACGAAAGAAAGTTTTCCATAACACCTCCAACTTCTAATAGATTAAAGAGTAGAAAAGGATAACATATGAGACTTATAAGGTTGAAATATAAAATGAAGAATTGCCAATCATAAGATTAAGAGCTTTGATAGCTATAATTTTAATACAATGTAATTATGGGTGGTGAATGAGTATAGATAAGGTATCACTTAGAGCAAGGCCTTGCTGTCATAAGTGTGGTTTTGCCAGTGTTTTTACGTAGAATTGTTAACTTGCTTAAAATGATGTTGTTCCTGACAGACCAAAAGTAACATGTGCTGGAAGCTGTGAGGTGAAAATACACAAACCTGTAACAAGTAGACTTTTACTGGTAAGACTGAGGCCAGGGTGAGAAAAAAAAACAAAACATGACAAACAGTGAAATCAGGGAAAAAAAATATCGATGTCAGATAATTGAAGCTTGCCCCATGTGTAATGTACTGGTTACATAAAAAAGGTGCTAAAAGCTGATTGGATAAAGGTCAAGTAATCTGGAATGTGAAAATGTATAAAGAATTAAAATAAATAATGAGCCCAAGCTGAAGAAACACCAAAAGCAGAAACTGAAGCATGTGACTGAAGTACCAGACCAGGGGAACGTGGTCACTTGGTCCCACAGGTAGGTAGTAGTAATAGCAGTAAAAATATATAACTTCCTACTATCATGGAAGAGGAGAGGACTTTTCAGTGCCTAGGAATGTGGCAACTTGAGCCCATTTACCAATTCTGTCTTATGTTATTCTTTGTCTGGCATAAATGTTCAGACATTATAAGTGACAATAATTCTATTTTGAAATTGTACAAATAAAGATGAACATTGATTAAGTCTAGATTAGGTGGACTTGTGACTCAGTTTCCCAACTTTTACCCCAATTTCAGGAATATAAGATTTTTTTTTCCACAAATTACACACTGCTGTTCTATGCCCTGGCCAGCGCTTCAATGAGAAACTGAAACTGTGGAACACAGGCTTTCACAGTGTTCCCCTCTCTCTAGCTAACACTGCAGATTGGAGAGTTTAGAGTGGTCTTTTCAGTAATTTGTGTATTAGTCCATATTTTGGGATTGAACATGCTGTTGGCATACAGCCCTTATTAAAGGGCAACAAATATGTGCCTCACAACTGGAGGAACACCAGGGGGCATCATCTCTCCAAAGGACAATACTTCCCAGGGGAACCCTGTTACAATGGGGGCAGGTGGAATTTGTGTGATACTCATTTAAGAGGTGCAGATGCACCCTTGTCATATGGGAAGTCAGCTCTTCCTGGCCAAGATGCAGGAAGGAGGGAGTGAGAACAATGGGTGCCCTCTTACTCCTCTTACTCGTCCAGTGCAAGAGCTAGATGCTCCGGTCATCAGGTACCCAGATCTGTGATGTGGGAAACCCTTACATGGTAGTGCAAGGAGGAGAATTCTTACACTGTAGGAAGGTGGTTGTTGTGCCTACAAGTGCTGTCTTTCGAAGGCAAAGTGCCCTTTCTTTGTTTTTGTACCAAAAAGGTAAATTCAAAAGGTGCTGATTACTTGTATTTCCTACGGAAGTCCATCGGAGCTGAAGATACACAGCTGGTGCTTAGCACCACAGCAACTGGCCCCAAGAACACTTCAGAAATATTAAGAACTTCCAGCATAACTATCTTGGTTAGGGGGTGATTTATTTTTACTAAAATAGTGTTACTGCTACAAGCCCTTGTGTGGGTGCAGTGATGCCTTAGGTTTAGTGGTGCCTTAGGTTTAGTCTACACTAGCAGTTTATATTGGTATAACTTCGTCTCTCAGGGGCGTTGAAAATCTACACCCCTGAGAGATGTAGTTATGCCCACCTAACGCCCGAAGTAGGCCGTACTATGTCAATCGGAGAGCATCTCCCACTGTCACAGCTACTGCCTCTCGGAGCAGTGGATTAACTACACCAACAGGAGATGCTCTCCCATCAGCGCAAGTAGTTGATGCTCTCCCATCACCAACCTCTACAGTGGCACAGCTGAGCCCCTGCAGCACTGTAAGTGTAGACAAGCCCTTATACCAATATAGTCATCCCCCTGCCCATATACGAACAGCTGTATTGGTATAAAGGTGCTTTATACCAACGCCACTGCATCCACTTTAGGGGCATTGCAACACTAATTATACTGGCACCGATTCTTAGCTGAGAAAAGACCTGAACTGAAAAGGGACATGAAACTATCCCACTTGACTCTCAGAAGCAACTGACCAAAATACTGTCACCAGCCATCAGCAACTTTAAATACCATTAATTACTAAAGTCCTTGCGCCTACTAAACAACACACAAATAAGGCATAAACACATGGTTAGAGCTCTTAAACAATAAGGAACAGGATGTTTCATGCATCCATTGTGAGTAAATATTGACGACTTATGGTTCAGAGTAGGAATATAGCTAGGCACAAAAATACACTATATCAAGTGGAAAAGCAGTTCCTTTGCACTAAAAGCATCTTTCCTTAGCCCTGGAAAAAATTATCTGTATTTGTAAATACCTCTCATTGTTCGTGTAAATGCCTCTCAGTGTGCCCCATGTGATCGTATTTGGTTACAGTGAATCATGTCCACTTGCTAAATTTCCTTTGAAGTGCCTTTTGAGGTAGAAAAAGTGTGTGCATGAGTGTGTTTTAAAGCTCCATCTTGTCCTGGGTAAGATGTTACATATCAGCATACTGATTTGAAAATGAAGATCCTGTCCTCCTTGAAGATCAACCTTGCTATGACTGAGGGACATTGCTGGAAAGGCTTCAGGGTTGGGGAGACAAAGACACACACACACACACACACAGACCCCCAACCCTGCCATTGGTTAGAGCAGAGACCTCAGAGTCAGAATATTTGGGTTCTATTTCTGGGTCTGTTCATTGTGTGGCCTTGGCAAAGTCATTTAGACCAATATTTTAAACTTGAGTTGATAAAGTTAGGCACCTAAAACAACTCTATAATTTAGGGACCCACAGAACAATACCATCTAGCTCTAATATAATGTTTTCATCAATTATCTCAAAACACTTATAGGTAGTATCATCATCCCCATTTCACTGATTGAGAAAGGGAGACAAGGGAAGGTGAAGTGAATTGCCCAAGGTTATATGGCAGGCCAATTGTGGACATGTGAACAGAATCCATATCTGCTGCATTCTAATCCAGGCCAGTTTCTATCCACTAGACACAATTGGCCAGATTTTCAAAGGTATTAAACTTTGGCAATTTGCACTGATTACAGTGGGAGGAGGTCAGGATTCTACACACCCTTCAAAAACTTTACTTAGAATAATTATCTGCTGGAAAATATTGACTTCTTAGTAGTGACTATTGTATGTGAAATTAGTTGGCGGACTATAGATGCAATTTAACTTCTGTCAGAAGCCAAATGCATAATTACCATTGACTTTTATTTATCCACATTGGGACAGGCCCTAAAAGTAGATAACAAAATACACTATTCTAGCTGGCTATAATGAGCACCCCAGTGGCAGTTTCAGCAGAAAGGTCAAGACAGAATGAGCCACAGACATGGAATTACTACTCATGGCAGCTCCTCCAAGTCAGGATTGTAACACACCAGCAAAATATGGGGAGGCTTGCACTATTTCTAGTGATTCTGTAGATTCATAGAAGTGTTCAGTGTAATCCATCGCACTTAATCTTTTGCAAATGAAATTAAAATAGAATTATTCCCAGAGATGGAATTTCTGGGAAAAGCTTGTAAAAATAAAGTCCTTGTGCATCTTGTGGTATGGAAATCTCTTGTGAACTTGAAGGAGCTTACTTGTGTTTGTCTAACCAGTGTAGCCAATCTCTATTTAAAACATTGTATCCCTCTATTTTGTTCCTGTTGGAAATGCAAATACCAACTATGAAAATGTATGATTTGACCTCCTATTTACCTGAGTTCTTTCAAAATGTGGCCCCATTTGGTTTGTTACCATAACAATCTGAAGCTGTTTATTTTACAAAAAATATCAAGACTATGCTCTTTTGCAGGCTAATTTGAGACATTTCAAATTTCCAACTCAAAAGATGTTCAGGCTGCTCTCAAGATTGAAAATATAAAATGTAGAAAAGGGTCTGAAAAGGTTATTTATTAAGAAGTAATGTAGTGCATCTGATTAGATGTTAAAAAAAGACAATCATCTCCAGGTCTGCTGCATGAAACTGCCTTCAGAATAAACATTTTTGCATCTCCTCTCCTGCACACTTTGTGTGCCTCTGTTTGAGTTTACCTCATGCTATACAAAAAGCAGCTCTCTGGACTTGTCCACACTGCCTGGAGTTCGAACTACAGAGATGCAAATAGCAGTGTGCAGTAAAATGTTGCGATGTGGATGGATGTCCCCTGTGTGGACGTTGCAGGTACAAACTAAAAAGGTACTTTGCATTAATGTAATCCTGTTTGAAGAGGACTATGTTAATGAGACCTACAAACCTTTTATTCACACCAATGGCGTCCATGTGGGGGAGTTACAATACAGCACTATGCTGAATTCTGTTATTTACAGGGCCTGAAGTTTGGACTTCAGGGGTGTGGACATGCTGGCTCACACCTAGCCAACATACCAAATGCTTATGCTGCCTGTACTTAGTACCACCACAGCCACACAAAGGAAATTAAAAGTTTCCCATCCACACCCTCAACCTCTCCTTCTATTACTGAAAGCATCTTTACTTAGATCTTCTGGACATTCAGCTTGTCCCTCCCCCATCCCCTTGCCCAAGTCTGTGGAAAATGCTGCCACCAATGTATGTCACTATCTTGAACCACATCATCTTTCTTTATGAATTGCTTAACTGGCTCCTCATTGCGCTGTCTGTATCAATTTTAAGGTCCTTATGCTTGCTTTGAACTCTCTGTCATTTAGCCTCAATCTGGATCTCCAGCCTGGTATCCTTTTGCTGCTCCTTTATCACCTCCTTCCACCAGTGGTTCCACCCTCAGTGTTCCTTCTCCCATCTCGTATTTCATGCTTTACCCTATGAAGTTGTTAGTAAAGTACCATTTCCCAATAAAACAAGACAAAAACCTTTGCTTAGCGCACATACAATATCCTACTTTCAATATTTGTTTAACTACCACTAAATACTGTAAATTTGTAAACTACCACTAAAGTCTAATCCTGAAAGCCAGTGGTATTAAGTCTTCTCATCTTATGTCCTTCACCTTGGTAAATAAAATTATATTGTTGGATGCTCCTTGGCAGCTGTGTATGTTTGAAAGGTTCCTGCCTCTGTTCCACCACTATGTCTTTGCTTCTCAGTACTCCTTTTTCTTCTCCAAGTTTCTTTCCCATTTCCAAAGCTTCTGGTGTGAGAGCTATAGCCATAAGATACGACTCATCTACTGTACTGGAAAACCATAACACGCGATTATCAAATGACACCTCATCAATGACACCAGCTCTTGCTTACTATTTTCTCTTGCAACTCTTCCTGCATAGCAAGTGAATATCTCGATTTCCTCCAAGTTGTGTCTGGCTACCTTTAAATTGGAAACGTCAAACCTTCAAATGCATTCTTTCAGTTAGGTCTATTCTTTCTATCCTCCTTAGCCAGAATCACAGGCTGGGGATGAAAAGTCAGCATTATGAATGCAGCAGTGACAAAGAAAATGGGGAAAGGTTTGGCCAGCCAATTCCATTCCAAGCCCCCTCAGCCTCCTTGGGCTCACAGACAATGGGACACCAGGCTCCTAACAGACCTCTATGTGAGGAGCTATATATAAATAAAATAGTGAAAACAGCGGTAAAATAGGAGCAATTAAGAAAAGAAAGCCCAAGTTACAGAAAATAATTTTCCACATAAGCAGAGATGGGTTTGAGCTGTGACAACAGAACCAGAGAGAGGCAAAGCGACTTGTCCTACTTCATTCAGTAGGTCAGTGGCAGAACTCTTCTGGGTCCCAGTCTAGTGGCCTTTCATGAGAACTACACTACCTCTTATAGTGTACTATATGAACTAAATGCCACAGTAGGCCCATCTCAAAAGTCCTGGACCCTTAAAAATTCCCCCATGCTGCAAAAGATTTTATCTTCTGACAAGAAGGGAATGTCTTGTATATAGGATCTGGGTGCTATTCAATGGAATTCATCCTTCAGAAGGGTGGATTATTAAGTCTGCAAGACTATGTATTCTTAAAGATTCAGATAAAAATGGGTTATGGAAAATGAGATCTTTTAGGAGAAATACACAGAGCAAAAAACATTGGTGGCTATATCAGCTCTTCATTTCATACAGTATTGTTCAATTACTCAATAGCCATTCTCCAACATCCATCCCTTCCCTCACTCTTTTTTTTTTTTTTTTTAAAGAAATGTTAGCAGCAGCAGCCCTTTTCTGAAATTGGCAGAAAGGTATGAGCCTATTAAGGAGGGGTTATTAAGGTTGAATATGATCAGAAAGGAGAATGAATTCCTCCGAGATTTATATCCTTTTGCTTTTTATTGTAGTCCACAATTTGTAACATTTCATTACACCCCCTCTGGAGCAATTTACCCCCTTTTTTGTTTCACTCTATGGGCTTTTATTGCAGTGATCTCAGCAGAGGAGCCAATATTTATTTATTTGTAAATATGGATTTTTGAACGGATTAAAAATGGTCAAGTTTTTTTTTTTTTGCTGGAATGATGCAACTCAGCCATGTTATTTGTTTTGTTAGCCATGTTTAAAATTAGTGCACAGGGTACAAGACAGTACGAATATGTGTTTGTATTTTAAGGGTGGGATTTCCAAAGCTCTGCTTCCACTGAAGTCAATGGTAATTCTTAACAACTCTAATGGGAGTAGGCTTAGGATTTTTAGAAACCCCACCTTAAATACAGTTAAAACAGATATGCTTAGATTCACATCCAAACAAGGAACAGAAGTCAGCTGACTGATCTGACCAATCACTACAGGGCAACTCTACTAAGTTTCAAATGCCTGCAATCTACATATTTAATTATATATTGTCATGGGGTCCATTCGCTGCTAGGGGCACCGCCTCTTGGCTGGTCTGGGGATTAGCTTCTTCCACATCCTGCGACCTCCTCTGGAGGTTCCTCCACCCATTGTCCTCTCTCACCCTGTGGCCCCTCTTGCTCCAAGAGCTGCAGCTTCTTCTTCATGACTTGGGCCACTGGCCAGGTCACTATAGTCCCCCCCCTTCTGGGGAATCAAAGTCTTTCAGGGCAAACTGTCTCAGGCAGTGCATCCTCCACTGTCTGGTCTATGCCACTGCTTCAGTGGCTGGTAAAGGAACCCAGACCCTCCCTTTGCTCTGGGTTCCTGCTCAGGGGCCCAAAGCAGCCAAGGTCCACACTATCTTATGCCTTGCTGCTTCTCTGAACCTTCCCTACCTTTCTGGCTCTCCCCCTCTCTGGGTTTGCCAGTCCAAACACCCTCCTCCCAGGAAATAACTGTAGGGTACTTCCTTCCATAGCCCCAAACACACATCCCTTCACCCAGAGAGTGACTATAAACTGCTTCCCTACAGCACCTGGCTGCTCTCAGCTTCTGGGCTTTATAGAGACTGTCCATCTGAGCCTCATCTAATTGATCCCTGCCACCCCTCTTCTTCTACAGGCACAGCCTGGGCAGCTAATTGGCCTATCTAGGCCTTCTGTGGGGAGGACACTCCATTGGGGGAGGGGTACACACACTCACACACACACACACACACACACAATTTAGCAGACTTGAGGAAATCCCAGACTGGTTTTGGATTTTCCCATGAGCTGACAGTCTGAATTCCTTGTATAAATTATTACACTGTAAATTTCTCAGCATCACCACAGAGGTGCTCAGTGGCTTTGGCTCCCATTGATGGCTATTGGGTTGCAGGTGTTCTGCATCTTCCAAGCAGTGCTAGTTGCCTCACAGGATCGGGCCCTCAGGTCCCAATTCAGCATAGCATTTTTACTCAGTGATTAGGCACCTGCTTAACTGTGAAGTCAATGGGATTTAAGCCCCTGTTAAAGGTTAAGTGCTTTGCTGAGTATGGGTTTTAATGCAGCCCTATTAACATGCTTTTCTGAACTGGAATCTACCTGAAGCAGATTTAAAATTTTTGATAGAAACTCACACTCTGCGAAGTCCTTCCTCTCCAAAGGGAGATACTTTTAAAACTGCATTAAAAAGTTAATTATATATAAAAAAAAGATTCTGACTCCAGGTCTGGAAAGCAATTATAAAATGGTCTATCAAAAAATGTGGGGTACATTACACATGATGAGGTGAGATCTTCTCCAGTGCCACTTCTGAGTGGTATTGAATCTATTCCAATTCTTCCCCCAGTCTCATTTTGACTTATTGCTGTTGTTATTTTCCATCACAATACAATCAGAAGCTAAGAAGTCTCCTCCTAATTTCATCAAAATGCTAATGAACTGCTTTTGTTTGCAGCTTATAAGAAATTGAGCTGCTTTTCGAGGAACAATGGATTATATCACAAGTAGATGGACATACATTTCTTGTGCTTTTAAAGTTCAATACTATTTCTCTAAAAATACGTCAGGACAAACAATGTGGAATCTGATTTCCCTGACATTTTTAAATTCTAAGAGTAGAATATTATGAGAAACACAACAATCATGTTTGATTTCTTTGAAGGAAATGATTAAATGCAAGCATGAGACGTGTGAAAGCTCAGTGAAAGATACCAGGAAAGTAGGCTTGCTTTTTTGTAAGCTTGCAGTCTTACAGAAAATTTAATTAATGTCCTTTCTCTTGTACTCATATAGACTCAGCAATGATCCCGGGGCGGGGGGAATAATTAAATGAAGAGCTGTCCAAAACCACATGCACACTTAGAGAAATTACTGGAAGTTTTCAGTAAATGTGAACAAAGTCACTTTTGGTCAATGAGATTTAGCAGCCATATTCCAATATCTGTTTTGAAAGATGGGCCTGCATAGGAAGTTTTGAGGCTCAGTGGTACCAGGGTGGACAGATTTAAATAAAAGTAATTTAAAACACTGATTTTAATCAGCAAGTAGGAAACCTTGATTTAAATAATCAGTTTTAACTGTGTTTTGCATTTCTACTTTTTAGTTATTTTCCCAAAGAAAAGTCGATTCTCATTGGTTGGTAACCATTAAAACATGTTTCTACAGCCACACAGAGACTTTTACACTAAATTTCCTGTTGCTTTTTGCTAATCAGGAATATACATTGTATCTATACACATTTATTTAAGCAATTATGAAGCTTAACTTTTTACTAGATGATCATTAATTTTTACTAGCTATTTGTGTCAAGCTCTATTTGGATGAAAATTCAAAATAATTTAATAAGGCACAAAACCAGCATTTTTTGTTTTTTAATAAATAAAGCTACCATAAATGTGGTGGATGCATAAGAGATTTTTTTTTCCAAATCATATTCTGCATTTAAAATTAGCCATTTTTTTTAAACAACAGAAGTATTATTTGAGTGAGCTAAGCTGATCATTTCTGGTCACCATAACCGTCAAGATTTTAGAACTAGTAGAGCTCATCCTTTCACACTAGTTTTTATTCATAGATTGGAAGAGGAAAACAATCTTTCCTGCCTGAGGCTGCTCTAATGTACACTGTCATAGTTCTGGTCTGAAAATTATGAAGTCATGACCAACTTCTTTGCACTTATTGTTACGCTTCCTAGTAGAGTCTGGACACAGCAGAAGATCTGGCTCTAGATGTCTCACTAAAACTAGGGATAAGTTATCTCATTTTCCCTGAGTGGCAGAATCTGGCCTCAAGTTTTTGGAATAAAATATATTATTACTCTAACATTCCGGTAAAATTACAAGCTATCAATTTAATTTGTAAAGGGTTTCCTGTTTGTGCGTCCTGGTGAGGTGGCTCTGTAGAGAAGCATGTGGTCAGAGTCAGTGTGCAGACAGAAAAAACTAGAGGATGGTGGGGTAAGTTGGGTATCTCTTTTTAGAGAGCAGCCTGCTTTGTTTTTCTCTCTGTTTTTGGGTTTTCTTTTGTATTAGTGTGCTTCATTTTACGAAACAGTGTAATGTTACATTGCAACCCTTCAGAAAAAGTATTTTATGTTTTTATCTAACTTTTGTGTGTGAATGCCATGAACATAACACAAACAAAACAGGGTGAGTGATGCATGTCCATATAGTACAGAATATTTAATTGTACTTTTCTGGAATTTCCCTTTTAGGAACAAAGAAAGCACAAACGGCAGAACTGTTCAGTGTTGGCAGGACTGAACATGCAAAACCAGTTGACTCAGTGTACGTATCTCTAAACAGCCATCATGATCATCCTGACTAGTGTTCTTAGTGTCTCATTTATGTGTTATGTGCCTACCAATTGTTTTCAGACTGAGAACATTGGAAGTCACATACCCTGTCAGATCAGTGGTCTGTCTAGTGCAGTATCCTGCACACTACCAGATGCTTTAGAATAAGAAGCAAGAACCCCGATAATGAACAGTTATGAAACAGAATATCCACAGGAGGAGTTACTTCTTACCCTCATCAGCTAATAATATGTTCATACATTAGAAGAATGATACCCGTCTGAAGAAAAACAATTTTGCTCCTCAAATTTAAGGATGAAAAGGCGCACCCAGTTTACATTCTCATTAATTATTCCTTCATTTTTGTATACAACTCTATGATAGCCCTTCTTATTTTGCTCTTCTGTACCTTCAAATCTCTCTTCCTATGGAAGTATTTGCATGCCTATAATTACTTTAGTCATTCATCTCTGAACAAGGTCTTTCACAGTTAAACTTCTTTTGGAATCAGGCAAGCAAAATGATTTGTTCTTCAGTTTCCCAGAACCCAAGGAGACAAGGAGATAGGAACTTTCATGGACATAAAAGTAAGTTATCACAAACACTCCTGGAGAGATGAAATGCTTGAACTTGTAGAATCTATAGTCAAGATAGGGCAAGTTGGAATAGTGGTGAAAGAACAGGGATATGGATTCTGCCTAAATGAAATCTAATCAATAATATATATATATAAATATGCCAGGCCACTTCAGCAATTCTCATGTGCCATTCACTGGTTTGGGGGTGAGTACACCACATGAATCAAACTGCAGGAAAGCTGAGATGTGTTTCATTCACTGATAAGTCCGAATACCTTTTCTTCCTGCATCAGGTGTTAGAACCCCATAATCTGAAAGAGTGTTACACAGCAGAGTTCAGCTACTGGAGCCACTAAGGTATTTCAAAATGAGATTAAATGAATTTGCTTGTAGCTTGGTGAATGCAGTTCTGACCTCGTGATACATTCTGGTCATATACCTGAAGTCATGCCCTGACAGAACAGCTGCTGGCAAGGTTATTTTCCTGACATCCCTCAAAAACATGATCATCTTGTCTGATCTTCTTTGTAGAATTCTAAAGCTCCAGCAAATTAAAATGATAGAATGTCTTCTTGTTAGCAAGGGACAATGAAGGAAAACGTAGCTACAGGAGCAATGAAAAGGGAAGTATGGGTTGTGATTAAGGCACCAGCCTTGGAATCAAAAAGATCTGGGTTCAGTTCCTGGTTCTGAAACAGGTCTTTTTTTCTGAAATTGGGCAAGCCACTTTGTGCCTCAGTTCTCCATTTATTATGAAGATGATAATATTCCCTTTCCTATTTATATTGTAAGATCTTTTGGGCAAAGATTGCCTCCTACTAAGTATTTGTAGAGCACCTAGCACAGAAGGGTTGCAATCTCTGCTGGACTCTTGCCAGACAGATAGACTGACCTAGTCCAAACAAACTCAAGGATGGTGTTAGGAGAGAAAAAAGGGTTTTGTATATCTTAAAGGGGGTACAGCTTCACTCACCCCAGAGAAGCAATATTTCTTTTGAAAAGAAACATATGGTCATGGTAAGTGAAAAACAATGTTCATCTCTGAGTTTGGAGACTTAACTAACTTCTGAAAACTTTGAAACTATTCACCATGCTCAGCACAATTAACAAAAATCTGAAAGTGCACAATGTTTTGAGCACAGATGGGATTTTGATGGAAATTAATCTTCATATCATGGAGCAGTGTGACATCAAGACAACAAGAAATCTCAGAGAACATACTCTTGTTGATCTGATAAAATAATTAACTCAATCACTTAATTGCTATGGTATGTGTCATCCTGGTAGTCATTGCCCTCTCTCTATTTTCAAGGCAGCTTTCTGCCAATGTGAGGGAACAGTTTCAGCAAATAAGATGCTTTAAGACCCCATTACAATCACCTCTGACAATGGATCAGGAAAAGTTCCTATATTTTTATTTATTACAGTTGCTTCTGATACCTGTGTAGAATTCAAGGTCTCCTGTTCTACAATGGCTAAGCAAGAAAGATGGCATACTTCCACTCCAAACAGAAAACAGTGACCCTACTTCAAAGGGGGTTCATTGTCATAAATGTGGTTACATTTTTTTGGACAAAAAGAAATATGTTTGAGAAAGCTCAGAAGAAGAAGGCAATGTCTTAGGGGAACAGTGAGTAGTTAGTCTGTAATCACAGTTTCGGATCGATGCTGAATTCTATGCTATTTATTCTTTGTATTGTGGGTACAGCAGCAATATATTGCATGGGCAGATCTGCACTCAACTGTATTTATGAAGAATTTGAAAAATGAAAAATTATAGAAGTGTCCAAGTTTCACATTGAATGGAATAGAGTGAAAAAGAGGTTCAGCAAAAACAATTGTTTATTCTTTTTTTTTTAAGTCTGTGTCCTGCCTCATTGGGACAGTCATCTGTTCATTCGTTGATGACACATTGCAGGATTCCCATTGTATATTCAGTTTCAGCATGTTTGTTTATACAGCTCAGAGCTATAAAGTTTTGGAAGAACCTGAGGCTAATATGAGGGGGAAAGGAGTCCATGAAGCTGGCTGTATTTTAAAGAAGCCTTATTGAAGGCGCAGGAACAAACCATCCCGATGTGTAGAAAGAATAGCAAATATGGCAGGCAACCATCTTGGCTTAACAGAGAAATCTTTGGTGAGCTTAAACACAAAAAGGAAGCTTACAAGAAGTGGAAACTTGGACAGATGACTAGGAAGGAGTATAAAAATATTGCTAGAGCATGCAGGGGTGTAATCAGGAAGGCCAAAGCACAATTGGAGTTGCAGCTAGCAAGGGATGTGAAGGGTAAAAAGAAGGGTTTCTACAGGTATGTTAGCAACAAGAAGGTCAGTGAATGTGTGGGCGTCTTACTAAATGGGGGAAGCAACCTAGTGACAGATGATGTGGAAAAAGCTGAAGTACTCAATGCTTTTTTTGCCTCGGTCTTCACAGACAAGGTCAGATCCCACACTGCTGCATTGAGCAGCACAGTATGGAGAGGAGGTGAACAGCTCTTATTGGTGAAAGAACAGGTTAAGGACTATTT
Organism: Eretmochelys imbricata; assembly: GCF_965152235.1. Classification (NCBI taxonomy): domain Eukaryota; kingdom Metazoa; phylum Chordata; order Testudines; family Cheloniidae; genus Eretmochelys; species Eretmochelys imbricata. The sequence goes on from NC_135574.1 coordinate 27,466,908, forward strand.
AGAAAAGCTGGACATGCACAAGTCCATGGGTCTGGATCTAATGCATCCGAGGGTGCTGAGGGAGTTGGCTGATTAGATTTCAGAGCCACTGGCCATTATCTCCGAAAACTCATGGTGATCGGAGGAGGTCCCAGAGGAGGTCTCCTTCCCTTGAGGTTTTTAAGGTCAGGCTTGACAAAGCCCTGGCTGGGGTGATTTAGTTGGGAATTGGTCCTGCTTTGAGCAGGGGGTTGGACTAGACGACCTCCTGAGGTCCCTTCCAACCCTGATATTCTATGATTCTATGAGTCTATGAATTGGAAAAAGGCAAATATAGTGCCCATCTTTAAAAAAGAGAAGAAGGAGATTCCGGGGAACTACAGACCACTCAGCCTCACCTCAGTCCCTGGAAAAATCATGGAGCGGGTCCTTAAGGAATCCATTTTGAAGCACTTGGAAGAGAGGAAGATGATCAGGAACTGTCAACATGGATTCACCAAGAGCAAGTCTTGCCTAACCAACATGATTGCCTTCTATGATGAGATAACTGGCTCCATGGAAATGGGGAAAGCAGAATATGTGATATATATTGAATTTAGCAAAGCTTTGGATATAATCTCCCACGGTATTTTTGCCAGCAAGTTAAAAACAAGTATGGATTGGATGAATGGACTACAAGGTGGATAGAAAGCTGGCTAGAACGTCAGGCTCAATGGGTAGTGATGAATGGCTCGATGTCTAGTTGGCAGCTGGTATCAAGCGGAGTGCCATAGGGGTCGATCCTGGTGCCGGTTTTGTTCAACATCTTCATTAATGATCTGGATGATGGGATGGATTGTACCCTCTGCAAGTTTGTGGATGACGGTAAGCTGGGGGGAGACATAGATATGCTGGAGGGTAGGGATAGGGCCCAGAGTGACCAAGACAAGTTGGAGAATTGGGCCAAAAGAAATCTGTCGAGATTCAACAAGGACAAGTGCAGAGTCCTGCTGCTTAGGACGGAAGAATCCCATGCACTGCTACCGGATGCAGACCGACTGGCTAAGCGGAAGTTCTGCAGAAAAGGACCTGGGAATTACAGTGGATGAGAAGCTGGATAGGAGTCAACAGTGTGCCCGTGTTGCCAAGAAGGCTAACGGCATACTGGGCTGCATTAGTAGGAGCATTGCTAGCAGATCGAGGGAAGTGATTATTCCCCTCTATTCAGCACTGCTGAGGCCACATCTGAAGTATTGCATCCAGTTTTGCATCCCCCATTACAGAAAGGATGTGGACAAATTGGAGAGAATCCAGCAGAGGGCAAAGAAAATGATTCGGGGGCTGGGGCACATGGCTTACGAGGAGAGGCTGATGGAACTGGGCTTATTTAGTCTTCAGAAGAGAAGAGTGAGGGGGGATTTGATAGCAGCCTTCAACTACCTGAAAGGGGGTTTCAAAGAGGATGGAGCTAGGCTGTTCTCAGTGGTGGCAGATGACAGAACAAGAAGCAATGATCTCAAGTTACAGTGGGGGAGGTTTAGGTTGGATATTAGGAAAAACTATTTCACTAGGAGGGTGGTGAAGCACTGGAATGGGTTACCTAGGAAGGTGGTGGAATTTCCATCTGTCAAGGTTCCTCCCCCACTCTGAACTCTAGGGTACAGATGTGGGGACCTGCATGAAAAAAACCTCCTAAGCTTATCTTTACCAGCTTAGGTCAAAACTTCCCCAAGGTACAAAATATTCCCTCCCGTTGTCCTTGGACTGGCCGCTACCACCACCAAACTAATACTGGTTACTGGGGAAGAGCGGTTTGGACGCGTCTTTCCCCCCAAAATACTTCCCAAAACCCTGCACCCCACTTCCTGGACAAGGTTTGGTAAAAAGCCTCACCAATTTGCCTAGGTGACTACAGACCCAGACCCTTGGATCTTAAGAACAATGAACAATCCTCCCAACACTTGCACCCCCCCTTTCCTGGGAAATGTTGGATAAAAAGCCTCACCAATTTGCATAGGTGACCACAGACCCAAACCCTTGGATCTGAGAACAATGAAAAAGCATTCAGTTTTTTACAAGAAGACTTTTAATAAAAAATAGAAGTAAATAGAAATAAAGAAATCCCCCCTGTAAAATCAGGATGGTAGATATCTTACAGGGTAATTAGATTCAAAAACATAGAGAACCCCTCTAGGCAAAACCTTAAGTTACAAAAAAGATACACAGACAGAAATAGTTATTCTATTCAGCACAATTCTTTTCTCAGCCATTTAAAGAAATCATAATCTAACACATACCTAGCTAGATTACTTACTAAAAGTTCTAAGACTCCATTCCTGGTCTATCCCCGGCCAAGACCCAGCATAAGACAGACACAGACCCTTTGTTTCTCTCCCTCCTCCCAGCTTTTGAAAGTATCTTGTCTCCTCATTGGTCATTTTGGTCGGTGCCAGCGAGGTTACCTTTAGCTTCTTAACCCTTTACAGGTGAGAGGAGCTTTCCCCTGGCCAGGAGGGATTTCAAAGGGGTTTACCCTTCCCTTTATATTTATGACACCATCCTTAGAGATTTTTAAGGCCAGGTTTCATAAAGCCCTAGCTGGGATGATTTAGTTGGGGTTGGTCCTGCTTTGAGCAGCGGGTTGGACTAGATGACCTCCTGAGGTCTCTTCCAACCCTAATCTTCTATGATTCTATGACTAAGTGGGATTTTACATGATGCTACCATGATAAATCTAATATTTGTAAATTTGCTATAATGTATCACAAGGTTTAAGCTTTATGATGAATGCCTTGGAATAATCAGGTCCTAGAAACTTAGATAATGTCTTGTTTGTAATGACAATCACTGGTCAAAAACACTGTTTCATCTATGTTGAGGAAGAATAGAGAGACTCATAATTATTCCAAAATTCATGCACCTAGGGGGTCTCTACCTGATCCATGAATCTCTAAAAATTGACAAAGCCACCAGGCCACTAAAGGATTAGCTTCACTCATGGCAATGACCCTACCTTCCCAAATGGGCAGTGATAACATTGCCTAGAAACAGAGCCATATTTGAAGATGTAGCACCAGAATGAATGAAATTCCATTCTCTACCTGTAGATAATCTATTGATTAAAATCCAAGACGTGTTTTCAATGGGAAATAAAAAAAACCATGTTAGAAGAAACATATTTCTAATTTATTAAATAAGGAGCATGGTGGCATCAGAGCACCTACTCTTTGTCACACATATATTTACAGAGTCAGTTCATTAAAGGGTAATATAATAGAGAAAAGGATTTTAAAGAATGCAAATATTAATATGGGGAGAAGTTACATAAAGAGTAACATTTTCAAAAGCACCTAAGTGACCTAGGAGGCCAAGTCCCATTTAAAAAAAAATGATTTAGGCTATGTCTACGCTGGTGCTGGAAGGTGTAAAATTCAGCTCAAGTAGACACAACCAAGCTAGCTCTCATAGAGTTAATGCACTAAAAACAGAAGCATAGCTGCTGCAGCATAAGCACCACGCCACCCAAATAAGATCCTGTCCAAGACCCTTGGTAAGTAGTGGGGTGGCTAGCCCCTGCTCAGTCTGCTGCAGCTCAGCTCACTTCTATTTTTAGCAAATAGCTCAATTAGAGTTAGATCAGGTGTGTCTACTCAAGCTGGAAACTACACCTTCCAGCTCCAATGTAGACTTACCCTTCGATGCTTAGGAATCTAAGTGTCATTGAAAAATCAATGATACATAGGCTCCTAAACCACTTTTAAAATAGGATGTAAGCATTTTTTAGAGTTTTCCCCAGAGCATTATATCTTACATGCAAAAAACTATACTAAAAGAACACTACATTTGCAAAGCCAAGTGCTCAGAAGTTAGGAAATGCAACAAATAAGGCCTTATTTCAACTTCCTTGTGAGTATATGTTACACGATTTTTTTTTCAATGTAATGGTTATACTGTTTTTTCCACAAGACCCTGCCTCATTCAGTGCACAGAATGGGTGATATTCACTGAATTAGCAGCTGTACAATATTTTATTTGAATCTTCATTTTTTCAAGATATGTCTCCATGCCTTATTCACTTCACCACATTCATAACCTGGCTCTGAAGATAGAATTTCCTCATGAGTTTGCTAGGACACTCATCACTTGTCACTGTAACATAATGCACGTTCACAAGAGGGCCAAATTAAGATTGCATGAGTGCTCCATTCTCTTGCTCTAAACTCCCGATCAGGAAGCTGGAAGAAGACAAAAGATTCTAGTTTTAAGGGTTTTAAATCTGTTGATATATTGAGATTTAATTTCTTGCTGTATTCATTTAGTCTGTCAGCGATGTTATAAACTGTACCAGTGCAAACGCTGATGAATTTTTTTGGCATCAGTAAACAGGTTAAGTAGTTGTTTGTGCTTATTTGCTCATCTAGGAGCAACTAAAGAGCTGAGAGAAATGAAAGTGGGGAAACTAGAAGTGCCTCAATTATTGCACAGCAGTAAACAAAAGTTTCCAAATACCTGCCAAGTGAGATACTTTTATTTCCCATAGAAGACTGAGTGCTCTTCCCCAACAGCAGGACACATATTGAGTGCAGTACAAAAAGAAAAGGAAGGAAGTGTAAAGGTAAGAGGAAACCTGGCTTGGGAGAATTGTTACATTGGCAAATTGACAGCAATGACACCATTTGAGTGATGTGTTCTGTAATCTTACCACTGAGTAATCCTCAGCAACTGATTTGTCGGAAAAGTGTATTAATGCATATAATTTGTATTGCTATACAAAGATCCAATCAGTTTGTGGGGCCCACTGTGCTGAGCATTGTACAAACACACAGGAAAACATAGTCTTCATCCCAAAGAGTTTATAATCTGATTTAAAACAAGCTTCAATAAGTGAAGATAAACTACAAGTGGGGTGAGGGAAAATGAGGAAAACAGTAATGAGATAATGTATTTAGAGGCTAGAAATTTAACAACTTAATAAATATCTTGTGTTACAGGTTGTGCAGATCAGGACATTTATAGCTAAGGTTGCCTAATGCTTTCCGTAAAATGACCCTGATCTTTAGTTGATTATAACTTTGCCAATTTCCAAACTAGTTGTCTGCCTCAGATTGATTTTGAATATTTCAATTAAAATTGTTCAGACATTTCCACGAATGAGGTGAGAGAAAATGACATTTTTTTTTGCCCATGTTGCAAAATTCTTACAACTGTTTCTCTGAGAAGCTCAAGCACATCCATCCTTTGGAGCAGGAACCTGGAATTTGGCAGGAGTTCGGGGGTCACTCTGATATCGGGCATGTGCCTTTGGCTGTTCCAGTGAAAAATGCACCCACATTTGGTCAAGTTACAAGCACTGCAGTAACAGAGCATGAGTGTGGTAGTATATTGGGATATTTCAGAAGAATAACTTTATCTAGCATTAAATGTGTTTGAAGAACAAAAGACTTATCAGAATTAGCACTATTACAAGATGTTAGCATAGGAAGTAATAATAATCTGCCATTTATTTAAAAGTGTTGCCATCTTATTAATATAGTCTCGCTATAGTTTGCTTTTCCAGTTAGTGGTAACTTTTTTTTTAGCAGATATAATCACTTAAGTCTTTCTAAACAATGTAGCTGCAATTTTCACTTTCTTTTAAATATAATCCTAGTTTAAACATTGTTCTATCTTGCAAGACTGAAAAATTGACTGCAAAAGGCTAACATTTAAAATCACTTAGCTGTTCAAAGGGGACTGGTAGTACCCGTCAGAAACAGCCCAAGAATAATTATTAGTATTCTCTCTGTCTGTCTCCCAATTTGTCTGACTTGATGGTCTTTCTCTCCCTCCAAAGAGTTCCACTTGTAAGAGGATGAGAGAAATTTCTTGACTGTAGAGTTAGAATTCACTTAGTGGGTCTCAGGTTAGAAGTGCAATGCATGTAACACAGCAGGCTCCTGTTTCTATCTGTCCATGTCTGTGAATATTCCCAGGAAATGACAGCAGTCAAGTGATTTTACTACATTAAAGGTCTGCACTGTTGGCTACCTTGCAAAGTTTAGTGACCAAAGCCATTTTTAAAAGAGATTCTTCACTCACCAGCTTTTGTTCTCTTTGGGGTTCTGCGTGGAAGTGAAGTGCCTTAAAAACTAAACACACTGAAAAAATATGAAAGTGGATGAAACAGCACGTCCCTGTGCTTGCAATAAAAGTGTAATCATCAAAGATAATTGCATCACTGAAAGCCAAGGGATAACATACACACAAACAACATTGAATTGATTCTTTTAACTGGTTGCCAGCACTGCAAGAAGGCATCACTAAAGTATCATCTGGGACCTGAAAGGGTGGCTACAGCTTTGAAAGGCAAACCATGCTGGACGCAGAAGGTTAGCATGATGCTTAAAGCCAAGTAGGAGAATTCAGCAACAGCAACAGGACTTGTTCTTTCAAACATGTGTTACACTAATCAGAGCATTCTGTTTATGTGTGTTGACACCAGGTACCACACACAAGAAACCTTTTTCTCAGAACCTTGTTCTCACTATCATTGCTACTAGTGGCACTAATCATTTTTATATTTATATATACTGATTCTTGACATTGTGGTTTTCCATAGCAAGAGAGAGAGAGAGAGGGTAAGTTTGCAGCAGTGAAAATCTTTATCAATCATTTATTAAAGATATGATGATTTTGGAAACACATATACATACATCATCTAATTTTATTTTCCGTAATTTTCTTTGGTAGAGCTTTGCTCTATGTTTAGGCTAAGCTCCACTGTTATTTTAGTTAGAGATGATCTTCTGATCTAGATCCAGGGCTAGATTGTGTCTTGGACTCCCATGGTGGAGTAAGAACTTCCATTATGCCCTTGAATATAGCTACGCAGTGAGTGTGTATGAGTAGGGAGATGCTGCATGACCTCTTACACTTTTCTTGCAACAGGTGGGCAGGGAAGGGTGGGAAATGGGTGGAGGTATGGCTCCAGCTGCCACTTGCTAGGCAGTAGAGCTGATATAGCTTGGAGCATGTCAGTTTGCTGCTGGAATAGACCAGCATCCCTTGGAGCAAGAATGGGACAAACTATAAGTCAATGGTACATCGGAGTAACAATAGCTCTTGGATCTATTCCTGGAATGATGCAGTTCAGGATCAGCTTTGAACAAAAGAGTGATGCATCAAGTCACAATTAGAGGTAACTGACATTTTTCCACTGACAAGTTTTCCTGTTGGAAAAGAAGGTTTTTGTCAAAAATCAATATGGGGGTGGGGGGAAGGGGAGTGTTAGGATATAGATATTCAGGCCTGCCTGTAAAGGCCTATACTTTAAGAATGTAGGTATATGTTTATCATTTAGCTAGTAATAGAGGTATACAAGAAAGAATCTGTGTAAGGGCCTTCTCTCACTGTGACAGTCTGAGGCCCTGTTCTTAGGCTAAGGCCTTTGGCTAAGCAAGCAGAGGCAGCCATAAGCTGGGAAGCCAACGGTCACATCTTTACATTCCAAACTAGTCAATATGGGGTTGTTAGGAAGGTGATCCGATCTATCACCTCCAGAGAAAGGGAAGTGCCTAGAAGATGTAAAAGGAAATTGAGGTTGATAGTTTTCTGTCTGGTAAGACCTCACTTATCAATAGACACAGCTGGGAAACCCTTATGTCTTTATAGATGTAGTTGTGAAATCCTCACTTCTGTATTGTTTTGTCATTATAGTTCCCACTTTGCTATTGTTTATTGGCATGGTCTCTGTCTGGTTCTGTTATTGTTTCTGTCTGCTGTATAATTAATTTTGCTGGGTGTAAACTAATTAAGGTGGTGAGATATAACTGGTTAGCTAATCATGTATGTTAGGACTGGTTAGGTAAATTTCAGTAGAATGATTGGTTAAGGTATAGCTAAGAATATTACTATTTAACTTAGGGGCAAACAGGAAGTAAGTTAGAATTCGAAAATAAGGAAGAAAGAACTTGGATTTAACCTTGCTGGAAGTTCACCCCAATAAACATTGAATTGTTTGCACCTTCGGACTTTGGGTATTGTTGCTCTCTGTTCATGCGAGAAGGACCAGGGAAGTGGGAGAGTGAAGGAATAAGCTCTCTAACAGGGAGGATTGACAATGTTGACTTTTTTTTTATTCCCTGATCAAGACAATCCAAACAAATCAATTAATTCTAACATATCATAGTCATTTTGTCTAGATAAAAATGTTTACTTTCTTGTTTTGTTATTCCAGATTCAACACTTTTCAAAATTGTTTTGTGCGAATTTTTGCTATTTCAAATTTTCATTTTAATTCAGAAGGAAAAATGTTTTTGAAATGCCAAAATTTCCTACTAAAAGAAAAAATACGGGTTTCCAACAGTTCCTTGTCACAATCTAGCCCCCCAGAGTCAGAGTGAGATTAAACTACTGTTTGCATTTGAGGATGAATCAGGGGTAAGGGCTGGTCTACACTAAACCTGTAAGTTGACCTACCTTACGCTACTTCCGTTACGTAAGTTATGTAATTGAAGTCAATGTAATTTAGGTGGACTTACAGCAGTGTCTACACTGCACTGTGTCAATGGGAGATGCTCTCCCACCGACTTACCTTCCGCCTCTCAGGGAAGTGAAGTACAGATGTCGACAGGAAAGTGCTCTGACATCGACTTGGCTTTCTTCACCAGACCCGTTAAATTGACACCTCTACATTGATCACCGCAGGATCGATTTAGCTGTAAGTAAAGAAAAGCACTAAGATACCAAAATTTTGTGAGCTGATCTCCTGAGACTTGTTAACATGTAAAATTTTATGGTCTCAGCTATTTTTGCAAGATTCATATGTACTTGTGCTGCACTGAAATATTACAAAAAACATTGTTGTCGTGAAATTTTGACGGTATGTGCATCAAACTTGGAACAGAAACTCCTCCCCGTTTTGGATGTGACCTAAAACCAAAATTGTGGGGACAATTTTGGATCTGGGGATTCAAATATGCATACACAATTCAAATGTGCTGTGATTCTAGGTTCTGGCTTTAACCCCTCTCTATTTTTAAATAATTTAGAAAATGTCACTGGAAGAGTTTAACAACAAAAGTCAGATGACATGCAGACAGCAGGTCTAAACCTTCCTGCATTCAATTGATCCGAATGAAAAGTAATTGGTGTAATGATAGAAGATCAGGTTATTTCTTTAAGGAAGCCATCATTCAAACAAAGTCCCCAGAATTTGTGCGCCATAATAAAACTATACTAAGAGAAAAAGCTTTTGGTCGAAAGCTTTTCCATACCCCTGGGAAGTCTAAATGGATAAAAAGCCAATACCAAAAAAGAAATAAATAGAATGCACTCAAAATCTTTCCTCACAAAAAAATATGGACTGAGCAGACTGTCTTCTGGTGTGCTGTAGCACACAACACTGAAACGTGACAAAAATATAATGACACCTACATCCCCCTTACGTTTTTCATAGATTGAATTATCAGAATGAGAAGTATCATTTAACAAAAGCACTTGTATTACTGGCATCTAGAGATACTGCCCCTAACAGCAGAATGGTTTCTAGAACCAGCACTGGGACCAATATTATTAAAAACAGTTTACCCTCTGTGGATATTGTTCCTACAGCTATGTGAGCTGCATGAAGCCTAAGGTCAAATCTGTGCTGAGTGCTTCCAGGCAAACTTCCCCATGCTCGATCTTGAATTCAAAACTACCCTGGGATTACTTAAGAAAAGCAAATGGAAAGGCTTCTTAGCTATTTACTTGAAGTCCTTACAGAAAAAAAACAAAACCAAAACAAACTCACTCCCACACACAACCATGGAAAACAGAAATCAAAGCTGATTATCACAAGGATTTTTTTTTTTACCATAAATTGCATAAAATAATGGAAATCTGCACCTAATACTATTTAAACTAAACTGGAGGATTATTCCCAGCAGTATCTTCAATCCTAATGTCTGAATTACAGCACATACAATTGGTTGACTTGTACTAGAATTAAATCTTGTAGCAGCTATTCAATTTTACCTGACAAAACTCAGAGGCAGATAACATTGTTTCCTATTTGCTTTTTAATATCACCAGAACATTTTTTGTTGTTGCTGTAAGCAAATGTAAAAAATTCCTTAATGCCGCTTCACTTCCCAATTCCTTGGCTTAGTGTGTATTATGGAGACAAAAGAGAAAGACTGAAAAAAGAGAAAGAAAGGTGGGTGGTTATAATAATGCTTATATGAAATATTTAAAATGAAGATTAAACCAAGCAGATTATGGAGAGTCATTCTGTCAATGTAGCCACTGCACTAAAAAAAAATCCCAACCTACCTAAAATGGTTAATTGGGTTACCCAGAGTATTAGGGAATGGAGCCATTCTCCACTCCTCCCTAACTTCATGTTTTATTAAGGGAGAAGGGAGTCTGCTCCCAACTCAGTTTGTTGTGGTACAGTTGAATAAAGCAGCAAGTTTCTCAGCCTGGAGTCCTGTGAGTAAAGTGTTATTTTTGTTACACTGAGCAGTCCCTTTACAAAAGGAATAGTCCCCTTATTCCCTGGTTGATCTGTAAAGTGGTTTGAATAACTGCTTATTTTGGTTCCTATTCTGGCGGTTTCAAAACATTGTGGGGAGAAAAAACAACAACTCTGACCAAAACTGAAATTTTTCAGAATTTTTGGCAAAATTGAAGAAGTAAAAAAAAAAATGTGTTTCACCTGGAGCAAAACATTTCATTTTGTGTATTTTATATAAAAGCAAAGGAACTGACGAGCTAGATTCACAAAAAAATCATGTCTTCTTATACCCAATAGCCCAGTGGTTAGAATATTCACATGGAATGCGGGAAACTGAGGTTCAAATCCTCCCTCTAGAGCAGGGACTGCAATGTGGGTGTCTCTCTCTTCCCCCCTTTAGATGAATGTCCTAATCATCAGGATATAGAGTCATTATCACTCTCTTTCACTGGCCCAATAGTTTATCAGGTTTGAATTTGCCACCTTTCGGTATCACCAAATGTCCCCTTGTTCTTGTATATTGAGGCTGGATCAATAGAAGTTCCCAGTCAACTAAGCAGACACATGTCAAAACAAGAGATGAGAAAGCAAAGGGAGGAGTTAGGGAATATGGATAATTGGTGGTGATAAATACAGGAATAGGCGTTAATTTAGGACAGGTCTACACTGAAAAAAAATTAAACAACCCTCAGCAGTGAGTCTCAGATCCTGGGTCAATTGACTTGGGCTAGTGCTATGGGGCTAAAAATAGCAGTGTAGATGTTCATGCTTAGATTGGAGCCCGGGGCTCAGACACCAACCAAAGAGGTGGGGGCATTTTGGAGCTGAGGCTCCAGGTTGATGGGGAACATCTACGCTGCTATTTTTAACCCTGTAGCAGGAGGCCCATTAGCCAGAGTCATTTGCCCCAGGCTCTGATACTACTGTGGTGTTGTTGGTTTTTGCAGCGTCACTGCATACATCTTATTTCTTTTGCAGATGGGGAGGAGCGACGGCTGAGAACAAAGTAAGTCAAACAAAATAGAAGTCTCTTTCATCATGGTTCATTAGACTCTCTCTGAAGGACTGCCATGTAACTTAATGCTTAAGGCAGGGATTCTCTACTGATGAGTCACTGGCACTGAAACTGAGGGAAATTATTTGGACATATTAGGGGATAGGTCTATTTACCAAAAAAATACAGTTTCGGATCAACCAGAAACATTCACAAATTGTTGTCGAGTTTGCTGAATAGCTTCCACTGAACTGAAAAAGTCTAAACATTTTGATAATGTTGAAATGAACTAACCACTTGGCTGTAGAGTCATTCTCACTCTCTTTTCCTTGCCCAGTGACAACCTACTGTCATCATGAATGACTATGAATTGCTATTATGAATGACAATGAATAGTGGGTCAGGAAACCGGAGCATCTATTTCTCTCCCCAATCCATCTGTCACTGAATACTCAGGGCCAATACTAATGTCAATGGAACTTTGACTTTAATGGAGTTACGCCCATTCACCCTAGGGCATAAATTGGCCCAAATTGTTGAGATTTTGGAACTAGGAGCAGGGCCTTGTCTACACTCTGCCATACAGTTATACTGGCAAAATCGCCTAGTGCAGATATAAGCTATATCAGAAAAAAAAATGAATCCTCTTTTGCCAGTATAAAGTGTCTCAGTTCCAAGAATGAAATGAGCAAAAAACCTGCATCTACACTCAAGTTTTTTCTGACATAGCTATATTAGTTAGAAGTGTGATTATTTGACACTCGTAACAGAAACAGCTACACTGGAAAAATTTAGTGTAGACAAGGCCCAAGACTCTCCCAGGTTCAAAAATGGGAAACATAATTACCCCAAGTTCAAAGAAGTACAGAGCTGGAATTCAAAGAGGAGGTCTGGAAATTCATAATCACAAAAGGCTTGAAGTCATAGCAATATCTACATGGCTGGAGACAGCTGAGGATGGGCAGGCTGTGGCCACCAGAGAGAAGAGAACCAGGAGGAATTCCACACCCCTAGAATTTTCCAATCAAAAGTACCTCTCAAGATCCAACTGCTCCAAGGGAATGGAGAGAAGTCTAATGCCATCCAAGTACCTATGGATGGCAATTTGGTCCAACCTGTAAGAAATCAAGCTGATCCAGAAAGAGTTCTCCAACTGTACACAGGAGTCAGACAATGCTTGTGGAGATTCAATACTCAGAAAAAAATCTAAAGAACACTCTGCAAGGGACAGGTAGAAAACAGGATGGTTTGTTGCCTTCCTGTAGCCAAGACTTGAGATGTCACTCTAAGATTGGCAAAAAGAAAAGGAGTACTTGTGGCACCTTAGAGACTAACCAATTTATTTGAGCATAAGCTTTTCGTGAGCTGTAGCTGTAGCTCACAAAAGCTTATGCTCAAATAAATTGGTTAGTCTCTAAGGTGCCACAAGTACTCCTTTTCTTTTTGTGAATACAGACTAACACGGCTGTTACTCTGAACTCTAAGATTGGATACCTTTCTGAAGTTGATGGTCAAGAATCCATTGGTGGTAGTTCATGATGGCATTAATGACACTCTGTTGTGGGATATCTGTGACGTTCCCCGGTGTTATCTGGAATAGTGATCTGCTAGGTCATTCTAATACTCGACTCTGGGAGCCAACCTTACCCTGCTCTGCTGTGAGAACTCCCACTCTTGGGCTGTTCACGCACAGCCTCTGGCATGTAAGCTGCTCCTTGGATTGTGCAACCGAATGTCACTAGCCAATATTTCCAGTCCCACAGACAACCCTAGGAACCTCCATCTTGCAGTGTCCAGTTATGACCACTGGATGCTGCAAGACTATATGAGTTCATCAATTTAACAAAGAAATTGATACGTTCCAGGCTTGTTATCCCAAGGCAAGTCTCTGACACACTTCAAACCAAATGCATTGCTTCAGGTAAATTAAACCAACAGATTTATTAACAACAAAGATAGATTTTAAGTGATTATAAGTCAAAGCACAACAAGTCAGATTTGGTCAAATGAAATAAAAGCAAAACACATTCTAAGCTGATCTTAACACTTTCAGTGCCCTTACAAACTTAGATGCTTCTCACCACAAGCTGGCTGGTTGCCCTTCAGCCAGGCTCTCCCCTTTGATCAGTGCTTCAGTCGCTTGGTGGAGATGTCTGTAGATGGATGTGGAAGAGAGAGGACGAGCATGGCAAACATCTCTCCCTTTTATCATGTTCTTTCTTCCCCCTTGGCTTTCCCCCCCCCCTTCAGAGTCAGATGAGCATTACCTCATTGCAGTCCCAAACTGACCAAAGGAAGGGGTGTGTGTGATGTTATTGACATAATCTGGGTCTGTATAGATCATCGTTACAATCAAGGTCCTGTAGTGGCACCAAATCTTATATAAAGGGGGTCAAATGAGGTGTCTAAGACAAGGTTATGGTTTGCTGATTATGATTATGCTTTCTATATGTGTGTATCATTTTTGTAGTTGAAGTTATGAATATTGGCTCTATACTGTCTCTATTTCAAAGTTATGCTATGCTTCTGGGTGACACCCCAGATAAGTTGGTGTCAGCTCTGCCTAGCCTACTTGATGGCCCATTAAGGACCATCAGCTATACAACTGACCCATTGAGAGAAGGCAGACACTTGTGACTCAGCAAAGTATGCAGGGACATGCCTATGGACAGAACTCTGAGGTTTTTCCATGCCAGGTGATGGACAGCTTGTCTTTGGAACAAAGAAAGAAAGACCACATGGCAAGAGAATATAAAAAGCTGCCACAGCTCCTCCATCTTGTCTTCAATTCTGCTTCATACCTCTGGAGGAACTTAGCTACACGGAAGGTTTGAACTAAGGACTGAAAGACCCATCCCAGCTGTGGATGTACTCCAGAGACTTGATTTGAACCTGCAGTTTATTCTATCACTGCTGCAAGCCTGAACCAAGAACTTTGCCATTACTGTATACAATTGATTCCATTTAACCAATTCTAGCTCTCATCTATATCTTTTCCTTTTATGAATAAACCTTTAGATTTTAGATTCTAAAGGATTGGCAATAGCATGATTTGTGGGTAAGATCTGATTTGTATATTGACCTGGGTCTGGGGCTTGGTCCTTTGGGATCGAGAGAACCTTTTTTCTTTTACTGGTATTGGGGTATTGGTTTTCATAATCATTTGTCCCCATAACGAGTGGCACTGGTGGTGATACTGGGAAACTAGGGTGTCTAAGGGAATTGCTTGTGTGACTTTTGGTTAGCCAGTGGGGTAAAACCAAATTCTTCTCTGTTTGCCTGGTTTGGTTTGCCTTGGTGTGCACAGAAACCCCAGCCTTGGGCTGTAACTGCCCTGCTTTAAGCAATTTGTCCTGAATTGGCACTCTCAGTTGGGTCCCGCCAGAACCAGCATCGTTACAGGGTGACTCACTCGAGAGTCCAATAGACCATTTGTTGTTGCCTAGGCCAGTGTCCTTTGTTCCTGTGAGGCTTGACTGGGTTTGTCCCATACATGCCCTGATGAGGTGTGAACTGCCCCTCTGTTCTTGGAGAGTTTTTGCTTGGGCTTGTTTTAAGCCACGAGGACACATTCTCAGCCTCATAAAAATATACAAGAAATTACAACCTATAAAATTACTATAACATTACTATAACAATGATTACTATAACATCACTATAACAACAGTGCTCAGTGCATCATGAGCCTTCCGAATACACCCAGCATGACAAACTTTGCATTAGATACCACACAATCATATTATAAGGATGAACATGGGGGTGCTCGGTGTTCCCCCGAGGTACAGAACATCACAATATCTCACAGACAATAGATGACTTCAGGGAACTCAGAAGCATGCAGAAGAAGAAGAATGCCCATGAGATCTTGTCTGAGTTCCTGTCCCATGTCCTGTCCCATTATTGAAAAGTGAACTGCTGGCTACGAAAGTGGTGTAGGGCAGAGGGTTTGGGTTTTGTGCAACATTAGTCCATGTTAAATGGGGAAAGAGGGCAATGGTTTGGATGGCCTCCACTCAGTACACAGGGAACCAATCACCTTGAGGACAGACTGGATAGAATAGTCAGGAAGACATTAAAGTAATTACAAAAAGGGAGGGTAAACAGAGGGAAGATATGAGCACTTAGCACAAAATCTGGATGTTGAGAACAAAATTAATCAAGGAACCAAAGGACATGAAAAGAAGAAATTCTTTAATTGCCTTTACACCCATGTTAGGAGCCTGGGTACCATGCAAAAAAGAATTGGAATTGCTCATTTACAAGCATAAGTTCAATCTAGCTGGTATTACTGAAACCTGGTGGGATAATTGGCACAATTGGGAAGTTAAAATCAATGTTTATAACTATTTAGAAACAATCAAGTGGGCAAAGGGGGATGGAGAATGGAACTCTGTATGAAAATTATATTACCTGTTTCAATCACTGATAACTCAGCAGAAAATTATCTTGAATGCATATGGATCAATGTCCTGACAGATAAAACACAAGATGGGCTACTAGTTGGTGCCTGCTAAGACCACCAAATCACATTAGGGAACAGAATGATCAGCTTCTTAAGTATCTATCTATAATGCACAGGGACAGAGGAAGCTGTATAACCATGAAGAAAAGGAGTACTTGTGGCACCTTAGAGACTAACCAATTCATTTGAGCATAAGCTTTCCACTATAGTAATCATTGAGGAAAGCTTATGCTCAAATAAATTGGTTAGTCTCTAAGGTGCCACAAGTACTCCTTTTCGTTTTGTGAATACAGACTAACACGGCTGTTACTCTGAAACCTGTATAACCATGGGGACTTCAATGTGAGTGACATATGCTGGAGGTCTCATGCTGCCAGTACTAAAACATCCTTTGAATTACTAAATATTATATACAGGTGACAATTTCCGAATTCAAAAACTGTTGTGTCCAACATTGGGGAATTCTGTATTAGACTTTGTCTGGACAGATCAGGTAAAGGGGATCTGATCAGTGAACAGGAGTGGCTAACAGGGGAGTTTTGAGAGGGAGTTTGGAGGAGACAGTGTGTGTGTGGGGGGGCGTTGGGGAGGGAGGCGCTAAGCTGATACACTTAACATTCTGTAAACTTAGAGCCAGAAACACACCCCCCCCCATAAAAACAAAACAACAACAAAGGAATAAGCTTCAGGAGTAAAAAGATAATGCAGGCAGAACTCCAACAACAGAATGGGGACTATCCAGTTTATTGCACCCAATGCAACCTGCATGATTACCTGCCCTATGGCGTGTGTATACATTCAGTACAAAGACCTGATGGACCTCCGAGACCATATACGGGCTTTGGAGATCAGATTGGCTGAACTGGAGAAGCTAGAGGTATATAGATGAGACTTTCCTGGACACAGAAGAAAGGTCCCACCCTCAGTCTGACATCCTCTTTGCTGTTGAGGAGGACGAAAGTCTCAGGGAAGGAGAACATCCAACTGGAGCAGAGGTAAACAATTCCATAGTTGGGATTCTTCTTCCAGATGATGCTGTGGTATCCTATAGCACTGAGGGAACTCCAGTTATTAGGAAGAGACAAATATTAATAATGGGTGACTGGATCATTAGAAACATAGATAGCTGGATTTGCAATGACTAGAAGAACCACACAGTCACTTGCCTACCTGGTTTGAAGGTTGTGGATCTCTCAAGAGGTCTAGATAGACTTATGTGTAGTGCTGGGGAGGGACCAGTGGTTGTGGTAAATGTAGCTACCAATGACATAGGGAAGGATAGGAGAGAGGTCCTGGAGGCCAAATTTAGGCTGCTAGGTAAGAGATTGAAGTCCAGGACCTCAATGGTAGCACTCTCTGAAATGCTTCCAGTTCCACGAGCAGGACCAGTTAGACAGGCAGAACTACAGGATCTCAATGCGTGGATGAGATGATAGTGTAGGGAAGAGGGGTTTAGATTTATTAGGAACTGGGGAAACTTTTGGGAAAGACGGAGCCTATACAGGAAGGATGGGCTCCACCTAAACCAAAATGGAACCAGATTGCTGGCACTTAAAATTAAAAAGGTAGTTGAGCAGTTTTTAAACTAAGGGCTGAAGGAAAGCTGACAGGTGCAGAGGAGCACGTGGTCCAGACAGAGACATCCCTTTGGGAAGGATCTATGAATGGAGATTCTCTATGTCCTAGTAAGGAGGAGAGAATGGAAGATGATAAAATACAGGTAGGATCTGATAAGAAACAGTCAAATAAAAAAAAGTCCCATTCGATTACAGCATGTAATGGCAGGCAATTAAACAGTGACAGTTTTTTAAAGTGCTTATATACCAATGCTAGGAGACTCGGTAATACAATGGGTGAACTAGATGGCCTTGTATTAAATGAGGCATCACAGAAACTTGGTAAAATGAGGATAATCAATGGGACACTAATACCAGGGTAAAAAAAAAATATCAGAAGGACAGAACAGGTCGTGGTAGGGGTGGGGAGTGGCACTTTATGTGAAAAAAAGCATAGAATCACATGAAGTAAAAAATCTTAAATGAACCAAACTGTACCACAGAATCTCTATGGATAGTAATTTCATGCTCTAATAATAAGAATATAGCAATAGGGATATATTACCGACCACCTGACCAGGATGGTGATAGCGACTATGAAATGCTCAGGGAGATTAGAGAGGCTATTAAAATAAAAAACTCAATAATAATGGGAGATTTCAACTATCCCCATATTGACTGGGTACACATCATCTACGGACAAAATTCAGAGATAAAGTTTCTTGACACCCTAAATCAGGGGTTCTCAAACTGGGGGTTGGGACCCCTCAGGGAGTCACAAGGTTATTACATGGGGGGCTGCAAGCTGTCTGCCTCCACCCCAAACACCACTTTGCCTCCAGCATTTATAATGGTGTTAAATATATAAACAAGTGTTTTTAATTTATAAGGGGGGTTGCACTCAGAGGCTTGTTATGTGAAAGAGGTCACCAGTACAATAGTCTGAGAAACACTGCCCTAAATGACTGCTTCTTGGAGAAACTAGTCCTGGAACCCAAAAGAGGGGAGGCAGTTCTTGATTTAGTCCTAAGTGGGGCACAGAATCTGATCCAAGAGGTGAATATAGCTGCACCCCTTGGTATTAGTGACCATAATATAATTAAATTTAACATTCCTGTGGCAGGCAAACCACCACAGCAGCCCAAAACTACAGCATTTAATTTCAAAAAGGGGGACTACACAAAAATGAGGAAGTTAGTGAAACAGAAATTAAAAGGTACAGCACAAAAAGTGAAATCCCTGCAAGCTGCATGGAAAATTTCTAAAGACACCATAATAGAAACTCAACTTCAATGTATTCCCCAAATTAAAAACATAGTAACAGAACCAAAAAAGTGCCACTGTGGCTTAACAACAAAGTAAAAGAAGCAGTGAGAGGCAAAAAGGCATCTGTTAAAAAGTGGAAGTTAAATCACAGTGAGGAAAATAGAAAGGAGCATAAACTTTGGCAAATGAAATATAAAAATATAAATATATATAAAAATATAAAAAATATAATTAGAAAGGCCAAAAAAGAATTTGAAGAACAGCTAGCCAAAGACTCAACAAGTAATAGCAATTTTTTTTAAGTACATCAGAAGCAGGAAGCCTGCTAAACAACCAAGGGGGCCACTGGACAATTGAGATGCTAACTGAGCACTCAAGGACGATAAGGACATTGCGGAGAAACTAAATTAATTCTTTGCATTGGTCTTCACGGTTGAGGATGTGAGGGAGATTCCCAAACCTGAGCCATTCTTTTTGGGGGCAAATCTGAGGAACTGTCGGATTGAAGTGTCATTAGAGGAGGTTTTGGAACAAATTGACAAACTAAACTGTAATAAGTCACCAGGACCAGATAGAATTCACCAAGAGTTCTGAAGGAACTCAAATGTGAAACTGCAGAACTACTAACTGTAGTCTGTAACCTACCATTTAAATCAGCTTCTGTACCAAATGACTGGAGGATAGCTAATGTGACACTAATTTTTAAAAAGGGCTCCAGAGGTGATCCCAGCAATTACAGGCGGTAAGCCTGACTTCAGTACCAGGCAAACTGGTTGAAACTATAATAAAGAACAAAATTGTCAGACACATAGATGAACATAATCTGTTGAGGAAGAGTCAACATGGTTTTTGTAAAGGAAAATCATGCCTCACCAATCTACTAGAATTCTTTGAGGGGATCAACAAGCATGTGAACAAGGGGGATCTAGTGGATATAGTGTACTTAGATTTTCAAAAAGCCTTTGAAAAGCTCCCTCACCAAAGGCTCTTAAGCAAATTAAGCTGTCATGAGATAAGAGGAAAGGTCCTCCCATGGATTGGTAACTGGTTAAAATATAGAAAACAAAGGGTAAAAATAAATGATCAGTTTTCAGACTGTAAAGAGCTACAAAAGGATCTCTCAAAGCTATGTGACTGGACAACAAAATGGCAGATAAAATTTAATGTTGATAAATGCAAATTAATGTACAATGGAAAACGTATCCCCAACTGTACATATAAAATGATGGCACCTAAAATTAGCTGTTACCACTCAAGAAAGAGTTCTTAGAGTAATTATGGATAGTACTCTGAAAACATCCACTGCAGCGTCAGTCAAAAAGTGAACAGAATGTTAGGCATCATTAAGAAAGGGATAGATAATAAGACAGAAAATATCATATTGCTTCTAAATAAATCCATGGTACACCCACATCTTGAATACTATGTGCAGAGGTTGTCGCCCCATCTCAAAAAAGATATATTGGAATTGGAAAAGGTTCAGAAAAGGGCAACAGAAATGATTGGGGTATGGAACAGTCTCTGTATAAGGCGAGATTAATAAGACTGGAACTTTTCAGCTTGGAAAAGAGACGACTAAGGGGGAATATGATACAGGTCAATAAAATCATGACTGGTGTGGAGAAAGTAAATAAGGAAGTGTTATTTACTCCTTCTTTTAACACAAGACTAGGGGTCACTAAATGAAATTAATAGGCTGCAGGTTTAAAACCAACAAAAGGAAGTATTTCTTCACACAATGCACAGTCAACCTGTGGAACTCTTTGCCAGAGGATGTTGTGAGGACCAAGACTATAACAGGGATAAAAAAAGAACCAAATAAATTCATGGAGGATAGGTCCATCAATGCCTATTAGCCACGATGGGCAGGGATGGTGTCCCTAGCCTCTGTTTGCCAGAAGCTGGGAATGAGTGACAGGAAATGGATCATTTGATGATTACCTGTTGTATTCATTCCCTTTGGGACAGCTGGCATTGGCCACTGTCAGAAGATAGGATACTGGGCTAGATGGATCTTTGGTCTAACCCAATATGGCCATTCTTATGATCACAGAACTGAAAACTAATGATAGCTTAGTTATGATGATCATGACTTGATCATATTTATATTTTACAAAGAGAATAAAGCCCATATATATATATATAGAGAGAGAGAGAGAGAGAGAGAGAGAGACTTGGTCTTTAAAAGATCCAGTTTCACAAAACTATAAACAATTATGAGCCTAATTAGATGGTAGGAACAATTTAATCAGAAAAACATGAATGATAATTGGGAATTGTTTAAGAACACTTTACTAGATGTGCACAACACAACCCCACAATCAAGGAAGAAGGATGTATTGGTTAAAACAAGAACTACTTTAGTGGGGTAGTAAAGGCAGCTATAAAATAAATAAATAATATTTAACAAAGAAGGGGGAAGTTGATCATAATGAATATAAGTGAGAAGCTAGGAATTGTAAACAAATGATAAGGGAAGTAAAAGAACACAATGAGAAATCTATGGCCAGTTGAGTTAAGGACAATAAGTAATAGTTTTTTTAAATATATTAGGAACAAAAAGAATCCTAACAATGGTATTAGTCTATTGACCAGGAGAATTACCAATAATAATGTTGAAAAGGCAGAATTGTTCAATAAATACTTCTGTTCTGCCTTTGGGGGGAAAACAGATGATGTAGTAATATCATATGATAACACTCTTTCTATTCAACTAGTATCTCAAGAGGATGTAAAGGAGAAGCTACTAAAGTTGGATATTTTTAGATCACCAGGTGTGGATAACTTGCATCTAAGAGTTTTAAAATAGCTGGACAATTAATGTTGATTTTCAGTAAGTCTTGGAACACTGGAGAAGTTCCAGAAGGCTGAAAAAAAACCTATTGTTGTGCCAATATTTAAATAAGTTTAAACGGGATGACCCAGGTAGTTTTAGGCCTGACATCAGTCCTAGGCAAGATAACGGAGCAGCTGATATGAGACTTTATTAATCAAGAATTAAAGAGGAGTAATATAATTAATGCCAAGCAACATGGGTTTATGGTAAATAGACCTTGTCAACCAACTTAATATCTTTTTTTATGAGATTACAAATTTGGCCGATAAAAGTAATACTGCTGATGTAATATACTTAGACTTCTGTAAGTCATTTGACTTGGTACCACATAACATTTTGATTTAAAAAGTAGAATATAAAATTAATACGCCTGTGATGGGGTGGACTAAGCCCAAAGATCCCCTGCTTGAGGCCTCAGAATTCTGCCACACCCATCCCAGGAAAGGAGCATGGGAGAGGTCCTCCAAGCAGGCTAGAATGGCTGCAGGAGAAGCAGCCAATCAGGGCTCAAGAGGGCCCTATAAAAAGGAGCTACAGAGCCAGAGACAGTACAGTTTCTCACTAGAGTTGGAGGAGTGTGGATGGCTGAGGGAACTGCAGCACAATGGACAGCCAAGCGCCCAGTAGAGACTGGGGGAGCAAGGAAGAGCTCCTGGCTGGCTACTGGGCCTGAGCTTAGGAGAGCCCTGAGCTGAGGGTAAGGCAACGGTGAAGGCTGGGGCCCAGAGTAGTGTGCGGGCCTGGATTCTGACCCCATCCCCATAGGGGAAGGGCCTACAACTGGACATCAGTAAACCCCTAGAAGGGGACTGAACTGTCAGGAGTCCCAGCTGAAGACTGGGCCAAAACAAACTAAGAGGGCAAAACCATTGCGTCCAGGTAGGAAGCCCTGGGGGTATGGCCCAAAAGCAGACATAAGACTGGTTTAAAGACTGCAGACACACCCAACCAGAGGAAGCACTCACGAGAGGTGGGTGCTGACCCTGTTACAATGGCACATATCTAAATAGATTAGAAGATGGCTAATTGATAGGTCCCAAAATAGAATTGTTTTATAGGCATCATCATTGAGTGGGGGTGTCTAGTGGGATTTCCACAGGATTTGGTTCATGGTCCTACAGTAGTTAACACTTTTATGAATGACCTGGAAAAAAAACATAAAATCATCACTGATAAAGCTTGCAGATGACCCAAAAATTGGGGGAGTGGTAAATAACAAAGAGGACAGATCACTGATACAAAGCGATTTGTAACTGCATGTTTTAATACAGCTAAATGTAAATACATACATTTACAACAAAGAAAGTAGGTCATACATATGTGATAGGGAACTCTATCCTGGGGAGCCATGCCTTTGAAAAAGATTTGGGGTCATGGTGGATAATCAGCTGACCATGATTATGATGTGTGACCAAAGGGACTAATGCAGGGGTCTCAAACACGTGGCCCATGGAGTTATTTCCTGCGGCCGCCAAGCTCCTCTAAACCGCCGCCCCCACTCCTCCCCAGCGCGCTGTGTCCCCGCTTCTCTGCCTACCTCCAGACACTTTCCACTGCCAAACAGCTGTTTGGCAGCGCTTAGAGCTTTCTGGGAGGAGCAGGGAGCCACACACTCAGGGGAGGAGGCGGAGAAGAGGCAGGACCGGGGCCAGGGTGGGGATTTGGGGAAGGGGTTGGAATAGGGGCAGGGAGGGGACAGAGTTGGGGTGGGTACCTTAGGGAAGGGTTTGGAATTGGGGCGGGGAAGGGATGGGAAGAGGTGAGGCAGGGACGGGGCCTCATGGAAGGGGTGGAGCGGTTGTGGGGCCAGGGGCAGTAGGGTGCGGGGGTCAGTGATGCGGCCCTCAGGCTAATGTACTAGTTCTCATGTGGCCCTTGTGGTGATTTGAGTTTGAGATCCCTGGACTAATGTGATCCTGGGATGCATAAACAGGGGATTTTGAGTAGCAGTAGACAGGTTATTTCACCTCTGTATTTGACAGTAGTGTGACCAATGCTGGAATACTGTGTGCAGTTCTGGTTTCCACAGTTCAGAAAGGTTGTTGATTGGAGAGAGTTCAGAGAAGAGCCATGAGAATGATTAAAGAGTTAGAAAACCTGCCTTATATTGAGCTCCTTGAGTCTGTCAATCTGTTTAGCATAAGAAAGAGAAGGTTAAGAGGTGACTTGATTACAGTCTATAAGTATCTATGGGGGGGGGACAAATATTTGCTAATAGGCTCTTCAGTCTAGAAGAGAAAGGTATAACATGATCCAATAGTTGGAAGTTCAAGCTGGAAAAATTCAGACTCAAAACAACGCATATATTTTTTAACAGTGAGAATAATTAACCATTGGAGCAATTTACCAAGGGTTGTGGTGTTTTTCTATCTATATCACTGGATATTTTAAAATCAAGATTGGGTGTTTTTCTAAAAGATCTGCTCTAGGAATTATTTTGGGGAAGTTCCATGGCCTGTGCTATACAGGAAGTCAGACTAGGTGATCATAATGGTCCCTTCGGGCCTTACAATCTATGAAGGGAAGTAGTAGATTGAGTGGAAGTGGCCTCTCAGAAAACCAAACTCCAGGCTATGCCAAGCTTTAAAAATCATCATTAACACTTTGAATTGCACCTGAAACCAAATGGGAAGCCAGTATAAAATGTCAGTGTGGATGTCAGGAAGACTCCTAGAGAGTTTTGTTCTACAACTAATTAGAGTCAGACAAATTAACAGAGCAAAATCTTAACTTACTTAATACTATTGGACTGGAGACTTCCATTTAAATTAAATACTGATAGCGTAGAACCCTGGCCCACAACCGTGAACAAGTCTGCATCAAAAAAGGCGTTGGTAACATTTAGACTAGGGCAGTATTTTTCTGACTGAGTCATTTAGAGACAGTCTGAGATCCAAAGAGAGTCTCTTTATTCTTCCCAAGGGCTGCATCTAATTGATCCTAAATCAAAGAGAAAATAAGTGTTTCACCAAAGTCAGTGCTCAATCGATAATGATTATTATTACTAAATATTTATAACATATCAGTGCTCACTGGCTCAAATCAGGATAGGGCTCCCAGTGCTTACAGAGTACATCCAGTACAGGGACCATGGTTTGCTGCCTGTGGAGATTACAGCCTAAGGAATGGTTGACAACAAATATGATCTGTACCCTACTCCAGAGAAGATTATTTTAATCTGACTCTAAAATGGGAACATGTAAGAACCAGCAATATTTATGCTGTTTCTTTATTTGCTGTCTTACAGTGTCATTGGCTTATTAGATTCCGATACATCATTGCATGCTGACAGAAAGGATCTGAAATGCAGAATACCTGTACTCGCAATGCAGAAAACCGAATAAGCAGCAGAGATGAGTAATTAAATGATAATGTTGTTGTTTTTCTGATGTGACTTCATCTAAAGCAGCGACAATACTGAGAGCCATCTGATATTTTAAAACGCTTGAGTCTGCAGCAGACAGTTTTCCCAGCTGTTTTCAGTAACTGAATCTTTATCATCATCTTATTTGTGGCTTAATATGTTCTCAGATGAACTGTCACTTTCTATTCTCAATTAAAAAATGAAAAGAGGGCTCACTCCATTTCGCTATTTTTTTTCTGTACTTGCCATTGAAAGCTGGCTGCAGACATATGGATTTATTTATTCCTGAGAACTGAAGTGAGGATTGGCAAGCAAATCTGAAGGAAAGTGAATTGAACAGGTTTCTTGCCTGGTCCCATCACTCTAGTTTTAGTCTATTGCTTCTTTTCGCTAAGAGCATTGCCTTTTCTGAGGCTCCTTCCTCAATCCCATAAATTTTAGGCAGTAACAGACAGGGATAGACAGAAGCAGAAGTCTCCTAGGCTGGAATCTACAGCTGCAATAAACTCTCATCTAATCTGCTTGAGAAGTAAAATCAAAACAGCACAACACTGAGCCCTAAAGCCCTTCACTGCTCACCATCTCAGCCATTCTCATGCTAGTATTGCTATCAGTTACTCCAATAGCTCAAGTGGCAAAGGTCTGTTAAGTCTATCTTAAGGTTCCCACCCTGGGGGACTGTGGGAAGAGAAGGGATAGTCTCATGATTAAGGCAGTTAGAGCTGCCTTGGAGAATTGGTTTCTATCCCCCCCTTGCTGCAGAGTTCCTATGTGAAGCTAAGCAAGTGACTTAAATGAAATTTTTCACACGTGGTCACAAATTGTGTGTTCCTCATTTTCTGGGTGCTGGCTTTGAGACCCTGGAGTTTGATTGGTAGAAGTGCTGAATCCTCACCACCACAACTGTTAGTCAATGGGAGCTGTGTTTTGAATGTATAAAGTGCTATTTAACGCTAAGTAATTTGAAAAATCAGGTCCTACATGTCTCACATTGTCCACCTAAAATTACTGGATACTTTTGACCTTAATCTGTTTGTGCCTCAGTTTCCCATGTATGAAATGGCAGTAATACTCCCTCATCTCACAGCAGTGTTGCGAAAATTAGTGTTTGAAGGACTCAGCTATCATAGCGATAAACACCATAGAGAAGTCCATGAGGAAATTAATAATTTTATCTTCAGAGCACTAAATAAGGCACAGGGCACACATTTAAGAATGATAAGAAAACAAAATATTGAATAGTTGCTTATTACGTGAACACTATCCAATCTGTGAACAAAATAAGGCAGCTGCCCTGTGGAAAAAATTGCATTGATCATGTAATTAAAGACTGTGTCATAATGTATTTCCACTAGGGGGCCAAATTAAGGTTGCACAGGCAACCTCATTTCTGGCATTTCCTAATTTTTGAGTGCTTGACTTTGCAACGTTAATAATGTTGTTTTCATTGGTATTTTTGTGTGTAATTATTTCTGGGTACCATAGGCACACAAGTGTTTTATAAACAAATAGCCATAGTCCATGCCCTGAAAAGATGATGGTGGTTGGCATTAAGATCTTGATATTTCTTTGGTTTAACATCAACATAATACGAATTACTTGCAAATAGCAATTGCAAATATTTTAGTGGAGACCATTAAAATCTAAGGCCTAGATCCTGGAAACTTGTACACATCTGGGTTAGGGTTGCCAGGCGTCTGGTTTTCTACTGGAACGCCCAGTCGAAAAGAAACCCTGGCGGCTCTGGTCAGCATTGCTGACCAGGCCGTTAAAAGGCTAGTCAGTGGTGCAACGGGGCTAAGGCAGGCTCCCTGAAGCAACCAGCATATCCCTGCAGCCCTACCCCAGAGCCTGTACCCCCAGATGGAGCCCTCACCTCCTCCTGCATCCCAACCCCCTGCTCCAGCCCAGTGAAAGTGAATGAGGGTGGGGAGTAGCCACTGATGGGGGGTGGGGGGGCAGGGGGTTTGGAGTGAGTGTGGGGCGGAGCCTCAGGGAAGGGGTGGGGCAAGCGTTTTTGGTTTTGTGCAATTAGAAAGTTGGCAACCCTAATCTGGGTAGCTTTAACCATGTGAATAGTGCCATTGATTTCAAATGTGAACAGAGGTCCGTCTCCTCAGAGGTGACTGAGGTCTGCATGGAATAGGACCAAAATGGGGGAATCAAAGGTGCCACCTAAACACAATCAAAATCCCTGGGTCTGCCAGGGCTGTCTTGAGCATCTGTAGAAGCTGGAACAGTCCTTAGCCTGCTCTAATGCATGATGGCTGGTGACTTCCCCCAAGAGACCATCTCATTGGCTGCAGATTGCTATAATCCAGTAGTCACACCCACAGCTCCCTTCCTTGAGAGAATGCTGCTCATGCTAATCATAAAGAATAGACATATTCATTCTTTAGCTTTTTCATTTTGTCTAAAAATTTGAAAAACATGTTACACGAGCTATAATAATGAAAATGTCAGACAATTGGAGAAAACACCATACATTTGAAAATATACAAAAGAATAAATTCACTGCCTTGAACTGAGTGAGAAGTAATATAAATGCATTAGTATACCTGTCCAGGAGAAAAAATATTTACATGGGGATCTCTAAGACTGAATTTCAGTTAAATCAACAAACTTTGGTGAAGCTCCATACTCAAAGATCTGTGTGAAGACAGATTTTATATTGAATGTTTAATTTTTATTATGACATTGCCATTCTCCTCATGAAATTTTTTAAAGGCAAAATGCAAAATAATTAAAATATATATTCTTCTCCTTACATCTGATTAAAGGAAGAGCAGAACAGGTCATATATAAAGAGAGGAGAAAAAGTGATAGTTAGTTTAGTGATATCATTTTGAGTTTTCTGGTGCTGATTAGGATGCAATAAAGGTAGCTCACCATTAGAATACATGAGAAATCAGTCTTTTCAGGAAGTTGCATGTTGTCTTTTCATAAGTGTTTATTGAAACAGGTAAACTTTAGTTAAAGAATGGTGAGAAGATCTCAATTCTCATTAATTTGCCAATGGCTAAATGATTAAAACACTGTTCTATTAATGAAAAAAGTTCTAAGCTCCCTTAGGGCAAAATTTTGGTACTAATGGCCAAAATATTAATTGGCAATAATTTATTCAATATCACTAGTTAAACCAGGTGTACAGCTCCTTTTGTGTCACCAAAGCTATGCAAGATAGACTGGGCATACTGATGAATCTGACTTGAGACTTTCAATGAAGTTAACAGCAGATGGAACCAGCTATTATTCATGGTTGAAGAGACAGCTATTTCACAATTCCTTAATTTTCCCACTTTTTGCTTTTCATAAAATACTTTCAAACATTCAGAGCTCATCCATAAAACATAATTGCTCTGTTTTCATTAACTTTTATAGGTGTTAGGCACATACATATTTCCACACTGACTGGTCCAGGTATCGGAAATGTAACTTTATCTTACAGCACTCTAGAAGTATTAATCCCTTGGGCTCTCCTTCCTCCCCACTTAATAATATCTAAACTGCAGCTCTCTTTGTCAGTTCAAACTGAATAAATATATGTTTTATTGCTAGCAATTTCACCCAGAGTAATAAAAGGTTTCACCAAAGAAGAGACACTTAGTCTTAGAGACAGTTAGTAGGGCACCCAAGTCAGTATCTTACAGTGCATCCTGTACGGTAGAAGATTGCTATGTCTGAAAGCATGAAATTCATCCTTGTGCAATGGACTGACACGACTTAAGCCCTCTAATGTGCCAGTCTTTTTATAGTGCTGAATTTCACCCTAAAATGCATACTCTGGCATTGGGTACTATGGAGAACTCCTGTGTGCTCTGGTGCCTGGGTCAGCAGAGGTTGAAAGATGCTTCCTCCAGTCTCTCAGATGTCAGAAAACTCTCCCCTATTCACAGTAACTTCAGGGATAAATAAAACAGATTGTGGCTTGTTCTGCAATTCTGAATCCCCTCCTCCTCTGGTTTGTCTGTTTCAGACAAGAGCAAGTGACACAGATTATAACAACTATATCTGAAGTATTCAAGCACAGGGCTAAAAGTGAAACTAACATTTTCTCTTGTAAATTAAGCTTTAGGTAACCGGAGGATTATTGAGTAGGTTAATGAATAAATACTACTTGGACTGTAATTAGCGTCAAGCCTGAGGTCCAATACTAAAGGAAACACATTGACCCATAACAGGGCAGTCATTATTCAAAACTCAGCTCTGTGAGGCTTTATCTATACTGTTCAAAGTACAGCAAGATATTGTTCTTCCTGCGGTCACCCTGAGCAGTTGATGTTGAGCTATTTTTGGCATCCATAGTGTTTTGCATCACAACCTGCTAGAGGGCTTGAGCCTGTTAGGCGCTGAGAACCCTGGCTTGAATCCAGCAGACCACATGCTTATCTTTAACCAGGTAAGTAGTCTCACTGACATCATTGGGTCTACTCTGATGCTTAAAGATAAGCACATGCTTAAGTGATTTGCTGGAGCCAAGCCAGGGTTCTGAGCTGCTCGCAGGATCAAGTCTTGAATGATGAACAGATGCACAATACACGGCTTTTCCTTATTTGCAAATGTTGTATAAAATGTCGCAAATGTTCCCTCTTGCAAATGTTGTATAAAACTCATTTATTAACAAAAAAAAAAAAAAGCCCTACACTCTCAATACTGAAGCAATCCCATGTTGGGTGGGCATAAACTCTACAATGAAAGAACAAAATATTGCCCTCTAATATACCCATTTACCTAGCATTAACTTGAGTGGGAAACAACTGTATGGACCTGAAGCAAGATCTGGCCACATAATTTAAGATGCCATTTTCCCATGATAATAAAATAAAGTTAACTCCAGCATAAAAGCCCTCTCTTTTAATAAAATATCACAATGACATTATTGTAAAGACTATTACTACAGCTTATTCAATTTGGCCAATTACTGTACACCCTCAGATAAATATACTTGCCAAAAATGTGTTCCTTACCAGCATTCCTGCCTTCGAGCTGTGTGATTATAACTAGGGCTGTCAATTAATTGCAGTTAACTCATGCGATTAATTTTGTAATCGAGATTAATTTTTGAGTTAATCTCAATCACACTGAAGGTCAGGCTTGACAAAGCCCTGGCTGGGATGATATAATTGGGGATTGGTCCTGCTTTTGAGCAGGGGGTTGGACTAGATGACCTCCTGAGGTCCCTTCCAACCCTGATATTCTATGAAAATAGAATTTTTTGGATATTTTTCTACATTTTCAAATATATCGATTTCAATTACAACACAGAATACAAAGTGTACAGTGCTCACTTTATATTATTTGTGATTAAATATTTGCACTATAAAGATGATAAACAAAATAAATTTGATTTTTCAATTTACCTCATACAAGTACTGTAGTGCAATCACTATCATGAAAGTGCAACTTACAAATATATTTTTGTTGCATAACTGCACTCAAAAATAAAACAATCTAAAACATTAGAGCCTACAAGTCCACTCACTCCTAATTCTTGTTCAACCAATTGCTCAAACAACTTTGGTTTCAATTTGCAGGAGATAATTGTGACGTTCTGTACCTCAGAGGAATACTCTGCACCCTCATGTTCATCCTTATAATATGATTGTATGATATCCAATGCAAAGTTTGTCATGTCGGGTGACTTTGGAAGGCTCATCATGCACTGAGCATTGTTGTTATAGTAATGTTACAGGTTGTAATTTCATGTATACAGTTATGAGGCTGCAGATGTGTCCTCATGGCTTAAAACAGGCCCAGGCAACACTCTCCAAGAGCAGAGGGGCACTTCACACCCCATCAGGGCATGTATGAGACAAACCCAGCCCAGCCTCATAGGAACAAAGGACACTGTCCTAGGCAGCAACAAAGGATCTGTTAGACTCTTGAGTGAATCACCCCCCTTCCTTTCGTCAGTTTGGGACTATGAGGAGGTAATGCTCACCTGACTCTGAAAGGGGGTGGGCAAAGACAAGAGGGAAGAAAGAACATGATAAAAGGGAGTTTGCCATGCTCTTCCTCTCTCTCTTCCACCTCCATTTACAGATATCACCACCATGTGACTGAAGCACTGATCAAAGGCAAGAAGAGCAACCAGCCAGTCTGTGAGAAGTATCTAAGTTTGTAAGGGCCCTGAACGTGTTAAGATCAGCTTAGAATGTGTTTTGCTTTTATTTCATTTGATCAAATCTGACTTGTTGTGCTTTGACTTATAATCACTTAAAATCTATCTTTTGCAGTTAATAAATCTGTTTGTTTATTCTACCTGAAGCAATGCATTCGGTTTGAAGTGTGTCAGAGACTTGCCTTGGGATAACAAGCCTGGTACATATCAATTTCTTTGTTAAATTGATGAACTCATATAGTCTTACAGCATCCAGTGGCCATAACTGGACACTGCAGGATGGAGGTTCCTAGGGTTGTCTCCGAGACCGGAGATATTGGCTAGTGTCATTCGGTTGCACCATCCAAGGAGCAGCTTACATGCCAGAGGCTGTGCATGAACAGCCCAGGAGTGGGGGTTTTCACAGTAGAGCAGGGTAAGGCTGGCTCCCAGACTCACGGCTTGGAGTGACCTAGCAGATCACCAGTCTGGATAACACCAAGAGAATGTCACAATAATGCTGTCTGCTTCTTGTTTACAGTGTCTCCTGAAAGTGAGAACAGGTGTTTGCATGGTACCGTTGTTGCCAGCATTGCAAGATATTTATGTGCCAGATGTGTTAAAGATTCATATGCCTCTATGCCTCTTCATGCTTCAGCCATCATTCTAGAGCAGTGGCTCTCAAACTTTTTTGCAGGTGACCCCTTTCACATAGCAAGCCTCTGAGTGCGATCCTCCCTTATAAGTTAAAAAAAAATCTGTGGTTTTGATTTGACATTGGCCTTTTAAATACACTTGAGGAAACAAACAATGTTATGCCTTTTCAAAGTGCAGTAGCCTGCAAGAATTCCTTTACTTGCATCCTCTGAGATTTCTCAGCCTTGTCACGGCTGCAACAGAAGGATACTAACTTGCTAGGAAGCAGCCTCTGACTTTAACATTAAGACTATATTTGACTAGCTCCAGGATTATCCAAAAGGCTAGCAAAAGCATGGTTATTTCTGGCATGTGGCAGCATATAATGGTATAAGTGAAGCTATATTGTAAAGCAGAGGTACTTAACTATGAAAAATTTTATGCCCTTTCTATGTGTTCAATGTTCTTCTGTAGCTGCCCATTTTCCCCTCTTCTGTATTTCACTCATTGTCTTGCTTAAGGCTCTGATTCAGCAAATCACTTAAGCAGATATGTAGGTCCTATTGGTTTCAATGTGACATAAATATGTGCATAAGTGTTTTCCTCAATGGCGATGCACTTAAGCAAGTGTTTAGGTTAAGCATATGTTCAAAAAACTTCACTTCAGGATGAAATACCTTTAAATACAAGTAGCACACAACAAATACAAATGAAACCCTAGAATTTGTTACAACACAAGTACACTCTGGGTGCAGAAGGGGAACAACAAAGTATGACTCAGAATGTTGCCTTAAGTTTTAGCCTTTTGTCTCTCATTAAAGTTGGAAGTCACGTGGTTAAAAATTCTGTGCAAGGTTTTGAAAAATATTCCTTTCAGAGTCATCCCACATTAGTCTGCCATTAATATAGATTAGTCAGACGAGATGTTAGGACAGTGATTGAACACAGACAGCATGATATAAGGGCCAAGTATTTTGATGAGTCCTGCTCTTATTGTGTTTGCTCTTTGTTTGTGGTGAATGTGGCAATGAAGGTGACAATGCAGAATTATTCTAATAAGGCTAGAAATATACAGAAACAATTTCTATTTTGAATTTTGAGTAGGGAGTTTCAAAAATACTTCATGTTTTCCCTTATCTATGAGACTAAACAGTCAATGGGGACATTGCAATATGCTGAATCAGAAGGGAGAGCATCTTACACATGAGCTGCATAAAGTAGCTGATAACTTTACAATAAGGCAGCAGGGCCTTCGGCTATGACTACACTATGGACCTTACCACAGCTATTCCTCTTGGTCTAGCTGAAATTACTATAAGGTGGGTGCACAACTAGTTGAAAGGCCATACTGAAAGAGTAGTTATCAATGATATGCTATCAAATTGGGAGGGTGTATCTAGTGGGGTCCCAGAGAGTCAGCCCTCAGCCCAGTACTAGTCAATATTTTCACTATATGACTTGGATAATAGAGCAGAAAGTAGGGTTGCAAGTACTTTGGAGTACAAATTTAAAAATCAAAATGACCTTGAAAAATGGGAGATTTGGTCTGAATTCAACAAGATGAAATTTAAGACAAGCGTAAAGTATTTTATTCAGGAAGGAAAAATCAAATGCACAACTACAAAATGGGGAATAACTGTCTAGGTGGTGGTACTGCTAAAGAGGATCTGGGTTTTATAGTGGACCACAAACTGAACGAGTGTGATGCAACTACAAAAAACACAGATATGATTCTGGGGTATATTAAGAGGAGTGATGTACATAAGATACGGAAGGAAATTGTCCCACTCTACTCTGCACTGGTGAGGCCCCAGCTGGAGTACTGTGCCCAGTTCTGGGAACCACACTTTAGGAAAGAATCCAGAGGAGAACCACAAAAATGATAAAAGGCTTAGAAAACCAGTGAGGGAAAGCTAAAAAAGCTGGGCAAGTTTGGTCTTGAGAAAAGAAGACTCAGATGGAAACCTGATAAGTCTTCCAATATGTTAAGGGCTGTAATAGAGGACAGTGATCAATTGTTCTCCATGCTCACTGAAGGTAGGACAAGAAGTAATAGGCTTAATCTGCAGCAAGGGAGATTTAGGTTAGATATTAGGAAAAACTATATGGGTAGTTAAGCTCTTTAATAGGCTTCCAAGGTAGGTTGTAGAGTATCCATCACTGGAAGCTTTTAAAAACAAGTTAGAATACCCATCAGATTTGGTTACTTGGTCTTGCCGCAGTGCAGAGGGCTGGACTCGATTTCCTGAGTCTGTTCCAGCCCTACATTTTTAAGATTCTATGACTATTTGTTGCATATGACTGATCATTCAAAACATATGGTACTGCTTCGTCTTCCTGAATAGATTCCTGATTTTTTTTTAAATAAGCAGAACAGCGAACAAATACACTCCTGGTAAAAAAAGAGAGACATTATCAAAGTTTTTCAAATTTGAAAGCAACTGACACTTATTCAGCTGTTCAGGAAAAAACTGATTCAGAACTTTAGACTCTAAGCCCTTCAGGACAGAGACCAACTTTGTGTTACGTGGTTCTGCCATGCACAACATAATGGGGTCCTACTCCACTACACCACCAGTTAATAAAATAAACAACAACAAGATCATCTTTCCATCCAAGAAATATGTCTGTCATTGCAAGTCAGTATTGACAATAGGAAGACTGACATTTATTAAACTTGCACGTTTGCACTTTTGCACAAACATTTTGTGGCCTTAAGAAATACCACAAAATCACTTTGGTTAATGAAAATGTTTATTTGCAAAATATATTTACCAATCACTTCTTGTGTCACTTGACCAGCATAATTTCTAAATAAGGATACAGGTTGAATGGAGCTATTTGTGAATGCATGAATCTCCACTACAAGCCACCAAGTGCACTGCCAACATGAAAGTTGATTTGTCATTTGTGCTTTTGTTAGTCAAGAGGTTCATCAGCCTTCTGCTTCAACAACTAGAAAGCTAGAAGAGACAGGCAAGTGGCAGAAAGCATCACAGAACTCGTCCAGGCAAAACTGCATGTTGAAATCACTGTAGCCAGTAATAGTCCAGGAACAGGATCATTTAGGTCAGTGAGGGTGAAGAATAACAGGCCAATAAGGATAAAAGACAGGTGGATAAACTTGGTTTAAGAAAGGCTACAATTAAATTTGGCTATTAAAAGATTAGTGTCAGCCACAGCATTTGACAGGAGGTGT
The DNA here is from genome assembly GCF_965152235.1 of Eretmochelys imbricata. Classification (NCBI taxonomy): domain Eukaryota; kingdom Metazoa; phylum Chordata; order Testudines; family Cheloniidae; genus Eretmochelys; species Eretmochelys imbricata. The sequence continues at coordinate 27,501,756 of NC_135574.1, forward strand.
TACAATTATTTTTACGGGGATTATTTTTACTATATTCACATTATGCACCTACAATAAAATTAGCTAATAAAATATGCCAGCTAGTCCAATAAAATAAACCACATTAGAAATGTGATACCTTAACATTGAAAATACAACCGTGTTCACACTGATGACGAGCTCTGGAACTCCTCTGTACATTGTGCCCACTACCAGTCCAGTTACAAGTGGAGTGTCGGATTGGTTTTCCTACCAATCCAGTTTAGGAAAACAGGAATACATTCCATTCAGAATTGTTAGGGGGCTTATTCCTTCACCCACTTACTTCCCTGGTCCTTCTCGCATGAACAGAGAGCAACAATACCCGAAGTCCAAAGGTGCAAACAATTCAATGTTTATTGGGGTGAACTTCCAGCAAGCATGATTCCAGTTTCCTTCCTTAGTATCCTCCTTCCCAGCTCTGGCACCACAGAGCCTTACACCTGTGTCCCTGTTCCCATTCCTACCCTTAGCCAAACATGATTCCAACTTCCTTACTCCCATTCCCTGTTCCCATCTCCCTTACCCCCATGCCCATGCCCACCCCCACCCACTCACTTCCTCATTGACTACAGATTATATAGTAAAACTTGAGTTCTGCTTAGCTATACCTTAACCAATCATTTTCCTGAAATTTAACTAACCAATCCTAACATATTGTAACATGATTATGTAACCAATTATATCCCACCACCTTAATTAGTTTACACCCAGCAAAATTAATTATACAGCAGACAGGAACAATCGCAGAACCAGACAGAGATTATACAGACAAACAATAGCAAAGTGGGAACTATAATGACAAGACAATACAGAAGTGAGGATTTCACATCCCAGCTATTGATAAGTGAGTTCTTGCCAGACAGGATGCTATCAAACTAAGTTTCCTTTTACATGTTCTAGGCACTTCCCTTTCTCTGGAGGTGATAGGAATACAATCCTGTCCTGATAGTGCCTAACAGCCCAATAGCACCTTATTTCAATGTGACTAGTTTGGAATGTGAGGATGTGACCATTCGCTTCCCAGCTTATGGCTGCCTCTGCTGCTTAGCCAAAGGCCTGAGCCTAAGCACAGGGCCACAAACTGTCACAGTAAGAGAGGGCCCTTACACTGGCAGACAGTGGTTTTGATTCTTTCTTTTATACCTCTGGAACTAGCCAAGTGATAAGAATACACCTAAATTCTTAAAGTATAGGCCTTTACAGACAGACCTGAATATCTATATCCTAACAAGAATCTTTTTAGGAAAAAAAAATTGCCATCACACCCCATGCTCTTCTGATAGGTATTTGCCCAGATGATCCCATTTACATCTGGATTTATAGGCCTGATCTAAAGGCCACTGAAGTCAGTGGGAAGACTGCTCCTGACTTCTGTGACTTTGGGTAGAACCTATAGTTTATGCAGTAATACACTCTAAGAAAGCAGGTGTTTTTGGGAACCAAAGTGCAGACTATGAAAACACCAAAACATTTACTCATTATCCTGCTCTAGGGCAGTTGCTGTCTTTTCCTTGAATGAACATGAGCCAGACAGTACTGAGCAACGTAAGTTCTTACACTGGTTCCATAGGGTCTGCTGTGGTGCATGGCAGATTATTGCAAGTGTTGTCTATCGTATAGGTCTTTAGTCCCTCATACAGATTCCTTGTCATTCTCTAAAAAGTAAAATGGTGCATGCACAGAACAACTCCAACTTCTTCTGTTCAATCCCTCACAGACTATAGCCCCAAACTTGTTTTGCCCTTGAGGGATTTCACCCCATAACTGAAGTTTCCACTTCAGGGTTATCTATCAAAGAAGTTGTTGTCCTCAGACAGTGTGCTGGAATCAAGCTGCATCACCTGGAGGATTTCTGTCAGGATGGTATACATCATTCCTCCTGAGCCTCTAGCGAGACTGATTTGGAATGCATGACTGCCACATTATCTCCCCTTGCAGCATCCTGTTCCTCTCACTCCTCTGCGTTGCCATGACTTGTCTGTTTGAGTAATTTGGAGGCCTAGGTACGTGCTGTGGGCTGCAGCCAACTAACCAATAAACATGGTATTCCCAGTGTTGGCAGTTCTTACAGAAGGAAGACTTTATAAAATAGAATTCAGACTTCATACTGTGTAGAGGCTTCTATTGTTGCTGCAGTTTTAATCAAGCTTTAAAATACATGACTGCTTTATAAAATTTGTCAGCATCTGTGTACAGATGTTCCTGTGGCAATATAATGACAACATGACTGTCACTGTGCCTGCTGAGATCACAGCTGAGAGAGCCAATTTCAGGTCAGACTGACAAAAACTGGGCAGACACTCCCACAGTAGTGGTCTATTCTATAATCAGATTTAACCAAACCAGCAAGAAATGTGTGCTTCTGGATTGCTATACTATCTTAATATGGAGCCACAGGCTCAGTCCACATTAACCCAGACAAGCTGGATTTCTGTGATGAACGGTTATTAAAACCAAAAACTCATCACACATTAGGTTCCCCCAGACACAGGGGCCTGTCTCTTACCCAGGTCAAAGGATACTCAGGACCTTACACCAAAAACAATGCTGTAGCAAATCCTTAGTAAACTAACTAAAGATTTTTTAGCTAAGAAAAGAAATGAGAGCTATTAAAAGGTTAAGGCAGGTAAAACACATTACAGATGGATCAGAATATGTAATCCAGAATGTTAGCAGGGAAGTTAAATCTGCTAGTTCTAAGTCCGTCTGTGTTACCTAAGTAGCATTGGGGACCTCAGTCCTTTTGTTTAAAACTTCCTGTCGGAATTCACAGTCCAGAGATGGAATAGGAAAGAGGTGGCCAGGGCCTTTGATTCTCCTTTTTTATATCTTGACCATTTTTGCTGGAAAAATCCTGGCTGCGTAATGGGTCAGGCAGTTTCATGGCTTATGTGCTTGGCCATCAGTTTCTCATATGAATTGCAAATTCTAGCTCGCACCTTTGCATATGTGCCATTTGAGGTGACTTTGAGGATGATGTGCTGACCCCTTGATTAGAGTGCCTTTGTTATTTCTAAAGAGCCAACCTGTGGGCTTTTCATACCCAGAGCATGTTTGAGTTACAAACACACAGCAAAATTTAATAACATGTCAATATACACAGTATAACAAGATCATAATATTCAGCAGATTACAACTTCTCAAAAGCTATACTTTGTACAAGATTTATGACAATTTTATCATAATGGTGACCATATTATTGTAGACGGTCACCTACTCCTTTAGACACCATTACAATGACAAAAACAGAAAGATGTATTGAGTCTATAGTAATAGTACTGAGGCTTGCATTCTACATGTAGTAATATGCTATAATACCATGTAAATAACATGCCAGACCATTCTGCATTAGGAAGGTTGAGCTGGTTCAAATTTTATTAGATTAAATAAAGAAGGAGGTTTATAACATGCACTGATAAGGAGAGATTCTCTGTTGTTTTTTTCCATAGTGTGGACTATATCTTACTAGCACAATTGTTTCGTGGACCTGTCTCCCCTACCATTTTTACTTTCATAACTTCCCAATGGAAATTACAACAGTTACTTATGTGGAAGAGTAATGTTATGTATGTGTTTAAGCTTCTGTTAATGCAAGTTGGAAGCTGGAAATATAGCACCATATGATCAGTTCCTCCTCTACCTCCAAATACTCTGTGTACTGCAGACTGAGACCCACAGCTATGCAGCGTTCTATACTATATTCAGCCTGCAACCATGCGCAGACTGACCGGCGGCACCTCCTGCTGGTCATCTCAGGGAATTAGCTCACGAGCCTCCAGAGCGCCCTCTTCAGGCCGGTGACTCGCCTTGCTGCTGGCTCCTATGTCCCTCCCAGGACCCCGGTGCCCCTTTCACTGGGTGCTGCCCCCTAGCAGTACCCCACAGTTCCAGATCTCCCCCTCCAAGGGAACCCCCCGCCACTATCCCTACCTCGCCTCAGTCGTAGGCTCCTGCCAGTCACCAGCTAGTCCCCGCGACCTGGGGCAGACTGCAGTATGAGCCACTCATCACTGGCAAGGTTGGGTTTGGACCTGCTGCCTCTGCCTACCTGTGGCTGCCCCTGCAACCCCCATAACTAATAGGCCTTACCAGGCCCGCAGCCTGGGGCTTTCCTAGGCCAGAGCTCCCCGGCTCCCTTGGCCTTTCCCCAGCCCTGATCCAAACTAGGTCCTGCTCAGCACCTTGCAGCCAAGCCCTTCTCTCTCTAGAGGCAGAGGGAGACACTCTCCCTGGGCTTCTGGCTCACAGTCTTTATAGATCCAGCTGATCAGCTGAGGCTGCTTCCCCAATCAGCCCCTCTGCCTTCCTTCTACAACAGCCCTCTCCCAGGGCTGTTCTAAACCCCTCTGAGCCCGAGTGGGTGTCCACCCCGCTACACAGCCACAGCGTGCATTAAGGCTTATGAGAACAAATGGCCAATTGTTAACCCATTACCACTTAGCTGGAACATTACAGGAGGAAAAGGTGACACTGTTTGAAGGAACGGTCTCCTTTTACCCACTAGTGGACTTTTGCCATCTAGTGCACTTCTGCACTAGCAACTTGTACCACCATTTGCTTGAGCCAAATTGCGGATTTGTTACTTACGTTGGTCAGCAACTACTCAGGCAAGTAGTTCCACTGATATGAAAAGGCACACTCTTGTGTGTAAGTGTCCATCAAGATGAGTAAGGGTTCTACAACTGGGCCATTACAATGCAAATTAAATCTTCAGACATCATGCCTAAAGGAAAATGCATAACAAATAAAATAGGATCCTCATATACTTCAAAATCTGAAGACGATACAGCTGCCAGGCCAAGGAGATGTGTTAGTACACCATTATTAGAAAGTTAATGTAGCATATTAACTAAGATAGTATTTCCCAGAGCTTTCCCCAGGAAGTGTTCTTTGATCTACAAGTATCATCCACAAGTCTTAAATCAAGGCATCTGGATTGTTTCTTAAAAGCCATCAATTTGCATGTCTTAGACCCAGGGGGAGCAACAGCAAAACAACTGAAAAATACAATAACCCCTTTTACTGCAAATTTACACTTTGTATTTATAAGGAATCCTACTTATCAAGTGATTTAGAAAGCAGCATGTATACCTAAATACTTGGCAAAGGTTTACTTATTGCAGGGAAAACATAATAGCTCCCTTTAAAAAAACAAACAAATGTTTATTGCAAAATAAACAATAGCTGGCTTTGCAATACATGTGATGTGTTATATCACTGTATTTAGTTGATTATAAATATTAGATATTAGCCTGAATGAAAACTCTGTATTTAATCACCCCAAAACATTGGCTTGTTTGAGGTATCTTCCAAGTTCAGAAACCATGGTGATGAATGAGGTACAAGAACCTAAATAAAATAGAATTGATATTTTTCAGTTCAGACTCATCTCTATTGGAAATATCAATTGAAAGCACATGGATCTATTAACTGTTTATATTATAATAGAATTTAGAGGCATCACAGATCATGGCTCATCATGCTAGGCACGGTATAAAACATATAGTAAGAGATAGGCCCTGCCCTGAATAGTCTACAGTCTAAACAGACAAGATGAGGGATGGTGAAAGGAAGCAGTTACCCCTTTTTTTCAGTTGATGAACTGAGGCACAGAGAGTTTAAGTTATTTGCCAAAAATAATCTAGGAAGTCTGTGGTGGTACTAAGTGCCAAACCCATCCATGTCACTTACACTCATTACATATACTTGATTCATAACAATGTAGTTCTAGAATTATAATGATTCTATACACAGAGGCTCCCAAGAAGAAAATGCAAAGCTGACAAGCAACTGATGTAGGAGTCTTTTCAGGAGTGTACATCCCAAATCCTCATTATTGTGGCACTAGGAAAATGTCTTGTTTAACTGAAATAAAAGCTAGAGTTCTTTTGGGATTGTACTCAGACTATGACTGCAAAAAACACTCACTGCAGAATATGGTTTGCATGCTTAATAGAATTGAGAGAAATGGAAAGGACAGGCTCTGCCCAACTACTGCCTGCTATTCTTATCTGTCCAAGAAGCGTGCATCTGTGCCAGTTTAGCCACTAAGCTTGATTTAACAGGTTCACCTAAGTGAGCAGGAGTAGACTTGAAACAATCTTGATCATCAATACATAAAACTCAAAGTGAAACCTGAAATACACAGTTTTAGACCTAGCTGCTAAAAGCATCTACCCTTGTCCTAATTAGATACTGACTTCCAGGTTCAAGGAACAATTTGGACTGCAAGAAATGCCAAAGTTGTACTTATTAGCGTTGAAGATAGAAACAAAATCATGAGGAGAGATGGAAAGGGCCTGATATGAATGACTCAACTCTGACAATTTCCAGATTCCTTAATTGTCTTTAGGCTCAGAAAGAGGGGTGGGGAAGCGAGGATTAACTACAGTTACACTGTCTGGAGTAGTTCACGACCATGAGTGCCTACCTCAGGGCAAACACCTCAAACCAGTGCTATGGTCTATAATTAGATTTCATCAACCCAGTAACAAATGTTAACTCCTAGATCACTGTAACAATCTTACCATGGAGTCACAGACAGTCCCCTTGGCCTCTCCAGTCTATCTTGCCACCCAGGCAAGGTGGATTTAGTGATAAATGGTCACTTACACCAAAAAAAAATCACAAAATATTCAGGTTGCTCCCAGTCCCAAGAGACTAGTCACTTGTTTCAAATCAATTTGTACCTTAGATCTCACACCAAAGACAACGCTGGTAGCCAATCCTATTGTAAGCTAATTAAGGATTTATTAACTAGGAAAAAAATCAGAGAGTAATTCACAGGTTAAAGCAGGCAACATATATACACAAATGAGTTCAGTCTGTGGCTCCAAAAGGTGACAGAGATGTAGCAATCTGTCAGCACTGAAAGTCTTTTCAGGGCTAACCCGTGCCAAGAAAAGAGCTCCCCATGGTGCTTATGTTTAGTGTCTTTGCCCCTCAGATGGCATGAAAGACTGAGTTTCTCCTTCTCAGGGATTTTTATCCCCTCAACTCCAGAGTCCAAACTGATGGGATGATTTCATCCTTAGGTCTCCTAGGGGGAGTTAGCAATGCAACTAACAGGGCCTCTCTCCTTTGATGCTACACAATACGTTATTTGCCTTCAATGGGCCATCTCGAGCATTTTACCTTAATTAACACTACTTTTCCTGTTTGGTGAATTACACAATTACAGAAGTTTACAATGCAAACACTCAAGATAACTTTATACCATGGGCTTTCGAGCTTACATGCAAGATCAATACATGCAGCATCCGACAAGTATTTTATAAAGTCTGAACACTTTCTTATCAATTTAATATCTAATACCTATTTTGAAAATGCAAACAAACAGGTAAGCAAGACTGGTTTCCAGCTGTGCATGTGTAAGTGTTCCTTGAGGCCTGGGGCCTCAGCATGAGCTGGCACCTGGTTTACCAGCGTCACAGCTACATTCTGACAATAGTTAGCTGGAGTTATGAGTAAAAGAGGATGATAACTTAAATCTCTTTCTCTCTCAATAAAGATTTCAATGTGATCCAGACCAAAAAGTTGTTTTGACTTAGTATGACAGTCTGCAAAAACAACAAGTCAAGCCAAGGGTAAAGAAACAGATCAGTGGAGGGAAGTGGGAGCGATGGAGCCTGCCGGGTTCCCCTCTTCCACAAGCAGTAATCTCTGTTGATCAGTTCCAGCAAAAATCGAGCCACTTTGTGCTGCCTAAGTGACTCAAAGGAGTTAGAACATAATCGAGACTCTGACCCAGAGAATACAAAAGGAGGCTCTAATTTACCATCTCATCTACTACAGTCAACCCAACCACTTCCCCATGCTGATCCAATCTAATGGAAGTAGTGAGCACCCACAGAAGTCCTAAGAGATTGGATTAGCCTCTGAACATTCAGAAGCTTATCTGAGACTGATGTAACCCTCTTTGGAACAGAAGTCAAGCTGGAAATATCAGTTGATCCAGCTAATAAGATATCCAGGTTTTTGTTGGTTGGTTTGTTTTGTTTTAGTTTCAAGACAGTTATTACTGGTTCCCTAAGGTAAGGAATATCAACCCCTGTAGCAGAGCTTTACCCAATTCAGCTTCAGGCCCTGCTGATGGCTCTGTTTCATCTTCTTCCGCAGTTCATTACATGTCACACTGCAGGTGTTCTCGCAGTAGCGCTCTCCTTTCAGGAGACTGATTCATTAACAAAGTTTGACACACAAGTCTTCCACCCTGATTTCCTAATTACCTCACCACCTCTGCCACAGGGTTGTTAGTCTTGCCTGCTAGGAGGAAAGCCTCAGTGGGGACTATCTCCCCAGCCTCCCCTCCAGCCTTCCTAGCTAGCCCCTGCTCCCTCCAGGTTTGCACTTCCCAGGCCTTGTGCCCGGGAACTAAGGAGTGTCCTCAGTGTGGAGTCAATCCTCTTGCTCCGATGAGTCTCTTCCCTGAACTCAAGGACTGACCTCAGGCTGCCCTCACATCCCCCAGAGGTCTGGTTCCTAGGCACAGGTTAGCCTGAACCCAGGACTGTTTCAAAGGGACAGCTCAGTCTCTGTCAGATTTGCTCCTCAGAGCCTTGCCCATCTGCAGGCAGGCTCTCCATGTTACATGAGCCACATTTCTTCTGTCAAGACCAGACAGTCTGTTTTTCTGTCCTCAGTCCCTCCAGCTTTCTTTTCAGTTCATTAGGCTCAGAAAGTAGTTGGTCTCTCTGCAGGAGTACTCCCTTCATATCATGCAGCTGGAGATAAATTCTGTCGCTCTCTCCCTGGCATCCAGCATCTATAATTGGAACGCTAAGCCTTGCTTGTCTGCAGTCCTTCCTTCAAAAAGTCTTTCTCGCTGGCTTGCTTGGAGGCTGCAAGTGCCTCCCAGTAGCTATTGGCCAAGGAGATCAGGTCACGCACTGCCGTATTGGTTAGCTTGGCAGCTGTAAGAGACACTACAATGACTGCAGAGTGGGTGTTTTTGTGTAGCCTCTGTACTCATGCCAGATTCATCACACATTCCAGAAGGTTCTCCCATGTCATTCCTGTGGCCATCTTTCTCTGCTACTCCCCAACCCCTGCTTGAGCCTGCAACGACTCTACTTCTTCGATGAGCTCACTTAGCTTCCTGGCCTCCTCCTCCTTCAAGTTGTGCTTCATTCTCCTCCACCCCTTTACTGAACCTCTCCATTGATTAGTCTAATTCCCCTTCCACATCCCTTGTCCTGGACAGTATCAGCATCTCTTGCTCTCCTGCTCTTCAGTATGATGGACTGAACTGTTCCTCCTTTCAGCCAACAGCTGCTCCAATGCAAGCTGTGCATTGCTTGCAGCTTGGAGATCCTCTGTCACTGGCCCTTCGAAGTGTCATTCATCACACAACTCTGTGTATTCCTTGTTCCCATGACTCAGCCTTGTCACTGGACCTCTGCTTCTCTAAGTCCAGCATCCCAGGCTTCATTTCCACCTCAGCACAGAGCTTAGCTAGTTCATCCTCCAACAGCAGGGCTGCTGCCCCTCATTTCCATCTCTGTCTTTAGATGGAGCAGTTCCAGTTCCTCCTTTACAGCTTGTGTCTCAGTCTTACTCCAGGAGGAGCATGTTTCATCCAGCTCTTGCACAATCTTCCATCTGTTCCTACAAAACTGTAGAGCTAGTTAACTGCTTTGCCCCAATCTGATCTGGCCCTTCAGATCCTTTAAGTCGTGCTCCAGCTTTTCCCTGGCAGCCAGGGAGTACTGCTTCCTCCCTGAGCCCGGTTGTTCTTCCAACTGGGCTCTCTTTGATTTCAGCCTGTGCCTGGGAGCTAAGGAAAGTTGGGGGCGGGGGTGGGAAGGAAGACTGCACAGCCCTCCTGCTCCTGTGTCTCTTCTCTGATTATCCTCATATCCCCCTGCAGGCCTGATTCCTAGTCACATGCACCCATCATGTCACCCCCTAGACTGAGAGGTAACCTTGTCACAGGTGGGATTGAATCCATGACTCCCTTAAAAGGACTCTCTATGACAATGTCCTAGATTTAGGGCCTGATTCTCCACCCAGTGCCTTGCACCTACTGCAGTCATTTACACCTGTGCAACGTGCTACCAGCTTAGAAACTTAACATTTTACATTAAGCATACACTCAGTTAACACACGTGTAAATGACTACACAAAGTACATTGCCTAGGAGAATCAGGCCCATAGCAAACTGCTAACTACAGTGGGCCCAAGAAACTGAGGAGTTACTCTGACTTAACACTTATGTATTTGAAAACAGAATTGGGCCCAGTAAATCTATATTCTTCTTTCTTCTTCAATTTTGCCTGCATCCTTCATGCTGTTGTCAATTGACTATAACAGAAATGGCAAGTTATTAACTTCTACCATCTCATAACAGAAACATTTCATTTTTCTGGGGACCCCTGAGGAATAACAGCCATACTGATGTATGCCATTTGTATGATCTAATCGTACAGCAATATAATAGGATATTCAGTCTAAATGAAGGTAGTAGAAAACATGAGAAGTGACTATTTATGTTTTGTTTATTTTGACAAAGCTTAACATAAGAGGTAAAAAGCTTCTTAAAAGCAGACAACATTGGGGGCCATTTCAGTGGGACAGTTACTTATCCCAGCTATTTCAGGCTGCAAACCTGATGACTGCCTCCCACTGTCAGCCTTTGGTTCTAGGTATCTTGAAATTAACAGCCTGAGATGAGTGAAGGGAAAGCCAGCTGTCTGTGTTGGATAAAAACGAGCACAAATAGGCCCATGCCAAGCTAGGAAAACATTTGTGTAATGTGGTAAATTGATGTTGTTGCCTTCGCTAGAAGAAACATAGCCAATTAAGTCAACTGCAGAGATAATAATGATGTGTTTCAAGTTCACAAAAGGAGTGAGTCCCTGCAGAGTTTATTATATCGTTTCTCTCCTATCTGCAGTGACTTTTAAATATACAAAATCCTCAATTCAGGATGGGGAATATTGAAAGTAAACCATTAACTAGATTAACAAATGACTCCAACAGAAGTAGTCTCCTTTAGCCTATGACACTGCTTGGGCACACTGGAGGCATGCTCTTGCAGGAGAGAGGACCAGGGAATCGATCAATTTCCAGAACCACACCCCTTTTATACAAGAAAGCTGTCATAAACAAGGACCACCATCACTGAGCAAAGATACTTCTGTTCAATGCACTGGAAAGGCTTGTATTTTGTTCCTGATAAGAGTACTGAATATATTATGCTAGGGTGTTCACTTTATGTTGCAGCAACAAAAGTCTTTAGGGAGGCCCAGTAAAAGCTTGGACATTTTTAGACACCCATTCCAAAAGAAAATAAATATATACCTATCTCTGGTAGGGATGATTTAGCCCTACCCAGAAGCAATGAATTCCCTCAGTAGCAGGGAAATATCCCCAGTTCTTCCTTTGATGGCAGAAATTCAACAAGAAGCTCCCATGTGCTTTCTCCAGTATAGGTTAGTCAATATTTCACTGTACTGCTTCAACAATATAATCAAGTCTTGTCCACTATAATCACATTGCTATTCATAAGACCAGGGTAAGCATTTGTGGGAGGGTAAAGATAGGTGTTTTCAGAAAGATGCCAGACATAACAATCGTTTCACATAAAGTGTCTGTGAGATAGGGAGTGATATCACTTTTGTCTGGTGATCCTATACAGTGCTTCCGGCGTTGGCCCCACTATGGAGAAAATATCATTTACATTTGTGAAATATACACCAAAAATGAGATATGTATCTAGCCAGATAACAAGATATATTATTTAAAAAAACAAACAAACTAGTGACCCTGTTCCAAGACATTATCAGGGCTGTTTTAAACATTAATAAGTCAGTTTCTGAAAACTGGGAGGTTTACAGAACCAAAAATCGTTTTTTAAAACCAACTCTTTATCCTTGTCTCTTCCTTCTTTGGAAAGGAAGAAGAAGAGGGGTGGCTCACAGTTAACAGTTGTGGAATACATTCTGCTCTCAGACACAGTGTGTCAATTCAGAGCAACTTCACTGAAGTAATTACCCTAGATTTACACCATTGTAATGCAGAATTTAGTCCACTACATCCAAATCTCCGCTCACACCATTTTTGCAATGACTTCAGAGTGCCTCCTAATTTACATCAGTATAAATGAGAAGAGAATAAGGCTCACTGTCTGTATATTGCAATTGCTCTTTTTCATTTGTTGGTTATTGGAAGGAAAATGAGCATGTTCCATCTCAGCTGATTTTAAGAGGCAGATGAAGCAAATGGGAGTTGTGGGCTTTTGATCATGGCCACTATAAAAATATGAAATGGTTCAGACGAGAAAAGAGTAGCATGAAGACGCACTGTATTGTCATTATCTGAGCCTCACAAAAAGCGTCTTTCCATTTAAGAGCATGCAGTTAAAAGTTAGGGACAGATGCTATAGCTCAACCACAATATATGGGCTTAATGCAGGAATTTCTGGGTGAAATTCTTTTGACCTGTGTTATTTAGGAAGTCAGACTAGATTATCATAATGATTCCTTCTGGCCTTAAAAATTAAAGTAGATTTTTAAAAAAATATATATGAATAAAACAAAGTCAGCAGCAAATAGCGTCAGGAGAAATGTTTCACAGGGGTAGTACAGGCAGGACATTACAACAACAAATGAAATAGCAGGTGTAGTAGGATTCACATCTTACACTTATCTTCACACTGAGGTAAACCAGCAGTGTCAGCACATAATCTGCTTCACTCAAGATTTTTTTTTCAGTATTCTAGTACAGTGGTTTTTTTCCGCAGACCACTTGAAAATTGCTGGGGGTCTTGGTGGAGCACTTAATGATCTTTTCAAATGTTGTTTGTACCATTAGCTAACTATTGTAAAGTGCTTTGGATAAAAGCACTGTATAAAAAAAGCTTAATAATAATTAATGTTTTTTTGTTCTACAAATAAAAGAACACAACTCATATTTTAATATCAGTAGTCTTACCTTCCTAATGCGATGGATGTGCCCTCTCTCCCCTGCTGCAGCAGCGCCCGAGCTGGGGCTGGGAAGGAGGGGGGTCTCTCCCTCTGTCACCCATTGCAGCAGCCCCCAAGCTGGGGCTTGGAAGGAGCAGGATCTCCTCTCTTCCCCCTGGGAAGGAAGGGGGTCTCCTCTCTTCCAGGCAGCTGCAGCCCCGGAACTGGGAAAAGTCGCCTCTTTCTCTGGCTGCCGCAGCCCTGCACATCCCAAATTCCTCCCACCCCCTCTTCTCACCTCACTGCCCCCTCCTATCTACCCCCTATTCCCCCCAAGGGCACCACCTCACCTTACATGTTTATCCTCTCCAGCGTACAGGCACCTAATTAGTGGAGCCATGCCTGTGGGCTTCACTAATTAGGTAGGTCTTTTATTTTATGGTGGCCCTTCATTCCCTCATGTGAGGCCACCCAGGCATGCACCTTAGAGGGAACTATCCACGGACCACAGTTTGAGAACCTCCGTTCATGTAGCATCAGCAGCTGAGCCAACTCTTTTGCCTAAGTGTCTGCAGCATGCGTGACAAAGAATACTTTGAACTTGTGTAGTGTTAGTCATGTTTACAGCATTGGACAATTAATTAACAAACATAGGTGATGACAATCTGCAAATCACTCATTAAATTTACTTTTAATAGGTTATTAGGGCTGCATTGGCTCCTGTGAGTCAGAGTTTATCACAGCTCTTATGCTGATCATCATTAGAACTTTGATTCCTTTCTCAAAGAGAAGTGCAAAGATTTTATAAACAAAAACAAACATCACCCCCGATCCCCCAACAAAAAATTGTTTGATTCTTATATAAAGACAAATGGCAGAATCTCGTTTACAATAATATTCTATCTAACATAGATCCCCTGTATGGCCCCATCACTCCAGTATCTGAGTGCCTCACAATCTTTTAATATATTTATCCTCACAATACATCTGAACCAAAAAAACCTGTTATTATTGCCATTTTACAGATGAGGAATTGAGGCACACTTAGACTAAGAAAATTGCCCAAGTTCAGACAGGAAATCCTTGGTAGAGGACATAACTGAACCCAGGTCTAATGAGTCCCAGGATAGCAACCTAATCACTGGACCATCCTTTGCATCACCATTGTAAATAATATTTAGTACTTACTAGACAAAAAGATTCTCAACATGCAACGTATCACCATAGTTACTTTATTATTTGTATCACAGTAGCCTCCGAAGGCTCCACTCAGGGTAATGGCGCCATTGTGCTAGCCGCTGCACAAAGATCTCATATCAGAAAGAGCTTATAGTCTGTGTGACTTTTCACCTCTAAGGCTGTTTTAAGTGAAGTGACCAGTGGCGTGAGCAGAATCTATATTAATATGGAAACTAGGGACGACAGTTTCAGAAGCATGTGAGTGTCATAGCAGCTCAAGTTCTATTCTTCAGTGCACCTCTATCCCACTGAAAGTCCATGAGACAGTCAGTCAATCACTTGCTGATTTTGAAAATTGTCCCCCTAGCAAAGATACAGTTATAGTACGGTGCTGGTTGCTAATTAGGGTTGCCAGTTTTGGTTGGATTTATTGCTGGAAATGTAATTACATGACACAATCTTTAATTAAAGATTAACCTTTAATTCTTGGAGACTCCAGGCCAGTCCTGGAGGGTTGGCAACCCTACTGCTAATGTAAGACCCCCCCCCCCAGCAATGATACTATACAACCTATACTCTACACTCTCGAGTCCTATACCTCCTCCCACTCCACCTCCTTGACTGAATTTCAATCTAAAAAAAAAAAAAATCTAAAACTAAAAGCCTTTTCACAAATAAGGAAGAAATTGCAGCAGATGGTTTTCTAACTCAGAAAAGAAACTTTTCCCAGAGCTCCATCAATCTTAAGAAGTTCTATCAGCTAAATGAGCCAAAATGACTTTAAAAAGAAAAGTGAAGATTTTCTGGAATGCAGTGTTGCATACGAATAGGATGAATACATTCAGTAGAACATAACCTTTGCAAAGATATGTTACATGGCATATCTAGCATAAAACATATTCCAGTTATGCCATATTTACATTCATAAGCATATTTCTATAAAGCATTGATGGGGTGCAACGTCACAGCATATTAACCTATATTGACCAGAATGTAGTGGATTCTGATGTGGCCAGTGCAGCTCACTTCTACTGCTAACGAGGGTGGGTCATGGACCTTTATACACTGGGTAAGGGCCAAGCAGAAAAGGGTTCAACACACCATGGGAATGGGCCTGGAGGACTATTGAAACTTGGGACCTGGCACACACCCCAGCCACGCCATCCACACTGCACTGTAGCACATGTATATGTGTACAGTCACTATTGCAGAAGCAGCCATAGGGTATTGATCCTCACCATGCTCCTGTGAAGTATTATCCCCATAGCACAGGTGGGGGACTGATGCACTTTGAAAGCAATAGGCGTTAGGTGCCTAAATACCTTTGAGGATCTGAACCGAAGTGACTTGCCCAAAAGTCACACAGGAAATCTGTGACACAGCAGGAAATTTAACCCAGGGCTCTCCAGTCCCTGGCTAGCACCATAACCATTAGACAAACTACTCTCAGCTAAATGATCAAAGTAATCCTGCAAGTTTACAGCTCGATCTTCACCTATGCACATTGGTACAGCTCCATTGGCTTTTGATTTACTCCATCTGGCGCTCCGACCCTCAGTATTTAGCTCTTCAGGGTAGTCTTTAAAGTGAACGTAGTAACTGCTTTTCCTGCTCCCTGCCCCACTTTTCCTTTCCTTCTATTTTTCTGGGAGACAGTGAAGCTTCCTCTTCCCCATTGGTTGTTTTATGGCAATGTTTTATTTTAAATTTAAAAGCAGAAAACAAATGTTACTGATGTTCTTCTACTAGCTGTTGGGCCTTTCATTCAGGTTTTAATTTATAAATGAAGGTTACATCATTAAATAGTTTCTAACTGTACAGTCATTAGAAGTTAGCTATTATTTGGTGGCCTATAGGAAAGAAATTCAGTCATCTCAATTCAGTTCTTATAAGTTCATATTAGAAAAAGCTAGCAGTTGACACGAACACACACAGTTTTGGGCTGTTTCAGCAGGAACTCTAGGCAAAGAATGGACAAATTATCACTTAACATTTGTATTCCAGTAGTGCCAAGAAGACCCAGTCAAAACTGACACCGTGTGCTCGGCCCTGTACAAAAACTGAATAAATTGTGGATTTTTACCCTGAAGAATTTGTAATCTACTTAGACAAACAGATAAGTAAAATACAAACTAAATGTCCCAAAGAAGTAAGTTTTGTTAAAGGACCCGTCCACCTCCCCCATTGTGAAAGTGCCCCAGATAGCCTGTTCCACTATTGCTGACAAATTTGCCAACATGCCACCCCAATTTTATTCCTTCACCTTCCGGATTGTTCCCTCCCCAGAATAGGATTAAGGCACAATGAGGAGGGTTAGCATCTTGCACAGGCTGTCCTCACCTATTCTGTGGATGAAGAGGGGATTTGAATCTCCACAGCTGTCACTCAGGCACTTTTCTCGAGTACTAAATTCACTGAGAACTGAGAGAAAAATTCTTTAACTATATTTATAGGACACGAAAAATACCAGCAGATAATGAGGTTGTTCTCTTCTTCTTGCATAGTTTATGAAATGCAGTCTGGGTGGCAGAACTAACTATTTTAGTGACAGAGCCAGTCTAACATGAACATTTTATTTTGGTCCAATTATTATTTCCTGCCTACAAGAACTGTGATTTCACAACAGCAAGCATACTGGAATGTATTGGAAAGCCTTTATTGCAGAGCATGTACCAAGTTTAATTATTGCATTTAGCCTAGAGTACATAAGGTTAGTTGCTGTTATCTTTTAATTATCCTTCTAGTTATCTTTTAATTATCCTGTTTCCCCCTGACCACTAATCTGTGTAGCTGCTATCCTGCATCTTTGTCTTACACAGGAGTTTGTCTTACACAGGAGAATGTCAACTGCTTCTGAACAGCTGTACAGCTCTGGCCAATGTTTTGCCTGTCTGACCATAATATTATTCATTATATACATCAGACAGATGTCCCCATGGGTGAATCCACTGGCACACTAATTGAATAAGAAGTTTTATACTGAGCTTAGATATAAAATTCATTTACCCTCTGAGAAGTAATAAGATGTGAAGTTTCACATACTTTTTTTACACTTTTCTTGATGAGCATCTAAGCAGAACATGGACCATTAGTTATAGCCAGAGGCAGAATAGTCTATGCCACCAAACTGTTGTAATCTGAGCAGCATGGGGAATGTTGGGAACAGCCTATCACAAACTACTTCTCTGCTCCCCACAGATGACAGGATCTCATGGTGGTGGCTTTTTTAGGACTAACCCACAGACAGGACTGGATCTCCTCAGGGAGGGACAGTTTGTCATGGCTCATCTCCTTTTTATTGCACAAGTGCAAGATGATACCCAATGAAACCAAGAAGCCTCATAACAAGAAATGGCAAATATTTAGGTAGCAAATATTGAACCTTAGAAATTCTCTGCCAGAGAAGAGTAAATAAGTTAGCAGAATTATATGAAGGGCTGAATACTTTTACAAGCATTAAAGCATTGGTAATTGTGCAAAATAAGTTACTGATACCAGAGAAATCCAAAGTCATGCTTCAGAGGATAAACTGGTAAGGTAGGAGAATCATTCGTGGTACTGTGTTGTCACAGTTTATTATTTATTGGGCGCTAACAGTATCCTTTGCAATGTACAAAAAAGAGTAAGTATGCTCCCTGCCCCATGGAGCTTGTATGTGTCTAAATGGGATTGCCTGTTTCCAGCTCAGATTGGAAGATCCTTGGGGCAGTCTTTGTCATAGACTCATAGACTTTAAGGCCAGAAGGGACCATAATGATCATTTAGTCTCACCACCTGCACATTGCAGGCCACACAACCTCACCCACCCACTACTGTAATAGACCCATACCTATGGCTGAGTTATTGAAGTCCTCAAATCATGATATAAAGACTTCAGGCTACAGAGAATCCATCCCTTCCATAAAATTATCAAACTCAGCCTTAAAGCCAATTTGGTTTTTTCCCCCCACTGCTCCCCTTAGAAGGCTGTTCCAGAACTTCACTCCTGCGATGGTTAGAAACATTTGACTAATTTCAAGCCTAAACTTATCGATGGCTAGTTTATATCCATTTGTTTTAGTGTCAACATTGGCACTTAACTTAAATAACTCCTCATCCTCCAGTCTTTTTTTTTTTTTTGGCCAAGCTCTTTGAGTATCCTCTCATAAGACAGGTTTTCCATTCCTCTGATCATCCTAGTAGCCAGCCCTTCTCTGAACCTGTTGCAGTTTGAATTAATCTTTTTTAATTGTGGGATACCAGAATTGCACACAGTATCCCAGATGAGGGCTCACCAATGCCTTGTATAATGGTACTAACACTTCCCTGTCTCAACTGGAAATACCTTGCCTGATGCCTCCTAAGAGTATATTAATCTTTTTCACAGTAACATCACATTGCAGATTCTTAGTCATCCTGTGATCAACTGATACACCCAGGTCTTTCTCCTCCTCTATCACTTCCAACTGATATGTCCCCAGCATATAGCAAAAATTCTTGTTGTTAATCCCTAAGTGCATGACTGCACTATGCACTATTCAATTTCATCCCATTTCTGTTACTCCAGTTTTCAAAGTTATCCAGATCTTCTTGAATCATATTCCGGTCCTCCTCCATATTGGCAATGTCTCCCAAGTTTGTGTCATCTGCAAATTTTGTTAACACACTCCCACTTTTTGTGTCAAGGCTATCAATAAAAATGTTAAATAAGATTGCTTCCAAGACAGATCCCTGAGAAACTCCACTAGTAACCTCCTTCCAGCTTGACAGTTCACCATTCAGTATGAGCCATTTAAGTCTCCCCTTTAACCAGTTCCTGATCCATCTTTCAGGTCTCATATTAATCCCCACCTTCTCGAATTTAACTAATAATTTCCCATGTGCAACTGTATCAGATGCCTTATTGAAATCTGGGTAGATTAGATCTACTGCAGTTCTTTTGCCTGAAAAAATCAGTTATCTTCTGAAAAGAAGGTTTATTTGGCATGATTTACCTTTTGTAAAAACATGTATTTTATCCCAGTTACCATTTATCTCTGTGTCTGTAACTACTTTCTCATTCAAAATTTGTTCCAAGACCTTGCATAAAATTCAGGTCAATCTACCAGGCCTGTAGTTTCCTGGATCACCATTTTTTCCTTTCTTAACAATAGGTACTATATTAGTAATACTCCAGTCATTCTCCCCCCAAGTTTACAGCTTCATTAAAATACTTGCTATTGGGCTTGCAATTTCATGTGCCAGTTCCTTTAATATTTCTGGATGGGGATTATTCCCCCTCCCCAATTTAGTCCCATTAATCTGTTTGAGTTTCACTTCCACCTTGTATGTGGGAATTTCTACTTCCATATCCTCATTTCCATGAGCCACCATACCAGTCTCTCTAATTTCCTGACTACCCTTATTAAAAACAGAGGCAAAGTATTTGTTTAGGTGTTGGGCCATGCATATATTATCTTTAATCTCCACCCCATCTCTCAGTGTTTAGTGGTCCTACTTCTTTTTCCTTGTTTTCTTTTTGTTTATATGGCTATAGAACCTTTTACTAGTGGTTTTAATCTCCTTTCCAACTCTGCTTGGCTTTTGGCAATTCTCACTTTTTTCCCTACACTTTCTGATCTCCAAAAGTTAGCTGTAAGCTTTCCTTGCTGTTCCATCCCATCTTCCATTCCTTGTAGGCTTTCTACTTTCTTTTAATAACCTGTTTCAGGTGCTTGCTCACCCATCGTGGTCTGCAACCCTTCCCTAGGAATTTTTTTCCTGCTTGGGATGCAGGCTGCAGATAGTTTCTGCAGCTTTGACTTAAAGTAATTCCAAGCCTCCTCCACATTCATATCCTTGAGTTCTTCAGTCCAGTCCACTTCCCTAATTAATTCCGTTAATTTTTTTTAAAGTTTGCCCTTTTGAAATCAAGGACCCTAGTTACAGATCTATTGTTGTTTATCCTTCCACTTACTTTAAACTAAGTTAGCTCCTGATCACTCGAACTACTGTTGTCTCCTACAACCAGTTCTTCTATAAGATCCTCAGTATTCACCAATTTAAAATGGCATCATCTCTTATTGGTTCGGCAACTATTTAGTGATTGTACAGCACCATGCTCAATGAATATCCACCACTATTACTCAGCTGTCTCTCCAGCCAGTCTTCTATTTCCATCAACAAGCTCCAGGACCAACTCTGAAAGTATCTAAGGAAATGGTCCTGTGGATAGGGTGCTAGCCTGGAAGTCAAGATATCTACAGCTCTGCCATTGACTTGATCAGTACATTTGGTGAATCATAACAATGCTATATAGGTGTGAAGTGTTATTTTACTTATTTACACTTACTGTTAGTTACTGCTGCCGAACCTCTTCAAATCACAGGGTCAGAAGAGACCATCATGATCATTTAGTCTGAGTAGTCTAGAGTAATCAACCCTGACTTGCAGGGTTCAGTTTTCAGAGTGAGCAACAAGAAACGTATGTCACAGTTTACATGATACACTTTGCTAATAAGTGCTTTTATCTTTCAGCTACACTGTCACCTAGCAACATGCAGAAGGGATTTCCACCTTCCTTCAGAGGAGGAAGCTAATGGAGAAAGTCCTACATAGCATCAAGTGGAAAAGTCCATTGGCGGCATTGATTTTGGTAGCCCTATAAATCTTAACAGTAGGGAAAGTTGTTCTGAATATTTTCACTTATGCCTCTAGTAATAATAATTATATGTAAAAAATTTTTGCTGCAGTGTTGTTGCTCTTTGTAAATTAATATATGATTAAAATACTTCTAGAGTCCAACTCTGTATGGAGCAATGATTATTTCATGGTATTTAGCCAGATTATATCATAAATTTGATGAACTTTGAAAACAACTTTATATGGGGGACACATTATTTTATTCATTTGGAGGTATTGCTTTTCTAATTGGACAATCAGTCCCTCTGGTCTTTTGCTTTTAAATATCAGTTCCCATTACAGACATTTCTGCAAACTCTTACTGCTCTTCAGGTATATTAAGTGAGATTTTCAGAGTGGGAAAACTTTCAAATTCTACACATCAGACCATAGCTTAAAATCAATTTACCCTTTACTCCTAGCCTTATGCTAAAGCTGATCCTTTTTTCCCCTCCCTTGACTGTATTGCACAGTATTTACAAAAGCAGATATTACAAAACAATTTCTATATTTTGCTAACATTGTGCAAACAATTTTCTATTCTATAATTCAAACAATGGGACAGAAAAAAGCATCATTATGGTGGTATGACTTTCTGCGACTCACATTTTCATAGATAGCCATTCATAAAGTAGATTTTGGTGTGTTTTCATTTTTGATCCTCACTCAACCAGATGGAGGTACAGTAATGTGGAGGGTAATAATGCCCAAGCCTTCTGCAGATATCTAAATCTCAGGGCTTCCACAGATCCAGGTCAAATCCATTGCCTTTTGGATGGAGGGAAATACCAATATCCTAGAGCAAATTGTAAGAATTTTTTGAGTTCAAATTAATGAAGAGAGTTCCCTGATCCTTGTTTTCTTTGTCTATACAAAGAGAAGCAGCTATATACTTCTAGTGACCTTTATATCTAATTAAGGGAAACACCATAGCAAGAAAGAACAAACACAATGTTTCTGTGAGCCAACAGTGGATGTTTTCCCTGTTACATGTTGCATCAACTCTGCCTCAAAAATGGCATCTGCTGAGAGCACATTTCTAGCAATTGAACGGTACAATATATGTAAAATCATAAGAGTTACATAGTCATACCAGACATGATTTTTTCCCAGATATGGAATGATATGGCTCATTGATATAATAGAATACACATACTTTATTAAGCTGAATTTAACATTGCAACCCTCACTTAACACTTTTGCATATTTTTGCAATCTTTTCTAAGAGTTTCAGAAAGTCTAAGTCAAAGGCCAATGAATCATTTCCATGGACTTTCCTTTATTGTACAGCAGTAAGCTTGTTTTTTATGAAATTGTTGATAATTTACCGTACAGACTGAAACACCATATAATAAGCCATTTCCTCAGACATCAGGGTGATGGGCACAGTAATGAAACTAGATGTTGGGAATCACGTCTTAGAGTAATCAAGATCCTCTATTTCTTTGGAATAGCCTTTTATAGGAATTGTTTATAATGATACTTCTGTAAATAATCACTAGTGCTGTTTTCCTTTACACAAGGCTATGTCACAACTCACAAATTCCATGACCTTCCTTTCATAAAATATCAAAAGGACCAAATACACTAGTAAGTTACAATTTACATTACATACACAGTATTATTAATGGTAGGTTACTCTATTAAAATGGGTCCATTTATCACTTCTCAAAGCAGACTGAAATATACAAACTCTGAAAGAAATAAACCAACTTCACAAGTGTACTTTAGTATGCTAAACTATTAGACTCAATGTTAAATATAGCATTCAGAATTAATGTTCAATATTCAATTCAATGTTCAATTCAATACTAATAATATTGTGTAAAAAGGACTAAGAGACAACAGGAAGAAATGAGTCAAGAGGGCTTGAAATAGTTTGGACCATCTTAGATTTTAGTACTATGCAGATTAATACAAACTATAAACTCTCATCCAACCATTCCAGGACATTCTGATCACAGTTCTTTATTGGGCCCTTCTTTTTTATTGACCTTCTCTTTAAGAAACTAAACAAACAAACTATTTTCCTATAGCTCCCCACATATGATTATGGCCCAGATTATGAACCTAGAAACATAATTCTGCATAGGGTAAACCAACTCTGTGGAAGTTCCACTCATAGGCTTTCGAGCAGATCATTTCATCAAGTGGTTTATTCCCTCTCTCCTCAAGACCTGTGACTATCAGAGGATTTTAATTAGAGACAAGACCCATACATCCCCTCAACTCCTGGATTCCATAATCCTCCATAACTTCCTGATGGCAGGGCTTACCCTGTGGACAGCTAATCCCAGGATCAGTCCCACAGGGGAAGTCCACAAAGGGGATCCACATAGCTGCTGGCTTCTATGAGGGATGATGCATTTACTACCAATTGGAAAGAAATTAACAAGAATGTGAGACTAATGAGAAGGTACCAGTAACCAAAAGCTTCCTGAACTCAGTGCAGTAAGAAATGGGTTATAGAATTCACTTATACAAGGTCAGGAAATCATGCTTTGGGGAATTAAGTGAGTATAGTGTAATGAGAGACACCCTAATGAAGGCACAACAGACTAGAATTCCTGTGGAAAAAATAATTTATAAGAAACAAGCAGAAGCCAATATGTCTTCACAACCAAGCAATGTTCTAAGATCTTAGGTTACAATCAAAATGTATATTGGATATGGAAAATTTATGGAAGGCTACCAGATAAGACTATATTTAAGGATTTCAGAGAAGGACAACTCTTAGAATTTTACACCTTCAAAACACTGTAGAAACATTAGTAAAGTGAGGTAGAGAAATAAGTATGAATCCCATCTTTTCAGATGGGACAGCAGCAATAAATTGGCGAGGTTAAGGAAAGGACACAAATTGATGTTGTGTTCTATTCCCAGCTCTGTCACAAGAATTTGTTTTTCATATTAGGCATAGTTTCTTAGACTATGCTTGCTCTCTTCATGGAAAGCACAAAGGCTTCAGAAATCCCAGTCAACTGCCCCCCCCCCAAACTCACAACTCTTGCTCCCCCAGCTACTGCCATCCAGAACAATTTACTACTAGACAAAGAATGTTATACAGACTAAGGGCTTGTCTACATAGAGAAGTTGACTGCAATGGTTATTTCAGCATAACTGTTCCAAAACAGCTCTCCATGTGGAAACACTATTCCAGAAAAAAAAAGTGACTTTATCCCAGAATAAAATATTTCTCTTCCAAAGCAGAGAAATTCTAGAATAGAATGCCTATATGGGGGAGTTATTCCTGAATAGCTAAACTGAACTGGAATAAATATGCCCATCAATTTTGTCTTGTAGACAAGCCTCTAAGACTGGATCAGGGAGCCTGCTGAGGAAGCCCAATTTAAGAAACGAGTGCTAATGGCTAGAGTTACAACAGCTGATGAGAGAGGTGAAGTGGTTTATTGAGCAAGGAAGAAAGAACAAATGTGTAGTGGAGAATGTCTGCGTGTCCCTGGACTTTCAGGTGTTTCAGCTGCATAAGAGCAGAGGAAGTGGATTAGATGTGTGAGAGAGAGAGCGCACTAGTGGTATTGCTAGGGAACTGTAGAACAGAGGTGGGAGACAGGAAAGAGAATCAAGCACTGAGGCTCTGTGGGGTTGAAGACAAGGAGCACAGAATTAAATAGAAGAGGCAAGAAAGTGGGGAAAGGATAATAGTCTGATTGTCATATTTCATATTTTGTTTATATTCAATATTTAAGTAGACCAGAAACATATCTTCATGTACCTTATTGGTTAGCTGAACATGTCAGCAGTTTCCTATTGGCGAGTGCCACAGACTGAATTCTGCAGTTAGGTTTCCTGTAGCAGTGTTTGTCTAATGAATAATCATGCATCAGCTTCAGTGATTTAGTCCTAGGGAATATTCACTTCTTATTTGTACACATCCCCACAATACCCTTTACAGCTCCACAAACCTTAGCTGAAATATAGCCTTAGGATATAAAGAGAAAGCATAACAAACATAGAAAATATTGTAGAAAACGTGGTTTTACAGAGCAAATATTATGGCACAATATAGCCTATAGGCACCTCTTCAAACATGCTTAGAAGCTGTCCCAGAATTACTCCTTTTAGCTAGTTTCTGAGAACCTTAATAAAAAGGCAAACTCTGCCACGCTTAAGGTGACCAGGTAGCAAGTGTGAAAAATCAGGATGGGGAGGGGGGTAATAGTTGCCCATATAAGACAAAGTCCCTAATATCGGGACATCTGGTCACCCTAGCCACACTTATTCACCCGGAGTGGAACCTTACCTCACAGATAATCCCATTAGCTAATTGGGAATACTTGCATTCTGAGGGCATGTCTACCCTTAAAATACTGCATGGGCACCTGCACAGATGCAGCTGCACTGCTGTAGCAGTTTGATGAAGACGCTCTACGCCGACAGGAGAGCTCTCCATTGGTGTAGTAAATCCATCTCTCTGACAGGTGGTAGCACTGTCAGCAGGAGAAGCTCTCCCACTGACATAGCGCTGTCTATATGGGGGTTAGGTCGGTATAACTACGTTGCTCGGGGTATGGATTTTTCACACCCCTGAACAACTTAATTATTCCAATATAGGTCTGTCGTGTAAGATACTAATCAATGGGCACAACTGTGATTTAGATGCCCAGATGCAGGAAAGCCAGCCCCTCTATACTTCTGTGTGGGCTGCCCCTACTGCTAAGGCCCTGCATGAGAGTGAAGGAAGAAAGCAGGCTGCCTGGCTGCTACTGACCCTCCTGTGCAGGGGGTTGGGGAATGGTGTATAAGGGCAGGGAGTGAACCAAGCAGCCAGGGCAGAAGCTGAAGACAGTAGTATTAAGAGAAAGGCTATCTTAGCTTCATTCCCTCCCATGGGGTAAGCAGAGAAAGAGCTGTGATATAGTTTGGGCCCTTCACAGCTCCTGGGCAGCATAGCTATGTGCTACCCATTACTCAGGCTGAATTAGAGGTGCCAAACCAATGCACTGTGAGTGAGGATGGCAAAATATCATCTAAACAGCATTAGGTCACTTGATCCTCCTGCATAAGGACATGTCTACCCTACAAGAACTACAGCAACACAGCTGCAGCTATGCCACTGTAGTGCTGTAGTGTAGACGCTACGGTGTGGGAACGGATGTTTCCATTGCTGTAGTAAGACACCCCCTTGAGAGGTGGTAACTAGACTGACAGAAGAATTTTTCTTTCAGCCTAGCAGTGTCTACACCAGGGTGTAGGTCATCTTAACTACAACTCTGAGGGATGTGAATTTTTCATACCTCCGGAGTGATGTAGCTAAGTAAGTTTTAGGTATAGATGAGGCCTAATTCTGGGCTTGAACATGCAGTCCTTAGTCCAGCAAAAACTCTCATTCGGTTTTGTCTCAGCAAATGCTGATCTGGGCCTATTCATTAATTAATCCTCAAACTATACCTCCAAGGTAAGCAAGTGAGCATTATCGGCAGTGACTGGAAGTGGAAATGATACTGAATGTCACCAGCTGAGTTCCATAAAGGATTGTGGATGTGTTACAATTCAGTGACTTTCCTTTAGTTGAAAAACCTCATTAGCCCTAAAAGTAGAAACACACTGAGCCAAATCCATCACTGGTGCAAATCTTTCCAGGGAGTTACATCAGGAATAAATTTGGCTCAGCGTGTCTTTCTAATTTTACGGCAAGTTAGTCTTTATCAAGCAAAGAAAAGTTACTGTGGATGCAGCATAATGGATGCTTTTGAATGACAACTGGATGTGTGCATGCACTATGGGTTTGACAAGTATGTACATTCAGGGATTTTGTGGGGTGTGAATGCACCCCTGCAAGTCACCTTTGTTACCATGTGCAACATCATCAATATTACTATTCAGTTTCTTGATTAATCTGACTCTGTGACAAAACAAATCAATTGATTTCACCTGCACAAATTTTAAGTTGTAGCTGAGTACTGTCAAACTCAATGGGGGGAAAAAGGAAATCTTAATTTTAATTGAATTAAGGCACAGAGCCTACAGAACGGAGATCTGCAGACTAAGTGCTTAATTGTTCAACTTTTATTTCTTCAGTTTTATTTGGGTGTTGTTTAATTTAACACTCCAGTGCACTGTCCAATAGCAGGCTAGTTGTGTCAGACACATAAGGCTGCATAAACGTTTTCACTTACAGCAACAAATTAAGATGTTCAATATAAATCACAGTGTATTCTTTCTGAAATGATTCCCAGACGCAGGTTCCAATATTTCATGCATCACTAAATCTATCAAGTAATGATTGTTTTCTCAGAGCTAATAGAAATGGAACCATTCATTTTTTTTTAAGTGTCTTTTTTCCCCTTTTCCCTGCACGGATGCTATGTTTCGTCTTAGCCATTTCAGACAGAAATGAAGAGCTTTCCCTACGGCAGAAAGAATCTGTAAATTTAGCTTTCTATTGCTACCCCAAATCCAATTATTATAACAGCCCTGCTAGCATTGCTATAGTTAAATGCCTGTCAGTATTTCCATTAAAACCCCCTTTCTACAGAAGTTTATAACTCAGCCATAAAAATTCACTTCAGGCTAGAACTTGTCATATATGGTTTCAGCCCATAACACATTTTTTTTATTTAAACTGAGTTTCAAATCATCTTCCTTACAATTTTTAATGCTTAGGGTGAAAAAACAAAGTTTTAAACTTAAAATGTTGCAGATTAATAGGACAGCAGGACAATAGGAATTAATGGGACAACTGATACATAATTAAAGTAAATAAATAGTCTAGATAATGCACACATTTGAAGAAAGGTATTTTTAATAAGCACTGGGTGGCATGGATCTCTTAAAAACAAAATTGGCTATGGTTAATACATGCTCCAAGAGTAGCAATCATCAAAGCAACACCGATAAAAAAAATATTCTTAAAAAAATCCTTGTTTGTGTAACTAATAGGGCGTTAGGGTATGGCAGGGAGTGGGTGCTGGAAGGCACAAAGAGATTCCAGCTTTGCACATCCTTATAAGAGGCCATCGGCAACAGCAATCTCTGCACTTTCCTGTGCCCCTGGTGAAATAAGTAGCTTCAGAGGGGATGGACGAATTCCGGGCCATAGCCTTGCCCATGCCAAGCACACAGTGAACAGCAGGCTGTGCTGGCATAAAGAATGTACATTCAACTGTGCACCAGGGTATTTGGAGGATGGATTGTGTCTTCCTGGGAAGTCTCTCCTCCCTCCCCCTCACACCCCCTTGGCCCTCCCTCTGCTTACATGCTTACCATTTTTCAACCAGCTCTAATTTTCAGTGCTTTTTATCCCTTTCTATTTTGCTTGCTTTTCTGACTGCCATTTTGCAATTTGAGCTGTCCGCAATGATACCAGGACATTTTCTGAGTATTGACAGTTAACTGAAGCCTCATCCACACATAAAAATTCAGTTGATATAACTACATTGGTCAGGATCTGTGAAAAATCCATCCCTCTGAGCACCATAGCTATGCCGTCCTAACCCACAGCGTAGACACAGCTAGATCAATGGAAAATGCTTCCATCAATCTACCAACCATCATTTGAAAAACCCGTTCCCATAGGTGTAGGCTTCATTCCCTTTGTTAGGAGTATTAGTGTCAATGCAGGATTCAGGCTTGTAATGTAGGATTCAGGCCTGAGACAGTATTTTGAGTTTTGCTTGCCTTTTTGTTTTTTGATATACATTTTTACTAGTGTGTGTGAACAAACAATTCTTACTAAAAAACAAAGACAGACACTGTAAATGTTGCTTTTGCCTAAACCAAATGAGCTTGTGTGGTAAACCCAGGACAAAACAGCTACAAAAGCGGGGTAGTAATTTGTCCCAGGGGAATAAAAGGCTCCTCCCTATCCACTGAGGAGAGAGAACCATGGGGCAATAAGGTTCAGCTGGAAAAGGGGTTGCTAGGGAACCAATTAGGTTCAGCTGACTCCAACTACTTGGGACCTTTTTAAACCCTCCCCTGGATGGTAGGAGTGAGTGGAGCAGGGAAGCTGCCAGTAGTCTGTTTGCAGCAAGACACCAAACTTTCCCGGTAGGAAGGCTGCACTTGCTCCCCAGAAGGGAAGGAAAACATGCACAAGGGACTGACTGAGGAGAGGAGTAGCAGGACCCTGTGCCACCTATAAGGATTCACCTTGGTCCAAACCTGAGTCTCCAAGGCTAAAAAGGACTGAGCCTGCTGAGGCAAACAAGGTATTTTGCCACACATGGTGTTAGAGGTGGGATGTGGTGAGTGAGTAAGGCTCTGTGGCAAGCCATCTCAGGGCAGGATAAATCACACACACAAAAAAAAATGGAGGATGTAGTGAAGGCGTTGGTACAGGCCACTGCAGCCCCACAAGAAGCTACCAGGGTGCAGATGGCTGCCCAGCAAGAGTCAGCACGTGTCCAACAAGAGACGAACCAATTACTGATGAATCAGGTGGCCCAAGATCGAGCCACCCTGAATGAAGTAGTGAACCAGTTAAAAGCCCTGACCATGCTGACGTACGGGCCCCAGGGGATCTGGCCGCTGTGGGCAAGCAACTATTTACAGAAGATTAATACGGATGATGATATAGAGGCATATCTCCTCGCCTTCAAGAGGACAGCACTGTGGGAGGCCTGGCCCCAAGACCAGTGGGCAGGTATCCTGGCTCCATTTCTGTGTGGGGAACCCCAGAAGGCCTATTTCGACATGATCACAGAGACAGCTATGGATTATCCCCAGCTGAAGGCAGAAATTCTGGCAAAGTCAAGTATGACATCAGCCATAAGGGCCCAGCGCTTCCATGAGTGGAAATACCAGGACAGCAAACCGCTGCGGTCCCAGCTACTTGATTTAATCCATCTCGCCCAGAAGTGGCTCTGCCCAGAGACCCATGGGCCGGAGAAGATAGTGGAAATCCTCATGTTTGACAGGTACATGAGGGGGTTGCCGCTGGACATACGGGCGTGGGTCCACCAAAACGATCCCTTCTCCTATGATGAACTAGTTGCCCTCGTAGAGAGACACCTAGCAGCCCAAGAACTTTCACGGACCATTGGGGAAGGAAGACGCCAGAATCGGAGACAAGTCTCTGTGCCGAGGCCCCAGTTTGCCCTAGCACCAGGCCGGACTATGGAGGGGAGGAAGGAGGGCGAAGAGCAGCCAGAAGTCCCAGAGAGACTTGAGGACTGGGGGAGAAAGGCTCGGGGGATAAAGCACAGTAGCCTGAAAAACTGGTACCCTGATCGGGGCAGCCCCCAATGTTATGCATGTGGTGAATTAGGGTATATCGCTCCCCAATGCCCAAATCTAGAAGAGTCCATGCAATGTGAACTGGGAGATATACGGGGACCATGTGATCTAATAAGTCTAGTAGGGGTTGCAATGGTCCCTCATAGATACACTAGACCCGTTAAGATGAATGGTATAGAGACCACCGCGTCAGTAGACTCGGGAAATGCAATCACGCTGGTCTCGGGAAAGCTGGTTGGGCAGGACCGACTATCCCAGGCCAAATGCTCAGGAATATCCTGCGTGCATGGGGATGTCAGTTACTACCCGACCATCCCCGTAAAAATAGAAGATCTTGGAAACCCCACTAAGGTGACAGTGGGAGTAGTTCCAAAACTCCCCTACCCAGTCCTTACTGGTTGAGACTTCCCAGGATTTGATAGCCTACTCCCCGGGGAGAAGGTGGAAGAAAATAATGAACCCGGGATCCAGGAGGTGGCCCAGATAGATAACCCCCTTCCACAAATTTGACCAGGATTTGTTCTCCCACTGGGAAAGCTCCGGAAGACTCAGAGGGAACAGAGGGCGGATAAAAGGAGGGGAACGAGGATCTTGACCCAGTACCAGAAATCTACACTTGTAGGGGAAAGACGTGGCTCAATGGACAGCAGGGCAGGGCAGGAGATCAATGACCCAATAGCTGGACCTAGTTCCCCAGGGGTTTTCCCCAAGGGGGAGACAGAGGTAGATCCCCCTGAGTTTGGGCAAATGGTGTCCTCACTCAGGAATTTTGGTTAGGATCAGGCCAATGATCCAATATACAGCAATATTCATAAAGTAGTAGTCGAGGTAAATGGGGTTCCCGTAGAGGGGAGAGTCAAGGGCCCAGGGCCATATTATGTGATTAAGGGTGATCTGCTATACAGAGCAGTCTGGGTCCAAGAGCAAGTTGTAGAACAACTCTTGGTCCCACAGAATCATCAGGGGGCGTGATGGATCTTGCCCACAGCCATCTGTTTGGAGGCCATCTAGGGGTAGATAAGACCCTTGATCGGATTCTGCGGAGGTTTTTTTGGCCCTGCATTTATGCAGCAGTCCAGCGATATTGTACCTCCTGTCCGGAATGTCAGTTACATGGGCCATAACCACACCTAAGGGCCCCTTTGGTACCTCCACCAATTATTGAAATCCCATTCGAGCAAATAGCTATGGATCTAGTAGGGCCACTTGAGAAGTCAGCCCGGGGCATCAGTACATTCTGGTAGTACTAGATTATGCCACCCGATATCCCGAGGCCGTACACCTATGGAACACTATGTCCAAGACCATAACCAAAGAATTAGTCCCGATTTTTTCCAGAGTAGGGATACCTAAAGAGATCCTGACGGACCAAGGGACCCCCTTTGTGTCTAAGTTAACAAAAGACCTATGTACAATGCTCCATATATGGACCTTCAGGATGTCAGTCTATCATCCCCAGACTGATGGTCTTGTAGTACGCTTCAATAGAACATTGAAGAACATGCTACAGAAAGTGGTTAGTCACGACGGGAAAGACTAGGACGCCCTGCTGCCTTACTTGCTGTTTGCTGTACGGGAGGTTCCCCAAGCTTCCACTGGATTCTCCCCATTCGAGCTGTTATATGGTCGCCACCCCAGGGGCATATTGGACATGGCCAAAGAGTGCTAGGAAGAACAGCCGAACCCCGGGAGAAACATCGTTGAACATGTATTGCAAATGAAAGACCGGATAGCCCAAGTTGCCCCCCTTGTGCGCGAACACCTGGAGAAGGCCCAAGGGGCCCAATGGACATACTACAATTGCCAAGCAACAACCCTGAAGTTCCAGGTGGGAGACTGGGTAACGGTGCTCATACCTACGGCAGAGAGCAAGCTCCTGGCCAGGTGGCAGGGGCCATATGAGATAATAGAAGCCATAGGAGAAGTCGACTATAAGGTCCTATAAGCTGGGTGGCCAGAAGCTGGAGCAGATCTACCATATAAACCTGCTGAAACCATGGCAGGATAGAGAAGCGCATGTGGTTGTGCTAGGGGCACCATTCCCTAAAAGCAACCAGCCTGATCAAGTGGGAATATCCCCCGAGTTGACAATCTGAAGTGATCAGCCTGATTAAACGCAACCAGGATGTGTTCTCAGAAAAGCCAGGCAGAACTACTGAGGTTCACCATCACATCCTCACAGAGCCTGGAGTGAAGGTGAACATCAAGCCATACCAGATCCCGGAGGCCAAAAGAGAGGAGATCAGGACAGAGGTCAGGAATATGCTGGCCTTAGGAGTCATTGAAGAATCTCATAGCCAATGGTCAAGTCCAGTGGTTTTAGTGCCTAAGCTGGATGGCAGCGTGAGGTTCTTCAATGACTTCCGAAAGCTGAATGAGGTGTCCCAGTTTGATGTGTACCCTATACCCCAGATAGATGATCTAATTGACAGATTGGAAAAAGCACGGTTTATGTCTACCGTTGACCTGACCAAGGGCTATTGGCAGATCCCCCTGGCCAAGGCCGACAAAGAGAAGACGGCCTTTGCAACTCCAGAGGGACTATATCAGTATACTGTCCTCCCCTTTGGCTTGCATGGGGCGCCCGCTACTTTCCAAAGGCTCATGGACAAACTGTTGTGACCACCTGGCAAGCACACGGCAGCCTACCTTGATGACGTTATCATATATAGCCCCGACTGGGAGACACACTTGGAGAAGGTGGAGGCAGTGCTGGATACCCTGGGGAAGGCGGGGCTGATGGTAAACCCCTCCAAATGTTTGCTCGGGCTAGCTGAAGCCAAATACCTTGTATATATAGTGGGGAGGGGCGTGGTGAGGCCCCCAACTCAACAAGTTAGAAGCTATACAGAAGTGGCACCGACCACTCTGAAAAAAACAGGTCAGGGCATTCCTGGGACTAGTGGGGTACTATAGACAGTTCATTCCCCACTTTGCCACCAGGGCATGCCCATTAATGGACCTAATGAAAGCTCGAGGCCCAGATATAGTAAGATGGATAACCGTGGCTGAAGACACTTTTTCATATCTACGGATGGCCCTCTGCACTGACCCCATACTCGTGGCCCCAGACTGGGGGAAGGAGTTTATCCTACAAACCAATGCCTCTGATGTAGGGTTGGGGGTGGTACTTTCACAAATGGTCGTGGACAACGAACACCCCATCCTCTTCCTCAGTAGGAAGCTCCTGCCTAGGGAATGGAAATACGCTGTAGTCTAAAAAGAATGCCTGGCGGTAAAATGGGCCATAGAAAGCCTCTGCTACTATCTACTGGGACAGAGGTTTACCCTTGTCATGGACCATGCCCCTCTGCAGTGGATACACCCAAATAAAGACAAAAATGTCAGAGTGACGAGATGGTTCCTGTCACTTCAACCCTTTCACTTCAGAGTAAAACATAGGTCTGGAATCCAACATGGCAATACGGATGGCCTGTCGAGAGTGCACTGTTTGCCAACCCAAGTAGCCCAACCCCGTACTGTTGAGCGGGGGGTCGGGGGGAATATGTGGTAAACCCAGGACAAACAGCTACAAAAGGGGGGTAGTAATTAGTTCCAGGGGATTAAAAGGCCCCTCCCTATCCCCTGAGGAGAAAGAACCACGGGGCTATAAGGTTCAGCTGGAAAAGGGGTTGCTAGGGAACCAATTAGGTTCAGCTGACTAACTACTTGGGACCTTTTTAAACCCTCCCCTGGGTGGTAGGAGTGAGAGGAGCAGGGAAGCTACCAGTAGTCTGTTTGCAGCAAGACACCAAACCTTCCCAGTAGGAAGGCTGCACTCCCTCCCCAGAAGGGAAGGAAAACATGCACAAGGGACTGACTGAGGAGATGAGCAGCAGGACCCTGTGCCACCTATAAGGATTCACCTTGCCCCAAACCTGAGTCTCCAAGGCTAAAAAGGACTGAGCCTACTAAGGCGAACAAGTTATTTTGCCACACTTGTTCTTATAATGAAAACCAAGAAGAGCAGTTAAAGTGTTACTGAGCACAGTGGGAATGTAATATAAGAGTGCACACTTGAAGACTGCCTCAACTCCTTATCTCAAAGCAAGGTAAAGCAACCAGTCAGGAGGGGCAAGGAGGGATTGGGGGTGGGAAGGTAAAACACTAAAAGACCAGAGAAATGCCTGCCCCTGACCAAAGTACAACCTAAACCCTTACCCCTCCCATAGGGTACAAAAGGGGTGAAAATGAAGACCCCAGCCTGACAACCCCCCAGAATGGAACATGGCTGTAAATTGTAAGGGGTGGGACTGTGGGCGTGCACTTCAGGTATAATTATGCTGTTGAGGAGGTGGGAGTGGGAACACTGGAAAACATGGCTCTGTGGCGTCAGAGTTCGGGACACATGCTTGCTGGAAACTAACCCCAATAAACACTGCATTGCCTCCACTTTGGACTTCTGGTCTTTTGCTCTCTGTCTGCGTGACAAGAACCGGGGAGAGGGTGAAGGGAAAGCCCTCTAACACCCTCTGGGGCACCTGGCATTGGCCACTGTCAGAAGACAGAATACTGGGAGATGGACTATTGGTCTGACCCAGTATGACCGTTCTTATGTTACACTAAGGGGTTATGCCAGTATAGCTACAGCAACATAGCTATGCCAGCATATTCCTCGTAATATAGCATTCCACCAACATGTTTAAATAGTTCAAATTATTCTTCCCAATGTGCCTTAATTTGTAGCTATTGAATTTCATCTGCTATTATATTGCTCATTCATCTGATTTTGGAGTTCCTTACAGTTTTCTTCAGTATAGTCTTGACTATACTAAATAAATATGTCATCAATAGATTCTCACCACACCGCTGAATTTTCCCAACTATTAATTCATACATTAAGTGGTTCCAGTCCTACTACAAATATTTGGGACACCCCACTGTTAACCTTTTTGCCATGTTGAAAATAGACTATTTAATCTTATCTTTAATTTCTTGTTGTTTGTTTCTTAGCTAGTTCTAATTCACGAAGGTACTTTACTTTCACTCCATGGCTAGTTAATTTCCTCAATAGCATTTTACATTTATCTTTAACCTACCTTTTATATAGTCCAGGCATTTCATGGATCTCCTTACAGTGACTACACTTATTTTATACTGTGGATCAAATCTCTGCTTGTTTTAATTGGTATAATCTATTCATTTCAGTGGAACAATGCTGATTTACACCTGTTGAGGACATGGCCCACTACATTTTGTAATATACATGCATAGTAGCATTGGATAAAGATGGAGTATAACCTGAACTCCATATTTCGTATCTATTGTAAGGTTTTAATGTTACGCTTCATTCTGTCAGGCCATAGTTTGTGTGGTTTAATTTAGAATAATCCAGCTCTGTAATGCAATCTGCTTGGCCTGCTTGTTATTTCCTGAGTCTGCTACCAGGCATATAGATGACCTTATTGTGGGATGCAAATGTATTAACACACCATATTTCGGTGCTTTACATTTGCAGTGCTAAGTTCCTGCTCTGTGTGAATGCAATCTAAATGTCACAAAGAGCTCACAATGATGTGTGGGAGCACAACCTTTTATTTATACTACTTTAAAAGGAATTTTTATATAACTGTGGCTAAATAGACAGTGTGCTTGGCCTGTACTTTTTTTGTACATTGTTTTACATACCCATGCTAAAAGGAAATAAGAGTTGGCAATTAATAATATGAAGATTTGGTTTATCTGTCACATAAACTGAATGATTACAATCTTCGGAAGAGATTTTGAAAAGATTTTGACCTAAATCTGCTCTCATTTACTTCTCTGGAAGCTGTACTAATGACTGCAGTTAGAGCACTTGCACACTTTTGAGTATCCTACCCTTAATTAGAAGATAACATTGGAATACAATGTTCCCTTGAAAATCTAGACCTGCTTGTGACTTTGTAATGCAATTTGTTTTGTCCCAATGTGTTTTGTTATGAGCTTCACCAAAAAAAGGTGCAAATAGCCATTTGGGTGCCCATTTTTAGACTCAAGTGGGAGTTCATTGCTCTGGGGAGTTGGCACCAATTGAGTCTAAGTGCCCAGACAGGTTGGGAACTCAGTTCTATTTCAAGAACTAGCATCACCCACATTCCAGTTTGAAAAATCTTTGTTTTCTGCACACACAAATCCCTATGGGAGTCCTCCATGCGAGGCCCTTTGAAAATTCCTCTCTAGCAGATATCTGGCTAAAAAGTCACCTATATACAGGCTGCTTTGAGCACTTTCAACAAGGCTAGCAGAAGTGCAGCTCACTGCTGGCAACATTAACTTTTTGTTTCAACAGCACCTGGCCTCCTCCTGAAGGGTACTCAGCACTCATAGCTCCCATTAAAGCTCTCATCAGGTCATAAATAGCTATTCCTCTGGTAGAATGTGCAATGCCATTATGTCAGGAAAGAATCTGAAGAAAAGGATGCACCGTAGCTTGGAAATATAGAGCTTCATATCACAATTGAACTTAATGGCCTGGAGATCCCAGGAATCTCTTTTTAATATTCTCATGAACAGAAAGGAAGTAAAGGAGGAACAGGAGACTATAGTATTGTGATTGTCAGTATACAGACCAAAAAGTCTATGACACTTCTTGCACTGTCACGTTTAACTTTTTGAAAGACTCCCATTGAAAGGCAAGGTCAAAATGCAATTTCAGGAGGAGAATAAGTTTTGTGAACACTGTCATCACTTCGTTTTGCCTCTATGCAAAGAAAATTGTATCTTGTGTTCCAAGTCACAGAACATTTATTATCAGATGGTGGTGACTGCAGTCTAAGACTAAGTTTTTTCTGTCAAAATGTTTACATCAACCGCAGAACTGTTAAAGAAACTAACTACAATTCTAAGGCTGGGAAGGAACAGATTTCATCTGAACTTGGCACATCTTCTGGCTCTAGCAGAATTCAAATGCATTTCTGAGAGTTGCAATGCATTGTCATGATCAAAACAGCAACAGTAAGCCACATGATTTGTATGCTGTTCAGAACACCAATCACCTTTCTCAGTTTGAGTATTATTGAAATGAACCCAGGTTGTTTTTTTATGGCCCTCATCACTGTAGTACCCAAGCACCTCAGATATACTACTGAACTTATCCTCACAACATCATCATGAGATAGGAAAGAAGTATGAACCTGATTTATAGATGGGCAATTGAGGCAGGGAGAGATTGTGGGCCGGATTCAAAACCCATCAATATAAATGGAAAGATACCCATCAACTTCCATGGGCATTGATTCAACCCTAAATGACCTTCCCAAAGTGACAAAGGAAGCCTGGGGCAAAGCTAAATCCCAATGCAGAGCGTTTTATCATAAGATTCCTTCCCTGGGGAAGTTTATTTGCTGTTTTGATTTGACCCTTCTTTAGTCCATGAAGCTTTTCACTCAAAAATGTGTTCTACTGCTTTTCCAGATGAGTATGCATCTCTTCATATGTGAGAGGTATTAGTTAGCGGTGTCATTAATGTATATGCTGTTCCCAATGAGACTAATCTAAATCTTCATGAAGCTTGAACAGTCACTTATTTATCTTCTCATTACTTCTTTCTCTCTCTCTCTCTCATACATACACAAACACTTTTGCTTTTCATTATTTAAATAAGTGATGATGAATCCTGCTGCACTTTCCGATAGAAATATACAGATTCAAACACGATGCTAGTTTGGTTTTGATCAACATTTTTTCTTCTTAATGCTTTCTGAAGAGGAACACAAGGTTCACTAGGGCTCATCTGTAAAATAAAATAAAATAAAAACAAAACACAACAATTCACCACCTTTAACTATATTTAGCATTTATGCAATGATTTTCATCTTCCAAGTCTTTACCAATATCAACCAGCTGACCCTCCCACCACCACTGTTTAGTATTTAAGCAGGCATTATTGGGCCTAATTCATGGGTTGAACTCAGAGTACGTCTGCACTACCCGCCAGATTGGTGGGCAGTGATCCATCCAGTGGGGGTCGATTTATTGCATCAAGTCTAGACACGATAAATCGATCCCCGAGTCCTCTCCCGTCGACTCCTGTACTCTACCGCCCTGAGAGGCACAGGCGGAGTTGACGGGGGAGTGGCAGCAGTCAACCCACCGTGATGAAGACACCACGGTAAGTCGATCTAAGTACGTTGACTTCAACTACGTTATTCACATAGCTGAAGTTGTGTAACTTAGATCGATCCCCCACCCTAGTGTAGACCAAGGCTCAGACTCTGGGTTCCCAGTGCTAGGAGTGGAGTGCCAGTGGTGCGTGTCCTTTGAAATCCCAGTTTTGCTGAGGTAATCTGGGCCAGCCAGCCTAGCCCACAAAGTGGGCAAGACCGGCCTGGGAGAACTATCCAGGAACAGTGCTGATTCGCCACATCTTGTCTTCAACCTCTTCCATTAAATTTCCTATAAATTCCACTGCTGGAATGTAAAGCTGTCCTCCTTTGCTGGTTCCTGTTCTTGTTCCTTCTCCTCCCCTTCATTCCCAATGATAGTTCTGTCACCACCATCTTTGACGATGACAGAAAGATTGTGGGAGTCAAATCAGCCTTCAAGCAGAGATGTGCCAGCGTGTAAAAGATGGTGCAAGTTATACTCCCAAGGGCCCTGTGTGGTGCATCTGGCTCATTATCCTAATTTTAGAGGTGGCAAAACTGAAGAGAAGCCAAGATGTTTGCCTAAGATTGCAGGTGCCAGGTGTCCAGTTTTCAACTGGAATGCCCAGTCAAAAATGGACCTTGGCAGCTCTTGTCAGCACTACCAACCAGGCCATTAATAGTCCTGTCAGCAGCACATTGGGGGTCCGAGGCTAAGGCAGGCTTCCCATACCGCAACTCCCTGCCCCAGGCATAAGCCATTGCAATACATGTCCCAACAACAGCTATGTGGGTGAAACCAGACCATCACTACGCTCTCGAATGAACTCTCACAGGAAAATGATAAAAGACAAAACATTCTATCACTGATGAGTGGACACTTTTCACAAAGCAATCACTCTACGGCTGACCTATCAGTCCCCATCCTCAAAGGAAACCTGCACTTGCATGTTCAAAAGATGAACCTTGGAGCTTAAATTCATAATTCTGTTAAACACTAAAAATAATGGACTGAACAGACACACTGGATTTATGGTTTTATGACAATCTGTAACCCGCTAACCCCCTGTTTTTGTCCAAAGACTGAAGAGGTGTTAATGGGCCACTCTACCTTGAATGCACCTAACTTTGTGCGCCAAAATTTATTAACTTCAATTAGAATGATTTTTTCTGCCAAATCCAGTTGGCATATGATATTTCAAGGAGATTCAACTCACTAAAAGTTTGAAGATATTGATTATTTTTGTGCTAGAGGCAGACAAAGGTACGGACTCTGTCTTTAGTTATGCATTTGTACAGTTCTTAACACAATGGAGGCAGGCCCTGTTGATGCTACTGTAAAACACAAGAAATTTTAGACAGTCAATTTTTCACATCAAGATACTTTAAATGACCTGAAGCTCAAAAATCATGGAAAGGTTTTCTTCAAAATTTGAAGAAATAAACAAGCATACATTCTCATTGGCCCTCATAGTCAATCTGGCCATTTTCAGGATTAATCCATTTTTCAAATCAAAGCTACAGGATAGTAAAAATTATAGGGTATTATGGAATAGGAGTTAGTTGTGGCTCTTTCTAAGAGGAAGCTACAGCCTCTCCATGATTGTTTGTCACCCTTGGAACAGTAGAGGTGACTGGAGACATCTGTTGACCAATCAAGATAATCAGTGCCACATACCTCTTCTCTATCATACCCATATCCATTCAGTTAGGCCTCATCCCTTTGACTCATATGACTTTAAGAAATGTCACATTTGACTTCACAGTGGTGCTGTAGTGCTTACCACAAGGACATCCCTTAGTCGTCAGCCTGCAATTTGAACACAGCCCTGTTTGGCTGTGATAAGGAGGATGTGCAATTAACACATTAAGGTAACACATTTTTGAAGTAGCACCAGAACTGAAACACATTACAACATTACAGACAAGAGAGGTTTAATAATAGGCTAGTGAGCACAGAGTCAAACTTAATATTCCAACAAGAGCCTGTGAAACAATATAGCTTGGTAACCCATGTCCCATCCCACTTTGAATGGGTGAGTCAGTTGTACATCTGAACATATTTTTAGAGGTTTAAGAGAAAAATGTGCACAATTTTTGTTTAGTGGGGCCATGAACATCAACAAAAAGTTACTATATGTCTAGTTATCATGCTTGTCGGAAGTTTCAAATTCCACACAAAACTCCTCTTTATAACAGGGAATAAAAAGCAAATCCCAAAATGAAGTGTGTGGGGAGGAGGGAGAGTAATAAAAGATCCCACTCGTACAGCCAAAGGGCAGAATGAATCAAATTAGAAACTTTTGATACGGTCTCCCACAGTGTTCTTGCCAGCAAGTTAAAGTATGGTTTGGATGAATGGACTATAATGTGGATAGAAAGCTGGCTTGGTCATTGGGCTCAACGGGGAGTGATCAGTGGCTTGATGTCTAGTTGGCAGCCAGTATCAAGCAGAGTGCCCCAGGGAATGATCCTGGGGCTGGTTTTGTTCAACATCTTCATTATTGATCTGGATGATGGGATGGATTGCATTCTCAGCAAGTTCGCAGATGACACTAAGTTGGGGGGAGAAGTAGATACTCTGGAGGGTAGGGATAGGGTCCAGAGTGACCTAGACAAATTGGAGGATTGGGCCAAAAGAAATCTGGTGAGGTTCAACAAGGACAAATGTAGAATCCTGCACTTAGGATGGAAGAATCCCATGCACCGCTACAGGCTGGGGACCAACTGGCTAAGCGGCAGTTCTGCAGAAAAGAACCTGGGGATTACAGTGGATGAGAAGCTGGATATGAGTCAGCAATGTGCCCTTGTTGCCAAGAAGGCTAACAGCATGTTGGGCTGCATTAGTAGGAGCACTGCCAGCAGTTCAAGGGAAGTGACTATTTCCCTCTATCTGGCACTGGTGAGGCCACATCTGGAGTATTGCATCCAGTTTTGGGCCCCCCACTACAGAAAGGATGTTGACAAAATGGGGAGAGTCCAGCGGATGGCAACGAAAATTATTAGAGGGCTGGGGCACATGACTTACGAGGAGAGGCTGAGGGAACTGGGCTTATTTAGTCTGCAGAAGAAAAGAATGAGGGGTGATTGGATAGCAACCTTCAACCTTAAGGGGGGTGGAGCTAGGCTGTTCTCAGTGGTGGCAGATGACAGAACAAGAAGTGATGGTCTCAAGTTGCAGTGGGGGAGGTCTAGGTTGGATATTAGGAAACACTATTTCACTAGGAGGTGAAGCACTGGAATGGGTTACCTCGCGAGGTGGTGGAATCTCTTTCCTTAGAGGTTTTTAAGGCCCAGGTTAACAAAGCCCTTGCTGAGATGATTTAGTTGATGTTGGTCCTGCTTTGAGCAGGGGGTTGGACTAGATGAGCCTCTGAGGTCTCTTACAACCCTAATCTTCTATGATATTTCATTAAAAAAAGAAAAGGAATACTTGTGGCACCTTGGAGACTAACCAATTTATTTGAGCATAAGCTTTCGTGAGCTACAGCTCACTTCATCGGATGCATACTGTGGAAAGTGTAGAAGATCGTTTTATACACACAAAGCATGAAAAAATATCTCCCCCCACCCCACTCTCCTGCTGGTAATAGCTTATCTAAAGTGATCACTCTCCTTACAATGTGTATGATAATCAAGTTGGGCCATTTCCAGCACAAATCCAGGGTTTAACAAGAACGTCTGGGTGGGTGGGAGGTAGGAAAAAACAAGGGGAAATAGGTTACCTTGCATAATGACTTAGCCACTCCTAGTCTCTATTCAAGCCTAAGTTAATTGTATCCAATTTGCAAATGAATTCCAATTCAACAGTCTCTCCATTATAATAAGAATAACCAGATCTATTCCAGCACAACTTCCTTTACACTGGATTCTTGCTATAGTGGTGTAACCTTGGCAAGATCTTAGGCAATTTCTCATGAGGCCACCAGGTTGGCTTACAACCTTGCCAGTACATGCAGAGATAGGTAAATGGTACACATGTGCTATCAGTTGAAAATATTTGTTTAAAAAAAGTACTTCCTTTGGATTTGTTAAAGTCCACTAGTTCTTTGCCAAGGCACAACTATAAAATACATTTTGTAATACACAGAAGTGTCTCAATTATAGAGCAAACAAACAAGAACTGGCAGAGGCTGAAGATTAAAAGGTGCTGTCTAAAGCAGTGAACATTGCTGTATGGGACACATTGTGAGTATTCCCAGCTACATTTATGTGTAATGCATGTGCAGAGAAGTGGAGTATCATTTTAGAAAATAGATATAATAAACCACTGCATGAAGGTTGGCTTGGGGAGACTGAATGGCTAGGTATAAAGGTGAGCTGACTTTTCCATATAAGGGCTAGGAATAGATTGAGACAGTCTTTACCTTGCCTCCTCCTCTGCAGCCATAACTGTGTTTTAATTGAAGTCACACTAGAGCCAGCCAAAAGTAGGGTGGGGGGTATGTGTGTGGTGGGGGGGGTGATGTGTTGTTTGCAAGGAATATTGCTATTTTGCAATTTGCTTTCATTCTGAAAGCAGGTACTCTGCCAGCTCCCAGAGTCCCCCCTGCAGCAAGGAATCCTAGGCCTGCAGTTGTGGAACCAGGAGCCTGCCAGCGTCCCCAGAGCCCTGGCTCTACCTGGGAATCTGAGAACTGAAAGGTTCCCTACCCGAACAGTGAACACGTGAACACCAGCAGTTTCCATTTGCTTCGATGAAGGTTTTGTCAAATCTGTAATAGATTCGGTGAAACATTTTGCTTCAGCGAATCAGAGTTTTCCAGTGTAAACATGTTTGGTTGGAAAATTCTGACCAGCTCTACATGATACCTACCCCTTGTGAAAATATGGGTATACCTTTAAATATGGGGCATTAATGAAAAAAGGCATGGGTGAGATGATCTTTATTAACTGCATGTTCAATTCTCTTATGTTGCTCACCCTCATTTCCAAAACAAAATGATGGAGCAACTGAATGGGTCGGTAAGTTTGAGGGCAGTTTTCCAGTTCCTTGGCCCATGAAGATCAGGAAGGTGCTCCATTTGCATCCCCTCCATGGCAACTTGGCTCCAAGGGCGGGTAGGCTCTGCCAACATGGATTCTGAAGACACCTGCTTTAGTGACCCACCCTCAACAGGGATCCCCACTGCAGAGGCAGAGTGGGCCACAATACACTAAGCACTGTAGGACCAATGAGGGAGATGATGTATGCCTCTCCTGACCCTAACCCTTGACTGTCTGTCTCTTCCTTCTGGCCCAACAAAGACTCCGGCACAGGGGAATGCTGCTGCAGAAGCAGCTGAGCAGTTCTTCCATGCAGGAAGCCGTGATCTGCATAGATCTCAAGGCTATGATTAGGCACTAAACTACCAACATCCTAAAAAGATAAATGCACAGATAAAGGCAAACAGAGGAACAAGACCAGCTGAGTTATTTAACACAGCCATAAAAAGAGTAAGAGGGAAACTTTACAGCTCTTTTGTACAGCTCCCTCTCGCGTATCCCCATTATCTGCCGTGCTGCGACTGCTCTGGGCTCTCCTCCTACATCAAGATCTTTTTTAATAGCTTTTTATTCTCTTAGCCTCTTTCATTACTTATAAACATATACAATTGTGCTAGTGTGCAAAAGGCCATTGTATTATCTTTGTACACACAGCAATAAGTTCCAGGATAATTCAAGGTGTGCTCTTCAGAAGAATGAGGCAAGGATAAGAGTCTTTTGACAGGATTGGGTTAATAATCTCCTGAGAGGGGCAAATGAACTCCATCATGGCCAGGGGAAAAAAACAAAAAATATTTTCCCCTTGAACTTGAATATCGATGTACAGTTAGCTAGAAAATAATCCATTACTTCATTAGGACATCAGCTGTATCCTCAGGCATATCAGCAAGCCAAATCCTGATACTCTTACTCAGGTCCCAGTCATGCTGTACAAGCATCACCCATACTGTGAGCAGTGCAGAATTACACTGCTTCTCTGGAAGTGCCACAGAGGATTCTATCTTGACTCCATGGCTGATGCTGAGTGGGTTGGTTTGATGCCATACCTCCTCCCCATCACCTTTGGGGTTTCGTGCACTCCAAGGTGAGCTGCCAAAGAGCAGTCCCTATACTTAGGGAATTCAAGTGTGCTGCTTAAAGGGACACTGGAGTAGAAGGGCTTCTGGAGCCCTGACCTTGCACATCTGAAAGCTGAGACAATCTGTCCCTCACTTTTTATGCAGACCCTAATCAGACAAAATGCCCATTGG
Source organism: Eretmochelys imbricata (assembly GCF_965152235.1). Lineage (NCBI taxonomy): Eukaryota > Metazoa > Chordata > Testudines > Cheloniidae > Eretmochelys > Eretmochelys imbricata. Next base: position 27,546,003 of record NC_135574.1, read on the forward strand.
ATTTAAGTAAGGATTTCAGGGTTTTCACCACTTTGAAGAACCAATTGTTATTGTATGGGGGAGCTGTGGACTGCACCACTGGGAAAGGAAGAGAGAAAATATAGGCATTTCATTGTCAGCAGAAAGAGATTTCACACCAAGGATCAGGACTAACCTCCTCTCCAGTTTCGTTGTTTGGATAGGCCAAATGCGAGTGTGACTAATTTCTCTTGGATCAGATCCCTAGCAGACATTGGTTTATATAAAATAAATCATTGGGCAATAGGGAATAATTCAACATTATTCACAATCTCTGCTTAATTGAGAATCAGAACAATTAAGCAAAACAGAAAGGAATGTAAAATCCAAAATTAAAAGCCAAAAGCAATGAAAATAAGAGATTTTTAAAATGGAAGATGATTAAGTGCAGAGGTGCTGCTCTCTTTGGCTTCAGAGGCAGCATTCCACATTCGTTGTTTATTTCCTAATGCTGGACTGAGATTAATAACCTGGACATGTGCTTCACACCAAGGATATGCGATAAATTCCTAGTTCCTGCATGTTTGTCTCAGAGGGAGGTAGCTTACAAGATAGACATTTGCATTTTGAAAGGTGTTTTATTAGAGTTTTTATACTGTGGCTAACAAAAAACAATTTGTATGCAGTTTTAGATATTGAAACAGAAAAATTCGTACTTGCTACTTTAAGATAGGTCAATACTACCTTATAGTTCTATAGTAACAATCAGCCAATGATCTCAGTGTTTTATAATTATTAATTAGGCCTCAACACCACTTTGAGGTATGCTAAACATCTGTGTTTATAGATAAGGAACTCAGGCCCAAAGATTAGACTCAAAGTCTGCCAGACTTATTCCTTTTTAAAGCTGTACTGAGGAAGAGTGTTCCATTTCCCAAAGGAAGTAGAGATTCTCCACAAAAGAAAATTCCTAAAAAATGTTTTGGGGCAATCTAAACATTGTTTTGATTTTGACTTCTATATTTATATTATAATATAATACAAAATATAATACAACATTTAAAAAAAGAGAAGTAATTTCAAGAAAAAAAATCAAGATACTGCATTCCAAAAATGTCTAAAGAGATGTTTTGACACTTGATATTTTTCTGCTTTTCTTCCAAATTAAACTTTCAGTAAAATCAGCTTAATTTTGTGAAGTATTTTGATTCTGACAGAACTACATATTGCAACAGAATATGGTTCCATCAAAATGTCTGCCGCCAGTTCTGTTCACATTGGGTAGTATTTTGTGCTAACTTCAAGAGGGCTAATCATGAAGTCAGATAATAGTAGTCAGAGTGAAGAGTAGTACCCAGATCTAGTTATCTGTATGATTTACTCAAGGTCACCCAGGAAGTCTTTGGTGAAATCTGAAACATAACTAACTTCCAGTTGTGTACCTGAAGTACAAAGCTAAAAATGCATTCTGCATAAAAATGCATTAAGCAGGATTTTTAAAGTCTCTATTTCCTTTTAAGTTGACATATCCTCAGCTGCTTATGCCATTTTTAATGTAATTAAACCTTTGAAAAGCTGTTTCTTGAGTTAATATTTATAATAAAACATTTCTGGAAAATCTATATGAAATAAGGTGTTTGTTAAACCATACCATAAAGATCTCTGAATATACTAAGGCTCCTCTATCTCTAGTTAATATGCATTTGTCCACTGTTGATGCTACAAAAACAGTCCTTGTGCCACATTTTATTTGATAATCATAAACATTCATGTGATTTTTTGATTCCTGGATGAATGTCTATTCACCACACAAGTTCATATTGGCATGTGGACAATGGTATGCAAGTGAGAACATGAACTTTTGCTATTTAGTATTCTCCTCTTTTTATAAAACGTGGCATCCAATCAGGAAGCTGGGAGGAAAAAAAAGGGCAAATAATACTGTACTGACTGCCAAACAGTAAATCATGGATAGAAGTAAACATTTTGTGAACAACCCACAGACTGAAAATTGTCCATATAAGCAACTTGTTGAATACTTATGATTAAAGAACACGTGCAGAAAACAAGAGCAGTTGGCAAAGAGGAAGAAAAAAAACTAAATTTTATTGGATAATTTGCTCACAATAAATTATTTAAACAGCCTCAAATAGTAAGTATATCTAACATAAGGAATTGCTTTACCCTTTAGTATGTGTCTTTATCTCTGATTAATGGGAGCTGTTCATCTAGGCACCTGTAGTTCTATCAAATGTAAAGTCCTTTAGATGGGTTGCTATGGTAGAGAAACTATGAAACACGGCAATTCTAACCTGCATTTTTATGGTGGGTGGATATAAACTAAGTGAAATGACAGAAAAATAGGATATACACTGGGGAATAAAATAGGTTTATGGCTACCAGTATGGCTGCTTTATGGTGTGGTTTAGCAAATGCTTTATTTCATTTACTGTTGACAGAAAATTTAAAGTTATATTAATGTGTTTGCCGATAAAGTTTGCACAAAAGCTCTCTGCTGTTTTCATAGTAACTAGCCATTAAAGAAAAGCACAGGTGAGGGTGGTGGGTGGTATTCCTGTGCGAGATGCAGTTTGTTTTATCTCTCTCATTGTAAACACCTTTGTGTGTTTAATTTTCTACGTTAAAAGAATATTATCTGTTATGAAGTAAAGTTTCTGAAATGCCAGAATTTGGCTTGTCTTGTTGTGAGAGAACTGTATTGACATAATTTGCAGCCATCTTGTGCACTTAGCTTCCATAAACTGGAAGAGAGGACACCATATAGGAATAATTTGGCTTTGCTTAGGCAGACAAGAAAAACTGCTAGAAGCATCAGTTTTACTGAATGGGACAGACAAAGTGAAAGGACAGATTGATGGGGTGGGGGCATGGAATGTGGAAAACTGACCTTGATTTTGGTTGTCTGTTTGTAAGGGTTTTTTTCCTGAAGCTGTTTTGCCGATAAGGAGAATAGTGAATTGTTATTGGCTGTTGCTAGGGAAATTGTTCATCTGTTAGGGGCTATTATAAGTTATGTGCTTTGTTTGGAGAAAATCTATGAAGTGTTAAGTTAGAAAGTGTGCTTTGGAGCAGTCTGGGGAAGCTTTTCTTTGGGCAAGGATCGGACAGCAGCTGGATGGAAGGAGGGCCCCCGGAAGCCTGGCTGCTGATTCCTCAAAATCATTTTAAACTTTGGTAAATATAAAGGTTTAGGATGCTCTGAACCTACTTCTACATGTGTGTATGTGTGTGTGTGCGTTTGAGACCTAATCAAAAAGCAGTTTTAGGTAAAAGCACTTTTGTTTGTGCCAATCATTTATCAGATGGAGGAGCTGTGTCCCCATTGATTTTTTCCCCTCACACTGCCTAGAGAGAAACAGTTAAGTTGCTACTGATTGGGTTCTGAAAACCCTGGGTAACAGTCTGTGTAATCTTGATTCACCTCCTTGTGCATATGTATTACATGATCTCATACTCTTAACCCAGAGCACCCAGGCGTCATTCAGTGAACGGATGGAGGGCATAAAGTAAAGAATTAGAGCAGGGTCACAAATGAAGCAGGTTGTAGAATCTATGCCTCATTTGCTCTGGAAGTTGAAAGATACAGGGGGAATAAGGAAGGGGTCTACAGAAAGAAAAGCAGATAATTACTGTGGTTAAAGACAGGTGAATGTCCTAGCTGAGAATGTCAGTTGCTTCTGTTGTGTTCCTGTAAATTAAGAAAAAAGCCCATCTAACTTTGGACTTGTGTACATGGGAAAGCTTTACCAGTTAAACCGATATAGCTATACACAGTTATTCTGAAATAAGTGTGTGTGGGGGGGAGGGGGTCAGTCCCTGCTTTTGCCACAATCTACCTATGGGATGCTTGGCAAATCACTTAAAACCAAACTTTTGGCAGATAGCCTCAATGCCTGGGCGCTTGACCTGAGGCCATGTAGCAGTGCGGAGCACTCAAAACCACACTTGAAGTCAACCAGGGACTCAGCACCTCTACCAGGAGCAATATTGTCTGAGGGAATGCACATGGTTAGGGAGTCAGTAGATCCCAAGTTCAGTCCTAGCCTTGCTACTCTTTTGCTGTGTGGCCCCAGTCAGGTCTGTCTTAATTTGTGAAATAATAGTCTTATCTCATAGAGGACATACAGATTAGTACAGTTTTCTAAGACACTCCTACTATGACGATAAGCTCCATTAGGAATGAATAATTCATTATTTAGTGCAGCATTTAGATTATATGCAGTGAATAAAGCAGGAGCCACACACTGGACAACTAAGGCTTTGTCTACACCAGAACTTCGTTGGCGAAACTTTTGTTGTTCAGGGGTGTTCAAAAAAAAAGTTTTACTGACAAAAAGCGTCAGTGTGAATAGCTCTTTGTTGGCAGCATCCCATTTGGCAGTACAAATAGGAGGCTGTGGCGGCACAGGCGTGTCACTGAAAGCGAGGCCGTGTAGACAAAGCCTAAGAATACATTTGAAAGAGCTGTCTCAGTCCTTGGGCACTCTCCGTCCTGTGCAGTGAATAAAGCAGGGATCCTGAGGAAGAAAATATGCAATCATAACACATATACACCAAGGGTAGAATGAAGGTTGCCTGAATAACCTAAATTCTGGCATTTCCTAAACAGAGACACATTTTTCTAGTATTAAATACTTATTTTACTCTAGAGGCCCAATTCTCTACTCTTTTTTCATCAGTGATTCTTGTTTTAGCTCTAAGAATATCCCAGAGTTATTAGGGACAACTGTGCTTTGTTAGTCCCTGTAATTGTACAGATGGTTCAAGAATACATTAAAGTATGACAAATGTATAAAACTTGAAATCCAGTACATGGATTTACATAAAAATTCAATTCCCTGGTCCAGAATTCGGGAGGATTTGGATGGTCTGAACTGAACTTGAACATTTCACACATTATAACATGCTAAAAAGGAGATTCAGGAGTGACAGAATTATAATTATTAATATGTGAAAGACTCTGGGAAGGAGAGATGCAAAGGGAGAATTAATCAGAATATACAAAAGAAAAATATTTAAAACTTATTGTTGTTCCACAGGCAGAGTTAAAAGATTTAGGAAGAAAATGGACATTCTGGGAGATAAAAGAATATAGCAAATAAAATGAAATAATTTGGCTAAATCAGATCATTTGATTCAGTGCAAAACATTTTATATCAGTGAAAGCCTTGCATGACAGAAGTCTTTATTGTCATGCTATTTCCTTGCCATTCAACCAGCCCAAAGTCAATGTGAAAGAACAGAAGAAATTAATGTAGTGGTAGATGGGACCATCAGAATATTTCTTACTGCAGAGGCAATGGCAGTTCCATTTGTTGTTACCTCCTAGCCAGTTAAAGTTCTTCATTGCCTGCTGCCACTGAGCCAGTCTCCCCATACAAATACTTCACTTGCTTAAATTAGTATTGACACTTGTGATTACTGATCACTTTCTTCATTAGATGGGCGGGCAGAGCAGCAGTAGTGTTTTGTTTTTTAGTTATTTTGTTGTGCACGATCTGCTTTATCCATGACTACAGGATATAAAGTTTGTATAATCATAATGCAGCTTTCATTAAAGCTGGCTGCCAAACTAAATCAAGCAGACTGAGTGTCACAGAAACCATTTGCTTTTCCAAAGGCAAGGAACCTTTTAAACACCCTGTTTAAGAACTTAGGTTTCCTTTTCTGATGACAGATGTGAAATTGTCAAGGTCATCAGAGTCAAAAAAGTAAATACTGTAGGCTCTCCAACTAAAGCCTACTACTGTAAGAAGTCCTTGGTTTTCCATTATCAGACACTGCCAAGAAACTAAAACAGTGTGATCTTCTGACCAAAGCTCACTGTCTATTAGATCAGCTGCAGGAAAACATCTTTATGTCAGCAGCTGAACTAGATATGAACTAGATGAGCAAGATTAGAATTCCATTTTTATGTGCTGAAACATCTTTTAGAATTGAGAAAGGCAGTGCTTGCTTATTTCTCAGAGGCACTGAACCAGATTCTTATTTTGGTTAAACCACTGTCAATTCAGACTAAGCCCACGGCAGTTACATTCCATTGTAGCAGAGATCAGAATCTTGCTCTTGGGGTGTAATTAGCACATCTCAGTTTTGGCCAGAAATGTCATGTTACACGTTTCTCATCTCTGTCACATGGATACGATCACCTAGGATATGTAGTTTGACACTCTCATTTACTTTGCTCAGCCATTTTCCCCAACACCTCTGAAAACCCATTTCAGGAGAGAATATAAAGAGAATGTCCATTAAGATGGTTTAAGAAAGGTTAAAGCCAGTTTTAAATCAGAGATTATATGGAACAGAATCCTACAATATAAACGCGTATGATGGAAACCAATTAAAGTCCCTCTATTAGAGCACTGAGACAAAACTTTCTGGTTGCCTAGGCCTGAGATTACAAGTGTCCATCCCAGGCCATTCCTTCTGAAGTTGTAAAAATCCTCCAAAATATCAGAGTTACATATGACCTGGTTATCCTGTCACTTATACTAGTTTCACATATATAAAAACCCATTGACTTCAATGGACTTATTCCTGAATTACGTGTAACCCTTCTGCCAGGTGGAGACAGCAGCAACCAGGGCCAGATTCAATATCTAGGGACTTCATCAATACAACACAGAACTGGCTCAAGCCCCCACCCAGTAACCTGGGAAAATTACACACTACCCCTGGGCGCCTCTTCCCCACTTGCAAGCACAGAGTCGGAGTATAGAAAAGAAACATTTTCATAAAGGAGGGAAGTAACTGGTGTTAATACGAGAAAACACTGCAAACAGGGTTCATAAACATAAACCATGAGCAAAAGACCCACCCCCAAGTAAGTTGGGCAGTGTCCTTTTCCCCTCAGGTCTCTTTCACATGCCTGACCCTTCTCTTCACTCCACTCAAAGTTGCTGTCCTTGATCAGTGCAGACCCACAGTGCAGAGGTGCATCTGCAGAGTTCGTCTCCCATCCTGGGTGGAGCAGGGGGTAAAGAGGCTCTTTACTTGCTCTGCTGTTCGAGCACTTGCTCGCCGCCCCTCTCCACCAGCTGCTCTGCTGGCCATACGCTGCACCACTCCGCCTCACCAGCCAACTATCAGTCACCTTCTGTGGCCACCTGCCTCTCTGCTGTGACCTCTGCATATCAGTCTCTTACTAATTTTTGGCTCTTACCAGGCAGGGCAGAAACACAGCCCCATCTCAAGTGATTTCAGCTCTCAGTGATTTTTAGCTCTTAACAGGCAGGGCAGAAACACAGTCCTACCACGACTGGTTTCAGCTCTGATTGAACAATTAAAATAACAATGAGGCTCCAAGTGAAGCCTATTTACCTCTTTTCTTTAAACAGTAGGGAGGAGCAGGTTAAATCAGTCTAGGGAAGACCCTTGGTGAGGGTTTTCAGCCTCCTGTCTGGGACATCTGTCCCCACCCCTCTTACTTTCACAGGGCTCTGGCATTCGAGCCCCTGGCTTAACAAAGTTCTTTCAACTGAGGGTGACCCCATTGTTTGGGACAGGTTAAGAACAGTCCTCCTTTCCTGTATTGCTACAATAATTACAACATTGGTAACCATATTTCACTACCCCTGCATTCAGTACTAAGGTGATTTGTAACCAAACACCAGCCAAAGTTGATCACTTTGACACCGTTTTATCTGCTGAATATGTAAGCAGAGCAGGAGCAAACTGTATTTACATAGACACACCTTATGTCTTTCTCCCTCCCTGCTAGCTGTCAAGAAAGCATTCATTCAGACCCTGCTTACATATGCAAAAAAGTGTTGAGTGAAAAGAGAATCAGACCCATGGGAAGCAACAGAACTAATGCTGCATAGAGGATTTCATTTTCCAGAATTGTCTTAGGCCAGCATTTTTCAAAACCATTATAATCCATTCAACAAGTATAAAAAGATACCAAATCACCCCATGCGATAATTGCTCAGGTCCATGCAAGTAAAAGAAGATACAAAACCCTCAATTTAGGAATTCTTTAAAAGGAACATCTCATCATCTGTCTGAAATAATCAGCTTCCTTGAAAGATACACATATACATTTATTTAAATATCTGACCAGCTGAATACGTTCCTTGTCATTAATAATTTATTTACAAACATGACTAACTTACCATGTTCTTCACAGGTTGATGATATGGCTCAACTTCACTATTTTTCTTCATAATACCTGTGATTATTGTCATAAGTGCCAGATTTTTAAAGCTATTAAGTGCCTAAAAATGCAGCTAGATGTCTAGTGGGATTTTTCAAAATAGCCTAGATGCCAAATGCACACTGAAATCAATGGGAGTTATGTGGTTTTGAAAATCCTAGTAGGTGTCCATTGGCATCTTTAGCCAACTAAACATCTTTAAAAATATGGTCCTGAGGGACTTAGGTTCCTAAAATCCCAATTTCAAGAGTGACTTAAACTATGTCTACACTAGCATTTTTGTCAGTAAAACTTTTGTCAGTGAGAAAAACCACACCCTAACCAACATAACCAACACCAAAAGTGCTGGTGTGGATGATGGTATGTCAGCAGGAGACTCTCCCATTGGAGGTGGTTTAATTATGCTGATAGGAGAGCTTTCTCCCATCAGCAAAGAGTGGCTACACAGGAGACCTTACAGAAATCAGCTGCACCAGCACAGCTGTGCCACTGTAAGGTCCCTAGTGGAGACATAGCCTTAGGCACTTATGAAAAATTTAGTCTCTATCTGTCAGCTCACCACTGAGAGAGTAATGGAAGTTTTCAGTACATCATTCTTAAGTGTATCCAGACTTTTCTTCTGTTTAAGTAGTATTTATGGTGCATCTGATGGTTTGATAGTTTTATCTGAAACATTGCACTCAGGGAGAGAGGTTGGCCTTCATCAAGAGTGAAGGATGAGATACATAAAGCCTGGGAAAGGTGGCCAAAGTTTATCCTGTGCTTGGTTAACTAGGTAGATACATGATTTAAATTTCCTCAAGAATGTGTGAATATTCTTTTTACCTCTCAACTTTTTTTTAAAGACTGCTTACTCTATATTCAGGGCACTAAGGAAAACAAACAAACAAAGAAACTAACACAAGCCTTCCCTCCCCCAACAAACAGATTATTCCTTCTTCTAATGCTCCAAACCTCTCTAAAAGTCATGCCAAAATCTACACGTGAAAAGGACTAAAGAAAAAAAGCACTCAAGTATCCAAATAACGTGCTGACATAACTTGACCCTAATTTATCTTAGCCGACAGATCATTTTCCAAAATGTTAAATAAAAATGCATGGCTAGATTCTAGAGTATTTTGAAATAGGACATAATTGTGTGAGTTTAAATATGTGATTTTAAAATTACAAAGTTATAGCTATTTTCCAAATGTCTGACTGGGCATGTACACTTAGATTCACTTGAGTATGAGAATTACTTAAATTCTATGTAACATTTGCATTCTTGGCCTGGTGATGGGAACTTTCTGAAGATGAGCAAGTTCATACCTCAAGTTATTCCCACTCTAGAACTGCCATCTAACTTTCTAATTTATCACCAGATTTCACATGATTAAAGTTAAAGGTATAACTAATATGCTATAATTGCATCCACACATGCATCCTAGGTAGAACCGGTCAGAAGTTTTACAGCTTTTTTGTTGTTGGAAATTGCTGATCCATTGAAACTGAAGCTTTCCACAGGAACTTACGAGTTCCAAATAAAACAGTCATAGGAAATGGTTTCTTAGGTCCATGCAGGGGCAGGTGTGGTGTTCCAATTCAGAGGATGCACTATACTAATTTTTTCTTGGCTGTGATTTTGGTTTGTACTCAAAGGAGGCACTGACCATCCATGGCAGCACCCTCTGGCACTGCAACCCTAATCCTAGCTCAGTGGGGAGGCCCCAAGGTAGGGGCTGGAGTGTGATCCTGCCCTGCACTCACCCCATGGGGCTGGCCCAGGCTCTCCACTCTGGACATTGTGACATGGCACACAGGGTTGCAGCACCACTCAGGTTTGGCACCATTGGTTTCATGATTTCTGTGGGTTCAATTGAATCCATGAACCTGCCTGGTCAGGACATGCATCTGAGATGTGGGACACCCATGTTCAAGTTCCTATTCTGCCTGATTTAGACCAGGTAATTGAACCCAGGTCTCCTACATCCCACACGAATGCCTGGCCAGCTGACTATTCTGGAGTCTCTCTTTTCACAAAAAACTTCAGGATGTCTCAGTTTCATCCGCATGTGGAACAAGAATGTTTTGAGATTTCAAAACATTTCCTGGGACTGGTTCCCCTGCCCATTGTAATCAGAGGAGATAAAAGAAGAAAGAAAGAAAGAAAGAAACCAATATCCATCTCTAGGTATCCTAACACTTAATCTCACAATAGCACAATAAACAGAAGCCATTAAAAAATCCCAGCATGCAAAGAAGAACAAAGTAACTCAACTCCACATAACCAGCCAGCGAATCAGCTACAAGAAGCGGTCTTCTCCCCACCCCTATCATCATCTGATTTTTAGAGACCAACAAGTCCTGCGTTTCTGCCCAATCAGATTGGACCACTTTCTTAGAGTACAGCATCCTATCTGGTAGTACAAGATTCTTCAGAGAAAGGTGCAAGAATAGATATTCTGAACAATAGGGCACACAGTTCTTGATTTTGTATGTTGTGAGATCATGTGATGAAAAACCCGCGTCAGAATACAGAAGGAAAATGAGGTAGAGTTCGTGGGTTTTCTGGTTTATTTTTCATTTCTCAAGCTTGTTGTGTTAAAAAAATGAGCAAAAATAAAAATTATCAGGTTTAGAGGAAGTAATTTTCAGTATAACAAGCATCATTCAGACTTTGCAAGCTACTTTAAGAGCCTGCTTAGGACAAGCAGCTGCAATAATTCTTTATTCCATCTTGTCCATGTTTTAAACACAGCTATATGGGCTTTTAAATCCCAGTGTTGGTATAGGTTTCAGAGTAACAGCCATGTTAGTCTGTATTCACAAAAAGAAAAGGAGTACTTGTGGCACCTTAGAGACTAACCAATTTATTTGAGCATAAGCTTTTGTGAGCTACAGCTCACTTCATCGGACGCATAAAAACTCTTTTTATGCATCCGATGAAGTGAGCTGTAGCTCACGAAAGCTAGTGTTGGTATAGCTTTTTTGATACACTAAGATTTCATGCTGTTGCAGTATCATTGATTCAAGTTCTAGGGTTTGTTGCTATTGCAGTACCATTGGTCCAAGCTGCTGAACAATGAACGTGAGATGACCTGTCAAACACAAATTTCATATCTGTTCCTATGCTATATCCCAGTAGTGCTTTTATTTACAATATTCATAAAACGATACTTTGTTCTCCTTCTCCTGCATGACTGCAGTCCATAGATTTAATTACATTTTCAGAACAGGTAGTAACTCCTATCCAATCAGTTAGTTGCATATGAAACTTCACCAGTATTTTTCTTGTCTTAAGCAACTTTGTATTTTAGAGACAGGAGACACACATAGATTTTAATTTGTTATGAATCCATTCATTCAATATGTAGTATTTTCTTGAGGTATTTGCTTTCAAAGGCATTTCGACATCTCCCTGTTACTTTCACATTCATATCTCAGGGCAGAAATATTTGAGTTGAAATTAATAGTTTGGTCTTCAAGTTGTAGATTTGTGATGACCACATCGTGATTATGCTGGCAAATACAGCTGCCAATTCATGACTTTTCCTTCTAGACATGCCCTTTGACTTGTAAATTACTGCCAAGGTATATGAATTAACTCTCCTTGTGTATTCCTTTGCTTTCTAACATAATGCTTGAGTTGGGAGTTGCTGGGGTTTTCATTAGATTTGTTTTTTAAAAATATAATAAAATGATTAACCATCTTTTTTGCTATACTCGACAGTCTTTTAGTCTTAACTAAGATTAAGCAGAACTGTAACATGGAAGAGTGATGTGGTCAGCAAATCTAAGTCTTCTAGTTTAATGTTGTTAAAATATGTGATGCCTGTGTTTTATCTGCCTACACTTTCTCTCATAATGAAGTCAATAGTAATGTCAAACAGGAGAATGCATCCTTGTTTGATGCTAGAGTCTGTTAAAACTACTCACTCAAGTCAATGTTTAATTTAACTGTGCAAGCTGCACCTTAAAAACATTCACTGTTTGTTGGCATACCACAACACTTCAATATGTTCCAGAGTGAATTAAGATGGAAGCTGTTAAATACTTTCTTAAAATATATGAAGACAATAGGTATTTTGGCCTTCCCCCCCTTTTTTGGGGGGTGTGGGGGGGTGTCATTAGATTGTCTTTTTGATAGTTACTCTTAAGGTGGACATATGGTTGACATATGATCTTCTGGGTAGAGATCCAGCATGCTCCTCCCTTAGCTTTGCTTCAGCCATTCTTCTTAAGAAGACAGACAAAGCCATCTGCAGTATCATCAAAAGACATTTAACACCTCACCAGTTGTGTCATTTTCTTTGGTATGAGTCACATTAAGTTAGTTGAGGAGTACTTGTGGCACCTTAGAGACTAAAATTTATTTGAGCATAAGCTTTCATGAGCTACAGCTCACTTCATCGGATGCATTCAGTGGAAAATACAGTGGGGAGATTTATATACACAGAGAACATGAAACAATGGGTGTTACCATACACACTGTAATGAGAGTGATCAGGTAAGGTGAGCTATTACCAGCAGGACAGGGGGGAGGGGAGGACTTTTTGTAGTGATAATCAAGGTGCTCAAATAAATTTGTTAGTCTCTAAGGTGCCACAAGTACTCCTTTTTCTTTTTGCGGATACAGACTAACACGGCTGCTACTCTGAAACCTGTCATTAAGTTAGTTGTATTCTACTCTGAGCATGGGAAGATTTCCTTCTTTCACAATTTTGTAAAGGATATTTTAGTGCTCTTTATTGTCTGTTTAGAAATAAAAAACAAAGATAGATGCAAAAGGGAAAATACCACAGATTTGATAAATTCTCAATATGCATTGCTACATCATTAATTCACTTAGAAAATCTGTTATATTCACCTATGTTCTGAATGTGCTGGGGGAACTCTAACTGCAGCCAGTGAGGTGTACCCATATCCTTCCTAGCTGATAAAGGTAATGCATGGTTTCTTAAGCTATCTGTTCATATGGATTTTACATAAAATTAGAACAAGTACCATTTAAAATTATTAGGGTTTGTTAGTTTCATTGTGGTTCCATGGAAAAGGTTTATAAGTTTCCTTATCTGACCAGCTATTCAATATACTTGACACCATCAAATTAGGCCTGAATAAAGACTGGGAGTGGCTGGGTCACTACAAACATAATTTTCCCTCTGTTGATACTCACACCTTCTTGTCAACTGTTGGGAATGGGCCACATCCACCCTGACTGAATTGGCCTCGTTAGCACTGACCCCCCACTTGGTAAGGCAACTCCCATCTTTTCATGTGGTGTATATTTATACCTGCCTACTGTATTTTTCACTCCATGCATCTGATGAAGTGGGTTATAGCCCACAAAAGCTTATGCCCAAATAAATTTGTTAGTCGCTAAGGTGCCACGACTCCTCATTGGTTTTATTTATGGCATATAATGTGTATAGTTCAACTGAAACAAGAGAGATTAAAATTAGGAAGAATATTCTTGTTCTAAAGGATCTGTACTTAAATGCAAAGAGCACAGACAACAAGCAAGGACAGCTAGAATGCTTCATGGATGTAATATATATGAATATTAATGTAAATGGAGTACAGTCTATACAGCTAAGGGGAAGAAACAGAGACTGGAAGAGTGACATTATGCTGTCTGTAAAGACTATTTATAGTGCCAATGAGCTACAGTTAGAGAATCAATAGTGTACTACTGAAACATTTTGGATTAGGCTATAAGAAATAAAGGAAAAAATACCGTGGGTCTCAGTAATTGAAGAGAAGGAGAGTTCCTGGACGAACTACTGAAAGACATAGGATGTTATATTTATGGGAGATTAGATAATTATAAATACAGCCAGATGCAAAAAAAAAAAAAAAAGTGAACATAATTCTAGGATACATTAGCAGGAGTATTGCAAGACAGACACGAGAAGTAATTCTTCCACTCCATTCAGCACCGGTCAAGCCTAAACTGGAGTACCAATTCTGGGTACCACACTTGAGGGAAGATGTAGACGAATTGAATAAAGTCCAGAGGAGAGCCACAAAAATTATTAAAGTTCTAGAAAACATGACCTACAAAATGTGAAAACACTGGGTTTGCTTAGTCTGTAGAAGGGAAGACAGTCTGATAACAGTCTGCATGTAAGTAAATGGTTGTTATAAAGGGAGGGCAATAAATCATTCTCCTTACCCACTACAGTCAGAACAAGAAACAATAGGCTTAAATTGCAGCAAGAGAGATTTAGGTTAGATATTAGGAAAAACTTCCTAACTGTAAGTGAAGTTACTTAGGGAGTTTGTGGAATGTACTATGTAAGAAACAAGACAGATAAATACAACTCAGTAGGACATCAATTACCATTATTCAGAAAATAAAGACCATAAGCAACACAACAGTCAATGTGGCCTCACCAGGTCTGAGATCAAATAAAATACCTGCAGTGGAAATGGAAGAGGGGAAAGCAACTAGACAAGAATCCACAGAGTTCCCATCTTGTCCCCAGTGAGTCAATGGCAAAACTACTACTAACTTTGATGGGGCAGGATAAGGTGTAGAGTCGTTTTAGGATTGTAGGGAAATAAATAAGGACAGCAAAAACTAGAATGAGTTAATGCTGCCAAGAGAGGTTAAGGGAAGAAGAAAGGACTTTTCTAAATGTATCGAGGAGAAATAGTACCGGAGAATCAATATTTCTACTAAGTAATAGTAATGAAAGTGTAGCAGACTAAACAATGAGGTTGGGTCAATTAGGGATACAAAAATAACTGAGATTCTGAACATCTTTTTATAGTTAGAAGACAGATTGAGGTGTATTAAAAACTGTTAAAATTAGGCTATCACTTAAAATTTCCGGGGCAAGGGCATTCCTGGTTCTGCTTGCAGGCTCGGGGACTCTGTAGGGAAGCTTGCAATCTGGGCCTAGCAGCTGTCAGTTTGCAAACAGCCAGCCAAGAATAAGGTGGGGTGAGGTGTGCCTCTTTAATATAAGGAGCAGCCTGAATACTTTCTCTCTCTTTTGGGGTTCTTGTGTGTTATCATTCTGAATTCTAAGAAATAAAGTAATATTATGTTGCAAATTTCAGCAAGAGTATTTTATGTTTTTATCCAATTTCTCTGTATTTGATGAACATAACAATGATCACATAAAATTACTTGTTAACAAAAAGAGCAGGTAAGGAAACATTTAGAAAGTGTGAGTATATACAGATGCATATATTAGATATATCCTAGTATATACTAGGATGTATTAGATTCTTAAGGAAATGAACATACAATGTTACTGGTATCTATTTTTTAAGCTTTAAGGAAAAACTATAGTGATATCAGAAAATTGTAGAAAAGTAATGTATAATTTTGGGAGTTGCAATCCTGAAAATTCTACTTCTATCCCTAGTAAAACAGAACAGAGAAAAATATGCAAACCACAACTGCCTAAGCAGAGGTATGGCATTACTGGATAAAGAGGTAATTATTCCTCTGCACACTGTACAACTCTGCTATGATCACACCTGGAATATTGCATTCAGTTCCAAGCATCATCAGAAATATACTGACAAGCTAGAAGGAATTCAGATAATACAAATGATAAGTTGACTGGAGAGATTAAAGAGAGATAAATATGTCCTTGATTAAGCAACAGCTAAAGAAGTGGGTCTAGTAATGGCCTGCCAATATTTAAGGATATAAACATCAAGAAGGCAAGATTATTTAGCCTAATAAAAAGTGAAATAATCAAGAATAATAAAATGAATTATAAAGTTCACATTTAATAAACAGAATAGTTATACTGAAAGACTGATGAGGTTGTGGAATAATCTCTCAAGATAGAAGACCTTGGCATTTTTAGAATCAGTTTAGAAAAAAAACACTGGTAAGTGCACACTAGGGAATCCATTGTCAGGACAACAGAAAAGTCATCTTGGCCCAAATCCACAAAGAGACCTTGTACCACTCAACATTGCAACACCTAACTTATAATCAGCTAGAAATCTCTGGAACAACTACAGTTTTCAGAGTAGCAGCCGTGTTAGTCTGTATCCGCAAAAAGAACAGGAGTACTTGTGGCACCTTAGAAACTAACAAATTTAAGCATAAGCTTTCGTGCGCTACAGCCCACTTCATCGGATGCATGCAGTGGAAAATACAGTAGGAAGATTTTATATACACAGAGAACATGAAACAATGGATGTTACCATACACGCTATAATGAGAGTGATCAGTTAAGGTGAGCTATTACCAGCAGGAGAGGAAAAAAAAACACCTTTTGTAGTGGCCCATCTTGATTATCACTTCAGAACGCAATCTACAAAAGCCAGGAACCATTAATGGGAGATGCCAATGAGAAGGGCATACTCCGAGCCCTTCCCTTTTCACAGGCTAAATTGATACTGCAGGAGACACCTAAAACTAGGGAAACAACAGGTTAAAGAACATTTAGATAAGTTAGATGTATTCAAGACAGCAGGCCCCGATGAAATTCTTCCCAGGTTTCTTAAGGAATTAGTTGAAGCAATCTCAGAACCATTCGCAATTATCTTCATGAACTGATGGAAGACAGGTGAGGTCCCAGAAAACTAGAGAAGGACAAATATAGTAGGTTTCAGAGTAGCAACCGTGTTAATCTGCATTCGCAAAAAGAAAAGGAGTACTTGTGGCACCTTAGAGACTAACCAATTTATTTGAGCATAAGCTTTTGTGAGCTACAGCTCACTTCATCGGATGCATAAAGTGGAAAATGCAGTGAGGATGTTTTATACACACAGACCATGAAAAAATGGGTATTTATCACTTCAAAAATAAACACCCATTTTTTCATGGTCTGTGTGTATAAAACATCCTCACTGAATTTTCCACTTTATGCATCTGATGAAGTGAGCTGTAGCTCACAAAAGCTTATGCTCAAATAAATTGGTTAGTCTCTAAGGTGCCACAAGTACTCCTTTTCTTTTTACAAATATAGTATTTATCTTTAAAATAGGGTGCAAAAAGGACCTGTGGAATTAACTGTAGACCAGTCAACCTAACTGTAATACCTGGAAAGGTATTGGAACAAATGATTAGACAATCAGTTTGTAAGTTCCTAGAAAATGGTGTTAAGTAAGATCCAAGATGGATTTGTCAAGAACAAATTGTCAAGAACAAACTAACTTAATTTCCTTCTTTGACAGAGCTACTGCCTAGTGGATAAGTGAAATACCTTTATTTTAGTAAGGCTTTTGTCACAGTTGCCCTGAGTTTCTCATAAGCAAACTAGGAAAATGTTGTCTAGATCAAATTACTATAAGGTGGGTGTACAACTGTTTAAAAACTGTTCTCAGAGAGTAATTATCAGTGGTTTGCTGTCAAACTGGGAGGACATGTTTGGTGGGTCCTGCAAGTGTCTATCCTAGGTCCAGTACTATTCAATATTTTCATTAACAATTTGGATAATGGAGTGGAGAGTATGCATATAAAATTACACATGACACCATGCTGGGAAGGGTTGCTAGCACTTTGGAGGACAGCATTAGAATTCAAAACAACTTTGACAAATTGGAGAATAGGTCTGAATCCATAAGATGAAATTCAGTAAAGACAAGTGCAGACTACTAAACTTAGGAAGGAAAAATTCAAAATGCACAACTACAAAATGGGAATAAATGGGTGGGTAGTAATGCTGTGGAAAAATGATGGAGGGGTTATAGCGGCTCACAAATAGAATGAATCAACAATATGATGCAACTGCAAAAAGGCTAATATTCTATGGAGTATTCTGTGGAGTATCGTTTTGTGGAGGACTGTTGTATGTAAGACATAGGAGGTAACATCCTGCTCTAGTCGGCACTGGTGAGGCCTCAGCTGGAGTACTGTGTTCATTTTTGGACATGACACTTTAAGAAAGATGTGGACAAATTGGAGGAGAATCTATAGGAGAGGAAGAAAAATGATAAAAGGTAGAGAAAAGCATATAAGGAAGGTTGTTTAAAAACTGAGCATGTTTAATCTTACAATCCAGAGCTGTTTGGAGGAGAAGCTGCCATTGTTGCATCCCTTATAACTTTAAGGATACATCTACATTTAGAGCTCCGGGATGTGATTCACACATACACTCATTGAGTTAGCATGCTAAAAATAGTAGATCAGCCACTGAAGCATGGGCAGAGGATACCTTTGTGGGCCTGGGCTCTAGTCTATTTCTAGACTCTGTAAATGCTTTGAAGAGGCCATTTCACTACATATAATGATCTCTAGTACATACATTACATTGAAAGGGTTCATATGATTTTTGAGAATAGTATATTGTCAAGGCTGATTCCCCACTCTGGCACTTTGAATGCAGAAGGTGGGGGCCTGCAAGGATTCTAAAAATTAATACTGGCCACTCCAGGCTTGTATTAAACTCTCAAGGTTACAGCCTGTCTCTGACCTTGGATGGGTAGATGCTGCCACCACCCAAATGCAAAAAAGCCCTTTGAACCCAGGAAGGCGTAATTCCTCCCTGTGGGGTACCCTCAAAGCCCTTTCACCCCACCTCCGGGGAAGAGCTGAGAAAGAAAACAAAGGAAATCAGCTGTTGCCATCAGCTGATGAAACAACATAAGCTTTGAGCAGGGGGTTGGACTAGATGACCTCCTGAGGTCCCTTCCAACCCTGATATTCTATGATTCTATGCACAAACCTCTTAGGACACAAAAAACCCAATCCTGTTCTTAAAAAAGGTAAATTTTATTAAAAACAAACAAAAAAAGAAAGAAAAATACACCTGGAACTTAGGCTATTGCTAGATTTAAAAAGAGCAACTATAATAATTAAGCATCAAGAATGGTTTTCTTGAGGTCCAGCTTAATGGTTACAAGCAAAAGAAAAGCATTTCAGGGGTTAACACAGAGGAGTCCACAAGACTTACAGAAATAAAAAGATAACACTAATTGCATCTTTCTAGACATTCCTGATCTACTTACATATCTGGGGTTTTTAATTGAGTAGTTTCTAGGTATGATCTGGTGATTTTCATACCTGGTTCCCAGCTTTCACAGCATAGCTCCAGCCCAGTCTCTGCTCTGTCCCCTCTCTCCTGAGTACAACAACAGGCAGACAAAGAGAGAGTTTTTTTCCCCAATTTTAAAAAGTTCTAGCCCTCCCATTGGCTCTTTTGGTCAGGTGCCCACTCCCTTCCTTTTACCTATGGGCTTTTTTAACTCTTTATAGGTAAAGCAAGTAGAGAACAGCTACTAATAGGGATTTTGTAGCTAACCGGCTGACTGGGTGTCCATAAAAGGGAGCCCTCCCCCTTCATTTATCACATATATGATTACCAGTGTTAATGGATCAAAATGTGTTGTTTTTTGAGTATTGTGTATTTGGTGCTTGTGAACAGTACAAGGTGGTCAGTATCAAATTTATTATTTATAACAACAACATAAGAATGGCCATATTGGGTCAGACCAATGGTCCATCTATCCCAGTACCCTGTTTTACTACATAGGCCATTCCCACTTGCTTCAAAGGGAATGAACAGCACAGGGTATTTATCAATTGATCTCTTCCATTTCATCCAGTTCCAGCATTGGGCAGTCAGAGGCTTAGGGACATCCAAAAGTATTGGGTTGAGCCCCTGACCAACTTGGCTAATAGCTTTTGATGGACCTAGCCTCCATGAACTTATCTATTTTTTTTTAATCCAGTTATAGTTTGGCCTTCACAACATACCCTGGTGATGAGTTCCACAGATTGACTGAGTGTTCTGTGAAGAAGTACTTCTTTTATAAAAAGAAAAGGAGTTCTTGTGGCACCTTAGAGACTAACCAATTTATTTGAGCATGAGCTTTCGTGAGCTACAGCTCAGTACTCCTTTTCTTTTTGCGAATACAGACTAACACGGCTGTTACTCTGAAACCTGTCAATACTTCTTTTATATATTTTAAACCTGCTGCCTATTGATTTCTTAATGCCCCTGGTTCTTGGGTCACGTGAAGGGATAAATAACACTTCCTTATTCACTTTCTCCCCACCATTCATGATTTTATAGACAGCTATCATATCCCTCATCAGTCATCTCTTTTCCAAGCTGAACAGTCCGAGTCTTTTTAAACTGTCCTCAGTGGAAGCTGTTCCATACCCTTAATCATTTGTTTC
This sequence comes from Eretmochelys imbricata, assembly GCF_965152235.1. Taxonomy (NCBI): domain Eukaryota; kingdom Metazoa; phylum Chordata; order Testudines; family Cheloniidae; genus Eretmochelys; species Eretmochelys imbricata. Next base: position 27,566,216 of record NC_135574.1, read on the forward strand.
CCTTCTCGGTACCTTTTTCCATTTCCAACATATCTTTTTTATATGGGGCAATCAGAACTGCACACAGTATTCAAAATCTGTATGTCAGTGTGATTTTATACCATGGCATTATGGTATTTACTGTTTTAGTATCTATCCCTTTCCTAATAGTTCCTAACACTGATAGCGTATTTTGACAGATGCAGCACACTAAGTGGATGTTTTCAGAGAACTATCAACCATGGATTCCCAGATCTCTTTCTTGAGTGGTAACAACTAATTTAGACCCCATCATTTTGTATGTATAGTTGGGATTATGTTTTCCAATATGTATTACTTTGCATTTATCAAACATTGATTAGCATCTGCCATTTTGTTGCCTAGTCACCCAGTTTTAATTTTAGAATGGGCATAGAATGGGTGATGAGATCCAGTTTCCTTCTACCACCCAGACAAAATGCCTCAATGCTCACCTGAAGTGACCACCCTAAGCAATAAGTGAGTGAAGTATTTACTGTATACAGTCATTGGTCTTTCTGCAGCAACTTACAACAGATGTTCGCCAGTGGATTTGTTCTAGTGTTCAAACACACTATTGGTGTGAGAGGTGCACCTTAATTTAAGTCATCAGAGTTGCACCAGCTATGAATTTGGCTCCTAGGCTGAATTTTAATTGTTAGCCTAGAGGAGAGGCAGCATGTCCCCTTATTAATGCCACAAAACATCTAGTCCAAATCATTCTTAAAAAGCAAAGGTACCATTGTCATAAATATAAAGGGAAGGGCAAACACCTTTAAAATCCCTCCTGGCCAGAGGAAAAACCCTTTCACCTGTAAAGGGTTAAGAAGCTAGGATAACCTCGCTGGCACCTGACCCAAATGACCAATGAGGAGACAAGATACTTTCAAAGCTGGAGAGGGGAGAAACAAAGGCTCTCTCTGTCTGTGTGATGCTTTTGCCGGGGACAGAACAGGAATGGAGTCTTAGAACTTAGTAAGTAATCTAGCTAGATATGCATTAGATTCTGTTTTCTTTAAATGGCTGACAAAATAAGCTGTGCTGAATGGAATGTAGATTCCTGTTTTTGTGTCTTTTTGCAACTTAAGGTTTTGTCTAGAGGGATTCTCTATGTTTTGAATCTAATTACCCTGTAAGGTATTTACCATCCTGATTTTACAAAAGTGATTCTTTTACTTTTTCTTCTATTAAAATTCTTCTTTTAAGAATCTGATTGCTTTTTCATTGTTCTTAAGATCCAAAGGTTTGGGTCTGTGTTCACCTATGCAAATTGGTGAGGATTTTTATCAAACCTTCCCCAGGAAAGGGGGTGTAAGGTTTGGGAGGATTTTTGGGAGAAAGACGTTTCCAAACGGGCTCTTTCCCAGTTATATATCTGTTAGACATTTGGTTGTGGCAGCGATAAAGTACCAGGGAAAAAGGTAAAATAGGTTAAAACTTCCCCAAGGTACAAACTAAGCTGGTAAAAGTAAGCTTAGGAGATTTTCATGGAGATCCCCACATCTGTACCCTAGAGTTCAGAGTGGGGAAGGAAGCTTGACATGGTGGCAGGGCAGTGGGATTAACTTGAAATCATTTTGAGATCAATTTGAGATTTTTTTGAACCAGAAGCACAGATTTTAAAAGGAATTTTTTTTCCTTTGGGCTGCTGGAAAGCAGGTTTTAAGCTGAAAGCAGTTAGAGTTGTTGTTTTTTTCTCTGCTTGCGGGCCAGAGCAGAGAAAAAAGGGAATTGTCTTTTTGTGAGCTGGAGTTTTCTCTACCTAAAGGCAGGGTAGTTAACCTCCTGCAGGGAAATTCACAAGTCTTCACAGACGTGAAGAAGTTTTTTTTGTTTTTTTTTACTTAAGAGCAACTAGAGGGGTTTTCTGCCAATTTGCCTGGAGACAAAGGTGTTAGGGTTTGGGTTTTTTTAGGATTTTTCTGTAGGCTGACAATCACTATTGGAGAATATAGGTATCATATTACAGCACAGCAAAATTTTACAAGCCAAGTTTTTTGTTTGTTTGTTTTATTTCAAACTCTCGGGTGTAAAGTTAGTTAAAAACAGAGAGTCAAAGATGGCAGAAACCAAGACACAACACAAATTGGAGTTAGCCAGACTGTAGGTAGCGAAAGAGGCAGAAAAAGCCCTAGAAGCTGCCCACAGGAGAGAAATGGAGGCAGCGAAAGAGGCAGAACAAAACCAAGAGGCTCCTTACAGGAGAGCTATGGAGGCAGAAAAGAATCAAGAAGCTGCCCACAGGACAGCTATGGAGGCAAGGGCCAAAGAACTGGAGGAGAAGGAAAAAGAGAGGAAGCATGACCTGGAGATGGAGAAGGCAAAGGCTCAGCAGAATATACCAACAAACCCTAGCAATCCTTCTCCAGGTACCACTTCCCATCCCAGAAAGTTCCCCACCTACAAGGCAGGCGATGATACTGAGGCCTTCTTAGAAAACTTAGAAAGGGCCTGCCTTGGGTACAGCATCTCTACAGACCAATACATGGTAGAGCTGAAGCTGCAGCTCAGTGGACCCTTAGCTGAGATGGCGGCTGAAATGCCTAAGGACCACATGAGCAAGTATGAACTGTTTAAAACCAAGGCGAGAGTCAGAATGGGGCTAACACCCGAGCAGTCCCGTCGGCAGTTCAGAGCCCTAAGGTGGAAACCAGACATGTCATTTACCTGACATGCCTACCACATTGTGAAACATTGGGATGCCTGGATATGAGGAGCAAGTGTTAAATCTCCAGAAGATTTTCCCTTCCTAATGCAAATAGAGCAGTTCTTAGAGGGTGTTCCTGAGGAAATAAAAAGATACATCCTAGATGGGAAGCCCAAAACTGTAATCAAGGCGGGGGAGATTGGAGCCAAATGGGTGGAGGTGGCAGAAAAGAAAAAACCTGGTCGCAGCTGGAGCGGATACCAGAAGGGCCAACCTCAGACCACACTCTACTATTGGGGGCAGCCCAAGGCCCCAACTACCCCCAAGGAACCCTCCAGCCACCTTATCGTCCCGCCACATTGTTCTCCAGCAACCCACCTCGCCCCAGTGACCCGTCAGCTGGACAAGGTTTTAAATGTAATGAGCCGGGACATGTAAAGACCAACTGCCCCAAGAACCCCAACAGATTACGGTTCATTACACTGGAATCACGCCAGAGGTCCTCAGGCCCAGATACCCTTGGAGTGGAGTGAAACTGAGTGTGGGCGGGAAGGTCACCACGTGGAGGGACACCGGAGCACAAGTGTCGGCTATCCATGCTTCCTTAGTGGACCCCAATTTAATCGACCCAGAGATCCAAGTGACTATTCAACCCTTCAAGTCCAACTCTTTCAATTTGCCTACAGCCAAGTTGCCTGTCCAGTACAAGGGCTGGTCAGGAATGTGGACTTTTGCAGTCTATGATGATTATCCCATCCCCATGCTGTTGGAGGAAGACTTGGCCAATTGTGTGAAGCTAGCCAAGAGGGTGGGAATGGTCACCCGCAGCCAGGCTAAACAAACCGTGACGTCTAGCTCTGTTCCGGAAACTTCTACCAGGACCCGGTCAGAGGTTATGGACCCGGACCCCAGGCCAAAGTCTGCAACAGCAGTAGTGGATCCAGTCCCCAGAGACCCAGACAGAGCCAGTCCCAGGACCAGAACCGGTGGAACAACCAGCACCAGACCCATTTCCAGCACTGAACCCAGTACTTGCAACCCCAACACCAGAGGGCTCCACCGAACCTGAACCGGCAGCAGCCGATAACCCTACACAAAAGAGGCTCAGCCGGAGCCTGAACCCCAACATAGTGCACCAGCGGAGAGCACCAAAAACAGCCCCATCCCCTACATTGCTTCTAGAGGGACCAAGCCTAGGTCCACAATCCAATGAGGAACTGATGTCTCCAGCATCAAGGAACAGTTCCAGACTGAACAGGAAGCAGATGAAAGCCTCCAGAAAGCTTGGGCGGAGGCATGGAACAACCCACCGCCTCTCAGCTCTTCTAATTGATCCAGGTTTGTTGTAGAAAGAGGACTTTTATACAAGGAAACTCGTTCTGGTGGACACCAGGAAGACTGGCATCCTCAGAGACAGTTGGTAGTTCCAACTAAGTACCGGGTCAAGCTCTTGAGCTTAGCCCACGATCATCCTAGTGGCCATGCTGGGGTGAACAGGACCAAAGACCGGAAAGGAAAGTGATCAGGAACAGCCAGCATGGATTCACCAAGGGAAGGTCATGCCTGACTAATCTAATCGCCTTTTATCATGAGATTACTGGTTCTGTGGATGAAGGGAAAGCAGTGGATGTATTGTTTCTTGACTTTAGCAAAGCTTTTGACACGGTCTCCCACAGTATTCTTGTCAGCAAGTTAAGGAAGTATGGGCTGGATGAATGCACTATAGGGTGGGTAGAAAGCTGGCTAGATTGTCGGGCTCAACGGGTAGTGATCAATGGCTCCATGTCTAGTTGGCAGCCGGTGTCAAGTGGAGTGCCCCAGGGGTCAGTCCTGGGGCCGGTTTTGTTCAATATCTTCATAAATGATCTGGAGGATGGTGTGGATTGCACTCTCAGCAAATTTGCGGACGATACTAAACTGGGAGGAGTGGTAGATACGCTGGAGGGGAGGGATAGGATACAGAAGGACCTAGACAAATTGGAGGATTGGGCCAAAAGAAATCTGATGAGGTTCAATAAGGATAAGTGCAGGGTCCTGCACTTAGGACAGAAGAATCCAATGCACCGCTACAGACTAGGGACCGAATGGCTAGGCAGCAGTTCTGCGGAAAAGGACCTAGGGGTGACAGTGGACGAGAAGCTGGATATAAGTCAGCAGTGTGCCCTTGTTGCCAAGAAGGCCAATGGCATTTTGGGATGTATAAGTAGGGGCATAGCGAGCAGATCGAGGGACGTGATCGTCCCCCTCTATTCGACATTGGTGAGGCCTCATCTGGAGTACTGTGTCCAGTTTTGGGCCCCACACTACAAGAAGGATGTGGATAAATTGGAGAGAGTCCAGCGAAGGGCAACAAAAATGATTAGGGGTCTAGAACACATGACTTATGAGGAGAGGCTGAGCGAGCTGGGATTGTTTAGCCTGCAGAAGAGAAGAATGAGGGGGGATTTGATAGCTGCTTTCAACTACCTGAAAGGGGGTTCCAAAGAGGATGGCTCTAGACTGTTCTCAATGGTAGCAGATGACAGAACGAGGAGTAATGGTCTCAAGTTGCAGTGGGGGAGGTTTAGATTGGATATTAGGAAAAACTTTTTCACTAAGAGGGTGGTGAAACACTGGAATGCGTTGCCTAGGGAGGTGGTAGAATCTCCTTCCTTGGAAGTTTTTAAGGTCAGGCTTGACAAAGCCCTGGCTGGGATGATTTAACTGGGAATTGGTCCTGCTTCGAGCAGGGGGTTGGACTAGATGACCTTCAGGGGTCCCTTCCAACCCTGATATTCTATGATTCTATGAAAGACCATTTGGGGAGGTCATTCCACTGGGAGGGAATGGGCAAGGATGTTTCTATTTATGTCCAGTCTTGTGAGGTATGCCAAAGAGTGGAAAAACTCCAAGAGCAGGTAATAGCCCCTCTCCAGCCACTCCCCATCACTGAAGTTCCATTTCAGCGAGTAGCTGTGGATATTCTGGGTCCTTTTCCGAAAAAGACACCCAGAGGAAAGCAGTACATACTGACTGTCATGGATTTTGCCACCCGATGGCCGGAAGCAGTAGCTCTAAGCAACACCAGGGCTAAAAGTGTATGCCAGGCACTAGCAGACATTTTTGCCAGGGTAGGTTGGCCCTCCGACATCCTCACAGATGCAGAAACTAATTTCCTGGCAGGAACTATGGAGAGCCTTTGGGAAGCTCATAGGGTGAATCACTTGGTTGCCACCCCTTACTATCATCAAACAAATGGCCTGGTGGAGAATTTTAATGGAACTTTGGAGGCCATGATATGTAAATTTGTAAATGAGCACTCCAATGATTGGGACCTAGTGTTGCAGCAGTTGCTTTTTGCCTACAGAGCTGTACCACATCCCAGTGTAGGGTTTTCACCATTTGAACTTGTATATGGCTGTGAGGTTAAGGGGCCATTACAGTTGGTGAAGCAGCAATGGGAGGGATTTACACCTTCTCCAGGAACTAACATTCTGGACTTTGTAACCAACCTACAAAATACCCTCCGAACCTCTTTAGCCCTTGCTAAAGAAAACTTACAGGATGCTCAAAAAGAGCAAATAGCCTGGTATGATAAACATGCCAGAGAGCATTCCTTCAAAGTAGGGAACCAGGTCATGGTCTTAAAGGCACTCCAGGCCCATAAAATAGAAGTGTCATGGGAAGGGCCATTCACGGTCCAGGAGTGCCTTGGAGCTGTTAATTATCTCATAGCATTCCCCACCTCCAACCGAAAGCCTAAGGTATACCATATTAATTCTCTAAAGCCCTTTTATTCCGGAGAATTAAAGGTTTGTCACTTTACAGCCCAGGGAGGAGATGACACTGAGTGGCCTGAAGGTGTCTACTACGAAGGGAAAAGTGCTGGTGGCGTGGAAGAGGTGAACCTTTCCATGACCCTTGGGTGTATGCAGCGACAGCAGATCCAGGAGCTGTGCACTAGCTACGCTCCGACGTTCTCAGCCACCCCAGGACTGACTGAACGGGCATACCACTCCATTGACACAGGTAATGCTCACCCAATTGAAGTCCAACCTTACCAGGTGTCTCCACAAGCTAAAACTGCTGTAGAATGGGAGATCCAGGATATGTTACAGATGGGTGTAATCCGCCCCCCTGGCAGTGCATGGGCATCTCCAGTGGTTCTAGTTCCAAAACCAGATGGGGAGATACGTTTTTGCGTGGACTACCGTAAATTAAATGCTGTAACTCACCAAGACAACTATCCAATGCCATGCACAGGTGAACTATTAGAGAAACTGGGACGGGCCCAGTTCATCTCTACCTTGGACTTAACCAAGGGGTACTGGCAGGTACCGCTAGATGAATCCGCCAAGGAAAAGTCAGCCTTCACCACCCATGTTCACCGATATGAATTTAATGTACTCCCTTTCGGGCTGCAGAATGCACCCGCCACCTTCCAAAGACTTGTAGATGGTCTCCTAGTGGGATTAGGAGAATATGCAGTCGCCTACCTTGACAATGTGGCCATATTTTCGGATTCCTGGGCAGAACACCTGGAACATCTACAGAAAGTCTTAGAGCGCATAAGGGAGGCCGGACTAACTGTTAAGGCTAAGTAGTGTCAAAACAGCCTAAACAGAGTGATGTACCTTGGATACCAGGTGGGTCAAGGAACTATCAACCCCCTACAGGCCAAAGTGGATGCTATCCAAAAGTGGCCTGTCCCAAAGTCAGAGAAAAACGTTCAATCCTTCTTAGGCTTGGCTGGTTATTACAGGCGATTTGTACTGCAATATAGCCAAATCGCTGCCCCACTGACAGACCTAACCAAAAAGGAACAGCCAAATGCCGTTCAGTGGACCGAAGTGTCAGAAGGCCTTTAACCAGCTTAAAGCGACACTCATGTCTGACCCTGTGCTAACGGTTTGGCAAACCGTTCCTAGTAACCACAGATGCGTCCGAGTGTGGTGTGGGAGCAGTTTTAATGCAGGAAGGACCGGGTCAAGAATTCCACACTGTAGTGTTTCTCAGTAAGAAGCTGTCTGAGAGGGAAAGCAACTGGTCAGTCAGTGAAAAAGAGTGTTATACCATTGTCTATGCTCTGGAAAAGCTACGCCCATATGTTTGGAGTGATATTGGTTGAGCTTTTTTTAGTACAGAATGTTAACCAAGTCCAAATAATTTTCAATTTTCTAGATTATAAAGCCAAAAGGGACCACTGTGATCTGACCATATTTTCATAGGGGAAGACTATACAAAATGGCAACCTTCTACACACCATCTCTTAGCAAACTGTCTTAGAATCATAGAAGATTAGGGTTGGAAGAGATATCAGGTGGCCATCTAGTCCAACCCCCTGCTCAAAGCTGGACCAACACCAACTAAATCATACCAGACAGGGCTTTGTCAAGCTGGGCCTTAAAAACCACTAAGGATGGAGATTCATCACCTCCCTAGGCAACCCATTCCAGTGCTTCACCACCCTCCTGATCAAACAGTGTTTCCTAATATCCAACCTAGACTTCCCGCACTGCAATTTGAGACCATTGCTCCTTGTTCTGTTGTCTGACACCACTGAGAACAGCCTAGCTACATACTCTTCAGGTAGCTGAAGGTTGCTAACAAATCCCTCCTCACTCTTCTCTTCTGCAGACTAAATAAGACCAGTTCCCTCAGCCTCTCCTTGTAAGTCATGTGCCCTAGCCCCCTGATCATTTTCGTTGCCCTCCACTGAACTGTCTCCAATTTGTCCACATCCTTTCTGTAGTGGGGGCCCCAAAACTGGACACAATACTCCAGATGTGGCCTCACCAGTGCCAAATAGAGAGGAATAATCACTTCCCTCAAGCTATTGGCAATCCTCCTACTAATGCAGCCCAATATGCCATTAGCCTTCTTGGCAACAAGGGCACACTGCTGATTCATATCCAGCTTCTCATCCACTGTAATCCCCAGGTCCTTTTCTGCATTAGCCAGTCGGTCCCCAGCCAATAGCGGTCCATGGGATTCTTCCATCCTAAGTGCAGGACTCTGCACTTGTCCTTGTTGAGCGTCAGATTTCTTTTGGCCCAATCCTCCAATTTGTCTAGGTCACTGTGGACCCTATCCCTACCCTCCAGTGTATCTTACTCTCCCTCCAGCTAAATGTCCACCACAAAATTGCTGAGGGTGGAATCCATCCCAACATCCAGAACCTTAATAAATATCTAGTCTTTAATAAAGATCTAATAAAGATCTAGATCATTAATAAAGATACTAGTATTATCTAGTAAGAAAGGCAGGTTTTACCACTGTTTGCACTTAGGCTGACCAAACTTGGGCTGACCAGATGGGACCTTCCCGATATTCAGGGCTTTGTCTTATATGTGCAACTATAGCCCCCTCCTGGAAAAAAAAAGTATGCTGATTTTTCACAAGTCACACTACAGATCCAATATAGCAACATACAAGCAAGCTGGATTCTATCCTCTTTTGTACATCAACAAGGCAGCGATGTTGATTCTGATTACAAGTTCTTTAAGAATTGTGAGATTTGAGTTTGTTCAGGTCCAAAGCTTACAGAGCTAGCCACTTAGGGAAAAATTAATTATTTTGACTGTAAAGCAAAGAAACTTGACATGGATGTCATTGAAAGAAGAATGACTAGATAAGTGCACAATTATCTTTTCTCACCACCTTTCCAACTGAACACTTTAAACACTATTCTGGTTTAATAAGGCTATTGCATACAGCAAACAAACCATTTTGTTCTTCCCTAGTCTTGGTTGATCTGGTAATGGCATTACTATGAACAAGAGGGAACATGTATTTTCTCTAATCCCTTCTATCATAACCAACTTGGAGTTTTTGATATTTGTGTTTCTGTTTGCCCATCTACCAATATTTCATATCCCTTTAGGATTTTCTCAGTCAAGGTTCAGAAACCCCCAACATGTGTCATTCTGATATACTTGCTGACCATCCTAATGCAAGCAGACAGGCCAATTTCACACCTGTATCTCTGACACAACATTCTGCAATATCTATCTTTGATAAGTGTGATAAAGAAAATTCAGTCTCCCAAATTTCACAAAGTTAGGCTTTCTAGGTTTTCGTAAGAAGAGTCTGACTGTATGGAATATTTGACATTCTTGACAGCTAACTTTAGTAAAACATACTGAAGCATAAAGTGGGTTATGTTATAAAAGTTGTGTTTCCAAGTTTGGACGTTACAAATGTAGGCCAGAAATAAATCCTCTGTATGTAATCTTCTGCAAACTTTACTGCTAAACTCCTTCCATACTTTTGTAGAGAACATAGTACTTCTTCCTATCCCCTCACATAAAACTCCTAGAAGAAAAACATTCCTAAACAGACAAGCATCAGCCAATATGTCTCTCATTAGTAAAAAGTCCTTCCCCCTGTGAGGCAACATTATGATGATCAGCTTCCCCAGAATTATCAATATCTATTGACTGATAAATCAGTGACTAGTAGCACAGTCTTGACAGCTAGTGGAGGAAAAATCACTAATGTTCTCTCCGTTAGATCTTTTGATGACTTTGTCAATAGCATTGTGTTAAAGGATAAAGAAGAAACTCTTCTTTCAAACCCACTGACAAGAGAATCTGCTAAAGAATTTCTGTCCTTTGTGGTTTCACTAACTGACAGATTGATCTACATCTGGCCTTTTTACTAACAGAACATTTGAAATGTCAATTTAACTTAAAGCTCTTTCTCACAGCAACACACTCATAGTTCCATTTTCCCCTCTTCTTGGGATATACACAGTCACTTTGCTCTCAGAAACCCCCCCACAAGCAACAAATATAATAAAGCAATAATACTCTGGTCTCATTTGTCATTAAAAGCTGAACATCTCCCTTGTGGGCATTGCTACTTTGTGAAGCACTTCCACATTGGTAATAATTCTAGTTTGTTATTAATTGACAGTATCCTCCTGACACCACTCTGATTTTATAAACTGATTATTCAGATTAGGAGTACATCCCGAACATCTTTGGAGAACTCACTACTCAGAAAAATTGAAAGATATATGTGAATGCATTAACAACAAATCCGATTCATGAGAGATTAGATCTATATAAACAAGTGGATTAGAGAGCTGGATGCTTACGGAGAAAAAGTTATGGGCTTTTCAGATACTTCCAATGGAAAGTTCACTTGGGGGGGGGTTCTCTCCTCTTTTTACTGTTTTTATGAATGAAGTTTTCTTCATGCTAATGTTCATGGAAAGAAAATTCACCTGGACAACTCTTGATTAGCCATGAAATAACTCAGTTTGTAATTAAATGAAGTAAAATTTGGACAGAAGTACTTTATAGACACAGAAGCATCCCATTATCTTAGAAATTACCATGTGATTTCAGTGACCAATCCCACAGTTTGAATATATCATTCAAACAGATGTTACAGGTTTTGTGACTGAGGTGCTTTGATCTGTGTTATGCAGCTGGGCAAACTAGAACATAATAACGGTCCCTTCTAGATTTAAAAAGATGTATGGTTTCAGTACCCAAAGGAATGTGTGCAGACAGTTCACAAGCAATAGTTATGAGAAATGTATATGCAAACATTCAGTGTTTAAACACATTTGTCAAAAAAACAAATTCTAGTCTGTACACACATCCATCCCAAAAGAGCTATGTTAAAAGAATGCTAAGGTTGCAAAGTCAAGTGCTAGAGATTTAGAAAACGACAGAATTAAGGTTGCTTCAGCAACCTTCAGCTGCCCACCTTCACGTGCATAGCACAGTTGCCAACTTTCGCGCGGTAAATAAGCACCCCGACTTCCACAATAAGCCAAAAATCAAGCTAATTCCATTTCAAAACACGGCCAAAACAAGCCAATCCCTAAGAACCCCGACACTCTACGTGACTAGACTGCAGGCAGTCTGGGATTGTGGTGGGCCCGCTGTGCACCCCTGACTCTCTCCCCCACTTGCCCCTGCTTGCTGGGAGCTGATCCAACAAAACAAAAACAAACAAACAGCGCAGCAGCAACAAGCTACATGCCAAAAACTAGCCAACAAGCAACTCACAAGCCAATTAAGCCAAAAACAAGGCCAATTTCCACATTTTTTCGTGGGTTTGGCATGTCTGGTGTGTAGGCTTTATGTTATAGTTTTTAGTTATATGATCACGTTTTTTTTCCACAAGACCCCTGCCTCATACAGGGCAAACAAGGGACAGTGCTTGCTAAATGGATAGCTATTCAATATTTCTTATCTTAAGTCATTGTGTGTGTGGCCTCAAACATTGTTTACTGAACATCATCCAAACTCGGCACTGAATACAGAATTCTTTATTTCCTCATGGAAATTTCTATACTGCTATCATCACATGCTCTTGTAATGGAAAATGTCAGAGAACCTTAATTATAGGCATCTCTACCAGTGTCATCTATAATAATTCATGAGCTAAAAATGGGCTAAATTTGCCAAATATATTTGGAGCCAATTGTTTGCATAGTTCTAAATTGGAGATACAATCTATCACATATATGTACAGACAGACACATAATTCAATTCTCATTAGGAGGTGTCCCCCTTCCACCAAAGGCTTCTAAAATACAGTAGGCAAAATTATGGCCTCCAACTGAAGTAAAAGGCCCTTTTTCAGTTGAGTTGGCTTGTTTTAGTTCTTCCACCCCCCCCAAAAAACTTATCTGTATCCATGGATATTAAGGAGAGCTTTCCATCATATTAAGTAAAAACCCATATACCGCTATGTCCACAAGGACAGATACATGCACACAAACCCACTGAAATCAATAAGACTTGCCAGCTCAGGACAGAAGTGTACATGAAAAGTGCCACATAATGCAAGATTTTATTGCATTCAGAGGACTATGTGCTAGACATCCACAATTCACCTTCTTGGCTTACATAAATAACATGCTTAGTTTTCCTTTAGAGACAGAAGATTTTGAAGAGTTCGAGTTCCAAACAACTAGTCTTATCAGTTCCTGGAAAGCTCTCCCCTTGCAATTCTCAACCTGCTGCTCAGCAGTGAAGAACTGTTGCTGGTTAGAAATGTAGTTGCAACACAGTATCCCCTTTGGGCATTGTTACCCAGGATTTTCAGACCCCACAACAGGGACAACTTAACTATTTCACTCCAGGCGGTGTAAGGAATAAATCAACAGGAAATCAGTGATTCTGTCTGATCAAAGAGTAATGCAATTAAGCGTGCTCTTGTCTGACACTGCAGTTTATTAGATTTAAGCACACACACAAACATAAACAATAGGTTTAGAACATCCTAGATATTTTCCTAACACCTGGAATGGTATTGAGTAATTAACAGCAGGTTCACAGTGGCTAGTTGCTCACCCACAGGAGAGAAAGGGTGTCAGGAAAAAACATCTCTTAAAATGGCTCCAAAGTACATTCTATTAGCAAATCTTTTATAACTAACTTCTACAAAACACATAGGTCATAATGACCTCTCCTGGATCATCACTTTTCTAACTTTCAATAAACTTTTAATATCAGAGGCATCAAGACTCAAGGTTTTCCAGCCATCAGTATTTTCAGTCTCAGTAGTTTACTTCTCTGTCCCCTCCTCCCATTCTGATTAGCAGAAACCGTAGCTAGTTTTGACCTTGCTTATGGAAGCCTGTCTCCAAATTGACCCTTAACTATGTGGTGTTCTATTTCATTACTTCAGGGTGGCTGAGTGAACATAATATGGTTGCAATTAACTTGATCACATTCTGGGATATGCACACCCCTCATATCCATGGCAACAGGCATTACTTGAGCATTTCTGACTAATAGGAAAGCAACACACTCCCATTAGATTGTTGTGCATGGAACTTGATAAAGAACCCATTATTTACTGTAACCACTAAAAAGTATATATCTAGTAGTTAGCTTTGCAGCAGTTTCCTTTCTAAGCAACTATCAAGACATCATACAAGTACAGGAGTAGCCTTGTATTTTGGAATGAGAATCCATGCCATTTACATCACCAAGACAACGGCTCTTGACAGCAAATTTCATACTGCCCTTGGATCTTAGAACAATGAAAAAAAAGCATTCAGTTCTTGAAAAGAAACATTTTAATAGAAGAAACAGTAAAAAGAAAAGGATCACCTCTGTAAGATCAGGATGGTAAATACCTTACGGGGTAATTAGATTCAAAACATAGAGAATCCCTCTAGGCAAAACCTTAGGTTACAAAAAGACACACAGACAGGAATATTCATTCTATTCAGCACAACTTATTTTCTCAGCCATTTAAAGAAATCATAATCTAACGCATATCTAGCTAGATTACTTACTAAGTTCTAAGACTCCATTCCTGTTCTGTCCCCTGCAAAAGCCTCACCCAGACAGACACAGACCCTTTGATGTTCTCCCTCTTCCCAGCTTTTGAAAGTATCTTGTCTCCTCATTGGTCATTTTGGTCAGGTGCCAGTGAGATTATCCTAGCTTCTTAACCCTTTACAGGTGAAAGCGTTTTTTCCTCTGGCCAGGAAGGATTTAAGGGTGGTTAGCCTTCCCTTTATATTTATGACACATGTGCATTGGCCAAACCAGATAGTCTCTACACAAAAGAATAAGTCGATACAAATCTGACATCAAGAATTATAACATTCAAAAACCAGTAGGAGAACACTTCAACCTCTCTGGCCATTCAGTAAAAGATTTAAGGGTGTCAATTTTGCAACACAAAAGCTTCAAAAACAGACTCCGACGAGAAACTGCTGAGCTTGAATTAATATGCAAACTAGATAACATTAAAACTTGGTTTTGAATAGAGACTGGGAGTGCCTGGGTCATTACACATATTGAATGTATTTCCCTATGTTAAGCATCCTCACACCTTCTTGTCAACTGTCTAAATGGGCCATCTTGATTATCACTACGAAAGTTTTTTTCTCCTGCTGATAATAGCTCATCTTATTTAATTAGCCTCTTATAGTTTGTATGGCAACTTCCACCTTCTCTGTAAGTACATTTATATCTTCTTACTATATGTTCCATTCTATGCATCCGATGAAGTGGGCTGTAGCCCATGAAAGCTTATGCTCTAATAAATTTGTTAGTCTCTAAGGTGCCACAACTACTCCTGTTCTTTTTGTCAAAATTAAATGTATACCCCAAACTAAAAAAAAAATAGTAACAAGACCAGAAAAGTGCCACCATGGCTAAACAATGCTAGATAAAATAAGCATTTAAAGTAAAAAAGGCATCATTTAAAAATTGGAAGTTAAATTCCTATTGAGGAAAATAGAAAAATGCATAAACTCCGGCAAGTCAAGTATAATTAGGCAGGCCAAAAAATAATCTGAAGAGCAACTAGCCAAAGACTCAAAGTAACAGCAAAAAAAATTAAGTACATAAGCCTGCTGAACAAACAGTGGGGCCACTGGACAATCTAGGTGCTAAAGGAGGACTCAAGGAAGATAAGACCATTGTGGAGAAACTACATGAATTATTTGCATCAGCCTTCACTGCAGAGAACGTGAGGGAGATTCCCATACCTGAGCCATTCTTTTTAGGTGATAAATCTGAGGAACTGTTGCAGATTGGAGGTGTCACTAGAGGAGGTTTTGGAACAAATTGATAAATTGAAGAGTAATAAGTCACCAGGACCAGAAGGTTTTGACCCAAGAGTTCTGAAGGAACTCAGAAATGAAATTGCAGAACTACTAACTGTGGTATGTAACCTATATTTTAAATCAGCTTCTATACCAGGTGACTGGAGGATAGCTAATGTGACACCATTTTTTTAAAAAGGCTGTAGAGGTGATCAAAGCAATTACAGGACAGTAAGCCTAACTTCAGTACCAGGCAAACTGGTTGAAACTATAGTAAAAAACAGAATTATCAGACACATAGATGAACATGATTTGTTGGAGAAGAGTCAACACTTTTTTGTAAAGGGAAATGATGTCTCACCAATCTATCTGAATTCTTTGAGGGGGGTCAGCAAACATTTGGACAAGGGGGATTCAATTGATAGAGTGTACTTGGATTTTCAGAAAGCCTTTGACAAGGTCCCTCACCAAAGGCTCTTAAACAAAGTAAGCAGTCATGGGATAACAGGGAAAGTCCTCTCAGAGATCAGTAACTGATTAAGAGACAGGAAACAAAGGGCAGGAATAAATGGTCAGTTTTCAGAATGGAGAGAGCTGAATAGTGGGGTTCTCCAAGGGTCTGTACTGGGACAAGTGAGATTCAAAATATTCATGTATGATCTGGAAAAAAGGGGTAAACAGCGAGGTGGAAAAATTACTCAAGATAGTTAAATACAAAGCAGATGGCAAAGAGTTACAAAGAGAGCTCACAAAACTGAGTGATTGGGCAACAAAATAGTGGATAAAATTCAATGTTGATAAATGCAATGTAATCAGTGTTGGAAAACATAATCCCAACTATACAAACAAAGTTATAGGGTCTTTATTAGCTGTTACCACTCAAGAAAGAAATCTTGGAGTCATTGTAGATAGTTCACTGACAACATCCGCTCAGTGTGCGGAAGTGGTCAAAAAAGTTAACATGATATTAGGAAAGGGATAGATAATAATACAGAAAACATCATAATGCCTCTATATAAATCCATGGTAGCCCCACATCTTGAATACTGCATGCAGATCTGGTCTCACCATCTCAAAAAAGTTATATTGGAATTGGAAAAAGCACAGAGAAAGGTAAGAAATGATTATGGGTATAAAACAGTTTCCATATGAGGAGAGATTAAGAAAACTGGGACTTTTCAAATTGGAAAAGAGATGACTAAGGGGTGATATGATACAGGTCTATAAAATCTTGACTGGTGTGGAGAAAGTTAAGAGGGAAGTATTATTTTTTCCTTCAGAGAACACAAGAACCAGGGGTCACCCAATGAAATTAATTGGTAGCAGGTTTAAAACAAACAAAACAACATGTTTTTTTTCCACACAATGCACATGTGGAGTTCTGCCAGGAATGTCCTGAATTGGGATGAGAAGTCAAAATCTCAAGTCTTCACAAATTTTGGATAAGGTCAAAGCATTGTTTCAGTTTTGAGCTTTTTCTTAAATTAAACATTAAAAGTTAACATTAATTTTTAAATGAACAGTCATTTTGACCTGAAAAATGTAGCTTATATTAGAAAAAACTGCTAAAACAGTACTTGAAAACAATTTTGAAATGTTCTGAAATTTTCAATTGGGAAATTTGTTTCCTATGAACTGTTTCATAGAATCAAAGATTAGGTTTGGAGGATAATTCAGGAGGTCATCTAGTCCAACCCTCTTCTCAAAGCAGGATCAACATCAACTAAATCATCCCAGCCAGGGCTTTATCAAGCTGGGCCTTAAAAATCTCTAAGGAAGGAGATTCTACCAGCTCCCTATGTAAGCCATTCCAGTGCTTCACCACCCTCCTAGTGAAATAGTGTTTCCTAATATCCAACCTAGACCTCCCTCACTGCAACTTGAGGCCATTGCTCCTTGTTCTGTTATCTGACACCACTGAGAACAGCCTACCTCCATCCCCCTTGGAACCTCCCCCCACCCTTCAGGTAGTTGAAGGCTGCTATCGAATCCCCCCTCACTCTTCTGCAGATTAAACAAGCCCAGTTCCCTCAGCCTCTCCTCATAAGTAATGTGCCCCAGCCCCCTGATCATTTTCGTTGCCCTCCGCTGGACCCACTCCAATTTGTACACATCCTTTCTCTAGTGGGGGGCCCAAAACTGGATTCAATACTCCAGATGTGGCTTCACCAGTGCTGAGTAGAGGGGAATAATCACTTCCCTCAATCTGATGGCAATACTCCTAGTAATGCAGCCCAATATGTCATTAGCCTTCTTGGCAACAAGGGCACACTGCTGACTCATATCCAGCCTCTCATCCACTATAATCCCCGGGTCATTTTCTGCAGAACTGCTGCTTAGCCATTTGGTCCCCAGCCTGTAGCGGTGCATGGGATTCTTCCGTCCTAAGTGCAGGACTCTGCACTTGTCCTTGTTGAACCTCAACAGATTTTCTTTTGGCCCAATCCTCCAATTTGTCTAGGTCCCTCTGGAACCTATACTTACCCTCCAGCATATCTACCTCTCCCCGCAGCTTAGTGTCATCTGCGAACTTGCTGAAGGTGCAATTCATCCCATCATCCCAATCATTAATCAAGATGTTGAACAAAACTGGCCCTGGGACTGACCCCTGGGGCACTCCACTTGATACCGGCTGCCAACTAGACATTGAGCCGTTGATCACTACCCATTGAGCCCGACAATGGAGCCAGCTTTCTATTCACCTTATAGTCCATTCATCCAATCCATACTTCTTCAATCTGATGGCAAGAATACTGTGGCGGATTGTAGCAAAAGCTTTGCTAAAGTCAAGATATATCACATCCACTGCTTTCCCCATATCCACAGCGTCAGTTATCCCATAATAGAAGGCAACCAGGTTGGTCAGGCATGACTTGCCCTTGGTGAATCCATGTTGACTTTTCCTGATCACCTTCCTTTTCTCCAAGTGCTTCAAAATGGTTTCCTTGAGGACCTGCACCATGATTTTTCCAGGGACTGAGGGGAGGCTGACCGGTCTGTAGTTCCCCAGGTTCTCCTTCTTCCTTTTTTTAAAAAGATAGGCACTATATTTGCCGTTTTACAATCATCCGGGACCTCTCCCGATTGCCTCCAGTTTTCAAAGATAACAGCCAATGGTTCTGCAATCACATCAGCCAACTCCCTCAGCACCCTCGGATGCATTAGATCTGGACCCATGGACTTGTGCATGGCCAGGTTTTCTTAACCTTAATAGTCCTTAACCTGTTCTTTCACCACTGAGGGCTGCTCACCTCCTCCCCATACTGTATTGCCCAGGACAGCAGGGTGTGAGCTGACCTTGTCTTTGAGGACTGAGGCAAAAAAAGCATTGAGTTATCAATACTTCAGCTTTTTTCACATTGTCTGTCACTAGGTTGCCTCAGCTTTTTCCACATCGTCTGTCACTAGGTTGCCTCCCCCATTCAGTAAGGGTCCCACACTTTCCCTGACCTTTGTTTTGTTGCTAACATACCTGCAGAAACCCTTCTTGATACTCTTAAGATCCCTAGCTAGCTGCAACTCCAGTTGTGTTTTGGCCTTCCTGATTACACCCCTACATGCTTGAGCAATAGTTCTTATACTCCTCCCTAGTCATCTGTCCAAGTTTCCACTTCTTGTAAGCTTCCTTTTTGGAAGTTTTCATTGTTAAGCCAAGCTGGTCGCCTGCCATATTTGTTATTCTTTCTGCACAGTGGGATAGTTTGTTCCTGCGTCGTTAATAATACTTCTTTAAAATACAGCTCGCCTGGACTCCTTTCACCCTCAGATTAGCCTCCCAGGGGATTCTGCCCATCAGTTCCCTAAGGGAGTCAAAGTCTGCTTTTCTGAAATCCAGGGTCTGTATTTTGCTACTCTCCTTTCTTCCTTTCGTGAGGATCCTGACCAGCTTTAATTAGAAACCACATCCTCCAGCTTTTGCTTATTGAGTTAATATTGTCTATTGTTTCATTCTTCTAAAGGACAATCATGTAGTATTGCAGCGCCCACGGGTGTATTTACTTTACCCATAGATATGTCTATGGCTGTAGCGCCACAGCACAAAAGTTTCCTACGGTATTGAAAGAGGGTTTTCCATCAGTTTAGTTAATCCACCTCTGTAAGAGGCAGTAGCTAGATCAACAGAAGAATTCTTCCTTCAGCGCCACTGCATCTACACCGGGAGCTAGGTCAGCCTAGCTACGTCACTCAAGGCTGTGAAAAATTTTGCACCCTGAACACTGTAGTTAGGTTTATCTAATTTTTCTGTGTAGACCAGGCCTGTGACAAAAATTTGAGTTGTTCCAATTCTATCCGATAGAATCTGGCAGTATACATCTACACTAACCAGTCCAATAATACAGGGATAAAGCAGCGCACAGACTGTTAATACTGGAATCTAAAGCAAAGCAGGTTTATATTAGAACTAGCCTTGTGACATGGTACAGCAATGAAAAGATTATCTTAACACTGATGATGTGGATGGGGAGAACATCACATTTTTGATGGGTCATAAGAAAGCAAGTTTTCATTCTAATTTTAAGTTTTATAATAAAGAAAAGCTATTTTCAACAGATAAAAAGTTAATTGTTTCACACAGATATAGGGTATGCAAAGGAAAATACTAATAGTCTAGATGAGCTTCAGTGATATGGAAGGTTTATTGGGAGCTTGCACTGTATTAAAATCTCCATCTCAATATAATCAAGAGCATAATTGCTGATGCTTCCCTCCCCCATCCCCAATATGTCTATGAATAAAAATGGATCAAAAACTCTGAAAGGGATACGTTTAAAAGACTTCTTATGACAAATTTTTCCAGTGCCATTGATCAAGTCATGATTCTTCATAGTTGCAGGAAAGACATTAATATAATGCCTCCGATTAACTGTAAACATTTTCTTCCTCTCGTTTTTAGAAGTAATTTCATGTACATGGACACAATAGATCATAATGGCTTCTCTGGAGCTCCTACTGTGCAACATGGCAATAATTCGCCTTACAGAGTCCCTAAGTAGTCATTCACATGATTGAATGCTATTATTGAGCTTAAGGAATTGTTAGTTATTGAGTCAACACTTTCAATAAGCTCCAAGGAGTCATCATCCTCTGTTGGGAAAAGATGAATTTTAAGGGAGTCCTTAGAAGATATAAACCTAAATAAACATGGATTCCACTGCGAGAACTATGCTAAGAGCCTGATTGTATCAGCCATATTCACACTGAGCAGTATTTTATGCTTCTATTAATTCCAATGAGAATCCTTGTGGAGCAAGATAATAGTCAATGTGAATAAAGGTTAGCAGAGTCTGGCTCTAAATTATTAGTATATACCTGGGGCTAGAATGCAACTTTAGGCATAGCCTTGACCCAAGGAGTAGCTTAAACTGCAGCAGCAGCCCAGGAAGCACTGTTTCAGAAAGAATCTGCTTCCCCCCTTCTTGGGAGAGAGAGAATTTCTAGTATGCTTCTGGTTCCCAATTTCTTGGATTAGCCATTTCAGCATGGTTGAAATAGAGAAGGGTTGCATGTTCACGGCAGTAGAATATGGGTCAGTTACTCTGAACAGTAACACTTCACAGGGTCCTAGAGCCCTGGCTCCAGCCCAAACACCTACACCACCATTAAACAGCCCCTTAGCCTGAGCCCTGCGAACCTGAGTCAGCTGACACAGGCCAGCCACAGGTGTTTAACTGCAGTGTAGACATACCCTTTGATTTTAACCAAAAATTCCACCTTGGACCTGAGAAACCTTCCCGACAAGAGTTTAATCAAAAGAGATATGTTGCTGCCAAAAGTTCTCTTTCAACAAATCTGTATTTTGTTTAAAAAAAACCCAAAAAACACAACAACCCAAACCTGTTTCATCAAAAGATATCTTACCAGCCATAGTCAGGACTTACGTTGCCTTTAGCTGATCAAGCGGGAGTGTAGTTCACATCTCCAAATCTCATCTCCAGATACAGAATGCCAGAAGTCATTCTGCCATGGGCTTTTTGTGAACGTTATACCCAAGCCAGTGTAACCCAAATGCTTTACACTGCAGCATATGACTTTGTTTTCACTGCGGAGGGGGAGTGAAGCAGCAGGGAGGAAGTATAGATCTTAGTTGGATACTCTGTGTCTCTGTTCATGTGCAAGAGCAGCGTAGGAGAACTCAGTTAGAAAGACCCAGAAATTTCCAGAACAGAGTGTCTCATTGGGACCATATCCTGAAAGAAATCTCTCCTGATTCCCCCCCTCTTCTGGCCTTCAAAAAAACCTCATAATCAGAAGCAAGCTCCCCAAAGACCAGGAGACACTAACTCAAAGTAGCACCAGATTGTGCTGTGACAAGAGATGCAAAACTTGTAGACATATCTCCACAGTGCTACAACGATCAAAACCCCATACAACATGCATAGATAGTACACATGCCTACCACAATATGTGGTGTACCTCATCCAGAGCACTGAATGCCCCAATAACAACTGTATGGGTGAAACAGGACAACCAGTACACTCTTGAATGAACTCCCACAGAAAAGTGATAAGACAAAAACACCATATAACCTGTGTGCGACAACTTTTCACAAAATGATCACTCCATATCTGATCTCTCAGTCCCCATCCTCAGAGGTAACCTGTGCAGCACCTTCAAAAGATGAGCCTGATAGCTTAAATTCATAACCTATTTCCCCTTGTTTTTTCCTACCCCACCCCCCTTCTTCAGACGTTCTTGTTAAACCCTGGATTTGTGCTGGAAATGGCCCACTTTGATTATCACACACATTGTAAGGAGAGTGATCACTTTAGATAAGCTATTACCAGCAGGAGAGTGGGGTGG
Organism: Eretmochelys imbricata; assembly: GCF_965152235.1. NCBI lineage: Eukaryota > Metazoa > Chordata > Testudines > Cheloniidae > Eretmochelys > Eretmochelys imbricata. The sequence goes on from NC_135574.1 coordinate 27,588,175, forward strand.
GGGGAGAGAAAACCTTTTGTAGTGATAAACACCCATTTTTTCATGGTTTGTGTGTATAAAAACATCTTCTGTATTTTCCACAGTATGCATCCGATGAAGTGAGCTGTAGCTCACAAAAGCTTATGCTCAAATAAATTGGTTAGTCTCTAAGGTGCCACAAGTACTCCTTTTCTAATAACTTTGCTAGACACTAAAAATCATGGTCTTAAAGACAACACTGGATCTGTGTGTTATTACAACAATCTGTAACTCACTAACTCCCCTTTTTTGTCCTATGACCGCAGAGGTGTTAATGCTAAATGTTTATGCTAAAGAATGTGTTCCACTTCGTATTTATCTGTGACACTGAGTAAATGTCCCAGATCTGAAAAAAGACCTCTATAGAGCTCAAAAGCTTGTGTCTTTTACCAACAGACGTCAGTCCAGTAAAAGATATAACCTCATCTTGTCTCTCAGAACAGGGTGTTTCAGTTACTTGACATGCTCATTAGCTTTTCTGAGATTTTATAGGAAGTTTTCATTGTGGACAACCCACCTGGGAGGTCACACTCTAGTTACCCTTTATAGCTGAACCAGTCAGAGAGCAAGGAGGAGAAAGTTTGTAAATAGAAGTGCTAAAAAGAGCTCTGTGGATGCAGTGGCTGATTTCCTCAGGACCAAGAGATGGGTCTGCTGGGAGGGTTGGATCCCAAAAACGGAACCACTTTGGATACAGGCCAAAACTGCTACTCCAGTTTTATTTACTCAGGAAGCCATCCATTAGATTAATATTTGGTCTGCCACATTTTATAGATCTAATAGGAGATCTGGAGGGAAGCATTTGTTACCCCTCAGACTACAGACCCTGTGAAACATACACTGAGCTATCAGTTTGCCACTTTAAAATGGGATTGTGTCTCAGTTAGAGAGAGATAATGGGGCAGCACTTAAAGTAAGATTGGTGACATCCTGCCTGATTTAGATGGACTTATGGAGGAGAAAATAGAGCCCTTTACAGATTTAGGAAATGGATATGCTGATTCCACTTTGGATACAGGCTGCAGATTTCTGTTTCTGCAGCTGAGAGGACCAGACAGCTATCAATCTAAGGGCTGGAATTCTGCTAGCTGTGGAGATCCCCTGGATTCTGCTAGCTGTGGAGATCCCCTGACTGCTGACAGAGTTCTGAAGCACCCCTCTGTCCCCACTGCACCAGCATACAGGTGCTTCAGTGAGACCACAGCCTCAGTGTTGTACAAGGAAATGGATGCTACTAGAAGTCAATTTTTAGAGTGTTGTTTGAGATACTGTATTTAAAAAGCCTTCTTTGAAGATTCAGATTTTGAATGGGCAAAGCAAAAATGCCAGGTACAGATTACTATCCAGATATAATGATGAGCCTGATTCTTCAAGCCTTAGTCAGTTCTAGCAGTCCTTAGTCACCCAAGTAGTCTCACATAAATACTACACAATGTTAGTAGTGTTAGAGAATCTTGCCCTGTACCATTAGGCAATTTTCTTTTTAAAATTACCTCTCTGACCACATTACAATTCCTGTTTTCCAGCAAAAATATGTGTTTGACTTTCTGCAGTTAAAGCCCCAAAATGCCTTTTAGTCATGTTAATTTCAATATTTCCCTAGATATGAAATGGTCCTCTCTGGGTATACAACTGGTATATGACAATCCCCAATACAAAATCAAAAAACAAATACTTGAAGAGATTTCTGCTCATAATTCCATCTATGCTGTAATAACATCCATTTTCAGAGTCAGTGAGTTACTCATTGAACTCATAAAGAAGTGGTATTAATATTTTTTGTGTGTCACGTCAATACAAGTTTCATCAAATCAGCTGAAATTTTCCATTGTTTACACATGGTTACAAAGTTGGTTAGTTAACCACAACATGTAAGTTAAACCCAAAGTACCTACTAAATGATTTGTGCAAGTAAACAAATTAGAGTTAGATTTAATATTTTGCTCTATAAATTACTGATTATTTCTAACGGACTCAATTTTTCACTGATTGGGCAATAGTTACCCACAAAAAGGCAACATGACTAATTAGGGATATTAGTTTCCATTACACATCTTTACTGGAGCAGGAGGAAGGAAATTCTTTGAGGTGCTAAAATCTAGAAGCATGAGGTATCTTGGGAGACTTATCAAAAGTTTCATCGCTGTTTCTAGGTAAAAGAGGTTCACCTAAAATTTAGCTAAGTACAGTGTTTAATTTGTAATGAAAGAGGTGCTGGGGCTTCAGCAATTTTTTTTTACTTTCGTAACTGATGCGAAAAGCCCAGAGGCACCAGGGCTATGAACTGCCAAGCCTAGAGCAAGTTCTGGCACAAATTAAGCACTGTCTAAGTGTCCAAATTTAATTAAGCCACTTGCCTATCTGGCAAGTGAAGGGAATTATAAAATTCTCCTCTGAGCCACGGTTTGAGAATTCCAGCCACTCTACTTTAGAATATATTGTGTCCACTTATCTACACTGGTGCTGGTGTCATGTTAATACCTTACTCCCAACAGGACAGGGGAATATGTCTCTGCGAAGCGTCTGATGTTTAGTAAATTGTTTGTAGTTTGTCCATTTTTTGGTCTTTGCAGAAAGTTTCTACCACTGATTTACATACTGCTTCTAGACTTGCTGGAAGGCAGAAATCTAGTAGAGGATCATGTTTCAGTTAATTGAAAACTGTTAGTAGATAGGTCCTGCAGTTCTTTTGTTGTAGGTGCTGGAGAGGATGTGATCTATCCAACTAGGTCCTAAAATTGGCTCCCAATTGACATAATATTTAAGCACTGACATTAAGTAAAGATTTATGATGGTACTGCCGAAAGGCCCCACGTCACTCAGTTTTTAAGAAGTTGGTCTTCTCAGTACAAAGAGATGAGACGAGATTACGGGGTGTGTGTGCGGGGAGGGAATTAAGGAGAGAAATAGAACTGATATGTCAAGGCAAAGTCCAATGACAGTAACTGCAGTGAAATTGCCGTTACTCTTCACCATCACCATCCCTTTTGTCCTCCACAACCACACTTGAGCGTCATCATGATGGACATAGCTATTCTTTTCACTAAGGCCCTGATTTTACACATACACATGATTAACTTAATCCCTTGAGTAATCCTACTGAAACTAATCTTCCACTTAGAGTTAAGTGTGTGCTTAAGCATTTGCAGGAGCAGAGCCTGAGTCTTTCTGAGGGGTAGCCTGAGTAGGGACGATAATAGAGGATTGGTAATTTCCAAGTGCAGCCTTATGACCTGATGCTAGAAAGATTATTCTTGTGATAAATTTAACAGCTTTTTAAAGTCTTTGTACATGTAGAGGAGTGCAGTCTCTACATCAAACAATCAAAGTCAACAATAGCTTCTTTCTATGCTCAGAGTAAATAATTGTGACAGTCTTAGATACTGCTGTGATAGACAGTCAACATGGTTACCACAAAGTGAAGACCAAGTCAGATGTAATCACATAATTAAAAACAATATAAAAATCAAGACAATTTTAGAAGATCTATGTTTGAGTAAAAATATTCAAGCTCAACTTCCTCCCTAAGAAACTTATTCTGATCTAATTTTTTCTCTTGGTATGTTCATTGCTTGTTTTTGTACAATGTCTGTCTATTTTCCACTCTCAGAGAAACATCTATACTGCCCTACGGTTCAGACTACAGGGGTGTGAACAGCAGCACATACCAAAGTGCTGCACTGTAACTGCCTGCATTTGGACAATGTGAACACAAACTAAAAAGGTTCCCACTTCACAATAACGTAGTCCTCTTCAAACAGGGCTACATTAATGTGAAGTAGGAATCTTTCAGCTTGCACCTGCAGTATTCACACAGGGAAGTTACAGCACAGTGCTTTGGTGAATGCTGTGAATCACACCCCAAAATCTGAACTGCAGATTTTATCTGAACATAGACAAGCCTTGAGATTCACAGGGCAAAATCTTGTATGTGTCTTTACAAGTGAGACACACTTAATGAATAATACTCTTGACTGGTTTGGGAAAAGGAACAGTTATTCCAAAAAGCTTTTTTATATTAAAAAAGCAAAACAAAACAGTGTTTCTGTTCAACTATTGATGTACACTGCACACAGCCACCAGGGTTAGGAAGAAGCATGAGTACTGTTACTGTACCTGATAGAGCAACCCCTGGCCTACAGAGAAAATAAAGGCATTGATAAGTATCCTTTCACCTTATTCAGCCCTGGCCCGGCTGTGTTTATAAAACAGAGATGGCTGTTATTTATGTAAAAAGCTCACAAAGGGATTGCAATAACTGACGGGACATGAGTAGGGAAACCACCTTCTGTTTGAAAGGGTGAACAATTGTGCTTAAGATTCGCAAATGCAATCATGGAGGTTGATACCTCTTCATTGTGTAAGTGCACAGAACTGCTATTAAGGAAGGCACATATTTGTTTTTCTCAATTTTTGCAAAAAGCTAGGACAATTCTTAGATACACAGATTATAAAACAAGTTTTGACAAAAAGTAAATCCACATAGAGTAATTTGAGAAAGACCGTTCATATAATGCTCAACTCAACTGACATTCTCTCCATGCCCCAAAACATTCCTAATTAACAGCCAGTTCTTGCCTCTAACCCTGGGCTGGATTGTGCTTGGCCCTTGAATGGAATGAGTGGAAAGAGCCTCCCTTATCTATGTGTGCCTCTTCCACTCCCCACAAAGCAGGGGTCAGGCACAATCAGTCCCTGTCTTTGGGAGGCTGCAGGGACTTATCCTGGGCACCTCTCTAAGGGTACAAACCATCCAATAGGTTGCATCCCTATCACCACACCAGCCAGCTCGACTGGCCACTCATGGAGAGGCAACCACACATGCACTGTCTTCTGAGTTCTGGGGAATCTTAGATGGCTTATGTCTCATGGTACAATCTCTTCTAGCACTCCCCTGACAGCGTGAGACTCCTCACTGCCCCAATACCAGCCAGTGCCTATGAGGCAAAATCTGGACCAGTGTTAGTTTTTTTTTTGTTAGTTTAGACACAACTAGGGGGTAGACTAGATGACCCTTGCAGTCCCTTCTAACCCTATGATTCTATATACAAACTGGAGATTGACGTGGCTGTGCCCTGGAAGATGATGGTAAAAACCACAGACTTTGTAAGACATCTTTCATCCTAATTAACAGTGATCTTGCCATGAAGTCAGTAAAGGTAATATGTTCAAGTGCCTAAGTGATTTAAGAGACTAAATCTTTCGTCAAACATGACTTTAGGCACATAGAAGCCTAAGTCACTTAATGTTAAAATAGTCCCTAAATTATCTAGATATTTGAGGGGTACAAAAGCCAGAGAGGAATTTAGTATTCTACAGGAGAGGATAACTAAGAGCGATAGGACTGAAGAATAAAGAGAAAAATTTAAGGTGAATATCAGAATACACTTCCTGACAGTGGGGCAAGTGGTGGAGCCTTCACTGATTATGTCTTCCAAAACTAGATGTGAAAAAATGCTTGATAATATGCTGTACAGAACAACCCTGGATTGGCACAGAGATAGAGGTGGAACATAGAGGCAGAGTAGAAAGAGGCCCATTAGATTATCCAGTCTGTCTTTTAGCATTCATATTTTTGTGAGGTACCAAGAAGACAGAAGACTAGGATCATCTCAAGTGCTTATATACGAATGCACAAAGCCTTGGAAACAAGCAGGGAGAACTGGAGGTCCTGGTGATGTCAAGGAATTATGACGTGATTGGAACAACAGAGACTTGGTGGGATAACTCACATGACTGGAGTACTGTCATGGATGGTTATAAACTGTTCAGGAAGGACAGGCAGGGCAGAAAAGGTGGGGGAGTAGCACTGTATGTAAGGGAGCAGTATGACTGCTCAGAGCTCTGGTACGAAACTGCAGAAAAACCTGAGTGTCTCTGGATTAAGTTTAGAAGTGTGAGCAACAAGAGTGATGTAGTGGTGGGAGTCTGCTATAGACCACCGGACCAGGGGGATGAGGTGGGTAAGGCTTTCTTCCGGCAGCTCGCAGAAGCTACTAGATCGCACGCCCTGTTTCTCATGGGTGACTTTAATTTTCCTGGTATCTGCTGGGAGAGCAATACAGCGGTGCATAGACAATCCAGGAAGTTTTTGGAAAGCGTAGGGGACAATTTCCTGGTGCAAGTACTAGAGGAGCCAACTGGGGGGGGGGGGAGCTTTTCTTGAGGTGCTGCTCACAAACCGGGAAGAATTAGTAGGGGAAGCAAAAGTGGATGGGAATCTGGGAGGCAGTGACCATGAGTTGGTTGAGTTCAGGATCCTGACACAGGGAAGAAAGGTAAGCAGCAGGATACGGACCCTGGACTTCAGGAAAGCAGACTTCGACTCCCTCAGGGAACGGATGGGTAGGATCCCTTGGGGGACTAACATGAAGGGGAAAGGAGTCCAGGAGATCTGGCTGTATTTCAAGGAATCCCTGTTAAGGTTACAGGGACAAACCATCCCGATGTGTCGAAAGAATAGTAAATATGGCAGGCGACCAGCTTGGCTTAACGGTGAAATCCTTGCTGATCTTAAACATAAAAAAGAAGCTTAGAAGAAGTGGAAGGTTGGACATATGACCAGGGAAGAGTATAAAAATATTGCTTGGGCATGTAAGAATGAAATCAGGAGGGCCAAATCGCACCTGGAGCTGCAGCTAGCGAGGGATGTCAAGAGTAACAAGAAGGGTTTCTTGAGGTATGTTGGCAACAAGAAGAAAGCCAAGGAAAGTGTGGGCCCCTTAATGAATGAGGGAGGCAACCTAGTGACAGAGGATGTGGAAAAAGCTAATGTACTCAATGCTTTTTTTGCCTGTCTTCACTAACAAGGTCAGCTCCCAGACTGCTGCGCTGGGCATCACAACATGGGGAATAGATGGCCAGCCCTCTGTGGAGAAAGAGGTGGTTAGGGACTATTTAGAAAAACTGGACGTGCACAAGTCCATGGGGCCGGACGAGTTGCATCTGAGAGTGCTGAAGGAATTGGCGGCTGTGATTGCAGAGCCATTGGCCATTATCTTTGAAAACTCGTGGCGAACGGGGGAAGTCCCAGATGACTGGAAAAAGGCTAATGTAGTGCCAATCTTTAAAAAAGGGAAGAAGGAGGATCCTGGGAACTACAGGCCAGTCAGCCTCACCTCAGTTCCCAGAAAAATCATGGAGCAGGTCCTCAAAGAATCAATCCTGAAGCACTTACATGAGAGGAAAGTGATCAGGAACAGTCAGCATGGATTCACCAAGGGAAGGTCATGCCTGACTAATCTAATCGCCTTCTATGATGAGATTACTGGTTCTGTGGATGAAGGGAAAGCAGTGGATGTATTGTTTCTTGACTTTAGCAAAGCTTTTGACACAGTCTCCCACAGTATTCTTGTCAGCAAGTTAAAGAAGTATGGGCTGGATGAATGCACTATAAGGTGGGTAGAAAGTTGGCTAGATTGTCGGGCTCAATGGGTAGTGATCAATGGCTCCATGTCTAGTTGGCAGCCGGTGTCAAGTGGAGTGCCCCAGGGGTCGGTCCTGGGGCCAGTTTTTTTCAATATCTTCATAAATGATCTGGAGGATGGTGTGGATTGCACTCTCAGCAAATTTGCGCATGATACTAAACTGGGAGGAGTGGTAGATACGCTGGAGGGCAGGGATAGGATACAGAGGGACCTAGACAAATTGGAGGATTGGGCCAAAAGAAATCTGATGAGGTTCAATAAGGATAAGTGCAGGGTCCTGCACTTAGGACAGAAGAACCCAATGCACAGCTACAGACTAGGGACCGAATGGCTAGGCAGCAGTCCTGCGGAAAAGGACCTAGGGGTGACAGTGGACGAGAAGCTGGATATAAGTCAGCAGTGTGCCCTTGTTGCCAAGAAGGCCAATGGCATTTTGGGATGTATAAGTAGGGGCATAGCGAGCAGATCGAGGGACGTGATCGTCCCCCTCTATTCAACATTGGTGAGGCCTCATCTGGAGTACTGTGTCCAGTTTTGGGCCCCACACTACAAGAAGGATGTGGATAAATTGGAAAGAGTCCAACGAAGGGCAACAAAAATGATTAGGGGTCTGGAACACATGACTTATGAGGAGAGGCTGAGGGAACTGGGATTGTTTAGTCTGCAGAAGAGAAGAATGAGGGGGGATTTGATAGCTGCTTTCAACTACCTGAGAGGTGGTTTCAGAGAGGATGGTTCTAGACTATTCTCAGTGATAGATGAGGACAGGACAAGGAGTAATGGTCTCAAGTTGCAGTGGGGGAGGTTTAGGTTGGATATTAGGAAAAATTTTTTCACTAGGAGGGTGGTGAAACACTGGAATGCGTTACCTAGGGAGGTGGTAGAATCTCCTTCCTTAGAAGTTTTTAAGGTCAGGCTTGACAAAGCCCTGGCTGGGATGATTTAATTGGGGATTGGTCCTGCTTTGAGCAGGGGGTTGGACTAGATGACCTCCTGAGGTCCCTTCCAACCCTGATATTCTATGATTCTATGATCTAAGTAGACCATCTATAAGACCTTCTGTATTAGGGCCAAAGCCTCTCTAAGTCTAGTCCAAACAATGAAAAGATAGCAATAATGGTTCCAGTCTAAACTTTGGGAAACAAACATTCATGGGTTTCCCTTAGCCACAGAACTATAAGTGAGAATAAGACAGGGCAGCTTCCTTTTGCCCAATACTACAGTTGTCCAAAATCAAGTGGTAAAAAAAAAACAAAAAAAAACAAAACACCAGTCTCACTATGGTCTCTGGTAGCAATATACCCGTCCTTATTTGAGGGCAAGCAGATAAATCCTCCAGTTACTCGTTTCTCCATACATTTAGACTGGATCAAGAGTCAGTGCTGAAGAAAATGGCCCCTTCTAACTATTATTTGTATTGTAATAAAACCTAGGAGCCCTCCCCATGGTCCTGGTCTCCATTGTGCTAGGTACTATATGTAATGAACAAAGAGACTGTCCCTTCAAGTGCTGCCCTACCTTGTAACAGTCACTCTGAAAAACACACTTCTTTTCTAGGACCTCAGAAACATAGCAGGAGCACTGAGAGCACAGACAAACAGCTGAGAAACAGTGTGTCTCCCCACTCCATTTGAAGAGCACAATGATGCTTCTAAAGTCCAAGAAGCGTAGGTTCTATAGTGAAGGTTATTAATAATTTTAAAGGGATTTGTATCCCTGGCATAATTTATTTAGTGTTGGAAAATGCCACAACAGACAAAATAAAAAAAGTGAGAAATTTCACACACTGAACACGAAAGAGTCTCCTGCAGTTATCCTTATGGCTCAGGGTTCTCAGGCAGTTAAAATGGGCTTCTAAATTTCACCTGACAAAAGATACAGTACAGCCTCCACATTACCTGAAGGAGACTAAACGACCAAAGTAGTAAGAGCTGAACACCTTCAAAAGCATGCAGAGGGGGCACCAAGGAGAAGAACCTTGTCAGAGAAATTCCAGTTTGTCAGGAAATGAAGAATTGCTGAGGAAGCTGCTTGGATCCGTCCTGACATCCCAAAACCTCCTAACTACCTACATTTATATTGGGATTCATAGCACCTGTGCACAACGCCTTCCACTTCAGGCAGTGAGTTGATAAGTTTACAGCTTCAGCACCTCTTTGATTCTATCTAACCAATCTGGACAGAAAAACCCCTTCTCCCTATACCTCCTACTGACCATGGGAGACTCATCAAGGTCAAAGAGCTCCAGGTACAATCATACAGAAGCTCCTGGGGTAAAATCCTGACCATGCTGAAATAAATGGCAAAACTCTCATTGACTTCACTGAGACCAGGATTTCACCCTTAGACGGGAAAATTGTGTCCAATAAATGCCTTCACACCCCTGTTACAGTGGTAGGCTGCAGTAGAGAATGTAAAAATGAAAGAAAATTGCCCACTAATCTGATTTCACAAGAAACTGCAGCCAAAGAAGTATGCTGTGTGCTCTATACAAGTTTATGCAGCACAAGGAAAAAGAACAGTTTGTATTTGCCCTACAGTAGTAGTTCTAATTATGGAACCGCTCATGATAGAAAATGTCCATTGTACTACATTACCCAAAAGCTATAACAGGAAATGGGGCACATCTTTGCAGAGTGGAAGAAAAAGCTCACTGGTTTATTGGCTACACCCTCGTTATAGAAGTAATTCCAGCTTTGCAGTAAACCACAGAAGTCAATCACATTGAAGGTGAATTTACAGCATTTAGCAGTCAGCAGTTTGGTCCGCTGACAAGTTATATAACTCTATAATAGATTTCAGCACAGCAATTTATCATGCTCATTTGATTGCTCCCCCTGCTCTCTGATCCATGTCCCCAGGGATGGCTTCCAAACATGAGCTGCCTTTTTTTTTAATTACCCCCCCCCAATTTACAGCTCCCCCACCCACATGCACCCCAAAAAACCAAACTTACTCTAGCCAGAGCTAAGCAATGTTTAAGCCAGGTTTAAGTTCCAAGTTACCTACCCTCCTTGTTAAGATGCACAGCTGATTAGTTTCTTTCATCAGATGCTTTGGTGCTTTAGCACTCCAGTCAAATTAGGAGTCCACCCCTTCCAGGGTACACAAAGGCTATAATAATAACAAAGCAGAGTACTTCAACCCTCATTGCAGGGACTCCATCAACAGATCTTCAGGTTCCCTATGAGAAGGGTCAGCCCCTTTCCTCTATGTCTGTGTGCGTTTGCCTTTGGGGTGCCAATAGTACTTTGTAGCTTGTTGAGAGTTCACAGATTTCTTCCCCCTGTCTTGCAGAGATTTCAGCACCACTTCTCACAGTGAAGCTCTCAGGGAGCCCCCCCTAGAATCCCTAAATCATAAAGCCGCTGAGAGCACAGACACAGACCCCAAACTGCCCTGCTTTACTGTTTCCCAGACCTGTTTTATACAGTGCCAGTTCTAGTTAGGCTGTCTCCCTAGCAGTCCTTTAATAAATCCTCCTCAGACTCCTTCCCTGGCTTCCTGTCGGCAAGGAACTATTACTTCTCTTTCCTATATTACTTGTTACCTCAAGAGCCACCTCCTCAGCAATTTACTATGTTTCTGACTAACTCTAAGGGAGTAATTTCTTAGTCCTGCCCCCATTTCCCAGTAAGCTTCGCTGTAGCCTATAGTCACATGTTCCATGTGGGCTACAAGACCCAGAATTCTTTGTGCCAGAGTTGAAGCTAGACACAGTCAGAATAAACATTGGAGCTTCTCTTAAAGGGCCAACTCATCCTGTTAGAGTCCAACATCTCAGAATCCTGCAGAATTTATACAACTGGAAAGGTATACAGTGTTCCACCATGAGCATCTTCACACTGGTAACCTAGAAGAGGATGGCATAGGAGTCTGCTTTACACCAACAGATGATCTCACATGCACTGAGATGATCATCTTGCAGCTGGACACAACAGTTTTACAGCTAGATCCTCCCAGAGTGCACCACAAAAAAGTCAAAGCATGACCTGGAACTGAGCCCAAAATATATGGAAATGGTTGAATTTATATTCCATGTTTTAAACCAAAAATGGTTCCAGTTTATTATTTTTCTTTGCTCATGAATCTCTGGCTTGCAGATAAAATTCTTCTTGCTGGCTTGTTCCTTTGTAAGGAGTAGCCTGATGCTCTTACATATAGAGTAACCTAATCTGTTAAATTCAGGTTTGGGATTATTTGTATAAAATAGATTTGTTGCATCATAGGTATAGGAATCTGTTAGTTTTGGAAGGTTATAACCATACTAATATTTGGGCTGATTTTGATTTCTCACACACACACACACACACACACAAATTGTAAGTGATGGTCAAAATTTTCAGAAGTATCTGCTCATTTTTGCAGCCCTATTTTTGGGTGCCCATTCTGAAAATAAACAAATTGTGGCTTTGACTGTGTGCCCATTGAAATCACTGACAAAAGTTTCATTGCAGGATGAGTCACTATATGATTTTTTAAGTTATTATCTTATTGTTTTTTCTGCTACCATAAATAGTCCTACACATGTGATAAGAAAAATTATTATTATTAGTAGTAGTAGTAGAAGTAGCATCTAGCAATCTTAAACTGGGCACCCAAAAAATGGAGGGAACCAGAATCACTGGACACTCAAAAATATTGGCCTTGATCACGCCCAGAAATGCTACCTCCTCAAAATGTGTATAGCTTGCTAGAACATCTATGAGCAAAATGTGTGAGTCCTTCATCAAAACTCTCATTGGCTCAGTGAAACTGAATGCCAAAATTTAAGTTGACCAGAATGTAAATTGCTCATAAATAGTCTCTTGACTCAGTACATTTCTCATTTATATTATATATCTGGACATGGTCCTTTGGTGATGAAAGCAACGTTGTTACTTCACAGAGACAGAAAAGGAAAATCCAAGGATTTTCTCCAACTTTAACCTTTTTTTCTTCTCTCTTTCACTATGAGGTAGGAAACAATTTAGCACCATCATAGGGTCATAAATAAAATGTCAAAAGAGACAAGAATTTGCTTTCTGCTCTTCTAGAAATCTGTTCTTTGTCCTTTTGGTATATGGCACTGTGATTGATAACATGTCTTACTGTAATTTTACCCCCCTAGAATAAAAGGCATAAAGACTATTTTTAAAGCAGTGCATCAAAGAGGGAATAGCAAACTTAAGTAGAAAAACATACACATACCACTCTAGGAATCAGGATATATTCACTAAGGGTTCCATCTTTCAAGTGAGGTTATGAGCTACAGTGCCTAGCACAAAGAGGGCCTAATCTTCATTGACGTTTCTAGGCACTACCATAATACAAACAAGTAATAATAAATCAATCATAATAAAAATAAGTAATAATAAATCAATCAGTAAATATTGTTTCAGAAATTAAAAAGGGAGAACACTGGAAAAGTGAAAATTGTCACATAGAAGAGGAAAAAGAAAAGGAGTCCTTGTGGCACCTTAGAGACTAACCAATTTATTTGAGCATGAGCTTTCGTGAGCTACAGCTCATGCTCAAATAAATTGGTTAGTCTCTAAGGTGCCACAAGGACTCCTTTTCTTTTTGCGAATACAGACTAACACGGCTGTTACTCTGAAACATAGAAGAGGGTCCTTTCTTATGCTTATAAGACATATGGCATACTTATAATCATAAGTCATAAGTATGTAATAGTTATTTTAATACAGTAAAACCTGTGAACACCCAAAGAACCAGGAAAAATCAGTTGCCTTTTAAGGGTTGGTCCTAAAGTGTGATGTTTATTGCTTGTGTGCCTGTGCCTCTGGGGCTGGAGTAAAAGCTGCTACAATTTGACTGGAGCACTGTGGTAATACATATAGCCTCCTGGGGGAATCAGTACATCTCACTGTTTATTGCACTCCTGGTTTGGGAACTCAGCAGAGTTCATGGACTACAAACAAACCATCAACATTAGCATAGCCACTCCTGGTAGGTTATTATTGAGGTGCTGGGGAAAGCTGACCTATAAAAAGTAGTTTTCATTTTATGATTTCTATCTGCCTCCTAATTCTTTTGCTGCTATCACTGAACAGGTCCTGCACTGTGCAAATTGGCTCTTTCAGAGATACTGCTTCCCATGACTGATTGGCAGGAGGCACTTATTCAAGAATTGCCAAGTCACACAATGAGAGGGAGAGAGCACTGTGCCAAGAAATTGCTGTAGTAACATTATTTATTGTGTTGTTTATTTATTTCAACTTAATGATCATGAAAGAAGCCAATTTCAGGCTTTGGGCACCCTGCCATACATGAAAAAATATGATCCGCAATATTAAAAGTGAATGAGACCAGCAGATCCTACTCGACATGCTCCATATAAAACAGCCAGTTATCGGGAAACATTACACAACAACATCTCCTCATATCTCAGATTCAGCTACTTCAGTTCTATGCTTAAAATAAAATAAAATTAATTGCAGCATAGCCAAAATCTGTTGAGTTTCGGGGTATTTAGGACCCAGGGAGAAAATGGGTTCCTACATTTCCAAGTCCTCATAGATAACGTTCATTCAGCAGCTCCTTCCCTTGCAAACAAAAGAGGCCCCACTCGAGGGCACTTCTGATCAGGGCTGCACCACTTCGGCAATGAGTTGAGAGACAGTTTCTCAGAAAGGCAGCTCCCGGGCCATTTAGGGATCTGTCCGAACCAGCACTTTAAACTCCACCCAGAAGCCCATAGGCATCTGATGTAGATCATGCACTAATAGAATACTGACATCATGTGCTCATGGTGACCTATGCTGCTTAACAAGCAGGCCACTGCACTAGCTTCAGCTTCTGAATGAATAGGAGGTATATCCCATGACAGAACGTTTTGCAGTAGTCCAGTCTTGGAGTAACAAAGACATGGATCACAATAGGAGAGTCCACATCTGGGATAAAATGTCCTGTCCAGGCACAGATAGGAAAAAAAGGCCTTTCTGGTCATTAGTTTTCTTCTGAACCATCCATCCAGCCCTACTTCTATTCAATGCCTCTCCATCTAAAATACTTAAATAGTAGGGCTATTATCAGAGGAAGCTGATATATGGTAGGGGCAGAAGAGGCTTACACACTTATAGGTAATTTTCCTTGTAAATTATATTTTAGATTGCCAGTGTGGAAAATAGCATTTCACACTTGATATACTATGTTGGGGAAAAATACACGAGGATTTGCATTTTCCCCACATTTTTGTCTTCCAGGGTTCATCTGATGTGCATCATAAGTATAACATGTGCTGCAGACTGCAGCATGGCTTCACAGGTCTGTTAATATGTCCCAAATATTTTGACCTGTCACTCTGTCACTTCTTTGAGCACTAGACTGCAAACAATATCTAATTCTCTGTTTTATTATTTCCTCACATGCAATCTTTGAACACCGGCTGTAAGACCAGATTAGTGTCTGTTGTTAAACAGAAGTGTGGGTGGGTGAATCGGGGTGAGGGCTACTTTACTTTGATATGAAGGACTCTATGTGAAGTGAAATCTTCAAAAGGAGACCACCATAAATGAACCATGAGGTAAAATCTTCCAAGGAAGCCAACCCATTTATGAGAGGAAATCTAATAAGAATCTTTCCTTTCTGTGAGATAAGAAACTGCCACTCCCTTGTGTAAAATGATTTAATTTCACAAGACTCCTCCATAGAGTAAAATGTTTTACATCCACAGAAAAATGTGAAGCATGTCCATTTCCAGTTGAGAGATTTTGACAGCTGCCACAACCTGACAATGTTTGTACTCATTCCCAGGATACACTGTCTACCCATTTGATTATTATTGTTAAACATACAACATAAGTGTTATGAGTTTTATGAAATCAATAGTTTGAGGATACTATCACTTCAGATCACTGATCTTGCAATACTTATCTGTATTATTTGCTATGAACTGATACAGGCTCACATACACCAAAGCAGATTGACTGTCAAGGCCCGTAGGACACATTTGTATAAACTACAAACAAAGATTTTGTCACAGTTCTGGCAACCAAGATATTATTTACCATGTCCATTAACCAGCAGTGCCCAAGTTTCAACACCAACACAATTAATTAGCTGAGTCCACTAAATAGATAGTGGAACCCATTGAGAAAAAGTTGGAGTGACATGGACTCAAGAATTTATTAGAAGACACATGTTTAAACTTTGTCTGGGAGACTTTCTTGTGTTAGAAAGATATATAAATGCAACAGTACATGAGGTTCCACCTTGAGTTTGATATTAAGCAATAAGAGAGAGTATGAGAGAGACTGGCAATTCTGAGGGACTAAATTCCAGAAGTATATTGAAACCTGATGATGCCCAGGGGAAATACTTGCAGTTCGTTTTAAAATGTCACAATGGACATGAAACGGAAAATGGTCAAATTTATTATTCAGTCTGCCCTATCATTGACATTATAAACCACTCTCATGTTCTTTGCAAGTTGTGATCCACTTCCCAGTGGAAACATGAACAAAGTTAATCTCATTTTTCAACCAAAGAAATGAAAAAATGGACTGATCAGAAAGAAGCATTTTAATGGGATATGTACATTATACATTTCACTTGTTAACAAAAAGAGAGTAAAGGTCACTGAAACTATGTAAACAAATTAGAATGCTGAATAGATATGGAAATCATTGCACACTTCACATGCAACAGTTCTGCTTGAAGCCAAAAGTAACATTCAGAAGTCTGAAATATTTCTGATTTCTACAAGTCACTATCTACTCTGCCTTTAAAAAAAGGAAAGAAAGAAAAACTGTAAATATTTTAGGTGTTTATATAGAAGGTGATAAGAAATTCCAAAAGAAAAATGTGGAAGATAATGCTCATCACAACAAATAATGCTTAGTTGATCAAAATTTCTGGAAAGTGAAGTGAAGGGTAAAGTGACAATATTCAATTCTTTTTTAAATTTATAAGTTGTGTTGCCTGGCAAGTATTATGTATCATATATTCAGTAGAAAATAAATATAAATGCTGCTTAAGAAAGAAAAATCAGGTTATAATGTTATGTATGTTTAACTAGAGAGCTAGAATATGCTTTATTGTTACCAGGTATAGGGTACAATAACTTTTTCAAATCGCCGTAGGACAGTAATGTCACACTTCTCTAATAAGAGTAAATGGATAGACTAATGGTGTATCTTATCAGACAATCAACAGTACTGTATTTGAAAAGAAAATTCAATTGCAAGAAGTTAAATAAAAATGGTTCACTCACCTCCCTCTACAATAAAGAGACAATGGATTGTGGGAGGACAAATGAGCTAAATTTCATCATCAGCCCTGAAAGGCTAACTCAGATTCTAGACTGCGTGGTATAATATGTGTGATAATTTCAAACTTTCCTCTAAGAGATTATTTTTATTTGAATTCCAATAGCAGCCAAAAACACAATCCCTGGCCCAAAGAGTTTTCAACTAAAAAGAGAAAATTTGAGCAAGTCTGAAATAACAAAAAAAATAAAGGATGTTACACTAAATTTAATCACAGAATCATAGAATCATAGAATATCAGGGTTGGAAAGGACCTCAGGAGCAGGACCAATCCCCAACTAAATCGTCCCAGCCACGGCTTTGTCAAGCCTGACCTTAAAAACTTCTATGGAAGGTGATTCCACCACCTCCCTAGGTAACGCATTCCAGTGTTTCACCACTCTCCTAGTGAAAAAGTTTTTCCTAATATCCAACCTAAACCTCCATCACTGCAACTTGAGACTATTACTCCTTGTTCTGTCATCTGCTACCACTGAGAACAGTCTAGATCCGTCCTCTTTGGAACCCCCTTTCAGGTAGTTGAAAGCAGCTATCAAATCCCTCCTCATTCTTCTCTTCTGCAGACTAAACAATCCCAGTTCCCTCAGCCTCTCCTCATAAGTCATGTGTTCCAGTCCCCTAATCATTTTTGTTGCCCTCCGCTGGAC
Organism: Eretmochelys imbricata; assembly: GCF_965152235.1. Classification (NCBI taxonomy): domain Eukaryota; kingdom Metazoa; phylum Chordata; order Testudines; family Cheloniidae; genus Eretmochelys; species Eretmochelys imbricata. The sequence continues at coordinate 27,605,536 of NC_135574.1, forward strand.
GCTTTCCAATTTTTCCACATCCTTCTTGTAGTGTGGGGCCCAAAATTGAACACAGTACTCCAGATGAGGCTTCACCAATGTCGAATAGAGGGGAACGATCAAGTCCCTCGATCTCCTGGCAATGCCCTTCCTTATACAGCCCAAAACGCCGTTAGCCTTCTTGGCACCAAGGGTACTGTCATAAATATAAAGGGAAGGGTAAACCCCTTTGAAATCCCTCCTGGCCAGGGGAAAGCTCCTCTCACCCGTAAAGGGTTAAGAAGCTAAAGGTAACCTCGCTGGCACCTGACTAAAATGACCAATGAGGAGACAAGATACTTTCAAAAGCTGGGAGGAGGGAGAGAAACAAAGGGTCTGTGTGTCTGTCTATATGCTGGTTTCTGCCGGGGATAGACCAGGAATGGAGTCTTAGAACTTTTAGTAAGTAATCTAGCTAGGCATGTGTCAGATTATGATTTCTTTAAATGGCTGAGAAAAGGATTGTGCTGAATAGAATAACTATTTCTGTCTGTGTATCTTTTTTGTAACTTAAGGTTTTGCCTAGAGGGGTTCTCTATGTTTTTGAATCTAATTACCCTGTAAGATATCTACCATCCTGATTTTACAGGGGGGATTTCTTTATTTCTATTTACTTCTATTTTTATTAAAAGTCTTCTTGTAAGAAAACTGAATGCTTTTTCATTGTTCTCAGATCCAAGGGTTTGGGTCTGTGGTCACCTATGCAAATTGGTGAGGCTTTTTATCCAACATTTCCCAGGAAAGGGGGGGTGCAAGTGTTGGGAGGATTGTTCATTGTTCTTAAGATCCAAGGGTCTGGGTCTGTAGTCACCTAGGCAAATTGGTGAGGCTTTTTACCAAACCTTGTCCAGGAAGTGGGGTGCAAGGTTTTGGGAAGTATTTTGGGGGGAAAGACGTGTCCAAACAGCTCTTCCCCAGTAACCAGTATTAGTTTGGTGGTGGTAGCGGCCAATCCAAGGACAACGGGTGGAATATTTTGTACCTTGGGGAAGTTTTGACCTAAGCTGGTAAAGAAAAGCTTAGGAGGTTTTTCATGCAGGTCCCCACATCTGTACCCTAGAGTTCAGAGAGGGGGAGAAACCTTGACAGGTACACTGTTGACTCATATCCAGCTTCTCGTCCACTGTAACTCCTAGGTCTTTTTCTGCAGAACAGCTGCCTAGCCATTTGGTCCCTAGTCTGTAGCAGTGCATGGGATTCTTCCATCCTAAGTGCAGGACTCTGCATATGTCTTTGTTGAATCTCATCAGATTTCTTTTGGCCCAATCCTCTAATTTGTCTAGGTCCCTCTGTATCCTATCCCTGCCCTCCAGCGTATCTACCTCTCCTCCCAGTTTAGTGTCATCTGCAAACTTGCTGAGGGTGCAATCCACGCCATCCTCCAGATCATTAATGAAGATACTGAACAAAAACGGCCCCAGGACCAACTCTTGGGGCACTCCGCTTGATACTAGCTGCCAACTAGACATGGAGCCATGTCTCTCATCTCTTTAATTTGTCCTTGAAGAATTAAGTCAAGATGACTCTTCAGATGTTTCTGGAATGACAACTGAACATGAAACTTAGAATCTCTTCCAGAGATATAGGAAAAAGAATATTATCACCACATGTTCAAGTAATAACATCCCTCATTTTAAATTCTCCCAATTTTTCCTCAAGAAAAGAATTTTTTTTTAAAAAAACAAACCATAATTTATGTTGGGTAAAGGAATTTTACCCATGATGGATAGACAAGCTCTCTCTTTTTACATTGACAAGACTTTGAGTGCAAAGCTTTTTATGTGTTAACTTTGAGAGGCTAGGGAAGAATAGCATCCAGTTATAACTGTTTCAAGAGATTATGGCACCTGACTGGAAGCCAATGAAAAGAACATCAGAACATACAAATGGCCATACTGGGTCAGACTAATGGTCCATCTAGCACAGTGTCCTGTCTTTCAACTGTGCCTAATGCCAGATGCTTCAAAGGGAATTAAGAGAACAGGGTAATTATCAAGTGATCCATCTGCTGCTGACCAGTCCCAGCATCTGGCTATCAGAGATTTAGGGACATCCAGACTATCGGGTTGAATCCCTGACCATCTTGGCTAATAGCCTTTGATGGACCTAGCCTCCATTAACGTATCTAATTCTTTTTTTGCAAAAGTTATACTTTTGTAGTGATAATCAGGATGGCCCATTTCAGACAGTTGACAAGAAGGTGTGAGTAACAGTAGGGGAAAAATTAGCATGGGGAAATAGTTTTTACTTTGTGTAATGACCCGTCCACTCCCAGTCTTTATTCAAGCCTAATTTAATGGTGTCCAGTTTGCAAATTAATTCAAATTCTCTAGTTTCTCATTGGAGTCAGAGACAAACACCTACAAGATATCTATCAAGCATTCTTAAAACTACAATACCCACCTGCTGAAGTGAAAAACACATGAGAGAGCCAAAAGAATAACCCAGAAGTCACCTACTCCAGGACATGCCCAACAAAGAAAGTAACAGAACGCCACTAGCCATCACCTTCAGCCCCCAACTAAAACCTCTCCAGCGCATCATCAAGGATCTACAACCTTTCCTGAAGGACGATCCCTCACTCTGACAGATCTTGGGAGACAGGCCAGTCCTTGCTTACAGACAGCCTCCCAACCTAAAGCAAACACTCACCAGCAACCACATACCACACAACAGAACCACTAACCCAGGAACCTATCCTTGCAACAAAGCCCGTTGCCAACTCTGTCCACATATCTATGCAGGGGACACCATCATAGGACCTAATCACATCAGCCGCACCATAAGAGGCTCATTCACCTGCACATCTACCAATGTGATATATGCCATCATGTGTCAGCAGTGCCCCTCTGCCATGTACATTGGCCAAACTGGACAGTCTGTACACAAAAAAATAAATGGACACAAATCAGACGTCAAGAATTATAACATTCAAAAACCAGTCAGAGAACACTTTAACCTACCTGGTCACTCAATTTCAGACCTAAAAGTCACAATTCTCCAACAAAAAAACTTCAGAAACAGACTCCAATGAGAAACTGCAGAATTGGAATTAATTTGCAAACTAGACACCATTAAATTAGGCTTGAATAAAGACTGAGAGTGGATGGGTCATTACACAAATAAAAACTATTTCCCATGCTAATTTTTCCCCTACTGTTACTCACACCTTCTTGTCAACTGTTTGAAATGGGCCATCCTGATTATCACTACAAAAGTTTTTTTCTTCTTCTCCTGCTGATAATAGCCCACCTTAATTGATTAGTCCCGTTACAGTTGGTATGGCAACACCCATTTTTTCATGTTCTCTGTGTATATATATATCTTCCTACCGTATTTTCTACTGCATGCATCCAGTGAAGTGGGTTTTAGCCCACAAAAAATGCCCAAATAAATTTGTGAGTCTCTAAGGTGCCACAAGTACTCCTCGTTTTTTTTTGCTGATACAGACTAACACGGCTACCACTCTGAAACCTGTGAACAATTCTTTATTCACTTTGTTTACAACATTCTTGTATCATATCCCCCTTTAGTCATCCCTTTTCCAAGATGAACAATCCCAGTGTTTTTAATATTGCCTCACATTTTAAAAAAATCTATTCTGACTTGGAAGGATAGAGACATTTTCCCCATTGCACTTCTGTGAAAAGAGGAGGAGTTTTATTTATTTCACAGGTGGTAGCTTAAATTTGCTGAGCAGCTTTTAGAGACTCTCTTTCACAGCTTTCAAAAACAAATAAACAAAAAAAAAAACCCTGTTCAAAGCTCTAGAGTTAGTGAAAAGTGTATCTTTAGTAGGGGCTTGATCCAAAGCCTTTCAAAGTCAATAGGTGTCATTCAGTGCATCTTAAGATAACAATGACATTAATTGTTTACAAGACATGTGGAGTTATATATATATATATCTTTTTGAGTTTTAGAATTTGCCAGGGATAATTTGAGAAGGTTTTACATGCACCTGACCAGGTAAAATACAATGTTTTTTTTCTAATCTAGTGTCACCGATGAGATTTTTCAGCATGTTCATTTTCCTGCAAAATGCAGAGAAAGTTTTGGTCAAATTTAACTTATGGCTATAGTTTTTTACCATAGCTCTTATTTTAAAAGTAGAGCTGATTGAAATATTTTAATATTTTTGATCAAAACAAAAAAGATCATGAAAAGTGTTCATTTTTCCAATCTATTTCTATATTTTTAATCAGAAACGTTACTGGAATTTTTATCAATTATATTGTCAATCAAAAACTGTGATCTGGGAAATTGGTTCATATATTCCACTTTATTTTATAAACTGGCTGCATTCCCATAGCTGTCTTTTACTGCATATTTACCTCAAATTTCTTATACTAACTGGTAGGGGGTGTCACCAGAGCGTCTGTCCGTGAATAGGTTTGCCCATAGGCAGCAGAGCCAGGGGGCAAGGAGGTACCAGTCACAAAACAGGGCAGAGGCAGTGTGACCTACTGGTCAGAGAAGATTTAGAAGACAGACCCAGAAGCATGGTCAGGGGGCAAGCCAATGGTCAGAATTAGAACAGAACCAAAAGGCAGAATTGGCATCATAGTCAGGAAACAAGCCAGTGGTCAGAGCCAGGAGTTCAGAGGAAGGTAGGGTGCAGGGCTGGGGATGACACAGGAATGGGTTGGAGCAAGGATCCATATAGGAAGCAGGTCTGGTATAGCTATGGGTATAGAATGCATTGACCAGTTGCTGTGTTGCTGGTATTAAGAGGCTTAAATGGTGAGCTGATGGGCCTTCCATGCAATCAGGTAGCACAGCCACTTAGTGAGGATTTATTGGGCCTTGCCGAGCTCATTGGGTTGCTAGGTGACCAAGCCCACAGTCAGCTGAATTCCTGACACCACCTGGCCATGGACCAACCACTTTTTAGCTGAGCTAAACATGAGTGATGCTGCAACACTGCACACCAGGTTGCAACACCCTATACTTAAATGGTTGCAACACCCCTTGCTAGGGTGACCATATTTCCCTATGCTCAATACGGGACAGCTGGTAAAATTACTCTTATTCAAGCAAGCTTAACAGCAATCAATCAGAACTATGCAGTACAGACATTCAAATTAACATCAAGTTGACTGAGCCCCTGCTGAAAAGAAATACTGCTTAGTTGGGTTCTTTTTATTTACCTTCTTACCTTTAAGGCTTTATGGTTCACACAGGGAGGGGTGACACACAACACACTCCCATACCCCTCTCCTGGTACCTGGTGCTGTGTCTTCCCGAGGCAACGTGGGAGGCACACAGGGTCACATATCCCCCTCCCCAGATTTCTGTCAGGGTTCACACCAGAATGTGGCCAACAGCAGGCTTTCAGCAAAGTGTGAGAGGGAAGGGATGGGGCCTGATTCCAGCTTCAGGAGAGAAGAAGTGGGGGAAGGGATGACCTGGTCCATATCTTCACAGACCTTATCTCTTCTCCACCCCTGCCTCCCATGTGGGTGCAAGCAGCTTGTCCCTTCCTGCCCACACAGAGTTGAAAGGCAGCTAACACTTCCAGGCTGCTGCTGGCCACTGACATAACCCAGCCGTCTCCTGTCCCATGGCTACAGTGCAGGCAGGAAGGGGTTAAGCCCTAAGGATGCATTGTGCACCAGGGCCCAGGGAACCTGACTGCAGGGGCTTCAGCAAACCTGGCCAGAGAGGTGGCTCATCACAGGAGGGTGCCTCAGGGACAGAGCAGCCCCGCGCTCCCTGGGGGCAGGACCCAGAGCGGGGGGGATGGTGAAGAGCGTGCTAAGCCCGTGTCCGGGGGGCTGCCGTGGACCATGCAGTTTCAGGGCATGAACAGGATGTAAATCACTTTCCCCCACCACCACTCCAGAGCTTAGCTGAGGGGCGCAGAGGCTTCCCCGTGCCAGCGCTGTGCGGGGCTTTGGCACATGCAGGGCTCGGTTCCCCCTAACCAGCGCCCCAGGCCGGAGGGTCTTGGGCTTTCCCAGGTCACTGGCCCAGCTAGAGGCAATGGAGGAAGGAAGGAGCCTACCAGCCAGGTTGCTGGTGAGCTGAGTGCTCCAGCCAGGGGCTGGTTCTCCACATAGTGGTGAGAGCGGGACGCGCCCCACCAGGGGGGATATGGAGTTGCAGCGGGTCTGAGGGGGGCGAAGGGGCAAAGCAGGGATAGGGCAGCAAGAGGGGAGCACATAAAGGTCCAATGGGTGGGCAGCTGAGGTGACACATAACCGGTCACTGCCTGGCACCTGCCTGCACACACCAGCCTTTACAGCACACAGCCAGTGCCATCCGGAAATGGGACGGGGCGGGGGGACCTTCTGGCCAAGAGCCGGCACACAGCGATGGCTGTGCTGATGGACGAGCAAGGGGAGCAGCTGGCCCCACCTGCTGCATCTTGGCCCTGCCACCAGTCTTTCACACCCACCCCCATTATTGGCCACTGGACCCCCACTCACTGCTGGTGGGTGGGTGGCTGGCAAGCAGGCATCTGGCCAGCAGCAGGACCCGCCAGTACTGACAGTGGTGAGGAGATAGAAAATATAGGACAATTTGCCCATTTTCAAGGGCTTAAATATGGTGCTGTCCCTTTAAAAATGGGACATCTGGTCATACTACCCCTTGCTCAAATTTGGAGGGAGTAGATGTAAGGGCTCATGGGCTGGGGAAGGGAGATCAGGCTGCTGACAAAGGAAGAGGGCAAATCTATGGTTATCTCCACTTTAAACGATACTCCACAGCTTCTGGCTCAATCGACATCTTAATATAAATCGCCCAGAAAGAACACATGAATAACTGCATCCTAGATAAAAATAAATAGATTTCTCTAACTTCACTGCAGAGCATTAGGGTTTTCCAAGTTTCCCAAGGAGAAGGAACAAAGAGATGAGATGTTGGTACAGCCTGTTTTTAAAAATACAGAGACGTGGTAGGTCAGAAAGAAAGAAAGAAAAAGCTTGGGGCAGAAGAGAGGAACAAAGATAGGATTTTGGACTCAGAGGGGACTTTCTGACTGCAAGTCCAGGCAAGGCTGATGGACATTGGCTGTGGAGAGAAACTCTGTATGTCAGAGAAGAAGTCATTAGCTGCATGAGGGGATCCTGGACACCCTAGAGAACCAAATTCCAAACAATGCTCAAGAGTGGGGAGGAAATTGAGGCAGGGAATGGTATTCAGGTGTTCTATTCTTTCTATCTCAATCTGTTTTTCTCTTGTGCTGTCTACAGTAAAGAGTAGTTGTTTTAGAAACACTGTGCAAAATCTGTGTCTTCTTTGCTTCAACTGTGACAGGTCTCTGAGGGGGTAAACTTTAAACCACAGTGCCCATAAGGTTGGCGCTCTGAGACAGGGTGTGCGTAAGGTGCAGACTGTTCAAAAGTTGGAATTTCCATTCGTCAGGAAATTCCAAAAGTCTGAAATTTCATTCTGTTTTGAAATGAGAAGTAGAATGTTTGAAAGTTCCTGTGGAAGGAAAATCTGAAATAAATCATTCTAAAATAATCCAAACATTTCATTTGGAAATTTTTGAAACCAAATTGAGCCTGGGATCCCAAGCCCCAAAGCATCCAGATCAGCCCATGCTTCTAGGCTCCAGGGTCTGTAGCTGTTCTTTCTGTAGAGCAAAGAGTTAAGCCCTGCCTATAGCCAGGTCTCCCAGAATAAGAGGTGCCTTGGAGCCTTGAGTCCTGGAAGCCCCCTGGTCTCTGACTTTGAGGCACTTCAAGTAGCAGAGCTGCCCTGGAACTATGGACCCTGGAAGCCCAGGTATCCCCAGCAGTCCACCAAGTTAATTGGCAGGAGATCAGACCAAGAGAACCCTGCCTGTGTTTTGTTGTAAGTTCCTCAAAACCAATGCATTTCCACAAAATGTTTCAGTTTCAACAAATATGCATTTTCTGACAACAAAACAAAACAGTTTCTTCAGAAAATTCCTGACCAGCTCTACTTGGGAGTAGAGGGGAGCTGGCATTGGTCTCAGGGCCTTAGCAGTTGGGCTGTGAAATCCCTGCTCTTACAAAGGGGTGCTAACTGGAAGATCTGTACTTCAAGAGTTTGCCTAGAGACCCAAAAATGTTGTTGGAATTTTTAGCAAAAAACATTACTGATATGGTTATTGACATTTTACCAAACCCTGGATTTGCTAAATGAAATCTTTTGAGAACTATTTCAATAATATTTTCACTTTAAAAAGTCACTAAATTGAAACTGAGTCTGTTTCAAACCCTATGAAATGGAAACAACTTTTTTGGAGAAAAAAGGTAATTTCCCCAACCAAAGTAAAATGGGGTGAAATCTTGGCACTAGTGAGGTCAACTGGAGTTTTCTCTTCAACTTCACTGGGGCCAGGATTTCACCCACAGAAAATGTATCAGAAAATGCAAAAGTACAAAAGTCTTGCTTCTCATGTACAGCTGTGTGTGCCAAGGAGTGAGGAAGATTTGAGGAATCCTACTTTTATGTCTGTGCTGGGGCATCCAGAATCTTGTGCTTTCACTTTACAAGCTCAATTTATCTGCTTGTGTGGCAAGTTCCCTGTACCTCCCAGGCCCTGGACAAGAGGCCTGCTTAAAATCCACATGGTAATCCTCTATTTGGCATATTCATGAAGCAGAAGATCTCTATCCAAATTAAATGGCTTTTCTGGGAAACAATCCCCAGGCACTTTGGTTTGTTGTTTGCTTTTTATATGGACTTACATGCTGAGTTGCAAGCAAGCATTATGGCTGTTCTATATTGGTAGCTTTTATTAAGGAATTAAATAAGTTATTACAGGTTTGCTGCTTTCCTGTGTAAAAAAATGAATCAAAGTATGTGCCAATACAGAGGTGCACCATTTAACTGTTATTGTAAGAACACCCTGCAGTGGTCTAGTTACATGACCAGAATTCCATAAAGTCTTCCTGCAAGCATTACTTTCCATTTTATCCCAACTGCAGCTGGGGGGGATAGGATTTTAAATTTCTAATGTGTTTGGACATTCTTCTTTCTTCCAGGATATTTTGAAAGTATAATCCTGCAATTTAGGTCTACTTTCTGATACCCTTACATTGAGTAACACCTTATTCTATGACTTATCCCATTGACTTGAATGGGACTAATTGTGGAGATATGAGCAACCCAGCGTAAGGATATCAGAATCTAGCCCTTAAACAATAAAATTATGCACGTGCCTAAGTGTTTGCAGGATCCAGCTCTTTTGAGCACAGTAAAATGCAAGGAAAACTTCAACGTCTTCAAATTACTCATATTTTATTTTAAGCATGAAATATATTCCATACATTTTACAGCCCACCACAAAAGTTTAAAATTCCTGCTAGGGAAATCAGAAGGTAAATTTTAAAAAGGAGATAATTTAGAAAAGTAGCTGTTATTATTTTCTAATAGTAGCATAAGGGGGTTTGTTTGCTATTTTAAACTAGCTGTAGTTATGTATAAACCTACTGCTAGCCAGTGGTTTATTAAATCTTTAATAAATAATGGTATAGCTTATCACTGTAAGCTAAAATCAATACAGTGCTGCCAAGATAGCATCATCCCTGACCTTTGTGTTTCATATGGCTTTTATTAAACTTAGATATCTCAGTAACCTTTCATTCAAAGGATGAATATCATCTTTTGAGATGAACAGTTCCAACTTTCTGCCACTGGAAAAGTTTTGATGAACCACCTCCATACAAGATAACGATGCCAGCATGCAGCTGCATCTTCATAGCAAGTCACCCCCATCTCCATGATAAAGTGCACGCTAAGCAATATTTTGAGAAATGGCATCCAAAAACATTTTGTTCCACTTATGTTCTAATTTTGAAGCACCTCCTAAGTTCTATATTTTAATGGTGGTAAAAATAGGCACCAGGGACTATGCTAGTCTTATCATTCCTAATCATTCTTTCCTGTAGGCCCCTTCTTTCCAGCTAAGTGAGATCTTGCTCTGACTGGAAGGCAGTAAGTCTAACAAGTGAAATAAGGAAATAAAAGAGGCACTCATGCTTCTGCTGTAAAGAGAGCCTTTGAATGACTAGTTTGGGGCCAAATTCTGCTCTCAGAATCATGCTGTGAAAGCAGAGTTACTCCATTGGCATTAGTTGAGTTATTCTGGTTATGCTGTTGTAACACCAATAGCAGCAAACCCTGTTCCTCCCTCTGTCCTTCCTTCCACAACTTTCCTGTGCTGCCTTTTATCAGCCCAGGGCTGATGGGGTAATTGGCTCAGCTGGGCAGCCTGAGTAATTACCCTTGTCAGCTTCCTACTGGGGAACTAATTACTACTAGTGTGATCAGAATGCAGGGCACAATCAGGTCACAGATGTATAAATAGGAGAATCTCAAGTAGTAGTAGAGAGATTATTCAGTATTTGTCACTGGTGTGACTGCTGTTGGAGTATCGTGTCTAGTTCTGGTGCCCGCAATTCAAGAAGAATGTTGATTAATTGGAGAGGGTTCAGAGAAGAGCCACAAAAATGATTAAAGGATTAGAAAACATGCTTATAGTTACAGACTTAAAGAGCTCAATCTATTAATTTAGCAAAGAGAAGTTTAAAGGGATGACTTGATTACAATCTGAAAGTATCCACATCGGAATCAAATTTAATAATGGGATCTTTAGTCAAACAGAGAAGGGTGTAATGCAATCAAATGTCTGGAAGCTGAAGCTAGACAAATTCAGACTGGAAATGAGATGTAAGTTTTTCACAGCGAGGAGAATTAATCATTGGAACAATTTACCAAGAACCATGATGGATTCTTCTTCACTGAAAATTTCTAAGTAAAGATTGGATTTTTTTTAAGAGATCTGCTTTAGGAATTATTTTGGGGAAGACCTATGGCCTGTGTTATTCAGGATGTCAGGCTACATGATCACAATGACCCCTTCTGGCCTTGGAGTCTATGAAGCTATGAATTAATTTTAGAGATCTAGCAGTTAACTATTTTAATCTATTTAATACAGACATTATTAAAAAAAATTAACACTGTACAAAATAAGTGTCATGAGGAACTATGACCATCCTTTTAATTCTTTTCTTATTGCATCCCATGTCAGCCTTTCCATGATTTTGCCTAGGATCTATGTCAGGCTAGCTGGCCAATAGTTACCCAGGTTATCATATTTACCCTTTTAAAATCATGGTACAACAATATATATTTTTTCCAGTCCTCTGAGTATATTAGTTTCTCCTTCGGGCCAATCAATCACAGGTCCCACAAATAGGTGGACATATGTGACACCAATGTAATATTAGCATCTTGGAGAATTCCTGAATGAGTAAGTGTGTAAGAGTTACCTTTAGAAACTCTTTACAAAATATAACAAGAAGTCCGGTGGCACCTTAAAGACTAACAGATTTATTTGAGCATAAGCTTTCGTGGGTAAAAACCTCACTTCTTCAGATGCATGGAAGAAGTGAGGCTTTTACCCATGAAAGCTTATGCTCAAATAAATATGTTAGTCTTTAAGGTGCCACCAGACTCCTGGTTGTTTTTGTGGATACAGACTAACACGGCTACCCCCTGATACTTTACAAAATATAGTTCTCACCAGACACTAGTGCAAGGCTGATTTGGCAATATTTTTGGTTGTTGGGTATCAAAAAGACTATACATTGGATTGGTTTGGGAGATGGTAGCTATTAAATCTTTGTTATGATGTAATTCAGTCATTAGTGGCATCTCTGGAACATTAGACTTTGAAAATATCCCTTCAAAATGTGGGAATTATCCTGGAATCATTCCAGTAGTTCAGCGTCCATAGAAATCAATAGCAATTTTGCCTGGGGATCAATAATTCTGCACATACTCAATAATGTGTTATTTCTGCATGCATAGCAAGAGGAGCGCACACCCACAAGGAAAATGCAGATGTTTGTGTGATCAGGATACATCTCACCCTGATTTTTTTTCTCATAGGCATATTGCAGTATTTGAAGCTAGCATTTTGACATGGTCCCATTATATTTGAGATTATACTGTTGTCTAACCAAACACCACAATACATGGCCAGTGTAACAATAATATGTAATAACATAACCTCAAATGGGGAAAATAAAGTAATTTATAGAAACGCTTCCTCCACGCCCCCCCCCATATCTTGAAACTTGTGGGGAAAAGTTTAATTGTTCATATATCTCAACTGCTTGCTGTTCACAGAAGGCGAAAGCTGCATCAAAAGCAGCTGTTCAGATAGATGAAAGTTTTCTGATCACCAAATCAGATATCTCATTACATTTCAGTTAGAATTCCATTGGGGTTTGTGAGCTATTTATTGACAAAATACACCCTGCTGTATTAAGCTTCAGCTCAAAACACCCAGGAGCAGGTTTTAATTTAGGAAGAGATGTCTATTCGTATTAGATTTCAGAGTAGCAGCCATGTTAGTCTATATCCGCAAAAAGAACAGGAGTACTTGTGGCACCTTAGAGACTAACCAATTTATTTGAGCATAAGCTTTCGTGAGCTACAGCTCGCTTCATCGGATGCATGCTTTCCAAGCAGGTGCTTGGGGTGGCAATTAGAATGGGGTGGCAGTCCGTGTTCCGCAGCGGCAATTCGGCGGCAGGTCTGCCACTTTTCCCGCCGCTGCGGCTTCCGATGAAGTGAGCTGTCACTCACGAAAGCTTATGCTCAAATAAATTTGTTAGTTTCTAAGGTGCCACTCCTTTTATCACTATTAGAGAAAACAGAGCATGTGGAAAGCGTGTAAGAGTGATCTTTGCATTTAGCTCGATAGCTGTACTGTAATTCAGTTTGGAAAAGCTGCTGCTTGAGGTCAGGCATTGTCTACCACATTATATGCTGTGATATAATTATTAAACAACAATCATAATAAAAACAACAGATTTCAGTGTGGGGAGCATAGGCCTTAAGCAAAGAACATTTACAGCCTTCTGGTATTGTATTTATTAAAACAAAAGAGATGTTCCTATCAGATAAGGTTTGAATGATTTGGCAGATAGCTGAACAAATTTAGGGCCTTCCTGGTTTGGAGGGAATTAAGACAAAAGATAATTTCATCACTGGCCAGCTTGAAGTGGAACTTGTGTGGAAGATCAAAAGGCAAGCTGGTAAAACTCATCACAATTCAGAATTTGCCTACTGTGGTCCAGATCCCACAATGACCGAAAACAGTGGGGAGGTGGACACAGGGGCAGCTCTAGCAATTTTGCCACTGAATTGCCGCAACCCAAAAGAGCAGTGGAAGTGCCACCCAAAAGCCGCAGCGGTGGGAAAAGGCGGGAAAAGCGGCCGATCTGCCACCGAATTGGTGCCACGGGACACGGACTGTCACCCTATTCTAATTGCCGCTCCAATCACCTGCTTGGAAAGCTAGTGCCTGGAGCCAGCCCTGGGTGGACATGTGCAGAAGGGCAGATTCAGTCATAAGCAGTGGTCTCCCTCCTGGTCATAGACTGGTCACTGTCAGTCACCCTTGCTGCTTATCTAATTAGTGCTGTGGCTGTACAAAATGGCTGCTGTACACCAGGTTTTCCTCCAGTAGTGGAGTAGGAAGATCCACCTAGCTACACCCAATCTCCTTCCACACTCCTTTATCCTTTAAGAGCTAAGACTAAAAAAATTATAAAAAGTCAGCTTTCGATATGTGGCAGATGACACACATTGGAATCCCGGCACAAAGGTGTGGCTACATATATACATAACAGCGCTGTGCACTGGTTGTGGTCCATAACAGCATCGCACAGTAGGATAATCACCACCATAGCCTTCTGAGGGATCTATACGTCTATGCTATTTTCAACCCAAAAGTGACAGTTAATGGTAGATTCTGCCACCCTCGTTCACAGTGAGTGGCACTTTACTACTCAAGTAGCTTCAGTTAATTCAGTGGGGATAATGGAGTAATACTCAGTGTGAATCAGGGTGGCAGAACAAAGCCCAAAGTAAGTACTCTGAGAAAAATATATGAACAAGCTATATTTTATTTTATACAAGGAGGTTGCTATGTGCAACAGTCCAGCACCAACACACTTGCTACTTTAAGCGCTGAATTATTTCCGCATGCAAAACTCTCACTGATTAAACACCTATTCAAAAAGACTGGGATCAGGGATAGACTGATAACAGGAAAATTAGACGCTACTTATCCATTTTAGTTTTGTAACTGAGGCAGAACAAGTGCTTTCAGCACACTCTGTGCTGTAGTATTTTGGTTCCCTCCCCTACAAAGAGTTTTTCTAAAACAGCATCAGAGGGCCTGATCCAAAGCACTTTGAAATCAATGGAGCTTCCCCATTTTGATTTCAGTAGATTTTGGATCAGGGCCATAGTCTCTTGGAAATCCAAAATTGGCTGGCAAACATTGGCATCTGTTGACAGCACCATAAATACTAGGATACCCCCAATCAATCTAGGGTGGCTGCTAATGTGCTCTAACAACAACTGTGTCATGCCAGGGTGTGGGCAGCCTGATTTAAGGATTAGAGTCAGGTTGAGGGTCAAGGCCATGAGAGAATTACCAGGATTCAGGCCTGGCTGGAACACCAGAAAATCAGAATCGAGAGAAAAACTGGAGGGCAGGGATCAAGAATCAGTTACCAAGAGTCAGGCCAAGTCAGCATACCAGGAGGTCAGGTTCAGGCACTGGAACCAGTGGGCAGGAAACCAGGAGCCAGTTACCAAAGGTCAGGATCCCAGGAGGTTTGGAGAAGAAGGAAGTAACAAATAAACATTGCACCAGTGACCCATGGCAGTAGGGTGACCAAATAGAAAGTGTGAAAAATTGGGACAGGGGGTGGGGAGAAATAGGTGCCTGTAAAATCAGGACATCTGGACACCCTACATGACAGAATGAAGCCCAGCTGCACAGACAACTTCCTGCTTCTTTCTCTTGCTTAAATAGGTGCTGCGGCCCAATCAGAGTGTAGGGTTCAGGGTTGTGCCTTATTTGGGCTTCCTGAACCTGGTTCCAGATGCTCTCTGTGAGCTGATACATGGAGGATTGAAGTGTGATGGCTCCCACCACCCCCTTGGACCCAGGTTTGGGGCCATGGGGCCTGACATCACCCCCTCTCCAAGTGGCTACCTCTAGGTCCCATGGGTTCAGGCTTCTAAGGGTGATTCTCATTGAAGGCTTGCGCTGCAGAGGGACTGTGCATGTTTTTTTCTGCTGGCTTCCACATACACTCCTCAGGTCAATAGCCTTTCCATTTCAGGTAAAAAAAAGTTTACCCCACTGGCATTTGGAATCCAAGATTTCATGCACAATGTATTCCTGTGGCCTTATACACACACTGGTGGGGGAGGTAGTTTGGTCCTGTGTGGAAACAAGTTCTTGAAATAGGGTTTCAGAAGGGATATATGGAATACTAGGTGGATCTTAAGCAATCGGGGTAAATGTAGTTGAACAGTGACCAGGTTAACTTAGTGGCAGATCCAATAACAGACAAGAAACTGGAATTCCAACTTATGGAAGGATCTGTTTGTGTGGAGATGTTCTGTCGACAGCCATGCTTTTTATCCAACTGAATAGGTGAGGACTGATTGATCATGGTGGTCTGCATGTCACTTGTAGTCGGCCTTTGCTTTTTCCAAGTAGCCCCTTACTTCTTCCTGGACTTGATGAATCCTCTGCACCAAGTCTGAGGTGGTCAGGCAAGGAAAGATCATAGGTGGTTGTAGGTGGAATTGGGGAGGTACCCATAGTTAGCAAAGAAAGGGCTTTTTCCTGTGGAAGCATGAGCTGCGTTATTGTACACAAACTCCTCTTGGGCAATAGCAAAGACCAATCATCTTGATGGTGGTTAATATTACATCATAGGTTGTCAAGGCTGATTCCCCATTCTGGCATTTTGAGTGCAGAAGGTGGGGGCCCGCAAGGATTTTAAAAATTACTTGCCACTCCAGGCTTGTATTAAACTCCCAAGGTTACAGCTTTTCTCTGATCTTGGCTTGGTAAATGCTGCCACCACCCAAATATAAAAACCCCCTTGAACCCAGGAAGGAGCACTTGGGGAATTCCTCCCTGTGCGGTACCCTCAAGCCCTTTCACCCCTACCCCCTCCAGGGAAGAGGTAAGAAAGAAAACAAAGGAAATGAGCTGTTGCCACCAGTTAATTAAACAACATATGCACAAACCTCTTAGGACACCAAAAATCCAATCCTGTTCTTAAAAAAGGCACATTTTATTAAAAACAAAAAGGAAGAAAATACATCTAGAACTTAGGTTTTTGCTAGATTTTAGAAGAGCAATTCCAAAAATTAATAGCTTTCTTGGGGTCCAGCTGAAAAAGTTACAAGCAAACAAAAGCACCCGGGAGTTAGCACAGAGGAGACCAACAAGCCAAAATAAAGAAATAAACCTGATCACATCTAATTAAACATTCCCTGACCCAATGATTCCTTCTAGGTATAGAAGATGAATTTTTATACCTAGTTCAAACCTGACACAGCAGTCCTGCTTATAGCATTGCTGCTCCATGTCTCCTTCTCTGGAGAAATATAGACAAAGGGAAAGTTTTCTTTCCCAATTTTAAAAAAGTTCTACTTTCCCCTTGGCTCTTTTGGTCAGGTGCCCACTTCCTTTTCTTTACCTGGGGGACTTTTTAATCCTTTACAGGTAAAGCAAGCAGAGAACAGCTACCAAGAGGGATTTTACCGCTAACTGGCTGGCTGGGTGTCCATAAAAGGGAGCTCTACCCCACCCTTTAATTTATCACATAGGTATTGCTCTAAAATCAGATTGACCTTTCTGTCTGACCTTTGGACTGAGGGTTGTAGGCAGAGGAAAGGTGGGGGCAGACCCCAAAAAGACCTAGGGCCTCATGCCAGAATCACGCTTAATAGTGACCCTCGACTGGCAGAGATGCGATCTGGTAGGTCATGGAGATGAAACACATGAACTATATGGTCCCTGTTAGTGAAGTGATCTACCACTGCCAAGATTTCCATGGACCCGTTGCACTGTGGGAGCTCCATGATAAAATCCATGTAATACCGGCCCATGGTCAGGATGGAGTGTCTAAAGTTTGGTGTAGACCTCAGGGTTTGCGGCACATTGTCTTGGTTTGGCATTGTCTTGGTTTGACACATTGCATGATGCCATGAAGGCCTGTATTATGGGGCACCAGGAAAGACAGATCAGTTGCTGAGTTTTAATGCTACTGTAGCAGTATGAAGTCCAGTTTTATGGACAACTTTCTGGCTTCTCCTCTGACTTAAGTAGGGGCTGCGGCCTGATCAGAGGGCAAGGGTGGGGCTTGTGCCCCAGTTGGATTTCATGGACCCCAGTCCCAGGTGCTATCTGTGAGCTGACAGGTGAAGGATTGGAGTGTGATGATTTTGCATAGACCCAGGTTCAAGACCCAGAGGGTCTGATGCATTGTTACAAAAAGTTAATGTGCTAAACAAGCAATTCAGTGTAACTGTAAAGTATGCCACTTTCTTCTCATGGTTAGCTGAAACTTTAAAGTAATTTAGAGCTATGTTACACATCTCAGTCAGTGGTGAGAAATCAATATTCTGCCAGCCATGAAAACACATGTGACTCAGTGACATTTCGAGTTGCATAGCAGAAGGGACAGCACATCTTTCAAAGGGGTCAGAGAACAACATATAAGATGGCATAGAATTTATGCAGAAAACAAATTACATGCATTTGATTCATCTGGAAAATAACAAATTGGAAAAATACCAAAAGCTTAAGTTAAACTAACCTTGAGTAGCTTTAATATATACACTGGTCTTGTGGTGTTCTGTGACCTTCTTAATCACACTGTGTAGTAACTGAGGACCCAAGTTATGAATTATTCCTATTTGAGAATTGCCCAGGCATCATGGCCTTTAGAAAAGATAGAACAGAGTGCTAAGAGAATAAAAACCACAGGTCTAACAGCTAGATTTCTTCAGTGGTCTGAGGAAACTGCGTTTCACAACAGTGTACCACTAGTGCACCTAGAGACTTCCTTTTCCCCCCAACTGTAAATAAGTAAATGAATTAAAAATCATATCAAATTAATATCAAATATTGATTTTGTGTGATGTGCCAGATACAGTTGTAAAAGAGGGAACATGATTGAATGTAATATTATAATTAAAATGTATGTAAAAGGGTAATCAACTATAAACGATACAGCTTTGGGAAACCCTGTTAGGAAAGAAAGGGGTTGCACTTATACTGATTTCTTTTAGTTTAAGTGATAAGAATTAAACTTAATGTTTGCAATCAGACATGCTTATGCTATCAAGTTAGTGAAATACACCTGTGCTGAAAGAGGCAGTAAATAAAAGGAACTCAAACCAAATATGTGTTTGTAAGGACGCTTGACCACAGAGTGGAACAATCAGAAATGCAACTGTTCGGTTAATAAGGCATGGACTCAGCTCAGCCATACGTATCAAGGCCCCTCCCACCATTGTTCGAACAGGGAGACCAGAAATGGAAGATTTATACAGCTGTTTTGGCCTGCTGGAGAAAAACAGTTCCTGAAGTAACCTTTTGTGTACAATGGACTGTTAAAACAAATTCAAAGAGCATTAAAGAATGAGGAGGAACTTTGTATAAACTTTTATCTGAACTTTAAGCTGTACAATTCAGCAGCTAGCAGAGAGTTGATGGAGAAGCTGCAACTTGAGCAAGCATAACTGCAAAGCTGGTCAAGGCATATACCATAAGGGGCCCCTGGAATGCAACTTATAGTGGTAAATTGCTAAGTGGAATAAACCAGCTGGTGTTCAAGATATGTCCCAAGGTGGTTATATTGGCCTTGCTGGAGCCCTATGCATAACTGACAGTATGAACCAAAGGCTGCGAACCAAAGTAGGCCTGGCCTTGGCAAAATAGTAACATATCGGGTATTGACTAACCAAGTAAGCACATTTATGACTGGAGAAGATGGTACAAGAACACCCAGAGTTCTCAAGTAAGTATGTTAACAAATTCCCAAGAGATTATAGAGGAACACACCAACCCCTTGTAAGATAAGGATGGCATGACAGAATGATGGATGAGGATGTTTTGTTCACACGAACAGGTACAAGATATAAGAGTGGTAACTAGCAACATCTGGAGTGTAATATGTAACTTGTTTGTATCAATGTATAAAAGGAGAAGTCATAGGAATGGTATCTTTGTATCAGCTGAGGGGACAGCATTCTGATTTGTTGACTTAGCCTTTACCTTGTCATGGGCATACATGTGTTAGTGTCCCCGTGATGCACTGACCAGGGTGCTAGTACTGTGCTTTGCTGAGAATAAACCCGAGTGCCTTAGACACTGAACTGAGCCTATGGTCTCTCTTTAAGAACAATATTGAAGTCTACCGAATCGCCAAGCTGCCTTCTCTGCTAGTGCAGCTAACGCTGGAGCTCCAAGAACAGCAGCACAAGCAGCAGTAACAACTCTGCAGCACTCAGCAGCACTAAAAACAGGTTGTACCTACAATTTTGGCCTAACTTACCTTACATAAGGTGGTGAAATAAGACGTGTTGCACAAAGAGACTGGAAAATTTCAGTCCCAGTTGCAAGAACTCAAAAGCTGATGTCCTGTTCCCTGAGTGGATGGTGACAGAGGATGACTCATTTTATTTGAACATTTCAAATCTTCAGAAGAAGTATGCATCATTATCTGATTGGTCCACCCAAGCACCTTCAAGAAGAGGAACCAAGTTGGACGACCCAATAGAAATAGGCTAGAACAGCCTGATTCTTTCAGCACATTGCTTCCAAAAGCTGAAGTACAGCTGGAAGGGAGAAGACTGCAGTCCTGGGCAAGCAACCTTGGAGTCCTCCTGGTGACACAAAATACTTATCTCAGACAAACATGTTTAACTGTCTCTTTCTATTTTCCAGTAATTCAGGTGGTCTGCTAGCACACCAGGAAAAGACTATAATCATGCCCATTCTTTGCTCCCTTCTGTGTTTGCAGTGACAAATCCTGCTCTGAACAACTTCTGAGCTGAAATCTGATGGCAGATCAAAGATCACACAAACTGTTTCTGGGGAGATGACCTAAATCAGTCAGTTGAGCACTGACAGAAACTGGGTGTCTATTGCATAAGGAAGTGTGCATGTGCATGGGTTCTAAAGATTGTCACAAGTACTGTGTCAAGTAGCAGAGGGGCAGCCATTTCAGTCTGGATCTGTGAAAGCAGCGAAGAGTCCTGTGGCACCTTATAGGCTCACAGATGTATTGGAGCATAAGCTTTCGTAGGTGAATACCCATTTCTTCAGATACTGTGTATGTCCTTGTTTTGTAACAGGTTCCAATCAAGATTGTTGTAAAGTAGCTTTAAAACTGAATGAGTTACTATTGTTAACTAAGCTTGTACAACACTACACCGGTGTCAACCATAGCTAATGGTTTCATACTGCCTTTCGAGTTCTAGGTGTATACAGACATTAGTGACACAAATTGTGTAAGTTTTGTGAAATGCACTCAGCCTATACCATTTGTCATAGATATATGAGTTTATGTTAGACAGTTAGGAGTGTTAGTAGGATCTTGGTGTTAATTTAATTCATTGGAAAACAGGTAACAAGGGTTGACTACCGTATCTCCGCTGGGAAGGAGACCTTGATGAAATGGTAGGTAAGTAATTGATCAAATTGTCCTATGATCTAGCTTCTGGATTATCTTGCCTCTGGTGTGTTAGCAACACCAGAGTTGATAACCAGTTGGCACAGGTGAGGCCCTGCTTTGAGGGACTTAGTCAAATAAATAAATCTAAACAAAGTCACCTTCGCAAGATAGGTTTCAGAGTAACAGCGTGTTAGTCTGTATTCGCAAAAAGAAAAGGAGTACTTGTGGCACCTTAGAGACTAACCAATTTATTTGAGCATGAGCTTTCGTGAGCTACAGCTCACTTCATCGGATGCATACCGTGAAAACTGCAGCAGACTTTATATACACACAGAGATCATAAAACAATACCTCCTCCCACCCCACTGTCCTGCTGGTAATAGCTTATCTAAAGTGATCATCAAGTTGGGCCATTTCCAGCACAAATCCAGGTTTTCTCACCCTCCACCCCCCCACACACAAACTCACTCTCCTGCTGGTAATAGCCCATCCAAAGTGACAACTCTCTACACAACGTGCATGATAATCAAGGTGGGCCATTTCCTGCACAAATCCAGGTTCTCTCACCCCCTCACCCCCCTCCAAAAACACGCACACAAACTCACTCTCCTGCTGGTAATAGCTCATCCAAAGTGACCACACTCCCTACAATGTGCATGATAATCAAGGTGGGCCATTTCCAGCACAAATCCAGGTTTTCTCACCCCCCCCCACCCCCATACACACACAAACTCACTCTCCTGCTGATAATAGCTCATCCAAAGTGACCACTCTCCCTACAATGTGCATGGTAATCAAAGTGGGCCATGCCCAGCACAAATCCAGGCTCTCTCACCCCACCCCACCCCCTTTTTTTTTTTTCCCGGGGACACACACACACACACAAACTCACTCTCCTGCTGGCAATAGCTCATCCAAACTGACCACTCTCCAAGTTTAAATCCAAGTTTAACCAGAACGTCTGGGGGGAGGGGGTAGGAAAAAACAAGGGGAAATAGGCTACCTTGCATAATGACTTAGCCACTCCCAGTCTCTATTTAAGCCTAAATTAATAGTATCCAATTTGCAAATGAATTCCAATTCAGCAGTTTCTCGCTGGAGTCTGGATTTGAAGTTTTTTTGTTTTAAGATAGTGACCTTCATGTCTGTGATTGCGTGACCAGAGAGATTGAAGTGTTCTCCGACTGGTTTATGAATGTTATAATTCTTGACATCTGATTTGTGTCCATTTATTCTTTTACGTAGAGACTGTCCAGTTTGACCAATGTAAATGGCAGAGGGCATTGCTGGCACATGATGGCATATATCACATTGGTGGATGTGCAGGTGAATGAGCCTCTGACAGTGTGGCTGATGTTATTAGGCCCTGTGATGGTTTCCCCTGAATAGATATATGGGCACAGTTGGCAACGGGCTTTGTTGCAAGGATAAGTTCCTGGGTTAGTGGTTCTGTTGTGTGGTATGTGGTTGTTGGTGAGTATTTGCTTCAGGTTGCGGGGCTGTCTGTAGGCAAGGACTGGCCTGTCTCCCAAGATTTGTGAGAGTGTTGGGTCATCCTTTAGGATAGGTTGTAGATCCTTAATAATGCGTTGGAGGGGTTTTAGTTGGGGGCTGAAGGTGACGGCTAGTGGCATTCTGTTATTTTCTTTGTTAGGCCTGTCCTGTAGTAGGTAACTTCTGGGAACTCTTCTGGATCTATCAATCTGTTTCTTCACTTCCGCAGGTGGGTACTGTAGTTGTAAGAAAGCTTGACAGAGATCTTGTAGGTGTTTGTCTCTGTCTGAGGGGTTGGAGCAAATGCGGTTGTATCGCAGAGCTTGGCTGTAGACGATGGATCGTGTGGTGTGGTCAGGGTGAAAGCTGGAGGCATGTAGGTAGGAATAGCGGTCAGTAGGTTTCCGGTATAGGGTGGTGTTTATGTGACCATTGTTTATTAGCACTGTAGTGTCCAGGAAGTGGATCTCTTGTGTGGACTGGACCAGGCTGAGGTGATGGTGGGATGGAAGTTGTTGAAATCATGGTGGAATTCCTCAAGGGCTTCTTTTCCATGGGTCCAGATGATGAAGATGTCATCAATATAGCGCAAGTAGAGTATCTATTCAGGGGACACCATCACAGGGCCTAATAACATCAGCCACACTATCAGAGGCTCGTTCACCTGCACATCCACCAATGTGATATATGACATCATGTGCCAGCAATGCCCCTCTGCCATTTACATTGGTCAAACTGGACAGTCTCTACGTAAAAGAATAAATGGACACAAATCAGATGTCAAGAATTATAACATTCATAAACCAGTCGGAGAACACTTCAATCTCTCTGGTCACGCAATCACAGACATGAAGGTCGCTATCTTAAAACAAAAAAACTTCAAATCCAGACTCCAGCGAGAAACTGCTGAATTGGAATTCATTTGCAAATTGGATACTATTAATTTAGGCTTAAATAGAGACTGGGAGTGGCTAAGTCATTATGCAAGGTAGCCTATTTCCCCTTGTTTTTTCCTACCCCCCCACCCCCAGACGTTCTGGTTAAACTTGGATTTAAACTTGGAGAGTGGTCAGTTTGGATGAGCTATTGCCAGCAGGAGAGTGAGTTTGTGTGTGTGTGTGTGTGTCTCCGGGAAAAAAAAAAAAGGGGTGGGGTGGGGTGAGAGAGCCTGGATTTGTGCTGGGCATGGCCCACTTTGATTACCATGCACATTGTAGGGAGAGTGGTCACTTTGGATGAGCTATTACCAGCAGGAGAGTTAGTTTGTGTGTGTATGGGGGTGGGGGGGTGAGAAAACCTGGATTTGTGCTGGAAATGGCCCACCTTGATTATCATGCACATTGTAGGGAGAGTGGTCACTTTGGATGAGCTATTACCAGCAGGAGAGTGAGTTTGTGTGTGTGTTTTTGGAGGGGGGTGAGGGGGTGAGAGAACCTGGATTTGTGCAGGAAATGGCCCACCTTGATTATCATGCACGTTGTGTAGAGAGTTGTCACTTTGGATGGGCTATTACCAGCAGGAGAGTGAGTTTGTGTGTGGGGAGGTGGAGGGTGAGAAAACCTGGATTTGTGCTGGAAATGGCCCAACTTGATGATCACTTTAGATAAGCTATTACCAGCAGGACAGTGGGGTGGGAGGAGGTATTGTTTTATGATCTCTGTGTGTATATAAAGTCTGCTGCAGTTTCCACAGTATGCATCCGATGAAGTGAGCTGTAGCTCATGAAAGCTCATGCTCAAATAAATTGGTTAGTCTCTAAGGTGCCACAAGTACTCCTTTTCTTCTTCCCAAGATAGCGGTTGTGTATAAGTGTTATTTTGTATTGGGATGGTGTGATTTGACTCTGAAAATCTAAATGGTTATATTGACAAATTGTCTAGCTTGTTAGCCAAATCATAATCCTATAGTATATTTCTCTTCTGGGACCTGGGAAACTGACCATCTTCTCAAAAAGAAAAGGAGTACTTGTGGCACCTTAGAGACTAACCAATTTATTTGAGCATGAGCTTTCGTGAGCTACAGCTCACTTCATCAGATACATACCGTGGAAACTGCAGCAGACTTTATATATACACAGAGAATATGAAACAATACCTCCTCCCACCCCACTGTCCTGCTGGTAATAGCTTATCTAAAGTAATCGTCAGGTTAGGCCATTTCCAGCACAAATCCAGGTTTTCTCACCCTCCACCCCCCCACACAAATTCACTCTCCTGCTGGTGATAGCCCATCCAAAGTGATAACTCTTTACACAATGTGCATGATAATGAAGTTAGGCCATTTCCTGCACAAATCCAGGTTCTCTCACTCCCTCACCCCCCTCCAAAAACCCACCCCCATACACACACAGACTCACTCTCCTGCTGGTAATAGCTCGTCCAAACTGACCACTCTCCAAGTTTAAATCCAAGTTAAACCAGAACATCTGGGGGGAGGGGGGGAGGAAAAAACAAGAGGAAATAGGCTACCTTGCATAATGACTTAGCCACTCCCAGTCTCTATTTAAGCCTAAATTAATAGTATCCAATTTGCAAATGAATTCCAATTCAGCAGTTTCTCGCTGGAGTCTGGATTTGAAGTTTTTTTGTTTTAAGATAGCGACCTTCATGTCTGTGATTGCGTGACCAGAGAGATTGAAGTGTTCTCCGACTGGTTTATGAATGTTATAATTCTTGACATCTGATTTGTGTCCATTTATTCTTTTACGTAGAGACTGTCCAGTTTGACCAATGTACATGGCAGAGGGGCATTGCTGGCACATGATGGCATAAATCACATTGGTGGATGTGCAGGTGAACGAGCCTCTGATAGTGTGGCTGATGTTATTAGGCCCTGTGATGGTGTCCCCTGAATAGATATGTGGGCACAATTGGCAACGGGCTTTGTTGCAAGGATAAGTTCCTGGGTTAGTGGTTCTGTTGTGTGGTATGTGGTTGTTGGTGAGTATTTGCTTCAGGTTGCGGGGCTGTCTGTAGGCAAGGACTGGCCTGTCTCCCAAGATTTGTGAGAGTGTTGGGTCATCCTTTAGGATAGGTTGTAGATCCTTAATAATGCGTTGGAGGGGTTTTAGTTGGGGGCTGAAGGTGACGGCTAGTGGCGTTCTGTTATTTTCTTTGTTAGGCCTGTCCTGTAGTAGGTAACTTCTGGGAACTCTTCTGGCTCTATCAATCTGTTTCTTTACTTCCGCAGGTGGGTATTGTAGTTGTAAGAAAGCTTGACAGAGATCTTGTAGGTGTTTGTCTCTGTCTGAGGGGTTGGAGCAAATGCAGTTGTATCGCAGAGCTTGGCTGTAGACGATGGATCGTGTGGTGTGGTCAGGGTGAAAGCTGGAGGCATGCAGGTAGGAATAGCGGTCAGTAGGTTTCCGGTATAGGGTGGTGTTTATGTGACCATTGTTTATTAGCACTGTAGTGTCCAGGAAGTGGATCTCTTGTGTGGACTGGACCAGGCTGAGGTTGATGGTGGGATGGAAATTGTTGAAATCATGGTGGAATTCCTCAAGGGCTTCTTTTCCATGGGTCCAGATGATGAAGATGTCATCAATATAGCGCAAGTAGAGTAGGGGCTTTAGGGGACGAGAGCTGAGGAAGCGTTGTTCTAAATCAGCCATAAAAATGTTGGCATACTGTGGGGCCATGCGGGTACCCATAGCAGTGCCGCTGATCTGAAGGTATACATTGTCCCCAAATGTGAAATAGTTATGGGTAAGGACAAAGTCACAAAGTTCAGCCACCAGGTTAGCCGTGACATTATCGGGGATAGTGTTCCTGACGGCTTGTAGTCCATCTTTGTGTGGAATGTTGGTGTAGAGGGCTTCTACATCCATAGTGGCCAGGATGGTGTTATCAGGAAGATCACCGATGGATTGAAGTTTCCTCAGGAAGTCAGTGGTGTCTCGAAGGTAGCTGGGAGTGCTGGTAGCGTAGGGCCTGAGGAGGGAGTCTACATAGCCAGACAATCCTGCTGTCAGGGTGCCAATGCCTGAAATGATGGGGCGCCCAGGAGTTCCAGGTTTATGGATCTTGGGTAGTAGATAGAATATCCCAGGTCGGGGTTCCACGGGTGTGTCTGTGCGGATTTGATCTTGTGCTTTTTCAGGAAGTTTCTTGAGCATATGCTGTAGTTGCTTTTGGTAACTCTCAGTGGGATCATAGGGTAATGGCTTGTAGAAACTCGTGTTGGAGAGCTGCCGAGCAGCCTCTTGTTCATATTCCGACCTATTCATGATGACAACAGCACCTCCTTTGTCAGCCTTTTTGATTATGATGTCAGAGTTGTTTCTGAGGCTGTGGATGGCATTGCGTTCCGCATGGCTGAGGTTATGGGGCAAGTGATGCTGCTTTTCCACAATTTCAGCCCGTGCACGTCGGCGGAAGCACTCTATGTAGAAGTCCAGTCTGCTGTTTCGACCTTCAGGAGGAGTCCACCTAGAATCCTTCTTTCTGTAGTGTTGGTAGGGAGACCTCTGTGGATTAGTATGTTGTTCAGAGGTATTTTGGAAATATTCCTTGAGTCGGAGACGTCGAAAATAGGATTCTAGGTCACCTGAAGGTCGAAACAGCAGACTGGACTTCTACATAGAGTGCTTCCGCCGACGTGCACGGGCTGAAATTGTGGAAAAGCAGCATCACTTGCCCCATAACCTCAGCCATGCGGAATGATCTTCCTGATAACACCATCCTGGCCACTATGGATGTAGAAGCCCTCTACACCAACATTCCACACAAAGATGGACTACAAGCCGTCAGGAACACTATCCCCGATAATGTCACGGCTAACCTGGTGGCTGAACTTTGTGACTTTGTCCTTACCCATAACTATTTCACATTTGGGGACAATGTATACCTTCAGATCAGCGGCACTGCTATGGGTACCCGCATGGCCCCACAGTATGCCAACATTTTTATGGCTGATTTAGAACAACGCTTCCTCAGCTCTCGTCCCCTAAAGCCCCTACTCTACTTGCGCTATATTGATGACATCTTCATCATCTGGACCCATGGAAAAGAAGCCCTTGAGGAATTCCACCATGATTTCAACAATTTCCATCCCACCATCAACCTCAGCCTGGTCCAGTCCACACAAGAGATCCACTTCCTGGACACTACAGTGCTAATAAACAATGGTCACATAAACACCACCCTATACCGGAAACCTACTGACCGCTATTCCTACCTGCATGCCTCCAGCTTTCACCCTGACCACACCACACGATCCATCGTCTACAGCCAAGCTCTGCGATACAACCGCATTTGCTCCAACCCCTCAGACAGAGACAAACACCTACAAGATCTCTGTCAAGCTTTCTTACAACTACAATACCCACCTGCGGAAGTAAAGAAACAGATTGATAGAGCCAGAAGAGTTCCCAGAAGTTACCTACTACAGGACAGGCCTAACAAAGAAAATAACAGAACGCCACTAGCCGTCACCTTCAGCCCCCAACTAAAACCCCTCCAACGCATTATTAAGGATCTACAACCTATCCTAAAGGATGACCCAACACTCTCACAAATCTTGGGAGACAGGCCAGTCCTTGCCTACAGACAGCCCCGCAACCTGAAGCAAATACTCACCAACAACCACATACCACACAACAGAACCACTAACCCAGGAACTTATCCTTGCAACAAAGCCCGTTGCCAATTGTGCCCACATATCTATTCAGGGGACACCATCACAGGGCCTAATAACATCAGCCACACTATCAGAGGCTCGTTCACCTGCACATCCACCAATGTGATTTATGCCATCATGTGCCAGCAATGCCCCTCTGCCATGTACATTGGTCAAACTGGACAGTCTCTACGTAAAAGAATAAATGGACACAAATCAGATGTCAAGAATTATAACATTCATAAACCAGTCGGAGAACACTTCAATCTCTCTGGTCACGCAATCACAGACATGAAGGTCGCTATCTTAAAACAAAAAAACTTAAAATCCAGACTCCAGCGAGAAACTGCTGAATTGGAATTCATTTGCAAATTGGATACTATTAATTTAGGCTTAAATAGAGACTGGGAGTGGCTAAGTCATTATGCAAGGTAGCCTATTTCCTCTTGTTTTTTCCTCCCCCCCTCCCCCCAGATGTTCTGGTTTAACTTGGATTTAAACTTGGAGAGTGGTCAGTTTGGACGAGCTATTACCAGCAGGAGAGTGAGTCTGTGTGTGTATGGGGGTGGGTTTTTGGAGGGGGGTGAGGGAGTGAGAGAACCTGGATTTGTGCAGGAAATGGCCTAACTTCATTATCATGCACATTGTGTAAAGAGTTGTCACTTTGGATGGGCTATCACCAGCAGGAGAGTGAATTTGTGTGGGGGGGTGGAGGGTGAGAAAACCTGGATTTGTGCTGGAAATGGCCTAACCTGACGATTACTTTAGATAAGCTATTACCAGCAGGACAGTGGGGTGGGAGGAGGTATTGTTTCATATTCTCTGTGTATATATAAAGTCTGCTGCAGTTTCCACGGTATGTATCTGATGAAGTGAGCTGTAGCTCACGAAAGCTCATGCTCAAATAAATTGGTTAGTCTCTAAGGTGCCACAAGTACTCCTTTTCTTTTTGCGAATACAGACTAACACGGCTGTTACTCTGAAACCTGACCATCTTCTGACTCTACTTAAAAGAGACTTTGTAAATCAAGGTCTGTTTATCAAGTTACTACTCTTTGTTTGCTGTTTTGCACTTCCATTTTGAAATCAGGCTGAAGAAAGCTGCTGCCCTGACTTCTTATACATTGAATCATGGTGGAGAAATGCTCTGCACAGAGGTGCATTTGCCTTAAAGTGGCAGGCTGCCATATATTATTTTTTATTCCCTTTTACTTGCCGTCCAAATGACACTGGGAGAGAATTGTTTTCAAGTGCATACAGAGCAACGTTTAAAATTATTCTGCAATGTTTAAAAACAATAAATTGACCTAATACTGACTCTAGGCATGGATTTAGGAGAGAGATCTAGGGGAAGATGTGGAGGGACAAGAATCCACAAGAGAGGGTACAGTAGAGTGGGTTATAGGACTGAATGGATTAGAAATATGCTACATAGTTTACTGGTGAACTGATAAGGCAGGAGATGAGTTGGCAAGACATGGAATGGGAAATGAAGGGATAGGAGATGGTCTGGAAGCATGAGAGGAGTGCAGGTGACTGAGATGAGTGGAATGAAGGAAGCTTTAGGGCAAAAAGAAAAAATATATTATTGGTGTTAAGAAAACCTTTAAATATTTAAGCTTTTGTAGGTATTTATGAATGAGCAATCGCTGCTTCACAGTGAAGATCAAAGTGCCAGGATCTTCCCCAATACAATTTTTAACTCCCCTTTAACTTCTCTGGCATATAAACAATCTTCCTGAATTTTTGCATGCAGCATCTCATTGTAGGGAAGAGTTTTCCAGAAAGTTTTGCAAAATTTCAATAGAAATTTTAAAGTTCTGTTTTGAATTCAGATGATTTTTCATGTATCTATTCTGGAGTAAAAGCAATATTATAGAAAATTACCCTATCAATATTGTTTCTGAATAGTTTCTCACAATAGGATTTAAATGACTCAAGTACTAAAGGGTTTAAACAATACTGTATTTATTAAATGAACATGATAGTTGTTGGCTTTTAGTTTGGTGCTAATTGATCCACAGCTGTCAAAAACAATAAATGACCGTTTCAATTGCCCCTCTAAGTCATACACATTTTTTTCATAAATAATTCCTAGCACATACAAGTATTCAAATATAGGAAATCCATAAATAAAAGCTATCAAGAATTATTAAAATCTTGTTAAAGTTGGGGAGAATGCTTCAGGGGTGTCCAGTTACATTCTTTAAAAAATAAGGATTTATTATTTTTATTTTATTTACAAAAAGTGTGCAACCTCATCTGGAAAAAAAATACCAAAAAAACCCCTGTAAGTAGTCAGTTAAAGGTTCCTGACTTCCCCACTGTGGTGCAAATCTTCATTAATCACTGTCACGCTACATGAAACCATACAAAAAATTAGGTAGGAAGAATATAATCACCTCAATTATACCTTCTCCTCTTTGTGTAAATTAGATCATCTTAAAATAGCACGGAGGAATTGGTTGTGAATCTGAACATGGTAGGTAATTTAGGTGCAAGTGATCATGAAATGACGGATTTCATGATTCTAAGGAAAGGAAAGAGTGAGAGCAGCAGAACAAGGACAATGGACTTAAAAAAAAAGGCAGACTTTAACAAACTCACAGAACTTATAGATAGGGTCTCATGGGAAGAAAATCTAAGGATAAGGGGAGTTCAGGAGAGCTGGCTGTTTCTCAAAGACACAATATTTAAGGTACATCAACAAACTATCCCAAAATGAAGAAAAGATAGGGAGAATAGTATGAGGCCAATCTGGCTATATAAGAAGTTCTTTAATGACACTGAGTAATTGTGGCACCTTAGAGACTAACCAATTTATTGGAGCATAAGCTTTCATGAGCTACAGCTCACTTCATCGGATGCATACTGTGGAAAATACAGAAGATGTTTTTATACACACAGACCATGAAAAAATGGTTCTCTTCCCCCACCCCACTCTCCTGCTGGTAATAGCTTGTCCAAAGTGATCACTCTCCTTACAATGTGTACAATAATCAAGGTGGGCCATTTCCAGCACAAATCCGGTTTTCTCCCCCCACCCCACCACCCCACTGTCCTGCTGGTAATAGCTTATCTAAAGTGATCACTTTCCTTACAATGTGTATGATAATCAAGGTGGGCCATTTCCAGCATAAATCCAGGGTTTAGCAAGAACTTCTGCGGAACAGTGTGTGTGTGTGGTGGGGGGGGAAGGAATAAGCAAGGGGAAATAGGTTACTTTTTATAATGAATCAACCATTGGCTTGAATAGAGACTGGGAATGGTTGATTCATTATAAAAAGTAACCTATTTCCCCTTGCTTATTTCCCCCCCACCACCACCACTGTTCCTCAGACGTTCTTGTTAAACCCTGGATTTGTGCTGGAAATGGCCCACCTTGATTATCATACACATTGTAAGGAGAGTGATCACTTTAGATAAGCTATTACCAGCAGGAGAGTGGGGTGGGGGGAGAGAACCATTTTTTCATGGTCTGTGTGTATAAAAACATCTTCTGTATTTTCCACAGTATGCATCCGATGAAGTGAGCTGTAGCTCACGAAAGCTTATGCTCAAATAAATTGGTTAGTCTCTAAGGTGCCACAAGTACTCCTTTTCTTTTTGCGAATACAGACTAACACAGCTGTTACTCTGAAACCTTTAATGACACTGAAAATTAAAAAAGAATCTTGCAATAAATGGCAACATGGACAAATTCTTAAGAATGAGCAACAGCAATTTATGAGCAATAAAAAAAGTTTCTATAAATACACTAGGAGCAAGAAAAAGTTGAAGGAAAGTGTAGGTCCTCTACTTAGTAGGGAAGCAGAGCTAATAATGGATGACATCAAGAAGGCTAAGGTGTTTAATGCCTATATTGCATCAGTCTCCTTGAAAGAGGTTATTTGTGACCAGATGTTTAACACAATTAATATTACCAACAAGGGGGAAGAATAAGGAAAGAACAGAATAAGATAGATGTATTCAGTTTGGCAGGGCCTGATGAAATTCACCCTTGGGTACTTCAAGAACTAGCTGAAGTAATCTTAGAATTATTAGTGATTATCTCTGAGAATTCATGGAGGACAGGTGAGGTCCCAGGGGACTGTAGAACGGTAATCATATTATCAATTTTTAAAATGGGGAACAAAGGACCGCAGAAATTATAGACTGGTCATCCTAATTTCAATTCCTGGAGAGATACTGGAACAAATTATTAAATAAATTGTAAGCACCTAGATAATAATAGGGTTATAAGTAATAGGCCAAATAGATCTATCAAGAATAAATCATGCTAATCCAACCAAATTTCTTTCTTTCTAGGATTATTGGTCTAGTGGATAGTGTTAAACTATACATGTGATATATCTCGATTTTAATCAAGCTTTTGACACAGTCCCACATGACACTCCCACAAGTAAATTAGGGAAGTATGGTCTAGATGAAATTACTATAAGGTAGGTGCACAACTGGTTGAAAAAACATTCTCAGGGAGTACTTATCAATAGTTTGCTGTCAACATGGGGCGATCTATCTAGTGGGGTCCTGCAGGGATCTGTCGTGGATACAGTACTATGCAATATTTTCATTAATGACTTGGATAATCAAGTGGAGAGTATACTTATAAAATTTGCAGATGACAGCAAGCTGAGAAGGGTTGCAAGCACTTTGGAGGACACGATTAGAATTCAAAATGACCTTGGCAAATTGGAGAATTGGTCTGAAATCAACAAGATGAAATTCAAAATAAAGGCAAGTGCTAAGTACTACACTTAGAAATCAAAAATCAAATACACAAATACGAAATGGGGAATAACTGACTCAACAGAAGAACTGTACAGATGCTTCCCAACTTACGCAATTGTTCTGTTCCAGAACGCCGTGCATAACTCGAATTTTGCATAAGTCGGAAACATATACCCAACCATTACGCAAAAAAACAAAACAAAAAAACCACCACCAAACAAACAAATAAAAAATCCCTCCTATTTCTAGCTTACGGAACATGCAGGTTTGTGTAAGTCGGGTCTTGCATAACCCGGAGAGCGTCTGTATGAAAAATCTGGAGGAACAGTGGATCATATTTTGAATATAAGCAAACATGATGAAGTTGACTGTTCAGGATCTATTCAAGATGTATCCTCCCCACACTACTGTATGGTTATGAAACATGGGCACTATGCTGCTCAAACTGGGCAAAGCTGGAGGCTTTTCGCACAAAATCCCAACATTGCATATTGGGCATAATGAAGACATTTATGGTTACTCCGGTCTACAGACTACTGGGGCTATTGTACATAGCTGGAGTCTTACACTTTTCAGACATGTCGCCAGAATGCCGCAAGACATTCTGGGGAATACCATTCTCCAGTTGTCTTGTAACATACAGAATAAAATTCCACCAACCGGGACGTGGAGGCAGCCTACTGGCAGACCCCCTATTACATGGGTCTGAGCCAATGTTGGACTTTCAGCCCATCAAGCCCTTGTGGCTGCACAGGAACAGAGCAAATGGTGAATGATTGCTACAACTGATCATTCAGCTAAGTATTGGAGAGGAATATGGTGCAGTTGTGAAAAAGGCTAATATCATTCAGGAGTATCATATGTAAGACACAGGAGGCAATTGTCCCTTTCTATTTGGCATTGATGGGGCCTCAGCTGGAGTATTGTGTCCACTTTTGGGAAACCTTTAGAAAAAGATGTGGACAAAATTAGAGAGAGTCCAGAGGAGATCTACAAAAATGATGAAAGGTTTAGAAACCTGAATTATGAGAGAAGGTTAAAAAAATGGACATTTAAACTTGTGGGGGGGAAAGACCAAGGGAGAACCTGATAACAGTCTTTGAATACATAGGACAAGAAGTAATTGGCTTAATCTGCAGCTAGGGAGATTTAGTTTAGATATTAGGAAAACATTTCTAAATATAAGTATAGTTACATATAGGAATAAATTAGCAAGGGAGGTTGTGGAATCCCCATCACTGGAGACTTTTAGACAAACACCTGTCAGTGATGATCTAGGTATGTTTGATCCTTCCTCAGCGCAGAGAGATAGACTAAATGACCTCTCTAGATCCCTTCCTGTTTTACATTTCTATGATTGTGACTCTGACATATGTTAGAACAAGGGAGTTTACGTGTGTATACAGGGATTTAATTTATTACACCTTTTGCACCACTTCTGAATTTGACCACACATCCCATTTGAATAATGGCATCTTCTGCAAGAGTAGTTTCACTTCTAACTCAGTGCTGGAGTACCAGTTAAATTTGTCTCAGAGGAAAGAGTGTCACCCACTAAATCAACACTATTTCACATCAGCTTCTGTGTTTTCCCTCCTAATTCTTATGATTATTTTTATTACCATAGTGCCTAGGAGCCCTAGTCATGGGCCAGGACCCCATTGTGCTAGGTGCTGTACAAACACAGATGTGCAGAAAGAATAGCAAATATGGCAGGCGACCAGCTTGGCTTAACAGAGAAATCTTCAGTGAGCTTAAACACAAAAAGGAAGCTTACAAGATGTGGAAACTCAGACAGATGACTAGGGAGGAGTATACAAATATTGCTCGAGCATGCAGGGGTGAAATCAGGAAGGCCAAAGCACAATTGGAGTTGCAGCTAGCAAGGGATGTGAAGGGTCACAAGAAGGGTCTCTACAGGTATGTTAGCAAAAAGAAGTTCAGGGAAAGTGTGGGACTCTTAATGACTGGGGGGAGGCAACCTAGTGACAGATTATGTGGAAAAAGCTGAAGTACTCAATGTTTTTTTTTGCCTCGGTCTTCACAGACACGGTCAAAGACTGCTGCACTGGGCAGCACAGTATGGGAGGAGGTGAGCAACCCTCAGTGGTGAAAGAACAGGTTAAGGACTATTTAGAAAAGCTGGACATGCACAAGTCCATGGGACCAGATCCAATGTATCAGAGTGTGCTGAGGGAGTTGGCTGATGTGATTACATAGCCATTGGCCATTATCTTTGAAAACTCATGGCGATCAGGGGAGGTCCCAGGTGATTGTAAAAAGGCAAATATAGTGCCCATCTTTAAAAAAGGGAAGAAGGAGAATCTGGGGAAATACAGACCAGTCAGCTTCACTTCAGTCCCTGGAAAAATCTTGGAGCACGTCCTCAAGGAATCCATTTTGAAGCACTTGGAGAAGAGGAATGTGGTCAGGAACAGTAAACATGGATTCACCAAGGGCAAGTCATACCTGACCAACCTGATTGCCTTCTATGATGAGATAACTTACTCTGTGGATATGGGGAAAGTGGTGGATGTGATATACCTTTACTTTAGCAAAGTTTTCAATATGGTCTCCCACAGTATTCTTGCCAGCAAATTAAAGAAGTACGGAATTGGATGAATGGACTATAAGGTGGATAGAAAGCTGGCTACATTGTCAGGCTCAACAGGTAGGGATCAATGGCTTGATGTCTAGTTGGCAGCCGGTATCTAGTTGGCAGCCGGACTATCCCAGGGGTTGGTCCTAGGGCCAGTTTTGTTCGACAGCTTCATTAACTATCTGGATGATGGGATGAGTTGCATCCTCAGCAAGTTCACGGATGACACTAAACTGGGGGGAGATGTAGATATGCTGGAGGGTAGGGATAGGGTCCAGAGTGACCTAGACATATTGGAGGACTGGGCTAAAAGAAATCTGATGAGGTTCAACAAGGACAAGTGCAGAGTCCTGCATTTATGAAGGAAGAATCCCATGCACTGCTACAGCTGGGGACTGACTGGCTAAGTAACAGTTCTGCAGAAAAGGACCTGGGGATTACAGTGGATGAGAGGCTGGATATGAGTCAGCAGTGTGCCCTTGTTTCCAAGAAGGCTAACAGCATACTGGGCTGAATTAGTAGGAGCATTGCCAGCATATCAAGGGAAGTGATTATTTCTCTCTATTTCGCACTGGTGAGGCCACATCTGGAGTATTGCATCCAGTTTTGTATCCCCCACTACAGAAAGGATGTGGACAAATTGGAGAGAGTCCAGTGGAGGGCAACGGAAATGATTAGGAGGCTGGGGCACATAACTTACAAGGAGAGGCTGAGGGAATTGGGCTTATTTAGTCTGCAGAAGAGAAGAGTTTGGGGGGATTTGATAGCAACCTTGAACTACCTGAAGGGGGGGGTGGGGTTCCAAAGGGGATGGAGCTAGCCTGTTCTCAGTGATGGCAGATGGCAGAACAAGAAGCAGTGATCTCAAGTTGCAATGAGGGAGGTGTAGGTTGTATATTAGGAAAGCCTATTTCACTAGGAGGGTAGAATAGGTTACTTAGGGAATAGGTTACTTAGGGAGGTGGTGGAATCTCCATCCTTAGAGGTTTTTAAGGCCTGGCTTGACAAAGCCCTGGCTGGGATGATTTAGTTGGGGTTGGTCCTGCTTTGAGCAGGGGGTGGTACTAGATGGCCTCCTGAGTTCTCTTCCAACCCTAATCTTCTATGATTCTATGATATATTCCACATCATTTTTATAATTTTGAACAAAAATGCTGCATTAGTATGTCTATAGCTACATAGGAAAAATGCATCTTTGTTTAAAATTATACTTACATATGAAACAAAATAAAAGCATAATCTAAACTTATTTGCATCTACTGAGCTGTGACATCTAGTGGGAATGAATGATCAGGACCCAGCAGTTCCACTGTCTGACACACACAATTCCTGTTAATGTTGATACTCATTTTGAAACCATTTAACCTATAAAACTTCAGAGAAAATATACAATTCTTGTGATAGTGGTCATCAACTCCTTATCTCAAATATCTATTAATGTCTTAGGGCCTCAAGTATAGCAGCCATGAAATTCTTTAATGGAACTTCAAAAGACATTTTTTTTACTTGATAGTCTGTAAAACATATAATTTTTTAACTGGGTATTGCAGAGCTTTATAAGTTCTGAAAGTGTCTCTGATAAACTGGCATCCTCTCAGACCTATTAAGAAAAGTGCCAATTAAACCTAGAAGAAAAGGCTAATCAAAGTGTGTAGATAAAAGGCTTCCAGTTAGAAGGCAGTTGGATCTTTAGATAGTATGTGGATTAACTAAAATACTATATTTTTCTACGAGAGAAATTAATATAACAAAGTATTATTTTCTGTAAGTACCCCATTTTCAAGTGTCTGTATCATTTCTGAAACATGATTTGCAAAAATTCCATTATTGATAGACTTGTTACTCATTTTAATAAGGTCTAATGACTGTGTATTTTAGCAGTAAATTAGGAGTGATTAAATAAGAATTTCAAGGCAAGAATAATAACCAGTATAAGGTTTGAAAGGTTTGTACACTTGTAATTGTTACTTTAAAACAGATATTCTCTGTTCCACACATTGCTGTCTCTGATGGAAGTATGACAGCATCATTTTTTTTAAGATTGCACATGAAAATCATTCACAGGATGTGCAATATATGACAATGACTCACAAATGGCTTCTGATTACTTAGATGGCTGACTCACTAGTTCGCTTGGGTCTACTGGGGAAGTATTACTTATGCTGGAGGAAAATAGTCCATTTAGCTCTGTGACTCACTAGTGCCCCTCAGAAAAGTAACAGGTACACTGATGAAAAACAGCCCACTTAAAGTCTCTGGGCCTGATAGTTCTTCTCACTTAACACTTGATCTTGCAAAGTGTGGGGCACTTTGGCCCTGATCCAGCAAAGTACTAAAGCCTGCGCTTAACTTTAAGTAAGCATTTTGTTACAACTTCTATTGTTGCTTTAATTTTCTTTCTGATAACCTGGAGTCAATTGAGAATCATTTTCTTTTACTTTTAACATAATTGCCATCAAATTTATAGTGGTTATGAAAGTTGCCTTAATGTATGCACTCGTGAATAAAGGTCTTTATCAGCAGGAATGGTAGACTATGCACACACATAAAAAGGCCTCCCAATGTGCCTCATATAACATTCTGGAAGGACCACCTTCAGAGTAAGGGAATTCTATTTTCATGCAAATTAAGTTCTTAGAGTTCAGATTAGTTTAACTCTTAACTTTGGTGGCGTTCTTCCCAATTTACACAAGTGTAAATGCAATAGCGGCTGGGGCCCGTTAATCCTGTGTTACCAGATTTGACTGTTAATTTGGGGTATGCTCATTTATTAGGGTTACTTTTCTGCTGGGGTGGGGGGTGTTCTGTAATTCTATCAATGTACTGCTTGTGTAACTTGTGTTCTCATACAGAACTCTACTTCTCCCTGCTGCAAGTTCCCTCCCAATGGAGCTATCCTGCGGGACCTAAATTCTCCAGGGATGGGTTCTTACACACACACACACACACACACACACACACACAGCGTGTCTGAGAGGACTGGGTTCATCAGCACTCCCAAGCTGACCCATTATATGTCCCTGGACTCAGCAGAGTGGGTCAAGCAGCATTTCCATTTGTCACCCTCATATGCCACGGGCACCGTATCGGAATAGAGTATGCGTGAGCAGGCTGGGTCGAGCAGCACTTCCAATCTGCCACCGTCAGATGCCCCTTGACTCAGCAGTCTGCCACCCTCATATGTCCCAGTTCAGCACGTCCCTATCCCCACTTTCACGTTACAATTGTTCTGGTAGTAACCCACTAGGTGAGCAAACCCCACAGGATTTTTGGGTGCTGCAGGGATCTTTAGCTTAGGTATGAGAAGCGTTGCTGCAGAGCAAATGAGGAAACCAAAAAACATTAA
The DNA here is from genome assembly GCF_965152235.1 of Eretmochelys imbricata. Lineage (NCBI taxonomy): Eukaryota > Metazoa > Chordata > Testudines > Cheloniidae > Eretmochelys > Eretmochelys imbricata. The sequence continues at coordinate 27,643,838 of NC_135574.1, forward strand.
CATCTGGAGCAGAGATTCCCCATCATGCAGTGCTTCCCTGCTTTTCTGGTCCCAGAGTTCCATGCTGGTCTTGCCTTGGAATCTCTGTTCTCCATTCTGTATGATAATAGAGATGCCTCCTTGTTCCATCTTCGATGCAAATGAGGCTAAGGGAGTTTTCTTAATCCTGTCACCCTTATCCCAGGGTTTTAGGTGTGTCTCCCACTGCCTTTTCATTGCTTTTTTAAGTCTTTCTTCTGATTGGTTTTGGTTCAAGCAGAGCCAGGCATGGGGGAGGAGAAGGTCTTTCGTGAGTCAGACAGGCAGGGTACTGCACCCTGGTTCCCCAAGAACACAGAGTTGCTAGGTAACACCTGACAATGATTAGTGCTAGTTTTGTTTGTGTTGTGGCCATTTGTTGACTTGGAATTACATAGAGACCAGCCATTCTTTTTCTATAGGCAGAATGTACTGATTTTGGTCACAAGTGTTCTTGACTGTAGACTGAGAATGTCCACAATATAAGGATCATAGATTTATCCAGCAACATGGAAGCCACCAGCTTTGTTGGATTCTTGGAGGTCTGCATCACAAATCTATTAATACTGAACTCAAAAGGTAAACCTATATATATGGAAATGTCTTTGAGGATAAATTGGCCTCTCATTTCATATACATTGGAGCTGGTTAAAATTTCCAGTTAGAAAATGCTGATTTGATGCAATTGAAATGTTTCATGGGAATAGGTTAAGAAGGCTGAAATGGTTTGTTTAATTTTGATTTTGTGATTTTTCAATACATTAATTTAGAATATATAATAATATACAAGTTGAAATGAAATGTTTCCATAAGGACAAACTGCAATATTTTTGGAATATTTCATCTGGTGAAAAATTCAGACATTTCAACATTTTATCTTAAAGATGAAACCAAATTTAAAATCTTGTGAATTTCTTGCCACACAGAAATTCCAATGTTCAACCAGCTCTACTTTTCTTGTTACATGCAGTATAGTATAATGCAGGATAAAGAACATGTCTTTCAGCAGCAACATATAAACTATAAAATATGTTGCATTTTGTTCTTTTCTGATGTTGACACCACAATGAATGACCTGATCCAAAGCCCATGACAGGCAGTGGGAATCCTTTCAGCAACTTCAGTTAGGCTCTAAGATGGCATTTGTACTAGGATTTAGAAAATCAAACAAAAAACAAAAAAACAAAATAAAAAACCCTACCACACACTATTTCAAACCAATGTAGCATCTGAATATTCTTTTCTGTAAAAACAGAACACACAACAATTAAGAAATTCCATATTTGCCCTGGGAAATGAAGACCACCATGAAATTATTGGAAAAGTTTAAGCAGAAAATAGAAGAGGATTTAGTACTGAAGATGGATCTAGGTTTTAGAGTTAGAGGAGAGAGTAAGATGAAGCCATCACATGGACTGAACTTGTGTTCTTAATTGAAAGCTAATTTATATCCATTTTATGTAATGATTTAATGTTGATATGGGTTCATTGTGTTTCGTAATGAAACATCACTGTTAATTTAGAATTAACCTAGTCTCAAATATTTTATGCAGGATATCTATGTGAGATTACTGGATTCACAGTATGATACTTAACTTTTAGAAAATTAACTGCCTCGTTAATTGTCCCTCACCACTGTGGTATCTGAGTGCCCCATAAGCTTTTTAAAAATGTATCCTCACAACAGCCCTTTGAAGTAGGTCAGTATTATTATCCCAGCTTTACAGAGGAGGAACTGAGAAGCTAAGTGAGTCCTCCAAGGTCACTACAAGGACTGTGGCAGCACAGGGTTTTGGCATCTCTTCTTTCTCTAAAATACATTTATATATTAAAGGCCATCTTTCTATATTAATCATTGTCCTTTCTGGCATATCTGCTAGTTCAAATGTTCAACCAGGTCAGCTGATCTAACAAAGTGATCAGAAACTGATATATGTTGCTATTAGTAACACTTCTAAACCAAAGTGAGGATGTCAGTAACTCAGCCAGAGGTTAGGGGTCATTACAGGAGTGGATGGGAGAGGTTCTGTGGCTTACAATGTGTAAGAGGGTCAGACAAGGTGATCATGATGGTCCCTTCTGACCATAAAATCTAAGAGTCTGTGAGTACACCATTTTCCCATCATCATGCAGAAGACACACAAAATTTCACTGTCATTTTATTTTGTGTAGGGTTAAAAGGTTTGTCTGAAAGTAAATCCTATATTGCCTGATACAGTCATTTAGATCCAGACGTTTTTTGCATCCTATGTGACAAAACTTTGTTTAAAAACTCTGTTTATTATTACTTAATATTTATGTTGTGGCAGCATCTCGAGGTCCTGGGGCTCCACTGTTCTAGGCAATGCACAAACACATAATAAATGACAGTAATGGTTAGGCTAGCTTGGGTGACAGTGAGTGGAACTGAAAGTAGCATGATGCAATATCATATCCATAACCCTAACCACTAAAGATTACTGTGATGAGTTACTGGTTGTGTCACTCAAATTCAGTTTAATAAATAAAGAGCCCATATTTTCTCCCTCCTGGTTATAACATGGAAAAAGAGAGGTAGGGTGAGGAATAGAGGGAGAGAAGGAAGACAGACAACATTTTGTACTTTTGGAATGGATGACTGTGGAGATGATTTTAGTGTCAATCTTGGCTCCACAGAAGTAAATGGAATATTTTACATTAACTTCACTGAAAATAGGATCAGTCTGCTTCAACATTTTCAGAAATCTTGCCTTATTCTAGGGGAAATGTTCTTCTCTTCAGGGATATTGAGTAATTCAGGGGAAATGTGGATGGTACCAATGGACCTTCTTCAAAAACCTTACTCCAGTAAGGAGAATAAGCAGGTACTCATCAAAAACCCAAGTAATTAACATCAGTCCCTCCAAGCCAGGGCTGAGTCACACTGGTGGGATGCAGCAGAAGCAGTTTGCAGTATCACTGTCCATGCTGTTCCTCATCTATGGAAAAGACAGAAGACTTCAGCACCCAAGGATGTTATTCTGGTGTCTTTCAAAAACATCCATTTCAAGAATCCTGCAATCTTCAGGAAAAACAGGATTTAGGAGGTTATCACTCACAAAATAGCTATACTGGGGTGGAATAAAGGTATAGAAGACTAGTCCAATTAACCATTGTATTCATCAACACGTTTGAAAGGCTAAAGAAATGTTTCTTGTCCGTTTAAATTATACTACTCCTCCCAGAGGGGACAAGTGCCGGTGAGTCAGACCTTCCTCAATAAATATGCACTATCTCAGAAAAAGAGAAGGCTTGATCTTCCTTAGATTCATGCCCATTTTGGATAGAGAAAGGACCTGCATAATAGTTTAAATCTGCAAGTAACTAGTGCCCTAGACTGCAGAGGGAGGCGAAAAACCCACAGAGTCTTTGCTTCATGACCCCAAATATGGCAATCAGTTAGACCTTGAGCATATGGCCACCAGACACCTGAGAAATAATTCTCTGTAGTAACTCAGAGCCCTCCTTAGTTAGTGTCCCATCACCAGTCATTGGAGATATTTGCTGCTAGTGGTCACAGATCAGCTACGTGCCATTTTATGCAGCCTCATCCTATCATCCCCTCCATAAAATTATCAAGCTTAGTCTTGAAGCCAGTTAGGTTTCTTGCCCCCACTGCTCCTTTTGGAAGGCTGTTCTAGAACTTAACTCCTCTGATGGTGTCACGGTTCCCTCCCCACTCTGAACTCTAGGGTACAGATGTGGGGACCTTAAGATTATTTTTACCACCTTAGGTTAAAAAATTTCCCAAGGCACAAATTTTGCCTTGTCCTTGGACAGTATGCTGCCACCACTAAGTGATTTAGACAAAGAACAGGGAAAGGACCACTTGGAGTTCCTATTTCCTCCAAATATCCCCTCAAGCCCTTATACCCCCTTTCCTGGGGAGGCTTGAGAATAAACAAGATGAGCACCTAACCAGCCTTGGATTTTTAAGTCCCAAAACCCCCAATCAGATTCTTAAAAAACAGAACTTTATTAGAAGAAAAAAAAAGATAAGAGAACAACTCTGTGAGATCAGAATGGAAGATAATCTTACAGGCAGCCAGATTCAAAACATAGAGAATCCCCCTAGGCAAAACCTTAATTTACAAAAAGACACAAAAACAGGAATACACATTTTCTCCAGCACAGCGAATTTCACAAGCCAAAACAAAGAAAACCTAATGCATTTTCTAGCTAGATTACTTACTAACTTTACAAGAGTTGGAGAGCTTGCATCCTTGATCTGTTCCCAGCAAAGGTATGAGACAGACAGACAAAAGCCTTTCTCCCCCCTCCAGATTTGAAAGTATCTTGTCCTTTCATTGGTCATTTTGGATCAGGTGCCAACCAGGTTACCTGAGCTTCTTAACCATTTACAGGTAAAAGGACTTTGCCTCTGACCAGGAGGGATTTTGTAGCACTGTATACAGAAATGCGGTTACCCTTCCCTTTATTTTTATGACAGATGGTTAGAAACCTTTGCCTAATTTCAAGCCTAAATTTGTTAATGGGCAGTTTATATCCATGTATTATTGTGTCAACATCGGCACTTAACTTAAATAATGCCTCCCCCTCTCTGGTATCTATACCTCTAATTTATTTATAGAGAGCAATCATATCTCCCCTCAGAGAGCAATCATATCTCCCCTCAGCCTTCTTTTGGTTAGGCTAAACAAGCCAAGCGCTTTGAGTCCCCTTTCATAACGTAGGTTATGCATTCATCGGATCATCCTAATAGCCATTCTCTGCACCAGTTTGAATTCATCTTTCTTAAACATGGGAGACCAGAATTGCACACAGTATTCCAGATGAAGTCTCACCAATGCCTTGTACAACAGTACTAACACTTCCCTATTTCTACTGGAGATACCTTGCCTGATGCATCCTAGGACTGCCTAAGTCTTTTTCACAGCCGCATCACACTGGCGGCTCATAGTCCTCCTGTGATCAGCCAATACACCCAGGTCTTTCTCTTCCTCTGTCTCTTCCAACTAATACAGCCCCAGTTTACTGTAAACATTCTTGTTGTTAGTCCCTAAGTTCATGTCCTTGCACTATTACATTTCATCACATTTCTATTACTCCAGTTTTCATGGCTGTCCAGATCTTCTTGTATTCTGGTCCTCCTCTGTATTGGCAATACCTCCCAACTTTGTGTCATCTGCAAATTGTATTAGCACACTCCCACTTTTTGTGCCAAGGTTATTAATAAAAATATTAAATAAGATTGGTCCCAAGACAGATCCCTGAGGAACTCCACTGGTAACCTCCTTCCAGACTGACAGTTCACCTTTCAGTTGGACCTATTCCAGTCTCCCCTTTAACCAGTTCCTTATCCAAATTTCAATTCTCAGATTAATCCCCACCATCTCCAATTTAACAAATAATTTCCCATGTGGAACTATATCAAATACATTACTGAAATCCAGGTAGTACTTAATTTCCTTTGTCTAAAAAATCAGTAATCTTCTCAGAGAAAGAGATCGGTGTGTTTGGCAAATCTACCTTTTGTAAAACAATGTTGTATTTTACCCCAATTATCATTCACCCCTATGTCCTTAACTACTTTCTCATTCAAAATTTGTTCCAAGACCTTGCATACAATTGAGGTCAAACTCACAGGCCTGTAGTTTCCTGGGTCACTTTTTTTCCCTTTCTGAAAAATAGGAACTATATTAGCAATTCTCCAGAAGTAGGGTACACTCCCCTAGTTTATGAATTCATTAAAACTCCTTGCTATTGGGCTTGCAGAATCAATGGGAACTGAGGGTGCTCAGCTATAGAGTTGATCAGAAATTTTCCAATGGAAAATTTTTCCATTCGGAAATGCTGAGTCATTGAAAGCTAAACATTTTGTGGAAATGTGTCCATTTCCACAAATCTCATGACGGAACACAGGCAGATTCCCTTTGGAAACATACCTAGTTTCCTACCAAATTGCCTGCCTTGGCAGCTTCTTGGCAGCCCACGTTCAGAGTTGAGACAGGATGGCTTCCAGTGTCCTTGGCTCTGGGATGCTCCCGGCCATGTGGACTGAGCCAAAGCTGGGCACCTCAGGGCATTCAGGCTCCTGTGACAGATGACTCCCCAGGTTGCCTGACTTCCACAGCCTGGGAAGTTCCACTCCCTGAGAGTCAGGGAGTCTGAGGAAACAGTCTGCATGGCAGGGTTGCCAGAAAGCCAGAGGCCCTGGTAACCACTGACTGAAATTGACTTGATTCTTGTGAGTTTCAGTGTTGCCCAACACTGAATAGCAGTGGTGAAGCTGATCCCAGGTAGCATTTTTTTGTTTTGTAAACACTATATTTTGGTGTTTCTGCAATAAAATATTGCAGGATTTCAGTTTCACAATTGCCCCTCTCTTCCTCCCGAAAATAAATATTTTGGCTTTTCTTTCTTTCTTTCTTTCTTTCTTTCTTTCTTTCTTTCTTTCTTTTTGTGGTCCTGATTCAGGACAAAACTTCCCAAAACTTAAAAATCATCATGGATCAGAAATTTGTAGTTGCTCAGCAACTAACAGAAGTTGGGTCCAAACTGCTCTGTCTTCATCCCTTTATAAAACACTTTTTTTTTCAAAGTTCATCCACACTGCCAAAAGTGTGATATGAAGATTCTTATATCATTTCTCACTGATAGTGATTTCTGTGTAGTTTTCTAAAGTACTGAACACGCTGATGGTGCTCGGCAAATTAATCAGTAATAGCAGCAATTATTTCAGTGAGATTCACCAACATATCACTAGATACTTTTATCATGTTGTGTAGAATTTGGTATGAGGTACATTAAGGAGAAAGTTCAGAGAGATACATTAAGGAAGGGACAAAGGTCCAGACTAACTCCATTGATTTCAATGAAGCTACTTCAGATTTACATGGATGTATATTGGCTGAGAGCATAATTAAACAAATTATTTCATTTTTATTTTAAGCAAGCAAGCTATTGTAAAACCTAGAGACCTGAATTGCAGAGTAACTGTGCACCAACTGATTTGAGGTTTTATTCTGGGTCCTCAGAACCTCTCAAAAGTCAAGGTCTAAGGTTCTCGCTGGGGCTGGAAAAACACAAGAAGGTGATCTCATTGGAACCCAAGAGGGGACACATGTTCAGAAAGCAAAGGAAATGAAAGAGTGTTAACGTAGTATTGAAATCAGTTAAAGTCTGCAATGGTCTCTCTCCCCCCACCCCCTCAGTGTGTCAGTTTAAGGGGCCTAATGTTCTCATTGACTTCAATAGACCCAGTAGCAGCAAAATGTTATGTTGTACCTTCCATTCTAACCAAAATTTGTATGTTTACTCAATCTCTTTTCTCGTGAAATTAGTAAGGCTAGATTTTCCTGTGAACAGGATTCTTGCCACAGAGGTACTATGGAACTTAGAACATGCCATTATAGACTGTCTTTTTCAATGTAAGTGCCATTGACAGCTCATTTCCTATTCATTTTCCATTTTGTTTTACTATTTTTATGCGTACTTAATACTCTAATACAGTGGTTCTCAAACTAGGGCCGCCACTTGTTCAGGGAAAGGCCCTGGCGGGCCAGGCCAGTTTGTTTACCTGCCGTGTCCGCAAGTTCAGCCAATCGTGGCTCCAGGCCAATAGGGGCTGAAGAAAGGGCGGCCAGCACATCCCTCGGCCTGCGCCGCTTCCCGCAACCCCCATTGGCCTGGAGTGGTGAACCGCAGCCAGCGGGAGCCGCGATCGGCCAAACCTGCGGATGCGGCAGGTAAACAAACCAGCCCAGCCCTCCAGGGGTTTTCCCTGAACAAGCAGCAGCTCTAGTTTGAGAACCACTGCTCTAATATTCATAAATGCCTTCCCTGAGCTTTATGAACAATCACACTGAAGAGTTAAACATCAGATTAATTTTCTATATCCATATAGTAAAAACCTGGTTGAGTCAGCCTCTCTCTCTCTCTCTCTCCATATTTACACACATACACACACGTACACACAAACACTTCTCAGGGGAAATAATTTGGTTTTGGGGGAGGAGGGTTTAGCTGATTTTTTTGAATTTGCGATCATTTATTCAGTAGGATAATAGTAAGATTAATTAATCTAGTGTCTTTATTACTAGGGCCAAGCCAATCAGTGATGGCCAGGTCTGGTGTGACACTGAGAGAGGAACATGTGTCATTTCTTCTGTAGACAAAGAACAACCAGAATCAGTCAGAATAAACTTTTTTAAAAATAAAAGAGCAGAAAGAGAAAGGAGCTGGTGTGGATCTGAGTCTCATGATAGCAAACCAACACTTTCAACACTCCTTCTTTTGTCCTCTGTACTGTCTTCAAAGGAAGTTTTGCCTGTGTAAGGAGTGCAGCACTGAATACAAAATCACCAAGGAAGAGAAAAGCTTTCACAGTAGTATATAAATCTATACCCATCCCTTGTGGTTTTATGTTTTGTTTTGTTTTTCCTCCTCTTTCTTTCATTTCATCTGATGATGAAAACCATAAGCACTTAGAGGTGCTCTTTGGGGCCTCAAACTCCCTTTCCCTCTTGCAGTCACAGTCCTCATGCTTACATCTGAAAACCCTCCAGATAAACAACAAATCATGAAAACACATTCTGAAGTTTTCTTTGTAGCTTGGCTAGCTACTATAGCTGGAGAAATATATTGCTGATAGCTTAGAGTTTGTTGTAATTTTTGTCTGTCTACTAATTAGGATAATTCCAGGCTCATAATTAAAATCAAACCTACTAAGCCAAAGGCAGAAAGTTGGCATTTTAAGCTTCCAGGCACTTTTTTGCTCTACTTCAAAACTCTGTTGAATTCAGATCTAGAAATAGGAACTTCTGCTTTTTCCACTGCTGAAAGTAAAAATGTAGCATACAAAATTTACCAAATGTACATATCTTGTCATAGTTCAAGATGTCAGCAAAAATGTTAAACCTAACTCGCTGTTGAAATACAATTACACTATGCATTGCTCATGCAACAACAGATGTGCTGTGTTTAAAATACATTCTGTTAAGACATGAAAACATTCTATCAAGACATGAGTTAATGAGAAATCTGAAAGAATGGCAGGAGACAATGCACAGGATTATCCTCTGATTCATACCAATATAAATCAGGAGTATATCAGTAAATCAGGAGAATGGTATCACTCTCAGAGTGGCATGAGAGGAAACTTCAGGCACTGTTTCAAAAATAAAATGTATCTTCTTTTCTCTTGGCATTTCAGAAATAGCAGGCTACTATTCCCTTTCAATTTAATTTATGGATCTGTTCTCTCTGGGATCAATTTGCGTAATTCCCACTGGGTGGTCAGCTAGCACCATGCCTAGAGTGTGGGCGGCTAGGGCTCGTGGTCGAAGCAGAATTAAGGCCTAGTGGTCAGAGCCAAGGGTCAAAACTGAATGCAATGTCAGGTATCAAGTCAAAGGTCAGACCCAGGATAGCATTGGAGGTAAGGTGGAGGAGCAGGGATCTGGAGTAGGGCAGAGATGGCCCCAGGTAAGATATGAAAGTCCATAGGTTTATCGATGTGTATGTGTGAGAACGTTATCAAAACATCTATGGAGAGATTGCTGCTAGGTCTTGGGCAATCCTGGGCCATCATCTATCTGTCTCTCCACTGTTATATGGTCCCTTTCAACTCACTGTACAGACTCTTCCTGGAAATCACTTCACTAGTTGCTGAAATGCAACCACCTAAATAGCAAACTGGTAGTAGATGGGAGTCTGGGGTTGGAGGATAGGAACAGGAGCAGGCAGGAATGCAGGGCTCAGGAATCATGTAAGCAGAAGGGGTCCATAGTAGCAGCCAGCCAGGGTTTCCTCTGGTTGCTCAGACAACTTCCTGGTTTATACAGCATCCCTCAATTGGGAGGGGAAGCGGCTGGATGTTCCCCTAGTCAGGAGCTTTGAGGGCAGAGGGCCTTCTGTAAGCTAACCCTTTGCTGATCCCTTCCTTTGTTATGTGGGTGAGGCACTGGGTGGTGATGGTTGAGGCCTGAGGACTGCCAGGGGGTTCATGGGCCTGAGTTTGAGGTCCATGATCCCTCACAGCTAAAAGAAAAGAAAATGTTGGAGTTCAAAGAAACTTAACTCTGCCCCATACCTGCCTTAACACATCATAGAATATTAGGGTTGGAAGAGACCTCAGGAGGTCATCTAGTCCAATCCCCTGCTCAAAGCATGACCAACACCAACTAAATCATCCCAGCCAAATCTTTGTCAAGCTGGGCCTTAAACATTTTAATGAAAAACTGGTACTTATCTATAGAATCACAAATAATATAATCCTGAAAAAACTTGTTTGCAAAACAAATCTCTTTTTTTGGTGATTAGATGAGTAATTGGCGTCTCTTTGCCACCATCTGTTGCATGCAATATCTATTTGATTATGGATCACAGACCAAACAGAATGATTGTACAGTAACTTGACATCTTCATTAACTGTGGAGTGAGGCATGAAGAAGGAGTCATTCAATGGGATAGATATGGTGCAATCTGGCATGATTTAGAACTTATTATGTGTTCTGAAAACTGGAACCATAGCTCACTGAAGTAAACAGAAAGACTCTCATTGACTTTAATGAGCTTTGGATCAGCCCATGCTCTTTACAATGGGGCATCACAAATCCACAGCTTCCAAAATGAAGGAAAATGGCTGAAATAAGAAATATAAGCAGAATATCAAGCGCAGAGTTCCAGGGAGTCAATGAGAGTTCTGACATTGATTTCAATAGAGCCAGGATTTCACTCCTACGCAGTGTGGCCATCTCTTACAATACTATCGTAAGTCTCAAGAATATTTGGTGTTTTCTTAAAATTCCAGTTCCTGGAATGAATAAATTGGATCAGAATTTCAGCTTTCATCAAAAAATCCCGCCAATATGTATATTTCTACCTCTGATGACTGCAGAGAAAAGCTTGAATATGTGACCCAAACACACCCTGCAAGCCCAAAATAAATTGTTTTTTAAAGTCTCATGATTTTTAATATAATCTCATGATTTTGGGAGTCTTGATTCATGGTTTTGTTAATTCTCTTATCTATGATGTGTTAGGCCTGTCAGTTTATGACATCCTTTTAATTAATCAGGTGATATTTTTAAATATCACCAAATTAATTCCGCAACATTACATATTTTCACAGCTCCCAAAAGTGTGCTAGGTGCCTTATAAAATATATAGAAAGACTTTAGTGGGGCTCTGCAAGTTCTGATTGCAGTGCTGGGACCTAATTCTAGATAAGTGAATTTGGGAAGGGTTTTCTCAGGAGATCAAACCTACATGACATTTGGGTCATTTTCATTGACAGAGTAGCTCTTTGTGACGAAGTAGCACTTTTCCACATGCAGAAACAGCTTTTCTGATCTTCCCAGAAAATTCACAGTGGAAAAAAAAAGTTTTGCTTCTCACTAAATTATAAAAATATACTAGCATGACTAATGGTCGCTGGGATCAGGCACATTCAACCAAAGTGGTAATGGCTCATTTACATACAGTTGTGTTAAGCTAGAAATGTTTTCAAAATTTGAATGTGGACAATATACAGTAGCAGGATCCAATTGCCTAGTACTATTGAGTAATGTGGTCTTCTTTAGAAATTTTGATATACTTTCGCAGTGCTGTAAGCAATAACCATATCACACATTTATTAATATAAGAGAGAGGAGGCAGAGGACAGAATATCTTCAATAGGACCAACTTCTGTTGGTGGAAGGGGTGCGACTTACACAGCTTGCACAGAGCTCTTCTTTAGGTCTGAGAAAGGAAGCAGAGTGTCTGATCTTAATACAAGTTGGGACAGATTATTAAGCAGAAGGAATAAGACATATTGGAAGCACATTGGAGATGTACCTCATCAAGTACATCAAATGCCCCAACAATAACACTCTCAAATGAACTGTGGACTTGTCCTGGGAGGTTTGCTCCCAGCTGCAGTGTAAAACTTACCGATAGGGGCCGCTTTAAATTATGGGGGCTGTTACCAGACAGAAACAGGCTGTCCACTACTCAGGATTACTGGAACCTGATTCAGGATCTGGCCCACTACATCTATCAACAAGGTGGCATTTTTACCCTAGCCTGACTAGGGAACAGTGCAGAGTTGCACCAGCCCCTTGGAAGAAAGGGGAAAGGTTGTGTTTGAAAGAGGTGGCATCCCTGAATTATGTAGGATTCACCAACCGCGTAGTCCACCACCTCTGCTGTGAGGCTGAGTGCATCATTGCCAGTTCAATCATGAGTCTCACATAACTTAGTATTTTTCTTAAAGCCCCGGCTTATGGAGTCCTAAGATCACATGGGAATCTCTGCTTTCATTTTAAACAAGGATGTTTCTAGTTGTCACAGTTAGAGAAAATCTTGAAAACAATGAACCCTAGAAACACAAACACCAGAAGCAAGTAAAAAAGCCCCAAATGTATTGTTTTTAAGATCTCATGAATTTTAAGTCAAAACCAACCAGGAGATTATTCCCCTTCCCTCCAGGCCTGACTCATGAGTTTTGAATGCTTGGAGTTGTCAACGAAATTGTCTGGTGCAGATGGGAAGGGGGTGTAGGGCCATGGCCTTGTCTATTCCCTACCCATTGTGCGATGCACAGAAGGATTCTTGAGTACAGCAGCTAAACTCCACAGGCTCTTGCACAGGCCAGAAAACGGGAGCACAAGATACTTTTGGACAGAAGGCGTATTTTGTGCTCCATCCTCCTCCTCGCCCCCTATTCAGCTGCATGCTTCTCTACCCACTCACCTGCCTACATACCTATACACACACACAGCAACATAGGAGCCTATTACAATCTGGCATTTATGTAATAAATTATAATTAAGACATAATATTGTATGGTTGCAAGCTTGTTAAGAATAAACTATGAATCCGAATAAGAGAAAGAATATTGGAAAATCTGAAATTAACCAATTGAAAAGAAAACAGAAATACCATTACATCTCCCAGAAGCAGACACTGAACAAAGAGACGTTTATTTAAAACTTCATAATATACATCAGCTCAAAGTTATCAGCTTAGCATGACAGTTGCAGGTTCAGAGCTTAATTTAGATGAATAGATTGGAAAGGAAATGTTTTCAGCTGGCAGGTAAGTCTGCTTTCAGTTCAGATAGATTGTTCCACCAAATAATTTATATTGACAGGCTTATGAGAAAAGAAAAATATGCTTGTGAGCTAAGGGTACAACTGGGAATGGATTTTTACTTTTATTTTTTTTTTCATATCAGCTGGCAAAGCCGTAAGTTCTGAGGGTTCAGTCTGCTACTGGTAACAGCCTATATTATAGCATGCCTGAGTTTCCTAGCCTGCAGTATATTTTTTCAGTGGCATGAACTGTAACAAATAATAGAAACATCTCGTTTCTTTTAAACGACAGAAAAAAAAAAAGATTAAAAGGATGTGCCACTACTCAGCCAAATCGTCTCCCAAACAGGCAAGAATAAGGTACAGCTGCATATATGTTTGTGTTATGGGTGGCGGGTGAAGCTTCCCCTGAGGGAGGCTAGCTCCCTGCCCACTCTCCATCCCTGCTCTTCCCCAGGCCCCACCCCCGCTCCATCCCAGGCCCTGTCACCTTCCATTCTTGGCCCCCGCCCCGCTGGTCCCCCACCACCGCTCGTCGTGTCCCTCTTCTCCTCCATCCTCCCCGTGAGCCCTCGCCGCCCCCCTGCATCTCTCCACCCCTCAGGAGGAGGGGAGGAGGGACGCAGCGACCAGCAGGGACCTCTGGAAGGGGGTGGAGTGGAAGAGAGGAGGGACAGACTTGCCAGGCAGCTGCAGGTGGTGGGGACCTCGCGGAATGGGCGGAGCAGGGAGGGGAAGAGGCGGAGCACAGCAGGGCCACCATGGCCCAGGCGTCTGACAGTGGGTTGGCAGCAGCTGCGCCAGGGGAGGCTTAGTCTCCCCTGGCCCATTATACCTGCCGGCCATGGTTTGTGTGTATATATATTACACACAAACTACGTTAGAAGAACATTATTAATTTTGCAAATCAAGAACTCAAAAATTAGGAAATGCCAGGATTAAGGGTGCCTCAACCCCTTTTGCACATATGCATTATGAAAGTATTTAAGTACATAGTACATGCTATTTTTTCCCTCAGGACCCCTGCCTCATTCAGTGGACAGGATGGATGATGTTCACTTAATGAACAGCTATTCAATATTTTGTTTTTGCCTCATTGTTCAGTGTGTGTCCCCAGGCCTTATACACTGTATGCTATTCAAACCCTGCTTCGGAGTCAAACTTACTGATTTCCTCCTGGGCTTTTCTATGGTGCTCATCACCATAGTAGCTAAATGTTTCACAAACATTAATGAATTTATTTTCACAGCACCTCTATGAGATGAGGGGATATTAATTCCATTTTACAGATATGAAACTGAGGCACAGGGCAATTAAGGTAAAAAAGTGTCCACTAATTTTGGGTGCCTAATTTGAGATGCTGGGGACCTGATTGTTCAGAGAACTTAATATTATATGGTACCTTATATGTTCAAGGCATTGTTCCCATTGACTTTAGTTGAAGCTGTGAGCACTCAGTGCTTCTACAAATCAGACCCTGGGGACTCAAGGCTGGCACGCAGAAAATGAGGAACACAGAGTTAGTGTGCACTTGTGAAAACGTTTGGTTTAGATAACTTGACTAGGATCACATAGAAACTCTGTGGCAGAGGCAGGGATAGAATCCAGTTCTTCAAGGCAATATTTGACTGCCTTAACCATGAGACAGCAATCCCCTTCCTCATTTACTACAGATGTTCCAATGCCTATCCCAGTACCTCAGGTAGTACAGACCTTCCAACTTCTACAACAAATGTAGCAGGGGTTCTACCAGGTAGCAGTCCTCTTCATTACACAGCCCTGATACATCTGCAGAGGAGGATCACAGTATGTGATTCTTCAACTAAAGACTGTGTCATAATTAGAGCAGACGAAAATGTGGGATTTCTGGTTGATGGGAAATTATGCTTTTTCAAAATTCCCCACTAACTGGGGATCCTGAAGAAGTTTTGTTTCAGAAACACTGACACATGGTGTCTCTGAAATGACTTGTGTTCCCCAGGACCCTGACAGCTGCTGATTGAAACTGACATTTTTGTCATCCTCCGGTTATGGCTGTGTCTAGTTGTCTGGGCCAGTCACTGAAAGTTCAATCCCTTCCAGGGTAGCAGAGTTTCCAAGTCAAAGCTCAGCATAAATACAAACCAAGAGACTCTTCAGCCCCAGTGGGCTCAGCTGCCAGCCCCTTTCCTTTTAAGCAGACCCCAGCTACAGTTGCTTGCCTTAATGCCCACCACCAGGGTCCTCGTAACAAATCTAATGAACAGTCTATGTCAGGCCTACCCTTCAGCAGGGGAAGTCCTGGCAGATCACAGTCTTCAGGCAGCTCCTGGCCCAACCCAGTCTCCTCACACAACATGGGAGCTGCCAGTCTGATCTCCGTTCTTGTCTAATCCCAAATGAGCCATCTCTCTCCTTTTAACCAACCCCCACCAAACCTGACAGCTCTTGCAAGTGAACCAAAGTGTGGCTGATTAAGCCCACAGCAACTCATTAACCCTTCCTGGCCAGTGAGGCTCATATACCCCATCACAGTCCAATTTTCATACTCCAACCCACAATGAGACCTAAGCTTTCCCATACCCAAGTTTACAAATTAGAACACGTGCCAATGAATGGGAAGTGGAAAGGAAGCAGCACACCAGGATTTAGCACAGATATTTGTCACTAAAGGCCAAATTGTGAGCTTCTTCCTCTGTTTTCACTTGCTTCTACCCTGGGCAAATTGACTTCAGTAAAATAAAAAGTGGGTGAAAATTATGTAAGGACCTCAAGATTTAGCCTCATTGGAGTTTTGCCTAAGAATTATTTTTTTAAAATGGAGTAAAGACTTCACAATTTGGCCTTAAAATAACACCGAGGAATTTAGGGTACCAGTCACAAAAGCTTGAAGTATTTGTACTGGTGCAGATACTAGTGGTAAGGAACCACTGATTAGGAGTAGTATCTGACACCAACCTGTGCTTCATCAAAACTGAGTTACTCAAAGTAGGACAATGTAATGAATTCAAGGTTAAGGATTTATTTCAGCCTTATCAAAGAAATGAAACCCAGAAATGAAACCCAGAATAGAATTAGTATCATTTTTTGTAACTGAAGTTATGCTCTCATTACAATGCAGTTAAGGAGGACTGACAGTAAACACATGCTGAAATCACTCCAGAGTGTAATGGTTGCAAAGCAGAACTCTGAACTCCTTTCTCTATAAAAGCCTTTTGAAGAATGCAAAGTAGACGATGGTCTCGGAACACTTATTGTTGCCAAAGTACCAAAGAAGTGCAAAACAATACAAAGGGCTCAGAATTCTCAAAAATGGAAATGCTTTTACTGCTTATTCTGCTAAAATAAATTTAGCCCAATTTGCCAGGTAGAACAATCTAAAACTGTTATGCTTATCTGCCACAAATGGACATGAAATTCTAGGGCAGCCAATTACTTTTGGGTAGCTAAGGAGCTTCTGCTGATTTGGGGATAAGGGTATGTTCTAAAGCTGGTCAAAAATATTTTCAAAGGAACAGTTTTCCATCAGAAATTGCAATTTCATTGACATTGAGCTAAGGCCATTTACTAACTAGTCAATGAGTTAACACCTTTGTTGTTAATGGGAGCTATGGGTGTTCAATGCCTCTGAACTTCAGGCTACTTGCTTAGGGTGCTCAAATTTAGGTATTCACTTTTGGAAATTGTAACCAAAGAACCTTATTCACTTCTCAGAACAGTTTGAACCTAGTGTATCTCAGATGACTTCAGAGTTTCCCCTGATTCACATTGGTTTGAGTGAAGAATCATTCTAACTTCATATGCTCCCACATGCTGTGGTTGGTACTGAAGAAAATACTTTACCAACATTTACTATACACTGGCATCAGAGATGCTATTTTGTTTTTTAAACCGAGCATAGAGAGAAATTACTGTATGAGATACTGCTCTGTGGTAACAAATATTGCCGCTAATGGTGACTCTTGTATAATGCACTTGTGAACATGGAAACACAAGTGGATCATGCATCTCAAGCCCAATTTTCTTTTAATAAATATGTTTTTGTGTCAGATTTTACTTCCCTCACTCACACTAAGGAGCACTAATGGGACTACTTATGGAGCAAGGTGCTGCTGCTTATTCAGTAAACTCATTAGAGAAGGGACAGTCTTTTTGTACAATGGCTAACACAATGGGGTCCGATCCACAACTGGGGCTCCTAGACGCTACCGAAATACAAATAAATAATAATAAAGTAAAGATGGCAGGGTTTGGGACTATACAGTTAATTAAAAAACATCCCAAAGAAATAGCTTCTTACTGGATAAGAAATTAGTCTCTGCTGAGCATCTTTTGGATGTAGTTTACAAAACACCCATATGCTATTCTTTGTTGTTTTTTTACTTTAGTCCCAATGCTTCCTACTTCCTAGATGAATTTGTAGTTGATGTTTAAAGACTCCCTGGATGGACTGCTAGCATTTAAAGTGTTTTTAGATCTTTTTAATCTATTCGGGTTACTTTACTTAACCAATTTCTACCCTAACTTTACATTAGCTAGAAACAAGTTCAGTTTTCTTGGAGATCTGCCAAAGTAGTGCTCCAGGAAGAAAGTAAAGGCCAATAAACAATCAGCTGTACAAGTGACAAACAGATGCCAAGAATGAGGTCTCAGTTGGATCCTCATTACCCCTATTGCTTAAAAACAAGTATTGGGTGTGAAAAAAATGGGTCATTCGAATTATAATTTGATTCCTTTTTACAGAGGAGGGAGGTTTAAAACTAGAGCTTGGCAAAATGTTTTTTGGAGAATAGAAAATTCATTGAAAAATTCATTTTTGGGGGGAGGGGCAACAAGACTATTCATGAATTTCGTGAATAATTTCAGCTGAAAAAATGCAAAAATGGTTTTGAAAGTGTTGGAATAGTTTGTTTCAGCCATTGCAAAACAAAACATGCTGATGTTTGAACACATGGCTCAGAGACAGAGACCCTATTTAAGAACAGAGTTCTGCACTGTGCAGGTGACCAATCATTACCACATATAAGAACTACATGAGAAAGATGGGTCCGAGAGGGTGAGAGCGGGAAAGAGGGACTATGTTTAGCCTGAGACACTTACAAACCTTGGACTCACAGAATGCGTGAACTCAGAATAGGTGACGGTATCTCCAGATTTTTGTCCTTTTCAAAAGATGTTTAACTCTTACATGCTTTAAAAGTAAAGTCACTGTGGGTACGAAATTCTTCTGCTGAGGCTGTGTTGTAATCCTGAAGGGAGTAAGCTCATAGCCCAGACTGCCTATTGCCTAGACAGAGCTCTGAAGGAGCATGTATAAGCAATTTGGGGGGATGGGCCAGGAGGCCTGACACTGGTTTCAGGGACCAAGGCAGCTGGACAATGAAGGAAAATAAGGTCTGAAACCTACAAGTATTTCCTAGAGTCCCAGAACAAGAAATAGCAACTAGACTCAGACCCAATTGGCTTGGAAGCACGTGGGACCCAGTGATTGGGTCCTCTTGCAACTGATTGGTTACTGTAAAGTGGATTATAAGGGCTGTTTCTAATATATATATTTATTTTTTAAATTAGGAATTTCCCTAGAGGAATTCAGAAACCTTGCACATAAACTTAGCATGGTATTTGGGCCAAGATCTTATGACTTGTTTTTTAGAAATAATAGGGCAAAACCATTGAAAATTATGCTATGATTTATTATTGTTGATTGATTTATCTTCAGAAGAATATAATATATCAAGAAGTTGAATGTCATAAATATTTATGCATGCTAGAATTATGTCATGGGACAGCAAGGAATGAAGAGTAAGGTCAAAAGAGAATCTCCTCGAAGTTGTGAGAAAACTGATCTTGAAAACAGATATGTGAGGAATGTGACAAATAATTAGTATTGATGCTGTAGTTATATTCACCACTACAGCTGGCATAAAAGATTAAATTTGAAAAATGTAACCATATGGACATTAAAAATGGAAAATCTTATGAGTATTTATAAAGAACACATTTTGATGTAAAGAAGTTATACAAACAGAGAAGGAACATTTTGGAAAGTGGTGATATTAATAAGAATGTCGCAATACTATACTTAAATAAATCATGTGCCTGCTTGTTGTATGAGATAACAGCAAGATATTACATAGAAGGGAGGCCATATAAGAATTAAATACCTCCCAGCAGAGACAGAAACAATATTGACAGTGAAATTTCAGCTTGGACATTGCCTGAATTTAGGTTTATGAAGCCAAGCATCAGAAGCAGCTGTATTGGGCTCATTATTACCAACTTGTACATTGAATTGATCTGATCTACTTCCCAGTGACATAAGGAGAAAAGTCTCTTCATGATGGATTTGTGAAGTTCTGCTCCTTTAAATGGTTGGGCACTTTGTACTTAGAGCTAAGCCCCACTTCTGTTTGTTCCCAGAACAATAAAGTCACCACCACAGATAGCTGTGTTTAAACCAACTCCCCCTGTGTCTATCTCCTTCCACTGCTGGGTTCGAATGTAACATTGGTGATGAGAATCTTCTATCCCATGAGTGGATAGTGCTCCCACTGTCTAAACAACAAAAAGAAAAAGTAAGCAAATAATAATTTTAAAAGAAAATATGTTCACATAGAAACACAAACTACACACTCTGTGAAGGATTTCTAGGCATGCCAGGTCATTTGCAGGAAGTGCCAGAAGAAAGGACACATTTCTGTGACCTGTTTCACAGTACAACAACCAGCAATGGAGTAACCATCCATCCAAGATGATACCTTTGAGGACTGAACCTAAGAAAGAACGGAAGTCAGGAATTCATAATGTGGAAAAAGCGAGAGCTTTGATGACTCTGACCAAGACCAAGCACTGCATGTGTTATTGGAAGCTAGAGTCAGAGATGGCATCTGGGTCAATCCCTTCATCAAGGGAGTTCCTGCAAGAATGGAGTTTGATCCTGAAACTGCCCTCTCACTGATTACTCCATCTATCTGTCACCATACTTTGTCACAAGTTCCTCTGGAAAAAAAACCCCTCCATGGTTTTGAAGACATATACTGGAGAAAAGTTAGTCCAGAAAGGGATACTCCAGGAAAACATCAACTAGATGGACAATCTGTCATTTTACTCTTGAATGTGACAGAAGGAAAGTATAGAATCATAGACTATTGAATATCAGGGTTGGAAGGGACCTCAGGAGGTCATCTAGTCCAACCCCCTGCTCAAAGCAGGACCAATCCCCAATTAAATCATCCCAGCCAGGGCTTTGTCAAGCCTCACCTTAAAAACCTCTGAGGATGAAGATTCCACCACCTCCCTAGGTAACCCATTCAGGTGCTTCACTACCCTCCTAGTGATAAAGTTTTTCCTAATATCCAACCTAAACCTCCCCCACTACAACTTGAGACCATTACTCCTTGTTCTGTCATCTGGAACCACTGAGAACAGTCTAGATCCATCCTCTTTGGAACCAGTTGAAAGCAGCTATCAAATCGCCCCTCATTCTTCTCCAAAATTATTTGGCAGATCTTGGCTTGAGAAGCTGAAGGTGAATTGAACTGAGATCAAGACGATCAAAAAAGCACCTCAAAACCTTCAAGAAATACTGGACAGACACGCCAGAGTTTTTTGAAAAATAACTTGCACAGATGAGCAATGTATCAGTGAAGTGTGACAGCCAGCCAAAATATTGCAAGCCCAGCGTAGTGTCTTATGCACTGAAGCCTCTGGTGGAAGCTGATTTGGACTGTTTAGCGAACACTGGAATCTTGTCACCAGTTTCACACAGTAAGTGGTCCACACCCATTGTACCAGTGATTGAGAAGGATGGATCAGTCTGAATTTGTGGAGATTTCAAAGTGTCAGTGAATCCTGCTTTATGTGCAGACCAGTATCCACTACCATATATTGAATGTTTGTTTGCTACTCTTAATGGAGGACATTTTTTCAGTAAATTAGACTTGCTCAATGTAGAACTACAAATGGAGATCATCTCACAAATACCTCACAATCAACACACAAAAGGGCTTATTTTGCTACAACAAGTTGCCTTTTGGTATCACATCAGCATCTGCTGTGTTCCAGAAAACCAAGGATGAGATCCTGAAAGGATTGAACAAAAGTTCAGTGCTATTTGGATTACATCCTTGTTACAGGAAAGGATCAAGAGGATCATCTTTGAAACTTGGATGCTGTCTTGCAAGATCTGGAAGACTATGGATTGACAGTGCATTGAGACAAATGCAAGTTTTTCAACCTTCTGGATATGTAATTGATGCATTGGGCTAGTGAAAATTGTCAGAGAAAGAGAAGGCAATTCTTTAAGCACCACCACCATGGAAAGTGTCACACTTAATTTTTAGGATGGTGTAACTACTACTGCCTAATCTGGTGACAGTATAAAGTATACAAGAAGAAAAAAAAAGGAAATGAACTGACAAATGTGAATGTGCATTTAAGGAATCAAAGAAACTGTTAAAGTCAGCCAAAGTTCATACACACTTTAATTCCATCACTACCATTGCAATTGGATAGGTACCCATCATCAGCCAGAGTACATGTATCATTATGCAGTAATCATGGTGAATTTATGAGAGATGTAGTCCAGCCCATATGAGAGAATGGGGACACAAAGCATCTCAATTTGTACATCTCTGATGAGGTAAATGTGCAGTTCTGGCAGACTCAAATTAATGTTGAGCTCAACCAGCCTGAAATCTTCTGATTAGATTTTCCTGAAAAGTTGGCTTAAAGATCTTTTCCTGGGGAAATGGTCAATTTTGCAGAAACCATATTTTCTGTTGAAAAAACATTTTGATGAAAAATTTCTCACCAGCTCTAGCTATAGGCTCCTGAAAACAAGGCCTTTGTTATCTCTTTGTGTTGCACAATGCCAAACAGATGTTTTTTTAGTGCTAAAAAAAAATCAGTATTAATGTACTTCAGAATATTAACATATTTTATATATGCAAAAAGAAAAGGAGTACTTGTGGCACCTTAGAGACTAAAAATTTATTTGAGCATAAGCTTTCGTGAGCTACAGCTCACTTCATCGGATGTATACTGTGGAAAGTGTAGAAGATCTTTTATACACACAAAGCATGAAAAAATACCTCCCCCCACCCCACTCTCCTGCTGGCAATAGCTTATCTAAAGTGATCACTCTCCTTACAATGTGTATGATAATCAAGTTGGGCCATTTCCAGCACAAATCCAAACACCTACAAGATCTCTATCAAGCATTCTTACAACTACAATACCCACCTGCGGAAGTGAAGAAACAGATTGATAGAGCCAGAAGAGTTCCCAGAAGTCACCTACTACAGGACAGGCCTAACAAAGAAAATAACAGAACACCACTAACCGTCACCTTCAGCCCCCAACTAAAACCCCTCCAACGCATTATTAAGGATCTACAACCTATCCTGAAGGATGACCCAACACTCTCACAAATCTTGGGAGGCAGGCCAGTCCTTGCCTACAGACAGCCCCCCAACCTGAAGCGAATACTCACCAGCAACCACATACCACACAACAGAACCACTAACCCAGGAACCTATCCTTGCAACAAAGCCCGTTGCCAACTGTGCCCACATATCTATTCAGGGGACACCATCACAGGGCCTAATAACATCAGCCACACTATCAGAGGCTCGTTCACCTGCACATCCACCAATGTGATATATGCCATCATGTGCCAGCAATGCCCCCCTGCCATGTACATTGATCAAACTGGACAGTCTCTATGTAAAAGAATAAATGGACACAAATCAGATGTCAAGAATTATAACATTCATAAACCAGTCAGAGAACACTTCAATCTCTCTGGTCATGCAATTACAGACATGAAAGTTGCAATTCTTCAACAAAAAAACTTCAAATCCAGACTCCAGCGAGAAACTGTTGAATTGGAATTCATTTGCAAATTTGATACAATTAACTTAGGCTTGAATAGAGACTGGAAGTGGCTAAGTCATTATGCAAGGTAACCTATTTCCCCTTGTTTTTTCCTAACCCCTCCCCCCCTCAGACGTTCTTGTTAAACCCTGGATTTGTGCTGGAAATGGCCCACCTTGATTATCACACGCATTGTAACGAGAGTGATCACTTTAGATAAGCTATTGCCAGCAGGAGAGTGGGGTGGGGGGAGGTATTTTTTCATGCTTTGTGTGTATAAAAGATCTTCTACACTTTCCACAGTATGCATCCGATGAAGTGAGCTGTAGCTCACGAAAGCTTATGCTCAAATAAATCGGTTAGTCTCTAAGGTGCCACAAGTACTCCTTTTCTTTTTGCAAATACAGACTAACACGGCTGTTACTCTGAAACCTGTCATATTTTATATATGATAAATCCTGGGAAGGTTTGCAGAGTCTTAAAACACATTCTCCCAAATCCTACTGCATAGGAGCTATATGACCATACTCTATATTCCCTAATCTTGTTTTGTTTCCCAGGATCAATTACCATTATGTTTTGAACACTGAATCTCCTGAGGCTAGATCTACACTACAAACTTCAGTCAATGCAAGTTACATCATCATACATCCACCAAAGTTTTATATCACCAGGGCACATGCATACTTGGCTGCTTGAGTCAATGCTGTGCGTTCTCACCATGCATGCCCATGTTAATGTAAAGTGCAGACTTGATGTAAAGTGGGAGGTATCCCAGTGTTCCATGCGTTGCTGTCAAGCACAGTGCCTTTGGAACATTTTTGCTGTATTTTGTGGCAATATTAACAATTCACCCAGGGATTTCTGGGAGCTAAGGGTCATGCTCCCAGCATGCAATTCTCTCAATCCCATAATACTTTCCATATCCCATAATTTTCATGCCTATTTTTACAAATCACACAAACCCAGGTGGCACTTTTCATTCTCTGCCATCTCTGACAGAAACATGGAGCCAGCAGAACTCAGCATTATTCTCATAAACAGGGCAAATACAGGATGCACAATTCTCCTGTATTTGGATACCTTCAGGAAGTACCACAACTACTGGAATCACAGTGAGGAGCCTAGGGATATCTTTGCAGAGAGTTTGTTGATAGACATAGGAAAAAAATTCCAGGTAGCTGGTAGCATTCACAGGGAAGCTACAGAGATACTTCTGGGCCTGAGAAATGAGCACTGACTGGTGGGTTTACATCATAACGCACATTTGGTTCAACAAGCAGTGGTTGCAGAACTTTCAAATACAAAAAAGACCACATTCCTGGATTTGTGTGCTGAGCTCAACCCACCTCTCAGGAGCAGGGACACTAGAATAAGAGTTGCACCGACAGTGGAGAAGCAAGAGGCAAACATTTTCTGGAAGCCTGCAATGCCATATTGCTACCAGTCAGCAGGCAGTTGAAAAACAAACGGTGGGGACCATTGTTATGCAAGTGCAAAGGGCCATAAATGATCTAAATGCTATGTATGACGGTGAATCTCAGGGTATGTCTACCCTACAAATGTAAGTCGACCTATATTAGGTCAACTTACACCAGTGCAGTAATGTCCACATTACCCTCCTTGAGTTGGCGGTGCATGTCCTCACCAGGGGCACTTCCACCAACTTCCACCAAGAAGGGCAGTATGGGGAGCTGAGACCCAGTGTCTCAGCTCCACTAGCAGCTCCTTGCTGGGAGCCCAGCTGCCCCTTGGGCTCCCGATGGGCTACTCCCCCTCCGCTCCCCGTTCCCTGTCAGGAGCGGGGGAAGCTGCACAAGGCTTCTTACCCCTGGGGAGCGGGATCCAGCTGCTTCACTTCTCAGGTCTCCCCCACCCACTCTCTGCTGGGAAACGGACAGCCTTGTCAGTTCCACCTGTCAGAGAGATGGGAAGCCACCGGGGAAGCTTTCCAGGAGAGCGGGGTGTGGGGCACGGGGGAAAGCTGGACTCTAGCTGCCTAGCTTTCTTGCCAATTTCACAGCTCTTGCCAACAGCTGATTGCCTACAGCCGATGTAAGGGATGAAGTGTCTACCCAGACCCTGTGTTGCTCTAACTATGACATAAGCCTTACGCCTCTCCTGGAGGTGGAGTTATTATGTTGGTGTAGTGGGACACTTAAATCAGCAGAAGGAAAGCTGTAGTGTAAAGATTGACATAATTAGGTCAACATAAGCTGCCTTACGTTGACTTACCTGTGTAGTGTAGACTAGCCCTCAGCAATATGCAAGAAGTAGTGGATGGATTTAGTGCAATTGGCTTCCCAAACTTCAGTGGGATGACAGATGGCAATTATATCCCTATTTTGGCACCATCCCACCTTGATACTGAGTACATACAAAGGGATACTTTTCCATGGTTATGCCAGCATTAAGCGGATCACTGGATCAGGGAGGAGGCATGATGCTCACATCTTTAAGACCACAGGACTCTTCAGAAAGCTGCATGCAGAGATGTTATTTTCTTGGCAGTGGATTATCATTTCATGGGGGGAAAGGCTCTGGCAGCTCCCCCTCCCAGAGGCTCCAGTGCCCCTCCTGTGCAATAGCCTTACACTTCCTCATGTAGGTATACACCACACTGAGTGTGGATCCAGCCTGTCTTTCACTGTGTTGTGTAGCTCCATGAACCCTGCACCCCACCACAAGTTCAGACAAGATCTGTATCATTAGCAATTTACTTAGATTCTTGCATAGTGCCTGGGTAGATTAAGGCTAAAAAAATCCAAATTCCCAGCTTCACTCAAATCTACTGGAATTCTATAGACCTTCTACCACACCTCAAGTTCCCCCTTAAGAGCGTTCCTTCCAGTCTAGTGTTTCTCCCTTCCCAGAGCAATCCCTCCATCTAATCCCATGGATGGACTCTTTGCAACCAATGGGATTACTCATGTGAGTAAGAGAGCAGGATTTAGCATTTTATATTTTTTCCCAAGCAGGAACTGTCTTAAGCAGCACCTGTAATTATAATCACCCATTGTTCAATCTTATCTTCTCAAGTAGAATCCCCATGTTCCGTCTCTGATTAACATTCATTGTCTCTTCCTTATTGCTGATATCAACTGAATTACTAAAAGATTACAGTTGTTTTCTTGCTCATACACAGACTAGTTCATATATACAGCAGTTGTAGGCCTCAGCCGTTCTTAGGCAGATTTTGCAGAAGAGATGCATACAGGAGGAGGGCACTGGAGGAATGCCACTTCTGACCCATTGTTTCTCTCCCCTACACTCCAGTGAGGAATGTTTCAGGGGTGGGTCCCCAAAATAATGAGCAGAGTAGAAAACCTTAGATAGCTATATTAAGGCCATTCATACTTAAGTTAATTATGCATAAAGTGGGGAAGTTAATAAAACTACTATTCAGGAGTGTAAAGATTACTCACATGAATAAGAGTTATAGAATCAGACCCTGAGGCTGCCTCAGGGCAAACACGATTCAAAGATTTTTTTTTTGTAAAGGTACAAAATAATTGTATAGTGAAACAATACAACAATTGGGGGTTATATATTTTAGAGGCAAATGAGAGAAGTTGTATTTATTAGTGTTGCCTTGAGACACATTTGTGTTCTGATGGTCTATTCTGTCTGCATCTCTCTGTGTGCATATTGTTTGCATCCTGTAGCACACGACACAGCAAACCTAACAGCAAAGCAGAGCATTGTTGGTATTCCCTGGACAGGAATTTTTCATTTCATTTCTGTAGTATAGTGGAGGCGGTTAAAACGTTCCATCAGTGTGAAAGATATTACCAGCTCTATATATATTACCTCCCTTTAAAATGGGGTATTAGACTAGCATATATTAGAACTTTTTTAAAATTGCCCACTTTATACTACTCATGTTCTGCGATTACACTAAAAAACGTAAACCAATTCAACCTCTTTCCTCCATTAATATTAGTATCTGTTTATTGTACTTCATGTTTACCTGTTTTTTGCAGAAAATGTGTGCATGGAAACCTCGATGCTGAAAAGTGGATATCGCCACAGGTCACCGCAGTGGACAAGGGATATGGAAAGAAAGAAAATAAGAGGGGACAGAAAAAGAATGAAAGGGAGGAAGAAACAGAAAAAAGAGAAGAAAACAACAGATTCTCTATTTATTTCTAATAGTCTGTAACAACACAATGTTTACGGTTTACCCTGCCCACTCCTCCCCCATTAAGAAGGGATCTAATAGACATTTCTAACTATTCAATTGTTTTAAACATCACCACACACATTCTTAAAACATTTATGAGTGATGGGCGCAACATTATGGGCGGTGAGTACCTTTGTAGAAGGGTGGAACTGGAATTTATGTACTTATGAGTTGTCACTTAGGGCTTGTCCATACAGTGGGTTAGTGTGCAGCAAGCTGGGATGTATATCTACAGGTCTCTAGCATGCTGAGCAGTCCATACTGACCCTGCTGCTATGCACTAGAAGTTCCCTAAGTGTACTATGGACAGTTCATGTGCGTCATACTGGAGCACCGTAGGTTTACATCCTAGTTTGCTGTGTGCTAACTTACCATATAGACATGCCTGTACTGTTTTTGAATCCTCCTGTTTCAGGCCCTGATCCTGCAAACAGGATCATGCAGAGTCAGGCACCTGTGCCTATACAGAATCAGTTGCAGAATATGGTTGGAATATGTACAAATAATAAAAGTATTCTCAAACATAAAAGACTAAATCCTTATTCGGTCATCTGCTGTATCCACACAAAGGGCGATCCTGAAGGGCTATGCTGATAACACTCCCATTGAAGCTGAGTGGACTTTTGCCTGTATGATGTAATCAGGAGTGGGTCTTAAGTGGGATAAAGATTTGACTACCTAATATTAGGGGCCAGGAGTGAAAACTGCTTCCTGTTTTCATTTATAGTGAAAAACGAGCCTTTCAGTAAGACTCAAAGATCCTGCTGCAAGCTCTCCCAGCAGAATTTGCAATCATTTTGCACTATTCTCCCACATGTTTGAATTTCATATTTTTTCCTGTCCTTGTCCCACATATGAATTGATATTACCAAACATTTTAATGAAAAATAATAATTTTATTTAATAAAATTTGACTACATGGCAAATCTTTGCGCAAAGGAATAACAATGGCAGTATTTATTTTAAAAATTGCATTCAAATTTGAACCTGGGGATGTGAGAAATCTGAATATTTTGCAATTTGACTTGTCTTAATTCCTTTCAGCATACTCATGTTGATGCAGTCTGAAACAGCAGGCTGATTCACAGATTTTTACACTAATCAGAGAGTTAATTAATGTAACATTTAACATTCCCCAAAAGCTGTGAAGTTATCTGTAAATTGAGTAAGCAATTTTTGTTTGATTGTGATTTGTCATAATAAGGTGTTTTAATAAATGCCAAGTAGTCTTACACCACAAAAATTCCATTATATCGCCAGCTTTCTTTAGGAAAATGAATACATTTTTTTAAAAAATCTCAGAGCTATTACAAGCCTTTTTGAGCTAAGCTCTTGCAAAGCCAAATTCTGTTTAAGCAGAGAAAATTGGCTCAACATTGCCTTTAGATAATAGCTTCCAAAATTTGACAACACAAGGAGGGAGCTCAAAATCTTATCCATCACCTGACCCAAATCACCACCCACAAATTGGCTTGAATAAATTCCTTATTTGTTTATTTTTGAGGTGCTGGCATCCTGGGTTCCAACAGGAAGTAGATGTAGGACTGTTCATGTACAGAATGGCAGGCTTTTCTCCTGAGGGTTTCAGAGCAAATGGAAGTAAGATGTACTGGGAGAATCTCAGATTCTTGAGGTTCCTGACCTAAGGGATGTAGATATGGTTCTGTTAAACACCTGTGGCTGGAGTGAGACCTGATAATTCACATCTCTGAATTTTCCGCTAAAGCTTGTGACTGCTCTTTCAAAGCAAAACTCATCTTTTCAGTAATAAAGTGCAACTCAATGTGACTAGGGCTAAAGGCTGAGGAAGCAAGGAAACTCCTTGTGCAGAATGCATCAGCCTAACTCCTAAACAGGAAAACTTTCTACCTTGGTGCTTCATATCTTCCACTGGTTACCATTCACTTCTGCTGTCAGTCCAAGACCCTAGTCTTAATCTTGAGGGCCACTAAAGGACGGTTGTCTACATAAATGACCAAATTTCCCATTCATGGCCCAATAAGTCAGTTGTACTTTTCTGGAAAAAGGCATGTCACAGTGCCCCAATTTCAAAGGAGATACACTTACACATATCACCTGAGAATGTGGCCCAAAGTGTTTTCCATTGAAAGCATTCAACTGTGAAAATACCAACTAGAAAAGGTAAAACTTTTCCCATGCCTAGTTGTTTGTGAGAGAACTTTACAAGTCTCAACTTTTTGCAAAAGTTTTCAAGGAATAGTGGAAGACTGGAAATAAAATGCCAAGAAGACAAAACCAAAATAAACCACAATAATGAAATGGTGCCAAATTGGAAAAAGGCGAAGAACAGACTCTACCAAGACTACTATAGATACGTCTCTGCCAAAATCTTAATGACTCTGGTAAAATGCACCCTGGGAATGCCTAAAATGGAGACAAATCTGAACTCAATCCAAACATTGAACTAATTGTAAATTTATGAAAAGTGTATGCTACTGACATCAGTGTAAGCAACATAGGTAAAAAGAGCAATGATGCACACATGCAGGAGGACTGTAAAGGACTGACTGACAGGATTGCTATAACAGATATCTTAAAGAGGAGACACAAATGGATCAGGCAGTAGTACAGTATTAAGTTCCATGCAGGAAATAACTTAATATTTTTCAGGAATTGGTTGGAAAGTAATTTTACTTTCAAGTTTCTAAGAACATATTACAGTAACTGGTATGGAAAGTAATTTTACTTTCAAGTTTCTAAGAACATATTACAGTAACTGGTATGGAAAGTAATTTTACTTTCAAGTTTCTAAGAACTTATTACAAACAAAAGATAATAAACCAATAACACTATGAAAAGTACCAGACAGTTTACTTTTAAAGTTATTCATATAATCGACTGTCCCTTATAATGCTGATAAAGTATTTGCACAGCAAATTCTAACAAAAATCAATTATGCTTGAATTGAATATTTTGATATGTTTACAATATTGCTCAAGTCAAATATATGCACATAAAGCAGCAAAACTTTGCAGTGGAGAGCTTTATTCCTAAACCTACTGTACTTTGAGATCTGCCAGACTGGGGAATTATCTGTCATGAGAAGTAATGGAAATTGCAAAACTGGGACATTTTAAACTTAGACTGGAGTCTGCATTAGAAAATTCACAATTCAGCACTGGCAAGGAGATGGACTAGATGACTTAATGAGTCTTTCCCACCTGTATCTTCAATGATTCTATAGTTTTACTACAAAAGAAAATAGTCACGAATACACATAAGCTAACAGAATACAAATCCATGCATACTATTGTCCCCATCACTTTTGGCAGTCATTGGGATCTTATTGAACCTTAGAGACTAACAAATTTATTTGAGCATAAGCTTTCGTGAGCTACAGCTCACTTCATCGGATACAGACTAACACGGCTGGTACTCTGAAACCTGTCATTAGGATCTTAGTGGATTTGCCATTTTTGCTGCTGTTTCTAAGTGGTTATAATTAGTATACAGCTAGCAAACATAGAGGACATGATTCACCATTTCCTTAAAAAAATTCACACACAAGCACATCCATTACACATGTGAACACCCTCTCACGCAGACACCCATCACACAGTTGTATTGTTACACTTAGGCAAAGCAAGTGTAAAATTCTAGCCAGATTATCAATAAACTGGCCCAGAGACTATTGTCTATTGTCTGCAAAGGAGTCCATGATTTATTCATAGCTCTTTTACAGTCATGCACCCCGATCTGAAAAGTATATCATAGAATCATAGAATATCAGGGTTGGAAGGGACCCCTGAAGGTCATCTAGTCCAACCCCCTGCTCGAAGCAGGACCAATTCCCAGTTAAATCATCCCAGCCAGGGCTTTGTCAAGCCTGACCTTAAAAACTTCCAAGGAAGGAGATTCCACCACCTCCCTAGGCAACGCATTCCAGTGTTTCACCACCCTCTTAGTGAAAAAGTTTTTCCTAATATCCAATCTAAACCTCCCCCACTGCAACTTGAGGCCATTACTCCTCGTTCTGTCATCTGCTACCATTGAGAACAGTCTAGAGCCATCCTCTTTGGAACCCCCTTTCAGGTAGTTGAAAGCAGCTATCAAATCCCCCCTCATTCTTCTCTTCTGCAGGCTAAACAATCCCAGCTCCCTCAGCCTCTCCTCATAAGTCATGTGTTCTAGACCCCTAATCATTTTTGTTGCCCTTCGCTGGACTCTCTCCAATTTATCCACATCCTTCTTGTAGTGTGGGGCCCAAAACTGGACACAGTACTCCAGATGAGGCCTCACCAATGTCGAATAGAGGGGGACGATCACGTCCCTCGATCTGCTCGCTATGCCCCTACTTATACATCCCAAAATGCCATTGGCCTTCTTGGCAACAAGGGCACACTGCTGACTCATATCCAGCTTCTCGTCCACTGTCACCCCTAGGTCCTTTTCCGCAGAACTGCTGCCTAGCCATTCGGTCGCTAGTCTGTAGCGGTGCATTGGATTCTTCCGTCCTAAGTGCAGGACCCTGCACTTATCCTTATTGAACCTCATCAGATTTCTTTTGGCCCAATCCTCCAATTTGTCTAGGTCCTTCTGTATCCTATCCCTCCCCTCCAGCGTATCTACCACTCCTCCCAGTTTAGTATCGTCCGCAAATTTGCTGAGAGTGGAATCCACACCATCCTCCAGATCATTTATGAAGATATTGAACAAAACCGACCCCAGGACAGACCCCTGGGGCACTCCACTTGACACCGGCTGCCAACTAGACATGGAGCCATTGATCACTACCTGTTGAGCCCGACAATCTAGCCAGCTTTCTACCCACCCTATAGTGCATTCATCCAGCCCATACTTCCTTAACTTGCTGACAAGAATACTGTGGGAGACCGTGTCAAAAGCTTTGCTAAAGTCAAGAAACAATACATCCACTGCTTTCCCTTCATCCACAGAACCAGTAATCTCATGATAAAAGGCGATTAGATTAGTCAGGCATGACCTTCCCTTGGTGAATCCATGCTGGCTGTTCCTGATCACTTTCCTCTCATGCAAGTACTTCAAGATTGATTCTTTGAGGACCTGCTCCATGATTTTTCCAGGGACTGAGGTGAGGCTGACTGGCCTGTAGTTCCCAGGATCCTCCTTCTTCCCTTTTTTAAAGATTGGCACTACATTAGCCTTTTTCCAGTCATCCGGGACTTCCCCGGTTCGCCACGAGTTTTCAAAGATAATGGCCAATGGCTCTGCAATCACAGCCGCCAATTCCTTCAGCACTCTCGGATGCAACTCGTCCGGCCCCATGGACTTGTGCACGTCCAGCTTTTCTAAATAGTCCCTAACCACCTCTATCTCCACAGAGGGCTGGCCATCTCTTCCCCATTTTGTGATGCCCAGCGTAGCAGTCTGGGAGCTGACCTTGTTAGTGAAAACAGAGGCAAAAAAAGCATTGAGTACATTAGCTTTTTCCACATCCTCTGTCACTAGGTTGCCTCCCTCATTCAGTAAGGGGCCCACACTTTCCTTGGCTTTCTTCTTGTTGCCAACATACCTGAAGAAACCCTTCTTGTTACTCTTGACATCTCTCGCTAGCTGCAGCTCCAGGTGCGATTTGGCCCTCCTGATTTCAAGTAGTCCCACACAGCTGAATCACTGCTATTTTATGGAGTCCCGTAAACTTCAAAGGAAATAATTTACAGAATCAAGGTCTTGGTGTGTGACTTTGGGTAAGTAATTTAACTTCCATCTGCCTAATGTGCATACTACTTACAATGTGTAGCTCACAAGGCTTCCTTTATTAACACTTTGTATAGCACTACATGATCCTTGGCTGAAAAACAGCCATACAAAGAAGAGGAGGACAATAATAATGTATTCACAGCTCATATTGCAGTAGGGCCTACCATGTGATACGGGCTTTTCAAACATAGACCCAATCCCTGCTCCAAAGAGTTTCTGTCTTTCAGATTGCAATAACAGATGAATGGTGGGTAAGAGGATACAGAATGCAAGTGAAATGGTCAGGATGATGTTTGGCCACATCTATTGGAAGATTTAGTTTTTCGATTTTTTGTTCATTTATTTTGCATAAACTAGGACTGACTGCCCAACCAGGAACATTTTAGCTGGCTATTTTTTGTATGCTTCTTGGCAGAAGTGGATCTCAGGGAAGAATGTGATTGATGATAGGGTATTGGCTTGGAGAGAAGAAGAAAGTGAAGAGAAGGAAATGAAAAAAACCCACCTTTATTCACTTTAAACATCTCACGAACTGGTGGGATTCTCAGGTTCCCATCACTGAAGGCCACACCCTCAACTGATGTAAGTCAAAACAGAATCTTTCACTTCAGTGGAGATCAACTCATTTACAACTGCCGAGGATCTGGCCCCAAATCCAGGTTATTCTTTTAGCTCTGACATATTTTAGGTTGAAAAACAAATCATAGTTGAGCATTCTTCTGCAGTATCCCTGAATCCCTTCCTCATTACAAAGATGTTTGTTCTCACTCTTTTATCAGTATATTATCAGTACATTATATAGTGGGACTGTTTCATAGATCATTTGGGCTGGGGGCATCAGATTTAAAAATGGTAAAAGTGGTTTAATATATTAAACCATCTCTTACAGATGGTTGTCTAATCTGGCCTTCAATATCTTATGTGATGATAATTTCAAAAACTCTCCTTGTAGCTTGTTGGCTTGCCACTGATTCCCCGAGATCCTGGGCTGGTGGTCCTTGACTGGATGGGGGGCACAGGTCCTCACTGGGCTGAAATTCTCCTGGGATAGCATGGAACTGACATACAGTGGGCACCTTCTGTGGTCCCTGCACTATGGCAACAGGGGTGTCCTGGGCACCCCTGGAAGAGCATAGTCTGACAAGCCCTCCTCTCCCAGGTGAATCCAAAAGCAGGTTCCATCTCAGCAGTATTCCATTCCTGAGGGTGTGTCCGACAGGATATGAGCAAAGGGGTCTTGCTCACCCCGCATCTTTCACTTGTCCCCATTCCCTACGAGTCCCACAGCAGATCCTTCAGGGACTTATTCGAGTGTATGTGGTGGGCTGGCTCCTGTGATTCCCACACAAGTGGATCTGTGGCCATCAAGCCGGATTGATTTAAATCAGCAAGCAGAAAATCTGAATTGAAATCTTGTTCTGCCTTTTGTTATTTTCCTACAAAGGGTGATTCTCATTAGTTGAGAACCATTAAAACATGTTGATTTGCAAAAAAGCGAGAAGAATGCCGGGAATCATTAAGACAGGGATAGATAATAAGACAGAAAATATCATATTGCTTCTATTTAAATCCACGGTACTCCCACATCTTGAATACTGTGTGCAGATGTGGTCATTCCATCTCAAAAGATATACTGGAATTGGGAAAAGGTTCAGAAAAGGGCAACAAACATGATTAGGGGTATGGAACAGCTTCCATATAAGGAGAGATGAATAAAACTGGGACTTTTTAGCTTGGAAAAGAGACAACTAAGGAGGGATATGATAGAGGTCTATAAAACCATGACTGGTATGGAGAAAGTAAATAAGGAAGTGTTATTTACTCCTTCTCAGAACACAAGAACTAGGGTTCACCAAATGAAATTAATAGGCAGCAGATTTAAAACAAACAAAAGGAAGTATTTCTTCACATAATGCACAGCCAACCTGTGGAACTCTTTGCCAGAGGACGTTGTGAAGGCCAAGACTACAACAGAATTAAAAAAAGAATTAGATAAATTCATTCATCAATGGCTATTAGCGAGGATGGGCAGGGATGGTGTTCCTAGACTCTGTTTGCCAGAAGCTGGGAATGGGAGACAGGGGATGGATCACTTGAAGATTACCTGTTCTGTTCATTCCCTCTGAAGCACTTGTCATAGGTCACTGTCGGAAGACAGGATACTGGGCTAGATTGACCTCTGGTCTGACCCAGTATGGCAGTTCTTGAGTAACTGGATGAAGCTTGTTCTTCTAACTATCATATAGAAGTTAAAGATTTTACTGATAGAAAAAAATGTTTGTTTCTTTCTTCCACTTAAGAAATTTGTATTAATTCTTCACTGACTAATGAGAACAATTGATTCCAGTTTCGTTATGTTCCAAAAATATTCAGAATTCAAGTCTTTCTTTTCTGCATTTCACTATTAATTGAAAATGGACTCTGTTTCCATGGGAAAATTTTGTTAAGGGACTCTAAACACATTTGGGGGAACTCATCCCTGTGAAGCAAGGAGTAGCACAAGGATTATGATCCATTCCCATTTAAAATCTCACGGTATTTCGGGGCAATATTACTAATAAGCTTTGTACTGGCTCTTTGTAGTTTTTAAACACAGTTTAAACACAAATATTTATTTTTTAGTGACAATGGGCAAAAAGTGGGTTCATTTTTTGCACACCGAGAAGATTTATGTGTTGAAAATATGGAACTGTTTGTTTTGTGTTTTAAAGGTCCTAAAAGGGTGCAATTTGAGAGGGTGGAGAGCTGCACAAAAAGAAATGTCTAAAGTTTGCATGTGAAGTCCATGAAAATAAGAAGGTGAAATCTGCAGAGCTCTATTTATAGGATTCTGTATTTGTGAGGTATAATCATCCCTCTATTTCACTCTTCTTTCAGTGGGGATGAGCATATGCTATTCTCCTAATAAATGCAATGTTCCAGACTTACTGTTTCTGTGCCATTCTTCTGAGCTTTCCCCAAATTATCTATTGTTTTGTAAAACCTGTTGACAGTGAATACAGAACATTTAATAAGGCCAAGCTCAAACTAAAAAGAGCAGATTATTACCTCTTATTTAACTATAGCCCTATACGTACATCCAAATATACTGCAGAAAAGCAAGCAAATCAGTGTTACAAGAGCATCCAACTATTTAATTTTAAATTTCTGTAAGCGATCAATACACATTCTGGGCTTCAATCAGCTCAATTGACTTTGATAGCAGAAAGACTGGTACAATTCATCCCTACAACATTCTTGAGAAGTATCATCAAACCTATTTTGGGGGGGGTGTTACATGCAACAGAAAGGGTAAGGCAACATTTTCAAACCTAGATGCTTACCGGGTGAGAATTCTAAGGGAGGAAATCTCCACTAGCGTCCATTGATGGACAATTCCCCCCCTCCACCATCCCATTGGAGGGGTGGGAATGGTGAAATTAAAGAAAAAGTTTCAACCTCCCCCCCGGAATAAAACCTGGGGGTGTGTGTGTGAAAAAGTTTCACCCCCCCCCTCCCCCCCGAAGCTTGGCAGATCTCACAGTATTTATGCCAGAGTGGAGCCAGCTTCATGGAGGTCCTCTACTTCTGTACAAACTATATCTCTGAAGAAGCACTGGCTATTAGGACTGCCTGCTAGCTTCAGCATTCCCTGGAACAAGGCTCTGAAAAAAAAGTATAAAGCTGGAAGCTCCATTATCTTTTACAGGGAATTTCCATAGATTTGAAAAGGGACAATGTGTTCCCCACAGCTCTTGACCCCATCCACTCCTCTACCAGCTCTTCTGGTTTTCCTCTGGACTGTGTGGAGCCTTTGGTGAGGCCTCTGAAGATTCTGAAGGAGGGAGAGGTGATATTAGAGGCAGCTGAGCCCTTCTGCTGTGCAGGAGGGGGAAGATACACCTATGGAGGTGCTCCTTTATGTGCAGAGGCACCACTGGAGATCCTGACAGGTGCTGAGGCTAACAGAAGTAGCAGGTGATCATCATCTCTCGGGATTTGGCCGAGAGCATGATTTTCCTCTCACACTGTCAGTGAGGGATAACCCCACTGAAGTCAATGGGATTACACTGGTGTAAGTGATGACCCCTACTTATACAAAATGTCAGCATGCAAAAGGAACATGGGAGAAGCACAGTACAGGAAGTATTACAATGCCACTGTAGAAATCAATAATAAACCCTCCTCTGTCACTCTAACCAATTCTAGCCACCACCTCTCCAAAAGCATATTGCAGAATTAGAGGGGTTCAGTGTATTATATTTACAGTATACACACAGACGACTTAGCTTTAAAAAAAACATGAATATTCTTGCTGGAAGTTTGTGATATAACAAAAAGAAAAGGAGTACTTGTGGCACCTTAGAGACTAACCAATTTATTTGAGCATGAGCTTTCGTGAGCTCAGCTCATGCTCAAATAAATTGGTTAGTCTCTAAGGTGCCACAAGTACTCCTTTTCTTTTTGCGAATACAGACTAACACGGCTGTTACTCTGAAACCTGTGATATAACACTACTTTATTTCTTAGAATTCAGAATGATAACATACAGGAACCCCAAAATATATAGAGAGAAACAGGCTCCTGCCTAAGGTGGTGAGATACAACTCACCAACCTTATTTTAAGGCCGCTATCTCCGTACTACTGACTGCTGCTCGCCCCATAGAGCCCCTAGCCTGCACATAAGATCAGGAAAAAAACACCCTGAAATTTAAAGTGACAGCCTACAATGTAACTGAATTTTCAATACACCACACAGAAGGGTGACAAAAATTATCAGGAAAACTCACAGGTAGTGAGACTGAAGAGAATGAGATGCTGTACCTGAGAGAGCACATAAGAAAGAGGTGATGTGATAGAAGCACACAGAATAATTGTGCATTCACCCTCTCTTATAACACAAGAACAAGAGGATATTCAGTGAAATGGAAAGGTGATAAATTCATGATTAAAGGAATACTTTTTCCTCACAACACACAATTAGCCTGAGGAACTCATTCTCACCAATTATCATTGAGGGCTAGAGCTCAACAGGATTTTTTTTAAAGATTAGATATTTATATGATTACGCAGAATATACAGAGTTATAATTGTAAATATGAAAAAACAAACAAACAAGAATTGTGGATGGGACAAAAACTTCTCCTTATTTTTAGGACATAAACCAACCTCTAGATATTGGGGTTAAGGAAGAAATTTTCCCTGGGGGCAGGTTATCTATCCAATAACTACCTATATTGAGGCTTCCTGCACCTTGTGAAGCACTGGTTACTGGACACTGTCACTGCCAGGATACTGGACTAGAGGGAGCAATGGTCATATCCAGCATGTCATTTCCTACGTTCCTAAAAATGATATACGTGAACGTGGAGTCAGGTCCCTGAATAGTGTCATAGCCAGTGTTCTCTCCACACAGTTCAGCCTGTGTTGTGCCTGTGTCTGAGTCAGCAGCAATCTATGTAGAGTATTAATTTCAAAGGACATATCCTTCATGTATATATAGGAGAGAAAGAGATGATATTGGTCATGAGGAACCCACCTGCCTAATTTGTCCTCCATTTTTAAAACAACCTTATTTCAGTTTCTTGACAGAAGTAATTTCTCCCTCCATATTCTTCCCCTGCTACTTTCAAAATAAACGAACAAGCCCTTTGAATCATTGTTACCAGATGTTTCTTATTCAGCCACTGCATTCTACTGCTCTGGATGTTTCCCCAGACAAAAAGATACAGAGCAATATGATAATAAAGCATTTATTTTCAATAATGCTAAACAAGATAGATGCAAATGCCCGTTAGAGCAATACCTCCAACTAGCTGAAGCAGAAAAGTGTGAATAAATTAAATATTTATAATGTCAACAGTTCCACAGCCACTTGCAGCTGGATAATTCATTGTTCTGCTACATTAAGACTGGGAGCATAAGCCATTCCTTCCTCACTTGATCTTAAGCTCACTATTCAGGGGCTGTAGAAGAGATCAAAATAGCTTTAGGTAGACCCCATGATGAATCCAAGCAAGTCATACTTGGCATCCACTTAGATTTCTCATTCTGTATGAAATTAGCCAATCAATATGAATCAAGTCTCTAATAGA
Source organism: Eretmochelys imbricata (assembly GCF_965152235.1). NCBI lineage: Eukaryota > Metazoa > Chordata > Testudines > Cheloniidae > Eretmochelys > Eretmochelys imbricata. Next base: position 27,682,727 of record NC_135574.1, read on the forward strand.
GATGTGCAAATGTGTCTCTCAATTACATCCATTTTGATCCAGTGTATTAAAATGGCACCTGTGAAAATCTGGAGTACAGTTTGTCCCCCTCTTTTCATATCTGCCCGTACGTTCGCTACACAAAGCCTTAGCCATTGAACACCATCCCCAAAATGTTAAGCGGGAAGTATTTCCTGGAAGTACCAACTGCCAGGGACGCATTTCCAAAATGTAAGCTGAAAATATAATGGTGCCTCAGTGGATATGATAGATAAAAACCACGTGCCTTCACAAGAGAACTTGCCCTGATTCACTGGTCCATAACTGTGGTCATGATCAAAGATATCAAATTCTTCAGTTAGGCCATTGTGGCTAGATGTTGGCTGCATGTGTGTTCTCTCTGCGTGCTATACTGACTCTGGCCAGATAGTCTGATCAAACTGCCCAATAGCTATAGACTTGGTTCGTAGTGAAGGAACTTGGTCAGGTTTATTGTTGACGAAGCACAGTATTGGTGCCTTATGTTTGTTACAAGTACACTCAATGTACGTATGCCAATGACAATAGACTATCTCTTCGGCTGGCCAAAGACACTCCCTCTGTGATACCTCTTTGTACATCAATATTAACAAGTTACATATTACCCCTCAGACATATCTAGGTGCCACCCTTTGACATATCTGGGTGCAACCCATTGCCTCATGCCTGTTGGTTTAATCAAATATCTCTATCCATCATGCTGTCATCCTGACCTTATCTTTAAGATTGGTCAATGTGTTCCTGTTATCTTTGGGGAATGTACTAGTATTGGTATGTTCTGGTACCCCCCTCATGGAATGTGTTTGTGTGTATATTCTTTTATCTAGCACTACTTAGGAAAATATGTTTCTGCAATATTAGCCTTGTTCTTGCCAGATTCTGCGAGCAGGGCCTGCCTCCTGCTCACAACTTAACTTTGCTTTATAGCAGCGAAGCTTTGACCCCTCTTTAGCCCAGGCCTCATACCAGGCCTTTGATACAAGGTCTTATGTCTCAGGCCCTCTTTTAACTACAGTTTTTATGGCCCATTGTGGACTATAGTGTGTGTTTAAATTTCCTTTTGTTCTCTATCATTTCAGATTTATTATTAAAAGGCAAAACTTAAAAAGCCCCTCAACACATTAAGCTGTGTTAAAAATTTGACTTAGATCCATAGTCAAAAGTAATTGTGCCCGCTTGAAGGGTTAAAATCCATTGCTGATGTAAAAACTATATGTATATGGATTTGTGTACAGGCCCAAAGTCCAGAGTTTGGTCAAGAGATCAGAGGCCTAGCAATAGATAAGAGAAAGCAGAATAACCAAAGATAATCTTGCTTTTGCTAAAATATGCCTGGTCAGCAAAACGCCAGATGTTGGGGGCAATAATTGTATCTTATTCAAAGTTGCAAATAGAACAAAGAAACCCTGTTTCTGTTGTGTTAGTTTCTTCTGTAGGGAGATGTTCTTCCCACACATCCAACCTTGAGTTTATGAAAGGTTCCAGCATGTCAGTATAAGATATGACCTCCTCCCACCTTCCTTTCCCAGGGACCAATGCCTGCCTTAAAACACAAATGAACAACTTGAAAGACAATTTTTATTGCCATATACTTTCACTGTTTCTTTGCTTTTTCCCCTAGATATGTATCTGTTGGACAATCAAAGGAGCTGCTTCATTCCTATGGACCCCAAATCAGAATTCAACAGATATATTTTATACTAATACATTTATTAAAGAACTAATTAAATGTTAAATGTTAATTTGTCAACTTGAGACCATAGGCGGAGACATTATGTAACCTTTGACCATTGGCTACTGTGCTATCATGTCTTGCTGCTAGACCTATCTGGGAAAGTGGGACTGCCTACTCCGTCATGTTCCCCCGCCCATGGAAAATCCATATATTCCATTGTAATCAATTGATTGAGTGTCTCTGAGCCTAATAAGCAAGGTGATGTACATAATACATAATCCATCAGCGCTGTACATAATAAACTCCTGTGTTTGACCGCTACACGATATGGATTTATATCCTTCACTGCTGGTTGGAAAAATCAGGGCAGATATACTGGGACAAATTCTACTCCCAGGCCCCTGTGCTCCTTGCTGTGTCAGTGTTTGGAGGGAATGCTACTACAGTCTGATCAGCTGTTCCACTTCTCCAGATTGCTCCCTTCTTCCAGTGACCCCTGCAGAAGCCCATCCATGGAAGCTCCACATAGTTCCAACTTTGTGGATCTTGTTGGGGCAGCTGGATGTCACAAGAGGCAGGGAGTGGGAGTTGATTGAGCTCCAGCCTGTGAAGTGGTAAGGAAGCAGTACAAGCTTAAACATTTTCAGGTTTGCTACATTCCCACCCATGCTGTAGGACCACCATTTGGCAAGGTTTGAGTAGCAGCCATGGTAAGGGAAGATCTCAGAAGCACTGCTTCTCTAGGAGCCAGGCTACCCAGAGAACAGCACATTCTGGTGGAGTCAGGAAGGTAGAATGTCTGCCCCTGGTACCCTGAGTTCTGTGCAGTAACAGGGTGGAAACCTGGAATCTTCCATTGGGTTAAGTGGCAAACCACATCCACCCACTGGTGAATCCTCACAGGGGATTAAAGAATATAGAAATAGCACCTTTGTGGTATTTGTTCTCTGTAACAGGGTGTGCCTTTGCTCCTGTATTCTTGTAGGCTCCACTAGTTGGGCATTCACAGTACCATTTATTTTGAGTCCCCTCCATCAATACCGCTAAAGTCCTAATGCAACAGTGTTTACAATATGTTCTGTGCTTTTGGCCCTCTCATCAGGATTTGAGGGAAACAGAGATCTTCCTTCCCTGAGGCCTCTGTGTGACAGGGCTCAGCTAGTCCTGTTCCCCTCCCCCACAATTCCTTCCTGTGCCTCTTTATTGGATTTGGGTTCGTGGATTTCTCAGCTCTTCATCTCACCCAGCCCACCAGCCTGATTAGATAATTACCTCAATCATCTTTCTCTGGGGAACTAATCGGCACCTAAGTGATCAGAGTGCAGGCTCATCTGTTTACTCCCTTCACTCTGTCACATTTCCTACTCCCCATCTCTGCTGAAGCTGCATTGCCAGGGCACTAGGATATGTCCTCTGGTGCTTAAGAACTGAACTCCCTCTTTGTTCTGCTCACTCAAGGGAGTGATCCAAAGGAAATTATATTGGGGGAATCTGCTGGAGTTTCCAGTTTACCACATAGGAGTTGGCTATATGGAAGATAATGTAGGCCTAAAAATTAGAGACAAGGATTTATTTGCCAGACTGTTCCCTACTGTATATGCATAGTTTACTTTAAGCTACTCATGCAATGAAACATTTCACCTGGGAAAAAATCCACTGTTCAGTACTACATTTTAGTATAATTTCCTGACATTCACCCTTAAGTTTCTTTTTCTTAAAATCAGCATTTTACCTTTAGTCAAACCATATTGCTCACCAGTTGGTTCATACATCCTGAGCGGTCAGTTGCATTCAAAAATGTAACTTTCCTAGATTTGTGCGAGACTCTCACAAACCTTCATTAAGTGGTCAAAGAGGATTCGGATTCCAGACAAGCAAACACTACCCACCATGGCTGTCACCTCCTATTCATCATCAAGAAATCCCAACAAAAACAAATTAACCAAAAGTTGAAGCTCTGGAGATAATATGAGCACATAATCTCTGAGTTGTTAAGTTATACATTGCTACCAAGGACTGTTCTGAAGAAGCCACATCTGATCATTTGAAATCAAAACACCCAGTATTCCTTCCAGCTGGTTTTGGGTGTTTCCGGCAGTGTACATTTGATGGGAATATAACATTTGAAGTATTGTCTTTTTTTCTTAAAAAAGACAATGCTTCAAAAATACTAAGTGCTGCTGCTCGTGTCTCTGTTTAGCAGGGATGGCAGAAGTGCTGATGTCTATGTTCAGAAGCTATGCTAGATCTCAATAGCCTTCTCTTCCTGGCTCAAAGCCAAACCAGTATGCTCTAAGAGGAAAAAATCTGCAACAATTTGGCTGCTTCTTCACATATTAATGGCAAAAGTGTCTTTTGCCTATCAGAATAAAAACAGCTCCTTTGATAACTAGACTACCTCAATTATCAGACACAGTGATGAAGAAGGTTTCAGGGTAGCAGCCGTGTTAGTCTGCATCCGTAAAAAGAAAAGGAGTACTTGTGGCACCCTAGGGACTAATAAATTTATTAGAGCATAAGCTTTTGTGAGAAATAGCAAGGCTTACTATGACCAAAGAGCGACTAGTAGCCAGTATTCACTACAGTAGAGGAGAAAGAAAAGGAGTACTTGTGGCACCTTAGAGACTAACCAATTTATTTGAGCATGAGCTTTCGTGAGCTACAGCTCACTTCATCGGATGCATACCGTGGAAACTGCAGCAGATTTTATATATACACAGAGAATATGAAACAATACCTCCTCCCACCCCACTGTCCTGCTGGTAATAGCTTATCTAAAGTGATCATCAGGTTAGGCCATTTCCAGCACAAATCCAGGTTTTCTCACCCTCCACCCCCCCACACAAATTCACTCTCCTGCTGGTGATAGCCCATCCAAAGTGACAACTCTTTACACAATGTGCATAATAATCAAGTTAGGCCATTTCCTGCACAAATCCAGGTTCTCTCACTCCCTCACCCCCCTCCAGAAACCCACCCCCATACACACACAAACTCACTCTCCTGCTGGTAATAGCTCATCCAAACTGACCACTCTCCAAGTTTAAATCCAAGTTAAACCAGAACATCTGGGGGGGGGGTAGGAAAAAACAAGAGGAAATAGGCTACCTTGCATAATGACTTAGCCACTCCCAGTCTCTATTTAAGCCTAAATTAATAGTATCCAATTTGCAAATGAATTCCAATTCAGCAGTTTCTCGCTGGAGTCTGGATTTGAAGTTTTTTTGTTTTAAGATAGCGACCTTCATGTCTGTGATTGCGTGACCAGAGAGATTGAAGTGTTCTCCGACTGGTTTATGAATGTTATAATTCTTGACATCTGATTTGTGTCCATTTATTCTTTTACGTGGAGACTGTCCAGTTTGACCAATGTACATGGCAGAGGGGCATTGCTGGCACATGATGGAATATATCACATTGGTGGATGTGCAGGTGAACGAGCCTCTGATAGTGTGGCTGATGTTATTAGGCCCTGTGATGGTGTCCCCTGAATAGATATGTGGGCACAATTGGCAACGGGCTTTGTTGCAAGGATAAGTTCCTGGGTTAGTGGTTCTGTTGTGTGGTATGTGGTTGTTGGTGAGTATTTGCTTCAGGTTGCGGGGCTGTCTGTAGGCAAGGACTGGCCTGTCTCCCAAGATTTGTGAGAGTGTTGGGTCATCCTTTAGGATAGGTTGTAGATCCTTAATAATGCGTTGGAGGGGTTTTAGTTGGGGGCTGAAGGTGACGGCTAGTGGCGTTCTGTTATTTTCTTTGTTAGGCCTGTCCTGTAGTAGGTAACTTCTGGGAACTCTTCTGGCTCTATCAATCTGTTTCTTTACTTCTGCAGGTGGGTATTGTAGTTGTAAGAAAGCTTGACAGAGATCTTGTAGGTGTTTGTCTCTGTCTGAGGGGTTGGAGCAAATGCGGTTGTATCGCAGAGCTTGGCTGTAGACGATGGATCGTGTGGTGTGGTCAGGGTGAAAGCTGGAGGCATGCAGGTAGGAATAGCGGTCAGTAGGTTTCCGGTATAGGGTGGTGTTTATGTGACCATCGCTTATTAGCACTGTAGTGTCCAGGAAGTGGATCTCTTGTGTGGACTGGACCAGGCTGAGGTTGGTGGTGGGATGGAAATTGTTGAAATCATGGTGGAATTCCTCAAGGGCTTCTTTTCCATGGGTCCAGATGATGAAGATGTCATCAATATAGCGCAAGTAGAGTAGGGGCTTTAGGGGACGAGAGCTGAGGAAGCGTTGTTCTAAATCAGCCATAAAAATGTTGGCATACTGTGGGGCCATGCGGGTACCCATAGCAGTGCCGCTGATCTGAAGGTATACATTGTCCCCAAATGTGAAATAGTTATGGGTAAGGACAAAGTCACAAAGTTTAGCTACCAGGTTAGCCGTGACGTTATCGGGGATAGTGTTCCTGATGGCTTGTAGTCCATCTTTGTGTGGAATGTTGGTGTAGAGGGCTTCTACATCCATAGTGGCAAGGATGGTGTTATCAGGAAGATCACCGATGGATTGAAGTTTCCTCAGGAAGTCAGTGGTGTCTCGAAGGTAGCTGGGAGTGCTGGTAGCGTAGGGCCTGAGGAGGGAGTCTACATAGCCAGACAATCCTGCTGTCAGGGTGCCAATGCCTGAAATGATGGGGCGCCCAGGAGTTCCAGGTTTATGGATCTTGGGTAGTAGATAGAATATCCCAGGTCGGGGTTCCAGGGGTGTGTCTGTGCGGATTTGATCTTGTGCTTTTTCAGGAAGTTTCTTGAGCAAATGCTGTAGTTGCTTTTGGTAACTCTCAGTGGGATCATAGGGTAATGGCTTGTAGAAAGTGGTGTTGGAGAGCTGCCGAGCAGCCTCTTGTTCATATTCCGACCTATTCATGATGACAACAGCACCTCCTTTGTCAGCCTTTTTGATTATGATGTCAGAGTTGTTTCTGAGGCTGTGGATGGCATTGCGTTCCGCATGGCTGAGGTTATGGGGCAAGTGATGCTGCTTTTCCACAATTTCAGCCCGTGCACGTCGGCGGAAGCACTCTATGTAGAAGTCCAGTCTGCTGTTTCGACCTTCAGGAGGAGTCCACCTAGAATCCTTCTTTCTGTAGTGTTGGTAGGGAGACCCCTGTGGATTAGTATGTTGTTCAGAGGTATTTTGGAAATATTCCTTGAGTCGGAGACGTCAAAAATAGGATTCTAGGTCACCACAGAACTGTATCATGTTCGTGGGGGTGGAGGGGCAGAAGGAGAGGCCCCGAGATAGAACAGCTGCTTCTGCTGGGCTGAGAGTATAGTTGGATAGGTTAACAATATTGCTAGGTGGGTTGAGGGAACCATTGCTGTGGCCCCTTGTAGCATGTAGTAGTTTAGAAAGTTTAGTGTCCTTTTTCTTTTGTAGAGAAGCAAAGTGTGCGTTGTAAATGGCTTGTCTAGTTTTAGTAAAATCCAGCCACGAGGAAGTTTGTGTGGAAGGTTGGTTTTTTATGAGAGTATCCATTTTTGAGAGCTCATTCTTAATCTTTCCCTGTTTGCTGTAGAGGATGTTGATCAGGTGATTCCGCAGTTTCTTTGAGAGCGTGTGGCACAAGCTGTCAGCATAGTCTGTGTGGTATGTAGATTGTAATGGATTTTTTACCTTCAGTCCTTTTGGTACGATGTCCATCTGTTTGCATTTGGAAAGGAAGATGATGTCTGTCTGTATCTGTGCAAGTTTTTTCATGCAGTTGATAGATTTCCACTCCATACGGCTAATTGCAGTGCCTTGCATAATGACAGGTTTCAGAGTAACAGCCGTGTTAGTCTGTATTCACAAAAAGAAAAGGAGTACTTGTGGCACCTTAGAGACTAACCAATTTATTTGAGCATGAGCTTTCGTGAGCTACAGCTCACTTCATCGGATGCATACCGTGGAAACTGCAGCAGACTTTATATATACACAGAGAATATGAAACAATACCTCCTCCCACCCCACTGTCCTGCTGGTAATAGCTTATCTAAAGTGATCATCAGGTTAGGCCATTTCCAGCACAAATCCAGGTTTTCTCACCCTCCACCCCCCCACACAAATTCACTCTCCTGCTGGTGGTAGCCCATCCAAAGTGACAACTCTTTACACAATGTGCATGATAATCAAGTTAGGCCATTTCCTGCACAAATCCAGGTTCTCTCACTCCCTCACCCCCCTCCAAAAACCCACCCCCATACACACACAAACTCACTCTCCTGCTGGTAATAGCTCATCTAAACTGACCACTCTCCAAGTTTAAATCCAAGTTAAACCAGAACATCTGGGGGGGGGGGTAGGAAAAAACAAGAGGAAATAGGCGAGGAGGGCTTCTGATCAAGCGTAATTTTCCTTCCGTTTTCCAGTTTCTAGTTGGATGAGACTTTGCTGATGGATGAACTGGTATAACAGTAGTGGTAGAATTAATGTCTGGCACCGGTGTCATAGAACAAAGAGATTGTAACCTGTGATGTAACGAAGAGAAAATGTCTCCTTCCCCTGCCCCTTGTTATTTCTATCAATACAGTGCTGCTACACTTACTATTCCAGAGAAGGAAAGGAGGTATATGATCTGAAGCAATATAATTAGGGAGAATGAGGACTCTTCATGCACAAACAGAGGTGTCTGGAGACAATACACATTTATAATATCTCCTTGACTGTGTAGTGAGAGGTGCTTCTTGCTAACCTGGGGAACATGTGTGGTCAAATGTTTTCCTTTCTATACCCTATCAAGACACATCATCTCTCCCTGTTGTGCTGCCCCATAGACCTAGAGGCAGGTTTGACTTCCCTTACACAGGTGCAATGGAAGTGGACAAAAATCACTCCTTTCTTACTACCCCTCCCACCACCTGCTTTGGAAAAGCTATCATTTGGCTCTCAGCGTGCCTATTTCCTACTAAGCAAACTAAGTCTTTTGTATATTAATTGTTTACCATAAAACTTTCATTTGAGCAGAGAGAGAAAATTCATTATTTAATGCCCACTGTAGTAAATATTTAATATATCTCCATTCTTCTAAAACCCAAAATTGATATAAAATATTAATTTCCAGTCAACACATGCAGTTATCTGTATGCCATTTAATTACACTTAAAACCAAGCAGTGTAAATCAAGAATATATTCCACAAGTCTTAAGGTTAGTATCAACTGAAGTGGTAATACAGTACAGTACATCCACATTTTCTTGCAGTGGCTATGATGGATGAGACAATATGTTCTAGCTGTAGATTTTAATCTAGGAAATTTCATGCAAATAGCAGAAAGAAGAGAAAAATAGACTCTACATGTGTATGTTTTTAGGGGAAGTGAGTGTGAAACAGCGAGAAACTTTGTATTGTTTCTCCCCATTTGCTTAGGCACCCTTTCATGTGAAAGCAGAGGCAGATATGCTGAAAGAAAGAGCAGGATACGTAGATAATTATTAGCTTTACATGACTCCTTGGAGCAAGTTGCAGTTTGTGTTCAGTGGAAGGTACCAACTGTTGTTTTTCAGCTGCATTGTTGACATGGCTAAACCCCCTGACAGTTCATAGTCAGCCCTGTTGATACACATTTACATTCTTCTAAATCAAAGGCAGAGAAAAAAAGGAACTATGATAACAATTTTGACATTTCCATACTGCAAATTCTGTCAGCAGAGGGAGACAATAGGGTCATGTCCACAATGTGACTTTTTTAATTAGTCACAGACTGACAGCTCAAGGTGTGCTTCAGGCATCACATGCAGATGCTAAGGTGAAACAGACTGAGGTTAGCTAAAAAGTGAGTTTCTTTTTTCTTGCATACTTCTTCTTTTCACACCTCATTTACTGAATACACGCCTATGTTTTTTCCTGTTACTAGATTATGAATCATTGCTTGACTATTTTACTATTCTGTGGAACAGTCTGAACACCTGAAAAAAGCAAATGTAATCCCTATTATCTAGTCTTCAATATTTTTCATGGTTTCAGTTCCTTGATTTTTTTTTTAAAGTAATGTTTTCATTGGCCACAGTCTATTAGTACATCTCATTTTTCTGTTAATGTTAAAGAGCCATGGTGCCAAACACAGCCTTGTCTCAAAGAAAGAGTTTATTTCTTCTAATGTTAAATAAGGAACTTTGCTCAAAGGGAAACAATATTAATCCCTTGAAGTTACTGGAGATAGCTTGTAAGGCAGCTTAAAGGGAGCCAGGAGTCTCGAGGCAGCCTCAAGGCTTCCCATGGGGAGTGGAGAGCCCAGGGTACAGCCTGGCTAGGAGCAGGGAGCTGGGCGGGTATCCCCCTTAGCTGCCAGAGGCTCCCAACACCCCACTCCACATGGGGAGTCCGGCAGCTGCAGGGAGATTGCAGCCAGGAGACTGAATGTGTCAGGGAGCAGAGAGCCTGGGGGGCGGCAGCCAGGCTCCTGGGAGCAGGGAACAGAGAGTCTGGGGGCAGCCATGCTCTTGGCGGGAAGCTGCATTCAGAGCTGAGAGCTGGGGCTCTAAGCCCACACACACACTGCCTCTCTTAAGTCAGTGGAAGTGCTCCTGGTGAGGGCGTGCACCACTGACAGAAGGAAGGTAGTGTGGACATGAAGTCGAACATAGGTTGATCTTTCTAGTGTAGAGATGCCCATACGCTCTCTCTGCTTCACTGAAGAGCTTCTCTATAGAATCTTCCCAAGTGCCCATCGTCCCTTCGGCTGCCTATCTTCCTAGTGGAATATTAAAGAAACAGCACACATCAACAGCTTCCCATGGAGGTCAATGGAAGCTGTACCCATTTACTGCATTGATGAATGTGTCCACCTGAGGCCAAAGGAGGAAACATATAACACAACATGTTTATAAAAATTGTACCTAGTTAACCATGTGACCTATACCTGGATCCACAAAGAGACACTTTGGCCTTGCAATGCTCAGCATTGCAAATTCTAACTTTTAGGAACCTAGAAAATCACAAACCCTGGCTCCCTGCCCAGTGCATGGGAAGAGATAGGCACTGTTTCACTGACTAGGCGTGAAACTGAAGCAGTTTAAGTTGAACAAGTGAAGCTTTATTTAACCCTGTGCACTGCTTTCCCTGCTGCTGAGTTGCTTCCAACCTAACTCTTTATTCCCTGTCCCATTGCTGTCCTGTCAATAACAGGCCCTTCAGGGAATATTGGCTTTCTGACTCCAGTTCCACTGACCATGATGCAGACTAAGAATGGGATCCACAAAAGCCAGCATGCTAGGCAGGACACTACCTAAGGTAGTCAATGGGAGTTGCCAAGGAAAGGAGTATGTCCTAAACTCTGCCCTGCTCACAGAGTGACACACCTAAGTCCAGGCTGCGAGGAGATACCTATCTCTGCTTGAAGGCTGCTTAGGCACCTAAGCTGTTTCTTCCAAGAAACACTTGAGTGGGAGGGGGAGAGGAGATGGTGGCGACTCACTTATAACTTTTAGGCCTGTGGTTAGAGCACTCATCTGGAAAAATGGAGACCTGGCTTCAACTGACCCCTGTGCCTGACATGGAGAATGGATCTGAAGAGGAATCCTGTGAGATGGGAGATCCTGATCACTGGACTATGCATATTTTGAAGCGGGTCTCCCTCAGTCTCTCCTTTTGACACCATTCGACTTTGTGCAACAACTTAAAGAGTCATTAGGCCAGAGTGAGAGTGAGAATGACTCTATGGCATGGTGGTTTGTGCATCCTCCTGGAGGTGGGAGACTCAGGATTCAGTCCCTAAGCTCTAAGGCAGTAGTTCTCAAACTTTTGTACTGGTGATCTCTTTCACATAGCAAGCCTCTGAGTGTGACTCCCCCCTTATAAATATATAAAAAAGTGTTTTTAATTTAACACCATTATAAATACTGGAGGCAAAGCGGGGTTTGGGGTGGAGGCTGACAGCTCATGAACCCCCCATGTAATAACCTCGCAACCCCCTGAGGGGTCCCGACCCCCTGTTTGAGAACCCGTGCTCTAAGGGCTCTTTAATTATTTCTCTAAAGTGGAACAGCTTCAGCAATAAAGATTGAGGACTCCATAACAGAAAATCCAATAGCTCAATGGTTAGGGCCCTGATCTGAGAGGAAGGAGACTCTGGTGCAAATCTTCTCTGTATCAAGCAGAGAGGGAAACTGAATATGGGTCTTCCACATTGCAGATAAGTACTCTAATCACTGGGCTAAAAGTGATAAGGGAAGCACTTTGGCCCAGATCCACAAAGCTACTTAGGTCCCTACAGCCAAGACTAAATCTGAGATTAGGTGCCTAAATCGCAGTTTTGGCTTCACTGAGATTCACAAAACTCCTGCGGAACCCTGTAAGCACCTATACTCACTCAGTGCCTAAGTTTTGAGGAGGAAAGTTTTCTTGGTGCCTAAATTTCTGACTCTGGACATGCACACTGCTGCCTCATTCTGGGTATCCAGACATCACTCACCCAAGCCACCACACACTTCACAAACTGGAGAAAGATAAGCACTTGTCTACCTTAGTTGCACACAGGGCCCGATCCAGAGGGCCACCTACTTGCTCAGGTCCCATTCAAAATCCGGCCAGAGGATTTGGTGCCTACCTTATAACTTTTAGCCTCCTGCTTAAAGAAATCACTTGGAAGGTAGGAGACCCAGATTCAATTCCCACCTCTGCCAAAGGCGGGAAAAGAGGGCTCCCACATCTCTCTGGAGAGTGCTCTAACTACTGAGTTATGCGATATTCTGATGTGGGGCTCCCTCAGTCTCTCTTGCTGAAGCTTTTCCCCTGTGGATAAATAATGACTAGATTGGGGGACTGGATCCTGGCTCTCCCACCTCCGAGGTGGGTGCCCAAACCACTGGACTACAAAATCATTCAAACTCTCTCTGACCCAATGACTATTTAAATATTTATCCTCAGTAGAACAGTCACTAGACCACAGAGAGAGGGAGGAGTTTGGGGTAGGAGGGATTCATGAGATAGGTGCCCAGACTCCTAGAGTGAGGCAATGTGCACATGCCCAGAGGCAAAAACGTAAGTGTCTAAAGAACTTTTAAGAACAACAGAGAGGTCATACTGGGTCAGACCAAAGGTCCATCTAGCCCAGTATCCTATCTTCTGACAGTGGCCAATGCCAGGTACCTCAGAGGGAATGAACAGAACAGGTAATCATCAAGTGATCCATTCTCTGTCGCTCATTCCCAGGTTCCAGCAAACAGAGGCTATCCCTGCCCATCCTCGCTAATAGCCATTGATGGATCTATTCTCCATGAATTTATCTAGTTCTTTTTTGACCCGTGTTATAGTCTTGGCCTTCACAATATCCTCTGGCAATGAGTTCCACAGGTTGTGCGTTGTGTGAAGAAATACTTCCTTTTGTTTGTTTTAAACCTGCTGCCTATTAATTTCATTTGGTGAACCCTAGTTCTTGTGTTATGAGAAGGAGTAAATAACACTTCCTTATTTACTTTCTCCACACCAGTCATGATTTTATAGACCTCTATCATATCCCCCCTTAGTCTGATCTCTTTTCCAAGCTGAAAAATCCCAGTCTTATTAATCTCTCCTCATATGGAAGCTGTTCCATACCCCTAATAATTTTTGTTGCTCTTTTCTGAACCTTTTCCAATTCCAATATATCTTTTTTGAGATGGGGTGACCACATCTGCATGCAGTATTTAAGATGTGGGGGTACTATGGATTTCAATAGAGGCAGTATGATATTTTCTGTCTTATTATCTATCCCTTTGTTAATCATTCCCAACATTCTGTTCACTTTTTTTGCCTGCTGCTGCACAGTGAGTGGATGTTTTCAGAGAACTATCCACAATGACTCCAAAATCTCTTTATTGAGTGGTAACAGCTAATTTAGACACCATTTTATACGTATAGTTGGGATTATGTTTTCTAATGTGCATTAATTTGTATTTATCAACACTGAATTTCATCTGCCATTTTGTTGCCCAGTCACCCAGTTTTGAGAGATTCCTTTGTAGCTCTTCGCAGTTTGCCTGGGACATAATTATCGTGAGTAGTTTTGTACCATCTGCAAATTTTGCTACCTCACTGTTTACCCCTTTCTCCAGATCATTTGTAAATATGTTGAATAGGACTGGTCCCAGTACAGACTCCTGGGGGACACTTCTATTTACCTCTCACCATTCTGAAAACTGATAATTTATTCCTACTCTTTGTTTCCTATCTTTTAATCAGTTACCAATCCATGAGAGGACCTTCCCTCTTATCCCATGACAGCTTACTTTGCTTAAGAGCCTTTGGTGAGGGACGTTGTCAAAGGCTTTCTGAAAATCTAAGTACACTATATGCACTGGATCCCCCTTGTCCACATGCTTGTTGACCCCCTCAAAGAATTCTAGCAGATTGGTGAGGCATGATTTCCCTTTACAAAAACCATGTTGACTCTTCCCCAACAATTTATGTGCATCTATGTGTCTGACAATTTTGTTCTTTACTATAGTTTCAACCAGTTTCCCTGCTACTGAAGTCAGGCTTACCGGCCTGTAATTGGTGGGATCACCTTTGGAGTCCTTTTTAAACTGGCATCACATTAGCTATCCTCCAGTCATTTGTACAGAAGCTGATTTAAATGATACGTTATGGACTACAGTTAGTAGTTCTGTAATTTCATAGTTGAGTTCTCTCAGAGCTCTTGGGTGAACACCATCTGGTCCTGGTGATTTATTACTGTTGAGTTTATCAATTTGTTCCAAAACCTCCTCCAATAACACCTCAATCTGGGACAGTTCCTCAGATTTGTCACCTAAAAACAATGGCTCAGGTTTGGGAATCACATCCTCAGCTGTGAAGACCGATGCAAAGAATTCATTTAGTTTCTCCACAATGGCCTTATTGTCCTTGAGTGCTTCTTCAGCATCTCAATCATCCAGTGGCCCCACTGGTTGTTTAGGAGGCTTCCTGCTTCTGATGTACTTAAATTTTTTTTTGCTATTACTTTTTGAGTCTTTGGCTAGCTGTTCTTCAAATTCATTTTGGCCTTTCTAATTATATTTTTAGACTTCATTTGCCAGAGTTTATGCTCCTTTCTATTTTCCTCACTAGGATTTAACTTCCACTTTTTAAAGAATGACTTTTTGCCTCTCACTGCTTCTTTTACTTTGTTGTTTAGCCACGGTCGCACTTTTTCGTTCTCTTACTATGTTTTTTAATTTGGTGTATACATTTAAGTTGAGCCTCTATTACGTTGTATTTAAAAAGTTTCCATGCAGCTTGCAGGGATTTCACTTTTGGTGCTGTACCTTTTAATTTCTGTTTCATTAACTTCCTCATTTTTGTGTAGTTCCCCTTTCTGAAATTAAATGCTCCAGCCAAAATTTAAGCACCAAGGGAGTTTCAGCACTTACAGCATTAGTCAGCAGCTAGGTGGGAGTGTTGTGGATTGAAGTGTCCCCAAATCTGGGATTTAGACTACATCTCAGATTTAGGTGCCTCTAGTGCTTAGAGAATGGTTAGCCACCAAAATCAAGCTGAGTCAGGACAATGTTAGCTGAGGAGTGATAGCAAAACTCAACAGTACCACTGTGCATTGTCCTCAGCTTGATGCTATAGTGTCATGAAAGTCCCTGTGGGACAATTTGAAAAGCTTCAGATGCATGCCTTGAACTGCGGAACATTGAGAATCTACAACAAAAATTATATATCATATGTGGAACTGGATTTAAAAACCTGTATAAATCAATGCCTTTCAAAGTTAAAAAAATCTCATCACCTGTGTAGTGCATGGTCTAGCACTAAAATAGCTAAGGGTTGCTTTGCTGCTAGTCTTTGAAGCTCTGTGCCTGTGGGTCGGTGTGTTTCTTGATGTTTGCATTTCCCTTCCTCCCCCATTTTTAACAGGCTTAGACAGGTTTTTAATATTACCTTTCAGCATGGAATCTCCTATACAAGTCTCAAAGTGTGGCAGTACAAAGGGAAATTACATTTCCCTTGTTAAAGACTGTAATTAAATTTAAAATGTTTCCGCACTTCTCATCCCAAGACTGCAAGAGTTACTGCCCCCAAAGTGGAATTTTCTATTTTCAGGAAAACGGAGTAAAAGCAGGTTAGTTAGAAGTGGGGATCTGCTTAAACAGGGACAACTGGGCAACAGCACTGAGCCTAAAAAAACTTCCATAGAAGTCACTGGAAAGACCCCATTGAGGACTAGACATTACATCAAGCCCATTCTGAGCAGCAGTGATTAGTGACAATGGGGTAGTCCTTTTAATTAGCAAGTAAGGTAGCATTTTAACAGCTGACATCCATACATTCTCTATTGAGGAATGATATTCTGTCCTGATAAGGGGATGGACTAATTTGAGAGGTCTTTTCCATCTCTAGCTGGATCCGAATTAAAGAGTGACTGACTTGACTTATTAATGGGAGGGTTGGATAGAAAAGAAGACATGTTCCCCTTGTTAAATGTTTATGTTTTGACCTTGCCTGTACTGCTATCAAGTACGTTTACAAGAAGTCTCACATACTGGATATACAAGTAGAGAAAAATGAGATGAAAAGCACTATAGTGCTTAATAATTTCATCCAAAGTCTTCTTTTTGTGCTGGCAAGGGACACTCATATAGTGAAAAACAACTAATGAATGCAAGATTCACAGAGGGTCTTATAATTCCATAAATATAGCCCATGGAAAGTCACATGCTTATTGCCCATTGGCACTAATTGACACTACCTATTCTAATACATCACATATATGCAGAAGAATAGAACTCCTGTGAATGTCTGTTGTTTTAAAAAGTTGATATCTTCCTAAGAAAAGGCAATTACTTCTCCTGTTCTCTATAGTCTGGCTGATCTCTTGGTCTGGGATAAATGTCACAGGTTGTTTGTTCATACCTCCCGGTAAAAAGTACAGAATTTAATTTGTAAGAGCTTCCCCTGAAGTGTCTGACCTCAATATCAGGCAGAGAGGAAGGCAAGCTTTGAGTGTAGGAACATTTCCAAAGTACTTTCAAAATCCTCTATGAATTGTAACCCTTAAAATGTACAATGCTACAAAGTTCTCCAATGGCTGTACAAAATGGATGCTTATATACTAAAGATTTGTGTGTAAAAAAATATGTATTCTATTGTGTTCTTAGAAAGAACAGGCAGAGAGAATTTTTATTCATAGAGTCAGAGTATAACGCCAGAAGGGACCATTAGATCATCTAGTCTGATCTAGTATATCATAGGGCATTACATTTCACGTAGTTACCCTAGTATTGAGCCCAATAACTCCTCTATCCTAGCATTGGCCACACCAATGTTATATGAAGAGGTAAAAATAATCTCTTTACTTCTACTCACTACTTTCCTGCTTACACAGCACGGACTGCCAAAGTATTGCATTAAGAACTCATATTCAGTTGCTTGTGCACTGTGATCCCTAAATCAGAGTTAGTGGTTTCCAGGATATAGTCTCTCACTTTGTAGGTATGGCCTGCATTCTTTCTCCTAGATGCATAGACTTACATTTGGTTGCGTTAGAACACATATTTTAATGGGCCCAGTTTATCAAGTGATCCACATTACTCTGCAGGACAGCCCTGTGTCATCCACAAACTTTATTGTGTGTGATTTTTTAAATTTACTTCCAGTTTACTGATGAAAATACTAAATACTGTTCAGCTCCATACTGCTCCCTGAAGAATCCCACTAGAAATACCCACATTTGATGATGATTCCCCATCGATAATTTCTTTTTGAGCTTTGTCAGTTAACCAGTTCATAATTCAGTGAATGTGTGCTTTATTAATATTGTAGAGTGCTAATTTTTAATCAAAATGTCATGCAATGCTAAATCAAACACTTTACAAAAATCTAAGTACATTACATCTCTTCAGGTAGCATTATCAACCAGATTTGTAACCCTATCAGAGAATGAAATCAGGTTTGTTTGACAAGATTTAACTGCACTCAGAAACAAAACAATCCAAAACTTTAGAGCCTACAAGTCTACTCAGTCTTACTTCTTGTTCAGCCAATCGCCAAGGGATGATTTAGTGGGGGATGGGTCCTGCTTTGAGCAGAGGGTTGGACTAGATGACTTCCTGAGGTCCCTTCCAACCCTGATAGTCTATGATTCTAAGGGGAGCTAGAGAACAGGACCACAAAGAGGGGAGTTTGAGAGGGAGATGTAATAGAATCGCTGTGGTTAGGAAGGACCGCATCGCCAACACTACTCTACAACACTACCAACACTACTCCTGTCTCCTCCACCTGTGCCTGTATCTAGACAGACAATCTAGCCAGGGATGCCTCCGCCCAGATCCTGGTGTGGATTTGCAGAGACTCTGGCCTGTATTTCCCACTCTCAGAAAGCCAGGCTGGGGAGGACCATACACTACCAGGAGGAAATGTAGGGTAGTGGTGGTTGGTGACTCTCTTCTGAGGGGGATGGAGGCACTCATCTGTCATCCTGACATGGCATCCCGGGAGGTATGCTGCCTGCCAGGGGCCCGTATCAGAGGTGTTACGGAGGGATTGTCAAGGATCATCTGGCCCTCTGACTACTACCCCATACTGCTCATACATTTGGGCACTAAGGATACTGCGAGGTATGACCCTCAGCAGATCAGAAGTGACTACAGGGCTCCGGGAGTAAGGGTGAAGGAGTTGGGAGTGCAGGTGGTGTTCTCTTCAATCCTTCCAGTCAAGGCTAGGGGCTTCGGCAGAGACAGATGCATCCTGGAGGTGAATGCCTGGCTGCAAGGATGGTGTCGCCAGGAGAGCTTCAGCTTTCTTGACCACAGGATGCTGTTCCAGGAAGAAGGACTGCTAAGCAGTGATGGGGGCCACCTATCGAGGAAGGGGAAGAGATATTTGGATACAGACTGGCTAACCTAGTGAGGAGGGCTTTAAACTAAGTTCAAAGGGGGCAGATGACCAAAGCCCACAGGTAAGTCAAAAACATGGAGACCTGGAAGACAGGTCGGAATTTGGGGGGAGCATGGGCTGTTATAGGAGGGATAAGAGAGAGACAAGACAGAACTGGGTGGGTGGGGAGATAAATCAATTCTACATTTGTAAGTTCAACTTTAATGGTAAAGAGATTGCACTACACTACTTGTATGAGGTGAATTGAAAAATACTATTTCTATTGTTTTTTACAGTGCAAATATTTGTAATAAAAATAAATATAAAGTGAACACTGTAGACTGTATTCTGTGTTGTAGTTGAAATCAGTATATTTGAAAATGTAGAAAACATCCAAAAATATATTTAAATAAATGGTATTCTATTATTGTTTAACAGTGTGATTAATCACACTTATTTTTTAAGCACTTGACCACCCTAATTTTTATCATCCAATGCCAAATCTATTTAGATCAATTTTGCCATTGACTTCAATGGGAACAATATGTAGCCTAATGGTTAGAGTGTGCCTCAAACATAAAAGCACAATATTAATACTAAGTATTATTAATCACAGCTTTACAAGCTAGACATTCACTGAACTATTGCTCCTTTGGCATTGGTTAAAAACAAGAACTAGTATGGACACCCATGGTGGAAATGAGTACTAACAGCTGCTCATAGACAGAGAATGAACATTCTTTCCAAGAGGAAATTCCAACAGGATGCTCACAAGAAATGAGCCCTTCTTTGTACTTCTTTTTATAATTGCTGCAGTTTTTTGTTTTCTTATTTTTTCCCTTCTAATTTTAAAAGTGTGTTTGGGTGAGAGAGAGAAGGGTCTTCAGGAAGGATTTCAGTGAAGAGAGGGTAGTAGCCTTGCAGGACAGCTTAGGAAATAAGATCCACATATAAAGGGTGATGTGGAAGGAAAGAGATTGCTCAGATAAAAGCCACAATTTTGAATTGTTTTTGCAAAATGAAATCCCCCTTACAAATTGTTTGGGGTCAATCAAAATGTTTCATTTTGATTTTGAACTTTTTTATATTTTTTGATTATGTGTCAAAATGAGTTGAAATTTATTTTTTTATGTTAAAAAACTTTTGCAAAAATGTTGAAATGGGACATTTCCATACTGTATTTTTCATTTTTTTTTCTAAAACAAAAGTTTCATTGAGGTTTATACAATTTTGTGAAAAAAAATTGGTTCTGTCAAAATGGCATTTCAAGTGGAAAATTGTTTCAACAATTTATTGATTGATCAAGCAACTCTACTATTGAGGCTGGCATTAGTGGAAAGTAGGGAGTTAAGCGTAACATGAGGAAGAAAAAAAAGGAAGAGAGAATGGAATTAGCATGAGAGGATCAGAGTTATACAGAGCCAAGAAGGAGGAATATTTCAAAGTCTAAACAGTTCATGTATAAATTGTTATGGCCTTAATCCAAAGATCACTGATGTCAATGGGACTCTTTTCCATTAGTTTTTCAGCCCTACATTTGTTAACGACAAGACAAATATATCTATACAATTGCATAATTATTATAGTGGTCAAAAGCTAGAAAAAATTCTAGTGACAATTTCATCAACACGATTCCATCCTCCCTTAACAAACTGTAATTTGATGTAATTAGGTAGGGAGTTTAAGTGATCAAGAAACAGGCTTAAGACGGTAGCTTCTTCATAATAAATACTGGCCAGGGTGCACAGGTGGGAACATGCTATACCCCCCTGATGGGATGTAGAAGTTGTTGTGCTCCCTCTGTGTGCTGGAAAATTCTAAGATCTGCCTCCATTAGATAGATTTTCCCCTGGACCCTCCCTCTGGGATAGAACGGGATGGAGAGAACTGCCCTCATTGGACAGGTCTTTGTTCTAAAAAGGATCTGGGCTAAATAGTTTTAAAACCTCCATGGAGATAATTTTCAGAGTAACAGCCATGTTAGTCTGTATTCGCAAAAAGAAAAGGAGTACTTGTGGCACCTTAGAAACTAACCAATTTATTTGAGCATAAGCTTTCGTGAGCTCATAAATTGGTTAGGCTCTAAGGTGCCACAAGTACTCCTTTTCTTTGTGAGATAATTTTAGGTATCTTGGGATGTGCAGCACCTTCATGTTCTAAGAGTGAGTGTGTTTTAAGTGTGAAATGGCTTACAAGGAAAGCCTTTTGAAGTTACCTATTCCATTTGTGATATGGGTATTTCTGGCACACTGGCATACCATACAGTTTTCAATCTTTCATGTGAAGCACTGAGGCAGTACATTACCCTTGTGTGCATCTACTTGACATTCCAAAGATATTTTATTTTAAAGTCTATTTCCATCACATTGCACTATGTAACCTCATATTCAATGAAGAAAATGCAAATTTAACAATCAGTGCTTGTAGACATATGACTCAGGTATATTAAATTACTTGAAGGTAATTTGAGAACTTTGGATACTGTAATACAGTACATCAATATAATTAGTTTAATCCAGTGAACCTCATTAATAATACACAATAAGTAGTTCTCTAGCTTTTATGACTGCCTGGCATGTTCCAGGGTTTTGGTAACATTGCTGGAACTCTAATTTTGAATATAATTAAGCTTTCTGATGACTTCTCCAGATTCTAGGCCACCAGTTTTATAGAAACAAACACTTGTCTATCCCCTCTGAAACAGCAAATCTGAAATATGCATGTTTTGGTAATTCATTTGCAGGTATGTCAAAGATAATGACTCGATCAGCACAACTCTTTTTCTAAGGAGGACCTGGCTAAATAGCTAAACTTATCTCCCTTGATGTTTTAAACTACCTTGGGAAGCCCAGCAACTTGGTGTCCTAAGGGTGAGTTGCTGTGAAGTGGCTTACAAGGAAGGCATCCCCGGACTGTTGGTACAAATGAAACCTGAAGGATTCTTCTGCCTATGTCAAGTTAATCAGACTCAAGAATGTGTTTGTTTAGTTACTTGAAGTCAGGGTTATGTCGGCACATAGGGTGGCAGTCCATGGCAGAGTCTCAGAGCCCGGGCTAACAGACTCAGGCTCACAGGGCTCACGCTGCTGTGCTAAAAATAGCTGTGTAGACGGTACAACTCCAGTTCAGGAGCTTAAGTTCTGGGTGGGCTTCAGGGCTTGAACTGTAACATCTACACAGCTACGTGTAATGCCACAGTGTAAGCCAGAGTATGTCGACCCAGGCTCCGAGACTTGCTGCCGCAAACTGCTGCTCACTGGGTTGATGTACCACTGGCCGGGCCTTGTGCATCATTGTATTTGCAACTGCCAACAGTCCAGAACATGGGATGTTCTAATGTAAAATATGACAAGACTATGTAGTGGAACTTTTCTCAAGTGATCAAATTTTTAAAAGTCAATTCTTTTGTTTTAAAAGGAGTTCAATATTTCACCCAATTTGTTTTTTCCCCTTTGAAGCAGTGAGAACCTCCTTAGAGTCCTATATTTTAAAATAAGAAGGAATCACTATGATTTACTCTCTGAACTCATGCTTCGAGCAGGGGGTTGGACTAGATGACCTTCAGGGGTCCCTTCCAACCCTGATATTCTATGATTCTATGATAACAATAGACCATAGAATTTCAGAGTGATTCTTGAAGTTGTGGGAATTCCTTCCCTGCTCCGTAAGTGAACAGCATCAAGCCCAATAACTTGTGATTGCATATCGTTTAACAGGACAACCAATGCCAGTTTAAACACTTCTAATATAAAACTGTGGCTGCCTGAATATATACAGCATTGCATGCCCTGACCTCCTTCCAGTTTTGCTTCCAATATTTCCCTATTTTATTTATGTTCTGTGGTGGAGTGTGTATAATGTGAATTAGAACAGGCCAGCTTAGAAAGCATACAATTCTCATCCATTTTAAAAGGTTGAAGCCTTTTAGAGAAGAGCTCACTAGAGGGCAATTCTAATACACTGTGTAAATACATGTATTTGGTGGGATGACTGCACAAAGGAAGATTCTGGTAGAATGCTGAAATCAAGCCAGTGAACATGCATGACCCTTGATGCTGGGGTGGGTGTTCTAGAACACCAAGAGCAGAACAGCAGTAGTCTGAGCATCGCACACAAAGGTAAGACAGGCAGAAACGTGATAGATCAAGAGAGAAACTGCCCATAAGGAAAAAGACTGGGTATAGGGAGAATAAACTAAACTAAAAGGAACAAAGAATCTCTTCAGGCAAGAAAGAGAAGAAACCCAAACTGAATTTTCCCCATAGATGATTTGTTGCTGAGAGCTAGCAGCAGAAAATGACATCAGGAACAAACAAACAGCAGCAAAAGACAGGTGGTCAATAAGGCCATGAGAAGCTCAAGGTCAGGTTGATGACTAGATCTTGCTTAGATCTTAAAATATTTAGCATTTCTAAGAGTTACTTCATATGACAGCCTGAAACACCTAAAGGATATCCAAGGTTACTCTGCAACATTGTTAACTCCCTGGCTTGTCTTGAAATTTAAAGAAGGCAAGCCCTCTGAGACTAGGGCTACAGCTCAAACACTTTGCAATTTGTCCTGGCTAATCTGCACCAAACAGCTCCACCATCAATAAGTGTTCTTTAGTAGCACACATTTCAGAGGCACCCTGAAGTGCATTCCTTTAAGATGCAATCCAGTCAAGCTACATTGACTGAGAATCAGGCTGCTGAAGACTGGCACAGAGAACACTCACGCCAGTTTAACAATAGTGTATAACAATGAAGCCTGTTCCTGCAGCACTGCAGACAAAGAATACTGGGGCAAGAGAACAAGAACAGTACCCCATTACATTGTGTGCCTGCCTTGATTCCTCACCACAAAGAGGAGAGGAAATGGAATTCTTATTTTTTTGTTTTTCTTGCCTTATTTGCCCAGTAAGCACCCCTGCACAGAGGACAGGTCTGATCTATGCTGTACAAAATCTGGTGTATGTTCTATAGTAATAATAATGATAATTAATACACCATTTTATATTTTAAGGAATAATATGAAACAGTGGCTGGAAGTTAAAAACAGGCAAATTCAAAAGGCACATATTTTTAACAGTAAGTGGGATTAACCACTGGAACTCCCAAGGATGCTCCCTCTCGAAGTCTTCAAATCAAAACCGGATGCCTTTCTGGAAGATATGTTTTAATCATATCCAAGGTACTGGGCTTAATACAGGAATAACTATAATAAGTTCTATGGCCTGAGTTATACACGCCAGACTGATTTAATTGGGGATTGGTCCTGCTTTGAGCAGGGGGTTGGACTTTAAATCAGCTACTGTACCCAATGACTGGAAGATAGCTAATGTAACACCAATATTTAAGAAGGGCTCTAGGGGTGATCCTGGCAATTACAGACCCGTAAGTCTAATGTCAGTACTGGGCAAATTAGTAGAAACAACAGTAAAGAATAAAATTGTCAGACACATAGAAGAACATAAATTGTTGCACAAAAGTCAACATGTAAAGGGAGATCGTGTCTTACTAATCTATTAGAGTTCTTTGAGGAGGTCAACAAACATGTGGACAAGGGGGATACAGTGAACACAGCGTAATTAGATTTCCAGAAAGCCTTTGACAAGGTCCCTCACCAAAGGCTCTTATGTAAATTAAGTTGTCATGGGATAAGAGGGAAGATCCTTTCATGGACTGAGAACTGGTTAAAAGACAGGGAACAAAGGGTAGGAATAAATGGTAAGTTTTCAGAATGGAGGGGGGTAACTAGTGGTGTTCCGCAAAGGTCAGTCCTCGGACCAATCCTATTCAACCGATTCATAAATGATCTGGAGAAAGGGATAAACAGTGAGGTGGCAAAGTTTGCAGATGATACTAAACTGCTCAAGATAGTTAAGACCAAAGCAGACTGTGAAGAACTTCCAAAAGATCCCACAAAACTAAGTGATTGGGCAACAAAATGGCAAATGAAATTTAATGTGGATAAATGTAAAGTAATACACATTGGAAAAAATAATCCCAACTATACATACAATATGATGGGGGCTAATTTAGCTACAACTAACCAGGAGAAAGATCTTAGAGTCACCGTGGATAGTTCTTTGAAGACATCCATGCAGTGCGCAGCAGCAGTCAAAAAAGCAATATGGCTAGTGTCCTCTGCTATGACTCAGGGAAGCATGCCAGGGTATGTGACTAGATCATGTGACTAGACCGTTTGATACAAAACTCCATCTTGTTACCTGTATTTTTCCACAAGCTGTGCTAAGGGCTTTGTTTGAAACAATGAGTTTTCCTCCACATGGCAGAAGCTATAAAAGGCCCCAGAAGCATCTCCATTTGGCCTCTTGCCTGCTCTGATCTCTGGACTATGGACTTATGCTAATGGGAGCATTCTAACCAAGGGACTGAGGACCTTCCAACCATTTGAGAGCAACCAGAGACCTAACCAGTTAGCAGTTTATACCATCACTGCTTTAAGCCTGATCCAAGAACTTTGCAATTATTATATGTATTTGATTCCTTTAACCAATTTTATCTCTCACCTCTTTTTTTTATAAATAAACCTTTAGATATTAGACATTAAAGAATAGGCTGTAAGCATGTATTTGGGTAAGATCTGAAGTATTCATTAACTTGGTGGGTAATGCGTCCAATCCATTGGGATTGGTAGAACTTTTTACATGATGAACAAGATTTTCAATCATCTTTATCATATTTGACTTGGCTGTCTGGGAGGGAGCCAAAAGGCTGGGTTGCTTTAAGGGAACTGTGTTTTGGTTTCTGGGTAACCAGTAAGGTATTGTAGAAGCTGTTTTGTGGCTATCTTGGTGGATCTAAGTATTAGAATAACCACTAGCTTTAGGGATTATCTGCCCCATTCTTTGCAGATTGCCCTAATTGAGCAAACCCAGTGTGGCCCTCCTGGGACCCTGGTCACACATTCATTTCAACGTGTGGTTCAAAGTGTTGAAATTTCACCTACAAAGCCCAATGCAGTTTGTGACCTACAAGATTACATTTCTCCCTTACTTCCACGCTTCAATCTCAGTGCTGAGATTTAAGCATCTGCAGGTTGGAGGTAGGGTATGTTTATGTCAAGTGCAGATACAGTCACTAATAGATATACTCTGCCTATATTTTATATGAAACCAAGATTTCTGTATTACCCCCATGACACAGGTTAGATCTAGCACAATGCGGTCCTAGTCCATGACTGAGATTACTAAGTGCTGTGATTATGCAAGCACAAAGTCATAAATACATAATAATAATAATACATTTGGGAGCTAGCCATGGTTTCAACTGCTCAAGATCAGCTGATTCAGATGGGGCGGGGCTGGACTGGACTGTAAGTTCAGCTCTCCATCTTCATTGTACTAATGGTTCCAAATTCATATTTTTTCCCCCAAGTTCACACTTTTTTTTTTGCCCAGTGTTATTTATAACTTGATTCTATTAAGCTAAATATTATTCAGCAGGTGCTAAATGGTTCTCTGCTAGTAATATATTGAAAATTCAAGATGCATAAATTACAACACAAAGCCCATTTGTAAAAATAAGTTGTATATTTATGCTAATTAAAGTTGTGCAGTTAATTTACCGCTATTAAAATTTACCCCT
The DNA here is from genome assembly GCF_965152235.1 of Eretmochelys imbricata. Taxonomy (NCBI): domain Eukaryota; kingdom Metazoa; phylum Chordata; order Testudines; family Cheloniidae; genus Eretmochelys; species Eretmochelys imbricata. The sequence goes on from NC_135574.1 coordinate 27,708,769, forward strand.
AAAATATTTTTAAAAGGCCAAGTAGCTGTCAAATTATAGCATGAAAAAGTGCATCAGCTGCTAAACACAATTAACAGTAAAAAAACAAACAAACGAACAACTAGATGTGACAAAGAGGTTACTTTTCTCCAAACATCAATGTAATTGCAATTAAAAATAATATTTATATAGGCGCTTAACATCTGCAAAGCACTTTGAAGATGAAAACTAATTGCGCCTGTGAGGCAGATAAGTATTATTATAATCCACATTTAAAAGAAAGGGAAATGGAGGCAGATCGTTCTTTAACAGACTAACACACGGGCAGAATGTGTCAAAGCCAGGAATAGAACTCAGGAGTTCCTGGTGCTAATCAAATGAAAAAAAAATTGGAAAATTTATGAATTAAATGTATTGGGTGCAATCAACTGTACGGCCAATGAGTCATTGGTGCATGTGATAATTTGACTGCAGAGGGAGCAATGAGAGCCAAGTGCACAAAGTGTTAATCCAAAGGTGAAGCTGTTTTTAGTGTTTCTGACGTGAATAATGAGGCTAAGAAGGGTTTGAATTCTATATTTGAATTCCATATTTTCAGCTTCTCAAACACTCTATTTTACTAATAACTTCAGAGATAATTACGTAGACAAACATCTAACTGAGTAGGCTTTAATTCCATGTTCATCACTGTGTATTTAATCATCTCAAATATCTAAAAAAGGCTATAAAGATTCAGTGCCTGAATTATGTAGAATAAATTAATAACCAGGAACAAGCGAACAAAAAAAATTCTACAAGCTGCAGCCTTCATTGGGCTCATTAGGGACAGACTCTACCAGCTCATGCATCCAGTGCTTCAAGGACTACCAAAGAGTTACATCCTGGTTTAGCACTGCCTTTAGCCCAATATTAGAAGCATCAGTGCACAGCACAAAGGGTTTGCTAAAATCAGGGCTGACTAAAACTCCGTCTGTAGACAAAGCCTCTTTTATGTTCTTGAAGCCTCTTTCACAGGCTTCAGTCCACATCACCTAGGCTGGCTTGTCCTTTTCTGTAAGGTCTGTTATGGGGGGCAACAATGTCACTAAACCTCTTTACTGACCTCTGGTAATGGTTGGCAAGACTGATAAAAGATTGGACCTGCTTCATGGTTTGTGGGACAGGCCAATTCTGAATGGCTTCTACTTTTAAAGAATTGGGGCAAAGAAACCCATTTCCCACCCTCTGTCCTAAAATAAGGTAATCTGCAGCATCCATCTTGCATTTGAACACCTTGACAGTGAGGTTTGCTTCTCTAAGCCTCTGCAATACAATTTCCATATGGATCAAGTGGTCTCACCAGGAGTCACTAAGGATACACAAGTTGTCTACACAGGCCCTGGTGAAGGTCTGTAAACCCTGACAAGCCTCTGAAAGGTAGCCCCTGAATGAATGAATCCAAAAGGTACAATCTTCAACTTATACAGGTCAGATTCTACTATAAAAGCTGACTTTTCCTGGGCAACAGCATCTAACTGAATTTACCAATACCCACGAGTCAAATCCAGAGTGCTTACGTCAAGCAGTTTTCCACCTGGGTCCTGAGCATCACTGAAAACTCAGATCCTAGATGCATAAAATAAGGCATTCAACATTAGAGGCCATTTTAGAATGTGGGCCAATAAGGTTTACCCACTTTTGTTAAGTATCGATGAAGCATGTTATCTGAATGCTGAGTATTTATTATTAATCAGTGTTATTAATTCAACACAAAGCACTCTGGAAAATTGAGCTGATAAAAACAAACTACAATGCATTGCCAACAGGCAAAAAACTCATTCTAGTCTGATTAAAAAAATTATTATCCCAAATAAAATAAGAGACTCTTGCCTCTACTTGTGGAAGGGATATATAGTCATATTATAGGTTTCAGAGTAACAGCCGTGTTAGTCTGTATTTGCAAAAAGAAAAGGAGTACTTGTGGCACCTTAGAGACTAACCAATTTATTTGAGCATAAGCTTTCGTGAGCTACAGCTCACTTCATCGGATGCATACTGTGGAAACTGCAGAAGACATTATATACACAGAGACCATGAAACAATACCTCCTCCCACCCCACTCTCCTGCTGGTAATAGCTTATCTATAGTGATCACTCTCCTTACAATGTGTATGATAATCAAGGTGGGCCATTTCCAGCACAAATCCAGGTTTTCTCACCCTCCGCCCCCCTACACACAAACTCACTCTCCTGCTGGTAATAGCTCATCCAAAGTGACCACTCTCCCTACAATGTGCATGATAATCAAGGTGGGCCATTTCCAGCATAAATCCGAGTTTAACCAGAACGTCTGGGGGGGGGGGGAGGTAGGAAAAAACAAGGGAAAATAGGCTACCTTGCATAATGACTTAGCCACTCCCAGTCTCTATTTAAGCCTAAATTAATAGTATCCAATTTGCAAATGAATTCCAATTCAGCAGTTTCTCACTGGAGTCTGGATTTGAAGTTTTTTTGTTGTAAGATAGCGACCTTCATGTCTGTGATTGCGTGACCAGAGAGATTGAAGTGTTCTCCGACTGGTTTATGAATGTTATAATTCTTAACATCTGATTTGTGTCCATTTATTCTTTTACGTAGAGACTGTCCAGTTTGACCAATGTACATGGCAGAGGGGCATTACTGGCACATGATGGCATATATCACATTGGTGGATGTGCAGGTGAACGAGCCTCTGATAGTGTGGCTGATGTTATTAGGCCCTGTGGTGGTGTCCCCTGAATAGATATGTTGGCACAGTTGGCAACGGGCTTTGTTGCAAGGATAATAAACAATGGTCACATAAACACTACCCTATACCGGAAACCTACTGACCACTATTCCTACCTACATGCCTCCAGCTTTCACCCTGACCACACCACACGATCCATCGTCTACAGCCAAGCTCTGCGATACAACCGCATTTGCTCCAACCCCTCAGACAGAGACAAACACCTACAAGATCTCTATCAAGCATTCTTACAACTACAATACCCACCTGCGGAAGTGAAGAAAGATTGATAGAGCCAGAAGAGTTCCCAGAAGTCACCTACTACAGGACAGGCCTAACAAAGAAAATAACAGAACGCCACTAGCCATCACCTTCAGCCCCCAACTAAAACCCCTCCAATGCATTATTAACGATCTACAACCTATCCTGAAGGATGACCCAACACTCTCACAAATCTTGGGAGGCAGGCCAGTCCTTGCCTACAGACAGCCCCCCAACCTGAAGCAAATACTCACCAACAACCACATACCACACAACAGAACCACTAACCCAGGAAACTATCCTTGCAACAAAGCCCGTTGCCAACTGTGCCCACATATCTATTCAGGGGACACCATCACAGGGCCTAATAACATCAGCCACACTATCAGAGGCTCGTTCACCTGCACATCCACCAATGTGATATATGCCATCATGCACATTGTAGGGAGAGTGGTCACTTTGGATAAGCCATTACCAGCAGCAGAGTGAGTTTGTGTGTGTGTGTGTTTGGGGGGGGCGGGGGGGGGGGCGCGGTGAGAAAACCTGGATTTGTGCTGGAAATGGCCCACCTTGATTATCATACACATTATAAGGAGAGTGATCACTTTAGATAAGCTATTACCAGCAGGAGAGTGGGGTGGGAGGAGGTATTGTTTCATGGTCTCTGTGTATATAATGTCTTCTGCAGTTTCTACAGTATGCATCCGATGAAGTGAGCTGTAGCTCATGAAAGCTTATGCTCAAATAAATTGGTTAGTCTCTAAGGTGCCACAAGTACTCCTTTTCTTTTTGATAGTCATATTATGTTTGTTTTGAGCATGGATATGCAAGCATAGATTTGATATTTTATTCCTCCCCCCCCCTTTCTATTACAACAAATATACTTCTTTTGTATTTCAGTGTAAAGCCTCTGTCTGATTACTATAAAACATATGTAGCAAATGCAGCCTAACTGTTTAGCCATCCACTCAAATATATATATATATATATATATATATATATATATATATATATATATATATATATATAGTTCTTGCACTTCAATAAGATAAATGTAAGGGACACGGCAAGCAAGTTGAGAAGAATTTCACCAAACTCTTTACACTTGGAAGCCTGGAGAAATATAAGTAAATGTTCATGAAGTGGGGGAAGAGGGACATCAAATAGTGGAGAATGGCCCAAACCAACATATGAGATCTACACACCCTTGAGCGACAGGAAAAAGTTTGGATTGTATTAGTTACTCTGTGTGTTGGGCTCATCTTTGCTAAATACTAGCAGTTTAATCCTGGCTGCACTGAGTTAGTGGGAGTTTTGCCATTGTCCTCAATGAAGTCTGGGATAGAACAATTATTGCAGGTCAAGAGAGAGGTGTTTTGTCACAGCTGGATGTGGGACAGTTGCAGAGCTCCTGCCCACACTAGGCGTGGCTCAAGCCAGTGCTAAATTCTGTGAGGACTAAATTCAACACACACATACACTTTAATACTATGCAGGAATGTAGTTAGGTGTTTTTATTTATTTTAAATCAAATATTTGCTAAATTTTCTAATCATCCCCTAACCCAACCAGATATGTAGATCCTCAGCTGTTGTAAACCAGGCTATGCTGATTTATACCAAGTGTGGATGTGGCCCGAAGACAGATCCACTAAGGTACTTAGGTGCCTAAGTGACATTTTAGGCATGACTGATCGACAAATCTCCCACTTGGCTGCCACCTAACCCTGGGCCAAAACTTACTCAGCACTTAAGTTTCTTTCCTCTGAGCATCTGCTAGGCAACCAGCTGCCTATCTCCCTCCTGGGCATGAGCATTACTGCCTCATGATAGGTGTCCAGCTGCCTATCTCCCTCCAAAACCCCAGAATGATTCACAAACCAAGAAAGCTAGGTGTTTGGCTGCCCAAGTTGTATACATGGTCCTGATCTAGTAGGTGGCCTCTGAGCACACCTACCAGATCAGGCCTCTCACATAAGTTCACACAAACCCACTGTGTGTGGGGGGGAGGCGGGGTGGAGGGAGGAGGAGGAGGACCTAAGCTACTAGGTCATTTTAATTCTTTTGCTGGCCCAAGTAATATTTTGGTATTCCATTGTTTAATTTAAGTGCAACAAGTTCAACAGGAAAGCCTGAGGGAGCCCCACATCAGAATATTCCATAGCCTAGTGCAGTGGTCCCCAAACTGCGGGGGAGGGGGCCCCCCCGGGGCACAGAGGAATGTTCGGGGGGGGGGCAGTGAGGCCCAGGCCAGCCCCTACAGCAGGCAGGGAGGAAGCATCACCAAGCTCCGATCTACCCCCAACCACAGCTCTGGCCTCACTCCCTATCTGACCCCCAGGCCATTTCTGCCTCTAGTCCCAGCTCCTCCTCCATCCCCAATTCTGCCCCCAGCTCTGCCATCAGCCCAAGCTTCTCCGCTGAACAAGCCTTGTCTGTGCAGTAATGGAAGGGGGACACAGATTCCATTAGTGGTAAGGGGACGTGTGACAGGAACAGTTTGGACACCACTGGCCTAGTGGCTAGGGCACTCACCTCAGTTGGAGTGGGAACTTGAGCCAAGGGGCACACACATCTTGTGTGAGTACTCTACCCTCTGGGCTAAGAGTTGTAAGAGAGGTTCTTTTCTCTTCCCGCTCTGCCCCCCAGCTGTTTTGTTTTGGGTCCCACACAACTTAGGCAACCAAGTGCCTATTTTCCCTCAGTTCATGGATCAAGAGCACAACTAGTCCTCACCCTGCTGCCTGGATTTGGACACTTCTGTCTGAGAGAAGATCAGGGCTTAGCGCACACCCCTCTGGGCTGTGTCCCCCATTGGCCACCTTAGGCAGCTCCCTGCCTAGCATGCTGGCTTTATGGATAATGGTCTAGTTGTAGCTCTGTCTACATAGCCGTCAGCAGTGAACTTCCCAGCCCAGGTAGATGGATATGATTTTGTGTGGTTCACCCTAGTGTTCTAAGAATAGCTGTATGGACAGTGCTTTGGAGTTCCAAGCCCAAGCTCCAGCTCAAACCACAAGCCCACTCCTTTCCTTAGGCTCCAGAGGCTGAGCTGCAACTTCAAACCACTGTCCACACGGCTATTTTTAGAGCACTTGTTGTGTCTCTCACAAGCCCAATTCTGTTCAGGCAGGCTGGGAGGCTTGCTGCCATGTGATGTGTACTCACACCCTAAGATGCCTATCTCTCCCAAGTCATTGAATAGGGAGAGTGCCTAGCTCAGGCTTTGTGGCTCGCACTGTTGTTCTTGTGGTTTTCTAGGTGCCCAATAGTTTGGCTCTGTGACACTAAGCCTTGCAACAACTAAGTCCCTTTGTGGTTCCCGCCCTTAGTGCTTTTATTCCATTTGACTTATTTAAAATTGTTGGAGCTGTGAGTCATCCTAATCTGCAATGCAGCAAGAGAGACTGTGGGCTGGTCTACACTGAAAATAGATGTCTCTCAGGGATGTGAACAATCCACTCCCGTGAGAGATGTAGCTATGCCAACCTCACCCTGGTGTAGACAGTGGTAGGCTGATGGAAGAATCATTCTATCAACCTGGCTACTGCTTCTCGGGGAGGTGGATTAACTACAGCAATGGGAGAAACCACTATATCATGATACTGAAAGGTGCTAATGGCTGTACACTGGTAAATCTTAGATCCAAGGACAATCACAGATCTCATTAAAGCCAATAGGTAGCAAGCACTCTTTGAGGCTCGGCAGAAGGAGCCATTGAACCTCTGTATGTAGTAAAAACAGATGCAGATACTGACAGGCCAAGGCAAGGGGCTACGTGGCAGGTTACAAGTAACCCAAATCAAGTAACAGGGTTTTCCAGGATTGCAGGTGCGCGGGGGGTAAGGGGGGTGGGGGAGATGGTTAGAATATTAATAGCAACATGTGGGTGTAACTTGGGAGAAAAAAAATAAGAATTACCCTGAGAGGCAGCAGAGAGGCTTATATTTTGGCACAAGATGTACTAGGGTGGCAGACTTGGGGATTTCTGACCAAGTAAACTGAATACCGCTGTTTGCTGGAAGATTCACAAAGGGATTTACGTGCTTAACTGCAAGTTTATGCTCTAAAATCCAAAAGTGAGATCCTTAAAACAACTCACACCACAGACACTCAAGTTCACACTGATAGAGTCACCTAAATTTCTGCTGGTGGGCATGCACCACTGACACCCAGCATCTAGCTCACGCTGAAACCCCAGCAAGATCCTCAAGTTAGATGTTCCCCTGCCAGGCCTGCTCTGGTAGGCATGCTTAGAGCAGACCTACCAGATCAGTCACTGCACAAAAACATAGCTGGTAATAATGCTACTGCCCCCTTTTATCCAACACCCCAGTAATTAGAGCACTTATCCAGGATGGTGGAGACTCTGGATTCAAATCCTTTCTTTGCCTGATGTGTAATAGGGACTCAAACCCAGGCTCCCACCCCAGGTGAGTGCTCCAGCCATCAGCTACAGAGATGTTCTCACTATATCTCCAACCCAATGAATATTTAAGTATTTAATACATAGTGGAACAGCTTGAACTGCAGAGACAGAGCCACCCAGCCCAAAATACCCTCCAGCTCAGTAATGAGAGCACTCTCCAGGGATATTTGAGATCTGGGTCCAAATCCCCACTTTACATCAAGCAGAAGGGGAGGATCTCCTACATGCTCTATACGCTGGGATAGAGGGAGAGATGGCAAATGCTCCTCTCTCTCTTGCCCCCCCCCCCCAAAAAAAAAAAAAAAAGAGAGGAAGGACTGACCTGGCTTTGGTGCCCAACTCCAGAAGACTGCTCATGGCTGTGACTCCCAGGCAGAGGGAAGTGCATTTCCTTAAGCACCTAGCTCCCTTTGAGGGGCAGGGCTCAGGACCCACCCACCCCTCAGCATTCCCTATTGGCCAGTTAGGTAGCTCCTTATTCATCTTACTCACTTCTGAGAGTCTAATTCTTAGGAGTCAAGGATCCTTATACAACACAGAAGAGTCTAATTCAGGACTTTGCAACATCTAACCTTTAGGTACCCTGTCACCACATGGAATCCAATGCTGATTCTAAATCCCCACTTCGTGTACATTTCTTGTAAACGAGATTATATGAAGAATATACCTGACCCATATCAGGCATAAAAAAATTTCTTATTTTAATGAACACAGTGCTGGAAGGCCCTGAATTTTACCAAAGTACATCATCACAGTTCTCTGTCTAGAGTAAAATAAAATGTTTAACATGAAAATGTATTACTCTTAGTCCTGTTTTTGCACTAACACATGGACTCATCCGTCACTAGAAAAAATAAATCTCTCCACAACAACATAACAGAAGGATTACATTTCAGTGTACAGTATTTTTCTTGGCAAATAGCCAAAGGAAATATATTGAGTTACTGATAATCAAAATTAAAAAAAACCAAACAATTGGAAAGTTTTTTTCATGTCTAAATCTTAATATTTATAGCATCTCAGGCACTGAGCAAAGTGTACACAGGGAGGGATCATGTCAGCTTCTACTGAAATGTAGATATCTCTTGGGTGGAATGTGGTCGCTGTTTAATAGAGTATTATTAGCAACAGTACTCACACAGCTCAAAAACAATATATCTCCTGAAGCTGCAGAGGGAATTTAGCTTGGCAGAATGGAATTACCCAAACTATAAGATAACTTCACTTAAATATCCCATTGTGCTTTCTTTTATTTACCACAAGTGGTAAGGAGCCTCAGCATTCAGCTCATGTGGAAGACAGAGCCTACATCAGCACAGCATTCTGTAATATCATGCTAAAATGATGGCTCAGGACCAACTCCGAGGAAAGATTGCTGCCAATTACTAATCTTCCAACACCACCTTCCTTAGTTTCTGCCTACATATTGGAAGTCAGTGACCCAGCTCAATCTGACAAAGATCTGACAAAAAAAAGAGCTCCTGCAAGATCACAGCACAAGTACTATGGCTGTTGGGAGAGGAAAAGGAAAGATTGATCCCGTTGATTTCAATGGGAGGTGGGCATCTAAATACCTTAGGATATTTGGGCCTAAGCTGGTACGTCAGACCAATGATGCACCCTCTGGCCAAGCATGGTATAGCCCCTGGGGTATAGCCCTAGCAGGGCTGTCAGCCTATTCTTGGTGCCCCAGGGTCTGAAAACACTTTCTTCAGTCCCAAGTCTATCAGGAGGTTGGTAGGGGAACCCAGACCCACCCATTCCACTGGGTTCCAGCCCAGGTCCCTTGACTAGATAAGCAGGATCAGGGTTCTAGAACCCTGACAGTACCCTGCGTTCCTTCCTACCTTCCCCTGGATCTCTCTGCAGGCTCTCCAGCCTGTCGTTCAGTTCATCCCCTTCTGGGCAATTGTTCCTGGGTGGCTCTTTAGTAGCTGGCTGGCAGGAGCGCCTTTCTCCAGCCTGCTCACTCCTCTAGTCCTCACCCTGCCCTTCTGTTTTCTGTGCTTTTATCCTCCTAGCTGCTGTGAGGCTGCAAAATCAGCAGTGGTGGGCAGTGCCTGTATTAACTCTTTGGTTGCTGGGCTAGCATGTTGTGCATATACCCTGTAACACCCCTGTTTAAGCATCTGAATAGTTGCATCAAAATGATTTGGACTACTAATGATACTGCTTCAATACAGAAATAAAACCCTCTCTGACCTCACACCCCTCGTTGTCACCTATTACTCCACACTGGATCCCATATGGGGTATCAAATAACTACAACCAAATACTCAATGGAGAACCCATCCTGAAAAAAAAAATTCCTGAACCCCCTCTTCTGGTCTTCAAAACAACCCCCGCCAACCTCTCCAACCTCATTAACAGAAGCAAGTTCTCCATAGACCAGGACACACCAACTCAACGCAGCACCAGACCCTGTCAGAATGGATACAAAACCTGCAGATATATCTCCACTGCCCAATACCGCCTCCCCTAAAAAAAAAAACCAAACAAAAAAAAAAACACACACTTTTTAAGATCCAGGAGTCCTACACCATGCCTATCAAAACATGTGGTGCATCTTATCTGGTGCACTAATGCCCCCAACAACAACCAGACAATCGCTAGCCTCTCGAATGAATTCACACAGGATAATGATAAAAGACAGAAACATCCTATCACCTGCAGGTATACACTTTTCAGAACGCAATCACTGTATATCTGACCTATCAGTCCTCATCCTCAAAGGAAACCTGCACAACACTTTCAAAAGATGAGCCTGGAAGCTTAAATTCATAACTCTGCTAGACACTAAGTCTAGGTCTACACTAGAAACTTTACAGCAACACAGCTGTACCACTGCAGCTGTGTCGCTGTAAGGTCTCCTGTGTAGCTGCTCTATGCCAATGGGAGAGAACTCTCCAGCCAACATAGCACTGTCCACACCAGAGCTTCTTGTGGTGAAACATAGTTTGGTCAGGGGTGGGGGTTTTTTCACACTCCGACCGACAAGTTTTACAGACAAAAGTGCTAGTGTAGACATAGCCTCAAAATCATGGACTCAACATACGTTTTATTACAACTATCCGTAATCCACTAACCCCCTCTTTTTGTCCTCTGACTGCGGAGATGTTAACTGGCCATTACCTTGAATGGTCTCTTACAATATGTGCTAACTACTTATGGAAAGCAATCTTGCATTTCCACCTTGCATTTTGCTGTACACTTGGAGTACTTTTCGCAGACCAGAAGAAGCTTTGTGGCTTGAAAGCTTGTCTCTCTCACCAACAGAAGCTGGTCCGTTAAAAGATATTACCTTCCCCACCCTGTCTGTCTAATACCCCTGGACTGACATGGCTAGAACTGGGCTGCATCCTGCTGAACTGGGGCAGACTTACAAAAAAAAAAAAAAACTAAAATGAGTTTGAAAAACCAAGATTTACTTCTAAGGAATGATGATGAGATGAAGATATACGCCTGATTTGCCCTCCACCCATATACACTTTTGTATTTCTTTTCTATTTAGGCTGTAAACTCTTCAGGGCAAGGACAGTCTCTTATTCTATATTTTTTAGAGTTCCTCACAGAAATGGATGCTAATCTTCATTAGGTTCCCTAGTTGCTACCACAGCAAAAATAATTATATAGAAGCAAGCATTCTGGCCCACATGGCCTTCCAATTGTAAGGGGACTGTTGCCCCCTTACTAACATTCAGTGGGGGTGTTTTAGTTGCTAGCTCCCAGTACTAAAAGGGGAAAGTTCTAGGGGAAACCAGGACCCTGAGATTGATAGTCCCCAGGAACAATGGGGAGAACCCAATGCTCCAGGTCAGCCTGAATGACAGGGTGGGCAGGCTAATCAGGGAGTCAGGAGACCAAGGAGGTCCCGTCCTCCGCGTGAGCTGGATTTGCCTCAGACAGAGTGGGGCCAAGCTGAAGAGAAAGCAGGGGCCCAAGCTGAGCTGGGGAGCAGAGCTGTGCCAGATCCAGAGGGACCCGAAAAGCAGCCCAGAGAGAGCAGACCCTGTCCTGGGAGCAGAGCTGCAGCCCCAAAGCCAGAGGCACAGCACAGAGAGAGCAGACTTGCCCTGGGAGCAGAGCTGCAGGAACCAGAGCCAGAGGGGCCGGAAAAGCAGCACATGAAGCAGGTCAGTGCTGGGAGAAGAGTCACAGAAGCAGCCTGCAGAGCAGACCTGTCCTGGGAGCAGAGCTGCAGGAACCAGAGGCAGAGGGGACAGAGAAGCAGCCCAGGGAGCTGGAGGCAGAGCAGCAATGCTGAGACAGAGTGGTGGAGCTGGGGCTGGAGCAGTCTGGAGCTGGGTGTGGTGACCAGCTGGGGAGGCCGAGGGGGACCCCGGGGTAGCAGGCCCAGCACAGGGAGACGCCTCAGCCAAGAGGCTCTGCAGGCCAGGCTTATATCATAACCTCGACAGGGCGGGGGCGACACTGGGAAGAAGGGTGCTACCACTTACAGCCTGAGAGTGTGTGGCCACCACCAGAGCGAGTGTCCAACCCACAGCATCCCTGCAGCACAGCCAGGGCCTGAGAAGGAGGCCTGGGACTTACGAGGTACAGACAGTGAACTGCCCTGACGTTCCAGAGACACTGTTTGTGATATTCCCTGCCACAGAGCGGGTTGATGTGTTTCCTTTACCCTTTCCTGTTTTTCCTTATTCTTTTTCAAATTAATTGTTGATTAAATAACTTGCATTTGCTTTAACTTGTATGTAATGATCAGTGGGTCAGAGAAGTGCCCAGCGCAGAGAGAGTACCCCGGAGTGGGGACAACATAGCCCCTGTCCTAGGTGCCCACAGCAAACTTGGGTGTCGACCCCCCAGGAATCCTAAGTCCAGCCTTGTTGGGTTTACGACAGGAGAGTGGAAGGGGAGTCCTCAAGGGCAGGGAGGCCACTGGGTAAAGGAAGTGGGAGTGAGGAGTCAGATCCTTTCGCTAGCCCACTTCACCAGGGTAGTGCAGAAGCCAGGAAAGTTCCCCACGGTAGCGGGACTATTCCCCCGCTTACACAATCAAAAGGTATGCCAAATTCTGATTTTTGCATTAAGAACCATCTTATGATGCTACATGTCTGTACAGAACCTAATACAAACAAAGCTCTAAAGGCCTCCAGGTACTACAGTAGTACAAATTATTATTATTATTTATTATTATTATTGGTTGTTGAGAAAATAAATTTCCAAGATGTAAAAGTATCACTGACTCACCAATATCATATTCTACTTTCTGATGTTTATAGTAAAGATCAGAACAGTAAAGAAGTATTTTTGGCTTATGACTGACTTTTTAGTGTGGTGCACAATGAAAACAAACATTAAAGAAACAATCCTTGCTGTTCCGAGACCAAAATACATCTATTCCGCTTAATAAACAAACAAAAAAACCATTCTACCCTGCAGAAGTATCCTTGTAAGGAAGCTATGTTGTGACCAAACAATGTCAGTCTGGTATATATCAAACTGAGTTTAGATTAATGGAGTGTAATAGCAATCCATTTTAATATAGATATGAATATCTTTAATGTAAAACAAGCAAAATGTGTCCATTTCTGGTAATAAGACAGCAATATTAAATCAGAACTTGTAGCAGATCTGTACACTTCAACGATGGTTATGAATTAGCCTTGAAATTCAAAGTCCTCAAGGACACTAGACCAATTTAATACTGTATAGGATTAGCTTTGTAAGACTGCATTGTAGAGGTCCTAAGGGTCTCATAGCTCACTAATTCCAAACCTTTAATACCCTCATTTAAAATTTCTTCAGAAACAATAATAGCACATTCTGATTTCAGAACCTATTTAAGGAAAATATAAATATAACAATTGCCAGTTTAGGATAAACCGTGGTGAAACAGAATATACATAGAGAAGTAATTTTCCTGGCTCTGCAAGGAGGGGGAGAAAGGCCAGGAGGGGCTCTCTCGGTCTTCTAACACAGTGTAGGGGCCACGGAAAATAGTGGTCTTTGTGCTCTGAATTTAAGTACTGCTGTAGTCTAGCACTTGCAGGAGTGTTAGGCTTCTCCATTATCAGACTAGAGTCAGAGCATTTTACACTCCCTGTGCACAGGGGTAAACAATCACACTAGGTGTGATATGTTTTAAACCAGATTGACACCATGTGGTAGTGCATCTAATATTTTAAAGTGAACTGTAGCAGGCTGCGGACCGTAAGCGGGCTTCTCCCAGCTGGCCCATTTATATTAATCTTGCCTGAGTTTACCAAGACTGGCAACAAAGTTTTTCAAAGCAAACAGAACTCAAAATGACACCTTTATAATAAACTTATTTCCTCCCAGTCATCTCCTCTGGGGTACAATGTCTACACAGCAAAGAAAAAACTCATGGCTGGCCTCTGTTGGCCAACATGACTGTGTAGACTTCAGGGCTCAGGCTGGAAACTGAGCTTTGCGACCCTCCCACCTTGCAAGGTTCTAGATCACAGACTCCCGCCTGAGCCCAGAATGCTACACAGCAATGAAACAGCCCCGCAGCTGGAGCCCCATGAGTCAGTCGGCTGGCATGGACCAGTCGTGGATTTTTCTCTGCTGTGCAAGCATTGTACCTCATACCCTAGGGGGCCAGGTCAAAACACTTCTTTCCTGGGCAAGGGGAGAAAGGACTGGTCTGCAAGCAAGTAGTCCTTCTCCTGCTAGTGTCTCCCCCGTTATAAGGAAAAAACACAGATTAGATGCTGTCCTGCTTCCAAGACCTAGTCCTGGTTGGCTGGGACCCTTGTCCCATCATACACTACAAGACTCCTGGTCCTGGGCCCTTAAAGAAGCAGTAGCCAGTTTTCTTTCCCTCCTAACTATTATCCCAGGACCACCTTCTCTTTCACAGCATCTGCCTCTTCCATTCCCATGACCCTGGTCTGTTCCAAAACTCCTGGAAGTGGGAAGCCATAAATAGCCTTAAAGAACCAGTACACTCCATTAGATGGACAAAAAGTATGTCTTTTGGGGTATTCCTCATTTAAATTTGAAATGGACAAATATCATCTATGGCTTTAAAAATCTGCTCACAAACATGCAAAGGAAATTTTCTTTTTAGCTATTATATACAACATTGTCAAGTTGCTAAAAAATAGAACTCCTGGTCAAAGCAAAAAATTAAAATAGTTCAATAGTGTTTTATAAATAATACTTTATTAAGGGCCCAGTTTTGCAATCCTTACTCATGTGGAACAGCAGCAAAAATATCCTGCTCAGAGTCAAACTTTGTTTGTTTTTTAAATCATCTCTGGTACTTTTATGTCCTTCCTCACAATAGGATCTGAGCATCTCAGTCTTTAATTGTTTCTATCCTCAACATCCCTGAACAGTGTAGAAGTATTTCCATTTTTTCCAAACAGATGATACCCAACATTTTACTACCAGCTAATGGACATCTGGACCTTTCAGAAAACGCTGGGATCTTACTTTTCGTACTCTACACTTCAAGCGGTTAGTGTATTTTATAACAAAGAAACATTGCAATGTGGGGTCTAATGACACTTGGAGTTAAGAGTATGACTCCCAACTCGAGTAGACATGCTCACATTAGCACTCATTGAGCTAGCATACTAAAAACAGGACATAGCCACAGCAGCACAAGCACCGGGGTGAGCTAGCTGCCCAAATATGTGACTAGGGTCTCAGATGGGTATGTAATCGGGGTGGCTAGCTTGTGCTCGTGCTGCTGTGGCTACATTATATTTTTAGCCCACTAGTTCGATGAAAGCTAGTGCTAATATATCTTCTTGAGCTGAGACTCAACCCCCAGCTCCAAGTTTTAGACATATCCTACATTACAATGGTTCTTTGTTATAAAATACACTAACCTCACTGACAAACAGGACAGAAGCCTGTATCATGCAGTATCAACCGTCTTCATTTCAATATGAGTCTTTACCAAAATATATTACTCTGACAACCAAGTTTTATTATGGGTTTCAATTTAATATGGTTTACCCACAAAAAACTGCCATTCATATTGCTACACTGTAACCACTATAGCAACATTTCACAAGCATACTTTATTGTGTGATGAGTATGACAACTAATTTATATAGTTCCAACCACATGCTAGGTTCTTTACAGAGAAGATTCATACTGCTGTCTGTGTTAACATCTGGTATTTATTCTAAAGATATACAAAAGCTCCTTACAGGATTTACAATGCCATAAGGTGATTTCACTCTCTGCATCCTAGGTACTTATATGGCCCTCATTACCATCTGAGCACCTCACAAGTTTTAATGTATGTATCTTTAAGACCTCTGTGAGATAGGAAAGTGCTACTTACTCACATTTTAGAGATGGAAAATCGAGGCAAAGGGAGACAAAGTGACTTCTGGAAGGTCATACAGGAAGTATGGCAGAATAGTGGCATAACAGTGCAAGACTATCTTTCCTAGATATGTGTCCTTCCTTCTCCAACCCTCTACATGAAGGAAGAAGAAATTAAATCTATTTAGCCAGTCTTTGTTGGCACCAGACAGAGTTCAGAGAGTAAGTCTAGTTCCATTCCATTAGCTGCTTGTTGAGTGACTTTAGGCAAGTCATTTCTCTTGTTTGTGTTTTGGTTTCTTCATACGTAAAGTGAGGGTAAAAATGTTAACCCACCATAATAATGTGCTTTGAAAAGGCTATTTAAAAGTTGTTCCACTGTTGGAGTTAGTTCATGGATGGTGGTGATGGATAGTGATATTCATGAGGTCAGATTCAGGGGTTCCCAAACTTGGTTCATGGCTTGTTCACAGTAAGCACCTGGCAGGCTGCAAGACACTTTGTTTACCTGAGCGTCCACATGTATGGTCATTGACAGCGGCCACGGTTTGCCATTGCTGGCCAATGGAAGCTGCAGGAAATGACGGCGTGGGCCGGGTCACTGCCTCCTGTAGCTCCCATTGGCTGAGAACGGCAAACCGTGGCCACTGGGAGCTGCGGACGCTCAGGTAAACAAAGCGTTTTGTGGCCTGCCAGGTGCTTACCCTGAACAAGCCACGAACCAAGTTTGGGAACCCCAGGATTAGATTAGATTAGAATAGAATAGTACTCCCTGCTTTCCTTGAACTCAATTACTTTAAGTTAACTTGTATTATTAAATACCAAGAGGAATATAAACATTTGTTTTTCTTCTGATAAATACTAGAAGAAAACAATGTTCTGTTGCAAATATCTAGATTTGCTTGAATAGGTATCTCTGAGATAGCCCATAGTGTGTCTTGAAGAGACATCGCCTTACAATTTTGGTGATATAGACAGTGTACACAATGGTCATATATTGCATTTGCACTAATGATACATAAACAATTTTGTCCACATAGTACCAAAGCTTGTTGCTAGCCTGACTCATCATTATTCCTAATGCACAAACTAATAAATACCTGTATTTGCTTGACCATAAGACTGCCAGAGCATCAGGCATTAACATAGAGAAAGGTCAATATCTCTACTCTAGCTATATGGAAACATCTCTTGGTAAGACTGATGTAGGTAAAATACTTCTTTGGCATTTATTTCAAGAAATAGGAATAATAAGGTGTAAAGGTATCGAGATGTGAAAATACTCATTTTCAAGTAATCTGTTAACTAGAAAGCTTCATTTGAACCAGTTATTAGCAAGTTGAGAATGTTTTCTGCATTTCCTTAGAATATATGATACTGTAAAATGTCTCATTTTTGGTAGTAGACTAACAGCACAATTTTTGGCTGGCTGATACTTAACACTTTGCTTGATGGCCTTATAAATCCTATGCTATATTTTGTAATATATAAATATGGCAGAACCCAAATTTTAATTTAAATATGATGATACATCTGTAAAATAAAGCTCAAGTTATATTTTATTTCACAGTAGCTCTACTTAGATACGTATGTACATTGTTTAATCTGGTTCAGGGCTTCATTTGGATCGTAGTCTACCTAGTTTGGGCATTTCCCCCCATGTTTACCTGGCACATACTGCCAGGAAAACCCAATTGTCTTTTACCTCATCCCCACACAATGTAATGCAGATGATCCTCTTCTACTTCTTTACCCATCCTGCATTTTGGTAGGAATTTCCACAGTTGTCGTCACCTCAATTGGTTATTGTGTACTCCACATAGAAGCCTCTCTTATATTAAAAACACAAGAGTTCCCCAAATTCATATATTTGAGTTCTAAGTCAGTCCATTATGCACTTGCTCATACTGAGTATGAGAAAAATTGTGTGTCATCAACCACATTTGAATGGGATCACAATCTCTCTCAGACCTATCCATAAACTGTGGCAAATCCTCCCTTCTTCCTCTTCCCATACCAAGGCATTGTATACCTGCAAGTCTTTTGGACTCCCACACGGAAGAATGTCATTGCTTCTGCTGCAGATTATTTGTATGTAGTCTGTGCGGCAATTAGAAACATTTCAGACTGTTACTTAGAACAGTCATTGATCCATTTAGTTTCCTTTTCAAGAATTTTCCCATCTTCAGTTCAATATAACATTTTAAACTATGCAAAGTTCAGGAGCTAGGAGACAGGGTGACAGGGAAGAAGGTATTGCAAATCTATCAAATGCATGAGTACTCAACTGTCAGTCAGTATAGATTTTTGGAAACACCTACCATGCTCAGAAACATGTCACAATGATTAGAATAATCACTCCCATATTATTGTTGTGTAATCTCCTTTGCATAGTCACTCCCTTACCTGTAATTTGATTCCTAATTTCTAAAGATAGTAAAATGTAAATGCACTTTTTAAACAAAGTCATTTTATGAAAAAAAGAGACTTCTCCATTCCTACTGAAGGTTCTGGTATTCCATGACTGGTATCTAAAGTGATTCTTAAGTATAGGTTTGAGAACTTTTTTAGTATTACTAACTCCGAGCATCCAAAGATCATGAGTCAGGCCACAGAATACCATGAGATTGTCTTAAAAATTCATGGGGGCTGTTTTTTTTAAAAAAACATCTAAGTTCTGTTTATTTGATTTTGGATGTTAAGCCTTTAGGGTTCACTGGGTGTCATATTTTAAAGCTTTTTTCCAGCAAACTCTGAAGGCTAGAAACTTTTAAAAAAGAAAAAAAAAAAGCTAAGACTCCAGAAGCTGGGGCTTTAAGACAAACACTCAATATCACAAAGCTTTTAGGAGCTGGCATTGCTTTTTGGTGTTTTTTTCCCTTTGCTTGTTGTTTTACTGACCGAGTCCACCAATGCTAAGAATCTCAGTTAATACCGCAAGGGAACAAGCAGCTGGTCAACAGATCCCAGGGCTACTGTACGTTAGCTTTGATGAATGGGTATAGTTGCACACTAAGAAATATAATAATAAGAGTATGTTTCTAAAGCAACATGCATCCAGCAGAAAGAAAGTTTAAGACTTCTGGATGAAGATGTTGCTTTTATAAAAATATGACTAGCTGGGATGCTATATTGAAATCGGTTATGACTGAAGAACCACATATAATCCTTTTGGATTTTCTTTAAAAATGCTATTTTATGAAATAAAAGGAAAGGTTTCCAAGGACTGGTAGGGATCAGAACAGCATTCTCTCTAGCCATTTTAAAAGCACCTCTCTGCATAATCCTTCAAAAAATCCCAGGCTATAATCCTGTAAACACTTATGTGTACAATTTCATTTCATATGAATGAAGTTACTGGTGTGCATAAGTGTTCGGAGGATTTCCTTTTCATTGAGTCCAAGCATTTGTAGCCAAAGTCGCTCACTTACATTCCAGTTCAGTTTATGGTCATACGCTGTGAAATAGATAAGGCTATAATTGCTGGATTAACACAACATTGATTGATAACGTTAAGAGCTGCTAAATCAGGAAGCTATTTGCAATGCATAACAACAACTTTATAGAACCTAGAAACTTATGAACAATGCTACATAAATGAATCCTAAATATTAAGAAATTCCACTAGCTGGTGTTCTTTATGTTAGCTATCAGAGAGATGCCGCCTTTTAGACAATTCTCATAACAGGCAACACTGGATTCCTATGAAAGTGTCAGGAAGCATGGCCGGAGCACAGCCATTCTCCAGGCAACAGAGTGAGCACAGCTGGTCACTAGGGGGATGCCCAATTAGCTACACTGATTGGTTGGAAAAGTCAGCAGACAAGTTCTTAAGCCGAGCAGCAGCATTTTGGTAGCTGCTCAGAGCATTTGTCCACGGCTTTGATATCAAATGCTTGTTCCCAGCCCCGCTCCTGCTTTGGACTGAGACTTGTTCCTGTTTTGCCTCACTCCACATACCCCAGCTCTGATTTCGGGCTTTGGCTCTGTCATCTGGATTCTGCCTCTGGCTCCAGCCACATCCCACTCTCTGACAGAGTGGGGGAAGGAAATCACATTGTGACCCTAAAGGAAGAAAACAAGAATCTGTGCGAAGTCAATTCTGCTACAACACAATGGCTTTTTTGCACTTGTTTGTTGTATCTATTTGTGAAGAAACATTTTTCCCACGTACTACATAATATACTTAGGGAGCTACCAATAAGGCAAGATCATTTGTACAAGAATAAAAATTTGTAGATTAATTTCCAATCACTACTTGCACCCATATAGTACCTCAGATGTATGACAGCGGAGACCAGTGCTGTCTGGAAAGCAGTAATTCCATTTTGAAAAACAAAAATATGAGGTTTCAGCATTTGTTTTTGTTCTGCATGGGATTGAAACTGTGACATTCTAATTTTGTGTGTGAAAAAAATGAGATACAAAAAGACCCCAAAATAACCAATAGCCTGATGATGAGGACACTTTACTCTGAATCAGGCAGAGCAGGGACTATACCTTAGGTCTTTCATATCCCATGCGAGTACACTAACCACTGGGCTATAAAGTCAATTCTCCTGGTGGACCTGTTTCACTTTGTATACATCATTAAATATTAATTGAGCCAGACAGAGACTTGTTCTATAGCCCCTTCTCTCTACTGGGTCAATGACTGGCCTGTGATGGGTCTCTCTCTGTGACCTGAATTCCATCCTGGACCTGAGGAAGCCTTCCCAACAAATGTTAAGCTTCCACAAAAAAGTTTCTGTTTTAATAAAACAGCATTTTCTGAAGGAAAACACATTTCATCAAAAAATCCCAACCAGTTTAAGCAAAAACCCTACTAATTTTTGCTTAAGTGAAGTGCTAACAACATTTCATGAAAAGAGTAGGAAACGTCTTCTGTTTAGCATCTCTATTTTTACCTGGTTTGCAGTTCAAGGCAAGGGAAATCAGGAGTTCTCAGAGCATGGCAAATAGAATGTTCTCAATTCAAAAAGGGAGGATTATATTAATTAATGCATAAACAATTTCCATTCTGCAAGATGTTTGAAGTGCAAACCGCCCTTAGTTTGGCAACTTGTGTGGAACCAGATGGTGAATATGATCAGCTGGTTATAAGTGGGCTCTTTCAGTATAGAAAAGGCTACATTTGACTAAGTGGTAACTAAACATATTTTCTGTTGGCATTTCCAATTCCCTTATTAGCTTTCATACATAGATGCTCCCCAGCAAGAGAGATTTATCTGCAGAGCCTGTCCAAGAGTGCAATGCCCTTGAGAATGTATTACAACATTCTCACCATCAGTTTAAACAAAGCTCTCGGATTTTGATCACCGGACTGAATAATGAAATATTTGGGATTTGGTAAACCTCAGGGGGCCTGATCCAATGAATAATGAAATCTATTGAAAGACTCCCACTAACTTCAGTGTAATTGGATCAAGCCCTAAATACTGGCCTTGTACGTCATACACCTGAACTGGTACATAACAGTGGGTTATAGATAACGATAGATATTAGCCAGGATGGGCAGGGAGGGTGTCCCTAGCCTCTGTTTGCCGGAAGCTGGGAATGTGCGATGGGGGATGGATCACTTGGTGATTACCTGTTCTGTTCATTCCCTCTGGAGCACCTGGCATTGGCCACTGTTGGAAGACAGGATACTGGGCTAGATGGAGCTTTGTTCTGACCCAGTATGGCCAGTCTTATGTTCTTATGATAATGCAAGGAATCCTATGGAAGGAAACCTCTGTACTCACATGTAGACCACTTGGCTTCCATGGTGCTATGGGTTGGTGGATACAGGACAGAGTCAGTTTCTTCAAGATTAGGTCTATGCAAAAGTATTTCCAATAAAACTGAAAATCTCAGAATGCTGAGATACTCATTTCCCCCTCCCCAATTGTGCAACATTAGTGTTTTGTAGGGTTTTTTTAAGCCTGCATATTTTTGCTGATATTCTACTTGAAAAAAGTAGTATTTCTGAGTGGAAAATATCCATTTCACTTTCATGTTTAGCACAAGATCTGATATTGGAATTTTTATTCTGGTGAAGATAAATTTCAAGCAGCAGGATGTCCCAGAATAAAAATGAAAATTACCATCAAAATTTCCTATTTCCTCTCCTCACCAGAAATGCTATTTTTCCAAGTGCTATCAATTTTGGAATATATATCAGTCCAAAGCTCTATGTTCACCTGCTCATGAACCACACACACATCTCAACTATTCTGAATGTTCACACACCCATCACTCGTCTGCATGTTTCCAATCTTCATTCTATTTTATATTTTAATACAACATAAAAATCTATCCTTCCTGGTAATGAACTTCAGCAGAGCTCAAGGATTTCTTTGGCAAGTCAATTATTTATAAGAGGCCTAGAAACCCCAGGTATTACAAATATTAACAAGGTAGAAAGCAGATTATCTTTCCTAATGTTCCCTAAAGCATATGGTCATGGTGTCCACTCACCATTAGTGGTGCATCTTCCTGGCCAGGCCATCCTGAGAATTAGCTCTGCCAGGTGTTGCCCACCTTCTGGGAGTGTCTTCCCCTATCCCGTCTTGCCCAGTGGCCCCTCTCACTCCAGGAACTGCAGCCTTCTTTTTGTGACTACCCTCCAGCGAGTCACAGATTTTTCACTTCCAGGAGTATTAAAGTCCCACTAGACAAAATGGCAGTCTTCTCTTCACTACTCTGACCATGCCACTCTTCCAGTGGCTGGTTGGGGAACCTGGGCCTGCCCTCTACAGTCGGTTCCAGTCCAGGGACCCTCTTTCTTGCAACAGTGGCCTGCTTGCTCCCAGACCATGTTGCTCTTCTCCTGGACTCCTTCCTACTTTGCAGTTCTATCTCCTGGCTCTCCCCGGTTTGTCAGCCTAAGCTTCCCCCACTCAGTGAGTGACTGTTGACTACTCCCCTAAAGCTCCTTTCTGCTGTCTACTCCCTGGCTTTATGAAATCCCCCCCATTCCTGCCAAACTGAGCCTCTTCTCAATCAATTCCCTGCTCCCTGACTTCTCCTCCAGATGAAGCCTTTGGAGTTAATTGGCCCACCTGGCCAATTTAATCCCTTCCAGGTTCTTGTGTGTGAGGTAGACATACCCTTAGAAACTAATCTAAATAAAAGTTCATGGCACTAACAAGACAAATAGCTCCACCCATTCCAAATGAAATAATTTCTTTTGTTACATTCCATTCTCTCTTCCTGGTGTGAGCGTGTTATCTAGTTAGACCTGGATTTACAAGTTAATTCACACATACAGGCCCCTTCTCTTACACAGAGCCCCACTGAAAGCAGTGGAGCTCTGTATGGTTCAGGGGGTTGACCACAAAGAGTAATTTGCTGGTCCCTTCCTGTCTTTAAAGCATTTAACACACCATTGGCATTATTCAAATAAAAATACGACCAAAGCTATAGTCATCTCCTATAATTTAATTGTATCTGACAAACACTATGATCTAAATTCAGCTCTGTGACACGGTGTAACTACTAAAGTTACTGCTGATGAACATACTACCACAAAGTTTTGACCCTGTCAATTAACCTTTTCTAGTCCATCTCTCTCACTTTGTGGGAGGGGGATAGGGAGGCTGTATATTTTACATTGGGAGAAGAGCCTGAATTAGTATGGTGTTCACAACTGAGTAGAGCACCCATTTCATTTTAAAGAGTCTTTTAGAATTTTCCATCACATAGCTGTAAGACTTTTGTCTTATAGAAATGCATCAGTGGTGTCTAATACATTAAAGACAATTGTGACATCCAACATAAGTTCTTCCTATCAATATTGCATGTCATAGAACAATTAAACTATAAAACTTAGCTGCAGACAAGTCTGCCTGCCTCCATCTTTTACAAAATTGACCCATATTTTTCTTGCTTGCCTGATAATTTATCCTCTGCTTAACAGACCATTTAGTTGTGATGTGCATATTGAGACAATGGTAAAATTATCAAAAGTCCCTATGTGACTTAGGAGCCTAACTCCCATTTTTAAAAGTGACTTTAGATACCTAAGTCTTATTGAAGATTTACCTTAACATACTGACTTGATAAATATGAATTACTAATAGTTGTATATAAAGGAAAAGAGAAAGGGCATAAGTCATCTAAAGGGCATAGTGAGAAATGATCAATCTTCCCTTTTTATGCATTGCAACACCATTCTATAAAGAACAAAAGAGAATCAATGAACTTAAAGGGCACTTGAAACCAACAGAAGGAAATTTTGTACAGTGTTTGTAGCAGTCACTGTCAGTGGGCTATTTTAATAGTCCGGCCAGAGCAGGAAAAATACCATATGCATAGGTGAAGCTTAAGTAGCTTTGTGTTTATTATTTGCGGGGGAGACAGGTTGGGTTAGAGGCAGGGTTGTAAACAAAGATCAGTGCAAAAGGCAAATATAATAGTCTCCCTCTTCTTCAATATGAAGTAAAGCCGCATAGGCCAAGATTTTCACAACCAGTTAGTGATTTTGGGTGTCCAGCTTGAGACTTTTAAAGGACCCTATTTGCAGAGACCAGCATTCAGCACTTTTTGATAATCAGGACCCTTGAAGGGCCCTCAACTTGGGCATCCAAACATTGAATACCCCCAAAATCACTAGTCCTCTTTGAAAGTATTAGCCAGGACTGAAGCAGAGGACACAAGTGTGACTCACTCCAGACATATTCTGAGGAAGGAAGCAGAAACCACCTTACTAGATTTTTTTTCCCTCCCATCTCACAACCTCTTTCAAGAGACCTTACCTCATTGTCTCGGAGTCAAAGATTCCAGCTCTTATGTGATGCTGAAAGAATTAATTCATTGCAGCTGGACCAGCCCTGAAATCTTGCATCTGCGCTCAGAGTTAACTCTTTCCCTACCAACCTCTGGTTGGAGTTGTATACAACAAACCAAAATTGGGGATAGATTTTTAGAAAAGACCAAATAATTTCTAGATAATGTAATACAATCACCTGCAGAGGTCAGAAAATAATTTTCTAGTTAAGGATAATACAGCAACTGCAACACACGTACGCGTGAGAGACCTACAGAAGTATGAAATATTGGGACTAGGGCCACAAAAGCATTTAGGAGTTGTATCACTCAACATTGCAGTGCCTAAATTTTAGATGCCCTGCCACCTCACTGGAATCCTCAACCCCAAATTAGATGCCTAAGTTCCATATACAATACATGGGTAGAGTTAGGTGCCTAGGCATGGAGTTCAGAGAAGTCATCAGGCTGAGTGGGGAGGCCACCAAGGACAGAGACGTAACCTAAGCCCTGCCCCTTAAAGTGTCAATCCTTTCTCACAAAAAAAGAGGAGACAGAATGACAATCCCATTGTAACTAATAGCGCAGTGGGCAGAGCACTCACCAGGAATGTGGGAAACCTGTTTTCAAATGTAGGGACCTGAGTCTCTTTACCTACCAGGTGAGCACTGCAACAACCAGACTATAGAATCAATTTCTTTCTTAATCATGAAGAACAAATATTCGCTCTCTAGCTAGTTATACAAAGTGGAACAGCTTCTGCAGAAGCCCCTCTCCAATGTATCCAGTAGCCTGGGCATTAGGGCACTCACTTCGAATGTGGGAGACCCAACTTGAACTCCCTGCTCCAAACCACAAAGAATGGAGATTGAAACCCAGGTCTCCCACAGCCCAGGGAAGCGCTCTAAATACTGGGTTATTGTGTGTTCTGGGATACATCTAGCCAGCCATTCCCCAAAATTCTAGATCTGGTCATCCTGACTGTCTTTTATGCAGGACTTGAACCGGTAGGTATGGTCTGATAATGCCTACAGATTGAGCCCTGCTAGGAGGACAGGCAAGGAAACACTCAGTTCAAGAATAGTACTGAGGCCCGGGCTACAAGCAGCTTGGCATCAAGATCTAGGCAATTTTTCACTTCTCACTTCCCAAGGAAATGTAGGTACTTAGGTAAGTGACAGCTCATTGGGGTTTTAAGACGCAGTAGCAGTTAGGTGCCAGAGGCTGTAGGCCTTGGCTACGGCTGGGACTAATGTACCGGAGTAGATATTGTATGATTTGATGGTTTGATATTGTATCCTGACTTCAATGATAGTATGAATAAGCTATTTATATGCCTTTCTCTGTTCATATATCTAGAGTCTGGCAAAAATTCACAGGGATTTTTAATTGTCACTAGAATTATCTGCTGTACACACTACCGACTCACCAGAGATAAACCTTGATCAGAATTCTCTCACATGGACTTCAGAAGGAAGGGAGAAAGTGTCAAGTGTAATAGTCTTAGAAACGAGACAGTTTTAATTCTGTTAAATCCTCGCTTGACTTGCCAGTTGTGTTCCTCCCCCGCAGATGTCCATAAATTGAATTAGCTCAGGTTTCTTGATATCACTCTTCTGCTTATCAAAGGCAGCATGACCCTTCTGTGAGGGTTAGAGCTTTCATATGATGACAGATTTTTAGGCCCTGATCTTACACCCACTTATACAGGTGCTTATCATTACACACATGAATAATCACATTAGTCCCATTGGGACTAATCACATGTGTAAGATCAAGTATGTGCAATCATCATTTTCTCAGTTAAGGTTTTGGTTGTATGCATTGGACATTATCTTTGATAAAGATAAACATTGGCAGTGAAGATGCATATCAAAGTCCGTGGCTTATTGCATGGGTGTACAAGGCCCTGTCGGGGTTTCCCCTCCCCACTCTGAACTCTGGGGTACAGATGTGGGGACCCGCATGAAAGACCCCCTAAGCTTATATTCTACCAATTTAGGTTAAAACTTCTTCAAGGTACAATTCCCTTCCTTGTCCTTGAACAGCATTTCTGCCACCACCAAGTGATTTACACAAAAATGCAGGAAAACGGTCACTTGGAGTCCCTGTTCCCCCAAAATATTCCCCCAAGCTCCTTAACCCTCTTTCCTGGGAAGGCTTGAAGATCATATACCAACCAACTGGTTACAGTATGAGCACAGACCAAATCCCTTGGTTTTTAAGATGCTGAAAATCAATCAGGTTCTTAAAAGAATAATTTTATTTATTAAAAAAAATAAGGGAATCACATCTTCAAAATCACGATAGAAAGTAAGTTTACAGGGCAATAAAAAGATTTAAAACAGAGGATTCCCCTCTAGGCTCAGCTTCAAAGTTACAAAAAAACCAGGAATAAAACTCTTAGCAAATGCAAGGGGACTGTTGCCCCCTTACTAACATTCAGTGGGGGTGTTTTGGTTGGCTAGCTCTCAGTACTAAAAGGGGAAGGGTCAATGGGAAACCAGGACCCTGAGACTGCCAAGGAACAATGGGGAGAGGCCAATGCTCCAGGTCAGCCTGAATGACAGGGTGAGCAGGCTAATCAGGGAGTCAGGGAGGTCCCGTCTCCCGTGTGAGCTGGATTTGCCTGGGTCAGACAGAGTGGGGCCAAGCTAAGGAGAAAGCAGGGGCTCAAGCTAAGCTGGGGAGCGGAGCTGTGCCAGATCCAGAGGGACCAGAAAAGCAGCCCAGAGAGAGCAGACCCTGTCCTGGGAGCAGAGCTGCAGCCCCAAAGCCAGAGGCACAGCCCAGAGAGAGCAGACTTGCCCTGGGAGCAGAGCTGCAGCAACCAGAGCCAGAGGGGACGGAAAGGCAGCCCATGAAGCAGGTCGGTGCTGGGAGCAGAGTCACAGAAGCAGCCTGCAGAGCAGACCTGTCCTGGGGGCAGAACTGCAGCAACCAGAGACAGAGGGCCAAAGAAGCAGCCAAGGGAGCTGGAGGCAGAGCAGCAGCAGCAGCGCAGAGACAGAGTGGTGCAGCTGGGGCTGGAGCAGTCCGGAGCTGGGTGTGGTGAGCAGCTGGGGAGACCAAGGGGACCCGGGCCGCAAACCCAGCACAGGGAGACGCCAGGCTTGGATCAGAACCCCGACAGGGTGGGGGGGCGACACTGGGAAGAAGCGTCCTACCACTTACAGCCTGAGAGCATGTGGCCACCACCAGAGCAAGTGTCCAACCCACAGCATCCCTGCAGCAAAACCAGGGCCTGAGACTTACAAGGAACAGACTGTGAACTGCCCTGACATTCTAGAGACACTGTTTGTGATGTTCCCCGCCACAGAGCGGGTTGATGTGTTTCATTTAACCTTTCCCATTTTTCCTTATTCTTTTTCAAATTAATTGTTGATTAAATAACTTGCATTTGCTTTAACTTGTATGTAATGGTCAGTGGGTCAGAGAAGTGCCCAGTGCAGAGAGAGTACCCCGGAGTGGGGACACCCTAGCCCCTGTCCTAGATAACCACAGCAGGGTTGGGGGTCTAGCCCCCCAGGAATCCTGGGCCCAGCCTTGTTGGGGTTATGAGGACTCTGCCAGACAGGAGAGTGGAAGGGGAGTCCTCAAGGGCAGGGAGGCCACTGGGTAAAGGAAGTGGGAGCAAGGACTCAAATCCTTTCGCTAGCCCACTTCACCGGGGTAGTGCAGAAGCCAGGAAAGTTCCCCACAATAGTGGGACTATTCCCCCGCTTACACATAGGAAAAATACAGAAGCTAAAACAAAAGTTAATTAATGCATTTCCTTGCCCTAACTTACAATTTTTATAATCTTAGATGCTCATTTCAGGAGATGTTTTTCCTGCCTGGTCTCTCTCTCTCTCTCCATCCAACAAAGAGCCCAACCCCCACAAGATTTGAAATTATCTTCTTTCCCCATTGGTCCTTCTGGTCAGGTGCCACCTAGGTTAATTGAACTGATTAACCCTTACAGGAAAGGCAATTCAGTACAGCTGCCCTGTGTATATTTATAACAGGCCCTAACAAATTATCTTTGCTTAGGGGAAAATAGGCTGTAGAGAAAACTTGTGCACTCAATCCTGTATTCTGTGAAGTCTCTGACCTAGAAGGGGCAATGAATGGGTTCATGGGTAAGAATCAGAGCTGGTCAGAAAACAGATTTTCCAGCCTGCAAACAATTTCAAAACATTGAAACATTTTTTTCATCCCAAATCAGGATGAAAAACAAAATTTCAACATTTTTAATGAAACCAAATTCTGATGGAAAAACTGTTTGGCCTATTTTTCTTGTGATTATCTCTGGTTGCGATAGCTATGCCCAGTAAGGCAAGAAATAGAGTGATTTGCTTAAGGTAAACCTCATGTAGGGACAGTGCGGATCAGTACTCCTGTCCAGACTCTTGAACTAGTTTTACAAACACCCAAGCCAGCTGAATTTCATGATTTGGGGTGGGATTCACAAAGGTACATAGCTGCCTAACTCCCATATCCTTTAGCCCTACAAACTATTTGCATAGAATGAAGCCCGTTTACATGAGTTTGTTTGTTGCTTTGGAATTAGCTTCTTTCATTAAGCTGCTGGATCTCATTAGGTTGGAGCTCTTAGTCAATGCCATCAAATAGCATAGCCTCTTGTCTGTATAAGTAAGTTACATATTATGCTTTAGAATTTACTTGGGCCAGATCATGCTGCCATACAAGTAGAGCAGAATATTGCTACTAACTTGAGCAAGAGCAGGTTCAAGTCTTACAACTGAAGATGACTGATGTTTAATTGTGCTGACTTTTCCTTATAAAAAGGAACACAAGATTCCCAAGCTGAAAGAATGAATTTCAATAGCCATATGTTTTTAAACTGGGTTTCCATCATTTGCCATTTTATATACGCATATATACACCCACACTTTATCAGTGCAGTTGCAACTTGTGCATACAATCCATCAATAAAGTAATATCACAGTTGTTCAGCTGTTAAATTATGATCTAAATTATGATCCACTGTGGATGGGTTAAAAAGCTATGTGGATTGTTATATATAGTTTCCTACAGTGTTTATTTGAAATGAGTTATAGTGATGACTTTCTGGTTTGCAATTATTAGGGTTTTTTTTTTGTTTTGTTGTTTAGATTAAGCATTTTATCTTGCAGACTGCAGCCAAATAAATGTAATTTACACAAAAGCAGTATATTATACTCACTAAATGCATATGGTTTCACATTTCCCAATCCAAGCACAATCCCAGGGGCCAACTAACAATACAGCATACTGATCAAAAGCAATTATTAGCACGTCTTCCCATTCAGTGATGCAAGATAGGTTCTGCAAACACACTAGGAAAAACAGTGCTGATGTTTAGTATTTATTTTTACCTATGTTTCATAATATGAAGTATGGAGGTCTATATGGTTGCATTTAGTAACCTAGACCAATTAAAGCAACAAGGTCAACCATATATGTTCTTGGCATAATCTGATTACTCTAATATTTCTCAGAATCATCATAAAGCTGGTGCTTTTCTGTTAGCAACTGATTCTGTAAGATGCTGACCTCCCCTTTACCACCCATGTCTCCCAGTGAAATCATTATTAAATTGTGCAATATGGACACAAAATTAGGAGGGCATATGGCCTACATGTGTATGATTTGGTCGCACCAAGTATTGATTAAAGCCATGTTAATCAGAGGGATGTGTTAGGTATTTTGCTTTTCTTGTGGTTAACAACCCAAGGCAGGCTCCATACCCATCAAAATGCTCTTGTAATGTAATTTAGCTGGCATAAAGTACTAACTAAAGAGGAAATTATACTGTATTCTGGAGCAGTGGTAGCCACTCCATAATTAGGGTTCAAACCACAGACACCAGCTTCCTCCTTACTTTGGCGGTGTTCAAACCCCACTCTGGCCCCACCCCACCCAACTCCACCCCTTCCTCCAAGCCCCCACCCTTGCCCCACCTCTTCCCACCCCCCTCCACCGCAAGCCCACACCCCACCTCTTCCTGCCCCATTTTGCTCCCTCCCCTGAGAGCACCGATCTCCGCTCCTCCCCCCACCCCCAGAGCCTCCTACCACCACTGAACAGGTGATCTGTGGCAGATGGGAGTTGCTGGGAGGGATGTGGCGGGGGGGAAGCTGGCTGCCAGTGGTGCTAAGCACCCACTATTTTTTTTCCATTGGTGCTCCAGCCCTGAAGCACCCACAGAATTGGTGCCTAGGATTCAAACAAGCCTGATTTTGAACACCTCCTACCATAATTTCTCCAAAATGAGTGCTATGTTTTTGGCAACCTTGCCTTCAAGGAATTGATGCAATGCAGCTTCTGATAAATGGGGAGGGGACAATGGGTTAACAGAGGAACAAAAATGGCGACCAGTGAAAAAACCTCTAGCACTTAGGGCAGTGATGAAGCTCCTCCACTCCTGTCTGTTTCTAGCAAGTCTATCAATGGTTCCCCAGCTGTGTCCCAGGTTTTCAGCTCAACTACCACAGCTCTTCACCATGTTATTTTTGGGTGGCCACATTTTTTCTTGCCTTTAGGTGTCCATCTTATTGCTACTCTGGGGATGGAATCAGTTACCATCCTTCCTGGTGATGACGGTGCTCAGATCCTCTTGGCTGCACTGTGTCAATAGATCTTGGTTTGAGATTGTTCTGGGCCAAAAAATACAGAGGATTTTTCTGAGGCAGGTTGTATGGAATGAAGGCAGTTTGGACGTGTTATACTTTCTCATTCCCCAGCATTCTTCACTATAAAGTAGTGCTGAAAGTAGGCAGCTCTGATAAATCTTGAGTTGATGGGATGAAAAAGGGATGAATTTAAGGTGAGTTACCTGCAGTTGCACTAATAATTGTCAAACATTGTACATGCTTTGGAAACAAGTATGAACCCAACTTTCCATTTTAAGTTTGAGAAATGCAAATGAAGGTTGTAGAGTATAGCCTTGTCTGGACAGTTCACGGTAAGCTGAGCTGTAAATCTACAGTGCACTAGGCAGCCATGCATATGCAACTGGCTGTGTGGACCCTGCTACTCCACACTAACAGTTGCTTAGTGTGATTTGAACTGCTCCACTTTAGGAGATGTCAAGGTTCCTTCCCCACGCTGAACTTTAGGGTACAGATGTGGGGATCTGCATGAAAAACCCCCTAAGCTTATTTTTACCAGCTTAGGTTAAAACTTTCCCAAGGATACAAACTACAATGGAAACTATTTTACCTTTTGCCCTTGGACTTTATTGCTGCCACCACCAAGCATCTAACAAATATATAACAGGGAAAGAGCCTGCTTGGAAACGTCTTTCCTCCCAAAATCCTCCCAAATCCTACACCCCCTTTCCTGGGGAAGGTTTAATAAAAATCCTTACTAATTTGCATCAGTGAACACAGCCCAAACCCTTGGATCTTAAGAACAATGAAAAAGCAATCAGGTTCTTAAGAGAAGAATTTTTATTGAAGAAAAAGTAAAAGAATCACCTCTGTAAAATCAGAATGGTAAATACCTTACAGGGTAATCAGATTAAAAACATAGAGAATCCCTCTAGGCAAAACCTTAAATTACAAAAAGACACAAAAACAGGAATATACATTCCATTCAGCACAGCTTATTTTATCAGCCATTTAAACAAAACAGAATCTAATGCATATCTAGCTAGATTACTTACTAAGTTCTAAGACTCCATTCGTTTTCTGTTCCTGGTAAAAACAACATGCAGACAGAGAGAGCCTTTTGTTTCTCCCCTCCCCCCCCCCCCCCCCGCTTTGAAAGTATCTTGTCTCCTCATTGGTCATTTTGGTCAGGTGCCAGCGAGGTTATCCTAGCTTCTTAAACCTTTACACGTGAAAGGGTTTTTCCTCTGGCCAGGAGGGATTTTAAAGGTGTTTACCCTTCTCTTTATATTTATGAAAGGAGTACAGCAGAGTCCTTAGGGATATTTAGTGGATGGCAGGCTAGTACACCGTAGATTTACACCCCAGCTGGCTGTGCACTAACTCTCCATCTAGATGTGCCCTATATATGTCTGATCATCCATCTCTTTTACACTGGTGTAACTTCAATGACTTCACTTGAGTTAATCCTGATTTATACTGGCATTAATGAGATCAAAATCAAACTCTCTGGGGTCACTTCAGGAAAGTGATGCACCATACATCTTTGTCACCTGGATTTTTTGTGAGCTAAAGGCTTGAAGGTTCAGTTGGGGTAGTCACCTTCAAGTCTGGATGCATATTTGAGCTATCTAAGTGCATGGGATCTGGAAAACCAAGCTGATGTATTGTGAGGGAGTCTCTCAAGAATAGGCTATCTGGTGATTTCTTGCTTTCAAATGGGCTCAAAATATTGTAACAACCACCCCGCTCCCCACTTTTTGCATTCCTCAGAAGCACAGAGTATGCAAAAATTAGTATGGAGGAAATGTAAGGAAAAAGTTACATGAACAGCCTCCATCTCTGTCTTTGTTACTTCCTACTCCACATCTTGGACCTGGCAAACTCCCCACTTTTCTATGCTTGCTGTTTCCTTTGGCTTTATTTCAAAGCCTGCTGAAGGCTGTTAAAAATACTCCTGTTATTTCAATGGGCTTTGGATCAAGTCCTCACTTTCCCAACCATCCTCCATGTCCCTCAAATTCCCCCACTAAACCTACTCCTTCACCTCATTTCTCACCATTGACCTCCATTTTCCTAGTCCTACCTCATTCTCAGATCAAAATGAAAACAAATGCAAATGAATTAAAACAAATGTCTGGAAGGTGCAAACTTTCTACATCATGTAATGTTAATCACAGTTGCCTACATTTTCAAAAGTGACTAATGACTTTGGCAGCCTGCATATTTAGGTGCCCAACTTAAGATATCTGGAAGGGTAACAATTCTGAGAAGTCTCCTTTGAGTTGTTTCAAACTAGGCATCTAAAAAATCCAAGCTCCCAAAACCATTAGTCACCTTTGAATTTTTTAGTACATTAGCTTTGTTGTAATCCATGTGCTGTCTTTCTCTTCCTCTGTCTTTGTTGTCATCATTCCCCATATTGCTCTCACTTAGACTAGAGGTAATGAGCAAATACATGGTCCTAATGCCTGCAGAAGACCCATACATATTACAATGGTGATTTCAGTGCCCAAAGCTGAATACACATGCAGCACAGGAGCTCCCTGTGGGAGGTAACTGATTGATTTTGCTCTAAACTGCATTCCTCTTTGGTGATGGGATTGTAAATCTAACCCCCCCCCCAACACTATTTCGTTCACCCCTGCATGTCTGTAGCATACATTGCATCTCCAGATAGATGTGTGCCAGTGACTAATCACACCCCACTTGGGGACAGAAAGTCTTCAGAGCTACTGTATCCATACTACTTTCTTGAATGTCTAAAATGGTGATAGTTTTCAATTAGCCCTTGATTGCTGTTTTTCTAGTTAAATTAGGTACCCCATCATCTCTAGAATGACAAAAGTGAGGAAGAAAACTAACATATTTGGAATTGAGTATCCTTCTTTCATATTCACTGCAATAAAATTATATTGTTCATGGGGCTTTTCAAACTCTGGGTATTACCAAGTGCTTTACAAAATAATGAGTTAAACATTGGTAGTGCAGTAGCCCTGTAGGCAAACAGTGCTGCTATTATGTTTCAACAATAGTTCTCACACAGTCTTAGAATTAGAACCTGTTTTTGTATTGAGAGTGTGAATGGTGAGGACACTGGGGTTATTCTCTACTCATTTTCTAAAGATCCATGGGCTCTTAGAATTTCCACTTTATTAGACCTAGGAAAAAAGAGGCAGAAGGTACAGGAGTGGCAGAAGAAACTACTATATGCAGCTTCATTCTGCTGCAATATAATACTAAATCTAGGCAGCCAAAGACTTTTGGCACTGTTCTGATTTCATAGAATCATAGGACTGGAAGGACCTCAAGAGGTCATTTAGTCCAGTCCCCTGCACACGTGGCAGAACTAAGTATTATCTAGACCAGTGGTTCTCAAACTTTTGTACTTGTGACCCCTTTCACACAGCAAGCCTCTGAGTATGCCCCCCCCACCTTATAAATTAAAGCCATTTCTTTATATTTAACACTATTATAAATGCTGGAGGTAAAGTGGTGTTTGGGGTGGAGGCCGACAGCTCGCGACACCCCTACCCTCATGTAAATAACCTCATGACACCCTGAGGCATCCCAACCCCCAGTTGGAGAACCCCTGATCTAGACCATTCCTGACAGATGTTTGTCTAACCTGCTCTTAAAAATCGCCCATGATGGAGATTCCACAACCTCTCTAGGCAATTTATTCCAGTGCTTAACCACCCTGACAGGAAGTTTTTCCTAATGTTAAACCTCAACCTCCCTTGCTGCAATTTAAGCCCATTTCTTCTTGTCCTATCCTCAGAGGTTAAGAAAAAAACATTTTTCTTCCTCTTCCTTGTAACAATATTTTACATAATTGAAAACTGTTATCATGTCCCCTCTCAGTCTTCTCTTTTCCAGACTAAACAAACCCGTTTTTTTCAATCTTCCCTCAGAGGTCATGTTTTCTAGACCTTTAATCATTGTCGTTGCTCTTCTCTGGACTCTCTCAAATTTGTCCACATCCTTCCTGAAATGTGGCACCCTGACCTGGATACAATACTCTACCTGAGGCCTAATCAGTGTGGACTAGGGCAGAAGAATTACTTCTCATGTCTTGCTTACAACACTCCTGGTAATATATCCCAGAAGGATGTTTGCTTTTTTTGCAAGAGTGTTACATTGTTGACTCATATTTAGCTTGTGATCCACTATACCCCCCAGATCCCTTTTGAAAGTACTCCTTTCTAGGCAGTCATTTCCCATTTTGTATGTGTGTAACTGATTATTCCTTTATAAGTGGAGTACTTTGCATTTGTCCTTATTAAATTTCATCCTATTTACTTCAGTCCATTTCTACAGTTCCTCCAGATCATTTTCAATTTTAATCCTATCCTCCAAAGCACTTGCAATGGTGTAACATTGTTGGGCGGTGGAGCAAACAAACATTCTAGGATGTATTACCATGATTGTTGTAAACAAGACACAAGAAGTAATTCTTCTTCTCTACTCTGTGCTGATTAAGCCTCAGGTGGAGTATTGTGTCCAGTTCTGGGCACCACATTTCAGGAAAGATGTGGACAAACTGAAGAAAGTCCAGAGAAGAGCAACAAAAATGCTTAAAGGTCTAGAAAACATAATTTATGAACAAGGATTGAAAAAAATGGGTTTGTTTAATCTGGAGAAAAGAAGACTGAGAGGTGACATGATAACAGTTTTCAAGTACATAAAAGGTTGTTAAAAGGAGGAGGGAGGAAATTGTTCTTCTTAACCTCTGAGGATAGGCAATGGGCTTATATTCTAGTAAGGGTGGTTTAGGCTGGACATCAGGGAAGACTTCCTGACTGTCAGAGTACTTAAACACTGGAATAAATTGCCTAGGAGGTTGTGGAGTCTCCATTGTGGGAGATTTTGAAGAGCAGGTTAAACAAACACCTGTCAGGAATGGTCTAGATAATACTTAGTCCTGCCATGAGTGCAGGGGCCTGTACTAGATGACCTCTCAAGGTCCCTTCTAGTCCTACAATTCTATGATCTATATTCTTTATCCGAAAAAGCAGAACCTATTACAGGAGTCCTCTGTATATGTAATTAGCTAGTTAAAAGATATTGGAGGCTCCTGTTGAGTTTGATAGATGAGCTACAGCAACTTATTGTGGGTCCTGAGATGGGACCCTAGACAAATCTTGGTCCTTCAGCCTCATCCAAAAGTTCTACAGGTGAAGACTACTTCTAGCTTTATACTCCACATGTCTCTCCCTGTTTGCAGCAATCTGCAAGCTCTCAAAATCTTTCAGTCTGAAGTGGCAGAGCTGCTGCCATCGGATCATGTCATGAGCTAAGAGATCTCAGGTGTTGAGGTCAACATTGCAAGATTGGAAGTTGGCCTTGAAAGTGTCTTTGCAGCATTTGCTTGGTCTGCCCTGTAGCCTATGTTAAATTTAAATTATGATTTGGGCCTCAATTAGACCAGAGTATATGGGAAAATTGACATTGCAAGTGTGAGAAAGAGAGATAAGTTGGAGAGTGTAAAATTGAAATTATGAAGGACAGGAGCCAAGCTTATGTTGTAGTTATAATTGTCTTGAGCAAAGTTTTTAATGAGTGTTTGAGAATTATCTATATTGATAGTATGGGAAGGATATTGGTGCAGACATTAATTTTAATAATGTACATAATTTATGTAAAGGGACAATAAGAAGGTGGCAGAAATATAATTATGGTAAGTGTTGTTTACTGTTAATTAATATTGTAATGGATTATAAAAGGAGTGGCCTTGCTAAATTATTGATATGCTCCAATTAACATAAATATAATACTATTAGGTTCCAGGATTATAAGGCTGTACATCACTCAGTTGTCAGTGGACTGATCACCCACTGATATACTTGCACTCAGAGATGAAATAGTGTAATTGTAGTATTGTGTAAGTGGTAATTGCATGCCTCGTTGCTTAACAAATCATTCCTTTTTATTAAAAGTTTGGTTTTGTCATTCAAAGGGTCACCTATTAGCCCTCTACTACATAAATTTTCTGTAACCAACTTAAAGTCTTGAACCTGAAAACTATTGGTGTTAGTGCTCCCTTATGTTTAACAATTTAGGATTAAGTGGGAACATTTCAACATAAAGGTTACAGCCCCTAAAAATGAGTTCCAGTCTGCAATTTGCTATAAAAGTCAGCGTTCAGTATTCTACTGTCAGACTCACTGACCATATGACTGCACTATCTCATAGGAGCTCTCACTATAAAAGCTTGCCTGTGAAGTTGCAGCACTCAAAGATCTCAGTGTTTGACACCAAGTCTTGTCATTTAATTTCAGTGATCCTCCATAGACATAATAGGTGGAATTGGTCCAAGCATTTGATGTGGCGTTGAGAAGTAGTCCACATATCACAGCAATAGAGAAGTGGTGATGATGATGATGTATTGGTAAACATCAATTTTTGTTTGCATTCTGATGCTGTGTTTATTCCAGAAATGATGCTGGCTGCACCAAAGCATATAATAATGTTTTTGTCAATCACAGCATCTCCTGAGAGGACACTGCCTAGGTAGCAAAATTGGTTCACAACTTTGAGTGGTACATTGTTGATGGACAACTGGACTAATTGCATTACTTTCTGCTTGAGGTCGAACCATGACTTCTCTTCTTTAGGCTGATAGTTAAGCCAAAACACTTTGCTGCACACTCAAAGCAATCAGTGAGCAACTGACTGTTTCTGAGGTTATGGGTGAATAAAGCACTGCCAGTGAACAGTAATGTATGAATAACTGTCTTCATCATTTGTTTTCTCCCGCAAACAAAGCAGATTCAAGAGACCTCCATCCATACGGTACTACATATAAATGCCACAATCAATGTCTCTGAATACATCTATTAAAACAACTATAAACAGGATTCTAAATAATGTCAGGACAAAACCACAGCTTTGTTTTACTCCACTGGGGACAACAAAGGGAGCTGAGAAACAGCCTTGGTAAAGGATACAAACCGGCATACCTGCATAAAAAGATTTCATAATGTTGACAAACTTATCAGAGCAACTAAATATGTGGATACTGTCCACGGGCCATCTCAATTTACACAGTTAAAGGCCTTTGTAAGATTGAACAGAATCAGGACCTACATGTAGGGGGTTTTTTGGTCAATCATTTCTCCTGAATTTGCCAGCATGCAAACATCACATCTGAAGTATCACATCCAGGATGAAAGCCACATTTATACAGTGTTTGAGGTTCCCCCAAAAGTTAATCAATTAATATTTTTCACTTAAATGGTACAAACCCAGTGACCATTGCAAACCAAATTAGGTGTTCTTATTCACTAACATTATGACTGTTTTTGAACAGATTCAGTTCTATATTGGATAATGATGCAAAGACAAGAATGCATTATAGAGGTCTGTGGGCATGTCACCTGAAAATTGTTTTCCTTGTGTGCCTTTCTCTGTTTTCTTATAGATAAGGAACTGGATGCTATGCACAAAACAAGTCATTTTCAGTTCTTTAACATACATATAACAGATGGGGATCTCACATGGTACTTGAAAAAGTGTCACAATTTTTCAAAGGATTCAGGAGATCAAATTTTCCATCTGTAAAATCATTTATTTTCAGTTTGATATTCATCTGAATAGCGCACAGTAATGAGAAACTGTCTCAGATCTTACAGTTACTTTCTTGAGGAGCAATTCATACCCCTCATCCAAGAATAGCGTCTGTCTTCTTTTCTATTATCTCAAGCTCTCCCTGACTGTTATTGTACTGTCATATTATACTGTTCTGTATTTACTTGTATGGGGAACCATCTTATTTCCTACCTCTTTCCTTAACTACCCATCACCATTAGGGTGCATTATAATCCACTTTATTCCTTAATTACTATCCGTGTTTGCTGTGTAGCAGAGACATGCTGCATGATTTGGCATAAATGCTAGTATCTGTATCTGAGGATGCAGGTTCAGAGAGCTCTGCTTTTTCCTCACATTGCTGTGATTTCTGTCAAAGTCTTTACATGAGTGGTTCAGCCATGCAAAATAATGTTAAATATTTTATTTAATTGGATTTGTTTTGTTTGAAAAATGGCCCCATTCACATTTCAGAGACAGATCTCTCAATAACTAGGCAACCTCCCCTAGGTTTATCCATTTGCAAATAGCAGAGCTGGCTTACACACATGTAGCACAATTTAAGGATGTCTTTTTACTGGCCCGTCAGATCCCAGAGAATGATTCCGTTTCTCTCAAGTGCATCCCCTTAAAGTCATGTATTGCATAGTTCATCCTCTTGCCCTTTGGATTCAGTCACCAATGTTTATTAATTGTCTAGTCATCCATGAATTGAATTATCACTGTCATAGTGCACTGAGTTGTTCCCCTTTGGGCACTCATTGTCTGTTCTTTATTTTTTACTCTGATAAAGGTAAAGGATTTTCTTGTTTTTATTGCCTTCTAGTATAATGTGGTTACTATGCTTCAACAAGTTCACTTCTGCAGGGGCATCACAGAAATAATATTGCCACCACATGCTTCAGATGATGCCTGTATCTGAAATAATAAATGGGCAACTGAAGGCCTGCTAAGAGACCCTCTTTACCTTCTCTCATTGCATAAAAACAAGGGCATACTTAATTATATTAATAGGCAATTTATTTAAAACAGAAGACATTTTCATGTACTATATAACCTGTGAAACATAATATCGTTACATCTTGTAGTTTACAGGACTCCAAAGAGAATTAGAAGAGCATGTGACCTTTCACCTAACAATGGCAGGTGCCCTGGATTACTACAAGACTGCAGGTGTATGTGTGCACAAGAGTGATTTTCTTTTCCTCTCTCCAGTGGAGTTTATTTGATCACACATCCCCTATCTGAATTCTACATCCAGCCTTTATTTCAATACTTGGTTAGTGACAAGTGAACACAATAGGATTGATCAGAAGCAGTGGTGAACCACCCCTTTGTGTAAATCTCATTAATCAGAATGTCAGGCAGGATAACGAGTGGGTCAGAGGATAAAGATAATTACAGGTCAGACGTTATCCCATAAATATTAATACTTGGCACTTCCATCATGCATGCATAAAAATCCCATCTCCCCATAACATCTTTAATACACAGCTGAGCAATCAGTCTACATCCTTTTTCTAGCAAACCAAGGTGATCTACACTGATACAGCAGGTTCTTCTTTGTGGCAGCTCCTATTAAAGTCGAGGTTGTCAATAGTGTAGATTTGTTTGACAGAAATTTTAAAAAGTTGTTCATTGGACATATGGGCCTGATCCTACAAAGTACTAAGGCCAAGAAACTCAATGGAAGTTAGGAGCCTAAATACCTTTGAGGATCTTGGCCTAAGTACTCAGCCCTCCCACTAAAATCATCGGGAATTGAGGGTTCTCAGCAACTGCCAGCCTGGATCCAAAGCATATCCCATCACAGGTATGTATAAATAAGGCAAAATATTCAGCATGGTTCTGTTTTAATGCCATTGCAATGGCTCGGATTCCACTATAAGGAAATCCTATTGCTTAGAGAAATTATAAGTGATGTTGGGGGATGTGATGTGTCTTTGCTCTGATTTCTGTATAGTCCTCTTGTACTGGTGGAGAGGCATGGTAGGAAACTAGCATGCTGAGAGGATGGGTCAGTAGAATTGTGTTCTGACATCTTACAAAACTTGCCAGATGGAGCAAGTGTCCAGTCAAAGACTGGGGCCTCAATCCTCAGCTGCTCTTAGGTAGGTAGTTAGCAAATTGTGGCTGTTACTAGGGAAAGGGTAGCTGTAACAACCACTGGAGTAATTTGGAATAACCCTTGGGTTGTTCTGACCTATACCTAGCTGGCGATTGTCCCAAATTTCCACAGCACCAGCCAGGAATTGCCATAATGCACAGCCTCATTCCCCCAGCATACTTCCTCCAGGAGGAGCTGGGAAAAGTGCGGTGTAAAAACAGGTTATACTAGCTATATGCTAGCCAAGGATTCCCCTGCACAAACAGAATTTACAGCTTACAAATCACCAACTTCTGGCCCTTTTGTGTTGCCAGAATGGCACAAAAGCATGGGCTCAGGATGGAAAAAAGTTGGTTTCAAAGAACCACATACCTAGGGGATGGAACTTGTGGCTCAGGCATGT
The DNA here is from genome assembly GCF_965152235.1 of Eretmochelys imbricata. Taxonomy (NCBI): domain Eukaryota; kingdom Metazoa; phylum Chordata; order Testudines; family Cheloniidae; genus Eretmochelys; species Eretmochelys imbricata. The sequence goes on from NC_135574.1 coordinate 27,749,898, forward strand.
TGGTGCATTAGGAGAGAATGAGAAATCTCCCAAGAAATGAGTTTGGAATGATCCTGCCCTACTCATAAATTGAGACTGGACTTGAAATCTAGTCAAAGAGAGAAAGGGGCATGACTGAAGTTAGCTAAACAGAAATAAAGAGAGTTTGGTGGAGGTATGAAAAAAGGTGGTATTAATCGTTCATTATTTTAATACCACAGATATGCCTGGCACATTGTGGAAGGAAAAGGCCTGCGTAGAGACCATCGAATCGTGGAAGTCAACTAATTATTTACGCAGATGTTGTCGGAGAGAAGGCTTTGGATTCTTTGACCATGGGATGGTGTTCCAAGAAGGAGGAGTGCTAGGCAGAGACGGGCGCCACCTAATGAAGAGAGGAAAGAGCATCTTCGCAAGGAGGCTGGCTAACCTAGTGAGGAGGGCTTTAAACGAGGTTCACTGGGGAAGGAGAACAAATCCCTGAGGTAAGTGGGGAAGTGGGATACCAGGAGGAAGCACAAGCAGGAGAGTGCAAGAGGGGAGGGCTCCTGCCTAATATTGAGAAAGTGGGACAATCAGCGAGTTATCTTAAGTGCCTAACACAAATGAAAGAAGCCTGTGAAACAAGCAGGAAGAACTGGAAGTCCTGGCACAGTCAAGGAATTATGATGTGATTGGAATAACAGAGACCTGGTGGGATAACTCACATGACTGGAGTACTCTCATGGATGGATATAAACTGTTCAGGAAGGGCAGAAAAGGTGGGGGAGTTGCACTGTATGTAAGAGAGCAGTATGACTGCTCAGAGCTCCGGTATGAAACTGCATGAAAACCTGAGAGTCTCTGGATTAAGTTTAGAAGTGTGAGCAACAAGGGTGATATCGTGGTGGGAGTCTGCTATAGACCACCTGACCAGGGGGATGAGGTGGATGAGGCTTTCTTCCGGCAACTCACGGACGTTACTAGATCGCAGGCCCTGGTTCTCATCGGAGACTTCAATCACCCTGATATCTGCTGGGAGAGTAATAGAGCGGTGCACAGACAATCCAGGAAGTTTTTGGAAAGGGTAGGGTACAATTTCCTGGTGCAAGTGCTGGAGGAACCAACTTGGGGAAGAGTTCTTCTTGACCTGCTGCTCACAAACCGGGAAGAATTAGTAGGGGAATCAAAAGTGGATGGGAACCTGGGAGGCAGTTACCATGAGATGGTCAAGTTCAGGATCCTGACACAAGGAAGAAAGGAGAGCAGCAGAATACGGACCCTGGACTTCAGAAAAGCAAACTTTGACTCCCTTAGGGAACTGATGGGCAGGATCCCCTGGGAGAATAACATGAGGGGGAAAGGAGTCCAGGAGAGCTGGCTGTATTTTAAAGAATCCTTATTGAGGTTACAGAAACAAACCATCCCAATTTGTAGAAAGAATAGTAAATATGGCAGGCAACCAGCTTGGCTTAACAGTGAAATCCTTGCTGATCTTAAACACAAAAAAGAATCTTACAAGAAGTGGAAGATTGGACAAATGACCAGGGAGGAGTATAAAAATATTGCTCAGGCATGCAGGAGTGAAATAAGGAAGGCCAAATCACACTTGGAGTTGCAGCTAGCAAGAGATGTTAAGAGTAACAAGAAGGGTTTCTTCAGCAACAAGAAGAAAGTCAAGGAAAGTGTGGGCCCCTTACTGAATGAGGGAGGCAACCTAGTGAAGGAGGATGTGGAAAAAACTAATGTACTCAATGATTTTTTTGCCTCTGTCTTCACAAACAAGGTCAGCTCCCAGACTACTGCATTGGGCAGCACAGCATGGGGAGGAGGTGACCAGCTCTCTGTGGAGAAAGAAGTGGTTCGGGACTATTTAGAAAAGCTGGATGAGCACAAGTCCAGGAGGCCGGATGTGCTGCATCCAAGAGTGCTAAAGAATTGACGGATGTGATTGCAGAGCCATTGGCCATTATCTTTGAAAACTCATGGTGATTGGGGGAGGTCCTGGATGACTGGAAAAAGGCTAATGTAGTACCCATCTTTAAAAATGGGAAGAAGGAGGATCCGGAGAACTACAGGCCAGTCAGCCTTACCTCAGTCCCTGGAAAAATCATGGAGCAGGTCCTCAAGGAATCAATTCTGAAGCACTTAGAGGAGAGGAAAGGATCAGGAACAGTCAGCATGGATTCACCAAAGGCAAGTCATGCCTGACAAATCTAATTGCCTTCTATGACGAGATAACTGGCTCTGTGGATGAGGGGAAAGCAGTGGACGTGTTATTCCTTGACTTTAGCAAGGCTTTTAAACTGTCTTTCATAGGATTCTTGCCAGCAAGTTGAAGAAGTATGGGCTGGATGAATGGACTATAAAGTGGATAGAAAGCTGTCTAGATCATCGGGCTCATGTCAAGGTTCCTTCCCCACTCTGAACTCTAGGGTACAGATGTGGGGACCTGCATGAAAGACCCTCTAAGCTTATTCTTACCAGCTTAGGTTAAAAACTTCCTCAAGGTACAAACTTTGCCTTGTCCTTGAACCCTATGCTGCCACCACCAAGCGTGTTAAACAAAGAACAGGGAAAGAGCCCACTTGGAGATGTCTTCCCCCCACACAACAGAACCACTAACCCAGGAACCTATCCTTGCAACAAAGCCCATTGCCAACTGTGTCCACATATCTATTCAGGGAATACCCTCATAGGGCCTAATCACATCAGCCACACTATCAGAGCTTGTTCACCTGCACGTCTGCCAGTGTGATATATGCCATCATGTGCCAGCAATGTCCCTCTGCCATGTACATTGGCCAAACTGGACAGTCTCTAGGTAAAAGAATAAATGGACACAAATCAGACGTCAAGAATTATAACATTCAAAAACCAGTCGGAGAACACTTCAATCTCTTTGGTCACTCGATTACAGACCTAAAAGTGGCAATTCTTCAAGAAAAAAACTTCAAAAACAGACTCCAACGAGAGACTGCTGAATTGGAATTAATTTGCAAACTGGATCCAATTAACTTAGGCTTGAATAAAGACTGGGAAAACTATCTCCCCATGTTTATTTCCCCCCCACACACTGTTCCTTTAGAAGTTCTTGTCAACTGCTGGAAATGGCCCACCTTGATTATCACTACAAAAGGTTCTGTCCCCCCTCCCCCTCTCCTGCTGGTAATAGCTCACCTTACCTGATCACTCTCATTACAGTGTGTATGGTAACACCCATTGTTTCATGTTCTCTGTGTATATAAATCTCCTTACTGTATTTTCCACTGAATGCATCCGCTGAAGTGAGCTGTAGCTTATGCTCAAATAAATTTGTTAGTCTCTAAGGTGCCACAAGTACTCCCTTTCTTTTTACTGTATGTAAAGTTAAGATTCTATTGTATGACAGTGCTGAGACATGCTCCAAATTTAGAAAAGCAGCCCAAACCAGTTTCTCAGAGACAAAAGGTTAGCCAGCACCTCAGTCAGATGTCTACATAATCAAGTGGACTATTACCAGGTTAAGCAGCCATTCTTTGGTAGAGAGAAGTGAGAAGGAAATTTACATCTTGGCTGACACTTGCTGCTGCCTGGACTCCAGCTGGAGATAATTCTCAGAAAGGAGGGGGAAGATATAAAAATGAGGAAAAGAGGCCACAAATCACCTCTCTCCCCTCATCTCTACTCATGTCAGCAACAACATTTGAAAGATACAAGGAGCATCACTGAACTGTGGGAATGGTCTTGGCTGAAATATCCAGCCAGATTGCCATGATCATGTGGTGAGAAACACCTTTTTGCTTTAAATTCACTTAGCTTATGAGCTAGGTATTAGTTTGCATTTTACCTTTTATTTCTTTGTAATCAATTCTGACTTTTCTCAATCGAGCCAACTAATGTGCAGGAGGTCCCACCACTTTGTATCGGGGCAGGACACCAGGGTGAGGGCATGAAGGGTGTGAAGCGTGAGTGTGTACAGATGTTTCCTTGGCGTGGTTTGGAAGCTGACCGGCTGCAGTTCATGCAGCTGGCTCGCAGTGAAAGGGTGAGGGGTTTGTTGGGATCTATGGGGTAGAGGCCCAATTGAAAGGTCCGGTGGGCCTGGGGTAGAGGGTGGGTGGGGTGCTCCCTCGCGCAGGGCTCGATTGAGATAAGCCCAAGCAGCGGGCATCAAAGCAGCCTTCACCTCCTGAAGTACGCGTCTGGAGAGCCCCATGCGCCTAGCGAGTGTCGGGGATCCAGCCAGCCTCCCCGGTCGTAGTCCAGGAGGTCTCCGACTCTCGTGACTTCCGCCAGGACCAAACTCTGGCTCACCGAGCGGGACTCCGCCACCTGCACACGGAGCTGGGGGTTGTGTAGCAGGGGCTCCGCGAGGAGATCTGCTCCCACGGTGGCCGCCACAGACCTGGTCGTTGAAAACAGTTTCCAGGTCCAAAGGAGGTCCTGATAGAAGACCAGCAGCCCAGAGAGGTCTCGCGGAAAACCTCTCGGACAGAGATAAAAGAGCTGCCGGTCGTATCGGAGCCCTTGGAAGCAGCGTAGGAAGGCGTGCGCCCATATGCTCCACGTCGAACTACCTGCACTGTAGAGGGCCTGCAGGCGGAAGACACGGACCTGAGTGTGCAGACACTTCAGGCCTTTCCCTCCTTCTTTCAGGGGTAGATGAAGAACCCCAACAGGGGCCCAGTGCATTCCTGACCAAAAGAACTCCAGAATCGATGTCCGGAGGTTGGTCAGGAAACGCGGGGCCGGGACCAGGGTGTTGAGCCGGTACCAGAGCGTGGACAGGACTAGTTGGTTAAGCACCAGTGCTCTCCCTCGGAGGGAGAGACATCGGAGTAGCCTCGTCTATTTCCGGAGCTGCTCTATTACCCTGCCTTCTAAATTTTGCCAGTTCTCTGGTGGACAAGGGTGCATGGCAGAAAGGTAAACGCCTAGGTAAAGCAGCGGACCTGCATTCCACCGGATAGTCTGAAGCGCAGGGGGGAGGGAGCTCACCTGTCGCCAGTCCCCCACTGCCAAGCCAGAGCTCTTGACTCAGTTGACTCGGGCGGAGAAGGCTGCCGAATAGATGGCCTGGCAAGTCTCCACCCTCGCGAAGTCGCCCGGGTCCTGGACCACGAGGAGCACATCATCGGCATATGCCGACAGGACCAGCTGCAGCTCCGGCTCCCGCAGCACCAACCCTGTTAACCTCCTTCAGAGGAGACAGAGGAAGGGCTCAATTGCCAGATCCCCCCGTATTTATAGAGAGCAGTCATACTCTTCCCAACCTTCGTTTAGTTAGGCTAAAAAAAGCAAAGCTCTTTTTAGTCTTTTATAAGATAGACTCTTGGTTCCCCTAACCACCTCAGTAGCTCTTCTCTGCACCTGTTACATTTTGAATTCCTTTCTTGAGCATTGGAAGCTTTTATGCGGCTAGGATTTGGACCACAAATAGTCTCATTAAACTTTGGGAGGGAATGCAACAGGGGCTACTATTTAACATGTGTGAAGCTACGCATTTAGTGAGATAAGATGGGGGAGACATAGTATGCTCCCTGGTTCTTTCCAAGTTCTACATACTAGCAAAATGGCATAATAATTAGATTTTGCTTCCACAAAGAGAACTAAGACCCAGAAACTGCTAAAGGATTTATAATAAAATATAACACTGGCAGGAACTTGACTCAATCCTTTCTAAATATCAGCTAGACATTTTGCCTGTTAGTTATTCAGCCTTTCTATAATAGCCATACAAATGTACAGTCTAACACCACACCATTGATCACAGGAGACTTCCACATTTTTTCCCCCTTAAGGCAAGAGAAACACTGGGAATTACATGAAAGAATATCACAAATTGAATATGGAGGTGCAGAGCTGAAAGTAATAAAAATAAAATCTCTTCCCACTACTTACCACGAGGAACGTACTCACCAGATTTGCCACAAATCAACTTTAAATTGCTATGCAGTGTGCTTTAAAAAATATTTTTCCTACCTTAAACAAAACCATAAATAGTATCTATATTTACAAGTGTTTTTTTGTATGGAACATTAGAGTAAGCAAAGCTATGGGCAAAGTACAGGGCCCAAATCCTCCTTTTCTATGAAGGACATGAAAGGCAGCAGAGTCAATGCTGTTCTGTTGTGCACTGCGGCAGACCATTGAAAGTCTGCAGCATGCATCCTTACCACTTATACATTGTGGAGCTGTGTTCCATGTGATCTCCATCTACAGAAGCTGTGAGGAGGCTTTTAAGAGGTAAGGCAGGAGTGGAGCAGAGGAATAAAATGAGGGAATAGTCAATACATCGATACACCCCTCCCACATAGTAAGGGCACAGAGCCTGCAAAGGTAGAAGCATCAGGAGAAGCATTGAAAATCATAGCTGTTATGAGCCAACTATAAGTCACAGGGAAGGCATCTACCATGGGCCCATTGCATACAATAGTGACAAGTCTTAGTTAGACTAAGGCCTCTTTATACCATTCTGGCAGCAACTGGACATGAAATTACTGCTTGCACAGATGGCTTCCAGGGTAGAGCTGGCATAAAGGGTCTATGCTAGCCCTGTTCTGAGCCCCCAGTATATGGGCAGACCAGGGTCATAAGCAGACAACACTGCACTACAGTTAATTTGTGCTGCTCAGCACCCATAGGGTGTATGGGAAGAAGAGCATAATTTAGAGCATCCTCAGAACTGCTCCAATTTACACCCAGGTCTGGGCAGGCCCCAACATGGTCTTAGAATACATGGAGTGCAAAGATGGCTTAAATATTCCTATGTGCACAAAGCAATGAAGAAATAAAGCCCAGTAGTTTATAAGATCAACATAATTAAATCCAGTTCATAAAACAGTACAGGATAACTGACATCTTTGACCCACACATTAAAATAATCCCAACACACCGGTTGGACCATGTACCAAAGCATCCTTAAAGTAGTATGAAGGCATTTTTATATGGAAGAAAATTACAATCAGCCACTCACAGCCTTCTCCAGGTACAATATACACTATAGAATAGTGGGGGTTGGCTTGGTTTTTGTCTTTAAGCATAAATCCATATCTTTCCTAGTGGTTAAAGGAGATTTGAAACTGGGGAGGCAATCTTCTTCTGCAAGCCAAAGAGGCTATTTGGATTACTTACAGACCAAAGCCATGGAGAGGAAGAGGAACTGTACCCTTTCTCCCTTTTACTTTAATCCCGGCTCTTGAAAACACCCACCGGAAGGCAAAGGCGACTGAGATTATTCTGTCAATTTGATGAATCCTTTGGTCAGGAATGGGAAGAGAAGAGGGAGAAATTTGCCTCCCTCTGAAATGAGCAGGGAGTGTGGACCTTTGGCCCTGCAGCTGTTCTAAGATCCACTGGACTTCCCTGCAGATCTTGCAGCATCCACAGGGGTCTGGGGAATTCACACACAGCCAGCTCCACCAGGCTACTACTGTGTGCCCCTTTTCAGGAACTGATGTAAAACTCTCCTAGAAGAAGGAGCCATTTGCGGTGTATAGCAATGTAGTACACTCCTGTAATATCCCCTGTCCTACCAGCACCATAATTCAGTCTGGAGCACAATTGCCAATGGTTCCCTGTCTGTATTTGGCCTCCAATCCGGACTCCAAAGCGGGACCATGTGCTCAGTCGGAACCCAGCAACTCCAGCCATCCCCCAACAAAGCTCACTAAATCATGAATGCATGGAGGAGTTTCCATGGTCCGAGGGAGGGGGTGATAATGTTGCATAAGTTGAACTCTCTCCCCAGGGTATGGATTGATACCTTGCAATCCACTGCAACCAAGGGGCACCAAACTGTGACAGAGTTAGCATCCAGTCTCTGCTTCCCATGACTCCATGGGTGAGGTAAGCTGTGCATAGCTTCTCCTGGCACAGCTCACTCCCTTCTCCATGAAGGAAGAGTGGGGAAAGGGGCAGATGCCAAAGCCCTATCTGCTCCTAATCCCTGCCTGCACAATCCCTCATCACCTGTCAAGCCTGCTCTCCTCACTCATGTTACTACCCATGATATGAGTAGGTTGTGCTAGGGTGTAAGAGGACTCCTTATGGTGCTTTAATCCCCTAAATGAGGGCATGGCTGTTATCTGGCTCTGGGCTCTTTGGCTCCTCCCTAGTCCATTGATTTCATGCCATACATGGGAAAAAATCCAGGGATGATTTGGTTCTTATGCTTTGGTATTAACCAAGAAAGTTGTCATTTCTAAACATACATTAAGTAAGGTTAAATGTCAGAGAGGATATAAGTTACCTGGGAAGCCTTTGCCCTGTCCCTGATGCTGCAACAAACTCATTAATTACAAAATAACTCCGAGTTACAAGGAATAACAATGAAGCTGATTTCTGATACTTAGAACCACATCTTTTTAACTTTCCTTCTCCTTACTGGGCAATAATTAATATAGGACTAAGGATAAGCGGGCATGAGCTATTCTGGAGAAAGGCTAGGTAGGTCCTTAATAAATTAGCAGCTGGGAAGAGGAGAATGGTAGGATTGTATAAGAAAGCAAGCTTCAGACAAAGAAGCCTAAGTTATTGTAGTTAGCATATTGCAAAGAAGGTTAAGAGCTACACTTCCAGCAGTAATTTTAACTTTATTACACCCTTGAAGAACTAAAAGAAAAAAAGTGTGTTTCTTTCCTGATTTGTAGCAAGCAAATGACAGCGCAGTCTTAAGATTAGTAGGGAAAATCATTAGGATGCCAAGTATTAAACTGCAAATCAACATAGATATTCTTAGTTCATTCTTATCATTGAAATGACTAGACTAATAAACAACTGTGACCAGTCTTTGTTTAGCCTGGCTTAACATATTTGTCACACATTAATTTAGAGTTCTCTCAATGGAAAATTAAAGTGAATCAAACTCTACACTAACATCCAATTATGTGTGCATCTCCTCATGGGATGGATCAATTCTTCTTGGTAAGAAATGACCCCAGCAGGCCAGCAGGATGCTAAACATTTAAAGGTGCATGTAACAGGGCGAGCACCTGCTTCTCGTGAGCAACCCCACTCTGGCAGATACAGCTGCAATCACAGTTCTTTTCAGGAGCCGCACCCGCTCCCACAGGTGGCCCTTTTTGGTTGGTTGGGTAGGTGTGAGTGTTAGGATATAGATATTCAGGCCTGTCTGTAAAGGCCTGTACTTTAAGAATTTAGGTGTATTCTTATCACTTGGCTAGTTAGAGGTATAAAAGAAAGAATCAAAATCACTGTCTGCCAGTGTAAGGTCCTTCTCTTACTGTGACAGTCTGAGGCCCTGTTCTTAGACTAAGGCCTTTGGCTAAGCGACAGAAGCAGCCATAAGCTGGGAAGCGACCGGTCACATCCTCACATTCCAAAGTAGTCACATTGAAAGAAGTTGCTATTGGGCTGCAGGAATACAATCCTGTCCTGATAGTGCCTATCACCTCCAGAGAAAGGGAAGTGCCTAGAAGATGTAAAAGGAAATTGAGGTTGATAGCTTTCTGTCTGGTAAGAACTCACTTATCAATAGACACAGCTGGGAAACTCTTATGTCTTTATAGATGTAGTTGTGAAATCCTCACTTCTTTATTGTTTTGTCATTATAGTTACCACTTTGCTATTGTTTATTGGCATGGTCTCTGTCTGGTTCTGTGATTGTTTCTGTCTGCTGTATAATTAATTTTGCTGGGTGTAAACTAATTAAGGTGGTGAGATATAATTGATTAGCTAATCATGTTACAATATGTTAGGATTGGTTAGTTAAATTTCAGTAGAATGATTGGTTAAGGTATAGCTAAGGATATTACTATATAAATTAGGGGCAAACAGGAAGTAAGTTGGGATTCGAAAATAAGGAAAAAGGAACTTGTATTTAAGCTGGCTGGAAGTTCACCCCAATAAACATCGAATTGTTTGCACCTTCGGACTTCGGGTATTGTTGCTCTCTGTTCATGCGAGAAGGACCAGGGAAGTGGGAGAGTGAAGGAATAAGCTCTCTAACAGTGAGCCTGCTTTTTTATTTTAGTTCTTGTATCAGGGTGGCACGACCTCTCATGAGCACCCCCTGGGCAATTGTTCTCTCAGCTTATCTTCAATGACTCAGCCCTCTGGCCAAGCTACACATACTGTCCCCCCTTCCAGGGTATACAGTCACAAGTTCTTATCCCAGACCTCGTATGGGGCCATAGCTCTTAGGCTTCTCCCCAGAGGCATTTCCTTCTTCACACTGGGAACCTATCTTCATACCTTCCAAATTAATTCCAGTTCTGCAGTTTCTCGTTGAAGTCTGATTTTGAATGTTTTTTTTTTTTTGAAGAATTGACACTTTTTAAGTCTGTTATTGAGTGTCCAGGGAGATTGAAGTGTTCTCCTGCTGGTTTTTGAATGTTATAATTCTTGATGTCTGATTTGCGTCCATTTATTCTTTTGCATAGAGACTGTCCGGTTTGGCCAATGGCGGAGGGGCATTGCTGGCACATGATGGCATATATCACATTGGCAGAACTGGAATTAATCTGCAAACTGGACACCATCAAATTAGGCCTGAATAAAGACTGGGAGTGGATGGATCACTATAAAAACTAATTTTCCCCTGCTGATACTCACATCTTCTTGTCAACTGTTTGAAATGAGCCAGCTTGATTACATTAGCCTCATTAGTATTCACCCCTTCTTGTCAACTGTTGAGAATAGCCCACTTCCACCTTAATTGAATTGGCTTGTTAGCACTGACCCACACTTGGTAAGGCAACTCCCATCTTTTTATGTGCTGTTTATTTATACCTGCCTCTGTATTTTCCACTCCATGCATCTTTCATTAGCCCATGAAAGCTTATGCCCAAATAAATTTGTTAGTCTCTAAGGTGGCACAAGGACTTCTCGTTGTTTATGCATGGCTTGTCTTTCCCTAAGCTTTACCTTTCCTGGAAGCTGGGGAAGGCCCTGGCTGCTTCAGACTCTCCCACAGGATTGTGTCTGTCCTATCAGCCTTTTCTCCCCACAAACATCTTCCTCACATCTCCCTGCTTCCTCTTTCTCCGTAGAGTCTTTTTTTAACCATTTAATGTGTCTTAGATCTCTAGGCTCCTAGTCAAGACAAAACAGCTCTGTGACTTTTGGCTGACACTTGGCAGTAGCATCCTCACTGCACTTGCGCATGGTCTTGTAACTGTCCTTTAACTGTTTGTTGAGAGGCTGCTTAGCTAGAGCCATTGTATTGTCTTCCTGCTTGTTTATCCAACAACCCTTGTTAAACTAAACCAGTACATGTGTATGCAAAAGTCTAATAGGCCAAAATTGCCCTATAGTGACTATCTCGCTGACCAGGTCATGTCACAGTAAACATTATTACAAATCAGTATTCTTAGTTTACATAGCAGCTCTACATCTATCACAATCCCCCTAGTCATCTCTTCAAACTATACATATTTAGTCTCTCTCTTAATATTTGCCTATAAAATCAATATCTCAATCACCCTGGTCATTTTTTCTCTTGATTGTCAGTATCTTCTTGGTACTGAAGGCATAAACGAACAGAGATGCATCAGAGTCACATACAGGGTGACTATTATCTGTTTGCTTCTGATGGCTCTGCATATCCAGTCCCAAACTGTCTTTGACTTTTTTTGAAGTTATATCATACCATAAACTCATGTCTAATTTGAATTAACTGTTGCCCCTAACGTAGGTTTCTCTTGTTATTGCTTCTCAGGTTTTTCAATTCCTTTGAGTATTTGTATTTTTCCCCAGATGTACATATGACAATGTTTCATACTGAAGCTCAAAATTACTTTTTACGCATGTTTCTACTCTCTCTAGGTCCCTTTCTTTATTGTTGTATTATTATTTGGAGGCACTTTTACAAAATACTGAACACAACAACAGAATTATACAAATAAAAAAAATCATTTAGCAGTAATTGGTTAGGGTTCAAAAACTCACATGCCTGAATTTTTGTAGGGAAAGTAATGGTCAAGGTAACTCTCTCCCTCTCTCTCAGAAAAAGAAGAATTTACTATATTAGGTAGATTTTCAGAGACTTTGATTTAGTTCAGTTTTTCTGAAAATTAAGATAAACTAAAAACCAGAATATAATTTATAATTTTTAACTATCTTCACTATTTAAGCTGTATTGTGGAGACAGTTTGTAGAGTCAAATTCTGACTTTCAAGATACTGATACATTCCTGTGGGAAGCAATGGAATTCCAAAACTGTCACTGAGGCCAGAATTTGGTCCATATATAGCATCTTAGAAGACAAATTTAAAAAAACTAATTTGTTCAGAAACCAAATATTTATTTATTTTATTTTAACCTCTTCAGAACTGAATTTAACTGTCTTTTTCATCACAATGGGCTTTGCATCTTCTTCTCACAACTGGATCAATAATGAAGCAGTGGCAACCAAGCATATCCACCTTGTTATGCACTTTGGCACCGGATACATTTTTCTCTAGAAAAACTGGATGTTTTAGATTAAGCAAACAGGCTACAAGGGGGAACAGATCTGTTAAGTAGGTTCTGTTGTCCCTGGAGACCTGAAAATCCTTCAGGGGAATGTAGTTGATTATAATTCTACACGTGTATGAAAATGAAAATTCTGCTGACACTTGGTCAATATTGTTCAGTGCATTAATTGGCACAAAAAACGACTACAAGCAACTTGGAAAGCCCTCTGTTCTCTTGACAGCAGAAAAACATTTAGCAATAAAACATTGGCTTCATTATCAGATCAGTTATCAAAGCAGAGAACTAGGAACAAACAAGAGAACTGACATTCAGGAGGAAACAAGTTCCAGGTTTCTTTGCTGCTAAAACTTCTCTTCGTTATCCAGACAGCTCAAATGACAATCAATTATTTGCCTTCCATATGTCTGTGATTTAATTATAATCAAAACTGTCAGGGAGGTATTTTAAATCACAGGGGTTTGTCAGTGTTTGCTGGCACAAGTATGGAAATTTTCTGTGTTAATCTTTTATCTGACTCCAAATTTATATTAATGGACATCATTCCTCAGGCTGCCTTCCTCAGAAGTGTTGGGCACCATGATTGAAAGAGAAATAAACCATATATTGCCTCCAGCAGCAAGCAGCTGGAGTTTTAACTGTCTGAACACAAACTTAAGATGTACAATTCTAGCTTTATATGGCACGGGCTTTTATGGCTCAGACTCTAACAACAGATAGCTTATCCAACTTAACCATAAGAAGTGACATGAAGAGATTATTGTAAGGATAACTGCTTTAGAAGGAAGCTCTCATTAAGGGACAGAGTGCAAAAAAATATCATGAAGGTTCAAAATGATTTAGTGAAACACAATTATTCTCACAAATGGAGAAATATAACAGTAGCATGTCATATGTCTGACTGCCAATAGATTTTTTCAAAGTGGATTAGTTAGAACAAAAGAAAAAAAGTGCCATCTACCCTTTAATTACTTTGTTAGTAGAGCTTGTGCTCAGATAATTCGGTTTTTGCCTTTAAAGTAAACTTCATCCTTTAGTGTCTGGGTTTTCTGATGCTGGTTAAGATGTTTCTCAAGAGAAATGTTCTCTTTTAAAATAAACAAATAGACAACATTATACTAGTCCATCTTGCCTTTTCCACTATAAGTTAGAATAACAGCACATTGCACCTATACACCTAGCAACAGTTTAAGTGTCCAATAAACAGATTGTAAAGGCAAGTTCAAGGGAAAGTTTTGTTGCATTAAGAGTGTCTATCATTTTCTGTCACTGTGGAAGGCTTTTACTACTATACTCTCGTTCTGTTGCATCTTTTCATTGTAGAAGTCACTCTATTTCCTTGATTCAGATTTCTCATAAGAATCATGTTCCCAGAAAATTTTGGGACGGATTCTCATCTGTTGTAATTCGGCATAACTCAGTGGAGCTATGCTGCTTTATATCAGATAATGATCGGTCTCTTTGGATTTTTGAGATTTTAAAAATATGCACAATATCATGAATGTAGCACATATGTTTTACCTATTAATAGAGCAATCACTGGTGTAAATCGTTAAATGAGTATGACAGAAGGATGAATTTGGTCCATTGAGTATACTGAATATACCAAACTAGTAGAAGGTGAGATATTTTAATGCCAAGTTCAGAAATATTGTCTATAGTCCTTCTACAAACAATGTGGACACTTCAGCCAGTTGGCATTGTATGGTAATACATAGAAACAGAATCAGAAAATTAGGGTTGGAAGGGACCTCAGGAGGACATCTAGTCCAACCCCCTGCTCAAAGCAGGACCAATCCCCAACTAAATCATCCCAGACAGGGCTTTGTCAAGCCTGACTTAAAAACTTCAAAGGAACCACCTCCCTAGGTAACGCATTTCAGTACTTCACCACCCTCCTAGTGAAAAAGTTTTTCCTAATATCCAACCTAAACCTCCACCACTGCAACTTGAGAACATTACTTCTTGTTCTGTCATCTGCTACTACTGAGAACAGTCTAGATCCATCCTCTTTGGAACCCCCTTTCAGGTAGTTGAAAGTAGCTATCAAATCCCCCCCCCCCATATTCTTCTCTTCTGCAGACTAAACAATCCCAGTTCCCTCGGCCTCTCCTCATAACTCATGTGTTCCCATCTCCTAATCATTTTTGTTGCCCTCCACCGGACACTTCCCAATTTTTTCACATCCTTCTTGTAGTGTAGGGCCCAAAACTGGACACAGTACTCCAGATGAGGCCTCACCAATGTCGAATAGAGGGGAATGATCACCTCCCTTGATCTGCTGGCAGTGCCCCTACTTATACATCCCAAAATGCTATTGGCCTTCTTGGCAACAAGGGTACACTGTTGACTCATATCCAACTTCTTGTCCACTGTAACCCCTAGGTCCTTTTCTGCAGAACTAATCTGTAGCAGTGCATGTAATCTGTAGCAGTGCATGGGATTCTTCTGTCCTAAGTGCAGGACTCTGCAATTGTCCTTGTTGAACCTCATCAGATTTCTTTTGGCCCAATCCTCTAATTTGTCTAGGTCCCTCTGTATCCTATCCCTACCCTCCAGCGTATCTGCCTCTCCTCCCAGCTTAGTGTCATCTGCAAACTTGCTAAGGGTGCAATCCACGCCATCTTCCAGATCATTAATGAAGATATTGAACAAAACCGGCCCCAGGACCAACCCTTGGGGCACTCCACTTGATACCGGCTGCCAACTAGACATGGAGCCATTGGTCACTACCTGTTGAGCCCTACAATCTAGCCTGCTTTCTATCCACCTTATAGTCCATTCATCCAGCCCATACTTCTTTAACTTGTTGGCAAGAATACTGTGGGAGGCCATTTCAAAAGCTTTGCTAAAGTCAAGGAATAACATGTCCACTGCTTTCCCCTCATCCACAGAGCCAGTGGATGAATAATGTATCATTCCCCAAAGTACTATCTAATTACCCTGGGGTATTTCATGATATAAGAATAAACAAGATGGAAGAACCTAATGGATTAGTGGTTGATCAGAGAGTTATTATTTATTGAACATTGGAATTGTGCTCAGTGTCAATGTTCAATAAATAATAACGGAGGACATACAGATTTCATACAAGAAAATGGAGGACCTACAGATTTCAACTCTACATATTGTGAAAGGGATTCTATAGATTTAAATATATGGAAACAGGCAATATAGGTGGTGAGAGGTTGTTAGACAGGGGAAAGGGGGAAGGGTTTTTTATGAATTTATTATCTATCATTGGAGAAAAACCTCAAAGGCAGAATTCTCAATTACTTCAATAGGGTGAGGATTCTCTCCATTTCCTCCACAATATATTAATATATGGGAGAGGGAGAATGGACCAGTGAACCCAGGACCAGATTAAGGCATAGACACAATAGGCATGTGCTTAGAGCCCTGACTCCCAGAGTCATGTGATGACATTAGAATCTTACTTCTTAAAATTTCCTTTAGCTCTCATGGTTGCAAAGAAAAGCTTGAAAACATGCCTCAGCTGTAATTGATACACTGACAGCTGCCTGGGTCTGCAGGTAGCTCCCAGCAGAGGGAGCAGCTGCAGCCATTACCAGACCAGTTTCAAAGATGCCTGGTGCCCACATCCTCCACCATGGAAAATCAGGCCTACTCTGCAGGGTGGGACAGCCCCTGCTCAGATGGAAAAGATGGTCCCATAAAATATTCCCACTAATACTCAGGTAGGAAGTGGCCAGGACAGAAAGGATTGTCAAGTGGTGAGGGTGTTCCCCAGGGACTTAGGACATCTGGGTTCAAGGCCCTACTCTTCCAGAAAGACTGTCTGTGGGCAAGTCACTTAGCCCCTCAGTTCCCCATCTGTAAAACAGAATTAGTAGCATTGCTTTTCGTCATCGGGGGGTTGTGATAAATACATTAAAGACTGAGAGATGCTCAGCTACTATAGTGAAGGACAGCAATGTATGTACCTAAGATAGACATCCAGCCTCTGCTGGAGTGGTAGCTTGTCAGGGACTTTCACGTGTGCCTTATATGCAGATTTCCTGAGCAAGCCAATTCTCTTGTGAACTTAAGATACAATGACACATTTGAATCCTTTTCCGGCTTGGACTGCAACTAAAATAGAACTGAAAAATGGCCTTTCAAAGGAAATGTTCTTCTGAAGGAATTCAATCCACTTTTAGTGACTTTCCACAACTATAAAAGGGAAATGCACTCTTCACCTGTAAAATATCATTAAAACCATTAGTTGAAGTAAATAGATGTGTAATTTTAAAAAGGCGGGAAATGGGCTTCATAAGCACAAAACCAGGGAATTATGAAATAGTAATGTAACTAAGGGTACACCTACCCTAGTGACTATATACGGGCTTGTGGCATAATCTCTCTATTGTCCACATTTAAACCTCTGAAACACGTCTCAAGGAAAGTAGAGGGCAAATAAGCTAGTACACTTGAGGGTTGTGGGTAAGTACATGCCTTGGGCTGTAGCATGACCCCATACCTCTGCCAGTTTGCCGTGTGAACAGGATAAGAGGTGTGTACTAAGTCTCAAGGTTCAGTAGTTCTCCATCCCATTCCCAGGTTTCCAAAACAATGTGATCCCACCACAGCATGATGGTTCTCCTTCACCAGAAGCAATGGTCTATCAAAGGGAATTCCATGACAATACTTGCATTCAGAATATCTGTACAGTGTGAGCTGAATGAATTATCATTGACCCTCAATGTCAGCCATCTTTGGTGTGTCAGAAAATGCTGCTCAAATTCCAGCCAGCACTTCACCAACTCTACTGTATAACCATTTGTCCCGCAATAAGGAGCAGGAGCAGAAGCAGATCATCATCCAGTTGCTCCATGTCTTCCACCAAGTTTTAATAAGGCAATAATAGTGTGGGGCAACGTGATCAGAAACTGTCATCAACAAACGTATAAAGGCAAGGGACAGTGACAAAGGAACAAGCAAAATGGTTCCTAGAGTGTCTCCCTCTGATGTACAGAACCCTGGTATACTTCCCCTGAAATGGTAGTGCTCAATCTACCGTGGCAGTGTTGATGTGAATGTATGGGGACACACAGCTCTACACCACGTCCAGAAAGCAATGTGGACTGTCGGCATGGATGTGGGGAGCACACATGAGCATGAACATGATCCAGTATTCGGATTATGCATGCAAGTGTAGCCATAGCCTATATATCCACTGAAAAAGGCATTGTGTGGTAGGAAAAAAATCACTCTCTTGCACGCACACACACACACTGTAGACCTAAATTTCTGTTGCTCTGCACATTGTGAAGTCATGTACTTTAGTGCAAAGAAAGTATAAAATAATATTACTACCAATCATAGCATTCTCACCCACTTGGCATTGATACACAATCATGGAGAGACAGGCCATGTTAGCTGAAAAACCACATTTGTCTGAATTGTTTATTTTACCTACTATGGTTACAAATAACATGTAAAATTACTATAATTGAAATATAGTCAGACCTCAATTTTCATGGGTTTTTTTTGCAGTTTCAGTTATGCATGGTCAATTAATTGTGATCCTTTATTTTTGTACATGGTAGGGATTCACTTTTACCTGTCGCCAAGATGCACAAATCAGTGGCATAGCCAGGACCCGACATGTGGGTGGGTCCTGACTTTGGGTGGGTGGGTAATGGTGGGGGTGGGGGGAGGGAAGGCAGGAAGGATGAGGCAGGAGGGATGGGGGTGCCTCCCCTCACCTCCTCCAGCTGGCTTTGTGGGAGCCATGGAGACTCTCGTCAGGGGCATCCCAGCCCCAGGCATGGGGTCGGGGCATGGGGGCTTGCACCACTCTGCCCACCTGGCACTCATGCCAGGGAGTGGGATTGGGGGCTTGCCCTGCTCCACCCGCCCGTTGCTTCCACCAGGGAATGGGGTTGGGTATTTGCCCCACCTGTCCAGCGCTCCAGCTGGTGAGCGGTGTAGGGAATTTGCCCTGCTCCGCCCATTCGGCACTCCAGCCGGGGAGCAGGATCAGGGCTCAGGGGCTTGCCTGCTCTCCGGCTAGAATGCCAGGCGGGTGGAGTGGGGTAAGCCCCCCCATGCCCTGACCCCGCTCCCCAACAGGACTGCAGGGTGGATTGGGCCAAGCCCTCAATCCCACTGCCTGGCTGCAGCATGGGGTGGACAGGCAGAGCGGGGCAAGCACTAAGGCTGGAGCAGAGCCAGGGTTGTGGGGGAGTGGGCCTGGATGCTAAGGGGGTGGGTTGAACCTTGGCTAGAACCCTGGCACTGATATGTCTAGACTGAGCTCATTGCTTCCTACACTCCCTCCACCATGCTGCTCTCAGTGTGATGGGATATTGTCACGTTGTCCACTTGACTTAAGCTGCTATTTATCGCCCATAATAAATGTTTACCATGAGCTCTAAGAGGAAATTGAGAGAAACTCAAAAACTGTTATGTCATGTGTGAAGAAGCAGAACAAAGTGTTGACTTTAGTGCAGAAAGTGGAAATGTTGGATAGGCTCGCTAAGGGTGAAGGTTCATCATCCATGGGTAGCACTTATGGCCTTAATGAGTCGACCATGCATACAGTGAAGAGACATGAGGCAAAAATTAGAGCAAGTGTTGCTGCAAGTGCACCTAAAAGTGCTAAAGTGTCATTCTATACTCATAATACTACCATACAAAAGATGGAGAAAGCACTGAACATAGGGATTGAGGACCAAACACAGAACAGGGTTCCATTGGAAGGGCCAGTGATAAGAGAAAAGTCCAAGAGATTGGGTGATCACTTAAAACAGGATGCTGCATCAACTTCGGGGGAGAGCAGTGTAGCCAAGGAATCGACTTTTATAGCCAGCAAGCGATGGTTTGAGAAGTTCAAAAGAAGGTATGGGCTGCATAATGTTAAATTGGTCAGTGATGCTGCATCTGCAGACCATGAAGCAGTAGCAAGGTTTCCACCCAAGCTGGCCGAACTCACTGAGGAGAAAGGTGACAAACCAGAGCAAGTTTTTAATAAGCAGATGAGACTGGCTTATTTTGGAAACGGATGCTGAAGAGAACCTTTCTTTCAAAAGATGAGAAATCTGCTCTGGGTTTTAAGGCTGAAAAAGACTGACTGACCCTTCTCATCTGTGCAAATGCAATGGGGGATTTTATGGTAAAGCCAACGCTCGTTTACCAAGCCCAGAACCCCTGTGCGCTCATGGGCAAAGATAAATATCAGCTACCAATGTTTTGGAGGTCTAATCAGCATGAGTGGATCACTTCAGTGCTTTTTTATGGACTGGTTTCATAATTGTTTTGTGCATGAAGTGGAACGCTACCTGGCATCAAAGGACCTGGCATTTAAGGTCCTACTGAACCTTGATAATACTCCAAGCCACCCTGCAAGCCTTCAGACTGCACATCCCAACATGGAGGAGGTTTCTCTGCCTCCAAACACAACATCACTCCTCTAGCCCCTTGACCAAGTTGTCATCACAACTTTTAAAGTTCATTACCTTTTGCCGCATCCTAGATGTTATGGACTCAAGGCAGGAGTAAGTATTATCTAGATCATCCCTGACAGGTGTTTGTCCAACCTGCTCTTAAAAATCCCCAGCGATGGAGATTCCACAACCTCCCTGCTATACCCAGAATTCCTGCTGGGGAGCGGATCTGGGGACTTGCCCCTGCTCTGCCTGCCCACCTCACACTCCAGCCAGGGAGCAGAGTCCAGGGCTCACCCTGTTCTGCCTAGTGCTCCAGCCGGGGAGCAGGTTCAGGGGCTTGCCATGCTGTGCCCAGAGCTCCTGCTGGGGAGCGGGGTTGGAGCATGGGAGCTTGCTCCACTCCACCCACCCAGGATTCCAGCTGGGGAGCGGGATTGGGGGCTTGCCCCTTTCTGTCCAGTACTCCTGCTGTGGAGCGGGGTCCAGGACTTGTCAAGTCAGAGTTTTACAACCCTGACCTGTATAGGTGCATTTAGACTTTTGCATATGTCAAAATGTATGTTCATTTTTTAAAGCTGTTTTCTTTTGTTTCCATAAGAAATTGTGACCAGATCCTGCCACCCTTACTCACATGGAGTAGTATCTTACTCTGTAAATAGCCTCATTGACTTCCATAACACAATTTACAAAGTATGACTCTGTGTGCATACGGATGGCAGAATCTGGGTCTAAAAGATTAGAATTAATGAAATAGAGGACTGAAATATACATTGCTCAGAGTAGATGGAAAGGATCCAGTACAACCATTTTTCAATGTTTTTTATAGTTAGAAATGACTTTTAAGAGCTTACACATGGCTTCTCTGTTGTAGGACTGGGTGGCACCATCTGCCTCTTGCATACTGTTATCCTCATTATATTGCACGCCTGGATACTCTGCAGTGGAAGATCTGCGGTTAGATGATGATTATTGATTTGTCCAGTTTTTTAAAGAAAAAACTCATTTTGCAGAAAGTGCACCAGTTGCACCTCTATCCAGATGTTTTGTACAGATGGTATGTGGTTTTATGAGCAGCATAAATAAAAGCCTCTGTGTGAGAATGTGTGTGCATGACTTGAAGAATGGGATTAGCCTCCTCTACCCTTCTGCAATTAGTCCTGAAAATTATTTAGAACTCTCTCTTTCTCATATCCCTTTGGTTGCAAAAGCTGCTAAACTAAGGATGCTCAGAATTCTCTGCAGCCTCAGGCTACTTTTCTAAAATGGAACATCATCCATTAATAATTTTCTTGACTATGACGAAAAGCTCTTGTGTTCTTGTTTAAACGTTTCTTAATACAGAACCAAAGAGCAAAAAACTAGGTAAGGCCAAGAACCCTAAGAATAAGAAAATCTGTCAAGTGTATATGACTCATATTTCTGAGATCTGTGCATGTGAGTGTTCTGAGTCATCCTTTTGGTACATCGGTATTTTGACCACACTATGTATGTGTCATTTATGTGATTTCTAACAAAATTATATTCTCCCCTAATACTGAAGACACAGCCGTCATGGTAAAGCCACTGTCAAAACTTGCCTGTTCTTATTGTGTTTTTATTATTCTTTATTTGTATGATATTAGCACCTATTGATACTGATGCCCCATTGTTCCAGGTGGTGTAGGTGTTACCCCTAATTTACAGATGAGAATAGAGGCACAGAAAGATTAAACAACTGGCCCAAAGTTTATGGCAGAGCTGGGGACTGAATGTATAATTATGGCAAAGTCCAGATCCTCGACCACAAGATTGTTTAATAGTCATTTTCATGAGGGCAGTTTAGCTATAGAGGGGTACAGAGTTCCAGCCATAGGCTCTGGAACTGGATTGGTGACTGTCACCGTTTCAGTGTAACTGCACCGGTATTCCTCTTTCATGGTCCCTCCCATGGCACCCACTTAAAATTTCTGATGCCCAGACATGACATCTCTTGGGTAGAGATCCACATCTCTCTCCCTTCTGACAGAGAGTTTTAAGGCTGCATAGCTCCCTGATTTACACTGTGATATCCCCAAGAAGACAGTCTGCCTATATAAGAATAGCTGTATTGGTCAGACAATGCTTCATCTAGCCCATTATACTATCTTCTGACAGTGGCCTATGCCTGGTTCTTCAGAGGGAATGAACAGAACAGGCAGTCATTGAGTGGTTCATCCCCTGTTGTACACTCCCAGCTTCTGGAAATCAGAGGCTAGAGCATAGGGTTGCATCCCTGACCATCTTGGCTAATAGCCATTAATGGACTTAGCCTTTAGGAACGTATCTAGCACTTTTTTAAAATCCTGTTATAGTTTTGGACTTCACAACATCCCCTGGCAACGAGTTCCACAGGCTGACTGTGCGTTTTGTGAAGAAGTACTTCCTTTTGTTTGTTTTAAACCTGCTGCCTATTAATTTCATTGGGTGACCTCTGTTGTGTTATGTGAAGGAGTAAATAAAACTTCCTTATTCACTTTCTCCACACCATTCATGATTGTATAGATCTTTAGTTGTCTCTTTTCCAACTGAAAAATCCTAGTCTTTTTAATCTCTCTTCAGATGGAAGCTGTTCCATACCCTTAATACTTTCTGTTGCCCTTCTGTGTACCTTTTACATTCTAATATATCTGATCTGAAATGGAGTGACCAAAAATGCAGGCAGTATTCAAAGTGTGGCATATCATGGATTTATATAGAGGAATTATGATATTTTCTGTCTTATTATCTGTCACTTTCCTAATGGTTCCTAACATTCGGTTTGATTTTTTATTGCTGCTGCACATTGAGCAGATGTTTTCAGAGAACTATCCACAGTGACACCAATATTTTGTTCTTGAGTGGTAATAGCTAATTTTGTATATCTAGTGTGGATTGTGTTTTCCAATGTGTGGTGCTGTGGAGTTATCAACACTGAATTTCATCTGCCACTTTGTTTCCCAGTCACCCCATTTTTTGAGATTCCACTGTAACTCTTCACTTAACTATCTAGACTCATTTTGTATCACCTGTAAATTTTGCCACCTCACTTTTTATCCCTTTTTCCAGATCATTTATTAATATATTGAGCAGCATTGGCCCCAGTAGAGATCCCTGATGAGGCCCGCTATTTACCTCTCTCCATTCTGAAAATTGATAATTTTTTCCTGCTCTTTTTCCCCCTGTCTTTTAACCAGAGACTGATGCATGAGACAACCTTCCTTCTTATCCCATGACTGCTTACTTTGCTTAAGAGTCTTTGGTGAAGGACCTGGTCAAAGGCTTTCTGAAAGTTCAAGTATCCATTGGATCACCCTTGTTTGTTGACCCTCTCAAAGAATTCTAATAGATTGGGTGAGGCACAATTTCCCTTTACAAAAACGACGTTGACTCTTCCCAAACAAATTGTGTCTGACAGTTTTATTCTTTATTGCTTCAACCAATTTGCTTGGTACTTAAGTTAGGCTTATCGGCCTGTAATTGCCAGGATCGCCTCTGGAACCTTTTGGAAAAAATTGGTGTCACATTCCCTATCCTCCAGTCATCTGTTACAGAAGTTGATTTAAATGTTAGATTACATACCACAGTAAGTAGTTATTACCTAACCACCCCAATTTCATATCTGAGTTCCTTCGGAACTCTTAGGTGGATACTATCTGGTCCTGGTGACTTATTACTGTTTATTACTTTGTTCCAAAAACTCCTCTATTGTCACCTCAATCTGGGAGAGTTCCTCAGATTTGTCATCTAAAAAGAATGGCTCAGGTGTGGAAATCTCCTTCGCATCCTAAAGCCAGCACCTGTGCTTTGTTTTCTCTCCAAGGGCTATGAACCATGTATTGCCAGCACTTGCAAACTACCACACAGCTCTTTTGAAACAAGCACATTTATTCTTAAGGTAACAGAAGTGAAGGGGTGGATTTTTTTAAAAAAACTTTTTGGTTTGCCACACATTTTTAAAATATTCATTTTTGGTGTGATCCAAAATAATTTTGTCTGAGTTTTTGAAATTGCCAATTTACTGAAAAATCTATTGGCACAGCTCTCCTTGTGAGTATGTACTAGCTGCTGTGCACGCACAATTTTAACATTTGTGTCACGGTTTGTTCCCTGAATGCTATTTGACCTAACCCTTTGAGCAAAACACTGTATATTTTGCTACCCCATCTCTTTGACATTCCATGCCATTTCTTCATGCTCTAACGTATTTCAAAAAGGAGGTCAAACAAGTTAGTCTCCTGAATATGAGCTGTTAATATTCCTAGACTAGACACTTCACTTTTATGATATCCTTTTCTACTGAGCACATATAATATGATGACTGTTTCTTTTACAGCTGCTACAAAGAAACAACAAATATTCCTCTGACTAACCAGGGCATCTAATCATCCCTAGTAATCAAAGGATTTGTAAATGTCACTGCACTTTGTCACATCCTTCCTGCTGCCAGTAGAGCAGTGATGATTTCTCTTGAGTGCTAAATTTTTCTTGCCTGACCTCCAAACTTTGAACACATGAAGAATATAGGAAACTAAAAGCTGGCATTTTCCCACTGAATATCCTTCATCAAAGTTGTCTAACGTGTTTACGATTAAAAGAGATATGGAACCTGCTGCATTAACATTAAAATACTTGGCACATTACAGTTTCTTCTACTTGTTGTTGTGTTCATGCCAACCTTGGTATTTAAATGATTTCCTAAACTTTAAACAGGATATATAAATTGTCTTATACTTCTGTAGAATTCAGATTGTGTCCTATACTATGTCTTTGATGTGTAATAATAACTGAAAGTCATATCATATTTGGAGGGTGGATAAAAATGATTTTGATAAAATCAGTATTAGATAAGCCTTGTGACAGGGGGCTGCATGGGGTTTAGCTGTTTTCCTTTTGAGATTGTACTTTTAACTGCAATCAGTTTTCTTATTTTGTGTGGCCCAACTATAATATGAAAGAAATGTGAAAGATAGCAACATTCTTTTTGTTTGCAGCGGCCTTGTTTGATCTTTTATTTGTTCTGTCCTTCACAGAAAATTAGGTAAAGGACAAAGAGGCAAATACATACTCCTGTGTATACAGAGTTATTATTAATTATTATGATTAATAATAAAGTCCCTAATGTTGAAGGTTGCTGAGCTATTAATAACCATAAAAATGATATTAGCCAAGCACAGGTTCAACAGCCTAGCAAATGGGAATCAGAAGTACAGGAAATAGGGTCAAGAAATCAGAAACTTCAAGTACTGATAAAGTCAACATAACACAAGAGGCTTCACTATTACTGCCAAGATCCCTTGCTGAGACTTTCTGAAAAGCTTTGCTAAGGTAAAGTACTTCCAAGGCAATGAAGAAAGCCAAGATTTTCCAAAATGGGTGCCAGAATACATTTTGCTAAGGGACTTCTGGCAAAATGGTTATTCATGTGATGCATTTGAAAACTGCTTTGGAGTGTAGGCTGTCACTTTAATTTGTAAGGGGTTTCCAGGTCTTGCTTGTAGGTGAGATGGCTCTGCAGGGAAGTGTGCAATCAGAGTCACTGTGGAAGAAGCCAGCCTAGAACAAGGTGGCATGAGTAGTGCCTCGCTGCCTTTCAGAGCAGCCTGCTTTGCCTCTCTCTGGTTTTGGTTCTTGTGTGTTAAAGCTCTGGATTTTAAGAAATTAAACAGTGTTACCTTCCTAAAAATAAATTTTATGTTTATATCTATCCTCCCTGATTGTGAACATAACAAAGGGCCTTGATGTTTTCATTTGTACATAGTTAGGCCCCAGCCCAACACACGCTTGCGTAGATGAGTAACTCTGTGCTCATACAGAGTCCCCATTAAGTTCATTGGGGCTACACACATGCACAAGGATGCTCATGAGAGACAGGATGCTGCAGTGATTAGCCTGGGACTCAGGAGACTAGGGTTCAGTTCCCTAATCTGCCTTTGTATGAGACCTTGGGCAAGTCCAAGAGGGCTAAGTTTTCAAAGCTATTTAGGTGCCTAGTGGGATTTTTAAAGGTGCCTCACTACTTTTTCAAAATCAGTTAGAGTTAGGTGACTCAACACTATTGAAAATCCCACTAGGCATCAATCTGCACCTTTTGGTGCCCTAATACCTTTACAAATCTGGCCCTTAGTCTCTCTGTTTGCCCTAGTCTCTCTCTTCCCTATCTGTATTGTGGGGAAAATAGTACTTTCTTACCTCATAAGAATGCTGGGGAATAAATACATTAATGATTGTGAGGTGTTCAGATAATATTGTAATGAAGGGCAGCTTAGTACCTAAGAGAGAAATTTTCAGCACTGGGGTTTCAGCATTATATTCAATGTAACATAATTAACACCGGTTCTTTTTCATGGCAAAAAGTCACAATTTTAGTTGAATCCCCACTATCTCCTCAAAAGCCATGGCACTCAAATTTAAAAATATATTGGGGTTTGTTTGGTTTTAACTTTAAAAACACAGTAGAATTATATTAAATTTATTCAAATAGGAAAATCCCTTCATACACATAGAATACTTATCCAATACTTATAAAAATGAAATCAGGTCTCATTTTGATAGAACATGTTATACGCTTCTAAATTACATGGTTTATAGCTCTCCTGTCATCTCTAAACTCATCTTTATGATGGGTGGGGAGAAGTTCTATTTGCTGGTTGTTAATAAGAATACACCATTGCATTGGTGTACAGTAAATTCATCTTTGTGGCTATATGACCCAGAAATTTGAGAAGGGGGGGAATAAAATAAACAATGGAACTAGCTAGAGAAAAATTATACCTTCACAGGAAGAATGATGGACATAGTTCTGCTTTCTGAGACCCCTAAACATGAACCTTATTCTTAGGATTTCTTAAAATTCTTTAACATTTCTTGTGGTGCCTGGAAATTAATGGGGTGATTCTTAGCTAACTAGTGTAGAGATTTGTTAGAACATTTCCATAAAAAGGTTCTTCTGACTAAAATAAAATTGCAAACTGTAAAATGTTTCGTGATTATCCCTCCCTCCACACTTTCTTTTTCTTTTTGAACCGCTCTAATTTGGCTGAAGATAACACTTACTTTGGAGAAGGAAGTGTTTAACCCAGAATAGTTGCTCTGTTAGTGGGAGATGTGAAAACCAGTGCTGGTGGAAAACATTTCCATTCTGAGGTTTTGAAATTTTTTTCACCCCAATTTAGAACGAAAATGAGATCTTTTGAAATTTTTCACAAAAAAGAGGAGAGTCACCCTAGAATGCCCAACAACACAGTGATTAGGCCACTCACCTGGGACAAGTTCAAGTCCTTCTCTGCCTGATTTGGAGCAGCAACTTGAACCTGGGTCTCCCACAAGAGTGCCTGGACCACTGGTCTATTTACACAAAATAGAACCACTCCTACATTGCAAATTGAGACACTGACTCCATAAACTCATGGTTAGGGCACTCACCTGGGATATGGGAAACCCCGTTGCTACTCTCTGCTCTGATTCCTGCAGAAGAAGGACTTAAGTCGTTCAGTTGGGATGTGGCAGAACTAGGTTTAAACTTCTGCTCTGAGCAGGGACTTATAGCTAGGTTACTCCCATCCCAGGTGAGTGTCCTAATCTTTGGGCTATTGGTTATTCTGAAGCAGGTCTCACTCTCATCAGAAATTCCATTGTGGATCTTAGAAACATTTTACTGAAACAGATCCAAATTTTTCATGAAAATGTGTTTTGACAAATCAGCATTTTCTGATGAAAAACATTTAATCAAAAAATTCCCAAGCAGCTCTCATGGAAACCATGTCAGGCAGAAGTACAAGTGAAATGGCATAGGTCTCTAGGGCTGGGAGACTGCTCTGTATCTCTGTACGGTCACAAAAACAGAGCAGTCAGTGTGGTCTGGTGCAGTGGTTCTCAAACTAGAGCACTTCATTCCCCAGGCTGCCACTATAGTGCCTTGTATTAACCCTAAACTCTCACACAACAATTATTAAAAGAAGTAAATGTAAGAGGAGGAGAACTACTGTGTACTCTGAGTTCTCTCTACTGCTCAGAATAGAGCAGCAGTTCTCAAACTGTGGGTCGGGACCCTAAAGAGGGTCACGACGCCTTTTTAATGGTATCACCACGGCTGGTGTTAGATTTACTGGGGCCCGGTGCCAAAGCCAAAGTCCAAGCTCTTCCACCTGGGGCTGAAGTGGGCTTCAGCCCTGGGTGGCAGGGCTCAGGTTATAGGCCCCCGACCTGGGTCTGAAGCCCTTGGGCTTTGGCTTTCCCTCCCCTCCCCTGCCTGGGACAGCAGGGCTCAAGCTTTGCCTTTGCCTTTGCCCTCCCCTGCCCAGGGCAGCAGGGCTTGGGCGGGCTCACACTTCAGTCCCGCTTCCTGGTGTTGCCTTGTAATTTTTGTTGTCAGAAGGGGGCTGTGGAGCAATGAAGTTTGAGAGCCGCTGGAACAGAGGCATGATTTTTTCAGGAGAGATAATTTGCCAGGATCAGTTAAATATTAGTTAGCTATACAGTGAGTGAAGACAGGGTTCCAGTGTTTTGCCTGAAGAAAGTGGGTCTGTTGATTAGGGTACTGGTTGATGACTTGGGTTCAATCGCCCACTCAGCCACAGGCTGTCTGTATGGCATTGGGCAAGTTGTTCTGCCTATCTCTACCTTAGTTTCCCCATCTATAAAATGGGACTACTAATACTTCACTTCTTTTTAGGGGTGTATGAGGCTAAGGCCTAGTCTACACTGGGGGGCGGAAATCAATCTAAGTTATGCAACTTCAGCTACGTGAATAATGTAGCTGAAGTCTACGTACTTAGATCTACTTACCGCGGTGTCTTCACTGCGGTGAGTTGACAGTTGACGCTCCCCTGTCGACTCCGCCTGCGCCTCTCACTCCAGTGGAGAACTGGAGTTGACAGGAGAGCACTCGGCGGTCAACTTGTCACATCTACACTAGACACGATAAATTGATCCCTGCTGGATCCATCACAGCCTGTTGATCCTGTTGGTAATGTAGACAAGCCTTAAGTGTATTAAAGATTATGAAGCACTTAACTACTATGGTAGTGGGGGCGTTAGAAGTAATTTTCTGTGTCCATAGTCTTATCTAGGTTGGTACCTAAAAGATATTCTCTCCTTTTTGATCGTTTGTCCCTATCAGTTTCTGTGTCTGAGACAAAAATCTGAGCCTCAATGAACCTTGTAAGCAAGACTAAAAGAAGCATTAGTAATTAATTTTAGAGAGCAAAAATATGTTGGAGCCAGCTTCAATACCCTAATCACACTGAGAAGTACCATTCTCCTCTAGAAGTCCCATTGACTACAATAACTGAGCTTGAAGAATAAACTATTTTATAGATTCTAGTGGTAGAAGGGAGTGCTGTGATCATCTAGTCTGACCTCTTCTATAACACGGGCCATAGAACTACCCCAAAATAATTCCTAGAGCAGATCTTTTAGAAAAACTGCCAATCTTGATTTACAAATTGTCAGTGATGGAGAATCTAACACAAGTCTTGATAAATTGTTCCAATGGTTAATTACTCTCACCATGAATAATTTGCATCTGCAATTTGTTTAGCTTCAGCTTCCAGCCATTGGATCATGTTATACCTTTTCTGCTATATTGTAGAGGAGAGCTCATTATCAAATATTTGTTCCCCATGTAGGTATTTATAGGTTGTGATCATGTCACACTTTAACCTTTTTCTTAAGCTAAGAAGATTGAGATCCTTGAATCTATCTTGAGATGATACTTTAAAGTCTATTGGTCTTGTCTGCCCTTCCTCCCCGCATGAAACGTCTTTACTCATTCTTAATAGAAATTCTGTTTTATGGGTCAATAATGTATTTCATTCCTCACAGAGCTTAATCAGTTGCCATATAATCCCCAGGCAGGTTATGCTTTTCTACCGTTGTTCCGTATCAGCTCTTTTGTTTAACTCCAGCTGGTGAATTTACCAAGCAGTCTCTTAGCTGAGGCTATACTTGCGCATGTGTGCTTGTGTGTGCATACGCTATGAATGACTGCCTTGGCTACTACCCAAAAATATCCTCATATCAATATGCTCATTGAATTAAACTCAGCATGTACCTGAATATCAGTCATTATAGAAAGCCTCAATAGAAAAGGATCACCAAGCAATGCCGTATTCATACTCAGCTTTCCACAGTTCCCAGAGAAGCACAGTTAAAACCCCCACAATCTAGCCACAGCATGTTTCTGTGAGATCAAGTTATCTGAAGAATACACTACACAAGAGAAAAAATAATCAAGCAAAATAGCCTTTTCTTGTGAGTTCTGATATCATTATTGCACAGAGATAGTGGCCAAGGTAGTCATTCAAAACACACACACAAAAAATCTCTTTCACTCAGTAACCACAAGCAGGACCTTGTCCCCTATTTGTAACTGTCCATATCATGGAAGCTTTTAAACAGTTTTAGGACAAATAATCACATTGTGAATTTATGCATGCATGCAAAAGAACAATTAATGTTTCATTCCACTCTAATGTAGAATCATAGAATATCAGGGTTGGAAGGGACCTCAGGAGGTCATCTAGTCCAACCCCCTGCTCAAAGCAGGACCAATCCCCAACTAAATCATCCCAGCCAGGGCTTCGTCATGCCTGACCTTAAAAATATCTAAGGAAGGAGATTCCACCACCTCCCTAGGTAACGCATTCCAGTGTTTCACCACCCTCCTAGTGAAGAAGTTTTTCCTAATATCCAACCTAAATCTCCATCACTGCAACTTGAGACCATTACTCCTTGTTCTGTCATCAGCTACCACTGAGAACGGTCTAGATCCATCCTCTTTGGAACCCTCTTTCAGATAGTTGAAAGCAGCTATCAAATCCCTCCTCATTCTTCTCTTCCGCAGACTAAACAATCCCAGTTCCCTCAGCCTCTCCTCATAAGTCATGTGTTCCAGTACCCTAATGATTTTTGTTGCCCTCCGCTGGACTCTTTCCCATTTTTCCACATCCTTCTTGTAGTGTGGGGCCCAAAACTGGACACAGTACTCCAGATGAGGCCTCACCAATGTCGAATAGAGGGGAATGATCACATCCCTCGATCTGCTGGCAATGCCCCTATGTATACATCCCAAAATGCCATTGGCCTTCTTGGCAACAAGGGCACACTGTTGACTCATATCCAGCTTCTCATCCACTGTAACCCCTAGGTCCTTTTCTGCAGAACTGCTGCCTAGCCATTTGGTCCCTAGTCTGTAGCGGTGCATGGGATTCTTCCATCCTAAGTGCAGGACTCTGCAATTGTCCTTGTTGAACCTCATCAGATTTCTTTTGGCCCAATCCTCTAATTTTTCTAGGTCCCTCTCTATCCTATCCCTACCCTCCAGCATATCTACCTCTCCTCCCAGTTTAGTGTCATCTGCAAACTTGCTGAGGGTGCAATCCACACCATCCTCCAGATCATTTATGAAGATATTGAACAAAATCGGCCTGACGACTGACCCTTGGGGCACTCCACTTGATACCGGCTGCCAACTAGACATGGAGGCATTGATCACTACCCGTTGAGCCCAACAACCTAGCCAACTTTCTATCCACCTTATAGTCCATTCATCCAGCCTATACTTCTTTAACTTGCTGGCAAGAATACTGTGGGAGACAGTGTCAAAAGCTTTGCTAAAATCAAGGAACAACACATCCACCGCTTTCCCCTCATCCACAGAGCCAGTTATCTCATCATAGAAGGCAATTAGATTAGTCAGGCATGACTTGCCCTTGGTGAATCCATGCTGACTGTTCCTGATCACTTTGCTCTCCTCTAAGTGCTTTAGAATTGATTCCTTGAGGACCTGCTCCACGATTTTTCCAGGGACCTGCTCCATGATTTTCCAGAGGTGAGGCTGACTGGCCTGTAGTTCCCAGGATCCTCCTTCTTCCCTTTTTTAAAGATGGGCACTACATTATCCTTTTTCCAGTCATCCGGGAGTACCCCGGATCGCCATGAGTTTTCAAAGATAATGGCCAATGGCTCTGCAATCACATCCGCCAACTCCTTTAGCACTCTTGGATGCAGCGCATCCAGCCCCATGGACTTGTGCACGTCCAGCTTTTCTAAATAGTCCCAAACCACTTCTTTCTCCACAGAGGGCTGGTCACATCCTCCCCATGCTGTGCTGCCCAGTGCAGTAGTCTGGGAGCTGACCTTGTTCGTGAAGACAGAGGCTAAAAAAGCATTGAGTACATTAGCTTTTTCCACATCCTCCTTCCCTAGGTTGCCTCCCTCATTCAGTAAGGAGCCCACACTTTCCTTGACTTTCTTCTTTTTGCTAAAATACTTGAAGAAACCCTTCTTGTTACTCTTAACATCTCTTGCTAGCTGCAACTCCAGGTATGATTTGGCCTTCCTGATTTCACTCCTGCATTCCCAGTAATATTTTTATACTCTTCCCTGGTCATTTGTCCAATCTTCCACTTCTTGTAAGCTTCTTTTTTGTGTTTAAGATCAGCAAGGATTTCACTGTTAAGCCAAGCTGGTCACCTGCCATATTTCTATTCTTTCTACACATCGGGATGGTTTGTCCCTGTAACCTCAATAAGTATTCTTTAAAATATAGCCAACTCTCCTGGACTCCTTTCCCCCTGATGTTTTTCTCCCAGGGGATCCTGCCCATCAGTTCCCTAAGGGAGTCAAAGTTTGCTTTTCTGAAGTCCAGGGTCCGTATTCTGCTGCTCTCCTTTCTTCCCTGTGTCTGGATCCTGAACTCGACCATCTCATGGTCACTGCCTCCCACGTTCCCATCCACTTTAGCTTCCCCTACTAATTCTTCCCAGTTTGTGAGCAGCAGGCCAAGAAGAGCTCTGCCCCTAGTTGGTTCCTCCAGCACTTGCACCAGGGAATTGTCTCCTACCCTTTCCAAAATCTTCCTGGATTGTCTGTGCACCGCTGTATTGCTCTCCCAGCAGATATCAGGGTGATTGAAGTCTCCCATGAGAACCAGGGCCTGCAATCTAGTAACTTCCGTGTGTTGCCGGAAGAAAGCCTCGTCCACCTCATCGCCCTGTTCCGGTGGTCTATAGCAGACTCCCACCATGACATCACTCTTGTTGCTCAGACTTCTAAACTTAATCCAAAGACACTCAGGTTTTTCTGCAGTTTCATACTTGAGCGCTGAGCAGTCATACTGCTCCCTTACATACAATAAAAAGAAAAGGAGTACTTGTGGCACCTTAGAGACTAACCAATTTATTTGAGCATGAGCTTTCGTGAGCTACAGCTCACTTCATCAGATGCATACAGTGGAAACTGCAGCAGACTTTATATATACACAGAGAATATGAAACAATACCTCCTCCCACCCCACTGTCCTGCTGGTAATAGCTTATCTAAAGTAATCTTCAGGTTAGGCCATTTCCAGCACAAATCCAGGTTTTCTCACCCTCCACCCCCCCACACAAATTCACTCTCCTGCTGGTGATAGCCCATCCAAAGTGACAACTCTTTACACAATGTGCATGATAATGAAGTTAGGCCATTTCCTGCACAAATCCAGGTTCTCTCACTCCCTCACCCCCCTCCAAAAACCCACCCCCATACACACACAAACTCACTCTCCTGCTGGTAATAGCTCATCCAAACTGACCATTCTCCAAGTTTAAATCCAAGTTAAACCAGAACATCTGGGGGGGGGGGGTAGGAAAAAACAAGAGGAAATAGGCTATTTCCTCTTGTTTTTTCCTACCCCCCCCCCAGATGTTCTGGTTTAACTTGGATTTAAACTTGGAGAGTGGTCAGTTTGGATGAGCTATTACCAGCAGGAGAGTGAGTCTGTGTGTGTATGGGGGTGGGTTTTTGGAGGGGGGTGAGGGAGTGAGAGAACCTGGATTTGTGCAGGAAATGGCCTAACTTCATTATCATGCACATTGTGTAAAGAGTTGTCACTTTGGATGGGCTATCACCAGCAGGAGAGTGAATTTGTTTGGGGGGGTGGAGGGTGAGAAAACCTGGATTTGTGCTGGAAATGGCCTAACCTGAAGATTACTTTAGATAAGCTATTACCAGCAGGACAGTGGGGTGGGAGGAGGTATTGTTTCATATTCTCTGTGTATATATAAAGTCTGCTGCAGTTTCCACGGTATGCATCTGATGAAGTGAGCTGTAGCTCACGAAAGCTCATGCTCAAATAAATTGGTTAGTCTCTAAGGTGCCACAAGTACTCCTTTTCTTTTTGCGAATACAGACTAACACGGCTGTTACTCTGAAACCTTACATACAGTGCAACTCCCCCACCTTTTCTGCCCTGCCTGTCCTTCCTGAACAGTTTATATCCATCCATGACAGTACTCCAGTCATGCGAGTTATCCCACCAAGTCTCTGTTATTCCAATCACATCGTAATTTCTTGATTGTGCCAGGACTTCCAGTGCTCCCTGCTTGTTTCCCAGGCTTTTTGCATTTGTGTATAGGCACTTGAGATAACTCGCTGATCGTCCCTCTTTCTCAGTATGAGGCAGGACCCCTGCCCTCTCGCACGCTCCTGCTCGTGCTTCCTCCCGGTATCCCACTTCCCCACTTACCTCAGGGCTTTGGTCTCCTTCCCCCAGTGAACCTCGTTTAAAGCCCTCCTCACTAGGTTAACCAGCCTGCTTGCAAAGATGCTCTTCCCTCTCTTCGTTAGGTGGAGCCCGTCTCTGCCTAGCACTCCTCCTTCTTGGAACACCATCCCATGGTCAAAGAATCCAAAGCCTTCTCTCTGACACCACCTGCGTAGCAGTTCATTGACTTCCACGATTCGACGGTCTCTACCCAGGCCTTTTCCTTCCACGGGGAGGATGGACGAGAAGACCACTTGCGCCTCAAGTACTATATGTACTATATACCATGAGAAGGAGTTAAGCATTAAGCTGCTCTTTCAGTCCTGCAGAGCTGCCCTTGTCATCTGGGAAGCTAGTGGGTTTTGTACCTCCAAAATGATTGTGTGATTTTTCTCTGCCTACAGTCTTATCTAGGTGGGTACTGCGTCTCTGTCACAGCCAACATTGCCCAAAGCATAGTCTTTGGCTGTTGTAAGGCTCATGGGTCTTTCCACTCATTCCCTTATCCTGAGCCACATTTATGTCTCTCAAATGCATGTTCAGTGGCTGCACCATGGATCAACATTTTGCAGCTCTTCAGGCTTGGTAAAATCTTCTCAGTTAGCTCAACCACTCTCCTGACAAGACCACGGTAGGAGAGGGAGGCAATTCTCCTTGATTCTTGCCAAGATCACATTTTGACTACAGGAAAAGTGGCAAGGGAGCAAGGGCAATGAAGGCCCCAATTACCATGCCCCACCAAGTAATTCTCAATCCTATCCCCAGTCACTTTTCATCCCTCCCCCCCCCGCCCGCCCATCAATTTATCCTTAAATCTGCCCCATCCATATCAAACCTACTGTGGTCCTAATTGTGATTCTACCCTCATTAGTCTTTATTACTAATCCCATCAATTGTTAATCCTTAATACTTTCCCAATCAGTCCTGTACCTCATTCACAATAAAATCAAGCCTTTTCTCTCATCCATTCATCCTTAATACTGCCTCTAATCTGTCAATCCAGCCACTGAATCAGGTACAAGATCACTCTCCACCCCCACATAAATCAATTTATATTTCTCCCTTCCCACATGAGATTGATCCAGAAACAGCCAGAGCCAGGGGAGGAAGGGAGAGCACTTCCCCAAAGAAGCAGTGACAGCAGTGAGAGCCCGATGGCAACACTGGAAGGCAGGGGAATGCTGAAGCCTCCTCCCCAACAGCAGAATGAGGAGAGACCCTTCTCTCAGCAGCAAGCCGACGTCTCCTGAGGGTGACAAGTCCTTTACAGAGCTGGTGGTTCTTAGCCCAGGATGTGATGCGCAGGTGTACAGTGTAGAAGCAATCTTGACTCCTGCCTTCTCTGTTTTCTGAATTCGCCAAACTCTTTGCCCTCATCAAACCTGTTGGCTGTGGCCAACCACTCCCTTGGTGGCCTCTTATTCTTTCACTCCCTCTAACCCAGTGGACACAGAAGCAGTGATGGAATCCCTTCACTCCTCCACCCTTCTAGTCCAATGATTCTTCTGAGATCTAGTTTCTCTGTTTAGGAGCCTTCTACACTAGATTACGTCAGTAAACAATCAAACTTGATCACAGTTGTTAAGTACCTACAGAGGGAACAATAATTTGATAATGGACTCTTCAATCTAGCAAATTTAGGCTCTGTCTGCATTACAGAGCCTATGATGGCTTAGGTATATTGGCATATCCCCTAGTGTAGACGCAGCATACATATAGCAAAGGAATTTTTCTGCCAATGTGGGAATATTACTACCCTAAATGCCAATAGCTATGCCAACAGAAGCACTCTACACAGGGGATTTTGTCAGCATAGTTATGTCACAGGTGGTTTTTTTCCACACATTGACTGACATAGCTGTGTTGATAAATGTTTCAAGTGTACACAAAGCCAAAGGTATTACCTCATCTAGATTGATATAAGCCACTCTTAAAATCAGAATAAGAATGTCTACATACTGTTTTGAATTGGTTATACTAAATCAGTTTTTAAAACGATTTAAGCAAAACCAGTGCAGCTTTCTGATAAGTGCAAAAGCCAACTACTAGGAAATCAAAACACATTAAAGGACTTTATTTTCAGAAGTGTTGATCATCTCCAACTCTAAATGAATTCAGTAGGAACTCGCATCTCTGAAACTCAGCACTTCTGTACTCCTACAGACTGGGGACCAGTGGGCTAAGTGGCAGTTCTGCAGAAAAGGACCTGAGGATTATAGTAGATGAGAAGCTGTATATGAGTCAACAGTGTGCCCTTGTTGCCAAGAAGGCTAATAGCATATTGGGCTGCATTAGTAGGAGCACTGCCTGCAGATCGAGGGAGTGATTATTCCCATCTATTCGGCACTGGTGAGGCCACATCTGGAGTATTGTGTCCAGTTTTGCCCCCCTACAGAAAGGATGTGGACAAATTGGAGAGTCCAGCGGAGGGCAACAAAATGATTAGGGGGATGGGGCACATGACTTACGAGGAGAGGCTGAGGGAACTGGGCTTATTTAGTCTGCAGAAGAGAAGAGTGTGTGGAGAATTTGATAACAGCCTTAAACTGCCTGAAGGGGGGTTCCAAAGAGGATGGAGTTAGGCTGTTCTCAGTGGTGGCACATGAAAGAACGAGGAGCAATGGTCTCAAGTTGAAGTGGGAGAGGTCTAGGTTGGATATTAGGAAAAACTATTTCACTGGGAAAGTGGTGAAGCACTGGAATGGGTTACCTCGGGAGGTGGTGGAATCTCCACCCTTAGAGGTTTTTAAGGCCCAGCTTGACAAAGTCCTGGCTGGGATGATTTAGTTGGGGTTGGTCCTGCTTTGAGCAGTGGGTTGGACTAGATGACCTCCTGAGGCCTCGTCCAACCCTAATCTTCTATGATTCTGTGAAAATCAGGCCAAGCTCTAACTAACTTTTTGGATTCCCAGCTTCATATAGTAAAATGGACCGATCAAACAGTTACTTATCTGCCCTGAAAATCTCTAGTTGCTACTATTCTTCACGAATGATTTTGATACTCTGAGAGGAACATTATTCTATTCTGTATACACCTACATTTTCACTCATGGAAATGCTTATTTCAAAGACTTCTTTCAATAACTGACCTGTGACCTATTTTCTGGGGGGATTTTTTGAGTGTTTTCTTTTCTCTCATGTTTAACAACCATATTTAACAGTGTCTGTCATGCATTCATTCTCCCTGGCTCCATATTATTTTACTCGTATTTTGAATAAAAGATTATTAAAGGAGAAAAAACTTTCCACGCTATCTGAGTATTTTTTGTCTGATTCTTTCTCAGTTTTATTTGTTGGATTTGATAGTTAACTCCCCTAATGATCACTGACTAAATTTGGTATAAGAAACATGAGGCAGCAGAGTATCAGTGACTCATTATCATTTTACCATAACCCCTTTTAGAATAAGAAAAGTTGATTTGTCTGGTACAGTACATGATTAAGTATGCTTGTGAGGTCACTATATGCAATGTCACATGACTGAATCTGACATTACATAACAACCCACAGTTACCGAAGCTAGTCATAATTTTTTAAATAATGTGTGATGTAAAATAAAAAAGGTAACCTAACCTGTCATGTTTCATGAGTTCACAGAAATTGTATACAACAAAATAACTATTAGTTTATCTTGCTACCAAAGCAAGATTGTCCCCCACAGTATAATTTTCTAGTAATTAGTCAAGTCTAGTTTAAAATTATTCCAACAATGGGGCTTCCACCACTTCCCTTAGGAAGTGTAGGCATACGTGACAATTTGAGATTCACATTACACTCCAGTCCCTAGATGACACAATTCAGTGTACCATGACATGAGATTCATTGTGATGTAGTCCATCATTTGACAGGTTCCTGTCCAATGTAATGTGCTGTGAATGAATGATTTTAGCTGGTTTTTAAACAGTGCTACTATAATATAAACATACAGATGACTAGAAACTTAAGGGACTACAAACACCCTGATGGAATCAATTCTTTTGAGTTAAACTCCATGTATTCTACTTTCTGGATGATGAAGTTATTGGGGAAATGTTTGCTTACCATCTCAGACAGTCACTCAAACTGTGTTGGGTAGGCTGAGCTGCAGGAATTTAAATGGTAAACTTTTAAATAATAAGAAACTCAGGGCCAGACTTGTAAAGGTCTTTAGGCACCGAAAGATGTAGACAGGCACCTTCTGGGATTTTCAAAAAGCATCTAACTCCTATTGATTTAAATGAGAGAGAAGTACAAAGGTGCTTTTGAAAGTCCTATTAGGCACCTACAGAGCTTTACCAACATGATCCTAAGATTTTAAGGGCGGTGACTGTGTGTTTGTACAAAACCTAGGACAATAAGGACCCATTCTTGATTGGAGCCTTTGGACACAACTGCAATACAAATAATAAATAATTCAGAAGAGAGTGATAGCAGTCAAGTGGCTTTTGGAGAATTGTGGAAGGCTAGTGGTGTGTTTGGAGTGTTGCTGGTGACATCAGAAATGTCATTAGCACTGACGAGCAGCTCTGAATAGCACAGCCTATAAAGATGAATGAGTTTGGAGGACAGTAGGCAATTACAAAATCTAAGGCTTAGAATGCTTGACACAACAATGGACTACCAGGCATGTGGGAGTACATATATATATATATTTAAAACTAAACCCTCAAAGCTGTGGACCACAGAACACTGGTTTTACAGCTGCACTGAATTCACTGATAAGGCCAGAAGGGATCCTTGTGATCATCTACTTGGACCTCCTGCATTGCACAGGCCATAGAACTTACCAATAGAACTGATTCCTATTAGAACTAGAGCATTGGCACAGTCTCAGAGTAAACCGCACCTTTGACCACTCTCCTGTTCTTGAGGGAACACATGTAAGGTTTCAGGTTCACGGACATTGACTCTACAATGGTCCTTTCCCTACAGGCCAGGGGTTTAGGCTTGCAGTTCTGCACCTCACTGTGATTTACCCAAGTCCAGCACCTGTGGTTAACCTTTTCCCAGTGGTTTCAGGTGTATCCAGCTACAAACCAGCCTTCATCAAGTACAATACATTTATTCTTAGAGCAAAAACATTGCAAAGAAAAATATAAAAAAGAATAAACATCCCTTTGCCCATGATAAAAGCTTACCAGAGATTACCCATCAGTCTTATGGGGCACTAGTAAGCCAAAGAGTTTCTAATCCTTCTGAAAGCATTGCCTCCCCCCAGCCCTTTGGTTAGAAGATCCTGTCCATTTGCTGAATCAAAAAAGGCCAAGTGTTACTTCAAACTCAACCTTTTTCTATACCAAAAGCTTTTTTCTGTGTCTGTTGATATCTGGAAAACTCTGTTTGAACCAGTATATGTAAGCCACCTCAGGTGGGTGGTACCTTGCTGGAGTTGTCTACAGTTCCAGTGACTAGCCTGAGTCACCCCCCTCTCCCCAGTGTTTTCAGTTACTGGATGCAGGTAACCTTCCCCCTGGGACTCCGTACAATCCCTGGCCCACAGTGATACATCAACCATTACAAAAATTAACAGAATATGTTCCCCAAAGCTACTGCATGCAGTTGCAATATCTGTCAAAAGCATGTCTTTCAGAAAAAAAATCCAATTTTGATTTAAAAGTTTCCAGTGAGCATCCACCACCCCCCTTGGTAATTGTTCTAATGGTTATTTACCCTCACTGTTAAAAATTGTGACCATATTTTGAGTCTGAATTTGTGTAGCTTCACATTCCAGCCATTCAATTTTTCTATACCTTTGTCTGCTAGGTTGAAGAGCCCTCTGCTATCAAATTTCTATTCTCCATGTAGGTATTTGTAGACTGATCAAGTCACCCCTTAACTTTCTCTCAGGCTGACTGGCCCATAATTGCCCTGGATCTTCCTTTTACCTTTTTAAAAAATTGGCATAACAGTAACATTCTTCCAATCTTCTGGAAGATCCTCAGTGTTTCAAGAATTCCTGAAAATCAACATTAATGGTCCAGAGAGCTCCTCAGACAGCTCTTTAAAAACCTTTAGGTGAAAGTTATCCAGACCTGCTATTTAAAGATCTCTAACTTTGGACTGCAGTTTAACAGCTTTTTCAGTTACTATTGTAATGGAAAGTATTTAATCATTGTTATCATATTATATGAATACCTCGATCTGGCTTTTTCCAAAATACAGAACAGAAATATTTATTGAACACTTCTGCCGTTTTCTGCATAATTATTGACAATTCTACCACTTCAAATTAGTAATGGACCGTTATTAGAATTCCTTTTGTTTCTAATATAAGAAACACCTGTCAAGAATGGTCTAGAAGATAATACTTAGTCCTGCCATGACTGCAGGGGACTGGACTAGATGACCTCTCAAGGTCCCTTCCACTACTGTGATTCTATGATAATTGAAATCTCCTTATTGTCCTTAACAGCACAGGTCACTGATTTCTTCTTTCAGAGTAACAGCCGTGTTAGTCTGTATTCGCAAAAAGAAAAGGAGTACTTGTGGCACCTTAGAGACTAACCAATTTATTTGAGCATGAGCTTTCGTGAGCTACAGCTCACTTCATCAGATGCATACCGTGGAAACTGCAGCAGACTTTATATATACACAGAGAATATGAAACAATACCTCCTCCCACCCCACTGTCCTGCTGGTAATAGCTTATCTAAAGTAATCATCAGGTTAGGCCATTTCCAGCACAAATCCAGGTTTTCTCACCCTCCACCCCCCCACACAAATTCACTCTCCTGCTGGTGATAGCCCATCCAAAGTGACAACTCTTTACACAATGTGCATGATAATGAAGTTAGGCCATTTCCTGCACAAATCCAGGTTCTCTCACTCCCTCACCCCCCTCCAAAAACCCACCCCCATACACACACAGACTCACTCTCCTGCTGGTAATAGCTCATCCAAACTGACCACTCTCCAAGTTTAAATCCAAGTTAAACCAGAACATCTGGGGGGGGGGGTAGGAAAAAAACAAGAGGAAATAGGCTACCTTGCATAATGACTTAGCCACTCCCAGTCTCTATTTAAGCCTAAATTAATAGTATCCAATTTGCAAATGAATTCCAATTCAGCAGTTTCTCGCTGGAGTCTGGATTTGAAGTTTTTTTGTTTTAAGATAGCGACCTTCATGTCTGTGATTGCGTGACCAGAGAGATTGAAGTGTTCTCCGACTGGTTTATGAATGTTATAATTCTTGACATCTATGATCCCACTGAGAGTTACCAAAAGCAACTACAGCATTTGCTCAAGAAACTTCCTGAAAAAGCACAAAATCAAATCCGCACAGACACACCCCTGGGATATTCTATCTACTACCCAAGATCCATAAACCTGGAAATCCTGGGCGCCCCATCATCTCAGGCATTGGCACCCTGACAGCAGGATTGTCTGGCTATGTAGACTCCCTCCTCAGGCCCTACGCTACCAGCACTCCCAGCTACCTTCGAGACACCACTGACTTCCTGAGGAAACTTCAATCCATCGGTGATCTTCCTGATAACACCATCCTGGCCACTATGGATGTAGAAGCCCTCTACACCAACATTCCACACAAAGATGGACTACAAGCCGTCAGGAACAGTATCCCCGATAATGTCACGGCTAACCTGGTGGCTGAACTTTGTGACTTTGTCCTTACCCATAACTATTTCACATTTGGGGACAATGTATACCTTCAGATCAGCGGCACTGCTATGGGTACCCGCATGGCCCCACAGTATGCCAACATTTTTATGGCTGATTTAGAACAACGCTTCCTCAGCTCTCGTCCCCTAAAGCCCCTACTCTACTTGCGCTATATTGATGACATCTTCATCATCTGGACCCATGGAAAAGAAGCCCTTGAGGAATTCCACCATGATTTCAACAATTTCCATCCCACCACCAACCTCAGCCTGGTCCAGTCCACACAAGAGATCCACTTCCTGGACACTACAGTGCTAATAAACAATGGTCACATAAACACCACCCTATACCGGAAACCTACTGACCGCTATTCCTACCTGCATGCCTCCAGCTTTCACCCTGACCACACCACACGATCCATCGTCTACAGCCAAGCTCTGCGATACAACCGCATTTGCTCCAACCCCTCAGACAGAGACAAACACCTACAAGATCTCTATCAAGCTTTCTTACAACTACAATACCCACCTGCGGAAGTAAAGAAACAGATTGATAGAGCCAGAAGAGTTCCCAGAAGTTACCTACTACAGGACAGGCCTAACAAAGAAAATAACAGAACGCCACTAGCCGTCACCTTCAGCCCCCAACTAAAACCCCTCCAACGCATTATTAAGGATCTACAACTTATCCTAAAGGATGACCCAACACTCTCACAAATCTTGGGAGACAGTCCAGTCCTTGTCTACAGACAGCCCCGCAACCTGAA
Organism: Eretmochelys imbricata; assembly: GCF_965152235.1. Lineage (NCBI taxonomy): Eukaryota > Metazoa > Chordata > Testudines > Cheloniidae > Eretmochelys > Eretmochelys imbricata. The sequence continues at coordinate 27,792,553 of NC_135574.1, forward strand.
GCAAATACTCACCAACAACCACATACCACACAACAGAACCACTAACCCAGGAACTTATCCTTGCAACAAAGCCCGTTGCCAATTGTGCCCACATATCTATTCAGGGGACACCATCACAGGGCCTAATAACATCAGCCACACTATCAGAGGCTCGTTCACCTGCACATCCACCAATGTGATTTATGCCATCATGTGCCAGCAATGCCCCTCTGCCATGTACATTGGTCAAACTGGACAGTCTCTACGTAAAAGAATAAATGGACACAAATCAGATGTCAAGAATTATAACATTCATAAACCAGTCGGAGAACACTTCAATCTCTCTGGTCACGCAATCACAGACATGAAGGTCGCTATCTTAAAACAAAAAAACTTCAAATCCAGACTCCAGCGAGAAACTGCTGAATTGGAATTCATTTGCAAATTGGATACTATTAATTTAGGCTTAAATAGAGACTGGGAGTGGCTAAGTCATTATGCAAGGTAGCCTATTTCCTCTTGTTTTTTTCCTACCCCCCCCCCAGATGTTCTGGTTTAACTTGGATTTAAACTTGGAGAGTGGTCAGTTTGGATGAGCTATTACCAGCAGGAGAGTGAGTCTGTGTGTGTATGGGGGTGGGTTTTTGGAGGGGGGTGAGGGAGTGAGAGAACCTGGATTTGTGCAGGAAATGGCCTAACTTCATTATCATGCACATTGTGTAAAGAGTTGTCACTTTGGATGGGCTATCACCAGCAGGAGAGTGAATTTGTGTGGGGGGGTGGAGGGTGAGAAAACCTGGATTTGTGCTGGAAATGGCCTAACCTGATGATTACTTTAGATAAGCTATTACCAGCAGGACAGTGGGGTGGGAGGAGGTATTGTTTCATATTCTCTGTGTATATATAAAGTCTGCTGCAGTTTCCACGGTATGCATCTGATGAAGTGAGCTGTAGCTCACGAAAGCTCATGCTCAAATAAATTGGTTAGTCTCTAAGGTGCCACAAGTACTCCTTTTGATTTCTTCTTGTGTCCTTTAGCTTTCCTTATCATTTTCAACAGTTCTTTGCTTCTAATTATCTTCATTGCTGTCAACTTCCCCTTTTTTGCATTTGTTATATACTGTGTTTTATTTTTTATAGCAGCCTTCATTTCCATTAGTAAGCAAGTTTGTTTTTTTAACCCACATAGTCATTTTTCTCCACTGTGGGACTGTGTTTTTTTGAGTATTTAATAAAATATTCCTAAACAGTTCCCAATTATCATTCACATTTTTCTGTTGAATATTGCTTCTCCCAGCTTATTTGACTCATAATTGTTTTCTGCTTTGTAAAATTGGCCCTTTTTAAGCACCAGCTATTTATATTACTGGTTTGGACTTCAATCTGTTTGCATAAAATAGATGTAATCAAGTCCTGACCACTTGCACCTAAGCTACCACTAATTGTTAGTTCTCTGATCAATTCCTATTTAGCTATCACAATAAGGTCTAATATAGAATTCCCCCATGCAACAATTTGAGTTAAGAAATTGTCATATATAATTTTTTAGTAATTCCAAGTACATTTTAGTACTGGCAACATGAGACCTCCAGCATATGTCATTCAGATTGAAGTTCCCCAGAATAAAATAAGTTTTTGTTTTACAAATTACAAATAAGTGCTTATTGAGTCACTCATCCTTTTCTTTACTGTGATTTGGTGGTCTGTAGCAGACCCCAACTTGTACCCCATCTTTTGCATTATCTGCTAGGATATTGATTCATAAGCATTCACAATCATTTTCTTCTTAGTTGTCAGTGACTCTCAAACAGGTAATGCCATTTTTGACAAAGTGTCTCTCCTCCTCCCCTTCTTCCCACTTGATCCTTGCTAAATAAGTTATAACCATTGATTTTAGCATTCCAGTCATATAAATCTTCCCACCAGATTTCATTAATGTCAAGTAGGCCAAATTTATGCTCATAAATGAGCAATAGCAATTCCTCTTGTTTATTATCCAGGGTCTTGGCATTGTTGTATAGCAATTAAAGAATTTCTTCTCTTCACAGCCTTTGGTGCGTTGACCATTTTTATTCTCGCATCATGATTGAGTTCTAAATGAGTGCTCATTGGTTCCTTCTTTTCACCCACCTCTTTCAGTCTCAGTTTAACATTTTTCTGATAAGAGTAGCCAGCCTGTCCCCTAGAAGATTGCGACTCTTCCACTAAGATGGAGTCCATCCAGACTGCATAGCTCCCTCTCCTTATAGAAGATGGACAAATGTTCCACAAAACCAAAATCTCTCCTTTTTCCCCCAGATCCCAGACCCGCTCCATACCCATCCAGCTCCCAGGGGACCCCTCCTTCTGCCCCCAGGTCCTATCCTTCCAGTTCTCTGATAGGTCTAGCCAGCCTGTCCCCTAGAAGATTGTGACTCTTCCACTAAGATGGAGGCCATCCAGACTGCATAGCTTCCTCTCCTTATAGAAGATCAATCCTTGTTCCCCCATTCTCTCCAGTTCTCAGGTTGTCCCCCAGATCTTTGAAGTCCCCTTCCCCCATGCCACACTCTGACCTGCCTAGTTCTCCATGCTCCTCAGGTCTCAGGGGCTCCCCGTTTTTCTTGCTCATCCCAAAGGTAGGTGTCAGTGCAGGTGGTTAGGGATATTTTGGGAGTGAACCTTCTATCACCACCACTCACCTTAGCTACCTTTAACTTCAGAAGCCAATCTAATCTTAGAGTCTTATCTCTGCGAACAGCAGAGAGGCTAACAGAGGGAGTTTGCCTGGGATCTGCCTGAGAGGAGGTACGCTAAGGGCTGCATTAAGGAGGCTGTGTTGGTGAGTATCTGAGTGTCTGTTGTGGGGACAGTTTGACAGTTTGACCGTGTGCTTGACTGGTGTTTGAAAAGTGTAAATTGGGGGTGCTTTGTTGCAGCTTATTTGACTCATAATTGTTTTCTGCTTTGTAAAATTGGCCCTTTTTAAGAAGCAGCTATTTATATTACTGGTTTGCTGTTCAAGAGTTTGCCAGGAAACTGACTTATACACTAAGCCTTGGTGCCCAGCTACCCCTCCTCACTAGCAGGAAGAAATTAACCATTCAAAAACCATACCATTCAAGACAGAGGGGAGATTTTCAAAAGCACAAATGGAAGTTATCCTGCTGACTTTTAAAGCTGCAGAAGCAACCTTAATTTTGCAGGTTACAATGCAGGTACACTCAGGGTGGAACGTTTGAGAACTGGATATATGAAGAATGGCAAAACTATTGTGATGTTGAGATAATTGGCCCAACCTTGCTTTAAATCTTTGAAAAATTACTACCCCAATAATATATGGCTCAATCTTCTGTTTCCAATCATCCAGGAGGAGTTTGAATCCAATTGTTCATACATTTGGACCCTAAAGTTATATCCTAGAATTAGTTACTGGAAACATTTACTCACTGTTAATTACTAAATGAGTAGTGGGTAATAATTCACAATATAAATCTATTATTGCAGCATGGTCCACCATATAGAGTACTGAACTGGGATTCAGGAGACCTGAATTCTTTTCCCTATCTGCTGTTGACCTTGTTATTTTATTGCTCTGTGCTATTTCCCCTCCTGCCCTTTATCGGTATTGTCTATTTACATTGTAAGCAATCTGGGGGCAGGAACTGTACAGGGCCTACCACAATGAGGCCCAATCTCAGTTGGGGCCTTGTGATGGGGGTGAATAAACCCCACACTGTAGAGTCAGAAGTGCAGGAGCAACTCAGCCAGGGAAGCCTCGCTCCAACAGGTCTTCTGGGCATGTTCCAGTTGGAGGAGGGACTTAAAAGGGAGTCTCTTCAGCACAGCAGGGTGGCAGGCAGAGATAGACAGATCTGTATTCGCTGCTGCAGAGACTATGCCAGGAAGGCATGCCCAGAGGAAGAGCTGTTGCACAGAGCTGGGACTCCATACCCTGCGGAGACCCGTAGGCCAAGTCTCCAGGGAGGACCACTAGCCACAATAAACCCCAAGGAGAGAGGCAGAGTGGTAGGAAGAGGCCTTGGGGAGAATGTTAAATGAACTCCAGGCAGCAGACTCCTGTCTTATGGTGCTCAAGAGGGCCCCAGGTCAGAACTCAGTAGAGTGGGGTGGGGGGCTGAGTTCCACTACCCCATAACCACTAGGTGGGACTGCTGCCACAGACTGCAACCACTAGATGGGGAGTCTTGCCCTGTCTCACAACCCTATAGAATACTGTAATATAAATAGATCATAGAATATCTGGGTTGGAAGGGACCTCAGGAGGTCATCTAGTCCAACCCCCTGCTCAAAGCAGGACCAATCCCCAATTTCTGCCCCAGATCCCTAAATGGCCCCCTCAAGGACTGAACTCACAACCCTGCGTTTAGCAGGCCAATACTCAAACCATTGAGAATAAATCATACTATCCATTTATTGTGTGTGTGTGTGTTATCCTGGTACACAGTGTACACTGAGCATATTTTCAAGAATGACTGCTGTTAAAAGACTGGAATCTGAAGCACTCAGTTATCTGTCCTACTTTATAGTCAGTCCTCATCTTAATTCCCGTACTTGTTGATGAAAATGTTGTTGTTGATCTTCATCCTCATTAGGACAGCCTGGGCATCTTAATGTTTTTTTTTTAATGAACTGCTTTTTTTCTGAATGATGCTCACTTACTGACTTGAACGAGAACACAAAATTATATTTGAATCCCTCCTCCTTCCTTTTTGAAATAGGTTTCATTACACGCTTTTGCATAAGATTGGACTCAGGAAATGATTGAATATAATTTTGGTATTTTCTTTGCAAATAATTATTTAAGATTTTGTGCTTTGCTTAGAATTTTCTCGTTACCTGACTAATTATGTGTGCACACAAGTATTGCTATGGGCTTGCCTAAGGCATCTTGTCTCAGTGTGGGAGTTTCTTTGAGTCCTAATTTTACTGCAATATAAATCCTCACTACAGAGCAGAATATGCATTTATTCAACTGTGGGGGGAGGGATAGCTCAGTGGTTTGAGCATTGACCTGCTAAACCCAGGATTGTGAGTTCAATCATTGAGAGGGCCATTTAGGGATCTGGGGCAAAAAATTGGGCATTGGTCCTGCTTTGAGCAGGGGGTTGGGGTAGATGACCTCCTGAGGTCCCTTCCAACCCAGATATTCTATGATTGCTCAGCAGCTCCAGTCTTCAAACTCCTGAGGATGTTTTAATTGCTTTGAGTTCCTTTCTTTCTACTTTCAAACAGTTGTCCTTTTACCCATCTTTTTTTCATTCCACTTTATATTTTAACTTTTCAGTAATGTCTTCATAAAACCATTTAAGAGCTCATTAGATTTTAGCTATCATATTCTTTTAATTAATGCTTTCCATGGTTCTACAGCTCTGCTTAGTAAGGGTATGATCCAGTGAGGTGCTAAGTGCCTTCAACTTCCTTTCATGTCACCTCACAGGAGCTCTCAGCAATACCAGTCCATTTCTTTGAATCCCTGGCCAGGATGAAAATTAAGGTGGGAAGGATCCCTCTCTTGCCTTGGATTCCAAAACAAATGCACATCAAACCTCAGAGTGCCACTCTTTTTGAAAATAGTACAGCATACATTAAAACTGATCTGGAACTGAGACTTGGCAGTTATGGGAAGAGTAGAACCCAAACTACTCCCATTTGAAGATCGATTAAATCCAGCTCCCTGATTTTAAGTATCTGATTATTTCTCACATAAAATGTTTTTTCCATTCACTTAGTTCCTCCAGATGAACCTTCAACTGGCAGAAGAGTCAAACACACCATTAACTCATTGAGATAGGAGTTAGATCTGTTCAGAAAATAAGTATGATGTATTGTTCTACAAGACTGACATCCAGCAGCACAAAGTTTACCACAGAACCTATTGGCTATGCAGGGTGATGGATGCTTCTCTTATGCTCCCCCCATAAAGCTGTTGCATGTTGACCGTGAGGCCTTTGTTTGTATATTGGTCATGTGCAGGGCACTTGTGTGCACAAAGCCAGATTCTAGTCTCACCTTCATGGTTTTTACATCCAATAAATTGCTTCTGATTTCCAGCAGTGTGAGATTAGCATCTGGCTCTCTGAGACCAACTAGAAGTTGGGTTAAGTCCATTCAGAAAGTATAGCCAATAACATTGGCAAGCCAAGGCTAACAATCCTGTAGGAGACAGTAACGTGCATATATATATGATCTGCAGGAATGCAGATCAATTTTTAGATGAAAACTCCTTCAAAGGCTTTCCAAGATGATTCAGAGTGGAGCATGTTAACCAGAAAATGTTCAGCACATAGATTTATTTTGGTGCAGGACAGCCCATAAACAAAATAAAGTAATGAGTGTGTTTGCGACAAGGTCCTACTCTGATGCTGCTTCAGTTTCCTCTACTTGGGCTTTCCAGTAATTGTACCCAGGCTCTTCTGTGAGGCAAATATCACCCCTTTTCAGGGCTGGTTATTTAAAACAATGCCACAGTTCAAATGACAACTTAAGCCAAAACAAGCCTTTCCCCAAGTCTTCAGTCCTTTGGCGGCTCAACAGTTCTTTCTCCCCTAGGTCCTTCTGCCTGGAATTTCTGTAGTCCTCCTTCCAATTAAGTCTGTTCCTCCTCTTGAAATTTCTGCTCTTGCCCCTCACTGCAGGTAACTACAGACAGTCCTTTCTCTCTGGCTGCTGTGGAGATCCCATTCCTTCATCTTCTCTGACCCACTGTCCCCTGTAGGAACCTCCCTATAGGTATCTCCCCTCAGTTACCCTTGTATCAGGATTTCAGACTTCAGCTCTCTCTTAGGATGCTAGATCCAGGTAACAGAGATGCTTAGTGAAACCCACTCCAGACTCTGAGCTTCTCTGGAAAACCCTCCTCTATGTCTTTCCTAGCCCCTGCCTTCTATAAGAAGGAGATTGGACAGAACAGAAGCCCTGCCCCGATCTACCATCACATGATGGCTGGCCACTTGACCCAGCCCAAGCCCATCTCCTTGGATCAGGCACAGGTGAGGCTGAGCCCAAATCAAGGGACAGCCCACTCTAATAGAGTGTTCTGAAGGGTGCTTTGGACAGAAAGAAGAGACACCTGAGTTCTTATAACTAAGGAGACATACTAAAACAGTGAGCCACATTGATCTGTGCCCCGAATCTACTGAATTCAGTGGAATTAAATCAGGGATAAATTCATCCCATTCTTTCACTGATTTATAGGAAAACCACACAGTGTCTGGATTGTTGCTTTAAGTCACCACATGTCTACCAGGGAGAGGGCTCAAACACATCACCTTGGTGGCAGTTCCCACTGGCATTGTTGCCTAAAGCAGGCATGAACTCTCATGGAGCACATAGAGTAGAGGCAAGCTGGGGTCTCTTTTTTTTTTTTTCCAAAACCAAGTACTACTATTCCATTAAAGTTACACCCATGCACCATTACTGATGGCACTTCCTCTACCCCACAATCGTATGGCATTTCAGGAAAGTAAGCACAGTTAATGGGAAATGGACCATAAAGTTGAAGATTTGAGCCATGACCTAAATACACTTAAAGTCTACTGTGTACTGAAGTGCATGGAAAAATGGTCTCCTACCAGCATGCATTCTGCTTCAGGAGAGTCCAGAGGGGATTCACAAAGTTTTCAAAAACAATGAGGAGTCCTTGTGGCAGCTTAGAGAGTAACACATTTATTTGGGCATAAGCTTTCACGGGCTAGAACTCACTTCATCAGAAGCATGGAGTGGAAAATACAGGATCAGGTATAAATACATGAAAAGATGGGAGTTGCCTTATCAAGTGTGAGGTCAGTCTAACGAGACAATTCAATTAACAGTAGGATAACAAGGAAGGAAAAATAACTTTTGTAGTGATAATAAGTGGCCCATTTCAAACAATTGACAAGAAGGTGTGAGTAACAGTAGGGGGAAATTAGTATGGAGGAAAATTAGGTTTAGGTTTTGTGATGACCCAACCACTCCCAGTCTTTATTCAGGCCTAATGTGATGGTGTCCAGTTTGCAAATTAATTCCAGTTCTTCAGTTTCACGTTGGAGTCTGTTTTTGAGGTCTTTTTTGTTGAAGAATTGCCACTTTTAGGTCTGTTATTGAGTGACCAGGGAGATTGAAATGTTCTCCTACTGTTTTTTGAACATTATAATTCCTGATGTCAGATGTGTCCATTTATTCTTTTGCGTAGAGACTGTCCAGTTTGGCCAATGGGGAACTCAAGCTGCAAAGCAAGTGCAGCTTGTGCCTTGAGAATCTGCAAGCCTGCTTGTATCATCAGTCAGATTGAGAAATTGTTAATTCATATCCAATTTATCTAGTATTTTAGGCTTAGTTTGCAGTTTTGTTTATTTACTAGATAATCTGCTTTGATCTGTTTGCCATCACTTAAAATCTATATTTCTGTAGTTAATAAACTTGTTTTTGCTTTATCTAAACCAGTGTACCTTTGAGTGAAGGGTCTGGGGGAAAAATCTCAGCTTGGTTTAACACAGGCTTGTTGCAAGTTCCACTCCACACCGAGGGAGAGGCGAATGGGTAATAAATCCATACTGGTCGGGGTTTTGATCAGGACGGGATGGTACAGCTCTGGGGTCTTAGGCCGGGGAGCTGGGAGTTATTCTGGCTGTAGCCTCTCTATTGTTGGTTCATGCAGTGCCTGGCTGCAACCTGCATGCAACTGCAGCTGGGTATGTCCCTGCCTGTGTGAATGCTGGTGGGAGTGCAGGACTGGGAGTGGTCCATAGCCTCTTACAGCAGCTCAGTCCTGAGAGGGAGCCCAGGCTGGTGAGTCAGAGAGCTCAGAGTACTCCAGTTCCAGGCGGCACCCTGGGGGGAACCTGTCACAATATGATCCCCATTTTACAGATGGAGAAACAAGATTGAAGAGACTTGCTCAAAGTCACACAGGAAGTCTATGGAAGAACCAGGGTTAGAACTCTGAATTCCTTAATCCTATTCCTGTGCTGTAGCAATGTCATAATAGACTGCATAAAGGAGAACAAATAAAGATTAAGTGTAATGAATCTATGTACTTTTAATACAGTGAGACAGATGCTCACTGGTGTAAACTCTGAAAGCTCCGTTGGGTAATTTACACCAGCAGAGGATCTGCCCCAGTACCTCAGTGCTTATTATGCAGCATATTTCTTAATTTGATATTCCTTGGGATCTCCGAAGTAGAGGAATTCTGCAGTATTTCATTATTAATTATTATTATTATTATTAGGGTCGGGGTCAAGTGGCTGTGTTCTGATTTTGTCTAAGTGTCAGTCAATACTCTATGCCTTTCTAATAATAAATTCAAATCTGCCCCAATGTTGGTTATGGTTTTGTGTACACTGTCTATAGGAAAGTGGAATATTTTATACTTTTCAGGTAAGATTGTAAACTCTTTGGGGCAGGGACTATCTCTCGCTGTTTCTGTACAGAGTCTAGCACAAGCAGTCTAATTTAGAATCTCTAAATAAATACAAATAAATAATCATAACTAATAACAACAACAACATTTGACATCAAAGTAGGTAAACAACAATCAGCTCTTTTAAATAGTTTTTGCCCTGCTGTTATGGGAACAGAATGAAAACCCTGGAGACCTCGGACTCAGCTTTACTTGTCTAGATATAACACACTGTAGAGATATAAGCCGATCCCAGCATTGCTAAAATATAAGGTAGGAACACAGATTGAGTAATCTCAGTACTGAGGAATTCATATAGAAGTATGCAGCTAGTGTACTATCTGCATTGCTAAAATTCACATGTAGTAAACCAGCTCCCATTTTAAAAATAAATTAAAAAGTAATGAGTCACCAGGCCCATGAAGGTTCTGAAGGATATAAGAATCAAATGGGTGAGCTGGAAGCAAAAATATGCATTTACTCTAAAAGAACAACTACACTGGAGCACTGGAGGGAAGAAAATATTGTTGTACCTATATTTAAAAATATAGCAGTTTGGTCAATTTGGGGAATCACAGAAAAACTAATACATGAATGACAGGTTTCAGAGTAACAGCCGTGTTAGTCTGTATTTGCAAAAAGAAAAGGAGTACTTGTAGCTCCTTAGAGACTAACCAATTTATTTGCGCATAAGCTTTCGTGAGCTAAAGCTCACTTCATCGGATGCATACTGTGGAAAATACCAGCTGGAAATGGCCCACCTTGATTATCATACACATTGTAAGGAGAGTGATCACTTTAGATAAGCTATTACCAGCAGGAGAGTGGGGTGGGGGGAGAGAAAACCTTTTGTAGTGATAAACACCCATTTTTTCATGGTCTGTGTGTATAAAAACATCTTCTGTATTTTCCACAGTATGCATCCGATGAAGTGAGCTGTAGCTCACGAAAGCTTATGCTCAAATAAATTGGTTAGTCTCTAAGGTGCCACAAGTACTTCTTTTCTTTTTGCTAATACATGAATGAAAACCTTAAGTCATGGGGTGAAATCTTGGGCATATTTAAGTCAATGGGACTTTTGCCATTGACTTCAATGAGTACTGGACTTCATCCATGATTTATGCACAGAAGTCAGCCATGTCAAATGCACTTTGAGGTCAATAAGGCTATAAAGAACGCAAAAAGGCATCCTTTAAAAATTGGAAGTCAAATCCTACTGAGGAAAAAGAGAAAGGAGAATAATCCCTGGAAAGTCAAGTGTAAAAATATAATTAGGCAGGCCAAAAAAATGTGAAGAGCAGCTAACACAAAACTAAAAAATAACAGGAAAAAAAAAGTTTCAGAAGCAGGTACCCTGCCAAAAAAAATCATTGGGGCCACTGGATGGTTGAGTTACTAAAAGAGCACTCTAGGAAGACAAGACCGCTGCAGAGAAGATAAATGAATTCTTTGCATCGGTCTTCATTGCAGATGATGTGAAGGAAATTGCCACACCGGAGTCATTCTTTTTAGGTGACGCATCTGAGGAACTGTCACAGATGGAGGTATTGATAGAAGAGGTTTTGGAACAAATTGATAAATTAAACAGTAATAAGTCACTAGGACCAGATGGTATTCCCCCAAGAATTCTAAAGGAACTCAAATACGAAATTGTAGAACTAGTATCTGAGGTATGTAACCTATTGCTTAAATCAACTTCTATATCAGATGACTGGAGGATAGCTAATGTGATGCCAATTTTTAAAACAGGCTCCAGAGGTGATCCTGGCAGTTGAAGGCCTGTAAACCTAACTTCAGTATCAGGCAAACTGGTTGAAATTATAGTAAAGAATTATCAGACACCTAGATAACATGATTTGTTGGGGAAGAGTAAACACGCATTTTGTAAAGGGAAATCATGCCTCCCCAATCTTTTAGAATTCTTTGAGGGGGGGTCAACAAATGTGATCTACTGGATATAGTACTTGTACTTTCAGAAAGCCTTTGACAAGGTACCAGAACAAAAGCTCTTAAGGAAACAGTCATGGGATAAAAGGGAAGGTCCTGTCATGGATCAGTAATGGGTTAAAAGACAGGAAACAAATGCTAGGAATAAGTGGTCAGTTTTCACAATGGATAGAGGTAAATAGTGGAATCTGTACTGAGACCAGTGCTCTTCAACATATTCATAAATGATCTGGAAAAAAAGGGGTAAACAGTGAAGTGTCAAGTTTGCAGATGATACAAAATTACTCAAGATAGTAAGTCCAAAGCAGATTGAAGAGTTAAAGAGATTTTACAAAACTGGTGACTGGGCAACAAAATGGAAGATGAAATTCAGTGTCGATAAATGCAAAGTAATTGACATTGGAAAACATAATCCCATCTAGACATCAAAAATGATGGGATCTAAATTAGATGTTAACACTCAAGAAAGATCTTGGAGTCATCGTGGATAGTGTGCAGCGGCAGTCAAAAAAGCTAACAGAATGTCAAGAAACATTAGGAAAAGGATACATAATAAAATAGTAAATATCATAATGCCTCTATATAAATCCATGGTACGGCCCACACCTTGGATACTGCATGCAGTTCTGGTTGCCCATCTCAAAAAAAGATAATTAGAAATCAAGAAAGTACAGAGAAGGGCAACAAAAATGATGAAGGGTATGGAACAGCTTCCACATGAAGGGAGATAGAAAAAAAGGCTGGGACTGTTCATCTTACACAAGAAGCGACTAAAGGGGGATATGACCGAGGTCTATAAAACCATGACTGGTGTGGAGAAAGTGCATAAGAAAGTGTTGTTTACCCCTTCACATAAGACAAGAACCAGGGCCAACCAATTAAATTAACAGGCAGCAGGTTTAAATGAAACACAAGGAAGTACTTTTTCGCACAACGTTCAGACAATCTGCAGAACTCATTGTCAAGGGACGTTAAGAAATCCAAAACTATAACTAGGTTCAAAAAATAATTTGGTAAGTTCCTGAAGGATAGGTTTATCAATGGCTATTAGCCAGGATGGGCAGGGATGCAACCCCATGCTCTGGGTGTTCCTAAGCCTCTAACTGACAGATGCTGGGACTAGACAACAGGGGAAGAATCACTTGATGGTTGCCCTATTCTGGTCCTTTGAAGCCTCTGGCATTGGCCACTCTTGGAAAACAGGGTACTGGGCTAGATGGATCATTGGTCTGACCCAGTATGGCCATTACTACATTCTTATGGAGATGCAATGATCCATGCTAGGACTGGGCCTTGATCACTGGTCTCCCACAATGAATCCTCTTTTGAAGACTTGTTGGACTGAAGTGTATGCCTCAATCCAGTCAGACATAAATGTACAAGGGCAACATCATCATGATCCTAGGTCTCTAACCTAGACTTTTTTTTATCCTTGTGCACCCATGATTTCCACTGGGCTATGGGGGATTTTGAATACACGAGGGATTCAAAATGAAGCTCAGAGGCTCTCTAACCTTTCTACTTAGCCTATTAGGATTGATCCTATTGATGGCACTGTGATTTTTACCTGCTCACATCAGCCAGAACAGAATCATATCCCCAAATTGTAAAAACACAGAAACTATCACCTTCCCTTTGTCATTAAAAAATGGAATCTTAGTCAATATCTGGGTCAAGAAATCTATTTCTATACATTCTCTTTTACTCTGATTTTGGTAAAACTTATATGCTATGTTATTTCTTAGGAAAATGTCTGAGCCCAGAAAACACTAGTTAGAGGGCAAAGACAACATTTATATATAATACAATTTGCCCTATACATCTATGCTTATGCCAGTATATCAACAGGCACCAATGTTAACAGAAAATCAGCATGAACAAAATATCAGGGTGTTGTTTGGGGGGAGGGGAAGAGAGGGTTCAGTTCTTTGAGATTCAGTACAACTTCTTTCTAATTAGATGTGCTCTATATATGCACATATAAATTTTATAAATGGTTTGAGCATGCCACATAATCTTGTTTTAATTAGACCAAATAAGACTGATGTTTTAGAAAGTCTGAAACTTTAATATTACATTCAATTCAACTGTAAAATGAAATCAGCGAAAAGCACCAGATTTTCATTTCTTTCTTTTTAAGCAAGAAGACTAAAAATTTAATGAATCATAAAACTCCATGATACAGCAGAAGGATTCTCACATCTATTCAGCACACAGAAAGAACACAGTTTGAAAATACAAGGCAGCATAATTCTGAGCAAGTATGCAAAACATAAATATCAGCTAGAATCAACTAGATATGGATTTAAATAAAAACTGGCCCAAGGAGGTGGGGAATCTTAGAGCTGAAATAGGCATCTTGGGAAATATATGGGTTGTGTTGTCAGGTGGAGAACTTGTTCCACTTGAATAAAACCATAAGCAGGCTTCCAAGAACCTCATTTTTACAAGTTATTGATCAAACAAGATTTTGAAATTTATTCTGGATTTCTTTTCTTGCTGGGTAACATTATTTGCCCTGCTGAATATTTAATAATGCCTAAAGTTTTATTATATTTTTATGGTTGCACACCACTGAAGATTCAAAGCAGATAGTTATTTTTTAGCATATACATTTTAAAAAGTCCTTCCCCCCCCCTTTTTTTTTAAATACACTGCTGGTACATTTTCTTCATACTTTAATATGAGGAAGTAATCTACTATAAGGAGACATTACCCGTGAGAAAGTTTACATTGAAAACTCAGTTCTATAGATACAGGGACACGTTAGATTTTGTCATTTCAAGGACAGAAATTTTCATCTAAAAAATGAAAGTCTATTTTCTGTGGGCCTAATTCTGGTACCCGTACATACATCAAGCAAACTCCTCTTCATTAAAGCACATCAGCATGGTCTATGCAGACCAATTAATGCACAACACATTAGTGATCACACTCCCATTGAGCGTACTACGCCAGCATATTGACAAGCCCCAATTTTATCTGTTGCTTATAGTTCTGTGGATCACAGTGAATGACTTCTTGGGTCTATTGGCCCATAAATCACATTTGAGATGTACTAAAGCTGAAACAGAGGAACTGTATCTACTGTCAAGTCTTCAGTAATCATCTTTAAAAAAAATTTCATTAGACTAGAAAAGATTATTTCTTGACTGAAAATGTGATGGGAAAGATTGAGTGCACTTGGAGTTGCATCTAAACAAAAAGTGAGCATAATCTGTTAGGTGCATAGTTAGTTTGGACTAAAGGGAAACCCTTAAGAGGATAATAAATTTCAGCAGAGAGAACATCAGAAGAGTGTAAGAAGCATGGGGTGCAATCAATCAAGGTAAAGCCTTGGAGGGAGAAGACAGCAAAGGGAAATGGAAATATTCAAAGAAAAATGATTGTATGTCTAAGTGTTATGAATTCCATGGGGAGATAAACATAGGAAGGATGGGGTAAAAAGAAAAGGGGGGAAAAAAAAGATTAGCAGGGATGAACCAGGAAAAGCAAAAAGTGATGAGGGGCAAGAAATACCACAGCCTTTATATGCAAGTAATAGAACATGAAATACAGAAGAGGAATAGAATGGCTAGAGAATGAAGTTGAAGTTGTTTAAAAATAGCAAATGAGCAGTAAAAAAAAGAAAGATTTTGTAGACAGTTAAGTGCAATTTAAAGAGGATTTAAGGAAGAATGACTATTTTAAGTTTCCATAAAAATCACAGCAATGATATACTATAAAATTCTCTACAAATCCCTCTCCACAGTTCTGCCCACCTCACCCCACACTTAGCATGGCTTCCAGTGGTGTGTGGTCTCCAGTGTTGCACCTGTGTTGTAGTACAAAGTAGTATCCTGATCCTATCCTGATTTCCCTTCATGTAGTTGAAAATGGAATCAGATTCTAAGCAATTGAGGGAATATAAGTTAATTAGACTGCTGGTTATGATTCTGTGGCCCTGTCATTTGAGGATAGTCAGAGCACACCATACTCGGGACATATCTCTTCCCCAGTAGCACTTCTACATTTGAGGCTTGATGAGCATTGCCTAGAAACTGCATGTCTGGGAACTCCCCATCAGGTCTGTCCATAAACTTAAAGGAAAACTGAATTGACCCCTCAATGAGGAAAGACTGCACCATGCTTTTCATGGGGGTCTTTCCATTGGGTTCAATGGATTTGGATCAGGTTCATCATGAGGCAAGGATCTGTAGATGTGACTGGAAGGTATGAAAGAACTGTAGCTGCCATGCCACATATTTAGATACTTGGACTCACTTTTTGGCTTATGGAGTTGTTCTACATTTGCATTTTGTTCCCAACTACATTTGATTCAGTTGTAAAAGCCACTACCATCAGGTGGGAGAACATAAGATTCTATAAGCGTCTCGTCCTAGTATTTCTTTATGATCTATCAATGTCTATGGCTTGTAGACTATTTTCTCTTACTTCATAAAGTTGCCTTATATGATTAAAAAACCCAAACCCAGGCAATTAATCATATGGATAACATTTACTCCCTCAATATTTACTCAAAAATATTATTTGTTTTAGCTTTACTAAACACAGCCACATGTATTCCACCTTTCGCACATACACCCAAGAACAGGTTTCAGAGTAACAGCCGTGTTAGTCTGTATTCACAAAAAGAAAAGGAGTACTTGTGGCACCTTAGAGACTAACCAATTTATTTGAGCATAAGCTTTCGTGAGCTACAGCTCACTTCATTGGATGCATACTGTGGAAAGTGTAGAAGATCTTTTTATACACACAAAGCATGAAAAAATACCTCCCCCCACCCCACTCTCCTGCTGGTAATAGCTTATCTAAAGTGATCACTCTCCTTACAATGTGTATGATAATCAAGGTGGGCCATTTCCAGCACAAATCCAGGGTTTAACAAGAACGTCTGAGGAGGTGGGGGGGGGGGTGGGAAAAAACAAGGGGAAATAGGTTACCTTGCATAATGACTTAGCCACTTCCAGTCTCTATTCAAGCCTATGTTAATTGTATCAAATTTGCAAATGAATTCCAATTCAACAGTCTCTCGCTGGAGTCTGGTTTTGAAGTTTTTTTGTTGTAATATTGCAACTTTCATGTTTGTAATCGCGTGACCAGAAAGATTGAAGTGTTCTCCGACTGGTTTATGAATGTTATCGTTCTTAAAATCTGATTTGTGTCCATTTATTCTTTTACGTAGAGACTGTCCAGTTTGGCCAATGTACATGGCAGAGGGGCATTGCTGGCACATGATGTCATATATCACATTGGTGGATGTGCAGGTGAACGAGCCTCTGATAGTGTGGCTGATGTTATTAGGCCCTGTGATGGTGTCCCCTGAATAGATATGTGGGCACAGTTGGCAATGGGCTTTGTTGCAAGGATAGGTTCCTGGATTAGTGGTTCTGTTGTGTGGTATGTGGTTGCTGGTGAGTATTTGCTTCAGGTTGGGGGGCTGTCTGTAGGCAAGGACTGGCCTGTCTCCCAAGATTTGTGAGAGTGTTGGGTCATCCTTCAGGATAGGTTGTAGATCCTTAATAATGCGTTGGAGGGGTTTTAGTTGGGGGCTGAAGGTGACGGCTAGTGGCGTTCTGTTATTTTCTTTGTTAGGCCTGTCCTGTAATAGGTGACTTCTGGGAACTCTTCTGGCTCTATCAATCTGTTTCTTCACTTCCGCAGGTGGGTATTGTAGTTGTAAGAATGCTTGATAGAGATCTTGTAGGTGTTTGTCTCTGTCTGAGGGGTTGGAGCAAATGCAGTTGTATCGCAGAGCTTGGCTGAAGACAATGGATCGTGTGGTGTGGTCAGGGTGAAAGCTGGAGGCATGTAGGTAGGAATAGCGGTCATTAGGACACAAATCAGATGTCAAGAATTATAACATTCATAAACCAGTCGGAGAACACTTCAATCTCTCTGGTCACGCGATTACAGACATGAAAGTTGCGATATTACAACAAAAAAACTTCAAAACCAGACTCCAGCGAGAGACTGTTGAATTGGAATTCATTTGCAAATTGGATACAGTTAACTTAGGCTTGAATAGCCACTCCCGGTCTCTAAGTCATTATGCAAGGTAACCTATTTCCCCTTGTTTTTTCCCACCCCCCCCCCCACACCTCCTCAGACGTTCTTGTTAAACCCTGGATTTGTGCTGGAAATGGCCCACCTTGATTATCATACACATTGTAAGGAGAGTGATCACTTTAGATAAGCTATTACCAACAGGAGAGTGGGTTGGTGGGGGTGGGGGTGGGGGAGAAAACCTGGATTTGTGCTGGAAATGGCCCAACTTGATTATCACACACATTGTAAGGAGAGTGATCATTTTAGATAAGCTATTACCAGCAGGAGGGTGGGGTGGGGTGGGGGGAGGTATTTTTTCATGCTTTGTGTGTATAAAAAGATCTTCTACACTTTCCACGGTATACACCCAAGAACAGTTTGTTCGCCTGCCACAGTAGAGGCAACTGCCAACAAGAGAAATTAATCTTTTTCCATTATAAAACTAATTGCTGACAAGATTTTCTGAGAAATGAGATGGTAAAATCTGCCAAACTACCACACATTTTGTCAAATAATGGCAAGTTCATGAAGGATAAACAAGCCTGTATTTGATTTTACATTATTTTTTTCCCATGAAACTTTCCCCAACTTCTACAAAATGAACCGCAGCTCTTGTCAAAATTGAGCTCCACAAAAGGCAATTAAGCCCATGCTTTGTGCTAGTAAATTGAGCCACCTAAAGTAATTGCCAGCACATTGTTGATGCTGAAATAACAAACAAACAATCATGCAAATGATAGCATAGAAGACTGACTTTTGGCGCTACGTTTGAAAAAGTGTCTTCATGACTTTTAATTCATGCCCATCACATCACAAGGCCCTCTCAGTGAACAGAATGTAGGCTGTTCTCAGAAATAAACCTGAAGGAATGAGGACATCTTAGCCCGATTACTAGCACAGGGACTGAAAAGCTTATCCTAACTTGAAAAGCACAGGGACAGTGGATTATGCAGTGTTTATTCAAGGAACCATTAGGATGCACAAAGGTGAAGAAGTCCATCTGGATAGGTTTTCCCCTTAAAGAGATTACTTTATCCTGCAATGTTATTTATAAGATTTATAATGGTTATTTATTATATGTTTTCTAAATACTTATCCAGCCCCTATTTCATTGCCCCTCATGTCCTTGCCCTTTGGATTTGATTGCTAAGGCCTTTTGTCTCTTTGTGCCACCCACAATTGCAATGTGTGTGTGCTCTCCTGCGTACGCTGTAGCAGGGAGTGCATGTTGTACAGAGCTCATGTGCACCTCACTATGAGCCAACAAGCTCTACATGGCTCTTGGAGCTTCCCCTGAAATGGTGGGTTTCATGGTTTTTCTTTCTTTGAAGCAGGCCTGCATCATAACACTTTAATCTAGCCTTACTTCATCAACTTCTCTCTACGTAAAGTAATTTGACCTACATTGAAGTACTACCAATCTCTTCCTTAATTCAAGTCCATGGTCCCTTGTTCTAATATTTGACAATAGCTCAAAAAAGAGTTTTAGCTTGTATCCTTTGTGCTCTTTCAGAATTATGTGTACAGCACATCTGTGAGGCTGTTTCTTATCTTTCTTTCCTGATAACATTGCAGTTTCTATCACCTCATATCACCTTTGTGCAATACTAAGAGATTCAAGTCACTGTGCAGTTCTTAATATCCTCTGCTAAGCCAATTTCATTTCTATAGAAATATTTTGTAATAAGGTATCTGAATGATGCAACATATTTCACATCAACCTGTCTTGTCCCTTTCACAATAAACCACTATTTCTCTGACTGACATTTTATTTACTGTACATTCATTTTGTTTCTTAGTCTTCCTTTATGTAAGCAGTGGTTTGATTGTTTTAGGGCAGTGGTGCCCAAACTTTTCTAGTCATGCCCTCTCTTACCAGTAATGTAATCGGTCAGAATTCTCCCCCCCCATTACTGCACAGTTGGATCAGCATAGGGTCTTGGGCTGAAGGCAGAGCTGGGGGCTAGACTGGGGATGGAGGAGGGACTGGGGTTAGAGGCGGAGCTGGCTGGGGATGGGGGAGGATGAGGGCAGAGCTATGCTAGGGACCAAGCATGGGGTGGAGTGCAGCTGGGGCTGGGGCTGGATGAGGGGGAGGAGTTAGGCTGAGGGTGGAGCAGGGATTGGAGCAGAGCTGGGAATGGGGCTGGAGCTGGGTTTGGGGAGAGCGGGACTGGGTGGTGCTACCTCTCTGCCCCCCTGTGGGGGCTGGCTTGGGCTCCACTGTGCACTTCCCCAAAGATTCCTCTCTGCCCCCTTAGGAGAGCATTCCCCACAGTTTGCAGAATGCTGATTTAGGGTTTTATCTTCTATTTCCCCCAGATCTTTCTTATTCATGATTTTGTATGTCCATTTTATTGCCATCTATAACAACATTGTTGTTACCTCTTATTTCCTGGGAAATAAGCTCATAAGAACATAAGAATGGCCATACTGGGTCAGACCAAAGGTCCATCCAACCCAGTATCCTGTCCACTGACAGTGGCCAATGCCGGGTGCCCCAGAGGGAGTAAACCTAACAGGTAATGATCTAGTGATCTCCACCCTCTGACAAAGAGGCTAGGGACACCCTTCCTTACCCATCCTGGCTAATAGCCATTAATGGACTTAACCTTCATGAATTTATCCAGTTCTCTTTTAAACCTTGTTATAGTCCTAGCCTTCACAACCTCCTCAGGCAAGGAGTTCCACAGGTTGACTGTGAGCTGAGTGAAGAAGAACTTCCTTCTATTTGTTTAAAACCTGCTACCCATTAATTTCATTTGGTAGCCCCTAGTTCTTATATTATGGGAACAAGTAAATAACTTTTCCTTATTCACTTTCTCTACACCACTCATGATTTTATATACCTCTATCATATCCCCCCTTAGTCTCCTCTTTTCCAAGCTGAAAAATCCTAGCCTCTTTAATCTCTCCTCATATGGGACCTGTTCCAAACCCCTAATCATTTTAGCTGCCCTTTTCTGAACCTTTTCCAGTGCCAGTATATCTTTTTTGAGATGAGAGGACCACATCTGTACGCAGTATTCAAGATGTGGGCATACCATGGATTTATATAAGGTCAATACGATATTCTTCATCTTATTCTCTATCCCTTTTTTTAATGGTTCCTAACATCCCGTTTCCTTTTTTGACTGCCGCTGCACAGTGCGTGGACGTTTTCCAAGAACTATCCACAATGACTCCAAGATCTTTCTCCTGATTAGCTGTAGCTAAATTAGTCCATCATATTGTATAGTTGGGGTTATTTTTTTTCTAATGTGCATTACTTTACATTTATCCACATTAAATTTCATTTGCCATTTTATTGCCTAATCACTTAGTTTTGTGAGATCTTTTGGAAGTTCTTCACAGTCTGCTTTGGTCTTAACTATCTTGAGCAGTTTAGGATCATCTGCAAACTTTGCCACCTCACTGTTTACCCATTTCTCCAGATCATTTATGAATAGGTTGGATAGGATTGGTCCTAGGACTGACCCTTGGGGAACACCACTAGTTACCCCTCTCCATTCTGAGAACTTACCATTTATTCCTACCCTTTGTTCCCTGTCTTTTAACCAGTTCTCAATCCATGAAAGGATCTTCCCTCTTATCCCATGACAACTTAATTTACATAAGAGCCTTTGGTGAGGGATCTTGTCAAAGGCTTTCTGGAAATCTAAGTACCCTGTGTTCACTGGATCCCCCTTGTCCACATGTTTGTTGACCCTCTTAAAGGGCTCTAATAGATTAGTAAGACATGATCTCCCTCTACAGAAACCATGTTGACTTTTGTGCAACAATTTATATTCTTCTATGTGTCTGACAATTTTATTCTTTACTATTGTTTCAACTAATTTGCCTGGTACTAATGTTAGACTTACTGGTCTGTAATTGCCAGGGTCATCTGTAGAGCCTTTCTTAAATATTGGCGTTACATTAGCTGTCTTTCAGTCATTGGGTACAGTAGCTGATTATAAGGACAGGTTACAAACCATAGTTAATAGTTCTGCAATTTCACATTTGAGTTCTTTCAGAACTCTTGGGTAAATGCCATCTGGTCCCAGTGACTTGTTACTGTTAGGTTTCTCAATTAATTCCAGAACCTCCTCTAGTGTCACTTCAATCTGTGACAATTCCTCAGATTTGTCACCTACAAAAGATGGCTCAGGTTTGGGAATCTCCCTAACATACTCAGCCATGAAGATTGAAGCAAAGAATTCATTTAGTTTCTCTGTGATGACTTTTTCATCTTTAAGTGCTCCTTTTGTATCTCGATCGTCCAGGGGCCCCACTGGTTGTTTAACAGGCTTCCTGCTTCTGCTGTACTTAAAAAAAAAATTACCTTTTGATTTTTTGGCTAACTGTTCCTCAAAATCCTTTTTTGCTTTTCTTATTACATTTTTACATTTAATTTGGCAGTGTTTATGCTCCTTTCTATTTACCTCACTAGGATTTGACTTCCACTTTTTAAAAGATGCCTTTTTATCTCTCACCGCTTCTTTTACATGGTTGTTGAGCCACTGTGGCTCTTTTTTAATTCTTTTACTGTGTTTTTTAATTTGGGGTATACATTTAAGTTGAGCCTTGTAACATGACTCACCCCTGCGGAGCCTCCTGTTGGCTGTCTGGGAATTAGCTCATTTTCCAGCTGCTGAACACCCTCTACAGGCTGGTGTCATTGCCCCTGCTGGCCCCCCGTGTCCCTTCCGGACCCCAGTGCCCCTTTGTCTAGGGGTTCTGCCCCAGCAATATCCCCTCAGTCTCTGAGTCTCCCCTCTCTGGGGAACCTCCAACCCCCTAATCCCACCTTGCCTCAGTGCCTACTGCCAGTCATCATTTAGCCCCCGCTCACTGGTGCCAACTGCAGCCTGTAATGGCCACTCATCATTGGCAAGGGGGAGTAGGACCTGCTGCCTGTGCCTAGCCCTGGCTTGCCCCTTTGCAACCCCAGCACCTGGTTTAGGTGCCGCACAAAGCCCTTCAGCCTGGGGGGATTATGAAGCTGGAGCTCCCCAGCCCCTCTTGCCTTTTCCTCAAGGCTGCCCTTCCTCAGGTCCCTGCTCAGCTCCCAGACAGCCAGATCCTTCCCTCTCAAAAGCTGGAGAGAAAGTCTGAAGTGTCTGGCTCACTGGCCTTTTATAGGGCTAGCTGCAACTTGATTGGGGCGTGGCCCCAGCTGTGGCTGCCTTCCCCATCAGCCTAGCCACTTCTCACAGCCCCAGCCCTCTCCCAGGGCTGGCTTTAAACGTTTACAGGACTGGAGCGGGTAACCACCCCACTACAAGCCTCTATTATGGTGTCTTTGAAAAGTGACCATGCAGCTTGCAAGGATTTCACTCTAGTCACTGTACCTTTTAATTTCTGTTTAACTAACCTCCTCATTTTTGCATAGTTCCTCTTTCTGAAATTAAATGCCACAGTGTTGGGCTGTTGAGGTGTTCTTCTCACCACAAGAATGTTAAATATTATTATATTATTGTCACTATTTCCAAGCGGTCCTGTTATAGTTACCTCTTGGACCAGATCTTGCACTCCACTCAGGACTAGATTGAGAGTTGCCTTTCCCCTTGTGGGTTCCTGTACCAGCTTCTCCAAGAAGCAGTCATTTAAAGTATTGAGAAATTTTGTCTCTGCATTTCGTCCTGAGGTGACACGTACCCAGTCAATATGGGGATAATTGAAATCCTGCACTATCATTGAGTTTTTTATTTTGATAGCCTCTCTAATCTCCTTTAGCATTTCATCGTCACAATCACTATCCTGGTCAGGTGGTCGACAGTAGATCCCTACTGTTATATTCTTATTATAGCATGGAATTACTATCCATAGAGATTCTATGGAACATGTGGATTCATTTAAGATTTTTATTTCATTTGACTTTACATTTTCTTTCACATATAGTGTCACTCCCCCGCACCCGCGCACGACCTGTTCTGTCCTTCTGATATATTTTGTACCCCAGAATGATTGTGTCCCATTGATTGTCCTCACTCCACAAGGTTTCTGTGATGCCTATTATATCAATATCCTCCTTTAACATGAGGCATTCTAGTTCACCCATCTTATTATTTAGACTTCTAGCATTTGTGTACAAGCACTTTAAAAACTTGTCACTGTTTATTTGTCTGCCCTTTTCTGATGTGTCAGATTCTTTATGTGAATGTTTCTCATCTGATGTGGCCCATACTTTGTCCTCTTTCATCCCCTCCTCCTGACTAAAACCTAGAGAATCTCTATCAATAGACTCTCCTCTAAGAGAAGTCTCTGTCCGATCCATGTGCGCCTCTGCAGCAATCGGCTTTCCCCCATCTCTTAGTTTAAAAACTTCTCTTTAACCTTTTTAACGTTAAGTGCCAGCAGTCTGGATCCACTTCGGTTTAGGTGGAGCTCATCCTTCCTGTATAGGCTCCCCCTATCCCAAAAGTTTCCCCAGTTCCTAATAAATCTAAACCCCTCCTCTCTACACCATTGTCTCATTCACGCATTGAGACTCTGAAGCTCTGCCTGCCTACCTGGCCCTGCGTGTGGGACTGGTAGCATTTCTGAGAATGCCACCATAGAGGTCCTGGATTTCAGTCTCTTTCCTAGTAGCCTAAATTTGGCCTCCAGGCCAAAATTTGGCCTAAATTTGGCCTCTCCTACCCTTCCCTATGTCATTGGTACCTACATGTACCATGACCACCGGCTCCTCCCCAGCACTACACATAAGTCTATCTCGATGCCCTGAGAGATCTGCAACCTTCGCACCAGGCAGGAAAGTCACCATACGGTTCTCCCGGTCATCACAAACCCACCTATCTATGTTTCTAATGATTGAATCTCCCCTTACTAACAACTGCCTTTTCCTAATGACTGGAGTTCCCTCCCCTGGAGAGGTAACCTCAGTGCGAGAGGATACCCCAACATCATCTGGAAGGAGGGTCCCAACTATGGGAAGGTTTCCCTCTGTTCCAGTTGACTGCTCTCCTTCTCTGGGCCTTTCATCCTCCTTAACAGCGCAGGGGCTGTCTGACCAGAGGCGGGACAAATCTACAGTGTCCTGGAAAGCCTCATGAACATACCTCTCTGCGTCCCTTAGCTCCTCCATTTCCGCCACGCTGGCCTCCAAAGCCTGTACACAGTCTCTGAGGGCCAGGAGCTCCTTGCACCGAATGCACACATATGCCACCTGCCCACAGGGCAGGTAATCATACATGCTACACTGAGTGCAATAAACAGGATAGCCCCCACTCTGCTGCTGGGCTTCTGCCTGCATTTTCTCCTACAGTTACTTAGGTTAATGATAGGGTTTTTGTTTAAATCAAGAAGTTTTTATTATAGTTTAGTGTAAAGGTTTTAAAGAATGGTAAGTGTACCTTGCCCCCTTCCCACTCCCCTTCCCAACTCCCTCTCAAAACTCCCTGTTAGCGGCCCCTGGTTGTTTGCTCACTGCTTTATAAACTCCTGGCCTCCTTGATAGCCCTGACCCCTGATTAAGGCTCAGCCATGTTAAGTTAGGATGAGCTTTTCAGCTTCTGGGCTAGTCTTAGATTCAGACATTTTTTATTTCCTCTTCATTTTTTTTCCCTGACAGAAGACTGCCTTTTGTTCACTGAGAGGGCTTTTTCTTATGATATGATGTGCACCTTCCATTCCAATGAAAGTTGAAGCTATATATTATAGATTTGGGCTTTAGTTTGTACCAATAACTCTGAATCCTTCTTCCCCTCAATCCTTAGGACTAGAATGTGTAATAATATAGTCTTGAGTAAAGTTTGATACACAACTGCACTGCCTAGGCAGAGAGATAGGAGGGATTGCAGCTAATTCTTCATAGAAGTTACTCTAAAGAACTAGCAAATGTAGTGATATAGTGAATAAGATTTTTTACATAGGCTATTTAAACCAGCCTATACAATTGCTTGATAGGGATATAATTCTCCATTAAGCAATTGTATAGGCTGGTTTAAATTCATGTCATATATAATCATTGTATGCCACATAGAGTTAAATTGTAGGATTGTAGAAGTATAAGATTGATCAGTATGATAATTATGAATTAGGTATCCAAGTAAGGAGGGCTGAAATGCAAGATCTATAGGTTGAGGCATGTAAGATTTTAGCTTAGTTATTTTAGGCCATAGAGTTAAGAAAAGCTGACATAAGTAAGTGACCAAAGAATTACCCAATGCCCTAAGATTAAAGGAAAAGATGTACCATAAATATAAAAGGCTACAGACCCTTGGGTGTGGTATTCACCCAGAGGGGTTCTAGAGAGGAGCTGTTCTTACAGTCCCACAAGCTCAGTAACTGTGATTATTCTTGGCCTTTTTATGGGAGAAGTCCCACCTCTCTTACATCCCCACATCTGCTTTCAGGTAGTTAGCCCCCATGAGGGCCCTAGAAGACATCATAGCCTGTGCTTACCAGCCATATTGTGGCTGGCCTCCATCCAAAGATACAAAATGAAGAAAGATTCCTTGCACCCTAAGCACCAATGCAGGGGCCATCCACAAATTAGTCATGGATTTTAACCTGTGTAGTGACAGTAAAATCAGCAACTCTGTTTCTGTTAAGGCACCTTACTTTTCCCTCTCTGCTCTGCTGATCTCATGTCAAAGATTAGTTATAGGATTAGCAGAGATGAGAAAAGAGCAACACCATTCTGCAATCAATAGCATAATTAGAGTGCTGAATCATGGGAAGGATGCTACCTGTGAAACTGTATTATCAAGCACAGGGCCCATGAATCAATATCTATGTGTAAATTGGCCATATGGAGTTTCTATTGATATCTTATGTAGTCAATTAAATGGGAATCCCTCACCTGTGTATAACCACCAGGGGGTTTGGAGAGCATGGTCCCTTTAAACCCTGTCCTGAGGTAGAGGAAGTGCTGACCGTTCTAGGATGAGGAAATGCTCTCCATCACCAGCGGAGGAGGGTAGAGAGAGAACATGCACAACAGTGGCGTGTGTGAAGCTAGACCTCCAGACAAAAGGGCTAGATGCGAGCAGGCCTCCATGTAACAAAGCAGCTGAGAACCAGCCTGAAGCCTGGGAGGGACAGAGCAGCCAACTGGGGATGTCCCAAGACAGGAGCCAGGCAGAGCACCTGAGAAGAACAAATTGGAGTTAGACCCAGTATCACCATCTCCCAAGCTGTATGGGGCTTTGAGTACTGGGGCTTGTGACCTTGCATAGGGAATAAAGAGGGAGGCTGTAGCTAGATAAGTGGGGTGGCTGTCACTCTGTATGCTTTACAGAGACTAGCAGAAGAGGGCACTGGAGGGGTTTGTTCAAGAAAGTTTACTGGTGCCAAAGACAACCAGGAGCATTCTAACTTGTGATATCTTATAATCTAAGTTTACTATTGGTTAGTTGTTTATGCTAAGGCTTTTTATACCTTAATTAGTTCAGCTAAGCTATTGTCCTTCAGGCCTTGAGGCTTGTAGGCTCATGGAATTGTTGCCTTAATTTATACCTATGCCTTACTACCAAATACCTACCCATATAGGCTACACTGGTATGCAGTTTGAGAGAAGATGGACAGATTCTGGGTATTTTTAATGTGTTGTGTTTCCTGTGTTCACAAAACATACACAGCCTGGAGCACTTTTTTGATGCAAAGATCCCTAAACTTTAAAATAAATGGGACTGCATTGGCTAATATCATACTCCTTGAACCAAAATTGAATTCAGAAGTTCAATTTAAATCTTGGCAGCCTTTCAGGAACATTAAAAGGAAATTAAATCAGTTTTGGAGAGTCAAGCTCCTGTATTTTAAGTTTAGTTTCGGATAAATGTAGAAATCCTTTGCTTTTTGGAATCTCTCTATCACACAGGACTAAGCCACTGCAGCAGCAACCCTTCATAGAATCATAGAATATCAGGGTTGGAAGGGTCCTCAGAGGTCATCTAGTCCAACCCCCTGCTCAAAGCAGGACCAATCCCCAATTAAATCATCCCAGCCAGGGCTTTGTCAAGCCTGACCTTAAAAACTTCTAAGGAAGAAGATTCTACCACCTCCCTAGGTAACGCATTCCAGTGTTTCACCACCCTCCTAGTGAAAAAGTTTTTCCTAATATCCAACCTAAACCTCCCCCACTGCAACTTGAGACCATTACTCCTTGTTCTGTCATCAGCTACCACTGAGAATAGTCTAGAACCATCCTCTTTGGAACCACCTCTCAGGTAGTTGAAAGCAGCTATCAAATCCCCCCTCATTCTTCTCTTCTGCAGACTAAACAATCCCAGTTCCCTCAGCCTCTCCTCATAAGTCATGTGTTCCAGACCCCTAATCAATTTTGTTGCTCTTTGCTGGACTCTCTCCAATTTTTTCACATCCTTCTTGTTGTGTGGGGCCCAAAACTGGACACAGTACTCCAGACGAGGCCTCACCAATGTCGAATAGAGGGGAACGATCACGTCCCTCGATCTGCTGGCTCTTTTCAGGTGCTCTAGTCTGTGTGAGGAATATAGCATTAAAAATGCTGTCCTGCCACCATTAGCTGAAGCGGGGTGGGGGGGGACCACTGAAATTTGATTAAATTTGTTTAATCAAACAAACAAAATAGAGTGGTGACGGTGAATCATAATGTTAAAACCTACATAAGTGCATAATTTGCTCTTCAATTATAAGGATTTAATATTTAATAAAGATGGTTTTAAGTGATTACAGCTAGGGAAAAAAAGATGGTGGTCACAAGCCATCGCAGCCCAAGAAATCAAAATAGTAGTATTGGCCAAATTGCTCCAAGACCAAGTAAGCAGGCTGAGATGAGACAAAGGTCACTCCAAAACCTGAAGGGAGGGGTCAGCTAAGCATAGCACAGTTTTTCGAACAGGTTCAGCTTTAATAGCACAGATCTTCAAAAAGGTCTGGCTTTGATTGACAGATAGGTTAGCAGCTGTGATTGGTCCATAAAATGGAAAGGACCAATCTGAAAAAGCTAGAATCTGTATATAAGGCACAGAGCTGAGAGGCTTTAATCACTGTGAGTGGATGCACTGGAGTGAGTGGAAGCAGCAGTGGGGTTATTAATAGATGAAAAGAGCTGAAATCACAAAGAAAGAAGACAGGACAATTGAGGCAGTAGGCATTGACAGAGTAGAAAACCTTTCCCAGATCAGAGGGAAGGAAGACAGTGGATAAAGTAAGCATGATGACTCCACTATAGAAAATAATCAGACCAAATGAATGTGTATGCTTGAAATAATAAAGCTGGATGTCTGTATATGTTTGTTATTATGTATATAGTTTTAATGTTTAAATAAGTAATGTGTTGCCAGTATTCTATATATGACCGGCCATCACATATAGAATGTAACCACTGAAAAGCCATTTCTAACTGCATGATATCATAATATTGAATACCTTAATATGCATCTGTGCTAATAAAAGTTGTATTATCTTGTGATATGTACCGAGAGAATTTATGTTTACATTTTTCCAAGTAGCTGCTTTAGATTTACTGTATTAGGGCATTGTCATAAATATAAAGGGAAGGGTAAACCCCTTTGAAATCCCTCCTGGCCAAGGGAACGCTCCTCTCACCTGTAAAGGGTTAAGAAGCTAAAGGTAACCTCGCTGGCACCTGACCAAAATGACCAATGAGGAGACAAGATACTTTCAAAAGCTGGGAGGAGGGAGAGAAACAAAGGGTCTGTGTCTGTCTGTATGCTGGTCTTTGCCAGGGATAGACCAGGAATGGAGTCTTAGAACTTTTAGTAAGTAATCTAGCTAGGTATGTGTTAGATTATGATTTCTTTAAATGGCTGAGAAAAGAATTGTGCTGAATAGAATAACTATTTCTGTCTGTGTATCTTTTTTGTAACTTAAGGTTTTGCCTAGAGGGGTTCTCTATGTTTTTTAATCTAATTACCCTGTAAGATATCTACCATCCTGATTTTACAGGGGGGATTTCTTTATTTCTATTTACTTCTATTTTCTATTAAAAGTTTTCTTGTAAAAAACTGAATGCTTTTTCATTGTTCTCAGATCCAAGGGTTTGGGTCTGTGGTCACCTATGCAAATTGGTGAGGCTTTTTATCCAACATTTCCCAGGAAAGGGGGGGGTGCAAGTGTTGGGAGGATTGTTCATTGTTCTTAAGATCCAAGGGTCTGGGTCTGTAGTCACCTAGGCAAATTGGTGAGGCTTTTTTACCAAACCTTGTCCAGGAAGTGGGGTGCAGGGTTTTGGGAAGTATTTTGGGGGGAAGGACGCGTCCAAACAGCTCTTCCCCAGTAACCAGTATTAGTTTGGTGGTGGTAGCGGCTAGTCCAAGGACAACGGGGGGAATATTTTGTACCTTGGAGAAGTTTTGACCTAAGCTGGTAAAGATAAGCTTAGGAGGTTTTTCATGCAGGTCCCCACATCTGTACCCTAGAGTTCAGAGTGGGGGAGGAACCTTGACATGGTGGCATAGTGGTGGGATTAACCTGAAATCATTTTGAGATCCAGTTGAGATTTTTTGAACTAGAAATACAGATTTTAAAAAGAAATTATTTTTTCCTTTGGAAAGGAAGTCCAGAAAGCAGTTGAAACTGAAAGCAGATTGTTTTGTCTCTGCTTTGTGGCCAAGCAGAGACAAAAGGGGATTATCTTGTGAATTGCAGGTTTTCTTTTCCTGGAGGCAGGGTACTTAACTCCTGCAGGGAAATTCACAGTCTTCCAACCCAGAGGTTTTTTTTTCTTTTCTTCCTAAAAGTAAATAGGGGGTGTGTGTTCTACCCATTTGCTTTTTCTTTGGGCTGGATAAGCAGGTTTCCCAGTAGTTGGAATTTTTTTGCTTTAATTTGGGCCCAGAGCAGAGACAAGGGAATTGTCTTTTTCTGTAGGCTGACAATCACTATCAGAGAATAGGTATTCTATTCCAGCACAGCAAAATTTTACAGCCAAGTTTTGTTTGTTTATTTCTAAACCTCGGGTGTAAAGTTAGTTTAAAACAGAGAGGTTAGAATGACCAAATCCTCAGCTCGACTACAGCTGGAATTAGCCAAATTTCAGGCTGAGGAAAGACAAAGGGAACATGAAAGACAGATAGAACTCATGCGGCTGGAGAAGGAGGCACAGGAGGCTGCCCACAAGAGGGAAATGGAGGCAAGGAAGCATGTGGAGGAGGAGAAGGAAAAAGAGAGGAAGCATGTGGAGGAGGAGAAGGAAAAAGAGAGGAAGCATGTGGAGGAGGTGGAGAGGATAAAGGCCCAGCAGAATATACCAACAAACCCTAGCAATCCTTCTCCAGGTACCACTTCCCATCCCAGAAAGTTCCCCACCTACAAGGCAGGTGATGATACTGAGGCCTTCTTAGAAAACTTCGAAAGGGCCTGCCTTGGGTACAACATCTCTACTGACCAATACATGGTAGAGCTGAGGCCGCAGCTCAGTGGACCCTTAGCTGAGGTGGCAGCTGAAATGCCTAAAGAACACATGAACAAGTATGAACTGTTTAAATCCAAGGCGAGAGTCCAAATGGGGATAACACCCGAGCAGTCTCGTCAGAGGTTCAGAGCCCTAAGGTGGAAACCAGACATGTCATTTACCCGACATGCCTACCACATTGTGAAACATTGGGATGCCTGGATATCAGGAGCAAGTGTTGAATCTCCAGTAAATTTGCCCTTCCTAATGCAAATGGAACAATTCTTAGAGGGTGTTCCTGAGGAAATAGAAAGATACATCCTAGATGGGAAACCCAAAACTGTAATCGAGGCAGGGGAGATTGGAGCCAGATGGGTGGAGGTGGCAGAGAAGAAGAAAACTGGTCGCAGTTGGAGCGGAGACCAGAAGGGACCACCCCAGACCACACCCTATTACCGGGGGCCGCCCAAGGCCCCACCTACCTCCCAAAGAACCCTCCAGACCCCTTATCGTCCTGCCACCCCGTTCTCCAGCAACCCTCCTCGCCCCAGTGACCCGTCAGCTGGACGATGTTTTAAATGTAACGAGCTGGGGCATGTAAAGGCCGACTGCCCCAAGAACCCCAACAGATTACAGTTCATTGCACCGGAATCACACCAGAGGTCCACAGGCCCAGATACCTCCCAGATACCCTTGGAGCAGAGGGAAACTGTGAGTGTGGGCGGGAAGAAGGTCACCGCGTGGAGGGACACCGGAGCACAAGTGTCAGCTATCCATGCTTCCTTAGTGGACCCCAATTTAATCAACCCAGAGATCCAAGTGACGATTCAACCCTTCAAGTCCAACTCTTTCAATTTGCCTACAGCCAAGTTGCCTGTCCAGTACAAGGGCTGGTCAGGAATGTGGACTTTTGCAGTCTATGATGATTATCCCATCCCCATGCTGTTGGGGGAAGACTTGGCCAATCATGTGAAGCAGGCCAAGAGGGTGGGAACGGTCACCCGCAGCCAGGCTAAACAAGCCGTGAGGCCTAGCTCTGTTCCGGAAACTTCTATCAGGACCCGGTCAGAGGTGATGGACCCAGACCCCAGGCCAATGTCTGCAACAGCAGTAGTGGATCCAGTCCCAGAGACCCAGACGGAACCAGTCCCAGAACCGGAACCCGCCGAACAACCAACACCAGACCCAGTGTCAGCACTGAATCCAGTACTTGCAACCTCAACACCAGAGGGCCCCACCGACCCTGAACTGGCAGCAGCCGATAACCCAACACAAGAGGCTCAGCCGGAGCCTGAATCCCAACATAGCGCACCAGCGGAGAGCGGTGCACAGTCAACAGAAACAGCTCCATCCCCTATATCGCTTCCAGAGGGACCAAGCCTAGGTCCACAATCCAATGAGGGACTGATGTCTCCAGCATCAAGGGAACAGTTCCAGACCGAACAGGAAGCAGATGAAAGCCTCCAGAGAGCTTGGACGGCGGCACGGAGCAACCCACCGCCTCTCAGCTCTTCTAATCGATCCAGGTTTGTTGTAGAAAGAGGACTTTTATACAAGGAAACTCTTTCTGGTGGACACCAGGAAGACTGGCATCCTCAGAGACAGTTGGTAGTTCCAACTAAATACCGGGCCAAGCTCTTGAGCTTAGCCCACGATCACCCTAGTGGCCATGCTGGGGTGAACAGGACCAAAGACCGTTTGGGGGGTCATTCCACTGGGAGGGAATGGGCAAGGATGTTTCTACCTATGTCCAGTCTTGTGAGGTGTGCCAAAGAGTGGGAAAACCCCAAGACCAGGTCAAAGCCCCTCTCCAGCCACTTCCCATCATTGAAGTTCCATTTCAACGAGTAGCTGTGGATATTCTGGGTCCTTTTCCGAAAAAGACACCCAGAGGAAAGCAGTACATACTGACTTTCATGGATTTTGCCACCCGATGGCCGGAAGCAGTAGCTCTAAGCAACACCAGGGCTAAAAGTGTGTGCCAGGCACTCGCAGACATTTTTGCCAGGGTAGGTTGGCCCTCCGACATCCTCACAGATGCAGGGACTAATTTCCTGGCAGGAACTATGAAAAACCTTTGGGAAGCTCATGGGGTAAATCACTTGGTTGCCACTCCTTACCACCATCAAACAAATGGCATGGTGGAGAAGTTTAATGGAACTTGGGGGGCCATGATACGTAAATTCGTAAATGAGCACTCCAATGATTGGGACCTAGTGTTGCAGCAGTTGCTCTTTGCCTACAGAGCTGTACCACACCCCAGTTTAGGGTTTTCCCCATTTGAACTTGTATATGGCCGTGAGGTTAAGGGGCCATTGCAGTTGGTGAAGCAGCAATGGGAGGGATTTACACCTTCTCCAGGAACTAACATTCTGGACTTTGTAACCAACCTACAAAACACCCTCCGAACCTCTTTAGCCCTTGCTAGAGAAAACTTACAGGATGCTCAAAAAGAGCAAAAAGCCTGGTATGATAAACATGCCAGAGAGCGTTCCTTCAAAGTAGGAGACCAGGTTATGGTCTTAAGGGCGCTCCAGGCCCATAAAATGGAAGCATCATGGGAAGGGCCATTCATGGTCCAGGAGCGCCTGGGAGCTGTTAATTATCTCATAGCATTCCCCACCTCCAACCGAAAGCCTAAGGTGTACCATATTAATTCTCTAAAGCCCTTTTATTCCAGAGAATTAAAGGTTTGTCAGTTTACAGCCCAGGGAGAAGATGATGCTGAGTGGCCTGAAGGTGTCTACTACGAAGGGAAATGTGCTGGTGGTGTGGAAGAGGTGAACCTCTCCATGACCCTTGGGCGTATGCAGCGACAGCAGATCCAGGAGCTGTGCACTAGCTACGCGCCAACGTTCTCAGCCACCCCAGGACTGACTGAACGGGCATACCACTCCATTGACACAGGTAATGCTCACCCAATTAGGGTCCAACCTTACCGGGTGTCTCCTCAAGCTAAAACTGCTATAGAACGGGAGATCCAGGATATGTTACAGATGGGTGTAATCCGCCCCTCTGAAAGTGCATGGGCATCTCCAGTGGTTCTAGTTCCCAAACCAGATGGGGAAATACGTTTTTGCGTGGACTACCGTAAGCTAAATGCTGTAACTCGCCCAGACAACTATCCAATGCCATGCACAGATGAACTATTAGAGAAACTGGGACGGGCCCAGTTCATCTCTACCTTGGACTTAACAAAGGGGTACTGGCAGGTACCGCTAGATGAATCTGCCAAGGAAATGTCAGCCTTCATCACACATCTCGGGCTGTATGAATTTAATGTACTCCCTTTCGGGCTGCGAAATGCACCCGCCACTTTCCAAAGACTTGTAGATGGTCTCCTAGCGGGATTAGGAGAATATGCAGTCGCCTACCTTGACGACGTGGCCATATTTTCGGATTCCTGGGCAGACCACCTGGAACATCTACAAAAAGTCCTTGAGCGCATAAGGGAGGCAGGACTAACTGTTAAGGCTAAGAAGTGTCAAATAGGCCTAAACAGAGTGACTTACCTTGGACACCAGGTGGGTCAAGGAACTATCAGCCCCCTACAGGCCAAAGTGGATGCTATCCAAAAGTGGCCTGTCCCAAAGTCAAAGAAACAGGTTCAATCCTTCTTAGGCTTGGCCGGTTATTACAGACGATTTGTACCGCACTACAGCCAAATCGCTGTCCCACTGACAGACCTAACCAAAAAGAAACAGCCAAATGCTGTTCAGTGGACCGGAAAGTGTCAGAAGGCCTTTAACAAGCTTAAAGCGACACTCATGTCTGACCCTGTACTAAGGGCCCCAGACTTTGACAAACCGTTCCTAGTAACCACAGATGCATCCGAGCGTGGTGTGGGAGCAGTTTTAATGCAGAAAGGACCTGATCAAGAATTCCACCCTGTAGTGTTTCTCAGCAAAAAACTGTCTGCGAGGGAAAGCAACTGGTCAGTCACTGAAAAAGAATGTTATGCCATTGTCTACGCTCTGGAAAAGCTACGCCCATATGTTTGGGGACGGCGTTTCCACCTGCAAACCGACCATGCTGCACTGAAGTGGCTTCACACCGTCAAAGAAACTAACAAAAAACTTCTTCGGTGGAGTTTAGCTCTCCAAGATTTTGATTTCGACATCCAACACATCTCAGGAGCTTCTAACAAAGTGGCTGATGCACTATCCCGTGAAAGTTTCCCAGAATCAACTGGTCAAAATCGTCCTTGAGATGTGGAAAATATTGTTAGTCTTTATGTACTTGGTAGTATATTTAGAGATGCATGTGTCTTATTAACTCTGTTTTTCCTAGAGCTCCAGGAAGAAATCCCAGCCAGTGTTTCACCCTAGCTGAGATTTGGGGGGCGTGTCATAAATATAAAGGGAAGGGTAAACCCCTTTGAAATCCCTCCTGGCCAAGGGAACGCTCCTCTCACCTGTAAAGGGTTAAGAAGCTAAAGGTAACCTCGCTGGCACCTGACCAAAATGACCAATGAGGAGACAAGATACTTTCAAAAGCTGGGAGGAGGGAGAGAAACAAAGGGTCTGTGTCTGTCTGTATGCTGGTCTTTGCCAGGGATAGACCAGGAATGGAGTCTTAGAACTTTTAGTAAGTAATCTAGCTAGGTATGTGTTAGATTATGATTTCTTTAAATGGCTGAGAAAAGAATTGTGCTGAATAGAATAACTATTTCTGTCTGTGTATCTTTTTTGTAACTTAAGGTTTTGCCTAGAGGGGTTCTCTATGTTTTTTAATCTAATTACCCTGTAAGATATCTACCATCCTGATTTTACAGGGGGGATTTCTTTATTTCTATTTACTTCTATTTTCTATTAAAAGTTTTCTTGTAAAAAACTGAATGCTTTTTCATTGTTCTCAGATCCAAGGGTTTGGGTCTGTGGTCACCTATGCAAATTGGTGAGGCTTTTTATCCAACATTTCCCAGGAAAGGGGGGGTGCAAGTGTTGGGAGGATTGTTCATTGTTCTTAAGATCCAAGGGTCTGGGTCTGTAGTCACCTAGGCAAATTGGTGAGGCTTTTTTACCAAACCTTGTCCAGGAAGTGGGGTGCAGGGTTTTGGGAAGTATTTTGGGGGGAAGGATGCGTCCAAACAGCTCTTCCCCAGTAACCAGTATTAGTTTGGTGGTGGTAGCGGCTAGTCCAAGGACAACGGGGGGAATATTTTGTACCTTGGAGAAGTTTTGACCTAAGCTGGTAAAGATAAGCTTAGGAGGTTTTTCATGCAGGTCCCCACATCTGTACCCTAGAGTTCAGAGTGGGGGAGGAACCTTGACAGGCATATTGTGTTAAATAAAGAATATTTTTGTTTTCGAAGATTGCTGACTGAGTGTCAATCCTTTGAGCAATCTATATGTGTCCTCCCAGGGGTAACAGAATTAGTCTCTTCTGGGGAGTTCTCCACAGGTTGCAGGGAAACCCCTTGGTAAAATCCTCACAATTCCTCTAGCGTGGGCCACCTCCTTTCATCTACAAAAAACAGACTAATTGAAGATTAAGTGACAGATATAGGCAGGCCATTGTGGGGATGCCTGGAGTCTGATTCTGGAGGTAACAACTTTCAATGGCCAAAGGGGACCCTAAATGTTAAATTCCAGCATTTCCAGCTATCCTGCCTCCCAGGATCCAAGAAACAGACTGGTACACTCTGTGGTTCATGTCATACACTGGATGATCCTGACCCTCAGGAAGCAAGATTTCCATGACCCCCCCAGTGTCCCACACAGCTCTACTGGCCATGGCCAATACACCCCAGAAATACCATGACTTCACTGATGTTTTTGGAAAGGGGAAGGTGGCACCCTGACAACCACATTGGATTTACAATTGCCCAGTCAATCTCCAGCTTGATGTTGAAATCCTATTTAGTCAGATATATGCCTCTCCGAACTTGAACTTCAAGCTCTCCACCTGTACTTGCAAGAGAAACTTCAGAAAGATTCCATCCATCCATCCCTGTCCCCAGCAGGCACTCCAATCTTTTTTTTTTAATCAAGAAGAAAGATGGCTCTTTGCAGCTGCTTATTGACTAACCAGATAACCATACAAAACTATTGTCTGCTCCCATTTATCAATGAGCTCTTAGACCAGCTATGCATAGCCTGTATTTTCACAAAGTTAGATCTGCATGG
This sequence comes from Eretmochelys imbricata, assembly GCF_965152235.1. Classification (NCBI taxonomy): domain Eukaryota; kingdom Metazoa; phylum Chordata; order Testudines; family Cheloniidae; genus Eretmochelys; species Eretmochelys imbricata. The sequence continues at coordinate 27,829,364 of NC_135574.1, forward strand.
GGCCCATAACCTGGTGCACATAGAGAGAAAAGTGGTAGACTGTCTTTTGTACTCAATATGGGCACTGTCAATATCTAGTCATGCCATTTGGCCTATGCAACCCTCCAGCAACCTTTCAACATATTATGAAGGATATATTCTAAGATATGCTGGACCACTTTGGAGAAAATCAGATCATCATCAAGGTAGATAATGACAAAGACCCAGCTTTTCACAACCAGCACGTGCACAGAGTTCTTGAAAGACTACTCCAGAATCATCTAATCATCTATATGCCAAACTGGACAAATGCAAGTTTGACCGGGACACCCTTAAATATTTTGGATTTCTCATCTCACCCAAGGGACTGGAAATGGACCCCCACAAGGTGTCAGCCATGACAGATTGTGTGGCACCAAATAATATTAATGGAATCCAATGTTTTTTGGGTTTTGTTAATTTGTATAGATGATTTATCCTAGGATTCTCTGCTTTAGCAAGACCTCTCACAGCCTTGCTGTGAAGGGGAGCTGAGTTTCATGGACCCCAGAGGCACCTATGGCTGTTTATAGTTTGAAACAGAAATTCATCACAGTTCCCACCTTGATCCACCCAGACCCCACCAGGAACAGGCATGTCAAAGTTAGCATTAGACGGTTAGTCCTTTCCCAACCTGCTGCTCCTGATGACTGGATTCATCTGCACACCTTTTACTCATGAAAACTCACTCCCATTGAGATCAGCAGTGACATCGTGCACAAGGACCTACTGGCCATCAAAACAGCCTTTGAAGAATTCCACCATCTCCTGGAGGGTGCTAGGTTCTTGGTCCAAATTCTGATAGTCTATAAAATTTGCAATATCTAAAAATGATCATGTATCTGAACCAGTGGCAGGCAAGCTGATCCCTCTTCTTCATGCAAATTGAGTTTGTGGTCACCTATTGGTGAGGGTGAAGGCAGGAAAACAGATGTGTTACCACAAAAAGAGGAGTACCACAAACCTGGTAAGGAGCCGATGTCCACAATTCTGAAGCCCTCAAACTTAATTTCTGATACCAGAGCCTCTGATCTCAGAATCCTCCATTCACTCTGAGTTACCTGGCAATCCCTTTGCCACCCAAACCCATCAAGCCTTAGACCAGGACCAGGACCAGATCTCCAAAAGCTTTACATTCCATGGCAGGATCCTATTCCATGAGGGACACATCTATGTGCCTGAAGGGGCCACTTGGCTTGGAGTCTTACACTTCTGCCATGAAGCTCCCTGAGCAGGCCACTTGGGCCATTCCAAGACCCAAGACCTGGTTTCCAGGAATTTTTGGTGGCCTGCCCTGTGCACCTCTGTTGAGTCCTATGAGGAGTCCTGCGGCCTTCGTGCCCAGACCAAGATCCCCCTTTCAAGATCACAGGGTCTCCCCCAGTCAGGTCTCAGTCATCATTTCCATGTACTTTATAACAGAATTACCACTTTCCCAAGGCCACCCAACCATTCTAGTGGTGGTTGACCACTTAACCAAAATGGCACATTTAGTTCCATATTGAATGCTTCCCTCTGTTCAGGAGATAGCCCTCCTGTTTGTGAGCAACATCTTTTATCTTCATGGCTTGCCTACAGGCATGCTATTTGACTGAAAATCCCAGTTTACTTCTTGCTTCTGGAGAGATTTTCTACTCTTCCTGAATATCGAGATCCTAACCTCAACAGCCTGTCACCCCAGCACTAACAGGCAGGTGGAGTGGGTCAATCAAGTCATTGAACAGTACATTTGTTGCTTCCTAAACTATCATGAAGATGATTGGCTGTCTCTGATCTCTCATGCCACTTTGCTTAAACAATGTCATACACGTCTCCACCAAGCATACTCCCTTGTTTGCTAACTACGGTTTCCATCTTTGTGCTCATCCAGAGATCCCCTCTGAATCGTCGATGCCTGCTGTTACAGAACTCATGGCCCACATTTAGCAGGTACATCAGGAACTCAATAGGCAGTTAGATGTTGCCAAAGCAATCCACAAATATATGCCAAACAGTCCCATCAGCTAACATTTGTCTTCAGGGTAGGGGATAAGGTGGGGTTGTCCACCCGGAATCTGTGATCAGCTGGCTCCTTTGCAAAGCTGGACCATAAGTACCTACGGCCATTCCAGATCGTGGAACAGCTTAACCTGGTTACTTTCAAGTTACAGCTACCAGATTCCCTCAAGACTGACCCTGTCTTCCATGGCTGTCTTCTAAAACCATTAGTTAAAAACCTCTTCATACTCTGTATTGCTCCCACAATTGGGGTCAAGAAGAATATGTATTTTGGCAGATTCTAGACTCGTCAGGTGCAAGGAAAACAACAATATTAACTGACTGGTATGTCTACGCCCCAGATGAATGTCCATGGGATCCTAAAGAACACTTCCATGCTCTGGATCTCCTGCACACCTTCCCTGAGAAACCAGGTCCCAGAGCCCTTAGATGGCGCCCTGAAGGGTGGGGGATACGGTCTGGAATCAGAGCCCGCAGCTGAACTAGTCTCCGGGCAGCCTTATCAGTACAGCTGACCTGCAGCAGGCTCCCTTATTAGTCACACCACTTGCTTGGCTGCAGAGGCCAGCGCATCAGCTCACTGGTTTCTCAGTGCTCACGCCCACCGTTGTGCCTGCTCCTGTGTTACCTTGTTCCTGCTACTCCTGCCTTGCACTCAGCCTCGCCTCTGTCCTGCCCCTTGACGCCCTTCTTGCCTGCTCCTCGGCTCCTCCAGTTTCTGCCCTCCAGTTTGACCCTTGGCTCTGGCTCCTGACTACTGTGATGCCAGCACGAAACGCTAGACCTGATGCTTGCTCTGACCACTAGGCTAGATCACCAGCATCCTGGTCACCTGACAGGAAGGGGAGGAGATGGCTGGAGCAGCAGGAGGGGAAAACAATCTGCATCCTGAATGGAGAACATAGTTTGTGTGGAATGGTGTAAGAGGGGAGGCTGGGGACTAAAGGGCTGCAGTGGTGAAGATGGGAGATATCTGGGATGTGGGCAAGTGACTTGGCAATGAGGATCACTGTTGTGATGATTGGACAAATTATTACAATACTGTAAATAAAGAAGCAGCAAAATTAGTGATAGCCTTTGGAAAAAGTTGAGGTACTAATGCAGATGTGCTTATGCTCTGTACTTGAAAGCCTACAAAACTCTCAGTAGAATGAACAGGGCTTTAAATCCATGATTAAGTGCACATATTTTATCTAGAAGGTCAATTCCCCCATTCCAGCCCACCTGGACAAGAATCCTGAAATTAAATGTAAGGCCATTAAATTGTTATCTTTTGAAATTGTTCTCGTTTTATGTTCAGACTGGAGATATTCCTTTCAACAGAGATAAAACAGTAGTAAGTCATCCAGGCAGCTAGCCGAATAAGCAAATTATTAAGCACATGAATGGAGCTGTCATTAGATCATGACAAACAAGATTATTAAAAGGACCCTCCAGTTGTCTTTTGGCCATTGAGTTCCATTATCAGCTTCACTGAAGTATTAAATGCTAATTAGCCCTTGTTGGGGGAAAAGGGCAGTTTCAATAACAGCCACAATGTCAGAGCCAAATAACGTTATAAAATGTAATTGATAACCATGCTCCTGCATCAGCTGCTTGGGCAGAATGGATTTTTCATCAACATCAACATTGTGAGATGAAAGTAACTGCATGAGAAATAAGCAAGTTGCCAGACAAATGCAGCAGTAATATGCAAAAATAGAGTAGCTTGATTGTTAACTGATAAGATTTTTACACTGTGACAACAAATGACTTTCATCTAGATGTTACAGAGATGTCAAAACAATGTTATTATTAGAGATTTTGATTTATTATCACCAGGAAAATTATTTTTTGATAGTTGATTTTCCTGGGCAAATAATGGATTTTTCAGTTTGTTGGCAATTTCAAAACACACACACACGGTCCAATGAAACATTTCATTTCAATTTTGAACATTTTAAAAAGATTTTTATTTTTTTTAAATAAAATTAAAGGAAATTTCAAAACAAAAAATTATTGGGAACGGAAATAGCAAAATATTTCATTTAAAAATGTAGAAATAAAACATTCTGATTTGGGGAAAAATTGTAGGGTTTTTTTGTCTATATGAACAATTAGGTGAAATGGCATAATGTTTTCATGTTGCTGAATCTGCATTCTTTTCCTCAAAATGTTTTGGTTGAAAAATTTCACTCAACTCTACTCATTTTCGGGGGAAGAGAGAGTCATGCTATGGTCCAAATCTGTGAGATTCTCTTCACCTTCTATGAGGTTCTAGGAGTCTTCAGCAGTCAAACATAGAATAATATGAAACTCACATCTGAGCTGTATCCTCAGCTGTGTCACAGCTACCCTATATAAACTTTAGGTAAGTCATTTACTCTTGCTGTGTGGCACTAACATACATCGAACGTCTAAACTTCCATCTTTGCTTGAGATTACAGATGAGATTGTAACAAGACAACTCCCAGTATCTGAATATACTATTATATTAACTCTTCAGTACAAGTAAAAGAGAACTTATTTAAATGAAGTAAGAAACATCCACCCTCACAAACTAGAACCCATCTTTAGAACTGAATCTTTGATTAATTTATTAGGTTTTGGAAAGGATCATACATACATGCATATTTCATTTTTGCTTGTCTTTGAATTTTAGCTGGCGCAGTGTTGAAATAGAGATGCTGTTCTCAAGGTGACTTTGACAAGGACTATAAAAACACCAAGAAACGAGGGTTTCTTTTCAAACTCTGAGGATCAACCCTATAGTTAGACTGCGTGAAGTATCAAATGACTTAACATTTCACTGTGGATGCCCAGATATTGTTTTGGAACCTAAGAGTTTACCTGTTTGCAATATGGCACTGCATATCATTCATTCTGCTCTTCTGAAGTCTGTTGTAGATTCTGTATCATGGTGGAAATTCCAGCATTTGAATCATTTGAAATTAAATTGGAAAAAAAATTTGAGAATCTTTCTGTAAAAGGAACAATCCTGGAATTCTGAGGGTCTGGTCAGGATTACTTTTGGGATGAGACCTGTTTCACTATATAGCTATATTTGCATGGGCAAAGTAAGCAGAATTTGACTCTGAGTTTTAGGACTGTGGGGATCTATCCAAAATCTTGTGTTTTCTTACAATCTTTTTTAAAGTAATCCAACATATGCTCCAGGGAAGGGAGTAGTGTGGAATGCCTAATAAAGCACTCCCTGGTTTCCCCGGAGACTTGGGATTCTCCCACAAAATCAGTAAGGGGCTCTATTGATTTAGACTGAAATGGATCTATGGCAATACAGCCATGGTTATTGTTTTCAGCTGGACTAAGGTGTGAAAATCCAATTCTTCTCATAGACTTTAAGATCAGAAGGGACCATTATGACCATCTAGGCTGCACAAAATCCACCCACCCACTCCTGTAACAGACCTATAACCTCTGGCTCAAGTCCTCAAATCATGCTTTAAAATCTTCAAGGTACAGAGAATCCACCATTTACACATGTTTAAACCTGCAGGTGACCTATGCCCCATGCTGCAGAGGAAGGGGGGGGGAAAACCCTGGGGAGGGAAAATTCCTTCCCAACCTCAAATATGTTGAATCCTGAGCATGTGGGCAAGACCCACCAGCCAGACACCTGGAGACTTCGCCATCTAGTTCTCTTAGAGAATTTGCTTTAATGGAATTACTCCTGATTTACATCAGTCCATTTAGTTGACATAAGTTACATGGGTATACAGAAACCAGCTTTTGTATATTGTTCAGGTGCATGCACATTTGTTGCTTGTGCTGGTTCTGAGTGTACTCATCAGGAGTGGTTGCGTCAATGGAAGATGTGGTACATCACGGGGAAGGTAACTCAGTGTGCCCCATGCCATCTTCTGGCACAATCCCTTGTGGGACATTTTCCACAGTGCTTTGTGGAATACTAGTGAGTCACTCATGGATTTCTGGGGATGAGGTTGACAGTCCCTGCCTCAGTGGTAGACTATTTGGGCCCAACAGGGCACTACTCACCCTGTCATAGGGTATCTGATGGTCTGTTTTCACCTCTCACTGTTTCAGTGCAGTGCTATTTTAGTCCTCTGGTTAAGGCACAATTGAGTCTCACCCCATCTGAGATATTAAAGTCCAAAAATAAAGAATCTGGGAACTCAAAAACAGGGTTGTCTGAGGAGTCTTTGACAGGACCCTACCCTTCTGCTCTGGGCTTTTCTTAATACAGCCAGTTTGGTCAGTCTCCCTGGCTCCGGTCATCCCATCCACTGGGAGGCTCATTCAAACACTAAGTTGTCTCTAGGTACATCTACATAGCAAAAACAAAACAAAACAAAACAAAAAAAAACCCAAAACCCAACCAACTAACCAAACAAAAAACCCTTCTGGCAGAGTGTCTCAGAGTCCAGGTCAATTAACTTGGGCTCTCACTGTAGCAGTGTAGCTGTTCAGGCTTGGGCTGGAGCCCAGGCTTTGAGACCTGGCAAGAAGGGAAGAGACACTTGGCAGAAATCAGGCTTTCCTCACTGAGGGAGAAGCAGAGTTCTGCTCTTCCTCCTGGTCAGACCCAAACAGAGATGGGCTTTCATCTCTTAACTCCCCCCATTCCTGACACCTGCTACCAGTGCAGCAGGGCAGGGCCAATTCGATCCACAGGCCTTCATTAACCCCTCCTTGCCATGGTGTGGCCTGTATACACAATACCATTTTCCATCCCCTAATGCTGGTTCTATCCCATAATTTTCATACTGTTTTAAAAACTCCCTTAGTCCCACATGCCACTTTTTAGTCTTAATCATCTTGCGGACACAAGCCTGGACCTTCACCACATTTCTAATTCTCTTTGTTAATACAGGACACATAATTCTTCTGTACGTGTGGAACTTCAGTGATTATTACTACAAGTGGGTGTGTGAGGAGGAAGAAGATATGTTTGATGATGAATGGATTATGTTGGACCCGCAAGTAAAAAAATGCCAGGTTGCTGCTGGCCTGCACAGAGCAGCACTGGATGGTGGATAGCTGCTTCTGGGCCAAAGAAAAGAGTGCTGACTGGTGGGATTGCATTGTAATGCAGGTTTGGGCTGATGAGCAGTGGCTGCAGAACTTTTGGGTGTGAAAGGCCACATTTCTGTATCTGTGTGCTGAGCTCCTCCCAGCCCTGCAGCACCGAGACACCAGCAGGAGAGCTGTATTGATGGTGGAGAAGTGAGTAAAAATCACTCTGGGAGCTTGCACTGCTGGCCAGTGGACAATCATTTTTGAGTGGAAAATTCACAGTATAAGAAGCTCTTAAGTATATTCTTCTACACAGGACTGTGACTCTCAGCAATGTACAAGAAATAGTGGATGGATTTGCACAAATGGGGTTTCTGAACTGCAGTGAGGTGATAGATGGAACACATATCCCTGTTTTAGCACCTTCCCACCTTACTACTGAGTCCATCAACAGAGAAGGAATACATTTCCATTGTTTTGCAAGCACTAATGGACCACTGGGATGCTTCACTGATAGCAATATGGGTTGGTGAGGGAAGGTACATAATGCTCAAATCTTTAAGAGCACAGAACTTCCTAAAGCTGCATCATGATCCATGGGTCCCAAACCAAGGGCCACAGGGGAGCAGCCACTTTCCAACCCTTCACCTGGCAGCCTGCTGATAGTGGCCAACCCTGGTACACATGATGGCCCGCTCCAGTGTGATGTTCTGCCCCTGAAGTCCCAATGGCACTACTTAAGCCAGCAGCAGGAACAGGAAACTGTCTGAATAACTGGGCTCCAGGCTGCTCCTTGATTTCCTGGCATCCTGACCTGACTTGCCTCCTGGCATCTGACTTGTGGTTCAGGACCTCCAGTTTGTTTCCTGCCTCTGACCTCCTGGTATCCTGAGCCAGCCTGACTCTGATAGCTATAGACAGACAGCTACAGCATTAGATTTACAGTCTCAATGGAACGAGAAAGATTAGTCTTAAAACTCCCTTACATTATTCCCCTAAATACATTTAATAAGAAATGTAAATTGGTATGTTAGCTTTGGAAAACCTTGTTACAGCCCCACTCTGCAGCTCATGCTACAGTGTGTATGGTCTAGTGGGACCTTGGGTGGTCTGTTTCATCGAAAGTTTAGACACTGGCTACCACAGGTATAAGTAGAGAAAGTGTGTTGAATATTGCCAATATTTTTTATGGGCAGTATATTTTCTAACATTCTATAAGTTAACCGAGCAATCAAAAGTCAGTGCCTTTGTTCTCTAACTGCAGATGGGATGGGTGCCCTTTTTAAAGTGGGAAGAAGAGAGAGGGACATGGGAGGCAGGGAGAAGAACTTTCAGGCACCAAAAAGATAAACTATGCTTATTGTAGCCTATAGGGCTAGTTTGCCTTTATTATATTCACTGCCTTCCATTATATTCATCAGTAATGCAAGGAACCTACAGGCCTGTATTCTGTAAGACATTAGCTTCAGCAAGTTAGCATAAGGCTTGAGGCAGATAAACTTTGAACAGATAAAGGGCCCACCAGAAAACCCCCAGTATTGGGGAGCTGGAAATAGAGTGTTGCTGACCACAGGTACATGACCCAACCACAAGAGTGTCATGGCAACAAATTGACATACATAACAGGTACATGAGTTACATCCACAGATACTTAACCTCAAGAGGGCTAGGGTAACGAATTGATGTAGGTGATAATTTAATATCATTGCTATACTAATCCATAGGAGAAGGACACTCCAACATTTGTAAGGTGAGGAAATACAATAAGGAAGAGGGGGAAAACCCCTATTGAATATGCATCAAACATACTAGCATCAGCGTACATTATAATAAAAGTTGCATCCCAGCCTAGGGGCAGTAGGAGAAAGATGTAGTCATTGGGAGGTGGCCATTGGTGATGAGGGGAAGGTGATGGTGATGAGGAAGATGATGGCTAACATTTCAGGTTCCTCTGCAAGGGACGGTGAGAGTATATGGATAGGCAGATGTACATTTTGTAGTATCTTTATCTACCTTACTGAGTTGCGGTGTTTGTGACTGTGCTAAATATATTAATAATCTATTTGTAAACTCTATAGAAGAGTTCCTATAGTCTGAATGTTGCAGCTGTGCACATCGGGGTGCCAAACTATATAATAATTTGAATAATAAGGGCCCGATCTTGAGAAAAGAACAGGTCAACCCTCAAAATGATAACTGGGAATTCTTAAGTAATCAATAAAATTAATACAAAAAATCTATAGATCAGGCTACATTATAAGGAATAACGCATGTATACAGTTACCCAGGCTCCTTTCTTCTTCAGCAGGCTCATCTGCACTAGCCTGGCAGTACTGACCTGACTCCACAGAGTTTCAAACAGTTCATGGCTCACCACATGATTTGCGACTCCCTCTAGTTCTTCCATCCCTCTTCCTCCTCCTCATGGTGCGCTGCAGAGGTGTCTACTTCAGGCTCCTGCAAAGTGTCCACAGTTGCGTGTGGAGTGGGGTGCATACCAAGCCTGGCATGCAGTTTGTTGCAGAAGTGACAGGTCAGCCCCAGATTTGTTGTTGCCTTCCCTTACCTACTGACATGCCTGCCAAAGTTCCTTGGCTTTCATGCAGCAAGCTGCTCATCCCTGTTGTGCCCCAGTTTGAGAATCCCCTCTGCAGTCAGCACATAGATATTGATATTTATTCAGCTGTTCCTTAGCTATGCTTGCACAGTCTCTTCTCCCCACAGGCCAACGAGGTGAATGACTTCTTTTCTGCTTGACACAGAAAAGTGTGTGCATGGAACCAGCATGGTCAGATGCTCACAAAAGGTAGACTAGTCAATGTGTTTATCAAGGTGTAGATCTATACAAAAATCAGGTCCAAAACAAATTGATGTAGATCAACATTGTAGTGTAGACTAGATCTCTCTGTAAAAAAGAATTTGCCCCAGGTGATGGCTTTTTAACACAGAATGTGAACAAACATAAGATGTGGAAAAAACTAACTCATTTTTAATCCTACAGCTGACTGCTAAAATTGTTTAATTTTGTTAATATAGGGTTAGCAATTTGTGCTTAATTTGCAGATTTAGAATTAAATTATACTGATACAGGGCCCAGTGGGATTATGCACATGAGTAAAGCAAGCAGAATCTTTTCATATAATTGCAGAACTAACTTATTCTACAATATTATTCTATGCTCAGGCAAACAGATATACTGTAATGCCTGCCTACAAGTCAGACATTTAAATATTCTGGATTCATTGGTGGCTTAACCTGTAGAAATATATCTATATTTCTTGTAAGCAAAGAGATAATTGCAACATAAAGGCTACATATTTTTCACATAAAAATATGGTCTGCTTTGTGAACATTCACGATTGAATATTTTATCTCTATGTGCTGCCATATTGTGCAGTTTGCTTCTACAGACGTAATTAGAAAAGCTGTAGCAGAAAACAAGACAAATCCTTTGATATTTCTGAAAATCATCAACAGTGATGCTGGGGTAGGGGAGACGTTAAATCAGAAAAAAATAACCATGGTGCAATTCAGGCATAATGAAATCCTGTTTCTGTGAGAGATACATTTGGATTTACTTCAGTCACAGATTGTATCTTTGCCTCATAGAAGAGGTACAGAGAGAGAAATCCTTCTGCCTTTATACATGCAAAATTCCCCATTGTGGGCACTGTTAGAGAGCTTATTTCTTTACTCTTTCACTTCCCTGGTCCTTCTTGCATGAACAGAGAGCAACAATACCCAAAATCTGAAGGTGCAAACAATTTGATGTTTATTGGGGTGAACTTCCAGCAAGCTTAAATTTAAAGTTCTTTTTTTATTTTTGAATTTTAACTTACTTCTCGTTTGCTCCTAATTTATATAGCAATATTTTTAGCTATACTTTAACTAATTTTACTGAAATTTACCTAACCAATCCTAACATATTGTAACATGATTAGCTAACCAATTATATCCCACCACCTTAATTAGTTTACACTCAGCAAAGTTAATTATACAGCAGACAGAAACAATCACAGAACCAGACAGAGACCATGCAAACAAACAATAGCAAAGTGGAAACTATAATGACAAAACAATACAAAAGTAAAGATTTCACAACTACATCTATAAAGACATAAGGGTTTCTCAGTTTTCTGTCTGGTAAGAACTCACTTATTAATAAACACAGCTATCAACTTAAATTTCCTTTTACATTTTCTAGGCTCTTCCCTTTCTCTGGAGGTAATAGATTGGATCACCTTCCTTACACCCCATATTGACTAGTTTGGAATGTGAGGATGTGACCATACACTTCCCAGCTTATGGCTGCCTCTGCTGCTTAGCCAAAGGCATTGGCCTAAGAACAGGGCCTCAGACTGTCACAGTGAGAGAAGGCCCTTACACAGCTTCTTTCTTGTATAGCTCTATTACTAGCTAAATGATAAACATATACCTACATTCTTAAAATATAGGCCTTTACAGACAGGCCTAAATATCTATATCCTAACAGGCACGATTGGACAAAACCCTTACATATAAAAAGTAGTCCTACTGGCATCAAATTAAATCATGTGACATACATAAGGATTTGTAGGATACGGAAACATGCTGCTGCAAGATAGCAATCTCTCTCCTAAAAGTGTTAGACACCCAAAAATCCTGTTGAAGACAGAGAGTTGAGGGCATTCAGAACTTTACCAGAAGTGCTCTTTCCACAGGATAAGGCCCTGTGTGAATAGGGGCCTGCTTGTACAGCACCTACTCAAGTAAATTGGCCTCTTGATTTGACTTCAGTAAGACTACTTGAAGTCTTCAAAGCTGGGCCCAAGATTAACAGGATTTAGTCTATGATTTAGCTGGTTTGAGCTTGAAAGATCCTGAATGGGTACCCAGGATATTACCGGTCCAGATTGTATTTAAACATTAGAGCTTTATCTTCTTCTCCATGAAAAGGATGTACTTGAGCAGATGACAAGGCCACGTGTGCAATATAATGATGTGGCCATACACCTTGTTTCATGCTTTGTGACAAAGCTCCGAGCCTGTATTGTGGGTCCCGCACTTCCAGGTGGATTCAGTGGCCTTAGAAGCTTGCTAAGGCCAATATGACCTCCCTTTCTCAGTATAGCAGCAAAGGTCACAGCTTATTGAGCTACTTTCAGCACAGGCCAGTATGGGAGGTGGGAAGGTGGAATACCCGCAGTCTCTGTTGCTCCTTAGACCTCAGTAGGTGTAGTTTGGCCTCCTGCCTGGACCAAAGTCTGCTTCCCTTCTCAAGGGGATCTCTATAGAGCATGGGGGTGGGAGGGAGGAAGGGGGAACCTGGGCCTACCTTCCACCCCGGGCTCCACCCCAGGGACCCTAATGGTAGCAGCTGTTGGCTGTTTTCCCTTCACCACTGTTGCTGCTTTGATTCCCTGGGCCACTTTCCCGTGGCCCCCTTTTCCTAGCTTTACCCTTGCCTAAGGGTTCAGCAATGCTTCCTCTCCACCAATTCCTTTCACCTGGGCTTCCCCCTAGGGATCTGGGAAGGAGAGCTTTTAAGCAGTATGAGTGAGACCTTGATTGGTTCCAGCTGTGTCCATTAGCCTAATGGCCTTAACTGACCCTTTGCCAGTTATTTGGGGTCAGGTGCTGGCATTAGCCTAACAACCTTAACTGGTTAATTGGCATCAGGTGTCTTAATTAGCCTGAAGTAGCCTTTGTTTGGCTATCCAGAGAACAAGTACCTGCTCATTCTGAAGCTAATCTACCTGCCTTCTACTACTCTCTTATAGCCTTCTGGTCTGAATCTGTCACAGCTTGTTCATGTAATTTTCAATACAGCAAAACCTCTTGCAAAATGAGATATGAATGTAAACGAACACAGTGCTCTCCACTTAAGTCTGTGGGAAGCCTGAACTAAGAGCTCCAAGAGATGTATGCTCCCATTGACCTCAATGGGTGGGTGTATTAAAATTAACTATTTAATTGCTCATCATCTTAGCGTAATCATCTAGGTAAGGCACTTATCTGCCATTGCTGAAAGTAATAGCAGCTATTGGGGTGCAGGGTAGTAGAGCTGCTGGTTGCTCTTAGCCAGGGAGAGCCTAAAACTCTCCTTTGCCGTGATGCCTAGAGAAGAACTTGACAACGCTTAGGTTGCTGGTGTGCTGAGATCATACCAATCATGCTGAACAGTGTTGTTAGCTCATTGCTTCTACAGCTGCCTGGAAAAGAGCATTTGTTTCACAGGAAATTCTGGGTTGTCAAAATTTCATTCTGTATCAGAAGAACTGTCATCATTGTAGGATTTCCAACAAAATATAACAATATGTTTTGGCACCAACTGACCCACGCTCCTACCCACCAGATGGGGAGCTGGCTGGCTTGCCTGTTGACCAGCTCCCTAGATCCCTGGTTCCCTAGCAAGATGACAGCAGCCAGGGAACTGGGCAACCCACCCCCTGCAACCTGCAGAACCAAAAAGCTGGCTGGCCAGTTCCCAGGCAGCCCACCTGCCAGTCAGGTAGCCAGAGAGCTGGAGAGCCATGGTGCTAGGTAGCAGGTAAGCCAACTGGGCAACATGCCTGACTGCCTGTTTGACTGCCAGCCCATCCACCCATCAGTCAGTTGGCTGGCAGACTTGCAGGAAGTCAGCTGAGCCAGCCAGCCAGCCAATTGTCCAGCCAGGATGTTTGCCTGATTTCTGTCTAAAGTTTTGACCCATTCCCATGGAACAGTTTGACACCATCAAATCACCATCTTGTGATGGAAAACATCCGTTGTGATTTTTTTTGACCATCTGTAATTGTTCTCACTCGGGGTTTGGAGGGAGGCATGGATCCGACCAAGGGTCCTTTGGGGTACCAGTGATCTGGCAGCTGAAGCTGCTTAAGGCTGCTCTCCCTGGGCCAGTTTCTCTCATCACTCCCCCGCCGCACACATGAAGTCCAGGGTTTTCCCCTATTGGGGAAGTTCAAATCAAATAAGTAAGAGGAGGGGATTACCAATGTCCACAGCCAGAGGAAGGGGGGTACTTCCCTCTCTGATTGTTTCTGGGAAGGTCCTCCCTTCCCTCAGGGAGGCCCCCTTTGGGCAGCTCTGTCAGATACTCTAGTCTTTCCTCTGCTTTGAGCTGCTGGAGCTGTAGGCTGCAGGTCTGCTCTCTTCCAGCTCTGCCCCCAGATGAGCTGTTTCCCTGTCTTGATTGATCCATCATAGAATCATAGAATCATAGAATATCAGGGTTGGAAGGGACCCCTGAAGGTCATCTAGTCCAACCCCCTGCTCGAAGCAGGACCAATTCCCAGTTAAATCATCCCAGCCAGGGCTTTGTCAAGCCTGACCTTAAAAACTTCCAAGGAAGGAGATTCCACCACCTCCCTAGGCAACGCATTCCAGTGTTTCACCACCCTCTTAGTGAAAAAGTTTTTCCTAATATCCAATCTAAACCTCCCCCACTGCAACTTGAGACCATTACTCCTCGTTCTGTCATCTGCTACCATTGAGAACAGTCTAGAGCCATCCTCTTTGGAACCCCCTTTCAGGTAGTTGAAAGCAGCTATCAAATCCCCCCTCATTCTTCTCTTCTGCAGGCTAAACAATCCCAGCTCCCTCAGCCTCTCCTCATAAGTCATGTGTTCTAGACCCCTAATCATTTTTGTTGCCCTTCGCTGGACTCTCTCCAATTTATCCACATCCTTCTTGTAGTGTGGGGCCCAAAACTGGACACAGTACTCCAGATGAGGCCTCACCAATGTTGAATAGAGGGGGACGATCACGTCCCTCGATCTGCTCGCTATGCCCCTACTTATACATCCCAAAATGCCATTGGCCTTCTTGGCAACAAGGGCACACTGCTGACTCATATCCAGCTTCTCGTCCACTGTCACCCCTAGGTCCTTTTCCACAGAACTGCTGCCTAGCCATTCGGTCCCTAGTCTGTAGCGGTGCATTGGATTCTTCCGTCCTAAGTGCAGTACCCTGCACTTATCCTTATTGAACCTCATCAGATTTCTTTTGGCCCAATCCTCCAATTTGTCTAGGTCCTTCTGTATCCTATCCCTCCCCTCCAGCGTATCTACCACTCCTCCCAGTTTAGTATCGTCCGCAAATTTGCTGAGAGTGCAATCCACACCATCCTCCAGATCATTTATGAAGATATTGAACAAAACCGGCCCCAGGACTGACCCCTGGGGCACTCCACTTGACACTGGCTGCCAACTAGACATGGAGCCATTGATCACTACCCGTTGAGCCCGACAATCTAGCCAGCTTTCTACCCACCCTATAGTGCATTCATCCAGCCCATACTTCCTTAACTTGCTGACAAGAATACTGTGGGAGACCGTGTCAAAAGCTTTGCTAAAGTCAAGAAACAATACATCCACTGCTTTCCCTTCATCCACAGAACCAGTAATCTTATGATAAAAGGCAATTAGATTGGTCAGGCATGACCTTCCCTTGGTGAATCCATGCTGGCTGTTCCTGATCACTTTCCTCTCATGCAAGTACTTCAAGATTGATTCTTTGAGGAACTGCTCCATGATTTTTCCAGGGACTGAGGTGAGGCTGACTGGCCTGTAGTTCCCAGGATCCTCCTTCTTCCCTTTTTTAAAGATTGGCACTACATTAGCCTTTTTCCAGTCATCCGGGACTTCCCCGGTTCGCCACGAGTTTTCAAAGATAATGGCCAATGGCTCTGCAATCACAGCCGCCAATTCCTTCAGCACTCTCGGATGCAACTCGTCCGGCCCCATGGACTTGTGCACGTCCAGCTTTTCTAAATAGTCCCTAACCACCTCTATCTCCACAGAGGGCTGGCCATCTCTTCCCCATTTTGTGATGGCCAGCGTAGTAGTCTGGGAGCAAAGAAACCCGTAGTCGGCAGGATTCGAACCTGCGCCGGGAGACCCCAATGGATTTCTAGTCCATCGCCTTAACCACTCGGCCACGACTACACCCTACATCAGATGAAGCATTAGCTTCAGGTATGGTGAGGCAGGGCTGGCTGGGCCAAAAACAATCCTTTAACCCCTTGTTGCCCAGTGTGGGGTTTGTACAACCCATCATACCAGCTCTTATTGTTTCCTTGTGCTCCCCCATTTGTCAGCATCCACTGTCATGTCACAGTTTACTTTGATTGTCAGTTTTTTGGGACTGGGATTGTCTTGTTGTGCTGTGTTTGTACAGCACGAAGTGCAATGGGGTGCTGTTCCGTGACAGGAGCTTCAAGGCATTGTGATAATACAAAACACCAACCAACCACAACAGCCCTCCTTCCCCCAAAACAAATTTAAAACATTCTCTGCCCCTGCCTAAACAGGGGAGGGATAGCTCAGTGGTTTGAGCATTGGCCTGCTAAACCCAGGGTAGTGAGTTCAATACCTGAGGGGGCCGTTTAGGGATCTGGGGAAAAATTGGGGATTGGTCCTGCTTTAAGCAGCAGGTTGCACTAGATGACCTCCTGAATCCCCAACTAAGTCAAGAGTGTATTATACTCCTTTCTGTAAGCCTTTAAGCATTATACTAACATATAGCAGATAACCTCTGCCCCAGCTCAGTGGAGACCCATTCTTGGTTGATCCCTAGGCACTACTAAAATGAACATGATTAATAATAACTGTGTTAATAAAAACAAATTGTTTTTTAGGAAAACTACAAGAAAAGACCCTGGTGCATATTTATAAAGATTCCCTCAGACTAATGCAATGAAAGAGAAAAAAATATTTGGAAAAAAGGGCAATGTCCCTGACAAAATAAAATACCCTAAATGCACAAATACAGAATCAGGGATAATGGGCTTGGCAGCAGCACTGCTGAGAGGGATCTAGGAGTGTGGTGGATCACAATCTCAACATGAGTCAGCAATGCAATGCTGTTGCAAAAAAAGGAAATGTAATTTGGGGTTGAATTACCAGAGGCATAGCATGCAAGTCACAGGAGGTGATAGTACCGCTCTACTTAGCGTTGGTTAGGCCTCAACTGGAGTACTGTGTCCAATTTTGGTCATCGCTATATAGAAAGGATGTAGAGAAACTGGGAAGGATTCAGAGGCGAGCAACAAGGGTGATCAAAGGGATGGAATGCAAAGGCTGAGGAACTGGATATGTTTAGTTTAGAAAGGAGGAGATTAAGGGGGGACATAATAGCAGCCTTCAAATACTTGAAAGGCTTCTATAAAAAAGATGGAGAAAAGTTGTTCTCTCTTGCCACAGAGGGTAGGACAAGAGGAAATGGGTTTAAACTATAGCATAGCAGATTTAAATTAAATCTCAGGAAAAACTTCCTAACTGTAAGAACAGTAGAACAATGGAAGAAACTGGCCAGCAAAGTCATGAAAGTGCCTTCACTGGAGGAGCCATCTGTCTTGAATGGTTTAGACACAACAAATCCTGCATCTTGGCAGGGGGGTAGACTAGGTGACCCTTGGGGTCCCTTATAACCGTATGATTCTATGTGTGGAGTGGGGGGGGTGCATATGCATGTGCATTTGCAAGAGCATTCCCACAGTCTGCAAAGTAGCACCAGAAATATTGGTAGCCACTGCTACAACCTCCTAATGTCAGGAACAGCTGTAGCCCACATACCACGCACACTGGTACATGGACAGAGAATGGCTAGATGAGCCACAGCGTTGATCTGCTCCAACCCCCAATTCTTGCAGACGGTAAGGAGTATCCATTGAGCTCTGGACTACATCCTGCAGAAGGTGTGATCTAAAAGAGAACCATTCTCCTCCCCTGAGCAGCAGAACTACACTGATTCCACTTGGTAGAGCCTTCCGTAGACATGATGGCAAGGGCAGTATTTCTCCCATGATAAATACTTGCTAATATCACTGTTCATCAGCATGCAATACTGTACATTTAGTAAAGAGACATAGAAGAAAGGTGGATTGTTCTAATGGGTTATTTGCTGGCCATTAGCACAGAGGTTTATATGCTGTTAGCATCTTATTGCACATTGTAGATGTGAAGGTTGAAAGCTTTCTAACAAGTTCAAATAATTATATGAAAAGGTGTGAACAACATTCCACTTTTCCATCATTAGTGCATAAATATTCCTCTAATAGGTGACTTGTAACATAAATTGTTCAGTAATGACACTTGATTTTAGTCTTGCAGTTTCCAATACAGTTTTTGTCCTAAATCAGTCCTTAGGAGTCTTCCACTATAAAATGGAGAAAAAATAATCATTCAAGTTTGGTTCCTTTATGGTGCAGTTATAATTAAAGGAGGTAAAAGTCAAAGCCTATTTTGATAATGCATGTTTGTATTTAATTTCATAATGCAGCAGAAAATAATTTTCCAAAGATAAATAACTGTAAGATTGGATAGGAAAGGATTAGCATTGAGGAAAAGATAACTTAAGTTAAAATGAAAAAGTTTGGTAAGATTGGATAGATGGGGATTAATAAAAAGGAATAAAGAACCTTGTTAAAATGAAAAGGAACAAATAAAGATTCTGCTCTGTATAAAAAAAGAGGTACAGGCAACAGGGTCAGTTAAATGCAAAAATGGGGAACAAGCAAAATAGCTATTTTACAGAAGTACGAATAATATTTACATTTTTTTAAAGATAGCCAAGTTTTCAGACTTTTAAAAATAAGGCTCTTATTTCCATGAAGAGGAACCTTAATAAAAGTTTGATTTCCAAGACTTCGGAACAGCCACAATCCTGTTAAAGACAACAGGAGCTGAAGGTGCTCACTACTTTTGGAAACCAGCCCATTTTTATTTGGGAGCCTTAAAAATGTTTTAGGGTCTTTAGAGTTAGGCCCTCAGATTTGAAAATTTGGGCCTCTATATTTTTCACCATGGCTTCTGTCAATGTGACTTACACAGAATGCAAATGTATAAATATATCTACAAGGCCAAATTTTCAGATGACCATTGCAAAACACATACGTGCATATAATAAGAAATTATTGGATATGCAGGGTTTATCTTTTGTGCATATGGAGGATCCACATATTAGCCATGAAGGTATTTTTGCAGGCACAATGTAAGTGCCTTCTTTTGAAAATTTGGCTCATGATATTGCAGTATTGAATACAGGAGTAGCATTTACACATCTCCTGAAGTGATTGAAAGATGCAGTTCTTTGTGCAGGTAAAGACTGAAGTTGTTGGGAATCATTAAGAAAGGGATAGATAATAAGACAGAAAATATCATATTGCCTCCATATAAATCCATGGTAGCCAACATCTTGAATACTGCATGCAGATGTGGTTGCCCCATTTCCCAAAAGATATATTGGAATTGGAAAAGGTTCAGAAAAGGGCAACAAACATGATTAGGGGTGTGGAACAGCTTCCGTATGAGGGGAGATTTATAAGAGTGGGAGTTTTCAGCTTGGAGAACAGACAACTAAGGGGGCATATGATAGAGGTCTATAAAATCATGACTGGTGTGGAGAAAATAAATAAGGAAGTGGACTAGGGGTCACCAAATGAAATTAATAGGCAGGAGGTTTAAAACAAACAAAAGGAAGTATTTTTTCACACAACACACAGTCAACCTGTGGAACTCTTTGCCAGAAGATGTTGTGAAGGCCAAGACTATAAAAGGGTTCCAAAAAGAACTAGATAAGTTTATGGAGGATAGGTCCCTCAATGGCTATTAGCCAGAATGGGCAGGGATGGTGTCCCTAGCCTCTGTTTGCCAGAAGCTGGGAATGGGCAACAGGGGATGGATCACTTGATGATTACCTGTTCTGTCCATTCCCTCTGGGGCACCTGGCATTGTCCATTGTAGGAAGAGAGGATACTGGGCTTGATGGAACTGTGGTCTGGCCCAGTATACCCGTTCTTTTGTCTCCATAATTTCATAAGCTAATGTAATAATATGCAACTAAATTGAAGGTTGAACTGTTATATAACCAAAATATCCCCTAAGAGAAATTCTGTTTTCTAGCAAAGATTCTTATTTAGTTTTTTTCTTTGCTGACATTATAAAATAATAGCTTAATGATTTAGCTTTTCTAGTTATAGTCCTCCTACTCTGTCAAAAAGGTGCTTTCTCCAGCATTGATGACACTAATTCCAGCAAGTACACAAAATTTGATTTAAAAAAACTCAGAAGTTATGAAACTGTTTGTGGCACAACTGAAGAGGAGTAACAATGACAGCAGTGAAGGGAATCAGTTCAAGTCTTGCTTCAGCAATCTAACAGATTTGATATGAGTAATCTACTGGGCTAAATTATGGCAATCTGGGGTCATAGCTGTACTACAGGCAATCTGTTTGCTAAATGGCCCAGCACCACTCATTATGGGCAGGCTGTTTTTCTCTTCTCTGGATCAGTAATCCCAGTCTTTAAGTGGGTTAGGGTCCATCCCAGAGGGAGGATTTCGCATTTATGTGCCCAAGAAGAGGACTTTGTGAGGGGGAGCCCCTACTCACACCACCTTCGCAGATCCATGGGACGGTGCCTGTGATGGCTCCTACATATGGAGATCTGCAGGGATAGTGCTGGCAGTCCCCCCCTAGAGCTGAAAGCTTCTGTGTTATCAGCCCACCAAACAGTATAAGGCAGCTCATGTCAAAAGGATCTACTGTTCCAAGCTGTTTACAGACATCGCTGGAGAAGTTTACATTCCGTTCAAGTTTTTTTTCCCCCACCAAGATGAGAACTAGGAGCCATTTTATTTAAAATGAACGCTGAGGCTCTGACAGCATTCTGTGACCCCAGGAGCTGGGGCCCTACGCACAGGTTTAATGTCTTATTACAATTAAAAACAATTCATATTATTTTTATTCATTTCCCTTTACAAAGTTACAGGCATTAAAATATGTTTATGTCATTGGTTTAATTTTGGTAACAGCAGAAGTTGAATGGCAAATTGTATGTCTGGTCTTCAAAAGAAGTATGCCATTTTCTATAATTATGGACTGTCTTCTTCACCCCCTAAAATTTGGGTCAGACTTGGTATTGCGCAGTAGCTTCTTACCACCTCCCAAGAACCCTCTCATGGCACTGTTTGCCTGCATGGCCCTTCTGCTTCTATTTCCCTTTCATACAGGCCTCTTTAAGAACTCAGTCTTTAGTGACTTTCTAAACTCAACCCTTTAATTCACTCGTCACCAGTTCTCCTCAGGCTGCAAAAGAGTTTGTCAAAAACAGCACTCAACAGTCCAGAACAAACACAGTTTTCCAGTTCATCTTCCTTTTTTTAACTCCCACTCACAGGCTTTACCATGCTAAGAGTCTGCAGAATCCAGCTTTGCTCCTCCTAGCTGCTCCTTCCGCTGGTCCCAGCCGCAAAGTCTCCTGTGTCCTGAACATTCCCAGTTTACTGCCCAGCTTCCTATCGCTGGTAGTCTCAGCTATTCTCTGAACACTCCCACCCAGAGTTTCACAATTAAATTCTGAAATTCCAGAATTTGGTTAAAAAATAAAAGCAACCAAAAGCTCCCAGCAACTGCAAATAGTGCAACACATTTACACTGCAATTGTGTTTCTGTTACGCTATTTGAAATAATAGTCATTTTACAAAGACAAATAATAAATATCTGTAACCTTCTTAGAACAAGTAGCAAATCATCATTAATTCCTTTGACATTTTCTGTTTTAATATTAACCAAAATACATTAATTTGATATTAATATGCATGTCATACACTGAATAGGACTTGAATATTTATGAATCAAAATGAAATGTTACAAGGGCAATAACAGACTGACAGACACACTGCCATCTAGGGACATGTCTTAAGTTTAACCACAATGCGGAGCAATCTCATTATTAGTATTCTTGTAGTGTAATAAACACTGACTCCCAAGGGAGCATGCTAGCTCAATACAGAGCCATACATAGGATGGTAGTTTTTGATTCATCTAGAAATCATTCACTCAATGACAGTGTGCCTTAAATGAGAGCCAGATAAGATGATAAATGAACTGAGATATACCACCAAGAAAATGAAAGACTTTCTTCACAACAAAGTCTGTAAATCACTGAACATGATTATACTTATGCTTTCTTCGATACAAGCTAGACAAATATAGAGCAAAAATTAATCAGGATAAACTGATGTCAATACAACGTAATTGCTTCACTGCTGGCTCTGAACTCCCAGCATGTTTTGCTGTGCTTTGTTACTTTTACATAGTTCCACTGAAATCACAATGGTGCCCTAGCACATACCGCTAGCCTGACCCTCCCGCAGAGTAATTTTTGACTGATAACACAGTAAGGAATTTTTTTACTGCCAATTTGTACTCCACATCTCCTTTCTGCCGGACAGGAGGAAACATTGGGAATCTCAAGCATTGCTGCATGCTAGTGGCACATGCTGAGTTTTTAATGTCAAAACCTTTGCCTGATGTATCCCTCAGCACATGCATCTCATTGCTTCCTTATGGACATTCTTTGATTAACTCAGAGGGATGGGGATAAGGCCATATGTTCATGTACCCCCAAGGCCCATTAGAAATTTTCTGCTACATATGTGAAAATTAACAGTCTCCAATTGTGAGCAAAGCTTAGTGCTCAAAGGATTACATAAAATTTTACTTAGCACAGGGGAAGGACTGGGGCCAAAGTTGACATAGGAAAAGCAAAGATATGTAGAATAAGTTAAATCTTAGTGTAAGACACTGGATATTTTTTGACATATTACTTTTCTTCACAATAGGAAAAACAAATTAAAATAAAATAAACATGTAGATGATGTATGGGAATACAACCATTGACTTGACATTGAAATATCTCTCCAGCCAGCACAATGTCTCTGACTCTTGAACTGACATACAGCAGCTCCAAATGCCATCCCAATTATACTTGCATTGCAAAGTGTCCTTAGGAAAATAAGAATAGAACCAAAAAAAATCTCCCATGATGTTGGAATGAACACTCCCACTGTAATGTCCTAGAAATATCAGGCTCCCTTCTGGTCCAGCAGGGTTAAGCATGAGACATCACTTATACTCTGACATTTTCATCTGTATAATGTATAACTACTGCTCTTATTCTAGATATTTAAGCCTGCATACAAACATGACTATGCTTTCCCCTTCATATGGTCATGGCACTTTCTCCACCCTATGCTTCAAAGAGTAATTGGGGGCTTACTGAGAGCCAGAACAATGTTCACAGGACATAGTGGAAAAATGTAATTTACAGCTCCCTATGATGTTTGTCTTCTTATAGCAGTGGAAGGAAAGATAGAGGTTCCAGTGTTGAAAAGACAAATGGATGGTCATACCATAGGTCATTTATATTCATCATACAGTCTCGATTTCAAATCACTGATTTTATTTTCAATTACATTTGTAAGTAAATGTGGCAATACAGGCAGAAAAAACAACCATTCCACATGACTGAAAGGGAAGCAGAAGAAGTGACTTGCAAAGAGAGGGAAAATCTTTGTCTGTCTATCTAAAATACTTTCATTGCCCCTATTACCATAGTATCTTAGAATCATAGAAGATTATGGTTCGAAGAGACGTCAGGAGGTCATCTAGTCCTGCTCAAAGCAGGACCAACACCAACTAAATCATCCCAGCCAGGACTTTGTCAAGCCGGCCTTAATAACCTCTAAGGATGGAGATTCCACCACCTCCCTAGGAAACCCATTCAAGTGTTTCACCACCCTCCCAGTGAAATATTTCTTTTGTAATATCCAACTTAGACCACCTCCACTGCAACTTGAGACAATTGCTCCTTGTTCTGTCATCTGCCACCACTGAGAACAGCCTAGCTCCATCCTCTTTGGAACCCCCATTCAGGTAGTTGAGGCTATAAAATCCCCCCTCACTCTTCTCTTCTGCAGACTAAATAACCCCAGTTCCCTCAGCCTCTCCTCATAAGTCAGGTGCCCCAGCCCCCTAATCATATTTGTTGCGCTCCACTGGACTCTCTCTAGTTTGTCCACATACTTTCTATAGTGAGGGGCCCAAAACTGGATGCAATACTCCAGATGTGGTCACACCAGAGTCGAATAGAGGGGAATAATCACTTCCCTCGATCTGCTGGCAATGCTCCTACTAATGCAGCCCAATATGCTGTGAGTCTTCTTGGCAACAAGGGCACACTGTTAACTCATATCCAGCTTCTCATCCATTGTAATCCCCAGGTCCTTTTCTGCAGAACTGCCGCTTAGCCAGTCGGTCCCCAGCATGGGATTCTTCTGTCCTAAGTGCAGGACTCTGCCCTTGTCCTTGTTGAACCTCATCAGATTTCTTTTAGCTCAATCCTCTAATTTGTCTGGGTCACTCTGGACCCTATCTCTACCCTCCAGCGTATCTACCTCTTCCCCCAGTTTAGTGTCATCTGTGAGACATCTGTGTCACTGGGAAGTACGATTATCCCCATTTTACCTATGGGGAACTGAAACACACACAGAGAGACTAAGTGACTAACTTGGATTTAAACTTGGAGAGTGGTCAGTTTGGATGAGCTATTACCAACAGGAGAGTGAGTTTGTGTGTGTATGGGGGTGGGTTTTTGGAGGGGGGTGAGGGAGTGAGAGAACCTGGATTTGTGCAGGAAATGGCCTAACTTGATTATCATGCACATTGTGTAAAGAGTTGTCACTTTGGATGGGCTATCACCAGCAGGAGAGTGAATTTGTGTGGGGGGTGGAGGGTGAGAAAACCTGGATTTGTGCTGGAAATGGCCTAACCTGATGATTACTTTAGATAAGCTATTACCAGCAGGACAGTGGGGTGGGAGGAGGTATTGTTTCATATTCTCTGTGTATATATAAAGTCTGCTGCAGTTTCCACGGTATGCATCTGATGAAGTGAGCTGTAGCTCACGAAAGCTCATGCTCAAATAAATTGGTTAGTCTCTAAGGTGCCACAAGTACTCCTTTTCTTTTTGCTCAAAATTGTTGAGTAAGAAATTAAACCTAGATAACTTGAGTCCCAGGCTAGTACCTAACAACAGGATCATCCCTTCCTCTCTAGTCAAAAACCCCTTTGCAAATCAGATGTTAGTAGCCAGAATTAGTAGGGAAGTTCTCATTTTTTTGAGTTGTAGTTTATAGAGCTAGCTTTAGCATTTTATTTTAGTTGGCAGTAACACAAGGAACCTACAGGCCTGTATCATGTAAGACATTAGCTTAAGTTGTTAGCATAAGGCATAAATTGGCATAAGGCTTTGAGACCTGTGAACTTTGGCATAGATAAATGGCCAACAGTTACCCTATGTTTTGGAGAACTGGGAAGAGTGTGTTTAAAGTGTGATTTGTCTAACATGCTACAGGTAACCATAGGAATATTGAACTGATACTAGGCTTGTATATTTCAGGATAGATTATTGGCAGATGCTTAACCACAAATTTGCCCTGGCAATGAATTGATGTACATGGTAATAAGCTAAAATCATTAGTATACTAACCAATAGGACAAAAGGTACCCCAATATTATTAGGGTGAAGAAGTTAGATATGGACAAGAGAAGCTGGGCATTTGAATGAATATTCATGACAGCACTAGGCCCTATGATAGGCAGACCACCAAGTAAAGGGGGTTGTCATTGGCTGATCTTGATCTGGACCATCGGACTTATCTGGATGCCACAGACAGAGCAGGGTCTCTGTCTCTCACTGCCGGATCCCCAAGGAAGGATGTGAATATGTGCCTATATGTGAGGATATGGATTCACCAAAGGCAAGTCATGCCTGACTAATCTAATTGCCTTCTATGATAAGATAACTGGCTCTGTGGATGAGGGGAAATCGGTGGACATGTTGTTCCTTGACTTTAGCAAAGCTTTTGACATGGTCTCCCACAGTATTCTTGCCAGCAAGTTAAAGAAGTATGGGCTGGATGAATGGACTATAAGGTGGATAGAAAGTTGGCTAGATTGTCGGGCTCAACGGGTAGTGATCAATGGCTCCATGTCTAGTTGGCAGCCGGTATCAAGTGGAGTGCCCCAAGGGTCGGTCCTGGGGCCGGTTTTGTTCAATATCTTCATAAATGATCTGGAGGATGGTGTGGATTGCACCCTCAGCAAGTTTGCAGATGACACTAAACTGGGAGGAGAGGTAGATACGCTGGAAGGTAGGGATAGGATACAGAGGGACCTAGAGAAATTGGAGGATTGGGCCAAAAGAAATCTGATGAGGTTCAACAAGGACAAGTGCAGAATCCTGCACTTAGGACAGAAGAATCCCATGCACCGCTACAGACTAGGGACCAAATGGCTAGGCAACAGTTCTGCAGAGAAGGACCAAGGGGTGACAGTGGACGAGAAGCTGGATATGAGTCAACAGTGTGCCCTTGTTGCCAAGAAGGCCAATGGCATTTTGGGATGTATAGGTAGGGGCATTGCCAGCAAATCAAGGGACATGATCTTTCCCCTCTATTCGACATTGGTGAGGCCTCATCTGGAGTACTGTGTCCAGTTTTGGGCCCCACACTACAAGAAGGATGTGGAAAAATTGGAAAGAGTCCAGCGGAGGGCAACAAAACTAATTAGGGGACTGGAGCACATGACTTATGAGGAGAGGCTGAGGGGACTGGGATTGTTTAGTCTATGGAAGAGAAGAATGAGGGGGGATTTGATAGCTGCTTTCAACTACCTGAAAGGGGGTTCCAAAGAGGATGGCTCTAGACTGTTCTCAGTGGTAGCAGATGACAGAACAAGGAATAATGGTCTCAAGTTGCAGTGGGGGAGATTTAGGTTGGATATTAGGAAAAACTTTTTCACTAGGAGGGTGGTGAAACACTGGAACGCGTTACCTAGGGAGGTCGTGGAATCTCCTTCCTTAGAAGTTTTTAAGGTCAGGCTTGACAAAGCCCTGTCTGGGATGATTTAGTTGGGGATTGGTCCTGCTTTGAGCTGGGGTTGAACTAGATGACCTCCTGAGGTCCCTTCCAACCCTGATATTCTATGATATCACCGTAACTCTGTATTTTTGGTATATTTTTATATGGTTTCAATCTTGTGTCTTCACTAATTGTGGTATTAAATTGCTTAGAGTTTTGCTTTGCCCTTAATGTGACCATCTTTGTTGTGCACACCAGGGTTCCCAACCAGATATTGAAATTGATAACCTTGATTCTGTTGTGCCTGATTCTGGAGCTAGAACCCTACAATTCCACAGCTCTTTAAATCAGTATTAATTGGAAATCAATAATCACTAACCACTAAAGAAATCAGGCAACAGAGTCTGTGCAATCATTTTTTTCTTCATATGTATGTAAAGCTGGAGTAAAGAAAAGCGTGTGAGAGTTTGTGTGAAAGCAAGGCTATAAAATACAACTGCTGTGGATGAACAAATATATATGTAATCACGATTCAAAAATGTGGATAACCTGTGACTTTCATTTTCTTATTATTGCTTTCTATAACAATAATAAAAATCTATAGCAATTGAAAAGGAGGTGGACCATCTCTCTTATGGAAAAGGATCTGGATCTGGACCATCAGACTCATCTGGATGCCACAGACAGGAGCAGGGTCTTTGTCTCTCACCACCAGATCCTCAAGGAAGGTTGTAAGTATATAACTATATGTGAGGAAAGGTACAAGAGCAGCTCTGGTGGAGACTAGTTCCATAGAGATTCCCCTCCCATATTCCACACTTGGCAATTTTTCAAGCATCTGCTGAAGACCTGGCCTGTCTGGAAATAGGCTTTGAATTTGCTCACCATCTTGGCATCAGGTCACTGGTGGCATAGATCCATTGGAACCATGCTTTTAGAGACTCACCCTGGCTACAGTTCCCCCCAACCCCCAATACCTAGCTGTTTTTATTTTTTCCAGAGAATCTCTATAGGGCTGGAAGGATTGCAGTGTGTGTTGCCTTCATATCTTTACCCCAATCCACCCTCTCCTGGCCTCAGGCCGTACCTTGAGAGACAGAAGTGGTGAGAGATGGTGCCAAAGAAGCAACTAAACCCATTTTTTTCTGGATGCGGGAAATCCATACATAGAGAGTCTTCTCTCAGGCAAAGATCTGTAAGAGACCAATCCTAGGATGTGGAAACTGCTACGCTTTCCATGATTTACTACAACACTGAGATAAATTTTTCCATGAGGAAAAAATTGTTTGAAAAGCAAGTTCCATACATGGTTACAAATCCCCACTGAAGAGATTTAACAAACCTACTAAGAAAGATGCAGTGTATTTCAGTCCAATATGCATCACCAAATCTGCTAGAAGGGACCATGGAATATTGAGCTGACCAGCACACTTTCTTAAGCTTCTTGCAGTGTGTATTAAAACCGACACTCTTCCTTTATGCTGCTTAGACACCACAGAAACATTTATAAATTTCCCTCCCTGAGGAGCAGATTTTTGCCCATAGCAAACTGCGGCTACTCAAAATAACATGAACATGTTGTCGGTTTTCAGTAACAACTCATTTTTTATGTTCCAGAATAGCTTGGAAAGAGACAGATCATATGAAAGGGGGAGCTGATTGAGGATGGGATAGCAGGTAGCCACTTTATCATTTCCATATGCCATGGAGGGTTCCCTGGCAGAAGAAGTGGGGAGACTAGGGTGGAAGAGCTGGAGACTAGGTGGGCAGGGAAGGAAGGATGCACATTGTCTTCTCTTTAGTCTCAGAGATTACATGGGAAAGCCTGGTGCTGTATTTTCCACATAACTTCCTGTAGGGAGATAACACTTCTTTGTGGACCCAAGGAGTTGCAGGGGCTCCACAGATAGTGCAGAAGCAAGGGATCTCTTCACAGACAACCCTGGTAGACTGTAGATTCCTCAAGGAAGAAACCCCACAAGGGGAACTTCCCCCTGAGTCTTTACCTATTGATTGTAGCACAGAAGTGGTAATCTGGCCCACAGAATGTTATTCCTCCCAAACTTCTCCAAACCACAGTCTATGCATTTGGCTTTGCAGGCATCCTTTGGCTTTTGAATGTGCAGGACCATGTTTTTCACTCAAGTTGATCTGGTAGCATAATAAACAGGAGATTTGGCATAGAACTGGGACAGGAGACAGGTTCTGTAGCAAGTTGATGAATTGCTTGTGAGCAGAAAAATGAAAGCCATATGGCCCTTGGTGAGCCAGAAATTAAACCGCAGTTCAAGAACACCAGCATGAAAAACACATAGAGATCCCAAAGTTTGAAAGTTATCAGTTAAGTACAATATATATTCCCATTAGTTTACAGGTGAGTTAATAAAGGTCTAGAAGTAATACTAAAGGCACTAGAAACATCCTTAGCTCTGACTCTGTATCTTGGCCTATGATTTATTGATGATATACCAAAAAATAGAGGCATATATATATATATAACTATATTATTGGGTGTTATCTCAGTTCTACAAACAAGATGGTTTGAGGAGGTGTTCCAGTGCAACATTCTGTGTGGATCTGATGTTTCTCTGTAATATTGAGATTTTTTTTATACATAAAGTAAGTGCTAGAAAGTATATAAATGGAACATGCTGC
This sequence comes from Eretmochelys imbricata, assembly GCF_965152235.1. Lineage (NCBI taxonomy): Eukaryota > Metazoa > Chordata > Testudines > Cheloniidae > Eretmochelys > Eretmochelys imbricata. Next base: position 27,858,692 of record NC_135574.1, read on the forward strand.
AGATATCAGAATGTTAATACATTGTAGTTAATGAGTTTCATTTAAAGTTCCATTTACTAGATAATTTGCTAACTGCAATTATGGATTTAAAACAATAAGCTTTCAGTGGGAGGAGCTGGTCTGGAAAAAAAAACCTGGCAGGTTGTTAAGCAGCACTAAAAGCTGTAATGTTTTTCAACCTCTCCTACATGTTCCTGTTTATTTACCCAGCTACCTCTAATTTTTTTATTTGAACACCAGTACTGCTATGTTACAAACATGCTAGACAGCCAATAACTTCTCTTCAGGGGAGAGTGGGAAATCTCCATTCCCGCTCCCTAGAACTACCACCACCATTCCCACAGCACGGTTGTAATGAATTTGGATGGTTCTGCAGTTACCATTCAGCAGTACATTTCCAGCCTTGTCCTGGAAGTCTATTTGTATTTGGCTACCTAGATAAGACTGAATGAGCAAACAGCTGATTTGCAGTGGTTTTAAAAAACATGTTAATATAAGAAGTCAGGCAGTGGACTATAACTATGGCTGTCATATAGCTGATATGCAGAAGTTCCAGAAAATGTTACTTAAGACTATAGCACCATTGCAGAGGAGCAATTTTATAGCCTCTCTGGACAGCAGTGATGTAGAGTGAAAGAAACACTGTAACTAAAAATGAAATGTGATGCTTTGCAAAATGTAAAGAGGTATATATTAGTTCCTGCAGGCACCTTAGGCAGCTGCTTCTGAATCAACCTCTGCTTTTCTTTCCCCCTCATAAGAACTCTTTTACTCTTTAATTTAATTAAAATCTCTTCCAAGGAGTTTCTTTTGAACATCATGGAGCTGCCAATCATGATACTAGGCAAAGTTTGACAGGACACATTTTGCTCTCATCTACACACCTGCTCACCTTCAGTGAAGTCACTAGGGCTGTACAGAGTGTAAACCACAGGAGAATTTCACTCAACATGATTAGTAAATGTTGCTTATGGCCTTATTATCCTTTTAAAGTGTCAGTGTAAAAGGGTAATTATATGTATATTGAAGGAGCGTATGCTGCATATCTAAAACTGGCCAAAATATTCCCTCTGTAGTTAATGGCTTTTAAAATTGTAACAATTACATTTATGACAGGAAAAGTATTTAAATAAAATATATACTTAATCAACTTCAAGCTTTCTTTGAAACACATGATTGAGATGATTGTTTTGGGCTACCTGGCAAAAAAATGTTTGCAAATTTTACCAGGAAAAAAAAGCATTAAAATTGAGTCTTTCAAAGGGTATCTTGGGACTAAAAGAGAGAGTGGAGATCTGATAAACATCTACACTACTGCATGAAAGTCATGTTTACCACATTCACACATATACCACCACCGTAAATTCTTTAGATAATACGTTGAACATAACATCCCTGCAATAACAGTAAGTGTTGGAGTCAATTGACAATAACCTCTTTCATGTGACAGGGGTAAAATCTCTACCCCAACTCCTGTTTTGTGACTGGGGCCAAAAGAATAAGGACCAGTCTTGGGCCAGCATTTTGGTGTGTCACACCTTTATTACAGTTAACAGTTACATTCAGTACAAGAACTAAAACTGCTAACTGATTGTGTTTAAGGGTTTTCAAACAGTCACCACTGATGCCATTGAAGTCAATGGGAACAGGTCCCATTTAATTAAATTGAGCAAGAGTCAGTTCTTGATCTGAGATAATGGGCCTAATGTCACTCCCACTGAAATAAATGGCTACCATCCCTACTGTGGAATTAGAACATAAGAATGGCCCAATTGAGTCAGACCAAAGGTCTTCCGACAGTGGCTAGTGCCAGGTGCTCCAGAGGGAATGAACAGAACAGGTAATCATCAAGTGATCCATCCCCTGTCACTCATTCACAGCGTAACCCTTCTGCCCATCAGAGTTGGCAGCAACAAGGGCCGGGTTCAGTATCTAGGGGTTCCATTCCAATAACACAATGCTCGAGTCCCCACACAGTGACCTGGGACAAATATATACCACCCCCGCTGGGCGCCTCCAAGAGGCAATACTTTCCCGCTCACAAGCACAGAGTCTGAGTGTAGCAAAAAGCCTTTTAATAACAGAGAGAAACAATGTGGCATTATGTTGGAGAAACACCACCAACAGGATTCATAACACGACACATGAGCAAAAAACCCACCCCGAGCAAATTGGGGTGTGTCCTTTCCTTTTGGTTCTTGAGTCCAGCAACCCAAAATCACGCAAAGTCCCAAAAGTCCAATGACCCAAAAGTCTCTGTCCCTGGTCAGGGCAGCCCCAGAATTTGAAAGTTTATCTGCAGAGGTTTACCTCCCAACCTGGGTGGAGATGGGTGGGGGTTTAAGGGGCACCTTATGTGGTCCAAAGCTGATTGCCCCACCTCTCCATGGGGCTCTGCTCTGCCAGTCACCCCCATGAGCTGCTCCAGGTATCTGACAAACTACTCTGCTCCACCAGCTGCTCTGCTCCGCACTATATCTTCAGGCTCCCCCACTACTTAACACAACACTCAGTGATTTCAGCTCTTAGTAGGTTTAGCTCTTTTGTGATTTCAACTTGTAGTAGGGGAGTCTCAGTGTTGGTGCACCATTAGCCCAAAGTGAATTCAGCTCAGCAGCCTGTAACTAGATTCCTAATAGAATCAAAATTAGCTCTGATACTCCACAGTGGAAAGAGAAGAAAGTGCAATTAGCATGTAAGGCCCTCACCAGGGTACCCATACCACCAAATATTAATACCTGTCCCCAGCCTCTTTCTATTCACTGGATTTTGGAACCCATGACCCTTGCCTAGTGAGTGCTGCTTAGTTGATGGTGAGTCCCTCCATCATAACAAACAGCCAAGGACAGCTCCACTGTCCTTGATTCACATAATCAGGATAATAACAGTTTATTCCTGCCCCAATAACAGAGAAACTGGGGCTCCTACAGTAGCCAAAGTGACCATCTAGGCAGGGTGGGTGTGCCTATGCAAATGAGATCAGCCCCTGAAGTTCTTTTCCACAACCCACCATGACTCACCACCAGATGTCAGGGCAGAGCTCATCCTGACTCTGCTTACACCAGCTTCTGGCAAACAGAGGATAGAGACACCATTCCTGCCCATCCTGGCCAATAGCTATTGATGGACCTATCCTCCATGAATTTATCTAGTTCTTTTTTGAACCCAGTTATGGTCTTGGCCTTCACAACATCCTCTGGCAAGGAGTTCCACAGGTTGATTGTGTGTTGTGTGAAGAAATACTTCCTTTTATTTGTTTTAAACCTGCTGCCTATTCATTTCATTTGCTGATCCCTAGTTCTCGTGTTACGGGAAGTAGTAAACAACACTTCCTTATCTACTTTCTCTACACCAGTTGTGATTTTATAGACTCAATCATATCTCCCCTTAGACGTCTCTTTTCCAAGCTGAAAAGTCCCAGTCTTATTAATCTCTCCTCATATGGAAACCATTCCATACCACTAATAATTTTTGTTGCTCTTTTCTGAACCTTTTCCAATTCCAGTATATCTGCACACAGTATTCAAGATGTGGGTGTACCATGGATTTATATAGAGGCAACATGATATTTTCTGTCCCATTTTCTATCCCCTTCTTAATTATTCCCAGCATTCTGTTCTCTTTTTTGACTGCCACTGCACATTGAGTGTATGTTTTCAGTGAACTATCCACAATGACTCCAAGATCTTTCTTGAGTGGTAACGGCTAATTTAGACCCCATCATTTTATATGTATAGTTGCGATTATGCTTTCCAATGTTCATTACTTTGCATTTATCAACATTAAATTCCATCTGCCATTTTGTTGCCCAATCACCCAGTTTTGAGAGATCCTTTTGTAGCTCTTCGGAGTCTGCCTGGGTCTTAACTATCTTTAGTAATTTTGTAACATCTGCAAATTTTGTCACCTCACTGTTTACCCCTTTTTCCAGATCATTTATGAATATGTTGAATAGGACTGCTCCCTGTACAGACCCCTGGGGGACACCACTATTTACCTCTTTCCATTCTGAAAACTGATCATTTATACCTACCCTTTGTTTCCAGTCTTTTACCCAGTTACCAATTCATGCGAGCACCTTCCCCCTTATCCCGTGGCAGCTTACTTTGTGTAAGAGCCTTTGGTGAGTGACCATGTCAAAGGCTTTCTGAAAATCTAAGTATGCTATATCCACTGGATCCCCTTGGTCCACATGCTTGTTGACCCCTTCAGAGAATTCTAGTACATTGGTGAGGCATGATTTCCCCTTACTAAAACCATGTTCTCTTCTTCAACAAATTATGTTCATCTATATGTCTGACAATATTGTTCTTTATTATAGTTTCAACCAGTTTCCCCGGTACTGAAGTCAGGCTTAAAGGCCTATAATTGCTGGGATCACCTCTGAAGCCCTTTTTAAAAATTGGCGTCACATTAGCTATCCTCCAGTCATCTGGTACAGAAGCTGATTTATATGATAGGTTACAGATTACAGTTAGTAGTTCTGCAATTTCACATTTGATTTCCTTCAGAACTCTTGGGTGAATACCATCTGGTCCTGGTGACTTATTGCTGTTTAATTTATCAATTTGTTCCAAAACCTCCTCTAATGATACCTCAAATTGGGACAGTTCCTCAGATCTACAAAAAGAAAAGGAGTAAGAATGGCTCAGGTTTGGGAATCTCCCTCACATCCTCAGCCATGAAGACCGATGCAAAGAGTACATTTAGTTTCTCTGCAATGGCCTTATCGTCCTTGAGTGCTCCTTTTGCATCTTGATCATCCAGTAGTCCCACTGGTTGTTTAGCAGGCTTCCTGCTTCTGATGTACTTAAAAAAAATTGCTAATACTTTTTGAGTCTTTGGCTAACTGTTCCTCAAATTCTTTTTGGGCCTTCCTAATTGTATTTTTAAATTTCATTTGCCAGTGTTTATGCTCCTTTCTATTTTCCTCACTAGGATTTAACTTCCACTTTTTAAAGGATTTACTCACTTGCTCTAGGGTGAATCTCATTGGTGTAAGGTATTTTTCAAGAGATAATTGTTGGGGCATCTTTGTTCTTATGGATTAGAGCCATAGAGTGGGAAAGGTTTGGGGTAGAAAACCCATTTTCATTAGCCTGGAAAGTGTCATGCATGTTTGCTTCTAGTCTCTGTGATTCTGGAGTACTACAGAATTTCTCCAGGATCAGAGAGTAAGATGTAAAATGTGTGAAGAGGAGCTGAAGTGTGGAAACCAAGGGATGGACAGACTGAGATATCATGGGAAAGGGAGAGAGGAATGGCACTAGATGGGGAAGGATGCAAGAACAACATGGCGTTGTGTTCTTCATATGTTCCATGTATGTTAAAGTATCCCAAGTGCATAACATTAAGTTTAGTTTTCATTCTAGGTGGTGAGAGTGCATCATATTTCATTTTACCATCAAACTTGCCTGTAATTCATTTCACAAAATATAAAGCTTTTGAAACAATGTCAGGCTGACAATCACATACGGTGATCAACATGAAAAAGTCATCATTGCCAATAAATACCACTCTGCTGTGCACAGTTATTTCCCATTCTAAATAAAGGGGTATATCAGATACCATGGGTGTTAACTATTGGGGAGTGGTCAGTTTTAAACAGTGCCCACTGTGTTCTCCTGATCTAATTTCCTTAACTATGTTTTAAATAAATGCATTAGAGTTTGGTTAAATGTAGAAAGACATGGTAAGTCTACAATTCTTTCAAAGGTGTAAACACCAAGGAGGGAGAACAATTATTCTGTCCTCCTGCCTTATTCATGTAAATAGTCCTATTGACTATGTATGAGTGTAGCAAACACAATATGGTTCCCATAATAAAAGGGGATATAACTAGGACAATATTAAGAAAGGGAAAATGCCTTTTCCATAACGTATTCAAAAACAATATTCTCCCAGCCCTCACACAGCACTTGGGAGTTGACAAGTATTTAGGAGGAAATTACAATTGTTTCCTTTTTTAAAATGTATGCAATTATTTTTTTAGAAATAAAACTTTGGGGTTGAACAACGTAGGAGAGATAATAAAAATACAAAAATGTGCATGAGTCCAGCACAGGGGAGCAAAAGCAGAACAATTGAGAGGCAAATAGAGGGAATAATGATATTGAGCTAGAAGCAGAATATAAAGCATTATGTTTTAATGCAGGTACAGACTGCAGGGACCTACTTTCACATGCCCCAGTGCAAATTGTGCAGATTCCAACACTCAGGTAGGTTTCCCAGAGGACCAGACTCTTTCTTCCCCCTGCTACACTCCACTTGCCCCACAGTTTATCAGCCACCACCGGCCTGAAAAGGAATGGGGCATACGGGGTCTGGTAATTTCCAAGCTGAAGTTGGGGTATGGAGCCAGAATTCTGTCATTTTTGGACAACCCCCTAAACATGGAGAAAGATTTATTTTCTTCACTCTGTGGCCTTGTTCTCTTTCAGCCAGTGGTTGCAACAATTTTAAACGTAGGGCTAGTCTTCACTACGGCGCTAAATGGATGCCACTGCAATCAATGCAGCGGTGTCACTTTAGCTGGTCTTTTTAAGATGCACTAAGTCAATGGGAGAGCACTCCCCCATCAACTTCAGTACTGTGCAAACACAGAGTAACAGACAGTCCCTGCTCCCAAAGAGCTTAATGGACAAGAAATTCAAAAATTTAGAGAAAGAATGAATTATTGATCCATGTATATTCTAATCACATTCTATTGTGTTCAAATACTGCAAAGCCTGAGAAACAGAGAGCAACATACTAAAAATACACAAAAAAGAACCAGACTGATTCTCTGCTCTTACATATGTTTGATGCCAGTGGAGTTATGCCTGCATATGATACCAATTAAGCAAAACATTTAAGCATGTACTTAAGTCCATCCCTGTTTAACAGAGCACTTATGCAGCTGCTTATGTTCTACTGAATCCAATGGGATTTAAGCATATCATGTGCTAAAGTACTTTGCTGAATAGCGATAAGCTTCTGAATTGGGGACAAAACCAATATATTGGTGTGAAGAATGGCCCAGTGTTTTTTCTCTGCATTTTAATATAATATATGGTTTACTGCATAACAGCAAAAATCCCTATTGGTCAAGAATATGCTCATAATAAATGGCTATTGCAGCTGGTCACATCTTTTAGTAAATAATAAATAAATAATATATTGCAGCCATGATTTACTGTGAATATATTTCAAGGTAATAGAGATTATCATTTAGAGTGAATATATATCATGCACACTAAATGCCAAGAAAATATCTTTAATTAAACCTTTCCAGTTGCTTCATATTTGTAAACATATATTATTTTAAGTGACCTATCTTGTCTCACCTCCATATTTTTTTCTTTCCTTCTGGTGTCACTGCTGTAGGATGGTGCAAGTGTCTTATTATTAAACATTTATATTGTTGTAGGAACCCATTGTGCAAGGTGCTGTATAAACATAAGGGAAATAACAGTCCTTGCCCAAGAGAGCTTAGAATATATAAATCAAGCAATCATTTCAACAAACTACTTATTTGGAATCATCTAAATTGATTCACCACCTTCTAGTATTGAAAAGATTAGAGACTAGTTACCCTGATTGACTGGCATTCGAATGGGTGCTTGTATAATGACCACTGACATGGAACTGCTTACTGTTAAGGTCAAAAGACATTGCAAGTTGTGATAGTCACAACCTTAGACATAGGCACCAACTTTCTAATGTGCCAGTGGCGCTCCCTTCCGACTCCTTCCCAGGCCTGCCCCCACTCCGCCCCTTCCCCCAAGGTGCCAGCCCCACCCCGCCTCTTCCCACCCCATTCTGCCTTCTCCCCTCAGCGTGCCCCGCCCTCACTCCTCTCTCCTCCCCCTCAGTGCCTCCTGCACGTCATGGAACAGCTGACCTGTGGCATGTAGGAGGTGCTTGGGAGGAGGGGGAGGTGCTAATCGGAGGGGCCACCAGTGGGCAGGAGGCGCTGGGGGGAGGGGAAAGTGCTGATAAGGGGTGCTAAGCTGAGCACCCATGGAGTCGGTGCCTATGCCCATAGAGCTTCTTATGCAGACTCCACAAAGTAAGCAAAATTCAGCTGTTGAAGTTATATGGTAAGTATAATACCCGGTCTCAGAAACTTTCATCACACCAGAATAGTTCAATTTAGGATACACAGTACTAACAAGTCTTTGCAATGCTTTGCCTTTCTCCCTTGATAGTGAGGTGTCATGCAGGAATTGAACAATGATCTATTTACCTATTTACAAATGGAGTCATTGTGTCAAAAATCAAATCTGACACTTCTTGTATTGGGACATAATATATGTGAATTCACTCAACATGTATTGTGGTATTAGAATAAGGTTTTGTGCTATATTAATGTGGTTTAATTGGCCCATTTTGTTGAATGTGTTCTTTGTTCATATATATAATATAATATATTAATGTTAATATAATATATAATATATAATAGTGTTCATATATATAAAATTAAATCAGAAAAACAGACAAACAACCTAGGAAAATATGTCTTGCAGTGATAGACTCAAGGGGCTCATCTATTTAAGCTTAACAAAGAGAAGGTTAAAGAGTAACTTGGTCACAATCTAAGTACCTACATGGGGAATATGACAATGCATTCTTCAGTCTAACAGACAAAGGTATAATGAGATCCAATGGCTGGAAGTTGAAGCTAGACAAATTCTGACTGGAAATAAGGTGCACATTTTTAACAGTGAGGATAATTAACCACTGGAACAACTTACTCAGGGGTTGTGGTGGATTCTGTATCACTGGCAATTTTAAAATCAAGTTTCAAAGTTTTCTAAAAGATATGCTCTAATTCAAATAGGAATTAATACAGATAAATCTTGTGGCCTGTGTTATACAGGAGGTCAGACTAGATGATCACAGTGGTCCATACAGGCCTTATAATTAAGACTACAATTTAGTCATGGGTATTTTTATAAAAGTCATAGACAGGTCATGGGCAATAAACAAAAATTTGTGGCCCTTAACCTGTCCATGACTCGTATGATAAATACCCTTGACTAACTCTTAGGTTTTCTGTGTGGCTCCAGGGTACTGCAGATGCTCTGGCTTAGAAGAAGGGGCAGGATCCAGGCTGCTTGATCCTCTCAAATGTGGGAGGGTAGCCATTGTTTCCCAAGCAAAGGGGTAAATGTACATCCCTGCATCTCCTGGCAGTGTTCTACCTGCTTGAGACACAGTTCTTCCTGGAAATAGCATGGGGTGCTGCACTTCTGCATTGCTCCAGGCTGCAATGCCTTCAAGGCACAACCAAGGCTTGTAAGCATTCATAATATAAGGGAGATGGTATTACAATATATCTTAAAATTCATTATATATTTTGTGTGTTACTATTTCAAGAACTAGAAAGAAAGAAAGAAAAAGAAAGATTTCCTCTGCAATTCTTCCATTTCAACCAGGCCCACCACCTTTTATACCACTTTGGGGGCTAAATTCTCATTTTGTATGGTATATTCCTCTGTAAATCTGCAGAAGAAACCCAGCTGTTGGATGTAGGGACTTAAAGCCCAATTACAGCAAACTACATCCAAGTCTGCTGCAGTTTTACAGCACAATGATGAATTTCAACTGCAAGAGACACTTCTTGTGTGTGGAGTTTAATATCTGCTGAGCTGCAGTCTTGCATGACTATTCACCTGGGGCCTCTTCGCAGCAGAAATACAATTGTTATAACAAGTAACACATCTGCTATATTTCAGCTGTGCAATGCACAATAGCTGCATATGTGAAAAATTACTAGTGCATCATTATCTCATCTACTTATATGTTTTTTCCCTTTCTAAAAAAGAAAGGTTCAGTACCTTATAGCAAGAAGCAGCACTGAAGAAATCGGACAATGAATGAAAGTTGTTGGCAAAATTGGCAGCAGGATTCTCGTTAACACAAGGGAATTCATGTGTCTCTTAGAAAGACTTGTAGAATTTTCATTAGTTCCAGAATCTTTTTGAGCATACAGAATATGGGTTTTCAAAAGAACCATTTAGAGTTAAATATTGAATATCTACAAAAATGCAGCCTCCTATTTTGATCATGCCCAGATGATCCAAACCCAACTTTCATATAAATTTTCCCAGCCTTAATTTTCTTATGAGCTTCAGCCTCCTGTGTTTGCAGACTTGTTCCTGGAGCTTGGTCTGAATTTCTTTTTCCGAAACAGAATGAGTTAATGGTACATAGCACTTCCTTGCCCATCCATATACATTTCCAAAATTACCCATCATTTGCATTTCTTTGTATTTAAAAATGAGGTGAAAAAATCTTATGAAAGATGTGTAGGTGTCCTGACAATTACTCTTTCAAGAACATAATGACCATACAGCACCATTAAAAAAAGCATATGAACTCAATAATGTTGTTGGGCTGTGTTGAACAATCAAATGGTAATAAATTAACTCAGCCCTCTAGTAATTCAAAGCAACCAAAAAAACTCCTTTCAACCTCTCATTACCTTCAGGAAAATACCCTCAACCTTTCCCCAAAAACCTATAAAATTAATTTTATGAGTGTGAGTCATTACTGAGAGTTTTAACTTTGTGGGAAGCACAGCCTGCATAGAATCATAGAATCGTAGGACTGGAAGTGATCTCAAGAAGTCATCTAATTCAGTCCCCTGCAGTCATGGCAGGACTAAGCATTAACTAGACATTCCCTGACAGGTGTTTGTCTAATCTGCTCTTAAAAATGTCCAATGATGGAGATTCCACAACCTCCCTGGACAATTTATTCCAGTGCTTAAGTACCCTGACAGTGAGGAATTGTTTTGCTAATGTTCAACCTAAGCCACCACAGGTGCAATTTAAGATAATTACTTCTTGTCATATCCTCAGAGGTTAACAAGAATTTTTCTCTCTCCTCCTTATAACAACCTTTTATGTACTTGAAAACTGTTATCATGTCCACCCTCAGTCTCCTCTTCTACAGACAACCCCCCCCCCAATATTTTCAGTCTTTCCTCATAGGTCATGTTTTCTAGACCTTTAATCATTTTTGTTGCTCTTCTCTGGACTTTCTTCAATTTGTCCACATCTTTCCGGAAATGTGGCACCCAGAACTAGACACAATTCTCCAGTTCTTCAGAAAAAAAAATGAATCAAGTACTTATAACTCAGAAGAATATATCAATATTAAAACATAAATTTATTGCAATACATGACAGGATCTGATTTCCTCGCATTATTTCGATCTACGTTAGTAGGACGCATGTTAATGGTTTAGGTGGGGATAAGTAATAAAAAGAGAACAGAAAAACGGGGGAAGAGTGTGTAGGGGAGTGTAAGGAAGTCTAACAAAGTTCTGATTTTTCCCATGACTACATCAGTTAAGAGAGTGCTTCCCAACTCAGGTAGACAAACGTGCTAGCTCTGCACGCCAAAAATAACAGTGTAGCCGAAGTGGCACAGGTTGATGTTTGAGCTAGCCAAGCAAGTACAAACCTGCCCAACTCCTGGGTATGGACTTAGGTAGCTAGCCAGAGCCTCTGTGGCCATGCTGCTACTTTTAGTGCAGGAGATAGTGCATGTCTTTCTAGCTGGGCTGGGAAGCATGCTCCCGACTGCTGTGAAGACATACCCTAGTTTAGAATCAGTAAAAATATTTTTACCTCACATGGTTCCAGAAAATGTCTGTCACTCACAGTAGCTTTACCCTTGGATTCTCAAAAACTGTTGTCTTTGTATTTCTGACAGTCTAATTAACAATCTGTGCCAGATACACAATGACCTTTGGGGCAATAGGTTAAGGTAGTGATTGCTCTCTTTCATTCTCTTTGCATAAATTTAAAACCATACGTTCTGTTCTGTTTACTTGTTAATTAAATACACACAAATTACCACTGATCTGAAATGTCAACCAAATGGTGTGAATACTGTATTTAATAACATTAAAGAGCAGACATTTATTCAATAAGCGAAAAGGTCAGGAAACAATATCTTTAGCTTTTGTTAAATGTATCACACGACAGAGCTAGGAAAAGAGAGTGACACACGAGACGGCAAAGTACTTCATTTGAAAAGAAAGTAGTACTAATACAATTATTAATAGTAAGAATGGAGGAGAGAAATGGTACTGAAGTATAAAAACAAATTTTCTAGGAATTTAATTACTAAAATGTTATAATTTATTCATAGATAAGTTACCTTAATGCACTGTTTACAGCACTGCTTAAATATGTGAGGATATTTACAGTACATCTATAATATAATACACCTATGATATGTAGTGCTGAGGTGAGAAAAATGTGAGTGGAAGAAAAGCAGGGGAGGAGACAGGGATCAGAAGTTGGGAGGAAGGCCAGAATTCAGAGTGGGCAATAATTTATTTCAAATGAGAACAGGAATAAATTACGCTATCCATTGCCTCTGGATATCATGTATGAGGACTGCATGAGATGCAGGGGTTCATCCATTTTACTACCACTTACTCTCTGTGCTCAACCATATACTGAAACAGGCTTGAGGTATTTTTTAAGGAAAATACTACCGTAAAGCAGTAGAGATCTGATCTGGTTTTCACTAAAGACACATCCTTTAGTCTTAAAATATGATACTATATTTGAGAGGTGATGCACACACCTATGAGGATAGCAATTTTTCAGAAAGAGAGGTATGGTGGCTAGAAATGCAGGTTAACAATTGGAGATTCATTCTGGACAAATTTAATAACATAGATCATTGGAAGAATAGTCACAAATATAGGGAAGGAGAGACAAGAAAGCAATGAGGAGGGGAGACACCAGTTTGATAAGGTATGAGCTTCCAAAGTAATACCGCAAAAACAACAATATATGGCCAGTGCTGTTTTGAATTATACATGCAAAGGGATCATGTCATGCAGCAAGGAGGATTCAGTTCCTCTCTGTACTGCAGTGATGAGAATACATCTAGAATATCATATTCCATTATGAATACCCTAGGGTTACAGGAAATAAATAGGCATGGATTGGCTGGAATAATTCCATTGAGTTCAGTGAAGTTACCCTATGGCTCAATGTGGCCCACTGATAGTGTAAAAAGATTTGAAAGGTATAAACACTAAGGAGTGATATATTTAGGATGAAGAAAAGGAGTACTAGTGGAACCTTAGAGACTAACCAATTTATTTAAGCATAAGCTTTCGTGAGCTACAGCTCACTTCATCGGATGCTTATGCTCAAATAAATGTGTTAGTCTCTAAGGTGCCACTAGTACTCCTTTTCTTTTTGCAAATACAGACTAACACGGCTGCTACTCTGAAACCTGTCCTATTTAGGATGGTATCAGAGGACACTGCTATTAGTAATTGGATTAAAGAAAGGAAAATTCAGGTTCAATATAAAACCTTTAACAAGTGTTTTAGACCTCCTGAAAGCGTCTCTCTCAAAATTCTTTAAAACTAGACTGGATGAGCACTAGTAAATGAACTGTAGGGAACAATACTCCATTGGCAGGTGATTGGGTTATACAACCTAATGAGAGCTGGTCAAGCTTTTCTATCCAAATATTTTTTCCACGAAATCTTTGGCCAGAACATTTTTGGTTTACCATTTCTTTGGCATTGATAAACAAATTATGAGAAGTTTTATTTTGGTAAAGATTTTTTTAAAATAGTACAAAAAGTTGGCATTTTTCACCTAACTCTAATTCATCTTCCATATTTATATAATAGATTCTATAATTATAGAAGTAATAGTACCAAAGGGGATCATTCCACAATCAATATGCAAGGGATGAGAGGCTAGATAACGTTCATAAGCACTGAATGGAGTTATTCAGTATAAATCCTTTCTACATGAAGGAGAGGAAACTTCTTTAAAAAGTTATGATTTCAAAAAAAAAAAAAGATTCCCTGAGACCCTGTGGGCCAAATTCATCCTTGGTACAATTCCATTTAACACAGGGTTGACGTTTGGCCCCACAGTTTTACAGTTTGTAGTCCAAGAAGATCCATACACTTGACAAAATGTGATGTTCTTTACTAATGTATTTCAACTGAATACTCTACAAAGCTTTCAGGGGTAAAAGTACGTGGGAGAACAAGATTGCCTTTTCCTCCCAGTTTTCACTACTCATTTTGTGTGCCTATTTTTGTTTCAGTACAAACCATTCTCCCTTTTATTGTGTCTAACAGTACATCAAGTGATATATATATTTGTTTAGAAAATAACTCAAAAATACGAATTCCAGTCTTTTACACTGTGCTAGCTCATTGTGAGCAAAGAAGCAGAAGCAGGCAATGAGGCATCTCTACTAAATAAGCACTTAATTCACAAATAAAATATTACTGCTGCCACTTATTTTACTTATAATAGTTGCCTCCAGCAACAGTTGTTTCCAGCAGAATGTTGGTAGTGAGACATTCTAGATTGTGATAGGGAACAAATTAAATGTAGTTTCAGATGATTGAACCTGGCTTTTTATGTGCTGCATATACCAAAAAAAAAAAAAAAAGGCCCTTATAATTAATCTAAAACACAATCTAACTACCATTAATCTTGTGTCACAAAATAATAAGCAGATCCACTATGAATGTTGGGTGAGTTAGAGGCTTAGAGGGAATCTGTAATAGGTGTGATGAGATGCATACAAAATCATTTGTGAAGAAAATTTGTATAAGATACGGCAGCAATGAAATGGCAAGATAAAAGGGAAAGAGAGAAGCAGCATTAGTATGTGATGATTAATGACGCACCATTACTATAAGAGCATGTCAACTGCATACGATTATTACCTGAAAAATCAAATAAAAGTGGGGTGGCAGGAGAGGAGCTCTCGATTGCATCATTTGATGGGCAGTATCGATGTCCAATGTAGAGTAAATTATTGTAGTATAAACATGTTAATTAGTTAATTACTATATATAAATCATACTAGAGATGCATCTTGGAAGATGCAGATACTTATCTTCCCAAGAAACAAGTTTTTCTGCTTTCAGGCTACAGTTTGGATGGCTCAGGATATTAGGCAAGGAACAGTTAATCTTTATATGACTCTTTTTAATCTAGCTCAGGTCTGTAATGATGTACCTGTTCTTGACTGTCCCAAGGTGGTCAGTCTGACACCTCATGAACTTTAGCTTACTTGAAAAATAATAGTAGAGTTGAATAGGGAAAACAAAAGGTGAAAGAAGATGTTCAGGGAACACATGGGTATTGCTAGGGTAACCATCCATCTCTACAGGGGAGAAGGCAATCCAGGGTGTTGTGAGGTGTTAATTTTTGTTAGAATTCCAAAGCAAACGCAATACATTTTCAAAATAACTCTGGTTCAACCAAAACCTTCAAAGTTTGAGGTCACATGGAGTAATTGTATTATACAGACCTATCACTGTTATCAATATATATTTTTACTCTTAGTTTTACTTCAACTAAAGAGTTGCCAAACTGAAAAAGCTGAAGAACACTGGGGTAGCATTTCATTCACACTGATAGAGCAAACTGCCCTTCTTTATAGTCATATAGGCTACATCTACACTTGCATGCTTTCCTGGATACTTGTCCCTGTACTGTTTGCATATGTATCCCATACCCGCACCGAGGGTCCACATATGCTGTACTGGGAAGGGGTATATGCTATGCACAGGCATGAACCCATGAGCCCTTTTTCAGTCCATGATGCTAGCACTGCCATTTCAGGGGTAGTATCCCAGAGTACTGTGCAGTACAAGAGAGACTCTGGGAATCACCTTTCCACATGCTTCTGGTTCTGTACTCCACCTTCACACATTTGGCAATGGCAGTTCCCTGTTCTCTGACCCTTCTGCCTAACTGCATTGAAGAAATGGAGCAAGTCCATAATGATGTGATTGTGCTCCTGCTCCTGCTGCAGGGCAAATGTTCATGTGGTGCAGTACTCAATCCTGGACATAACGGATACAGAAAAAATTGACATGCTGAAGACAGCTGATCAAGGGGGTGCATGAAAATGCACTGGGTGGATGAAAATACACACGGAACAGATGTGTTGAATGCCGGGATCACAATGGAATGCCCATGAATGGACTGCTGCTTCTGGTCCTGGATAACCAACACGGTGTGGTGGGACCACGTCATCTTGGAAACCTGGGATAACAATCAATGGCTGCAGAACTTCTGAATGAGGAAGTAGAAATTCATGGAGTTGTATGAGCAGCTTGCATCACCCATCCAGCACCAGACAACTCATTTTCAGAAACCCATTATAGTACAGAAGTGTGTGACTGATGCCCTATGGAAGCTGGCAACACCTGACAGCTACTGGTCACTTGAAAGTCAGTTTGGTGTTGGGAAGTCAACTGTCGGGGTCGGGGTTTTATTGGTTTGCCAGACTATCAATGCTATAATCTACCCACAGGTGGCTGCCATAACTGAAGTCCCTGAAATAATAGTGGGATTTCAGAGAATGGGGTTTCCAAAACCCATTGTGATACCCTTACAAGGGTTTCACTATATTAGTGTGGTTTCAGGAATTACCCAAGGACATGGCATTTCTGTGTGATAAGTGATTGATACAAGCAGTTCAAACACAAAATGCCTTTTATTAATACAGAAATACTTACTGCAGTAAGCTAGAAGCACCCCAAATCACACTTACATACAGTCAGAGGTGATGCTGAATGGCCAGTATCCCACTTCCGATGGCCAGTCGTCCATGGGTCATCCGGGGAGAACGATTTGTCACAGTGGCTCTTGCTAGCAGTTCTAAAGCAGCATCTCTCTCTCTCTCTCTCTCTCTCTCTCTCTCTCTCTCTCGTTTCCTTGCTCTTGCTTATCTTTATACGTAAGATTTTGGATGTGCACCAACATTATGGTAAAGCACTTGTTGCTACACTCAATGTCATGACCAGCTTCCTTACCACCGTCTGCATTTTTCACAAAAATTGTTGGTTTTATGCCTCAACTCGGATGTCTATGTGATCTGCTATCTGTGGCAGGGACCATCGATGGAACACACATCCCAATGCTTTGCCCACAAAAACGGTAAGTGAATATGTGATCTGTAAAGGTTACTATTCCCTTGTTCTCCAAGGCTAAGTAGACCACTGAGTTAGGTTCATGAACGCTAACATTGGACACATGGGTAAGGTTCATGATACTAGGGTGCTCAGAAGGTCAGGATTGTATCATGGGGGGAGGAGAGAAATGACTTCATTTTGCAGAAACAAAGTAGTTCTATACAGTGTTTCTCTTCCCACAGTTATTTGAGGGATCCCAGGTACCGCTCCTAACTTGGATCATGAAGCTGCATCCTGACATCGCCAACCCAAGAAAAAGCATATTTAACTGTAGGCTGAGTAGCTACAGGATGGTGATGGAATGTGCCTTTGGGTATTGGTGATGCCTGAGAATCCATCTGGGTGCCACTGTAGGCTACATGGTTTGTATTATCACGGCACTCTGTGCCTTGCATAACATATGTGAGGCTAAAGGGGAGCACGTCCAGAGCAAGAGGGCACAGGACAGACCTGCTTTATAAAGCTTGTATAGGCAGCTGGATCACACTTATGTGTATGCTGCTCCTGGTTCCCAGTGAGCAAGGAAAGTTTGTGATGATATTTGCATGTACTCAGTGAATCAGAGTGGAGCCAGAAGTATTGTGATTCTATGGTGCTGCTGGAAAAGGTCAATAGAACACGGTCACATACATGTGTTGAGACATAGCTCAGAGGGTTTTTGATCCCTGGCAGCTGATGTTAATGTACTAACTGAAAGCAGACAACTGGTGAGAGCCCTCCATTTTAACACCTTTGGCTCTGGTTTTGTGTTGCAGAGAGTGTATACACACTTTAATGGAATCATTGAGCAGTGTCTTTGTTATATGTTAACGGTTCTGTTTCAGGGTGCTTTATGGGGATTTAAGCATTGCTAATGTAATTTTAAAATAGTTCTGTAAGGTTTTGGGAGAGCTTTGCACATACCTTCTTCATAATATTTTCTGATATCGTTGCTCACAGCACCTATAGGTGCTATTCATGAGTACTCCTGCTCTTCCAAGTGGTGACTGGTGGGTTGCAAAGCATCATTTAGTGTCTGATATCTTCACTGTTAATTTACTTTTGTTTCCTTTGTCTGCATTGACAATTAAGTCATTAACAAAGCCATAAAGACATTTCTATTAACTTCTCTTCTGGTTTTCATTCTGTTGCTTTGGACAGTATCAGTTATTTCATAGCTTAGTTTATTGTAATGAACCCTGTTTTATTTTTCTTTAACATTAGGAAACTCATTGTGGGAAGAAAGGGGGCACAGGAGGGACAGAAATCATTGTATTTCTTTGGCACCATACATTTACAATAATCCCTGTAAACCCTGCTGACTCATCCCTAATGTGGAAAATATCACATTGATCATACTCAGAGTACAAGGTGCACACACAAGTGCAGTGAACAGTAACTATTATTTACAAATGTACATTGAACAGAGCTTTAAAATGGTTTTTAACTGACACCAATGAACCCCCAAAATGCTAAAATTTCCTGAAAGTGCAAACATAGATGTTTGTTGGCATGTTTCCTGGCCCTTGCCCTTCCGCTGAAAAGGGGAAACAGCTGCAGAATTTTGTGCAGGACACAAATGGCGGTGTCTCCTGTATGATGTTTGGGGGCTGAACACAGGCTGTGGTACAGGGACTAGACTGGGCTCAATGTTCCCCTCCTCCATGCTCTGCGGGGCTGGGGTTTCAGGTGGGATGTTGTGCTGTGTGTTCAGCATGCTCTTTCCTGGCAAGAGGGATTCACCTCCTCAGCCGCCAACTGGGAAGCTGCAGGAGGAGGAGTGGGTGCTGCCTGTTCCTAGAGAGGAGCAGTCATAGCAATGGGCCAGCTCTGAAAGCTTTCCCCCATCTAGGGTGACCAGACAGCAAGTGTGAAAAATCGGGACAGAGGGTGAGGGGGGCGGGGTAATAGGAGCCTATATAAGAAAAAGACCCCAAAATTGGGACTGTCCCTATAAAATCAGGACATCTGGTTACCCTACCCGATGCTTTACCACCCACCAGTCACCACTTGGAAGAGCAGGAGTACTCATGAATAGCACCTGTAGGTGCTGTGAGCAATGATGTCAGAAACTATTATGAAGAAGGTATGTGCGAAGCTCTCCCAAAACCTTACAGATGACACTAAACTGGGAGGAGAGGTAGATATGCTGGAGGGTAGGGATAGGATACAGAGTGACCTAGACAAATTGGAGGATTGGGCCAAAAGAAATCTGATGAGGTTCAACAAGGACAAGTGCAGAGTCTTGCACTTAGGATGGAAGAATCCCATGCACCGCTACAGACTAGGGATCAAATGGCTCGGCAGCAGTTCTGCAGAGAAGGACCTAGGGGTTACAGTGGACGAGAAGCTGGATATGAGTCAACAGTGTGCCCTTGTTGCCAAGAAGGCCAATGGCATTTTGGGAAGTATAGGTAGGGGCATTGCCAGCAGATCGAGGGACGTGATCGTTCCCCTCTATTCGACATTGGTGAGGCCTCATCTGGAGTATTGTGTCCAGTTTTGGACTACAAGAAGGATGTGGAAAAATTGGAAAGAGTCCAGCGGAGGGCAACAAAACTAATTAGGGGACTGGAGCACATGACTTATGAGGAGAGGCTGAGGGGACTGGGAATGTTTAGTCTATGGAAGAGAAGAATGAGGGGGGATTTGATAGCTGCTTTCAACTACCTGAAAGGAGGTTCCAAAGAGGATGGCTCTAGACTGTTCTCAGTGGTAGCAGATGACAGAACAAGGAGTAGTGGTCTCAAGTTGCAGTGGGGGAGGTTTAGGTTGGATATTAGGAAAAACTTTTTCACTAGGAGGGTGGTGAAACACTGGAATGCGTTACCTAGGGAGGTGGTGGAATCTCCTTCCTTAGAAGTTTTTACGGTCAGGCTTGACAAAGCCCTGGCTGGGATGATTTAGTTGGGGATTGGTCCTGCTTTGAGCTGGGGTTGGACTAGATGACGTCCTGAGGTCCCTTCCAACCCTGATATTCTATGATTCTACCCCCATCCGTTGTACCAGGGACTGCATGCATGGTCCTATTCCCTCTGGGCATAGATCCAATCCTAGTTCATCAATGCCTCCTCTCCCTAGGAGGCTGATCCTCCCTTGCCCTAAGGAACTCGATCTGCTCCTGACTCCTTCTTCAATCCTAATGTGCAAGTCCTCCAGGGTCCTTCTCCATCTGTCTCTGCTATCTCTGTGGGGCTGCTCCTGCCCTCCCAGTGGAATGAGTTCCCTGTTGACATCAGAATGCCCTGGTAAGTCAAATACAAGTCTAGTATTACATTTAATTTAATCTTTGAAGGAACCTAAGGAATCCCTCTCTCTCCCCCATAAAATAACTGTTACCGAAGACCACAATAATGATACTTCTTTAGCATCCCAGGAATGCTACTGTTAAAGCCTCTTTCCTTCAGACTGTTTTTGCAGCCTAGGAGCAAGGGTCAAAATGGTAAGATACCTGCAGTAATATTATTAAAATGTTGCACTGTTTACAGTGCCTCAGGGAGCTGGATGGAGTTGGGTTTGGTTCCTTTCAGTGGTTATGTTTTGAGTTAACTATTTCTTTTGTAAAGGCTGGCCACCACTTGGGAATAAAATAGTGTTCAAGGTACTGAAATGGAAAAGAACTGGCTTTCCAGTCCTGTGGTACACACCCAGCCACCTATGCTAGAGAGATGTTTGTGCTTATGACCACCTCTACATATTGCTGAATGGAGGGGCTTGGTGAGCTATGAAGATGGAGGAAGCACATTTGCCCTGCCTTTAATCCTGAAGAACTAGCTTAAATTTCTCCTATACCAAAAATTTGCAGAATTATGCTTACAGGACTGGGAGGCAATCTGAAAGGAAATTGATTATTCTCAGCTATGAGGCTGAGGGGAAGAGGAACAAAGAACCCCAGGAAACATCCTGTGATGGATTCCCCGGGATGCATCTTGGGACCATGGGACTGCTGTGCCCTCTTAACTCTCTCCAGCCTGGGCTCTCTCTCACAGTGCCTTGCTGGTGACCAGCAGCAAACCTCTCCAGTTGCTATCACTCAGCACAACCGCATGTGGAGACCCACACCCAGCTAGATTGCATGAATGTTCCCCAAGCCCCTCATGAATCAAACAGTGAAAGGCATCAGAGCCAAATCCCCCCAGCTCCCAGCACTGTACCTCAGGAATATACCATCTTACACTGCTCAAGATGAGCAGTGCAAATGTATTAATTGGTTCACCACTTCATCAATGGAAAGTGGACATACACCAGCCTTTGCAAACCTGAGCAGATTACCAAACACTTCAGGAAAATTCTCTGGTAAAGATAAACAGTTAAACAAATTTATTGACCTCAAAAGATAGATTTTAAGTGGTTACAAGTGATAGGCAAATAGAGTTAGTTACCAAAATAAAATAAAATATAAGCATACAGTCCAAACTCTCAGCCCCATTAGACTGGGCAGCATCTAGATTAAGCAGTTTCTCACCCACAGGATATTTCAGTCCTTAATACACATGTTTGTCCCTTAAACCTGAGCCAGTCTCCTCTGTTGGAATCTTCTGAGTGTCCTTGTTTCTTGCAGCATAGGTGAGGGCAGGAGAAAGGCCAAGCATGGGGCCCCTGTGTTCTGTTTTATACCTTCAGTACCATGTGCTTAGCACAAGTTCAGGCATGTCTGGGAGGCATTGCTGAGTCTCCAGGCAAGGTTGAGCAATTCACCTGATGTGGCCTCATGCAGGTGAGTCATTGAATTGCTGGGTAATGACTGTTGATGGGTTGTTTGACACTCCGCCTGGGGGTTGGTTACTTTCCTTGCTGTTGTCTCTGGAGGGCTAATATCTGGCTGATTTACCAGTTTATAGCATAGTTTTAGTGACAACCATACAACACAATTGTCATGACTTCATATGCATTAAAGATATACATATATGGATAGAAAAATGACTTTCAGCAGATCATAACATTTCCTCTGATACCTCACATGGCCTGCTTTATATGCAATATCACAATTATATACAGATGAGGAATATGGGGATTACAGGACACTCCCCCCAAGATGTAGACTGTCACACATCCATCCAGCCCCAACTCTCTCCACCTGACATTGCCAGAAAGTCCAGCCCCTATATCCAGAGAACAGTATTGAAAATGACAGGGAAACAGAGTCACATCACAAGTGTATTTTCTTCCCTGAACTTTTGGAATAACACAGGAAGCAAGTAGCTTCTCCACTGCCAAGGGACATGGCATTGTGTTTGTGGAAGTGCCAAAGAGAGTGTTTCACCATCCCCACCTCTCCCAGCTCTTGCAGAGTGGCTCAGCACAGAAAGAGGGCAGACACTGGAGATTGTGAAGAGTAGTATACATTTGCAATAGTCACAGAGAACGTTGACTGCCCTGACTTTTCTCAGACAACCAAATGATTCCATTTCCCTTTCCAGACTAGGCAGGCCTGCACCCAAGTCACCAACCACCCCCTTTATGCATGGCTCCCATTTTCAAGGTGAAGGAAGGATGGAGAGGTAGTTTTGGGTCTTGGAGCAACCATAAATGTCATAAAATTGTTCTTTCCACACCAGGGCTCTTTCACCACACCAGGGCTCTCCCAGCTTCCCCCCCTTAATCCCTATTCTGCATGACCCAGAGATTACTGCTGTTCAGAGTACAGGCCGAGAAATGTATAGACACAGGGGGTCAGTGAATGCTCATTAATAATCCATTATATCTTCAGCTAAATGCTTTGCAGTGGTTCATGGGATTTCAATAAAATCACTAATTTACAACCATGCCTTGCTCAGGAACAAGTCAAAGTGGAGCAGGGGCAAGTTTAGCAATTACTTAGTTTAGTATAATTACTTAGTTTAGTATTACTGGAGCAAGAGGGGAGATTTCCAGGGAATGTGTGGGGGGGTGTATTGTAACTTACCAGCTTCAGATTCTGGTTCCTACTCTGGTTCGGGGTCCTTTGCAGAGGGGTGGGGGAGGGGCTTCCTCAACCTGGGTCTGCCTGGTAGAAGTGCAGCATAATGTTGTCCTCTTCCTCTGGGTCTCCTGGGGCTTCCTCCAGGATTGCCTCCTCACCCTGCCCTTTATTGGCATTCTATCAAACTATGAGGTCAGTGGGGTCAAGGAGTGGGTTTGTGAGTCATGTCAGACTCATTACTTGTAGTTCTGGAGACCACTGCTCCAGCTCATCGAGGCATGGGCACTCCCCTCCCAGAGTGATTGTTGGAGACTTTTACCTTTCAGTAAAGAAGCTTGAAGTGATTCATGTGCTCCAGGTACTAGGGCAGAGTCTGGTGAATGCTCACCTCCTTCAGCCTGCATGAAATCTCCTGGTACAGGTGTAGGTTCCTGACAACATGGGCGAAGTGATGGACAACAGTGTACTCTGACCACACATTGATCAGCACCTGGGTGTATTATTTAGGCCAGGTAGCAACTCTTGGAACATGATCCATGATTGCTGGCATTAATCAATACAGCTCACAGAAGAACTGATCATAAGTTTCTAGGGCAGGTTTTTACAGCTATACACAATGCTGGCATGGAGTGGGGGATCTTAAGGGTCAGGAAGCAAAAGAGATCAGTGCATTGTGGGAATGGAGCTGGAGGATTATCGATACCCATGACCAGGTATGTGCCCCTTGCTCCTTCCCACACTGCACTGTAGAATGGGTACGGGGCATGCACCAGCAGAAGTGTGTACATACCCCCAACTCGCACATGTCCTAGCTTTCCTGCACTACACTGTCCTTCAGAAATGTATTTTAGGTCTTCCAATGTGGGCAATAGGGGGTTAATGGTACAACAATGCACATGTAACCATATACAGTCACATATACAGATCCAGCAAGGTGCCAATTGCCTCTGATGAGGTTCAAAGGGAGCTCAAGGTGCTCTGCACCTTGAACAAGGTGTTATTACAGATAGGGTTAAAATTAAAGGGATTTCACCCTATGATTTTTAAGAAAAATAGTTATAAAGAGAAAAGGTGCATAACTGACAGGGAACAAATTCCTCTGTTCCAAATATACCAGACAATTTGGACAACTGAGTAAATTCTATTAACCCTTCAGTGCTGTCAATTTCAGTAAAATACGCTGCATATGGATAAGTGCCTATCTGACAAGTAAAGCAGCTGGAGAGCTTGAGGCAGATTTAATTCTTACATTAAATTTTTTTTTTTTTCCTAACACACACAACTTTTGAACATTGAGTGCAAAATAAGAGAAGTTTACATCTGGAGGCTTGTTTCAAACATTTTGTTCTCATTTAGACATTTAGTCACTTCACTTAGATCCCAATTCTGTAAGTTTGTGAGCATTTATTGGGTCTAATACAAAACCCATTGTAGACACTCACTGACTTCAGTGGGCTCTGGATCAGACCCACTGAGAGGTGTGGAACATCCATAACTACCAATAGGAACTGGACCCAGGCTAGCTTATGTGTCATTCCAATTGGCTGAACAGCAAGAGCCTTTATTAAGAGCCTTTATTATCCAATTGTCTTTATTAACCTGTGTAAGGGTTACAAAATGGCAACTGTGACAAAATTCCTCCTCTACCTTGGTGGGTCCTTCACTTTTTTGGTGGATTTGCTCACCTCAGAGGTTCACAGCAGCCCTCAGTTTGGCCGCTTCTGCTAGAGGCTCAAACCTGTCATACACTCAGCTAACCTCATCACTGGCCAGAATAGGGGAAATGGAGAACCATCTCCACAGTCTCTGTTGCCCCATGTACTGGGTCAGGGACAAGCCAGATCCCTTTCCAAATTAGGCCTTCCCTTCTGGTGTTGCTCACAGACCAGGTCAACTCCTACTGTGTCCGATCAGGAGTTGGGCAGAACCCGAGCCAGCCCTCTACACCAGATTCCAGCCCAGGGCCCTGTGGATAGCAGTTGTCTACATCTCCTGTTACAGCTACAGCTATAGCTACAGCTACAACTCCCTGGGCTACTTCCCCGTGGCCTTCCCCCACAGCACCATCTTTATCCTCACCACAGGATCTTCCTCCTGAAGCCTACTCATAATTGTATTCCTCAGTCCTCCAGCAGCATGCCTTCTCACTCCTTGTACACACTCCACTAACTGATGGGAGGTCCTTTTTTAAACCAGGTGTCCTGATTAGTCTGCCTGCCGTAATTGATTCTAGTATGTTCTTAATTGGCTCCAGGTGTATTAATTAGCTTGCCTGTCTTAATTGGTTCTAGCAGGTTCCTGATTGCTCTAGCATAGCCCCTGCTCTGGTCACGCAGGGAACAGAAGACTGTTCATCCAGTGGCCAGTATATTTGCCTTCTACCAGACTCCTGTACCCCACTAGTCTGCGTCTGTCACACAACCTAAAGGACAAAGTTGAGATTGGTGTGTTTTACATGTATTAATGTATACAAATCCATATGGTACACTAAGTGATGTTGGACCAATTAAAACTACGCAATGTTCTGGTCTATATATTTACAGTCAATCACATTATTTCATCTAAGTACAGAAACTTGCATCCTGTTGTTTGCACATTTAATTATAAATGCATTAAAAAGGGATTTTTAAAGGCACACTGTCATGCTTTATAGAGTGAGAAATTAACATAATTGTAGTTTATCACTATGGTTGCAAATAACATCCCTCTCTTCTGGAATATTTTGTGTCCCTTGGTACTGGTTATTCTATCACAACTACTTAATTTTTAAACAGTGTTTATTGTTAATTTAACAATGAATGAACTTGTGTACACAGCTTGGAAGAGAGGAACTGATAGGCACCTTGAATGACTATGAATGTATTTATTTTCCAGCTTATAATATGCCATATAAATACTATATTAATGTGCCTCTGACTACCTTTGACTGCATTTAAACTCACACACATATATTAAAATATTACAAACATGACACATCAACTAATGAGATCTACAGAAATGGACCTGTGTGAAAAGGAGGTCAGTAAACTTGGGCTCTGCCATGCCAGTGAGTCCTCAACTTGTATAAATTGTCATAGTTCACAGGAGGTCAACTGAGCTACAACAAATTACACCAGATGATGATCTGGCCAAGGATGCTGAAAAGAAACAGGTTACATCAATGGGTCACACCTAAAAATTAAACTGAATATTTGACTACTTGTCCTCTTTGACAAAAGGGATGTGAGTTACTTAATTTTGAACTAGAACCTTTTGAATTAGTCTTTATATGGCTGCATAAAATATCAAGATTTAGTTACTCCATTTTAATTCACGTCACTGTATTATGCACCAAGTCTTTAAGCAGACTGGATTATTTCAACCATATGTGTGCTTATCACTTCAAAGAGATAGTGGAGCTTTCCCCCACTAACATTTTACGAATGTGGAAACCTTCTGGCAGGAGGCTAATGGTGGCAATAAGGGTTAGGTTTAATATCCTTCTTGAACAATAAAACTGGCTCTAGTGCCTACCCAGAATACTGGGGAAAGTATGACTGACTGAAACATGAGGCAAAATCGCTCTACCTCGGTGTCACACTGAACTGCTCTTTGATTTACTGCAACAATCTAAAAAAGACTGCTGCCAAAGTCAGGACTAGGACTAATCTAATCAACAAATTAGCCAATTTGACATCAGGATCTGGCACACAGATACATCAGCTGTGGTGCTGTGTTATTCCCCAGGAGAATACTGTGGCCTTGTATGGTGTTGTTTCGCTCACATTAAATTGGTCAATGTCCAATTGAACTTGACCGTGTGCAACATCACAAGCATCCTACGCCCCATTCCTGTTCCGTGGCTACCAGTTCTGAGCAACATAGTTCCTCGACACATTTGTTGCAGAAACTGTACAGCCAGACAGTTGGAAAAGCTACATGCCAATCCAGTTCTCCCACTGTACACAGAGATCATCAGTCATCCAGAGCACAAATTAGGTTGAATCATCCATTGTGGTCTCAGCTGCCAGATCGAAAACTTTCAGCAGCAACCCTATATAGAATCACAGGACTGGAAGGGACCTTGAGAGATCTTCTATTCCAGTCCCCTGAACTCAAGGCAGGACTAAGTATTATCTAGACCATCCCTGACAGGTGTTTGTCTAGCTTGCTCTGAAAAATCTCCAATGATGGAGATTTCACAACCTCCCTAGGCAATTTATTCCAGTGCTTACCTACTATGACAGTTAGGAATTTTTTCCTAATGTCCAAACTAAAGTGCCCTTGCTGCAATTTAAGCCCATCGCTTCTTGTCCTATCCTCCGAGGTTAACAAGAACAATTTTTCCCTCTTCCTTGTAACAACCTTTTATGTACTTTGGAAACTGTTAACATGTCCAGCCTCAGCCTTCTCTTCTACAGACAAAACAAACCCAATTTTTTTCAATCTTTTCCCTCACCGATCATGTTTTATAGACCTTTAATAATTTTTGTTACTCTCCTATGGAATTTCTTCAATTTGACCACATTTTTTCTGAAATGTGGCATCCAGAACTGGACACAATACTCCAGTTGAGGCCTAATCAGAGTAGAGCAGAAGAATTACATCTTGTGTCTTGCTTACAACACTTCTACTAATACATCCCAGATGATAGTTTCTCTTTTTTTGCAACAATGTTAGACTGTTGACTCATATTTAGCTTGTGTGATCAACTATGATCCCTTTCTAAAGTACATCTAACTTGTTTATGGTGTGATGAGGGTCAACTAAAGATGTTTGGAATGGTATCCTAGTTGCTGATCCAACCATTCAACCCCTGGGATTTAACTGCCACATCACCTTTGGATTTTGCCAAAACCTTTGGTTTCCAACTGGGCAAGGAATACTCACATGGGGTCTTCACAATGATCCACTTTGTCAATGTGGTCTCCATCAGTCAATGGCTCCTGTTGTTCATGAGTGTCAACTAACTGGAGTTCATGGTGGCCTTCAGGCCATTTATTCTGCTGATTAAGTTGTTGTTGGGTGGCTTGGTGAGCAATGCAAATGCTAGAAGAACCATTTCCTGTGCCATTGGTTTCTGCTTTGTCCTCCTCCAGTGTTCTGCATTTGTGATTTTTTTTCAGCTGCCTATGATGGGACAGATCCCCACCCCACTGGCGGAAAATCTTATTAGCATTCCTGCAGGCAAGTACCATGCAGACACACCTGCAATATATGCTCCACCTGGAGAAGTGGAGTATAAAGGGGTGAGACTAGCCACAGAATAGGAGAGGGGGAGTTTTCCCAGGAGCAGAGAGGCTGCCAGGGACTGCTACTGAGCTCTAGTAGCAAAGGGAGTTTAGCCTAAGGCAGTTACTAACTCTTTCTTTCAACCACCCCATTTCAGGCAGGTTGGCACTACAAGCTTGATCTCAGAAAAAGGTCCTGAAGGGCTGTTTCCATTCAGTGACCTATGGTGGGTCCTGGGAATTGTTGGCAGGGGCTAGAGAAAGGAGACTACAAGCTGGACTCTGAAGAGACCCTGGAAGTGACCTGAACTCCAATGGGGAACAGTAAGATTGCCCAGGTCGGGGGCTCCCACAGTAGACTCAAAGACACTACAGTCAAGCCCAAACTGTCTGACTACACAATCTGATATTGAGGATTTGTCTAAGGCAACTATTTATGAAAACCTTCCATTTAGATAGTAAGATCTCATTAAGTCTTCAACTGTCAGCACCGTCTAGTAAGTCTGACTTTGCAATGGTGTTAAATATTTGAAGTTTGGAGGGCAAGGTTTCTATTTCTCCAGATCAGCTTTAGAGTTTCTAAGGCATGTCTGGCTTTTACTATTCTGGCTTTAATGTCTTCATCTGTTCCATCTATTGTATTTACAGTCCTGCCAGATATTTGAAATATCAGACCTCTTGTATGTCAGACCCAGAAAGTATTACTGGTGGTGTCACACACTAAGGTGTGGGTGGTGTGACCTAGTAGTAGGAAGCATAGTCTGTCCAAGTTGTCAGAGCAGAATCAAAGGGCAGAGCCAGAGGGGTGATCAGGAGACAAGCCAATGGGTGGAGCCAGGAGATGGGAGCAAGAGATGTTAAGAGTAACAAGAAGGGTTTCTTCAGGTATGTTAGCAACAAGAAGAAAGTCAAAGAAAATGTGGGCCCCTTACTGAATGAGGGAGGCAACCTAGTGACAGAGGATGTGGAAAAAGCTAATGTACTCAATGCTTTTTTTGCCTTTGTCTTCACGAACAAGGTCAGCTCCCAGACTACTGCACTGGGCAGCACAGCATGGGGAGGAGGTGACCATCCCTCTGTGGAGAAGGAAGTGGTTCGGGACTATTTAGAAAAACTGGACGTGCACAAGTCCATGGGGCCAGATGCGTTGCATCCGAGATTGCTAAAGGAGTTGGCGGATGTGATTGCAGAGCCATTGGCCATTATCTTTGAAAACTCCTGGTGATCAGGGGAAGTCCCGGATGACTGGAAAAAGGCTAATGTAGTGCCAATCTTTAAAAAAGGGAAGAAGGAGGATCCTGGGAACTACAGGCCAGTCAGCCTCACCTCAGTCCCTGGAAAAATCATGGAGCAGGTCCTCAAGGAATCAATTCTGAAGCACTTAGAGGAGAGGAAAGTGATCAGGAACAGTCAGTATGGATTCACCAAGGGCAAGTCATGCCTGACTAATCTAATTGCC
Organism: Eretmochelys imbricata; assembly: GCF_965152235.1. Lineage (NCBI taxonomy): Eukaryota > Metazoa > Chordata > Testudines > Cheloniidae > Eretmochelys > Eretmochelys imbricata. The sequence goes on from NC_135574.1 coordinate 27,888,228, forward strand.
TTCTATGACAAGATAACTGGTTCTGTGGATGAAGGGAAAGCAGTGGATGTGTTGTTCCTGACTTTAGCAAAGCTTTTGACACTGTCTCCCACAGTATTCTTGCCAGCAAGTTAAAGAAGTATGGGCTGGATGAATGGACTATAAGGTAGCTAGAAAGCTGGCTAGATTGTCGGGCTCAATGGGTAGTGATCAATGGCTCCATGTCTAGTTGGCAGCCGGTATCAAGTGGAGTGCCCCAGGGGTCGGTCCTGGGGCCAGTTTTGTTCAATATCTTCATAAATGATCTGGAGGATGGTGTGGATTGCACCCTCAGCAAGTTTGCAGATGACACTAAACTAGGAGGAGAGGTAGATACGCTGGAAGGTAGGGATAGGATACAGAGGGACCTAGAGAAATTGGAGGATTGGGCCAAAAGAAATCTGATGAGGTTCAACAAGGACAAGTGCAGAGTCCTGCACTTAGGACGGAAGAATCCCATGCACTGCTATAGACTAGGGAACCGAATGGCTTGGCAACAGTTCTGCAGAAAAGGACCTAGAGGTTACAGTGGATGAGAAGCTAGATATGAGTCAACAGTGTGCCCTTGTTGCCAAGAAGGCCAATGGCATTTTGGGATGTATAGGTAGGGGCATTGCCAGCAGATCGAGGGACGTGATCTTTCCCCTCTATTCGACATTGGTGAGGCCTCATCTGGAGTACTGTGTCCAGTTTTGGGCCCCACACTACAAGAAGGATGTGGAAAAATTGGAAAGAGTCCAGCGGAGGGCAACAAAAATGATTGGGGGACTGGAACACATGACTTATGAGGAGAGGCTGAGGGAACTGGGGATGTTTAGTCTACGGAAGAGAAGAATGAGGGGGGATTTGATAGCTGCTTTTAACTACCTGAAAGGGGGTTCCAAAGAGGATGGCTCTAGACTGTTCTCAGTGGTAGCTGATGACAGAACAAGGAGTAATGGTCTCAAGTTGCAGTGGAGGAGGTTTAGGTTGGATATTAGGAAAAACTTTTTCACTAGGAGGGTGGTGAAACACTGGAATGTGTTACCTAGGGAGGTTGTGGAATCTCCTTCCTTAGAAGTTTTTAAGGTCAGGCTTGACAAAGCCCTGTCTGGGATGATTTAATTGGGGATTGGTCCTGCTTTGAGCAGGGGTTGGACTAGATTACCTCCTGAGGTTCCTTCCAACCCTGATATTTTATGATTCTATGATTCTATGATTCAGAGGATGGTAGGGACTAAGTCTGGAGCAGGAGCTGGCATGGGCTAGAGCAAGGGCTGGTATAGGAAGCAGGTCAGGTGCAGCTGTGGGTGTGGAACACATTGAGCAGCCATTGTCCTGCTGTTTCTACAAGGGTTGAATAGTGATCTGCTAGCCTTTCTGTCTGATCAGGGAGTACAGTCACTTTGTGATAGTTTATTGGGTCCAGCTGAGCTCATTGGGTTTCTAGGTTACCACACACAGAGCCAGCTGAGTTCCTGACAAGTGGTTTTTGTTGTGTTTTGATTTTCATGGTTTTAGTTTTCTCAATGTTGACTTTCAGCCCTACTAATTGTGGAGATCGTCTGTTTTGGCTTCCATGTCTATGGATGTGGAATAGCAAGCTGATGTTATCTGCAATGTCAAGGTTCTCTATCTTCTATGTGAGAGTCCTCTGAATGCACTTTGGTTGTCCTATGGTCTTTCTCATGACCCATTCTAGGACCAATAAGAAGATCATGGAGGACATAAGACACCCTTGTCTTACATTCATAGCAAACTCATGTCGCTTGGCTAGTTCACGGTTATGTATTAGTTGCTATGTCATATTTTCATAGACGCTCTGAATGATGTTCACAAATTTCTGAGGGATTACATTGTGGGTAGCAGCTCCTTAAAACTGTTCTAGCCACCATATCAAAGGCTTTTTTCGAAATCTATAAAATTCCTATAAAGTGGGATTGACATTCAATCAGCAGTTTTGTGATGATAAATGGGGTTGCTATTTGATCTGCATGATTTCTTCTGTGTTAATCTAGCCTGTCCTTGTCATAACCTTGAATCTACCACATTTTTTATTCTGTCTAGAATAATGCACGTAAATATCTTACTTGGGATAGAGAGCAATTGAATGCCCCTCCAGTTTTTTACACTGACAGGTCTCCTTTCTTATATGACCCTTTTCACACTTGTTAGGTATTTTTTCCTTTGTCCCATATATTTTGTAAGAGGCCTATCAAAATGTCTACCACATTCATTCATTCTGCCTTCAGAACCTCCACTGAAATGTTATCTGGACCTAGTGCCTTTCCACTTTTTAACTGATTGACTTCTCTTACTTGTACTCTGGTGATAAGTTCTAATTCAACGTCCAGATCTTCTCCTTCTTCTACATCTGGGGATTGGCCAATGGCTTACCATTCAGTAGGTGACTAAAGTACTGCATGCATATATGTAATTGTTCTTAATTGTAATTGTTGTTAAGTTACCATTGTTGTCTTGAGCTGGTTAGTTGATATTTGTTTTCATTCCTGGCAACTGTCTAATGATGTTGAACAGTGTCTTCATGCCATTTTGTGCAGCAGGGATATATGCATCTGTTGCTATTTTGTCCATAAAGTGATCTCTTTGTACTTTTACAGCATATTGCTCTTGGAGTGGCTGTGTATGTTCTTGCTTGACTTAGTTTCAGTTTAATTTTCCATCTTTTTCTATTTTCTTTCCTGTGTCCTCAGAATACCATTCACTGTGATATTTCTTCCTGAATCTCAGCACTTCTTCACAAGTATTGGTGAAAGTTTCCTTCATCTATTTCAATTTTGCTTCTATTATTCTCTCATCTTCAAGCATGTAATATCTATTTACTAGTTCAATTCTAAATTCTTCATCTTCATCGTCAGTAACTCTAAATCAAATAACTTCTCTGCTTCTAGAGCCACATATGTTAAAGACGTCTATATGAGCTCTGTAGAAAATTATGACACATTGGAAAGATATCAAAATAATCCTTTACCTAAAGATTTAATAATACCCTCTTAATATCAAAAGCCTGGCTTTAGGCACTGGTTTTTGAAAACACTGGTCTTGCTGCTCATATTTATTTGTTTAATGGCTTTTTAAAATATTATATTTCATGGACTGACTGAATATTCCAAATATGAAGTCTGTTGCTTAACTGTAATTGGCAGTCACTTAGTAATGTTTTAGTTCCCAAACTAGATGAGCACACCAGCTCGAATACTGAAATTCACTTGCTGCAAAGATGTGTCAATAAAAACTGAGTCACTAAAAAATGTCTATGGAAAATTAACACAAAAATGGCATGTGCCTGGCTGAAGTGAATTTGTTTTAAAATGTGAACAAATTTGTGGATGGATATATAAAGTTAATCACTTATTTATAATCATAGTTACCATAAAAAACATAAAATGCTATGACACTAATGAGTATCTGACCTATTGTTATATTATTACTTGTCACTCATTTTCCTCTGGCTTCCCTCCTGCCCTGTATTCACTAGACTCGAAACTTTGGGCCAAAGGCTGCCACCTATATTCATGCTGAAGAGTACCTTGTTCCTTGAACAGTTCCAGCATTTCCATAAACGCCCAGACTGAGTAACACTGGCAGAATCTAACCCTTTCTTCAAAGGTGCTGGAATTAAGGGTGTGAGAGGTTCTGCTGCAAACTGTAGCTTGAAATTGTTTCCATTATATACAGGGTTTACAGTTTGGTTCAATGGTGCTCAGAACCCCCAATATAAGTATTGTTCCAGGTAACACCCCTGCCTTTCTTTCTTCCTTGAAAGACGTCATAGCTTGTGGATAAAGTGTTACCTGTATAGGGAAATCTATTAGCACTTCCTAGATGTATAATTTTGGGGTAGAAGTGCCATCTAAAACTGTGGCTGTTTCTCCTGTAAGCACTGAACAAAATGTACTTGTGGAGAGTATGATTTTGAAGCAGTGTTGTTTGTGTTGGTTGCTCTTGCTTTGGCAGTCCAGTAATGCACTGAGATTATTAGTGTTCTCAAAAGTGGTGATCATGAAGCTAACAATACAGAGTTTATGCTCTTGTTGTTACCTCCTTGTTTCCAGTAAACCTCAATTTGATTTTTTTCTTAGCTTTACTATCCATTAGTGATGATTACCCTCTTAAAGGCAATAAAAAATCGACACGTCCCTTTTACATACATGTATATACAAGAGTGTATTTAATGCTTTATGCCTTTATATAGAAAACAGAAAGATGGGACTAATTGTGCTAGTGGAAACATGAAAACAATCAGTTAGTTAATCCTTTTTGAAAAAGGAGACCATTTTCTTTTGATTTTGGAAATGCTAATAATTTCTTGCAATATTTTCAAGCTGATGTGTAGGAGTTGATGTGTTTGGATTCCATTGATTATCTTCCCCCCACCACCCATGTTCTGTTTTTCAGTAACTTCTTATTTTAAAAAACTCAGTTTCAAATAATGTATCCTTACTCATTCGGCTATCGCTTAAAAATGCACACATAGATATTATGATATAAAAAACCCACTGAACATCCTGTATACTCTGTCATGGCATTGCAAAGATAAAATAGTCCATACCAGATGGCATCTATACATAATCTGGTTATTTTTAAAAAGCATTGTCCTTTTTATCTAAATTATTGACTAATAGTTTTAATGAGGTTAACTAAAACGCCAGCAAGTATATTTTTTTTGCAAGCTCAGTCAATATGTCAATACCATTATCATATTGGGCCTGGGGCCAAAACCTAATATCCAAAAGGTTTAGGTTATGATGCTGCAAAACACTGACACGTTTGTCGGAATATGCACTTATAGTTTGGCAGGGAGAAATATCGCTATTCCCACCCCTTTCTAATAAATACTAGGAACTTGTTTTACATGGATGAGCAAGGAAGTAAGGGACAGCAAGGATCCCACCCTTACCAACCCTGTGCTTGATCTATCTGAACCTTGAATGCAGGCCAGGTTATAGGAATCTCCTCTTAGAGTAAGGGCTGCAACATTCAGAGAGCAAGTGATCAGGGAAAGGTGGGTGGAGCCTTGCGTATACTTCCTACCTACCCTCCACCAGTCAGTGCTGCTGGCTAGGTGAGGCAAGGAAGTACGCTACACTCTTTCAAGGACAGTAACTTACTTCCCACTGTGAAACAAGAGGGTAGCAGAGGAAGAATTATAATTCAGGCACAAGTAATTGTCAGGCTTTTCCTAGGGCAAAACATTACCCTTAAATTAGACATGTATCTAAAAACACCCAGTCCAATCCTCTAATTTTAAAACTTCACATTTACATCTTCTTATATCGTGTTTTTTTGATAAATCTTGGAACATATGAATGTTTCCTTTATATATAACTTATTTCTTCTTAATATGGATTAAAACTAAGTCATTGGCTGTCAGGGAACAAAAAATAACTGACAATGCATGAGAGCACATGAGGGAGGCAACCTAGTGAGAGAGGATGTGGAAAAAACTAATGTACTCAATTCTCTTTTTGCCTCTGTCTTCATGAACAAGGTCAGCTCCCAGACTACTGCACTGGGCAGCACAGTATGGGGAGGAGGTGATCAGCCCTCTGTGGAGAAAGAAGTGGTTCAGCACTATTTAGAAAAGCTGAACAAGCACAAGGCCATGGGGCCAGATGCAATGCATCCGAGGGTGCTAAAGGAGTTACAGAGCCATTGGCCATTATCTTTGAAACTCATGGTGATTGGGACTATTTAGAAAAGCTGGATGAGCACAAGTCCATGGGGCCGGATGTGCTGCATCCGAGAGTGCTAAAGGAGTTGGCAGATGTGATTACAGAGCCATTGGCCATTATCTTTGAAAACTCATGGCGATCGGGGGAGGTCCCGGATGACTGAAAAAAGGCTAATGTAGTGCCCATCTTTAAAAAAGGGAAGAAGGAGGATCCTGGGAACTACAGGCCCATCAGCCTCAACTCAGTCCCTGGAAAAATCATGGAGTAGGTCCTCAAGGAATCCATTTTGAAGAACGTAGAGGAGAGAAAAGTGATCAGGAACAGTCAGCATGGATTCACTAAGGGCAAGTCATGCCTGACTAACCTAATTGCCTTCTTTGATGAGATAACTGACTCTGTGGATCAGGGGAAACCAGTTGCTGTGTTATTTCTTGACTTTAGCAAGGCTTTTAAACGGTCTTCCTTAGGATTCTTGCCAGCAAGTTGAAGAAGTATGGGCTGGATGAATGGACTATAAGGTGGCTAGAAAGCTGGCTAGATCATCGGGCTCAGTGGGTAGTGATCAATGGCTCCATGTCTAGTTGGCAGCCAGTATCAAGCTGAGTGCCCCAAGGATCAGTCCTGGGGCTGGTTTTATTCAATATCTTCATTAATGATTGGAGAATGGTGTGGATTACACCCTGTCAAGGTTCCTTCCCCACTCTGAACTCTAGGGTACAGATGTGGGGACCTGCGTGAAAGACCCCCTAAGCTTATTCTTACCAGCTTAGGTTAAAAACTTCCCCAACGTACAAACTTTGCCTTGTCCTTGAACCCTATGCTGCCACCACCAAGCATGTTAAACAAAGAACAGGGAAAGATCCCAATTGGAGACGTCTTCCCCCAAAATATCCCCCCAATCCCTACACCTTGTTTCCTGGGGAAGACTTGATAATAATATCCTCACCAATTTGTACAGGTGAACACAGACCCAAACCCTTAGATCTTAAGAACAATGAAAAATCAATCACGGTCTTAGAAGAAGAATTTTATTTAAGAAAAGGTAAAAGAATCACCTCTGTAAAATCAGGATGGTAAATACATTACAGGGTAATCAGATTCAAAACATAGAGAATCCCTCTAGGCAAAACCTTAAGTTACAAAAAGACACAAATACAGGAATACACATTCCCTCCAGCACAGCGAATTTCACAAGCCAAAAACAAAAGGAAATCTAATGCATTTTCTAGCTAGATTACTTACTAGCTTTACAGGAGTTGGAAGATTTGCATTCCTGATCTGTTCCCAGCAAAAGTATCACACAGACAGACAAAACCCTTTGTTTCCCCCCTCCAGATCTGAAAGAATCTTGTCCCCTCATTGGCCATTTTGGGTCAGGTGCCAGCGGTGTTACCTTAGCTTCTTAACCCTTTACAGGTGAAAGGATTTTGCCTCTGGCCAGGAGGGATTGTATAGCACTGTATACAGAAAGATGGTTACCCTTTCCTTTATATTTATGACACACCCTCAGCAAGTTTGCAGAAGACAAACTAAACTGGGAGGATAGTGTTAGGTACGCTGGAGGGTAGGGATAGGATGCAGAGGGGCCTAGACAAATTAGAGGATTGGGCCAAGAGAAATATGGTGAGGTTCAACAAGGACAAGTGCAGAGTCCTGCACTTAGGATGGAAGAATCCCATGCACTGCTACAGACTAGGGACCGAGTGGCTAGACAGTAGTTCTGCAGAAAAGGACCTAAGGGTTACAGTGGACGAGAAGCTGGATATGAGTCAACAGTGTGCCCTTGTTGCCAAGAAGGCCAATGGCATTTGGGGCTGTAAAAGTAAGAGCATTGCCAGCAGATCGAGGGACATGGTCTTTCCCCTCTATTCGGAATTGGTGAGGCCTCATCTGGAGTACTGTGTCCAGTTTTGGGCCCCACACTACAAGAAGGATGTGGAAAAATTGGGAAGAGTCCAGCGGAGGGAAACAAAATTGATTAGGGGACTGAAGCACATGACTTATGAGGAGAGGCTGAAGGAACTGGGATTATTTAGTCTGCAGAAGAGAAGAATGAGGGGAGATTTGATAGCTGCTTTCAACTACTTGAAAGGGGATTCCAAAGAGGATGGCTGTAGACTGTTCTCAGTGGTACCAGATGACAGAACAAGGAGTAATGTTCTCAAGTTGCAGTGGGGGAGGTTTAGGTTGGATATTAGGAAAAACTTTTTCACTAGGAAGGTGGTGAAGCACTGGAATGGGTCACCTAGGGAGGTGGTGGAATCTCCTTCCTTAGAGGTTTTTAAGGTCAGGCTTGACAAAGCCCTGTCTGGGATGATTTAGTTGGGGATTGGTCCTACTTTGAGCAGGGGGTTGGACTAGATGACCGCCTGAGGTCCCTTCCAACCCTGATATTCTATGATTCTATGATTCTCTGACTCTTGGTTGATATCTTCATACCATTCCATATATACACTATTTGATAAACCAATTCAAAGTGATTAAACCTAAACTGTATGTATTTTCTAATAAAGCTAGAAATTCACAGAAGGATCAAATCCCAGAAAACTTTTGTAAGTCGCAAAATTGTTTCATTTCCATCACATGATTTTCCTATATGTTAATGCATTCTCTTCAATGAAAGAACTCCATACATTTTTAGATATTTCAGTCTCAGTTTTTAATTTCCACTGCTCTGTTATTAGAGACTGTACATCATTCTGTAGAGTCCTCCACCTTCACAATCCTTGGAACTTTTGTGTTAATTTTATTATCCATTTTTAAAATAAGTTTATATATAGGTCAGTATCATATTGCCTGGGTTTTCGTCAATTACAGACGAATCCCCAAAGAAACTATGGCCCTGTACTAGCTCTCTGTCTATATGTCCCCATTCCTGTAATATATGAATACCTCACAAACTTTAATATACTTATCCCCACAACACCCTGTAGTGTACAGGATTAGAGCAGTATCCCTTTAAATATTTTGGGCATTCTAGTGAGGCTCACCATATTCTAGGTTTCCAAAAAGTATCAGAACCCAGTCAGAGCCAATGTGTAGCTAGATCCTACATCGGGGGTGTGTATAGTTCATAGAATCATAGAATAGAATCATAAGGCACAGGACTTACAAGGAGAGGCTGAGGGAACTGGGATTATTTAGTCTACAGAAGAGAAGAGTGAGGGGAGATTTGATAGCAGCCTTCAACTACATGAAGCGGGGTTCCAAAGCTGGGGTGGGGGAAGGAGAGCTCAGCTGTTCTCAGTGGTGGCAGATGACCGAACAAGGACCAATGGTCTCAAGTTGCAGTGTGGGAGGTCTAGGTTGGATATTAGGAAACACTATTTCACTAGAAGGGTGGTGAAGGACTGGAATGGGTTACCTAGGAAGGTGGTGGAATCTCCATCCTTAGAGGTTTTTAAGGCCCGGCTTGAGAAAGCCCTGGCTGGGATGATTTAGTGGGTGTTGGTCCTGCTTTAGCAGGGTTTTGGACTAGATGACCTCCTGAGGTCTCTTCCAACCCTAATCCACTATGATTCTAAACGAATTGCCCAAGGTCACAAAGGAAACCTGTGGTGGAGCAGGGATCTAAAACCAGATTGCATTACTCTCAAACTGGTGCCCTAGCTTCTGGACCATCCTGTTTCTCAATTGTTTCTATGCATGTGTAGTCCCATTGCATTTCATGGGGACTCACTATATACACAGTAACTCATTTGCGTAAGGTATATGCACAGAAACAAGCTCATCTACCCCACTAAAGCAATGCAGGGGAAAGGCTGTCAATTATGCACACTTTATTGTTCTGGTGCGTGATTGACAGCCAACACATATTAATGTGTCTACTATGCAGGAAGGAATAGGAGCTGATCTCATTTGCTTTTATACTGGGGGAAGTGATGATGCAATGTCCAAGAATAAGTGCTGTAGGATCATTTCCAGCTCCCACAACATGGAATGTAAAGTGCTTCACCCCAGAAAGTTCACAATAGGTAAATTCCCTTGCTCATTTTCCTCTCCATTTTCCCAGATCAGCTACCATTCACTAGTTTCTCAATTTAAATAGTTAACTCACATTCTCACTCTCATTGACCCAGTGAGGCAACCAAACAGATGCAGATGGACGGTGGTGTTATTCCACTACTATTCCCTACCCAAAAGCCAGTCTGTATTTGGAGGAAGATTGGGATTGAGAGCCAGTCTGGATGGAGAGCAGCACTAAAATGACACCAGAGAGGGGAGTTTTATTGTGCCAAAGACCTGGTCTTGAAGATTATTATAATAAGGAGTCATGGGCCAGCTGTATTTATAAGAACGTAAAAACTTAAGAATAGACATACTGGGTCAGACCAAAGGTCCATCCAGCCCAGTATCCTGTCTACCAACAGTGGCCAATTCCAAGTGCCCCAGAGGGAGTGAATATAACAGGTAATGATCAAGTGATCTCTCTCCTGCCATCCATCTCCACCCTCTGTCAAACAGAGGCTAGGGACACCATTCTTTACCCATCCTGGCTAATAGCCATTAGTGGACTTAACCTCCATGAATTTATCCAGTTCTCTTTTAAACCCTGTTATAGTCCTAGCCTTCACAACCTCCTCAGGCAAGGAGTTCCACAGGTTGACTGTGCCCTGAGTGAAGAAGAATTTCCTTTTATTTGTTTTAAACCTGCTACCCATTAATTTCATGTGGTGGCCCCTAGTTCTTATATTATGGGGACAAGTAAATAACTTTTTCTTATTCACTTTCTCCACACCACTCATGGTTTTATATACCTCTATCATATCCCCCCTTAGTCTCCTCTTTTCCAAGCTGAAAAGTCCTAGCCTCTTTAATCTCTCCTCATATGGGACCCGTTCCAAACCCCTAATCATTTTAATTGCCCTTTTCTGAACCTTTTCCAATGCCAGTATATCTTTTTTGAGATGAGAGGACCACATCTGTACGCAGTATTCAAGATGTGGGCGTACCATGGATTTATATTAGGTCAATACGATATTCTCCATCTTATTCTCTATCTCTTTTTTAATGATTCCTAACATCCCGTTTCCTTTTTTGACTGCCGCTGCACACTGCGTGGACGTCTTCAGAGAACTATCCACGATGACTCCAAGATCTTTCTCCTGATTAGTTGTAGCTAAATTAGTCCATCATAGTGTATGTATAGTTGGGGTTATTTTTTCCAATGTGCATAACTTTACATTTATCCACATTAAATTTCATTTGCCATTTTGTTGCCCAATCACTTAGTTTTGTGAGATCTTTTGGAAGTTCTTCGCAGTCTGCTTTGGTCTTAACTATCTTGAGCAGTTTAGTATCATCTGCAAACTTTGCCACCTCACTGTTTACCCATTTCTCCAGATCATTTATGAATAGGTTAGATAGGATTGGTTCTAGGACTGATCCTTGGGGAACACCACTTGTTACCCGTCTCCATTCTGAAAATTTACCATTTATTCCTACCCTTTGTTCCCTGTCTTTTAACCAGTTCTCAATCCATGGAAGGATCTTCCCTCTTATCCCATGACAACTTAACTTACGTAAGAGCCTTTGGTGAGGGACCTTGTCAAAGGCTTCCTGGAAGTCCAAGTACAGTATGTCCACTGGATCCCCCTTGTCCACATGTTTGTTGACCCCCTCAGGACTCCATGACACAGCATTCAATGTTGGTATACTTATTTGTAAAGCTGTGAGTCTGTCATGGAGGTCACAGAAGTCACGGATTCCGTGACTTTCTGGGGCTTCCGTGACTTCTGCAGTGGCTGGTGCGTCTGACCCCAGAACTGCCTGAGTAGCTTGGGTGGCCCCTGGCCAGCTGCACCAGCTGCTGATGGGGCAGTCTCGGGCCACTGAGCTCCCACCACTCCAGCAGCAGCGGCGGTGTCTTGGGCCACCACACCCACCCCTCAGCACAAGCAGTGGTCCTGGGCTGTGCGCCACTGCCTGACCCCAGCACCAGCAGAGGTACCAGGCCGCCCTCTGCCCCAGAGCACCCATGGCGTCGCCCCTGGAGCCCCCCTCCAGAGCACCTGAGATTTAGTCGGGGTATATAGTACAAGTCATGGACAGGTCACAAGCCGTGAACTTTTTTTTAATTGCCCGTGACCTGTCCATGACTTTTACTAAAATTACCTGTGACTAAATCTTATCCTTACTTATTTGAAATACATTCAGAACCTCTTGTGGCTCCAACCTAATTAGATTTCTTATATTGACTCCTGTTTGCTAAATTTTTATATGGGTATCCCCTTTTTGACCTGAGGAGCTAGACAGTGCTTGGACCCCTCGGGACCTTCCAGCCGGCAGTAGGAACTGATGATGGAGGCTGGTATTTTCTTTGATGCAATCTTGTTTATTTATCAGGAAAGTACAAAGTCCTGCTTCTGTGAATGCAGGAGGAACCAAAAGCAAAAGGAGCAGTTATTTAGTGTACAGGCTCAAGCTTCCTTCAGCCAGTATCCCCAGTGCAGAACCTTTCTTTACGCTTCTCCCATGGTTACAGGCTGCTCCTTCATTTTCTTTCTCTGCTCTCAGTCTGTTTCTTGTCTGCACCTCAGTTCTCTCTCTAACACGCACACTCCAGAACAATATCCAGTGGAACCATCCTCCCACACGGCACTAGGTTCTGGGCAGGCTCTATTGGGCCTTGTTTTAGGTATGGCCCCTTTAACTGTCTCGTACAGCATTCTCAAGTGAGGGGCACGTTCATACATCAATTTCAATGAGGTTTCAACTCAACGCGTAATAAGGTTTGATCCAGATAATAACAATCTGCATTTTGTTACATTGTGGCTTATTTTCTGCTTAATTTACATATAAGTTCACAACGATGAAATAGCACATATTGCAGATAAGTGACAGATCCCCCCCCCAAAAAAAAGAATGAGTGAAATTGTGGATGACAGCTCATAAATCAATTAAATGATTTGAAACTCAAATATTAACTTGTAAATTCTTTTTTAAATATTTTATATGTGTTCTAGGTAAATATATATTGACCCAGAAACCATATAAGATTCATTGGCAGACATGCTAAATGAACAAGTACTCTAACGGGACATACTGTTTGTCGGGTCTGAAAAAAGTACCTGTCAACCTCAAAGTTGGATTGCATAATCTTGAACTCAGCCTAGCCTGTGACAAGACCTATGACAATGTTACATTGAGAAAAGGCTGCAGGATATATGATCTCCAGATGATTACAGAACTTATTTCAAAGACTGGGCTTGGAACACTGATCGATGAGCAGGAATACAAGGACACTATATAACCAGAAGGAAGACATGGGTTGCTGTTATTCACACCAAAGTGAAATATTTTTGTTTTCTGATATTGTTACTCAAATATTTATAATGGTGTGTTTTAGGGCAATATCTTCTGGCCATTCTCAAAAATACTTCCCATTTCTCCGTCACTTTTTGGCTACATGGGGAAGCTTCTGTTGTACAAGCTCAAGAACTGTACACTGTATGTGTGATATATTTTAGAACTTTGTATCTACTTCTGCCAATAAAGCTGTAACAAATAAGGATTAAAAAATAAGGAAAAATCCAGGGCAGAATTTCTTTCTTGTGTTTAATGAATTCAGCACAGTGAGCTCTCAACCTGTTTGGCAGTGCAGCTGATTTCACATGCTGTATGGCAATCAGACTGGATTTAAAAGACAATTACCTTGAAGATAGATCTTTCTTCCCCCATCTCATCATTTTTATTGCCAGTGCAAATTATGCATTAATAACTTGGGAGAGGAACCAGACACTGATACTCAAAGCCAACCATCTGGATATAGAAAAATCCAATGTCCAGAGTTAGTTTTATTTTTTCCCAGGAAAATTGCAGTTTGAATGTGCACATGATTCCAGTGTGGCAGTAACACCAAAACACTGAATGCACTATCATATATTATACATTGTAAGACTGTCAGAAGTGAGTGATGAAAGTGAGACTCCAAGAGTAAAGTTTTAAAAGCTCCAAAATGACTTAGGAGCATAAGTCCCAGTGACACTTATGTTCCTAAATCCCTTAGGAGCTTTTGAAAATGTTGCTGCAAGTCTATAGCATGTGTGACCATGGTCGCTGAGGGGGGCACACTGAGATTGCTCTATCTGGGCAAACTGCAAAGAATGGAGCAGACAATCCCCAACACTGATGGTTATTCTAATAATTAGATTCACCAAGACAGCAACAAAACAGCTTCTACAATACCTTACTGGTTACCCAGAAGCCAAAAACACTGCTGCCTTAAAGCAATCCAGCTCTGGGCTCCCACCCAGACAGCCAAGTCAAATATAGTGAGGATTATTTAAAATCTTATTCACCATATATAAAGTTCTACTAATCCCAAGGGATCGGACACATTACCCACCAATGAATATTTCAAATCTTATCCAAGTACACACTTACAGCCAATTCTTATTAATGAAACTAAGATTTATTAAAAAAAGAAGAGCGAGAGAGAGAGAGTATTGGTTAAAAGTGCTTCCATCAGTTTCATCGTAGAGATGGTGAGCCGCTGAGTTGCAAAAAAATTATTTCAGAATCAGTTCCACAGGTTATAATTTAAATAGGCAGTTCATGTGTAGAGTATGTTCAAATCCTTCCCTAAGAATTTGCAGTGACAGTCCAGGATACCTAGAGAGCTCAGTCTTATGACTCATAACCTCCCCTGATAAAGTCCAAGCAGACTTGAGATAACAGGATCAGGTCCTAGAGTTCTTTTATAGATCTCTGGCAGACTACAATAGCCTCTTGACAGTATAACACAGCAGGCATTCCCTGAATGAAGAATAGGCAATGCACATTGTTGCTATGAAGTAAAAAAATCCCTTTTCCTTTGTATACATAGACAAACTAGTAGTATAATTAACATAAGGCAATTATCAATTCAAACTATCAAGGCATTCCATTATGGCACAGACAATTTAAGCTGTAGACAATGTAAGTAATATTATTTCCTGCAATATCTTACATCTTTGATCTTAAGGTTAACTGAACCATCCACAAGCATAATATAATGTAATTAAGACATGAAAGGGAATTGGCATCCACAAGCTAATATGGTTAACATCTAACAAGATATAGGAAAACACATACAAATAAAACCACTATTTACTACTAGTTCTCTACAATACAGGTTTGTATTTCAAAGCTCTAGACTATCTAACATAGTTTTGTTAGTTCTTTATAAGAAATGGCCCTAATTACCGTTTATATACTTGTCTACTATGTCTTAAAAGGTTGAACTTGGGTCATTTAGCCTGCTAGTCGCTTAACCCTTTCTGGCACAGTGTCACAGTATGCATCTAATTAAATGGCCTGATTTTCAAAGTTAATGGAAACTGCTGACTGCTCACCACCTTTGAAAATGATGCCTCATTTAGGTAGCTAAATATGAACTTAAAGACTTAACTTCAGGCTTTAATTTGTGAAAATGTTGGCCACATGGGTACTGCAGTCCCAAAAGCTATACAGAGCTTGTAACTCCACCTTAATAACAATCTCCAGCTTTCACCTGCTCGTAACTTTCTTTTTTAAACACCCTCTTGGGCTGAAAGCGTGGCTATGTCAGCACTAGAGTTAGGGCTGTGATTCCCAGCTCGGGTACACAGACTTGTGCTAACCTGATGAGAGCTTGGTGTTGGACCCTAACTGCCTTCAAATCAGGTTCTTGTGTGGCCTATGTGGTAGTTTCTTGTTCCAAGTCCTCCAATTGTTTTGCTCCATTTTCTCTCTTTATCTGGAGTTCTTGTAGGTTGGTCAACGTTCCTTGGCCAGAAATACATCAGAGTAAGTATGGGGTGGGACTTAAATTCTTAAGATAAAAGGAAAAGGAAGAACTCAATGCATCATATACTGCCCATACCCTAGAGCCTTCCCTCTCTCCTGTAGGCTTGTGTAATTCAATCTAGATCCCTGTGTGTCCCAGGACATACTTCCGGCGGGGGGAGGGGGAAGAGCTCTATCTTGTTATCTTGCCTCATATATCATAACAATGCATAATGAGTCAGGGGGATGGGGATTGGAGGCAGGTCTGGACACATAAGCTGATGTAGAAAAAGGAGCATAAGAAGGAGGAGGTAAGAGATATCTGGACACAGCAAGGGTTTGGTATCTAGTCACTAAAGGAAGCTGTCAGGTGGACCAAAGCGTCCAGTGAGAGGCGGCTGCTTTTGAGGGATATAAGCTATTCATTTTCTGTTTACTCTGTAACTAAGCTGTGAATGTCTTATCTAGCTTAGTTTATGAGAAGGATGAGTATAGGTAGATTAAAAAAGAGAAAGGTTTTTTAAAATGTCATTGTATCTCAGTATTTAATAACTCTTGTGTTTAAGATTACTGTTTGGGTAATTTCACAAAGACATCATTGGAGAAAAAAGAGAAATCTGAGGGTATGTCTACACTTCAGTTAGACACCCACAACTGGCCTGTGCCAGCTGACACTGGCTCATGGGACTTGGGCTAAGGGGCTGTTAAATTGCAGGGTAGATTTTGGAGCTCAGGGTTGAGCATAGGTTCTAGGACCCTGAGCAGTGGGAGTGTCCCAGAGCTCAGGCTGAAGCCCATGCCTGAACATCTACAAAACAATAAGTAGTCCTTTACCCTGAGCCCCGCGAGCCCAAGTCAGCTGGCACAGGTGTCTAATTGCAGTATAGACATACCCTGAGAGATGCTGAACAGTAAAAAGTTTCAGCATCTACTCTCTTCCTTCTTCAGTCTTGGTCAAATCCTTGAAGGTTATGTTGCCTTCAGGCTACAGTGGAGAGACACAAAGAAAGAAGCCAAAGGACTCACCAGTAGACAAGAGTTGAGGCATACTGGTTACACTGCCATATACTAAACAGTATACAAGTGAGGGAAAAACTTCTTTTCAGCTCCAAAGCCACTTTTCACAAAATAAATTGGAGGCAAATATTGCTAGCTTAATAATATTTTTTTTCATTTACTCTCCCAAAGTGAGGGCAAGGGGAAAGTAATCATGTCTAAACAACTGAGGTTAATTGGTGTCTTTCTAAAAGGAACATGATGAAAAGATGTTTTTCCAATTTTGTTCATTTGCATTTACAACAGAATAAAGAGCCACATTCACTCTTGAGTGACTTCCAAAGAGACATACACTTTGCTATCCATGCTACTCCTTATGCCAACTGAAAGCTTTGAAATGACCTAGAATACTAAGACCATTGGGTATTGGTCCTGCTTTTGAGCAGGGGGTTGGACTAGATGACCTCCTGAGGTCCCTTCCAACCCTGATATTCTATGATTCTATGATTCTATGACCACTTGTTCAATTTGGGGCAGTAGTAACTGGACATGAAGCATTCACTCCATTCTGTGGTATGCTCTTTAATGTAATCTCTGTTCAGTGCTAACCACAGTGCTCTGCAATAATAATGTTCTTTTAGGTTAATTGTTTCAAGATACATTAAAGCTTAGCCTGTCACTCTCCTGTTCTCACTCTTCAAACATACTAAATTGTATCCCATTTGGAGGGATGAAAGAGACTCTAGTTTCAGTTCCTTCAGAGAAGCACTCAAGTGCTGGAATGGGTTCAAAGAAGACGACCAGTAACCAAACCATTTTATTAATCCTGAAAGGGACAATCCTGACTTTTTTTTAATAATGTTTCTTAATCTGTTCCTAGAAAGGATTGCTTTACTTTTTCAAGGCTATGTAAAAGTGATTCAACCCAAGTATTGGACTGTGACAGGGTGCCTGCCCGCCACTGACCCAGAGAGGCCTTTGAGGAGCGGTGGGCGCTGTCTGGGGTTCTCTGCTCGGTGTCCCCGTCCGGTTCCCTTCGTTTGACCCTTTGACCGCACTCCCGTCCCTGTTTTTCATGAGTTGTCCCCCGTAATCATTTGGATCTCCAGGCCCTGTGGATCTCCCCCTTAGGCTGGGGGGGGGGATCCTTTCGTAGTGGACGAGCTCCGCCCGCCCACTTCCTGATCCCAGTAGGACTGACCCAGAGAGGGTTAAAACCAGCCTAGGAAGGCTGAGCAGCAGGCAGCCAAAGGAATGGCTGCAGGGAAAACAGCAAATTAGGGTGGTGGCTGGACAAGCCAATCAGGGCAGTGGCTGGACCAATCAATCAGGGCCTACCTGGCCCATATAAAAGGAAGCTGCAGACCAGAGCAGGGAGTCTGCTGCAGGGAGCCCAAGGGGAAGACTGGCTTCCTAGAGGGCTACAGCAAGACTAACACCTGGGGAAGGGCAGGTGCTAGTGGGCTGGGGGAGCTAGGGAGAGTTCCTGGTGGGCTGCTAGGACTTACAGGCTTGAGGCCCTGGGAAGAGGGCAAAGGAGCTGGATCCAGAGGCAGGAGCAAAAGGCTCCATGGAAGTGGCTCAGGGAATAGAGACAGCAAGCTGGAAAGAAGAGGCAGCGGAAAGCTGGTGTTTGTGGGGTCTCTGGGCTGGGACCTGGAGTAGTGGGTGGGCCTGCTGCTTCCCAGCCACTGAAGCACTGCCAAGCCACTGCGAGAAGTGGCTGGACTCTTGTTAGAGGAGTCCCCAGAAGCGGGGGGAACCAGATGGTGACACAGCAGAGGACTGTGACATGAAGCAGATGCCAAGAGAAAGGAGTTGTAACTGATCTGCAGGCAGAAATGAGCATGGGAGAGCTACCACCACCCGAGGGCTCAGCTGCTGGAACTGAGTTAATACCCAAAATGCCCAGCCGGAGGTGCCAGTGTGTGTGACCCCGTGACATGGACTACTAGAGGGTAACTTTTGCAGCAGAAGTGGGGGGATGGGAGGGAGATATGGGGGTTGGCACAAGTATGTTACCCTAAGGAATGCTCCATGTATTGCCTATTGATGTAGACATTTTGGCAGCACAATGCTACTGTGAAAATATCTTCTTACTTGACACCAGCAGAATTAATTATACAGCAATGGCAGTGTGATAGCAAGGCACTGTGTAAGAGCATGAGGAAGCAATAGCTCTGTTGGCTATTCTGTAATAGCCGCCTTTTCTGGGTGCACAATTTAAGACCCAGAGGTCTGACTTGTAGAAGAACTGAACACTCACAGCTGCAACTGCAGTCAATGAGAGATGTGCTTTGAACGTATAAAAAGCTCTATAATGGTGACTACTGTGGAAAAAATCAGGCCCTAGGTATCTCAGCTTAGGATTCCTTTAATTTCTCTTTATCTCCCTTCCCCTTCTGTAAAATGTGAGTAACACTCCCTTATCTCACAGAGGTGTTATGTCTGTGAAGCACTCATAGACTAAAGTGATGGGTGCCAAAGAAGAACCGATAAGGAAATTAATAATTCTCTTTCCAGATAAGTGTAGGAATAGTAAATATGGCATATGGCCACACAATGAAAAAAGAGGAAAAAAGAAAATATTGAATAGCTCCACATTCAGAAAGCATTGTCCATCCTATTCATTGAATGAATAAAAGTAGTATCTGATAATGGACTGTATCATAATGAATATGCACAAGGGGGCCAAATTAAACTTCTATGGACAACTTTAATTTTGGCATTTCTTAAATGTTGAGGGCTTGGCTTAAATGTTTAATGATATTCTTCTAACATAGGTTTATGTGTGTAATATTTAAAGAGTCTGACATCTCAAGAGTTTTTCTCCCCCTGGTCTCCCTTCTTCTAGCAGGTATTTTCTGTGAAACACTTCAGAAACTACAACTGGGAATGGAAGAAAGATGCAGCCTCAGGAGATCAGAACTTGTTTTAATCTGCATGTGTCATAAATATAAAGGGAAGGGTAACCACCTTTCTGTCTACGGTGCTATAAAATCCCTCCTGGCCAGAGGCAAAACCCTTTCACCTGTAAAGGGTTAAGAAGCTAAGATAACCTTGCTGGCACTTGACCAAAATCTCCAATGAGAACAAGATATTTTCAAAGCGGTGGGAACGACAAAGGGTCTGTCTGTCTGTGTGATGCTTTTGCTGGGAACAGATCAGAAATGCAGCTCAGAACTCCTATAAAAAGTTAATAAGTAATCTAGCTAGAAAATGCATTAGATTTCCTTTTTTTGGCTTGTGAAATTTGCTGTGCTGGAGAGAATGTGTATTCCTGTATTTGTGTCTTTTTGTAACTTAAGGTTTTGCCAGAGGGATTCTCTGTTTTGAATCTGATTACCCTGTAAGGTATTTACCATCCTGATTTTACAGAGGTGATTCTTTTACCTTTTCTTTAATTAAAATTCTTCTTTTAAGAACCTGATTGACTTTTTCACTGTTCTTAAGAATCAAGGGTTTGGGTCTGTGTTCACCTGTACAAATTGGTGTGGATTTTTATCAAGCCTTCCCCTGGAAAGGGGGTGTAGTGCTTGGGGAGGATATTTTGGGGGGAAGACATCTCCAATTGGGCTCTTTCCCTGTTCTTTGTTTAACACGCTTGGTGGTGGCAGCATAGGGTTCAAGCACAAGGCAAAGTTTGTACCTTGAGGAAGTTTTTAACCTAAGCTGGTAAGAATAAGCTTAGGGGGTCTTTCATGCAGGTCCCCACATCTGTACCCTAGAGTTCAGAGTGGGGAAGGAAACTTGACTGCATGTAAACTAAAATATTAAGATGAGAGATGTGCCAAGGAGGTTGGGTTTTGATTTTGCAAAACCTCACTGCTCTGGTCTTTTTTCAAATAAATAAAATACAAATACAAAGATAATACTTTACACCTGGATTCAACTTTATCTGCACCATTTGAAGTTGGTGTTAGAGGTTGTGTATGAAAGATTCCAGTTCTTTCCTATATCAAATAAAGAATGATAGGGAGAGATTATACATGAGCAAAACATTATTTTCTGATTAACTATACACTTCCACCAAAGCCTTCTCAACTCTAAAAACTTATGAGCAACAGACATTTCACCAGCTTAAAATCTACCTGGCAGATGTACTGCCCTTCATTCCTTATTCTTCAAAAGCATCTAGCTTGATGAACTGATTTACAAGTCTTGTTTCCCATATTACTTTTTTCAGATTGTCCCTATTTCAGCGCCTGTGCTGAAATAGGGACACTATAGGGACAGGGACACTGAAAGTCATAAGTAGTGATTCAAACCAAGGTGGACAAAGAGCAACACCATCCATTACTATCTACTTGGAGCCCAACTTGAAGGGAATCTGGAATATTGCCCTTAGAATATCAAGCTTTTGGAGTTGGGTTTTGTTTTTCATTTTTCCACAGATCTAGTCACCTAGACAGCCCATATAATGAATCATTTTGATTGATGTCATGTGTATGGCTAAAATGAATAGCCAACATGTCCCAGAGGGAAATTTGTCTTTCCTTTATTTTCATTAAAGCAGCTAGGTATGTGGCATATTATGCATACAAAATTTCATGCAATCAGTTAGATTTTGCTATGAACCAGGGAATGCAGTTTGAAAAGTGTAGCTATTAGACCAGAGTTTTAAGTAGTTGTTGTGCAAATGCAAGCCTAATTTGCAAACACAATTATTCTCAGTCTTCTATTGCATTAAGAGGATGTGAACATGTGGGGAATCTCATGACACTAACTCATTCCATTATGTGGAATAGTTTATCATTCAGGAAGTATTGTCCATCCTGTGCATTTAATAATAAAAAAATATATATATTGTATGGAAGTAACAAAGATTGCACTGTAAGCCTTTTGAACTAATGTTGCCCACTGATCTATAACAGCTGAATTTGTTAACCTTCTGGGAATGAACATGGCCCCTGAACAGGTCAATCCTGTGCACTGAATAAGGCAGGAGACCTATGGAAAAAATCATATGTAATCATATAATTAAAGAGTGAATCATAATGCATATGTCCATGGGGCTGAAACAAGGTTGTACTTGCATTAATTCTTACATTTCCTAACTTCTGAGTGCTTGAATTTGAAATATTATTTGTTCTTTCAAGGTAGAAAAAGGGAATTTGTTTTTTTCCAGTTCATCTTATTCACTCCCAGATGGGTCATCAGCAGGGTTGGGACCTTTAGACTGCTACACAGACCTCTGTCACTTGAGTTAACAGAGTAAGTAGCAGCAGTAGTAGGTTTTAATCCTTTCTGTGGACCAGCACTAGAGAGAGATGAGACACTCAGCCAGTGGGTTTCACAAATATCTGCTCACAGCAGAAGAACGGTGAGACTCAAATCTTGGAAACCATTCCAGGCTTTGGAGTGGACTGTACCCTAGTAAGCATAATTTCATCTGTCTTTTCTCCCAAACCTGACCCCCTTCCCTCCACCTATCCCTGTGTCATTTCTGTGTCTTCTGCAGCTTAGATCCTTAACGCAATCACATTCTCCTCATTGTGCCACTCCCTGTCTCATTGCCCAGCCATTCCCAGTTCAACCCCATTGTTAGGATATAGATATTCAGGCCTGTCTGTAAAGGCCTATACTCTAAGAATTTAGGTGTATTCTTATCACTTGGCTAGTGATAGAGGTATAAAAGAAAGAATCAAAACCACTGTCTGCCAGTGTAAGGGCCTTCTCTTACTGTGACAGTCTGAGGCCCTGTGCTTAGGCTCAGGCCTTTGGCTAAGCAGCAGAGGCAGCCATAAGCTGGGAAGCAAACAGTCACATCCTCACATTCCAAACTAGTCACATTGAAATAAGGTGCTATTGGGCTGTTAGGCACTATCAGGACAGGATTGTATTCCTATCACCTCCAGAGAAAGGGAAGTGCCTAGAACATGTAAAAGGAAACTTAGTTTGATAGCATCCTGTCTGGCAAGAACTCACTTATCAATAGCTGGGATGTGAAATCCTCACTTCTGTATTGTTTTGTCATTATAGTTCCCACTTTGCTGTCGTTTGTCTGTATAATCTCTGTCTGGTTCTGTGATTGTTCCTGTCTGCTGTATAATTAATTTTGCTGGGTGTAAACTAATTGAGGTGGTGGGATATAATTGGTTACATAATCATGTTACAATATGTTAGGATTGGTTAGTTAAATTTCAGGAAAATGATTGGTTAAGGTATAGCTAAGCAGAACTCAAGTTTTACTATATAATCTGTAGTCAATGAGGAAGTGACTGGGTGTGGGTGGGGGTGGGGGTGGGCATGTGGGTGTGTGAGATGGGAACAGGGAATGGGGGTAAGAAAATTGGAATCATGTTTTGCTAAAGGGGGAAATGGGAACAGGGAATGGGAGTAAGGAAGTTGGAATCATGTTTAGCTAAGGGTAGGAATGGGAACAGGGACACAGGTGTAAGGCTCTGTGGTGTCAGAGCTGGGAAGGAGGATACTAAGGAAGGAAACTGGAATCATGCTTGCTGGAAGTTCACCCCAATAAACATCGAATTGTTTGCACCTTTGGACTTCGGGTATTGTTGCTCTCTGTTCATGCGAGAAGGACCAGGGAAGTAAGTGGGTGAAGGAATAAGCCCTCTAATATCTTGGTGCCGGTGACTCGGATGCATCGCACTGGATAGGTGAGTGGCAGCCTGTAAGTCCCCCTCCCCAACAGTCCGCGCAGCTGCTTGGAGGGGGTATCGCGAACTCTCGTGATGGTAGTTGCGGGTTCTGGCAAGCCAGGGTAAAGGATTTTTTGGATGAATGGATAAGGGAGGACCAGGGCCCATACCAGGTACAGGGGTCAACCTGGGATAAGATTAAAAAGGAAATGGAGGAAGTGTTAGGGGACCCAGAGGTATGGGGGGTGGCTGAGGAGCCCACCCTCCTTGGTATATGGGTAGGGGAAGAAGGTCCCTGCCCATGGGGACTGAATGCCTCCCAGGGAAAAGAGGCACTTCAGTCTGCTTGAGAGGTTTGAAGTAAGGGCAGCATTATGGGAAGCTGCCAGTAATCTTTCAAGTTTGGTGCTGCTTCAGCAAGGGCTGCTGAAGAGTTGTAAATTAGTTAGGGATAGTGAAAGATG
Organism: Eretmochelys imbricata; assembly: GCF_965152235.1. Lineage (NCBI taxonomy): Eukaryota > Metazoa > Chordata > Testudines > Cheloniidae > Eretmochelys > Eretmochelys imbricata. Next base: position 27,911,730 of record NC_135574.1, read on the forward strand.
ATTTGGCACAAAAGGGTTTAAGGTCAAAAGCAGAGTTAACAGACCACCTTTAGAGACTGGATCTGAGACTTGGTCCTGGGGGAGTGGAGGAAAAAAAAAAATAAAAGTTTCAAAGTGCAACCTGCCTTTCCACACTCTTTTGTTTTTCTGAAGTTTTAATGGAGGGTACTTTGGATACTTATGTGAGATGTCAAGAAGGAAGTTTTTGTTTAATGATAAAACCCAGTTATATAAATGTAACTGTATGTGCAACTCTGTGCAGTCACATTGGATGGAAGCTTGGTCATTAAATTATCCAAGGGGGTCAGGTAGAGTGGCTACTACCACCACTACGCTTCTGTCCCCAGAAGCCTTTATAGCTATTCTGAGGGAAAATGGGCCCTTTTCCCACAGAAATGGTCTATAAGGGACTGCTGCAGGCTGCAGGCAGAGAGAGAATCTGAGCAAAATTATTTGACTTTTGGGTAATGTAATCAAAATCACTAAAGGATGGAAGAGGTTTCTTTTGGAACTTAACTTGGCTGCCCCTAGTTGTGTCTAGTTGTACAAGATGGAAGTGTAATCGGGGTACAGTTGTGTAAAAAAGAGTAATTACAGTGCAAGGGATGTTAGGCAAAACAGAATTTTGTGTGTGTGCACAGGTAAAAGAAAAGGAAAAGGGGAGGAATGATGGGAACACTGAGCCTTGGGATGGCTCTGGGGGATCAGATTGTTGCTTTGGTGGGTTCTGCATGAAAACTCTGTGGGCATGGGGGAGGCAGTTATACCTTGTGTAAAATTAATTTGGCTAATATGATGTTATGGAGGTTAAACTATATGGAAGGAATTTGCATTTTCCCAGGACATGTGCAGTGTATATTGGAAAAGGAGTAAAAGAAATGCAAATAAAACATGGTACTTCATTAAAATCCTAATAGGGCTCCAAAAGGAGCCACAATAGGTTGTGCTTTCTTTTTCAGATCTGTGTGTTTTGGAGCAGGAGATGAAAGTGGAAAGTAATCAGAACTCTGGTGGAAGTAAAATGCTTCCCTTTTAAGACAGTGTCCGAGCTGCTAACAGCTTTGGATCCAAAAGCAAGCTAGTAAGCCTCTGTGTGTAAATGCAAATTACCTAGCTGATGGGCACAAAGGAGCTGCAAATAACTGAATACATCTGGTCAGCAAACAAGCTACTAGAAGACTCAGATTATGGCCCTTCAGGAAAGGGAGGTGAAAAAAACAAGTCAAGCCTGAAAATAAGGGGGACAGGTTAACCTTAAGGGGTGTGTGTGTGTGTGTACAGTGCTAAAATCTGAAGCTGTGTCTCAGCTATTACCTGAGAATAAACTTAAAGCTTGGTACAGCAGAGAAACTATTGCAAACTTGGTCTGTTGTACAAGAGGGGAAACTGAGGTACACCATCTCATGAATTTCATAAATGACCAGTGAGTGAGGTAATTCACTAGCCTGACTATAGAACAAAATAAGGAGAGCCTGGAGGTAATTCTTCTGTTTTTCCTGCAAGTAGCAAGGACATTTGTAAAAGAAAGTGGTATTATTATTAAGCAATAATCTGTCCCCACCATGGGGAAGGAAATTGTTTCTTTTGTTTTTCAGACACTCTACAAGCAAGCTGGCGCCAGCGGGAAAAATAACCCAGAATACCATGGATCTGTGTTTTGTGTTGTTTGTCTGTGGTGTTTGTCTTGTTGCTAGCATTGTTGTGTTTTAATGAACAGAAAATCTCATGACATGGGAGGGGATGGCTTCCAAAGGCTGGCCTTGGGGGGGAAGATGTGTATGGGAATGCAAATTCTCAACTAGGAGGCCAGCACCTGTGTAATAGCTACCGTGGTACCTGGAAATGGAATGGCAACTAAGGTGGCCCCCACAAGCCCTATGGAAATAATGAGAAGGGGAGGAGCTCACTGGAAATCAATGGGGGTGTGTGTAAAATAGTGTAAATTAATAGAAGATGTTTGGATGTGCCCCTCTCCTATGACTATAGAGGAGCGGGATCAATGGCCTATGCAAGGGGTGGACAATTGGGTGTACTGTGTATAAGGTGTTTTGCTGGGAATGTACATATTACTGGGGGCACAATTACACCAGCCCATAACCAAACTACACACATCTACATGCTGCTATATGGACTTTGGTGCACAAATGGATCTGTGAATCTTATTGCTGTGAATAAGCCAGGGCTTACTGCCTGATTCCATACCAAGTGGTCAAGCTGGTTTGGACAATATCCCATTTCTCTGTGAACATTCAATGGACTTGTGCTATGGACAAAAGCATACAAAACCTGCAGGGGCAGCTTGTTGCAACTGCCAGCAACTGGACACAAGATCGTGACCCCATCGAAGGAGGAGAGGCAGTATTTTGGGGGTGTCTCGGATGTTGGACCATACTGCAGTGGTCAGGACTCGGTGTTGCTGTGGATTTTGTATTGTTAACTGTACTTGTGTTACGTTGCATAGGGAGATAACCTATTAGGAATGTAATAAGCCCTCCAAACCCTGCAGTGTACTAGACAACCCAGACCCAACCTTCTCAGGCCCACTCTAATGGGAAGTCTGGAACACTAATTGGAATAGGTGTGGTATGCCCGTACGAGAGAAGGTGCAGGGCACAATACTACACAAGGGGCAGTGGGACAAATGGAATATCGACACCTTCCACCTTGATGCCTGGCCCTATCAGGAAATGTGTCGCCATATGTCCTATGCTTTTCCAGGGATACCTGGGCAGGAGGATCCCAAAAGAAAAAGAAAAAAAAAAAGGGGTGGAGTGTTAGGATATAGATATTCAGGCCTGTCTGTAAAGGCCTATACTCTAAGAATTTAGGTGTATTCTTATCACTTGGCTAGTGATAGAGGTATAAAAGAAAGAATCAAAACCACTGTCTGCCAGTGTAAGGGCCTTCTCTTACTGTGACAGTCTGAGGCCCTGTGCTTAGGCTCAGGCCTTTGGCTAAGCAGCAGAGGCAGCCATAAGCTGGGAAGCGAACGGTCACATCCTCACATTCCAAACTAGTCACATTGAAATAAGGTGCTATTGGGCTGTTAGGCACTATCAGGACAGGATTGTATTCCTATCACCTCCAGAGAAAGGGAAGTGCCTAGAAAATGTAAAAGGAAACTTAGTTTGATAGCATCCTGTCTGGCAAGAACTCACTTATCAATAGCTGGGATGTGAAATCCTCACTTCTGTATTGTTTTGTCATTATAGTTCCCACTTTGCTGTCGTTTGTCTGTATAATCTCTGTCTGGTTCTGTGATTGTTCCTGTCTGCTGTATAATTAATTTTGCTGGGTGTAAACTAATTGAGGTGGTGGGATATAATTGGTTACATAATCATGTTACAATATGTTAGGATTGGTTAGTTAAATTTCAGGAAAATGATTGGTTAAGGTATAGCTAAGCAGAACTCAAGTTTTACTATATAATCTGTAGTCAATGAGGAAGTGACTGGGTGTGGGTGGGGGTGGGGGTGGGCATGTGGGTGTGTGAGATGGGAACAGGGAATGGGGGTAAGAAAATTGGAATCATGTTTTGCTAAAGGGGGAAATGGGAACAGGGAATGGGAGTAAGGAAGTTGGAATCATGTTTAGCTAAGGGTAGGAATGGGAACAGGGACACAGGTGTAAGGCTCTGTGGTGTCAGAGCTGGGAAGGAGGATACTAAGGAAGGAAACTGGAATCATGCTTGCTGGAAGTTCACCCCAATAAACATCGAATTGTTTGCACCTTTGGACTTCGGGTATTGTTGCTCTCTGTTCATGCGAGAAGGACCAGGGAAGTAAGTGGGTGAAGGAATAAGCCCTCTAACACCCATTTCCTTGTCTCCAGTCTCCTTGCCCATTTCAACTCTCTAGGCTCCTCGTCCAATCTGTCTTTCTTCCCATCGTGACCTCCAGTTGTCCCCATCACCCACGTGCTGCATGTCCACTGGTCCCCAGTCCCAGACTCCGTCTCCAGTCTCCTCATCCAATATCAGCATGTGTCCACCAACTCCTTGAACCAGTCTCTTTGCCCAGCCATTCCCAGTTCTCCCTTCACATCCTGGCTCCTCATATTTATTTCCTTTTCCCCTCCACCTCCTTTCCTTCACACCACTGTTTTCTAATCCCTGTCTTCTTACCCTCACTCCTCAACCAATCTCAATCACCCCCCACATTGGTTCCTTGCCAAACCAGCCCTAATTACCTGTGCCCCCACTATTTCTTCATCTCCCTCCCATTCCCAAACCAGTCTCAGTCTCCCTTTCTCACCTTGTGTCAGCCACCAGTTTCAGTCTCCACCACCAAGCTCCCCACACACACCCTGTTCCCCCAAACTCCAACTTTTGTCCCTGCTGAATTTGAGTCAGGCAACTTCTCCCCTAGGCTGCTTGGGCCCCACAGGGGATCATTCAGAGCACAGCTTTGCTCTCAGTTCAGGTGTCCATACTGCAGAAACAGGGATTGGCAATTACAGGGAAAGTCCTACTCAGCCCTGGACTGGAGCATGGCCCATGTGGATGGAATCATCAGGAAACAGAGCTGCGATCCACAAGCAAGTCTCTGTTAAGCATGTGCAAACTGCATTTTTTTTTGCCCCCAAAGGCTTGTTATTTAGCCAAATTTGGGCAGATTTTTTTTACACAGATAAGAAAAGTCACATCCCGGATGCAAAGGCCAGCACCCTCTCACATTTCAGATTCCACAGCATGGGAGTGCTAAAGCTAACAAAAAGGTCACCTGAATTTCTCAAACATTATAAAAAATAATTAAAAAAAATCCTCGCTTCATTCTCAGAAAAGACTGAACCATTTTGACTGAAATTTCAAAAAAATCAACTTGAAGCAGATCCCTAGCATTCAAAATATCAGTTAAAGTTTGGCAATGTTATAAGCAACTGAAAACAGGGTCTGATCATGAGAAATGTCAGGAAACCTTAAATTTAAGTGATGCTGCCATCCCTGCTTTTAATATTACATGTAGGGATCATATATCAAGAGTGAACTTTTTTCTTAACTACCTTTAAATTGTAACTAAGGACCAAAAACACTGGAAGCACAAAAGGGGAATTTTTAAAGTTCTGTATGGTACATTAGCAATAGCACACTATATTTCCTTTAAAGTTTCCATCTGCAACTTCTTCTTCTTCTTTCTTTTATATGGCTGGTTTAGAGCATCAACTACAATTTCACCTGATGTTGATTGAGCCAAATGAGTGGAAGATGGCAGCCTTCACAGGGCCCACTCTGTTAAGTGAGAATTCACAATGAATGCCATCAACTCAGTGACCAAACATCGCTCAGCAATTTCCTAGTCATCAGAGCAGCAACTCAACAAATCCTAAGGTTCCTCTTCAGGGCCATACAATGTGCCAGATAGGCCCTGGAATAAGAACTTTGTAACTTAATGTTGAAGGACTCTCATTGGCAAAATGTGAGTACCTTGGAAACTTGCTGAAGACTTACAACATTGATATCCTCATGTTGCAAAAGACCCATGTTGGCAACGACCAACAGGCTAGGCGCTACCAAATCTACGGATACAACCTAATGACTAGTCGTTATCATCCTAAATATGGCTTGGCAATATACGTCAAGGACACCATCACAGATATTAATGTTATTCCATCAACTGAAGAGGAGACCACATTTACCACAACTATCAAATTAGGGGAGCTCCACATTAACAACGTCTATAAAGCTCCTAGCACAAGATAGCCAAAACTAGCACTCCTATTCCAGGCATGTATGCAGGTGATTTTAATACTCACCACACTATATGGGGCTTTAAAACAAATGAAACCAATGGCGAAGTTCTCACGGACTGGATATCTGCACAAGACTTACAACTAATCTATGAACTAGAATAACAATCCATATTCCATTCAAGCCACTGGCAATATGGGTACAATCCAGACCTAAAATTCATGTCTAAAGACCAAAGTGGAAACACTCTCATCGTAACACAAAATACTATCGCTATTTCCAAATAGCCAACACAGGCCTATAATCTACATAGGCATTGAAATTCCTGTGTTCTTTCCAAAACAGGTACCACAATGGAATTTTGCTAAAGCTGATTGGCATGCCTACAAAGAGACTGTTGAGAACTGTTGCAAGGATTCCAGCAAGACCAAGGGTTGCAGGGCTCCTGAAAGTAGCGGGAAAGAAGAACATTCCTTGAGGCTTCCAGAAAAAGCACACTCCCTGCTGGATGAGAGAGATGCAGGAGTTGCTCCGGCATACAATCAGATCAGGAGCTCTCATACCGCAAACGCCCTGCTATACTCCCTTGACACAACAAAATGCCAGCACTGGCTTGATTGCATGGAAAACCTTGATTTTACACGTTCAAGTCATTAAGCCTGGACGCTACTATGAAGTCTTGGGACTGCTAATCCCACAGAGTACTGGCCACCAAAAATCCAGCTAACTCAATAGCCTCCAAACTGGATACACAAAAGGACTACTTGATAAACACACAAGAAGAGAAGTGTATCAACAACTTTACCAAACACTTGCATTAATCCCCTGAGAACCTTCCACTGTCAGCATTGAGGGAGTAAAAGAAGAACTTGCCACAATGAAAAAAGGGAAGGCTCCAGGCCCTGATGGTATTCCGCCAGAATTCCTCCAGCATCTCAGCCCCAAAGGACTCCAATGGCTAGCAACATTGTACCCCACTTCTTTAAGGACAGTAAAGAACCCTGAAATATGACATGAGGCAATAGTAATTGCCATTCCAAAGCTTGGAAATCCCCCTGATAAAGTGGGAAGCCAATTTCTCTTTTATGTATGACCTATAAACTTCTTGAACGTATCATCCTCAAAAGAATACACCCTTTTACTGAAACAATTATTCCTTTTGAACAGGAAGGCTTCTGGCCAAAATGTAGTTTTTGTGACCAAGTTCTGGCACTCAAAACACACATTGAGGCTAGCTATCAAAAAAACCCTAAAGACTGGTATAGTATTTGTTGACTTTCATCTGCATATGATACCTTATGGGTTAAGGGCCTGATGCTGAAACTTGCTAAAATTATACCTTGCTACCAAACATTTAGACAGCTGTGGACCATGCTGAGTAACAGACGTCTGTGGGTGTACCTGGATAATAAGGCCAGCTCACCTCGTATCATAAACAACAGGCTACCACAAGCCATTGTACTTGCACCAACTCTTTTTAATATTTACATAAGTGACATGCCTCCAACTAAATCACGAAAATATACAGATGATCTTGCCATGAGAATCCAAGCATCAAACCTCTATGACATTGAGAACCACCAAAATATGGAACAATATTTCCAGAAATGGAGGCTCAAATCAAACCCTGGAAAAACAATAGCAAGCACATTTCATCTTGATAATAAGAGTCCCCAAAACACACTGAAGGTAGATTTCTGTGGTAAAAATGTGCAACATGATTATACTCCAACATATCTCTGAGTGAAACTCAACTGGACCCTCTCCTTCCATGATAATCTTGAGAAGGTAGCTGCAAAGATAAAAATGAGAGCCAACATAATCCAGAAACTAGTAGGTACAACCTAGGGTGCATCAGCATCAGTGTTGTGAACATCTGCAATAGCACTTGTATATTCAATAGCTGAATATTGTGTACTGGTAGGGAGCAGATGCAGCCATACACGACTTGTGAATACCCAGCCAAATACAGTGATGAGGTGCATCATGGGAACCCTCAAGTCAACTCCAACACCATGGCTACCTGTCCTGTCTAAGATCACTCGCCCACTGATACTCTGAACTGCTGCAACATTCTGTGGAGCTCAGCAAATCCAGGAAAACAGATGTCTTCCTATTCATCAAGACCTTGCAACACCCCCCTGCAATGTCTTACTTCCTGCAAGCCTTTCTGGGAACATTCATTTAGCCTCATGCAATCAGGCTATGATCAGAAGGAGGCTTGAAAAGCAGATTTGGCTAAACAAGACTTAAATAATAAACGTCTTGTGCCAGATCCCACTCAGAAGGTTCCTGGATTTGACCTTTCATGGTCATTCTGGTCAACTCTGAACCAAATTCGAATATTATTGGTATCTGAACCTGACTTAGTGATTAAGAGTAAATTTTTTTTCTAATTAGTGGGGTTTTTTTATATCCTGTATCTACATTTTCTGTTAAACAGTCCCACAACACTGCCAAGTGCATATGTTGATACAGGATATAAAAAAACCCTAATTAGAAAAAAAAAGTTACTCCTAGTCAGGTTCAGATCCCAATAATATTCTTTTGGAAATCTATGGGAATCTTGCCATCGACTTAAATGGGAGATGGATTGGGCCCTCAATAGGCAATTTAATTATTTCTTTCTAGCATAAGCAAATAATTTGAGGCCCTGATCTGTACATAATGGTAAAAGAGCAGTTTAAATTCCAGTAATAAATTCCCCATGGATATCTTCAAAGCTCATAATAATCCCTTTTTTGATCAGATGACCAAAGATGGAGATACACAACTCCTGCTTGTCATAGCTGTCAGTAAAATTCACATGAAAAGGCTGTTTTTTTTCCAGAATTGGATTAATTGATTCCTTTCTTACCTTGGAAACAGTCTCAGAATTTTTGTTAGCCCTATAAATTGTGAAAAAAATTGTTCTGAAATTTCTGTCCTGGCTAATAAAACACAGTAACATCTCTTCTAGGGAAGTCAAAATAGTCAGCTTTTTTTATATCAACACAGTGTGTCTCTGGTTGATTTTGAAGCACTGAACTGAAGTCCTTTGCTATACAATAATCCCCACCCAATGCAGGCCTATGTAATGTACTGTTTTTTAATATTGGATTTCTCCAGACTCTGAATAATGCAAGTCTCTTGCTTTAGAGACCAGTCATGAGTTTTCCAAAGTTTAAATGATTTAATTTAAATGTAAATGAAAAGTTTAAGCATAAATTCTCTATCAAGGTAAGAAAAGGAAAAAGAACACAAGAACATAACATAAGAAAGTCCATACTGGCTCAGACTAATGTTCCTTCTGGCCCAGTATCCTGTCTTCTGACAATGGCCAATGTCAGGTGCCCCAGAGGGAATGAACAGAACAGGTAATCATCAAGTGATCCATCCTCCGTTGCCCATTCCCAGCTTCTGGCAAACAGAAGCTAGGAATACTTCAGAGCATTGTTTTGAATCCCTGTCCATCCTGGATAATAGCCACTGATGGACCTATCCTGCATGAACTTACCTAGTTCTTTTTTGAACCCTGTTATAGTCTTCACAACATGCTCTGTCAAAGAGTTCCATAGGTTGACTGTGCATTGTGTGAAGAAATACTTCCTTTTGTTAGTTTTAAACCTACTGCCTATTAATTTCATTTGGCAACTCCTAATACTTGTGTTATGAGAAGGAGGAAATAACTTTATTTACTTTCTCCTCACCAGTCATGATTTTATAGGCCTTTATCATATCCCCCCCATCCCCACCCATCCTTAACAGTCTCTTTTCGAAGCTGAAAAGTCCCAGTCTTATTAATCTTTCCTTGTAAGGAAGCTGTTCTATACCCCTAATTATTTTTGTTGCCCTTTTTGGTACCTTTTCCAATTCCAGTATACATTTTTGCAAATGGGTGACCAGATCTGCATGCAGTATGCAAGATGTGGGTGTACCATAGATTTATAAAGAGGCAATATGATAATCTCTGTTTTATTATCTATCTCTTTCCTAATGATTCCCAACATTCTGTTAGCTTTTTTCACCATCACTGCACATTGAATAGATGTCTTCAGAAAACTATCCACAATGACTCCAAAGTCTCTTTCTTGTGTGGTAACAGCTAATTTAGACCCCATCATTTTATATGTATAGTTGGGATTATGTTTTCCAATGTTGAATTTCAGCTGTCATTTTCTTTCCCAATCACCCAGTTTCTGAGATCCCTTTATAACTCTTCTCAAACTGCTTTGGACTTAACTATCTTGAGTAGTTTTGTGTCATCTGCAAATGTTGCCACCTCACTGTTACCCATTTTTCAAGATAATTTAGGACTATGTTGAACAGTACTGGACCTACTACAGACCCCTGGGGGACACCGCTATTTAACTCTTTCCATTCTGAAAACTGACCATTTATTCCTACACTTTTTTCCTATGTTTTAACCAGTTACTGATCCATAAGAGGAATCATAGAATCATAGACCTTCCCTCTTATTCCATGACAGCTTACTTTTCTTAAGGGCCTTTGGTGAGGGATCTTTTCAAAGGCTTTCTGAAAATCTAAGTACACTATATCCATGCTTGTTGACCTCTTCAAAGAAGTCTAGTAGATTGGTGAGGCATGATTTTCCTTTACAAAAAACATGCTGACTTTTCTCCAACAAATTATGTTTTTTTCTACTTGTCTGATAATTCTGTTCTTTACTATAGTTTCAAATCAATTTTTGCCTGGTACTGAAGTTAGGCTTACCAGCCTGAAGTTATCAGGATCGCCTCTGGAGACTTTTTTAAAAAATTGGTGTCATATTAGCAATCCTCCAATCATCTGGTACAGAAGCTGATTTAAATGATAGGTTACATACCACAGTTAGTAGTTCTGCAATTTCACATTTGAGTTCCTTCAGAACTCTTGTGTGAATACCGTCTGGTCCTGGTGACTTATTACTGTTTTATGTACCATTTTGTTCCAAAACTTCTAATGACACCTCAATCTGGGACAGTTAATCAGATTTGTAACTTAAAAAGAATGTCTCAAATTTAGGAAACTCCCTCACATCTTCTGCAATGAAGACCGATGCAAAGAATTCATTTAGTCTCTTTGCAATGGCCTTATATTCTGTGAATACTCCTTTAGCATGTTGATCGTCCAGTGGCCACACCAGTTGTTTAGCAGGCTTCCTGCTTCTGATGTACTTAAAAATGTTTTTGCTATTACTTTTTGAATATTTGGCTAGCTGTTCTTCAGATCCTTTGTTGGCCTTCCTAATTATATTTTTACACTTCATTTGCCAGACTTTATGCTCCTTTCTATATTCCTCAAGAGGATATAACTTCCACTTTTTAAAGGATGCCTTTTCCCCTCTAACTGCTTCTTTTATTTTGTTGTTTAGCCATGGTGGCACCTTATGGGTCCTCTTATGTTTTTTTTTTTTTTTTAATTTGGGGTATACACTTAATTTGATCCTGTATTATGGTGTCTTTAAAAAGTCTCCACGCAACTTGCAGGGATTTCACTTTTGGCTCTGTACCTTTTAATTTCTGTTTGACTAACTTCCTCATTTTTGTGTAGTTCCCCTTTCTGAAGTTAAATTCTATTGTGGTGGGCTTCTTTGGTGTTTCCTCTTCTTCCTCCCCCAAGGATGTTAAATTTAATAATATTATGATCACTCTTACCAAGCAGTTCAGCTATATTGACTTCTTGGACCAGATCCTGTGCTCCACTTAGGACTAAATCAAGAATTGCCTCTCCCCTTGTGGGTTCCAGGACTAGCTTCTCCAAGAAGCAGTCATTTATGGTGTCAAGAAACTTTATCTCTGCATCCAATTCCTGAGGTGATGCATACTGAGTCAATATGGGGACAGTAGAAATCCCTCATTATAATTGAGTTTTTTATTTTTATAGCCTCTTTAATCTGAAGTACTTCACAATCACCATCACCATCCTGGTCAGGTTGTCTGTAGTGTATAATGCATTATTTTTATTATTCAACCAAGGAATATCTAGCCATAGAGATTCGATGGTGAAGTTGGATTCATTGACATTTTTTACCCTATTTGAATTTATACTTTCTTTCACATACAGTGCCTCTCCCTCCCACAACCCTTCTTGCTGTTCTCTCCCTCCTCCTTCTCTCCTCCCCTCCTTCCACAGACACACACTATATGCCTTAGGACAGCCCCACAAATACCAAAAATAAAATAATGTTTGGAATAAGATCATGATCCACTGAATGCTATGCTGACTGCTCCCTTATGTTTCCACAGCTTCACTTGTTACCATACTTGAAGTAGTTTGAATTTCCCACTGGTTCAGTGGTGTGATTTTTCTGGAGGTGGGAAGGGAGTTCAAGCTAACTCATTGCTGGACTTTTTCAGATGCCCAGTGGAAAGTTAACATACCAGGTAAATATCAATGCATTTGAACAATGAGGGGCTTATTTCACTGGTTTCAGAAATGTGTCAAAACATTGGCTATAAAGCCACATCCCTTTTCACTGAGGTCACACTAGGTTGGATAAGCATAATGGGTTTGACTTATGCACAGAAGTTTTCTACAAAACTTTTTCCTTTATGTATAGTGATCACATCAGTTTCTGCTGGGGAAAAGACACAGTGTATAAGATTATTTCACCATAGTTTATGACTAAGAGAAATAAGCTCCTTCAGTGGAGGTTTTAAAAAGGAGGCTGGTTTCCCATCTGTCTTGGATGGTTTAGACACAACAAATCCTGCATCTTGGAAGGGTGTTAGATTAGATGACCTTTGAAGTCCCTTGTAACCCTATAACTCCAATACTGCCAGTGACTTAAAATAGGCTTGTGTTTAAAGGATAAATCTTGACAGTACTGAACTAAAGAGATTTTGAACATTTGGTTCAGAGCTGGTGACATTTTCTCCTATACAACATACCAGTGTTTCTCTCTTAATCCTACTGTTTGCCTTACAGCGTGTTTTTAAAGTTCCTGTATTTTTAGACTTGTATACACAATAACACTCAGGGAACAATTCACTTCAAATAATTTATTTGGTGAGTTTAGTTCTTGTCTGTTCACAGATTATCTGAATGGATTTATACTACTAGAAAAGTAAAGAGATGTGGGGAGATAGCAGGCAGAAAATTAAAAGTGTGTCCAATTTCTGGCAGTAGTCAAGAAACCAAACAGAGCAACAGAAACTATCAACAGATTAATGGATCAGAAGAAATCATTATGGCACCATCCAGCAGGTACTTAAATCACACATATTGGGGGTTCCATACTACAAGGATATTGGAGAACTGGAAATGGTACATAAAAAAATACCAGTAGGCTGGCAAAATCCTTAGACGTTAAAGAATGTTCATCTGGAGCATTACAGATATCAGGTTTGTCATCAATAAAATATTAGCATTAGGAGATATAATCAGTTTTGAAGTGCAATTCTAAGGAGGATGGAGAAGGTGGATTTCAAAAAATTATTCAGGAAGGTAACAGGCTTCATAATGAAAAGGGCACAAAACTGAACAATGTAGTAACTTGGAACTAAAAGAGTTTTAGAGAAAAAGCTTTATTTGAATTGTAGAGAGACAAGGTTGGTGAGGTAATATCTTATATTGGACCAACTTCTGTTGGTGAGAGAGACAGGCTTTTGAACTTATACAGAGCTCTTCTTCAGGTCTGGGAAACAAACTTTTGAACAGTAGCAGATAGTCTAGTGGGGGACTGCACAACTTTCACCATTGTAGAGCCAGGTTCAAACTCTAAAATAGATCACAAATTTGAGTTTGAGGACCATCAAAAAACCACCATGCAGTTTGACACAACAAACAGCACAAGATTTGAAGTCACAACAATGGTGCAGGTACAAACAGATTTTTGGCTCAGTGCTGTTTGGAGAAGCTTACACTATACCTGACACAAACAGTCTGTCACCTGTTTTTGAACTGCAACTTCAAACATTATATATAATTGTATATTTACACACATTTACACAAACATGTACAGATAATATACAAACACTCACCAGTGTTAAAATACTTGGAAAGGCTATAAAAGGCAGCAAGAGAGGTTGCACCCATGAGCATATTCATGAATGAGTTGGGTTCAGGAAGTAGAAGAAATCCTGCATGCAACAGATTCTAGCTATAGATGTATCAGAGGGGTAGCTGTGTTAGTCTGTATCCACAACAATAGAGATGCTGATTGATCAAAGCCATCCTAGGGCCTCCTTCCTTCCTAATACATTAATACGTTATATGTAATAAAATAAGCAGTGTCATATTTGTAAGGATATTTTTTTCATTTCTTTGATCATTTCCCAGTTACTCACTGTCAATCTCTTTTCAGTCCATTAACTGTTATAGACTTGTGTTTTTCCAAAAAGAATAATCTTGTATTACGGGGGGGGGGAATCAGTGCTTCTCACTGACTAAAATTTAAAGTTAATCTATTTGCTATTCTGCTGGGAATGTATTTGAATCCAGCCTTGACCAGCCTGCTCAAAACTAATTTTGATCAGAGTTTTTCAGCTGTTACAGCTCTGATTTGATTTCAGCTAGGGTTACTGTATTTTAATACCAGTCCTTGGCCAGTAATCATGGTAGCTGGTGTTGCATCAAGAAAAATACCTCCTTTTTCAAGGAGGATATTTCAGAGCTCAGGAAGTTGAGGGGCTTGGGAGTAATAGAAAAGTTCACTCTTTATTACTAATCAATGAACATTCAAAAGGTAATCAATCAGTTACCTGCATCTGCCATATCAGTTCATCACATTCTCTCTCCTCCCCCTCCCCCAAAAATGAGTTTTAAAGTGAAAACATCAGCTTGGGGGTGATAGGTGTAAGTGAAGCAGTGATTAGGGTATGCCTTTGATTTATATTTGCAATAATAATAAGTAATTATATGCTCCGCTATTGTCTCCTTTGAAGCTCCTCACCTGTCTTCCTGATCCTATTCCCGCTTCATGACTACCCTCTCTTGCTCCCTCTCTATCCAGCCTATTCACTTCCTTCTTCTCCCTCTCCTTCACCCAAAACCTCTCTTCTCTGGATCTTTCTCCTCTAAATAAATCCATGTCCAAGTATTTCCCTTCTTTTAAAAGAAAAACTGTCCTTATTTGTCTCTTCAGTTTCTTTTCTCCTCTTTACCCATATGCTCATTGAATGAGTCATGTATAGCCATTGTCTCATCTTCCTCTCCCCTAACTTCATCTGGGATCCTCTTCAGTCTGGTTTTTGTCCCTTCTAATCAACTTCAACATTTTCTTCTCTTTTAAACCAAGACAGGGGTTCCATAGCCCATACTCATTTTTGACTATTCCACAGTGACAATTGATTAAATATTCTGACATCCTGTTTGTGTTTCACAGCACTGTCTTCTCCCAATCCAATTCTTATTCTTATTCTGTGACTGCTTATAATAGGAAGGACTCACGACCAAGGTGTTGCCAGGTTTCTTCCACTCTAGCATCCCCTATTGTCTCATAGTCTTCATCTGTGCCTATCTACATCTTCCATCTCATTTATCTCCATCTAAGGGGGTCTTCCGCAATACCTCTCCTAGCTGCCAGTCTTCTACCAGGACTGTCTCCAGGGCTGTAAGCTGGTCTCAGCTACGAGGTCTATGGTACCCAAGGAGGGGAAGGACCTCCTTGCAGAGCCCCTTCTACACAACCTTCAGCTTGGTGTGCAGGTGGTGGACTCCCCGTTAGTCTGCTGGAGGTTGGTCCTGGCAGGTACCACAAATATTGGAGACCTCCTGGACTATAACTGGGGGGACTGGGTGGATCCCCTAGTGCTCAGTCGGTTTATGGGGCTCTCCACCCCTCATGCCTGGCATGTGTCCACCAGCACGTACTCCAGGAGGTGAGGGCAGCCTTACTGTCTGCCACTCGGGCCTTTTCTGAGTGGGACCTGCAGGAGGGTGCTCCCCGCCTGCCCCTCATGCCTCGTCCTCTGGACATCAGCATCAGGCCCCTGCCCCACAAGTCCTTCTGGCTGCACCCTCCAGACCACCCAAACCAGCTGTGTGACCTGCAGCTGGTTCATTTCTGAGCTGCGCCTAGGAAACAGCTGTACATATTTGTGCCTCATACCCTTCACTTTCTCACCCTCATATCCCGCCCCAACATCACAAGGTGGGACCTTCTACCACCTGTGGAGGGTGAGTCTGTATTCCACCCTCATCCCATGGCCCACTGGGTAAGTTAGTTGGAAGCACCTTCACAGAGCCATGAACACAGGCGTGTACCTGGCACAATTCACCCCCCACTTCCTGAAACGTGTGGCATGAGGGAAATCCTGGAGCATAGTTACACTGAATGTGCCAGGTTGAAGCCCCTTTTACGGCACCTCCAGAACCTTCTCTTTAGGTTCTAGTTGCACTTTTCCCCACACCTTGTAATATACACTCACCCCATCTGTGGCCCCATGAAGTCGTGAGACCTCCTTGTCAACCTCCTCCTGGTGTTGGATGGGAGGTGCTTTGTGACTGTGGAGCCTATTTCCACTCCTTACTCAGGTCGCACACGCAACAGAGTTCCTCTGGGCCACACCCACTGGCTCCCTGGAAGCCTTTGAGGAGCAATGGGTACTGTCCAGTGTTCTCTGCTCTGTGTCTCCCTTGGGCTCCCTAATTTTGACCCTATGACCCTTGTCCCTGTCTTTCATTAGTTGTCCCCCAATCTCCTCTCATCCGTGGGTCAGTAGCTCCTGCTCTTAGGCTGGAGGAGGGGCCTTTAGATGTGTGTGGACCTGTGGACACCCATCCCCAGGAACTCAATAGGTGTCTGAATTTTCCACGGCCACACCCTCTGCAAGGGCAACTTTAATTTTTTGTTACACTGGAAGGGAACAGATGTCCAACTGAAAATTCAAATAAACATTCAAACAAGTGGTTCTCCTGCCCCTCTTGGGTTATGGAGAAGTTACCTGCCCTTCACCCCTTCTCCAGGCACTGCAAAGTTCTTTGTTCTTTTGGTAGAGCACCATCTCATAGAGACTTCTCCCTGGAGGCTCTTTTTGTCTTAACTGGTTTTTCACTGCCTTCTCTTCCTATGCAGAATTTCTCATAGCAGTATCTCATTCTTCCAACCACTCTGTAAGGAAGTCCAATAGATCTTGACCCACTCTTCTCTTCACAAGCCTATAGCAAATTGCCCAAGGCCACACATCAAGTCTGTGGTAGAAGCTGAACAGAGGCCAGATGGCCTGACCTACAGTCTGTGTGCTGCAGATAGCAATTATAATCTATTACAAGATACTAATGCAAAGCCTCATGATGGCTTTAAAGATTGTTACAATGCATTGTACCCATTCAGTTACACTCTCATCTTAAAAAAACAAAGGAGATGAATTCAATATTCAGCTGGTTGTGTCCCAGTTTGAATGTAAAACACAGGATTTTTGTGTTAATATATATGGAGCTGTTCGGTAGCATTAGAGCAGCTTTTAAAATTTGCCAACATATCACCTTTGCCTGAAGAATAGTCCCATCAGAGAGAAAACAAAACCCACATCTTTTGTGGTCACAACTCATCTTGAATTGTCAAATGCTTGGCTGACTCTTAAACTTCCAGTCTTATAGCTGAAACTAAAGAAGAAATCAATACATTGTCCCTCAGCTGTCAAGTGTGCTGAAGATACTTACAATGAGCAGACATATAAAAGAAAAATATGATTCTACTCCATTACTATTAATAATGTATTTACTTTGATAAAATGAAATTGGAATTGCAAAGATTTTTGACAAAGATAAATAGATTATATGATATAATGAACACACATTAGCCAAGGACTTAGATCAAGTGTTTTTGACTTACTAACCTCTAGTACCGCGAATTTCAGTGTCCACGAGGGTCACAAAATTCATCTTTACCAGAATTACTGCCCATTAAAAAACCAAACCAAAGCAAAATGATTCACTCAGGGAAAAGCACTGTTTTAGAAGTGATATTTCTAGCAGTAAATTTTGGATAGCTCTGTGAAAAGTGTGTTACTCCTGAAAACTACAATAGATGCCTGTCTATTGCAGTCATACCACATTGCACAGGGCTAGCCTAAGGATTTGGGGGAAGGTTTGTTACCTGGGGTTCTTTCACCCCAAAGCTCTTGGAAACTTTTGCTCTGTGTGAGGTGGTGTCAGGAATAAATCAGGGGAGACATGGCCATCCGACCGAAAGATGGCTGGCACAAACAGGACAACACAAGAGTGCTTTCACTTAAAGCTAAACTTTACTTAGTCTCAAGCACTTATACGCATGTCCGCAAGAGGTTAGTAAAACACCCCCCAACCCTTGATAATTACCAAAGCTGAGTGTGGCTCTCGAATGGCACAGCGGCCGCTGGGAAACACAAGATGCATCCAGAGAGAGAAAGTCCAGTCCTGAAGAGTCCCACTACCTCAAACTTTTTCCCCTTATTTATACATCAGTAATAGAATGACTTGTTAAGTAAGCAGTTTCAATGGTTGAGTGAGAGGTTCCTTCTGTTTATCGATTAACCAGGTGTGGGTTTTTCCAGGGTTTGCAGCCTTGAGGACCCAATAGACATTCCTGGGGCACATCCTGCTCTTCTAAGATGTATGTAGCAGCAACTTCAACATAATTCTTATCAGGAAGGACGCGGGGTCAAGCTGCCCTCTCTGTGGCACCCCTCCTGCCTTGGTTAAGCTAAGCCTGCTGACTTGGCTGCTTTCAGCGATAAGCCATAGTGGTTTCAGGCACTTTACTGGTTTGCCAAAGTCTCCCCATACAGTTTCCCCTCCTTAAAGGTCACCTTTCATACAAGGGAGCCTTTACCTGATTGCTGTCACACCTTTTCTGGATGCACCTGAGTTGAGATCAGCCGAGACCGAGCAAATTATCTTCTTGTTGGCATCCCATAGAGCATGGTTAGCACACCAGCATAGCAATTGACAAGGGATCGCCTTAGCCTCCTTTCCTAGTTGAGGGAGGGGCGACAAGTTCGATATGTTCCTTACCCGGGGGCACAAATGGTGGTGGCAGTAACCACTGACTCATCTGTTGGGGGACTTGCAATTGCCAGATTTTGCGCTATACCCAGCATGTCATGAGGCTGGTAACAAAAACCACTACTATTTGGCACCCCAATATTACTATGATGGGGTGTAGGGCCGAATTCAGGATGCCTGTGCCAGTGGGGGACCATCCCAATAACACTTCCCACCAGTGGTATGTCAGGCCCTGGCCAATTCTTGCAAATATCCATTTAATTTCATTGGCATTATGATGCACTGTAACTGTGACTTTGCGCTCTTCCTGTTTTGCAGTATGTAACTGGTTTTGTAAATCAGGGTGTACAAGCACTGTTTGTAAAGCAGTTAAATCCATTCCAAGGGGCACAGGTTTTACAATAGAATACAAAGTATGAGACACTTTTAACTGACTATATTTACATTCAGGTACATGAAATTCGAAATCACATCCCCTAATTGCTATAATATGACAGAAACATTTATAGCATAACTTCATTTGTCTGCCAATACCTCTATGTTAGTAGCATCCAGCACTCCAACTTCTAATCCAGTTTCATCCAGAGCAGTTCAATACATTTCTTGGGAGCTTTTTCTTTAGGCTACCCACCCCACGTGGCTGCCAGGCAAAATCCAATAGCCTTCAGTAGTTCACACTGAGATAGTATTAGGGCAGCTATACTGTCACTGGGCCTTTCTTTCCTTATATCCAATGTCATACAACACTCAGGTGCATTCAGCTGGGCTTCCATGCTGGAAGTTTAGTAGGAAGTAATAATTAGCAAGTCTTATTCTTTTAGTAACCCATGTTTTTGCATACCCTTTTTCCCCTTGGTAATTTCACTTTGTGCTTTAAAACTTTATATCCATCCTTTCATTCCCACCAACAGATATACCTTGTGTCTCATGAATATTTTGCTTTCAAATGTGCCTTTACTGCCTAAGGATGTTTCCCTGTTAACAGACTGGCGTTTCTGTAAATACAGTTAAAATGCTTGTTAATCCTTTTCTGCCTAATGTAGTATTTCTGTTTTTGTAACACAATACACAACAATGCTAGCAGCAAGACAAAACATAAAACACAAAACACAATCTTTGTCGCGACAGTAGATCCATGGTATTCTGGGTTGCTCTTTAGCTGGTACCAGCTTTTCCTGATTCTCTGAAAGACAAAAAGAACATGTTTCTATCCCTTTTGGGGTGGCAGATGGTTGCTTAAAATGTCCATTGCTTTTACAAATATCCTTGCTGATTGAATCATAGACTTTAAGGTCAGAAGGGACCATTATGATCGTCTAGTCTAGCCTCTTGCACAACACAGGCCACAGAATCACACCCACACACTCCTGTAATAAACTCCTAACCTATGTCTGAGCTACTGAAGTTCCCAAATCTTGGTTTAAAGACTTCAAGATGCAGAGAATCCTCCAGCAAGTGACCCATGCCCCATGCTGCAGAGGAAGGTGAAAAACCCCCGGGGCCTCTGCCAATATGCCCTGGAGGAAAATTCCTTCTCGACCCCATCTAACATCCCATCATAGGCTATTGAGCATATTTACTGCTAATAGTCAAAGATCAATTAATTGCCAAAATTAGGCTATCCCATCATACCATCCCCTCCATAAAGTTATCAAACTTAGTCTTGAAGCCAGATATGTCTTGCCCCCACTGCTCCCCTTTGGAAGGCTGTTCCAGAACTTCACGCCTCTGATGGCTAGAAACCTTCATCTAATTTCAAGTCTAAACTTCCTGATGGCCAGTTTATATCCATTTGTTCTTGTGTCCACATTGGTACTGATCTTAAATAATTCCTCTCCCTCCCTGGTTTTTATCCTTCTGATATATTTGTAGAGAGCATTCTTTTGGTTAGGCTAAACAAGCCAAGCTCTTTGAGTCTCCTTTCATAAGGCAGGTTTTCCATTCCTCGGGTCATCCTAATAGCCCTTCTCTGTACCTGTTCCAGTTTGAATTCATCCTTCTTAAATATGAGAGACCAGAACTGCACACACTATTCCAGATGAAGTCTCATTAGTACCTTGTATAATGGTACTAACACCTCCTTATCTCTACTGGAAATACCTCGCCTGATGCATCCTAAGACCGTATTGCAGGCAAAACAGAGGAATTACCCCCATGCTTTCCTGTGTGTTTGTTCTATAGGCAGGCCAGGTTTCAATGGCTCCTACCTTTTAAAAGTTTAGGGGAAATTATCCCACTGTTCAGTTATTAAATTCATGAGGTGGTGTACCTCAGTTTTTCTTCTTATACAGCAGACCAAGTTTGTAATATTCTTTCTGATGTGCTAAGTTTTAAGTATATTCACAGGTAATAGTTGAGAAGCATCATTACCATATGACCTTAAAGGTTTTTTCAAAAATCATACACACTATCCATTGTTACAGGGGTACTTCTTAACCTTAAATTATCCCAATGTTTAATATTAACATCAAATCTATTAAAAACTTCAGATTTCAGCACTGCATACACACACAAAAAGAATATTTTCCTACTTAGGGTTAACCTGTCCCTCTCCTATTTTTAGGTTTGACTTCTTTTTCCACCTTCCTCTACCAGTAAGGTAATTTGCATTTTCACAGATGCTTTCTGGCTTGCTTTTGGATCCAAAGCCATCAGCAGGTCAGAGACCCTCTCTTAAAAGGGGACACAGTCAACTTCCACCTGAGTTTTGATTTCTTTTCACTTTCAACTTCTGCTTCCGAAACACACAATGATCTGAAAAAGAAAACACAATCTACTGTGGCTTCCTTTAGAGCCCCAATAGGATTTTAGTTAAGTAGCATGGTTTGTCTGCATGTCTTTTACCCTTTCTGCAATATACACTGCACATGTCCTGGGAAAAATGCACATTCCTTTCATAGTTTAACTTCTATAACATTATATTAGCCATATCAATTTTTACATAAGGTGTAACAGTTTCTTTTGTGCTCACAGTTTCCATGAACCTTCATCAAAGTGACAGTCTGATTACTCAGAGCCACCTTAAGACTCAGTGTTTCTAATGTTGCTTCCTTCCTTTTTTTTTTGTGCACCTCACCTCTGCAGTTGCTCCAGAGGGCACTGTCTTTTTTGTTTGTTTTTTTAACGTCTTATACTACAGCTCTTAACTGCTATTTTGTTACCCAAAAAAAAAAAAAAAAAAACGGATCCAGAATTTCTCCCCATTCTCCTGGGTTGGACTGCCCTGTTGCAGCCAGGACTTGGGTCTTTTTAAAAAAATATTGAACTGTTTGCTATTTGCTGTTGAAAGCATTGAGGTACCTTAAGGGTTAAATGCTAAATACCAAAGCCAAACAACACTAGTCACCTTTGTTTGGCAAAAAAAGTGTTTCTCAGTTTTGCAACTTTGAATGAAAGATTCAGATGGCTTTTTAGTGGTGTTATTTAAAACCAAACCAAACCAAAAAACAATTTATCTTAAACCCACAAAACTGAGTTTCACAAGCCAGGAGCACTGGCTTTGGTCCCAAACACTCCACACACTTACATAGTATAACTATATACACACACTCACACAGAGATAAAAGCATACGCCTCTGCTTCACATCACTTACACTGCTTTAATTTTTACACAGCTGTACATAGATTACATTGGTATATATGTGGGGTCAGGTAAGTTCCAATGGAAACCCCTTATGTTCTTTTGGCAAATTTGACTAAATTGTTCAGTCAAATGATTCAAAGCAGACTGTCTTTTTGCCTGGCTTATTTACAAACATTCCTCTGGAAAAGGGCCCATTTTGCCTTCAGAATAGCTGCAAAGAAATCAAGAATCTTTCACTATAACACTTTTTCTGTTAACATTTGTACAAGGTTCAGCTGCTTAATTCCCTCCAGCCTCTGCAGAGTTAATTTCTCACTCTCTTTATCTGTTGCCTGCCTGCTTGTCTGGGCCTGATCCTGCTTTCCTCCCCGAACCGCCCCTTCCCATGGGCACAAGCTTTGTCCCACTAACAATTTAGCAAGGAGGGTGGGTTCCTCAACTAGCTCTCACCTCTCTTGGTCCCTTTTCTTTGTTCCCTTTCTCTCTTGTTGCTTTGGGGTGGTCATTCTGCCAAATAGGTAGCGACCCTTTCTGACATAAGGCACAGGTACTTTGCTATTGTTTAGTGTGTTAGACTCTATCAGTTCAGTCCAGAAGCCCTTAGGCTGCCTGCAGTGTCTCCATTGAATTCGTTACCAGCACAAAATTCTCTGTTACTCACACATTCAAGGGCACGCACCTTTTCCCCAGTTCCTAGGGCTCCAGGCAAAAAGCACCTAACTTTACCCCTCTGTGGGCTCTGGGCTCTACTCCTCCATGGGCTCTGGGCAAGTACCTATTACCTGTGGACTCAGAGCAAACTCCCTTTCCCTGTGGACTCAGGGCTTAAACTTTTGTGGGTTT
The DNA here is from genome assembly GCF_965152235.1 of Eretmochelys imbricata. NCBI lineage: Eukaryota > Metazoa > Chordata > Testudines > Cheloniidae > Eretmochelys > Eretmochelys imbricata. Next base: position 27,934,751 of record NC_135574.1, read on the forward strand.
ATGGGGTCTTTTACCAGTGAAAGAGCCTTACACAGTAATATGACCAGTCAGAATCAGGTCCACCTGGGGGACTCCAGTCTCTCCATGGTGTCATTGGCAGAGTGTTAAGGTCTGACAGCTCTGATGTTTGGGGCTGTGTCCTGGAGTTGGTTCCCTGTCTCTGGATATAATTTCTCCACTCGAGCAGGCAATCAGCCTGAGTTCTGAGTCCCAGTAACGGAATGTATCCGTAAATTAACTTGCGAACTGCGACATAGGAACTTGTAGGGAGCGATCCCACCCCGCTGTCTTTTACCTCCTATTGCAATGGAGAAACTACAAACTGTTTTTACCATCCGTCTCCTTCCTGTGACAGGTTTCAATCGGTCCTCCGAGCCCCTAGGGGGCGATGGAGAGCTATGGTCCCACTGGCGGGCCTTAGTCGCACCTTTCGGGCACTGGGGAATTAGTGGGAAAAGGTGGGCCGGCCCAAGCCTGCCGCACGCCCCTCAAGCAGGGGGAGCACTGGCCCGAGCCTGCCGCGCGCCCTTCAGGCAGGGGAGCGCCGATACGGGTTGGTAGCGCACAGTTTTGCCATCCAAGGCCGGTTGGCTGGGGTAGGGGAACGCAGGCCCACCCAACTCCCCTGCGTTCCAGCCCAGGGCCCTGACAGTGGCGGGAACTGAAGGTCCCGCCGCTCGGTCAGCAGGGGGCCATCTGCGCCCGCTGACCAAACATACCCCCCCCACAGTGCAGTTCTGCCCCTGGGCTACTTCCTACCCGGTCTCTCCGGCGGGTCTCTCTGGTCCCTCCAGCTCGTCCGGGTATTCCGCCGCTGGCAGCTCCAGCTCCCCCTCTGTGTCGGACTCACGCTGGCCTGGGCTACAGCCGAGCCCTTCCAGGTCCTCCGGGTACTCAGCGGCTGGCAGTCCTGGTCGCCACAGGCCTTCCTCCTGGTCAGGTTCCTCCTGGCCCAGGGCCTCCCCTGGGTCGGCAGCAGGATCGCGAGGGAGCAGCCTGTGCCTGTCTCCCTCCCTGGTGCTCTCCTCACTGGGCAAAGGGCCCCGCCCTTTGTACTTCCTGTCCCACCCCTCCCCTTCCGGGGATTGGTGTAAGCTTGGTCTGGCCCTGCTCACTCAGGCTGAGAGGGTGGCTCTTTACCCTCTGGTTCGGAGGGGAGCCACCCTGGCTCCCTACATACCCCACCCCTCAAATCCAGCTCCGGATCTTCGGAGCTGGTGTCCTCAACCTCTCTGAGGTGGGATAGGAAATCCGCATTGGCGTTGTCTCGTCCCGCCCGATGGTGAATCGTGAAGGCATAGGGCTGCAGAGCGAGATACCACAGCATCAGCCTGGCATTATTGTCCTTCATCTTATTAAGCCACTTTAGGGGTGCGTGGTCCGTAACCAGTATAAAGGGGGCCCCGAGGATGTAGTAACGGAGAGCATCGACTGCCCACTTAACGGCTGGGCCTCTTTCTCCACGACGGAGTAGTTCCATTCTCTGGGGAACAGCTTCCGACTGAGGTAAACAATCGGGTGTTCCTCCCCGTCCACTTCCTGTGAGAGGGCCACCCCAAGCCCTACGCCTGAGGCATCAGTCTGAACAATAAAGTCAGGATGAAAGTCAGGGCTGAAGAGTATTGGATCGCTACACAGCCGTTCTTTGATAGTTTGAAAGGCCGTCTCGCACTCGTTAGACCAATGCACCCGGCGGGGACTGTCCTTGGTCAAGAGCTCCATTAGCAGGGCTGTAATGCTTGCGAAGTGGGGTACAAACCGCCGGTAATAACCAGCTAAGCCCAAGAATTGACGCAACTGCCTCTTCGTAGTCGGCACCGGACAGTCCTGGAGTGTCTGGACCTGTCCCCGGCCCAAGGTGTAACCCAGGTAAGTGGTTTCCTCCCGCCCGATTCGGCATTTTTTGGATTGGCCGTAAACCCGGCTGCGCGGAAGTCCCGGAGCACCGCCACTACTTGGTTAAGATGTTCCTCCCAGTTATTGCCATAGATGACCACATCGTGCAGGTAGGCTGCAGCGTACTTCGTGTGTGGTTGCAACACCCGGTCCATCAAATGCTGGAAGGTTGCCGGGCCCCCATGTAGGCTGAAAGGCATCCGGGTGAAATGGTATAACCCTGAAGGGGTGGCAAACGCGGTCTTCTCCTTGGACCTGGGATCCAAGGGGATCTGCCAGTATCCTTTGGTGAGATCTAAAGTGGTGATATAACAGGCCTCCCCGAGCCGGTCAAGGAGCTCATCGACGCGGGGCATCGGATAGGCGTCAAATTTTGAAATGGCATTTACCCTCCGGAAGTCAATGCAAAACTGCCGGCTCCCATCTGGTTTTGGTACAAGGACAACGGGGCTCCGCCACTCGCTCTGGGAGCGCTCAATAACACCCAGATCCAACATCGCCTGGACTTCCTCCTCTACGGCCTCCCGCATTCGCCTAGGCAATGGCCGGGTTGTCTCTCGGACCACCACCCCGGGTTCCATCTGGATCACATGGTAGGTGAGCGTAGTCCGCCCGGGTTTCGTGGTGAACGTCTTGGGGAATGCCCTTACTAAGCAGAGTGCCTGTTCTTGCTGCTCGACTGTGAGTGTCTCTGCTAGCTGGGGCTCACCATTATCCGCCTCCTCGGGTGGATGGGGCCCCAGGTCTGGTTCGGGGGGATATGGGGCAACTAGGAGCCCTTCCCGGTCCTGCCAGGGTTTTAAGAGGTTTACATGATAAATCTGTTTTTCCTTACGGCAACCAGGTTGCCGAATCTCGTAGGTGACCGGCCCTACCTGGCGGAGGACCTCATACGGACCCTGCCAGCAGGCAAAAAGCTTTGATTCTTCTGAGGGGAGCAGGAGGAGTACTCGGTCCCCTGGCCCAAATGATCGAGCCTGGGCACCCCGATTGTAGTGCTGCTCCTGGGCTCTTTGGGCTCGCCCGCCTGCGCCAGCCGCCCCTGCAGTTGTAAGACGTACTGCAAGAGACCCTGTGTTGCGGACGGGTTGTGTTCCCAAGTCTCCCTCAAGAGGTCCAACACCCCGTGGGGTCGCCACCCATAGAGGAGCTCGAACAGGGAGAACTTCGTGGACGCCTGTGGGACTTCTCGAATTGCCAGTAGTAAAGGAGGGAGCAGCTGGTCCTACTGGCGGAGGTCCTGGGTGGGGAAACGCCGCAACATTCCCTTCAGGGTCCAGTTAAACGTTCGACCAATCCATCAGTCTGGGGATGGTAGACCGAGGTCTGTAATTTCTTAATCCCCAGTAGGGCACATACCTGACGGAACAGCTTAGACGTGAAGTTGGTCCCTTGATCAGTCAGTATCTCCCATGGGAGGCCCACCCTTGCGAAGATCTTCACGAGCTCCGCAGCGATAGTGCGGGCGGTGATACTTCTTAAGGGGATGGCCTCGGGGAAGTGGGTGGTGTAGTCCATCAGGATGAGGATGTACTGATGGCCCGCCTTACTTTTTGGAAAAGCCCAACCAGGTCCATTGCTACCCGCTCAAATGGTACGTCTACGACTGGTAACGGGACCAGGGAGGCCTTCCGTACCCCTGCCGGGGCTGCATGTTGGCAGTCTGGGCACGACCCACAGTAATCCTTCACCTCATGGTGGACGCCGGGCCAGAAGAACCTGGCCAGGACCCTGGCCACAGTTTTTTCTGCATAAATGGCCGGCAGCCGGGATGTCATGGGCAAGCTTCAGGACCACCTGACGATGAATGCGGGGGACCACGAGTTGGGTCTGGACCTCTTGGGTCTGGGGGTCTTGGTCCAGGTGGTAGAGCCGCTCGTGGTTGAGTTCAAACCTGGGCCATTGGGTGGTGCGCCACGTCTCCACGACCTCACCATCCACCCGGGCCAGCTGCTCATAGGCAAACCGGAGAGTAGGGTACTCCCTTTGATCCTGGCTAAAGTCCACCAGGTCAGAAGGAGGATCGGCCATTTCCAGTCCATCCTGCCCGGGGGTGGGACCTGGGTCAGCTCCAGGGTCGGAGCTCGAGTCAGGTCCTGTCTTTGTCTCAGGCAGGGCTCCCTCAAAGGCCTCTTTGGTGGGTAGGGATTGGAGCACCTCGACGAAGTCTGGCCAGTCACGGCCCAGGATCACTGGATAGGCGAGGGATGACGCCACCGCCACATTCATTAACTGAGTTGCTCCATTCATCGTGATGGGGACCCGAACCGTGGGGTACGATTTTACTTCTCCGTGGATGCACTGAATCCGTACTTCCCCAATGGTCTGCTTGGTGTCCGAGAAGAGCGCCTGGCGGACAAGGGTCTGCCCACAGCTCAAATCAACTAAACCCACCACGGGGACCCCGGCGACTTCCATGGGAGCTGTCAGTTTGGCCACAGAGGTTGGAAGGGCCCGTCACTCCCCAGTGCACACCAGGCCAAAGTTGCAGTCCATCGCAGGACAGCCCCGTTGCAGATGACCCTACTCGCCACATTGGAAACAAGGTCCTACCTCTGGGCGCGCCGGCCGCGTGGGGGCGCCAGTGGGGCTGCAGAGTTGGCTGGGGCCCGGTGTTCAGGTTAAGTGACCAGGGCCGGAGAGTGGAGTGGGCTCGGGGCATCGGGAAAACTCGGTCTTGCCGCCATCTGGTCATCGGGTATGGTGGGGTGCGTTGGTTTGGGAAGCGGGCCCCCTCCTTTGACGTTTCTGTGCATTGGGTCCAGGGTTTGGGGGGCGGGCGGCCGGCCCTATTGGGGTCTCTGCCTCGAGAAAGTCCTCCATAAGTGCGACGGCCGTGCTCAGACTTTGTGGCCGGTGCCGCAACACCCAAGCCCTCCCCTGGGGCGGGAGGATGTGCACGAATTGTTCAAGGATGACCTGTTCACTCACCTCAGCTGCGGTTCGACGCTCGGGTCGGAGCCATCAGGTACCTGTGTCCTTCAGTTCCTGGGCCACGGCCGGGGGTCTGGCGCCCGGTGGGTAGACCTTTTCCCGAAATCATCGCCGAAAAGTCTCCGGGGTAATATCGAAGACATCCAAGATAGCCGTTTTCACTCGAGCATAAATGCCGGCCTCATCATTTGGGAGCCCACAGAAAGCCTTCTGGGCCAGCCCCGTCAGATATGGAGCGAGGAGGGTCGCCCATTGGTCAGGTGCCAACCAGCCACTGAGGCAACCAGCTCGAAGGTCACCAGATAGGCCTCCGGGTCATCCTCAGGCCCCATCTTGGCCAGACAGATTGGTGGGGTGGGAGGGGTCGGAGAGGCTGCCCTCTCCAGTTGAGCCCCACCATGGCCCGGCCACAGAGTTGCAAGCTGCTGGAAGCATTGGGTTTGTTGTTCATGGTGCTGGGCCCCCAGGGTTTGAAGCAACTGCTGCTGGTGGGCCCCCAGCTGCTGTACGAGTTGGTGCTGCTGCTGTTGCTGGTTCTCAACCAGGAACTTGATAAGCCTTTCCATCTCCATCTTTCCAGTAGGGGAGCTTCAGAGGCCCCCTCGCATTCACCCCTTTCTGCAGGGATAGGGATCGCCTGCCCACATTCTCCACCACTTGTGACAGGTTTCAATCGGTCCTCCAAGCCCCTAGGGGGCAATGGAGAGCTATGGTCCCACTGGCGGGCCTTAGTCACACCTTTCGGGCACTGGGGAATTAGAGGGAAAAGGTGCGCCGGCCCGAGGCTGCAGCACACCCCTCAGGCAGGGGAGCGCCGGCCCGAGGCTGCAGCGCGCCCCTCAGGCAGGGGAGCGCTGGCCCGAGGCTGCAGCACGCCCCTCAGGCAGGGGAGCGATGGCCCGAGCCTGCAGCGCACCCCTCAGGCAGGGGAGCGCCGGCCCGAGCCTGCAGCACGCCCCTCAGGCAGGGGAGCTCCGATACAGGTTGGTAGCGCACAGTTTTGCCACCCAAGGCCGGTTGGCCAGGGTAGGGGAACGCAGGCCCACTCAACTCCCCTGCGTTCCAGCCCAGGGCCCTGACAGTGGCGGGAGCCGAAGGTCCCACCGCTCGGTCAGCGGGGGGCCATCTGTGCCCGCTGACCAAACACCCCCCCCCCATGGTGCAGTTCTGCCCCTGGGCTACTTCCTACCCAGTCTCTCAAGAGAGTCTCTCTGGTCCCTCCAGCTCGTCCGGATATTCCGCCGCTGGCAGCTCCAGCTCCCCCTCTGTGTTGGACTCACGCTGGCCTGGGCTACAGCCGGCCCCTCCAGGTCCTCCGGGTACTCAGCGGCTGGCAGTCCTGGTCGCCACAGGCCTTCCTCCCGGTCAGGTTCCTCCTGACCCAGGGCCTCCCCTGGGTCGGCAGCAGGATCACGAGGGAGCAGCCTGTGCCTGTCTCCCTCCCTGGCGCTCTCCTCATTGGGCAAAGGGCCCCGCCTTTGTACTTCCTGTCCCACCTCTCCCCTTTCGGGAATTGGCGTAAGCTTGGTCTGGCCCCACCCACTCAGGCTGAGAGGGTGGTTCTTTACCCTCTGGTTCGGAGAGGAGCCACCCTGGCTCCCTACACTTCCTCTCTACCAATCCTCGCTGAGGCCTCCAAATTCTGTTACCCGGGGTTCTTTCAACCCAAAGCTGTTGAAAACTTTTACTCTGTGCGAGGTGGTGTCAGGAAATAAATCAGGGGAGACATGGCCATCCAACCGATAGATGGCTGGCACAAACAGGACAACACGAGTGCTTTCACTTAAAGCTAAACTTTACTTAGTCTCAAGCACTTATACACACGTCTGCAAGAGGTTAGTAAAACACCCCCAACCCTTGATAATTACCAAAGCTGAGTGTGGCTCTCGAGTGGCACAGCTGGGAAACACAAGATGCATCCAGAGAGAGAGAATCCAGTCCTGAAGAGTCCCACTACCTCAAACTTTTTCCCCTTATTTATATATTAGTAATAGAATGACATGTCCCTTAAAGCAAACTTGTTAAGCAGTTTCAATGGTCAAGCAAGAGGTTCCTTCTGATTATCGATTAACCAGGTGTGGGTTTTTCCAGAGTTTGCAGCCTTGAGGCCCCAATAGACATTCCTGGGGCACATCCTGCTCTTCTAAGATGCATGTATCAGCAACTTCAACACAATTCTTATCAGGAAGGACGCGGGGTCAAGCTGCCCTCTCTGTGGCACCCCCTCCTGCCTTGGTTAAGCTAAGCCTGCTGACTTGGCTAATTTACAGCCTGCTGACTTGGCTGCTTTTAGCAAAAAGCCATAGTGGTTTCAGGCACTTTACTGGTTTGCCAAAGTCTCCCCATACAGGTTCACAAGTGATTCTTTAAGGTTCAGCTAAGCTTAACCAATTTTCTATAATGGCGTGTTGGAGTGTGGAGTTTCTTCAGGCCTCCTGAATGAGAACAAAAGCCAAGATGTTTGTATTGAGATTGATTTATAGACAGCAATACTTTAAAAAAATTGCATGGATAATTGGCCTGGTTAGTTGGGGTCTGTCACTGCTAGGTTTCAGCTGCCAGAAACTTTTGTTTCCATTTGGTAAGCGTATTATTCATATTTTACCAATGGAGAAATTAAGACAAAGAGTGTACGTGATTTAATCAAAGCCACAAGGAGAGTCAATGTCAGAGCTGGTATTAAACACGCTGGAGTCCCTTGCACTTAGAGCTGTAGAACATATAGTCTCATGTGGTATTAAGTTTTCTTTTCATTATTTCCACACATCATACTGACTGCCCAGCTGAGGAACCAGCAGTCCTGTAGGGAGGGGGAATTTGCAGGGAATCTTAATGCCAGTTTCCCCAGCACTGCTTCATGGTCACAAACTGATCTGTGATCTTTGCTCAGATCAGAGGACTGCCACGTATTACAGAGGCACATTCTGGGTGGCTGTAGGGCATTGTAAGTAACTGGTGATCTTTGGAGAAAAACAGGGACAAACTTTTCACTGTAGCAATCAAGGTAGACTTTCAAGAGGATCTGCAGAAAGAAATGGGCCAGATATTTATTTTAAAAATAATGAAAACTGAGATTCATTCAAATTGGGATTTTGGGGGATGAGGAATAGTCTTCAGTCTTCATGTGCACAAGTGACCAGTGCTGGGTCAGTTATCTGGGTGTGCCAGTGATTTTAATTGCAACTTACTGTAATATACAGAAATTGGATAGTAGCTGTTTAAATAGTTTGTGATCCCTCACAAACTACACTGTTTATGTTTCAGAAGCCACCAGGACACTGCTAAAGCATCCAGGTGTATATACATAGTGAGGCCTTGCCTGTTGTATATAGTTAGTAAACAGTTATTGGTCCCTTCTGTTCCCCTGTGGTTCCTTCGCATAATACATAAAAGACTGTAACAAGAAGGAGGGAGAAACATTATTATTTTTAACCTCTGATGATAGGACAAGAAGCAATGGGCTTAAATTGTATCTAGGGTGTTTGGGTTGGGCATTAGGAAAAAAACGTCCTAACTGTCAAGGTAGTTAAGTACTGGAATAAATTGCCTAGGGAGGTTGTGGAATCTCCAACATTGGAGATTTTTTGGAGCAGGTTAGACAAACACCTGTCAGGGATGGGGTCTAGATAATAAGTAGTCCTGCCATGAATGCAGGGGAATGAACTAGCTGACCTCCTGGGGTCCTTTCCAGTCCTACGATTCTATGATTCACGTTACATCTGTTGTATACAGAGCAAAACCCAACACCTTCCTACAACATATATTAATTTTTATTCTAGATAATTGTAACTTGACCTCTTTGAAGCCATTGACACCATGCAAAGAGATTCCTACTCTGAACTTGGGAAATTCTGATTTTCCTGCGGTAAAATCCTGGTCCCACTGAGGTCTATGGTAAAACTCCCATTGACTACAAGGGATAGTATCAGAGTCTCCCACTCTGCAATCACTCCTGCGCATGCTTAACATTAAGTATACAGGTAGTTCCAGTAAAAGTTAAGCACAAACATAAGTGTTTGCAGGATTAGGTCCTAAAATATTGTCCCTTACACTAGTCTATTGAAGTTACAATACCATATTTATGAGTTGGCTTTACTGAAAACTTTCTGCTTGCTCACTGAGCAGGGGCATTAATCAAGTATCATATTTGTAACAAAACAGAATATAGTAGTAGTAATAATGAATATAATAGTATGGAATTTGTTCCCCCCAAAACAATTTAAAGAACTATATAAAGGACTGAGATTATCATACTGCCATAACAGTCTTTTCCCAATTAATGGGCAGCAGGGTGAGGGGTATTTTTAATGCATGGAGAAAGTTAATTTTTTAGGACTGCCAGAACAATGACCCTTTAAAACTGGAAAAGGGATTGTTTTGTCAAAACCAGACTGGATGATAATCTGAAAAAAACCCTACCTTTTTAAGTATGTTGAGGTGGCAAGTCCCCACTTGAAAATCCTTACTTTTACCATCAGTGGTTAACAATCCTAACATATTATTACTAAATGAATTAATGATTTGTTGAACAAGTAAAAACTCAAAACTTTCTTAGGCTTTAGGCAAAGAGCTTTGATTGACTGCCAGTTAATTCAGAGCTGAATGACCTAACTTAACAAACTTCACTCTGGCTCCCATAGTATTTGTTTTATTAGCTTCCATAAACAGGCAGATAAGGTACTGGATACATTCCAAGAGAAAATCCTCTTAAAAATTGGAAGCTGACAGAGCCAAGGAAGTATCCAGAAAGCAAGGGCATAGAGTTGACAAAGCATCCAGTTCAAGAACTGTTAAGAATGAAACAAGGTAATAAACTTGAAGAGAGAAGAGAAAGTGGGGCCTGATAGAAGACTATATCTTCAGGACGCATTGCAGAATTTAGTTATAGCTAAGCGGGTGTCAGGGTCAAAGGCTCTGGCTCAGACTGTTATAAAGAGGGCCCAGCTCTTCAGTAGTGTGGGTATAAATGTGCCACCCACTATACAAGATTCCTTGTACATATTCAAAGAATACTGAACAGAAAGAAGGGTTCTCACAACCCCTGTGAACCTATGGGACCATGACTAGCACACATCTCATACCCACACAGTGCAGTTAAGCTATTTTATTACTTAAACTGCAAGCACCACTTGCAAAGTTGGATAGGTCAGGCTAATCTATCCAATGGGGTGATGGAGTTTACTGCAAGTATCCAACTAGCTTCTCTATGCACACTCTGGTATAAACTTTCTCTCAACCTAGCTGGGAGACATTTCAATTTCTTTCTGATGGTAGAAACAGGAAAAATTGTGTCTAAATTCAAAAGAGCAAGAAGGAGGGTGTGAGAGAGCATGCTGTTTCATCAAATTCCCATACCCATAAGTTAGATTTTGCTGCCTGTGGAAGTGTTCCGGTACACAGGATTTTACTTATTTTAATTTCACATACTGATATCTTCAATTTATATTCCTACTGAATCCTGCTCCAATAGCAGTCACTGCATCCAGCAACAATGGAGACGTTTGGTAATTCTGCTGTAAGAAATGGAAGAGGGATCTGTCAATGCCTTAGATGTGAAGGGAGGTGGAGCTAGAGAGGAATTAAAAATATGACAATGAGGTGGCAAAGCTTGGAGACACTTAATGTGGCACGGAGTCAGCAGTGATAGAGAAAGGGAGAAAAGAAGGTTTGGCAGAAAAGCAAGATTCAGTTTTGGTCATTGGTACACAGTCATTGGTACACTATGATAGCACCCAGATACTTCAGTTGTGCTAGGTGATGCACAAGCATAGACACGGGCCCAAACCCTCAAAGGCATTTGAGGCCTAACTTCCATAGATTTCAATGGGAGGTAGGTGCCTAAATACCTTTAAGGATCTGGGCCATGGTTCCTTCCCCATTTGATATGGTTTTGAAACCTTCATATTAACAAACTGAGACGTAGGACTGAAAGGTGAGGGAAATGTAAAAATATGGGTCTGATTCTCTCCCTACACAAATTTTACATCAGCGTAGCTCTAGTCATTTCAGTGGGTCTTTTTCCCAGATACAGTAGGTTAAGCAAGAATTGGTGGCATATCTTCAATGTAGTCAATAGTTGACTGTTAAATATTCTGTAGTGTGTAGGACTATGAAACTTTTTGGTTCCCAACCAGAATTTGTATTTTCATTGCTTCTCACAAAAAAAAGTTGTAAAATGTGTAGGTTCTAGAAGGCTTGAGACTATGACATAAACTTAACCTGAACTTTTGCAAGAAGTATTATGGCCACAATATTACCCCAAAAGGTCACATTTGATAATATATTTTGTATCTTTATTGAGGAATCATGACATGTATCAAATAAGCAACCAGTTTGGAAAGTAATAAATAAAGTACAACAGTTTTTCAATTGTTAGTTCCCTTGACTTCCTATTAGGAAGTAATAAAAATCATCCAGCTTACATGTAAGGGTGAATGTAAGGGAATTTATCAGCTTTTGTGTGAGCTGTATCACTGCACTGCAGTTTGTCAAGGTAAAGAACATTTTGCATATGGGAAGAGGTCTTCGTTGCTCATAAGACTATTATTCCATCTCTGAAGGCATTTATGCTCTTTGCCTAAGCTGATTTTTTCTTGTTTCATCACATACAACATTTCTGACTAAATTAACATAATTTTAAATAGGCATCCCTTAGCTGCTCTTATGAAGTTTTTCTATTAGCTGAATAATCTAATTTGCCTGACTTCTGAAATTTCTTCATTCAGAAAGCCTTCCTTCACTGAGTCATTATAGCAGTGTCAACTTTAATTTGAACATAAAAAAATTCTGGTGCTTAAAGCTGATAAGAAAAACTCTTGAATAACCACAGCGACACAGGCTATATTAATAAAACCTTCTCTTCCCTTCTGCAAGCCTAGGCGCATTATTATTTATTATATTTATTATGGTGTATAACATCCATTTTTCCAAGACATGATGGAGTCTTACAGTAGCTCAGTAACACTTAAAGTGTGACAATATTAGTTGGCTTGCTTTTCCCCCATAAAAATATCTTTTTTGTTTGAATAGCATGACTTGCCTAAGAACAAAGAAATTCATGCAGGCTGAACACAAGTGATACATCCTGATGCAATATCATAATCTAAAGAATAAACTGGAAATTGCCAACCATGTTTTTTCCCCCAGAATGTTATGGATCTGGTCATTAAAAATGAAGCTTTCTGAAAAATAAGCTCTCACTTCCATAAAAGTAATGCTAGTGATCTTATATGTATAGGCCTTTCTTTAAGGACACCTCTCAGGAAGAGTCCTTGCCAATTGCTCTTTAACATGGCTTGTGTACTTCCACGAGGGGCGTAGCTACCAGTGCTGGGAGTGTCTACACTGATGCTTTAGAGCTAAGCACTGTGACCTGAAGCTGTAGAGGTTAAGGAACTCGCTACTGCCATCTGTTGGTAAATGAGGAAAAGAAGCCCGGAACTCCAGTGGCTCCATAGGGGAGGGAGTAAGCTATTGGTGCACGAGGGGAAACAACTGTCTGCCATGGTTTGGTAGTGGAGCCCACCACAAAATAACAATGTCCTCTCTTCAGCCTCTTGTAGCCAGGCTCCACTATCAAACCACGCCAGACAGAAGTTTTGATTCAGGTAAGCCCCTATCAAGGGTGCATTCGGTACAGTTCTCTTGCCCCTTTGTCACTCAGCAATAGTTTGTTTCATTACGCTTAAACTCAAAACTTAACTGAATTTGACCCAAATGACCCAAAGCATCACATAATAAAGTGCAAATGAGGCCTGGCTGAAGTTTGTTGTTTCCCCTTGTTCAGCAATAGCTTACTCTCTCCCCTGTGGAGACACTGGAGTTCTGGGCCTCCTTTCCTCATTTACCAACAGATGGCAGTAGCGAGCTCCCTAACCTCTACAGCTTCAGGCCACAGGACTTGCACAAAGCAACTTCCAGTGGAATAGCTTGAGATTTAGGCTTGTCTACACCAGCACTTTACAGCGCTGCAACTTTCTCACTCAGGGGTGTGAAAAAACACCCCCCTGAGCGCAGCAAGTTTCAGCCCTGTAAAGTACCAGAGTAGACAGTGCACCAGTGCTGTGCTGGGTGTCGTGCTCCCAGCGCGGGTAGCTACGCCCCTCATGGAGATGGTTTTTTTTTTAGAGCTGCCGCGACTACACAAGCCATGTTAAAGCACTGCCACAGCTTAAAGCACTACACGTTGCCAGTGTAGACTAGCCCTAAAGCTAAGTCAACACTAAGGGGTGAGTTTCCCCTGCTTCTGTGCACACACTCAGTGAGCTAGCATGCATAAAAATAGAAGAATAGCCATGGTAGCATGAATAGCAGCAGCAGAGAGCACAGCTAAGCCCAAAACAAAAGCCTGAAACCCATACATATGTATTCAGTATGGCTCAGCCATTCTTCCGCTGCCAATCCCCAATCTACTGTGGCTACATTGCTATATACTTGAGCTAGTGAAAATATGTGTAGATGAGCACCCCTAGCTCACAGTGTAGACATCCCTACCACACACCCCTAGCTCACAGTGTAGACATAGTCTAAGAGGCTTTTTAATTATAATATTGTAAAGTACTCTGTTCTCTTTGGATAAGAGATGAGGGTGCATCTGCACTGCAAATATTATATATTGTGACGGGGCAAGGCCAGATAGCTATAGAAAAGTAGTGGGAGATAGATAAATTAGCTCCAGGCTAAACAAATCCCTGGTACCAGGATAAATGAAATGGAAGCTGTTCCAGGTCAATTAAGACACCTGGGGCCAATTAAGAACTTTTCAGAAGGCAGGGAGAATGCTAGGTTGATTGGGATACCTGAAGCCAATCAGGGGCTGGCTGAAACTAGTTAAAAGCCTCCCAGTTAGTCTGGTGGGTGTACATGTCAGGAGTGTGGGAGGAAGTTGCGCTGTTGGAGAGGCTGAGTAGTACACACCATATCAGGCACAAGGAAGGAGGCCCTGAGGTAAGGGTGAAGTGGAGCTTGAGGAGGGGAGGGCTGCTGTGGGGGAAGTAGCCCAGGGAATAGTACATGTCACGTTTCTAAAAGATCAGCTACCATAGCTGATACTATTAGGGTCCCTGGGCTGGAGCCCGGAGTAGAGGGTGGGCCTGGGTTTGCCACCTGATTAATCACTGAGACTGGGAGACAACAGAGACTGTGCAAGGAAGGATAACTTCTCCTCGCTGGCTTATGATGAAAATGGCTTAGTAGACTGTGACCCTTGTCTCTAGAGAGAGAAGGGTTACGTGGAGGGTCACAGTGAGCCTCTGAGGCTAGCGAAATCTGCCTAGAAACACAGGACCCACAGATGCAAGGACAGAGCTTTGTCACAATATATATAACCATCCCTGCAGCAGCAAGTCTCAGAGCCCTAGTCAGAGTTGAGCTCACAATGCTCACACTATGGGAATGTCTGCATTGCTATTTCTACCCTGCTTGGAGTGGAGTCTGGGCTCTGAAACCCAGTAAGGGGGAGGAGCTCCCTCATAACTTTTAGCCTAATGGCTAGGATACCTACCCAGCATATGGGAGATACCAGTTCAAGTGCCCTCCTCAGGAAGGGGGAGAAAGGATTTGAACAGGAACTGCCACCTTTCAAATGAGTACCCTAACTGCTAGTCCACAGAGTCATTTTTTCACTGGCCCAATTAATATTTAATTCAAGTGTAACAACTTCAGAAGGAGACACTGAGAGACTCCCCACATCACAATATCCCATAACCAGTAGTTATGAGCCTCATTTGAGAGGTGGCTGATCTCTATTCCTCCTCAGGAGAAAGGCAGGAACAAGCACCAGGGGTCTCCCATGTCCTGAAGGAGTACTCTATCCATCAAGCTAAAGAGAGGTCATCCTCCCTTCCCACTGATCTTGGCTCATGGAAGATCCATTTCACAGTCATTTGAAACTGTTCCATGCTGGTCTCCTCTGAGGGTCACTGGGCTTGTTTTGCCACTGCAGGAACTCCACACTTAAAACTGGGGGTAGGAAGAATGAAATGAGCCTTTCCTGCTGTCTCCCTCACACCAGACAAGGGCAAAAGAAAGTCTGAATTCTCTCATCTTTAGTTCTTTAGACCAGTGTTCAGTTTAACCCTCAGCTAAACGCCATGTTAAAATTTCTATTCAATTTCTCCCCCTTCCACCCTCCTGCCATTTTGTATGCACTTAGGTATACAATGCAATCTTTCTTCCAAGAAAGTATAAGAGCCTGACTGCAGAAGAGGGTCCATAGTCTTAAATCTGGGAAATAGGTGCCTAACTCACCTTGAGGGACAGGGTTTAGGACACACCCTTTCCTTTGACTGGCCTAATGGCTAGCCTAGGCAACTCCCTACTCCCCATGCTGGCTTTTTTGAATCACATTCTTAGGTGCCTAATTCTCCCCTTTCTTACATAGAGAACCTGAGCACCTAATTCAGGGTTTGTGAAATCCACTCAGTGGCAAGGTGCCTAAAAGTTGCAGTGCTCAGTATTGCAACATCCAAGTCCCCTTTGTGAATCCAGCCATTTGTATCTTATATCAAACCACCAAATAGGGAAATGGGCAGTCATTTAAGGTGCTATCTTTGTTCATTCTCAGTCTTTATTCAGTAAAGATATTTAAAAGAAGAAAGTGATTAACAAGCTCTTTAAAAAAAAAAAAGAGCAAGAGAGAGTGTGACTCGGGATTACAGAGAAGCTGGCAAAAGAGCTGTTTATTTCCTTGGCATCAAAGTGCCACAATCTGTTCCTACACATGGAATATCTTCTCAGACATTGTTTGAGGAACAGAATGGCTGGAAACAAACTAAGCCTGTGGCTCAATCACAGGAATAGTTTTATTTGGGGGAACAAACATCAAACAAAAAGAACAAGCAGAAAATATTCAACCCAACAGAAAAGAAGCACTTTCATCTGACATTAGTATTTCTATTTCCATGTCTTGGACTGCAGTGGTCAGCAGTCCTCTCTGAGCTGAACATCTTGTGGAAGAAGAGGCATTATATTTAAATCAGATAGTCCATCAGACCTAGCTTACTTAAAGGCACAATACTGACTTCCCACTGTATGTCATGCATATAATCAGATTGCTCCTCCATGGCATTAGGAGATTTCCCTCTTTCACCTTAAAGAAAATAAAGGCCAAAGGAGGAGATGACCTCTCAGAAGTACATTTCTCTCCTTCTGCTATTTGTTCAAGACAGTTGAGTTATCACTGCTATCATACGATACCAGCCATCCATTTGGCAACACTAGCTGCACTTACAGGGACTTGGCTAGACCAATGTGGCTTCATTGGCTGCCAAAAGGATTAGTTCTCAGGACACAGGTTAATGTCTATATGTTCCTGGAAGTTAAATCTCCTTCCTCCTTGATCAGCTAGAAAAGGAAAGGGAACACAACTTTTTAATCATGCTCCACTACACAACTGCCTGTCTTCCTTGCTGCCTTCCGTGGAGTTTCCACAGCTTTACACACAAGTACATACACTACATCATCTTATTATATATGGTAAAGTTCATCATTCTTAAGAATGGTAGGAGAGAAAAGAGCACAATAAAGATAATGGATTTCAAGAAGCATAGCAAACTTAGGGACTTGGTAGGTAAGATCCCAGAGGAGGCAAGTCTAAAGGGAAAAACAGTTTGTGAGAGTTGGCAGTTTTTCAAAGAGACATTATTAAGGGAACAAAACAAACTATCCCACTATGTAAGAAAGATAGGAAGTATGGCAAGAGATCACCCTGTCTTAACCAGGACATCTTCAGTGATCTGAAACTCAAAAAAGAGTCCAACAAAAGTGGAAACTAGGTCAAATTACAAAGGATGTATATAAACAAATAACTCAAGTATGTAGGGACAAAATTAGAAAGGCCCAGGCACAAAATGAGATTAAACTAGCTAGAAGACATAAAGGGTAACAAGAAAACATTCTACAAATACATGAGAAGCAAGAGGAAGAGCAAGGACAGGGCAGGCCCGTTACTCAATGAGGGGTGGGTGGGGATAACAGAAAATGTGGAAATGGCAGAAGTGAAAATTACTTTTTTGCTTTGGTTTTCACCAAAAAGATCAGTAGTGATTGGACATCTAACATAGTGAATGCCAGGGAAATGAGGTAGGATCAGAGGCTAAAATAGGGAAAGAACAAGTTAAAAATTACTTAGACAAGTTAGATGTCTTCAAATCACCAGGGCCTGATAAAATACATCCTAGAATACCCAATGAGCTGACTGCCATCATAGTTGAGCCATTAACGATTATCTTTGAAAAGTCATTGAAGACGGGACAAATTCCAGAAGCCTAGAAAAGGGCAAATATAGTGCCAATCTATAAAAAGGGAAACAAGGACGACCCGGGGAATTCCAGACCAGTCAGCTTAACCTCAGTATCCAGAAATATAATGGAGCAAATAAATAAGCAAACAATTTGCAAACACCTAGAATATAATAAGGTGATAAGTAACAGTCAGAATGGATTTGTCAAGAACGAATCATGTCAAACCAACCTAATAGCTTTCTTTGACAGGGAAACAAGCCTTGTAGATACGGGGGAAGCAGTAGATGTGTTATATCTTGACTTTAGTAAGGCTTTTGATAATTTCTCACATGACAGTCTCATAAGCAAACTGGGAAATACAACCTAGACAAAACTAGGGAAATATAACTGTAAGGTAGGTGCATAACTGGTTGGAAAACCATTCCCACAGAATAGTTATCAATTGTTCACCGTCAAGCTGGAAGGGCACATTGAGTGCAGTCCTGCAGGGATCAGTTCTGGGTCTGGATCTGTTCACTATCTTCATTAGTGATTTAGATAATGGCATAGAGAGTACACTTATAAAGTTTATGGATGATACCAAGCTGGGAGGAGTTGCAAGTGTTTTGGAGGATATGATTAAAATTCAAAATGATCAGGACAAACTGGAGAAATGGTCTGAAGTAAATATGATGAAATTAAATTAGGAGAAATGCAAGGTACTCCACTGAGGCAGGAACAATCAGTTGCACACACAGAAAATGGGAGATGATTGCTGAGGAAGGAATACTGCGGAAAAGGATCGTCAGAGTGGATCACAAACTAAATATGACAACAATGTAACATTGTTGCAAAAAATGCAAATCTTATTCTGGGATGGATTAGCAAGATGTTGTAAGCAAGATACGAGAAGTAATTCTTCCGCTCTACTCCACACTGATTAGGTCTCAATTGGAGTACTGTGTCCAATTCTGGGTGCCATATTTCATGAAAGATGTGGACAAATTGGAGAAAGTTCAGAGAAGAGCAACAAAAATGATTAAAGGTCTAGAAAACATAATTTATGAACGAGGATTGAAAAAATGGGTTTGTTTAGTCCGGAGAAAAGAAGACTGAGAGGTGACATGATAACAGTTTTCAAGTACAGAAAAGGTTGTTGCAAGAAGGGAGAAAAGATGTTCTCCTTTATCTCTGAGACTGGGACAAGAAGTAATGGGCTTAAGTTGCAGCAGATGTGGCTTAGTTAGGAGAAACTTCCTAACTGTTGTTGGCGGGAGTCCAGCTCCCTCCTCCCTCTCAGTTCCCAGACGCAGGTCACTGGAAAATAACAGCCCAGAGTCCAATCTGCAGGCAATTCAATGAGTTTATTGGGGCTAAACAAGCAAGGATATTCCGAAGCCCTTCACACAAGTCAGCTTATATCTATATGAAGACAGGGTTTAACTATATTCCGAACCCTTCACATCAGTCAGGCTTATCTCTATATGCTGATAGTTTTCCTCTTTCCCTCGCCCAACTACAGTTCTATACAACAATAGAACCCCTTCTTCTTCTAACCCCTAGCTCCACATGCTGATGGAGCTTCCTCTTCTTGACAAACTGAATTATACTTGTAATATCCCTCACTTGGTACCACCCCTTCCAATATATATAGTCATATTCCATTCGGAGGGGGGTGAGACTTGAGTCTGGGGGCAATAAGACCATCTCTTTGTACCTGATGGGAGGCATAAGGAGCAGGGTTACTTCTGGCCATGGTCACTCTCTCGCAGACTTTGTGTCTCTTCCTTACAACTGTCAGGGTGGTTAAGCACTGGAATGAATTGCCTAGGGAGGTTGTGGGATCTCCATCACTGGAAATTTTCAAGAACAGGTTAGACAAACACCTGTCAGGGATGGTCTAGATAATACTTAGTCCTGCCATGAGTGCAGGGGACTGGACTAGATGACCTCTCGAATTCCATTCCAGTTCTATGATTCTATGATTTGTTATCTACAGTGCACAGCACTGGCTGCAGCAAGGTATGTATAGTTACATGCCATGGTGAAAAAAAACATGCTGTGTCCACTGGCAGTGAAAGGCTCTGGCACCTTCCTATGGCAGATAAAGGAGCTCTCAGAGTTCTTCCCCACTCCCTTCCCTTTCCAGAGTCCTTCTGGGAAAAGAATCTGGTAGTGGAGAGGGAATGGGACATTACACTGCTAAAAACAGCTTTTGTAGATGGGGAGACACTGCTTGGGTATATAGCAAGCCACATAGGGTACATACCTTAAGGTTTGGAGGTGTCTATTCTATTCACCGTCTATAATGCTATTTTTAGCAGTGCATGTACTCTATATGCCACAGTAAGGAGAGTGCAATGTAGATACACACATCTGCAGTCAAATCAATCTTCCACCCCTCCATTTGTTATCAGACCCCCAGGAGACTCCTTGCATTGGATGGCCCAACCACTGCCAAAGCTCACATACACTTTGGTCCCTGGGAGATGGTTTCCTACTATCACTAAGAATAGGAACATTTAATTGTTCCCTCATTTAGCCTGCACTGAAGGCAGCTATCAAGCCAACAGTTTCACAGACATGGTGTGGTTGCCCAATCCCCTGTAATACACTGGAAAATCAATGCATACTGTAAATAAAGTGGCTAGGTAAAAAATTGAAGACAATCATAACATGCTCAAGAAAAGAAAACTATATTCCATGGATAAACTATTGGTTGTGAATTATTCGCTTATGTGCCCTGCTGTTATAATGATACATTCTTATTCTTTGCTTGTGTTTTTCCCTCTTCTCTGCCAAACTATATAATCCCCTGGTCTACTGAGATTCAGAATTTACTGTTCTGTAAAGTATTAATTCAAAACTAAATTGTCAGGGATTAGAACATTATATTCTCACAGCTGGGACTACAATGCAGGGTTGAGGTTTCAATAAAATGGATTATTTTGGTCTAAGAGTGTCCAAACTGGTATATACTCAAAGTATCAGAGCTGATCAAATGCATTATATGGTAAATTTGCCATGTTTTCATTGTGAAAAAAATATTCAACTTTTTTTATTTTAGACCAGTTCCATAATGCTATACAGACACATTCTTCATCAAGTAATAGCAAAATTCATTATGCAGTTGGATTGTTAGTTTTTTTAGAAGTGTTTGACTAGTTTACCTAAGTAACTTTGAAGGAGTGGCTACCACTTTTTTGCTTTGTGCTATGATTTTTAATAGGGCTGTCAAGCGATTAAAAAAATGAATCATGATTAATCACGTGATTAAAAAATTAATCGTGATTAATCGTGCTATTAAATAATTTAAAAAATCAGATTTTTGGATGTTTTATACTTATACTTATGTTTTATATTTAAAATATATTGATTTAAATTACAAAACATAATACAAAGTGTACAGTGCTCATTTATATTGATTTTTATTACAAATATTTGCACTGTAAAAACAAAACAGTATTTTTCAATTTACCTAATAAAAGTACGGTAGTGCAATCTCTTTATCATGAAAGTTGAACTTACAAATGAGAATTATGTGCAAAAAATAACTTGTTAGGATATAGATGTTCAAGCCTGTCTGTAAAGGCCTATACTTTAAGAATTTAGGTATATGTTTATCATTTAGCTAGTTATAGAGTTATAAAAGAAAGAATCTGTGTAAGGGCCTTCTCTGCTGTGACAGTCTGAGGCCCTGTTCTTAGGCTAAGGCCTTTGGCCAAGCAGCAGAAGCAGCAGTAAGCTGGGAAGCGACCGGTCACATCCTCACATTCCAAACTAGTCACATTGAAATAAGGCAATCTGGGGCTGTTAGGAAGGTGATCTGATTTATCACCTCCAGAGAAAGGGAAGAGCTTAGAAGATGTAAAAGGAAATGAAGTGAGCTGTAGCTCAGGAAAGCTTATGCTCAAATAAATTTGTGAGTCTCTAAGGTGCCACAAGTACTCCTTTTCTTTTTGCGAATACAGACTAACACGGCTGCTACTCTGAAATTTAGTCTGATAGTTTTCTGTCTGGTAAGAACTCACTTATCAATAGACACAGCTGGGAAACCCTTATGTCTTTATAGATGTAGTTGTGAAATCCTCACTTCTGTATTGTTTTGTCATTATAGTTCCCACTTTGCTGTGTTTATTTGCATGGTCTCTCACCCCTCGTCCCCTCCCTCACTCCAACCCCCTGCCCCAGCCCAGAACCAGCACCCCACACCCAAACTCCCTCCCAGAGCCTGCACCCCTTGCTGCACTCTCTGCTCCAGACTCAGCCCGGAGCCCACTCTCACACTTCAAAACCTTTGGACCCATCTCCCAAGCCCAGAGCCTTCACACCCTCCTGCACTCCTCCCCCAAGACGATGAAAGTGAGTGAGAGTGGGGGAGAGTGAGTGAGGGATGGAGGGAGGGCGGGGGCTGGAGTGAGCAGGGGGTGGGGCCTCAGAGAAGGGGCATGGCAGGAGCTTGGCCTTGAGGAAGGGACAGGGCAATGGTGTTTGGGTTTGTGCGATTAGCCAGTTGGCAACCCTAAGCATACAGGCAAGAGTCCCAACGGGGGACTTAGATTCGTTGTTACCATGATTAACTCTAGGTGCCTAAGCATGGAATTCACTGAAGCCACCATGCAGAGCAGAAATTGCTTAAGCTAGCCACTAGGAAGTGCTGAGGAGAGGGATGTGGCTTATGCCCCACATCTCAAAGGGACTTAAGCAACTATGTTTGGGTCAGAGAAAGGCATCTCCCTCTGCTTGTGGTTTACAGCCATGAACCCTCTTCTGGAGTTAGGTGCCTAAGCCCTTTCTTGAAAAAAAAATCAGTAACTGTAGGGAGGAGATGGTAACCCTGCGTATAATGTTTGGCCCAGTGGTTAGAGCACTCAGGCAGGAGGTGGAACACAGGTTCAGTTCCCCCTCTACTTGATTTAGAGCACAGATTTGAACTCACATCCCCCAGCAGAGTGTCCTAACCACTGAACTATGGGATATTTGGAGGTGCATCTCCCTCAGTTGCTCTTGTTGAAACTGTTCCACATTTTATAACCCCCTTGATATTTGTAAGTGGGGGAATGGTCCCACTATTGTGAGGAACTTTCCTGGCTTTTACACTATACTGATGGAATTAGCTAGCCAAAGGATCTGAAGTCCTCACTCCCACTCCCTTTCCCCAGAGGCCTGCCTGACCTCAAGGACTCTCCTTCCTCACTCCCATGCAGCAGGGTCCTCATAATCCTCATAAGGCTGGGCCCAGGATTCCTGGGGGACTCGACCCCCAGTCGTGTCATGGTCACTTAGGACAGGGATAGGGTGTCCCCACTCTGGGGTGCTCTCTCTCTCTGCACTGGATGCTTCTCTGACACATTGATCACTATATACAGTTCAAAGGAAATACAATTTATTAAACAGCAACTAAGAAAAAAATAAGGAAAACAATGGGAAAGCTAAAGGAAACAAGTAACCCCACCCTGTGAGCATGAGCAAACCACAACAGCAGTCTTGGGAAGGTAAGGGCAGTTCATAGTCTGTTCCTCACGTATTCCAGGCCTCCTTTCCAGGCTCTGGCTGTGCTGTAGGGATGCCACAGATTGGACACTTGCTCTGGAGGTGGCCACGTGACCTCATGTTCTAGTCGGCAGGACCCTTCTTCCTGGCATCGGCCCTCCCATCGGAGTTACAACCCCACACCAAGTCCAGCCAGCAAGACCTCTTGGCTGGTGACATCTCCCTGCGATGGGCCCTTGCTGCCCAGGATCCCCCTTGCTCTCCCCAGCTGCTCACTGCCATTGGCCCTGGCCTGCTCCAGCTCCACTCTGTCTCAACACTGCTGCTGTTCTGCTCCAGCTCAGCTCTCTGGTTTGCTTCTCTGGCCCCTCTGGCTCTTGCTGCTGTGGCTTTGCTCTCAGCTCAGCTCTGTTCCTCTCTGGCTCTGACTGGTGCTGCTCTGCTCCCAGCTCAGCTTGGGCACGTGCTCTCCCCTTTGCTGGGCCCCACTCTGGCTCACACAGCTCCAGCTCACTCTGAAGATGGTACCCAGGGCTCCCGATTTCCCCTTTGGCCTGCCTGCCCTGTCAATTGGGCTGACCTGGGGCATTGGCATATTGGCCCTGGGCACTGTCAGTCTCAAGGTCTTGATTTTCCATTGGCCCTTTCTTTTGGTACTAGGAGATGGCCAATCAAAAAAACCAACTAAGTTTCAGTAAAAGGCCAACAATCCCCTTTCCTATTGTTACTTTAATGTAGTTTTCAAGTATATAGAATTCAAACAAAGCCCATGAAGCTACCAAGATGCAAGTTCAGTCCCACTGCTGAAGCATGCAAGTATCATTATAGCCCATCCCTGCCTCCCTTTTATTTCTCTATTTTCTACAATCTCCAAACCTGCAATAGAATATGCATGGACAGATACACCTGTGCAGAGCCCTAATGACTTTCATATAAGTTTAGATTATAAAATAGATTAATAAATGTTAAGGCCAGAAGGGACCATTAGATTTAGTCTGATCTTCTGTACACGTCATAGAAATTTACCCTAGGGCACATCTACAGTGAACATGAAAATCCACGGCAAGGAGTCTCAGAGCTATGGTCAACTAAGTTGGACTCATGTTACAGGGCTAGCCATGTAGATGTTCCCACATGGGCTGGAGCCCAGGCTCTGAGACCCAAGGAGAGGGGTGGGTCTTAGCAGCTAGAGCCTGGGCTCTGATATCCACCCCCTACTTGGGTCTCAGAGCCCAGGCTCCAGCCTGAGTGGGAACAATCTATATGGCTATTTTTAGCCTTGTAGCATGAGCCCAAGTCAGTTGACCCAGGCTCTGAAATTCTCTGTCTCAGGGTGGGGTGTGGATGTGGGCAGTATAGACATACCCCTAGTTACCCTTGTATTGAGCCCAATACCTTGCGCTTGACTAAAGCACATCTTCTAGAAAGGCATCCAGTCTTGATTTGAAGACATCAAGAGATGAGAATCCTCCATTTCTCTTGGATGCTTAAATCACCCTCATTGTTACAAGTCTGCCTGATTCTAATCTGGCTCTGTCTGCCTTCAGTTTCCAGCCATTGCTTTTATGCTTTTCTCCTCTAGATTTAGTGCCTGGTATTTTCTCCATGTCTTGGTACTTATACACTGCAATCAAGTCACCTCTCAATCTTTTTGACAAGCTAAACAGTTGAGCTCAGGTGTCAGTGTAAAGCATTTTCTTCAGACCTCAAATACATCTTAAGTAATTTTACACCTCAGTTTTTGTGGCTCTCTCATCTGCACCGCCCACAATTTGTCAACGTCCCTTTTTTAAAAATATGGACATCAGAACCATACATCGTACTCCAGTATCAGTCTCACCAATGTCAAATACAGAGTGACTGTCTTCATATTTCTGTAAAGCAGTTAGCACACTGTTTAAACTACACTGATATCTAAGTAATTAATTTCCGGAATTATTCCCGTATACCTGTTTTTCAAGGAGGATATTTGTTCTCTCTTGTGCGATAGAGCCTTAATTTATTAATTTTACAGAGAGAAAAGGACATTATTTTTATCTGCTTTATTGACTATTGCATTTATTTTCCAAAAATTGTGTTTGGTATCTTAGTCACACCTGATCTCATTAATTATTTCTAGAGCTGCATTAATTAATAAACAGGTAAGTGAAGATAGAACAGAAGAAACTGATCTTGATGTTAATTTTATTGCTCATGAGGCTTTTTATATAAGTTATACTTATTTGAGGAATAGAAATAGTTTTTCCATTCTTCTGAATGAGTGCTTGTATTCTATTAAAGGAAATAGCTTATTAGTTTCTGCTGATGTATTATTTTTATGGATACTGTAGGGATAATTGTTTGAAAAGTAAACATAGCATATGAACAATGAGTCATTGAAAGCTGTTATACAGAGTTCAGCAGATACAGAAAACTGTGAAGTTTTATTTTTTTTCTTTTTGTTTTTAAGCTCTGAAAGTTAGAATTTGTTAGCTCCTTGGACTGTAGAATCTCTCTCTATAGAAAGCAATTATTGGAGTGCTTTGTCACAGAGGCATAAGAGCTGACACTGTATGGCCTTATCCTTCTGATGATTCCATATGCGTGGCCCATTGGTATCCTCCCCATTTGTACTGGTGACATGCTGAATAGTGAACTTTTAAAGGACAGTGTTATGTACAATAATTTGTGTATTTTCCAAGTAGAAGTGAAATGTATCGAGAAGTATATTTCAGAAGCACACAGCATGAAACAATTGCAACCGCAACTTTTACAAGTTTGAGACAAAGTTGACATTTATGCTATAACCTTCTGACAAGGAGGAACTCAATGTACTTGGAGGCAATAAAAGATCATTCTGAAAGATATAACTAACTTGAGAAGTACTGGCAGTCTGATGAGATTTTGTGCTATTTCTGTGAAAGAGAGTGATAGGGATATTTATATACATTATACCTAGCAAGATAATGTTTCTACTCTAGTATTCTAATACTAACGGTGAATAGCAAACTGTGAACGTTTTCTATGATTTTTATTTTGTTACCTGCCATAACCAGTTCATTAAGGGATCTGGAAAAGGGTAAATTGCCTGATCTTATTAGTGATGAACAATTAGCTAGATGGTATTGCCTGCAGTATATATCAAAGACTTTTGTAAACCAGCAGTATGTTAAATTGTGCAAACAAGTTCCCTATAGTACAATTCTTATTTGGGCTCAGGGAAACAGCATCCTCAAAGGATGTTATCCTGCCCAGTTTTGTTCAGTGTTGAGTTCCAAGATTTTTTTTTAATGGTACCTCTATCCATATTAGACCCTAAACCTGCTATTTTTGATAAATTGGCATCTGTCGATTCAATAGGTTACTTAGAAGGAAGTATCCACAAGAAACACCTGGTTTACCACAGCTATTGGTATTTCATTCAGCAACACAAGCCTGGAGGGCATGGCCTCACAACTTCTTGTTACATTAAGGGATATCAATGTATGTAGATGTGATGGTTTTGGCTTTGCAACTCCAGTATGTGGCCAAGCTGGCCTGGAGCCATTAAATGTGACAGATGAACTAGCCACCGCTATCTCGTTCGGTTACGCTTACCATGTAGTGATGTCCAGCAGTAAAGGTGACCTATATTACGCATGGACAGTATAACTAATTATAAGGAATTTATGTATGAAACCTCATTTGTGATGTTCCTACTCAAATTTATGTTTTACTCTTCATGTACAAAGTGTTTTGGGTCAAACCCTAATTATGCCTGTTCCCTTCCAAACTAACACAATGACTTTGCTATGCAAAGTGAGCTCCATCACCAGGATGAACCTGTGGAACATATGCTGCTAATACATGTACGTATTGATCCATTAATCTTAAAAAAAATTAACAGATGAAAAGACACCTATATTATTTAGATTAGCAGTGACATGCACAAAAGTCTTTGAATAATCTCATCCATGATGGTGATTTGGAAATACTTGTCTTTAATACATGTGTGATGCTGGAAGACAAGATGTCAGCTCATGCCAAGGCCCATAGGTCTCAACTGAACTCTGACAAATAAATAGCTGGAATCAATCTGGTTCACCTGTGTTAGCATTGTTAAAATTGGTATAATTCTAATAGTGTTTAAACTTCATCAGATACTTCTAAATTGCTTCATGCATTAATCTCATATATGTATCCCCTGTTATAAGATAAATATTTAGGTGTTTGCTCTGTAACTGTAAGTCTCTAGACAGGGAAGAAGCATTAACATGTGTGAAATACTAGTTTCCAACAAGAGATGTGATCTCCTGCCCAAAAAAGGAGGCCCATCAACACCAGGCAAACTATTATTCAACATAAGGGGACAAGAGCATTCCTTAATTGCTGTCCCCTGCCCTCCAAGAAGAGGAGACATGCAAGTGAATTCCAACAGCTGAATTTGCAACTTGAAGCAGAATTGGAGGGGGAGAAGAAAAAAAGCCCTGACAAGGAGGAACAATATTTTTTATACTGCTTAGACTCTGAGGGGGCAAGCATAAGTAAAAGATCCCCTGTGCTTGACTGGTTAGCTCTAAAGGATATACGGAGCTTGCTCATTATAGAAGCTTCTATTACTTTTTTGAAATTTAAGATGTGAACTTAACCTTGTATATAACTCTTATTTCCTTTCCTTAATTAATAGTTTATAAAAGGATTGGCTATAAGTGTTGTCTTTGGTGTGAAAGCTAAAGTGTGATTGACTTGGGGTAAGTGACTGTTCTTTTGGGACTGGGAGTAATGTGAATACTGTCGTGCTTCTTGGTGTAAGGGGTCATCTATCACAAAGGTAAGCTCATGTGGATGGCAAGATAGAATAGAGTACCCAAGAGCACTGTCTGTGAGTCCATGTTATGTCTCTCAAAGTGCCTGAGGAGTTTACACTTGATAATTAGGTTCTGAAATCAAAGTATAGAACTCAACCAGTTTGGTGTTTGTGCCCTGCCTCTTAAGAATCTGCCCTGAAGTGCTGCTCATGGTCTTCAGCCACTGCAGGACAGTTTGGCAGCATGGAGAGAGGTTATTTTTAAGGCTTTAATTGTTTTTCAAGTAGTATTGATTTTACTTGTGTTGATTTTGTTCTGTCACTTACACAGTTTGCTGAAAAAAATCCCACACTTCATTTAAATGCCTTAACAACAGCTACATATATTCATTTTTCAAAGATGCCCTGCTGATCTTAAGTCAGTGTGACAAGGGGGATAGACACGGATAGCAGGCTTCTAGAAGGCTTTGTATTCTCAGCACTTATGCTAACTATGAACAAAACTACCAACATGCTTTGCACTCATGCTAAGCTTATGATGAATTATATGTAACCCCTGTTTAGTATGCAGAACCTTTCAGAAGTGATGCCAACTATCAGTGTTGGTTACCTTCTGTGGATAATTGGTACAGGTGCCTTTAACAAGATAAAATGCTAGATAAATATGGTTCAAGTGCTCGAAATAATTGAGGTGGAAGCCTCTGTACCCTGAAAACAGAAGGTACAGAGAAAGAGAAGAGAAAAAGATCTCTAATAATTGGTTTATTTTCTATTTGATGTAAATAGATGGGGTATAAAAAATAAAACAAATTTGGCTTATGAGTTTGGAATAGATTAAGCTGCAAGTCTGTTCTCTGGAGAGGTAATGTATTAACTTTTGCTTTTCTGTAGTGTGCTGATTTGCCTTTGATGAATAAAACCAGTTGAGCTGAACTATCTGATGTCTCATTGATCAGTAATCTAAATCAAACCCTCTTACACTTAGTCAGACAAAAGTCCATTGAGGTCAATAAAAAATTGTAAAATGTATTAAAATGAGATAAATTATTTCTTTCCTGGCAGTTTACATAACAAGCGGAAAGCAATAAGAGCTGAGGCAAGATTAGTAAAGTGGAAAGACTATAAAATAGCTTGTTGGGTAAGTGTTATGTACAGTTCCCTTTGACTCATGTAATGAGGAGATACTTCAGCTTCTGTAAAGCAAAATGACCCAGTAATGTTTTGCAGGTAATTCAATCAGTTCATAAATAAGAAGTTGATCATTAGTTTTCCCTTCTATTTTTAAAATCCTTTGGGGTGAGTAAATGATTTTTGATATTTTAAAAAATCCTTTCATGATTATAGTCCTGAACCTACAAGGGTCCATTGACTTTAATGGAGCTCCTCACACTGCAAAAAATTAAGCACATGCATAAGCCTTTGCTGATTGGGGCCTATGTCGCTACTGATTTTAAGATGCTGGCACAAGTCTATACATAACTATTTAGAGCTATGATAAAGCCGTGTAGCCTGAAGACTTGAGCCTGGGGGTTGAGGTGAGTCAGGCAATCCCAAATTCTAATTCTGACTCTGCTGCAACTGTGTGGCCTTAACTAAATCACTTTACCTTTCTATCTCCATTTCCCCATCCACCTCACAGAGGCATTTTAAGGGTAAGAAGGTTAGTGCCTGTACCAGGCTTTGAACAAAGTGTTACAAAATGTTTTTTATTATTATCTTTGCCTAACTTTGAAACCATCCTGAGCCTTCATTCATAATTAGTCTAGCCTCTCCCACTCCCCACCTCCCCAACCCCAGTTTAACTTCCATGAACTTGTTATGCTCATCTACAGACTTTGGGCTAATCACTCAAGTTGTTATTCAATTTCGTATACATTCCTTTCTCAGGCAAAATCCCCACTGAAGTAAGGACTTTAGGAGTTACACTGTGATATCTAGGGGAGCATGATCAATTTTAAAAGTTCACACAACTGGTGCTTTATGAAATTCATTTAAATTTTGGATGAAGGTTCAAGCTGGAATACTAAGCAAACAGGGCTTTTTCCTTCAAATGCATAGTTCAAGACAACTCACAGGTGTAAAGTTACTCATGTGCATAAGAGTTTGTAGCTACAGGGTCAGAGTGTATGGTCTATAACAGGGGTGGACAACCTGAGCCTGAGAAGGAGCCAGAATTTACCAATGTACATTGCCAAAGAGCCACAGTAATACATCAGCAACCCCCAGCAGCCTCCCAGCACCTCCTGTCCACTGGCAGTCCTGCCAATCAGTGCCTCTCCATCCCTCCCCATGCCTCCTGCCTGCTGCGATCAGCTGTTTTACAGGGTACAGGAGGCTCTGGGGTGGAGGGGGGAGGAGCAAGGGCGCAGCAGGCTCAATGGAGGAGGCGGGAAGGGGCGGCGGTCTTGGGATAAAGGGTGGAGTGGGGTTAGGGCCTGGAGTTGAGCAGTGAAAAGTTGGCCCCTATAGCTCCAGTCCTGGAGTCAGCACTTATGCAAGGAGCCGCATATTAACTTCTGAAGAGCTGCCTATGGCTCCGGAGCCACAGGTTGGCCTCTCCTGGTCTATAAAGTACAACTTTTAATTACCATTTTAAGTTAGTTGACATAATACATATCTAAAAATCTATACGGCTAGACTTCCTTCCTCCCTGCTCTCTCAAGAAAACTAGGAAGTGATGAATGCCTAACTATGGTATTTATAATGTGTTTGTATTGCCCATGCAGTACAAAATACTACCTAATAATTATGTTTTACAGAGGTTTAGATGTATCTTCTCATTACATGAGTTGCATGAACCCATATATCACACTTATTCCACAATATGTTCTATACACTTTCCACTTCACTCATCTTTAGAAATAGGGTACAAGCTCTTAGAACTCTGTCAGGGTAATTGGCCATTGGAATAAACCACCAAGGGAAGCAGTGGATCCTTCATCTCTGGATGTCTTCAAAACTGGATGCCTTTCTGGAAGATATGCCTTAGTCAAACAAGTTATTGGGCTCAGTATAGGGGTAACTGGATGAAATTCTCTGGCTGGTGTTATATTTATGATGATAAATCTGCCTATGTCTGTTGTTTCTATCTGTAAAACCTACCTACTTCATGGGGAAATTTGAGTATTATTCCCACAAATTTCTGATTGAGAACAAGAGAGGAATAAGTTTGAAGTGGAAAATGAACCATTTTTTTCCAAAGACCAGTGAATTAAAAAATGTACCTCTGCCCGCAGCAAAGCCCCAGTGGCTAACAAACAATGCCCTGTTTTCCAGTGTCTGATGCTGTGTGTCATCTGCAGCTATGCAAAGCGGGTGCAGTCACTACATTCTGCTCCAGTAGTGTTTTACTACCTCTTTGCTGAGATGTAAGTTACAGCGCAAGCTTCTGGAGAATCAGCCTCTCTTCCACCCCTGACCCGCATCTTCACCTAAGGTATCTCTCTACATTAGATTAATCCAACATTTGAAGTTGTGACCATTAGCTACAGGAAGGCATATTTCAGGAGGGATTTAATCCAGCTCTAAGCAATGATATGGAGGCAACATCCTTTGTTGAGGGAGCCATGCAAACAAGACAAAGCCATTCTCTCTGATTCAAGACCCCATGTCCTTAATCCATTTTTAATTTAGATGGGCTTTTAAGGCTGTCTGTGGCTTACTAAACAAACAGTTTCTTCCATTCCTCCAGGGAGAGCACGCTTTTGATGGACTCCATAAAACATGCTGAACTGGAATCTTTTGGAGAGCTGTAGAAGTGATCATTTGTAATCAGATCCAGAAAGTTTACGCTGATGGAAATGGGAGGCCCTGTGGAAAACTCATATTCTTCAGCCAAAAATACTTGTGGGTTTTTTTTTTAAATTCCTGAATCAGTATTAGTTTGTAGTTGCAAGTTGTAGAAGGCTGCAGACGACACTTTATTTCTAGTAAATAGAGCCCAGTATTAGTAAGTTAGTGTAATAATGTTGGTACTGTACAAAATAAAAGGCTGGATATTCTCTTTGTGTGTATGGAATCTATTTTTTCCCTTATCATAGTTGTTTACAATACAGTTAATCTTTGGATGAAAAGAGGTTTGGAGAAAAGAGCTAATGCACATGTGAGTATTTCATGAGAAGACTGGAATTACTAAAACCCAAACCACGAGGTAACTGAAAAGGTATTGAGAATGGCTTTTGAGAAATTGCAACTGTTCCAAAGAAGTCACCGAAAGAAGCGAAAGCCTTTCAGTCATCTCATGTAAGGTTTCCCCATTTTTATCACAACTCAAAAATCTTGGCTCAGAAACATAGCAAATAGATTTTTTTCAGAAACACTTTTTACTTCCCAGCCTCATTAGTGCAGGGTTTGACAAAGTGGTCACAGTTGCTGCCGCTATTTCTAATTTATAGACTGCTGAGTGCTTTGAAAGGTGAAAAAAATTTAACTAAATAACAAGACAAAGTCCATGCCTGCCGGGTAAACCCATTAGGGAGTAAAGGCAGCTTTTAGATTTACTCCTTGTCAATCATACCTTGTTAGCACTAGACAGAAAGTGCACTCTCTTCAATAAGTGACTTCTGCTAGTGCATGTGTTGTAATTGCAAACCTTGATCTAGATGCCACTGAAAGCTTTAGTCACCCCCCCCCCCCAAATCTTGGATTCCTTTGGTGGGTTTATACAAGAGATGAGGCATGCAAGCTGAATCCATCATTCAGGGGCAAAAATGGTTACAAAGATGAGGGGCTTGGAGGCCGAGCGGGGGGAAGGAAAGCGAGCCAGATTCTTCTCTTATTAGCTGCTAGTTTAACTCTATTGGACTTAAAAGTCAGTCCATTTCCCTAGCAACATACCTAAAAATCCCACTTTTACAGGGATGGTACCTTCAGGGTTGAATTAATTGATATTAAATTGCAATTAGAATGTCTGACACATAGGCTAGATAATTTGAAGGCAGCATGTAGCTAGTTTTATTTGGCATCTTCATACCTGCTTAAAAAAAAATCAAATCTAGTTATGGATCTAGCCCCCATATTATAGGTCAGGTTCTTCTCTTGTGTATCTCACACTGAGTCAAACTGATATTTAGCTACTTGTGAAACCCCCATGAGAACAGAATTTGGCCCATTCAGCATGCACAGGGGAGCATATGGTTCTCTCATGAAGGATTTGCATTGCACATTTTTCATTAACATAAAATTAATCTATTTTTACCAGATCCCCCTTTATTGTTACTGGAGGAACTTAGGGGGGAAAAACAAACAAAAACCTGTTTAATATTCCCTATTCTTTTGAATATCTCTGGACAATCAGTTAAGGAGGGAAAAGGGAGAAAAAAATCACAAGGAGAAGATTTTTAGTTCAGCATTTTGGCATCAGAAGTTCTTTGTATTTGTGTAGGTATGTCACTGTCTTTGGAAGAAATTTACTCAAAAATGTATATATTACAAAAGAATAAGATTCAGAATAAAACTAGCTGCTCAATATAGAAGTTGTTTCAGTCAAAGACTCTGAAGCACTTTAACTTCTGTTATTTAATCCATTACAGAATCAACACCGTTTCTGTCAGTAGTCAGTTTTTTCCCCTGTTATTGGTCTCCTAGTCAAATACTGACAAGGTCTGACACGTCTTAGCATCTGTGATCTAATGAGATCAAAGCCTGAGGTATTGCAGCTGCATATTACAAACCCTATAGGAATCCTCTATAAACTTATGAACAATTTTAAACAAATTATTATTTACCAAGAAAATAGTGTACTGAGTTAGCACATCATATTTGTTGTATAGTTATCAACTACAATGAAATGTCACTTTATTGCCATAAACATACTTGATGACATACAAACACTGCCACTATCAGCTTAGTATATTTCATTCATCAGGTTCAAACTTCTAGCCAACCTCATGTCATTCCATCAGCCTTTACAGTATTTCATCCTACAACTAAACTAGATGTGCAGTATACAAGAAAGCAGTGGGAGGCTGTCACTTTCATTTAAGATCATCTTTTTTCCTCCATCCTCTACTCTGCTGTCTTTCCCTGCTTACTTAACTTTAAATTCCTTTCTAAACCTGATGGGTTTCACATCATCAACCCAGACCTCTTTAGGATCCTTAAATAAATGCAGTCTTCATATATATATATATATATATATATAAAGTTTAGGGTCTTGCCTACGGTGAAGGGTCTCTTATCAATGCAAAGTCGTATGTAAATGTATTGCACAGGTGTAAGAAGTGACTGCACTCACAGAGACAGCTGTAGAGCGAACACCAAATGTTAAGAAGTCATGAGTTAGCCCCCCCAAAATCATGAGAATGGCATAAAAATCATGAGGTTTGGGGAAATATGCCTTCTAATTTCTAAGCCTGTAAGGGTACACTTGATTATGTTTTCAAGCTTTTCTCCACAATCACAAGGTCTAGAACTGGGGTGGGCAAACTACGGCCCATGGGCTGAATCTGTCCCATCAGCCTTTTTAATCCAGCCCTTGAGCTCCTGCTGCGGAGTGGGGTTTGGGGCTTGCCTTGCTCTGGCACTCCAGCCGGGGAGCAGGGTCGGGGGCCACCCTGTGCTGCTCCTGTAAGCAGTGGCATGTCCCTCCTCTGGCTCCTATGCATAGGGGCAGGCAGGGGCTCTGCTCTGAGTGCTGTCCCCGCCCCAAGCACCAGCCCCGCAGCTCCCATTGTCTGGGAACCATGGCCAATGGGAGCTGCAGGGATGGTGCCTGCTGATGGGGCACCGTACAGCAGACCTGCCTGACCACACCTCTGTGTAGGAGTTAGAGGGTGGACATGCCGCTGCTCCTGGGAGCTGCCTGAGGTAAGTGCCGCCAGGAGCCTGCACCCCTGAGCCATCCCCCCCATGCCCCAACCCCAGCCCTGATCTCCCTCCTGCCCTCCGAACCCCTTGATCCCAACCCAGAGCACCCTCCTGCACCCCAAACCCTTCATTCCCAGCCACCCCAGGGTCTTCATCCCCAGCCGGAGCCCTCCCCCTCTTCCCCTCCAATCCCCTTGCCCCAGCCCAGAGCACCGTCCCATACCCTGAACTCCTCATTTCTGGCCACACCCTGGAACCCGCACCCCCAGCCATCTCCCTCACCCCTTTTCGCACCCCAACCCCAATTTCATCAGCATTCATGGCCTGCAATATAATTTCTATATCCAGGTGTGGGCCTCGGGCCAAAAAGTTTTCCCACTCCGGTTTAGAAACATACGTCTCTGAAATGAAAGTAAATATTCTTGTATTCACAAATTTTCCAAGAGCTGGTGATTTGAGAAATATACCAATTATTGTAGGACTTCTGATCAAAATTGCAAGAGTAAACTAAACTAAAGTTGTGCTGAACAGTGTGACAAGGAAGTTTTGGCAGTACATGGTAAGCTTGCACTGGCCTAGCTAAACCAGGGGTAGGGTAAAAGGTAAGCAAGGGGTAGGAAAAACAGATATCAGAAATACATTTTGTAATATGTTTGTTTGCACTGTGACCTTTGGACTCTGTGAAACATAGAACACAATGATGACCAACTCATAGACTCTAAGTTCAGAAGGGACCATTGTGATCATCTAATCTGACCTCCTGCACAGAACCTCACCCTCCCACTCCTGAAACAGACTCCAACCTCTTGCTGAGTTACTGAAGACCTCAAATCATTGTTTAAAGCCTTCAAGTTACCGAGAATTCACGATTTACACTAGTTTAAACCTGCAAGTGGCCCTTGTCCCATGCCACAAAGGAAGATGAAAAAAACCCCAGGGTCTCTGTCACTCTGACCCGGGGAAAAATTCCTTCCCGACCCCAAATATGGTAATCAGTAAGACCCTGAGCATGTGGTCAAGACCCACCAGCCAGACACCTGGGAAAGAATTATCTGTAGAAACTCTGAGCCCTCCCAATCTACTGTCCTGTCTCCAGCCGTTGGGGATTTTGGCTACTGGCAGTCGCTGATGGGCCACACGCCATTATAGGCAGTCTCATCATATCATCCCCTCCATAACCTTATCAAGCTCAGTCTTGAAGCCAGTTAGGTTTTTTGCCCCCCCCCCCCGGTACCCCTTGGAAGGCTGTTCCAAAACTTCACTCCTCTGATGTTTAGAAACCTTCACCTAATTTTGAGCCTAAACTTGTTGATGGCCATTTTATATCCATTTGTTCTTGGGTCCAGATTGGCTCTTAACTAAAACAACTCCTCTCCCTCCCTGGTATTTAAGCTTCTGATGTATTTATTGATAGCAATCATATCTCCCCTCAGCCTTCTTTTGGTTAGGCTAAATAAGCCAAGCTCTTTGAGTCTCCTCAGCTTGACTTAAGTGTTCGTGTATCTATTGACTTCAGCTTCTTTGTGCCTTCTTAGCAATCAGTAAATTCAGCCCTAGGACTTACATTTATAGCAGCTCTAAGAGACTTGTATTAGGTTTTCTATTATAGCCTCTGATCCTCATGGGTGGTAGACCATTTGTTCCTCCCTCCTAAGGGTATGTCTACAATGCTCACTCCTTACTGCAGCGTGTAGAATACATACACCACATGCCTCCCTAGCATCAGTATAAATAGCAGTGTAAAAAGTGAGGCACTGCTTAGGTGAAGAGCATAGAGACCCTGTTTTCAGTTGCTCATAACTTTGCTAGACTTCAACTGTTCAAGCTGAAATTTGCCATGCTAGGCAATTGCCTCAGGCTCAATTGTTCTTTGAAACTTTCAGCTGAATAGTTTATTCACTTCAAAGAAGATTAGGGAGAAAAAAGTGTTTTTTCCATGTTAAAAAAATCCCTACAGTCATTTCATTATGTCTCCATGCTTTGGAGCAGGGACTGAAGATTTGACAGGGACATCAACGTTGCATAAAAAGGGCCTTATGCCTGTCATCAGATGTTCAGCTGTGTGTGTGTGTGTTCTCACTGTGCTATCCCAGTTCTGCACAGACAGCTGGCACAATAGACCTCAAGTGAACCATTCAATGACCACAAGATCTGTTAAGACATGAAGGCACCCAGCTAGGTTTACTGCCGATGAAGCATGGTCCTAGCTCCCCGGATCAATGTCTACAGTTACACTAGCACATGTATGCCTGTGACAATGGACACAGCTCAGTTAGTGGCAGGATTTTCCACTGTCCCCTAGACTGGCCAAAGACAATCCCTCTGAGATACATCTTTGTACACCAAAACAAACAAGTTACATATCACCCCTGGCGTATCAGGGTGCCACCCTCTGATGTTATCAAGGTTCCTTCCCCACTCTGAACTCTAGGGTACAGATGTGGGGTCCTGCATGAAAGACCCCCTAAGCTTATTCTTACCAGCTTAGGTTAAAACTTCCACAAGGCACAGATTTCTTTCTTGCCTTGGGAACCAGCTTAGGTTAAAAATTAAAACGCTGCAACCACCAAGCGATTTAAACAAAGACCAGGGAAAGAGCCCACTTGGAGACGTCTTCCCCCAAAATATCCCCACAAGCCCTACACCCCCTTTCCTGGGGAAGGCGTGATAATAATATCCTCACCAATTGGTACAGGTGAACACAGACCCAAACCCTTGGATCTTAAGAACAATGAAAAATCAATCAGGTTCTTAAAAGAAGAATTTTATTTAAGAAAAGGTAAAAGAATCACCTCTGTAAAATCAGGATGGTAAATACTTCACAGGGTAATCAGATTCAAAACACAGAGAATCCGTCTCGGCAAAACCTTAAGTTACAAAAAGACACAAAAACAGGAATATACACTCCAGCACAGCAAATTTCACAAGCCAAAAAACAGAAGGAAATCTAACGCGTTTTCTAGCTAGATTACTTACTAACTTTACAGGAGTTGGAAGGCTTGCATCCTCGATCTGTTCCCAGCAAAGTTATCACACAGACAGACAAAACCCTTTGTCCCCCCCTCCAGATTTGAAAGAATCTTGTCCCCTCATTGGCCATTTTGGGTCAGGTGCCAGCGGGGTTACCTTAGCTTCTAAACCCTTTACAGGTGAAAGGATTTTGCCTCTGGCCAGGAGGGATTTTATAGCACTGTATACAGAAAGGTGGTTACCCTTCCCTTTATATTTATGACAGATGTGTTAGGGTGCCACCCATTGCCTTGTACCTCTTGGTTTGATCTAAACATCTCTATCCAACATGCTGCCATCCTGACCTTATCCTTAAGGAGGGTCAGTGTGTTCCTGTTATCTTTGGGGAATGTGCTGATATTGAGGTTTTCTGGTACCACCTTTTTGGAATGTGTTTGCGTATATATTCTTGTGCCTAGCACTACTTAGGAATGTGTGTTTCTGCAGTATTAGCTCTGTTCTTGCCAGTGTCTGTGAGCAGATTCTGTGTGCCTCTTGCTCACAACCTGACTTTGCTTCATGTTGGCAAAGTTTTGACCAATACTTTAGTTCAGGCCTCAGGCATCATACCAGGCCTCTGATACACAGGCTTATGTTTCAGGCCTTCTTCTTACTACAATGCCATCCCCATGAAAATTCACCTGAGTTTGGCCAGATGCAGTTTGCACACGCTCGGGAAAGTTTTGTTAGAATCTTGGAAAATTTGTCCAATTTTTGTCTGTACTGAGAGGACTCCAGCCCAGCCGTGCAGAGTTGAGGGACTTTCCCTGAAACTTCTTTTTAGGTGCCAAACAACTGCGGTGCCAGGAAGTGGAACTGAGAGCCAGGAGATTCGCTGCTCTCGATACCTCCACGCTACTCCTCCAGTAGCAAAGAGAGACTGTTTACAAGTGCGGGGGATAGTGGCTGAAGAGTTACACAACTAGCTGAAGTGATAGAAGTCTGCTTTGAATCGAATGGCTCTAATCCTGGTGATGACCATATGGAGGAGTCAATGCAGTTCCACATGGTAAAATTTGTTGTTGTTTTTTTAGTTGTTTAGAACATTAACATTCATGATTGCTTAAGTTTTGAAAAGCCAAGTATTCGAATGAATATGGCAAAGGAAATGCCAAGATTTAAGGTCTCTGCGTGTTTAATTTTAATTCACACACTTAGGTGTATATGCAAGTGATCATGTAATTAAAGTGTATCATATTTTTCCCCATAGTCCTCCCTGCCTCAGCCAGAGCACAAGATGGACAATGCTGTGAGAGTGATTCAGGGTTGTCTAGTTAGTGAGGCCACGGTCTGTAGCAACCTTGCCACATTTTTTCAGGAAGTTTAAAGGTACATTGTGAGCGAGGCAGGGAACTGCAGAAAGAGGAGGGTTTCATGGTTAAAGCAGCTGAATGCTGCCCCATGGGTAATTGATTTCAATCCCTGCCTCTGCCAGCGCTTTTTATGTGATGCTTTATAAGTTAAGGATTTTTTTTTATTTCCCAACCCACAATCACATTTTTTTGGCCAGGAAAATGTCACAGTAACTGCATAATAGGGCCTTTGATAGCATGAGAGTTTTACAGTTCAGACTCAAATTCATTCTAACAACCCAGCAGGGTTTCAATTGTTCACTTTGCTCTGAGTAGATTGATTGGTGATTACTGATAAGGATCAATACTCTGTCAGGTATAACTAAAGATGTATTGATATCTGAAGAATGCTTCAAGGGTTATTTTCATACAGTTTAATAAACAGTTCAAGATAATTACATTAAAACAATTATAATTTTCCAAAAATGAAGGCTGTTCTGATAAAGAACATGAGTTTATTAATACTTAACTGGTTAAAATAAGATAATGTGTTTTAAGCTGAACAACACTGAAAAGTTTATAGTTTCTTATTAAATGTAATCTATAAACAAATTAGTTTTGTCCATTCCATAGAAGAACCAGGTTTCAGTACTAGGTGAGATCTCACACTTCATGGGTTAAGTGCAAGTTGCATCATGGAGACAGTGCTCCCAACCCAGATGAAAAAGTGTATGGAACTAAAAATGTGCTATTTTTATAATAATATGCACATTGGAAGATATAAGATGTTGGTACTATGGTGATGGCTGTTACAGAAAACCTTACGATATATGGACAAGGATCTATTCCAGCAGCAGGTACTGAACTGTGCTACTGCTTTCTTTCTGCTCCAGACTTAGAGCCTTCAAGATGCCTACAAACATACGTATCCCTCTGTACCTCCTGGTTCTCTGGATGTGGTTCATAATAGTCTGGTCTTGTGGGGGCTGAAATACTTTGGCCTCATTTTAGTTGCTGGATACTGTTTGTGGATGCTGTTGGTGGCCTGAAATACAGGAGGTGAGACTAGATGATCTGGAGGTCCTTTTTGGTCTTAAACTGATTCAAATTGAATGCAAAGGCACTTCCTGGAAATCCCACAATGTTAGTCACAGCAGCCTTGAGAGAATTCATTTGAAAATAATAAAATGAGAATTATATGTGCAATGCCTAAATGCGCCAAGTAGTAGAGTTCTTTTTTTTAACGATAGGAAGATGCTGAAAGACAGACAACTGCAAAACTAATTGAATCAGGAGACCTGTAGCTCTAGAACTGCCAAAGACACAATCCCTCTTTTGGCTCCCCTTAGACTAGTGATTCTGTAACCTATGGCTCACAGTCTGCCGGTGACTCCTCGGGGTTCCTTAAAGGTCTTAGTTTATGGGTCTACTCTGCTACCCAAGTGATCTCAGTCAGTGTGGAGACTGCTGAACTATCTCACCGGATGTATTATTTAGTAGCTTTTCCCTCAGTCCTGTTCTTGACTGGGCTTGTGGGGTCCTCTGGTAGTTTAATGGGGGATATGGGGGGAGTCTGCAAGGCTTGTCTGACCTCTCACAGCCTTGTACTACAGCCAAAGGAGAGTGCACTCCTAGCCCTCTCCTAGTTCTAGGGATCCCTCACGGAGCTGGGGCTCTTCTTTATACCCCCTGGCTAGGAATCAGCCGCAATCACTAAATGCTGTCCAGCTTTGTCAGATGGGCACCTCGCCGGAACAAAGCCAGCTGCTCTTGTTAGAGGGCAGACGGTCTTGTTACACAGGCTGTGATGCTCTATGGAATCTGGGGGACACTTTGGGATATGATGAATATCAATATTGTAAAATTGCAGTGAGTTGTGCCAGATATGCTGCGTGAGGTATCTGCAAAAATGTTATAATTTACCAAGTCTGATAATCTTGTTCATATGTTTGTATCACCTTTG
Organism: Eretmochelys imbricata; assembly: GCF_965152235.1. Taxonomy (NCBI): domain Eukaryota; kingdom Metazoa; phylum Chordata; order Testudines; family Cheloniidae; genus Eretmochelys; species Eretmochelys imbricata. The sequence goes on from NC_135574.1 coordinate 27,975,131, forward strand.
TATTGTGAGTTATAGATATATAGGTTATATCTGTATTTCCAAACTTGTGCTGTGTCTCTGGGTGACACTCCCAGACAGATTGGCATCAGCACTGAGCCTGCTTGATGGCCCATCAAGGGACATTAGCTGCACAATGAACCCATTGAAAGGGCAAGGGGCTACACCTTATGACTTAGCAAGGCATGCAGGGATGGGCAGGCCATGCATATGAATAGATGTCTAAGGCTTCCATGCCATGTGCTGGGCAATTTGTGTTTGTAACAAAGGAAATACAAGCTGCATGGCAAAGGACTATAAAAGGCAGCTGCATCTTCTCCATTTTGTCTTCATTCCTGCTTCTTAGATCTGGAGGAACTTTGCTACAAACTGAAGCTCTGAACAAAGGACTGAATGACCCATCCAAGTTGTGGATGTATTCCAAAGGGACTTTCAAGTCAGCAAACTCACCAATACTGCTAATCTGATACACTGAGTTGGAATCTTTGTATATATGTGACTCCTTTACCATTTAATACTCTATTCTTATTCTTTCTTTTTCTTTATAATAAACCTTTAGTTTTAGATGCTAAAGGATTGGCTGGCAGCATGGTATTTTGGGTAAGATCCAAACTTATATTGATCTGGTAATGTGGCTGACCCTTTGGGGTTCAGAAGAACTTTTTGTATAGCGAGCAGAGTTTTAAAACAATTTCTTACTGTAACTAGGTCCTGATTGGGAGCCAGAGAACTGAAATGCAATAAGGGCTGTGAGATTTCTTTTTCTTTTTTTTTCTTGATAACCAGTGTGGGGGACCAGAAGCACAGAAGTTTGTGACTGATTGGGGAGTTTAATTTCACTGTTACTCTCAAGACTGGTGAGTATCTGTTCTCCCTCTTGCAGCGTTCCCTGACCTTGGTATTTCCAGTGGGAGGCACCCCAGGTGACACAGGCTTTGAACCTCTTTTAGAAGGTGTTATGCTCACAAAGCGGAATAGACTAGTAAGTGGTTTAGCCTTTGTTTCTGCAAAATTAAATGTCATAACTAACAGGTTAACATCTGGTCAGCCCTATTTTCCGGTTAACAGTATTTTTCACCAAAGCACTTATTCTTTTAGCACTGAATGCTTGGACCACCCCCTTCACCCTATCAGGCTCCCCTTCTATGAGTCTTCATGGGCAGAGCTTGACACTCTCATTCATCTGTTCACAGAAATATTTCAGCTTCTTGCTGAGAAACACTACAGGATGGAATTCTTGATCCGGTCCTTCCTGCCTTAAAACTGCTCCCACACCACGCTCGGACACATCTGTGGTTACTCGGAATGGTTTGTCAAAGTCTTGGGCCCTTAGCACAGGGTCAGACATGAGTGTCGCTTTAAGATGGTTAAAGGCCTTCTGACACTGTTCGGTCCACTGAACGGCATTTGGCTGTTTCTTTTTGGTTAGGTCTGTCAGTGGGGCGGCGATTTGGCTGTATTGTGGTACAAATCACCTGTAATATCCAGCCAAGCCTAAGAAGGATTGGACCTGTGTCTTTGACTTTGGGACAGGCCACTTTTGGATAGCATCCACTTTGGCCTGTAGGGGGCTGATAGTTCCTTGACCCACCTGGTGTCCAAGGTAAGTCACTCTGTTTAGGCCTATTTGACACTTCTTAGCCTTAACAGTTAGTCCTGCCTCCCTTATGCGCTCAAAGACTTTTTGTAAATGTTCCAGGTGTTCTGCCCAGGAATCCAAAAATATGGCCACATCGTCAAGGTAGGCGACTGCATATTCTCCTAGTCCCGCTAGGAGACCATCTACAAGTCTTTGGAAGATGGCGGGTGCATTCCGCAGCCCGGAAGGGAGTACATTAAATTCATACAGCCTGACATGTGTGGTGAAGGCTGACCTTTCCTTGGCGGATTCATGTAGCGGTACCTGCCAGTACCCCTTGGTTAATTCCACGGTAGAGATGAACTGGGCCCATCCCAGTTTCTCCAATAGTTCATCTGTGTGTGGCATTGGATAGTTGTCTGGGCGAGTTACAGCATTTAGCTTATGGTAGTCCATGCAAAAACGTATCTCCCCATCTGGTTTGGGAACCAGAACCACTGGAGATGCCCATGCACTGCCAGAGGGGCAGATTACACCCATCTGTAGCATATCCTGGATCTCCCGTTCTATAGCAGTTTTAGCTTGAGGAGACACCGGGTAAGGTTGGACTTTAATTAGGTGAGCATTACATGTGTCAATGGAGTGGAATGCCCATTCAGTCAGTCCTGGGGTGGCTGAGAACGTCGGCGCGTAGCTAGTGCACAGCTCCTGGATTGCTGTCGCTGCATACGCCCAAGGGTCATGGAGAGGTTCACCTCTTCCACGCCACCTTCACTTTTCCCTTCGTAGTAGACAGCTTCAGGCCACTCAGCGTCGTCTCCTCCCTGGGCTATAAAATGACAAACCTTTAACTATCTGGAATAAAAGGGCTTTAGAGAATTAATATGGTACACCTTAGGCTTTCAGTTGGAGGTGGGGAATGCTATGAGACAATTAACAGCTCCCAGGCGCTCTTGGACTGTGAATGGCCCTTCCCACGATGCTTCCATTTTATGGGCCTGGAGCGCCTTTAAGACCATGACCTGGTCCCCTACTTTGAAGGAACGCTCTCTGGCATGTTTATCATACCAGGTTTTTTGCTCTTTTTGAGCATCCTGTAAGTTTTCTTTAGCAAGGGCTAAAGAGTTTCGGAGGGTGTTTTGTAGGTTGGTTACAAAGTCCAGAATGTTAGTTCCTGGAGACGGTGTAAATCCATTGCTGCTTCACTAACTGTAATGGCTCCTTAACTTAGCGGCCATATACAAGTTAAAATGGTGAAAACCCTAAACTGAGATGTGGTACAGCTCTGTAGGCATAGAGCAACTGCTGCAACACTAGGTCCCAGTCACTGGAGTGCTCATTTACGAATTTACGTATCATGGCCCCCAAAGTTCCATTAAACTTCTCCACCATGTCATTTGTTTGATGGTGGTAAGGAGTGGCAACCACGTGATTTACCCCATGAGCTTCCCAAAGGCTTTCCATAGTTCCTGCCAGGAAATTAGTTCCTGCATCTGTGAGGATGTCGGAGGGCCAACCTACCCTGGCAAAAATGTCTGCTAGTGCCTGGCATACACTTTTAGCCCTAGTGTTGCTTAGAGCTACTGCTTCGGGCCATCGGGTGGCAAACTCCATGAAAATCAGTATGTACTGCTTTCGTCTGTGTGTCTTTTTCAGAAGAGAACCCAGAATATACACAGCTACTGGCTGAAATGGAACCTCAATGATGGGGAGTGGCTTGAGAGGGGCTTTGACCTGGTCTTGGGGGTTTCCCAATCTTTGGCACACCTCACAAGACTGGATATAAGTAGAAACGTCCTTGCCCATTCCCTCCCAGTGGAACAACTTTCCCAAATGGTCTTTGGTTCTGTTCACCCTGGCATGGCCACTAGGATGATCGTGGGCTAAGCTCAAGAGCTTGACCCGGTACTTAGTTGGAACTACCAACTGTCTCTGAGGATGCCAGTCTTCCTGGTGTCCACCAGAAAGAGTTTCCTTGTATAAAAGTCCTCTTTCTACAATAAACCTGGATCGATTAGAAGAGCTGAGAGGTGATGGGTTGCTCCATGCCACCATCCAAGCTCTTTGGAGACTTTCATCTGCTTCCTGTTCGATCTGAAACTGTTCCCTTGAGGCTGGAGACATCAGTTCCTCATTGGATTGTGGATCTGGGCTTGGTCCCTCTGGAAGCGATGTAGGGGATGGGGCTGTTTCCGTTGACTGTGAACCGCTTTCTGCTGATGCACTATGTTGGGGTTCAGGCTCCGGCTGAGCCTCTTGTGTAGGGTTATCTGCTGCTGCCAGTGCAGGTTCAGTGAGGCCCTCTGGTGTTGGGGTTGCAAGTGCTGGATTCAGTACTGGCAATGGTTCTGGTGCTGGTTGTTCTGCCAGTTCCGGGACTGGCTCTGTCTGGGTCTCTGGGACTGGATCCACTACTGCCGTTGCAGACGATGGCATGGGGTCCAGTTCCATTACCTCTGACCAGGTCCTGGTAGAAGTTTCCAGAACAAAGCTAGGCGTGACAGCTTGCTTAGCCTGGCCGTGGGTGACCATTCCCACCCTCTTGGCCCGCTTCACATGATTGGCCAAGTCTTCCCCCAACAGCATTGGGATGGGATAATCATCATAGACTGCAAAAGTCCACGTTCCTGACTAGCCCTTGTACTGGACAGGCAACTTGGCTGTAGGCAAATTGAAAGAGTTGGACTTGAAGGTTGAATCTTCACTTGGATCTCTGGGTTGATTAAATTGGGGTCCACTAAGGAAGCATGGATAGCCGACACTTGCGCTCCGGTGTCCCTCCACGTGGTGACCTTCTTTCCGCCCACACTTACAGTTTCCCTCCGCTCCGAGGGTATCTGGGAGGCATCTGGGCCTGAGGACCTCTGGTGTGATTCCGATGCAATGAACTGTAATCTGTTGGGTCTCTTGGGGCAGTTGGCCTTTACATGCCCCGGCTTGTTACATTTAAAACATCGTCCAGCTGACGGGTCACTGGGGCGAGGTGGGTTGCTGGAGAACGGTGTGGCGGGACAATAAGGTGTCTGGAGTGTTCCTTGGGGTGCAGTTGGGGCCTTGGGTTGCCCTTGGTAGTAGGGTGTGGTCTGAGGTTGTCCCTTCTGGTATCTGCTCCAACTGCGACCAGTTGTCTTCTTTTCTGCCACCTCCACTCATTTGGCTCCAATCTCCCTTGCCTCGATTACCATTTTGGGCTTCCCATCTAGGATGTCTCTTTCTATTTCCTCAGGAACACCCTCTAAGAACTGCTCCATTTGCATTAGGAAGGGCAAATCTTCTGGAGATTTAACACTTGCCCCTGATATCCAGGCATCCCAATGTTTCACAATGTGGTAGGCATGTTGGGTAAATGACACGTCTGGTTTCCACCTTAGGACTCTGAATTGCTGATGGGAATGCTCGGTTGTTAGCCCCATTCTGACTCTTGCCTTGGTTTTAAACAGTTCATACTTGTTCATGTGGTCCTTAGGGATTTCAGCCGCCATCTCAGCTAAGGGTCCACTGAGCTGCGGCCTCAGCTCTACCATGTATTGTTCTGTAGAGATGCTGTACCCAAGGCAGGCTCTTTCGAAGTTTTCTAAGAAGGCCTCAGTATCATCGCCTGCCTTGTAGGTGGGGAACTTCCTGGGATGTGAAGCAGTACCTGGAGAAGGATTGCTAAGGTATATTGTTGGTACATTCTGCTGAGCTTTTGCCTTCTCCATCTTCAGTGCATGCTTCTTCTCTTTTTCCTTTTCCTCCAGTTCTTTTCCTCTTGCCTCCATTGCTTTTTCCCTTGCCTCCAGTGCTCTTCTGTGGGCAGCCTCTTGGTTTTTTTCTGCCTCTTTCACTGCCTCCAGTTTTCTTCTGTGCGCAGCCTCCCTTTGCTCCTCAGCATGCTTCCATTCTGTTTCCTTTACCTCCATAGCTCTCCTGTGGGCAGCCTCTTTGCTTTTTTCTGCCTTGGATTCTGTCATCTTAGCCTCTCTGTTTTTAACTAACTTTACACCAGAGAGTTAAAAAAAAAACAAAAACTTGGCTTGTAAAATTTTGCTGTGCTGTAATATGATACCTATGTTCTCAGATAGCTATTTCAGCCTACAGAAAAATCCTTTGTCTCCAGGCAAATAGACAGAAAAACCCTCTAGTTGCTCTTTGTTGAAAAACAAACAAACAAACAAACAAAAACCAAAAAACCCTCTTCAAGTCTGTGAAAAACTTGTGAATTTCCCTGCAGGAGGTGAACTACCCTGCCTTGAGGTAGAGAAAACTCCAGCTCAAAAAAGACAAATCCCTTTGTTATGCCTGCTGCTCTGGCCCCCAGGCAGAGACAAAAAAACTCTAACTGCTTTCAGCTTAAAACTTGTTTCCAAGCAGCCCAAAGGGGGAAAAAATGTCCTTTTAAAATCCTACTGTGCTTCTGCTTCAAAATTATCTAAAAAAAAAATCTCAAAATTATCTAAAAAAAAAAAATCTTAAAATGATCCCACCACTCTGCCACCATGTCAAGGTTCCTTCCCCACTCTGAACTCTAGGGTACAGATATGGGGACCTGCATGAAAGACCCCCTAAGCTTATTCTTACCAGCTTAGGTTAAAGACTTCCTTAAGGTACAAACTTTGCCGTGTCCTTGAACCCTATGCTGCCACCACCAAGCGTGTTAAACAAAGACCAGGAAAAGAGCCCACTTGGAGATGTCTTCCCCCCAAAATATCCCCCCAAGCCCTACACCCCCTTTCCTGGGGAAGGTTTGATAAAAATCCTCACCAATTTGCATCGGTGAACACAGACCCAAACCCTTGGATCTTAAAGAACAATGAAAAAGCAATCAGGATCTTAAAAGAAGAATTTTAATTAAAGAAAAAGTAAAATAATCACCTCTGTAAAATCAGGATGGTAAATACCTAACAGGGTAATCAGATTCAAAACATAGAGAATCCCTCTAGGCAAAACCTTAAGTTACAAAAAGACACAAAAACAGGAATATACAGTCTATCCAGCACAGCTTATTTACCAGCCATTTAAACAAAATAGAATCTAACGCATTTCTAGCTAGATTACTTACTAACTTAACAGAAGTTCTGAAGAGCATTCCTGACCTGGTCCCGGCAAAAGCATCACACAGACAGACAGACCCTTTGTTCCCTCACCTTCCCCCCACCCCCGGCTTTGAAAGTAACTTGTCTCCTCATTGAGTCATTTTGGTCAGGTGCCAGTGAGATTATCCTAGCTTCTTAACCCTTTATAGGTGAAAGGGTTTTGCCTCTGGCCAGGAGCGATTTTATAGTTCTGTATACAGAAAGGTGGTTACCCTTCCCTTTATATTTTATATTCCAGTTTTGATGAACCAGCAATCCAGAAAGCTCACATAGTATTTGTTGTGATTGTTAAAAAATTACAGGGTGGTCTGACCACTAAAAAGGATATTTTCATCCAAAAGATAAAAACCTGTTATGATTTGCATTACTTTGGTTATAAAAAAACAGCATCAGTCTACGGCAAGAGTTATTAGAAATAATGGGTCCCCTGATTAGTTATCCTTAGAAAGGAATATAAAATATTGCTGAATAAGAAAACAGCTCTGTGGAAGAAATTTGAACTCATGACCACAGGAAAAAAGAAATCTGTATTTTGGACGTTGCTGGCCATAGGCTATGAGAAAATTAAGGTAAATTTCAGAGCCCTGATTCCCAATATGCTTTTGGAGAGACATTTTTCTGACCCTTATTAGCAGTCATTTGGTATGGTACATCTCAACGGACCTCAGCTGTTTTCCCTTTCAGACTGGCTGTCAGTCACCACCAAGGAAGTCTGCTGGTTCATTAAAATTCTATGCCACAATAAAGCTTATCGAGAAGATCTTATCCTAGCAGAAGTTTATATAGACAATACTGATTGGCAGTCCTGTGTTGGCAGAGTTCTTTTTAGTGTAAATAAAGGGACTTTTCTCCAGGTTGATCCACTGACACTATGAACAAGAGGCTGCTCGGCAGCTCTCCAACACGAGTTTCTACAAGCCATTACCCTATGATCCCACTGAGAGTTACCAAAAGCAACTACAGCATTTGCTCAAGAAACTTCCTGAAAAAGCACAAGATCAAATCCGCACAGACACACCCCTGGAACCCCGACCTGGGATATTCTATCTACTACCCAAGATCCATAAACCTGGAACTCCTGGGCGCCCCATCATTTCAGGCATTGGCACCCTGACAGCAGGATTGTCTGGCTATGTAGACTCCCTCCTCAGGCCCTACGCTACCAGCACTCCCAGCTACCTTCGAGACACCACTGACTTCCTGAGGAAACTTCAATCCATCGGTGATCTTCCTGATAATACCATCCTGGCCACTATGGATGTAGAAGCCCTCTACACCAACATTCCACACAAAGATGGACTACAAGCCGTCAGGAACACTATCCCCAATAATGTCACGGCTAACCTGGTGGCTGAACTTTGTGACTTTGTCCTTACCCATAACTATTTCACATTTGGGGACAATGTATACCTTCAGATCAGCGGCACTGCTATGGGTACCCGCATGGCCCCACAGTATGCCAACATTTTTATGGCTGATTTAGAACAACGCTTCCTCAGCTCTCGTCCCCTAAAGCCCCTACTCTACTTGCGCTATATTGATGACATCTTCATCATCTGGACCCATGGAAAAGAAGCCCTTGAGGAATTCCACCATGATTTCAACAATTTCCATCCCACCACCAACCTCAGCCTGGTCCAGTCCACACAAGAGATACACTTCCTGGACACTACAGTGCTAATAAACAATGGTCACATAAACACCACCCTATACCGGAAACCTACTGACCGCTATTCCTACCTGCATGCCTCCAGCTTTCACCCTGACCACACCACACGATCCATCGTCTACAGCCAAGCTCTGCGATATAACCGCATTTGCTCCAACCCCTCAGACAGAGACAAACACCTACAAGATCTCTGTCAAGCTTTCTTACAACTACAATACCCACCTGCGGAAGTAAAGAAACAGATTGATAGAGCCAGAAGAGTTCCCAGAAGTTACCTACTACAGGACAGGCCTAACAAAGAAAATAAAAGAATGCCACTAGCCGTCACCTTCAGCCCCCAACTAAAACCTCTCCAACGCATTATTAAGGATCTACAACCTATCCTAAAGGATGACCCAACACTCTCACAAATCTTGGGAGACAGGCCAGTCCTTGCCTACAGACAGCCCCGCAACCTGAAGCAAATACTCACCAACAACCACATACCACACAACAGAACCACTAACCCAGGAACTTATCTTTGCAACAAAGCCCGTTGCCAATTGTGCCCACATATCTATTCAGGGGACACCATCACAGGGCCTAATAACATCAGCCACACTATCAGAGGCTCGTTCACCTGCACATCCACCAATGTGATTTATGCCATCATGTGCCAGCAATGCCCCTCTGCCATGTACATTGGTCAAACTGGACAGTCTCTACGTAAAAGAATAAATGGACACAAATCAGATGTCAAGAATTATAACATTCATAAACCAGTCGGAGAACACTTCAATCTCTCTGGTCACGCAATCACAGACATGAAGGTCGCTATCTTAAAACAAAAAAACTTCAAATCCAAACTCCAGCGAGAAACTGCTGAATTGGAATTCATTTGCAAATTGGATACTATTAATTTAGGCTTAAATAGAGACTGGGAGTGGCTAAGTCATTATGTAAGGTAGCCTATTTCCTCTTGTTTTTTCCTACCCCCCCCCCCCCGATGTTCTGGTTTAACTTGGATTTAAACTTGGAGAGTGGTCAGTTTGGATGAGCTATTACCAGCAGGAGAGTGAGTTTGTGTGTGTATGGGGGTGGGTTTTTGGAGGGGGGTGAGGGAGTGAGAAAACCTGGATTTGTGCAGGAAATGGCCTAACTTCATTATCATGCACATTGTGTAAAGAGTTGTCACTTTGGATGGGCTATCTCCAGCAGGAGAGTGAATTTGTGTGGGGGGGTGGAGGGTGAGAAAACCTGGATTTGTGCTGGAAATGGCTTTTAGATAAGCTATTACCAGCAGGACAGTGGGGTGGGAGGAGGTATTGTTTCATATTCTCTGTGTATATATAAAGTCTGCTGCAGTTTCCACGGTATGCATCTGATGAAGTGAGCTGTAGCTCACGAAAGCTCATGCTCAAATAAATTGGTTAGTCTCTAAGGTGCCACAAGTACTCCTTTTCTTTTTGCGAATACAGACTAACACGGCTGTTACTCTGAAAACTGACACTATTGTTACCATTTATAAAAAATGGACACAAATGATCCTGGGCATCATAGAATAATAGAAGTGTAAGACTGGAAGGAAATCATAGAATCATAGAATACTAGGGCTGGAACAGACCTCAGAAGGTCATCTAGTCCAACTTCCTGCTCAAAGCAAGACCAACACTAACTAAATTATCCCAACCAGGGCTTTCTCAAGCTGTACAAAGGTGGGATATCACCCTGCAGCCTCCCCACCCCCAGGACACGGACTCAGTGGTGAGGCTGCACCCAACCCTGACACAGCAGATGACATTGGACTACCCCAGAAACACCCTGGTGCCCTGCCCCTCTGTGATAGGTGCACCAGGTGTGGGGCAGGCAGGCTCAACCAGGCAGGATCCAAGTGTGGAGGGGCTCAGTGTGGGGGATCCAGGTATGGGGTGAGAGGATTTGGTGTGGGACAGTCTGGGTGAAGGCAGCTCAGTGGGTGGTCTAGGTGTGTGGGGGGGATCTTGATGCACAGAAGCAGTCCAGGTGTAGGGACAATGGGACTCTGCAGAGGCTTCCAGGTAAAAGTGGTTGGGGCTCAGAAAAGGGGGTCTGAATGTTGGGGTCTCAGCAAGAGGATCTGGATGCTGGGGGAGTAGGGCTTGGTGGGGCCTGGGTGCAGCTAATTGGGAGTCAGCAATAGTGGGGGTCTGGATGTGGGGGCTCTGGGTGGTGCAACAGGTGCGACTTGTCAGGGTGGGAGTTTGAGTGCAGGGAGCTCGGTGGGGGGAAGTCTGGGTGCAAGGGTGTGGGTCTGGAGGAAAGGCTTGAGGTTCAGTGGGGTGGGGTTTGGGTATGGAGTGCTAGGGTGGGTTCTGGGTGTATGGGGTGAGGCTTGGTGGGGGTGTCTGGGTATGGGAGGTTGGGGGATGCATGGGGGTTGGGAGGAGCTCCACATACAGAGACCCCTCCCCAGGCAGCTGAGAAGTGATGGGGGCAGGAAGCAGGGGAGGATGCTGAGCTTCCTGCAGTTGGGGGAGGTTTCTGGGGGTGGGTCTGACTCTGCCCCAGCCATTCCATGCAGGGAAAGAGGAAGTCCCATCCTCTCCTGTCTCCAGCCCAGCTGAAACTAGCAGCTGATCCTGGCTCAGGGTAGAAGTCACTGGCTGGGGTGTCCCCAGTCCTGTAGTTATTTACCTCTCCACCAGCTGCTCAGGGTGCCAGAAATGATGTACCTGCTCAGCTAGGGAGTGGTGTGTGACTGCTCTTGAAGCTTCCCTTTGCTTCCTTGTCAGAAAGACATTTTTCTGTGGGGGAAGCAAAGAAATTTGCAGGGGACATGAATTCTGTGCACGCTCCATGGGGCTGAATTCCCCCAGGAGTAACTTCTGCATGTCCAGCTTTTTTAAATAGTCCTTAACCTGTTCTTTCACCACTGAGGGCTGCTCACCTCCCCTCCATACTGTGCTGCCCAGTGCAGTAGTCTGGGAGCTGACCTTGTCTATGAAGACCGAGCAAAAAAAGCATTGAGTACATCAGCTTTTTCCACATTATCTGTCACTAGGTTGCTTCCCCCATTCAGTAAGGATCCCACACTTTCCTGGACCTTTTTCTTGTTGCTAACATACTTGTAGAAACCCTTCTTGTTACCCTTCACATACCCTGCTAGCTTCAACTCCACTTGTGCTTTTGCCTTCGTGATTACATTCTTGCACACTCGAGCAATATCTTTATACTCCGCCCTTGTCATCTGTCCGAGTTTCCATTTCTTGTAAGCTTCCATTTTGTGTTTAATCTCTCTGAAGATTTCTCTGTTAAGCCAAGCTGGTTGCCTGCCATATTTGCTATTCTTTCTGCACATCGGGATGGTTTGTTCCTGCGCCGTCAGTAAGACTTTTTTAAAATACAGCCAACTTCCCTGGACTCTTTCCCCCTTCATATTAGCCTCCCAGGGGATCCTGCCCATCAGTTCCCTGAGGGAGTCAAAGTCTGCTTTTCTGAAGTCCAGGGTCCGTATTCTGCTGCTCTCCTTTCTTCTATTTGTCAGGATCCTGAACCTGACCATCTCATGGTCACCGCAGCCCAGGTTGCCACCCAATTTTACTTCCCCTACCAATTCTTCTTTGTTTTTGAGCAGCAGGTCAAGAGGAGCATGGCCCCTAGTTGGTTCCTCGAGCACTTGCACGAGGAAGTTGTCCTCCAAAAGTTGTCAGTCTCCAAAAGATTCCTAGATTGTCTGTACATTGCTGTATTGCTCTCCTAGTAGATGTCAGGGTGATTGAAATTCCCCTTGAGAATCAGGGCCTGTGATCTGGAAACTTCTGTTATTTGTTTGAAGAAAGCCTTGTGTACCTCATCCTCCTGGTTTGGTGCTCTATAGCAGACACCCACATCACCCTTGTTGCTCTTGCCTCTAAAATTAACCCAAAGATTCTCAACAGACTTTGCTCCAGTTTCATACTGGAGCTCTGAGTCCCTTGCATTCAAGGCAGGGGACTCAGGTAGGACTGTGTAATAAATTACTAACCAGTTAGTCACTTAGGGGTGTTTTTTGAAGGTCTATGGCAGATATCTGCTGGGGAAGTTAAACAACTGGGCAGAGAGTTGTAATTTATTTGCCAAGGAACTAGTCAGTTTCAGGCATGGCCACTCTACCATTATTAATTGTTTTGTCCTATCCTTCCCAAGGGGGAATTTTATACAACCCTTGTTAACTTGAAATCAGCTATTGTCTCTGCTGAAAGAGAACACAAAAATGGATCCCCATCACAGAGAGAGCAATGGAAGAGACAGATTGAGGCTGTATCTTTTCCTCATCATCTGTGCTTCTGATGGAGGTGAACCAAGTATGTGCCTTGGTCCTATACCTGGTCTATCCCTAGAACTGTGGAGCATCCTTCTAAGTGTCTGAATATAGAGAATGCTGAGGTAGTCAACCCCTCCTCACTCTCCATGTGTGAAAGGAGAAGATCTCAATGTAAAGAGTCCCCTCACAGATATGGGAAACAAGTTCCACACTTAGATTTCAGGTTTTCCCAGTGATAATCTACATAATAATCTACAGCCACTCCACTGCATACCACCCAAAGTCATATATAATCCTGCCAAACAGTAACACTTACCACATGCTATTTCCTATATAGGGGCTGATCATGTAAGATCTATTTAAAAGTTAGTAGGAGTAGACATACAGGTCCAAAGAAGTACTCAGCATCTTGCAGGATTGTCAATAAACCATACAGATATCATTCACCCTGCAAACCACCACACTAAGACATCTATTCGTATCTGATCTCTCCATTCAAGGAAAATCTATTAAGCCTATTCAATACCTGATGGTAGGTTAAGATTTCTACCCTTCACCTTTATGAAAGATATGCACCTGTTTTTCATATACCAAGCACATATATGATCAAAAGAGAGCACAGTAACTTATAAGGTACTCCAAACACAAGCTATTTTAATAAAATAAGGAAACCAGCATCTATAAATCCGCAAATATCAAAGCCTGAGCAGCATAGATTCTCAGGTGAATCCATCCACTTATCTTGGCAGTTTAACCACTGGAACAAGCATCCTCAGTGTTAAAGAGATGCCTTATTCCTAAGTAGAACTTGTTTTTGCTTTAACTTCTGGCTTGTTGTGCTATTCTCTGCTAGATTAAAGAGTCCTAGTGCCCAGGATTTTCTCAATGTGAAGGCAAAGCAGAATGCTTTTGTAATGGTTACCCAGCATGAGGATTAGTCTAAGTACTCCACAATATATTTAATTCACCCCACCTCACTCTCCCCAGCTCAAATTAAGCTGATATGTAGTGCTGATATGTTTTCCATCTCAACCCATTATTCTACCCCATAATCCTTTCAAACAGCATGGGCCTGGCAAGTGAAAGCTATTCACATATTTCCAACTCCTATAGACACCAGTGCTCTGCATTGCCTTGAAAGCCTATGAAATGTTGTCCAACCCCTGAACTGCCAAGTGCAATCTGCAGCCTTGGCTCAGGGAAGGTGCATTATTAGTATGCAAACTCATAACTCAGACTGACAAAACAAACATTTAAAAAAGGAACCAAAGCTCACAAAAACTACTTATTTGCTAATAGCCTGAAGTAGTCCTAGTGGCTGAGAGTTTTAGCTGAAGACTTATAGGTTGTGATGCGCAGTGTTGCATGGGATTTATACTGGAAAATGTGCTTCTATAAAACAGATGTCTGCATCCCCTGCGTTTTGCAGGCACTGTAAGAGAGATGTCAAGAGGTTCCAGAATAAATTGATAGCAATGATTCACCGTTATTTGTTTGCAGTAGCTGCAGTGTGCACAGTGCTTTCCAAACACAGAGAATACACAAGGCCTCCCTGGGTTTACAAGTTAATCATGTTACAGTTTATAACCTGGGTAACTTTTTTTGGAGGGCATAATATATTAATTATCCCCAACTCCTAGAACTTATCCTTAGTCAGCCAGCCTCTAACACGGGGTGCAGCAGAAGAGGCTTTTATGGGGAGAGAGAGAGAAGTGGCATGGCAGGTGTCCTGAAAGGCCATTCCATGCATAGAGCACAACATAAAAGTGAGTGCAGAAATGGTTATGGCTGAAAAATTTGTATTTCATACCTCTGCTTTGATCTGGTATGGCATTACCTATGTTCCCTTCAGCATAAGTGATAACACATGAAACATATACCCCGAACCACAGTGCAAATTCATTTTTGGCTTCTAGTCTGTCAATATACTGGTGGGTTGCTGAAGAACAGATATTGATGCAGTAGCCAAGTTTTTGATCATGCCATAATGCAATCAGCCCGATACCATCTCTGTGCTGGGAAAAATCCTAGTCAGGAAAGTAATGGATATCATAGTCCTTTCTTTCAACAAACATTGTAGGCTTCCACAGATGATTCCTATTCACAGACAATAAAGGTTACTGTATGGGACCTAGTCCGAATCCTTAGGGCTCTGTAGAGGCAAAAGAGAACCAGATTCATAGGGTGACCTGATCAGCCTGCATATTTGGCATGGTAGAAACATTTTCAAAATGTTTTTTTCCCTGGGTTGCCACCCTCTGAACCCCAGTATGGAAGAAAATTGGCTGGGAGAATCTATAGGAATTCAAAAAATATTTGAGCAAATACTTGTTCATCTGCACAAAATGCAGCTAGCTACAGCAGACATCCACTGAAGGAAGAATTGAATTGATAGCAAAAAGGCTGAACAGAAGGGATGAGCCATTAGAATACTGACTTGTAGGTACAACACACCAGGTAAAATTTCAAATCCAGTTTTTAGAAGCAGCTTCATCACAAAAGGCCAAATTCTGATACCTTTGAAAACACTTTTTACTTACTACCTCCATATATGACAGTAGTCCCTCTAACTTCCACAAGACGGAGGGGGTCAAACACAAATGGACAAGGGTGATCCAATGAATATAGTGTACTTGGACTTTCAGAAAGCCCTTGACAAGGTCCCTCACCAAAGGCTCTTAAGAAAAGTAAGCAGTTGTGGGATAAAAGGGAAAGTCCTCCTGTGGACCAGTAGCTGGTTAAAAGACAGGAAACAAAGGATAGAATAGATGGCCAGTTTTCAGAATGGAGAGAGGTAAATAGTACTGTCCCACAGGTATCTGTACTGGGAAGAGTGCAATTCAATATATTCATAAGTGAGCTGGAAAAAGGGATAAACAGTGATGTGGCAAAAATTGCTGATACAAAATTACTCAGGATAGTTAAGTCCAAAGCAGACTGAGGAGTTACAAAGGAATCTCACAAAACTGTGTAACTAGGGAACAGAATGGCAGATGAAATTCCATGTTGATAAATACAAAGTAATGCACATTGGAAAACATAATCCCAACTATATATAGAAAATGATGGGGTCTTGTAGCGAGGTGGTCACCTGCTCCGGCCCTGAAGGGGTTAAAACAGCCCTGGGAAAGGGCTGCCCCAGGGAGCCAATAGGCTAGGCTGATTGGGGAAGCAGCCATAGCTCGGGCCACGCCCCAATCAGGCCACAGCTGGTCCTATAAAAGGGCTACTAGCTCTCTAGCTGTGGAGAGAGGTGGATCTGGCTGCCTGGGAGCTGAGCAGGTTACCCGAGTAGACCAGTTCTGGGGAAAGGCAAGAGGGGCTGGGGAGTTCCAGCCTGGCAACTCCCCAGGCTGAGGCCTTGGATAAGGCCCAAAGCAGGTATTGAGGCTACAGAGGTGTAGCCTGGGGTTAGGCAAAGGCAGCAGGTCCAAACCCCTGTGCCATTGATAAGTGGTTTACAGACTGCAGTCTGCCCCAGTGGGTGTGGGGGCTAGATATGACCGTCAGTAGCCACTGAGGCAAGGTGGGGATAAAGGGTTGGGGGTTCCCCTGGGAGGGGAGACCCAGAGTGTGGTGACACTGCCAGGGGGCAGCACCCCAAGGCAAAGGGTCACCAGGGTCCGGGAGGGACATGGGTGCCAGCGGCAAGCAAGATAACGGCCTGCAGAGGGTGCTTGGGGTTGGAAGGGCTAATTCCCAGGATGACTAGCAGGAGGTGCTGCAACGGTGAGTCATTGCCTTGCTACAGGTCTAAACAGTTCTTACCACTCAAGAAAGATCTTAGAATCATTGTGGATAGTTCTCTGAAAACATCTGCTCAATGGGCAGCAGCAGTCAAAAAAGCAAACAGAATGTTATTAACCACTAGGAGAGGGACAGATACTAAGACAGAAAATAACATAATGCCACTATAAATCCAGGGTACATCTACACCTTGGATAGTGTGTGCAGTTCTGGTCAGCCCATCTCAAAAAAGATATTAGAACTGGCAAAAGTATACAGAAGGGCAACAAAAAAAAGATTAGGTGCATAGAACCGCTTCCATATGAGGAGAGATTAAAGATACTGGGACTTCTTCAGCTTACAAGCAAGACCACTAAGGGGGCAATATTATAGAGCTACATAAAATCATGAATGGTGTGGCAAAAGTAAATAAGGAAGTATGATTTACCCCTTCACATAACACAAGAACCAGAGGTCACCCAATGAAATTAATAGGCAGTGGGTTTAAAACACAAACATAAGGAAGTACTTCTTCACACAACACAGTCAACCTGTGGAACTTGTTACCAGGAGATGTTATTAAGGCCAAAAGTATAACTGGGTTCAAAAAAGAATTAGACAAGTTCATGGAAGATAGGTCTATCAATGTCTATTAGCCCAGATAAGGGATGCAGCCCCATGCTCCTGGTGTCTTTAACCTCTGGCTGCCAGATGCTGGGACTGAACAGGGAATGGATCGCTTGATGATTGCCCTGTTCTGTTCATCCCCTCTGAAGCACCTGGTATTGGCCACTGTTGGAGTAATAGACACTAGGATAGATAGGTCATTGGTCTGATTCAGTGTGACCCTTCCTTCGTAGGCTGTTGGGGAATAAGACTTCTACAGTTAACAGAATCTGCACCAAAATAAACTTTTAGCTAAAAGTAATACAGCTCTGGAATGTTGTTTGGAACAACTGGAGCATAGTGCTGTTCAAAAATGCTGTCAAACCTTGATAGCAGAAAACTGGATTTTTAAGTAAACAATTTTTATGGAAAGTGTCTGCCTTCCTTTATTTTTTTGTTGCAAAACTGAAAACCCAAAACTTGACAATTTGAGTAGTTTTCAGTAGGTTTTTTTTTTTTTTTTTTTTTTGGTTTTCCAATGAAAAGTCAAGATTTTCTGTTAACAATTGTGAAAAAGAAAACAAATATTAATTTTCAGCAAAATTTCTATCCAAAAAACCTGACCAGCTCTCCTGAAAGCCAGTGGCCTGACCCTGAAGAATTACTTCAATGGGATTTTTGCATTTGATTTCAATGGGAGCAGGATTCAAGTAAGATCCAGGAATGTAAGGTATCCCCTGGGAAATGATCCTAGTCCCTCTCTCAAAATAGTATTGCCTAAATTATTGGCTTTAAATACTAAGGACCATATTGTCTGAGTAAAAATCATAGTGTATACTACAGAAAAAAAGGAAATCCAGAGGGAGACTGTAATGATTGTAGTTTCTTTTGTTCATATTCAGTAGCAGCTTATTGATAGCAGAAGCCTAGGACAAGAAAATGGAAATAAAAGGTAAACATCTTTCTGTCCTGATTTCCTTCCTGTGGTGTAAGCACAGAGAAGGAATTCAGAGAAGCAAATCAGAGTTTTGAATACAAAGAAACACTTCTTATTCCCAATCAAAGTAAGAGATGTTTGCAATAAACAATCCTATCTCTTTGGCAATGTGACAGTTGCAACTTGCCTGTTGGATAGAATAAGAGTCTCTGCCCTGGGAGAAAGAGGAGAAATCTACTGCACGAGGGTCTGAGATAGAGTTTAATAACCAAAATTTCCTTACTCTCCTTCAGTCCCTGAACTGATCTAATGAGCAACAGAGTCAAAGACCATGTGGTGCTTAATTTGATTTTCTGCTAGTTGTCATGGATCAAAGGTCACTTTGTTCACTCTGCAAAGATACCTGATTTCATTTTCTGGTTATAAGAGAATGAATTTACAGTTTGAGTTTTCACCAGAAAGCAGAGATGTGAGTGACTGTATATTACTTTTTAATGTTTCAGTGTAAACATAAGACATGGCTGGACTCCTTTCCCTCTCCCTCAAGGACAGTTAATAGACTTTATCCAAAACTACTTTATGATCTATGTAATCCTGTATCACACTAGAGCCAGTTACAGTAAAACTGCATTCTTGGTTTATACCCGGCTCTACGTTTGCCAGAATAGTGAGTATGCAAATATTTTCTGTGCAATTCAAAGATATTTTTAAAGAGGTGTACAAATTTAGAGGTGTTGATAGATCTGATAGTGTGATACTATTGTGTGCGTACACACGTACCTGTACACCCATACGCACAGTGCCGTTCTGGTGGGAGACACTCTCCTGCCGACACAGCTACCGTTGCTTGTTGAGACAGTTTTATTATGTCGATGGGCGAGCGCTCTCCTGTCAGCATAATGTGGCTACCTGAGTGCTCTTACAGTGGCACAGCTGTATTGGTGCAGCTGTGTCACTGTAAGCCTGTAAGTGTAGACTTGGACTCAGTTTCAGTAGCTGGTCCTGTGGAGCATATTTTGTTTCAGAAACACCATGTCAAAGCTGTTGGATATATTCTATAGATTGGAAACTGGGGGGGGGGGGCATACATTGTATTTGTGGAGGACAGTATATCAAACCTACAAAATGCATAGAGAGAGGGAGGCTTCTTTTCCAAAAGTGAGGGAGATCTCAGTTGCATCATGTGAAAAGGAAAGAGTATTAGACACCATTTTGTAAGAAAGTTCTCATCACAGTGCTCATTGGGCAGCAAAAGCATGGCCATTGCTCAGCCACAATAATAAGATGTGTGGTATAGAAAGGCTAGGCCAGGACAAAAACGAAACTAAATGCCACAAAGTGGCACAAGCCCAGTACACAAGCCTAAGTGCTAGTTATTGAGGGTATAACCCAAAGCCCATGGTAGTCAAAGGGAGTCTCTTCACTGATTTCCATGGGCTTTGTATCAGGCCCATACACAGGCATGAGGATTCAGCCATGATACACATGAGGATAACAGAGACACTAACACAAGTGGGTTGTGGAGTCAAACTCAGGCCAAATGTTGGATTAGAGGTGGCTGGAAAGTATGACAAAAATAGAGTTTTGTTGGAAAATGCCAGTTCATTGAGCACAAGATGTCTCAAAAGCCAGCTGGGTTTGACAAAATTTTGTTCAATCACAGGCATGATTCTAGTACCCTGCCAACGCACCTGGAAGGTTGCTGGGAGCCTCAAGCGTCAAGCCATAGCTCTAGAGTAGCCCCACCACACTGACTGGCCCAAGAGCCTGGAAGCTCTGGGATACCCAGTTCCAGGATAATCCATATGGGGGACTGTCCCAGAGCCACCAAACTTGGCAACTCTGGAAGCTGCTGACTTGACATTCTTGCATTCTTTTCATGTGAAATTAACAATGTCAGGCCATGTCTACACTAGCAATTATGATGGCAAAACTTGTCACTCAGGGGTGTGAAAAAACACCGCCCTGAGCGAACATACATTTTGCTGGCATAAGCACTCATACGCGCAGTGCTGTTCTGGTGGGAGACACTCTCCTGCCGACACAGCTACCGTTGCTTGTTGAGACAGTTTTATTATGTCGATGGGCGAGCGCTCTCCTGTCAGCATAATGTGGCTACCTGAGTGCTCTTACAGTGGCACAGCTGTATTGGTGCAGCTGTGTCACTGTAAGCTTGTAAGTGTAGACTTGGACTCAGTTTCAGTAGCTGGTCCTGTGGATCGTATTTTGTTTCAGAAACACCATGTGCCAGTATTTCCAAAACAAAATGTTTTCAGGATTTCCAGTGTGAGGATTTAGAATATATATATATTTTTAATTGGAACTAAACCAAGTTTCAAATATTTAAATTTCTCACAAACCAGAAATCCTATGTTTTAGCCAGGTCTTCCTTACAGCTGCTTTCCCGCTTCTGATCCCTTTACTGAGGGGATTAAGTAGTCTCAGTTTGGGGTGATTCACTGCAAGGTTGCACAGCCAAGGTTATAGAATCAGTCACCTTCTCATCCAACAACTCCTTTTGCTTATGTTAGCCTGCTCATAGATGCCATCAGGATATTAAGCAATCATTGTTTGTCAGGGGCGATCAGGGTAAAGTAAACAAATTCTTATTCAAATCACATCATTCACATCACTCAATTAATTCCCTGTTTTAACACATTCTTGAAACCCTATTTTTGGGTATTTTCTGCATGCATGGAATATAACAGTCATACTGGGTCCATCTAGCACAGTATCTTGTCTTTAGACAGGGGCCAATGCAAGGTGCTTCAGAGGGAATGAACAAAACAGGTAATCATCAAGTGATCCATCCTCTGTAGCCCATTTCCAGCTTCTGGAAAACAGAGGCTAGGGACACTTCAGATCATGGGTTTGCATCCCTGCCCATCCTGGCTAATAGCCATTGATGGACTTGGGGATTACAGTGGACGAGAAGCTGGATATAAGTCAATAGTGTGCCCTTGTTGCCAACAAGGCTAATGGCATGTTGGGCTGCATTAGTAGGAGCATTGCCAGCAGATCGAGGGAAGTGATTATTCCCCTCTATTCAGCACTGGTGAGGCCACATCTGGAGTATTGCATCCAGTTTTGGTTCCCCCCCGCCACCAAAAGGATAGGGACAAATTGAGTCCAGAAGAGGACAATGGAAATGATTAGGGGATGGGGCACATGTCCCTCTTAATCATCTCTTTTCCAAGCTGAAAAGTTCCAAATGAAATTAATAGACAGCAGGTTTAAAACAAATAAAAATAAGTATTTCTTCACAACAATGCACAGTCAACCTGTGGAACTCCTTGCCAGAGGATGTTGTGAAGGCCAAGACCATAACAGGGGTCAAAAAAGAACTAGATAAATTCATGGAGGATAGGTCCATCAATAGCTATTAGACAGGGTGAGTAGGAATGGTGTCCCTAGCCTCTGTTTGCCAGAGGCTGAGAATGAGCAACAGGGGATGGATCACTTGATGATTACTCCCTCCGTTCATTCATTACCTGGCACTGGCCACTGTCAGAAGACAGGATACTGGGCGAGATGGACCTTTGGTCTGACCCAATAGGGCCATTCTTATGTTCTTATTAACAGCTTGTGAGGAAGTTGTTCTGTACCCCTAATAATTTTTGTCATCCTTTTTGTACCTTTTCCAGTTCCAATATATCTTTTTTGAGTTGGGGCGACCAGATCTGCATGCACGATGCAAGATGTGGGCGTACTATGGATTTATATGGAGGCAGTATGTTATTTTCGGTCTTATTATCTATCCCTTTCCTAATGATTCCCAACATTCAGTTTGCTTTTTTGACTGCCACTACACATTGAGCAGCTGTTTTCAAAAAAGTATCCACAATGACTTCAAGGTCTTTCTTGAGTGGTAACAGCTAATTTAGATCCCATCATTTTATATGAATAGTTGGAATTATGTTTTCCAGAGTGTATTGTTTGCAGTTATCCACATTGAATTTCACCTGCCATTTTGTTACCCAGTCACCCAGTTTTGTGAGATCCCTTTGTAACTCTTCAGTCTGCTTTGGACTTTTCTTGAGTAGTTTTGCATCATCTGTAAATTTTGCCTCCTCACTGTTTACTCCCTTTTCTCAGATTATGAATATGTTGAACAGTACTTGTCCAAGGGGGACGACCACTATTTACTTCCCTAACCACTTATTCCTACCCTTTGTGTCCTATCTTTTAACCAGTTACTGATCTAGGAGGGGACCTTCTTTCTTATCCCCTGACAGCTTACTTTGCTTAAGAGTCTTTGGTGTGGGACCTTGCCAAAGGCATTCTGAAAACCTAAATACAGTATGTCCACTGGATCACCCTTCCTTCCCCTCTGCTTCTGTATATTAGCCTAAACCTGTTACCACTGAAGACAATGGCAACATTCCTATTGATTTAACTGGGAACAGAATCGGGCCCCTCCTGCTAGAAGTTTCTAAAATCATCAGTTTAAGAGGTCTGCTTCCCTTACTATCATCCTCCCTAACATGATTTGACTGTGGATTCTCTGAGCTCCATCTCCTTCTCTGTTGGATCCAAACATAACAAAATTCTCCTTTGGTTTCCTTGTTGTTCAAGGCTCCCTCCATCGTCAGAACTGCTTACCTCTTCTTAATCTTTCTTATGAATGATTCACGATCAGTCCAGGACCTCATTGGGACTGTAGTATTTGGGGCAGTGCCTTTAAGGACTGAGCTTTCCAGACAGAGTCTAGGCAGGGTGCTGTGAAACTCTTGTTATGTCCAGCCAGTTAGAACCACACTCCAAAGAAAGTAGAGCTCTTGCAAGCCTGTGATGCACTGTGTGATCTCTGACCACCACTTCTGAAACTCCGGTCCTTACTTTACTTGGGTGCTTAAATGGATGCTGATCTTTTTTTTTTTTTTTTTTGGGGGGGGTGTTTTTTTTTTATTACAGTGCTAATAAACGATGGTCACATAAACACCACCCTATACCGGAAACCTACTGACCGCTATTCCTACCTACATGACTCCAGCTTTCACCCTGACCACACCACTCAATCCATTGTCTACAGCCAAGCTCTGCGATACTACCGCATTTGCTCCAACCCCTCAGACAGAGACAAAAACCTACAAGATCTCTATCAAGCATTCTTACAATTACGATACCCACCTGCGGAAGAGAAGAAACAGATTGATAGAGCCAGAAGAGTTCCCAGAAGTCACCTACTACAGGACAGGCCTAACAAAGAAAATAACAGAACGCCACTAGCCGTCACCTTCAGCTCCCAACTAAAACCCCTCCAACGCATTATTAAGGATCTACAACCTATCCTGAAGGATGACCCAACACTCTCACAAATCTTGGGAGACAGGCCAGTCCTTGCCTACAGACAGCCCCGCAACCTGAAGCAAATACTCACCAGCAACCACATACCACACAACAGAACCACTAAGTCGCTATTTTACAACAAAAAAACTTCAAATCCGGACTCCAGCGAGAAACTGCTGAATTGGAATTCATTTGCAAATTGGATACAATTAACTTAGGCTTGAATAGAGACTGGGAGTGGTTAAGTCATTATCCAAGGTAACCTATTTCCCCTTGTTTTTTCCTCTCCCCCTACCCTCAGACATTCTTGTTAAACCCTGGATTTGTGCTGGAAATGGCCCACCTTGATTATCATACACATTGTAAGGAGAGTGGTCACTTTAGATAAGCTATTACCAGCAGGAGAGTGGGTTTGTGTGTGTGATGGGGTGAGAAAACCTGGATTTGTGCTGGAAATGGCCCAACTTGATTATCATACACATTGTAAGGAGAGTGATCACTTTAGATAAGCTATTACCAGCAGGAGAGTGGGGTGGGAGGAGGTATTTTTTCATGCTTTGTGTGTATATAAAAAGATCTTCTACACTTTCCACAGTATGCATCCGATGAAGTGAGCTGTAGCTCACGAAAGCTCATGCTCAAATAAATTGATTAGTCTCTAAGGTGCCATAAGTACTCCTTTTCTTTTTGCGAATACAGACTAACACGGCTGTTACTCTGAAACAAATGAGAATGAGTTAATACTACTGAAAGGGTTAAGGGGAATTTAAAAATATATCAAGGGAAAGACATGTTATGGGGAAAAGGTAATCCATTAATATACAAGGAAGGGAATTAAATAAATTCTTGACCTCAGAGCAGAATGATTCTGTTCTATTCTGTTCAGGTTCTTATACCATGCCCTTTACTATAGTTTCTGAGTGGTTAAGAAACTGAACTTCTTCTGGGGGTCAGTACTAAATCATCAATGCAGAGCTGTGCCAACTGAATTTATATTAACACCTAGATGGGCATTGGGGAAAAAGCACACTTTGAATTATGTACTTCATTTTTAAGCAGCATTTAAGGACGATGTAGCAATTACTAGAAAAGTACATGCAACCATTGTAGGGAAAAAAAACAATTAGCAAGTGGCCTACAAATTAAATAAAAATAATATGAAAAGGGCAACCCTAATTAACAGAACTGCAAGACATGAGAGAGAAGTTATTGGTGGAATATTTGCAGAAATCAGCAGTTCAATACAGATTAATGACTCTAACCAGTCATATACTGTAGCAAACAATGAAGAAAGAGGAGTTTTAAATGGGAGTAGCTGCCTTCCTGCATACTGACTAGGAACGAGATTTGAGAGTTACTATGGATAAAACTCCCAAGTCCCGCAGCAATTTGTGCAGTTACAATGAAGTAAGAATATATAGGGTACTAATGTTGAGCTGCTTTATGAAAAGCATGGAATTCAAAATATAGTGTGTTATAATTTATTAACTCTGATGATGTAATGTAATTAACTCTGATGATGTATCTTTGAGATACACAGATTATGAAAAGTACTGTATTTGAAACTTCCCCCCCCCCAATAAATACAGAAAACATTTAAATTACGTGAATTTTTACAAGATATTGTTAGCCAATATCATATATTTTTAAAAGGCTTTGTATTTTTGCTAACTTGTTTAACTATGAAACATGCTCCCAGCATGCTTTAAATTTATAGTGGAAATACATGGGTAGTTAAACTATGTATGCCCCTTGTTCCTTATACTTGTGGGAAATGGCAAAAACAAGATATATATTCTGTTAAGGCCTGCCAAATATGGGCAATGCTAGTTATCTGTTTTAGGGATAACTGGTATAAGATGCCTTCAGATGTCCTTGTGACCTGCAAAATAATTGGAAACTACATAAGAAGGGGTGTGAAAGATCTTTAATTAATAAAGAGGATTCTGTAGAATACTGTATCTGTTGTAAACAAGTGGGGTATAAAAACAGGTAGTTGTTGTAAGAAATTCGGAACAGACTTCAGCTATAAGCCTGTCCTCCAGAGATTGGTAATGTATGAACCTGTCTCTTTGTGCTGATTTCTCTATGTTTTAATAAACTGATTGAACTGACTTATCTGATGTCTTATCAATAAAATAATTGAACCCATTGGTATCAACAATACTAAAACAACCAAAGAAATTACAAATCATGGTTGAAACTCCTCCCACAGACAGCTCTCATAGATTCAGGGCCAGAAGGGACCGTTGTAATAGTTTAGCCTGACCGCCTGTATAGCACAGGCCAAAGAACTACCCCCCAAAATATCTAGAACATATCTTTTGAAGAAATAATCCAGTCTTAATTTAAAACTTAACCAGTGATGGAGACTCCACCATGAGCCTTGGCAAATTGTTCCAATGGTTAATAACCCTCAGTGACGTATGCCTTATTTCCAGTATGAATTTGTCTAGCTTCAACTTCCAGCCATTGGATCATGTTATATCTTTGTCTCCTAGATTGAAGATGCCATTATCAAATATTTGTTCCCCATGTATGTACTTATCGATGGTAAGCAAGTCACCCTTAACTTTCCTTTTGTTAAGCTAAATAAATAGATTGAGCTCCTTGAGTCTATACCTATAAGACATGTTTTCTAATCCTTTAATCATTCTTGTAGCTCTTCTCTGAACCCTATCTTGCAGTTTGGCATTGAAGCAAGAATGGGATGTAACATTAACAGGCAAAAGTGTGAATTTTAGACTTACCGCTGAAGGCCTTCCTCTTGTTTATTTGTATCACCACTGTCTTGCTCATGCTCACACGTAACCAGGTCTCTCTTTTGATGTCACCTAACTCCATTTGTGCTCCCTGTATAGCAAAAGCACATATAGGATAGAGAAAACTCTTGAATATGTACTGGCAGTGTTTTCATCTTTCTCAGGCAAGGGATCTGTTCCTGAAATCCTCAGATCACCTGAGAATTGCAAAAACCAGACACATCCATGTACACACTCTGTATCTACCCACTGTTTCTTGCCCTCCCTGGCATCATGGAGCTTCTCTTTTCAAAAGACTGAGTGTGTTAACCTTCAGGGCAGGATGCACAGCCCACTGGAAGATGGGTGTCGTTGGAGGAGATTCTGTTGGTGGTTTTTGTCCTAATCCTGCATTAACACAGGCTTATCTTTACATATGTGAGTAGTTCTATTGAAGTCAATAGGACTATTCATGTATGTGCATAACTTTACGCATGTTAATGTTTGCAGGATCAGAACCTGTTAGTGGGGTTCATTAAAACTCTTTTATGTTGCTCCCAGATTAGGTTTTTTCTACGGCTAACATGCATTTATCGAGGGTACCCACAGCTTGTGTAAATGAAGACATTAAATAAATCATAAATCAGACAAAGGCACAAGAACGTGCCTCAGTGCATCAATAATTATGCAGCATGTGTATATTAGGATGTACAAAATATATTTATTTTCAGCAGAAAGTTTGGACATGTTGGCCTGAATTACACCAAAAGTTGTTTAAGACTAAGAGCATTTACACAGAAGAATGTCTAGCCCATAGTAAGCACATCTCTCCTTAACAGAAGATCTTTCACACAAAAAAATATTCTCTGGACATTACTCATAATGATGTCAATAACAGTCATTGTTCTACCACTGTAAAATGAAAGGGATCATGGCCTGCAAAGGAAAATCATCCACTTATCTTTACCTTTTTGTACTGCTGTTAAAAATAAGAGGCCTGTTTCTGCCAGTTGTTACTTCTCAAGGTTTCTTGAGAACTCAGAGTTGTATTCTGCCTTCCTGCAGGCTGGGGAAAGAAGACTCAATTTAAACAATCATGAGACTCAAGTGTTGGTGTGCAGATGGCCCTCCACCTTTATTCCAAGGGATATGGCAAGCAGAACTGGGGTAATCAAGCATAAGTGAAAGGTAGTCTAGGAAAGCTGGAGCTGAATGTTACACTTTCAGTGTTTAGCCAGAGGTCAATTGAAGGTTATTGCTATTAGTCAAAGTACAGGATTTTCACGATCTAGACAGTATACTTAGCAATGGTGGTGTGCTACGTGGCACCTTTAATTTGTTGCAGGAAAGAAAAAATGGATCAGCCTACAAAGCAGCAGAAATTACTCAGTGTGATCAAGTTTCAGGGCATTGCCTGCAGTGGTTAAGAAGTATTGCACAATCATTTAGGTCCATCATTGGAGATAAATGGTATTGGAAATAGCTGGATGCAGAATACCTGACTTAAAGAAGTAGAAGTTGAAAAGTGATACTGTGGTGGTGCATTACTGCTTTGAGAAATAGGATAAAACCATGGTGAAATGGCTGTCCAATTAGTAACACCACCTGCCATTCTCACAAAGAGACCAGTGACTCTGACTGAGGCAGCTTTCCCATCTCCTTCACTATCATTTACACAGTTCCAGTATCTCTCTTTTATCTTAAAAAGAACATGGATTCCTAAAGCCTGATTCTGGACCCATCAAAGTCAGTGCTGATTTCCTAATTGACTACAGTGCATCCAGGGTAGGAATAAGTTATTTAAAAACACTTGGTTGTGCTGAAATGTTCACTTACAGGACTGCTAATACCAGGTAATATTTTGACACTATCTGATGCTGAGTTTACTTGAAAGTATAACCAATAGACAGCAGGAGTCCATTTAAGCAATAAACCAGTCAGAGAGAGAATGAAGCAGAAGAGACATTACTGAAGATATGCACAGTATCTAAAAAACCTGCCTCACAACTGACGATAAGCATTTTCCTAAGCTTTAACACAAATACAGTCAGACAAAGAGAACTAGCAAGACAATCTGCTGTATCACCATCTGGTGCCTCATGAAATGTTACAGCAGAGTTTATTTCCCATTCTGTTAGATTTTCCATCTTGAATCCTTTCACATCACTGCACCCTACAGAAATACAGCTGAATTCTTACATCTAAAAGGTGAGAGACAAAGAAAACAGTACAGAAACACAGCTTTTTAAAACAAATCCCACACTACCACAGCAAGTCCCTTTGTGCAACTACACTATCAGAAGAACTAGTTAAAAAAATCTTATGCTTCAGGGTATAAACTGATCAGGAAGGAATTCACCTCGACCATGTAGTTGTATTTGTTTGCAAAATTGCTCTTTTCAATCTTCATTTATGTATATGTCAAAAAGTTGTTTATATAAAAATTATTACACATAAAAAGCTACACCATTATGAGGGGAATGCAGCAGAGCTCATCACTCTATCTAAGCATGGTGAGCTCTTGCAAAAATATATCTTGCGGTTTGGGCTGAGCTGTGAGCTAGCCCCACAGTGGAATGTAAGTGCAAGGTGACCTGCTGAAAGACTATATTGGACTCAATTCAGCATTGCCCTGCACCATGTTGTGTCATTTATATCAGTGCAAAGTGGGTAAAAAAGCTACCACTCTGACTTGCTACTGCTAGGTGCAAGACAAAAAGTTGGACTCATTTTATTTATTTAGGTTTCAGTATTTTTTAGCTAAGCTCTAGCTGCAGGAAAGCTTTTGCCTGTGGTTAGTGAACCCTATTACCTCGAAAAATGAATGTGGGGATGCCCTTATAATAACCCACTGATAGCCCCCTTAGTCTATTCTTCAGGAGGTCTGAGTTTCCAGGGTCGTTAAGGAAACACTAGGGGACACAGATGTAATCTTGTGATAACGTGATTGACACAGGCAGTATATCTTCCAAAACAAAGTATCATTTCATTAAAGAAGCTAATAATCCCTATTATAATTGTGACAAAGTTCCTCCTCTGCCTTCGTGTGTCCTGCGCTTATTGGCGGATTTGCTCGCCTCAGAGATTCACGGCAGCCCTCAGTTTGGCCACTTTTGCCAGTGGCTCAAACCTGCCGTTCACTCGGCTAACCTCAACACTGGCCAGCATGGGGAAAAGGAGGAGAACAATCACCGCAGACTCTGCTGGCCCATCTAGTGGGTTGGGGGACAGGCCAGAGACCTTCCCCTCTGGTGGGACACACAGTCCTGGTCAACTCCTCTTATATCAATAGGGAGTTGGGGAGGATGGGGGGAACCCGGGCCTGCCCTCTACTCCGGGTTCCAGCCCAAGGCCCTGTGTGGATTGCAGCTATCTACAGTGTCTCCTGTAACAGCTCCGTGACAGCTACAACTCCCTGGGCTACTTCCCCAAGGCTACCCCCCATCACCTTCTTTATCCTCACAGCAGGATCTTCCTCCTGAAGCCTGATCACACTTGTATTCCTCAGTCCTCCAGCAGCATGCCTTCTCACTCCTTGCACACACTTCACTAACTGATGGGAGGTACGTTTTAAACCAGGTGTCCTGATTAGTCTGCCTGCCATAATTGATTCTAGTATATTCTTAATTGGCTCCAGGTGTCTTAATTAGCTTGCCTGTCTTAACTGGTTATAGCAGGTTCCTGATTGCTCTAGCGCAGCCCCTGCTCTGGTCACTCAGGGAACAGAAAACTGTTTATCCGGTGGCCAGTATATCTGCCTTCGACTACTCTGCTGTACCCAACTGGCCTGGGTCTACCACACAATATAATCTAAAAATAGAAATCAGACATAAACCTTATTGCAAGTTAAAAAGCATTCAAACCTCAATCACATACAGCTCTCGTCCCCTAGCGCCTGTCCTCTATTTGCATTACATTCATAGAATCATAAAATATCAGGGTTGGAAGGGACCCCAGAAGGTCATCTAGTCCAACCCCCTGCTCAAAGCAGGACCAATCCCCAACTAAATCATCCCAGCCAGGGCTTTGTCAAGCCTGACCTTAAAAATTTCTAAGGAAGGAGATTCCACCACCTCCCTAGGTAACGCATTCCAGTGCTTCACCACCCTCCTAGTGATAAAGCTTTTCCTAATATCCAACCTAAACCTCCCCAACTGCAACTTGAGATCATTACTCCTTGTTCGGTCATCTGCTACCACTGATGACATCTTCATCATATGGCCCCACAGGAAGGAGGCCCTTGAAGAATTCCACCTGGATTTCAACAGTTTCCACCCCACCATCAACCTCAGCATGGACCAGTCCACACAAGAGATCCACTTCCTGGACATTACTGTGCAAATAAGTGATGGTCACATAAACACCACCCTATACTGGAAACCTACTGACCGCTATACTTACCTACATGCCTTCAGCTTCCATCCAAGACACATCACACGATACATTGTCTACAGCCAAGCCCTAAAATACAAGCACATTTGCTTCAATCCCTCAGACCGAGACAAACACCTACAAGATCTTTATCAAGCATTCTTAAAACTAACAATATCCACCTGGGGAAGTGAAGAAACAGATTGACAGAGCAAGACAAGTACCCAGAAATCACCTACTGCAGGACAGGCCCAACAAGGAAAATAACAGAACACCACTGGCCATCACATACAGCCCCCAGCTAAAATCTCTCCAGCACATCGTCAACGATCTACCACCTATCCTGGAAAATGATCTCCCACTCTCACAGACCTTGGGAGGCAGGCCAGTCCTCACTTACCAACTGTGCACCAACCTGAAGCAAATACTCACCAGCAACTACACACCACACCACAGAAACACTAAGCCAGGAACCAATCCCTGTAACAAACGCTGTTGCCTAATGTGTCCCCATATCTACTCTAGTGACACCATCATAGGACCCAGCCACATTAGCCACCCCACCAGGGGCTCATTCACTGGCACATCTACTAATGTGATATATGCCATCATCTGCCAGCAATGCCCCTCTGCCAAACCAGACAGACTCTACATAAAAGAATAAATGGACACAAATCAGACATCAGGAATGATAACATAGAAAAGCCAGTCGGAGAACACTTCAGTCTCCCTGGACATTCAAATAACAGATTTAAAAGTAGCCATCCTTCAACAAAAGAACTTCAAAAACAGACTTCAAAGAGACACTGCAGAGCTACAATTCATTTGCAAACTTGGGCTTGAATAGGGACTGGGAGTGGCTGGCTCACTACAGAAGCAATTTTCCCTCTCTTTAGTATTGACACCTCTTTATCAATTATTGGGAGTGGACCACATCCACCCTGACTGAATTGGCCTTGTCAGCACTGGTTCTCCACTTATAAGGTAACTCCCTTCTCTTCATGTGCCAATATATTTATGTCTGTATCTGTAATTTTCACTCCATGCATCTGAAGAAGTGGGTTTTTTACCCACAAAAGCTTATGCCCAAATAAATCTGTTCATCTTTAAGGTGCCACCTAACTCCTTGTTGTTTTTATACAGTTTAAAGGATTCTAAGTCAAGCACTTTGCTACAAATGGCTAGTTTGTAACACATCACTGAGAGCAGTTCTTAAATTATACTTTTTTTATATAAGTAAATACAAGTAAAATACACACACACATTTCAAGTATACATATATTAAATAATATGGTAGACTACACTAAAATTATAGTTTAAAAAAACCTAACAGGCTTACTTTCTACATCCTGTTCTTTTAATCTCTGTTGCTGCTTTATAAATTCTTTGGTATTCTTCTTTAATCGCGGTTGCTGCTCATATCTGGTCAGTCAGCTCCATTTGCTCTGGTCTTCTTCTTCTCTCTCTCGCCACAGTTTCTGATTCTTCTTTAGCAGCTCTTCTTGCTGGTGTCCAATTTCTGTCAGTCTTCTCCCGGTTACATTACTTGCCGTCTCCTGACTTTCTAACTACCTGTCAGCACACTGCCTTTTATACTGTCAAACCTTTAGAATTACTGCACATGCTCACTACCAACATTACCTTGGGCATGTTCAGACTTGTTCAATACTAGTAACCTTGCACATGCAAGATACAAGATCCCAAAACATATGCCTTTAATAAGAAAGCAAATGATCATCTAAAGAGAACACAAGTGGTCACTTTATAATAGGGAATTAATAATATATAAAGCTGGGAACAAGGTGAGCAAAGTAGAAATCTTTAAAAACTCTATTAATAATAGTAATTAATAGAGAAGTGAACCCAAATGATGTTATGTATGAACACACTGTCAAAATTGGCCAGAGATGACTATCAAGAGAGATCCAAATAACTCTCTTTGTTAAGAATTTAAATATTAGACCTTCTTTGTGGGAAAGCCATTAAATCATTTTATACACACATCAGCATACTATAGGTTTTTAATAAGTGTACCCAAGCAGCCATATACATACCCATAAGGTGTTTGTACACATGGACAAAGCTCCTAACACACAAACAACACTGGGGATCATAATTTATCCACCTGTGAAACTCATATATGACGAGTACCTAATGACACCAAATCACCTTGCTGGAGGGGAGTCAAATGTTCATAATGTGATTGAGTTTACCTCACTGGAATGAATAAACCAGGATTACTTTTAAATAATAGCAATTGGAATGCAAATGCTGCTTGACTATTCATTTTTATGCATAAGAGTTATCATAATAAATCAATCAAACCTCTTAAACCTAAAATCCTCTTATGATAACATCCATAGAGGAGACCAAAGTGATTAACAGCTTTCCACAAAACTTGACCCCAGTTTAAAAGTTTACCCTTGAGTACAGAGAAAGCCGAGTCAATTTCTTAGAGTAAACATCACGATTGAAAATGGGAGATTTATCATTGATCTCTGTTTAAAAGGCATGATCCTGAACACATCACTCCTGGGAGACAGCAGCCACCCAATCACATAAAAATGTGGATTACACTGTCAATCAACTAGTGCATGCTAACTGCTGTAAAGATGGTAATCCCTGCAATAGTAGAACTGAGGCGTTTAAGGAGAAACAATACAAAAAAAGTGGTTACTCTGATGGTGAAAGAAAGGGGGAAGACTATCTATACAAACAGGAACTTTAAGGATATGTCTACACTGGAGCTTGGTGCGAGTAGACAGACTCAAGCTAGCTCAGCTCAAGCTCACATGCTAAAAATAGCAATGTAGACATTGCAGTTCCAGCAGAGACTTATCTAGCCACCCATGCTCAGGGGGTGAGGTGGGCATGAGAGCCTGAGTCACCATTGAAACCACAATGCTCACACTGCTATTTTTAGCATGGCAGCTCAAGCCCCTCTAGCCCAAACCTGTCTACCTGCACTGGGAGGCTCATTTCCAGCTGCAGTGTAGACATACCCACAAAGAGCTCTATGTTTTGTACTTTCTACATAAAGTGAGAATTACAAAATACATTCAGAATAAATCATCTCAGAGGGGAAGGAATATGTTCTTAGCCAGGCTTTAAGTTGGCTCACAATATTGCAGCCTAGAAGAGTGATTCACCAGCTGGCATGCCCCTTTTGGCTGGGCATGACCTAACAGGATCTCCTCCTCTGCCACCCTCTTTTGACAGCAACCTCAGTCTTGATGTGGTCTGCTTCTGTTCATGCATGTGGTAATGTAAGTTATGAAAACTTGTTTCTGAATAGCTACAGGCCAAATTTTAATCTCAGGAACACATTTCTAACTTTCATTGCATTCAGTTGGAGTTGTGTGTGCATATCAGAAGGTGGAATTGTGCCTTAAACTCATGTATTGTAATCTACCATTCCAGGGGGGAAGAACATACCTCTCAACTTACCTAGATTTTGTGGGATGTTTTAGTATCCTTTCACCTTGCTGTAATCCCCTAGAGTCTGAGCCATGCCTCCTAGTTCCAGATTATGGAGATTCCACCAGTGTACTCCCACCAGGGGGCCATCTGAGAGCTTCCCTCCTATTTCTCGCAGGGTGCCAGGCCCTTTTCTCTCCATGGAATTTACTTTCTTTTCCATACTCCACAGTTTGCAGAGTTGGGTATAAAAAGAATCAGCAGAATAGGAACAATTTAGGCAGTATGCATACATCAAGAGGAGTTAAGGGGGAATGGGGAAGACTTAAGAAAAATATGGCTTTGTTATTATTTATGAGTAGTGTCTGGTACATCACAGTGTTTAGTGTGTTACAACCATCAAAATATAATATATATCATGAAACTAGAGCTCCTCTCCATAAAATGACTTAGACATTGCAACACTGAGCATTGCTAAACCTATGTTTTAGGTGCCTAGTCATCCAATGGAATCCATAAAGCTATAATCCACAGTTGGCACCTATAAAGTGTGTGGGGAGAGACAGGCACCTAAGAATGGGATTCACAAAAGCCAACACCATAGGTTAGGACAGGGGCGGCAAACTTTTTGGCCTGAGGGTCACATCGGATTTCTGAAACTGTATAGAGGGCCAGACAGGGGAGTCTGTGCCTCCCCAAACAGCCAGGCATGGCCCAGCCCCCGCCCCCATCTGATCCCACGCCCGCTTCTCACCCCCTGACAGCCCCCCCGGGACCCCTGCCCCATCCAACCACCCCTTCTCCCTGACCGCCCCCAGACTCCTCACCCCTAACTGCCCACCATACCCATTCAATCCCCCTCTCCTTCCTGATTCCCCCCCAGGGACCCCTGCACCATCCACCCCCCGTGCTCCCTGTCCCCTGACCACCCCCCACTGCCCCATCCAACCACTCCTCTCCTTCCTGACTGCCCCCCCGAAACCCCTGCCCCCATTCAACCCCCGTTCCCTGCCCTTTGACTGCCCTGACCCCTATCCATGCCCCTGACCACCCCCCTAACTCCCCTGCCCTCTATCCAATCCCCCCGTGTCCCTTTACCGAGCTGCCTGGAGCACCAGTGGCTGGCAGCATGGCTGCACCAGGAGAGGCAGCCACGCCGCGCAGCACAGAGCACTGGGTCAGGCCAGGCTCTGTAGCCCCGTCGCCCAGAGCATTGCGCCTCACAGCAGCATGGCTGCAGGGCGACAGCAGGGGAGGGGCTGGGGGCTAGCCTCCCGGGCCAGGAGCTCAGGGTCTGGGCAGGATGGTCCCGCGGGCCGTAGTTTGCCCAGCTCTGGGCTAGGAGCTTCCTAAACTAACAAACAATAGATGCACAAGCTCCGCCCCCTCTCCAGGAGTTAAGCACCTAAATTCTTTTGTGGATCTGGGTTTAAGTGCCTGATTTACTGTTCTTCCACCCCTGAACCAATGCATGACCAATATGGCAGTATTATTCTTTGCAGTGTGGTTGCACCTCAGGGACCCCTGCATGGGATCAGTGCCCTGTTGTGCTGGGGACTGTAACACATATAACAAAAAGATGGTCTGGGTGCCAAAGAGCTAACCATCTAAGTAAATGAAAAGGACAAGTATCATTTTAAAGTATATTTAAAAGGAAATATCACATATTTTGCTCATTAGATCCACAGTGGATGGTTTGGAGGATGAATAGTATGAAAGGACAAATCAAACAGTATTGTGAAGTGAGGGTATAAAGACCATAAAGGGATTTATTATAGACTACAGGAAATACATGTGGGTTAACAGAATGCCCACCCTGTATGTGAGGACTCTGATTTAGATTCCCTTTTTGAGCTAACAAGTCAGGTCATTAGAATTTTACATGCCATCATTTGCACCAAAAGTAAATTCCCCTGGAATGGGGTGCCCACTGTTACTAGGGGGCAAACAAATGTGAAGCCATGTTGATACTCTTTTAAAAAATCAGCCCCTATATCCATGGAATATATAAAATTCCAAATCGAAGAGAGGAATTCAGTTACTGAAGAAAAGTAAATGTGGTGGAATGAGATACAGATTTGTTAGCTCAAAATACTAACACCAAGTGCCAGTAAGGAAGTCACATTGCAAATCTCATCATGGAATAGTTCTTTAAAACTACTTTAGGCTGCATTAATAATCAATACCACTGCAAAATCAAATTGATCAATTCTGACAAAGGTGGAAGATGGGGAATACTTTGAAAACAACATCATGAAATAATTTGTTTGAGTATATATGAGATAAGAGATGGATTAAAGTATTACTCATTATTTTGCATAGCTAAAATCTTGGGTAATATGCAGATTCACAAGCTGCACAAACAGATGTTCATTCTAGGCCTGCCTGTTTAAAAAACAAAACAAAACAAAACAAAACAAAAACTCAAAAAAACATACAGCTTATCAAAAGGGACAGAAATTCTTAGCTCCAGAAAAATATTTTATTTTTAAAATTTGAAACAGTAAAGATTGACAAAAGCCTGCAGGCTTCACATGATAGAATAGCTGTGTTTAAACTAAGTTTTTTGAATTGTTTAAAAGTAAAAAACATTGTGAGAAATGCTGCCCTTTAAATCCACGGAGCAGCTCAGCTATAATCACATTGTACATGTCTATTGAAAATTAACTGGTGCAGCAGAATTTATGTTAGTATGTGTTAGAATATAGATATTCAGGCTTGTCTGTAAAGGCCTATACTCTAAGAGTTTAGTGTATTCTTATCACTTAGCTAGTTATAGAGGTATAAATTCACTGTCTGCTGGTGTAATGGCCTTCTCTTACTGTGACAGTCTGAGGCCCTGTTCTTAGGCTAAGGCCTTTGGCTAAGCAGCAGAGGCAGCCATAAGCTGGGAAGCGACCAGTCACATCCTCACATTCCAAACTAGTCACATTGAAATCAGGTGCTATTGGGCTGTTAAGAATACAATCCTGTCCTATCACCTTCAGAGAAAGGGAAGTGGCCTAGAAAATGTAAAAGGAAACTTAGTTTGATAGCATCCTGTCTGGCAAGAACTCACTTATCAATAGCTGGGATGTGAAATCCTCACTTCTGTATTGTTTTGTCATTATAGTTCCACTTTGCTATTGTTTATTTGTAGGGTCTCTGTCTGGTTCTGTGATTGTTTCTGTCTGCTGTATAATTAATTTTGGGTGTAAACTAATTAAAGTGGTGGGATATAACTGGCTAAATAATCATGTTACAATATGTTAGGATTGGTTAGTTAAATTTCAGTAAAATGATTGGTTAAGGTATAGCTCAGCAGAACTCAAGTTTTACTATATAGTCTGCAGTCAGTCAGGAAGTAAGAGGGGGAATGGGAACAGGGAATGGGGGTGGGAAATTGGAATCATGTTTTGCTAAGGAGGGGAATGGGAACAGGGACACAGGTAAGGCTCTGTGGTGTCAGAGCTGGAAAGGGGGACACTAAGAAAGGAAACTGGAATCATGCTTGCTAGAAGTTCACCCTAATAAACATAGAATTATTTGCACCTTTGGACTTCGCGTATTGTTGCTCTCTGTTCATGCGAGAATGACCAGGGAAGTAAGTGGGTGAAGGAATAAGCCCCCTAAGATCTAAGTATTAGCCTTAAGTTAGAAGAGTATAAATTTGGCAACACCTGGCAAATTCCCCCAGAATATAGCTAGTTAAAGTGAATAAGCATGTATTCTTTCAGTAATTTCATGGACTGACTATTCCTCAGAGAGAATATTATATTATCCTTGAAATGTCAATGTCCTAGGAAGAATAGTATAAGCACCAAGGTTTCTTAGTGAAACAGGATAAATCACTTTCCATGGCTTAAATAAGCATTAATAACAGAATAATGCTTCCAAAACGTTGTTCTATTGAGAGAGAGAGAGAGAGAGAGAAGAAGGAGGAGGAGGCTTAATATTTTAATATTTATATAGAGTTGATTGGAAAGCAGAAAATCATTTGCTTTATGTTCAGATTTCAGTGAATGGGTAGGGGTTTCCTGCTCAAGAAAGCAAGTATAGAAATATTTCCAGTTCCTGTGTGTTAAGGAAGACTCAGGTAGTGAAACAGATCTCAGGAAAATGGGAATTCCTATGGGCACTTTCACCCTTTTTATCCATATTTTAGTGGTAATGCAAGCCTTGAAACTTTTATGCCAGTATAAACATGGTACCCTGAATCAAAATACGCCTGTGTGCACACCTCCTGTCACATGTACTTGCTTCTTGTACATCAAGAACAAGTCCCTCGACAGTTCCAACCCCACATGCATGCAACCTGCAGGAAGGGATATGTGGAAATGTATGAAGAGGATGACCATGTCTTTGTCCATCCAAGGGGGAAGGGAGGGGTGGCAACTCCCACCACTCACTGAGCCGAGTCCATTGTAATGGGCACACGTGTTAGTATCCTTGTAGAGTCTACTGGGCTCTAGTATTGCGCTTTGTTAACAATAAACCTGGCCAAGTGCCTTCGCCACTGAACGGAGTGTGGTCTTGGGTAGTTCAATTAAAGTCTGCTCTATGGGCTATGTGGCCAGAGCCAGCGCAGGACACAGAGAGAACACCCATGCAGCCAACAACAGACAACAGCTACACTAATATTAATAATGAAGACTGGGCATGAGCTGAGGGGAGCATGCCTAAGTCATTGTTTGCTCATTGTCTGCTCTTCATAAGCCATGAGAGAATTCAGTGGAACCTCTGCTTTTCCCCTCTGTGGGTCTGCCAAATGTCTGCCTCAGTTTTCTACCCTCCACACTTCATGCACAGGCCCTGGTAATAGTTGTTGTTCCTGCAATTCAAAGCAAAAATCAAAAGAAGATTAGACATCTATATGGCTAATTATACTTCATAAGGATAAAAAATATAAGGGGATATACCTTCATGCTTCTGCATATATATTCCAACCACTAACTTCCTAGGGTCCATATGAAACTTTCCGTCTGGACAGGTTATTCCGTAGCAGCCCATTACAAAGATTCTTGTATGTTCCTCTGTGCAACATCTAGTTCTAGCCAGGGTGGAGCCAGGATACAGGACTGTGTAGAACAGACATTGCTCTGATCTGGATTAAGTGAAGATGGTGAATAAAATCTTGAAAAGAGCTAGATTCACTAAAGTGAATTATTACAATGCCTAACTCCTACATGTCCTGCTTCCCAGGGGAATTCACAGCTCAAGTTAGTCACCCAAGTTTCCCATGCACCATATGGAGAGAGCTAAGCACCTAACAAAGGGATTCACAGAAGTGAAGTGAGGAGCTGCTGAAGCTAATCAAGAGTTAAATGCATAGGAACGGTGAGGAGGAGGAGGAGATTCACAAAGGTATTTAGGCACCTAACTGAGGAGCTAGAGGGTGGCACCTCTCTTCAACTGGGATTCACAGCCACAAAACCTCTCCTGCAGTTAGACACCTAATCCAGATCATCCTTTTTCTTGAAAAAATAATGGAACCCCCTACACAATTGTAGCCTATTGCTCAGTGGTTAGGGCATCACCTGGGATATGGGACACCTATTTTCAAATACCTGTTATGGACAAGGAACTAGAAACCAGATCTCCCACATCCTAGGAGGGTGCTGAAACCATAAGATTATTGGGTATTCTATAGTGAGTTGTTCTTGCTGAATCTATTCCACTTTGTATAAATAATTAAGTATCCATTGGGCCAAAGAGCAGTCAAGAGATGTACTTTATAGCCCAGCGGTTAGGCCACTCACATATGATAGAGGAATAAGATTCAAGTCCCTGCTCCATGAAATAGCTAATTATTTATACAAACGGAACAGCTCCAACAGGAGAGATTGAGAGAAATTTAGAATATTTTACCTTACATGTTTATCTGGATATTAATAGAAGTAATTAAAATCAGTTTAATTCTGCCAGGATTGTTAATGCATCAGATTTTTGTATCAAAGGAGTTTACTATGAGCATCAACATTCTAAGAAAAATATGTATATTAAAGATCTTTGAGGAAAGTAATCTCTAGGTAGTTACTGGTACAAGATATCAGTCATCAATCATAACTAATATTAGACAGATTTAGGCATTTAAACTTTTCTGATAATCTCAGATGTCACGAAAAAAGAAATAGGTTATCACTCACTCTATCTGTGTATATGGAGACAGAAGTGAAAAACTCTAAACCAAGTCACTTTTTTCTCCTGGTGTGGATAAATCATATGATATCACTGAGCAGCTCAGAAAAAGTCCCATACTCACACTTTTGGTGGGAGTCAATTCAGACCACAATAAATAGTAGTAATAAATCCACATGGTGTATTCCTCTTCAAAAATATTATGGACATTTCAGCAAAACAATGAAAAATTGAGGCAAAAGTCCAGCATGGTTATAGAAAACATAAAGTCAAGTTAATATGATACAACATAGACATAACCAATGGCTTCCTCTCTAGTCGAAAACCACAAAATATGACCTCTCACATTGACATTTAAAACAATGCTCTGAGTCGTAATATGGATGTAAGCAAAGTCAGGATGAGCTCCACCCTGACATGTGGTGGTGAGGTGTGGCAAGTTGTGGAAAAGAACTTCAGGGGCTGATCTCATTTGCATAGGCACACCCACCCCGCCTAGAATGAGGCCATAGCTGCCCAAATGGTCACTTTGGCTGCTGTGGGATCCCCAGTGTCTCTATTATTGGGGCAGGAAGTATAAATTGTTATTACCCTG
The DNA here is from genome assembly GCF_965152235.1 of Eretmochelys imbricata. Taxonomy (NCBI): domain Eukaryota; kingdom Metazoa; phylum Chordata; order Testudines; family Cheloniidae; genus Eretmochelys; species Eretmochelys imbricata. Next base: position 28,015,511 of record NC_135574.1, read on the forward strand.
ATTAAGGGAATCAAGGAGAGTGGAACTGTATTTGACCTTTTGTATAATGGAGGGACTCACCATCAACTAAGTAGTACTCGCTAGGCAAGGGTCATGGGTGCCAAAACTCTGTGAATTGAGAGAGGTTTGAGACAGGTATTAGTACCTGGTGGTGTGGGCCCCTTTGTGAGGGCCTGAAACATCAATTGCATCTCTGCCTCTCTCCACTGTGGTATGTCAGAGCTAATTTTGGGTCTATTAAGAGTCTAGCTACAGGTATTGTGCTGAATTCACTTTGGCCTTATGGTGCAGCAGCCCTAAGGCTCCCACTACTATGAGCTGAAATCACTAAAGAGCTAAAATTACTAAGAGCTGAAATCACTGAGCATTGTGCCAAGTAGTGGGGAGCCTGAAGATCTAGAGTGCAATGGTGCTGTTCATGGATGGGCTGGCGGAGCGGATCAGAGTGAAGCCCTGTGGGGCAGTCGGCTTCAGGTCATGTAAGGTGCCCCTTACCTCTTCTTCCCCCCCCCCCCCCCCCGCCCACGCACATTTTTACCCAGGCTGGGTAAAAATTCTGAAGCACTTAGAGGAGAGGAAAGTAGTCAGGAACAGTCAGCATGGATTCACCAAGGGCAAGTCATGCCTGACTAATCTAATTGCCTTCTATGACAAGATAACTGGATCTGTGGATGAAGGAAAAGCAGTGGACGTGTTGTTCCTTGACTTTAGCAAAGCTTTTGACATGGTCTCCCACAGTATTCTTGCCAGCAAGTTAAAGAAGTATGGGCTGGATGAATGGACTATAAGGTGGATAGAAAGCTGGCTAGATTGTCGGGCTCAACGGGTAGTGATCAATGGCTCCATGTCTAGTTGGCAGCCGGTATCAAGTGGAGTGCCCCAGGGGTCGGTCCTGGGGCCGGTTTTGTTCAATATCTTCCTAAATGATCTGGAGGATGGTGTGGATTTCACCCTCTGCAAGTTTGCAGATGACACTAAACTGGGAGGAGTGGTAGATACGCTGGAGGGTAGGGATAGGATACAGAGGGACCTAGAGAAATTGGAGGATTGGGCCAAAAGAAATCTGATGAGGTTCAACAAGGACAAGTGCAGAGTCCTGCACTTAGGACGGAAGAATCCAATGCACCGCTACAGACTAGGGACCGAATGGCTCGGCAGCAGTTCTGCAGAAAAGGACCTAAGGGTTACAGTGGATGAGATGTTGGATATGAGTCAACAGTGTACCCTTGTTGCCAAGAAGGCCAATGGCATTTTGGGATGTATAAGTAGGGGCATTGCCAGCAGATTGAGGGACGTGATCACTGCCCTCTATTCAACATTGGTGAGGCCTCAACTGGAGTACTGTGTCCAGTTTTGGGCCCCACACTACAAGAAGGATGTGGAAAAATTGGAAAGAGTCCAGCGAAGGGCAACAAAAATGATTAGGGGACTGGAACACATGACTTATGAGGAGAGGCTAAGGGAACTGGGGATGTTTAGTCTTCAGAAGAGAAGAATGAGGGGGGATTTGATAGCTGCTTTCAACTACCTGAAAGGGGGTTCCAAAGAGGATGGCTCTAGACTGTTCTCAGTGGTAGCTGATGACAGAACAAGGAGTAATGGTCTCAAGTTGCAGTGGGGGAGATTTAGGTTGGTTATTAGGAAAAGCTTTTTCACTATGAGGGTGGTGAAACACTGGAATGCGTTACCTAGGGAGGTGGTGGAATCTCCTTCCTTAGAAGTTTTTAAGGTCAGGCTTGACAAAGCCCTGTCTGGGATGATTTAGTCGGGGATCGGTCCTGCTTTGAGCAGGGGGTTGGACTAGATGACCTCCTGAGGTCTCTTCCAACCCTGATATTCTATGATTTTATGGGGAGTAACACTCTGCAGACGAACTTTTGAACTCTGGGGCTGGACTTTTTGGATTTTGGATGATTTTTGGATTGCTGGACTCAAGAGACGTTTGGGTTGTAGGACTCAAGAACCCGAGGGAAAGGACGTGGCCCAATTTGCTGAGGTGGGTCTTTGCTCATGGTTTGGTTAATAAACACTAGTTGTGGTGTTTTCCCAATTTAATGCTGATGTCGTTTACCTCATGTTATTAAAGATTCTCTGCTACACCGAGACTCTGTGCTTGCGAGAGGGGAAGTATTGCCTCTTTGAGGCGCCCAGGGGTGTGTGTAAGATTTTCCCAGGTCACTGGGTGGGGGCTCGAGCCAGTTTTGCATTTGCTTTGATGAGAGGGAACCCCTGTGTATTGAACCCGGCCCTTGCTGCTATCAGCTCGTCCTGGCAGAAGGGTTACATGTACATAAAATATGCTACCACAAAGTAAGCAGCAAATGTGAAAGGTAAACCTATATGCTGAATACATCAATAGTCAAACAACATTAACATTTGTGGCTTCTGTATCCTTATGAATATATTGATTTTTTTCCATCTTTCCAATTTTCTAGCTCATATGATTCTGCCTTTTCTTGACTCTGACCTTCTTTACTATGAATGCAGCAGAGAAAGTGTCTCACAATTTACTGTATATTGTTCTTCACTGCAAATTGGCAGGAAATAGAATTCTTACTTGGTACAAAATCCAATCAACCCTTTGAGTTGGGATATATGGGTACAGACAGTAGGTTAATTGTTAATGAGTTGTAATGGGGTGTACCTGGTCTTTGCAATTCCCTTCAGGAGGTCCCATAATCCTACAACACCCCACCCCAGAAGGCAGTGATAGGGAAGGAACAGAGCAGTGAAGCTGGATCTTCCAGGCCTGCCTAGAGTGGCCTCACAGAAGCAGCCAATCAGAGCTCTGCAGGCTTAGATAAAAACAGCTGCAGGGCCTTGGTAGGTCAGTTCCAGGTTGGGACTAGAGGAGCGAGGAAGGATGTTCCTCTCTGGCCAAAGATCTTAAGGGAAAACCAGAGTTTGTTTCTGATGTGCTTTGCAGGAGGAAAAAAGACCTGAGAAGCTTAACCCTGAGGTAAGGGTGAAGCTAAAGGAGGCCAGATAGGAAGAGGCCCAGGGAAGAAGTGATGGACTGAAACTTAGCAGTATGTAGCTGCTCTTTAGAGGGTCTCTGGATTGGAATCTGGAGTAGTGGGCATGCCTGTGTTTGCCCTACTGATGACAGTTGCATAAACCCCAAGAATGGGAGGAGCTTAGTTGAGAGCCTGAACAAAGGGCTGTATTTAAAGGACCCAGTGCTGTAATTGAAGACCCTCATGAGGGCAACAGGACTGTTCATTTATTGGACTTTTCCCTATCCTGGAAGAGGCTCATTTGAACTTTGTGATTTAGCTGGAGGGCAAGCCAATGAAAGACCCATCAAGACTGGCCAGCCTGCAGGGGGTGCCAAAAGGACTTCAGTACCACACTGAGCTGCTAGGAGGTGCGCAAGAGGTGAGTGACACCCCTTACACCAATGCACAGGGTGGGGTAGATTACAGCCTAACTTGCCATGAACAAGTAGTCATGTAGACAAACTCTTACTCAAACTTCAAACTTCTGAATGTTTTACTGTATAAAGACTAGAGATGCAAGCTCAGGAGGGCATAGTCATATGTCATATCTTGTGTGCCCCTGTTATGGTGAGTACTTATCCTGATGCACCCCCTTCTGTCAAGGCTAGTATGACTCCCTGTACACTCGCTGGTGGCACCTGATACATCTCTTCAGGTATACCAGAACTTCAGGTACATTTCTGTCTCTGTTTCCCCTAATGGACTTTCAATGACACACTGATGTAGAGAACAGTGCCCCTTCAGAGGCCTGATTAAGTAACTGGAGGTCAAATGTGGTAGGCAAACAAGCCTTCATGCCACTGTTTTAGCTGGGAGGGGGTAGTTAATCTTAGTCAGTCCCATCTGAGTCCATCCATCTCCTCCATTTAGGCTTCTTTATGTCTGAGGCCCTCTGAACCTAGGACCACCCCCTGGCTCCTCTGTCACCAGTGAAACAGCTCACTCTCTGGACTCAGGATATTTTTTAACACCCATCAAGCAGAGTCTGGCTTATTAATATTTATTCTTAATTCTCAATTATTAATTGTTGGCATCATGGAAGAAGAGTTTCTTATGACAGTGAGGGACACCATTTAATTTTACATTCTATTCACTATACCTTGAGAAAATGATAAATAATAAAAACCTACACTTCAATATTTCCCCCACAAAAAATTCAAGTACCACCGCCTCCAAAAAAAACCCCCAAACCACCAACCCCCTTATAGCTGTTGCTAGAACATGGCCAGACTTTTTAATCATGCCTAGTTCTTGCTGTTCATTCTAATCTTTCACCTGTGGATGTACCTTAATCTTTTTTTCCACCAAATAGTTAATGAATTCTAAGGTCTTACAAATATCTGACATTAATACTAACAGACAGCAAAGGGGTCTTTCTAGAGACCTAGTCACATCCGGTCAAAAAAGTTTGTCAATCTTTGAAGACTTTACAGGTTTTCAAAATGTTGACACGTCTCAAAAATCAAGCAACTTCAATCAGCCATGCAATATATAAGTACCCCTGTCTCTCCCCATTCTCCCCACCCCCCAAAAAAATTCTCTAGGGAGGGAGAGGTCAACAATATCTGATTTTTCAATGAAAACTTCCATGGAAAAATGTCATTTGTTTTCCAAATATTGGCCAACCCTGCTACTGTTTAAAATTTATATTTTGTAATGTGATTAAAGGCTCCAGTCAGATTAGTGCCCCTTTGTACTAGCATACATAAAGTAGAAAATAGAATTTACGGTTTACAGTCTAGGGTCCTGATCCTATAAACGAGTATGTGCTTAACTTTACTCTTATGAGTCTCATTTAAGTCAATGGGGATAATATACACGTGCACAGGATTAATGCCTATATTAAGGCAAGACAACAACAGAATGTAATATACATACTGAGTGGTCACAAAGGGAACTGTGATCAGAACAAATGGTTGCATAGACCAGCTACATGATTGATGTGTAGGTGTGTTTTTTAAAATATCTAGAAACACGAGTTTTTAGTGATATTGGTAAACCCAACTGCAGCACAAACAATACATATTCATGGGAAAGCTTTAAAAAAAGAGGTTGTTCTGAAGGCATTCATTTATATGGGATGCAGTGGTTATTACATTAAGCATGGAAACATAGCACAACACATCTCTCACATCCTGTTATACAAGTGCATAATGCCAGAGATTAGAGATCGAGTAAAAGATGTTAAAAAATGTACTAACAGGGTTTCATTTCACTGAACATCAAAAATGTTAACAACAAAAGCAAACAGCAGAACAAGGAGTGGTGCCAAAATTATAAAAAACAAAGCTGCAAACACTCCATTCAGAGATTAACTTTTTAAAATGAGTTTCTAATAAAAGGAGTTGTCAGTTGTTGGCTGTGTGTGTGTTGGGCCTGCGTGCTGCACTGGCTCTGGTCAGATAGCCTGTATACCAGGTTCTGTAGCGAAGGCACTTGGCTAGGTTTATTACCGACATGGTACTAGCTCCCCAGATCAGTGTCTACAGTTACACAGCACATGTATGCCCATGAGAACGGACTCAGCTCAGTGAATGGCAGGGCTTTCCATTCCCCCCTCAGCTGGACAAAGACACTCCCTCTGAGGCCCCTCTTTTATAAACTGATGCAAACAAGTTACGTATTGCCCCTCTGACATGGTTAGTTACCACCCTTACCTTGTACCTGTTCAGTCAATCAATACATATCTATCCATTAGCCTATCATCCTGCCCTTATCTTTAAAAGGATAAGTGTGTCCTTGTTTCATCTTCTGGGAGCGTGTTTACATCATAACCCTGTATTGGGGTGTTCTGGTACTACCCTTCTGGTATATTTTCACATGAATACTTAGTGCCTAGGAGTGCCTGTGTTTTCTGCAATGCCAGCCCTGTTATTGCCAAGTTCATTTATCTGATAAACACACAAAGCAGATGCTTGCTTGCAGGCACAGTTCAGGGCCTGACATGGCCTGACTCTTGCTAACTCTGCTTTATGTTAGCAGGGCTTTACTCCATTTGGGCCTTCGGCATTACACTAGGCCTCTTGAACAGGCTCAGGCTCTCTCTTTCTACATCATTAGAATTTGGGTCCATTAGCAATTATCTCTTTTGTCCTCATTATGGGCCTGTCCCCATACCCATAGAAGGCTTTGGATCCCTAAATCACATGGGTCTGTGTATAATATCAGTCTTAAGCGTTACATGGTCATCTCAGTCATGGCTGCCACTTCCATGCATTACTTGTGTAAATATTCATTATTATGCCTTTCCTGCAGGCTCTCACAAACCACAGCCTTATAGCCATAGATATCAGCATTCAAAGCTTTAAAGCTGGTCAGAATAACTTTGACACAATGACATTTTGCCAAAATATGCTGTCTTGTCAAAGCTCAAACACTTTGTACAAATGTATTGGTTTGAACAAAGTTTTCATCAGAAAGTTGGTGTCATCCCTAAGACAAACATATCGTGGGACCTAGTTTTATTTTCAAACCTTTCCATTGTGTTTAGTGCCTCGTTATCTTTCATAAGCACATTGAATTAATTTATCTGCTTGGCTTAATTTCTCCCCACATACTGTTTCTATGGTCATGTTTAATCAGTTGTGTTTTCATCCCAGCAATACATTGCTTCAGAGTATTTACTCTGGACATTAGTTTATTTCTTCTGTCTATGGTAGTTACACAGCAGCACCTCACAGGTCTTTAAAATTCCTGTTTAACATCTTTCAGGCTGACTCAGATTTTTCAGTCACCTTTTTTCCCCCCTCTAAGGAATGCACATCTCATTCATTCCACATGACATCAAGGCTGCAGCAAGCCTCTTACCCTGGAAAGAGTGTGATTTGTTTGCTTGTTGTTTTTCAGATAGCATAGCCTCTCAATCTTGTTAGGCCTTTCCCTTCAAGGGAAGGGGTAATGTCTACTGGAAAAAGCAGACACAATCCTACCCAAAAAAACAGGGAAGCAGGAATACCCACCCTGAATCCCGTTTTCCAATTTAAAATGATAGATCCATCTAAAAATTCAAAATAAACCTCCACAGTAAACAGGTAGACACAACAAGATAATGTAGTAAGTGGAGGTTGAGTGGAACCAGACTCTTTCTCAAGGCAATTGCTCTAAGCAAACCCCTCCGGAAGAGGTCCAGGCTTTGAGTCTTCCCAGCTAGGTCATCAGGCTTTGGATCAGGCCCATGACAAAATTTTTAATTTACTTTTAGTTTAATATGGAGTGATATTGTAGTTACAATCATAGGTTAAATATTTTTTCCTTGGGAGGAGATAGATGTGTTAGGTAAAGTAATAAAACATGAAGATGTCTAATTTCTAAAATGTCAGGTTTCAGAGTAACAGCCGTGTTAGTCTGTATTCGCAAAAAGAAAAGGAGTACTTGTGGCACCTTAGAGACTAACCAATTTATCTGAGCATAAGCTTTTGTGAACTACAGCTCACTTCATCGGATGCATACTGTGGAAAGTACAGAAGATCTTTTTATACACACAAACCATGAAAAAATGGGTGTTTACCACTACAAAAGGTTTTCTCTCCCCCCACCCCACTCTCCTGCTGGTAATACCTTATCTAAAGTGATCACTCTCCTTACAATGTGTATGATAATAAAGGTGGGCCATCTCCAGCACAAATCCAGGGTTTAACAAGAACGTCTGGGGGGAGGGGCAGTAGGAAAAAACAAGGGGAAATAGGTTACCTTGCATAATGACTTAGCCACTCCCAGTCTTTATTCAAGCCTAAGTTAATAGTATCCAATTTGCAAATGAATTCCAATTCAACAGTTTCTCGCTGGAGTCTGGTTTTGAAGTTTTTCTGTTGTAATATCGCAACTTTCATGTCTGTAATCGCGTGGCCAGAGAGATTGAAGTGTTCTCCAACTGGTTTATGAATGTTATAATTCTTGACATCTGATTTGTGTCCATTTATTCTTTTACGTAGAGACTGTTCAGTTTGACCAATGTACATGGCAGAGGGGCATTGCTGGCACATGATGGCATATATCACATTGGTAGATGTGCAGGTGAACGAGCCTCTGATAGTGTGGCTGATGTTATTAGGCCCTGTGATGGTGTCCCCTGAATAGATATGTGGGCACAGTTGGCAACGGGCTTTGTTGCAAGGATAGGTTCCTGGGTTAGTGGTTCTGTTGTGTGGTATGTGGTTGCTGGTGAGTATTTGCTTCAGGTTGGGGGGCTACCTGTAGGCAAGGACTGGCCTGTCTCCCAAGATTTGTGAGAGTGTTGGGTCATCCTTCAGGATAGGTTGTAGATCGTTAATAATGCGTTGGAGGGGTTTTAGTTGGGGGCTGAAGGTGATGGCTAGTGGCGTTCTGTTATTTTCTTTGTTAGGCCTGTCCTGTAGTAGGAGACTTCTGGGAACTCTTCTGGCTCTATCAATCTGTTTCTTCACTTCCGCAGGTGGGTATTGTAGTTGTAAGAATCAACCTCAGCCTGGTCCAGTACACACAAGAGATCCACTTCCTGGACACTACAGTGCTAATAAATGATGGTCACATGAACACCACCCTATACCGGAAACCTACTGACCGCTATTCCTACCTACATGCCTCCAGCTTTCACCCTGACCACACCACACGATCCATCGTCTACAGCCAAGCTCTGCGATACAACCGCATTTGCTCCAACCCCTCAGACAGAGACAAACACCTACAAGATCTCTATCTAGCATTCTTACAAGTACAATACCCTTACAAGCAACCACATACCACACAACAGAACCACTAAGTTGCTATTTTACAACAAAAAAACTTCAAATCCAGACTCCAGCGAGAAACTGTTGAATTGGAATTCATTTGCAAATTGGATACAATTAACTTAGGCTTGAATAGAGACTGGGAGTGGCTAAGTCATTATGCAAGGTAACCTATTTCCCCTTGTTTTTTCCTACCCCCTCCCCCAGACGTTCTTGTTAAACTCTGGATTTGTGCTGGAAATGGCCCAACCTGATTATCATACGCATTGTAAGGAGAGTGATCACTTTAGATAAGCTATTACCAGCAGGGGAGTGGGGTGGGAGGAGGTATTTTTTCATGCTTTGTGTGTATATAATAAGATCTTCTACACTTTCCACAGTATTCATCCGATGAAGTGAGCTGTAGCTCACGAAAACTTATGCTCAAATAAATGTGTTAGTCTCTAAGGTGCCACAAGTACTCCTTTTCTTTTAACCCAGGAACCTATCCTTGCAACAAAGCCCATTGCCAACTGTGCCCACATGTCTATTCAGGGGACACCATCACAGGGCCTAATAACATCAGCCACACTATCAGAGGCTCGTTCACCTGCACATCTACCAATGTGATATATGCCATCATGTGCCAGCAATGCCCCTCTGCCATGTACATTGGTCAAACTGGACAGTCTCTACATAAAAGAATAAATGGACACAAATCAGATGTCAAGAATTATTCATAAACTAGTCGGAGAACACTTCAATCTCTCTGGCCATGCGATTACAGACATGAAAGTTGTGATATTACAACAAAAAAACTTCAAATCCAGACTCCAGCGAGAAACTGTTGAATTGGAATTCATTTGCAAATTTGATACAATTAACTTAGGCTTGAATAGAGACTGGGAGTGGCTAAGTCATTATGCAAGGTAACCTATTTCCCCTTGTTTTTTCCTATCCCCCCCCACCCCCAGACGTTCTTGTTAAGCCCTGGATTTGTGCTGGAAATGGCCCACCTTGATTATCATACACATTGTAAGGAGAGTGATCACTTTAGATAAGCTATTACCAGCAGGAGAGTGGGTTTGTGTGTGTGGTGGGGTGAGAAAACCTGGATTTGTGCTGGAAATGGCCCACCTTGATCTTCATACACATTGTAAGGAGAGTGATCACTTTAGATAAGCTATTACCAGTGGGAGAGTGGGGTGGGAGTAGGTATTTTTTCATGCTTTGTGTGTATATAAAAAGATCTTCTACACTTTCCACAGTATGCATCCGATGAAGTGAGCTGTAGCTCACGAAAGCTTATGCTCAAATAAATTGGTTAGTCTCTAAGGTGCCACAAGTACTCCTTTTCTTTATTCTCATTTGTGCTGCACAAGGACCTGATCCGCCATTGCCCTGGATCTTGCATTGTCATTTATGAGTTCAAAGTGAGTGTTACCGTTCTGATGTGGTAGCATTTTACACCTAGACTGCATTGGTGTAAGTGATTACACAATGTCCAGGGCAATGGAAAATAACCCCCTTTTTCTTTTACCTGCCAAATAGTCCTACATGGTTGTTTTCAGTTTTATTTTTCTACAGCAGTTTGGTTTTAACTCAGATCTTTGATCAAGACTTTCCTGAAGCTGCATTGTCCTCTTGTTTTTGTTTTGTTTTTATGTTCTCGTTCTTCAAAGGAATTTCTTTTTATTTTCAAAGAAGTATTGAATTGTACTTAGACCCCTTTATCTTCAATGACTGCTTGAATGACAAACATCTTTTTAACCTGGCATCCTGATTACCTACTTTAACCACACAACAGATGAGCCACTGCAAACTACAGTGTAATGGTTACTGCATTGCAGTCAGTGTGGTGGATTTTCAGCTTGGCCTCCAGAAGGTTGTCGTCATCCATGGAGAGAGAATGGTTGCACGCCTTATTTGCAGCAGTTCTCAACATGTGTTAATTAAGTCTGTAATATAGCTGCTAGGCAGCCAGATTTGCAGCCATACTGGACCGCTCTGATTAGCGGTTCAAAGTAGTGTAATTAAAGGAGAGAAACAATGCCTTGTACAAACTTACAAAAGAAGCATGTTGTCACTCCCCTTTATTGCAAACAAGTCAGCCACTAAGACACCAGATTATTTCCTCTTTTCCTTTTATTCTTATGTTACATCTGACAATCATGAATTTCAAGGGACTGATCCTGCAAACAGTTCCTCATATGAATTACCCTTACAAGCAATTTCATTGAAATCATATTTTGCAGGGTTGTGCTCTGTATTAACCTATAAACAGAGTAATTGCAGTATATAGGAGGTAGATGGTATTATTATAACAATTGTATTTTGTTTGTTTTTAAGAATGTGTATTACTTGTATGTCACCTGGTTCAGAATAAAGCTGGGAGAACTGATAACTATGTTTCTTTGTGATTTAATGTGAGAATCTCTTCTCCATTTGACCATTTTTGCTTTCTTGTTTCTGAATAGACTTTGTGAAAATGTTTGAGATCCTATTAGTGCAAATACTATTATTTGCATAAGAACACCATTCATGCTGGGAGTGCTTGACTTGCCATTAATACCTCCCCATACACCCCTTCACACCACGGAGAAAACAAATATTTTTAAAAACAACAAAATATTAAATACAATTGACCAGGGAGGGTAGCAGTGCTGAGAAGAGGATGGCTGAGGGAAAGGGTGTTTGAGATACACTATAAGTCACGGAAATGTTCTTTCTATGAAAAGTCTTTGCTTATGCATCAGCACCCCCTAATATGCACTGTGGCAGATATGTGGGTGGGGTTTGAATCATAGCTCAGGAGTAACCAACCTATGGAACCATCTCTGTGATGGTGCAGGGACATGTTTACTGTCCTGTGGCTGGACACCTGCTGTCAGTGTGATGTCGAAAGGCTGTCATATGGGAAACGAGGCCATCGGTGCTGTCACCATCATCAAGGAGAATGAGCAGCAGCTGGAGACTACTCACAACGGGAATCTTTAGATGTCAGGCTCATTTTTCTCCTATATGGTTGATTCTATAGCGCCCCGGACTGGTTCTAAGGATGTGCTGGAAGCTACCAGCCAGCAGGACTCTACTACTCTTGCAATGCCTCTCTAAAATATTTCCCTTGCCTGTCCCTCAGGGAACCAAACCCTCAGTGATTTGTGCAGCTACTGCGGCTCTTTATAAAGTTTAGGTCCTCCAATCATGAAACAGGAAAAGCCCCAGGCAATGTTAATGACCAGACACACCACTTTGCTACAGAATTCTGAATACGGAACAGTCAAATGAATGTTCACGGTAAACAGCTTCCGAGCAAGGCAGCATCCTAAATTTGTTTACACAAAGTATTTGTCAGATAATTTGGAATCTTTTCATTATTAGGCACCATGATCTTTTCATGGACAACTCATGCGCGCAGAGGCTAAATTTGGCAGGTAAATTGTTTGCAATTAATAATTTGATTCCCTAGCAATTTCAGTTATAAATGCTCTACATTACATACATGGAAATTGTGTGGCTACCTCTGTGCCTATAAATAAAGAGGTTCCTCCATCTTCAAGCTACCAGTACAAATCCAAAGGCAATTATGCTAGGTGGTGCATAGTACTTTAACTCCAAGTATAATTACTATACTATTTACAAGGCAGAAATAACCCTGTCATTACTGGATTTTTTTTATGGTCCTCACTCCACCTGGCCACAATTACATTATTAAAGAATAATTACATGAATTACATTACTTCTGCACCATAAAAAAGACACTGTAATATAGTCTCTGTTCATTTAAAACACAAAGGCTAGTACAGTATTTTCACAGAGTGTTAAACGATGCTATTTATTGGTGCAAATGAAATTGAACCCTTATCCTTTGTCATCAAAGCATGTATATACAGTATATTGGATCCTAGGGGTTTCTGTCTCTCCACAAATATATCACTACTGAATGGCTTTACTTATAGAACTTTAAACTTTAGCATTGCCCTAGAACTGAAATTGCTTGAAAATTGTAAAAGAAACATTTCTCAGGGAAGTTTATGATGATTCACCAGTGCCTGAGCTTTTGTAAAAATTGCTAAATAGCACAAAAATAAAAACCAATTATAGTCTCTATTTTCCCGTTGATGTAGAGCTTTGAAATAGTACATTTAAAAAACTGAATATAAATCAAGTTCAATGCTGCCTTCACATACTAACTTTCAACAGAAGAGAAAGGAGTCAGAATAACATGATTACATCAGTTAGCTCCTCAGAGTCTCTTTTAAAAAAAAAAAAACAATGCAAAAGGTCTTGATATTTTTTGGTAATTTAGAAAAATAAAATGTAGACACTAGTAAATATTATGTGTTACACTAGTGCAATAAGGCATTGCTCCTGCAATTTACAACACACAAGTGGTTTGCTGTGCCCACACAGAACCCCTTTGACTTCATTGGGGCTCTGTATGCATACAGCAGTTTGCTCATGTGTTGTGCAGTGCAGGATTGGAACCTCATGATGGAAGGAGGAGATGAAGTCTATATAGATCCTCTTTTTAATAGTTAGTTAATACTTGTGAAAAGATGCAAATAAGGGATTGAATGACTCAGGGGAATGGAAATGTGATATAGTGTCTTTCACCTCTAGGTTATCACTTTGAATCTCATCCAGGAAGGGAGTGACCAAAGTTATTACCACCTGAGAGCTTTCCGATAGTTTCTGTGAAATGAGTTAGTGTTAAGCAGACAGGCATCACCATCAGAGATGGCAACCGTGCCTGCAGCCTGAGCAAAGCATTGAAAGAGCAAATAGGTATTTATAGGACAGTGCGGGAACATCTGAACTCCTCTCTGTCTGACACCTTTCATTAGCACTATTTTTAAAAGAAAAAGGGGATGGAAAATGGAAGGCACTGGACAGATAGTAATAGAGACTGAAATTGTCTGTTCATCCACAAAACATGTACAGAGGCTCTGAAATTTCTGTGCACCATGCCAGCAATGTGCTCCAAATCTGCAATCCTATTCTAGAGGGTGCACTTTTTGAGGTGAGAAGTAATTGAGTCTCCATTCCCATTCAGTCCTCCAAATATCTGTGGGATGGGGGTGTAATTACTTTCCCATCCATCCCAGTTGATTTGCTCTGAGATTTTATATACTTATAGCTTCTGCTAATGTATTTGCTAGTCCATTCTGCACATTAATGGCACTCTGCATTCAAAAGTATCTCCTGAGCTCCCTTAACCTATGTCTATACTGGTCTGGGTCAGCTGACTTGGGGTCACAGAGCTCAGGCTCCAGGGATGAAAAATCGCTGTGTAGACACTCAGGCTTGGTCTCCAGCCCGAGTCAAAGCATCTACAGCCCCAGAGCCAAGCCCCACCAGCCCAAGTCAGCTGACCCAGGCCAGCTGCAGGTCTTTTATCCCTGTGCAGACTTAGTCTTAATGCCCAGGGTCCTTTTTAGCTATTAGTTTGTTAATTCTTATTTGGGGAGACTTTTACCCTCTGAATAGCTTTACGACATCAACCTTCTCTGTGCCCTTCAAAGTTTTATGTGCCTTAATCGTGTCCCCTTTTAATTTTTTCTAATGCCAATAAATCTAATTTTCCTAACCTCACTCCATACAATAATTATAATCCCTGAGGCACTCCATCATCCTTTTCACACTCTTTCTATACAATTTCCAAATTGCTACTATCCTTTTTGTAACAAGTTGCCCAGATTTATGTACAATACTCCAGGTAAGGTCTCATTAGCTTTCTATATATAGTGCCAAGATCCAAGATCATTGCTCTGATATGTTCTCTACCCCTAAACTGCTACTGCAGTACATTCTGGCCTTCTGTTTCTTTTCCTGATTGCTACCAGATATTGAGCTGATAGTTTTAGTGTTGTAACTAATCGCTCTTGCACCAGACATTTTTTTTCTTGATCAGTGTATCGCAGCCTTTGAACATTTAGGGGCAGTTTGTATCTGCCCCTTATGTGGGTGGCATGCAGTAAGGGGAAAATGATGTAAGGAGCCTTCCACTTTTGCATGACCTATGTTAGGGTCATGCAGAATAATACCCAATGTACTTAGGGTCTCCCCATACACAATCCAATGGACCTAATCAGTAGCACTGGGTGGAATAACACAAATGGTTGTCAGGTATTACACTGCAGGTGCTCAGCATAAAATGGACTTCATGGGCACTTTTATTGACTACAGGAGCACGCCACTCAGTTGAAACCTGTTCTGGCTTCTAGAATTTTTTAGTTCACATGGAGCACGCTCATAGGCTTCACAGGTATTAGCATAGTCACCCCCATACCAATATTGCATCACCCGATTTGATACGTCACTCCTTTTAGTACCATCTGCTGCAGTGCTTGTGGATGCTTATGTGGAAATCGAAGAGGGAGTAAATACAGTTTGGAGGGTTCCCTCTGTAATGGGTACTGAGCTGCTACAGGGTGATACAGCCAATGAAAGCATGATTCCTACAGGCCAGCTCAGGTGCTTGTGGACAGCTTCCATGTCCCTGGAGAGAGTATATCCCTTCCTTATGGAGGTCTTGCTTGCTTCCCACTATACACTGCCCCTTCACAATGAAGAAGCAATTCATAGGATGAGAATCTGTACATGGTAGAGGATGGTAGAAACCAATATTTTATTTTCTTGCATCATTTTTTAGTTATTCCTCCATTTGGAGGGTGGCCCCAGGCTCAAATACTGTCCCCATTCTGGTTTTCCCTCCTTACATTGGTACTTCCCCATCTCCATTCTCAGATTATCTCTCCAGGAATACATCTGAAATTTGCAACATTTCTTCATTTTTCTGACCAAGAATCCAGGGAACTGATTCTCCATTGCCTGGCACTGTATGTAGATAGTTTTATTGGTTCAAAGTGGAGATAAAATGCTAACAAATAAGCATGAACCAAAACATAATTCAGAGCAGAACATTAAGGGTGACATTTTCAGTAGCAGAAAAGAGCAATCTGGTAAAATTTTCAAAAATGGGACCTAGGCACTTTTCAAAATTTTACCTTATTGTTCTGCTCTGATTTTATTTTATTTTATTTTTCATTTTGGGAGACTTAACACCTAGATTCTATCTTGCCTCATCATTTAATCAGTGAAAAATGGATGTAAAATGGTATCATACTGATATTATCCTGGATGTAAACTTCACCATTAATCACTTTGTGCCAGATCTATTTCAGTGAAGCTATGCCAATTTAAGGAAGGTTAGTATGTAACCTCTTGCACCATATCCCATGCCACACCCCCTCTTTTTTCAAGCCTTTCTCTCTTCATTTTTTCTCTGAACCCAAAGATCCTGACTTCTACTTTTTCAAAATCTTGGTTGTGAGCCTAAATAATCATGAAGCATATGTGCAGACCACCGTGATATTCTGTAGTCCACTGAATGTACCTCTTGACACTTAACATTCAACTTCTGTTTTGACACGTCATTTTGTACTTAGTGCAAATCAATTTTTTAAAAAATTCTTGTTCTTATTGATTTTCAATAAGTGACACATTTTTCCAGAAATATTGTCTTCCAGTCAGTTGCAGCCAGGGCCGTCCCTAGGGGGGTGGGAGCCTGGGGTGGAAGTGACAGATTCATCTCTTCCGGGACCGACCATGCCGGCCAATTGCACCAGCCCCTGGGGCTGCCCAAAGCATGGGGCCCAGAGTAGCCACCCTGATTCACCCTACCCAAGGGACGGTTCTGCTTGCAGCGCAACAGATGCATTTCAGTTCTTTGGTACTTTTTGCTGAGTTTCTTTTTCATAGGTTCATAAAATCATAGAAGATTAGGGTTGAAAGATACCTCAGGAGGTCATCTAGTCCAACCCCCTGCTCAAAGCAGGACCAACCCCATAGATTCTAAAGTCAGAAATGATCATTATGATCATCCAGTCTGACCTCCTATGTAACACAGGACACAAAACTTGGCCAAAATAATTCCTAGAACATATCTTTTAGAAACACATCCAATCTTGATTTACAATGGTCAGTGATGGAGAATCCACCATGTCACGGAGTCACCTGAGCAATGCTCTGGAACTACTCTGTATGAAGCCAGCCAGGACTCTGGTGTAGCATTCCTGCCTCTACCTGTGCATACTGTCACCAGGGCAAGAAGCTTACACAGCTCCGACCTTCCTGGGTCTGACCTCAGAGTATTCAGCATCCCTTTCCACACTGTGTGTTTCCCGCAGCGAGTCTGCCTGGACAGGGTTCCTGGGGAAGCCAGAGGACCCTGCACACCAACTCTGCAGTCAGCAGTGACTCTCAGCCAGTATGTAGAACAGAAGGGTTTATTAGTCGACAGGAACACAATGTAGAACAGAACTTGTTAGCCCAGAAATCAGTGACTCTCAGCCAACTCCATCTTGGGGAGTCCCAGGCCAGATGCCCTGGGCTCCCCCTCTTCCAGTCCCCCCAGGCAGACTGCCCAGCTTCCAGTGACCCGACCTCAGACACCCTCATTGCTCCTCCTTCTGGTCTTTGTCTTGCTTCCCGGGCAAAGAGTCACCTGGTCATCACCTGGTTGCAACCCCCTCCTGGGTCTCAGGTTAGGAAGGGCACTGGCCATAGCATATGTGCAGACAGTTGGAGTAGCAATACCTGCCTCAGAGGGTCCCAGCCAAAAGTCACACACCCTTATTCACACCACCTAGGCACTGGTGCGGTGCACAGGGAAACAGAGGCACATACAGTATTCGTGCAAAACAGTAAAACTCACATAGGCTCAACAGTAAGACTCACATAGGCTCACATACAACAAGGGAAAATCACCACTTCTTCACACACCACAACCTTTGATAAATTGTTACAATAATTAATTACTCTCATCTTTACAAATGTTCACCTTATTTCCAGTCTGAATTTGAATAGTTTGAACTTACAGCCATTGGATCTTGTTATACCTTTCTCTACTAGACTGAAGATGCCATTATAAAATATTTGTTTCCCATGTAGGTACTGATAGACTGCAATCAAGTCACCCTTTAAACCTCTTTGTTAAGCTAAATAGATTGAGCTCCTTGAGTCTATCACTATAAGGTGTGTTTTCTAATCCTTTAATTATTCTTATGGCTCTTCTCTGAACCTTCTCCAATTTATCAACATCCTTCTAGAAATGTGGACACCAGAACTGGAGACAGTATTCCACCAGTGCCAAATACAGAGGTAAACTCCCTCTCCACTCCTACTCGAGATTCCCCTGTTTGTGAATCCCAGGATCACATTAGCTCTTTGGGCCACAGTGTCATGCCAGGATCTCATGTTCAGCTGATTAACCAATATGACCCCCAAATCTTTTTCAGAGTCACTGCTTCCCAGAAGAGAGTGAAATTATCAAAGGGCCTAACTCTGCCACCCTATGCATGCGGAGCTGTTCTCTGTCTTGCTTTGTGAGTAGTCCAATGTGAGCAGTCCAATGGATTTCAACAGGAAAGCAGTGGACGTGATATATCTTGACTTTAGCAAAGATTTTGATATGGGCTCCCACAGTATTCTTGCCAGCAAGTTAAAAAAGTATGGATTGGATGAATGGACTATAAGGTAGACAGAAAGCTGGCTAGATTGTCAGGCTCAACAGGTAGTGATCAACTGCTCAATGTCGAGCTGGCAGCCAGTATCAAGCAGAGTGCCCCAGAGGTTTGTCCTGGGGCCGGTTTTGTTCAACATCTTTATTAATGATCTGGACAATGGGATAGATTGCACCCTCAGCAAGTTCGTGGAGACACCAAGCTGGGAAGAAAGGTAGATATGCTGGAGGGTAGGGATAGGGTCCAGAGGGACCTAGACAAATTGGAGCATTGGGCCAAAAGAAATCTGATGAGGTTTAACAAGGACAAGTGCAGAGTCCTGCACTTAGGACAGAAGAATCCCATGCACCGCTACAGGCTGGGGACCGACTGGCTAAGCAGCAGTTTTGCAGGAAAAACCTGGGGATGACTGTGGATGAGAAGCTGGATATGAGTCAGCAGTGTGCCCTCGCTGCCAAGAAGGCTAACAGTATATTGGGCTGTATTAGTAGGAGCATTGCCAGCAGATCGAGGGAAGTGATTATTCCCCTCTACTCGGCACTGGTGAGGCCACACCTGGAGTATTGTGTCCAGTTTTGGGGCCCCCACTGCAGAAAGGATGTGGACAAATTGGAGAAAGTCCAGTGGAGGGCTACGAAAATGATCAGAGGGCTGGGGCACATAAATTATGAGGAGAGGCTGAGGGAACTGGGCTTGTTTAGTCTGCAGAAGAAAAGAGTGAGGGGGGATTTGATAGCAGCCTTCTACTAACTTAAGGGGGGTTCCAAAGAGGATGCAACTAGGCTGTTCTCAGTGGTGGCAGATGACAGAACAAGGAGCAATGGTCTCAAGTTGCAGTGCTGGAGGTCTAGGTTGGATATTAGGAAACACTATTTCACTAGGAGGAGGGTAGTGCATTACCTAGGGAGGTGTTAGAATCTCCATCCTTTGAGGTTTTTAAAGCCTGGCTTGACAAAGCCCTGGCTGGGTGATTTAGTTGGTGTTGGGCCTGCTTTGAGCAGGGGGTTGGACTAGATGACCTCCTGAGGTCTCTTCCAACCCTAATCTTCTATGATTCTATGATTAATCAACATAAATAAATGAATCAGAATACAGCTCTAATGCTGGGATTTTCCAAGGAGCCTAACAGAATTAGGTGCTCAAATGCCTAAGATGTAATTTGTATGATTATTTCAATTTACGTTTTACTTTATTTCATGTTCAAGTCTTTCCCCCATTTCTCTACAAGATGAATTGCTTATAATCCTTTAAATAGTAATGTGGCTACTTTGTCATATTTTAGGAAGGCCAAGAAATGATCTCACATAGTGAAATTTCATGTTTGGTACACTGTTTATAATTTTCTTCGTTCCATAGAGATACACTGGAAAACGCAATAAACATTGGTTCCCAAATTATTTGCCATGGGCTCTTAGTGGTCTAGTCTGCATAGCATTTGCTGGTGGTCCACAGTGATTTGGCTGGTCACATGGTGCTGGTTCTTTCCCATTTGCAGATGTTAAACTTCATTAAGACAAGTAAAAATCCTGCTTATGTGTTTCCTTTTTCCTGGTAAACAATTGCTGAAGTTGTGATAAGTGGGTTGTGCCACCACAGATGGGAGGGGAGGTAGCCCACTGATTTGGGAATGGGAAGAGAGGTGGCCTGAGAAGCTCAATCTATATTAAGAAGTAGTCCTGGGTATGGAAAAAATGTGTCACTCCTATAATACACAATTATGGGGGCTGTGTCTTTCAGTCAATGCCTTGCAGTTCTTCTATGAAACTTTCGTAAAGTTTTCTTTAACACTGCCACTTGGGTCATTTTAGTCTTTAAAATCTTATCACTATTGGGAGAGATTTTGATGTGTTAAAACCACATATATATTTTAACTGTGGATATTGTATTTGCTCAGACTGAATCAATACACTAGGGCATTTGAATTATTAAAAGAACGAGTCTCTGTAGTCTTCATGCTGTCAAAGTTAAAAAAACAAGAGCCATTACCATAACCTGAACTCCTAGGTCTGTTTCATGAATACATCTTTCATTTCCTATCCGCCAGCACTGAAATGTTCACTGGTGTTTGTATTGTGTACTGTGTAAGTGTACAAGATAATTCTTAGAGGAGATTTTTAAAGTTAACTCAAATGGTAATCATAAAAAATAACCTGACACTTAAATGCATAGAGAGTATTGATTATCTTATTTCTGGCTCTCAGATGAGCTGTTGTTTTGCTTACAGATGTTTCCTCTTTGAAACCATATCAAAGAAGTCAAAGATAATGTATGCTAATTTCTGCATTCTTCCCAGCTTCAAATACCTTGAAGATGGTGGTATTATCAGTGCATTGAATGAATATATTTTTCAGGGAAGGACATAAGAAATTAGAGTGAAAGGAAGACATTTCAGTTGCATATTTGAAAAGGCATATCTAATATATATTTTAAATGACTAGTATTTTGACACAGGTTTAAAAGTTCCTATATTACTTTGAAAAATTTCTGATCATCCTCCATGCTGAAAATGTGAATTTGTTTTGATGAGTGCTTATAGAGGTTCCATCATTCTAAGCATATTTTTACTCTGTGATAAAAATGGGATATTTATTCTTATTAAAGGAAGTTTTATATATATACCCTCGATTTATATGGTTCTTACTGTAGCTGCATATACTATTGGTGTCAATTCCTGGGCCTTGATCCTACAAACACTTACACAGCTGCTTAACTATACTGTCACGAATAGTCCCAATGAAATCAATGGGACTATTCACAATAGTAATGTAAGCATGTGTTTGTGTGCGAGATTGGGGCCCTGGTTTTCATCACGTTCAAATGGCACTTGGCACTGACTCGGGAGACCTGTAACTATTAACGATTTTTTTGGTTACCTATTTTTTCAGTTTCATATTGTAGTGTACTCAGAATGCAGTGTTCTGCTGGTGGGTTGGACTACATTATAATATTCTGGTAAAATCTCGATTTTAAACTTCAGCAAACAGATGAGAATATTTTGGCAGTATAAAGGGTGGGATTTTTTTTTATAATGGAGTGAAGAAACTAAAGCAATACTGTACATATGTATTTGGATCCTAACAGGACATCTTTACATTAAGTATTTTATATGCATATCTATGAACATATCTGTCTGCTTTGCATTATCTGAGCAATGCAAAGCAGCCAGAAGATACCAGTGAATCTGACCCTTGCATCCATATCCAAGTATCAATCTTTATACTTTAGGAAGATTACCCTTTATATGTTTTCATCATTAATACAGACGCTCCCCAATTTATGCAAGTGTTCCCTTTCAGAATGCCTTGCGTAACTCGAATTTTGTGTAAATCGGAAATGTATCTCCGACCATTACGAAAAAAACAAAACAAAACAAAAAAACCCTCCTATTTCTAGCTTACGGAACTTTTTCCATAAGTGCGGATTTGCGTAAGTCAGGTTTGCGTAATGCGGAGAGCGTCTGTATTGTAATATTGTGACAAAGATTATGTTTTCCATTAGCTTTTATTTTTATCAAATCAAAAACTGTCTTTAAGATTGGCAGCTAAAGGGTAAATTGCTGAAGGGTAAATTATCTGGTTGCTCAAAGAAGTAGCTTTAAAAGTTGAGAAATTAATTTTCAAATGAAGCAAGTAATTAACAACTTTCAAGGCCAAAATCTGTCATTTGTAGCTGTGATAAGGTACCACAATAGGCAACCTCTTGCTCAAAAGCACCTTTCATTGACTTTCTAATCTTTCTTTACTCTCCCCGGTATACGAACGCTCCTTAATTGGATTTTTTTTCCTCTAAGCATGTCTTTCTGGTTCTGGTCCTTTAAATTTGGCATAGGCACACAATTGCAGTCCTAAAGTGGCCATTCTACTCCTAGCAGCTGTTAGCTGCATCTTCCTCTCTGATATGTACCTTTAACATTTTCCCTTCTTCACTGCTGAGGAAATGTCACATTGCCACAGTAGTTTATATACAGAGGAATGAAAATGCTTTCAGAATGTAGACACAAGTAAACTACTGGTTAATCTATTTAAGATGCAAATAGCCCACAAAGGGATGAACCCACCATATTAAAACAAGAGAGGTAATTTTTAAATAATCCAATTGGAGAAATCTAAGGACTCATTTACATGGTGAATTTTACCAGCATAGCTATGTTCCAGAGCAATGTAAGCAAAACTAGAAATAGGTACTCTTATTTAGGAATAAGAATGTCCACACAGGGGTTTATACAGGTATAATTGCTGTAATACATGTAATGCATCCGATGAAGTGAGCTGTAGCTCACGAAAGCTCATGCTCAAATAAATTGGTTAGTCTCTAAGGTGCCACAAGTACTCCTTTTCTTTTTGCTGTAATACTATAATTGCTATAATGCTGGAATAATTTCCCATGTAAACAAGCCCTAACAAAAGTGTCACCTGACTTGGGGCCCATTCTTGTAAATACTACCAAGACCAGAAATATATATATTCTGAGCTGCTGCATTTCTCTGCACTAGCTAATTTGCTGTAGAAATGCACAAATGCTTCAGTGAAATAAATTTGTTTTAAATTCAAATCAACAAAAGCCTATGAAACTTGTCAGGAATGGCCATTTTGGATAGGCCTCAGACAAAACCCAAAAGGAGAGAGTTTTAATAGAATATATAAATCTACCTATCCTCCTTGTGTAACGAGGTCTGAGCACAATTTTTTTTATGATCTTACCCTTTAACAGTGAAATTACAAGAAGTATGAAACTCAAAATAGACACCACAATTCTATTTCCAAAATATGGAAATAAAACTTGAAGCAAACTGAACTTTCTCATGTCACAGTCAAATATAGGTGGAAAGTTATGTAATTAAGTTAAGAACCACACATCACATTATTATTATTATTTGTACTGTGGCAGTGCCCAGGAGCCCTAGTCATGGACTCGGACTCCATTGTGCTAGGCGCTGTACAAAGAATAAAATGATGATACCTGCCCCAAAGAGTTTATAATCCAAGTGTCGGACAAGAGACAATAGATGGATCCATTCAGACAGATTGAGGAGAACAAGGGAACAACGAAATAACATTGGAGAGCAAGATAAGGAGTGATCTCCTAATCTAATGGCAACTCATGACCTAACACCACCACAGCCAAATTTAACCACAAAACACTAGTGCCAGCTGCAGTAAAAGTCCTTGTTAACTGTACAGGAAACATAGCCACACCATAGCATATCAAATTAAGAGAGTCAGATGCGAATCCCTTGCATGTTTGAAGCAGAAGAAGCGTCTTAAGAGGGCTGCAATATGTTTTTAAGTAAATGTTTACTCAATAAGTAGCTAAAAATGTGTAATGTGTGCTACGAATGGTAAATAGTAGAGGCTGAAAGATAGCCCAAGAAATTTCAGAGATCTGGAAATGTTGAACTAAACTTGGTTTCCGTTGACCAAGACTGCAGGCATTTTAGAAATGTATCTTTTTTTCTCTTCCTAACTGGTGTTTCTCATTAGTCACAATAAGCAGCTGAACAGCTGTATTGCTACTGATATTAGGAGATGGATTAAACCAGAATACCTGAGAATGTATTCTAGTCTATAACATATGACAGCATGTTTGGAAGGAGCTTGGGAAGCCCACTTGGGTCCATTGCCTTCTCCTTTGATTTAGTGGGTGGCTTTCATTATACTAGCCTCCAATTACTCTGA
This sequence comes from Eretmochelys imbricata, assembly GCF_965152235.1. Lineage (NCBI taxonomy): Eukaryota > Metazoa > Chordata > Testudines > Cheloniidae > Eretmochelys > Eretmochelys imbricata. The sequence goes on from NC_135574.1 coordinate 28,039,396, forward strand.
GTCTAATTCCTGATAAAGCCTATACTAGCTACTTGTATTTATGTTATTGATTACTGCAATTATTCCATATGGTATGAACTCTCCTCTGATGAAATCCTTTGGTGTCCAGCAATATTTCAGCTGATGTAGGTTTGTATTTAATAACAGTTTAAATAACACCTCTCCTTACTATTCCATTCAGGTTTGCACAGTTACTTACTATTCCTTCTTCCTCCCTTGGGAAAGTTAAATCTAACCTTAATATAGCCCTCTTTATAGTCTTTGTCTTCAGATCTATGTTGTAAACAGAAAGATAAGAAAATAATATTTTAGCAATGTATTAGCTTTTCGGTCAATAAAATTACACTTGTAATCTTTAACAGCCTCTTTCTCCTTCATTCAGCCCTTTCTTACTCCTAGCATAATACATTTTTAATGTCCTAAATAGGTTAATACAATTTTTCATTCCTTCTTTGCCTTGACTTTTCTTCTCCATCTTCTTCTTTCTTATTATTGTCTCCTATTTCCTTTATTTTCATTCTGTTGCCTAACGAGGACTACTTGTTGCTTGAGGTTTTATAATTCTGCTTCTTTATTTGATTACATTTGCATTTATTCATTCATACTGGGTTTGTTTCTTTGAACGGTATAAATTTTATCAAGTGACTGTTATAGGCTGTGGGCATATTTCCAGTTCCCCTCTGTGGCCTCTCACCAGAATTACCTTACTTTCTTTCCCATATTATTCAAAATTTGTTCTGCTGAACTTCAACTTCCTCATTTCCCCCTTTCTGTTTCATTTAATTTTTAACTTATCAAAGGTCTCTTATTGAATGATTCTTCACACCTGCATCTCCAATCATATCTTCAAGAACTATCCCTTTTTTATTTCATTTTTTTACTTATTTTATAATTCATAATGTCATTCATAATGTTCCTACGTCTACAAATATTAATGCATCACTCAGATGTATTTTGTTTTGTCCTGGATTATGTTTGGGTAACTAAATCATCTTTTTTTACCACTACCTTTTTCTTTTTCCAGACTTCTACAGTATATTTTTCTCCCATGACCATGCTTTTCTTTTTGGTTATTTTGGTCTACTGCAAATTCCTCATGTGACAGAATCCTAGGAAAACAACAAGGAACCCAGTGGCACCTTAAAGACTAACAGATTTATTTGGGCATAAGCTTTCGTGGGTAAAAAAAACACTACTTCTTCTGTACCTGAAGAAGTGGTTTTTTACTCACGAAAGCTTATGCCTAAATAAATCTGTCTTTGAGGTGCCACCGGACTCCTTGTTGTTTTTATAGATACAGACTAACATGGCTACCCCCTGATCCTAGAATCCTAGGAGTTGGTTTTATTACACCTGTACTTCTGAATCATCATGTTCCACTTCACTTACAGTTCCTGCAAGTGTTCTTTTCTCATTGATTTACCTTCCTTAAACTCTAAGGATATTACCTCATTCATTTTTTCCCCCTGAATGGCCCTTTCTGTAGGACAATATATCTCTCAACATTCACTTGTATTGATTTTCATTTCCCTGTTACATTTCAGTTAAACTCTTTTGTACTATAGGTCTAGTCACTGTCAAGCTGCTTACAATTTACCATTGTCATGATAAATTCACCAAAGTGCTATTGGTTTTTGAGGGGAGGTCTTATATCCTGATAATTGGCTTATATGTTTCCATTCACAGCAAAATCCTTCATGGGCACAACAAAAACTCCACTAGTTTGCACTCATGGAGTTCCCTCTAAACTGTTTAACTGGGGAGTTTGCTCCCATCCAATTATAGAGGCAGGAACCTTTATGGGGCAGTGCAGAGACCCAAAGTATCTGTACTGATTTCTTTGCTACTTCCTTCTCCAGTGGCAACACGGCTCTCTCAGGAGCAAAACAGGTTTTACTGTAGTAGCTGCACCAATCCCCTTCCCTGGCAGAGAGTTGCAGCCTGTTGGCCAAACCAGCAGTAGCTGCTAGGCAGTTGTCTACTTGAAAATCTGCAGAGATCCAGAACATGTTTCTGTCCTCACTCCCAGTTCTCTATACCCATACCCCAACAATGCCCTACTGTGCAGAGGAATTTCTGGATTAAGACCCTAATTTTCCACATTTTGTAAGCCTCTGCAGCCCATACCAGAAGTATATATGCTACGGTATGTTTCTTTACTCTGACAGTCTCCCTGTTTGTCTTGATGTAGTCTTTAGGCATGTCTACAACGCAAACTAAGGTGTGTTTTTAAATTGGGTTACCTATCTCAGGTTAAAATAGCAATGAGATAGGGCAACTCAGCTTTTAATTGGGTTACCGCTCAAATTCAATCTCAGGCTCACCTATAGGCTGTAACACAAGTGCTAACATGAGTTAAAAGCAAATTTGCCATGTCTTCACTGCTATTTTAATCCAGGTTAGCTAACCCAAGTCAACACACCTTTTTTTGGCTGTGTAGACATACACTTTCTTTCACTAATTTATGAGACTGTTACCTTATGCCTCCAAGTGCTTATTTTGAGCTGTTTCTTCTTTTACTTCTGGTGGCTTTGGAAATTTGAATATGTATCTTCTCCCTCATACATAGTTTGTGGAGTTTCTCAAAGGCACTGTCAAATACATTTAAATATTTCTATAGGTGTCCCCTGACATGTAAAAAACCCTAAAGAGTGTCCACAGTCAAGACTGCCTGAGGAGACCAATGAAATGTTGGCTCCACCAGCTGGTTGGATTTTTAGTATTGTCAGAAGACTAAAAGTCACTGTTATTTTACAAGGGTGACAAATAGGATCTTAGTGATTCTGTAAGAGTTAATAATTTCATTCACTTCATAGTTTATATCCTTCTGCTGAGGAGAGATGTCTTACTGTTCACTAGCAAAGAAGATGAAACAACTTTCCTTGAAGCCACAAAAGATCAAAGATATCATTGTGAATCTTTTGCTTTTCTACCAGTTTCATTTTTCTCTGCAGCAACAGGATGGGGTTTCTTTCCAAAGGAGAACAATAATTGTCAATAACGGATTGTAATTTTGCAGGCTGAACGGTCCTGCTTACATGCAAAAAAATTCCTCTTATTGCTGGATTATTATGGACAGCCTACGCAGTTCTAATACCTGTAACTTCATTAGCCAAATGATTAGCTCCAGGGCTTCTCCCTTGACACTGAGGGTGACTAATAGGCAATTTATTAATAAAAAAATCTAGCCTTAAGTCCTTATCCAATAACCATTACTCATTCATGTGGTCACTCTAACTATTCATAATACTAAGTATTATTAAGTAAGGGCTGCAAACTGGGCCCTTACAGATTTACTATAGATACTCGCAAGTTACTAACTTATAATTATTTACCCCAAACAGTAGTGATTGTCACTGTCTTCAAAGATCTATACAAATATTGAATAAAAATAATTGTTAATATAACCCTCTGACGTATGCACGTAATAAGTAAGACATTAATCCCTCATCCTCCATTTTACATATTGAGAAACTGAGGCAAAGGAGTAAAGACTGTCAGTCAAGATTAGAACTAAGGAGCTACTAGCTCCCAGTCCTCTCAAACAAAAACTGTTTTTTTCTTTACCTGTGCCTTATTAAGAATTACCTAACAGGAATACTTTAAAACATTACTTGGCAAATTATAATTATTTAACTAGTATACCAATATTTATAAGATCAATGAACAGACAACCCTCTTATGTAATTTCTTTTTTCTTGTTGGCTACATTTGTATCAGTTTGAGTACAATTTATTTGGTATTCCAAACATCAACTGAACTACTGCACCATACACTTTCATCATTTTCTTTTTTTCAAATTTTTATGATGTGGCCCAGAAGATGAGCTAGAATGTGTCATGTCACCTGGACTATTTCTCTGTAAAGACCTTGATGGACAAGACATTTTTCATCACCACCCTCTAATTAGCTGGTGCTTTCTCATTCTTGCTTTACATCTTACTGGTGTTTTCTCTGAATTTCATTAACTGTGTGGATATTTAAGATCGTGATAATCAGTGTATTGATGGTGAAAAAACCTCTGGGAAGCAACTTACCAGTGTGTTAAAGGTATTATGAATTTTATTGTATTCATCTGAGATGTGCTGAAATTCAATGATTACTGTGCTCTGTGAATATGCTTGTCAGAGCATTGCAGGCATTTTCTTCAATAAACTCTGTTGAAATTCTGAACTTTATATTCTGTGTATATGTTTTAATTCTCTTCTGGGTATACGCCCGTAAATCATAAATCTAGCAGTGTGTATAAGTCCTACTAAATGTGCGGTGTGTGCTGTCTGAAACAGAAAAAAACCTGCTGTAGCTTTACTGCTCTCTGATGGGGTGGGAGACATAAACAGAGGTGTCTGGACTAAACACTAAACTTTGAAATAGGATGCCTAAGCACCGAGCTCGTGACCTTGCATTTAAAATAAGATTGTCTCATGTGTTTAGCAGACATCTCTTTTTACGTCACTCAGCTGAGAAATTTTTGCTCTCATTCACTTTGGTTCTAACCAAAGATCCATTCTGCCAGCTAGAATTGTACCACTCGTGGCTGCAATCAGATAAAGGATAGTCAGTTTCCTCTGGAACCTTATTGTTGTCTCCAGCTTGTTGTTCAGCTGAATAAAATCAGACCACTGAAAGCTTCACTGGTGATAATTGCATGTTGGCTTCATCTGGCTCAGTGTTCATTTCTCTCAAATTTTATGCACTAGCACACAGCAATAGCTCCAAAGATTTTCTATAGGTTCCTTTTGCATCAATGAAACTTCACTTATTGAAGATTTAAGTAATTTTATTCCTCTGGTTAAGTTCAGCAAATAGGTGTTTGTATATTATTGGGTGATAAAGTCTGATGTATTTCAGTTTTAAGCCATTTCTGTGATTTAGCACTTTGGACCAATACAGACCTGATGTGACTGGAGCTCTGTTGATTTAATGGAGTTTCATCTGCCTACGCCAGATCTGTATTTGGTCTGTTTTTGGTTTTAGCAGGTTACAATCTCATCTTGCACAACTTGTAGTAATATGAGGTATCAAAATGATCAGATGCCAGCTCCCCCACTGAACACTGTAAGACATACACAACTTTTTCATTAGAGAAATTGGTATTTGCTCAATTTAATCTATATCTTTTACAGCATTCAGCGGGGGAGCTAACTAAACAGCAGGTCTCTTCAGCTGAAATGAAGTCTCAAACTAGAGCAAACTGAATGTTTGCTTCTGGCAGATAGCTTCTTAATGCTTAGTGCTCTCTGATTTTATGCACAAAGGAATGCAAAGGGAAATAACTTATTGTACCTCTATTCTACATCTACATTTTAGGGGTACACATTTCTTTAAAACAGTTTCAACTTCTGCTTTGTTCTTTGGCTGTTATCAATGAACTATTCAAAGATTTTGTATTTGTCTAAAGATGATGATGTTTCTGGAATAAGTCAGATATACTGATGAAGCAACGTATCTACATTATTTAGTCTCTCTCATTCAGGCTGAATTAAAGGTACATGATTACACTAGGAAGACTTTAAAAAATGAATTTCTGTATCAAGTTATGCAGGTTGTCAAGGATTGTGTTTTACTCTGTAGCATGCAAACCAAAAGGACTTGGAATAAGAAGTCATATACAGTGTCACTGCAAATGTTAATATGCTGCAGACATACATTGCATAATCCATAGCCATATGCCAACAAGTTTTTTTAAAACGTGCAGATAATTCAGAATCAGAACTCTCTCCCACAACCTCTTTGTACAGTGCCTTGCACCACCTGCTTGGGTGATATCATAATAGAAATAATAATACCATTTAGCTCTTATATAGCACTTGTCACCTATAGCTCTAACAGAGCTTTACAATGGAGGTCAGCATCACTATTCCCATTTCACTCATGAGGAGGGAAATGATTTGCCCAAGGTCACCCATCTGGCCTCTGGCTGAGCTGCGAATAGAACCTAAGTCTCCTCAATCCTACTCCAGTGCTCTATCTGCTAGGCAATGCTGCAGATTATCACTGATGATCAGCTCACTTATTTATTATCCTGAATAAAAAAGCTTTGCAGTATTGGATTATAGCAGTTAAATAAATTAAAACTTTGAGAATATAAGAATGTATTTTGCATATTAAATACATTTCTCAAATACATCACTAATAAGTATTCACTCTGCAAAATAGTTATACTTTTCACATTACCATTACTCCTTCAGAAATCACAGTAAGCTGGGGATGTTTTTTGATATTAACTCTTGCTGTGTTCCATTCATGAGCCCAATTCTCCTCTTGTTTATACCAGGGTATACCAGGAGTTACCCCATGGAAGTCAATAAAAACAATTTGAGTGAAGAATATGGCTCACGGCCTCATATCCATATGTGACAAAACACAAATCTCTAACTTAATGAGACATGACAAAACAGAAGTAATAGGTTAATTAATAATGCAGACACTTGTAACAGATCACTCACTGTGTAGCATTATTTCCCATGTTCCTGTTGCACTAGAATCGCAGTATACTCATTCATTATGTTACTGGAAATAATGGAAATAAATCCCAGATTTGAAATATGACCCTTACATCAGAGATCATCAGATAGCCATCAGTCATTTTTATTGTACTGCTAATGTCCATGTGTCCTACATGTGTAATGGATTAGGTGTAATAATATATAAATATGAATTTATTTTATGGGATGGTCATAAGAACATAAGAATGGCCATACAGGGTCAGACCAGTGGTCCATCTAGCTCAGTATCCAGTCTTCCAACAGTGGCCAGTACCAGATGCTTCAAAAGGAATGAGCAAAACAGGGCAATTATTGAATGATCCGTCCCCTGTCCTCCAATCCCAGCCTCTGCCTGTCAGAGATAACCGTGTGATTAGGAGGCTGAAAATCTGCATGTTTATGGGAAACGTGTTGATGATTACAATGAAAAGTGTCACTTTATTGATCAAGGCCCATTGTTATTACAAACATTGAACTAACTAATGTGGGCAGTATTTTAATGCGAATGTTTGGCAAAAGAGAATGAGGGCTCCACAGGGACTGGGGTTTCTAAACACAGCCACCCACAACTCAGACTGCAATCAACATATACAATATGATTGTCAGAGATGCAGAGTACCAGCATCTGCTATTAAAATCAATGCTAGCTGCTTCTACTCCGCACCTGTCAAAAGCTGGCACAATACATTTAGTAGAGTGGAAAATCTCCAAACAGCCTGAATTTAACAAGCGCAATTAGTATCTGTCTATTTTAGGTACTTATCTGGCTCTCAGGAGCATAGTATTTGAGCACCACAGACTCTTCAGTGTGTTTATCCTTGTAACTTTCCTGTGAGGCACGGAAGTGCTATTATTCCCATTTTACAGATGGGGAACTGAGGTCAAAAAGACTAGGGGCTAGATCCACATTGCAGCACCCTCACTTTTAGATGCCCTACCACTTGCTGCAGGAATCGACAACCTTCAGCACGCAGCCCATCAGGGTAATCTGCTAGTGGCCATAAGACAGTTTGTTTATGTTGTTTACGGCCCCCTACAGCTACCAGTGGCTCGCCTGATTGCCAACCCCTATCTCGTGGAATACAGGGTCTTGAGTTTGTTGCCTGGGCTCCCTATGCAATGCACAGATAGAGTTAGGCACCTACAAATAGTATCTATAAAAACCAGCATGCTCGGCAGGGAGCCCAAGCCACTTAAACTAGCCAAGGGCAGATGCTGATGAGAGGGCTGGGTCCTAAGCTCCACCCTCAAAGGGAGTTAGGCACCTAAGTCCAGGTCAGGTGGAGGAACTTATCTCTGCTTTCATGTAAATCACTGAAGAGTATGTGGTGCCCGTCCTCCCATAATTTTTAACCCAATGGTTAGAGCACTTACCCAGGATCTGGGGCAGACATGCTCAATTCCCCACTCAGCTTGATGTAGTGGGTCTTGTGTCTCCCCCTCCCATATGGGTGCCCCAACTACTGGGCCACAGAGGCATTCTCCCTTGCTCTTTGGCCCAATGCCTATTTTATGATGTATATACAGTGTATCAGCTTCAATAGGGGGATCAATAGATACCTGCTCCAGGATTCCCTGTAGTCTAGTAGTTAGAGCACCCTTCAACTTCCACTCCAGTCTCCTCATCAGGCAGAGTGGGGAATTGAACCTGTGACTCCCACATTCTGGGCGACTTCTCTGACCACTGGCCTAAAATTTATAAGGGACGTACCACCATTTTCTCCTCTCCTAGCTTTGTTTGAATTGGGGATTGACCTGTTAGGCAGCTTTTGAGTACCTACTGGATTGGGCGTCACAGGTGAGATAGGCAGGGATACACCTAGTTTGAGGATGCAGCTGGGGCCCAGGTGTGAGCTAGGTGCCCAAAAATACAGACTAAAGCAGCTTTGGGCATGTACACTGGGAGATTTTTAGGTGCCTTGGGGATTTCACCTGTGGAAATCTAGGCACCTAGGGACATATACAGGTAGGCGGCAGCTTACTGGGAGTTTTGAGTGTCCCAACAGTGCCTAAATATTGGACTCAGGTGGCTAAGGTGGCAGCTAGGCATCTAAGTGCTTTTGTGGATCTAGCCCTAATTACCATATTGAAGGTGACACAACAAATCTTTGAGACAGCAGGAACTTGACCCTGAGTTACTCACGTTGGAGGCTATCACCTGAGCCACTGAACCACCTTTCCTCAGTGTTCAGTTATTTTCATTAATGATTGTTTTTTATTCATTTTAAACTTAGACTGATTATTTTCTAAAGTTTTACACAGTCATTTCAACAATCCATTGTGCTCATATCTTTAATCCTACATTGTACTATTCTTTCATAGTATTTGTGTGTTCTGATTTCTTTTATGCTGCTTTTGTGGGTTCACTCTCTTGCAGTTTAATGTCTATATTATTAATTATTATTTATTATTATTTTTATGAATATAATTTATTCAAATGCAGTGTTGGCCTGTGTCCTATTCAAGAATGAGTAAATAGGATGGACGAGAAGTACGGTGCATTAACAGAGCAGTGGAGAGAAGCTTGCACAGTGCCTACGTGCTGCATGATCACTTAATAAATCCATGCTCTTTTCAGACTGCTTTCTCCACTCTTTCTACTTTGATTCTCTGTGTGTGTTTTGCTCTCATTTGTATCCACCTCTGTTTAATTTTGTACTCTGAGGTGCTATTTACCTCTCTGAATATTGCCTCTCCTTCCCACACTATCATGCTTTGTCTATATCATCTGACAGAACTGGAGCAGTGTAGCAATTGATAGGGAGTCAATCAGTAGTTCAATAATTGGTAAGAAAACACTAAGCTCCAATTCATTTTGATTCACTCCCCACAGATACATGGACAGCTGTCTCCCTTTGAGGCTGCCATTTTAGATGAAGAAAGGAAGATAGAAAATGGAAGCTAAATAAAGCAAACAAACAAATAAACAAAAACCAGCATGCTGAGCACTTCTGAAAAATCTGGCCACTTATTATAGTGTTTAAATTGAAACTGAACTCCTCTGAAAATCAAAATCTATAATCCTATGCCACATAGTTTCCAACTCTACTCATGTAGGTAGAGACACATGTCATATTCCTTTGTTCTGGTACATACTATGTCATGAATGATCTCCATCTGGTACCATTTGCACAATATTAACTGATCTTTATGTTCCATATGAATTGAGAAATTTTGGAACTGTAACTTACTGATGCCTCTTAAAATAGGACCCCAAGTAATACTGAGACACACCATAGTGGCAGTTGAAAGAAAGAATTGTGAAAGCTCATTGTTGGATTGTGTTTAGGAAAAAAGAGCATTCAGCAATAGTGAACCAATCTGGTTGCCTGTTAGGGAGCAATGTGTTCCCAGCCAGTGAAGTGATTGATTCTATACAGGGCTGACTCATCTAGCTAGCTGGCAGCTACCATTTTTCTTATTGCCCCCACACTTTGGCTGTCACCTGTATTCTATTTTTACCACATTTCCCAATTATGACAGGGGAAGTGTTGTGCAGGCTGCTAAGGGAATTCCACCAAACACACCAGGTCATATATCCCTTTCTCAGAAAGAACTTTATATATCAGGCAAAGGACAAAAGTTAACAAAACATTAGAAATGCAACAAAAGATGTTCCCCAGTTAGCCTTTTTTAGCCCCTACCCACCGCCCCCACCCCAAGCTAGATTGAGAACCCAGCCCTGTTCCAGATGGAATTTCTCACCCTGTTCCCTGGACCGACTGACTTTGTGATGTCTCTGCACCCTGTCACTTGTTGTCATCAGGCTGCTATTCACTAAGGGCCAGATTCCGACCCTCGCTATGAGCAGCCCCTTATTCCACAAGTAAGCTCATCTGAATCTGGCTCTAAGTTACAATATTGCATAAAAAATCAATTATTCCCACTCCCAACAATTTTCATTGTTTCAAGAAGAGCTCTGTTCTAGTGACTTCTATTGAAAGATAACTGTAGGACTAAATGGCCTGTATTACAGCAACTGAGAAATACTGCTGAATACATTCAAATATAGGAGGCTGTGATGGGGTGTAGGAGGCCTTTGAAGGCCCCTGCTGGAGGCCACGCATTCCTACCACAGCCTGCCCCAGGAAAGCAGCCACAAAGATAGGTCCTCTAAATCTGCCTAGAGAGGATGCATAGAAGCAGCCAATCAGGGCCCTGTAGGCTCCAATAAAAGGAGCTGCAGGGTGTAAGCAGGCCAGCTCCTGGCTGGGATGAGAGGAGTAAGGTACTTGAGAGAAAATCGGAAGAAAGGGTCTGGTGGTACTTGCATTTAGTGAGGAAGACTTAAATGAGAACTTCAGGCCAGGGTGAAGAAAAAGGGGATATACAGGGGAAAGGTCCAGGGAATAGAAGAAGCAAACTGAAGGAAGCAAAATATTGCTGTCATTTGTATGCTCCATGGCCTGGATCCCCTTCCCTCCTCCCCTACTGTCCTACTAGTGAAGTGGCCTAAGTCCCAAGAAGGACAAGGCTCTGTTGGAAAGCCCAAGTGAAGGTCAGGACTTAAAGGGCCCAGAGATAGGGTGAAAGACCCTGCTGAGGGTAGACAGTGTGTGGAGCTTTTTGCTGCCCTGGAACAGGGTTCATCCACTGTTGACTGTTTGGCTTGACTGGAAGGCTGAACTGCTGAAGACCCTCCTAGTAAGGTCAACAACCTACAGGGGGTTCCTGGGGCAAGAGAACTTGCAGCACCACACTGATCCAACAGGAGGCACTTGTGAGAGATGAGTGTCCTCTCTCAGGTAATCTGAATTCACGCACTCAGGTCATCTGAATTCATGTTTCAACTGAAATAAGACTGTTCTGGATCTAAAAGCATAGCATCCTCTTTAAAGTATCTTGCATTCACTGTGGGAAAAGTGATGTACCACCAAGCTATTGATAAAGCTATTATGGCAGTCCTATGTAATTAGATTCATTTTATTACTAATTTCATTTATAGTGGGTTGCCCAGTGAATTTGTAATGGCCACTTAATTTTAAGCATTACCAAAACATAGCTACTAGTGAACTAGTTGACAGCAAAGGGAACCAAATGGGGAGATGAAGATAATGTGTTCTGCACACTAAACAGGAAGCAACTGCAGCTTGAAATTGGTCAGAGAAAAAGTATTTAAAAGGTTGTGGAAAGATGGACAAATTCTATCAGGGTCTGTTTTTTAACACATTGGGGAATGAAATTAATTTGATTGGAATGTAAGTTTATTGCAATGATGCTCAAGTTCTAAAACTTTCTGAAACACAGTGGATGTCATTTTCCCCAATTAACACTGACTATTCCTTGAACAGAACTCTATTTGATTAGAAAACTGCATGGCTTTGTGTGCACATTGCTCAACGCCATGTTCTGATTGTCCAGTTGGGTCTTTGTGTTGATGTAATATTAGTGACTGGAACTCACTGCTGAAACACCAACTTTAAGATCCCTACTCATTTTAAGTGTGGGTGAGGGGAGATCAAGAGCTAGAGAGATAGTGTGTGAGTTGGGAGGCAAGGGATAACCAAGACAGCCTAGGCATGAGGTGAGTGTATACACTGCTTAGTATAATATAGTTACTGTCTAGGGTTTCTATCTATTTGTATTGTTGTAGGTCCTAATGGGAGAGAGAGAGAGGAGACAGGAGAAACTGACAACTGTGGTTCAGGCCTTTCTGTATGGCTATGTCCACTTCCTTTTACCTAGCCCATTTCATTGTAAAAATTAAAATAGAAAAATCCATTTTTTTCACCCTTTCTAGTATAAAGTGAATTTAAAGTGACCATTGGGAGACAGATTACTGCAGAATGGGAAACTGAGCTTCTATAAGACTGGAAGATGATGTCCAGGGACTGAAATGAATATAATATTAGTCCAAAGATTTGTTGTAGAAAGCATTGATAGCCCTTTCCCTACCATTTCATCACACTCTGATACTCTTCCTAGTTCTCTGGATGCTCCTTTAGTCCCTCCTTTGGCTCCTCCTCCTGCTCTCTGTCAGGGTCCCTGAGGGCTTCATCCTTGACCTGGTCCTATTTTCTCTCTCTTCCTCCTCTGGCCACAAATCCTCAGTTATTTCCTAGATGCTGATGACTGAGATTTAACTTCCCGCCCTTCTGCTACACCATTTTGTTTAGTCTCGTGTCTCTTACTCATTCTTTGGATGGGGTTTTGTTATGAGGGGAATTCACTGGATGGAAAGGCTGAGGAAAGGAGTGGGGATATAGAAGGCAGGGGAGAAGAGAGAGGAGAGAAGCATGGGTAGAATGACAAGTAAGATTAAGGTGAAGAGAGTGAGCGAGAGGGCAGAGTAGCATTGTGGTAAGTAGCACAGGGGAGAGTATGCCCAGGGTGGAATCTGTAGAAAGCAGACTGGGTTTATGAGTAGTCAATGATGCCTGCTTCAGACCGCTAGCTGTCTGTTTCTGCCAGCTTTGGTTTTTCTGGCTCTTGGGCTGTCTCTGCTCAGGATTTGATTTCCCCAAGCCCACATGGCTATTGGAGGAGGGGCACTGGATGGATCCTAATTTCCCTGGGTCACCCCGGCATAGTTGTGTTTGAGTGTGCTGGGAGGGAGTGGTGGCCCTGGTGGAGTCCCATCAACCTCCTCCCCCCAGTTCTCCAGTAGCTGCTGACATGCACCTTGTCCCTTTTTAGACTGTGCAAAATGCTGCTGCAAAAATCCACTACCTTGCCCTCTGTTTCACCCACATTCAGTCCCTGTTCATATTCTATATCTGGCTTCCTTTTGCGGTTGGTAGCTTGTAGTCTCAGATAGCCTTGGGGATTTAGATTGATCTGGCAAATCAACATCCACTGGCAGGCAGCATGGTCTTCTGTGTGTTTTAATAAAGCTGAAAATCTACTTTTTCCCATAAATCTTGTATCTGTGACTTTTCACTTGCAATGCAACCAAAGTATATGAGCTGTCTCTTATACAGACACCTTCTATTCCTATTTGAAAAACACTGCATTTTCGAGATTTATAATCTATATCCCATTTACATTCCCATATTGCTTTGTCTTTTTGATACATTCCCAGTGCAAATAATATGGTGAAATTTTTATGCTTGTGACAATCCTTGAGTGGCTGGGATTAAAATTATATTTGACATTTGGCAATTGAATTATCATTGACAAATGATTGAGAATCAGTTTTAAGTGATATTCTGTTCCCAGTGTAATCTGATTTAATAATAATTCATATTTCAAAAAAGCTGATATGCAAAAGATAATTTCATCCTTGGTATTTTTCCTTTCAAAATTTTTATTTGCAGTTTGTTTTTGCGTGACAGACAATTAAGACTTTTAATTGACATGGATGACTCAATAGCATCTCTTTGAAGTATAAGTAAAAATATTCTGATCTGTACTGCTGTTGGGTGGATCCACTGACCTACATAAGTTCAGCAGTCCTGAACATAGGTATTTAAACTCAGACTCTTTTCTTTGTATTGATGATCTCATTAACAATAGTGACTGGCACACAGTTTGACCAGAACTATGACAGTCCCCTTTGCTGCAGAGATGTACATTAAGTGCACCTCCAACCTCTGCAATGTTGTGTGGTGACAGCCCTGAAGTCTCCCTGCTGATGCTATTTTGTAACCCATATACAATTTGTGTTTGGTTTGGCTCCTTCACTTGGAACAGCTGTCAATGGCACAGAGTGAAGAAAATAAGCACTGAATCTAGAGGCCATCAAACTCAATAGGAGTCTCTTTCCACTGGGTTCAACAGCCTTTGGATCAGATCCTTCAGTTACTTTCTGCTGATTTCTTTTTGGGTAGAGTAGATGGAAACTTTGCTTGCTTTATGCTTAGGACAACAAAATGTCTGTGTGCTGTTGATTTGCAACAATGCAATTAATACCTTTTGTAACTTTACAAGTGCAAATGTGGTTTTATTTAAGTAACTTCACTATCAAATACACTTGGGAAGATGAGAATATTTCCATGAACAATGATATCTTTCCAGATAACCAGAATTATTAGTACTTTATAATGATATATGTCCATTACTACAAATCCTATCCTTTCCATAGAAAATCAAGTATTAGATGTGGTAGGAGAGTTTCTTTCAGTTTCATGATGGGTGAAATTTCACCTTTCTTTAGAGTGAAATGTTTAGAACGTTGCATAATGACAGGTTTCAGAGTAGCAGCCGTGTTAGTCTGTATCTGTAAAAAGAACAGGAGTACTTGGTGGCACCTTAGAGACTAACAAAAAAGTAAATGTTAGTCTCTAAGATGCCACAAGTACTCCTGTTCTTTTTATGTTTAGAACTGTTTATCTTAGATGGGTCACACTAAATTATTTTGCAGGACTTTGTTCCTACTTCTTTCTTTTTTCCTCAATTTCACTGGCAGTTCTGAAACAATTTTTTAAAAAAAAATCAGGTCAACTTGAAGCTTTAAGTTTTTTAGTATTTTCAGATAATCAAAAACCCAGAAGTTTTTCTGGGTCAAACATTTCCCTTCATACGTCTTGGAAATGAAGGGCTATGTTCATGAGGGGTCTTGAGTGCCACTGGCTTTCACAAAATAAGGAGTGGTGTATATTATAGCAAGTGGAACATCTTCAACAGGAGAGACTGGGGAAGCACTGCCCCAGAACAGGTCTGTAATCACCAGGCTAAAGTAGTACAGAAGAAACCTGGGTTTAAGTCCCTGCTAGAATAGGGATTCTAACCTGGGTCTCCCCATCCCAGGTTTTTGCTGTAACCACTGACCAATAGCATAGAATAGGAGCCACCATTTCATTAATTCCAGAACCATTTTGACACTTCTGATTTCCCACCCCCAACTTTGATCAAAACAATTTGTCAATATTGACATTAATTTGGTAAATACTTTGGTTCACCCAAGTCTGCATTTTTCAGCAATAGCAAATGACAAAGACTTCGGCCAAAAAAACTCACCCAACTCTACTAGCCATGTACACATGTCTAATGAAAAGACTGTTTTATAACATGATAGTCAATCAACAAGGGATACAGAAGGTTTACAAGTAAATGCAATTGTCCAGATGACCTGGGAGATTATCCAAAACATTTGAATAATCTGTGTTTTTGGATAAACAATATTTGTTTCCTACCTGTTTTTTAAATCAATAAAGACATTTTAATATATACATTTCCCTGCCTGCTGCATTCCTTTCTGTTGTATACTTATTAACTAATCAGAATAACTGACTTCTCTCCCCTTGAACAATGCGAATTGCTATCCTGTTGCCTCTCCCCAGGTTATCTTGTCTATAAATTGACCACTTCCTGTTCTCCTAGTACCTTCTCACTGTTCTTGTTTTATAAACTTTTATATTTTTTCATTTGCTTCAATCTTGCCTTCCTCCATTTTGTGTGTCCCAAACGCGATGTCCAAAACTTAGTGTGGGTCTCCATTGAGGCCAAACCAGTGTTCCAAGTTTACTGGAATAATTGCCTCATTTTGTTTTACTCATTATGTTGTTACTAATACAGCTCAGTAAAACATTAATTTTTGAAACAGCCTCACATTGTCAACTTGTTATCTTACCTAGCCAGTATTCTTCCATTCTGTATTTGATTATTCTTTCCAATTTTAATTTCTCTTTACTGAATCTTGTTGCATTGTTATGGGTTTTTTCCCCTATTTTTCCAGTTTAAGAGTTTGTACGTAATCCTATGGCCCAAAGTACTTGATTCCTCCTAGCTTTTCATCATCCACATCGGGGAAGCTAATGAGTACACTCTTCCTTCCATCCTGTAAGTAGTTAATGAAAATACTGAATCCTATTCAATTTCAAATTGATTCTTGATGGACTCCATTCAATCCTCCTTGGTCCAACTTTCCAGATACTTGGCCATTAATATTTAATGAGTTGGAAATCTGTAATCCAATTGTGAAGCCATCCATTTCAGATTTCTCATACCTTTTGGATGACATATGAAATGGTGTCAAGAGCTTTAATGCAGCAGGGTGGCAGATCTTGATCCATTACACCAGTATAAAACCAGAGTAACTAACAGTCAATGCAATTATTAGGACTTACAATGCTGATCTAGAGAAGAATCTGACTCAACATACACTATGCCACTGCATTTCCGTTATTACCTTTTTTTAGTTTTCAGGGGAAGAAGTTATGTTTCAGTATAACTTATTCCTGATTAATTCAGATGCATTCTGACTTTCTTTTAGCTGCTTACAAATTGACTGCTTCATTCATTTTTCTAACAATTTACCAGGTATTCACTGAGAGCTAAACACACTGGTCTCTAAGGGTCTAATATTCCTATCTCTTTGCACATAGAACTCCCATCAAAGTCAACAGGGTCATATGGAATTCTTTGTATTCAATGGAAGTATGGTGTCTGTGCAGGCTCAAATTCTGCAAGTCATCCCTCCTTAAAAATTAGGTATTCTATTATGTTTACCCTTTAACCAGCCCTCTAGGAGCTCACCTGTCCTCCAGAAGGTCTCAAATATAACTGCTAGTAGTTTCAATTCTACTTTCAGTAAGTTCCCCCCAGTAGCCCCTTACTGGTTACATTAAAGTAACCTTTAATCTCTCCCTTCCCGATTCTGCCTCGTGATCTTTCTTTCCTTGTTCCCTGTTAGTGCATTAAGCACCTATTTACTATTTTTTCTTTTTTAGTCAAGACTGAAAAATGTAGCTATTAACAGACCTGAACTCCACCTTTTGCACTCTCTTGCTTCTTACATACTTTTCTTCCCCATTCATCCTTTGCTAATAGGTAAAGGCACAAAATTAGATACTTTCTGACTTTGACCTGCAAGTCTTCACTGTACTTTTATACTAGTCATCTGTAATTTTCCCTTTATTTTCAGGGCCTTAAAAGGCTCCTGGATGTAACCACAATTTTCTTTTTAGTACTCCCCCCGCTTCCAACTGGGATGGTTTTCTGCAGTGCCTTGAATATTAGACCACTAGAAACTTCCCTCTATTCTACATACCCTCTACTCAAAATATCTTCTGTCCATAGTAACTTACTCAGGCTTAATGTTTGGTTCTAAACCTGCCTTTTTGAAATCCATTATCCTTACTTTGTTACCCTCACACTTCTTATTTAGTACTGTACAACCTATCATTACAAAATCATCTGCCTTTCCAGTTTTGAGGCTCTCAGTCAATTCTTTCCTGTTGGTTACTATTAAATCTTAATGACAGGTTTCAGAGTAACAGCCGTGTTAGTCTGTATTTGCAAAAAGAAAAGGAGTACTTGTGGCACCTTAGAGACTAACCAATGAAGTGAGCTGTAGCTCACGAAAGCTTATGCTCAAATAAATTGGTTAGTCTCTAAGGTGCCACAAGTACTCCTGTTCTTATTAAATCTTAAGTTTTTCCTAACTGCTGCTTCAACTTTTTGTAAATTTCTCAGACACCACTCAGGAATTTGCTAGATGTCCCATGTCTTGTGCTAGTTTTCCAGTGGATATCTAGACAGTTAAAGAAAAACTCTAAAAATTAGAACTTAAATAGCTAAATATCAGAGCTGAGCAAATCACTTATAGGAATTCTGCTGCTCTCCCTCTGAAAATTGCCCACAAACAGACCACAAATTTCTCAAATGTGTTATTTGTGGCAAATTGCCGGCACTACTGTGATGGGTATTGCACTCTCTCTCGGGGGAGGGGTGGGGGTGGGGTTTGAGGGCATCATTTCTTGCCCCTGAACTGGGGTATTAACTGCCCCACTAGTATCCTAGAGGAGGGGAGTGGAGAGGGAGGGTCCCAGGCCTGCCCTCTACTCTGGGACCCAGCCCAGGAGACCTAGGGATAGCAGTAAACCATTTGAACTAGTGGTTCCTTCCCCTGGGCTACTTCCCTCTCCTGCCCTTCAGCTTGTGGGGATTCCATCCCTCCCTCTGCTCAAACCAAGTGTCCCTTTACCTAGGGTCTTGGTCTTCTTAGACCACCACAGCACTTCTCCAAACTCTCGTCTGCTTCCCTCCAAACTGCTCTCTACCCCAACATCAATCCACTGTGCTTCAACTCCTCCCCTTGTCTGATTGAAGCAGGGGTAGGGGGGTTATCACATGACTGGCTTCAGGTACTTTAATTGGCTTCGGGTGCTTTAATTAATCTATAGCAAACTTTCTTCCCTCTACAGGGAATAAGGCTCCCTTCTAACATTCTCCTGCTGCCCTCTGGCAATGCTGTATCACATATTCAAACCATATTTGTGAATTTATTCAGTAAAATTGCAGCTTTTCAGATCTTTCAGACACTTTACTGAGAATATTCACAATTGACAATGGTCTTGGTTGGTGACATACATGATGTGGGATTGTATTTGCTCTTCTATTGGATGAATTATTTAACTAACCAATAAGTAGTTGCTGATTCCACAATGAAGTTCACTTTTGCAGAGTCAAACTTATCATTCATTTTTAGGGCTAGATTTTACCACTCTTACTTTCACTCACAGTAAGGTGTGATAACCTTATTCATTTCAGAGGGCCTGTTACTCACTGAGTTGTTCTGAAAGTAAGGGTCAGCTAATAAGCCCTTACAGCGTATTTTTGGTAGCAGAGCTTTCATCCTTCAGTATTCAAAAAGAAAACACACAAGCAATGTGCACTTACACTTGTTTTTGAATTTGAATGTATGTCTGCAAAATATCTTGTCAAGTTTGTAATTTCCTGGTTTTGTTTTACTGATATTAGTTGTCTTTTTAATGGGAATGGATTTTTATTCTAATCACCTCAAGTACAGACGACCAACACATTTTGTATATGTACATGTCTGCTAGCCTTTCAACCCTTCTGTTTCTCCTTTGTTCCTCCTAATATCACCTCCCCTTCACTGAAATCCTCTCTAGAGTTTTACAGCCTGTCCCTTTGCTGCCACTTTACCTAGTACTTTGATTTGCCTTTATAGGGTCCTAGCCACCAACTAATCTGCCGCCATCAGTGACATAATCTAGTTCTCCTAGTGCTCAAACAGGACTTTCCTTCGCTTGAAAATTACATCATTAGAATAGGGCCTTGAACAGGTGTGTTAACTAGCACAATACTGACTGGCTTTGCTGTCCGTGAAGACAGAAATATGTTGCATTCAACAGTGGCAACTAGCCATGGGTTAACCTTGGTCCTAATAGGATTATGGCCAGTGCACAAGATATGATGGAACATGGCTTGTCTACAAATAGAGAATAGTCTACACAGGGTTCTTATAGTTAACATGACTTCAAATCAGTTATCTTTTAATGAATGCTGCATCCTAAATCATGACATTTAGCGCATAGTCCTGCTGCTCAATTCTCAATATTCCTTTCAAACTGGAAACTTTTTTTTTAAATATATTGCATTACTTATTATTTGCCTACTGTCCTGTTTGTGGGCCAGGTCTCTCAGGGTGTCTGTAATTCCTTCAGATAAATTCTTGGGTATGTTTTTAGTACTGATTTGAGAGCAATAACTTCTAAGTTATCAGTTGATTTATAAAAAAATATATACTGTAAGTAAATAGGTGTCTTTGCTTCAGGCATCTATCACCTTTTACCATAGTATTTAGACACACTTATCTACTACTGAAAGCTTGTTGTCAAATGCTATGTGAAAAATCACAATAGGCAATAAAGGATTTAATTGAGAGAGAAAAGCAGTCATTCTCTTTCCATGTATAAGAATGATATTAATTCTTGTGGTCAGCTAAACCAAATCCAGATGCTAATAGGTGGATATAGAGCTCATGCTCTTCTTACTGGACACTAAACAGCCAGAGGGTTTATTCAAGCACATAGTGAGCTCTATTATCACCCTGAGAGCCTGTGTGGGCAGGAGAGGAGAGGTGCATTGCACAATAAACCAGGACTGGAGGCCCTGAGGCGGTAGAAGCCAGGAACCTATATAATGTTTTCAGGAGTGCATTCACTGACAGCCCTCCTTACACATTCCTAAGAGATGTAGCATGCATTCTCCTAGGGAGCCACCCTCCAGTTATTTGCTGGTGTTTCCAGATCTAAATTTCTCATGAAAATACCCTTTTTAGGCCTTAAACATGACTGCTGGTGCTGGCAGCCTTTTCCCCCTTGCAATCAGGAATTGTAGTATCATGGGGCTAGATCTTCAAATGAGACTTGGGCATTTCAACACACAGCTTTCATGTCTAGTTCCTACATGCCTTGCCATCTAGTGGAATTCAGAGCCCCAAGTTAGCTACCCAGGCATTGTATGAAAAGAGTTAGGCATCTAAGAGAGGGCTTAATAGAAACCAGCATGCTGAGCAGGGAACAACCTAAGCTAGCCAGGAGTGAAATGCATAGGAGAGGGGTGTGTCCTAAGCCCTGCCACTCAAAAGTATGTAGGCACCACCCTCCACTTGTGATTCTCAACCGGGATACCTGTCTTGGAGTTAGGACTGACCTGGCTTAGGCACTTTTCTTATGAGGTGAGGGTGCGGGGGGACCACAGACACATCCCATTATAGACGATGGCTCAGTGGTTAGCACGCTCTTGCAAAATGGACACGACCTATTTTCCAGTCCTACTCTGCCTCATTTGGAGCAGGAACTTGAACCCAGGTCTCCCATTGCCTAGGAGCATGTCCTCATTACCAGGCTATTAGCTGTTCTGGGATGAGTGTCTCTCAATTACCCCGTTGAAGCTGTTTTAATTTGTAAAAATGTCTTTCTGGCCCACAGAATATTTAAAGTAAGATAGATGTAGGCTGGTGTTAAGGGAGCTACCCGAGGATATAGGAGATCTGTGTTCAAATGCCTGCTCTAACTCAGGCAGGCTGGGGATTCAGATCTAGGTCTCTCACATCCTGGGGAGTGTCCCTAACACTGGGCTCTTAATTATAATGAATCTCACGCCCTCTCTCACCCATGGTTGTCTTTTGTGAGGGGCCTGATCAGTAGACATGCTTTGAACACACTTACCAGGTCAGGCAGGGTACACTTAATGTGAGAATCCTGCTAGAATTGAGGAGTGAACTAACATGCCAAGCAGTGTGATGACATCAGGCCTTAGGCACTTTGCACACACCCATCAGCAGAAATGTAGATGCCTCCAGGGTGACAGTAGCAGATGAGTAGGGTTTTTAGTACCGTGGTGGCACTTAAATGTTGGATTTCAGTGGCTATGTCCCTTTGGCTCCTCCTGCATGGGAATTGTGAAGTAGGAAACAATTAATTATATGCCCTTTCTCCATGTCCCTGGATTCTCCTGCACTGGCATAACCATCATCTGTCCCAGAGAAACCAAGTCAAAAAGATTAAGATAGACTCTGAGCTAAGTGCCTTCAAATAGAGTCCTTTTTTAATCACTTGTTTTCATGCTTTCTTACGCTAATGCATTTTCCTGGCATATGTTAAGATGTATAATGTACCAATATTTTTTTAAATAACTTTGATAAATTGTTATTTCCAGAATAAGGGGCTGGCTTTAAGAATTGCCATCTCTTTCAGATTCACACCCCAGTTAATACATACCAAAGAGCTCCTGGCTGGGTTTTCACAGTAATTGCTGCCAAAAAAAAGCAGCCGTTGGTAGACAGTAATAAAGATAGATTACTTTGGATTTTATGACTGCATGATGTTGTTTCTCCTGGTTTTGATAATGGATCACTATGTTTACAAACTTGTACTCACTCCCTAAGAGCAGCCTTGAGGTTGGGTAGAGATAAAATGCCTTCCAACTTCATAAAGAAGTTATCTGAGCTAACCAATCTTGGATGATGCATTTAGTTGGCCTCAGTGTGGAGGCAGAAGGGGGGAAAAAACAGGTGAATGAAGGGGAAAACTTTCCATAACCTTGACAAACTAGAAAAAAAGAGTGGAGAGCTTTTCAAAGGCACCCAATTCCTACTGATTTTCAATGGGAATTGCACACCTAACTGTCCTCTGCGCCTCTGCGAGTCTCCTCCACTATAATTAAACTGTTAATGAGGCCCTACAGCTCCAGTTCAGTAACACACTTAAACACATGCAGAAGTTTAAGCATATACTTAAATCCTGTTTATTTCCATGGGACTTAAGCATATGCTTACATGCTGGCCTGAATCAGGCTGCTTCCCTGAACTGATGCCTTGTGATTACAAAATATAACCCATAATGGGGAGTAAACACTTTAAAGGATGATGGTAATTAAGAAAACTGAAAAAGAAATAGCAGCAATTAGGCTCTGAATCATTCTAGCATTAAAGGTGAATTATGTATTAGTTATAAAAATGATAAAAGCCTGTAGAGTGCCGAGAGGATTCTCATTCTCTGTGCATACAGTTTTAAACTTGAGACCCTCTTGAGAGCACTTGTGTGGGAAGGAAGGGATGAAGAGTAATTCAATGAAGAATAGGTGTGGCATTCTTCAGACATGTCTGCAATGAAGTAAAGAGAGAGGGTCATGTATTATTAAAAGTAGGAGAATGAGATTCTAATTTAGACAGTCCCATGTAATTTCTTTCTCCGCACCATAATAATATTTTATGAACTTGAAGGCTGGTACTGTATTGTTACCTGATCCTGCAAACTTACTCATGTGAGTAGTCCTGACTTGTATGAATAAGGACTCTATTGACTATAAAGAATTTTATGCTGTATAGACACTGAGGCCAGTTTAAGATTGTTCACAAATATCTTGCTACAGATCCCACTAAACTTTATGGATGGCTTAACTGACTTATTTTGCTAAAGATCACCAATGGTGGCATAATCAAAACTACCCTAAGAATACCCTTTTGCCCTCTCTAAGCTGTAATCAATTTTCTCAAAGAGCACTTTGTACGGGTATGGTTTTGCGTTCATCACTTTTGCCATATAACTAAATGTTCTTTTTCTTTGAAATACGAAATTAGTTTATGGGATTTAAAGAGAATACAGAACTGAAAGCAGATCCACATTCCCTTCAGGAACTCTTGGAAATCTTTTCCCCTTTCATTTCTTTACCATGAGTCTTTAAAGCCCCATTCTCTGTTAGTTTTATAGTCAGAAGGAAGAATTCTGAGTTATTTCATTAATGATCATATTTTTGTGGAATAAATCAAACTCTCATCATCTTGGGCTAAAGAGCTAGCTTTGTTTACTCTTCCAAGCTAAAACTACCAAATATTATCAAAATAATATTGAACTTTTATCCTGTCTCCCACCTGTATACCAAACAAATGTCCCCATTATACATCTCCTGAATATAAGCACAGAAACACTAATACAGCAGGCTTATAAAATAAGGAATCATGGAGAAGATCAGAAAACATCTCCAGCCTACACTAAGTCACCCAATATTTGTGGATGAGCTATAGTACTGTTTTGTTGAACCCCTGGATTAACTGAAGGTGGATCATAACTATCAATAAGAGGTTTCAGCGTAGCAGCCGTGTTAGTCTGTATTCGCAAAAAGAAAAGGAGTACTTGTGGCACCTTAGAGACTAACAAATTTATTTGAGCATAAGCTTTCGTGAGCTACATCTCACTTCATCGGATGCATTCAGTGGAAAATACAGTAGGGAGATTTAAATACACAGAAAACATGAAACAATGGGTGTTATACACACTGTAAGGAGAGTGATCACTTAAGATGAGCTAATACCAGCAGGAGAGCGGGGGCCGGGGGAAGAAAACCTTTTGTAGTGATAATCAAGGTGGGCCATTTCCAGCAGTTGACAAGAACATCTGAGGAACAGTGGGGAGGGGGGAGGAATAAACATGGGGAAATAGTTTTACTTTATGTAATGACCCATCCACTCCCAGTCTCTATTCAAGCCTCAGTTAATTGTATCCAGTTTGCAAATTAATTCCAATTCAGCAGTATCTCGTTGGAGTCCATTTTTGAAGTTGGAGAACACTTCAATCTCTCTGGTCACTCGATTACAGACCTAAAAGTCGCAATATTACAACAAAAAGACTTCAAAAACAGACTCCAATGAGAGATTATCACTACAAAATTTCCTTGATTATCACTACAAAAGGTTTTCTTCCCCCCGCCCCCGCTCTCCTGCTGGTATTAGCTCATCTTAAGTGATCACTCTCCTTACAGTGTGTATAACACCCATTGTTTCATGTTTTCTGTGTATTTAAATCTCCCTACTGTATTTTCCACTGAATGCATCCGATGAAGTGAGCTGTAGCTCACGAAAGCTTATGCTCAAATAAATTTGTTAGTCTCTAAGGTGCCACAAGTACTCCTTTTCTTTTATCAATAAGAGGGTTATAGACTCCTTTGGAAAAAAGTCTCTTTCCTCACAGTTTGAATTACCATAGTAACGTAGGAGCCCCAGTTATAGACCAGACCCCATTGTGCTTGATGCTGTACAACCACAGAACAAAAGATGGCCCCTGTCACCAAGGAGTTTAGTCTGACCCTGTTACTAAATTTAGGTGAATACTCTCTATATTTTTTTTTACTGAGATATAGCAAAACCTGAAGTGAGACTTTTTAAAATTTGTCTACCAGTTAGACACAGTTCAGATTTAGGATAATGATTTCTAACTCTTGAATAATGACTTTTTATTTTATGATTATCAGAGTAAGGAATAAAAAATTCATCCCTACAATAAACAAATCTGGGCACAGAGGCCAAAAATAATCCTACTGGTGTTGCATTGGTTTAACAAACCAGAAATACTCATTACTGTAGGGGATGCAATCATGCAGGGACACTTTTTTGAAAGTTGCCTAGCTCCCAGTGCTCACTTGAAAGCGAACAGTTTTGTTTTAAATTCTATATTAAATTTAAGATAGACCATGTTTTTAAAGAAAACCAGCACTCGTGCAAGGGGATCATTAATCACAGGCCAGGCTTCTCACTGAAATTCTGTCAATCTGTTTACATGTCTCATAGTTTCTGTCTAATCTCTGCATGTCTCTCATGTTTTAAAAAATGAGGAGTAGTTGTGGTATGCATATATTAAAATCGTAAAACTTGTTTTCATAAGTAGATTTATCTATATTCACTTTGTAACACAAAAGCAATTTTTGGTGTACCAACTGAAACTCTGTAACAGGATTCTTGAGAGGAATACAAAATCATCTACTGTGAAAAACTGTAAAGGGTCATGTTCATCAAGGATATTAAAAATTACAAAGGATTCCCATTACCTTAGATTTGACACTTTCATATCTTTACAACTAAATAAATCAGAAACGGGCTTTCTGGCTTCACTCTATGAAATATGAGAATGTGTGGAGACGTGCTGCCTGTGAGAGAAACCTATATGAGGATAACTTGAGAATTAAATCTTTACAACATATGGTATTCCCTTCGTGAGGAATGGTAGTGGACGTCCTGGAGAACAAATTTAGGCTACTAGGTAAGAGATTGAAGTCCAGGGCCTCCATGGTAGCATTCTCTGAAATGCTTCCAGTTCTACATGCAGGGCCAGTTAGACACGCAGAACTACAGGGTCTCAATGGGTGGATGAGATGATAGTGTTAGGAGGGGGGATTTAGATTATTAGGACCTGGGAAACCTTTTGGGAAAGGAAGAACCTATACAGGAAAGATGGGCTCCAACTAAACCAAAATGGAACCAGACTGCTGGCATGTAAAATTAAAACGGTCCTAGAGGGGTTTATAACTAAGGGCTGGAGGGAAACTGACAGATGTGGAGGAGCACATGGTTCAGAAAGACTATCCTTTTAATAAATCCTCCTCCAAGGTATATCTATATCCGAGTAAATAGAGGATAAAGAACAAGAGGAACTGAGGATAAATAAACAAAAGTCCGATTAAATTACATCACATGAACAAAGACAACTAAATAGTAACAAATTAATCATGATTAACAATTAATCGTGATTAATCACACTGTTAAACAATAGAATACCAACTGAAATTTATTAAATTTGTGGATATTTTTCTACATTTTCAAATATATTGATTTCTATTACTACAGAATACAAAGTGTACAGAGCTAACTTCATATTTTTATTACAAATATTTGCACTAAAATGATAAACAAAAGAAATTGTATTTTTCAATTCACCTCATACAAGTACTATAGTGCAATCTCTTTATCGTGAAAGTGTAACTTACAAATGTAGATTTTTTGTTACATAATTGCATTCAAAAACAAAACAATGTAAAACTGTAGAGCCTACAAGTCCACCCAGGCCTACTTCTTGTTCAGCCAGTCGCTAAGATAAATAAGTTTGTTTTACGTTTATGGGAGATAAGGCTGCCTGCTTCTTATTTACAATGTCGCCTGGAAGTGAGAACAGGCATTTGCATGGCACTTTTGTAGCTGGCATTGCAAGGTATTTACATGCCAGATATGCTAAACATTCGCATGCTCCTTCATGCTTCGGCCACCATTCCAAAGGACATGCTTCCATGTTGATGACGCTCATTTAAAAATATAATGCATTAATTAAATTTATGACTGAACTCCTTGTGGGAGAATGGTATGTCTCCTGCTCTGTGTTTTATCCACATTCTGCCATATATTTCATGTTATAGCAGTCTTGTATGATGACCCAGCACGTTCTTCATTTTAAGAACACTTTCACAGCAGATTTGACAAAATGCAAAGAAGTTACCAATGTGAGAATTCTGAAAATAGCTACAGCACTCAACCCAAGGTTTAAGAATCTGAAGTGCCTTCTAAAATAAGTGATTCCATTTCATATGTGAAATGGAAAATGCTGAAACTGAGAAGGATCTGGTCTTTTGATCATATCCATTGCTTGTGATTTATTCCACTTAACGTGCTCCTTTCTAAAGTCCTGGAAAGTTATCTGTTGCTCTGCCTGCCAGGCCTGCCTCTCTAACTGATGGGATTGCTGAAAGGCTTGCAGCACCCTCTGCATCTCCTCCTGTTGCTTTGCTAGCCACTGCAGGGTTCCCTCCATCTCCGGGCCATCAAACTCTTGTGCTGGTTTCAGATCCCAGACAAGCCTCCACAAGTAGTGAGGCTCACGCTGGGCCCCTCTGGTTTTGGCCCCTGTTGCCCTCTCTAATCAGTCAGGAATGTCTCAGCTTGATGCAACACCAGTGTTCTTTATTTATAGTCTTTTTCCTGCTACCACTTTCCATCTATGTACAGGTTTCACAGCCAATTTTGCCAAGTGCAGACCTGGCCAGCAACAGACCAGAAGGTTCCCACCTCCCCCTATGTCATGCCTGGCCAGTCTCCCCCCTCCCCCCCCCCAACGCACCCCCTTCTTGCTGGCTTCCTCCCAGCCTTTATAACCCTGGCTAATGAGGCTGGCAGGCTTTGCCCATTACTAGGTAGACACAGGGCTACCCAACCAGCCCCAATCCATTCCCCTTGATTGGGGCTGGAGTGGCAGGGGCTGATTAAGAGATTCTCACTCAGCACCCTGTCACAGTCCATCAATGGCTATTAGCCAGGATGGACAGGGATGGTGTCCCTAGCCTCCGTTTGCCAGAAGCTGGGAATGGACAACGTGATGGATCACTTTATTACCTGTTCTGTTCATTCCTTCTGAGGCACCTGGCATTGGCCATTGTCAGAAGACAAGATACTGGGCTAGATGGACCTTTGGTCTGACCCAGTATGGCCGTTCTTAAGTACTTAAATGCTGGAGATAGCTTGCTTATGCCTAGAAAACCTTGCCCTCAAGTGTTTAAGTGTCCTAGAGATACTGTTTCTCCTTGTTAGGGAATTTTATTCTCTTTTCCACTTCTTTGAGCTGCCAGTTCAGTGGATGGGCGGATTTCACTTGCATGACCCTTTTCATGGGGTATGTGGGATAGCGGTCAACAAAGTATTTGTCCTCTGATGTTCCACAATGGTTCATTTGGTTTCAGTGGACCTCTGTTCCACAGGACCCTACACCTTCTGTTGGAAACCGGCATTTCACAGGTTTCAGAGTAACAGCCGTGTTAGTCTGTATTCGCAAAAATAAAAGGAGTACTTGTGGCACCTTAGAGACTAACCAATTTATTTGAGCATGAGCTTTCGTGAGCTACAGCTCACTTCATCGGATGCATACCGTGCCAGTTTCCACGGTATGCATCCGATGAAGTGAGCTGTAGCTCACGAAAGCTCATGCTCAAATAAATTGGTTAGTCTCTAAGGTGCCACAAGTACAGCATTTCACACTAATTCATGTCTCTGGCATGCCTGGTGACTTACAAGGGTAGAGAATTATTACCTTACAATATGGGATACATAGGTTATAAGTGAGGTTTAATGCATGCAATAGCTTAAGCATTCAATAAAGTCTCTACACTAAGCACATTTTTGTAACTGTAATACCTATTTTAACAATATTAACACACAGGTGAGCCAGACTAGTTCTAGTTGTGTATTTGTCGGTATCCAAGTGAGACATGAGGCCCTTGGTTTAAACTGGCACCTGGTTTGCCAGTATCACAGGTCCAAATCTGATTTATTTATTTGAAGAGCCATTAGATAAGACCATTCAACCCTATCAAATTTCTTTATATCTAGTGATAAGGCTATGGAGGAAACATCTGAGCTTGCTGGATCAAATGAGTGATTTTTCTGGTATTATCAGTAGCCACTCTTCCTTTAATGAAACCTTCCTGATCTGCATGTCTATAACTGATAGGATAATGTTTAGTCATGTCACTAAAATTTTTGCAATTACTTTGCAGCCTGCCCATTAGAGATATGGGGCATAGTTTTGACTATCTTTGTTCTTTAATATTAAAGTAATTAAAGCAGATATGGTTCCCTTTTTTAATGTTTCAGTGAAGACCTATGGAAGAATAGAAGATAGCTGATTACAAAATGTGTGGGGGGGTTTTGTGTGTGTATGTGGAAATCTGAAGGAAAGCCATCAATCCCAGAGACCTTGCCAGAATTCATATTGCTGTAGCAAGTCTGGTCATTTGTGTTGTGAAAACTTTGTCCATAAATACTTGTTCTGAAGTTAGGATATTAAAAGGTAGGCCTTCGATGACATGATCTATTTATTTTTCAGATTGGTTATCTGATTTGTATAAAGCTTGATAAAATTGCTTAAATTGATTATGTATATCTATTTGTTTAAGGATGGCACTACCATCTTCCTGTAATAAGGAAAAAAATGTTGTTGGCAAATTCCATCTTAAGTCTTCTTCTGGCAAGAAGTTTACCTGCTTTCTCTCCTCATTCATAATATCTTTGTTTGACCCTGAGTATAAATTTGACTTGGCTGGATTATAGTTATATTTTTACACTGATTAGAGAATGTAGGAGATTTTTATTACTTGGAAAAAGAAAAGGAGTACTTGTGGCACCTTAGAGACTAACCAATTTATTTGAGCATGAGCTTTCGTGAGCTACAGTCAATCTTGTGCATTTTCTGCAGTTCATCTATATCCTTGGGAAGAGAATCTAATAACTTGAGTCTTTTTCTTCTTTTGGGAGGCTTACTTTGCACATTTACCCCTTACAGTAGTTTTCAGAACTTCCCAAAAGATAGTATGTAAGGTAACTGATTATTTTCTTGTGTGAAGTTAGAGATTACTCAATCAACTGTGGAACAAAATTTTGCATATTTTAGTGGCAGAATGTTCAGCTTCCACCTAGATTTTAATTATGTATAACTATCCTATATAGTAAATATAATTGGAGCATGATCTGAAATTAGTATCAATAGTTGCTTCTAGGCATGCTGGAATCAGTTCTGAAGACCCAAGAAAAAAAAATTCCGGAATAAGATGAATGTACTCTAAAGAAATATGTATAGTCACACTCCTTGGTGTATCAGTCTCTATATCTTTTTAAATCAAGTTAATTTATTAATAATTAGGGTTGGCTTATTGTGCCTTGAAAGCTGGGTCTTATGTAGTTGGATTTGTCCATATGTCTAACTAGCATAGTTTTCCAGTCACCACCCAGCAACGTCTCTGGATGGAATGTTAAGATATATAACCTTTATTCTAAAGATGCATATTTTCCTGGCTATAAAACCACATCTCTTGATATGGTCTGTATTTATACATACATGATGTTATGAATGAATTTATGCCTTCAGTTGAGCCTCTAAGGGTGTCAGGTATACAAAAAGATCTATAGTTAAATATCCTGTGTCTTCCAAAATATATTTGTAACAGGAAAAAAAAATAACAGACTTAAAACAAGTCATTGTGGGCCCAGACAGATCCCTGATGGTTTCAGGTCCATCCACTCCTCTCCTCCCAATATTATCCAATAGTCTGAACTGTAAATGCAGATCTATTTTAAGTCAAATATTACCCTGTAAATAGCATCAGGGATTCCGGAACATGTTTAATATATTACTACATACAGAATTGTATACATACATACACACGCATGTAAATTTACAATTGATTTGGTAAATCAAATATAAATTAGTACAGTGGTTTTCCACCTGTGGTTTGCAGATCTCTGGGGATCTGCAGACTATGTCCACACCTCCATTTGACATTTTTTACAGGTCCACAAATGAAAAAGGGTTGAAAACCACTGCTCTAGACCCTCAAAAATACTCAAACGGTGAAGGTTGTTTGTTCTATAGCTCTTTTCTAAGTCTTCCTTCTTTTTCTTCTACTTTGTGTTAACATACCAACTTAAAGTGGCACCAGACCCTGCCAGAACAACAGATGCAAAACCTGCAGCTATATCTCTGGTCCTACAATGCTCAACACCCCCCACAACCCACCTTTCAAAATCCATGGATCCTGCACATGCCTATCACAATACATTGTATATCTCATTCAGTGCACTAAATGCCCCAATGACAACTATGTGGGTGAATCCAAACAATTACTCTGTTCTTGAACTCTCACAGGAAAATGAAATGAACTCTCACAGGAAAAGGATATCCTATTGCCTGTGGGTGAACACTTTTCACAAAGTGATCATTCTATATCTGACTTCAGTCCTCTTTCTCAAAGTAAAACTGCACAGAATTTAAAAAAAAACAGTGTCAGAATCCTGTAGTGGCTGAAACTTTAGATATTATTCATTTTGAGTAGAACTAATGATACCTTTCTCCAAAATGGTGTCAAAATGTTAATGAGCATTCACAGAGCTTCAGGCTATTAATCACAAAACCATCCACGAATGCCATGAAATTAAAGATCAAATTAACTTTCAATTTAATAACCTAAAATGAAATCTAAACATGGAACTGCCAAACAAGAAAAAGTGTAGGGTAAGGCTGCAGATTATATACTGTAGCAAACAAAAAGGAAAAAAACAAATTAAATGAACGATAATAGAGGCTGAAGTTTTACATTTCCTTGGAAAGAAATATGATTTGTAAGGGAGCTTGGGCTCCTTCAAATAACAGCTACACAAACAGCAACATTTCTAGGTCCAACAAGGTCGCTCTCTATGTTGCACTGATATCTGCCAAGGGTAATTTTTACTGGTGATAGTGTAAGGGAATACAAGCCCTGTTTCCTACACATAATGTAAAAGACTAAATACAATACACCTATTAAAACAAATATTTTGTATATATTGTCTATCATAATAGATTCAACCTCAAACTAAGATTAAAAAGGTGAACAGCAAAGAACAGTAGCATATTTTGTTGAAGTAACTAACACAGCAGAGGAACAGAGAACACTGTGGGTTTGTCTACAAAGCAAAGAAAAACCCACAACTGTCCTATGCCACCTAATTCAGCCTTGTGGGGCTCAAGCTGCAGGGCTGTTTCATTGTTGTGTAGACTTCTGGGTTTGGCCTGGAGCACAGGCTCCGGGACTCTCCCACTTTCCAGAGGCTAGGCTCCAGTACAAGCCTGGAAGTCTACACAACAATGAAACCAACCAAACCACATAAGCCTGTCGGCTGGTATTGTCCAGCCCTGGGGTTTTTCTTTGCTGTATAGACAGACCATGTGAGGCTGCTGGGGAGGGAGAGGAAACTGAAGGCTATAGAACTCCAGCTGAGGGAGATATTTGGCTGGTTAAAATATCCATCAGGTGATTCAACTAGAAGGCATATATAATAATATAATATATGGAAATATAATAACAGAGTGGGGCAATTCTGCTAGCCTTGCACCATCATATGAGAAGAGGAAAAATATGATGGACTTGAACTGAAATATAGGATACAAACTTCTCCCCTCACACCAAATTTACAGAGGGTTTGGATCAAGATTTCAATGTTTCATCGCAAAACTCTAGGTCTTTCTTTAACTGGAATGCAATTTCTAAAGCATGGAAGTTCCATTTTCAAAAGTGATTAGTCTCCTAAGAGTCCAAGTCACTACTGACAATGAGACTTAGGCTCCTAAGTAATTAAGGAGTTTCTGAAAACTTTCCTCTTGAGTTAAAGCTACACATATATCTATATTATATTAAAATATATATATAAAAATCCAAAAGAAAAACAGCCACTCTAGTCTTTTAGCCATTTTGTAGGTGGGACTTTGATCAAGAACAGGATCATGCTTGCCCATTCTGTTGTGCAATTAACACATGAATATTTCTCAGCTGAGAAAACAATAGGAAGTTCTTTAGCATTGCCAAAGTACCAACATCAAAAAATACAAGTGGCAGCAAAAAAGGACATTCCATATACTCTGAGTGCCTGTTGCATAAGCATTTTGGGATGCCATTGTATGCCACCTCTAATCTTGTTTTTCCTAAATTTTCAAAATTATTTAAAAATTATTAAACTGTTGCTTAATCAATAAACAATCACCAGAGTTTTTCAAATAAAGATTACTTGTTTTCATTGTGTCCCAGAATAGTACACTCAATACACTGCTTGTGCAGATATTTACTCAATGGGACTACTCACATATATATAAAACCAAGCATCTGTTTGCAGGATCAAGGCCTTAATGAACTACATTAGAATCACAGGACTGGAAGGGACATGGAGAGGTCATATAATCCAGTCCCCTGCACTCATGACAGGACTAAGTAGTATCTAGATCATCCCTGACAGGTGTTTGTCTAACCTGCTCTTAAAAATCTCCAAGGATGCAGATTCTCCAGCCTCTTTAGGCAATTTTATTCCAGTGCTTAACCACCCTGACAGTTTAGAAAGTTTTTCCTAATGTCCAACCTAAACCTCCCTTGCTGCAATTTAAGCCCATTGCTTCTAGTCCAACTCCCTGCTCAAAGCAGGACCAATCCCAGCCAAGGCTTTGTCAAGCCAGGCCTTAATCTGTAAGGATGTAGATTCCATCATCTCCCTAGGTAACCCATTCCAGTCCTTCACCACCCTCCTAGTGAAATAGTCTTTCATAATATCCAACCTAGACTTCCCACATTGCAACTTGAGACCACTGCGCCTTGTTCTGTCATCTGCCACCACTGAGAACAGCTGAGCTCCATCCTCTTTGGAACCCCCCTTCAGATAATTGAAGGCTACTATCAAATCCCCCCTCACTCTTCTCTTCTGCAGACTAAATAAGCCCAGTTCCCTCAGCCTCTCCTCGTAGGTCATGTGCCCTAGCCCCCTAATCATTTCTGTTGCTCTCCACTGGACTCTCTCCAATTTGTCCCCATTCTTTCTGTTGTGGGGGTGCAAAACTGGTCTCAATACTCCAGATGTGGCCTCACCAGTGCCGAACAGAGGGGAATAATCATCCTCCCTCCAGCTGCTGGCAATGCTCCTACTAATGCAGCCCATTATCCTGTTAGCGTTCTTGGCAACAAGGGCATACTGTTGACTTATATCCAGCTTCTCGTCCACTGTGATTCTCAGGTCATTTTCTCCAGAACTGCTGCTTATCAAGCCAGTCCCCAGCCTGTAGTAGTGCATGGGATTCTTCCTTCTTGTTTTTCCTCCCAGTATCCCACTTCTCCACTTACTTCAGGGCTTATGTCACCATCCCCCGGTGAACCTAGTTTAAAGCCCTCCTCGCTAGGTTAGCAAGCCTGCCTGAGAAGATGCTCTTCCCGCTCTTTGTTAGGTGGATCCCATCTCTTCGTAGTAATCCTTCTTCCTGGAACAACATCCCACGGTCAAAGAATCCAAATCCAGCAGTGTGCCCTTGTTGCCAAGAAGGCAATGGCATATTGGGCTGTATTAGTAGGAGTATTGCCTGCAGATAGAGGAAAGTGATTATTCCCCTCTATTTGGCACTGGTGAGGCCACACCTGGAGTATTGCATCCAGTTTTGGTCCCCCCACTACAGAAGGGATATGGACAAATTGGAGAGAGTCCAGCAGAGGGCAACGAAAATGATTATGGAGCTAGGGCACATGGCCTACGAGGAGAGGCTGAGGGAACTGGGCTTCTTTAGTCTGCAGAAGAGAAGAGTGAGGGGGGATTTGATAGTAGCCTTCAATTACCTGAAGGGGGGTTCCAAAGAGGATGAAGCTAGGCTGTTCTCACTGGTGGCAGATGACAGAACAAGAAGCAATGGTCTCAAGTTGCAGTGTGGGAGGTCTAGGTTGGATATTAGGAAACACTATTTCACTAGGAGGGTGGTGAAGCACTGGAATGTGTTACCTAGGGAGGTGGTGGAATCTCCACCCTTAGAGGTTTTTAAGGCCCAGCTTGACAAAGCCTTGGTTGGGATGATGTAGATGGTGTTGGTCCTGCTTTGTGCAGCGGGTTGAACTAGATGGCCTCCTGAGATCTCTTCCAACCCTAATCTTCTATGATTCTATCATTCTATGAAAGCTCTCTCTCCGATACCACCTCTGCAACCACGCACTTACCTCCACAATTCAACCTCCTTGTAATAACCTGTAATAAATATAAAGGGAAGGGTAACCCCCTTTCTGTATACAGTGCTATAAAATCCCTCCTGGCCAGAGGCAAAGTCCTTTCACCTGTAAAGGGTTAAGAAGCTCAGGTAACCTGGCTGGCACCTGACCCAAAATGACCAATGAGGGGACAAGATACTTTCAAATCTGGAGGGGGGGAAAAGGCTTTTGTCTGTCTGTGTGATACCTTTGTCGGAAACAGATCAAGGATGCAAGCCCTCCAACTCCTGTAAAGTTAGTAAGTAATCTATCTAGAGAATGTGTTTTCTTTGTTTTGGCTTGTGAAATTCGCTGAGTTGGAGGAAATGTGTTTTCCTGTTTTTGTTCTTTTTGTAAGTTAAGGTTTTGCCTAGAGAGTTTCTTTATGTTTTCATCTGACTCCCTGTAAGATTATCTTCCATTCTGATCTTACAGAGTTGTTCTCTTATCTTTTTTTGTTCTTCTAATAAAGTTCTGATTTTTAAGAATCTGATTGGGTTTTTTGAGTCTTAAAAATCCAAGGCTGGTTCTGAGCTTATCTGGTTTATTCTCAAGCCTCCCCAGGAAAGGTAGTACTTTCTATGCTATTATCTGAATCATTGATGAATATATTGAACAGAACCAGACCCAGAACAGAACTCATCTCTGAGGGACCCCATTTGACATGCCCTTCCAGCCTGACTGTGAATCACTGATAATTACGTTCTGGGAACAGTTTTCCAACCAGCTGTGCACCCACCTTATAGTAGTTCCATCCAGGTTGTATTTCCCTAGTTTGAGAAGGTCCTGCAAAATAGCATCAAAAGCCTTACTAAAATCAAGATAAACCACATCTGCCACTTCCCCACTATCCACATGGCTTGTTACCTGTCAAAGAAAGCTGTTAGATTGGTTTGAGGTGATTTGTTCTTGACAAACCCATGCTGACAGTTACTTATCACTTTATTATCTTCTATGGTGGTTGCAAATTGGTTGCTTAATTATTTGCTTCATCATCTTTCCAGGTACTGAAATTAAGCTGACTGGTAAATCCCCCAGGTTGTCCTTATTTCCCTTTTTTTAGATTAGCACTATATTTGCCTTTTTCCAGTTCTCTCCCCTTATACTCCATATGACCCCAATGAAGTTAATGGATTTGCACGCATGAGCATTCTAGAAGTAATAAAATGACTCTACATCGTAGAAAATTGAATAATGGATTCTCGGGCCAGAAAGGACAATTGTAATAATCTAATCTGACCTCCCATATAACACAGGCCACAGAACTTCTCCAATAATTCCTGGAGCATGTTTTAGAAAGGCATCAAGTCTTGATTTAAAAACTGTTAGTAATGGAGAATCCATCATCACTCTTGGTAAGTTGTTCCAATAGTGAATTACGTTCACTGTTAAAAATGCATACCTTATTTCCAGTCTCAGTTTGGCTAGATTCATCTTCCAGCCACTCCTTCCCGCAGCTCATGTTCAGCTGTTTACCCACCATGACTCCCAATTTTTTCCCCTAGTGACTGCTGCTCAAGATAGTCCCCCTTTGTGTACTTATGGCCTGCATTCTTCATTTAGCCCTATTGCCATGTAACAATATATTAAAAATTATTTTAATTTTAATTACTGTATGTATTCTTTAGTTTTTGCAATTGGATGTATAGAGTATTTATGTAAACATAGAAATGGAACCTGCCCCTTTTACTATATGGTGGGATACCTGAATTAACTGTGTGACTGAAGGGAGTGGAGCAGTAGATGAAAGTTATATCTGCAGCTCAAGAGTGTGGAGGACCCAGCCTGTACAAGCTGCAATTTGAGAGTTTTATTTTTTAAGTAGGCAGGATTCTTCATTTAAGTTGTAAGGCCTGGGGTGCATGTTATAATAGAATCCAAAGCAGTATTTTTCATTCAGTATTTTAAAACTTCTTTACTTTTTAACATTTAACTTTTTTTTTCCTGAAAGGTTTGTTCTTTGAAGCGTCACTGGCACTGGTGTGATTTTTGTTGGTCACATATAGCTGTTGTCTGAACAAACAACATCAGTCAACCCGACTGATAGAGTAAATTGAAAACAATTTGGAGATCCTTGGGAGGGCAATAAATGGTTGGTATGATGTGCAGTTAAAGGTAAGAGAGATGCCAACTACAATATATAAAATCTAAATATAGTAGAGAAATGTCCTTTTCATGCAGTGCATGGTAAATGCATGAAATCCACATACCTCCTGGTTATGGTACTCTGTCCCATGTAGTGGCACTGAGATCACTTAGAGAGAGATTAATGAGTCTGTTCTACTGCCTTAGCTAAGCCATTCTTGCCAGCAAGTTAAAGACGTATGGGCTGAATGATTGGACTATAAGGTGGATAGAAAGCTGGCTACATCATCTGGCTCAATGGATAGTGATCAATGGCTCCATGTCTAGTTCGCAGCCAGTATCAGGCAGAGTGCCCTAACGGTCGGTCCTTGGGCCGGTTTTGTTCAATATCTTCATTAATGATCTGGAGGATGGCGTGGACTGCACCCTTAACAAGTTTGCAGATGACACTAAACTGGGACGAGTGGTAGATACGCTGGAGGGTAGGGATAGGATACAGAGGCACCTAGACAAATTAGAGCATTGGGCCAAAAGAAATCTGATAAGGTTCAACAAGGACAAGTGCAGAGTCCTGCACTTAGGATGGAAGAATCCCATGCACTGCTACAGAGTAGGGACCAAGTGGCTAGACAGCAGTTCTGCAGAAAAGGACCTAGGAGTTACAGTGGACGAGAATCTGGATATGAGTCAACAGTGTGCCCTTGTTGCCAAGAAGGCTAACAGCATTTTGGGCTGTATAAGTAGGAGCATTGCCAGCAGATCAAGGGAGGTGATCATTCCCCTCTGTTCAGCACTGGTGAGGCCTCATCTGGAGTACTGTGTCCAGTTTTGGGCCCCACACTACAAGAAGGATGTGGACAATTGGAAAGAGTCCAGCAGAGGGCAACAAAAATGATTAGGGGACTGGAACACATGTCTTATGAGAGGAGGCTGAGGGAACTGCGATTATTTAGTCTACAGAAGAGAAGAATGAGGGGGGATTTGATAGCTGCTTTCAACAACCTGAAAGGGGGTTCCAAAGAGGATGAATCTAGACTGTTCTCAGTGGTAGCAGATGACAGAACAAGGGGTAATGGTCTCAAGTTGCAGTGGGGGAGGTTTAGGTTGACTATTAGGAAAAACTTTTTTTCACTAGGAAGGTGGTGAAGCACTGGAATGCGTTACCTAGGGAGGTGGTGGAATCTCCATCCTTAGAGGTTTTTAAGGTCAGGCTTGACAAAGCCCTGGTTGGGATGATTTAGTTGGGGATTTGTCCTGCTTTGAACAAGGGGTTGGACTAGATGACAGCCTGAGGTCCTTCCAACCCTGATATTCTATGATTTTATGTGGCTTTTAGCTCATGCAGTAGAGGCTCATGCATTTAGCTCCAGAGGTCCCAGATTCGATCTCACTCGCCAACAACCAGGGTCTGTCGGTGTTACAAGTGTACTGTAAAACAGACTCATTGATGTCTCTCTAAGTGGCCTTGGTGCCACTACATTGCACAGAGCACCACACCCAGGAGGTGTGTGGGTTATATGCAGATTACTTTCATTTGCTGCAAATTAATGAGAGATAACAGGAAATTCAGTCTCCCTTCTGGTTTATTTCTGGGTTGGTTTTTATAATTTACTAATCAAATTACATATTTTAATGGATTTTTGTATTCTTATAAAATGTCATGGTATGTTGACTCCTTGTTAACATACTTTACCAATTGAGCACTAAATTTTATTGTCTGAGATGCGTTCTTAATTAGTTTTGTTTTACCTATACCACTAAATGGCTGAGGAATATACCTTGGAGGTTTTGCTATGAATTGACAGAACTTAAGTAGTGAAGTCCAGTGCACAGTGTATACAGTATACTTAGACTCTTTTGTGTTGACTTAAATGTTCCTAGAATGCATTTTAAGAAAGCAGCAGTATACAGCCAGCAAGTGGAAAATCAAGTCTTGCTTCCCGTTGTATAATAAAGAAACAAAATGATCTATTTGGTGACAATAACATACACTGAAATACTTTGAGTATGTTTCCTTGTAGCATACCAACCAGCAGCCCCATAGAGTCCCCTGCTGACCAAACTGTACAATATTGGTAGCACACCCTGCCTCAGTTTCTTTCCCTGAGGTGGGTCTCTTCAAATTTCCACTACTTTTCAGAGTCAGATTATGTTGGTAAGGTCCTGTGACAAAGTGAGAATCTTCTGAAATACTTTTATGAATCTGATGTGTGCCTCAGTTTTCCTTATATTTTTCATGGCTGCCCACTGAGGGGAGGTGGAAAGACAAAGTTTGCTGTAAGAGATATAAATGAGTGTTTGTTGCCTAGCTGTCTGAGCCTGAATGGGTCATTAAAAGGGACTGGCCAAGGCTGAGCCCATATAACTGGAAAATCCAAGAAGACAATGGAAAAGACATTGACACAGAGCAACAGGAACCCAAAGGGAGATGGATTTCCCCACATTTTACCAGGGAAGCTGAGCAAAGACCCCAACTCAAGAACAAAGGATTGGAGATGTGTGAAATGGGGGACAAAGTGTTGGCTTCTAGAGAAAGCTGCTAGCTCTCACTTGGAAACTGATCAAGGACGTGAGACTGAGAGAGAACGTGAACATGGGGTTCACTACAGCATGACTGGGGCTCTGGTCTAACAAAATGGACTATGCGTAACCTTCATTTCTCTGTGCTAACCTGCGGACTATAAGATTTACTATGCTAGGTGACTAATAAATGATTACCTTGTTGTTGAGACATCTGCCTGTGTCTTTGTAAATATTCACTGAAAGAGCATTCTGCTCAGGATTCTGGCTTGGCTGGTCTCTGTGGCTCCCTGGAGAGAGACGGGTTGCTGATGTCAAAGACCCAGTCTTGGAGGCAATAGGCCTGCCTCTGTGGAATGGTGTGGTCACCTGGGGCCTTGATACACTAGTGCTGATTTCATCACAGGCACACAAACCAATGAAATTTCCATCAATAATTAAAATTTACAGATAAAGTAGGGGAAGTGCTCTCTTGAAAACTTATTAGCATTAGATTTCAGGATATTTACTTTGTATATTTTGATGAGATGTTGACAACTTGTGTTTAAATAACAAAGCTTTAACTTTTGAATCTCAACATCTGCTGTAATTAAATAGTTGTCTGACCCACCCATAATTTCCTATGTGAAATTTAAATCAATAAATACAAAAAATGCTTTAAAATAAACATTGTCATAATTTTGATGGCTAATAATCAAATTCTGTCAAAGTTAATAACAATAAAATGCCTGTATAACTTGTCATACAGCATCATCACCCTTTAGAACATGAGTTGCAGTAAGTAATGCTGTAGGCAACTACATAACTTTATCTCCATGTTTGCAGTAGTCAATGTGTTTTTCACGGAAAATATAGGGAAGTTTAGGTGACACTGCAAAATCTAAGATAAACATCTCCAATAAAACTGACAAGATTGTATGGCTAACCACTGTGTAATTATTGGATGGATCTGTCTGCAATTAAATAAAGGCAGTAACTTTTTTTCTCATCTTATTTTCATTATTTGATGGGTGGTGTTACTGTTACTGTTTGTCAGTTTTGTCTTTGCTAACATGGAAATGGTTGCCTCTGTGTGAGAATGTGTTCTGGTTAAACATGAAACATGAAGTTGGGGTGTTGAGGAAGGTTCTGTGCATTGATTTACTTTTATTTATACTAAACATAATGTGCCCACCCTAGGCTCTGAGCACCAGTGACTTTAAAAATATACAATTAGTCAACCTCTTAGAATATAATCCCAGAATATAATCCCCTTGCAGCAACTGAGATATAACTGTGGAAGACCCTAAGGCAGAGTCTGCAGGAGGCTGGGTACTTCAAGGGACTCAGCCTGCGGGGTTACTACCTGGCCAGAGGGCCAAGCCACATCTTCAGAACTGACTAATGTGTGGAGATCTGATGAGACCCACCTCAGGACAGGAAACTAAAGCAGGGAGCCCCAGGTGTGCTCTGTTTGGCCAGAAGAGGTACGACAGG
The DNA here is from genome assembly GCF_965152235.1 of Eretmochelys imbricata. Lineage (NCBI taxonomy): Eukaryota > Metazoa > Chordata > Testudines > Cheloniidae > Eretmochelys > Eretmochelys imbricata. The sequence goes on from NC_135574.1 coordinate 28,080,483, forward strand.
GCAGCCATGTCCTCTTATAATTGGTACAGAGCTGCCCCATAGCACTCCCATCTGGCCAAACACAGCACTGACACTTCAGTTCCCTGCCCTGAGGTGGGTCTCTTCAGACCTCCATACATTAGTCAGTTCTGGAGATATGGCTTGGCCCTCCAGACAAGTAACAAACTTAACCTCTTCCAGGGTACGAAGAGTTCAACTAAACATTCCCAACAAAGGTTGTTCCACCCTTCATGGACTTCTCTTCAGCCCACCCTGTGGGCCTTGTTCTCAGCCTTTTTCTGGGCTACCTTTTGAGACTTCCCCTGCTCTGGAATAGAGCATTCAGCCCTTAGGCTGGCTCCCCTAGAATACCCAGCTTCCTCCAGACCCTGCTTCAGGGCCTTCCATGTAAGCCTTCCTACTCCCTTTAGTTCAGAACGGACCCCCTCTCCTCCCTTTTTATGAGACCCAAGTATCCATTAAGATGTCACCTGAGCTCCTTAGTCCTGACCTCTCAGGCAGGGAAGTGGCTAATTCCAAGAAGCCAGCCCAACCTGTTCCGTAATTAGACTCAACGAATCTCAGGCACTAAGTTTAATGACAATATTATACTTAACAAGGTTTCTTTAGGACAAAGTGAGCCTTTCTGTCATTGTTTATTACTGATATGATTATACCATTACTTATACCATTACTTAGCCTTCCGTGTATTTATCATAGGGAATACCTAGGACATTGCAAACACTGAGGTAAAGTAATTCAGTTATCAGAGATGATTGGCCTTTTATTTTAAGGGTGACCACTGTTTTAAAACCTCCTATATTTTTCTTTGTATAAAATAAAACTGAGTTTAAAAAGCCCCCATCATTGATTCTCACATGTAAACCTGTAATTTCAGCTAGCAGAGCTTGCTGATAGATCTATCTATAGAATTACTAGTTAGTCCTTTGGTGTTGAGTTAAAAGAACACCTTTCTCTTTAAACAATGTCTTTTTTTATTTTCCCATGGGAGGGAGAAAAGAAATTGGTGTGCAGACAGGGACATCTGAGAGAGTGAAGCCTGCTTGACTCTGTGTAGCTGAAGGTTATAGAAAGAAAAGTAAAACTACCTCTCTTTTTCTATTACTCTGCAAGCAGTCCCCTACTGTTTAAACATCTGTCTTCAAGCACCTAAGCACCTGTCTTTGAGGGTTCTGCAAAGGTTCTCTTGCTGTGAACACTTCCTCACTGACAAGGAGTCCTACACTAGTAAAAATATACCTGTCAGATGAAATATCCTGTTGTGTTCCATGTGGTCTGCAAATATTCTTATCAGCTTCTTTACTTAAAGAAATTATATATTTGAACAACCCCAAAAGTCCTCAAGTCATAACATGACACCTGGGATGTATTATGAACAAAACTACTTCTAATGAAATGCTAATTTATAATATAGGAGACAGACTTCAGTTAAGGATGTAAGGCACTATTGTAGCTGCACAGATTGCATATTACTGGCTATAGAATGTATTTGATTTTGCTGTACCTAAGGTACTTAGGTGCTTTTGGAAATGTTAGCATTAAGTCCTATTTTCAGGAGTGACTTAGGCACATAGGAACCTACTTACCTCAGTGAAAGGGCTGAAATCACTCTTCAAAACAGGACTTGGGGGCTTTTCCAAATCGTACCTACATTGCCACAGACTTTCCTAGGGACCTTGGGGAACTTACTTCAGTATCAAGTTCAGCACCCAAAAATGCAGACCCTCAGGCTGGGATCCAGCATGGAACTTAGGTGTTGTAATGCTGGGTGTCATGGCATCCAACTTTTAGGTGCCTAGAAAATCACAGGAGGAGAATTCTGATCCACAAAGCCAAGGTAGGTGCCTAGGCTTCCCATACAGTGCGTAGGGGGAGACGCACCTAAGAATGTGATCCACAAAAACCTGCCTGCTCAGTGAGGAGCCACCATAGTGAGTCCAATGGGAGATGTCAATGACTGGGGTGTACGCTAAGCACTGTCCCTCTCAGAGAGAGGCCAGGATGCAGGGAAGTGCCTATCACTGTTTAGCACTCCATGAATGGGAAAAATTTGCCTGGAGTCAGGTGACTGATTCTTTTTTTTTTTAAAGATGACTTCAGTAAAGCAGTTGACCTGGTACCACTTGTGGATTTCTTGCAGAAATTAGGTGCCTGCCTTGCTCCAGGCAAAACAGCTGGAGCTGTTTTACCTTTATAACTTTTATCCCAGTGGTTACAGCACTCCCTGGAGCTCTCACGTCCCAGGCTTCAATTCCTCCCTCTCTGCCAGAAGGGGGGAAAAGGGAGACTCCTATTCAAATCCTACCTCACAGGAGAGATGCTCTAACACTAACCTCTAGGATGTTCCCTGGTAGATATTGACTTAAATAGTCACTGGGCTGGAGTGAGAAAAAGAGAGTGACTCTGTAGTCCAGTGGTTGGGACGCCCACATGGGAGGTGGGAGACCCCAGCTCTCGTCCCCCTGCTCCAATCACTTTCATTATTTATTTATCCACAGTGGATAAATAGCTTCAACAACAGAAACTGAAAAAGCTTCACATCAGAATATCCCATGACTCACAGAGGAAAGCATAATTAAAACCAAGTCAACTATGACTATTTCAAAATGACCAACTTTGGGAAATTAAAGGAATTCGTTAAAGACATCAGCTGATGTGAAAAGCCTAAGGACTTAACTGTGGAAGAGGTTTGGAATTTCTTCAGATCAGTTTTTGTTAACTTATCTGAAATTTGTATCCCAAGCCCGGGGAAAAATCTTGTAAAGAAAGGGTCCAGACCCAGCTTGATGAATAACCACCTCAAAAAATTTTAGGCATCAGCAGAAAGGCTATAGGGAATAGAAAAAGGCATTGATCAGCAATAAAAGCTACATTGTGGAGGTTAGAAAATTCAGGAATAAATTACCAAAAGTCGAGCTGAATTATTTCTTGCCAAGGCAATTAAAATTAATAATAGATTTTTTAGTTATATAAATAAAAAGAATGAGGAAGGATGAGATTGGACTGCTGCACAATGTGGATGGGAAGGAGATTAAAGATAGCCTGGGTATGACCCAAAAAGCTAAATTAATATTTTGCCTTTATTTTCATTAAGGATGATAATTTGGAACTCATGCATGAAGGCAGGACAGCTGATGGAAATGAGTGTCTAGAAATGGAAATTACTGCATTTGAGGTGGAATTAAAACGTAGAATTTAATACGCTCAAACCAAGGATGAGATAATTTCCATCCTAGAATATGAAAGAACTGGCACTCAAGATTACTAGTTGGAGAGGAAGGATTTTTGATAAATCTGTCTATTGTGGAGTAGTACCATCTGGTTGGAGAATAATAGCTAATATATATTTAAGAAAGGGGAGAAGAAGGCATCTGGGCAATTAAAGACTTGTTAGTCTGACCTCAGTAATGTACAAGGCTTTAGAACAAATTGTGAGGAAACAATAATTAAACCCATATAGGTAAATGGTAAGAGATCATAGGACTGGAAGGGACCTCGAGAGTTTATCTTATCCAGTCCCCTGCACTCAAGGCAGGACGAAGTATTATCTAAACCATCCCTGACAGGTGTTTGTCCAACCTGCTCTTAAAAATCTCCAATGATGAAGATTCCACAACCTCCCTAGGTAATTTATCCCAGTGCTTAATCACCCTGAAAGTTAGGAAGTTTTTCCTAATGTCCAACCTAAGGACATAAGATGTAATGCAATGTGGGTTTACCAAAGGTAAATCGTAACAGACTAAACTGATTTCCATCTTTAAGAAAATAACAGATTTTTTTTAGATAAGGGTAAAACAATAGATTTAATATACATGGACTTCAGTGAAGCAGTTGACATGGTGCCATATGTGACATTATTATTTAAATTAGGGAAGATGGGGATCAGTGTAAGAATTGTAAGGTGGATAAGGAACTGACCAAAGGGGAGAGGCAACAGATGCTGAAAGGTGAATTTATCAGCCTAGAATGAGATTATTGGTGGAATTCTTCAAGAAGTGGTTTTGGGATAATCTTAGTCAATATTTTTATTAATGACCTTCGCACAAAAACTAGGAGTGCAATAATGAAATTTGCTGATACAAAATTAGGAGGCATTATCAATACGGAAGATGAGTGGCATATTATACAGGAAGATCTGGATGACAAAGACTGGAGTGACAGAAATAGGATGAAATTCAACAGTACAAAGTGCAAGTTCATGCACTTAGGGTCTAATAATTTCTGCTACAACCACAGGTCTTGGCATTTGGACATGACAGAAGAGAGAGGTCTGGGGATGTGGTTAGATCACAGGATGACTATGAGTTACCAATCTGCAGGTGTGAAAAACTCAAATGCAATACTAGCATGGAGCAGGTGAAGCGTTTCCAGTAGAGTTAGAGAAAAAAATATTAATGCTATTGTATAAGGCACTGGTAAAACCTCATTTGGAATACTGTGTATAGTTTTGGTCACTCATTCTCAAAGATGAATTTACACTGGAACAAGTGCAGAAAAGAGCTACTAGGATGATCAGGGGAATGGAGAGCCTGTCTTAGACTTAAAGATCTTGGTTTGTTTAGAAACCAAGAAAAAGGAGGCTGATAGGGGATATGACTGCTCTTTATAAATACATTACTGGGTAAATACCAGGGAGAATGAAGAACTATTTAAGCTAAAGGACAATGTTGGCACAAGAAAAATGGATCTAAACTGGAATGAACAAATTAAGGCTGGAAATCAGAAGAAAGTTTCTAACCATCAGAGGGATGAAGTCCTGGAAACTCTTCCCCATAGGAGTTGGGGGGCGGGCACAAACAGTTTAATTAGTTTTAAGATGGAGCTGGACAAATGGACAAGGGCAATTGTATGACAGGGTTGCTTGTGATGGTGGGGGCAGATATCTACAGCTCTGGGGCTCACTTCTGGTTTTGTTTGTTTCTAAAAGCTCATGCGTCCGTGTTTCTGCCAGCCAACTACAGGGGTCAGGAAGGGACTGTTTCCCCCAAATTCTCTGAGTTTTTATCTCCTTCCTCTGAAGCTTCAGGGATGGTTACAGCTGAAGGTGAGACTTTGGAGGGGGCAGGCCAGGGATCTGAGATGGTACTGAGCATTCTCTCTTTCTCAGGCACTTGGCTGGCTGATTCTTGCTCAAATACTCAAAGTTTAACATGTGGAGTTGGGAAGCGATTTTCTCCCTAGTCAGATTGGCAGTGACTTTTGAGGGGGGGAGGTTCACTTTCCTCTGCACTGTGTGGGTGCACGTCACTTGCCAGAATTATCTGAGTATATCTCACTTAATCATTTCCCTGCCATTGTAGAGGCCTCAGGCACTGGTGCACCTCAGTTCCTGCTGTTCTCTGCCAGTGGCACATAATGGTTTAGTCTTCTGTGGGCTGTAATATTTTTATGTGCTTAGTGTTTAGGTGCTGGCTCGTGTTGGTGGCCTGTGATATGCAGAAGGTCAGACAAGTTATAAGCTGGGGACACATCAATTAGAAGTAACGGAGGAGGAGAAGGATCTTGGAGTATTGGTTGATCATAGGATGACTATGAGCTGCCAGTGTGATATGGCTGTGAAAAAAGCTAATGTGGTCTTGGGATGCATCAGGAGAGGTATTTCCAGTAGCGATAAGGAGGTTTTAGTACCGTTATACAAGGCACTGGTGAGACCTCACCTGGAATACTGTGTGCAGTTCTGGTCTCCCATGTTTAAGAAGGATGAATTCAAACTGGAACAGGTACAGAGAAGGGCTACTAGGATGATCCGAGGAATGGAAAACCTGTCTTATGAAAGGAGACTCAAGGAGCTTGGCTTGTTTAGTCTAACTAAAAGAAGGTTGAGGGGAGATATGATTGCTCTCTATATCAGAGGGATAAATACTGGAGAGGGAGAGGAATTATTTAAGCTCCGTACCAATGTGGACACAAGAACAAATGGTTATAAACTGGCCATCAGGAAATTTAGACTAGAAATTAGAAGAAGGTTTCTAACCATCAGAGGAGTGAAGTTTTGGAACAGCCTTCCAAGGGAAGCAGTGGGGGCAAAAGATCTATCTGGCTTTAAGATTAAGCTTGATAAGTTTATGGAGGAGATGGTATGATGGGATAACATGGTTTTGGTAATTAAATATTCATGGTAAATAGGCCCGATGGCCTGTGATGGGATAATAGATGGCGTGGGATCTGAGTTACCCAGGAAAGAATTTTCTGTAGTATCTGGCTGGCGAATCTTGCCCATATGCTCAGGGTTTAACTGATCGCCATATTTGGGGTCGGGAAGGAATTTTCCTCCATGGCAGATTGGAAGAGGCCCTGGAGGTTTTTCGCCTTCCTCTGTAGCATGGGGCACGGGTCACTTGCTGGAGGATTCTCTGCTCCTTGAAGTCTTTAAACCACGATTTGAGGACTTCAATAGCACAGACATAGGTGAGAGGTTTTTTTCAGGAGTGGTGGGTAAAATTCTGTGGCCTGCGTTATGCAGGAGGTCAGACTAGATGATCATAATGGTCCCTTCTGACCTAAATATCTATGAATCTATGTTCTGGTGGTCCCTTCTGGCCCTCAACTCTATGATTACACATGTGTAAGAGACCCCTGTTCAAATACTTTCTCCTCCTCTAGCAGATAGGGGGAAACTGAACATGCGTCTCCCACATCCCAGGTAAATGCTGTAACCACTGACCTAAAACTTTTAAGATGGGCAGCCCCTCCTCTTATGGTGGTAACATTTTGAGCCTTTGAGCACACCTACCAGATCTGGCCCCCACATGACTTAGGCAGCCAAACCCCTATCTTCCTCTGGTTTCTGAAGAATTCTGGGGCTTAGGAATGGAAGGCATCTGGATGCCTAGATTGAGGCACCTGTGCACCTACCCAGAGGCAGAAAATTTGGGCACCTAGGGAAAATTTAGGCAGCCAAGGAGTTAGATGCCTACAAAGTTCAGAAGTAGTGTTGTGGATCACAGTGGTGCCACAACTAGGATTTAGGCACTTAAACCCCAAATGTAGGTACCTAAGCACCTTCTGTGGATTTCATCCTCAGACTTCAGTGCCCTCTTTTGAAAAATTTGGCCCATTTTTAACTTCGGTCTTAATTTTGGCATCAGTAAAACTGGGTAATACTCTTGGCTATCTCACAGGACTGTTGTAAGGTTAATGCAATTTATGCTGTGACAATTTGGATAATCTGTCCATGTACAACACACAATTTCCAGGTTGACAGAAATATATGCAGAGAATTCATAATCTCAATCTACAAACTCAATTTTGATTGTGAGGCTAGTCCATCTTCTGTTTTTTAACCTCTATATTGGGATGAAATTCTAAGGAGCGGTTATCCAGGTTTGCCAAGAGAAGACTGTTGTTAAACCTTGATAATGGTTCTCTATTTGCATAGAAGCATTCTTTGTCAGAGTTGTCTACTGCCCAGAAGAACAAGTCTGCCTAGGTGGGCTGGTAACTAATGCCCAGATCCACAAATGCTCTTAGATGCTGCATTGCTCAGAATCACAATGCCAAACTTTTAAGCACCCAGAAAATACTGGACTAACAATGGGATCCTCAAAGCCTGAATTAGGTACTGAGGCTCCCTGTACAATGAATGGTGAGAGATAGGTGCCTACGAATGGGATCCAGAAAAGCCAGCAAGCTAATGGGAGTTGCTCACATGAACCAGGGAGTATTAACCCTTCCCCTCTCTTGTAAAGAGGCACCTATATCTGCTTATGATCCATAGACTGGAACCCTCTCTTGAAGACGGGTGATGTACGTACCTAAAATGTTTCTTGCAAGAATGAATTAGGTGCTCGCCCAGCTCCACACAAGTTAGAGGTAGGCCCTGTCTCATAATCTTTATCCCAATGGCTAGGATACTCATCAGAGATGTGGGAGATCATGGTTCAATTCCCCCTCTGCCTAATACAGGATTGGAACAGGTTAGTGTCCTAGCAACTGGACAAGGGGATATTCTGCGCTGGGTCCCTCTCCAAAGCTATTCCACTTTAAGTGACTAAATAGTTAAACTTTTAGTGGGCCTGAGGTATGAGAATCTAGGGGTTAGGGCACTCACCTGAGAGAGGTGGGAGATGCCTATTCAAATCCCTTCTCATAAGGCGGAGGGGGAGAATTGAACAAGGGGGGTCTCCTACAGCCTAGGTGAATGACTGAATCATTGTGCTAAACTTTAGAAGGGAGGGCTTTCCTATGTGGAGTTAGTCATGTACATCTGCCAGATTGGGCCCAGCAAACAAGATAGACACTCCTTTTCCTATCTCCATCCAGTCTGAGAAACGTACTGAGGCATAGGCACCTGGATGTCTTTAGTGAGGAAGCAGTGCACGACATGCCCTGAGGCAGAAGCATAGGTACGTAAGGAACTTTTACAGTAAAAATGTAGGTGCCAAGGGAGCTTAGGCTGTCCAGCTTTAGCAGGGCTGTGACACTTGCATTTAAAACTTTCAGTGAAACAACCCCAAAAGATGTATCTACTGAATGTGCAGCAGGATTGCATATGCTTAGTATTGCTGCTATAAATCTGAGGACTAGGAATTGGGGTGGGGGAAGAAAAAAAAGGAAAAAGTATGAGTGAATAGTCATCTGACTTTTTACATAAGTTGCCTTTGGCCATAACTCTAACACTTAAAATCTGCTGAGCTGGCTAAAAAACTTCCAATTTCGAAATTTTTGACTAACAAAGGACAAACTTTTCACAAAGGTTGACAAAAAATTTCCTGATACTGCCCTACTGAAGATGTGAAACTTTAGCCATTGAGATGTGTGAAAACAGCTGAAACTAAACACCTGATTTGTGTTGTCGCAGCAGCTGTAACAGATTTATAATAGGGTTTTATCTTTAAAACTTGTTTATCTTTAAAACCTGTTAAGAATGGTTTCTCCCTTTCTGAATTAAAGTGGTTTTGCAATCTGTGGAAGGCTCTTGCCTAACTAGCGCAATGACTATTTAATGATTTATCCACAATGGGTCAGTCACTGAGTTGATGGGCAGGTGCAGGAAATTGACTGACACTCACCCTGTTGCCTAGTGGTTAAGGCAGCCAACTAGGAGGTGGGAGATCCAGACTCCAGTTCCCTTGTACCAATCACTTTTATTATATGATCTGTAAAAAGGGGTAAACAGTGAGGTGGCAAAATTTACAGACAATAGAACATTTCTCAGTATAGTAAAGTCCAAAGCTTACTGTGAAGAGTTACAAAGGGCTCTCCCAAAACTGGGTGACTGGGCAACAAAATGTAAGGTGAGATTCAATGGTGATAAATGCAAAATAATGCATATTGAGAAACATAATACCAATTATGGATACAAAATGATGGGATCTAAATCATACGTTACCACTCAAGAAAGAGATCTTGGAGTCATTTTGGATAGTTCTCTGAAAACATCTGCTTAGTGTGCAATGGCAGTCAAAAAAGCCCACAATTTAGGAACCATTAGGAAAGGGATAGATACTAAGAAAACATCATAATTTCACTGTATAGATACATGGTATGCCCACACCTTGAATACTACATGGTGTTCTGGTTGCCCCATCTCATAAAAGGTATATTAGAATTGAAAATGATGCAGAGAAGGGCAAAAAAAATTATTAAGGTATGGACATCTAGAATGGGGCAGCAGTGCACATGCCCAGAAGCAAAAACTTAGGCACTGAGGGTACTTTTACCCTGAAAATTTAGGTATGCACAAGGTCAGGTGGGAGTTTTGTGGATCACAGTGGAGTCAAAACTGAGACTTAGGTGCATAGTTACCTTTATGGATCCCACCCATGGGGCCTGTGTGAGATTCTTGTGCAGTGTCGGGGGGGGAGTTCAAAGAGAGGAGAGTGGCCCTTAGTCAGATTGTCCGCAGTTTGATAAATTCCGGCTCATCCTGCTTCCGGTTCAATCAACCCTCTCCTCCTGTCTTTCACCCTCCTCCTTCAATAAATGCAACTGCCTTCTGGGGTCCTCTGCACCTGCTGCATTCTAACCCCAGAAACACCTTAGCTGCTGTTCCTTCAGTGGTACCTCTGAAACCACCCCTGCCAGGGAAAGCGTCCTTCAAGGGAAAGATTAGAGCTGGCCGGGAGGGCAATGGTAATGTTTGGAGGGGAAGGAAGGCAGGAACAAGCAAGCTGGGTCCATACACTAAGGGGAAGGAAGGAGGGGGGAGGAGCAGAAAGAGCTCAGAGTTGGCTTGCTTGCTGCTGCCCCACAGCCCTTCTGTGAGAAATGATGGCTGCTTAGCTTGCTCACTCTATCCTCCTGCCATGCTCCCCTCTCCAAAACCAATAGTCTGCTCCTGGTCAGCTCCTCCTTCCCTACATACTGCTCCTTGGAGGGGATGGGCAGAGTAAGTGGCCCAGAGATACTTGGGTGTTCGTGGGGTATCTCCTCTTTTCCTCCTTCTCCAGTGTCTCCCCCCACTTCGTTAGCTACTCCCTGTCTCAGAACACCCCCCGAGTAAGCAGTGTAATGGGACAGGCAAGCAGAATGAACTCCAGCACATTATGCTCAGGACCACTGACTTTGGCTTTTCTCATGAACATGCCTGCTTTCTGCATCTAGTTGCACAGATCCAGTCCCACTTGGGGTAGTTTTGGACAAAGTTAAAAGTTATGGGAAATTGAACTTAGCACCTGCAGCTATTGAAGCTAGATGTGCTTGTGTTGCTCTCAGAACAGAGGGGAGGGGATAATCAGGTGCACACGGGGCTTTTCTGTTGTCCTTACAGTTTACCCAATAAAGGGGAAATGCCCTTTTCTCTCTTCCCACCTTCCTAATATCCACTGAAAGCCTCTGTCATATCCCCACACACTTGCTATCCCCTGTGTCCCATTAGTTCTCTTTGTCCTCCAGGGTCAGCTTTCTGGTCTCCTTCCATCTCCAAATTCATGCTTCTGAAAATATGGGAGGGTCCAATGTTATTTTGAAGGACTCTCAAAGGGGAACACATTGGTGGGCAGGTGTTTCCAGAAGGCAGATGGATAACTTCAAAGCTATGGATTTCTCTCATCTGCATGCAGTGAATTAATCTGTCATTGGATGCAATGGAATTGGACAGCTTATTGTGAGCTAGTGTTTTAGCCTATTAATATACCTAGATGTTTTTGGTCATTTTCAGTCTTGCCTGTTCAGCTGGGGTTTCTGCTCACTTTTTCATTGTCTCTGTAGGATTTTCCATCATAGCAGTCTTCTGCATTTCTTCTAGAGGTCAGGCAGTCTCTCCTGATAAGTAAATTATTTCCTAGTGTCTGTTATAGCCACATGGAGGCTCTTTAATTAATCTCTTAAATTTTCCTGTTTCCTTCCTCATCCCTGCTATGTTTGTCAACCTTGAGCCCTGTATTGATAGGAGTCCCTTGGCTGGTTGTGATTTTGCCACCCCTCTGATTCATGGCCTATGCTATTCAGTTCTAATATGTAGTTCAATTTCTTTTCCTCCAGTTTTATATATGGAATTGCAGTTACTGTGGGGAATCAGACAAATAGAGAAAGCACAGACAAGGAGGGGTGGGGGGCAGAATCATAGGAATGAATTATTGCATGGGTGAGGGGAAGCTCCATTTTAACATCTAGCATAAATACAGGGGAAGAATGGGCCCTGGGGAATATGCCCCAATTTATTTTGTTGTGGTGGAGGGGAAGGGGAAGGATTTAACTCCCAAAAGAATGAGCATTGGTTTGGAGGTACAGGAACACTGTGCAAAGGTTAATTCAAACTTAGGTTTAAAAGCTATAAATGCTCCTACTTTGGTTTTTTTTTTTTGGAGGGGGAGGAGGGATATATGTGACCCATCCCATACCCCAAGTTTCTGTCTCATGTATGCATTCCTTAACCTGCAGATAGTTCTCTATAGTATTCAGGGTTGGACATAGCTGAGTTACATAGATGATCCCCTGTTTCATGCAGGAAAGAGGGATCCAGGCACAGAGGAATTTCTTTCACCTTTGTCTATTCTGGGAACAATCCTTCCTCCCACCCCCTTAATTATAGGCTTAATAAGGCTTTGTCTTGAGCTCAGCATACAAAGTCTGATGAGAAACAAGGAGCACTTTATTTTATAATAAAAAATCACCTCAGTGTTCATGTACATTTAGCCTGACATCTAGAACTCTTACACAAGGCTTTGGATGTCCCTTACATAAGTTTGTACTTCAAAACAGGCAAACATTCTACAATTAATACTATGTTTGATAGGATGAGAGAAAGGTATCATGCAATAGCATGACTGAGAAAACAAACATGGGCAAGTATGTTGGACTAGATGACCCTTTTCTCTTTTTGTAAAATGTTTGTTTATTGCTACTTACAGCTTAGACACTTAAAAGCTTGGCAAAACTACATCAGTTCTAAGAGCTGGCCCAAATTGAATCACTGAGGCAAAGAAAGCTTGCAGTGGTGTGTTACCTTCAGGGCTAATCGTGAGCTTGCCAGCAGCTACGCCACCTTGTACTGTGAGCCTGTAGATTTCACAAGGCTAAAGATTTTGGACAAATTCAGGGCTTAGATAGGGGAGAAATATCACCAACCCTTAGCGTTCAAAAATCGGCCAAACTCCCCACTACCAGCACCAAAAAACAAAAACAAACAAACAAAAAACCCCTGCCTGACTTTATCTTCCTTCTGGTTTTCAAGCCTTTAGCATACACTGGTAATGTTTCAGACTTCTTTTCAATAATGAGGGATAGAAGATTACTCCAACAAACATAAAGCTGAGATTCTCATGCACTCACTCAACTCCAGAAGCTGGGGCTTTAAAAAAACTTCAAATAGGGTTAGACTCACAATAAAATTGCAGGAAATGGCACCAAGGAGAAGTTCTAAGGAGTACTGTAATGGGGGGGTACAGACCCTGACCCAGAGCCACAGCCAGGACTTGGTCACTGAAGTCTAAAATTTAGACAGCACTGAAATCCTCAAAACAGCTGCTAAGCTGCAGCCTAAAGTTCATAGGGAGCACTTTGGAGACTTTTATAGCAAAAATGTAAGTGCCTAAGTTTCTGTCTCTGGGCATGTGCACAATGCCTCAGTGTAGGCATCCACACACTTGTCTCAAACCTACGCCCCTGTGCAATCCTCAAACCAGTTGAAGATGGATGTTCCCCTACTTACCTCATCTGCTGAGTTTGATCCAGTAGGCATTCTCCGAGGATACTTGACTCCACACAAATTGACAGGGGGAGGTGAGGGGGGAAGGCCTCCTTTCTAACCTTTAGTCCAGAGGTTAGGGAATTCACATGGGATGTGGGAGAAGGCATTTTAACTTGGGTCTCCCGCCTCTCAGGTTAGTGCTCTGACTACTGGACTATGGGTTAATCTGATGTGGGACTCTTTCTCCTGATAAAGCTGTTTCACTGTATAATTAAATATGCATTTGGCCAAAGAGAAAGACTCTATTGACTTGCAATAATTAGGCCTACACATTTACCCTAATTGTGAGTTTTAGTTGAAAAAAAGTGAGTTTAAGTTAATAAAATATTACAATTTGTAATAAATGTTGATGGGAATAGGTGCAAGAAAACCAGACAGAGAAATCGGATTAGTCTAAACCAAAAAGGTCAGGCTGATTTAATTCAAAGACTGTACAAATTATGCTTGTTAAAAATAAGTGATGTGAAGCTAAAAATTAATGAACAAAAATGGTGTCAGACAGTAGGCCCAATTGGTGGACAAATTAATGAGGGGATGGGCTATTCCACCCATCACTCCCTTTTTGGGTTATTAAAGAGATTTCATTTGGATGGGACAGATAGAAAAGACAGACAAATAGCTGGAGGGTCCTGGAACAAGCTTTCTCATCATGGTTATCACCCCCACCATCTCCTGGGACCCCAGACCCTTTTTGCCCGGATCATGAGGGACGTCCTGACCAACTCAGGCTGGAGAGAAGGATCCACTGCCACCCCTACCAGTTCCATCTGAATCCCAAACTCGCCTGAGATAAAACAGGATCGGACTTTAAAAGCAGCAACAACAGCTCCAGCCTGTCTCAGGCTTCTTTTGTTTTTGACTTTAACAGCAGCAGCAATAATAACTCGAGCTTATGCCAACTAACTTCTTCTTTTACCCAAAAGGACAGTTATTACCACCTTTAATACCATCTAAGGCCTTGTCTACACTACAGGGAAAAGTCAGTTTAAGCTACGCAATTTGAGTTACGTGAATAGAGTAACTCAAGTCAATGTAGCTTAGATCTACTTACCACAGAATCCACATTACGCGATGTCAACGGGAGATGCTCTCCCGTCAACTCCCCTTACTCTTCTCGATCCGGTGGAGTAAAGGAGCTGACGGTAGAGCGCTCTGCGGTCGATTTAGTGGGGCTTAACTTGACCTGCTAAATCGACCACTGATGTATCAATCGCCGTGCATTGATCCCCCGGTAAGTGTAGACAAGCCCTAAGAGATTGTCAAACAAAGGGGTTTACTTTCTAAAACTCTCTTCAGCTAAAGGGAAAGGGAACAAAACCTCACTTAAAGCATTTGAAATATAAAGTATTAACTGTTTTTACTATTTTTCTATATCTTTAATAAAAGGTTAAAAAGGTTTTTAATGGCGTATTTGCAGTGGTACTAAGCAGACTGAGGTCTCTGTATACCAAACCCCAAAACTTGTTTAAAACTATTTAATGTTGGACAATGATGGCATTATGTTAACACCATCTAAATTAATACAACAAGACCTGGAGCTAGGGTATGCACCTGAGATGTGAGAACCCCTGTTCAAATCCTTTCTCCTCATGAGGTATGGGGAGGGGGGGGGTGAAGCAGTGGTGTAGCCAGGATGGTACACTTGGGTGGGCTCTGAATTCTGGTGGGTGGGCAATGGCAGGGGGCAGGGGTGGGGGGACAGGAGGGATCGGGGCTGCCTTTCACCCCCTCCAGCCAGCCTTGTGGGTGGGCGATGGACACTCTGGACAGGGTCCCGCAGGGCCCCAGGAGTGCACCCAGCTCTGGGAGGAGATGCCGCTCTCAGGCGGCAACGGCTCCCATCTACACCACCCCATGCTGGGCCTGGCTCCCACAGCGGCAGACCTACCTTTTTGGAGGATTCCTCTGCTGCTGCTGGACCGCCCACCCACTCGCCCACCCTCCTGCCAGTGGTGGATTACCTAGTGGGTCCAGGAGGCATGCCCAGGGGCCCAGCCAATTGGGGGACACCAGAAAAATAGGTGCTCCCGCACCTCTACATGCTCGAACCCCCTGCCCAGTGCTCCAGCTGGGGAGAAGGGTCAGGGCCTGGGTGGGCAGAGCGGGGCAGGATCCTGCTTCTCAGCAGGAGCACTGGGTGGAGCTGGGCAAGCGCCTGCACCCCGGCCCCACTTCCCAGCTGGAGCGCTGGGCAGGCAGGCGAAGCAGGGCAAGCCCGTGACCCTGATTTTTAGCAGGAGGGTAGGGTGGAGCTGCAGCTGGGCAAGTCCCCACACCCTGATGCACTCCCTAGCTGGAGTGCTGGGCAGGCAGGCGAAGCGGGACAAGTCCCCAACCCCAGTTCCCGGACAAGCCCCCATGCCTTTACCCTGCTCCCTGGCTGAAGTGCCAGGTGGCCAGAGTGGGGCAAGCACTGGGGCCTGGGCAGAGCCGGGGTGGGCCTGGATGCTAAGTGGGTGGGGCGCCGCCCATCTAGGCCCATCCATGGCTATGCCCCTGGTTTGAAGTGGTGTTTCCCATATTACTGGTGAATTCCCGAAGCACTAGGCTAAACGTTCTAAGGGAAGAGGATTCCCTCCACGACTGTATTGTGTGGAGTTGAGTGTGCACAGAAAGGGGCTTAGATAGCTCACTCCAGCAAAGGGTTCCTCGCTGTGGATCTCAAGCAAAGGTAGGTACCTAAGTCTCAAATAGGAGTGGGGCTTAGAACACATCCCTTTCCTCGGTGTTTGCTATTGCCTAGCTTAGGCAGCTCCCCACCTACCATGCTGACTTTTGTGATCATATTCTTAGGCGCCTGGGTCTTCCCATGCATTGTATAGGGAGGCTGAGTACCTAACTCAGGTTTGGGGTTCCACTGGATGGCTAGGCACCTATAAGTAAGGTGTTTAATGCTGTGGATTTGGGCCCCAGTTCCTCAATTAGAAGCAAAAGAATGAACTCCTTTCCCTTGGGAGGGCTATAGCTCGTTGTTTTTTTCTGCAGGGATTCTCGAGGGAGAGTGGAGACTGCTGAGGAAGGAATTACTCCATATCCCTTTTATTAAGGTGTGAGATACTGTTGGACAACACAGATGGATAGAGACAAATATAAATGCTAAAGGAAGAGATACAGCCCCACAACCTTCACCCAAGTTCAACGCCACAGAAACCAGACCTCAAAGTAGAAGACGGAAGATTCTTTGATTTGTTTGTTCTCTTCTAAGAACAGAGCTGAGGAAAGCCTTCTGAATTCCCAGCAGGACTGATCCAGGAGCAGCCATGGGTGGAGGGACCCTTCTGAGATGCTTGGCTAAAGTAAACTGTCCTTCACTTGACTCAGGCTATCAAAGGGGGAGAGTGAATCACTGTTTAACTTTTTTGTTTGGTTGATTTTTTCCTTTTTCTTGTCTGGTTTTTAAAAGGTCAGGGCTCTGTTACCTGATGATAAAGCCTGCCTTTTTGGGCTCCAGAAGACCTTTTATGGGTGTGTTTTCTGCCATTATAATGCTGCCTAAATGAATTGGTGTGTTGGCTGCTGCAGAGGAGACTGACATTTTTATTGCAATACACAGACCCTGCAATATAGTCCACTTCATCTGAGCAGCGTTAGTGGTACCTGGATTCTGTGGGAGATGCTGATTTGAGAATGTGGCCTTTTTCCTTTGAATCCATTCTAAGTCAGTGACATAGAGGCTTTTGAAAGGATCTCGATACTGCTAGCGGTGCTCTTGTTAGGGTAAGACAGAAAAGCAAGGCGCTGAGCATTAAAAATCCAGTAACAATTTTGAGTTAACCTCCTTGTGATTCCTCAGTCAGGTAACTAATTACCCTATCTACTTACATTCATCTGAAGTTTTAGTGTAATCCTTCCCTGTCTATCCTATATTATATGTCCTCAAGCAGCTGCTGCCCCAGAAGTGGCAGCATTTTAGCAGTGCATATGTGAGTAACAAGCCAAATGATGGCTCTGAGAATCTCTAAAGCATTCTTAGCTAACTAGCAGTGAGCGGGACATTAGACTCAAGAGAGTCACATTGAGTCTCTGAATAATAATGTATTTTTCCTCCTGGACTTGCGGGGGGAGGTAGAAGAACTGGTGGTGGGGACTTTATAAGCCATGACATTTCCTTCAGTGTTAAACAAACATTTCCACTATTCTACAAAGTGTTTATGTTGGTACTGTCCAGAGCTGTACCTCTGTTTCACCCAAACATTCTCCCTTTTTGTGCCCTTCTTCCACGCAGCCTAGTGTATGTTAGTGACAGTGGAACAGCTACGGCTGATTGTTCAGCAATGTAATTTTATGGGAACCTTGGACAAAGGAGGCTATAGAAATGTTAATAGTGCTGTTTTTGCTTACAACAACTAAGAATGAAGAGATCTAAATAGAGAGATTTGAATAACCCTCTGAGAAGCAGTCAACAGAGAGGATTGATTGGGATTGGATTTCAATCATTTTTGGGTTTTCTCTGATGATGATGATGATGATGATGATGATGCTGTTCAGATACTGAGAGACACGTCCCCTTATTTCATCTCATTCTGGCCAGCCTATGTCTTGCTAACAGTAGAGTAACACATACTATGAGCTGGACTTGAGTTTGTACTCCATCATGGAGAAACATACAAGTAACACTTAAAAACACATCACAGCAAATTCTAATTAGACCAAAATCATGCAGAATGTTAGGGAATGATGCACTGAAGTGTATACAGTCCAATTGTGATACAAAGGCAATAGTGCTTTAGACTTATTCTCAAGAAAACTGTATATAGTCAGGAAAGGGAGGCCAGACACAACTTTTGAATGTCCTAAACAGCCAAATGACAAAACCCCATACATTAGACCTGTGAAGATCTTTACTACTGTGTGACTGCTATTATTAGTAAGAAGGTTCAGGAGCATAGATTTTTCCTCTGGAAGAATTGCTCAGCCAAGAGATGCACTTTTGCTGTTATTCCTGGTTATACCATTTACTAAACATGATCTTCCTAGGAAAATAACGTCTCAGGTTATAGGCAATAGAATGATTAACCAAAGGTAAGATAAGCAAATTTAGAGTGGTCAGAATGTAGTATCTATCCAAACCACCAAGATATGTGCAACGTAAAACCGAGAAACCACATGACCTTACTTGTGTATCCCTTGCTCTTCCTGACTCTATTCCTTTCCAGCCGTTTGTTGCCTGTGGTCTTTGTACTGAATGCAGAGTTATATTGTAACTCTTCAGGGCAGGGAACCTTGTCTTTCTATTTGTTCTGCAAAGCATTCTGTACAGTTAGGCGTGTTTTGCCATTGTCGTCAGAAGACAAAATTGGATGTAAATACCTAGGCACGTATTCACTAATTCTCTTCTAAACTAATATTAGAAATACCAACCACACACACACACACATACAAACCCTGATAGGCTCCCTGCTTCCGTTATTCCAAAATTACTTTTCAATCAGAACAACAGAAAATGCTGAAGAAAGTGAGTCAGGAGAGAATGTTCTGCAACAGAGCTGCATTTAGGCGATTCAGCAATTTACACACAAGTGGGTTTTTATTTAGATATGGCAGTCTCAATTAGCATCTCATTAGCAATAAGCTGTATAAATAGGCATGTTCTGAAAAGGAGGAAAAATGTCAATAGTCTGCTGGCAGGCACTCAGTATCCCAGCACCAAGCTTTCAACACATATAGGAGCTCTAATTAGAAGCTTGTCCATGTGCATGCATCACTCATTAACTGCCTCTTTTCTGAAAGGGAATAATGAATTGAGCCCTTTAATCTGACATTAATAAATTGCCACCATTTTGGGAGGTATTTGAATGTAAAATGGTGATGTTCATTATCAAAATTATATTTGATAGTTGGGTTTGTTCTGGCTCATTTACAGGGATAACTTTCATATAATTAGGGCTCCATTCCAAAAAGTTAGTTGGTTGTTCATGTTTTTTCCACAAAGTTAAATGAGCATCTGGATACGTGAAGAATAAGAAATCAAAATCTAAAATGCAGTGGTGCATACTAGGATGTAATACCATATTCCGATGATACACAGAAAAGAAATTAAATGTAGCCTCAGACAAATGCCCCAAGGAAAAGACTGGCGGAAAAAAACCCACATCTTATTGTGGCATTTCATCAGTGTAACCCTAACACATCAGAACGGATTTAATTCACTGTACATGGTAAAAGTTTGGGACCTATGTGAAGCCTCCTGTCACTTGTTCTGAATCAGTGCCCTGTTATGCAGGTTTTTAATCAATCTTTATCTATTTTTTGTATAAACGGAAAAGTGATGGAATGTGACTCACTCATATTTTTATTTAGATATAGACTAGAAGTCTCCAGATGGGGAGTGCTAAACATTATATTATTGAAAATATGCAATGACAAAGTCAAATGTGGCTGTCAGTCAGAATTTATACAGCCAATAACTAAAGCTCAAATGGATTAAAGAGAAAAGCTTAATACTATGTTAATTGATTATGAACTAGAGCAATGTTTTCAGTACATTACATGCAACAGCCTTAATATCTCTCAGACAAGGTGGGTGAGGTATTATTTCTTATTGGACCAACATCTGTTGGTGAAAGAGACAGACTTTCAAGTTTACACAAAGCTCTTCTTCAGGTCTGAGAAATGTACTCAGTGTCACAGCTAAAACAAGGTGGAACAGATTATTTAGCATAATTTCAAGGGATTATTCAAGGTGAAGTGGCCTGTTAACAACTCTGTAGTCAGAATGGCGAAAGGAGAGGAAAAAATAGCTGGGGCGGGATGGTTTAATGGGTTATAGATTGTAATTTGCCATAAATCCAGTGTCTCAAGTCAGTCAATTTTTAGTATCTAGCAAAGTTATGAATTTGAGCTCCCAGGATCCTATTTTGAAGGTGTTGTACAGGTTTCCTTTGAGGATGAGAACTGAAGTCAGATATAGAATGATTATTTTATGAAAAGTGTTCACGCACAGGTGAAATGGTGTTTTTGTCTTATCATTTTCTTATGTGAGTTTATTAAAAGGACTAAATGATTGTCTGGTTTCACCCATTTAGTTACTAGGGCTTTAGTGCATTGCATGAAATACACCACATGTTGTGATAGGCATGTGCAGGCCCATGGATCATGAAAGGTGTGTTGTAGGAGGTTTTCATCATTCTAGCAGTGGACATATGATTACAGGTTTTCCATCTGTTGTTCTAGCAGGGTCTGGTGCCCTTTTCAGTTGGTGTGTCCTGGTCCATGAACAGTTTGTTTCTGGTGAGTTTGCGAAGGTTGTTTGAACTTCAATGGAGGGGGTTCAGGAAAGATTTCTTTCAGGATGTGGTCCCCATTCAGTATGGGTTGTAATTGTTTGTTTGATACCCCATATGAGTTCCAGTGTGGGGTGGTAGGTGACAAGTAGGGGTGTGTGTTCAGATGGGGGTTTATTTTCATACTGAAGTAGGTTGTCTCGGGGTATTTTGGGCAGTCCATTCCATGATGTGATCTATTTCTCTGGTGGAGTGTTCTTCTTTGGTGAAGGCACTTTTAGGTGTGTTAAGATATATATCCCGTAATTTCTCCTTGGAGCATATTCTGTGGTCTCTGTGTGCCTGGCTGTAGATAACATATTTCCTGGTGTGTTTGGGATGCTTGCTTGATCTGTGAAGGTAAGTGTGGGGATCCATGGGTTTATTGTATATGGTTGTCTCTAAGTTTCCACTGTTGCTGCTGATTGGTGTCCAGGAATTTGATGCTTGTGCGGGAGTGTTATAAAGAGTTTAATGGATGGGTGCTGAAAATATCAAAGTATCTCAGGTAAATCATTGGTCTCGTGGTGCATTTGTCCAGAAATTTTTTTGAGGTGTCCCGTGAAGAGGCTGGCATATCAGGGAGTTATCCTAGTACTCATGGGCTGTTTTCATGGTTTGGACAAAGTGTGTGTTTGTTGAATGTAATTTTTTTACGTGTGAGGATGAAATGCATGATTCTGGTGATATGTTTGAGGTGGATATCTGAGGGTTGTCCATTATCTTGTAAATATTTCATGTAGGCAGTGATGCTATCATTGTGAGGATGTTAGTATATAGGGAGGTGACATCCATTGTGTCAAGAATGGTGTTCTGAGGGAAGTTGTTAATGTTGCAGAGTTTTTGGAGGTAGTAAGATGTATCCTGGAGGAAACTTGCCCTTTGTGTGGTGAGCGGTTGAGGATGGTTTCTATAAGCCATAATATTCCTTCAGTAAGAGTGCTGTGGTCAGATATGATAGGTCTGCCTGGGTTCCCTTGTTTGTGTATCTTGGGAAGCATGTAGAACATCCTTGGAGTAGTTTTAGGGGAGGGAGGTTGTAGAGTTTTTCTTGGAGCTTTTTGGGAAGGATTTAATGATATCCTTACATTCTTGGGTTAATTATGATGTGGGGTTGTCTTTGAGTTCATCATAGAAGGTTGCGTCAGTTGTCAGTGGTTCTTCATCAACGTAGTCATCATGGTTGAGAACTTCAATGGTGCCCCCCTTTATCTCCTGGTTTGATCACTTATCTGGATTTCAGGGACTGTATAGCTGTCCTCTTGGTTGTTGGTGGTGAGACTGTGGAGGATTTGATGCTTTAGAATTTTGCAGTATTTTTTTTCCTGAAGCAACCAATGTAATAACCAAGAGTGTTTTTTTCTGCATTGAGGTGTC
Organism: Eretmochelys imbricata; assembly: GCF_965152235.1. Lineage (NCBI taxonomy): Eukaryota > Metazoa > Chordata > Testudines > Cheloniidae > Eretmochelys > Eretmochelys imbricata. The sequence continues at coordinate 28,102,254 of NC_135574.1, forward strand.
TGTCTGATTATTATTTTTCCTCAGGACTGTCAGTGGGGACATGATGATTGTGGGTTGTGTTGTCATAGTTGTGAAATAATTCTCTGAGGCAGAGTCAGCAGAAGAATGTGTCCGCTTCTCTACATGTTAGTATGGTATCAAGGTTCTGTGGTGGGGCAAGATCATTCAGTTTCAGTTAGGGATAGTCTTGATAAATGGATTATATTGGGGTGTTGTGTAGTGTCCAAGTAGGGGGTACTAGTGCCATGGTTTCTCCCAGAGGTGGCATTCTGTGGTTGTGGAGTTATAGCTGGCTCCACTTTTTGGTTTAGTGTTTGATGGCTGTCATCAGGGGCATTTTTGTTTGTTTGTTTGTTTTTTGATAATTTTTTGGGGTTTCTTGCATTATTTCCAGGTAAGTTTCTTGATATTTTTTTCTTCTTCTAGTGTGCACGAGCGTGTGATGATTTCGTGTTTGAGGCAGTCTTTTCTAGAGCATGTGAGGTGCAGTAAGTGGTTCCTCAGTTTTTCTGAAGTCCTGGAGAGCTGTTCAGCATATTTGGAGTCTTATGTAGTGATTACTCATCTCACTCATGCATTTTCACTTATTTTTATTTAAAACTTTTTGTGTGCAAATTTTATCTGATGTAGTAATTGTCTGTCTATAATGTACCTGTTAGAACCATAAAAATTCATTATTTGTGTTCATAATTGGATGCATTTCCCTCTTTTCCACCAGGTAGGAGTGTTTGTGATATGCAGATAGTAAAGTGGTAGGAAAGGGTTGTAGCTCACTAAAGTCACTAAAATAGAGAGAGAGATTTTATAAGGCTCATAGACTCATGGGCTTTAAGGTCACAAGAGACAATAATGATCATCCAGTCTGTCCTCCTGTTCAATGCAGGCCACAGAATCTCATCCATCCACTCTTGTAATAGACCCATAAACTCTGGCTGAATTACTGAATGTCCTCAATCATGATTTAAAGACTTCAAGTTACAGTGAATCCACCATTTACAGTAGTTTAAACCTGTAGGTGACCCAGGCCTCATGTTGTCAAGGAAGGTAAAAAACCCCAAGGATCTTTGCCTAACTGACCCAGGGGAAAATTCCTTTCTGACCCCAAATATGGTGATCAGATAGACCCTGAGCATGTGAGCAAGACCCACCAGCCAGATGCCTGGGAAAGGATGCTCTATAGTAACTCAGAGCCCTCACCATCTAGACTCCCATCACCAGCCGTTGGAGATATTTGCTGCTAGCAATCACAGATCAGCTACATGTCATTGTGGGCAGTCCCATCATACCATCCCCTCCATAAACTTATCAAGCTCAGCCTTGAAATCAGTTAGTTTTTTTGTCCCCACTGCTTCCCTTTGAAAGCTGTTCCAGAATTTCACTCCTCTGATTGGTTTCAGAGTAACAGCCGTGTTAGTCTGTATTAGTACTCCTTCTCTTTTTACTCCTCTGATTGTTAGAAACCTTCATCTAATTTCAAGTCTAAACTTGTTGATGGCCAGTTTGTATCCATTGGTTCTTGTGTCAACATTGGCGCTTAACTTAAATAACTACTCTCCCTTCCTCCCTCTGATGTATTTGTAGAGAGCAATCATATCTCTCTTCAGTCTTCTTTTGGTCAGGCTAAACAGGCCAAGCTCTTGTTTCTCATAATTTAAATTTAAGGGTCTATGATCTCTTTATTAGATAATGGCTTTTTTTAATACATTGTGGGACGTCATGATTCAGACAAGTGGAAACATGCTTAACGACGTTCTGACAAAAATACGAAGTACTTTAATTCAGTTACCAGCTCTTCTGTTGTCTGTCTGATACAGAACTTTCTACAGAAATTGTACTTTCTATAAGAGTAACACCCTTTTCCTTTAGGAGTCAGTCTTCTCTGGGCAAGCTGGAACAGAAGTTTACACACCAGATAGATTAACTTTAACGAAGTGGCTACTAAAGCTTGTACTCCAGTGTATAGGGTTGTGGAATAAGAATCAAGAGACAAGACTTCTATTCCTGGCTATACCACTGAAACCCTATGTATGACCTTGGCAAGTCATTTTATCTCTCCTCCCTCCCTTCGTTTGGCTTTTCTATAAAGATTGTAAACTTGTTGGGGCAGGGACCCTCTCTTACTATGATCTATACTATGTCCAGCACAATGGAACTGCAATTTCACTTGCAGACTTTAGGACACTACCTTAATAAAATACTAAGTATAGACTTTGGTAAGTGTAGTGCTGCCTTACTTTATTTAGAGAATCTATTAAGACTATTTGCTTAAAATTTCAGCAAGTTTTTTTAGAATCCTTTTAAGATAAAGTGCTTAGAAGAAACCAGTCTTTCTTCAAATTGAAATAAGATACAAACTTTCTCTGTTTTACCTAAATCAGTTTACATCCCCTGTGCAGAAACACATTGTCCTTAGGGTTTCACAGTTGAAAGGATGAAAGTGATAACACTGGGTTACAATAATTCAATATTCTCAATTAAAATCTATTTCAGTTATAATCTGACTGGCCTTCAGTATTTCTTTATTTCACCAGCTGATTCATGATGCTGGTGACTACCTCTTGTTGCAGAGAAGCACTGGCTGAAGGATACTTTCTGCCCTTCTTTTAGTCTTTCATATGTGTAGAACTTCTGATAAGAAGTCACAGGATGCACCTTCTAAACTTGCTGCATTTCTGAAACTTATTAAATTTCTTAAATATTTTTAGATTTTCTACATTTTCAAATATATTGATTTCAATTACAACACAGAATATAAAGTGCACAGTGCTCACTTTATATTATTTTTATTACAAATATTTGTGCTGTAAAAATGATAAACAAAAGAAAAAGTATTTTAAATTCACCTCATACAAATACTATAGTGCAATCTCTTTATCATGAAAGTGCAACTTAAAAATGTAGGTTTTTTCGTTACATAACTGCACTCAAAAACAAAACAATGGAAAACTTTAGAGCCTAAAGTCCACTCAGTCCTACTTCTCATTCAGCCAATTGCTAAGAAAACAAGTTTGTTTACATTTACAGGAGATAATGTTGCCCACTTCTTATCTACAATGTCACCTGAAAGTGAGAGCAGGCGTTCGCATGACACTTTTGTAACCAGCACTGCAAGCACTGTGCCAGATATGCTAAACATTCATGCTTCAGCCACCATTCCAGAGGACATGCTTCCATGCTGATGATGCTCATTATGAAACAAAATGTGCTAATTAAATTTGTGACTGAACTCCTTGGGGGATAATTTTATGTCTCCTGCTCTGTGTTTTACCCACATTCTGCCATATATTTCATGTTATAGCAGTCTCAGATGATGACCTAACACTTGTAGTTCATTTTAAGAACACTTTCACTGCAGATTTGACAAACCGCAAAGAAGGTATCAATGTGAGATTTCTAAAGATAGTTACAGCAGTCGACCCAAGATTTAAGAATCTGAAGTGCCTGCCAAAATCTGAGAGGGACGAGGTGTGGAGCATGCTTTCAGAAGTCTTAAAAGAGCAACACTCCAATGTGGACACTACAGAACCCGAATCACCAAAAAAGAAAATCAGCCTTCTACTGGTGATATTTGACTCGGATGATGAGAATGAACATGTGTCGGTCCGTTCTGCTTTGGATCATTATCAAACAGAACTCGTCATTAGGATGGCCACATTTCCTCTGGACTGGTGGTTGAAGCATGATGGGACATATGAATCTTTAGCACATCTGGCACATAAATATCTTGCGACGCTGGCTACAACAGTGCCACATAAATGCCTGTTCTCACTTTCTGGTGACAGTGTAAACAAGAAGTGGGCAGCATTATCTCCTGCAAATGTAAACAAACTTGTTTGTCTGAGCAATTGACTGAACAAGAAATAGGACTGAGTGGACTTGTGGGCTCTGAAGTTTTCATTATTTTTGAATGGAGGTTTTTTTGTACATAATTCTACATTTGTAAGTTAAACTTTCATGATAAAGAGATTGCACTACAGTACTTGTAACGGGGGAATTGAAAAATACTATTTATTTTGTTTTTTACAATGCAAATATCTGTAATCAAAAATAAATATAAAGTGAGCACTGTACACTTTGTATTTTCTATTGTAATTGAAATCAATATATTTGAAAATATAGAAAACATCTAAAATATTTAAATAAATGGTATGCTATTATTGTTTAACAGCACAATTAATCGTGATTAATTTTTTTAATCACACAATTAATTGTGATTACTTTTTAAAATATCTTGACAGCCCTAATTAAAATGTACATTTCCCAAAGTGGATTTTGTGAACAATTCTTTAGGATTGTTCTTGAAGTTCCCTATGTGTGAATAAACTGTATAAATCTACGACTTAGTAAACTCATAAATTAAAACTATGTACTCAAGCACTTTCTCATATTAATGAAAAATAATTATAAAATGCAAGCACAGAACTGAATATGTTATAGCTGGGTGTATTTCTTTACTCAAATCAAAATAGTAACAAAGACTCATAACAAACAATTTTTTTAGTTGCAAAGAGTCCTGTGGCATTTTATAGAATAACAGATGTATTGGAGCATAAGCTTTTATGGGTGAATACCCACTTCTTCAGATGCAACTTCAGATGCATTTTTTTTAGTTAGCAGTATAAGGCAATTACCAAAAAGAATGGATATAGCTTCTATTGATGCATAAGAGTGTAATAAAATACTTACAAATATTTCCTAATTTAAATCTAATTATGTTCTGCATAATAGTTTTTTCTGTAAGTATTTGTTAAAGTTAGACTTGTCTAGATTGTCATGCAATTAATAGTTCTAATTGAGAAAGATGTTTAGTGTGACTTGAAAACTGTTTGTCTATACCAGATTGAAAAAGATGGACAGAAGTAGGATACCTTGGTATCCATGTTTTAAAAGATGACTACCAATTCACTCCTTACTTTAAATTGTTTTACTTATGATCAAAACATTTTCTTTAAGAACAAATGGTTATCCATATATTTAAATTTAAAATTATACTCTTCTAATGCTGTAGGCACCTTTATAAATTACACACTAAAATCCTAATAGTATTAAAATCTTTCCAACAGGAACTCATCCAGACACCTACAGAGACTCTAATCTACTCCTTCATAGTTGTGGGAAGCAAACCCTCAGCCCGCTCCAAAAGCCCTGCTAAAAATATAGATTGTGTACCATAAGTGTCAGTTCACAAAATCTGGGCTATTGTGGATTGAAGGGGGGAGAAAGTTATACAGACTCAGAGCTGCCAGAGTAGCTCCCTGCCGTCCCTCTGTCTAAAAAGGAGAAGGATCCATTCTTACTTGTAGATGTGATAGCACGACCTGGGGTGAGAGATGATCCTTCAGATAGGCCGGTCCCAGGCCAATAGAGCTGTACAGGTCATAACCAAAACTTTAAACTCCTCCTGGACCAGAAGGCAGACAATGCAGATGCTGGAACACTAATGATGTGTGCTCCCAGTGATAGGTCGCACTCAATAAGTAGGCCGCTGTGTTCTGCACCAGCTTCAGTCTCTAACTGGTATTAAGATGTAGTCCCATGCAGAGCATGTTGCAACACTCTAATATATGGGGTAACAAAAGCATGGATAAATGGCAAGGTTTGCATTTGAAAGGAAAGATTTCAACCTTCTAGCCAGTACAGCTGGTCAAAAGTTAGCTGGGTTACTGCTGTAACACGATCATCAAACAGCAGCTGGGGCTGTAAAATAACCTCTAAATTGTGAACCCTAGTAACCAATGGCAGATGTACTCCCTCAGTCAAAGGGATTGATATTGCCTTCACCATCTCCTCTGGCTGTTTTCTCTCACTCACCATCCTCACCTCAGTCTTGTCTCGGTTGAGCTGCAGCAAGGGTGTTCTTATCCCTGCTCCAATTTTGACTAGACACTGGCTGAAGTGGTGGACTGCATCATCCAGATCAGATGAAAGAGGCATACGGTTATACTAAAAATATCACACCCCATGAATCCTTACTGCTACTTATCCAACGAACAGGGGCAGTGACAGAATGGTATCCTGTGGCACCCCATACTTCAAAGTTCTGTGGAAAGAGGAGGAATTTCCCATAAGTACCCAATGAGCTCTCTGAGAGAAAAAGAATAATGTCACTAAAGAGCAGCATCTTCGATCCCTGACAGGGTCCATGAGAGAGTCAACACCACCAGCAAACAGTATCTAAGGCAGGTGATAGACCTAATACCCTCTCCCTGATAATAACCTCATGGCCACTCCTCATCTTCATCCCATACTAGGGGGGGATCTTTGACTAATGCAACCAAAGCAGTGCCTGTGCCAAAGTTAGATCTTTAGTCGGAGAGATCCTGAGAGTATACTCTGGATGCTATGAGAGTTGTCTTGTCACAATCTTCTCTGCAATCTTAACCAAGAAAGTAAGGTGTGGTACTGGTCAATAGTTAGCTGGATTGTTATTAGCAAGCTATGACTTCTTGACCAAAGGCAACACATGCAAACCCCAGTGCTATCATTAGAGTTGCACAAGTGTAAGAGAGGGCAGCATTTGGCAAAAGCCTCTAACATGCATTAGTTTTTCCATTAAAACTGTTTAACGTTATTCAAAGTGAAAGCTAGTCAGTTTTTTTTTATTATTATTTGTATTACAATAGTGCTTAGAGGCCAAGACTCCACTGTGCTAGTGTGGAAACATATAATAAACAGAGTCCCTGCCCCTGCATAGCCAACAATCTAAGTTAGAATAATTTAAAGACAATGGTTGAATTCTGCTCTTGGCTACCCTAATGAAAATCTTGCGCTAACTAAGTTCAGCTGAGCTCAATGGGGCAAATTTTCCTCTCATTTACATTAGTGTAAATCAGGAGTAATTCTGTTGAAGTCAATGGAGTTTCACTAGTGGAAGTGAAATGAGAATCTGCTCCAATCATTTTCTTACTTAGAAGAAATATCTTTTTTTTAAAAGAGAAGCATGGTAAAGTTCAAACAATGTGAGGCATAGTACCTAAGGTATCTTTAATACATTATTACAGTAGTATCTAGGCAACAACGCTGTTACTCGCTCTTCAGTTAAAATAAATTTAATTTGAGGTTTGATGGTTCTTTAGGTAAATTTTCCTGCAAAGCTGTTCTAAAATGTGAAATAAAAGCAACTCAATACAAGGTGACTGTAGTGTCAAATAACTTACCCCACTGTTTATATCTGAAGAGACTATTCTTTGTTAGAAGGTATCTTTTGTCTGATAGGTTCAGCTCTCAAAGGTATTGTTGTTGAATCAGGATTAATAGGAGCAGCTTTACATATTCAAGGTGGGACTGGCACGGCTACTCAGATTATTGCAAGGGCAAAACTTTAATTTTCTTAAACCTCCTCCTTGATCTTCACTTTAAAAAGTTCACAGAGTGAAGAAAGGTGCTAACTATCATTTCACTAAAAGGAGTACTAGCGGCACCTTAGAGACTAACCAATTTATTTGAGCATAAGCTTTCGTGAGCTACAGCTCACTTCAGATGCATCCGATGAAGTGAGCTGTAACTCACGAAAGCTCATGCTCAAATAAATTGGTTAGTCTCTAAGGTGCCACAAGTACTCCTTTTCTTTTTGCGAATACAGACTAACATGGCTGCTAGTCTGAAACCTATCATTTCAATAAGCATCTCTTTTGACTTAGGATAAATGGCAATGGTGCTCATATAATACTATTCATAATTTTGTGGCCCCTTTATGTTAAAAGAGTTAATGGTGCATGTAAGCTCAGAATATGATCATAAGTGTTTCAAATGCTGTAGAGGCCTAACCGCAAACCATAACTCACTTCAGGAGTCCTACTCAGGCAATTACACATGTGAGTAAGGCTTTTATGGATTGGGTCTGGTTACAAATATGCAGATGATTGTACTACACAATATTTTAGAGTAATGGTGGATGTCAAAGAAAGCATCCATAATTAAACCTTTCCTGGGCTACCTACAACTTTGCTGTTTGTTTGAAAATTGCTAGGATGTTATTGGAAGTGGATCCCTAAATTGGCAAATAAGTTTTAACAATATCCTAGTCGCTTGCTTTGCTGACCTTACTCACAAAAATAGGTTACGGCTTTACTGGCATTGATAGGACTGCTCATCTAAGGACTACTTCTGTGACTAAGGATTTGCAGGATCTATCTGGAGTTCACATGTTTTCATTGACAGTAAATGTTGTTTTAGAAGTAAAAACATTAAAATAATTTTAATATCCCCTATTTTTTTCTTTTCTGCAAATCCTCAATGTTGCAATTGAAATCAAACTGGGGAAGATGGTATTGCAGAGTATCGATAAGTTATGTGATTATGCTAACTTCAAAAACTTCTCCGTCACATAGATTAATGGGTGATAGCATAATAACCTTAAAATCATCTTGCTCAATGTCAAGAGGCTTAAACAATCCCATAAAAAAGGAAGCACCGGTGATTCATGGAAAGAAAATAGACTGCCAATGCAGAAATTTTTATCTCTGCAGACAGTAATTACGAGGAGCACTTTTCCATTGCATGGGTTATTTCAAAGAACTTTCTAAACCATGAGGTGCAGCAAATAGCCTTTTCATGGCAAAGCAGCTGCTGCTTTGTGGCTTATCTACCTGCTGTGCAGACCTTTATAAAAAGATTTTTGTCAATTTTACAACAGTATGATTACATAAGCAGGTGCCTTTCCAAAAAATGCTCTTAAAAATAAATGTTCACATACTGTGCACAGTTAAAATTCACCCTCCATTCTGGAATTTCTTTCATAAAGAGATTAAGATTACTATAGTATCTGAGCCCCTCAGAATCTCTAATGTAATTATCCTTACAATACTGCTATGAGATAGGGAAATATTGTTATTCCCATTTTGCAGAAGGAGGAACTGAAGCACAGAGAGACTAAGGCCCAGATCCTTAAATGTAGTAGGTGTTTTTCTGCCTTTTTAGGCACCTCAGTCCACCATTGAGGCACCAGACATTTTCAAAGATGCCACTTAGCTGCTTCCTAACCCCATAGACTCTTATGTTTCCACTAGTCAGTATTTGCAAAACTTCCCAGGTGCTGATGCTACCCTACAGCTAACAAGCTTCTGAGAGCCCTAGTGTAACCCACACACCTCCTGGGTGTGGTGTTCTGTCCAATCTAGTGGCACCGAGACCACTTAGAGGGAGTTAAATGAGTCTGCTCTACAACCTTAGCTAACAGGCAGGTGGCTTTTAGCTTATGTGGTAGAGGCTCATGCACTAAGCTCCAGGGGTGTCCGGTTCGATCCCACTGGCTGATAATCGGGGTCTGTAGGCATTACATTAGCACAAGTTGAGGCTCTGGAAGCTGGATTCGCAAACTAAGCAGAGGAATGCTGTTGTATTAATATAGATGAAACATATGGGTCAGAAGTGTTACCTTGACCATGAAACTGTCCAACATTAAACAGTTTTAAACAAAGTTTGGGGTTTGGTATACATAAACCTCAGCCTGACTTAGTACCATGGCACAAAAATCATTAAAAATAATTTTATCCCTTTATTAAAGATTCAGAAAAGAAGGAAAAGCAGTTAAAAATGTGAAGTGTAACATATTATATAAGGATTTAATTTTAACACCATCACCAGCTCCTTTCCCTTTCACTAGAGATAGTAATTAAAAGGAAAGCCCCTCTATTTGACAATCTCTTTTTGGAGGAGAAAATGAGTTGAGATGTGCTGGAGCTGTTGTTAAAGTGCAATCCCATTTTCTAGAAAACCAAACAAGTTAAACATGTAAAAGGGTAAAGAAAAAGAACAGCACATATAGAAAATGCAACTTCTGTCTTAGGTGTTGATTTTCACTTGTGATCTCATTGTGAGAAAAAACACAGGCACAACACGCGGTCACTCCAGGACCTGGAAAACTTGTACCAGCATTGAGCTGTTTAAGGCATTGCATTTAGCTGCCTTTCTGGCCACAAGTTTACAGCACTTGTGCAAAATATGCAGTTTTGGCCAGCTAAACCAGTCTCCTAATAGACAGAAGAAAAAAATGAAAGAGATAGGAAAGAGAAGAAATTACGTAGGGAAGGAAAAGGATACAGGGGGGAGAGCGACCAAGTCTCAGATCCCAGGTGGTGATCAAGATTTAACTTGAGTCAATGGAGGAGGCAATGTCATCGGGGTCCCTCTTTCTGGTCCAGTTTGGTCAAGACATCTCTCAGGATTAGGATGAGGAAGGTCTAGGGTCCCAGGGGATGGTGCAGGTGGCAGCCATGATAATGAATCTTGCTCCTTCCCCTTCTCTCAGTCAGCCAGCATAATGAGAGCCAGTCTCCCCCCAACATTCTCTTTTTGAGAACCACAAAAAGGAGTGATGGGGAGAACAGGCCATCCTCTTGTTATTTTGTCCACCAGTTAGGCCTAATTTTCAACACACCCATTTTGATTCATTGATGTCTGGTCCCACACTTCTCTTGCTTGCCAGGCATGATCTTAACAGTCATTGACTTATAAAAGTACGCCTTTTTGTATTTTGTTTGGACTAATTCAGTCTCTATCTCCTTTTTGGAGCCTTTCCTGTCAACATTTTTTGTTATAGGTTATTGTGACATTTTATAAACTTTCACTTGCTTTTCATAGTTGAACTCACAATTAGGATAAATTTGTATGCTCAATTATTACAACAATGCCTGTTGCACCAGAGGGGCCCAATCCTGTAGGCATATTCAGGCCATGCCTCAGACCTGATAACTGTCATTCTTCCCCCACCTCCCACAAGGGGGCAATGTGCAAGCCACCAATAGGTAGAGTGCTCATACAAAAGACATCTGGTGGCACAGGGAAACGTAGGGTGACTGTGAGAGAGGTATCAATCAAGTGACACAGAGATGATTTCAGCTGCTAGGTCATGGCTCACTAAGTGGCCTACCTGGTTTAGGTGCATAACTCCAGGAGAGGGTTTGTCAGCTGAGAATCCCAAGCGGAGAGAGATACCTCTCTCTGGTGTGTCAACCAGGCATAGCAGGCCAGCCATGTAGCCTTCTAAACCCTCTACTGCAGCCACCTCTCTTCCTCAGCATTTCACTCCTGGTTGTCTTAGGTGGTTCCCAGCTACCTTAGGTGGCTCCTGGTTCAGTTGGTTTCTGAAAATTCCTCTTTGGGCCCCTAACTCTCCCCATGCGTTGCATGAGGAGCCTGGGCACATAGCTGTGGGCTGACAATTCCGCTGGGCTGCAGGCTGCCTAAGGATTAGGAGTTGCAGTACTGAGCAGAGCAATGCCTAAATATCTTTAAGGATCTGGGCCAAAGTGACTTACCTCAGGACACACAGTGACTTACCTCAGGACACACCTGTGCTTGAGCAAGGACTTGAAACCAAATTCTAGGCAGGGTCAATAATGTGCCTGCCAGTGAGCACACTCACTTTGCCAGAGGGATCAATACCTAGTAACAATATAGGTTGTTACAGGAGAGCACTACCAGCCGATTTTATGGTGACCCTGGGCTTTTCAACACTTTCTTGAAAAGAAGGAAAGGGAAAGCAAACAGTTGTAACAATACTTTTGGACTGTGGCAAATGTGGATAGCTGGATATAGTCTGTGAATAAGGAGTCCTGTACAGCTTCAGTTCTTCTCAGGGAGATACAAAGCAGAGAAGGTTCAAGAAGTGTAATGAGTTGTCTGGCAGACCTTCCTGGCCATCAAGCCTATGAAGTAAGAAATTCCGAGGGTGACCTAAAGGAAGCTTCACTGAGCCTAAGGACAGTTTTATGTGGAGGTGACTAAAGGAGCATGGCTAGTGTGTGTTCAGTGTGCTACTAGGAGAAAAAGCTTAGTCACAGCAGGTCCCTGAGAACTATAGAGTTTCAACAGTTAGTACCACACAACAATTTTTTTAAGTAGCACAAGTGCCTAGTGCGATGTACACTTGAACTGCTTATCTGTATATAAGAAATACATATCTTTGTGCAAGACCCTGCTGAGGGACCATATACAACGCAGTGGTGAAACTAGAAAACCTCTTTGCAACATTTTTGGAAACATACATGTTTTAATGACTAAGATATCAAATGAGGGTGAATCTGTACAACCTGATAGCTATGCTCTTTTTAATCCCCACTTTGATGAGGAGGGGATTTATTATTTACGAGCAATTTTTTTTTAAATAGTGAACAAAAGAATTTTTAAAAAACAAAATATGGCTTCTCTTTCATATGGAAAAGTAGCAGAGCCCTTCCCTGCCTAGGAAGGAATATGGGTCTATTCACATCATTCTGAAAGGAGGCCAAAGGAGAAGGAAACTCTGAGTTGCCATCTCATGGAGCTGTTTGATTGGGCTTTGAATTTTGGCAGTTAACCCCCTTTGCACTGGATCCCTGGGATCTGTTGGTAAGAGAATACTCTTCTGGGAGGACACAGGAGTCCTCCCTTGGCAGCAAGTCTCCAGCAGGAGGTACACTGTCTCTGTTGGGGATCCACAGCAGCTGATCAGTAGAAACTGCAGCATAGACTCAGAAAGGCAATAAAGCAGCATATGGCATAGACAGCATTTTGTTAGAGGATGATCTTGTGATGGACAAGGCCAAACATCAATACACATTCTAGTGAATTTTGCAGCAGCATTTGTTAGTCAGGCTATAGCTACCCTAGAGAGTTTACATCAGCACAGCTGCACCAATGCAGCTGCACCACTCTAAGGTCTTTAGGGTCGCCTCTCTAAGCCAACAGGAGAGAGTTCTCCCATTGACTTAATTAGTCCACCCCCAGTGAGCCGAAGCTCTCCCTCTGATATAGCACTGTCCACACTGCACTTAGTTCTGTGTAACTGATGTTGCTCAGGGGGGTGGTTTATTCACACCCCTGAGCGACGTAAGTTATACTGACATAAGTGGTAATGTAGACATATAGCCTTAGTCACAGGTGCTCTTGAATCTCCTAAAAGATGTGTAAGGAGGTGAATAGAAAGGCTGAGATGGAATTGTTTGAGGGAAAGTGTTAAAATGGATAGAATATGAAGACAGAAGGTCATACAATCTGATCTCCTATATAACACAGGCCATAGGACTTCCCTTAATTAATTCGTGTTTGAATAGAGCATCTCTTTTAAAACAGGAATTAATTCAGGGAAGTTATACGACCTGTGATAAGCAGTTGCACCTCTAAGCTTTCTAAAGCTTTTATCCACTGACTCTCACAAGGCTCAATCCTCCCACAAGTTCTGCTCATAGTATTTTTTAAGCCCAGTAGTGGAGTTTGAGTGACAGTGTAACATTAATACATTTGTGACACCCAGCTTCCTTCATGTCAGCTGTCATCAATGTTATGACCAAGTTGTCCCAGTATTGAGGAAAGATCACTGGCTGAAAAAAGTTGTGTAGTTACCTAAAAATAGAAATCTTGATTTGTACACAACTTGGGTCTCCTTTTGTCCATAAAAAGCTCTCTAAGTTCATAGACAAAGCCCTTATAGTTTTTCAAGGCAACTTTATATCCTCCTACTATATTAATATTTCCTGTTTCTAGCAAAATGAATTTTTGGTTTGCTAACATCACAATATTTTTCCCATATACTGTAATATTCCTAGATATCTATTGTCTATTAGCCAGTTGTTCAATGGGAAAAACAAAAAAGATGTACCATGATTCAGACCTGTCTTGTTTCTACTCTCCTGAATTTTTAAAATTTCAATGGTTCTTCAGGAAAGATGTGATAGTGGAATTCACCCTGAAGGATAGAAAATCCACGGTAAAGGAGGTGGAATTGCAAATCAAAATACTTTTAGAAAGGGAACAACTGAAATGTTCTCATAAAGATTAATAAACTATTTGCAGTTCTTGACCAAGAATATATAAACAGAGTCGACTAAATTAAAGCCACTGTTCAACCCAGTCAAACACCTTCTTGGCATCAAATGAAAGTAACCAAAGCAATTTTGTTTGACCAGGCCAATCGGAAGATGCTAATATGATTAGTTTATGAAGAGTTATTTACTGCCTTTAACAAAACCCATTCTATTAACTTGCCTTAAATTGCTAATAGACAAGTGACCATAACTTTGGTAGAAAAACCTCTGCACCTGACATTTTATTGTGAGACTAGAATTTTAAAAAAAATGGTTCTGATAACAGATTTTTAAATGCAAACTGCATGCCTACAGTAAAGACTTCATACATAAATTACATCCTATGTTTGTTTCAGGATTAGGATATTTTTATCCCTTGGTTTTAAAAAAAATGTCCATAGATGAACCATCAATTAAATACCACACTATAATCGCTGCAGACCAGTATTCAATGTAAAATATGAGAATTGCCATGCAATGGTAATGGGTGGCTCTTTCCAGATATCATGGGACAGAGAGGCTAGCTACCTAGGATGGGAAAAATATGTTCCTGCAAGTCACAAGTAAGTTTATTTTTCTTAGTCAGGTTTAGGAGATGTGATGTAAATACACAAGGTTCTTCAAGTATATTTGTTTGCAAAAACAGCAAGATAATATATTATTTCTTTGTCTTGACTAAAAGAACAATTATTGGTGAAACTTGTATATAGTAGATCATTTTCTTTCTAATACTAGAAAAAAGGAATTTTAACTCATGTCTAATAAGGTCTATAGCCTCTACCAAAACTATTCAGTGCTGTATTAAGAATCTTAAATAAAATTTTAATTTAACACCGGAATCAGCGTTTGTTACAGAATCTCAGTATTTCTGGACAATTCTGGAAGCATAGAAAATGTGTCTCAGTACTGTCACACTAGCTACATTTATGTCTAACTTTAACATGCCTATAGGGGCTGATCTGAAGTAAATGAAAAGACTCCTATTGACTTAAATGGCTTTGCATTATTGCCATAAATCTAAAGAAGATAGCCTTACCTTTATTTTATGGATCTAGATTGCAACCATTTTATCCATGAGAGCAAACGCTCACATTCCAAAGATTCAATATATGGGTAATGGAGCTGGCATCATTTTCATATGTTAACAAACATTAAAAAATGAATATCCATCAGGCTTACTCTACTTATGACTTTTAATTGCATTTTGAATTTCTCTCATCTCCACTTATCTAACATTTCAGTAGGCTGCATTGTAATTTGGTATTATAGTCCCAGCCAAAATAATTAATAGGTATCTGAAAATGAATATTTCTATTCAGATTTATACAAACTTTCAAAAAATCTCTTAAATGCTTTTTTTGATTTGAAGTGTGTTGCCCAATGTTGAGATTCTGTATTAATTATATTGATTACTCAAGAATCCCCAATTATATTGATTACTCAAGAATCCCCAATTTGAGGGTGATTGGTTCTTGTCTCAAGATCAGGCCCAGAATTATTTAAATTATTACATAGTTGGGAACTCTGATGTGCACAGTTGCAAAAATCATACTATAGGAACTCTTTTATATTTACAAATATAATTTATTAATATATTTAGCAAAGTCCCAAACACTCCAACTTTGTAAGATAGATAGTGATACTACATAATGTACATCTGCACATCCATATACTCGCACCATCCCTTGTAGAACAACCTGAAGTGTTAGCCATCATCTTCCTCATCACCATCACCTTCCTCATCATCACCAGTGGCCATCATTCCGGCACCTCCCAAGGACTACATCTCCTTCTCTTTCCGCCCCTAGGCTGGAATGCAACTTTTATAATGGTGGTGATGGTACCGGACATAATGCGTATTTAGCAGGGTTTTTTCCCCTCTCCCATATTTGTATTTCCTCACCTTACTAATATAAGTAAAGGATGGCTGAAATGCCAGGCCTACAGGCTGAGACCTCTAAGATTTCACCTTAGCCAAACAAGGCCATAGGCTTACTAATGCTTGACATAAGTAGGTGACCAAAGAATAGCTATATGCCGGTAAGATCACAAAATTACTATAAAAATGTGCCAATGGGTGATGTTGCAGAAAATTGACTGCAATGTATTGTTCAAAATCACGAGATACCCTATTGTAAAATCTTTAAATGCCTGTCCTGATAGCAAGATCATGTTGTACATAAATGTTAATAAGAGGAACTACAAACACCCTTTGAAAAACAGGGCGGGGCATGGACAGGGGTAAGGTGGGGAGGGCGTGACCTGAAAAGTTTGGGGACCACTGCTTTAAGGGCTTGTGTACACAGGTATGATTTCTAAAGGGCACCAACATATTGTGAACTAACTGGCCTGCTGGTGCAAACTAGTGTTATTTTGTGCACTATGAAACTTTTAGTTTGTGACAGCAGGTTCTACATGGGCCAGGTAATACATAACATGTTAGTGAGCTTTAGAAATCACTTCTTTCATATGCATTGCAGTGTCAGGTAGACAAGCCATTAAGTCTTTGATTTACGGGTAAAATTGAAGATCTTGAGGCCTATATGATCTAAAAAGTAGGAGCAAATAACTGTAGGGAAAAAGATGGTGCCTGAAAAAGGGTGTCTCTCCCTTTTTTTGATTCTAAGGCCCCAAGCTTTAATCCCATTGTCAGTGTCACTACTGATATCATGACTCGAGAGCTGTGCAAATAAATGACTTTTTAAAAATTTTTGTTTTGGTTTTTTGTTCTCTGATTGAACTGAAAAAAAAAGTTTGAAGTCAAATTAAATATTTTGTTTTTTTGGCTTTGGCTTTTCTTACTTTAAAAGAAAATTTGCAACCAAATCATTTGTAATAAAAATACCAAAATGTTTCATTTAGAAAATGTCAAAAAAAAAATGTCAATTGTTTTCAGTGAAACAATTTGGCAAATTTGACCTGGATTTGACAAATGATTTAGTCAACCTGAAACTGTATTTTTAATTGAAAAAAAGTCCGAATTTTTTTGTCCATTTCTAATCTGGATTAATAGAATGAACAAAAGTTGCAGGACTCTGGACCACAAATCTTCAACTATCTTTTTTTTTTTGTACCAGCAGCAATAGAAAATATTTTTTCTGATGTCACCTTTATCAGTATCTGAAAGAACAATTTCAGAGTAGCAGCCGTGTTAGTCTGTATCCGCAAAAAGAACAGGAGTACTTGTGACACCTTAGAGACTAACAAATTTATTTGAGCATATGCAATTCCTGAATCCCCCATATCAATATTTGTTGTACATTTCTCTATGATCTGCTGGATGTCCTAAATTTTCAATTTATCATTTAAGGGGTTATTCAAATGCTAGCTACAGACTAACATGGCTGTTACTCTGAAACCTTATTCCCTAGATCCACTTTGCTTCACAGTATCCAGATTTACCTCACTCCTACAGTAATACAATCACAAACTGATATTTAATAGATTGTGTATTACTTTGTTGAAATTCTCTTGCACGAATCAAAAAAAAAATTTAAAAAAATCATACCCCATCAGGAATAGGTGTGTAAATACCTAGATGACAAAAAGGATCTCCTTTTTCTGTGCCGACTTTTCTTCAGCAGTCTATGCAATTTATTTATTTATTTTATCCAATATTTCAATCTCTTCCCTTCTGTCTGAAGTGGTCCTACCTTTTTCCACAAATCTTACCTCTTGTATTTAAAGTAAAATTGAAATCCTTTCAGGGATAGAGGTCCACAGATAGGCAGAACAACGTGTTAAATATTCTTGTCCAAAATCATCATGTAAATTATTTGGTTCATAATGTAACAGATGACTTATGTATTTTTGCACTGTATAAAAAGCACTCTTCCCTCCTAATCTTTCTGATTTAGTTTGTATTGAATTCACTCATTTTTCACATGAATAGTCCACTTTCCTTGAAACTGAACTCAAAAAAAAACCAAAAAAACTTTCACCCAACCCCTCTTTCAGTGTTAGGTCCTCTGTTGTGTTGCTACATGAGTGTTCTTACAGAGCTTCCATACCTCCAGGATTCTTCCTTTTACGATAATAAAACCAAATGTTTAATTTTCACAGTATTATTTAAGTCTTTCACATTAAATAACGCAAAATCCATCAGTATTTTTTACAGTGCTGGTATTCCAATGAGACCACCCTTCAAAGGGAATGTAAGTACAGGAGATAGTATGGCAGGTGAGTTTTGTGTCAGGTACCTGCACTGTACTGCAGTAGGAAAATAAATAAGTCTAACTATAAATGGCCACAATAGTAAATTTATGTATAAACTAACCCCTACCCAATGCTTAGCTACATGTGCATGTGGATTTGGGCTGGAGTGATGTGGAATCTGAGGGGGGAATGGGTTACCTCAATAGCATGCTTGCCCTTTCTTTCAGACTCCACAGAAGCCCCTGCTCAAGGGAGCTCTGTAGGTTTCCACCTCTGGACTCCGAAGTGATGGGCATAAGCCAGTAGGGCTCACAGATTTCACTATATTCTCCCCTGGGAAATCTGTGTGGGTTAGCAGTGTAAGTTACAGCAAATAGATCTTAGAAGTGGAGTGTTCTGTACTCCCTTGCCATTCTTCTGAGCCATCCAGTCCCCCTAATAATGCCATGATTTAAATGTTCTATTAAGCAAATTGCAGGTCCATAATTCTGTGCTACAAGGTATATCGTACCAAGCTCTGAACTTAGTTCATAATGATTTTTTTAGTCTCTACATGGCACTATAATCCTACATATGCACTTTTTATGAGAGAAAAGCCAAAGAGGGTGGAAATAGTTGTAAGAATGGTCTAGACAGATATTTTATGAAACATATATTTTATCTGGCTTGGACTGCATCTTTAAAACAACAGTGTCACAGGCATCAATCATTCTGAAATGTTATTAAAAATATCTGGGCTTGTTCTCGGTTGTGCCTCTAAGGCCTTATTTAAGATTTGACACTTTATCTGCCCGATGTTACCTGTTCATGCCATTCTGGTTTTCACAGGATTCCAGTGAAGATTTGATTTTTCTCTGAAATGGATCCTCATTTTGAATATATTCATAATGGAGCAATCTACCAGCCAGAGCATAGGCATAATATGAGTGAAATTGCCTTAGCTGCCATTTGGACAGGATCTAAGCAGCTTTTCCAGTACTAGTGATCCCAGTAACACCATGTTGGACTAGCACAATCATAATTCTCAACTGCCCATCATTGGAGAAATCCCTCAAACTGATCTATGTCCCCCACAAACCTTGTATTAGTTCATTTTTATTATTGTAAATCATTTACCTAAGAAATGCTAAGTCATGGAAACTGTAGTTAGAGACTAATTAGCTACATTCTCTCCTCCTTGTGTCCCATTCTCTTTCTCGCACCCCCCACATAAGCAAAGCCCATGAGAAATAGAGATCTATGAGATTCACCTTGAGGAAATCCCAGGCATTTGTCCTTCAGAAAAGGGAATTTGCATCTGCACAGAAGATGTAAGGAGCATGGTCTTGCAACAGCACAGAATGTCCCAATGTGCTGAGATATCAGCCCCAGCCCTTTGGATCCTTAGCCATCCACTCAGACAAATCCACCAGGCTACTACTTCCCTTGTCCCCCTTCTTCCAGGGATTCTGTTGCAATTGGCCTCCATACTACATCTGTACACTACCCACCTCTCCAAAAGTGGCAGAAGCTGTTAGAGAGTCTATGCTGCTAGAGAGGCGTAAATGGGGCTTAAACTAGATGACCCTCATGGTTGTTTCTAACCCTATGATTCTATGAATAATATAGACAAGAAGCTTGAAACCTGATTCACTCTGAGTTGGGAGTTCATGGAGGAATTCAAAGGGGAAATGATGATTGATGTGGTCAGAGTGGCAGACAGTGGTTATCTTATCAGACTTGTTTTGTATGGAATTGCTCAATAAGAAATATTAATTGGAACACATTTAAAATTAGACTCAGCAAGACTCTGTCTTGACTTTGTCAGAGTGACTGAGCTGTGTAGTGGGGATCTTCGTTGGCTTGGAGCCTAGGGTTTGAAACACTAGTTTGTTGAATGTTGCTCAGCCTCTGGGGTGGGACACGTACTCCAGATCCCATAGTGGAGTCTCATTTCCAACATGCTGAAAAGACATTTTTTTGTGTGTGCAGACCACAAGCTACAGCAATTACATGATGCACAAATGTGAACTAAAATGCCTCAACCATAACTGCACAGAACAAAGGCATGCAGGGAGCTGCGTATGGGAGAATAGAGGCAGTCATAGAATCATAGAATATCAGGGTTGGAAGGGACCTCAGGAGGTCATCTAGTCCAACCCCCTGCTCAAAGCTCCATTGTCCAGAATTATTGTAAGCCAGCTAGCCCTCTGATCTAGCCAGCACCATTCCCTCTGTCCACTCTCATCCTGTAGCTAGCTTTGTGTCACTTGAGGAACCAGGGAAACTTAGCTTCCTCCCTGCCTCCCCCAAACAGAACTCTTTTGTGAGTAAAGCTGCTTTTCCCCATGGGAAGAGACTTCAGGCAGAGTCCATACAAAGGGGATACTGTGTGCTTGTCCTCCTCCCAACTACCTTCCAAGGCCCATGGATTTACTTTGGGGGAGGGATGAAGGGGTGAAGCTCTTTCTCTTTGGAATCACCTTAACTTGAGATCTTATGAGGATTCTGCTTGTCAAAGCAGTAGCCTGCTTCTTGCTGGACCAGCAAGTGCTGACTACTGATACCTCTTCTGGCTGAAGCTTGTATTATGTCATCAGCTGGAATTCAAACGTCTCCTCAGAACCATGTGCGGGAAAGGAAAATTAAATCATAGGAACATGATAAAATGAACTAAAAGTTCAGGTAGCTTGTTCTGTTCTTTCTTCCCCCCCCCCCCCAACTGATCACAATTGTCTTTATTATTATTATTAGTCCTGTGATGGGGTGTAAACCCCAGGCAGATGAGCAAAGGGGTAGCAGGAGTCTGAGAATTCAATTAGCCCATCATGCTGTACCTGGAAGGTTTCTCAAACTTTATTTGTTATCGGACCAAGTGGGGGAGGAGTTGGGTCTTCTTCATAAAGGAAGGAAGCGAAAGCTATAAGGGAGATCCAGGAGGAAGTGGGTTAAAGTTCCCTCATCCTGGGGCAGGAACCTAAGGGAAGCTGTAGGAGAGGCGTTAGTCCTGGAGGTAGGCTATGGGAAAGGGACAAGGCTCCAGGGAAGTAGTCCTTGGGGCTGAAGTTCTCCAATGGGAGTGGGGAGCTGGGAGGAAATGGTGGGGACTAAAAGCTAAAGCCTGCACAGCTGGAAGTTGCTTAAACTGGGTTTGTTTTGTTTAGGTTTTTCTGTGTCTTGCTGGGGGGACACTGGGTGGGCAAGAAGTGCTTGGGAACTTGCTACTCTGAGAGAAGAGTGAGACTGTAGAGGAGCCCAGGAAGTGTGTAAGATGTATATTGAAAGTTGTGTGGGACACTGTATGGGGCATTGATACCCCAGAAAAGGTGAGACTTTAAAGTGATTTGCCCAGAGGGCTAAGTCACAAGGAGAAGCAGACCATAGTGGGGCTGGAGTCGACAGGACGCACCAGATAAGGAGAGCTTGCTAGCGAAGAGGGGATGCATTGGTCAGTGAAACGTTCTTCTGTAATACCCCATAGCTCTTAATTTTCATAAAATCAGTAGCTGAACTGCTACAGCCATTCTTAAATGTATTTTGGAAGACACTGTCCTTTTCTGATCATAGTACCTCCTTCTTTTTCTATGGTGGACACTTCTGAGTGGTTATTTTCACTGTCACAATGCTGCATAATTTTGATTCTTTTTCACAATGTCTTCAGAAGAAGGACTTACAGAACTAGGACACCAGCTAATGAAGAGAAGAGCCATTTTAGTACAGTTTGGGCTATATACTGATTTCAAAGATGTAACTGGGATCAGAATTTAGCCTCAGGTCTCCTTCCTCAGGTGTTGTAGAACTTTTGGGTGCTAAATTTATTCTCTCTATCTTATATAGGAAGAAATAAGCTGAATATTAGAGCCAGTATCCAAACTTCTCCAAAGTCCAGGCAGTTTTATTCCAGTGTTCCTATTCAGGCCCATCACTATTATCCGGGCTTATTACCAAAATAATATATTTTTTGTTAACAATTAAATGACAAAATATTAGCCCAGTCTTGATAATGAAACAGCATCCTAAATGATTAAATAAAATATACAGTATAACATGTTTTGTATAGCTTTACAAAATTACTTAGTTATTTACACTTCAAAACAAAACATGTATATCCTGCACTTCCATATCCTGATGTTTTGAGTTTCCCTTGCAACATCTGAGATCAGAATAACCATCCATCCCCATTAAGGCAGTATAGTATTTGTTGGAGGAGATGGAGGGGAGGAAAACTGACACCGTAACCCATAATAATCAATAGCTTAATGGTAAGGGCATTTAGCGGGGATATGGGAGAACCAGGTTCAACTCCCTGCTCCAAATTAGGCAGAGCAGGTATTGAACCTGGTTCTCCCACCCCTAACTACAGGGATGGTGTGCTCTCCCTATTTTTTTTTTTTTTTTTTTTTTTTGTGAAAAACTTTGCAAGGTTTTTGTTTTGTCCTGATGTGGAATTAAACCAATACCAAAATCTCTTCCCCTCCCCCCCACATAAACCAGAATTCCTACTTTCTGGAGAGCCTTCCTACAATTAGGAGAATCTCAATGCACTGTGAAACCAGTCCTACAATGTGCTGTGTATTCTTAGTTCCCACTGATGTCACAGGATGTTGAGGGCACTCAGGATTGATCCTTGCATGATTACTCCCATAGAACTACTTAAGCTCCCAAAGTCCTGTCCCAGCAGATACTAGTTTAATGTAAAGCCTGTAAAGGATTCTCTGGGGGCAGTATCTTTTGATTGTTTCTAAGTTGTGTTGAGCTAGGAGCAAGAATTAGCCATGAGCTGCTTTGTATCGCATTTCCCCCTTTTCATTTAAATTTGGAATTGAAGCGCCATGCTGATAGCCTAAGGCAGTTGCGGGAGATGAAAGTTCACTAGAGAGAGAACAAAAGAGGAAGTGGGGATGGAAAAGAAATGTTGGAAAATTTGAAATGACAAGGTGGTTTTGATATCTTGCTCCTTTGTACAGCAGTGATGTGAAATCCTTGTCCAACACGCATATACAACACCAGCGGTGCCAGTCTCCTGTATTAGAGAAGCCTCATTGTGGAACCTACAGATAATTTCAGGGCTCCACAGTGAGGATGCTACTGCACATCGTATATGCACCCAGTTTACCAACACCGCCCCCCTCCCCAACACATTGGTGTGTTTTATGTTGAGGACGCAGTAAGCGTGTTTCTAACAATGTAGTTAGTGACCGTATGCTTAGACCACAAACTGGGCTCCCTACCTAGTAAGAGGATAGGAGAATGGACTCTCATGGTCCCGTCAGGAGGGTTTTGCATATTGGAAGCTTGATTCTACTGCCTTGCACCTTGTGTAATCCCACTCACCCTGCACAAATATAAATAACAGGTTACCAGATCAGAATGACTGCAGAAAGTTCTAGGCGGTGAAGAATTGGGTTCTGGATCTGTAACTGGATAGTGCGTATTGGGCCTAGTTCTCCTCTGACATCAGTGTAAACCTGTCCATTGAAGTTAATGGACTAACTTACACTAGTTTAAGTCCAATTGACAGCCTTATAGGAAATGTAGTCCATCATAAACTCTCCCAAGTCAGCTCAACTGAAAAGTGTAAACCATAGAGCAGAGGTTCATTTTCAGAATGATGTGGGGGGCATGTAGCATAAATCTCTTGATATAATAGTACCAGGAGTTTAAAGTTTAATTTCTTATGTATAACACTCAGCTATAATCCTTAGATTTTTAATCCTCATTGTGTGTATCTCACTAAACAAAATTTGCTTGGCTTTTTTGCACTTCAAGGCATATTAAAAATGCAATATTGATCCACAGGCATCAGCTATGTAAATCTGAAGATGAAGTGCTAAAATACATCTGATTTTTAAAAGCAATACCTGAATGGAATTTACATTCAACAGATTTACACAATATTTGAAAGACTGGAGTTAACTATAATGATTATTGCAATCATAATATCTCAATGTAATTGATGTTAAGAATTGCTTAGATTGGGTTTTTTTTTTCAGAAAACAAATTACCTCTATATGTTTGGGTATAACATACTCTTCTCATTGGTCTTCTTTTGACTGTTTCAGTAGTGTAGAATTCTGATGAAACAATGTAATATACATCTAACATGTTAGAGCACTCTCAAAAGCACCAAAGGCAGAATATCCTCGGAATTAAGGCACTGGACTTAGCAGATGTGGGTTCAATTCCTGGCTCTGCAACAAACTACCTCTATGGCCTCAAATAAATAGCTTCTTCTATCTCAGTTCCACATCTGGAAGAAAATAGGAAATAATGTTATTTTCTTTGTCTTGTCTACATAGTTTGTAAGATCTTTGAGGTCAGGACTGCCCTACTATATGTATGGACAGTTCCTAACATGATGTTTTCAGTTGTAATACAAATAACTTTTCTGGATCAACTTACTGAGTTTTAATGAGCATGTGTAAAGAACACCCCCCAGTGTTCCTCAGGAAAAGGGCTAAAAGCTGGTCTATGAACAGAGGATAGATAACAGGTGGATAAATAATACACTAAGTTAGTGTGGTTATGTCTCCCACTAGCTGGTGGCTCCACTGACAATAGCACCTAGTTATGTACTTGCAGATTGGGATTTTTCCTTATAATTCACAAGAATTTTTCAGTTATAGAGCCACATTCAGTCAAATCTATCAGTTAATATAACTTCCTGCAGTCTCTGAACTTGATAGAGCTGTGTTATGGTCAACATTGACCAGTTTGGTCCAGCTGGTTTGGGATGTTCTGAAAAGAGAACAGCCACTCTTGTGTTCCCAGAGTGGCACAGAGGAGCTGGAGCATATGGGTCAATCTGGCCCCATGTCTATTTAAGACACGTTCTTCTGTCACTTAGCTGAGAAGATAGAGCCAAACCCTCAGAGTTGTGTGTTTGCTCAAGCCAATACAGAAATATAGATCATTCGCGCTTTCTTTTATTGGTGGGATCAGATGAATTAAGAGAAACTGAGAACTTGAATCTGAGGAGGTAAAATGCTTTTGGTTTAATACTGTGGCTATTACATAGTATGAAACCTACAGAGCTATACAATACACTTGAAATGGACATTTCAAAAGGATTACTAGTAGAAGCAAATAATTGTTTATTAACTATTGGAAAGTACTAACAACCACAGCAGATGATCAGACCAGTAGCATTAGCAGGTGCTTAAGAGAACAACTTAGAAAATCAATAATCCATTGTCTTGCCATATAGCAAGTCCATAGCATCAGTTGTCTCAAAGTGAAATTCTTTTTAAATGTAAAGAATTAGGATGCACATGCCATGTGCATTTGAACTGCACACAGTAGCAAAAAGCTCCCTTTCATGTACCTGCTCCAAAGGAGACCTCTATGCCACTTCAGGAGGTCTCTTTGAACCCATCATTGCTGTCAGATCTTTGTACAACCATGGCTTAGAATGATTTAAACATGGTTTTTGTCAAATCAAGTTGTAATATGGTTTGGCCAGGCAAATATAGATTGGGGTAAATGGGTAAAAATGAGTAATAAAAATCATGCTAAAGATGTTTCTGTTTTTTTTTTAAAAAGGTGTTTCTCGCCATTCAGGGAATGAAATGAGAGGATATGATACACATAAATAACCTCGAGAAGATAAATTGCCAGTGTTCCCATTTACCCTCTCATGCTACGAGAACAAAGGGATGTTCAATAAAATGGAAAGAGAACAAATAAAAGGGAGCACTTTACATAAAATCTACAGCTGAGCTGCGGAAAGTGATGCCACAAGATACCATTTAGGACAAGAGTTTAACAGACCTTTAAAACAAAAACAAAAAAGACTGGACAGTTATATGGGTAATAAAAATATCCTGTTATATGAGATAGCACTTAAAAAATAAAAGTGATAAATTCTAATGCTCCAGCATGTACGTCAACCATTTTAGAAAGTGCAAAAAAACAAAACACACCTTTGGGAGCCCAAAGTATGGGAAGGAAAAAATAAAAGAGCCCCACTCAGATAACGACAGGTTTCAGAGTAGCAGCCATGTTAGTCTGTATTTGCAAAAAGAAAAGGAGTACTTGTGGCACCTTAGAGACTAACAAATTTAATTATGCATAAGTTTTCGTGAGCTACAGCTCACTTCATCGGATGCATTCAGTGGAAAATACAGTGGGGAGATTTATATACATAGAGAACATGAAACAATGGGTGTTACCATACACACTGTAACGAGAGTGATCACTTAAGGAGAGCTATTACCAGCAGGAGAGCCGGGGGGGCGGGGGGGGGGAACCTTTTGTAGTGATAATCAAGGTGGGCCATTTCCAGCAGTTGACAAGAACGTCTGAGGAACAGTGGGGAGTGCGGGGGGAATAAACATGGGGAAATAGTTTTACTTTGTGTAATGACCCATCCACTCCCAGTCTTTATTCAAGCCTAAGTTAATTGGATCCAGTTTGCAAATTAATTCCAATTCAGCAGTCTCTCGTTGGAGTCTGTTTTTGAAGTATTTTTGTTGAAGAATTGCAACTTTTAGGTCTGTAATCGAGTGACCAAAGAGATTGAAGTGTTCTCCGACTGGTTTTTGAATGTTATAATTCTTGACATCTGATTTGTGTCCATTTATTCTTTTACGTAGAGACTGTCCAGTTTGACCAATGTACATGGCAGAGGGGCATTGCTGGCACATGATGGCATATATCACATTGGTGTATGTGCAGGTGAATGAGCCTCTGATAGTGTGGCTTATGTGATTAGGCCCTATGATGGTTTCCCCTGAATAGATATGTGGACACAGTTGGCAACGGGCTTTGTTGCAAGGATAGGTTCCTGGGTTAGTGGTTCTGTTGTGTGGTGTGTGGTTGCTGGTGAGTATTTGCTTCAGGCTGGGGGGCTGTCTGTAAGAAGGACTGGCCTGTCTCCCAAGATCTGTGAGAGCGATGGGTCATCCTTCAGGATAGGCTGTAGATCCTTGATGATGCATTGGAGAGGTTTTAGTTGCAGGCTGAAGGTGATGGTTAGTGGCATTCTGTTATTTTCTTTGTTGGGCCTGTCCTGTAGTAGGTGACTTCTGGGTACTCTTCTGGCTCTGTCAATCTGTTTCTTCACTTCAGCAGGTGGGTATTGTAGTTGTAAGAATGCTTGATAGAGATCTTGTAGGTGTTTGTCTCTGTCTGAAGGGTTGGAGCAAATGCGGTTGTACCATGGAGCTTGGCTGTAGACAATAGATCGTGTGGTGTGGTCTGGATGAAAGCTGGAGGCATGTAGGTAGGAATAGCGGTCAGTAGGTTTCCGGTATAGGGTGGTGTTTATGTGACCATAACTTATTAGCATCGTAGTGTCCAGGAAGTGGATCTCTTGTCTGGGCTGGTCCAGGCTGAGGTTGATGGTGGGATGAATAAATGGAGACAAATCAGACGTCAAGAATTATAACATTCAAAAACCAGTCGGAGAACACTTCAATCTCTTTGGTCACTCGATTACAGACCTAAAAGTTGCAATTCTTCAACAAAAAAAACTTCAGAAACAGACTCCAAAGAGAGACTGCTGAATTGGAATTAATTTGCAAACTGGATCCAATGAACTTAGGCTTGAATAAAGACTGGGAGTGGATGGGTCATTACACAAAGTAAAACTATTTCCCCACGTTTATTCCCCTCCGCACGCCCCCACTGTTCCTCAGATGTTCTTGTCAACTGCTGGAAATGCCCCACCTTGATTATCTCCACAAAAGGTTCCCCCCTCCCCCCTTTCTCCTGCTGGTAATAGCTCACCTTAAGTGATCACGCTTCTTACAGTGTGTATGGTAACACCCATTGTTTCAAGTTCTCTATGTATATAAATCTCCCCACTGTATTTTCCACTGAATGCATCCGATGAAGTAAGCTGTAGCTCACGAAAGCTTATGCTCAATTAAATTTGTTAGTCTCTAAGGTGCCACAAGTCCTCCTTTTCTTTTTGCCACTCAGATTAGAGCATAATTATTGGCTGATAACACCAGGGAAAGAGTGAGAAAGAGAAGGGAGCACTCACCTGGGAAACCCGTGGCACACCACAGGCGGTGGGTACAGGGGCTACTCTCAGGCACCCTGGCACCCCTGCCCAGGAAAATGGAAGGTTCAGGACTCCTCACAGTAGCCTGGGCTGCCTGGGCAGCTCTTACCTTGGCCGATCTCTGGCTTTGAGCCTGGCCAGGCAATGGTGCTGGAACAATTTTTATAGTGGAGGGGCTGAGAGCCATTGAACCAAACTGTAATATTGGAATCCTGTATATAATGGAATCCACTTCAAGGCAGGGTGTGTAGAAGCACCCCTAGTTCTAGCACCTATGCGACCAGGTGGTGAAGACTCAGGGGAATAGGTGGGGCCACAGTGGGGATGTGGCTCCTCATTTGTCCCACTTTTGCTTTTTGAATAGGTGGTCACCGTAGTAGCAGCAAGTTTCAGAGTCTGGTCTTCAGACTCATGGGGCCCACAGTAGGGTGCTAAAAATAGCCATGTAGCCCTTCTGGCTCTGTCTTTGCAGCAAATCTCTCTCCCTGCGCTGCAGAGCTCAAGCTTCAGTCAGAACCAGAATGTCTACATGGCTATTTTAGCCCCGTAGTGGGACCCTCCCCCATCCAGAGTCTGTAGACATGGGCTCTGAGACTAGCTGCTGTGGGTTGTGTATTTTTTTAGTTCAATGTAAATTTAGCATGGCTTTCGTCAGAGGAACACGGTGAATAATTGCAGGACAGCAGCAGGAGGGAGATATTGTGATGAAGCTCCATATATCATCTTCTATCAGACTAGATTCCATTCAGGTCGCTTGTTTAAAATGTCTCCCAAATTCTCATCTAAATAGTGCTCATGGGTTAATTTCTGGCAGTTCATCTGGGAAATGAACTGAGTGAAGTATGAGGTAGAACACAGATTAAGGAAAGAGAAAAGGTACTGATTAGCATTCTATAGTTCTGTTGCATACAAAGTAACAACCATTTAATCCTGCTGGAATTTTGTTCTCCTACTGTGGATTACAGATACACTATATTCCAACCATGGCATAGAAATCAGCTGAAGCAGAAGTAATAGATTGGTACATTCTCCCTTCAGATCATCAAATGCTATATTACTGCAGGGAATGGGAATGCATTAACAAGCAGGACTACATTAAAGACATACACTGTGCAGTAAGTCCAGGGTTCACCCACATTACATATTCTAATGTTACAAAACAGAAATAAATTGAAAATACAGTTCCAGTGTTCATAGGAGTGGACAGAATGGAGTGGATTTTCTACAAAAAAATAACCTGTATGCTAAAATATTACAGTGATATAGAACTGTCTGGAAAAGAGGACACTTGTTTATTAAACCAGGCTCCCACACTTGATACAACTCAGTATTTTAGGAACAAAATAAAGAGATTTCCATATAGTATGATGTAATATCCCCATACAGTGGCCATGAGCATAGAATCATAGGACTGGAAGGGACCTCGAGAGGTCATTTAGTCCAGTCCCCTGCACTCATGGCAAGACTAAGTATTACCTAGACCATCCCTGACAGGTGTTTGTCTAACCTGCTCTTAAAATTATCCAATGATGGAGATTCCACAACCTCCCTTAGGCAATATATTCCAGTGCTTAACCACCCTAATGTCCAACGTAACCTCCCTGCAATTTGAACCCATTGTCTCTTGTCCTATCCTCAGAGGTTAAGAAGAACAATTTTTCTCCCCCGTCCTTGTAACAACCTTTTATGTACTTGAAAACTGTTATCATATACCCTCTCAGTCTTCTCTTTTCCAAACTAAACAAACCCATTTTTTTTTCAATCTTCCCTCAGAGGTCATGTTTTCTAGACCTTTAATAATTTTTGTTGCTCTTCTCTGGACTTTCTCCAATTTGTCCACATCTTTCCTAAAATGTGGCACCCAGAACTGGACACAATACTCCAGTTGAGGCCTAATCAGCGTGGAGTAGTGCGGAAGAATTACTTCTCATGTCTTGCTTACAACACTCTTGTTAATACATCCCAGAATGATGTTCGCTTTTTTTGCAACAGTGTTACACTGTTGGACTCATATTTAGCTTGTGGTCCACTATGAACCCCCGATCCCTTTCCAGTATATGTATATAATGAAAGAACTAATATGTAAGGAAATGGGGACAGATGATAAAAATATAAAACATGGCCCTGCTTCAAGGTGAGTACTAGTAATGGTCAAAGAGGTAGATATATGTATTTGAATAATATTCATATTAAGGGTCACTAATATTTGGGCTCATACATATCAACCATATCCAAATATTCCCCCAAAGCTTTCACATAACTCCTCCAAAACCCTACTTTTCACTACTTTGGACTTCATTATCAAAACAGGATCACAGGCTCGTCTCCTTATCTAGTCTTCTCAATGGTGCAATGACTTTCTATCATAATATTATTTTACAATAACTTTTTGTATATAATATCCTCAATTTTTTTAAAGAACAGAGGTGAAAACAAATTCTATTATATGCAATGGTAACAATGTATCATTTATCATGAGCAGAGTTTGAACCATGATCCTACTGCACAGACCACTACCACTTGAGCTACAGGACTAACTACATTAGTTGGCATCAGGAGAAGGCTGTTCTCCTGGAGGGGAGGGGTAAGTACTTGTACCATGTGCTAGGCCACAGGTATGGTTCCGAGAGCTCAACCCAGCTTTCTCTTTTCCCCAACTGGGGAGCTTCTGGCCCTTCAGGTGCCACCAGTACGGAGAATGAGTTGTTTGGGACCATGTGCTGGGTTGGGGGGAGGAGGGAACGGTTATATTAGTAGTCTAGATTAGCTCTTTTTCCTACATCCTAGGGGTTGTGGGAGCTTCTACCCTATGTTTTGCCTGAGGGGATGGGCTGTTGGGCCATGTGCTGGATCCAGGGAGATTACAGGGGACCTTGGCTCATGTTTCTCTCTCATCCCACCAGGAATTGGGGGAGCTCCTGTGCCATATGCCATCCCTGGTGAGAGGATAGGATGGTGGGGCCAGTGTGCTGCATTGCAGAGTGAACTATCAGAGAAAGCCCAACCTCCACACCCCACCACAGATTCTTTGGCACTTCCCAGA
Organism: Eretmochelys imbricata; assembly: GCF_965152235.1. Lineage (NCBI taxonomy): Eukaryota > Metazoa > Chordata > Testudines > Cheloniidae > Eretmochelys > Eretmochelys imbricata. Next base: position 28,133,224 of record NC_135574.1, read on the forward strand.
TATTCTCACCAGTGTTTGCTATTCTTTGACACTAGCATAGAGTCATCTCTTTAGACTGCTCAGTGCATGTGTTGGACTGCCTATATTTTCCTGAGAAACAACAAATGAGAGAAGGGAAATGGTGTTTTTAACACTTTACTACTCAGCTAGTTCTGAATGGAATTTTATTCAATAAAGAAAAGGCACCTCTCTAGCCTGTCGGATTTCTCCATGTTGAATATCAAAGGCCTGCTGCAAACAGTGACTTTTCTGAAATGAAAAGCTGCAAGAATCCCATATGATGGAAAGTGTTAGGCAACCTGTATATAATGTCCCTGCTCTGAAGGCCCAAGACTCCCTCCGACTTGAGTGAGCACTGGACTGTGCTCTACATTAACAACCAGATGAAGTCAACTGTGATGCAGACAACAATCTGGAGAAACAGGGTGCTGTGCAATTAGTTCATTAAGGAATCCCAAGGACCTTTCTCCAAAATATAATGGTCACAACTGACGTGCAGCAGAGTCATTCGATTCACCCTTGAGAACTGATTTTACTTCTAGTAACTTTGTGTTTTAACTCAGCATAGCAATGAAAATTTACCATTCCAAAAATCTGCCATTCCAAAAATCTGCTCAGCCATCATTACAGATACGTTGAGAAAACAAATGATCTATTTTTATCTACTCAACCACTGACCCATTTAAAAAAATGAATTCTCACTCTGGGTGAGTGGTCAGTTAGAATTTTGTAACAATGCTTTAATCAATTGGACATATTTACCTATTGTGCTTTCTTCTCAAACTCAGGAAATATTCACAGCTCTAACTCCCTTGAATTATTAAATGCCATTGAAAAACTTTTGTTAGGAGTTTCTTTCCACCTTTACTTTCCCCTCCCCCAATTCTAAAAGCATTTCATTAGTTATTTGTAGTTAGCATGTGATTTCAAAGAGGTTTTTTTTCCCTTTCTGTTCTTTTTTAAAATTCAACTTTTGAGATGTCTGTAATATACATATTATAGCACTTTGCAGAGTCTAGGATTGTATAAAAATTCTAAATAAGCAGTTCTATTATCTCTCTTTCTTTGTACTTGAGGTTTTTCTTTTGCTGTCTGAAAACTAATGAACCCAAGGAAAGAATTTTATTGTTTCCACATGCAGATGCTTAATTTACATTTGATGGCTACAGTTCCACTAAACAACAGCGTACATCAATACCTGCGATGCCAACAATTACTTTCACTATGCCTATGTGAGATTATCTTTCTAGAAATTTTAATATTGTGTAACTTTTGCTGCAGTAAACAAGTTGATGTTTTAGTAAATCATCTCTAATATTAAACATCATCTCTTTATTTAGGTATTGCGCCTACTCGCCTTATGTATTATTTATTGTAGCTTCACAAACAAAGGTCAAATTCTGACCTTGGATGTGTAAATGAGTGGTTCCCACAAATGTGGACCAGCTGGATTATTTTTGGCTGAAATTAAATTCTTTCTTAGGGCTAGATTATGCCTTTTAAGGTACAGCCCTCAGCAAAGGGTCGTATGGAAGATGCATCATCTCAGGAGTAGCCTTGCAAGGCATTATGTCTCAGAGATACCCCTCTGAGGTTTAATTCCCACCCTGCTTCCCCCTTGAATTGGAGAGGTAGGGTTTCTTGCTGACCTACATAAGCACCAGAGGACATTGCCCATGCTAGCTCAGCTGTCTGGCCAATATACTGTGGGACAGTGCCAGTTCCATAGACGTGGAAATCAAGTTGCAGTGGGGGAGGTTTAGATTGGATATTAGGAAAAACTTTTTCACTAAGAGGGTGGTGAAACACTGGAATGCGTTGCCTAGGGAGGTGGTGGAATCTCCTTCCTTGGAAGTTTTTAAGGTCAGGCTTGACAAAGCCCTGGCTGGGATGATTTAACTGGGAATTGGTCCTGCTTCGAGCAGGGGGTTGGACTAGATGACCTTCAGGGGTCCCTTCCAACCCTGATATTCTATGATTCTATGATTCTATGATTCCCCACCTGTTTCTTTCCCATCTGCTTGGGATGGGGGAATAAGCAGTTGCACAATGCCCATTTATCCTTGTGTGCCTGGATCCATGATCTGAGTAGCCCATGTGAAGGTGTAATGGGAGTTCTTATTTTTCTGCTCCCTTGGTCAGTCAGATAGTCTTCCTCTTTATTTTGGACCTTCTTTCATATAACTGTGTGTGTTTCTATATCTGTCTTTCTATAGTGCATTATTAAACATTTAAGCTGTGGCCTTATAGCTATAACATTACATAGACGTGGAAATAAGTCTTACAAGTCATGGATCTTTTGAACAAATATTAATTCCAAGTATGATTAACAAAGTATGATTAACTACACTGTGACTTAATAATCCTACCCAAACTAGACATTATGAAAGTCACACAGGATGGTTTCTGATGCCCTGCACTATTAACAATGTACTATACAGTTATAATTTAATATGGATTCATTTTAATTCAGATTGATGAGTCATGTGGCAGAGTTCTGATAAGTGTCTGGGAGTCTCTTTGGAAATACACAGTGGACATGATTACTGGAGAAAGAAATTAAGACTCATTATTTGAATTTAAAAAATACCAGTGTGCTCAAATTCCAGGAAATTATTTTTTGTGGGGAAAAAGCTCAAATACATTATACACACATGCACCACTACCACCCACACCCAAAATATTTGGACATAAAGTATTGTATCTTCACTGAGGTTATTTTAAAAGTTTTCATAAAAATATGTATCTGGATGTGTCACTAGACACACACAGGACTGTAGGTTGCCAGTTTAAATCCAGCACAATTTATTGGTGTCTATGAGCTATTATTAGTACCATATGGTGACTGTTTGGTGTCCTCTGCAAAATGAATAGGGTGTTGTGTTGTCATTTCTCTGCAGACCTCTATCTACAGCCCAAACAAATCACTATGATGGTGTTAATTGGCACCCGTTGGCAGTGAATGGCAATCTCAGGATTAAGAACTTGATGATGCAAAGCACTGTGTATCCTTCAGAAGTAACTTCTTATCGTCCCTCATGAGCCATCTATACCCTTGTAGGATCAACACTGAAAGAGTTATGAAAATTGATCTACTTATTTAGCTCTAGAAGGGATCACTCAGGATTAGAGTTGAGGTGCTGTCATAAATATAAAGGGAAGGGTAACAACCTTCCCGTATACTGTGCTATAAAATCCCTCCTGGCCAGAGGCACAAAATCCTTTTACCTGTAAAGGGTTAAGAAGCTCAGGTAACCTGGCTGGCACCTGACCAAAAGGGCCAATAAGGGGACAAGATACTTTCAAATCTGGGACTGGAGGTGGGGGGGAGGTTTTGTCTGTCTGTTCTGTGTGCTTGCCGGAGAGAGATCAAGAAAGCAAGCAATTCAACTCCATTAGAATTAGTAGTTGCTAGCAAGAAAACTGCATTAGTTTACTTTTGTTTTGTCTTGTGATTTTCTCTCTGCTGTGAGGAAGGTGTATTCCTGGTTTTCTTTTTGTAACTTTAAAGTTTTGCCCAAAGGGAAATCCTCTGTGTTTTAAATCTGATTGCCCTGTGAGATTAGCTTCCCTTCTAATTTTACAGAGTGCTTCTTTTACCTTTTTTCTTTCTAATAAATTTCTGTTTCTTTTAAGAGCCTGACTGATTTCTCTATTGTCCTAAGACCCAGGCGTTTGGGTCTGTGGTCACTTTGTAACCAATTGGTTAGGATATTATTCTCAAGCCTCCCCAGGAAAGGGCTTGGAGGGATATTTTGGGGAAATAGGAACTCCAAGTGGTCCTTTCCCTGATTCGCTGTTAAATCACTTGGTGGTAGCAACGTACCCTCCAAGGCAAAGAGTTTGTGCCTTGGGGAAGTTTTACCCTAAACTGGTAGAAATAAGCTAAGGGGGTCTTTCATGTGGGTCCCCACATCTGTACCCTAGAGTTCGGAGTGGGGAGGGAACCCTGATAGGTGCATTAATAGGTCTGTTTAAGAAAGCTGACTGTGCTGTTCCTATTCTCCTGCTAAAGAGGGGAATTATGTCTCCCTGGCGAGTATTTTTTGTAAGCAATAATTGCAGACACTTTTTTTGTTTTGTTTTGTTTTTTAAGAAAACTGCAATAATTAAAGTAAAGATTTAGGACAACAGGGTCCTGTTCCAGTGCACATTCCAATCACTGGAAAGACTCCTATAGATTTTAAATGGTCATTGGAACAATCCTTTGGTGAGCACTTAGGGGAGAAAGTTACAGTGAAGAAATGGAACTACCAGTATGATTAAGTGCTCAGCAGAGCGAATTACTCTGGCCCTTTGAACTATTAATGCGGGTCAACTCCTGTTAAATACACACCAAGGGGAAGTAATTTTATTTCACTGGTAGAAATTTCAGTTTACTCTCTAAATATAAATTAGACAATATAACCAGGGCCTCTGGTGAAAATTAAATCAAAACAAATGGCTAATTTCAGAAACATAAGACATAAACATGCTTTTAAGGAAATGTATTTATCTTTTCATAGCTACAATCGTGATTTTTTTCAAGAGAGATTCAGTCAATTACATTAACAAATTTAGTTTGATCACAGTCTTTATAAAGCCTGACTATATAGCGTCTCTAAGACCTACTCTTGTTCATGCCTCTAGTTGTTGATCCTCCCATGAACAACCTGTCTACAGTAGTTTCACTTGTGATACTTGACTTGCTTTTTTACACATATCTCCCAAAATTCAAAGCCTGTGAAATATTGATAATATTGTAGAATTGAGAATTATTTTTTTAAAAATAACTCTATTTTAAATTGAGAATTATTTTTATTTTAAAATAACTCACGGAAGTTAGGTTTCAGGAGGCCTTTCTCTGAGCTGATTTGCATGTTAGGAAATTTCAGTGACAACAACACCATCTACGGGGAAGTTCACAAGCTTACTAAAATATTTTAAATTAAAATTTTCTTTGAAATGTTATTGCTTTCATAAGATCTTACATAAGATGTTAGGGTTGCCAACCCTCCCAAATTAGCCAGGAGTCTCCTGGAATCGGCCTCAGTCTACTGGTTGCTATTGAAAGCAATCCCGGATATTTTAATAGGCCAAAAGTGTATCTAAGGCAGTGTATCTAAGGCAGGCTCCCTACCTGCCCTGGCTCAGTGTGGCTCTTGGAAGCAGCTGGCATGTTCCGCTCCTAGGTGCAGGGCAGCCAGGGTGTCTCTGTCACTGCCCCCAACCCGACTGCTAACTCCACAGCTCCCACAAGGACATTTTGCTGCATTCAGGAGCTGCCCAGGGTAAGCACCACCCGGCTGGAGCCTGCACCCCACATCCCCTCCCACACCCCAACCTCCAGTCCTGAACCCCCTCTCGCACCCAAACTCCCTCCCAGAGCCTGCACTCCGAACCCCCTCCTTTACCCCAACCCCCTTCCTCAGCCCAGTGAAAGTGAGTGAGGGAGGGGGAGAGCGAGCAAATGAGGGAGGGGACTGGAGTGAGAGGTGGTGGGGCCTATGAGAAGGGGCAGGGGTAGGGCAAGGTGTCTGGATTTGTGTGATTAGACAGTGGCAACCCTATAAGATCTCTATCTCTGTCTTCCAGCCTCGCCTGGGCTAACGTGCTACCTTGGATAGCTATCTGAAAAAGGGGAGCCAGGTTGCCTACAAATATATTATTTGCAGCTTTCTCTGCATTTTTAAAATATCTGAGAGATTGCTGGTTGTCCTTGGGCCTTTTCTAGCTATGGTTCTGTAAACTGAATACCATGTGCTAGACTATGACCTTAGTGTATACGAAAATGACATGGAACAATGCTGTCCTTATTCTTCTTTACCTATTAGTTTCCTTAAAAGTTTAAGAATATGAGTGTTACATCACTATTGTTCTCCCCGATGGCTCAAGATACTAACTCCAATGCTGAGAGATTGGTTGGTGCTCATCTGATACCTTCAGACCAGTCCTTCATGTGTTTTGTACTTCATTTCCACAGGGTGAAACATTAAGAACAGCTCTTAATAGGTTTTGGAGCACTATAGAACAAAGATCATGGATTCCGGAGGTCCTTAATAGGAGCGCTATAGGAGAGTACAGAAAAAAGATTTTAAGATTTCAAAATTTTCTTTTGTTTAGAATCAGAGCAAAACCTAAACATTTTGAATTCTCCATGAAAGAAAGAAAATCCTCTCCCTCACTCTTCACAAATGTTTGGATTGATCAATATTTTTTTCATTTTGATATTTTGCTTTTTAATTTATATTGCATTATAACACATAAAATAATTTTAAAAAATTAATTGACACAAAAGTTGTTTCAAAATGAAAAATCAAATGTTTCATTGTTGGAATCCCCTCCCTGTCCCCCTTCTCCTCGGAAATGAAATTTCAGTGAAGTTGACATGACATCGCAAATTGTTTCAATTTTGATGGAGCTGCATATTCTAACTGAAAATTGTTCCATCTACGTTTTTTCAGCTAGTTCTGCTTAATAGCCCTATCAACACCAAGTTAGGAAGAGAGATAGTGTGGAGGAAACTAGGCTGAGATCAAGAAGTTCCTAAAAAGTTTAGTGTTTTGACTTATTGGAAAGAGGAGACATTCATAAATCCTGAATCAGGAAAGCACTTAAGCATATGCTTAAATCTATCTCTATTCAGAACAGCACATAAGACTGAATGGGACTTCAGTATATACTTAAAGTGAAGATTTAAGTCCCATTCATGGTTAAGTGCTGTCCTAAATTATTATTTATTTATTTTATTTTTTAGATGTGAGTAGTAGTAAAAATAATAATAATATGTAATAATAAAACACCATGAATACTAGTCACCAGATACTTATTTAATCTTACAATGTATAATGTACTCAGTAGCATAATGTACTCAGTAACATGAAAAACATTGTTCATCAGGAACAAATTAACTCAGTTCTACTCAGCCACCCTGGAAATCAAAAATTATCAAAAAGTCCTTTCCATTAGAGCTGAGCAATGTTTTTTGAAAGAAAAAAAAATACAGTGAAAAATGCACATTTACCAACACCAAAATGTTTTATAAATGTGTGTCAAGATCTCTGAATTGTTTGGTCAGGAAAAAAAAATCAATGAAATGTGAAGTATTTTGTTTCAACATTTTCAAAACAAAATATTTCAATTTTTAACTTTGAAACAACTTGTTGTTTCAAAATTACTTTTTATTTAAAAAAAAAACATATTTAAATGGTCAATAGCAAAACAAAATATTTTGTTTGACCCAAAAAACATTTTTTGACTTCTAAATTCACCAAAAAATCTTAAATTTTTCAGTCTGACCTGAAACTATGTTGTTGTTTGTGGGTGTATTTTTCTTTTTTGAATTTATATTGTATAAATTTAGATTAAATTAAGGCATCCAAAGTTGTTATCAAGACCCTGCACCTATCCAATGTTAAACAGTTTTAAACAAGGTTCGGGGGTTGGTATACAGAGACCTTAATACTATGGCAAATATATTATTGAAAATCTTTAATCCTTTATTAAATAGACAGAAAAGAAAGAAAAACAGTTAAAGCATTTTTAAAATGTTAAATATTAAATAAGGCTTTCATTTTAACAACACCCCATTCCCTCCAGCTGGAGCAAGTTTTTTAAAAGGACCCCTACTCCCTCTTTGCATCTGACATCTTTTAGAGGCTTTTAAAGACAGTAATAACTGTCTGGGGGCGTGCGGGGGGGGCAGTTAGTTGAGATGGGATGGAGCACTTGTTGTTGTTAAAGTCTGATAACTTCTTCTAAAAGACAAAATAAGACAAACATACACAAGAGGTGTCAAGTATCAGGGGGTAGCCATGTTAGTCTGTGTCCACAAAAACAACAAGAAGTCCGGTGGCACCTTAAAGACTAAGGGTATGTCTATACTACGAAATTAGGTCGAATTTATAGAAGTCGTTTTTTTAGAAATCGGTTTTATATATTCGAGTGTGTGTGTCCCCACAGAAAATGCTCTAAGTGCATTAAGTGCGTTAACTCGGCGGAGTGCTTCCACAGTACCGAGGCAAGCATCGACTTCCGGAGTGCTGCACTGTGGGTAGCTATCCCACAGTTCCCGCAGTCTCCGCTGCCCATTGGAATTCTAGGTTGAGATCCCAATCCCTGATGGGGCTAAAACATTGTTGTGGGTGGTTCTGGGTACATGTCATCAGGCCCCCCTTCCCTCCCTCCCTCCGTGAAAGAAAGGGCAGACAATCGTTTTGCGCCTTTTTTCCTGAGTTACCCATGCAGACGCCATACCACGGCAAGCATGGAGCCCACTCAGGTAACCGTCACCCTATGTCTCCTGGATGCTGGCAGACGCGGTACTGCATTGCTACACAGCAGCAGCAACCCCTTGCCTTGTGGCAGCAGACGGTGCAATAGGACTGGTAGCCGTCATCATCATGTCCGAGGTGCTCCTGGTCGCCTCTGTGAGGTCGATCAGGAGCGCCTGGGCAGACATGGGCGCAGGGACTAAATTTGGAGTGACTTGATCAGGTCATTCTCTTTAGCCCTGCAGTCAGTCCTATTGAACCATCTTATGGTGAGCAGGCAGGCGATACGGATTGCTAGCAGTCGTACTGTACCATCTTCTGCCGGGCAGGCAAGAGATGAGGATTGCTAGCAGTCCTCTTGTACCATCTTCTGCCGAGCAGCCACGAAATGTGGATGGCATGCAGTCCTTCTGCACCGTCTGCTGCCAGCCAAAGATGTAAAAGATAGATGGAGTGTATCAAAACAAGAAATAGACCAGATTTGTTTTGTACTCATTTGCAAACCCCTCCCCCCATCTAGGGGACTCATTCCTCTAGGTCACACTGCAGTCACTCACAGAGAAGATGCAGCGAGGTAAATCTAGCCATGTATCAATCAGAGGCCAGACCAACCTGCTTGTTCCAATAAGAACAATAACTTAGGTGCACCGTTTCTTATAGGAACCCTCCTTGAAGTCCTGCCTGAAATACTCCTTGATGTAAAGCCACCCCCTCTGTTGATTTTAACTCCCTGTAAGCCAACCCTCTAAGCCATGTCGTCAGTCGCCCCTCCCTGCGTCAGAGCAATGGCAGACAATTGTGCATCTGAGTTGAGAGTGCTGTCCAGAGCAGTCACAATGGAGCACTCTGGGATAGCTCCCGGAGGCCAATACCATCGAATTGTGTCCACAGTGCCCCAAATTCCAGCCGGCAAGGCCGATTTAAGCGCTAATCCACTTGTCAGGGGTGGAGTAAGGAAATCGATTTTAAGAGCCCTTTAAGTCAAAATAAAGGGCTTCATCGTGTGGATGGGTGCAGGTTTACATCGATTTAACGCTGCTAAATTCGACCTAAAGTCCTAGTGTAGACCAGGGCTAATAGATTTATTTGGGCATAAACTTTCGTGGGCTAGAACCCACTTCATCGGATGCATGGAGTGAAAATTACAGATGCAGGCATTATTATATTGACACATGAAGAGAAGGGAGTTACCTCACAAGTGGAGAACCAGTGTTGACAGGCCAATTCGAACAGGGTGATGTAGTTCACTCCCAATAATAGATGAGGAGGTGTCAATTCCAGGAGAGGCAAAGCTGCTTTTGTAATGAGACAGCCACTCCCAGTTCCTATACAGGCCCAAATTAATGGTGTTAAATTTGCAAACAAATTTTAATTCTGCTGTTTCTCTTTGAAGTCTGTTTCTGAAGTTTTTTGTTCAAGTATAGCTACTTTTAAATCTGTTATCGAATGTCCAGGAAGATTGAAGTGTTTTCCTACTGGCTTTTGTATGTTACCATTCCTGATGTTCGATTTGTGTCCATTTATTTTTTTACATAGGGACTGAGTGGTTTGGCCAAGGTACATGGCAGAGGGGCATCGCTGGCACATGGTGGAATATATAACATTAGTAGATGTGCAGGTGAATGAGCCTCTGATGGTGTGGCTGATGTGGTTGTGTCCTCTGAAAACTTCAGAAACAGACTTCAAAGAGAAACAGCAGAACTAAAATTCATTTGCAAATTTATACTCCTGCTAACTTCAGTGGGCTTTGATTTACATTCTTTGAGCTTTTCAGTGGGAAACATTTGTTCATTTGTTTGTTTTACTTTTTAGTGTTGGAAATGCAACCCTGTATTAGCTTGAAATTTAGACTGCAAAAATATAATCATTTTATTTGTTTAGACCTTGTACAGGTCCTGTTTAAACATATCCATACAAGTGAGTTGGTTAGAAAAGTGGTTTGTTTCCAGACAGGCAGACTGACCTTAGCCTCTTGCCACCTCTTTATGAAGTGTCTGTTACCCTTTCAGGATCACATCCCATTCACCATCATACTTAATGTTGACACTTTTCATTTACGATGTGCAGTGTAATCATATGAAGATCTCAAATCCTTTTAAGTGTAAGTATATAAGAAATTCACCAACTCAGAATTTCACAGCAGACCAAATTCAAATAGTAACACATACAGATTCCCATTTCTTAATATATTTTACAAAATACATTTTGTGGCTATTGTTACTATGGGCATATGAAATTAATTTTCCAGTTGCACTTAGTGGCAGTGTTATATGACAGTGTGTGTCTGTGTGTTGGAGGGAAATGATGTACATTTCCCAACTATTCTACTCTCTAGTTGTCTTCCTATCTCCCTGGTTGCTTCTTCAGTGACTCTTTTGGTTCTTCCTCTCCTCTTCTCCTCTCAGTTAGGGTCCTGCAGGGCTCCATCCATGACCTGGTTCTCTTCTCTCTCTACACCTCATCCACTCACAAGGCCACACCTACCCCCAATTGCTGATGACAAAAAGTTAACTTCACTCTCCATTCTACTCCCCTCTGTTCACTCTTCCTGCCTTTTTGACATCCGCTTCCTCTAAGGCAAAAAGCCTCCACTCTTCCTTAATATTAATTTATGCTACCGCTGCATCTTCCATCATAGATGACCATGCCATTACTACCAAGACGGTCCAGTGCGAGGATGAGATCAGCTCATGGATGAAGAAGCATCTTCCACAAATAATGCTTTTTACCACCTAGAGTTGACTAGAAGACAACTGGTGGATGATGATCTGGCCTTAGGGTTACATATCTTTGTCACCTCCCATGTGCACTAAAGCAATGTGCTATACCTGGGTGTGAAGCCATCAACCTTCACAAAACTCCAACTACTACCCCATACTGCAGCTTCTCTCCTCAGCAACCTGGGCTATGTAGAACACTTCAGTTCTGTACTCCACTCTTTACACTGGCTGACCATAGAATAGAGTCATGTTCAGTGTCTTGGTCCTTATCTTCAAGGCATTCAGTGGCTTGGACACAACCTATCTAAAAGATCATCCCCTAAGACGGGGGATGAGGTTGACAGCTCTGCTCCTCAGGCACAATGGAGCTTTCCAACAACAGAGTAAAGCCCATTCATACAGAAACCAGAGCTTTCATTGAGAGGCTTGCCCATGACTATGGAATTAACTTCTTTAGGAACTAAGGACCATCAGAAACCTCATCACAAACCTGGAAATCCTGGCACAGTCAAGGAATTTTCATGTGATTGGAATAACAGAGACTTGGTGGGATAACTCACATGACTGGAGTACTGTCATGGATGGATATAAGCTGTTCAGGAAGGACAGGCAGGGCAGAAAAGGTGGGGGAGTTGCACTGTATGTAAGAGAGCAGTATGACTGCTCAGAGCTCAAGTATGAAACTGCAGAAAAACCTGAGAGTCTCTGGATTAAGTTTAGAAGTGTGAGCAACAAAGGTGATGTCGTGGTGGGAGTCTACTATAGACCACCGGACCAGGGAGATGAGGTGGACGAGGCTTCCTTCCGGCAACTCGCAGAAGTTACTAGATTGCATGCCCTGATTCTCATGGGAGACTTCAATCACCCTGATATCTGCTGGGAGAGCAATACAGCGGTGCACAGACAATCCAGGAAGTTTTTGGAAAACGTAGGGGACAATTTCCTGGTGCAAGTGCTGGAGGAACCAACTAGGGGCAGAGCTCTTCTTGACCTGCTGCTCACAAACTGGGAAGAATTAGTAGGGGAAGCTTAAGTGGATAGGAACCTGGGAGGCAGTAACCTTGAGATGGTCGAATTCAGAATCCTGACACAGGGAAGAAAGGAGAGCAGCAGAATACAAACCCTGGACTTCAGAAAAGCAAACTTTGACTCCCTCAGGGAACTGATGGGCAAGATCCCCTGGGAGAATAACATGAGGGGGACAGGAGTCTAGGAGAGCTGGCTGTATTTTAAAGACTCCTTATTGAGGTTACAGAGACAAACCATCCCGATGTGTAGAAAGAATAGTAAATATGGCAGGTGATCTTAAATACAAAAAAAGAAGCTTACACAAAGTGGACGATTGGACAAATGACCAGGGATGAGTATAAAAATATTGCTCGGGCATGCAGGAGTGATATCAGGAAGGCCAAATCACACTTGGAGTTGCAGCTAGCAAGAGATGTTAAGAGTAACAAGAAGGGTTTCTTCAGGTATGTTAGCAACAAGAAGAAAGTCAAGGAAAGTGTGGGCCTGTCATAAATATAAAGGGAAGGGTAAACCCCTTTAAAATCCCTCCTGGCCAGAGGAAAAATCCCCTCACCTGTAAACGGTTAAGAAGCTAAAGGTAACCTCGCTGGCACCTGACCAAAATGACCAATGAGGAGACAAGATACTTTCAAAAGCTGGGAGGAGGGAGAGAAACAAAGGGTCTGTGTCTGTCTATATGCTGCTTTTGCTGGGGATAGACCAGGAATGGAGTCTTAGAACTTTAGTAAGTAATCTAGCTAGGTATGTGTTAGATTATGATTTCTTTAAATGGCTGAGAAAAGAATTGTGCTGAATAGAGTGACTATTCCTGTCTGTGTGTCTTTTTGTAACTTAAGGTTTTGCCTAGAGGGGTTCTCTATGTTTTGAATCTAATTATCCTATAAGGTATCTACCATCCTGATTTTACAGAGGTGATTGCTTTACTTCTATCTACTTCTATTTCTATTAAAAGTCTTCTTGTAAGAAAACTGAATGCTTTTTCATTGTTCTCAGATCCAAGGGTTTGGGTCTGTGGTCACCTATGCAAATTGGTGAGGATTTTTACCAAACCTTTCCCAGGAAGTGGGGTGCAAGGGTTGGGAGGATTTTGGCGGGAAAGACGTGTCCAAACTACGTTTCCCAGTAAACCCAGTTAGAGTTTGGTGGTGGCAGTGGATATTCCAAGGACAAAGGAGAAAATTAATTTGTACCTTGGGGAAGTTTTAACCTAAGCTGGTAAAAGTAAGCTTAGGAGGTTTTCATGCAGGTCCCCACATCTGTACCCTAGAGTTCAGAGTGGGGGAGGAACCTTGACAGGGCCCATTACTGAATGAGGGAGGCAACCTAGTGAAGGCGGATGTGGAAAAAACTAATGTATTCAATGATTTTTTTGCCTCTGTCTTCACAAACAAGGTCAGCTCCTAGACTACTGCACTGGGCAGCACAGCATGGGGAGGAGGTGACCAGCTCTCTGTGGAGAAAGAAGTGGTTCGGGACTATTAAGAAAAGCTGGATGAGTACAAGTCCAGGAGGCCGGATGTGCTGCATCCGAGAGTGCTAAAGAAGTTGACGGATGTGATTGCAGAGCCATTGGCCATTATCTTTGAAAACTCATGGAGGATTGGGGGAGGTCCTGGATGACTGGAAAAAGGCTATTGTAGTACCCATCTTTAAAAATGGGAAGAAGGAGGATCCGGAGAACTACAGGCCAGTCAGCCTTACCTCAGTCCCTGGAAAAATCATGAAGCAGGTCCTCAAGAAATCAATTCTGAAGCACTTAGAGGAGAGGAAAGGATCAGGAACAGTCAGCATGGATTCACCAAGGGCAAGTCATGCCTGACAAATCTAATTGCCTTCTATGACGAGATAACTGGCTCTGTAGATGACGGGAAAGCAGTGGACATGTTATTCCTTGACTTTAGCAAGGCTTTTAAACTGTCTTCCATAGGATTCTTGCCAGCAAGTTGAAGAAGTATGGGCTGGATGAATGGACTATAAAGTGGATAGAAAGCAGTCTAGATCGTCAGGCTCAATGGGTAGTGATCGATGGCTCCATGTCTAGTTGGCAGCCGGTATCAAGTGGAGTGCCCCAAGGGTCGGTCCTGGGGCTGGTTTTGTTCAATATCTTCATAAATAATCTGGAGGATGGTGTGGATTGCACCCTCAGCAAGTTTGCAGATGACACTAAACTAGGAGGAGAGGTAGATACGCTGGAGGGATACAGAGGGCCCTAGACAAATTGGAGGATTGGGCCAAAAGAAATCTGATGAGGTTCAACAAGGACAAGTGCAGAGTCCTGCACTTAGGATGGAAGAATCCCATGCACCGCTACAGACTAGGGACCGAATGGCTCGGCAGCAGTTCTGCAGAAAAGGACCTAGGGGTTACAGTGGACGAGAAGCTGGATATGAGTCAACAGTGTGCCCTTGTTGCCAAGAAGGCCAATGGCATTTTGGGATGTATACGTAGAGGCATTGCCAGCAGATCGAGGGACATGATCGTTCCCCTCTATTCGACACTGGTGAGGCCTCATCTGGAGTACTGTGTCCAGTGTTGGGCCCCACACTACAAGAAGGATGTGGAAAAATTGGAAAGAGTCCAGCGGAGGGTAACAAAAATGATTAGGGAACTGGAACACATGAGTTATGAGGAGAGGCTGAGGGAACTGGGGATGTTTAGTCTACGGAAGAGAAGAATGAGGGGGGATTTGATAGCTGCTTTCAACTACCTGAAAGGGGGTTCCAAAGAGGATGGCTCTAGACTGTTCTCAGTGGTAGCAGATGACAGAAGAAGGAGTAATGGTCTCAAGTTGCAGTGGGGGAGGTTTAGATCGGATATTAGGAAAAACTTTTTCACTATGAGGGTGGTGAAACACTGGAATGCGTTACCTAGGGAGGTGGTGGAATCTCCTTCCTTAGAAGTTTTTAAGGTCAGGCTTGACAAAGCCCTGGCTGGGATGATTTAATTGGGGATCGGTCCTGCTTTGAGCAGGGGGTTGGACTAGATGACCTCCTGAGGTCCCTTCCAACCCTGATATTCTATGATTCTATGATTCTATGATCACGTTCTATTCCAAGGGCAAGATGCACATTTCATCTCTAACATAAACACACAGCAGTATGTATATTCAAGGAAGCAAAGAAGGAGAAAAAAAACCTTGAAAAACAAAACCTTACCTGAACAACACACTACACTGCAAATACAATTCTCTCTGCAGGGACAGGATGAGAGAGAGCATGAAACACATGTGACAAAAGTTAGTAACATCGCTTAGTGCACTCATGGAAGGTGCTCATATACTACAGTGATATGGGTGATATGAGAATCTATATAGCATAGAGTCTTATTCCTGCTGCCTTATCCATAGCGGCTTGAATGGAGTTGGGATCATGTTATGCTAGACACTGTACAAACATATGGTAAAATCTCTATCTGAAAGAGCCTGACACAATTTGTTACAGTTGATTAAAGAAAGTGGGAAGACTGGTGTTGTGGAGGATGCAGTAACAATAATAAAATAATCTGTTATCACAAACATCCTACAAATCCATCATCCCCCATCACTCAGGTTTGCACTTTGGTTGACATCATCAACTTCTCTTTGATTCTCCCCTGTATTTTCCCCTCTAAATCAGCTCTAAAATCCATCAGTTCTTCTGTGTTCTCAGTGCCGTGTTCCTTATACAGACCCAGATATTCACTCTCCTCAATGTTTTCTGTGTATGTCTTTTAGTCTGCAAAAGAGAAGACTGAAAGGGGACATGATAACAGTTTTCAACAACATAAAAGGTTGTTACAAGGAGGAGGGAGAAAAATTGTTCTTCTTAACCTCTGGGGATAGGAGATGAAGCAATGAGCTTAAATTGCAGCAAGGGAGGCTTAGGTTGGACATTAGGAAAAACTTCCTAACTGTCAGGGTGGCTAAGCACTGGAATAAATTGCTTAGAGAGGTTGTGGAATCTCCATCATTGGAGATTTTTAAGAGCAGGTTAGACAAACATCTGTTTGGGATGGTCTAGATAATACTTAGTCCTGCAATGAGTACAGGGGACTGGACTAGATGATCTCTCGAGGTCCCTTCCAGTTCTATGATACTATTAATTATTATTTTTATTATTATCATTACTTGTAAAATACTAAAGGTGAAATCCTGTAAACAAAACTCCAGGTGTCGATGGAAGTTTTAAATAAGTAATGACTGCCGGATTGGGCGTATGTCATCATCATCCTACAAGGTGAGAAATTTCTTTCCATCAAACATAAAGTTGTATGTTGTTTGTGGAATTTTATTAATCAAATCAATAACACTACAAAGCAGCAAACTTATATATTTGACCTGAAAGCAATATTCCATTTCAGGACTTTACACCATGATATTACTGCTTCATTTCCTTGGATTTAATCCTCTACCCAGATAGTCATCACACTCTCAAATAGAATCAAAATTAGTTTAAAAACCTTTTGAGTGGTCGGCTAATATGCTGTGGAATTTCCTTACCATAATTTTCTATAAATATTATGCACTGAAGTGGAAAAAAATGGTTTTCTATGTATTTATTTAGTGATTTTATTGACTTGCAGTAGCTGTATGATAGACTTTCTATATCCCTTAGATTCTGAGCTCATGGGATTTTTGTTTAGTTTGTTTAGTTTAGTTCTTTTTACTTACTTTGGGCCATAAGCTGAAGAACTAACAAAAAGGCCCAATTGTCCCTTGTCACAGAGTAGCTAAAGAGAATGAGCCTCCCAGATCCACCTGTGGGTAGTTAATTAGTTAAGTAGCTAGGTCAAGGTGGGTGAGGTAATATCTTTTATTGGACTAACTTCTGTTGGTGAGAGATACAAAGCTTGTCTCTCTCAGCAACAGAAGCTGGTCCAATAAAAGATATTACCTCACTCACCTTGACTCTTTAATATCATGGGACTGACATGGCTAAACACTGAAAGTAGCTGAGTGGCAATCACTCAGGTAAGGATGAAGGCTTTGAAGCTGTGGCTTGGGCTCTGAAGGTCAACTTCCTCCCTCGACTTCAGAGCCCAAGATGCAACTTCAAAGTGCTGTTTGCACAGCTATTTTTAGAGTGCTAGCATGAGCCCCCTGGTCCAAATCTATCAATCCAGGCTCGAAGGATCTTTGTCACAGGCTCTATAGACATACTCTAAAAGGCTTATGAGGACTCAGTCAGGGAGGGAGAACACAGGAAGCTCTGGAGGAGAGAGACTCCCCAGGGGAGCTGATGTGGAAGCTACTCCCAGTCATGTCTCCCTGGAGAGCAGAGGAGAAACTAACAGGCCCGCACAGAAAGTGCTCCCAGGCAAGGGACTGGAGCAGCCTGGGAGAACAAACAGGTCATGGGAGCTCCTGGGTAGCTACTAGGGACTTACTCAGCAAAGAATGATCCACGGCCAGGGAAGGTTAGCACCCAGCAGAACACCCAGCAGAGGTGCAAACTCCTGGCAGGGAATTCAGCCCCAGAGTGATCTGTGGATAGAGGGGGAAGTCATAAGACTGATTAACACAGAGGTGTTGAGTTTCCAGTGGAGTAGCAGAATGAAGATTTTGTTTGTTTCTGTGTTGTCCTTTTCTGTTAAAGAAATGAGACCTACCAAAGAGGGCCTGCTCTAATACTAGAAAGGCCTGCTTGGACTTGTTTATTCCCTAGGTGAGGTGGAACTGAGGCACAGACTCCCCTGTGGTACCATTCTGACAGCAAGGGAGCATGATGGGGTAACCTCTGCACCACTACATCTCTATTTATAGGAAAACCTGTCAATGGGAACTAAGGAGGAGGAAATCTCAGAGTTTCCTCCTGAATTGTTCTGGTGGAGGCAAAAGGGTTTGTTCACTCTTTAACCATATCAGTCCATGGATCCAGTCCACAAACTTCATGGAACACTGGGATCAAAAGAAGCCAGAGGAATCTGCATGGCATCTCTGGTGTCCTGGTGACAGCTCCTTGCCATGGTTTCAGAAGAGCTGTCGTCTTGGCTTCCACTTAGTCATGGCTTTCACTAGCTGCAGCTCTACCTGGGACATTCCTTAAAGAGGGATTCCCCATCATACAGGGGGCTCCAGTAAGGTAACAGCAGGGGAATGATGTCTCCTGGTCTTTCCTTTCATTGTGCACGTTCCTAGACTTGCAGGCAGCCGTCCAGGAGATTTGGGGGAAGGCAATTGATCTCCCCCCTCTTCTTCCACACAGGATGTATTAGATAGGACTACCCACACCATGCACAGATCAAGGGAATACAAGGGTACACCCAATCCCTACTCAGACAACACCCCCCATTCTCATCAATCAAGAGCCTTTGCTTCTGTCTCAGGGAGTGGAAATTTCCTGAATTTTTATTTGCATTTCCTTTGTAATTCTTTTGTTGGGGTTCCACCCTTAACCCACAACTGTTTTGGGATCTGTTAAAAACAGGGGAGGAAGGAAGACTTGTGGTTAAAGTACTGGATTGGGATTTAGGAAATGAGGGCACAATTCCCAGATCTGCCACAAACTTCCTGTGTGATCGTGGGTAAGTCATCTAATCGGAATTGTTCCTCATCTGTATAATGAGATTATATTTCACCATATTACACCATATATCATATATTACACCATAGGGGTCTTGAGTGTATCACATTCATGAAACTACTGTGATGGGAATCAAATAAAAATAGAATTTGTGTGGCATCACATTGCATTGCAGGCTGGCTCTGAGTTCCTGCTGGCATCGGGACAGCAGAACTCTTGCAGGAACTCGCACAACCACAGCTGCGCTAAGGAATTTGATAGCACCAGTTACTTTCCACAGCAAGCTTAGGAGGAGTAAGAATCTAGAGGAAACTCACAGCCCCTTTTTACCCTGCTCCCTCCCAGGGCAAGGGCTGGAGACCCACTGCAAAGAGCCTTGTAGGACCTTGTCTACACTAGAGAATTGAGCTGGTTATATTGAATTGGTTTATGCACAAATGGGTCAATGACATGACACTAGCCATTCTGAATTGGTTTAATATTTGTCTGATCTCCACTCTAGTGCTCCGCTAAACCAATTTTCAGTTGTCATCCCTTTCTGGGGTGCATCAAGCAATTCCTGGCTCTTGATGCAGTGTTTCCTGGTTGGTTTCGCTACCCATACTCTGTGGGAGAGTAGTGGGAGGGCTAATTGAGCCACTTCAGCATCTCAGCATCCACACCCTGGCACTAAACCAGTTGAGACTGAACCTCTTAAGCTGTAAGTGGTATCTAAACCTGTGGGATGGTAGTCTGCTCCATTCAGTTATGAGGCCATTTAGAAACCATTGGTGGTGAAGGGACTTATGCTGGCACAAACTATTTACAAATGCACTGGGGTCGTAGAATGGTTTATTTTCTCTAGTGTAGACCAGGCTTAGGGCCAAGGGGGAAGGGTGGAAAGGTAGGAGCAGTCTCCATTCAGGGCCCTGTCTAGTAGCCACAGGCAAAGGCTCCCCTCCACTTATGGAAATAGAGGAGAGCACAGGAGGGACGAAATGGGCTTCAGCCTATGGCTCTGTATTATGAAAGTCATAAGTAATGACACCTTTTGAACAATAAATTTTCAGTGTACAAAGTTCTTAAGATGAGAAAGGCAGCTATGACTCTTTATGTTCTCAAACAGTATGATTTTAGGACTCACCTTTCAGTACTGATCATTTCCACACCACCACTCCCAGATACATCCTATGAATCACTACAGATAATCTAATTCAAATTCTGGCTATTTTCCAAGAAGGGGTATAACAGCTTGCTGCAGAAGAAGTCCGTAAAATATAAATTCACCTGGAGATCCTGTTTTGTGGAGCTCATTATTTAACAATGCTCCTAGATGTATTCACACATTCCAACTGATCTTTATTAATATTAGCAGTGGTGTGGGGGAGCCCCCAGCTGGAATCTGGCAACCTTGTTGCCCCTTCAAAGCAGTTGAAAATAAGCAGTGGATTTCAGATCTGGATTTGAATCCTGATCCAAAAATTCCCTAAACTTTGGAGATGTTTGGGTGTGAGGTTTCTGGTTAGGATCAAATTTAGTTTGGGTCTGAACCATAAATCAGCCTAGCTATGCTTGAAAGTTTGGACCCTGCTTCATTTGCAGGGACCAGGAAGGGTTTCCAGTTTGTAACAAAGTTAAAAAGCAGGCATGTCTAATGTGGTTGTGTGTTTTATAACTAATGCTTCACCCTGCTGTGCTGAGGATGCAAAAGTTGTCATGTTGTTTATGTGATAATGTAATAACTTTAACCTATCGCATACAGAAGATGTATATTATTGAAAGAACAGAGACAATGAATTGCCTTTTGCACTACCTAGAATTTTCACAATGCATTCTACCAAAGAAAAAATCTCGATGAGGCAGGAGAGAGTAGCTGACTTCTTGCACTCCTGCCCCAGAGGAGCTTTTCATTAAATACATATGTATTTACAGAGATAATGATCAATAGTAATAGTTATTTACGGATACAGTGTCCTGTAGCTTATGATTATTAAAGTCAGCTAGTCAGGAGCGGGTGCTGAAGGGAACATTATAACAGATTCTATTGATATAATCACCACAGCCATTGACTCCTGATGGCTTGAGGCTCAGCATATGAGCAAGTGCTCTGCATCCCCTTGTATTTTATTAATATTGTTGTTTGTCTAATAAGAAAGCCATTTACCTGTTGTGTGCGATGAGGCTCGTTGATAGATTTTATCGCTCACTTTCCTATTTGTCCCCTGGTGTTTGGCTTTTGCAGAAAACCTTACTGCAAAGTGTCATCCTTTTTCCCAGGAGAACTGAACAAATGGGGTACAGCATCTTCCCCCATCCCACTTTCTGGCTGAAGAATGGCTGTGCAATTTAACAGTGGTCTCAATTAACTTCCAAATACATAGCTACTTCCTTGGGGAAGTCACGGCACCAAGATGTTAGGGGGCTTATTCCTTCACCCACTTACTTCCCTGGTCCTTCTCGCATGAACAGAGAGCAACAATACCCAAAGTCCAAAGGTGCAAACAATTCAATGTTTATTGGGGTGAACTTCCAGCAAGCATGATTCCAGTTTCTTTCCTTAGTATCCTCCTTCCCAGCTCTGACACCACAGAGCCTTACACCTGTGTCCCTGTTCCCATTCCTGCCCTTAGCCAAACATGATTCCAATTTCCCCATTCCCATTCACTGTTCCCATTTCCCCCTTTAGCAAAACATGATTCCAATTTCCTTACCCCCCATTCCCTGTTCCCATCCCCCCCCCCCCCACACACACACCCCTTAAGGTTAACCTGTCCCCCTTATTTTCAGGCTTGACTTGTTTTTTCATCTCCCTTTCCTGGAGGGCCATAATCTGAGTCTTCTAGTAGCTTGTTTGCTGATCATATGTATTCATTATTTGCAGATCCTTTGTGCCCATCAGCTAAGTAATTTGCATTTACACACAGAGGCTTACTAGCTTGTTTCTGGATCCAAAGCTGTTAGCAGCTCAGACACTGTCTTAAAAGGGAAACATTTTACTTCCACCAGAGTTCTGATTACTTTCCACTTTCATCTCCTGCTCCAAAACACACACAGATCTGAAAAAGAAAGCACAAGCTATTGTGGCCCCTTTTGGAGCCTAATAGGATTTTAATTAAGTACCATGTTTTATTTGCATTTCTTTTACCCCTTCTCCAATATACACTGCACACGTCCTGGGAAAATGCACATTCCTTCTGTATAGTTTAACCTCCATAACATTATATTAGCCATATTAATTTTACACAAGGTGTAACTGCCTCCCCCATGCCCACAGAGTTTTCATGCACACCCACCAAAGCAACAATCTGATCCCCCAGAGCCACCCCAAGGCTCAGTGTTCCCATCATTCCTCCCTTTTTCCTTTTCTTTTACCTGTGCACACACTCAAAATTCTCTTTTGCCTAACATCCCTTGCACTGTGATGATTACTCTTTTACACAACTGTACCCCGATTACACTTGCATCTTGTACAACTAGACACAACCAGGGGCAGCCAAGTTAAGTTCCAATAGAAACCCCTTACATCCTTTAGTGATTTTGATTACGTTACCCAATAGTCAAATCATTTTGATCAGATTCTCTCTCCGCCTGCTGCCTGCAGCAGTCCCTCATAGACCATTTTTGTGGGAAAAGGGCCCATTTTCCCTCAGAATAGCTGTACAGGCTTCTGGGGACAGAAGCGTAGTGGTGGTAGTAGCCACTCTACCTGACCCCCTTGGATAATATAATTACCAAGCTTCCATCCAATGTGACTGCACAGAGTTGCACATACAGTTACATTTATATAACTAGGTTTTATTTCATCATTAAATCTCTCAAAAAAGGGGAAAAAAAGGGATGGAGTGTTAGGATATAGATATTCAGGCCTGTCTGCAAAGGCTTGTACTTTAAGAATTTAGGTGTATTCTTATCACTTGGCTAGTTCTAGAGGTATAAAAGAAAGAATCAAAATCACTGTCTGCCAGTGTAAGGTCCTTCTCTTACTGTGACAGTCTGAGGCCCTGTTCTTAGATTAAGGCCTTTGGCTAAGCAACAGAGGCAGCCATAAACTGGGAAACAACCGGTCACATCCTCACATTCCAAACTAGTCACATTGAAAGAAGGTGCTATTGGGCTGTTAGGAATACAATCCTGTCCTGATAATGCCTATCACCTCCAGAGAAAGGGAAGTGCCTAGAAAATGTAAAAGGAAACTTAGTTTGATAGCATCCTGTCTGGCAAGAACTCACTTATCAATAGCTGGGATGTGAAATCCTCACTTCTGTATTGTTTTGTCATTATAGTTCCCACTTTGCTATTGTTTGTCTGTATAATCTCTGTCTGGTTCTGTGATTGTTCCTGTCTGCTGTATAATTAATTTTGCTGGGTGTAAACTAATTAAGGTGGTGGGATATAATTGGTTACATAATCATGTTACAATATGTTAGGATTGGTTAGTTAAATTTCAGGAAAATGATTGGTTAAGGTATAGCTAAGCTGAACTCAAGTTTTACTATATAATCTGCAGTCAATCAGGAAGTGAGGGGCTGGGTGTGTAGGTGGGGAAGATGGGAACAGGGAACGGGGTGGGGAAATTGGAATCATGTTTTGCTAAAGAGGGGAAATGGGAACAGAGAATGGAGGTAAGGAAATTGGAATCATGTTTGGCTAAGGGCAGGAATGGGAACAGGAACACAGGTGTAAGGCTCTGTGGTGTCAGAGCTGGGAAGGAGGATACTAAGGAAGGAAACTGGAATCATGCTTGCTGGAAGTTCACCCCAATAAACATCGAATACTCACGAGCAACTACACACCACACAACAGAACCACTAACCCAGGAACCTATCCTTGCAACAAAGCCCGTTGCCAACTGTGCGCACATATCTATTCAGGGGACACAATCACAGGGCCTAATAACATCAGCCACACTATCAGAGGCTCGTTCACCTGCACATCTACCAATGTGATCTATGCCATCATGTGCCAGCAATGCCCCTCTGCCATGTACATTGGTCAAACTGGACAGTCTCTACGTAAAAGAATAAATGGACACAAATCAGATGTCAAGAATTATAACATTCATAAACCAGTCGGAGAACACTTCAATCTCTCTGGTCACGTGATTACAGACATGAAAGTTGTGATATTACAACAGAAAAACTTCAAATCCAGACTCCAGCGAGAGACTGCTGAATTGGAATTCATTTGCAAATTGGATACAATTAACTTAGGCTTGAATAGAGACTGGGAGTGGCTAAGTCATTATGCAAGATAACCTATTTCCCCTTGTTTTCCTAACCCCCCCTCCCCCCCTTCCTCAGACATTCTTGTTAAACCCTGGATTTGTGCTGGAAATGGCCCACCTTGATTATCATACACATTGTAAGGAGAGTGATCACTTTAGATAAGCTATTACCAGCAGGAGAGTGGGGTGGGGGGAGAGAAAACCTTTTGTAGTGATAAATACCCATTTTTTCATGATTTGTGTGTATAAAAACAAACATCTGCTGTATTTTCCACAGTATGCATCCGATGAAGTAAGCTGTAGCTCACGAAAGCTCATGCTCAAATAAATTGGTTAGTCTCTAAGGTGCCACAAGTACTCCTTTTCTTTTTTCCTTGGGGAACTGTCCTTGTTTCTTAGCCACCATGGAACAGAGGCAACGAAAGCACTGCTTTTTTCCCCCTGTTCCTGTAGAAACACAGGATTTGCCATAGTGGAATAGAATCAAGGTATGTGGGAAAATACGCCCTTCACATTAGGTGTTATTCAGATCTCTAATAGGTAGAGAGTGTCTTAAGCCCTGAAGCATGAGGTTTTTCCCTTCCAATGGTTTTGTTAGACATATGCTGCTCTGTACTTTTCTCTCTTTACTGAGAAAACTCCTACTACTGTGTTCATTTTTCCTCCCCCACAATTATGCTTGAGGATACAGGTTTAGAGCATCAGTGCTATGCCACAGCTTTTCTAGTTGCCCTGTTTGGGATATAAAACTACAGCTTCATGCCAAGACTTGTTGCTCAAGTTAAGAAACTGATGTAATAGATCTGAATGGAGAGTTCAGCAGTACTGTCCATTGCAGTCTCCAACAATGTACAGAAAGGTAACAGGGCTGTGATCCTGCCCCCTTCTCCCTTGGGGAGGCTAGTGTTGCTGCTGCTCTGATGAGCCCCTCTCCTGCAGTCTGAGCCCATAAGGACTCTGGGTCAGATTCACAAAGGGATTTAGGTGCCTAAGTTCCAGCTTTAGACACTACTGCTCATTTCCACAGCCCCCCCTGCTCGTCTGCTGCTGCTGGACCTTGTAGGTGCCTACATTCACTTGGTACGTAACTTTGTGCTTTAAAAGTTCCTATGTTTCTGCTTCTGAGCATGCACACTGAAGCCTCAGGAAGGCAGCCAGGTATCTGTACCTTGCATAAGACCCAGCCCAGTCCAAAAATTTAGGGGAACAGATGTTTCCCTAACCTAGCTTGCCTGAGGGGCCCAATCCAGTAGGCATATTCTGAGCATTCCTAATTCCACACAGAATTGAGGCGCAAAGGAGGCCTCTCTTATAACATTTAGCTAAATGGTTAGGGTACTCACCTGGGATGTTGGAAACCCCAGTTCAATTTCCCCTCTGCCTGATGAGGAGGAGACAAAGTGATTTGAATAGGTGTTCATCACCTCTCAAGTGAGGGCTCTAACTATTGGACTATAGAGTGATTCTGACTCTACCAAAGTTAATATTCAGTTATTTAATTAAGTTGAAATGGTTACAACAAGAGAAATTGAGGGACACCTACATCAGAACACCCCACAGTCCACATGAAACTTGCTTGTTTTCAGGTATCATTAAAATTTCAAAACTCAGAATAAGTTCCTCAGAAGCTTTGCAAACCATCTAGGGGAACCTGAGGCCAATTTTATGAGAGCCAAAGATGATCTATGATTTCATAGCAGCATTATGTGACTTTTGCATGGATCTCAATAAAACTTGCTGCCGTCACAGTGACATTTGAGGTTTGTTAGCACCTGAAGCTGTACAGGAGTAAGCATTTACATGGACTGAAACCAAAGAAGACCAAAGTGGACTGAAAACACTTAAACCTCTTGCTAAGTAGAACTGCAGAGTTTTTCCTAGCTTTAGTTCATAACTATTTCATGTTAGCATGAGTTTATGGCACTTGTAATAAAATTCTGACTCAATATAATTATATTCAACTATCCTACCTGTGATTTTAGAAATCATGTCACAGTTCTATTTTAGAATTACTTTAACCCTAAATTCTAGAATGCCCAATGCAGAGCTGAAAATTTTTCACAGAGTGTATATAATTTTGGAGTGAATGAGGGGCAAGGTGAGTGGTAAAATATATCTCAACACTGCTGGAGGTACCTGTAATTTAACAATATATGGTCAAGCTTTGTTCGCACTGGACTTTAAAACAAACCAAAGATTTTAACAAATCTGCTAACAGGGGTTAACAAAGTGCTTAGCATAACTTAGCATTGCCTCTTTTTCTGTAATTAAATTACATATGTTTTTTACATTTCTGATGCTCAGTTATTGGCCAGTATTAGGCCACCTGGCTGATGATCTCAAGGAACAATTCTAAATATTTTATAATAGGAATAATTGCATATAGATGATGTTTTGGTGCTATGCTATGCTATGCTTAATTCTACTGGCATTTGTTACCCGTTCCCCTTGGAACCAGCCAAGAAATAACCACAGATAAAGGTCGAACTAGAGCAGCACTGAGGGTTGATTGATTGCTTCCCTTATTTGCACAATTATACTCATACACACAACTCATTCATGTTGACAGGCTGCAGGTGCAGGTGTTAGTTTCGATTTTGCAGGTGGCTGAGGCTGACCAGGCGACAGCTGCTCAGAGATCGGCTGTGAAGTGACGAGGGTCCCCGAAGTCCCTTCTTATCTGCAGGAGGGCTCTGCTGCTTCTGGTCCAGTCCCAAGTTCTTGGTGTTGTGGGTTACATCTCTCTCTGGCTGCTACTGCTGTAGGTTTATATACAGTCCCATATACACCTTGATTATCCTTACATGGTAATATTTCAGTTCAAACCTTGTGATTGGTTTTTCTCACACACACACACTATCTCACTCATTCCTTACATTAATTGTTTACATATTCATAAGCAGGAATACTATTGGTAATATAGAGCAATGCAGCTTTAAGCAAGCATCTAACTCTTTCCACTGCTTGTGGTTCATAGAATATCAGGATTGGAAGGGACCTCAGGTGATCATTTAAGTCCAACCCCTTGCTCAAAACAGGACCAATCCCCAATTTTTGCCCCAGAGCCCTAAATGCCCCCCTCAAGGATTGAACTCACAACCCTAGGTTTAGCAGGCCAATGTTCAAACCACTGAGCTATCCTTCCCCGATGCTGGTTTTGTAACAGCATAACAGAAAACTGTACAGACTGCACTCGAAAGAGCAAATGGGGGGGAGGGGCACGTCTGGCTACAGCGTTTACTTGGCTTAAGTGCCTGAATGTATACACAGGATCCTACTCCAAAGTTTCACCTGTACTTAGGGGGTGTCTGTTGCCACAAAAGATGCATCTGGGTCCAAGAGTTTCCTGTCTTCCTTGGCTCTGATTGGACTGCAGAAGAGGAGATAATGCATCAGGGAAAGCACAAAGTACACAACCAGTAGGAAGCAGGGAACACTGTTAAACACCTGTGCTCTCTGCAAAAGGGCTCCCTTTGCTGCCAGGAGCAGAGGAAGAGCTAGTTGAAGCCACCTATGCAACTGCCTTTCAGTTGTTACCCTAAGCTCCAACTGCAGCCCAAGGAACAGGTGGCCATGGGGTGCAGCTGAGCGTGGGAGCTATGGCCTCTTCTGTCAAATACCAGTGGATGTAGGCATAGCTACAAGATAGATGAATATGTCCAATTGACCATGGAAGAAGGGGTGGGGTAGGATGATGATTTTGGATAAATGGCCATGGGAAGAGGCACTGCAAATTTGTTTAGTGGGGTCACATTTACAGTTTGTGATGGAGGGGTCTGAATATAATTCCACATCTGTCTAAATGGTCTCAGAATCATAGTTTACCTAATTTTTCAATCCTGTATTCATAATCATAAGTGGTATCCAGTTTTCAAAATCAGCTCATGGATTTGCAGATATCATAAGTACCTTCTGCATACAAGTCAGAGCATTTCATCCTTTTGCATGACAGTCTCAGTAGATAGTGAATGCTTTTTAAAGAAAACATCATTCAAAGTATTAAGTAAAAGAAAGTTTTGATGCTGCTCTAAGTGTATTTTCCTCAGACTTGCCATTTGGATTGAAATCAGTGTAGCTGAAGTACTGCAATGCTTTAAATGGTGCAATTAAACCTCATTATGTGTGACAAACGATATAATTATTAATGAGTTATTTAAAATAAAAAGGTTACTTGGCTGAATCCAAATCCAAATTACCCCAGATAGAATAGAAAAAGCTACACAACCATACACACTGGGTTCAATTGTTCCTGACACTGCATGGGTGTGTAAAATGGGGGAGAGAATGCAAGGAGCTCTTCCACCCTGTATGTTTTCTCCTCATTGCAGGGTATATGCACACCCTGAGCACAATGTTTCTATGATGTCAGCCCCAAGAGTTATGGTAGTCTCCCCACAGTGGTTATGCACCCCATCATTTACCAGTGCATCTGGTCCTACTGAGGAGGTGGAAAATCATGCTTGCACTCTGCCAAAGGGTAGCACAGTGACTGGGCTTATTTTTCATCCACCCCAGTTCTCTGCTCAGTATAGTGTCTGAGTCAGCCAGATTTCCCCCTGTGGCTCCCAGTGCAACTTCCTCATGTACAGCTGTGTCCTAAGGTAGAATCTAGGCTTAAATGTGGTCTCTTCCCAGAGGTTTGTGGAGCTTATCACTGCATTCAGATTCACACAAAGAGAGCATGGAGCTCCTGCAAGATCAGGGTTTTAGTTTGTAAGCAAAAGGGGTGAGTTTTATGATTTATGGAGTTTACATGGCTCATTTTCAGGAATGTAAGCTGCTCAATAATTTGGGGAAGAAAAGTCATGGGGCATGTGAAAGAGCCACCAGGAATCTGCTCACTTAAACACTGATGGTGGGCAACAATGTCAACTTAGAAAATAAAAAGGAGGCAGACATATTTGCTCAAAGTATGCTACAGATTCTTCCGCTTTACCAAGTTCAAGTTTCTCCTGTTGGTGCTATGTGCTTCTTCGCATGTCATGAAGTAGAAAAACTTCTCCAGCTGTGTTTACTCAGATGCTGAGTGCCAAATCATAGTTGCTCAATTATGAGGTGTACTGAGAGCATGGACCAGGGAGCCTTGTCCACTCTCTCCTCCTCAGCAGGTAGCATTCGTAATTAGCCTGGTTGTTCTGGAAGTGCAGGGTGGAAGAAAGGCTAATGCAGCAGAGCCAAACGGTTGGAGGATCTGAATATACCTTTTCAAAGACGAAGCAAGCCACATTTCTGAGCTCTCTCACTGCTAGTAGAAGACTTATACTTTTCAAGGGAATAATACCACCGGGTAGTAGTGCTGAGACAGAGCTCAGTCTCACCTGACCCAGCAGGCTTCAGGCTCTTCCAAGCTCTAATTGGGCCATTAAGCACTTTTTGCTGCATTTTCAGGTTTCCTCCCTCTTTCCATTCATTATAAACAAAGAAACATGGCCATTTGCAGCTGCATTCTTTAATTTTACTTAATACTTAATATTACTCTCTCTCTCTCTCTCTCTCTCTCTCTCACACACACACACACACACACACACACACAAGATAAAGGAGTGATTCTCACACCCAACCTACAGCACCCAAGCTAGATCCTAAAAACGTCTCTTTTATCCTATTTGAAGTTTCTAATTCTAACCCTGAATGGACTCATCCCATGTAACAACTAAAGTGGGATGGAAGACTTTGATGGAATGTAAACAAAAAAACCTCAAATCCAGATTTCATTGTGAATTTTCTCTTACACACCTTTCTGCAGTACATATTAGAAGAGAGACTTCTTGTTCTTCTCCTTTGTAAGAGTGGCATGGCTGAAACCAAAGGCAGAATTTGTTCCTCAAAATCATTTTGTTATGTTTAAGAAATGAGAGGAATTGGCCAGAGCCTCCCTATTGATGATTCATGAGTGGCTGAGAGATGATTCATGTAACACAATTGGGTGTATCCCTGCCTGTGGATGTCTGTGTAAGTGCAGTGCCCATCACGAAAGCTTATGCTCAAATAAATTTGTTAGTCTCTAAGGTGCCACAAGTACTCCTGTTCTTTTTGCGGATACAGACTAACACGGCTGCTACTCTGAAACCAATCAGAGGTTTGTAGCTTAACACCAGCATCACAGTGTGAGAGGCAACTTGGTGGGTTTGGGAGGGCTCAGCAGTCCCACAGTGCAGGTTGCATCCCAGGGACCAGGTCATACATTCCTCCACAGATTGGTCTTAATAGCTCACTGCTCAAAGCACTTGAGTGAGGAATTTAGACCATAACTGTCACACGCTCACACCTGCTGCGTCAAAGACAGGTGTTCTTCTGAAATGTAATTAGCAAGCAGGTCTCCCTCAAAACAATCTCATGTGGGTTGGCATCACCTAAGGGGCCATCCTTATAGCTACTATGGGCATGCACTTGCCCAACACCAAAACGAGATTATAAACATATCTGTGCATTGCTGGATCCTTGAAATGGATCTACATGCCTGTAACCCATTCTTGTTAGCAATAATAACAGGAACTGTGTGTAGACTGTATATAAAAAATAGACAAGGAAAGAATATTCTGAGTCTGTGCCCACCCACTTCTCTCCCAACAAGGAAATAAACTACTTCAGAAGACCAAATCCTTATTGATCACTCTGAGGTAGAGTAATATTTTCTTATTGTTAGGGTGACCAGACAGCAAATGTGAAAAATCGGGACAGGGGGTGCAGGTAATAGAAACCTATATAAAAAAAAGACCCAAAAATCGGGACTGTCCCGATAAAATTGGGACATCTGGTCACCCTACTTATTGTTATCATTTGTAAACTGAGATGTATAAATTATGTATGGGATGTATAAATTATGATTTCTTCACATTATCACCAATTCATTTCTCATCTCTTTTGCAAATGCCTGTGAGCCCCAGCACTTGTTTAGCTTTAAGTTTAGGGTAATGCACTACCACCTAGGGTATTTCAGATGATAATTACAGATGAGCAAGTGTTCCCAAGGTAAATACTCTATTACTGTTACAAATTATCCTATGCATGTGTTTTATTTTAAGGTTCTTGTTTTAGTTGCTTTGCAGGTAAAGGCATTTTGGAATAATTACCAATGCTATCTGCATGTTGCACTATAATTTTCTTCAAGAGTCTAAAATATTCATTTATAGTGCATGTCTGATCTTCCATAAGGAACTACTATGGAAGCTTGATAATCAGTCTTGCTGTTGACAGAAAAGTGCTCTAAGCTTTGGATTATTTAGGAAATAAAGAGGCTACATTAACCCCAGAAGAAACTGATTTTATAGCTTGGTTAAAGCCTCAGAAGTATGTAATAAGTGAAAGTATACACGAGAGAGAAATTCAGTAACTTTTAATAAAAGTCATATTTATATACATTATGGTAAATCATAAAATCTCAAGCATATTTATTTGTGGTGAGTGCACAGAGATGAGAGCTATACAAAATCTCCAGTTTTCGTTTAATACAATTTTCAGAGCAAAATGGAATGAATTGGATGAACCCTAACACATTTAGATGCTATTTCCTATAAACTCTCTGATACTATACATTAATTTTCACAGATAGCTGGCAGATAACTACTCCATTTCTAATGGCTGTGATTTTATTGACTTCCGGGAAAGAAGAAAGAGGCACACCATTTGCATGCTAAAAACTATTGTTTCACAACACAAACTTCTATTTATTTAGTAAGATAATTTGACAAAGTCGGACAGAGAAAGGGGGAGGTATGATGGTCAAACCTAGGGAGGGAAGCTGAAAAGGGAGAATAATGAAACAAGGAGAAAGTGAGGAAATTGGGGCACACAACCCTGACCCCCCACTAAATCTGATCTCTACCAACTGACCTCCTACCCCAGGACAAGTGTCCCCTATCTCTTTTTTATTAGCCTTGAAACTGTGTAAATTTTTTTACATTTCAATATGTAAACACTATCTTCAGCTATTAGAGTATTTTAAGTCTCTGCAGCAGCTCAAATACCATCCTGATTTTCTTCCCTATGAATTCATCTATCATGCTGTCAGACATTACTGGTTTTGACAGGCCATGTTCTACTGATAGATGTCTCTTTTGAAGACTTCAAACATGTCTTGATGAGTTTAAGTCTCAAAAAGCTATATTCAGCCAAAGCTACAGTTAATACTCATAGTCAAGAAAAACTACACAGAATATCAAACACCTAGGTAAATTGACTGCAGCCTCTTTTACAATGAAATTCAGATTTCCCAGCAGTGAAGGTTTGGTCTGTATCATTTCAGGATGACTCTGTAGCTCTTTTCATATGTCAGAAAGATCATGTCTTGTGATGATCAGTATTTCTTGTGGCTCTTTTCTGAACCATTTCTCATATTTCAACATCCCTTTTGAAGTATGGATTCCAGAACTGGACACAATAGTCCAACTACCCAGCATTGTACACAGAGGTAATACTATCACTCTACTCAACGTTCCCCTGTTTATACATCTAAGAATTGCCTTCCACCCCTTAGCCACAGCATCGTCCTGGGAGCTCATGCTCAGTTCTCTGACAGCCACACACCTCTCAGTTCTTTTCAGAGTCAATGCTTTCCAAAATACGGTCCATCATCCTATGAATGTGACCCATATTTTTAGTTCCTAGTCTATAGCCTTGTATTTATCACTATTAAAACATATGTGAGCCCCCTAATCACACGCTCCAGATATTTCTGTAGAAACAACCTGTTATTATTTACTTCTCCATCCATTTTTGTGTCATCTGCAAACTTTACCAGCAATGACCCTAGATTTTCTTACACCCCATTGATTATGTTATGGCTTGAGAAAACAGTCATTGAGGCTGGTGGATGTGGCTGCCACCCTTTATTTAGGATGGCTGTGGGAAAGAACTGGGATCTTTTATAGTGACTCCCACTTACAACAAAGGGATATGCAAATGTAACCTATGTGCCAAACAAGGAGATATCATTGTAAGCGATCTACAGGGGAAAAGTGGGGGGAGGAATGAGTTGTGTTGGGGTCACTGTTGCTAGGCAGATACGCAATTAGCATGCTAAGCCCAGAAGTGTCAGGAATTGGGTGTGGTAGTTTAGGGCATGCTCAATAGGTCCCGTGACTCAGAGACTCCATTAAGGGCAAGTAGTCAGGGCAGCTGCTTGTTAGGATATAGATATTCAGAACTGTCTGTAAAGGCCTATACTCTGAGAATTTAGGTGTATTCTTATCACTTGTCGAGTTATAGAGGTATAAAAGAAAGAATCAAAATCACTGTCTGCCAGTGTAAGGTCCTTCTCTTACTGTGACAGTCTGAGGCCCTGTTCTTAGGCTAAGCCTTTGGCTAAACAACAGAGGCAGCCATAAGCTGGGAAGGGACTGGTCACATCCTCACATTCCAAACTTGTCACATTGAAAGAAGGTGCTATTGGGCTGTTAGGAATACAATCCTGTCCTAATAATGCCTATCGCCTCCAGAGAAAGGGAAGTGCCTAGAAGATGTAAAAGGAAACTTAGTTTGATAGCATCCTGTCTGGCAAGAACTCACTTATCAATAGCTGGGATGTGAAATCCTCATTTCTGTGTTTGTTCTATCACTGTAGTCCCCATTTCCCCATTGTTTGTCTGTATAATCTCTGTCTGGTTCTGTGATTGTTCCTGTCTGCTGTATAATTAATTTTGCTGGGTGTAAACTAATTAAGGTGGTGGGATATAATTGGTTACATAATCATGTTATAATATGTTAGGATTGGTTAGTTAAATTTCAGTAAAATGATTGGTTAAGGTATAGCTAAGCAGAACTCAAGCTTTACTAAATAGTCTGCGGTCAGTCAGGAAGTGGGTGGGTGTGTGGGAAATTGGAATCATGTTTTGCTAAGGGGGGGGATGTGAACAGGGACACAGGTGTAAGGCTCTGTGGTGTCAGAGCTGGGAAGGAGGACACTAAGAAAGGAAACTAGAATCATGCTTGCTGGAAGTTCACCCCAATAAACATTGAATTGTTTGCACCTTTGGACTTTGGGTATTGTTGCTCTTTGTTCATGCGAGAAGGACCAGGGAAGTAAGTGGGTGAAGGAATAAGCCCCCTAACACTGCTTTACAAAAAGACATGTGATCTGCGTGATTTGGGAGAAGCTGAGCCACCAGAGGTGACACGTAACAGTTGATAGTGGGGGGGATAATTTAAAGGTTCAGGGTGGGAGAGACGCAACTGCCCCATGTGTTGTCTCTGAATGTAGGAACCTTCCAGCACCTCTCTGGGCAAAGGCAGCCAATCTTGCTGGTTCCTGAGGGGTCGGGGCAGCAGGAACGGAAAGCATGTGCCGCTGGGCCAGCCCCAGTCCCAGAGGATAACTCACAGCAACAAAGTTTGCCCCCAGAGCACTTGCATCCTCGCAGACACTTCAGCAGGGGGAGGGTGTGGGCAATGCCCCTAACTTGGGCTTAGCACAGGGAACTTGCTTCCGGCACCTTCCACAGCAACTGCCCACCCTCTTCCTGGCCCGGGGCCTGGCCCAAGATCACCCCACTCTCTGCTCCCTGCCCAGGCCTGGATGCTGGGGAAAGGGGCGGGGCGAGCTGGAAATCGGCTGGGCACAATGTGAGAAGTACAGAGTCCCTCTACCCCCAGCAGGCTGAGCAGAGCAAGCAGAGCTGAGCAGAGCAAGCTGAGCAGAGCAAGCTGCAGTGAAGGGCTGGGAACTGGAGCTGGAACAGCACTGGCCGCATCGGGCCCATGCGGCATGTCATGCAGCACTCGGCCATTGCAGTCATGGGCTTTTCATGGGGCTGCAGGGTCAGTTCACTCTGAGCTCTCCCAGAGCTGCTTGGTGCTCACAGAATCGGGAGGGAGGGGGTATCTGACCCTGCTCTCCACCCCCCACCCACTTTGCCTCTGTGAGGCTGTTTCCCTCCAAACTGTGAAGCATTTTGCAGCAGGTTAGTGATGTGACTTTTCCAACATGGGGAAGCCCTGGCAATGTTAGTTATAGAAGGATGAAATTGGGAGGGAAAACTAACTTCTATCTTATTAATTGTATATCTTGAACATTGTTTTATTTTAGCTTATTTTAGTTAAACTCTTTTAACCAGTATGGTTCACTAATTCTTTCCTTATTTAAATGTAATGATGGGGAAGGAGTCATCTGTATTTTTCTATTCTCTGTTTTGTATTTTTCTTGTAACAACATTTTTATTTAAATACTTAATACTGATTGGTTGGCTAATTAGTTGGCTGACTAGCTAACAGAGTGATTCCAGTTCAGCAGAGGAGGAGGAAGAATCTGTGTAGGTTCCAAGTTGAGATCTCTGCAGGCAAGAGAAGGAAGATATTATTGCAGTGTTTTTGACTCAGCAGACAGTAGAGAGTTGATGAACAAAAGCACTAACTGAGACTCAGGTGAACTAACCCAAAGCTTTTGGAACTCTGAATTATTTTTCACTGTGTTTCTGTGGGGAGTGACCTATTTAGATTGAATTTGATTCTTTTGTTTATATTTATGTTTAAGTGAAAATAACGTATGTGGATTATGAAGTATTCTCATTATTTAGTAGAAATTAAGCTATTATTATTACGAAATTGTATAAAGTTGATATTTAAGAATTAAGATATTTAATTTTGTTCTTTAGAACATGATTGTGGGGAGGATGACCCTGTGCAATCCTTGATGAAAATCGTCAATGATTGAATTCTGGGTCTTCATGTACTTTTCTGTAGGAGATGTGTTTAAGCGCTAGGAGAGGGGAGGTGAAGTACGCTTTAGCCTATCTAAAGGTTACACAATATACTAGCTAGTGTGCATGTGGGCAGTACAGGAGGGCACTCAATATACTAGTTAGTGAAGAAGGAGAAGGGGAATATGCACTTCACTAGCTGGTGTGGGTGAGAAAGAGAGAAGCAGGAGAGAGAACACAGAGAGAAGCAGACAAAAAAAACCACAAAAGACACAGCTTTGAAGCACAGTGTGTGGCCCTGGAGATACCTAGAGAGAGAGGTTTTAGGGCCAGGATGCTGGCTGAAAGAGGCTTAGACCTTTGAGTAAGGACACTGGCTCTTTGTTTTTTGGTTCCTCTTGTGTTCAGGGAACCAGGACTCTGTATATTATTTGTAAATAAACAAGATTGCATAAAAAAAATCTGACTCTCACCAATTTCTCCTACTAACCTGGATTAACCTAAGACCCCAAATGTTCGGCTATCCCCTCAGGTCAAAGGGGGTGACACTAAAGATTCTGAATGGAATTGCACCAAGAACAGATCCCTGCAGAATCCCACTAGACACTTCCCCTTTATATGATGATACCCCATTTACAATTATTTTGAGATCTATCAGTTAGCCACTTTAAATCTATGAATCACTGTTCTCTCTCTCTCTCTCGTTCACTCTAGAGCTTCTGTCTATAACCTTCTCAAAAGCTTTCCTTGCTTGGATTCCTGCTACAGGTTCAAAGTGCACATATCCTCACAAACTTAATGTCATGTATTAGAATTGTC
This sequence comes from Eretmochelys imbricata, assembly GCF_965152235.1. Classification (NCBI taxonomy): domain Eukaryota; kingdom Metazoa; phylum Chordata; order Testudines; family Cheloniidae; genus Eretmochelys; species Eretmochelys imbricata. The sequence goes on from NC_135574.1 coordinate 28,169,380, forward strand.
CCCTTCCTCCATAACTTCATGATCACAGCTCAAAGACCCAGCATCCTATCAAGCAGGCCTGTGGGTTTTAATACCCACATGACAGAAGTTGATGATATGGTGCAGAAGAATGATCACAGCTCAAAGACCCAGCATCCTATCAAGCAGGCCTGTGGGTTTTAATACCCACATGACAGAAGTTGATGATATGGTGCAGAAGAATGAGACAGAAGGCTCAGTGCCTACATGTGTTTGAGATGCGATATCTTTGCACAATAAAAAAGAGATACATGAAAGGGCAGACTGAAATGAAAACAAGAGGATGGAGTCAAAGTCTGTGATGTGGCTGACAAAATGCAGGAAGTGTGACTTTGCTAGTCTGGACACATGATGATGAATGAAGAGGACCTGGTGAAGTTAGCATGGCAGAAGAAAGTGGTAGGAGAGAGCCCTCAAGGAAAGCCCAGGAAGTGATGGATGGATTGCATCAAAGAAGATGGTGAGCAGGTGGACCTTAGTACTGCCTTGGACAGCCAATGATGGTGGATGCTTGCTTGATGACCCAGCCCCAGATAATGAGATAAGGGGAAGAAGAATTATGTGCGATTTCTAAGTAGTCAGGTGATATTTAGCTCTTGCTACAATAGGATGCAATCCAGTTTGGCTTCGCTTAACATAATTAAAAGGGCTCTTTCTGCAAAATTGTGTAAGGCACTCATTTCTACTGAGTAAAAGCCTGGAGATGAGCAGTGTCAGAAGAGACAGAAGTTCAAGCCTGCCTCCTTTCCATTTAAGGAGTATGTGTTTGAGGTCATCCAAGGGCCTGAGGATAGCTTTGATGGCTAGTATAAAATGCTTCACTGGGCAAACTGAGAAAAATGGAACCACAGGAACAAATGCATTTGTCTTATTTCCTGCTATTAGACACACAAGGTGGGTGAGGTAATATCTTTTGTTGGACCAACTTCTGTTGGTGAGAGAGACAAACTTTTGAGCCACACAGAGCTCTTCTTCAGGTCTGGGAAACGTACTCCAAGTATCACAGCTAAACACAAGGAGGAACACATTGTTTAGCATAAGTAGTTAGGGATCATTCAAGGTAGTGTGGCCCGTTAATGCCCCTGGAGTCACAGGACAAAAAGACGGGGAACGGGGGGGACGGGGAGGTTAGTTTTTTACAGATTGTTGTAATAAGACTTATCCAGCGTGTCTTTTCAGGCCATGATTTTTAGTATCTAGCAGAGTAATGAATTTAAGCTCCCAGGCTCGTCTTTTGAAAGTGTTGTGTATGTTTCCTTTGAGGATGAGGACTGATAGGTCAGACATAAAGTGATCACTTTGTGAAAAGTGTTCATCCACAGTTGACAGGGAGTTTTTGTCTCTTATAATTTTCCTGCTATTCCATTACAATTGATTATCTGATTAATGGACAAAATGCATGAACTCTTCATTTTTTCGAATAGCTGTAACCCACATTTCAATAAACTGGCAAAAACAGTGAACACCAGGTAACAGATAGAGAGGTGAAAGCCAGAAAGTGATTGCCATACACTAAATATTTTTTTCTTTTTTTATTCCACCCAGATTCCTACTATACGAAGTAAAATAAGGGCCAGCCTCAATTACTTCACCTTAGGGGATAAAAGGAGAAGAGACAAAGTTACAAACAACTGGGGTTTAATGTTATTCAATTTTTGTATTCCTTCCCCTCAATCCTCCCGCTTTTTATCCAGTGCAAGCTGCCAAGAGAGAATAAAAAGGATTAGGAATCACTGGGTTTTACTTCCATTGGAAGTAAGCTGTTATTCAACATGAGGATTATTTTAAATCAGTAAAGAAATATAAATATTTTATTATCTTTGATTAAATGGCATATATACTAGAGGCTGGTGAATACAGAGGAAATATACTGTAGGCAGGAAATTCATTTTTATTGAGCAAATGCAGCCTACTCATGAAATGATCAGATATCTCTACACATTCAGGTTTTACTTCAGAGCTTACAACAACGACTCCTAGTTAAAGTTAGTCAGGTTTCTTTGGACAGCGCATACTTGGCTCTAGACAGCAGGTGGACTTATTTTAAATTTGAACCAAAATCTGACTTCAATATCAGAAGAGGTAGCATAAGATAATTGCATTGATCAAGATTCAGGGTTGCTTTAATGAATAGGATCTTTCTCCGCAAGAAACCTATACATGTTACAAACATTGTCTTGCCCTGGGTCTGTGTTCATGATTATAGTTTGACTTTTCATGCAGCTCTTAAATATAGCTCTGTCATAAATATAAAGGGAAGGGTAAACCCCTTTGAAATCCCTCCTGGCCAGGGGAAAGCTCCTCTCACCTGTAAAGGGTTAAGAAGCTAAAGGTAACCTCGCTGGCACCTGACCAAAATGACCAATGAGGAGACAAGATACTTTCAAAAGCTGGGAGGAGGGAGAGAAACAAAGGGTCTGTGTCTGTCTGTAGTCGTCTTGGCCGGGGATAGACCAGGAATGGAGTCTTAGAACTTTTAGTAAGTAATCTAGCTAGGTATGTGTTAGATTATGATTTCTTTAAATGGCTGAGAAAAGAATTGTGCTGAATAGAATAACTATTTCTGTCTGTGTATCTTTTTTGTAACTTAAGGTTTTGCCTAGAGGGGTTCTCTATGTTTTTGAATCTAATTACCCTGTAAGATATCTACCATCCTGATTTTACAGGGGGGATTTCTTTATTTCTATTTACTTCTATTTTTTATTAAAAGTCTTCTTGTAAAAAACTGAATGCTTTTTCATTGTTCTCAGATCCAAGGGTTTGGGTCTGTGGTCACCTATGCAAATTGGTGAGGCTTTTTATCCAACATTTCCCAGGAAAGGGGGGGTGCAAGTGTTGGGAGGATTGTTCCTTGTTCTTAAGATCCAAGGGTCTGGGTCTGTAGTCACCTAGGCAAATTGGTGAGGCTTTTTACCAAACCTTGTCCAGGAAGTGGGGTGCAAGGTTTTGGGAAGTATTTTGGGGGGAAAGACGCGTCCAAACAGCTCTTCCCCAGTAACCAGTATTAGTTTGGTGGTGGTAGCGGCCAGTCCAAGGACAACGGGTGGAATATTTTGTACCTTGGGGAAGTTTTGACCTAAGCTGGTAAAGATAAGCTTAGGAGGTTTTTCATGCAGGTCCCCACATCTGTACCCTAGAGTTCAGAGTAGGGGAGGAACCTTGACAAGCTCAAATCCTGTTCTCCAAATGGGTTGGCCCGAGGAAGCTGGGAGCACATTTATCAATAAAAATAATTGTGATCGGTCTCTGCTAAATAGAGCTGGTTGAGAATTGGGGGGCAGGAAAGGGGAAGAATTCACAAAAATTATCAATATTATTCTCCCTTTTTATTGTAATCCAAAACTGATGATTTGCCCCACCCCCCCAAAAAAAAATCACAATTCAGAAAATTTCGTACTGTCCTAGTTAGAAATAGCAAAGACTACTCCACCCAGTGGAAAACATTCTGTATAACTACAGCAATAAACCGCACTGGATTGACCAGAACAAGCAGGCTGATGACTGACAAACACATGAGATTTGTTTAAAAGGCTAACTGCAACCAGTGGCAGATTAGCCACTGGGCCAATTGGGCCTATACCCAGAGGTCCTAGCCAATTGGGGGGCCCCAGAGTCACAGCCTGACTTGCTCCACCTGACCGCCACTTTTGCCAGGGAGGGGAGTCTGGATGCTGGGGCTTGCTGTGCTTTGCCTCTCTGCCCGGCATTCCTGCCAGGGAACAGGGTTGGGGCATGGGAGCTTACCCCACTCTGCCTGCCTGATGCTCCTGCCGGGGAGTGGTGGGAGCTCCCGTGCCTTGACCCCGCCCCCTGGGAGGAGCACTGGGAGTGGGGAGTCTGCAGGTGGAAGGGGTGGGGAGGGGAACCCACTAATTCTGGCCCAGGGCCCCACAAAACTAATCCACCTCTGATTGCAATTTTATAAATTATATCTGGGGGAAGGGTACTACATTACCTGCCCCAGGTCTCATGTATCAGGCATTTAACTGGTTCTAGTGGAGGTCACAGGGTGTTTACTATGAACCACACAATAAATAGACTCAGACCCTCCCTGGTCTCTCCCATAGGCTCATTCAGTTTGAAACCTCTTTCCCTCATCCCTCCCATTGAGGGGGTGTGGAGTGACAGAGGCTAAAAATCTGCATGGGGAGGGACCTCAATCTGCAAAGACTTCAAGCTCCTCTCCTCCTACAAGAACAAGGTCCAACTGTGCAATCCTGGGTCTCCTTTACATCTTGGAGCTGCTTTTTTAGCTACACCAGTAGTGCTAGTCACACCCCTCACCCACCATGCCCGGTCCAAGCCTTAATCTCACTGAGGCCAGTGTCAGCCCCTGCATCTGACAGGTCAACTCCATTCTTCCTTAAAGAGCTCAGGGCATCCTGTGGGATATCACTCTGTGTTATCACCCCCACCCACCCACAACTCTGAAAATAGGTCCTGGCTACCACATGGTTTACATTTTTCTTGCCCTGTTGATGTGGGCTGGCTCATTGCCCCCATGCCAAACTCATTTTGTGAGCATCTTGGACCAAAATTGGTCATCAACTCCACACCCCTCTGCATCCTAGTCTGTAAATGTAATTCCATTCTCTCTCCCTAGTTCCCAAGATTATTTTAGGCCAGGTGAATAATCAGGATATCATAGCTGTAGTTCAGCCCTCAACAAGTGCTGGGATTGGCTCATGCCCTGTCTGCCATACTATCAAAGGCTAATGGCTTCAACCTTGCAGCTCAGTTCCACTCTACCTGTTGCCTGGCTGATGTCTGGCCACAACTTCATAAGAACCCAACACCCACAAGCACTGGAATCTACGCATGCCCTGTCTGCCATCCGAAGAGCCGATCCCACAGTGTGTCTCTACTGCTGAACCACTGCAGGCGTACAGTATACATTTTGCAACTACCCCCCAAAATAGCAGACAAGTGCACCACCAAGGGGATGCTGCATGCTATTTCCAGCCCCAGCCCCAAATAATCCAGTGAATATAGCATTTTGCACAGAAGGAGCAGAGCCCAGGGGAAAGTGAACCTGGATTCAATAATACTGGGTATGTCCACAAGGTGTAAAGCAGTGGTTCTCAAACTTCTGTACTGGTGACCCCTTTCACACAGCAAGCCTCGGAGTGCGACCCCCCCCTTATAAATTAAAAACACTTTTAAATATATTTAATACCATTTATAAATGCTGGAGGCAAAGCGGGGTTTGGAGTGGAGGCTGACAGCTGGCGACCCCCCATGTAATAACCTTGTGACCCCCCTATAGGGTCCTGACACCCAGTTTGAGAATCCCTGGTCTAAGGCAATGTGGTACTTACATCAGCAATGAATGCACAGCACTAGCTCAAAGAAAGCACCAGCTAAGGCAGATAGAGGCATACTGTCAATTGTATCGTGCTGTAGTAGCATTAAATGCCATAAAATAAAACAAAAAGACACCAATCATTTGCCCTAGAGTAACTCTACTGCCTTCAGTGGTTCCAGCTTCACATTTGTATGACTCAGAGCAGAATGTGGCCTGGTGGTCTTTGTTGTATTTAACCTGCCCGTTTACCTTTCGTCACAGTTATGGGGCTATCTGCACCTCTGTCCCCTTTCTCCTCTCTTTGAGGGCATTGCCCCACGGGTGTACAGCCTCTTGCCCTTTCTTGTTTCTATGTGGAATTTTGTGAATGCACCACTGTTAGCCAGGACTTGGGTACACTGCCTTGTATGTACCAATTGCTGATCACCCTGGATTTCATGCACCTGCCCTTCCTCCCTTTTGGAACCTGTGACCAGCAATATTGGCTAGCAGCCTTCTCAAAGTATTTTTATTAGGCAGTTGGAACAAAGTTTCAGAGAAAAGGGATTTTAAAGTAAATAGCCTACATGCAGATTTATTGTCATCTAATCGTACGCTTCACAACAAGCTAAGTTAAATGGGCTTTTCTGTTAAGTTACAGGAAAAGGACTGAACCAACTCACAAGACCTTCCTTTATCCCTGTGGGTCTCTCAGTCTGGTTCTTTCCTTTCACTTGAAGGGCAGTGTCCTTTGAAACCCTGCAAGTGTTCTTTGTTCTCCATGCTCCTTTAAATGTTCACTCCCACCCCCAACCCTCAGTCAAACCAGTTCTTTAGGCTGTCTAGGAGGTGACTGGAAATTGCATGCACACACTGAATGGCAGAATATGGCCCTTGAAATTTTCTTTTATGTTTATTTCTAAAGTATTCTGTACATTTGCATTTTTGAAGTATTTCACATGTTGGAATGAAATCCTGTGCCCATTAAAGTCCGTGGGAGATTGCTTTGCAGATACAACTGTTAGTTTGTGGTCTGATTTTCAGAGATTCTGAGCACTTACAACTCCAAAGGAAGTCTGGCCTTTGTGTCAGCATGTGCTACAAAAATCCAAACAGCAGTCTTAAAGTGGTGCTGAAATAGAGTGAAAGTGGGGAGAGGGGAAATGGAATCTAACAAAATGACTTAATATTAAAATCCTTGCTGAAAGATTTGCATGTCTTACAGCGAAACTCTTTCCAGTGCATTTGGCAACAGACCTCTCTAATACAGTCCACTTAGTGATACACAAATTTAATGCTTTTACTAGATAAATGAAAGGTAAATGCAGCAGTTATCCTGATTCAAGGTAGTAGTAATTTTATTAAAATAGTTGCTGAATACTTTAGCTTCCATTATGAAAATTGCACTTGGACATATTTTAATTAACCTGTTCACTGCTTGCCCAGCAGCACTGAATGTGTGGTGGAGCTCTCAGTTAATGTTCCATTATTACTAAAAATAATGCATAGAGAACAATAAGTGTTAACTGTGCTTTACATATCAAGAGTGAAATCCTGATTCTTATTGAAGTCAATGAGAGTTTTGCCATTGACTTCAGTGGGGTCAGGATTTTACCCCTAGAGTAAAAGCACTGAAGTCAGTGGGGCTGCTGATCATTAAGTACATTCTTAAGTACTTTGGTGTATCAGAGCCATTTTGCTCAGCACCTTGCAGGATTGAGCTCATATTTCACAATAACAATATTTGGGGGGTTTCTACTGCAATATTCATAGATGGTAACATACAAGTATGGCACGAAAAATGAAACTATGTGAAATTCTACTTATTTAATAACCTCAGCTATAATCTTCATTTTTTGTTATCTTGTATTTATTTTAATTAGCACAGTAATTCTGTTAGCATCAAATCTATTGTGCTCACTGGAATATACATATACATTGACTCAGGTCAAGGAAGTGAAGTCACTGGAAAATAAGAGCTCTACTATGTTCATCCATACAATGCAATCTTCTACATACAGAGCTGAAATCAATATTGGTGCTAAACTGTGTCCTGGGACATACATCTGTCTGTGTCTAATTTACTTTCAGGACCCTATAACAGTGGCTTACCTGGTAAAGCATCAGGTGCAGCCACCTCCCCAGTTCCCCCTCACTGTGTCTGTTTCCCCTCTGGTGAGTAGGGTAGATTAGCCCTATAGCTAAATCCTTTCGGGGAAACAAAAATACAAGGAAAGTCCAAACCCTCTCCCTCCTAGATCCAGCACTTATCCAAACTAGCAAACCTTCACCCCTCTGTGCTCATCCTCCTTGGTCCATGGGTTCACAATCAATCATATACTCTTTAGTTTCTTAAAGCCTTTTGATCAAGACTTATGAGCAGTTCCTGAACCCCATTAGGTCTCCCCTCAAACTCTGCCCCCCTGAGCCCAAAATATCACCCCTTCTTCAGGTGCTGTCCTTCTGGGCTTAACCCTCATAAGCCCTTTTTTCCAATAGCAAATCCTATTTCCTTTAAGAGTCTCACTTTTCTGAGATTGTTTATTATGTCACTCCCCCCCACACACACTTACATTTCCTACCATGTCTTGGTACCCAATCTATAGCCCCTCTGCATGCTGTGAACTACATGTCACAGAATGTTTTGTTTCCAGGCTGAACTTGCAATAGAACCAGTCTAGACCATGAACAATCTCTTACACGGCCAGTTCCCTTGTGCACATCATCATAGTATAAGAGTGCCTTTAGCGCTGATTTAAATCAATGTGAAGCCTGAAAAGGATGAATTTGGTCTAAGAGTTTTTGTAAATTCATGTATGTAATGCACTAATAAAGGACATCCAACTCCGATGTGACTTGTTTACATATGGCTACAAATATTTGCCTTTCCATCCCTTATCTATAAACAAACTGATTAATGATATCCAATCAGAGTCAGGAGCAATCTTTTATAATTTGGTGTCTGTTCTGTATTATCCTATTGTTACTTTACACCACATGAGAAACTCATAAATGGAAAGGTAAAATGTTAACACACTCAAGATGTTCAGACATTGAGGTAAGCCTCAACGTGAGTATGAATATGTAAATGAGCCTTTTTAGATCACTTTCCCCTTTTCTCCTACCTTCTGCTATGTTTCCTCTTTCTTCCACCCAATGTTCATTTACCTAGCTTCCATACATCCTCATCCCAACACCAAAGCACAATCATCTCTCTGACAAATTTCCCTACAATAGATCTTGTGATTCACATTCTCTCCTCTAGCAGGTTGTGGCCAGGCCATAGCAACTGAGTTGAGAATGTGGAGAACCATTGGTGAAAACAGGATCTGATACAGAGCATATGCATGGAGCAAGGTAGTTGACGTGCCCAGGGGTGAATTTGTCTATTACTGAACATTGCAAATGTTATTCACGCAAGCAATCTCTATGTTGTGTAGTTCTACGAAAGCCAATAGGGCTGTTTCTATGAATAATCTTTGTCCAATTGGGCCCCATGTCTTCCTTTTCTGTAGGCCAAAATTGTCTGCTAACTTTCTTTTTAATTTGTGTTCATGATGCCATCCCTAAGGAAAGGATTGTTAAGTCCTTTAGATGCTGACTATCCTGCAACTCCATTGATTTTTGAGGAATTTTCAGTCTCCTATAGATAAGAAAGAGTTGCCATCAATCCAATTCAGATCTCTAACACTGAAATTATATTTTTATGCAAAAAGCTCCCAAAACAACTACTTGAGAAAAGGATACATTCGTAGGAACAAATAAGCTTGTATCAATACACACTACCAAGGTGCTTTCTCTCCATGGTCTAGAGTAAAGTTAGCTTCCCATTGTAAACCTATGCTTGTACACACCCATATATTATCCCCTTAACTGTATGAACCCACTCCATGTTTCCCACATCGCATAGATTATGTCTGGAAAGTAAATAGTATAAATAGTATAAAGTTGTTTATCGGTCTCTCTCTCTCTCTCTCTCATGGTTTCAACTCAGAAAATGTCACACTAAATTTTCATAATTTTTTCATGTTCACCCAGAGAGAAAAACAAATTCTGCGCTCAATTACAGGCTACCCATGCATTCTTGTTGAAGGCATTGAGGTTGCAATGGGCATAACTGAGGAGAATTTTGCCCTGCAAGTCTATGTCTTAGTCTAGTGGTAGCTGCTGCTCTTGGAAAACTGAATATCCACAAAATCTATTAATTCTATTCCCACAGTAGTGCTACCGCAAAAATTGCCTGTGGGAATTTACTAATTCCTTTCTTTTTTTCGTACCCTCTTCAGTGAAATAAAAAAAACACCCTGAAGAGCATCAAAAGCCTGTGGGGAAGTTTAGCTTTGGAACCTCATCTCAAACCAAACTTTGCTGCTTAGTCCCACTTTTACTATAAACATAATGAATGTGGACTCCCTAGATCTGCATGCTATCTGCCTTCAGCCTTTTCAAATTCATTTTACCAAAAGTAAAAGCATAATGATGTGCTATAAACCAGAATCCTTAATGCAATATCTTTTCTCATTCCAAGGTGACAGAGATTGCAGATGTTAACACATGCTGGTTTTAGCCAGTGATCGAGATTGGCAGGTGCTAGATTATTTATTGCTGGTAAACATAACTTTAATTCAGCATATCTCCACTTTCCATTGATCTCTTCGAGAAACTTTCCTCTACATCTCTGCCCACTTTATCCTGTTCCCTCCTGTAAAATATTCTCCTTTCCGCCTTGGATTTGTTAATCTCATTCTTTAGCTCTCTCTCAAACAGAAATGTGGTTCAAAGTAAGAATTAATCTCCAGTCAGCATACAACTGTTTTTCTGTCTTCACTTTAGTATTCTAATAAGCTAGGAAATCATGCTACTATGTCCCACAGAGCCCAGATAAACCAACAAGATATGCCGGTAGACACTGAAAGATTATATATGTAAATTAGGTTCAACTTGTGGAGGCAGAGTTGGCCAGAACTGTCAGAATAATACAATTTTGGTGATTTATGTTGAAGTCACTGCAAAATAGTTTCTGTAAAGAGATAAAAAGGTTCAGGAAAAATTGAATGAATATAAATTATAGTATGTTTAAGGTGGAGTATATTTAGATCAATGGCTGATGGTGTCCAAAGAATATCATTATTTAACCACTATCAAATAAAACATGATACACTGTATTATGGCTAAAGTACTTCCATAGACAGAGGGGAAAATCCAGAGTTAATTACTATTTTGATTAAATAACTAAAACAGCATGTAGATTGTCAGGACGTGCAGAAATAATAAGTATTTGAAGGCAAGTGTGAAATGCTATGATAATTAATAATTCATATTTTTATTTTATGCCATTCTGCTGACTTATGTGTTTACATTGCAGAAGAATACCTGTAATACATTTGTTATCAGCATATACTGAGATTACACTGGTTAAAATGTAACTGGAGGTAAGGTGAGCAGACCAATCATAACCTTCCTACCTGCCTTCATACCTATAGGAGTAACAGATTATTAATAGCAGTTTTCAGAAATATCTGTGTCATTATTGTAGCATTACACCTGCAGATGGACCTAGAATTCTTAGACACAATGTATAATGTGCAGACAAAGTGAAACCAGTCAGATTCCATGTGATAAATTTTAACCAGATTTATACTCTGGAATGAAAAAAAAATAGTATTAATATGTTTAACACATAATGAACAACACTTCATTGTTCCTTTCCACTACTGATATGTACTTGATTTATTTCTAAATTCCATGTTGTTTATTATACTAATATCTATCGCTTCACAGTATAGTCAGGTAATCAAGTTGAAACATTTTTGCATTACTTGCTTTTGAAACATCTAATGCTGAGGGTTTTTTGTTTGTTTGTTTGTTTTCAGATGGTACTAAATGTCTCACAAATGTGCAATCAAATTGCTTGATTTTCTGAGATGTCTAATAACTCCTTCTATAAAAGGATTGTGACCTCAAGCAATGGAAGAGCCAATAGATTGTCCTTGCTTGGGGCTATTTTTTTTAGTGTCTTTTTACATATTTTTAGAAGTAAAACTTAGAGCCTAGTTTTTCAAAAGTGACTTTCAGTTTTTGATGCCTAACCTGTGACAAGTTAAATGGGCCTGATTTTTCAGAGGGCAGAGCTAATGAGTCAAGCCCCTTTAATCTAACAAGTTAGACTGGTCCAGTGAATTGCAGTGCTAGCCTCAGGCTAGGCAGACCGGTGTTCAGTTCCCTCTCTGCCACAGACTTCTGTGACGTTGGGGAAGTCACTTAGGCCAGAACTTTTAAAGCTATTTAGGTGCCAAAAGATGCAGCTAGGCCCCTAGTGGGAATTTCAAAATTGCCTAGGTGCCTAACTTCCATTGATTTCATAATGGGGATAATATATTTTTCTACCTGGTAAGGTGTTGTGAACATAAATATATTAAAGAATGTGAGCTGCTTATGTAAGTATTTACTATAGATGCATATGAGGCACCTAAAATCACTAGGCAATTTTGAAAATTGAAAATAAGCCTACTTTCCTAACTTAGAGGTCAATTCCTGAAGAATTTACTTTTTTTTTTATTCAGTCCTTACTCAAGAAAGGCTGAATAAAAACTAATAGTTTCAGCATTTGACCCCAATCAATTCCCACAATTTATACATTTATTTTTTATTAATTATGTAAAGCATTTATACTTGTTATTGGGATGAATCATGCAGCAATGTAAAAAACATCTTAACCAGCTAAGTAGGTGAAAATCGAAGATTCAGAATGGTGCATATAGGTAAACTGACGAAGCCCAGATGCCCAATCATCCTGTGGCACTGTAAAATACCCTAAAGGGCCAGAGTTTGAGAGAGGGAAGGGATCTTGGGAAGAGAGTACCAGAAATGTGATATCCTGTAGTACATGTTGTGGGCAAAATAAAATAATTCATACCGTGTAAGGGAAAGGGGCACCTAGGCAATATGTAACCCATCTCCTGTGACAAGTTACATTCCCAACACAGCAGCCAGCCAGTAGGCTATGCACCAGAGTAAGACAGTGATAGCCAGTGCAGAACAAACACTACGTTGGCTACTATATCCCCAGTTCTTACCACTGCTAGAGATCACCATCTGGTCCATAGTGCATTCAAGGCCCTACCTGTGAATGGAGCCAGAATTTGTGCCAACTGTATAGCCAGCCTCTACAAGGATGCGACAGAGGGCAACACACAACACCCCTGAACCCAAGTAGTCCCCAGGGACCAGAATAAAAACAAAAGGATGTTGTTATGAATTAAGGCACAGCACAGTGATACCACTCTCAGAACATACCTTACAATAGCAGTAGGATGGCAAGGCAGACATATACAATACAATTATAAATGGTCCTCAAGGGAATCAAAAACACAGAGAAGACTTCCCAGAGGCAGCTACAGTATATCCATTAGTTTATATTACCATCCTGACCAAAGCACGCATGAGATTGCATAGATTTCTACACCACTTTCATAACCCCCATTGATTGGAAAACCATTCCCACAGAGTAGTTATCAATGGTTCACACTCAAGTTGGAAGGGCATATCGAGTGGGGTCCTGCAGGGATTGGTTCTGGATCTGGTTCTGTTCAATATATTCATAAATGATTTAGAGATAATGGCAGAGAGTACTCTAATATAATTTGTGACCTATCTCAAGCTGGAGGGGCGAGGGGGTTGCAAGTGCCTTGGAGGATAGGATTAAAATTCAAAATTATGATGGAGAAATGGTCTGAAGTAAATAAGATGAAATTCAAAGTACTTCACTTAGGAAGGAACAATCAACTGCACATACACACCCCAAATGGGAAATGACTGCCTAGGAAGGTGTAATTCAGAAAGGGATCTAGGGGTTATAGTGGATCACAAGCTAAATATGAGTAAACAGTGTCACAGTTGAAAAAAAATCCAACTAAACAACAACAACAAAAACATCATTTGGGCTGTATTAGCAGGAGTGTTGTAAGCAAGACATGAGACGTAATTCTTCTGCTCCACTCCACACTGATAAGGCCTCTACTGGAGTATTGTGTCCAGTTCTGGGCACCACATTTCAGGAATGATATAGACAAAGTGGAGAAAGTCCAGAGAGGAGCAACAAAAATTATTAAAGATCTAGAAAACATGACCTATGAGGGAAAATGGAAAAACTGGATTTGTTTAGTCTGAAGAAGAGAAGAGTGAGAGGGGACATGATAACAGTTTTCAAGTACATAAGTGTTATTACAAGGAGGAGGGTGAAAATTTTTCTCCTTAATCTCTGAAGTCAGGACATGAAGCAATGGGCTTAAATTGCTGCAAGGAAGGTTTAGTTTGGACATTAGGAAAAAACTTCCTAACTGTCAGGGTAGGTAAGCACTGGAACAAATTGCCTTGGAAGGTTGTGGAATCTCTGTCATTGGAGGTTTTTAAGAACAGGTTAGTCAAACCCCTGTCAGGAATTGTCCATTTATTACTTTTTCCTGCCTTGAGTGCAGGGGACTGGACTAGATGACCTATTTAGGTCTCTTCCAGTCCTACACTTCTGTGATTCTGTGATGGTGGACACTTCCTCCGCATGGCTATGCAGGAAGTACTGAAACCATATATTGAATGCATCCGATGAAGTGAGCTGTAGCTCACAAAAGCTTATGCTCAAATAAATTGGTTAGTCTCTAAGGTGCCACAAATACTCCTTTTCTTTTTGCGAATACAGACTAACACGGCTGCTACTCTGAAACCTGTCATATATTGAATGGTGATTGCTATAGCCTGTCAAATCTGGCATCCATCCATATGTTCAATAGAAACTTCAAACATACATCCGATCTTTCCCTGGCTTTGTCATTCCAAAGGACAGAACAGTCAAGATTGCCTTTCACTGCACTGAGTTCCAGCACTTTCTAGCTGTGTCTGAAACCACAGGAGATCCTGTCCCTGAAATGTAAGGACAGGCTTAGCATGACAAAGTTGCACCAGAATAGCTTAAGGTGTGAATTTAAACCAATAGAGTTTAACCAGTGCAAAAGGCTGTGTGGATATTTAAGTTTAAGAGTGGTTTATTTCAGTTTAGCTTAAGTTGATGAACAAATTTAACTAGATAAGAATAAGAAGAGTGTCCACACAGCCTTTTACAATGACTAAACTATGTGTGGCTTGAAAACTTGTCTCTCTCAACAACAGAAGTTGGTCTAGTAAAAGACATTACCTCACCCGCCTTCTCTCTCTAATATCCTGTGACTGACACACCTGAAACAACATTGCATTTAATGGCCAGCATAATTTGTACTGGAGCAACTTCCTTGTATAGGCAAGCACTAAGACAGACTTCAATCACAATGATGATGAAGTGCCTAATGAAATACAATGTGCCCACAAATGTGGTTGTTGTGATCTTCTTTAATGCTCCTGACTTCATCTTTATTGACCCCCAGCTCTGTTTCTGCAATCTCTTCCAAATGGGTGATAACCCAATTATGATGTTTTTAAGCAAGCCCTAAAACTTTATAAGCCAGTGAAATCCCAATACCGGCCAGTGAAAAATAATCACACCTCTTCAAGCCATGTCAGTGAAAAAAATGTTATTTGAAAAGTTTAAAATATAAGGGAAAGGTTAAGTGGTAGCATAAGCACAGACATAGTTATCAAAGACAATTAAATAAGAAAAAATATTTTTCATTAAGTGAATAGTTAAAATAAATGTGGATTGCTGAACTATGTAGTAAGTGAATCTGTATGAAAATTTAAAAACACAAGTGAAAATGACTAAACTGAAGTGAACTAAATAATCTAGACAACATTAATTTCACTTTTCCAAAATAAAAATGATAGAGTAAGCTAGAGTAGATATGACACAAAAACAGAAAACAAGAATATATTATAAAGATAATTAAGAATTTTAACAGTTTGTCTTATGATGGAAAAAAGATTAAAGGAATTGCTTTAATTTTCATGAAGGAGCTGTAAGAAAATGCTTGAATGATGATGATAATATGAGCTTAGAAAACAGATTTAAGAGCTAGAGAATTAGATTTGGTCTTGAGAATTTTAATCATTACAAGGCAGCATGGAATACAGATAGAATGCTCAATGAATTCTGTGAAGAATTTCGTAGGTCTTAGAACAAGGTGCTTTGGTTAAAAAATAACTCAGAGAGAAAAATACAGAGCTATTATGCCACCATCTTGCTAAAGAAGCTGCAGATCAGTCAGCTCAATGAATGTAGACTTTAAAATGTTGACCAGGATTGCAAGTGGAAACCTTGTTATATACAAAGAGATCCAGTAATGGGATGTTCAGTATTAAACCACTCAAAGATACGAGAAGGAAAAGTATACTTCTAATATAAAATATAGTATTAATAAAAACATGCTGAAAATTTGCAGATTGTACAAAAACTATAACATAATGATAACTAAAGCTGGCTGTAATAGTCTGTCAGAATTCTTCAAAATTCTTCATCCAAATTTTCAATTTTACGTTGGGAAAATCTAAATGAAATAAGTTATTTCAGGTTGCTTCAACTCAAATTGGAATAAATGTTGTTTTGAACTTCTCAAAAATCTTTCATTTTGAATCAGTTCAACAAAACATAAAACATTAGACTTGCTGGGTCCGAGGGCAGAAAGTCGAAGCCCCACCGCTTGGGGCTGAAGTTTGGGGCCCTGAGCCCCCCACCCGGGGCTGAAGCCAAAGCCTAACCAATGTAGTTTTGTGGGAGCTCCTGTGGCATGGGGCTCCTGGCAATTGCCTTGCTTAAAACTCCCTAACACTGGCCCTGGCTTTTATATGCAGAAAACCAGTTATTGTGGAACAGGCAGGACATTGAGTTTTTATGAGCATGTTGGGCGGGCCTCAGAAAGAAGAAGGTTGAGAACCCCTTCAGTATACCATGGGAGTCACATGACTCTGAATCTGAATGTGTTATGTATCAATTATTTAGATAATGGCTTAGAGAGCACACTTATAAAGTTTGCTGACGATACCAAGCTGGGAGGGGTTGCAAGTGCTTTGGAGGATAGGATTAAAATTCAAAATGATCTAGACAAACTAGAGAGATGGTCTGAAATAAATAGGATGAAATTCAATATGGACAAATGCAAAGTACTCCACTTAGGAAGGAACAATCAGTTGCACGGACACAAAATGGGAAATGACTGCCTAGGAAGGAGTACTACAAAAAGGGATCCGGGGGTCATAGTGGACCACAAGCTAAATACGAGTCAACAGTGTCATGGTTGCAAAAAAAGCGAACATCATTCTAGGATGTAGTAGGAGGAGTTTTGTAAGCAAGACACGAGAAGTAATTCTTCCACTCCACTCCACACTGATTAGGCCTCAACGGGAGTAGTGTGTCCAGTTCTGGCCACCACATTTAAGGAAAGATGTGGACAAATTGGATAAAGTCCAGAGAAGAGCAAAAAAAAATATTGAAAGTTTAGAAAACATGACCTCTGAGGGAAGATTGAAAAATTTTGGGTTTGTTTAGTGTGGAAAAGAGAAGGCTTAGAGGGGTCATGATAATAATTTTCAAGTACATAAAAGGTTGTTACAAGGAGGAAGGAGAAAAATTGTTCTTCTAAACCTCTGAGGATAGCATAAGAAGCAATGGGCTTAAATTGCAGCAAGGGAGGTTTAGGTTGGACATTAGGAAAAACTTCCTAACTGCCAGGGTGGTTAAGCACTAAAATAAATTGACTAGGGAGGTTGTGGAATCTCCATTATTGGAGATTTTTCAGAGCAGGTTAGACAAACACCTGTCAGGAATCGTCTAGATAATACTTAGTGCTGCTATGAGTGCAAGGGATTGGACTACATGACCTCTCAAGGTCCCTTCCAATCCTATGATTCTATGGGAAATGTTGTCTGGCCTGGCCTATAGGGAAGAATATGAGTGGAAGACTTCTGAACTATAACTCCTATAAGGCAAAGTGCCACAAGGAGAAAATGCAGTTTTATGTTAAAATTATGCAAAAAGAATCAATTCAGGTCATTTAAAAAAAACAAAAACATTTCAGCTGGGGGGGGGAATTGTTTAGTTTTATAGAAAATGTATAAACCAATCCTTTTGAGGTTTCTGAATATCAATTATTTTGAAATTATGTTCATTAGAAAATTGTAATTCTTTGTCCCAATTTAGGGTAAAACCAAATATTGAAATGTCATTTTAGTTTCCTGTGGGAAATTCTATCTGTCACGGAGTGTCACCTGGACTTTCTTGTCAAGCTGGGTGACACATCTGTTCAATCTCTGATATATGAAGGCAGCTTTAGTGTCCACTCCAGCCGGCATAGACTAGTCTACCTCCTTCACTTTGTGAGCTGAGTTGACAGAGTAGCAGTGGGACTCTTATAGCAGGTGCTGTATGATGCTTGTGGAATGGGCCAAATGTCAAGGGGCAGCCTATGTACATCCAACCTTCCAAGGGAGCCATACAATGCCATACTGACCTCCTCCTCCAAAAGCTTCATATTTTTGTAGCTGGAATCACTGGATGATTAACATAGTGTTATAAGTTTCTTTAGTTGCACTCTTCAGTACTTGAAGATACACTGCATTGCTATTAGTTTTCTTGGGGGGAGCTCTTGAAAGCAGCAGGAGAGTTTGCTCTTTGCCTCAGTCTTTCTAATAAGTCAATTATTGGAGCAGATTTCTTCCCATGGATCGGGGATCTGGTGTTTCTGATTCCTGAGAGAGAGGGGGTTGCCTGCATGCTGCTTGACCACTCCTGTTCAAAAACTGGTGGACATAAAACAAGTTACACAAAGAAAATAACCAGACCTCGATATCAATGATTTCTCCTTCAGTGAGAAACTGACCTGTAATGCCCCCAAATCTGCTACTCTTTTGTGGAAGAGTGACATGTTTGGGAATGCATGTTAAAGGAAATAAATATAAATCCCATCCCACTTTCCCAAATAAAGACAGTAATTGAGAAGGATGCTAAACATTGCCAGTTGCTGGATGATTCTGAAGTCCTGTGTGGATGAGGGGAAATTCTCTAGGGACAGTACTTTCCCCCTTCTTTGATGGAAGCACACTGGGTTGTGATAATTATCTTATAAGAACTATAGCCTATCTTTGATGTGTGAATGACTTTTACTATGCTTCTGAAGATTTCACAGTAATTGTAACAAGATCTGTAAGTCTTAAAATATAATAGATTTCCCAGTGCATTTCTGAATAATAAGTAAAAGTTAATGTAATACAGCCAGAATAGAATCCTTCAAATATCTATTTCATGTGATATTTATTTTGACCTTTCACACTTACACTGCATATTTCTTTCTAGCTATTCTGTCATGATGCACCTTTCGTATGTGCACTAGAAATTGTTCTGCTAATTACCAGTTCAAACTAGGGACATTTTTTCCTGTAAGTGTCTTGCTGGAGGGCAATGTTAGGTCAATGATTATATTGGAATACATTTTGATTGCGAGATGCAATGAAACCAGTGCCATGCCCATTTCCACTAGGAAATTTCTTGTTGCCTGTAAACCTTTTTAAAGACGTTAAAAGTCAATAACAATAAATCTTTTCTGAAATGAGATTTTTTTTCAAAGCATTTCACAACCAGTTCAAGTCTTATGTATGTCTCATAGTGATTATCAATCAATCTTATGCGTCTTCTCAAATCTGTATGTAAGCAGAGTCAGGATGTGCTCTACCCTGACATCTGGTGGTGAGTTTTGACAGGTTGTGGAAAAGAACTTCAGGGGCTGATCCCATTTGCTTAGGCACCCCTCCTCCCCCGCCTAGATGGTCACTTTGACTGCTGTAGGAGCCCCAGTTTCTCTGTTATTGGGGCAGGAAGAATAAATTGTTATTATCCTGATTATGTGAATCAAGGACAGTGGAACTGTCCTTGGACTTTTGTTATGATGGAGGGACTAGCCATCAGCTAAGCAGCACTTGCTAGGCAAGGGTCATGGGTTCCAAAACCCAGTGAATTGAGAGAGGTTGAGGAGAGAAGGATGGGTATTTGTACTTTGTGGGATAGACCCCCTGAAGGCCTTAAATTCCAACTGCACAGTCTCCTCTCTCCACTGTTCCAGAGTAACAGCCGTGTTAGTCTGTATTCGCAAAAAGAAAAGGAGTACTTGTGGCACCTTAGAGACAAACCAATTTATTTGAGCATAAGCTTTCGTGAGCTACAGCTCACTTCATCGGATACATACTGTGGAAAGTGTAGAAGATCTTTTTATACACACAAAGCATGAAAAAATACCTTCCCCCCACCCCACTCTCCTGCTGGAAATAGCTTATCTAAAGTGACCACTCTCCTTACAATGTGTATGATAATCAAGGTGGGCCATTTCCAGCACAAATCCAGGGTTTAACAAGAACGTCCGGGGGGGGGGGGTAGGAAAAAACAAGGGGAAATAGGTTACCTTGGATAATGACTTAGCCACTCCCAGTCTCTATTCACGCCTAAGTTAATTGTATCCAATTTGTAAATGAATTCCAATTCAACAGTTTCTCGCTGGAGTCTGGATTTGAAATTTTTTTGTTGTAATATCACAACTTTCATGTCTGTAATCGTGTGACCAGAGAGATTGAAGTGTTCTCCGAGTGGTTTATGAATGTTATAATTCAAATATTATATAATATTATTATATATAATATTATTATAATAAAACCACATACCACACAACAGAACCACTAACCCAGGAACCTATCCTTGCAACAAAGCCCGTTGCCAACTGTGCCCACATATCTATTCAGGGGACACCATCACAGGGCCTAATAACATCAGCCACACTATCAGAGGCTCGTTCACCTGCACATCCACCAACGTGATATATGCCATCATGTGCCAGCAATGCCCCTCTGCTATGTACATTGGTCAAACTGGACAGTCTCTACGTAAAAGAATAAATGGACACAAATCAGATGTCAAGAATTATAACATTCATAAACTAGTCGGTGAACACTTCAATCTCTCTGGTTACGCGATTACAGACATGAAAGTTGCAATATTACAACAAAAAAACTTCAAATCCAGACTCCAGTGAGAAACTGTTGAATTGGAATTCATTTGCAAATTGGATACAACTAACTTAGGCTTGAATAGAGACTGGGAGTGGCTAAGTCATTATGTAAGGTAACCTATTTCCCCTTGTTTTTTCCTACCGCCCCCCACCCCCAGACATTCTTGTTAAACCCTGGATTTGTGCTGGAAATGGCCCACCTTGATTATCATACACATTGTAAGGAGAGTGGTCACTTTAGATAAGCTATTACCAGCAGGAGAGTGGGTTTGTGGGTCGTGGGGGGCGGGGTGAGAAAACCTGGATTTGTGCTGGAAATGGCCCAACTTGATTATCATACACATTGTAAGGAGAGTGATCACTTTAGATAAGCTATTACCAGCAGGAGAGTGGGGTGGGGGGAGGTATTTTTCCATGCTTTGTGTGTATAAAAAAATCTTCTACACTTTCCACAGTATGCATCCGATGAAGTGAGCTGTAGCTCACGAAAGCTTATGCTCAAATAAATTGGTTAGTCTCTAAGTTGTCACAAGTACTCCTTTTCTTCTCTCAACTGTGTAATAGCAGAGCTAATTTTGATTTCATTAGAAGTCTGGTTGCAGATTGCAGAGCTGAATTCACTTTGGGTCAATGGTGCACCAGCACTAGGGCTCTCCTTCTATGAGCTGAAATCACTGAGTACCATGTTAAAAATAGTAGGGGGCCTGAAGATATATTGGTGAGTGGCTTGCAGGATGGCTACTGGGGAGGAGCAGCTGGTGGAGCGGCTCGTTGGATGACTACTGGAGAGGAGTACCTGGTGGCGAAGGCTGCAGCAGAAACCCACGGAGAGGCAAGGCAGTCGGTCTTTGGAGCACGTAAGGTGCCCCTTTACTTCTTTCCCCCCATTTCCACACAGGTGGGAGGTGGGGGGTTAAAATGCTGTAGATGAACTTTTGAACTCTGGACTCACCAAGGACAGAGACTTTTGTGTTGCTGCACTTTGGGGTTGCTGTACTTTTGGGACTTTGGGTGACTTTTGAGTTGCTGGACTCAAGAACCAAAGGGAAAGGACACGCCCAGTTTGCTTGGGGTGGGTTTTTTGCTCGTGGTTTGTGTTATGAATCCTGTTGGTGGTGTTTCCCCAACATAATGCCACAGTGTTTCTCTCTGTTATGAAAAGGCTTTTGCTACACTCAGACTCTGTGCTTGCGAGAAGGGAAGTATTGTTTCTTATAGGCGCCCAAGAGGGTGGTATATATTTGTCCCAGGTCATTGGGTGGGGTCTCGAGCTGGTTTTGCATTGTGTTATTAGAACAGAACCCCTAGATACTGAACCCGGCCCTTGTTGCTGCCAGCTCTGACGGGCAGACAGGTTACATGTATATTTTCTATCCAAAGTTCTTGTGCCATGATAATACGCTATGGAATAGTAATTTGTTTTGTACTTTGTTTTGCTTTATTATCTTTTGCAGAAAAATGCATGTGTTATTTTCAAAGCATTATTGCAAGGACATGCCTCTTGAAATGGTATTTTTGCATCAGTGGAGAAAAAATTAGTTTCAGAAGATGGATCTATTTTGCAAAATGGACAAAGTGCTTGTTTCCTAAATCTTGTTCTCCTTCATTGGTCTTCAGCCATTTATTTTTCAGTCTGACTTTCACTTCTATTTCTTTAGAGTCACTATTACATAGAGTTATGATAGAAACATACTGTGTCTGAGTTTTGGTAATGTTCTTGACCTTAACATGATGCTTATAAAGAAAGTCTATCCTTTACATCAATGTAGCTAATTTCCTTGGGTAACTCCAAGGAAAACACTGTAGATGCTGCATGTGCCGGCCTATTTTGTAATGGCACTTCACAAATATGTTCTTCTAGCCCAATTTAAATGGAAGACTTCTCATCAAAATTATACCTGGATAATTTAGAAAACCCGCAGTTTGAAACATTCCATATATGTTGGTCCACATTTAAAAGTTGAAAGACACCTGTCACTGTAGTATCTGCTCCTAGCAGAGTAGCAGTACAAAACCTAAGCCAGACAGTGGTGAGCATTTCTTTCTAGGCTTGACAACAAAAAGAAAGTTGGTCTTGTGATTAAAGCACTGGCCTGAGGTTCAGCTGCTCTGAATTCAGTTCCTTTTTTTGCCACAGATTTCTTGTGTAATTGTAATACCGACAGACCCCATGTGATAACAGGTGGGATCAAACCTGGGCCCTCAATGCGTGAACTTCCACGTGGCTGTTGGCTAAGACTGTGCAGATTTATCAAGCTCTAGGTAGGCTAGGTGCTACTAGAGGGGGACAGAGCACCACAACAAGCAGGCATGGGCTACATAATCTTGGGAAGACACTTATTCTCTTTGTGCTTCAGTCCCCTGTTGTTTGAAATACAATAATGTGACTTCCATTCTCCCAGCCTTTGTCTGTCTTGTCTATTTAGATTGTCTTGTCATCTCTTCAGAACAGAGACTCTCTTACTATGTGTATATACAGCACTTAGCACAATGGGGTCCTTATATCCACTGGGGCCTTGGAGTGCTTTTACAATACTACTGCTCCTACTGAGAGACAAAGCACTTGAGAATACAGTGAAGGGAAGCATGGAATGATATAGCAGTTTTCAGTTCCTGTGGTTGGGATTTATAAGGCTTAATAATGAGGATGAGATGTTTCTGGCACAGAAATAAGATTCCTGGATTTTCAGAAAAACATGAAAATATTTTAAAAACCAAACAACAACAATTAAGTTGACACCAAGAAGAAACACACCTGTCATGACAAGTGGTACATCTCAGAAGTGTAATGCGAGGATACTAAATCATGATCATCTCTGCATAAATCATCCCCTTCCTACCAAAAGCCACAACTATAAAAATAGGGGTTTTCAGGGAAACAGGTCCTCCATATCTAGCTGTGGGGAAGCCAATAATGAAATACAGCTCTAATTCCAATTCTGAAACCTACCATCAAAGCTCCCAGGCCATTGGACAGACCTAGGCTCAGGTTCTAGGATGTTTGCAAAAGAGACTTGAAAACTTTCAACATTGACACTGCAGGCTGGAAGGATGCAGTTAGCAACAGGCTACGCTGGTGGACTGCGCTGCACCAGGGAGTCAAAGAGGCCGATGAGAAACGGTTGAGAGAGAGAGAGTGAAGAGAGCAAAGAGGAATGTGCAGCAGGCCTGGAAGTGCAAGTAGTGTGTCAGCTTCACCTTCTCCACCACATCCCTGCGTTATCTCTGGCATGAGCTTTCACTTGAGAACTGGACTTTTTAGCCACTCAAAACGCTGCAGCACAACACACAGTAACTGAACTGCTTTGGACAAGATGGATGGTTACCATTTCATTCATCAGATGTAATGGAGACTGCAACAAGCAGTGATCTGTGTAGGAAAGAATCTGGCTCAGAGTTCATTGCAGCACAATTTTAACATGCTTACTGCCTATACTGTTTAAAGTAATGCTGTATTAGGATTGTTGCACTGCCTAGGGAATTTGACCATTCACACGATTTGTCAGACCCTACAAAGTTTTCAAATGGATTTCTCAAGTAGATGAGAAATAAAATTTTTCTCATTGCAGTTCTATTTGACTATGTAAACACTTATACCAGAGTTTCTCAAACTGTGGTCCGTGAGCTCCATTCAGGTGGTCCGCGGATAGTTCCCTCTAAGGTGCACGAGAGAATGAAGGGCCACCGACCTAATTAGTGAAGCTGCACAGGTGTGGCTCCAATAATTAGGTGCCTGGACCCTGGAGAAGACGCACATGTAAAGTGAGGTGGTGGCCTTTGGGGGAATAGGCGGTAGGTGGGAGGGGGGCAGTGGAGTCAGAAGAGGGCGTGGGGGCAATTTGGGATGTGCACGGCTGCAGTGGCCGGAGAAAGAGGCGACTTTCCCCAGCTCCAGGGCTGCAGCTGCTGTGGAGAGATAGCCCTCCTTCCAAGCCTCAGCTCTGTGGCTGCTGTGGACAGGGAGAAACCTCCTTCCATCCCAGCCCCAGCTCGGGGACTAATGTGATGTGGGAAAGAGGGCACAACCATTGCATTAGAAAGGTAAGACTACTGATATTAAAATATGAATGTGTGCTTTTATTTGTAGAACAAAAAATCTTTAATTATTATTAAGGGGTTTTTTTTTATATAGCGCTTTTATCCAAAGTGCTTTACAATAGTTAGCTAACAGTACAAACAACATTTGGAAAGATCATTAAGTGGTCCGCCAAGACCCTCAGCGATTTTCAAGTGGTCCGCGGAAAAAAGAGTTTGAGAACCACTGACTTATACTATTAACATATGCATGAATTGCATATATTTATTTATACAGTTTAGGTATAGTAAGACTGTAGCTGATAGACAATGCTACACACACAAGTAATTAAAAAAGTAGGAACAGTGATATACTTCAGTTCACCAGAAACAAAAGCAGATGCAATAAACAATGTGTTGTCCACAGCATGAAACTTGAACTTCACAGAAGTCTCATGCACCTGCTGCGAGATGTCTCTGATAGCCAGGCATAAAGCATGCAGGCTATGTTTTAAAAACTCACTGGCAACCTGCAGGTTGTGTGGGCATAGATAGTCAGGCTCTTTAAGGACTGAATAGTGCTCATACACATTGTGTGCTGGTTGTTGTGAATAAAGGACTCAAAATGGTAAATATCTCTGCTTCTTTCCTGCTCATGCCCCCGAAAAATAGGGGCCAGAGCCTCCTTTCCTTTGTGTAAATTGCTGTAGCTCTCTTGAAGTGAAAGGAACTATAGCAATTTACACCACCTGCAGGTCAGCTGGGATATCTGTAGCACTAAATCCAAATGTATCTAATATATTAATTATTCCCTTTACTGTAATGTAAAAATAATAAGTTTTATTGTATACTTACATGCCATATCACCTGCACCGGTTACCGCCACATCACACAAGATAGATAAAACATGTAATGTCTGATTATCATAACATGAATCATATATTCCTATAATCACAGACAGCAATATGCAGTCCTAAAATGCAGTTGCAGTCGGTCCAAGGTATAATGTCATGCTAACAAATTACAATGAAACCAAAAAAACTTGCATCAATTATTTTCACTTTCACCATTTTAATATGGTGCAAAGGAAAATGAATAGCATATGACTAACATTGTGGAACTTACATCCTTCTCTCCTATGTGGTCACATGACAAATGTGTATTGTTTTCAATTATTTTTTTTAAAAGTTTGCTTATTTTATAGTTTAAGGTACATGAGTCTCGTGATATATGCCATCATGTGCCAGCAATGCCCCTCTGCCATGTACATTGGTCAAACTGGACAGTCTCTATGTAAAAGAATAAATGGACACAAATCAGATGTCAAGAATTATAACATTCAAAAACCAGTCGGAGAACACTTCAATCTCTTTGGTCACTCGATTACAGACCTAAAAGTAGCAATTGTTCAACAAAAAAACTTCAAAAACAGACTCCGATGAGAGACTGCTGAATTAGAATTAATTTGCAAACTGGATACAATTAACTTAGGCTTGAATAGAGACTGGGAGTGGATGGGTCATTACACAAAGTAAAACTATTTCCCCATGTTTATTCCACCCCCGTCATCCCCCACTGTTCCTCAGACATTCTTGTCAACTGCTGGAAATGGCCCACCTTGGTTATCACTACAAAAGGTTTTCTCCCCCGCTCTCCTGCTGGTAAATATCTCACCTTAAGTGATCGCTCTCCTTACAGTGTGTATGGTAACACCCATTGTTTCATGTTCTCTATGTATATAAATCTCCCCACTGTATTTTCCACTGAATGCATCCAATGAAGTGAGCTGTAGCTCACGAAGCTTATGCTCAAATAAATTTGTTAGTCTCTAAGGTGCCACAAGTACTCCTTTTCTTTTTTCTAACATTTAGTTTCCATAATTAAGATTATCTAATGGCTGGAGAATTAAACACTTTAAAAAAAGGCAATATTTCTGTACGATGTAGAACAATTCAGCTACATGTCTCCTGTGTTATATACTTAACGCTTAATCTAGATGATGAAATCACAATTGCAGGCAAACATATTAGAATGTCATGCAAAAAAACAAAGTGAAGAGAACGTTAAGGTGGTATAGCTAAGCACACAAAACTGAGGAAATGAGAAAGGTGAAGTTGCATGTCTTTTATCTAGAAGGAGTCACAGTTTCAGGGTAAAACTGCACTTGCATCCCCTCTTCCCTGTAGTCCACTCCAGGAGTTCCCATTCAGGTCTCTGGCATCACCTGTCTTTGGGCAGGGACCCTTGTGACACTTCCTTTGGCCTGGGGTTCAGGGGTGGAGTTAAGTCTGCACAGCTCCGTGCCTTACACGGTGATATCCCCAGTGGCACAGCTCCCACTGACTTCACTGGGGCCAGGATTTCATTTCTTGAAAATGAAAATGTAACCACTCTGATGTCACTCAATATGTACAGAAACTGTCTCTGTAGATTAAAAGCAAGTGTTCCTTTTTTTCAAATACATGATGAAAATACATTTCAGTGACAGAAAAGCAATTTTCCCAAATCAGTACTGTATAATATTTTAAGCTCTGCATTTAGTACTATGTGAATTAAATTGCAGAGAATAATGGTTATATTAAAGTAAAGAGTAATAAAAGTTGGAGTCCTTGACTCTAATTTCTGACAATGAATTGTAAGTCTTTTTAAACATAAGAAGTTCTGCTTTATGATTCTCACATACCCTAGATGATAAAAGACATGCATTGTACCATTCATAGTCTTCAACACTTATTGTAGCTCAATGTTATCTCCAGGATACTTTCTTCAATCTTTCCAATGACTTGACAATGCTAACCATCATCTGTGGAATGCATGTCAGAGTTCTTGGTTACAAAGATATGGTAATGTATGAATCATTGATGGAGACACAGAAACACGCTTGCAGGGACAATGATCAGAACCTTATAATGGCTTTACTAGTAAATCAATTAAAAGTCAGTCATTTGGTTTTCATACTGCACGTTTCTCCTTTGCAACACATATGAAGTGAAATCGTGGAAATACTTTTTGTGGGAGGCTAAAATCTTTTAAAATCTTGGTCTGTTGAATTGTTGTGTAATAAGGATGCATTTGAAGTAGAGCTTTTAGTATAATAGACTTAGCAAGTTACAGAACATCAGGAAAATAATAGGGTCTGAGTTTGTACAGACTTCTGCAGAAAGTTGTAACTACATTAAAAGGACAAAAGGGCTCACTGAGTGCAATCTAAAACAGAACCTATAATCTTATTCAAGAAATGCTAGATTTCTTGTAAAAAAAAAAGTTTGCACATAGAACAGGGAAAATGGAATTAAATGGAAGTAAACTAGAAAAATAATGAATTGTAAGTATAGAATTGAATGGGGTTAAATTTTATAAGCTATACATAGGAGAAATGTAGAAAGATTCTAAAAGGAAAGTGAAAAAGTGTACCTAGAGAAACTTACATTTGCCTCTGTCAGGAAGAAATTAAGTATAGAAACAGGGTCTTAATGGACCATTATGTGACTTGTGCAGCCAACTGTCCAGGACAATGTACAAATTTTGATTGTTTGTTTATTTATTTATTTATTTTAACAGACACACTTTTAGCAGCCTTTGAAAATTTGTCCAGATTGCAACTTTCCTATTTAAAGGGCAACTTTTTCAAAGGAATGCCCAACGGCATACCTACACAAAATGTGTGCATTCTATTTTGTTTGCACATATCAGCCCTTGCACATGGCAATCATGTAACTCAGTATTTCGCAAAGTGTGGAACAGATCCACTGGAGCATGGGGTATGGAGGTCTAGAGAGGAGGGTGTGGAAGATGTATCTATTAAGACAAATAGGCTTTTAGCAACAGTGATAGTGTTGAAGGGGAAAAATTGATTTGACATGGAGGCCTAGCTTTCAGAAGTTTGGGAAACACTAGTATAATTCTGTGTATGAGACCTGAGCCTGCAAACACTTAAGCACACAAATATCTTTCCTCACATAAATAGTCCTATTGACTTCAGTGGGAGTGAGGTGAAATTATATGTACATGTGAGCACCTAGCCATATTTTAAAATGTACAGCAAGCACCACACAATTCATACCATCAGGACCAGCAGTATTTATACTTTGCAGCAGGCTCTACAGAATAGTTAACAGCAGGCGAAACTAAAAAAATGCATTATTTAAATTACACCAGACCGACATTGTCGCAGGACAGCAAGACAGAATGCTACTGTCCCTGACTGTGAAAATGAACCTTTAGAACCTCTTCATAGCTCCAGGTTGGGCTTTTGTAACAGTCCTGGTCTCTGGCTGTTCAAATGCAACAGACAGCCACTCAACTTCACCCCTCCACTCTGGCAGCAGCCTTCCCCCTTTCTTCCCATGTATTATGCAATACACAACATGCAGCTATAACCATTAGGATGTTTTTTCAAAAGTTCTGCAGCCATTGCTCATCATGCAAATCTGCATTACAGTGCAATCCCACCAGTCAGAGCTAATTTCTCAGGCCCAGACATGGCACTCCACCATCTGCAGCTGTTCCGTCACTAGTTTCCAGGAATTTTTTTGCTCTATGTCCATCAACAAACTCTCCTCAAAGATGTACTCATCTTCCTCATTGTGGTTCCAGTTGTTATGGTACTTTCCGAAGGTCTGCAAACACAAGAGAATTGTATATCCTGTATTTGCAATGTTTGAGAGAATAGAGAAAATGAGAATAGTGCTGAGCTCTGTGGACTCCATGCGTCTGGCAGAGATGGCAGAGGTAGAACAACACCATGCAGTTTTGTGGGATGTGCCACTTTGTAAACAAAAATTATGGGATGTGAAATGTATTATGAGATAGGAAAAGTTGCAGGCTGGAAACTTGACTCCTCCCCCTCCCAAACTCTCATTAATCCTTGGAAGGATCATTACTATCCCACAAATCACTACACAAATGTCCCAAAAGGCATTGTACTGGACAGCAACACATGGCATCCTGTGATAACTCCCATGACGCGCTGGACTTTACATCAGCGCAAGCACTCCTGGTGAATATACCCAGCACCCATTGCAAGCAGCCAATATGCACATACCCAAGCAGTATAAATACATCAATGACTGTATGACATTATAACTTGGGTTGACTAAAGTTTACAGTGTAGTCATGGCCGGTGTCACACTGCTCCTCAAAAGTATAGTGTTTCTATAAATAAGGAAATGCTTATAAATAAATACACCTGCAAACTGAAATAACCTATTATTTCCCATTTAATCTATTTTCTTGCCTCTACAAATTGTTCCCTAGAGTATATTTTCAGTGATTTGTCTAGTTCAGTTTTAAATTACTCAAAAAAGAGGGCTTTCTTTGGGTTCCTTGGAGGATTATTCCACATCTTCACAGAATTCAATATTTCTGTCTAGTTATCCTAATTTTTCCATTGTTCAATTTCTAGATATACCACTTGAGGATTGCTCTAAACTGAACATTTAGATTGATGTAGCTTACACGGTTCAGGTGTAAAAAATCCACTCCACCTCCCCGAGTGACCTAGCTGTCACAGATGTGGCTAGGTTGATTGAACAAATCTTGCATTGACTTAGCTACCAACGGTGTGTTCCTACACCTACAGAAATACTCCTTCTGTTGCTGTAGGCTGCATCTACACTATAGGGTTATACCAGGATAGTTACGGCACCGTAACTGTTTGATATAGTCCCTGTAGTGTACATATGGTCTGAGTTACCTTAAACAAATCCCCTCCCAGTTCGGTGTTCCCAGTCTTCAAACACCTGTAAATTAGTATGCTAGGCAAAGTAAATATGAAAATATTTAAGGACCTTTAAGATACAAACTGCTCTGCCAATTTTTTTTCAACATCCAATTTACTCTGTTTAGTATTCTGACACAATATAGTATAAGAACGTAAGAATGGCCATACTGGATTAGACCAATTATCCATCTATCCCAGTATCTGTCTTCTGACAATGGCAGGTGCTAGATGTTTCACAGGGAATGAATAGAACAGGATAATTATTGAGTGGTCCATATCTAGTCGTCAAGGCCAAGCTTCTGGCAATTGGAGGTTTAGCAATGCCTGCAGCACATGATTGCACCTCTGACCATCTTGGCTAATAGCCATTGATGGACCTATCTTCCATGAATTAATCTAATTCCTTTTTTAACCCAATTACATTTTTGGCCTTCAGAACATCCCCTGGTAATGAATTCCAGAGGTTGACTGCGTGTTGTGTGAAGAAGTACTTCCTTCTGTTTGTTTTAAACCTGCTGCCTATCAATTCATCAGGTGAATCCTGTTTCTTGTGTCATGTGACTTTCTTATTCATATTCTCCACACTATTCATGATTTCATATCCCCCTTAGTTGTCTCTTTTCTAAGATGACCGGTCCCAGTCTTTGTAATCTCTCCATACTCCGAATCATTTTTGTTGCCCTTCTCTGTGCTTTTTTTCCAATTTTAATATATCTTTTTTTAAGATGAAGTGACCAAAGCTGCATGCACTATTCAAGTTGTGGCTCTACCATGGATTTATATAGTTGCATGATATTTTCTGTCTTATTATCTATCCCTTTCCTCATGGTTCCCAACTTTCTGTTAGTTTTTTGATGGCACATTGAACAAATGTTTTCAGAGTACTATCCACGATGGCTCCAAGATCTTTCTGGAGCAGTAACAGCTAATTTAGGCCCCATCATTTTGTATGTATACTTGGGATTATTTTTTCCAATGTTCATTACTATTCACATGCCAACGTTGAATTTCATCTGCCATTTAGTTGCCGAATCACCCAGTTTAGTGATATCCCTTTGTAATTCGTTGCAGTCAACTCTGGACTTAACTATCTTGAGTAATCTTTTGTATAATCTGCAAGTTTTTCCACCTCACTGTTTATGCACATTTCCATATCATTTTATGAATATGTAAACTGGCACCATGTAATAACCTAATCCAGACAGATCAGATTAGACAGAGTGCAGCTCCTAACACCTGAACTAAGGATTCAGTTTAGTTCATATTGAAATAAATAAGGATGTGTTTCAATATGATATAGGCTTGGACAAAAATTTCAAGCATGGTTACTTAAAGTCAGCCATTGAAATCCACATTTAGATACTTAAATAATTTACCTGATTTTTCAGAGATGATGAGCACCCGCAACTCCCACTGAAGTAAGTATACTTTTTGAAGTGGTACATCCCACAAAAAATAACATTGTTGATGAAGTGATAAGCTCTGAAATGTTTGTACAGCCAGAAATTAAATATCTGTAAGTATCAGAGAAATTGAGGAAACAACCTAGATAGCTATTCTTTCATACTACCTCCTTTTGCTAACTCTGGCTATAGGTTTTCAGCAGTCATCAAGATGTGTGAAATACAGAACTTTTTTCATGATCCTTGACAGGCTTTCATGAAGGGCTGCTGATCATGGGCTTTCAAGAACTTCTCTCAACTCCTGACATGCTGAGTAAAAGCAGAGTAACTGTCACAAACATATCCAAGTAAAAATAAAACACACACTTATTTTGTATTAGTCTGGGAAATTATCTACTAAGTTTCACAAAAAGAAAAGGAGTACTTGTGGCACCTTAGAGACTAACAAATTTATTTAAGCATAAGCTCAAATTTCAGTGGAAATGCATCCAATGAAGTGAGCTGTAGCTCATGAAAGCTTTTTTCTTTTTGCGAATACAGACTAACACGGCTGCTACTCTGAAACCTGTTACTAAGTTTCAGAAATTATTATAAAGATTAATATTATTGAAAACTAGCAAAATCCACACTGATCAGCAAGAAACGAATGCTGTTGAACCTCTGGGGGTGGGAAAATTGAACCACCCGTGAAACTGTAAATATTATTATATTATTTTTGTGGCTATAGTGTGTAAAGACCTGAAAATGTTTGTTTCTTCATATGGGCATTTATAAATGTATATAGCCCAGGTCGCCCACCTCTCAGGTGACTGCTCTAACCACAAGGTTTTAGGGTATTCTAGGGTGGGCTCTCTCAATCTCTCCTGTTCAAACTGTTCTGTTTTGTATAAAATACATACATGGTAATTGGACCAGAGAAAGAGTGAAAATGACTCTATTGCCCAGTGTTTGGCATGCTCTCCTGGGAGACCCAGGTTCCTGTCCCTGCTCCAATAACTATTTAAGTATGTCATATAAATTGGAAGAGTTTGAACATGAGAGATCGAGAGAGCCCCTAGCCCAAATTATCCTATAGCCCACTGGTTAGGGTATTTACCTGCAATGGAGGTTCAAATTCCTAGTCCACATCAGGCAGAGTAGGGATTTGAACTCAGGTCTCCCACATCTTGAGTGAATGCTCTATAACTAGATATAAAAGGGGCACCTCATCATCATCATCCTTTTTACATGAGAAAAGACTACGCAGGCTTAGTGCCTAACTGCAGGAGAGGGCTCACAGCTGTGAATCCCAAGTGGTGGGACACACTTCCTGTTAGGCACATAAGTCCCTTTGAGTGGTGGAGCAAAGATCAAACCCCTCGCCTCAGCATCTCCTATTGGCTTACCAGCTTTTTTGAATCTTTTTCTTAGGCACCTACCTCTCCTCATGATTGTATATGGATTCTGGATGCCTAACTCAGGACTCTGGATTCCAATAGACAGCAAGGCACATAAGAGGTGGGCATTCAAACATCGAGTCTGTCCCTTTTGTGCACCTGGCTTGAAGTGATTTGCCCAAGGTCACACAATACATCAGTAGCAGAACCAGAAATAGAACCGAGGTTTCCTGACTCCCAGTTCAATGCCCAATCCACAAGGCAACACCACCTGTTTTTGCTCAGTTTGCTTCAAATGTTCATTTCCAGTCTTAGATCAAATCTAACAATTTCTATAGCAACAGCAGGTTTTAAAAAGGGGGAGGTGGAATCAGACTGCTGTCACTCCATAATACAACAAATCTATGAAAAGGGGTGGGTGGAATGGGGATTCTGTCATTACATGTTATATGTCAGCAAATCTATTCAAAGCTTGGACCTTACAAGCCTGTGGGATGAGGAGGGGAAACTCAAGGAATGGGGAATGAAACAAACAAACACATTCCCTTTTTTTTAAAAAAAGGTTTAAAATAATGGAACATCCACAAGACTAGAAAGAATCTCATTAGATATACAAATGCTTATGCCAAGATGTTTATTTTTCTTCGAGCTTCCGATCATAACCATTGTCCAATACTATAGCTACATTAACATTTGCTGGAGGACTCATGTAGCTTGAGATGATCCAATATCTGTTTCTTGCTGTAATAGATAATAGGGTCAAGAAGAAGGGATGTTTTAAACACGCCACAGTTGATGTGTCATGCCGAGATAAAACACCAGAGGGTACGTTGGGCATTTCTTGGGTACTTGCTAGCAAAAGACTGGTTGATTGATTTACTGTCTGCCTATATTAATTTACAAGGGGTCATTTTAGTGAGTGACATAAAATAATATGAAAGTCAAAAATCAGTATGACAAGGTAAAAGTATTTTGAGGCAACCAGGGACTTCATGGACACAGAGAGAGTCATAAATAGACATAGCATACAAGAAGATTCAGTAACAATATCATTCAAGACATTTAAAATTGACTAAGAAATATATGTATTGATAAAACATGCATTTCTTCTGCTCTCTTTTTAGTTGCCCTTACAGTCTGAAACTAAAGCAGGTGAAAAAAGAAAATCAAACATAAGTTAGGATTTCTTTTTAAGTATCCTGTTGCAGAAACCAAGGAAAGAAAGGACAGTTTAACTCAAAGGAAAATAAGAATGTCAGTATAAACAATAAAAAATTAACAGTTTTAAAGCAGATGAGATCACAGTTGGAGATGTCAGCACGGGAGGCAAGTGCGGCTTAGTAGATAGACCATTGGTCTGGGACTTGGGAGATTTGATTTCTATTCCCACCTTTGCTACTGGTTCTCTGTGTGATCTTGGGCCAGTTACTTCCCATATCTGTCTCCGGTTCCCCACCTGTACTGTGGGGATATTTACACTCCTATGCAAGTTATTTCCACATCTGTGGATGAAAGAAGTGTTACTATTCTATTAACAGACTTTTCTCACACAGTGCCATTTCCTCAGCCATGAGGCAGGAAAATGTACCTTGGTGCTAAATGCCTGATGGATTAAAACTATATTAAAACTGCCAACAGAACAGCAAAACAACCCAATAACTAACTAAACTAATTATGACAACAAAATTACTTCAGAGATGTAGTATTTTTTAAAGGAGGAATCATAACATAGAGCAGAATTCCACCTCGCAGCCTGGGGTAGTGACAAGGAACTGAGTGATGGCTGGGCCTGCCCTCCCTCATATGCCTTTGGGTGGAGAAGGGGCATGTACAGCCCCTGCAACAGACATTGCAAACCAAAAACTTCTCAACCTACATGCATGAGGCCCACATACATCAGAAGTGAGGCTATCCAGACAATCTTTAAAGAAAAACAAGCTCAATTAAGTTCACAACCAGGGACAAATTTACAACGGGTGTAAGTGGGTGCAAACTCTATTGAGTTCAACGAATTTGTATCAGCTTGCAGTCAAGAATTTGCCTTCATGAGTGTAACAGAGAACAAATACACATATACTTTTAAAAGTTTCATGTCCAGTACTCAGGCTGAGTGAAAGACTGAGAAATTCTAGCCGAAGAAAAGCTGCCACCTGCACCCCACAAATTATTGAGTATCCTAGACTGAACCAAAACTCATGGAAAACACATTGCATATCTTTAATTGTCTTTTATATTAAGGCAGTGGGCACCACTGGGCAGGCAGAAGGTAGCTTTATTTTTTAACCCACGCAATTGTAGGCTCCGAAGCACAGGGAGTGTCGAACTTTGTTCTAAGCAAAGTAAATGAAGAAAGACTTTTGAAGCAGTATTGGCATGATTTGAAGTGAGGTGAACACCTATAGATAAAGTGAGACATGACAGAGTATGACAAATCCACACAAATCAGCACAAGAGTTGTAACTGATCTAACAATCAAAAGACAGCCTCAAAATTTTAGAACTTTAAGGGTATCACTCATTAAGGATCAATAAATGGCATAGCTGACAAGTTTTATTAAGAGTTTTGTGTAATATGTTATGCAAATTAGTATTTATATACTTTATAATTTATTTGCAGATGATCATAAGTTTCAGCTTATAATGAATACACCCTGCTGCAAGCAGTGGATGGGGCAGGATGTGGAACTGCACTAAACTTGGCAGCTATGGCTGGCAAAGATGTGAGGGAATCTGAAGTGACTGCTAGGCCATTTGAACAGGTAAGTGCCGGAAGGTATCTGGATTGTGTAGATGGATGGATGGTGGACAGCACTGGGATTTCTGGAGGGAGGAAGGTAGATGAGTGAGTGCTGGAGGGTATCTGGAATTCCTGATGTGTTCCTGGGGGCGGAGAGGTGATGGATTAGGTGGGTGCTGGACAGCTGGGGGGAAGCCGAGGGCTGGGTGTGGGTGCCTGTGGGAATCTGGCTGCTAGAGGGACATTTGTTGGTGGGAAGAAGCTGGGGGCTGAAGGGGTTTTCTGGAAGAACTACAAGGGCTGCCTGGGGGAGCTTGGGTTGGTGGGTGTCTTGTCTGGGAGGAAGCTGGGAGATCCTGGCATCAGTGCTGGACCTCTACCTCTGTTCTTGTGGCTGCTGCTCTTGCTTACCCCTCTTCTTCACTACTCCTTCTCCACTATGATCCAGAAGGGGGAGACGTGAGGGAAACAGAGGCCATGATTGCAGCCATTCCCGCAGTTCAACGGAATGCCTTGCAACGCAGCTGGTTTCCAGGAATGCAGACCGAGCTGCCAAATGCATGTGTGTCTCATGAGATATGCAATGGAGAGCTGTGTGAGTAATTGAGACTTCGGTTCATTCGTAAACCTGAAAATTAATAACTAAAAAAAGTTTCAGGTCAACCCAAAACTTTTTTTTTTAATTTTGGCAAATCAAAAAAGTCAGAAAATATTATTTGGACTAAAAAAAAACCTTGTTTTTGATTCAAGGCTTTTTAAAAATTGTAAAAATAAAATTGAAGGATTTTGTGAAAAGAAAAGTCATTCTTAATTTAAAAAAGTAAAGATTTCATTTTAAAATGATGAAATAAAATGTTGACTTTTTTAAAAAATTTGGGGTAAGTTTTGACATGAACAATTTTGTGAAATTGACAAGAATTCACAAACCATTTTGGTGTAGTAAAATCTTCATGTTTTGCCAAAAAAGCTTTCAATAGAAATTTTTTTCCCAGCATTACTGTAATAGTTAATGGCAATTTTGTTGTTTGTTGCAAAGAGTTCATTCTTTGGATGTGGCCTTTTACTGTTGTAATTTTGACAATTGTGAGTTTGTTATACATGATTGCCCTGTGTGTAGATTTGTTATGAACCTATTTGGTGTTTTAGAGAACTGTTCACAGTTTGTGTCCCTTACAATATTTTCTATTCAGAATTTGATATTTGATCTATGTGATTGGCCATTTACGTGAAGGTAGGAGCCCTTTCAGGATATACTTAGGAGATAAGCAAACTTAAGAACCTTTCGGAAATTTAACATTTTATCCTGTCCCCATCTGCACAAGAAGGAACATTAAATTTGTCTACGTATGTGGACCCTAAATTGAAAAATTACTGGGTTCTCTCTTAAGAGAGAAAGAGAAACAAGATTTGTTATCTGTTCAGAATCTTTACATTACATTTCCTCCCACTGAATTCCCACCAAATAAATGTGTATATGTATAGCAAGGATGGGTTAACATTTCTGGCACAAATAATTAATGCACGACCACCCTCATTCCCAAATGAACATGCTTATTTGCACACAATATTTGCAGTATTAAAATCTCCTTGCCAAATGGGACATTTTTCCCCACAGGGAACACTTTCACAATAGTTAATGGAAAAAAATAAATTAAATGTTGGGTAGTTTCATTTTTTTTGGAAATATTAGGCACATCTATACAGTTCAGTTTAACAATTTCCCAATTTTTCAGACTCCTAGGGCTTTTTATCATGATACAGCATTTGTTCCAGTAAGGAAAAGACTAGAATCAACAGGTACCTACTTGACATGAAAATTTGTTGAGCGGAAATACAAAAAGCATTACATAAAACAAACAGATAGTACAGGAGACAATGAAATGAGAAAAGGGAACATCCTTTCATTTTCAATCCTGGAGATTAGAGATAAAATACCAGGCACATTAAATGTTCAAAGTAATTTCTCGCTCTCTCAACAAATGATTTATATTACTAAATCTCAGGGGCATGGTCTGAGATTGAATGCATTTAGTATATTACAAGGACAACCTCCTTCAGTCCCCCCACAAGAAACATAGGAGTATTTAGAGATAAGATAAGACAAACATTCACCATCTTGACCTAGGACAGCAGAGCCAACCCCTGCCCATTTACTACCATTCCTGATAAGCCCTACCACAGTGACTACAAGAGCCCTCTGACACCATTTCCCAGCATGCTTGGAGTCAGTTCTGGGGACAGAATGGACCAGAAACAGGCCATAAGGATGCTTCTGCGTGGGGTGATCTAGCAAGCAGCTTCCTGGACTAACGATGCTCCCTCCGCGCCTCAATGGGAGGGCACAGCCTGACTCAGCGGCAATAGGACTAGTTTTTGTTTCAGTTTTGAGCTTTGAGTCTGGGAGCTGAGGGAAACAGAACGGCTCAGGGAGTCTCTGCTTAACTCCCCTTCCCCAAGAAGGGAGCCTTTGAATTTCTGTGGGACACAGTGCATGGGTCAGGCACTTTCAGCACTGGCTACCAAGAGCCAGCCAAGACCCCCACAGGATTCCAGATCAGGAAGCCATGAGAAGTCCTTGCCCCACCCAGGGGAGAAAGCACAAGAAGAGGACTCTCTTTTTGTTTAAACCAGCTAACGTTCACAGTGCTGCAGCGCTCATCTCCAGGCTTGTTCCCAGTGTACCATCTGCCTGGGAAGGTGCAAGGCAGGGAGCTGGGGGTTGGGAAGGGTGGGGAGTGTTTGGAGGTGGGAAATTTGTTGATGTTCTAGTGCTTATCAATTAATCTTTAACCTTTCCTTCCCCACATCCTATTTTCTTGCTCCCAGTAAAGTCCCACTTTGATTTATTATTATTGCTGGGTGTGGCGTTTCTTTGCTGGGGTTTGTGTTGATGTACTTTATTGTTTCTTGTGTGTTGGGTTTTATACTCCTTGCCAGCAGTGATTTGCCAAGTGAGAGCACCCCTTGTCTCTCAGGCAAAGGAAGTCGTCACCTTGCATAGAGGCACCAGGCATCACAAGAAAGAACCCAGCACATTACTTTAAAAAGACTTTGGAAAAAATAGAAGACACAAAAAAGTCCATAGAAATTCTTATGGGACACTGAGAATTTACAAAACACTGAGGCACATATTACCTCTATTTGTATACACCACTTGAAACTGGAATAATTATTTAGCTATAGGTAGCAATGAGACACAGCATGGAAGTATTTTGAAAGTGGTGTCAGCTCTATTGCTGACCCTCTTCAATATTTCTTATTTTTATGATATGCTGCTTATGTGAATAGATGAGTCAAAACAAACAAATCTCTTAAATGTCATGGTTCAGCTAAAATGGTACCTGCATCTGAACCATCTTAGATTTTGAGTTTGGTTTTGCAACAACACTAGCCTATGACACTTTACAAAACCCAAAACAAAACACAGTATCTTCACTTATGCTCATCTATAACATAATTATTCAGTACTCAAGAGGAACTAGTAATGGACTATATTCACACTGGAGAACAAAATAAGAACTCAGACGGAGACCAACACCTACAAGACAGAGACCAACCCCTCAGACAGAAACCAACACCTACAAGATCTTCACCAAGCATTCTCAAAACTATGACACCCACATGGGGAAATAAGGAAACAGATCAAAACAGAGCCAGACGTGTATCCAGAAGCCTCCTGCTGCAAGACAAGCCCAAGAAAGAAACCAACAGAACTCCACTGGCCATCACATACAGTCATCAGCTAAAACCTCTCCAACATATCATCAGTGTTCTACAACCCATCCTGGACAATGATCCCTCACTTTCACAGGCCTTGGGAAACAGGCCAGTCCTCTCCCACAGACAACCCACCAACCTGAAGCATATTCTCACCAGCAACTACACACCTCACCATAGTAACTCTAACTCAGGAACCAATCCATGCAACAAACCTCAATGCCAACTCTGCCCACATATCTACACCAGAGACACCATCACAGGACCTAACCAGATCAGCCACACCATCACCGGTTCATTTATCTGCACATCCACCAATGTAATATACGCCATCATGTGCCAGCAATGCCCCTCTGCTATGTACATCAGCCAAACTGGACAGTCCCTACGTAAAAGGATAAATGGACACAAATCAGATATTAGGAATGACAATATACAAAAACCTGTAGGAGAACACTTCAACCTCCCTGGACACACAATAACAGATTTAAAGGTAGCCATCCTGCAGCAAAAAAAACTTCAGGACCAGACTTCAGAGAAACTGCTGAGCTTCAGTTCATTTGCAAATTTGACACCATCAGCTCAGAATTAAACAAAGCCTATGAATGGCTCGCCAACTACAAAAGCAGTTTCTCCTCCCTTGATGTTCACACCTCAACTTCTAGAAGAGGGCCTCATCCTCCCTGATGGAACTAACCTTGTTATCCCTAGCCTGATTCTTGCTTGTGTAAGCAGTGTCAGGATGAGCTCCACCCTGACATCTGGTGGTGAGGTGTGGCAAGTTGTGGAAAAGAACTTCAGGGGCCGATCTCATTTGCATAGGCACACCCACCACGCCTAGAATGAGACCATAGCTGCCCAAATGGTCACTTTGGCTGCTGTGGGATCCCCAGTGTCTCTGTTATTGGGGCAGGAAGAATAAATTGTTATTACTCTGATTATGGGAACTGTGCTTGGAACTGTACGTGGCCTTTTGTTATGATGGAGGGATTCACCATCAACTAAGTAGCACTCGCTAGGCAAGGCTCATGGGTTCCAAAACTGTGTGAATAGAGAGAGGCTGGGGACAAGTATTAATACTTGGTGGCATGGGCCCCTTGGTGAGGGCCTTACATGCTAATTGCACTTCCTCCTCTCTCCACTGTGGAATATCAGAGCTAATTTTGATTTCATTAGAAGTCTAGTTATAGGCTGCTGAGCTCATTTTGGGCTGACAGTGCATCAGCACTGGGGCTCCCCTACTACAAGCTGAATTCACCTAGGAGCTGAAATCACTGAGTGTTGTGTTAAGTAGTGGGGGAGCCTGAAGATATATTGTGGAGCAGTTTGTGGGACGGCTGGAGTGCCTTGCGGACCGGCTGGTGAAGCAGTTCGACGCAGAGCAGTTTGTGGATGGCAGGAGCTGCTTGTGGGCCGTGGAGCTGAGCGAAGGAGTTCGTGGGGCGGCTGGCAGAGCGGAGCGCAGCTGAGCGAAGGAGTTCGTGGGGCGGCTGGCAGAGCGGAGCGCTGCTATGGAGCTATGGGGCGGTCAGCTTCAGATCATGTAAGGTGCCTCTTACCCCCGTCCCATTTCCACCCAGGTTGGGAGGTAAAGCTCTGCAGATAAACTTTCGAACTCTGGGGCTGCACTGACCAGGAACAGAGACTTTTGGGGCATTGGACTTTTGGGACTTTGGGTGATCTGGGGTTGCTGGACTCAAGAACCAAAGGGAAAGGGCATGCCCCAATTTGCTTGGGGTGGGTTTTTTTTGCTCATGGGTTGTGTTATGAATCCTGTTGGTGGTGTTTCCCCAACATAATGCCACATTGTTTCTCTCTGTTATTAAAAGGCTTTTGCTACACTCAGACTATGTGCTTGCGAGAGGGGAAGTATTGCCTCTTGGAGGCGCCCAGCGGGGGTGGTATATATTTGTCCCAGGTCACTGGGTGGGGGCTCGAGCCGGTTTGCATTGTGTTATTGGAATGGATCCCCTAGATATTGAACCCGGCCCTTGTTGCTGCCAACTCTGACGGGCAGAAGGGTTACACTTGCATATTTATATCTGCCTCTGGCAATTTCCACTACATGCATCCGATGAAGTGGGTATTCATCCACGAAAGCTTATGCTTCAATATGTCTGTTAGTCTATAAGGTGCCACAGGACTTTTTGTGTCTATTTTTCACTGAAACTTTTAAAATTGAATATACTAGATACAGATACCAGACACTTCAAAAAGAGAGATGTATGAATTGCATAGCTGGATTTATGAACTGTATTCCTTTGCTACCTGCTATGCTTACTTTTGAAATTGACTTAATCTTCAGTGTCTGACATACTTTAATATGCTGAGATTTAAGTTTAAAATACATTGTTCTTATTGCTAGTTTATTTACATATAAGTCCAAATGTGGTTGTTTTGGTTTGCTATTCTGTATGCTATCTTTGAACCTATGAGATGTTCTCTGTTTCCAAGCATTGTATAGGAGATAGAATACACTATGGGCTTAATTTTGCCTTGAAAACACAGCCCTTCATTGGAAAACATGATGAGGAATGTTGCCCAAAACAGTCCTGGAAGGAGCAATCACTTTGGCGCCCTTCCTCCCTCTTCCATTTGGGATGCTAACCAGCAGAAAGCCTAATGCTCAGGAGATATCATGCCCAGCATTTGCGCAGAGGCCTTAGGGATAGTGAAAAGAAATGATTCCTTGCATCCAATCCCCCTTTTTGCACCTCAGAATGCTCCAGGCCAATCTGATCTGCAGTTTAGCCTTTTCATCGCTGACAAATTTAGGGTAATTCACACTGGTGACATACTCCTACCCATTACTGGGTTTTAAATAATTTCACCACTGAGCAAAGACACACAGGTACCAGACCCCCTGTGACTAGATTCGTGAATGTACCTGTTGAATGTACAATGGCAGTGTAAAAGGTAAACAATGTTAGGATGCTTAAGGAACAGGATAGAAAAATAAAGGAACTGAAAAGGTATTAGGCTACTGCTGTGCACTTTACATGGGGCTTCTAACAGGGTGACAGTCATCCGAGTGTGCACCACCCTGCCTTGTTTGCCTTCTTGGACTCATAAGAACTCCATATTGCACTCCCAAAGGTAATTAAAACATGCCCCTTCTACGTCAAGTGTATTTAGTCCTTACACACATTAGCCCTCCAAACCCCCCATTCCATTCTGTCTCTCTCTTCCCAGCCCTCCTTCCAGGTGCTGGTCACAGTTCTATGTAACTCTCTCACCAATCAGGAGTTTGGCCCTCCAGGCCCAAACCCCAATTCAGTGTCCCACTGCCCTTAGGTAGGGAATCGCCAGCCCTCCTTCCCAGACCTAGGTCACAGTTCCTTTACTCTCTGCAGGCCCCCTTGCCTTTCCCTTATAAGAAGTGTGATTGAGTCACATGACCCACCAGTCACATGCTGTTCCTTTTCCCCATCTGGGGCAATGAGTTAATGAAAATAATGAAGTTAGCTTGTCTGAGGTGGACTGAGACCCATTTCCCCTGAAAGCTATGTCTACACTGCAGCTGGTATCAAGTCTCCCAGTCCAGGAAAACAGACTCATGCTTGCAGGGCTCAAGCTAGTGCACTAAAAATAGCAGCATGGATGTTGTGATTCGTGTCGCAGCTTGGGCTCTCAAGCCTGAGGGGCCAGTCATCCTGTGACAGGACTACACTTTAAAACCACCCAGACACTGAAGCAGAGCTGAATGTGACAGCCATTGATAAGTGGAACTTTTTGTTGCAAGCATATTCAACCAGTGCTCCGTAATCTATACTGACTGGTTGTGAGTCTCTAGGTGACGTTTCAAGGTGTTGGTTTTGAACTATGAAGTCCTCAATGGGTTAGGACATAACTACCTGATTGGCTGTCTCTCTTCCTGTGCCATACTGCCACAGAGGAGCTCAACAGAGGAGCTGGAGCCCTGTTAGTATAAATCTGAAGGCACTGATGCAGGGTGTCCTCTATGCATCTGCCTGGACAAATACTTTTCTACTGACTATTTGCAGATACGCAGAAGCAGGGCTGTGTATTGTTTCTGGGGAAGTAAAGACCACTCTACATTTACTGCACCCCTCTTATGCAAAAGCACATAAGCTGTGATGTTCAGGAAGAAAAAGAAGAAGAATGCAGGATCTAGCTGTACCATTCCTAATACTGTATCTAGCTCGTGGTGTACAAAGCCAGTGATCTCAGCCAGAAAGTTTATATCTAGCACTGATGTGAAGTAACTGGAAATACCCTATGCTGAAGTCCAATCTCTGCTGGCAGTTCTTAACTGTCTTTTGTGCAGTACCTAATTGCTGGATAGCACTGCCACTAGTAGGAAACAGAGCAATGGCATTCAGATTGTGGCATGTACTGATGACTCAGTATGTGTTAAGAGCTCTTGTTGTCAAAGACGAGCTGCTGTTCACTTAGTGAATAGCTTTGCAGTCCATTATGACTGAAGAGTCAGTTTTGAATTCCCACTGTGGCTGTTCCCTTTACATTCATGTGCACTTGTTCTATACATCAAAGTGGAGGAATTTACGATCAACAGCAAGCAATTTCTGGATAGCAGCTAGTGGAGTGCAAGATGCTGTCAGTTGGCTGTACTGAATCACATGGAGAAGCAGGTGGCCATTCCCACCTCTTTCGCTGGCCTTTCATTGACCCCTTTCATACTGGCACATGCAGCTACATAGAGAGATTCAACAACAGCATCAATTATGGAACAGAAGAGATGTTCTTGTTGCTAAGTTACATACCCTTGCTTGTAAACAACTGTGCATCTTACTTGTGTATTAGTACTGAACTGGTATCCCAGTCTACAGGGTTATACAAATGATACCACTGGCAGAAGGTTAACCCACGAATATAAGGGAGTAGAAAACGTAGGCCTTTTTGTATTTGTACGCAGAAAGAAAGGAGTCCTAGGCTCAGAGCATACCTTGTACATACATATCCCTACTTTTAAAAAGGCACACTTGAGTTTGTGGGGTAAATTGCACCACGTTTTCCCTCCCCTCTCCCCCTATCCCTAGTGTGTTAATAACCCCTTTAAATAAAAGTTCAAAGGAAGTTTTACTGAATCCTGTTTCCATGCCGGCTGTTGAGTAACGTCCCAAAGTCTCCAATTCTGTCCAAACCCAAAGCTTTACCTTGAAGCAAAGCCCCAGCTATTCCATTATTAGCTGAGATCATAGAAAGT
The DNA here is from genome assembly GCF_965152235.1 of Eretmochelys imbricata. NCBI lineage: Eukaryota > Metazoa > Chordata > Testudines > Cheloniidae > Eretmochelys > Eretmochelys imbricata. Next base: position 28,213,807 of record NC_135574.1, read on the forward strand.
GTTAGATGACTCTCCCTTCTCAGAATAAATATTTAAACCCTTCTTAATTAAACATCTCCCTTTGACTTTAGTTTGGGAGATGATATAGTGAATGTCAGTGAGTTCTTATGACGATTACATGGACCGAGACTCAGCAACTGTGAAGATCCCAGTTCCTGCTGCTGGCAATGTTACTAAGAGTAAACACATATCATGAACTATTTCAGATACATGCCAAATTACTTACATTACTTGGGACACAAATAGGAACATGAATAGGGAAAATCTAAATCAGGACTTTCTTTCTCTCTTCCCTTACCAGTTTCTTTTCCTAATGCTTCTATACTCAACAGCCATTGTCAACCCCCAAACAGTAAATCCAAAAACTGAAAAGTAATTGTTAGCAAATACTTTGATTTTCCAGGTGTTTTTTGCATCCCACTGGAACATGCTAATAAGTAATATTTGTCTTACATTCAAGGAAATAGGAAACAGTGACACATAGTAGACAAAGAGAAATGTAGATTATAAACAACAGAGACTCTAATTCACACACAGAACTACATGTTTTTTTATTACTAAATTAGCCTCAGAGTAACTATGGGTGGATACAGAATACACAGATCAGTAGAGAACAGAGAACCTGGAGGTGCCCTGTTCTGCTCTCCACTTCCATGAATGGAATTCCGAGCTTAGAGTAGAACTCAGAAGCTGCTGTTTTCTGGCACCCCGTTCAGCCTGCCCGTACTTCTTCATTTGAAACACATAAGCCCCTAAATACTCTTATAGTTGCTTTTATTGAAAAGGAAGATCTCCAGATTTTTTGCTTTGCAATGATATGGTGCAAGTTAATATTATATATATATATGGGGACAATTTTTACAGTGTGTACACATGCACAAACATTGCAAGATTTGGCCTCAATCCTGAATTGCTGCAGTTGGGATGTACCATGTTAGCATGTGAAGCAGATGGGCATTTTTATTTTAGGGCCAGATTTCTCTACCTTTATCGTACTATATGCACTGTAATTTTGACTCAGTGTGAGTAAGGGTGGCAGTATGCAGCCCTTAAAATAATCACTAAATTGACCATTAACTTCCCTTTCTATGCAGCCCTGAGCGGAGGACAGTGAAACGTTAGACAATGACTGCAAATGAATGTAGTAAAACTCAATCATCAAGTTTACCATACTTATTATAATCCTATTTTAAAATAAAATAGCAGCACTAGCTGTGCAATAAGAAGCTTTACATTTCCCAGCATTTATTTATATTTGCAGTCATTAGTTATTTAAAATGCAAGGGATAAAGGGAAAAAAGACATAAGTAAGTCTTATAAAATAAGAAAGCAGAAAATAATTATTAGTGCAGAAAAACCTGATCATCTTTAACAAAAAGGATTAGCCAATAAAAAAAATAAAGGCGAATCAGCATGAAATTTGACCACAGTGTGATGGTTGGGTCGATTAGCGATCATGAAGAAAAAATTAAAACATAACGAAGAACTGTAAGCAAGAACCTTCTGCTGGAAATGTGTTAAATTTTACCTGCTCCATCCAAGGTCTCAGTGATCTGCCCTCCTACATTTTCTTTTATGGCTAGTATAAAGCTCTGAAGTGTGCTAGCAATTAGAGCTGTGAAGAAAGAGAAAAATAATAAAAATGTGGGAGGACAGGTTCTCTCTCAAGAAAGAATGTTCACAGCTCTGAACACAAAAAGTAATTGCTGGCTGAGCAGGGCCTTGTATTTTCAGCTTCACATGAAACAAAGAAAAAGCATTACACCTTTGATGATCTCCTATTTGTTTCATATTTAGTCCTCTTGTAAGTAAAAGCAAATCCAAATCCATGATAATTTGCATCATCAAGGCCTGATTTTTTTTCAACAAGTTATTAGTAATTTTCTCTTTGAAGTCTTTTATGGGATTATTTTCATGATTATGGGTTTTTTAGTAACATAGGACAATGGCAGTTTATATAGTTACACAGTCAAGGCCTTATTCAGCAAAGTAGGCACGTGCTTACCTTTAAAAAGATTCTTAAGCCCTTTGACTTCAACGAGCATATGTTTAAGTGCATTGCTTCAGTTTTTCCCTGACACTGAGGATTAGATCTGGAAGGAGTTACTGGACATGACCCTCAGATAGTGAAAATCAGCTGAACAACTGTTACTTTAATTAAGCTATCCTGCTATACACTAAGAATTTGAACCTATGCTCAAAGCTCCCATACACTTTAATGGTGCAGATTCAGGGCCAAACTGAAGAGCTGATCCTATACACTGTATTACTATAGTGTGCAGTTATATCATGAAGTAAAGATATTTAGCTGATAAGCAGTTTCTTAAGTGCAGAATATTTATAACACTTCATTTACTGAATTTAAATATCAATTATCTATAAAATGACAGAAGACCTGAGAAACTACCAAATACCAAATCTGTGTACATATAAGTATACTATAATAACAAACCTTCCCCCTAAAAGTCCAATAAAACTAAATTACACAAAATGTTCTGTAAAGTAGCACAATTAAAGTATGTGAATGTACATACAAGAGTGCTCCAGCATATTTGTAAAAGTGCAATTAAAAAAGAACAAAAGTCAAAAGTGAATATAATCAAAAGTCAACACTCTGATATTATTTAATTCTGAGAGAGAAGAAAGTCAATTTCATCCTGATTCTCTACCCAACTCACTATTTTTAAAAAAACAACAACAAGGAGTTTGGTGGCTCCTTAAAGACTAACAGATTTATTTGGGCATAAGCTTTCATGGGTAAAACACCACTTCTTCAGATGCATGCAGTGAAAATTACAAATGCAGGCATTATATAATGACACATGAAGGGAAAGGAGTTACCCCACAAATGAAGAACCAGTGTTGACAGGGCCAATTCGATCAGGGTGGATGTAGTCCACTCCCAATAATAGATGAGGAGGTGTCAATTCCAGGAGAGGCAAAGTTGCTTTTGTAATGAGTCAGCCACTCCCAGTCCCTATTCAAGCACAAATTAATCGTGTTTAATTTGCAAATGAATTTTAGTTCTGCTGTTTCTCTTTGAAGTCTGTTTCTGAAGTTTTTTTGTTCAAGTACAGCTACTTTTAAATCTGTTATAGAACGTCCAGGAAGATTGAAGTGTTCTCCTACTGGCTTTTGTATGTCACCATTCCTGATGTCCGATTTGTGTCCATTTATTTTTATGGCTGACTTAGAACAATGCTTCCTCAGATCTCGTCCCCTAATACCCCTCCTCTACTTGTGCTACATTGATGACATCTTCATCATATAGACCCACGGGAAGGAGGCCCTTGAAGTATTCTACCTGGATTTCAACAATTTCCACCCCACCATCAACCTCAGGCTGGACCAGTCCACACAAGAGATCCACTTCCTGGACACTACAGTGCAAATAAGTGATGATCACATAAACACCACCCTGTACTGGAAACCTACTGACCGCTATACTTACCTACATGCCTCCAGCTTTCATCCAGGACACATCACACGATTCATTGTCTACAGCCAAGCCCTAACATACAACTTAATTTGCTCCAATCCGTCAGACAGAGACAAACACCTACAAGATCTTTATCAAGCATTTTCTTAAAACTACAGTACCCACCTGGGGAAGTGAGGAAACAGATTGACAGAGCGAGATGGGTACCCAGAAATCACCTACTTCAGGACAGGCCCAACAAGGAAAATAACAGAACACCACTGGCCATCACATGCAGCCCCCAGCTAAAACCTCTCCAGCACATTGTCAACAATCTACAACCTATCCTGGAAAACGATCCCTCACTCTCACAGACCTTGGGAGGCAGTCGGTCCTCGCTTACAGACAGCCCTCCAACCTGAAGCAAATACTCACCAGCAACTGCACACCATACCACAGAAACACTAACCCAGGAACCAATCCCTGGAGCAAAACTCGTTTTCTACTCTGTCCCCATATCTACTCTAGCGACACCATCAGAGGACCCAACCACATCAGCCACACCATCAGAGGCTCATTCACCTGTATGTCTACTAATGTTATATGTGTCATCATGTGCCAGCAATGCCCCTCTGCCATGTACATTGGCCAAACTGGACAGTCCCTTCGTAAAAGAATAAATGGACACAAATCAGACATCAGGAATGGTGACATACAAAAGCCAGAAGGAGAACACTTCAGTATTCCTGGACATTCTATAAAAGATTTAAAAGTAGTTGTACTTGATCAAAAAAACTTCAGAAACAGACTTCAAAGAGAAATAGCAGAACTAAAATTCATTTGCAATTTAACACAATTAATTTGTGCTTGAATAGGGACTGCGAGTTGCTGTCTCATTACAAAAGCAACTTTGCTTCTCCTGGAATTGACACCTCCTCATCTATTATTGGGAGTGGACTACATCCACCCTGATCGAATTGGCCCTGTGAACACTGGTTCTCCACTTGTGAAGTAACTCCTTCTCTTCATGTGTCATTATATAATGCCTGCATTTGTAATTTTCACTGCATGCATCTGAAGAAGTGGTGTTTTACCCATGAAAGTTTATGCCCAAATAAATTTGTTAGTCTTTAAGGTGCCACCACACTTCTTGTTGTTTTTGTGGATACAGAGTAACACGGCTACCTCCTGATATTGTTTTTAAGTTTCAAATGGCAAAACAAACAGGATTTGCCCTCATTTTAACATATGAATGGTGGTTTTGTCCAATACAAATCTGGATCTCGGCAAGATAGCAAATCTCAGTGTCTCTGCCAAGAAGAGAAACCTTGCCCTTTATTTATCCAATGTGAGTTTCTCTACTTCAGTAGATTTTTGAGTAATTTACCATACACAAGAACCAGGTTTGACACTTGGAACTGGCCTCTCATACCATTGGTGGATAGATAAGGATAGTTCTCATGCAATGGAATGCTTACAAACCTATGAACAAGAATAGAGTCCCACTGTCCCACTATTATTTGTGATTCTAGAAACTGAAATAAACTTTAAGGAACAATACTGTATTGGCAGGAGGATGGACTGGATGAATAGACTTTTTCTATCTTGAACTTCTTTGGTTCTCTGATAATCTATAACAGCTAAAAACAGAAGTCTTGCAAAAAGGGTAAATTCAAGTAACCTATTATCCTTTATGCAAGGCAAGCTTCTTTTGATTTGTTTAGGACCAGGTTAGGCACATGGCAAATACCCTGTAGCAGGGAGTGGAGCAGAGTTGCACCATCTGGGCAGGAGAGCAACAGCACATTCTTCCTTCTCTACCCAACTCACTCATTCTTCATACCATCCTTCATGGTGTGCAGCATACTTCCCTCAGCATGGCCAGCTGGCACATTGTGGGTGGAGAGGCAACCAAACAGATAGATGTCTCTGCCTCCTCTCCCACGGGCTGCCCCAGAGGGAGTTGGGAAAGAACAGTCCCTGGGATCCCTTGAGAGTGGGGTCTGGGATTCTTCCCTATCCTTATATAGGCTGCTTAAAGGGAGGAAGGGAGCCTCCTTATTCCCTCTGCACCTATGTAAGGGCCATAAATAAATAAGAGTAATCCTTTCTGGAGCTCTAAGGGCCTCTTCCCACATATTCCGCGCGCCCCCTCCTGCCCCCGAAAAAAAAAATTAGAACAAACAAAAATAAACCTAGAAGCCTCCTCTGAAACAGGAAGAAAAATAAAAACTACCCCAACTAGAAACCCCAGCTCTTTGCAAACATACCCCAGCGCTCAGCTTATCCCTCCTGTCCCAAAAGACTGTGGAAAGAGATGGACTTTGCAGAATGCTCTAAATAGCAGCATATTTGTGAATGCAGAGCTGAAGGCCCTTCACAGAGAGCACCCTGCCAGCTGCTCCTTTTCTTTTGAAATAGAGCTGCACCAGCTGAGCACCTCCATTGATTGCGGATGTGGCAATATTGCATCAGAAAAGAGCCTCCGAAATAGGCAGGTTCCCAAGTCATTTAAGACTGCGCAGGTCAAAACTCAGTACTTAGACTGCATCCAGGAACCAATGGGCAGCCAATGTAGAACACAGCACTGCAGTTTGTTCATGTGGCTTCAGTTTCCATCTTTAATGAAGGTGCAGCCCCATGTAAACTGTGTTGCTGTTTAATCCTGGATCACAATAGTAATGTTTACACCTGAAAGAATCTGTTAAAACCTCCTGGCCTGACAGATGAAAAAAGAGCCCTCTTGGTCACTGTGGTTATATGATTATCTAACTGCAGCTGGGGGATACAACAGCACCCTTAGCCTGAGACTTTTCATAACAAATGTTGGGCATCCACCTTCAATGAAAAGGGCAGACATATTTTATAGTGCTTTCAGCCACCTAGCCCTCATCCAGGCCCCAATCTCTACTAAATCTCAGGAGCATCATTCAAGAGAACTGGCTGGATGGGATGGGATAGACACACACAGTGTGATGTCACCAGTGTATGGTAAAATCCATAGTCCATTCCTCATCTCCCACCTCTCAAATCCCTTGTATGCTCAATGACCAATGATCATTCAATAGTTGCCCTGTTCTGTCCATTTCCTCTGAAGCATCTGGTACTGGTCACTGTTAGAAGACAATATACAGAGCTAGATGGACCATTTATCTGACCCAGTATGGCCGTTCTTAGGAAGTAAAGCTCTAGCATGGTGCTTCACTTTCCGGTCCTCAGGATGGTTCCTCTGTAGTTTGAGATCCAATTTGGAACTAGCAGAAAGAGTCAGGATCTTTTTTTCTTGATTCAAACACCCATCAAATGTGGGAATATTTGGCTTCTGATCCAATTATGACTCTTGTTGTTTCTTAGCTTTGAATTGCACCCAGCAATATTTGCAGCTGGTACAAATCTCATATTTTCTTTATAAAGATGTCACTTCTGTGCCAAAAATTGAGCCAAATTTTAGGCAACAAAGTAGTTCTATGTTGTATAAAAAGGGGAGACAGACAATAACAAGACATAGGATTATATATTTCTTTATTGAAACCTCTCATATTCTAGAAGAATGGGGGAAAACCACAATGGTTTATCTTTTCTTAAAATTCTTCTTTTTACCTAAGAGTTTTCATACATATTGAGTCCCAGATATGTCATATGTTGGCTACAAAATATATCTATGGGGTTTTTTAAGTTTGCTTTATTGTACTTCAAGGCAAAATAAAATAAGCAAGAAGATTACATAGCCTTATCAAGTGTCAGCTGAAGGAAATTTATGAAAAATTGTGAATGCGTTCAGGAAATAAAGTCTGGTTCCCTTCCACTTTTTTACCATGCATCCTGTGTTAGCCATCTTCCACTTATTATTTGTATTACAGTAGTCTCTAGAAACCCAAACTCAATTTGAGGTCCTATCATACTAAGCATTGAAGATATTCTTAGAAAGAATTACTCCTTGTCTTGATGATCTTATCATCTAAACAGAGAAGACTGACAAATGTCATGAGAAAGAATGAATTATTATCTCCAGTTTACAGGGAAATTTTCAGCGGTTCCTCTGTGATTTGGAATCATAATTCCTATTGACTTTCAGTGGCATTTGTGCTCCTGAGTCAGTTTTTAAAATGGTACCCTATGTAGGATACTGAAGGACATTCTATAAGTCCATAGCAGAGGAGAAATTGAATTTAGATCACCAGAGTCTCAGATCAGTGTCTTAACCACAAGACCATGCTCCCATTGTAGTGATGCACTGACAGCACCTGAAAGCAGAAGACTCAGGGCTGGTCTCCACTATGGGTAGATCGACGCTGCCGCCATCGATGCAGCAGGGATCGATTTAGCGGGTCTGGTGAAGACCTGCTAAATTGATGGCAGAGCACTCTCCAGTCAACCACAGAACTCTAGCTGTCCGAGAAGAGCAAGGGAAGTTGACCGGAGAGCGTTTCCTGTCGACTCAGCACTGTAAAGACATTGAGGTAAGTCAACCTAAGCTACGTTATTCACGTAGTTGGAGTAGCATAATTTAGGTCAATTTACCCCTGAAGTGAAGACAAGCCCTTAGGAAAGCTATTGAGGCGATGTTTCCATTTTTGGCTGGCAAGTGTAATTTAGAGCAGCCTTCAGGCTGTACACCATCAGAGTCTCCCCCTACACTAGGCTGATCCTCAACTGTCTGGCTATGCCTGCTTTAGGGCCACAATTTGCCAGCAATTAGGTGCAAAGGGATTGCACTGCAGAAAAGAATCAAGGCCATTAATTTGTAAGTCTTCAGATAGCAAATATAAAGAAGGCTCCATTACAGAGATACTAATTTGCCATGTTTCCTTGTCACACACTGCCTATGACAAATGTTATGACATTGGCCCAAATACAGCCCTTCTGTATGTGGACACAACTTCATTGACTTCACTTACATCAGGGCTGAATTTGGCCTGCTGAATTTTAGCTATTAAACAGAGAATTAGCTCTGTGCTACATGTGGTTATGCCGCTTGTTGGTCTAACACTTACAAAACACTCTCGTCAGAGATGCCAGATGCAGATTCAGGTGGCAGTGAACTTGCAGGCTTATTCTCATTAATACTCTTGCCAATAACAGAATGATCTTAAGCAGCATGGATCACATTAAAGCCCTTGGTGAATTGTACTGCTAGTTCCAACTTCCAGGAACATAATAATTCTGATTATTGGAAACAGAACATTTGAGCTGGAGTTAATTCTATTCAGGTTTAGATGCTAAAACTATAACATAATTTTAGTGCACTGTAGATCTGGGGACTGTATGGTACCTTCATAACAGGGCCTAAGTAATTCTTTTGAGCAGTTTGTTCAAATAGCATGTGGCAGTGTTGGTATAAGAAGGAAATTTTGTTAATCCAGTAACATGCCTAAACCGCTGCCCATAGCTGGAATAACAATTATTATGCTTATTGCGGAAAGCAGCTGTCAAGCCTTTGTAGCATCCTTAGCACAACTAAGAGACCAGGAGGGGAGGGGGAAGTGAGTGATCATGAGGCATAAACTTGACCCTGTGCCCTCCTGGCTTGAATTGTTTCTGAAGCATGTGGTTTGCAAAATGGAAAGCCTGGAAATAGTTAATTACTGCTCGGTGAAAAAAGGCTGGTTAACTGATGGAAAACTACACGATGGAAAACTCCACACTTAGCTTTTGCTCAGCAGTTTTTGTTTTGTTTTGTTGTTTCTGTTTTTGTTTTTTATGATGAACAAGTTATGTAATACAATCAAATTGGGTATAAAAAGAGGAAGAAATCGGAGCTTGATGGACACTTGGATACATCTCAAGTTACCCTGCAGATGGCTAGCAAACCACTGGCTGTCTACAGTTATTCACTCGAGACTTCGTCAAGACCTTGGGTAAATATGAATCTGGGGGTAATTCGGGGTGCTCTACTAATCTGTTGCAGACATGTGTAAGTGCTGGAGACTAAATAAAGTAGAAGTTTTGAGTGAAAGCACTTTTGTTTACCTGCTTGCATCAACTGTCTATCAGCCAGACGGCTGTGTCCTCTTTCACTTATTTTCTGCCACCGCCTCACAGAGAGTAAAGTTACCAAGAGCTTTGGGTTCAGCAAAACCCTGGGTAGCACTGGAGCCAATGGGGTGGGGAGGCAGAGGGGGCAGTTTCCCTACTTTGCACCTTTAAAGTATATGTATGGCACCTTCTCAAGCATATTTTTCAATTGAAAAAAGGCCACCAATGACTCATTCCCCCTGCATGCCCTTGTTCCCTTTGGTTACAAAATCTACCACTACTGTCACATGGTGTCACTTAAATAACAGAGTAAGGAGAGTGGAGTAGATGTATGGTTAGATAGAAGACACTAGTGAATACATGCTGGGCTTATTTTTACACAAGTCATTTTAATGACTTTAGTCACCCATAGGAGTTCAATGTTGTGCTCTTTTCTGATGATTTTATCTTATATTCAAACCACTTCTATTTCATAGTAAGAGGTCATAGTGCTGTAATAAACACTACTTCATCAAATTCCCCCTCCCGCAATAGCTACTTATTCTAGGAAACTAGAGCAGATAGAAATCTTCTAGGTTTTGAATTGTAGACAAAAAATTTTTGTTGATATTTTCAGTTTCAGAGAAAAAAGGGGAAGGGGTGGGAATGAAGGAAGATATTTCAACATTTTTTGCCAAATTCTTTACTGTTTTTCAAACAGATCTACAAAAAACCTTCCTACCACATTCTCCACACTAATAATCTTTTCACATCTTCTCTGTAGTGTTGAGCCATGTCTTAATTTGGTTTTACTGCACTTGCTTACCTCTGATTTTGAAATCTTTCTGTCCAGTGTTATGGGAAAACTGGTCTTGACATAACCCACAGACATCTTGTGCACTTAGCCCCCATAAGCTGGAAGCGAAAACCCCACTTAGTGAAAAAGAATATAGCCTTGCTTACACAGACAAAAACAGCTGCAAAGTGTTGCTAATACAGGATTCATGAGATTAGGGGAAATGTAAATAGCTGACCTTGGTCTGGGTGCCTGTGTTTGTAAGTTTCTTGCTAGAGCTGCTTTGCTAATAAGTAAAATTTATGAATTCTTTGCTGTGGCTGGGGAAATTGTTAGCCTATTAACACTTTGTTTTGTAAAATATACAAAAGAACCTTTGTAAAGAGTGTACTTTGAAGAATTTTGGATTTTTTATGAACAAGAAGACACTGACATTAATTTCCTCAGCAGCCAGGAGGAAGGCTGGCCATTGGAACCCTGTTGCTGCCACTTGATTCCACCTCAGACTTTGGGAAACTATATTTGAAATGCTTCTAGACAATTGCTAGTTTTAAAGTGTGCTTTGTACTCAATACAAACAAGAATTGTTGAGTGAAAGCACTCTCAATCATTTATTAGATGGAGGTGCTGAGTCCCCTAAGGATTTATTTCCTGACACCACCTGAAAAACAGAGATTAGTTACCATAGCTTTGGGTTCAAATAATCCCAGGTAACACCAGCACCTTCCTGGACAACATAACCTCATATAAAATCTGTCATTTATTAATAGAATGGGTTAACAAGATTTGTGCATATCCCTAATGGAATTTCCCAAACACTTCAATCCGAACACAGTGGTTGAGATAAAACAATAAAACAAATTTGGATTGTAAGTGACTACAAGTAATTAGGCATATAAATCATAATTGATTACAAGGAAATAAAAGATAAAACACAATTAACACCTAATTTAACAAGCTAAGTGAATAAAAAGCAAAGGTCTCTCTCACCACATGTTCCAGCAGTCTTATTTGCTGAACTTCTTTCAGTCAAGATCTCTCTCCTAGTCCAATGATGCTTTGTTTGTTCGTCAGGTGTTAATGATGCCATGGATAGAGAGCAAGGGAGATTTGATTTGGGGCATCTGCCCTCTCTTCTTGGTAGTCCTTTCTCTTGCACAAGAATCGTCTCCAGCTGATGTTCAGGAGACAGAAAGTCTATGTGGCCAGGAACCTTAAGCTTCTTCTCTGTCAAAATGTAAATCTTTTGCCCACACCATTTCTCCTTGGGAAGAGTGGCCATTTAATCAGATGATGGTCCATTTGATTTCATTTATACTTGGCTGAGGCATTGGCTAGCCTTTTGTCTCTGGGGAACTTGTTTTTGACTCCCCTCCAGAACATGTTGGAACACAACTTGTTAGTATTATACAGTGGAATAGTCTATCTTTACAAACAATGTTGCAACACATATTCTACCAGGATAATAATGATCAGCAAATAGCAAATCATGAGTTTTCAAATGATACCTTACATATGCTTTGTACAAAATTTAACATAATCTTGTAAAACAGGTGAACACAGGGGTACAGACTGTTACAGTAGATAATTAGGTGTGTTAAAATGCAATATGCAATAAAAATGTATGCAAAAGTTCAGGTATAAACAATAGTTAATATGAAATATAACCTTTAAAGTAAGAAAGGTCAACCTACCTTAATCTGGTATCTTTCTTTTATGGCTGCAAATTTTATGGGAACAATTTTGTAGCTACAATTTAGGTCACTTTGAAATATTTGATAATTCACAGGTTTAGATGTCTGAGTAATCTAAATTGCAGGTGAAAATAATTGTGGGCAGTAAGAGCAAAATTGTTCCTGAAATTATATGTACCCTCAAAAAAATGAACACTTTCAGATTCATATTTTCAAAGTCTCCGTGTCTTCCTAATTCCTAGAATCTTTTGATGATTTTAAATATACAGAGTAGATTCTCGGGCGGGTTTTAGGGATGTTGTGTTTCCTTACAACAAATTAAATACCAAACCTTTGAACTGGGTGTAAAGTTTCCCATTGAAGACAACCAGACACTTCAGAGATTTTGTGGTTTGAAAAAAGGACTCTTGCTCCCTAAAATTTTCTGAGTTTTCCAGTGGAGATTAATGCCCATTTTATGTTATCTAAAGCTCAGCAGGAGCATGCAAACAGTTCTGAATATTCAATATGGAGGTAGCCCCTACAGATCTAATGGAAAGAGAGTATTCAATAGCATGTGAGAGAGGAGTTAAAAATTCATTTCATAGATCTGCTATGAGACTTTGGCTGGTGGAGCTATCATTCAAATTTACAAGCTAGAGTGAAAAGAAATAGAATTAACTATGATCCACTGATTTATTACATAGAGAGATGTAACATTTAATATTTATCCCAAGGAATATTTGCCCAGATAATTATCAGTTTTCATTACGCAAACTAATGAAAAGGGCATTTCTGACAGTGCTCTTTCCAGTCCTCTAATCCAAGGCTTCGAGAATGTCTTTGAAAGTAATATTGTAGCATAGTTTCTGCTTGAGGTTTGATTATGTGAGAATTTGACAGAGAAGCATAGCTACTTGTGATTTTAAAAGCTTCATTTAGGAATCATTATATACTATGTGCATCACTTTGGTTCTATTTGAGATTTCAGGAAGGGGCTATATTATATCATGCTTTAATTCTAAAGAGAGCTGGAAAGATGTAAATCTCAATCCAGAATGACAGTGTACAAAAAAATATCCACTTCATTTCTTCAACTTACTCAACAGACTTACAGTTCAAAGCTGAAGGAGAATGGAAGACAGCGGGTCAAGTCCTGAGCATTTTGGTTTGTTTATTTATCTGGGACAGAGCGCAGGAATAACATTTCCATTGAAATCCTGAATTGCAGGAAACCAATGCTGCACTTTTTTTTGATTCCTTACTAAAATGTTTCTGCAGCACCCTCAACAGAAAGGGACGTTTCAGACTGAACATAATTTAGTCCCAGGCTGAAAGAACCAAAGCCTGACCCAGGCAACATTTACCAATTATATGAAATACAAATGCAGCAATACAAGTTATTGTTGCCTCTTTGGCCTGAGTGATTAATCAAAATTCCAGGCCTTGCAGGGTTATTTCCACTGGGATGAGAAACTAATGGTATGAGTCAAGTCAAACTAACTTGATATCTTTTTTGGTTTTATTGGCGTACAAGTTTGGTTGATAAAGGTAATGGAGTTGAAGTAATATACAGACTTTTGTAAGGCGTTTGACTTGGTACCACACAACATTAAAAAAACTGGAATGATATAAAATTAACATGGCACCCATTAAAAGATTAAAAGCTGGCTAACTGATAAGTCTCAAAATGTAATTGTAAACAGGGAATGCTCATTGAGTGGGTGTGTGCTTCTAGTGACATCCCGCAGGGTTCAATTCTTGGCCCCAAGGTCAATTTTATCAATGACCTGGACAAAAACATAAAATCAGCACTGATGACATCACATCTGTAGATTACCCACCACTGGGGGAGCAATAAATAACGAAGAGGACAGGCCAGTGATTCAGACCAATCTGGATCACTTTGTGAGATGTCTCAAGCAAACAATGTGTGTTTTAATATGGCTAAATGGAAATATATACGTCTGGGAACCAATAACATAGGCCATACTTAGAAAATGCCAGACTCTATCCTGGGAAGCATTGATTGAAAAAGATGTGGGGATCATGGTAGATAATCAGCTGAACATGAGCTCCCAGTGCACTGCTGAGGCCCAGAAGGGCAAATGTGATCCTTGGATACATAAACAGGGGAATTTTGAGTAGAAGTAGAGAGGTTATTTTACTTCTATATTTGGCACCTGCTGCAGGAATACTGTGTTCAGTTCTGGTTTGTACAGTTTTAGAAGGAAAAACTAGTGAGGTTTTAGAGAAGAGTTATAAGAATGATCAAAGGGTTAGAAAACATGCATTAGAGTGACAGACTCCAGGAGCTCAATCTATTTAGCTTAATAAAAAAAGATAGGGGGTGATTTGATCACAGTCTGTAAATACCTACCCAGGCAACAAATATTTGATAATAGACTCCTCAATCTAGCAGAGGAAGATTTAACACGATCCAATGGCTGGAAATTGAAGCTAGACAAATTCAGACTGGAAATAAAGCTCAATAAATACATAAATAAAGCATAATGTATTTTTTTTAAACAGTGAGGGTAATTAACAATTGGAACAATTTACCAAGGTTTGCAGTGGATTCTCCATCGCTGGCACTTTTAAAATAAAATCAAAATAGGATATTTTTCTAAAAGATATGCTTTAGGAGTTATTTGGGGGAAGTTCTATGTTCTGTGTTACCCAGGAGGTCAGCCTAGCTGATCACAATGGCACTTTCAGGTCTTGGAAGCTCTGAGTCCATACCCTCTTATGTAATCTTGTTTATTTACAAAACAGTACACCAAGTCTTGTTTCTCTGAACATAGTAGAAAAAAACAGACAACAATTCCCTTGCTCGGAACTCCTCAAGTCCAACAAGCTGTGTGCCCAAGAAGCCCTGTCTTTTTTGTTTCTTCTTCTACTGGCTTTCCACATCCCCTCTCTCCTTTCCTCCCCCCCCCCCTCCACACACATACAGACTACAGCTTATATTCTATCCCTCTCTATTTTCAACCAGGGAACCCCTCAGTTGGCATGGTTTAGCTCTCATCTGGGATGCAGCCCAGTGCCTTGGGCATTAGACTGCCAGATGTTTTTTATGACATAAAGGGGTTTGATTGCTCCTTCTTTTAAGCTTGAAAGAGTGTGCTTTGAATGCTTATTAGCTTTAATGAGGTGTGTGATTGTCTTTGAATCCAAGACACACTTGCTGGCAGCAAAGGAGCTTTCAGGAAAACAGAATTTTAATAAAATAATTACTCTCCCATATTGTTATTTTAGACTAGTGATGCCTTTGTCATGATATGATATGTTCTTTCAACACACAGCCAAATTGTAAAACAAATAAATGAACATTGTAAAATTGGATCTCTTGAAACAGTTATAGTTTTAAATGCTGAGTTGAAGTTTCCTTGAGGCCTTTAACAATACTTTTATTTCTGAAGGTGCGTCTGTGTTGGTAGTTCACACAGGAGTATCCAGTGATAAATGTAATAGGCATGCAAAGGCTTCATTAAACTCCTTTTAGTTTCCTACTATCTATGGGGGGGGGGTCGTATGTAAAGCAGTTCTCTAGAGTCATCTTGCCATTGTAGTTTTCCTTTACTCTCACATAATTTCCTCCAATCAATCAGAATAATGTTCTTGTTTACTACTATGAAACTGACTTTTTCATTATTAAACTTTGATCATTTTTCTAATAAGTCCTTGTTTTGACTTCCTGATGTTAGATTCTGTTTTCCAATAAATAATCATTTAGTGAATTTCTTTCCTTGGATCATCATAATTCTGGTTAGAAACAAACAGACAAAAACACACTAGAGAGTACTATATTATCAAAACATTTCAATTTTTTTTCAGTTCAGTCTGAACTATCTGGCCACTCAACACAAATTCACAAACTGTTTTGGGTGGACCAAATGTGCATTTTTTGGGTGAAGTTATTCTCTGGAAAAAAAAAATTCACCCAGCTTTAATAATGACTGCTTCAATTCTTAACCACTCCCCTTTGCTGAAGGTCTTTCCAGAACTTTGAGTGCCACTACCATGGTGACCATAAAAAAAACACCCAAAGATGCAGAGGACAGTGAATTATGGTGTCTAATATAGCTCTTGAATCTGGACAAAGTAAACAAAGCTCAGTTGTGATTTGTCATGGGAAAATTCATAAGCAACTCATAAGGTATGGTTTGATATAACATAACTTTTTCATTAATGACTTAGATAATGGAGTGGAGAGTATACGTATAAAATTGCAGAGGACACCCAGCTGGGAGGGATTGCAAGCACTTTGCAGGACAGCATTAGAATTCAAAATTACCTTGAAAAATTGGAGAATTGGTTTGAAGTCCACTAGATGAAGTTCAGCAAAGACAAGTGTAAAGAACTACACTTAGGAAGGCAAAATCCAGTGCACAACTACACAACAGAGTATAACTGGCTAAGCAGTAGTACTGCTGAAAAGGATCCGGGGGATACAGTGGATCACAAATTGAATATGAGTCAACAATGTGATGCAATTATGGAAAAGGATGTTATAATTCTGGGATATATTAACAGGAGTGTAGTATGAAAGACACAAGACATAATTGTCCACTCTACTTGGCACTGGTGAGGCCACCCTTGGAGTGCTGAGTTTTGGGCACCACACTTTCAGAAAGATATGGACAAATGGGAGGAGAGTCCATAGGACAGCAACAAAAATGATAAAAGGTTTAGAAAACCTGACCTATGAACCAAAAACCTGGGTATGTTTAGTCTTGAGAAAAGAAGAAGCACAAACCCAATAAGAGTCTTCAAATATGCTCAGGGCTGTTATAAAGTGATTCTTCCTCCTAGTCCACTAGAAGATAGGACAAGATATCAGTTTCATGTGCAGCAAGGGAGACTTAGGTTGGAGATTAGGGAAAAAAATGAATGATAGGATAGATAAATACTGAAATAGGCTTCAAAGGGAAGTTGTGGTATCCCCATCATTGGAGGTTTTTAAGGACAGATGAGATAAACACCTATCAGGGAGGGTCTAGATATACTTTGGTCCTGTCTTGGCCAGGGGGCTGGACTAGCTCTGCATTTCTATGATTCTCTGGCATTCAAGGAGTTCCAGGCTTGTCAGTCAGTTCACACTCAGCTCAGAGGTCTCCAATGAGGCAGTGTAGGGATTATTGTGTCAAAATTTAGAAAAAATTCAATGATGTGGCTTGGAACACAATTTCTTGGAACATGTAAAAAAAAACAAAGCAAAACAACAAGAAAAGCAAAGAAAAAAATACCAGCCAACACAACCTTGGTACTAGGGTGTTCCCACAGTGGAAAAACCCTGCCAAGAGGAGAAGGGGAGTTCCTGCCTACATTTATCTCCATTCTTGGCCTGTGAACAAAAAGTTAGTCTTTCTTCCCAAAATATTTCTTACTGCCTTTCCAAACACCATCTACTTCCTTTCTGCATCTGGCCTCACCTTTCCTTAAAAATGGGCTGTATGTCCAGTCCCTGGACCCACTCCTTGGCTGGAGGTTAAAGCCTTCAACAGGCTAGCAAAATGAGCTCAGTCTCTGCACTTGCAACAAATTTAAGTCTCTTTTTCCTTCTAGAAGAAACATTGTTGAAACAAAACAAACCATACAAGTCACAGCAGAGCTTCCCTCCCTCAGTATGCCAACTTGGCAGTCCATCCACACAGAGCAGCCCTACCTGTAGACTTGCACTTGCTTTTGTACACTGTGAGAAAACTATAAAGAATCAGGAGTTTCCTAATCCTGTAGGTTAACTCTCTCCTCCCCACATAAAACATCAGCCTGGTTTTCTGACTAAGTCACTCTCCCACCTATCTCTGGAGTTAGAGTGTGCACCCTCTCCCAGCCTTGTAGTAAATTAGAATCAATGGTGGTACCCAAAATTAGGGACCAGTTGTGTATTGAGGTCACAGGGATCAGATATAAAAATATTATTTCTGAATAACACCTGCCTAATGTTAATGAAACAACAGTTGCAAATCCCACAACAAAGTAAGTTATGGAGAATGCTGAGAGTGTAGAGAGTTTAGGAGAGTGCCGTTTTGTCTATGGATATTGAATTAACATCTATGTCTCCAAAGCCATTACTTAGCAGAAGACACACACACTGTTTCTCTCCACCCAGACCTGCAAGCCAACTCATCTCTAATGCAATTAAATACTTTGGGATCTTTTCCCCATCACTATGATATTTGCCATCAATCTGGTGGCAGTCCAGTGGAACAGGTAACCTAATAAAAGTCAATATTTTATTGTGGGCATTATCCCTTATATAAAATGGAACAATAAATAATATTCTTCATCAGTTGCCAGTCACTGCTGTAGGACAGCAGTATGTCACAGTGTTTTGGGCTATTGTGTACTATTCCATCACCGATGCTATCTGGAGTTCTTACTGGTTCTGCTGCCATTTTGGGGACAAGAAAAAAAAAATTGAGACCATGTGTGCATTAGCTGCCTCTATCATGAGAAGAGGATCTGAATCTGTCCATAGGCAAACAGATGCAATACTTTTCCACTGCACTTGAAACTGGCTCCATTTTAATGAAATTGAAGGTGGCAAGCTATCTTGGGTAATCTAAGGAACTCTACGTCTTGTTTATGTGAAATATTTCACACAACCCACTGTTAGTTTACCTACAGATATCAGAACTGCATGGCTCGTCATATGTTATTCCTTTAGTATTTTAGAGTCTAATGGCAAAACACAATCTAGTAGTACATTAGGTAATAAAATACTTTGTGATAGATTTGCATGAAAGGTCTCTGGATTTTATGTCTTCTAGTAGTGCATTTGTTTTATAGTATTATTAATAAAACCTTTCCCTGAGTGAATCCAATTTCAAATACAGCTTTGTCTTTTTCATGATATACTGCATGAGACAGCAATATTGGAATGAGTCAGGTCAAAATAACAGGTACTAGTAATTTTTGTATAACAGGTACTAGTAAACATATTTTTGCTTTCATTATGATTTTACAATTACCGTTGTGCAACTTTAATTTTCATTTTCTCTATTCAGTCAAAAGCAGACTATTTTTCAGTCTGAAAATAAACCAGAGGTATAAATCAGTAAAACAAGATTGAGAATAAATTTGTAAAAAATCTAAATAGACTGTTCTGAACAATAGAGAGGCATAAATATCAGAATTTTCCAAGATATTAGGATGATGCGATCCATAGAAGTTTCTAGATAGGTTTGATGTAGTCAGCAGCATCCCTGGTTTTGTGTAATTATTTTTTAAAACTCTGATTCACAAATCAAATCAGCACTAAATCTAAAATGCTATGGTAGATACACAATTAGTACTTTCTAGTAATTTGAATAAGTTTGCATATCTTATTCACCTGAACAAAGTCTGAGAAGGTTATTTAGGACCTTAATCAGGAAGATTCTAATTCATTATCCCAAAACAAACAAAATGAGCTTTTACAGCTCAGACTCTGTCTTTGGGCTGCATGCACTACCTCCCCTGGCCTGCTAAGCCCAGGGTTGTGAGTTCAATCCTTGAAGGGGCCATTAAGGGATCTGGGGCAAAAATTGGGGATTGGTCCTGCTTTGAGCAGGGAGTTGGATTAGATGACCTCCTGAGGTCCCTTCCAACCCTGATATTCTATGATTCTATGATTGTGACAGCATATGCAAACATACTTTCCCTACGTCCCAGTCTAGGAAGAGATGTGCACAGATCAGAAAGAGGTGAGAAGACAACTGTCTACTCTCCTCCGCAACCTCCTGGTAATCCACCAAAATGTGAGTTCTGCTGTCTAACATCTTCTGTAGAACCCCCACCATATCATGGAGCACTCTGCTAAAGAGTAATGAAAGCCCTGTCAGAACAGCTTCACTGGAATCCCACCGAGGGAAGGGGTGGAGGTAGAGAGCTCCCACCAAGGGGGTGGAAATTAAGCTGGTCAGAAAATGTCCCACAAGAAATTCCAACATTTAGAATTCTTTTTCATAGTGTTAAAACATTGAAATATTTAACGTTAAAATAAGTCAAAATTAAATACCCCATTTCCAATCATGCTGAATTTTTTCCATTGAAAATTGTATCAAAAATCAACACGTTCCCACAATACAGTTTGAGAAAACAGATTTTTCCAACAGAAAACTGTTCTGTCAGAAAATTTTTGACCTGCTGTAGATGGGAAGAGCACGGAGACACAAGTCATCTGATGCTTTTGGCCACCAGCTGTTCTTGGAAACTGATCATTTTTCCTCATTCCATGTGGGGGAAACTCAGGTACAATGATCTGAGATTGCTCATGTAGTTTTCCCTCCCTATTGGTTGCTCCCACAGATTTTTTTAATTGGGAGAGAGATGGCTGTGGGAGATACCAATGTAATATATGCTTATCATGTGCCAGCAATGCCCCTCTGCCATGTACATTGGCCAAACCAGACAATCTCTATGCAAAAGAATAAATGGACACAAATCTGACATCAGGAATTATAACATTCAAAAACCAGTAGGAGAACACTTCAATCTCTCTGGTCATTCAATAACAGACCTAAAAGTGGCAATTCTTCAACAAAAAACTTCAGAAACAGACTCCAATATGAAACTGCAGAACTGGAATTAATTTGAAAACTGGACACCATCGAATTAGGACTGAATAAAGACTGGGAGTGGTTGGGTAATTACAAAACCTAAACCTAATTTCCCCCTTACTAATTTTCCCCTACTGTTACTCACACCTTTTTTGTC
Organism: Eretmochelys imbricata; assembly: GCF_965152235.1. Lineage (NCBI taxonomy): Eukaryota > Metazoa > Chordata > Testudines > Cheloniidae > Eretmochelys > Eretmochelys imbricata. The sequence goes on from NC_135574.1 coordinate 28,234,352, forward strand.
AACTGTTTGAAATGGGCCACTCTCATAACCACTACAAAAATTATTTTTCCTCCCCTGGTATCCTACTGTTAATTGAATTGTCTCTTTAGACTCACCTCACACTTGGTAAGACAACTCCCATCTTTTCATGTATTTATACCTGCTCCTGTATTTTCCACTCCATGAATCTGATGAAGTGGGTTCTAGCCCACGAAAGCTTATGCCCAAATAAATGTGTTAGTCTCGAAGGTGCCACAAGGACTCCTCGTTGTTTCGGCTGTGGGAGAGGCTTCTAAAATAACTACTCTGTTTACTCAGTCTGTTTACTCAGTCTGTTTCCACAGTCTTCTCAGATGATTAAAGAAAAAAAAAAGAATATATAATAGAAACAATCATAGGAAAATAAAACATGGACGAAGCATACAGACAGTGTTTCGTGTGCCACAAATTCACAACCCTTTAATTATTAGATTACTCAAAGTGCACAGCTTTATAGAAATAAGTCCTCTGGCACAGGAAGAATAAAGCCACTTAGAAGTCCTATATCATTATCCAATTCACCGCCACAGTCAAGTCTGTCAAAACACAGCTAGGATCCTTAGAGTATATGTTTGTGCTAATGGAGGTTCTCCGGCAATTTTTTAGCAGTTTCTTGAATTGCTTTGTCTGAGCCTATATGATTTCAAATCTCTGCTGGGCCCGCAGATTTGTGCGATAACAGACACATCAGCATGCTGAACCAAACATGCATAGAAGTTGAACCCTCAAGGTCCAAAATGCTGAGCTGAATCCTACCTGGGTGTTACTTCAGAGAATTGTGCCTCCTGACAGCAGGACTGAATTTGTGTTTTGAAGGCATTTCCCACTGAGAGTGTTCAAACTCTGACTAGAAAGTGTTCCAAACATACAGAATATTAGGTGTCACTGGCTGGTGCTGTCAGACATAGTCTTCAAAGTTCCGTCTCTCAGCATTCAAGCAAAGGTTTGGTCTTGGGAAAACATGCCATGAACTGTTAGTTTTGGTTACACAAGATCCCTTGAGAGAGAAGCTTGGCAAGCTAGATAAGAGTTTGTCCTCTGCCTTAGTCTCTCTAATGACAATCAATTCATGAGACAGAGTGGCTTTCTGGGAACTGGAGTTGGGCTGACATTCCTGAATGAAGGAATAGCATATATGCTGTTTGTGATTGCCTCTCTGTGCCACCTGGTGTGCTGGGTTCCCACTGAGTCTGCCTGTTCCACCAGCTTGTATTCCCCTTACTCTGTGCTGTTGTGACAGGCTCTCAAGCTCCCTTCCAGCACACAGACAGATAGGGTCACAGCCAACTATAGAATCACATAGAGTCTGCAATCAGCTCTGTGTGGGAGGACTCAGCTCAGGGAATTGCCCAGCACTTTGGCGCACATACCCTCTGGAGTGTAAACCCAAAATTATATTGGTTTGCGCTGTATAGAGATCTATACAGCAAGAGCTCATGAAATTTGCCCCTCCCTCAATGTGGAGGAAGATATGCACATCTTTTTGCCCCTCCCTCCCCCATCATGAATTGCACAAACTGAGTTTTGGAATACACAAAAAACAAGTTTATTAACTACAAAAGGTAAATTTTAAGTGATTATAAGGGATAACAAACAGTTCAAAGCAGATTACTGAGCAAATAAAGCAAAACACACAAACTAAGCTTAATACACTAAGGAATACTGGCTACACATCATAATTTCTGACCGTAAATATTATTTCAAGCACATTGCAGAGTTTCTTGAAGGTAAACTGCACCACTTGCAGCTTAAATCTCCAGGGATTCCTTTTACAGGCTGACCTTTCTTGCCAGGCTCAGCTCCTACCTCCCCCAGCTTAGTTCTTTGTTTCTTCAGGTGTTTTCAGCAGTCTTCCTTCTTGGGCAGGGAGGCAGTGGAGAAGATTCAAGATTAACTCACGCTCCAGCCTTAAATAGGATTTGCATATGGCAGGAATCCTTTGTGTCCCATCCTGTGGAAAAATACCAACATTTTACGATGGCATCCTGTACCAGGTGACAATCATATGACCCTGCAGTGTCAAAGCAGCATCTCAGGAAACTTCTCAGGAAGGAGGGAGATTAGTATCTTCAAAGTCCTATTGTCCTTCCTAATGGCTCATCCAGGCTATTTGCATACTGTCTGATGGGCATTCCCCAGGTGAAAACACAGCTGTAATTATTACATAGTCAATATTTCTAACTTCAGGTGCAGAAATGATACGTGCATAAAAATTGGATAATCACATTCACTAAACCATAACCTTTCCAATGATACCTCATATGACCCATCTTACATAAAAGATGTCTTAGTTATGCCATATTCATATTATAACAATATTTTTATGAAGAATATGGGGTGTAATATGACAGTCTCTTCCAGGACTGCTGGGTGCATGAGCAAATAAAGCAAATTACATTTAGAATATATGCAGACTCCAAGTCACTTGTTTCCCCTTGGAGGCGAAATCAATCTGGAAGACCCAGTATATCTGCTACCACTCAGCAGAGGGTCAGCAATTCAGGGTTCCATCATTCGTTCTTGTTTTGTTTTAAATAATGTCAAGAATTCTAAATTCTATTCAGCAAAATCCTTAAGAAAATGACAGCTTTATATGACCTTGGTCTAATCGCACATAACATATTTCAGAGTAGCAGCCGTGTTCGTCTGTATCCGCAAAAAGAAAAGGAGGACTTGTGGCACCTTAGAGACTAACAAATCTTTCTTTTTACACATTACATAGTCCTGCACTGACTTGTAGTCACATACTTGGCTTAAACAAAAAAGAAGGGAGAGGAATTGCCAGGGAGGTACAAGGTAGTATTAAAAGGAGAAACAGGATAAAGCCAACAATGAAGAATATAGGTCATATTAAAGTACAGATTTCCCCTCCTTCACTAAAGCTTTATAATGTGTCAGTTAAAAGGTTTAAGATAAAACATTTTCAATACTATTCATTTTACAGGCATTTATTTCATTGTTGAAACCTGTGCTTCTTTCATGTAGAGAAAAGCTCTTGAAACACATCTATTTTCCCTTATATTTGTTACCCTGTAATTTTTTTCTTGCAAAGCACGCTGTGATATCTTGGGGAAGAGCCACAGTGTTAAGAAAATATGTACGGTCATCTTCAAGAATATCAACCAGGTGATGGATGGTGCTAGTGGTATATCAGTTTGCAGATTATGCAGTGGTTGTGGGACAGATGTTGGGAGACTACTACATTGTCTAAGGGCTTGTCTAAACTAGGATAAAAGGTGCGTTATTAAAAACATATTCTTTGTTTAACAAATTGACGCTACATGGCGATAATTGGTAAAAATGCTATTAGTTAGGCAGGCGACCATGAATCTTCCTTCAAATGTATGTTACTTTTCAAATTTGGAAGCTTTTATTTTGTGGAAAATTAATTAAAAACACTATTTGGGGAATTAGGGAACAGCTTTCATTTGTTTCTATTCTTTGCTTTCAGTTATGACTGTTAAACATTTTAAGTGATGCAGAACGAATGTTAATAGTAAATTGCTGAAGTGTGATAATTGATTTCTTTATTAATAGAGGAGATTTAATGCTCAGTGGGAGGCTCAATTTAATTCACCATGAGAAACTTAGTAGTAAGGGTCATATCAAAAGCAGGGTTCTTCACTTTGGAGATTGCATGATGTTTCCTTTACCAAACATTGCTGCATTTGCACAACTACCAGCCACAGCCTATGGCCTGATTTTTCAGAGTTGCTGAATGTTTTCAGCTACCCTTGACTTCCCCTGGAATTGTGATACACACCACTTCTAAAAACCAGATTAAAAGAGACTGAATTAGTTCTGCCACTAGACATGTAAGTAATTAAAGTGCCACAACCTTCAATGTAGAAAGCAGAGGGCAAGGACTGTCTTTGTATGATATGTTCATACAATGGGGCCCTGAACCCCAACGGTGGTCCTTAAGCATTAGTGCAATAGCAATAACCATCCGGAAAAAGGAGAGTGCATACCGAACGCAACAATGGTAACTTTTTATCATGAAGAGAAAGGGGGCGGGAGTAACTCCAGTATCAGCCACTTCCGGAGACAGCATGGCAGACTAGCCTAAACAAATCTGATCCAAAGAGAATATGGGAATTCCAAGGAGAGAAACTCCTCTTTCCAATTTCTTTCACTCACTTATTCAGCACAAGTAGATTTAGAAAAGCAGCTAGAAAGTGTTGATGTGGGAGCGTGTGAAATAGGCCTAAGAGGGGGCCGAATCTTTGGAATATTGTGGAGGCAATGGATCCTAAAAAGAAACACTTTCTAAAATACATCAAAGGACCTTCATGAGTATGCCTTTGTGACGTTATCTGATTAGAACAGTGTTTCCCAAACTGGGACGCTGCTTGTTCAGGGAAAGCCTCTGGCAGGCCAGGCCGGTTTGTTTACCTGCTGCATCTGCAGGTTCGGCCGATCGCGGCTCCCACTGGTCGCGGTTCACCGCTGCAGGCCAACAGGGGCTGCGGGAAGCGGCGGCTGGTATGTCCCTCAGCCTGCGCCGCTTCCTGCAGCCCCCATTGGCCTGCAGCGGTGAACCGCAGCCAGTGGGAGCCACGATCAGCAGAACCTACGGACACGGCAGGTAAACAAACCGGCCTGGCCTGCCAGAGGCTTTCTCTGAACAAGAGGCGTCCCACAGTTGGGAAACACTGGATTAGAATATGACCATATAGATCATCATTGCAACCACCGTTATATATTTGCAGAAAATATTGTAGAAAGGTTGTTGAGTGAGGTGTCTATGAAAAGGCTTTGTTTTGCTAGTTATGATTATGCTATCTGTATGCATATATCATTTTTGTATGTGAAGTTATAAGTATTGGAATATCCACCAGCTTTATGGGAATTGTCTGCCCCATTCTTTGCAGCTCACCCTAATTGAGTGACCATAAGCTATCCCCCACTGGATACCAGTCACAGCCAGATATGCCATGTAAGATATCTGCAGAAATGTTACAGTTTGCCATATATGATAACCTTGTGTATATGTTTGTATCACCTTTGTATTATGTGTTATAGATATGCATGTATGTCTGTATTTCAAACTTGTGCTATGCTTCTGGGTGACACGCCCAGACAGTTTGGCATCAGCACTGCCTAGCTTGCTTGATGGCTCATTAAGGACCATCAGCTATACAACTGACCCACTGAGAGAAGGCAGATACACGTTATGACTCAGCGGGACATGCCCACGAAGAGAACTCTAAGGCTTCCAATCCATGTGCTGGGCAGCTTGTGTTTGAAACAAAGGAAGCACAGGCCACATGGCAAAAGACTATAAAAGGCAGCTGCATCTTCTCCATTTTGTCTTCAATCCTGCTTCTTACCTCGGAACGAACTTTGCTACAAACTGAAGCTCTGAACAAAGGACTGAATGACCCATCCAAGCTGTGGATGTATTCCAAAGACTTGACTTCAGACAGCAGTTTATTCCATCACTGCTACAAGCTTGAACCATTTAACATTACTGTATGGAATTGACTCCTTTAACCAATTTTAACTCTCACCTTTCTTTCTTTCTTTCTTTCTTTCTTTCTTTCTTTCTTTCTTTCTTTCAATAAATAAACCTTTAGATTTTAGATACTAAAGGATTGGCACCAGCGTGATTTTTGGATAAGATCTATGTTATATATTGACCTGTGTGTGTGACTGGTCCTTTGGGACCAGAAGAACCTATTATTTGATGGGACTGGTTGTAAAAAAACGCTTGTCTCTGAATCCAGTGTTTGGAGGTAATATAAGAACTGGGATGCCTGAGGAAACTGCCTTTATGTTTTCTTGTTGGCCAGAGTGGTGAAACAGGAGTTTAATTTTGTGGCTAGTTTAGTATATCTTATAAAAGAATAACCACCAGTTTGGGGTTGTGTTTTCCCTATTTCTCAGCAGTTCGTCCTGAATTTGGCATTCTAAGTTATGACCCACTAAGGCACAGTTACAGCATGGACTATATTATTTAGCGTATGGTATGAAAGGAAGTATTTATTAGCTAATAGCTTGCTATCTGCAATATAGTTACCAAATCTCATTTGGAGTTATTAATGATTTATTTCAAATGGGCACAAAAAATTATAAGGACCAGATCCCGAGTGGGTGTTATTTGGCATAGCTTCATTTAAATCAATGGAGCCATGGTGATTTATATCAAATGTGGCTCTAGCCCTAGGATTCTGAAGTTCAGGATGGAAGCTGATAAGTGAAAAGCTCCTTTCATACTATTTTTAATCTCCTCAAAAACAAGTGGGAACACATGAGCCTACCAAATATAGATTATCTTTGAAAATGTATTTCTTATACAGCTCCTGCAGATGCTAAAAAATAAAATTGGCACTTTTAGAAAACTTACAGACATATAATTAAGGGTATATATGACATAGGTTTATTTTTAGTTAGTTGGTCCATAATCTATTTCCTTGAAATGAGCAAGTAAAAGTTGCAATAAAAAAGTATAATTTCCTTAAACAGAAAAAATTATCACGTCTTCTGTAGCTCACAATAACAATGCTTCATTGGAAAAGTAGATCAACACCATTGATCTAATTCAAAAGAAAAATGCTAACTAAAAAAGGAAACTTGAGGTATAGAGAATGCCACAGCGAAAAAACAAAAACGTTCTATGCTGCCACAGTTGAGTTGATTGGGACTGCAGCTCAGGTAGCGCCAAATGTCACCAATAGCAGTATCCTCTTTTCAGCACACCACTTACATCACTTGAACCAATACTGACAAAGTGTTAAAATCCTTAAGAAGAGAAGACAGTCAAAAACTGCTCAAGAATCAGGTGGTTTTTTTGCTAGCATCTTCAATTCATGGCATTGTATACTTTGGAGTAAACCAGGCATTTTGAACTGAAAAGTCAGCATTAATGTGTTTATTTTTTATTAAATATCTACCTCTTGAGCTATGGATATGCACAGTATGTATTAACAAAATACAAATTGGCCAGTATCAGCAATTAAAAGCCACCCTAAATCACCAAACTAGGATCCTTTGTTCTCCCTATACACCAAATCGCTCCTCCCTACTGCCCCAGCCCCAGCCTCACTAACCTCACTCACCACATAAAGATTATTAACATTTTATGGGCAATCACAGGTTGGGCTGCTCTACAGCACCTCCTGCAGGACCAAGTGTGATGCTGCAGGCACTCCTTACCTTAGTGCACAATTTGTGGCCATCAGCTCGTAATCGGTGAACTGAAGATATAACAACTCAGAATTTGGGTGTCTGTGCCTTTAAGAAACAAACAAAACCCAAAGACAAGAACTTAGTTGCATCACTTGAGGGCAAGGCCCTGACCTGATCCTGGGCTAGTATTGAGAAACTCCTCCTGTTTGTCCATCTCACTCAGCATTGCCCCTGAGGAGAAGCAAGCAAGCTTTCTTAACCGGCCTGCTGGCTCCTGACTGGACAGAGTCTCCTCCCTCCTAAGCCTCTAGAGAGCTGTCTTGTTGGTATTTGTGATGGGGTTCGACTCACCGCTCTGGCATCTCCTGCTGACTGTCCTTGGAATTAACTTAGTTCACCAGTGTGCCCTTATCAGGTGACATCTCGCCACTATCACTTCTGCTCCAGGACCCGTGTCAACCTAAGGACCGTGGTGTCCTCGTCAGGACACAGCCCTCTGGCTGTGTCACAGTCTGTTCTCCCCACTTCTGGGGGAACCACAGTCCACTGTCCAGCTACTTACTCAGAGGCAAGTGGGGATGGGGGGGCCGACCCAGGCCCACCCACTACTCCAAGTCCTGGCCCAGGGACCCTGTAGATGGCAGCCACATGTTGCGTCCCCTCCAACCCCACCGTCTATTTCCCTGGGCCACTTCCCCACAGCCCCATCACCTTCTCTGCCCTTGTCTCAGGGCCCCAGCCTGTCAACAGTCAGCCAGGAGCTCACTCTTGCTCCCCTGATCCTGCCCAGCACTGCTCTCTGCCTGCAAGGCAGACAGTCCTCCTCCCTCCCTGAGCTCCAGAGAGTGACTGACCTACTCTGCCCTGCAGCTCTTCTTCTATGGGCCTGGCTCTGATTGGCGGCTCCTCATAGCCCTCACCAATTGGCTGTTTCCTGCGTGGGCTCCTTAGGGTCCTCTCCAATTAGCTGCCTGTTGCACAGCCTTCCTAGGGTTCTATTAACCCTTTATGAGCTAGTGTGGGGCAGACGCCCCATCACAGTACCCTCTAACACGGGGCAGAGTAGTCTGACAGTCCCCATCATGTGGACTACATTGGAAGAGAACGTGCAACACGGTACTCTGTTCCCTGCAGGATAAATCTTTTCCCCACACTAGGTATTCCCTCTGGAAGAAGGCCCAGGAGCCTTACCAAATTTCGCCTTTTTGTGAACTCTGTTATTTCTAAGACTTACTAATTTCTCACATCTTCCTGAGTCAGTCACATGAATAGTCTATTACAGCAGTCATATTTTTTTTCCACTGAGTACCCATCCTTATGTGCTGCTTTTTCATCAGACTGTTCATTTGGAACTATTATGAGCCATATCCAACAGCTACAATTATTTAGAATTAATGCTCCACTCCAGTACTCTCTTTTGATAGAGTAAAATCCTTGTTATTCGGACACCAGCAAACCAGAACAAGCAGATATCCTGATGAAGAGAAGAGTTCATTAAAAATAAAAGTTGGATATATCTTAAGAAGAATTTAAAAAATACTCCACTGAATAAAATGATACTAACTGCATTTCAAGACAGATTCCTTGTTGGTATAAGCAGGTGCAACTCAATTGACTTCAGTGTAGTTGCACCTATGAGAGCCAGAGGTGAATTTCAACCATTATTTTTATTTCTTCATTTAATCTTTATTTGATCATTTCAGTATTAAGAGAGTGGAATGTGGAATTGCTCACCCATTTAACGCTTGCCTAACCCCCATTTAATCAATTGTCACTGGGCAAATTCCATTAAGTGAATCTTTTTGGTTAGGGTTAGGGTTAGGGTCCCAGTTAAATATCAGTCATTATTTACTATCATTAGGTAAATTGTTTCCCTGGGAGAGGACATAATAAACCAACCATCTGAAAAAGCACAGTCCAGTCATGTGTTTCTACTTAACACTATTGCATTGCTGCTCTTTTCCAGGGCCTTGCAACAGTGTTTTAAGAAAATCCACCCATCCACATGAAAAAAAGCTTGAGAGCTTGGCAAATATTGGAAAATGTTTTATGAAAACATTGGCTAAATAGGACTCAGAACTCAATACAACCATGTTCATGCCCCTTATTGTTCTTTTTATGCCAACATACCAGTGACAAGTTTACATTCATAATCTGGAGTTTTACTCACTGAGATAAGGAACCGTACTTTTGCCCCTCAAAAATACAGCAGTTGCCATTGAAAAGTCTACATTTTCATATGTTTCTATATTATTATTACTACAGTGAATATGGCTGCTCACTGCTGTGGTACACAAAACCTCTTAAAGTACTCAGTGGTGCGCCAGGTACACCACAACTCTAAGGAAAATGCTGAAAGCACTTCAGTGCTATCTAACACCTCTATAGGTGTTAGATGTGGCAGAGACAAGCACATTGTAAAGGTCCTGGTGCTATGCAGTGGGGTTCATGGCAAGGCATATGAACCCTGACAGAAATCTGGGGGGGGGCACATGACCCCACCTTCTCCCCACCCTGCAAGCGTCGCCTCTGAGATGTGGCATGTCCCAATAAGCGCAGATACTGAAGTGGCTAAAATAAACGGATATTTTACTACAGCTGGCAGAAAAGGGAAAGGTTGCAGATAACCCAGGGTCAGTGTCTTAAGCTGCTACTTTTAAGAGGAAACATAGTATTTCTTAGCTTGGCCCCCAAGAGCAGTCCAAGATGGGGTTAGGGTCCTCAGACCTATTGCCTGGAATGCTCTTTCCTCTCCATTTCTCTGTTAGAGACAAGTGGGTATCTTGCACATTTCCTGGCCAGTGGAGTGTTACATTGGGGGCCTCTCTGAATTTGTCCCCCTGCTGCTGCAGCAGCACTCACTGCCCAGCTCCTACTAGTGAGCTGCTCCAATTGTGGTGGCAAATAACCTACAAGGTCCCCCAGTCCCTAGCTATATATCACATCCCTGTAGAAGGACCGTAAACTCCCATATTGTTTCCAACATCCAATCAGAACACACTGGCCACTTTCCAGGCCAATCCCCAGTGCCTCCTTCCATTATTGATCTTCTGTATGCTGATGATTGTGTCATCCTCGCGCACACTAATAATGACCTTCAGTCCATACTGGATTTTCTTGAACAAGTTTACCGAAGCCTAGGACTCTCACTCAATATTGAGAAGACTAAAATACTTCAGGCCTTGCACGTGACCCACCACAAATCACCATCCAGGGTCAGACTCTGGAGACAGTTGAGCACTGTTGCTACCTCGGTAGCCAACTTTCTCAAAATGCAAAAATAACAGTGAGATCCAGCACAGGATCCAGTTGCACAAGTGCTTCCTTAGGGAAATCGCTCTGATGCATTTTCACGACCGTGACCTTCAGCAGGACACCAAGATCCAGGTTATGACATGACACCCCGTATTCATCATAGAAATATGGTTATGATATGAATATGACATAACTAAGATATGTTTTATGCAAGATGGCTTCTGTGAGGTATCATTGAAAAGGTTATGACCTACTGAATGTGTTTATCCAATTTGTATGAATTTGTATCTGAAGCTAGGAATATTGACCAAGTATCTGTATTTCAAATGTGCAACTTTGGGTGATACCCACAATTAGCCCTTTAGGTACAAAAATGAAAAAGTCTGACAGGGCTGATGGCCCATCAGCAAGGACAATGGACTATGAAATAGCTTAGTCTTCCTGTGTACACTCCAAACAGCCTGCAAGTAATGGCTGCTATGACCATGCAGAGACATGTGACTGGTACTGGACCCCATCTTGGAATGCCAATGTTTTTCCACTGGAAGACAAAGGGTTCCGCCATACATAAAAGCTTTATAAGGCAGAGGAGTGACATCATCGTGGTTCTCCTTTGCCTCACCCCCCCAAAGAGACACTGGGTAACACCTGAAAACAAGAACTGAACTGGGGGAGAGAAGAGTTGAGCCCAGGCTGGAAGGGTGTCTAGCTTGTGAGTCATAATACCTGAAGTTTCAAGCTGCAGTCCAGTGCAACTGGCTTTCAAGAATCTTTGCAATCTGCCTGAAACAACATTTAGGGTGAGAAATTACTATTTGCAGCCAATTTCCTTAGTGTATTAAGTTTAGACTGCATGTTTTGTTTTATTTGCTCAGTAATTTGCTTTGTTCTGTTTGCTATCTCTTATAATCACTTAAAATCTGCCTTTTATAGTTAATAAATCTGTTTTGTTTATTCTTAAACCCAGTTTGTGTAATTTCTAACTGGGAGGGGGAAAGAAGCTGTGCATATCTCTCTTCACATTGAGGGAGAGGGCAAATTTTTATGAGCTTGTGCTGTGCAGATTTTTCTATTCGGCACAAGACACTATACCTTTGGGTCTGCACTCCAAGGGAGTCCCTTAAGATGAGTCTTCCCAGAGATGATCTCAGTGTCTGTGTCTTTCTGCAGCTGGGTGTGGCCCTGCCTGTGTGTGTGCTAGAGGAGGCTTAAGATTCTGGCAGAGCAAGACAGGTTAAAGGGGGCCCGAGCTGTAGAACAGGTGGGCTCAGTGGTCTCTCAGTACATCAGATGGCATCTTAAGAGGTGCAACCTGTCACACAGGTCTATAAAACAATTATTGTTCCTACACTCCTCTATGGATGCAAAACCTGGGTAACATATCGACAGCACCTCAAGAGTTTGGAGAGGTATCACCAATAATGCCTCCAGAAGAATCTTTGCATCAAGTGGCAAGATCGCTGCACTAACTCCAGCATCCTTGAGAAGGAAAGAAAAAGAACAGCTCACTTCACGAAAGCTTATGCTCAAATAAATTTGTTAGTCTCTAAGGTGCCACAAGTTCTCCTTTTCTTTTTGCGCATACAGACTAACGCGGCTGCTACTCTGAAACCTATATGCACAGAATTTCTTCCTACTCTTGCTACAAACGGTATTATTATGAATACTGGTTAGTATTTTTGTTACACCTAAATACCCTGATCGGGATTGGAGGCCCAGTGGCTTAGGCACTGTGCTAACAGAGGGGACAAGTTCCCACCCAAAACAGCTTACACCTAGTTGCTCTCGATTAGGAGTCTAAATGCCATTTTCAAAAGCATCTCTAAGCTCCTAAAAGCCTAAGTCTCTTTTGAAAATGGGACGTAGGCAGTTTTAATAATTTTTTCCTTTAGCTCATGTGTAACTTTAAGCATGTAAATAATCCTTTTGACTTCAGTGCAAGGTACACAAAAATCAATGATTTTTTAAAAAATAAAAAACACTTTTGTTATTTAAATCAGATTTATTTAAAATTTTAATTAAATAAAGGTTTGGGTTTTTTTTAATAAAACTATTTAAAATTAAATTTGAAATTGACAACCTATATATATATATATAAGCCTTAACATAGGTTGTTAACATAGATTATATATATATAATATACAAAACAACCTATTACAATTATTTAAATTAAATTTTAAAAAAATTGAGTCATATATATTGTTTGCCAAAGTTTTAAAGAGAGTCAAACCACTGAACTGGTGGAAGTCACTGGCTAAGCACCTGGAACCAGTTTGCTAAAGTGCTAAACCAGCTTTCAACAGCAATAGCCTCTTCTGCAGGTGCAGAGAGAATATTTCCTTCATTTCAGTTTATTCACCTAGTTCAGGTCAATGACTAGTTCATTCAAAGTTAAAAAACCAATTGGGACCTGAAAAACAGAAAAAGCTCATTTTCCTCTTTCGATCTATGAATATAATCTAGGTGTGAGAGGGTGAGATTGACCAGTTGTAAAATCTTGAAGGACATGGTGACCAACAGCAAAACATTCAATTTTTTAATACAGATAATACTTCATTTATTTAATAAATCAGTTTGTTTTAAATTTAAAACTTGTTTTGATATACTTTTTGATAAACTCCCCCCCCCACGTATCCAGAACATCTAAGTTAGTTTTATTTAATAAAAAAAGATAAAATGCTGTTTTGTGCATATTTAATTGATTTTTAATTTTAATCCAAAGATCTTGACAAATCACCAGTAAAAAATTAATCATCTAGTAAATAAGAAATGTATCATTCTCCATTTTTCTAATATAATAAAAATGCAAAAAATTAAGACTCTGAATAAATGCAAGTTAAGTTATATAATAGACATAGTGTATTCACCTGGTTAGAAAAAAGAAGCACCAAATTTAGCATCAAAGCTATTGTTAGTTGCAAATCAATATGTTTTAATGGTTACACCAATCAAAATCAACCTTTTTTTAGGAAAAAAAATACAAATACAAAACATAATTGAAATCAATGGTTTAAATCTAGATATCCTGCTTACTGATTTAAAAGCATGATTGAAATCTGTGACTCAGCTTGCTTTGATTGGTCCTGCTTTAATAAAGCAATTCAAATGGTGACGTGCTTTGCTGTATTAAAGCCTAAGAACGTATGAGGACCGATGTGTATGGTTGATGTCATCCAGGATACAGGCATCTATTAATGCTTCTTTTTCAGCATATTTGTGACCCTTTTTGAGGAGAGGGATTCAGCCATTTCCCCTTAGTCTATCAAAATAGCTTTTCATTTGTTATTCTTCTGTACTGAGACTTAGCTAAGACAGAACAAAAATAATATTGATTATCAATAGGGCTCCACCATTGCACATGGGCACCATGCTAAAGAAGCAACAGATCGCTGTCTTGGTAGAATTTGAAAACATGCCTGCATGTAGCATTTCAGTAGAGCTGGAGGAAAGCCACAAACCAAGTTTCAGTCATGTTGGGACCTGAACAGTTAGCTTTCAACCCATCTCTAAGTTCAGAAGCAAAGTTAGTTAATATTAGACAAACTACCCTAGCTATTTACAATGTAGTGCTTGTGTGGGCATATGGGTGATTGATGTTGCCCTCCAGTGGCTGACATAAAGAGAATAATGACAGGTTTCAGAGTAGCAGCCGTGTTAGTCCGTATTCGCAAAAAGAAAAGGAGGACTCGTGGCACCTTAGATGAAGTGAGCTGTAGCCCACGAAAGCTTATGCTCAAATAAATTTGTTAGTCTCTAAGGTGCCACAAGTCCTCCTGTTTTTTTATAAAGAGAATAAGGGACTTACTCCTCCTGCAAAGAAAAAGCTCAAATAATAGGAGCTTGTGCTTTGGAGAAAAATGGTTAGAGTTCTAGTCTCAGCTCCCTAAGAGATGTGTGAGAAATATATAGCACTCATCCCTGTTGTCTGAAGATGTACATTTACATTAATAGGAGGTACATCTTCTGAGAAAATACTGTCTGACATCTATACCAAAGGCAAATCATGCTCTTGCTCTGAAGCAGAAGGCAGATAACGTTCAAAATATAATACGAATAATCGCTCACGGTAAGGGAACAGTTTTGGGAGACTAACATAACTGGTGCAGACACAGATGTGCCTAACTAATCTCACAGGCAGTATAGCTGGATGGTATTGAAGCAAAAACATGCCCGGGTCAGCCAAAGAGTTGCTAAACACACACGGAACCCCAGGAAGTAAGTGCAAGACCATCACAGAAAGTACCAGCAGCAAGCAGTGACTCACAACTCTTTCTCTCAGCCCTACACATGGAATGATGCTTCTTTCTCCAGCTGGCGACATGAAACTACCATCCTGGATGGCATGCTGTCACCTGCAATTCTGGATGGCATCAGCACAATTCAGCAAGGAGGGGTATCAAGGTTCCTCCCCCACTCTGAACTCTAGAGTACAGGTGTCGGGACCTGCATGAAAAACCTCCTAAGCTTATCTTTACCAGCTTAGGTGAAAACTTCCCCAAGGTACAAAATATTCCCCCCGTTGTCCTTGGACTGGCCACTACCACCACCAAACTAATACTGGTTACTGGGGAAGAGCTGTTTGGACGCGTCCTTCCCCCCAAAATACTTCCCAAAACCTTGCACCCCACTTCCTGGACAAGGTTTGGTAAAAAGCCTCACCAATTTGCCTAGGTGACTACAGACCCAGACCCTTGGATCTTAAGAACAATGAACAATCCTCCCAACACTTGCACACCCCCTTTCCTGGGAAATGTTGGATAAAAAGCCTCACCAATTTGCATAGGTGACCACAGACCCAAACCCTTGGATCTGAGAACAATGAAAAAGCATTCAGTTTCTTACAAGAAGACTTTTAATAAAAATAGAAGTAAATAGAAATAAAGAAATCCCCCCTGTAAAATCAGGATGGTAGATATCTTACAGGGTAATTAGATTCAAAAACATAGAGAACCCCTCTAGGCAAAACCTTAAGTTACAAAAAAGATACACAGACAGAAATAGTTATTCTATTCAGCACAATCCTTTTCTCAGCCATTTAAAGAAATCATAATCTAACACATGCCTAGCTAGATTACTTACTAAAAGTTCTAAGACTCCATTCCTGGTCTATCCCCGGCAGAAACCAGCATATAGACAGACACACAGACCCTTTGTCTCTCTCCCTCCTCCCAGCTTTTGAAAGTATCTTGTCTCCTCATTGGTCATTTTGGTCAGGTGCCAGCGAGGTTACCTTTAGCTTCTTAACCCTTTACAGGTGAGAGGAGCTTTCCCCTGGCCAGGAGGGATTTCAAAGGGGTTTACCCTTCCCTTTATATTTATGACAAGGGGTCTGTATGTTACATGGAGTTTTACACTTATTGCAACCACAGTCAACTTCACCCACTTTAGTGGATTTAAATGTAGCTTTCCTGACAAGTGTTTATTTTCCCCCTTCACACTATGCAATTCTGAACAAATGCTGCCTTAAGCTCCTTTTTTTGTCAAAGCCAAAAAAAATTATGTGAGAGACTTCTCATGTGGTGTATGCAGCACTATCTGCCTTTACCCAGGAAAGTGAGGTTAGACACTTTATCAGGCAATGTCCTGGTAATAAAAGATGGCATGGAGCCCATATGCAATGCAGGCAAAGGTTATTTTCCAGAAATGCCCTATTACAGAACATGCTGACATTTTATGGATTTTATTAGAAATGCATAAATTGTGAACATGAAATGTCAGCTGAGACATTAAGAAAGAGCAACTATGTACTCTTTCTAAAAGTAAAATAAAAACTCTTTTATTATTCCTTGATCCAGCAATAGGCAGTATGTAGCTGGTTTGTTTTACTTAGTAGCCACCAATCTGTTCACTAAACAAATAAAACAAACAAACAAACAACTTTGATATTTCCCAACCAAATATATTCAAATGCCCTCCAAAGTGTAATAACGTATAGTTTGAAAACTCTAGCTCATACACAGTCATAGCTTTTGAATTTTAAACAGACTATGTATCAACCCAAAACCATTCTAAGAAAATAACATCTTCTTTCAGTTTGGGAATTGCTCCCAAAATAATTGCTGAGTAAGATTCACTGTGAAAAATGATGTGCAGATTTATGGGGGGGAAAAACAGTAAATTTTGTGTGTGACGGTATTAGAATTGTCTACATAATTATCCTAGCAGATATAATTGTTGGTGTATGTATATCTATAAACAGATTGTCAAATATATTCATACGCACAGTATTTGATATAATGTAAAAGCTTTTCATTAAAAAACATTTTACTTACCACAACTATATTTCACATAGAAAGGCGATATTTAAGGAATCATTAAGCATCTGTATTGTTAAGTACTGTGACAGGGCAAGGCCAGATGGCTATAGAAAAGGAGTGGGAGATAGATATATTAGCTCCAGGCTAAACAAAGCCCTTGTACCAGGTTAAGTGAAATGGAAGCTGCTCCAGGTCAATTAAGACACCTGGGGCCAATTAAGAACTTTCCAGAAGGTAGGGAGAATGCTAGGTTGATTGGTACATCTGAAGCCAATCAGGGGCTGGCTGAAACTAGTTAAAGCCTCCCAATCAGTCAGGTGGGTGGGCACATCAGGAGCTGTGGGAGGAAGTTGCGCTGTTGGAGAGGCTGAGTAGTACACACCATATCAGGCACAAGGAAAGAGGCCCTGAGGTAAGGGTGAAGTGGAGCTTGAGGAAGTGAGGGCTGCTGTGGGGGAAGTAGCCCAGGGAATTGTACATGTCATGTTTCTAAAAGGTCAGCTACCATAGCTGGTACTATTAGGGTCCCTGGGCTGGAGCCCGGAGTAAAGGGTGGGCCTGGGCTCCCCTCCCCCACCTTTGCCCCCTGATTAATCACTGAGACTGGGAGACAACAGAGACTGTGCAAGGAAGGATAACTTCTCCTCACCTCCCTCGCTGGCTTATGATGAAAATGGCTCAGTAGACTGTGACCCTTTTCTCTAGAGAGAGAAGGGTTACGTGGAGGGTCACAGTGAGTCTCTGAGGCTAGCGAAATCTGCCAGGAAACGTGGGACCCATGGAGGCAAGGACAGAGCTTTGTCACAGTACTCAAAAGTTAAAGAACTCCAAATTTAAAGTGGTATGCACATGCAACCTTAAATCTGTTCCTTGGCATATGCTTTGTGACATCAGGAACAAATTTTTAATGTGTTTATGTCCCAGGGGGGCTAAATCCCATTTTCAAAAGGGATTTAGGAACTCCAAAACCTATGACTCATTGAAAGTCTGTGGGACTTATGCTCATAAATCACTTTTGAAAACTTGATTTATGTTCCCAATGCTCTTTTGAAAATTTAACCCTTAGTTAATGGGGCTAGAGTGCCTAAATCATATAAGCACTTTTGAAAATGTCACCCTGTCTGTAATTTAGGATAACATATTTCTCAATTATACACTGTCTGATTTTTCCCTGCAGCTTTAGATATCTATGTGTAGTATGTTCTATTACTATGTGAATGAGAAGGAGAAGAAATCCTATGATTTGTTAATCTGTGTTGGAGAGATTTAAAATACTCTGATAGAAAAAAAAAGTAGAGGCATATTACAATATGTACGATGTGTATGTCACTCCAGAAACTAACCCATTATATGTGTGCTATAAATTTTATAATCAGACACAAGATTCAAGTGAAGCCACAGAATAATTTGTTACAACATTAAAATTGCTGGCCAAGGACTATTTAAGCCCCAGTCCAGCAAACAATTTAAGTGTTTGTTTAAACTTTATGTCCCAAGGATATCAACTGAACACACACACACACACACACACACACACACACACAGAGTATTTCACTGGGGTAGGACCCTACCAATATTAAAGATGCGCTGATTTGGAGCAGGATACCAATTGGAACATATTCATTTCAGAACCACTGAAGAGCTGAGAAACCGGTGACCTAACTCAATTTAACAATATACTTTGTTCAGTGTGATATAACACAATTCCAGCTAAAATCTATGTCAAAAGAGAAGGCAGTATATGGGGTAGCAGAGACTCGCTGTGCTTCCAGGCAACCACACCAATATAAAATACTGTATTGCATGCACATAAGCAGGCATATTACAAACCTAGACACAAAGGGAGATTCTATTTCAAATGTGGGAGAACACACAAGTCAGATGAACATCAAGCAACCCCACCCCGCACATATGTCACAGATATAAAAAAAGACAATTACATAGTCCAAATGGACAAACAACCAAAATAGAACACAGATGAGGTTTATGTGGAAGCAATCAATCATGCAAGGGCAGAGAGAAATTATTTCAGCTACCATGGCCTAAACAGATCAAACATTCACCAATGTTACCACTGGGGGGGGAGAGGGAGGGAAGACATAGAGTCACACTGGGAACTCATGTTCAGCTGATTATCCACAAGGACCCCCAATTTTTTTTGTCAGTTACTGCTTCTCTGGAGAGAGATTCCCCATCCTGTAAGTACAGTATGGCCTACATTCTTTGTTCCTAGATGTATACAAATAATGTTTTATAAATGTGAAGTACACTGCTTCTTGAGGTGAATTGGAGTTAATTTTACTCAGTTACTCAGTAGGTGCAGCTCTGACATTTGCAAATTATTTAAAAAATCTGAATATGTAAAATATACAGTATTTACCATATTACATATTCAATTACATTTGTGTGTGCTGCTTGCAAGTTTTGATTCAAGAGTGTGGGTTGTGTACCTGTGAATTTCTTTCAATGGGCTGACCTGCAAGAAGGGAATGAGCTACAGTTAGGGTTGCTGTGAGCATATTACTTTGCATTTTTGCCATTCTCGGTGGATTTCAGTTCTTGCTCTCATGAAAGAATCTGCTCAGGAGTATACACAACACGATCATAATGAATTTTAGAGCTAGGCTAGATTAGATTAGATGATGGTCTAATACATGGATAAGAGACGTGGCCATATTTATACTAGATTTCTTGGAGTTTAAAGCCAGAAGATACCATTAGAGCATCTGTAGTTTGATCTCTTGTATATCACAGGTCATTACATTTCACCCAGATACTTTATGCTGAGTGCAAGGAGATTAGACAAGATTCTCTGATCCACCTCAGAGCAATGACAATCCCTCCCTCTCTTCGGCACCCCATCGCTATCTGTGGCCAATCTCTGATGCTTCTGAAGCAGGTCAAAAAACAAACAAACTCATAATACATCTGGACAGTTGTGCCTGGTGCAGGAGAGGAATTCCTTCCTTGCCAATACAGTCAAATGGCTGAAGCTCTGTATCATGAGATTTTATTATAATCAGTGTCTTAATTCAGAGCATTACCAATGGATCTCTGTTGCTGTCAGTGCTTTTTTATCATGGACTGCTGCAATCCCACCCTAGAGATATTACAGTAGTTAATGTGAGATGGATTCAGTCCTTCCTGTCAGGCCATTCCCAGAATAATGACAGACAATTGCTCCTTTAACGCCATGTGCCAGAGGGCTGTATTCTCTCTCCCATCACATTTAACAGGTATATGAAGCCACTGGGGAGCACTTCCAGGCATCACCAATTCAAGACAAGACCCATCTGAACATCTCCTCCACATCTAATGCTCACAGAACTGTCTCCCAGTGTCTATACTAGTGTCTCACTAAGATCAGGGCACAGGTGACAAAGCAGTTAGCTGAAGCTGAACCCAGGCATCACTGAGTTGATTTGCAGGGAAGAAATGGCACTTTTCAACTTTAATTCAAAAGATAACAACAGATTTTTCATTAAATTCTGCAAACTTTTTGAGAGGAAGTTCCTAAAATTATAAAGTGGAACAAATACCATTTCATTTAATAAACACATAATGTACTTTCCTGAAAGATTATTTGTCTGATTTAATCATGCAAATGTTTCAACTGAATTTTAACTTCATAAATCCAGTGAACTTTCAAGAAAATTCAAGAAAATACATCACTCAGCTGCCACAAAAACATGCAGTAACACAAATGTAATGGCAGCAGTGCATAGCTGAACTGACTTGTGACATCAATGCCACTCAAGCCTCTACTGCAAAAAAAGGTCCAGTAGGGACATCAAAATCCACAGCAGACACTGAAGTATTAAAACCCGCTCATATCAAGTGTTACATTTGACTTCCAGCATCATTACAGCTGTCAGAGCCATATCTTATTTTGAGAACTCACCTGCATTTCTTGGTGCTTAGGAATGCCAGTGATTGCTCATAAAAAAACCCTCCACAACACTCAAACAGACAGAAAACAAAAAACAAAACAAAACAGCTGCATCTGAAAAATAAACTTGACTTTTCTTAGACTAGCCAACTTGCATCCAGATGCATTCTGCTTATGTACCAGCATTAATATCACTTTGCTAACAGGACTCTTTGTTCTGTTCCACTGAAGAGGCCTCCTTCATTACAACTGCCCCATTGAAGAATAGACAGTTTACTGCTATAGGAACATTCCCCTTAATGTTTTCTATTAAAATTTACTTTTAAATGGTTTTTAAGCATCAAGAAATAAAACTAAGATAAGCTACAAGTTATCAAGCCTGGATTGCATTTCTTACTTACAATGCTTTGGTGTAGCGAGTGAACTCACTCTACAGGATAGACCACGTAATCCAAGCAGCACACATTCCATTGCAGGGGAGTCCTCTAGGAAATGCATATTTTCTCCTCTCAGTTACTTCCCCCTGTAATTTGGTCTCCACAGTTCAACAATCGTCTGTCGACCGGCACGGCACAGGATGTAGCTCTGTTCAGAGCCACTGCTCCTTGCAGGAGTCACCTGAGAGGAAAGCAAAGCTTTCTTTGCCCTTTGCCATTCCATGGCATTTGGGATGGATTTTACACCTGGTCATCTACATGGTACCACAATGTTTATGCGCGAGCTCACAACGACAGCTGCTCAGAACCCCCACAAAATACAATGAAAGAGGCACCTAGTCTGGAGAGAGCCAATCAACTAGTCTAGAACCCTCAGTGGTTTCTCCAGCAATCATGCAGTAGGAAGTGAAACCCTATAATTCTTTATGTGACTTTTGGGATCACTACTTTCCCTTGTGATATAGCTCAGATATATCACAGCATATGAGGGAGTGGTCCCTTCCTATTGCCCTATTGTGATAGCAGTAGGTCGGCTACTTTAGGGGGAGCAAGAGACCTGCATAACACCTCACCCAGAATGAAGATAAAAGACGAGGGGAATAGTTATGCTATTCCCTTTGGCCCCAGGAAATGGCAGGAGAGGGAGAAGAACCACCAGCCTTCCTTTCTGAAAGCAGCTGGGGGTACCCAGGGTTTTTTTGAGGAAGAGGAGGAAAGAAGGCCATTGGCTAGTTGGCTCAGAAGAGGTTGCTGTAGTGAGATACATTTCTCTGTAACTGCTTTCATTCAGGTATGCAATGCATAACAAACCTCAAAGTCCAGTCTCCATTTCAGTGGTTTTAAGATTCACTGTAAACACATCAATGTCAGACCACAACCTTGCTAACCAGTACAAGGTACCCAATCATCCTTTGGTGGTTGTCTATATTTTGTTAAAATACATTCTATGTTCCAATTAAGTTTTCACCAGAGTGTGTCAGTATTTTTATCAGAAAGGGTTTTGGGTTCTTTTTCAAACTATACAATTATTTTCACAAAATTGTTTGGTTTTCTCAAAATTTTCTAATTTTTCATGAAAAAAATAAAATTGTGCCGATTCAATTCCAAATGAAAAATTTCAATTAGCTTTGAACAGAAAAGAAAAGTTTTCAATTTGCATTCCCTTCTACTTCTCTCTTTTCCAATTTTCTTTTCCCACTAACTCCTTTTCAGCTAAAATAAAACCCAAACCAAAAATGCTTTAATTTCAGTTCAAATCAAATCAAACTGTTGACATTTTTCCAAGGAAAATAATTGCCACTTTCATCCAGTTCTACTTTACTTAATTGCACCCTTCCCCCCACACTATATTTTTTCTTATTGTCCTTCTCAGAGGCTAGATTTTCCAATAATCTCTTTTGTAGGTGCTTGCTCATTTTGGTCCTGATTCTGTGAGGCATGGTGTAACTTTAATGGGAATTTGCAGAATCATGATGTTTGAGAAACGCATCCTGAAGTGAACTGGTCCATGTTACTTTTTTATGTTATGTTTTATTTATATTTTGTTTGATGTCTAGAGGTTGTCAGTCACAGGCAGGTGATAAAATACAGTAATATCTCCTCACATAGATTTTGATATTAAATGTTATATTTATTACTAATTGGCATATTCAACCTTTACATATGCAGTATGTTTTTTCTAAACAACAGTGTTCTCTCCATCTCTATTTTCCCAGCATTTTGCCAAATCTGATTGCTTTATTATATCCCACATTTCTTGAAAGTTTGCCATTTCCAAACTGAATGTCTTTCTCCTGCCACTTTTTAGCCTTTACATAGGACTGCTCACTGTTTCTGAAAACCTCCTCCAACTGTGTGTTCACCCTCTACTTCACTTAATACCAGTTCTGAGAATGATTCTTTGACAGTGGATGTAGCTATTAAATTAGAAAGCATGGTAGATCAGGTCCACAAATTTAATGCAATCCTTATTTCTTCCAATACATATGTTCTAGAAAATTGAAATATCATGTGACTGCTGTTCCCATTCCTACACAGGATTTCATTTTGTGGCTAAAATGTAATGCCACTGTATTGGGTATTACAGAATTCTAATTAAAATGAAGATTGTTGAAAAGCATGTCACTATTTCATTAAACTCCTTTGAGTCACACTTTGAAAGAATTGCAAATTATTTCAACAATACTTATCTCATTTCTATTCAAGGGAGTTGATGGGTGGACACACCAAAACATTACACAGACCAGTGGTTTTCAACCTTTTTACATGTTTGGACCCCTATAAAATTTCAAATGGAGGTGCAGACTCCTTTGGAAATCTAAGGTCTGGTTTGCACTGAGGAAAGTCGATCTAAGTTATGCCAGTTAAGTTACATTACCCCTGGTCTACGCTAGGAGTTGAGGTCATATTTAGCAGCGTTAAATTGATCTAATCCTGCACCTGTCCACACGACGAAGCCCTTTTTTTTCGACTTAAAGGCTCTTAAAATCAATTTCTTTATTCCACCCCCGACAAGGGGGTTAGTGCTGAAATCGGCCTTGCCGGGTCGAATTTGGGATACAGTGGATGCAATTAGACGGTATTGGCCTCCGGGAGCTATCCTAGAGTTCTCCATTGTGACAGCTCTGGACAGCACTCTCAACTCAGATGCACTGGCCAGGTAGACAGGAAAAGGCCCACAAACTTTTGAATTTCAATTTCCTGTTTGGCCAGCGTGGCAAGCTGCAGGTGACCATGCAGAGCTCATCAGCAGAGGTGACCATGATGGAGTCTCAGAATCGCAAAAGAGCTCCAGCATGGACTGAACGGGAGGTACGGGATCTGATCACTGTATGGGGAGAGGAATCCGTGCTATCAGAACTCCGTTCCAGTTTTCGAAATGCCAAAACATTTGTCAAAATCTCCCAGGGCATGAAGGACAGAGGCCATAAGAAGGACCTGAAGCAGTGCCGCATGAAACTTAAGGAGCTGAGGCAAGCCTACCAGAAAGCCAGAGAGGCAAACGGCCTCTCTGGGTCCAAGCCCCAAACATGCCACTTCTATGATGAGCTGCATGCCGTTTTAGGGGGTTCAGCCACCACTACCTCAGCCGTGTTGTTTGACTCCTTCAGTGGAGATGGAGGCAACATAGAAGCAGGTTTTGGGGAAGAAGAAGAAGATGATGATGAGGTTGTAGATAGCACACAGCAAGCAAGCAGAGAAACCAGTTTTCCCGACAGCCAGGAACTGTTTCTCACCCTGGACCTGGAGCCAGTACCCCACGAACCCACACACAACTGCCTCCTGGACCCGCCAGGCAGAGAAGGAACCTCTGGTGAGTGTACCTTTTAAAATAGTATACACGGTTTAAAACCAAGCATGTTTAATTATTGATTTGCCCTGGCATTTGCAGCTCTCCTGGATGTACTCCCAAAGCTTTTGCTAAAGGTTTCTGGGAAGGGCAGCCTTATCCCGTCCACCATGGTAGGACACAAACCACTCCAGGCCAGTAGCACATACTCTGGAATCACTGTAGAACAAACATTGCAGTGTATGTTTGCTGGTGTTCAAACAAAATCCGTTCTTTATCTCCCTGTGTTATCCTCAGGAGAGTGATACCATTCATGGTCACCTGGTTGAAATAGGGTGCTTTTCTTAAGGGGACATTCAGAGGTGCCTGTTCCTGCTGGACTGTTAGCCTGTGGCTGAACAGAAATGTTCCCCGCTGCTAGCCATGGGGAAGGGGGAGGAGGGAGGAGCCAGCCACGCGGTGGGGGGAAGCAAAATGCGACCTTGGAATGAAAGCACATGTGCTATGTATGTAATGTTAACAGCAAGGTTTACCGTGAAAGAGTGTACCTATTGTTCTATAAAATGTGTTTTTAAATACCACTGTCCCTTTTTTTTCTCCACCCAGCTGCATGTGTTTCAAGGATCACAGGATCTTCTCCTTCCCACAGGCTAGTGAAGATTAGAAGGCGAAAAAAACGCACTCACAATGAAATGTTCTCTGAGCTCATGCTGT
Source organism: Eretmochelys imbricata (assembly GCF_965152235.1). Classification (NCBI taxonomy): domain Eukaryota; kingdom Metazoa; phylum Chordata; order Testudines; family Cheloniidae; genus Eretmochelys; species Eretmochelys imbricata. The sequence continues at coordinate 28,259,342 of NC_135574.1, forward strand.
CTTCCCATACTGACAGAGCACAGACGAATGCGGGGAGGCAGACAATGTCAGAGTGCAGGAAAGCACAAAATGATGGGGAGGAGAGGTGGCGGGCTGAAGCTGAAAGATGGCGGCAGTGTGATGAGAGGAGGCAGGATTCACTGCTGAGGCTGCTGGAGGATCAAACTAATATGCTCCAGCATATAGTTGAGTTGCAGGTAGCTGGAGCACAGATCGCCACTACAGCCCCTGTGTAACCAACCGCCCTCCTCCCCAAGTTCCATAGCCTCCTCACCCAGATGCCCAAGAAAGCGGTGGGGGGGGGGCCTCCAGCGACCCAGCCACTCCACCCCAGAGGATTGCCCAAGCAACAGAAGGCTGGCATTCAATAAGTTTTAAACTTTTAAACTTTTAAAGTGCTGTGTGGCCTTGTCCTTCCCTCCTCCATCACCCCTCCCAGTGCTTCTCTCCTCCACCACCCCTCCCCGGCTACCTTGGCAGTTATCCCCCTATTTGTGTGATGAGTTAGGAAAGAATGCATGAATGTGAAGCAACAGTGACTTTATTGCCTCTGCAAGTGATGATCGAAGGGAGGAGGAGAGGGTGGTTAGCTGACAGGGAAGTAGAGTGAACCAAGGGGTGGGGGTTTCATCAAGGAGAAACAAACAGAACTTTCACACCGTAGCCTGGCCAGTCATGAAACTGGTTTTCAAAGCTTCTCTGATATGCACGGCGCCCTCCTGTGCTCTTCTAACCGCCCTGGTGTCTGGCTGCGTGTAACCAGCAGCCAGGCGATTTGCCTCAACCTCCCACCCTGCCATAAATGTCTCCCCCTTACTCTCACAGATATTGTGGCGCACACAGCAAGCAGTAGTAACAGTGGGAATATTGGTTTCTCTGAGGTCTAAGCGAGTCAGTAAACTGCGCCAGTGTGCTTTTAAATGTCCAAATGCACATTCTACCACCATTCTGCACTTGTTCAACCTGTAGTTGAACAGCTCTTGACTACTGTCCAGTCTGCCTGTGTATGGCTTCATGAGCCATGGCATTAAGAGGTAGGCTCGGTCCCTCTATAGCAAGGATAACTATAGGCATTTCAACATCCCCAATGGTTATTTTTGAGTCTGGAAAGTAAGTCCCTTCCTGCAGTTGTTCATACAGACCAGAATTCCTGAAGATGCGAGCGTCATGTACCTTTCCCGGCCATTCCACATTGATGATGGTGAAACATCCCTGGTGATCCACCAGTGCTTGCAGCACTATTGAAAAGTGCCCCTTGTGGTTTATGTACTTGCCGGCTTGGTGCTCTGGTGCCAAGATAGGGATATGGGTTCCGTCTATGGCCCGACCACAGTTAGGGAATCCCATTGCAGCAAAACCATCCACTATGACCTGCACATTTCCCATGGCCACTACCCTTGATATCAGCAGATCTTTGATTGCATTGGCTACTTGCATCACAGCAGCCCCCACAGTAGATTTGCCCACTCCAGATTGACTCCCGAGTGACTGGTAGCTGTCTGTCATTGCAAGCTTCCACAGGGCTATTGCCACTCGCTTCTCAATTGTGAGGGCTGCTCTCCTCTTGGTATTCATGCACTTCAGGGAAGGGGAAAGCAAGTCACAAAGTTCCATGAAAGTGCCCTTACGCATGCAAAAGTTTCGCAGCCACTGGGAATCGTCCCAGATCTGGAACACTATGCGGTCCCATCAAGTGCTTGTGCTTGTTTCCCGGGCCCAGAATCTGCGTTCCACGGCATGAACCTGCCCCATTAGTACCATGATGCCCACATTGCCAGGGCCTGTGCTTTGAGAGAACTCTGTGTCCATGTCCTCATCACTCGCGTCACCGCGCTGACGTCGCCTACTCACCCGGTTTCGCTTTGCCAGGTTCTGGTGCTGCATATACTGCTGGATAATGCGTGTGGTGTTTAATGTGCTCCTAATTGCCAAAGTGATCTGAGCGGGCTCCATGCTTGCCATGGTATGGCGTCTGCACAGAAAAAAGGCGCGGAACGATTGTCTGCCTTTGATCTGACGGAAGGAGGTGCGACTGACAACATGGCTTACAGGGTTGGCTTACAGGGAATTAAAATCAACAAAGGGGGTGGCTTTACATCAAGGAGAAACAAAATCAGCTATCACACAGAACGGCTCCCTCAAGGATTGAACTCAAAACCCTGGGTTTAGCAGGCCAATGCTCAACCCACTAAGCTATCCCTCCCTCTTGTATTTCAGGCAGGACTGAATCTCCATTAAAGTTTTCAAGGTGCCCCGACAGACCTCACCAAAACGATTGTCAGCTGTTGATTTCATGGAGGGAGGGGGGAGCAAATGAATACAAAACAAATCTGGTCTATTTCTTGTTTTGATCCACTCCATCTATCTTTTACATCTTTGGCTGGCAGCAGACGGTGCAATAGGACAGCTAGCCATCCTCATCTCCTGCCTGCTCACCATAAGACGGTACAATAGGACTGCCTGCAGGACTAAAGAGAATGACCTGGTCGAGTCACTCCTAATTTAGTCCCTGCGCCCATGTCTGCCCAGGCGCTCCTGACTGACCTTACCGAGGCAGCCAGGAGCACCTCGGACACGATGACTTTGGTTTTCAGGCCTATTGCACCGTCTGCTGCCACAAGGCAATGGGTTGCTGCTGCTGTGTAGCAATGCAGTACCGCGTCTGCCAGCACCCAGGAGACATACAGTGACTGTGAGCTGAGCAGGCTCCGTGCTTGCCGTGGTATGGCGTCTGCACAGGTAACTCAGGAAAAAAGGCACGAAACAATTGTCTGCCATTGCTTTCACGGAGGGAGGGAGAGAGCGGGGGCCTGACAACATGTACCCAGAACCACCCGCGACAATGTTTTTTGCTCCATCAGGCATTGGGATCTCAACCCAGAATTCCATTAGGCGGCGGAGACTGCGGGAACTGTGGGATAGCTACCCACAGTGCAACACTCCGGAAGTCGACACTAGCCTCAGTACTGTGGAAGCACTCCACCGAGTTAATGCACTTAATGCACTTAGAGCATTTTGTATGGGGGGACACACAATCAACTATATAAAAATGATTTCTAAAAAAACAACTTCTATAAATTCAACCTAAGATGAGTAACATAATTTAAGTTGACATAGCTTAGATCGATTTACAGCAGTGTCTACACCACACTACATTGATGGGAGACCCTTTCCCCATAAAAGAGCAATAAAGAGGTCCTCCAAGCTGCCTAGGCAGCTGCAGGGAGCAGTCAACCAGGGCCCCGCAGGATTGTATAAAAGGAGCTGCAGGGTCAGACTGAGTTCATTCTGCTAGCAGGGACCAGGGGAGCAAGAGGTGCTCCTGGCTGGCTGCAGGAGCTGCAAGGGACAAAGCAGGCAGCTACTGGCAGGGTCTGGGGGAGCAAGGAAGGAGCTTCTGGCTGGCTGTTGGGACTCAACTAAGATGGGCAACAGGGAAGTGTCCCAGGGAAATGTACAGTGGCAATTAGTAAAGGGACACAGCACTATACTATACTGCTATACTCAAAGGGTCCCTGGGTTGGGACTTGGAGCAGTGGATTGGACCAAGTCCCCCCACCAGCCATGAGGGGAAAGTGGCTATGCCCTAAGGAAGGGTAGTAGACTTTGGCACCTAAGGCATGGTGGCTTCAGTGGGACTGACTCAGCAGGAAGCTGTGGTCAGTGAACTGAGTCCAAGAGGAGTGGCTCAGCAGGAAGTCGGGTCACTGAGGACTCAAGTAGAAGCAAGGAGTCTCCAGGGAAGAAGCCCTTGGGCACTGCTCAGTTCCAGAGTAGGAGCCTAGCTGGACCAAATGAGGGTATCATGATGGAACCTGATGGACTGTTTAAAGACTGAGCCCAGGGAGCGCTGTAGGACACTGGGGACATTTTGGATTGTGTATACCAGATGGGGTTTGTTTGGTTTGCACATGGACAGAGTGTGACTTGGCTGGAGGACTGAGTCACCAAAGACCCACCTGACAAGGACAGCAACCAACAGGGGTGCTGTGAGTGGAGAAAGTTGAGAAAAAACTGCAGGCACACACACACTTGACAGGGGTGCTCATGAGAGGTGAGTGCACCTCATTACACCTTGTTATTCCTAAACGCTTCCTGATAGCCTAAACTCTCATTTAATCAGTTTAATTCCATCATCTTTTAGTCAATACCATGCCATTTGTAACTATAATACAGCCCTTCCTCTTTCTTACTGAACTTGACTACTTATGATGTCAAAATTTCACAAGTTCTCTAATCACTATAGAATTTTCCAACATAAAGAAGAGCAGAATTATTCAGTGCAAAAAACAAAGGAAAATTTTTATTTTTAAATATGCACATGCACACCCATTGTAGAGAAGCCAAAAAGGGGCATAAACATTCCACCCACCCAACCACTTTTAGCTTTCTAGCTTTTCTCTTTTGGAGTCTGCAGGCTGAGACATTAGCATGAGGAAATGTGTGAACATCAACTTTCAGATGAAGAGTATGCTAATTCTCAAGTTTAGTTATGAACACAGAACAGAAGAGATTTCTTTGTATAATCTTGGTACCAGCAAAATTAATAAAATATCTGCAATCACAAGCAATGACTTCCACTCCAGCTTCTATTTGTTTTGTCTTTAAAAATAAAAGCCAGAAAACCATTACTCTGCACAGAAAGCTGCCTGTGTTTCCATTTCTGCTTGTTATTGGTACATCCCTGTCAAGGCTTATTGTCAGCCCTAGCTGTGTAAAGTCTAATTTAGACCATGATCCTGCAAACACATACTCACATGCTTAAATGTAAGCATGTGCATAGGTCCATTGAAGCCAAAAGAACCGCACATAAGCATATACTTAACTTAAGCCTAAGTATTTGCAGGATCACAGTTTCAGATTGTAAATTTTGTACCATTCAAGTGTATATAAAGCACAGTACAGAGCTTTGGCACTATGCAAATAATATTTCCACTTTATCACACATAAAGGCACAAATATACAAGCAGACAGCTGCTACATCAAAGATCTAACAATCTAAGGCAGTGGTTCTCAAACTGGGGGTCGGGATCCCTCAAGGGTCACAAGGTTATTACATGGGGGGTCGCAACCTGTCAACCTCCACCCGAAACCCTGCTTTGCCTCCAGCATTTATAATGGTGTTAATATATTTAAAAGTATTTTTAATTTATGGGGGGTCGCACTCAGAGGCTTGCCTTGTGAAAGGGGTCACCAGTACAGAAGTCTGAGAACCAATGATCTAAGGAAATGGGCAACATAGGAAGAATGGGAGACCAGGAAATACATTTCTGTCTGTGTGTTTATATATATACACACAGACACAAATGTATTTCCTGGTCTCCCATATATATATATGAGCTTCAAATTAGTCCTGTGCCTTGATTAACTTGTCCATTTAAACACCTGTTTTCAGATTCCATGGGCATAATTTTCAAAAGTCTCTTAAGCATTTAGGAATTTAAATCTCATTGAAAGTCAACGTGATTTAAGCATCTAAGTCTCTAAGACACTTTTGAACATTTTACCCAGTATCTTCTAAGGGAAGGAGTTCCATCTGGAAGCCAGGAAATCCTGGTGCTAATCACGATCCTGACTCTGGCACTGATTCATGGTGTGCCTTTGGGTAAGTCACTCAACCTTCTTCACCAGTGTCCCCATCAGTAGAAAGAGGACAATACTGCCTACTTGTTTCAGAGTGTTGTCGTGAAGATTCACTAGTTAATGTTTTAACTGCACTTAGAAAATGTCAACTGCTATAATTGATAAATATAGCCATTTGTACATAGCAATGTTATGGGGTTGAACTGATATGTTTCTAACACAGAAAATGATTTGGATCAGTTTAAATTAATTCTGTCTCATCAATGTCAGAGAGGAAAAGGGGACAAAATGGAAAGGAGGTATGGAAAAGAAAAGCAGATTCTGATGCTCTTTTTCTGGCAGCAATGCAATGCCACAGGCTAAGCCACTGAAGAGTGAGGTCTTGTCTACACGTAAAATGCTGCAGCTATGCACCTGCACTTCAGTGAGACACTACCCATGCTGATGAGAGGGCTTCTCCCATTGATGTACATACTCCACCTCCCGGGGAGGCTGTGGCTGTGACAATGAGAAAAGCTCTCCCATCAATGTAGCACTGTCTACACCAGGAGTTGGGTCAGTACAACTGCATTGCTCAGGGGTGTGGATTTTCCACAACTCTGAATGATGTAGTTATTCCAACCTAAGTTGCTAGGGTAGACCAAGCCTGAGTGACTATTTCACATCTCAAGCTACCACACTTTCCACAGACTTGAAAAGCAGAAGGAAGTTATGATGCACGTTTTCTGATCTTACAGGTACTTTCTGCAAAGAAATCTTTTTATTTTTCCTGCCATAGAGCAGCACAGTGAATGTTTATCATGTTCCCTGTAGTTTGCAATAATTTTCTTAGCTTAAAACTGTCATTAGTTAAAAAAAAGTGATGCTAAAGCAAGTAGATTATAAAGGAGAAAACCAGCTGTGACTTGCCTTATGTTATATTCACAAAGCAGAGATGTCTAGTAGGCACTACTTTGTAACTTCATATGAAATTATGAGTGCATCTGTCATACACTGAGTATGTTGTCACTTTACCACTATTCTGTAAGGTAGCCTGAGGGTATTGGCTATTGGCTTCTACTGTAAAAGTATAAAATATGGGTTGTCATTAATGATGAGGATGATAATTATGATATTAGTGGTGATTTATTTGTATGCATGGTGATGAAATGTGCACACTTTGTATTAGTGTCTTTCCTTTTACTTATTTGTATGTGCGATTGGATGTGGATTGACAGCTCTGGAATCATAAATCTTTATCTGCACTACAGCTATTGCACTTTGTCATACCTACGATTACGTACTATCCTTTTCTTTTATGACTTTTACATCTTGACAAGCCTACCCAACAAAAGGGAATTCTTCTCTCTTGTGTGAGGAATGTTCATGTAGAAAATTCATTCGGTTCCTATAATTCTAACCTTGTGATTTTCTAAATTGCTTTGATTTCTTGTAGCTGTACCTTGACAATAGCCTTTCATAGTAATAGAGTCCTGTCACAGCAATTAGTATAGTGAATTATTGCTGAATCGAATCAGATAGAGCTTGTGTTAGTAATGGGAGAATAGGAGTCGGGCTAGGCAGTGTAAAGATGTCTGTTGCCTGAATAGAACATTTTGTATCAAAGTGAAAAGTGAAAAGGTAGAAGATATTGCACAAACTGGATTTATTCAATGAAATCCTAGCTCCCGTGAAGTCAAAGGGAGTATTGCCATTGACTTTAAAGGGGCCAAGATTTCACCTATGGTATTCTGGTGGGCTATGGAAATACATAGGGCAGCCAGGGATGGCACAGTATAGGAATGGCCCAGCCACACTCCCCTTCTTACAACTGCATTTCCTATTCCAGCCATGGGTGTGGGGGAGGTCATGAGAGCACCTACAGGAGCCTTCTGTACTAAACCAACTTTTGTACAGCTTTGCAACAATGGAGTGGAGAAAATATCAGGAAATTCCTGTGACTGATAATTTCTCCATGTAACAGTAGAACAATAATGTTGATGTTGCAAAATTACACTATGAAAAAACTGAAGCTCTCATCAGTATTACTTATTTGTAATTTATATTGCACCATTGAACTGAATATTAAGAGCAAGGAGAATGGCACAATTTAGGTGTATCTAAATCAAATAATCATATTCATTACATTTCTATAGTAAAATTAAACTGTTTTCCCCATGCAAACTTTCCCCCCATGCATCGACATTAATCCCTGATTGAAATGAGTTAAAGTAGCACATTTTGGATCTGGAGAGATAAATTTCCCTAAATTTCAAGAAGATTGGGATCTGGTGTTCCAAGTTGGGTCCACTGTACTGTCTGCTCCAAAGTTCCCATTATTGCATCCCCTTTCTTCATGTATTCATTGCTTTACACTTCTACTTTTAACACATTGCCAATATTCAATTTTGTTTTTTGCATCCATTCTTACTTCAAGAGACTTTTATGTTTCTTTCACGTATCATTCTCCCCCACCCTCCTTTTGTACCTGCATGTTTTCTGATTGCTTTTTCTTTAAAGTAGTTCTGTAGTCAGGAGTCACAGGTGTTGCATCTACATCTTCCCATCTTATTCCATTTATGCATCACAAGGGGGGTTTTGTCTTTTAATGTACTTCTTGAATTATGTGACTAAGAAGTGTGAAAGTACATTCGTCAGATTACATCCCTTCTGATTTCTTCTGCCTGACCTCTCTCCTAGTTATCAGATTTTATACTCTTTGTTCTGTGCAGTCATCTTTCTGTCATCTCAGTGATGTATGACTTGGGTGTTTTACATTAAAAACACATTTGTTGCTTTCCATTCTTCTTTCCTCTGCTTTCCAAAATTGTTTTCTTCTTTCTCTTCCATGAGGGGTGAAGAAGACAGGAGGTTGTTTCATTCCTTTATATCATCACTTTGTAATGACCCCCAGAAAATAGCTAGAGCACTGTTTAAATTATCTGGGAATAAAATAAAATGTTAAACTGCTCATGCTGGGGAATGTTGAAAGAACCTTTGCAAAAAAACACCCCAACTAAAGAACACATTGGAATCTCATATAGCTATGTTACACTATACTTTAAAAAAGCCACACACATGCACTTAAAAGAATGGACATTGTGAAATCTTCACAACCATAACCACCTTAACCCTTCCTGTTAAAGAGAATAGCAAGAAACACTGAGACAGCCTCATCTGTCTATAATTTCATACATGGGAAGGCCAGAAGGGACCCATTGTGATCAGCTAATCTGATCTCCTGTATAACACAGCCCATAGAACATACCCAAAATAATTTCAAGAGCAGATCTTTTAGAAAAACATCCAGTTTCGATTTAAAAATTGCCAGTGATGGAGAATCTACCACGCCCTTTGGTAAATGGCTCCAATGTTAAGTTACCCTCACTGTCAAAAATGTACATCTTATTTCCAGTCTGAATCTGTCTAGCTTCATCTTCCAATCATTAGGTCATGTTATAACTTTCTCTGCTAGATTGAAGAGCCCATTATGAAATATTTGTTCTCTGTGTATATCTGTGAACACAAATTCAATCTCTTTGGTATTACTGAAACCTAATAAGATAATTCCCATTATTTGAATGTTAAAATCAACAATTATCACATATTTGGGAAGGATCAATTGAGCAAAAGGAGAGAGGGAGTGGCACTTTACATCAAAAATGGCATTACCTGTTTCCAAATAATTGATTTTGAATGTTTATGGGTCAATGTCCTAACAGATAAAGCACAAGTTGGATCACCAAAGCACATTAGGAAACAGGAGGAAAAAAAGATGTGTGTTCATGGTGGACTTCAGTTTGAGTGACATATGCTAGAGGTCTCATACTGCCAGTACTAAAACCTCCTTGGAATTGTTAAACATTATAGATGACAAGTTCCTAATTCAAAAAGTGTTGTATTCAACAAAGAGGAATTCTTTGTTCGACCTCATTTTAACAGAGGAGCTATCACAGAACTAAAAATTAATTGTTGCTTAGGTATAAGTGATTGTGATTTTGATCATATTTATAAAGTGCATACAAAATAAAGTCCAGATCTGTTGTTATATATATATATATATTATATATATATATGGTGTTTAAAAATATCTAATTTCACAAAGCTGAAAGCAATTACGAGTCAGATCAGCTGGGAGAAAGAATTCAATCCGAAAAATGTGAATGAGAACTGGGAATTGTTTTAGAACACTTTGCTAGATGCCCTGGAAGAAAACATAAAATCATCATCAAAGTTTACAGATGATACAAAAACTGGGGGGAGTGGTAAATAATGAAGAGAACAGGTCACTGACACAAAGTACTCTGTATCACTTGGTAAGCTAGACACAAGCAAATAGTATGCATTTTAAGATGGCTGAATCATAGAATCATAGAATATCAGGGTTGGAAGGGACCTCAGGAGGTCATCTTGTCCAACCCCCTGCTCAAAGCAGGACTGTAAGAGCATACTTCTAGGAATAAAGAATGTAGTCCATACTTAAAGGATGGGAGTCTCTATCCTGGGAAGCAGTGCCTCTGAAAAAGAATAGGGGGTCATGGTGGATAATCAGCTGAACAGGAGTTCTCAATGTGATACTGTGGCCAACAAGGCTAACACAATCCTTGGTGCATAAACAGGGGAATCTCAAGTAGGAGTAGAGATGTCAATTTACTCTGTATTTGGCACTGGTCCAACTGCTGCTGGAAAACTGTGTCCAGTTCTGGTATCCACAATATGAGAAGGATGTTGGTAAATTGGGGAGGTTTCAGAGAAGAGCTGTGAGAATGATTAAAAGATTAGAAAACATGCCTTTATAATGATAAACTCAAGGAGGTCAATCTATTTAGCTTAACAAAGAGAAGGTTAAGAGTTGACTTGATTACAGTCTGTAAGTACCTACATGGGTAACAAATATTTGATAATACAAAGGTGCTTATCACCAGAGTCAAGATAAAGAGAATATCTTACTCTCAATTATACAGAGTAATATTGTCAAAAGTGCCTACGTCATTCAAAAATTCCTCACTTCTTACTGCTTTATTCGTGTCTTTGGGGGTCTGTACCAATTCTTATTCAATCTCTTAAAGGTTTATGGTTATGGTTACCACTGAGTTCACTCAATTTTAGTTTCTTGCAGGCTTATTATCACTTTCAGTTTTTCCATTAAGTTTTTCACTGGGTCCCATAATGGTACCCATACCTTTCCTCAGCATATCAATTGCTGCTGCTGTTATTTCAGAGTTGATTGTTGTGGATATAGTTTCCTGGTCACCTCCACATCCCTTTAAACATATTCTGCTATCCTATAAGTTTCAGTATTCTTTTCATATTGACTCTTTGCTCTATGTGTACTTGTTATTGCTAGCAAACCCAAAATCATTTGCAAGTCAAACTCCACAACCTGAAGCTCTGCATTCTCTGTTGTCCTTATAAACACAAATCAAGTTGCATTGCCACATGTTTGCAGTTTTTCTACTGTTAGTCATCTAAAGCCAGAGCTTGTAAAAGATTCTACTTCTATTGCTTCTTGCAGAAATAACTGCCTGAATCATATATTTACTTTCCATTTCTTTTTAGTTTCTTTAATTTCTCCCTTTCAGTTGTGTATTTTGTCACATTTCCTTCAAAGCCTGATTTGCCTGGAGTTGGTCCATTTTTAAGTCTTTATTTAGATACCATGTCTTTGTTTCTGGTTTACCTAGCAGAGAAAAAGAAACTTTGGACTTGTTTTTTAATATATATTATTTTATCACATAAACAGAAGGAATAAACAGCCTCTGCCTTCCTGTATTTTTGTCTAGCAGGCCACATGGTAAACTACCCACATGACCACTAGATCTTCATCTGGTGTTCTAGTAAAATTGTCCCCCCTTTCCTTCCAAGTAGACTCTTTGCTAACTAGAGTACCTAATTTAAAGATCTTACCAGAGTGATGAAAAAGTAATGAGATTTTCTTTACATTTTTTATGAGAAATTGCACCATACTGATCTGGATCACAATCAAGAAAAGTACATTTTTTTAAAGTCAGAATGTCATTGAAATGGGAGCCTTCACACCAAAATAATGTAAAAACACAATTTCCACATGCTTATCATCCAACTCGATTATCAGCTAAAAGAAATTTCATAGCATTCATGTCGTGGCCCCTGTCAGATTCTCTGACTCTGCAAATCCTGCAGAACATCCACCACTATAATATGACCAAAGACTATATCTGTGCCTGCGGACTGATGCAATTGTTAACATAATTGACCAACTGTACTGGAACGTCAATGCAGTCATCAGTGACATTCAGATAGGTCCTCATCAGGGCTGGCACTGCAATAATATTAGCAAATAATATCATGGGTGCCAAATAAAATCTTATAGCCAAAAATATGCACTAACGACAATTGCCAGGTGTTATGACTCCAGGAGACACACAGAAGGATTAACAACAACTGCCCCAGATACTTGGGATGAACTTGGCCATCAAAAGACCACATGAGCAATACGTCAGCACTATTTTTTTTAATGTTGTCATCAACACAGCATCTATGACTGATAATAATGACATTGAAATCCTGACTGTAGACATTGGTGGCATTTCCATCATGTCTGTCTACAAAATTCCATTTGTTGTTAGTGGAAAACAGCTTTTCCTTTAGAAATGTAAGACAATTATAGTAGAAAAATCCAAACGATTCAAAACAAAAAAGCTGAAATTACATTGAAACTGTTCAGCTGGTCCCCCACCCCCAAACAGTCAGATTGTTGATTTTTTTGTGAACATTTTTGAAAATTTTGAATTTTTGTCCTGATTCAGGACAAAGGTGACAAGTGTTATTAAGATTTGATGGGAAATAGTGCTCTAACTGAGGCAAGAGGAGCAGAATCTTTCACAAGCTCTGGCTTTAGATGAAGAAGTTATTCAGCAGAAAATTCTGAAAACTAAAAAATGTTCCTGGGATGGAAAAATTATTTCCTGCCCAGCTCTGTTTCTGATCCACCTTTTCAGAAGCTGGAGTAAAACTGCTGAGTCATTGTAATTAGTGCAACTTGTTGACTCCACTTAGAATGTAAAGGAAATGGCAGTAGTTATCTAGATTGAAGGAGCTAGAACAAAGGTTGTCCTGGAGGGAACCCTAGGTTCAACTAGGGAAACTTAGGCTGAGGTTTATGGTTTTTTAAATCTTATAACTTTAGTATCTATGTATCCTTATAAAGAGTGGATAGGGACGCCATCATGTCTTAGGTATGTTGCAAATCTGAAATTTATATTGAGGAATGCAAATTGTGTTTTAATCCCTAGAAAATATTCCAATTGTTTGCATAAATCTAAGACAACTAACTTTTTATATTATTCTGATACAAATAACTTAGAATGTTTGAATTACAATTAACACTTATCTGGTTCTTCAAAACGTGCAAATATTCACTAAACAAGTAAAGTTAAAGGTGACATGGAAGAGGCAAACTGATTCTTTTTCAACATCTTAATGACAATGAAAATAGCCATCTTAATAGTTTAAGTAGCTTTATTTTCAGATATATTTCACAGGTTTGCAATAGTGAGAAGTGCTCCTCACTACATGTATTTCAGACCACTGTGCTGAGCCAAATCGACAGTTTCCTTCAAATCAAATGACTGTATCATAATGATCTGTGACTTTAATTTGATCTTAGATGAGGTGCTCTATAAAAGCTCTAAATATTGCGCAAGACATTTAAAAATGACAAGTGTTATTAAGGTTTGGTTGGAAACAATGCTCTAATTGATGTTTGTTCTCATCTCCAGTAAATTAGGCCATAAAGTAGACAGGGATTATGCATTTTATTTGGGGCTCATTAGCCTTGCTCACATATGGATTTCTTCACCCTTCAGTCTAAGACACGATAGAAGTAAAATACTAATTGGAAACAAGACTTTTATAGACTATTTTCCAATTTCTAGCATGTAATTTGGGAGATAGAAAGAAATGGCCAGCTAGACAGAAATTAACTGTTTCTATTTTTAGAGATTAACATTTTACAGCCATTTTAAAAATATTAAAATTTGGGGAGATTAATATAGGTTCAGTACAGTCATCTCTTACACTTTAGCATGTGATCAGATGTTTCATTTGGGCTAGATAAATTGGCCATATAACACTTTAAAAGAAGCTACCAAGGATATAGATCATTGAGTTTGATAGGGCAGTAAGGCATCTAGAGGAGTTATAGTAGTCATTGTCGGCTTCTTCTGACTAGCCAGAGTTAATCAAGTTAATATAAGGGAAATCCTTACACAAGTGGGATGCATTGTCTCTGCACAAGTTTTGTCTTAGAAGGACAGAGAGAGGCCAAAAAAGCACTTTTGTACCAAATGATTAAGTTAGGATATTAGAAGAAAGAACTATGCATAACAGTCATTAAAACTTAAACAAATTCTTGCCTCATTTTATCTGGTATCTTGTCCCAGAATATCCTATAGTAGGTGCATCAAAGAGTGATTCTTTGACAGTTCAGGGCCTCATTAGCAGAACCTCAACAATTCCACTGCACATGGGAGATGGGAATGGTTGAAGAACCGGAGGCCATTCAAAAAGTCCACATATCACACACAGAATGGAGCCCAGAGGATCAACTGCTTCACAGTTACATGAGTCAGATTCACCAATGGAATAATGTTACAGATATATTATCCTGTGATGCCACTCTGTTCAGCTTTCTTTTTTTCTTTCTTTGCCATTTTAAAGAAAGTCTTTGTGGTGGTGATGAGGTGACTGGATGGGGAAATGGATCCAAAAATAGCCTTGAGTAAGATTTGCCAAGAGATCATTCGCTCTTTTTCCTGAAATTGGCAGAAAATAATGTGTTCTTCTGTTTTTGTTGCTTAAAATACTTTGTGCTTGAAGGAGCACGCATGGCATTTAAAAAGAGCTCTTCATATCTCCTTTACTTATAAAATCTTTAATATTTGTTTCTGCATCTCTACATGCCTATAGACCAACATGTAAGAGAAATGAGAAAGCAGCACTTGTACTGTTAATTATTTCTTAACAAAAACATTTGTTAAAGTAAACAATGTTTTTGCAAGCTATTTCTGTTTAAAGCAAAAGATTCATATGTTGTATGAAGACTTTCAGAGATTACACTGCAAAATTGTTAGGGACACATAGTTTTGCAAATCTGGAATGACCAGTAGTGGTTTCAAAACTTCCAAATGAGGAAACAGACCTTTCATGGAACTGTCTGAGGAACTTGCACCATGCCTCCTGTGCCAGAACACTGGAGTCAGGAAAGCCCTACCAGAGTGCAGAAGAGGGTAACTATTGCCTTGTGGAAGCTAGCAACACAAGACAGCTGTCTGTCAGTTGCAAAGATGGAAATTCCACAGTTGGGGTTGTGGCTGTGCCGGTTTGTGAGGCGATTAACACTGTGATCTACCCACGTGAAGTTGGTATCAGAAAAGTTCCATAAATAATAGCTGGATTTGAGAGGATAGGGTTTCTGAATGATGCAGGGGCCACCAATGGAACCCATATCCCAATATTTTGCCCACCAAAAGGGATGAATGAGTATGTAAGCTAAAAAGGTTACTGTTCTCTCATTTTCCAAGGCTTGGTGGACAACAGAGGCAGATCCATCAATACCAACATGGAACACACACACAAGGGATTTGAGAAGATTAGGATTATACTGGAAAGGGGGAAGGAGAGACTTTATCCCCTAGAAATGATATGGTTCTCTACAGTGTGTCTGTGCCCACAGTTACTTTGGGAGACCCCACTTACCCATGGCTAACTTTGCTCATGAAACCATACCCCAGCATCAATGTCCCTGGAAAAAGGGAATTCAGTTATAAACTCAGTAGCTGCAGAATGATCAGTGGCTGCGTTTGGTAGGCTGAAAGCTCATGCGCACTACCTACGCACCCATCTGGATACCATCATGGCCAGTGCATCACATAAGCATTGCCTGCTGCGTGTTGCATACCATGTGTGAGGGTAAAGATGAGTGTTTCTGTCCAGAGGGGGCAGAGAACAAGTCGGGTTTACAGACTCTGTACAGGAAGCCAGATCTCACCCACATGCATGCTGGTCCTGGTTCCCAGCAGGCAAGGGAAATCAGAGAGGCCATATGACCACACATCTTGGAACAGCAGGGAGGCAGAGAGTGATATCTGCCTGTGCCGAGGGACACCTTCACAGCTGCTGGAAAAGCAGAGAAGTGAACACTGGCACATACTTGTGGGGGCTATATAGATTTGAGGGGTTTGTTCCCTTTTAGCCAAAGGGCATTCACTGTTTGTTCCTGTTCCTCCTCTGGGTAACACCTTACAGGCTGGGTTTATGCTGTGGAGGGTGATGGCTGAGCTGTACTGCAATCATTGTGCAATGCTTTTGTGTCAGTGCTCACACTTGTTTGCAAACATCTCATTGGAAGCACTCAGTCTGTCTTAGCAGCACTTGGTTTGTGGGGAGGAGGGTGTTTGCCCATTCTTTTTCCCCATTGTTCATTGGGGAGCTATTTGCACCTACGGGCTGTTATGGAACACTAAACCCAAGGTTGAAACTGGTCAAGTTTGGAGCGGGGGGAAGAGGGGCTGCTTAATCACTGAATACTGGCAGTTGCCTGTATTGTTACTTTAATTGTGTTTTGTTGTTCTGTATAGAACCAATGCATAAAGACATTTATCTACCTATTTTCTGTGTTGTGAGTTCTGCTGCTTTTAATACTGCTGGCGCTTTCTCAGCCCATAACCATGCATTTTCATCAGCCCTCCTGTGCATTTGTGGAATTTGGGGTTACGTGGGTACATGGCAGACAGAGAACATTTGCAGTGTGATGGCCCCAGACAGTTACACTATTTCAATTGATATGCTATGAATCATGAGGTCCAATGCTGAACCTGAAAACATCTTACGTTCATCATACTTAAGAAGGAGAGTCTACACACAAATCAAGGAAACTATAACATTTATTATAGCTGGTATACCAAATGTGAAATTGAAACTCTTAAAAGGAACTGTAAATCAGCAAAACACAGAGACTGAATCCATGAACAATGGCCAAATGTCAATGTCTTTGAACTTGTCTCCTTGCTCTTCCCCTCCCCCTGACAAGTGAGGTGAGGGGAAGTGTTCTGGGGGACAACTGGGCACATCTCCTGCACAGAGTTTGGGGTGAGGGGCAGGCACATAGTGGGCTTCAGGGACTCCCATGGCCTCATTGTTCCTTTCCTAGATGCTCAGTGGTGTCACTCTGTGAAGGGTTTCAGGTGCTGGTGGAGGATATTGTCCTAGGACTTCTGCAGACTTCTCAAGATCATTCAAGTGGTTTGAGTCCTCCGCCTCATTAGCACCCTGTACAGCAGAGGAGGAGGTGGTGGTTGTGTTGCTGGTTGCTGGAGAGGTGCAGTGGCTATTGCAATATGTGGAACTCATTTGGCCATCAGTTCAATGAGCCTCTCCATTAGGACATGCTCCCTTTCCCTATAGTATTTATCCTGCTCAGGAACTGGTTTATCAGTGTCTCTTCATGATGAAGAGACCCATCATCCCATTCTCTGTGGAATTGAAACTGCTCCTGGTTCTTCCTAGCCATGCAAACGGGAAGGTCCTCCAGGATCCTGCTATCTCTGGGGTGCTGCTCCTGCTCTCTATGTGGAATGGTTTCCCCCTCAGGAGCCAAAAGTCCTGCCAATTCAAAGAGAAGAGTAGCATTATTTTTTCCTTTGGAAGAAACCAAGAAATCCCCCTATATTACATAATTTTGCTGTGGAAAGCAACAATATTGATACCTTTCAGCATTCCAGGAAAACTGTTACACTACACTTGATTCCCTGACAACTTTTGTAGTCCCCAAGGAAGCAGCAGAGGCTAATAACAGTAAGATACATGTACTAATGTTTTTTAAAAAAATAAAGTTTGACAATTGTCTCAAGGTGGTAGAAGAGTCAATTCTTCCCAGGAGCTATTTTACCAGTTTGCAATTTATTCTTTTAAGGCTTTGGAGAACACACTGTTTTTTGAGGTAGCAGAATGGAAAAGAGAGGTGGCTTTCCAGTCCTGTGGAGTACAGCCAGTAATCTATGCTAGAGAAATATTTCTGCTAATGGTCACCCCTTTATATATTGCTGAATGCAGAGGTGTGGCCAGCTATGAAGGTGGACCAAGGATATTTGCACTGCCATTGAATCTCCAGACCCAGCAAGAACTCCAGCTAGACCAGAAGTTTGCTGAGATATCCTTACATGACTGGAAGGCAATTCTACTTGAAATTAACAATATTTTCAGCTAGCATACAGAATTTCCATAGAAAGGGAGAAGCAAACAACAAACGCTGCCTACTCTCCATCCCCCTGGCACCACCGGAAAATCCAGCATCTGTGCCTGGCTAACAACAATGAAATGAATAGGGAAAGAAAGAGACACATCGCAACATTATTTAATTCCCAGAAATTTCAGATCAGCACTGCAAGCCTCTCGCCTCTCCTCAGCAAAGGAACACAACACCAGACTGAATCCTTCTCCCACTCCTGTTTCCCCCAGTTCAGTGTGGGGTGAGTCCACGCACCATGGACAGTAACAATTTTTGTACTCTTCCAATGATAAATGACTGCTGTGATATTTCTCAGACAATTAAAGGGTTTCCTTCACAGACCCAGACCCCTGTCCCTCACCTCAACAATCCCCTGCCTCACAGCTCCCATTAGTAAGGGGATAGCAAGATTTGGGGGAAGAAGCACAGACATTATGTAGTCCTCCAAGAAAAAAACACAGCTGTTAATAACTTTTATAATCAACTATATGTTTCCTACAACTGCCCCTCCCCAACCAGGACCTTTCTAAACCTGCCCCCTACCTTCCCCCTGTCTGTGCAGCCCCTGGACCATCGCTGTCTGTGTGCTGGCCAAGAAATGCACAGTGAGGGGCACAATTAATATCCCTTAATAATCTGTTTTATAGCTTCTGCCAAATGTGTAATAGTGGTTCCTGGGAAATCAACAAAACCTTTGATTTATAGCCACATCTTCCTCAGGGACCATTTTGAGGTGCAGCAGCATGGGGCTGGGCTTAAAATCAGGAATGTAGCAAGAGGTTATATTTATGTGGAAGAGCGGGGCCCATTGTAATTTACCAGCTTTGGGTTATGGTTACTGCTGCTGCTTGGGGTGGTCCTCAGATTCATCAGGGGACTTGCTCTACTGCCTCCTCTGGATAAAGGTGCAAAATTACATGCTCCTCATCCTCCAGGTCTTCTGGGGCACTCTCCAAGGTCCCTGCTGCATCCTCACTCTGGCCCTCATTGGCATCCAATCCGACAGTGAGGCCAGCGGGGTTAAGGAAGGGGTCATGAGCCACCCTGTACTGGGAGCCCTTAACAGCACCTGGCCCAACTCCTCCTAGAACATCCATGTCCAAGGATCCCTCCAAGAGTGACTGTTCGAGCCTTTTGCCCTCCAGTACAGCTGCCTCAGATGCTTGATGCATTCTGGGCACTGTAGTGCAATCTGCTAGATACCTGCCTGCTCCAGCCTCTGTAAAATTTCCCAGTAGAGATGATTGTTCCTGCCAGTCCAGAAGTTGTGGAGCCTGGAGTATTCTGATCACCCACTGATCAGCAACTGGGTGTGGCAGCAGACTACGAGGCTGCTCACAGGAGAGGATCCATATTCTCCTGTATGGATCAAAAAAGGGCAGTGGAAAACTATTCTGATATGCTAAGTACAGCTCCCTTCTACCAGTGAAATCAGGGACACAGGGGCCTTTATAGATTGGGTAAGGGTCAGGCAGAAAAGAGTTCAGTGAACTGTGGCAATGGATGTGGGTGACTATTCAAACTTGAGACCTGGTACTGCCCATGTCCTCCATTTACATTATCTTTCATATGGGACCTACCACAGCCCAAGGCATGTACTAACCCACACCCCTCAAGCGTGCTAGCTTATTCACCCTGTATTCACCTTCAGATGCATCCATGGTGTTTAGACATGGACACCAGTCACATTTATGGCACAATTATGGACACATGCACAGTGCTAGTGTAGATATACCCTAAGAATGCTACTATTAGAGGCAGGCTGAGTTTGCTGGAGTACATAGACATTTTTAAAAAAGGATCTTGGAGGAAAAACAGCACTGTTCTGTTCATTGATAAAAGAGCCTGCACATTTAAAGTCATTTCCAGCATAAACACACAAAGACAGCATTAGTAGCAGCATATTCACATGAACTGGAAATTTAATGGAGCCGCTCACTAGACAATCCCTCAGTGCCAATACCAAGCGCTGAATTGTTGCTGCCTTTGGGTGAGATCACAAGTCCAGGGAGTGGGTGCAGAGTGTGAAATTGATAAATACTTTTCCCCAAGATATTGAGTCTAATAAATAAAATACTCAAATGTAATTTAAAACAAGCTTATTTAGAAGCTACCACCACGTGGAAGTCAGGCAAACACAGGAGATGAGTCATTATGGAGAGGAACATAGGCTGCACTCCTAAAAGGGTGGCAAGGCCCCCTCTCCAGAACCCTAGAAGTCTGAATTGTTGCCAAAGCTCCTGCTTTGCATCTACTCTGCCCACTTCATTTGCCATTGTAGTCAGTGACAAAGCCACAATCAGACTGTAGTGATGCTCTGTAAGCATATCCACAATGCACAGAACTTGCTGTAAACATCTCCAAAACCACTTTAAAATCTCTCCTTTGCCTACATAAAACTTAGGCTGATGGGCCGAGACCACTATCACAATGACAATATTGTCTCATTGTTTCCTTGTAATTGTCCACCTGTCTATATGCATCTGTTGTCTCTCGCCTTAAACTTAGACTATAAGCTCATTTGGGGCTGGGACAGTCTTTTAGTTCTGTATTTGTACAGTTGGGCCCTGGTCCATAACTAGGGCTATGGTACTCTGAACGATAACATTCACTCTTCTGATGTACTCACGTGGATTGGTTTGAGCTCCAAAACAGAAAGACCAACAAACAGAAAAAAGAAAGGTATGTAAATATCTCCCATAAGTTATTGATTCTAATCTTCAAAGCCCTTAAACGTAAACACATTTTAAAAATGAGCATACTGGAAACCATTACCATGTTGACACAAGTAAATGCAGGGTCACCCACAAGTCCCCACGCTCACTCAGACTTCAGCTTTGACAACAAACCATAAAGCCTAAATATGGTGTTTGTACAGTCACAAGTAACAGATAGTGTGGACCAAATCCTACTTTAGAGAGAACACCAAGAAGTAGAATGGCTACCTGAGCCCCCTGGCAGGCAGGGCAAGCATACACCCCTTTATGGAGTGTAGCCTGCTTTCCTAAAGTACAAGGTCTATACGTTTGCTTGGCCCTACCACAGGGCATACCAGGGCTGTAGGCTTTTTTTTCTTGATGGAAAAAAAAATAAAGGAA
Source organism: Eretmochelys imbricata (assembly GCF_965152235.1). Lineage (NCBI taxonomy): Eukaryota > Metazoa > Chordata > Testudines > Cheloniidae > Eretmochelys > Eretmochelys imbricata. The sequence continues at coordinate 28,280,270 of NC_135574.1, forward strand.
GTGATATTGATGAAGAACAAGTCAACATCTCTACACAGCCTGATGCCTTCAGTGCACTGAACATTACTTTCCAGTGTTTTTAAGATAATGCAGTGCACCATACAGCAATTTATGCACCAGACTTACTGTAATTTTGAGATATTCAATTCTATGGACTCCTCAATCCCAAATAGTTCATAAAATAAGGGTTCTACTGTATGTGTGTATATCTATCTATCTATATCCCCTATACACCTCCTACTGCATCACTAACATTTTGTTCAGGAAGCAGGTGTCCTGTCTGAGGTACAGACTCTGTTTAAGTTGTTATCTAGCTATAACAGGCTTACAGTATAAGATGAAAGGTCTACAGGCCAAAACACATTTCAAAAAGAATGGTCAGAAAAGTAAGCCCTTTGAATTCATATTGAATAGCAGCAGAATCCCAGATAACATTAAATGGAGTGCAAGATAAATAATAAAGCTATTACATCACTATAGGAATATTTTATGTACATTGCAGTAGCATCTAGAGACCCGCTAATCAAGGTGAGACCCTGAAGAAGGAGGTATGTGCTGGGGTAAACTACACGCCTTCTAGGTGTGGTGTTCTGTCCCATCTATTGGCACCGAGACCACTTAGCTAAGGCAGTTGGGCAGACTCATTTTATCTCTCTCTCTAACAGCCAGTTAGCTCTTAGCTCATGTGGTAGAGGCTCATGCACTGAGGTTCCAGGTTAAATCCCGCCAGTGACTGGGGTCTGTCGTTGTTTCACTGGTACAGTATAGCTGAATTAAATGTAAATCGCCTATTAATGTGACTTATTTTACCTCTCTCTTAATGGACTATTGCTGAGGAAGGATTCATGATGAACACATCTTGGTTAACTTAACTTCCCATTTTTCACAGTGTATTTGTGATAACCCATATGCAGTCCACATGCTAACATAGCACCCCCAATCTTTGTTCCATATACAGCAAATAGATGCTAACTTTATTTGTGGTTAATTTTATTTACTTCCTACTGATGTCTTTGATTTCATTACTACAATATAAATAAATCCTTCAACAGCACTGCTGCAATAACTGATTGCTGTATTATTTAAGTTCTGATCCAGGGAGGAAAAAAGAATGTAGCTCCCTCTTATTTTAAGCATAAGTGGGATAGAATTACTAATTTAATTAAATTTGTATTTCTAAAAAGCCTGAGTTTTTAATGTAAAATCTCCACTTTCTAAGAGAGACATATTAACCAAATAGATCTATGAGGTGCAAAGGTTGGGGAGGTGGGGGAAGGATAATTTTATTACATCCTAGTCTCAGGTAGGCAGTGGGGAGACAGGAAGGCAGAATCTGAGAAATTGCTGGCTTGCTAGAATTTAGGAGTTACACCTGCATGCTGGCCATGTCCAGAGGGAAATGTGATGTGCCCTGGAATAGGTGGAGAGGTGGGCTTGGGACGAAGAATGGCAGAAGTGAGCAAGAAGAGCAGACTGTACTAACAAGGATTGTAACACTGCGAGAGCACATTATTTTGATCTCCTAGTAGCATAATGGGATTACATGGTTGGGGGTTGAATTTTATTTTTTAGTAAACTTCACCCAAGATTTGGCATCTCCAAAGTCCCTCCCTCCAGACAACTCATCCCACATCTTACAATGTCTCTTCTGAGCCTGTGGCTTCCACCTCCTTTACCTCTAGGTGGGGTAATGAATCACCTGCCTCAGTGAGTCAGCAGTACCTATCTAATATTTCTCAACAAGCTCAACACTTGACAATATGATGCGTCAGGCAAAAAGCAAGATTCCATTTATAGAATCATAGATATGTAGGGCCAGATGGGACATCAAGAAGCCACCAAGTCTCACCTGCTATGCTCAGGCAGGATCAAGTAAACCTAGACCATCCCTAACAGGTGTTTGTCCACGCTATTTGTGAAAAGCTGCAACAATGGGGATTCCATAACCTTCCTTAGTATCCTAATCCAGAGTTTAACTACCCTTACAGTTAGAAAGTTTTGTCTGATATCTAACCTAAATCTTCCTTGCTTCAGATTAAGCACATTACTTCTTGTCCTACCTTCCGTGGACATGGAGAATAATGATCTGGGTTCTCTATATAACAGCCCTTAAAGTATTTGAAGACTTATTAGGGTCCCCCTCAATCTTTTTTTCTCCAGACTAAACATGCCCAGTTTTTTTAGCCTTTCATCACAAGTCTGGTTATCTAAACCTTTTATCATTTTTGTTGCTCCCCTCTGGACTCTCTCCAATTTTTTCACATCATTCCTGAAATGTGGCACCCAGAATCGGATGCAGTATTCCGGTTGAGGCCTCACCAGTCCTGAGTAAAGCAGGACAAATATCTCCCACGTTTTACATACAACATTCGTGTCAATACACCCCAGAATGATATTAGCCTTTTTCTCAACTGCATCACATTGTTGACTCATTCAGTTTGTGATCCACTCTAACCCACGATCCTTTTCAGCAGTACTGCCACCTAGCCAGTTATTCCCCACTTTGTAGTTGTGTGCTTGATTTTGCCTTCCTAAGTGCTGTACTTTGCCCTTATTTTTATTGAAATTTCATCTTGTTAAAGTCAGATCAACTCTCCAATTTATCTGGATCATTTTGAATTCTAATCCCCTCCCAGCTTGGTGTCATCTACACATATTATAAGCACACTCTCCACTCCATAATCTAAGTCATTAATGAAAATATTGTCTAGTACCAGACCTGGGACTGATCCCTATGGGACACCAGTAGATATGCCCTCCCCCACTAGAGATGCCAGTTTGACAGTGAACCACTGATAACTACTCTTTGAATACAATTTTTCAACAAGTAGTACATCCACCTTATAATAATTTCATCTAGAACACGTTTCCCTAGTTTGCTTATGAGAATGTCTTGTGGGACTGTGTCAAAAACCTTACTAAAATCAAAATAGATCATATCTACTGCTTCATCCATCCACTACACCAGTAATCCTGTCACAGAGGGAAATTAGGTTGGTTTAGCATGGTTTGTTCCTGACAAATCCATGTTGGCTATTCCTTATAACCCTATTATCCTCTACATGCTTACAAATTGATTGTGTAATAATTCGTTTGAGTATCTTTCCAGGAATTAAATATAACTGCTAACCGTTCTAAGATTGCGTTAGTCTTTTGAAGTCTTTATGTACTGTGACACTGTCTCAAAGTGTTGGCATATCTCCCCATGTTTATAAATAAGATTATTTGTAATGTCTGTTTGTAGTCTCGGACTGAGGCAGTCTTTCTTCTTATTGTTTATTTGTGTTAATAGTTAAACTTTAGACATAAGAATACCATCTGATTAGAGTGAGAGATCTACAAAGCTACCAGTGCACAATGAAATTCATATAACCTTATTCTGCACAACATCTAATGGTTCTAAAGAATGTGAACTTGCAGATCCCCATATCAAAGCTAAAGCTATAGTCCTGGATCAAGATCCTAACCATCAAATCACGATTCCTACCAAATAATTGACAAGACAATGATTGACAGGACAAGACAATGACAATCCTTCTTGCATCAACTCTAACATCTACCTTGGAATGGAGTGTCTTAGGTCTGAAGCTCCTCACAGTCTCAGAGCCTATATTCAGATAAAAGGCCCAAGGCCAGATCCTTATCCTTCTACCCTCCGTATGTTCAGTCCTGTAATACTTTGGCTTTAGCATGTTCATACTCAGCACAGAGCCCTTCTTAATATGACTTCTTCAATGCTACTTCCATAAATCTCTGCAGAAAGAAATAACTACAAGTATTTTTTCAACTGAGTAAAAGAAGCTGTATTTTGGGCAGGGTTTTTTCTTTTTGTTTTGTTTTTGCTACTGTAGAGTGCATTATTGCAATTTAACTGTTATATTCATTTGATTAACAAACTGTAATAATAATAAAAAAGTGCAAAAGTGTCTGAAACAAGCCTTTTCTACATTCCTATAATTCAAAAACAACCCAACATAGTTTTTGTTTTCCAAATTTGGCAGTAAAATGCTACTCTCAAGCTGCAGAACAAATTTCATAGACCAGTTTGTTGTAAACACCTTAAAATATTATTACCATAATGAAAGTTTATAAAGCTCAGGCACAAACTTCAGTAATGGCATTCTTCACATTGCAGTCATTGTGCCAGGAATAAATTCTGGCTGAGGCACTTTCTGGCTCTTTACAAGCATCTGTCATGGGAAGATGATATGTGGCAAACTTTGAATGCTTCATATGTTCTCTGAATTATTGCACTGTGAGAACCTATTCAATGCTCTCCCACTTTATTGACTGACTATTCCATTTCTTCCTTTGGAAGCCTCATCACTGGATAGAAATGTAGACTATAGAATAATCAGCCACTCAAAACAGAACACTGAGAAGTTCCAATGCAATTTGGTTATATTTCATAAGGATAGAGAAGCCATCATCCAATGATTATACATAGAGTCAGGGCCTAAAAATAAACTTTGTAAAGTTAATGGACCCAGTTCTGATCTTGTTTACATTAATACAAAACTGGTTTAACTTTATTGACTGATTTACACCAATACAAGTGACACCAGAACATGTCTACCACATGTTAAAAACAAAGGAAGGGTGGAGAGGGAAATACTGATCCCAGGCAGCAGCCACTGCCAGAGCAACATGTTGATCTATTTCACTAACATCCACATTCCATTATTTTTCCTTCCTAGCTAGTGTCAGTGTAGATCTAGTTCAGTCAGGGAGACTTACACCGATTTATCAAAAATAAATAAATGAAAATAATTTTCCTTTTTAATTTCAGTTGGCTTTCAAGTAAAGTGAGGTATAAGTTTTTGTTGTAGTTAAAGTTAAATTTATATTGAAGAGATTTTTTTTGTTAACCAACATCTACACATTTTTTTTTTACCAGCAAATCCCTTCCTCTATTTAAAAAGTAGTTTAATATTAACATAACATGTTTTCTTCTTTCCTCTCATTCATAGTTAATGTTTGCATGGGAATCTCTTGCATGAAGATATTCTAGTACAATAGTAACATCTAAAAATACATTTTTCTATATTTATTATTTAAAGCAAAGATAATTGTAAGTTGGCAACATCCAGGAACTCTTTGTAATTTGAATGAAGATTTGATTTGACCTCTTGGACAAACATAGGGAAGTCAAGTAATTTGCAGTTATATTGTGCAACATAGAAAATCTGATTGTAGACCTTCAGGGCTCAATTAATTGATACAAGTTTTCCTGATTAGTTTGTTGCTTTCCCTCCTCCCACAATAAACCTGTTTTTATCATAGTTTATAATAGAAAATGTTTGTGGTGATTCTAACAATTGGCCTTGACTCTGTCTATAATTTCTAGTTTATACAGAATAGAATGAATATTAACTATAAGAATATATAAGCCAGCCCTTTTAAAAAGCAGAATGCAATGGACAGTTAATATGTAAAAATATAAACATTATGTCCTTAGTGTGGCAAATGCCTTATTTGGAAAATAAGATGTCGGGGGGTAGGGTACAGTTATTTTGTAGATACACTTTTAAAGAGACTGTTTTAAGTTATGACAGGTTTCAGAGTAACAGCCGTGTTAGTCTGTATTCGCAAAAAGAAAAGGAGTACTTGTGGCACCTTAGAGACTAACCAATTTATTTGATCATGAGCTTTCGTGAGCTACAGCTCACTTCATCAGATGCATAAGTTATAAAAGCACAGGAAAAACAGGAACTTCAAATTATTTATTGAAGTCAGTGAATATAATCCTGAAAAGGTGTGGGAAATACACAATTGATAGTTTTCAGAGTAGCAGCCTTGTTAGTCTGTATCCCCAAAACGAAAAGGCGTACTTATGGCACCTTAGAGACTAACAAATTTATTTGAGCACAAGCGTTCGTGAGCTACAGCTCACTTCATCGGAAGCATTGATAGTGCATGACCTATCCACGGGGATGTGTGTGTGTGTGTGTTTAATATATATTTCAGAAGATTCTTGGGGTACATTACAAGTATGTGCATTGGGAAGAGATTTCTGGTAATAGAAGACACTTTAATCTAGCAGAAAAAAAGGCATAATTCAATGGTGGGAACCTGAAGTAGACAAATTCAAAACAAATTACAGTGAGAGTAATTAACCAATGGCAAAGTTTACTTAGGGACACGGTGGATTCTCCATCAACTAAATTATTTAAGTCAAGACTGGATATTTTTGTGAAATATACAGCTCAAACAGAAGTTATGGGCTTGGCGCAGAAATTACAGGGTTACTAACTTTGGCCTGTGTTATGCAGTAGGAAAATTCCCACACACAAGCCATTCTTTTTAGGGGACAAATCTGAGGAGCTATCCCAGATTGAGGAGTCAATAGAGGAGTTTCTGGGGGGAAATGATGAATTAAACATTAATAAAAATCACAGGACCAACTGGTATTCACTTGGAGTTCTGAAGGAACTCAAACATGAAACTGTAGAACTATTAACGGTGGCATGTAACCTATCAGTTTGGCCTCTGTACCAGATGCCCAGAGGATAGCTAATGTAATGCTAATTTATAAAAAAAGACTCCAGAAGCGATCCTGCCAATCACAGGCTGGTAAGTCTACATTCAGTGCCAGGCATATTGGTTGGAACTATCATAAAGAACAGAATTATCAGACACGTCGATAAACACGATTTGTTAGGAAGGAGTAAACATGGCTTTTGTAAAGGGAAATTATGCCTCACCAGTCCATAAGAAGGCTTTGAGGGGGTCAACAAGAATGTGGACATGGGTGATCCAGTCGATATAATGTACTTGGATTTTCACAAAGCCTTTGACAAGGTCCTTCATCAAAGGCTCTTAAGCAAAGTAAACAGTCATGGGATAAGAGGGAAGATCCTCTCATGGATCAATAACTGGTTAAAGATAGATAACAAAAGGTAGGAATAAATGTTCAGTTTTCAGAATGGAGAGAGGTAAATAGCAGGGTCCCCCACGGATCTCTACTGGGACCTGTGCTGTTCAACACATTCATAAATTATCTGGGAAAAGGGGGTGAACAGTGAGGTGCCAAAATTTGCAGACAATAGTAAATTATTCAACATAGTTAAGTCCAAGATGACTGCAATGAGTTACAAAGGGATCTCACAAAACTGGGTGACTAGGCAACAAAATGGCAGATGAAATTCAGTGTTGATTAAAGCAAAGTAATGAACATTGGAAAACATATCCCAACTATAGTACAAAATTATGGGGTTTAAATTTACTGTTACCACTCAAGAAAAAGATCTTTGAGTCCTCCTAAATAATTATCTGAAAATATCCACTCAGTGTGCAGTGGCAGTCAAAAAGGCAACAGAATGTTAAGAACGATTAGGAAAGGGATAGATGACATGATAGAAAATATCATAATGTCACCATATAAATCCATTGTATGCCCACACATTGAATATTTCATACCATTCTGGTCACCCTATCTCAAAAAAAGATATATTAGAACTGGAAAAAGTATAGAGAAGGTCAAAAAAATGATTAGGGATATTGAACAGCTTCCATAGAAGGAGATATTTAAAAAAGATCTGTTCATCTTAGAAAAGAGAAAACTATGATTCTTATAAAGGTCTATACAATCTCTAATGGTATAGAGAAAGTGAATGGGGAAGTGTAATGCAAGAACTAAGGGTTACCCAATGAAATTAATAGGCAACAGTTTTAAAACAAACATAAGGAAATACTTCTTCACAACATACTATTATCTGGTGGAACTCATTGCCAGAGGATGTTGTGAAGGCCAAAAGTATAACTTGGTTCAAAGAAAGTATTAAAGTTCACGGAGAATAGGTCCATCAATGGGTATTAGCCAAGATGGTCAGAAATGTAACCCCAGGCTGTGGGCATTCCTAAACCTCCAACTGCCAGAAGCTGAGACTGCACAACAGAGAATAGGTCACTCAAAATTGCCCTGCTCTGTTTATTCCCTTTGAATTATCTGGCACTGACCCCTGTCAGAAAACACAGTGGACCATTGGTCTGACCCAATATGGCCATTCTTATGTCAGAGTGAATCATCATAATGTTCCCATCTACCCATACAAATATAGGAATCTATATTCTAAAATAAGTAGATCTTGCCCCCCCTCCCAACCCCCCCAAGTCCTAAACCCTAAAATGGTCATCACCTATAACCACTATAACCATCAAAACTAATAATTTATGCAAATACACCTATTTTTATTGTTATGTTGTCCCTCTTTCCACCCTCATTTACCATTTTATTCACTGGTAGCACATGGTCATAATCCTACATCATAAACTCTTTGAGAAAGGGATTGTCCTTTGCTTAGTTGTGACCTAGCACAATGGGGCCCTAAGCAGGATCTACTACTGCACTAGAATCATTAATAATAATAAGCCCTGATCAGGAAGGCCTCTCTGCATCTCTAATTTCAAAGAGCTTGTGGAACACCGTCTGCTGGTTTGGAGGGGGGCCAAAATTAGGATGGATAATTTCTCTCTTGCTGTTCCTTTTCTGACAATGGATTTTTGTGATGTGTTTATTTTTTTGGGGGGGTCCCAATTCAAAATTTTTCCCTATTGGTATTTTCTCACTGCACAGTATGTCTGATTCATTTAATCAAGTAATTGTTCCTCTCTTTAGGAGAGAGTTTGCCAAGACTAATGTCCAGGGTTCAACTCTCTTGCATTTGGCAGCTGTATTTTCTCTCTCTCCTTATTTATTTATGGGGAGGGGGGAAAATCAATTAGTGTTTCTTGTTTGGGTTGTGTGTGTGTGTGTGTGTGAGAGAGAGAGAGAGAGAGAGAGCGCATTCCATGCTTGTTTCAGCAGGGAGAGAATATTCTTCAGCAAAAGTGCTTCCATTTTAACTTGCATTTCCATTAGAAAGTTAATCATCTGTGCAAAATGAAGAGCGGCTTTGTGAATAAACATACACCCCAAATTTTCAACTATGAATCTCTCTCTCTCTCTTTCCCCTCCCCCCCATCTTTTGTTAGAAGATATTCTATCAACGAGTAAAAGGCAACAGAACCACTTTTATGTCTTAGAATTACAAACTGGATACATTTACAGCAGTGCTACAACATAAATTGTGCCCATGGAGGAGACTGTTAATTGGACTGTTCACCACTAGACACATTAACTGGTGCTTGGCAATTCACCAGCTTCGCTTTCCTCATACATCATAAATGCTAACCCTTTTCAGTTATATTATTAATGGTCACAGTATAAAATAAATAATCTGTCAATTCTCCATAGATGTGGCAGATTTCAAAGACTCTTCCTGTGGTTTTAAGGATGGGCAAAAAATGAAAGCCATTTTGAAAAAATAGTAAAACTTGACTATATCCTCAGCTGGAGTAAATTGTTTACCTCCACTGAAATCAATGGTACTATGCCAATTGCCATTATCTGAGGATCTGACCAGAAGGTTTTATCTTCTTGTTGAAATTACAGATCCAGATTCTTTTCTGGTGTGAATGGACAAAGCTTAATAGACTTTGATGGAGTTTTGCTAATTTACACTAGCAAAGAATTTTTTCCATAACGTTAAGAAAGTATCTTTGTTATTTATATTCCAGTAGCACCTAGGGATACCAATAAAAGATCAGGGCATCATTGTGCCAGGCACTTTACAGACATGCAGTAAATAGTCTCGGCCTGCATCCACAATCTCTTAGTTACTACCACAGTGCCAGCAATTACTGCTTCTGAAACTGTATCATTATTCCAGGAAGTGCCACTTTTTCTCCCTGAGGTTACACTTCCAGGAATATCATCCAAATTTATTATGCCTGCTACAGTTCAGAAAGGAAGCAGAGAGCAGAAATGGTTCTGAACATGGGAATGTCATGTGATACCTGACATTTTCTGAACCAGTTTGGCATGTATCGATGTTTTCCTTTAAAAAATGTAAAGTAGATCAGACTTGATAGATTGGAGATGAAAGTAGGGTTTTTTTATTCTTCCTTTTGAAATTTCTTCCTCCACTGGGAAGATTTACTCATTGTGTGGCTCTTCTGTTTGTGAACAAAGCCTCATGTTTAGCCTGTGGTGAGATGGTACACTGAGAGAGAGAGAGAGAAACAAAAATTGTGACAAAGCTAAGTCATAACTTTGAGACCACAGTCTGCCAGAAGGTACTAAACTGCTCACACGATTCAGCTGTTGTGCATGCAGTAGATTGTAGAATGATTCCAGCAACGCAGTAATCCTAAAATGGTAATATCATTCTAATGGGATCTGGTAAAAATTACAACAGTTGTGGACAAAAAGTGAAGAAGAATACGGTATCTAATTGAGACTACAGCAGGAATTCTGTTGGCAGAATATATGGTGGTGTAAAATGGCCAGGCCACTTACTGCTAACATTCTGGTCCTATGAAAAATAGCTGTGGGATCTTTAAGAACTAGGGCACTGGTGATCTGCACAGGACATCAGTTTTACATATTATGCGGAAATACTCTAGCTAATAAAGACATGATCAGGTTATGAAATTTACTCTATTGGTTCATAAAGCCATAATATGATGGATCACTACAGTCAGACTTTAAAATTAAGAAAGACTAAAGAATAACTAGTTTCCCTGGTACATTTTAAGAACTAGAAAGACGAGGCTCTTGCAAATGGAATCTTTTCGTGCAGGGACATAATGAATTCATTTGTTTCAAAACTGCATGCAGTGATCTCAGTGCTGAACAGCATAACAGCTGGGAAGCTGTGCCTGGATATGTTGTTCAGAAGATATTCCAGAAGACTCTTGTGGGCCCAACTGTGATCTCTCACACCAGTATAAATCAGGAATAATCCCACCGAAGCTGGAGACACAAGGTGGGCAAGGTAATATCTTTTCTTGGACCAACTTCTGGAGGTGAAAGAGACAAGCTTCTGATGGAATTACTTGGTTATAAAGTTAGGCAAAATCTCTCTGCAGTCATTTTGGAATGAGTTTGACATGGGGGAGGATAAGCACACAGAAAGAAGGAGAGCACATGCATATGAAATGTGCTCTCTTATAAGAATACACCATCTGATTCCCCCTCCCATGGGTGGGCTGTAGAAGAAGGAAGTTTCCAATTTAATTCAATCTTTTTTCAACTGCTTATATACATTAATGCTAAGAGTCTGGGTAACAAGCAACAGGAATTGGACATTCTCATTGATGAGAAGAAATTTGATATAATTAGCATTACTGAAACCTGAGGGGATATTCTCATGCTTGGAATGTTAAACTCACTGGTTACAACTTGTTTAGGAAAGACAGGGCTGGTGAAAAAGGTGGACAGGCAACATTATACAGTAAATACACCAGTACCTGTTTTAGAGTTCTTGATAATTCAGAACTGCAGGACCTTGAATGTAAATGTGCTTACTAACAAAGCCCATAAGCAGGTATTGGTGGGGATCTGCTGCAGATCAACAAATCAAATCCGAGAACAGGATGAGTTGCTCAGAAAGCATCTATCTGTAACGTGTTGAAAGAAAAATTGTGTTGTTATGGCAAATGTCAGTTTGGGAGATATATGCTGGAGGTCTTGTCCAGCCAGTAGTAAAATATGATTAGATTATCATTATAGGTGATAATTTTTCTAACACAAAATATATTGTGCCCAACATGATATAACTATTTTGGACCTCATTATGGTTTATAAAGATGAATTAATCACCAGACCGCAAGTAGGTGATTGCCAAGAGACCAGTGATCATGATCTGATTATGTTTACTATGTATAGAGGACGGTCTAACAAGTAGTATTTATACTTGGTGCTTCAAAAGGTCTAATGTCCCAAAGCTGGAGGAAAATTATCAGTGAAATTGACTGGGAGCAAAAATTTAAACAGAAAAATGTGAATGAAAATTGGGAGTTCTTTAAGAAAACATATTAAATTGCCAAAAAGGCACAACTATACAATGAAGAATGAGGATAACTTAAGGTAAAAAGCTTGCCCAATGTATTGGCAAAGTGAAAGCAGTAATTAGAAAGAAAAAAATTATCCAGTACAGAACCAATACAAAAAAAGCATAGCAGGTAGAAATAAATATAAAATTAGAAACTAAGAAATATAGAAAATTGATAAGGGAAGCTAAAGATATCAAAGGAAAAATTGATGGCTGGCAGGGCTAAGGACATTAAAAAGGAGTTTCTTTAAAACTATCAGGAACAAAAGACATCGTAATGATGGTATAGGCCCATGCTAGATGAAATTGTTAACATTGTTAATATTGATGCAGAAAAGGCAGAAACTTTTAATAAATATTTCTATTCTGTATTCGAAAAGAAGCAAGATGACAACATATGAATATGAACTACTTTACCTACATTAATACGTAAGGATCATGTTAAACAGCATCTGCTAGTGATAAACATTTTTAAAATCACCAGGCCCAGATAGCTTACATCTCAAGAATCTTGAAAGAGTGGGCTGTTGTTGAATTTTAATAAATCTTGGAACACCAGGGAAATTCCAGAAGACTGGAAGTGTGCTAGTGTGATGCAAATATTCAGAAAGAACAAGTAGGATAACCCAGGTAATCCTGCGCAAAACAATAGAAAAGCTGATAGAGGATTAAATTGATAAAGAATTAAAGAATAGGACTATAACTTGTACCAGTCAATGTGGTTTTATGGAAAATAGGTCTTGTCAAATGAATCTGATTTCATTCTTGGAGGGGATTACAAATTTGGTTCATAAAAGGTAACTGCGAAGATGTACACTTAAATTTTTGTAAGGCATTTGACTTTGCACATATGACATTCTGATTAAAATGTTAGCTCTATATAATATCAAAACACGTTAAATAAATTAAGAACAAACTGGTTAATTGAGAGATCTCAAGTAGCTGTCAGAGGGGAATCATCATTGAATAGAAGTGTTTCTAGTGGGGTTCCACGGGGATCGATGCTAGGCCTGACACTGTTCAATATTATCATTGATCTGAAAGTAAATAAGAATAATGCGTGGTGATCAAATTTGTGGGTGACACAAAGATTGTTGAAATGGTAAATGATGAGGACAGGGCAGTCCAACAGAATGATTTGGATGGCTAGATAAGCTGGGGCCATTCAAACAAAGAGTATTTCAATATAGTCAAATGCAAGGAACCAAGAAGGCAGACCATACTTACAGGATGATTAATTGTATCTCCCAATGCAGTGACTCTGAAAGGACTTTAGGTAGCATAGTGGAAAAATAACTGCAACAGCTGTTTACTACATTAAAATTATATTTGGGGTTGGTGGGGAAAGTTTTGATTCTAAAATGATGCACAGCTTCCTTCCCCCACCTCCAAGTCCCCTGAAATGTAGGCAGAGCTGAATCTAATCTTGCTTTTTTCTTTTTCCTGCAAATAAAAAGAAATCTTCTTGACACACAGGTAATGGGAAATCAGGAAAGGAAGTTCAGATCCAAGCTGCGTTAGTTAAAGTAATACGGATGGACAATTCATTTAATATCACAGTGCTGCTACCATGGAAGGGGCTTCTTAGATGAGAAACTGGAAGTTAGATGTGGTATTATAGAAATAAGATTGAACTAGTTAGTAGCAAGCTGTGCTGTTATTCTGACTTGTGACGAGTTATAGTTGTCTTTCACAGGGTGTCTCACTTGTAAAATTAAATCACATGAGTGGGAGGACCAAGTGTCCTGTTTATGTCTACCTTTGAGTTAATATGCATTTTATATTACTTTATAAACAATTTATACTAACTTAGCATTTCTGCCTTTCCTCATCTGTTCTATTTGTGTAAATAACACCCATGCAAGCTGCTATAGGCTGCAATTCAGTACAGTGTCTCTATACTGGAATCAGGATAGTACTTAAGCACTTCTGAAACCTCATTAGCATCAATGCAAAATGTATGCAAAGTCCTGAATAAGGATGGTCTTCAGGACCCAAAGTGCCTTCCTGAATCACAGCATTGGGGCCAGATTTTAAAAGATTTTTAATTTTGAAAGCTTTTTGAAAATCCCACTAAATGCCTATCTGTATCATCAGGCACCTAAATATATCTTTGAAAGTCTAGGCAGTAGTGCTCACCCCTTAAATTTTAACTTAAATACTAAAGTCATTTGATTCTTACATTCCACAGTTATCTGGCAATATCTCACCATTCTGTTCTCATAAAAAAAATTGTATACCACATGGGAATTACCTACTTCCTCTGTTGTAAAGAACACAAATGCTCATTTCTCTACTTTTAAAATTCACAATTCATTCAGATGTCCCTGGTGCATAGTCTCCATCTATATAAAACTTAAGCTTTTATCTTTCTGACTCATGCTCATTATTATATGTCCAAAATTCTGTTTGACTTTTTGTACTTGCAGTAAACATTATACTGAAGATATTATTGTTTTATTCATAATAATCCCTAGATCCATTTCCTGATCAGTTTTGCCAAATATATTCTCTTTTCAGAGCATATTCTCTTTCAGGTGTTATATCCCTAGCTTTACCACCTTCCCCTTTTCCATGCTAAATCAAATAAGCCACTTATTTGTTCATGCTGCTAGTCTATTTTAGTCTTTTATGAATTTGGTTGCCCTTCTTCTTTGCAGTGACCTTTCCAGCCCTTCAAACATTTTGTGTGGTTATTATATAATTTAATCCTTTCTCCTGGTACAAATTGCTTCTATTCTGATCCTTGAACTCCATTTGCTTTTATCTATACTGAAGATCTATTGTTTTCTACTTTCAGGACACATCTTCAACCTTTAAAATAGATCAGCATATATAACATTTTTAATGGTCTGTTAGATTAGTCTTTTGCATGGTACCGAATAAAAAAAAATCCTCTCTTGAAGTTCAAATAAATTCTCTGCAGTTTCCTCTACTTGTATTATTCCTTGAGGGATACAAACACCGCAGTATTTTAAGAATCGCTCATGATACATAGTAAATCGTTCTTGTATTTCTGATTCCATTCATATCCTAAATTTAGGGCACTCACTGCACATTCATTCTATGGCACTCCTGCATATGGATCTAGTTTAGTTTTAATAAAGGTTATTGAAAATTTTTCATTATTTAACATATTAAAAAAGATGTTTGGTGGGGAGAAAACAGGTCCATCTGGGTGTGCCCCTGGGATCCACAAGTGGAAGAAATCTCCTGATATAGATGTCATCCCTGTTGTATGGGAAGGGATTCAGCTACTGCAACATTCCCCACTGTTCTAAGGGAGGACTTCTTGCAGGTCCAGGGAATTCAAGGGGCAGGATCCATGGATATGAGCAGAAGAGATTGGGACCAGGAAGATGTGCATAATCCTCTATAAATCCCAGGGGGATTTCAAAGAAAAGATAACAGAACAAGAAGTGATCTTCATTTTATCCAGACCACCCTCTACACTGGAATACATTGTAAAATAAACCATGAGAGTCTCTGTCTGGAAGAGTTTATGGTATAATTTATATATGTAAATTATAATCGGAAAGTGTCCCTTGAAAGCTTTGTGTATTTGTGTTTGCAATCTTATGATTTGAAGCTATACATTCAGGAACACTGTAATAATACAATATAGCAAAGACTTCAAACATAGAATCATAGAATATCACGGTTGAAGGGACCTCAGGAGGTCATCTCGTCCAACCCCCTGCTCAAAGCAGGACCAATTCCCAACTATCATATTCTGCTCCTACTGCCACAGTATTGTAGAAGGTCACTACAATGAGATGAATATTGTAATTCAAGTCACATTGATGTTCTTCTTTTTACTGCAAGGGAACAGAATATTCTGGACAGATCTCACATGTATGCCCTACAAATATGTAATTTGCTACTAGTTAGGCTAAACAATAAAATAGGATGGCAAGCAGGCGGAAACAAAACTACGGCTTTACAGGATATCAGATTATCCTAATCCTTGATACTGTTCATGACACAAAACAATAGCAAAAACACCTCCTGCTTCTCTGTTGCCTGAAAGGTTTTTCTCCTTACGCATAAAGTGCCTTATTCAGTAATGTTGCTTCTTGTCCACACAGGACCAGCTGGCATAAAGTGCCTTATTCAGTAATGTTGCTTCTTGTCCACACAGGACAGCTGACCTAAGCCAACATGGCTCCATTTCCTTCAATGGGACAACATCAGTTTACATCAGCTGAGGACCTGGTCACAGTCTGCATAGTTCTAAGCCACAGAACTGTATTCTTAATGTTTGGTTTTAATTAAATGTTCAGCATACTTCAACATGAGTCAGCTTTAAATGTTATGGCCGAGCTTTTTCTTTGATGCTCATGACATATTTACTTAGCAGTGTCAATTCTTTCTGACAACTCCACAATGTCCAGTATTGAATAACAAGTAATTATGAAACTAAATCCTCACAAAATGCAGGTCCTCTTAAATGGATTCAAATGCCAGTTAAGCAGTGCACCCCCGTCATTCTATTCAATAATGTTGGCTTGGTCCTTAACTGCTTCTTGAGTAACCATGAGATCAAACATCCCATGCAGTCTCCAGGTCACCCATTTATCATTTGAACAGCATTAGATACAGACGACTAATAGAGATGAGCACAGCTAAGCTCCACTGTCTGATAACTGTACCCTGAATATTTTGGAAGGAGTTTGGATACTGAAGTCCAAATCTGAATCACTCTGTGGGCTTTGTTTTGGAAGTGAACCCAAAACCAAATGGGGTTCTCAATTCTTTACTGACTCTTGGCTAGGTTAGACTGAGCCAGAAGAGATGGGGTCAGTCACTCCAACTGTGTTGAAATACACTGCCTCAGAGTACCAGTGAATCATGACTTCTGCTACACCTTTTTAAATGACATAGGGTGTGTGTTCTATTGCTTTACGCCTGCTCCCTTGGTTAGCGGAGAAGCTAGGTCAAGCCAAGCCTTCGCCTTACCTTTCCCCACTCTCCTTAGGATTTTCAAATCACCAGTGCTAGAAATTCCCAGTGCTTGCCCTAAAGGTAATGCATTTTTTGTTCCCTGACTGGATGACTTATATATAGACTTGGCAGAATTTAATGGAAATCAATTTTAAGCATTTTTTCTAATTTTTATCCATTTAAATGTTCAGTTATGGGAAATTATGGGAAATAATGACAGTACATCTTGAGATTCTAAAAGTTAAAGCTTTATAACTGTTAAAACATAAATTGTCAACATCATGTGTCAAAATGTACAAAGTCAATAGCCTTAAATCAAACTCTAAGTTGTCAAGTAGCATTTTTCTTACTTTGTCTATCTGTGCATTTCTATTACCATTAATGGAAATATTTTTTCGTGTGTGTGTGCACGCACGTGTGTGGTGAAACTGACATTTATCAACATTTACTGATAAAAATCTAATCCTTCCAAGTCTGTTTACATAACCAACCAGCAGAGTGTAATTTTCAGAATTATTATGTACAAATTGAAATCCTTTTCAGGACCAACCCCAATCGTTTGATCTACGAACTCACCTTTCATGCTGGCAAAGCCTGAACTTGTGAATATTTCTGGTGATGCAACATGAAGGGGTCACAAACATATCTGAATCATAAGCTTTTACTAGATTTAAGCTCTTTGGGACAACAGCTGCCCGTTGTATTTTTGTGTGTATGGTGCCTGACACAAAAGGAGTCCAAATCTTGACTGGGACATGTGGGCCTTTTTTGCAAAAAAAAGTAATGGTAGTTGTGGGAAACATTTGCTCAGTTCTTATATTTACCTTGGCATTTTTATGTATTTATTTTATTTATTTATTGAGGGTAAGTGGAATGGAAGTTTTAATTTTTCTTGCTTTGAAGCTATATAATTTTTTTTAAAAGAAGCAGTGAAAAAAGCAAGGTAGAAGGGGAATCTGTCTTTGTAGTCTGAACAACACGCTGCTGTTGGGACTCATTTATTTATAGCTTTCGCATTCTCACAGTTGAAAGTCAAATTAATTTAATTTATCCTAATGGATGTTTCAGATACCAGATTGCAGGAGTATTTGTTCAAACTCATATAATAAATGTTAATGAACTTTAACTGTGTTAACAAAATAATCATTTTGTCCCAGAACTGAGGAAGACATTCCTGAGTTGGACACTCCTAAATGTTGAAAGCAGCATCAAATAAATTTGCTAAGTAACCCATTGTGCACATTTTGTTTTCCCTGAGAAGAAATAGAGAAGGTTTCTATCCTATAATGGAAATGCTCTTTCCTCCCCCAGATGCCTGCAGAAGCTCTTCCATTGTGAATACTGTGTAGATAGTGCTCTATGGGTTTAGGGAATGGGGCAAAGGAAGCAACTGTTCTGTGACATACTAAATTAAATTGCATCAATATCAGCCTATTTAAGAATATCCAAAAAGTGTATTTATTAAATAGGTGCAATTTCTAGGGGTAGCCCATGTCTCAGTGTTTCAATGGCAGGAAACTTTTTTTAAAAACATTTTAAATCAGAATTTTTAAAAACAGAATCACTTCTATTGGTAACGGCTTTATAAAAGCATATTTTTACAAAATTTAAATTTTGGTCTAAACTGAATTTGACTTTATCCATTGGAAGGTACAAAGAACTACAGGGTTTGGTAACTATTCTTCTTGCTTTCTTTCCCTCTTTCCTTCTTTTTTTTAAGCAAATTTTATTTATATTTTCATTAAAACAAGACCAGTCTTTTTTTCCCTTTGGGGCCTTTTTATTCTTGGCTTTATTTCTCAGTTCTTCAATTAAGCTGATTATTTTACATGTTTGCGAAGATGGTGTCTCTCTATTTTACAAGCAATTTGAGACTTCAGCTGGTAGCACTAGAAGTAGCCAAAACAGAGATTGCTGCACTGGGCCAGGCAGCAGGTAAAATGGGGCCCGCCTCAGCACCCTCCTTGACTCAGAACTTTACAGGGGAGACACTCCCAACTCTTGGGGCACTAAGACCTGGGTGTCATCTCCCCTTTCAACACTCCCTCCACCACCCCCCCACACACACACAACATATGGCCTTGGGGAAAAATGCAAAGATGAGTCAGCCAGAGACTCCAGGTAGTAGGGGCAGAGGCAGCCAAAGCAGGTACCTCTGGACATTCAAAGAACTTCCTACAGTGTTCACTGGATTTTGTCTGCTCTGTGCTGATTGACTGTTGGCTCTTACTCTCTGCCTCCCTTAGTTTCTCCACCTCAGCTTCACTCCAATCCTGCCCCTCTTCCCCCTATCCTCTGCCCCTCACCCAATTCCTTTTTCTTTCCATTAAGCTGATCCTCTCTTATGTAACCCTCCTCCCCACAAAAATCTTGGCTAACGTGCCATTTACTGCCATCGCATTGTTCACTCCAGTTGCGTGTTCTGTCCCTTCCCCACCTGTGCCTGTCCTGCCTATTCAGATTGTAAGTTCTTTGGGACATGGACTGTCCAGTGCTCTTTGTTTGTACAGAAGCTAGCACAATGGGGCTCCACTCTTGGCTGGCTTAGGCCCCACCATAACAAACACGATTAATAATAATATTCTTACAGAAACCTCATCCTAGAATACTCAAAGAGCCGACTGAGGAGATATCTGAGCCACTAGCGATTACATTTAAAAAGTAATGGAAGACAGGAGAGATTCTAGAGGACTACAAAATGGCAAATATAGTGCCCATCTATAAAAAAGGAAAAAAGAACAACCCAGGGAATTACAGACCAGTCATCTTAACTTCAGTACCTGAAAAGATAATGGAGCAACTAATTAAACAATAGGTTTGCAAGCACCTAGAAGATAAAAAGGTGATAAGTAACAGTTATCATGCATTTATCAAGAACAAATCATGTCAAACCAACCTACTAGCTTTTTCTGACAGAGTAACAAGCCTTGTGGATGGGGAGAAGTGGTAGATGTTCTATATCTTGACTTTAGTACTGACTTGCATGACCTTCTCATAAACAAACTAGGGAAATATAACCTAGATGGAGCTACTATAAGATGGGTGCATAACTGGTTCAAAAACTATTCCCATAGAGTAGTTATCAGTGGTTCACAGTCACATTGGAAGGGCATAGCAAGTCGGGTCCCGCAAGGATCAGTTCTGGATCCAATTATGTTCAATATTTTCGTCAGTGATTTAGATAATGGCAGAGGGAATACACTTATAAAGTTTGTGGATGATACCAACCTAGGAGGGGTTGCAAGTGCTTTGGAGGGTAGGATTAAAATTTAAAATGATTTGGACAAACTGGAAAAATGATCTGAAGTAAATAAGATGAAATTCAATGAGGCCAAATGCAAAGTACTCCTCTCACAAAGGAACAATCAGCTGCACACATGCAAAATGGGAAATGACATCCTAGGAAGGAGTACTGTGGAAGGGATCTGGGGGTCATAATGGATCACAAGCTAAATATGAGCCAACAGTGTAACACCATTGCAAAAAAAGCAAGCATCCTTCTCAGATGTATTAGCAGGAGTGTTGTAAGCAAGACACGAGAAGTAGTTTTTCTGCTCCACTATGCGCTGATTAGGCCTCATTTGGAGTCTTGTGTCCAGTTCTGGGTGCCACATTTCAGGAAAAATGTGGCCAAATTGGAGAAAGTCCAGAGAAGAGCAACAAAAATCATTAAAGGTCTAGAAAACATGACCTATGAGTGAAGATTGAAAAAATTGGGTTTATTTAGTCTGGAAAAGAGAAGACTGAGAGGGGACATGATAACAGTTTTCAAGTGCATAAAATGTTGTTACAAGGAGGAGGGAGAATAATGGTTTTCCTTAATCTCTGAGTATTGGACAAGAAACAATGGGCTTAAATTGCAGCAAGGGTAGTTTAGGTTGGACATTAGGAAAAACTTCCTAACTGCCAGGGTAGTTAAACCCTGTAATAAACTGCCTAGGGAGGTTGTGGAATCTCCATCATTGGAGATTTTTAAGAGCAGGTTAGACAAACACCTGTCAGGGATGGTCTAGATAATACTTAGTCCTGAGAGAAAGAGAGTGCTATGAACATGCATGTGCTGCACCCAAGAGTTAAGATGTTAAGATCAGAGGGAGACCCACTTTTTGGAAAGTTCTACCCTTCCTCCAAGACCACCTCAGTGGTGGCTTTGAAGTGGAGAGTCAATAGACTATTAAGAGGTAGAAAGATGCCATGTTTTGGGGTGCAGTCCAGACCAGTGAGGAGTTGTGTCACTGCCTGCCCTGTAACCCTGTGTACCTTAAATTGCTCTGCTGCTATAGCTCCCTTGTCGGGGTGCTCACAGTCAGCATAAAATCATGTATTGATTGTCTGTGTGATAAGCAGTTCTGGATCAGCAACTCTGACTCCAGCAGCCTGCCTGTTATAGCCCACCACACTCTGGTATCCACCAGCTTTTGGTTACACCTGCCAAGATGACCCCAACATCCCCCATTCCCAAATTTTCCTAAAACTGTGTACCAACAATGTCCAGTCCTCTGCTGGACCATTCAGAGGAATCATAAGGTTTGTTTGCTCCACTAAAGAGACAAAATGCCCAGCTGATCACTTTAACTAGAGTTAATGATCACTTTAATTAGCACTGGGGTAGTTTAGTTAAAAGTAAAACAAGTATTTTTATTAACAAAAGAAGATGGGATTTTAAGGGAGTTCAAATACGAAGGATAGAGTCAGAAATGGTTACGAGGAAATTAAAGTGAACAATGCTTTCTGAAAACTAAGACTTAACAAAACTACAGTCTTGGTTCAAGGTAAGATTCTTACCACACTACCTACTATCAAGATGGCTAGCCACCACCTTGGTCAGAATCTCCCAAAAGTCCAAAGTGCTCAGTTTCTTCATCTTCTTAGGTGAAAGATAGCTTGGGGTTCTTTGCCCCTCTCTTCCATAGTCCACTGAGCCTTTGAAATGGATTCTTCTGAATGTTACTCCCCCCCGAATACTCAAGCTATGAGGAAGGAGATATGGAGTTTGATGGTGAAGGAAGTTCCATGCTGGTTTCTTCCCCAACTAATATTTGCTAAAATGCAAATTGATCTGTTCCTGCAATTTCTTCCCCCTGCCGTGATGCTGAGTTATCTCCTCCCCTTGTCAACTTGATGGCTTAGTTTATCTATTACGTAAATACATTCCCATTGTTTCTTAATGTACCTTGGAGGTACCTTCAAGGTGGCAGAACCACATTCCTTTGTCTAGGGTAACTTCAGTCCCGCCAGGCAGATACATTTTTAAAACATAATTCCCGATATGTTTGTAATTTTGCATTTGTCTTCTACATACCGCAGGCAATAATATTAATGACTGGTATGTTATTAGCTGTCTATTGATATCTTACCTGACATGATACCTTTTAGACACAGTGAATGACAGTGAGTTGTAGTATACCTAACGGGTCAGGCTTGGTGAAACTCGCTACCAGATACCAGTGTGTCTCTTGCCCTCTTTCACCAGGATGCTGTTAGAGTCACAAATGGAAATCTGCATGTCAGCACCATCTGCTGCTCACTTGGTGTGACATCAAGACAGAATTCTCAAAACCCCTGTCTACCTATGCTGGCAGCCATGTGGAATCAGAGTTTAATGCTAGAAGGGAGGTCACTAGTCTGATCTCCTGCACATGCCACTAAACCCCAGCCAGTTACCCATTGAGCCCAATAACCTGAATTAGATTTAAGTACCACAGCCCTCAGGAGACTAAACTATTGTGTGCCACAAGCACAGAACAGGAGAGACTGAGGTGCATCCGTGACCAAGGCCACTGCAGTGACAGGGAGTTGATTTGATGAGATATAGCCAGATGAACCTAGCAAATGACCTACCTCCCATGATGCAGAAGAAGGCAAAACCCTACTGTGGTCCCTGCTAATCTGACCTGAGAGAAAATTCCTTTCCAACCCCGAAAATGGACAGCAGATTGATCCTGACCATGTGATCAAGACACACCATCAAAGCATCTAAGAAAAAATTGTCTGTACCTATTCAGAATACCAGCCCATCTGACCCGGTGTCCCCTCTCCAGCTGTGGCCATTTCTGATGCTTCAGAGGAAGGGGAGCAAGCAAAACAAACAAACAAAAACACACAACCCAGAATACATAAGGGTCAATATATTACTTCCAGACTCCTTCAAGAGCCTAGCTGAAGCTCGAGATTTCAGACCATATGACATAATGGGGGATCCATTCCGGTCCTGAGCCACCTCCCACACTGCTGAGAGCAAACTGTAGCCATTCACTTTACCATCACCTCGTTTCTAGTACTTATCACCCACATTTGGGTCTTCAGTCACTGTAGAGATATGTTTATGAAAGATTGTGATTTGGAGTTACTCTCTTATAAGGGGCTGTGTTGTGAGCGTGGGAATTTGGAAATATGGCCCAGAGGCGGGGTTTGGGAACACGGCAGGGCTGTGTGCAGCAGTTCACCAGAGGCATAGGTGCTGCCACACCCCGTGGCTTGAAGTGGTTTCCATTAGATACAGGGTTTACAGTTTGGTTCAATGGCTCTCAGCACCCCCATTATACAAATTGTTCCAACGCCCTTGACCAGGGATGCTCTTCACTTTGTTTTATTGAAGTTTTATTCCTCTCTCATTCACTGGTTTGTTATTCAATGAACCCCAACATTGTTACAGTCACCGCTTGCATATTTTCTAAATCCTAAATCATGAGCTCTCAGAAACAGTCTTGTAAAGGGCCTAATACAATGGGGCCCTAATAGCTGTTTGGGGTACTTAGAGACTACTGCAAGAGCAGTAATAATAATACCCTCCTTTGCATACATTTCTCCTGTGGTGCCTACAAAATACTGGCAGCCGATAAATGGCTAGGTAAGCAACAAGCTGAAATTACTGCTGCTGTTCTGCTTATTTTTCTCCATCACAAAAACAAAAAAACAAAAATCAAATTTTCCATGAACAATTTGTAATTGTAGAGTATTTGTTTTTCTGCTACCCCATCCTTCCCACCCCTTTACATAGGTGCCTAAATAAAGCTGAGTTATTAAAAAAAAAATCTGTTCCCAAACATCTTAAGGGCATTGTCAAATTGCAATAGTAGAAAGGATGGATGGTCTTGTGGTTACTGTACAGGAGAGAGATCCAAGAGATCTAGATTCCATTCTCAGTTCTGCCACAGATATCCTATTTGACCTTTGGCAACTGATTTAACTTCAAATGTACCTCAGTTTCCCCATCTGTAAATTGAGACTACTTACTGCCTACATGTTATAGATGTGTTGGACGGCACAGTTAATTAATATTTGAAAGATGATTGGAGAGCCTCAGATGGAAGTGGAATGTAAGTACCGAGTACTATTATAATTATTAACTCAGAATACATCTGAGAACATCTGCACCAGCCTTTTAACACATCAAGACATAATTTATAAGGACTATAAACAAATGTATTTGGAGGACTGTTTCAAAGAACCTTAAGAAACAACTTTGCTAAAAACAACTTAATATTTAATGATAATGGGATGCTGAACCTCACAGGCAAGAAAGAAATAATTAAAAAGAATAATTAAAAACAGTGAAACAAGGAGACAGATTAGCATTGAAATAGCCACAGAGAGAGAAAGGAAAGAGCACTTATCCTTAACCCCTGGAGGTGTGGTTTCGTATAAAGAGTGTATGGCATAGAAGTGTAGAAAGCTAGCTCTGTACAAGTTATAAAAGATCATCTGTTTTCCACTGTGCCTGCCGTTTCACACAAGCTTCCATGGACCATTTTTATTGAATCAGACCCTAGGGCAGGGATAAAAAAGTTTCAAGAGGTTGTTTTCTCGGATGAGGTCAATGTCCTGAATATTCTTGTTTGGTTTAGCAGCAATCAGAGCTTTTGGCAATATAATACAATCGGGAAAATATTTTTTAACACCATAAATTATCTGCAAGACATCTTTTCCTCTTCCTTCAAAAGCAATACACAGATTGTTACATTTATGAACTATTTCTTATAAATGAAAAAATGATTCATTCTTGTTTCTCCTGCTTGAACTTTCTGTTTGCGGTTTTATGGTCCTATTTCTATTTGTGTCTGTTTTGCATTAGTAATAGTAGTATTTATATTGTAGGAGCATCTAGGAGCCCAAGCAATAGACCAGGACCCCATTGTGCTAGGGCTGTACAAACACAGGAAAAAAAGTGTCCCAACCCCAAAGAGCTTATTGCTTAAGTCCATCTCTTTACAGACTTTTCAGCATTTTCTTGGTCATATTTTAAATAAAAAGAGTGGATTTTTTTTTCTGAGAGATCTACTCTAGGAATCATTTTGTGGAAGTTCTATGGCCTGTGTTATACAGGAGGTCAGACTAGATTGGGGTGAGCAAACGTTTTGGCCAGAGGGCCACATCTGGATGTGGAAATTGTATGGCAGGCAATGAATGCCCGGTGAGGGAGCGGGACTCTTTGGGGTGTAGCATGAGGGGAGGCTCTATAAGGGATGTTACCGAGGTGGGGGTAGGGAGACTCATGGAGTGTGGCATGGGGTGGGGGCTCTACAGGGGCAGTACCAAGGACTCCTAGGGGCCCTGCCGGCAGTGGCACCACAGTGGCCGTATCAGGCACCGCCATGGGCGGAGGCACCCCAGCTGAGACAGGTGCGGCCCCTGTGCGGTTTTGAGGCTTTTGAGGGTGGGGCCGTATGAGACCGGGATGGGATTGGGCATGCTGCTGCGTAGGGAGGGCAGGTGTTGGGAACACTGGGGCATGGCCACTAGGTAACTCGAGGGGATGGAAGACCACGAGTGTCGATGAAGCCCCCTCGCACTAGGCCCCGGTGTCCTTGGCCCCTCCCGCCTGGAGGCACACACAGCAGTTATGCTAAGAATCTGCAACAGTATGTTGCAGAGTCAGACTGCCTGAAACTAAGCAAGGCCAAACAGGGGAGATATGGAAGAACAATGCTGAATAAAGCAGCTTTATGTATAGTTTAACAAATGATACAGAGAATCAGGGAACTAGCTGGGAACTGGATTGGCTGGCTATATGGATACTTGGGGCAGCTTGCTATTGGATAAGTATGCTGGGAAAAAGGATGTATAAAAGCCTGTGTAACTTCCTGCTCTGTTGTGCAGGATTTGAGATTTTATTCTCCCTGTACCTTTTTGCAGATGCAAATAAACTTTTCTGCTTCTCCACCCCGTTGTGATTATTGGGTGTAGCACACCGGGTAACGAACCACTCAAGCTGTTGTTCAGCCTCTCGGCACTGGGTGCCGGCAACACAGGGTTCTGATCCCGGAAACAGCGCGGTGAAGTCGCCCCTGCGCAGTGTGGCTCTGTGAGTGCCGGAAGATTGTGGAATTGTGAGTAGGGGGCTGGGGAGCACTGGGCAGGCAGGGCAAGCCCCTGACCCCGCTCCTTGGCCAGAGCTCGAGGGCCACATAAAAACATCTGATGGGCCAGAAGCAGCCTTCGGGCCATAGTCTGCCCACCCAGAAACTAGAAGATCACAATGGTCCCTTCCAGTCTTGGAATCTGACTCTATGAGTTTGAGGGCTGTTGGTGGTGTTTGTTTGTTTTGTCTTCATATTATTTATTTATTTCCCTTCTTTCCTTCAGCTGCCAGATCAGACCAGTCTATTGAGCCCTGTAAACTGATTCTGACAACGGCTGCTACCAGATACTTTGAAGCAAATCCCATTACAGACAATTAGTAAATAACCTGTCTATAGGGGAAACTTCTTTATAATCCCTCATCAATGGCTGAGTGTAGGGAGCCAGGGTGGCTTCCCTCCGAACCAGAGGGTAAAGAGCCACCCTCTCAGCCTGAGTGGGCGGGGCCAGACCAAGCTTACGCCAATTCCCGAAAGGGGAGAGGTGGGACAGGAAGTACAAAGGCGGGGCCCTTTGCCCAGTGAGGAGAGCACCAGGGAGGGAGACAGGCACAGGCTGCTCCCTCGCGATCCTGCTGCCGACCCAGGGGAGGCCCTGGGCCAGGAGGAACCTGACCGGGAGGAAGGCCTGTGGCGACCAGGACTGCCAGCCGCTGAGTACCCGGAGGACCTGGAGGGGCCCGACTGTAGCCCAGGCCAGCGTGAGTCCGACACAGAGGGGGAGCTGGAGCTGCCAGCGGCGGAATATCCGGACGAGCTGGAGGGACCAGAGAGACCCGCCGGAGAGACCGGGTAGGAAGTAGCCCAGGGGCAGAACTGCACCTTGTGGGGGGGGTGTTTGGTCAGCGGGCGCGGATGGCCCCCCGCTGACTGAGCGGCAGGACCTTCGCCTCCTGCCACTGTCAGGGCCCTGGGCTGGAACGCAGGGGAGCTGGGTGGGCCTGCGTTCCCCTACCCCGGCCAACCGGCCTGAGGGGGCATGTGGCAGGCTCGGGCAGGCGCTCCCCCTGCCTGAGGGGCGCGCGGCAGGCTCGGGCCGGCGCACCTTCCCCGCTAATTCCCCGGCGCCCGAAAGGTGTGACTAAGGCCTGCCAGTGGGACCATAGCTCTCCATCGCCCCCTAGGGGATCGGAGGACCGACTGAAACCTGTCACACTGAATTATGCCTTGAAGCATGAGAATTTATATCCGACATATATATCCTACAATGAAACTAGGTATGTTCTCAATATATAAACATCTCTGATAGGGCTGGTCAAAAGTTTTCCAATGAAACTTACCTCCAATAGAAAAATTAGGTTTTTGACAAAACAAGAATTTTTCCAGAAGGTACCTCCACTCTCCCCTGTCTCCCACCTTGGAACACAAAGGTTTCTTGTTTGGTTGGTGGTGGTGGTTTTTTTATTTTTCTTTTTGTGGTTAGAAAACTAAAAATGCTAAAACAAAAACAAAATTTGTTTGGGGATTTTGGATTTAAAAATAAAATTAAAAAATGAACTTTACACGGGAGGGGAAAAAATAAGTCAACCAAAGCTCATTTCCCAATCCGTATCAGATTATTTTTGTCATCCTACTAAGCACTCAGCCTCAGAGAAAACTTGTAATGACAAATTCCACAGTTAATTCACTTTGTTTAAGTGCTTTTGTTTTTGCCTTTAAATGCCATTAAATATGCCCTTGTCCTTGTATTATGGGAAAAGGTAAGCACAAGTGCTCAGATTACCAACTCTGTATCTTCTGTTTTTCTATATGGCTCTATCACATCCCTTCTTAATTGCTTTGTCTCTAAACTAAACTGGCTTCTCTCTCAATCTCTCCTGTTGAAGCCGTTCTACTTTGTATTAAAATAAATAAATATTAATTTAACTAGACAAAGTGACTGGCTCTAAGTCCAATAGTTAGGGCACTTACCTGAGAGGTGTTCAAATCCCTTCTCCATCAAACAGAGGGGGAGTTGAACCACATCCTGGATGAGTACAGTAATCACCAGCCTAATCTTCTCCTCCACACTAGAATGGCTTTGGCGCCTGATTCAGGGACAAGATCTCTCTGTGGATCTCAAGCAGAGACTAAGCATTCCCCAGCAAGCTGGATGTAGGCATTTAACTCTGACAGAGGGGTGGGGTTTTGCATCTCCCCTCTTGTTGGCACCTTCCACTGACTGGTTTAGGTGGCTCCCTACCTAGCTTGCTGGCTTTTATGAATCCCATTATTAGGCATCTCTCTGCCCTAATGTGTTGGATAGGGTGCCTAAGCACCTAATTCAGGGCTTCTGGATTCCAGTGATTTTAAGGCACTCAGTACTGCAACATCTAAATCCCTTTGTGGACCTGGCCTTTGCACCTCTTAGAGAAATGATCTCTAGACGGATGACTGAAAATGATTTCAGCTTTTTTGGGGGGACAGGGTGAGCAGAATTCCATGTAAACATACATTATATTTTTAACCCATTCTTTATAAATCTTAACCAGTCATTTGCTTTTGACCACTGCTAAACATTGAGCAGAAATTTTCATTCTTCTATCTACAATGCTGACTAGATCTTCCCCTCTCCCTGTGTGGTTAACTCTTCCTTTTCACACCTTAACTTTTCATTTTTTCCTCTACCCCACCCCCATTTACCCTCTTCCCTCCCCCATTCCCCCCATGTAGCCAAATAAAATACTTGTGGCTCTCTAAATTCTTTAGTGTCCAGCAGTGTAGCATCTAAGAGCAAATGGACTTGTCTCTGATCAACAACAGAGATGGCCAATCCCACTTCTTTGTCCACTAAACAGAATCATCACAATAAAAACTGTTAAAACTCACCATATTTCTCCCCAATGTGTCTCAATTTTTACATCTAGGGAAAAGTGATAGTTTCATCTCTATGAATATTCAACTCCTATCTTTGCTACTTGTTAACTTGTTTATAAATGGACCCTTAATAATATATGTTAATAATTTATCAACACATTATAAGCTATTTATAAATGGAACTTCAATAGAAAGTATAGGCAAGTAGCTGGTGTAATAAATACTTTTCCAATCGGAAGTGATTTTTTAAAAGTGATCTATTTTAAATGATATTTCCATTTTTTTGTCAAGTGTAAGTTTACAGGTTACAGATTTCAGCATTTATTTGTATAGACTAAATGGGGCACAATCTACATTTCCTGAATCTAATTATTCATCTCAATAATATATCTGTTTTTGATGCATAAACACTGTATAATACACTAAATTACAGGCAAAGTCACTGGCTGAGTGTTTGATTATTAAAACCAATTATCTTATATTTATTTTATACAGCACTTTTGATACTAACAGAGGCTGACATTTTTCACATTACTCCTCGAGATGATCAGAGAAAGTTATACATATTCATTATTTAGTTCCCTGAAATGTAGGGCTCCAAGGGACCTCGAGAAGTCATCAAGTCCCAAGCCTGTGGCAGGACCAGATAAACCAAGACCATCCCTGACCGCTGTTTGTTTACCTATTCTTAAAAACCTCCAATGAAATGGGATTCCACAAGCTCCCTATTCCAGAGCTTAACTACCCTTATAATTAGTTTTTCCTAATACCTAACCTAAATCACCCTTGCTGTTGATTAAGCCCATTACTTCTTGTGCTACCTTCAGTAGACATAGAGAACAATTGACAACCATCCTCTTTATAGCAGACCTTAACATATTTGAAGACCTGTTATCAGGTCCCCGCTCAGTCTTCCTTTCTCAAGACTAAACTTTACCAAGATTTTTTTTCCATTTACCCTCATTGGTCAGGTTTACTAAACTTTTACTAAACCGACTTCTGTTGCTCTCCTCTGGATTCTCTCCAATTTGTCCACATTCTTTCTAAAGCAAGATGCCCAGAACTGGACACAGCACTCCAGCTGAGGCCTCATTAATACTGGGTAGAACAGGACAATTACCTCCCAGGTCTTCTTAGATAGGACACTCCTGTTAATACACCCAAGAATAATATTAGCTGTTTTTGCAGATGTATCGCATTGTTGGTTCATATTCAATTTGTGATCTACCATGGACGCCCATCCTTTTCAGTAATACCATCACCTAGCCACTTATTACCCATTTTGAAGTCGTGCATTTGATTTTTTCCATCATAAGTGAAGTATTTTGCACTTGTCCTTTTCAAATTTCATTTTCCTGAATCTGGACCAATTTGTCAAGGTCGCACTAAAAACTGCAGTGTAGCCACGGCAGTATGGGCACAGTGAATGGCAGCATGGGTTTACCAGAAGCTGGGAATGGGGGACAGGGGATGGATCACTTGATGATTACCTGTTCTGTTCATTCCCTCTGGGGCACCAGGCATTTGCCACTGTCAGAAGACAGGGTACTAGTCTAGATGGACTAGTATGGACCTTTGGTCTGATCCAGTAAGGCCTTTCTTATGGGTTAGCTGCCCCAAGAACAAACCCACCTGGACCCCTACGGTTCTTAATCAGGGTAACTAGCCCACGCCACTGCTTGCTGCTAGCATGGCTGCACTACTATTTTAGTGCACGAGCTTGATGACAGCCAATGCATGTCTGCTTGAGCTGGGAATCATACCCTCAGCTCCAAGTGTAGACATAGCCTAAAGCCGCTTTGAGCAGTGCTAGAGGACGTAAGGTTGAGGACTCCTGCTTTCCCATCCATCCCCAAACATAGCCATTCTAGTGAACCTAGGTAAAGCTGGGACTGGAGCACAACAGGAGACACAGGTGTGTCTACACTACAATCAGAGGTGTGACTGCAGCACAATTTGGCATTCCCACTCTATCTTTAACCTAGCTTTAACCTCGCTAGCACAGCTAAAAGAGCAATGAAAAGGTGGTGGCCTGGTCTTCAGGGAAGGCTATCCAAGTATGCTGGGACCCTGGATACTTAGTCACATTGCTAGCCTATACAGAAGCCTGTTCTGCCACATCTTCACTGCTATTTTTAGCTGTGCTAGCTAGATTAAAGCTAACATGGACATACCAACATGTGCTACTACCCGTGCAATTACAGTGCAGACTAACAGAGGAGACAAAGTGGGAGAAAAATGAAGTGGGCAAACATGATCCCCAATGGAGGAAGCACAAGAAATTAAATAGGAGCCAAACAAGAGGGGATGGGACAATAGGAAGAGTGCTGCAGGGGAAACAGGAGATCCCCAAATGAAGGAGGGCTAAGAAAAGCAGAGTATTACAGCAACCACGGAACACTTGTACATAGGTGCTGGAACTAAGGGTGCTAGGGTGCTGCCACACAGTCTGGCTTCCAGTGGTTTCCATCAGATACAGGGTTTATGGTTTGGTTCAATGGTTATCAGCACCCCCACTATACAAATTGTTCCAGCACCCCTGCACTTGTAATACTTGCTTAAAGAATCACAGGTATTTATTGGAACCTTGCAAGTACCAATCCCAGCACACACAGACAGGCCTGAACTTCCTCCTAAATGCCCCAGATGAGATAGACTATAACATACAAGATGAAGACACAGCACTATCTACCAGTGGAGGTGCTGTCCACATGCATCATTTCAACTCCCTACCCCATCCCAGTTGGTTATGAATTTAAAGAGTAACTCCCAAGAATCCAGGTCATCTGCCGTCCATGCAGGGCTCCATATTGGTCTGCCCACTTGAATCCTATATTCCATCATGAAGCTATCACTCTGTGATGAAGCAGAAAAACTGCCAGTAAGCACAGCAGGGGTTAAGGAGAGTCTTTGGGCCAAGGTAGCCCTGCCCCCCTATACCTGCAGCCAATGCCAGCCCTGGAGTGGGGAGAAAAGAAGTACCTGATTCTATTTGGGATTGACTGGCAAAGAGACCAGAGCTAGCTGTTTCCCTACCTGAAAGGAATGAGTACTAGCCTGCCAGCCAGGGCAGCCATCTGGGAGTAAGCATTGTCTCCCCAGCCAAGGGAGCCTGCCAAGGAGCCTCCAATACCTGAAATGAATGACTGAGCAGACCCCAGAGACATTGTGGAGCTCACCCTTAATAACTGGCAGCTGCTCCACCCGAAGGAGCCGGTGACTGCAGCAGGATGCCACCCAGACTCAAGAGGGAACCCTATGGAAAGCAAGCTACCCAGGAAACTGGAATGGCAGGGCCATGCCCAGGGGTGCTGGAAAATTTTGATGGTGGGGGTGCTGAGAGCCACTGAACCGAACTCTAAGCCCGGTATATAAGGGAAACCACTTCAAGCCATGGGGTGCGGTACCCCCACGCTTCTAGTTCCAAGACCTATGACCATATGCCCCAAACTGAATGGACTGCTAGGAAGAAGCCCAGGGCAGCAGATTCTGACTCAATGCTGGGAGGATCCCCCCTACCCCCGATTCAGGGGTTGACATACACAGGGCCCTGAGAGGGAGGGTGTACCACTCTGTGCCTCAAAGCAACACCCTGAAACCCCCATAATCACCCTTGTCATATAATTATGATAGGTTCCATACAAAGCATGCCATGAGAAGTCCTGATCTACAAAACACATTGTTCTGTCCAATCATACATATTGTTAATGTGAATGAAGATATGGCATTTTGCTGTATGGTTGTTATTGAAATATGTTGTAAGTTTGAGAATCTCTACTGCCAGGTGGGTGCTAACCAACCATTAATCAACTCTATGACTCAGTTGCACAAGTCCACACAATGGGGGTTTACTCAATCACTGTGACTCAACAAAGACTACCAGGCATGTGATCACTGTGACTCAGCAAAGCCCACTGGGACATGTCTGGAAGCAACAAGAACACTTCAACAAACAAACTTCAAACAACAAACTTCATCTGAGAAGACTGGTCCAGGCTTCAGGGAGAAGTCTATGTGTTAAGAACTGCAACATCCAGTGGAGTGAGAAAGTTGCTGATCTAAATACTGCCTAGTGTAATAAGGTTTAAGATTTAGATTGTGCACTTATCTTTTATAACTATCTATGACCTTTTGTGCCTACCACTTATAATCACTTAAAATCTATCTTTGTGTAATTAATAAATCTGTTTTATGTGTAGCATTCATACAAGGTTCATGCACTTGGCAACATTCAGGGCACACCCAGAGTGTTGTGTAGGAGCAGTGCACACACGGCTCCTCTCAAGGGCATGAACCTTGGAATCTCGCCCAGATGACATGAACCGTGGGAAGCCTCCCAGGACTGGGCTCAAGGCCCGAGAGCAAGGAATGCGGTAGATAGAAATTGGTAAATAATAATGTTAAACAAAGCCAGTGTATTCCGTTTATCTGTTAGAGAATGTAATGTGCGGGGGGAGAGAAAGAATAAAGGAGAGGGTGGAAAGCTGACAGGGGCAGCCCGTCGGCAGACCAGCCTGCTTGCTTGCTTAAAGCTTTGTGCTGTCTTGTATCTGGACCGCAACATTTATGCTCTACCTAAAACAGTGTATTTTGCTTGAAGTACTTGGGAAACCTCAGCTGAGTTTACAAAAGCTGGTGCATGTCCTCTCTGCATTGAGGGAGGAATGAACTTGGTAAAAAATGTAGAGCGGTCATGCTTCTGATCAGGGCAAGATGGTACAGCTCTGGGGTATAAGGCTAGGGACCTGGGGATAATTGGCTAGTGCCTTTCTCTGTGTGATTCATGAGAGACTTTGGGAGCCTTCATGCAATCTAGCTGGGTGTTTTGCTGCTTGTCATTGTGCCCAGGCTGGAGAGTTAAGGAGGCACAACAGTACCCCATTTACAGGTTGTACCCTGGGGATCCCATCACAGAGGGCCTGGGTCCCCCTACTACTCCCAGGCTTAAAGACTAAGGCTACTCAACCATGCAGGGGGCTGAGAGCCAGGCGCTGTAAAGCTGCCCGGCCCTCCAAGCTACCTTTCACACACTCACTTATGGAATCACAGGGATTTACTGGAACACTGAAAATAGCAACTCCAGCACACACAGGCAAGACTGACTGTCCTGCTAACTGCCCTACAGGTCAGATCAACAGCATAACAAAATACAACACAGCAACATAATGTTAAGATAAAGTTACAGCACCATCTATCGGTGAAGATGCTGTATACACTAATCATTATACTCTCTGATTTCTCAGTTTGTTCCTCAGAGCTGCTGTGTCTCTCATTCATTCATGCCCTCATTCTAGTTGTAATGTAGGGGATTAATTTGAACAGAAGAGGAGGGGTTATGCAAAGGAAATGTAATGCTAATATGGGAGTGACTATGCTAATTTCTGTGTCAAGCTTCTGAGCATGCCCAATGTAAGCTAGACATTTCCAGAAAGAAATCTGAGCCTTTTCAGACTGAGAGCTCACACAATTCATGAAAGATTTTCTCCAGACAAATCTGACTCCTGAGTGGTTACTAAACATTCTACCGTGTTTCCAAACAATGAATTTAAAACCTGATTGTAGCATTGGTTGAGAAAGGAAATAGTATATATAGGGTGAAGATTTATTGAAGAATTAGTCAACTTGCATATTTTAAAAAAAAAAACTAGAATTGTCTTAAAATTTCTGTCACATGCTTTCCTGTGTCAAAGGAATAAATGTGATTTTCTTTTAATGGCAATGCAATGAAATTCCAACTGCATCCTGGAGTTGTAATCGCTTTGCGGAATTTTTTCATTAAAACAGGTGTCTGTTCCTCAGAACTGCAGTACCTACCTTCATTCTGAATAACTATTACAAAGAGGGTTTTAATCCTCATTTCTTTAAGTAGAGGTAGCCTTACATGTAGGACAGGTAGACTTGATCAATGTGGTGAATGATTTCGCTCCACAATATTTAACTGAAGGAGCCTTTATATACGACTTCAATTTATAGATATAAATGAAAGCTATTTCAGACTCATGGAAGAGAAGCAAAAGGACTAAATGAATCCATTAAATATTGGCTAATCTGTGACAGAGTATGATGGAGAAGCACTGAACACTTATTGGAACAGGAATAAGCAATGAAAGCTAATCAGTCAACTATTTCTCTTCCAAGTTTTCTGCCTCCCTACATCCAAAGCCTGTGAATTAGACCATGTATGAGTATGGTGTAAAATGTTTTCACAAGGAGATCATCAAGTTGTTGGGTTCCACCATCAGCTAATAATACAATTTTGGGTAGTTGTTGACCTTTTTCATATTGCAGTCTGCATGTAATAGAGCAGCACTACCAAGTGAAGCAGGGCAAAACCTCCTGGGCCTTACATACATCATCCCCGTTTGTATATCCCAGAATGATATCAGCCTTTTTCACAACTACATCACATTTTTGATTCATTCCATTTATGATGCACTATAACCCCCTCTGCAGCAGTACTTCCACCTAGCCAGGTATTCCTCATTTTGTAGTTGATTTTTTCCTTTCTCTTGTCTCTAGTAAATTTCATCTTGTTGAATTCAGACCAATTATCCAGTTTCTCAAAGTCATTTTGAATTGTAATCCTGTCCTACAAAACGCTTGCAACCTCCCCCAGCTTGGTGTCAACTGCAAATTTTATAAACACACTCTCCACTCCATTATCCAAGTCATTACTGAAAATTTTGAAATACTTCCTCCACTCTCTGCAATAAAAAGTTGTCCCCAGTACAGTTCAAGGACTTATTGGAAATTGTGTTTTGCCTTCACCTATCAAAACCCTGTAAATGTGGTGATTAACTAGGTAGTCTCACTGGTCTTGAACTTGACTCTGATATATGAAGACAAAATCGTTGCATTAAATAAGTTAAAAATATAACATGCCATACTTTTCCATAACAGTTTTCACACAGCTCTGCCATGTATCATGATCTATGATGAAAGGATTGCAATCTTCTAAAGGTGAAAATGAGTGTGCAAAGTTTTAGTCAAAGCTGGTATTGTTGATCAGTTATAGAAAAAGCAGCAAGCATAAAACATTGTATTCAACAAGGCACTGAGAGAGAATTCAACTGTGGATATTCATTAATACCCCAATTTATACATAAGGCACACTTCAGGCTATCCCTATGCTTACAGGAGAATTTTTATACTTTCCATCTATTTTCAAATCTCATCTGAAAACATCTCTATTCTCCCTTGACACTACTTCTTAATTTATGTGCCTCTGCGTTTATTTCTTCCTGATTTCATGTTTGTTACTGTAACTTTACTATAGAGTGCTAAAGGAGTTGGCGGAAGTGATTGCAGAGCCATTAGCCATTATCTTTGAAATCTCATGGCGATCAGGGGAGGTCTTGGATGACTGGAAAAGGCTAATGTAGTGCCCATCTTTTAAAAAGGGAAGGAGGAGGATCCAGGGAACTACAGGCCAGTCAGCCTCACCTCAGCCCCTGGAAAAATCATAGAGCAGGCCCTCAAGGAATTAATTCTGAAGCACTTAGAGGAGAGGAAAGTGATCAGGAACAGTCAGCATGGATTCACCAAGGGCAAGTCATGCCTGACTAATCTAATTGCCTTCTATGATGAGATAACTGACTCTGTGGATGAGGGGAAAGCAGTGGACATGTTATTCCTTAACTTTAGCAAAGCTTTTGACACCGTCTCCCACAGTACTCTTGCCAGCAAGATAAAGAAGTATGGGCTGGATGAATGGACTATAAGGTGGATAGAAAGCTGGCTAGATCACTGGGCTCAACTGGTAGTGATCAATGGCTCCATGTCTAGCTGGCAGCTGGTATCAAGCGGAGTGCCCCAAGGGTAGGTCCTGGGGTCAGTTATGTTCAATATCTTCATTAATGATCTGGAGGATGGCGTGGACTGCACCCTCAGCAAGTTTGCAGATGACGCAAAACTGGGAGGAGTGGTAGATATGCTGGAGGGTAGGGATAGGATATAGAGGGCCCTAGACAAATTAGAGGATTGGGCCAGAAGCAATCTGATGAAGTTCAACAAGGACAAGTGCAGAGTCCTGCACTTAGGACGGAAGAATCCCATGCACCGCTACAGACTAGGGACCAAATGGCTAGGCAGCAGTTCTGCAGAAAAGGACCTAGAGGTTACAGTGGACGAGAAGCTGCATATGAGTCAACAGTGTGCCCTTGTGTCCAAGAAGGCTAACGGCATTTTGGGCTGTATAAGTAGGGGCATTGCCAGCAGATCAAGGGACGTGATCGTTCCCCTCTATTCGACATTGGTGAGGCCTCATCTGGAGGACTGTGTCCAGTTTTGGGCCCCACACTACAAGAAGAATGTGGAAAAATTGGAAAGAGTCCAGCGGAGGGCAACAAAACTGATTAGGGGACTGGAACACATGACTTATGAGGAGAGGTTGAGGGAACTGGAATTGTTTAGTCTGCGGAAGAGAAGAATGAGGGGGGATTTGATAGCTGCTTTCAACTACATGAAAGGGGGTTCCAAAGAGGATGGATCTAGACTGTTCTCAGTGGTAGCAGATGAGGGAACAAGGAGTAATGGTCTCATGTTGCAGTGGGGGAGGTTTATGTTGGATATTAGGAAAAACTTTTTCACTAGGAGGGTGGTGAAGCACTGCAATGCATTACCTCGGGAGGTGGTGGAATCTCCTTCCTTTTAAGTTTTTAAGGTCAGGCTTGACAAAGTCCTGACTTGGATGATTTAGTTGGGGATTGGTCCTGCTTTGAGCAGGGGTTTGGATTAGATGACCTCCTGAGGTCCCTTCCAACCCTGATATTCTATGATTTTTTGAAAATTGTGATACTGTAAAAGCACTTTGAAATACAGTTTAGATGAAAGACCCAGTGCAAAATAATGGTGTATTGTGTATATATAGCTGATATTCCTAAAAAAAATACATATATATTTAATAAAAGTAAACAGCATTACAATCATATTTGGTTTATACATTTAAGGCATGATTTCACATTTATGTTGAATAGCATTTACATATGACTAGTTCCACTGGAGGTTTGCTGAATTAAAGGACTACAGCATTTGGCCCAAGTTTAGCTTGTTTACATGCAGAGTACTTCAGGAATTTATATTATCTTCCATTGCCTTCTCGCCAGAGGGAGTAGAACCAAATTACATATCACATAAGTAGCAGTAGTATAGATCCTTATGGGTAAAATTCTCCTCAGCTGCGTATGATAATATTCAGCTTTGATATACCACTCCTCAGCCCTTAGTGTTCCTTAAACGATTCAAGGGAAAGAAAATGCTTTCTTTCTGTAACTATATACTGCTAGAGGGCATGAATGGCATTTGGTTCCATTGAATACAGCCAAATTCTAGCATTCTTATTATTGTATCTAGATTACCATGTAAACTAAATCTTGGTTAACATCACCTCTATGATGAGGTGGTGAGAAATTTTGCCTAAGTTGCCTGAAATGCCTTATCATACTTTAAATTGAAGGTCTGCAGAAAAATCTCGGGAAGGGGTTTAAATTCATGAAAATTGTAACTTGCTTAATTAGACATAAAAGGAGCGATGATACTGTTAGAACCCTTTGGGATGCTCAGAGTAGTGATTAGTTTTAAAAATAAGGCCTTAATCAAAGATAAAATAATAGTTTAAATTGGAAAATTCAGTAATGGCGACCATAAAGTGAAGTAATTCCTCTTCCTGTGGGGAATGACGAAGCAAAACTCCATAGAAATACATTGGAGCCCATAGAAATACGTGGGGCTTCCAGACAGGAAGTAGCTGGGATCATTCATAGGTCAGCTAAGAAAATCCCCATAGGAATGTATGGGGATGATGCAATCAGGAGGCAGGATTGCACCCTTCCGGGTGTGACTCAGAAGAGTCCCACAGAGATATTTATAGCCCCATAGAAGTCTATGGAGTGGGAGGAGGCAGCTGAAAGTTGGAAGCTGATTGGCTGAGCTTGGGAGAGCAAATTGTAAACAGAAGGGTGACAGCCAGTAGGTTAAACCCTGTAGTGGGATCGGGGACCTGGAAGAGAGAAGAGGCTACAAGGCATCTGCAAGGAGGAAAATACCTGTGCAGAAGAAGCCACCTGAGAAGCATCAGCGGAACCCTGTGAAGCCAAGAGCTGCCTGAAAAGCAGCACTGGCAGCAACCCACCCAGAGTTCCGAGGTTGTCCTGGGCAACGGCCCCTTCTGCTACCCAGCCAGCAGAAGGCCACCGAAGCAGCTATCAAGCGAGCTTCTGTCTCTCTCACCTGAGAAACCGTTTATCTCAGCAGTTGCAGGCAGCCACTCCACACCAGCAGCTGCAGGCTCAGCGAGATCACCCTTCCATCGCACCCCAACACCGGACAGAGTAGAAGGACCTTTGAGACAATCTCAGAGGGAATTTTAAGAAGCTTTTTGTAAGTGAATTTCCTTTTGCTTAACATCCTAGAGCATACAGATTTCAAGTGTAAATAAAGCTGGATGTCTGTGGTCTGAGTAAGATCTCCCCCTACCCATTTAGTAACCGCCCAGCCAGCGCTTACTGGATGTTTAAGCTTTTAGTATTGAATGTTTAATTGCTATATTGTTATATGTTTAATTGTTATAAGGCATAGAGTATTAAGTATATGATTATATTGTTATTGCATTGCTTTATTTGCTGCGCCACTTCACTTTTGTAACTGTAACCTTTATTGTACGTTCCTACTTATATCTATCTCTATTCTTTTACTGTAACTACTCATTTCTAAATAAATATTATTTTTGTTTTCAAAGGTTTACTGCTTACTTGTCTATTTCTTGATCGGAGGGCTATATCTATGTCCTTTCAAGGGAAAGCTAGCTAGCTGCAGCTTTTCCTGGCACCTCCTTTAGGGCAGGCCACAACTTTGGTTAACAGTTTAAATAATTATAAAGGATTATTGAATCAAATCTTCTGGTAACAACAGAGGGAGAAGCACTTCCCTGAAGAATAATTTGGTGCAGAGTCTAAGAGGGACAGGATTTGTTCTTTCTGAAATAATTACTTAGTATAACAACAACATTTGGGAATTTGAATTTATGTAGTTAGCTTAAAACCATAAGAGTGTCCAAATCATATCCCTTATAAGCACTCTCACCAGCGCCTTCATAGTGGAAAGGCAGCAGGGATGAGCGAGATTTGTCTGGAGATGTTGCAATCACTGGACACTGTTGGCGTGTCATGGTTAACACACCTCTTCAATGTTGTGTGCAAGGCGGGCGCAGTACCCTCTGGACTGGCAAACCGGGGTGGTGGTCCCAACCTTCAAGAAAAGAGACCAGAAGATGTGTACCAACTACAGGGGTATCATACTCCTCAGCCGCCAAGCAAAACCTATGCCAGGGTGCTGGTGAGGAGGTTACGCCCATTAGTTGAACCTCGGATTCAGAAGAAACAATGCTGATTCCATCCTGGCCATGGAACAATGGACCAGCTCTTTGCTCTCTCGCAGATACTTGAGGGGTCATGGAAGTTTGCTAATCTGGTCTACCTTTGTTTTGTAGACCTGGAGAAGGCATATAACCGCTTTCCTCGAGATGTCATGTGGGAAGTGCTGCTGGAGTATGGGCTGCCAGTGCTAGTTTTGCATGCTAATCCAGCCCCTCTATTCTCAGAGTGCGAGTTCTGTTCGTATTTTTGGCATTAAATTGAGTTCATTCAAGGTGGACTCCACCAAGGATGAGTCTTGTCCCCACTTCTGTTCATGTTTTTCATGGCCAGGATATCATGGTGCAGCCAAGCTGTGGAGAACATCTGGTACAGCGACTTGGAGGTGGCATTTCCTCAGTTTGCAGATGTTGTCATTCTTGCTTCTTCAGATTGTGATCTCGGATGCACACTGAAATGTTTCGCTGCCGAGTGTTAAGTGGCTGGGATTAGAATCAGCACCTCCAAATCAGAGGTCATGGTTCTTTCCCAGAAGAAAGTGGACAGTTCTCTCCAGGTGAATGGGGAGCAGCTGCCTTTAGTGGAACAGCTCAAGTTTCTAGGGATCTTATTCACAAATGAGACAGTTCTCTCGATGGCAAGCGGGAGCGTGAGATCGACCGGTGAATTGGTGCAGTGGTAGCAGATATACAGGTGCTGTACTGATCTGTGGTGGTGAAGCAGGACATGAGTTCTTGGACAAAGCTATCGGTTTACAGGTTGATCTATGTCCCCATCCTCAACTATGGTCAGGAACTTTGGGTAATGACCAAAAGGATGACATCATGGGTACAAGTGGGTACATCATGGGTAAATCATAGGTACATAGCTTACTCTCTGAGACAGGGTGAGGGGCTAGACTATTCAGAAAAGCCTCAGGCTAGAGCCACCTCTCCTCCAGATCAAGAGGAGCCAGCTGAGGTGGTTTGGGAACCTAATAAGGATGCCCCTGGGAGGTTCTTTGGAACTCTATGAGGCACATCCTACTGTGAGGAGGCCCCAAGGCCATCTTAGGACATGCTGCAGGGATTATATCTCCTCTCTGGCCTATGAACACTGGGGAATCCCCCAAGAGGAGCTGGAACCTGTTGCAGAGGAAAGAGATCTGGTCCTCCCTACTCCCCATGCTGCCACTGCGACCCTAACCAAGAAAAGTGGCATAAAGGAAAAAGAAGATGATGACCATGTAGTTACCAAATGCATGATCTTTAAATACAGCTGTGTCAGCACAATCTTGATAAAACCTGAACCAGAAGAAGTATACTTAGGTGTGTCTGTAAAACCCAGATTTCCCTGCCAAACAGAAGGAGATTTGAACTGATATCCTCTACCTAACTTGTATGGAAAAAACATGGGAATCTGATCTAATAATCCCTTTGACATCCCAACAAGGACCAGAATCCAGATCCCCAGCCTCCCAGTCCTCTCCTTACAATACACGAACCTATAGGAAATAAAGCCGAATAAGCCATTTGTACAAACTTCTGCAAACTGAAAAAATGGAGTGTCACACAGCTCAGAT
Source organism: Eretmochelys imbricata (assembly GCF_965152235.1). Classification (NCBI taxonomy): domain Eukaryota; kingdom Metazoa; phylum Chordata; order Testudines; family Cheloniidae; genus Eretmochelys; species Eretmochelys imbricata. Next base: position 28,322,175 of record NC_135574.1, read on the forward strand.
AGAACACTTAAAATGTTGCCTTCTTCTCCCAACCTCCTTTGCCTGCTCCCAACTCTCTTTCGAGAATTAAATAATAGTTTTTAAAAAATCCTTCTTGTTTATAGTGGCACTGTAATAATTGTCTCATTAAGGCAGCAATCATCTTTCCTCAGAGGATTTAATCCCAATAAGCAAGAGTAGAGAGAGTTCAGTGGTGAAATATGTATGACTGTAGCAAAACTAGCAGAGTAAGGAGGTTGCAGGAGTTAGTGCAGAGCTGGAAATTTTAGTTGTCAATTAGTTCTCAGATTTTTTTTTCCAAATACATGAATACTGCAAAAATTAATTAGAAACTACAGTTTCCAGAGCTACAGTAGGTTTGCAGTCCTAAGTGCAAAAACATACCAATGGTCTGCTTGAGGTGGGTTGGATGCAGTCAGGCTCTGCCTACATTTTCAGGGGAGTTGGATGTTTCCGCTAAAAGGGATAAACCTTGATGTTTATTTGGCCTACCTGAGGTATCAGCTCTCTCCCACAGCTGCAGTCAGCAGGGGCATACAAACTGGATCCCTGTCTTTGTAAAGGGGCAGAGGTGGATCTGGCAGGACACTCTCTGAGGGCTCCAGGACTTTGGAACTGGCTTTCCCCTGGGTCTGAAACAACCTGCTTATGGTGACCTTCCAAGCACACTGTGAGACAATTGTCTTTGAGAGGGTGTTTGAAGAAGGCTGGGGGTATGCCTCCCATAACAATAAAGGAGTGGCAAGGAGTGTCTGGCTAGTTGGCCTAGTTCTTGTGAATGATTACTGTAATGATGCTGGGATTGCATTGTATTATTAATTATCTGTTAGGGTGCTTAGAGTATTGGAGAGGTTATAGCTCTCAGTCAGTAAGGCAGCCTAGACCTAGAATGTGTATGTGAATTTTTGATGTATACATTGTCGTGGTTAGACTTAGGAGTTAACATCTGATTGAGATGAATGACAGCTATTCATGCCTCACATAAAACTATTCTTTTCACATGCCAATGAAGTCTTTATTTTTAACACTGAAGTTCTGCAGATCTCAATGGCACCACCAGCAAAGTGTTGGTATGAAGATCCACCACATATCAGCACAACCAGCCCTTGAAAATTCTAGATAACAGTAGCAGCTATTTGAAAAGGGAACTTCTGGTTTTGCAGAGTAATTTATGCATTCAGGGGAAAAGAGAAATATTCACCATGAAACACATAGGGCCTGGTTCTCTCCTGCCCTGGAGCTTGTGCAAAGGGAGTGTAAAACTCTGCTATTGTGATCCAGTAGCATTTTGTGCCCACTTTGCACAGGTGTAAGTGTCTATACAAGATCAAAGGCAGTGGAGAATAATGCCCAAGCTATTTGGAAATAAAAGTGTTATATAACAAATGGGCATTTCTGAGCCTCCAGAAGCTAGTGCCCTCTATTATTCTGGAAAAATAAAGACATTGTTTATGAAACTGGCAGCTTGGGAGCCCTGCATAAGATATTCTGAGTGAGTCTGCAACCTCCTTTAATGCTCATTTAATAATTATATGCGCCTTGGCAGCCTCTTCTACCCACAAGTGTGAAAGAGAATGGCCTTCCCCAGACAATTCTATGTACCAATTGTCACCTAAGAGTCTGAAGGGTTCACATGATGGAGAGATTGGTATGATGACATCAGAATCTCGGTTTTCATTTTTAAAAAGTTTATGGCCCTCAGTTGCAAAAAAAACCTCTATGCAAGCTTGAATACATGACCCAAGTGTAAATGATGCAGAACTGTCTTTATGAATCTGCAGACAGCCTCCAGCGAAGGTAGAAGCAGTAACCATTAGAGCCAGGGAGGAAGCCACCTTGTCCCACATGCACTGCTAGGCAGACCAAAGATCCACTACTCTCTACTTTTTCTTGAAGCAGGGGTTCTTGTGTATGGGGAACCCCATGTTGAGATGTGACTGTTGACCCAAACTGTTTTCATCAGCTCTTTAATTAGAGGTGTCCTGGCTAGCGTCTTGCAGCACAAACCAAGAAGCAGCAGGGCTGTTGAAGGGCCATGGGAAAACAGTAGAAACAGAGTGAGACAGTGGTATCCAGATACTACACTAGCAGTAGTTATAAAAACTCCAACAGATTGTCTGTGTGTGTGTGTATAGGCACTCCATAGGGAAGCAGCTTTGCTAAGATCCATGGTCCTGTACACTGAGTATCAAGGGTGAACAAATCCTGCCCGTGCAGGAGAACGAGAAGAAGATTGAGAGTATAGACATCTGTCATTGCCAGTCCTCTTTGTAGGTAAAATCTGCACGGGCCAACATTTTAGAGACAAAAGGCCAATAACATCCAATTGTAAATCATTGTGTTCATTATGATTTATCTTGTCAGGTTGTTTCAGGCACACTGCTTTAAATTGCATGTGGATGTAGATTATGAACTAGTAGATCAGTGTTACGCATGCCCCTTTTTGCAGTGATGACTTCACTCATATAATAAAGGCTTCATTTATCCCTAGCATCTAGGCACCTGATTTTAGCACCATATTGGTTCTCTTTCCCTAGTGACCAAAGTGCCTAAGATGAGGTTGATGTCATACAGCCTGGTTGTTGTTACCGTCTTTTATGACTGAATGGCATACTCCCAAACCCTTCAATAAGCAGCAATGCAGTGCACATGACCAAAAGACTGAGTTGGAAGCAAACTGTTACTTATCTCCTTATACTCCTTGAGAGTCATACTGGGTTTCAATGAAACATAAGCATTGTTGCTTGAAAGTCCTAGCAGATGCTTTGTAATTCATGCATATGCGTCTGTATGACCAATTTCTTGACTCAGTTTCAGGAAGCCAAATGATGGCTGCGATGTAGCATACATTGGCACTACCAGTAACAGCAGCAGAGTTTCTTGTTTGAGTTCTTCTAGGTGTTTGTTGTACAGCATAATTCATGGCTTAACTTTGACAACTCTAAATACAGGCAACTCAGATTTTGTTAAATGTGACTTTAAAAGCTTTTATCTGCCAATGTCTGAGTGCAAATTTGAGTCTTTCTGGCAACAGTTGTTGGCATCTGTAACATATAAAGCAAAGCAAGTAGTGGTGTCCTTTGCAATACTTTAGGTTTTAATGTTGTCATCATGTGTAGCAGAGGAAAAACAGAACCCTGAATTTAGTTCTTAAGCAGTGAGTAAGGGAGAAATTCATTGACACATTGTTTAAAATATATTTATACAGGTCACCATTAGGAACTCAACTTCAGATACCATATTTCCAATGCTAACTACCCAGGAAGACTACTTACAGAATGTTCCTGGGGATCACTATATGCAGATATACAGTAAAGACTGGTACACATAACAGAGTAGGAGGGTGACTGCCTTTTGTAAAGGCTAGACAATATGCATGCTGGAGTGGGTGTGAAGAGACTGCACAAGAATCTCAGAGACCTCAAGAGGAATTCTTATCATCAATTCAGCAAGAATTCCTGATGGGAATGCCCAGGCATGCACACTGGCCCTTTAAGAGAGTGCAGCATAATCCCCCTCACTCCTGTAGTCACCATCTTCTTTCAAACAAATATTAGTGGCACTAGGAGGAAGCAGGGACTAAAGTCCCTGTGCAGGGGTGCAACAGTTGGGGAGATTTTCCTGTTGTCATCCCCTTGGTTCAGTCATGTTGGTGTTGACTAGAACCTAACGCTTGAGGGGGATTTATCTTTGAAACATTCTGTTTCACCTTTAAATATTGCAATGTGACCAATGCACTAGAAAATATGGAAGAGAACAGCACAATGAGGCCTCTGAAAAGAAAACGTCTGGATTTCACACAAAAAACAAAACACATCCCTGCAAAATGGTTAAGTTATATGTTTGTGGTGAAAAGGCTCAGACACCTTGTGAGTACATGAAATATCCAGGAATGCATACATTACCTGTGGGGTCTGAGGTGCTAGATTTTCCATTGTAAAATAATCCTTCCTTCCTCTTTAAATGGGATTTTTAAAGTACAATCAATAAATGTTGGGGGGAGTGAAAAAAGTTGACTTACTGTATAAGGCTCATTTAATGGCCTCTGTATTGTAATGGAGATGGCAATACCCAGGGAAAAGGAGAGGCCTTTGGTTTGTCAGATTTAATGAAGTGCACTCAGTACACAGTTTCAGTGAAGACAGATACCAATAATAAGGTAGGTAAAACTGATGAGTTTAGGACCTATTTGCATAAACCAGCACTTATGCCTTTGAAACGCTCACATTATAGATATAAAACCACACAATTTCACCCTCACAGATTTATTACATTTAGGCGGAGTTATTTATCTACATAAATAAAATGTTGTGTGCTGAGTACTTAATGGTGCTGCAGGGATTTCCCAATTTATCAACTCTCCTGTCTGTAACAATGCAACAAGCAACTTTGTGGACACAGTATTATTTATTGCAAAGTTTAGCTGTACATTGTTTTTCTCTTGCTTGTTCTGGATAGGAAAGCAAACCAGTTTGACTCACAAACTGGTGCTCTTCCCCAGTCACCCTCTGCAAGGATTCATCTGTAATATCATTTTGCTCCTCTGCATTGATGCTCACAGTGACATCCAGTGGTGTAGTGCATTTCTGCTACAGGATTCACTGAAATATACAGTACACTGTATCTTAGAGACAATTCAGGCTTGGAAGTCATTTAATTCATTCCTCCTACATGCCCCAGTGCAGCAAAGCATTTAACCATGTGCTTAATTTTAAACATGTGAGTACTTCCATGGGACGCATGCTTAAGTAAATTTGCTGGTTTGAGTCAGAGTGCTCAGCCCCCCTGCAAGACCGAACCTTATAGGATAGATAAACTATCAGCCAGGGAACTCATTTCCCTCTGCAATGGCTGTGGTTTGCATGATTATTTGTTGGCTGAAAATAACATGATGCACTATTTTACCACAACCAACAGCTTCAAGATCTGTGTGCAATTTCCCTGGCTTTGAGACCCTTACGTGGCTTCTTCTCCCTCCCCCAAAGCTGAACACAGCCTGGAAAAGGTGCATTTATGGAAGACAAAGAAAGAAAGACATGGCTGTGTTTGTGGGACAGGGTTGAGACGTACAGTAAAGTGGATGGGTTCATATTCCTTTCTGTCTACATGCTAAGTCGAGCTGCAGCCCGTGGACATGAGGAGTGGTATGCACCCCAGCTCCGCCAACACTACTGAAGACCCTTTGTGGGGGCACACAGTGTCCAGGCTCTATGGAGCTGGGAGGATGCAGAGCAAGGGAAGTAGTTATGCTTCTCTAGATTTTCCTCTTCCCAAGCCCACAAGGAAACAGCACCAATTAATGCAAGATGAGGCTACTTTTACCTGCTTTGCTTCTGCCTGCTCACTCCACAATCCCCTTGCACAAGGAGAAAGCAGTCAAGAGAAAGCTTGGAAACATGGTTCTTCTCCAGGGACCAGTGGGAAGCAATGATGGCTGGGAGTGGGAGACACAGAATGCCCTTTGCTTCCTGCACATCCATTAGAGTCTTTGGGGAGCTGTTGATTGAAAGGACAAAATCCCTGGTTCTTCCATGGGAGACAAGATAATTACATCCATCTGATGAATGTGTTTGTGAGCAAATATTTGAGTTGAAACTCAGCATTGCCTCTCTTTTACCCAGGCCAGAACAAGGCCCATATATATATATATATTTTTGTCATTAAGCTGTAAGATTCAGAAGGGGCAGGTCCTCAGCAGATATAAATCAGGCATAGCTCAACTGATTTCAAAGGAGGTATTTCACTTTTTACCCCTGAGGATCTTTCCCATAAAAATCTAGAGTGTTTCTTTAAAAAAAAAAAAGTATCTTCTTTTAAGCAATTACATATGACAAATGTTTTCCATAATTCAGAGATTTAAAAATGTCATATTAAAATCTATCTGCTCCCTAAGAGTCTTCCAGATCATGTTATCTATTTGGGTTGTTAATCAAAAGAAATGGATTTTATTAGAAGCAGGTAAATTAGTTTAGAGAATATTCAACCAAAATGTAAACAAGTTCTCTGAAATTCAAAAAAATTGCTTCCTCACCATTACCTTTCAGTTCCATGTTCCTCAAGCATTGCAAGTTTCTGAATAAAGTCAGAAGCTGAAGTATCAAAATGCTTCAAGTCCCATCACACAGCTCCTCAGCTTATGAGATTTCATCCATATTTTGCAAACCCAAGAGGTCAGGATAACTTTCAATAATGTTCCAACAACAATCCAATTTTTTTATATTGGTCTGACCTAAACTCAACCTCCAAACCTGTAAACATTTGCCCTAACTTAGACTGTCTGCTCTGTACTGTCAATATACAGTGGCTGCAGAAAGTCATTTGCTTTTTTTTAACTTGTGAACCATTTGCAAAACTGACAGCTGTGCTCTGCTTCTATATTCTGTGTTGCTGGTGACAATGTATGAAGCAGAAAGAGCAGAGCTTTGATTTTCAGATGCGAAGCTTTTGCTTATTTGCAGTGCTGACACTTAAGAGAATCTTGTTTTGGATTTGTAAACTGGGCAAATTAGATATGGAAGGATCAATAAAGAGATCATAAACACAAAGAATCATGATGTCATTTTTTTCAAACTTGGACCACACTTTTATGTTCACAGCTCTCTAATAAAGACTTAAAGCATACTGTGCTTTTGATCAGTATTTTCTATTAAAAGGACAAGAACATTCTTAACAGCTAGAAATAGAAGATTAATCTTGTGAACTCTTAGCAATCCCTACTCATACAACTAATTCCACTGAAATCAACAGAGATGTGTATGTGACCAAGATTACTTGTCCAACTAATGGTTTGTAGGATAAGATCTGTAGTAGATTCTTCTATTCCTGTATTCCTTTCAAAAACAAGATTTCTCCTGATATTGTTCAGTTAAATATCATGATGATGTTTATTTCATCTCACTGTTTCCCACACCCCTCATTTAAAACAAAAATGAATGCTGTTATAATTCAGAGGTATATAATGAACTGACATAGTCAACTGGACTTTTTAATCTTGGCCTTTGAACATTTGTCTTTTAAATTGAAGAGGCGGTATTTTTATCTCTTTTAGCTCTTTTATAATGTTGGAATTATGAAAGAAAAATGGCATTTTAATACACATGGGACTCAATTCTCTGGCCTGCTCTGCTCCATCTGTGCAGCTGTGGTGGCTCAAGGGGCATAGAAAGCAGCTGCATGTCCCTGGCATGGAAGAGTCACCAATGGGTGTTGAACAGGGGTAACTGGCTCCAACACCATTTTCCCCTGCAGTGGCAAGGGGCAGTCAGTTTGTGGGGTGGGGGTGCAGCTGAACTACACTGCACTACAGCTATCCCTGACTAGCAGATGGCCCCTTGCAGATTATAATCAGGCAACACTGGTTAGAGCAGCCCCTGGGTTGCTCTAATTCATATAGGAGGCCAGTGAAGTACCAGTCCCAAAATCAGGGAACCACATTGTGTTTCTTTTTTACCTCTCTCCATTCCACCTCCACCATTCAGCATCTGTTAGCCTGGTATCTGCCCCATGGTTTTTAGGACCTGGTGCAAAGTTCATCTCTTCAAACAAGCCTTTCCAAAAAACAAGAAGAAAAAAAAATTCACCATTCTCCTTCTTCTCCCCACACACATCGATTTTGACAGTCCTTTGCTTACGTCATTCTTCTTTGTCATCTATAAAACATTTGTTTTGCCTCTAATACCCTCATTCACACGAATGGTGGATATATAACTATTTACCATCTCAGAGAGATTAGGAGCTCTACAGTAGCTTCCCATTCTGCTTTGAAATCCCCATGCAAAGCTGCATTTTGGAAGGTGAATTCAGTTGTCCAACTTCCTGCTCATTGAATTTGAATGCATTCCCTGTAATTTCATTCTCTTCCAACAAACAGAGTTTAAATAACCTTTGTCTTAGTTTTCATGTATTGTATTAGTTCTGCCAATCGATTCATATTTCAAAAACCCTCTCAGAGGAAAAAAAGTGTTGGGCTTTATAGTGTCACAAGTTGGTTACATAGTGCCACCCACTGGGGAAAAGGGGAAAAATAATCTTTGCTTTTTTGATTCACATACATTATGTTGGAAATATTTGCCCCCAGCCTTCAAACTTTTACCACCAGTACCACCATTTGGGACTTCTTGCATGTATTAAGTTATTTTTGTGCCTAAGTGTGTGTAGGATCAGGTCTGTAAGCAGTAAGACTAATAATTCATAAGTGTGAAAAGCATGTGTGTGTGTATGGTGAGGAGAGGTTGGAGGTAAATTTAGGACTTTAGTGAAAATAAATAAATGACAGATAGTATGCAGAGTTTACATGGTGTACTAATCTTCACTTTGAGAAGATTAATGAGTTCCCTCAGATTGTGGTTACTGTCTAATATTTTTAGGCAATTGATATAGAAATATGTAAAACTAGACTGTCACAATGTGAAGGAGATGGGCTGATGGATGAGATTGACTGTTTGATGGGATTATTACTGGTGTATACAGAACTTTTTATTCCGAGGTTCCTTAATCAGCACCGTTTGGTGTTAGTGCTAACCGTCAATACACACGTGTCCCCATACCAACAAAACCAATTACATCTGCCTTCCTCAGCAGAACACAAATACATTGAGTGCATGATTTTTAAAAGGTATTTAGGTACCAAAAGATTCTACACACTTAACTCCTGCAATCAATGGGCACCTATTGGCATTATTACGCACCTAAATACTTTTAAAAAAATCTGGAGTCTCATCCACAAAAGTGATCCCTCTCCAGTACACGTGGTGGAGAGTCTGCATTGGTTTGTGGCTGATAGATTCCCTCTTGTTTTCAGTGTCGTAGCCATGTTGGTCCCAGGATATGGGAGAGACAAGGTAGGTGAGGTAATATCTTTTATTGGACAAACTTCTGTTGGTGGAAGTTACAAGCTTTCTTCTACCTTCCACCAACAGAAATTGGTCTAATAAAAGATATTACCTCACCTACCTGGTGTCTTTGAGATTTCCTCTGGAAAATTAGTGAAATCATTTCATTATGTGACTGTTAATTTAAAGATGCCTACAATGACATGATCGGATATAACTGCATGGACTACAAGATGGCATACTAGCTAAATATGCATTGAAATATTAACGGACTGGATTGTTGTGGAAAAACTGTGGCAGTAACACCCCACATCGACTTTTCAATCTATTGTAAATATGACCAAATTATTTCTTTTACAAGGAAGGATGGGGCTAGTTTTCAGATTGGAATGCAAACGCTATGGAGAAATCAAATGACACAAGTAAAACATGATGAAAAACCGTTATAAAAAGTGACCGCATGGGGGGGGGGGAGGAGAGGAGCAGAAAGAAAAAGAAAAGTGACAGATACATCATATGGACTCAGAGGGTGATGGCTTTGCTGTGTGTGGTAAAGATGACAAAAGGTTCAGATTATGTTGAAATGCAACACACAAAGCGCTGACAGATAATGATCAAACCTACAGCAGCTAAGACATACAGGTGCATTGTAAAGCAACGGATGCAGATTTTGCCCAACTATGAGAACTGAAATACTTAACTTTCCCATGTCCACGTTTGTAACATTTCCTTTCATTGGGCCAGATTGCAGCCCAGTCTGCCCACTGGAATAGGGAAGTAAGGGGACAAATGCTGCCCCCTACTCCAGTGCACTGGCTACTCATGCCATGGATCTCTGTAAAAGGGGGAGAGCAGCCTCTATGGGGTTGCTACATGTCCCCACACTTCTCTGTACATGTGGGGGGGGAGTAGCAAGAAAAGGGAGAAACTTTGGTTCTCCCCTACCCTGCAATGTGCTGAACAGTACAGTTGTGCCAGGGATGTATGTTGTGCCAAGTACAGGTCAAGAGCAGATAACACTGCTAAACAGAAGGAATCTGAGATGCAGAGTATGACTCTGATTCACAACCTGTTCTTTAACCTGCTGCTGGGGCTGCATAACTGTGAACATCCCTTGTTCAGCCGCATTTTAATGCTTCCTTTTTTCATAAGAAAATAAAATTATGTTAAGTGTGGTAGTCCAACTACCTCCAAGGCAGTAGCTATTCCAATGGGAGAAACCCTTCTGTCGACATAACTGCAGCATAACTAGGTCACTCAGGGGAGTGGATTTTCCATACCCCTGACTGACATAAGTTTGTAGGGTAGAGCAGGGCTGAGTAGCCTAAACAGTTAACAGTTCCTTTCAATTCAACTTTCAAATCATAGACTCATAGAAGATTTGGGTTGGAAGAGATCTCAGGAGGTCATCTAGTCCAACACCCTGCTTAAAACAGGACCAGCCCCAACTACATCATCCCAGCCAGGGCTTTGTCAAGCCGGGCCTTAAAAACCTATAAGGATGGAGATTCCACCACCTCCTTAGGTAACCCATTCCAGTGCTTCACCACCCTCCTAGTGAAACAGTGTTTCCTAATATCCAACCTAGACCTCCCCCACTAAATAGGTGTTGTTGAAAAATGTACCCTAAATCCCTTTGTGTCTCCATTTTCTCATCAGTACAATTGGCGATAAGAAATCTTGCTTGCCTTTTTGGAAGAGCTTTTTGAGATCTACCCATGAAGAGTGCTAAGTTTTTATTATTAAAAGTCATCATGCCTCTTCCCCCTGCTCTTTCAGCCTTGGACCTCCTCTGTGGAGGCTGCCCAAACTACTTTTAATGTATTCATTCCCCGAATGCATTGTGAGAAGGAAGTACATAACTCACTCAACCCTTTTTTTCTTACAAGTCATGGTTCCTCCTAATCCATCACCATAATCCTGTGAGGCTAATGTGGTATTTCACTGCAATCCGTTATGAACATACCTTACATTTTCGGAACGCCTTTCATCCAGAAGAGCTGGGACCCCAGGGTGCTATACAGACTCTGTGGTATGGTGTGATAATACCAGTATATGGATCACTGCACTCACATTGAAATATAGCCCCCTCTGGATTGGAATGCAGCACACATTTACCACTGCCAGGAACACAATATGATAAATTAAGACAGAAAGTGAAGGATAGTTTATCCTCTTGTAACCATAGGTGATTATAGGTAGACCAGCATGTAGTTTCTTGTAATTTATTCAGAAAACAGGGCTAACACAGCTACTCTGGATAGAAATATTACTTGAATTTTAATGGCCACCAAGAAAGTTTCAATGCTTAATCTCATTAGGGACAGATGAAGGTTATGGCTCCCTATTCCAAGGCCAGTTCTGTGACAGCTGTAGCCCCATCACAACTTAACACAGCACGAATTTTGCTCTGCATTTTGCCAGGTGGTAACAGTGCTCACAAAACAGTACACACCCACTGAGGACAGCCAGGGTCTAGCACATTCTGGGACCGCACCCTCACTGGGAACTGTTCAGGGAATAGTGTGCTGGCATAGTAGATAGGCGTACTGGTACTGGGCCCTCTGAGGAGAGGCAGCCACTCTTCAATCCTTTGCAACATCAGAGGCTCATTACTTCCTTGTGCCTGCCCTGTCTGTCCATATCCACCTGCTGTCTCGGTCTTATACTTAGAGAGTAAGCTCTTCGGGGCAGGGACTGTATTTGTTCTCTGCTGGTACTGTAAGAAATTATTTGTGAAATACTTTTCTCTGAAAAATTGTGAGATTTGGATAGTATTTGACCAGCTTTAGAAATAATTTGATCTGGCAGAAAAGAGGTCAAAAGTGTGGAAACAGCAGTTTGCTGTTTCTCCACTTACATGTTAATAGTCATCACATATGTAACAGTTGTTATGAAGAAGACACTATTCAATTGTTCTCCATGTCCACTGAGGGTAGGCCTAGAAGTAATCATCTTAATTTGCAGCAAGGGAGATTTAAACTGGATGTTAGAAAAACTTTCTAGCTATATGGATAGTTAAGTTCTGGACAAGTTACCAAGGCAGATTGTGGAATCCCCACCACAGGAGGTTTTAAAAGGAGGTCAGACAAATGTCTTTCAGGAATGGTCTTGCTATGCCTAATCCTGCTTCAGGGCAGGGGATGGACTAGATGATCTCTTGATGTCCCTTCTAGCCCTTCATTTTTATGTTGTACTGCCCTATAGTAATTGATTTCTTTATTCAATAGCTGGGAACCTGACTGTCTGCTGTTGCCATTATGAACTCTAATAGTGTCCATTTAATACAGTGGCAAAAATAGTAGGAGTAGGCAATTGGCTAGTTATTTCCTCATCCTCACTATTTAATTTTCCTTCCTGCATGTCTGTACACTTCCAGGTTTGGGCCGAGCAGAAATGGTGAAAAAAATTAGACTAAAAATTGTTTTCACTCTATTTCTTACCCAACTAGAAAGCAGGAACAACTGCAAATCTCATAAGAATTTCCATTCTAGATCATACCCAAGGTCCAGCTAGTCCTATATCCTGTCTTATAGTGGCCAGCACCCAGTTGCTTCGAAGGACAGTGTAAGAATCCTGCAGTAGACATATATGAGATAATCTGTCCTTCACATTAGATCCCCTCCTGGTCACCAATAGTTACAGAGACTGACTAAAGTACTACTGTGAGAAAGAACAAAATCAAATGCAAAACTACAAAATAGGAAGCAACTGGGTAGGTGGTAGTACTGCTAAGAAGGATCTGGGGACTTAGAATGGATCACAAATTGAATATAACTCAAGACTGTGATGTAGTTGTGACTGAGGCTAATATCCTTCTAGAGTGTATTAAGAAAAAGTGGCATGTGTAAGAAAAGGGAGGTAATTATCACACTCTACTCAGTGCTGGTGGGGCCTCAGCTAGAATATTGTGTCCAATTTTGGAAACCACACTCTAAGAAAGATGTGGACAAATTGGAAAGAGTCCAGAAGAGAGCAACAAAAATGATGAAAGGTTTAGAAAAACTGGGTGTTTAGTCTTGAGAAAGGATAGGGTGACCAGATGTCCCAATATTAGGGCCCTTTTATTATACAGTATATGCGACTATGGCCCCCCTCCCTCAAAAAAAAAGTGTCTGGATTTTTCACACTTACTATCTGGTCACCCTAAGAAAAGATAACTGAGGTGGACCTGATAATAGTCTTCAAATATGTTAAGGGCTGTTATAAAGAGGACTGTGATCAATTGTTCTCCATGCCCACAGAAGGTTGGACAAGAAGTAATTAGCAGCAGGGAAGATTTATGTTAGATACTAGGAAAAACTTTCTAATTATAAGGGTAGTTAAGCACAGGAACAGGCTTTAAAGGGAGGTGGAATCCCAATAACTGAAGGTTATTTTAAGAACAGGTTTGACAAAGACCTATCGGGCTGGTCTAGGCATACTTGGTCCTGCCTCAGCTCAGGGGGATGGATTAGATGACCTCTGGAGGTCCCTTCCAGCCGTATATGTCTATGATTAAAATGCTGAAGCATGAAATTTAGTATCCCTTTCAAAAATGTTGGTTTAACACTTTCACCATGTGTGGACCTACATTTTCCCTGAATTGCTTGTAGGTTAATCTCGTCTTCAGTTTCGTCCATGACCTTGTTTTCATATTACTTACTGACATACAAACTACTCACATCGGAACACTCATTTCCTTTCAGGATTTTCTATATCTCTCTAAGACTGACTTCAAGTTGCTCTTTATTTTTAAAAGATTTTTTCCATAACTCATGACCCAAAATTGTTGAATCTTCTGTTTGAGCTCAGCTGCCTCTCATTCAGTGTACTTCCTATAATCCCAAATGGCTAAAATAGTCTCAGCAGTCTTAAGCTTTATTTATGGACATTCACTATTATTTCAATAGATCACTCACTGGTTACCTTCTATGTATTATTAGAATCCTGCTATAATAGCCTCAACAGAGAAAGGGTTCGTCTAGAACTGTTTGAGCTATTTGCCTTGAAATAAGATAATATTGAACAAACTCACACCCAGAAAGATACAAAGAAAAAAACACCATCGCTCCATCACAGAGAATAGGCCAAATCAAAGGAGGATTCTGAGGGGTCAAATAAGCGAAGTTTAGAAGTTTATTTGGATAGCTGTATAACAAGAAAAGAACCGCCACTTGGTAGGTGAAGCCTGGGAGAGGAAAGGAAGCAAAGAATACAAGGGAAGAAGAAAAATTGGTCTTAGGAGAGGATTAAAGATTTCATATTGTTTAATTTGTTACTCTTGTGTATGTTTTTCCTTAATTTCTCTAATTTATTATTTTTAATAGGTTTCAGTTAGCCCTGGAGGGGCTCAAACACTGTAGTTACAGGCATGATATAATAAGCCAAACAGAAAAGAATGCAAGACTATATTGTGACAATTGTAAGACTTGGATCTTTTTATACATGTGTGTGTATATATTGTCTTTGTGCTCTTAATTATGTTCTGATTTTGTACTAAGTACCTATTGTATCTCAAATCTTGGATGTCAATATAAGTTTTAAAGATACAGACAATGAATAAAATAAAACACTAGTCAATCCCGAACCAACAATGAACTAGCTAAACAATAAGCTCCCATTGTTCCCAACATTTCAGTCATCTTTGTCAAACATCCTAGAAGACAGGTGTGCCTTGCAACATACCTTACAAGTTCTGTCAGCCCATAGAGGGAATGAAATGCAAAGTTATGGCCTGTTCTCAGAAGACACTATGCCACCAGTCTCCAGAAGAGGGATATCAACATAAATGCCTCCACTGAATGCAATTATGGTGCTCCCACATAGGGAGCAAGATGGACTTTCAGGTAGGCAAGTCCCAAACTTTTGCTTTTATACTGTAGATCAAAACCAACACTTTAAATTCTACCTGGAAACTAGCAGTCAGCCAGTGCATACTTTGTTAAGCAAAGTTTCATGCCAAGAATACGCTACACCAGAGCTACAAAGAAGCAGCAGCATGTTGTGTTAGCTTGAATTTTCAAACTCTGTAGACCATCTGGAGCTCCAATAATCTAATCTCAAGGTGACAACAGCATGGATAAATATAGGAAGGCCCACATTCAAAAGAAAAGTTTATACCTTTCTCACCAAGCACAAATGGGATGGGGAAAGAGTAATCTTGGCTATAGCTGCTACCGCACACCCAAAGTACAGCAGAGGTTCTAACATATCCTCCAAAGTGGGATCCTGGAAAACAAACTAGTGGGTGTCTTCTTTCAGCCCCCACCATATATTCTTTCTGATTTCCATATCTACTGTCATTATCTTGTCTAGACTGAGCCTCAGCTACTTAGTCCTCAGTTAAGATCCAATATCAACAAGCCATGCTCATGATCCTGTGTGCTGCAAATATCAATCTGAAATTAAAATTAAATTAAGAAATAATAATAATTAAAACAATAAAGGCCCAAGTTCATCATAAAGAACATACCTCTTACCACAAATAAAATAACTGTCTAAAAGAGTTTTACTATACCTGCCACAAGAGGCTATGAGGTGGCTAGCCATCTGTGCAATGCTTTTCTAGGCACTAACTTACAAAAATGTCTCAAAGCTGTTAGTAAAAATACCTGTGAGCTATGGTAAATTATACCTCTAAAATGGCAACAAAAGAGGGTAACCTAATCTATGATAATGATACTGACCTTCTTTGTAAAGTGCTTTGAGATCTAGCCAGGAGGTGCAGTAGCACGCCCAGGGCCCCTAGTTCCAGCACCTATACCTATGTTCCGTAGAAATGTTTCTCTTTCCAATGTCTTAACTTCTCCTCATACAACTCTAGTGTCCTCAACACCTTTATCGAGGGTTGTTGAGAACAGGAACAGGTAGAGATTGAGACAACAGAGAGGGAGGATTCTGGATATAAGGTGATGCCAAGGTAAAGCAGTTGATAGAAACATTGCATTTCTGAAGCCTTTAGTTATTCCAAGAAATGAACCTAAAAATCATGATTGTGGTGCTGGTGTACTAGTGCATGTCTTTCTCTGAGAGTAAATCCAGCTAAACCACTGCCTTGTTGATAATAACCAGTATTTAGAGACTACAGTTCAGGAAAAACGCTTACTAGGAGGCAAAACATATTTTCACACAACAAACTTAGTTAATAAGGAGTTAAGCTTGAAAGTATGCTTCAACAGAATCCAGCTTAGTCTCAAAACAATATTACAGTTTACAAAATGTCTACACCTTTCAAAAAGACCCAAACATGCGAACATCAGACAATGAACTGCTAAAAGGTCCATCCTCTTCCCCTTGATATATAGTTCTTCATCATCATTAACCCACCCAATCATACTTTGTTCCCTAAATATATAAATAAAATGTTCAAATAACAAAAATAGTTAGAAATTATTGGAAATGGTTCTCATAAATAGGAAGTGGGCTTTTATTGTCTCTTAGGGCCAGATTGCAAAATCCTCACTTACTCAAGTTATCATAGTTTTAAATAATCATGTTATGTTTTCAAGCAAAATTGTTGGTTTCAAATAATGTCAGTATTTGCTTACCTTATACGTGATAATGTCTTTAAGTTCACCTTTAAATATGCTTCAGCATAAGGCTCATTAAATGGAAGTTGAATAGCTTGGCCCATTGTGTATTACTCCATGATCAAAGCTTAGGATCTGCTACTCCGCCGTAAGTTTTAGGGCTGAGAAACCGCATTCATGCTTCCTTACCTATTTTGCTTCAGCACTGGCTCCTTTTTTAGTCCCACTCCCTAAAAGTTTTTAGACACACACATCTCTACTCTCATCCCCTGCAGCCCGACAGGTGCTTGTAAACATCTCTCCACAAGTAGAAAGAGACTTCAGCCCCCTGCCAATTCTCACTTTTACAGCAACCTAGTCTTTACATTGAAGCTAGTTCCTGGCTCACTTTCTTCTTCTCAGCCAGAGGGTGAGACTAGGAACAGGTGGAGTCTGTATAACTAATTGGCACTGTGTGTGTGTTTCCTGATCCATGTTTGGGGCTCGTAGGTGCCACTACGATAAAAAATAATTAATGATATCAGCTGTTGGAGTTTTTCTTCTGCTCAAGTGGTGGAGATCAGGAAAAAATGAAAAAAAATCTTGTCAGCTTTTACAATCTTTTTTGGTTTTCCAATTTTGTTATGAAATATTTCACAATATATTTTCCTTATTGTTTTATTTGTGATTTTCCATCTTCAACACAACAGGTTTTCAGGGTTTTAATACAAAATTTCTAAATTGAAAAAAAAATTGAAAAATGTCTTTTACAATCAGAAAATGATAAGATCCATGGGGAAAAAACATAATTGAAAAGTTCTACATAAAAAGGGCATTTTTGATGGAAAAAAATCTGAACATTTTCAACAAGGTTTAATGTAAATGTGGGCTGGCGGAAAAGTCACTGGAACTAATAATCAAAGGTCTTCATTTAAGAGACAGTGAAGCTCCTTTATGAAACAATAGAAGCCACTGTTCAAAACAAAGGCACAGGAATTTGAACTATATGGAAAAGGGGCTTGGCTGGGTATTGCTGTACTGGAGTGGGGAGAATTTACGTGAGAGAGAGAAGGAAGAGTGTGATGGTGTACATAAACCCACCACTGGAAAGGAAGGGGTTAAGGAGCTGCTCTGACCTTAGGTGGCCCTGCCCTACTGCATCTGCAAAGTCTGCATGGGCTGGAGGGGTAGAGTAGCTCCATGGTAGGCAGGCAGCAGAGGTGAGCTAACCTGTGCTCTGAGCTTCTGGGAAGGAGCATTCCAGGAGCTATTGCTGCCTGAGGCCTGGTGATGTTGGCCTGACCAAGCCTATGAAGAAGGGGCCTGTCACTCTCTGAAGGCTAGGGTCTTTATCCTTATGTTTTAGGTTTTTACTTTACCCTGTGGGAAGAGAGGGGATGGTAGGAAGTGATCTAGGGAGGCAGGTGCAAAGCACCTCAGGATGCAATGTTTAGCTGCCTACTACTGGGCCCTTGATCAGAGCTTGCTAGAGAAGGTGGGCCTAGGCTTCCCTACCAACCCCTAAAGAAGGACAGCTACAGAGACCTATCCCTGATGTGGGGAACCTAGATATGGGGAGAAGACTCTGCAAATAAAAGGATGTGGACTTTCAACAAAAATGGGGGGAGCCCTGAGGCACCTCCTGAAGGCTTCCCTAGTGCTTTCACAGTATGTATAAAAAGTCTGACTTGAATAGGTGACCTGGCCAGAGAGCAGAGTCACTGAAAGACAGACCAGCAAAGGATCGAGCAACAGTAAGAAAGGGGGATGCCTGGGAAGAAGACAACCTGGCACACCACTGCCTGCTCACTAGGCAGTGCTTGTGGTGAGCATCGCCATTCACAAGGAGAAACAGGCACAGAGAAGACAGCAAGGGAGCACCAGATACAGCCTGAACCAGCAATGCTGAGAGAGAGCATTTGGGCTGAGTGATGGTTGAAAAGCACTTTGAACCGTAGACAAAGAAACTGTCTCCTGTTGTTTGAATCCTCCTATGTTCAAGGAAACAGGACTTTGTACATTCTTTGTAAACAAACAGGATTGTATCAAAGAAATACCTGACTACACCATCAATTTCTCCTCCTAATGGAAACAACGTTCACAGCCCTGAGCTTTGGCTACCTGCTCACGTCTAAAGGGGGAACAGTACTGTAGCAATGATCTTGTATAGGCTAGTGGAGACAGATTAGATGAATGAAGAGGTGTTTTCAGTCTCTGTCTTCTCTGATTGTGTGATAAAGTATTAAAAGACAGGCAATCCCAAATGCTTATTGGCCCCATGATAATATAGATAAACATAAATTTCACTTTTAGGAGGAAGTTTAACGTAAAAACATTATTTATGCAGGAGGAATCCCCACCAATACAAGAGGTGTTTTTGCACAGACAGCGAACATGACAAATGTGTCAGTTCTTATCACAGTGCACAGCAGGGGAAAAGAGTATTATGAAAAGTAGGGTTATATAAACATAAGGGAATGGGGAAGGAAAGGAGAACAAATAGGTCCCAGGAGGAATAGCAGTCACACAAATAAATACATAAAGTTCCAGCCTAGGTTTCATTACACAAGATGGTTGAGTGAAGGACCCCATTAAGGCTTGCAACAGCAGCTGGGGTTCTGAGAAGAACTGGTCTGTGGTATTCAGAGCCTTTTATCGCACCTTTCTTTTTATGAGCACCATCTTCAGCAATCCCAGATTTGCTACAGTAAATTCTGTGTACACAAAGAATAAAGCAGCTGGGAATAACATAAAGAAATCCGGATATATTTTTCACTTTAAGCCTCCTTCCAATATTAAACTAAAATGCAAAGAGCTGAGTACAGAACTTCACTTCCTTCTGTCAAACCATTTCTTGCTCATATTATATCTGTGATCTAGTGAATATAAAATAGAATACAGACAGGTCCAGTCTAATTAATGGAAAGACTAGAAAGTGAGAGTAGGAAAAAATGTTGGGGGAAATTAAAATCCGGGTGGAAATGGGTAAAAATGTTGAGACTAAGGAGGAAAAAAAATTGGGGGGGGGGTGAATAAAATACAAGAAAATTAGAACCAGATGAGGGCTTAGTGAAAAGACTCAACAAAAGAGGAGTGCTCAGTGGGATCATGTTGAATAGTGGTATTAAATGATTCTATTTGCCTTAAGAATAGGTCTCTGCTTCCACCTGTTGTTAGATACGCACTATCTGCCTTACTCTATGCTAATCCGTATGTGGCACTGATAACCAGAAAAAGTATTTTTCCTTCTGGAAAAGTCAATGGGACTATTCCCTTGAGTAAGGATTGTTCAGGGGATCAAGAGTTTGCAGGGCCCTTTGACCTATAGCTCAGATGTTCTTATTTGGACAGTGTGCCATAGTTTATTTTTAAAAAAAAATGCTAGAGGAGATGAGGCATGAGCTTGACAAGTGAAATAACTCCATGGAACCAGAGTTTTAAATCCTTATGGGGTTGACTCAGCCCTTCATATCATGTGCATCTTTCTGATGGTCCCTTTAAAATAAAGGCTTTGTTTGTTTGGTGATCAAAATTCCATGGCACTTTTACTAAGAGTATTAGATTGCCACAGTGTCCATAGCCAATATTTTTGGCACATAGCTGAAAGCATGACCAACCAAGTGCCCTACTTACTCATACTACTTCCTATAAACTTTGAAAATCAACTCTAAAAGGAACTCATTACTGGCCTAATTCTACTCCCACTGAAGTCAGTGGTTAAGCTCTAATAGACATGAAAGGGAACAATTTTAGGCCAAAGTTTAATGTTTTTGAAAAATCCTTCTCTACATTTTTCATGTAGAAAGATCATATGTGTCTTTAATATGTCTTCTTAAATCCCCCCTGAAATTTCAGGTGGATGTAGTATGGTTTAGAGACCTAATTCAGGAAAGCACTTATGCATATGTTTAAGTCCATCTCTATTCAGAAAAGCACATGTTTAATTTTAAGCACCTACTTAACTTCCTTTGAATTCAGTGGAGTTAAAGTAAGTGCAAGGGTGGTTTCTGAATAAAGAGCCTTAAGCTCTTACAGAGCATGACAATATGTTATTAAACAGCTGCAAATTCCAACACTGTCTACATTTCATTGGTTTGTGAAGAGATATTATTGTATCAGGATGAGTTTATTCCAATTTCTTTATAATACCACGGCTACTGCTGTGAAACTAGTGATCAAATTCAGCCCAGTCATAAACACCATTGACCTCAATAGCAATCCTGGCTTCTGAGCAGCTATGAAAAATCAGCTCCATGACTGACTACAATTACTTCAGTGTAAAGGTGGAGTTGATGTCAGTGAAATTACTCCAGATTCACATTGGTCTAACAGAGCAAATCTGCACCTATGGAAAGCTCTAGAAGATAACATTAATGACACAGATGCTAACAAGATTAAAATAAATAGCACAAAGAAAGTTGAAGATATATATATTTAAATGTCTAAATCAAATGTGATATTATAATAATGAAATGAATGTACCTGTCCAAGAATGAGAAAGTATCACAAGATACTACTTATGTATGATGGGACATTATGGGGAAAATTATACATGTCCTTCCAAATGAGTGTCTGTGGAAGGTGGTGGGGAAGAGCTGAAGGATGATTCTTGATGTCTTGTTATGGTTTTCATAAGTGGGGAGAGAGAGAATGAGTGTGTGTGTGTAAGTACGTTGTTCTGAGACTGTATTTTTCCATTTGGTTTTGAGTTGGATTCCTAATGATTTGTCAAGGCACCTGGTTTTTAACCTAACTGGCTTTTGTTTAAATTGAAATAAATAAATATTTATAAATGTACTCCTGTAATTAAAAATGGAATGATGATCCACATCACAAGGAGGAGAGTTATGGCTGCATGGTCAACCTTCATTTTGTCATTTAATAATTTTGGCTACTTAATAAGGAAACCTTAAACTCTTTAACATAGATTTTTATTGGGGAAAATTGAATATATACAGTCTTTTTGGGGGGCTATATGGAGTTTCTCATATTTATCTTTAGTTATCACCAAGCCTCTTCAGATATCCATAGGATACTGTCTCTGAGTGCTATTTTAGCTTTTTCCTCAGAGAAGACATCTGTCCATACCCCTTCACTAGTTCTTGCCATCTTATCAATAGCTGCTGATTTTCCTTATATATATTAATTTCTGAATCGTATAGCTTGGGTTGCCAATATGTTTATCCTGAGTAGTTGTTCTCACCTTTCTTTGTCATTATCTGGCTCTTTTAGTCTGTGAATGTTTGTCTTAATAAGTATTGACTCCTGTTCATGCAGCATGCCAGAAAACTACCTAGGTATACCTATTGCCCCTTTGGACCAAGAACTACTAAACTTCCATGCTGAAATCTATAATCTTCTTGGGAAGAAACCAGGTCATAGTAAGGGTGACCAGAGAGAAGCTGCTAGGATTTGGAAGAAGCAACAGTAATTTGGCCCATGTGCTAGACACCATTTCAGTTGTATTTTTAACACAATTTTATTTACCAGGTTATTCATTAAGGGCTAGATTGGGCAAATTGCACACACCTCTGTGCTGAGAGAAATGCAAAGCTTCCTTACCCTAGTGAGGGCACTGAGAGGAATTGTCCCTACCTTACAATCTCTCTGTAGGTTACTTGCTGCAGTTAGACTGTAACCCCTTCACTCTTCAGGGGTGATGTTTGCCCATAAGGATGAATCAAGGAAGTAGCCCTTACTCTCCCCTGTGCTCAGGGATTCATTACTTAAGGCATGAAAGGGTACGATGGGTTCCCTGCATATATCCCTTTCTCCACTCATCTAAAGTGACCCACTAGCTTTTTTGTGGCTCATGCATCCATGTCCAGTAATGTCATTGTTGCTTAAGGTATGTACTTGTCAGGGACAATCTACTCAAGCTTCAGCCTTAAATCAGAAAGAAGAAATCCCTGCTGCGAAGAGAAGGGATTTGATCTGATTCACTTGGTTAGGGTAATAGAGAAGAGATTATGTCCTTTAAAGATAAAAATAGTTTCACTGTGATTTAACTTTTTGATGGGCAGCAATTCATTTAAGTGCCTTCTGTTGTTCTGTGTGCAATGCTGATGTGACATGACTAAAAACTAGGTGAAAGTTCTCTTAAAACTTTAAAGTTCTATATCTCAGCTGTAAGTTCAGCACATTGCACTGCACTTAAAATGGACAGGCCCAGCTTGAACGGGGGTGGGGGGGAGTGGAGTTACAGTTTTCAGACCCAGACATATGGAATTAGAGACTACCAGATCCTCAAAATGTAGGCACCTACCTCCCTACCTGAAATCAATGGGAGCTAGGTGTGTAAGTATCTTTGTGGGTCTGGGCTCCAATATCTTTAGTTTTTTCTAGAAAAGAGAATCGGGATATTTGTAAGAGTAATTTAGATTGTGAAGGAAGGCGTACTTAAATATTGACAGTAGCCCCGTTTTCTACTCTGAAAATTGACTGTAGAAATGGCATTATGAGGCTTCCTGCTTATTGCTTCTCCAAAAGACCTGGTCAAATATGTTCTGTTTAGAAGTAAAATGCTGTTTTCTACTAATTGCCAGCCCTGCCAACTCAAGCTGGGGTTTGAGAGCCAGAAACCAAGAAAGACATCTCTCTGGCTGGCTCTGGCCAGAGTTTCAGTACTGTTGGAGTTGGGAGGAGGACCCGCCACTATTCCTACTACCAGCCTATGGCCTCAGCCACAAACTTTTATATTTGGGGGCGGGCGGAAGCAGTAGCCTTTTGGGATGAAAGAGTATTATGATACAAATATGGCAGCCAGAGCTATTCTGCAAGGGTTGAATGGTGTATGGAGGACAGGGAAACACCTTTCCCAGGTCCCTGATTTGATCTCCCTCCTAGCTTCCACATCTTCCCCTCCCCCAAGAAAATTACCCTTGTCTAACCAACTCCCACACTCTCCTGATAACAAGAACCTGGTCCCTCCTGCCTTCTTGCCCTTGCTTTCCCCACAAATTGAGGCTCCCATTACCCACTTCTTGCTGAAGTGCTAACCTTTTCTGCTGGTCCTCTCCTTGAGAAGTGCACAGCCTCAGCTTCCTTTGCAAGAGCTGCTCAGTCCTCGCCTTACTTGCAGCCGGCAAATCCTCCTGGCTTTTTTCTTGACCACATAACCCTTAAAATGCACCCAGTTTCCAGTTCTTATCATCCAGTTAAAGCAGACACCATTAAAAACATGAAAAGAAAACGTGTACTTGTGGCACCTTAGAGACTAACAAATTTATTTGAGCATAAGCTTTTGTGAGCTGAAGTGAGCTGTAGCTCACAAAAGCTTATGCTCAAATAAATTTGTTAGTCTCTAAGGCGCCAGAAGTCCTCCTTTTCTTTTTGCAAATACAGACTAACACGGCTCCTACTCTGAAACCTGTCATTAAAAACATGGTTCACCAAGTCACAATACTCAGCTTTGCTACAAGATTTGCAAGATCCTCTATAATTGGAATTGGAAGCCCTAGAAAAACCTCCATATATTTAAAATATTGGAAGTGTCTTTACACGTCCTTTACACTACTCACACAATATAAAGTGGCCAAAAGCTGGCAGCAACTCCCCAGCAGAGAATCCTCCTTGACAAGGAGAACACTGGGGATTAGTGTGTCAGCTCCAGATCTGCACTTCTGTCCCCAATTCCCAACGTCGGAAGTGTGGAAGGAGATGGGGGGCATGATAGAAATCTGTTGTGCTACGTCCATTCTGCACTGGCACAAAGTCCATTAAAAACCCTACCCCCATGACAATTCAGAGCTGCATAGCAACTGCTGTACATTGTGTCAGGGCTGGACTGGCTCTGAGAATCAAACAATGTTATACCAATAAAATAAAAAACAGCAGGATCTTATTAAAGGGGAAAAGGCAAAATGCCACATTTATTGTGAATACAGAAAGAATCATAATAAGCAGTTTGTTATAGCTATAACATTCCATTCAATTTCATATTTATTCACACAGTCATTCATACACACACACACAGGTTCTGCAAGGTTGTTATCACAGTTACCAGCCTTAGAGTTGCTCATGCCAAGCCACTGGCCAGGTGGCCTGGACATGAGGAGGGAGCAGGGCCTTGTCAGATGCTCATCTGATGGTCCTGGAAGTTGGTTTGCAGAATCAGACCCCCCAAGTTCTCACTTTCTAGAGTCCATTTTTATAGGAATTTCTTCCTATGCCAGTCTATGGGAATTGCTTCATCATGCTGATGCTGAATCAATCAGCAGATGGCACATTCCTGACGGCTCCGTGCTGCCAGATGTTATCTTGTTCTTTGGTTCTCCCATTCTTGAGGCTGTTGGGTGGATTCCAGTCTGCCCTCCGGGGGTCCTCTGGTTATTTCCACTTGACATCTTCTTCAGCCGATGGACACTGGATTCTTAGGCTGGCACCTCCCTGATCATTCAGTTATTATCCACACCAAGCATCCATCCTCTATCTCTATTTTAATCACAATTGTTACCAAAGCGAGATGAATACAACAAAAGGGCGGGGAGTCTCTGGGTGCTGTTTCTGTTGTTACAGAGTATTGCTTTGAGTCTCTCTCTGTGTGAGTAGTTGTTGTTACAAAGAATTGCTCTGAGAACAGACTCTGTCTTAGAATGTACTAACACAATTAGCAGCTTGCAAGTTTCACACATAGAAGGAGAGAAACAGTACCAAAAACCAAGAGTCATAGAATCACAGAATATCAGGGTTGGAAGGGACCCCTGAAGGTCATCTAGTCCAACCCCCTGCTCGAAGCAGGACCAATTCCCAGTTAAATCATCCCAGCCAGGGCTTTGTCAAGCCTGACCTTAAAAACCTCTAAGGAAGGAGATTCTACCACCTCCCTAGGTAACGCATTCCAGTGTTTCACCACCCTCTTAGTGAAAAAGTTTTTCCTAATATCCAATCTAAACCTCCCTCACTGCAACTTGAGACCATTACTCCTCGTTCTGTCATCTGCTACCATTGAGAACAGTCTAGAGCCATCCTCTTTGGAACCCCCTTTCAGATAGTTGAAAGCAGCTATCAAATCCCCCCTCATTCTTCTCTTCTGCAGGCTAAACAATCCCAGCTCCCTCAGCCTCTCCTCATAAGTCATGTGTTCTAGACCCCTAATCATTTTTGTTGCCCTTCGCTGGACTCTCTCCAATTTATCCACATCCTTCTTGTAGTGTGGGGCCCAAAACTGGACACAGTACTCCAGATGAGGCCTCACCAATGTCGAATAGAGGGGAACGATCACGTCCCTCGATCTGCTCACTATGCCCCTACTTATACATCCCAAAATGCCATTGGCCTTCTTGGCAACAAGGGCACACTGCTGACTCATATCCAGCTTCTCATCCACTGTCACCCCTAGGTCCTTTTCCGCAGAACTGCTGCCTAGCCATTCGGTCCCTAGTCTGTAGCGGTGCATTGGATTCTTCCATCCTAAGTGCAGGACCCTGCACTTATGCTTATTGAACCTCATCAGATTTCTTTTGGCCCAATCCTCCAATTTGTCTAGGTCCTTCTGTATCCTATCCCTCCCCTCCAGCGTATCTACCACTCCTCCCAGTTTAGTATCATCCGCAAATTTGCTGAGAGTGCAATCCACACCATCCTCCAGATCATTTATGAAGATATTGAACAAAACCGGCCCCAGGACCGACCCTTGGGGCACTCCACTTGATACCGGCTGCCAACTAGACATGGAGCCATTGATCACTACCCGTTGAGCCCGACAATCTAGTCAGCTTTCTACCCACCTTATAGTGCATTCATCCAGCCCATACTTCCTTAACTTGCTGACAAGAATACTGTGGGAGACCGTGTCAAAAGCTTTGCTAAAGTCAAGAAACAATACATCCACTGCTTTCCCTTCATCCACAGAACCAGTAATCTCATGATAAAAGGCGATTAGATTAGTCAGGCATGACCTTCCCTTGGTGAATCCATGCTGGCTGTTCCTGATCACTTTCCTCTCATGCAAGTGCTTCAGGATTGATTCTTTGAGGACCTGCTCCATGATTTTTCCAGGGACTGAGGTGAGGCTGACTGGCCTGTAGTTCCCTGGATCCTCCTTCTTCCCTTTTTTAAAGATTGGCACTACATTAGCCTTTTTCCAGTCATCCGGGACTTCCCCGGTTCGCCACGAGTTTTCAAAGATAATGGCCAATGGCTCTGCAATCACAGCCGCCAATTCCTTCAGCACTCTCGGATGCAACTCGTCCGGCCCCATGGACTTGTGCATGTCCAGCTTTTCTAAATAGTCCCTAACCACCTCTATCTCCACAGAGGGCTGGCCATCTACTCCCCATGTTGTGATGCCCAGCGCAGCAGTCTGGGAGCTGACCTTGTTAGTGAAAACAGAGGCAAAAAAAGCATTGAGTACATTAGCTTTTTCCACATCCTCTGCCACTAGGTTGCCTCCCTCATTCAGTAAGGGGCCCACACTTTCCTTGGCTTTCTTCTTGTTGCCAACATACCTGAAGAAACCCTTCTTGTTACTCTTGACATCTCTTGCTAGCTGCAGCTCCAGGTGCGATTTGGCCCTCCTGATATCATTCCTACATGCCCGAGCAATATTTTTATACTCTTCCCTGGTCATATGTCCAACCTTCCACTTCTTGTAATCTTCTTTTTTATGTTTAAGATCCGCTAGGATTTCACCATTAAGCCAAGCTGGTCGCCTGCCATATTTACTATTCTTTCGACTCATCGGGATGGTTTGTCCCTGTAACCTCAACAGGGATTCCTTGAAATACAGCCAGCTCTCCTGGACTCCTTTCCCCTTCAAGTTAGTCCCCCAGGGGATCCTGGCCATCCATTCCCTGAGGGAGTCGAAGTCTGCTTTCCTGAAGTCCAGGGTCCGTATCCTGCTGCTTACCTTTCTTCCCTGCGTCAGGATCCTGAACTCAACCAACTCATGGTCACTGCCTCCCAGATTCCCATCCACTTTTGCTTCCCCCACTAATTCTACCCGGTATAGGGTATAGTCCTCTTAATTAGTAATACCCTGGAATTTAAACTATTGGGACTCAAACTCATTTGTGATTTTAATACAGAACTTCTTTAATATGATCCAACAACAGCCTCCCTTGACGTTAGGCCTGCATTCCTGCACAGTACCACGCATTGCTGTGGCACAGCAGAGAAAGAGTCCTGCCTGTAAGACTGAGTAGCGTCTGAAATGCAGCATGCTTTATTTATGTAAAGAGCTTTTATGTCTGCAGCTTCCCTTGCACTTTCTAATCGACTGTCTACTTCAATTTAACACATTGCATGGGATGCAGATATAATATATTGGATTAGACCAGAGTTCTGCCCTCATTTGCAGTTCTGGGGAGGTAGAATCATAAAGGAAGGCCCAGTTTGACTCACGGAGTTGTGTAAGCTTTGTCTCCTACACTGATTCAGCATTTAAACCAGAAAGCATCTTCCTGCTTGCTAGCCATTCCACGAAGAATTTGTACCAAACCGGCTTTTGAGGTTTTGACAATATTTGCTAGATTATCACTAGGTGGCAGCAAAAAACCACTTCAGATTTAAAAATAAATGGGACTGGAGTTATTCTGTTGTGGTAAACATTTTTCAGCCATAGAGAGCACAACTGTACTGTTCTGTTTGAATGGTGACACACATGCATGCCTATCTGAAGGTAGATTGTCCAGTGCTGTACTTAGTCAAACTAAAGGCTGGTCCAAATGAGCTCCTGCATTTCCCGTCATACATTCAGTTGTGGCAGGCAACATATTTTCACTCTTAAAGGAACTCCTTTCATTTCAAACAGTTTAGAATGGGCTTCATCCAGGGTTGACAGGGATATCATTCCATGATGCTTCATGTCAGGTGCTTCCCTTTTCACTAACCTGCTCCTTCCATGACACACCTCTTCTCACAGGCCCAGCCACAGATATAGACCACTCACAAACCTGAATCACTCAAGCACTGTGAGTGTTACAGCTTTGCTATTTCTTATTTGTATAGTAGCAACATTGGGCTAGGATGTGGCCAGTCAGGAATGGAGACTAGAATTGTGCTCCAAAGAGTTTCAGAGCTAGATACAAACAGAGGGTGGAAGTGGGAAGCCATGGGAGAAGTGTGACTCCACACAGTTTACCATGCATCTGGGTAGTTCCACTTTTTGTTTCTATTTACTTTTTCTTTAAGGAAACATTTTCAATTATCTACTTAATTAATGCTTGTCTCAGGGGACATGAGCCTTATGTAGGGATTAAGGGGCATCTAAATGGAAGAAGGTCCCAATATGAGTGTAGGAGAAGAACATGAAGAGGACAGTTAGTTGTGGGGCTTCAGCAGAGCAAAGTAGACAAGAGCTGAGACGCAGGAGGGAGTCAAGTTGTGCAGGGCCTGGAAAGCAATAACAAGCAGCTTAAAAACGATGCAGAGCCAGGCTCGCTATCTGGCTGCCTCATTCAAACAGACTAGGTATGCGGCATCCCAGATGAGGATTGATTAAGCAATCAGTTGCAAATCTGACTCATGTGCAGTCAATAGTAGCCCAACAGTTTTCAAGTGTTCTACAAATTGTTTAGTCGGGCAGTCATTTTACCTGTATAGATTGGAATGACAGATTGTCCCTATAAGCTAGTCACTTGCCGTTTTTGAAGGGTTACGTCTCTTTCAGGAAGTTGTTCACAAAGTGGAAGTACCTGACTAATTATTCTCCCCCCATGCATTTTGCTGAATACAATGAATAACTTGCTGAGCCTCACTTCCTAAGGGACTAATTGTGCACTCAGGTGTGCAGGCATCTCTCACTGAACAGCATCACCTAACAGAATAGGTAACTATCCCACTGACTGTACAGAATTTGATGGAAGGCAGCAAACCTTTTGCAGATGGGCTGCAGAGTCATTGCAAATTGAGGCTCTGGTTGCAATTGCCCTGGGCTGCTATCACTTATTTTAGCTGGGCAGGCAGTCATGCCTACAGTTGAGGTTGACAACACTTTCTGTTATAAGACCCTG
Organism: Eretmochelys imbricata; assembly: GCF_965152235.1. NCBI lineage: Eukaryota > Metazoa > Chordata > Testudines > Cheloniidae > Eretmochelys > Eretmochelys imbricata. Next base: position 28,351,449 of record NC_135574.1, read on the forward strand.
TATTCATTTGCTTATAACTCTGTCAAATCTTAACCAGTCAGGCTAAAGTTTTCCATGCTGGGTGTCTGCCTCAGGCTGAATTTCTGGGGGAATGTTTCGGCTAAAGCTTAGCCACTTCTCAGAATGTTAGGGGGAAAATATGTTGTTTTCTCAGTGTTAAAAACATTTTACCTGCCATTTCGCTGAGAAGCTCTAGTGCCCCCCTGCTTTCCAGCAGGGACTTGTAATTTGGGGTGGGGTGGGTTGATCTGGTGGCAGTGATATCTCTTTTACTATCCCAATGAAAACCAACTGAAATTTGGTCAATTTAATAGCCTCTGGGGAAAAAAACCCTCAGTTTTCACGAGCTAGTAGATTTGTAGACTAAATTCTGAAGAGTCCATCTGCAGTAAGCATACTCAAACCTGGGGCTGCCTGGGCTGGGCAGGTCTTCCCTCTTGCTGCCAGAGGCTGCTGGGCTCAAGAACTGAGAGAGGGGAGAGTGTTTCCTTTGCCCTCAGTGCTCCTGCTGCTGGCATCTAAGCAGGAAGCTGCTTGACTGGAATGCAGATCAGTGGAGGGGAGGGGAGCAGGAGCCAGGATGCAGTGTGTGGATAGGCGATGAGAGGGAGTGGGACAGGAGCCAATGTGGATGTTGAACAGGAGCAAAGGGGATGGGGGTAAAAGCTAGGATGTGGGGTGGGTAGTAGTGAGAAAAAAAGACAGACTGGGGCCACACAGAGGCAGAAGGAACTACAACCACTAAAGCACATACTCCTCCAGAACCTGGAATTAAACCCCTGAGTCACTACATTCCTCCTCTGTCAGCAAATAGCTGAGAAACTCACTGGCAAAGTGCATATTTCATCCACCTCTAGTGTCTGATCTATATAGAGGCTAACAGGTTACTACTGCTACCAGTTGCTTCATTAGCTCAAGTGGATTTAAAAATTTCTGTGTGCTGTGGATCTAAAGGTCCAAACTGTCTAGCAGACACACATTGGTAGTCAGTATGGTTCCCAGATTATGGAATTTGTTTTCTCAGTTTGCACTTTTAAAACTGTAGGAAATTAACATTTTTAATATAGCACGTAATGTAAAGTTGCAAAGTCAAAAACTAAAAAATTGGAAATGCCAGAACTAAGGTTGTCCATGCAATAGGACAGCTGTCAGGGGGGTTCGTGAGCCATACCAGGTACATGCCCAGGCTCACGGCTCCATGGAGGAGCCACCAATTAATATTCCCAGCGGGCCATGGAACTAGAGTGGAGTACAGACTTGCCCACTGGGGTTCCTCCTCAGGTGGCAGCAGGCCCCATCACTTCATATCTAGGTCAGACACAAGGGCAAGGAAATACAAGCATGTACAGAGGTTTTCTGGGTGTGTTTTGGAAGCAGACTGGCTGAAAGGTGTTCAGCCAGCTTGGGTCGTGTACTGGAGGAGATGGGAGGGCTCACAGGGCAGGGGCCCGATGACAAGTTTGGGAGGGCCATGATTGAGAGGTGGACTGTGAGCACCATCCCACACAACTCACTCAAGGAAAGCAGGAGGCAAGGCTGCCCTCATTTGCTGGAGCACATGATGGGGGACACATGGCATGAACAGCCCCATGCACAGGCTAAGCACCATGGGGTCCACCTAGTGCCTCCAATTGTTGTCCAGGAGGTCTCTGATTCTAGTGGTTCCAGCTAGGACCAGCCTCTGACACACCAAAGGGGACTCCACCAACTGCATGTGTAGATTGGGGTTGGGTAGCAAAGGTTCTGCTATGGATCTGGTCACTGAAACTAACTTCCAGGTCCAGAGAAAGTCCTGGTAGAAGGCCAGCAGCTCAGAGAGGCCTCAGGGGAGACCACTCAGGTAGAGCTGACAGAACTGCTGGTCATATCAGAGTCCTTGGAGGCAGGGGAAGAAGGCATGCGTCAGCACGCTCCATGCCAGACTACCTGAAATTTAAAGGAATCTCTGCAGTGCCTGAAGGTGGAAAGCATGGACTTGGGTTCAGATGGAGAGCAGGCACTGTCTGCCCTCTCCTAGGGGTGGGGTGGGGTGGGGGTGGCTCAGGAACCGCCCCTCCCTCCCCCACCGAGACCCAGTCAGTAGAACTCCAGGATCTTTTTCTGGAGACTGGCCGGGGCAGGCTCAGGGTGTTAAGCTGGTGCCAGAGCATGGACAGGACCAACTGGTGGAGCACCAGCACCCTCCCCTGAAGGGAAAGGCAGTGGAGCAGCCCCATCCAGCTCCAAAGTTGGTCATCCTCCTTGGCCTCAAAAATGACCCAATTCTCCAGAAGGGAGGGATCGACGGTGGAAAGGTAGACTCCCAGATAGAGCAGAGGACCCACATCCCACTGTATGGCCCAGAGTGCAGGTAGCTGGGACCCTGCCAGCCAGATAGATGGCTTGGCAAGCTTCGGGTAGCACCAGGTCTCCCAGGTCCTGAGCCACAAGGGGCACATCATCCGCTTCTCAAACTACACATGTTCCTCCACTTCAGCTACCAGCTGGCTTCAGTGGCCAGATCAGTGTCAGTCTCCTATCACAAGATCATGAGCATCCCCCACCCAAAGAAGGAGAGAACCTGGCACCTGCGGAGACACTACAGCCCCTGGTGTTCAGCGAATGAGTTTGGTCGTATTGGGTTGGCTGAGGATCATCCTGGTTGGGAGTACTGCCCACCCCCACGCAGACAAACAGCAACTCATGGTCGTTCCCAAACACAGCAAGGAATCACGGCAGCTGCAGGCCGGCTGGAGGCCATGGCATCCTGTTTCCTGGTCCCTTTGCCTTCTGCCCTTGTGGCCCGAAGAACAAGATTACAGTTCCCCCACCACTGGAGAGCAACCTGCACCTCCCACCTGGAGCTACAATGTCTGCCAGGACCTGGCACAGGTCATCCTCCAGCACAGGGGGAGGGGAGCTGCACAGCCTCAGCTGAACCTTCAGACTCCCAGTCATGCTCATGTGGGCTGATCAGTGGTCCCACAGCCTGCAGGCGGGGCACATGTGCCCTCCTTCAATGATAGCGAAACCCAGTGCAGTACCACTCGCACCAAGTTGTCCAGCCCAGCCCCAACACAGGAGTGAGCAGCAGAGGGAGTTCAGCAGTCTCCAGAGTGTTCTCCCCCCCCCCCCCGCCACCAAGAAAGGGAAGATGACAACCTCAGAGGCAGCAACAACATGGGAGGTGTAGGGGTCAGGAGTAGGGTGACCAGACAGCAACTGTGAAAAAACGGGAAAGGGGGTGGAGGTGGGGGGTAATAGAAGTCTATATAAGAAAAAGACCCAAAAATCGGGACTGTCCTTATAAAATCGGGACATCTGGTCACCCTAGTCAGGAGTGGGATTAGGGTACTCAGGCACCGAGCTGCTAGAGTGCAGCACTACTTCACTAGGGGCAGTGTCCTGTGTGATAGGTGAAGGAAGGGGTGACATGCTGGAGTTTGCACCCAGATCAAGGCCCACTTGCAGAGGGTCATCTGCCCACTACAGGGGTCAGACCTAGGGCCCCAGTCTCCTGAAAGATGGCCTGGAGGCCCCCACCTGCCATAAGAGGGTAGTCCCTGTCATAAATATAAAGGGAATGGTAACCACCTTTCTGTATACAGTGCTATAAAATCCCTCCTGGCCAGAAGCAAAATCCTTTCACCTGTAAAGGGTTAAGAAGCTAAGGTAACCCCGCTGGCACCTGATCCAAAATGGCCAATGAGGGGACAAGATTCTTTCAAATCTGGAGGCAGGGTGGGGCAAAGTGTTTGAGCTGTCTGTGCAATGCTTTTGCCAGGAACAGATCAGGAATGCAAGCCTTACAACTCCTGTAAAGTTAGTAAGTAATCTAGGTAGAAAATGTGTTAGATTTTCTTTTGTTTAATGGCTTGTAAAATAAGCTGTGCTGGAGGGAATGTGTATTCCTGTTTTTGTGTCTTTTTGTAACTTAAGGTTTTGCTTAGAATGATTCTCTATGTTTTGAACCTGATTACCCTGTAAGGTATTTACCATCCTGATTTTACAGACGTGATTCTTTTACCTTTTCTTTAAATAAAATTCTTCTAAGAACCTGATTGATTTTTCATTGTTCTTAAGATCCAAGCGTTTGGGTCTGTGTTCATCTGTACAAATTGGTGAGGATTATTATCAAGCCTTCCCCAGGAAATGGAATGTAGGGCTTGGGGGAGATATTTCGGGGGGGAAGACATCTCCAGGTGGTCTCTTTCCCTGTTCTTTGTTTAAAACGCTTGGTGGTGGCAGCGTACGGTTCAAGGACAAGCCAAAATTTGTACCGTGGGGAAGTTTTTAACCTAAGCTGGTAAGAATAAGCTTTGGGGGTCTTTCATGCAGGTCCCCACATCTGTACCCTAGAGTTCAGAGTGAGGAAGGAACCTTGACAGTCCCCATCAGCAACCAAGAGGTGTTCCACCTCGGTGCCAATGAAGGGGACAAGTGGCAGAGAGGCAGGCAAGCTCTGTCTGAGGCATCCTCCCTAAGGACTCAAGGAGGGGGCCAGTGTCACACCCCTTCTCTGCCAAAGTCTCCTCAGCCAGCTCCAGCCACAGGACTTTCTTGGACAGCACAGAAGAAGGCTGAGGAGCAGCTTCTATAGATGTCTTCCAGGAGGCCTCCTCTCTCTCCTTGAGGGAGAGGTGCTGGGCCTACAACTTGCACTTGTTGTGCTTTCCCCCCATGACCAGCAGCCAGCCCTCAGTGGTGGTGTCATTAGAGGGCTGACCAGCAGGGGTGGGTGCAGTAGGCAAGGGCAATGTGTTTGGGACTTGGAGGAGGGCATAGAGATGGGCCAACAGAGGGAGAGGTGGTCTCCGCATGAGATGGGCCCTCTCCCAAGCTCCCAGATGTCACAGCAACCCACTCCTCTGCAGACCCTGCCCAACAGCAATCAGCAGTGGGATCTGTCTGCTTCACTTGTCATGATGGGATGCTGCCCCCCAGGAGCTGAGCAAAATTTTCAGCTGGTTTTGGAAGAGGAGGAGGGGGACTGAGAGGGAAGGATTACCAGCAGTGGCAGGGCAAGCACCCTCTTGTGTCTCAAGGCTGCTTAGCATCCCTCTCCGCCAGGCTGAAGAACAGTCCCTTTGGATGTGCCCTGAAGTTTGGCAGAAGAACCACTAAGCCTCCCCTGTGGATAGAGACTTGCCAGAAGAATGAGAGGATGTGGTGGAGGGTGGGGTCCTTACAGCCCAGTGGGAGAGGGTTGAGAAGAGAACAGCTTCCCCAAGGTGGAGAGGGGAAGCAGAGGGGCAGGTGGAGAAGGGAAGCAGAGGGGCAGAGTTGGGGAGGAAAGGTAGGACAGGTACCCCCTCCAGGACCTTGAGGGGGACAAAAAGAACCCCCACCAAGATGCCTTTCTCCACCACCCTGGGTGTAAGCCTATGATGTCAGGAGGAAGACAGCCATCCAGCACATCTGGAGGCTGCCACGATGGCTGAGGGCCCCACCACCCATGCCAAGGCCTATATGTAGGTTTCAATATGGGACGAGACAGCCACCAGGAGGCAAAGGATGTTGGGTAGAGAAGGGGCCTCAGGCATCACTGATATTAGAAAAGGAGGTAGCAGCAATAGGGGCACTGTTGGGTGGAGGGACCACAGTAGATGGTGATGGACCAGCGGGCAGGGCCATGGCCACCTGGGCAGATGCTCTGGGGGCTGAGGTGTGAGCATCCCCAGAACTGGTAAGGGATGGCAGGTGGAGGGGGAGACGTGGAAGGAGCCTTCTGGCAGGGGACTCTTGCCCTTTTACCTGCTCTGTCCCTTTCTGCTGGCCCAGGGGGCTCCCTTGGTGTTGACGGGAGTTTTGGCCATGGAGTCCTTGCTTGTGCCTGCTGCTGTCACCCCAGGGGGGTGAGGGTGTTAGCTGTAGTTGCCATGGGGATGACTGGGGGGGAAAAGCTGAGGTGGGGCAACAACAATATCCAAAGAATCCCCCTCCCTCAGTCTCCCCCTCCATTCCCCTCCCATGGGCAAAGCCACTGGAACAGAAACCTTGTGCATGGCCAAGTTGGGGTCCATAACTGAGGACTGGTGAAGGGAACAGCCACTGGAGTTGGGAACTGAATAATAAAGGGTGGGGTAGGGAAGACAGAGGCTAATCATTTCTCCCCCGTGAGCACAGCTCAGGGGGACAAGGGCATAAACAGAAACTGGGGGGGGATGACTAATTAAACAAATAAGAAAAAGGGGGTGTCACAACAGGCAGTTGAGGGGGGGGGCGGGACTGGCTCTTCTGGCTGCACTGTGAGTGAGGATGCAGTGAAGGGGGGTGTCACAAGTGCAGGGAGTACATGGGGCAAGTGTGGTGAGGCAGGGGACAAACAGTAAGTGGAAGTGGCCTGAAGTAAGTGGAAGGGGGCAAAAGCAAAGGGTGGGGCTTGGACTAAGGAAGGCAGGTAAACAGAGAGCAATGGGGGCACTGGGCTGGGCAGGGGAGGTAGGTAATGACCTCAGGGCAGCAGCAGACTGCCAGGGGAAGGGGACCACGTGAGACAGAGGCAGTGGGCTTCAAGGTTAGAAGGGGAACATGCAAGATGGGGTGGGAAGAAGCAGCAAACTGCAAGGGAGAAGGGAACCATGCAAGGCTGGGGGGCTGGCAAACTGCAAGAGATTGGGGCTGGTCGGCACACAGGAGAGTGAAGGGGAGGAGAAGCCCCACTAGCCAAATATGAACTGAGAGGGAGGAAGAGTCCACTTTCACTTGAGATAAAAGTCTCTGCTGCAACAGTCCCAGGCCAGGTGAGTGGAAGCCAGCCAGCAAGCAAATGGTTGTCAGGAGCAGTGGGCTGTGGATTGAATGGGGGCAGGGCTCCACACTATTCACCATCAGTGACAGCAGCAATGACAAGCCCCACCCACAGAGTCACAGGTGGGCAGGGAATGAGGCCAGCTATTGCAGGAACAGAAAGGATGGTCTCATGGTTTGGGAGCCACCCTGGAGGACTACCAATCCCTGCCTCTACCAGAGAGTTCCTATGTGATTCTGGGAAAGTAACACACAAAATTTTAACAGGTGGCCATTGTGTGTTCTTCATTTCTGGGGTGCCCAACTTGTGACATCTTGGGTTGGATTTAAAGAAGTGTTGTACACTCACAACTGCAAGTGAGGTCTATGGGAGATCTACTCTGAACATGGAAAGTGCAATGAAAATGCTAAGTTCTCTGAAGAAATCAGGCTTGGACCGTCTCACGTTGGACAACCAGAATTAGAGTATCTTTTCACTTTAATCTCTCTGTGCCTCTATATCACCCCCTCACCGAAGAATGGTGTTGTGAAGAGAATTTCATTAATGTTTATGAAGCACTCATACTACAGAGTGATAAGTGCCATAGAAAGGCTAATGGGGAAATTACTAATTCTGTATTCACTACAGGGTTTAGGGCCACATGTTGTATGATGATAACTGTTGAATAGCTACCCATTCAGTGAGTATGGCCCAACCTGTGCACTGAACAAATAAGGACTCTTATGGGAAAGATATGTGATCATGTAATTAAAGACTGTGTAATAATGTATATGTACAAAGTGCCATGTTAAGGTTGCATGGGCAACCTTAATTCTGGCACTTCCTAACTATTAAGAGATTGACTTTGTAACTTTAATGTTCTTTTAATGTAGTTTTTTGGATATAATTGCTATGAGGCTGCCTGCCGTTTGGCATCTATCATAGCTTTTATTTGACATTTATTTTTGACACCAACACTCCATTATATCAGTTTGAAGCTGGGTCTCTGTTGCAATAATAATAATAATAATAATAACAAGTAATATTGGCTTAGTGTACAGTGTGTGGCTACACTAAAATCGTTTCTCTACTGGAGGGCAGGCTTCATGGATGATAACTGTTTCATTGAATGCTGCCACAGTAAGAGCACTGGATAGTCACACTTCAGATATATTGAGAATAACAACCTCATATTAACGTACGGGTAAAGGACAGTGAAACTCAGGAGGTGAAGGTGTTTGTGGGACATTTCTTGTTCAAGCTGTACCACCAAGTTGAAGGAAAAGATAAATGAAAGGAGATATTCTTTTTTCCCTGTGGTCTAGTGACCCTGGAATGTCTTAGTGCCAACTGGCAAAGGGCAAACAGGGAAAGCAAGGGGATCACAGGAATCTCCTGAGCCTAGTATGTGCATTCTAGTTCACCCAATATCATCATATGAGGTCTCACAAAAAAGCCAGTGTCACCCTGGTCATTAATATCATTGTGAAATGCATGTACAGATGTTGCATAAAGAGTTATGTATATACACTGAAAATTATGAAATCTGTGTCGAGACTGGTCACCAACAAATGTAAAAACCAGGTTTTCTGTCAGATTGGCTGTGTACATGTAAACTAATTATTGTATAGGACACAGTGGGTCTCCTATCACCAGTCTGAAGTGAGTGCAACCAAAGGATTGTGAGAACTTCAAAAAAAAAAGAAAGAAAAGAAACTAACAGGAAAAGACAAACAGAGTGGGGACAGAGAAGAGGGAAGGCCCCTATCTGGAACTACACATCAAACGTTTGCTCTACTATATTTGGGGGACAAAGACAACACTGAGGAAGTACAAGTACAGCAATTTTGCTTAATGAAAAACAGGACTCAACCAGGCTTGGTTGAAAACACTGGAGAGAACTTTGCATGAGATTACACTTCCTGAGAGAGGAGGTTAATCTTTTAGTCGAGTTCAACCTGTAGAAAGCATGTTAGGACTTTTTTATTTGAACCATCTGTTTGCAATATTCTTACTATCAATTGAATCTCTGGGTTTTTTTATACAAAATGTATCCTTGTTTTCACAATAAATATATCTAAGCAAAGTGGTGATCCTGAGTTGAATCTTGAATGCTAGTGTGTACTGTTTTTTTGGGGAAAGCAGGCCTGGTAATTCTGTGAGTGTTCAGTGGATAAGGGGCTGGATACTGCAGGGAACTCTCGGAGGACTCAGGGGTTGGTGCATACCTATTGCTAACCTATACATAGAGAGTTGGGCATGTGAAGGCCTGGAAGGTAGTTTTTGTGCTGCCAGAGGCTGGTGGTTATAGGGAGTCAATCTACAGTAGGCATAGACAGGACTGCTTCACGCTCAGAGCAGGTAGTGGTGAGGTGCCTCACAACCCTGCGGAGCATCACAGCCTGCACCTTTAAATGTAGGGGAGCCTCCATGCATGTCTGTGCCTCTGTTGTGAGGCAGCTGCCATTTTGTTTCAGTTCAGAAGGCTATTGTGTGTTCTCTGTGAGTATTATTATGTTTGCTCTTTCTTAGGGACAGATTCTGCTGTGTTTTCATGCAAGTACACTATGGAGGGAGGTGCTTCCCTACATCCTTCAGGTGACCCATATAAGGGCCAGACAGACTTACAGCCCTGCACTCCAAGACAGCCCAGTGGGAGCAGGGAAGAGACAGAGCCCTGGTTTAAACTTCCCCGCCCTCCACTTACAAACTGGCTGGCTCTTTGGTAAGAGAAAGCTATGCCTTGCAAAGGGGTGTCTTTGTAGGCATGCAGTCACTGCATACCCAGTAGCTTTGGACCCCCTTCTGCCTCTATGCCCTTCCTAGAGTTATGTAGCTGTACACTGTTCCATACTATGGTCTATGCCTAAATGATACTATCAAGTCCTTTGTTTTTCCTCAAACTAAAATAAAAGTCTTCAAGGCCCATGTTTCACAAACTGCCATCTATGGACCATGGCACTTGTTGGTCACATGCTAAATCACATTAAAAAGACAGCTAAAAATATATGAATATCTTCCAGATATTTTTTTCACCTAAACAATGACCGCAGCTGTCGCTGAGATGTTATCTGATCGTGAATGAGCAAAGCAGCAGTCCAGGAGACTGTAAATGGATAGGAGGTGGACAAACCTTTCTGTTAAGTAGAAAAAGTTTGAAAGCCTCTCATATAGACTGAGAAATTCAAATTTTGTTCTCTGCATTTGACAAGAGAGTACAGAAGATGGAGTGAATCTCCCTCTATAGTTGAGTTTACCCTGTACATTATTCCTTCCAGTGATGCCTGCTGTCCCTGATTATCACAGAAATATTTCTGAACATTTTTCCCTTTCTTCTGGAATGCACCAAGCAGCAGGTGTTCCAACAAATGCATCCAGGGAGCCCCACTCCCAATGCCTGATTCTCTATTATGTATTCTAAAAACTGTCTGCCTCAGCAAGTAACACCTGTTTACACTGTTCTGTTTTATCAATGCAGAGTCAGTATATAGTTCAGGAATAGAGTATACATATTTCCTGGAGCTTATACTTCCTAGAATTTTGTTTCCTAAGGATCAGTGCATTCCTCCTTACCCATCTTTTTCAAAAGTATTTGAGTGTAGATGGGGAAAAGAAACCAAATTGTTCACTCATCCCTCCATTTCTTGTCTCTGTAAGCACATGCCACTGCCTTCCATTCAAAAGCAGTGAAGTTATTTCACTGTAAGTGGAAAGAGAATCAGGCCCTACGGTGTTTATGGCTTGTGGAAAGGGAGGTAAGAAGGGGAAAAGGGTAACCTTCCCCACTCTAAACTCTAGGGTACAGATGTGGGGACCTGCATGAAAGACCCCCTTAGCTTATTCTTACCAGCTTAGGTTAAAACTTCCCCAAAGTACAAACTTTTACGTTTTGTCCTTGGACCTTACGCTGCCACCACCAAGCATGTTAAACAAAGAACAGGGAAAGAGCCCACTTGGAGACATCTTCCCCCCAAAATATTCCCCCAAGCCCTACACCCCCTTTCCTGGGGAAGGCTTGATAAAAATCCTCACTAATTTGTATACTGGACACTACGGTGCTAATAAACGATGGTCACATAAACACAACCCTATACCGGAAACCTACTGACCGCTATGCCTACCTACATGCCTCCAGCTTTCATCCACACCACACCACACAATCCATTGTCTACAGCCAAGCTCTACAATACAACCGCATTTGCTCCAACCCCTCAGACAGAGACAAACACCTACAAGATCTCTATCAAGCATTCTTACAACTACAATACCCACCTGCGGAAGTGAAGAAATGATTGACAGAGCCAGAAGAGTACCCAGAAGTTACCTACTACAGGACAGGCCCAACAAAGAAAATAACAGAATGCCACTAGCCATCACCTTCAGCCCCCTACTAAAACCTCTCCAACGCATCATCAAGGATCTACAACCTATCCTGAAGGACGACCCATCACTCTCACAGATCTTGAGAGACAAGCCAGTCCTTGCTTACAGACAGCCCCCGAACCTGAAGCAAATGCTCACCAGCAACCACACACCACACAACCGAACCACTAACCCAGGAACCTATCTTTGCAACAAAGCCAGTTGCCAACTGTGTCCACATATCTATTCAGGGGACACCATCATAGGGCCTAATCATTTCAGCCACACTGTCAGAGGCTTGTTCACCTGCACATCTACCAATGTGATATATGCCATCATGTGCCAGCAATGCCCCTCTGCCATGTACATTGGCCAAACTGGACAGTCTCTACATAAAAGACTAAATGGACACAAATCAGACGTCAAGAATTATAACATTAAAAAACCAGTCAGAGAACACTTCAATCTCTTTGGTCACTCAATTACAGACCTAAAAGTGGCAATTCTTCAACAAAAAAAACTTCAGAAACAGACTCCAACGAGAGACTGCTGAATTGGAATTAATTTGCAAACTGGATCCAATTAACTTAGGCTTGAATAAAGACTGGAGTGGATGGGTCATTACACAAAGTAAAACTATTTCCCCATGTTTATTCCCTCCCCCCTCCTGCCCGCTGTTCCTCAGACATTCTTGTTAACTGCTGGAAATGGCCCACCTTGATTACCACTACAAAAGGTCCCCTTCCCCCCCACTCCTCCCCGCTCTCCTGCTGGAAATAGCTCACCTTACCTGATCACTCTCATTACAGTGTGTATGGTAACACCCATTGTTTCATGTTCTCTGTGTATATAAATCTCCCCACTGAATGCATCCGATGAAGTGAGCTGTAGCTCACGAAAGCTTATGCTCAAATAAATTGGTTAGTCTCTAAGGCGCCACAAGTCCTCCTTTTCTTTTTGCAGATACAGACTAACACGGCTGCTACTCTGAAACCAGAGCTAGCTTAGTGCATCCACTCACAGCCAGGCATAGCATTACAGCATCTCCACCTCAGTTTCCTCCATGAGATAGCTTGTTTGGGACTGTGACAGTTGGTCTCTTCTCATGACACTACCTAGGTATCTCCCCCCTTCTAGGGTAGTAGTAAAGACTCCTTCAGGCCAAAAGCAACCTGTACCTTTATCAGGCCCAGCCTGAGGTCTAGAGTTTGTGTTCCTTCCTTAGGGAGGCTTTCCTATCCCCCTTTCCTGGGGATGTTAGGGAACCCCCCACATCTTCCTTCTCTGAGTTCCAGCCCAGTCACCCCATGATTAAGTAGTTAAGACCCAAATCTTACAGGCCCTTTCTACATCCTACCCCCACATATCCATAGGCACCTTTCCCAGGACTATGCCCACCAGTACACACCCTCAGGAAACCTGACTCAGCAGCTTTTCCCAAATCTGTTGATGAGGAGCCATTTCTTGACGGTTCCTAACTGCTCTGGCAGCCACCTGGAGCCTCTTCATGCCTGCTACCCTTTTCCTTCAGGGATGGTACCAAGTATGTACTCCCTGCTGAAGCTCTCCTCTCTCTCAGTCCCTTCTTAATGACCCTCCAGTCCTTCTTTATAGGAATCACCCAGTCTGGTTCTCCCCAGCTGAGTCTAATCTTTAATTACCTGTCTCCAATGTGTGGTTTAAATCCTTGCTATTTAATCCAGCTTTCAAATCTCTTGAGCAGATGATTTACAATTACTTTAAACTCATCACAGAGGGGGAAATGGGGAAAGAAGTCGGATACAGGCAATGGATGTTTGTAAAAGCCCTGTGTTGCAAAACTATTAGCAACACATCACTCTTAATATAACTGCAAATTCTTCTCTCAGTTAAACCGATTACTGAATATTCTGAATTTACAGTTAAGTAAATCAGTGCCTTCAGTGTAAGTATTCCAGATCTACACTGGTGAAACTGAGGACAGAATTCAGCCCACTGTGTTTAGTTGACCCATTATTCTTGAATGCAGCTGTAAAACGTGTGCAATGTATCCCCAAAAACAGTAAGGATGGGCCAGATTCTCAGCTGGTATAAACGGGCATAGTTCCATTCACTTCACTGGAGACAGTGTGGTGGGAAAATGAATACCATTCCAAGGTTTTAGAGATACATAAACAAGTTAAAAGAATCAATGAGATATGGAGCAAAAAGAAATTGATAGCGGGTCTTTTAGTAAATGATCAAGTTGAAAGTTCTAACTTAGGAAAAGCAGACAGTTTTAAAAAAAGGGTTCCAAAAAGTTAGTAGTGATACAAACCAAAGAGTTTTGTGAACAAAAAAGAATGTTTGCTGAAGAAAACTGTAAGCTCTTATTTTGCTGGGTAGAATATAAAGATGATATATTGAATGAAATTTTCAGCATACAGGAACTCAAAAGTGCTATAGACAAAAAAATAAAGCCCCATGTAAAGATAGCTTAGGTAAAGCAATGCTTTAGCACCTATGATTTAGATTTATGAGTTTATACATCGGAAATGACATCAGCACTGCCAAATCTATACCGACAGCACTAGCAACACAGATAGAGTAGGAACAGCCTTTTGTATCCCTAAATTTTGCATTAAGAGATCTATGAGACTATCCAATTTTGAGGCAATTATAACAACTGAATTGATGAGCATACTGTTGGCACTGACCTGGATAAGAGATGTATGCCCAACTTTGGCTGCTATCCTATCTGGCTTTTTATCATGTATAATAATGAGTAGAAAGAGAGCCTTGGAAAGCTGGAATGACTTAATCAATTAAATATTGTTCTTAACTATGGAGATAGTACAATTAGTAGACTGACTGAATGAATATAGTACTAGTGTGGATTCCGGTGCCTGTCAGGATACAGGGCAATGAAATGACACATAAATCAGCAAAATAAATCCCTTAAAAATGAGCAGGTTGACATAAAGATCACTCTGAGTAAACAGGTTTCAGAGTAGCAGCCATGTTAGTCTGTATCCGCAAAAAGAAAAGGAGTACTTGTGGCACCTTAGAGACTAACCAATTTATTTGAGCATGAGCTTTCGTGAGCTACAACTCACTTCATCGGATGCATACTGCGGAAAATACAGCAGATGTTTGTTTTTATACACACAAATCATCAGATGCATTCAGTGGATGAAGTGAGCTGTAGCTCACAAAAGCTTATGCTCAAATAAATTTGTTAGTCTCTAAGGTGCCACAAGTACTCCTTTTCTTTCTGAGTAAACAGAACTTCAAAGGTTTGGTTAAGAGAGAATTTAAAAAGGAATTGCAAGAACTAGGAGAAGAAAAAGAGAAATAAGGTTTTATGAAATATGTCCTAAACTTGAGGATAACAGTATACTTAATACTTATGATAGAAGGGAAAAAACTGTATTTAGAGTGCTACACATCACTGTGATCTGAACGGTCATTTATATTTACTAAACAAGCACAAAGATGGGTGATGCAACACATGCAAAGTCCAAGGATCAGTTGAGCATCTGCTGTGGCAATGGAGGTAGAATTACATAGAAAGAAAGATTCTTTATGAAGAACTGAGACATCTCAAGGGGAAAGAATATAATCTGAATGGACTGGTGAGAGTACCAGGAAAGTGTGGTACCATTTTACTTACTTTGCTTTTTTAAGGATACAGAACTGAGTGAGGGGATATAGGTATTTGCTTATGCAAAAACTGTAGTAAGTGGCAGTCCTAGCCTTACATGCTGAGGCTGCTGTGCCATAGAAAAGAAAAGAAAAAAGAAAAGAAAAGAAAAGAAAAGGGCTGCAGAGAGAGAGTCAGCAGTCATTCTCTGTGGGGATAAAAGAGGTAAGAAGTGGTGCAGCAATGTAAGAAGGATTCTGAAGGCATAGACCTTATCTGTCAGCTACAGGATCCTTGGGTTGGAATCCAGAGCAGAGGGTGGGCCTGGGTTTCCCTACCAGCCACTGAGGAAGGTGGGGTGAAACCCCCTGGGGAGTGTAAGGACCATGGAAGCCAGAGACAGGCAGAAGACTGGCTGTAAAGTCAGCAGACTATAGCTTGGTTGGACTCTATTACCCCAGAAGGGGTGGAGTAAAGCATGATCTGGCCAAAAGGCCAAGTTGTGGGAAGAGAGACCACTGCAGCAGCAGAGCTACTATCGGCAGGGGCACCATACAGGGAGACAGCTGTTACACCAGGCCTGGCCACAAGGAGGTGATCCTGCAGTCAGTGAACACCTTTATAGGTACCCATGGCTGAAAGAGGTGACACACCTGGAATGTGTGCCTAGAGGCCAAAAGCCCAGGATAGTGTATAAACCTTGTCCAGTCCACAGCAAGTTAAATGCACATGGGACTCAGTGTTTGGCTCCCTCATCCAAATCTCAGTATCCAAAAGGGGGCACTCACTCAGATCTATGATACAGTGTCATGGTCCATCTTCTGGACCACACTTCCATTTGAGAGGTCACTAATTTACTTAAAATTTGGTTAGGAATCATCTTCCATGAATCTGAGCATTTAATGCTTCATTTCATCCATATTCTGCCATAGCATTTTTCATGACTGCAGAAACTTATAAGCAGAACTCCCCTAAGCAGGTAATGAATACCAATGATATATTCCTCACTATCAGTTATTACTTATACAGACAGAAGCATCAGAGTGTTAGGCACCCCCTCCCGCTTTTATCATTCTTGCTATTTAATCCAGCTTTCAAATCTCTTGTGTAGATGATTTACAATAACCATAAATTCATATAAGGGAAATGATATTGTCGCATAGCAATCTATACGGGTGGGATGTTGTTGGTTTTAACCTGTCTGGGGAATCAGTAGCAGAGTTCCTATGGTACTGGAGCACTAAGGTAAAATCTCTTCTTTTAACGTGAGCATTGCCAAATCCTTTGTCATGATATTCAGACCAATATATAACTCAATTTTCAAATTACTCATAAAGGGTTAAATGCCTTGAGAGTCTGCTGATTATGTCAGAAGGAATATTATATAGCTAACTTTTGCCTCTTATAGATTTATGGAACCATGAAAGAATGAATTAAAAATTTAATGACAAAATTTTAGGTAGGTTGTATAAATGCCAGCCATCCCAAGATTATTAGACTTAACATTTCTATTATACTCATTTAATTTACCAAGTGTCAAACTAAGAAACTGAACAAGCTAGTTTCTCATCACATAAAGCCACAAATGGTAAACAAAGGTCAGATCAGCTGAAAGAGGGGTATTTTTCATTCTCTTAAGCAAGAACATATGGGACAGAATGTTAAAAGCTACTGGTTGCTAGTTGGCATGGAAACCATGGTTTTCAAGACCTATCTAAGCTGTATGTAAACTGAGAGTTTGTTGCTATTACACCTTCACAAAAAGAATCAATCTAAACCTGGGATGAGAAATTGAAGAGAGCTAGGGTTTGTTTAAGAACAGAGCTTGTGTCAGTGCTCAGTTTTTCTGCATGCATATGCCAGGTGGCAAGCAGAAGATGTGTGCTTATGATTTTCAAAGGGATCCATCTGTTGGGTGTACAGTGTGTGCATGTTGAAGTATGGGAGCACGCAAATGGGCAGGTTAGTGTCTGGCCATGAAGATAGGCATACTCTGACTATTTTCAGAATTGAATGGGGACACCTAGGGTAATTTAGTCTCACACAAGCTAATGGTGGCTCTGGCAGGTACATGCCAGGAGAAACAGAAGGCTGATGAGTCAGTCACTGCTATTGAAAAAAGGCAATAGCTGAGGATGAGTGTGAGGATAAGGCTATAGTAAAATGAAGTGGATATAATTTTGGAGGGAAAAGGCAATAGGCAGGCTGGAGGAGATTGGGGAAGCAGAAAAGGAGGGAGGGAGGTGTGACATACCAGGGCACAAGCCAGACTAATGAGTAGTTGTGTCACACCTGTCCTATAGCCTGGTGAGTTATTTACAATGCCTTGCTCCTGTAGCCTCCAGCCTGGACTGCTCACAAACAGCCACCAGCATGTAAGTCACTCCCAACTATGTCTGTGTGTGTGCTGCAACCAGCAGGCCACATCTTGGCTCTTACCAGCCGGGATTATATGCAGGGTGACCCCAACACACCCTCAATCCTGGATTTTCCCTCACATATATGTCCTTTACTGCCCAGCCCTCTCCTGGACAGTACAAATAGATTGAGGCTGTTATTTCTTTAAGAGAATAATATGCACCCAATGTGTTATCCCAAATGGAGTGACCCAGACCCTTCAACTTGAACACGCTGGATTAGATAAAACAATAAAGTGTATTAACTACAAATATAGATTCTAAGTAAATACATGTAATGGGGTATAAAGTCAGAAATGGTTACAAGAAAAATAAAAATAAAATGCCTACTGGTGCCTAACTTAACAAAACTATATTAGATTCAAAGCAGAATTTTCTCACCACACATTTTCAGCAGTCTTACAGACCAAACTCTTTAGGTCAGTACCCGCTCCCCAATGGCTGCTTCCTTTGTCTCTTTGGGTGCAGTGTATGCAATGGGCCAGTAGAGAAAGGTGCCTTGGGGTGTTTCTGCCTCCTTTTTATAGTTCCAGTCCCCTTTTTGAAAAACATTTCCAGCTGAGACCCCAGAGACAAAAAGTCTATGTGGAAGGATATTCCCTGATGGTTTTTTCACCTGTTTGAACTTCGTCTTCCCTTCCTGTGCGATGTCTCTGTTTTCTGCTTAATTGAAACTTAAGGCAAGCACACCCTCCTGTGTTTAGGACAAACTTGTTTGCCAATGCTGTGGCATTTGGAACATGTGCTAATAACAGCATACAGGGGAATCTTATAAATTCACATACAATTTTGCCATACCTATTTTACCAGGACACTATTGACCAGCAAATTATGAGTTTTTAAATGGTACCTCACAAGGCATACTTTGTGCAAACATTATTACAGTGGTGGAGGCACTGAACACAGGAATATTCTGTCACAGGAGAGCTAATGAGACACTACTGGAGTCAGGCATACAGCTGTATGTCTGATACCTCATATACTTTTGCATGGGGAACTTTTGCTTGAAGTGTGCTGTAACAAATTAATATATATTAGTAGAATGTTAGCATATGATCCATTGGTCAATTAGCATAAGGATCTGTTACTATATGCTAATGGGGAAGGTGGGAAGTATGGCCCAACAGCTCTACATGTTGGGTCTACACTATTAATGTAAGTGTAACACAATGCCCTTGGGTGGGTCATCACCTGTGGGGACTGAACCTGGGAACTTTGGATCTTAAAGCATGACTTTCTGTTGCTGAAAGCTCAGATTCCTTAGCTGATTTTTAAACCTCTATACATGGACTAAGCACTAGAGGGAGACACAGTACCAAGCAGCATTAGAATAGGTTACACACTTCCCATGGTTGGAGAAGCTTGTCCCAAGCTTGCATTTCCAATATCCACATGGATCACTACAGGTACCCTGACATCCCTGGATACATCATCACCTGCAGGGAGTGAACCTGTGATTTCGGGATCTAAAAACATGAGCTTTTGCAGCGGAGCTAAAAATCAAAAGTGCTTCTGCTAACCCTTTTGAGCATGTGGGAATGAACTTCATGTCAGAGAATCAGAAGAAATGAAGTCTTCAGCTGTATGTTGAAACCCCATGTTGCTCAGAATTTGAAAATGCATCACCAAAAGCCATTTCAAAAATTTTGCCAGCATCTAGATAGGCACAAAATCATTTTGCACTAACTATGACAAAATGTTCACTACTATGGACAACCACAAAAACTGGGAAATGTTAATTGAGCTGAATATTTAGCACATCTCTGCTTGCAACCCAAACACTTCATTATTTTAGCAATGTGCAAGACTAAATAATAGATAAATATGAAAATCATTAGTTTATTTTCATTATTGTCTTAGAATTGCTTCAACAAACTTGATAGATACTGATCCAATTAGAGACTGTGACATGAATAAATACTAATAGTGTAGCTGTTTGTCCTCATTCCACAGGCACTCAGAAAAAGTCTCAATTGAGTTCATTCCTGGCATAGCTCCTATTGATTCTAGTGGAGTTAGACCAGGGTTAAATTAAGCCCTTATGCCCTCATTCAGCAAAGAATTTAATCACATGCTTAATGTTAAGCATGTCGTTAAATACATTGCTGAATTGAAACCTCAGAGTACATCAGACCAATCATTGATTGTCATGAACTTTTGAAAGCTATCTATCCAGAGATAATAATAAGTGCTTTGTGGATATTTGCCTTGACTCTATCTTTTGGTAAACTATATACACCAAAAATACTCAAAGTTTGGCAAGCTAGGAGGTTGGAAAACATTAGCGCATGTCACACAGTCTGTAATTATTCTGTGTTATCATTTCAATGGAAAATGTTCAACCAGCCCTACCTATTATGTTTTGTACAGGGCCTAGCACAAGAGAGCCCCTGTCTTGAATGGGTCCTTTGTGCAGTACCATAATAACAAACTGGTGGTGCATATCATCTTTTTTCCTTTCGTCTTCTATGTTCTTGAGAAAAGCACAGTTAAGTGAACAAAGAAAAGTCTTTAAAACACAATTCCAGAGTAGTGGTCACTCCAAGTTGGAGATCAGTCCTTGTAACTGGTGTATGTAACAGTTTGTGTACATGTCCTTCAGTGTATTCATATACTTAATTTTTTGTGAACAAATGGTAATATTCTTTATCTGTACCTAGATCTCATCCAGAATGAGAAAATCAGAGAAGGGGTGATATTCCTTAGAAACAAACCAACTATAGTTTATAAAAAACATAAGTCATTACATGCTGTTCTTTGCGTTTCCCAAAGAATCACTATCCAAAGGTTCCAATCATATATTGAGTGTGAATTAGAAGACTGAGAGGAGCCATAAGATAAGAATGTATAATAAGAACAGGCTGCTCTTATACCCTTTCCAATTTAATTACAATCATAGTCATGAAAATGGATTATATAGTGCTATTTTCTCTTCCCATTACCATCTTTGTCATAAGAATGAGAAATCCAAAGTTTAATGCTTGTCAGTTTTAGTGGAATCCTATGTAGATCTTTAACCTTTCTACATCTCTGTCATTTTATTGGCTGACTATTTCACTTCTTTTGTGTTTAAATCTTAGCAGCCTGCAGTAATGAAGTGGAATACATAACCAATCCTAAAACAACATATTGAAAAGGCCAAAGTAGTTCAGCATTGCATAATTCACATAATAAATCAGACATCACAAATCAGATTCTCATGAAAAAAGGCTGACAACAAAACATTCTAACGTGAATTTATTTCAATAAAGATTATAATTTACATGGAGAAAACTGATCTAGTCTTCTTACTATCTTAATATTTCATGGACCTTCTAAGACACTGGACTGATTATCAAATTCTTAATTTAGAAATGAGCATTGAAGGGATTTACATAGTTAATGTCACTACCCCACTTTGCATTTGAGGTGCACTTTGCATCTATTCTTGGTCCTTTTAAGTGCTAAGTTTTACAATTACAAGACTATTCTTTTCTATTAGAATGGAAAAAAAATGTATTCATGAAGAATAAGCATTAGAAAATAAAGCCAACACTTGCAGATTTTAATGTCTAAGATTAAGTCGATAGATAGATAGATAGATAGACCCTGTCATAAATATAAAGGGAAGGGTAAACCCCTTTGAAATCCCTCCTGGCCAGGGGAAAGCTCCTCTCACCTGTAAAGGGTTAAGAAGCTAAAGGTAACCTCGCTGGCACCTGACCAAAATGACCAATGAGGAGACAAGATACTTTCAAAAGCTGGGAGGAGGGAGAGAAACAAAGGGTCTGTGTGTCTGTCTGTATGCTGGGTCTTGGCCGGGGATAGACCAGGAATGGAGTCTTAGAACTTTTAGTAAGTAATCTAGCTAGGTATGTGTTAGATTATGATTTCTTTAAATGGCTGAGAAAAGAATTGTGCTGAATAGAATAACTATTTCTGTCTGTGTATCTTTTTTGTAACTTAAGGTTTTGCCTAGAGGGGTTCTCTATGTTTTTGAATCTAATTACCCTGTAAGATATCTACCATCCTGATTTTACAGGGGGGATTTCTTTATTTCTATTTACTTCTATTTTTTATTAAAAGTCCTCTTGTAAAAAACTGAATGCTTTTTCATTGTTCTCAGATCCAAGGGTTTGGGTCTGTGGTCACCTATGCAAATTGGTGAGGCTTTTTATCCAACATTTCCCAGGAAAGGGGGGGTGCAAGTGTTGGGAGGATTGTTCATTGTTCTTAAGATCCAAGGGTCTGGGTCTGTAGTCACCTAGGCAAATTGGTGAGGCTTTTTACCAAACCTTGTCCAGGAAGTGGGGTGCAGGGTTTTGGGAAGTATTTTGGGGGGAAAGACGCGTCCAAACAGCTCTTCCCCAGTAACCAGTATTAGTTTGGTGGTGGTAGCGGCCAGTCCAAGGACAACGGGGGGAATATTTTGTACCTTGGGGAAGTTTTCACCTAAGCTGGTAAAGATAAGCTTAGGAGGTTTTTCATGCAGGTCCCCACATCTGTACCCTAGAGTTCAGAGTGGGGGAGGAACCTTGACAGACCCTAATTCAGCAAAGCACTTAAGCATATTCTTATATCCATCTCAATTCAGGAAAACGTTAACTTTAAACATGGTCCTAACTCCCACTGATGTTAATGGCATTTATTAACATGATTGATCATCCTTTGTGAATAAGGTTGCTTTCCTGTATGGGACTGTATGCCCCTACACAAAATTGGCCAGATATTGAGATTCTGTCACCCCTAGGAACTCAGAACTTGCGAACATCAGACAACTGCTATTTAAATACCTAATGTGTATGCAAATGCCTAGCTTAGACCTGCAGTTTAGAAAAATTTTAGTTAAAATTTTCAATTTCCCCTTTAGCATACTTTAGTCCCAGATTCTGCAAGCTATTTAAGCATGTACATTACTCTGAGCGCATGGGCAATAAATGGGACTACTCATATGCTTAATATTATGCATGTGTTTAAATACCTTGCTGAATTAGAGCTTCAGCAAAGTGTTACGCCCTGTACATATACATGTAGTGCATAGCTGGGCAAATAATGTAATCAAAAGAAGTCCATAAATATTTTTCAGTGTTTAAAATTAATTTATGTTGGCCATATTCATACTCCTTTCCTTTTTAAAATTAGGAGAGGCAGTGTGGCTCTGCCCCTGGTTTGCAGAGCGAACTTGTACAAGCCACCTCCACATTCAGTGCCTCAGTTTCCTCCTCTGTAAAATGGGGATAATGATAGTGATTTATTTGTTAAGCATGGAGATCTGTGGATGAAAAGCATAGGTAAGAGCTAATTCTTTTTTTAAGAGATTAGTTTTGCTGGAAACTGTGGCTAAAGAGAATTTCAATTTCTCTTCTGTAAATTAAAGCACTCATGTAAACTGAAATTTAAATTTATATATGCAAGTAGAAATCTGGAAGTTCAATCAAGTTCCAGAAACCCAATCATGTAATTTATATACCTATTCACAGCTAAGAAACAGTTCAAATTTTGAATATCTGAATCACAATCACTATCAGTCCGTCAAGTTAAAAAATAATTGCAAGAAATTAACTGAAAATATTCAAACCAGCCAATAAGTCACATTTTGTTTGCAAAAAACATAAAAAGATGCTAAATTCATTAAATACATTACTGTGAATTATTCACTCATTTCTAGCATACTATTTTTTTAAATCTTTAATCATATAAGTCAATCTCTCTAGACAGTTAATCATTTCTGTTGTTCTCTGAATTCGCTCCAGTTTACTGATACCTTTCTAACACTCAGAACTGCATGTAATTACCCACTGTTTATGGGCCTTCAGCAAGTTTTCATCCCATGTTAACTGATCATATTCAAGCAAAATTTAATTAAGTTTTCAAGTAAGAGTTTTATCATGAAGTACTCTGGCTTATGTTTTACTCTAGGTATATATCATCTATGGCATTCCGCCTCACCCCTAGCTTTTAATTTAATCAACAACAAAAAAGAGTGATGAGATTTGTCTGGTACTGTATAGGTTCTGTCCTGTTCAGCATTCTGTCCTCAGACTAGCAAAGCACATAAGCACATGCTTAACTTTAAACACATAAGCAGACTTACTGGCTTCATTGGGACTACACACATGCTTAAAGTTATGAACATGCTGGCTCAGGGTCTGTCTTTCTCTCCTCTTTTCAGAATCTTGTCCAATCCTAGCATTTTTTTAAAAAAGTACTTATGAGTCATTTCCAAAATACTAAAGCTACAAAAACAAAGAGCCACAAAACATAGCAGTTAGATTATCAGTAAAATATACATATACTTTTGAAGTTAAATGTTAAGGTTGTAAAGTCAAGCTCTCAAGAGTTAGAAAAGGCAACAAATAAGATTGCCAATAAAAGCTTCATTTGGCTGCCTTGTATTTTTGTATTATTATATGGTCTTTAATCACAAGATTGCATGTTATTTTTTCCACAGGACCCCTGTCTCATTCAGTGACAGAAAAGCTATCCAATATTTCTTGTCATTATCCTCATTAAATGTCTAGCTGCAGGCTTTATTTAATGTACACTATCCAAACCCTGCACTGAATACAAAGTTATTAATTCCTTCCTAGGCATTTCTGTGGCACTCTCACCATAATATCTGGGAGCTTGACAAACTTTAATGAATTTATCTCTGCAATGCTGTTGGGTTGTAGCAGTTCAACCAAGATCAGAGAGGTTGGGTCACTCCCTGCCCTGCAACCCTGGGTGCCTTAAATGCTCTGCTGCTGTGGCTCACATCACAGACACCAACAGCCAGCAAACAAACTTGCAGTTCTCTGAGTGTTGGTGTGCTGTACAGACCTGTTTCATTGCTTTGACCCTAGCAGCCTGTCAACGAAACAACAGCCCCACTCATGTCTCCATTAGGCTTCATTACCACTTGGAGTGTGACCCCAACACACACCTCGTTCCAAATTTCCCCAAAACCATCTGTTCTGAAATGTCCAGCCCTCCTCTTAAATACTCAGAGAATTAATAAGGTCAGTTGATCCTTTAAACAGACAAAAGCACATCTTACTACTTTAACTGGAGTTAACAATCATGTCAATTCAAACACAGTATAGGTTGGTTTTAGATTAAAAGTAAAACAGGCTTATTAACAAAAAGAGACAGATTTTAAGTGAATTCAAGCACCAGAGGAAAGACAAAATGGTTACAAGAAAATAAAAGTAAAATACATTTTTCTAGTGGCTAAGACTTAACAAGCTACAGCCTTGGTTCAAGGTAGATTTCTTACCAATCTTTTTCTTTGCAGCCATGGCTTTCTTTCTCTCAGTCAGGACCTTACACAGAAGTACAAAGTGCTGGTTTCCTCTGTCTTCCTAGAGGAAAGATCTAAGCAGGTTTCTCAGATATATTCTAGATTGTTGGGCTCAACGGGTAGCGATCAATGGCTCGGTGTCTCGTTGGCAGCCAGTATCAAATGGAGTACCCCCAGGTCGGTCCTGAGGCCGGTTTTGTTCAACATCTTTATTAATGCTCTGAATGATAGGATGGATTTCATCCTCAGCATGTTTGCAGATGACACTAAGCTGATGGGAGAGGTAGATATGCTCGGGGGAGGGGAGGGATAGGTCCAGAGTGATCTAGACAAATTGGAGGATTGGGCCAAAAGAAATCTGATGAGGTTCAACAAGGACAAGTACAGAGTCCTGCACTTAGGATGGAAGAATCCCATGCACCACTACAGGCTGGGGACCAACTGGCTAAGTGGCAGTTCTGCAAAAAAGGACATGGGGATTACAGTGGATGAGAAGCTTGATATGAGTCAACAGTGTGCCCTTGTTGCCAAGAAGGCTAATGGCATATTGGGCTGCATTAGTAGGAGCATTGCCAGCAGATCGAGGGAAGTGATTACTGCATCCAGTTTTGGTCCCCCCACTACAGAAGGGATGTGGACAAATTGGAGAGAGTCCAGCAAAGGGCAACAAAAAAGATTAAGGAGCTGGGGCACATGACCTACGAGGAGAGGCTGAGGGAACTGGGGTTATTTAGTCTGCAGAAGAGAAGAGTGAGGGGGGATGTGATAGCAGCCTTCAATTACCTAAAGGGGGGTTCCAAAGAGGATGAAGCTAGGCTGTTCTCACTGGTTGCAGATGACAGAACAAGAAGCAATGGTCTCAAGTTGCAGTGGGGGGAGATGTAGGTTGGATATTAGGAAATACTATTTCACTAGGAGGGTAGTGAAGCACTGGAATGGGTTACCTAGGGAGGTGGTGGAATCTCCATCCTTAGAGGTTTTCAAGGCCCGGCTTGACAAAGCCCTGGCTGGGATGATTTAGTTGGTGTTGGTCTTGCTTTGAGCAGCGGGTTGAACTAGATGACCTCCTGAGGTCTCTTCCAACCCTAATCTTCTATGATTCTATGATTCTATTCAGTGCTCACATATTTATGGTCCCCTTAGTTCAGTGGTTCTTAACCTGGGGTGCAGGCACCTCCTGTGGGTGCGATATGCCCTTTCTGGGGGTGCAAGACATGCCAGATTTTTTTAGAAGTTAAATCATCAAAAATACAAATTAAGCACAGGCATGTAAGTACAACTACTTTGTTTCATCAAATCTATGCATTTATTAACATTATACATTTTTTTTAATGATTACTGTAATATACAAACAAAAATAGATCTAGATTTAAAGAACTAACCTACTTCAACGATTTTGGATAAGGGGTGCGAGAACATATTTTGAGAACCAAAGGGGTGCAGGCTGCTGTAAAGGTTAAGAACCACTGCCTTAGTTGAAGGGCCCATTTTTCTGTTTGCAAGAGCTCTGACCCCTGGTGTCTGTCCAGTGACAGATGCTAAGATGGCTTCTTTTCTCTCTTTATATCTCTCCAAACTCATTGTTTCCCAGTCTCAGGGTGACCTCATGCTACTCTTCCCTTCCTTTGGACTTCCCATCCTCTTGCTGATTCATATGTAAATGGGGCTGTCATTGTTTTTGGTCAAACCTTACTTAATTTCATTGAATACATGTAGATAGCTGCCTTCTCTCACCTGGGAGGAAATCTGTTTCTTCCTGTGTTTAAATAATAATATCAGGGATTATACAAAATTCCTCATGTAGAGTTAATACATACATTGACAATGGTATTAATCACTGGTGTCATTAACTTTCATAAAATACCTTACTTAATACACTTTTATAATACAGTAACATTGCATACAAACAGTTGATTCAATTACTTATCAAGTTCAGACCCTCATCTTTCTAGTCCAGTATACCATTGAAATATATTCTCAGATAAACATCCTTTTCTCCTGGGAAGAGACCTCATTCTGGTCTTGAGTCATTACCTCCTCATCTTGTTCACTTGATGGCTTTGTTTCCCTTTTTTTCAAATGCCCCTTTCATTGTCTATGCCTGATGACCAGGCTGGTCAGACAAACAAATACACATTCCTTTGTCTAGGGCAGACTGGGCTTATACATGGCTTGTCAAACACATTTTAAGAGCATAATTCGAGCACATATCCATAACTCTTTGTACACAACCCATACATACATCATGCAATAATAGTAATGATCAATTAAGTATTCATTTTCCCACAGTGTGTTAAGTATAGTGAGTCTGTCAGGCCTGACAAGAGTTGATGAGACAGTACTGAACCACCAATGAGTCTCTATGTCATAAACACTTCTGTAAGATGAGGGGCACTACCCACATTTTACATCTGAGCAACGGAGACTCAAACAGTTAAGGCTAATATTATTTGCTAATTTTTTTAAAAAAATTAAAACTGTGAGGGGTGGAGCATGCTCAGTATAGAGAGATTCTTCAGAAAATTTAACTGCCAGCTACTAGGTTCTAATTCCATGTGTAAAGAAGGTCTCCATTTTTGTCCTACTTTTTAATGCACATTACTAACATGCTGTAGCCTTTGCATTCACATTCATATTTTGTGTCCCATTTTGACATATTCCAGTGTTTTTCATTGCAGTGTAAAATTACCAGGATGGAAAACATCTATATTTATGGGAACAGTTGACATTAAACTAGAATAGCTTACCCGTTTCCTTAGCATACACCCCAAATTGGATGAAGAATATGCCCCCAGGATGGGAGAGAAAATGTCAAACAGCTTTCTAGCTGCTATTTATTTTGGTCGAGAAATTAGCATAATTTCAGATTTCAAATGTAGTGATTAATTTAATGAATATGCAAAATTGCACAGCTACAGTTATAATGCACTCCACAGTAAAATAACCAGGAAAGTGACAGTCCCCTATACTGCTAATGACAGCTTTACTTAAAATGGGAAAGCAGCCCAGGTAACAAAAGGTTTCAGCTTGGCAATCAGAGATAATATATATTTCCCTTTAACAAAGATTCCTTGAGTCTATTTTCATATAAATGTCACTTTAGTTAAATAGGTTTCTAAACTGGAACATTTTTTTCTTTTTGTTTTCTAGGCTTTTTGTCTTCTAGGAGAAGAATAGAGATAAACAGATTCCTTGGACAGGTTATTTTTTTAATTGTGTTAAATTGTTGTTGCCAAGAGCTGGGGATGAAAATTGAAAAATAAGTACCTTACATTTCTCTGGGTCATGTTCCCCTCTTGACATTTGCATTATGAAATATATAAAGCCAATGGAAGAAGCATTTGTCACCAGGCATAAAGGTCTCATCCAACATCCATTAGAGTGAGTGGAAAGGCTCCCATTGATGTTAGTGGCAGTTGGGGCAGACCCTAAGAGCTCACGTCTCAAGTCCATATATTTCATAATAAGCATGTTAACGCTGGAACAGAACATCTGACAACCAACCCACCAAACAATATCACTGACACCGACAACATTTACTGCTTGCCTTAGGGATGTTCTGGAAGGGTTGAAAGAGTGTTATTTGCAGTGTGAAAGGGATATCTAGGGGACGGTTTGAGTGAGGCAGGGGAAAGGAACCACTGGAGGAAGCAGGGGAAAACTGCTGGAGAAGAGTTTTTGGAAGAGGTAGGTTTGGGGGAGTCAGTTGGAGAGGGGAAATGGGAGATGGTTTGAGGGAAAGCGAGACAATAGCTGCTGGTGAGTAAGATTCTGTGGAGGGTGGAAGAATTACTGCTGAGGGAGGCCTGGAGACTGCTGGGGATGGTGGGCTGGAGAAGGGGATCTGGGTGAGGCAAGAGGGGAGCTACTGGGAGACAGCCTCTGAGGATGGGGTTCTGGGGGAGGAAAGGGGTGAGCTGCTACAAAAGGGTGATTTGGAGAACTAGAGATGGGATTTTGAGTCGGGGAAGTCTGGGAGCTGTTGAGAGGGGGAGCCTTGTGGAGGCAGGAGTGAGTCAGAGGAGATTGGAGTCAAGAGCAAGGGAGGCGGTTACTGGGGAGAAGGTACTGCACACAGGCCTGACTTTAAGCATGGTTTTAGTCCCTTTGACTTCAGTAGGACTACTCAGGTGCTTAAAATTAAGCATGTGCACAAGTCTGCAGGATTAGGGTCTAAATTGCTATTACATAACAACTGAAACACTCTGCAAACTTTTATTGCAAACCTAGTGCACTAAAAATCAAAAGATACTACAGTGCCATTTGATGATCTGCTTCATTTCTTCTATTCTCTCAAAATTTACAGAAGATAAATGATTTTCTTTTTTTTCCCTATATTAAACTAAAATGGCTAAAACTTGAAGTCACTGTAACAAGATATTAGAATATAAAAAGACCGCCTCGGGCTTTTATGGTTTGTATTTCATATAATTTTTCCTGAATCTTTGAATAAATATTTCTTGGTACAATAATTTTATATTAGATTACAACCCAAAGGTTGACAGAATTACAGAACTACTCATTTGTGTTACTTCTAAGACAACAAAAATCATGGTTGAATGGATTCTGAAAAATTTTAGCTGTTCAGTTTTAACTGCATTGTAAATCTTTTATAACACCAAAAGTCTGACAGCGAGTTCCAGCTTTCAGATATCTGACTCTATTTAGACAAAAAACTTTCCACTAAAATTTCTGTGAAATAAAGCTAAATAGGGTCAAACTGTTACTCAATGGGAGCATTACAATAGCACCTAAAGGCTCCAAATGGGACAAGACTCCATTGTGATAGGTACTGCACACACACATTAAAAGAAATAGTCTGTAACCCAAAGAGATAAATAAACAAGACTGGCAATGTGTAGGTGGGAAAACAAGATGTATTATTATTATGCCCACTTTTCGGTGGGGAACCAAGGCACAGAAGGCTAGATTCACAAAAGTACTTGGGTGTCTAAAGAGGCGGTTAGGCTCCTAAGTCCAATATTTAGGGATCAATGACATTCTTAAAACCACTGTGCAGCTTCCCCTAACCCTGTAGGTACCTAAGTCCTTATGGCTGCCAGGGGGATGTGCAAAGCCATCTATGTCCTGACACTGTCCCACAGCTAACAAACCACTCAAAGCCCTAGCACAAGCCAAAGCCCCTGCACCCTTGAAGCAGGATTTTCAAATGGGGCATTCTCCATAGGGACCTGATCCCGTAGGTGTTCTCAGATCACAGCTTCAGGCTCTACACAAAAGACGTGTGCGTGTGTGCCCCCACAGCACACCCAATAGCTCAGTGGTCAGGGCATTCACCTGGGATGTGGGAGACTAGGTTTGAATCCCCATTCTGATTGATTTAGACCAGAGACTTGAACCCAGGTCTCCTACATCACACATGAGTGTGCTGTGCTACTGGGTGTAATAGTCTTTTTATCTGTTTCTTCATAAGAAGAGGCTTACTTGGCTTAGGCATCAAACTCCAGGAGAGGATTCACAGCTGAGAATCCCAAGCACTGGGAGCTGCCTCCCTCTGACCATCACTAAGGCCCAGATCAATGGGAGGCAGATCCCTAAATTTCTTTGAGTATTTGGGTCTAAGCCCTGCCCCTTTCCTCTGCAATTCTCTCCTGGCTCCCTACTCAGCTGCCTGGCTTCTGAGGATCCCTTCCTTAGGTGCCTAACAGTACAATGTAACTCAGGGCTCTCTAACGCTGGGCAGCATGTCTCCTAAGAGCAAGGCACTGCAATGCCTAAGCACATTAGTGAACCTAGCTCAGAGAGGTATAAGTTATTTGCCCAAGCTAATGCAAGAAGTCTGTGGCAGATATAGAAATTGATCCCAGGTCCCCTAAGTCCAAAGCCAATACCTTAACCATAAGGCCTGCCTTTCCCTCTCAAATTACTCCTTGAAGGTAATAGTATTATTCATGTGAATAAGATCAACAACATGTAGACTGCAAGTCTTACCTTTGATATTTGAACCCTTAGGTTAAATAGTTTCTTACTCAAAAATATCCCAAACTAGTATTCCGTATGAAACAAGCCACTTATTGTTTGTTATTTTTTAAAAAAATAAATGAAGTTGAACACAGGTGAGCCCTTTAAAGTTACACAGAAAGGACGGAGACAATATTTTTGGATTATGCCGGTGGGCTGGTGTAGTTATGGAAAAGAATCCATTGCTACTGAGACTTGACAGGGGACCTTTAGAACTGAAAACCACAGCACTACCACTTCAGTTAGAAAGGAGACTGCAGCAGTCAGCAATAGCGCACCGTAGCTTGTTTTCAGGCTGCTCCCGGGAGCGTGTATTTCAGAGTTTGTTTTTGCCCCAAACAGAATTGCTCAGTTCTCTGGTGCTCAGCACCTCTTAATACTATCCCAGATAGTGCTCATGTAGGGTGGACACGCTATTGGCAGAAGATCCTAGGCAGAAAAATAGAAGCCCTAAAAACTAAACATTCTGTCCCTATATTTGATTTATGTGTTTAATAAAGCCCTGCTGCAGCAGGCATCAAAAAATTGTAAGTACGACATTGAATACTTGGGTTTTCCCCTCCTCAAAGCAGACACTAAACATCATAGGTAATGAGACTTTAGGTAGCAAAGACATGGTGGATTTCTCTCGTATGTACCTTACTGGAGTTGTTTTAATTTCTCTGCAGCCTTCTGCTGCATTGCAAATGAACGTGGCAGCTGAGGCATTTGTATTACTGTTAAGGAGTTAATTCACTCTATTAGATTACTGGAATAGTTCTGTGGTCCATTGGGAACCTCTGAGTGAGCCTGGAATGATAAGACAAAAGTGGAGCAATACTTGCAGAATGAAATGAAAGAGTAAAGGAGGGAAGAGGGTGTCAAGACCAACAAGTGAGGCTACAGCCTAGACAGTAAATGAAAGCTGAGGGCATGTCTATACCACAGCCCTAAGTTGATTATGTTAGGTAAACTTACAGCCTCCACAGTAATTACTGCAGTGACTGATGTCCACATGACCCTCCTTCTGTTGGTGGTGTGCAACCTCACCAGGAACGCTTCCACCAACTGAAGAGGGGCAGGGTGGAGGGCTGAGAGCCAGGGGAACTCTCAGCTCCACAGAGCTCTGTGGCTGGAGCCCAGCTGTCTCCCACTCCTGGGCTCTCGGCTTCCTGCTCCCAGCTGGAAGCAGAGGCCAGCCACCCTGACCTCTCAGCACGGGGAGCAGGTAGCCTCTGGGCAACAGCCCAGCTGGGAGTGGGGAGGAGGGGCAGCCAGGCTCTAGCTGCTGGAACCGTGAAACTGACAAGACAGCCAACGTAAGTAATGCAGTGTCTACTGAGATACTTTGTCGCTCTAACTACACTGACTTAAGCTCGTCTCATGGAGGTGGAGTTATTATGTCGGTGTTGTAGGGCACTTATATCGGCAGGTACACTGACATAATTAGGTCGATTTAAGGCAGCTACATGTAGACTAACTGTTGACTTAACTGTGTAGTGGAGACCAGACCTTAGTGTGTGAGTGTTCAGATGATTGTAGGAAGTAAAGGAGTTGACTTGTGTAGAGAAAAGGGTTAACCATACCTGACTAATATAATTTAAATGGAATTAAGTATTATGGATGCTTCTGAAAGCAGTGAGGAGTGATTGTATAATTAAAAATGTCATCTGTTCCCAACTAATTAGTTGAAATAGAAGAAAGGACATTAGGAAAGAATGTACCTGTAACCATCCATGCATGAGATCAGTGTTGCTGCACCTGCTTAGAACCCAGAGAGATCAGTTCCAAACACCTCCATTATTACCTTCCAGCAGGATGAGCTGCATACAAAATAGCCCAGGGGTCACAATAAACAAATAATTATAGATGAAGTTTGTAGCACCACCTATACTTAAAGTTGCCCAACACTTTCCATTCTAAGACCCTGTATACAGTTGCTTATAACTTCGGTCCAGTCAGTTAAAAGTTTTCATGACAGGTTTCTGCCTCAGGCTTTTGGGGAAGTTTCAGTTGAACTAGTTCAGCTGTTTCTGAGAAATAGACTAGGGAAAAATATGTTCTTTTACCCATGGTGAAAAAAAAAGAGATCTTATAGTCATTTCATTGAGATGATTTAACGTCTTCATGCTTTGAACCAGGTACTTAAAATATGGCAGAGGGATGGCCTTTGGATCAGGATGTGCCTTTTGCTATTACAATGAAAATTTGCCCAAATTTGGCCAAGTATCAGGTTTTTGAATAAAATTAGTATATAGGCTAGAGTATGCTCTTGGAAAGAATGAGGTTGTCACATGTTGCAGAAGCAGGAAGTTGTGTAGTGAATGAGGCAGGGAACTTCAGGAAGAATAAAGATGTTCCCACATTTTTTTTCTTGTTCTTCAAGTGATGTCTCTGATGTGAAAGTTCTCGACCACCACCTTCCATCTTTCACAGTCGCAACAGAGTTGTAAAACTTCTGCTCTCCTTTGTTTCTGATGTAACTGGCTCTCTTTCTTGCTCTTCCTGATTTACCTATGATCTTGCATGACAGTATGATTGCTACAGCTTAGTTGCTATGTGTCCACAGAAAGATGCTATTCTTTTGCCTAGGGTCTCAAGTAGTTGTGCTCTTTTTAAATTTATCCTTCGCGTCACCTCTTCATTCATAGTTCTGGTTATCCAGCAAATTTTTAGCATTCTTCTATAACCCCAATCTTTAACACTAGTGTCCTTTTTACATGTCCATCTCTCACATCCTTACATGAGATGACCATACGTAGTACTTTAACAATCTAGTGCAGATGAACAGTTTTAACTTTCGACAGCACAGAAGTGTTTGGAAGTTGGATACATTTCTTGCAAGCTGTATCCTGGTCTTGATTTTGTCACATCTTTGTCTGATGTTATTAGACTCCCTAAGTAGTGGAAACTATTTACTTGTTCCACAACTTGGCCATAAAGGTACAGGTGTTGCCTATCTTGTGCTTTATTGTGTTTAATTATTATCATACTTTTATCTTCCTAACGTTGATCATTATTCTGTATTTCTTGCTGGCATTGTTCACATCAATAAGTATGTTCTCAAGTTCTTCCCTAATTGAAGCAATACAAACTATGTTGTCAATGAATCTTATGTTGTTTATGTATACACCATTGACCTGTATGCCCTAGTTGGTGTCTTCTAAATTTTCTCTCATTATACTTTCTGTGTATATGTTAAATAGTTGCAGAGCTAGGATACAACCAAGGCATACACCTTTCTTGATGCTGCAATACTCAAATTGTTCAAAGTTTGTTCGGATTTCTGCTTTCTGTCTCTAGAACAGGCTTTTTATTAATTGTAGATTTTGGAAGTTAATATTGCATTCTTCAGGACTATGTATCATCTGGGGATTGTGTTGGATTTTATCAAATGTTTTCTAATAATCCACAAAATACATATAAAATTTCCCTTTGTAAGGCAAGGCAATGATTGCCTCCCTTGTGCCTAGAAGATGTTGGAAACCAGCCCAACTTCTGCTAATTTTTGTCTCAAGGTGTTGACATATCCATGTACTGACTATGTAGAACAAAACTTTAAGTGTGTGGATTATCAGGTTTATAGTTTGATGTTGCTCACATGTTCTAGCATTGTTAATCTTCAGTAGAGGAATGAAGACTGACCTCTTGAAGTTCCCTAGAAGTTCTCCTTGTGTGTATCTGATAAGTTTTTGAATCTTCATTTGGGTTTTGTAGCATTTCCTCACTTTATACTTTTTAGCATTCTTTGTAGTTCCTACATTGTCATATGCGGTGCTGCTTCTCCTCTTTCAATGCCTATAGCTAACAATTCAAGATTGTGTAAAAGTTCCTTCACATATTCCATCCATCTTTCCAGAATGCTGTTGGTTTTGTAGCACACTCTGCCATCCTTAGTTTCAATGGAGCTAATTCCTTTTCTTGACTTCTTGATCTGTTTCATGGTTCTTTTTACGGTGTGATGAATCTTTGTGGTTGTGTTGGGTTTCTCACTGCCTGGCTTCGAGTACATCCCCACACTCTTTAGCCATGTCTTTACTTTACTCATCTAAACTGTGCTTCATGGTCTACACTGGTATTTATACACATGCAAGGGGGGCTACAGAGGCACGTACATGGCACACCACTGAAAGAAGGGTTCAGTGTAGACACACCCATAGAATTCATACATTCCATGTTACAATTTTCATCACTCCAAGATGTTTCATTTTCAGTTTTCCAATAGCTGATTATATACAGGATGCCTGGTCACTCACATCACTCTTATGTTTAAGTAAATTGAATGCCACTCTGAAGGACTGATTCTATACCTGCCTCTGCCATAGAGCTCCTACGTGATGATGGAAAAGTCATGTGAATCAAAATTTTCATAGTTGGCCACTAATTTGTATTCCTAATGTTCTGGGTTCCCAACATGAGATACCTAGGGCCAGATTTGTACAACTGCTGAGCACTCACAGCTACAACTGAAGGTGACTGGGTCTATGACTTGAACATATGAAGTGCTATAAAATGCTAACTATTTTAAAAATCAGGCCTACATGTTTCAATCTGGGCACTGAAAATCAGTGAACACTTTTGACATTTTTTGCCTTAATCTCTCTGGGCTTCAATTCCGTAGATATAAAATGGGAATAGTATCACCTAAACATACAGGGGAGTTATGATGATAAACGAACGTTTGTGAAGCATTCCATTACTATGGTGAGACCCCTCCGTCTCCCATAGAAACACCTGAGAAGAAATTAATCACAGAAATGTAGGTCTGGAAAGGACTTCAAGAGATCATTCAGTCCATCTCCTTGCACTGAGACAGGACCAGTTTACCTAGACCATTCCTGATAGGTGTTTGTCTAACCTATTCACCAAAATCTCCAATGATTGCGATTCCACAGCCTCCCTGGGAAGCCTTTTCCAGAGTTTATCTATCCTTATAGTTAGAAAGTTTTTTTCGTAATACCTAACCTTAGTCTCCATTGCTGCAGATTAATTCCATTGCATCTTGCGCTACTTGTCGTTGGCAGGCAGGATCGAACCTGGGACCTCTGAAGCTAAATACATAACCCTCTACTGCATGAGCTAAAAGTTGCACGGCTGTTAGCTAAGGCTGTAGCAGACTCATTAATCTCTAAGTGGTCTGGTGCCACTACATGGAACAGAGCACCACACCCAGGAGGTGTGTGGGTTACACTACCATGAGTGGATATGGAGTACAATTGATCACCGTCCTTAACATATTTGAAAACTGTTATCAGGTCCCCACTCAGGCTTCTTTTTCAAGACTAAACATGCCCAGTTTTTTAAACCTTTCCTCATAGGTCAGGTTTTCTAAATCTGTTATCATTGTTGTTGCTGTCTTCTGGACTGTCTCCAAATTATCCACATCCTTCTTAAAGTGTGGCACTCAGAATGGAACGCAGTACTCCAGGTGAGGCCTCACAAGTGCCAAGTAGAGTGGAACAATTACCACCCAGGTCTTACATACAACACTCTTGTTAATACACTCCAGAATGATAGCCTTTTTCACAACTCCATCCTGTTGTTGACTCATGTTTAATTTGTGATCCACTATAACCCACAGATCCTTTTAAGCAGTAATACTGCTTAATCCATTTTGTATTTGTGCATGTTATTTTCCTTCCCAAGTACTTTGCACTTGACTTTATTGAACTTCAGCTTGTTGGATTCAGACCAATTCTCCAATTTTTCAAAGTCACTTTGAATTCTAATCCTGTCCTCCAAAGTGCTTGAAACCATCCCAAGTTGGTGACATCTGCAAATTTTATAAGCACACTCTCCACTCCATTATCCAGGTCATTATTGAAAATGTTGACAACTACAGACCTCTGAAGTACCCCACTAGGTACATTTTCTCAGTTTGACAGTGTTCAATTGATAACTACTCTTTGAGGACAACCTTTCAACTAGTTATGCACCTGTATTATAGTAATTTCATCTAGACCAAATCTTCTTATTTTGCTTATGAGACTGTCATGTGGAACTGTTAAAGAAAAAAGGTGAGTGAGGTAATATCTTCTGACAGATCAACTTCTGTTGGTGAGAGAGAGAGACAAGCTTTCAAGCTTACACAGAGCTCTTCTTCAAGTCACAGGTGGTACTGTGTCAAATGCCATGCTAAGATCAAGATATATCACTTCTACTGCTTCCTCCCCATCTATTAGGCCATTAACCCCTTCAAAGAAGGAAATTAGGTTGGTTTGGCATGAGCTGTTCCTGACAAATCCATGTTGGCTATTACTTATTGCCTATTATCCTCTACAAAATTAATAATTTTGTATTCAGTGCAGGGTTTGAATGGTGTATAGTAAATAAGACCTGGGAACACACACCAAATGAGGAGGATAAAAATAAATAATGCATCACTACCCACTCACTGAATGAGACACCATCTTGTGGAAAAAAAAAGCATGTTATCATGTAATTAAAGATTGCATCATAATGCATATGCACAAGAATGAATCTTTTTCTGGCATTTCCTAGATTTTTAATATTTGATTTTGAAACCTTAACATTACTTTTAAATAGTGTTTTTAATATATGAGGTACATAAAACCACTGTCTGCACCCTGCAGAGCTGAGAGTGAAGTAAGAAATCTAACAAACAAGCATCAATCTAACCACACTAACAGCCAAAGCTTGTGGCCAACAGTCCAAGTGCAGTAACTATGTATAACTCAAATTATAACTTTCACACTGGCCCAGCAGTAAACAAAAGCCCTATCCTGAGCACTCAGATTTAATTTAGGTAGGGCTGGACAAATTTTTCATAAGCAATAATTCAACAAATTTGCTTCCATTTCTATTCACCAAATAGTTGCCAACAGCATGTAATTTTCTTAAGTGGTTTGTAACCTAGGATTAATAGATAACTTGTTCATGGATTTTGTTTATGTAGTCTATGGTTTGAAAATTACAGCTCAGTTGTGACAATTCACATGTTATTGTTTCTGTTATGTCTTGGCTCCCTACAGAACATTAAGAACATGGGGAACCCAACACTGGCACAGTTGGATTCCAAATAACTGGGTTTATTAAATATGTACAAATATACAATGCCTAACTATACTTCTGCACTGGCAGGGTTCTGATGGCTTCTGCGATAGAAGACAGGGAGGTCCACTAGAGGGCTCTCAAACTATTTAAAGGGATATTAGCCAATTCCTATACACTAAAGTTTCTGTTCCCTGGTGGAATATAACGTAACTGTGATTTATTATTTGTTGCTGGTAGCTACCCCATGTGCTAAATGCTGCACAAACACAGGAGGTATGATATTTGCCCATATAGTTCACTTTAATTGAGCTTTTGCTGTGAATGTTTGTGGAATGAAAACCTGAAATTCGTATTCCACAGCTATTCAAGGTGAATGTAAATTTTCTGGGAGTGTTTTCTGGTCTAGTAAAACTTGGTCAGATCAAGGTTTGTGGAAAGCGAACACAGGTGAAGCCAATCAGTTTAAACACTCTAACAAATGTTAACAGAACATTTAATGACATATTCACCCAACTTTAGTTAAAGCTTTTGTAATGTACACTGGCACTTCGGGAGTTGATGGTAACAGAGGAACCAGTTGTGGTTCAGCTAAGGAAGAAGGTAATCAGAAAAAAAATTACCATTTTATTGTCTCAAATACTGTCTCAAAGTTGCTGCACTAGGAGGAGAACCACCTCATTTTGCTGCATGCTCAGTACACACACTCTGTTGCATTAAGTATCAAGAGGCTTTCAGAAAATACACCGAGGAGATTAAAACTACTTCAAGTAGGAAGGAAGCAGTACTGGTGATCTCACTGTAGTATTTCTAGGAAAGATGACTCATGCAGCCTGCCCAAGCATAGAATTGCTGCAAGAAAACTAGCCTTTAATTGATGCAGTTTTGTCTTCTCTTAGGGAAAAGAGTCTCAAGTTTCTCTTAAAAGAAGAATTGAGATGCCTGCTTTCCTTTTTAAACAGATCAAGTATACTTCATCAAAATATTCTAGTAGTGGAGACAGTGTATAGAATACAGTACAGAAACTCCTGGACCCAAACTTGCAAAGCACTTAATTTTAAGCAAATGAGTTGTCCTATTGACGTCAACATACTAATGTACTGGGAAATCATTTTTTCTGAAATCAATTGAACTATTCCTGTGCTTAAAATTAAGCATATGCTTAAGTGCCTGTCTGGTCCAAGGTCTTTGTTGTTGTACTAAATTCATCATTGGTGTAATTCAGTTGACTTCTATTGCATTGTTGCATGACCTCACCATCTCCTTCTGGGGGGATGACCACAAGGCTGCAAGGTCCCTGGAATGATGACCCAGGCACAAGCTCAGTAACAACAGAACACATGTTTAATATGAAAAGAGAGGACAGAGGCAGCTTCCCTCCTGTTGCTGACTCCAAAAACACTTTCACTGTCCCAGGCAGGAAACATGCCCCCTTTGCTGACTTTCCTCTTAAAATCATTACTCATGGGTCCCAGTTCTCTGGCTGGAGCCACACCCTTTGGGTGCTGTCTGTGGATGTGCCACACACACAGACCCAGCCCACACAGTAAGTCTGTCACACTGCTACACTGGAGATAAATTTAGCCAATAGGATTGATGTGGGGTAAATAAAGGGTAGGCCTCTGGAAAGCCTTACAAATATTTTCGTATTCATCAATATTTATATTCACCAACTTCAACCACTTTGATGTATATGCAGGCCAGGAAGGATTAACCATTAAAATGCTGCTATGGGGAAAATAACATTTCTGTATGTACTGGGCATACTTACCCAGAACCGAGTGGCTTTGATTATCATGTAAGCAGCCTTTACATCTGTGTAACTCCATTGACTTCAACAGCATTACTCTTGATTTATACTAGTGTAAATGGGAGGAGAATCAGGACTGGACATTTTAAAAGCCTGGGAGTGCAGCCAAGGCATTCATCTACATCCACATGCCATCTATGCTTAAAAAGCATCTTGTAACGGGGTATAAACTCAGCTGAAGTTGAATC
Source organism: Eretmochelys imbricata (assembly GCF_965152235.1). Classification (NCBI taxonomy): domain Eukaryota; kingdom Metazoa; phylum Chordata; order Testudines; family Cheloniidae; genus Eretmochelys; species Eretmochelys imbricata. Next base: position 28,390,769 of record NC_135574.1, read on the forward strand.
CGTTTACATGTCGGTTATACTCAGTTTTAACACTCTTTGGCACCAGGCCTCAAAGACTAACCACGCTGTGTTACAAACAATTAGGTTGCACTGTGTTTATACGTTTGTAAACATGATGGGTAACCCAACACAGATGGGTCTAAAAAGAAGGTTTTGAACCTATCACTTACTGTACCTTAGATTTTTTTTCAAAACAAGGTCCTTTGATTACCTCTTTAGACTTGCTTTTAAAAATAGTTTTCCACAAATTAAATCTTGCTATATATTAGTTAATAACAAGGGCCAGATCCTCATCTGGTGAACACCAGCATAGCTGCATTGATTCTGTGGTACTATGATGATTTGCACCAACTGAGGATCTGTCCCCGATTATCTACAGATTCCCCCTCCCTCTCTCTTCATAAGCTCAGATGTGTGCAGAAGTCGAAAGCTTTAAAGATGTAAAGCACTATTTAAGCGCTAAGTATTTTATTTTATTACTGTTATTAACCCTGCAGGAGCTCTCTCCCATTAAAATCAGTTGCTATAGGAATATTGACAACAGTAACTTGTCTGGCCAATATGTTCTCTTATTCCTCTTGGAAGTAAAACATGCCCTTAAGCCAAAGTTACTATCAGCTGTAAAAATAATATGTACTTTGCAGAAAGGAAGCAATTAAATATATGCATTCTACAAACACCTGAGCAGCCTAAATGGCATTGCATTCATACTTAAGATGCACTGAAAGGAAGCAGCAGCATTTTGAAAAAATGTGTTTTGTTAGAGTGGCACGGTTCTGCAGGAGTTTCTGCCAAGCCTTTAGGATAACAGCGTTATTGGTTTGGCTTGCCAGAACTCAAATAGGGCATATTTAAATGTAAAACAAAATGCTGTATGTTTCTAAAGGCTTGATTTTTTCCAGAAGCTGAGTTTTCCCTGAGTTCTTTCTGCATGTATCTCTTCCCCCTGTCTTTAAAGGCTGATCAGCTGTCCTCTATCAATCTTAAGTCTTTGGGGGTCCGGCTTAAGTAGACATTGACCCTGAATCCAACAGAAGGATCTTCAGGGAAGAGACAAAGCCCTCCCCTGAGCAGAGTTCCCTGAGGTGCACAACTGAAGAAATCAGGTTGTGACTAAGCAAAATATTTAGCAATTACTTTTCCTGCTAGTTCTTGTTGTATTAACAATTTTCCTTTCCTCAAAATGGCTACCATTTCCCATCATTTAGAAAGGAGCCTAAAGCTACCCAATGGGATTTAATCTACTTGTGCCCTCTCTAAGATGGCCACCACTGTACTAGTGGGAGGGTCTGACGTTCTGGGGTGCAATACAGACTGGAGAGCCACCACCTGCACTGCAACCCGGGGTGCTTCAGAATGTTTTGTTGCTGTGGCTCCAAACCTGGGCTCCTTATAAACAGCCAAAAGTATGCAGGAAACACCCTGAGTCTCTGTGTATGGACACGGTTCTGGTTCAGCAACTCTGATCCCAAACAGCCTGTCAAACACCAATCACACTCTGTCTCCCACCAGTCTTGGTTATTACTTGCAGGGCAACTCCAAGGCACTCCCAGTCCCGAATCCTGCGCCCGCCCCCATCCCTCCAAAAAAAAGTGTGTTCTTCACTGTCCAGTGCTGTCGTGGAGAGTTCAGATGTTTTAGGTCTGTTGTACCTGTAAGAGAACAATATACAACAACTTGCTACCTTAAATGGAGTTAACCACAGTTCACAACACTGGATTAATTTTGATTAAAGAACAAAAAAATGTTTATTTAACAAAAGAAGGTAGGACTTTAAGGCACTAAAGTCAGAAATGGTGACGAAATATAAAGATAAAACACTTCCTAGTTCTGAGACTTTAGAAACTCAGCTTGGTTTAAAGTAAAATTTTCACCACATACTTCCAATAGCATTACTGACCAATCAGGAGGTCATGATCCCTCCCAGAGTCAAAGAGCTGGATTCTTTTGTCTTCTTAGGTTCAAGAGAGACATAGGGAGAGATAACTATAAAAGTGTGGAGCACAAACACATCAAGTTCAATCACCGCATGAAATGTATTTTCTTGAGGGTGACCCCTAGATAAAGTTCTTTCCAACTGAGAGCAAGGAGACATGGAGTCTGCTGGGGAGAAGGTGTTATGCTGTTTCTTCTCACCTGTGCATGCTGAAATGCAGATTTTCTTTGTCTTCTGTCTTTGCTTTCTTGGGGTCTGAGGATTCTGTTTACAGTTTCTATCCAAATTGAGGTAAACACACATCCTTTCGTTTACACCAGGTTTGCTTGACCAGTTCTACATAACTGGGGCTATGTGAGTTTGAACATGTGCCTTTAACATCATATGAGGAGATTTCAGAACTTCACACATAATGTTGCTACCATTTTATTGACCAGTGAATTATTAGTTTTCAAAGATACCTGACAAGGCATATTTTGTACATAGATTATTACAATAGTGTTTAGGGTGTCAATATAAGGGTGCATTCAGTCCCAGAGTGTGCTCACAGTATACCTGAAAAACCTTAATTATGACTTCATGCTTTCCACACAAACACATAACACCATTGTCACTTGTGCACCTATCAACACTGAATATTTGCCAATATTGCTGTGGTTTTATGTTATACTCTGAGTGAGATTAATTTGTGTGTAGTAGTAAATAATAATGACACCTAGCTCTTATATGGGGCTTTTCATCAGTAGATCTCAAACACTTTATAAAGGAGGTCTGTATATTTCCTTATCAGCCGGAGGCAGAATGAAGTTCCAAATTCAGTGGAAATGTGCTGTGTGGGCATTAAGAGGTGTCCCATAAATTGGCATTTCTATGATTTTCAGAGTTTGCATTGAGGAAATTGTCATACTTAGCCAATCTTAATCCCTTTTTAGATTATTTTTCTTTAAGTAGTTATATTAATGCTTCCTCTTTTCACCACCATGTTCTTTCAGAACAGAGAGCAAACTACACGGAGATGAGTGAAAATGTAAATAAGTTTTGTGAATAGAGCATACTTCAGAACAATTCACCAAAAGTTGTATTGACAAATTCATTCTCATTATGAAAAAATGTGTAGAATATTCCAACCATCTGTCTTATAGCTAAACATGAAGTAATGCTCTTCTGACACCTTTCAAACATGGATATCATGGGTCACACTTTTTCCGGAAGATGTAGGCTTTTGCTTTGTACATTCCATTAAACAGAGTTGTATCCATCTTACACTGAACGAACTGTGGCTGTTTACTTCTCTTTCTTCAACATATGGAAAAATAAATAACAAGAGAGCTATCAATTTCAAGAGGAAATCAGCACAATTATTGGCAGGGAGAATTCAGCTCCTTGTTTTTTGAAAAAGTGAAGCTATGGAAAGTACTCGGAAAGAATTCCTAGTTCTCCAGTTCTTCTGGCCATCTTTCTAGCTACTAGAAAAAGAACCTTTGCTCTAACATAAAAATGTCTAGTATAGATGTCTGAATAGAGGCTGTATCAGAGCATGGAACACCAAAGTTACACCCTATTGAGGTATTCTTTCTAGAGCATCAATGAAGCGGACAGCCCCTGAGGATTTTAGAAATATGCCACTACAGAAGATTGATCAAAATGATTCTGAAATCGAGAGAATGCTGCTAATTGGATTCTTATGGTGCTTACAGCAAGAAATCTTTCAGAAACCTGCTCTTGAAAACTACCTGTGGGAAATTTCAAATGCTACATAAAACTCTTTCACTAGAGCACTAGTAATTAAAAGCAGACCACCATTAGCTGTATACTTTGGAAATGGCTGATTCCCTGGATGCTCAAAGGTCCTTTCTATCCCTACAAAATCATACCTGAGTTTGGAATATCCTACCTTCTCTATTTCTAAGCTACATATTGTAGACATCAGACATGACAACATCACTAGTCTTCTCTGTGCTGGCAGAGTCTGCTCCTTTGTTGAGGAACACTGTGAAGTGTTCAGTTCGTGTTTAGAATTGTGCAGTTCTTTTAGAGGTTCAGGGGAAAGTGAGGAACCCTTGAATTTGAAAGCCCCTCAAGTATAGGGAAATACTGATCACAGGGTAGAGCATGGATGCATATTTTAAATGTTACTGTTGGATGGCAAGCATAGTGTGCATCCAACACATATACCCTGCCACAGAGAAGATTGACATGACAGAGTTACATGCACGTATCAATTAGTTGTAATCAGAGTCCTTATTCTAATGCAAATTTTAGACTGTAGAAAAAGAAACAAATCCAGACTAGCATCTGTCACATAACACCCACAAAAGATTCCTGATTTAGCGTCTCAAGGCTGTCTTTGGTTTAGTCATAAATTGTATTTTGACAGGATTTAATAAAATACAAATTATGGATCTAGTGAGTCATGCTCAGCATTTGTATCAAGCAAATTTGAATGGATGCATACTTTAACTGAGCTGTAAATACATTAAACTACAGTTCTAATCCTCTGAACTTCTGTAGCTCTAGAGGTCTTTGAAGGAATATGATTTTGCACTTACAATTCATTCCTCAAGTAATGCTGACCTTAACTATGTAACACACTTGTTATCAAACGGTATTTAAAAGATGTATACAGCGTTATATCAGATGCTGTATTATCGGATATTATATTAGTTCTAGAAGTATACACATAAGCAGCTTTCATTGTGTTAATTCCCCAACAAAGTAATTATGAAAAAAAAGACTGAAGAGAACTGCAATGCCTTTTAACCGCTCAGTAGGGTATCACTGGTAGGGTATCACCGTGTTACATCAGACTTTACTAGATGTCAGGTAGCTTTCTCTGTGCACCATGAGATCACAGGCCAGCACTGTAGGCTTTTCAAGCACCAGGCTCCACTGCAGCTTTCAGTGGGTTACCACATTTTGAGAAACCAATTATTATTTTAGTAGGTCTGCCATTAAATACACAAATACCCTTAGTACAATTACTTTTAACAGTTACAACAAACACAGCCGAACAGTTCCTAATTCAACTTGTATGCAGTGCGTGAGTAGAAAGGCAATGGAGTTCCACTGTGTTGCCAACTCTTGCAACTTTATCACACGTCTCACAATATTTGGTGTTCTCTTAAAGGCCAAGCTCCTGGAATCATAGGCTTATGTGAGAATCTCAGCTTTTTTAAAAATTAAATATCTAGCCTTTGTAGTTGTGAAGTGAAGCTGGAAAACATCAAGCCCATAGGCTTAAAAACCAGAAGGCAAAAAAAAAACAAAACTTTTTTTTTAAATGATGACTTTGTAAGACAATCTAGTGATTGCTGAAGCCTGACTCAATATTTGGAATACTTGGGGTTGGTGATTCTGACTTCACATGTTCAGTTACACTCATGCCTCCTCCAGCTTTTAGGTTACTGCCCTGTTTCCTTCTTCTACAGTTACTGCTGGCCTCCAGCTAGTACCAGAATGCTTCTCCACATAGGAGCAACCACAGGGGAAAAATGGTGGGTGCTGAGCACCCACCAGCTCCGCCCCTCCAGCGCCTCCCACCTGCTGGTGGCCCCGCCGAACAAGGTCCCCTCCCCTTCCTGGCATTGCCCACCTGCCGTGGATCAGCTGTTCTGTGGTGTGCAGGAGGTGCTGAGGGAGAGGGGGTGGAGCGAGGGTGGGGCACGCTCCGGGTATGGGATAGAACAAGTTGGGAGGAGGCAGGGCAGAGGTGGGGGCTTGGGAGAATGTATGGAGTGGGGGCAGAGCCTGGGGCAGAGCTGGGGGGTTGAGCACCCCCTGCGCCCGGCATATTAGAAAGTTGGCACCTGTGCTTCCCCACCGAGCTCAAAGATTTTAGTCCCAGCACTCAGGCTGAATGCTAGTTTGCTTTCCCTCTGTTCACAGTTCCCAAGCCACTGCCTCTAGCCTGCAGCTTCTGCTGTCACAGTGCCTCTGGCTCTTGCCTGAGTCTTGTCCCCCTGACCAGACTCAGGGTGTTGATGGAGGATGTTGATAAATTGGAGCATTTCAGAGAAGAGCCAAGAGAATGATTAAAAGATTAGATAGTGATAGACTCAAAGAGCTCAACCTATTTAGCTTAGCAAAGAGAAGGTTAAGGGGTGACTTGATTGCAGTCTATAAGTATCCACATGGGCTACAAATATTTAATAATGGACTTTTCAGTCTAGCAGACAAAGGTATAACGTGGTCCAATGACTGGAAGTTGGAGCTAGACAAATTCAGATTGGAAATCAGGTGTCAATTTTGGGGAAATTCTGTGGCCTGTGTTACACAGGAGGTCAGACTAGATGATCACAATGCTCCCACCCATCCTTGGGATATTTGTTTTTTCCTGTGTTCTAGGGTTTATTGAGTTCTGTGGTTGCTTGTGCCAGATGCATCCGTGGTCCTCTTCTAGTGCATAGGGTTCCAGATCACAAAACCATCATCATCATGAACTGTCTCAGTATAAGTTCAAGGGCTGAATGGTCAACGCAACTGAAAATATTCTCTCACCCAAAAGGTGGTCCTTCTAGGTCAGAGTTAAAGCACATTGGCCTGTTGTAGAGATGCATGCATTCCTGCTTAACCTTCTGTGCAGAGCTCGGCACAAGAGAGAGGGGGAGGTGTAAAGGAGCCAGTGCCAGGTTCATGATTCTCAGACCAGGGCAGGCCTTGCAAATGCTTAGAAATGATCTTGGGAGTTACAGGTCCTCTTTGTGGCATAGGATTCTTCATGGACTCTATGCCAGTGGAAATTGGTGTAGCATAGTGTGGGTCTATCACACCCTCTTTTGAATCTCCCACCGCCAAAACACCTTCTGTTGACTTGCTAGGTGGGGAAGTGGGTAGAGGTGTACAGCCCAGCTACAGCACAGATACACTAACAGGGAAGTACCTGCCAATGGGGGATTCTCTGCTGGGAACTTGGGTTTTGTGCATCTGGCCCTGCAACGGCTCTCTTTCCTATTGTCAATGTTTTAGTTAGGGGTTTTTTTAATGAAAAAAAATGGTGCCTATTTTTTATTGAAAACATCAGATTTTCAGTAGCACAGGCAATGAATGTTACTCTAAATCCCTTTACCTACAGTATTCAGTCCACTTCTCTGAAAGAGCAAGAAGCTGCAAAAGGCAAACTATATGATGGTCTTATCATCAGCACCACAAAGCAGGATGGTACACAGGATTTATTACTCCTTTCCAAAAATAACATGCCTGTGTTGTATGTGATGTTACTATTGCCTACACATCTCCAGTATTCAGACTGAATGTTTCCTGCAGGAAATACACGCATCTCCCCTAATTCAGCTGTTTCCAGTTCTGCCTCCCTGCTTTCCTGATCTTTCAAGAGCATACAATTTGGCAAGTCTACTGCTGAGGTTGCCTGTAACCCACTGAATGATAAATATTCTGTGTAATAAACAGCTGAGATGTTTTAAATATTGAGCCACTGGTTTTAATTAGAGCTTGTCTAAGAGTGGGAAAAATGTGAAAAATTTAAAAAAATCATTTTGGTTACACATTTTGAAATGCTTAATGAAAAAAATCATTTATCCTTTATAATTGTCTGTCCACTAAAGGAAAATAAAAACATTTATTTATTTATTTATTTAGGCCAGCTAAGTCAGGGTTTTTTTTTTTATTTCTAAATTTTGAAAACAATCATTTTTAAAAGTTCTGCTTTCACAAACAGTAATTTAATATTTGAGATATAGATATAGATATATATAGATATAGATATATATCCCAAAGGAGATAGATAGATAGATAGATCGAATTTTTGTTTAAAATTGTTTATTAGCTCAGATATAATGAAATGGAAGTTTCCCATACAGACCACTCACCCCCTTTCCTTTGGGATAAATGAGTACTAGCCACAGAACTGTCATCACACAATCACTTGTGCTTGTATGGCGGACAGCTGTGGTTTGTGGCAATGGGGCTAGTTAGAGGGTGAAATCAAAGTCATGTATCTTCCATCTCTCATGTGATTATCCCTCCCTGTCTTTATATTGCTACCATACTCTTGTAATTTATTAGCCTCTTTCAGACTAATTTTCCTACTTCGATATGCTAAATAATGTATAAAAGATAAAAGAAAATGAAAAATGGGGTGACTTCCTGGCAGTAAGAAAAACGTCCTTAAGAAATCTAGAACCACTACTCTTACTTTTGTAATCCACTGTCCAGCCATTAGACCACCTCACCACAGGCAAGAGATGAGACACTTTTTGAGGACCATCAAATACTATTGATCATAGTGATCAGCTGATTTACAGAAACATTTTCAAAAGGGGACACTAATTTTGGATGCCTCAGTTTTTGGGTGCCTAATGTGAGACATTTTAAGTTGGGCACAGAAAAATATTGACTAAAAAAAAAAAAATAGTGGCCACTTCCAGAAATATTGGTGGCTCTGTTAGTGTTATATATTAAACAATTCAAGGCCTAATTCTCCCTCTCTCTTTTTTCTTATTTTGATTTTACAGTGTATAGCTCTATTAATTTCAGTAGCGTTCTCCTGATTCACACCAGTTTAAGACACAGACTTAGCAAGTCACTGGAGTATATGCTTAAGTTTATGCATATGCTTATGTCCCACTGAAGTCAGTAAGACTTAAAGTTAAGCATGCACATACGTACTCTGATGAGTTGGGATCTTTTTTGAAATGGGGCAACCAGAACTGCATACAGTATTCAAGGTCTGGGAGTACCATGGATTTATTTAGTGGCATTATGATATTTTCTATCATATTACCTATCCCTTTCCTAATGCTTCTAAACATTCTCAGAGAACTTTCCACAATAACTCTAAGATCTCTTTCTTGAGTGGTAACAACTAATTTAGACCCCATTATTTTATATGTATAGTTGGGATTATATTTTCCAATGTGTATTACGTTGGATTTAACATTGAATTTCATCTGCCATTTTGCTGCCCAGTCACCCAGTTTTGTGAGAGCCCGTTGTAACTCTTCACAGTCACCTCTGGATTTACTCAAGATAGTTAAGTTAGTATTATCTGAAAAATTTGCCACCTCACCATTTACCCCCTTTTCCAGATCATTTATGAGTATGTTGAACAACACAGTCCTAGTACAGATCCTTGGGGGAGTCCACTATTGACCACTTTCCATTGTGAAAACTGACCATTTATTCTTACCCTTTGTTTCCTAACTTTTAACCAGCTACTGATCCATGAGAGGACCTTCCCTCTTATCCCATGACAGTTACTTTGCTTAAGAGACTTTGGTGAGTGTCCTTGTCAAAGGCTTTCTGAAAGTCCAAATACACTATATCAACTGGATCACCCATGTCCACATGCTTGTTGACCCCCACAGAGAATTCTAATAGATTGGTGTGGCATGATTTCCCTTACAAAAGCCTTGTTCACACTTCCCGAACAAATCATGTTAATCTATATATCTGATAATTTTGCTCTTTACTATAGTTTCAACACCTTTGCCTACCTGAAGTTAGGCTTGCCAGCCTGCCAGGATCGCCGTTGGAGCATTTTTTAGGCATTATATTAGCAATCATCCAGTCATCTGTCACAGAGCTGATTTACATACCAGATTTTAATATTTGAGTTCCTTCAGAACTCTTAGATAAACACCATCTGGTCCTGATGACTTATTACTGTTTAATTTATCAATTTGTTACAAAACTTACTCTATTGACACCTCAGTCTGGGACAGTTCCTCAGAAATGAATGCTTCACATGTGGGAATCTCCCTCCCACCCTCTGCAATGAAGACTGATGTAAAGAATTAATTTAGCTTCTCCGCGGTGGCCTTGTCTTCCTTGAGTGCTTCTTTAGCACATTGATCATCCAGTGGTCCCGCAAATTGTTTGTCAGACTCCTGCTTCAGATGTTCTTTTTTAAAAATTGCTGTTATTTTTGCAGTATTTGCTAGTTGGTCTTCAAATTCTTTTTTTGGCCTCCTTAATTATACTTATTACACTTGATTTGCCAGTGATTATGCTCCCTTCTATTTTCCTCAGTAGCAGCCGACTTCCTATTTTTAAAGGATGCCTTTTTGACTCTAACTGCCTCTTTTACTTTGCTGTTTAGCCCTGGTGGCACTTTTTTGTCCTCTTACTCTTTTTTTATTACTATTTGGGGTATACATTTAGTTTGAGACTTTATTATTGTGTTTTTAAATAGTTTTCATGCAACTTGCAGGCATTTCACTCATGTGACTGTTCCTTTAAACCTCAGTGTAACTGTTTTCCTCATTTTTGTGTAGTTCCTATTTTTTGAAGTTTACTCCTACTCTGGTGGGTTTCTTTGGTATTTTCCCTCTTACAATGATGTTAAAATATAATTACATTGTGGTAGCTATTACCAAGCTGTTCAGCTATATTCACCTCTTGGACCAAATCCTGTGCTCCACTTAGTATTAAATCAAGAATTGCCTCTCCCCTTGTGGGTTCCAGGACTGGCTGCTCCAGAAAGCACTCATCAATGGTGTCTACAAATTTTATCTAGGTGTGTTTCATTGTTTCTTAATTTATAGAGGACAAAACAGGCTTTTCAGGTCAATATCTTTTGCACCACAACCATGGAGCTCTGACAGGTATATTCCCACTGGAAAAGAGGAAAACTGGATTGTCTAGATTGTGAGGGCTGTTTTGAAAACATTTTACCCTAATGCAACGACATCCATTTCACTGGAGTTTCTCCAGATTTACACTAGTACAACTGAGATCAGACTCTGCCCCATCTATGAGTGGCTGCTTTATTTTATTTTGCTTTTACTTCCTGTTCGTTGCTTTTTCTACCATACCCTTTTCTCAAAGGAGGCTACAAACTGTAAAAAGAACTCCCCTAGACACTGTTTCCTGAAAGAACATGTCAATTGCTCAAGTAAGTGGCTCCTTGTGGACTGGAAATGGTCTCTGAGGCTTGGTCTACACACCGTTTTTGTACAGTATAACTATTTCTGTTAATGGTGTGATTTTTTACCAATATAGTTATATACCCAGTGTGTATCGTGCACATCTTGTACACGGTAGGTTGCAGGTCAGGCTCTTGTACTCGATACGGACTGGCCTTCAAGCTTCTTTCCCAAAGAGAGACACCAGAGATATGTTTGCTATAAGATCCTTTAAGGTACTCCCAGGTGAAGGGTTCATGTTTAGTTATTCCACCTGGAAGCAGGCAGGGCACACCCTGACTGTTTTGTAGAAGCAATGCACACATTGCTCTATCCAAGGACAAGGGCTAGATATGAACCATGAGAACTTGATTGTTGGGACAGTGACTGTGGGAAGCTTTCTTAGCCTGGGCTCAAGGCCTGAGAACCAGGATTGTAGTAGATAAAAGATGGTAAATAAGTATATTAATCAACGTCATACATTCCTTTGTGTATCTTTTTGCGGTAGCAGTGTGTAATGCTTAGGGGGGAGAAATATAATAAAAGGAGAAGGTGGAAGGCGGGGGGCAGAACAGCCCATCTCAGCTGACCAGCCTGCTTGCTTGCATAAAGCTGTGTTCTGTCTCATCATTGAACTGCCACAACTGGCGCCCAAACGTGGGGCCCTCAGCACTCACCTTGCCCGGCAAGGGTTTCAGACGCGTCACTCATCCGCTTCGTGGATCCCGGTGAGTATTTTTCATTGTGGTAAGTATGGGAAGCTCCCTCTCTGCTTTGCAAGTGCAACACCGCAATGAGCTGCAGTATTTGCTGCGTAAGGCTCAGCATGACTGCCCCGCTCGAGCACTTACTCTCCTGCTACAGGAGGTGCGTGCCCAGTGCCCGTGGTACCCTGAAGCCGGAAGCCTTAAGCTAGCGGACTGGGAGCGATTGGGCCAGACATTGCACAAAGAGCCTCAGGCGCCCTTGCAGGCTTTACATGCCTGGCACCTCTGTCGCGACGCGATACTGCGTGTCACCTCGGATAGGCCCTCTTTCACGAGGCTGGTGATCTCGCCACGGCCGTCGACTCCTGTAGCCATCCCCGTTGCAGCTCTCCCCCCTTCTACCGATGCAACCCAGCGTGTCGCTTCGGAAAGACCCTCTCCCGTACCCAGAGCCCCCACCCCCCTACTTTGCCCCCAGTGTCTTCATTACCACCGCCTCCCTTGCCTTCCCCACCGGAGCCGGTGTGTGATCACCCTCCGTCTGTGGGGCCCCATGCTCCAGGGCCCCCCGGAGGGTCATCTGCATCTGCTCAGAAGCTTTCGCTGGTGCAACAAATGGTTCACGCAGCGAAAGCTCAATCAGATCTTACAGCGGAGGAGCTGGCTGATCTGGTCTCAGTTTGCCAGAATGATGACCAGGGCAACCCCGTGGGCACCTGGACCACTTTGCCATACTCGGTGGTTAGAGAGGTAAAGAAAGCAATTCATGAGTTTGGCCTGACTAGCACTTTTGTGCGTGGTCTCATTGAAGGGATAGGTACTGGGTACTCCCTAATCCCTGAGGATTGGAAAACGCTGCTGCGCATGATGTTATCACCCAGTCAGTATGTTATTTGGATTAGTGAGTATCGGCAGATGGCAGAACGCCAAGCTCAGGTACATAGAGAGCACGGTATCATTTATGAGCATTTGGCAGGGGAGGGCCCGTTTGCTACTATTGAGATGCAGTCTCAACTCCCTCAGGCCGTCTTCCCCATTATTTCCACCTGTGCCCAGCATGCTTTCAAGAAGGTCCCGGATTCAGGCAAGCCTACCAAAAGCTTTGTCAGTATCCGTCAGGGTGCCTCAGAGTCCTTTTTGGATTTTACCAACAGATTGCATGAGGCTATCCTCTGACAGGTGGATAACACTGAGGCAGCTCACGAGCTCCTGTTAAAATTGGCAGTTGAAAATGCAAATGAGGATTGCCGCCGTGCTCTCCAGGCAGCGCAAGCCTCTGGTATTTTAGAGCTCTCAGACATGCTGCGGGCGTGCCAGAACATCGGCACACAAGCCCACAAGGCTGGAGTTCTGGCTGCCGCCCTGAGAAAAACCGGGAAGGAGGGGAAGCGTTGTTACCGCTGTGGTAAGGAGGGTCATTTTCAGCGGGAGTGCCGCTCATCTAAGGCACCAGCCCGACCCTCAAAGAAGTGCCCCAAGTGTGGGAAAGGTTATCACTGGGCTAATCAGTGTCGTAGCGGGTCGGGAAACCGCGCGACGGGTCTCCCCCGAACCCAGGGCCAAACGGGGGTGTTTCCCACTCAGACAACCGCTCCTCTGCCTTAAAATCTGTAGACTCTATGAGGGCGGCGACTGCTGGAAGTGCAGGGCTTGATTTGATCATGCAGGAGGACACTGACTTTTGGCTGCCAGGGGAGGTCTGTGCCATACCTACACAGGTGACGGGACCTCTCCCTGCCGGCTTTGTAGGTCTTGTTCTCCCTCGCTCACATGCTGGGAAACAGGGCTTTTTTGTCATTCCAGGGGTCATTGATGCTGATTACACTGGCATTATTAAGGTTCAGGTGTGGACTCATCTTCCACAGTCGCTCCCGCGTGGACGGTCAATTGCACAATTGATTTTAGTCCCCTATCAAGTGCCAGCTGCCGAGGATCGAACTCGGGGCGGAGGCGGCTTTGGATCGACGTTGTCTCACTCGCCGTCTCACAGCGCGTCTTCTCCACTTGTTGCTCTGACAATGTCAGTCCGCCCCTCGAAACCTCAGTTAACACTTCTCTTAAATGATGTTCCTTTTACAGGGCTGGTGGACACTGGAGCTGACGTTACTGTGATTCGTGATCTGGAGTGGCCGGTCAGTTGGCCTACGGTTCCTTCTAAAAAATTGTGGGGGTTCGGGGGTAGTAAACCCGGGCGCCAAAGTTTGTCTTGGGTCACAGTCTCTAAACCGGGAGGCTGTACCCTTGCTACTATCCGCCCTTTTGTACTCCCTGTCCACCTCAATATTTGGGGCCGTGATTTACTTACAAAGTTAGACACCACCCTTGATATTAACATCTGATGGCCCAAAAACCTCCCTCACCCACCGTGCCCTCCACATTACCCTTGGTATGGCAATCCTTAGAGCCCGTATGGATTGACCAGTGGCCCCTCCCTCAAGAAAAGCAAAAAGCACTTCATTCGCTTGTGCAGCAGCATTTGCAAGCACAGCGATTGGAGAGCTCCACTAGTCCCTGGAACACCCGGTGTTCGTTATTAAGAAAAAATCGGGTGCTTGGCGGCTGTTACATGATTTAAGGGAAATAAATAAACGCATCCAACCTATGTGCCCCTTGCAATTTGGCTTACCAAATCCAAATTTAATTCCTCAAACCGATCGACTTTGTGTGTTAGATTTAAAAGATTGTTTTTTCACCATCCCCCTTTGCCCACAAGATCGCGAAAAATTTGCATTTACGGTGCCACAATATATTAATCAGTAACCCTCTCAAAGGTATCAGTGGAAGGTCTTGCCCCAGGGGATGCAAAATAGTCCAACCTTGTGTCAGCTTTTTGTGGATCGGGCCCTTGCCCCTTTCCGTGCCCGGTACCCTACGCTAAAGGTCTACCATTACATGGATGACATTTTGCTTAGTGGTCCTCGGGTCACGGCACAACAGCTTGAATCTTTGTCTCAGATTCTCGGCCAAAATGGCCTGTTAGTGGCACCAGAAAAAATCCAACGCTCTTATCCCTACCACTACCTCGGACATAAGGTTTTACAAACCTATGCTGCTCCGGTTCGTCCGGAATTAATTCTACCTCAACCCCTAACCCTTGTTAAATTACAACAGATTTTGGGTCATTTAAATTGGATTCGGCCCTACTTTCATCTCCCCACTTCAATGCTGCAGCCGTTGTTCGAGCTCCTACGTGGAGCCCGGGCACTGGGTGCAGTTATTGCCATCACTGAGGAGCATATTGCCTGCATTCAACAAATCAATGCAGCATTGAGTCAGCAGTTTGTGGACAGACTCCCAGAGGTCCGTCCCTTACGGTTGGTTCTTCTTGCCACCCCTCATACACCAACTGCGGCTCTGTTTGTACCCCGTACAGACACAGCCGTCTCTATTATAGAGTGGCTATACCTTTCATCCACCCCTCCTTGAAATATTTATCCGTATTTAGATGCCCTATCTGATCTTGTTCGTAAAGCCCGCCACCGTGCAGTGCAACTCACTGGCACTGATTTAGTTGCCATTGTGCTCCCCTTGTCCCGTACTGAATTTGACTCTTTGTGCCACACCTCCTTGGCCTGGCAGGTTGCTCCTTGTGATTATGTGGGAGAGATTTCTTACAATCCTCCAAAAGATCCTCGGTTGGTCATTACCCAAAAGGTGCCCCTAGTTGTTCATCGTCTTAGCCGTTCTCAACCCATTGTTTCCGCTGTCACTCCTTTTACTGATGGCTCTCCCCACCGAGGTGTAGTCACTTGTCAGTTGGGTGACCCCCCTCGTTGGCATTCTCATTTTATATGCACAGCGTTCTGCACAGCGTTCAGAATTGGCTGCTGTTATTTTGGCCTTTCAACTTTTTGCTGATTGTCCCTTTAATTTAATTGTGGATACCCATTATGTTTATCAGGTAATTGATCATTTACCCCTTGCCCTCATTACCCCTCAGGTTGATGCGGACCTCCTTCGCCTGTTTTTGTCTTTGCAGCATCTTATTGCCACTCGTCATTTCCCTTACTTTGTTGCTCATATTCGCAGTTGTCATAAATATAAAGGGAAGGGTAAACCCCTTTGAAATCCCTCCTGGCCAGGGGAAAGCTCCTCTCACCTGTAAAGGGTTAAGAAGCTAAAGGTAACCTCGCTGGCACCTGACCAAAATGACCAATGAGGAGACAAAATACTTTCAAAAGCTGGGAGGAGGGAGAGAAACAAAGGGTCTGTGTCTGTTTGTAGTCGTCTTGGCCGGGGATAGACCAGGAATGGAGTCTTAGAACTTTTAGTAAGTAATCTAGCTAGGTATGTGTTAGATTATGATTTCTTTAAATGGCTGAGAAAAGAATTGTGCTGAATAGAATAACTATTTCTGTCTGTGTATCTTTTTTGTAACTTAAGGTTTTGCCTAGAGGGGTTCTCTATGTTTTTGAATCTAATTACCCTGTAAGATATCTACCATCCTGATTTTACAGGGGGGATTTCTTTATTTCTATTTACTTCTATTTTTTATTAAAAGTCTTCTTGTAAAAAACTGAATGCTTTTTCATTGTTCTCAGATCCAAGGGTTTGGGTCTGTGGTCACCTATGCAAATTGGTGAGGCTTTTTATCCAACATTTCCCAGGAAAGGGGGGGTGCAAGTGTTGGGAGGATTGTTCATTGTTCTTAAGATCCAAGGGTCTGGGTCTGTAGTCACCTAGGCAAATTGGTGAGGCTTTTTACCAAACCTTGTCCAGGAAGTGGGGTGCAGGGTTTTGGGAAGTATTTTGGGGGGAAAGACGCGTCCAAACAGCTCTTCCCCAGTAACCAGTATTAGTTTGGTGGTGGTAGCGGCCAGTCCAAGGACAACGGGTGGAATATTTTGTACCTTGGGGAAGTTTTGACCTAAGCTGGTAAAGATAAGCTTAGGAGGTTTTTCATGCAGGTCCCCACATCTGTACCCTAGAGTTCAGAGTGGGGGAGGAACCTTGACAGCAGTCATACCCCTCTGCCTGGGCCACTCACTGAGGGCAATGCACGCGCCGATCGCGCGTTGCATGGTCAGGTAAATTCCCTTTTTTCTGACCCCATTGAAAGCCATGCCTTTTTTCATCAGTCTGCCTCTGTTTTGGCCCGGCAGTTTCACATTCCTGCTGATCGTGCACGTTCCATTGTTCGTTCCTGCCCCCACTGTGCTGCTGCTGCTCCTACTTTTTCTTATGCCGTTAACCCCAGAGGTACCGCGGCAAATCAGCTGTGGCAAATGGATGTTACTCATGTGCCACAATTCCGCCCCTATTCGTTTTTACATGTTTCCGTTGATACTTATTCGGGCTTCCTTTGGGCAACCCCACAACGTGGGGAAGCCACTAACAAAGTTATTCACCATTTGCTGGCCTGCTTTTCTGTTATGGGTCGCCCCTGCTAAATTAAAACAGATAATGCCCCAGCCTACTGCTCTGCAGCCCTCTCCACCTTTTGTGCCCGCTGGGACGTCCGTCTTAAACACGGAATCCCTTATAATTCCACGGGCCAAGCCATTGTTGAACGTGCCAATCGCACACTCAAAACCTTGCTTGATAAACAATTAAAACAAGGGGAGCTTCGTCTCCGAACCTTAGGAGACATTCAACAACAAATGCATATCCTCTTGTTTACTTTAAATAATTTAACACTGAATGCAGATCAGCAGACTCCTGCGGATCGGCATTTTCACAAATCTGAGGTACTGGAAAGACCGCGTGTCTTTTACCGTCAGCTGCCCGATCCACAGTGGCTGGGCCCAGTACCTCTAATCACTTGGGGTCGGGGATATGCTGCTGTGTCTCTCCCTGCAGGACCGTTGTGGGTTCCAGCTCGGTGTGTGCGACCGGCACTTAAACAACATGGCATGGCACCAGGGGCTGTCGAATCCCATACCAGAGTTTCAGCTGACTTTGGAGGAGACCGCGTTGCCCCCTGAGTCGACAACGACGGGACAGAAATGGAGGAGGCGTAGTGTCCCAAACCGGCCCGTGACATGGGGAGCAGTAAAAGCATTGGTTGCTGCGGCCCAACGAAGACTGGCAGCAGATCAACAGCCAGAGACTCCTGAGACTTTGTTTGTGGCGATTCTCACCCAAATCACTGCTAATTCTGTGATGATTGTGTGCCTTTTGTGCCTGCTATTTCCTGTAGAGGTTGGCTCGGAAGCGCTTCCCCCGTTACGAGCCCGAATGACATATAACATATGGGAAAGATTGGCTTCAATAGCAAATGTTACCCACTTTTGTCTTTCTAATTCTGTAGCAGCCGGAGATTTGTTAGGTACATGCCTTATTCCAGTATGTCATCACCCTGAGGAGATGGAGAATAAGACATTGTTTTCTGCTTATGCGAATCTTTCTTCCCAGTACTCTAGCATGGCTAATTGGGGCCCGGCCAACTATACTCTGCCTCGCACGGCTATATCCCTCCACACACCGTACCCGGCCGGGGCTGACAATGTCACCTGTGCGCGTGTAGTTAACTGCACTAGTACAAAGGTGCCCTTGGGCTGTCGAAAAATTTCTCAACCCCTTTTAAATTGTTCCCATGCTGTTAATGTTTCACACAATTATGGCCATATCATCCTACCATCAGGATGGTTTTTTACTTGCAGTTCACGCACCTTTAATTGTATTCCTGCAAATTTAAGTGATGGCACCCTTTGCTGTCTTAGTAGAATGACACTTATATTGCCTTTTGCCGGTCAAAAACGTAGTAAAAGAAGCGTACCCCTTTCAGATGATTGTATTGCAGATGTTGAGCTTTTTAGTCGTGCTGAGTATACTGCTTTAGCGGCCTCTATTGTTGGGGTCCCCGCGCTTGCTATGTATTCAGCCAGAACTTTAAATAACCTGGCATGCTTTGCAGCAAAGGCAATTAATATAACATCCCAGGCTATTGCCTTACTTAACACAGAGACATAAAGGGAAACAAGAAAACATTCTACAAATACATTAGAAGCAAGAGGAAGACCAAGGACAGGGTAGGCCCGTTACTCAATGAGTGGGGAGGAAACAATAACCAAAAATGTGGAAATGGCAGAGGTGCTTAATGACTTCTTTGTTTTGATTTCACCAAGAAGGTTGGTGGCGATTGGACATCTAACCTAGTGAATGCCAGTAAAAATGAAGTAGGATCAGAGGCTAAAATAGGAAAAGAACAAGTTAAGAATTATTTAAACAAGCTAGATGTCTTCAAGTCACCAGGGCTTGATGAAATATATCCTAGAATACTCAAGGAGCTGTCTGAGGAGATATCTGAGCCATTAACGATTATCTTTGAAAAGTCATGGAAGACAGGAGAGATTCCAGAGGACTGGAAAAGTCAAATATAGTGCCCATCTTTAAATAGGGAAATAAGGATAACCCAGGGAATTACACACAAGTCAGCTTAACATCTGTACCCAGAAAGATAATGGAGCAAATAATTAAGCAATCAATTTGCAAACATCTAGAAGATAATAAGGTGATAAGTAAGAGTCAGCATGGATTTCTCAAGAACAAATCATGTCAAATCAACCTGATAGATTTCTTTGACAGGGTAACAAGCCTTGTGGATAGGGTGGAAGTGGTAGATGTGGTATATCTTGACTTTAATAAAGCTTTTGATACTGTCTTGCATGATCTTCTCATAAACAAACAAGGGAAATACAACCTAAATGGAGCTACTATAAGATGAGTGCATAACTGGTTGGAAAACCATTCCCAGAGGGTAGTTATCATGGTTCACAGTCATGCTGGAAGGGCATAACGAGTGGGGTCCTGCAGGGATCAGTTCTGGGTCTGGTTCTGTTCAATATATTCATCAGTGATTTAGATAATGGCATAGAGAGTACACTTATAAAGTTTGTGGATGATACGAAACTGGGAGGGGTTGCAAGTGCTTTGGAGGCTATGATTATAATTCAAAATTATCTGGACAAACTGGAGAAATGGTCTGAAGTAAACAGGATGAAATTCAATAAGGACAAATTCAAAATACTCCACTTAGGAAGGAATAATCAGTTGTACACATACAAAATGGGGAATGACTGCCTAGGAAAGAGTACTGTGGAAAGGGATCTGGGGGGGCATAGCAGACCACAAGCTAAATAAGAGTCAAAGGTGTAACACTGTTGCAAAAAAAGCAAACCTCATTCTGGGATGTATTAGCAGCAGTGTGGTACGCAAGACATGAGAAGTAATTCTTCCACTGTACTCCGACCTGATTAGTCCTCAACTGGAGCATTGTGTCCAGTTCTGGGCACCACATTTCAGGAAAGATGTGGACAAATTGGAGAAAGTCCATAGAAGAGCAACAAAAACGATTAAAAGTCTAGAAAACATGACCTCTGAGGAAAGATTGAAAAAAAATGGGTTTGTTTAGTCTGGAGAAGAGATGACAGAGAGGGGACATGATCACAGTTTTCAAGTACATAAAAGGTTGTTACAAGGAGGAGGGAGAAAAATTGTTCTTAACCACTGAAGATAGGACAAGAAGCAATGGGCTTAAATTACAGCCAGGGAGGTTTAGGTTGGACATTAGGAAAAACTTCCTAACTGTCAGGGTGGTTAAGCACCGGAATAAATTGCACAGAGAGTTTGTGGAATCTCCATCATTGGAGATTTTTAAGAGAAGATTAGACAAACACCTGTCACGGATGGTCTAGATAACACTTAGTCCTGCCATGAGGGCAGGGACTGGACTAGATGACCTCTTAAGGTCCCTTTCAGTCCTATGATTCTATGATTCTGTTTGGCTGAAAACTGTGATTTTGGGGATGGCAAATGTATAGAAAGCTCTTATAAAAGATTCAACATTTTCTTTGGTTCCTGAATTCTCTGGTGGAAATATGCTCTTTTATAAACCACATTTCTCAGAGGTATAAAGTATACATCAAGCAGAGCCAAGAGTCTTTCATGGTCATCTTTGTTACTGTCATCAGTAAGGGTAAAAGATTTAAAGATATATTCTGCCTGCTTCTCCATAGCAGAAATTAAAGATCATAGTTGGATGTGTCCTATTTCCTTGTTGAATTTATTTCAAATGTAAAATCTTGCAAAATATTGCTTCCAGCCTGTCCATTGTGAAGGTTTATCAAAGCTGAAGTTCTCTGCGGCATTGAAGAGTGACATGTAGAGATACTGCAACTTTTGTTGCTTTTTTTCCCTTCTGTTTCTGTTCTCCTCTGGCACTCATGCATTTCTGATACCATGTCATACAAATCTTGTACTTGGTAGGTTGCAGAACTGGCTACAGAGCTTCCTTCCCAGAGAGATAAACCAGAGATATGTTCACTGTAAGATCCCTTAATGCCGGGGTTCTCAACCTTTTTCTTTCTGAGGCCCTCCCAACATGCTATAAAAACTCCAAGGCCCACCTGTGGCACAACAACTGGTTTTCTGCACATAAAAGCCAGGGCCTCCATTAGGGAGTAGCAAGCAGGGAAATTGCTTGGGGCCCCATGCCACAGTGGCCACCGTGAAGCTAAACTGCTCAGGCTTTTGCTTCAGCCTCAGGTAGTGGGGCTCAAGGCTTTGGGCATCAGCCCCATCTGGGCTTCAGCTTTCTTACCTGGGCCCCAGTGAGTCTAATGCTAGCCCTCCTTGACAGATCCCCTGAAACCTTCTCGCGGCACCCCAGGGGGCCCTAGACCCCTGGTTGAGAACCATTGCTGTTATGTACTGCCGGAATGGCTGTTGTGAGTTTGCTGTCTATTACACGTGGTGCCATCTAGTGGTTGAACAATATAATATGGTTTAACATTTTGTCATAGTGTGGAAGTACACCAGTATAAAGGTGTCTATTACCGGTATAACTTACTTCCCTAAATTTCAGAGAATAAGCTACAAAGCTATAAGCACCTTTATTCCAATATAACACCGTCCACACTAGCAGGGGATTGTTCCACTTTAACTGTACCAAAGTGGTACAACTTGTGTGTAGAGAAGACTTGAGTCTGGAATTATCTTGCAGAGGGTGCTGGCTCATGAACCACATAGTGTGCTAAGATATTCACAAACAAGACCAATGACTCCTTGCTGCCACTGCTTTCTGCGGCTTTTATGCACAAATAATCATTCTTTCATTCAGTAGTTCAGGGAGGACATGAAATGCGTAAAGACCATAATGGATGAAAACCTGAAGAGTCTTGTGTGAGAAGGGGGTTGATGGATTATGGAAGAAGAGCACAGCAGATGGGTGGTGGGCAACTTCGTAAGATACAAGAACAGTTGTGTAGGGAGAAACATGTAAATGGAAACAAACAAAAATTGAATGAGAAAACAATGTTGCAAGGATGAATCAAGACAAACAGATTACACCTTAATCAATAGCCAAGAGGCCCCAAAACAACCCTCAGCACATTCTGGGGAAAATGCACCAAAAGAAGTGTGTGTGGATGGAAATGCTGCCAGGATACAAAAGCATGATCCAGGCTACTATTAGTGTAAACTGGGGGCTGGACATACACACAATATACTTAAACAGTCAATGATTTCCCAAAGTCTTATTCTGATGTTGTACTATGTTTTGCTTTTTTTTTTTTCTTTCCTTTAATGGCTGTTTCGTTTCCAAGCATTCTAACAGTGTGCAAATGTACTATGTGCACGCAAAGGCATTGATAAAAGTGTTGAGCAAGAAATCTGTCATCAATTATATTTCAAGCAATTACTTTGATATCATCTTTCCTTTGTTTACAGTAGGCTACCATGAACAAGCATGTCCCTCAGGAAGAAGGATTTGGGGAGGGGAGAGAATGTAGGAAGAAAAGGCTCTGAAAACAATATTTGGCTTGAAGCTTTTTCTAAGAAAAAAGTGAATCATTCACAAAGTTTCACTGCAACAAAGAAATGTTGTTTGCTAGCCAAGAAGGTTTGTTATAACACTGAGAGGAAGCACAGCACAAAAAGATGTGGGATCCAGAGGTTTTATTTCAGAATTTCCAATTTAAAAAAATAACAGGTATTTCAAAGCAACTTTGCTCAATATATTTTTTGTTCCCAGTGGATTTGTTCTCTCCAAGCAGCCAATAGTATAATCACTGGCTTCTCGTTCAGAGGCTTTTTGGTTTTAGCCTTAACACTTTGATGCGAGGAAAAACAAACACAGCTCGTAGTCACGCCTTTCCTTTGTGCAACAATCTCCCAGAACCATGAAAGTATGATTCATTTCATAACATGGAAAAAAATCAATGCTGCAACTACCTCTAGAGGGCTTAAATGTTCAAGATATTGTCCTTGGATACAGCTAGGCTGATAACACAACATTGAGATTTACAGCATAAGGGCTGATTCTGCTTCCATTTCTCATATGAATAGTCCCGTCAAATTAATCTTCCACTCTAGTACACCCATTTTATGATGGTGCAATTCCACTAACTTCATTGGAGTCGCTCTATTGAAAAATAGACCACACGCGGTGGTCAGTCAGCCCCAGTCAGGTAAGGAACAAGACCGAAGGGCTTGATCAGGGTCTCAGGGTTTGATCCCATGTTCTTTACACACTCAGAGCTCTGCCTGAAGTCAGAATCATAACTGTAACTTAGGCTCATAGCATCTTTATTAGGACTGGGTGAAGCATTCCTAAGAAATCTGAAAACTTAAAATTGTTGTTGAAGTCAATGTGGAATTTTGGGTCTGGAAAAAAAATGGAGGCTGAGGCCCTTAGGATTCTTATTCAGACTGCCCTTGATCTACAAACAGGGCTGGCTCTAGGCACCAGCAAACCAGGCACATGCCTGGGCTGGCACTTTTCAAGAGGGGCACTCTGGCCTTTTTTTTTTTTTTTTTTTTGCTTCAGCGGCACTCCGGGATTTTGGGGGGTTTTTTTTGAGCTTGGGGCGGCAAAAAACCTAGAGCCGACCCGGTCTACAAACATAACTCCCATTAAGGCAGTCTTCGTGTCTTTTGACGTACGTGAGAGTTCTTCTCCTTAGCATTAAAAAAAAAAAAAAAAAAAACACATTTTCATTGTCTGGATGGGTTTCTTTGCCTTGGTTACAAAATCACCATTTGTGAAAGTCGGATTTCTGATGCTTTACAGTTTTTCCCCTATAAAGAAAGGCCAACTATTACAATACACATGTACAGGTTCGATGCTATCCTTGGTCTCTAGTTCAGGCACATCTTGATTGCTCAGTCTTACTTACACCCAGCTATCGCTTCTTATTTATTTAGCCTCCAGAATTCCTTGTGTGGAGAATGAAGCTTTTCTCCAATGATGTAGTAATGTTAAGGCTTGTTTTAAATGGGATTTATTCCATGTACCAAAAAGTAATATTTCTGACACAGTCATGTAGGAGAAGAAGCAGGCCATGGGCCCTTGTGTCTGCAGTTGGCTCAGTCCGAGACAAGAAAGCTGTAGGACAAGTGGTAGCCAGATGCCATAGAAGGACAGAGAGGAGACAAAGGGCTAATGAACTAAGGGAATTAGGCAGAAAGTACAGCAAGAGAGGGCAGCTGTAGTGTCCAGAAAGGGGTTTTCAAATGAAATGATAGTTTTGAATTGGATCCTGAAATGAAAGAAAAGCCAGCAGAATTGTTTGGGGATTAGCCTGACGTGGGATTAGCTCAGGAAGGGTTTCGGAAGTTCAGCAAGGTGAATAACACAGGAATACAAACCCCATTCCGGGACTCATTTTAGGTGAACACAATCTCCCATATCAAATGTTTGGGGAAGGAAAACTTCAGCTTTGAAGACTGATACAAAAAGCAAAAGAAGCACCACATCCCCAACCCTCTGTTAAATCATACTGGGCAAAGTATAAGGGAGGGGGAGTCATCTGGACTAAAGATAGACCAAAAGCACCATCTAGCCACTTAGCACTGAAGGACAGAGCGATGCTTAATTAATATTCTCCAAGGACTTTAACTCTTAGAGGAAAGGCACTATACGGTATAAGTATGAATTGTCATTATGAATAATAACTGCTTTGGAAAACAATTTTATCTATTCTAACAAATTATTATAAAGCACCATTTTTAATTTAGCCAGGGGAGAAGGGGATGAACAGCTATAGACAAACCTTTTTTAATTCAACTTTAGTATCTTTTTTGTCTTTCATTGTTGTGTGTCTGTGTGGATATTAGGAAGTCCCAGGCTGGGATTTTCAGATAAGCCTAAATTTCTCATTGAAATTCCCAGGGAATTGATCACCTAACCCCGTACACATGTTCATAAATGGTCTGGGGAAAGGGGTAAACAGTGAGGTTGCAAAATTTGCAGGTGATACAAAATTGTGAAAGATAGTTAAGACCCAGACAGACTGAAGTGCTACAAAAGGATCTCTCAAAACTGGGTGACTGGGCAACAAAATGGCAGATGAAATGTAATGTTGATAAATGCAAAGTAATGCACATTGGAAAGCATAATCCCAACTCTACATATAAAATGATGGGGTCTAAATTAGCTGTTACCCCTCAAGAAAGAGATCTTGGAGTCATTGTGGATAGTTCTCTGAAAACATCCACTCAATGTGCAGCAGTAGTCAAAAAAACTAACAGAATGCTGTGAATAATTAAGAAAGGGATAGATAATAAGACAAAAAATATCATGTTGCCTCTATATAAATCCATGGTATGCCCACATTTTGAATACTGTGTGCAGATGTGGTTGCCTCCTCTCAAAAAAGATATACTGGAATTGAAAAAGGTTCAGAAAAGGGCAACAAAAATTATTAGGGGTATGGAACAGCTTCCGTATGAGGAGAGATTAATAAGACTGGGACTCTTCAGCTTGGAAAAGAGATGTCTTAGGGGAGATATGATTGAGTCTATAAAATCACGACTGGTGTAGAGAAAGTAGATAAGGAACTTTACTACTTCTCATAACACAAAAACTAGGAGTCCCCAAATGAAACAAATTTATTTATTTAAAAAAAAATAAAAGGAAGTATTTCTTCACACAACACATAGTCAACCTGTGGAACTCCTTGCCAGAGGATGTTGTGAAGGCCAAGACCATAACAGAGTTAAAAAAAGAACTAGATAAATTCATGGAGGACAGATCCATTAATGGCTATTAGCAGGAATGGTGTCGCTAGCCTCTGTTTGCTAGAAGCTGTGAATGACAGGAGATGGATCACTTGATGAGTACCTGTTCTGTTCATTCCCTCTGGGGCACCTGGCACTGGCCACTGTCAGAAGACAGGATACTGGGCTAGATGGACCCTTGATCTGACCCAGTAGGGCCATTCTTATGTTCTTAAGCTCCTTCGAAAAAAAAAAAGATGTATTCTCAATATACACCGTAATGTTAATAGAAGACCTCCATCAACTCTAACTATGCCCTTCCCCTCAACTCCTGGCCCCCATCCTTGAACTGTTTTGCATCTGGTTATCTAAATACTTCTAACAGCTGTGTCTTGCAGTCTTTGCTTTCTGCATCTGCTTGTTTATTTTCCTGGTTTTATTTTTCAGGCTGCTATTTTGTATAAGCAAAATTATCCTTTCATGTCTCTTCTGTCTCTGTTGTTTCTTCTGGATACTGTAAGATGCAGCATCTGTGGCGCTTCTCAATTATACATTTAGAGTCTACTAGGTAAATTAACGATGTAGGGAGAAGAGAAGGAAGCCACAGTAAAATGGTCAATTGATGCTGTAGAAATGTTAAAAGCACACAGATTTCATAGAGATTTTGTGGAAATTTTGTGCAGAGTTATTCTGACCATTGGCATACGTATGTTTTCCTGAGATTTACAATAAATCCTACGGAAATAGGAAGATACAATGCATAACACTGGTTTGACAGAATCAAATTAGCTTTTGCATGAGTAACAGTAGCATTAAGACAGGTTTCAGAGTAGCAGCCGTGTTAGTGTGTATTCACAAAAAGAAAAGGAGTACTTGTGGCACCTTAGAGACTAACCAATTTATTTGAGCATAAGCTTTCGTGAGCTACAACTCACTTCACTTCATCACCGAATGCATCCGATGAAGTGAGCTGTAGCTCACGAAAGCTTACGCTCAAATAAATTGGTTAGTCTCTAAGGTGCCACAAGTACTCCTTTTCTTAGTAGCACTAAATTAGATAATCCAAATATGCTGATGATACAGCTCCTTAATTAAATGGGTGACCCCAGCGACATACCAACTCAGGTTTGAATTCCAAAGCGTTTCTTTGTCTTTGGATCAGGATGTTTACTGAACTAAAGGATGCACTGACCTTTGAAAAATTAACTTGAGATGCAGGAACTTATCCGTTATATCCTGGAAACAAAACTAGGCCAAGGTTTCCCTGCTCTATTTCCCAAACAGTTGTGGATTACTGAGCTTTGTTTATTCTGAACCCCTAAGTGACTAAGGTAAGGACCAATGCTCCAATTCAACAAAGCACATAAACATGCTGTCATAAATATAAAGGGAAGGGTAAACACCTTTAAAATCCCTCCTGGCCAGAGGAAAAACCCTTTTACCTGTAAAGGGTTAAGAAGCTAGGATAACCTCGCTGGCACCTGACCAAAATGACCAATGAGGAGACAAGATACTTTCAAAAGCTGGAGGGGGGGGAGAAACAAAGGCTCTCTCTGTCTGTGTGATGCTTTTGCCGGGGACAGAACAGGAATGGAGTCTTAGAACTTAGTAAGTAATCTAGCTAGATATGTGTTAGATTCTGTTTTCTTTAAATGGCAGATAAAATAAGTTGTGCTGAATGGAATGTAGATTCCTGTTTTTGTGTCTTTTTGTAACTTAAGGTTTTGCCTAGAAGGATTCTCTATGTTTTGAATCTAATTACCCTGTAAGGTATTTACCATCCTGATTTTACAGAGGTGATTCTTTTAGTTTTTCCTCTATTAAAATTCTTCTTTTAAGAACCTGATTGCTTTTTCTTTGTTCTTAAGATCCAAGGGTTTGGGTCTGTGTTCACCGATGCAAATTGGTGAGGATTTTTATCAAACCTTCCCCAGGAAAGGGGGTGTAGGGTTTGGGAGGATTTTGGGGAGAAAGACGTTTCCAAGCAAGCTCTTTCCTGGTTATATATCTGTTAGATGCTTGGTGGTGGCAGCAATAAAGTCTTTGAGGGAGAAAGGTAAAATAGTTTGTACCTTGGGGAAGTTTTAACCTAAGCTGGTAAAAATAAGCTTAGGAGGTTTTCATGCAGGTCCCCACATCCGTACCCTAGAGTTCAGAGTGGGGAAGAAACCTTGACACATGCGCTCAACCGTAAGCATGTACTTTTGTGCTTTGCTGAATAGGGAAGGTCTTAAAAAAAAAGTGCTTGATTGCTTCAATGCACTGAGGCCTAACAAGTTAGCTAGACTGAAGCACGGAAATGACAGATGACTACCATATGTCAGGCCCATAACATATTGGATTTTGAAGGAAAACTACAGATAATGGGACAAAAGATGATCAAAAGAGTTATATTGCTTGTAGTATCCTATATCTTCCATATTAATTGATATGGCTTTTGCCACTTGTTCCACATGAGTGGAGTCCTTCATAGAACAAATTACAGGACCAGGGTCTAACACCTTCAGGGTCTAACACATCTCAGATTACTTTCACTTGTCAGGTTTATTTTCAATAGTTTTGCAAAGTTAAATAGGTTATTAAATGTTAACCGGGAGGCATCGTGGTCAGGTGAAGTGAGCACAAGTTAAGGAACAGGAATCACTGGATTCTCATTCCACTTCTCTGTGACCTTGGAAAAAACATATCACCAAATTTTCAAAGTGGCTTCTAACTTTGGGTGCTGATCTTTGACACTGTTTAGACTTGATCATCCACAGCTCCCACTGACTTTAATGGATGTTTAAGGAGTGTAAAGAAAGAATGTGGAACTGAGCCTCTCAGGGCATTGACACTTGGAGCTGGGGGAATTATTCCCAGCTCAAGGTGACGTACTCACCTTGGTTGGCTATGATTAAGATGATGGGCTGAGGCCTATGGTCTCAGGTAGGTACTAACTCGGGGAGCCTAATCCATTCCGCCACCCATACTGCCACAGCTATGCTCTATTTTTAACATGCTAGCTCGATGAAAGCTAGCACAGGCATGTATCCTCAAGCTGAGAATCACTTCTAGCTCCAAGAGTAGGCATACCCTTAGGAATATCTAAGCATTCCTAGGTAAATGCTGGCATCTGATTTAAAGAAACACATATCCTGGAAATGGAGAGCATAAAAAGCCTTTGAATGAATACCTGAACTTCTGGTTACTTTCCTTAACCAAACTTCCAAACTTTTGAGGCTTGCAGACTGTCAAATGCCTTATGGAAATCCAGAAATAGATGGCCACTCTTATCCACACAGCTTCACAGTATCAAAGACCATCTGGTTAGTTTGACATTATCTGAATTTCCTTCATTTACAATGAAAATTGAGTTACCGACCACTCTGACACTCACCACACTGGCAAACTAAAAAACAAACAAGGAACCATGAAAAGAATCATTTTAGTCCCCGCTCTCACTTAGCCACTGGACCCAATGCCAATATTTTAAAAAAAAACTATTTATGTTAAAAGAGAAAGAGAGAGAGAGAGAGAAATATAGGCTACACTATCCAGGAATAACCAAAGACATAACAAAGATAACATTTTAGCAGGTTCCTGTGTACTTCAGGTATTCAGTTTTTGATGCATCAAACTGCCAGCTATGTGAAATCAAAATATGTACCAAGGATCAATCTTTAATGAGGCTGTTCATACAAACACCACAGACCAATCACAAATACATGGCACTAGAAGTGGAACGCTATTCCAAACACACTGGTCTCACAACACTTTTGCTCAGAGCAGTTTATATACTCTCTGCTGGGCAGCCACTCTAAGGTAATATCATCTAGTCTGATCTCCTGTGTATTACAAGCCATAGAATTTCACCTATGTACTGAGCCCAGTAACTTGTGTTTAACTCAAGGAGGTAACTGTAGCTGAGTACCACAATAGGTCAACTCCTACAGGGTCAGAAGACTTACTGTAAGCCAGTATCTGGAATGAGACTATAGCCCTGCTAAGTATTATTATGTATGGCAATTTGTGCCTATGGGTTCCAGTCATGGACAAGGACCCCATTGTGAGAGGCACTGTACAAATAAAGAACAGAGATGGTCCCTGCCCCCAAACAGTTACAATCTAAATAAACCACTCATTCTTCATTTCATGACTTGAGAATCTTGGAGTTAGTGAACCCTGCATGTTTTCTCTTACTTCCCTAGGGGCCAAAATCTTTTATGAAAGTGCTAATGTGGAGTTAATTGTTACTACTGAATCATTAAAATCCTCATTGATGAGATCTTAAAAGTCCTAATATGAATCCCAAGCAGTGAAAAATTAAACTCTCTCCTTAATCCATCTTCTTTGCCATGTTAAAAAAGGAGGAAAATGCAATTGACCTGCTATGAAGGCTAGGACTCCTCAAAGCAATCACACCATAGTTTTGACAGATGTCAAATCAGCATGTCTGATGAATGTGGACAAGTTTGCACACACATGGTTTGCACTTACTTATTGTGGGTGCCATTTGTGCCCATTAAAATGCACCAATTTTCTGTGCTCACATTTGAACTGTGGGTAGAGTTTAATAACTGCCTGTTTAAAAATCCAAATTGCCTTTGCAAAACGGGTTTTAGGCCTTTAAGGAACTGGTGCATGTTGTGGTGGTATGGAACATATGTCATTACAGGAGATCAGACTAGCTGATCACAATGGTCCCTTCTGGCCATGAATCTGTGACCCTGCAGGAGCTCTAAGAAGCAACATGCCTTAAAAACTTCCTGTCATGCAGGGGGAAAGCAGCCACCAGCATATTATTTAAAGGGAGCAGTGTGTGCTCCCCTCATCAGCCAGTCCTGACTGGTGGCTGGGATAGAGG
Source organism: Eretmochelys imbricata (assembly GCF_965152235.1). Classification (NCBI taxonomy): domain Eukaryota; kingdom Metazoa; phylum Chordata; order Testudines; family Cheloniidae; genus Eretmochelys; species Eretmochelys imbricata. The sequence goes on from NC_135574.1 coordinate 28,421,054, forward strand.
GGCCACATCCTCACCACCGCCACTCCCAACCCCTTTTGGAATGGTTTGCACTGCAGACCTGAGAGCAAAGACTTCAGCTGCAACTAGCCCCGCAAGTGAGTGTCATAAGAGGCAGGAAAGCTAATTGTGCCCTTCCTCCCCTTTCACACCTGAGTTATACCTAGCCCTTTTTAAATGTAAATTGTTGTGCTTTCTAGCATGGTCAGACAGCTGAGAAAGTCTTCCTTGTGAGTATGCTGCACCCACTGTACTTGAGGAACCCAGAGTCAGACCAGAAATATAAATCTTAAAACACAGCTCTTTATTAGATACATAACAAGATGGCTCCTACAGACTCTGAGCATACAGACCCTGATATGCCTACATCATCCAAGAGATCTCTTAACTTGGAGGCCCACTGATAATTATGCATGACTCATTTTAAAGAGACATTACTACAGTATACTACATACTTTCCATCTGCATACAACAGACCAAACCAGGCCTTTGGAGCTGTGCTCCGGCTCCGCTCCAGCTCCGGGCAAAACCCTGCAGCTCCACTGTTCCCGAGCTGCTCCAGGCTCTGCTCCAAAACCCTGGACCAAACTACTGAAAATCTGGCCTATTGTAATAGCCATAAAAGATGCATAATCTCTCATCAACTGGGGTTAGGTTGGCATGCATGCACCTGCCATCTTCACCTGTCCAAGGCAGCAATAAGGTCCACTAGCTTACCATCTTCTTTGATGCAATCCATCCATTGCTTCCTCAGCTTCTCTCTCCAGCCACCCTCTCTTGCTATGCTATCTTCACCAGGTCCCCTTCATTCATCCTGTGCGTGTGTCCAAATCAATGAGCAAGGGGTACACTCAATCTCAAATTAAAGGAGGAAATATTTGTTACATGACAAGGAGGTAAACTTCACTTCCCCTACCTCTGATCCCAACTCAAATAATAGTTCTAGCATGCATCCTGTCTTATGGATACAGTTAAATCCCATCCAGGATACTCTCATGGTTATTCTGTCAGACATGACATCTTGCAGTGGAGTGTAGTCCCAAGCCTTGTTGGTTGATAGGATCCTGGGTGAAGGTCTGATTCCAGTTTTATTTTCCACTTTCTAACTATTTGTGTGTCATTTGCACAAAATGGTGTAAAAAGTGCTTTCCAGTGTTTGAGAACTTCCTCAGAATGAAGTGCCTTTTACATACAACAAAGGCTTCCAAGTAACAGCTTTGTTTCTGAACCAATGGGGGGAATAAGCCAAAATGCATTCATTTCTCTTCACCCGTTAAACATGTAACATCTCTCTACTCGTACCCTGTAATTTCAGGACTCCTAGGATTTATATTTTTAAAGCATAATTGAAACCCCTTGTCAGGGCTCTGGTAACTTCCCATCAAATTGGTAAAAATGCTTTCTCCTCATGTAAAGAAGTCTTCCTTTAATTAAAGCAGTTTATATTAGCTCTTTCCCCCCATAATAATATCTACTATTAAGATGACATCTAAAATATAAGGCGTTCTTGCATTCTGATGGGTTGTGAGGGGAGGAAGGGCTTTAAGGGGGCCTATTTTAATGTTACAAGTTGAAGTTATAATATGCTTTGTGAAAACATCAGTTTGATCATATACAAATGGAACATGTATTTAACAGTGTGTGTGTGTAATACTGTAACAGCTCTCTTGTGCTCAGTTATACCACCTCCTTACTATTGCATAAAACAATAGTGAGTGGGGAAGTTCAGTCCTCTCCCCCATCCTGTTCAATAAATGTCTAAAATGGCTGGGAGAAACTGGAAAAGACTTTGGCTTTAACTGACAGCAGAACATGGATGATACTCAGCTTCATGTCAAATGCAAACAGCACGATCCCCCAGCTGTCTTAATTCCTAGAAGAGAATATCAGCTGGATGAAGAGAAACAGGCCACAGTTAAACCTTGGCAAACTGGGGGTGATGTTGATTGGAAATGGGAAACATTTTGATTAACTGGCAAACACCATAATACGTACTCTAGGCTGTTTACCTGTCAACTGTGAATATCATAGAGCTGAGTGGAGAACAACAATTCTGTTTAATGGAGAATTTTTTTGAAATTTGGTTTCATTCAAATTCAGAATGAAAACTAAAAATTTTGAAATTCTCTGTGAAAAGGAATTCCCATTCTCCACCCAGCTCTACTCAGAGCTATGAATCTGGGTCAATCCATGTCATGGGCCTCTGAAGACCTGGAAGATCACCAGGGACCCCTGAGAGCTCAGGCTGTGAGGTCTCCCAAGGCTTCTAGGCTCTTGACTTCCTGTCAGCCTACCAGGCAGGCTACCAAGGAGGTAGGGTGGATGAGCTGGTAACAAGCCACCTAGTACAAAACTGGCCTGGCAGGAAGTGTTCTGTTGGAAATGTGCCACATTTCTGGTGGATTTTTGTCAGAATAGACATTGTTCTGAGGATTTCAACAAACTGGTAAATTCTGAAGAAAAATGTTTTGTCAAAAAATTTTTGACCAGCTCTATAACGTGGTATGCAGCCTCAGGGTCCCTATGAACTCTACAACTGTTCTGGAGTGTGTTGTAGTCCTTCTGGACTCATCTCATATTGTCTGATAGGGAGGGCAATGTTCTGTGGCTTGCAATGTGCAAGAGGTCAGACTAGCTGATCAGGATGGTCCCTTCTGGCATTCAAGTCTATGAATCTAATCCTTTCTTCAGGTGGCCAGAAGGCTGCATCCCACCCAGACAGACTATGTTACAGTGACCGTGATCTCCCAGGCTCAGCTGCAGTAATGCTCGGCACTTTATTGGGAGTGGAATCATCAGTCTTCAAGAAGCTCCAACTGGTTCAACGTGAGGCTGCAACATGGGTTGACAGGAGCATATCATATGCCTGCACTGGTACTTTATCCAATACCAGATCAAACTGGAGATCCCGCCCTTTATTTTTTGGGTGTGCCAAGGATTGACTCTCTGTGTGATTAGGACCTACCATAACAACTATATACATCTGAAGAGTGCTATCAATGACAAAGGTGAGATTCATGCTGGCAAGGGAAGTTTCTCAGCAGCTAAGTCACAGCCATGAAGATGAGATGACCTGTAACCTTACCATCTTCTGGACAAAATGTCCTCACAGTATCTTTCCACAATAAAAATCACCTCCTGGAAGAGGGAGCTAAACTAAGAGCTTGTAATTAAGGAGATGAGGGGAAGGAGAGAAGGGAGAAAAAGAGAAAAGATAGGAATGAAAATGGTTAGGCTATACTTATGAAAAGGGTGTTAAAAGGCAGGTTAGGCAGCTGTTGTGCTGTGAGCTCTGCTTTTCATGCTGATCAGTGTTGTTTTATTGTTTCTTTGTATTCCCCTTGTCAGTTTGTTCTACCCACATACTGCCTCTTGTCTTGTACTTAAATTGCAAGCTCCTTGGGCACGGACTGTTATGTGTTTGTAGAGTGCCTAATCCAATGTGTCCCTAGTCCTTTTAATACAAATAAATACATTAAATAATTTTACATTTTTTTGTTGTTATACTTTTGTAGGTGCTTAGAGACGATTGTGATGAACATGGAAACAGTAACTAAAATAGATAGCTAAGCCTCAACGGAGTGGCTTTAGATGAAAGATTATCAGTAACACATTGTGTTAATACCACCAGCATGTTTCTCAGTATCAATGTCTCCTGTTAACATCAAACTCAGGGTATGTTTTTACTGCTGTCACCGGGTGACAATACTGTGATTGCCGCTTGTGAAGACACACGAGTTAGTTTTAATCTAGCAGCATGCATTTCACTATGGGAGATTCAAGTGCACCCAGAACTCTGGGTAATCGCTTGCCAGGCTAGCCGATGCTGAAGCATGCTTTGCCACAGCTTCATTGCTCCAGGACCCAAACTAGCTAGATCAAGCTAGCTTGGGTATGTCTACATGAGCTGCAGTCACAGGGTGTGACTGCAGTGTAGACGTACCTATAGACACACGGAAAAAGTGGGGGGCCGGGGGGGCTCAATGCAGCAAATCCATAGTTACGTCAAAGAACCAACAATAGAACAGTAAGAATTGTGGGGAAGAATCTATTTCTCTCCAGTGGTTTCATCTAGATCAATGTTTCACTATTCCCCAGAGAAACTATGACCTCTGTACTATTGCCAGAATGAATGACACCTTCTATTTCACTAACATTTGTAACATATGCAACATAGTGTTTTGTTTGTTTGCGAACATGACATCTTCTGCAAACATGACCTGACTGGGGATCCACAGCATTGCAGTTACATGACCTTTTGCCTTTTGTATCTTTAAAATAATCTCCTGTGGGTCGTTTCTTTTGAGCCTGTCCAACATAAATGTGCTGCAGATAATCGTAGTCCTGGTTCAGAGAATATTATGTGTCAATTCAGATTGGTGAATAGCTAAAAAGCCCATATTACGTGGACAGCCAGGCAAGACTCTAAAGTGAACCAGCATTACCCACTTAAATCTACCCCCACAAAAGACAACGCTGCAGCTATTGGGTAAGCAAGGCAGATATACATCCTTTCTCCCACAGCAAAAGCTACACGGGCAGAAAAGGGCTGAAACTAATTTTCCTGTGCTGCTTCTCATTGCTTTATCTCCAGACCTCACTGACAGTAGAACATCAGGCTTAACGAGGAGAATTTGTGTAATATGATTTACTTATCAGCTTTGTGCATCTGTATTTTAGTCAGTCCCTTGTGTATATATAAACTACCTTTTGGTTCACATGGACAACTTCCTGAGGTGCACATCAGGTTCTGAGAGGGAGGAAAATGACACTGTCACTGAAATGAGAGAGCAATTACTGAAATGAGAAAGCAGTGCAGAGCTATGAGAAAATGTTATATGCATGGTCACAGAAGTGATTGGAACAGGAATCCAGGCCTGTCATCAAGTGAGTATGATTCATTTTAGTAGCATGTGGGCAGAGTCTATTCCAAAAAAATCTTTTTTTCCCCTAACAGTTGGTAGAAAGTTAATTATAAGCAAAAGACACCTGCTGATTAGCCCCCCGTTGTTTATCTTAGGTGTTTTTTCAACCTTTCCTCCCTCCCCCAATATAGATATTGTTTTATAAGATGAGTGAAATGGTATGGTAGAGGAAAACATAACAAGGATCTCTGTCATCATTTAAAACAAAAGACTTTTTGTTTATATTGCCTCTTTTCTACCATCTAAAGATGTCCCCTTTGCAAATCCCACCATATATTGTACTAGGCTTAGCTTCAGCAAATCATATGGCTGAATGAAGATGACTCACCACACGCAACCGTGGCCTCTCCAGCAAGGAACACCTGCACAATGCGCAGCAACAGTGCATCATTTAAAAAAACAAAGAAAAAAGCCCTGTTACCGTTCAGAAAAAATGAAATTCACAGCTAGCTCTTCACATCTATCGCTTGAGTCGCAGAAACTACCTGCTACCTGCAAAATGCAACACTGCTGTGAATTCTTCCCTTATACAAAGAGAGGCTGCTCATTAGATGGCCCTGCGAAAGGCACTTGGGCCCTGGAAAATGCGTGCTACAGAATTCTAATTTCTCTTGCCATGGTGCTATTAATTAATCTCACAATTAATTGATATTCTGAATACCCCTGCAGCTCCTCTGATGAAAGTAGCTATAGAAGTGCAAAGTATTCTGACCACTTTTTTTTCCGATTGTAAGTCCTCCAGGGCAAAGGCTGTCTCCTTATCTGTGTTTGACAGTGCCCAGCACAATGGGGCCCCAAACATGATTTGGGCCTTTGGGTGCTGCCGTCATATAGATGTTAAATAATAAATAATTTACTCTAAAGCTTGCAGTTTGTTTTGTGGAGAAATAAGGAGTAATGAATTTGGATTATGTTCTGATTTTAATCTATCTATTGTTATCCTGATTTGTATAGTGTTATTTGAAACATGTCCACTCTTCAGCCTAGTCTGAATTACCAATTTCTCTGAATTGTTGTGCAATGAATGACAAAGCTAGTTACAGGAGATATGCTAAATGAGAATCATTGTGTGCACTGCAAAGCTATCCATCACAGACCCAGCTAACATTAACACGATGTATCCTGTCTGATGAGAACTCCACACAGTGGAATTTGCTAATGTTATTATTTCTACATTTGAAAGAGAGTGAAATGGGTCAAGATTCAAGAACTGTAACCAGAGTAACGTGTAGCAGGATTCTAAACCTTCTTTGCTTCTTGAAGCAGAAAAAAAAACAGGAAAATAAGATGTAGAATAGAATCATAGAACCATAGTGTCAGAAAGGACCACAAGGATTATCTAGTCTAACCCCCGTCAAGATGCACGATTTGTTGTGTCTAAACCATCCAAGAGAGATGGCTATCCAGCCTCCTTTTGAAAACCTCCAGTGAAGGCACTTCCACAACCTCCCAAGGCAATCTGTTCCTTTGTCCTACTCTTCTTACAGTTAGGAAGTTTTTCCTGAGATTTAATCTAAATCTGCTATGCTGTAGTTTGAACCCATTGTCTCTTGTCCTGCCTCTGTGACCAAAGAGAACAACTTTTCTCCATCTTTTTTATGACAGCCTTTCAAATCTCTGAAGACTGCTATCATATCCCTCCTTAATCTCCTCTTTTCCAAACCAGACATACCCATGAATGTACAGAGCTAAAGCTGACTGTCGTGGCCACCAGGCTGAGGCTGCTCCCATTAAAATCAATAGCAAAACATCTATTGACATCAATGGGAACAGAATCATGAGTCACACAGGTGACTGAGTCTCTCCAAAAATTCACCTTGCTAAAGAGTGGTTCTGAACTGTGGGAGTCAAAGGCAGCATGGTTAGGTACTGAGAGCAAGCTGAGTACCTGGAACTCATCACAGCAGTTTTGCAGATCAACTTGCCCTCACAGAAAGATGTGCATTTCCATTTTAAAATAGTTAAATGAAGTCTTTGACAAGTGAAATAAAAGGTACGTTTAGAGTGAAACTTTGAGGATTTCAGTATGTAGTGATACCACTAAGCAAAGTCTTTTGAAGAGATACCATCCTACTGAAAATAAGTTTCAGATTTTCCAGGAATTTTCTTTGGGAACCATATAGTTCAACCTTCCCTGCCCTCAGTTTTGTACCTACTAGGTGATGCACCAATATGAACTCCTCCCTCTCCCTCCCCGACACAGATAGAGTCAAATTCTGCTGTCATTTACACCTGTGGAGCTCTATTAATTACAACAAAGTTACATGGATGCAAGCAAGGAGAAAATTTGGTCCAATAGGCCAAGATTTCCAAAAGTTACCAGTGATTTTAATTGCTTCTATTTTGACTGCTGATTTTAAGAGAGCAGGTGTTCAGCATTTTCTGAAAATCAGCCCTCTGCTCCACCCCGCCTCCCCATGTGACTCATTTTGGTGTGGTCTGCGTAATTGATGTCACCTCTCCGGTTTATTAATTATGGTCTGGCTTTTAAACATCCCCTTTGAATTGCTGTTTAGTTTGAAAATTATTTTTCTGTTAACGGGAATTGGTAAAATAGTCTCAGCATGCTCCAAATCCATTGCCCAACAAAGCTTTCTTTACCTGCTCTTTGAACTTCTCATGATTCACTAGTTGCTACGTGCCTGTTACACAAAATACTAGTTACCTCCCTCACAGGGGTGTTGTAAGCATTAATTAGGTAACCCCTGAGAGTAATAGGTACATATTTACATATATTTTAGGATAATATCGTTAAACTCATTTCACTGGCACTTGGCTCTGTAATTAATCACTAGGTTTACTCATTGGTACTAAGAACCATCTCAGATTGTAAGGAGGTTATCAGTCACTTCTTTTCCCCTGTCTACAGGCAAAATCCTGCTCCCATTAAAGTCAATAGCACTACATTCTCAAGGTCCCTTTGTATTATTTTTTCTAGGCACCTCTGGTGAGACTCTTTCCAGTTCTAAGTTACTGGAGATCTTATAATTTCTTTGCAATTTTCCCTGGCAATAAGCCAAGTTTTCAGTCTCCAAAATCAGCAAGACCTGGGGCATCAGCACTTAAAGGGCTCCCCTCCCAGTGACACGGCTGTTCAGCTTCCTTGGAAGCAGCCTGTGGGGGGCTCCCCTGCCAGCTACTGCCCCTGCAACTGCTGCAAAGTTCTGCAGTTTCAGGGTGAAGATGGAAAGGGAAGGGACTACGCTGGTCAGGGTAGGGTTGCCAGGCATCCAGTTTTCTACCAGGTCAAAAAGGGACTCTGGCGGCTGCAGTCAGCACTGCTGACAGGGCCATTAAAAGTCCAGTCGGCAGCACAGTGGGGAAAACACAGGCTCCCAGTCAGCGGCACAGCAGGACTAAGGCAGGCTCCCTGCCTACCCTGGCTCTGTGTTGTTCCTGGAAGTGGCCAGCATGTCCCTGCGGCCCCTAGGCGCAGGGGCAATCAGGGATGCTCTGCGTGCTGCCCCCACCCCCAGCACACACTCTTCAGATACCATTGCCCAGGAACTGCAGCCAATGAGAGTTGCAGGGGCACTGCCTGTGTGCACAGACAGCACACACCAAGCAGAGCAGCCTGGCCGCGCCTCCACGTAGGGTCCAGACATTCTGGCTGCTTCTGGGAGCAGCGAGGAGCCAGGGCAGGCAGGGAGCCTGCCTTAGCCCTGCTGTGCCACTGACCAGGAGCTGAACCCATGCCCCAGGTTGGAACACCCTCCTGCACCCAAACACCCTCCCAGACCCCACACCCCATCCTGCACCTCAACTCCCTGCCCCAGGCTCAGCCAACTCCCACACTCCAAACCCCTTGGCCCCAGCCTGGAGCCCCCTCCTGGACCGCAAGCCCCTCATCCCCAGCCCCACCCAAGAGCCCACACCCACAGCTGGAGTCCTCACCATCTCTGGCACCCCAACCTCCTGTCGCAGCCCAGAGCCGCCTCCTGCACCCTGAACCTCGCATTTCTGGCCCCACCCCAGAGCCTGCACCCCCAGCTGGAACCTTCACCCCCATTCCCTGCCCCAGCCCAGTGAAAGTGAGTGAGGGTGGGGAAGAGCGAGCAATGGAGGGAGAGGGGCTGCAATGAGTGGAAGTGGGGCCTCGGGGAAGGGGCAAGGGTGTTCGGTTTTGTTTAGTTAGAAAGGTGCGTGGCTTATTCACCCCCCTGAGCGACATGAGTTATACTGACATAAGTGTTAGTGTGTACATAGCCTAAGTAAATGCTGCCTCAGGTAGGTTGTAGGGTGTAAAGACAGCAACCCTACCCTCAGTCTAAACTCCTTCCACCTTCCTTCCTCTTCTCCTACAGATCCAGATCCCATTGAAGAGGATCCTGTGCGTGTGGATAAGGGGAAAGTAATGCAGAAGAGGTAGCACATTTGTTCTGTGCCTCCCCTGTAGGGGATAATCTGACCTTCACATGATTTTGCTCAGACCCTGCCTCCTACAGATCACTGAAATGTGAGAAATGAAGCTTTATGGTGTGGCAAAACAATGTGAGCCTTGATCAGCCAGCTGTGATGTGTCGCTGATATGTTGTGAAACATTTTAAATACTGGGTAGGGTTAGTTACATAGTAGCACAGAACATAGCAATGGGGTATTCTTTTAAGACTTCTTCTAACATTATATCTTACAGTTACTCTGATAACCCTGATACTGATTCCAATCAGCAGTCAACTGAGGATCAGGAATCAAAACTGGATTTAGTGAGCAGAGAGTCAGGCCCAGTGTGTATGTTATTTAAAACTTGACCAGCTTCACATAAACTATGTAAAGAGTGAATTTGTTTTGCAACATGATGAAGAGTAATAGCTTATTTTGGATTTCTGTGATGGAGTCCACACACCACAGTGATGCCTCCTGCTGTCCATCACAGGGATTAGTTCAGCCAGCCAGTGCGCCCACTCCAGGTGGTGCCTCTCCCATCATTGATGCTGCCTGCAGACCTAGCTTAGTCCTAGGTCCCCAGCGTTCTCTTCATGACTTGGCCCTCTGGTCATGTTACTATCTGTGTTTTCCCCTTCTGGAGGTAGGTATCTCAGTCCAATAATGCAGCCACTTCCCTGGGTAAGTGAGTGGAGACCCGGGTCTCAATTCAGGGACACTATAAATAGCAGCCTTTTGCTGTGATTCTTTAACTTCTCCACATGCTGCTATGTCTCCTTGGGATACTTCCCCACAGCCCCAGCACCTTCTTCACCCTTGCCTCAGAGCATGCAACTACCCAGTCCCAGCATCTATGAGCCAGGAGGTAGCGAACTAGGACTGGCTGGAAAAAGAGATTGGGCCCCAATTGGCTGCTCTTTGGAGCCCCTCTCTGATTGGCTGCGGCCCACTCAGACTCTCTAGGCTGCTTGGAGGACTCACCTCCACTGCTTCACTCTGAGGTAAGGCAGGGTTAATCCTGTCCACACTTGTGTGATGTGTATACCCCATCACAGTTTCCTTAGATCTCTTCATTGTTAACATACAATAACCCACTTGTGTGTATGTATGTGAATCTGCAAACCCGCCAGAAAAAAAATGCTTTATAAAACATTAAGAGCCTTTTAGTATTATTAGTGTTCTGGAAATGGAAAGTATTTATACTTAATCCCCCCAAATGTCTGGGATAGCAAATAGGAAAAATGACTGTCACATGCCACACAGAAAATCATAGTAAATACAGTAATGCACTAGATGCATTACATTTCTTTGCATAGAAAACAAATTACTAATAAACTTTTAAGCTAGTCTGCTAGAAGCTCATTTTACATTTTCTAGGTGGAGGACAAAAGAACCACTACAATCATAATGATACCAAAGTTAAGAAGCATCACAGTTTGAAAATGCAGCTATTTCTACAAAGAAGATCAAGTTTATATTAACTGCAACAATTTGTACAGTGTTTGAGTTTGAATACCCTGGGAAGGCCACCTGTCATTGAATGAACACTGAATCCCAAACGTCCCTCTGCTTTCCACTTAATGTTTAACAGCAACACTACACATCAGTTTGAGACAGAAAGTGGGGAAAAAATCCCTATCTGAAACTCTAAAGTGAAGTTTAATTACCTGAACTGAGATTTCGCCAGAACTCCAGGATTCATCACCTCTACTCCAGTAAAAAAAAATGATTTTTTTATATTAAACACAAGAGGGAACACAAGTGTATTCCAGGCTTATCAAACATCCATGAATGGTAAGAGAAAGCTATTTTTAACAGTGGTACCAATGCTGTGGTTTACAATCCACTAGTTGCTCGTGGAGGGTTTCTGATGACACAAGGCTCAGTAAAGCTCCAGTGTACAGAACATACTATACAATACATTAGCTTCTAACGGTGACCCTACACCACCTGATAGGTTTGAAAGGATTTCATCATTTAAAAAGCAGAAGAAAAAATATAGCGACACCAGGCAGCTTATGACCACAGTCTTTAAATATCAGCACCCCAGGAGACATGAGTTAATTGTAGCAAACACACTGGGTCTCAGTGGTGACACACACCTCAGGAATGTCAGTTTATATCTTTCCTAAGGCCCCAACATCGAGATTTTCAGATTTGCTAATGGACTCCTGGGAATGACTATGAAAACAACTGTTACCCTCTTTAGGAGGACAGAAAGAGAGGGCATGACCTATACTTATTTTGAGACTAAAGAGCTGCAAGTGACTGCACTGGCAGCTTTCAGTTCATACTTGGGGAGGTGCGGCTAGAAGTAACTGATTTGCAGAGTCCCTGTCCCTCTTCGTATACTTGGCTTGAAATTACCATTGGGATGTGATGTACGGCAGGTCACCAGTAGCAGAAGGTCAAAAAAGGGAGGGAGGGAGGAAGGGGTCAGAGATCATACTGGAATTTGGAATTCCATGCTAATGAGTTTGGAGAACTTGCAACAGGAAAAGCTCTCTGAAAAGGAAGCCGTATAGCCACAGAGCGTTGTCATCAATTTAGATTTATTTTTGTATTTCCTGCTGGCTGGCTGTCAGCATTCTTCATTCATTTTTCCCCATGTTTTCAGTTAAGAGTGAAGTTACCAAGTGAACAACAGTGATTTCCAATCATGAGTTTGCAACTGTTTGTTGCAGTGCCACATTTATTATTTATATTCTAAAAATGTATTTAGAGGCAGGGCTGGTAGCAGAAAACAACAGCAAAGTAACCCTGCTCAATATCTCATTCACTGTAACACAAATATTGTGTGACTGATTCTGATACCCATACCCATTGAGTAGCACCTTACAGTTATTATTACAGATAGAGGTAGCAGTGCTGCATATAATTAAAGTTGATTAATACCTTCCCTTATAAGGCCCAGTTTTCAGTCACTTATAACTTTACCAAACATTAACCATTCGGGCTAAACTTTTCCCTACTAGGGTCCTGCCTCAGGCTTTTTATGAAAAATCTCAGCCCAAACTGTTCAACCATTCCAAAAATGAGGTGAGGGTAAAACACATTGTTTGACCTATGTTAAAAAATTCTGGTGATCTTTTCTTTGAGAAGCTCCTCTAGCTCCCAGTTCTTCGGAGCAGGGGCTTGGACTAGGACTGAGAGCCAGGGAGGGAAACAATAATGTAGGGGAAAGACTGGGATTCAGTTGGTGGGGACACTAAATCAGATGAGGAGCTAGTGGGGGATACTGGGACTGGGAGGGCCAGGACACTGTGATTGGGTATCTTTGGGGCTAGGATGATGGAGCTGGGTGGGGGAAGGGAGACAGATCTGATGAGAAGAACTGAGACTGGCTGGGCAAAGAGACTGGGACAAGGATCCAAATGGGGAAAGGCTGAGATTAGACAAGGAGCACAGGGAGGGAGACTGGGAAACATAGTGAGATAGAATCATAGAATATTAGAGTTGGATGCGATCTCAGGAGGTCATCTAGTTCAATCCCCTGCTCAAAGCAGGACCAACTCCAAGTAAATCATCCCAGCCAGGGCTTTGTCAATCCGAGCTTTAAAAACCTCTAAGGATGGAGATTCCACCACCTCCCTAGGTAACCCATTCCAGTCCTTCACCACCCTCTTAGTGAAATAGTATTTCCTAATATCCAACCTAGACCTCCCCCACTGCAACTTGAGACCATTGCTCCTTGTTCTGTCATCTGCCACCAGTGAGAACAGCCTAGCTCCATCCTCTTTGGAACCCCCCTTCAGGTAGTTGAAGGCTGCTATCAAATCCCCCCTCACTCCTCTCTTCTGCAGACTAAATAACGCCAGTTTCCTCAGTCTCTCCTCGTAAGTCATGTGCCCCAGCCCCCTAATCATTTCCATTGCCCTCCACTGGAGTCTCTCCAATTTGTCCACTTCCCTTCTGTAGTGGGGGGACCAAAACTGGACACAATACTCCAGCTGGGATATAAGTGATGGGAAATAGGAAATGTGACTGGGTGGTGGGAGAAGAGACAGATATCCGAGGAGCCAGGACAGGGGTGCTGGAACAATTTGTATAGTGACTGAGAGCCATCAAACCAAATTGTAAATCCTGTATTCAATGGAAACCACTTCAAGCCAGAGCACCCCTAGCACTCCTAGTTCCAGTACCTATAAGGCAGAAGGTGGGGAACAAAGACTGGCTGGAAAAAGAGACTGGGTACAAGCAGCCAGGGGTGAAATGGGAATGGCTGGGTAAAAAGACTGGGACTGAGAATCTAGAACTGGAGACTGGCTGAGCAAGGAAATGGGCACTGAAATGAGAAGCCTGAGGGCTGGCTTAGATAGGACAGGAGCAAAGAGCAAGGGTGGGGAAGAGACAGGATACGGACTGATTGGAGTGGAGGGGGACAAAGGGGTAAGGCTTGGGGGGAACTGTTGAAAAAATCTGTGCCCACTACAGCATGCTTCTCTCCAGTGTGCCTGGAATGGAACCCAAGATTACTGAGTCTTACCATATCGCTGCTGTCAGCAAATATCTTTTGCTATCCAGGTGGGTATCTCATCCCCTTCTAGTGCAGGTCACGCAAAAGTTGATGACCTACTACTGCTATCAGTTACTGCCTTAGCTCAAATGGCAGAAGTCTATGCGGTGGATCTAAAAATTCCAGCCCTGTTGATGATCCAGCAGATATTATAGTGATAAGCACTATAGAAAAATCCATCAGGAAATTAATAATTCTGTTTTATGAGCAGGCTTTGAATACTGTGCAGTAAATAAAACACTGGGCCATACATTGAACAATGATACATAGGTACAAAGGGGCTGTATCAAGGTTGTACAGGCACGGATAACTTTAATTTAACTTTTCTAACTTTTGAGTGCTTGCCTTTGCAACCTCAATAATATTCTTTTAACACAGGGATGTGTGTGTAACATTAATATACTTTACAGGTAGCATAACCGTGGTAACAGGCTACAGCCAGACATATTTCTTTTCTACTGCTTTGTGTTGGATTCTAGTACAGTATATTTTTCATAATTTTATTGGTACCAAATTGCCAGTGCTGCAGACCAAAGTCATCTTTTTGTTGACAAAACAAGTACAGCATAGGCATTAATACAGGCTTCCTCACACTGCCCTTTGTTCAGCCCTAAAACGTAAGTGTTACCTCTAGGGGTGGTTCCACCTGATCAACATCCTCTACAGCAAACAGGGAAAGATAAAGAATGAGCTCTCAAAAATGGATACTCTCATAAAAAACCAACCTTCCACACAAACAACCTTCCAGTCATGGCTGGACTTTACTAAAACTAGACAAGCCATTTACAACACACACTTTGCTTCTCTACAAAAGAAAAAGGACACTAAACTTTCTAAACTACTACATGCCACAAGAGGCCACAGCAATGGTTCCCTCAGCCCACCCAGCAATATTGTTAACCTATCCAACTATACTCTTAGCCCAGCAGAAGCAGCTGTCCTATCTCAGGGCCTCTCCTTCTGCTCCTCCGCCCCCACGAACATGATACAGTTCTGTGGTGACCTAGAATCCTATTTTCGACATCTCCGACTCAAGGAATATTTGCAACACACCTCTGAACAACATACTAATCCACAGAGGCCTCCCTACCAACAGTACAAAAAGAAGGATTCTAGGTGGACTCCTCCTGAAGGTCAAGACAGCAGACTGGACTTCTACAAAGAGTGCTTCCGCCGACGTGCACGGGCTGAAATTGTGGAAAAGCAGCATCACTTGCCCCACAACCTCAGCCGTGCAGAACACAATGCCATCCACAGCCTCAGAAACAACTCTGACATCATAATCAAAAAGGCTGACAAAGGAGGTGCTGTTGTCATCATGAATAGGTCGGAATATGAACAAGAGGCTGCTCGGCAGCTCTCCAACACCACTTTCTACAAGCCATTACCCTCTGATCCCACTGAGAGTTACCAAAAGAAACTACAGCATTTGCTCAAGAAACTCCCTGAAAAAGCACAAGATCAAATCTGCACAGACACACTCCTGGAACCTCGACCTGGGATATTCTATCTACTACCCAAGATCCATAAACCTAGAAATCCTGGGCGCCCCATCATCTCAGGCATTGGCACCCTGACAGCAGGATTGTCTGGCTATGTAGACTCCCTCCTCAGGCCCTACGCTACCAGCACTCCCAGCTACCTTCGAGACACCATTGACTTCCTGAGGAAACTACAATCCATCGGTGATCTTCCTGATAACACCATCCTGGCCACTATGGATGTAGAAGCCCCCTACACCAACATTCCACACAAAGATGGACTACAAGCCATCAAGATAACTATCCCCGATAATGTCACAGCTAACCTGGTGGCTGAACTTTGTGACTTTGTCCCTATCCATAACTATTTTACATTTGGGGACAATGTATACCTTCAAATCAGCGGCACTGCTATGGGTACCCACATGGCCCCACAGTATGCCAACATTTTTATGGCTGACTTAGAACAACGCTTCCTCAGCTCTCATCCCCTAACGCCCCTACTCTACTTGTGCTATATTGATGACATCTTCATCATCTGGACCCATAGAAAAGAAGCCCTTGAGGAATTCCACCATGATTTCAACAATTTCCATCCAACCATCAACCTCAGCCTGGTCCAGTCCACACAAGAGATCCACTTCCTGGAACTACGATGCTAATAAGTTATGGTCACATAAACACCACCCTATACCGTAAACCTACTGACCACTATTCCTACCTACATGCCTCCAGCTTTCACCCTGACCACACCACACAATCCATTGTCTATAGCCAAGCTCTGCGATACAACCGCATTTGCTCCAACCCCTCAGACAGAGACAAACACCTACAACATCTCTATCAAGCATTCTTACAACTACAGTACCCACCTGCGGAAGTGAAGAAACAGATTGATAGAGCCAGAAGAGTTCCCAGAAGTCACCTACTACAGGACAGGCCTAACAAAGAAAATAACAGAAAGCCATTAGCCATCACCGTCAGCCCGCAACTAAAACCCCTCCAACGCATTATTAAGGATCTACAACCTATCCTGAAGGATGACCCAACACTCTCACAAATCTTGGGAGACAGGCCAGTCCTTGCCTACAGACAGCCCCCCTGAAGCGAATACTCACCAGCAACCACATACCACACAGCAGAACCACTAACCCAGGAACCTATCCTTGCAACAAAGCCCGTTGCCAACTGTGCCCACATATCTATTCAGGGGACACCATCACAGGGCCTAATAACATCAGCCACACTATCAGAGGCTCATTCACCTGCACATCCACCAATGTGATATATGCCATCATGTGGCAGCAATGCCCCTCTGCCATGTACATTGGTCAAACTGGACAGTCTCTATATAAAAGAATAAATGGACACAAATCAGATGTCAAGAATTATAACATTCATAAACCAGTCGGAGAACACTTCAATCTCTCTGATCACGTGATTACAGACATGAAAGTTGCGATATTACAACAGAAAAACTTCAAAACCAGACTCCAGCAAGAGACTGTTGAATTGGAATTCATTTGCAAATTGGATACAATTAACTTAGGCTTGAATAGAGACTGGGAGTGGCTAAGTCATTATGCAAGGTAATCTATTTCCCCTTGTTTTTTCCTACCCTCCCCCCCGCAGACGTTCTTGTTAAACCCTGGATTTGTGCTGGAAATGGCCCACCTTGATTATCATACACATTGTAAGGAGAGTGATCACTTTAGATAAGCTATTACCAGCAGGAGAGTGGGGTGGGGGGAGAGAAAACCTTTTGTAGTGGTAAACACCCATTTTTTCATGGTTTGTATGTATAAGAACATCTTCTGTATTTTCCACAGTATGCATCCGATGAAGTGAGCAGTAGCTCACGAAAGCTTACGCTCACATAAATTGGTTAGTCTCTAAGGTGCCACAAGTACTCCTTTCCTCTAGGGGTGAAGATCTAGTTCCTTCTCCATAGCCATTGAGTCCTTGGCCCCTTTACCGAGACTGAGAACAAAGTTGTAAGTGATTGTCAGTGGTGATGGTGTTTTTTTCTGATGTGGGTACAGCTTCCTGAGAACTGATCTGAGAGCATTAAATTAACTTTACATAGACTAATGAACAATCATCATATGGTAACAGATTTCTAACTTGTTCATAATAAGCTCTTGGGAGCATGAAATTGAAAA